>NW_025333841.1:0-4984422 GCF_019186645.2 Phyllostomus hastatus | reverse complement strand
TGATATTTTATCAGTTTAACAGTCCTATCCCTATGTATTTTGTATTTTATTTTCCTTTTAATCACATGCCTTTACTTTTTCTGTAAATGTTTGTTTTTAAAAAATGGAGCAATACAGAAGTACAGCAAATGGGACATCACCTCAAAACCCGTTATCCAGAACACCACCATTGACATTGGTGAGCATCACTCCACACATCTCTCTATGCAAATGTACAAATGGCTAGATGACTGGCTAAATGCATAGAGTAGTTTTATAAGTAAGATCATACTATAATCACGTTTAAACTTAAAAGAAGTATGTTGAAATTAACTAGAATTTAGTAGAAGAAAAAGAAGTCAGAGTAAAATTGAAAAAATTGTTGAGGATGAGCAAAATAAATATTCAAGTATATTTTAATGTTTTGTAAGCTCTAGTGGAGATTTTTTAGACAGTACTTGTTACTTATTATTATTTCTTCAAGTCTATTAGCATTTAAATTGACTTCTAAAAATCCGAATTCCCACAACTGTCTAGTTTTAATTCTCTGTTTAAAAGTATTCAGTGTGTACCATTATTTTTTTGGCCACAACTTCTACATCCCTAAATTCTATTTGGATTAATCTCTTAGTTGACTGGTTGCTTCATCAAGTAATTTTTTTCAGGTAGGGCTCATGGTGGCCCTTGAATGAGTGTATGCTTGAAGAAGTCTTTTGACTTTATACACAAAGGAAAACTTGAGTGGTTATAAAATTTTATGCCATGCTTTTCCCCCCTCTTTCAGGATTGCAAAATAGCTCTACTATTTTCTTCCATTGAGTGTTTTGTTTCTTTTCACCGTGACTTCTTCATTCATCTTTTGTCTGGCTAGATTTTATCACCAGGTTTTTATAAGGGTTCTCTATTCCCAAGATCTCTTTATGTTGAATGTTGCTATGGAGAAATCTGAGGCCTGCCTAATATATTTCTTTACCTTTTCGAAACGCCCTTTCTCCCCCTTGTCTAGATGACGGAAGAATTCCAGAAGGCAGTAAGTAATGGCTTTTACTCTGAAGAGTTCAGTCTTGACTTTTCATTGGGCTGTGTATCCGTCCTGTCAGTCTGATTCTGAACAGATAATGGGCATTAGAAGGAATTTTCAAGCTTTTAGTAACACTTTTTTCCCTTAGTTCTATCTGTGAAGCTCGTGATTGGGTCAAATTCTTTGCTATTTCACCATAGAATATCAGGATCTTTTTTTCTCCCCATTGGTTTTGGAAGTGCTTGGCCTGAGGTTATATCCTTATGGTAATTTGCTGCTGATAAACTCACCACCCTTCTCATTGTTATTGTTTAAAGTACTGTTGTTTTTCATTGCATAAAATAATTTTTCTTTATTTGGCTGACTTCTCTGGAGGTAGAACGTAATATTTATCTGATTTTTTCATCATCTGTTTTTAAAACTTTCAAACATACAGCAAAGATGAAAGAATTTTATAATGAACACTCTCATACTCACTTAATCAGTCAATGTGCAGTCAAGAGTCAGCGACCACAACTGAACTTTGAATAGGGTAATTTAATGTGAAGAATTGTTAACCGAGTACAAGCTGGTTAAGTATAGGCAGCCAGCACTTTTCACATTAGTGCAGAACCATAAAAATGGCAGAGCATGCTGAAAGTTTGCAAAATCATCTTAGTCATTAATGGGGAAAACTACAATTACACTTAAGTTTTTGTCAAAAATATTTAAAAATCTCTCTTACTGTGTTTTATATGCATTTGAGAATGAAAATATAGTAAAACTAATATTTATGTAGCATGCTGTAATTTAAAAATTAAAAATACTGAATTATGAGAATGTTTTATTTTTTTGGAAAAACATCACGAGTAGTTTGAATAGTATATCCCTTTTTTATTGTTTATACTATTGCATGGATATGTCATAATTTATTCATGCTCCTATTAATGAACACTTGGGCTATTTCCAGCTTTTGGCTGTTGTGAATAAAGCTGCCATGAACATTCTCAAATAATGTGTTCTTTAAAGGCAAGGTCAAATCTCTGTCTGTGTGTGTGCTTTCTTACAAAGTCCTGTATGTGAATGGTAATGCAGGGAATTGTGTTCTAACACAGGGAGCATTATCCCTATTCTAAAACTTTAAAACAAAGTTTTACCTATATTTATGGATCAAGCTAGGGAAAAGCAATTGAATCCATCCAAGGTAATTGGCTGAATCAGTGTTTTCCCTCACAAATGGATGTGTATGTGTAGATAGTCCTCAATTCCATTCTTACTTCTGATTTGTTTTAATTACATTTTTCTCCTTTGAAGAGTAACATACAGAACAATTATAGACAGACATATACACTGGAAATGTACTTTTCTTTTCATCAATTTTTTAATACTTCTAATAGTCATTCTCCTACAATCATACACTGCATGCATTATTGGGGCTTTACTCTTAAAATATTAAATTTAGTGTTTTTATTATTTATTATTTATTTATTTATCTACCTATTTATTTATCTTTATTGTTATTCAAGTACAGTTGTCACCATTTCCCCCATTACTCTTCCCTCCTTTACCCATGCCCACCTTCCACTTTCAATCCTCCCCCACCACCCACCTTTGTTCATGGGTTCTTTATACATGTTCCTTGATGACCCTTTCCCTTCTTTCTCCCATTATCCCCCTCCCACCTCCCCTCTGGTTTCTGTCAGTGTCTCTGGTTCTATTTTGCTTGCTTTTGTTTTTTGTTGATTAGGTTCCACCGATAGGTGAGATCTTATGGTATTTGTTTTTCACTGCTTGGCTTATTTCATATAGCATAATGCTCTCCAGTTCTATCCATGCTGTCACAAAGGGAAGGAGCTCCTTTTATCTTTCTGCTGTGTAGTATTCCATCCTGTAAATGTACCATAGATTTTTGATTCACTCATTTACTGATGGGCACTGAGGCTGCTTCCACCACTTGGCTATTCTAAATTGTGCTGCTATGAACATTAAGGTGCATAGGTTCTTTTGAATTGGTGTTTTAGGGTTCTTAGGGTATAATCCCAGCAGGGGTATTGCCAGGTCAAAAGACAGTTCCATTTTAGTTTTCCAAAGAAATTCCATACTGTTTTCCTCTGTGACTGTACCAGTCTGCATTCCTACCAACAGTGCATTACCAACAGGGGACTACCAACAGTCCCCTTTTCTCCATGTCCTCTCCAACACTTTTTGATTTGTTTGTGATGGCCATTCTCACCTGTGTAAAGTGAATGGGACACTGTATAGTGTCCCATTGTGGTTTTCATTTGCATCTTTCTGATGGCTAATGATTCTGAGCATCCTTTCATATATCTCTGGGTCCTGTGTATGTCCTCCTTGGAGATGTATCTATTCAGTCCTTTGCCCATTTTTTTAAATTGATTGTTTGTCTTCCTGGAGTGAAGTCATGTGAGTTCTTTATATATTTTGGATATCAGACCCTTCTCCAAAGTATGATTGGCAAATATATTTTACCATACAGTTGGTTCCTATTCATTTTGCTGATGGTTTCTTTAGCTGTGCAGAAACTTTTATTTTGATGTAGTCCCATTTGGTTATTCTTTCCTTTATGACCCTTGCTCATGGGGACATATCAGTGAAAATATTGCTGCGTGGAATATCTGAGATTTTCCTTCCTGTGTTCTCCTCCAGAACTTTTATAGTGTCATGACTTATAGTTAAGTCTTTTATCCATCTTGAGTTTATTTTGTGTATGGTGTAATTTGGTGGTTGAGTTTTATTTTTTTTGCATGTTGTTGTCCAGGTCTCCCAACACCATTTGTTGAAGAGGCTATTTTTATTCCATTTTATGATTCTGCTCCCTTTTTCAAATATTAATTGACCATAGAAACATGGGTTTATTTCTGGGCTGTCTATTCTGTTCCATTGATCTATGTTTCTGTTCTTATGCCAGTACCAGAATGTTTTGATTACAGTGGCCTTGTAATATATTTTGATACTAGGTATTGTGATCCCTCCCTCCTTGTTCTTCTTTCTCAAAATTGCTGCAGCTATTTGAGGACATTTATGGTTCCATATAATTTTTTGAAATGTTTGTTCTAGATCTGTGAAATATGTCATTAGTTTTTTAATGGGGATTACATTGAATCTATAAATTGCTTTGGGTAGTAAGGGCATTTTAATGATGTAATTCTTCCAATCCATGATAAAAATATATGCTTCCATTTATTTGTATCTTTCTTAACTTCTTTCTTCAGTGTTGTGTAGTTTTCTGAGTACAAGTCTTTTACCGCCTTTCTTAGGTTTATTCCTAGGTACTTTTAAAAACTTTTTTTTTTTTTAGTTTTAGAGAATTGGAGGGAGAGAGGGAGAGAAACATCGATGTGTGGTTGTCTCATGAGTGCCCCCCACCTGGGGAGCTGGCCTGCAAGACAGGCATGTGCCCTGACTGGGAATCAAACTGGTGGCCCTTTGATTCACAGGCCAGCACTAAATCCACTGAGCAACACCAGCCAGGGCCTATTCCTAAGTACTTTAGTTTTCTTTTTGGTATAGCAAATGGGGTTTTCTTTCTTGATTTCTGTTTCTGATATTTCATTTTTTGTGTACAATAATGTCTTTGATTTCTGAATATTGACTTTGTATACCACTGCTTTGCCAAATTCACTTGTTAAGTCAAGTAGTTTTTTAGTAGAGTATATAGGGTTTTCTATGTACACTATCATGTCATGTGTGAACAATGCCAGTTTTACTTCATTCTTTCCAATTTGGATGCCTTTTATTTCATTTTCTTGTCTGATTGTTGTGGCTAGGGCTTCCAATACTATGTTGAATAGAAGTGGTAAAAGCGGATATCCGTGTCTTGTTCCTGATCTTAGTGGGAAAGCCTTTAGTTTTTGCCTGTTGAGTTTGATGTTGGCTGTAGGTCTCTCATATATGGCCTTTATTATGTTGAGGTATGCTCCCTCTACTCCCACTTTGCTGAGTGTTTTTATCATAAATGGGTGCTGCACCTTATCAAATGCTTCTTTCACATCTGTTGATATAATCATGTGATTTTTCTCTTTCCTTTTGTTTATGTGATATATTACATGTGTTGATTTGTGAATATTGTACTGTCCTTGCATCCCTGAGATGAATACCACTTGATCATATTGTATGATCTTTTTAATGTATTGCTGGATGTGGTTTGCCAATATATTGTTGAGGATTTTAGCATCTATATTCATCAGTGATATTAGCCTGTAGTTTTCTTTCTTTCTTGTGTCTTCGTCTGGTTTTGGGATTAGGATGATGTTGGCCTCATAAAAAGAGTTTGGGAATCTTCCCTCTTCATGGAATTTTTGGAATAGTCTGAGAAGGATAGGGGTTAGCTCTTCCTTCAATGCTTTGTAAAATTCTCCTGTGAAACCATCTGGTCAAAGGCTTTTGTGTGCCAGGAGTTTTTTGATTACTGCTTCAATTTCACCAGCTGTTATTTGTCTATTCAATTGTTTTGCCTCCTCTTCATTCAGTTTTGGAAGATTGTATTTTTTGGAAATTTTTCCATTTCACCCAGGTTTTCAAATTTCTTGGCATATAGTTGTTCATAGTAATTTCTTACAATCCTTGGTATTTCTGTGGTATCAGTTGTAATCTCTCCTCTTTCATTTTTGATTGTATTTATTTGGGTCCTCTCCCTTTTTTTCTTGATGAGTCTGCTTAAAGGTTTGTCAATTTTGTTTATCTTTTAAAGAACCAGCTCCTGGATTTATTGATCCTTTGAACTGTTCTTTTGGTCTCTATGTCATTTAATTCTGCTCTGATCTTGATTATTTCCTTCCTTCTACTTGCTCTAGGCTGTCTTTGTTGTTGTTCCTCCAGTTCTTGTAGACATAGGGTTAGGTTGTTTATTTGAAATGTTTCTATCTTTTTTCGGTAGTCCCATATCACTATGAATTTCCCTCTTGGGACTGCCTTCACTGTGTCCCGTAGGTTTTGGACTGCTGTGAGTTCATTTTCATTTGTTTCCAGAAACTTTTTGATTTTCTCCTTGATCTCATTATTAACCCATTCATTGCTTAATAGCATGCTATTCAATCTCCATGAACTTGAATATTTTTGAGTTTTTCTCCTTGAGGTTGGTTTCTAGTATCAGGCCCTTTTGGTCCAAGAAAATGCTTGATATCATTTCTATTTTCTTGAATTTGTTGAGGCTTGTTTTGTGTCCTATCATGTGGTCTATCTTTGAAAATGTTCCATGTGCATTTGAAAAGAATTTGTATTTTGTTTCTTTGTGATGAAAGGTTTTATGTATATCAGTTAAGTCCATTTCATCTAGGGCAATGTTGAATGCCACAATATCCTTGCTGACATTTTGTTTGGAAGATTTCTCCATTGTTAACAGTGAGGTGTTAAAATCCCCTAATATAAATGTGTTGCTGTCCATATCTTTCTTGAAGTCCTTGAAGATTTTCCTTACATATTTGAGGGCTCCTATGTTGGGTGCATATATGTTTATAATGTTTATGTCTTCTTGATGGATTCTACCCTTAAGTATTATGAAGTGTCCTTCTGTGTCTCTTTTTATGGCCTTTGTCTTGAAGTCTATTTTGTCTGATATAAGTATTGCTACCCCATTTTTTTCCTGTCCATTTACTTGGAATACTTTTTCCCAGCCCTTCACTTTCAGTCTCTGTAGGTCTTTTGTTCCGAGGTGGGTCTCTTGTAGGCAGCATATACGTGGGTCATGCTTTCTTGTCCATTCAGCTATCCTATTGTCTTTTGATTGGAGCATTTAATACATTTACATTCAAGGTTATTATCGATAGATACTTATTTATTTTTCCTCCTTTGTATCTGTGTTCCTCTCTCTCTCTCTCTCACTCTTTTTCTTCCTCTTCTTAGAGCAGTCCCTGTAGCACGTCTTGCAATGCTGGTTTGGAGGAAGTGTATTCTTCCAGCCTTCTTTTGTGTGGCAAACTCCTTATTTGGCCTTCCATTTTAATTGAGAGCCTTGCTGGGTAGCGTAGTCTCAGTTGCAGGCCTTTGCTTTTCATTACTTGGAATATTTCTTGCCATTCCCTTGTGGTTTGTGAAGTTTCTGTTGAGAAATCAGCTGCTAGCCTTATTGGAGCTCCCTTGTATGTTACTTTCTGTTTCTCCCTTGCTGCCTTTATGATGCTCTCTTTGTCTTTAAATTAGGCATTTTAATTATGATGTGTCTTGGAGTGGGCCTCTTCAGGTTCATCTTGATTGGGAGCCTGTCTGCTTCCTGGACTTGTGTAGCTTTTCTCCTCTCTCCAGGTTAGGGAAGTTTTCTGTGATTATTTCTTAAAACACGTTTTCTGTCCATTGCTCCTTTTCTTCTCCTTCTGTTATTTCTTTTTTTTAAAATTTTTAATTTACTTTTATTTTTTATTTTTAGAGAGGGAAGGGAGGGAGATAGAGAGAGAGAGAAACATCAATGTGCGGTTACTGGGGGTTATGGCCTGCAACCCAGGCATGTACCCTGGCTGGGAATCGAACCTGGGACACTTTGGTTCACAGCCCGCGCTCAATCCACTGAGCTATGCCAGCCAGGGCTTTCCTTCTGTTATTTCTATAATTCGAATGTTGTTGTGTTTCATTTTGTCCTGCATTTCTGTTAGGGTATGTTCATAGTTTTTGAATCCTTTTTCATGAAGCTGCTCTACCTGGGTATTTCTTCCTACCTTGTCTTCCAGCTCATTAATGCAGTCCTCTGCTTCATCCAGCCTGCTTGTAATTCCTTCTAGTGTATTTTTTATTTCAGATATTGTATTTTTCATTTCTTCTTGGTTCTTATTTATAGTTTCTATTTCCTTTTTCATACTGTTGTAGTTTCCACTCAGTTCCTTGTAGTTGTCTCTGAGTTCCTTGAGCATCCTTATAAGCATTTCTTGAATTCTGTATATGATAGTTTGCTTGCCTCTATTTCATTTAGCTCTTTTACTGGGGAATGTTCCATTCTTTTCTTTTGTGGGTTATTTCTTTGTCTCCCCATTTTAGGTGATTGTTTTTGTTTATTTCTGCAATTCTAGATGCTCTGCTTTGCCAGCTGTCTTCATAGGGTGAACTTCTGTGGTAGGAGTTCTGTGGGACTCAGTGGTGCAGCCTCTTTGATCTCCTTGTCTGGATGCCCTAGTGTTGCCCTTTCTTCCATTTGTGTGGGCTTTCTTGTTGCACTTGGGCTTTACCAGTTGGTGGCTCCTTTGTTGGTGGTTTTCTCCCCTCCAGTGGGTTTACTTGTATTCACAGCTCCCAGCTTGTCTTGCATGCTGTTGTACAGGTGTTGATTAACAGAGCAGCATTATCAGAAAACAAACCTATGCTAGAAAAAAGAACACCCCCCCCAGCACATCAGCAGTCCCAACCACAATTGAACTAAAATTAATAAGGGTGTAGATAGACTGTGGATATTATAAGATATGACAAAGGTAATATGAGATGATAAAAGAGGGGAAAATATTGTTGTGTGGTAAGAGGGAGGAGAATTGATAAGAGTTGAGATAAAACCAAGGCAAAGAATGGGGGAAAGCAAAATTTACAATGTAAGTAAAACACAAAAGGGTGATGGGAACAATGGGGTACAAAGAGGGAAGAGTATACTATGAAGTTTGAAGTAAAGTTGAAAAGGTACTGGACCAACAGGAGCAAAATTGGAGAAAAACCACAGCAGGGTCAATAGCAGTGACTGCTAAATGAAGTTTAATGAATTTGGGACAGGAATAAAACCATTGTATAAAAGCAAAAAGTGAACATGAGATGTCTACAGTAAAGAAAAATGATTATGAGAGCATGGAGAAAGCAAGCTAATAAGACTAAGGAGTAAAACTCTGGTTAAGAGAGGGGGAATAAAGAAAGAAAAGAAAAAAAGGAGAGACGAAACAATGAAATAAAATTTCATACTCAACTGATCATGGGCAGGACGAAGGTATTAAGGATTAAGAGAGCAAGAGAGCATGCTATGGGATTTACAGTACAAAGAAATAGTAAACAAATAGGAGTTCCTTTGGAGAAGTACAGCAATAACCATGATATTTCACACAACCAGCCACTGTTTATAAAAGGTGAAAAACAAATAAGACTCTTTTATTTATTTATTTATTAAAAGATTTTATTTACTTATTTTTAGAGAGGGGGAGGGGAGTGAGAAAGGGAGAAAGATTAATGTGTGGTTGCCTTTCATGTGCCTGCAACCCAGGCATGTGCCCTGACTGGGAATCGAATCCATGACCCTTTTGGTTCACAGGCCTGTGCTCAATCCACTGAGCCACACCAGCCAGGGTGAAATAAGACTCTTTTTAGAAAGGAAAAAGAAGGTGAGCTGACTTAAGAAAGAAGAGTGCTTGTGTGAGGTCAGACGGAGGAGAAATAGTGAGAGTAAGGGGTAGTAACTTGGTGTAGTGTGATAGAAAGTAAAGTTAACCACAACAGTAATAAAGCTTAGGAAGATGGTGAAATGGATTAAGACCAGGGAAGGATGCCATGTGGGATTTGGAATAATGATAGTATGATAATAAATATATAATATAAAAAAAGAATAAAAAGTAAAAGATCAAGAGTAGTGTGTTATTTGGAATATGAGTGAAATGGAAGAAGAAAAATTAAAATGCAATAAAAGGGAGAACAAAAAAACAAATCAAACAATAAAACAAAGGAGAAAGTAAATGTAAATAAGAAATAGTTAAACATGCAAGTTCTGAAGGATAGCAAATGGAATTTGTCTAAGCTCATGGTATTGGCCTTATGACTTTTTTCTGGACACATCACTGGTTTTCTCACAGTTCCAGGTCTTATTGCCTTAGTCCTGGAAAAAAAAAAGTTTCCTGCTGATTCTATGCCTGCCCAAATTGTTTTTCAGACTTTACAGGATCAAGCAGGCAGAGAGGGGCTGAGCATCTCCCTTCCCTTCCCTTCCCTTCCCTTCCCTTCCCTTCCCTTCCCTTCCCTTCCCTTCCCTTCCCTTCCCTTCCCTTCCCTTCCCTTCCCTTCCCTTCCCTTCCCTTCCCTCCCCTCCCCTCCCCTCCCCTCCCCTCCCCTCCCCTCCCCTTCCCTCCCTCCCCTCCCCTCCCCTCCCCCTCCCTTCTCCCATCTCCTCCCCTCCCCCTCTCCCATCTCCTCCCCTCTCCCGTCTCCTCCCCTGCCCTTTCCTCCCCTTCCCTCCCCTATCCTTTTCTTCCCTTTCCTTCCCTGCACTCAGTTTCAGCTACAATAATTACAGCTGCCCATTTTCTCCCCCAGGCTCTCAGAGCACTGTGCAGCTGAACTGTCTACTCTACACAATTGCACCAGCCTGGAACAGATAATCCATTTTGTTTGGTGACCCTTTGATCAGTCTGTGAGGGGCACTGAGTGGGAGCAAATCACACCTACCCCCCTTGATTGGCCTGGGTGCTGGTCTCTGCATGGTGGCTCAGTTTTGCTATTGGAAGAAGTGTCTTTGGGAGGTGCTGCCTCTCAGAGCCCCTGCTGCCCCTGTTTTATCAATCCATCATGCACCCCAAGGGGGAGCAAATTGCACCCCCACTCCTTCCTCTTTGCTGGCTGGGCTACTGCACAGACAAGGTCCTTGCACAGCTGCTCAGTCATTTTTTGAGGACCGTTCCCTTTGTTGTGCCCTGGGGCTTCTAACAAGTGCCCGGCTTTCCACACAGACCAACTCTGACCAATCCAGAGTCTATCTGGGTCACAGCCAGTCGGGCTCATCTCTTCCCTCTACTCCAGGTGTCACCTAGCTTCCCAATTTCTCTGGTACTTTCTCAGGTGATGTTTTCTGCCCCAGCCGGGATAAAAGCTGATGCTGCTGGTGGTGTGTCACCTACTAACTTTTTATCCCCCCAGCGACTTTACCTGTCTAGGTATCTGATGGTGAGGTCTGAGACTTCCCCACTCTGGGAGGGGAAGGAGCTCCTTGGTGGCTATCACTGACCTGGCTCTCCTCCAATGCTGCCGGGGCAGCCATGGTCTCTGGCGCATGGCCCATGGACCTTCCCGTTGGCCTACAAAATCTGCTTACTGTCCTCAGGGCAGAGGACATTTTTAAGTGTCCTCTGAACACTTTGGCTTCCAAGCTTCATATCATCTGGGATTCTGTTGGCTGCTTACTCTGTTCTTCAGAAGATAGGCTAGGTGTCCCAGGTGGGTGCACGAGCAAGTGGGCTCAGCTCCCACCTACACTCCTGCCCTCTTCGGATTTTTCAAATTTCTTGAGGGCAGAGGCCATATGACCTTTGAACCCCATAGCACCAAATACTAGACACACGTGTAGCTGGTGCTCAGTCACTATTGGTTCAATACACAGATCGTTTCCCAAGCTCAGTCCCAGGGCACCAGCACATCACTTTTTTTCTCAGCTCAGGCTCTGGCTCATCCTAATCCCCTGCTCCAGTAGAAACTGCAGCAATTCTGCCAATGTCTGAATTCTCAAACCATAAAATTGAATCTCAGCTGATCTCAATCCAGAACTGGCTTTCTACTCATAACAGCCAAAGTGGTTCTCGTCCACACCTTGTCTAATTGCTGGCCATGAAGGTGGGTGAGGAGGAGGCTGTCTGCAGAATCTAGAGACAGAGAAGGGTTAGAATCCTCTCTGCAAGCCTCACAGAGACAGGGTTAGGGGATTAGCCTGGGTTGAGCTTCCACTGCCCACTGCTCCCCTAGTTGCAAGTCTCAGGAGGCTAGAAGAAAGGGAGAAATACAGAATGTCCCTATATGGGCCACTGAAATGTTAGGGCGATCGGTGACATGGGCTGCAAAAGAATTCACAAAGTGAAGCACGTGCAGAGAGTAAAGATTTTGTTCACTCTCCAAGAAAAGAGAGGGACATGGTGTGGAGACATACACCAGCAATCTTCAATTTACTGTTTTTATATGAGAAAATATTTGAAAATGATGGTTTAAAAACTTTGATTAATATCTTAAATGATCAAACATTTTTATTTGGAAGTTAGGTAAAAATTGGCAAGTCTTGCCTGTGTTTTTTTTTTTCTCTTTTAAATTGTTGTTCAAGTACAGTTGTCTGCATTTTCCCCTTACTACTCCCCCACACCCCAGCCATCCTCACCTCCCTCCCTTGATCCCCCTCCTTGGTTTTGTCCATGTGTCCCTTATAGCTGTTCCTGAAAACTCTTCCTTTTCCCCCGTTATCCCCTCTCACCTCCCCTCTGGTTACTGTCAATTTGTTCTTAATTTCTTTGGTTCATTAATTGTTGGAAATTAATCAGTGATCTCAATAAAACTAAAGACTGAGTATGTTAAAAGTCTTAGAAGAGAAGTGAAATGAATTACCTAACAATCTCCAAGGAGCTCGATAATAAAAAGGAGGGAAAAAAGTTTAGTAGAGTAATAAAGTAAGTCATTTTAATGAATGCAACACTACTTTTTAATTTTGGAGGATATGACCCATATTTTTAAATAAAAATGTATAAAAATCATTCAATTGTTTGTATTTTAAGTTTCTTTCTTATTTTTTTTCTGTCTTGTAATAAACATGGGTTTGTATAATCATAACAATTGCATTACAGCATTTGCTTTTAAATATGTGCTAATTCCAACTCTCAAATGTGTTGAATACCAAATGTAATGTTTAATGAAGTCAGTAGTTTTCAATTCCGAGCACATTATCTTAGAGAAACAGTCTTATAAAGGTGTTTTGTCTCTGAATCATATCTTAATTTAGATCTGCATAATGTTTCATCTCAGCTACTTACAACGGCCTCCTATTTTCCTTGCATTCACTATTGTTTCCCTCCAAATAGAGTCCAGAAAAGCCTGATGAGTCAGTCTCTTGCTTTAAAACAGTAACTAGCTCTTCACTGTAATCAAGGTTAAGTCCTTGGTCTTTTGCATTTTGACCCTGCCTGTTGCTGCCCTGTTTTTCATCAGACCTCTCTGCTTCAGGTTGCCCTGCTCCAGCCAATCTAAGATCTTTACTTACAAGATTTTTTGAGAAAGAAATTGTACTTTTTGACTTCTTTTTGCTTTTGCACATACTGCTCCCTGTGTCATAGATGGCTTTATCTATTCTATTTTCTGGGCCTTACTGCAGCTTGGATGCAGCATCCCTAAAGACTGTTCTTTTTGCTTTGCTCTACTTCCCAGTTTACCAAATAGCTCTCTGGTTAGAATTTGCTCCCTATGCAGATCTGCCTTCAGTGAGGGAATATATGGGTCAAAATTTCTGGACTTTGAAAGCTGAGGGTCAGACTCAGGGCCATGGTAAATTCACCCTAATCAGAATCACCTTGGTATCTCTCACCAGCTAGCCAGTTTACCTACATCTGGCTTTTTTTCCCATCTTGCCTTTTAAAATGTTAGTTTGCTTTTTCCTTTCTCTTGTTTCCTCTTGATTCTCAACATTTATTTGCTATTTAAGTCTGGAGATAATGTTATGAAGTATTTAGCATAGTGGCTGGCAAATAGTAAGAGCCTATAAAATGTTGGCTAATAAAAGCATAGCAACAGCAATTGCAATAGCACATTTTATATTTGTGCTAAAGAGACTAATGATACTTTAATAATGAGTTGTTAGCTTGCTTTAGAGGCTGTGTCCAGCCCTGGATGGTATGGTTCAGTGGATTGAGTGCCTGCCTGTGAACCAAAGGGTCGCTGGTTCGATTCCCAGTCAGGGCACATGCCTAGGTTGTGGGCCAGGTCCCCAGTGAGGGGCATGTAAGAGGCAAGCACACATTGATGTTTCCCTCCCTCTCTTTCGCCCTCCCTTCCCCTATCTCTGAAAATAAAGTAAAATCTTTTTTTTTTAATTATTTATTTATTTATTTTTAGAGAGGGAAGGGAGGGAGATAGAGAGAGAGAGAGAGAAACATCAATGTGCGGTTGCTGGGGGTTATGGCCTGCAACCCAGGCATGTACCCTGGCTGGGAATCGAACCTGGGACACTTTGGTTCCCAGCCCGCGCTCAATCCACTGAGCTACGCCAGCCAGGAGTAAAATCTTTTTTAAAAAGGTTGTGTCCACACAGTCTAGATTTGCAAATATAACTATTACATTTTCTAAAACCCCAACTCTTTAGAATTATGGAAACAAATAACTCAAATCCTTATAGCTGATTATTATTATTATTACCACCACTTTATATTGGGTCATTTCATGTGATGTTGTTATAGAAGTTAATCAGTTGTTACAGTAGTTATGAAAACCTTCATCAATCACAGTTTTGTGCTTTCCTGATAAATCTCTCTTTAAATGGTGTATCAACGATTGAAATGCCTATTACAGAATGTAACTGTGTATCTTAACTAGGTAATTCATATAAAAGGTTCTTTTGTTCCAACATTTTTATTTTTTTAAAGATTTTACTTATTTTAGACAGAGGGGGAGGGAGAAAGACAAAGAAACATCAATGTGTGCTTGCCTCTTGCGCGCCCCCTACTGGAGACCTTACCGAGCTCCGCAACTCAGGAATGTGCCCTGACTGGGAATCAAATGGCGACACTTTGGTTTGCAGGCCAGCACTCAATCTCCCAAACCACACTGGCCAGGGCCCAATATTATTTTTAAAATAAATT
Source organism: Phyllostomus hastatus (assembly GCF_019186645.2). Classification (NCBI taxonomy): domain Eukaryota; kingdom Metazoa; phylum Chordata; class Mammalia; order Chiroptera; family Phyllostomidae; genus Phyllostomus; species Phyllostomus hastatus. The sequence continues at coordinate 4,969,938 of NW_025333841.1, read as the reverse complement.
CTTATTTCTGTATTTTCCCCTAAAGTGTCTAATTCCTGTTGATAAATATAGCTCAACTTCACAAGGTTGTTTGCATTTGTCGAATTTTCATAACAAAATTCTTACTTGAAAAGCTAATTTATTTTGCACATCTACATCTTATTTAAAACACTGGGTATAGATCATACACATTTTATTAATGCAAAGAACACTGTCTAAATATACTTAAAGCAGTATGTATTGTAATAGAAACACATGCATCATCTTAACAGACATTTCAACAGTGGTTTAGCTTAGTATTTAGTTTAGATTTGCACTTGAAGAGAACTTAAGGAACAGGGATATTATACACATTGATCTTTGAGCCTGGGCATCTGTTCTAAAATGTTTATTTATGAGTTTATAATTGATGATGAGACTATCCACCACCATCCTTATTTTTAAATGCCTTTATTTTACAGAAGGTGTTTGTTGGTTGTACAACTAATCTGTGCAATGTAGACCTCTGAATATTTTCTTTGTGCTATGTAAAATATATCTTCAGGACTTGTTATGACAATCTCTGTACACCAATAGATGTATTTTTCTCAGACTATAACGTGCATCCAGTCAGTCCAGAGAATTCCTATTATCACCTCCTCAGTGAAAAATATATTGTGGGGATCTGCCAGCTACTTTACTCTTTTGATTCCATTAAATTTTAGAAACATCTGTTAAGGGCCTAAAATAGCCCAGATTTTGGTAATGATCACATGAACAAGACAATGTTGCTGCTCTCAAGATTTCACAACCAAGTGGGGGTGGTGGGGATGAGAAATTGGCCAAAATTATTTTAGCATCAAAAAATGTGCTAGAATGTATTTTTGAAAGAGCTACAAACAAAATGCTACAGAGGCTTGAGGGAAGGTACATTTGCATCAGGGAAGGCTTTATAAAAGTAGGGCAGATTGAGCACAGAAAGACATTTTAGGCACTGGGAACAACATGAGCAAAGGGGAAGATAAATATTTGCTGCAGACTACTAGAAAGAGAAGTATGTTCTGTATACTACTACGTGTCAGGCACTGTATTATAGCTTCATTTGTGTTTGCTCATTTAGTCTGCACAATCACCCTGTAATGGGCATGGCACAGTTTCTACTTTACAAGTAACATCAAGGTCTGGAGCTGGTAAAATAACTGGCAGAGCTAATATTGAGCCCAAATTGATCTTATATTAAAGTCTATGTTCTTTCCTTTGAGAAGCAGGAGAATGCACAATCTGGGAAATAGAAGGAATAGTTACTTGGAACAAGGTATTCCTGAAATGTAGCATAATGAATAAAATTATCAATGGAGCTCATAAAGAAACGAATATGTTCTATTAGATAACCCCAGGTATTCTGGACAATGTCCCATGTTTAAATATATGGAAAAGCTGCATGCTATATCCTACTGCTGCCATGTATAAGTTGAGTACCGCTTCAATTAATGCCTTTTAATAGGCTGATATCTGAATAGCAACCTCAAGTGTTATGCAGTGCTCAGTCTAAATAACCATATATTGGAGATCAGCTCTTTCTTGGAAATTCACAAATACATTAGCATATGAAAGGATTCCAAAAGTCCTATAGTAGTGATATCTGTTTAGCCCAATAAATATCAAAATTATTTCCCCACAGTAGGGAAATTGCTATAATACCTATTAATATTTCATGGAAAAGCAGTATTTTATGGAATGCACTTCAGAAAACAATGGACTAGTCAGTAATACTTGATAAGTTGTGTGAGTATGGAGTGAGTTGGCCATGCAACTCTTGTCTGGAAATTCTGCCAAAGACAGTCATGTACTAGTGTGGTGTTGCTTTCACTTTCACATGGTGCATATTTTCCTTCTCCAATTCCTAATTCTGGGGAACAGGTTTTCTTGAGCAGAGTTTATGTGCCTAAAATAGGTCATAATGTGTGACAGGATATTTATCCCATCAATATCAGGGCCTGGGGAAGCTGGGGTCCCTTGCCTGGTTACCTCCTCCCCAAGTGGACTTGTCTACTTACCCCAGGGTAACCATTATAATTTTCTTAGTGTGCCACAATGTGGAAATGGTTGGGAAGCTATTTTGAAAATAGCCAGGGGTTACTTGCTAAAAAATTGAGTCTTATATGAGGCAGAGGTTTTTTTTCCCTCCATAGCACCAGATATATTTGTTGGTATAGGCAATGTTAGAAGAAACTAGCATTATGACAAAATATACTGCAATAAGAGAAGAATCAGATATTTAAGAATGATTCTTTTGATCATTTCACTCATCAAGTTGTGAACATCACATTAATCTGTTTTCCTCTCATGATTAAAACTTTTTGGGATAACAGCAAATACTCATTTATGTGCAAATATCTAGAATATGAGCAATGTGAATTCATAACAGTAAAGGGCATTCAGGATGAGATGGCACAATTCTTTAGTCATACTTAATTTCAATGAAAAACTTTGCTCAACTGAAAGAATGACAAAAATGCTATTGTTAAAGAGGAAAAAACTTGGGAAAGTTATGAATGTCTAAAATTTCCTGCAGTTATTTTTGTAAGGATTGATTCATATTCAGATTAGCTTCCTGCCAGATGGAAGAAATGCACAGTAAATCAGCTTTTGCAGTAGAGAAATAAAAAAGAAGCACAAGCTGCTATTTAAAGGTTTTTTTTTTGCCATATTAATAGCACATTAACCCATAGGGAGTATTAATGTAAGAAGCTAAACCATGGGGGCTACCATTCTATCTTTTAGTAAGACTAAATATTTTTTTGGTCTAATGGGTTGTGAAAAATTATTTCCTTGGGTTTCACATCCAAAATAGTATTTCTGTTTAATGATGGTCAAGCCCCATGCATTCTAAAGCAGAAAGAAAAGGAGGACAAATATGTGGAATGGAAGATAAATACTTCCTCCTGCACCCATTGAAGCACTGCTTTATGTGCTTAATGGTGGGAAAAACTAAGCACACAGTAGATGAGATGGAATGATTTGCTTGGGGGTTCACTAAACCAGGGTCCTGATGTTCTAGGTGTGGCTTTGGTGGAGTCCATGTAGTGCCTTGAATGAGGTTCGCTTGTTCTGTCCAACTCAGCCAAGTGTATGACAGCGGAATCTTACCACACGCCCAGTGTTGACACTAGATTTCCTCTTGGCCCCAGAAGTCATACTCTGCACTCAATCAGTTCTTCATTTTCCCTAGCTTCTAATATTCAACTGGTTTTGATCATGATGTTTTTGCTTCACCCATTCAACTTGGCACCCTTTTTATTCTCTTGTTGACTGACGATCTAGACTTTCCTCATGATAATATTCTCTCCACTGTATTTCAGAAACATAGGTTACAACTCTTCAGGCTTCATCCGCCCTCAAGTGCTCTCTCCCATATGCCGACTCTATAGGGGACAGCTTTCCATCTGGCCTGTCTGAGCCTTGCTGGAAATGCTAATGATAACTGTTAACAAATTTGGTTATTAACATTTGTTTACTAAACATGTACCATGTGCCAATCCTCTCAACAGCCCATTAGATAGATTATTTTTATTCTATTTTTTTATTGCTGAGGAAATAAGGCTCAGGTAATTGAGGAACTGGCTCAAAGATCGCAGAGCAATATTGTCTTTCAGCAACTGGTGCTGAAACAACTGGATGCCCACATATGAACAAATGAACCTAGAGCAGTGATTTTCAACCTTTTTCATCTCATGGCACACATAAACTAATTACTAAAATTCTGTGACACACTGAAAAACATATATATTTTTTGCCAATCTGACAAAAATAGGTATAATTTTGATGTGCTCACACCACATGGATATGTTGTGTTGGCTGTTGTCATTTTTTATCTGACAATCTAAGACAAAAGAGGTCAGTGACCCTGAGCAAAAAGGCATTGCATGTTTTAAAAATCATTGCAGCACCCCAGCGTGCCACAGCACACACTGCTGACAATTGCTGATCTAGACATAGATCTTTCGACCTTCACAAAAATTATGTCAACATGAATCATAGCCCTAAATATAAAGCATAAAACTAAAACACTTAGGAAACAACACAGGAGAAAATCTAATTAACCTTCAGTGTAGGGAGGACTTTTTAAATAAAATTTTAAATGTTTTTTTATTTTTTAATTACAATGAATATTCAATATTACATTAGTTTCAGGTAGACAGCACAGTTTTGAGACATTTATATAACTTCTCAAGTGATTCCCTGATAAGTCTAGTATCCAGCTGACACCATACATAAATATCACAATATTATTTATGATATCCCCTGTGCTGTACTTTACATACCCATGACTATTCTGTAACTACCAATCTGTACTTCTTAATCCTATCACCTTTTCCACCCAGTCTCCCAATCCCCCTGTCATCTGGCAACCATCAGTCTGTTACCTGTATCAATGAGTTTGATTCCTTTTTATTTGTTTATTTATCTTGTCTTTTAGATCTCACATATAAGTGAAATCATATGGGATTTTATATTCTCTGTCTGACTTATTCAATTAACATAATACCCTCTAGGTTCATCCATATTGTTGCAAATGCCAAGATTTGATGCTTTATTATGGTGAAGTAATATTCCATTGTATACATGTACCACCTCTTCTCGTTCCAATCATCTATCAATTGACCCTTAGATTGCGTCAGTTGGCTATTGTAAATATTACTGCAATGAACATAGGAGTGCATATGTCTTTTTGAATTAGTGTTTTTGAGTTCTTTGTATTAATAGCAGAAATGGAACTTTTAGGTCCTATGGTAGTTAAATTTTTAATTTTTCAAGGAAACTCCATACTGTTTCCCACAGTGTCTACACCAATTTGCAATTCCATGAGCAGTGCACAAGGGGTCCCCTTTCTCCACATCCTTAACAACACTTGTTGTTTGTTGATTTATTGATGATAGCCATTCTGACAGCTGTGAGGTGATATCTTATTGTGGTTTTAATTTGCATTGCCCTGCTGATTAGTGATGTTGGGCATCTTTTCATGTCTATTGACCCTCTGTATGTCCTCTTTGGAGAAATGTCTATTCAGGTTTTCTGTCTATTTTTAAACCAGATGGGGATTTTTTTTGTGTTTGTTATTTCGGATTTTAATATATTTTGAATATTAATGCATTATCAGATGTATCATTGGTGAATATCTTCTTCTATTTAATACGTTATCTTTATGTTTTATTGATAGAGTTTTTTTCCTATAAAAAACTTTTTAGTTTTATGTAGTCCCATTTGCTTACACTTTTTTGCTTCCCTTGTCTAAGGAGACACATAAAAATAACTATTAAGAATGATATTGAAGCATTTACTTCCTATGTTTTCTTCCAAGAATTTTATGGTTTCAGATCTTACATTTGTCTTAGTTCATTTTGAGTTTATTCTTGTATGTGGTGTAAAAAAGTGGCCTAGTTTCATTTTTTGCATGTATCTATCCAGTTTCACACCATTTAATGAAAAGTCTGTCTTTACCCCATTATAGATCTTTGCTTCTTTTGTCATACATTAGATTACTGTATAGGTGTGCATTTATTCTGTTTCATTGATCTACCTGTTTTTATGTCAGTACCATGCAGTTTTGATTACTATAACCTTGTAGTATAGTTTGATATTAGGTAGTGTGATACCTCCAACTTTTTTCTTCTTTCTCAAGATGGCTGTGGCTATTTGGGATCTTTTACGGTTCTGTGAAAAATGCCATTGATGTTTTGATAGGGATTGCATTGAAATTGTAGATTGAGTTTGGTGCTATGAAATTTTAATGATGTTAATTGTTCCTGTACATGAGCATGATGTACACTTCCATTTGTATCTTTAATACCTTGCTTCAGTGTCTTACAGTTTTCTGAGTATGGGTCTTTTAACTCCTTGGTTGAATTTATTCTAGGGTATTTTATTTATTTTCATTCAATTATAAATGGGGTTGTTTTCTAAATTTCTCTTTCTGATAGTTCATTATGGGTGTATAAAATATAACTTATTTGAAAATATCAATTTTCTATCTTGCTACTTCACTGAATGCATTTATCTGTTTTAATAGTTTTTTGTTGAATCCTTAGAGTTCTCTTTATATATTATCATGTCATCTGCATATAATGAATGTCAGTTTTACTTCCTTTCTAATTCAGACAGAGTACTCCAATTTATTCAATAAAAAGAGACAGATAATCCAATAGAAAATGGGCAAAAAAAGTTGAAAAGGCAGCTCAAAACAAGTGGTCAATAAAGTACATAAACAAATGAAAATGAAACACATGTAAAAAGTGTTCAACAAGACAAATTATGAGAGAAATGGAAACAAGACCATAATTATACCTACCACTGCACATATTCAACAGTGCCTCAATTAAAACCAGTGACCATACAAAGATCTGGAACAACTGGAGCTGTCGAGCACTGCTGCTATGAATGTAAATTGGTACAGTCACATTGGAAAACTACCAAATCTGAATGTACTCATATCCTATGATGTAAGTGATTTCAATTTCACTCCAACATATATACTCAACATATATATATATATGTGTGTGTGTGTATGTTTATTGAAACAAATGAATAAGAAAGTTCATAGTAGCATCCTAAGAATAGAAATAACCCAAATGTTCATAGTGAGATAGCTGAATGAATTATGATATATTATTAAAACAGCAAAGCTACACACCAATGAAAATTAATGAACTACTATTACAAGCAGCAACATCAATAAATTTCACAAACACAAATTTAAAGAAAGAGATCAAACACTAAATAGACTATACTGTATGACAGAGGGCCCAGAGACATGTGAAGGATGCTCAGCATCACTAGCCATCAGAAAATGCAAATTAAAACCACAATGAGATACCACTTTACATGTGTCAGAATGGCCATCATAACCAACTCAACAAACAACAAATGCTGGCGAGGTTGTGGAGAAAAGGGACCCCTAGTACATTGTTGGTGGGAACACAGACTGGTGCAGCCACAGTGGAAAACAGTATGGAATTTCCTCAGAAAACTGAAAATGGAACTGCCTTTTGACCTGGCAATCCTGCTGCTGGGAATATACCCTAAGAACCCTGAAACACCAATTCAAAAGAACCTATGCACCCCAATGTTCAGCACAATTCACAATAGGCAAGTCCTGGAAACAGCCTAAGTGCCCATCAGTGAATGAGTGAATCAAAAAACTATGGTACATTTACACAATGGAGAACTACACAGCAGAAGGAAAAAGGGAGCTCCTACCCATTGCGACAGCATGGATAGAACTGGAGAGCATTATGCTAAGTGAAGTAAGCGAGGCAGTGAAAGACAAATACCATATGATCTCACTTATAAGTGGAACCTAATCAACAAAACAAACAAGCAAGCAAAATAGAACCAGAGACACTGAAATAAAGAACAAACTGACAGTAAACAGAGGGAAGAGGGGAGGAGGGAGGGGATATAGGGAGGAAGGGTTGTCAGGAACACGTATAAAGGACAAACGGACAAAGCCAAAGTGGGGTAGGATCAAGGGTGGGAGGTGGGAATATGTGGGGTAGCGGGGACTGGTGGGAGGAAAATGGAGAAAACTGTACTTAAACAACAATAAAAAAAGAGAAAAAAAGAATGTACTGTATGACTCTAACTATGTAAAATTCAGAATCAGACATAACTAGTCAAAAAGAAGTAAAGATAGGAGGTGCTGAGGTGGCTGTGGTAGTGGCCAAGTCCTGGAGCGACATCACACAGCTGCGGACGAGAGTGTTTTTTTTTTTTTTGAGTTGGACATGGAGAGTTTAAGAAGTGATAAAACACACTGACCAAGTGCACGGTACATGTTATTACTTCAGTGCTATTCAGATATTATCTCAGTTCTACTTTTACTGAAGTAAGCTTTGCCTAAGGATCAGAAAGAAATGTAAACACTAAAAATTTAAGGCAGAAACAGTTTCTGCTAGTCAAGAAATCCTCAAAAATGTTTTGCCATGGATATAGAAGATAAAGGAAACAGGACTATTAGTGCATGCTGTTGCACCTCGTTCTGAATAAATTCCATGATCTGACTGACACCTTCCCCTTCCCTCATGCTGGAAAGTTCATGCTGGAATTGTCATGACAACAGACACAGATGTTAAAGATGCCAAGGTGATAAGTGTTTCTACAGAAACAAATGTATTAATGACAAATACGTGAGTGATTGTGGCCTTGCATTAAATGGCTGTCATGCAGAAATAATATCCCCCAAAAAGAAATAATATCTCAAAGATCCTTCCTTAGATTTCTTTATATACAACTTGAGCTTTACTTAAATAACAAAGATGGCAAAGAAGATCCATCTTTTAGAAATCAGAGTGAGGGGGATTTAAATGGAAAGAGAATGTATAGTTTCATCTGTATATCAGCACTTTTCCCTGTAGAGATTCCAGAATTTTCTCACTACATGAACCAATACTGGAAGAACCATCAGATTTGCTCACTAGCAAGTATTTTTAGCGTGCAGTTATATAATCTCTTTCAGATAACTTTATTTTGTAAAGTTCGAGTACTTGGGAAGAAAAACAACATGTGGTAGCTACTCTGTGGCTATCACAGGAAAGTCAGAGCCATTCTAAAAGGACAAAAGAAAAGGCTTCTTTTGTCCTCTTCGAATTCCAGGCTTCTCAGGCCCTGTCTTTAAGGCCTTTTAACTGAATCCCTCTGCCAGAGTAATCTTTTTGAGCAGTTGAAAACCTTGTTATTCATAGAAGACATTACAGGCACCTCTGTGTTTTTCTTTCACTCATGCATATATAATCAGGCCTGGTCTCAGCAGCAGATACTCATAGATGCTGTGAAAATTATGTAAGTGTTAGCTTTCTGAGATTAATTTTGGGCTGGAGCTCACTGAATGTTCAGCCTTTCATAAAGCCACACAATGATGAGTTTCTACCCACAGAGCAAACCCCTCTGAGGGTGCTGCCAAAACTTACCAGGGGCTCCTTGGAGGCAATGCCTCAGTTTGCCCTTGGGAGCATGAGACAGATATAACTGAAATGTACTGATGGCAGGTGTATGATGATTCAGTAGTGTCTTGTACCTGCCCCTCACACCCTTTATTACTTTGGATTTGAAACTTTAGTGGCTAACCATGAAGTGGGCAAGAACTTTTGAATTCAATGGTCTTCACTTCTAAGCTCACTCTTACTTAAAAAGACACAGTTAAGGTATTTTTATCATTTAAAAATATTGTTTTACTTTTTGAAAGCGGATACTAAAACTATAATCCTTAACTGAAATGTGTTTCTTTGGTGTGCCTGTGCACTCTGCCTTGTTTTATAGTGCTTAGTTACTAGCACAGCTTTAATCTGAGAAAAGAGTGTGGATTTTTATTTGAAAGCATGTGCAGGGCAGCATGTAATTTAAGCAGGGATAGGGAGACAGAAGTTGTCTCAGATAAAATTTTATGGTTTCCTAATATTAGCTTTTATTTTGAAAGAAAAACAAAATAAAAAGACTCTGATAAAACTTGATGGTGGTTAAGTTGAAATAGTAACATCAATGGCCAGTGAATTTTCACTGGTCAGTGAAATTAAGTATTTTCTTGTGGAAAAAAAACGTTAGAACAGAAGCTACATTGAGAGCGGAAGGAGGGCAGTGATAGGAGAGGCACCCAGGGGACTTCTCAGGTTATTGACAACATTCTGTTTTCTGACCTGAGAGGTAATTACAGGATAATTTTACTATGGGAAAAATTACAAAGCTGCACAATTTTGATGTGTTATTTTCTGTATGTATATAATTTTCAGTTAGCCAAATTTCCTTGAAAAAGAGTACTAACTATCAAAACAATTCTTTCCAACATTTTTCTTCCGCAAATCAGTCTAAACTCCTCATTAGGATTTATAGTGATTGACCACAAATATTCTAAACATTCTTCCAATGCTAAAGGCAAAAATGGGGACTTAGGCAATATCAAAGCACAAAATTTCACAAATGAATATATCCCTTTTCACTTTTGAATAGATTCAGCTTTTTGGTTTAAGAGTGTTATTTCAACAAAGAAGCTTCAGAGTCATCAAGAGCCTAACTCTGACCCTTCCACATGACATCATACAATAGCAAAGTTAAGTGCTGTGACTGAACTTCATCAAGAAATTCTTAGCATTGGCAGCAATACAGGCTGGGGCGGGACTGCAGTTTACAATCTTGGAATCCTTTCTCAGATGTCCTCCAAATCCTTTCTGGTATTTCTGGCACAAACTTCCCTTGTGAGATGGAACCAAGGAACTCAATACTGTGCTTTACTTTCAGATAGAAACAAGAGTATGTTGAATTTCCTATCCATGTTCACTCAGGAAATCTCCTCTGGTTAACCTTTGTGTGCATATCTTGCTGGCTGCTGTGTGGATACTCTGCCTTTGTATCCTCTCTCTTTAGTCTTCTGACCTAAAAACGACCCTGAAATTACTATATGTCACAGGGACTCAGCAAAGTAGAAACACATGGGGGATGTGTGGTGGATTTCTTTTTGTATTTCTTGCTAATATCTGCCAAAAGAGAGGGGAGGGGGAAGGTACAAGCCCTTAAAGATAAATACACTCACATTTTTTTGGTCACATCTGAAGAGTGTGTGTTTGTTTAATTAGGCAAACTGTGCTTTGGATTTCAGCATACTACAGAAGAAAATAATAGTTTCACTTTGATTGAAAAAACCTACCTGAGTTAAATACATGACTAAAAATAGCTACAGTCAACTTTAACATATAAAATATCTCAAAGTCTTTCTTTCCTCAATCTTGAACATTTGAGAATGGGGAAATAAGTCATTTGTTGAGGTTAGGGAGGTTGCATGGTTATTTCAAAGAACAGCTTGGGGAACATGACTGATAAGTTAAAAAATACTTCCTTTATTGCTTCATCTTTCTATCTTTGATGTCAGATGATTCTTTATTTAACAAATGTGCACTGAATGGTTATATAAACCAGGCCTTGTCTTAGGTGCTGAGGCACCATTCTATGTACTAGAAACAAAGCAATAAACAGTATAGGCAAAAATCCTTGACAGCACAGACCTTATCTTCTACTGGGTAAATAGACAATCAGATGCAGACAATAATAAATGGGTGAACATATAAAATAGATTGTATGTCACATAGGTAACAAGTACTGTGAGCAGAAAAAGTAGGGCAAGAATGTTAAGGAGCGACAAGGGATTTTCTTTCTTTCTTTCTTTCTTTCTTTCTTTCTTTCTTTCTTTCTTTCTTTCTTTCTTTCTTTATTTCTTTCTTTCTTTCTTTCTCTCTCTCTCTTCCACCTCTACCCACACCCCTCCCCCCTACAATCACCACAGTGTTGTCTGTGTCTGTGAGTTATTTTTCTTTTTCGCTCGATCCCCAATATTATAGCAAAACAGTGTCATGCTATATGATGTATATTATAGAGGCTGGATCATGTGGGTCAGCCCATTTTGTCACATGTAAAACCATTCACTGTCCTGACAAATGGGAGCATTAATACATTGGGGCACAATGGTGCATCAATATCTTGTGGAAGAAAACTGTGTCCTATATAACAGCATGGACTACTGAAGAAAAAGCTGTGAATAACTGAGTGTAGAGATTTCGGGCTGTATTCACAATCTACCTCTCCTTAGATGACTGCTGCTCTTTTACTTTGACACTTAAGTCCAGAATCAAAAGAATGTTTTAAAGCAACTACATTATTTTCTCCCTGAACAAAGCTAGAGAGAAAAAAACTGACCATTGAAGAAATTGATAGAGTGAACATAATCTTAGACTTCCCAGGAGAGTCCAGGTTTACAGCAGTGTAAGTGGCATAAACACTTTATTTGTATATTTTTAAATTTCTTGGGGTGACATTGCTTAATTAGATCATATAGGTTTCAAGTATACATTTCTATGCTACATCACTTACATATTGTATTGTGTGCCTACCACCCAAAGCCAAATTATCTTTTGTCCCCCTTTACCCTTTACTACCTGCTTCACTCTGGTAACCACCATACTGTTGTCTGTGTCTTTGAGTTTCAGTTTTATATCCCACATGTGAGTGAAATCATGTGGTTCTTAGCTTATTCTGACTGACTTATTTTGCTTGCATAGTAGTCTGAAGGTCCATCCATGGTGTGAGAAGTGGCAGTATTTCATCTTTTCTTAGGGTTGATGGAATAGAATTGAGAACCCAGCAATAAACCCACATGTATATGGGCAGATACTTTTTGACAAGGGAGCCAAAAACACACAATGGAGAAAAGAAAGCCACTTCAATAACTCGTACTGGGAAAATTGGAAAGCCACATGCAAAAGAATGAGACTAGCTTACAGTTTGTCCCTATGTACAAAAATTAATTCAAAAATGGATAAAAAACCTAAATATAAGATCTGAAACAGTCAATTACATACAAGAAAATATAGGCACTAAAATTATAGACCTTGGTTGCAGAGAAGATGTTATGAAATGGACCCCAAAGGTGAGGGAATTAAAGACAAAAATAAATGAGTGGGACTGTATCAAACTAAAAAGCTTCTGCACAGCAAAAGAAAACTGATAACCAAACAAAAAGGCAACCAAAGTAATGGGGGATGATATTTACAAACAGCAGCTTCAGCAAGGGCTTAATATCTAAAATGTATAGAACTCAGGTACAGCTCTGGTTGGTGTGGCTCAGTGGACTGAGTGCTGACCTGTGAACCAAAAGGTCGCTGGTTCGATTCCTAGTCAGGGTGCATGCCTGGGTTGTGGGTCAGGTCCCAGTGGGGGGCATGTGAGAGGCAATCACACATGGATGTTTCTCTCTGTCTCTTCCCCTCTTTAAAAGTAAATAAATAAAATCTTAAAAAAGCTCAGATACAATGATTAATAATCATCATTAATAATACCCCTTTTCAAACTTAAAAGTAGTCTGGTTCAGATGAACACTTATATGAGTGCTCCTGATGATCAGGACACAGAAAAAAAAAACCTTCTGAAACCTAAAGGAGACATTTTACAGTTTCATGGCTATAACAGAAGCATTAAAATTTTTATGGATATCTGTTTCCTGTTGGGCCTGTGACCCAGATTATGAGAGAAAACTCTCATAATTTCATAGAGGAAAATTACTGATGAATACAGTTTGTGTGTCTATTTTTTAAAGATTTTATTTATTTATTTTTAGTGAGGGGAAGAGAAGGGCAAAGAGAAACATTGATGTGCAAGAGAAACATCAATCCATTGCCTCTCTCATGCCACCGGCCAGGGACTTGGCTGGCAATTCAGACATGTGCCTTGAATGGGAATTGAACTAGCAACATTTTGCTTTGCGGGACGATGCCCAACCAACTGAGCCACACCGGTCAGGGCATAGTGTATCTATTTTAATGTCCCAAAGTACTACTGATTTTGTTCACATTTGGAGATAGAGTGATTTTGGTGAAGCTTAGGCTTAGGTCTGAAATGAGAGCTAGTGTGATAAGCATCAGGAGAAAGTGAGCACTGACATACAAAGGGCAACAGCTTCTAGAAGGAAGAAAAGAGAGGACTCCAGGTAGGATCCAGCTGCCATATAGTGGCATATTCCCATCAGAGAGTAAAGAACAAGTAGCCAGAATTCTATAAAACTTACATTCCCATAGATGGAAAAAGCTACATAATTTGTGGAACCACAGGGCAAACACAGGGCACAGGGCACTTTGTTCACAAATTTGTAAAATTTCAGGATGGCAACAGCAACACATTAAACATAGTTGCCTTCTGCAGCTACATAAATACCCACAAAATTGACCCTGTTCAAAGCATGCTTGGCTGGTCCAGATCACATCAGATTTTCCTTCAGAACAGCTCCCTACTCCCTCACCACCCTGCCACCCCCACTTCCAAGAGTCACTGTAACATATAATAAAACTAACAACTGATGTCTGTGTCACTTTACATGACATTTTCCCTTATTTTGTACTCAGTTCAGGCTCCTACAACAAATACCATTGACTGGGTGGGGCAAACAATAAACATTTATTTCTCATTGTTTTGGAGGCTGGGAGTAGAGATCAGGGTGCCAGCATGGCTAGGTTCTTGGTGAGTTTACACCAAGTTTACCAATAGCTACTTTCCTGCTATTTGTAGCTCTGATATCTTCATCCTTTTATAAGGGTACCAATCCCATCATGGGGGTTCTACCCCTTTGACCTCACCCAAACCTAATCACCTTCCAAAGGCTCCACACCCAAATACCATCACTTCAGGGATTAAGGCTTCAATATAGGATCCTAGGGCAAGGGACACAAATACACTACCTCAGGAAATGTCTTAGAGACCCCTGGGAGCAATGAGGGAAAGACAAAGAGGGTGGGCTCTGAAACCCTACTTAAATTTGTTTTATTGTGTGAGTTTCTATGTAAGTTCTCCTCTTGAGAAAAATAAAATGCTCTACACCAAAAGAAAGTTTAAAAAACACAGCATTGTTTGGTTTGAGTTAATCAGGGACAATTGTATTCTTTTTAATTCGTAGGTGAGATACATAGTTGACATGTATTCAATGTCTATTTTATTCTAGTACTGTGTGGAATGCTTTCAACCTTATAACATTTTTTAAAAATATTTTATTTATTTATTTTTAGAGAGGGAAGGGAGGGAGAAAGAGAGAGAGAGAGAGAGAAAAACATCAATGTGCGGTTGCTGAGGGCCATGGCCTGCAACCCAGGCATGTGCCCTGACTGGGAATCGAGCCTGCAATGCTTTGGTTTGCAGCCCGTGCTCAATCCAATGAGCTACGCCAGCCAGGGCATAACATTTAATTCTTATAAAAACTCCACAAGGTATATGTAATTATCCAAATCTCATAAATGAGTTAACAGATATATCCAGCCAGTATGTGGCAGAGCTAAAATTTGAACCCTAGCACATGTTTTCTCCGTAGTACCACCCAGTTCCTCATCCAGGTAAGCTTAACATCTGCTTCTCTAGCAGACACTTGGCCCCATAATTTACTGCATAGTTTTTTTGGTCAGACTCTTGGCCATCAGTCCATCTCTGTACCTCAGGGAGACAATAGAAAGCCAGGAAGCTATTGAGTGGAGAAGCTAGAAGCCAGCAGTCCAGGAGCCTGGGCTTGCAGTCTTCAAGGCCAGACATAAGCCATGAGCAGGAAGTCCTAAGTACTGACCATGACGATATTGCATTGTTTGTCCTTTAATAGCTGGACACTGCATCATCTCAGAGCATTATAATAACTTCCAACAATGACTTCTGCAAATGAAATTTTCAGCAGCAAAGAGTCTTAACACGTTTTAGAGATATAGTATCAAATTAGTTCAATATAATGA
The DNA here is from genome assembly GCF_019186645.2 of Phyllostomus hastatus. Classification (NCBI taxonomy): domain Eukaryota; kingdom Metazoa; phylum Chordata; class Mammalia; order Chiroptera; family Phyllostomidae; genus Phyllostomus; species Phyllostomus hastatus. Next base: position 4,954,684 of record NW_025333841.1, on the reverse strand, counting down.
CTGCAATGTCTATTAGGTGAATAAATCCTGAGGAGTTTCTCATAATGAATACTATTTATTCTATGCTGTACTATTGCTGAACACTCCTGTACTAGATACAGAGTTTGGAACATAAGTATAAAGCTCCTTAGTTGCTTTGAAAAAATAGTAAACAGTAGGACACATAGACAATATGCAGCCATTGTAATGAACACCTGTGATCTAGCAAGATCAAAGGGAATATTTTGTGTCAACAAGAATGAACAAAGTGATTTCACTGACAGCAGAGGCTGTGCTAAAGCTGGTGGTTTTCAAATAAATAGTATAATCAGACTTCCCACTGCTAGTATGTACATTTTTCTTACACAGAATGGAGATAAATTGTTTTTCTGAAACTTCCTTAGATTAAATAGTCAGGGTGAAATTGAAAGCAATGTGATCTTATCTTGGGAGTGAAGGCATCAGTATTTTTGGTGTAGTCGCATGTATCCGTTATAGGATGCAATTGCAACTGGTCCGGAGAGCCCATTCATGGTGTTTCTTGTATCTTCTAATGTCACATAAATAAGAAAAAGAGTTGTATCAAAACAGTCTGACAACTGTCAGAGGGGAGGGGACAGGGGACTGGATGAAAAAGATAAAGGGATTAAGGAGAAATTTTTAAAAACCTTCATAAATAGATAACATTATGGTGATTAGCAAAGGCAAAAGGTGTTGGGAGGAGATAGAGGAGGGTAAAGGAGGCATTAATGGTGATGGAAGGAGGCTTGACTTGGGGCAGTGAACACACAGTACAGCGTACAGATGATGTGTTATAGAATTGTGCCCCTGAAACCTATATAATTGTATTGACCAATGTCACCCCATACATTCAATAAAAATAATAAAAATAATAAAAGAAAAAAGTAAATTGACTTAAAAAAAGACTTGTACCCTTTCCATTTCTTTAGTTCTCTTTTCTAATGAAAAGGATGTGGGAATAAAACTACAGCTTCCTTCCCATTTAGTGCCAACAACTGCACCTCTCTCTTTCTAAATTTGCCTCTTAGGAACTCTAGTTTCAATAAGTACTTGAGCACCAAGCATTTTTACTGAAAGAAAAGCTGTAAATTTTACCAGAAGTGCAACCTTCAAGCTAAATTTAATATAGTTGGGAGGCAACAGAGAAGGACTTAAAATCCTATATTATCCTATATGCATTATAGTTGCTGGGTATTAATTACATCTTCTGTTCATAGGCAACTTTTATGTACGGACTATTTGAAAGTTGGAAGATTCTATTTCTTGTTAGGCAGATAGTCTATGGCAAGCTAAACGGGATCAGAAAGGTTAAAGGTCCCTACTTCAAGTGACAGTAAAAATTGAATTTTCTGTTTAATACTAGCAAAGCTCCTGTGAAGGCTGCCCAGGTGTACTAACTGGGCTGGCTCTATGGTTCTGAAAAGGAGGGAACGGTGTTGTCCTAAAGACCCCTATCTCCCGACCTCCCCCTGAATATGACCTTACTGTCAGTTCCATGGAAGTAGCCTTATTTTCTTCATCTGAAATTTGGGCTCTAATCCTGACTTACAGGACTCTTGAAAATTAGGTGAGATCATGATGCAAAGCGCCTAACACTTTATAAATAGTAGCTCCTGATATTGTTGTTGTTGTTATTATGAAGAATAGAGAGTAAATGTCATGGTACAATAAGCAACAGTATTGGCATCAAACATGTTTGCATAATAATAGCAAAACAGAAAGGATGTGACGTCAGAAGTACAAAGAAGACACAAAATTTAAGACCTATTCTCAACGTACTGATTGAGCAGTTGTGGAACTCTGACCTGAAAACAGCACCCTCTGGCACTGTTCTATTATGATAACACAGTCTCACAAATTCTCCTCTAACACTTGAAAATCACTGCATTATAAGGATAAGTTGATAGGCATGTTCGTACCACCATCCCTTTTATATTCTCCAGTGTACATCAGAGGGTCTTTACCCAATTCCTCTTTAATGGGGAACTTCACTTTCTTTCATGACATTCTTGTTTTGCTACTTGACACGTAAATGCTTTTACTGAAAGCAAAGTACAATCTACAGTATAAAATGTTTCTAAATTACAGGTTGTGTGAAAGTTGGGTCGCCATTTTAGCAACATGAACTTCAGAACCAATGAGAGAGAGCGGAAAGCAACAGCAGTCAGAGATACAGATGCCAAGCACAGTGGAGTTGACAATAGGTGCTACATTTTAATTCTGTTTCCTCAAATAAATGCTCTTTCTCACTAAATCTCTGTAACTCTGTATTTAGGTTTTATGCTGTGAATTTGCCTAGCATTCCTCAGAACACATCTCTTGAGATAAGAACCAAGGCAGATCTGCCTTCTTTATGGGAAGGTGTGCTGTCATTCTGGAAAGTATAGCCTGGGTGAAGGGCACAAAGTGCTTTGCCAAACATTCTGTCCAATATTCTCTTCTGCTTATTCACATGATTGCCATCAAAGACCAGGAGACATTGGAGTCAGACAAGAAAATACAAGACTCGCTAGCACAAGTAGCATTTTCTTCCCTCCCTCACATTGCTGGTTGGGGTCTGGGAAGAGACAGGCAGCTCTGGTGGGTGAAGGGCTCCCAAGGGAATCAACCTTTCTAAAATCTTAATCAGATCACACCCCGCCCCACTTTAAACTCTCCAGTGATTTCTCATGAACCTGGAATGAAATTCACAGTCCTTACAATGACTGTTACGGTCTCCTTATTATGTGGCTACTGTAGACCTCTTGGAACCCTTCTTGTCTTATTATCCCCTTTTTCCCACTCTGCTCCTGTTACAGGGTGCAGCCAAGAAGGCAGACCCCAAATAGGGATTTGGAATGGAGTCCAGAACTCAAGGTGTCCAGGAAATATTAGGATGTCCTCACCCTCCCCCGCACAGGTGTGGGTTGGGGGAAGGGGCACGTGGAGCAGGGCCATTGAGAGCTGTTTTGCATAGCAACAGCTTTGCAGCTAACCTCTGGTGTGGTCATTTAACATATCTATAAGCTGTAACTGGTTGCATAGATATGTTAAATAGCTGTGGCCATGCTCTGAGTCAGGGGATGGAAGTAACTTCCCCACCAAGATGTAACTCGGGGGCAGGTCCTTTGAGTTACAACACCTGCGTGAGAGCTTGGAGGTGATTGGCTCCATGACGTGGGGCCACACCTGCCCAGACTCCTGATGGCAGCCCAGTACAGCTGGAAGGATCTGAGAGTGCTGGCAAGTGTAGCCAATTGTGGGAGGAGTTGGAAATGGGGCTGCAGAGGAAGATTGGCGTGGGGATTTAAACCGAGATGCGGCAGCCTTTGAGAGGAGAAGCACATGGCTTTGCCAAAGTGGGGACACCCGTGGCCATTGTGTACAGAGGACCACTCAGCTGTGGCAATAGAAAGGAGAGCCACTTGGCTTTGTCAGAGTGGGGACCCCCGCAGCTTTAGAAGGGGGATCCACCACCCGGCTTTAGCAGAGATCCCGGTGACACAGCTGATGGTGTCAGGAACTGAGGGAGGCCTACCAACCAAGATGGATTACTGGGAAGAACTGGGGGCTGCCTGAGCCACGGACTTCTATTTCCTTTCCTGAGATATGGTACCACAGACTGGACAAAGAGGGAAGGAAGGACTGTGTGTGTTTGTGGGTGTTTTAAGGGACTTTGGGATTTTGATGAAGACATTAGGTCACTACTTTAAGTTTGTATAGCATTGAATAAACATTTCATTCCCTTTTCATGAATCTTTGGCATTGAGAGATGTCTTTCCTATGAGGTGGTGGACATAACAAACTTAGGGCGGTCCTTTTGGTAATAGTATATTGCCCTGAACCTCCTTTGCCCCTTGTGTTCTGTAATACTCCTGTTCTGTTGTTCTTTTTCCTATTTCTCAAGTCAGTTCAAATTCATTCCCACCTTAGAGCATTTGCATTAGATGATCTGCTATCTCCAGAAGGCTCTTCTCCAGAACTTCGTGTGACTGGCTCCTATTATTCATGTGTACTCCTATGTTATCTCCTCAGAGGTACCTTCCCTGACTAGAAATAAAGTAGCCCTGTCAGACTACAATATCATGCCATTGATTTATTCTTTATCGGGTATTATTACATTGTGACATTTATTTGTTTATAGGTTGGTCCCTTCCCTGTAAAATGTAAACTTGGTGAGATTAAGGACTTCACCTGTCCGATTTATTACTGTATTCCCAGGGCCCATAGCAGTGCCTGGCAAACTTAGTGGATAGTCAGTACTTGTCTATTGAAGAAATAAGGTATGGATTTCTGAGTTGTAGCTTTGGATATCAGATAGATGGGTTATGTGTTTGAGGAAGAATACACCTCAGAGGCATAAGGATAAATATGTTTGCTTAAACTGAATATGATGAAAGAGCAGAAAACATGAACTGATAGACACATAAAACTACTTACTAAAGGGGACGCAAAGCAACATTTTAAAAAATGAATGTGGGAGGTATTAGAGATTAAGATAAGAAAAGAATCCTGAAGGAATTCAGGCCTTCAAATGTTTATATATCAATAGGTATATACACATAGATAATAAACAGGGTGAACATAAGCTTATAAAAATAATGTGGTGAAGATGTTCTCATAAATAGTATCCAGTTTTGCTTGGATGAGAAGGAAGATTATAATCCAATGGCGAGAAGGTTTTTGCTATATTCTCCATGTTTGGCAATACTTACCAGGAGACCGCTTGTGAAACAGTATAATGAGAGATGGGACATCACTATGTACAGTTTTCCAGAGTGTGGAAAAATCAGTCATAGGCAAAATTATTTTAGCATTATGTACATAATCTTTTCCTACCAAAACAGGTCAGGGTCCCACACAGCTCAAGAGCAGTTGGTTCTCAAGCAGTGCCAGAGTAGCCAGCATGGTATAAACCTGGGGCATGGGCATCCATAACTGTGAGATTGGCAAGAGAATGGAGAAAGAAAGGGAGAAACAGGCAAGCAGTGAAAGTAGTAGGTACAGATGAATAGACTGCTGACTGGGCATGCACCTTTTCCAAGATAACAAAGTGTTCTTGCTGCCTGTTCCTGGGTTCTGAGGGGCCCCTGCTATCAGCCCACTGAAATGCAAGTATGGGTAAGGTTGGTTTGGGCAGTTAGGGCAAGCTCTTTTACCTATAGTCAATATGTTTCCTTTAAAGCTGAATTTTGAAATGGGGAGATTATAAAGAAAATTACCAAGTAAATACAATGTTTATGGATAATGTAATTGAAGCAATAATTTAAAAAAATATTATGAGTTTTTTTTCCATTTGACTTCTGAGTACAAAGGACAGGCCTTCAACACAGTCCTACAATTTTCTCTCACTTAATACAGTTTTTTTAGGTTTCCTCTGCCTTGGGGTTTGATTCTCAGAAGACATGAATTAACTCTGAGATATTAATATAAAGATATAAATATGTTAAAATTAAAAGAATAGAAAATATATAATATGCTATTATATATATCACACAAACACAAATTGTAAGAAAACTAAAGTGCCTATATTAATAACAGAGAAATAGGCTCCAGGATAATAAATACTATTATAGATTTAAAAAGGTAGTTTTTTGATGCTAAAAGTATCAATTTATTAAAATGGCAAAAGTCAAAATGTTTACGCACCTCAAAATAGATGAAACAAAAACTGATAAAACTTAAAAGAGAAATAGGCAAATCCATGATAATAGTTGCAAATATCATCGCTCATACTTCAATAATTAATAGAAGAGAAAGGCACAAAATCAGTAGATACAGAAAACTCTAAAAGCACTATCAAGCAAATTGACCTAACTGACATATATGGAATACTCCACCACCAACAGAGAATATGCATTTGTTTACAGGTACATTGCAGCATTAAACTAGATAAACCATAAACAAAACTCAATGTATTTTAAAGGAATTATATCATAGACTTCATGTTGTATGACCACAATACGATCCCAGAAAAAAATAACATGAAGAAGAAGAGAGCTGGAAAATTCCCAAATATTAACTACATTTACCACAAAAAAAAAAACCTCTATGCTCATAAGGCTACATGGGTAAATGTACCAAACACTTCAGAAAGAAACAGTGCCAATCCATCATGAGCTCTCACAAAAAAAAAAGAAGACAGATCACTCCTAACTATTTCTATGAGGCCAGCATTACCTGAAAACCCAAGTCACCTTAACACAATTTTACAAAAGTTATCCTGCAATGTTAAAAATAATCACATCATATCCAAGTGGAGTTTGTCCTAAGAAATTAAGGTTGTTTTTGTATTTGAAACTTAATTGGTATAACTCACCATGTTAACAGACAAAAATGATCATTTCAACAGATGCAGAAAAGCACTTGACAAAATTCACCAGTCATCCATGTTAAAAACTCACAGCAAACTAGGAATGGAAGGAAGTATCGCAGTCTGACAAGGAACATCTAGAAAATCTTACAGCTAATAGCATCCTCAATGGAACAATATTGAATGCTTTTCCCCTAAAATAGATGGTTCTTTAAGGCAAAAAAAAAAAAAAGCATACAGCTTGCTAAGAAGATATAAAACTCTTTATTCACAGGTAACTTGATTGTGTAGAAAATTGTAAGGAATCTAAAACAAAAATGAAACAAAACAAAACAAAACCTCCCAGAACTAAAAAGCAAGTATAGCACTGTTGTAGGATGCAAGGTCAATATATGTAAATAAGTTGTATCTCTTGCCTCTGGTTCTTTTTGCTCACTAGTTCATTTTGTTCATTAGATTCCTCCTATAAGTGAGATTATGCGGTATTTGTCTTTCACTGCTTGGCTTATTTCACTTAACAGAACATTCTCCAGATCCATCCATGCTGTCACAAAAGGCAAGAGTTCATTATTTCTTTCTACTATGTAGTATTCCATTGTGTAAATATACCAGTTTTTTGATCCGCTCATTTACTGATGGGCATTTAGGCTGCTTCCAGCACTTGGCTATTGTAAATTGTGCTGCTATGAACATTGGGGTGCATAGGTTCTTTTGGATTGGTGTTTCAGGGTTATTAAGGTATATTCCCAGCAGTGGAATTGTTGGGTCATAAGGCAGTTCCATTTTTAGTTTTTTGAGGAAATTCCATACAGTTTTGCACAGTGGCTGCACCAGTCTGCATTCCCACCAACAGTGCACTAGGGTTCCACTCTCTCCATGATCTGGTCAGCACTTATTTGCTGATTTGTTTATGATGACCATTCTGACTGGTGTGAAGTGGTGTCTCATTGTGGTTTTAATTTGCATCTCTCTGATAGCTAGTGATGCTGAGCATCCTTTCATAAGTCTCTGGGCTCTCTCTATGTCCTCCATGGAGAAACATCTGTTCAGTTCCTCTGCCCATTTTTTAACTGGCTTGTTTGTCTTTCTGGTATATTTCTATTATATATAATATAATTTGTTAGCCATGTTTTTTTATTTTTAGTATGTAGATTTTGGACATATCTTATTAAACTTATTCCTAAGTAGTTCATATTTTTGATGCTATTGCAAGTAATACTTGCAGTTCAGTTTTTAAGTTTTTTATTGCTACTATATAGAAAAACAATTACCATTGTTTATGTTTGGATGACATAACTACAAGTGATTTTTCTCCACATTTTTCTGTATTTAATAGTACATATGAGTTATTTTTGTAATGAGCAAGTGAGATTTATGTTTTGTGGGTCCTGAAGCTTATTTAATTTTTAGAGGCCTCTAATAAATTTAATTCAGATATGAAAATACAACATTAGGTGCAGGTCATGGTACATGGCTATAAAAGTTGAGGGTTATCTGAGACTTAAACTTCAATAGTTTCACAATAAATCTGCCTCTGATAGTGAATAATAGATAAAATTTTAAATGACAAAAAAGACAGCAACAAAGTACTGGCTATGTAAGCACAGCCACATCAGGGACTGAGGGATTTTTTTTTGAAGAATATTAGTTGTTCTCTCAAAATTCATTACTCTTTTCTTCTTGACCAACTATTTGCCGAGCTAGTGACTACGTTCCCCACTTCCCTCACACACACGATGTGGTTATGTGGCTAATTTATCGCCAATGGGATGAGAGCAGAAGCAATGTGGGCAACTACTACCTTAACTGGTTTGAGAAGACTTCCCCCTAGTCTGGCCGGACATCCTCTTTTTCCCTTTCTTGGGGGCTAGAAAATGGACATGACAGGGGCCTACTTTGACCATGCAGACAACAGGTGACAAACAATAGGAAAGTTCTAGTGTCGCTGATTAACCTTGTGTAGTAGAGCTGCTCCACCACCATAGGCCACTTGTATTGTTCCATGAGAAAGAAAAACAATGAATTTGAGGGCCTCTTTTTGTTAGCCTTTATGTTACCTGATACACTTCCCAAACGTGAAGAAAAGAGTATTCTGAATGGTCTCCAAGGGTCTCACAACTCTAATATTTGATGATTTCAATGCATTTTCTGTAATTTTTGGGGAAATTATAACTCTGAAGCATAATACAAAGCCTATACTTTTTAATTTTCCCACACTTTTTAAAAATTTAACTCTTTAACAAAACAAGCAAGCAAAATGCAACCAGAGACATTGAAATAAAGAAGAAACTGACAGTAACCAGAGAGAGGGGGGAGGGGATAATGGGGGGGGGCCATCAAAGAGCATGTATGAAGGACTCATGGACAAAGCCAAATGGGGTGGGTTTGAGGGTGGGGGGTGGGGATGGGTGAGGTGGGGGGTATGGTGGGGTGAAAATGGAGACAATTGTACTTGAACAACAATGAAAAAAATCTTTCATGAATATTAGACACACAGATCTGTAATTGCTGTGAGACGTACTTGTCTTTTGAGTTCAATCTATTTTTTAAAGCCAGAAGAATAACATGCTAAACCCATTGGGGAAGATAAAAAAAAAATTTACTCGTATATAACATGGGGCTTTCCCTTGGAGCTTTCATTATTTAAGTGCATTCCTTGTGTTATTTTCTTGGTATAGTTGTCAGGAGCATGAACTCTGGACTCAGATCTGAGAAGGTTCACATCAAGAGTCAACAACTTTCTAGTTGTTCAATTAGTTAGAAGTTAAGTCACTTAAATGTACATCAATTCCTTATCTAAAAAAATGGAAATGAAAAGTATATCTAACTTATAGGCATATTTTTAGGCTTAAATTAGTTAATGAATGTAAAGCACTTTGCTCAGAGCCTGACAAACAATAAACATGAATGTTAGAAAATTTTAAAAAAAGATGTTATTCATTTATTTTTACAGAGAGAGGAAGGGAGGGAGAAAGAGAGGGAGAAACACATCAATACGTGGTTGCCTCTCACGTGGCCCCCGCTGGGGACCTGGCCCACATCTCAGGCATGTGTCCTGACTCAGAATCCAACCGGTGATTCTTTTGTTCTCAGGCTGCTGCTCAATCCATTGTGCCACACCTGCCAGGGCCATGAATGTTAGCAAATTTTGATGAGTTTAATATTGATCTTTCTTTTATGCTGTTCTTAGTCTTGGAAATTATTCCATTTCTTGTTCATGTCAAAATTATGTTCATCCTTCAGGGCTCAGCTAAAATAAATCCTCCACTTTTAAGGCATTCTTGTTAACACTCCACCACCCAAACACAAAAACTTTCTCTTCTCTCATATGATGCATTGTTTGAAATAAGAAATCTGCCCTGGCTGGTGTAGCTCAGTGGATTGGGCGCAGGCTGCAAACCAAAGCATCACAGGTTCGATTCCCAGTCAGGGTGTGTGCCTGGGTTGCAGGACATGTCCCTAGTGGGGGCCATGTGAGAGGCAACCACACATTGATGTTTCTCTCTCTCTCTTTCTCCCTTCCCCTCTCTAAAAATAAATAGATAAAATAAAAAAAAAGAACTCTGTTTAAGGGCCCTGGCTGGTGTAGCTCAGTGGATTGAGCACCAGCCTGCAAACCAAAGGGTCACTGGTTGGATTCCCAGTCAGGGCACATGCCTGGGTTGCAGGCCAGGCCAGGTCCCCAGTAGGGGGCGTGTGAAAGGCCATCACACATTGATGTTTCTCTCCCTCCCTTTTTGCTTCCCTTCCTCTATGTTTAAAACTAAATAAATGAAAAGTCTTTTAAAAAACTGAACAAAATGTCTGTTTAAGGATACATAGGGCTGAAACATTTTACATATACACATGGTTTTTACTCTTGACTGCCTAGATCTCACTTGCCTGATTTTCTTCTTAGTTATTGGCTAATCCTTTTCAGTGCCCTTTGCTTGGCTGTCCCTCTTATATCTCACCTGTAAATGCAGTGCCCACATTCAACCTTTAGTCCTCTTTAATATCCACACTCATTTCCTAGGTGATATCATTTAGTTTCATGTCTTTAAGTACTATATATTCCCTGATGACTGCTAATTTATGTCTCCAATATAGATCTTTCCTCAAGTCCAGTCTCACATATCTAACTTCATTGTCAAAATGTCCACTTCAGTATCAAATGGCATATCAAGCTTAAAACAAAAATATGTCTTTCAATCCATGGTCTCAGCCTAGGCTGCTCTTCCTGTTCCCCATCTCAATAAATTAAACAACCACCCATGCAATTGCTTAAGTCAGACACCTAGAACCCATCCTTAATTTTCTCTATTTCTCTTACTTTTCATCCAACCCAAACGCAAATCTAACCATCTCTATGTCCCAAATATATCCAAGTATTTCTGTCTATTTTCTCTGCTACAGACTTTGTTTAAATCACTATCATCACTCTGATAGATCTTACAACAGCTTCTTGACACCCTGCTTCTGCACAGAGATATAAAAGTGCTTTAAATATAGGAATAATATCAAATCTGCATCCTAATCAAACTCTCCCAAGACTTCATATCATATTTGGAGAGGAATCCAAACTCACGCCGTGGCCTATAAAGGCCCTATGTGATCCAACTCATGATCCTCTCTTTGATGTCATCTCCAATTCTTTGCCTACAATTATCAAACAATGCTAGCCTTATTTCTGTTATTCATACATGTCAAATTCAATTTCACTTTAGATTATTTGCATTTATTTTTCTCTCTTCAGTGCTCTTATTCCTGATTTTGTCATGGCTGGCTCCTTAATATTGTTTAGAGAGGAGTTTCCCCACCACCCATTCTAAAGTAATTGTCCACACTTACACTCACCTCACCCAATTTAAATTCTCAGTGTAGCACTTAATGCTAGTTGATTTACTTGTTTATTTCTATTTGTTTGTTTGTTTTTGTGATTCCTGTCTGTTCTACCTACTGGAATGTGTATGCTGCTACAAAGTGACCTTGACTGTTATGTACTGAGCTCTATACTCAGTATCTATTTAAAAGCATGTGTTAATAAGCCCTGGCTGGTGTAGCTCAGTGGATTGAGCATGGACCTGAAAACCAAAAGGTTGCTGGTTTGATTCCCAGTCAGGGCTCATGCCCGGGTTGTGGGCCAGATCCCCAGTAGGGGATGAGTGAGACACAACCATACACTGATGTTTCTCTCCCTCTCTCCTTCCCTTCCCTTCGCTATTAAAAAAAAACCTAAAAATATATAAAATTTTTAAAAAGTTAAAAAAAATAAAACGTGTTAATAATACATAGATTCCAAGGCTGAGGAACAGAAAGCAGCTTCTGTTTTGAGGGGGTGGGAGTCTAGTGTACATTTATTTTTTACTGTGACTTGTTTAGGACCACAATTTACAAAGTGCCTTATTTCATTTATTATTGTTTTTGGAAAGAAAAGTTCTCTATTAAAATTGTCTTAGTTTGAAAACATTCAAGAAGTATTTGTTGAATGAATGACTTTGGCTTTGGTTGCCCACACGGTAGTTATTTTCCTTAAGTAAGTAGAAAGCTATAAAGAAATGAACACTCTGAAAAAGCAAATCAAAGTCAGAAACATTTGTGGAAAACCATATTGGGAAAACAACAACAGCAACAACAATAACATCAACAACAACAAAACACCACTATCAAGGCCAATTAGTTTCACTGGATGTATAGCCACATAATCCACTTGCAACTACAACCAAAATGTAAGAATGGGGGTAGGAGGAAGGAGAGTTATTGAAAACCCTTATCTGCAGTGGAATAATCTCAGAAAAGTATGTGTCCTTCTAACAAGAGGTTGTGCTTCCTGTTCCACTTAACTGGCATCTAAAAGATACTATGTTGATAACATGTAACTGTTAGACAGGTAAGTGCCAATAACCAAGAAAGATATTCAAAACGGATCACTGTCACAAGAGACCATCCTGTGGGCAGAATTCTTTTTTGTGAAAAGACAGAAAAGCCTCTGTATGACTAATATGATTTATTTTCAGTTGCTTCACACAGCAATTATTTTGACATCTGAATGATGTTCCTGTATTCATCCTCAGGGAAATACCCAGTGCAGGCTGTGTATATTAAGGACAAAGATACAGCTATGAGTTCAGTGATCCAGATAATCAAAAGTTGAAATATTTTTGAAAAATGGACAGGGCTACTGATGCTGGCCCAATGGCATAAGCCCACTTCAGCCTGTTTCTTATTGATTATGGCTAAAATTGCAGATAGGATAGAAGAAGGAACTTACTGAGAACTCTGAAAAGTAAAGTAACTTATAGCTGAAAGATTTGAAGAGAAGTCATAACTTGAAGACTGATTAAAATGGCAGTGAATTTCTTAGTTTTATTTTCCTCCTTTATAATAGATTTTGACCCAAGGGTGGGACATGTCACAGAGGTACGTAGTGACAGTGAGTAAGAAAAGTTCTGAGACAAACTATTTTTTCATTTCCCTGCCTTAAGGGAAACCTCAGTGATGTGGAACTTTGAGATAGCCTTAAGAAGTCTAAACTTAATAGCCTTAAGGAGTCTAAACTTCCAAGAGAAAACCAACATTCTGGCCAAAAGAAATACAAAAAGAGGCCCCTGAGAGCTATAAATTATGGAGAAATGTGTGAGAGGTGAACGCTAGAGAAAGGGATACCTCTAATTCTGTTTGTGAACTAATACATCTCTCATGCTTGCCCTTGAGCAGCACACATGTGGAACAGATAGATGCAAAGAAGCCTAGTCTGAGAATTTAACTATGAAATAAAACAGCATGTGGATCTCAGACTAACCTGAGTGGCACATACATGTGACAGACCCAAATACCTTAGCAAAGGTTTTGAAATCTGAACTGACAATGTAATCACTGCCCACAGAAGTTGAGGCAGAAGTGTGATTTAAATGTCACCACATTAATTTTCTCAGAAGTTGAGGCAGAACTTGTGATTTGAATGTAACCATGTGAATTTTCTCCCGAAGCAAATGAACAAAAGTCTACATCCTACAGAGGGTTTTAACAGGCCTCAGAGTCTTACAAAAGATTCACAATTTTGGATACAATCCAGAATTACTCAGTATATAAAAAATTAAGAAAATCAGACCAATTTTCAAGGAAAAAAATTAACAGATGGCAGCCCTGAGAAGACTATTTTTCTCTCTTAAGTTCTTTAAAAATTATAACATTATCAGGTGGAGTTTGCAGTGCATGTAGACATAGTACGTATGACAACTATAACCTAAAGGGGGTGAGATAAATAGATGTATATGGCTGTAGGACTTCTATATTTCACTTGACATGGTAAAATGTTCACTCTAACTTTACTGTAAATGGTTAAATATGTATGTTATAATTCCTTGAGAAAACACCAAAAATAAAATGAACAGATTTAATGAAAAAGTCAACAGCTGAATATATATACACACACATATCCATATATGATCTTTAAAAATTGTTCAATTTATTAGGGTCACATTGGTTAATAAGATCATATAGGTTTCAAGTGTGCATTTCTGTGACACATGATTTTCACATTGCATCGTGTGCCTGCCACCTGAAGTCAAATTATCTCGCTGATGGAAGAATAAATGGTGGTGCATCCATACTATTGGATACTACTCAGCAATGAAAGGCATAAACTACTGACACACAGAAGCACATGGATGAAGTCCCAGAGTAGAATGAATAAGCCAAATTCAAAAGGCTACATACTGGATGATTCCATTTATATGAAATTTTGGCAAATGCAAACTATAGGGATGGAGAACAGATTAGTAATTGCTAGAGTTTAGGGGAGATGGTTTTACTCCTCAAGGGCAGCACAAGCAAATATTTGGGAATGATAGAACTTTTCTGTATCTTACAATTGTGCTTTTTTAAAACTATTTTATTTATTTATTTTTAGAGAGGAAAGGGAGGGAGAGAGGGAGAGAGAAACATCAATGTGCGGTTGCTGGGGGCCGTGGCCTGCAACCCAGGCATGTGCCCCGACTGGGAATCGAACCTGTGACACTTTGGTTTGCAGCCCGTGCTCAATCCACTGAGCTACGCCAGCCAAGGGCCCAATTGTGCTTTTTTTTTGCATGACCCTATGCACTTGCCAAAACTCATAGAACTGTTTACCAAAAGGAGTGAATTTTACTGAATGTGCGTAAAAGTTAAAAAATGGTTGAGTGCATGGTTGAATTCCATATTATCTAGGAATAAAAAAATGTCTTAACCTATAGGGTTTTTAAATTTAAATGTGATCAAGTAAAAAGAAATACGTAAGAAAACCCTTCATGGAATGCTATTTCAAAGCTTTAAAACTTGAAGTAGGCACAATAACCAGGAATTGGAGAGCAGGTGACTTATCAAGAAGTCATCACACTAACACGACAGTCAAAATGTCTGGTCACACTGCTTCCCCAGAGGGAAGACCTGCTGGGGAAGAACTGCTTTTGGTATAAAAGTGGCTCACTCCAGATATATTCTCCCTTTTAGAAACTTCTTTAGATAATAGTCAGTATATTACCTCTTCAAGGATTGTGAGTAGCATCCAATCACTTAAAAATAAACAAACAAAAACACCAACTAATATATTCAAAAGACTACTTAGAACTCGGCTTCTGCTTGGCAACATCAAAATAAAAACATTGAAAGCATATTTCATAAAACTAGAATAGATAGCGCAATTGGCAATGGAAATGATATAACTATTAAATTATTTACTTGTTTTATAAAAATATGTGTAGTAAGCTATGGCTTATGGGGATAAAAAGCAGTCTGTTGTTAAGAGGACTTGTGTACAAAATACTAGACAGAGATACAACTTTGGGGAAGGAAAATGATACTTCAGTCATTGCTCATTAATAATTAGGTACCTCCTCTACCTTATCTCAATCAACCCTCAACATTTCTGTGAAGCTGAACTTATTGCCCCTTTCCATTGATGAAAAAGATGAAGACTCAAAGAAGTTAGGTAAGTTGCCTAGTGATATAAAGATAGGATTTAAATCTAGAGTTGATTTCAATGTCACATTGTCACTTTAATTATGTGCCATAAACATGTCAATTCTGTAGCTGATAACATAACAAGATAGAACCAAGGAGAAACAGGCCAGACATTGTTATTTTAATGATATTTTTGGATGTGAGGGGCTGATTTTGGGACTATTAGAGGGGGACAAGAAAGAAGAAAAAGTAAATAGTAAAAAGTGGTAAAATTTTAAAATCAAACATAGTTGTTATGTTTTGGTGCTCCTACTTTCTTGTTTTTCCCCTGTATAATTTATAAATATAAATATATTTCAGACCTTTTCCTTGCCCAGAGCATCACACAACTCAGAGGAAATTTTAATTAAAACTGAGATTCAGCTTTCACAATATTGTTTAAAGGTAACTGCACTTAGAACAATATATGTCTTATTCTCATAACAATTTTTTGCATTTGGCACACCATGCTATGGTTTCAGTTTTTCTTTAAACTCACACTCTATTTCATTTGTTTCCATTCCACTCTTGCTCTTTCAAGACAAGACTCACTCTTTGAATTCTTGTTACAAGAATTGTTTGGGCAAAAACATGTATGTAACTTCCTGAGATTTTGTGTTTCTTATATTTCAGTCTGAACTTCACAGCACAAAGTTCAGCTTCTTTTCTTGATGATAACTTTGATTGAAACCCAGCTCTTAGCAAGACATAAATCTACCAAGCCTATACCTTGATGATAACCAGTAGAAAAAGTTCTGTTTGTCAGTATATCCACATCCACCTCAAAAGCTAGAAAAAATGTTACAAAGTTTATCTAACTATGCACATTTGTCTTCATACAAAAATATATGCTTAAAAGAGCTAGTCTCATTATAATAGTAATTTTCATCATGGTAAAATTAGAGGGGTAACAGATGGTTTGCCTTAGTATGTGAATTGCATTTATAAAGGACAAGAGGTATACAAGTGCTCTGGGAATTTGCCCTTTTTCAAAAAAAATATATTTTAGAACAATTGAATAAACTGGCTTTTTAATTGTTGATTTTTTTTCTAAACAAAATATTAATAATGTATGACCCATATGCTTATGAGTCAATTTTATCTTTGATCCTAAGTATAGCCCCCTAAGTCCCCTGAATAAAGCTCATTTTAAGATATTTGAGTGATTACCACAGTGTAATGCTAGAGAACCTAATACCAATTTATAATGGAGGAGTTTCTTAAAGGATACTTTAAAAACAATTGATCTTGAGATTTTAAGTTCTTGCTATAATTCTATTGAGGCAATTGTTCAGAGTAAAAGAATTGAGAAAGGTCACTAAATGTATTGATTGTGGTGGTCCCAATTTAGTCACACAGACAGGCTCATTCCCTGCCTAATAGTGTCATCACAAATGAATGGATGTGATTTAATAAGTTCTGATAGAAAAAAAAGAGAAAGAAAAATTGTGGTTATTCTTAGTAAATGTTTTTTTAAGCAATCAAATCAGTTTTCATGATAGTCAAACCTAACCCAGAAATATTCAGCAAAAAAGTATTATGAAACAAAATCTTCCAAGACATTACGGAAAAGAACTTCCTTATTCTATTTACTTTATCTGATATTCATTTTTATTTTAATTTAAGGAAACCAAGGATTAAACAAAACATCAGTTATGTTATAGCATTTCTGTTGAATAAAAGCCAATCCAAGTGTCTGTCATAACGGCAGGGAAATTATTCTTACAAACATGATTTTTATCATGTTTTTAATTAGAGTATACAGTTCTTCTCTAAACTAATTATATGATAGAAAGCTAAGAGTAACATGCAATTCAAGAAGCTTCTCTTCAAAAATCAGAGTAGTAGGGTATTATTTATGAGTGAATGTGAAGTTTAATATATCTGATTTTGTTTCTAAGTCTCACTATGTGCATCTTTTGTACTGCAGCTGCAATGTCTATAGTTTGATGTCAAATATCACATGCAAATTACAGGTCTACCCCCACATGACTAAGACTGATAAAAATAAATGACAACCCTGTCTGGTTTGGCTCAGTGGATTGAGCACTGACCTACAAACCAAAGGGTTGCCAGTTCAATTCCCAGTTCAGGGCACATGCCTAGGTTGTGGGCCGGGTCTCCAGTAGGGGACAAGTGAGAGGTAACCAACCACACATTGGTGTTTCTCTCCCTCTCTTTCTCTCTCCCTTTCTCTAAAAACAAATAAGTAAAATCTTTTTAAAAAGGATGACAAATATGAAAGAGAACAACTAGCCCAAAGGTCCTAGGATGACAAAAAGGTTGGTTATGTTTGAGGAAAAAAATACGAAGTAGCCAGAGAACTGAGGGCAAGGGGTGGAAGATGAGATAAAAGAGGTCACCAGAGGCCAGAGCCTACAGTTCGTAAACCCTGGTGAAGAGTCCAGCTTTTATTCTAAAAGTAATGGAAAGCCATAGGAGGATTTTGCACAAGATAATGACATGGTCTGACCAACTTTTGAGAGGTTCATTCTGTCTGCTGTATGGCAAATTGACTAAAAAGTGGTAAGGAGTATAGCAGGAAGATCAATTCAGAGGCTATTATGAGAATCCAGGGGAGAGCTAATGATGGAGGTTTGAACTAGTTTTGTAGTGTAGAGCACAGGAGAAGTGGTTGAATTGAAGCCTACTGGACTTGCTGATGGACTGGGTGTGGGGAGTGAGGAGGATAGAAGAGATGAAAGATGACTCCTAGTTGTCTGATGTGAGGAACTGAGTGGTTGGTTCTGTAAAGAAAAATGACATCGAAAAGCAGTGTGGATGTGTGCTAAGTATAGTTTGAGAGCTCTGTTTGCAGCATCTGAGGTTTGAGATGCCTATATAAAAAATGAATGGGGAAGCCCTGGTTGGTGTGGCTTAGTGGACTGAGCACCGGCCTGCAAACCAAAGGGTCACTGGTTCAATTCCCAGTCAGGGCTCATGCCTGCCCTCTCTTCTGGGCCAGGTCCCCAGTAGGGGATACACAAGGGGCAACTACACATTGATGTTTCTCTCCCTCTCTTTCTCCCTCCTTTCCCCTCTCTCTAAAAATAAAAAAAAAACAAGATCTTTAAAAAAAATCTAACAGGGGAACGGAGGGGAAGGGTTCAGGGGAAAACTGGGGACAACTGTAATTGAACAATAACAAAAACATTAAAAATCTAAGTAGAGATGATGATGACTAGGCAGTCTCCTATGTGAGTCCAAAGCTGAAGGGAGAGGTTAGCACTTGGAGCATATGTAGAGGCATGAACAGATTGAATTTGCTGAGGGAAGAATGTAGGGGTAGAGGATCAGTGGCAAGATTTCAGATTCTCTATTATTTGGGTCATACAGAGAAAAAGCAAGTAGACAATCAAAAGAGGCTCAGACAGAGTGCCCAGTAATATAGGAAATAAACAGAAGAACATGACATCTCAGAATCCAAGACAAAGTAAAAATGTTCTAGGGAAAATAAAATGAACCATTCACAAAGGAGATGAAGGATTTGAGAATTAAATTATGTCTCTTTCACTCTACTTGCACAACAGATAATCAAAACATAAAAAATAAAAAAATATATCTCTTCCAAAAAGTTTTGCTTTTTCAGAAAGGGAACTAAGAAATAAGGCTGTGGCTGAAAGGTTATATATGGTAAGATATATGTTTATTTTTCTTTTAACATAAGAGACACTGGAGATTTAAATTGTTTTGTCTTTTTTTCCCAATGGAAATGACATGGTAGAAAGAGAAATGATTGATCTAGGAGAGAGAAGGGGATGGATAGTTCCTGCTTGGATGATGACCTTAAGAGGGTAAGGGGATGAGATGAGAATCGCAGCCGTGGGGTTGGCCTTAGATTGTAGCTCAGGTGCAGTTCACAGTTACAGGCAGAATGTAAAGGAGTGTGAATACAGGTGAGGGAGGTTGGCAGTTTGGGTTTGGAAGGATGTTAACATTTCTGATTTAGCTGTGCCAAGAAAATGGATTTAGGGGTATGGAAGATCATTGTCAGTTCTAGAACTTCCACCATTCCCTGTACTTGGACTTTATGGTTGTAACTCAGTACTAATCTTATTATTGTTGCATATACTCCTACACAGCTTATTCTCCATAACTTCCCGAATATGGGTCAATCAAGGTGGGTATTAGGGAAATTAATTTACAGAGATGACTTGTTCTAATTTCACAGAAGCAATTCCAAATTCTCTGGATTTATTTTTAGTGTGGTGCCTAAAAACTATTTGTTTTAGAGGCATATAAGTCCCTTAATTCTTGGTGAAGTTGAATGTAGAATCAATATTGCTTGATTCTGGCCAATCCAGGGCTTAGTGGACTGTAGAGTTTCTAGACCATTTAGCTAAGCAACCTGAAAGCTTTGTTCACTCCATCACTTACCTTCTGTAAGAACTGTCCCTAGGGGCTTTCTCCAATGTTGCTTTACCCTCTTTCATCATATCCTAGGCAATCTGCCAATACCATCTTTTAGAAATAAATAGCATATATTCAAAATTTGTCAGCTCATAATACATTCAGTTGTTTTTTGGTGAGCAGACACTATATGTGGAGCACAATGGAAAGTTTTGGGGGGTAGGCTGGGCCCACAGTCTATATTTTCAGGCATTTATTAGAAACCTTAAAGGTTGTAACATGATGCAACCAGTGTGCCAGGAAATAAGAGAGCTGAATTATTCCAAGGGCTCAGTCACTAGCTCCAGCCCTACCATCCTCTGTTGCCAAAATATTTATTTTTTGCTTCATATTAATGTAGCATTTTCAGAATTCAGCACATCAGAACTCTTAGAGATCATCTAGTTTACCAATTTTATTGTGTATATTAGGGAAACTGAGACCTATATGAGGCTAAAGACTTGCCAAAGTTAATCCATCATGTTAGTAGTAGAATCCAGACTTACTGACTGACTCCTAAGGCATCACTCTGTTCACCATGCCTTTCAGCTCCCCTCTCAATGAATCACTTCACTCTAGCAATAGTCTCCTCAGAGCAGGCAAAGGGGCCAGGTTGATGCGTGACGTGACATGTACTGCAAGCTTTTAGAGCAACTTCCCCAGGGACCGTAGTGAAATCCAATCAAGGTTAAAGAACGCGAAGTTGAGAATAATAAAGCAGGCAAAGCAAGAAAGTGATACAAGAGGAGAAATAGAAAGGTACAAAGTCCTGAGCAAACAGGACTGAAAAATCTGGCCTGAAAAAAATGGAGAAGAAAAACATCTGGCATAAGGAAAAATAAAAAGGAATCTGCAAATTGTTTGGAATAGAGGAGCAGAGAGGAAAGTGAATTATGTAGCATTCTCTCCCACACTGATAGGGAGGACCCAACTCAGCTGCCCTGACTCTTCCAAAGGCCACTCTATTTCTTGCTGGTGATTCATCTTACCCCCGACAGAGACAGCTCTGGCCTGTTTTTTTCCCGGTTTCATGCTTTTGCTGTCTTTGGTATCATAAAATGACATTACTGTTGGTGTAATCTTTTTGTTTGGGAACTCATGACCTCAGAACTAAAGATTTCATTACAAGCATAAAACACTTAAAAGTTTAAAAATGCTTACTCATATAGTATCTCCTTTGGG
Source organism: Phyllostomus hastatus (assembly GCF_019186645.2). Lineage (NCBI taxonomy): Eukaryota > Metazoa > Chordata > Mammalia > Chiroptera > Phyllostomidae > Phyllostomus > Phyllostomus hastatus. Next base: position 4,933,863 of record NW_025333841.1, on the reverse strand, counting down.
TCTCACAATAAACTCATGAGACGATTATTGCCCAGGACCCTCCAGCAAGGCTTGTGGATGGTAGATAAGGGCTGGAGGCCAAGAAAGGCTCTTAAACCAAATATCCTGTAGAAAAACACTGAGCAAGAAGTATATTCCAAATGGTACCAGGAGAAAGTCAAGGCCACAAGCCAGGAGACATTAAATCATATGACCAAGTGCTAAGGTGACGGGGGAAGAGAGGGAGGGTACAGGCCAAGGAAACTGATAAAGTGGATTAATCAGTACTGGTAAAAAAGTGCATGGAGTTAATTGGTTCAAAAATTGTAGCATCTAGAGACATTTTACCATGCTGCAGAATGCTGCAGTCAGGCCCACTGACTCTGCTATACCCACACGTTATACCCAACACCCAATGTTCTTTATAGTCTTTGAACTTTCTATTCCATCTTGAACGTTGTCTTGCCCCACCCCCATGTCAGCATGGCTCACTCCCTCATGTCAGTAGATCTCTGTTGAAATGTTACTTTATTAGTGAGGTTTCCCCATACCTTCCTATCCCACCCAAAACACCCTCTCTCTCTCTTTGCTTTATACTTCTGTTCTCCATAGTATCTGTCACCATCTGACTATAGCTGTAAGGCAGGGTGTCAACCTCATTTTCACCGGGGGCTACATCAGCCTAGCAGTTGCTTTCAAAGGGCAGAATGTAATTTAGGACTGTATAAATGTAACTACTCCTTAACAGCTAATCAAGAGCTTGACACTGCTGCCAGGTATAAACAATGTGCAGGGCCGTATAAAACAAGGTGGAGGGCCAGATTCAGCCCACGGGCCTTGTGTTTGTCACTTGTGGTGTAAGGTTATGAGGGAACCATTATCTGTATTGCATATATACAGTATTTAATATATTACATATATTAAAAATGTTGTTCCAGTAAACTCTCCCACTCTCTGTCACCACCCCCCCCACACACTCATTTGTCATTAGTGTACTCCCAATTGTAATGTGGTCACTGGGAAAAAAAAATTTGTCTCTTTTCTTCACCCTGTCTCTCTAGCCTTAGAAGCAGTGTCTAGCCTAAAGAGAGCACTCAAGTATTTGTTGAGTGAATGAATAATTACATTTCCCTGTTTGTATAGCTAGGCTGCAAATGTTTCAAAGACAAAAACTATATCGTCATCATCATTATACTTCCAGTGCTTTGCAGGGAGCCCAGAACACTATGGGCACTCACTAGAGATTGATAGAGAAATGGACAATCTCTCACATTCTTATGGATCAAGCTGTAGTATAACCTTCAGTTCTTTGTCCTGCCAACCTTAAATTTACCCCTCCTCCTTCACTTTCCCACTGAGCAACTGCTTTGTTCACCCTTTTCCTTATATGATCACTTTCCCAAAACCAATCTGAAATGAATATGGCTTATCCCCCGAGGACTCAGTTTGCTCAGGGTCTTCTGAATCTGCTGAGTTTTTTGCTCTTGATGAGATATTTGTTAATTATGTTAGAATTGAGGAGAAATAATTTCATATATGTGAGCACTATCACATTACAGTATCTTGAAATGTTATTTGAAGCAACTCAATTTTTAACTAGAAAGATATAAAAATAACCTCTAAGTATAAGGCTAGCTAAATGAGTTCTCCAATCAAGATTTCACGAGTGATTACAGAAATGGATACATTCTGTAGTTGAGTTAATAGACTTTCTTTTTTAGGGTATAAAATCTTTAATATCCACATCATGCTTTTGGTGAGTCCTTTATGTTGCCTAACACATTTTGACTGCCCAATAAATAACAATCAAATTAAAGCCATGGCAACTCTAACATTAATAAGTCCAATAAAATTGTGCTTGGCTTGGACTTTCTCTTTCACTAGCAAGTGCCTGCCAAAGGGCTTCCATAGCAAATTCAGTACAACTTTAGTCATTGGTATTGTGTTTTATTTCTTACAAGAAGAAAGATTTAGAAATATTTATAATCTGGAAACAGCGGAAGGGAAGATATATAAAGAGTAGCAAGTTGCTGGAGTTCAGCTCAAAATGACAAAGTAATAAATCAGAATCACACAAGGTCACTGGCTGTTAAATATTCTTGAGAACAGATTACAGGGACACCTTGGCTTGATAGTGAACAAGAAGGACCACCAAAAGGCTCCTTTTCACAGGTGACTTTCTCTTCCTCTTCCATTTGCCACAGTAGCTTTCAGTAAGATGGGACAGTGAAATTGGGATAGGGACAAGTAGCACTCTATCTCCACCCTCTCTTCACTAATGAGTAGGAATTGTTCAGTAACAATAAAAGGCCACCTTAGCCCTGGCTGGTGTGGCTCAGTGGATTGAGTGCCAGCCTGCCAACCAAAAGGTCACTGGTTCGATTCCAGGTCAGGGCACATGCCTGGGTTGCAGGCCAGGCCAGGTCCCCAGTAGGGGGTGTGTGAAAGGCAACCACACAGTGATGTTTCTCTCCCTCTCTTTCTCCCTCCCTTTCCCTCTCCCTAAAAATAAATAAATAAAATCTTTTTAAAAAGGCCATGCTGGTAATGCTTTTGTGTTTTTGTTTTTGTGATTTCCTACAGACCAAGGTATAATTGCACATATACTCTAGCATATATAGATAAAGTCATTAATGCTTCATAACTTATTTCAGGGTGTAGCTTCACATTTCTCAGTTGAACGTCCTGTGGTCTTTGTAAAGTACTAAGAAAAAGGTCCATTTCAGCAAATATATGTTCCCTTATCTATTAGGCACCAGGTTTTAAAAGAAATAATAATATTATTATTTTGATGTTCACAATAACTCTCTGAGGTAAGTTGATAATAGTATCCTTGCTGAAAATAATGAAAATAAGAATTAGAAAGGCTAAGTCACAATGTCATACAAGTACAATCATGAATTGCCCAAGCTATGATTCAAAATCTAAAAGGTCTGACTCCAAAGCCCATATTCTTTCCAGAATAGCAGGTTGCCTTCAAGTGCTGAAGTACTGTATAAGAGTCTGTGAACTGGATGTCCAAGCAATGGCTGTAATTATGGCCCTTGTGCTCTATTTGAGCTGAGCAAAACTGTTTTGTTTGTTTTATTTGTTTTGTATGCTTCCAAATATGTTATTCAATATAATCTTCACAAACTCACTGTGAATTATTACTCCTGATTTCAAGATGAGACAACTTGGCAAAGTAACTCACTCTGTTACACAGTAAGGAGCAGATCCAAATATCAAACTTCAGTCCTTCAACTGCAAGTTCTATGTTTTGTCTCTATCATTATAGCCGTCTTATCCTAGTGGGCATGAAGAAATCTCCTATTGTGACTTTTATTTGCATTCTCCTAATGACAAGTGATGTTGAGTGTCTTTTCATAGGGTTATTAGTTTTTCTTATATCTTTGGTGAAATGTCTATTCAAATTTTCTGCCTATTTTAATGATTGTTATTAAGTTGTAAGATTTTGTGTATTCTAGATACAAGTCCTTTATCAGATACATGATTTGCAAGTATTTTTCCCTTTCTGTTTCTTTCTTTTAACTTTTTAAATTTTATTTTATTTACTTTTAGAGGAAAAGAGAGGGAGAGAGGAATAGAAACATCAATGTGTGGTTGCCTCTTGTGCGCCACCTACTGGGGACCTGGCCCACAATGCAGGCACATGCCCTAGACTGGGAATCAAACCAGTGACCCTTTGATTCGCAGGCTGCCACTCAGTCCACTGAGCCAAACCAGCCAGGGCTGTTGCTTGTTTTTTTCAAATGAAATTTTTTATTTTAAGATATTTGTAGATACATGTGCAGTTGTAAAAAATAATACAGAGAGATCACATGTACTCCTTACCCAGTTTCTACATGGTAAAGCCTCACAGAACTACAAATAATATAATATCAGAAACCAGGATATTTACATTGATATAGTCATATAAAAATGTTTCTATTACCACAAATATCTCTCGTATTGACCTTTTATAGCCACATTAATTTTCTTTCACTCTACCACTTCCCTAAACCCTGGCAACCAGTAATTTTTTCATTGGTTGAATATTTTATTTCTTTTGTGATGTGTGTTGTAAGTTTTTATTCAAGTTAAAATAATTTCCAAGAAGTTTGGAGTACCCCTTTCAACCTTACAGTTGTAGCCCAAGATTTTGGAAACTCCCCAAACTGATTTTTAAACATTTTCAATGAAATTGGGTTCTTTTTGTTTTGATTTGTTTTTGTTGTTCATAGACCAGATGCCACCATATGGCTTCAGTATGTTCAACTTCAGTATCAGAGACAAAATGAAGTGGCTGCCAGATTTCCCTAGAGTCCTCATATCATAAAATAAATGGGTTGTGAAGCCAGGAGCCTTAGCATTATGATAGGTCCTTCAAGATGGTTTAGATCAGTCATTCAGGGTAGCCGACTGAAACAGAAAGAACATTAGTTGGTACCTGTATTACAGGGGAGACTTCCCACCTAAATGCCTGAGAAGGTTGCAGGTTGACAGTGTTGAAAGCTAGTTCTCTTCAGTGGTCTAATACAGTTTCTTAGTTGTTTTAGAATAACTTTTTCAAGAGTTGCTATGGGTATACCCTCCCATTATTCAAATAAGTTTCATTTATGAATTTGACACAATGTATTTATATGAAAATTAATGGTAACTTGGTTGAGTTGCTTCACTATAATAAACAAGTTTGAAGACAACTTGGTTGTAGTTAACATCATTGACTAGAGGCAAAATGATGAGGATTTGATTTAAGTTACATCAAACATTTGTACCAATAAAATGAATGAATGTATAAGGGTACCTTAAGACTGAAAGATGTGAGGCCTTGGTCCATTCTAACTTTTACCTGAAAGTTTAGTCTATATCATCTCTGGAAGAAAAACTGGGATTCCTCAAGATGTGGTTCTATGTGGAATTGTTTCACCAATGACAGTTACATCAGATTCCAGAGAGTGGCATCAACTCTGTTTTTTTTTTTTTAATTCTCATTAGAGTCTAGCAGAAATGCCAAGTCATATATATCCAGGGGACTGTAGATTTATTGGGGAACTTTTCAAACCTAATAATTTCTCCTTTAAAAGCAATATACAAGAGAACAGAAGGGTGAAATTCAACTTTGTAATATAGACTGGGATCTCCCTAAAGGCAGAGAACTAGCTTTTAGCTTATACAATCAGGGTAAGTAAAAATAGTAAATGCTCAGTAAATGTTTGTGAGATGGCTTAAATTGATCCAAATTAAGACTGATGTTTTTCAAATTTCTTCATATGTGAGCCTCCTTTCTCTCTCTCTCTCTCTCTCTCTCTCTCTCTCTCTCTCTCTCTCTCTCTCATCTCTATCTTTGTCTCTGTCTCTGTCTCTATCTCTGTCATCTCTGTTTCTATATATAAAGTTTTCTGGGTATGGAATTTGGAAGAACATAGGAGCATGTAAGCAGTCTGAATTTGTTGACTCACAGGGAAATGACTAAGAGTCACCAATATGCTATGATGTGGACACTTAAACTACCTACCATGAGGATACTCACTCTCAGAGGCCATAAAACTCCCATAAGAAGTTTATGAACAGAATTTAGGTAGCTAGAATATGGCTACATAAGAAATACTTTAGGGATTACTAGAGGTTGTTCTTTTAAATCACTACTCTATGACATCCATCTAGAATTATTAAATTGTGGGTTTGGCTAAAAAATGTAAAAGCTAAAATACAACTGTGATGTATTTTATGTATACATCTATGAAGGATAGATATATGGAGTGTAAAGTGGAATTTCTTAAAGCTTAGTGACAAAATCAAAACTACATACACTTTCAACTATGATGTATCTGAAAATACAACATTCCTTCTGAAATTCCAAAACAAAACCATAACTTAAGAGTCATCCTCAGCAATATAATCAAGGCAGGCTGTATAGAATAAGCAATTCATTTGGTAAATAGAAGTTGAAATGGAAGCATAATTCATTAGTTTGCTAGACGTTATACCCTTCAGTGGATACTGGACCAAATTCTAGCCATCTAAAATATAAAATTTAGAATATTAGAGCTTCAAGAGAATCAACTCAAATTACCATATTTTATATGAGAAAGCATAATTTCCTCATAGGAGTTCACTGACTTGTCGTAGAGCACACAGTGTGTGTCATGGCTGTGACTGGGGCCCTGGATTCCAAGTCCAGTGCTTCTCCTTTCATGAGCTTTACTCAAGTTTCTTTGGATTCTGTGAAATAGGACCAAAATGTTCTTTTCTTAGCAATATTTTGAAGAAGGAACAGTTTGGCCTTGGCCTCTCTACCCATTCTCTCATTAACTTTCTCTAGACCAGGGGTGCTAAACTCATTTTCACCGGGGGCCACATCAGCCTCACAGTTGCCTTCAAAGGGCCGAATGTAATTTCAACTCCTTAACAGTTAAGGAGTAGTTACAGTTATACAGTCCTAAAATTATTTCAGCCTTTCAAAGGCAACTGTGAGGCTGATGTGGCCCCCGGTGAAAATGAGTTTGACACCCCTGCTCTATACCCTCAGCATTCCTGTTCCCTTTGTAAGCACAGCAGTGCTCCCTGCATGAAGTCCAGTCTGTGTGAACAATGTTCCATATTCCAGACTTTGGTCATCTCACTCCCCAGGGTTGCCACAGTTTTGAACAAAAAAGAAAAAAGAAGAAATCTCTAAAAATGGAATTTCAGGCCACAGAAAAAGGTTTGGAAAGGAAGGGAACATTTTGAGATCCTAAATCACAAGTAGTTTCACATACGAATATTCTGTTCTTGTGGCATACATACCTCTGACTACATTTTTGACATTCCAAAGGCAAAATTCAACTTAATATTTTCCACAGATGCTAATGCAAGTCCTAAGTACAGAGTCCCAGATTGGCTCACCAGTGAACATTTGTAACAACGTTATTTCAGGCAACTTAATGACCCAATGGCTCAGCAATCAAACCAATTGTTCAGCACCTGACCTTTAACTAGACAAAAATCTATATCCCTGAGAAATCTGGCCTCCCTATAACCTTTTCTACAAAAAAAAAAAGAAAAAAGAAGAAGAAAACTAGAACATGAACCAGTATGAGATCCAGAACAAACTACTTTATAATTTCATAAAATATATAATCATGTTTTTTCCCACCAATGTATTAGTACACCTACAGAGTTAGTTCCAAAGATAGCAATCAAGCAACTACAACCGCACCAAGAAGACTAAGGTCTCTGTCCTTTTTACACTATAGCTTACGAAGGAACTGTTGCAGAATATGGATTAATCACTCTCTTTCCTCCAGTAATAGTTCATGTCTACATTACTACTTTCCAGAAGAGCAGTTTTCTCCACCCCAAAAATCTACAGAGAGAAATATGCTCATGTCAGTAAAACATATTGCCATGAAATAGTTTCCACCACGTATGTGAGTAGAACTCTTTATGGTTATTACAGTGCTGCCATTTAAAGGTGTTTTTTAATAAGCCATAGCCGTTCAGATATTGAAGGTTAAATATATTTTTCATAGCGTGCATGATCATGGCATTCTCTTTATGCTGTTGGGTAGGCTTGGTCAGTACCAGCCCTGAAAACTACGGTAATAGCTCATAGCCAGCGTAGTAATTAGCAATATGGTCCATATGGCCCTGGAAGTGTCCGTATTTCTTTTCTTTTCTTTTTTTTAATCCTCCAATTTATTTCTATTTATTTTTATGGAGATTTACTTATTTATTATTTTTTAACATTTTTAATTGTTGTTCAAGTACAGTTTTGTACCTTTTCCCCCACCCCTCCCCACCACCCCAGCCCTCCCCACCTCCCTCCCCTGTTTCCACCCCTCGCCTTGTTATTGTCCATGTGTCCTTTATATTTGTTCCTGCAAACCTCTCACCCTTTTCTCCCATTATCCCCTCCCCTCTCCCCTCTGGTCACTGTCAGCCTGTTCTCAATTTCAGTGTCTTTGGTTATACTTTGCTTGCTTGTCCATGTTTCTTTTGGCATAGCCTGTATAATCATTCATGCATTTTTCCAAAGTGGCAGCCAAATTCCATTTCTCTTAAAAACTTTTCTCTCTTTATCTCCGAAAGTAAACCTATGCTTTCAGAATGGTTTTTCTGACTATGCAAGTTGAAAGTATGACTGGCTTGCTGAGGGAAGATCTCTGCTTCAGCTTCCATGCAAATTCTGTATTTGGAGAGAGAAAACAGAGATAATTCATCTTGTATCAATTGTGAATGAGGCCTCAGTCCTTTATTTATTCATTAACATTTAAGTTGTCAATAGATATGCTCCATATATGAATAAATAAGATGGATCTCGTAGAGTTTATCTTCCTGATGTTCTCCAATTGCCAGGCATAGTAGTCTCTGGAATATTGAGCAAGCTAATGGAGGTGCCACAGTGATGCACTGTTGCAGTTAGGAGCAGAACATTAAGCGCAGAGTTCTTTAAGTATTTGGCTGTGGCAAATAGCCTCAATCCTAATAAAGAAAGAACAAAACTTCACAATATCTCATTGCAACAGTTAATAGCATTAAATACCTCAAACTAACATTGTGAAGTTGAGGGAATAATGTATCACATAAAAACAAGGGTATGTGGTGATATTTTATTGTTTGTTGCTCAGCCAATATGCCTCTTTGCAACCATTACATTTTCAGATTTTAATGTGATGATTTTGGCTTCCTAAATAGTTTAGTACATTTGCATGTGCATATTGAAATGTCAGAATCTAATCATTATAATGCAATTAATTTAATGGCCAGTCAATTGGTTTGTTTTCTGGTTTAAACCCCTAATTTCAATATCTATGAGAGAGAGAGAGAGAGACAGAACTGTTGTTCAGGAATATAATTGAAAGCTAACAGGATGTTTCATTACTACCCAGATATGGCCCAATTCCACTTATAATTTCACTGGGAAAAAAAGAGTGCTTTATGTTCTATTAATTCTGGAGAGTTTTTATTGTTTATAATATTTTCATACTATACTCTGTAAAGGTAATAAATTGTGTCATCTTCCATTCAGTTTCAACATTCTATCTAATCAGATTGTGAATAGCAAGAAGCATCATGAGGTCACAATGCTATCTTGAATATTCATGGAGACAGCACCACAAATCTGCCTGCCTATTACTTTCACTGAAGCTAATAATCAAAAGTGCCTCTTACAATAAGTAGCGCCACCTGATAGCCTCAGAGAATTGAGAGGGCTTCTCAGAGAACTGCTATGCATGAGTGTTCATGAAGGTCAAAATAACTAACATAGCATAGGATGTGCTTCCTAAGGGAAGGGAGATTTTTCTGGTCTTGCAGAGGCTCACAAGTCCATAACCCAGCAGTATTAAAGTGTAATAGGAGAAACCCAAGGGGAGTTAGCTGAAGAAAGGGAGGAACTGACCTAAGTAATCACAAGAGGTCACCAGCACTGATCAGCTCTTTTATAGACATTGTTTCAGTGGTTTCCAACTGTATTAATTAGAATATTGTTCAGTTGTTGTAAAAGAAAACATGAAATAATAATGGCTTAAAATGTATATCTTTCACATAAAGGCCCAGCTTGGTGGAGCAGGCTGGTATGGTATGGTATTCCACAATAATCAGTGTTCCAAGATCACAGTATCTTTGCTCTCCCTTTAGCAATATAGATTTCAAATTCATAACCTAAAATGGCTGCCCCAGCTTCAGACATAATTTCTGTACTGCAGCCGGCAGGAGAGGGATGATAAATGAAGAAGAGGTCGTACTTTTTCTTTAGCATTCCCCCAGATGTTGCACATCCACTTATGCTGACATCCCATTGGTCATAACGTAGTGACATGGCCATTCATAGTTGCACGAGAGGCCATGGAATAAAATCATTATTTAGGCAGCTATGTGGCCAACTAAAAGGTGTTTGATCATATAATAAGATGAGAATGGGTATTGGAAGCCACTTAGCAGCCTTTGTCACAGAAACAAGTGGTCTGTGGGTCTCAAGTGACCATAGAATTATGACAAAGAAACACAAATTTATTTGTATATGAAACATTGACTACAAATGATATCTATCTATCATATATATGTATGTATGTATATATACACACTATTATATAGTAAATGTAAATGTATTTAAGTGTTCTTTAATTCTGGACATTTTCTTTTAATGACTTCATTCATTTATCTTTAGAGAGAGGGGGAGGGGGTAGAAAGAGAGGGAGAGAAACATCAATGTGTGGTTGCCTCTCATGCACCCCCCAGTGGGAACCTGGCCTGCCATCCAGGCATGTGCCCTAGACTGGGAATCAAACCGGCGACCGTTTGTTTTTGCAGGCCGGCACTCAATCCATGGAGCCACACCAGCCAGGGCTGGACAATATTTTAATCATTACATACTTTATCAGTCAGTAGATACTAATGTATACATATTTTATGTTGGGAAGAGGATTCAAAACCCTAGAGAGGTCAAATGGCGTGCCCCCAAATTAGACAACCAATGGAGGATCTAGGACTTCTAGCTAGGTTTGTGTGAGCATAAAGACAATATTTGCACACTATATCACACAATTTCTAAAGAAGCCATGCTGGTAGATTCTCATGAGGTTCAACAAAGGTGGTGAAAAATATACATAATGAACACCATCCTTTATAAGAGGCTAAATGAAAATAATTTTGGATTTTTTATTTACTTATTTATTATTTTATGGATTTATTTTTAAATTAGATTTATTGGGTGACACTGGTTAACAAAATTATACAGGTGATATTTTTAATGCTTGGTTTAAGGAAGTGGGCAGGACAGGGCAAGAGAGACCAAGGTGAAGACTATGGTTAGAGCAAGAGTTCTAACTTTTACCATTGAGAGCCCTCAGCCACAGCCTAAGTTGGAGGTATTCACAGAGGTATGCAAGGACTAGCAGGCTCTAACAAGAAGAAACAAGTAGTGACCAGTAGTCACTAGATGGTACTGTTTTATGTTCCCTGCTCAATTTGAAGGCCAAAAAGTCAGCATATTACACTGGACAGAATCACACTTCAGATTCATACACACTCAGTTTGAATCATTGAGAGAGAATTTAAACACATTGGACTTTGAAGCATTAATTTGTACTGCTCATCCCTGAGGGTATTTAATGAGAGATGTGGCATATTATAAGCCGTGTTTCAAGGAAAAAATGTTTTTGGCAGCATGAAACATGGAGAACAGCTAGACTAGAGATTGGGAATGCAAGTATAATGCTGTTGCAATAGAACTATAGCAGTGGCAGGGGAGGAGGAGGGGTGAAATACACAGCAGTTGTTGCTGATATAGCTGCTGTAGAACCAGGTAACTGGTTTGATTCAGGAGGGCATGGTAAAGAGAGGGGTTTCTGGATTGAAAGATTAGGGAAATGGTGACAAATGAGGTAACACCCAAAATGATGATGGTTACTTTTGGTATATGTTAAGTGGGTGGTAAGTAGCAGATAGGTTGGGAAGGCAATGAGTTCAGTTTTATACATGTTTTATTTGAGGTGGTGGTATTGGACATATACATTGATTAATGTGCAGCTATTTTGCAGTTAATGTAATAGGAAGTTAACAAATTATTTAAAATTCAACTTTCTATGAAAGTAAAATACTATGCAGAATTAACTTTGTACAAGTAAATATAATTGAAGAGGATTGATAATCTTAGTCCAGCCTATTTCAGAAGGTCATTGTGAAGCTTTGAGGAGATAAATACAAAAGTGCTTTGTAAATTGCAATATGGCGTACAAATAGCAGTAGTTGACAAATAGGATTAGTTGTTTTATGGATGTCTAATATGCATGTGGTTCCGGTATCCACAAGGGACCAGTTGCTAAAGGACAAAATCAGCTCAAAGGATAAAGATCTCAGAGTTGTTAACATAGAGGGACTATGAATGATGAAACACATTTTATCTTATAACTGCCTTATTGGTATAACTTGAAAAGGAATCAAATCAGAGCCAAGAAATATGAATTAAACTATCACTGAATTGCAAAACTGATTTTGCTCTTAACCTTCAAAATGTAGCACCCCCTCTAAAGTCACACAGGATAGAAAGCATTCCATTTGCAGTATCTATTAGGATGAAATTTATCTTTTGTCCCTCACTGCCTAGTGCTTCACGCCACAGGAGTTACCCCATTATGGTGCTCTTTCTTTTGAAACCCTGGGTAATGAGAATGAACTAGATATATCCCATAAAATGGCTTTTGCAGATTTAAAAATAAGAATTGCATTTGGCTCATTAAAAAAATCTTTGTGGAAGAATTTCCATTGAAAGAAGCATATTTAAAACAGTTATGTGAGAAAAGTAATATGTGAAAATTTTATTATTCCATAAGTATACATAATATAGTTCAAGAATGTTACAGAGAAAATTGTTACATGGGCAGAAGGAGTTAACATGCAATCGAAAGTATATCTTCTAGCTATGCAATGAAACAGTAGAAAGTAATCATTATTTAAAAGTGCATGGCATAGATAAAATGAATAGGGTCATTTTCATAATGTCTTTGTGGGTTATGAGCCAAATCATCCCTAAGAATATGAAAAAATGGAAATGAAAAGTTACTCAGTCTCCTGAAGCTTTTTTTCATATGTAACTGCACAATTAGCCAGGGATAATAACCAATTGTTTCTAAACTACCTGTATCTTTGCACACTAAAATAAAGCAGTTCGCAGAAATATCAGCTGCCAGCATTGCAAAGGTACTTCCTTTAGAGATCATCTATTCCAAACCTTACTTCATAAATGAGAAAACTAAGACTCAGAGATCACACACACATCAGGAGAAGAATAAAGCTGGGATGAAAGCCCAGTGCTACTTTTAGTCCCCCCCACATAGCCAATCTATATTTTTGGTCTTACATATTGTTTTTATTTCTGCCAAATTCTCTGAAATCTGAAATGTCATTTCCTTAACTGTATTCCTTGACAAAAGCAGAAATAGCCCAAATTTGTATTTCTGTCTAGTAGGCCCTCCACCTATCCAATAAGAAGAATGAACAAAAATGAATTTAATTGAAATAATCAACAGTTATAAACTATGACTAACTATGCCAGCTGAGACAGTTTTGTCATCATTTGGTGCTTTGTTCTTGGCATAATGGGGTACAAGTAACAGAATGTCACTAAAGTAACAATGAATTTACAAATGATGCTATATTTCCCAGTGGTTTGTTGTATTTCAGGACTATTTCTTCTTTTGAAAATGTGATCGACTTGAGGTATTAAAATCATAGGCTACAGGTAGCCCAAGGCCAGTTACATGCAATGTCTGACATTGACCTGTACTTGAACCCTGCCCAAGTGGAACCAGAATAATCATAACCAGTAGTGGGCTTCAGAACACATAAGAGCTCAACCTAACTAGCCACACAAGCAAGACACCCAAAGGGGACTCCGGCAGGCACCAGACCCTGCTTGGAACAACTCCTACACAGAACCTCATACACTTATAGTGTATAGCGCCTTATACCCTTTTATAGCCAGCCAGACCAAAGAGTTAACTGTATCCACAAAAAGGCCAATGGCACTTAAGATTCAACCACAAAAGAATGGTACCTATAACCAACAAGAAACATTCCTGGAGCATGGAGCTCAGGTAATCTGGAAGACTGCACCACTGAGCCCAATAAGACACCTTCATCATAAAGCCATCAAGTTTGGGAATTATAGCACATCTACATAATACACTGAGACAAAATAGGGATAAATGAACATACCCCAAATGAAAGAACAAGTTAAATCCCCAGAGAAAGATTTAAATGAAATAGAAGCAACCAACACATGAGATGCAGAGTTTAAAATGATGGTTATAAGGATGCTCAAGGGCTTTAGGAAAAGAATGGATGATCTCAGTGAGAACTTAAACAAAAGGATAGTAGTCATTAAAAAGGAAAAAAACATAAAAAAAAGTCAGAAATGAAGAATACAATATCTGAAATGAAGAATACACTGGAAAGAATCAACAGCAGGTTTATTATGCAGAGAATTGAATCAGAAATTTGGAGGACAAGATACAGTCAGCACACAAGCAGAGAATCAAAAAGAAAAGATAATTTTTAAAAATGAGGAAAGTCTAAGGCACCTCTGGGACAACATCAAACATAACAACACCTGGATCATAATGGTACCAGAAAGAGAAGAGAGTAGTCAAGGGATAGAGGACCTGTTTGAAAAAATAATGGATAAAACCTTCCCTGACCTGTTGAAGGAAATAGACATACAAGTGCAGGAAGCACGGAGAGTCCTGATCAAGATAGACCCAAAGAGGACCACAGCAAGACACATCATAATTGAAATGCCAAAGTTTAAAGATAAAGAGAAGCCCTTAAAAACAGCAAGAAGAAATGATTACCTACAAGGGAGCTCACATAAGGCTATCATCTAATTTCTCAACAGAAACACTGCAAGCCAGAAGGATTTGCATGAAATATTCAAAATGATGAAAAGCAAGGATGTACACCCGAGATTACTCTATCTAGCAAGGCCATAATTTAAAATTGAAGGCAAATAAAGAGCTTTCCAGACCAAAAACTAAAATAAAAATTAAAAAGCTAAAGAAGTTCAATTAAAACCAAACCAGTATTGTATGAAATGTTAAAGGGCCTACTTTAAGAAGAAAGAAAGAAAGAAAGAAAGAAAGAAAGAAAGAAAGAAAGAAAGAAAGAAAGAAACAGAGAGAAGAGAACATAGGTATAAAAAACAAAATGACAATAAGTATCCATCAATAATAACCTTAAATGTACAAATGCTCCAATCAAAAGACATAGGGTAGGGGAATGGATAAGAAAATATGAACCCATATATATGCTGCCTACAGGAAACCCACCCCAGAACAAAAGATACACATGGGTTGAAAGGGAAGGGATGGAAAAATATTAACTGCAAATGGACACAAACAAAAACAGATGAGGTAGCAATACTTACATCAGACAAAATAGACTTCAAAACAAAGGCCATAACAAGAGACAAAGAAGGACACTACATAATAGCAAGGGGATCAATCCAACAACAGGACATAACCTGTGGAAACATTTATGCACCCAGGATAGATAGGAGCACCTAAATATATAAAGAAAATCTTGGTGGACATTAAGGAAGAAATTGACAGCAATACAGTCATAGCAAGGAATTTTAACACCCCACTGACATCAATGGATAGATTTTCCAGACAAAAAATCAACACGGCAACAGTGACCTTAAATGACACACTAGATCAGATGGATGTAATTGATAATTACAGCACTTTTCATCCCAAAGCAGAAGAACACATTCTTCTCAAGTGCACACAGAATATTCACAAAGACAGACCACACATTAGGACACAATAAGTCTTAACAAATTCAAGAAATTGAAATCATATCAAGCATCTTCTCTGACCACAATGTTATAAAAGTAGAAATCAACTACAATAAAAAAAAACCCCTGTAACGCATTCAAACACATGGTGGCTAAATGATATGTTATTAAACAATGAATGGGATCAAGGAAGAAATAAAAAATTATCTGGAAACAAATGAAAATGAACACATGACAACTCCAGACCTATGGGACACAGCAAAAACAGTCCTGACAGGGAACTTCATAGCATTGCAAGCCTATCTCAAGAAGCAAGAAAATTCTCAAATAAACAATTTAACTCTTCACCTAAAAGAACTAGAAAAAGAAAAAGAAACAAAGCCTTCAACCCCTAAGTAGAAGGGAGGAAATAATAAAAATGAGAGCAGAAATAAATGATGTAAAGACTAAAAACAATAGAAAATCTCAATGAAACCAGGAGCTGGTTCTTTGAAAAGATAAATAAGATTGACAAACCTTTATCCAGACTTATCAAGAAAAGAAGAGAGAGGACCCAAATAAATAAAATCAGAAATGAAAGAGAAGGAACAACTGACATTACAAAAATGTAAAGGATTGTTAGAGACAGGGGAAGGGAGGGAGGGAGAAAGAGGGAGAGAAACATCAATATGTGAGAGAAACACAGATTAGTTGCCTCTCCTATGCACCTGAACCAGGAACTGAAACTGAAACCGAGGCATGTACCCTGACTAGGAATTGAACTGGTGACCTTTTGCTTTGTGGGATGACACCCAACCAATTGAGCCACATAGGTCAGGGCATTTTTTGTTAACTTTTAAACTCATTTGTGCTGATATTTTGGATGTATATTTGAAAGAGAGAGAGAGAGAGAGAGAGAGAGAGAGAGAGAGAGAGAGAGAGAGAGAGAGAGAGAGAGAGAGAGAGAGAGAGAGAGAGAGAGAGAGAGAGAGAGAGAGGGAGAGAGAGAGGGAAGCCATGCTTTCTGTCACCTATAAAAGTTGCCAAATTGTTTCTTAAAATTTCCTTAGGATCCTGTAGTATATAATTTTCAGTAGCATGATAAATAAAAGCAGGGTGAAAGTTACTTACCCTTACTTACTTACATAAGTAAGGTGTAACTTATGTAAAAGTAAATGTAATATCATGACTATAAATGTTTTCCTGAGGCTTTGTGGACCATGCTAACCTGCCTTCATTGTGAACAGAAGTGATAAAGTAAAATCTCTTTGCAAGGTAGTAAATGTTTCCATTCCAGGGTGATAATTCAAAGAAATCTATTTTTCAATTATATCCTTTTCTTTTCTTTTTCACTTTCACACTGATCTTGAAGCACTGCTACCTCTGCTACATTTCATATTCGGCAACAAACTAATATTTTAGCTGATTTCAGCTTTCACTGCCACTTCAAAGGCTTGTGTGCCATTGTTATCCTTGGGAGTTTGACTAATGGAAAAAATGATTAGGAAGAATAAAAGGCCTAATCATAAAATTATTCTTTCTCCCAGACTTCTTTTTCAGTGTCCTTTTGCTCTACAACATTAATTACCCTGCTGCTAATTAATAAACAAAAAAGAAGACTTTTTATAAAAACAAATTGCAGGACACCTTTCAAAAACAGTACCTGTGATGACTCAGACATCAGGTTAAATAAAAACCAATTTTTCCTAAGGGTTTCATACAATTTAGGGTTATTATTTTCTCCCATTATTTTAATTTACCTGGCTAGGAAGAACTCAAAATGTTCAAGGTTGACAGCTGGTAGAGTGCATTGAGTGGGTGACCATAATGTAATTATGAGAGCACCATAGAGTATTCTGTTGTTCAGCAAACGAAACTAGAATATGCAGCACCCCACATAACTACTGGTACCTCTTCACTAAAGGGCCTTAGTTTGAGTCCCATTGCTTCCTCTCAGTTCAGGATTATGGTCTGTAAAATCAAGTCAGTTACTGAATTTCAGTGTGCTGGCTACTTGTTGCTCCCACCTCAAAAGAAGTTGCCCTAGGAAAGAAAAAAAGTGTGTTTTGCAATTACTCTATATTTCTATTTGAAATCTCCTGAGAGACTTTTTAAGTCTTTTTTCTTTTTTTATCGAATGCAGTGTGGTGACATCGGTTCACAAAACCATACAGCTTTCAAGTGTACAACTCAAAAAAACATCATCTGCACACTGCATTGTGTGCCCATCGCCCAAAGCAAAGTCCCTTTCTGTCCCCATTCCCCTCCCCTTTGCCCACCTCTACCTCCCACCACCCCTTTCCTTCTGGTAACCACCACACTGTTGTCTGTGTCTATGTGTTATATGTAGATAGATAGATAGATAGATAGATAGATAGATAGATAGATAGATAGATAGATACTTTTTTGCTTAATCCCTTTGCCTTCTTTCACTCAGCCCTCTAAAACCCCTCCCCTTTGACAGTTATCAGTCTGTTACTTGTATCCATGCCTGTTTCTATTTTGTCAGTTTATTTTGTTCATTAGATTCTACATATAAGTGAAACCACATGGTATTTGTCTTTCCCTGACTGGCTTGTTTCACTTAGCATAATACTATCCAAGGTTCATCCATGCTGTCACACAAAGTAAGAGTTCCTTTTTTACGGCTGAGTAGTATTCCATTGTGTAAATGTAGCACAGCTTTTGTATCTACTCGTCTACTGATGGGCACTTGGGTTGCTTCCAAGTCTTGGCTACTGTAAATAATGCTGCAATGAACATAGGCGTGCATATATTTTTTTTCAGTCAGTGTTTTGGGTTTCTTAGGATATATTCCCAGATGTGGAATCACTGGGTCATAAGGCAGCTCAATTTTTAATTTTTTGAGAAAATTCCGTAATGTTTTCCACAGTGGCTGCACCAGTCTGCATTCCCACCAACAGTGCACTAGGGTTCCCTTTTCTTTGCTTCCTTGCCAGTATTTGTTTTTTGTTGACTTGTTTATGATGGCCATTCTGACAGGCTCGATGTGATATATCATTGTGGTCTTAATTTGCATCTTTCTGATGATTAGTGACATTGAGCATTTAAAAAATATGTCTATTGGATTCTGTATGACTTCTTTGGGGAAGTGTCTATTCAGGTCCTTTGCCCATTATTTAATTGGTTTGTCTTTTTGGTGTTGAGTTGTATAAGTTCTTTATATATTTTGGAAATTAACCTTTTAGCAGATGCATCATTGGCAAATATGTTCCCCCATTCAGTAGGTTCCCCTTTCATTTTTTTGATGGTATATTTTTGCTGTGCAAAAGATTTTTAATTTGATATAGTCCCATTTGTTTATTTTTTCCTTTGTTTCCCTTGCCTGAAGAGATACATTGGCAAATCCTCATAATCTTTCAAAGAAGAACATATATCAGTATAGGAACTGTTTCCAACCATATCTATTTTCAGAAATAATTTTTTGTGTACCACTTTAATAAGTTAAGCATATAGGTATTGGTATGAACAGAATGTCTGTGTCTCCCAACCCAGCCAAATTAATCTGTTAAAACCCTAAGCCCAATGTGATGGTATTTGATAGTGGTACCTTTATGAGGCAATTATGTCATGGAAGAGGAATTAAGTAGATTTAGAGTGCCCTTATAAAAAAGGGCTAGAAAGCTAGCTCAATCTCTTTCTGCTGTGTAAGGATATAAGAAGTCAGCAGTCTGCAACCCAGAAAAGGGAATTTTCCAGAACTTGACCTTGTTGGAACCCTGATCTTGAACTTCCAGCCTCCACATCTGTGGAACATAAATTTCTGTTTATAGGCCTTCCAGTCTGTTATTTTGTTATATCAGCTTAGTAAGATAAATGTCTTTTTAAAAATACAACTCAAGTTTCCTTGCTCTGGTTATTCATCATTACCTTCCAAATTGAGCACAAACTCCTCAACCTGACATTCAAGGAACTTTCACAATAAAACTACATATTCCCAGTTTACTACCATTTACCCACTCTAACCCTATATTTCAGTCAATTAAAAATCGTCTAGACTAGAGCATTTCTGTGATGACACACTAAGACCCTATCAGACAAAATCCCGTGCAAACAATAATTATAAAATTACACTTAACATAGAAAATAACTACCAGAAAGTGCTAGAGCATTAACAGAAACAGATTCTGGTAAGGAGTATATCCTCAGAAGAGAGGAGGTGGGTAGCTGTATAAAAGAGGTTACTGCTTTTGTGGATTTCATCCTGCAATGAATTTCAGTTGTTTGTGTGGTGCATTAAGTGGTGGGGGCACTCACTAGTGGTAAAAACACTCACTAGTGGTAAAAACAGTCTTTATGGCCAGATAATCCAGAAAATTGAGGACATGGACACTGTGACTGTTGATTAGAGTGGGAGAATCTAAGAAGGCAAAAGCTAGAGTGAGGATGCCTGAATTCCTCCTACTCACATCTCTGTCTCTTGAACCCAGCATGTGTGGACCAGTATCAAAGCTGCTTAGGCAAATACAGAAGATTGATGTGAGACCAGAGTTTCTACTCAAAAAAGAGAGCTTAATGTTCAATCCAGCTGAGGACATTGCATGATAAAACAAAAGAAGGAATACTCATCATAGAAAATAAGTAGAATATAAAATCTTCACAACTTCATGCTCAGAATGTCCAGAATACAATCTAAAATGATCTGCATACAAACTAAACACAAGAAAAGCAAACATATTATCAACAGGAAAAAAAATCAATCAAACGAAACTTATTCCAAGATAACCCAGCCATTGGTACTAACAGACATGAATTTTCAAAATAAGCCATTATAACAATTCATAATAAAGTAAAACAAAATATGTTTGTAATAAATGAAAAATTAGCATATGTCAGCAGAGATATAGAAATTATAAAAAAGGACTAAATGGGACTCCTAGAACTGGAAAATACAATATCTGAAAATTAAAAAATTCACTAGATAGATTTGACAGCTAAATGGAGATAGCACAGAAGAATATGTAAACTGTAAGATGATTTTATAGAAATTATTCAATGTGGATAAAGAGAAATAAAAGATTAAAAGATAAGTAAATAGAGCCACAGTTAAGAAATAGATAAGACCAGGCTTCTAAACCTATGTGCAATTGGCATGCTAAAATAAAGGAGAGAGATGGAACAAAAAATTTTTTTGAAGAAAAAATGGCTGAAAATTTCCCATTATGATGATAGACAAAATTTTACATACACAAGATGGTTAAAGAAAACAAAGGAGAATAAATATGAGGAAACCCATACCAAGACACACAATAATAGTGTTGAAAACCAGTAATAGCAAAGTTGAAAAACAGCAAATGAAAAATGATGAATTACATAGAAAGGAATAATGATACCATTAAAAGCTGACTTCTGATGAGAAACAATGGAAGCTAGCAGAAATGAAACACCTTTAAATATTGAAAGAAAATGTCAATATAAAATTAGCATGTTCGGCAAACTATTCTTCAACAATGAAGGCAAAAATAGGGATTTCCTTTCTTTTTTTCTTTGTATTTTATTTTATTTTTTAATTATTTTATTATTGTTCAGTTATGGTTGTCTGCATTTCCACCCACTGCCCCTCACCCCAACCAAACCTCCCTCCCTCCCTTGCTTCCACCCTCTCCCTTGGTTTATCCATGTGTCCAAAATAAAGGAGTTTTCTAAGAAAAGAAAACCAAAAGTATTCATAACCAGCAGATCTGTACTAAAAGAAATACCTGTGAAGATTGTTCAGACTGAAGGAAATGATAACAGATGAAAAGTAATATCCTCAAAAATAATAAAGAACATTATTAATGGAAAATGTCAAGGTACAAGCAAAAGACTATTATTTTGGCATCTTTCTCCTAATTTCTTTATAATATGTGTAATTATTTAAAAGAAATTTTAGGCAGACAACTATTTGAACAATAATAAAAGAAGAAATTTTTTAACATTGCCTTGTGGTGTTATAATGTAAGTAGATTTAGTACATATAACAAGTGTAGAATAAAGGAAGGAGTGGTATATGAGGTCCTAGACTTGAAATGTTTTTGTATTTAATGTGAAGTGGTATGAGGTTAATGGAAAATGAACTGTGAAAAGTGAAGACTATATATTGAAATTTCTAGAGGAAGTTAAAAGTAGGCAAAGAAGTCTAGCTAAAAACCCATTAAGAAAAGTAAAATAGCCCTTGTAGCTCAGTGGATTGAGTGCAGGCTGTGAACCAAAGGGTCGTCGGTTTGATTCCCAGTGAGGGCACATGCCTGAGTTGCAGGTCAGGTCCCTAGTGGGGACCACGTGAGAGGCAACTACACATGATGTTTCTCTTCCTGTCTTTCGCCTTCCCTTCCCCTCTCTCTAAAAATAAATAAAGAAAAAATTTTAAAAAAAGAAAAGTAAAATATAATCCTGAAAATATAGCAAAAAATGTAATTAAAAGGCAAGAAAGGAATAACAAAGCAAAGAAGGCCAGAAAATAGTAAAAGGATAGATGCAAATTCACTGTATTACTTTGCTAGGGCTGCCAAAATAAGGTATCACAGACTGGGCAGTTAAAACAGCACAAACTTATTGTCTCAGTCTTCTGGAGGTCTGAAATCAGAGATCAAGATATTGGTAAGATTGTTTCCTCTAAGGTCTTTCTCTTTCACTTATACGTGGCATCGCCTCCTGGTGTATTCACATGTTTTTCCCTCTGTATATATCTGCATTCTGATTTCCTCTTTTTATAATGATACATGTCATAATAGGTAAAGAACCCCTCTTAAGGACCTCAGTTTAAGTTGATTTTTGCTAGGAAGATCCTATCTCCAAACACAGTCACATTCTGAAGTACTGGGGGTAGAAATTCAATATACGAATTTGGGAGGGAACACAATTCAGCCTATAATATTCACCAATATCAATAGTTACATTAAATATTAATGGAGTAAACACCCCCATTAAAAGAAAAACTAGGGGAATGGATATTTTAAAGTTATTTTTTAAATACTTTATTTATTTATTTTTAGGGAGAGGGGAAGGAAAGGAAAAAGAGAAGGAGGAGAGAAACATCAATGTGTGGCTGCCCCTCACACGCCCCCTACTGGGACCTGGCCTGCAACCCAAGCATGTGCCCTGACTGGGAATCAAACTGTCAACCCTTTGCAGGCCAGCACTCAATCCACTAACCCACACCAGCCAGAGCAGGAATGGATATTTTAAAAAGACACATTTATATTCTGTCTAAATGAGGCACACTTTACATGTGAAAATAAATATAGAATGAAAGTAAATGGATGGGAAAATATATACTATATGAAAAATAAGGATAAGAAGGATGGACTGTTCATATTAATATGAAATAAAATAGATTTTAAGATAAAAATATTACCAAAAAGAAAGAGGAATATTTCATGATAATGAAAATGTCCATTTATTATGAAGGTGTTACTATAATAGATAAGTATGTATCTATTAGCAAAGTTTCAAAACATTTGAAGGAAAAACTGACAGAAATGAGAAGAAAATAGATAAATCTGAACTTATGGTTAGATATTTAGTACATTCACCTCCTAGAATTTGATATAACAAACAAACAAAAAATTGGTAATAAAATAAAAGTTCTGAATAACACTACCAACCAGATTGGTATTTAGAAAACACTGTACCTAACAATAGCAGAATAACACATTCTTTTCTTTTTTTATTGTTGTTCAAGTACAGTTATCTTCATTTTGTCTCCACCATGCCTCCTGCCCCCACCCATCTCTGCCTCCCACCCTTGATCCCATCCCCCTTTGGCTTTGTCCATGTGTCCTGCATACATGTTCCTTGATGCCCCCTCCATTATCCCCTATTATCTCTCTCTCCCTCTCCTCTCTGATTACTGTCAGATTGTTCTTTATTTCAATGTCTCTAGTTGTATTTTGCTTGCTTGTTTCTATTGTTGATTAGGTTCCACTTATAGGTGAGATCATATGGCATTTTTCTTTTAGCACATGGCTTGTTTCACTTACAATAATG
Organism: Phyllostomus hastatus; assembly: GCF_019186645.2. Taxonomy (NCBI): domain Eukaryota; kingdom Metazoa; phylum Chordata; class Mammalia; order Chiroptera; family Phyllostomidae; genus Phyllostomus; species Phyllostomus hastatus. The sequence goes on along the minus strand of NW_025333841.1, from coordinate 4,910,657 downwards.
CTCTCCAGATCTGTCCAAGCTGTTGCAAAGGGTAGGAGCTCATTCTTTCTCTCTGCTGTGTAGTATTCCATTGTATAAATGTACCATAGTTTTTTTATGCATTCATTTACTGATGGGCACTTAGGTTGCTTCCAGTAGTTGACTATTGTGAGTTGTGCTGCTATGAACATTGGGATGCATAGGTTCTTTAGAACTGGTGATTCAGTATCCTTATGGTATAATCCCAGCAGTGGAATTGCCAGGTCAAAAGGCAGTTCCATTTTTAGTTTTCTGGGGAAATTCCATACTGTTTTCCACTGTGGTTTCACAAGTCTGCATTCCCATCAACATTGTACTAGGGTTCCCTTTTCCCCACAACCTTGCCAACACTTGTTGTTTGTTGATTTGTTTATGACGGCCGTTCTGACTGGTGTGAAGTTGGTATCTCATTGTGGTTTTAATTTGTATCTCTCTGATGGTTAGTGATGCAGAGCATCTTTTCATATGTTTCTGGACCCTCTGTATGTCCTCCTTGGAGAAGTGTCTGTTCAAGTCCTTTGCCTGTATTTTAATTGCGTTGTTTGTCTTCCTGGAGTGGAGTCATGTGAGTTCTTTATATATTTTGGAGGTGAGACCCTAGCAAGAGACATAAAGGAAAGAATAAACCAACGAGACTTCATCAAAATAAAAAGCTTCTGCATGGCTAAAGAAAAGAGCATTAAAATAAAAAGAGAACCAACCATACGGGAAAACATACTTGCAGATGATACCTGGGGCAAGGGTTTGATCTCCAATATATATAAAGAATAACATACTCTTTTCAAGAGCACGTGCTATGCTAACCGGGATAGGCATGATTGACAATAAAACAAGTCTAAATAACAAAGGCAACTATTATTATTTTTAATCTAGGTATAGTATCAATCATGGTTGCTTTGAAGATTTGTTTATATTTATTTAAAGTAGAAGCTACACACAAAAGCTCTGAGTGAAGAACAAACTTTAATTACTGGGCTAAGGGATTTTCTTTACTGTCCTAACTTTCTACTGCATTTCCAATAACATATTGGAACTTTGAGGAGATTTTTCTTTCAGGGACGATCTCTGTGACCTTCAAGTCAGCCTGTTGTCAAAAGCAGCGTCATGATGTATACTCTGAGAATTAAAATGGGGTCTTTGGAAGGATTCTTAACTAGCTGTGGTCTGGGCATGAGGCAGCACATTTGGTATGTGCCATTCCCTGTGGAGTTGCATGCTGTGAGACACAACTTTCCCTAAAACAACCTAGGTGTAAAAGCACAGTTCTTTTGTTTGCTGGCTGGGTGCTCGTGGGCAAGCCATTCTATATCTCCAAGCCTCCGTGTGCTCATTTGTAAAATTAGAATAATCAGTAAATAACTGCCCTACCTGCTTACAGAGGATTTTAGTTTTAACCTCCAAATTCTCGAGTTTGAATCTCATTTTAAGGAAGGCTTTTAAAATATTGGTAGTCTGATAAAGTTTGTTGGCAAAAGAATTGTGTGAAGGACCCAAAAGAAATTCCAAGGATTGGGGAATTATATTCAGTGCAGTGATCTGAAAATTCATCCAAGCAAAAGTCACTGATGGTAGAGGAATGAGGATTTATACCATTGTTGGACTTACATGTGGCTTGATGCAGTAGCTGTAAGCCTCACATTTTTGAAGACTTTTAATTAATTAAAATATATGATTAAAAATGGGGGTAGGATCAAGGGCGGGAAGTGGGGATCTCTGGGGTGGTGGGGAGTGGTGGGAGAAAATGGAGACAACTGTACTTGAACGACAATAAAAAAGTTAAAAAATATGATTAAAACATCTATCTCATAATATATTTTTATTTAAATATAAAAATACTTTTGTACTTCAAACCTTAAAGTTAATGTAACTTTCTGGGAAGCTACTGCATGTTTATTTTTGAGGGTCATGCTCAGGCATACAAATATGAGAGGCCTTGTTCTAATGAGTTATCATTAGGGGACAATGCAGAGAAGAAAAGAGCTGTATGTAGTTGTCCTGAGCTGGATTTAGGAAAATTGTGTATGACTGTAGAATGTGTGCTATACCTTTTTTTTGCTCATCCATTTGATCAATTCCTTTGATCATTTAAATAGCTCTTCCCTTTGCCCTTAATAGGAGAAGGCAGAAGTACGATGCTGTTTGTGTTCTTCTTCTTTTTTTCTTTTGGTCTTTTACCTTTTATTCTTTTTATTCAGATTATATATATCATATAATTGTTATTCCAAATCCCACACAGCACACATCCCTGGCCTTTTTTCTCTTTTGAAAATGAGCAAGGGATTTATTTATTTATTTATTTATTTATATTTTTATTTCCCCCACCACCACTCCCCGCTACCCCAGCTATCCCCACCCTCTGTCCTACCCCCCTTTGGCTTTTTGTCCATGTGTCCTCTATGCATCTTATGTGAAGAATGGTGCATGTTTTGTCAGATCTGGTTTCATAGCTGGTTTTATGATCTAAAAAGCCAACATGAATCTTTGCGTATTTGGGGCTAGGATTTAAACTAGTGACCTTAGACCTTAAAAATGGAGGGCCTGCACTAGCTTTGACAGGGGACCGAAGGGGTAGTTTTGTCAATTTGCCCCCTTCCCACCACCTACCTTGTCAGTTGGAGCAGCAAGACAGAGGTTTGGTGAGTAATTTCCCATTCTCAAGGTACCAAGATATAAATGCTGACATTTACCACACAGAGACTCTCAACTGATCTTCCACTAAAGCAAAGACCAACTGCCATTCAAGAGAACTTTGGCAAAATATAGAACACCTTCATAAAGGAAAAAGCAAGTCATCCAATTCCACTTTCCCAAGATCAAGGCAAAGTATCTCCCAGGGAGGCATTTGGTTTGCACAGAGCACTTTGCTTTGTAAATGAACATCATTTCTCCACTAGTGATGTCAAAGTCTCCACATCTGGGTGAGGGTATGAGAGGCAAAACTAATAAAGAGAAGCATCACAAAGAATCTTTCCCTGTAGTAATGAAATGCGGGATTTCTTTGTTGGGATCTCCCTTTCCAGTTAGCACAAACTAAGCAACTGCTGGGCCCTGGAGCTGGCTGGTTCTGAGATGTTTTGCATATTCAGTAGCACGTGTTCTTTCGTGCAGCTCATGGAGGCAGGTGTGCTAACCTCTCTATGGTAACCAGCTATCTGTTAGGTACATTTTTGGACATGATGTGAGGAGGCAGCAACATGATGGCTGATCACCTTGCTCATTGGAGTCCAGTGCCTCTGCTATTTGATTGTGTCTGAGGGCTTTCAGTCACACTGGATCAAGTTTACTGCTGAGGTGTGACTCCCCGTCCCATTGTTTCCTCATGGCCTGTCAAAATGCTCATTTGAGGACTGCGAAAAGACTCTAGAGAGTCCCAGGTAAGTTTTCAGATGTGGCCTATTTGAAAAAATGACAACTGTTACCTCATGAACGTAGCTTTAGGTAAAATGGTTGAAAATGAATCAAACTTGTACATACAGACTTAGAGTACTCACTTCTTTCCCTAATTGCTGTTCAATTGAGACAGCACAGGGACTTGGGCCCAGGACAGAAGGAATGCCAGATGGCCAGAAAGAGTACCAATTAAACTGACCACATGAATGCAACCACCCCTCCACTTCCTACAAAAAATGAAAAAGTAGTTATTATTATCTCCCTTCTAATGCTTACCCCCTTGCAGTTCACATATACAGTCTATTGAGGTTTGACGGCTATATGACCTTTCTAGGGTGACGATAATGAGCAACACTGCCATCTTGCCCTCACAGGGCAGGTGTAGAAATCATTGCTGAACAACTCAAAGGAAGAAGGCAGTGATCTTGCCCTGACACAGAAAAAATCCATGCCTCGTCCAACCTTTATGCAAGCCTCTCTTATCCCCAGCTTATTAAAAACAACCCAATGAGCCCACTTTGAGAGCAAGTTTGGAACTCTGTCCTCCCAACCAGTTTAATTCTCACTGGGTGGAAGTTCACTCAAATTTGTCTGGAAATATCTTGGGTGGTTCCTCTTGATTTTCTTCTTGGGGAACCCAAGTACCCCAATACTAGTAACACAAAGATTATTCCCCCTAGGGACTGTCATTTTCTTGTTATTGATGTGACAAAGCCAGGGGTCCAGACAGTAAGAGATGGGGAGCAATATATAAATGCTAGGTCAGGTGTATATCCCAAATAATCCTCTTGGCATGTGCCAATTGTGTAACAAGGCCCAGCTGTTTGCAAGTCTAAGTAAACTTCACATGATGGCATTTCCACATGACTTTTAAGAAGCAGTTTGTGCAAAAAATATATATATATACAAGCTTTTTTTTTAACATCGATGTGTGGTTGCCTCTTGTGCACCCCCACTGGGGACCTGGCCCACGATCCAGGCATGTGCCCTGACTGGGAATTGAACCAGCGACCCTTTGGTTCACAGGTCAGCACTCAATCCACTGAGCCACACAAACCAGCGTGAAAAAAAACAAGCTTTTATTTTTAATTAAAACTAAAGAAATTCTAACTTACATTCAGAATTCTCTTTTGTTGTAGTTGTTGTTAATGTTGTTGGTATTTTTAAATGATTACCAAGCTACTTCAAGCCTGAGCTAGTGCCAGAGCCTCCCATATGTACTAGTCTTTCCCTTGACTCTTCCCATTCCCTAGCAAGCAACTTTACTTTCCTCAACACCACCTCCATTGGCAGTGAGGCTACCACCATGGAGAAAAATTTCCATGATATGGCTCTTGATTCCTTTTGAGTGAAAAATGGAAGTCCCAAGCTTGGTATTTGTGACCATGGCTACTTGGCTTCTACTTACATTTTTCAGTCTATTTCCTTACTGTCCTTCACTCAGTGACACTTTGTAAAATTCTACCTCCTTGCTTTCACTCATAGTTTCTGAAAGTGTAACATCAGAATTTGCCTGCTATGGTGCCTGGCACATAGTTGGCATTACATGAATGTTCCAGAATATTATTCTTCTCATTCTGCCCATCTGTCGCATCCACCAGTTTCTAATTCAACTCCTGCCTCCTGCATGAGGGACTGATATTACAGTCATGCGCTGCATAATGACCTTTTGGTCAATAATGGGCCACATATATGACAATGGCCCCATAAGATTATAATGGAGCTGAAAAATTCCTATTGCCTAATGATGCCCTTGCCCTTCTAGAGTCATAGCATAATGCATTTCTATTTTGTGTTCTTCTCAGTCTGTGGTTAGCAATAAGATCAGCTACAAATACACCTGGGCCCCAGTGAGCTTCCCACAGACATCTCCCCTTTCTGAATCAGTGTTACAACTGGACCAACACTTGTGGTTCTTATGATTTCAAGATGTCCTTCAGCAATAAACATTAGGAAACTTTAAAGGAAAAAAGAGTTCCTTCTTTATAAGCCATGGAGCTTGCAAGGCACACCAGGAGGCACACAGTAAGGTGTGTGTGTGGTGGTAGAGAACACACAGGCCTGGGGTTGTGCCTCTTTCAGGTTGAGGGTGGGGGCTAGGGTTTGTCTGGGGTGACTCTTCATTGGTGAATTTAAAACATAAGGGCTATAATTAGAAACAAGCAGAGCAAATGGGCAGTTATAGAAATTAACCAAGATCTCTAAAACAACGGAGCCTGGAGAAGGGTGGGGGAAGGCATTCTGGTTCTTTCTCTAGTCTTGTGGCTGAGAACATGTTTATCTGAGGTAGCCAGCTTTGAGGTAGGTGCCCCTTTGAAGTGGCTGCCTCCCGGGCATTCAAAGCAGAAGTCAGGCACTTGCATTCCAAAAGGCAAAGATAGCAGTCAGTGATTACACTACAGTTGCTCATGTATTTCTGGTGATGCTACTGTAAACAAATCTACTGTGCTTTCAATCCTATAAAAATATAGCACATACAATTACAGCAGTAGACTATACCATCTAGGTTATGTAAGCACACTCTGTGTTGTTCACACAATGGTGAAATTGCCTAACCACGCATTTCTCAGAATGTGTCCTGTCGTTAAATGCATGACTGTACTAATAAAACCTGTATAGCTCCTCAGGTTAGAAAGTATTACCATATCCATTTTATTCTCATAAAACCTTAAAGATAGGCTTGCTTTCTCTATCTTACTTAAGAGGAAACTCAGGTTCAGGGAGTGAAGTTCCTAACTGTGCTCATAGTGCTAGTAAATTACAGAGCTGAAAATTGACATGAGTTTGTCTAAAAAGAAGAGGAAAGGATATACAGGCAATGTTCTCAAGAAAATTGGAGACAAACATTTGACATTTAGGTTTGGTTTCTTCACCTCTCTCACTGAAATGAATATGCTGTATGTTTAAAAAATTTAACAAACTCCTGGAATATTTTTAATGAAGAACTAAAATAAGCCTTTACCTCTTTCCATCTGAGAAGACAATTGAAGTTCACACTATAAGACCCAAAGAAGAGGTCACATCATATCACATGACTTGTTTTCTAACCTTCTTTTGTGGTTTTTCATCTGCTCATTCTTCTCCCAGGTCACCAGCTAGTCTTTTTGTAGTGGTTTTGTTTTAAGTGTTTTTTATTGATTATGCTATTACAGTTTTTTCCAATTTTTCCTCCTTTATCCCCCCTCCACTCTGTCCCCCCAACCCTCCAGCATTCCCTGCCTTAGTTCATGTCCATGGGTTGTACATATAAATTCTTTGAGTCCTTTGTTTCCTATACCATTTTTATTTCTCCCTGCTTTATGCCTACTAATTGTGCTTCCTCTTCCCTGTACCCTCCCATTCCTCCCCCCTCCCCGCCACTGAAATCCCTCCGTGTGACGTCCATTTCTCTAATTCTGTTCCTGTTCTGGCTGTTTGCTTAGTTTCTCTTTTTGTTATTTTTATTTTCTTTTAGGCTCATTTGTTGATAGTTGTGAGTTTGTTGTCCTTTTACTATACATGTTTTTTCTTTATCTTCTTTTCTTAGATAAGTCCCTTTAACATTTCATATAATAAGGGCTTGGTGATGATGAATTCCTTTAACTTGACCCTATCTGGGAAGCGCTTTATCTGCCCTCCCATTCTAAATGACAGCTTTGCTGGATAGAGTCATCTTGGATGTAGGTCCTTGCCTTTCATGACCTCAAGCACTTCTTTCCAGCCCCTTCTTGCCTGAAAGATTTCTTTTGAGAAATCAGCTGGTAGTCTAATGGGAACTCATTTGTAGGGAACTGTCTCCTTTTCTCCGGTTTGTAGTGTTGGAAAAGCATGTTTGCTACTGATGTTATCAAGTCAGAACAATTAAAAATTTTAGGAAAAGAAGCTTTTTCAATACATTTCCCAGTCTCTCCTCAAAAAGAAAAGCAATGTGTGTGAGCAAAGAGTTGGGTTGGCTTTGGTAACACCAGTGTCCCGCATGCATGGCCTCTCTAGACGTCAGGATATTTGCCATGTTGGATTATCATCTCCCTTCTGCTTTCACAGCAGACAAATCTGGGAAGGGAAAATAAACAGACCAATGAGATGAAAACTACTCCACTAAAAATATCAATGAAATGAAGTTACAGCTTCTGCAAAATGATGACAATCTCTAAATCCAGGAAAAAAGAAAACAGGTAAACCATCAATTGTGAGATAGACTTCTGAGAAATAATTGACCACTTCATAGTACAAAAGTGCCAGACAATCAGGAAAATTCACTGATTTTCTAAAAGTTCCAGAGGGAGCTGATGATAAAAATAGATATGGTTCTTTCTGAAATTCTGGAAAGTGTTCACTGAAGATGACATTTTTAAGCAGGAGAAGGATTTAGTAGAGAAGCTAGGGAAAGAAACTCGAGCCAAGGCCACTTGCCATTATTAGGTTTTTCATCACCAGAAACTTTCATGGTGGAAGAATTTAATAAGTCAAAACATATTTTTTTCTAGTCAAGAAATTCAGGATCTTTTGTGAGGGAGTTGGAAGTAAAAAAATCCAGAATTTCAACAGAGTTGCATTTTGGCCTAGTAAGTAGGTGTCATAAAAGTGGTTTGGAATGTGAACATATCTCTAAAAACCAACTAATATTTTGAGGTCTTTATTTAGATGGACTTCAGTTGTCTATTTGCCGACTTTTGAAGTATTAGCGTCCTTATTTAGCAAACAGGAAGCTAATATTTGTCCTGATTTTCTATTCATAATCACCTGTTATAGTTAAGGGAATTATTATTAATACATCCATTTTACAGCTGAGGAAATTGAAACTCAGAAAGAGCAATTTCTTTGCCCAAGTCTCACAGTTCTTTTATTCAACAACATTTTGGAGCCACTGATATATACACAAAACTATGATATGAAGACATGAAGATGAATGACCTCAAAATGAGTACATGCCGTGCTTCAAATGTTTGTCCTCAAGGGGATCATCTTCTACTGGGAAGGATATGCAAGGAGCAAACTAATTGCAATACAATAGATGCTATAATGGAGATATAAAACACAGCAGGAAAGAGAAGTGAGGGCACTTAGCTCTGTATTTATTTAGGGGAATGTAGGGGACACTTTAAACAGATTTCACAGAAGAAATGAAACCTGAGTTGAATTCTACAGAATAAAAAGACAATTGTCAGTAAAACATACTAGAAAAAGGCATCATAGATGGAATAGCCCCAGAGATCTTAAATTTGAATGTGCATATAAATCAAATATGGAGCTTATCAAAAAGCTGATTCTGAGCGTGTTTAGTGTGGGGCTTGAGACTCTAGATTTCTAACAAGGTCCCAGGTGATGCTGATGCTGTGTGTTTTGGGAAGCCACCTGGAATAGAGAGGCACTAAAGCAAAGATGTAGACTTGGGAAGTTCTCAGCAAGTTTCAGCTTCAGGGCCATCAGTGGTAGACTTCTGCATAAGGACAGAGCCCAGGGAAGACTTAAATTTAAGGTTTGAGAGCAGGGAGAAGATACTAAGAAGCACTAGACAGATAAGGGGAAACCAAAAAGGAATGGTATTATGTATTTATTTTTTATTGTTGTTCAAGTACAGTTGTCTCCATTTTCACCCCACCACTCTCCCCCACCCACCCATTCCTGCCTCCTACCCTCAATCCTACCCCCTTTGGCTTTGTCCATGGGTCCTTTATACATGTTCCTTGATGACCCTTCCCCTTCTTTCCCAGTTATCCCCCTCCCCCCTCCCCTCTGGTTACTGTCAGTTTGTTCTTTATTTCAATGTCTCTGGTTGTATTTTGCTTGCTTGTTTGTTTTGTTGATTAGGTTCCACTTAATAGGTGAGATCATATGGTATTTGTCTTTTACCGCCTGGCTTATTTCACGTAGCATAATGCTCTCCAGTTCCATCCATGCTGTCGCAAAGGGGAGGAGCTCCTTTTATCTTTCTGCTGTGTAGTATTCCATGCTGTAAATATACCATAGTTTTTTGATCCACTCATTTACTGATGGTCACTTAGGCTGCTTCCAGCACTTGACTATTGTAAATTGTGCTGCTATGAACATTGGGGTGCATAGGTTCTTTTGAATTGGTGTTTCAGGATTCTTAGGGTATAATCCCAGCAGTGGAATTGCTGGGTCAAAAGTATTTTAAAAGCTAAAGGCAGAGAGTTTTAAAAGGAAGTACTTAATTGTCTTAGCTGTTTTATAACATTCAGTCAAGTAGGTATATTAAAAATCCTCATTGGATTTAACATGTAAGTAATAAGTATTTACCACTTCTATCACAGTTACAGCGGAATGCTTTTGGCCTGCACTGTCCAATACAATAGTGACTAGATAGATACATATGGCTACTGAGCCCTTAAAATGTGGCGAGTGTGAATTGAGTCACTTGCAAACAAGTGTAAACATACATTGGGTTTTAATGACTTACTATAAGAAAAGAAAAGAATATAAAATGTGTCTGTAAGTATTTTTATATTGATTACATAAGTGCAATCTGCAGGTAGTTTTCTTTTTCTGGCATTTTCAGGTTTCAGTATCAGATTTTTATTAGCTTCACAGATTTTTAAATAATAGTTGCTCTCATTTTATATTGTTACCATATGTGGGGAAAATATAAAATGTTTTTACACATTTAATCTGTACAATAATTTTGGGGTTGTGTGTGTGCTTATGTATATGTAGAGAGAGAGGGAAGGGAAGGGAAGGGAAAGGAAAGGAAGGAGTTTTAATCTCTTTAAGCATGAGGAAAATAAAGCTCAGAACAGTGAATTGACTTGTTCAAATAAACATAATTTTAGTAGCTGGCAGAACTAGGAATTGAATCCAGGTATGCTTGACTCAAGAATCACAGGATTTAAATCATTTTGATATATAAATTATTCAAATTTTTAAAAATTCATGTATTCATGTGCTCTGGAACAGTGCAATGGCATAGAAACTGTGTTTATTGAATATCTGAAACAAATTGTCTGTAAAACCATTGGGATCTGTTGCTTTTATTGATGTAGTTCTTTGACACCCTTTTTCATTTCATACATGTTTATTGTATATTTTCTTCTTTTTGAGCCAGTGTCAATAATTTTGTTTTACAAATAATGATCCATTTATTTTAGAACTTTATAATGTTAACATTGCATCTGAATAGTGTTTTTTAATGTGTTGTCATGGTTATAACGTGCCTTCTGACCATTTTATTGCTTAAAACTTTTCCCTAATAATCAAAAACAGTTCTGACACTGAAGAGCCCAGGACCAGGTGGTTATACTGGTGAATTCTACCAAATGCTACATGGATTAAATTTGCCAGAGATTTGTTCTATTTTACTGAAATTTTGAGATAAACTTCTTGAATTCATTAATTACTGCTGCCCTTTTCTGTTATCCAACTTACTACCCTCTGCCTTTATGGTTATTGGCTCCTTCTTCCTTCCTTTGATCTTGTTTGGTCTTGTTTTGCAATTGCATTTATTAAACACTAAAATTAAATGTACAGGATTTAGTAATTCAGAGCCTGCTTCATTCAGTTCAAGGACGTAATATTAAGTGGAAAGTATAGATCAGAGAAGAAAAGTATTGACTAGAAGGAGGGAAACAGCATTTAGGTTAGTTATTTAGTAGAAATAGAAGGACTTATATTAGTAAATTGAAGATGAACTATTTAGTCAGCAAGAGAGGTCCTCCAGGGGAGAGAGAAAAACATACAAAGTAAAAGACAGAGCTGAGGACTGGTTTAAGTTTCTCTAATGACAAGAATGTTGATGGTCAAGAGCAAAATAAGAATCTGAACAGATGAAGTTCAAGGTCTTGATCAAAGCTTTTCTTCTCATAGTCCATTTTCAGTTACTTAGCACTGATTTAATGTCATTATATAAATGGCATTAAAATAAGAAAACTACAAATAAATAAATAGTATCTAGGGCTTGAGTGACAAGTTTAGTTCCTCCTTGAGGATAGTTTGGGAAAGAAGTTTTGATGAGAAACATGATGCAAAAAATGATGTCATAAGAGGGATCTTAGGTAGAACAGCAAATCTACACTTATATCTTTCAATTAATCTTCATACAAGAGTTTTTCAGAAGGCTGGTGCTATTCAGCAGAAATGCATGTCCCTGATTCAACTGGGAGAAAAACCAAAGAGAAAAAACTTAAAAAAATACCCTGAAGTGTGGCACAGCATAGATAAAGTGGTGGTATATGAGTCTAAAACAAAATTTATTGAAGTGGTAGCCCATGGTATTTACAGCAACGTTACCATTGTGGCTACAAATTCCTATATGTAGCACTTGCCAAGTGATCACATATGCAGTCCTTACAACTATACCACATGACAAGAAATGAATACAAGAGCTTTTCCTCTCTTTGTTAGTCATTCATTCTAACTAGGAAAGAGTTCCACATCTATACATAATACTTATTATCAGTTTGGATGAGAAGACCTAGTTTAATCTATCAAGAGTTAATATTAATTGGAAATATATATGCACCCAACATTGGACCAACTAAACATTTAAAGAAAATATTAAGATATTTGTGGGGAGAAATAGATAATAATACAGTAATAGTGAGGAGACTATACTGCCCCACTTTAAACAATGGACAGGTCATCTGAACATAAAATCAACAAAGAAACATTTGATGTGAACCATATTTTAGACCAGTGACTTTCAACTGGTGTGCTGCAAAAAACATGTAATACCTGACTATGTTGTCAGGGGCACCAACCTGTTTTCCCTTAGATTAAAATAAAAAAATGACAAAAGCCAACACAACAATTGCCATCCTATGTGAATAAACCAAAACTATACCTATTTTTGTCAGATCAGCAAAAAAATGTTTTCTTGGTGAAACAGAATCAAGAGCCCAGAAATATACTTACACATGATCAACTAATAATTTACAAGGGCACTCAGGATACTCAGTTGGGGAAAAGGATAGTGTCTTCAATCAATAGTGTTGGGAATACTAGAAATCAACATGCAGAACAATGAAAATGAACTATCTTACACTTTTCATAAAAATTAACTTGGAAACAATGCAAAAACATTAACTTGAAATGGATTAAATGGATTAAAGACTTAAAAACAAATCTTTTAGAAGAAGTCATAGGGAAAAAGTTCATTGATTTTGGTTTTGGCAATGATTTTGTACATATGCCACCTAAATCACAAGGACCAAAAGCAAAAATAAACAAGTGGCATGACATCAAGCTAAAAAGCTTCTGCACAGCAGAGGAGACAATCAACAAAAGATTGTAAAAAGGCAGCCTAGGGAATGGGAGAAGATATTTGCAAATTATATGTCTGATAAAGCATTAATATCCAAAATATATAATAAAGATACAACTGAATAGCAAAACAAACCAACAAAAAACCTGAAAAAAATGGAAGAGGAACTGAATAGACATTTTCCCCCAAAGAACACATATAAAATTGTCAACAGGTGCATGAAAAGGTCTCAACATCAGAAATTATCAGTGACATTAAATTCAAAACCACAATGTAATATTAACCTCACACCTGCTTGGCTAACATCAAAAAGACAAGACGTAAGTGTTGGTGAAGGTGTGTCTGCACCCTCATGAACTATAGTGGGAACATCAACTGGTACAGTCATTATGGAAAACAGTATGAAGTTTTCTCAAAAAATTAAAAACGGAGCTACCACATGATCCAGAACTCCTATTTCTGGGTATATATGCAAAGGAAATGAAAATATAGTCTCAAAAAATGTTGATGCCCCCATGTTTACTGCAGCGTTATTCTAAATTGCCAAGATATGGAAACAACCTAAATGTCCCTGAGCAAATGAATGGATAATGTGTATATATGTAGGTATGTGTATGCACATACACAATGCAATATTATTCAGCCATGTGAAAGAAGGAAATACTGCCATTTGTGACAACTTAAGTGACTCTTTTTAAAAATTTTATTTTATCGATTATGCTATTACAGTTGCCTCATTTCCCCCCCTTTATTCCCCTCCACCCTGCGCACCCCCTCCCACCTGCATTCCATCCCCCTTTAGTTCATGTCCACGGGTCGTACATATAAGTTCTTTGGTTTCTACATTTCCTATACTATTCTTAACCTCCCCCTGTCTATCTGCTACCTACCATTTATGCTACTTATTCTCTGTCAACTTAAGTGACTCTTGAGAGCATTAAATTAAGTGAAATAAGTCAGACAGAAAAAGACTTACTGTATGATATCACTTACATGTAGAATCTATGAAAGCTGACCTAGGAGAAACAGAGAGTAGAGGGGTGGTTGCCAGGGTCTGGGGATTAGGGCAATGAGAAGATAGTGCTCAAAGGGTACAAACGTCCAGCTATAAGATTAACAAGTTGTGGGGATCTAATATGCAACATGGTGACTATAGCTGATCATACTGTATTATATCCTTGAAAGTTGCTAAGACCATAGCTCTTAAATGTTCTCACCACAAAAAAGAAATGGCAATTATGTGAAGCATTAGTTAATGCTATGGTAGTAATCATTTTGCAATATATTAGTGTCTCAAGTTGACACATCATACACTTAAACTTACATGATATAGTATGTCAATTATATCTCAATGAAGGTACCGGTAAGTACATAAATAAATTAAAAGGAATATGTGAATTCTAAGATAGGAATGTTGTAATATGATAGTCCACACTGGAGAAATTGCTAGATATTTGTATTTTACTTGTATTCCTAAATTTCCTCAGACTGGAGTAATATTTAGTTTTTTATCAACTGTATGTATATCATAGTAATGTAGAAGGTAGAGCTTAAAGAGAGAGTGGTGAGGACAGAGTAATATTGTTGTTGGAAGGGGGAAAGAAGTCTGTTCCCTTTGTCCCCAAGTTTATTCCATTAATAAATGAGACCAATACCTGTTGTAAGGTATCGTGGTCCTACTGCATCACTTAACTTCTAGGAAAACAGTCTATTACGTTCTTAAATTAGAAATAACTATTTTGTTAGACTAAAGCCTCCCAATTGACAGAATAACCTTCAAAACATTCTTTATGTAGTTGGAGAGGTGAAAAAGTCTTACCTCCCTTGATCAAAAAGAATGTATAAAACGGTGTTAGGAAATTGGGGTATGTGTGTGTCTGTGTGTGATTCTAATTGTGCATATATTTAGATACCACTTTGTCAATTTCATTGTGTCAGTATTTACCGAGTAAAATCTCAGGAGGAAAGAAACAAGATTGAAAGAACTTCCTTTTCTCACACGGGCAGGTATCTATCTGTTCCTGTTTTTTAATCCAGTTTTGTAGTGTGTCAGGTAAACTCAGTGACAAAGCGGTATAATTTGAGAATAATTTGGCACAACTCAGAGCTCATATGGCACACTTCATTGATTCTTCCCTGTACTTACATAATCACACTTTTATGCTGATTGAGTCTCCACGTTTAATACTCAGGGTGTATACTTTGATACCTTTTCTGCATATTTTATTAACAAAAGCTATACCATGCTGATCCAATTTCATATTTCACAGATTTAGCTGCAGAGTTGATAATGAAGCTACACAACATATTAGCTTGGCTGAATGCATAAACAAGCATTTAATTAATAATCAGGTTGCACATTTTAATGAAAACTGTGCAGTGACTATGATAATCAAAAGGTACATATCAAACAAATTTGTGTTTTTAATTTAGTCTAAAGAATGAGTTAGTGCTATTTAGGCTGGTATTTTTAATGAAGACAGATATTTGTGAACTTAAAAGGAAATAAATACCAGAATTTTTCTTTTGCAATTTTTTTCTCCCCCTGCCCCCCCAAAAAAGGTCTCCAGAAATTGAGTTATCTTCTTTTAACACAGGAACTCTCTTGACCAGATGGGAAGCATAACAATCCCCAAACCTATCCAACCATGAATTTGTCAAACAGCAGCTGGGAACCTTCTAGAAGAATATGACTAACTAGAGGAATACAACTCAGGGATGTAGACTCTGTGGTTTGCACTCCTGTATGCTTGACCATGGCTGATTGGCTTCTGACTAAGAGGGTCGGTTATATGGTTCAGAAATAGTGTCTTCATTACAGATGTTGATGCAACCAGTTTTCAAAGTATTACCTCAAAAACTCTCAGGGTGTTTGGCTTAATGTTTTAAATCTTGGCATACAATTTAAGAAGCCTCTATTAAATGTTGCTATGTGCCAAAAGCTATTTAAATATTGGAGGTGGGTTTGGGAGGCTGGTACCTGTCTTCCAGGTCCGTATAATTTAGTACGTTATTTGGGAAGACAGATGGACCCTTGCATAGCTAATGGAATGCAGAAGAATAAATACTATAATATAACCCAGGGTTATAGAAAGCAAGAAAAGAGAATATTCTCTGTGACAGGGTTTGAAAGAAAAGTAAGACTTTGATCGGCCTTGACTGATAGAAAGGACATTCACATAGAGAGTTGGCAATGACAAGAATTCCAGGCAGAGCAGTATTCTTCACATTTCTTGAACTCCAGAGTCCTTTTCCATTGAAACTAGAAAAAAGATTTTTGTCAAGGTTAAATGTTTTCATTTAGAGATACTTTAATCATTTTTTCACTTTTAAGAAAAGTAAGCTGACTGCTGCTAGAAAGCAGTGTCTCGACATAGCCGCTGTTTTCAGGATGGTGGTTGAAGGGCATTGTTGCTTGTATTGTGTGCTAGGATAACTCCAGCTCAAAATGGAAGCTGGGCCTCAGCCATTTGTGCAAGAACAGAATAAATGAGGCAGATGTTTTACTGGCTTATACTCTTTTGAATCTGTTCCATGCAGAAGGGAGACGTTGTTTGCCTCAAATTATTTAAGTACAGCGTTCGCCACTTCTGTAATTCACTTACCACACCAGATATGCAATTACTTTAACTGCGAGTCAGTTACATCTTAGTCAGTTCTACTGTCTAAAAATATGTTGGCTTTCATTTGAAGAACTAAGATTGAAACTGTCACTTGGGGCCATTCCCAAACTTTGCTAATTGTACACTTCAAGCAGAGCAATAATTGAATTAATTTTCCTCTTGAGTTTTAAGAAAAGTGATTACTCATGTCATGTTTTTACTTATAATTATTATTTTTCACATATTACACTTTACAGCACATATTACACTGTGTTGGCTTTTCTATTACTCAAGGCACTGAGACTCAGAAAACAATACAGCTCTTTAGTAAATTATGGTTTTTTAAAATGAAATGTGGCCCTGAGAAACTGTGTCCACCATTCATGACTGAATAGAAAACTTCTAGACAACAGTTAGTTTATTTACACTGGAGTTAGGCGGAGTGACCCTTCTATGTTTAGTTCAGGTGATGGATGCTCAGAGTAGGTTAAAAAATAGATATGGTGAGAAGGAAGTTGGACAGTTCACATTTCAAATATTAAGGTAGAACCTTGATGTTTACTGGGAACATGAACATCATGTTCATGGACTCAGGGATGAAGGGCCTGGAATTCTCTGCTATGCTAGGTTATTTTCCAGTGCAAAGGAACTGTGGCAAGAGCCCACGTTCTTGCTCATCTCACCAGCTATCCCTTTTTTCTTCGTAACTGAGTGTGGACATATTCTTTGATTTAGTTGGCTAGACCCAGTGCTGACTTGGAGAAGTTTAACAGTGCAAAGACGGGATGCCTACCTTTCAGTGCCTTTTTATGTTCTTTCAGTTCAAAGACTACCATATTTACTGTGTATAATGCACACGTTTTTGCCCAAATTTTTGAGGAAAAAATAAGGATGCACACTATACATGGGTAGTGCCTGAAATACCTTTCATATGTTCTTGTGTTTTATAATTATTTGTTACATAAAACTTCTTGTACCAAAACAAATTAAAAAATAAATGCTAAAGTTCCTTTATAATACCAAAAACCAAGTACCTAAATATAAATAAACAAATAAATTAATAATTGAATTAAAAAAATAAAACAAAAGGTTTTTTCCCCTGGAAGTTTGGGCCAAAATCACGCATGAGCATTATACACAGCAAAATGCAGTATGTTCTTTCCTGCCTCAAAGGATATTCACATGCTACTACCACTGTCTGTAACTCTCTCTCTCTTCATCTTTTGCATGGTTAACTTTTTAGCACCCTTCAGATCTCACTTCTAAAAGTTACTGTCCTCAGGGAAACCTCAGAGAAGTGACATCCAGAGGAGGTCAGGCCAACTTTCTACAATTCAGAGCACCCTAGTCTCCTCTGTAGCAGTGACTTAAAATGATAATAAATAATTTGCTTTGTAATTATTTGTAAATCCCGCCAATGGATATTGAATGCAGGGACTGTGCTAGTCTCTGAACTTGCTACACCCGAGCTCCCAGCACAGTGGTTTGCACATGGAGACCCCTCAATAATGATTTGTGAAATGAATAGCACAGATCAAAATTTTAAAACACATATACACAGAAGATCAGATATATGTCTCTTTGTCGCAAAAGGTTTATCCCATACTTTATTTTCATTTTTTTGGTACTGGCAAAGGATTATGTGCTCTAAGGCAAGAGATGCAGTTAGTTTACTGGAAAATGTATATAGTCTTCATGGATATGTGACTTGTATTTGAATCCTGTCTCTTTTACTTGAATCAAGTGATAGTGAGAAATATACTTTATATACCTTTACTTCCTTTTTTGGCATTTGTAAAATCGGAATTGGTATCATAGCTTGCATCCACAAGGTCAGTAAGTCCTATATTATTGTGATACAATGAGGACATAGTAGGATCTCAGGGAATGCTAATGACTTCATTCCCAATCTCTTCCTTTCATTCCAAAGCACTATTTGGTGTGAGACAAGTTAGATGAAGTTTAATATTTTATCCTGGTCTTTTAAAGAACAAAGAAAACATCTAAAGGCATCACTTTTCAAATTATAATGAATAATTTATATTTACTGAATGGTGGCATATTTACCATGAAGACTTGGAACTAACCAATTAATTTCTTTTGAGAATTATAAAATACTAAAATTGTAAAATACTACATGAAACCATCTCATCAAGGACTGACAAAGGGAAGTGCCCTGACTGGTGTGGCTCTGTTGATTGAGCATTGTACTTCAGAGCAAAAAGTCGCTGGTTTGATTCCTGGTCTGGGCATATGCCTGAGTTGTAGGTTCAGCCCTTGGTCGGGGCATGTATGAGAGGTAACCGATTGATGTTTCTCTCACACATTGAAGTTTCTCTCCCTTTCTTTCTCCCTTCTATCCCCCCTCTCTAAAAATATAAATTAATAAAATATTTTTAAAAAACTGACAAGGGGAAGCAAATATTTTGAAGTCAATGGCACACTGTTTATAGCCTTTGTGGAATAAAGGAAATCATTTCTAGGTTTCTGATCATATAAGATTTGTAAATGACCTTTGGAAAAGAATACTGTGACTATGGCCAGTTATTAATATGGTAACCAGCCCTGGCTGGCGTAGCTCAGTGGATTGAACGGGGGCTGCGAACCAAAGTATCGCAGGTTTGATTCCCAGCCAGGGTACATGCCTGGGTTGCAGGCCACGGCTCCCAGCAACCGCACATTGTTGTTTCTCTCTCTCTCTCTCTCTCTCTCTCTCTCTCTCTCTCTCTCTCTCTCTCTCTCTCCCTCCCTCCATTCCCTCTCTAAAAATAAATAAATAAATAAATCTTTAAAAAATATGGTAACCAACTGTCGAGCACTTATCATGTGGCAGTTATTAAACATGTAATGTTGAGTAAAACTACATTTCCTCAATTAACTATGATGTTAAACAGAGCATGATAATCACAACAATAGAAGTGCAAAGAAACAAACTGGGTTACCACAGTAGGGACTTGGAAAATGAATGTAATTGTGTCATGTGTTGTAAATAAACTTTGCAGAGATGAAGCAGCATGCATGGAGCCAGAAGGTAAGGTAGCAACAGGTTATCCCTGAACCAGTGCATAAATTTACAATATTAGTCAGGATTTTCCAGAGAAACTGAGCCAATAGTATATATATAGGAGTGGGCAAAAGTAGGTTTACAGTTGCATTCCTTTGTGGCATTCTTTTGAATTAATGAAGTTATTATAATAATCATACCTGTATGTCTTTTTCCATATGAACAACTGTAAACCTACTTTGGCCCACTCCTGAGTATGTGTGTGCGCACATAGTGTTGCTAAGAGGTCCAGCTGTGGAACTGTGGTTCAACAGCATGAGTTTTTCCACTGTTTCTGACATGAAAGATAAATTCCTCAGGCAAAAATAACTTATTAATCACAACATGCAAAGTTAATTTACTTTATATTAGTCATTCAATAGATTACCACCACCAATTAACTACACCAGTAATGCCAGTACTGACCACAAAAATGCCAGGTATAGTGCACAAAGCTATTAAAATTTTGTGAAAGATGGAGGTAGGGGTGGGGTGGAGAGAGGAGAAATACAGTGAACCATTGTTACACAGTCTGCTGCCACCAAGACTGTTTTTCATAGATACTGTTGCAATAAACCTTTGATACACATTTTCCCTTACAGTTTAGAGAAAGATTCTAGTACTACTCATTACCTATTAGAACCACTGTTTCAATACAATTTGCAGTCTCTGTGGCAGATTGGCAAAATTTTTAATTGAATAATTGCAGCTATCTCAGCATCTGATAAGATAAAGGAGTAGCCCTGGTTAGTGTAGCTCAGTGGATTGAGCATCAGCCTGCGAACCAAAGGGTGGCCAGTTTGATTCCCAGTCAGGGCACATGCCTGTGTTGTGGTGCCCAATAGAGGGCGCTCAAGAGGCAACCACACATTGATGTTTCTCTTCTCTTTCACCCTCCCTTTCCCTCTCTAAAAATAAATACATAAAATATTTTTTAAAAAGATAAAGGAGTTACCCATATTCCACTACCATAACTAATTACAACATTTTGTTTTTGCACATCTGCTTTTCATCTTTGTTGATATATATCTATATTTTAGTAGTTATAGTACACTCACCACTTTGAATCTTGCCTTTATATTAGTTTACTAGGTGTATCATGACAAAATACCACAGACTGGGTGGCTTAAACAATGGATTTATTTTCTAACAGTTCTGGAGGCCAGAAGTCCAAGATCAAACTATTGGCAGGATTGGTTCCTTCTGAGACCCATACCAGGGCTGTCTCCATGGCTTGTAGAAGATCATCTTTTTCCTGTGTCTTCACATTGTCTTCTCTCTGTATGTGTCTGTCTCCAAATTTCCTCTGCCTATAAGGACATTAGTCATATTGGATTAGGGCCAAACCCCATTTTAGATTAATCACCTCTGTAAAGACCCTATTTCCAAATGTAGTTACATTCTGAGGTAGTTGGGGATAGGACTTCAATGTATAAATTTGGGGTGGGGGAAATACAATTCAACCCATAAAGTGTCTCTGTCTCTCTCTTCTTTTTGCTCAGTTTTTTCTTCTGTTTCTTGCTTTAATATGTGAAATCCTTTACTTTTGTTGCCACCTCTGTAGGAAGTGTGTTTTGATGAGAGCAGAGGGTTCCATTAGGTTGATGCACCAGAATGTGCTTAACTAGTTCTCCAATGTTGGGCATTTTAGGCTGTTTCCAGTGTTGCTGCTGTTATAGATATTGCTTCATTAAGTATCTTTGTGCACATGGCTTTTTGCTTCTCCTCAATTATATCCTTAGGATGAATCCTCAAGAGTAGGATTACTGGGTCATCTTTATGGCTCTTGATACATATTACCATATTGCTTTTTAAATGGGTTATGGCAATTTACACAGCTACCAGCAATATTTGAATATACAGCTTTGCTACAATACTGGCATTTGGTGTTATGATTTAAATTTGTTAATTTAATAGGTCTGGAATGTTACAGCATCTAGGTTTTAATTTGCATTCCTTAAATTACTACTAAGGTTGTTCATTGTTGTTTTTCTTTTTTTCCATTTCAGTTTTTTAAAATCACTTTTTATTATTATTCTATTACAGTTGTCCCAATTTTCCCCCTTTGCCCTCCTCCACTCATCCCAAACTCCCACTCCCACAATAAATTCCCACACTGTTGTCCATGGCTGTGGGTCATTCATACATGTTCTTTGACTAGTCTCTTCCCTTCTGTCCACCATTATCCCTCTCCCCTCTGGTCACTGTCAGTTTGTTCCTTGTTTCCATGCCTGTGGTTCTATTTTGTTCATTAGTTTATTTTGTTCATTAGATCCCTCTTATAGGTAAGATTATATGTCATTTGTTTTTCACCAATTGGCTTATTTTATTTAGCATGATATCCTCCAATTCTATCCATGCTGTTGCAAAAGGTAGCCCCTTCTTTCTTTCTCCTGTATAGTATTGCATTGTGTAAATGTACTGCAGCTTTTTGATCCACTCATTTACTGATGGGCACTTAGGCTGTTTCTAGCACTTGACTATTGTAAATAATACTTCTATGAACATTGGGGTGTGTAAGTACTTTTGAATTGGTGACTTGGGATTCTTAGGGTATAATCCCAGCAGCAGAATTGCTGAGCCAAAGGGCAGTTTCATTTTTAGTTTTCTGAGGAAATTCCATACTGTGTTTCACAGTGGCTGCACCAGTCTGCGTTCCCACCAACAGTGCACTAGGGTTCCTCTTTCTCCACATCCTCTCTAAACTTGTTGTTTGTTGATTTGTTTATGATGGCCATTCAGACCAGTGGTTTTAATTTGCATCTCTCTGATGGCTATTGATGGTACAAAGGAAGGGTACAATGTGAGATTTGAAATAACGGTAAAATAAAAAATAATATAAAATCTAAATAAAAACAATAAAAAAGACAAAGAATAGTAAATTAGTTGGAATACAATTGAAACAAAAGAAGAAATATTAAAAGGCTATATAAAAAGAAGAAAAGAAAACACAAATACAGAAGAAGAAGAAGGCGGAATTCATCACAGCAGAGTTTGGTGTTTGCCTTCTAATTTCTCTTTCTGGATCTGCCTCTGGTTTTTATCAGCTCAAGGTTCCAGGGTGAATTGTCCAACTTCTGGCAGCACTGCCTGTATCACCTTTACCTGCCTCTAGAGGGAGCTTTTGTTGCATTTGGGAGGTTAGGACCCGTGGGTCTCCCCGGGGAGGCACGGTTCAGTCTTCTGGGAAAATCATGGGTGTGCTCTTCCTGTCCCTCCACCACCTGTCTTGGTCTGCCCCAGCTTATTTTACATAATGTATAATTTTTCATTAAATAGTTGTCCATTTTGTGGGGGGTGGCAGTCTGTGTAAAGGGGTCAGCTCTTTCCTTCTGGGTGTTGACTGAGGGTAGCTCTGTGTGTGAGCCGAGGCTGGGCGGGGCCCTGATTCCCCCGTGCTGCACTGATTTCTTTTCTCCCTGCTTTGCTGACCTCAGTGAAATAGAGCCTTAGAAACCAGTGTATTTTGTGTCTCTGAGAGAAGTTCAAAATGAGCCCTTTAGGCATTCCTCTAGCTGTCTTTCTGTTGCAGAAATATACCCTGCAGGGAATTCTTGAGCCTGTCCTGTCTGTTTTGCAGATCTTCCCAGTTGGTGATGCTTTCAGTCCTACCGGAGGTGGGAGCTGGGTGTGACCTTCCTTTCCTGGAGGTTAGATCTCTGTGGGGAAGGGAGCTCTGTATGGCTGTAAATAATCTCTGATGCTCAACTCCTACCCATCCAGTTCCCAGCCCACTGCCCTCCCAGCAGACAGGTCCCACACTCTCCACTCAGTACAGTCTCCACCCTACCAGCTGTGCCAGGCTGGGACGGAGAAATCCTCTCACTGTGCACTTTTCTGATCTTTCTGCCCAGCTGCACTGAGTGGGAGCACACTGCAACCTCAAACCTTTTCCCTTGCTGGCAGGGCAGCTGTGCACAGGGCCCCTGCCCAGCATGCCTCAGGTCCCCATTTAAAAAGTCTCCCTGGGCACTGCCACTGCAGTGCTGCCTGGCTTTCCTGTACACACCACCTCTCCCAAAAGTCAAGAGTATCTCCCAGTCACAGCTGGTCATGGCTAGCCTCCTCCACCCGCCCCAGATGCAGTAGTGTCCCTCTCTCTGGCACTCTCCTCGTTGGTGTCTGCTGCTGCAGCTATGGGTGTGCTGCTCACTGTGTGTGTGTATGTGTGTGTGTGTGTAGCCTGGATCTCCCCAACTTTGTGTATCCAAGTCACTCCTGGCCTAGGGGAGGGGGGAACCACAAAGCTGCAATTTCTGACCACGCTCTCCAGGGATGCAGGCCCCCCACACAGGATATTCCCCCTTCTACCTATAAAATTTCCTTACCACCCATTGTGAAGTGCCTTCTGTACTCATTTGCTTCCAAACTTCATTATCAGCTAAGATTGCCCTGAATGTTCAGTTTATTTTTTGCAAGATCAGCCAAGTGTCTGAGTTGGGTGCAAGAGCAAGTAGACTCAGCTTTCTCCTAGTTGGCCACCATCTTAGTGTCCTGCTATTGTTTTTCTGTAGCAAATTCAATTGGTTCATATGTTATAAAATATCAGAAAACTTCTGTCCAAGAATTAATTGCAGAAGTCAAATTAATCAAAATTAATGTATTCATTAACAAAATTCCATTAGCACACTTTTGATGAGCAACTGCTCTGTGCCAGGTATTCTGTTATGAGTAAAAGATACCAAGACATAGAATCCTCATGTCAAGAATAGGAGGTGTATGCTGGCCCTTCCTGTCCCTTGGAAGTTTTAAGAAAAAAAGAAAGAGTGAAGTGTCATAGAATTTAGCAAGGGTGGAAGCCTTGAAAGGTTTTATCTTCCCTGGGCCTAAAGGGACAATAAAAGGCAATCAGTACTGGAATAGAGAAAGAGCTGTAGAGGAGGGGCCATCATATAGAAGCTGTAACCTTGGGTAGAGAAATATAGCCACTGACCAACAGTGACCTCTGTCAACTCTTCCTCCTCCCTCTCTCCAATATTCTGATTGGGCTTCTCAGGGGCTGAATGCAAATGGAAGCCAGAGGATAAGGGAGCCTGGATGAGCCATTGAATGATGTTAATCTACCAGGGCTTAAAGAAGGGCAGAGAAAGGCAGGAAATGGATCCTGATGGACAGACAGGGAATATTTGGCACTGTCCAATTCTCTTCAAATAAAGGAGCAAAACTGATTCATATCTAAACAGGTAAGCTTAAAACATCTACTCATAAATGACCTAAGAAAACTTTCTTGAAACTAATGATGTACATCAGAGGTGTCAAAATCATTTTCACCGGGGGCCACATCAGCTTTGTGGTTGCCTTCAAAAGGCCAAATGTAACTTTAGGACTGTATAAATGTAACTTCACCTCAACTAGGGGCCAGGAACTCGGCACCACCACCAGGTAGAAATGAGGTGCCGGGCCAGATACAACAAGATGGAGGGCCGGATTTGGCCCATGGGCCTTGTATTTGCCACCTATGATGTACAGCATCACTTGAGGCAGATTTCTTTAATGCTATCCATTGCTCAAGAAGCAGCCCAGTAATGTTTTAATTAGCAGGGGTTATGGGAATAGCAGTTTCATTTACAAGAGGAAAGTAGTGAGAATGGCAATATTGGTACAAAGTACTCAGAGCTAACTGAAAAAACCGTAAAACTTATGTATCCGAAACAAATCTCTTCCATATTCATACCAGTCAGGATTAATTACTCCTGCCTATGGACTTCCATAACATTTTTACAAGGTTATTGAGGTATAATTGACATACAATGTTCTTTCTATTTTTAAAGTGCAAGGGTTGATGATTTTTGACCTATGCATAGATTCATGAAATAATCACCATGATCAAGATGATAAATATTTACATCAACATAAAAGGTTTTCTTTGTTATCCTGCAGATGGATATATGATTCAGATGCTGCTGCAAAAGAAATTAATGCCAACTGAAAGACACGTAAGGAACTCACTGTAAATGGGCTAGGCAGAATAAAATCAGAACTAGACACTAATACAGTGTACTGTGCCTTTCTGTTCAAGATTTTAAATTCCTGACAAGAAGGACCTTATTTACTTGGTTTGGATCCTATGTCCACCTCTGGATCAACAGCTGTGCCCAAGGATTGGGATCCCATAGTATTAACGTGACCGTTGGTGGCCTATTACCCCTGAGTTTTGGGGCCATTCTCAGAGGAAGGAGAATCATAAGTTGGGGCACCACTCCAAGAGATGTTTACTATAGGATAGTAGAGTTTAAGAGAGTTACCCAACATCAAACAAAATATCAACTCTGTAGTTCCTTCTTTTCTACTCTTACCACATTTGTTACACTGTTGAACTTTCTGTCTGGTAGGAATTTTGACTTGATAGTGACTGGCCTTTCTGTGGAATTTGGAAAACACCTTTTTTTGCCATTAAATTTATATCTCTAAATTAGCTGCCTTTAATTCATTGTCATTCATTTTTTAAAAAAAATTGTCCACTTCAGGGGTGATGCCTCAAGATTTGCCTGTCTGCTCAATTCTAATCCCTAGAGAAACACACGCACACACACACACACACGCATAAACTCGCACTGCCTGCCTCTCTTCAGGTCTTTGTAAATCAGGAAATTATCTATGGGCAATTGCAGACATGATATAAAGACTTTGTGGTTTGGAGGATCCAATATTTTATCAAGTCTCCAGTAGTTCTGAGAACCAGGACCAAAGAAAGTAGATTCTGGAGCTGTTCCTGTTTTGGTCATCAAACAGTATCAAAGGGGAAAAAGTAAAGAGACTGAGAACAGAATGAACTAGATTTTTGTCTAGCCTGGAGATTATGAGGATCAGAGTCATCTTATTTATGGTTTTAAAAGGCATGAAACATTTCTACAAAAGGAGCAGGGATTAGTTGTGCTCTTTGCAGCAAAACATCACTATACAAGGTCCTAAACTTCCATCAAAACAGGAAAAGTTTTCCTTAGTTATAGGAAAAAACTTTTTGCTTGGTGATGTATTAAATTATCTCAACAGGTATCTCAACCAAGAGTTATGTGGTATTTCTGTTTCCGGGGTTGCTCTAGAGAAGAGCAACCAATCCTACATTATACCTACATTGTACCAAATTTTACTGAGTCTATAGACATTTTCTTAAGCTTCTTACAACTCTTCAACTCTACTATTCTTCTGAAGGTTTCTAAATACTACTCTGTTAGCAGCAATAATCACATATAGACTTCTCTAGAAAGATAATTTGTAGGCTCTTTTTCAGGTCTTTTGCAGTTTAGCTGTAACTCAAGTAAACATTCACTCAATGGATATTATTTGTATTTACTTATTTGCACAATTCATAAAAATTAGAGATATTTTCAGACCTACTTTTATATCATTTCTTGGGTTTAATTAACCTGAACTTTGAACAAATAATAGCATTTTCTTTTATTGTTTTCCACCATGGTGATGATAAAATTATTAATACCATTGACTTCAATGGTGAAGATATTGGTTTAATAATAACTCTGAATTCTTTAGGGAGACTTAGAGAGTCCAGAGAGGCTCTCCCCTCCCCTCCCCAAAGTCATAAAATGACACTATGGAAGGAACTAGAGTATAAATGTAAAAGTGGAAAATTGTAACAGGAAATTGTAGCCCACCCCACCACTCTTTTGACACAGTGTCCGTAAGTGCTGACTCTGACTCTGACTCTGACTCATACGTAGCTTGCAGGCAAACAACATGTTTGTATAAGAATCCTAGGAACTGGTTTCAAAAGATATAGACTCCGACCCTCAGGCTTCCCAGCTCTGGGAGGTTTGCTGACCTTCAACCGTGGAGCCAGGATTATCTAAAGACAGGATGACTAAACCAGGATGATGCACACCGGACAATCACTCCTCTTATCAAGATGAACTGTGCCCATCTGCACGTAGAGAACTTTTCAGCTCCCTCCCTTGAGTTCTTTCTTCTGTCCCTCACCCCACCTCCCTTATAAATTCATCTGCCTTTATTGAGAAGTGGAGATGGACTTTGAGACATGTGTCCCCCATCTTCTAGGTGGCCAGCACCTGCAAATAAACCACTTTCTTTTATGTTAGCAACTGCCTCTCAAGTATTGGCTTTCCTATTTGTAGGGAGCCAGACCTGCATTTGGTTACATAAAGAAATATAAATTATTCTTTAACAAAAAACAGAGGTATAATTGTGGGCAAGTCTTGGGTTTGAGTTTCTACAGTGCCCTCTCCCAACCAAAAATTACATAATAAAATAAAACCAGGCTGTTTGAGGAAGAGGAGGCTTCCACCCCAAATGCTCGCCATATTCAGATGCCTTTGAAAAGATCTGACCAGCCTGTGGGAACAAATATTTGACCTCTGAGACACCATTACAGTAGTATTTGTAGCAGCTTGATAATCTTAAAACCCACACCACACATGAAAGGAAAAGTAAAATGGCAGTTCCTGACAAACTGTTCTGACACGAGACTACCATGTGACCTTTAAAAAGGTAATAATTGGCAGCACTCGACTGTGAGATCCTGAAGGAGAGGAATTATGGGAATGAACATAATGATTAAATTATAGACTGAGTAAAGCCTAGTTAGTGAGATAAGGCTACAGCTAACAAGAATGTGCTTATGACGCTGGTTGGTGTGGCTCAGTGGATTGAGCGCCTGCCTCCAGACCAAAGGGTCACTGGTTTGATTCCCAGTCAGGGCACATGCCTGTGTTTCAGGCCAGGTCCCCAGTAGGGAGGCGTGCAAGAGGCAACCACACACTGATGTTTCCCTCCCTCTTTCTTTCCCTTCCCTTCTCTTTAAAAATAAAGAAATAAAATCTTTAAAAAAGAATATGCTTATGTTTTCCAAAGGCAAATGGCTTCATTCACTCATCACTTAGTAAGCACTTACTTCTGTGCTATGCAGTATACTCAGAGCTGGGGATTCTGTCCTGATTAAGACATTATTCCTGTCCTAGAAGGTCTCACATACTTAGGGGAGGAGAGCAGGGCCTAGCTAGTAAACAGTCTATTAAAATGCAGCTAGTTAGGTATTATGGTATGGGAATTATGGGGGCAATAAGATGGAGTGCAGAGGAGGGATAGAGACTTCACCAGGACTGCACAGGAGAAATTGGAGGTGAGAATGAGTTTTGGAGTATCTGCTGTTTTTGTATGCCTCATGCCCTAAATCCTCTCTGTTAGAATGACTAAGAAGTATTGAATTCATTTTCTTTAATGTTTCAATTCTTTTTTTATTTTTAAGTTAAAATAATGTTGCATTACAAAAAGAAGAAGAAGGATGACTTTCCAATTCCTTATTCAATAGGTAATTTCCTACATGAATGAGATGGTGTCAAATGGAACACATTCATTCACTGAAAAAATTACATGTTAATGCATCAAGAAGAATTTGAGCAAGAATTCACTAGATAGAACTTGGAAAATACTCCACCAAGGCCCTCTGAGCTGTCCTTGCTAAGACGAAGGACGGGTAATTTGCTGTGACTAATTGAAAAACATAAAGAACATTAATATGAAAAATGAATGCATAATCCATGGTATAACAGACAGTGAAACCATTTGCATAATTGATTAGTCTTCAAGGTAACATGTTCTTCTCAGGTATCTTTTTCTTTGACCCAGTCCATTTTAAAAGCCTGCTAAGGTGATATCAGTTGAAAGGTTACTGGAGCAGCTATCTTTATACTAGTGGTCCAGAGAGTGATACTGGGTTGCTCATAATTTGGGAAAAGGATTATTAAAGAAAGTCTCTAGTGACTTTGGTGATGCTCTCTCTGAACCTCCCAAGACATATTATTAAGAAACAATTATTGTAATAATGGTGACTTTTAATTTGAATATTAGTGGCAGGAAGTCAGTGGACCTAGGATTCAATCTTAGCTGTACTGCGTATTAGCTGTGCAAGCTTGCGCAAGTCACTTAACTCCAGGTGATGGTCAGATTCTTTATCAGTAAGGCCACAGGGATAATAGAATCTCTTCTGCTTATCTTGCAAGGTTGTGAAAGACTCCATAAGCGAGTGCTGGTGGAAGCTTTTGAAGACCATGAAGATTAAATATAAAAGGACAATTAGGAAAATCCTGAATAATTTATTTATTGTTAGGTTAGGTCATACCATATTATCAAAATGAATTGTGTGTATATTGTGATTCTTGAAGCTATGTGTATATATTGTTATTCTTGAAGCTCAAAGCACAATAGGACAAATGGTGTCACTTTATAATAGCGAAGCCTTTGATCTTCTGAAGGCAGGTATTTTTGTGGAAATACTTAGTCTGCTGTGGGAGCTTCCAAACACATTGGTTCCTGCCCTCCCCGCTGTGGCTCATGACTTTGAGGGCTAAACACAGAAGCAGATACAGGATAGAACTGGGAAAAATAGTAGCCATTGTGTGCTAACACAACAAGGTTAACTACCTTATTTTCAATGTGTTCTGGCCTGTGACAGCACATTAATGAGTGAGCAGTGTCCCTAACTGACCCTGTATAAGCATATAGGGACAATCCACCTGAAGTCTAGAAAGTGACATATTGTGATGATTAAGAGCAAGAGATTTGCAGTGGGTAAACCTCGCTTTAGATCCTCACTTTACTATTTAATAGCTGTATGTTCTAGAGCAAGTTACATAAACTCACTGATTCTGAGTTTTCATGGTATTAAAATGGAGATGACAGTAGTAGATAACTAAGGGTGTTGGGGGCATTGAACGAGTTAATAGATGTAAAGAGATTGAATCCTTTGTTAATATTCAACAAATAAGAACTATTTTTATTAGTTAGCCCTTAACAGCCAGGATGACAGGGAACAGTAGGGGGTTGTTTCCGGTCAGAACCATCACAACTCATCGTGGAGTAATGGAGTTAAAATGAACAATAGAAACAGTAATTCAAAGCATAGCTCTGGCATCATGAAGTCTACATTCAGCCTCTCCAGTTCTATGTGACATTAGACACATTAGCTACCTCTCAGAGCTTCACTTTGAGTAACAGGGATCATATTAATTGCTTTTTCACAGGACTGTTTTCCAAGATCAATGATGTAATGGAGATGAAATGTGGAAAAGGATTGTCCCAATCGTGTGTGTTTATTATAATTATCCTAAGTAATTATAATTACTCCCATCCTTCTACCCTCTTTTATCCCAGGGCAGAACTGTGAAGTTCTAGACAGTCAAACTTCATGATGTGAGCCCACATGAATTGGAATTAGTTGAAATGTATGTGCGTACTCATGTCCTCTTTTGTACTGTCCTTGAAGGATAGGTCTGCTAACCAATGAAAGATGGCATACATACATGGTCAATTGATCAAAGGGGCCAAAACAATTTAGTGCAGGGAATGTATAGTGTTTTCACAAATGGTGCTAGGGCAACTGGATATAAATATGGAAAAATGTGAAAATGAACTTTTACCTTATGCCATAGACAAAAACTCAGCTCAAAATGGATAATAAATGTAAATGGGTTCTAAATGGACATTAATGTAAAACCACAAACTCTAAAACATCTAGAAGAAAACAGGAGGAAATCTCTATGACTTTAGGGTAGGCAAAACTTTATAGAGCACAAAAGTATGAGAAAATGATAAATTTGACATGATTAAAATTAAAAACATTTGCTGTTGGGGAGATATTGTTGAGAAAATGAAAAGGCAAACCCTGGGCTAGGGGATGATATTCACAGCACTTATGTCAGACAAAGTACTTGTATTCGGAATATATAAATGGCTCTTACAATTCATTAATCAGAAAACAGCCAACCAATAAAAATGGGCAAAAGATTTGAACAGATATGTCACAAAAGAAGATGGTCACAAATGGCCATCAAATAAATGGCCACAAATGAATGATGTGACCAAGGCTGAATTTCTTCCAAGGAGAAAAAGCTTTGGAGTGCTCAAGTTGAGCCAGTGGTTTGTATTTGTCCCAAGGTCATACAGCTAATTCTAGGCAGAACCAGAAGCCAAAGTCAGGCTCTCTGCTTCCTTGAAGGCAGGCTTCTTCATGGCCAGTGATGTCTGCGCTTCACAACACGTTGCTAGTTATGCTGGTAATTGAGAATGTGGGGCAGGGAGGGAGAGCAACACTGCTCCTTCCCACTGTCTCTTCTATATATTTCTCCATGTTTGCTTTCATTAAGCTTCTACTTATTCCCTTCTTCCAAGGAGAAAAAGCTTTGGAGTGCTCAAGTTGAGCCAGTGGTTTGTATTTGTCCCAAGGTCATACAGCTAATTCTAGGCAGAACCAGAAGCCAAAGTCAGGCTCTCTGCTTCCTTGAAGGCAGGCTTCTTCATGGCCAGTGAGTGGAGTGTGGTCTGCGGTGCCATGGGCCTAGATGGTTTCCCTCTCTTCCCACCTTCAGATTAAAGTTGTGTGGTACTTTAAAACTGGCAGCCCAGCAGAAGCAGAGCCACCTTTTTATTTGAAATATTTTTTCAAAGATGTGCAGTGTCACTTGCCACCCTGAGTGGCAGAATTACACCTCAGCACTTTGCACAAAGATGGGTGATCAGCATTGGCTTTTGGCTCCCAAATCAAGTTTGAAATTTACATTGCCATAACACAGTCATGCTTTCAAGTTGATGTTCTCCGTGATTTGTAAATTTTTAGTAAATGTACCTCCTCTTGCCAGTCTAAGAAAGAGTGTTTCCCTTGGAACTGTCCAGAATCATCTGCCACTAATTAGCTATGTGACCTTGGGAAGTCACAAATCACTCTAGACCTGCTTCCTCATGAGTATGACTGCGGATGGCACTAGTTGATCTCTGAGGGCCCTTCTGCTTTCACATTTTCTACATGCTGTAGTTCCGTGATTTTAAGTCTACCTTAGAGCTGCCTTAACATTGAAATGCCACCATCATATATTTAGATATTTGGGGGTTTTTCTGCTGTTGATTTGCAGTCTGGGACTCTTCTGCCTTATTTATTGCTTCGTCAAAGCTGCCTTGAATAATTCGCCTGCTTACAATCTTGCTGTTTCGTACAGATGGTGTCATGTTTGAAAGTTGAAGGTGAAAATATTCTGTGCAACAGCCCAGCCACAGACCCATTCCTTTCTGACACTAAAGCTATGTGTTTCTCCTGTTTCTTGCCCTCTGCCCTTCTTCTAGTTGGTTCCATTGTTATATTTGGGTTTTATGATTACAACTGCAGTAACAGGCACAGATGTTTTTCTCACTCAATTGTATGGTTAATGGCGAAATGGATTTTTCCAGCAGATGCTTGCATGTGGGTGCTATTCTTTTCTCTCCTGACACATTCTCTATACAAACAGCAGATTGTGTGCCTGGTGTGCTTTGAGCTTAGCAAGAGAAGAATTCAAGCTGAATAATATTGGGCTGATTTTCAACCTCCTAAGAAAATAACGCAGGCAGTAAACTTGACAAACTCTTCATAGCACCCCTGCAGCTCAGATCCAGACCCGTGTCTCTAGCCTTTGCCACTTTTACCCGAGGAGGATGGGAGTATGCGTTTGTTGCTTGAAGGGCTGCCGTATGAAGGGAAAACGGTATCAGATTCAATTTTAAAAGAGCTAGACTTAGTTGCTCTGTCACTGTGGTTTCTGAGACCTGACACATGTTATTTAACCTCTCTTTCTTTCTCCATGAGATGGAACTGATAATACTAAAGCTGGTGTGGATCACTGAGAGAATTGTCAAGTAGCAGAATTCCCTGCTTAAGTCTAATTTGTGTTCACTACGGGACATGTGTGGCTAATTGGAGCTGACTGGTCAGAAGTCTATTTGCACAAAGGTCTGAGCAGCATCCAAGGATGGACGTGGATCTGTGGAAGGGCTAATAGTTTGGGCTTAGCCCAAATTTCAATAGTGCCAGGTTTTTTTCAACCTTGGCACCTACTAAAATTTGGGGCCAGATAATTATTTATTATGATGGCTGTCCAGTGTACTATAGGATGTTCAGCACCATCCCTAGCTTTGACCTAGTAGTGTTCCCACCCCCCAAGTTGTGACAACCAAAATTGTTCCCAGAGATTGCCAAATGTGCCCTGGGGTAAGGAAGGGGTCTGATAAAAAACTGCTGCCTTAACAGAATTCATTCCTGGCTTTAAATTCTAGCTCTAACACTTACCCAAAGTTAGGCAGTTAGCCCTCTCTCTGTACTTT
Organism: Phyllostomus hastatus; assembly: GCF_019186645.2. Classification (NCBI taxonomy): domain Eukaryota; kingdom Metazoa; phylum Chordata; class Mammalia; order Chiroptera; family Phyllostomidae; genus Phyllostomus; species Phyllostomus hastatus. The sequence continues at coordinate 4,877,308 of NW_025333841.1, read as the reverse complement.
AGTTTCCTCGTGTGTACCATGGGAGTGTTAGCTACCATATTTTTCAGACTATAAGATGCATTTTTAACCACATTTTTGCTTAAAAAAATTTCCCCCTATTTTCCTCCTCTAAAACCTAGGTGTGCCTAGGGTCTGCACCATAAGACGCACCTAGGTTTTGGAGGAGGAAAATAGGAAAAAAATTTTAAACAAAAAATGTGGTAAAAAGTGTGTCTTATAGTCTGAAAATATGGTACTTTGCAGAAAGGATTGTTGAGAAAATTACAATGACAGATGTGTACAAACCCTGACACATTGTAACATACTACCTCTCTACCACCAAAGGCCTTTACTTGTTCCTTTGCTCTTGTCTAAGATATACTTTTTCTTTTGACCTATCCATCTGTGTTGTTAATGCCAGCTCATTCTTCAGATCTCAGCTGAAAATGTATTTTCACAAGTAAGCCTCCCTGATTCCTCAGACTACATCAGAGTTCATTGCACTCATGGCACTTATTTTGTTGGTATTTTACATTATTACAACTTGAGGGATCACTTCATTAATGTCTCTTGGACTACTAGACTGTAATAAGCTTGATTAGGGCGGGTAGTATTTTGTTTGCTTCACTGTTGCATTGCCAAGAGCTCAGGATAGTGCCTGGAAAGAATAGGCATTCAATAAAAGATTATTGAAGGATACAAGGAGGGAAAAAATGAAAAGTTAAAAGCATTTCAAATATCATTATACTTTAATTCCCCAAAGGAATTATAGGCAGCTAACCAGCCCAGTAAAAAGAATACAGTGATGAAAAAGAAACAGAAGTTTTAGGAAAGTCTTACTAAAAACTCTCTCCAACTTGGTTTCCAAAGACTTTGTGTGGTTTGGTAAGCCCAATACATGGAATACCTTTCTTCCATCTGAGGTTGGAACTAAAAGAGTGATACAGATGGAGATCAACAATATCATCTTTATTCCTAAAAGGAGCTGGATGTGGAGAACATGATTTAGGTATGCAGCAAAAATGAAACTCCTAAAACACCTCAGAATTAGCCTAACTTACTTAGTCATAAGGCAGGGTTAAACAAATTTACCCCCTCCAATAGGAACCTGCATCTGTAAAACTCATGGTGTGCAAAACTAACACTATTTGCTACCCGACAGCAGACCTGTCCCAAAGGGAGAAGTAAGAAGTGTTGAGTTGAGTGAAGACTCTCCTTCTGTGGGGGAATGCTGTTGGTGTTACTCTAGTGGGTCCCACCATTTAGGAGCACGATGCCATGGGAAAAGGACATCACTCTACCTCTACACCTACAAACAGATATCTATCTAGGTACAGAGGGAACAGGGGACCAGGAACAAAACTGACATGGGTATTTCATTAAAAAGAGCCTGTAATATATTGGAATCCAAGAAGTGTTGCTCTGAAATATCTCTAACTAATTATGGTACAGAGGACAGAACGGTGGTTTTTCCCATTTTGATATAGGACTCTGCAGCTCTGAACCTTGAGGGGTCCAGTGCATTCATCTCCCCAGTTGTTTCTGGGGAGATGGCCAGCCCCATAGAAATAGTTGGCAGTTTTCAGAGGCTGGTAGTACAAAGACCAAGGAAATGATGAATGTATCTCTATTTTAAATCCAGGGATATGTAAATCAGGAAAATTGATACATGAGTGCAAATGCTTTGTGAACTGTAAATCTATTCAAATGGGAAACACTGCTAAATTATACCTTTTCATGGTTTCATTTGTGGCAGTTCTAACCTAATATGCTTTTAGGACCTAAGGTATTTATAATAATTTGGGATCCATTTTCTGTGGTATGATTACTTTTTGGGATAAAGACAGGTAGTTATGGTGACTTACGAACAAAATAGAATGACCCATGTCATTACCCAATGAACTCTTGGTGTTCCTGTATAGTCAGAAACATTAAAATACTTTTTCATCAATGGGCAAAAGCAAAAAGTGTTTTCCTTAAGACTGGAAACAAGAGAGGTATGTCTGCTTTCACCACTCTTATTTAACATAGTCCTGGAGGTCCTAGCCATAGCGATCAGACAAGGAGAAGAAGAAAAGTCATCCAAATTGGAAAGAAGTAAAAGTGTTATTATTTGCACATGACATAATAATGTATGTAGAGAACCCTAAAGATTTCACCAAAAAGTTACTAGAATTGATAAATGAATTCAATAAAAAAAAACAGAATGCAATATAAATATCCAGAAATTGGATGAATTTTTATATACCAATAATGATCAGAGAGGGAAACTAAGAAAACAATCCCATTTACAATTTCATCCAAAAAACGCCTTGTAATAAGTTTAACCAAGGATGTAAAAGACCTGTATTCAAAGTTATAAGGCACTAAAAAAAGAAATACAAGGTGATACAAATAAGTGGAAGCATATACTATATTAATGGGTAGGAAAAATCAACATCATTAAAATGTCCATACTTCTCAAAGCAATCTATAGATTCAGTGCAGTTTTCATCAAAACACCAATGATGTATTTCACAGAACTAGAACAAATATTCCAGAAAAATTATATGGAACAACAAAAGACTCCAAATAGCCATAGCAATCTTGAGAAAGGAAAAAAACAGTTAGAGGAATTGTGCTACCTGATATCAAACTATACTACATGGCCATAGGAATGAAAACAGCATGGTACTGTCATAAAAACAGAGCTATAGGTCAATGGAACAGAATAGAGAGCCCAGAAACAGACCCACACTTATATGGTCAATTAATATTTGATGAAGGATGTAAGGAAATATAATGGATTAAAGACAGTCTGCTCAAAAAATGGTGTTGGGAAAATTGGAAAGACATGCAAAAATGAAACTAGACCATTTTCTTACACCATATGCAAATATAAACTCAAAGTAGATTGAAGATTTAAATGTTATACTCGAAACTATAGAAATCCTAGAAGTAAACATAGGTGGCAAAATCTCAAACATTTGCCATAGCAATATTTTTTCTGATTTATCTTCTTGGGCAAGGGAAACAAAAGAAAAGATAAATGCATAGAACTACATCAAACTCAAAAGTTTTTGCACAGCAAAGGAAACCATTAAGAAAATGAGAAGACATCCCACTGAACTGGACAACATATTCTCCAATGATATATCTGAAAAGGGGTTAATCTCCAAAATTTATAAAGAACTTATAAAACTCAACATAAAAAGACAAACAATCCAGTTAAAACTGGGCAAAGGGCCTTAATTAGACACTTCTCCAAAGAGGACATACAGATGGCCAATAGACATGTGAAAAGATGCTCTATGCCACCAATCATCAGAGAAATGCAAATTAAAAGCACAATGATGAGGTATCACCTCACAACAGTCAGAGTGGCTATTATTAATACATCAACAAACAACAAGTGCTGGGGAGGATGTGGAGAAAGGGGAACCCTCATGCACTGTTGGTGGGAATGCACACTGGTCGAAGCCACTGTGGAAAATAATATGGAGTTACCTCAAAATAATTAAAAATGGAATTGCCTTATGACCAAGTGATTCCATTTCTGTGAATATATCTGAAGAAACCTGAAACACTAATTTGAAAGAATATATGCACCCCTATGTTCTTTGCAGTGTTATTTACAATAGCCAAGATTTGGAGGCAGCCTAAGTGCCCATCAGTAGATGAGTGGATAAAACAAGTATGGTACATTTATACAATGGAATACTATTTGGCCATAAGAAAGAAGGAAATCTTACCTTCTGCAACAGCATGGATATACCTGGAGAGTGAGCCAGTCAGAGAAAGAAAAATGCCAAATTATTTCACTTATATGTAGAATCCAATAAATAAAATGAACTAACAAACAAAATAGAAAGACTCATAGATACAGACAACAGACTGACAAGCTGTCAAAGGGGTTGAGGTGCTGGATGACAAAGGCGAAGGTATTAAGCAAAACAAAAACTCATAGACACAACAGTATGGTGATTACCAGAGGGAAAGGGAGTTGGGGGAGGTAGGAGAGGGTAAAAGGATGGTAAAAGGTGGGTAAATGGTGATGGAAGGAGACTTGACTTGGAGTGGTGAATAAATGAGACAATATACAGATACTGCATATAACTGTACTGTTGAAACCTATATAAAGTTTCCTAACCAATGTTACCCTAATAAATTTAATAAAAATAGTTATTCATTCATTTATTCATTAAATTTTGACTTACCACTTAGTTTGTGGGAGGCTTTCTTTCACCACTTGTCATTTGGGAATAATACCAGTCTCTTCTTCTCAGGACTGTTATGTGATTTTAAATAAGGTAATAAATGCAGGGTACTTAGTACAGTGTCAAGCGCATATTTGTTTGTTTTAATTCATAACACTTATTCCTACCATTATATTGTGGACTTCTCTGTATTGACTGCTTCCCCCTACTAAAAGGGACTTAATCTTGCATCTCCAGAGCCTAGTAGAGTAGAGGTGCTCAATAATTGGTAGAATGAATTAATGAATATGCAATAATAACATTTCCCTAAACTACAGATTCATGTTTGCTATTTCCTAATCTCCATTTCTGCATGAATGACTAATATGGCACCTTAAACTTATCATGACTAATGCTAAACCCTCTATTCCAGTTTGTGCCCATTCCCCCATTGTCAACCCTGCTTCCATGACCGATTATGCTCACTTACCTGCATCAGCACTCACATTCTCTACTTGCCTTCCTATTTCAGAGGAATTGTACCTGCTCTTACTCAAAGCTCACACTATAGTTGGGCTCTGTATCCTATTCTCTGTCTACTTCTCAAGGACAATATATATTATCTACATGGCCCTTCGTATCTGCAGTATCTGCATCCATGGATTCAAAGGTTGGTTAAATCCGTGGATACAGAACCCGTGGTTACGAAGGACCAACTAAGGGACTTGAGCAGTCACAGATGATACTATCCACAGGTGATCGTAGAACCAATGCCCCTGTGGATACTGAGAGATGACTGTATTTCTCTGTCTTCAGTCTTTACTAGATAATTCCCATCAGCATATAAATGTGGCCTGGTATTTTCCATCTTAAAACTAAAAAACAAATTTTCTTGACATCTTAAACATTCTGGAAACCTCATGTCTTTGTTCCCTTTTGTAGCAAAATGCCTAAATGCCTTAAAAGAGTGTATATACTCACTTTAATTCCTCATCTTCACTCATCTTGTTAACACTTTTTATCAGGCTTTTATATGCACCATTCAACTGAGACACTGTTAGCAAGGTTACTGTGACCTACAACTCATGAAAACCGAGTCTGTTTTTGTTTTCAGTGACTTGACCTTGAGGCAACTTTTGGTTCAACTATTTTCTACAATAACATTTTTCCTGTGCTTCGCTCTCTCATGTTTTTCTCATACCTTATTGGTTCTCCTTTTCATGTTTTTGTTGGCTCTTCCACTTCTGCTAACTTGTTCCTGGGCAACCATATCTACCTATGCAATTTCCCTAGATAATATCACTCAGAACCATAGCTCTGATAACTTTTGTATATGGACAAGATTCTCAAACTTATGTCCCAATTTCTGACTGTTCCCTTGAGCTCATGTATCTAACTGTTTACTTGCCACCTCCACTTAGATGTCTAATAAGCATCTCAAACTTAACATGTCTACACTAAACTTCCGATCTTCCCCCATGCCCACTAAAGCTGACTTCCACATTTTCCACTACCTCAGAAATGTTAGCTTCATTATTCCAGTTACTTAGGCCACAGACTTCTGTGACCTCTTTGTCACATACACCAGATCCCATTACTTAGGAATTCTTGGTTTTATGTGAGGAAAGAGTTAATATAGCCAGTCTGCTTATTTCTTGCTTGTCCACAGGACCCTAGAACCGTGATTCACCCTTGGTCAATCCTTGGATATGTGACCCTTAGAATGTTTTTCATGTCAGTGACTAATGATTTCATTGTGTTCACATGGAGAAATGGACTGTGCTATGCTAATTTGTCAGTTTGCTTTGCATAAACATCAAGATTAATGATATGCACCTGGTTTCATTGTCGAGCTTCTGAATTTCCATTGCCATGGCTGATTATGTAGCATGATGTGCTTATGTGACCAGCTCTTAATAAAAGCCTTGTATCCAAAGACTCAAATGGGTTTCCCTGGACCAGTAGATTCCACACCTGACCCCATGGATCACTGCTTAGACAGAAAGAATGTTCTGTGAACCCCCAGATGGGAAAGGACTTTGAAGCCTGTGTTTAGCCTCTCTGAATTTTGCCCAATGCGTACATTTTCTTGTTGCTTTTTCCCTTTTTCCTTTGATGTATTAAACCTTACTATTAATATTAAATGGTTTTGGAGTCTCATGAGTCCTTGTAGTGAAACAACAAACTTGAAGGTGGTTTTGGGGTCCCTGAAAAACTCTACCTTCAAAATATATGAAGAATTTAACAGCTTTGTACCATGTTTGCTGCTTCTACTCTGGTCCAAACTACCATTACTTCTCACCTGGGATAATGCAATATTGATTCTACCCTTACTTCCATATAGTCAACTTTCTAAAGAGCAGCCAGAGTGATCCTCCAAAAAAATGTAAATCTTGTTCCCTTAGTCTTCTGTTAAACACCTTCCAGTCATTTTCTACCATATAATAGAAGTCATGCTCCTTATCTTAGCTCAAAAGGTCCAGCATGGTCTGCCTCTCTGACATCTCTCTGAAATAATCTCTTATTACTATCTCTACTGATGATTTTGCTCCTCCCTGTTTCTAGAACACCTCAAGTTCATTCATTCTGGCAGAAACTGTTCCCTCTGTCTAGAAAGATCTAGCCTTAGCTCTTCAGCTATATGTTTCTATGTCTGTTTCCTTTTGGCCACTCAGGTTGCAGCTCAGATGTCACCTCCACAAAGCCCCAGCTTTTAGCCCTTACCCACCAATTACTTTTATTTTATTCATGCCACTTATCCCTATTTGAAATAGTCTTTTTTGTTTTTAGAACACAATTCCCATAAGGGCAAAGACTGCATTCTTGTTTACTGATGTTTCTCCAGTGCCTAGAGCAGTGCCTGAATCATAGTAGGCATTCATTGGCATGTGTTGATTGAATAAACAAAAGGTAAGAGAAGTCGCAGCTTTATGGAAGTGCCTATTGGCACTTGGAAGGTTTTGTGTTTTTCCCCCTCTTGAAACATGCTGGAAAAACCTCTGTGTAGGGAGTTTGTATGTAAGGGCTAAAAAGTTTCTAAAACAGTGAAAACTGCATCATCTGTATTATTCATTGTTATGTCCTTGGTTCCTGGAACAGTCCCTGCCTTAGTAGGTGCTCCGTAACAATTTGTTGAATAAATGAATGGTGCCTGACACAAAGCAGGCATCACAAATATTTGGAGAAGAGATTAATACCAAAAATATTTGGGTTAATGCTTTATGTCTTTCTCCTTCTCATAATTCCTAATTCCTTCAGTGATATTGTAATATAACTAGTTATACAAAGTAACTTATTGAAAGCATTATTAGAAAGAACTTTAATAGTTGAGGTCATCTTACATCTTTGCCAACTGGGCAATAAGAAAATAGGTGGAAGACTAGAACCACATAGCATGCATTATCATAGATTTTTGATGCCACACATAAATATTTATGTATAGGGAGAGAATTAACAAGATGAAGCTGGATAAAAAGATCTACCAATAGTACCGACCAGAGTGAACACATTTTTTTGTCTACCCCTATTGCCCATGACTATGGCTGGGATTTTAAGAATGTGTTTCTATGAAGTTCAATGTACTTTAATATGTTTTACAAAAGGATGGACTGCCTTGGCTAAATAGGTGCAAGCCTGACAGCATTATTCAGATATGCCTGCTTTTGGTGAAAACTTTAAAGGTCAATTATCTTGGCTTAGGAAGACAAATTGTTCCAAGTGTTTTTGCACAAGGAAGAGACTTTGCAATGTCTAGGAAACTCAGAGGTGCTATAATGAGCATCCCTGAATTGTACATTTATGCAGTTTTACCAGTGGAGTAGATTCCTACAAGTGAAATAGCTTGATCAAAGGTGTGAACTCTTACAATGTTCATAGTTACTGCCAAATTACTTTCCAAAAGGGTTAGAGCAAATTTCTACTCCTGTCAACATGTGTAAGATAATGCCCTTTTCCTGTACGCCCCCAGCAGTAGGTATCATGAAACCTTCTAATTTTTCCATCTTAATTTTCAAAAAATCATTATCTCTTTGGTATTACAATTTCTATTTTCTTGATAACTACTGAAGTTGCACATATTTCCACACATCTATTGACTAGTTTTAAAAATTTTGTAAATAGTGTAGTCACACTCTTTGCCTTTTATATTATACTAATTATATTTTCTGTAATAAATTAATAATTGGCAGGAATTTTGGAGTTTTGTGCACTAGAGACGTGGATTTTTTTTCCATTAAAATTTAAAAATGTTTTATCCTCATTTTTCAGTTAAATTTAGTTATGTAATCTTTGGATGCATAGAAGATTTTAATATTTATCAGTTAAAGTAAATATTTTAATTTTTTGCCAATTTTTTTTTTAATTTAAATTTATTGGGGTCACACAGATTAATAGGATTATATAGGTTTCATGTATACATTTCTATGGTATGCCATCTGTATATTGCATTGTGTGTCCACCACCCAAAGTCAAATAATCTTCTGTCACCACATATTTGACCACCTTACCTTTTACTACCCACACCCCCCCTTCCCTCTGGTAAACACCATATTGTTTTCTGTGTCTGTGAGTGTTTATTTTTTTTGTTTGTTCATTTGTTGCTTTCAGTTTTATATACCACAGATGAGTGAAATAATATGTACATTTTAATTTTATCCTTCAAGACACATCTTGCTAGGAAGCACTCACCCATACTGAATTTACAAAATATTATCATTTTATTACCTCTGTCTTTCCATTTTATTTTTAATCATTCCAAGTTATATGCAGGCAAGAATTTAAATTTATTTTATGACAAATGTATTCCAGTGGATCCAATTAGATTATTCAATAATTCTTTGTTTCCTCACCTTTTAAAAAAAGATTTCATTTATTTATTTTTAGAGAGAGGGGAAAGGAAGGAGAAAGAGAAGGAGAGAAACATCAATGTGTGGTTGTCTCTCATGTGCCCCCCACTGGGGACCTTGCTTGCAATCCAGGCATGTGCCCTGACTAAGAATTGAACCGGCAGGCCAGCACTCAATCCACTGAGCCACACCAGCTGGGGATCCTCACCTCTTTGATGGCATACATTTTAATATATTTCATCCCTGTGTATACTTGTTTCTGATCTTTGATTCTCTGTTTCACTCATCCATTTGTCTATTCTTTTGTCAATACCACCATTGATTACAGTAGTTTTATATTATAATTTGATATCTGGTAGCTCAAGTCCATCCACAGTATCTTCTTTTTTTAAAAATTTCTTGGTCCTTCTTATATGTTTCTACTGTCATAAGAACTTTAATTTTTATTTAATCTTTATTGTATTTTTCCCATTACTATTTAGCCCTCTCATGCCCCCCTCCCCCAGCAATCACCACACTGTTATCCATGTCCATGAGTCTTTTTTCCTATTTGCTCAATCCCTCCATCCCCTAAAAAACTTTAAACTTACTTTTTAAAAAAAGATTTTATTTATGTATTTTTTTAGAGAGGGAAGGGAGGGAGGGGGAGAGAGAGAGAGAGAGAGAGAGAGAGAGAGAGAGAGAGAGAAACATCAATGTGCGGTTGCTGGGGGCCGTGGCCTGCAACCCAGGCATGTGCCCTGACTGAGAATCAAACCTGCGACGCTTTGGTTCGCAGCCCGTGCTCAATCCACTGAGCTATGCCAGCCAGGGCATAAATTTACTTTTTATAATTGCAAAAATCCAGTCACATTTTGATTGAAAATAAATTAATATACCATACTAACTAACTCTATTGCCCAACATTGCTATTATCAACTATCGCTAAATAAATAAATCTTAGCTCTTTTAACTATAGAGATTGTTATTCAGGTGGGAAAATCATCCTGATTGCAAATCAGATTTTGCAATTCATAATGTCTGATCCTGTGGTTTGCTGTCTGTATGTTTTCTGTATCTGTAGCCACCTTAATGTCATTACTGATGAGAAGTTACATGGGTATCTTGTGCTTTGGTATCAATTGCTCTGGAGGGCATTTGTCTTATTCCTGGAAGTAACCCTCCCAAATGGCTTTTATGTAAGCTACGTGGTCTGCATTTTATCCCATGCCACATTAAGCATACTCTATGATATTTAAAAAAATTTAATCCAAACATCAGAAATTTCATTTAGATTCAGGAATATATTACATCTTTAAAGTATTGTCTTCCTTTCCAAGGACCATGGTGTGTCTATACATTTATTCAGGTACTTATGTGGTTTCAATATGTTCTTATAATTTTTTCCCATAACATTTATTTATTTGTATTTTATAGATTTTGTGGCCATTGTGAATTGAATTTTTCTTTCCATTTAAACTTCTAACTGTATATTGTTAGTATAAAACAAAATTCATTTATAGCCAACTTCCTAAATTTTCTTATTCTGATAGTTGATTTACTTGGTGATTTTGTATTTTCTAGGTACACAATCAAAATATATGAAAATAATATTCATTTCTTTCATGTTCTAAAATGTACATCATATATTTAATTTTGCTATCTTATTGTGGTAACTATGACTCCAAACAATAATTACAGATAGAGGAAAATATTTTTTATAATCATGCTCAGTACTAAGAAGCTCTTAATACCATGCAGCCATTAATGACATTTTTTGAGAATACTTAATGACATGGAAAATGCTCCTTATACATTACTTTTAAAAAGATATAGACTTGTTTTTGGAATATGAGCTAGTTTTAAAACACAGACAACACACAGGCACACAGGTATACATGCACAAACACACACAACATACATTCAAGATAAAAAAAGTCCAGATGAATAAATGTCAATAAAGAAAGTGTATTATCACAACATAGTAGAATTTTCCATTTTCTTTGTATTTTTAGGTATTTTATAATTTCCATGATAACCACATATAGTTCTTGTGATCAGAAAAAAACCATAAATGTAATTAGGAGAAAAATGGTGTTTTTTAGGGGAAGTACTACCAGACAGTAAGAGGGGGCTCCTTACTTGGTTTGCAAGTTCTAGTCATTAAGTTCCAAAATATTAACCACAGAGAATTTTTAATATAATGGCCACTGCTCAGCATCCTGTCTGTATATTTCTATGAGTCTAGCTGCTATCTTTGCAGATTTGTGGAATGCTGGCACTGCAACTCTCCCTCAGTGCAAAGTGGCTCTGCCAATGCCATCTGTAAAATACATTTGCTGCAAAATGTATTTGCAAAATGACTACCTCATGGGATATAGGTAGAGGAAAGAAAGTCTCTGCTGAGTGCTGCTGGGAAGCCTCTCTCCCATTACTTATAGTCCCTTTTCCTCTAGAGATCCTTTTCTGCTGTCTAGACTCTCAGTCATCTCCTTGGCTGACTTGGTTCCAGTTAAAACTGGTCCCCTTGCTGGGTTGCTGGTGCTTTACTCTATTCCATGCAGGTTATAATAGTGGTTGTAACTTTTGTACATGAGGGGAATTAAGGAACCTTCAGTCTCATTTTTTATAGCCTTTGACCACTCTTCCTATAGAGATTTTATTTAGGGAAGATGTTCACCTGGATTTGCTATTAGCTGTGAGTCAGCCAATCTAAGCCACAGGAGCAACTTAAATCTTGAGAATGGAGGCTCCCTTGATTTTGAAGTCTTGTGGCCTTGGACTTCTTTTCCTTCTGGTAGGGACAGAGTAGAGGGCAATGGAGGTTAAGAAAACTATATAGGGTAACAACTGCCAAAGGCCCATAAGGTAAAATCTAAGACAAAAATTCCAAAGCTCACCAAATTTAAAACTATTAGCTTTCCTTCATATACTTGGAATATGGGTATATCCCTTAAGCTATTTAGCTTTGTGTTAGAAAGCCCAAATTGTTTTATCTTGTTAAAGAAGATTTTCATGGAAATGTCAATTCTTTTGTTTTATGTGGTTTGATACATACTGAGTGCATGCCCTTGGTTTGAGCAAATCAGGAACATTCTACATTTTGCTCCATGTTCAAGAATTTGGAAGCTAATTTGTCCTTTCTTTTATTTCCTAAAGAGATGCTGTTATTGAAAACAAACTGTTGCTTTGTCAAAGCTTGTATTCTGTTACACAGTGTAATTTATACAGAGTCTAATAAAACATTATGCTACTAATCAAAGGTGATAGATACAAAGCATTGTTTTGTCTTCTGGCATTATGGATTATGCTAATGGCCATCTGCCTATAATTGATATTTTGTTCTCCAGTCACAGAAAAATAAACGGAATCAACTATAAAAGACAACTATTTTGTTGTGATAGATGCTTTTGCAATTGCCTTTTATTCTCCATTATGTTTTTCATAATTTCTTAGTTAATTATTTAGTAGTATAATACTTTTATGGCACTGGGACTGTTGCTGCATTCCAAATGGTGATTTAAATATATTGTATGTACACAATGATGTATGTCTTCCCTAATATCCTCACTGTACAGCTGGGAAAGAGCAATCAAGCCACTAACATTTAAGATATATTGAGGTTAATACTTTTTCTTTTGTTTCCACACATGTTGAAGGGTAACTCTCACTTTAACTTTCTGTAGACTAAGAATGAGCAATAAAAACTCAATCCAGAAAAATGCAGACTTAATTGTCTTAGTGGAAAAACAATTCAGGCAAAGAAAGTCTCCTTGGATTTTGCATGGACAGTCCTAAATGAGAGGGAAAGTAATTTCCCATAAGGAAGTAACCTATAACTTTACTCTCCCTTACAATCAAAATTGCCCTTCTGCAGTTGTGCTGGGAAGGAAATGTGGATGCAGGCAGTCAGACAGCATTCCTGGTGTGTGTGAAGAGAACTCCACTAAATACCACTAAATACTAGGAGGAAATACAAAAGAAGTCAAAGATGTGGTGCTTGCCCTAGAAAAATTTATGATCCAATTGAGAGCTGTACTCTACAACTTAGGAACATTTATAAGCAAGGCATCCAAGGCAAATTGATAGAGGCTTTAAGTGCTGGAATGTAAGGACTTGTATAATAAGATTGCCTGCAGAAATTGCTCACTGTTTTTGAAAGGTCTTAGGTAGCTAAGAAGAGAAGTTAAAAATCTTTCTTGAGAGCTCTGGAATCTGCATTGACAGAGTAAATAGATGTCCTTGGAAGGTCATGGTGCAGTTAGTCCCCTGGTGACAAATATCCCTGCATTAACAGCTGAAATGGCACCTCGGTGGTTTATGTTTTCGAATTAAGTACTCCCTTCCCAATGAATTAGGTATGATTACTGTCTCAGAGAGGTTAAGTGATGGGGTTTCGTTGCAATAGAAAAAGGCAGAACACACATCTGTATACATAGCTTCTGGTTATAACACCATATTCTTTTCTGAACCTCAAAAGGAGAAGGGATGCTACATAAATAACCTCTGCTCATTTTTCTGTCAGGTTTTGTCTAGTTTTGTATCAATATCGATGGTATGTTTACTTTTTGTTTTTCATATTTATGGCAAATATTTTGCCTATATATACTTTGTTGTTGCTGTTGTTACCTTATTATGGTACCTTTTCCTTACATAAAATTTTAATTTTTATGGTGTCAAATATGAGAATTTTTCATTATATATGAATACATATGTTTGATTTAATGCTTAAGAAGGCCTTCTCTACTCCAAGATTATAACAAATAGTCTCCTGTATTTTCTTAAATTTCTTTCATAATTTTAATATTATATCATATTTTCAATTTATGTGGATTTTTTTGTTGATGTATGGTGTGAAGTAGAAAGTCTTTGTTTCATTCCATACCCCCCAAAAAGCAGCCTGTTGTCTCATCATTATTTATTTAATGACCATGTAACATGACTTTTCTCATTACTGAATTATAATATATACATTGTTTTTGGTTTACAGAATCTCTACTTGTTTAATTTATCTATTTGTCTATTCTATTCAGACCAGAATCACACTATTTTTGCCTTCTGCCCCACTGGCCACTCATCTTCAGTCTCCCTTGCTAGTTCAGCCTAATCTCCCCAAACTTTTTTATCTACATTCCCTTCCTAGGTGATCTCATGCAGCCTCAGGCCTTTACCTAATGCCTAGAATTATGCCGATGATTTCTAAATTTATATCACTGCCTTCAAGCTCTCTCCTCAGCTCTAGAGTTCTATATCCAGTTGCCTAATCAACATCTCCACTTGGTTAATAAAGATGTCAGTTTTTTACACCCACAACTGAACTCCTGACTTTCTTCCATCCTTCCCTCATAAACTTGCTTTTCTCTCCTAGTTTTCCATACTAATTGTTGGTTATTCCATCCTGCCAGTTGCTAGCAATAGGTACTTACTACTGTTTGTTGAATAAAGGGTGGGGCAAAAGTAGGTTTACAGTTGTTTGTATGGAAATAGTACAATAATAAATAAATAAATAATAATAGAGGAATAAACTCTGTGTTTTACATAGTCACAACTGTAAACCCACTTTTGCCCCACCCTGTATATGGATAAATCCATGAGTCAAGGTTCCTGTCAGTCCTGCAGACTGGCTTACCCACTATGTTGTTAGTGTTGACATTGTCTTCTTCCTGGAAAAAATAGAAGGCTTTCCATTTGTGTTTTCGCCTGAAGTATACAGGGGTCTGGCACAAATAATGCCCCTTTTTATTACAAAATCTTGTATTACAAAATCATAAGCATGTAATTTCGTAACTTAACAATATCACTCTCAAGCACACCATATGGCACTTTAGGTACAATTTTCAAATTAAAACTATAAATTATTACACCCATATTATTACCCTAACAAGCACAGTCAAGCAGGTGTTATTTCTGCTGCATCCTGTACTTCTAGTTCAGATTCTACCCACAGCCTACATCGGCTGACTCTAAACAGACAGGCTGACCAAAGCCAACAAAGCCACAGTGAGTGATGATCCTCTCAGTCCCCTAGGAAGTCAAGAATCCTGTCCCAAAAGGGCTGAATCATCAGAAATGGAACAAATATTGAATGTGAAAAATGTTCTCTGAGACTCAGCACACATAAAATCTCCCCTCCTTCTGAGGTCTTATGTGGCCCTCTACCTATAAACTACGGCTTTCCTCAGGTGAACATGATTTGAGCTCTGCAACAGCAGCTCTTTTCAGTCATTGTTCAAAGACAGCCTCTGCTTCTGTTAGTGGTGACTCGGGCACTGGAAACTGTTGGTCTTACCATTAGATGAAGCAGCAGAAAATCAGCTTTGCTGTTCAATTGGCTTCAAAATACCTTCCTAGGCTGTGATGTCCTTCTCACAAATGTCCCTGTCAGCCTGTTGACTAAAGTGCCTGAGTAACTACTGAAAGGTATGTGATGTTTTATGTATCTGAATTAAAGCTGTGGCGAAATAGAAATTGTCAGTGTGATTTGCTATTGTTAGTTTGTTCTTGTTTTCCAGAAAGTTATGTTTCTTCTAGGACGGGGTTTAGCACCCTTTCTTTTTTATTTATATTATATTTTCTTATTTATATTCTTTTTTCCTCTTTTCAATAACCTTTGAAGGAGATGTGTCAAGGCAGCTGAAACATTAAGCCAATAGAAAAGGGGCTAGTGTCCAATTGGATTCTATCCCTCAATCCTGAAAAGCATCACTTTCTCCACTTCTTTTTTTCTTTGCATTCTATTTTTATTTTTCAATCACAGTTTACTTCCTTTTTAAATCATTTTTTATTGTTGTTCTATTACAGTTTTCCCAATTTTCCCTCTTTTCCCTCCTCTGCCCATCCCACTCCCCATTCCCACAGTCCATTCCCACACTGTTGTCCATTTCCATGGGTCATTCATATGTGTTCTTTGCTAGTCCCTTCCCCTTCTTTCCACCATTGTCCCCCTCCCCACCTCTGGTCACTTTCAGTCTGCTCCATGTTTCCATGCCTGTGGTTCTATTTTGTTCATTAGATTCCTCTTATAAGTGAGATCATATGGTATTTGTCTTTCACCAACTGGCTTATTTCACTTAGCATGATACTCCAGTTCTATCCATGCTGTCACAAAAGCTATGAGTTCCTTCTTTCTGCTGTGTAGTATTTCATTGTGTAAATGTACCACAGTTTTTTGACCCATTCATTTACTGATGGGCTCTTAGGCTGTTTTCAGCACTTGGCCATTGTAAATTGTGCTGCTATGAACATTGGTGTGCAAAGGATGTGTTGAATTGGTGACTTGGGATTCTTATGGTATATTTCCCAAAGTGGAATTGCTGAGTCAAAAGGCAGTTCCATTTTTAATTTTTTGAAGAAATTCCATACTGATTTCCGCAGTGGCTGAAGCAGTCTGCATTCCCCATAGATCACTGGAACAGAATAGAGCCCAGAAATAAACCCAGGTCTCTATGGTCAATTAATATTTGACAAAGGGGGCAGGAGCACACAGTGGAGTAAAAACAGTGTCTTCAATAAATGGTGTTGGGAGAACTGGACAGGTACGAGCAGAAAAATATAAAACTAGACCACCAACGTACACCATACACCAGAATGAACTCAAAATGGATAAAAGACTTAGATTTAGATATAAGCCATGAAACTATAAAAGTCCTAGAGGAAAACATAGGCAGTAAAATTTCAGGTATCCCATGTAGCAATATTTTTGCCTCTATATCTCCTAGGGCAAGGGAAATAAAGGGTAAAAATGAACAAATGGGACTACATCAAACTTTCTCCATTTCTAAGCAATGAAATGACTGGATAGGAAATGCAAGAGAGTAGCATGATGTTCCTACACTTCAACAATGCAAATGTATTAGGAGTATTCAAAAGTTGGTCTATTATCAAACAACACCCCAATTATCAGTTAACATGTTAATTTTCAACTAATTGGTAACTGATATCTACATTTTCAGTCAAACTTTTGTCATGGATTAAAATAGTTGTCAGCCAGAATGGGTACAGCTGCTTTGTCTGCCCCACCCCTGCAAAGGTTTTTTCCTACTTCTAAGCACTTTCATGAGGAAATTCTGACTATTTTCTTATGAAAAAGCACATTTCCCATTTGTGAAATAACTATGTAGCAGACCATGTGGTATAACTTATCTTTCTTGATCCTGCTTTTTACTAGTAATCCTTGTACATAATAATCACTCAATAAATGCTTTTTGAATTAATGTCTAAGCCCTCACTCTTACACCTAAGTTCGTGGCAACCCACTTATTTATTTAGGAGGAAATTGAGAGCCAATAAATGGCCACACAGCTAGGCCAAGTTTTCCTATTCCCAGTTCAGTCTTCCACTAAGCATTCTGCTGTCATGATGTAGGTATTATATTAAACTCTCTGCCACTCAAGCTCCAGATTTTTTTGGACAGTAAACTAGAAAGAGCCTTGTGACAGCTGGGATCTAAATGTGTTTTTATTTTTTTTTATTTTAATGATTCAGCAAATTAAAATAAATGCAGTTATTGAGGGGAAATTTTAAATCCCACATAATTTTACATCAACACTTCCACCCTGTTTATTTCTCTGACCTTTCCCCTCGACTCCTATAAACCTTCCACTATGCCTTCTGAAACTCACCACTCCCATCATCATCAAAACCCACCATAAGCTTAATCTCTTTTCTGAAATTTTCCTTTTCCCCTTGCTTTAAATAAAACCTAGTTTCCTCCTGAGAACGTTGCTTCTCCTGCTGTCTTCTCATACAATGCCTCATGTTTTCCCCAATATCTTTTTTCTTGAACTTATTGGGGTTACATTGGTTAATAATAGTATGTAGGTTTCCGGGGTACAAATCTATAATAGATCATCTGTATACTGCATTGTGTGTTCACTTCCCCAAGTCAAGTCTCCTCCCATCGCCATTTACCTCGGCTTTACCTTCTTCTACATCCTACTACCTCCTTTTCTCTCGTAATCACCACACTGGGTTTTGGCTTTTGTTTTTTGTTGTTGTTTGTTTTTGGTTTGGTTGGATGGTTGGTTGGGTTTTTCTGTTTTGTTTTGTTTTGTTTTTTGCCTTTTTAAATGCTAAAGCTGGAGGTGTGATGGCTCTTCACTTTGATTCCTTATTACTGTTTCTAGACCATTCTCCTGTCCTCTTTCCTAAACACTGTCAGTTTTCATTCTCATGTCCTCAGGCAAAATTACTCACTGTGCCACATTTTTGTAATTTCTCATGGCCCCTCGGGGCTATTCCTGTCATTTACTGAAGAAGTTATTTCCTGGTGCATTGGCATTTTCTCTAAAACTACGCCTGTCTTGATTCTTAATAATTTTGTAATAGACATAAATGAAACTACAACATTCCAATGTCTCAATTCTTTCAATCTTTCTCCTCCAATGATATTTGTCTTTACTTTCATTCAGATACTTATTCTCATTGTCATAACTTCAGCTTGATTTTAAGTAATGTTCAACCTCTTCATAAACTCAATTTCAATCATAACTCTGTCTACCACCACCTATCTGTCCATCTGATCCCTTCTCTTACACCAATTCAAATAATTCTTCAACTCATCTGGACATGAGTGTTCTACCAGCTTTGTCATCATCCATCAACCCTCATGTTCTCTCCTTGACCAGGAAAAATGCCAGGGTCAAACATTAAAATCTCTTCTTTGCATATACCCTCAACTTCCTTGCCCCTCTCTTGCTTTGTTGTATCCTCTTGGAAAAACAATTGCCTAGTTAAATACAACTGCTTCCTATTGTGTACCAGTATATATGCAACTGAGTATGGCTGGATAAAATCACACAGCCATGCTTTGCAATAACTTCATCCCATGCCACTGGAATAACTTTAAATTCATGTCCAGTATTCTCAAGTGGAAACAATATAATCTGAGCACTCTGTCACTCTCCAGCATTCATACATTATATACTATATCCTTTCTGTCTTTAAACTTCTAAAACTGCCTACCGCACCCTTACTATTGGCTGGTGAGCTTGCTTACTGAGAAATTTGCAGTGGTCAGAGGAGAGGTTCCACATACTCCCACCATAACATCCATTCACCTACCAGCATCTTCCCCCACACTCTCCACATTCCCACCCACTACTATAGATCAGCATACATGCATCTATCTTAAGCCTCTTGTTCTGATTTATGCATTAGTTGTCACTCCTCCTCACTTATTCTAGACATTGCTCCAGCAGTTCTCCTTGTTTTTTCCTACATTATCATTTTTCTCCATGCTACTAGATCATGCCCATCAGCATACAAACATGTCACTGTCAAAATATGATCTGTAATTCTAAACTTCCATTTTCCTGATAAATATTACTCAGAAATCAGAAAAACACATCACTTGCTCTGTATTCTTGAAAAAAATACATAAATAACTATACAAATGCTCTGAAGATTCACAATTTGTATGGTTGCTGAATTTTAAGATAGGCACTGCATGAGAGTATGGGGAAGATTTTGGAGGCAGAAGTTCCTAAATAATGGAAGGAGCAAATCAACTTATCAAACCCTTCCTCTCTAATAGCATAAATGCAGTAGAATCTTGAATAAGATATTATTTCCCAGTAGTGCTGTGTCCATTTTATTGCTTCCTTTTGTGTTAACTGAAAGGAGTTATGAATTAGTTCAGTATTCACCAACAATTGAACATGGAAGCTGAGGAATTCTTTGTCATATTAAACAATTCACATTTGTTTAAATTTAAAATGTAAATTTTTTCAAATTTCCACATAACTTAGGGGAAGCATGATCTCAACTCTTTAAATTAAGTGTACATCTAGACATTAAATATTTGTGACATTTATATTAATTGTGGAAAATGATGAAATTTAAATATAGTGTAAATTTTCAACAATAATGAAAATTTGTCAAATGCACTGCATTACACTATTTGAATATAAGTAAAATCTATGGTTAATTTATGAATCTTAAGTATTCGTTTAACAATTTTATTTATAATTCTAGTGGCCACTGCCTCACAGATAATTTTTTTCCAAAATGAACTTATTAATACTCTATTAACACTACAATGATGCAAGAAAGAACTTCTAATCTGGCATTGTCATAAATAGAATAAATATAATGCAACAACATTTGCTGAAATAAAGCCAATAAAATTTTATAGACTAGACATAATAAAATATAAATTATATGTGTTTTATATTATTAGTCACTCATACACTGTCAATCAGTAACACAACACCCAGACACAGACAATAATATATAAATGTAGTCATATCTAAAGTTATTCCAATGCTCAGTTAAATAAAATGTATATATTTATACATTTAAAAAATCTCAGGATAAAGGCATATTTGTAAGATAGGAAGGTAGAGTATCTCATATTTAACACGTGTGGTTTTTCATTGAACTCTTTACTTGAGCAAAACACATTTTAGGCATGGGTCTGTATAATAGTGCTGCCACTGAGTTCAAAGTCTCCCTCACTTCTTACCTGAATTATTACATTAATATTCGAACTGGTCTCCCACTTACATGTCATTACACCATCTATTCTTAATTCAATAGTCAGGATTATTCTGTTGAAATGTAAGTCAGATTGGATCACTCCTGTATTCAAAACCTTTCAAAGGTTCCTCATGTCTTCAAAGCCAATTGCACCAGGACCTACAAATGTTCCACACCCTGTCATTATCTCTCTGCTTCAAGTCCTATAGCCCCAGGCTTACTGCATTCCAATCTCTTTAGCTTTTATTCTATTTTGTAAGGAGCGCTTCTGCCTCAGAACCCCTTCATTGGTCATCCCCTCTTCCTGGAATGACCCTTTCCCTGTAAGTGGCTTACTCTCCATCAAGCCTTTGCTCAATTGTCACTTTTTCAAATGAGGCCCTTTTAAAACTCTTTGCCACCCCCCAGCAGTCTTAATTCTCATGGTGCTTCTATTATTCTATATAATACTATATACTATATAATACATGTATATATTATATAGTACATAATACATGCAATGTGTATATGCAAATATAATGTATCATATATATGTATAATTTAGTATGCTTATTGTCTTTCTCCCCTTCCTCCACTCAAAACTTATAATACTTGGGTATTTTTTTAAATTTTGTTTGCTCTTGTATCTCCCAAGTCTAGGACAGGTCCTAGCACACTTTAAACACTTAATAAATCAATGTCTTTTTAAATAAATGATAGACTCTTTTCACTTTAGCTTAAATGATATTCTATTACTTAAAATATAATTTCCTTGCTTAGAAACCTTCAGGGGTTTCTCATTGCTCCCAGGGAAAAATTCAAATTCTTTTTTTTAACTTTATTTTTTTATTGTTGTTCAAGTACAGTTATCTCCATTTTTAACCTCACCATGGCTCCCCGCCCCACCCATCCCCACCTCCCACCCTGGAACCTACTCCCTTTGACTTTGTCTGTGGGTCCTTCATACATGTTCTTTGCTGGATCTTCCCCAATTTTCCCCCATTAGTCCTCTCCCCTCTGGTTACTGTCAGTTTGTTCTTTTTTTCACATAAAAATGAACTTATATTTAAAATATCTGATGCTATTAATCAAGTAAATGAAAATTAACATACAAATGAAATGGCGTTTTTCATCTCTGTTTTTAATTTTGCTTTTTTAAAAAAATGAGATTACTAATGAGACTAAAGTAGACTGAACTCCATGTATGATGCTGAAACTGCTATGAACAACTAAGGGAAGCTGGCAAAGTTTTTCTAAAAAGCATTTTGATAATATACATCAAAAGTTTTAAAATAGTTATATCTAATAATATGTCTCCTAAAACTCTCCTTAAAAATACCAAGGGTGCAGATCCAAGACTTGTATATAAGGCTGCTTCATACAGTATCATATTATTTCTTTTTTTCTTTTTTTATTGAAGCTTTTTCTTTAAAAATTTTTTTTAATTTTATTTTAATTGTCGTTCAAATACAATTTTCTATCTTTTAGTCCCATCCCAGCCCAGTATCATATTATTTCTAATAGTATCAAAGGAGGGCTTAATATGTCTAGCAGTTGAGAAACAACTTTGACATGCAATAATAAATGTTATAATTTAATAATTATTAACAATCAGTATTAAAAGTACTTATTCACTAATAAAGTTGCAACTGAAATTTTTGTTACCTTCTACTTCTAATTAGATAGAATTAGGCAGAAAGGTAAATAATTGAAAGAGTAAAGGCTTTGAAATCAAACAAATGGGAATAATCATAAAAATATTACATGCTTACTATGGAAATTCAGAGAAATAATACATTTGAAGTGCATTTACAGGGATCAAAACATCACAGTACAGTGATCCCTCACCTATCACTGGAGTTACGCTCCAGAGACCCCCGCGATAGGTGAAAACCCGAGAAGTAGCAGCGTTATATTTATTTTATTGTTTATATATATTTTAAGGCTTTATAAACCCTTCCCACACTCCTATAAACCTTTCCCACTCTCTTATTAACCTTTCCCACACTCTTAAAACACTTCATATGCTCTTAAACACTTTCTACACTCTTAAACCTACATAATTTTAACAGCATATAAAATTCTATATGGGTACTCACCAGTGAAGTATACAGTCATCCCTCACTTATTGCGGCCTCAGTATATCACGGGCTTTAAAAAACCTGTGATACAGTGAAGCTGCAATAAATGAACTGCAATATGGTGAGGGACAACTGTACTCAAATGAAAGGCACTTTGTCATCGTTATTAATCACTATGATTACGAACAAAGCATACTATAAAAAGTATACTAAATGTATGTATTTTTATTGTGACAAATTTAAAAAGCAAGCTATAAATATGAAAATAGAAGTAATAAGAAAATGAACTCTCATGCACACAATTCTAAATGTTAATATTTTCAACAAATGGACATTCTTATTTCATTTCTGTGCCTAACCCCAACACACACACTGTATTGTTCTGAAGTAAATTCTAGAGAGTATTGTATTTACAAATGTCTCTGGGTGCATCTCTAAAATATGAACATTCTTTTGTCTTTAACATGGCCATATCATTACATCCAAAGCAATTATTTAAACTCATCTCATGTTCAGTCAGTATTCAAATTCCTTATTGTCTTATGTTTTTAGTTGTTTCTTTGAATCAGACTCCAAGGATGGTCCCTAACATTGACATTTTACCTCTTGTTTCATTTTACACATATATATGTTCCCACTCACTTCGTCTGTGTCTTTGACCTTTATTTGCAGACAAAAATGGATATTTGTTCAAAAGTTTTTCCTAGTCATTTTTTTTCTTACTGTAGCTACATGGTGTCCAAAATATTGCTGTCTCCTTATTTCCTGTAAATTGGTAGTCAAATTTGTATTCAATATTTTTGTTCTTTGGCAATAGTAGTTCATAGATTTTGTGGGTTCTTCCACCAGGAGATATAATGTCTGACTTTCCCTTATTTTTTAAGTAGTCACTAATTGTTGCTTAAATCCATTTTTTCATTTGAATGGTGATATTTTAATTCTCATTTTTCTTTACTTATTAGTTAGAATAATATTAAAAAGAAACAAACTTGTCCCCATTTGTTTGTCCTTTGTTAGAATTCATATAGAAGAAGCAGAGAGAATGCTAGATTCTTTTTTACATACATTCTAGTTTTATTTTTATTAATAATTTTTTATTATTGTTTTAATACTATTGTCTCTATTTTCTCACCACCACTTTCCCCAGCCCCACCCTCAATCCTTCCCTCCTTTGGCTTTGTCCATGGGTCCTTAATACATGTTCCTTGATGACCCTTTCCCTTTTCCCATTATTTCCCTCCCTCTTCCCTTCTGGTTACTGTCAGTTTTTAAATATTATTTTATTGTTCAAGTACAGTTGTCTGCATTTACCCCTACCACTCACCCTTGACCCCAACCATCCCCACCTCTCTCCCCTGCTTCCAACCCCCCTTGGTTTTGTCCATGTATCTTTTATAATTGTTCCTGAAAACCCTTCCCCTCTTTCCCCCCATTATCCCCTCCCACCTCCCCTCTGGTTACTGTTAGATTGTTCTTAATTTCAATGTCTCTGGTTATATTTTTCTTGCTTGTTTGTTTTGTTTATTAGGTTCCACTTAAAGGTGAGAGCATATGATTCTTAAAGGCTAATCAGATTTTGCATGTTCTTACAAGTCTTAAGGGCTTTGCATTATCTACTACCTCTCTGTTTTCATTTCTTGCCCTTATCCCTACACGTTCCCCAGAAGCCATACTCATTCAGTTTATGTCTAGCCCAGTAAAATTTTCTCATTTACCTACCCTGCACCATATCTAGATCTCCTTCAGATTTTGATACATGACTTTCTGTTTGCCTGAACTCCCCATTGAACCCAACACGTGCATGTTTTCTCACATGCACATATAGTCTCTTAACTCCAGTGATCCCCCAGAAGTCGTCCACGAATTCGTTAGGTTCTTCTCATAGGGGTTTGCATAATCCCCTGCACTTCCACCTCAAAACACTTGCCAATGCTTTATTGTTATGACAGGTTAGATATCTGTTTTCCCAAGTGGATTTTGAGAATCCTGAGAATAGGAACCCTGACAACCATATCCTCAGGGCTTAGCACAGTGTCTGGCAATGATAACCAGTGTGTTAGTGTTTGTGACATTTCTAAGAATTGACTACATATTAAGTGATTAATCTTAAATAACTCTAAGAGGTAGTATTATCCTCCAATTTACAGATGAATAGAGCAAGGCACAGAAATTAAGCAAATTGCCCAAGGTCACAAAAGCCTGAGTCAGAGTTTGAAACTGGCCTGACTGCCCAGCTACAGGGCTCTTGCTTCAAACCTTCATGTTATATTGCCTCTGGAGCATAGTAAATATTAAGAGTGCAATACATAATTGCCAAATGAATGCGCAAAAGATAGGGAACTCATAGAGTCAATGGATGGCACTTACTGAAAACCACTTGTCCAGAAGAGAGAGTAGTAGGCAATGACTCTGCACTCACTGAAAACACAGCCTGCTATACAAGAGTGACCCACAGTACCTGATTTTTGTCCATAATGGTCATGATAGCTGAGTGTCTCCATGTTCTTCCTTCCTAGAACTGCTCACCACTGCTGGTGGAGTATTCTTAAGGAAATCTTCCTGTTCCTGTTATAGAAGCCATATCTGAAAGCAACAAGACCATTATTATAAATAAGAAAAAAAAGTGTTCATGAACCTTAGAAATCATGAATGGGATAAATAAGGATTAGAAATTAAAAGTGTGTTTTTTCTTTTCTGCAAAAGTAAAAATAAAAAATTACACTACTCTTAGCTGAATAAACAGTATGTAGATGGTGGCATGAGTAGCCTGTTTACTAATTCTTAATACCTTATCATTCTCATCCTATTCATTGCACTTTTATACAGTTCATTTACTGAAAAGAACCTTATGCAAATGAAGCAGAAAGTATTCTTGAAATATGTGGCAGACCACAAGTGCATACTATTTAAAAGTAAATGTCATGTTGTGGCTACATGGGTATATTTTATATACCTTTGTCCCTTCTGAGCCAAGCGGTGTGGATTCACCCTGTCTTCAGTCGCTGCTTGAAGACACTGCAACGGCTTTAGACACAACTAGATCTCTGTGCCACCAGACAACCTAGGGAATTGCCTGAGAAAGGCAAACCTGAATATGTGCTGAAAGGTATTCACCAGAGAATAAATGGGAGCTTCAGAAAACAGACTGATCTCGACAGCCATCCTTTCTCCTACAGAAATTATCCATTATGCATTACTTAAGGAAGACAATACATTTTTATATAAGGAGGAATTTTATTTTAGGTCTTAGAGTGACTTGATGGGAGGTATAACTCTCACACCCTTATGAATTCACTGATAGAAGGTGCTAATTTTCCATACAAGCAATTGATTTAGTGACACAGTAGATGCCTGGATAGCCATACAGCTTAGCTGAAGGGCCCCCAAATGAAGCGAGCACTGTTCCCGTAGACAAGCATGCAGTCACTTTTCTGACTCAGGTTGTCCCAGTAGTTTTCTTTTCTTTTATTTATTTTAAATTTAATTTCTTTTCATGCCATTGGGAAAATTAATATAATTCATAAGGGCTTGATGTTGTATCTGGAGTGAGGCTATGGAATAGCAGATTACTTTGTTGACTCCATTAGGCAGTAGTTAATGACTTATTGAGTGCATAAACATGCCAAGTTTTTTTTAAAAATTGAGAGAAGGCATAGGTGTTGTATGTGTATACAACACATTTCTATAAAATATCTTCTCAGTGCTTTAGTAACCTAGGAGTCAACTGTGGTCCTGAACACAGGCTGACTAAAAATTGACTGTTTTCTGGACTGTGGTGGTCATTTTCTTGGTCTCCCCACATCCACTGTCTGTCACACTCAATCCAGCCCCCGGAAAATTGAAGTGATCAACCTGTAACACATCTGACTATCACATTCCACTGCTAAATCTCTTTCATGACTTCAATGTCATTGATAGGTAAATCCAAATGCTTTATTATAGTATGAAATAACCATAATCATTGGCACCTGTCATAGCTTCCTCTACTTACAACGAAAACATAAACCACACTGGACTATTCCCAGAAAACAGCATAGACTTTTTTTTTAATTCCATGCCTTTTAACATTCTGCTATCAATGCCTAGGATGCCCATGCCACATAATCCATGAAGTCTTGACGCTAGTTTTAACTGGGAGCAGCTGTCAGTCTGCTGTGAATGAGAGACAACCAAAATAGACAATTAGACTTTCATTGCAGCATAATGGCAGATAAAGAGATTTGAAAATATTCCTGTAATGAATACCTACCTAGTAATGCTGAATTGTATTTTTAAAACAATCTTTTGTGAATTTAGTTGAGGTCATAGCGTCCAGTGTCAGAAATTGTGAAAACTAAAAGCCAGAACAGGAAATACATGAATTAATGCTGTAACTATGTCAGGGATAGAGATGGTAGGGGGTTGTGCATATCAGTACTCTAAGGGTTGGGGTTTTCAACATCTGCCTGAGGATAGGAGATCAGGACTTGGAATCACACAGGTAAAGAATTTCAAGTAAGATATAGGATTAAAGCAGGAGTGCCAAAGAGCTAAATAATGAATGATGGGAAAAGAAACAAATTAAGACTTTCAACAGTCTAGTAATATGACAAGGGAGATTTTTTTTTTTGCTTTTTCATATACCTCTGGGCAGAAAAAAATATAAAAATATCTCTCTTATCAGTTAAAAGCCCTAGGTCTGCACCACATGTGGATTTGGGTTAAAAGCCACATGTCACTTGTGTGATTCAAGAAACTCCATGCTAAAAAATTAGCATGGGGTTTGGGGTAAGTGGCTGCTATCCCTGGACATGGGCAATTATGAACTCATCCCAAAGGGATATACCTCCAGTCCAGGTGATCCACAATTTCTTCATACAAAACTCAGCAGATAAAGACTTACAATTCAAAATTTAAAAATACAAGAGGAAACAATCCGTTATGAGTGAGAACCAGCAGGCACAGCAACAATGGAGGCTTCACTTCCTTCTCTCATTGCCCTATCCACTCAGGAGATTTTAAACTAGTCTGAGAGACTATAAAATAAATTTTACGATGATTTAAGATCTAATTGAAATTAAAACCATAAGAAATAACAAGACAATATGAAATAGAAATGGAATGAGTATATCTGAAAAAGAACCAAATAGCACTTTCAGAAATAACTAACATAGTCTTTAAACTTAAAATCACATTACATTGGGCACAGCTGTATATAATATGTTTAGAACTCTTGAACTAGAAGACAGTATACTTAAAGATTATCCAGAGTTTATTTCAGAGATATAAAGAAATAGAAAACATGAAAGATATATCAGGAGACATGGAGGATAGAAGAAGACATTTCAATATGCATGTAGTAGAAATTACAGAAAGAGAAAATACAATAGGGTCAGGCAATATTCAAGTATTTTTCTAATTTATGTATATGGATACTAGGACTCTAGGAGTATAATAAGTCACAAGAGGATAAATAAAACCGTGAGTACTTGTGGACATAAACAATGAAACTGCAGATGAACAAGGGAAAAATATTAAGAGCAGCCAGAGGAAAGATTACCAGCAAAGCAATGACAGACCATTAGACAGGAATACTCTTCTCAAAAGCAGTAAGACAAGCCAGAAGACAATGAAATCATTGCTTCAGATAATGGAAGAAAGTGATTGTCGATCTAGAAGTCTAACCAATTTCTAATGTAAAAATGAACAGACTTTTATTTTTTTAATTGTCGTTCAAGTACAATTGTCTCCATTTTTACAACACCGTGCCCCTGCCCCACCCATCCCTGTCTCCTATCTTGGAAACTACCCCCTTTGGTTTTACCCATGGTCCTTTATACATGCTCTTTGACAGCCTTTGCCCCATTATCCCTCTCCTTCCTCCTCTCTGGTAACTGTCAGTTTGTTATATTCCAACGTCTCTGGTTGTATTTTACTTCTTTGTTTTGTTGATTAGGTTCCACTTGTAGGTGAGATCATATGGTATTTGTCTTTCACCACCTGGCTTATTTCACTTAGCATAATGTTCTCCAGATCCATCCATGCTTTTGCAAAGGTTAGGATCTCCTTCTTTCTTTCTGTTGCATAGAATTCCATTGTGTAAATGTGCCATAGTTTTCTGATCCACTCATTTACTGGTGAGCACTTCAGTTGCTTCCAGCACTTGGCTATTGTAAATTATGCTTCTGTGAAAATGGGGGGGGGGCATGGGTTCCTTTGAATTGATGTTTCAGGATCCTTAGGATATAATCCCAACATATTTGCCAATGATACTTTGGACAAGGATTTGATCTCTAAAATATATAAAGAACTCACACGACTCCACTCCAGGAAGACAAACAACCCAATTAAATAATAGGCAAAGGACCTGGACAGACATTTCTCCAAGGAGGACTTACAAAGGGCCCAGAGACATATGAAAAGATGCACAGCATCACTAGCCATGAGAGAGATGCAAATTAAAACCACAATGAGATACCACTTCACACCTGTCAGTATGGCCATCATAAACAAATCAACAAACAACTAGTGTTGGAGAGGTTGTAGAAAGAAGGGAACCCTAGTGCACTGTTGGTGGGAATGAAGACTGGTGCAGCCACTGTGGAAAACGCTATGGAATTTCCTCAGAAAACTAAAAATGAAACTACCTTTTGAGTCAAAATGAACAGACTTAAAAAAATAAAGAATGAAATTTCACTGGTCATAGACATCTGGTGAAATAACTATTAAAAAAACAACTTCATAAATATAAAAATTAAACTCAGAAGAAAAGAGTGAGATATAAAATGCAATGGTGAAAAAGAAAGTAATAAATATGTGGGTAATGTAACATGGACTACATAATAAAATAACTGTGGCTAATTTTAGAGGGTATAAAACCAAATGGAATTAAAATATTAGATCTCTAAGAATGAAAGAAAATGATGTCTGTAAAAGTGTTTTAAGGTTTTGAACTGTCCAATGGAAGGTACAGATGCTGCTAAAATTTAGACTTTAAATCAATTATTTAAAATATTAAAGATAACTAAAATAACAGAAATAAAATGTACTCTTTAAATACCAGTAGGTAGGGAAAAAGATAAACAAAGAAGAGTGGATTAGTAAATAGAATGCAGAAAAGAAGAGGGGTAAAGAAAGAAAATAGAAAAGGAGAAGATACAAAATGAAAACAATAGAAATAAATCCAAATATATCTGTAATCACAATAAATGTAAATGTCTATGCTTGCCATTTAAATCAAGGCTCTTATATTGCATATAAAACCATTTAGCCATATGTCATTTACAAGAGATATGCTTAAAATGCAAATACCTGGAAAGACTAAAGTTAAAGGAATGGAAGAAAATACATCAGGATTAATATGCCATGGATATATCCATATCAAATGAAATAGATTTTAAGGCCAAAAGTAACATTAAGGATACTATTAAGTTAAAAGATATACTAAATATATATTATTAGAGATTTATAAGCACCTAACATATAGTATTAAGACATATAACACCAAAAATATCAGAACTACAGAAAAAAATCATAAATCCATGATCATGGTGAAAGGTTTTAATAGTTATCTCTCAGAAGCTAATGAATTAAGCAATAAAAATATTAAGACTATAGTACATTTGTACAACAAAATTAGCAAGCTTTATCTAATGGACATATCTCCTACTCAATAATTAGAGAATACATTATTTTTAGAACACAATTGAAACAACTTATTAAAAAATTAAACTTCGTTGGTGATAAGAATACTTAACATCTACCCTTTTAGTAGATATAAAGTATACAACAGAGTATTGTTAACTATGTTCACATTGTTGTACATTAAATGTCCAGAAATTATTCATATTGCTGCACATTAGGTCTCCAGAACTTATTCATATTGTATAACTGACACTTTGTACTTCTCGATCAATATCTTTCTATCTCCGCCTCCTCCAAGCCCCTGAAAACTGTCATTCTACTCTCTGCTTCTATGAGTTTGGCTATTTTATATTCCACATATAAGTAAGATCATGCAGTATTTGTCTTTCTGTTTCTGGATTATTTCACTTAGCATAATGTCCTCCAATTTCATCCACATTAAAAAAATGGAAAGAGATAGCTATTTGAAGTGGTCGATATGTTTATTGGCTTGATTGTTGTCTTTATTTCACAATGTATGCATATATTAAAACATCAATTAAATATACAGGGTCTGGCACAAACAACACCCCTTTTTATTATAAAATCTTTTATTACAAAATCATAAGGATGTAATTCTGTAACATAACAATATCACACTCAAGCATACCATATGACATTTTAGGTGAAATGTTCAAATTAAAACTATAAATTATTACACCCATATTATTACCCTACTAACCACACTCAAGCAGATGTTACTTCTGCTGGACCCTGTATATACTTTTTATTTCCAACATACCTCAGTAAATATGGAAAAAATGATATTATCTAAAAATAAAAAATGAGGTTCTGTCAAGAAAATAATATTGCCCATGTTTTAGCCCAGAAAGAAAATGTTAACAAGTAGCAACTAATTTCATATAGACAAGATAGTATTTGTTTTATTTAACATGAAAGGAAATAACAAAAATAGACAACTGAAAGATAGTTCAATATATTCAGAAATGTTAAATATATTTCTAAAAAATCATGGAACAATGATAAAGCTATAATAGAAATCAAATCACATTTTAAAATGAATGAAAATGAAATTATTTCATATCAAACATTGTGAGATATAGCCAAAGCTGTAATAAAGGCAGAGGTTGTAGACTCAAATGCATCTCAGAAAAGAGGAAAGTCTTAAATTAATGAACAGAAGGCAATACAAGAAATTAGAAAATAAACATCAGAATTAAATCAAAGAATGTAAAAAGTAACATAAATATCAAACAGAGACCAAAGGAAACAATGAAGAACCGAAAAGAAAAACAAAAAGTTGTTTTTTTTAAAGAATTCCAATAAAATGGGTAAAACTCTAGAGATAATGGATCCAAAAGAAAGACAAAAGGGCCAAACAAACAATATTAAGAGTGAAAATGTGAACATGAATGCAGATATAGCAGACAAAAAAAAGGCATAAGGGAATGCTAATGAACAACTTTACGCCAGTATGTATTTAAATATGTATGAAATGGATAATTTCCTAGAAAAATAACCTGAGTAAACCTGTAACCACGAAAGAAATTGAATCAGTAGATAAAACTAAAGTGCAGTAGATAAAAATCTCCCTGTGAAAACTACACCAACACACACATAAACTCATGTGCACACATTTCAGGCAGTTTGAACATTAAGTTCTGTCAAACCTTTAAGGAAGAGATGATCTCTATATTATACAAACTGTTCCTGAGAGTCAGCCTCAGTGAGGCTGAAAACATCTTAGCAGGTAACAGTGTGCAGCTGTCAAGGGTAAGAGCCACTGAGCTCACTCCTTCCTTTTGCAGCTGAGGGAAGTGGGCCTTCGCTAGGTATGCTGACTTGTTCAGTTCACAGAGCTAGTTATATTTCCTGAACTCAGGTTGGTGTTTGTATTGGCACAGATTTCATGGAATCTCTCTTGGATATTTTTCTTATTTGGAACTGCAAATCTTACATTTTTCATCCTTTTTCTTCTTTGCAAATGGTTATTAGTAGGATAAAGTTGCAGTTTTGATGAGCCCATAACAGGAAGTAATATGTGATTATTAAATGATATTTCATTTTGGAACAGATTTGGAATTGAAATAGAATTTCTCAGAAGTGAAAGGAGCAGACAATACACTTCTCACCTGAAAGAGCTCAACATCAGGTTTGCACGACATAGAAAAATGAGAGAGATGTACTTTCTGCTCAATTTTTCTGTCGACCTAAAACTGCCCTAGAATGCAATGTCTATTAATTTACAAAAGTGATGGACAATATCCTCTTTCCTCTTAGGTGGCTTACACAAAGGACTGATTATCAAAGCCTAGAACTTTCTTGGCATTCAGTTCCCCACTCTTGCTCAATATTAGAAGATCAGATAGAGGCTGGGTATCTAGCTTATGCTAACTGGTTCAGAGAGTCTTCAATTAGATGAAAATATTTCAATAAGTGTATCAGCCACAATTACAAGCATAATGAGCAGAAGTCAAAGTGAATTAGTAAGGACTATGATTCATTTTTGGAAAAGTTGATTTAGTTCCAACTCAACTGGGTAATTCAAATTATATTCCTGGTGGGTAATAGGCATGCCATTTATACCATGAATACATCTGGAGTAGCCACAAATTGTAATGAACACAGAGAATTGTAATTTATGACTGAAGAGGACTTCCATTATGACAAAGTTCAGATGAAAGGCCAACATCCCAAACTGATATTTACCAACTTATATCAGGGCCCAATGCACTGAACATTTCTGTGTCAAGAATGATCTGCTCAAGAAGCTATCATAATATGTTCAGATAAAATACTTCATTTAACCCACATTCTGATAGTAATAATAACAGTAAACATCCATCGAATGACTGTTACCTATATACTACTTTAATATATATTATCTTATTTAATATAATAAATTTTCAAGTTTGGCAATATTATCTATATCTTTCCAAAGTGGAAGCTATAGTAAAGAGGTCAGGTGATTTACCTAAAGTCACATGGCATAGCCAGCTCTCTAACTTAAATTTATTATTATTCCCAGTGTCCTTATCACTACACTACACTGTTGCTACCCTTTTGCAGTTCTTCAAGGCTGTAGCCAAGAGATCTTTCACTCTGAGTTTGTGCCTTTCTCCTGGGCATTTCTCTTTCTACTGTTCTTATTATATTCCATGTCAAGAGGAAGAGACTATTCCTGCTTTCCTTCTGACCAAAAAATAAACAGTTTTTAGAAAGTGTCTGCCTTTTCTCTTCCTTTTCTCCAAGGTACAACCAACTGGGATTTTCAAAATAAACAGTTTTTCTAATGCTAGAGAGACATAAAAATGGAAACAAAGTAGAAGAAAGTGTCAAAAAATAGTCATATCTGAAGTACAGTTTCTGACCTGAATAGATTAGGATGTGGTAAGAAGGTGCACCTGTCAAATAAGAATCTTGCCAATAAAAGTACACATTTCCTTCTCAATGTCCTTTCACATAGATCTTGAGTTGATTGGAAGTGGCGTGATCCCTATGTTGATAGCCTAGACCCAAGTGCATAAGGCAACTCTCTACATTGATGGGTATATAGTGGAAATCATTGAAGCCATAAGCCATCCTCCAATCACCTTCACTTGCTCCTGAGATTATTTCTTCACAAGTGCCTACAACTCTTTATTCTGATAGTAACTTTCTCCCTCTAGTTTGGTTAATGGAACAATTCTACCAACTCTAGCCTTTGAACTTAGTAGCCTCCAAAGATCCTTCCAGATCTGAAATAATAGGCATCCAGTGTTTGTCTTTGTCTGTCTTATTTCACTGAACATAATGTCCTCCATTTTCATTCATATTGTTGCGAATGGCAGGATTTTCTTCTTTCTCATGGCTGAGTAATATTCCACTACCTCTCTATCTTTACCTCTATCATCTGCATCTATATAGATATAGATATAGATATCTTCTTTATCCATTAATCCATGGATAAGTATTTAGGTATTGTTTATCACTTAGAGAATGTGGAATATAAATAAATCAAACTGATAAAAATAAGGAATAGAATGATGGCTACTGGAGGCTGAGAGTTGTGGTAATAGGAGAGATGTTGTTTAACTCTACAAATTTGCAACTAACGACAAGTCCTGAAGATTCAATGCGAATAGAATAGTGAATAGAGATACAGTATTATATTATAATCGTCAAACTTGCTAAGAGACTAGATCTTAATTATTCCTACCACAAAAAAGAAGTTATTACATCATGTGATAGAAGTATAACAAATTAATTCAATGGTTTATTGGCCAGTCTTTTAAAAAATATTTTATTTGTTGATTTTTTAATGTTTTTTAATTGTTGTTCAAGTACAGTTGTCTCCATTTCCCCACCACCACTCTCCTTCTTCCCCACCCATCCCTGCCTCCCACCCTCGATCCTATCCCCTTTGGTTTTGTCCATGTGTCCTTTATACATGTTCCTTGAGGACCCTTCCCTTATTTTCCCCCAATGTCTCTCTCCCTCTCCCCTCTGGTTACTGTCAGTTTGTTCTTTATCTCAATGTCTCCAATTATATTTTGCTTGCTTGTTTGTTTTGTTGATTAGGTTCCACTGATAGGTGAGATCAGATGGTATTTGTATTTCATTGCCTGGCTTATTGCACTTAGCATAATGTTCTCCAGATGGGCTTTTTAATACAGAAAAACTGAATGCCTTTGGGTTTATTTTGGCTATTTCTTTCTCTAAAGTATAATTTTCTATTGTCTTTGAGACCAAGCAAGGTAGCATTTCTTAAATTAAAGGAAAATCATATCTCATGGGATATTAGCATAAACTCCATAGAGTTATCCCCACTTTTTGCCATGTCTAAGGCTTCTGTAGATCACTTCTAAGAGTGACTACCAGCCTGCCAAAATAAGTCAATCCAAAACTAGCAGAAAAATTACCAGGTTTTCACTGGTGCGAAATCCATATGTGGACACCAATATTCCCCCACCTCCACTCTGCCTTAGGATATAGTGTGTTGTCTTTTAATGAAAAGAAATTCATGTAAAAATATCTCATTTCATCTGCATAACATTCCATTCTGTAAGTGTACCACAGTTTTTTGATCCATTCATTTACTGATGGGCACTTAGGTTGCTTCTAGCAGTTGGCTATTGTAAATACAGTGATCCCTCACCTATCATGGGAGTTACCTTCCAGAGACCCCTGCAATAGGTGAAAATCCGCGAAGTAGCAGCGTTATATTTATTTTATTATTTATATATATATATTTAAGGCTTTATAAACCTTTCCCACATTCCTATAAACCTTTCCCACTTTCTTATCAACCTTTCCCACACTCATATAAACACTTCATATGCTCTTAAACACTTTCTACACTCCTAAACCTACATAATTTTAACAACAGATAAAATTCTATATGAGTACCTACCAGTGAAGCATACAAAGCCCACAATATAGCAAAAACTCCACAATACAGAATTAGATATATATATTTTTAAAAACCTGCAATACAGTAAAGCTGCAATAAGTGAACCACGATATAGGAGGGATGACTGTAGTGCCGTTGTGAACATAGGGGTGCATTAGCAGAAAGAAAGAAGGAATTGCTATCTTTGCGACAGCATGGATGGAACTGGAGAGCATTATGCTAAATGAACTAAATCAGGTGGTAAAAGACAAATATCATATGATCTCACCTATAAGTGGAACCTGCCAAGAAAACAAACAAGTGAGCAAAATAGAACCAGAGGCATGGAAACATGGAACAGACTGAAAGTGACCAGAGGGAATGGGGAAGAGGGACAATGTTGGGAAGAAGGGGAAGGGACTAGACAAAGAACGTGTACGAATGACCCACGGACATGAACAACAGTGTGGGGATTGACTGTGGAAGTGGGGGTGGGCTGGGAGGAGGAGAAGAAAGAGGAAAAAATTGGGACAATTGTAAGAGAATAACAGTAAAAATGATTAAAAAATGAAGACAAAAATACACAAAAAATCTCTTCAAATGTAAAAGTTCATAGATTGAGAGAACTTATAAGACAGAGCACAGAACAATTAGACCACGAAAAAGAATCCTGATAATGTACATTTAAATCGATAAAATGATAAGTATTATTTTTCATATTGCTCTCTTATGGAGGACAGTGGGAGTAGCGAAGTACGGTTTAAGGGGACAGCTAAGGTATAAACTGTTGCTTTGAGAGAATATTGCCATAAGACATAAGGTGGCAGAATTTACATCTGAGAGAACTGCCATGTAGTGTTGCAATGTGGGGAAGCAAAGTGGCCAGCCATGTTTTCAGGCAGATAGATGTCAGAGATGAGACAGAGACACTAAGAAGCAGACCTGTAGAACAACTGCAGCAGAACTATTGCAAATGACATAGGATAAAGCATTTGTATTAGGAATTATTTGAATGTGTGCTCTTGTAAGAACTGGTAGAGTGATCACTATGTATCTGTTGCTTCTTAGTGTTGTATTTGCCCTGAAGATAACAGAGCAGGCAGTTTGGAAGGAAGGGTGCATGTAAAATGGAGGGGGAAAAGGACAAACTGGAATCTACAAGGATTAGCTGTCCCTTTGATAATGCAGATGAACGTCAAGAGAAGTCAAAGTCTGTCCTCAGTAAACTAAACACATACCTGGTCCAAAAGTCAGAGATACTGAAGCTGAAAATCCAGCAGGAGTTAAGAGGCCACAAGCCTGACTCTAATACATATGTCAATAAGGTGAGGCAGCAGCTCAGTGACAATGTTCATGGCCTGCCACACTGCATAACCCTACACTAAATTTCTGAGTGTAACCATGAGTGCTTCCTTATATATATTATATGATATGAAGAAGTGTATATTGTGCGAGGTCTGTCCAGAAAAAGTCCAGCCACTGTTAATATAACAAGAACAATTTGTGCATCGTCATTAATGTGACCTGGAAGCCAAGGACAGTGGACTGCAATGCACATGCTTGAACAGTGATGACTTCATTTTACTAGTCAGTGGGAGTGAGTGGTAGATGCTGCGGAGTGAGCATGTGTACTGTGTGTCCATCACATTCAAAATGACTGAGCAAGTAGAGTAACAAATCTGCATCAAATTCTGCATGAAGCTTGAAAATTCCTCCGGAGAAACTATGTGGATGATTCAGAAGGCTGCAGCTATGGGAAACTGGTGATTGGCAGCTGCATCACAAGAACATGCCCACTCATGCATCATGTCTTGTGCAGAGTTTTTTGGCGAAACATCAAATCACACAGGTGACTCAGTTCTCCTACAGCCCAGATTTGGCACCCTGTGGCTTCTGGCTTTTCTTAAAGCTAAAATCACCTTTCAAAGGGAAGAGATTTCAGACCATCAGTGAGATTCAGGAAAATATGACAGGGCAGCTGATGGGGATTGGGAGAACTGTGTGAGGTCCCAATGTACCTACTTTGAAGGGGACTGAGGTGTCATTGTCCTATGTACAATGTTTCTTGTATCTTCTTCAATAAGTGTCTCTATTTTCCATAGTGTATAGCTGGAAACTTTCTGGACAGACCTCATATATAATACATGAAGAAGCACTCATTAATATAAATGTATATGTAGATTTTATTGAGATGATTTACCTATCATATAATTCATCTTTTCCCAAAGCAACTATACCTTTCACACTCTTCCCAGCAATGAATGAGGGTTCCAATTTCTCCATATCTCCAGCAACACATTATTATTATTATAGCCATCCTAGTTGCTGTGAGGTGGTATCTCATTGTGATTTTGATTTGCATTTTCTTAATGATTAATGATGTTGAGCATCTTTTCCTGTGCTTACGGGCCAATGGTATATCTTCTTTGGAGAAATATTTATTTAAAGCCATTTTGCAATTAAGATTTTTCTTCTTTGTTATTGACTTGTAAGATTTCTTTATATATTCTGTTCATT
The DNA here is from genome assembly GCF_019186645.2 of Phyllostomus hastatus. Classification (NCBI taxonomy): domain Eukaryota; kingdom Metazoa; phylum Chordata; class Mammalia; order Chiroptera; family Phyllostomidae; genus Phyllostomus; species Phyllostomus hastatus. The sequence continues at coordinate 4,839,282 of NW_025333841.1, read as the reverse complement.
AAGTACTTATCCAATATAATATAGTTTATTGCACTTTGTTGGTTGTCTACTCATTTTATTGATAGTGTACTTTGAGTCATAAAGGTTTTTAATTTTTATGAAATCCAAATTGTCTTTTTTCCCCTTTATCACTTGTGTGCTTGATGTCACTTCTTTGAAACCATCCCCAAATACAAGGTCATGAAGATTTGCACCTATATTTTCTCTTAACAGTGTTAAGGTTTTAGTTCTTATATTAAGGTTTTGAGTTATTCGTATATGGTCTGAGGTAGGAGTCCAAATTTATTGCTTTTTGTGTTATTGTCTTAGAGGGCATCATAGGTTTAGATGCAGCAAAGCAGCACATTGGGACTCTGAGAAACTGAAGTTTAGCTCTCTCCTTGCCATGGATATGTCTGCTATAACATTTAGCAATTGGGTTTACTTTACTTATTATGATACTGTCAGTTTCTGTGTTTGATTTTGTTTTTTCTATCTATCATGAACTGAGAGAGAGAAGAATTCAAACCTTTACTACTCATATGTTTTTATCTTTCTCATTTTATTCCCTGGTGCTTTTGTTTGATAAAATTGAGGCTCTCTTAATTTTGCACATAGATTTTCATAATTATTGGATCTTTCTTAGGAATTTCACCTTTTATCATGATAAAGCACTTCACACTTCCTTCTATTTTAATGCTTTTTTTGCCCTAAATTCAACAGGTCTGATTTTTAAATTATGCAACCTGCTTTCATTTTTGCATGCATTTGCATGGTTTCACTCTTTCCATCATTTAATGTCAATGTTGCTGAGTCACATTATTTGGGGTACACTGAGTTTTCCTATATGGTATTATCTGAAAGCTTTTGTCTTTTAAAAAGTGAGTTTACCTGGTTTTATTTATTGAAATGGAAAGAACTTAGGGACTTACATTTGTCAAATTTTTGTATGCTATGCTTTCTGTTTCTATTGCCTTTAATATATTTTCCCTGATTTTTTGTGTATTTCTTCCAATGCTTTGGAAGTATTACATTTTTAATCTAGTAGTTTTCCTTTAATTATAATGAACTTTTTAAAATCCTGTTATTTTTGATAGTATTCACTATCTATAATTAACAGCAATGGAATTATTGTATATTTACTTTCTTCCTTTCTCTTCCACCTCTCTACTAAAATTTTAGTTGATTTTATTTGTCCAAGTATTTATCATTATCTCTTAAAATATCTGGATACATGTATTACTTTATCAAATTGGAATGATATGTTTTGACTTCAGTTATAAAAGATGAACTCACTACTGTAAAGAACATTAGCCATTTTACTCTAGTTCTTCTCTTCATTTCCACATTATCAGAGTTTATGGAATTTATGTTTTTATCTGTAATTATAGTCTCCATGTCTGTTATACTTTAAACCCTACATTTCAATGGATTCAATACTTACTGTTAGTCTTTTTTGCTAGAGTTTTCACTCATCTCACTAGTTTTTCTGGATGTTTTTTGAATGCAGGATGACAACTGCATTAGTTTTCTACTGCTGCCATAACAGATTTCCACAAACCAGTGGCTTGAACAATATAGATTTATTATCCTACAGTTCTAGAGGTCCAAAGTGTGACAAGTTGTTCATTAGGCAACAATCAGTGAGTCAGCAGACCTGCATTTCTTTCTGGAGGCTGTAAGTGAAAATCATTTCCTTGCACATTCAAGCTGTTACAATTGCAGGAATGAAGTCCCTGTTGTTTCCTTGTTGGCTGACATATTGTTGAGGCTACCTGTGTGCCTTGGCTCCTGGCTCCCTTCCTCCATCTACACAACCAGCAATGGTACTTTAGAACCCCTCTCACATTTTGAATTTCTCCTGCATGTCTCTGATTTATTCCTCTCCTGCTTTCTTCTACTTTTAATATGGGCTCAGATGATTACACTGGGCTCATGTAGATAATAAAAGATAATTTCCCTATTTTAAGGGAACTTTAATTTCAGTTGTGAAGTACCTTTTACATGTAAGGCAACATAATCACAGATTCCGGGGACTGGACATCTTTAGGTGGTCATTCTTTGACCTAGCATAAACATCAAACTATTTAAAGGTTTTCTTTGTATCACAGAAGAGAAGTTAAACAATTTCCCAGAGTCTCCTTTCCTAAATGGTTCTGAATTAAAGTTTGCCAATGAGAGGCACTTGCATGATGTTTAGAAGGTATTTAGAACAGATACGTTTATTTTACTCTACTGGAATGTGCAGCCAGATGCACAGACAGATGTGAGATTCACAGAAGCTTCTTAGTAAGCTCTTGAGACATCTACTTTGTAGGATTTCAACATATGAATGGGGCAGGGGTGGGTGGGTTGCAGAATTCAGCCCACAATATAAGGAAACTGAAATTTATGCATATACAAATTATACAAAAAGATAATATCTCCTGTTCACCTGAATGGGCTCTGAGAGAGATGTAGCTAAAATTTGGACTTCAGCAGTATCTTAAAAAATGACTCCTGGGAAATATGTTCCATTTGTTTTTCCCAAGTGCTAAAAACATTCCGTATCTTCATACTTAGATATCAGATTGTTTTATTATTAGAATTATTGTGTCAGCTTTTTTTGTTAGGTTTTTGAAGATAATACTCCACATTTTCCAGTCTTTAAAAAAAACTTAGGTATATAAATTAGGAGGCAGAGATCTTAGGTGTTCAGTTGGATGAGTTCACACAGTTGTTCAGAGCCATGCAACCCCACCCCGGTTAAGATACAGAACCCTTTCATCATCCTCACAATCTCCCTTGTGACTCTGCGCAGTCAATCTCCCTTGCATATCAAGCCCTAGGCAACCTTTGTTCTGATTTCTATCACTGAGGAATGGTTGTGGCCTATTTTGGGTTCTATATAAATTAAACCATACAGGTATGACTGGCTTCTTTCACTCAACAAAATGGTTTTTGGATTCATTTTTGTGCCCTACGTATTAGTAGTCTGCTGAGTGGTATTGATTGCAGGGATGTGCCACACTGTGTTTTACTCATTCTTCTGTTGATAGACATTTGGGGTGTTTCCAATGCTTTATAAGCATTCTAGTAGAAATCTTTTGTAAATATATATTTTCATTTTAGGAAGAGAATCACTGGTTCGTAGTGTAGATACATGTTTAACTCTATAAGGAATTATCAAACAATTCTCTAGAGTGGCTGTATCATTTTACATTCCTACCAGCAGCATACAAAAATTCTTGTCATTTTACATATTCAACATTATTTGGGATTATCATTTTTTTTAAAAATCCAATTTAATGAGTGTAAAATATTTTCTTATTGCATTTCTCTGATACTAATGATGTTAAGTACCTTTTCATATACCTATTAGCCATTCTTGTATCTTCTTTTGCAAATTAGATTATTCAAGAGTTTTGCCCCTTTAAAAATTAGTTGTCTGCCTTTTGTTTTTCATGGATAAAGTTTAATTTTAGAGCAGTTTTAGGTTTACAGAAAAACCATGCAGAAAGCCCATATTTCATATTACCTCTCCTCAAAAAGTTTCTCCTATTATCAACATCTTGAATTTGTGTGGCATATATGTTACAATTGATAAATCAATAGTGACACATTATTATTAACTAAAGACTATAGTTTACATTAGGTTCTACTCTTTATGTTGTATACTCTTTGCTCTTTGTGCTGTATATTCTGTGGGCATTAAGAAATGTACTCATCCATGTGTCCATCATTATATTATCATACAGAAATATGATAATATTTCTCCCTAAAATTCTTTAGAAAACCTCATTTCAGTAAAAACCCAGAAATGCAGTTGTTGGATAGTATGGTAAGAGTATATTTAGCTTTGTAAGGAACCACCCAACTTTCTTCTAATGGTTGTTTGTCTTTTTCATTGTTAATTTTTTGGAGTTATTTATATATGCATGTATTCTTGATACATATGTTCTATTTACATATTCTAAAATGTTTACCTATTCTCTATATTAGTCATTGGAATGTATATGTGTCTGTATATATTCAGTGACTTGTCTACTCATTTTCTTAACAATATCTTTTGATAAGCAATATATTTTTCTAATTTTATGAAGTGCAGTTTGTAATGTTTGCTTTTTATGGGTGGAATTTTCATAGCTTTAGTTTCTATTGTATGTCTCTGATCTATGTCAGGTTAATGTTTATATATGGAATGATGTAAGGTTTAAGGTTTATCTTTTTGCCCATATTGCTATATAGTTGTTCTAGAAGTGAACAAACTATAATATCAATAGCAACTTGCATTCCCAACCCTGACATCTTTATTTCTGAAAACAATTCTCTGCTAAAAGTAATGAGGGTTCTTTAGAGAAATGCCAAACTCCAGAGTTAAGGCAGGAAAAATACATGATGACCCTGGAATCTCTCATTGACACAGAAAGAAAGAAAGGGCTCAAGGAATAAGGTAACCATGTCAATAGGACACAAGAACCAGCTTTAAATGGGTCCTGACTTCAAATAATAGAAACTTGAGCTTGAACACAAATAAAGATAGTAATAGATTTAATCTATTGAATAAAATAGGAATCCAAGGGTCCATGCTGATCAAAACAAAGATATAAATAAAAAGGATGAAAAGCACCCCTTTTGAGTAGAATGCAAACTATTATTAAATATTTCTTAATAAGTGCAGAACAATTAACTTTGGAGTGGGGAAGCTTGGCAGAAGCCATCTTAACCAAATGATAGAAGTTACTACCACCAGGGATGGAGCTAAAGGACATTCTGTGCTTTCCTCTATGATGCACTGATAAAAATACAGTGATACTTTCAGAGTATTCCTGGCAAAAGTGAATATGAATCTCCTGATGGAGAAATACCAAGAACTGAGGGACACTTTGCAAAGTTCCTAGAAAGGCTGTACTCTTCAAAACTGTCAAGGTCATGTGGAAGAGGGACTGAAGATTGTTCCAGATTAAGGAACAGTAGAGACATGACAACTAAATGTAACTCATGATCCAGAGTTGGGTCCTGGCCCTCAAAAGTTTATTTTGGGGACAGTTAGAGAAAATCTTAATGGGGTCAGTGGATTAAACAGTAACATCATAGCAATGTTAATTGCCTTCATTTTCACAGTTAGGCTGTGGTTTTGTAGGACAGTGTACCTGTTTATAGCAAATACATGCTGAAGTAATAAGGGGAAAGCCTTCATGTTTGCAACTCCCAAATGGCTTAGAGAAAATGATAACACAAACACACGTATACATACACACATACAGATGCTAACTATGAGAGAAAGAGAAGTAAATACGATAAAATGTTAACAAATAGTTCACCTGGGGGAAGAATATATGGAATTTGTTAAAATCTTACAAGTTTTTTGTATGTTTAAAATTATGTCAAAACAAGTTTAAAAAGAACGGAAATGAAGAATTGATCTGTGAAAAACGTTTTACACTTTAAGACTTATTTTGTCCCTGAAAGAAATACATCCATTGATGATGTCAGGTCACACACACACACACACACACACACACACACACACACAGAAGAGAAGCTTCAGGAGGCACAGGGGAAAGAAAGAGAACTGCCAAAAAATAAAACATCATTTAGAATAGAAGGGCAGATAGAGTGCTTCGCAGACAAGGTAAAGCTAAAGGAGTTCATCATTACCAAGCCTCTATTACATGAAATGTTAAAGACACTTATTTAAGAAAAAACAAGATGAAAACTATGAACATTGAAATGGCAATAAATTCACAGCTATCAGCAATTAATCTAAAAAACAAACTAAGCAAATAAGCAGAACGGAAACAGAATCATAGATATGGAGATCATTTGGATGGTTACTGGTTGGGGGGGGGGAGAATGGGGAAAAGGTGCAGGGAGTAAGAAGTACAAATTGGTAGTTACAGAATAGACAGGGGGATGTTAAGAGCAGTATAAGTAATGGAGAAGCCAAAGAATTTATGTGCAAGATCCATGGACATGAGTTAAGGGGGCTAATGCCAGACAGAATGGGGGATACTGGGTGGAGAGGGGCAAAGGGCAAAAATTTGGGACACCTGCAATAGCATAATCAATAAAATATATTTTAAAAACTTACTTTCAAATTCATTTTCTCATTTGAGACTCACACCAACCCTGTAAGAGGGCATTTTATTTACTTTTTAGAAATAAAGAAACTGGGTTTCAAAGGTGCCCAAGGGCTTGTCTATGATACAACCTGGTCAGATTCAGAACCTGGATCAGGTATTTGAAACTCTGGTCCTGTCTCCTTTTCACAACTCCATGCTGCCTTTAAAGATAATGTCTTATGGTTTGCCTTGTGCAAGTTACTCACCTCCTCTGGACCTTTGCTACCACGTCTCTAATCTGTTTTCATAGTGGGCCACTCTGCAGGTCTTTTTCTCATTTGACAATGTGGGAGACCTTAGAATGAGCAACTGGCACTATCCCCTCCAACTCTGGATTTCTGTGATTCCGTCCCCATTTTGTATGAACACTGGAGTACTTGCAAGAGGATGTTCACTCCAAGGACCTATTTCTGTATTAAGGAAAATAGTCACTGAGAGAATAGGAGGCACCAAGATAGCTGAAGGAGGCTAGCAGGGAAATCTAGGGAACCTGAGAGAAGAGGATTCTGGGACACAGCTGAGGGCCAACCAGAGATGCTTCTAGGGCTGAGAGAAATCCTGCTGCCTGTCAGAAAAATCTGGGGCTGCTGGCCTCTCCCAGAAGGACCACCATGGTGGCACAGTGATGAAAGAAGGTTTCTGGAAGCACAATTGCCTGTTTGCTCTGAGAGAGCATCACATTATCTGCAGCCCACCTGCAGTACGAGCTCCCCCTAACCTGACAGAGAAAAATAGAAAGAGTTACAAGATGGCCTTCAGAATGTTGTAATGGATACTGGTTTTCTCTTTTAAAAATGTATGTCTGTGTATTATGACAACAGCGTGTTTTGAACTGACACAAAACAAGACTAAGGTGAAACCTTACTTTGTCCTTCAAACTACTACTTTTTCAAGAATAAATATTGTTTTAAAAATGTAAACTTTATACATTTATCTAAACTAGGATAAAGTCGGAGGTAAAGTTACTACACATTAAATTGCAAAGGCAGGTCATACAGTCACTGCAAGACTAGTGAATCACAATTATCCAGTGAAACATAACATGCGATCTGTGCACAGCACTTTGTAGTTTGCCAAATACTTTTATACCTATCATTTGCTTTTCACTGATGCCTTATGATTTAGATCCTACTATTATACACATTTATTGAAAAAGTGACCAAAGCTCAAAGGAATTTCGTGACTTGCTCAAGCCACATAGTTTAGTCACATCATCACTCACTTGCTTCCTTTGAACCAGGCCCTTCTACCTCTGCACATATCGCACGTCCACCCCTTAATCATTAGCCCTCAGGACATCAGGCGCCGGTCAGGGTCAGGCTGTCTTAAGAATAAAGCCTCAGGTCTCTTGTGCAAGGGGACAGAGTTTAAGGCAAACTAAAGATAACATCTTGGCCTCAGTTGTTTTTCAGTGCCAGGCCCATGAAAATGCAAGGACCCTACCAAACACACGGCCACACAAAAGTAGGCAGAACCATCCTATGGTGGACATTGAGACCTGATACAACGATCAATTCCTCCCAACCCTGGTTCCAACTGAGCTGTAGAGCTTAAGACTTGAACTACATTAATCACCGTGATTAATGATTTTTTCCATATATAACCCATCCTCTAAGGACTATCAGGAGCCAGGTTTAGAATACTTGCTCACCTGTGTCTCCTGGCTTGGCACCATTTCTTTAAATAACCTTTACTTTTTTGGTACAAACTCCAGTTAATGTTTTATTGGGCTTTGATGTGTGCAAGCAAGCAACCCCTTTCAGTTTGTGGCATTATTAAACTTCTCTTTTTTTTATGACAAAAGAAAGAGTATGAGAATTTGAACCCAAATTTCAAAAATTCCCTCTTTTCCCCAATGCTTCCCTGAAATATATTCCATTGCTTTTACAGTGGCATATATATTCCTTGAAGAAAACATGGTCAGTTTTGATTCTATCTTTGTGATACTATGACACTGCCAGTTCTCACCCTACATGGCATCATTGGAGGTAGAGGGCAACAATGTGTGTATGTCCACTTGGATACAGCCACTCACACAACGACATAAATGTGCACATGAAGATTAGAGTTCCTCACAGGACACAATTACTTATACTACAGGCAATAAATTCTATATTACAGCAATATAAGATAGATGCATGAAAAATAAAATTAATAAGACATTAGTTCATGTAAATCATCATTCAGTCATAGAAATCTGATTTTCCAGTTACATATCTTTGGGACTGCTAGTGTATTTGGCACCATCTTTCTACTTTATCTGAACTGAACAGATGGGTCTCTTTAGTTCTCAGGAAGAGTTTGCCTGAGAAATTTATGTGGAGGATTATGTAATTGCTGAGACAGTTCGGTGTATCTGTAAGTCTTGACACATATTTGTTCGCAGAACTATGGGTATTAGGATTCTGCAAATGTGTACAGAGACAAATAGAATTTTCAACACTCCTTGTTTAGTTTGATTTTGTAGGAAGAAGAGAAGTATTAGGAATATTTCTTCTTAATTTTACCACACTGGTATTATTTAATTTCTTAAAAAAACTTTTAATCTTCACCTGAGGATGTGTCTTACTGATTTTTAGAGAGAGAGGAGGGGAGAGAGAGAAAGAGAGAGAGAAACACTGATGTGAGAGAAACATCCATTGGTTGCCTCCCAAACGTGCCCCAACCAGGATCAAACAGAAACCTACACATGTACCCTGATGGGGATCAGACTTGCAATGTTTTGGCATATGGGGCAAGACTCTAACCAACTGAACCACCCAGCCATGGCTAATTTCTCTTTTTTTCATGGTTTAGTTGCTCTATGCATTTATTAGCACATATTAATGCAGCAAAGAGGGCACAGAAGCTCACTTTCTGCAGTTTCACAAGACACTCTGCAGGAAAAGAGTGACTAAGGACAAATAATATCCTATGGTCTTGGTGGGTGCATTTCTAGGGGAGGTAGAGCTCTGATTCTTGGTGGTGGGGATCTCATTTCTGGAGGAGGGATACCTCTTGGTGGCCCTCAAGCAGGGGGAATCCATGGGTGCTCTCATACCAGGTGTAAGAGCCATAATGCCTGGAGGAGACTTGCCTACCCCACAGGGGTGGGGTAGGTCCCCTGACCTGGTGGGTACTGAGCTGAGGTTCCAATTATGCTGGCAGTGGCTGCTATGGTGGCATCTGTGACATGGCCTTGTCCCTATGCAGTCATTACCTGCTGGGAGGGCACTGCAACCCCTCAGACATGGCCTGCTAATCCCGCAGGAGCCCATGGAATTGGACCACCACTGGTACTCCTTTGCCAGTGGCCCTGCCAACCTCAAGGCCTCCTGAAGCTCCTGCAAATGGTACTCAAGCAATTCTAGTATCTTTGTGGGGAGGTTCCTCCACCCTCATGGAAATGAAGTTCTCACCACACAGCAATTCCAGACCCAAAACCTGCTTCTCTTCATGCTCTGGCTTCTTCACATTTTTGGCTTGACCTTCCTGAACTCATCATACTCACAGAGGATCAAATTCACATGCTTGTCCAAAGCCTGAAAGGTGCCGATGAAGATCTGGCCACCTTGCAGGATGCACCTCATTCTACAGTCCAGGGGTCCCCAACCCCCAGGCCAGGGACTGTTAGGAAGTGGACAGCACAGCAGGAGGTGAGCAGCAGGTGAGGAAGTGAAGCTTCATTTGTATTTATAGCTGCCCCCATCGCTCACATTACCACCTGAGCTCCACTTCCTGTCAGATCAGTGGTGGCATAAGATTCTCACAGGAGTGGGAACCCTACTGAGAACTGTGCATGTGAGGGATCTAGGAACTGGGTTCCTTATGAGAATCTAATGCCTGAGGATCTAAGGTGAAGCTGAGGCGGTGATGCTAGCGCTGGGGAGCGGCTGCAAGTACAGATTATCATTAGCAGAGGGTTTTGACCACACAGAAACCATCAAAAATCAACTGCTTGCAGACTCATATCAAAACCCTATCAGTGAGTGGCCAGTGACAGTGAAGCTGCATCTGATGCCAGGCTATAAAGCCACCCCCCTGCCACTGGTCCATGGGAAAATTGTCTTCCACCAAACTGGTCCCTGGTGCCAAAAAGGTCGGGGACCGCTGCTATAGTTGATGTGCTGCAACATCTTGCTGCTCTTTCCCACAGTCATCGTGGCTGTAACACAAAACCCAGTGTTCACAGTAAAGTTTTGAAATCCTTAAAACTAAAGGGAAGGTTACAGATAAAGGTATGATGCAGGTTCTGCTACAAACAATGCAAGCTGGGGCAGCCGCTTCCAACAGTAGGCAGAGCCTGGTTTTTCCACTGGGAGTCAGCTACCTGGGATGTCCAGACTTCTTTAACCACATTTTGGTGTCTCAGCTAAGAAAGCCTGCCTCATTTCTTCAAGGTACTTGCTGCTGCTGAGATCATCTCCAGTACAGCTGACACTCGTGTTTGTTCAGGGAGGCTGTCCTACATTTGCCCTGGACTTCCACCTCATGCTGTTGCATAGTCCTTCTCAAGTGTAAGTGGCCCCTGGCCCATTTGCACCACTGGCAGCTCCTTGGGTCGCAACATCAAGCGTCTCTGGCAGCCGCTCTGCTCTGTGCTGGCCTCACAGTCACAGCGCCAACTCCAGGGCTAATTTATTTTAACCATAAGAATACAGTAACTTAGCACTTAAACATGTAACAATGTTTCAGGTCATCTTGGTAAGCTGGAGAGGGTGAAGATAGGAGGGAGAAAGCTGTACCTATTCATTTCTCTCTAGGCTAGAGGTCTCCACAGCCCTCTAGATGTGGTTATTATAAAAAGTAGATTCCCATGCACCTGGTAAGCAGACGGAAGGGGAGATTGTGGGCAGAGCCCTAGATCTTAGTGGCATCCATTTGATCCTCTCACAAACATCCCCTCCAAAGTTACTTTTTGCTCCTGGCTGCATATTCAAGTATCAGATTGGTTTACCCTACCTGTTCACATTGCTCAGGAAGCTAAAGAATGGAGAGACATTTTCATGGTTTCTTTTTTTCTTTTTAAGTAATTTTACAGTTTGGTTTCCAAGTGAATGAATGCCAGGGCAGGGTTTGAGCATGGAAGGTGGTGGAAGTGATAAGGGAGGATTTACCTCGGCCTCGACCCTGTGTACCTTTCTTGCAAAACAGTGGAGTCCAAACCACCCTCAGGATGTTCTGAGCCGGAGCTGTGCTGATAAAGTTTCTGACCCTGAGATAAGTCATATGGTCTGCTTTGCCTCTGCCCCCAGCATCTTCACCCCAGTGTAAAGGAACATTCAAAGGTCACTTCAGAGGAGAAAGGGGGGTGACTAAAGCAATTTGCAGTTCTAAGCAGGGTGAATGGAGAAATAATGGCTGGCAGTCCCTAGCACTGGTGGGAGAGCATCGTGGGCACTGGCAAGCTGGCTAACTTGAACATTATATTTCTATACATTTTGTCTACTTTTATTACTCACTTATTCTCAGCTGTTCCCCTGAGGGTCTATGAGACTGTCTCTTCTTCCTCTTTCCAAGTTGAGAAACACCTCCCAAAGTCACTGCTTGGCTCTGTGCTCAGTTCTGGCCATGACATTTCTTGTTTTCCAGGAATTCAAAGCCCCTTCTGAGGTGATACCAGTGGTTGCTTCATGTGGAGGACTGCATGACTTCCTCTGTCATGGGGTTGTAGGAAGAAGGCTAGGGCAGGATTGGCCTAATCATCTCTGGGTTCCCATCAGACTGGCCTCACACAAGTCCAGTTTATAATACTTGTTCAATGGAAAGGCCTATGCATCAGAGTCAGAGGAGCTGTGACTGTGGTACCGCAGCACCCACTCATTGCTCTCCTCCTGGGTTTAGGCAAGTCTTAAACTTCTGTGTCTCAGGTTCCTAGATGGCCCATCCTCATACATGGTCTTTACTCAGAGTTAAGAAGGCACCTCATGTCAGTCGCTAGAACCAGTGTCTGCTACAGGATGTGTGGCCCTGGGAGTAGAACCCTGGGCATTTCTTCCTATAGTAGGGTCTGGACATGCAAAGTGGAGCTGGACATGAACTGACACACCAGGCAGATCCACCCTCCACCCTGAGCTGTGAATGAGCAGGATGGCCAGAAACCTACCTCTGGCATTTCCTGTTCCTTCATTCCATCCACTGAGCATTTATGCAGCACCTAGTAAACACTTTCATATGCTGAAGATAAAAGGGTAATTGAGAGTCCCTAGTTAGCCTCAAGGGTCTTCTCATCTAGTGGGGGAACTCATATCACGGGACAGTCCAAGGGCTAATATTACCTCCTACCTGCTCTTTTCCCTGCCGATCCTCTCAGCAGTGTGATTCCCTCCTCCTATCCCTACTTGGACCTTGGCCCTGTTTCTCTCCTATCTCTCAGTCTCTCACTAGCATGGATGCCCAATCATTTCTGTTGTAAAGGACTGAAGAGGGTGTTTTTTGAAAAAAATTATTTAGCCAATTTTATTACATCAGTCATCATTTTACAATGGGGACTAATGTATGATCAGAGATAGAACATTCTGAACAATTTGAGAGTATTTCTGGACACTTTGTGCAGCCGCCATTTCTAATTTTTATTTCAACATCTGTTCCCAGAGATTCTTTCATCCACCAAAAATGTATGGAGCTTCTTACTCTAGGCCAGGCACTTTTCCAGGCATTAGGAATAGAGCAGCGAACAAAGCAAAATCTCTGTCCACGTAGATTTACATTGTAAAGCAGAGGCAGACTGACAAAGTTCTATGTGATATGATGTCTGCTTGTATGACAAATACTATGTAAAGAAATGAATTATCGTGAGGAGTTATAAGTTACTGCAGAAAGCAGAGCACTCTGATAGATGAGGTTGTCAGGCAAGTCCTCTCCAAAAACAGTGGGAGACAGTGTCAGGCACGTAACTGGGGAGAGTTCTTGCTAGGCAGAAACAACAGAAAGTGCAAAGATCCTGAGATCCGAGCTACTTGTGTGTGAGAATCAACAAGTGGGCATTGTGGTTCATTACAGCGGAGCAGGGAATGGGAAGAAGCTTAGAAAGTGAGGCAGGGCCTCTGCACCATGACCAAGACTTTGCTTTTTACTGTGAGTGAGAAGGAAAAAAATGTCGGACCGTTTGGCTCAGGGGAATGAAGATATCTATCTTTTGTGCTAAAGAATTCCTGTGCCTAGTCTACGGAGAATATATAGACTATAGGAAGAGAAGAGTGAAAGCTAAGAGATTAGTTGTAGCAATCCGGGTATGAAAAGAAGGCTGAGATCTGGGTAGTTGGTAGTGGCAGAAGGGACAAAAAAGTAATTAAATTGGGGATGGAGTTTAAAAGCAGAGCCAACAGTTGGCTGTTAAGGGCTTGGACACAACTCAATTGTCAACAACTCTTTGAATAATGACATTCAAAGTGTAAAAACAAAACTGTTTAAAAACACAAGTCTTCATTGTTAAGCAAAAATAACACCCAGTGGCCAAGGGACACTAATATTAGGACATGAAATGTCAAAGATAGGAAGCATGGCTGCAAATGGTTATTGGATGATTTTGCAGAACTTTTTATACTTCACTATTTAGAAAAATAAAAATAAAAAAAAGCATAGAGAGATACAATACTACTTCCCAACTAAAGAAAATCCCTGTTTAAATATTTTGTTTTGTCTGAAAGACAGGACTCCTGGGGGGTCTTTCATTACTCTGAAACAATGTATGTCTACTGCTGTTGCGGCCAGCAGTGCTAATAGCTCCCTGGGTGAGATTTGAATAAGCAAGAAAATGTGTTAACAAAGAGCACACAAACGGAATCTGCTGGCCACTTGCCCACCAAGGAGCACAGCATTATGTGAGTCCGCTGGGTCGAAGGGTAGTTAATCCTTTAAACTGGAGCTGGTTGGCCCTCTCTCTGAGAGATGGGTCTTAGCGCTCACTGAGTCCTGGCAAATGCCAGTCCCCTATCCAGGCTCGGGCACAGTCCCCTGCCTCTTTATACAGGGTCCTTTGGAATACCTAGTCCTGAAACCTGGAGGCTCTGCTCACGCCCTGACTCCGCCCTCCTCGGTGGTGTCCTCGCTGCCCTACCCGCCGAGTCTGGCCACGCCCTCACGCTGCGCCGGAGTCTTCCCGGGATACGCTCGCTCCCCCAGTCTCCGCCCACCCCATCCCGGAGACGCGCCGGCGCGCCGGCCTTAAAAACGGCTTTGTGGGCCGGAACTCTCATAACTGCTCCGACCTCTGAGTGCGGCGTTTTCTTCTTCTGGACATCGGCGCCTCCGTGGACACGCACGTCCTGCGTGGCCTCTGTGCGCACCTTAGCCGAGCCTAGCAGAACGGAGCCCAACCTTTCCAAGCTGTTCGCCATGGTGGACGAGCTGGTCCTGCTGCTGCACGCTCTCCTGGTGCGCCACCGTGCCCTGAGCATCGAGAACAGTCAGCTCATGGAACAGCTGCGGCTGCTGGTCTGCGAGAGGGCCACCCTGCTGCGCCAGGTACGTCCGCCGAGCTGCCCGGTGCCTTTCCCCGAGACGTTTAGCGGCGAGAGCTCGCGTCTTCCCGAGTTTATCGTGCAGACGACGTCTTACATGCTCGTCAACGAGAACCGGTTCTGCAACGACGCCATGAAAGTGGCATTCCTAATCAGCCTGCTCACCGGGGAAGCTGAGGAGTGGGTGGTGCCCTACATTGAGATGGATAGCCCCATCCTGAGTGATTACCAGGCCTTCCTCGAAGAGCTGAAACAGTGCTTTGGCTGGGATGAGGAAGAAGAAGGTGAAGAAGAAGGCGAAGAAGAAGGCGAAGGAGAAGGCGAAGGAGAAGGCGAAGGAGAAGGCGAAGGAGAAGGCGAAGAGGAGGAAGAGTATGGTTACTAGGCCTGGAGACCCTCTGGCCTAGGGGGTTGGGCCCTGCACGCGGCCACCCTGAGCCCCCCATCCTGCTCCGCCCCTCCCACAGCTCCTTGCTTCTCCTAGCCCCCCGACCTTCTTCCCTGCCTCTGCCCTCCGGTTCTTTCCCTTCACTTCCTGTAGTGCTTGTCTTTGTTCCAAGAACTGTGCTCCAGTTACCTGCTGCAGGGACCGGGACTTATCTCTGAAGCTCGCTGCCATCCACTCTGGCCAGCCCCAGGACGCACCCCTGCTACTTTGGACTGTGTACCAAGCCCCAGCTGGTCAGACAGTGTGCAGCCCTGCCAACTGCCAGGCCTACATCTGCCCAGAGACCTGCGCTGCCTCTACTCCACCGTCCACTACGTTCCAGCAACGGACCACCACCGCCTTTGGAGATGAGGACCAGCCTAGAAGATGCCTGCATTGGCTGCACCTCCTTGGACATTGATATGGACATCTCACCAACCCCTGAAGGGGGGCCAGTCTTTCAACCTGGTTAGTTTCATGCCTATTCCCAGAGTGCCCCCTCCCCCACCACATAGCTGCAGGGGCCTAGTGTTCCTGGCAGCCAAATTGTCGACATTCTTTTCTACTATGCACCAGTTTTACATAGCTGTCATTTTTTTGTTTAACAATTGCAGAAGTCACACAGATGTGTGCATTTGGACAAAAATACTAAAAACAAACAAAAACAGGCATTCAGCCCAGCTTCTCAATACAATCTGGAAAACGCATTTGAGTTCTTTTCAATAAATATCAAGCACTATGGAAAAAAAATAAAGGAGTGTCTTTTAATGGTTAAGTGCTAGCATTGGCCTCTACCACTGTCACCTGACTTCCATTTTTCCCACTGAGATCAGGGAAGCTAGTTGAATCCCAGTATTCCCCAGTGGCATCTCTAGGCTGCAGAGGAAAGGTATGACAGGGCTGTATAGGGATTCTGGTGCTCCCCTCACCAAGGCATTTCTTAAAGTTTTGGTGAAGGGAGTGTCTTCTGGGGCTTCCAGGGTGGCATGGGTAAAGGGTGGCTGAGCGGGTAGCAAACCATCCTAAACTGGGACACTTGAGAGTTAAAGGGGGCACCATTATTAATTATACTAGGACAATAGACATAACTCTGGACACTTACAATATTGCTCCTTTCCTGAGCCTTTGAGTTCCTTCCTGAACACTGCCAGGGAAATTCTGCCCCTGAATCCTTGTTTCCTGTGGGTGCTGTTGATGTCAGGGTTTAATTAACAATAGAGCACCTTATTTTAATGCCCCTTTCAGATGCTTGAGATAACCTTAGGTTCTGGATCCTGGGTAAGTGCACCCGTAATAAATAGAGCCTGACCTTAACGTTTCATCCCCCTTGGGCTGACACCATTAAAATGCTCACCCATACATGTGCCCCAGAGTCCTGCCTACAGAAAGCGGCAAGATGCCTGGGGGTCTCCTGAACTTGACTTTGCACCGCTGAGCTCTGCGGAGATCATCTTATGGGCTTGTGGGGGGCTCAGAGGCATTGCAGAGTCCAAGTCCGGTGGGTAGGTGTTGAGAATCTGCACACCTTTGAAAGGTCAATATCCTAGGTTAAGTTACGGGAATAAATCAGAGAAGCTTGGTTGAGGGATTGTGGCGGGTCTGCCTCTGCCAGCCAGGAAATTTCAGGAGGATTTGAAGTGTTCCAAGTTCTCATTCTCACCTACACCTGTCCCAATGTACCATGCCTGGAGCCAGCCCTATGTTAGGACCTCTAAATGAATTGAAAGAAGCCATTTCCTTACTGTTTAAGACCTTTTGAGGCTGGGTATTCCTTTATTTGTACGGGTAAACTTCACTGTGAATTAAATGACATACTGCTCATTATACTGGCCACCACCTCGCAGACACGGAGTTGATGAGATAACACCTCTGAGGTATTTAGAACTTTCCTGCTACACGGTGAGCACTCAGTAAACAGGCCTGGGAACTGAAATTTCACTTGGAAGCAAGTCTCTTGCTATGAGCTCAGCTTTAGTTGCTATGAACAGGGGCAGAGCAGGCTCGGAGAGTGAAAATGAGAGCATGGCAACATCTTTTTTACTCTTTGGGATCTGATATGAAGTCAGAAAAAGCCAGTACATTTGGTGAATGGGTAGAGTCCAGGGTGGTAGTCATTTCTCAGGCCTAGGAAAGTTGTTTCTGGAAGGTGGGGACAGGGGTGGGTATTACTTAGCAAAGGAGGTTGAGGCCCAAGTTGAGGGTTCATGTGGGAAAGTGGGCAACAGATGAATACTAGGTAAAGGGTCCAACGACACCAAAAATCAGTCATGCAAAATTATCAGTGGCCCAGGTGGACTGAGAGGAGTTACAGATACGGGAGTAAATGAAAGATGGTTTTGTCCTCATAGTGACTGTAGTTCCTTGCTTTTGTGGCGCCTTGCACCAGAACTGGAAAGGTATTTCGCTACAGGCAAGGTTCAGAAAGAGAATCTAGATTCTAGACGGCGATTAGATGTGGGAGTGACCTTTCCCGGAACAGAAGTTGAAGACCAGTACATGAGATTTATTCCTCACGATCACACCCAGTGAGCACATTCTCTGTAGGGGAAGGAAGTGTTCTCTGGTGAGTGAGGATATCATACCAAGGTAGCATCTTAGTAGCATCCATGAGAGCTAGGCCAAGGAGCTTCTGAGATTTGAAAGGTGCATGAGCTTGCTCTGAGTGAGAGAGAGAGTGTGTGTGCATGCATGTGTTGTCTTTCATATATGGAAAAGCAGGTTGTGTTGTGAACTGCAGAGAACCGTAGTGTGAGAATCTGGCTACCTTGGGGGGCAGATGCCGCAGTAAAAACACAGAGATATTGGCAAAGGCTGTACCACTCAGGAAGTAATTCATGAAAGTGCCAGAAGGCAGAGTAAAAGAGAATGGAGAAGTAAATAACCATGTCTAAAGATAAAAGCACCACTCAGATGGAAACTATTGAGTGGATGAAAATGTTGAAATAACAAATATGAACTACAGATTCCTGAATTCTCATCTTGGGCACACTGGACTTGAAATGGTCACTGAAATCATGTTATTAATGACATGACATTAATCATAACAAAGATCATAATCTTTTAATCATATTAAATCTACCAATGTATCTTTGGATTTCCTTAACATTTGAATAGGTCAGCACTGCCACCCATTAATTCTATGTCACTGTGTTTTGATAGATGACATAAACATAGAGGTACATTTTGCACGTTGTGTTTGGTTATTTTCTGCTATTACAACATAATGAAAACCTCAGCAATTAGAAAGTAGGCAGCCTAGAGGGAGACTTCTTGTTGAAAGTAGTGGAATAGTTGTATTTTAATTACTTAAAATATTTTATTGCTTGTGCTATTATAGTTGTCCCAGTTTTTCCAAAAGAGCTATCATTAACAAATCAACAAACAAGTGCTTGATATTTATTTTTTTTAACAAATGAACCTTAAAAATTTTCTAGGTTCTCAAAGCAATTAAAACAAAGATAATAAAGGGTTATCAATACAAGGTCCTGAGAATGTTTTCCTCAATGGATGATAAGGGTGGGACAAATTGTATGAAGCATATTTATTATTTGCTTTGAAATAGAAATTTGCTCAAGTACTGTTAAAAGTATCTGGTAGTTTGCATCACAGAGTATTATTCCCTGTAGTCTTAGGTTCACTTAGTTCTACAGGTACATACAGTGAACTGTCTGTTGTCCTTGCACAGTGCTGGTAACCACCTACTTTTCTTAATGAAAATCTGGTCACCTCCCCCTTGCATTTTTATCTTCTTGTCTGAAATGCCTCTGTCAGGATTTTTTTCCTTCATCTTCAAATGTTACATTGTGCAGAGACATATTTTTAAACAATGCAATTAGCCCGGTATAGGTAATAGCGTGCTTGGAGTAGTAATTATTAGCAGCAGAGCAAGATTTGTTAGTGGAGCAGAAGGCCTCCCCTGGATGAGTTGGCGGAATAGTGATGAAGCTCTGCAAAGTTGGTTTCAGAATAGCAACATTTATGCATCTCCCTTTCTCCCTTCAGGGCCTGCCATCTGATACAATCAATAAGAAATTAATTTTTTTACCATAGTGTCTGCAACGTTTGCATTCCTCCTCCTTCCTCCCTAAACGACAAATAATTTAATCAGAAAATTGCAATAATCTATTTCTTTCATTTTAGCCAAAGTCACTGTACACTGCCAGTTTAACTGAATTTCCACTCAGTTCACAGTCATCTAGTCAACTCAAGATTAAAAAGCAAAAACAAAAAAAAAGTTACAGGACTAGTTATATGCCTCACTTTAAAGCTTTAGTTTTAAAACAAATACTACCAGTAAAAGAAATCAAAGGAAATTATATTCCAATAGTAACTAAAGTAATTGTGATAATTTTTATTTATCTGTTCTCTAGACACAGATAATTGCATAGCAGTACAGGACTTTTGCAACTGCTCATTTGGATGTACACAATTAAATTTGTAACATATACACAAGTAGAACAGTACGATGAGCCTGCATAGAGCCATCCCTGGAATCAAAATTTACAGGCATTTTTGGCCTAATTTATCCCTTTTCTTTATTATAATTGTTATGGAGTATTTTAAATCAACTCCAGATGTATCAATTTACTTGAATAATTCATTACATTCCTTTACCAGATAAGGCTTTAAAAACGATCCATGATAATTGTCATTACACGAACTAAAATTAACAATGACTCCTTAATATTTAATACTCAATTTTATTGAATACCCCAGTGCCTTAAAATGTATTTTTTATAAAAAAAAGATTTTATTTTGAGAGAGAGGGGAAGGGAAAGGGAAAGAGAGGGAAACATCAATATGTGGTTGCCTCTCGCAAGCCCCCTACTGGGGACCTGGTCCACAAAACTGGCTACCCTTTGGTTCGCAGGTGAGCACTCAGTCCACTGAGCCATACCAACTGGGACAAAAATGTCTTTTAAATTATTTGGTTGAATTATGTTTTAAAAAAGGTCAACACATTTGGTTGGCGTATCTCTTAACCATCTTTTAATTGGTAACAGTTCTCCTCCACCCTTAATTTGCCCTGCAAGTTATTTGTGGAGGAAAGCAGGTCATTTGTCCTGTGGGATTTTCTATTTCCTATATTTGCTTTATTCTTTTCATGTCCTGGCCCGATTTTCTCTTAGGTTGTTGATGTTTCAATTTTTCAGAAGTGCTTTATTTATTAGGGATATGTAACAAATTAAATATTCATGCCCAGTTTGTCATTTGCCTTTTCACTTCATGATATTTTAGACTGTTGTGAAAATGTTTAATACAGTTCCATTTTTCCACTATTTCCTCCCACTTCTGTGCTCTCCAATTTATTGGCTTGCATTCTTTTAGTGTTTATACCCTTTCTTAAATTGCGTATATACCTCTACTATTTTTTCAGAAACGAATGATTTATTTTGACTCACCCATGAAAGATGAGGAACTTGACATACACAGTAATACTTTTCCCTATCAACTTTGTAAGTTACATTGTTTCTGTGTTGTCAGTGTTTGTAACATTTACATGTTTTCCTGTGAACATAATCTCCACGTGTTTTAATCTTAACAGAAAAATGAATTGAATCATTACTATCTTGTTCAGGTTTCTTTTAATTTCTATTTGTTAGGTGGTTCCCCCACCCCTTTTTTAGTTGTTTATTTTTTTTAAATACTGGAAACTATATGATCTGAGTTTTTGAAGATGAGTTCATGGGTCACATTTTCTTTTCTTTCCTTGCTCCATTATCTTTTAGTGTTGAATGTTACTTTGTTTTCTTTTAAGATTTTATTTATTTATTTTTAGAGAGAGGGGAGTGGAAGAAGAAAGAGAGGAAGAGAAACATCAATGTGTGGTTGCCTCTTGTGTGCCCCCTAATGGGAACCTGGCCCACAACCCAGGCATGTGCCCTGACTGGGAATCAAACTGGTGACCCTTTGGTTCCCAGGCCAGCACTCAATCCTTTGAGCCACACCAGCCAGGCCTGGAATGTTATTTTGTAGAAGTCTGAGGCCATCCTAATATTTTTCACTCATCATTGATTTGACATTTTTATTGAGTTTCTGAGTAGTTTAAAAAAATTGAATAGGCTATACCTAAGCATTATTCATTCTTTGTCATTTGTTTTGGGGGAACCTGGTGTGACCATTTATGCAAAGCTTTCATAATTACTTGTTTAAATATGTGTAATATGTATTTATGTTGAATGTTCTTTACTTGCCTTCTAGACTAAATTTTCTCCAACTTTTAAATGTTTTCTTCCTTTCCAGTTTATTCTGCTCACTTTTATCAATCCTGTTCCCTATATTCTTTACAGTGGTTTCAGGAGTATTTGTAAGTCTTTGTGCTGCTTCCAGTTTGGCTGTATTTCTGTGATAGTGTTGTTTGTTTTTCTTTTGCTTCTTCCCTTGGTGCTGCCAGCTCATGTTTTAGCTTCTATTGGCTCCTGCATATTCTTGAACCACGTATTTCTGATTTGTTCTCTTGCTGTATATATAGGATTCCTTTGTATTTTCAATTTGATAGTAATATAATGTTATGATATGATACGATGGTGATATGTCACAACTGTTTCCTGGCAGTATTTTGCTAGGGAGTGTTATTTGCCATTTTTCTCTTGTTCCTTCACTCCCATGGGAACGTTCCTAGGAACCATTTGGTATCTTGTCTACTTCCCAGTAAAGTTACTCTTCCTCAGGAAGGGCAGCTCTAAGTCTCTTTCAATCCAGTCCCAACGCCATTTCTCTGGCAGAAATAATTCAGTGTTGGTGGCTCACACATTGCATACTTCCCACAGGCCTGGCCCCTGCCCCCGATTTTATAACATTTCACAGGTCATTTCAATGTATCACTCTCATGTTTTCATACTACCTGAATGTACCCAGATGTTATTTATTATTTTCAGAGTCAGCATTATATACTTTCTGTTCTCACCCCTGCTACCCAGTAGTTATATTGTCTACATCACTTGAAGTAGTCTATGTCAGGGATGTCAAACTTGTTTTCACAGGGGGCCACATCAGCCTCGCAGTTGCCTTCAAAAGGCCAGAATAAGTTTAGGACTGTATAAATGTAACTACTCCTTAACTGTTAAGGAGCTGAAATTACATTTGGCCCTTTGAAGGCAGCCACAAGGCTGATGTGGCCCCTGGTGAAAATGAGTTTGACACCCCTGGTCTATGTTCGTAGAACTTGTCAAGCTAACTTTTTAGAGGGATAGAATAAGACTCAGATTTGGGGGTGGGAGAAACTGAAAGGTAAATGACAGAATATTAATGACTTAGAATACTCTGTCTCTCTCTGTCTGTCTCTTTTCCCTTTCTCTCTCTCTCATGTTTCAAAAATAAGGTCAATTTTACGACCAATTTTTGGAACAACTTTTTATCCCCCTCTGTAGCAAGGAGTAAAATGGAAGGGTTTTTAATCATCTGTGGATAAGAAGAGGTGCATATTTTGGAAACCTGAGCAATATATGTTTATGGAGAAAAAAGAAAGAAATCTCTTATTCATTGGAATAAAAAGTGAGGAGAGTGAAATGGACCTTACAGGAGATAGGCTAATTATATGGAGAGATTCGTTTCCTGTGAGTTGACAATAGACTGATTGGATTGCTCTTTGCACAAAGTTTGAGTTCAGTGAGAATGTGTTGGTGACAGAGGGACTTTGATCCCTGTGTGGCTTTGCAATAGATATACTTTGCCAACCCCAGACTGCTACTTGACTTCTCCAATTATAAAATCCCATGCCTCTATCATGGGAATAATTATAGCTCAGGACTACTATAAGAAAAAACTGCCTAGTACCTTATATGGTAGCCAATAAATGTTAACTTCATTGTTCTCTTCAATAGATATCATTCAGTAAAATAGGCACGTAAGAGTGACTGTCATGGTAGAATTACATGTTCTGGTAGAAAGATACTGGTATTGGGTGGTTTGCAGTGTCAGGAGAAAAGGTGTGTGACACATTAAAATTAACACAGTAATACCAGAGGGAAATTCACAAGAGTATATATTAAGAATTAATTAACATGTGAATAGCATTTAACACTTGAAAAGTCATTTTCATATTCATTTCCTCATAGATTCACATCAACTCAGTGAAGAGTTATTTTTATTTACATTTTAAAAATTGGGATATTAAGATTCAGAGAACCTCAAGGACTTGCTTGTGATAGAAAATGTTAGAATCTGGGGTAGGAATTCCCACCCCAAGTCCATTGCTCTATTTACAATATTATGGTGCCTTTGAAAGGAATGCCTTGTTCAAATTGCTTATCTCCTATGAACTTCTGCTTCTTTGTAATCTGAAGTATTTTCATTAGGGGGCCACTCTTCAGGTCTTTCTCTCATTGAACAACAGAATGGCCCTTATGTAGAACAGCGGGCCCTGTCCCCTACAAATCTGAAGTTCTGTCATTTCATCTGCATTTTGCACAAGCACCGCAGTACTTGCATGGAACAGTTTGACATATAAGAAAAATGCTGCGATTACTCTCTTTTTTCTTTAACAGCAAAGACAAAAACAAAACAAAAATAATCTAAATGTCCTTTAAAGGAGATAGATAAATTAGGATAATTTACATCCCTACATAAGCTTCCAAGCCAGGGTAAATATAATATTTCCTTTGTATTTATCGGGAGAAGTTCTGATAGGAATTATTAAGTATAAAAATAATTCACAAATATATGTAGGGTATGATGACATTTAGAAATTTTAAACACCTATATGTGTACATATATGTGTGTGTATATTATATACATTCACATACAAAAGAAAGAACAGAAAGACAAATGCCACATTTTAACAGTTTTCACTGTAGAGAGGGGAGTACTATGAAAGCAAACTTTTTGCTCTTTTACTCTATAGTGCTCAGCTATATTACAATGAGTACTCATGTAATTTAAAACAAATAGGATTAACACTTATTCTGGAAAAGTTATGGTGAAATGAAAAAGATCAGTACCTCCATACAATAGTTATCTTTTGAAAAAAATATTTATTTTATAGGAACCATAACCTTATTCACAACATGTTATAAAACAAAGATAATTCATTTTATACATTGTCATAGTACTTTCATAGTACTAAACAATGAATACAATTCAGTTTTGTCAATGAAAACAAGGTACGCTCAAACATTTACTTCAGTGGTAATTCTGGTCAGTGCAGTTAGACGACAAAAGGTACATTCCTTTAATGCCTCTTCAAACCCTCATTGCTTGCCAGGTTTATTTCAATGAATTCCTTGATGACCTTGCTTCCTTCCCTTCATATCTATTCTTGCTGCTGTGTGTTGTGTGTTTGAAAACTAAATCTTATTTCCCACCTTTTAAAAAGGTTTTATTTATTTGTTTTTAGAGAAAGAGGAAGGGAAGGAGAAAGACAGGGAGGGAAACATAACTTTGTGGTTGCCTCTCTTGCACACCCCCACTGGGGGCCTGACCCACAACCCAAGCATATGCCCTGACTGGGAATCTAACCAGCAACCCTTTGGTTTGCAGCCAGCACTCAGTCCACTGAGCCATGCCAGCCAGACCTCATTTGCCACTTTTTTATTCAAAATACTTCAATGATCCCCACATCTTCAGAAAGTATTTCAATTCCTTAACACGTATGTCCAGATTATTCTTTTTTAAAACTATATTTTTATTGAGTTATAATTAATATAATACTGACCCTTTTGTGTGTATAATTTAGTATTTTTAGGATATTCATGAAATTGCATAACTATCTCCACTATTTAATTCCAGAACAGTTTCATCATCTCAAAAAGAAACTGTACACGATAGCAGTTACTTCACTTTGCCCCATCCCCCTTCTCTAATCCCCATAGCTGGAAACCACTCATTTCTGTCTTTATGCATCACCAATTCTGGACATTTTATACAAATAGAGTCATATGATGTCTACTGTTTTGTGATTGACTTTTATTATTTTGACAGCCACCATTTTTTTCTTTTTAATCATTTTTATTAATGTTTGAATACAGTTGTCTGCTTTTTCCCACCACCACTTTCCCCTGCCCCACTCTCAATCCTATCCCACCTTTGGCTTTGCCCATGGGTCCTTTATACATGCTCATTGATGACCCTTTCCATCTTTCCCTTGTTATTTCCCTTTCCCTCCCCTCTGGTTACTGTCAGTTTGTTCTTAATTTCAATGTCTCTGGTTCTATTTTGCTTGCTTGTTTGTTTTGTTAATTAGGTTCCACTTGTATGTGAGATCAAATGGTATTTGTCTTTCACCTCCTGACTTATTTCTCTTAGCATAATGCTCTCCAGTTCCATCCATGCTGTCACAAAGGGTAGGAGATCCTTCTTTCTTTCTGCTGCATAGTATTCCATTATGTAAATGTACCAAAGCTTTTTGATCCACTCATTTACTTATGGGCACCTAGGTTGCTTCCAGCTCTTGGCTATTGTAAATTGTGCTGCTATGAACATTGGGGGGCATAGGTTCTTCTGAATTGGTGTTTCAGAGTTCTTGTAGTGCTAGTCCTATTGCTCTTCTTTCTCAATGTATTTGCATGTTTATTTTTCCATATGAATTTGAGAATTCACATGCCTAGCTTTATAAAAGATAACTCATTATATTTGGTGAGATAACAGTGAGTTACTATATTAAATTGGGAGACATCATTATGAAATTGAATTATCCTGTCCAAGTACAAGGAATGCTTTTTTAATTATTTCATTTACTTTCAAGCCTTTCAGGGATATTTTATTTTTTTTAAATATAGGTTTAAACCCTGTATTCCTAAGTAGCTTTTGACTTCTGTATGTGTGTGAGTATGTGTATATGCTATATTTCTGTGTTCTAATTGTATTCCATGCCAAAAAATATTTATTTTATTTAGGTTTTATATTTATCTTCTTTGTTTTTCCAAACAGTAGACTACTATTTCATATGCAGAAGTTCTTATTCAATTCTTATGTCTCCAATTGTTTTCTCTTGCCTTGAAACTGTAGTGCAGGTAGTGGTAACTCTTCCCTTATTCTTCTGCTTAGTGACAATGCTCCTAATGTTTCCCTAAACACATAAACACATATTTACACATTTGTGTATAGTGTGGGTGCATGATATTATTTTACATCACAGTGTTAAATTTTGTTTAGCCTGTTTTTGGTATCTATGAAGAAAATATTATGTTTTTTCCTTTAGATTTACTAAAACAGTGGATAAATTATTTTTTTCATAGTAAGCCATCCTTGCATTTCTTGAGTAAATCCCATTTTTATAACATCTCTTTTGTTTTTAATGTGTAACTGGAATCTGCTTGCTAAAATAATTCAAAAATTTTCATTGGTAGTTATGAGATTGGCCTGCAGTTTTCCTGTTTGTGTTTTTGTCAGGTTTATGTATCAATATTATACTTTTTTCATTAATAAAATGAAAGTTTTCCTTTTACCATGCTCTGGAAAAACTTAAGTAACAGTGAGATTAAGTCATATCCAGTTTCAATTTAAAAACCTATGTGAAAAAGATAATCACTGTAAGGTTAGTACATTAAAATTCTCCAATGAAAAATAGTATGTGCTATTTAAAAATACTTTCTTTAATAAATAGTTTACTAGAAGTTTAAAAGATAATTATAGTTAATATTTGAATGGTTAATAGTTCAATGCAATGTTTAATAAATTCTTTATATTATATAGTTTGATTTTCAATTTTATGAATACCCATTTTATGGATAAGAAAACTGAGGTTCGGAAGGATTAAGTGGCTTGTCCAAGCAATACACTATTAAGCAGCAGTGGAAGAATGGAAACCTAGATATTCCGTTTTTGTAGACTCTGTTCGCTCCTTACTGCTTTCATGAAATACGGTTCACTGTCTTTGTCAGCAGTTGGCCAAACAGTGACACTGGCAGTTCTCACTACAAGTAGTGTCCTTGGTGATGGAAGGCAGCAATATGTGTATGTCTGGATATTAATTCTCTTTCTCCCATGCGCACATGTGCATACACACACCCTTCAGAGGAAATGATGGGACAAGATGAACTTAAACCATTAATTTATAAAACAGAAATAACCTTTTGGCATATAGAGTTGTTATGATTTGGGGAACATGCTTTCATTCATAGTATATCCTCAGTTTACTCATCTGCCCAATGAAGTAAATAGATTGGCTCTAAGTCACCAGCCATTCTGAAGACAGGCGTATTAAAAATAAAAACCAAAGCAAATAAAAACTTCAAATATCTCTAAGAATAGATTTAATGTGATGCCAGATGCTTTCTACAATGTATTAAAATTCCAGAAACAAGCATGGTACATAATCTTTCGTACATTAACTTTATGACTTATATTAAAGTAACTAGGAATGGGAAAATATAAGTGTAAACTAATGTAATATGTTGCAATCAATAAACTCAATATAGCAAGTACACATTTTGGCGATATCAGTCACTTTCATTTTGATGTGCATTTATCCTCAGATACATTTATACAAAACATTCTAGCAAGTTAGCCTGACTGTCTTCATTTCAGTTGGGGATATACAAACTTTGGGCATCTCTGGGCCACACTGGAACAAGAAGAGTTGTCTTGGACCGCATATTAAATACAAAAACACTAACAAAGATTGATGAGCAAAAAAAAAGTTTTAAATAAATTTGTGATTTTGCGGAGGGCTGCATGTGGCCTGGAGATGGTGGGTTGGACACCCCTGAAGGAGTGAGTGCCTTGAATAGTTGCTCAAATCCAAACACTTTTCTGTGGGTGTGTACAATCTGCTTCCACTTCCCCTACCCCTTCTCTCTGAATTTTTCCCTTTCTCTTCTTCACTCTGCACTCTAGCTTAACTGGCTTTCATTAATTTCAAGACTGCCAAATTTATTTTTTCCTTCTATATCAGCATACAATTTATCTTCCTAGAACAACTTCCCCCACTTTTTTTTTTAAATCAAACTGATGCCAATATTCTTCTGATCTTATCTTAAATATAACTTTACCACAGTGGCCTTATCTGGTCAATCCACCTGTTCACCCTGTTATGAACTGTCAATATGCTGTACTTTTCCCTTGGAACATTTGTTAAATGACCATTTATGTAATGTTTTTAGCGTGTCCTATTAAAATGCAAGCTCCATGAGGTCAGGGTCCTTGCTTGCCTCATTCTTCTCTATGTCCTTAGTATCTAAACAATATCAAGCACCTAGTAGGAAGTAGTAAGTATTTGTTGTACAGGGTGAGGGACAAGTAGGCCTACATTTGTGAGTATGTAATACAGAGTTTATTTTCACATAATTATTTAACATATGAACAACCATAAGCCTACTTTTTCCTCACTCTGTGTGGATGGATGAATGGATAATTTTCAACGAGCATTGTGAAAGAGGCCATTGCATGGGATAATCAGAGTCTGTGGGAAATCAGAAAATTCAGGCATCATTAGCTTAACAAATACAATAATGAAGGAGACTGGCATGAGTATTTCTGGAGAAGAAAGATGACATGGTGTTCTTTTTTGGGTAGTGTTTCAGCACCTGATGAGCCATTGTCATTTCCTTATATAATTTATCCCCCCCCCAAAAAAAAAGTAGTGAGCAAGGACATCTGGGAATGGCATCTTTCTGAGGATTAGCAATGATGTACACAGCTTTTGCTGTCCATATCACTTATTGTTTATGACAACATTAAACTTTTTTATGCTCTGCTGGAGTTATGTGTATTTGGGGAAAAATCACTATCATAGAAAATACTGGATTTATGCTGCTCCCAGCCCCACTACAAAAATTAGGACATGCCACTGATTTAAGTTTGAGGTCAAAGGACACTTTTGGAGACAGAAAGATAATGGATTTTTCAAAATGCCAACACAAGTCATGTCTATATGCATGCAGTAGTTGACTGTTTTGAAGTAGTTTTTCTTGTATATTTTCTTATTTCCATGCCATTTTATTTTTTCTGTACTCCCCCTTCCCATGATTGATCAGTCAGCCACAGATCAGTTAGTTTCTTTAAGTATACTCAGCCTATACACTTTTAGGTCTAAATTTTGTAAGGTACATTCAAAAGAATTCTGGATGCAATATTCTACTGTACATTGAGTTTGATATATCTGCCTCTGGGATGGTAGCTACCGTCATACATATGAATGGGACAATGGAACTTGAGAAAATATTTTATTTAAATGTTCTCATATTTAACACATTGCATGTTTAATACTTTTTGATATTTCCCAAATTTCTGCTGTTAAAATTGCACATGAAAAACACAAACATCATTAATAGTAATTTCTAAGTTGTCAACTAGAAATTGTGATAGAAATATTTTTTTGATATCTAGTATTTGCTCTATGGCTGTTGCTGGTCTGGTTGAAATGTTTACTTTCTCAATGAAGTCTTTTTGGGTCTCAGCATTTTTCCCCTGAACACATATATACACATATAAAACTCCATCTTGCCCTTTCTTCATACTCCTTTAACACTTAAATTGGATTATTCCAGAAAATCTGGGGGAAATGTTTTCATCAGTTGCATGACAGTCAACACATTTTTAGGAGTTAAGAGACAGAACAGGAAAGGAGTATCTATTTACTGAGCTTTACTTTTTTTTTCTGTAATAATAATGAACACCACAGGCCTGCCATCCAAGAGCTAGAGTTTCATGAGTATGCAGTCCTGAAACTAATATAATGCTGAAAAACTTCCTGTCTTTATGGTACTCATCTCAAGTGAATAATATTTCGATATCCTTATATTAAGACATTGCTGGCTGGGATGGGAGAAAAAGGCAGAAAACTGTACTTGAACAATTACAATAAAAATAAAAGTAAAAAAATTTTAAAAAGTCATTGCTAGATGGAATTTGTAAAATGCCTATGGAGTGTAAATAACATCTTCAAAATCATTGAATGATAGGCCATTGTCAATTATGAGTTCTGTTCAATGCTTTAAAAATACCTGCAGATGCACTTGAAAAGGACAAACAATATTCTGAAACCCATTTGGTATAATCTCTTGGGAAACTAAAACATCTAGCTACACACTATGGGAAAGATTCTCTTAAAGTGATGTCTCTGGAAGCAGACATACAATATAAGACCTTGGTTTTGCTAACAAATGCACTGACAGCTGCTGAAGTAGCTTTTAAACCTGGGATATATGATTTACAGTTACAGTTGTCCCAATTTCCCCCCCTGTTGCTCTCCCCTGCCCACCCACCCCCTGCTCCGTCAGTCTTCATTCTGTTGTCCATTACCAAGGGTTCTTTATTGATGTTCTTTCACTACACCCTTCCCCTTCCCACCATTATCCCCATCCCCCTGCCCCTCTGGTCACTCTCAGTTTGTTTCTTATTTCCATCCATGTCTCTGGTTCTATTTTGTTCATTTGTTTGTTTTGTTCACTAGGTTCCACTTATAGATCAGATTATATGGTATTTGTCTTTCACACTGGGCTTATTTCGCTTAGCATAATGCTCTCCAGTTCCATGCATGCTGTTGTAAAAGGTAGGAGCTCCTTTCTTCCTGCTGCATAGTATTGCATTGTGTAAATGGACTACAGCTTAACTGCAGTACAATAAATCCACTCATCTACTGATGGGCCCTTAGGCTGCTTCCAGTGCTTGGCTATTGTAAATAACACTACTATGAACATTGGGGTGCATAGCTCCTTTTAAATTGGTGTTTCAGGAATCTTAGGGCATAGTCCCAACAGTGGGATCACTGGACCAAAAGGCAGTTCCATCTGTAGTATTTTGAGGAAATTCCATACTGTTTTCCACAGTGGCTGCACCAGTCTGCATTCCCACCAACAGTGCATTAAGGTTCCCTTTTCTCCACAACCTCATCAGCACTTGTTTGTTGATTTATTAATGATGGCCACTTTGACTGGTGTGAAGTGGTATCTCATTGTGGTTTTAATTTGCATCTCTCTGGTGGCTAGTGTTGCTGAGCATCCTTTCATAAGCCTCTGGGCCCTCTCTATGTCCTCCTTGGAGAAGTGTCTGTTCAGGTCATGCATCTGAATGGGATATATGATTGATCCTCTTTTGCAAAAAGTAACCATATGAATAGAGGTCCAGTGTCAATGCTGTTAATGGACCAATAATGATACAGTTCACATTAAGGATGAGAATGTTTATGGTCTTTTATTTGTTTATAGATAGTTGTGTATCTCAGGAGGCATATTACGAGTCTTTGTAGATGCTGAAATTGAGCTAGATAAATACTGCTGAAAGTATCCAGGATCATCCTCACAAGGCTACCTCAGAATTAAGATTAGCATTTAGAAACCCTGGGTTCTTGCCTTTGTTAAGAAATATTGATAAACGAAAATGTAAATGGAGGCAATTTGAAGGAAAGGGCATTGTGTGTTGGTTCTTGTGTGAACTTAAGTATCTAGATATGGTTATCACTGACTTTCTCACTTGTCTTGTAATTATCAATAACTGCAAGCCCATCATCATCACCTTAGTGTCAAGCATCCCACTTGACCACTCACTTGCTACCTCTGGTACCCTGGAACTGAAAATCATTTTACCTCACTGGGACCTCCAATACAGTGACTCCACTAATTTTTGTTTGTTATCTCCCCTCCCCCTTGTACCTGCAAAGACATCCTTCATTTCCTCCACATTGGGCTTAGAGTTAATGATCCACTATTACCTTCAACTCTCTCGACTCTGTCTTGTTAATCATACTCATTTGATAAAATCCCAAGCCTCATTAAATGAAATGTGTTTGGAGAAACTCATATAATCACGTTAAGTAGTTTCACTTTAAAATCAAGATCACCATCCTCAAGTAGGTTCTTAATGCTGACTGGCTGTTATGCTATATTTGCTGATGCCATGAAAACTCTTAATGATTATTTCATGCCTTCTCCCCTCATACAACTCAAACATCCACTTCATCCAGCTTGCTTCTGGTTTGAGAAAATAGCATTGATCAAAAGAATTTTTTTCAACTAATATTACCACATCTTTCCACCAATCAGCTTCTGTGTCTGTATACTCAGTCTTCTTTTCTATTACTATAGATGAACTGTCCATACTCCCACCTAAAGCTGTTGCACTTAATCTTATCCATGCTTACCAAATTCAGGATATTCCTCTTGTAGTTCTCTTCTTCCTTTCCTGTCTCATGAAATTTTCCCCTGGATATTTCGCATAAACATAACCTGATAATATTTCTCCCATCCTAATAAAACAAAATAGCTCTCCTAACTTCATTTCTGTCTCTGGTTCTGCCCTATTCCTCTTTCCCTTTTACAGCAAGAGCCCTTAGAAGAACAGTCTACAGTTTATATCTTTGATTCTTCTCTAACTTGTTCTTAACACTCCATGCACAGTTGATTTTATAAAAGTTACTGTTAATTAAATGGAGTTCTTCCCAAATATATATGTTGAAGTCCTAACCCTCATCACCTCAGAATGTGACCTTATTTGGAGATAGGGCCTTTATAGAGGTAATTAAATTAAAATGCAGTCACTGAGGTGGGCCCTAATCCAATAGGATTGGTGTCCTTATGAGGAGATTAGAATACATATGAGGGGGGACCCAAAAAAACCTAAGTTATTTTCTGGAGTGTGGGTGCCTTGTAATACAAGCTTACCCCACTTAGGTGAGTGCTCTAGGCATCCGTCTGTATCAGTGTACCAGCTGGCATTTTTGTGAGAGGCTGTGTTTGGCCTCAGTGAAATTTTTTTGAAGATTCTTTCAGTGTATTTGCCCATTTCATGATGGGTGATTTAGGAGCACATCTGACCACACTCTGCTAAGTGTTCAGCAGTTTTTGACTAAAAACAACATGACACCCATGCCCCACCCTCTCTAGTCAACCAATCTTGTCCCGAGCAACTTTTTTCATTTCCACAGATGAAAAAAGTTCTCAAAGGGAAAGTTTCTGCTGATGAGGAAGAGGTGAAACTCAAAGTGGCAGAAGCACTAACAGGAATGAAAATGGATGAATTCAAAAATTGTTTTAAGCAGTGGAAAAAAAGTCACCATAGGTGTATTGCATCACATGGAGAGTACTTTGGAGGTGACTGAAATTTAAACATGTAAGAATAGATACACAGAAAGGACAGAAAAGTGGTGGCTGGGTACATGGAAGCTGAGCCCACTTGCTCATGCCCCCAGCACAGATTTTCAACTCATCTTCCAACAAGTGACCTGAACAATCAATGGAATCTTAGCTGATATGGATTTTTGAAGCCAAGGAGTGCAGAAGAGGCTTTGCAATGCCCAGTAAGAGATTTTACAAGTTGAAAGGGAAATACTCTACATGAAGTGCCTGAAGCAAAGGAGAGAGCAGAGGAGAGAAAGTGCAGCTTGGTGGCTCCTGCCTCTTCTGGAGTGGGGGTCCTGGTCCTGCACAGGGAACCCCTAACCCCTTTAAGAGAGCCTTGGGAGGATATATGGAGTCTGGGAGGCTTGTGCTGCACACACACACAGTGAGCAGCATGTCCATGGCTGCAGCACCAACTGTGAGAGTCCAGGAGAGAAATTCTGGCTCCTGGGACTATCAGAGGCACCAGAAGGCTGTGGCCAGCTTTGACCAAGAAAGACTGCCTTTTGGGGAAGTGGAGTGCATGGAGAATCAGGCAGTGGCTTGGAGCTGCAGTGTGGGTGCCACACAGGGACTATTTTTTAAGAGGGGAGCAGAGAACCCAAGCACCTGTGCAGCTGCCCTGCCAACAAAGAGGCCAGATTCAAAGCATGAGTTGTGCCCACTGAACCCAGCTGGCCAGAATGAGTAGAAAGCTGTATCATGAAGGGATTGCGAGGCCCCACTCAGTGCAGCTGGTGAGCATCAGGGTGGTGGGGGACGGACTGTGCAGAATGGAGAGGGTTTGGGTCTGAGCCTCCTGGGAGAGCAGTGAGCCAGGAACTGGAAGGACTAGAGCTGAGCACCTGAGATTCCTTGTAGCCAGGCAGAGCCACCTAAAATGCAGAATACAAACTTTTGGGAAGCAGAATATGTGCCCATCCCCACCTGCAGGATAGCACTCTGCAGTCCAGTAAGGCTAGGCTCAAGAACCCCCTGCGGGTACATTCCTATGGGGAAAGAACCAGAATCTCCAAAGGAGCCCTTCAGGAGCTTTTATTAGATGCTATGCTGGCTCCTCCTCAGGCCTTAAACCACTGAAAACAGCAGAGCAGAGAGATTAGAAACTGGCACAGCAAGAGGTATTCAGGGCCCTGCCCAGCCTCAGCTCTCACACGGAGCTTCCATCAACACCAAGCAGGAAAGAGCTGACCCTGTTACACAGATTGGCCCCCCCACATGAAGCAGACAGCTAGCTCATCAGACACTATACATTAGCAGAAATAATCTGGGACAGACCAAGATATATGGTGCAGGGGTGGGGAACACACCTACCATCTTCTCTGAAGGTTGAACAGCGCCTCCTAGGGTGATAACCCAGGGATCTCACCCTCTTGATTGCACCAGAGGCCCCCTCTGCAGGCAGAGGGAGGTGGTACATGCAGTGCTGTGGGACATTAGGTGAACCACCCCTGGGCCTTGTGCTGATAGAAAGCCAGCAGGGCAGAATAGTGAGAACAAACCAAGCCTGAGGGAGGCAGACACAGACTGTGGATCACTTGTAGCCTTCAACAGGCTGCCTAAAGTGAGACTGGAACTCCAGCTGACATCAGAGACAGATCCTAAAGGAGAAGACAGTAGGCCAACAGACACTAGATTATGTTCAGGTGAATTCCACCTCGTTCTTTTTCATTATTTGTGCTATTTTTTCTCCTGTGCAGCTTTTTACATTGTTTCTTTGTCTTCAGTTTTGCTCCTATTATTTTACTATTTTTTATTTATTTTATTTTATTTTTACATATATTTGTTCTTATTTTTTAAATTTTTATTTTAGTTTTAATTCTAATCTAATATTTTCTCTTCTCTTATTCCATTTTGCCTTCATCCTTCTTCTTATTTTTGTTTTAAATTTTATTTTTTCTCTTTCTATGCCTTGTTTCTATTCCTCATTCTTACCATTTCTCCTCCCTCCATCCTCTCAAAACCATCTTTCTTTCTATTAGTCATCTCACATTCTTTTTCCCTTTTTTATCCTTATGGTCATTCCATATTTATTAATATTCACTCCATTGTCATTGATATTGGGGTTTTGTTGCATTTCTTCAATTCTATGCTTAGGTGTTCACTATATTTTTTATTTATATTTCTTATTTTAAATAATATATTTTACTGTTCCCCTGTTCTACTCCATTTAGCCTTCCTCCTGCCCTGTCTTATTTTCATTTTAAATTATATCTTCTCCCTGTCTTAGCTGGGTTTCTAATGCTTATGCTTATTATTTCTCCACTCTCTATCCTATCAAAATTAGTTTTCATTCCTTTAGACATGTCACAATCTTTTTTTTCCTTTTCTTTCTTATAATGTTATTATTCTCTTTCCACCTTTACCGATCTTTGCTTCTTTGTCATTGATATCGCTGATGTGGTTGTTTTACTGCAATTCGGTTCCCATTTTTTCACTATTTCTTTTTTTTTCTCCAAACCTCATATCATACTATTCCCATCTTACTCCAGATTGCACTATACCCTACCTGTTTTATTTATGCGGTAAATTGCATTTTCTCCTTTGCTTTGCCTTTTTTTCTATTCCCTACACTTATTATTTCTCCACCCCCTACCCTCTCAAAATCATTTTTCTTCCTGTTAGTCACCTCATATTCTTTTTTCCTTTCATATAATATTTTTATTCTCTTTCCACCTTTATAAATCTTGGCTCATTTGTTGTTGATATCTTGGTAGTGGTTGGGGACATTTTTGCTGGTGTGGGTTTTGTTTGCTGGGTTGTTTTGTTCTGGCAGCTCCTGTGTTGTCTGGAAACAGTATACAAGTTGTGGTGGGAGCTGTGACTCTCAGTCAGCCAGCCAGAGGTGAAAACCCACCAGGGTACAAGCTAAAAATGACCAAAAGCCAATTACAACAAGAAAGCCCACAAAAACTTCCTCTCTCCACCAGGGTATAAGCCTTACCATAAAGTCTTTGTAATCTTGCTCCTGCCTACCTCCCTAACTTCTCCTCTGACTCTCCCCTTTACTCATTGTACTGACTACATTGGTCTCTTTGCTTTTACTTGAGTATATTCAACCTTCTCTTACTTTAACCGGAAAAGACACCGGCATTCAGGCTACCTGTCAGTACCAAATCCAATAAGCAATGACAGCGAATCTTTATGGGCGCTTTATTCAGATGGCCAGTGATCTGAGAAGATGGTGGGTTCATACCCTAACAAACCATCTTCCCTTCTCTTTCCTGGCCAGAATTTTTACAAGGTGGGGGTGAGTGGATAAATAAGGATCAGTGAGGGCTTTGAAATTCAGGTAGGATTAGATGAGTGAAGCTTCAGCATTCCTGTTCTGGGCAGTTAGCTGTTTCTAGGGGAGGGTGGTTGTCTGCTCTCCCTGGAATACAAAAGGTCCAGATGTCCCCAGGTGGTAATCTTCTATCAGTGCCCCAGGAGGCCGGCTGTTTCCCAGGAGCCAGGATGGGTCTTATCTGTAGTTTCTAAAACAAAAGCTTTAACATACACATTACTTGCTAGACTTATAACTTTTTACCTTAAGCTACAATTTTCCAAGTCTTGAGTCCGCTATCACTACCAGGATATATTTATATCGTCTTCATTTTGCCAGGAATGGACTTTGCCCAAATATCTGCAGTCTCTCTCCATGACCTCCTTCAGACTCTGCTCAAGTGTCACCTCCTCAGTTAAATCTTCCCCGACCATCCTGTTGAAAATATGAATGGCACCAGTAGCAATCAGTACTCACACTCCCTCTTTCCCCCACAGCACTATCACCATCTGACATAAATTGTGCTTCACTTACTGTACCTATTTACCACACACACTCGAATGGAAATTCCATGGGGGCATGGGTTTTGTTTTCTGTTTTATTGGCTATTGTATGCCTGGCTCCTAACACAGGATCTGGCACATATTTTAAGTTGCATGAGTATTTATTGAATGAATGAATGAATGAATGAATGACCAAATTATATTAGCAGCTCAAAATTCCATCTTTTTAAATTTTTTATTATTATTCAAGTGGAGTTGTCTCCATTCCCCCCATTTCCTCTCTACCCCACTGACCCCCACCTCCCACCTTCAAACCTACCCCACTTTGGCTTTGTCCATGGGTCCTTTATACATGTTCCTTGATTGGCCCTTCCCCTAAATTTCCATAATTTTTCTTCCAATAACACTGTACCAAAGGGTAAGTTATGAGAAATAAAAACCTCTTAAACTTATTTCAAATTCAGAGGAAGAAATAATTGGGAACCATAGGTTAAAGCCAAATCTTATAATTGCTTATTTCTGACTGTGATGCCTTAAAGGTTTTATAGAAAAAAATCCACTTGCTTTCATGGCTTCAATTTGGGGGTAAAATTTATAGTTTCTTAAATTTTTCTTATCTAAAAAATGATACTGAACACTGCATGTGTGAAAACTGTGCTCTCCAATGAGTGAGAAAATCAGAGGTGGCATACCAGAGAATAAGACATTATAATAACACCCGCTGAAACAGGACATTTTACAAACTTCTTTTTATCAACATGATTTTTCTGCATCCTGTAGAGTTTGAAAGCATTTATTTTGAAGTACTCATGGTATTATAATTAACCAAATTGCCCAGTGTCCAAATAAAGCCTCTAAAAACATAACCATACTTAGACAAGTCCATAAAACCTGCTGTGAAATATAAATATGAAAATTTTTTTTCTTTTTGACTAGACATTATGTTGCCTGTAAAACTTTACTCTTAAAAACTTTTATGTCCTTCTGGGCTATTTACTTTATCCTATTGTCTTATGTACTTTATGTGATTTAGGGTATTTCCTTCTTTTGTAC
Organism: Phyllostomus hastatus; assembly: GCF_019186645.2. Lineage (NCBI taxonomy): Eukaryota > Metazoa > Chordata > Mammalia > Chiroptera > Phyllostomidae > Phyllostomus > Phyllostomus hastatus. The sequence continues at coordinate 4,801,517 of NW_025333841.1, read as the reverse complement.
TAGTGAAGTTGCTTTCCTTTTCCAACCTTTGTGAGGAGTTACCAAATGATAAGTCCTTATCTTTGGTTAAGTATCTAGCTTATTGTCTGGCACATTGTGGGCCCTCAATACATTTTCAATGAATAGAGACATATTCATTTTTAAAAATGTAATCCCCTTTGCCTGAGTTTCTCAAAGGATAATTTGCAAAGCACTTGCATTCGAATCACTGGGATGCCTTATTTTTTAAATGCACATTCCTGTAGTCCATCCATGACATGCTGAGTAGCATGGAGGCAATGAAATCTGAGAAAAGTTATTGCAAGCTGCTGTCATTTGCCACACTATGTGTGATAGGTGTTATGATAGACACCTGAGATGTTTTCTGTCCTGTGAAAGATCTTAGCATTCAATTGAGAACAGGGAATGGATAACAAATATTTACACATATAAATAATTATAGAATATGGTTAGTGCTATGAAAGAATAGACATGGTTCTTTGATAAACAAGATGCCCTGCTTTATATTGGGTGGTCAGAAAAGTTCTCTCTAGAAGGTAACATTTTAGTTGAGACATGAATATATTAAAGGCCATTGGACACTCCTACATTTAGAAATTGAAAAGAGGTGGATGGTGAGTATCCAAACCAGGATATGTTAGAGAGTGAAAGGAGGCAGGGCAAGTGTGTGAGGGAGCAGCTCCGTGTTGGCACCCTGTCAACCTTGCCTGTCTCCTGATAGGCTGTGTAGCAAGTCTTAGGGATCATGTATAAATGCAGATAAAAATAGTACCTATTTCTTAGGTGAATGTGAGGACTAAATAAGCAATTACTGCCTAGCAGATAGAACATGCTCAATAAATGTTCAAAATTGTTTATTATTTTAACTTGGGTTTCTTGGATAGCAGTGAGTTTGTAGAACTTTTTGTATGTTTATTTTCCATTATTATATCTCTTTTTGAAGAATTTCTTATTCATTTTTTTGCAATGTTATAATGTGTTCATCTTTTTCTTATTGGTTTTCAAATTCCTGACCTTAAGTATGTCTATCTGCAAAATGAAGAATTTGTACCAGCTGGTCTCCAGCTTGTACCCTTCATATTTCTAAGTGGATTGAAAGCAGAGAGAGCCATTTTACTGAGAAAGACCTGGATCCTTAAGTGCTTTAGAAAACAGTTTGTTTGGCATTGTAGTTTAGTAGTCGGTAATGGCATTAGTAGTGGTAACATACCTGAGTGAGATGATCAACCTGAGATCAAGATTAGAAAAATCTTGCTTTGACTTCAGGTCATAAAACATCTTTGGGGCAGTAACAGAAACTACATGTTTATTGCTTCTTTCCCCTGCAGATTCTCTATGGGATACACCTTGGCTATATCAAACCTTCCTGGAATTTTAATTAAGACTTCAATCACCTACAGTCATTAACTGAGCTCACTTACAGACTTGTAGGAGAAACATGGGTTTAGATACTTGGAAATTTTGAAGAAAATATTAGCTGCACTCACAAGAAAATCAGGGCATGCTATTTACTGAGGGACAGGTTGTGGTACCTGAAATCAGTGCCATGGTGCTAGGGTTGCAGTAAATTAACTGTTGTGAGTTCCAGTTCTCTCATTTGAAATATGCAAATCATAATGCTGTGGAACAGGCAGTATGATTATTTTGATATGCTTATTTTCATATTTACATAGCTGAACCTATCAGTTTTTTCCCATTATGACATTGCCTTTGTTCAAGACAATGCCTCATTAGATAAATATTTACCCAATCTGTCTTCTGTAGTTCTTTTATCATTTCACTTTTTATGTCTTTCTGATCTTGAAATTTATTTTGATATTTCATGTGCGTCAGATACCGTGGTCTCTCTTTTGAAACATCCAGCCAGTTGTTTCAACACCATTTACCTAAGGAATTCATCACTCTGCTACTTCTGTTGTGCCAATTTTATCATGTGCTCCTGCGTGTAAACATGGAGACATACCTCTGTTTCCTGATTTCTTCATTCTGTTCCAGTTATCTATCTACCTAATCCTTCATCAGTATTAAACCTTAATTATTGTGGCTTTATGTTGCATATTAATATTTTAGTCCTTTTTTGCTTTACTTTCCTAATATTATCTAGATATTACTGTATGTAAACCTCAGAATGATTTTTGTTAAGTTCTAGAAAAACCACTTTAACAAATAAATTAGAGGTGGGCTTTTATTCCTTCATGCATTCTCCCCACACATAAAGAAGTCTATCTACATGTGTAGCGTTTTGTATGTTAGTACCCTCTTTAGGCATGTACGTTAGCCGTAAAATTTAATACCCAAACCAGGACAGTTTTAACAGTGAAAAAGAGGGTAGAACAAATGTGTATGGTGGCAGCTCCATGCAGATACTGACAACCTTGCATGTCTTCACATATGCCACATAGACAAGGCTCAAACACAGGCAGGCCTATATCTTGGTGGAATTTTATGTGATCCTCCTAGGGATATGGCAAGATTGGAAGTCTTAAAACAATGTGTAACTTTGTATGGTGACGGATAGTAACTAGACTTACTTTGGTGATCATTTCTCAGTGAATACAAATATCAAATCTTTATGTTTTACACCTGAAACTAATACAATGTTCAATGTCAATTATATCTCAATTAAAAAAAAAGACTGGCAGCCTTCTTAGGAGCTGCCACAAGGTATTTCTCACTTGATTCCCTATCTTGTGAGAGCCATCCAGGAGTCATTTCTCACCTGCCACCCTGGTTCTGATGAGGCATGGGTCTTCTCATTTCGCTCGCCTTAGAGCACAGCTGCATACTATAAAAGTACTTAATGGCAGTCTCACCCTGGCCTGTGTGGCTCAGTTGGTTGGAGCATCCTGCTCTACACCAAAAAGTGATGGTTGGATTCCCCATCAGGGAACATGTCTGGGTTGTGGGTTTGAGCCCTGGTCTGGGCATGTACTGCAGGCAACTAATAGAAGTTTCTCTCTCACACAGATGTCTCTCTCTCTCTCTGCTTCACTCTCTCTCTGTCTCTCTCAAAATCAATGAACATGTCCTTGAATGACAATTTTTTAAAAAACTATTTAGCAGCAGACTAGATGGGATCCTTAGCAAATGAGCAACCTACTATTTGGCTCCTTTGTTTCCATGTCATGCTGTAAGTCAACTGATGCATCAAGGTGATACCATGTTGATGTCATTTTTGCCGTCTTGGTAAGTAATAACCTGTCTGAATCTAACTGGGCCCAGTAACATCTGTTAGTGTTCTCAAAAAAATGCTAAAGCAGTCGAGTTTCAGGAAGAATAAAAATAAAGTGCAACTGAACAACCAAACCAGCATTGTTATCACTGTTATTCCCATGAGACAAAAGGGGTTCAGTGGTTTGTACATAAAAATGGTTTTTTTAATCCTCATTCAAGGATGTGTTTATTGATTTGAGAGAGGGAGAGAGAGAGAGAGACAGAGACAGAGACAGAGATGTGAGACAGAAACATGAATCAGTTGCCTCCCATATGTATGCTGACCTGGGATTAAACCCACAACCTAGGTATGTGCCCTGACCAGGAATGGAACCCTAAACCTTTTGGTTTACTGGACAGTGTGCCAACCAACTGAACCACATGGCCAAGGCTGTCCATAAAAGTTTTATGCAGTTAGCAAATATCATGAAAATACTTCCTAAGTCTTCTGATAAGGTCTTGGATTCTCTATTATTGTGGTGTTGGCCCTGGAGGAAGGCAGGCAGTCAAACACAGTCTATTTAAACAGCCATAATAACATGCTGACTCTGTAGAACATTTTGGAAAGTACAGAAAACTAAAAAGACAATTCTTATAAATATTGTTGGTGTGTATCCTTCCAGTTTTTATTATGTGTAATTTTTACATAATTATAATGATGTGTCATATGTAATTTTATCTGCCTTTTAAAATTTAATGCTCTTAAATTCTTTATAAACATTTTAATGACTGTATATGGTTCCAAAGAGTGGATTTTATCAGTTTTTGCATATACTCTCCTATTAAATGAATTGAAGTTATTTCTTTTGGTTTTTAAATAGTAGCCAATAATTCTGTGATAAACATATCAAGGCCTTAAAATAGATTCCCAGCAGAGAAAGCCATCTTTATAAAATGCTTGATGCATAATACCAAATTGCTTTTTAAAGAGTTTCTCTATTTATCCTACATTCCCACTAGCATCTTTAATATCCATACTATAGCTCTGAAAGTACAAAACAAATCCCTGAACTTCATAATTTAACTTCATTCATGTTAACTTTCTAGGAAGTTCAGGATCATTATGTCTATAAGAATCAAGCAAATCAATGAAACACTAAATGAATGTTTTTCATAATCAATGACTGTATTGCATTTTTAGTGAACATTTTTTTGACAGGTAATTTTTTGGTTGATATATTTCTTATTTCTGTTGTATGCATAGTAAATATCTGTAATGGGAGATGTATGCTGGTGTGGATTTGATGGATGCAGACATTATGGAGAATTTCCACAAAGGTAGAATGCTTGTAAAAGGAGTATGCATCCCATTGTTGACCAGAGAAGGATTTCTAGATCTCCCAGTATCTCGATTGCACTACTAAGGTCTCACAATAGACCAGCAGTTTCCTCAAAGGGAAACGTTGTGCTGATGGGGAAAAGGTGAAACAAAACAGCAGAAACACTAAAAGGTATCAAAATCGATGAGTTCAAAAACTGCTTTGAGCAGTGGGAAAAATGTCTAGATAGTTGTATTGCATAAAATGGAGAGTACTTTCAAGGTGGCTGAAGTTTAAACACATAAGGATAAGTACATAATTTTTATAAATAAATTTCCAGTTTTTTGGATCCCCCCATATATGAAGTCTGTCCAGAAGTATCCAGCCACATTCTATGTAAAATAGAGACATTTATGGAAGAAGATACAAGATATAAGAAGTATTGTATGTAGGACAACAATTCCTCAGTCTCCTTCAAAGTAGGCACAATTTTCCCTCACACAGTTCTTCCAGCATCTCTTCCACTGTTCAAAACACTCTTCAAAATCCTTTGTTGGAATCGTCACCAGCTGTCACATCCTATTTTCCTGAATCTCATCTATGGTCTGAAATCTCTTCCTTTTCAAAGGTGATTTTGGTTTTGGGAAAAGCCAGATGTTGCAGGGTGCTAAATCTGGGCTGTAGGGGGACTGAGTCATGTGGGTGGTTTGATGTTTCACAAAAAAACTCTAAATGAGACATGATGCATGAGTGGGCACATTGTCATGATGAAGCTGCCAATCACCAGTTGCCCATAGCTGTGGCCTTCTGAATCATCCAAATAGTTTCTGTGGAGAAATGTTCAAGCTTAATGCAAAATTTGATGCAGATTCATTGTTCTACTCACTCAGTCATTTTGAGTGTGATGGCCACACAGTACACATGCTCACTCCCACTGACTAGTACAGTGAAGTCATCATGGTTCACACATGCACATTCCAGTCTACTCTCCTTGGCTGCCAGGTTGCATAAATGTTGTGCAAACTATTCTTGTTATATTAACAGTATGTATATTCATATTTAAAAGATTATCTATTTATTATGTATTAGTTTCAGATGTACAGAAGAGTGGTTAGAAAATCATGTAGTTTACAGAGTGATCCTCCCACTGCTTGAGGTAGCCACCTGGCCCCATACATATTTATCAACATATTATTGACTATATTCCTTATGCTGTGATCTATATCTCTGTGACTATTCTGTAACTACCAATTTGTGCCACTTAATTCCTTCAACTTTTCCAGCCAGCTTCCCAACACCCCTCTTCTCAGACAGCTGTCAGTCTGTTATTTATACTTATAACTCTGTTTCTATTTTGTTTATTTTGTTCATTATATTCCACATGTAAGTGAAATCATATGGTATTTGTCTTTCTGTTGCTGACTTATTTCACTTAGCATAATATCTTCTAGGCAACCCAAGTGCCCATCAGTAGATTAGTGGATTAAAAGAAAAAAAAACTGTGGGCCCTGGCTGGCGTAGCTCAGTGGATTGAGCATGGGCTGCGAACCAAAGCATCGCAGGTTCGATTCCTACTCAGAGTACATGCCCGGGTTGCAGGCCACGGCCCCCAGCAACCACACATTGATGTTTCTCTCTCTCTCTCTCTCTTTCTCCCTCCCTTCCCTCTCTAAAAAATAAATAAATAAAATCTTAAAAAAACTGTGATACATTTACACAATGGAATACTACTTGACTGTAAAAAAAGATTGAAATGTTACTTTTTATGACAGGAAGAATGGATCTAGACGGTACCATATCTTCTTTTTCTATTCATCCATTGACATACACTAAAATTGACTCCATGTCTTGGCTTTTGTGAATGATGTTGCAATAAACAGAAGAGACAGATACTTCTGTACAGATATTTCTTCAAGATCCTTTTCTATTTCCTATGAATATATATCCAGAATTAAGATTGCTCAATTTTAACTTTTTTGAGAAATCATCACACAGTTTTTCATAGTCGCCGTACCACTATACATTCCCACAAACAGTACACAAAGGCTCCCTTTTCTCCTTATCATTGTCAACACTTGCCTCTTGTCTTTTTTGTAACAATTCTAACAAATAGAAGGTTATATTTCACTGTGGTTTAGATTTGAATTTCACTGATGATTAGTGATATTTTGTACCTTTTTATGTATCTGTTGGCTATCTGTATTTTTTTTCCAAAATGTCTATTTAAGATTTTTGCCCATTTTTAATTGAATTTTTGCCATTGAGCTGTAGGAATTCTTTCAATATTGTGAATATTGACCCCTTATCAGATGTAGGATTTTCAAATATTTTCTCCCATTGCATATGCTGTCTTTATATTTTGTCAATTGTTTCTTTTTATGTAGAAATGCTTTTTTTTAGTTTGAAATAGTTTTATTTCTTTAGTTTTTATTTTGTTACTTGTGCTTTTGGTTGCATATTTTTAAAAGAGTTGTTGGCAAGAACAATGTCGAGGAGATTTTCCCTTATGTTTCTTCCAGAAGTTTTAAGATTTTAATTCTTATGTATGTCTTTAATCCATTTCAAGTTAATTTTTTTGAGTGGTGTAATACAGGGGTCCAATTTCATTAATATGCATGGGGTTATCCAATTTTCCCAGAAGTATTTATTGAAGAGACTAGCCTTCCATGACTGAATGTTCTTGGCTGCCTTGTGAAATATTAGTTGATGGTATATGTGGGTGTTTATTTCTGCTCTCTCAATTCTGTTTCATTGGTTCATGTGTCTGTTTTATGCTGGTATCATATTATTTTGATTAATGTATTTTTGTAGTATAGTTTGAAATCAGGAAAAAATACAAGAACAAAGGGAGAAGTTCAACAAAGTGAGAGAAAACATTAAAAAGAACCAAATAGTAATTTTGAAGAATACAATGACTGAAGAATTCAATAGAGAGCTTTAATAGCAGACTGCACTGAGGAGAAGAGTCAATGATATAGAAGACAGACCAGTTGAAATTATCCAATCAGAGGACCAAAAAGAAAAAAAAGAATGAAAAGGAATGAAGAAAGCCTACAGTATTTAAGAGGCACCATTAAGAGAAACAGTCTATGCATTTTTGGAGTCTTATTTTGAGAAAAGAGGGAGAAAGGGTAGGAAGCTTATTTACAGAAATAATGGCTGAGAACTTCCTAAACATCAGGAGAGATTTGGACATCCAAGTTTATGAAGTTGTCACCCCAAAATTTCAACCCCAAATGATCTTATTTCCTCTGTCACCATAGTTTCATTTTTGAGAATGTTATATAAATAAAATCATACAGTATATGGTGTTTTGAGATTGGCTTCTTTCATTAAGCATGATGCCTTTGTGATCCATCTAAGTTATTGCATGTATCAATTGTTCACTTTTTGTTGCAGAGTAGTATTCCACTGTATGAATATATCAGAGTGTGTTTATCCATTCTGCTGTTGATGGACATTTGGATTGTTTCCAGTTTTGAGTAATTAGGAATAGAGTTGCTATAAGCATTCACATGCAAGTTTTTGGGTGAACAGAAGTTTTCATTTCTCCAGATTAATTACTTAGGAATGGATTGCTGGTACCTATGGTAAGTGTATGTTTACCTGTAAAAGAAACTGCGAAACCATTTTCTAGAATGATTGTACCATTTTGCTGTTTTTCTATATACTTGCTAATTTTTCTGACTATTGGTTCTGTTTATTACTGAGCGCAGATTGTTGAAGTTTCCAATTGTAATTGTGGATTTGTCTAATTTTCCCTTTTAGTGCTGTTAGTTTTTGATTCATTTAGTAGTATTATGTATTCTTGGTGAATTGTTCTTTCTTTAATTAAGTCCCTCTTTTTTTATTGTTGTTCAGTTACAGTTGTCCCGCCTTTTCCCCATTTCTTTCCCCTGCCCCGCCTCTCCACTTCCACAGTCAATCCCCCCATTTTCCATGCAAATGATCTTTAAAACACATTATAATAATACTGTGTAAAATCAAACACAATTAGACATTTTTAAAAGCAGAAAGAGAAAAAATATCTAATGCAAGGGAACTTACATGAGATTATTATCAGGTTTCTCAGCACAAGCCTTGAAGGCCAGGAGAGGTAGAATGATACATTAAAAGTGCTTAAAGCAAGAAACTGTCACCGAAGAATACTTTACCCAGCAAAGTTGTCTTTCATAAATGAAGAAGAAATAATGATAAAGCTGAGGAAGTTTCTCAGCACTATACCTGCCTTACTTTGCTGAAAGGGATTCTTTAGGCTAAAACAAAAGAATGCCAATTATGAACATAAAAATATATGGATATATTGTATAACACTGTGGTAAAGGTAAACATAAAGTCAGATTCAGAATACTCTAATACTGTAATATGGTGATGTGTTAAGTACTTGACTCTAGTGTAAATATTAATGGGAAACAACATTAAAATAGTTATAGTAATTTCTTAGTGTATATACAATATCAAAAGATGTAAATTATAACATCAAAAACATAAAAGGAGGGCAGTAAAAGGCTAGATTTTTATATGCAATTGAAATTAAATTACAATCAGTATAAAATAGACTGTTATATCTATAAAATGTTTTAGGTAAGCCATGTGGTAACTACAAAGCAAAAACCAGCAGTAGGTTTACAAGATACCTAGAAGGGAATCAAAGCATAACACTATGGAAAATATTCACTTCACAATCTAAGGCAGCAAGAGAGGGATAAAGGCACTAGAGAGCTATAAAACACCCAGGAAACAAATTAAAAATAAGGAAATTGAGGCTCTGAAAACTAAAGTCCTTTTCCTAAAGATCACAGAACTGGTGGATGTCTGAGTCTGGATTACAACCTATGATTGACTCATTCCAAAGCCAACTCTCGTAAACTCTGTGCTCAGATGTTGCTCATGGCTCAAGTGAAATGGGTATCACAGCTACTGAGAGTGAGAAAGTGATATCTAGGAAAATTGAATAAGGCTTAAATGACAAGGTATTCTTTCTGGGTAATTTTCAGTTATTCTGTCTTAGGTTTCTGTTTTAGAGTCTTTGTCCTTGGACTGTCCAAGTATTCTTTTGGTTCTCTTAGTAATGCATGCATTGTACTAGGCACCCATCTTTCATGAAGATCCTCATTAGACAAATGATCCATGATGGAAAGCAAAGATGGTTCTATTTTATATTTTGAAAATATGTGTAATAGAGATTCCAGTAATTGTGTGACATTTGTCTTTTTAAATATTCCAAAACTAATGATTGTATGGTTAATGTAATGTTAAGCAAGACAGTCGTTTAATTTCCAAAGTAACTTGAATGTCAATGCTAAAATTTCAAAGCATTTATGCTTCACTGAAACCTCTGCATATAGCTTTTCTGCTCATTTGGTATTATGTATTTCTCAACAAAACATTTCTTGTCAGTATCTTTATCAACTTACCTTCACAATTATTAGTTTATATTTTGAGTTTACCCTCATGTAGCACTTAACAGAAATAAATTTGTTTTACCTCTAGTTATGAAACTTACCACAGTACACCAGTTCTCAATATGTGCCTGTAACACATTATATTAGCAATCCTCAAGGGATAGACACAGGAATTCTTCATCCCTACATGGTATTTGGCACTAAGCACAAGGCCACTTTCCTAGTATCTGCTTTGAATTCAACAAGTATGTATTGGGATGAATAAAACCACAAAATTGACTTCCATACATTTCAGGTCATGATTTCTGGACATATCACTGACACCAGGAAGTTTTCATGTTCTATCTGATTTTGGCCTACAGCAAATACACTTGAAATTGATATATACATTTGATATAGTGACATGTAGCAGAAGATTCCAAATTGGGATCTTGAGGATTTTGTAGATTTCTTGTTTGGTTTTCACATAAAAATTACTATTATTAAGATTATTTATATATAAATAGAATAATTATGGAAAGATGTCTCTAGAGTATAAGTAACCTGATATTTTTCTTTCCACCAAAACACTTTTATATAAATTATTCTTAGCTTCTCATTGGGTGTCATACATAGCACACTTGTTTTTTTTCATATCATGAACATCTTTATGAAGTAAAATACACTTAAAAGCCATTTAAAGCAACTTTTTGCTTCATTTTAAACTGGCATTTGCCCTTTCTCACTAATTAGTGGTGATCGATTTGGGTTGTTTATGACATGCTTCTCAGTGTTAGAAGACTTTATCTCATCTCTCTTTCAGATTTTATTTCCTCTACACTTTACTAAAGCTCTTAATTTTCTACAGGTGCTTTATGATGCACCTATTCTGAAGGACAGATATGGTCAGATAATATTTGACAATGCATAGAAAAAACTTCTCTTTGCTTTTGTGGTGGGAAAGAGAAGGATTAATGGAGCAGTGAAAGAAAAAAACTGAATTATTGTTATAGATTGCGCAATAAAAGCAAGATTTGTGTAGCAATTACATTTAATGTTAAATAATATTTGTGCCCTGGCTGGTGCTGTTCAGTGGATTGAGTATCGGCCTGTGAACCAAAGGGTCACTTGTTCAATTCCCAGTCAGGGCACATGCCTGGGTTGCGGGCCAGCTCCCCAGTAGGGGGCATGGGAGAGGCAACCACACATTGATGTTTCTCTTCCTCTCTTTCTCCCTCCTTTCTCCTCTCTAAAAATAAATAAATACAACCTTTATTTTATATTTATATGTCTATTTTGTACCTACCAATTATGCTTCTTATTCCCTGTACCTTTTCCCCCATTCCCTCCCCCATAACCCTCCATGTGATCTCCATTTCTGTGATTCTGTTCCTGTTCTAGTTGATTGCTTAGTTTGTTTTTGTTTTAGTTTTTAGGTTCAGTTGTTGATAATTGTGAGTTTGCTGTCATTTTACTGTTCACAGTTGTTGATCTTTTCTTTTCCTTAGATAAGTTCCTTTAACATTTCATATAATAAGAGCTTGGTGATGATGGACTCCTTTAACTTGACCATATCTGAGAAGCTCTTTCTTTATCTGCCCTTCCATTCTGAATGATAATTTTGCTGGATAGAGTCATCTTGGATATAGGTCCTTGCCTTTCATGACTTTGAATACTTCTTTCCAGCCCCTTCTTGCCTGCAAGATTTCTTTTGAGAAATCAGCCAATAGTTTTATGGGCACTCCTTTGTAGGCAACTATCTCCTTTCCTCTTGCTGCTTTTAAGATTCTCTCCTTATCTTGAATCTTGGGTAACTTAATTATGATGTGCCTTGGTATGTTCCTCCTTGGGTCGAATTTCTTTGGTACTCTCTGGGTTTCCTGGATTTCCTGGAAGTCTGTTTCCTTTGCCAGATTTGGGAAGTTTTCCTTCATTATTTGTTCAAATATGTTTTCAATTTCTTGCTCTTGTTCTTCTCCTTCTGGTACCCCTATGATTCGGAAGTTAGAGTGCTTAATGTTGTTCCACATGTTCCTAAGCCTCCTCTCATTTTTTAAAATTCTTGTTTCTTCATTCTGTTCTTGTTGGATGTTTATTTCTTTCTTTTGTTCCAAATCATTGATTTGCATCCAGGTTTCCTTCCGTTCACTGTTGGTTCCCTGTATAGTTTGCTTTATTTCACTCTGGGTAGCCTTCATTTCATGACTGAGCTCAATCATTTTTGTGAACATCCCAATTACCAGTGCTTTGAACACTGCATCAGATAGGTTGTTTATCTCCTCATTGTTTAGTTCTTTTTCTGGCATTTTTATCTGTTCTTTCATTTGGGCCATATTTCTTTGTCTTGGTGCACCAGTCTGGCTAATGTTTCTTTCACTCCTTGGTTGTCGAAGTTCCATGCAGTCTGATTTTCTGGCAGTTCTGGTTGTTTATTGTTTTTAAATTGGTTGTTATCCTTCTTTTGGTTGTGCAAGGAAGTGAAGCACTTTTACCTATGCCTCCATATTGGCTGGAACTCCCACTGTCATATTTTTAATATGATATACTTCCCTTATGTCTCAGTTAGTTTAAGTTGGATTAAACTTAAACAAGTTCTTTGCAACTGAGTGAGTTCTGAATAAACAGTCCCAATGTAAAGAAGAGGAAAGTGAGAACCAAGTGTCAAATATATATCCCAAGGTCATACCTAGTATGTATAGTTAGGATCCAGATCTAAGCTTCTTGACTCAAAGCTTATGTTTTATTACACAAATGTTCTGTAATTCTGGCTCTACCATTAAATACCTATAGAGCTTTAAACAAATTGCTTAGGAACTGTAAGCCTCAATTGTGCTTATTTGTAAAATGAAGTAGCTGGATAAATTATCTTTAGTGTCCTTACCACCCCAAGTTTTCTCTCATTTTTTAGTTATATATAGGGTCTGGCACAAAGAATGCCCCCTTTTATTATAAAATATTTTATCACAAAATCATAAGCATGTAATTCTGTAACATAGCAGTATCACACTCAAGCATACCATATGACATTTTAAGTGACATGTTCAAATTAAAACTATAAATTATTACACCCATACTATTACCCTACCAACCACACTCAAGCAGGCCTTACTTCTGCCAGACTCTGTATATTTGTTTATTTTTCTTTTTGGCCTTTGAGATTTTATTTTTCTTTAATTTTATTTTGTTTTCAGTTACAGTTGAAGTTTGGTACAACAGGAGTGAGAAAAAAGATTTCTAGTTGTGAGTACACAAAAGTTTATTCTTGTATTATTTTTATTCTTCTATATTTTTCCATACAAGCAATTGTAAACCTACTTTGCTTACCCCTCTATATTAGTTTAAGGTATACACTATAGTAGTTAGACATTTATATAAGTTATGAAGTGTCCCCCCCACAATAAGTCTAGTATCCACCTGACACCACACATAATTATCACAATATTAGTGACTACATTACCTGTGCTGTACTTCACATCCTCACGAGTATTTTGTAACTGCCAATTTGTATTTATTAATCTCTTCACCTTTTCCATACAGCCCCTAAACCCCCTCCCACCTGGAAATCATAATTTTGTTTTCTGTGTCTATGAGTCTATTTCTGTTTTTATGTTTCTTTTGTTTTTTAGATTTCACATATAAGTGAAATCATGTGGTATTTGTTTTTCTCTGATTTATTTCAGTTAGCATAATATCCTTTAGGTCTGTCCATGTTGTCAGAAATATAAACTTTCACTCGTTTTAATGGCTGAGTGATATTCCATTGTATATGTGTGTACCATTTCTTCTTTATATATTTATTTTTAATTAAACAAGTAAAATGTAAAAAATTATAACTCTAAAAATTCCAAACTTTATATGTTAAACTAAAGTAGCATTGACTGCTTTGCTAGTCCTTCTTGCTTTTACATCAGTTTAGTGTCTACTCTTTAGAAATTTTTTATGAGCTTTATAAGCGATTCTATATAAATATTTAGTTTGTTTTGTATCTTTATATTTATTTTAACTCAAATTGTCTCATATTTTAACCAGTTTTTTGCAGCTTACTTTTATCTCTTAACTGTGTGTGAGCCTTGTAGATTTATTTATCCTTAACATGTTTATGGATATATGGATAGTTTTCAGTTTTTCCTTATGATAAATAAGGCTGTTTGAGGAACTCTATGTATATTTGTTTTGTGTGTGTGTTCTAAGACATATACCAAGGAATATCAATTTATATTCTTTCCAACAGTAAAGGTTGCTATTTCTCCACATTCTTGCCAGCCCTTATCATTCAGCTTTTAAAGCACTACTGGTTTGAAAGCAAACTGGTGCAGCCTCTGTGGAAAACAATATGAAGTGTTTTTAAACAGTTAATGATGGAACTGCCTTTTGACCCAGTGATTCTACTTCTAGGAACATACCCCAAGGATCCTGAAACACCAATATAAAAATATATATGCACCCTTATGTTTATAGCAGTGCTAGTTGCCATAGGCAAGATTTGGAAACAGCCAAAGTGCCCATCAGTGGATGAGTGAATAAAAAGCTGTGGTGCATTTACACAATGGAATACTATGCAGGAGTAAAAAAGAAGAAATTCTTACATTTTGCAAAAGCATTGATGGACCTGGAGAAAGTTATGCTAAGTGAATTATGCCAGGCAGTGAAAGAAAAATACCACATGATCTCACTTATATGTGGAATCCGATGAACACAATAGTGAACAAGATAGTAACAGAAACATAAATATATAGAACAAACTGAAAGCTTCCTGAAAGGGGGGGGGATGGGATGAAAGATGGTGGAGGGATTAACCAAAGACCATGTATGCACAACACATGGGCACAGACAACAATGTGGCGATTAGCTTGGGGTAGGGAGACGGTGGGCTGGTTGGAGGCGGGGAAAGGGAGAAAAAGTGGGAACAACTGTAACAGCATAAACAATAGAAATAAAACTAACTAAATAGATAAATAGAAAAAGAAAAATGAAAAAAAACAAAAACATACAAAATTAAATAATAATTTCAAATGTGTATCTCTGTGATTTGAGGAAGATTGAACATCTTTTTATATATTTATGTTGTCCCCCTGCCTCGTTGTTTCCACATTTTACTATTCTAAGTATCTGGCTACATGGCTAACCTGGTTAACCATGCCCTTAGTGTTACATTGTAGAGTGCTAATAGCTGTGTAATAACAGGAACATTTTACTCTTAGAGAATTTTTGAATTGGATATCACTGGGTTATTCACCAAGGCATATTTGTACAAATGACATGGAATTACAGAGCCTCAAGGATGGAAATAACTGAATTTAGCTGTCATTTATTCCTACCCGACCACCTGATGTGTAAAGTCCATCTTCAAAATCCTAGCCAAACTAATGCTTGAAATCTGCCATTTGAGGTGGCTCACTCCACCTCTGGAAAGTTCTGTTGATTAGAGCGGTCTTTCTTGTATTAAACCAGATCTTGTCTCCTTATAGTTTCTGCCCAGTGTCTTGAGCCTCAGAGAACAAATTTGCCTCCTTTTCCACATGACAGCCTCTCTGATATGTGATGACGGTTTCTATAATACTGCAAGGCATCTGTTCTTCAGGTTAAACATCCTGCTTTCTACATGATCTGTACTGGTATAGTTTTAAGGGCTTTTTCCCCTCCTATCTGCTTGGCCACTTTCTGCTGGAGGATTCCTAGTTTAAATCTCTACCTTTAAAAATGCTTTACTGAGTTCATTCAATACCTTAGGATGTACTGAATTACAGTAATAATGAATAGTCAATAATGATGCTTATAATAATAGAAGTTAGTCTTTGTTGAGAATCAAGTACTGTGCCAAGTACTTTATAGATATTAATTCATTTAATCCTTTTAACAATACTAGAAATTAGGCATTTTTCCCTCAACTGATCAATGAGAAGACTGAGGCACATGGAAGTCAAGTAATTTACTCAAGCCTGCAACAAACAGAGTAAAACCAGAATTTATCCTGCTATGGCTGTCATATTTCAATATATATGCCTAAGGTAACATTAGGTATTTTTAAGTTTCTAATTGATTCATATTGAGTTAACTATCAACTAAAATCTCCCACATGTTATTTGAATGCATACTGCTTTCCATCTGCACAGTGAAGTTTTGAAGCCCAGTCCAGGACCTTATATTTATCTCTGTGAACCTGCACATAACCTCACTTAGTCTATTACAATTGGTAGCCCACAGTACTATTCAAGACATTTTTCATCCCATTTTTCTCCCTGGTTCAGTTAGCTGGCTCTTCTGTTGTGGTGATTGACTTCACACTTGACACTCTCATCTACAGAACCGTATAGTACGTATTTTCAGCTTAGCTGTACATGGATGAACTGGTTCCATTATTTTGCTTTCCTTTCTGTTTAAATGCAGAAAGCAGGTTCTCAGGGTAGAGGGGAGTGGGTAGTTTCACTGTTTTAAGGAGGTCATCTACTCCATTTTTATTTCCTGCTAGAAGGATCAAAAGCATTTACCAACATGTCATGTGCTTTATGTAACAGGCAGTGTTGTTTATGTTCCTTTCCATTTATTTTTCATCAGGGATATGCTTGAAATGATACTGTGCACAAGACTTGTCAACTTAGTTTCTGCCTTTCTACTTAAGAAAAAAAATATATGTTTTGGTTTATTCACTATAAAATAAATGCCCCTTCTTATTCTTTTTTAGGCTTAA
This sequence comes from Phyllostomus hastatus, assembly GCF_019186645.2. NCBI lineage: Eukaryota > Metazoa > Chordata > Mammalia > Chiroptera > Phyllostomidae > Phyllostomus > Phyllostomus hastatus. Next base: position 4,784,973 of record NW_025333841.1, on the reverse strand, counting down.
ATTGAATAATTAGTATGAAAATCAAGAAATTATTGTGGGTGCATTTTAGCTTTTTTTTTTTACTTTGGAATCGAAAATAGATGGAGTGGTATAGTGGAAAGAAAGGATAGAGGATCAGTGGGAGTATAGGCAGAAGGTCTAATTTCTACTATTACTTCTTTTACTCCTTGTTAATATGAATTGGAAGAAGTCATTTCCCTTCTCCAGAAAGTAAGAACAAAAACTGTAAAAAAATGAGTGACAGGAATTAAATGAATTTAAGACCCTTCACTACTCACAAACCTACGCTGATTTCAATATATAATTATAATATAACTCATAACCTTCCAAAATATTGGAATGGCTTTGTGTGGGTGTTTTGTAAATCTCTACTCAAGCTTTATACAAAAAATTCCTTTGGGACTATGTCTAGGAGAAACATTGCCTATTAAAATTTATAGGACAAAACATTTTGAGCGTTACTTAGTGTTGGGTCTGACAAAAATAGAAATCACGGTTGGATCATCTTGGAATTTTTTTAAAGCCTAAGTCCTTGTGTGGCTGGTTGTGGGTAAATCAAAGAGGCACTTTCAAGTTTTGCCACTGAAAAGAGAGTCGAACGCTGCAGCCCTGTGCAGGTACCCTCACAGTATATCCCCTGCAGTACAAGCCCCAAAGATTGCTGGGAGCCTCTTGAAATTCATTCACACACCTGCACAATCAACCACTGACTTATTAAAAAACAAGTTTTCTGTGAAAATGCTCATTTGCTTTCTGTCTGAAAAAAACACCTAATTAAAAACATCTGGGAAGTATCTTCAAATCTATTTGTGAGTATATTTACAGTGATTAAAAAAGACAGGCTGAATTGTTTCATTTCTGTAATGTAATGTAGATTTGAAAATGACTTTGTCATACCCTACTTGTATAAATGAAGATATTAGTGAAGATAACATTTATTTGTATGAACTTTAAAATAAGTACTTCCTGGTTTTTTACTTGTTTTGTTTGTTTATGTACAAAATATATTTTAAGGAGGTGAAAATTTACTGTTTTTGAGTGCTTTTGCTTTTTTTCCCATTTAGTCTAAGATTACATTTATCAATTATATATAAATAAATAAATATATATATATATATTTATATATATATAAATATATAAATATATATATTTATATATATTTATTTATAATATATATAAATATAATATATAAATATATAAATATAATAATATATAAATATATAAATATAAATATAATATAAAATAATATATATAATATAAAATAATATAAAATATAAATATAATATATATAAATATATATAAATATAATATATATTTATATATAAAATATAAATATATAAATAAATAAATATATATATATATATAAATAACTTGATATCTTGATTTCTTTAATAACTTTTAAGTTCAGTTCCAGGTCAATAACTCAACATGGCCTCTTACTGGTAACATTAGCAGTGATTTTTTTAATGCTTAGGGACCATTCATGAATAAAACAACATATGATTAAATCAAGTATAAGCAAAAATGATGCAATTGAGGGACACAGTAAACACAAGATGTTTGAATCTGCTGCCAGCATTTCATGGTTTACTGTTTACAGCAAACTTTTTAAAAAAGATTTTATTTATTTCATTTTAGAGAGAGGGGAAGGAAGGGTGAAAGACAGGGAGGGAAACATCAGTGTGTGGCTGCCTCTCTCGTGCCTCCTACTGGGGACCTGGCCCACAACCCAGGCATGTGCCCTGACTGGGAATCAAACCAGTGACCGTTTGGTTTGCAGGCCGGCACTAAATCCACTGAGCCACACCAGCCAGGGCAGAAAACGTTTTTTATAGGTAGAAAAAGTATGCTCTAAATTAATTATAGAAGTATAGGATAGTAACTACATAATTCAGTAACATAATCATTTATTATTAATGTCAAGTATTACATAGTGTACATAATTATATGTTCTACAGTTTCATGACTGGTAGGTCAGTAGGTTTGTTTACACCAGCATCACCACAAACACATAATGCATTGTGCTATGATGTTATGTTGACTATGACATCACTGGGTGATAGGAATTTTTTATCAACATTATAATCTTATGAGACCACTATTTTATATGTGCTCTGTTGTTGATTGAAATATTGTTATGCCGCACATGACTGTACTTTTGTCTTTTAACTTTCATACTAACTTTATAAGTGATCAACCCACTACTTTTACTGTATGTTTACCTTTATCAGTGAGATTTTTAGTTTCCTATGCTTTCTTATTATTAATAGCACCATTTCTTTTCAACCTAAAGAATTCCCTTTAACACTTCTTACAAGGCCATTTTAATGTTGATGAACTCCTTTAGCTTTTGCTTGCCTGAAAAACAATCTCTCCTTCAATTCTGAATGATAACCTTTCCTGATAGCGTATTATTGGTTGTGAGGTTTTTTCCCAGCAGTTTGAATATGTCGTGCCAATCCCTTGTGACCTGCAAACTTTCTGCTGAAAAATCTGTTCATAGTATTATGGTATTTCCCTTGTATGTAGCAAGTTGTTTTTCTCTTGCTGCTTTTAAGATTCCCCTTTTCTCTTTAACCTTTTTTTAAAGATTTTATTTATTTATTTATTTATTTATTTATTTATTTATTTATTTATTTATTTAGAGAGGGGAAGGGAGGGAGAAAGAGAGAGAAACATCAATGTGTGGTTGCCTCTTACGTGGCCCCCACTGGGGATGTGTCCTGCAATCCAGGCATGTGCCCTGACTGGGAGTCGAACCTGCGATGCTTTGGTTCTCAGCCCGCACTCAATCCACTGAGCTACACCAGCTAGGGCTGCCTTTTCTCTTTAACTTTTGACATTTTAATTATAATGTGTCCTTGTGTATGTATCTTTGGGTATATCTAATTTGGAACTCTCTGGTCTTCCTGGATTTGGATGCCTGTTTTAATCCCCAGTTTAGAAAAGTTTTCAGCCATTATTCCTTCAAAATATTTTTCTGCCCTTTGCTTTTTCTCTTCTCCTTCTGGGAGAATATGAATGTTACTTTGCTTGATGTTGTTCCTTAGGTCCCTTAAGCAATCTCCACTTTTTAAAAATTATTTTATCTCTATTGCTGTTCTGTTTGTGTGAATTCCAGTGCTTTCCCCACAGTTCACTGATTCATTATTCTGCTTCATTCAGTCTTCTATTGAAGCCCTCCAGTGTATTTTTTAAAATGCAGTTGTATCCCTCAGATGTGTGGCTTCAGTTTGGTAATTTCTTATATTTTGTAGCTCTGTGTTGAAGTTCTTACTATGTTCATCCATTTTTCTTTCAAGTTTTAGTCTGTGAACCAGTTTATGAATATTACTTTGAATTTTTTATCAGGTAGATAACTTCTTTCTGTATCCTTATGGTCTTTTTCTGAGGTTTTGTCTTGTTATATCTTTTGAAACATAGTCCTCTGTCTTCTCATTTTGATTGACTCTGTGCTTGTTTCTGTGAATTAGGTGAAACAGCTACCTTTCTCAGTATTGAAGGAGCAGCCTGTTGTAGGGGAAGAGCTTATCATTCAACCTTGACCTAGCCCTTGGTTGTCTTTTTTTCTTTGCTTTTTTTTATTGATGTTTGAATATAGTTGTCTCCATTTTTCCACCACCAGTTTCCCCACCCTACCCATCCCCACCCCCATGTCCAACCCCACCCCACTTTTGTGGTTGTGTATCAACTTGAGTTATACTTAATAGTTACCCATTATTGAGGGTGTGCCAAGGCCTGTCAGTGTTCTAAGGAGAGGAATATCATTTAGCACCTACTTCCGGGCTATTGGAGACATCTCCTCAGGCAGCAGTTTTAAAGTGTACAAATATTTACCATCCTGTGAGGCCACAATTCTAAACTCTGCTGGTCCCAGACCAGGAGGAGATCTGGAGGTGTCTTCTGGGTAATAGTTGCAAAATGTCGGGCTCTGGACAAGTGCATAAGCTCCTTTCTGGGAGGTATTGTTGCACTACCGCAAATCCAAAGGGGTACACTGGGATGATGTCTTCCTGCTTACATTCCCTGGGAGTACCTTTTTAGTTTCTAGGTATATGGGAAAACTGAAGCCTATGCCTCAGGCTTAAGCTCCAGAATAAATGAATAGGCATTTTTGTCAGGGAGACTGGGAGATTCTTCAGTCTGCTGTTTCTGCAGTGCCCTGAAGGTGGTAACCTGTCTTTTCCATTGTTACAGTCAGGTGGAGCCCAGAAGCTCCCTTGACCACAAGGGCCAGGTGATCTAGAGGCATCTTCTGTGTGGATTTTACTGCACCTGATTGCTTTAATGAAGCAGCTGGAGAGTGCAGAGGGTGGGCATACTTACTGTCTTCAGCAAGGCAGCAGGTAAATGTCTTGACAGCAGGTGCCTACAGACTTTAGAGAGAATGCAGGAGAATGCCCTCATTGCTCAAACTTGCAGATTTAAGCCAGGGAGTGGGGGAATGAGATGACCACCCACACCCTTTGGTTTCAGCAAGGCAGTAAGACAATGCCACACCACTTTTCCTTGCCTGTTCTAGCAAGGAAGTGAGAGGGTGCTACATTCAAACTCACCTGCCTGCTCTCGGAGGGCAGGTAGAAAGTGCAAAGGTGGCATCTGCCAGTATCTCAAAGATAGTTTCAATTGTCCCATGTCCCTCCATCAGTTTTTTTAAGATTAGCAAATGACTCTCCTTCACATAGAGTCTAAGAACTTTTCAAACTTCTTTTGTGCTGGGTCCCACAGTGAGTGAGACCATATATGAGCCCTTTAATAGGAAAATCTTGATTACTTATTACACTTTAGTTTCCCTGAACATCAGTTCTCTTGGTATGTTCAGTCACAAATAATTTTATGTTCATTTAAAATATATACATGCATATGTTTTATATATGTATACTTATGTAACTTATATATAAATGCCAAATTATTCATAAATATTTTGACAAAATGCGATATTATTTAATTTCTGTTTTTGACTTATTTTCTTATATACCATACAGACCCATCTAATGATTTTCTTTTCTTTTTCTTTTTCTTTTCTTTTTTAATTGTTGTTTAAGCACAGTTGTCCCCATCTAATGATTTTAATTGCACAGAACTCTAAAGTATGGATGTACCATTTAAAATTTTTTAAATTAATTTATTTTCCAATTACAGATAACATATAACATATCAGTTTAACATTTATATACTCTATGAAGTGATCACTTTAATAAGTCTAGTACACATTTGACACCATATATACTTATTACAATGTTATTGACTGTTTTCTCTATGCTGTAATTTACATCTTTGTGACTATTTTTATTACTGGCAATTTTTAAATTTAACTATCACTTTTATGATGTACATAAGGATTTTTCACCAAATTTTTAGTATTACAAATGTTACAGTGAACATTTTAAACCATATGTGTTTGTACACATTTCTTATCATTTCTATAGAAAAGACTTAAAATTGTAATGTGTATATGTTTTTTGTGAGTGATTTAAAAAAATTATTTTATTGTTGTTCAAGTACAGTTGTCTGCATTTACCCTCCACCACTCTTCCCCCACCCCAGCCATCCCCACCTTTCTCCCTTGCTTCTACCCCCCGCTTGGTTTTGTCCATGTGCCCTTTATAGTAGTTCCTGAAAACCCTTCCCCCTTTTCCCCCCATTATCCTCTCCCCCCTCCCCTCTGGTTACTGTCAATTTGTTCTTAGTTTAAATGTCTTTGGTTCTATTTTGCTTGCTTGTTTGTTTTGTTGATTAGGTTCCACTTATAGGTGAGATCACATGGTATTTGTCCCTCACTGCCTGGCTTATTTCACTTAGCATAATGCTCTCCAGTTCCATCCATCCTGTCACAAAGGGTAGGAGCTCCTTTCTTTCTGCTGTGTAGTATTTCATTGTGTAAATGTACCACAGTTTTTGGATCCACTCATTTACTGATGGGCACTTAGGTTGTTTCCAGCACTTGGTTATTGTAAATTGTGCTACTATGAACATTGGGGTGCATAGGTTCTTTTGAATCGGTGTCTCAGGGTTCTTAAGATATAATCCCAGCAGTGGAATCACTGAGTCAAAAGGTAGTTCCATTTTTAGTTTTCTGAGGAAATTCCATAGCGTTTTCCACGGTGGCTGCACCAGTCTGCATTCCCACCAACAGTGCACTAGGGTTCCCTTTTCTCCGCAACCTTGCCATCACTTGTTGTTTGTTGATTTGTTTATGATGGCCATTCTGACCAGTGTGAAGTGGTATCTCATTGTGGTTTGCATCTCTCTGATGGCTAGTTATGCTGAGCATCTTTTCATATGTCTCTGGGCCCTCTGTATGTAAATCTGTAATGTATATTTTAAAGGTTGATAGGAATTGCCAAAAAATCCTGTAAAGTAGTAGTACTTTCTACATTGCTAACCAAAAGTGTAGGAGCATTTCCTATTCCTATATCATTTTTAAAATCAATCTGACAGAAGAAAATTGCCCCTTTATTTTAATATATATTTACTTCATGAATGGTAAAGTTGAATATCTGTACTTATCCATTTTTTAAAGATTTTATTTATGCTGGCTGGCGTAGCTCAGTGGATTGAGCATGGGATGTGAACCAAAGTGTCGCAGGTTCGATTCTCAATCAGGGTACATGCCTGGGTTGCAGGCTATGACCCACAGCAACCGCACATTGATGCTTCTCTCTCTCTTTCTCCCTCCTTTCCCTCTCTAAAAATGATATAGAGAAGGAACGGAGGGCTGTGGTTATCTATTTGTAATTATTAATTTTTGAGCTGCCTGTTTCTATCCACTGGCTTTTTCTTTTTTTTTTAAAGAAAAGCTCTGTATTTCTTTTTTTTTTAAAGATTTTATTTATTTATTTTTAGAGAGGGAAGGAAGGGAGATAGAGAGAGAGAGAGAAACATCAATGTGTGGTTGCTGGGGTTTATGGCCTACAACCCAGGCATATACCCTGGCTGGGAATCGAACCTGGGACACTTTGGTTCCCAGCCCGCGCTCATTCCACTGAGCTACACCAGCCAGGTATCCACTGGCTTTTTCAATTAGGTCATTTGCTTTTTATTTTTGTTTTATATGATAACTTTATATTTTCATTTTTCTATTATATGCATTGTGATTTTTTCCTCCTAGTTTATGGTTTATGTTATAACTTTTCATAAAGTGCTATTTGCCATATAGAATTAGTACATGAAAAAGTATCTTCTGGACAAGAATAGACCTCTTCCTTTTTCCTTCTCTTCTGAAACTTCCCCTTTATCCATCAACTGCAGGACAAAACACTAAAATGGTTGAGTGAGTTTGAGAAAGAGAAAAGTAGCCTCTGAAATTCAGGAGCTAGACCTTTGTGGTTCCTGGCCCTTGTAGCTGGACATCGGTATTCTCATGTTTAATATAAACACATTCACAGAACATCAACACCAAACAAGGCCCCTTCGTGACCATGATGGATCAAGAGAAAAAATTGGACCACACCACAATCATATCTGAACATACAAATGAAACATTGTGCAAGTCACATAAAATGTCTACATATTCCCATATCTTGGCTAATATGAGGGACTGCCATTTCTTTACCAATTATAGCTTTACTATTGCCTTAGACTGGCCTCTCAATGGATAAAATTTATTAAATTACCCAATAATCCTATTACCCCCACTTCCTAACAGCATCCAACATGGAGCAAAACTCTGCTTCCTTAAAACTTTCCCCAAATTACCATATATACACTCAAATTCTATAAAAAGCCCCTTTTATTATCTTCTTACTGAGACACCCCACAGTTTCATATGGTGTGTGTTCTCCCTCACTGCAATGAGTAATAAACTCAACTTGTTCAACTATGGTGTGTTCCTTATGGTCTTTGGCTAGAGAGCTTTGAAAGAATAATATGAAAATGTTATGATTCAGTCAAGCTGCTTTTTTTAAATAGAAAAGGTCATTTCCAGTCCAATGAAATTCTTTACTGCTTTACTAAATCACTATATGTGAGTCATATAATAATTTAAACTTTGAGAAATACTGTGTATATTTGTATAAATAGTAAGTAGCAGGGAGTCAATGTACTATAGTTGAAAAAGCACTACATTAGATATGAGAATATATTTGCAACATACTAGTAGGGTGGTTTGAGGGAAATGTGTTAATTTCTCTGAACTTTGATTTCCTTATCTGTAAACAAATAATAACTCTATTTTTAAAAAAGATTTTATTTATTTATTTTTAGAGAGAGGGGAAGGGAAATAGAAAGAGAGGGAGAGAAACATCAGTGTGTGGTTGCCTCCAGCGCACCCTCTACTGGGGACCAGGCCTGCAACCCAGGCATGTGCCCTGACTGGGAATTGAACTGGCAATCCTTTGGTTTGCAGGTCAGCACTCAATCTACTGAGGTACAGCAGCCAGGGCCAAAATAATGACTCTTATCTTACAAGGTGGTTGTGAGGATAAAATGATATAAAGTATATGGAGCTTTTTGTAAACTAAGACAAATTCTGTAAATATGTAAGACTTCTAAAAAATTAATGTTACAGCTGGAAGGGATCTGATTAAATGCATATCCCCTTTCATCAACTCATTTTATTAATGGGCAACAAAAAACACAGAGAAGGAGAATTGGCTTATCTAAGATCCTAAAGTGATTTTGGAGGTTGACTTGAGATTAGACTCCAGATCTTGTGAGTCCTTATGTCTGGCATCCTTTCTACTGCATAAAATATCTATTCTACTTTATTCATTATTTGCTTCTCTAAAACAAAACTAATCTATTAAGTAATTTTGGTAGATCATACTATCTTCCAAAGATAAACTGCTCTGAATCCTTCAAACAACTTGGGTATGTTGTAAGATATGGTTAAGTCACAAAAGTGTTTTAAAAAATCATCAAACTTTTCATATCCTAGTGACTCTTGTGGAGTTGCCCCCATTCTGTTTGTTTGCTTCTTCTTATTTTTTTAAAAAAATGCATTGACTCTCTTATCTAACAAAGATTCAGGGTCTCTTTGATGGTAATTTCACTTGGTTATAATTGGGTGCTATACACTTGTGTGTTCTTTGTCCTGCAGTACAGGGTTTAAAAGGAAAAAATAACCTTGGAACCTTAAGAAAGTATTCTCATCACTGATTACAAATTGCTATCTATTTTCTGGTCAGCTTTTTGTTCTGGTTACTTTTTCTTTCTAACATGCCTGACTGCATAAATCACAAAACAGGGATAAAAACAATCTTTTGGAATTTGTGTTTGTTATGTTGCAAGGTCAATAACCATATGGAACACAAAAGCCCAGAGCCTTAAGTAAAAACCAGTATTTTGTTGTTTTGCTTTCTCCCTTAGCATTTTTAGTATGAATCCTTTTAATCACTGCCGAAATAGAGTCCTTATTGTGGAAAGAGATTGTATGAATATGTGTGGGTATGAAAAGTGAGTTGCGGGCCCCCAAATCATTGTAAGAAGTAACATCTTATGCTATGGGCAAAGATGGTAATCTAGGCATTTGTACATAATTGGGAATTTCTTGTGAACTTTTTAACCATTTCCCAGTAATTGATCATATAAATATACATATTACTCTGCTTCTATCACATTAGAATACACGTTTACTATAGCCTTACCCCAAAGGATTTAGATTATGGGAAGTGACTTAAAGGCAGATGAAGAAAAACACAACTGATCAAATGAGCCTTTTCATTCTCTCCCTCACTCACTTTTCATACTTGTTTGAGACCTAATGTGTATCACTTTTTGCTGTCTGCAGGGGAATGCAGAGTGAAGAAGGTATATATGTGTCCATTTGGATTTGCAGCAAATCTTCTTCATGAAGTAGGAACTAGAAGACACAGGGCAAGGAAACAGAAATGCTTTCTCTTGAGAGTAACAGTTCTATAATTTCTTTCAATTTTGTAGGTGAAGCATCTTCTGTGAAGTTCATTTCACAGAACTGAACTGCCTCAGTCATGTCCCTCTTTGCCATACATTGATAAGGCCTCACGGAATGCAAGCCATCTTGAATATTAATGTAGGTGCATTTTTGGAAGTCATACCCGCTTTCCAGGTTCACATATAATTTCCTCAATCAAATATAAATGATAGGTTTATGTGGCCACTAATGAGAACACAGGCATAGGTAACTGAGAATTTTGAGGAAGTTCTATAACTACTACAATATCTATTTACCCCGATTTTGGCAAATTATGTTACCAAAATACCATAAAATGTAGGAGCTTGTGAGGGGAAATATTTTACCAAACCAAACAAGTTTCACTGTTAAGGAAATTGAACGTTAACTGGTTAAAGGATGTCTCCAGGATCAGCAGCTGCTTAATTGCCAGAATTACAAACAATAACAACTCATATAATCTTCCCGATAACCTTTTGATTTAGGTACTATTATTATTCTGCTTCCACAAATAAAGTAACTGAGATCCAGAGAATATAAGTCAATTGCCCAGGACCACTTGGCTAATAACTGTCAGAGCCAAGCTTTGACCCTGGAGGCTTGACTTGAGAGTCCATGCTTTCAGCGCTACCTCATTCTGCCTCTCCAGCAATATCTGTAGCCTATTACCTGACTGTTCTCCTTTCAACCTCTCCCCTTTTAAGTCCACTTAAGAAATTATACTGTGGTGCTACATGTGCATATGTCCAAATACACACATTCACACAGACCATAAAACAGTTTAAATATATGAATGTGTGGGTATCTATATATCTGTCTGGCCTTTATCATCTAGATCCATATCTATATCTCCTTTGCTTCTCAGTGTGTCTACAGAATCACAATTGATAAATGAATCAGCTCAGAGAGCAAAGAGACTGATTCTTTTTTTATCACCAGCCAGAAGAAAGAAGATTCCTTTAGGCATTGCAAGCAGAAGGCAAGATGAACAGGGTGCTAATTTGCTCTAGCTCTATCCGCCTGCTGTCTTTTGTTGGGGGCCAAGAAGGAAAGAGGTTATATTGTGCATGACAATATGGTCCACTGGCCTGATTACAAGACTCCAAGAGGGCATTTGCAGCATGAACATATGGACATTTTACAATATTTACAAGGGGAAATGTACACTGATTGGCATGCAGGTTACAAATGGTTTCATGTTGGAAGCCTCTTCAGTTTCTTCCCATAGGTATTATGGCTCACCTTAGATAGAATTTTTTTTAACTTAGAGAAAATGTATTACTTAATCATAACCTGAACTATGATTTTTCTAGAAGAAAATAGTCTTTAAAATGCCATTAAAATAGTTGAATGGAAGAACTTTTGGTCTTAGAGTCAGATATCATGGAGTTGAGTCCCATTTCTGCCCTGTGCATTCATACCCCTTCTTCATACCTGGAGAAAATCAATTCATCAGGTACCTTAGTTTCACTTTAAATTAAACTGAATTTCAGTTTAAAGTAATGCTCTTGAAACTCAAATCATGTCTCAGTACTGCTGGAAATTTCAACTGTTTCTCTATAACCAGCTCATTTTCCACTCCGTGAGGCCTCAATTTTTTTACCTTCTGTCTTTATAAACTTTATATTTCACCCTCACCCCCCTTTCCCCTTCTCCCACTCTTACGCCTCACTGACAACATGGAATCCATGGAGAGGAGCCTACTCCGTCTTTCCACTGAAGGGCAGCCCTTCCTCAAGTGCTCTGAATCCCTTACTCTTTCACCTACTGGTGTTTTGTTCTTTCAGTTACACCCTATTTCTTTTGCAACATCAGTTTCTCCTTCTCTATTGGATAATTTCTGTTAGCTAAAAATATAATATTCTCCCTTCACAGTACATGTCTCTCCATCTATAATCTATTTTCATTGCTCTTCTCACTGGCAAAACCATGCAAAAGCTGGTGATAATCTATCTCCTTCCCACATCCCAATCTCTCCTTGTCCCACCCCAGACTTCAATCTGTTCACTGCACTGATCTTGCTTTTGCCATGGTCACCAGCCACTTGTATGTACCTAATTTAATGATCAACCATTGGCCTTTATCTTATATAGTTGGCCACTCCGTCTTTGTTGACCATCTTCTTTCTTTATTTTTTGTAACTTCACATTTCACCTGCTTTTCCTTCTATCACACTGACTTCTCTTTCTTACTCTCTTTTACTGGTTCTTACCTTATGAGACCCCAAAACCTTGGTCATAGGCTCCCTGGTGTTCTTACACTCACTAGATCCGACATGATCCCTGATTCCCAGGTTTTTTATGTGTGCACATTTAAAATTTTTTTTATATATACATAGCACTATCAAAACCTGATCAGAAGTAGTTTGTGAAGGAAGGAAATGGTAGATAAAATTAAAAAGGCATTTTTAAATCACGTTTTATAAGCCTTACTCAGCTTAATGGACTTTATCTTGTAGCCAAAGACAATTTTTTAGCAGATTAAATTTATAAAAACAGGTACAGAATATGGGAGACAAAGTGTTTTAGTTACAATGTTGAGCATTGTAATGTCTTGTTGTAAGGTGAGCAAGACCTGAATTAGATATTTAGTGAGTATGCAAATGTAACAAAGTAATGAACAACTAAAGAAACTGAAGACTTGACACTAGTTGGTGAATGACTAACTATGGATGTTGAAGAATAGAGAAAATGAGTAGCTGCCCATGCATGATTCTTATTTTTTAATTTTATTTTTAATTACAGTTTACATTCAATATTATTTTGTATTAGTTTTTAGATAATCAGATTTTTTACAAAGTACCCCCCATTATTTTCAGTACCTACCTGGTGTCATACATAATCACAACAATATTATTGACTAGATTTCTTATGCTGTCCTTTACATCCCTATGGATATTTTGTAACTGGCAATTTCTACTTTTAATCCCTTCACCTTTTTCACCCAGTCCTGAAATTCCCTTGTATCTGCCAGCCATCAGTTTGTTCTATGTGTCTATGAGTCTGTTTCAATTTTGTTTGTTTACTTAGTTCTTTAGATTCCACATATAAGTGAGATCATTCGTTTTTGTTTTTCTCTAACTGACTTATTTCACTGAGCATAATACCCTCCAGTTCCATATATACTGTCATAAAAAAATAACATTACCTTCTTTTTTATGGCCAAATAGTATTCCATTGTGTAGATGTCCCATAGTTATTTTATCTATTCATCTACTGATGGACACTTGGGCTGCTTGCATATTTTGGTGATTGTAAATAATTCTACAATGAACATAGGGGTGCATATATTCTTTCAACCTAATGTTTTGGCTTTCTTCAGGTATATACCCAGATGTGGAATTGCTGGGTCACAAGGCAGTTCCATTTTTAATGTTTTAATATATCTCCATACTGCTTTCCACAGTGGCTGCACCCATCTGCATTCCCACCAACAGCGCAAGTATTCCCTTTTTTCTACAACTTCTCCAGCAGTTATTGTTTGCTGATTTGTTAATGATGGCCATTCTGATAGGTGAGAATTGATATCTCACTGTGGTTTTAATTTGCATTTCCTTGATGACATAAGTACCTTGAGCATCTTTTCATATGTCTATTAGTCATCTGTATGTCCTTTTTGGAGAAGTGTCTATTCAAGTCCTTTGCCTATGTTTTAATTGGGTTGTGTGTCTTATTGGTGTTGAGTTATGTGAGTTCTTTATTAAACTTAGATATTAACATTTATCAGATGTATCATTGGTGAATATATTCTCCCATTTAATGGCTTGTATTTTTATTTTGTGAGTGGTTTATTTTCCTGTTCAAAACCTTTATAGTTCAACATAGTCTCAATTGTTTATTTCCTTCTGTTTTCCTTGCCCAAGAAGATGTATCAGAAAAAAACATTGCTAAAAGAAATGTCAGAGATTTTACTGTCTAAGTTTTCTTGTAGGAGTTTTATGGTTCTGAGTGTTACATTTAAATCTTTAATCCATTCTGTGTTTGTTTTTATATGGTGTTAGAAGGTGGTCTAGTTCCATTTTTTGCATGTATCTGTCCAATTTTCCCAACACTCTGTATTGAACAGATTGCCTTTACCCCATCGCATATTCTTGCCTCCTTTGTCATATATTAATTGACCACATAGGTGTGGGTTTGTATCTGGGCTCTCTGGTGTATTCCATTAACTTCCCCATGATTCTTAATCCATATAACTTAGAGGATAAGTTGTTAATATTGGTAATGAATACATTTTTCTCTAGGGCCTGACTGACTCCAAAACTGGAGCTAAATTCACTCTTATGGCTACACTTATATTGAGACGATGATATAATGGTCTGAGTTCTTTTTACAAAATCAGCTCTAAAAATATTCTTGCATTCAGACTCACCATTTGTTCTGTTTTGATCTTTCCACTGTAGCTAAATATCACTTAGTGCCTTTTCTTTGTTTTTAGCCAAAGGCTGTTACAAAAGCAATGAAATTATAACCTAGTTCTGTGGGAAGAGGAGGAAAGTCTGGAGGGAAACCTGATTTGGGCCAGCAAATGTCCTTTCAGACATGTTAAGTTTAAGGTGATGTCAAGAGATCCCAGTGGAAATGATAGTTATGAGATGGAGCTTGAGCTTAAAGAGTACTCCGAATGGTGAATGCAGTCTGGACATTGATTCACAGAATGTAATGACCCAGAGACACAGGTAGGAGGATGGAGATTATATTTCACAACAGCAGAGGACACAAAGCAAATCAAAGAGATAGATGATATGCAGGCACGAAGTTACAAAAAAAAGAGGATGAATAGTTAAGGAGACTTTTGCAAAGCTGGAAGAGGTTGACTATGCTGAATGCTGGGGAGAGTTGTGAAAGAAGATAAAGACTGAGGGTTTTGCAGTGATAAGACTCACTTTGGGGAGTACATTTTCAGTGGAGTAATATGGGTGGCAGTCTAATTGGAAAAGAGATGGGTTGATAATTAGGAAAAGGTGCAAAAAAGAAAGGTGAGAAATAGCTCTTAGGAGGTTATAGTTTCAGGAGAAAGTATTTAAAAAATAACTTTATTAGGTTATTGTTTTATGTTGTGGGAAAATGATACACATTTATTGTAAAGATTAAAATCCCAAAATACTCCCTAGCTGGTGTGGCTCAGCAGATTGAGCACTGGCCTGTGAACCAAAGGGTTGCTCGTTTGATTCCCAGTCAGGGCACATATTTGGGTTCACAGTAGGAGATGCATGAGAGGTAACCACATATTGATGTTTCTCTCCCTCTCTCTTCCCTTCCTCTCTGTCTAAAAATAAATAAATAAAACCTTTAAAAAAGATTTAAAAATAAATAAAAATACCAAAATACAAAGAAGAAAGAAAAAATAACATAAAAGCAATAATACAGAAAAAAATAAATAGTGTTATTCTTTTATACACATACTTGCAGACTATTATCTATGCATATATTTAAGTATTTTTTAGTTCTTCATACCTCATCTATATGGTTCAAATCTTAACGCCAGGCATGAAAAAATAACCTCATTTGTTATTCATATGGGAAGAAGGGAAAGATAGACATAGCATCAATCACACAATATTGCCAATTTTTTCTCCCTCTCCCTTGGCCCTTGATAGAAGAATCATGAGTTGAACATCCTTCCCAGTGGGATGAGTGTTATTTGTAATTAATAGAAAGTTAATGTCTAACCCTGGAACATGCTTAGCTTGTATGGATCCCTGTTACCCACCCTTCTTTCTTTTCTGAGAGTGAAAAGAGGAATAGCATTTGGTTTCAGGGAGTCACCCTGATGTCATGAATGTGTCCTAAGCTTCTGTAACCAGGGCTTAAAACAGCTAGAGCAGTCCTGCCAGTGTGAAGGTTGGATCATATTCACGTATTCAGAGTAAAACCAGCCTTTCACTGGCCCCTTTCCATTAAGGCTATCACATCAAAAGTGGGTGGGCCTTATAGCTTACTGGCTTATCTCCTCCTAAGTTCCAGGCAAAGCAGAGGGTGTCTAAAACTATTGATTCAGCTATGTCATTTTTAGGGTCACAAGTTTAGTAAATCAGAACATTTTTCTGGCAGGGTCCTCTTGACCAAGGACAGTGCAATATTTTGATTCATGATACATAATTAGCCAAATTGTTGCTCTCTGAACACTTGCCTTTGACTGTATTAGGCTGAAGAAGAAGAAATACACCTGCAAAAGAGGAAGCTTCTGTATAAGCTGAAAGCTGTATCACAGTTTTCATTTCCATTCTTGACGCTAGATAATCACAAACAGAACGTTAAGGGATATTTTCTGTATAAGTACACATATGTTATTGCACATATAGAATCATCTGTATATTATTTTGAAACCTGATTATTTTAATTTCATGATATGCCCACATGTCAATAAATAAAGATTCACACTATCACTCTTAGTGGCAACATAGTCTTCCCTAATTTTCTTCACAAACCTATTATTGATGGCTACTCGGGTGTTTCTAAGATTTTACGAACACAAGTAACATTGGGGGGAATTTCCTTATGCATACACAGTTTTTCCTTTGTGAAATTAATTTCTTGGGATATTCCTGGAATTGCGGTTTGGAGGTCAAAGGAGTAGCTACATGTTTGTTTAATATATAAAGAAAGGAGCATTTTTATTCATTTTATTGGCATAAAAGTATTCAATAAATTCATGTAATTTTATATATTGTCATTCAACAAAGTTCCATAAAATAGAGCAATTATTTTAAAATTTTATTGTAAAATATAAGACACAGAAAAGGCATAAAATTCAAGTGTCAAATTTAGTAAATGTTTGTGTAAAAGAAACACACACTGATGTTTCAAGGCAAACACACATGGATGTTTTTCTCCTCTCCCGCCTGTCCCCTCTCTCTAAAAATAAATAAATAAAATCTTTAAAAAACAGAATGTGGAGATAAGGTTATGTGTTTTGTTTAAGGGAGAATGGATTTGGACATTCAAGAAGTGTGAACACGATTTCAAAAAGCTACTGTGAAGAAAGCCCCAAGGAATCAACACATTTTCTTTGCAGTGCTCTGGGAAGCACCAACCAAGCATTTTGTTTTGAAAGCTAAGCTTGGAATGCTCATATCATACATAACAGTGAATCTTATTGATTCCATTTTAAAAGTTGCACCTGCCATGGAGTCATGCCAAAACACACATACCAAATTAAAGCACAAAAATCAAATAAAATGTAACAGGAGCTGAATGCTGAAAACTCAATTGCTTATTAAAAAACCATTAGCCTTAAAATGTTAGCCTTGTCAGAAAACAATTCCCTTCTACAACGCCAGCTTTGAAGGTCAGCTAATTGGAAATATATAGAATTAGGACAGGCAGAGAATTCAATAAAACAGACCCTGCCTTGGAAGAAATCGCTTCAGGCCCTTGCTGGTGGAATTAGAAAGGTGTCATCAGATGCCCATGGACCAGGGCTCTTATTAAGTGAGGAGCAATTCTGGTATTTTGAGTTCACCTGTTATAACTGAAGTCCTCTTTTCAGACATTCTATTTGATATAATAGTTTAATATGTATCTTTTAGAGTGCTAAAATATACTCGGGAACTTGAACACGTTAGAGATAAAAATATCCGCATAGGCTAGCCTGTGAGCTTCCTTTCATGTTTTCCTTTCTTTTGATAAAGCAGCTTTAATTTTTTTCTTCCAGTTCTTTCTTTATATTCTCTGAGAACTAATCTGTATTTTTGATTTTGGATTTGTTAGAGCAGTGTGATTACTGAGGTCTTAATCAACATTCAAGCCGACAGAAAACAGTGGAACCTGCTATTATGTCTTGTGCTGAGAGAGTTGTTTATTGTAAATGCTCTGGTCTCTCTGAAGACTGGGGAGAAGAGGTCTTTGAAACTGATGTGAATGGCAGAGCTCTGCTGAGGCTGAGTAAACTGCAAAGGTGACTAGGGGAAAGTTATAAGATCATTGATTAGAATATTAAAAGGAAACTATTTTCCTTCAAATATGATAGTTTTTGCTTACCATTAAGTGAACCATAGAATATGAATTGGAAGAGATTTTATAAGTCTTGCCATCCAGTGATTTCCTACCATTAATTTCTGTACTGACCCAAGGCTGGGATGATATTTTCACCAACCCATGACAGACTGAGAAATAAAATAAACAGTGGGGAGTGGTTTTCTATGAAGTTAGATTTTTTTTGTGTGTAATTCCTGTTGTTTGGGTCCTAAAATGAGATGGTGGATATACATGGTGGGATGTTTCAAACTTCCATGGTTAACAAAATAAAACATTAGTGGTTGTCTAATAGATTTTATCAATTCTGCTGAATGATGAAATAACATAATCGGGCCACTAAATGGCTTTTGGAGGTAGAGAAAGAGACAGAGTATGCTTCCTAACTTACTGCTTAGTATATCATTAGATCAATGGAAATTTTCTGTATTCTTCTGACATTTAGGGCAGGGCTGACTCGAAGCTACTCTAGATACTACACAATATTCAGTTTGCTGAGCAGGATCTCAGCTTTCCTGCACCCTTGTCTTCCTCTGTGGTGCTCAATATCCTTACTCTCCTGTGCCTTCCATTATGTCTTTCTGTTCCTTATTTTATCTTACCTCAAGGAGAGCTCAACTTTGAAAAGAATCAGCTTTGAGTCATTTGTCCAACTCAGATGCAAGAAGAGAGGGAAATAGAGGTGCTAGAAGGCATCATCCCCTCTCCAAGTTTTCTTTTCTCATGTGCATCGATCTCTCTCTACCAGCTCAGTCTACAGATGGGATCTAAATTCTTATACCACTTTAACAAACTACAACTTACCTTTTTTTTTACGTCCCAGTCCAGCTACCCCATCGTCTCTTTTCTGTCATGAACACACTGTATCTCCTTATCTCATTATTCCCACTCACTTTTCAGTTCACTCCAATTTGTTTTTCCCGCATTCAGCTGGGACTGCTTTTGTCAAGGTCAACAATAGCACCTGTGCTACTAAAACCAATGTTCAATTGATCATTTTCATGTTACTCAACTTCTCAGCATCGTTTAACACGCTGGCAGCTCCCTTTGCTGAACCACCAAACTGTACTGATTGTCCTGTTTCAGAGCCTTTGCATTAGATTTTTCTTCTTTGGTGTTTGCTCTTTCTGATCTCTCCTTCAGATCTCCTCTGAAGTACTGTTTCCTTGGAGAGGTATTCACTTAATGCCCAATAGAGAGTAGTTCTGCTCATCACCCCAGTCATCACTATTGCCTGTGGTTCTCTTTTAGCATCCCCAAACGTCCTTCACAGCACTTATAACTATTAGTTGTGTCTTTTACTTATTATCTGTCTCTCCCAGTACATGCAGCCATGTGAAGGCCAGGACCATTCATTGCTATACTGATTGCTGCTCCTCCAGAACCAAGCACAGTTCTTGATGTACATGTTATTTTATAAAAGTTTCTTGAATGATAGATAGGTGAATGCTAACAGTCCCACAATCTGTTTAGAAGTCTCAAGATGAAAATGCATACTAACTTTATTATGCTTTATCCCTGCAATGACTCTAGCATCTGTCTCTTCCTCTCAATCCTTATTTGCAACTCCCTTGCTCAAGTCACCATTACCTCTTACTTTAACTGTTTGATAAAACCTCTGACTCACCCTACCTCTTCTCTTGCCAATCTTTAACCCATCCTATATATTGCAGTTAGGCTTTAATCTTCCTGCACCTCAGAATGTATCATTTTCATATAAACATGGCTCCCCTTTGTTTAGAGAGTTTCCTCTAAACTTTCTATCCTGACATTTATGTCCATTTAAAGACTTGGATCTAATCTCTCTCAGCTATAAGTGATCACACTATCCCTTGACTTCACCTCTTTTTTATACATCTTTATCATGGAACTTTTATGACTCACTGTGAAGCTATTGTTCCATTTTAGTAGGACGAGAGCACCTTGAGTGCAGATACGTGTTGTTTTCTAATCGTATCACTTAGCACAGCTCTTGATACATAGTAAGGTCTATAAATTTGTGTTTTATAAATCACTGTATTACCTTCTTCTTGCAGTTCTATGTTCAGGACCAAAGAGTACAGAATATAAGAAAGAATTGATTGCTAACCTATATAATTTTGGACGTAACTAAAATTAAAATACTGGGTGCTGTATATTTTGTTCAAGGCAGAGGATGACTTATTAGCTCGGGTGATGTTAACTATTTTTGCACAACTAATCCCCATGGCTTCCTGAGCCAAAACAGCAAAAAAATCTTGTCCTCAGAAACTGTCCAACTAAAAGGCCATGCAATTAATCACAAGATGCTTAGCAAAAACTGTTGATGCATGTAGCCTTTTCGCAGGACAGATCTGCAAGATATAAAGAGAACAATAGCCTCAGGCAGTGTGCTCAGGAGATGAGAATCTAAAATGTGAAAGATCCCACTCTGAACATTGCCAGCACAGATTGGCCACCTGCAGGTCCTGACATCGACCTCAAGCCCACTGTGTCAGACTCCCTTCACCAGCCCCACAGTCCCTGGGGTGAAATCCTGGTAGCTTAGCAAAGGAAATCAAATGGTCCAGCATAGACTTTTAAAATGTTTTTAAAATTTATGTTTAAGCCTTACAATGCTGCATGAAACCACTGTCATGAAATTAAGGCTAGATTAGTAGGTAGGAGTTTCCTTATATAGGGTATTTTTCTTAACATAGTAGTTCTCAATTGCAGTTGCAAATTAAAGTTACTTGGAGAGCTTTCAAAATTTAGATGTCCAGGCTCCATCCCACATATTCTATTTTAATTGGTCTGGGGTGGATCTCAAGCACAGAATGCTGTTTGAAAGTTATCCTGCTTAACCAATTTGTTGTCAGTGTGGAGAACCTTTGCAAGTTATCAAAGACTGATACTCTGCTGTAGGATAAGGAGTAAAATAATTGATATTCAGATGATTTTGGTCTCATTCTAATATTGTTTTTTCTCTCAGAAATCTGTAAAGCTTGAGATGTGAGTACTGCCCACCCAGCACCCTCAGTGAATGCCAGTGAAACTCCACACTCATAGAATAACAATTAGTATTCCTTTGGGCACCTGCTGTTCCAGTTATAGTTTGTAAACAGTTAAGAGAGGATTGACATGCCAAGTGTGATCTCTGTCAATTATAGTCTAGTCTCTGAATAAACAAAGTGCATGACTGACATATGAGATACTTCATGATTTACCCCTGTTTATCTTCTTATCTTCTATTTTCATCTTGTACTATGCTAGATTCTCTTTCTAGCGTCTGCTCCAATCACATTGAATTATGTTACAGCATCGCTCCACTCCAGTAATGCGCAGGCTTTTTTTTTTTTTTTTTTGTCTGCAGGCTTTTGTGCACACGGTTTCCTCTGTTTGGACTCTCTTCCTTTTCTAGTCTGCCTAAAAAAAAATTCTACTCATTCCTCTATAGCAAAAGCATAGATGCATATTCTGAATTAGTAAGTAAACTATACATGTATATGTATGTGTTATATGTATTTTTATTGGAAGAAGTGTCATAGATTTCATTACATTTTGCAAAAGGTGTTTTAAAGACACCCTTAGGGAAAAGGAAAAGGCTGTTTTCTCTCAGTGATCTTCGAGTCTGGTCAAAGAAAGACATCCTTGGAGTGAAGTCTTACATGAAAATATGATGCCAAATAAGGAAGATTTTCTGATAAGAGCCTTTGGAGGATCTTGTATTAGTTTGCAAGGGCTGCCATAACAAAACACTGTAGACTAGGTGCCTTAAACAATAGAAATATATTTTCTCACGGTTTTGGAGGCTTGAAGTGCATGATCAAGGGACTGTAAATTTGAGTTCTGGTGATGATTCTCTGCCTGGCTCACATATGGCAACTTTCTTGCTGTTCCCTTACATGGCCTTCTTCGGTGTGACTTTGGAGAATGAGACAGAGTAAACTCTTTGATGTGTCTTTGTATAAGGACACCAGTCCTATTGGATCAGGGCCTCATCCTTATGACCTCATTTAACCTAAATTACCTTTTTAAAGGTTCTATGTCCAAATACAGCCAAGCAGGTATATTGGGTTTCAACATATGAATTATGGAGGCATATAAACCTTCAATTCCTAACAGATCTCTAGGTCTGTTCTGTCCTCTCAAGTGACTGCTAAGCTGCTGGTTTTCACTGTGATTGTGGACTGTTGTTTTTCATGGATCGTGGAATTGGAGCAGAGGTAGTAGAAATAGAGAAAGTTGCAATACAACCAAGCTTACTGTTACATGATTTAGTTCTTTTTACTCAATAAATGCTCCCTGAATTGCCTTTGGTTAATTTTCATAGTTGTGAAAACATTGATTTTAATAATGTTGTCAACATTTTTGTTGCTTTTATGGAGGAGATGATTTTCAGAGATCGTAACTCTGCTGTTTTCACTGTCAGCTCCTTATTTTAAGTTTTTAAAACAGCACCAATATATCACTCTGATACCAGTTTCTGTATCAGTTGTCTTGACACAACGACAGTGCTTAACAAGCCACTTCCGAACATGATGGTCTAACAAATAGCCATTTGTTATTGTTCATGTCACTTACAGAGTTTGGAATATCTTGGCTGAGCTTGTTTGGTTAATTCTTCTCTTTTCCACTCAGGCTCACATATGTCTTGTGATTGGATGGTTGTTGGCTGATCTAGGTTAGCCTCGGCTGGAGTGACAGGCTCTGCTCCATGTCATTCTATGTCAGTCCACATCAGTCATCTTCTCATGGAGAACGTTGTTGATCTTTGAGGCAGAGAGAGAAGAAAGAAACATGTAAATTCTTTAGCAATTCTCTGCTTATATCAAGTTTGCTCCTACTCCTTTGCTGAATCCTGTCACATATACAGAATCAGTGTGGGAGGGCACTACCAGAGGGTGCGGATACAAAGAGGGATAAAAATTTGTGGCCATTATTCAAATCAATCTATTTTAGATAAGTTAGATAAGTTTACTCTGCATTATTAAAGAATTTCTTCAATTGCTTTTTAGCTTGTGTTTTTGCTGTAAAGTCACCTGACATGCTAAATTTTGTCCTTTTGTATATTAATGTCTCTTATTCTGGTTGCTTTTAAGACCTCCTTGACTTACGTGTCCTTCAGTTTCACTAAAATGTGTATAGATTTGGCTCTATTTTAGTGTATGCTATTTGAGATTTGGCACTTTGAATATGAGGATTTATATTATTTATTCTTTATGGAAAACACTAAACTATTATTTTGTCAAATAGCTTTTTAATTATGTTCCTCAGTCTTTTTCTCTTCCTGGAAGTAGTATTAAATAAATATTAGAAGTGCTCATTTTGTTCTCCATGTCTCTTTTATAAAATTTAATCTTTATTGTATTTTTTCTCCATTACCATTTAGTCCCCTCAGGACCCCCTCTCCCAACCTGGAGAACATGATGATAAGTGAAATAAGCCACTCAGAGAAAGACCAATACCATATGATCTCACTCTCCATATCTCTTAACTACTCTTTCCTGTGAAGCATCCTGAATAATTGCTTCAGATATACCTCCCCTGAACTGATTTCATGAGGTACATTTGCAATAAATATTAAAGTTTTTTTGGTTGGTACCATATACATCTGAATATTTTCAGTTCTATTGTTTTCACAGTCATCACACCTCTTTAAAACCCTATTAATTAGAAGCTGCCCAAAATGTGGTTATTTGAGACAAAATCTTATTTTTATTTTTTCTTATGGGGCTATAACCACAAATATATTTTTGACTTCATTATTTATACCAGAAATTTTAACTTGAATCTTTTCCCCATAGTGTTTAAAAATGGATTATTCTTCCCATTATGGGAGAGCTTTTAATTGTTGTCTTTGGCTTTATCTGTTTTTCTCCATGTAGATAAACCAGCTGCTATATAAATGTATTGCTCCCGGAATTAATACAATTAAGCCTTAAATACTTTATTTTTAATATTTAAGGTATTGTGCATTACTCTGTACCTTTTTTTCTGAGAACTTTAATCACAAGTTGTGATCCTGGGAATACAGGACTGAATTTACTAAGAAATGTTATACAAATGAGGTGAATCCTTATCCTTTTAGATTTTGTTTTTATTCAATTCTGTGTGCTGTACTAATCCAGGAGCAGTGGGAAAATTACTTTCTCCACATGACTTTATTAAGTTGGTGGCTTGGGGTTACCTAACTAAACTGATGTTTTTTATTTACCTGATGTAAAAAATATTTCAGATTTTAGTATACTGATTCAGTGTGATGAGTAAGCTGTGAGTATAGAATGAACAAATACAAGTTGGGCCCAATGGAAAAAATAAACAGAAGGGAAATTCATTTGATTATAATAAGTAAATATAAATTATTACATTAGATTAATCTGCAATATAGCTAATATATTTTCTAAGGAAAAGGCATGAGCAAAGGTAATATAGTTGAGGGGTAATTTGTAAAATTTTGCTTAGGGTTTTATTCAAGTGGAGTTGATTGAAGTTTAGTATAAAATCTGATGTATCATGTGTAATCTCCCCTTCAAAAATCAGATATATAAATTCCTATATATATGCTGGTCCAAAATCTAGCTGTTTCATTGCTGGGCTTAAACTTTAAGCATTTTGGAGAACATTGGGTCAGCAGATGGATTCAAACTGTTGCTATTCATAATTTGGGTCTTAGGATAATGGTTTTAATTTTTTACTAGATATGGCTGGTTTTCTGTCCAGTCTGTTATTGGATCTATCTGCATCCTTTGGATCCCTTGCTCACTTCCTTTTCAAACACTCTTACATTTCTGTTTCACTCATGATTCTTGCCTATCTTTTTTCTTTATCTTCTTTTTGTTTGCTTTGCTGGATATTAGATTTTATTTTTAAAATTATTTTATTGTTGTTCAAGTACAGTTGTCTCCATTTATCCCCCACTACTTCCCACCACCCCAGACATCCCCACCTCCCTCCCCTGCTTCCATCCACCTTGATTTTGTCCATGTGTCCTTTATAGTTGTTTCTAAAAACCCTTCCCCCTTTCCTACCCATTATCTCCTCCCCCCTCCTCTCTGGTAACTTTCAGATTGTTCTTAATTTCAATGTCTCTGGTTCTATTTTGCTTGTTTGTTTGTTTTGTTGCTTAGGTTCCACTTAAAGGTGAGATCATATGGTATTTGTCCCTCACCACTTGTCTTATTTCACTTAGCACAATGCTCCCCAGTTCCATCTATGCTGTAGCAAAGGGTAGGAGCTCCTTCTTTCTTTCTGCTGTGTAGTATTCCATTGTGTAAGTGTACCATGGTTTTTTTCATCCATTTATTTACTGATGGGCACTTAGGTTACTTCCAGCACTTGGCTATTGTAAATTGTGCTGCTATGAACATTGGGGTGCATAGGGTCTTTTGGATTGGTGGTTCAGGGTTCTTAGGATATAATCCCAGCAGTGGAATTGCTGGGCCAAAAGGCAGTTCCATTTTAGCTTTCTTGAACAGACAGTTTTTTCCAAGGAGGACATACAGAGGACCCAGGGACATATGAAAAGATGCTCAGCTTCACTAGCCATTGGAGAGATGCAAATTAACACCACAGTGAGATACCACTTCACACCAGTGAGAATAGCCATCATAAACAAATCAACAAACAACAAGTGATGGAGAGGTTGTGGAGAAAAGGGAACCCTAGTGCACTGTTGGTGGGATTACAGACTGGTGCAACCACTACGGAAAACAGTATGGAATTTCCTCAGAAAACTAAAAATGGAACTATCTTCTTATAACTGAACCTCTTCACACCCCTAACTTAAATACTGTGTTCATAAGTATTCTATCACTGGCTCTCTTCTCACTCTATCTTCTGTCTCTGTGTCTGTAATAACCCTCTGATTTCTTATAGTATTCATATAATGGCAATACCCTGTTATGTACTTCCAACAATTTCTCTTTTCTGTAGCCTTGACTCATGCCAGCAGTTACCCTCTAGACAAATATTCATGTATATTATATAAGTACTTATTAATATATCCTAAACCAAATGCATTTATATATTCTCCAACTCTTATTACCTTGCATTTTCTATCTTGATTAATAGTAACATCTTCAGAAACTCAGAATTGATCCTCAGTCCCTTTCTTTTCCTCCCACTCAAAATTAGTTGGTCACTCTATTAATTTTTCATTGCTACTGTAACAAATTAACGCAAACATAGTGGTTTAAAACAACACAAATTTACTACCTTATAGTTCTGGAGGTTAAAAGTCCAAAATGAGCGTTACTAGGTCAAAATCAAGTTTTTGGTGGGGCTATGTTTCTTTTCCAAGACTCTAGGGGAGAATCAGTTTCTTTGCCTTTTTTAGCTTCTAGATGTTGGCCATGTTCCTTGGCTTGTGGCCTCCTTCAGTCTTCATATCCAGTAATGACTGATATAGTATTTATCATATTGCATAACTCTGACAATTTTCCATAGTCACATATCCCTCTAACTTTGACTATCTGACCTTCTCTTCTAGTTTTTAAGTCCCTTGTGATTATATTGGGTCCACCCAGATAACCCAGGATAATTTTCATATTTTAAATTCAACTGATTTGAAACCTTATTCCATTGGCAACCTTAATCTCCTTGTGCCATTTAAGATAACAAATTCACAGGTTCTAGGAATTAGGACATACACATTTGGGGGGATCTTTATTTTATTCTAGCACAGTTACCAAATTCCATCCTACTACCTCCTGAATCTGTTTTCTACTCTATTCTTTTGGTTACTACATTAATTCAGACTCTGTAACTTATAGCCCCATTAATGCAATATATCCCAAACTAACTTGTTTCCATATCTCTGGTAGCTCTCTCTTCTAGTTTGTCTTCTATATAGTTACAAGAGTTAACATACTAGAACAAAAATTTAATTATACTTGTCCCTACCTAAAAACCTTTAGTCAAGCATAAAAGTCCATTTATGATGCAACATCTGCTATTCTGCTTCTCCATCTTGAGCACCTACTACACTCAATAATATTAAACCATTTACCTTTCCTTAAATGTGGCATGCTTTGGCATATCTCTTTGTTTCTGGACATACTTCTTGAAATGCCTATCCCTCAATTTCTGACCAATTTTTTTTAGTTATCTGCTAACATCTTCTCATCTTTTGTCATACATTTCAAATACCTCTTCTTCCATGTGTTCTTGTCAATAAATCAATGTCTCATTTGTGATTTTCTAGAATTTTGCATATTCATTTATTCTTCTCATATTAAGTTGTAATGATTTACTTCCACTGACATATGAACTTCTCAAAGGGAGGGACCAAGTCTTACTCATGTTTTCTCCATGAAAAATTATTGTGGGAATTTGTATTGAGTGTGTATTATGTACTGGATAGTGCACTGTGTCCTTTTGAATAGAGTTTCCTTTTCAATTCCTTACATTCCTTTGAGATAGGTATTAAAGTATGAAGAAATTTGGGATCTAAGTAGTTAAGTGACTTGTTCAATCTCACACAACTAGGAAGTGTTGGAGCTGAGATTAAAACCAATGTCTCTGTGACTGCTTATGCCTAGGTTATTTCAACCTGAGTTAGGAAAACTTTTATGTTCATATTCAGTGTGACATGATCTTCATGGAAAGCCTTAGGGATAATTATGCCCTCAGTGTAACTCTCAGTCTGAGGAGTATAAATGACTATGCCTCCGTTGGTGCTGTGGGCATTTGCCTAAAACTTCAGAATACTGAAGAATGACGAAAGCCACTCCATGGAAATTGGGAGAATTTAATATCCAATTTTCATCCCTTGGGACATACCCTACTAGCCAGTAATGCATTTACTTTGGGTCTCAGCTGTTTATTCATTTTCAATTATATATTGAGAATATATATGTCAGACACTATGCAAGTTAATGGGAATAGCACAATGAGTAGGACAAAATCGGTCTGTGTTGTCTTAATATTTAGTGGGAGATATGGATGTGTGTGTTTCCAATAATGATGTAGTGTGATAAGTGCTATGATAAGGGAAATACAGGTGCTGTGTGAGAACATCATAATTAAAGTTCTAAAAAATAAAGACAGAAAAAATATCTTGAAAGGAGTGAAAGAGAAATAACACATTACTGATAGAGGAACACCAATAGATTTCTCATTTGAAATTGTGGAGGCCAGAAGAGGCACAACATTTTTCAAGTGCTATATAGAAAGAATGTTCAACTGTAGATTCTGTATTGGAGAAACTATTCTTTAGGAATGAAAGGGAAAAGTGGACATTCACAGATAAAGGAAAACTAGAAGAACTTGTTGCTAGCAGAGCTAACTTTAAAGAATGGTTAAAGAAATTATTTAAACAGAAAGAAAATGATAAAAGAAGTAATCACATAGCATCAGGAAGGAAGAACAAAAGAAAATTTAGAAGTATGGGTAAATACGATAGACTGTCCTCGTGAGTTTTTAAAAATCATATGTGATGATTGAAGCAAAAACTATAATAGCATTTGGTACTCACAATGGTGATATTTAAAAGTATGAAGAGTAAATGGATTTGAGTAGAAATGAGGTTTTCATATTTCACCTGAAGTTGTAAAAAGTTGATACCTAGTAGTTTGTGATAAGTCACATGTGAATATTGTACTACCTGGAGCAAACTAAGAAAGCTATAAAGAGTAATAAATCCCAATACACCATAAATAAAACATGTTGGAATCCTAGAAAATGGTCAAGTAGCCCACAAATAAAAACAAAGCCCCCCAGAAAACAGGACAGAGGAAATAAATGAAAAACAAATAATAAAATGACATATTTAAGTCTTATGATTATCTGAAATATAAATGCTTTAAATACACTAATTAAAAGACAGAGATTGAAAGAAATACAATCTAGCTACATTCTGTTCACAAGAAAATCAATTCAAATTTAAAAACATGAAGTTCCAGCCAAGATGGAGGTGTAGGTGGAAACATGTTGCCTCCTTGCACAACCAAAAGAAGGATAACAACCAATTAAAAAAAAATAAACAACCAGAAGTGTCAGAAATCAAACCGCATGGAACTCCAACAGCCAAGAGATAAAGAAACATTTATCCAGACCAGTGCACTGAGACAAAGAAATATGGCCCAAATGAAAGAACAGATAAAAATTCCAGAAAAAGAGCTATGCGACAACCTATATGATGCAGAATTCCAAACACTGGTAATCAGGAAGCTCACAGAATTGATTGAGCTTGGTCGCAAATGAAGGAAGAAATGAAGCCCATACAAAGTGAAATAAAGGAAAATATACAGGGGATCAACAGTGAAGGGAGGGGAACCAGGACTCAAATCAACAGTCTGGAACAAAAGGAAGAAATAAACATCCAATTGGAACAGAATGAAGAAACAAGAATTCAAAAAGAAAAAAAAATGAGGAGAAGCTTAAGAACCTCTGGGACAACTTTAAGTGCTCCAACATCCAAATCATAAGGGTGCCAGAAGGAGAACAAGAGCAAGAAATTGAAAACTTATTTGAACAAATAATGAAGGAAAACTTTCTTATTCTGGTGAAGGAATAAACTTCCAGGAAGTGCAGGAAGCCCCGAGTCCCAAAGAAATTGGCACATCATCATTAAGTTACCCAAGATTAAAGATAAAGAGAGAATCTTAAAAGCAGCAAGAGGAAAGGAGACAGTTACCTACAAAGTAGTTCCCATAAGGCTATCAGCTGATTTCTCAAAAAAAGCCTTACAGGCAAGAAGAGGCTGGAAAGAAACATTTGAAGTCATGAAAGGCAAGGACCTACATCCAAGATTATTTTATCCAGCAAAGCTATCATTTAGAATGGAAGGGCAGATAAAGTGCTTCCCAGATAAGGTCAAGTGAAAGGTGTTCATCATCACCAAGCCCTTATTTTATGAAATGTTAAAGGGACTTATCTAAGAAATAGAAGAAGATAAAAACTATGAACAGTAAAATGACAACAAACTCATAACTATCAACAACTGAAGCTAAAAAACAAAAATTGAACAAACAACTAGAACAGGAACAGAATCATAGAAATGAAGATCACAAGGAGGGTTATCAATGGGGAGGGGGAGGAGAATGGGGGAGGAAAGGTACAGGGAATAAGATGCATAATTTGTAGAAATAAAACAGACAGGGGGAGGTTAAGAATAGTATAGGAAACAGAAGCCAAAGAACGTATATGTACATCCCATGGACATGAACTAAGGAGGGGGCAAGGAATGCTGGAGGGCAGAGGGGTGGAAGGCAGAGGGGGGATAAAGGGGAGAAAGAAGTTGGGATGATTGTAAGAGCATAATCAATAAAATATCCTTAAGAAAGAGCAAAAAATAGTAGGTACAAAATAGACAAGGGGAGGTTAAGAATAGTATAGGAAATGGAGAAGTCAAAGAACTTATATATGACCCATGGACAGGAACTAGGGTGGTGGAAATGCTGGTAGGAGGAGGGTGCAAGGTGAAGGGGAATAGAGGGGAGAAAAAAATGGGACAACTGTTATAGCATAATCAGTAAAAGATATTTTTTAAAAATTTAAAAACATGAATAGGTTGAAAATAAAAGGATGAAAAAGATATACCATGTAATCATGAATCAAAGAAAGTAGTTTCTATACTAATAGACAATGCATACTTCATAGCAAATAAAATTCTACAGATAGAGGGACATTGCACAATGGTAAAATGTCCAATCCACAAAGAAGACATAATATCCTAACTCTGTATATACCAAACATGAGAGCTTCAAAATGCAAATTCTCAAAAAAAAATGATAGATCAGAAAGGAGAAATGGAGAAACTTACAATTATAGTTTGAGACTTCAATACACCTTCCTCAGTAATTGATAGAACCATTGGATAGAAAATCAGCAAGGCTATAGCAGTTCTGGACAACATTAATAACAAACAAGTACTAATAAACAAATAGAAAACACTCTATCTAGCTATAGAAAAATAGACATTTTTTTTCAAGTGCCCAGGAATATTCTCCAAGACAGACCATATTCTGGGCCATAAAATAAACTTCAATGAGGTAAAAGCAATTGAAATAATACGTTCTCTGGCTGTAATGGAATGAAGCTAAGAATCACTAAAAAACGAGGACAGGAATAACAATAAAGTTATAGATTAAACAACACATTTCATAGGTAAATCATGGGTCTATGAGGAAGTCTTGAAATGTAAAAATATCTAGAATTGAGTGAAAATCATATTACAACGTATAAACTCATGTGAGATGCTGCTGAAGCAATGCTGAGAAACACAATCTTCATTCCTAATTCAAGAAACTAGAAAAAGAAGAGCAAAATAAACCTGTAACCAGCAGGAAGAGGAGTTAAATGTAAAAGTATAAATTAATGAAATTGAAACAGGAAAACAATAGTGAGAATTAAAAAAATAGAAACATGGATTTTAATAAAAAACCCAGTAAAATTGACAAACCTCTTTCAAGACAAAGATAAAAAAGACACAAATCAACAATATCAAGAGTGAAACAAGAGATACCAATACACATCCTATTAGCCACTGAAATAGTTATATAGGGATATTATGAACAAATATACTAACAAATTTGATTACTTAGAACATATAAACTAGTTCCTTGAAAACCCGAACTATCAAAGCTAAGTCAAGATGAAATAAACAATCAGAATAGTGCTATTACCATTAAAGTAATTGCATTCATAATTTAAAATCTTTCCCAAAAGAAATCTACTGACATAAACAGTTTCACTGGAGAATTCTACTAATCAGTTGAAGAAGAACTTACACCAATTTTACACAAATTCTTCCAGAAAATGAAGAGAACGAAACACTTCTCAAGTCATTTAATGAGATTTTACCTTTACACTAAAACTATGCAAAGGCATTAAAAATAATATGACAGATCTATATAGTCATAGACCTAGATGTAAATGTCCTTAGAAATTCACAAAGAGAATTTATATAAATATAAATATAAGTAAATATATACATGTAAATATATATGCTATGATCAAGTGGGATTCATTCCATCTACATAAAGTTGGTGCAAAATTTTAAAATCAATCAGTGTAGTGGAACCTAATCAACAAGAGAAGCAAGCAAAATATAACCAGAGACATTGAAATAAAGAACAAACTGACAGTAACCAGAGGGGAGGGCGGAGGGTGATAAGAGGAGAAAGAAGGAGAAGGCTCATCAAGGAACATGTATAAAGGACCCACGGATGAAGCCAAAGGGGGTAGGATTGAGGATAGGAGTTGGGGGTGGGTGGGGCAGGGAAAGTGGTGGTGAGAAAATAAAGACCACTGTACTTGAACAATAAAAAAATTGATTGTAAGGTTTTATACTCTGAGGAGCAGTTTTTTCACATCATAGCCAATATTTCATGCTGACAGTCTTTTACACTTTAGCCACCGTAATGGATGTGTTGTGATATGTCATGGTTTATGTGTGCATTTCCACTATGGCTAATGATAATGTACACCTTTTTGTATACATATTGGCCATTGATATATTTCTGTTGGTGATGTGTTTATTCAAGCAATTTATTCAAATCTTTTTGCTTGTTTGTATTTTTATTGAGTTATAGTGGTTTTTTATATATTCAAGATAAAAGATTTTTATCATTTTCACCCACTGTCTCCCTGTTATCTATCATCTATCTATCTGTCTCCCATCTATCTACTTATCTAATTTGTACTTTTGGTAAAACTTTCTTCCAGTTCATGGCTTATCTATGTATTTTTAACTGTGTCTTTTAGTAAACTAAAATTTATTATTTATCTTTCTTTCGTGGTTAGTGCTCTTTGTGTCATAAACAAGAATATTTGCCTATATTTTATGAGAACATTTTAGTACTTTAGTTTTGGTCTCTGATCACTTTTGAATTACTTTTTTTATGGTGTGAGATGAAGGTCAACATTCACTGTTTTCACATAGTTATCTGGTTCTTTCAGCACCATTTATTGAAATGACTTTCCACTTTCTATTTAAGTGTTTGGATAACTTTTTGAATTTGAATAGATTATCTAAGTATAATTATGTTCCATTTATTTGTCTTTTTGACAGCACCATAGTTTCATTTCTACTGTAGGTTTTTTTTTCTTTTTCTTTTTTATTATTGTTCAGTTATAGTTGTCCCGCCTTTTTCCCACTGCTCTTCCCTGCCCCGTCCACCCCCACTTACACAGTCAACCCCCCCCATTGTCCATTACTGTAGGTTTGTATTAAGTGTTAAAACTATGTAGTATAAATTCTCTGATTTTGTGCTTCTTTATACAGAATATTTTTGCTATTTTAGGGCCTTTGCATTTTGATATATATTTTAAATTTAGTAGTTCATTTTCTATTAAAAAGCCTGCTATGATTTTGATTGAGATTGTGCTCAATCCACAAATTAAATTAGAGAGAACAGACATTATTAGCAACATTAAAACATTCAATCTGCAAATATAGTACAGCTCTCCAATTAGTTAGGTCTTCCTTAATTTCTCTAAATAATAATTTTTTTTATTGGCTCAGGTTGGGTCAAGATTTTAGTCTTTTAAGTTTTTTTCAGGCTTTATGGATATAATTGACAATTAAAACTGTATATCTAAGGTATATGATGTGATGATTTAGTATACATATCCATTATGAAATAATTACTGCAGTAGGTTAATTAAAACACCCGTCATCTCACATAGTTACATTTGTTGAGTTGTGTGTGTGTTTGTGTGTGTATATACTAAAACAGTTCAGATCTGATCTTTTAGCATATTCCAAGTATACAATACAGTATTTTTTATTCAATAATTATAAGTGCTTTTATTTATTTTTATTTTTTCTCTTCTTTATTGAATTTATTGGGGTGATACTGGTTAATAAAATTATAAAGGTTTCAGGCTTACAATCCTATAATACATCTGTAGTTTGTATTGTGTGTTCATCAATCCAAGTCACCATGTCTCCCCACTATACCCTTTTCTACTTTTCCCCATCCCCCTTTCTCTCTGGTAATTATAGTACTGTTGTCTGTGCCTATGAGGTTTTTCTGGAGGGAGCTTAATACCTTCACCTTTTTACCTAGCCCTACAACTACCTCTCCTCTGAGAGCTGTCAGTCTGTTCTCTATATAAGTCTGTTTCTATTTTGTTTATTAGTTTTTGTTGTTTATTAGATTCTACATATTAGTAAGACTATGTGGCATTTGATTTTGTCTGACTAGCTTATTTCACTTAGCATAATACTCTCCAGGTCCATCCATGCTGTCACAAAGCGTAAGATTTCCTTCTTTTGTATAGCTGAGTAGTATTCTATTGTGTAGTGTACCACAGTCTTTTTATCCACTCATCTACTGATGGACACTTTGGCAGTTTCCAAATTTTGACTATTGTAAGTAATGCTGCAATGAACATAGAGGTGCACATATTTTTTCAAATTAGTGTTTTGAGTTTCTTTGGATATATTTCCAGAGGTTGAATTGTTGGGTCATAAGGCAGTTGCATTTTAATTTTTTGAGGAAACTCCATGCTGTTTTCCACAGTGGCTGCATCAGTCTGCATTACCACCAACAGTGAGTGCACTAGAGTTCCCTTTTCTCCACATTCTCACCAACACTTATTGTTTGCTGATTTATTGGTGATAGCCCTTCTCACAGTTGTGAGGTGATATCTCATTGTGGTCTTAATTTGCACTTCTCTGATGCTAGTGACATTGAACATGATTTCATATGTCTATTGGCTATCTGTATGTTCTATTTGAAGAAAAGTGTATTCAGGTCATTTGCCCATTTTTAACTGGATTATTTGTCTTCCTGTGGTGTTCTGGGCTGGGGAGCCCAGCTTGGAGTTGAGGCACTGCACTTCTCAGGGGGAACCTTTGCAGCTGAGATATCCTTCTGGAATCATAGCCTCTGCTGGTGGGAGCAAGGCCAGATCTTTTTCTACCTACTTTGCTGCCATCTTGATCTCTGAGATTTTCTTCTCTCTCTCCTGAAGTTTTCTGCATGAACATATATTTTTAATACTCTCCAGATTATTGAATTCCAGAGTAATACATTCTGATGCTTTTGAAGGGTCTGAAACTCCACAAGCTGCTTTCATGAATTACATAGAGTCACTTCTGGAGGCAGGAAGTCCAAGATCAGGGTGCCGGCATGGTTGGGTCCTAGTGAAACCTCTCTTTGGGTTCACAGATGGCTGATATCTTGTGTGTTTCTATTGTGGAAAAAGCCCTATCTTTCTTTTAGATGCATTTCTTATAATCAGTAAATAGCTGGATAGTTAGATCTAATTTATCTTTCTCATCAAATATGCAAGTTTAGTCAACACTTGTTGTCATTATTTTGTACATTTGGAATTATTTATAGCTGTTTATTTTATTTTTTTTTACTTATTTTTTTCTCTACTTTCCTGATTTTTATTTATATTAAAGATTTTTTATTTACTTTTGTTTTTATTCTGATCTATAAACTGTGACTTATATCTCTATGTTTCTGGTGGTTATTTAAAAACATTTAGCACCCACAGTAACTTATGTATTTTTATACATAATTCTGAAGTTACTCAACATATCTAGCCTCCTATAATACAACACAAAGGTCTTAGAATATTCAACAACCATTGAATCCCCACTTCCTATTTTCCTTGAACGTAACTCTTCTTTTCAATACAAAGAGAATCTGTGATGTGGTCTTTGTTGAGTGCCAGGTATAGTTTTTTACATCCTTCTTTCTTGGAGCTTGGGACCTCTCCCAGATTCAGCTTCATGCAGTGAGCTAATTCTGATCCTCACAGGTAGGGTGCTTCTTTCAGTTCAGAGGAATAAAATGAGTCTCTTCCTATTTCCTGCCCTATGACTTCAGCCCCACATACCCATTGTTATGGGGCTGAATTATGTCTCCCTCAAATTCATATGTTGAAGCTCAAACCCCAGTACCTCAGAATATGACTGTATGTAGAGACAGTATCTTTGAAAGGGGCAATTAAGGTAAATGAGGTTGTATGTGTAGGGCTCAATCCAATATGCCTGGCATCCTTATAAGAAGAGGAGATTAGAACAAAGACAGGCACCTAGGATAGACCACGTGAAGACATAGGGGGATGATGGCCATCTATAAGCCAAGAAGAGTGGTCTTCAGAAGAAACAAACTCTGCTGACCCATAGGGTCTTGAACCTTCAGAACTGTGAGGAAATAAACTTACATTTTTTATGCCACCCAGTGTGTTATACTTTTTTTATGGCAAACTAATTTTAACCACTTTATATTTATTATTTGGTTTTGGTACACAGATTTATTTATTTTATTTTAAAAATCCAGTTGTGTCTTTTTATTTAAAATATAAACTCAATCATTTCTATGTAGGTGTGGTGGTAGGCAGCTTTGAATCTCAACTCCCAAAAGTATTTTTGATAGAAGCCGAACCTCTTTTCTTTTTAAAACTTTCAACCTGGATATTTTATGTAATCTTTTAGTAAGGTGGTATGATTAGAACACATTTTGCTTTTAGAAACATGTAAAAGACAGGAAACTTGATGGCCATTTTAGTATCCCTCACATGCCTAACACAATTCCTGATACATTATTGTGTTTAATACATTTTTGGTAAATTGACTGATGGAAACAAGAATAGCCTGTGAATCTGGAGATCTATGTTCTCTCATAGCCGTGTATCTCACTAATTGCCTAAGTCAATTAACTTCTATGGGCCTCATTATGTTCTTCTATATCAGGATTTGGATTAAGTCCTCTTGAGTTAAAATATTACAAATCTATACATGCCTGAAAAAATATGTCCAGTCTATCAAGGTTGCATGCAAGGAGTTAAACCTTCCTGGAGTGCAATTTTTCCCTTGGTTCTCACCACTTACTTTGAAATCAATAACCAGGCTAAGCACACCTTAGCATTAACTCTACAGCCCACCATTAGTCCTCAATTGGCTAAACAAATTTGGACTTAATAAAACTTACTTTTGCTAATGGCAGGTAATGGAAGAAACAGAATTTCCCAGAGACCATAGGCTTCATTTCCCTTCATACTTTACTAGCTTGATATGCAGTTACTGCTATACTTAAGCTGTCTAAGGCTAATAACCCTGGAACTGAGAAAAAAATACCTCACTTACTGTTTTACAGCAGTCACTGTCTGATAACCACAAAATGGTTCCTGGGTCAGTTATGCATCCTCAAGTTAAGACCAAAATGCCTGCTCGAATAATAGGGCAATGGAGTGCTTTAATAGATTTCTATAAAATGCTGAGAGGCACAGATGTTAAAATTGCAACAGATTTGCTTTCATGCCAGCTCCTACCTAAACTAGGTGCTCTGTGACATGTATTTA
The DNA here is from genome assembly GCF_019186645.2 of Phyllostomus hastatus. Lineage (NCBI taxonomy): Eukaryota > Metazoa > Chordata > Mammalia > Chiroptera > Phyllostomidae > Phyllostomus > Phyllostomus hastatus. The sequence goes on along the minus strand of NW_025333841.1, from coordinate 4,747,902 downwards.
TTTTGAAAGTGTAACTGAAGTCCACACAGATTGGTGGCAAATGGAATATCTGAATGCCCTCATTAAGATAAGTACTGTTAAGCAAGTGACTTATGAAGATGTGTGCAAAGACTGTGTATATGTTACACAAAGGCTCTGTCTTTGAAAGCATTCGATTAACATTCCCATACACATGCAGCTCAAGTGCCAGAAAGGGTTTCAGCTGGAAATCTCTTTTTAGAATGAAGCGATCAATATTTTTTAGTTCCTTTAAAAATCAGTACCCAGTGTTTATAGTTAAGGTTTAATGAGGATTTTGTTCTCCAGTTAATGACTTTGCAATTCATAGGTCTGAAACTTTTTGGAATAAAGGAGTTTCTGCCTTTGAGTATGTTGTCTATGAGTTAACCATGAGTTTAAAAGATGACAGCAAGGTACAAGAAACTCATTGACAAGTATTTGAAGCCTCTGGCATTGAAATTCAGGAGCAATTTAGTGACTGGGAAAGTCACTATAAGGAAAGTTTTGCAGAGCTTTGGAATATCTATGCATGATACTCCAGTTAGAGTTATGTAGGTCAACTCTAGCCTGTGGAGTTGTCAATCTGTCTCATGAGTTGAGACCCCAGTTAGTGAATGTCTGTCAGAATATGACTTAGAAGTCTGGAATGGAAGAGGCATCTGAGAGAAAGGAAATGTCTTTAAGAGAAAGATAGCTTAGGTACCACTTACTCTTTAACCAAGGGAAAGCCCAACATACCTATTTTTGTGCCAGAAATTCTCACTGCTAAAAATTAGTTATTTGGCTTCATTCAGTTATTTGTTTCAACAAATATTTATTGAGTGCCAAGTATACACCAAGCACAATTCTAGATACTGTGGTTATAAAAGCAAACACCCAGAAATATCTACTACCATAGAAGCTACATTATATAGGAGGATATAGGCAATAAACAAGATAAATAAGTAAAATATGAAAAAATAAAGCATGTAGGAGGGATTGTGCAGTGATTGGTAGGGCTTAAATTAAATAAGGTGGCCAAGGAAACTTCACTGAGAAAATGACATTTGAGTAAAAGATGTGATGGAATGAACCATGCAAATATCTAAGAGTATCCTAAGCAGATGGAACAGTAGTTACAGAGGCCCCAAAGTAGGAGCAAGGCTTATTTGTGTTTTCCAAGAATAGCTAGGAGACCAGTATAGGTGGGTCTGAATTAATGAACAGAACCATATAGACCATTATAAAGAATCTAGCTTTTACTGTGTGTATGAGGAAGATGCACTGCAGAGTTTGAAACAGGGGAAGCAAATATGGAAGGAAGCAAGGGGCCCACTGAACAATATTGCAGTGTTCCAGGTCAATGATAATGATGTTTTAGACCAGAATAGTAGCAATGGGGATTATTGAGAATCTGTCTGATTCTGGATATATTTTGAGGTACAGTCAACAGGATTTGTTGATGAAACAGATGTGTGTTGTGTGAGGTGGTGGAGAGTTAAAAATGACATCAACATTTTTCCCTAAGCAACTGGAGTTACCATTTTCTCATTTGGGGAAATAATTTTGGGGGTGCTGGTGGGGGTGGAACAGGAGCTGAGTTTGAGACATGGTAAGTTTGAAATACCCATTCATTACTGGCAGTGATGGCATGTCATTAAAAGAACAGATTCTGGAGCCAAACTGTCTGAATGCAAATTCTCAATTGACTACTCAATAACTGCATGACTTGAGCAGATTACTTAATCTGTCTGTGTTCCTGATTCCTCATCTTTGAATGGGGGTTGATAATAGTCCATACTTGTTTTGTCCCAATTTCAGCCTATCAGTAACTGATATTGTAGTGGAACCTGCCCTTGTTCTTATTATGATTGCAAGACCCCCTCAGCAGTAAACATCAGAAAACTTTAAGATTTTATTTATTTACTTTTTTTAGAGAAAGGGGAAGGGAGAGAGAAAAAGAGGGAAAGAAACATCAATGTGTAGTTGCCTCTCACATGTCCCCCACTGGGGGCTTGGTCCTCAACACAAGCATGTGCCCTGACTGGAAATTGACCAGAGACTCTTTGGTTTGCAGGCTGGCATTCAATCCACTGAGCCACACTAGCCAGGGCACCATTAGAAAACTTTGAAAAGACACACGTTTCTTACTTACAAGTCTTTTAAAAAATATTTCATTTTACCTTTTAAATTTTAATTGTTGTTCAAGTACAGTTTTGTGTCTTTTACTCTCATCTTACAAGTCTTTAAAATTACATGGGGCCACACAGTGAGGTCTGGGGGGTGGAGGGTAGGGAGAGGGAGTGTGGCTAGAGTTCTCTTTTTAGTGGGGTCGAGGGTGGGGGCTTAGGGTTTCTCTGGCTCACTCTGTATTGGTTAATTTAAAATATAAGCATGAGGATGTAAAGTGCAGAAAAGAAAAAAAAAGTAGCCCGAAAGGTCAGCTATAGATATCAACCAAGATCTCTAAAACAAGAGCCTGGGGAAGGGCGGGGGAAGGCATTCTGGTTCTTTCTCTAGTCCTGCGACTGGCAATGTGTTTATCTGAGGTAGCCAGCTTTGAGGTGGGTGCCTCTTTGAAGTAGGTGTCTCCTAGGCAATCAAAGCTTAAGTCAGGCACTTGCATTGCAAAAGGCAAATACAGAAGTCAGGATTTGGACTACAGTACTTTATAAGGTTGTTGTGGCGATTAAGCGAGTTAATTTAAAAGTGCTTATGATAAGGTCTTGCGAATAATAAGCACCATAGAAGATGGAATCATTAGTTTTCAGTACTTTTATTATCATTACCATTATTTATTATTACTACTAGACATTTCAGTTGAGCTGTAACTCAACTTTTGAATATGCAAGTCTAAAGTTCAGGGGATGGATCTAGGTTTCAGACATAAATTTTGGAGTAATCAGCATATAGATGCCATTTAAAGAAGAGGCAAAGAGACTACCAAAGATGTGAGTGTTAATAGACTCTTCAAGGTCACTGGGACACACTGTACCATTTAGAAGTCTGGAAGATAAAGAACTCAAAAAGGGGACTGAGAAAGAGTAACCAGAGGTGGGAAGAAATCTGAGTGTTTAGTATTCTGGAAACTACATGAAGAAAGTGTATCAAGGAGGAGAATATATATGATCAGGTTAGTCAAATGATGCTGAAGAGTCAAATAAGAAGAGGTTTTGGAAATAAATAGTGCATTTCAATTCAACTCACTCATTTTTGGCCTTGACAAGAACATTTTGGGACATAAGCTTTATTTAGTTTCAAGAGGAAATAGAAAGAGTATATGACAACCATTTCTAGGAGTTTCACTATACAAAGAAATGGGCATGAACCTGGACAAGCAAGTGGGGGTATGGGTTTTTACTTAAGATGATAGAAATGATAGCATATTCATAACTGATGATATTGATCTAGGGGAGTGGGAAATGTGATGATGTTAAAGAGGGAGAGGAGAATTTCAGGATTGATATGATTAAAGCATGTTTCTTAACATTACTGGATTGAAGAAGACATTGCTTTTCATTACCCCAGAGGAAATTACCTATCTAATAGATAAAATGGGGCGTTGACATTGAGATCACATAAAAGGGAAGATAAATTACCAGTAAAGTTTCTGAATAAATCAGGGAAGGAGGGTACTTTGGAGCTGGCCTCCCTTCCCACACTGATAAGCCTTATGAATTACTAATAGTTATAGCCTTTAAAGGGCCTATGTTGATAAAAGCACATCTCAGCAATTTCTGAAAACTCAACACCAACATTATATTATGAATCCTTCCATGTTTTTTTCTTCATCTGCACAAACCCTGTCTTAATTCAGGTTCACCTCTCATCAGAACCACTGCAATGGGCATCTGTTACTGGTGGAAGTGGGGATATTTCACAGTGTTGCAAGGAAAGCATTCCATGGACCTGAATGGGAGGCATGGTCTGTGGTAAGATGTACTGAAATTGAAGTGAACACAAAGAGCTGTCCTTGTTTCAGCTCCATCTCGCTGTGAAAAGAGTTGACCCGTGTCTTTAGCAGGGCCAAAACAAAGGCCAGTGTCCAGAGATCCTGTGCCTTATTGAAGCTTAGTCTAGTCCAGCCTTTCTCACTGTCTGGATAGCTTAGCTTGTGTTCCCAGCTGCACTGCTGTGTCCAGGCTGTGGTATCCAGGCTCCTATCTGCCACCTATGTTTGGAGTCTGCATGTCTGTTGGCCACATGACTGCTTGGGCCACATGGTTGCTGAGGCCACATGGTTATGGAGAGAGAGTATGTGAGTGCAGGGGGAAGTGCAGGTCACTGCGAGGGAGAGAGCACTTCTTCCCTGGCATTATATTATCTTGTGATTGGAAAAGACCAGGAGCTTTTTCAAAATAACTAGTCAATTTCCCAAGCTTCCATGGGCTTCTGATGGGTCCACCCCCTAGCCAATTGATCCCTCTCCCAGGTTAGACTGCCAGGCCTCTATGATCAAGCACCTCCTCGTGGGCCATTTTGACTTCTATTGTACAGGTGCTTACCTACCTCTTGTTTTTCCCAACAATTCAGTGCCAGATGGGGGAAAAGAGGGTGTTAATCCTTTGTAGGGTAATGCTGTGATCTCCTGAAGTATGTGAAGCTGTAGCTTCTGAGTGAAGCAAACAGGCATATACTCCCTGGGTGATTATGCTCAACAATGTCCAATTCCTTTTTCTTCCTTCCTTTTTGGTAATTAGCTGTCTACAGTAGCAGTTCTGATGAGTGGTTCTGATTGATGCATCCTGCAGCCCCTTCACCATGCAACAGAAAGAGAAATCCTTTAAAATCGAAGTCATACCATGTCAACCTTCTGCTGCCTTCCATGTCTTTTGTGAATGAAAATTCTATCCCAAACTTGAAAAATCACAAAATCTTAATTTGTATTAAATATCATGCTAAAGCATCTTCTAAAAAGCCTGCTTAATTTTCCTGTTACACATACTTTCATTTAAGTGTAGCATTATTGTCACAGTTTATTTGGCTAATAATCATCCACAGCTGTTAACACTGAAATTGGTTTAGAGCTCTTGAAGGTTAGAAGTTAACCTGTAGATATCAATAAGTAGTTAGGATTGTGCAGCTTGGTAGGGAATTAACCCAAAACAATTATAGTTTTACTTTCCTACAGAAATATATACAAACATATGAGGTCTGTTCAGAAGGTATCCAGCTATGTAATAGGAAAAAGAGAGACATTTATTGAAGAAGATACAAGATACAATAAATATTGTACATAGGACAAGGACACCTCAGTCCCCTTCAAAGTAGTCACCTTAGGACCGCACACAGTTTTTCCAGTTGCCATCAGCTGCCCCAACATATTTTTCCAAATCTCTCTGATGGTATGAAATCTCTTTCCTTTCAAAGGTGATTTTACTTTTGGGAAAAGCCAGAAGTCACAGAGTGCCAAATCTGTGCTGTAGTGGGCCTGAGTCACCTGGGTGGTTTGATGTTTTATCAAAAAACTCTGCATGAGATGGGATGCATGAGTGGGTACATTGTCATGATGAAGGTACTAGTCACCAGTTGCCCATAGCTGAAACCTTCTGAATCATCTGAATACTATCCACAGAGGAATGTTCAAGTTTAACACGAAATTTGATGCAAAATACTGTGGGGTCATTCACTCCCAGTCTTCTCCTCTACTCACTCAGTCATTTTGAATGTGACGACCACACAGTGCACATGCTCACTCAATGGCATCTACTGCCCACACTGACTAGGACAGTGAAGTTGTCGTTGTTCACACATGCACATTCCAGTCTACTCTCCTTGGCTACCAGGTTACATCAATGTCATGCAAACTGTTTTTGTTATATTGACAGTGGCTTGACTTTTTCTAAACAGACCTCATATATGTAACTTAGCAATCTTAGGAATATTTTTTTCTGACTGACTATATAAATCCTTGTTTGTCATACAATGTTTGAACTGGCTCTTTCTTTCCAATTGGTTTCCTTATTAATGAATTTAATAAAATGTTCACACATGCTCACTATCTGTTTAAATGAAAACATTGTAGTGTTACTCATGCTATTTAAAATAAAATGTGAAGTCCCTATCATGGCCAAAGGCCTCCATGTGATTAGGTTGCTAAGAAGTACTGTGGGGTCATTCACTCCCAGTCTTCTAAGCCATTCTGGCTTTCTTGCTTTTCCCAGAACACACTGAGTCACCTCTGATGTTAAAGTCCTTTCAATGTGCTATTCCTTCTTCCTGGGAGGTGTTTCCCCCAGATTTCCATTTGGATCCATCCTTCAGATGAGTCAGGTCTATGCTCAAATGTTAGTTCCTCATAAATAGTTCACCGATCACTATTCCCAAAAAATCACAAATACACCCATTTGTAAACTCCTTAACCTGCTTTACTTTTTCCCAACATTTCATTACAATCACTTTAAAGAATAAAACATAATTTAAAATAATTTAAGGTGAACACGCATCTATCCACCACTGATTCTACCACTAACATTTGGGATTTTGCTCATTGTTTTTAATGCTCCTCCTGCAGCTTAAAATCTAGATGTGTAGTGGGTTTGTCTTTTGCAGCATTGCTGTATCCTCAGTGCTTATAACAACTCTCGATATGTAGCAGATGTGGTAGATTGAAATACTGGTCCTAATTATTCAGTCGCCTATAGTAGTATTACACATCCACATCCTTATCCTTACCTTATGATCGATGGGTGGGTTATACTTATCTACCCCTTTTATTTGGTCTTCACCATTTACTTACCTTGGTAAATGAAATGTTTGCAGATGTGATATGAGCCCAGGTTTGAAATCTACTTTCAAAGGTGGGCTTATCTTCTTGTCCACTGCCATTGTCATGAGAAGAACATGATCCAACTAACTGCTCTCTCTCTTCAGCCTACATACTAGAATGAGAGACATTGTGAGGCTGACTTGAAATCAATCTGCAGCCTGAATCAATTCTGCCCCAACTGACTTCCCGAGCTGTGGCTGAGGAAATTAATATTTTTGTCTGCCTTTGAGATATTAGGGTTACTTGTCATTCAGCATTCCTACAGCACTAATTGATTTAGACACTGGGTGTTCAATAAGTATTGTTAAAGCAATGAATTAGTGGTAGGTCCTTGACATGTATTACATGATTGCAAAGCATTTTGTTAAACTATCATATATGCTTTACTTTGGAACTAATACTGCAGTTCTACTTAGAATATATTATTAAAGAAAATATTAGGATATTAGAGTGTCTTAGTTCTTGCTGCCTTCATGAGTATATTGCTTTAATTTAGGATCTCCAAAAACAAACTGTGAGATTGAGGGTTTGGGGTATATGATATTTATTGAGAATCAATAGTTGTGAGATGGAAAGAGAAGGAGCAGGGTTGGGAGAGGAACTAATTAAACTTCAATGAAGGCTCATCCAACCTTACTGGCAGCTCTGGAGAGAGTATCGACTTCATATCAGCCCGGGTACCTGATGTAGGCTGCTATGGGCATTACTTCAGTGGAAGTGATGCTCTACAACTGAGGCAGACCCTGAAGGAACTGACATCTGGAGACTGTGGGCTGACACACTTCCAGTAGGTAGGCTGCATGTCTTTCCTTGAAGAGTTATCTGGGTAGTACCTCTTTCTCTACTGTATATTTAGCATTTGATAAATGTTAGAACTGCTTTTATACAGATCATTTAAAATAAGTAGGCCATGGAAGGAGCTTTGGATTTGGGTTTAAAGAGATTTTCACTGTGCCCTGGCTGGTGTGGCTCAGTTGGTTGGAGTGTCATCCCATAACTGAAAGGTTGTGGGTCCATTTCCCATTCAGGGTGCATACCTGGGTTGTGGGATTGATCCCTGGTCTGGGTGTATCCAATCCTCAGTCCAGGTGCCTATGGGAGGCAACCAATTGATGTTTCTCTCTCACAGCAATAGTTCTTTCTCTCCCTTCCTGTCTCTCTCAAAGTAATGAACAAGTGTCCTTGGGTGAGGAGACACACACACACACACACACACACACACACACACACACACACAGAGAGAGAGAGAGAGAGAGAGAGAGAGAGATTGATTCACTGTAATGGTAGCTATTGCAACAGCATCAGACTTGCTTATGGCTGAGTCTGAGGTATCTGCCCATAATGAGGACTGAGCACTGATAATGAGGAATTAAATACAAAGAACAAAACAAGACTCGCCAAGCAGCAAAGGTGGATAGGAGAGCAAGGACCTTAATCTGATATCATTTTCATCAAGTCTGTAAAGCAGTCTCAAGGACTTGACTTCAAAAGTTTATTTTGCAGTACTGTTTGGCATATGCCGTACCAATAGTTAGAGCCCAAGGCATACTTGCTCCAACATTTGCCAGAGACATGTCGGTAGCTTTAAAGCTACATCAACCCTTTGTTGTTTAACCTAGCCTTATTTGGCCACTCCTTCTGGATGTTATAGCCTCTCCATACAGTGTGTATAGGCTCTACACTATAATAGTTTCTGAGAAAAATTGAGGAAGGGTTTCAAAAGCTCTTATGTCTTAGATTTGGTGTCCCTAGCCTCAAAGTTATTGGTCCTTGTGCCCCTCAGATTTAGGCAGGCAGGGACTTGTTATTATAGGAAATTTGAAATTGTTACACTAAAATAATTTACATGCTTACTAAAATTAATGTTTAGCAATCAAGAAGTGTTTTATTTAACCATTAGAAAAATATCTAATAGTGCAAAAATTATTTACCATTATGATAACATTGAACTCTTTAACTAAATTGATTACATTTGAATATATAGTTGAAGGAATAATGAGGTAGTAAGAGTTATATAATAAAGAAAAAGAGAAATATAGTACCAAAATTAGATTATCTGTCAAATAATGGAAGATTAAAGACTTTGTTTACTGGAATGAACTAAAAAGAAAAATCATATATGAAAGGGATAAAACTGTACATTTTAGCTTTTATTGGGAAATGCTAAAGAAATAGTCATTTATTAGCCTTTTGATTGTCATAGTGGTGATGTTAATTATAATAAATTCACTAGATTGTAGGTAATATGACTTTATGAGGCAGTGTTGGAAATTATAAATTAATTTTTATAATAATAAAATATATTTGGAAGTATTGGCCTCTTGTTCTGGGGAACATTTTAAATGGAAGAAATGTTAATTTTATTGGTGTCACAATTATAGGATTACTTACCAATGATAATTTCACTTAGATGTAATTACTTAAACTCTACATTTGTGGATTTCAGTTTAGTTGTGTTATACAGAAATCAAAACAAAACACAGCATGTTTCGATAACATGAAAAGTGGTAAATGGTACAATATTTGTATACTTCTCAAAAAACAGAATGTAATCCTTTACTTGTAAATGAGGCTTCTGTATAAAATTTTCTATAAAACTAAAATATAAAGGGTGAGATGAATTAGTACATCCAGCTATTTAAGGGGTGTACATCCCTTAAATAGATGGATTAGTACATCCAGCTATTTAAGGGGATTTAAAAAAAAAATCCCCTTAAGGTCATGGTGCCTGAAAAACCCTTTCAAGTATTGGTGAGATTGCAAGTGACAGGACATTCATTTCAGGGATTCTTTAAAGGGAATTACAGTCTCTATGGAGCAGGAGGTATTCCTATGCATAAGGCTGGTATGCTTTAAAATTGTAGGGATATTTTGTTTGTGTCTTCCTTAATTTCTTTCTTCAGTGTTGTGTAGTTTTCTGAGTACAGGTCTTTTACCTCCTTTGTTAGGTTTATTCCTACGTACTTTACTTTCTTGCTGCTATATCAAATGGGATTTTTTCCTGATTTTTATTTCTGATATTTCATTGTTGGTGTACAAAAATGCCTTTCATTTCTGAGTATTGACTTTGTATCCTGCTGATTTGCGAAATTCACTTATTAGGTTGAGTCGTTTTTTTAGAGTCTATAGGATTTTCTATGTACACTATTATGTCTTCTGCAAACAATGACAGTTTTGCTTTCTCCTTTCCAATTTGGATGCCTCTCATTTCTTTTTCTTGTCTGATCACTGTGGCTAGGACTTCCAATACTATGTTGAATAGAAGTGGTGAAAGCAGACATGCTTGTCTTGTTCCAGATCTTAGTGGGAAGGCTTTTAGTTTTTGCCCATTGAGTATGAGGTTGGCTGTAGGTCTCTCATATATGGCCTTTATTATGTTGAGGAATGCTCCCTCTATTCCCACTTTGCTGAGTGTTTTTATCATAAATGGGTGCTTTACCTTATCAAATGCTTTTTCCACATCTATTGATATGATCATGTGATTTTTGATATGTGATGTATTAAACTTATTGATTTGCAAATATTGTACCATTCTTGCATCCCTGGGATGAATCCCACTTGGTCGTGGTGTATGCTCTTTTTAATGTATTGCTGGATAGAACAGAATGGAGAGCCCAGAAATAAACCCAAGTCTCTATGGTCAATTAATATTTGACAAAGTGGGCAGAAGCATAAAATGGAGTAAAAAGAACCTCTTCAATAAATGGTGTTGGGAGATCTGGACAGATACATGCAAAAAAAAAATGAAATTTGGCCATCAACTTACACCGTATACAAAAATAAACTCAAGATGGATAAAAGACTTAAATATAAGTCATGACAGCATAAAAGTCCTAGAGAGAACATAGGGAGGAAAATCTCAGTTATTCCATGCAGCAGTATTTTCACCTATATATCCCCTAGAGCAAGGGACATAAAGGAAAGAATAAGCAAATAAGACTTCATCAAAATACAAAGCTTCTGTACAGCTAAAGAAAACATCAGCAAAATGAAAAGGTTGGTTGAACACTATGGAAAATATATTTGCAAATGATACCTGGGACAAGGGTTTGAAAACCAAAATATATAAAGAACTCACACAATTCCACTCCAGGAAGGCAAACAATCCAATTAAAAAATGGGCAAAGGACCTGGACAGACATTTCTCCAAGGAGGACATACAGAGGGTCCAGAGATATCTGAAAGGATGCTTTGTATCATTAGCCATCAGAGAGGCACACATTAAAACCACAATGAGATACCACTTCACACTGGTGATAATGGCCATTATAAACAAATCAACAAACAACATGTGCTGGTGAGGTTGTGGAGAAAAGGGAACCCTAGTGCACTGTTAATGGGAATACAGACTGGTGCTGCCACTGTGGAAAACAGTATGGAATTTTCTTAGAAAACTACAAATGGAACTGCCTTTTCACCCAGCAATTCCACTGCTGGGACTATACCCCAATAATCCTGAAACACTAATTGAAAAGAATCTATGTACCCCAATGTTCATAGAGGCACAATGTACAATATTCAAGTGCTGGAAGCAACCTAAGTGCCCATCAGTAAATGAGTGGATCCAAAAACTATGGTACATTTACACAATGGCATAGTATGCAGAAGAAAGAAAGAAGCAGCTCCTACCCTTTGCGACAGCATGGATAGATCTGGAGAGCATTATGCTAACTGAAGTAAGCCAGGCAGTGAAAGACAAATACCATATGATCTCACCTTTAATTGGAACCTAATCAACAAAACAAACAAGCAAGCAAAATATAACCAGAGACATTGAAATTAAGAGCAATCTGACAGTAACCAGAGGGGAGGTAGGAGAGGATGATGGGGGGAAAAGGGGAAAGGGTTGTTGGGAACATGTATAAAAGACACATGGATAAAGCCAAAGGAGGGTAGGATCAAGGATGGGAGGTAGGGATGGCTGGGTTGGGGGGGAGGCAGTGGTGAGGGGATAATGGAGACAACTGTACTTGAACAACAATAAGAAATGTGCAAAAAATTCAATAAAGCAATAAAAAAATTGCAAGGATAATTTAACATAGTCATTGGGCCAGATTAGTGAAAGGTATTCCTTCATAAGGACAAGTGCATTCTTTAGTATTTTGAAACTCTGAATATGAAAGGAGTGACATATTAACCCAGGTTCATTCATGGAGCTGGTGTATATGTAGGGTGACAATTGCCCATTAAACTGTCATCATAGGTCATTTATTCTAACTCCCTTATTTTACACATGAGGAAAATATATCTTGCTCAAGGAATAAACTTTGAATGGCAATGTATTTTAGAAGGCTGCTCTTTAGGGTCATATATTATCTATATAAATTTCTGTTCATATTCAAATACAGGATAAAGAGATAAATCTGACTTGTCCAATTCACAGTGAGATATTTAGCAGATCTAGGTCATCAGTTTATTAGTTTTCCCATTGTAGGAACAATGCTGCATTGTCCAAGAAGAAAATATTTTAATGGAAATAATATATTTTCTCTATTTAAATTAAGAGGTTTAATCTTAAGGATTTAAATGTACTGTCCTGAATTATTTTAGTCTGAATTATTTATGTGTTTAAAATAAGAGTTTTAATTTTATGTATTTAAACTCATATATATGAATTGTAGTACTAGAAAAGTTCAACTTATGTTAGTTTTATAATCAGAAATAGGAAATTATCCATGATACCATTATTAAAAATAGAAAATGAAACAATTCTTACCCTCCCCTGTAGGCTGTTATCATTCTCATCAAACCCAGTTGAAATTTTCTCGCATATTGTTGAAAAAAGCAGGCTAATTAAGAAACTACCATAAAAATAAATTAAGTTTATGGCATTCATTGTTCATTATTTAATTATATTTGTGACATAGCATACTTTTTCTGATTACCAAAGTAATACGTATTAATTGCTGTAAATGTAGCAAATGCATAAGACTTCAAAAAGGGAAATAAACATACTTTCATTTCTGGGGATGAAACTTGTGAACAAGCTGGTATACTTTTTTCTTTTATTGTTTTTATGTATGTGTCTAAATATATAGCTATAATTTAATAATGTCTCATTCTATGATGGTCTTTACTGATTGCTTTTTAAATATAATATGTCATAAGAGTTTGCCATAACAATTTAAGATTCCTCTAATATCATTCTTAACAATTACATCGTTTCCCATGAAATAATGCCTTAGGCTCTGGTGAATAAAGACCAGAGCAGGTTTGAGAATGGCTTAAAATAAAATTTATGGACATATGTTGTTTCTACTCACAAACTTTATTAAGATAAAGGAGATAGGAGGACAGGATAGGTATAGGAGATATATGAGGTAGGGAAGCTTCTGAATATCTCCTTTCAATTAGTCTGAAGGAACATGTGCCCAAAGCGATGAGAGACACAAGAATCTGTTAGATTCATATAGCCCTGAGCAAAAGAGCTCCTAGACTTTTATGTCTCTCAGGAGGGTCACTTCACTGCCCCAGAGCACCATGTAAAACCTTAGAAGGCATTCTTTTGCAACTCAGGAGGCACCATTAGCAAGACTTAACATTGAACTTCCAAATCCTTGCATGACAACAACAAAATGAAAGAATAGGAGTTTTCTACCATCTTCCCACCAAAATATACCTATTTTGACAATCACAGTCACGAATCCCTTTGTGGAAATCTAGGAGTCCAGCAGAGATGTTCTACAACACTGTTGGAGCAAACATTCCTGAGATTGAAAACACTGAAGAGGATAAGAAAAACTGTTTCACTTGACCTCTGTTTCTTCTGCCACAAGGTAGCACAGCTCAATGCCAAGAAAGAACTTGGCCTGCTGTTTCTGCTACAGGGAAAAATGAGAGCCTGTGAGTCAGCATCCAGCTTCCTCAGCTTTGCAGGACACTGCCAAAGAAGCTCAGTTATTTTTCATCCTATCCAGAAAAAATAGATGTGCCTCACAACTGGATGGTGGGGAGGAACCAGAAGAACTGCAACCAGGGTTCTCTGAAAGCATCAAGAGGATGTGGATCCTACTAAGTGCTTCAGACTCATCAGGAAGACTACCCACAAGCCACTGGGGAGGTCTCCTCTATGGATTCCCCCAACAGGCCCACAGGCAACCCCAATGCTCTGTGTACTTCACCCATACACGCCCCCCAAAGTGGCAGTCTCCTTCTGCATGCACTTGAAGACCTCCAGTGCAAGTTTTTGTAGATGTCTACTGAGCATGCACAGAAAACTGGCCTGACTGCAGGATTTGAAAAAGAGCATAGACTCGAGCAGGCAGCACTACCCTAGGGAAAGCAAACAGGAGGCTGTCGGCATTTGGCCTGGAATTGCCCGATGAAAGAAGTCATGTAATGTTAAGAATTCCCCTCCCTTGCAGGAGGGAACAAGAAGTGTGGAATAGTAGTATCCATATAAAAAGTCTGACTAAACTTCAGAATCCCTAGCAGGGCTGACAGAAGGTATTTCTCTCCCCAAACCAGTCAATAAAGAATGTTTTCTTAATTTCTCTTTGAATAGTTTGCTGTTAGTATATAGAAAAACAACTGTATGTTGATTTTGAGCCCTGCAACTTTACTAAATTTGTTTATTAGTTCTGACTGTTTTTGGTGAGTCCAGAGAGTTCTCTGTATATAAAATCATGTCATCTGCAGAGACAACTGAACTTTTTCCTTTCTGATTTGGGTGTCTTTCTTTCCTTTTCTTGCCTAACTTCTCTGACTAGGACTTCCAGTACTACGTAATATTTAAGTGATGAGAGTGAACATCTTTGTCTTGTTCCTCATCTTAGAAGAAAATCTTGCACCTTTTCATTCTTGTGTATGATATTAGCTGCATGGTCATATATGGCCTCTGTTATGTTGAAGTAAATTCCTTCTACAACTAATTGATTTCTTTTAATTGTAAAATGGTATTTAATTTTGTCAACTGCAAACTCTGTATCTATTGAAATGATCATATAGTTTGTGTTCTTTCTCTTTATGTGGTATATCACATTTGTTGATTTATATATATTGAACACTTACTTCATCCCAAGAATAAGTTCAACATGATCATGGTTTTTGATATTTTTTAACTTTTTTATTGTTGGTCAAGTACAGTTGTCTCCATTTTCCCCTCTTCACTCCCCCTACCTCTGCCATCCCCATTTTCCACCCTTGATCCTACCCCGCTTTGGTTTTGCCCATGTGTCCTTTATAGATCTATAAAAATTTATGATATTTCTATATGCTATTGAATTCTGTTTCCTAGTAATTTGTTGAGAATTTTTACATCTATGATTATCAAGGATATAGGTCTGTAACTTTCTTTTCCTGTAGTGTCCTTATCTGGATTTGGTATGATTTTGGTCTTCTTAAATTGGCTAAGACTTCTTTTGTCACCTATCAAGAGGATCTATTATAAAGACTGTTCCATGTGCTCTTGAGAAGAATGTGTGTTCTGCTGCTGTGTGATGGAATGTTCTATATATGTATGTTAGCTTTATTTGGCTTAAATTATAGTTCAAGCCCACTGTTTCCATGTTGATTTTCTGTCTGGATAATTTATCCACTGTACAAAGTGGGGTATCAAAGTCCCCAATGATTACTGTATTGTCTATTTCTCCCTTCAGAGTTCTTAGCATTTATGTTAAAGTTGACGTCTTCACCAGTTTTTCTCTATTTCCCTCAACCATCCTTCAGATGGCATGATTTAATTTTCCTTATGTAACATCCTGGTCATATTCTTTAGGATACCCTCCAATTTGCAGATGCTCCTAGATAAATGTATTTAGTATTGCAGAATTTACACAGTATATAAAAAAACATTGGCAGGTTTTTACCCATCCTTCAAATTGTAGAAACTCAGGTTTGCAGAAACAAAGGTATCCCTATTGCAAAGTACACTCATATTAAAATAAAATTTCTGGAATTTCCTTTATGCATACAATATTTTGGTTATTTTAATATATAGGGAACAGAAACCTCCATTGTTTATCACCTTAATAATTAGAGCATCACATTTTAAAATTATAGGCAAACTAGTCCTGACTGGCGTAGCTTAGTTGGTTGTGGCCCCAGAAAGTGAAAGGTTGCCAGTTTGATTCTTAGCTATGAAACATGCCTGCATTGTGAGTTATTTGGGGGTGTGCAAGAGGCAACCAATCAATGTTTGTCCTACACATTGATATTTCTCTCCCTCTCTTTCCCTCTCCCTTCCCTTCTCTCTAAAAATAAATAAATAAAATCTTTAAACAACAAAAATGAATAAAATTGTAGGCAAACTAGAGATAAAGATTTTCCCTCAGATATCTAGAAATGAAATAAGGTGTTTTACAAGTTTTCAGGGCAAGAAAAGTGATATATCTTCAAAGGCAATACATAAAGCAAGATACATGAAAAAAATCAAGAAACACCCAAGGTTTGTACCACATTTCTCCCTCAAACTTTATTCTGTGGAATCATAGTTAGGAAAACTGTATCTTTAAGAGAATGGTGCGTAATGATGTTGCAGAAACTACCTTCTCCTGGCCAGCTACTACAATGTTAAACTATGTCTTCTTGAGATCTAAAATTTGTTGTACTATTTTTTATTTATAATTACTGACCATAAATTATGAATTTTTCTAGAAAGTTCTCATTGGAAAAATTCTATAATACTGCTAAATAATAATTGTCAACAGTGGGTACAGAAATATAAATTGTATGTTGCACTTTAATTTTGTGGCAGAATTTCTTCAAGGTTGTAGAGGATGAACTTCTATTAACCAGGTGATGAACATCTATTAACTAAGTAATGTATTTCCAACCTCAAGACTCTTTAGTAATTCCTTTCATGTAAAGTGATCTTCCTTTTTATGAAAAACCAGTCTTGACAGTGATATTAGGGGAAAAATCACCTAATTTGGAATGGACAGTTTAGTCCCTAATGTCTTACCAGAAAGTGGCTCTATTCCTGTTGTTATCTGTTCAGACTTGCCACTGTGAAATTAATGTTTAATTCTAATTATAAAGACTTGGAACAAGTGAAGGCCAAAAATTATTAAAAACCTATTGAGTTTAATATAACATTTTATTTTAATGTTCTTTTTGCTTCTTTTTATTTAACCTTTCCAGTGACCTGGTGTACTTAGGCATGGTATAGAATAACCAAGGGAAGTGGTACACTTCAGTGGAGTGTCATAGCACTCCATCTGAAAAAGCATTTTTATAATTTTAATATTTTTTCAGATATACACAAGGGACTGGTTTTTCTAGTATATGTTATGGAGTTTGATGTGTAATACAGTCGTAACTATCTGGAAGTAGCCGCATGTGGTTATTATTACATATTTGACACAGAGTCAATTCAAATGAGATTTGTTGTAAGTGTAAATACACACCGGAGTTTGAAGGCTTAGGACAAATAATATAATGTATAATATGTCATTAAATTTTTATATTAATTATATGTTGAAATGATAATATTTAGATATTTTGACTTAAATCAGATATATTACTAAAATTAATTCCATAGGTTTCTCTTTATGTTTTTATTGTAGCTTTTGGAAAATATTAAATTGTGTATATTTCTACTAGTCAGCACTTATATAGAGAAGAGAGGTTTTCGAATGACTTAAAGAATAAGTTGATAAGAAGCTTTTGCTGTTATTATCCTTGTTGGAGAAGATTTCAAATAGGACTTGGGCTACCCAGAAAAGCTAGTTGGCTGCTGGTCCTTCATCAGGAAAATGACAATGTCAGTGTGCTTTACTCAGACCACATATCTCTTTTTCCTGCTGTGACCCATTGTGTTTGACCCCATAAATATGTGTTGCATTGATAATGACTTGCAGTTGTACTCATATTTCACTGCTTTATAAATCAGCAATTTTGAGTTTTCTCTCCAGTTCTGCCACCATCTAGCTCTATACCCTTCTATAAAACACATCCCCTTTCCTTGTCTCAGTGTTTTTCTTTATAGAATCAGAACATTTAAATATGGTGATTAAATAATATTCAGTTTATACACATTGCGATTCCATTATGTGGTCCCATATTGCTAGTCTACTAGTCAGTTAGAATTCCCATTTCTACATTGGCACAGGTGTTTAATCAACATGAGTTTAGTTTGCATGTATGTGTCTGACCCCTGAGACTGATTATTCTTTTATAATCATTTTATTGTTATATTATTATAGTTATACCAATTTTTCCCCCTTTGACCTCCTCCACTCATCCCACCCCTGTTCCCACAGTCAATTCCCGTACTGTTGTCCATGTCCATGGGTCATTCATACATGTTTTTTGACTTGTCCCTTCCCTTCTTTTCACCATTATCCCCATCTCCCCTCCCCTCTAGTCATTGTCAGTCTGTTCGTTGTTTCCTTGCCTCTGCTTCTGTTTTGCTCATTAGTTCATTTTGTTCATTAGATTCCTCTTATAGGTGAGATCATATGGTATTTGTCTTTCACCAACTGGCTTATTTCACTTAGCATAATACTCTCCAGTTCCATCCATGCTGTTGCAACAGGTAGAAGTTCCTTCTTTCTTTATGCTGTGTAGTATTCCAGCATGTAAATCTACCATAGTTTTATGATCCACTCATTTACTGATGGGCACTTAGGCTTTTTTCAGCACTTGGCTATTGTAAATAGCACTGCAATGAACATAGGGGTGTATAAGTTCTTTTCAAATGGTGTTTCAGGGTTCTTAGGGTATATTCCCAGCAGTGGAATTGTTGGGTCGAAAGGCAGTTCCATTTTCAGTTTTTTGAAGAAATTCTATACTGTTTTCCACAGCAGTGGCTGCACCAGTCTGCATTCCCACCAACAATGTACTAGGGTTCCCATTTCTCCACAACCTTGCCAGCACTTGTTGTTTGTTGATTTATTAATAATGGCCATACTGACAGGTGTGAGGTGATATCTCATTGTGGTTTTTATTTGCATCTCTGATGGCTAGTGATGTTGAGCACCTTTTCATATGTCTCTGGGAGCTCTGTATGTCTCCTTGGAGAAGTGTCTATTCAGATCCTTTACACATTTTTATTGGATTGTTTGTCTTCCTGGTGTTGAGTGATAGGAGTTCTTTATATATTTTGGAGATCAAACCTTTGTCCGATGTATCATTGGCAAATATGTTCTCCCATGCAGTTGATTCTCTTTTCATTTTGCTGATGTTTTATTTAGCCATGCAGAAGCTTTTTAGTTTGATATAGTCCCATTTGTTTATTTTCCCTTTATTTCCCTTGCCCTAGGAGATATGTCAGCAAAAATATTGCTACGTGAGGTATCTGGAACTTTCCTACTTATGTGTTCTGTGAGGACTCTTATGATGTTGCAACTTATATTTAAGTCATTTACCCATTTTGAGTTTATTCTGGTGTATGTTGTAAGTTGGTGGTCAAATTTAATTTTTTTTGCATGGACCACTTTTCTCCCAAAACCATTTATCGAAGAGACTGCCTTTACTCCATTGTATGCTAGTACCCCCTTTGTCAAATATTAGTTGACCACAGAGGCTTGGGTTTATATCTGGGTTCTCTATTCTGTTCCATTGAACTACTGTATGTGGCTGTTCTTATGCCAGTACCAGGCTGTTTTCCTTATAGTGGCCTTGTAGTATAGTTTGATATAATATATTGTGATCCTTCCCACTTTGTTCTTCTGTCTAAAATTTGCTGAGGCTATTTAGGGTCTTTTTTGGTTTCATATACTTAAAAAACATTTTATTTATTTTTAGAGAGAGGGGAAGGGAGGGAGAAAGAGGAGAGAAACATAAATGTGTGATTGTCTCCCGCATGACCCTCACTGGTGACCTGGCCCACAACTCAGGTAGGTGCCCTGACTGGGAATCAAACTGACAACCCTTTGGTTCACAGGCTGGTGCTCAATCCACTGAGCCATACCAGCCAGGGCTCATATAAATTTTTGAAATGTTTTTATAGAGCTGTGAAATATGCCATTGGAATTTTTAAAATATATTTTCTTGATTATACGATTGCATTTGTCCCATTTCCCCCCTTTATTCCCCTCCGCCCAGCACTCCCACTCACTCAAATCCCCCCCCCCACTTTAGTTCATCCATGTGTCATACATATAAGTTCTTAGGCTTCTCTATTTCCTATACTATTCTTAACCTCCCCCTGTCTATTTCCTACCTACCATTTATGCTTCTTATTCCCTGCATGTTTTGCTCCATTCCCACCTCCCCCTCCCCATTGATAACTCTCCATGTGATATCCATTTCTGTGTTCTAGTTGTTTGCTTAGTTTTAGTTTTTGTTTTTGTTTCTTTAGGTTCAGTTGATACTTGTGAGTTTGTTGTCATTTTATTTTTCATATTTTTTAAATCTTTTTTTCTTAGATAAGTCACTTTACCATTTCATATAATAAGGGCTTGGTGATGATGAACTCCTTTAATTTTATCTTACCTGAGACATACTTTATCTGCCCTTCTGTTCTAAATGATAGCTTTGCTGGATAGAGTAATCTTGGATGTAGGTCCTTGCCTTTCATGACTTGAAATACTTCTTTCCAGCCCCTTCCTGCCTGTAGGGTTTCTTTTGAGAAATAAGCTGATAGTCTTATGAGAACTCCTTTGTACATAACTCTTTCCTTTTCTCTTGTTACTTTTTAAGATTCTATCCTTCTCTTTAATCTTGGGTAATGTAATTATGATGTGTCTTCGTGTGTGCTTCCTTAGGTCCAACTTCTTTGGGACTCTCTGAGTTTCCTGAATTTCCCGGAAGTCTATCACCTTTGCCAGACTGGGGAAGTTATTATTTTTTCAAGTAAGTTTTCAATTTCTTGCTCTTCCTCTTCTTCTGGCACTCCTATGATTCATATGTTGGAACATTTAAAGATGTCCTGGAGGTTCCTAATCCTCTCCTCATTTTTTAAAAATTCTTGTTTCTTTATTCTGTTCTGGTTGCATGTTTGTTTCTCCCTTTTGCTCCAAACTGTTGATTTGAGTCCCAGTTTCCTTCCCATCACTGTTGGTTCCCTGTACATTTTTCTTTATTCCACTTTTCATAGCTTTCACTTTTTGCTCAATTTTGCAACCATACTCAACTATTTCTGTGAGCATCCTGATTACCAGTGTTTTGGACTCTCCATCTGATAGGTTGACTGTCTCTTCGTCACTTAGTTGTATTTTTTCTGGAGCTTTGATCTGTTCTCTCATTTGGGCCATTTTTTTTTTGTCTCTGTGCACCTGTTATGTAGTACAGGGCAGAGCCTCAGGTATTCACCAGGGCAGGCTAACCAACATCACTGCATTGTAGCACTGTATGTGGGGGAGGGGCTGAGAGGGAATAATGCCCCTTGCTGGGCCCTCAATGGTTTTCAGTTACTCCCTGCTACCCACAAGCAAATTGGGCTCTTCTGGTGCTGATTCCTGGGTGGGTGGGTTTGTGTACATTCCTAGGACCTTGTGGTTCTCTCCAATGAACTTTCCTGTGAGGCTGGGAGTTTTTCCTGCTGCCTCAACCCCCACAGGTTTTTTCAGTCAGAGGTTTTGAGGCTTTATTTCCCCAAGCTGGAACCCTGGGTTGTGTGGTCTGTCTCGCTTTCCAGTTTTTTCTCTCAGTTCACCTGCATGCAAGTGTAGGACCACACAGTCTGCCAGCCCTGGTCCTCCAGCTGCTGCCTTGTCTCAAGTACTCTCTTCCCTGGATGGAAGTCTGACAATCAAGGAGTTAAAGTAACATTCATCCAGACTGGTAGGAGGGCAGAGATGGGCAGCCAGGTAGGAGAGGACTTGCCATTGGTATTTTAATAGGAATTGTGTTGAATCTATAAATTGTTTTAGGTACTATGGATATTTTAATGATGTTAATTCTTCCAATCCATGAATATGGTATATGCTTTCATTTATTTATGACTTCCTTAATGCTTTCTTTAGTGTTGTGTAGTTTCTGAGTATAGGTCTTTTACCTCCTTGATTAGGTATATTTCTAGGTACTTTATTTTTCTTGTTCCTATAGTAAGTGGGATTTTCCCCCTAGTTTCTCTTTCTGATACTTAATTGTTGGTGTACAAAAATTCCATTGATTTCTGAATATTGGCTTTGTATCTTGCCATTTTGGCAAATGCACTTATTAAGTTGAGTAGTTTTTTGGTGGAGACTATAGGGTTTTCATGTACACTATCATGTCTTCTGTAAACAATGACAGTTTTACTTCCTTCTGTCCAATTATGATGCCACTTTTTCTTGTTCGATCACTGTGGCTACCACTTGCAGTGCTATATTGAATAAGAGTGGTGAGAGTGGACACCCTTGTCTTTTTCCTGACCTTAGTGGGAAAGAGTTTAGTTTTTGCCCATTAAGTATGATGTTGACTGTAGGTTTCTCGTATACAGCTTTTATTGTGTTGAGGTATGCTTCCTCTATTCCCGCTTTGCTGAGTGTTGTATCATAAATGGGTGCTGGATTTTATCAAATACTTTCTTGGCTTCTATTGATATAACAATGTGTTTTTTTGTCCTTCATTTTTTATGTGGCATATTACATTTATTGATTTGTTAATATTGTGCCATCCTTGCATCCCTGAAGTGAATCCCACTTGATCATGGTGTATGATCTTTTTAATGTATTGCTGAATCCAGATTGCCAAAATTTTGTTGAAGATTTTAGCATCTGTGTTCAGCAGAGATATTGGTTTGTCATTATCTTTCTTTGATATGTCTTTACTTAATTTTGGAATTAGGATGATACTGGCATTATAAAAAGTGTTTGGGAGTCTTCTGTCTTCTTGAAGTTTTTGGAATAGTTTCAAAAGGACAGGAGTTCTTCCTTAGATGTTTGGTTAAATTCACCTGTGAAGCCATCAGGTCCAGGGCTTTTGTGTGCTAGGAGTTTTTTGATTACTGCTTCAATTTCACTAGTTGTTATCAGTCTATTCTGGCTTTATCCTTCTTCTTAATTCAATTTTGGCAGATAGTATGTTTTTAGAAATTTGTCCATTTCACCAAGATTGTCCAATTTCTTGGCATGTAGTTGTTCTTAGTAATTTCTTACAATCCTTTGCATTTTTGTGGTATTGGTTGTAACTTCTCTTTTTTCCTTTCTTGATGATTCTGGTTGAAGGTTTGCAATTGTGTTTATCTTTTCAAAGAACCAGTTTCTAGATTTATTGACCCTTAGAACTGTGCTTTTAGTCTCCATGTTGTTTACTTCTGCTTTGATCTTGGTTATTTCCTTCCTTTTGCCTGCTCTGGGCTTTCTTTGTTGTTGTTCCTCCAGTTCTATTAGATGTAGGGGTAGGTTGTTTATTTGAAATGTTTCCATCTTTTTTTTATGTAGGCCTGTATCACTATGAACTTCCCTGTCAGGTGTGCTTTTGCTGTGTCCCATAGGTTTTGGACTATTGTGAATTCATTTTCACTTATTTCTAGAAACTTTTTGAATTCTTCTTTCATCTCATTCCTAACCCATTCATTGTTTAAATAGTATGCTATGCAATCTCCATGAATTTGAGCATTTTTGAGTTTTTTCCTTGAGGTTGGTTTCTAGTTTTAGGCCCTTGTGATCCAAGAAAATGCTTGATATAATTTCAATTTTCTTGAATTTTCTGAGGCTTGTTTTGTGTCCTACCACATAGTCTATGTTTGAAAATGATCTATGTGCATTTGAAAAGAATGTGTACTTTGCTTCTTTGGGGTGAAGGTTTCTGTATATATCAATGAAGTCCATTTGATCAAGAGTGTCATTCAATGCCACAATATTCTTGTTGATTCTCTGGAAGATCTATTCTTTATTTTTTTCAATATTTTAGCATAGTCAGGTTCTGGAACCTGCAAGAAACCACCCTTACGTGATCCTTACCTGATAAATAAAATATTCCCCCTTATCTCTCTCTTCTCTGCAAAGTTTTACACTTTGATTATTAGCTGTGTTGTAATTTTAACTTTGATTTTGCATCAGAATATGCATAATGTGTCACAGGAAGGGCTGTTCAGCCCATATGAGCACCTTAGGGCATAAAGAGGGCTTAACAGATGATATGGAGAATCTGTCACCACTTGATGCCTTAGTAATTACTCTATAGAGTCTAGTTGATAATGTTCAATGTGATCTCAATGACCTATGTGAGGGAAAGTTCTCCTGGCACTTGTACTTTCAAATGAGAGATAAAGAACTAAGCTGGGTAATATACACCATGAAAGAAAGGGGTCCCTTGAGGATCCCATTTAACACATCTTGTTCCTTTACATTTATGCCTCAAGTTTTACTATCTGTGTTGATCCATCCATATTCCCCACAGCTCTGTTCTCCCATCTACTTCCCCTAATTATGGAGAGGACTAGAAACATTGCTGCATACTTAGAACTTCTCAAGGGATCTAAATTGCTTGTTTCTGTATACTGACTAATATTCTTGGCATTTTCAGACTTAGAGCTTTTTACCTTAGAGTCAAGAATCTAGTATATGTCATGTGTACATGTACAAATAACCACAAAATAACTACAAAACAAGGGATGTATAAGATGAAATGGCATTAAAATTCAGGGAAGATAGAGTGGAGGCAATAGGAGAGGGTTTAGGGACTAGTAATGCTGGCATTTAGGGGCCAGTAATTAAACATGGGGCAGGAGGCAGGAGGATAAAGGATTAAAGCCAGGAGGAACAATGTAAGAAAGGCAGAAGTAGGAGCCAAGATAACTGAACAGCAAATACTCCCATTTGGATTGATCACAGATTAGAAGGTTAGTGCTGTAGAATTTGTCAGATGATTTTAAAGTTGAGAGAAATCTCTAATTAGACACACTGCAGATTTGAAATATCTCAAATGTCATGGCGAGAGTTGTGGACATTATCTCCAATTAGCATTATGCTCCAACTCAAAGTTGGCTGGTGTAGTAAATACTGTGACTACCCACTCAGATCCCAGTCTTACGGTTATGCCATTTGCAACAGAGAAGTATAAACCCTTTGAAAATCAGCTTGTGCTGTGCTAATCTACTGGGTAGTAGAGTCAGAATATCTAATCATCGAATTTCAAGTGATCTTAAAGCCAGAGCTGCCCATTATGAACTGACCTCCCAATCTGGAAGGTCTGATGTATTTGAGTCTCCATGTATTTGAATGTTTTTTAGTTTTTTCCTTGAGATTGGTTTCTAGTTCCACTCCATTGTGATCTGAACACACACTTGATTATGATTTCAATTTTCTTTTTTTTTATTGTTGTTCAAGTACAGTTGTCTCCATTTTCCCTCCACTACTATGCCAAAACCCAGCCATCCCCACCTCCCACCCTTGATTCTACCCCACTTTGGCTTTATACATGTTCCTTGACAACCCTTTCCTTGAGTTTGTTGAGGCTTGTTTTGTGTCCTACCATGTGATCTATCTTTGAAAATGTTCCATGTACACGGAACTGGCATGACATGTATATAGATAGGCAGACCCAACAGGAATCCACTGTAAAACTGAAGTAATACATTCAAGAGCAGAATTAAACAGGCTCAGCGTGCAACAATAAGCTGCACAAGGAGGTGGTCCAGGTCCTCATGCCATCCTCTAGTGTTGCAATAGTGCCTCCCCTTCAATTCACAATCACATGGGAGTCCCTTCATGATGAGCTGACAGAGATAAAAGAGTGATTAGCTTGGCTTACTGGCTATCCGGTATTATGGGCTAAATTTTGTTTCCCAAAAATTGTATATGTTGAATTTTGGGGGACCCTAACTCCCAGTACCTATAACATCACTATATTTGGAGACAGAGTCTTTAAAATGATAATTAAGTTATAACAAGCTCATTAGGTTGGACCCTAATCCAATATGACTGATATCCTTTATAAGGAGATTAGGACATGGACACATACAGATGGAAGAGCATGTGAAGATACAGAGAGAAAACACTATTTACAAACCAAGCAGAAAGGTCTCAGAAGACATCAACCATGTCAACACCTTGGTATTAGACTTCTGGGCTTCAGAGCAGAGAGGAAATAAATTTTTGTTGTCTAAGCCACCCAATCTGTGGTATTTCTTTCACAACAGCTCTAACAAACTATTATAGCCAGTATGTGGATAAAGAAAAAAAATGGACTTTTTCTGTGTTGCAATCTACTCAGAGATGACCTTGAAAGGCAGCTATGAGGAACAATACTCCCGATGGACAGAGTTTTGAGTTATGCACCTGGTCATACAGTTTGTGTGAAAAATAAAGTGTCCTGTGTATACTTTAACTCATGAGAAATGTGAAATGGCCTGCCTGGGAGGTGGCCAGATGCTTTTAACTTTAGGCTCTGCAGGTTCAGAAGCATTGGTTTCCAGAAGGTACACTTCTAACAGGTACATAGTAAGAGTCCCATTGAGTTTTAAGCTGTGGTGGACATCTGGTCCCAATAGGCTCCTCAGGCCTAGAGAGCAGCAAAGAAAAGAACCCTATGCAGATGCAAGAAGTAGAGAGTAGTGATTCATGTTGGCTACAAAAAAATAGGCTTCCCCATGATTATATCCTTTCCAGGGGTGATCCATGGCCAAAAACTGACTGATACAAGGATGTGAAATACCAGCCCCATTGCCCTACTTTGGGACAACCCTGACTGTTCAACTCCAGACTTTTAAACTCGATTAGCTGAGCCTAGTTTGCAGGAGTGTTGCATACTTTGTTCTCCTGCCTTAACTTGCCTTCCTCATTTTCTTACTTGTAAATCTGAGAGCCCTTCTCAATAAACAGTCAGTAATAACTTGATGACTCAGACTGATCCATCTGTCAATTTTCCAGAGAGATAATTGGATACTAAAATCTCTCATTTAATTGTGATATCTTTTCCTCCCTATAGTCTGTCAAATTTTTCTTTACATACTTGGTAAATATGTTATTAGGTGCATAAACATTTAAAATGATCATATCTTCCTGGTGAATTAAACCTTTTGTGATTATGAAGTTTATTCATTCATTTGTTTAACATCTACTTTATATTTAGTGAGGATTTACTATGTACCAGGCACTGTTCTTGGTTCAATGACTAAACTGAAAAAAACACCGCTGCCCTAATGGAGCTCACATAGAGATACTTTATTACTCAAGTGATGCTTTTTACCTTGTAATCTATTATGTTTTATATAATATAGCTCTAATTCTTTTTCTTCTGGTTAGAATGTATTTTCTATATGTTTTTCATCCCTTTGCTTTTGGCATTTATGCTTTAGATGTCTCTTTAGAGAACATGTACCTGGAATTTTTAATATTTGCCTATAAAAACTGATTATATAGTTTTTATAGATTATTATATATAGTTTTATTAATTTTGTTTATCTTTTCTCTACATACAAGAATGTAGATGATTATCTCAGCACTATTGTTTCCCTGCTATACCTTAAATGTTTGAAACAGGGTTTTCCACTGTCAGTAGGATTTGTTAAACAACTATTGACATTTTGGGCCAGGCAGTTGTTTATTGTGGATAGCTGTCCTGTGCATTATAGGATATTTAGCAATTGTTCTTGCCTTCTACTCACTAGATGCCAATAACAAATGCCCAAATGTCCCATGACTTTGCCAAACATCCCTTGTGGGACAAAATCAGCCCTGGCTAAAGACCAGCAATTTAGAACATCTCTGAAACAATATTTATTAATTAATAAATGAAGAATCATAAGATTGAATTCCAATTTTGTCCTTTACTGAATTTGTGTCTTTGTGTGTATAAAACAATCATAATAGTAACTAACTTATAATTTTTCTGGTAGGATTAAAGACAATATGCATATAAAGCATTTATCAGGGGGTTTGATACATAGTAAATACTCAAAAATGTCTTTATTATCATTACCATTAAAATCATTTAAGATCTGTGTTAAACTTCACCTTCTCTTTGAAGCCTTCTGTGATTTCTTCCTTACCAAATTGCTCATTTTTTCTTCTAAATTCTACTAAAAATTTGTCTTTCACAGACCATGTTCATCCATTTTAATTATTTGTTTTATTGTCTGTTTATTTTAATGGACTGTGAACAGCTCCTCAAGGAAAAGAACATTTATTTTGTTATCTCTTAAGCTTATATAGCATTTGGCACAACTGTTCTTTTCTCCTTTAGAGTGGAGGAGATTGAAACCTATGAAAATGATGGGACATTGGGAAAGGTTTCATCATTGATCTTGCATAATAGAAGCCTTCTTTCTTGCTCCTGGATAGAGTACCAGAGCAATTAGAGATGGAGCTGATATTAAGGGGAGTCTTCAGACTCTCTATGCCTTGCCTCATCTAAATGACATTAACTTCCAAAGTGAACAATAAAATTAGGAAAATGGACCCCCCAAATCATGGTGTCAACCCCTAGACTTAGGACCAGAAGTCATATTCATTGTGTAAAATGTTTCTCCTGAGAATGTTCAATGGAAGCTAATGATAGAAAATAATTATTCCCTCTGAAGAGACTAGGAACTTTACATAGAGTTCATAGCAAGGTAATAGAACATAGGAGAAAAGAATTAAGATGAAGTATTCACACAGACCTGGATTTGAAGCCTAGCTTTATCTTTTACTAGCTGCCTGACCTTAGATAAGCTCCCAAACCTCTGTGAGTCTCAATAACATCATGTGTGAAATGAGAGACAATAAGAATATCTAACTCATAGAGCTAGTCTGATGATTAAAAAGCATAGTGCTTCCAGCAAAAGAAACAAGCAAAAAACAACCTAAAAATGTGACATTTATGTATGAATATATAGTGGAATGTTATTCAGCTATGAGAAAAGAGGCAATCCTGCCATTTGTGACAACAGGGATGACCCTTGAGGCCATTATGCTAAGTGAAATATGTGAGACAGAGAAAGACAAACTGTGGTATGATCACATGTATATGTGGAATCTTAAGAAGGTGAACTCATTAGAAACAGATTAGAGTGGTGGTTACCATAGGCTGGGTGTGGATGAAATGGAGAGATATTACTTAAAAGGTAGAAACTTCCAGTCATAAGATGAATTAAGTTCTGGGGATCTAATGTACAGCATGGTGACTATAGTTAATACTGCTGTATTGTATACTTGAAAGTTGCTAAGAGAGTAGATCTTATATGTTCTCACCACAAAAAGAAATGGTAACCATGTGATGTGATGAGGATGTTAACTAAGGCTATGGTGGTAATCATTTTGGAATGTAAGTGAATCAAATCAACATGTTGTACACCTTAAACTTACCCAACATTACATGTGAATTATATCTCAATAAAGCTAGGGAAAAATGAATAGTGCTTAAAGCTATGGTCTGCCTGGCACATAGTAATGCTTAGAAATGATAGCCTGTTTGTATTGCTTAGTATATCACATTGCCTGAGGAAAGGATTTGTTTCATTACATTCTTCCCTACTTACTACCCCTCCTTCATGTTTTCAAACATATCTCCACTTCCAATATATATTAAACAATACCAAATCAGGATATTGTAAACTGAAAAGGAAATTGTGTGGCAAATAATTAACAGAGGTAGACATGAACACAGATCTTCTCAAATATTCTTTTTAAGTTTTTTCAAAAATCACTAAATTTTCATTACCACAATAAACATATACTGTAAGGAATAATGTTAGAAGTTCTAAAAAATTGCATTTTAAATTCACTAAACTATGAATTATGATTTTAGTTTAGATTTCAAAGCCAGTTTCACATTAAACAACCTTGCTTTTTTTCTTTTATTTTCTAGTGAGAAAGAACTACCTGTTTTCCACTAATCAAAGGTACTAGTTTTCCTTTTTCTAAACTTGCTATCTCTTAGGTAACACAGAGAAGAAATTTTTAAGAAAGAAGAAAAGATTATAATTCTTTTTTGTTCTTTATATGATATTCTCTCTCATCTCAGTGGAAAGCTGTTGACTACTCTGAAAATCTGTGATTGTGTTTCTTCGATGAAAAGTTTCAAGGTCTTTGCTTTTGTTTCCCCTTCATTTGTTCTATTTAACCACATACTACCTATTGTCCAAAATGACCGCTATCACATTGCTCCTATTGAGACCCCAAATCGGGTATTAGAGAATGAAATGTACGAGGCAACTAGATCTGACTCTCCCAATTACAGACTGTCCTCAAAAAGTAATTTGAAATTAGATTAATAAAATTGGCCTCTGTATAAACTTATGATTTCAAAATACTATGTTTGTGTGAGAAATAAATATTTTAGAGAAATTTCAAGTGTATCTACCAGAACAATGAAACTACAATTTTGATACATGTTACAGAAAGTCTACTTTGGAAAATTAAAGTACGTTTCTCAGAAATAGCCAATGCCATTGATTTTTTTCCATTGGTTTAACAGTAGGAATGATGATCATTTTAATACTGACTGCCTGGCACATAGTAGCATCCCAACAAAAGTTTGTTAGGCATGTGGATGTCAGAGTAAATATAGGAAGGAGTGAAAGTAGCTTTACAGTTGTGATTATGTGAAATAGTTTATTCTTGTATTCTTATTAATTATTTATTATTGTATAATTATTATATTGTATTCACTGTAAATCTACATTTGCCAACCCCTGTAGAATAATGCAACATTATGTTTAGGGGTAAAAATTACTATATGCACAGATGTGCACAATGAAAACAAATTTGCAATAAATGTGCATTGATTACATACATAATAGTCACTATAGTCTATACAATGTTAAGCAGATATTAAATTCAGTGAAGTACATTTTGATCTATAATATATCTTTGATATGTCTCAAAGGTTTGAGACAGAGAAAGTAAATAACAAAGAGATATATATCTTATGTTTCATTTTATAAAACAACTATAGAACTTTCATTCCTGCCCATGTTACAGGGAATGGAGCTATGCAGAAAAAGAGCAGTTTTAATCTTTATCTGGCTACTAATCAACATATTTGTAGGATGAGTTCTATGAGACCAGAGAAAGAATGACTGTGAATCATCAGTTGAAAATGTTCCAGATCTCACTATCACTGTCCTCTAGGAATGTACTAGTAGATGAAGAGGCTGAGTTTATTACTTTTTGCATGAGGGAGAATGAACACCAGGGTGTATCAGTACAAGAGTATTAGAAAGAACCTATTATAGGATTTGGGCTTTGGTTGGGTAATTTGCTCTAGATTGAATGCTGTCAGAAAAGAAGGACAATTCTGTGACTAGATATCAAAATAATTTTTATATAGAAAGAGAGCAGACTAGAGCAAATATAAAGCTGTAATTCAAAAAACAAGTAACGCTCACTTATATTAGCATAGAGGAGGATATATTGTACTTTGGAGATTGTACAGTGATCTTACCTTTTTCTGTGCTTAGAAAATATCAAATATGGCATTGTTTTATCTCTCCTGATCATGGTCTGAAATGAATGTTCTGTGAGATTTTGTCCAACAAGAAAATAATAAGGCTTAACTGTGAGTGCCAGGCCAGCTTCTTACAGCACTAAGGCCTGGCTATAAGTGTTAGACCAGTTCCCAGATGTCAAGAACTGTTATTTTTTAAATTTTCCATACATAAGGTTCTAACATCTTCAAAATCCTACCAGTGAAAGTAGAGAGACCTCACTTAACACTGCCAGCAATCAGTAGACATCAGAAGGCTAAATAAGCCCAATGGTAAATGTTACTCTAGACTCACCCTAACAAAGATTAAAAACAAACCTTAAAATCAATATCTAAAAAAGGGAAAAATCCTTAACATCACAATCCACAAATCTTTATGTAACTGACTAGCAAAGCAAACTGAAAAGTAAACTGTGATCCATAAACAGGAGGACATCAGAGATTATGTAATTAGTTGACAGGGGCTTTAACATAGCTATTTAAAAGAATGTTAGTATGCTCTACATTTTAAAGAAAAATGTGAACATAATGAGGAGAGAAATAGAAAACAAAACCTGAAAATTTGGAGCTAAAACATACACAATATGACATTATAAACTAAGTGGATGAAATTCCCAGAATATTATACACTACAAAAGAAAATACATATATGCTGAAACAAAGACAGAAAATTTGGATGGTGACTATGGAATCTGACTATTACAAGCATATTAAATAACCTCACTGAGGAGGGTAGGGATATAGGTAGATATGAATAGATTCTATAAAACTAAAGGCAAAACAAGTTTCACATAAACACTGCACTATACTGGATAACATTGTTTCCCACTGGGGTACAGTGTAACAATTCTGAGACCACTTGACATCTACACTGGAGCTGAACAACTAAGCCAATAGGTGATGGACTATGAGATCTCAGTTTCTAACTGTTGGAATGGGAGGTTGTAGACAAGCAAGGCAGAAGATAGAATGATACATATGATAATGGAGTTGAAGACAACAGTATAAACTCATATTTAGCTTAATATGGATATAGATAGCTATACATAGAAAAATTTATATAACTGAATAGACATACATATACTTTCTCATTTTATCAGCTGAGATGGTCTAGAAGTGATGACACCCCAGTAACAACCAACACACCTAGGACTCAAATCTTGGTTTCCAATATCATTCTCCAATACAAGAAACCAGGGTTCCTTGAAGAAATTACTGATTATAGTAGTAGGGTAGGAAATACACAACATGAACCTGGAGCATCTTGAAATGCCAGAAAATAAGGAAATTGCAAAAGTAAATGTTGGGGGCATGTCAAAAGGACAGAGAAACCAATAGAATTAATGGCCAAAGCTGAAACATTATGAAAAACAAAATTAATAAAGTAGCATTGGATTATAATACAAACTATACAATAAATATTTAGGGATCCATAATGATAGAAATACATTTTTGACTAGTGGGGAAAAGAGACAAATCTATACAGAAAAATTCCAAATAATTTATGTTGATACGCTCTGCTCTAAGAGTTGTAGTTTAATTCCCCTCTCCTTTGAGTGCTGGCTGCTCTTAGCAATTTACTTTGAAAGAATAGTGTCTGGAAAGAGAGTGGTAACTTTATTATGATGAAACCTAGCATATATTACTTTGGCTAGGTGATCAAAGCCAATGTCATGTGATATCATGTAGCCCCAATATGATGTGGCAAGAAAAACAGCTCACCTCTCTGATATTCTTCCCTAAAACTCATAACCTTGGTTTAATAATCAGATTCTGATTATTCTGATTATTAAACTGACAAGATCCCAATTGAGGGACATTCTAGGAAATATCCCACTGGTACTTCTCACAACTGGCAAAATTATCAAAAACAAGGGAAGTCTGATAAACAGCTAAGAGGACCCTAAGGAGATATGATTACTAAATGTAATGTGGTGTCCTACATGGCATCCTGGAACAAAAAAAGGACATTAGGTAAAGCCTAACGGGTACTGAATAAAGTATCAACTTTAGTAAATAATAATATATCAATTTTGTTTTTTATATTCTTGCTTGTTCAATTCTAGTTGTCTGAACTTTTCCCTATTGCCTCCTCCTGCACTACCCACTCCCACCTCCCACTCTTGATCCTACCCACCTTTGGCTTTGTCCATGGGTCCTTTCTACATGTTCCTTGATGACCCTTCCCCTTCTTTCCCCTGTTATACCTCTCTCCCTTCCCCTCTGATAGCTGTCAGTCTGTGCATGTTTCCATGTCTCTATTTTGTTCCTCAGTTTATTTTGTTCATTAAATTCCTCTTATAAGCAAGATCATATGGTATTTGTCTTTCTCCAGGGAGGGGGCTCCATTTTGGCTCATTTGTCATGATATACAGACCATATTAGTGTAAATTGTGAACAAGGGGAAAAACTGAATGTGGGATTTTTTTTACAGATGAACTTGCTGTATTATCTTCATAGTGAATATAAAAGTATATTAAAATTTTTAATTAAAAAAGTTTACAGAGCACTAGTGTCAAGTGGAATAATGTTACATGAGCCAATATATGTGTATTTGGAGTCCAAGAAATGAAAGGGAGAGAGGTAGAAACAGAAAAAATTATTTGAGGATAAAGGAATGAAATTTTATAAATTTGATGAAAAAATATAAATTCATAGAACAAGCAGTTCATTTAAACCAGAAATGTTATGTGTAGATGAATAAGAAGAAGAATTATGTAGAGTACTTGTCAGAACTCATGAAAGCCAGAAGATACTTTGACAAAATTGATAAAGTGCTAAGGCAAATGAAACTGTTACCTTAGATGTCTATATCTAGTGAAAGTATATTTTGGAGATGAGGCCATACAGAAATTTTCAGAACCAAACAAAAAAGCAGAGCTAATTTTTCACAAGCAGTACTGAAGTTTAAAAAATGATAAAGGATTGTCAACAAAAGAAACCTGTGAGGGATTTTATGAGTTTATTTGAGCCAAACTGGTGACAACTGCCAAGAAGCAAAATCTCAATGGATTGAAAAAATGCTCCAGGGAATGGCAGTTTTGCAGCTGATTGTGTACATTAGAATCAAAGGAAGAGACGTTAAAGGGGGTTACATGAATTCTAATGGTGATACAGTAAAAGGGCAGGTGAAAACAAAAGTGAGAAAATCTCTGAGATTAAATAAAAAGCAGAATAGAGAGACACTTCTTTTACATTGGTTGATACAGGATGTTTAATAATTAAAATGTTTATAGCACATAGAGATGGTATGCTGGGAACAAGATGGCAATTAGGATTTCTATAGTCTTCTGCTCCGGTGCTAGTGGTTATACCTTGAGGGATCTGGAAAAGATAATTCTGATAGATCGAAGGCATGTTAGTTTAGATGCAAAAAGACAATAGGCCCACTTAAGGTAAAGATTGACCTTTGTCAAGAAAGCTACAGGCCTAGGATGTGACTAACAGCCATGACTTGTTTTAGGTGGGAAGTTTTATGTTCAGACCATCCTGTGTGGTTACTTTCCCTCTCTGAGCTTGTAAGGCATACTGTGCAGTGCCCCCTACACCAGATCTTCTCAGATTTAATATGTGGCCCCTTTTTCATCCACAGGATGTTTTTCAGATTGAAGGAGAATGACATGTACCACCTCGAAATTTGGATCTATATGAAGTAAAGGGCTTAAAGAGATGAATATGTGTGTTAGTTTTGAAGATTTTTTTCATTAATTAGGGGAAAGAGATAGAATATACAAATTGATGAAAAAATTTTAGAATTTTTCTAAATGAATGAAGGAGAGGGACTGTCTTCTATATAGCCTGCAGTCATTTAAAAATAATATAAACTTCAAACAACTGTATGACAATATGTTTGCCACTGTTTAAAGAGGACCAAAGGAAGTCTTAGCAAAAGAAAAAAAAAGGATTATTTTTAGACCAAGACATCTTTGAGTGGGGAAGGGAAAGGCAAGAGTTTTTTCATGCAGATTGCCTCTTCTTTCTATGGGAGATGGACAGCCCATGTAACCTCATTGATGTTTACCAGAAAATTCCAGACTAGTTGGTTAAGATTATATTTCTGGGAGATGTTCAAACAGCAATTATGTCATGTATTAATTCTACGTTTGGTGTCATGGGCTTTAGCATAAGTGATACCATCCATTTTGGGCTTCTGGTTTTCGCTTTAACATGACTTAGTTGAAATGGACTATTTTTTTAAAAGACTCACTGCCTAAATACAACAGAGAATTGTTATAGTTCTACATTGTGTGCCTACATTGTATACAAATATATAATTCATATGTAGTAAAAAAAGTTGAATAATTTGCATAAAGCAAATTTTTAAAAAATGTACTAATTAAAAAAATAGTATTAACATTGTTTTCCTATTTGTGCTATATAAATACTACTAATTATATTCTCTATACATCTGCCTTTAAAATTCTCTTGAAGAAGAAATAGCTCTGCTGACAAATAGTTCTCAGGATGAAGTTATCCATGTAAATTTGCCCTTGAAGCATTTGTCTTTGGGGCACTCAAGTTTCAGGAGTCTTGCTTGAAAGCTAGCCATTGTTTTTCTTGTTTTGGCATAAGACAAAAAACAAATGCTTTATCAGAGAAAGCTGACTAAGTTATGCACTTCCTAACTCTGCTACCTTGGTTGGTCAAGTTCCTTAACTTAGCTGAGCCTCACTTTCTTATTTATTAAATGGGCCATAATACCTATTTCTTAGAGTTTGAAAATTAATCATTTAAAAATCTAAAATTGGTATATCACATTAAATGACAGCTATTGTAATTCGTTTGACATAGTTATTTGTTTTTGTTTACAATTATGCACAAACCTAGTTTAGGGGTACACAGTATTTTTCTTTTAGTGACATAACATCTATTATAGTTGAGGAATGCCATTTCTATAGCTACCACTTAGCAGTTTCAAGCAGTTTCATAGATAGAGCCTGTTACCACTGTGGGGGAGTGCACTTTTAAATTAAGTAAGAAGGTGATAACTTGAACACTGTAATTGTCTTTGTGTCTGGGGCAAGAGTATAATATTGCACGGAGGCACTTTTGCCTTGCTAAGGTTTTTGATGATAATTTATTGACAGGTCGATTGGCAAAGTTAGACAGTTTTTGATATGGGTTTCCTTCTTTATATTGGAATTAAAATGCTGTTTAATTTAAATGTCAACCAAAATAAATTTTTAGAGAGAGAACTTGCAGTGATCTTGTTTGGCACATTATAATTACATCTTTCATATTACTCCTTCATTTTGATCTTCTTTCAGGCAGAAAAGTATAATCTATAGGTTTGTCTTACTATAAATGATGATACAGTTATTACAGAGGAAGAAAAAAGTTGAACTGAAGAAATAGCTAACTTACATTCTAAGTAAAACTTAGTTATATCTTGTTTTCTTATACAGCTATCTTACTTCTCCCTTCATGGTAGCTCTGAGAGCAGTGGTGTAAATGGAAAATAAACAGTATGTGATCAAAAGGTGTGGGGTCCTGCTTACACTCCTTTAAGACATCAGATATATCACCATCACATGTAACAATATTGCAGAAAAAAATCAATGCAATCTACTCCTGAAACATATATTTTTTACAGCCCACATCAAAGAGTAGTGAGTGATTTGATAAGTCACCTTATTTTAACATAGCAAAGTGAAGATTTGGCAACAAGCCTCCAAATAAGATGTCTTCAGTATTAGACAACAGATTTTTTTTTAAAAAAATTTAATTCATTTAATGTCGAATACCTACCATGAACCAGGCAATATGCTAACTAGGTCTGAGGTGGGGGTACACAGAATTTTATAGGACATGACCCTAGTTATCAAGAGACTTTCAGTGTAGTAAAAGATATAAGCCTTGTTTTTAATAGTTATTTATCTGCTATATTTAAAGTTGTGTGTTACATGCATATCAATATATTAGCTAATGAGTTCTTAAGAAAAACCAATTAATGGTTATTGTCCACATTTTGTGAGTGAGGAGAATGAAACCCATATGTCTAAAGTTTGATGCCAAAGGTCGAAGATCTAGTAAAAGACAGAACAGGAATGTGACTTTTGGCCTTTATGTTCTAAGTCTAAATGCTATTTCTATTGTACTTTACCACAATATCCTTTGTATATTTCATTTGTGAAATGTTATGAGAGCAACAATGCAATATAAGAGTACAAAGGAAGTAAGCCAATCTTTAGTCAGAAGTTTTGGCAATTCTTCACAGAAGAGGAGACATTTCAACTGGGACATGGGGGATCATCTTAATTTTAGTACATAGATGTACAGTGAAACATAGAGGAGAGAATTGGCCTGTTAACTAGGGGATTTTCTTTTCTTATTTTTTGTTGTTGTTGTACACTTGTCTCCATTTTCCCCCACCACTCTCCTTGCCCCACCCACCCCCACCTCCCACCCTCAATCCTACCCTCCTTTGGCTTTGTCCACATGTCTTTTATACATTAAACTAGGGGGTTTTAAAGATGACAGACATATTTGGAGGATGACAGCACCATTAAACATAATGGGAAATTCTAACAGGAAAATGCTTGAGACAAATGGTATTCACGATGACTGCTACATTGCTGATGATCTTGTCATCCATTTAAAATATTTTATTATTAAAAATAATTAAAAAACATATATTAATAAATCTATGCTATAGCCTAAAGCAGGGGCGTCAAACTCATTTTCAAGGGGGGCCATATCAGCTTTGTGGTTGCCTTCAAAGGGTCGGATGTAATTTCAACTCCTTAACAGTTAAGGAGTAGTTACATTTATACAGTCCTACAATTATTTCGGCCCTTCGAAGGCAACTTTGAGGCTGATGTGGCCCCCGATGAACATGATCCAGAAGAGGGATAAATAAGTGGACTTGAGAGAGAAACATTCAGATAACTGAAGAAAGAAAACTTCAGAAAAGGGAAAAAACTTCAAAGACATTGAAGTAAGAATGTGCATAAAGTGATCAAAGAAATTTAGTTTGCCAGTGAAACTGGAGGAGAGTGAAAGAGCAGAGTACTGGGAGATGCATTCACAGAGGTAACTCCGGTGAAGAGGGAGGGCTGGTGATGGGAAGATCATAAAGAGCCTTTCAGCTTAACTCTGAGGATGAGTGTTTTGAGAAAAAGAATGACTTGATCTGACCAGATTTGTAAGGATCACTGTGGCTTCTGCATTAAGAGTAGACTGCAGGAGGGAAATGGCTGGAACCAGGAGTCCAGACAGGCAGCCACTGCAGTGCTCTAGATAAGAGATGATGATGATTTGGATAAACATATTGTCAGAAGGAATAGTAATAAGTAGATGAATTGCAGATTTATTTTGAAAGTAGAGCCAGCAGTATTTCCTGTCTGACTAGATTTGAGGAGTGAGAGGAAGAGAGAATACAAAAATACTTCCAAGTTTTATGGACTGAGCAGCTGGAAAGATGTTGGCATCTAATGAGATGGAAATGACTGAATGGGGGAGGTTTGGACAGAGAAGGGGGAGATCACAATCTCGGTTTAGGGTGTATGTTAAGTTGTGTTAGGCATGCAAGTGTTGACTTCAGAGGAAAGGTCTGTGCTTGAGACACAAATATGGGAATTGTTGGCATAGAGATGGTATCTAAAGACATGTGCATGAATGAGATCACCTAGAGAGTGAATATTGATAAAGAAGAGATTTAAGTTTTAAGTCCTAGGGATCTATAAGTCAGAGAAAGGAAGAGGAACCAGTAAAGAAGACCAAGAGAAACATGAAAAGTAATAGGAAACAAGAAGATTGCTGTGCCCCGGAACCCAAGTGAAGGAAGTTTTTCAAGGAGAAGGGAATAAACGATTGTGTCAAAGATTGTAAAGAGGTTGGATAATTTGAGGACTGAGAGTTGATATTGGCTTTAGCAATGTGGATATTGTTAGTGACATTGATAGAAACAGTTTAGATGGACTAGTAAGGGTGAAACTCTGCTTGGAGTGAGTTTATTGAAGAGCGAGGAGATAACAAAAGGATGTAGGATCAAGGAAGTAATTTTTTTTTGATATTCAACATTATTTTGTATTAGTTTCATGTGTACTGCACAGAAACTAGACATTCATGTAGCTTACAAAATCTTTCCTCTGCTAATTCAAGTGCCCACCTGGCACCTTACATTGTTATTACCATATTGTTAAATATATTCCTTATGCAAGAAAGTATTTTTATGGTTTTTTTTTGGTTTGTTGATTGGAGATAAGGCAGGAAAGAGGGTGTTCATATGCTGATGTGCATATAATTCAATGGAGAGAGAAAACCTGATGAATCTGGAAATAAAGGGGATAATTGCTAGAATAATGTCCTTCAACTGGGAAGAGAAGATGGTATCTAATGCTTTTGTGGAGAAAGTGGCCTTAACTAGGAGCAAGAATGGTTCATTCAGAGTAACCAGGATGAAAGGGGAGTGCTATTTGGAACAGATGCAGGTGGGTGGGCAGGTGTGGTAATGGGGGCTCTGTGGAAGTTCGTGCCTTTGACTGCTCCAGTTACTCCTGCATGTAAGATCCAAGATGAGACCAGGCTAAATGTTCTCCTTCATTATTAATTCCTGTCTGCTATAGAAAAATTGGAAGTTCTTTCAATTCCTCTTTTAAATTATGACAAAATTGAATCTGTAAAGAAGTCATCAGTTAAAGTGGGAAGCAAAACCTGCAAAAATCTCAAAGAAAAATGTTTAACAATGTAAAACAATGTTAATATTAATCATAACAATAACATTCAATTCTATGTAAGAATTGTTGCTATTTAGGGGACTTAATATAGGTATTGTTTGCTTCTCATTATTTTCACCTGTCACATTTTTGGAAGTATAAAGCAGGATTTATGTAGCTGATCTTTAATGATATTCCCAGAATGGTGAAACTAATAAACTTGTGTCATAAAA
Source organism: Phyllostomus hastatus (assembly GCF_019186645.2). Classification (NCBI taxonomy): domain Eukaryota; kingdom Metazoa; phylum Chordata; class Mammalia; order Chiroptera; family Phyllostomidae; genus Phyllostomus; species Phyllostomus hastatus. The sequence goes on along the minus strand of NW_025333841.1, from coordinate 4,708,042 downwards.
GTTACCTATCTATTTTACAAATATATTTTGAAGACCTGATGTGAGATACTATGCAGGTTCTCTGGATACAAAGATGACTAAGACTCAGTTCCTACCCTGGACAGAGACAGGAGGGGAAAAAGACAAGGAAAGCAGGCAATTGCAATATGGGAAATGTGTGCCATGATGGAGAGATAAATAGAATATAGTAAATGTCATGGAAACACAGAGGTAGGAGAACTCATTGTAGAGACCATTTGCATAGACTCCTAGATGGTATTTTGGCTGAATCATTTTTAAATTTTATTTTGTAAAAACATTTTTCAATTACAGTTTATAGTCAATGTTATTTTGTGTTAGTTTCAGGTGTACAGCATAGTGGTTATACATCATGCACTTTACAAAGTGTTCCCCCTGATATTTCCAGTACCTACCTGGCACAATACATAGTTAATACAACATTATTAATTACATTTCCAATGCTCTACTTTATATCCCCATGACTATTTTGTGAATACCAATCTGTATTTCTCAATCTCTTCACTGTTTTCACCCAGTCCACCAAACCACCCTCCTTCCCTGGCAACCATCAGTCTGTTCTCTGTATCTATGATTCTGTTTCTATTTTGTTTGTTACTTTATATTATTCTTTAGACTCCACATATAAGTGAAATCATATGGTACTTGTCTTTCTCTGGTTGATTTATTTCACTAAGGATACTACCCTCTAGGTGCATCCATGCTGTCACAATAAATTTTCATTTATCTATTTTCTATTAATTCATTATTTTTCACATAGCATACCATTCACCCTATTAAGTTGTACAATTACTGGTTTAGAATATTCACAGAGATGTATAATCAACATGATTATGCAATTTCAGAATATTTTTATTATCCCAAATCAATCCTACACATAATAGCATTCACTGTCCATTCTCCCCTCTCCTCAGCATTTTGCAACTGCTAATCTACTTTCTGAGTCTATGACTTTGCCTGTTTTGATACTTCATATAATTATGATCATACAATACGTAGCCTTTTGTGTCTGGCTTCTTTGACTTAGCATAACCTTTTTAAATTTCATTCATGTAACATGTATCAAATTTCTTTTTACAGCAGAACAATCCACTATGTGGATATACCACACTTTATCCATTCTGCAGTTGATGGAAATTTGTGTTGTTTTCATAGTTTGATTATTATGAATACTGCTGCTGTGAATGCTTGTGTTTAAGGTTTTGTGTGAACATATGTTTTCAATTCCCCTCTCTTATTCCTGATTTTAGAAATTTGAATCTTCTTTCTTTGGGTCAGTCTAGCTAAGAGTTTATTGATTTTGTTGATCCTTTGAAAGAGCCAACTTGTGGTTTCGTTGATTCATTTCTGTTGTTTTTCTAACCTATATTTCATTTATTTTTACTCTAATCTTAATTATTTTCTCCCTTCGGCTTGATTTGATTTCACTTACTCTTCTTTTATAAATTCTTAATGTGATATATTAGGTAAATGATCTGAGGATTTTGGTTTTTTTTTTCTTATGTATCTTATAACTGAAAATTTGCAACTTTTGAGTACCTTCACCTATTGCATCCACATACCACCCCTCACCTTGGCAACCACCAATCTGATTTCTGTATCTATGAGTGTATTATGTTTGTTTTGTTTTTAGATTCCACATATAAGTGAGATTATATGGTATTTGTCTTCTTCTGTCTATTTCTTTTAGCATAATATCCTCAAGGTCCATCCATGTTTTCACAAATGGCAGGATTTTCTTTTTTAGTTTTTATGGCTGAATAATATTCTATTGAGTAAATATACACACATTTTAAAAATTCATTCATCCATCAACGGACTCTTAGGTAGTTTCCATATCCTGGGTATTGTAAATAATTCTGCAACAAATATAGGGGTGCAGATATATTTTTGAGTTAGTGTTTTTGTTTCCTTTGGATAAATATCCAGAAGTGGAATTGCTGGACCATACGATAGTTTTTTTAACTTTTTGAGGAATATTCATTTTGCTTTCCACAGTGGCTGTACTGATTTGCATTTCAACTTGCAGTGCACAAGAGTTCATTTTTCTCCATATTCTCACCTATTTGAGTTTTTTAAAATACAGAGCTCAAAACTAAAAATTTATCTTTAAGCACTGCTCTAACTGCATGCTATTACTTTTTATTATTTGTATTTAAATTGTCATTTATCTCAAGTGTTCTTTAAGTTCCCCAATGATTTATTATTTGGGCCCATTGGTTATTTGGGAGTATGTTGCTTAATTTATGCATATATCCCAAATTTCATTCTTTTATTGATTTCTAATTGAATTCCTTCTGGTCAGAGAATATACATCATATGTAATTTATTGAGGTTTGCTTTATAGCCTAAAATATGGTTTGTCTGAAAGAATTTTTAATGTACACCTGAGAAAAATACATGTTTTGCTATTGTTGGGTGGAAGGTTGTAGATTTTTGTCAGATCTAGTTAGTTTATAGTGTTGTCTGTTGTCTGAATCTTCTTTTTTTTTTTTTGGTAAGTCTTCTGCCTAGTTTTCCTATCCACTATTGGAAGTTTTTGGCAATTATTTCTTCAATTTTTTTGCCACTTTTTCACTGTACTCCCATTTGGGGACTCTTGTTATGCATATTTTAGTGTAATTGATGTTGCTCTCTTTGTCTTGCTTATTTCATTGTTTTTCTTTCTGTTCTTTAGATTGAATAATTTTAATTAACCTATATCACAGATGCTAATCCTTTTTTTGTGTGTTGTCCAATCTGCTTTTGAACTTTCTAATCAACTTTTTTTACTTTAGTTATTATAGTTATCAACTCCAAAATTCCTATTTAGTATTTTAAAAATAATTTTTATCTTCTTTTGGTATTTTATATTTGGTGAAACATGATTTTCATATTTTCCTTTATGTCTTTAACAATTACTTTCTTATATGCTTTGAATGTATTTAGAATAGCTGATCAAAAGACTTTTTCTAATAAGTCCAGTGTCTGCTCTTTAGGGACAGTTTTCATTGATTTCTTTTTATTTCTGTATGGGCCACACTTTCTTCTTTCTTTGTCTGTCTTACAACTTTTTTGTCAAAACCTGGATATTTGAAAAAACATAATGTAGAAAAGGCAGACAACTGTACTTGAACAATAATAAATAAATAGATAGATAGATAAAATAATGTAGCAACTTTGGAAATCAAATTCTCCTTTTACCTCAGGGTTTGTTTTTGCTTCTGTTTATTATTCTTGTTCATTTTTTTTTGTTAATGACTTTTCTGCCTAATGCCATAACATCTCCATCCTAAGTCATATGTGGTTATTAAAGTTTCTTCTCAGATTAGCTGTCAAGTAATCATTGGACAGAAGTTTTCTTAAATTGTTGGAACCAATAAGTCTTCTGTTCTTTGCTGAGGAGCTGTGTGTTTGTTGAGGCACACCATGAGCCAGGATGTTGACCACTGCGCCTTATCTTTTATTTCCTCTTAGGACAGCCTCAAGGTGAGGCAAAGGTAATGCGGACCCCAGCTCATGAGGTCTGCAGTGTTATGGATGAGACATGACAAATACACACAGACTACTGAGTCCTGTGGAGGTAAAGGGACAGTGCAGCTTCTCTCTCAAGAGGAGAAAAAGCCTCAGCCCTTGCCTTGACAAGCTTTTATTGCTTTCCTGGGCACATTACATTGAGGATGGTCCTCATTTACTATGCACAGGTTCACTTTAGGTGCTTACCTTTTACAGAAAACAAAGGAGAGGATGCCACTAGTCACATCACAGAAGAAGGATATTTGCAAATGCAAAGGGAAAAGTGGTTGAACTGGTTACACTCATCCTTGGAAGATTTAGCACAGACTTTAGGAAGTTACAGTAAGAACTTGCTGCCTCAATTCAGGGTGAGGGAGTTTTAGCAAAAGCAAGTCTCATAGCAGTCTAGGTACAATGCAGACCTGATTCCCCATGGGAGAACCTATCCATGGGTGTGGGTCCTGTGCATCTCCGAGTGGGAGCTGGGCCCATGCCATGCAGAATGGTCTCCTATACAAAGGTGAAAGCATAGGGCTTTCTTAGATCTTTTCAGAATATGCACATAGCCCTGCCATATGCTTAGCCCTATGCATGCATTAGGCCTTCTAGTTTGAAGTCTTTATAAACATCTCATTCCTTAGCTGTTACTTTAAAATTTTTGGTTTATTGTTCACTTCAACTATTATCCATCTCCTCAGACATAACTTGAATTTAAATAATTGCCTTTAGTGTTTTTTTTTTCAACCCTAGGGAGAAGGCTTTTCTTAGTAGGTAATGTCCAAATAAGATCAAATACAGACCACCTTGCAATGAGATCTTTCAGGGAGACACTGGATACATTAAAGAATAACATTTATCTGGGATTGTGACTTTGAGGAAGGTCAAAAACTGTCTGTCCCTCCAGTTGCTGTGAGATTTCTGGTTTTGACTGTGAGTGCAGGCTGCTATTTTTCAAGGCTCCATTGGAGTTAGAGAACTGGATATTCAACTAGGGCAAGTTAAGACACCACTAACCTCACTGTTCTTACTTGCATTCAACCACTTTTCTTGAATAAATGGTCCTTATGTTGTTACTAGCCTTTTGATAATTTCCAGAACTTTGAAAGAGATAATTCCTGTAATGTTAGTTTTCTCATTGTTTTTATTGAGAAGAAAATTTCTGGAGGTACTTAATACAACCTTTTCCCTGCCATCACTTCTTATCTGAATCTTGTATGACTATTAGGAGTTTTCCATTATCATAATAAAAAGATTGTCCCTTGAGGCAGAGGAAATTTAGAATAAATGCACAGAAAAAGGAAATAGAACAGCATCCTTAGGGAACCATTAATCATTTTTCATGATCTGAATGCCAAATGGAATTGGCTAGAAAGCTAAGCTTTCGGTGTGATTATGAAAGGCTTTGCAGACCTTGCAAAGAATATTTATAGTAGTATGCTAGAATTCCATGACCTAGTTGGTTATTAAAAAACACTAATTTTAGATAATCTAATAAATAGAATTAATTATGTAAAACATGTAATTAAACAGCATGTATTAAAAACCAAGATAATATCTACTTGAAACTAATAATTTCCTAATGATTTTATTCTATATAACTATTGTCTATGCTATTGAGGGTATTTATTTTTATTATATCTACATAGTGGACATATTATGCCATGGTGTACTACTGTGCATCTTTTTCCAGTTATATTATTGATGTTAGCTTATTTTGGTAATTTGAGACCCGTCACAATGGTAGTATTTACACAAAGTATACCAAAAAAAACCCCACTATAAATTAGGGCTTTCTTTTTGAGAACCAGTCAATAAATATTTAGCAGCACATAATTGAGTTTATACCACATTTTTTAGAACCTCTAGGTGTTGAAAAAATAAAGAGGTTAGGTAAAATAATTTAATTGCATTTTGGAATAATCATTCTAGCAAAAGTGTGGAAAATAAGTAGGGGAGAGCTAGAAGAGAAAAAGTGAAACCTGTTAGTAGGTTGGTGTAGTATATGTTAACAGGCAGATATTAACTGGGTAATAAGCTGGTATGGATGGATTATTTGTTCATGCCCAGAATGATCCAGTTTAAATAAAGAATCAAAGTAATAATATATGCACTGAGTTAAGAAACAAGCACTGAGTTAGAACACTGTGGAAGAGTGTATAATTGTATAATGAAATACAATATTCTTGTGCCCATGCTACTTCTCCCCTAGTCCTGTACCTCAGAAAAACCATCTTGTTCTATTTTTAACTCTTTCAGTTGTCAATTCCTTAACTCTAAATAATATGGTTACATCACTATTTATCTTTTTTGGATTTAATTTTTATTATATTATTTCTGTTATCATTTAGTCCCCTTATACCTACCTCTGTCCAGCAATCACCACACTGTTGTACATGTTCATAGTCCCTTTTCCTTTTTGCTCAATCCCTCTACCCCATAACCTCCCCCCCACAACTAGCTGTCATGGGCTCTTCATCTATGCCTCTGTCTCTGTTTTTCTTGTTAGTTCAATTTCTTCATTAGATTCTACAGATGAGTGAAATCATATAGTATTAACTTTTCTCTGGCTTATTTCACCTGGCATAATATTCTCCAGGTCCATCCATACTGTTGCAAAGGGTAAAATTTTCTTCTTGTGATGGCCTCATAGTATTCCATTGTGTAATAGTTGTTTTATCCACTCAACTACTGGTGGACATGGGCTGCTTCCACAGCTCAGTGATTGCAAATAATGCTGCAATGAACTTAGGGGTGGTTATGTTTTTTCAAATTAGTGCTTTGGGTTCCTTTGGATATATTCACAGAAGTGGGATCACTGGGTCAAAAGACAGATCCATTTTAATTTTTTGAGGTATCTCCACACTGCTTTCCACAGTAGCTGTACCAGTCTGCATTCCCACCAATGATGCAAAAGGGTTTCATTTTCTCCACATCCTCACCAGCACTTGTTGTTTGTTCAAATTATTTATGATAGCCATTCTGACAGGTGTGAGATGGTATCTCATTGTGGTTTTAATTTGCATTTCTCTGATGATTAGTGACATAGAGCATCTTTTCATATATCTATGGGCCATCTGTTATAGACCCCAAATGTATGTTTCTGTGAATTTATGCATTTTGTTCAGGTGGTCCAGTTTGTTGGCATATAGTTGTTCATATTTTCTTACAATCCTTCATATTTCTTTGGTGTCCATTGTTATTTTTCCTCTTTCATTTCTTATTTTATTTATTTGGGTCCTTCCTTTTTTTTTCTTCATGAGTCTGGTTAAAGGTTTGTCAATCTTGTTTATCTTTTTAAAGAACCAGCTCTTGCATTCATTGATCCTTTGTATTTTTTAAGACTCATTTTTTTCTGTTGTGATCTTTATTATTTCCTTCATTTTACTCACTTTGAGCTTTGTTTGTTGTTCTTTTTCAAGTTCCTTTAAGTGTGGACTTAGATTGTGTATTTGAGCTTTTTCTTTTTTTTTTTTTGAGATAAGTCTGTAATGCTATGAATTTCTCTCTTACAATTACTTTCCCTGTATCCCACAAATTTTGGATTGTTGTGTTCTCATTTTTCTTTGTTTCAAGGTATCTTTTGATTTCTTCTTTGAAATCATTGTTGATTCATTCATTGTTTAATAATGTTATTTAGCTTCCATGTCTTTGCATGTTTTTCAGTGTTCTTCTTGTGATGATTTCTAGTTGCATAGCATTGTGGTCAGAGAAGATATTTGATATGATTTAAATTTTCTTAAATTTACAGAGACTTGTGTTGTGTCCTATCAGGTAGTCTATCCTAGAAAATGTTCCACGTGCACTTGAAACATATGTATTTTCTGCTGCTTTGGGGTGAAATGCTCTGAAGATATCAATTAAATACATTTGATCTAGTTTGTCGTTTAGTCCGCTGTCTCCTTATTGATTTTCTGCCTGGAAGAGCTATCCATTGAAGTCAGTAGGGTGTTAAAATCCTCAACTATGACTGTTTTTCTGTTGATCTCTCCTTTTATGTCCATGAAGATTTGTTTTACCTATTAGGTGCTCCTGTGTTGGATGCATAAATGTTTACTAGGGTTATATACTCTTATTGGGTTGTTCCCTTTATCATTATATAGTGTTCTTCTTTGTTTCTTACTATAGCCTTGGTTGTAAAGTTTATTTTTTTGGATATAGGTACTTTTACCCCAGCTTTTTTTTTTTTACTTTCCATTTGCATGAAATATCTTTTTCCATTCCTTTACTTTTAGTCTATGTGTATCTTTCGATCTGAGATGGGTCTCTTGGAGGCAGTATATATATATATATATATAGGTCTTATTTTCATTCATTCAGCTACCCTATGTCTTTTGGTTGGAGCATTTAAGCCATTTACATTTAAGGTGGTTATTGATAGATACATCTGTAGTGCCATTTTATTGTTAGACTATTTTCCTCTTTTTTTTTTCTGTTTTCTCTTTTTCTACTTCTTCTTAAAGTAAGCCCTTAAACATTTGTTGCAGTACTGGTTTGGTGTTAACAAACTCTTAGCATTTTTTTTTTTTTTGGTCTGAGAAGCTCCTTATTTCTCCTTAAATTTTAAATGATAGCCTTGCTGGGTAAGGTAGTCTTGGTTGTAGGTCCTTGCTTTTCATTGCCTTGAATATTTCATGCCACTCCCTTCTAGCCTGAAATGTTTCTGATGAGTAATTGGATGCCAGTCTAATTGGTGCTCCTCTGTAGGTAACTCCCTGCTTTTCCCCTGTGACTTTCACGATTCTCGCCTTGTCATTTTAATTATAATGTGTCTGGATGTAGGCCTCTTTGGGTCCAGCTTGTTTTGGACTCTCTGAGCTTCCTGGACTTGCGTGTCTTATTTCTTCACCAGATTAGGGAAGTTTTTGGTCATTATTTCTTCAGGTAGGTTATTGACATCTTGCTCACTCTCTTCTGCTTCTGGTAACCCCAGGTTGTGGATGTTTTTACACTTCATGTTGTCCAAAATGTTTCTTAAGCTCTCTTAATTTTTTAAATTCTTTTTTCTTTTTGTTTCGCTGCCTGGGTATTTTTTTCTACCTTGTCTTTCCTAACACTGATTCCAACCTCTGATTCATCTAACCTATTGTTTATTCCTTCCAGTGTATTATTTATTTCAGATGTTGCCTTCTTTATTTTGACTGGTCATTTTTAATGGCTTCTATATCTTTTTTCATGCTGTTGAGTATCCTAATAATCATTATGCTAAATCTATCTGATAAATTGTTTGCCTCCATTTCATCTAGTTCTTCTCCTGCAGAACTCTCTTGTTCTTTCATTTGGTGTCTGTTTCTTTGTGTCCCCATGTTGTCTGTTTCTTTGTATTTTCTGCCTTAGTTGTTAAACTAATCAATCTGTAATCAGAAATCAGGCTTAAGCTCCATAGGGCGGGGCAGAGTAATTTCTGTAAGTGGAGCTATTGCTTCCCCTCAGGCTGATGCCACTTGGAGGGGAGTGTTCTACTTGAGCAACATGGCTACTGCAGTATGGGGAATGACTCACTACTGGGATCCTGGCAGCTGTTCCCTCATTTCTCTTCTTAGAGCCACAGCCCCCGACTCTCATTAAGTGTCTCTAGTCCACTCTGGCCTCCCTCTGCCAGAGCCCAGGGTAAGTGGCTGCAAACGAAATTTTGTGCATTGGCCCTTTAAGAGACTCTCTGCATCACCAGCTCTCTCTCCCTAGCAGATAGAATCCTGCTACTTTTCACAGCTGGATGTTATCTAGGTTCCTTTCCAGCTCCGGTGCTGTAGGCTGGGGAGCCCATCTTAGGGTTTAGACCCCACACTTCCCAGGGGGAACTCCCCAGCCACTGAAATATCCTTCTGGAACCTCAGCTGCTTCCTGTGGGAGCCCAACCAGCCTTCTTGCACCTCCTCTGCCTTGCCTATCAGTCTTGTTGTGATGAAATAGTTTCTTGTGTCTGTGATTGGTTATTATGCAATAGGGTTTCATTGGTTATTCAGGATGATCTTTCTACAATTTTGTTGTAGTTCCAGATTGATCCTGGGAGGAGGTTAATCTAGCTTCCACCTACTCCTGTGTCATCTTGGGTCCTCCCACACATCACTATTGATCACTTTAGACATTAGCTATTTATTCCATGCTATCATTGATGTTTATTTAGATCTTTTGCAGTCTCCCACCCTATTCCTCCATCTTCCTTTCAATATTATCCCATTTGAGCTAGATATTTCTAGTTCTCAACATTATCTGCTTTTCCTCTCCTTCTAATTGCACAGAGAACTCCATGGAAGATTATACTTTCAAGCCACCTTCCAGTTAGTCAGGGCCATATGATTAGTGCTTGCTGTTGGGTTGTAAATGGAGTGATATGTGTTGCTTCTAACCCAAAGCATTCAAGAAGAGGCATGGGATTTTCATGTGATCTCTTCTTGTGTTGATATGCAGGCATCATAATGTGGTGATACTCAGGCAGCTCAGTTCTTACGGGGATCAGGTCTCTATTGACCTGTTAGACATATTGTGAGCAAGGAAAAAATCCTTTGTTTCCATCAATATGTCAGGCCACTTTGTTTCTGAGACTAAATTGTTTACTGCAGCATAATCTAATACAGGATTTGTCAAACTTTTTTGTGTGACAAGTCAGATAGCAAATAACTTCAGCTTGGACTATTAGGACTGTGTTGCAACTAATCAATTCTGCTGTTGCAGTGTGAAAGGCACCATAGATAATATAAAAGCAAATGGGGTGGTTATATTTTAACATAACTTTATTTGCAAAAATAGTCAGCAGTCAGATGCTGACTCTCAATTTTGCCTATTCTGACAAATGTATCATTATTCTGAGTTCCTTCACTGGGCACTTCTTTTATTTCAATCTGAATATTTAAAACCCTGTTTCTTGTTTTAACCACCAGAAATGGTTTCTCCTAACTTCCTATTTTATAAGATGAAATATTGGTAATCCCCTTTGCCCTTTTTCTTGTATCCCTCTTGTTCTCATTCTTACCTCTTCTGAGAACCTAGGCTTTGTAAACACTATGTTTATTTTATATTGTCAAACCTGATCACTGTGGTTACAAGACTGATTGTGTTAAGTATTCTTTGATTTGTATGCACTTGATTATATAAGGTAGAAAACATGAGTATTTATATTATTATGACTACATAAATATCATTCACTATGAGTGAAAAGTGTGCTTAATTCAAGTTCTTCCTCTATGGGCTCAATGTCAGAATATTAGTGCCACCCTAAGGAACACATTTCTAGTCATAGATTCAAATACAGTGACCTTTTTAAAAAGTTATTCAATTGCTTATACTATAAATTCAAGTTTTTCCAAGCCTACAATTGTACCCAGGGGTTCAGAACATGGAAAGTTTATGATAAGTCATTATGCTGTTCACCAAATACTTCAGTTCCTCTCCCTTCTAGACTACAGAAATTAGTGTAGGAAAAGTTATATTTCAGTAACAACCAACCACAAACATTCATGGGTTACAATAGTAAAAGTTTATTTATTGCTCATGGTACTAGTTGACTGCATGTTGGCTACAGCTCTGTGTAATATCATCTGCATTCTAGAATTCTGAATGAGGCTGAATGAGGAAGCAAGGCATTGCAAGCTTTGTAGCAGAGGAAAAAATAGAACATGAAGAATAATGCTATGGATTTTATAACATATGCTAAGTCATTTCCACTTGCTTTTGATTGGTCAAAGCAAGCCTATGGCCAGCTCTGACATGATTGGGGTAGGGAAAGACAAGGAGGGGCATGGCATCTTCAGATAAGTGACTTGTAGCAGAATTGACAGGTGTTGCTTCTGGGCCAGAATCTTTAAGTGCCAATGTGAAGCCCTTCATGGCTCTGTTCTCCATCAGCCACCCTTCCTGGTAAAGTTATCCATATTGTCACTTCCCTGTGTATAAAACTTCCCATTGACAGCTCACCCTTGATATTTAGTATGAGTAAGTATTAAACCTTTGTTATATTATGCCACTGAGATTTTGACTTTGTTTGTTTTACCAGCAAATACTAACATATTGTGATAGGTATTCATGTTTTGCTTAGACCATATGAAGATCCATCCTTGAATTGTGAAACAAATATATATGTACCATAACGTACAATGAATAATTGATATTGTTGGTGCCTGAGATGGAGTCCTACACCCTGAACTTCCAACCTTCACTTATCTTAAGTCCTTGGGTGAGTAGGGAATAACTGAATAGTAGAAACTAAAAATTGGTTTGGGAACCATAGATGAGAAAGAGAATAAAAGGGGAAAAATTGTCTTCACAACCAGAGTAGTGAGAGATTGCAAGAAATATCCAAGTGATCTGTCTGTGAAGATGGGCCTATGGCTGTCTCTTTATATAGTTACTATGCATTGTTTCTGTGCACAGCCTATCAGAAGTAGTAGTGCCACTTGAGAGTCACACTCACGCAGTAAAAGTTCTCTATAAGCCACACCTTTTTTCTTGAATAATCAGAATAGTGGAAGAGAGCAGTTCAATGTTCCTTATGTCCTTATGAGGGACAAAGGAGTGTCATAAAGAGAGCTGAGATTAGAGAAGCCCTACTGTTGGGGATGAGGAATGACAAAGAAGTGTTCTGCATGATTTAGTCACAAAGGTCCAGATGGGATGATGCATATCTCAAGATATAACACAGACACAACTCTAGAAGATATGACAGAGATCCTGAATTGTTTACTTTTTTGCCACATGTGAATTAAGTGCAATTGTAGAAAAATGGCACTGTTTTTCTTGCCAAGCATTTTGACCAGGTATATTAATATACCAAATATACCAATAAAAATACCACTCTTGCAAAGTGACCTTTATTCCAATATGCCTTTTTTTAGTGCAAGAGGAAGGGATGTAATTATAATTAAGGTCCTGAGAACTAAGTGTACCTTGAATCCTATCTTCTCTACTCTACAGAAAGTCCCTTGTGTTGTATACTGCACATGAGAATATCACTTTCCTTATGGAAAAAAGTTAACCACTAATAAAGGCTATTGTTTTATTTGAGAGCCAGTTTATATAAATACCATGCACTGACTGAAATATAGACCATGCAGTCTGGCCCTCATTACCCATGGCACAATAATGCTGAGTTTAGCTTAAGAAAACTTGTATTTATAGCTCATTGGAGGTTATCATGCATTTAGATTCCTGTTATAACAGGGAAATGAACTCATTTTAGACATTAGTCCTTTCTTATGTTATTCTATGCTCTAGGCAGAATCTAAGAATCTAAGAGGGCAAGAAATGGAAGGAAGGAGAGAGGCAAGGAGACAGAGACAGACAGGCAGAGAGAGGGTGGGGGAGGGAGAAAGGGCAAGGTAGATGAAGAGGAAGAAGTAGGAAAAGAAGAAGAATAGTAAGAAGGAGGAGGAGAGGAGGAAGAAGGAAAAGGAGAAAGGGAAGAGGAAGGAGAAGAAAAAAAGAAGGAGGAGGAGAGAGAGGAAGGAAGGAAGAGAGGAAAAAAGGGAGGGAGGGAAATAAGGAAAAGACAAAAGAGAACAAAACTATCCTTGAATTGGCAGAATGCCTCAAAAATTGAAGTATTAGCAATTATTTAAGAATAAATATTAGAAAGACAAATAGCTAAAAATGTTTCTGGAAAACATCTGGGCAACTGAAAAATGCTTGATAAAGTAATGACAATAATCATTTCTTATACTTTTGATCCCTTACTGTATATTTTAAGCCAGATAATGTCTTTCCTTTGATGAAATCTCCAAAAGTTTTTCCTTCTGATTAGAGTAAAATCCAAATTCCTAACATGGCTCTGCTTGAACCAGCCTATATGATCTTACTCCTCTGACTATTATTCTATGCTTGGATTGCTCTATTTCAATCACACTGACTGATGTATGATTTCAGTAACCCACAATGCATAAGTTCATGTCAGAGCTGTTGCTTCTTTCTGCCTGGAAGGTTCTTCTTCAAGATACCAGCTCTCATTATCATTTTCTTGAGGTCTCTACCTAGAAACCATTTGATTGGAAAGGCCATCTCTGATTTAATGGTGAAAGCATGAAATGGTACTTGTACTTTTGAAAAAAAATGTGATCCTTTTTATCAGTTTCATCTTAGTACAGTCCTTGGAACATGTAAGCTTTCAAAAAATATTTAGTAAATAGATGCATGTTAATCTGAGCTTAGTATTGCAGCCTTCAATATTAGAAAACGTTGCCATTTAGAGGAAAGAATGCTGAACTTCCAGGGAGTAAAATTTGGAAACTGATTAATTCCTTATGTATAATATGGATGATATTATTTATGCTACTTATTTCCACAGTGGGGGTAAGATTCATTAAATGTAATATAACTCAACTTATATTGGTTTTAAACTCATCAGTATTACTCCTATTATATTTATTGAGGCAATATGGCACAATGGTAAGAACATGAACCTGGTTTAAATCTGGATTCTGTGACTTCTAAGTTGAGTGATTTATGTTAAGTTTCTTAAAATTTCTCAGTCATAGTTTCTTTATCTAAAAATGGTAATAATACTAGCATTGACTTCCTGGGATTGTTGTGGGAAACAAATGAATTAATACAGGTAAAACACTTAGCACAGGACCTGTTACATAGTGTGTGTTCATTGTTGCTAACCATTATTGCTGAGCATATTAGGATGTGGAAATTCATGGCATTGAATATCTGGGACCAAGATTTAGATATTTACAAAAGTGAAAGCCCTGGAGCTCACTGAAGCTAATGCATTTCTAGCATAGATTATTGAAAGTGGAAGAGACCATAGGATCATGGAACCCAAGGTCCATTTTTTTTAGAAGAAAAAAGTGGAATCCAAAGAGGGAACATAATTTATTCAGCATCACTTAAAAACTTTGCAGAAGATTGAAGGCAATAATCTAGGTCTCAACACTCAGAAATATGCTCATGGTTTCTCCAAGGAGCTGCATATTAGGCTCAGTGTAGCTTTTGCAATCAATGGTGATGCCAAGGCATCTGGAGCAAAGGGTTTAGTATTCTGTGATGTTAGATTACCCCACAAGTGCCTCCCCTCAGAAACATATGCAGGTAAGAAGCAGTAACATTGCTATGCAAACTCAGCCTAGGACAAGTCCTTTAGCCTTTCTCCCCACTTCCCTCAACCAATTACTGATGCCAAACTCCACTGATATAAAAATTTTAGAGCTGCACCTGTCTCTATTGATGTCATTAATATGCATAGAGTTGAGATTTCAATCTAATTTCATGATTAAATCATTTACAGAGTTTTGTGGGTCATGTAGAATTTTGAAAAACTGACTAGAAATGAAATGTTAGTAATGCCTTCTTCTCAGTGAGAAAATGGTGTCATAGCTCTTAGCTGATTTACATGCTATTTCCATCGACAAATGATAGGAATAAGATTGCAGGTGAGGTGAGCAAACGTTCCAATTCAGGTATCAGGTTCTTGGAGGAAAAAGATTACAGGCTTAACTATCAGTTAATTTATCAGTTAATTCTAGATCTTCAATGATCAAATGCACAACTACAATGGTGTTTACAACAAAAGCATTCACCACCATGACTATCTCTATTCCTGTTGATTGAATGACCAGTTCCTGCTGTTGCCATGGAGCAAATTGCTGCTCTTATTCCCTGACAACACATTCATCTTACACTGTGGGAGTAACTTTTCTTTGGTATAACTTTGCTGAGTAGATGACATGTATAGCCTTTTCAGTCCCACTTTGAAGTCATATTCTTTCATTATATATAGTTAGATTTTTTAAAAAATGCTTGATAGCAATAATTTTTCTTGTACTTAAAGAAATAAAACTTATTTATTTTCATTTTTGTCATTGGAGCATATGGGCAGCAACTTACCCAAAACAGGAGTACTGAGGAAGGCTTTTCAGAGACAGAAAAAAAATTGCTTAAATTGGTCCTTCTTGGACCAACAGGAATTAACCTCAGAATAAAGGATATTCCCAGCATGTGCACAAAGGCAGAGAAATGAGAGGAAAAAATGATCTATTTGGAAACTGTAAAGAGTTTACTTTTTATATCGAGTTGAATGTTGAGGTGGGAAGAATTGAGCTGGGGTCAGATCTTAGAACACTTTTAAAATTATGTTTAAAAGAAAACTTACATGTTCTCCTAAATTTTTTTGATTAATCTGGAAGTTTATGGAAAATCCTTGAAAGGAAAGTATCATGAATTGTCCTTTTTGAGGATGGACCAAGGGACAGATGTGGGAAGAGTTCAGTGAGGGTGGCTATAACTAAGTTTCAAGTTTTTAAAGTAAGGCCAGTGGGGATTTTTAAAAGTTCATTCCAAAGTCAAGAAAATGCAAGTTTGAAATCTTCTTTCCCTAAATAAAACTTTTAGGGGTGGTAGAACTAACTCATGTTCTTTAAAAAGAGGGATAGACATTTTTATTTAGTTTTCTTATTTTTGCCATTTTGGTATTACATATTAAGGGCCCACAATGTTTCCATAAATTATTTTACTTCATCTTGTGAATGCTTTGCCCTATGTTTTATAAAGAGGATAAAGAAGAACTTTATCTTCTTTGTTGCAGTTTAATTTGCTTTGGCTCTCTTTTGGCTTAACCTTAGGCTATAATCATTCAGTACTAGTAATATCCATACTTTCTTGCCTATAATCCTTAACCAACCTTCATGTTTCCTTTCATTCAAGAATAAGAACAAGGTATAGTATGTGTAATTAAATAAAAAAATAATTTTCTTTGTTATTGTTCTAGCCAAGAGGAGCCTCAGAAAAATCACTATTTAAAAAATAAAAAGCAATTAAGGTGCTTTGTTTCCACTAAGACGGACCTAAGGCTTTTACATTTAAAAACAGTCTCTGAGGACATTTTTCTATCACAATAGATAAGTGAATCAATTCCTGGACATAGCCCATGATATCACCTATTTTTTTGTATCATTTGAATAGATATGCACACTCTTTTCCCATGGACAGGCATGTGAACACAGAATAAATTCTTGGCTTCGTGGAGACATTTCATTATTCAATTAAAGGTGGTTGGATGATGAGAGCAAGATGTAGAGCATATTAATTTGGTTTCATCTTAAGGTTATAATACAACCCAATGTTTCAATATTTTTACATAGAAAGAAATTGTCTCCAAGTACAATAGTGATATTACTATTCTTTTATAATTGTAGAGGAAGTTTATTAAAATAGTAAATCTAAGTCTTCCACATTAGGTTAAAAATGGGATTATACACAATTTCCCTATGTTTATGAGAATAGTTAAAATTATATTTCCTTGAGTGCACTTATTCATTACCTGTTTCAAAACTATTTGTTGATCATCAGCTATGTGCTACTCATTATACACAAAACATATTAAAAATTATCCTGACTTAGTCTAGAGAGAAAGGTTGGTTATGGAAAATTTTAAGTAACATCAAAGAAATGTTACTTTACCTGAGACCAAAAACATGATGAGGCCTGATTAGGTAAAGGGAGTGTGTATGCAGGAACATTCTGAATAAAGGAAACAGCCTGTACAACAACCTGATGAAAGGACAGAATGATACACTGAAGGAACTAAAATCAGGCTAAAATGACTGAGAGTAATGTGGAGAGTAATATGTCAGTGCTGGAAGGGGAGGCTAGAAAGGTTAGGGGAGGTCATAGTATACAGTACCTGGTAGGTCGTGATGTCAGAATTAACTAAGAATTTCATTTTTTAACAGTGTTCAGCCACTAATGACTTAATGTGCAACTGAAATATCCATCTTTGTATTTTGAAACACTCCAGCTGCAATGCAGAAAGTGAATTGAAAGATCTGGAGTAGAGCAGAAAGACTGGTTAAGAGGTTATTTCAGTTCACCAGTGGAAAGATTCCTTAGGGTAGATTTATGACAATGGAGATTAAGGGGAAGACAGATTCAGAAGATATCAAGGAAGCAACATTGGCAAAACTTGGAAATGGGTTGGAAATGTATGGTGAAGAAGAAAAAAGTGTCTAAGAATAACTGAGGTTTTTGAGTAACAGTACTGAATATATATATTCTGGATGGGACACTTTCATAAAAAAAAAGATCAGAATCCATTTAGAAAGAACTTATAATGTAAGAAGACCAAGACTGTTACAAACTGCTACAAACAAGTTATAGTCCATATATCCACTCTACACATTAGAACCAGATCCAAGTGCCCTACACATGCCATCCATTGCTATGTAAATTGTTTTTTGTGTAGGTTACAAAGATTGACTATTATTAACCTATTCATCCATAGGTCACTTTGCACCATTTAAATAATTTTTATATCTATGTCCTTGGCTCCACCTTATTTCCTTGTTCCTTTCTTTCCTCCTAGCCTCACTTTCTTCCCTCCTCCAAGTCTTCCCTCTCCACACATATTTTTTGAGCACTTATTAGGAATAAAGTGTTATGCTAGGCACAAGGTATAAAATGGTAAATGAAACACATTTACTAACTTCATGGAGTTTTTTAAAAGATTTTATTTATTTATTTTTAGAGAGAGGGGAATGGAAGGAGAAAGAGAGGGAAAGAAACATCAATGTGTGGTTGCCTCTCACGTACCCTCCCCTGGAGACCTGGCCCACAACCCAAGCATGTGCCCTGACTGGGAATTGAACTGGCGATCCATTGGTTTGCAGGCTGGTGCTCAATCCACTGAGCCACACCAGCCAGGGCTGACTTCATGGAGTTTAAAATCTACCAGGGTAGACATTTTAAAACAAACACTAAGAAAGAAAAAAAATATTTGAATATATATGTGATAATTAGCATAAGGAAAATGTATAGGGTGCAATGTGAGTGATGACCAGCATGTTTGGTCACATGGGTACACAGAGGAGACAGCTACCTAGGTGGTGAAATAGAGTTTTGAATTGCGTTTGCCAGAAATAGAAAAAAATCAACTGTCATCTTCACAATTAATCTTAGCATGGAGAATATTTATTTTACCTTTTATAACTTTTTTGTTCTTTTTTAATTTATTTTTAATTTTAAGGGAGTCTGCATTAGGTTAGCAGCTTATTTTTTCTTATTAAGTTTATTGGGATGACATTTGTTGATTATATAGGTTTCAAGTGTACATTTCTATGATACATGATCTGTATATTTCATTGTGTGCCCACCACCCAAAGTAAGGTCATCTTCCATCATCATATATTTGACCCTCTTACCTCTTTACTACCCCTCATCCTGCTTCCCTCTGGTAACCACCATAGTGTTGTCATCTATTTATATATTTTTATTTTTTAAGATTTTATTTATTTATTTTAGAGAGAGGGGAAGAAGGGAGGGAGAAAGAGAGGGAGAGAAACATCAATGTATGAGAGAAACATTAATCAGTTGCTTCTCACATGCACCCTCAACTGGGAACCTGACCCGCAACCCAGGCATGTGCCCTGATGGGAATAGAGCAGGCAACTTTTGTCTTTGTGGGACAACACTTAACCAACTGAATCACACTGGTCAGAGCTATTTATATATTTCCAAATAGAGTTTATATATATATATATATTTAAGGTGACAGCATGATGATTTGATATACACTTACATAGTGAAATGATATGGCAGTCAACCTAATGACATCATCTCCTCCCATAGTTAACATTTTTTGTGTTTGAGGAGACCTCCTGAAATGTATTCTCTTACCATTGTTCCAGTGTTCACTAGAGTATCATTAAGTATAGTCATCATACCTGTGTATTAGATCTCTAAAATCATTCATCCTATATAACTGCAACTTTGTACCCTGCTATCAACATCTCCCCATTTCCTCCACCTTCCCCAGCCCATGATAACCACTGTTTTATTCTCTAAATGTGACTTTTTATTTTTAGATTGTATATATAAGTGAGATCATATAATATGTGTTTTTCTGTGTCTGGTTTATTCCACGTAGCTTAATATCCTACAGGTAAATCCATGTTGGCATGAATGTTAGGATTTCCTTTTCTCTTATAGCTGAATAATATCCAATTATTACAATATATACCCCATCTTTTCTTCTCCATTGATTCATTGACAGACACTTGGGTGTTTCTATATCTTGGCTATTGTGAATCATGCTGTAATGGACATGGGATATAGATATATGTTTGAGAAACTGATTTTATTTCATTTGGGTATATACCCAGAGTGGCATAGCTGGATCATACAGTAGTTCTGTTTTTAATTTTTTTGCAGAATCTTCATACTCTTTTCCACAATGACTGTACCAGTTTATATTCTGACCAAAAGAGTAAAAGCTTTCCCTTTTGTCCATATCCTTGCCAACACTTGTTATCTGTTGTTTTTGATAATAGCCATTTTAGCAACTGTGAGGTGATATTTCATTGTGGTTTTGATTTGAATTTTTCTGATGATTAGTGATGTGGAATGCTTTTTCAGGTACCAGTTGGCTACTTGTATGTATCTTCTGAGAAATATTTAATTAGGTATTTTGTGAAATGTTTTTAATCAAGTTATTTAATTTTTGCTAATGAGTTTTGAATGGTTTTACAAATATTTGTATATTGTCTCTGACTTTGTTGACTATTTCCTTTGCTGTACAAATGCTTTTTAGTTTGACCCAATCCTATTTGTCTATTTCTGTTTTCAATTGACTGTACTTTTGGGGTCATATCCTAAAAATTATTGCACAGACCAATGTCAAGAACATTTTTCCTATGTTTTCTTCTAACAGTTTTACGCTTTCAACCATTTTGAGTTGATTTTCGTATTTAGAGTGAGATAGTTTCCAATTTCATTTTTCCTGGAGAGTTTCCCAACCAGTTTTTTCTAACTAGTTTTCCCAACCCCATTTATTGAAGAGAAATTATTTTGTGTTTTCACATCATCCCTTGTGTCTTCTCTTTTCCATTACACTTTTGGGAAAAAAGCTAGGATGCCTAAATAATGCTCTGGAATTTACTGAGAAGATTAACAATGTTCGGTTAACATGATCACTAAATAATCACCCACAGCAAATGCTCCTGTAATGATCATAATACCCTGACATTTGGAGACTGGAAATTGTTTTTTGGGGGGTGGTTATTGTATCTTAAACTTCTTGAGTTTACTGTGTTATGCATATAAGCTCTGAAAAACCATGATCTCACTGAATTATATTAAGTAAGGCCTTATAAATACTATTAAAATCCTCCACATACAGGGTCCAGGAGAGGTAACACCTGCTTGAGTGTGGTTGGTAGGGAAATAATATGGGTGTAATAATTTATAGTTATAATTAGAACATTTCACCTAAAATGTCATATGGTGTGCTTGAGTGTGATACTGTTATGTTACAGAATTACATGCTTATGATTTTGTAATAAAAGATTTTATAATAAAAAGAGGCATCATTGTGCCAGACCTTGTGTGTGTATATACACATACATATACACACATCATTGTTTTTGCTTGAAAGAGGATAACACAGTTTGCCAGCTGACATGAACCTTATGTAGGAATGTTATTCTTTTTATGTAGTTGGGAAGATATTAGTGAGGAAACATGGGGTGCTCACAGAAGCCACTCAACATGTGTCTCTAGGTTTAATAGCAGTTGCCCTTTTATATCATGTCTGTATTTTGTGGGGCCAAGCACTCAAGAAAAGTCAGACCATGGCTCAGCCAGTTCTGAGCAATTCACTTGAATTACAGGCATTGCTAAGTGCTCTAAACACACTACACCCTGTGCCTGCACTGACATGTGCACTCACAGGTGATCCTGGTGGCCTGAGTGAGGACAAAAGGTCCTCGGTCCCAAATCTGTCTTTCCTACACATACCTAGTGGCCATGTCTAGGCTCAGGCTTAGGATCTAAGGGATTGGTTGAGAAAGGGGTTGAACTTGGCCTATTCAGAATCTGTAGGTGCCCAAATAAGCCAGATATTATAGGGATTTTTAGCCTGAGTCTACCAAGCAGAGACTGAATTGACTGAAGAACTAAGTGGAGCCTTCCTCTCTAATGTGTTTGTTCCAGGGAGTCGCTCTATAAAATCTGCAGAAAATGAAGTGATGTGGTGCAACAGTAACCAATGAGAGGCCCAGACTGCTGCCTCAGCCCCTGCTCTACCAGCTCTGGTTATATTCCGTGACCCTGAGTGCTTCCTCTATCTTGGCTCTATGGGCCCCGATATTAACCTGCTGCCTCTTCAGCTCTAGCCAACAACTTGACCTCAGCTGCTTCCTTAGCCTCAGCCACCAAGGCTTCAGCCTCCTCTTTGGCCTTGGTCTCATAGTCCTGCTGCACTCTGCCTCCTTGGCCCCAGCCACCTTCTCAGCCCTGGCCTCCTAGTCTCCATTGTCCCCTGGCCCACAGTCCCAGTGGGCACTGGCCACCCCAAGGGAAGAGAAAGACCCAAAATGTTTCTGAAGTCAAAGAGGGATGAAAAAGAAAATAAATTAAAATTATATATATTATTTTAATAGTATATTTATACTTCAATAGTACATATAACATTTATTATACTATATATATAAACATTTAAATGACATATGTGTTAATAAAGCACTATGTTTGCATGCAGTCCTCTGTGGGAATGCATCCTGAGGTTAGTAGCTAGCCTTAGTATGGATTATATAGTTGATGCTCGAAAGTGAAATGGAACCACGTCATCATAGGGAAATAGATTTTGTTCACTTTATGCTGTGCATCTGTCTCATAAGCCAGAACACTTCTTCCCTTCATTAAAAACAGTTCTTGTATGAGTCTGAAAGGTATATAATGGTGCAAGGAAAATACTTTCCATCAGATGTAGTTTAAGAAAAGTAAGTGTGGGTAAGATCAACATTACCTCTGTGTTGCTCATCTCCCATTTTTTTATTTGCATCTTCATAAGTTGTGCACGTATAAGTTATGAATGCCTGCTGTATCTTTTGAATGGCATTAAAGGTTTATTATCAGGAGTGTTCAACCTGTGGCCCACAGGCCGTATGTGGCCCAGGATGGCTATGAATGCAGCCACACACAAAATCATAAGTTAACTTAAAAACTTTTTTTGGCTCATCATTTTTTTGTTAGTGTTTGTGAATTTAATGTGCGGCCCAAGACAACTCTCCTTCCAGTGTGACCCAGAGACACCAAAAGGTTTGACACCCCTGGAAGGAAACTTGTAAAATTTTACTCTTATGCATAGAAAATTATTTAAATAACAATTTTCTGTTCTTTTTCCATAGGCAGAAATTTTTTTTTTTACAAAACTACCCATTTTCTAAGAGATTAAAAATCCCATTAACTCTACCAAAAATATACTCAGTTCTTCAAATTGCACTACAATTTTTGCCTGTGCAAATACCAATGCCAAGGACAAAGCTGCTTGAGATGGGACCAGGGGTGAAAAAAACAATCATGTTTCCCTAGGCAATTGATGAGATTGTTATTCAGTACTGGCCGTGCTGCACTGGGGACTGCGTGGGAGTGCAATTCAAAGGTCCCAATATTGCCGATTTTCAGATTTTCATTCCCATTCCTTTTAAGAGGTGAAGGGTTTCATATTTTGCATTATTTTGTTTTCTTCTTTTATGTTCTTGCCTTTGTTTAGTAACCTCTAAGACGACAAAATATATCCTGGAAACTCTCAGTGGTCTTGCAGGCCAGCTCTGCAGTGTATCCCATGACAAGGCTACTTTTCTATAGATAGCTGCTCTGTACCCCCACCTCTGACCATTTGACCCATAAAGCCTATAAGTCACATTTTTCAAATCTCTCCTCCAGCTCAGTCAGTTAGCATACACTATTGTTTGGCTTTTAAATCCAGCTTGATGTAAAATTACTACCAGTAATTTTACATTTTACCAAATAACAATTTTATGTTACCAACCTAATCAGAAAAATCCCAGTTCAATCAGACTTTCTCAGAGCTGAGCTACAGAATGTACTCCTTTTTAATTTTTAATCTCCACCTTGAGATAAATATGCAGAAAGGCTCTACAAGCAGCAGTTAATCTGACAGTGATTTCTTTACATCAAAAATTAGTTTCTAAAAATTATTTCTAAATTTAAAACATTTACCTTGGGAACTAAATATGCAAGGAAAGGCTCTACAAATTGTGTTTTCTCTTCAGAAGAAAGGAAAGAAGGAAGGAAGGAAATTGACATTTACTGAGCACTTACTACATATCAACTGATGTGCTGGACATTTTCACTGGCCTTAATCAACTCATCTCATTTAATTTTCATAGCAACCCCCTGAGACAGTTATTATGTATGCTTTTACCTATAAAGACATACATTCAAGAGGAGTTCAGTGCCCTGCTAATGCTGCACACATCTCAAGTGGCAGAGCTGTTTTTTGAACTTATGCCTGCCTGATTACAGAGCTCATAATCTTTCCACCATATAGGACTGCCTTCTTATTTCTTGGGCATGTTATTTTCCTGCTTCTAGTTAACTTTATAGTTGAACTAAATGTCAGCTTTACAGACCCATTTAGTTTCTTTTTCAGGTCATTGTTCTGCTAATTGTTCCATTGCTATCTACTTTCAGTAGAATGATGAAGACAAATGAAGGCCCACGTTCACCTAAATCACCTGTCCTGTGATTTTCTGCATCTTGTCTTCTTTTTCTGAGCATAAGACACATCCCTATAAACCATTGTTGTTATAATACAGAATCTTTCTCTGATTCTGAATTTCATAAGAACTTGTAGAGGAACTCTTAGAAGTGAGTCAATGAAATTGCAGAAAAAGATCCATTCATATCAAGTCTATTTTTTTCTGTTCCCCCCCTTCCTTCTGGTTACTGTCAGTTTGTTCTTTATTTCAATGTCTCTGGTTATATTTTGCTTGCTTGTTTCTTTTTTAATTGTTAAAGTATAGTTGTCTCCATGTTCACCCCACCATGCCCCCCACCCTACCCATCCCCACCTCCCACCCTCGAACCTACCCCCCCCCCCTTTGGCTTTGTCCATTTGTCAAGTCTATTTTTAAATAACTAGAACAGGAATCTTTAAATCAAAAAAAGCATAGAAACATAAGTGCTTGGGCTGGAAGGCATTTTAAAGATTATTTTCAAGGAAGGGAAGTAAGTTTCACCTTGCGGATTGACACTGATGATCTGGTAGCAGCTGCCTGGCTTTCTGAGTTGAGGATTGTGAGACTTTATTGAGGTTCAGGGTAAAGGGCACCAGGATCTGTTATGAGTATCTGTGGTGGTTGAAATAGGAGCTCATGGAAACATGTTTTTTCCATATATATATATTTTATCCTCATCCAAAGACATTTTTGTCATTGCTGCTAGAGAGAGAGGAAGGTAGAGAGGAAGGGAGACAGAGAAGCATCGATGTTGGAGAGAAACATCTATTGGCTGCCTCCCTTAAGTACCCAGACCAGGGATGAAACCTGCAACCTAGGTATATGCCCTGACTGAGAATCAAACTCGCAACCTTTCTGTTACAGGATGATGCTCCAACCAACTGAGCCACACTGGCCAAGGCTCCACATATACCTTTTCTCAATTTATTTAAACTCTCCTCAACTTCAAGAGGTATAAAATACCCAGAGAGGGGAAATGACTTGCTAAAGATTGCATAGCCAGGTGGTGGCAGTGTCAGAACTAAAACCCAGATCTCCTGCATCACTACTATTTCCACTTGACTTTCCTGTCTCTAGTCAGATACTTTCCTACTTTGAACATAAATCAAAAATATTAGGTTATCTCTGACATGTTGAATACATTTACTACCAATGAACTCTGAAATTCCTTAAAGTTTTCTTTAGGGAATAGCTTAAAGAGTTCATAGCAGAATTCTTTAGAGGAATAGCTAAGGTTTATTTATTTAACTACAAAATTGAATATCTATGTTCATTTAAGAATAAGTTAAAATAAATATGTTTGGGGGGATGAGATGCAGCATATCATTCAGGTGATGGGATTCTATGTACGTGTATTTCCAGGTTAATAGCTCTCTTACTATCTTATAAGTGACCTCACGACTATCCTCGCCTTAAAGTATGTTTTTTTCTCATAGACCAAAAAAAATTTGAATGGATTAATATCTAAGAACTGTGAGTTTCCTTGTTCCTTTTTCTGTTGGTGGTACTCATTTTATTCCTGCCTTTTTGGTTGTATCAGATTACACCTGTAATGTTATGGTAACCTTCTTATGGCATACTGCATCACACTCCTTCCCTCCTCCATGAAGGCTTCCTAGATTCATATTAAGATATTTTGATTTCATCTATACCTCAGACTGGGCATATAAATACCTGTTTTTATATCTACTCTTTCTTCATCTGAAAAAGGAATATATTGATTTATTTTGCATTATATCTTGCTTGATTTTTATGTAATTGTTTATGCAAGTTTGAGCTGCATTCAGCTAATCTGAGTCATCGAGCTCATGAAGATATAGTGCCGTCTCTACAGAAGCTCCTTTCCACAGCTTCTTTTCCTCTTGCTGGAAAATGCCCCAGTAAATGTGTTATTTTGCAGATAAATTAAAGGCTCACTCTACTGCACTTCAGTTGCTTTCCCCAATATAGTCAGAAATAATGGTTTATATGTTTTTCTTGACTGATAAGATTTAACATGCTCTCACAGCTTTATTGGCTCTTCTGAGTCCTCAAGAAAGCATCCCTAGTTGGTTGACAATTGTATTTGTCCAGGACTTGTTACAGAAAACATGTGGAGTATCATCTTTCTTCTTTGTTTAAATCTATATTCTTTTTGCGATTCTAGGAGAGTCACTATATTATTTCCTTATGCCTTCTATAACAGATTACCACAAACTAGGTGGCTTCAAACAATAACATTTTATTATCTTGCAGTTATCTTATGGTTGTGGAGTTCAGAAAAGCAAAGTGGGTTTTGACTGGGCTAAAATCAGTGTTGACAGTCCTGTGTTCCTTCTGGAAGGTTCCTTTCTAGGGAAGAATCAGTTTTCTTGCCTTTCTCCAGCTTCTAGACACTTCCCACCTGCCTTGACTTGTGGCCCTCTTTCATGAAGTCAGAAATAGCTGGTGGAGTTTTTCTTATGATGCCAGCTCTCTGGTTCTGACTCTTCTGCCTTCTTTGTCCTCATTTAAGGGCAGTTGCAATGATATGTCTCACCTGGATAATCTAGGATTATCCCCCCATCTCAGAATCCTTAATTTAATCATACCTGCAAAGTCCCTTTTGTAATGTAAGGTGAGATACATATAGTTTCTAGGAGTTAGGACTTGGAAATCTTTGGGCAACCATTATTCTCTCTACCACAGTGACTAATAGGGGCTTGGGGTAACACACTTATGAAATCGCTTTCTGTTTTCCCAACATTGAACAAAAATATTACAGCATGTAACTGAGTTCAAAATACACATAGGATTTCAAGGAACCTACTTACCATATACATATGGAAACAAACTTGACTACACATTTAATTATTTTAAGTTAATTGGAAGAAATTCCTTCAGCTGAAACACATCTATCATGTGTTTTAGCATTGCCATTAAGTAATATCATTCAGAGCTTGGCAAAAACACTGACAGTGGCAAAATCATTTTCTACCTACTTGCTTGAGGCATGTCACTGTGCCAATGAACACATTAAATGTGATTAATCTCTTTGGAGATAGAACTTGGAATTACTTATCAGCAAAGCCTGAATGAACAAAAAATCTTTGAACAAAATACCTTATCAAAAAGAGAAATTTTATTTCACCTTATCTGTAAATTCTTTACAATTTAACTTTCTTTTGACTAATTGTGTATTTTGGTTCTCCAAATACATTTCGATAGAGACAATTTCTGAGTTTACATTGTCATTTATGTTGTTAGAGTTAATGTCTCTATGATAAGATAAATATCTATGTCCTTGCTTTAGTTTTTTCTTTCCTCTATGTAATCAAAGGAACTTTACTTTGATTGTGGTGATGGTATCATGGTGTATGTATTGTCCAAATTTACCAAGTTGTGTACATTAAATATGTGAAGATTTTTGTATATCAATTAAACCTCAATAAAGCTGTAAAATCTCTTTGTAATTTAAAAAAGGAACCTAGAGCCTTGACTTGTGTGGCTCAGTGGACTGAGTGCTGGCCTGCAAAGCAAAGGGTTGCTGGTTTGATTTGTACTTAGGACACTTGCCGGCATTGTGGGCCAGGTCCCTGGTAGGGGGCGCGTGTGAGAGGCAACTAGACATTGCTGTTTCTCTTCTTCTCTTTCTCCTTCCCTTCCCCTCTCTCTAAAAATAAATAAAAAGGGAACCTAGAGTTAAGGATGACTTCAGAGATGACAAAGAACTTTCCCCTGATGGCAACACCAAAGCAAGCATTTGATGATTCAATGTTTGATTCATTTATACAAAAACTGTATTGGTTATCAGGTAACTGCCAAGAACTATGTAAGAAAGGAAGGATAAGAGAATAAAACAGGCATAATCCCTCTTTGCTTCTTTGTGAGGCTTACAGTCCACAAAGAGAGAGATATTAGGAATTTCCTTGGTGGTCATTCTTAATGATTAAAATGGCCAGAGAGCTGGCAAGATGTTTTGGCCCATTCACTAAGTGCTCATTTTCAGGCCTGTTTTATTAATGAGCATAGCCAATCCATATTTGGCAGGCTAGATTTTATAACAAACCAGTCCTATCTATGGGAGTTGTCTTAGGTTTCTATACAAGAACAATACCTTTCCTAGAACATGCTAATGGATTGGTGGGCCAAACAAATGGCATTGCAAGAGAAATGTGAGTCATTGTGTGTTTCTAAGCAATACAACATAAGAGAGAAAATGCTACTAATTATCTGAATATGACTTCAGAATTTTCACACAGTGCCTACCTTATACCTGAGAGGCTGCTTTCAGAAATGAAATGCCCTATGACTCTAGAGGTGCAAAATGAAATTTTCGTTTTATTTAAGCAAAGTTATTTTAGGCTCTCTGTTGCCATAGGAAGCTCACATGACTTTGCTCAGTCACCATTTCTGAAAAACATAAATTAGCTGTGAATGAGGTCTGCCTATGTCCCTCCCTTGCCAATTTCACTCTATTTCAGTCTACTTAGCATATACTAGAGCTTTGCCTAGTGCTCAATGTGATATCAAAATAATCAGTTGAAAAGTAGAAAATTCCATGGATAGGTACTAATTTACCAGTTTTACTGATTTTTTTCTGAATTCATTAAGGTTTATAGATAGATTGATCTGCTTTGGACAAAGTGGATATATTCCTATAATGTCATTATTACTATTCACATTTAATAAAATCAACTTTAGCAATAACAGAATAATATTGGTGAAATTCATATACATTCTAAACTGAAGTCAGGTATATGTGAAAGATCAGCAACTTCTCTCACAGACACTGTAGTCTTCCTTTCTGATGCATTTTGATGAGACATATGCAGCATATTCATCAGTAATCCTTTCTCAACTTGTGGGGGAATTTTATCCACTTGTTCTCCATTTTATTTTTTAGAGATGCTTCATTTATATTGAAACACTATGTAATTTTTCCAGCTTTATTGAGATGAGATTGACAAAAATTTTATATATGTCAGGTGTAAAACATGATGTTTTGATACATTGTGAAATTATTACCACAATCAAGCTAATTAAAATCCATTACCTCACATAGCTACCTTTTTTGGTGGTGAAAACACTTGAGATCTACTGTCTTAGGACATTTGAAGTGTGCAGTACATCATTATTAACTATCACTGTTATGCTGTGTGTTAGGTCTCCAGAACTCATTCATCTTATAACTGGAAGTTTGCACGCTTTGACCAACACTTCCCCATACCCCTCATCTCCCAGCCCATGCAAATGACAAACAGGGAAGTGCAAGTGAAAACTACAATGTGATATCATCTAAAAACTGTTAGAATGATTATAAAGGACACATGGACCATAACAAGGGGAGGGCAGAAACAGGGGAGGGAGTTGCGGAGGGCTAGGGTGGTGAGGAGGGGTGGGGGCAAAAGGCAGAAAACTGTACATGAACAACAAAAAAATGTTTAAAAAATTAAACAAAATAAAATAAAATATTTCAAAAAATAAAATAAAATGCCCTTAAAAACAAAAAAACCTGTTAGAATGGCTATTATAAAAAAAATAAAGATAACAAATATTGGTGAGGATGTGGAGAAAAGGGAATGCTTATACACTGTTAATTGGCAATGTAAGTTGGCACCACTGCTATGGAAAACAGTATGGAGGCTCCTCAAAGACTGAAAAATGGAACTACCATATGACTCAGCAAATTCACTTCTGGGTATTTTTCCAAAGGAAATGAAATCAGTATCTTCAAGCGATACCTGCACTCCCATGTTCATTGCAGTATTATTCACAGTAGCCCAGATATGGAAACAACCCATGTCCATTGACAGAAAATAGATTAAAGAAAATTATATATAATAGAATATTGATCAACTAAGCTAATGTCATTACAAAATGAAAAAAGCATTGTGAAGAAGAACAAGACAATTGTGGGGGAGGACTGAGTGTGGGAGGTGGGATGGGTGGGGTGGGAGAGAGTGATAGGAGGGAAAATGGGAACAACTGTAGTTGAACAACAATTTAAAAATTAAAAAAAGAACAAGAGGAGTAGAAGGACAAGGTAGAAGAAGACAAAGTGAAAACAAAACTATTTACTGTCTATTCCTTTATAGAAAAATTTGCTAGTCTGGAAGTAAAGAATGATTAAAAAGCAAAACAGCACTTGGCCAAGTTAATTTTGCTTAGGGGAAAGATATTGGAAGGAATTTTGGTAGGATTTATGCCATTGACAAAGTGATGAGGCCATCAGGAACACATTTGGTGTTTTTTATACAAGAGTTAGCTGGAGTCTGCTGACTCCAGAAGGAGATTCTGGGCACTGTCTACTTGTCTCTACATCCATCAATTTGGTTTAAGCTAGTATAGAAATTTTGTGGATAGAAATATATGGTCTCACCTGTTCTATATTTTTTCCTCTACCTTTTCTTTGTAAGGAATCTTGAACTGGGAGGAGGCAGAAATTTACTTTCTTCATTTCCTAAGTACTTTCACCTGTAATCAGTGTAATACCAGCAGCCGGGTACTTAGATTGTTTGTTGTGTCATTACCATTGTTCACAGTGTAGTGAAAATAATACAGGAATGCACATCCATTGATATTATTATTGTCATCATCATCATTATTGATTGTGTTTTAAAACTGCAGTGCTCTTCCTGCATAAAAATAATTAAAGTGACTTATATAAAAGCACAGATAAAATGAAAAGGTGAATGACCAGAAAAAAGGGATATAAGAATTAATGTATGAAGTGACCCTAACCCTTTTCAAAAACAATAAGAAAAATATAAATGTCCCAATAGGAAAATGGGCAAAGATTTGGTTAGGTAACTCCCAGAGGAAACATGTATGATCAATTAACTTCAGAAAAAGTGTCCTAATTTTACTGGTGCTAACTGGATTAATTAGTGAAAAATTACTTGGTACTTTTTTTTTCTTATCGCATTTGACACTAATGAAAAGAAAGAAAAAAAATATTTCCATACATCCAGAAAATATTAACAGAGTATCTGTTATGTCTTAGGTATTGTATCTACTAATCCCAGGAGTGCTAGTCCGGACTTTGCTACTAATACATGGGTGTATCCTTGGGTAGGGGTATGTTAACAGCTCTTTTATGTTCTAGTAACCGGCCCCCCTGGAAAAATAAACTCAGAAGTTCCAGGTGTTCTAAAGTCAACCCTAAACGTATTTTGGTTTAAAAACCTTAGATTCAAAGTCACAAACTCAAATACCTGTAGAGTTCAGGCAGTTCCTCTAAGAAAGTGAAGCAGCCAGAAGGTGAACTAGTGTTCACAGCCCATCTAAATAGACCAGTTACTGTCAGATTCAGGAGATCTTGCCTTGAGAGGAATGTGCACTAGTGTTGCCAGAACTTTGGGGACAGAAAGAGGAAAATTTTACAATAGAGCTCCTAATTTTTCATTGTTGGAAACTAATGTTAAAATTAAAGAAAAAATAAAGAACAATGTGAAGGCTTTCAAAGAGGCATCTTCATTTGGCTTGTAGAACTATAGTTTGACTGGAATTTCTACATCTCGCTTCTAGAAGTAAAGTTTACAACATCTAATCTAGTCCTAAAAAATATTTAAGATTAGTCTAACCAACCTTAAGGGAGAGGTTTGGAAGCTATATAGTTTGGAGAGCTCAAAAAGAAGGTTAACTCTTTCAGACTAGGGAAAAATATTTGTACTGATTTCACTTTGTACTTTGTATTTTCCTGCAAGAAGAGCACTGCAGTTTTGAAACATACATGTATTTTGAGGTGGCAGGTCCTTGGATATCAGTGACTGTGGTGGAGATAGGCTACTTGGTACTGAAGTTTGGAGAGCAGTGGTGGCTATGGTAGGGCTCAATGCTGAGAATAATCATTGAGAAGGAGACCTCTACAGCCTCCTATAGCAACAGTTCTGGAAAAATCATGGAGGACCACAATTCAACTGTTCCACTGGGGAGCAAGAAAAGCCATGCTATTAATTTATCAGGCACACTATCCAGTAATATCTTCTTTATTTCTCCTAATCTCTAATCTGTAATTTTCTAGATTTGATTTTATTTTAAAAATAGAACAAATCAAAGAAGACATATGCAATATATCTTATGTCTCATATTTCATGAAGCAGTTTGTTTCTGCTGCAGTAGAAATCAATAAATGTAATTAAAATAAGATACTATGTTTTTCATTTAAAATTGGGCAAAACATGAAAAATGAATGAGACAGTATTATATAACATGTTGAATAATAAAATCTGACTACAAACAGCAACTCTGCTACTTCCAATTCTGTGTACTTTGGCAAACAACATGTACTATATATGCTATAAACATATATCCTATCTTTTTTTAGTATAAAATTTTTATATTTAGAATTAGCCAGCTGGACTCAGTTTAGAGGATCCCAGTTCTATTGGCAGTGTCCAAAGCATCATAGTCTGGAGCCAGTTGAACATATGCCTTCTTCTCCCCATCAGGCCTGATCAGGGTGTTCACCAGGGTGTTTACCTATGTCAATGTCAGAGCTTCCTCACTCTGTTTGATCTGGTGCTGGTTGGCCTTGACATCCACAATAAACACAAGTGTGCTGTTGTCTTCTGTCTTCTTCAAGGCTGACTCAGTAGTCAGGGGGAACTTGATGGCATAGTGGTCAAGCTTGTTTCTCCTGGGGGTGCTCTTCTAAGGATACTTATGCTGCCTTCAGAGCCATAGTGCCTTAGGCTTCTGGAAGGTGGGTAACATGTGGATCTTCTTCTTTTTGTGGCTGTGGACACCTTTCAGCACTGCTTTCTTTGCCTTCAAAGCCTTTGCCTTGGATTCAATTTTGGGAGGGGCAGGGGCTTCCTTCTTCACCTTGGGCACCATCTTCATCTATCCTTTCTGAACTTAAGTTTTCTTGGTAAAAGGGAGCTAATAATAAACTCTACTTGGGATTGTCGGGAAGATCAATTAAGATAACACATGTGAAGTGCTTAGAATAGTGTTTTGTGCATGGTAAAGGCTCAGTCAATGTTAGCTCTCATGACATTACCTATTAACATAAAGAAACTGTTCAAGGTATTGGCATAATGGTAGGGCAAAATGAAGTGACCTTGAGGACTTTGAGAGAGAAACCACTTGTGTGGTAGTGATATTGGCATGGTCCAGTAAAGGAATGAACAGAGGCATTTCAGAGGAGATAAAGCCAAGCAGAGAACAGAGTAAATCTGAGGCTGCGAATGTGGCCCAATTGGGCACACATTCTCTGTTATTGGGCACAGGAAGACTGGGAAGAAATAATGTTATTAACTTGTGTAGGTCAGAGTGAAACTTTGAAAAGATCTTCCTCTCAGGAATAATCTCTATGACCTTCAGATTAACTTGTTCTCAGAGGCAACTTCATGGCATTTCTTCTGAGGATTTAAATTCCTACACTAGCCTGGCATGTGCTTACACCTTGGCAAAAAAGTAAGGAACTTGGCATGTGCCATTTCCAGTATAGAGACTTGCTGTGGGACAGAGGTTTCCCTAAAACTGCCTGAAATGTGTTTTGCTTTTATAAATGTTTCTGTTAGTTTAAAACAGTTAAAATCCAAGAACCAACATATAACTTGGAAGTGATATAGGAAATCTGAGAATTTTATAGCCAATTCCTATGCTGAATTTCTGAATGAAGTTGTAAGGTATACAAATGTATTTTATTCCACCATAGTATATAATTTAGGCTTGATTGCAAAAGTACATATGGTTATCTTTAAATTCAATGAATGTGTTTCTAGTTCATAGAATGAAATTTTTAGGTTTCACAGATTGGGGGAAAAAGTCACACATCTGGATGGATGATATATAGTTGTGACAAAATTGTTCTTCTCTTTAATCCCTGGAGCGAAGAACATGATTTGTTCCAGCAGGGTTTTTGTGGAGGTTTCGTGTTCTTTTCTTTCTGTTAAAAGTAACTGTGTATTGATTTCCAAGCACATCTTGACATATTCTTTAAGGTCTTATTTTTTCTTTAATTACATAAGGTCACTGGTTTTCAGTAAACTTGAAAAAAAAAAGCCCTTAGGAGTAGAAGACTTCACAATAATGCAATCTTGGATTAGCTGGTAGTAGTTTTCATTTCTAATGTTTATAGCCATATCATTGAGTCACATTTATTTCATTAACTTTTAAATGACTAATTTTCTTACCAGTAGCCAAGACAAAGGCAAAGATACACAGCTGACCGATCAAAGTGAAGAATACATGCTAACTCAACCAGCATCAGTGACTTTACCCATCAACAAGTTATCAGTAGAGGACAATGAAAATAAGAATGTAATCTTTGAAATAATTGACGTTTTGACAGCTGAAAATATTGAAGTAGTGAACCATTTATTGGAAGCTTTTTACTTCCAGAAAAAGTTTGACATTTAAAATAAACATTTTAAGCATATAAAAATTGAAAAGAGCTTTTGGGGAGATTAGAACATGTGGGAAATTGGCTTGAGAAAGGAAGATATAATTTTTGCTGAGAACTATTATGTTCTACTTTTACTTTAGCACATACCTTAGTTTATGCACTCTTAACAATATTTATATGAGCTGGGTGTTATTATTACCTCCATTTTACAGACAAGGAAACAAAGACACTAATGTGCTCAAGGTCATATGTGAGTGATGGTAAATCCATAGTTGCCTGGTTCCAAAGATTATTCTCTTAATCATTAGGATATGTTGGTCACGTTTAATTTCTTTCTAGTAGTTTAAATTTGTCATGGATTGATTTTGCACTGGATAAACTAAATTTGTCAGAGGAATATAGTAAATGATGGTATTAGAATAATAATAATATAATAACATCTGCCACTTAATACACATTTACTGGGTTCCACATAATGTGCTGCATTTTTCTTTTTTCTTTTGCCTACCACATAAGATTTTTTAAAATTTTATTTATTTTACGGAAGAGAGGAAGGGAAGAAGAAAGAGAGGGATAGAAACAATGGTGTGACAGGGGAACCTGGCCTGCAACCCAGGCATGAGCCCTGACTGGAAATTGAACTGGTGACATTTCGGTTTGCAGGCTGGCACTCAATCCACTGAGCCAGACCAGCCAGGGCCCACATAGGGTTTTAAAACACAAAATACTAATTTAAAAGAGCATAAGCACCCCTATGTTCATTGCAATGTTATTTAAAATTGCCAAGATATGGAAGCAGCCCAAGTGTCCATCAGTAGATGAGTGGGTAAAACAACTATGGGGTATTTTTACAATAGAATTCTACTTGGTCATAAAAAAGAAGAAAATGTTACTGTTTGGAACAGAATGATTGGACCTGGAGAACATTATGCCAGGTGAAATAAGATAGTTGGAGAAAGACGAATACCACATGATTTTACCATGGAATCTAACGAACAAACCAAACTAACAAGCAAAACAGAGACACACTCATAGATGGAGAACAGATGACAACTAGTTGTGGGGGATGTTAGGGGTGGAGGGATTGAGCAAAAAGGAAAAAAGACTCATGGGCGTGGTGCATATAAGGGGCCTAAATGGTAATGGGAAAAATATAATAAAGATTAAATTAAAAAGTAAAATAATTTTATTGGGACATAATTCACATAACATACAATTCACACATTTGAAGTATAGAGTTCAATGTATTTTAGTATATTCAAAGATATGTGCAACTATCACCACAGCCTATTTTAGATCATTTTCCACACCTCAAAAGGAAACTCTGTACCCTTACATAGCGGTCATTCCTCTGTGCCCATGGCTTTTGCCCTCAGCCATAAGCAACTATTAATTTCCTTTGTCTCTTTGGAATTCCATGTTCTAAACATTCCATAAGAATAAAATTATATGTACTGGGGTGACACAAGAAAACCTAATTTGTTTTTTAAAAACTGTGTATGTACAGTGATCCCTCACCTATCACGGGAGTTACATTCCAGAGATCCCCACGATAGGTGAAAATCCACGAAGTAGAAGGGTTATATTTATTTTATTTTTTATATATACTTTAGGGCTTTATAAACCCTTCCCACACTCCTATAAACCTTTCCCACTCTCTTATCAACCTTTCCCACACTCTTATAAACATTTCATATGCTCTTAAACACTTTCTACACTTTTAAACCTACGTAATTTTAACAACATACATATAAAATTCTATATGGGTACTCACCAGTGAAGTATACAGTCATCCCTTGCTATATTGTGGTTTACTTATTGCGGCTTCACTGTATTGCAGGCTTTAAAAAACCCACAATACAGTGAAGCCACAATAAGTGAACCACGATATCGTGAGGGATGACTGTATTCTTTTTTGAAAGTTATTTTATTGTTGTTCAAGTACAGTTGTCTGCATGTCTGTGTGTGTATTCTTACATGTTTCAACTTCAGTCACCTTCAAAGTACTCTCCATTTGATGCAATACACTTATCCACACATTTTTTCCACTGCTCAAAACGGTTTTGGAACGCATTGATTTTGATGCCTTTTAGTGGTTCTACCAGTTTTTGTTTCATTTCTTCCACATTGGTAAAAATGATTCCCTTTGAGGACTTTTTGTAGGGCAAGATGGATGAATAGGGAGGGGGAGGCATAGCAGTCATGTCATTTTGGGACAAAAACTGCTGAACACTAGCAAGATGTGGGCAGGTGTGCTCATAAATCATCCATCATGAAATGGGAAAACACCTTGGGTCTTCAAATAATTCACTGAAGCTGAACGCAGCCTCTCACAGCAATGCCAGCTGTGCACTGATACAGATGGTTTCCTAGAACACTCACCTAGTGGGGGAAGCCTGTACTACAAGGGGTCTGTCCTCTAGAAGATAATTCCAAGTTTTATTTTGTTTTTTTTGTCCTCCCTTGTATGTAGCCTTGTGTTTCTGGCTTTCCCCCCTTATCATAGTATCTTCAAAGTACATCCATGTTGTAGTGTGTATCAGTACTTCATTATTCTTGATGGATATGCGATTTTGTTTACACATTCTTCAGCTGATGGTCATTTGGGTTGTTTCCACTTTTGGCTATTATAAATAATGCTGCTGTGAACATCCACATATAAGTTTTTGTGTGGACATATATTTTCATTAGTGTTGGGAATATGCCTAGGAGTGAAATTGCTGGGTTATATGGTAACTCTGTTTTACTTTTTCAGAAGTTGCCAAAATTTTTCAAAGTGGCTGCACTATTGTATATTCCTAATAATGGTGTATGAGGGTTCTGATTTCTTTACATATTCAACACCACATGATTTTCTTATGTTTTGATTCTAGCAATCCTAATGGGTATGGAGTGGTATCTATTTGTGGTTTTCATTTGTATTTCCCTGATGACCAATGATGTCAAACATCTTTAATATGCTTGCCTGCCATTTGTATATCTTCCTGGGAGAAAAGTGTATTAAGGTCTTTTGCCCATTTTAAGTTGGGTTATTTATCTTTTAATCACTGACTTGTAAGAACTCTCTATATATTTTGGATAAAAACACATCAATCAAATATATAATTTGGAAATATTTTCTTCTATTCTGTGAGTTGTGCTGTATTATTTACATGAATTATTTTATTTGATCTTTATAACAGCCCTATGAAATATTATCCTCTGCCCCCACTTTGTTTTTAGAAAGCAGAAATAGACTTAGAGTGGTTAAGTACCTAGCCTAACTCACAAAACCAATATTTATTATTCCAAAATTTGAGCTGAGATAGCTTTTGGAAGTTTAATTAAAGCTCTCCATCCTCTTGCCATGATGCTCATATACGCTATATGCATTTGATGAGAGTGATTGAATTTAAGATTACATTGCCCTGTCTAAGTTTTACTCTTAGACATTCCCATGGATAAACACTGAAAAGAAAAGCACTTTGGCATTACTCCTTAAATTGATTCTCTGGGGACAGTGCTGATTCACAGCAGGAAGGTGTAGTCAGAAAACTGAGGCAGGAGTGGCAAGATTGTGACAGAGTAGACTTATCTTGCACCCCCTACCGGAACCAAGCTGAAAATAAAAATAAAGAGAGGAACATCAACCCAAAATAAACAACTAAAGACTACCTGAAGAGGAGGTACTTCACCAAGGATGGGCAGAAACTGCCTCAAGACTGGTAAACAGGGCAGGGATACAAATGTGGCCAACACGGCTTTTGCGGCAGTGGGCCGATGTGGCTGCACAGCTGTGGGAGCTTCACCTACAGAGGAGTGAAGCCTGGACCTCAGACTGGGCTCCTAAGCACCAAGTGCCAGTGTTGGAACCACCCTCCCACACAGCATCCAGTAGTGAAAGGCCATGGGGTTTTTTTGCCCACTAGAGAAAGACAGAGCCTGCCGGAGACAAAGCCACCACTTTTCTTTTCTTTTCTTTTTTCTTTTCTTTTCTTTTCTTTTCTTTTCTTTTCTTTTCTTTTCTTTTCTTTTCTTTTCTTTTCTTTTCTTTTCTTTTCTTTTCTTTTCTTTTCTTTCCTTTCCTTTCCTTTCCTTTCCTTTCCTTTCCTTTCCTTTCCTTTCCTTTCCTTCTCTTCTCTTTTCTTTTCTTTTCTTTTTTTCTTCCTTTTGTTCTAAGGGGCCAATGCACACTTTTCATGTTCCCAGCCACCCACCTTGGGCTTGGGGCAAAGGGTGGGCAGCACAGTCTGCAATCACAGAAGGAGAGTCTGGAATGGGAGGCTTTGGGGAGAGGTGTGGGGGAATGGAATGGATGCTGGGTTCCTGTTGCTAGGATACAACACAATACCACAGCAGCCATTTTTTCTTGAGAATAGAGAGCTCCCCCAAGGGGAGAAACATTTACCCCACCCTGTGGGAAACTGCTCACCCCAGCCTGTAGAAGCCTTCTAGTTCCATCCTCTGGAATCACACTTGTCGCAAACTCTGGAATGCTGCTTGCTCCATCTTGCATCTTTTTTAAAACATTTTCTATTTTTTTTAATCCCCAACCTGCATCTTATCCCCTGCTGAGGAGATAGCAACATAAGTGGAATCAGGGGAGTTAAAGACTGACTTTAGAGCATGGCCATTCCATACACTTTCCTGAGATCCAGATTGGTGCTTCCTCTTCATAATACAGTGTAGGAACTCCCTACTGGTTTCTGGAAAACCAAAACTTGGGGTTCTGGAGGCCTCAATCACTGTCCTCTCAGAGGCTTTGCCCAGCCGAGTTCAGGGAAATAATTTGGGACAGACATATGTGTGAACACAACCACCATCTTCCCTGAAGTCTGAACATCATCTCCCACAAGAGATCCAGGAGCCCCATCCTTCTGATTCCACCAGGAGCCCTCTCAGAAACATATGATCAGTGGCTAGACTGAAACTAATGGCAGGACCACAGGCCCAGGCAGGTGAAGGCATTTCAGGCAGTGCCTTCAGTCATTACTATACCCACCCCTGCACCCTGTCCTGATAAAAAGCCATACTTATAGAGCACTGAGGCCCATCTTGGACACAGCCAAGCCCAAAGGAAGTAGCCACAAACCATGGATCACTTTTAGCTTTGAACAGGGTGCCTAAAGCTAGACTGGACAGCATCCGACATTGGCTTGCACCAGCTTCAGACAACATCAGAGTTGTATCCAGAGGGAGAACTAGCAGGCAAGCACTCTGCTGTGATGAATTCCACTTGGCTCTTTTTTCATCATTTTAATTATTTTGTCTTTTGCTTAGCTTTATACCATTTTTCTTCAATTTTTCTTATTTTTTCTCTCTTTTTTAAATGTCATATTCTACTCTTCCCTTTTCTTACTCCATTTTGTCTTCTTCCTTCATTGTCCTATTGATTTTATTTATCTTTTTTTTTTTAACTTATTCACTGCAAAGAATGCATCCAGGGACCTCCTTTATTTTTTCCCTTCAACGCTTCCATATCTTTGAGGAAGACTCTCCTTCAGAGTCCTTGTCTCTTCATGGTACTCTCTATGTATGACTCCAGCAAGAAGATAGTTTCATTCACCTGGATCTCACTGCCATCCAACTTGTTGACATTATGTTTTAGAGCCTCTAGCTGCTGGCATTCAGGGGCTGCGATCATCTCTATTTTTTGTAGCTGTGCCTCCTCTGCACCTGTAGCCTGCATAGATGCAATGATGGCTTCTACCCTCTGAGACTTTTCTAGTAGATGCTTGTTTTCTTGGGTTTCAAATTTCCTCCTTTCTATCAAATTGGCTATGCTCTTGTAGCACCTGTGCAGCAACATTTAGGCAGCTGACAGGATGTTCACTGTATATAAATAGAAGGTCCTGGAAGAGGCATGGTCTGGCATTTTGGGAATTTCCTGGAGTGATATGAAATTTTCTGAGAGCATCTTATAAAGTATATCCTTTGCCTCCTTTGCTGTTATCATTGAAAAGTCTTCTACTTGCTTCTGTCCCAGGTGTTTCTTTTGCAAACTAGGTGAAATATTCTGGCATAGTGAGACCCACATCTCTCCTATACAATGGTATCCAGACTGGCCGTGGCTAGGGATCCAAGAGCCTTATGCAGATTGATGATATACATTCCTCCACCACTGTTGCCAGACTTTCCAACAAACTCTAGTGGATCATATGCTGGCATAGTGAGATATTGATCAAGAACTTGCTTAGGGATGTTATAGACAACAGGTAGGGATCTGAAGATCTTATTGGAAGACAATGGCTAGGTGCGGGGGTGCTAGAGGAAGTGGAATCTTACTCATCTGAAGCATGGTCCTCACAATCTTGCTGCTGGTCTGGTCCATCTTTTTGGCAACTGAGCTGACAATGGCTTGGTCTCAGAAGTGCTGGTGCAATCCGTCAAAGTTTTCCTGCCACTAAATTCCATCATCTGGAATGGACTGTTTGTTATCTGTGGTATGTTTTGATCTCTTGGCCTTGGGCTTGCCAGTAGCATCATCTGCAGATGATCTCCTCCTTTTACCTTTCCCTATAAAGCTCAGTTTAGGAACCAGGTACATGTCCTTTTCATTGATGACAAGAGTGGGGGCATGTGGAAGTGGCCTATGGTCTGAATTTTCAATGGCATGCACCAACAGGCAATGCCATACAAAGTGTGTGTCTGCTAGTCGCACAAATGTGCTTGATACCTCAGCATAGTCCATGGTCTTGCCATCCTCCATAGTTTCTGTGAGTCAGTCTGCCACTTTCTTTGTGAGAGCTGACATTGTCATTTTGCCATTCAATAGCAACTCCTCAACAATCAGCTCTCCAGTGTCATTGTACAGTGTTTTGGCAGTATACATGTAATGGGGATATCTGAGCATTCGCAGCACCTGGCTGCACTGGGCTTCATTTTCCACCATACCATATCTGTGCCCTTGATATATTACCAGGTTATGTTGGATGAAGACATGAAGGGCTTTTTTTTCAACCTGATCCAGTGATGTTCCTGTGTCATGGACAATTACTCTTATTGGCTGACTGCCAGTTCTGATTAGGTGGACTCCAATTTTTTCCACGATCTTTCCAAAGTGCTCTTGCAGCAACAAAGAACATAGTTTAATTTCTGCTTGAGTCATCATACTAAGGAATCTCAGAACTCTGGGTCACTGCAGTCTAATGCTGCCAAGTTCCCCACCATGGCTTTGTGCAGCTCCTGCTAGCCACGGAGCAGAGAGGAAGCCCTTGGCCCTCTCTTGCAAGATGGCAAATTTTATTTTTTTCTATTATTTATTCTTTTTTGGTGATTCCCTGTTTCCATTCCTTACTCATATTCTTTCTCCACCCTCTATCCTCTCATAATCATTTTTCTTTCCTTTGATCTTACTGTATTCTTGTTCTTCTTGTAATATTCTATTTCTCTTTTCACTTTTATTATTGTATTCTTTGCTCTTTTATAATTGCTTTTGCTTTTTTCTTGTGTGGGTTTTGTTTCCTGTGGTATTTTGCTTTGTCCTGTCACAATCGGTACAACAGTGTACATGATGTGGTGGGAGTTGAACCTCTCACTAAGCCAACTGGAAGGGAAAACCCACCAACAAACTGGCCAAAAATAATCAAGACCCAAATACAAAGGAGATCCCACATTACAAGGGGTATTACTAGAACATTCAGCTCAGGAGATCAAGAAGGCTACACCACTGAGTCCCACAGCGCTCATACCAGATAAGGCCACCCCACAAAAACAGGGAATCAAATCATATCTATCTAATAATGTAGAAACAAACAAAAAGAATAACCAAAAGTGGGGACAATATGAAACAATCCCAAAACAAAAGAAAAGGAGGAATCCCCAGAAAAAAAGAACTAACTGAAATTGAGGAAAACAATTGATCAGACATAGAGTTCAAAGTAAGGGTTGTAAGGATGCTTATGGACCTTAGTGAGAAATACAAGGAACTTAGTGAGAGCTACATAAGCATGAAAAAAAGACATAGAAATCTTGAATAAGAACTAAGTTGAAGCCCTGGCTGGCATAGCTCAGTGGATTGAGCGTGGGCTGGGAACCAAAGTGTCCCAGGTTCGATTCCCAGCCAGGGTACATTCCTGGGTTGCAGGCCATAACCCCCAGCAACCGCACATTGATGTTTCTCTCTCTCTCTCTCTCTCTCTCTCTCCCCTCCCTTCTCTCTCTAAAAATAAATAAAAATCTTAAAAAAAAAGAACTAAGTTGAAATGAAGAATGCAATATCTGAAATGAAGAAATGAATTAAAAGCAGGCTACA
Source organism: Phyllostomus hastatus (assembly GCF_019186645.2). Classification (NCBI taxonomy): domain Eukaryota; kingdom Metazoa; phylum Chordata; class Mammalia; order Chiroptera; family Phyllostomidae; genus Phyllostomus; species Phyllostomus hastatus. The sequence goes on along the minus strand of NW_025333841.1, from coordinate 4,665,516 downwards.
TGAAGCAGATGATTGAATCAGCAATTTGGAAGATGAGGTAGAAAAAAACACCCAATTTAAGCAATATGAAGAAAACAACTTAAAATAACAAGGATGGTTTAAGGGAACTTTGGGACAATATGAAATGTAACAATATCCATATCACAGGAATAACAGAAGAAGAAGGCGAGCAAAGGGATATAAGAATTGTTTGAAGAAATAATGACAGAAAACTTCCATAGCCTTGTGATGGAAAAATTCACACAAGTTCAGGAACCACAGAGTCCCAATCAAGATGAACCCAACTAAGCCTACTCCAAGACACATTATTAAAATGATGAAGTTTAAAGACAAAGAGAGATTCTTACAGTCAACAAGAGAGAAACAAACAGTTACCTACAAGGGAGCTCCAATAAGACTGCCAGCTGATTTCTCAACAGAAACACTTCAGATCAGAAGGGATTAGCATGTGGCATTTCAAGCAATGAAAAGAAAGGATATTCAGCCAAGACTACTCTATTTAGCAAGGCTATCATTTAAAATTGAAAGCCAAATAAAGAACTTCCCAGGGGGAAAAAATAGCTACAGGAGTTAACACCAACCACCACTGCAAGAGGTGTTAAATGGACTGCTTTAAGAAGAAGTAATAAAGAGAGGAACATAAGTATAAGGGAATAAAATGGCAATAAAAAGTATCAATAATAATAATCTTACGTGTAAATGGATTAAATGCTCCAATCAAAAGACAGAGGGTAGCTGAATGGATAAGAACACATGACCCATATATGTGCCATCTTCAAAAGACTCACCTTAGAACAAAAGATCTATAGAGGCGGACAGTGAAGGGATGGGAAAATATTCTATGCAAATGGAAATGAAAAAAAGCTATGGTAGCAATACCTATATCTGACAATATAGACTTCAAAACAAAGGCCATAACAGAGACAAATAACATCATTATATAATTCTAAAGGGGTCAATCCAACAAGAGGAGATAATTCTTATAAACATATATGTGTCCAATATAGGAGCACCAAAATATATAAAGAAAATCTCGGTGGACTTTAAGGAAGAGATTGACAACAATACAGTCATTGTAGGGGATTTTAACCCCTCATTGTCATGATTGGATCGATTTTCCAGACAGAAAACCAAACAAGGAAACAGTTACCTTAAAAGACACACTAGGCTGAAGGACTTTAATTGATATTTTATGGAGCATTTCATACCAAAGCATCAAAATACACATTCTTCTCAAGTACACATTGATGATTTTCAAAGACAGACTACATGGTAGGATACAAAAGAAGTCTTAACAAATGCAAGAAAATTAAAATCATATTAAGCATTTTCTTCTATCAAAATGGCATAAAACTATACATTAATCTTAGTAAAAAAAAAACCCCTTCAAAATCATTCAAATACATGGAGACTAAATAGCATGTTATTCAATAATGTATGGGTAGTCAATGAGATCAAGGAAGAAATCAAATGGTATCTGGTAACAAATGAAAATGAACATACAACAACTCAAAACTTATGGGACACACCAAAAGCAGTCTTGAGAAGGAAGTTTATAGCATTAAAGGCATACCTCAAGAAGATAGAAAGATTTCAAATAAGCAATCTAGCCCTACACTTAAAAGAGCTAGAAACAACAACAACAAACAAAGTCCAAAAGGAATAGAGGAAGGAAATTATCAAGATCAAAGCAGAATTAAATAACATAGAGATGAAAAACAATTCAAAAGATTAATGACTTTAGGAGCTGATTCATTGAAAAGATAAACAATATTGAAGAACCTTTGATCAGAATCATCAAAAAGAGAAGAAACACATTATAAAATCAGCAATGAAAGAGGAGAAATAAAATAGATACCACAAAAATGCAAAGGATTGTAAAAAAATACTATGAACAGCAGTATGCAAAAAAAAATTGATCAACATAGGGGAAATGGGTAAATTTCTAGAATCATACAATCTCCCCAGATGAATCAGGAAGAATCAGAACACTTGAATAGGCTGATAAAAACTAATGAAATTGGAGCAGTAATAAAAAAATTCCCACCAAACAAAAGTCCTGGAACAGATGGCTTCACAGATGAATTTTAGCAATGATTTAATGAGGAACAAACAACTACCCTTCTCAAACTATTTCAAAAAATTCAAGAAGAAGGAAGGCTTCCAAGCTCCTTTTACAAGACCAGTATTATCCTAATTTCAAAACCAGGTAAAGACACAACAGAAAGAAAACTATAGCCAATATCCTTGATGAATATTGATGCTAAAATCCTCAATGGAATTCTAGCAAACTGGATCCAATAATACATTTAAAAGATCATACACCACGATCAAGTGGTATTTATCACTGGATGCAAGGTTGGTGCAATATTCACAAATCAATAAATGTGATACACCACATAAATAAAATAAAATAAAAATTCACATGATCACATCAATAGATTCAGAAAAAATATTTGATAAAATCCAACATCCATCTATGATAAAAACTCTCAGCAAAGTGGGAATACAAGGATCATACTTCACCATAATAAAAGCCATATATGAACAACCTAAAGCCAACATCATATTCAACAGGCAAAATATAAGTGTTTCCTCTAAGATCAGGAACAAGACAGGGATGTCTGCTTTCACCACCCTTATTCAACATAGTGCTGAAAGTTCTAACCATAGTTATCAGACAAGAAGAAGAAATAAAAGGAATCCAAATTGGGAAGAAGGAAGTAAAACTGTCATTATTCACAGATAACATGATATTGTACATAGAAAATCTTATAGATTCCACCCATAACTACTAAACCTAATAAATGTATTTGGTAAAGTAGCAGGATACAAAATCAATACTCAGAAATCAATGGCACTTCTATACACCTATAATGAACTATAAGAAAGAGAAACTAAGAAAATAGTCCCATTTACTATTGTGACAAAAAATGAGGTACTGAGGAATAAACCTAATCATGGAGGTAAAAAACTCTATTTGAAAAATTACAGGACACTGAAGAGAGTAATTCGGGAAGATACCAATAAGTGGAAGAATATAAAGAACATACTGTATTCATGGATTGGAAGAATTAATGTCATTAAAATGTCTATACTACCCAAAGCAATCTACAGATACAATGCAATTTCTATTAAAATACCAGTAGCATATTTCACATATCTAGAACAAATATTTCAAAAATTTATATGGAACCAAAAAAGACCCCAAATAGCTTTAGCAATCTTGAGAAAAAACAAGTTGGATCACAACACCTGATATGAAACTATATTGCAAGGCCTCTGTAATCAAAAAAGTCTGGTACTGACATGAGACAGACACATAGATCAAGGGAACAGAATAGAGAATCCAGTAATAAACCCATGTCTTTATGGTCAATTAATATTTGACAAAGGAGGCAAGAACACACAATGGAGTAAAGACAGTCTCTTCAATATACAGTATTGGAAGAACTGGACTACTACTTGCAAAAAAGTGAAACTAGACCACCAACCTATACTATACATAAGAGTAAATTCAAAATGGATAAAATACTTAAATATGTCATGATACCATAAAAATTTAGAGGAAAACATAAGCAGTAAAATTTCAGATATGCTGCATAGCAATATTTTTGCTGATGTATGAGTATACCCTAGGGCAAGGGAAACAAAAAAAATAAACAAATGAGACTATATAAAATTAAAAAGTTTCTGCACAGCTAAATATACCATCACTAAAATGAAAAGGGAACCAATTGTATGGGGGAACATATTTGCCAATGATATACCAGATAAGGGTTTAATCTCCAAAATATATAAAGAACTCATATGACTCAACACCAGGAAGACAACAAACCAATTACAAAATGGGCAAAGGACCTGAATAGGCACTATTTTAAGGAGGACATACAGATGGTCCGTAGACATATGAAAAGATGCTCAGCATCACTAGCCACCAGAGATACAAATTAAAATCACAGTGAGATACCATGTCACACCTGCAAAAATAGCCATCATTAATAAATCAATGAACAAGTACTGATGAGGATGTAGAGAAAAGGGAACCCTGATGCACTTTTGGTGGGATTGCAGACTGGTGTAAACTACTCTGGAAATCAGTGTGCAGTTTCCTCACAAAATTAAAAATGGAACTGCCTTTTGACTCAACAATTCCCTTCTGGGAGTATACCCAAAGAATCCTGAAATGCCAATTGAAAATAATATATGCATCCCTATGTTCATTGCAGTGTTATTTACAATAGCTAAGATTTGGAAACAGCCTAAGTTCCCACCAGCAGAGGAGTCAATAAAAACTATGGTACATTTACACACCAGAATACTACACAGAAGTAAAAAAGAATTCTTACCTTTTGTGACAGAATGGATTGAACTGGAGACTATTAATGCCAAATGAAATCAGCTGGCCAGTGAAAGACAAATACTATATGATCTCACTTATAAGTGAAATAAACTAATGAGAAAAATAGAATCAGATGCACAGAAATAAGGAATAGACTGCTAGCTGTAAGAGGGAAGAGAAAAAGTTGGGACTGTTTGAAAAAATGCGAAGGAATCAGACAAAAAGCATATATGCATCACCCACAGACATCAACAAAGCTGTGGGAATTGACTGTGGGAAGGGGGTCTGGTGGAGGAGTGGGCAAAGGGGGAAAATTGGGACAACTGTATTAGCAAAAACAATAAAAAAAGCTCCTCAGACAGATTGAATTGATGTTCTGATTCTGGATTTATAATAAGCTTGGGGAATTTTCTTTTAAAAGGCAATGACAAAAAGAATCCTTTTAATGTGATCCAGATGCTTCCATGATTTTGATTAAATGTTTACTGGTAACCATAGTTGGGAACATCTGCCCACTGATGAGCTCCCTAGAGTTTTTGCAGATGAATTTATGGGGGAACTACAACTCCAAGTACTTCTTCCTAAAGAGAGATATTTGGAAAAAAATAAACTTGCTCTCCTTCCATTTATTTTCTACCTGCCATTTAGGAGGCCTAAATAAATGCATTCCTGTATTGGGACAATAATACCATTTCCCTTCAGCCTCTCTGCTCTCCTAGCTTTGGGTTTTCAGGTCTCAGTAAGTGTTGGTACCTGCATGTGGGCCACGTGTGTTCAGACATCTTGAGTGGTCCAAAAATAGCGCACAGCTCCATATGTCTATAACAGCAACCTGCCAGCATTAGAATATGGTGCTGATATTTGTCATACATACCAACGCTTCAGGGCACACACACTCCTCTCCTTTCAAATTTACTCCCTTAGATGTCCTTATTAGTCTATCTTTAGAAGACTGGATCATCATGCAGGCTACATGATATTTAGAGGAAGTGGGTTTCTATTGGGGTTTCTGGATTCTTCTGAGTTCCAGGTCAATTTTGATTAGCAATCACCAGTCAGGAGGGCTTTATTCACCTCCCAGACTGCCCTACAGAATCACAAAGTTCATCTCGTCTCATCACTGTTACTTCAGTCACTACCCTGCAGATTACCCATTATTACCTAGACCCATATCCACATACTGTCCTACACATAACAAAATTAGACCTAACTCTCCCAATCTTCATAAGCCCTTCTCTTCTGCCCTCTGTATCTCATAGTCTATCATGAACAAACTTTCCAGTAGCTTCAAATTCGTCTCTCAATGTTTCTTTCATTTCTGTTTTATAAGTGGAATATGGCTACGCCTTGAGGAAGTCACTTCTCCTGCAGTCATCTGAAGTAAACATTAGTTTTCCTCAGATCCCCCAGGGACTCGAGGCAGAGGAGGTGGCTAGTCTGCTCCTTATTGTTGCTTCCAAACTGTTTCTGCTCCTTTCTCCTTCAGAATCTGGACTTCATTTGGAGTTCACGCTATTACACAATATCATGTGCTACCCCTCCTTATGTCTTTCCCTTCACTCATTACTTACTTTAACTTCTGAAAAGCTTTCTGCCACCATTTTGGCAACTTAAACATATTTAATCCATGTGAATATTATCCCAACATTTTGGCTTTGCAAAACTTTCATGTTCTCATCTTCAATGATATTTTTTCTATCAGTTAAACCACTGTCTTTAATGCTCATGCTCTAAACTTTGACATTCTCCCAGTTTGAACCAGTTCTTGAATCTTGATTTTAAGATGTACACCTTGAGCTACAGCTTATTATTCTTCCTGACAAACTGCCTCCCTCACACACACGCACATGCACACACACATCTCCAACAGTTCTTTAACTTTGAACTCCATCTATGAATACCACTGCATCTTACAATTAACCACCCTCCTTATTTCTCATTTCCTCATTCCTAACCAATTTATAGTTCATGGTCCATCATTTTATCACTCATTTTCATAAACTTACATCTTCCTGCCTACTTTCCACTATGGCAATTTCTTTGCAAAACTACAACCCTTCTTAAATTGAGTTATCTACTTACTCTGTTCCTGTATGCACATGATGAATGTTGCTGTGGAAATTTACAAGACTGAGCTGCCTGACCTCACCTTAAATTTTTGACCACATGTCTCAAATCATCAGTCCTTTTATATTATGTGCTGATTTCCATTATTCAAAATGAATAATCAATACATTATTCTCTCAGTTCCTCAAAACCCCACCCTCACTCCTGACATTTTATAACCTTACCTTATCCTTCACTGAAAAAAATGCAGAATCAAGAGGAATGTCCTTATGTGTTCCTCAGAAAATCTACCATATTACCCGCATTTGTAACTATACCATGGCTATTTCCTCCTCTTCTGTACAATATACAAACATTCCCCATTCTTGTGTATGGCTAACTCTTCCACCTTTACTATGGATCCCATCTACAAGTTCTCTGAATACCCTTCTTACTGTCTCAATAGCTCTTCTTCTGCAATTATCCCCATGATCTTTTATATCATCAGTTGCATTGAATAATTTACATCAGCATACAGATGTGACTAGAATCTATCCTCTTAAAAATTTACTTTTGGTATCAAATCCTCCTCTTAATATAGTCCCATATTTCTTCTCTCTTTTTAACACCAACCCTCTCAAAAGAAAAAGTCTATCCATGCCCACTTCCTCCCATCACATTACCTCCTTAATACATATCATTCAGGCTTATATTGAATCATTCTGACTATTTTAATCTTTTTTAAAAGTTACTAATAACCTCCATAATATCAATTTCAATAACCACCTATTTTTCTCATCTATGAAGAGTATTTAATACACATGACTCCACCTATGAATACCACTCTATGGTATTCAAAAAACAAAGCAAGATACTAGATGGGTATTGTGCTGCATTATTGGTGGGTATTGGCTACAATAGCCAATATAAATAATGCAAGTACCTATCAGAGATGGATGGATAAAGATGTTATATACACACAGGCACACACTGCATCGTATCACTTATAGGTGGAATATTTAAAAGAGAAAAGGTCAAACTCATTGAAACAGAGAGTAGAAAAGTGTTAGCCAGGGGCTGAGGGGTGGAGGAAATAGGAAGAGCTTGGCAAAAGGTGCAAACCTTTGTTATAGAACAAAGGGGGTCCTGGGGGAGCCTGGGACGATATACTATTACTGAAAGGAACCCCCAGGTTTGTTATGTCCTCCACCTATAGGAAAGATGTCTCTCAATGCCAGAGATTCATGGAAAGGAAAGGAAACATTTAATTAATGCTATACAAACTTAAAGTAGTGACCTAATGTCTTCATCAAAATCCCAAAGTCCCTTAAAACACCCACAAACACACACAGTCCTTCCTTCCCCCTTTGTCCATTCTGGGGTACCATATTTCAGGAAAAGAAATAGAAGTCCTTGGCTCAGGCAGCCCCCGGTTCTTCCCAGTAATCCATCTTGGCCGGGAGACCTCCCTAGGTTCCCGGCACCCTCAGCTGTGCCACGGGGATCTCAGCTAAAGCCAGGTGGTGGTTCCCCCTACTAACGCATTGGGGGTCCCCACTCTGGCAAAGGCATGAGGTCCTCTCTCCACCACTCTAGCCACATGGTCCTCTCTCCCAGAGCCACAGGAGTCCACACTCTGCCAAAACTGCGTGTTCTCTCCCAATGGCTGCAGTGTCTGGGTTTTAAATCCCCATGCCAACCTTCCTCCGAAGCCCCATTTCTGACTTCTCCCACACTCAGCCAGACTTGCCATCAATCTCACATCCTTCCAGCTTTACTGGGCTGCCATCGTGGGTCTGGGCAGGTGTGGCCCCATGTCATGAAGCCAATCTTCTCTGAGCTCCCACACAGGCACTATAACTCAGGGGAACTGCCCCCCAGTCACATCTTGGGGGGTGGAGTCCCTTTCCATCCTCCTGGCCCAGAGCATGGCCACAGCTATTTAGCATATTTGATTGACCAGCCAAAGGCTATAGGTATGTTAGATGACCATGCCATGGATTAGCTGCAAAGCTGTTGCTGTACGAAACAGCCCTGCATGTTTTTGCTCCATGTGTCCCTTTCCCCACCTCACACCTGTGGGGGAAGGGGTGAAGACATCTTATATGTCTTTCTAATATTTCCTGGACACCTTGAGTTCTGGACCCCATTTCAAATGCCTATTTGGGGTCACCTCTCTTGGCTTCACCCTGTAACATCTTCAACTATAACATCAATAACAACTGACAATGTAATGTTAAAAACACAACAAACAAAGAAAACTCTGAAGGTTCTCAAAAACAAGAATTCTAAAAACTGTCATAGCCCAGAGGAGCCTAATGAGGCATGACATGATGACTAAATGTAATATGTGTCCTGGATGTGACCCTGGGACAGAAAAGGCACATTAAGCCAAAACTAAGGAAATCTGAATAAAGCACAGACTTTAATGAATAACTGTTTCACTGTTGGTTCACACGTGTAACAAATGCACCACACTAATGCAAGATGTCAATAATAAAGGAAATTGGGGGGTGGGTATTACCTTCACAGTTTTTCTGTAAATCTAAAACCATTCTCAAGTAAAATGTGCACTAAAAAACACACGGCATACTAGATAATGATGAGAGCTGGAAGACAACAGAATGAACTGATGAATGGAAATGGCTGTGGGGAGTGGCTTTGAGCAGGCGTGTCAAACTCATTTTCACCGGGGGCCACATCAGCCTTTTAGTTGTCTTCAAAGGGCTAAATGTAATTTAGGACTGTATAAATGTACCGAATTTTTGGACTATGAGACACACCGGACCATAAGATAGATGTACCTAGGTTTTAAAGGGAGAAAATAGGAAAAAAATGTGGTTAAATATTTAATAACATAAATAACATAGGCTGCCACCCCCTCACAATGAGCCAAGTAAGCTACTTTGGACTATAAGATGCACCCTCCTTTTGCCTCACAAATTTGGGGGGGAAAGTGGACCTTATAGTCCGAAAAATATGGTAACTACTCCTTAACAGTTAAGTGAGAGTTTGGTGCTACTGCTGGGTGGAAACAAGGTGCCCAGCCAGATAAAACAAGGTGGAGGGCCAGATTCAGCTTGAGGGACTTGTGTTTGCCACCTGTGACTTAGAGGAAACACCTCTAATTATAGCAGTGGAATTGCTCGGTCAAAAGGCAGTTCCACTTTTAGTTTTCTGAGGAAATTCCATACTGGTTTCCACACTAGTTGGCATTCCCGCCAACAGTACACTAGGGTTCCCTTTTCTCCATAAACTCGCCAGCACTTGTTCGTTGATTTGGTTATGATGGCCATTTTGACCTGTGTGAAGTGGTATCTCATTGTGGCTTTAATTTGCATCTTTCTAATGGCTAGTGTTACTGAGGATCCTTCCGTATGTAAGGATCCTGGCCCCTCTGTGTATCCTCCTTGGAGAAGTGTCTCTTCAGGTGCTTTGCCTATTTTTTAATGGGATTGTTTGTCTTCCTGGAGTAAAGTCATATGAGTTCTTTATATATTTTGTAGATCAAACCCTTGTCCAAGGTATGCTTGGCAAATATATTTTCCCATACAGTTGGTTCCCTTTTCATTTTGCTACTGGTTTCTTTAGCCATGCAGAAGCTTCTTATTTTTATGAATTCCCATTTGTTTGTTCTTTCCTTTATGTCCCTTGGTCTAGGGGATATATCAGTGAAAATATTGCTGTGTGGAATATCTGAAATTTTCCTGCCTATATTCTCCTCTGGGACTTTCATGGTGTTGTGAGTTATTTAAGTATTTTATCCATGAAAAAGGACATAATGAACATTTAATTAAATGGCTTTTATTATTATTAATAATAATATAAGTAAGTAAATAAGCCTTATTACTTTCCCCCCCACTTCCCAAGGGCTAGTGTGCCTTGTGTGAGCTGCTAACCAATGACTGAGTCCTTGTTTGGTTTTCTTGAAGACACAAGTATCTTGGGTCACCTTCCTTTAATGTCAGACATTGCAGTACCTTCAGATACTTCATAAGTGTCTGCATATGATTTATACAATGAAGTGGCAGAAGTGGCAGATCACTAACATTCTTTCCTTCTACTGAATGCGTCTTTGCTTGAATACTTACTGTCATCTCTCCAACCTCCTTCCAAAAGTCCTAAATGAACCACAACCTATATTTCTTCTCTAAATGCAAACATATTTGATGAGCTTAGTCAGATTGCTTTGACAGTTGCTTTCTTGCATTAAATGCAGCTTTGAGTTTTTCTTCTCTCAGAAAAATCTGCTTGCAATTTCCAAAGTAGGTTCTTATTTTACTTCCTGATCAGAACTCTTCCACAGTCCCCTGTACCCTTGATGCTTTTATTTTCTCTTTTTGATTTCTGGTATTTTCCCACTTTTCCACATTATTATGAATTAGGATTATAATTAATAATATGCTTATTGCCTCTTACATGTTCTTGATAAATGAGTAAATTAGGACTAGATGATCTTCCTCTTTGAAGAAATTGCTTTCCCTCCGCAGCCTAAGTCTGGTGAGTGATGAAAACATTCATTCTTCAAGGCTAAGCTCACATTGTGTTTCCCCTCTGAAGCCTCGTCACTACCAATGCCAGCAGAGTTAGTTCCTCCTATTGTGTTACAACTACTTATGTTAAAGCAATTGCCATGTTGTAATAAAATTATTCATTTACATATTTTCTCCCCTAATATATAATAGTAAGGAGAATATTACATTCATCTTTCTAGTCCCAACACCCTAACACACCCAACACAATATCATGGTGGCTGCTCAATACATGTTTGATAAATGAGTAAAAGAGAGTGAATAATCAAATCATTGTATATATATATAAAAACATTTCCTTAACCTGATCTATAATGTTTGCTTTAGAAAATGTTAAATTGAAAATCATTTAAAATTTTATTGTTAAAAATTCAGAGTGTATGGGAAAAAACTTATTTAAAAAAACTAAACATAAAAAGATTAATTTGCAATGCACATAATTATGACATCTGCACGTGGCTCTACATACATATAAACACTTATATGTGCATTCATATAAACAATATAACTATATATATATATAGTTAATGTTGATAAAACCTTTACCTCTGTAAGATTTTCCCATTTCATTATCTCCTTCCACTGGATAACCAATGTTAAAAAGATTGGTGTGCATCTTTCCATATTTTTGTCCATGTTTATACAATAATGTATAAATATATACAAACAAATACAAACATATAGGGACACTATTTTACTCTTTACTACACCTCATTTATTTCACTTAGAATCACTTTATAGAGTGTTTTTCCACATCATTTGTTATAGACTTGACATAATTTTTCAAGTAGCTATGTGATGCAATGGTTTGAATGAAGACAACTTATTAAATATATATATAATTTTGTTTACATTTATTGTTATATATTTGCACTTTAATTTTTTCTATGCAGTGGGATCTCAGAGATGGAACTGCTAAATTGAAGTTCATATGAATTCTTCATTTTATAAGGTGTTGCCAGATTTAATGCCAAATGAATTTAATATTTCACATTTCTTTCAGTAAATGTATGAAATAACATGTTAACTTCCATCATCCTCCAACTATATTTAATGATCTTAAAAGGATATTACCTTGTTATTTTAATTTCAATATCCCAGTTAGTGAGGTTTAATAACTTCACATGTTTACTGGCAAGGTAGATTTCTTCCTCTGTGTAAATCTCTTCTTACCCTTTTAGCCACTTTCAGTTGGGGTATTTGTCTTTTCTTATTAGTATGTAGGCTTTTTATATGTTGAATATGAACCCTTTATCTGTAGTATGTGCTACAAATATATTTTATCTATTATTTGTCTTCTGGTCTTATTTACTTATACTTTTGCCACACACTTGTATTTTAAGTTTTAAGTACTCAAATATTGCAATCCATCCTGTACAGTGTCTAGGTTTCCTAGATAGAAAAAAAAGGTATCTTTATTCCTCCTAGATTTTACAAGAGCTTAAAAAAAACCCTACATTTTATTAATTTTATGTTTGCATTTTTATTTTAAAATCATGCAGCATTTTATATATGTTGTATGAGAGAAGTCTAAACTTTTTTATTTTTTCTCATAAATATAAATGATAAATGTATGAAATATTACTAAGAAAAGAAAATAAAGTAGAAATACACACCAGAAAATCCAGTTTATTTGAGATTAAAATCCAGTTCTGAACTTTACTAGCTCTTGTCCTAAAAGTGTCAACTTAAGTTATGCAAATCTCTCCTCATTTGTAAAAAGGAGATAAAAATGTCAGTCTCAGTAGTTTTATAAGAATTAAATTAGATAATGTATATCAAACAGTGACTTGCATATAGTCAGAAGTCAATAAATGATAGCTATGATGGCTATTATTTCTCTCTGAAATGCTTTTGTCTTGAATGTACTTATTGCCTTGAATGCCTAGAAGTCTAATTGTGTTGTGTATCATGACACACTTTAGTCTTGTATTATTTATGTTTTTATTTAACTTATTTGAGTGATTTTGGTTTAAATAATTACATAGGTTTCAGCTGTACAATTCTACAATACATCATCTATATATTGTATTTTGTGCTCACCTCCCCAAGTCAAGTATCCTTCACTTATGTACTCCTATGCTCATTGCAACTCTATTTAAAATAGCCAAGATCTGGAAAGAGCCCAACTGTCCATCAGTGGATGAGTGGATAAAAAAGCTGTGGTATTTATGTAATTGAATACTACTTGGCCATAACAAAGAAGGAATTCCTACCTTTTGCTACAGCATGGACGGACCTGGAGAATATTATGCTAAGTGAAATAAGCCAGTCAGAGAAAGACAGATACCATATGATTTCACACATACATATAAGATTCCACATGGAATCTAATGAATAAAATAAACTGATGAATAAAGTAGAAATAGACTCAGATATAGAACAGACTGACAACTGTCAGATGGAAGGGGTGTCAGAGGGCTGAGCAAAAAAGGTGACAGGAATAAGAAAAGCAAAACAGCTCACAGTCACAGACAACATTATGGTGATTACCAGAGGGAAAGGGGGTTGGGAAGGTAGAAGAGGGTAAAGGGAGAATACATGGTCTTATATTTTTTAAAGTGTTTGTTTTTCTTTTTTCTACAACACTCCTAAAGTTTAAAAAATGTTCCCTTATAAGAAGTTGGCCTTAAAGATATTGTCAACCAGACAGAATGTTACTGAGGGGAGCATTAGATGACAGACTTAGGTGGCCTAGATCTATATCACACAGGAATGCATCCTTTCACAGATCAAGGAGGTCTCCTCAAAGTTTCTGTTTCTACAAAGACAGAGATATTAAATAATGTGACGACTTAGAGGCAAGCATGCATGAGGCTCTGAATCTGAAGAGAGTATTTGAGAGAAACACTTGGCTCTATATAGTCTAATATAATTAACCCAAAGGGCCCAAAATTGAATTCCTTTCATGCCCCAAATACCTTTACTGACAGAATTGGAATTTGTAGTCAATGCTAAGTGCTCTTAGAGATCATTTCTCATTTCATAGCCAGGAGGAATAAACTTTCCTAAGCAGTTATTTTATCTGACCAACACTTACCATTGCTATTATTCTGTGTTGCTTACTTTTCCTAAGGGATTTCCATACATCAATTTGTTTAACCTACACCATAACTTGAGATGTAGTTATTATTATTAATACTATTTTATAGAGGAGGAAATTGAGTTGCCAAAAAATTAAATAACTTTTCCACAGTTTTGCAGCTAATAAATGGCAGATGGGGATTTTGAACCTAGTCAATATGGCTCCAGAGTCCATGTGCTTCATTACCACATTTTGGTGGCTATTATATAATACTCTCTTGGAAACTAAGCAGACACCATGGCTACCACTGTTGACTCACTAGATGAAGACAGTATTTTAACTATTATTTTTAGTTGTTAATTTAGACCAGGTGTTTTATTAGTTTTAAAAATATTTGACTATTTTAAAATATCCACTGAAATTGGATATTTTAAACAAAATTATTTGGATATTTTAAACATTTGGAATAATAAATGCATCTGGAATAATAAATACACAATAAATACTAAATATATAATAAATAATAAAGACATAAATACATCTGGAATAATAAATATATAATAAATAATAAATACATAAGATATGCTAAGAAGTTTGAGTGGGATCTTGATCTACCTAATTACAATAGTAAATAGTCATCTGTTACTAGAGAAGATAAATCTCGCTGATACATCTGAGAATTCAGATACAGACTGTTATGTTTATTTTATATTAAATTTGATTTTTCAAATCAGTGGTGAACAACAATGATCTGTTTCAATAAATTGTGTTAGAACAACTGGCTTTCCATATAATGGTAAATGTATGATAGTAATCTTAGAACATATAAAAATATATTCTAAATGGATTAACTATCCAAACATTAAAATTAAAAACCATGAAAGTATTGGAAGAAGATTTAGGATATGACTCATAACTTTTGAAATTTCTGAGAATGGCAAAAATCTCAGGAGTCATAAAGAAAAGGACTGGTAGGATTGTCTTCATTAAACACACACATAATCATATATATATAATTTTCTTTGGCTGCTGTAACACAATGCCACAGACTTGGTGGCTTAAACAAGAGAATTTATTTTCTCATAATTCTGAAGGCTGAAATTCTGAGATCAGGGTGCCAGCATGGATAGTTTGTGGTGAGAGGTCTCTTTGTAACTTACAGATCATTGCCTTCTTGCTGTGTTCTCACATGGCAGAGAAGGTGTGAGCTCTCTGGTGTTTCTAATAATACAAAGCCAAATGGATCAGGGACCCATTTTGATGACCATATTTAACCTTGATTATTTCTTTAGAGGCCCTATCTCCAAATACAGCCACACTGGGAGCTAGGGGTACAACATATGAATTTGAGATAGACATAAAAATTTAGTCAATAGCAAAACATATATATTTCTACAAATCAAGATAAAGCCAGAAATAAGGTGATGAAGAATTAGGCAGTGATAATTTATGGGAAGAAGATGCAAATGAGTAGTAAACACACAAAAATGTTACTTACTCTCATTTGTATTCTACAAAATGAAAATCTCTTTTCATTCTTGTTGAGAAATATAGAGTGATACTTGCACACACACTTACAAACATGGTGATATTAATGGTAAGCTGTTCCCTTGGCTTACCTGGTATCAGATACTATGCTAAGAACTTAACCTGAATTATTTCATGTTATCATCAAACAACATCGAGAGATATGTGTCATTATCCCCAAGCTATGAATGGGGAACTTGAGAGCCAGTGAGATGAGGTCAGATGCTTTCTTTGTTCAAGGTCATATAGATTACAATGGTAAAGCTAAGCCAGAACTTGAATTTAGATTACTCATGTCTGTGGTATTTCATTAATGACACTAAGAGCAAACACTTACTAATAGGCACTCTTCTAAACACTTGATGTGAATTAGTTCATTTAATTCTACAAAAGAGTACTAAAGTAGCTACTCTAGGGTTATTATCTCCATTTGCAGATGAGAAAATAGAGGCAAAGAGAGAACACATAAGTAACAATAACCAGAGTCAGAATTCAATCCCTGAAAGACTGACACAAGCCTACACTATAGTGCTAAAAAGCCTGATGCTTGGGCAGGCTTAGAGTCTGAGATAGGAGTTTGCCTTTGATCTTTAAAAACATTCCTTACATACATATCCACAGTCAGACATGTTAATCTGCACCTTTACACATTAAGGTGTATTATCACTGGCGGGAAAACAACAGTTCTCATTGACAGATTTAAAATAATCTCACTTTAGGGAAAGGTCAAAAACTGTTCATAAGGAGAAACTGATTTTCTTTTCTAATGATTAAAGCAGGAGAAAAGTGAAATTTTAGCATTTTAATTTAGACTTGAATCCATTCTCAGCAGCCTCCCTGCAATGTTATGCATTAACTTAGTGCTAGTAATCAGTGTGCCAGCTATTGACCGACGTTCATAGATCATTTTATATCAAGAGTAACAAATAATTTTCACTTACCCATGACATAGAGATGGCAAAACAAAACAAAATGCTGCAGTCTCTGTGCTCTCCAACCAGTTGTAAATGAAGTTAATTTGAGACCTTTTGGAATGAGAGGCTAAGTTTTCGCCAAATAGCAATCATAACAAGCATTACCCTTTTGCTGCTGACAGGAAAGTTCAAAAATTCCATCATGTTCCAGTTTCTCAGCAGTTGATAAAGGTTAATAAAACAGGATTTTAGGAAAGCAGTGTTTTTACATTTTTCTATGTTCTTAAAGGACAATTCTCATTAGTTCCACTTGTCTCAGTCCTCAACATTTTTTCACATTCCAGCTGGAGTTTTTCTCTTTTCTTCGCTTTGCATGGACCAATAAACCATGGATAGAGCTCTCAGTTCTGATAGCTGTGGAGAAAGAGGCTGCCCTTAAAGAAATCTGAACCTGTGACTTTTCTTCTGCTAAACAGCAGGAGAAGAAAATATTTGAACTGAAGTCTCCTGGGAAGAGAACATCTGCTTTATGGAATCAGAAACATTACATTAGGATGGACTATGGATTTCTTACTGGAACTCATGAGGTAGCTGGGTGGTGAAATTTTATGGGCTTTCACAAATGTCAAGAAATTACTTCTAGGATGAGGCAGCACTATAATGTTCCATGCTCTTTACTCCTTAGCAATCTGCTATTTAAATGTGATAATGTTGTTTCAGAAGCATTACTTTGACTTTCAAATTATTTTGAGACTATGCTACATGGCAAAATACTATTGCTTCAAGAGTAAAAATGTACTCAGCTTACAAACAATGCAA
Organism: Phyllostomus hastatus; assembly: GCF_019186645.2. Taxonomy (NCBI): domain Eukaryota; kingdom Metazoa; phylum Chordata; class Mammalia; order Chiroptera; family Phyllostomidae; genus Phyllostomus; species Phyllostomus hastatus. Next base: position 4,648,311 of record NW_025333841.1, on the reverse strand, counting down.
ATGTGTTTGCGGTCATAATGTTATTTCATACTAATTATAATTTCTTCTGACTTAATTTCTCTGAGCCAAAGTTTTTCCATCTTCAAAAGGTAAATTAATGCTTATGTTGAGGGTTTAAGAGGATTAAAAGAAACATTGTATGTAAAATGCTTAACATATTACATAACATATAATAAATAATAAATATAAATTCTTATCATCTTATTATATTTATTATTGTTATAAATTAGTGCAATAAGCTTTTAGATGGGGTTTATGCAGCAAAGAAAAATACATATAAATTTCAGCAGCTCATTTAGGAGAGATTTCTCATTGTATCTTTGTAGACAACAAGAAGAAATATAAGCATAAATGGAACCTAAACAACAAAACAAATAAGCAAGCAAAATATAACCAGAGATATTGAAATTAAGAACAAACTGACAGTAACCAGAGGGGAGGGGGAGGGGATAATGGGGGGGAAGGGTTTTCAAGAACAACTATAAAGGACACATGGACAAAACCAAGGGGGATTGGAAGCAGGGGAGGGAGGTGGGGAGTGGCTGGCATGGGGGGGAGTGGTGAGGGGTAAATTCAGACAGCTGTACTTGAACAATAAAATTATTAAAAAAAAACAAATATAAGCATGGTTGGGTTTCACCCTGGTTTAAGATACCTAATTGGATTGTAGTTTCACTGGAGAGAGGTTTCTAATGGTATGTCAGAGGAGGCTACCTCAAGTCTTGTCCTGATTAGTATCATTAAAAGTGATTTAGATAAAGAACTTGAATATATGCTCAACAAATTAATAGATAATACAGGGCAACAAGTAGTTTAGAAGAGTGAATCAGAATCCAAAAAAAAAATGAAAGCATGAGATTGTAGACTAAATATATCAGAATGAAGTTTAATAATAATTAATATAAATTTACACCTTTGGGAACACTTCCATATTGGGAACCATAATTTTATAGCAGCACTTGCAGAAGACATCTGGTTTTAATATCAATGGTAAACTCAGTATGAGTCACAGTATAATTGATATAATTTTCCCAAAGAACAAATGCTATCTCAGGCTGTATAAAGAAGAGTAGTTTGTCTAAGATGAAAGAGTAACTTCACTCTGTTCCACAGTAATTAGCAATCTACTAATTTCTTTTGGGGGGGTGCAAATGTTTAAGAGGAATAATGGCAAATAAAGACTCGTCAGAGCAGAATCATTTTTAGAAAATATCAAAGGAATTGGTGCTGTCTAGTCTGGAGGGGGGACACTGAAAGAGATGTGGCACCCATCTTCTGAGGCTCAGCTATGTGTGGAATTGCTAGATGTTTACAGTTAAGAATACAGTTCTACCTTTGTTTTTTTAAAAGATTTTATTTATTTCTTTCTAAAGAGAGGGGAAGAGAGGGAGAGAAACACCAATGTGTGGCTGCCTCTCACATGCCCCCAACTGGGGACCAGACCTGCAATCCAAGCATGTGCCCTGACTGACAATCAAACTGGCAACCCTTTGCTTTGCATGACAGCACTCAATCCACTGAACCACACCAGCCAGGGCCAGTTCTGTCTTTTTGTTACCTACCTTCCACTTAGAAGAAACACATAAAAACAAGAAAACAAAACTATTAAAAATCCTAAATGTCATTGCCTTGAAGACCAAAAAACCAAAGGATAGAAAGTGATAGGTGTATGTAGGATCCCATTTTATTTCATATTGCCAAGTGTTGAGGTGGATTTTTAGGTAAGAAGTAAAGGATTACTATTCCAGGAAGCAAGTGTGATAAGAATAACACAAATAGTGTTATTAGTTTGTTCAAGAAATAAAATATAGACCAATGTGAATACACATACACAAACACACACAATGTAGACAATACATAAGTGTTTTCTGTGGGTTCTTTAAAAACACACAGTGTATTGTACATTTTTGGTAACAAACCATGTTAGTGTATGGTGTCTGTCCAGAAGAAGTCCAGTTATTGTTAATATAATAAGAATGGTTTGCATGACATCAATGTAACCCGGCAGCCAAGGAGAGTGGACTAGAATGCACATGTGTGAACAATGATGACTTCACTGTACTAGTCGGTGGGGGCAGTAGACGGCGTTGAGTGAGCATGTGTACTGTGTGGCCTTCACATTCAAAATGACTGAGCAAGAAGAGCAGCAAATCTGCATCAAATTTTGTGATAAGCTTGAAGGAATATGAACATTCCTCCACAGAAAGTATTCAGATAATTCAGAAGGCTGCAGCCATGGCAACTGGTGATTGGCAGCTTCATCACAAAAATGCACCCACTTGTGCATCATGTCTTATGCAGAGTATTTTGGTGACACATCAAACCACCCAGGTGACTCAGCCCCACTGCAACCCAGATTTGATGCCCTGTGAGTTCTGGCTTTTTCCAAAACTAAAATCACCTTTGAAAGGAAAGAGACTTCAGACCATTGATGAGATTCAGGGCAATACAATGGGGAAGCTGATGGAGACTGGGAGAACTGTGTGAGGTTCCAAGGTGCCTGCTTTGAAGGGGACTGAGGCATCATTGTTCTATGTACAATGTCTCTTGTATCTTCTTCAATAAGTGTCTCTTTTTCATATTATATGGCTGGATAGTTTCTGGAAAGTCCTTGTATATAACCTCATTTTTCAACAGCTTCTTCATATTTTTCCATATTGTGGATATACCTCACTTTATTTACTTATTTCTCTATTTAAATTTTTACTACTCTGATCAGATTTTCTGTTAATTTTCTTTCCCCTAGCTTTATTAAGGAATAATTGAGAAATAAAGTTTAAAAATATTTAAATTATACAACATAATGATTTGATATATAAATAAATTGTGAAAAGATTCCCGCCATTGTGTTACACATTCATCACCTCACATATTTACCATTTTTGCACCTGTGTGAAACAATTTATTTCTATTCTCTTGGGAAATATTAATTATACAATGCAGTGCTATCAACTATAGCCACCATGTTACACATTAGATCCTTAGAACTTCATCTCATAGCTGACCCTTTATACCCTCTTACCAAGCTCTCCTGATTTCTCACCTTCCTTACCTTTGACAACTATATTCCTATTCTGTTTTTATAACTTTATTACTTTAGATTCCACATATAAGTGATATCATATGGTATTTGTCTTGCTTTATCTGGTCTCTTTCATTTAGCATAATGCATTCCAGGTTCATCCATGTTGTCACAAATGACAGGATTGTATCTTATTAAGGCTGAAAAATATTTCAGTGTGTGTGTATAATTTCATCTGCTGATGGACTCTTAGGTTGTTTCCATATCTTTGCTATTGTAAATAATGCTGCAATAAACATGGGAGTGCAGGTATCTCTTTGATGTCCTGCTTTCCTTTCCCTTGCATATATACCCAGAAGTGGGATTGCTGGATCACATAATAATGGAATGCACATGTGTGAACAAGGACAACATCACTGTACTAGTCAGTGGGGGGCAGTAGACACCATTGAGTCAGCATGAGTACTATGTGGCTGTTGCATTCAAAATGACTGAGAGAGTAGAGCACTAAATCTACATCAAATTTTTAGTTTATTGAGGAACATCTCTTTGTATTTTTTAAAATTTATTGAGGGATACCTTTGTATTTGCATGTTATCAGTTGTAATGTTTCCTCTTTCATTTATAAATTTATTTTTTGATTCCTCTATTTTTCTTGGTATATCTAGCTAATCATTTGTCAGTTTATTTTTTTTTCAAAATAATCAGATCTCAGTTTCATTTCTTTTCTACAGTCTTTTTAGTCTCTAATTTATTTCTTCTCTGAAATTTGTTATTTCCTCTTTTTGCTAACAGTGGACTTAGTTGTTCTTGTTTTTCTACTTCCATGTGGTAAAAAATACAGGTTGCTTATTCAAGATATTTTTTTAATGTAAGAATGTATTGCTGTACACTTCCTTCTTTGAATGACTTCTGCTGTATCCTATATGCTTTGGTATTTTGTGTTTCCATTTTCATTTGCCTCAAGGTAGTTTTTTGTTATTCTTTTGATTTCTTCTTTTACCTATTAGTCAATCAGTAGCACATGGTTTATTACTGTTTAATAGCATTATCTTGCTATTTAATTAGAAATACTCCCCATATTTGTGAATTTTATAGTTTTCTTATTATAATTGATTTCTGATTTCCTATGACTGTGGTCAGAAAATATGCTTCGTATGATTTCAGTCTTTAAATTTATTAAGACTTGTTTTAATGGCTAACATATGATATACCATGGAGAATTTTCCATGTGTACTTGAGATGAATGTGTATTCTGCTGCTGTTGAAAGGAATGTTTTGGATATGTAGGTTTGGGACATCTGGTTTAGTATGTAGGTTGGGTCCAATGTTTCCTTGTTGAATGTTTGTCTGGATGATTTATCCATTGTTAAAAGTGGGGTATTGAGGTCCCCTGATGTTATTGTATTGCTGTGTACTTCTTTCTTCTGATATATTAACATTTGCTTTCTATATTTAGATGCTCCTATGTTAGGTGTATAAATATTTATAATTGTTATATCCTCTTGATAAATTGACCTGTCAAGCATTGTATAATGACCTACTTTGCCTCATCACAGTCTTTGACTTAAAAAGTATATTTTGTCTGTTATAAGTATAGCTATCTGTGCTATCTTTTTATTTTCATTTGCCTGTGATATCTTTTTCCATTCTTTTCTTTCAGTCTATGTGTGTTCTTAAAGTTGATGTGAGTCTATTATAGGCAACATGTAGTTTGGTTTTTTGTTTTACTTTAATTTATTCAGCCATTCTATGCCTTTTGATTGGAGAATTAATTCTTTTCACATTTAACCATTTAACACAATTATTGATAGATATGGAGTTACTATTGTCATTTTGTTAATTGTTTTCTGGTTTTGTGATACCTTTGTTTCTTTTTTCTCTCTATCTTCTTTTGTGATTTGATGATTTTCTGTAGTGGTATGTGTTGATTTCTTTCTTCTCATAGTTTGCATGTCTACTATAGGCTTTTGCTTTGTAGTTACTATAAAGCTTCTATTTTCTCCTTTCTTGAGTTGTCTGTCTTATTCATTTACTGAATTCCTTTTATATACTAGATAATAACCCTTTGTCTATTATATGCATTGAAATAGCTTCTAAAATTAGTAGTTTGACTATTTTTATTTTTTACTTTTACTTTTAAGTATATTTTATTGATTATGCTAATACAGTTGCCCCAAGTTTTCTCCCTTTGACCCTCTGCCAGGCACCTCCTTCCCTCCAGCTTTCATCCCCACCTTAGTTCATGTCCATGGGTCATGAATATAAGTTCTTTAGCTTCTTCATTTCCTATACTGTTCTTAACCTCTCCCTGTCTATTTTGTACCTTCCCATTATGCTTCCTAATCCCTGTATATTTTCCTCCATTCTACCCCTTTCCACTCCCAGCTAATAACCCTCCAAATGATCTCCATATCTATGATTCTGTTCCTGTTCTGGTTGTTTGCTTAATTTGTTTTGTTTTTATTTTTATAGATTCAGTCATTGATGGTTGTGAGTTTGTCATCATTTTAATGTTCATAGTTTTTATCTTTTTGTTAAATGAGTCCCTTTAACATTTCCTTTACGTGTACTAATGGCTTGGTGATGATGAATTCCTTTAGCATTGCCTTGTCTGTAAGCACTTAATCTGCCCTTACATTCTAAATGATAGTTTTGCTGAATAGAGTAATCTTGGTCATAGGTCCTTGCTTTTAATGCCTTTGTTTTTTTTAATTTTTAAAATTTATTTATTATTATTGTTGTTCAAACACAGTTGACTCCATAATCCCTTTGAATACTTCTTGCCAATTCCTTCTTGCCTACAAAATTTCTTTTGAGAAATCAGCTTATAGTCTTATGGGAGCTCTTTGTAGGTAACTCTGCTTTTCTCTTGCTGCTTTTAAGATTCTCTCTTTATCTTTAGCCTTTGACATTTTAATTATGATGTGTCTTAGTGTCCTCTTTGGGTCTAACTTGTTTGGGACTCCCTGAACTTCCTAGACTTCTATGTCTATCTCCTTCACCAAATTAGGGAAGTTTCTTTTCATTATTTTTTTTCAAATAAGTTTTCAATTTCTTGCTCTTTGTTTTCTCCTTCTAGCATCCCTATGATTCAGATGTAGGCACTTTTGCAAATGTCCTAGAGTCTTCTTATACTCTCCTTGTTTTTGTTTTTTTTTTTTGTTTTTTGTTGTTGTTGTTTTCAGTTCTTTTTTCTTCATTCTGCTCTGGTTGAATATTTATTTCTTCCTTATGTTCCAAATCATTGATTTGAATTCTGGCTTTCTTCCCTTCAAGTTGGTTCCCTCTGCATTTTTCTTTATTTCACTTAGTAAAACTTCATTTCTTCCCTTATGATTTTGCTGTACTCAATGAGTTCTCTGAGTATCCTGATCACAAGTGTTTTGAACTCTGCATCTGATATGTTGTCTATGTCCATTTTGTTTAGTTTTGTTTCTGGGGTTTTGTTCTGCTCTTTCATTTGGGCAATATTTCTTTGTCTCCTCAATTTGGCAGCCTCCCTGTGTTGGTTTCTGTGTATTAGGTAGAGCTGCTTTGACCCTTGCCTTAGCACACCTGTTATGTTGTGAGGCAGAGCCTTAGGTATTTGTCAGGGTGGGGCAACCTACTTTACCTCTTTGTGGCTCTGTGAATGAAGAAAGGCTGGAGAGGGGGCAATGCTGCTGTCTGGCTTCTGGAGACAGCCAACATTTGCCCCATTTCCATTCACTTCACCCACTTCTTGTATGTGACTGGTGCTCTTCTGGCTGTTGCTCTGGTGGTGATTCTCAGAGTGGGTGGGTTTGCATATGTTCTAAGCCCATGTGGTCTCTTTAAATGTACTCTCCTGAGAGACTAGCAGTTTTTCCTGCCACCCCAATCCTACTGGTTTTTACAGCCAGAAGGTGTGAGTCTTCATTGTCCTGGTGCTGGAACCCTGGGTTGTATAGTCTGGCCTGGGCCTGGGATCACTGGCTCCCATGTATCTTTCCTGATTTTTATCTACCACATTTGAATGCGGGACCACCCATTCCCCTGCCACCTCTGATGCTGTTGCTTCATCCCACACCATGTCCTCTCCAGCTTGACTCCCCATCTCTGCCCCTCCTACCCGTCTGGAAGAATATTGCTTCTTTAAACCCTCGATTGTCAAACTTCTGTACAGTTCAATTTTCTGGTAGTTCTGGGTGCTTTTTTGTTTTGAGGTAGTTGTGATCTTCTTGTGTTGTGTGAGGAGGTGAAGTGTGTCTACCTATGCCTCCATCTTGACCAGAAGTCCTGCTTCATTTTTAGGAGGTCTTTTAATGAATAGAAGGTCTTATATGAAATGTGGTAAAATTTATCATTATTTTCTTTTAAGATTTCTTTTAAAAATGTATAGTGGCCATGATTATACATAGATCATATAAGGATATATGATATATAGAGAAAAGAGAGGATGGATAAGGCCAGTTTTTGATATCACCATAATTTAGTGTTTGGATAGAGCAGCATCAAGTAATCGAGGAATCAGAGGAGAAACAATGGACTATATTTAACTGAATTTTCTTCAGAAGCCTGATCCTCAACCCAAATCTGTATCTATCTGTGCTAATGTAGCCAGAATTATAGATCCAGAATATTGTAAATGGTTGGTTATTGCTACAAATAAGTTAGAAAATCAAGAGATTATGAGTACACTTTTAGACTTACATTATTTCCTCTAATTTTTCATTTTCTTCTTATTCTTCTTTACTCTTTTCACTGTTGTCAGTTTTTAGCCTATTAATTTTATTCTCTTTTGTCTTATGCAGGATTTTCAATGGACTACATATTTCTTAATTAGTGCTAGAGATTACCTTTAAAAAACTTTCCTTGATTGTTGATGTCTAAAGTGAACTCCTATGTTTCTCATTTAAATTGAGAATTTGACCCACTTTTAAACCATTCTGCTTCTTTCAACATGTTTCTGTTTTGTTAATGTAGTTCATAATTTTAAATGCATATCATTATTTTTCTTTTATTTATTTATTTATTTTTGTTATTCAAGTACAGTTGTGTCCATTTTCCCACCAAGACTTTCCCCCGCCCATGCACCCCCACCTCCCATCCTCGATCCTTTGCCCCTTTGGCTTTGTCCACGTGTCCTTTATGTATGTTCCTTGAAGACCCTTTCCCTTCTTTCACCTCTTATACCCTGCCCCGTCCCCTTGGGTTACTCTCAGTATGTTCTTTATTTCCATGTCTCTGGTTATATTTTGCTTGCTTGTTTGTTTTGTTGATTAGGTTCCATTTATAGGTGAGACCATATGGTATTTGTTTTTCACCACCTGGCATATTACACTTAGCATAATAGTCTCCTCTTCCATCCATGCTGTCACAAAGAGCAGGAGCTCCTTCTTTCTTTCTGCTGCATAGCATTCCATTGTGTAAATTTACCATATTGTTAATGAGTCACTATGTTTACATTATATATCTGTTGTGGAAGGACACAAATATATTTATCTTTGATTGGTTATAAGGTTTAAAAGGGATATGTAGGCTTCACTTAGTGCTTACTTTTAGTTGTTTTACTCTATTTTTTCTCCTTTCTGGAATTTTAAATTTTGCTTTATAGATAAGCTACTTTGAATATAATTCAAGTAAATTTTAGCAAATCCTATTGTGAGGTATATATTCTGATTTTTTAAATTTACAGTTGTATGTATAAATCTTATTCAAGTATTTTACCATATCTCTGAGGACACTGCTTCATCATTTTCTCCATTCAGTGCTTCAGAAGAGACATTTAATAAAAGCCTGATTAATTTTTCTTTGGAGATAACTTGTTAGCCCTGGCTGGCGTGGCTCAGTGGATTGAGCGTGGGCTGCAAACCAAAGTGTCGCAGGTTCGATCCCCAGTCAGGGCACATGCCTGTGTTGCAGGCCATGACCCCCAGCAACCGCACATTGATGTTTCTCTCTCTCTCTCTTTCTCCCTCCCTTCCCTCTCTGAAAATAAATAAATAAAATCTTTAAAAAACATAACTTGTGTTCCTGTTTAGAAGATTGTAGATTTCTTTTTTTTAATCATTGTTCAAATACAGTTTTCTCCTTTTTACTCCCAGTCCAGTCCCCCCTCCCACCCTTCCCCACTTCCCTGCCATTACCACCTTCCCCTTAGTTTATGACCATGTGTCCTTTAAGTTTGTTCCAGATTGTAGATTTCTTATGCTTATACCTAAAAAAAAATCTTTGCCTAGTATAGGTCTATATGTGGTTGTTTTTTCATTGACTTTTATTGGTACATAATGAGAACTTTCAAAGTGTTTATTCAGCTCTTTCATAAGTTCAGAAAAATTACCATTAATTATACTAATTCAATTCCATTACTACTGATCTCTTCTTCTGGAACAACACTTTACCTGCATCTGTCCATATCTAAAATTCTTTCTCATCATGTTCATTTGTTCATTCTCTCTCTCTACATTGTGGTCAAGATTCTTCAACATGTAATTCACATTGCTAGGTTGACTGTTCAAGCCTTCATTCTCCTCTTTACTAATTCAAGTAAAGATTTTAAATTTGCCATCCAATTTTATGTAATTTTTAAATATTCTTTGTTTATTTTACTCCTATTCCTTTAATTTCCTTTTCACCAATTGAATACTCCTTTTAATTCTCAGTATTTTGACTTACTTCATCTCCACTTATTTTATGGAGTCATTTAAAAAATTGTATTAACTAGGCCTGGCTGGTGTGGTTCAGTGCATTTAGTGCAGGCCTGAGAAACAAGGGGTCCCTGGTTGATTTACCAGTCAGGGCAAATGCCTGGGTTTTGGGCCAGGTCCCCAGGAGGGAGAACGCGTGAGGTAATCACACACTGATGTTTCTCTTCCTCTCTTTCTCACTTCTTTCCCCTCTAAGAAAGTGAATAAATAAAATCTTTGCAAAATAAAAATTTATTAACCAGACAAAATTGCACCCTTTTATTTCTGCCAATAAATAATACCCTCATGTAAAATAATGCCTCTTCAGTTTGATTGCAATTTTTTTCACTAGAACTGTGATTTGATCAACCCCCCCATCAATGGACATAAAGTAGGTTCAAGCTAAAAAATTATCTAAAGCTTTTATCATTTCCTAAAATATTTTCAGTTTATTTTTTTTCTGTAATATGTGAATGTACACAGTTTTGCATAATATTAATAAGGTCTGAATATAGTATTTCTTATTATTTACTATTTACTATTATGTCTTGTTTCTTCAACTTTTCAAGAAGTCGTCATGTTATATACAGTGCAAGATAATGGATTTATACCGCAGGTATATACCATTTGCAGGAATATACCATTTGACACAATTTTGTGTTGCGCGTGGGTCACCGGCCAGCAGTGACCACGGAACGCTGTGGATGGCTCGACGATAAACACGCGAGAAATAACAACACATGCACAGAGACAAACTAGTTTCTGTGGGGAAGTAGGGACAGAATGGCCACCCCCCCTAGTGGGGAGCGCGCTGATTTACAGTCCATACCTGCTTTTATTGGGCTCATTTTGCATAATAATTCAGGTAAAGTACAGTACTCATTAGGGGAAGTAAGGAACTATAGAAAACAAAGAACTCTGCCGGTCTATTGAGTTGGGGTCAAAGAGCTGTAAGACTGAGGAACAAAATAACTTCCTCCTAAGACCCTTCTCATTCAACTGAGAGCATTCTAAACAAAGAAGGTTTCACAGTAATTTACATGTTCTTTCTTAGGCCTGATCACCCCGGGAAATCCGCACTTCTCAGTACTGAGCTGTACTACCCTGTCATTGTTTCAGGCTTAGGTGGAGCAAGGGAACTAGGTAACCAAGAGATAAGGAGATTTTTTCCCAGACGATGAGAACTCAGACTTTGTCAAAGCCGAGGAGCGAGGGTCCATCACCCCCTTTTGCTGCAGCCCCCCAAGTCCTTCTTTTGGGGGGCCTCCCAACGTGATCGTGCCTGGCTTAGGTCATTCCCCCCGTGGGGAATCTTACCCGTCTTTGGCTAATCGACCAAGCTTTTTGGGGTTCAGTTATGAGTAAAGCAGCAGAAGCAGCATTCCTGCCAGGGAGATAAGCTTTTGTCTCCTTGCTGGCTTACAGTTCCAAGGGCGTTCCCTTAGCCTTAGCTAGGTGGGGGTTTCAGCCTCTGATACCAGTCAGGGCGGTTCCCAGCAATTTTGTAGGTGCTATCTTAGTGCCACCTAACTAGAAGGAATGAGCAAACTCCTATAACCAGGCTCAAGCTGTTTAGGTAAACCATAGTATGGGAGAAACTGCAGTGTTCTGGGTCAAACCTGGAATAGCTAAACCTTGGTTATGCAGTTAAGATTTCTTTATAGAGAAGTTGTAAATCATAAGGCATCTGTAAGATTAAGAATGGAGCACAACCTGATAGACATTCTAGAAAATCAATATTACCTTTGTTAATAGTCTTTATTTTCTCACAACTGATACAATAACTAGGACAGGAATTCTCTGCTTACCATGCTTGGTGTAATTTTATAGCATAACACCTTCACATGCACTCATTAAATGCATTTTTTGACAATGGTGATGGTAAGGATGATCCAGATGAAGTGAAATATCACCAAATGACCAATTAAAAATGAAAACAACCACTTAACTCAACCACTCTCTACTACTCTCTACCACTTTAATGCACTCCGTTTTCCACCATGACCACTATCATTTGCTGATATTATACAGAGTAAGTACTCATTGCCACTTAACTTCTGCTAGTGTTGACCGAATATACACTGGGTTCCAGGCTCTGTTCTGAATAGGAGCATGCAAAGTTTAATAAAACTTCATTTCTGCCTTCTGGGAAGACCTCATGAAAGACACTCTCAGTGACCTTCACATTTTCATTTTCTTCATCTTCATCCCATGGCTCTCTTTTTCAAAACAGGGAAAAAGTAAAGATCTGATATGGCAGAGAAAGAAATAGTTTCAGAAAGAATTAGCTGGAATCTCTAACTACAGCAGTAGTCTGTAAACCATAGCACATGATCCAAATTTGTCTTACTGACTGTTTTTGGCAATAAAGTTTCATTGTAACAAAACTATGCCCATGTATTTATGTATTTTCTTTGGTGGATTTTCTGCTACAATATCAAAATTGAGGAGTTTCAATAGAGACTATGTAGTCTACAAAGACTAAAAAAATTTGCTATCTGGCCCTTTACAGAAAAGTTTTGCTCACTGTGGAACAAAACTGTTCATCTACATGGGCTGCTAGAGTCGCATACACTTTTAGTCACCAGTATTCATATCTTTATGAATTTTAAGTCTTTCTTTCATACTGTCATTTACATCCCCTTTCCTTTTTACTGTTTTCATTTGTGGTCATAAATAAATCAGTTTTAATAGAAACATTAAATTATTTAAGTTATTATGTATCAATATTACTAATGAAAATATGTCTGTGCTCTACTGGAATATATAAGTACCAAGAAAAGCATCATTTTCTAGCATAATCTGCATTCTGACTGTCTCCTACCTACTGCGTTTTAGCCACAATGGCCTTCCTGCCATTCCTTGAATTCGCCATCTGTGTTCACATGTTTGGGCCTGTACACTTGCTGTCTCCTGTGGCTGGGATTGAACTCTTTTGTTTGTTCAGCTCTCTCTTATGATCAAACATCCTTCTAGAGAGAAGCCTGTCTTGACCACCTAGGCTATAATAGCACCCTTCTTCCCCAGAACTCTCTACCACTTTAATGCACTCCATTTTCCACCATGACCACTATCATTTGCTGATATTATACAGAGTAAGTACTCATTGTCTCTATTCCTACCAGAGTGCTGCCTTCATGAAAATAGTGACTCAATCTAGCTGAGTCAATCTAGTTGGGAATATATTAGGTGCCCAACTAATATTTACTAAATGAGTGAATAAACGGAGAGAAGAAATACGTTAGACAAACACTATATCTAAATGGTTAGATGACCTGGCTGGTGTAGCTCAGTGGATTGAGCGCGGGCTGGGAACCAAAGTGTCCCAGGTTCGATTCCCAGCCAGGGTACATTCCTGGGTTGCAGGCTATAACCCCCAGCAACCGCACATTGATGTTTCTCTCTCTCTCTCTCTCTCTCTCTCCCCCCCTCCCTTCCCTCCCTAAAAATAAATAAATGAAATCTTTAAAAAAAATAAAAAATAAATGGTTAGATGAATGTAGCTAACTTAAATTTAACTTCTTCCAAGTGAACCCGAACAAATTACGTTTCCTTCTGGGCCTCAGTCTTCTTATTTATAAAATAGAGATGATAGCAAAAGTTATCTTCCCAGAGTCATAGCACAGATTAAAGAAGGTATATAAAAGATCAAACACAGTTATTAGCATGGTAAGTGCTTAAAGAAGGCAATTACTATGGATATCAGATAAAGTGCCAGGAATCATCTGGAATGCCAGGACCCAGAAAGTTTAATGCCAGTTGTTAAAAAAATGTATTTTACCATAAATGTGTATCAGCCAATGCAATGATCTTACAAGTTATTGTTACCATAAATTAAATCCTTTTGAGTAGGAATATTAAAGCTATCGTATTTAACAAATGTGATATTTATTGCAGGTCTACTCTGTGTCAGGTTCTGTTGAGTAAATTTGTATTAGTGGTCTTCTGCAAACATTTTCTTTTTGCAATCTCTTGATATGTCCCCCAAAGAAAGTGAACTAGCATGGAGGTGTTACTTAGTAATCCTGAAATGTTGGGCACTTGAGGAGAGAATGGAGATGAACTCACATAGTTTTGTGAAGTTTCTATGGTATTCTTTGTTCAGCTTATGTTTCAAAAGTATATTGAACTTCTAACTTAATGTAGCATTGAAATTTCCATAATTGATACATTCCATGGGTACAGTGACTAAATGTTCCAAAGTTCTCAGAACTAAAGGGACATGGAACTTTCAATGTTAAAACCAAGACAGTCCCCCCAAATTGGGTAAAGTTGGTCATGCTATCCATGAGGGTGTGTATAGGTGTATATGTTTATGTATGCATATGTGTGTCTGATAATCTAAGTGTCATAATTAGATTGGAATCAGGTGTGTTAGATACTATAATACACACATTTGTATCCCTCAAATCCCTCCAAATAATACTTAGTTCTGATCATTTTTTAGAAAAAAAAGTAATCATGAGATGCTATTTGAATTTCTTTTAGACTATATCATGTCACCATATTTTTTGGACCTCATTTCTCAAGGACAAGTACCTGAATATTTTGAGCAGTCAAAGTTTTAATCTATTTCATGGGAGTCATTTAAGTACTCATTTTTCCTACCTTGTATTCCTGTTCTCTAATATCTGAGCAGAAATTTGCTGTTAGAATAAAAATAATTATTTAATTTTACCATTTTACAGATAATGAAAAAGCTTGCATACACAATAACTTTGGAGTTTGGAGACTTTTCCTCATTTTCATCATCTGTACGTCTTTAACAGGCTGGTGTGTAAAAACATAAGACTACCTCATTATTTTCATTAATCCATGCTGTTATCTTTACTTAAAGACTCAGTCTATTAACTTAAGCTCATTGTGATTAATTTTGAATTGTTCCAGAAGAATGAATCTGTGTTCTGGTATATGAAAAGCAGCCCCTGCTGCAGTTCTACTAAGACATATTTTAATATGGTTTTCTATTATATCTATATGTCAGCATGGGGAAATTTGATTGAGGATATTTATGAAAGATGGAGTGATTTAATATTAAATAATTGAAAATCTATCATAGTGCTTGGAAATAAGCAGAGATATAAAAACTCTGTTAAGACACACTAAAGTTTGTCATTGCCTTCTTTTTATATGTTGATTACACTCTTCTGCTACCCTTTCTTTGATGTCATTTGAGAATTGCATGCTTCTTGAAGACAGATAACTTGTTTGTCATTGCATCCAGAAGTTAGGATGGTGCTTGGCAAAATATGGCATTCATGAAATGTTAGTTAAATAAATAAATAAACAAGGAAATGCAGATTAGAATGATTTCATAAGAATAGCTAATGCAGCCCTGGCTGGTGTGGCTGAGTGGATGGAGCACCAGCCTGCGAACCAAAGGGTTGCTGGTTCAATTTCCAGTCAGGGCACATGCCAGGGTTGCAGGTAAGGTCCCCAGTAGGGGGTGCCTGAGAAGCAACCACACATTGATGTTTCTCTCCTTCTTTTTCTCCCTCCCTTCTCCTCTGTCTAAAATAAATAAATAGAATCTTTAAAAAATGACTAATGCAAAAAAATGCAAATCAAAAAGTAGCTATATACACTTACATGCAGAAAGCATTGAATGCCCTCAACAATCTCATTAAATCTCAGGATTTCATCAGAGCCCATTCTATTTGTGGCTTATTTTTGGTTGTCTCATCAGGTCACAATAAAGAAATAATAATGATAATGATAGTAATGATAATGGTCTTTGTTGGGATAAATTAATTCAACAAATATTGACCAAATACGTACTACGCACCAAGCTTCATTTGGTGCTGTGAACTCAGTGGTTATAATAGCAAAGTTCCTAGTCTTTCAATATATTTTTAGCCCAACCTCCATCATCCGAAGGGTAAAATGGTGTCTGTACATAAATGTTTAATAGTAAGTTTAATCTTCCCCAACAAAACAAATCCTCTTGCATTATTTTTTTAAGTATAAATCCAGTGATGGCAGTGAGCATATCTGTCTTGTTTTCCAAGACACTTGTATATAACCAGTGCCCAGTACAGAACCTGGCCCATAGAAAGTTTTCAATAAATATTTCTTTCAAGGTTACACCCTATGTGGCATCAATGTCAAGCTCTCTAGCTTCTAAATTCTGCAATCCCCTCTCCATATCTATTTTAGCAGCTTTTACAATGTTGTATCACATTGTTTATGCATATGTCTGTATTTAGGCTTAGATTGTAAGCTCTTTGGGAATAAAGATGGTCTATATTATTTATCTTTACCACAGACCCCAGACTTTGTATAATGACAGTAAATGCTTACTGAATTAAATAATGCTCAAAGTAACTTAGTTCATTGTGGCTCAATAATTTTTGAAGTAATTCTAGTGGCCTTTGCATCTGGTGATTCTATATAGTCACACTAGAAAAATAGTAACAATAGTTATCATGAAACATGCTAAATGCCAGGCATAGTGGTAGGTGCTCTCGTTGATTACCTTATAAAGTCCTCCCCAGGACTATAATTATATCCAATTTACAGATGAGAAATCTGAGACACAGGTAGGTTAAGTGACTTACTTAAGTTCACCTAGATAAGAACTAAATCACCACTAGTTATCTAGTTATGTAGCCCCATGATATTTTTAATAAGCCATTCTTCACTGCAGAGATACATTTGTTCCTGCATAGATTGGCTAAACATAAGAGGAGTCCATTGGATTTGAAGATACTATTACTGACAACTCAGAGCTTGAACATTTTACCAGATGCTAGTGCTAGTCATTATTTCTACAGGTGATTTCTGTAGTCTGGCAGGTGAACAAGAATTTGTCCTAATGTTAGCTTGAATTTTACTTTAAATATAAGCTACTAGACATCATCCACAGTCTACTGACAATATAAGACTGGGGCAGCAAGTACACACCGCTTTATCAACTGTAATGCCTTATGAAGAAGGAATTGGGCTAGAGTGGTTATTAACAAATACAGAAATGAAAAAGAAAAATATGCTATACTTCTATGGTTGACTTGGACCTGGACATCTGAGGGACTGAAAGATCATTTTGGTTTAAAATAAAAAGAAACATTTGAGTAGCATGCAACTAAGCAGGTTTTTCACCATGGCACCTGTGACAGCCTTTTGTTTAGCTCTGTGTGGTGAGAGGAAAGTTTTGTTCTTTAACTAACTGAAAAGTGTAAAAGCATGAATGCTGCTATATCCAGACTTCTAGAAAATACCCTAATTTAGGGTCAATAAAACAAAGCTGCTTTCTGTTTTACTGTGAAAATGTATTTCAGTTGGGAATCTCTACATTCTTGCTGGAAATCTAGGTGTTTCATGCCTAAACAGCAAAAGGACCTGGCATTTGAAATAACTCCCATGACAAATAATGTACTTGTTTAGTGCTCAGAATGCCAGGTGGACACTGGAAGGCCTCTGTCACATGCCTAATGATGACTGAAGATAAATAGCTCTGAGTTTATTGTCTCAAGCTCATGGTATGCTTTATTTTGATTAATAGATTTATTCTGTATTGCCCTCCCCGACTGCTCACCAGGCCCTAGTCATCAGACTACCATACTTCAGTGCCCTGCCTCCTCCACTTTACCACAATGGACAATTCTTCATTCTCTGGACATTTTCCAGCCTCTTCACTTTTGTTTCCTGAGGGTAACATAGCTTGCTCTTCCTGATAAACACTAACTTATTCATCAGAGATTGATTCAAATGTTACTTATCTCTTTTGAAAAGTCTCCAATGGACAACCCCCAAATGCAAAATGAGCTAATCCTTCTCTCTGTGCTGTGCTTGATGGCTCATATCTCACCTGCAGTGTGTATCATGTTGTGTTACAGTTGTTTGTGGGTGTGGCTCTCTAAAACTGTGCCACAAGGGAAAGGGCTAGTTTGTGTGTGTGCATTTATATACAAACAAAATAAGTTCCTTATTTGTTTATAATGAACCTTATTTCAGCAAAAATTTGAGACAACTAAAAAGCTATACAACAACAAAACACAAATAAAAATAGGTGAGAGAAAAATAGAAAATCTGTGTATATGAATCAGGACACAAAATAGAGCTGTGAATAAATGAGGCATATGAGGACTAGGGTTATATTTTATTCATCTTTGTATTTCAATAATCCAGCAATGTAACTAGCACTTAGAAGACAACTAACATGCATACTTTAAATGCATTTATTGATTGTTTGATTGCTTACTAATGTCCTTGAATGTGCTAAATAATACTTTACCAAAGTATTAAATCAATAGTATCCTGCTATTTATGAACTGACCATTCAGTCACCGACATCATGACATGGCGTATCAAGCAGTGGAATTTACCACACTCATTTCTCCCAACAATTCTCCCCATTAATGGTGGAATCAAAGGTCTAGGAAGAGTAAGTCATTCGACTGAGATTATGTAACTTGAACATTGGTGAAATCACTTCTCAGGATATCATCTGCAGAATGAAAGGGAACTGAGGATTCATTTAGTCTAATCTTTTACATTATATAATTCTAAAGTAATTTTGAATACAATATGTTAAAAGTCATTTCTCATTTTCACTCATTTTAATTTTCTGATGTTCTTTTATTTTCAGGCTGTTTGTAATTCCAATTTCTGTAGAATATCTATGCATTATGAAATAATCTCATTTATCTTGCTTCTCATATTTGTGAGAGGCTTTGTGTCTTGGGTATTGCTTACTTGCAGGTCATAGAATTTGTCTCTTCCAATATAAGTTTGCCTTTGTAGTTGTAGCAAGAGGTGATCTATGTAAGTGGAGTACATGACTGTGGGATGTCTACATTATATGGTCATGTTAGGAAAACATGTGTGTTACTATACCTCATTTCATTTTAGAGCATGATCATTTCATCTACACCTGGAACACTGGTGATTTCTTTTCAGTACCCATGTGATTTTGACCTACATGAGAGAAGAGGCAGTGGCTACAGGAAAGGGCAGGGAGAAGAGCAAAAGACAGATTGAGGTAGTGGGAAGAAAGGTACTTTCTTAGTTAAGATTGATTGCTAAAGAGAAAACAGAGGCATTTGTTTGGACATCACTTTCAAATCACACTTACCAAAAACAAAATGAAAAGTTGGATGGAGACAAGCCTCCCCAAATATAAGAGAAGACAAGTGAAAATGTAATTTCATAAGGTTATGAACAATTCCTTATCTATAATTTGTTTTGGGGAACTAAAAAGAACTGTTTAGGAATGTAGAATCAGGATACTCTGGACAAATCAGCATATGCTCCTCAGAGAAATTTTTTCAAAGTAATTCTATATTCACTGAATTGTTGCTCTTTGAGCTTTTGAGAAAGCTTTATTTGCAAACCTTCCATTGAGAGAAGTTATTCTTAACCAGTCTTAGTGTGAATCTTACAAAGATATATCTTTCCTAGTCTACATGGCAGACTCTGGCCAGCAAAGTCTGTGTGTTGTGACTGAAGATGAAAACAAATGCACACACTACAGCAGTCCTGTGGAGGAAAAGGGAAGGTATGGTACTCTCTTAAGATGAGAGTCCTGTGGCCTCTCGAGGGGAGAGCACCTTGGCCACTCTTTCAAGGGGAGAGTGCACTGAGTCTTGCCTGGACAGGCTTTTATTGTTTTTCTTAGGTCTTACATCAAAGAAGGATTTATTATCTATTACATAGAATACTGTTGTCTACATTTTAGGTACAGTCAATGAAATGAAAATAACAAATGCAGAAGGGAAAGGTGGCAAACTGATTAGCTCCATCCTTGGGAAAGTTCACACAGACTTTGGAAATTACCTTGAAGATAGACAATAAACATCTACTGTTTCAGACCAGGATAAGGAAGTTTTAACAAGAGCAAGCCATAACAGTCTGAATGCATTTTCTAGGCCTGATTCCCATGGGAAAAGCTGGTTTGAGCATCTGACTCCTGCTCACCACTTTGCTTCTGTAGGTTTTCCATACAGAGCTGAGTCACATTTGCCAGACCGAAACAAAATGGTTCCTACAAGTCTATAGCTACAATTGTGAGCTAGTTTATTGTTTGGTCAGTGGATTCTAAAAAAGCAATACTATGTGCAGTATAATTTGCATTTAAAAAGCTGGAGCAAAATCATTTTCCTAAGTCAAATTAGTCCGTCACAGAAGGACAAATACTGCATGATTTTACTTACATAAAGTACCTAAAAGAGTCAAACTCATAGAAACAGAGAGAAGAATGTTGGGTGCTAGGAGTGGATGGGAGGGGAAAGTGGCTATTTGCTATTCAACAAGTATAAAGTTTCAGTTGTACAAAATAAGTATGTTCTAGACTTCTGCTGTACAACACAAGGGTTATAGTTTAACAGTGCTGTATTGTGCACTTAAATTTTTGTTAAGACAGGAAGAATCATGTTAACTGTTGTTACCATAATAAAAAATCCTTCTATGAATTAAAAGATGCAACCATCTCTGAAGTGATTCAGTAGAATGTTTGAAAGTGTATAGCATGTGTTTAAGCTCTTGGAGATTTAATATTTCTAAACAGGCTGTCTCCAGGTACAATTGGGTGCTTTGGTTCTCTGTGATTTGAAAAGTAGTTGAATAATAAGTAACCAGAGATTGTGTATTTAAACCTGAAGGATGCTTCACCTAATTACCCTGGTTAATTGATGGTAAATTCTGTTCAAAGTAGGTAAATCAATTTTAAATAATAACCCTTAAAACAAAAAAATATGAGAAGTATGCTGTCTTTTCTACACAGCTAGAGTTTTTATCATTATATTTAAAAAAGACAACTAATAGCTATTTATCAAGAAAAATATGAGAACTTCACTTTAAAGCTGTGATAAAGCATTCAAAATACAGAGAACACAAGCACAATTATGAAGAGAAAGATAGACAACCTAAATGAGAACCAACTGTTTCTATTTAATATCGATGCATTGAATCTCTGGATATGTAATTGTCTGGCCATTTCAATTTAGATGAATTTTTTTTAAGAAATCAAGAAACTACACATAATATTTTTAAATGGTTAAGGGAAAAATATCACATATGTTTCACTTTATAACACACTGTCTCTGTGACTGTTTGGAAATGGTTTATCTGATTTAGCAAAACTATGGTACTCCACTCCACTGAGGAAGATAAAAACAAATGGAAGCATATACCATGTTCATAGATTGGAAGAATTAACATCATCACAATGTCTGTACTACCCAAGGTAATTTATAGATTAAACTCAATCACTGTTAAAATACCGATGGTATATTTCACAGATAGAGAACAAACATTTCAAAAACTTATATGGAGCCATAAATGACCCCGAATAGCTGCAGCCATTTTGAGAAAGAAAAGCAAAGTAGGAGGGATCACAATACCTGATATCAAACCATATTACAAGGCCACTGTAGTCAAAAGAGTCTAGCATTGTCATAAGAACAGACACACAGATCAATGGAACAGAATACAGAGTGCACAAATAAACCCAAGCCTCTATGGACAATTAATACTCAACAAAGGGGGCAGTACATAAAATGGAGTAAAAATAGCCTCTTCAACAAGTGGACAGCTACATGCAAAACAATGACACTAGATCACCAACTTTCACTATACACAAAAATAAACTCAAGATGGATAAAAGACTTAAATATAAGTCATGACACCATAAAAGTCCTAGTGGAGAACATAGGGAAGAAAATCTCACATATTGCATGCAGCAATATTTTCACTGATATGTCCCCTAGGGACATAATGTAAAGAATAAACAAATGGGGCTTCATCAAAATAAAAAGCTTCCGCACGGCTAAAGGAAACATCAGCAAAATGAAAAGGGAACCAACCATATGGGAAAATATATTTGCAAATGATACCTTGAACAAGGGTTTGGCTTCCAAAATATATAAAGAATTAGACTCCACTCCAGGAAGACAAACAACCTAATTAAAAAATGGGCAAAGGACCTGAACAGACACTTCTCTAAGATGGACATACAGATGGCCCATAGACATATGAAAGTATGCTCAGCATTACTAGCCATCAGACAGATGCAAATTAAAACCACAATGAGATACCACTTCACACTGGTCAGAATGGCCATCATACACAAATCAACAAACAACAAGTGTTGGAGAGGTTGTGGAGAAAAGGGAACCCTAGTGCACTGTTGGTGGGAATGCAGACTGGTGCAGCCACTGTGGAAATTAGTATGGAATTTTCTCAAAAAACTAAAAATGGAACAGCCTTTTGACCTGACAATTCCACTTAGGGTGGGATTACACCCTAAGAATCCTAAAACATCAATTCAAGAGAGCCTATGCACCTCAATGTTCACTGCAGTACAATTTACAATGGCCAAGAGCTGGAAGCGATGTAAGTACCTATCAGTAAATAAGTGGATCAGAAAGTTATGGTACATTTACACAATGGAATACTATGCAACAGAAAGAAAGAAGGAGCTCCTACCCTTAGTGACAGCATGGATGAAACTGGAGAGCATTATGCTAAGTGAAATAACCAGGCTGTGACAGAAGAATACCATACGATCTCACTTTTTAGTAGAACCTAATCAACAAAACAAACAAGCAAGCAGAATAGAACCAGAGACACTAAAATAAAGATCAAACTGACAGTAACCAGATGGGTGATGTGAGGGGAAAATGGGAGGGAAAGGGGGAAGGGTCATCAAGGAGCATGAATAAAGGACACTTGGACAAAGCCAAAGGGAATAGTATTGAGGGCGGGAGGTGGGGTTGGCTGGGATTAGAGGGAGTGGTGGAGGAAATTGAGAACTGTTCTTGAACAACAATAAAAAGAAACAAAATAATTTTCTCCAACTGGTCTAAAAAACATACTATGAATACATCAAGTATTTGGCCTTATATATTTCTATGTGATTTCCCTCTTTTGTTAGCCTAGCCCCCCCTTCTTTCTGCAGAGATTCCTCCACTCATATGAGGATCATGAGCAACAAATTTAGAACCTGCCTCTTTGTCCACACTTGATTTGGCCAAGGGTTGACCTAAGATGGGTAACTGTGAACTGACTTAATTTTAAAAAGATGAGACAGTATGGAGTGCATCCTGTCTCTGAATATTTCACAAATGATTCTCTAAGCAGGAGTGCAAGGACCAAAGTTAGAAACACTTTGGTATAGCTCAGGGTTGTTCAAATTCCCTTGTTGCTAAAAATACTCTGGGGTGATAACTATGTAGCTTTCCATCACCCTTACTTCAAGATTATGATTCCATCAACTGTGGGTCTAGCAACCTGTATTTTAATAAGCACCTGTAAGTGATTTTATTTTCAGGAAAATTTAGGATATTTATTCTGAGAAATACCTTTGCCTGCATTTCAAGTAATTGGCACTTGAGAGCAGTATGCTTTTTCTGCCAGCATTATTGTTGGACTCTGCATTGTTTTCTGAAGGAAGTATTAGCTAACCATAAACTGTGAATTCAAAAAAGATAAGCCCTTGGTCATGGCTTTATTTTTTATTCTTAATTAATCTATTTACTCATTCAGCAAACACAAGGAACTTACAAGTTAATGGGGGGATAGGGCAGATATTAAATGAATAATCACATGAAAACATTGCACCCTGATTGGTGATATCAAGCAACAGGGTGCAAGGAAATTACAAGGGACCTGATTGGGTGGAGCAATAATTCAGGAAAGATTTTTCTTGGGCAATGATATTTAAGCTAATTTTATATACTGTAACTAGCTTTTGAACTTAACACTAACACATTGAATTTCTGGTATAGACTTGTTCTAATATTCTGATCCTGGGCTGAGATATGAATGGATTGATAACTCTAGATTTATTGTGCCTTTTCTACTCTGTATAAAAATGTCATATGTATTCTGATCTATAAACTTTTCAGAGCTTAGCTTTCTTTCTTCTAAGTTAGGCAGAACAGATTGGCATAAAGAATGTGTATATATATACATACATACATATGCAAAATGTATATGATATACACATATACATGTATATACACATGTATGTATGTATATATACATATATATGCACATATATATGCAGTCTATTATTTGGCAGAAAGTTTTCGCACTACTTATGGATTTTTTCCCTCAGTGGAAGTTCCAAGATAACACCAGAATATTTTAAAGAATAAATAATATAAAATTGAAGTGAGTGTCTAGATGATGTTAGAGAAGCATGGTCTCTGGACACAGACATGTATATATGTATGTATATATATATATATGCGTGTATATATATGTATATATATATATATATGCACACATGTGTATATAAATAAATAGAATAGAATAGAATAGAATAGAATAGAATAGAATAGAATAGAATAGAATAGAATAGAATATTGGTTAACTAGGACCTCCTCCCCTACCCCATTGCATTGATCCTTTCATGGTGTCTCCTGCATGCTCTTACTGATTTTTCTCATTTCTTTAGTCACCAACAGGGGTGTGAACCTACAAGTCTTGGTACCTGCTCCATACTTCAGATCTTCACTTACTCTCTCCTTGCATTTAAGGATACAACTTTCACTGAGTGATTCTTCAACTACAAACTTAACCATATCAATACTGAACTAAGGAGAGCCCAAAGATTAATAATATAATCAAAAACTAGTTTTCACACTTCTGTAAATATTGCTACTCAAAGACTGCTAACTACTCTGAGAAGACATTAACAGACCAAAAATATAAGATCAAGTGTTTTCATTAGCATGTCAACACATTTTACATATTTAAAATATCTTAACAGGCACTTTTGTTTGTGTCTCACAATAATTCAATGTAGGAGACATGTTATTTTTATTTTGCTAATAATAAAACAGAGACCCAGAGATAGAAATGTGTAGCCTGAGATCAAAACTCCACCTAGTTCAATCTGTCTCTATTTCTGATTATAAAGACAAGGTACCTCACTCAATTTTGTGGCTTACCTTACCCTGCCTTCTCTCTTATGGTCTCAGGGAACCTGCTTATTTGCAGTTCAACAAGGCTCCAGCAGTTTTGAATTTTTTTTCAATTTGCTTTCTCCAGCTGTCCCTGCTGTTTGAAAGATGAAGCATCAAATCTCAGCTTGAGTCCTGCCATTTTAGCCATAGAAACCTTAATAATTTTAACTGTTCTACTTGGAGCCTTAACTACACTGAAGTCCCACTCATTCAGAAAAGTGCTGGAGCGAGAACCCCATGTGGCTCAAGTGGTTTAACTGAAGATAGCTTATATCCCCACAGGATGTGGTGTCTTAGTGAGAGAACCTTCCTGGCCACCTAACATATGCTGCATCACTGCTTCCTAAACAGCCCTCCCCTGCACCACCATCTGTAGCTGTGGTTGCTGTAAGAATTCCTTTGTACAGAATGTTCTAAATAATTCATAAAACCTAACCATCGTCTCAGCTTTCTGACCTATCTTGTCATGAATGATTTTTCATTACCATTTTAAAAAGCACAATGTAAGAACAAGGTAACATATTTTTCAAATGTAGAAAAAAGCATTTTCCTTGCAATTCATAGCCTGTGCAGTACCAAAGACAGGGAACAGGGAACTTCCTAGTGTCCACCTCAGTCAGCACTTGGGTGGCGATGAATCTGGCTTCAATAAAGGCTGTTTTTCATCTTCAACTCTACTCTTTGTTCTGTATCCTTCAGTTATTTTCTCTGGTTCTTAAGTTGTCATCAAAAATGCAATTGTTCAAGAGCTCTCTGTAAATGTTTTCTCAACTCCATCTCAGACCCAGATAGAAAGTATTTATTGTCATACTTTGACATGTCTCTTGCACATTGCCTTGCTGTGTTTGAAAATGTATTTCCTCCTGGCTGGCGTAGCTCAGTGGATTGAGTGCGGGCTGGGAACCGAAGTGTCCCAGGTTCGATTCCCAGCCAGGGTACATTCCTGGGTTGCAGGCCATGGCCCCCAGCAACCGCACATTGATGTCTCTCTCTCTCTCTCTCTCTCTCTCTCTCTCTCTCTCTCTCTCTCTCTCTCTCTCTCTCTCCCCCTTCCCTCTCTAAAAAAATAAATAAATAAAATCTTTAAAAAAAAAAAAGAAAATGTATTTCCTTAAGCACTGGCCTTTGCATTTTAGTCCCCATTTTGATGCCTTTATCTTACCTATTACCTTCTGACTTTCCCTATCATGTACTCATCCCTCAGTAAAATCAAAGTATTTAAACATCTGACCCCATCAGTTTTAAGATCCCAATAGTTTATGTAGTCAAAATATTTGGTTTTAAATCCTGGCTTCACTGCTATGATCTGTGTGATCATGGGAAAACTGCAAATCCCTCTGGATTTCAGTCTCTTCATCTGTAAATTGGAATAGTGAAAGCACCTACTCCCCTGGTTGCTATGAGAATGAAAAATTAAAAACATGCAGAATACTTAGAACAATGTCTAATAGGTAATGTGAATTCAGTAATGTGAGCTTCAGTGTAAATTTTGGTTAGATGGAGTTGAGCACATTGACCTCTCAAGAAAACCATAAAAATTAAAACATGAATGCAAAATACCTAGAACAGAATCTGGCATAACATAGACACTCAAAAATCATATTCCCATTTCCCACCAACTGACCCTCCTCCACTCTGCACTTCCTTGTCTCACTTAAAGACTACTTTCCTCAGGTATTTTTGCTTTTGTGAATTAACAGCTATACTATAATACAAAAACTAAAGTTAAAGTGGTGATTTTGAATAGAGTCCAAAATATCAAAGAAAAGTAAAAAAAAATGTCAAATAGCAGCTGTGCTCTCAGGCAAAAAGCATTAAAGCACTGACTCATTTTTAAAAAGTTTCTTTTAATTCCACAATGAAGCAGACACTGTAATAGCCCTTACCTTCTGGCCATTAGACACCTAAGAGCTGCCAAAGAAACTGAAATACTAGCTGCTCTGTTCACAGTCATTCTTCTTAATTGCATGAGGTCAAGTGTAAAGTGTAATCACTTCCCTTCTGTTCAATTGGTGCCACTTTTCATTTTGTTCTTCTTCATAATCTATAGATTTCCAGGCCTATTAGGGGCCAGCATGTGCCATCTTCCTTAACTTAAGTTCTAGTGTTCAGTTCTCTTTGATGCTGCCCTTGCCAACTGGTCATCTACCCTCTGTTGATACCTTTCACGGAAAAGGAGCCCAAAATATCCAGAAGCTTGCCTAGGCCAGCTTGAAACAGACATATTTATGAGAAAATTCTCCCTTTGGTGAGCCAAAATCTGGCTCCATATGTTCTCTCCTAGTGCCTTAGCTATATCTTTTGAGACCTTATAGCAGTGTAATGGCAGTCAATCTATTATTTGGCAGAAAGTTTTCACACTACTTATGGATTTTTTCCCTTAGTGAAAATTCCAAGATAACACCAGAAAATTTTAAAGAATAAATAATATAAAATTGAAGTGAGTATCTAGATAATGTAGACCAAGAGATATTATTAGTTTTTGCAATCAAGTGTGCCCCTAAAATATTTCAGATTTGGACATTTATGGCATGCCTCTAAATTCCAATCTGTTCATTATTGTTTGAACAGTTGACAGTTGATGTTAGAAAAGCATGGTCTCTGGACACAGGCATTCATTCATTCAATCATCCATTCATTCACACATTCTCTTATTAACACAAATATTGGACATCATTTTATATACCATGTAAGTATATTTTTAGTGTGGTATTATACAATATTCTCCTCATGTCATCCCTATGTCAACTATAAACTTCAATAATTCATGTTTCAAACATGGGGAGAGAGGAGAATATTATTAGGAAATATGGAAATAATTTTGCCATTACCATCACCTACCTTTGTTCTTTGAACCATATTACTACTGCTTCACTGATTTCCCTGCTCCTAGTACTTATGAGTTTATGATCTTTAGAATTTTCCATATGCATTGAAGGATCCTAACTCACAAGACAGCTTGGTGCTTGCTCCCTGATTCATGCCTGGCATCTGTATTTAACATGCAAATATCTTGGTTTATAGATTTACATAAGAACAATAAAAAAGTCAAAAAAGCCTTCTAAGACAATGGCAAGGGTTGTTGTCACTGATTGGCTGCATTGGCTAGATGATGAAATGCAATTGGCAAGGCAAGCGAGCTCTAATATTGCTCTGTGCAGAAAGGTATGGGGATGAAACTTTGCCTATATCTGCAGTCGCCATGACTTTAGACCCCTAGTATTTAAACAGAAAGCTCAAAATAATCATTTAATGACTACTTTTATACACCCACTCTCAATACCCTACAGAGACTGCCAGAAACATACCTTAGTTGAACTATTTGGGTTTATTGCTCATTGCAGCTATGAGAGGGAAATGCACACTATAAGTGATCTCATGAAGGGGTTACTAAGGCCTTTTCATAGGATTTGCACTTACATTAGGTGATTTGGAGGATGTTGGAAAGAAGCAGGGATTTGCTTAATATCAGTTGAATGCTATCAGAAGGCAGGGTCAGTTTTATGATTGGGTATCATAAAAAGTCACTAATAAATCACCAGTAAACAAGTGCTGGTGAGGATGTGGGGAATAGGGAACCCTAGTGCACTGTTGGTGGGAATGCAGATTGGTGCAGCCACTATGGAAAACAGTATAGAATTTCCTCAAAAAATTAAAAATGTAACTGCCTTATGACCCAGCAATTCTACTGCTGGGAATATACCCTAAGAATCCTGAAACACCAAGCCAAAAAAACCTATGTACCCCAATGTTCATAGCAGCAGAACTTACAATAGCCAAGTGCTGGAAGCAGCCTCAGTGCCCATTGGTAAATGAGTTGGATCAAAACACTATGGTACATTTACACAATGGAATACTATGCAGCAGAAAGAAAGAAGGAGCTCCTACCTTTTACGACAGCATGGATGGACATGGAGAATATTATGCTAAGTGGAATAAACCAGGTGGTAAAAGACAAATACCATATGATATCACTTACAGAGGAATCTATTGAACAAAATAAACTAATGAGTAAAATAGAACCAAAGGCATAGAAACATGAAACAGATTGACAGAGGTAAGAGGGTTGGAAAGCAGTGGGGACTGATTGACAGAAGGTGAAGGGATTAGTAAAAGAACATATATGAGGGACCTGTGGACATATACAACAGTGTGGGTGTTGACTGTGGAAGTGGAAGGCTGAATGGAGAGTGGCAAAAGGGGAAATATCAGGACAACTGTAACAGAATAAACAATAATAAAATAAGAATAATTAGAAAAATCTTAAAGAAGAAAAGGGGAAACTAAAGTGAGGGTAGAGCTGTAATTGTTGAAGCAGTAACAGTCACTCACATGAGCCAGGATAGGCAGATGTTTGGTCATTTTTGTGATTTGGACAATGTTCATGTTCTGTGTGTATTGAGATATTATAACAGAGTGGTCTTGTTTTTGTTTTGATCCACAATGATCCCAGAGTGGCCTTGTTTGATGTTGATGTTCTGTGAATTTGTGTTCAACAGAATACCCAAGGTCTAGGTGTGATTGTCAGGCCAGCTGTT
Organism: Phyllostomus hastatus; assembly: GCF_019186645.2. Lineage (NCBI taxonomy): Eukaryota > Metazoa > Chordata > Mammalia > Chiroptera > Phyllostomidae > Phyllostomus > Phyllostomus hastatus. The sequence continues at coordinate 4,619,192 of NW_025333841.1, read as the reverse complement.
GGATGTCAGTCACTGCTTTTCTCTTTCTCATGACTAGACATTGTTTCACATCAGAGAACAAACTAGATGACAGTATAATTGCTTTCATTGGAAGGGGGAGAAAGAATGAAAATAATCTTAGTAAATAGATTATATAGTACATTAAAATGTGATAAATGATATGGAAAAGAAAAATGCAATAGAACAATGTAAAAGGTATGGGGAATGGGTTGGGTATAGACAGGAAAGTTGCAGTTTTTAGTAGGGTGGTATGGGTAGGCCTCATGGAGAAGGTGACACTGGAACAAAGACTTACTATGGAGGTGCGTCCTGTGAATAGCTGATGGAATCCTGGTTCATGCCCAAAGGAATCATCCTAACAGTAAGTTTGGATTCCTGCAACTTTCTAATTTACTCCATAGGCAATTGAGCTTATCCCCTTCTTTCTATTTTCCCACTGATCTCCCTGAGGGTTTTATTTATTTATTTATTTATTTATTATTTTTTTTTTTGCCTTAGACCAAAGAGAAAGGGATTGGATAAGAGGGACAGGATAAGCTAGGGTGTGTATGATGATGCCAGTTTCTGCAGTACTCCTGCTTTAAGAACTAATTAATTACTCAAGGAACTCAGTAATCTTCTTTCACCTCTCCTTCTACAAAGGTGTTAACTGCATGAGTTGTCCTCAATGGCAGGACAATTACTACTCCATCTTCACTCTAGCTGGGAATCTGCATTTCCTCTTCTCATGAAAGCTGACAGTTGTTCAAGTTTTGGCTCTGTCCATTGCAATCACAGTTAGACACAGGATTCTCAGCAGAATGGATCTGTCTCCTGTGGGATTTCTTCCATTGCTTTTATTTCTTCAGAACATATTCATGGTCATTATACTTATTTTTGCTCTACCTATATCTCTATATAGGTTTTATTCAGTATACATTGTCCCCAATTTTATATTTAAACATATAGATACAAACTGGTATTTTATTTGCATTTATTGATATTTTATGTCAAGAGCACAGTTTTTAAGTGATGCCATGGAGCTAAGGCTAAAATTTTGAGATTCCCTTTACAGTATTCTTCTGGACTTCAGTGCATTATATCCTGGTGGCTGCAAAGATCTTAAGACAATTCTGCAATAAAAATTTTAAAAACAGATATAATTGATACCAAATATGTATATATCAACTGATGTGTAAGATATTGTATGAAAGTCCTTTATTAATAAGCAACATGGCACTAGGAGGAAAAATATGTGTCTTTCTGATTTTTGACATTGGAAGTCTAGCTGTATGCTTAACATATCCAAACAATAATAACTGTTATTATTAAGAGATAATTCTTGACTCAGTATGTCTAATGATCTGATTGTGGGACCTAATTTTATTATTAACTTTTAATAATCATGGTAACTTACATTTATATGGGGCATTACACTTTGCTTTTATATCCAGTTTGCCATTTGAGCCTTATAACATCTCTGGGAGATACAGAATGTTCTGAGTTATTATCCTCATTTTACTGTAAAGAAACTAGGGCTCATAGAAATGAAGTAACTTGCAAAATTAATAAGAGCTGGATGCTGGCATTGAACTAAATCTCCTGAATATGAATATAACTTTCAAATAAAGGAATCAGACATTCTTTCTATCTTCTACCTGTAACTACTTATATGACCTTAGACAAGTCATTTAATCTCTCCAAGCTTCCATTTTCTTGAGACTAATGATAGTGCCTACCTCTGTGAATTAGGTATAATAAAATACATACACATGTGTGTGTGTTCTCAGCCCCAATTTCCAGTGTGTGTTGGGAGTCTCCAGAATCAACAAACAATCTGCAAGATATCAACTAGGTGTCCTAAAATTCAACTCAATTCTGACACTATCTATCTAGAGATAGCATTAGATTCTACAAGTTAAGGGTTCAGTGCTCCAAGGCTCACTCCCTCCACTTCAGATGGCAGTTACAAGCGGACCAGCTAAAGATCTCAGGTTCCCACAACCCCATCCTTGGGTTCAAATAATTTGTTAGAGTAGCATATATCACTCAGGGAAACATTTTATTGAATACTTTATCAGTTTATTACAAAAGGGTGCAACTCAGAAACAGCCAGATGCAAGAGATGCATAGGGCAAAGTATGTGGGAAGGGCACAGACGTTCCATGCTTTCTCCAGACACACCATTCTCCCAGAATCTCAGTGTGTTTACCAAACTGGAAGTTCTCTGAACCCCCTCCTTTTGTGTTTTTGTGAAGGCTTCATTACATAGGTATGATTGATTAAAGCATTGGTCATTAGTGATCAATTCAACCTTAAGCCCTTCTCTTCTCCCTGGAAACCAGGGGGTGGAACTGAAAGTCCCAACTCTCTATTCATGGTTGTTTCCCTGACAACCAGCCCTCATTATAAGGTGCTTTCCAAATATTCCTTCATTAACATAATTCCAGTTGCGGTGGAAAGGGGCTTGTTGACCATAACAAGACACCCATTTCACATTTGTGGCTCTGAAGGTATTTTAAGAACTTACCGAGGACAGGAGACCAAGTATTATCACAAAAGATTCTCCCATCACTCTTATTGCTCAGGGAATTCCAAAGGCTTTGGGAGCTGTAATCTAGGCACCTTAGATGAAGACCAAATAACTATAACTATAACTATAACTATAACTAACTATAACAACTATAACTATATATATAACTATATATATATAACAATTCTTATGTTATACATTCTAGTATAACACCTAGAGAACTATACAGCTTGATAAGTTGATAGCCACTATTATTTTGAGCAGCAACAACACTTATAAAATCATTTGTCCTTCTTTAAAACAGGAAGACTAGAACTTGGCTCTAGGGTTGACATTAGTTTTAAGTGAGATATTAAAAGCATAGTGTTTAGCACAGTACGAGGTTTGTCCACAATATATCTAGACATATAATAGGAAAAATAGAGACATTTATTGAAGAAGATACAAGGTACAAGAAACCATTGTACATGGGACAATGATACCTCAGTCCCTTTCAGAGTAGGCGCCTTGGGACCTCACATAATTCTCCTAATTGCCATCAACTACCCTGTCGTATTTCCCTAAATCTCACTGATGGTCTTAAATCTTTTATTTTTCAAAGGTGATTTTTGTTTTGGGAAAAGCCAGAAATCACAGGGCACCAAATCTGGGCTGTAGTGGGGCTGAGTCACCTGGGTGATTTGATGTTTCACCAGAAAACTCTGCACGAGATGTGATGCCTGAGTGGGCACGTTGTTATGATGTAGTGGCCAATTACCAGTTTCCCATATACGTGGCCTTCAGAATCATCTAAATAGTTTCCACAGAAAAATGTTCAAGCTTAATGTAAAATTTGATGCAGATTCGTTGCTCTACTCTCTCATTTTGAATGTGACAACCACACAGTATCATGTGCTCACTCAACACTGATTAGTACAATGAAGTCATCACTGTTCATGCATGCATATTCCAGTCCACTCTCCTTGGCTGTCAGGTAACATCAATGGCATGCAAACTGTTCTTATTATATGAACAGTGGTTGGGCTTTTTCTGAACAAACCTTGTATGTGTTACATACATTTTGCTTACCTTGCTTCACTCATCAGTTCAAATGGTGACTGCAACCAAGAAATCAAGAGAAGGCTGAGAGTATTAGAGGTGGCATTGTAAGAATTAGGAAAAGTTACCAAGTGTAAAGTGGTATCATTAGAGACCAAGTCTAAAATTATTTGCACTCTTGTAGTACCAATTATTATGTACTGATGTGAAGATTGTGTTAATTGTGAACATTACCACATGTTAGACATCAGTCCTTTAGTTTGGCTATGAAAAAGATTCAGAGCCAAGGAACTCAAATATGAGCAAACATTGATTTAGGAAGTCACAGGGGTAGAAGTGATCCATGGAAGAAGTAAGCCAGCTGAGCTGCATGGGCTCAGGAAACAAGTTACAGAGGAAAAAGGAGCACCCTTGGAGCTTAGGAGAAAGAAAGGCAAAGAAAATGTGCAAGGGGGAAGGAGAAGGGAAAAGATTCAGGTGTGCTCCAGAGAAAGAGAGCATGTGCTGGGTCCTTCAACTTGAGGGGCTTTATGTGTTTCCAAAGGCAGGGATTTGAGGGGAGATCTCAAGGGAGGATCTTAATGGAATATTCATTAGCTTTTCCAGTTGTGTCCTTTTGGGGTTGTGGTCTCTACTGACTGGTTGATGCTATTGTAAGGGGTCATTAGTCATTGCAGCTGGTCCTCATGTCAGCCATGGTGTCATTTTGCCTGGTTTTGCTGCTTTTCTAGGACTGGAGCTGAATGACAACTGAGGCTTTAAGCATTAAGCCCTAGAGATATTATCTAGTGCTTAAGGGAGTGGTTGTGCAAGGGCTTGTATGGGAGTCCTATGAGGCTATTCTCTGGCCCTTTAGTTCCTCCTCTAAGGGGATATACTACATGACTAGTGATAGACAAGAGGAGGAAAGGTCAGAGAAGGGTCTGAACCACATGATTAGGAATAGGCTATGGGAGGAAAGGCCACCCTGGAGATGGGGTTCTGCTTACAATTGTTCATTGCTAGGCACCCAGGGCTCTCTGCCCTGGTGACCTTCAGTAGTACCTGGCCTATTGTTCCTACTCTGCTCATGTCTGTCTGACTACCTATTGTATAAATTGGACAATAATGAATGCTGATAGGAAAAAATTAATTCATTTGAAATATGGTGTTGAAGGAGAGCTCTACAGATATCCTGAACAGCCAGAAAGACAAACAAGTGGGTCATACAGCAAATTAAGCCTGAATCATTGCTGGAGACAAAAATGACAAAACTAAAGCTGCCTTACTTTGGGCACATCATGAGAAAGTTGGATTCTTTGGAAAAGGCAATAATGCTGGGGGGAAATAGAAGGCAGCAGGAAAAGAGGAAGACCATGTATGAAATGGATTGACTCCATGAAAGAATTTATGGGCATGAGTCTGCAGGAGCTGAAAGGGGCTGTTGAGGACAGGACAGTGGGCAGATCACTCCTTCACAGGATTGTCAGGACTCAGAGCAAACTCAATGGCATGTAACACACATATGTTACAAATGCAGACATTCAACCAATGATAGCTAATATTATAATTATTCTAATTTGTATATTAAGATTAACTTTCCTGAAAGTGACAGAAATCTCAAATTTAAGCAAAGATTAGTTTGCTATTATTGACTTATGTAGCTAAACAATTAAGGGATATATTTCACTTCTGCCCTGCCTAGATAAAGAAAACTGAATGATGTCTTCAGAATCTCTCTTACCACTTGGCCCCATTCTCCTGTGTTGACTCTATTATCAGGTGGTTTTAAGCTATCTTCCAGAAGTTCCCACACCTTCATTACCCCAAGATTTCTATTGAGTGGCAAAGAGCAAAAGTATTTATCCAAGCACTTCATAGCAAGTGATGCAAGATTTATTTGATTGTGCCAGCGCTTAAGTTATGTGCCCACTGTTGTGTCAATTATTCTGTCCAGAAAATTTTGATATATTGGCTTACTTAGTTCTGAATGACATGCAAATGTTTCATACATGTTTAGCATAATGTGTACACTTGTTTTCAAAGGAGATAGTTCCACATTGTTGGTCTACATAATTAGGTTGTTCCCTTGTAGTCCCCATAGCCACAGTTCACATTCAGTCTCATTTTCCTGCTTGGTAGCACAACAAAGTGGGATTTAATACAAACAGGTTGAAAAAAACTATTAATTAACACACTACCAGGTAACACAATTCAATGTAATTAAAGATTTATGTGATGACTCCCACATTATGTAAGAATACACTGTCCTGGACACCATAAAGTATATTTTTAAAAAGCCCTGCCTTCAAGAGGGTCTCAGACTTATGGGGTGACAGAGGAGACAGCTCTTTGTAATATACAGGTGAATATGAGCAATAGATAGCAGATGTTTGCCAAAGTGCTCTGGAAATGTAGAAGATGATATTAACCTTGAATGGGATAGGACAAAAATAGAGACAAAAACTGAGATACGGTGATTGAAATTTGGTGGTAAGTTGAAAAATATTTGGTTTGAGGCATCAAACTGTAGTTTCTCAAAACAGACCTGGACATATGGTAAGGAAATTATGCTGGAGTCATGGAGCATATTATATGCAGATTTATGAGTGTATTCTTTCCTTTTTCCCAAGATGCTCCACTTTTTTTCCTGTCTCTTGATTCCACCAGATAAATGAAAACCAATTACAGCTACGAATATTCAGAGGCCACTTCTCACTTGCTCCATGCCACTGGGACTTATTCTTGTGATTAGAATGGATTCAGTAACAGTGTTCATTCATTCACCATGTCAGTTAATGAGTTCCTACTAGGTGTCAGTTGTGTACCAGCCACATTAAAGGATAAAAAGATGCTAAGATATATTTCTTGCCTGAAATTTAAGGTGCATACATTTTTGTTGGAGAGACAGACTAAAAAGTACTGTACAATGTGAGAAATGTAGTACTAGAGACCTGTGGGACATTTGTAGAAACATCAGAAGGAGAACAAGTACTTCCCTATGCAAGGTGCAGGTGGATATTTGGTTAACAAATTTTCACTGAGGAGATGGCATTTGAGCTGGGTCTCTAAGCAGGGGAGGAAATTTGTACGAATGAAAAGAGGCCTGAAAAGCTACCTGGAGAGACCTTGATATGCCAGGAGTGTGTGTAGTTTCAAGGGAGAAACTAGCAAGAGATAAAGCCAGAAGGGTGTGCAGGCATCAGATAGAGAAAGATCTTAGAGATTTCACTTTATTGACTACACGATGGTGATGTGGGGGATCATGGGTGGAGCAGAGGCATGGACATGCAAGAGATCCAATCACAGAAGTGATATAATTACTACAAATAATTATCAAGCAAAATTACGAAGTTAGAGGACAGAAAGCTATTATTTGTGAACTTCTATAGAAGTTCTGTTTTAGGAAAATCTGATGAATCCAAATGTGAACTAAAATTAAGTACATAAACATATGGTTAAATAATACTTCACTTTAAGGAAAGATAGTTCCTTGAAGTTGAGATCTTCCATGGTGCAATATATTATGTAATTCTGTTTATCATAAATCATCATAATATTTTTCAGAAGCATTTCCATTATCTGAACCAAGGACTACTTACTTGTTTGGGCCAAATGTGTAAATCTCACACTAATTGACTGTGTAGCTGGAATGCATTGCTGGACATGTCTAATATTTGAAGAGAAAACCAAAGATGACACAGCTATATTCTCTTAATATACAAGAACCTCCCTGTAGCAGTGACCTTGGGATCTTTGCTGCAAAATAATCAGACAGGTGGAAGAAAACAGCCACTAAAAGACCTTGTGATGCTTGAATAACTAAATCCTCTTAGATTAAATCCAAATGCCCATCTTATTCTGAATTCTATGCCATGACAAGTATTAACAAATACCAAATATATTATTCAAATTATGATGACCTTGTGCTTTTGATTTAAAAAGTTTGCAGATATTAGTATTCAAAAGTAGTTTGGGGACTTGCATTTCTGAAGCTATTGTAAAGTCTTTCAGAATGCCACATAAATCTTTTAGCTTTTCTTATTAACTTAGCACTTGTAACTTAAGTATTTACTCCTAACTCAGCCACATTCTTCTTCCTTTTAAGCTTTTATAGCTGAGGAAAAAACTTCTATTAATCACCAATGAAACTCTAAAGAGCCATTGGAAAGGAAAAGTACATGGTGGCTTTCAAATCCATCATTTGAAACAAAACATAGGTAAATTTTCATATGTTTAAATCTAGATATGAAGGAAGGACACTACATTCAAATTATTTACCATGTTTTCTTCCCATAACTTCATGAAAAATATCTCTACTATCATTCTTAACTTCCAATCAACCTAGGAGAGAAACAGTTATAAAAAATGGGAGCCATTGTATTTACTTTTTCTGTCTCAGACTGTGTTAGAATATACTAACAGAACACCATTATCTTTCTTTAATTTGTAAGGCAGTCCAGGAACCTACTTTCCTTCCACCTTACACAGCACGAAAATGATTTCTCCTCCTACAGTGATGACATGAAATATATTTTTGGTCTCTGTTAGTTGACATGCAAATGTACCCACTGTAACACAAGCAAAACTCATTAAAAGCTGCTGGAATGCAATTGTGTTATCTCCCAGGAACACAGAAAATAACATTAGTTATCACTCCAGTGCATTTCCATTTGTTAACACTGTGAACTCACCCACCCTACCCATCTTCCCTCAAGGTCTCCATAGAAATTTTTCTTATTTTATTCTAGTTCCATCAGACAAAAGCTCTAGGTGTCTATTTATCACAAAGACACATTTTTATTTAAATTGCAAAATACTGCCACATGATCTCATCTATAACTTGGAAACTTTTGTTTCCTAATATGTCATATAGGTTTGACTTTGCAGATGTTGCTAAAACTCCTTCACTGAGTGTTTGGAATTGTTGCTTAGATAACAAATATTTAGCTTGTGGGGGGGCAGTGGGGAATGGAGACAACTGTACTTGAACAACAGTAAAAAAATAAATAAAAAAGAAAAAAGGAAAGGGTCATGTATAAAAAGTGACATACATCATTTGAAAATATACCTTTCTCTAATATTTTACTCATTTTCAGAAAGTGTTTCTTTTGCAGAGAGATTCCCAGTGCTTTTGGTTTTGTAAATACTCTGCTAATATGAATATAAAGGACATTTGGGCAAATCATTTTCTTATTCTATACTTTTCCTGTTTCTGCTTACTACAGTCACCCAGTCTGGAAGGTGGAAAGAATTTTACCTACTTTAGGGAAAGTTCAGAAGGCAAAAACTAAACAAATAAATGATCAAGATAGTAATATTTGCTATAAAGAAAATTAAGTAGGATGTTGTATGGAGAGATACTTAGATGACATTTGGTTTTCTTTCAACTTTATTTAGGTACGATTGACAAAAATGTATATATTATGATTGCACAAGGTGATGTTTTAAGGTATAAAACATGATGATTTAATATACATATACATTGTGAAATAATTACTACAGTGAAGTTAATTAGCACATCCATCACTTCACATAATTAGCATTTTTTGTGGGAAGAATACTTAAGATTTATTTTCTTAGCCAATTTCAAGTACACGATAGTTTTATCAACTATAGTTACTATGCTGTACGTTAGAACCACAGAACTTATCTTAAAAGTAGAAGTTTGTATTCTTTGGCCAACATCTCTCCATTTCCCTCTCCCCACCCTGACCCCTAGGAACCACATTCTAGTTTCTGTCTCCATGAGTTCAACTTTTATAGATTTTATGTATGTGAGATCATATAGTATGACTTTCTCTGACTTATTTTACTTAGCATAATATCTTCCAGGTTCATCAATATTGTAAATGGCAAGATTTCCTTTCTATTTATGATTGAATAAACTTCCATTAAAATATATCACATTTTAGCCCTGGCTGGCGTAGCTCAGTGGATTGAGCGCGGGCTCTGAACCAAAGTGTCCCAGGTTTGATTCCCAACCAGGGTACATGCCTGGGTTGCAGGCTATAACCCCCAGCAACCGCACATTGATGTTTCTCTCTCTTTCTCTCTCTCTATCTCCCTCCCTTCCCTCTCTAAAAATAAATAAATAAAATCTTAAAAATATATATATATCACATTTTCTTTAGCTTTTTATCTGTCAAAAGACTCTTAGGTTATTTTCATATCTTGGTTATTGTGAAGAACTCTGGATCAGTCTGCAGATATCCCTTCAAGATACTGACTTCATTTCCTTTGTGTATATACCCAGAAGTAGGATTACTGGATCATATTTAATGTTGAGAAAGAGCCATCCAAGTGAGGATCTTGGGGAAGAGACTACCCCAGGTAGACAAAACAGCTAATATGTACAGTAAGGTGCTCAACAATTATTTGATAAATGAGGAATTATCTTTAATTACTATATAATTTTGTTTTCTTATTTATTGTTTATCCATATTTTTCTTTTGTTATTTTTAGCAATTTTTCTATGAAGGTAGCATACCTTAGGAGAAAAGATATTTTGTACTTCAAGGACATTAACCCTTTATTTGCTGCAGGTGTGTGGCAAATGCTCTCCCATTTTACTTATATTTTGACTCATTTTATTCTTTCTTTTCTTACAGAGTTTATATTTTATATTTAGCTCTATTAACCTGTATAATATTTTTTAACTTTTATTATGTGTTTAGAAATATTCTCTCTACCTAAAGATAATTAGTGTTTAAGACATCGATGTTTATTTGTATTTCATCTTTGGTTTAAGGTTTGAGATTAAAGCATATGATAAATCTTGCATTTATTCAAGTTAAGAAATCATTTTTATATATTTTTTTCAAAATGGCTAAATAGTAACCAAACTGCACTTAAATAATTGATATTTTCCTGTTGATTTCAAATGCTATCTCATCATATACTAAATTACATGTTCTTGAGTTTAATTCCAGGCTCTGAAATGTGTTCCTTTAAGCTATTCCTCTGTGCCAGTACAAAGTGTTTTGTTTTTGTCCATCTTTATGATGCCATTGATATATGTTAGGACCATTCTTTTTTTATATTTTATTTATTTATTTTTAGAGAAAGGAAGAGAGGAGAAAGGGAAAGAAACATCAGTGTGTAGTTGCCTCTCACAAGCCCACTACTGAGGATCTGGCCCCCAACCCAGGCATGTGCCCTAACTGGGAATCGAACCGGTTCCCAGGTTTGGCACTCAATCAACTGAGTTCCTTTCCACTCAGTTCCTTCGGTTCACAGGCCGGCATTCAATCAACTGAGCCACACCAGCCAGAGCAGGACCATTCTTTATAAGAATTACCTGGAATCTAGAGATTAAAATACATGAACAAACAAAACAAAAACAGACTCATAGATACAGAGAACAGACTGATGGCTGGAGGGTGGTTGAGGGCTAGGTGAAAAAGGTGAAGGGATTGAGAAGTACAGTTCAGTAGTTACAAAATAATCATGGGGATGTAAAGTACAGCATAGGGAATATAGCCAATGATACTGTAATAACTATGTGCAATGCCAGTTGGGTACTGGAAATATCAGAGGGTGCACTTTGTTCTGTATATGATTGTGTAACCACTATGCTGTACACATGAAATGAATACAAAATAAGATTGAATATAATCTGTGATTGAAAAAATATTTTTAAGTATTTTAAAATTATCAATTATTATAATCTATTTTTAAGGTATATACCTTTGACTAAATTTATCCATTTATTTATTATATTTTTAAGTATATTTTATTATGGTACTACAGTTGTCCCAGTATTTCCTTCTTTGTTCTCCCCCTCTGCCTGGTTCCTCCCTTCCTTGGAATGATATTTTAATGGAAACAAATTGAAAATTATACATTATACTTAAAGACAATATAAATTTTTACTTAGATTATTCTTAAATGCATTTTGCTTTTTGCTATTGTAAATGTGCTCTCTTTTAGTGTAATGAACCTGTAATTAGTTTTTAAAAAAATGTGCAGTGAATTTCTTTAGGTTTTCTATGCATATAAAAATGCAATCTATAAATGATTATTTATATCTATCTATACCTATCTACAATAATAATCATCATCATTTATTGAAGACATATGTGTGTGTTTATTGGAACCAAAGCACATGTGTTTCAACGTGGCTTCACAACTTTAATACTGTGTGTATATGGGCTAGTTCTTTTACATCTCTTTATCTCAGGTTTCTGTAAAGTTGAGATATAGTTACCTACCTTGTAGTTGGTTTTGAAGATGAAGTGAGTTAGTTAATGCAAAATGCTTAGAACAGTGCCCAGATCATGGTAAACAATATAAAGGGTTTGTTGCTGTTACCATTCTTAGTATTATTTTATTAGCTTAGGTTTTCAAAGAAAAGCTAAATGATGTTGGTGCAAGTTAGCATTTTTATTTTGTTCCATACTTTAGAGACAATGCCCTCTAGAGATTTTTTTTCATATTTTATTGTAACCCACCCCACCATTTGCTCGGCAGTTTCTGTAAGTGTTGACTCTGACTAATATATAGCTTGTAGATAAACTGCATGTTTGTATAAGAATCCTAGGAACTAACATTAAAGGATACAGACTTTGACCTTTAGTAATCTCAGCTCCAGGAGATTTGCTGACCTTCAACTGTAAAACCAGGATAAGGACTTCCAGTCAAAATGGAGGCATAGGTAAACATGACTTGCCTCCTTGCACAACCAGACACACTAAAAATTACAACTAAGCTACCAAAATATTATCACTCAGAATCATCAGAAAAATCAAGCTGTAGGGAAGCCCAACAACCAAGGAATTTAAAAAGTCACATTCATCCAGACAGGTAGAGGGGTGGAGACATACCCATGTGTGGTAGATAAAAATTGGGAAGAATATCTTGGGGGCTAGGAGTCCCAGCCCCACACCAGGACGCCCAGCCCAGGGTTCCAGTACCAGGAAGGTAAGTCCACATAACTTCTGCATGTAAAAAGCAGTGGAGTTGGGCAGCAGAAGAAACTGCAGGGGTCTCAGGTATCTCCTCTTAAAGGGTCCACAACAGACTTAAGACTTATGCAGACTCACTCTCTCCAGGATCCAGCACCAGGGAAGCAGCTTGAAAGGCACCAGTGGCATATTTGGCGGGGGGGGGGGGGGGTGGAATGAAGTGTTTGGCATCAGGGCAAGTGCCAAGAAGCAGATTACTCCCAAACAAAACTCCAGAGGCCAGGCAGCAGCCATTGTCCTTTTCTGAGCCCTCCCCCACAGACAGACACAGAATAGAGACACCATATTTGAGATTCTACCAACCTTGGTTCACAGGGGTTGCTCCACCTAGGCGATTACCTAAGGCTCTACCCCATCCAAATTACAGGTGCACTTTTGTACAATAGGCCACACTGCTAAGACAGGGAATCAAAGCAGCTCTACCTAATACATAGAAACAAACACAGGGAGGTTGCCAAAATGAAAAGACAAAGACATACGGCCCAAAATGAAAGAACACAACAAAACTCCATAAAAAGAACTAAACAAAATGAGAATAGAGTTAAACAATCTATCAGATGCATAATTCAAAATACTGGTTATTAAGATGCTCCTTTGGCATTGCCCTTTATTTCTTCTTTCTCCTCATCCCCATAACCAATTAGTCACCAAGTTATAATGGTACAACATTCTTGATATTTCTCAAATCCAATCCCATCTCTTACTAACACAATTCTATACTTCATATTTTCTTTCCTAGGACTATAGGAAGTCTCAAGTGGTCCCATGTGCCAGGTCTTGTTTTCCTCCAAAATAACACTAGAACAACTCTAGCAGTATATTTTAAAATTGGAAATCTGATGGTATTATTTTCCTATATAAATTATTTTATTGAATTCTTATATCTTTATAAAAAATTCAAATCTTAAAATGCATAATTTTCTTTATGATTTGTGTCCCACTTCAATTTGTGTCTTCATCTGCTGCCTCCCCCCCCAGAAAACCTTGTTATTTAACAAAGCTGTATTACTTTAATATTTTCTGTGGGCCATATTTTTAATTACTTCTATTACTTGTGTATGTCATTTTTCCTTTTGCTTAGAATTCCCTTTCTCTCTTGGTTAGTATGAACTCTTAATTATCTAAAATGGCAGCTTAAAATACCATCTCCTCTAGAAAACTGACCTTGACTTATTTGAGAACTGGATGAGTGCTCTCTTCTCTATATTCCTGTAGATCCACATGCATATATCTACAACAGTGTTTATTGTATGGTTTATTACAAATTATTTATGCTTGTTTCCCCTGATAACTGTGGCCTAGATGGACTATAAGTGCAATGTATTCATCTGCATATTCTTAGTGCTTAGCAAGAGAGCCTGAGCAACAGTAATTGTTCAAAAGAATGAATAAGTGATTTATCAATTAAGTATGATTTCAAAGCAAGGCTACTTTCTTTTTCTCCATCATCAAATATGTATCTTCCACACTGGTACCCAAACTACATTTTAGGGAAATTAGAACCTGAGGTAGCTGAATACTGGGGTTCTGGAGTCAAACTTCTGGAGTTAAAATCCTATCTCTGCCATATGCCCTAATCTGCTAGATCTAATTTTTGTCATCTGTGAACTAGTAGTAAGATTATCTCTCTTATTGTGTTGCTTCAAAGATTAAATAAGATAAATATAAAATAAAAGTTACCATTTCTAAACATCAAATTTCACTATGTAGTTTCTCTGCTTAAAATCATTTGCCCATCCCACATATACATCCTATTCTCTAGATACACTAATAAAACTGTTGGTAAAAAATATATTAGTCTATATTTAATTACTAGGTGTAAGGCACAATTTCACTGATTTAATGTATTGCTTTCACCCATTTATTCATTCAACTTATTACCATGAAGCATCCATTTTGGGTCAGGCACTGTTCTAAACATTAGAAACAAACTGACTAAACTGTTTCTCTGCCATTATGTAACTTATATTCTAGTGAGGGAAGAGCAGGCAGTAAACAAAAATAAATAAGCTAAACATATACTATGCCTGATGGTAATCAATACAATGGAGGAAATAATGCAGAAAGTTGAGGTTCAGAGGGTGCTGAAGGGATATTCTTTTAAATAAGCAGTCACAGAAGTGCTCAATGGAAGGACAATACTTAAGAAAATTAGAGAAGGTAAAGGAACAAGCCATGTGGATATTTGAGGAAAAAAGAAATCCATAAATGAACAATTACAGGGGTCTTGTGGGAAAAATGTGCCTGTTTTACTGCAAGAACTATGAGGAGGTCATACTGACTGGGGAAGAGTAAGAGAGCCATAGTGGTAGACATTAAAGTCACAGAAGTAGCAGGATTCAGATCATATAGAATGTGATTTGAGTGAGCTGTAAAGCCATTGTTAGTTTTTAGTAAAGGAGTGAATTTTAAAAGATAATTCTCAAAGCTGTATGCAGAATGAATTGTAAATAGGTAGGGGTGGTGGTAAATACATTAATTAGGAATCTACTCAAATAATCCAGGTGAGAGGCAATGATGATTTGGCCCAGAACTGTAATGTCAGAGATAGTGAAAAGTAGGCTAGTTCTGAGAGTATTTTGATGGAGAGCCTACAGAATGTGCTGATTAAATTAATTTTGGGTGTGATAAAAGGAAAAGAGTCAAGAATAATGATGATGATAATAATAATGTATATTGCCTTTATGCATCCAGTACTATTAAAGTTTTTGTAAATATTTACTCATTTAGTTCTCAGAAAAGATGAAGACATAGTTCCTGGCACATATGGGTATTCCATATTTACTGATTGGGGCATAGAGAGGATAAAGAACTAGGCCACGCTATGCAGCTAGTAAGTAGTGAACCCACAACTCCATCTGGTTACAGCATCCATGATGTTAATCACTCCTTGATGCTTGGATGGTTTTAAGGCATTTGGTCACACTAATTGGAGAGATGAAAGACTGAATATACAAATGTGGGAGTCAATAATGTATTGAGGCAGAATGAAATCACTTAGGGAGTGAGTATACACAGAGGTGATAAGAGGTCTAAGATGCACTGCAGGAAACTCCAACATTTACAATTGTGGCAGATGAGGAGACATCAGAAAAGGAAATGTCTAAAGAATAGCTAGAGAGGTAGGAGAATACCCAGCACAATGTAGTGTCCTGAAAGTCAAGTGAAGAATGTATTTCAAGCATAAGTGGATAAACAACTGTGTCAAATGATGCTCATATATCAGGTAAGATGAGAACCACAAATTGAAGGGTAGATTTAGCAAGCTTGGAAAGAGCAGTTTCTATGTAATACAGAGTGAGTTCCAAAAGAGAAATGAAAGAAAAGAATTGGAAACAGCAAATACAGAAAACTCTTTCTGGAAACTAATCTGTTTTAGATGCAAGGAAAAAGGTGCCATGGGTCAATGGTTTTTTTAGTTTGTTTTTATTTTCCTTTGAGATAGAACTAATGCTTCTTGCTGACGGGAATGATACATGAAATAGGAATAAACTGATGATGTAGTACAGAATATGGATAATTTCTAGTCTCAAATCTTTGAATATGTCTGAGGGGCTGGGATCTAGTATACACAAACACAGACAATTTACTTAGAACTATGGTTCTTGTTAGTAGCCATGCTTCTCTGAAAAGCCATTGTGATGTCATGTTTTATTTTCTAGCATGGTTATGCCTGAACCTTTACATATTAAAATACATTTTTCAACAAATTGCTTTATTTAAAGGTCTTCTTTATTTTATATTTAATATTTTGTATTGGTTTTTGGAAATTATTTATATAAGTGGTTTATGGATTTTATTTCAGAATAGTAAGGAGAGTCACCCTAGACCAATTAAATCAGGGTTTCTATGACATAGGCAATAGCATAGGTATTTTTAAATTAAAAAATATAAAGTATAGTTGGCATATGGTATTATGTTATTTCAGGTGTATGGCATAGTGGTTGACATTCATATATGTTATGATGTGATCACCGTGATAAGTGATCAGAAAAGCCAATCAATGTGTCTCTAGGTTTAGCAACAGCTGTCCCTTTATTTAATGTCTGCATTTTCTGTGGACTAAGCACTCAAAGCCCACACCGTGCCCTACCTTCTTCCCCTCCTTGAGTGGGAAGAACAAAAGACCCTGTGCTCCATACCCAGCTTTCTCACCACATCTCTGCTGTCTTTTTATCAATGTAAGTCAGTGGTTCTCAATCTGAGAGTCATTTGGCTCCCCCTGCCCCACCTTTCCAGTGGACATTTGTCAATATCTGGAGAAATTTGGAGTTGTTGTAACTGGGGGGTGGGGGTTACTTGTATAATTAGATAATGGCCTAGAATGTTGCTAAATATGTTACATTGCACAGTGTACCACCAATGAGCAAGAAACTATCTGGCTTTAACTGTCAATGGTGTTGAAAATGGAAACCTTGGTATAGGCTGCAACTTTTCTGGACTTAGCTTAGCCTAGGTATAGTGGCAGGACAGTTCACCACAGGTCTTTCAGGGCATGTAAATCTGAGTGGGAAAAATAGGGATACTGGTTTGAGGTTGAAGGTTAGCAGACTCAGAAGGTGGCTGGTCTGAGAAGAACCAAACAGAATCCTGGATGTCCCCCCACCTGTGTCTTATGTTGCTGCCAGGGAAATAAAGGTTTGTAAAATCTTTAGGAATGTCACCTGTTGCTAAGGAGAAAAGATAACATGTAGTAATGAGCATACTTTTTAATGCAAGGAAGCCATAGAAATATAGCTGCCTGTTTTCTTGGCACCTTCAAGCTGTCTAAGCTCTTTCTCCTTGGAAAGAGACAACTTAATGTCCCCTGCCTTAGTGTTTATCTTCTGGTCCCTCTCTCTCTAGCTCTTACTTATTTGTTTTTCCTCATCCCTCTAAGAAAATCAAATTAGGCTAGCTATGTCCAACCTCTAAAGTGAAGTACGTATGAAAGTATCTCAACACTAATATAGTCTAATAGCTTGTGCAGGCCAGGGGATCAGTAATGTTCTGGTGCTGGTAGGAAAATGTGATAGCAGCCCTGGCTGGTGTAGCTCAGTGGATTGAGCACGGGCTGTGAACCAAAGTATCACAGGTTCGATTCCCAGTCAGGGTACATGCCTGGGTTGCAGGCCATGACCCCCAGCAACTGCACATTGATGTTTCTCTCTCTCTCTTTATCTCCCTCCCTTCCCTCTCTAAAAATAAATAAATAAAATCTTAAAAAAAAAGAAAATGTGATAGCAAGACACACCAAGGTGCAGGCTTCTGATGAACCAGAGAGCCAACATGCAGATGGTCTATTGGAAGTTCTGCTTACTAGACCCTGGCTTGACCTGGAGATCAAATGTACTTGTCTATTGGGAATAATAATGTTAAAATCTTATGTATTGCTGAAGAGATTTGAATCCTACATAATATTTAAAATGTATTCTGAATGGATGATGACCTAATAGAGACAAGGTTAGTCATCTGTTAAATGATTCTCCAAAAATAATACTGAAACTTAAACAGAAACACTTTTGTTCTTATTGTTAATCTTCAGGAAGACTAATACATTAAGCCTTACCAGTCATTTATATACCTACATATGACTGCTTTTATCATCTCAACTCTTCAAAGCACACTGGATTTTCTTTCATCACTAAATGCATGTTTTGATAGAGTTGATTTAAAAACTGTTGGTAACAAGGAAAGATAAGTAGTAGACATATGATTAGAGGTCTAAGACTTTTTATGGTAGAAAGTGGAATTGTAGGGCAAGCTAAACTTCTGGTTTCTGGTAAGGCAGGAAATCAAAATGCAGAAAGCCTGCTGGAAAGTGTACCTTCTGGTTTTCCTATTCTGACCCAAGTGGAGCAATCAGGCTGGCCATAAGGATAATTGGCCATTATAGTAAAAAAGCAAGATAAAAGTGGGCAACCAATGACCAATTTAAATACAATGAGATAATTTATTAAAATAAAAATTCTACCCCACCTTTATTCCATAAACAAATAAACAAACAAAAAAACAAATCAAAAGGGCTTACAAACTAAACAATACACAACAAACATCAAAAATACAATTTGCTGGAATTCTTACAATGCATAATGGAGCTTCATATAACAAAAATTATATAGTCTAGAATGCCAGTAGTGCCAATGTTGAGAAATTCAGCTCTGTATTCTAGAGACCTTCTTAATCCTAGAGATGCCTTTATCTCACCTGCACAGCATTCAAATTTCATAGTTCAGAACTCTGTATGTTTACCCAGCATGCCTAGAGATTCTGATGCAAGAGGTCCCTTTACTAAACTTTGAGAAACATTGCTCTAGGTTTGTAGTTTTTATTTTGTGCTCATCGAGGACACATATCTGGGATCCATTACCTAGAAAGCCCTGATCTATCTGATAACCACTCATCTCATTTTAGTACATATTGTATAATTTGCCAGAAAAAGATGAAATCTACATTTTCAAAAATATTGATACTACCTATTAGTTTAATAACAAAAGATTGCAAATGAGCTGTGCTCTCTTCTTAAAACAATGGGTGTGTTTTCATTGGTGATGATGGTGTTTAGATATATTGGGCTGGTGCTGTTTCCCACTTTTAGACAGGCAAGGATCACTTCACACTTAGAGACCATGTGTCAAAAACAAATTATTAGGTATCATGACTTAAATGCTTTAATTAAAATGCATAGAGTGGTTGAATGGATACATAAATAAGACCCATCTATGAGCTGCCTCCAAAAGACACAATTCAGATAGAAAAACACACAGAGACTAAAACTGAAGGAATGGAAAAGATAATCCATGAAAATAGAAACAAAAAGGAAGCTGGAGTATCAATACTCATATTGGACAATATAGACTTGAAAATGAAGACTTGAATAAGAAAAAGAAGAGCATTACATAATGATAGAGGGGTCAATTGAAGAAGAGGAAGTAACATTTACAAATGCACACTCAACAGATGAGCACCTGAATATATAAGGCAAATATAAAAAGACATAATGGGAGAAATTGACAACAATACAATTATATGCCAACAAATTGGTCAGTCTAGAAGAAATGTGTACATTTCTAGAAACATTTAACCTTCCATGGATGAACCAGCATGAAATAGAAAATCTGAAAGACTGGTTACAAGCAACAAAATTTAATCAGTACTAAAAAAAAAAAAACTCCCCCCCCCAAAATAAAACTCAGGACCAGACAGCTTAACAGGTGAATTCTACCAAACATTTTAAAAAATGACACCAATACATTTCAAACTATTCCAAAAATTGAAGTGGAAGAAATGCTTTGAAATGAGTTTGATACCAAATGATACCAAAGCCACACAATGACTATGAAAAATGAAAGGTAAAAGTCAATATCTCTGATGAACAGATCCTAAAATTCTCAACAAAATATTAGCAAACTGAATTAACAATTCATTAAAAAGATTATGCGCCATAATCAAGTTAAGATTTATTCCAGGGAAATGCAGATGGTTCAATATCTGCAAATCAAGTAACAAAATCAAGGAACATGTATAAAGGGCCCATGGACAAAGCCAAATGGGAGAAGGATTGAGGGTGGGAGGTGGGGATGGCTGCAGCTGGGGGGAGTGGAGGGAGAATGGAGACAACTGTACTTGAACAACAATCCAAAAAAAAAAAACCAACCCAAAATCAATTAACCACATCAACAAAACCAAGGATAAAAATCATATGATCACCTCAATAGATGCAGGAGAAGACATATGACAAAATTCAGCATCCATTTATTATTAAAAAATCATCAACAAAGTGGAACATACCTCAATGTAGTAAAACAATATGATAGGGAATTCCAAGATGGCTACAGAGTAGGTGGAAGCTATACTCTCCCCCTCCCCATGCCAAACTGAATTTACAGTAGCTAAATTATAGAGCAATCAACCTGAATAACCAACTGAAGGCTAGGTGAATTGAAGTGTCATAACTAAGGATTTACAGAAGCCATATAGAGACTGGTAAGAAGGGTGGAGATGTGGAAAGGGCTGGACCTATACACAGGTACAGCCTCTGAAAAGCTGAAGGGATATTTCAGCAGTAAAACTCTTTTCCTCCAAGAGTATAGGGGCTCAATCCCACACAGGGATCCCCAACCCAGATCAACAGAGATAGGAAGATGAGCCCACATAGCATCTAATGGTAAAAATCAGTAGGGATTCAGTCAGCCTGGGAGAAAAGATCCTGCTAGTACCCAGATGCCACTTCCCCAGGGTTGAACACTCTTATTGTTACAGCACCAGCCTAGGGAGTGCACTGCCCAGTGACACCATACTACCGTGCTTGAGTCCTGCTGAGGGGTCTGCTAGCTGCACCCAGCAGGAACCTTTGGGGTGCTCCATTTCTGAAGAAGCTCTTGTCAAAGACAGCTAGTGATTGACCTGTGTAACTTTGGAAAGGGGACCATCCTTCCCCACCCTACACACACAACTGGCACCCCTCACCTGTCAAATCACCTGGCCATCCCCCCACTCCCTGTGATCCTTCCCTGTTGAGTTCAGTCCTGCAGGAAGATTGGACTGCTCTGCAGAGTTAGGGCATTCAAAGCTCATCTCTTGGGTTCTGGGAATCAGATGGGTAGGTGCTGGGTTGTGTGCTTACATCACTGCAGGGTCAGTAGTATCTTCCTTGCAACCTCAGCCTGCACTATGCCCCAGTGGGAGACTTATTTGGCCTGCCTTTCCAGAAGCCAGGGCCTCTGTCCTGCTAGGCTCAGTACTGAGGGGGATCTGAGAGCTGATTAGAGCTGAGACCTTTGGTGCACATTGGAGACTTCTGTCTGTGAAAAATAAGAAGTGCCTGACCCCCACCTACAGGCTCTCTGGCACCACCCACAATGGGAGATTGGATCTGCTCTCTCATGTATGAGTAGCCTTGTGGGGGAAGGGAGTGTTGCTTGTAGCTGGAACATTTGGAGTGTGCCTCCCTCAGAAGCTATTCTCTGGTACTAGGATTAAGTGCTTTGCTACCTCCTGTGGGATCAGCTGGCACCACCCTCAACAGGAGAGTCTTTTGATGTGTTCTCCCAAATCCTGGTGGCTCCACCCTGCTTGACTTGCTCCTGCAGAGAGAACTCCTGGCTATACCCCACCTGAACCTGTGTCATGCTGCTGCCCCTGGGAAGGCTAGAGTTGCAGAATCTAGCTGAGACTGAGTGGTGTGGCTCTGGAGTAAAGGCCACATTCCCCTCATTAAGGGCTTGACCTCACAACCCCTGAGTAGGGTACTCACTAACATTGTCCTGCTGACCTGGTTATCCCACCCAACAGAGCTCAAGACCTGTCTAAAGATCTGTGAGTGGTGGCTAGCCTGGGCCCCTCTACAGTCTTTCTTTGAAAGGTTCTGGAGGAAGTCCAGACAACTGTAGGGTGAGGTGGAGTAACTGATAGGTAGAGGTGGACTTCAAGGAGTCTCAAGCCTTTTATAGATCTTCCTCCAACTCTAACCTGGAGGAAGCTGACCCTTGTGCATAGCTTGGCCTCTCCCATGCACAATCGAGGCTCAGTAGATGCAGCCAGAAACAATGAATAATGTGGTAGTTCCAGGCAAATATCCCAAGGCTAGCTACATATAACATCTGACATCAGCCTATACATGAAAGGTTCCGAAGTGGACCCAGAAACAACACAACCAGTAGTGGGTTTCAGACTGCATCAGAGTTCAACCCAACTCACACACAAGCTGCATAAACAAAGTGGGATTCCTGCAGACACCAGACCGTGCTGGAACAACTCCACCTCAGGGGGTAACCCCTGCACAGTGAGTTATACATGATGATCAATGTTACCTTTATAGTAAACCAACCTGAAGAGTTTATACCACCCATGAAGAGGTTAAGCATTCAAGACTCAACTATAACAGGGGGTACACACAACCCACAAGAAACATTCCTGGAACATAGAGCTCAGATGATCTGGAAGATTGTGCCACTGAGCTCAACAAAACACCTTCATCACAAAAAGTTTGGGATTCATAGCAGATATTCATAATACACAGAGTCAAAATGGGGAGAAAAATTAAAATGTTCAAATAAAAGAACAAGAGAAATCCCCAGGAAAAAGAAGAATTAAGTGAAATGAATGTAACCAAAATACCAGGTGCAGTATTTACAACAATAGTTCCAGGACCTTAGGGGAAGAATGAATGGATGATCTCAGTGAAAATATAAACAAAGAGGTAGTAAACATTAAAAGGGACACAGGAACCATAAAAAAGAACCAGTCAGAAATTAATAATAAAATACCTGAAATGAAGAATAATTAAAAGGAATCAATAGCAGACTTAGATGAAGCAGAGGATCAAATCAGCAACTTAGTGGGAAAGATAATAGTAAACACCCAAGCAGAGCATCAAAAAAAGAACTTTAAAAATGAGGAAAGTCTAAGGAACATCTGGGACAACATCAAGCATAACACTATCTGCATCATAAAAGAAAGAGAAGAGAGTGAGCAAGGGATCAAAAACCTGTGTGAATAAATAATGGCTGAAAACTTCTCTAACCTGGTGAGGGAATAAATCATGCAAGTTCAGGAAGCACAGGGAGTATCAATCAAGATGAACCCAAAGAGATGCATATGAAGACATACTATAATTAAATAGCAAATGTTAAAGGCAAAGAGAGAATCTTAAAAGCAGCAAGAGAGAGACAGTTAATTAAGTACAAAGGAGATCCTATAAGGTTGTCTGTTGATTTCTCAACAGAAACACTTCAGGCCAGAAAGGATTGTCATGAAATACTCAAAGATGAAAAGCAAGAACCTACAACCAAGACTACTCTATCCAGCAAGGCTTACATTTAAAATTGAAGCAAAATAAAGAGCTTCCCACACAAAAAACAAACCAACAAAAAAACTAAAGAAGTTCTTACCACCAAATCAGTACTGCAACAAAGTTTAAAGGGCCTGCTTTAAGAAGAAGAAGAAGAAATAGAGAGAGGGGGAGATAAGGATAAAGATAAAATGACAATAAATAAGTAGCTGTCAATATTAACAAAAAATGAAAACAGATTAAATGATCCAATCCAAAGAAATAGGATAGCTGAATGGATAAGAAAACATGGCCCACATATATGCTGTTCACAAGACACTCCCTCAAACAAAAGATACACACAGATTGAAAATGAAGGGATACGAAAAATATCCCATGCAAATGGATCAAAAAAATAAATGCTGGGCTAGCAATACTTATATCAGCCAAAATACTTCAAAGCAAAGGCTATAAATAAGAAAATCACTACATTTGATCCAACAAGATGATATAACCCTTGAAAAACATATATGCACACAACGTAGGAGCATCTAAATATATAAAGAAATCCAGGTGAACGGTAAGGGAAAGATTGACAACAATGCAGTCATAGTTGGGAATTTTAACATCCCACTGACATCAATGCATAGATCTTCAAAAACACATGTACAACCTGTAATGACACACTACATTGGGTGGATGTAATTTATACTTGCAGAACATGCAATCCCAAAGCAGCAGCGTATACACTCTTCTCAAATCAGTGGCAATGTTATACATCAATAATGAACTATCAGAAATAGAAATTAAAAAACAATCCCATTTACTATTATAACAAAAAAATAAGGTACCTAGGAATAAATTTAACCAAGGAAATAAAAGGCCTCAACTCAGTAAATTATAAGATACTGAAGAATGAAACTAAAGAAGGTACAAATAAATGGAAGCATATATACTGTGTTCATAAATAGGAAAGATTAACATAATTAAAATGCCCATATTACATAAAGCAATCTACATTTTCAATGAAATGCCTGTTAAAATACTAACATCTTTCTCACACATCTAGGAAAATATTTCAAAAATGTATATGGAACCACAAAAGATCTCAAATAACCTCAGCAATCTTGAAAAAGAATAACAAAGTTGGAGGTTTCACACTACCTGATATCAAAACTTCTACAAGGCCATAGTAATCAATACAGCATGGTATTGGCACAAGAACAGGCATATAGATTGATGGAAAGGAATTGAGAGCACAGAAATAAACCCATGTCTTTATGGTCAACTAATATTTGACAAAAGAGACAACAACATCCAAAAGGGTAAAGACATTCTCTTCAATAAATAGTGTTGGGAAAATTAGACAGACACATGGAAAAAAAAAAGAAAGAAAGAAAGAAAGAAAGAAAGAAAGAAAGGAAGGAAGGAAGGAAGGAAGGAAGGAAGGAAGGAAGGAAGGAAGGAAGGAAGGAAGGAAGGAAGGAAGAAACTACATGACCAACTTACACTGTACACAAGAATAAACTCAAAATGAACTAAAGACTTAAGTGTAATTTGTGAAACTATAAAAATCGAAGAGGAAACCATGGGCAGTAAAGTTTCAGACATTTCTTGTAACAATATCTTTGTCAATATATGTCCTCGGGCAAGAGAAACAAAGAATAAACAAATGGGACTACATCAAACTAAAAAAAAAAACAAACTTTATCAAAACAAAAGAAACCATCAACAGAATGAAAACGAATGGGAGAACATATTCACCAATGATATATATGATAAAGAGTTAATTTCCAAAATATATAAAGAACTTATACAACTCAATACCAAGAAGACACACATCCAATTTAAAAATGGGCAGAATAGGTACTTCTCCAAAGAGGAAATACAGATGAGCAATAGATATATAAAAACTGCTCAATGTAACTAATCATCAGATAAATGCAAATTAAAAACAGAGATGCATTGCAATGTCACCCCATACCTGTCAGAATGGCTATTATCAATAAATTAACTAACAAAAAGTACTGATGAGGATGTAAAGAGAAGGGAACCCTCATACACTGTTAGTGGGAATGCAGACTGACTCAGCCACTGTGGGAAATGGTATGGAGTTTCTTCAAAAAATCAAAAATGGAACTGCCTTTTGACCCAGTGATCCCATTTCTGGGAATATATCTGAAGAAACCTGAAATGCTAATTCAAAAAAATATATGCACCTCTATGTTCATTGCATAGTTATTTATAATCGCTAAGTTCTGAAAAAAAAAAGTGCCCATTAGTAGATGAGTGCATAAAAAACCTATGACATTTACACAATGGAATACTGCTCAGCCATAAAAAAATAAGATAATGTTACATTTTGCCATAGCATGTATGAACCTGGAGATTATTATGCTAAATGAAATAAGCCAATCAGAGAAAGACAAATAACATATGATCTCACTTATATGTAGAATCTAATGAACAAAATAAACTGACAAAATAGAAACAAAGGCATAGACACATAGAACAGACTGACAGCTGTCGGAGGGCAGGGAGAAGGAAGACTGGATGAAAGAAGGTGAAAAGGTTAAGGGAAAGGAACACATACATATATTCAAAGTCTGTCCAGAAGGTATCCAGCCATGTAATATGAAAAATAGAGACATTTATTGAAGAAGGTACAACATATAAGAAACATTGTACATAGGACAATGATGCCTCAATCTCCTCTCAGGTAGGCACCTTGGGACCTCACACAGTTCTCCCATTCACCATCAGCTGCCCTGTCATATTCTCCTGAATCTCTTCAGTGGTCTGAAATCTTTTCCCTTTCAAAGATGATTTTAGTTTTTGGAAAAGCCAGAAGTCACAAGGTGCCAAATCTGGGCTGTAGTGGGGATGAGTCCCTGTGGGTGATTTGATATTTCACCAAAAAAACTCTGCAGGAGATGTGATGCATGAGCAGGTACATTGTCGTGACGAAGCTGCCAGTCACCAGTTGTCCAAAGCTGCAGCCTTCTGAATCATCTGAATAGTATCCACAGAGGAACGTTCAAGCTTAACACAAAATTTAATGCAGGTTCGCTACTCTACTCACTCAGTCATTTTGAATGTGATGGCCACACAGTACACATGCTCACTCAACAGTTTTTACCACCCCCACAGACTAGTATAGTGAAGCCATCATTATCCACACATGTGCATTCCAGTACAGTCTCGTGGCTGTCAGGTTATATAGATGTTCCTCAAACTGTTCTCATTATATTAATAATGGCTGGACTTTTTCTGAAAAGACCATTATATATAAATACATACACATAGACTTAGACAACAGTGTGATAGAAAGAAAGGGGGTGGAGGTAAGTGGAGGTAGGCAAAGGGGGCTTAAATGGGGTGGGAAAAGACTTTGCTTGTGTCAATTAGCACACAATTCAGTCTGCAGTTGATGTTTTGTTAAGTTTTTCACTTGAAACCTGTGTGGTTTTGTGAACCAATTTCACCCCAATAAATTCAATAAAAAGTATTGCTGTGCTCTTTATGATATATAAAGTCACATATATTGGGACTGTATCTGGACTTTCTATTCTCTTTCTTATAGTTTGAAAGATATATTGAGAGGTAACTAAGATGAAGTGGTTTGAAATCAAACTGCCAAGATTAAATAAAATATATCACAAAAATATATGACACCCACTTCTAACGCCTTATTCAATTGTGAAAAGCTGGAAGTTTTTCCTCTATACCTCTAATATCAGAAACAAGACAAGAATGGCCATTCTTATCACCTTTTTCAACATAGTATCAGAAGTCCTGGCCATAACAATGAGACAAAAAAAATAAGGGGAAATAAAAGGCATCGAAATTGGAAAGGAAAAAGTAAAATGGTCACTATTTGCAGATGATATAATACTATATATAGAAAATTCTAAGGACTCTACCAAAAAAAGTTAGAATTAATAAACAAACTCAGTAAAACAATAAGGTAAAAAATTAAAAATCAGAGTTCAGTTGTGTTTCTGTATCATAACAAGTGGTCAGAAGGAAAAATTAAGAAAACAATCCCATTTACAATTGCATCTAAATGAAAGAAATACATAGGAATAAATTTAACTAAGGAGGTAAAGGACCTGTGTTCTGAAAACTCTAAGACATCAATTAAAGAAAATAAAGAGGACATAAATAATGGAGGGATATACCATGCTCATATATTTGAAATATTAATATTATTAAAATGTCAATATTATCCAAAGTAACATGCATATTCATGTCAATCTCTATCAAATAACAATGCCATTTTTATCAGAACTAGAACAACTTATCCTAAAATTTATGTAGAATCACAAAAAATCTTAAATAACCATAGCACTCTTGTGAAAGAAGAAGTTGTAGCTATCATATTCCCTGATTTCCAACTATGCTATAAAACTATAGTTATAAAAATAGTATGCAACTGAAAAACAGACACACAGGTAAATGGACTTGAATAGAGAGCCCAGAAATAAACCCTCACTTATATAGTCAATCGATCCAAAATATTGCAATGGAGAAAGAATATGCAATGGAGAAATTGCAGTCTATGTCAATAAGCGGTACTGGGAAATGTGGACCATTTTCTTACACCATTTGCAAAATATGCTCAAAATGAATTAAATATTTAAATGTAGGATCTGAAACCACAAAATTCCTAGGAGAAAATATAGGCCACAAACCCTTTGACATTGGTATTAGGAATATCTTTTCAGATATATCTTCTTGGGCAAGGACAAGAAGGGCAAAACAAGACAAATGGGACTACAGCACGCTAAAAATATCCAGCACAGCAAAGGAAACCATCAACTAAAAACATCAAAGACAACCTAGTGAGTGGAAGATGTTTGCAACTGGTATATCTAGTAAGGCGTTAACATCCAAAACATATAAGAAACTCCTACAACTTAACTCTAAAAATCCAGTTAAATATGGGCAGAGGACCTGAATGTACGCTTCTCCAAAAGACATACAAATGGCCAGAAAACATGAAAAAATACTTATTATCACTAATTATCAGGGAAATACAATTCAAAACTATAATGAAACATCACATCATATCTGTCAGAATGGCTATCATCAATAAATCAATAAACAACAAATGTTGACAAGAACATGAAGAAAAGGAAACTCTTGTGCACTGTTGGTGGAATTTCATATTGGTGCAGCCAGTATGGAAAACTCTATGCAAAAAATTAAAATACAACTACCATATGACCCAGAACTTTCACTTCTTGATATTTATAAAAAAACCCATTAATTCCAAAATGTATATGCATCCCTATATTTATTGCAGCATTATTTACTATAGCCAAGATATGGAAGCAACCTAGATGTCCATAGATAGATGAATAGATAAAGAAAATGTGATATATATTTCAGCAACATGAATGAAATCTTGCAATTTTCAATAGGACAGATGGACCTAAAGAGGATTATACTAAGTGAAATAAGTCAGACATGAAAAGACAAATACCATATGATTTCATTTATATGTAGAATTTTAAAGAACAAAACAGACAAGCAAAAAAAAAAAAACCACCAGAAGTAGACTCAATAGACTCATAGATAAAGATAACAGACTAAGGTTACTAGGTTGCCAGGTGTATGAAAAAGGTGAAGGAAAATTAGATGCAATCTTACTATTATAAAATTAGTAAGCCACAGGTATATAAAATTATATCACAGGGAATATGGTCAAATAATGCTGTTTTAACTTTATATAGGGACAGATGGTTTCTAGATTTATCATGGTCTTCATTTTGTACAATGTTATATAAATATGGAATCACTGTGTTGTACACCTGAAACTCATATAATAATGTACATCAACTATAATAAAAATTAAATTTAAAAAATCATGTAAGATATCATTGAAGAATCTGGAGAGAATATGTCTAACAGTGAATGAAAGTTAATGAAAGAAAATCAATACTAACTTTTCCAAAATGTCTGGGAAAAGTGGAGGGAAGAATTGGGAAAAGTGGAGAAAATAACTACTGAAAAATAAGCAAACAAGGCTGCAATATGAAAATATTGAAGGCTGCTGCATAAAAGAAATAGCCTGGAGAAAATGCAAACAAAGGGGAAGAAAAAGAATGTCAGAAAAAAAAAGTGATGAACACTACAAGAGGTTTCTGATGAAATAAGGGATCATCACTATAATTTTGAACATTATTAACTGATTTCCCCAAGCTTTCCCCCCCAAAAAACACTAGCTGAAAAACCTATGCATTAATTTTCTATTGAATTTAAGTGTTTAAGAATTTCCTGTTGCATTGTAAGTTGTAACAAATATATATTTATGTGTGTTGTTGATACAGGTAAAAGGGACAAGGGATATTCAGGCCTTAAGGCAGTCTGTCCTTTGTTACTGCTTTGTGTTCTTTAGGCTATTCATACCCTGAATTGAAGCCAGATGCTACTATGGGAATTCAAAAGGGATTGAAAGAAAAGCACAATTGCCTGATAAAACCAACACTATATGCATTATAGTAGAAAGAGGACCGACCTTGAAATCAGACAAACCTGGGTTACAATACCAGACCTCTTATTTACGGTATTATCTGAGAAATCTTGGTCAGGAAATCTCATGAAGCCCCAGTTTTCATTATCTGCACTGTGGTATTGAAGTAACAATAGCATTTACTTCGTAGGCTTATTATGAAGATTAAATAATGAGACAACATATAATATAAATGCTTAGCACATAATAGGTGCAAACAAATGAAGTTACAAAATAAATTGTTTTAATTTACTCTATTCTCAAAAAATTTATTTTCACATACACTCTAATTCATAAGTTAAAAAATGTTCACTGTCTTTTTTCCTCTTAAAGACTTTATGGCTTACATATTATTACCATTATTGTTTCATTATAATGTTTATTATTTAATATACCAGCTTACAGTGCTCTGCAGAAGAGTTACCTAGAATCTAAACAATCCTGACATCTCAGAAAGAATAGTTGTGGGGTGAGCTACTCACTTACAAAGGACATCACATCACAGAAGGAGGGTAATTGCTATATTCAACTTGAATTTTTATTTAAGGGTATTGGAACATAAATCAAATAACAAATTTAAATGGTTGAACAAAAGAAGTCAAATACAAAAGAGGAGATGTTACATGACTTCATTGATGCAAACTCCAAAAACAGACAAAACTAATATAAGTTGTTAGAAGTGAGGACAATGCTAAACCTGGGTAGAGGGTGAGGAGTGGTTAGAATGTGAAAGAGACTTCAAGGCAAAAATACAGGGGACGGTGATGTCTAGTTCTTCACTATGGTGCAAGTAACACAGAGTACATTCAGTTTGTGAAAATTCATCATGATAAACACTTGGTCACTTTTTTGTATGTATATTATATTAAATGCTATGTTTAAAAATGTGATCCTTGCAAAAATGTAATATATATTCTTTTAGAAACATTTGGAAAAAAGAGAAAAAAAAACTAAAAAAATCATCTGTAGTTCTATCACCTAAAGATAGGCAGTGCTGACATTTTATTATATTATTTTGCCTCTATTGTACTTTTTGAAGATTTATTTATTTATTTGTAGAAAGACAGGAAGGGAGGTAGAAAGAGAGGGAGAGAAACATCAATATGTGGTTGCCTTTCACGCACACACTACTGAGGACCTGGCCCACAACCTAGGCATGTGCTCTGACTGGAAATTCAACTGGCGACCCTTTGGTTCGTAGACCAGCGCTCAATCCACTGAGCTATACCAGCCAGGACTCTATTGTTTTCTTTTTAAATGAGAGTCATGGTGTATGTAGAATTTTGTATCCTACTTTTGTTAATTCACATCATTTTTTATGATTTCCCCATGGCTTAAAATATGCTTTGTAAATATGATGTGTAATAATCACATAGAATATGATTATATGGATATGTCTTATTTTATTTGACCAGTCCCATTTGCCTGACATTTAGATTGTTCCCATGTATTTATGCTTATAGATAGTACTGCTATTAGCAATATTTTGCATAAATCTTTGTGTGCATCTCTGATTATTCCCTTAAAGTACCATAAAAGAAATTACTGAGTCAAGCTCTCAAAAGGCATTACCAGCTGCTCTATATAAAGATCCTGTGGATTTATACTTTTACCATCCAGATTCAAAGGTACTGATTTCTCTGTAACATTATCATCACATAATAATACAGTTAAAATTTATTAACACTACTGTGAGCCAGTCACTATACACATTTCATCTCATGACTACTCAAAATTATTCTGAGTTAAGTACTGTTATCCTTATTTACAGATAAAGTTCAGCAAATAACTTTCTTAATTAGTAATTAGCAGACCTCTGGTCCTTTTTGTCACAAAGCTCAAGATATTCACCACCACATCCTACAATCACTTTGAATTGTTATCTTAAAAATTTCCATTTTGATGGGTAAAATATGATAATGTATTTTTATTTATACCCTTGATTATTAGTAAACTTAATTTTTTCTTTCAAATATTCAGTGATTATTTATAGTTTTCTCTCTCCTCAATAGCCTGTTCAAAAGGTTTACATTTTAATAAAGTGCTGATTTTAAAAATGTATTATAAGAACAAATATGCATGCCAAAAAATGTAAAACAATAGAAAATTAGTCTTCTTTCCACAACAGAACTTTGTTCTTACCATCTTAAATTTTAGTTACCAATAGTTTTACTGCGTACTCTTCCAGAAATTCCCCATGTTTACACCTCCTCACTTATACAGGCATTTTGTTGTTAGTTTGTTTCTTGTACCTGCTGTATTAGTTTGCTAAGGCTGTCATAATAAAATACCACAGGTTAGGTGACTCAAACAAATTTTATTCCCCTCACAATTCTGAAGACTAGAATTCAGATCAAGGTGTTAACAGGGTTGGTGTCTTCTGAGGCCTCTCTCCTTGTCTTGTAGAGGACCACGTTCTAGCTCTCTCCTAACACGGTGTGGTCTCCATGTGTTGTCTGTATCCTAATTGCCTCTTCTTATAAGGACAATATTCATATTTTATTAGGACCCACCCATATGACCTCATTTTACCTAAATTGCCTCTTTAAAGATATTATTGCCAAATATAGTCATATTCTGAGGTACTGGGGGTTGACTTCAACATATGAATTTAAAGGGACACAAACCCATACCAAAGGGAAAATAATATACACACTGTATAATACCTTGCTTCTTATACTTAATGCAGTTTGAGATCAACCCTTATTAGCACATGAAAATCTACTACATTCATTTAAATGGTGGCATTTTATTTTATTTTTATATGTATAATATAAATTATGTAACTAAGTTCACATAGGTGGACATTTAGGTTCTTTCTAGGTATTTGAAGACATAATTAATACCACTATGAACATCATTGTAGCTATATCTTTTTGTACATCTGTGAATATATCTGAGCATAACTTTAAAAGTAGAATCATAGAATAAAATATTATATGCACTTAAAATTTTGATAAAGCTTGCCAAAATATCTATTATATCAAAAGTGAAAGGGACAACCTAAATTCTCACACTGTTGATAACACTGGATGTTTCAGAATTATATTTGGCCTTTTGATAAGAAGTTTATGACATCTTTTTAGATCACAATTTAATTTGTTTATAATCATTAGGATTTCTTTTTTTATTTAATCCTTATTTGTAGTTTTTTCCATTATCACTTAATCCCCTTATGCCCCCCAGAAATCATTACACTATCGTCAATAGTATTTCTTTAGTAAATGTCTTTCATATCATTTATAGGTATTTTTTACTATGTTTGTATTTTAAATTTTAATTTAATTTTTTAAAAGATTTTATTTATTTTTAAAGAGGGGAAGGGAAAGAAAAAGAGAGGGAGAGAAACATCAATGTGTGGTTGCCTCTTGTGTGCCCCACACTGGGGACCTGGCCTGCAACCTAGGCATGTGCCCACACTGGGAATTGAACCAGCGACCCTTTGGTTTGCAGGCTGGTGCTCAATCCACTGAGCCACACTAGCCAGGGCTAATTTTTAATTTTATTTCTAAAAGCTGTTTATATATTAAGAAGATTGGTCCTTTGTCATGCATCACACATGTGTTTCACAATTTGTCTTTTAATTTTATTGCGTATTTTTGTGAACAGAAATTTAAATATATAGCATATTTTATATAGTTAAATATATATGTAGATTATATACATATATATAGATAGAAAGAGATCTTTACTTTCTTTAGTGTTCTATAGCTTCTGAGATTTTTTTCTTCCATGGAGAAGAACATTCCACACTATCATTTTTTATGGTAATTCTATTTTTAACTTATTGTAGAACCTCCATATTGTTTTCTATAATGACTGCACCAATTTCCATTTTTAATTGCTAAATGTTACTTTTGGAAATTTTATAGCTTTTATTTTTTGGTTGATTGATAACTTTATGTATAACATAACCCTTCTAAATTTCTTTTATTTTAAGGATGCAGAGACACAGATTTTTATTTCTTACATGGAGAAACCATGTTATAATCACTTTTCTAGTGTTCTGTATTTGAATTGTTCATTGAGCATTATAGAACAAGGACTGAATTTGGACTCCTAAATATCAAGGGTAAATCCTATCTTTAATTATCATTGCATGTATGGCCTCAAAACAAGCTACTACACCCATCAGACTCCAGTTTCCTCATCTAGAAAAATGAAAGTTGAAAGGAAATTAACTTGAGTCAGTTGCTGGGCTAGACACATAAGTACACTGTCTCATCTAATCTACAGGAAAAGGCAAGGGAACTTTAGTTCACAGATAAGTCTTTTCCCTCACTATCTAATAGCCAAAATCTTGGTGATGAATGATAGGCTGAAACATAATTTTTGGATAACTGTGGACTTTAGTTAATTCTTGGAGGCAGTATTCATTTTTCCTGAAGGATATGGGGAAACCTGGTTCTGGTAACTGCTTTGCTAGTGATAAGCTGTGTGATTTTGGAAAAGTCTTACACCCCTTCTAGACCTCAGTTTCTGTCCTTTCAAAAAAAAGATTAAATATTTCTATAGTCATTTCCTTATGGTAGTCTATGCTAGATGGTGACAATCATTTCCTGCAAAGGGCCAAATACCAAATATTTTAGATTTTGCAGAGTACAATGTCTGTGCCTCAGATACTCAATTCTGCCTTTTAATCACAAAAGCAGCGACAGACATTATGTAAATGAACAGACACAGTTGCATTCCAACAAAACT
Source organism: Phyllostomus hastatus (assembly GCF_019186645.2). Classification (NCBI taxonomy): domain Eukaryota; kingdom Metazoa; phylum Chordata; class Mammalia; order Chiroptera; family Phyllostomidae; genus Phyllostomus; species Phyllostomus hastatus. The sequence goes on along the minus strand of NW_025333841.1, from coordinate 4,584,729 downwards.
CTATATTTACAAATTGGTTGATAGCTCACTTTTGGGCCATGGGACTTAATAAAGGAGTTTGTTGTGTGTGTCAACTCTTTCCTTTCCTGTTCAAACCAATACATCAAAAAATATATTTTCTAAATGCCTAGCCTGAAGATGTCTCTCTATTGAAGCAGAGTTTATCTATGTGACTCATTTTTTAAAAAAAATCTAGATAAAGTTGCAAAATCGGGGAAATTAATGGGCTAGGTGTAGGCTATTCCTTATTAGGAACAGCACTGATGTGAATGTGATAGAAACAGAGAAAACCTTAATGGCTAAAAATTATATGTTATATAGATTTAAAATACTATTCTTGTCTATCTGTTCCAATTTTATTTCATCTTGTATGAATTAGTTGTATATTAGTTGTATAGTGACCTACCTAATTTATTGACATGCATCAAAATTACTTTGGTTTATTTTTTAAGTTATCTAAGACATTGCTTTTCTGAAATGTACAACAATATTCAATGATACTTCTTGCATACAAGAGTATATTTTACAAAGGATGGGACATAGAGGGAAATGAAAAATTTTCATGTTTTTTCTTGCAGATAGTAGAGGGACAAATGAAATATTTGATTAGATTATGCAACTGAAAGTGGAGAAAGTGAAAACTTGAAAGTGTCCTGAAAATCACTGTCCAAGTCAACATGTGAACTAAGATATTACTTTGGATCTGTGTCCTGGCAGCTTTCCTTATGGATGCCCTTGTGAGTTCCACCAATGAGAGCATTACCTTAGGTAAAACTTTGGTATTTTTTAGTTCTAGTAGCTATTAGTGCTGATGATTTAATGTTATGCTAATGTGTCACCAAAGATTTTCATCACAGTAAGAAGCTCTGGAAGCAAGAGGAAGCTCTTTGGACACACCAGCAAATTCCCCCAAAGCTAGGGTTGTGGTGTGGTCTTCTAAATCAGCACGACTTTTGGTATTCGTATGTTCTCTTTATTTTATTTATTTATTCATTTATTTTTTCTATGCTTTTTTATTATTGTTCAGGTACAGTTGTCTCCATTTAACCCCGCTGCTCTCTCCCATCCCACCAACCCCCACCTCCCACCCTCAATCCTACCCACCTTTGGCTTTGTCCATGGGTCCTTTATACACGTTCCTTGACAGCCCTTCACCTTCTTTCCCCTGTTATCCCCCTCCCCCCTCCAGTCTGGTTAGTGTCAGTTTGATCTTTATTTCCATGTCTCTTTATTTTATATTCTCATTGTTTCTTTCTACTCAGCAATGCCTTCAATGTCACTTGTTCAATAAGTTCAGTAATAGAAAATATTCAGAGGACATGGGCAGATGGTGAATTCACCAGAGAGTTTATGCAAGTCTGTGACTCATTTCATCAGTCTAGAATAATACAGAGACAATCCCAGTATGAGCTTAAGCATATTCTGCCTTGAAGAAAGATAGGAACAACAAAATAATAAAAAAAATAAATTTTAGTAGCCCTTCATTTTCCCTGTAGAATACTTCTAATTAGATTTTGTCTGTACTCTGCCAGTTCCTCATCCTTGATAGTTGCATTTTTCCGGTCTATGTAGCATTTTTATCAGTGCTATTTTTGTTGTAATGACATTCTCGCATGATTTGTTTTCATCTGATTAGCTTTTCATAAATTTTAGAAATAAATGTGTATTCACTGTTTGAGCTTTAGCTTTTTGTGGTGCTTACTTTTCACATGATCCATTTTTGTTAATTCACAAAATAGAAACACAAAGTTTATCATGATAAAAAGATTATATTGTAAAGATGTTCACATAAGTGTATATACATATGTGTATATATTTATATCTGTATACAATCTTATATGCTTCCCCAAAAGATCTCTGTTAATTCATCTGTTACTCAAGGAGGTGCAGTTTTGCCCCCTATGGCACAATTGACAATATTTGGACATATCTTTGCTTGTCACACCCTGGGGAGAAGAGTAGGAAGTCCTTACTGACATTCAGCAACTAGAAGCCAGAGATGCTACTAATAATTCTACAAGGCACTGGTCAGTTTCATTACCTCCAACAATGAAAAAGTAAACACCTAGCCCAAATTGTCAATAGTGCCAAAGATGAGGCATTGTGATCTAGTCTGAAAGAAATATACAAATGTCCACATGTAACTTAAACAATTATATAGGAAATTACAGATCTTTAACATACTGTGAGTATACAATGCATATAATAAACATTTTCAGGAAAGCACTAGAAAATTTTTCCTAATGGTACAAAATGAAATATTGTCTTAAGAACATTGTAAAGTGAGGAACCTTGCAATGTATATAAATTGACCTTTTTTTTCCCTTGGAAAACAATCAGGAAGCTTGGGTTAAGAATACATATTTATATTAGTGTCGCAGGTTCGATTCCCAGTCAGGGCAAATGCCTAGGTTGCAGGCCATGACCCCCAGCAACTGCACATTGATGTTTCTCTCTCTCTATCTCTCTCCCTTCCCTCTCTAAAAATAAATAAATAAAATCTTTTTTTAAAAAAAGAAGGTTTGAGGTACAAAAAAAAACACCTAATTTCATTAACTTGAACACATTCTCCTGTCCTTTGAAAATAAAGTTAGATTGATGCTCTGGCCACATGGCTTCATTGGTTGGAGAATCGTCCCATGCGCCAAAAAAAAAAAAAAGAATATATATTTATATTTATAATTATCTTTATAGTTGTATCTGCTCAGGGCCTTTTTGGTATACACTTTCCTCTCCAACCATATCCTTTTATATCCTCTACCTGAGTAGCAGATCTGACCAGTTTAATTCAGTGTGAGCCTGGCCCACACTGTCTCTCTCTCTCCCTCCTCCTCTCCCCTCCCCCCACCTCTCTCTCACCCTCCCTCCTTCTCTCTGCCTGTTAAATCAGTAACAGGTATCAAAATATCTCCAATTACATAAATTGAAGGAGTAGTGGAGACTTAGAGAGAGACCGAGATAAAAAGAAGGAAAGAGTGTTTAATAAGCTTTGTTGTGCATTATGAATGTGTTCTCTACTACAGCACTTTTCAAGAGTAGAAATTAAAGAGTAAAGTTGATTTTCAAATATTTTACATGATGAATTGTTGTTTCTTTGAATAAAATACCTGTGGAAACAGGCCTTGATGAGAGTCAAGAGGTCAAGATTTTCTTAGATATTCATATATGTGTACATGTAAGCACATGCACCTATGTACACTTTTACATGAATAAGGTTATACATGCATGCTATTTGATATCTTGCTTTTTTCACTCATCAGTGTAGTGTGGGCCCATTTTCATGTCCATTCACCTCACCATTTTCATGGCTACAGACCCTGTGGCTATACATTACAGGTCTTTACTAAGCCGCTCTTCACTTGATTGACATTTAAGTTATTGCCAAATGCTCCCTATTAAAAACAACAGCAATGATCATGCTCTGCATGTATCTTTAGGTATTTTCTGTTTTTGTCATCATAGAAACTATTCCTAGAAGGTCTGATGAGCTAAGGAGTACTTAATTTACAAAATTTTGACACACAACTCTAATTGCCCTTCTGAAAAGGCTAGAAAAAAATTACATTTCTGCCATCTGTGCACTGTTGCACACATATTCTATGCACTTCCTGGCAATGGGGTTCCTCATGTTCTTTTATCTTTGTGGATATTTTTCCTCATTATTTTTTACTGTTGTTCAAGTATAGATGACTCCATTTCCCCCCATTACTATCACCCAGCCACACCCATTCTCACCTCCCACCCTTGATTCTACATCCCTTTGGCTTTGTCCATGGGTCCTTTATACATGTTCCTTGATGACCCTCCCCCTCTGCCCCATTATCCCCTCCCACCTCCCTTCTGGTTACAATCAACTTGTTCTTTATTTCAATGTCTCTGATTGTATTTTGCTTGCTTGTTTCTTTTGTTGGTTAGGTTCCACTTATAGGTGAGATCACATGGTATTTTTCTTTCACCACCTGGCTTATTTCACTTAGTGTAATGCTCTCCAGTTCCATCCATGCTGTTGTGAAGGGTAGGAATTCCTTTTTTCTTTCAGCTTCATACTATTCCATTGTGTAAATGTACCATAGTTTTTTAATCTACTCATCTACTGATGGGCACTTGGGTTGCTTCCAACACTTGGCTATTGTAAATTGTGCTGCTATAAAATTGGGGTGCAGAGGTTCTTTTGAATTGGTGTTTCAAGATTCTTAGGGTATAAACCAGCAGGGGAAATGCTGGGTTGAAAGGCAGTTCTATTTTTAGTTTTCTGAGGTAATTCCATACTGTTTCCCACAGTGGCTGCACTAGTCCACATTTCTACCAACAGTGCACTAGGGTTCCCTTTTCTCCACAAATTCGCCAGCACTTGTTCTTTGGTTTGGATATGATGGCCATTTTGACCAGTGTGAAGTGGTATCTCATTGTGGTTTTAGTTTCCATCTCTCTGATGGCTAATGATGCTGAGCATAGCATCTTTTCATATGTCTCTGGGCCCTCTGTATGTCCTTCTTGGAGACGTGTCTGTTCAGGTCTTTGACCATTTTTTAATTGGTTGTTTGTCTTCCTAGAGTGGAGTCCTGTGAGTTGTTTATATATTTTGGAGATCAAATCCTTGTCTGAGGTAGTACTGGCAAGTATATTTTCCCATATGGTGGGTTCCCTTTTCATTTTGCTGATGATTCTTTAGCTGTGCAGAAGCTTTTTATTTTGATGAAGTCCCATTTGATTATTCTTTCCTTTATGTCCTTTGCTCTGGGGGACATATCAGTGAAAATATTGCTGCAGGGAATATCTGAGATTTTCCTGCCTATGTTTTCCACTGGGACTTTTATTGTGTCATGATGTATTTAAATCTTTTATCCACCTTGAATTTATTTTTGTGTATGGTGTAATTTGGTGATCAAGTTTCATTGTTTTGCATGTAGCTGTCCAGATCTCCCAAGACCATTTGTTGAAAAAGCTATTTTTACTCCATTTTATGCTTCTGTCCCCTTTTTCAAATATTAATTGACCATAGAGACTTGGATTTATTTCTGGGCTCTCTGTTCAGTTCCATTGGTCTATGTGTTTGTTCTTATGTCCGTACCAGACTGTTTTCATTACCATGGCCTTGTAATACACTTTGATATCAGGTATTGTGATCCCTCCTACTTTGTTCTTTCTCCAAATTTCCTTGGCTATTCAGGGTCATTTATGGTTCCATATAAATTTTTGAAATGTTCTATGTCTGCCTTATGCACCCCTTACTGGGGATTTGGCCTGCAACCCAGGCATGTGCGCTGGACTAGGAATCAAACCAGCAACCCCTTTGTTTGCAGGCAGGCACTCAGTCCACTGAGCCACACAGTGCCCTTTACCCATTTTTGAATAAAGTTATCATCTTTTAAAAAATTGGTATTTTTTTTGTTGTTCAATTACACTTTCCCCTATTTCCCTGCATTACTCTCCCTCATCTTATCCATCTCCACCTCCCCCATTCAATCCTTCCTGCCTCCCCATTGTCTCTGTCCATGGGTCCTTTTATCATCTTTTTAGTTTTGATTTATACAAGCTCTTTGAATATTGAGGAAATTAGCCTGTCCAATATATTACAAATACTTTCTTCTGGATTGTCTTTTAACTATCATTAATGTGTTTTTAGCTAAAAAGAAGTTTTACATTTTTATATCATCATATTGATCAAAATTTTGTGGCTTCTAGGTATAGCAGTGAGATTCAGAATGGCATCTCCCACATCAATATCATAAAAAAATTCATACATTATATCTTTTCTATAATGATTTCACTTTTAACATTTAAATATTTGATCTATATGAGATTTACATCAGGATTTGGAGTGATGTAGTAATGAAGCTTAGCAGCTAGTGCTTAGGCTCTATGATAAAGAGTTATAGCTGGTTTCTATGACTTGATTGCTCAGTGACCCTGAAAAACTCACTTAACCTCTTGGAGTCTGGTTCTTTTTTTTTAAGATTTTATTTATTTATGTTTAGAGAGGGAAGGAGGGAGAAAGAGAGAGAGAGAGAAACATCAATGTGAGGTTGCTGGGGGCTGTGGCCTGCAACCCAGGCATGTGCCCTTACTGGGAATCGAACCTGCGACACTTTGGTTCGCAGCCTGCGCTCAATCCACTGAGCTACGCCAGCCAGGGCTACAGTCTGGTTCTTTATCTGTAAAAAGAGGGTGATCATACTGCCTAACCCATATGTGTCTGATGAAAATGAAAGAATCCATTCAAAAATTTTTGAACAGAATTTGGAACATAGTAAGAATATATTAGCTGGCCTTAGTCTTTTTACTATTACTATTCTCAGTTTTCCCTAAATGATTTATTGATTAGTCCATCCCTCCAAAATATTTAAAATGATACTTGTATTAGAGTTCTAATTACAGTAGATGACTAAATGTATATCTAAACCTTCTATTTTGTTTTGTTGTTCCATCTGTGCATTTTCATAACATTAGTACCTAGTACTTTCAAAATAATTTTTTAAGAGCAAGAATTCTCCTGTTCCTGAAGTTAATTTTGATATTTTTAATTTTTTATGATTAAACATAAGGCTTTTAGTTTGAGTCATATATTTAATTTGTTAAGAATGCACAATGCTAATTGCCTTTCAAAAAAGCTGGAACATTTTGCATTTTCAGTATTATTCATGAATATGCTCAGATCCCACACTTTTTCTAACAGCAGGTTTCTGAATGTTCTTCTCTGCTAACATGTTTCTTTGTAATCAGTCTGAAGGGTGAAAAATATCTCGTTTTAATCTTTATTTTATAGGCTCAGAGAAATTATGTTTTTAAACTTTGGCTTTTTTTAATAGGTAAATTGTAATTTTTTTATCATTGTTCAAGTACAGTTGTCTCCATTTTCACCCCACCATAGCCCCTCTCTAAACCCATCTGTGCCTCCTACCTTCAAACCTACTCTCTTTGGCCTTGTCCACATGTCCTTCATACTTGTTCCTTGATGGCCCATCCCTTATTATCCCCTAAACTTTGGCCTTTTCTATGTTCCTCTACTTTTATTCAGGTCTTTTTCTTTTAATTTCCCTGAGTAAAGTTTTATATAGTAGTTTTCTTCATTTAATATGCACTGCTTGTTAAATTTATTCCTTGATATTTTATTTTCATTTTATTTTGCACTGCTTATGTAAATGGGCTTATTTGTGTCATTACATTTTAATTTCTGCTGGTGTAAATGAAAGATATTAATCATTACATATTAATTTTGCATTACCTACATTTCAAATGTGTAAAATTTGATTTTGTTCTCTGTCTAAATGCATTATCTAGAATGTTTTAAACTATATTAAATAATAGTGGTGAAAACAGCATCTTAATTTTGGTCCTGAAATTAAATTCAGTCTTTTCAATATTTTTTTACAATAGAATATAAAGCTTTTAATTTGAATCATATATTATACTTTTTAAGGAAGCATTCATAATTCACTGAAGGCTAAATTTTATAAATTCTTTTATTGGCATCCACTAGGATAACCATATTTTTTCAACTTTTGACTTACTAATATGGTAAATTACATTTATTCAGTTCTTAGGGATTCCTAATATTGAACTCCTTGCATTCCTCAAATGCCTCCCACTTCATCATTGTGTATTATTCTGTTGATCTGCTATTGTAATATATTTACAAATGTTTTATTTCAAATTTTTACATCAATACTTGTAATTTATTTATTTATATTTTTATTGTTGTTCAATTATAGTTGTCCCCATTTTCCCCCCATTACTATATCACCCTACCCACCCCATCTCCCACATTCAACCCTACCCTGCCCATTGTCTTTGTCCATGGGTCCTTTATACATGTTTTTTGACAACCCTTTCCCTTCTTTCCTCCCACCTCCCTTCTGGTTACTATCAGATTGTTCTTAATTTCAATGTCTCTGGTTATATTTTGCTTGCTTGTTTGTTTTGTTGATTAGGTTCCACTTATAAGTGAGATCATATGGTATTTGTTTTTCACTGTCTGCCTGACTTCACTTAGCATAATGCTCTCCAGTTCCATCCATGCTGTTGGGAAGGGTAGGAGCTCCTTTCTTTCTGCTGCATAGTATTCCATTGTGTAAAAGTACCACAGTTTTATGATCCACTCATTTACTAATGGGCACATAATAGCCAAATATTTCATTTGGCTGTTCTAAATGGTGCTACTATGAACATTGGAGTGCACAAGTTCTTCTGAGTTGATGTTTCAGGAATCTTAGGGTATAATCCCAGCAGTGGAATTTCTGGATCAAAAGGCAGTTCCACTCTCGCTGGTGTGGCTCAGTGGAATGAGCACTAGCCTGCGAACCAATGGGTTGCTGGTTCAATTCTCAGTCAGGGCACATGCCTGGGTTGTGGGCCAGGTCTCCAGTGGGGGGGGGGAGTACATAAGAGGCAACCACATATTGATGTTTCTCTCCCTCTCGTTTCCCCTCCCTTCTCCTCTCCCTATAAATAAATAAATAAATAAAAATCTTTAAAGATTTTTTTAAAGGACATTTCCATTTTTAGTTATTTGAGGAAATTCCGCACTGTTTTTCACAGTGATTGCACCAGTCTGCATTTCTACCAACAGTGCACTCAGGTCCCCTTTTGTTGGGAACTGCTCTGCCTGGTTTCAGAAGCTGTAATTCCCCCCCCCCTCCCCACTCATGGCTAAGGCTGAGTGAGAGACCTTGGGACCATAAGCCACTAAGGAGACAAAGCTTATCTCCCTGGCTGGGGCACGGCTTCTGCTCCTTTTACTTCACCTTGCCTGGCCCGCAATGCTTCATCGGTTAGCCAATGATGGGTAAGATTCCCCAAGGGGGGAATGACCTAAGACAGGTATGATCACATGGATGCCCAAGGAAAGGACTTGCGGGGGGCTATAGCAAAAGGGGGTGATGGACACTTGCCCCTCAGCTTTGACATAGCCTGAGTCCTCATTCTGTCTGGGAGAAGTCTCATAATCTCTTGGTTGCCTTACTTCCCCTGCCTGACTTAAGCCTGAAACAATGCCTTAAGCCTGAAACAATGCTGGTGGTGGGTGTTGCCCTGTGCTGGATAGGACAGGTTCCGTAGGGTGATCAGGCCTAAGAAAGAATGTGTAAAATCCTGTGAAACCTGCTTTGTTTAGAATGTTCTCAATTAAATAAGGGTCCAAGTGAAAAGTGAGTTTGTTCCTCAAAGTTTTATGGCTCTTTAGCTATCTGACCCTGACTCAAAATAGGCCCTCAGAGTTCTTTGTATGTTTGATTCTTACTGTCTGATAATGATTGATGAGCTTTACCTGTTTTCTTGTGCAAAATGAACCCAATGAAAGCCTGTCAAGGCAAGGGTTGGGGTGCTCTCCTCTTGAGAGAGTGGCTAGGCCACTCTGAGGCACTCTTCCTTTGAGAGAGTAGCTGTGCCATCCCTTTTCCTCCACAGGACTCGGTAGTCCATGTGACTTTGTCTCATGTCTCATCCATAATGCTGCGGACACTATGGACTGGTGTCTGTGTCACCCTTTTCTCCACATCCCCTCCAACACTTGTTGTTTGTTGATTTGTTTATGATGGCCGTTCTGACTGGTGTGAAGAGGTATCTCATTGTGATTTTAATTTGCATTTCTTTAATGGCTAGTGATGCTAAGCATCTTTTCATATGTTTCTGGGCCCTCTGTATCTCCGGTATGGTCAATTAATATTCGACAAAGGAGGCAGAAGCATAAAATGGAGTAAAAATAGCTTTTTCAACAAATGGTCTTGTAAGATCTGGAGAGCTACATGCAAAAAAATGAAACTTGATCACCAAATCACACCATACACAAAAATAAATTCAAAGTGGATAAAAGACTTAAATATAAGTCATAACATTATAAAAGTCCTAGAGAAAAACATAGGCAAGAAAATCTCAGATGTTCCACACAGCAATATTTTCACTGATATGTCCCCTAGAACAAAGGACATAAAGGAAAGAATAATCAAATGGGACTTCATCAAAATAAAAGCTTCTGCACAGCTAAAGAAATGACCAGCAAAATGAAAAGGTAACCCACCATATGGGAAAATATATTTGCCAATGATACCTCAGAAAAGGGTTTGATCTTCAAAATATATAAGGAATTCATAAGATTCCACACCAGGAATGCAAACAATCCAATATAAAAAATGGGCAAATGAACTGAATACTTGTAATTTATTTTTTCAGTAGTTTTGTTCACATTTGCTATCTTGTCATTCTATGCACTAAAGCAACTTAAAATAAAAACTTCTAAAGGCATGATCTATGTAACCAAAGGGAAATGGATTTAAAATCTGGCCTACTAATTGTTTTTTGTTTTGACATTTATAAAATGGGGCATAATAATAAAATTCACTGAATGGGTCTCCCCAGAAGATGTCATAAAACAGTGAATGTAAAACATTTAACATACACCTTCCAAAAGCACTGAATAAATGAAAGTTATATTAGTAACTTGTCAAAACATGGAAAAATTTACCTGTGAAACCATCCGGTCCTGACAATTTGGGAACCAAAAAATATTGGTTTTGATATCTCTATCAATGTCTGTAATGATTGTTACTGTTTTTCTGCTTTTTGTCTCTGAGTAATTTTGGGTACTCCTATTTATCTAGAAAACAACTATTCCAGTCAGGTTTAAAAAAAAAAAAGAATATATCCTGTGGGTGAGGTTAATGTCTTTTCTGTTTCCTAATATTTTTTCTGTATTATTTCTTAAATATGATAACCAGTGGTTTATTTATTTTTATTTTTTATATCTCAAATCTTAAGTTGTTTCTACATACAGACAATTATACAGAATGATAAAATGAACACATGACCTACTATCCAGCTTTGAGAAATCTCAATATTTTGCATATTTCATTCAGGCTTTTCTTTACTTTAAAAAAAAAACACATTGATGATATTGTAGAATGAGTCTTCCTTTGCATTCCTCCTTTGTTCAGTTGTTCTATGCTGCCTAGTATCATCCTGAATTAGGTGTCTACACATACCAAATTTGGTAGTTAATACTATTCACTGAATATTTTCAGCTCTTAACAGCTTCTTAGTATATAACAGCATGGCACTTCTCAGCCCCCTTGTGGTTTGATGGGAACATGTGATTACTCCTAGCTAGTAAGTTATGGCTACAAGTGGCATGTGTCCTTCAAAGCCAGATTATTTCATTGTTCATTCAACACCCTCAAAATATCTATGCCCATGTCTCGCTCATGTCAGGCTACATTTTTCCAGATAGTGCACATTCTATCTGCCTGAGCCCCAGAATAAAGATGATGTGGAGGAGTACCCCTTGGTAATTCTCTATTCATGTGCAGTGCAGGGAAGAAATAAACCTTTGGTGCTTGAAACTTCTGAGATTATTTTGTTGTCTGTTTTGTTTGTAACACAGCACAACCCAGACCATCTTGACTAATGCACCCATAAACAACACATAGTATGTTTTATGTGTTTTAAATCTGTATATAACATGCTATTAAGCATTTTATGCCCTCTCATAACTTGTTTTTCTCATTTAACATTATGTTCTTAAGATTAATCCATGTGATATGTGCATCTATATTTCTTTCATCTTAAAGGCTTACTGTTCTACTGTCTAGTGAACTATAATGCATTCATCCTTTCTTCTATTAATACAAACTTGTGTTGTTTCTCATTTTACACTGTTAATAACAATGCTGCATTATTGCACATCCCATACAATGCTACTAAAATTGTACAGAAGTGCAATTATTGAATTTTCAGGTGCATTCATCTTTGTCATTATTATGTCTTATTGAAATCTCTCAATAATGATTACAGAAATTTATTCTGTTACCAGCATAACTTGAGAATTCCTGTTTCTACATCTTGCCAACATTTGGTACTATCAGACAGTTTCATTTTTTCAATCTCATGCATAGTATTAATATACACTTCCTTGATTTCTAGTAAAATTAAACATCACCTCACATGCCTACTTTCCATATGAAATGTATAATTTGTTCTGGTTTTTTTTTGCATTGTTTACTTTGAAATTTAAGAATGCCCTTGTTAGATATGTGTGTTGTAAATATCTTCTCTCTGTCTGTTGTCCTTCCACTTTTTGTATTTTGTTTTAGTCTACAAAACTTTAAACTTTTCAATACTGTCAAGCACTGTATCTCAGCCTATTCATTTACATTTGATCTTCTCTCTACAGCTTTAAGATACAGTTCACACCACATACCATTCACTCATTTAATATGTAAACGTGAATTGTTTCAGTATATTCACAGTATGTACAACTGTTACAGCAGTCAATTATGGAGCATTTTGGCAGCTTAAAAATAAGCCCCATACAATTTAGCCAATCACTCAAACTTTCTCCATAAGCCATCGCTATATTTGTTCCTATAGATTTCCCCATTCTGGACATTTTATATGAATGGAATCATATATGTCATCTTTTGTGACTGGCTTCTTTCAATTTGCTTAATATTTTCCAGGTCCATCTATGTTGTAGCATGGTTTGAATTTTTGTATGCCTTTTAAAAGAAATATTTCTCTAACCTGAGTTCATAATGCTAGTCTCTTTTTTACTTCATTAAGTTATATAATTGGGTTTTTACATGTAGTTCTTTTTAATCTGATAGGAGTTGTGTATGATTTGAGGTAGGAAACTACTTTTTTCTTATTGACAGTCAATTGTACTAGTACAATTTATTAAAATACTCCATCATTTCTCCCAGTATTTATAATACTACATCTATTACATATCAGGTTTGCATACATTATGAATTTGTTTCTAGTCTCTGTACCATTATCCTTTGGTCTATTTGCTCTTTCAAGTGCCTTACTATCTTGGGTATTGTAACTTCAGCATTGTAAGTTTTCCTCTTTGATAGAGAAAGTCCCTTAAAATATTTCTAAAATTATTTTGATTATTCTGGTCTCTTTGCAATTCCATTTAATTTTGGGAATCAACTTCTCAAAAAAATTGAAAAATTTCCTATAATAATTTTAGGATTGCATTGAATTTATATTTTAATGGAAAACTGATATATTTATTATATGAACCTTCCCATCCAAATACATGGTATATATTTCCTTTTTTTCAAGTTTATTTTATTATTCCATATAACATGTTATTGCTGTCTCCACAAAATTTACATGTTTTCTATTAATTTTCCCATGTATTTATAATGATTGTTAATCCTATGGATATAGTATTTTTTATAAAATCACATTGTTAGTGTTATGCAAGAATGTGATTTATTTTTCCTTATGTTGTTTTTTTGTATCTAACTTTTTGATTAGAATTTCCTCAGTGGTTCTAATGGTTTCATAGCATAGGTTTTCTTGGGTTTTCCAAATAAGCAACCATATTGTCTGGGCATTCTCTCTCTTTCTCTTTCTCTTTCTCTCTTCCAAATCCTTGCATATTTTAGTTATTTTTCTCATCTTACACGTCTGGTTATGACTTCTTATGCAGTGTTCAATATAAAAGTGAGAGCAGATGCTCTTTTCTTATTCTTGACTTTAAACATTTCATAATTAAATATGATGTTTGCTGAAGGTTTTTAGAGGTTATACTGTATCAGATTGAGTTGCCTTCTATTCCTACTTTTCTCATCAGTTTTTAAAATTAAAAGTAGTGATACTGGTAATTTGGACATGCCAAAGAAAAGCCATAAAGTGCTTCCTTTAAGTGAAAAGTGAACTTTCTTGACTTAACAAGGAGAGAAAAAAAACTTGTGTGCTGAGGTTGCTAAGATCTCGGTGAAATTGTCAAGAAAAAATTGTTTAATTTTTCTTTTCCACCTCAAACTGCAAAATTTACGGCCACAGTGTGTGATATGCTGAGTTAAGATGGAAAAGGCATTAAATTTGTAGGCAGAAGACACAAACAGAAAACAGGTTTTGATTGACAGCAGGCAACGTGTTGCACCAAAAAATATGAACTTATGGAAGATGTCAGCAAGAAATCCTATGAGACAAGAGACACCAAGCTATTAACTGCAATTAAGGGATGGTTACTCATATTAAAAATAGCTTTGGATTAAAAAACATAAGATTATGAGAGGAAGAGAGAGAGAGAGAAAGAGACAGAACAGAGTGACATAACTTTTATTACAGTATATTGTTATAATTATCCTATTTTATTATTAGTTATATTGTTACTCTCTTACTGTGCCAAATTTATAATGTAAACTTAATCATAAGTACCTATGTATAGGAGAAACCATAGTGTCTCTTGGGTTTGGTACAATCTGCAGTCTGAGGCATCCACTGAGGAGTATTGAAACATACACCCCATGAGTAAGGGGGAACTACTGCAACTAAACAGAGGGAATAAATCACAAATCTGGGCTATGGGAAAATAAAAGTAGGACAACACTGGTAAGAATGTGACATGGAAACCCAGGTTGCATTACACTATAGAGTTGTAGAAGACTACAATTTTACTTTTCTGGCAGCTAAATCAAGTAAGAAATAGCACACTCTTATACAGTCCTGGAATGCATAAAAAAGGCAAAATAAGCCTTAAGGAGAAGCACAGACTCTGTGAACACTGTGAAATGTAGTATATATTATAATTCTATAATTTAAAAAAATGTTTGCCTGAAAAAAATTAGTAGGGAAATTTTAAAAAATGCCTTTTCTGTACTTAATGAGACAATTCTGTGATTACTTTCCTTTAATATGTGAACATGATAAGTTATTTTAAATAATTACTCAGTTTAAACTGTAGCTACATTCCTGAGATAAAGCCTTTTTGGTATACTACACTTGCACACACACACACAAACACACACAAAAAATATATGTAATTATATATACATATCATTTTGTGTGAACATATATTTTATTGAATTTAGATGGCTTATCATATGTATATAGTGTTTTCCTCTCTACAGTCATAAATGGGATTGACTTAAAGTTTCATTATCTTGTACTATTTTTATCAAAGTCTCAATACAAATTTGGTAAACATTTTATCATTTAAAAGTTTATAGACTAGTTTGTAAAAGATAGGAAGAGATTATCCAGTGCTTGGATATTTGGAAATGCATGCCTTTAAAGTTCTAGATATATTTGTTTGGGGGAGGAAATTTTTTTAAGTACCAATTTAACACTTGTCAGGTTTTATATTTTTTTTGTACTTCTTAAATTTAATTTTCATACCTTCTTTGTTTTCCTAAATAATCATTTTTAATGTAGATGTTGTTTAAATCAATTCTTTTTTGTTATGGGTTATCAACATATATTTGAATTGTATTGTTCACAACTTTTCACTTCTCATTCTTTCTACCTCAGTTAATTTCCCTTCTTTCTGAATTAGATATGTTGTAATGTCTCTCAGGGCTTTATGGTCCTAAAATCCTCATTTTGCCTCCTCTGTTGAGTGATAACTTAACCTAGGTATACAATTTTGGGTTTACAGCTATTTCTTTACAAAATCTGGTAACTTTTATTCTGCTGTATTCTGGCTTCAATCTTGCTATTATGTATTGTATTGTCAATTTGCATGTTAAGTAGTCTATTGTCAAATTGTAAGTAATTGTGTAAGTAATAGTAAAGAAATAGAAAACACAGTCAGAAAGCATTTTATTCATGAGTCATATCTAGACATAACCCAGGGTCTAGATATGACTCATGAATAAAATGCTTTCTGACTGTGTTTTCTATTTCTTTACTATCCAAAACTTTTAGAGTTTATACTTAGTAGTTTGCATTAAACAATGATGGCCATTTTTAATGTGTGTTTTCAAACTGCACATTCTCATCAACCATGCACTTCAGGATATTCCAATAATTCCCCCAAGGGCTCTTATTGAGAACTGATTTTATTGATGATAATTGAATCCACTGGAGTGGATGAGTTTGCTCAGAGCACAATGAGAAGCAGCCATAAATCAGAAGAGTGAGAAATACAAAATGATTATTGATGAGCTTATGAGAGCAATTTCAAAAAACTGGTAGGAACAGAATCCTAATCACAATGGAAGTTGGCTGCAGAGTGATTTGCAACAAAGACAAAGGACAGATATAGGGTAGTAGCTGGTGGGATTTGGAGGGAGGTGATGTTAAGATGAAAAGAACGTTCTATATAAATGTAGATGTGACACATCAATGATATAACTGGAGAGAACAAAGACTGGATATTTTTAAAGTTAATTCCCTTAGAAGATGGAAGAATTCAAAGCACAAAGGATCCAAATCTAAAAAGGATTTTAGAGCAGCAGCTACTCCATTACAACCAGAAGAAATAAGGAAAGAAATGCTGCCACGCACATATATGAGGTCTTTCCAGAAGGTATCCAGCCATGTAATATGAAAATAGAAGCATTTATTGAAGAAGATACAAGACACAAGAAACATTGTACATAGGACAATGATGCCTCAGTCCCCTTCAAAATAGGCACCTAGGAACCTCACATAGTTCTCCCAGTCACCAGCAGCTGCCCAGTCATATTTTCCTGAATCTCATCAATGGTCTGAAATCTCTTCCCTTTCAAAGGTGATTTTACTTTTGGGAAAAGCCAGAAATCACAAGGTACCAAATCTGGCCTGTCAGGGGACTGAGTCATGTGGGTGATTTGATGTTTCACCCAAAACTCTGCATGAGACATGATGCATGAGCAGGTGTGTTGTTGTGATGAAGCTACCAGTCACCAGTTGCCCCTAGCTACAGCTTTCTGAATCATCCAAATGGGTACCAAAGAGCAATGTTCAAGCTTAATGGAAAATCTGATGCAGATTCATTGCTCTACTCACTCAGTCATTTTGAATGTGGTAGCTACACAGTACACATGGTCACTCAATGGTGTCTACCACCCCCACTGACTAGTACAGTGAAGTTGTCATTCATGCATGTGCACTCCAGTCCATTCTCTTTGGCTGCCAAGTTACATGGATGTTGTGCAAACCATTCTTGTTACATTAGCAATGGCTAGACTTTTTCAGGACAGACCTCATATTCACAGTTGCTCATCTCCAATCTTTCCTATTTTTTTAATTTGCAACTTAAAATTACATTTTCCTCATTGTATTAAACTGTAATTATTTATATTTTTGCCAAGTTTTTAAGGACTGTTTTTTGTGTGTGTGTATTCCATAGTTGCCAATTGTTTTCTGTGTCAGTACATATTTTTCTCTACACAATAACCTTTGACCTGTAGTTCTAAGGGAGCTTGCATCAAGACTTTACTACTTTCATTTAGCAAGCTAGGTCAGGAAAAATGTGATGCTGTTTTTAGTTATGTGGATGCTCCTTCAGCACTACCTCTGTTGTAGACAGTAGACATAAAGGAACAAAATGAAAGCAGTATGTGCTCAGTATTTCTTATGATCTGCTCTTGCCTCCACTCCTCATCCTTCCACACTGAGAGCTACAAGTGGAAATCTTAAGGACTTCTTCCACTTAACTTACTATATGAAAGTGCCATTGGCCTTCAAGAGTTGAAACGTCTGGATGATGCTATCCTCTTTCCTTTTGGTCTATTTTGTATTACACCTGAGTATTATCAGGTGTAAATTCAGTATTATCTGAAGTTTGTAGCATGAGTATGTGATTTTTCCCTGCTATCTGTGAAGTTTACTTGTTTTATTCATTTTGGTGACTGTCAGAGAGGAAGTGTTGTGAGTGTGCCATTATGTCAGCATCTTTTCCAGAAGTTCTACAGTAGACTCTGAGATCTTGATTATTTCTTCTCTATTTTTCTTCTATGTCATTCATTCCTAAGAACAGGCAGGATTCAGCTATGGACGAAAGACAATGGGCTGGTGTCTGGTACATCTACCAAATAACACAATTGAGTAAATTCATGTTTGCAGGGGATATATCTCACACACAGAAATTGGGAAGCTAGGTCCTTAATGTACTAATTAATTATTATTGTATATGGGAAACACCTTTATAATATATGACAGAACAGAATATCACCTATGAATAAAAAATGTTAGATTCATTTTTGATAAAAAATAACCCTTTATACTTGCATTGTGCACAGTGTATTGTTCAAAATGTTCTTTCCCAGCCAGTGAAATTAGTTATAAGAAGAGTGCAAAAAAGAATATAAGCTACACTGTTTAAATCACTTTACATATATTAACTATTATAATGCTTGCACAGACATAATGGTGGATACTATTATTATGCTTATTTTAGAGACAAGGGAACTATAGGACTCAGAGGATAGAGAACTTGCTCAAGGTTATAGAGTCAGTTATCCAGGTTTGGAAGCCAAGCCCCACCACTCTAGAACCCACAGCTTGAACCATATTGGCCGTGTACCACCTTCTGTGTGATACATGGCAACAGTGCAAGGTAATCAGGGCTGATTATCTAGATACTCCAGAAGAGGAACCTAAAATTCAGAGGTGAGGGACTTGTCCAAATTGACATGGTAGCAGCAAATATGTCCTGAAAATTTCATTTTGTTTGCATGTAATTATGCTGCCTCTGTTCATATCCTGCATTTTCATATATCAAAAAAAATAGTGTTCTGTTATGAAGGTTTTTTTTTATCAAGTTAGGATATTGGAGATACATAATACAAGTACTTCCCTCATAAGGAGTTGTGAGTATTAAATTAGATAATAACTGTATGTGCCTTTCATAATCTTACATCTAGCAAGTATTCTATAAATGGAGTGCAGTTATTCAACATTCATTGACCGACTGCTTATTTTCTTTTCCTGGTTCTCAGTTCTTTAATCTGCTTTTCTTTACCCCAGAGCAACTAACATCTTTTTTGATCTTCATCTCTTTGGCCTTGTCCCTTGGTCATTGCTGCTTTCTTTAGTTTCTGCTGTCACTGACTGCTGGGTTCAATCTCCTTCATGAAGCCTGCCAGGCTTTGGAGAAAAAGAAAGACTGAAATAAAACACTGATAAAGAGACAAAGCTTGGGAGCCTGGAGGAAATAAGACATCAATGACAGGAAGTCCAAAGAGTTTTTGCAAGTAACAGTGAGCAGATTTCAGAGCCAAGGCGAATACTAAGCAGGCATATAACATTTATGTGATAAATGGTACAATAAGACTGAAATGATCATCTTCTCAAAAGTAATACGTTCTACAAAGCACCCACATAGTAAAAACAGCAATCCCCCTTTTCAGGTTTAAGCCTGAAGCTTAGATGTGTCTTATGTCTTTTCAATTTTTTTAGATAAGTTTATCATTTGCACTGCAATTGCAGATTGATTATATCAGCAATGTATATAAAATATCGCTTACAAATACATTTACTGCTGGTTTGCTCTTAAATACATTATTCCATTTAAACTTCATGACAAAACGGTGAAGCAGCAAAGCTATTATAATCTCCATTTTAACATAGGAAATAATCAAGGCTCAAAGAGTTCAAATAATTAGCTCTGGTTCACACTCCATTAAGTGGTGGAACAGGATTTGCATCTATGTTTGCTTGACACTAGATTTCTTCTTTTTGCATTTTCTCACACTGCCTCACCAAAGAAAAACAAAGTTTCCTTGATGAATAAATTAATGAATACCTGATGACAGCAATATCAAGTATTTCCTTTCAATGTTAGTGACTTGTTTGGTGTTCTTCTGGTTTGTATGTTGTAAGATTCAGGCTGGGGCTACCCTAGGAAGTTTTGTCCTAGTATTAAAAGTCTACTTTCCCCTCCATCTGAGATGGCTAGCAAATCTGTTGTTTGTTTTGTTCGCTGTTTAGGGCAGCTTTGCAGATAGTCAGATAGGCAGGCATCTTTAGAAAAGCTACAGATGTAAAATTACTGCTCTCATTTCCTTTTCAACTTTGTATACATTGTTCTCTAACCCTTTGAACAACCAGAATACTTTCTAAGTGGTCAGTTTGTTTTCTTCTGTTAACTAAAATTCACTTTTCTGTAAACTGAGCCTTTGTGTGGTTCTGAGGGGGCCAGATGACTTTTTGGGTGTGCAAATAGAATGCATTCTCATTGTTTGTCTTATCTAAAGTAAATATCAAGGATTTGAATTCATTATTTTGTACCAAATTGCTTTTTGGATGTGGTCCTTGTTTTCTATTTTTCCATGAAGATGTAGAAATGAAAGCTTGGTGACTTAAGGAAAATATTTTTTTTTTTTTTGCCTAAAAATACCTTATATATCTGAAGGAACCCAAAACAGTAATTCAAAAGAATATAAGCATGCCTATATTCATTGCAGCATTATTTACAATAGCCAAGATATAGAAGTGACCCCAGTGTCTAACAGTAGATGAGTAAATAAAACAACTATGGGACATTTATGCAATGGAATTCAATTTGGCTGTAAAAAAGGAGAAAAATGTTACCTTTTACAACAGTATAGATGGACCTGGAGAACATTATGCTAAGTGAAGTAAGCCAGTCAGAGAAAGACAAATACCACATGATTTCACTCATATGTGGAATCTAATGAACAAACCGAATTAACAAGTAAAACAGAGACACACTCATAGATAGAGAGCAGATGACAGCTGGTGGGGGAGTGGGTTACAGGGTGGAGAGATTGAGCAAAAAGTGTAAAGGACTCGTGGAAATGGACAACGGAGTGGTGATTGCCAGGTGTGGGGGGTAAAAGGGGACTAAGTGGTAATGGAGAATACAATATGATTAAATTTTAAAATTATATAAAAATACCTCCTATGTAGAATAGTGGTGGGGACATGTTACTTTTGACATGTGTGTCTCTCTGTGTGTACATGCACACTTGTGGGCATTTATGTAAGAGGGTTCCTTCACATTTAACCACTGACAGTACTCTAGTGGAAAGGACTTGGATAAAACCTCATTTCTATTATTAGAGATATGTGCTAGTTAGAGATACAGAATTGGAGAGTTTCTCAACTGCTTTTCTGGCCTCTATTCAGAAAGTGTGAGTGCCTCGTGATGGTGGCCTGTGCTGGATGCATCATTGTGTTCCTGGCAGCTAACACAGGTATATTTGACAGAGTGAGTGCTCAGTCACTGTTTCTAAAATAAATAAATTAATGAGTAAATATAAAGAACTAACAAGATAGATGGATATGTGGATAAACAAATTAATGAATTATTAATTAAGAATAGAAGCTCTAATGTCTTGGAAAGCAAAAAAAAAAAAAAAAGCCAAATTGGGTGAAAGATCTAACACATAAAGAGTCAGGGAAATGGAGCCCTTTGACAATCTCACAGAGGATACTCAGATAGTTTGATTAAGTCACCTTTAAACAAGTTACCTACTCACCTGGTGGGTAAAACTCTCATGTTTACCATCTTTCTTCAAAAACTGCTTAAATGATAATAGTGAATAAAACTTGCATGAAAACTAATGACAGAGAAAATAAAACAAGTGACAGTGACAAGAAAGAGATTTCAATATTAATTCATTTCACAAATATTCATTGAGTGCCTGCAATGTGCCGGTCACTGTTCCTGGAGTTGGGGATATATCAGTGAACGGCACAGGCGAAAATCTCTGCCATCATGTAACATATTCTAGTAGAGGAAGTGCTTTCTTTATCTCCTAGTAAAAGACCAAATGTTTTGTTTTTGAGAGTTGAACTTGACCAACTCCAGACTTTGGGACACCTAACACAGTGCAGGCCAATGGTTAGTTTCCGAGTTGAAGTCAGAAGGATTAAGTAAAGTGCATGTTGAGATTCCCAGCCCTTTCTTCATTTCCTTCTCATAGAACACAAGGTGATATCAACCCAAGCATAATATTGTTTGGTTATTCTGTTAAGGAACTGACTGACCTCATAAAAATAACTTGAGAGAATGACATGCAGCAGTTCCTCATTAAAAAGACCAGTTTAGCACTTGACCACCATGTACCTTCACCTTTGCAAACCAAACTCTCAATCAGTGTGTGTTTGGTTTTACTCTCAATTACTAACAAGCAATCCAAAGATCATCAGACATTTTGGAAATCTAAATTTTAGGAAACATATTAAGAGAAAACATGAAAAATGGAGAGTCATAGCTTAATAAAGAAGTAATAATACATGAACCAAGGGGTTTAAGACTTCAGATTGAAAAGAATGGGGCTCCTGCATTGGTTTTGTTATGCAACACTACACATGATTCTAATGCATATCTAGGACTGAAGACAACTGTTCCAAATATTAATATACCTTTTCCTTTATTTGGATTTAGATCATGCAGGCTAGCACACACACTGACATGTAAATATGTTTCCCAAGTACTTATGACAGCGTGTCTGTCATGGTGAAAAATATGCACAACCAAAGACATGGGGATAGGACTTTTTTTCTTTCAATGTGGGATTCATATAAACCCTTTTTACCTTTCTCATCCTGTGTAAGATGCATAAGAAACAATAAAAATAAAGTTCTGTTTGATGATTAGCCTGTAAAGTAATTAAGAAACTTCCTTTGGCCCTGGCTGGTGTGGCTCAGTGAATTGAGTGCTGGCCTGTGAACCAAGGGATCATCAGTTCTATTCCCAGTGAGGGCACATGCCTGGGTTGCAGGCCAGGTCCCCAGTAGTGGGCGCACTAGAGGCAACCACACATTGATGTTTCCCTCTCTTTTTCCCTTTCTTCCCCTCTTTCTAAAATAAATAAATAAAATCTTTAAAAAGAAGAAGCTTCATTTGTATAAACTTGCATATTTCCTCTTATAAAAGTCTTTATTGTTTAAAACAATGCCCATATCTTACCTAGATTACTTTGTAGTATGTTGGACACTCAAGACCATGCAAAACCTAATTACAGGTAGGAAGACAGAACCCAAGAGTGAAAGGAATGCTCTTCTAAATACCTGCTGTAATGAGTCAGTTATGCAAAATCAATATAAAGCCTCTAATTCCCAGAGCAAGTTGGGCAGTCTGACAGTGGAGTAAATTTTCTGGTGCTTCAGGTCCTCCATATTCATCTGATGGCTTCTTTTGCTTAATGACTGTTCTAAGGCTATATTGTTCTGATTGTGGAAGGGGAAAGAGAACCCCCATCATGACTCTTTGCTCTGTGTAATGATATTTTCACCTCTTGGAGACTGGAAGGGTTCTCAAGGTAGATGGTAATGAAGTTTGAGAGTGAGTAGCTGAAATTGGTTATGAGAGTCTTCTATTCGTAAAAGCATTACCCACCAATCAAATGAAGAAGAACTAGGATTTAGACAACAGGTATACCAACAAAACCTAAAGCAGGTCATCCCTTGACCAGAATTGTCAATGGTTCTTACCTTGGGTATGAACTGTTCTACCTTGTTCTTTCTTAACTTAGCAGTATTGTGTCTTAGAGATCAACTGGAACAAAACCTTTCTTTACAGTTGATGGAACTGAAATAGACAAAAGAGTAGGAGTTTTTGAATAGTAATAGTGGAAAACCAGCTCAGTTCTCTGGACATGTAGAAACTTTTTCTTACATCTGTAAGTATACTCTAATTACAGTTGGAATACAGGGGAAAAAACAGAAGTGTCACTGGAGTCAGAGCAAGTTACTCAAAGAAGGTGATACTTGAGGTAAGGTGTGAAAATAAACATGAGATGGTAAGGTTGATAGAGAAAGTGAGAGCAGGAAAGGCATTGTAGGTGGAGGGGAGAACACTTGCAAAGTCATGATGTGAGGTGAGAACTAAAAGTGACCTTAGAGATTATATAACTCCCTCATTTTATTCTTGGAAAAAAAATAGGCCCCTACATGGTGTCAGGTATAAGAATAGAGTGGTAATTAAGATACTAATCATCCTGTCCCCCAGAAGTATACAGTACAGTGTGAAAGTAATAATTTTACCTTTTTTCACCAGTATATCTGTTTTATTTTTATTTTGTGTGATGCTCAAATGGTCTAGTAAGTTTAGGTCTGCTTTCTGACTAAATACTGCATCCCTATACCTGGTTATAAATATTGCCAGTGGTGCTAATTTGATAGACTGTGTGCAGGTCTCTACCAAATGCAAGATAAAGGTAGGTCAGAGAACATGTACTACTGATGGCAGGATCTGGATCCTCATATTTCCAACTCAAGGACAATTTTCCAAAAAGTCATCATGTTACATTTATAGTTTACTGCCAGTGCTTGAGGTTGGTATTCATTAGTTCAATCCAGTAACCCCCCTCCACTCAGCACCAACTAGTTGCAGAGCCCTGAGCCAGGTGTTGAGGCTGCAAAGATCAGCTGCATGAACCTTCCGTCCCTTCAGTAGCTAGAGGTTTCATTGAAAGAAATAGATGTATATTATGAAAAGAAAACAAAGCAGGGCACATTTCCTATAAGGAAAATAAAATAACATTAACATTTTGTAGTGATGGGGACTCAAGTCTGCAACTTTGTGATTTCATGATCTTGGCTAAATTATTTAACTTCACATCTCAATTTCTCCATTCATAAGATGGAAAGTATGACAACTCCTGCCTCTATAGTTGAATTTGTGCGCACATGTGTGCTGAATAAAATGAATAACATACAAATTGATTTGGCATAGAGTATGACTTCAGCTTATTTTTACTTAGCTACCCCATAGACCAATTATCAAAACACTTTACATATTGAAAGTTGTCTGGAAATTCAGAGGAACATGAAATATTTGGTGATGTTTTATTTCTTTCATGAATGATCCAGCTTACAACATATTTGCATGGCAACCCATATATGGTTCACTCAGAATTAAAAATAATGCCTTTACTAAAACAATTTGGAGTAGCGACTTACTGTGGCCTTGGAATCTACCTCAGAGAGATTTGGCATGCATTATCAAGAATATCATTTTATGTAAAAAGCACACAAAGTTTTATCTTCAGCTATTACTGATTTAGGAGTAGCAGATATATGGAAACTTTCACACTCTACTGAATGGGATTATACATTCTTCTCTAACCCACATGACTCCTATTTCCAGACTGACTTCTAAGTTCTTCCCATTCTGTTTAATGATGTGAATAGCATGGCTCTAGGCCGTGTTCTCTCATCTGACCAGGCCACAGACTCACTTTCACTTGACCTTCAGAAAGTATTAGGCAGCATTTCTGCAAAACTGCCTTTGGTGATGAACACTGGAAAAGAAAGTTATTATTTGTGATTTTAAAACTACATTGAAAGTACAAAACACACACTCACATGAGTATTCTGGGATGGATATATATATATACATATATATATGTATGTATGTGTATATATATGTATATATGTAATCTCCCATGCTCTCTGATTGGTATCAATTTCTTCTGGAGCAAAATGTCATTAATTACAAAACTAAACTAACTGGCAAAGTTCTCATTAAAGATAAATGTGAACTGGGAAGTATATATGGATAAATCATTCCCTGCTTCATTAAGATTGAAAAGAAATATTTTGACTCTGGAGGGAACTGTAAGAAATGTGTATATTATAAAGTTATATGTTTTAATAACTTCCTCTCATTCTATTAAGCCTCTAACCCCATTGGAATCATAAAAGGTTAATATTGAGATGAACCCTAAGAGCATGTATTAGGCATTGGCCATTACATCCACCCAAATGAACCTTAAGCTATGTAACACTTGATCAGCAGGAATTTCCTTTTTTATTAAAGAAATGAAGATATACTGCATTGAATGATATTATTCAGAAAGCCTAAATTTTCTCATTATCCTACAAGGGCTTAAAATTGCTATTATAGATTTCTACAGGCCAAATATCAGGTCCCAGTGAACCCCTGCAAAGTTTATGGAGTGCTCATAAGGAATGTGTTTCAATTGCCCACAAATACATAGTCATGTAGTTATATTGGATATTTTTCAGGAAAAAATGAGGTATTTTATTTTTATTCTATTTCTAAAGAAGTGTTGGTCTAAAATGGTGGGCTGAAGTTACACGCCACAAATTGAAACTGGGGCATCACCAAAACCATTCCTCATTTATGAATATTTTATGATATATAAAATGTACTAAGTTATCTCTAATTTCTTGCTCCTTAAGTGGCTTCATTATTCAGCATTTGATATTATGACTTCATGTTTGCTATTCATCAACTTTAAAAGTGACACTCATCCAATAAAAGTAGTTGGATATCCTTGGCAAAGACATGGCACTTCTGAATTGCCATCTGTTTCATCAACTTCTTCTAAGAAGAAATCCCCAAGTGGTAAATCATGAAAGTGTGTTTATCACAGGGAAAATAATTTTACATGAATCTTTACTGGCATTCTCGGTTTTTGAAACTGTTTAAATTTAATTCATAGGCCTCAATAATACTTTTATATTTCAACATCTGTGCTGAAATAAAAATCTCTCAAAATTAGAAATTTTTATATGTTCAAATATATAAAAATATATAAACAAAGATCAACTGTTTAGTTTGTGGCACAAATGTTTGCTATATATTATATGTGTTATATATTATTATACATATTAGATATATATATTTCTAGATTAGTGACAGTTTTCCAACTTAAAACATTATTTTTCTTTCAAGGCTTTTCAAAATATTTCATTAACTACCTTGAAAAAATTCTAGTTTAATCATTGTATCCACATCTGGAAACACTGATTGATGGTCCTCATAATTCAAATTTCCCATCAAAATACTGGGAGAAAACATAGACAAGAATTTGATTACTGAAATGATGTACTTTGTTAAAACAAATACATTGAATTAAAAGTCATACAATGTTTAGGAAGTGTTTTATAGTTTATAAAATAATTTTATACTTTCACCCATTTGATCCTCCTAACCCAGAAAGATAGATAGATAGAACCCCATTTGTGTGTTTGTTTTCACTACAAAATGAGGATAATCATTCCTATTATACAGTATTGCCACAGGGATCATAGATGCCACAGTACTGCTACAGGGATGATAAAATATAAGTAAAATATAAGTAAATAAGTAGACACTGACAGATAGTAGGTACTCAACAAATAGTTTTGAAATGAATTGAATTTTCCCATTTTGTCATGTGAGGAAATGGCAATTTTGTTTTAGTGACTTGCTTGAGGTAATATAGATATTAGTGGCGTCATGTTATTAGAACAGAAGTCTTACTGATTCAGCTGGATTGTTTTTAATGATGAAGATTTAAATGACTAGTTCAGTTCTTCTGATACTGTTGTAATCAATGTGACTTGGATTTATTAATTTCATTTTAAGAAATAGTTTTGGTAATGTATTCCAGAGAAAATATAAATGAGAGCATGTTTCAAAGTCACTATAATCTAATCATGCAATACCTTCAAACTACAAATTTGACCTATATCACCTAGCACTGTAGTGTGGAAAGAGTACAAAGAACAGATTAGTAATAGTTGCAATTTATTCATCAATTATTTTCTACTAAGTACATAAGTGTTTTACATGGATCATCTCATTTAATCCTCACTACATTTTAATAAGTCTGCTGCCATTATCCTCATTTTATGAACAGGAAAAGTAAAGCACAGAAAGAGATTAAGTAACTTTGCCCAGGGTCAAGGTCATGAAATGAAGAAATGGGAGTAGGACTGATTTTAACTCAAGCAGAGTGACTCTAGTCTAGAATCCACACTTTTAATCCTAATGTTACACAGTTTGTATGTGACTAATAGTGGCTCAGTTGAAATGCAGAGTAATCCAGGGTATTAACTAAGATGATCAAAATGTAACTGTTAGACATAGAAAAGAGGAAAATGAGGATTTGGAAGAGCAAAGGAAATGTGGAATGGATGGCAGAGCAGGAATAGGAGTTTTTGCAGAGCAGCTTTAAATGACAGTAAAAAAGCTGAGGGAAATAGAATCCTTAGTATGGAAACTGTACTCCTGCATCTGTAAAAGACTGAGGTGTGTAGAGAGATTACTAGGATAAGGAAAACACATTATGGAATGTTCTGATGTACTCTACTATGGATAAAGTCATCATGTTTCAGGTTAGGGAACGCATACAGCCATAATCCAGTGGGCTAGGTGGGCGAGGGAAGGAATTTGAGACTGTGCATCAATTTGGAACTATGGCACTGGGAGAACTCTTTTAATGCATGAGCAAAGGAATGAGGCCTTTCCAGTTCACATGTCTAAGTTAACAGCATTTCTTTTTTAAATTAATTAATTTATTTGTAGAGAGGGGAAGGGAGGGAGAAAGAGAGGGAGAGAAATAATCAATGTGTGGTTGCCTCTTGTATGCACCCTACTGTAGACCTTACCCACAACTCAGGCATGTGTCCTGACTGGGAATCGAACCAGCAACCCTTTGGTTCCTGGGCTAGAACTCAATCCACTGAGCCACACTGGCCAGGGCCCTTCTCCTACTCTTGATGTAGCTTCTTTTATAGTTCTCTAAGTGTAGGACTTCCATTCAGCTTGATTTAAGGCAGTTCTGAATGATGGTTTTTCTGTAGTTTAGTTATAATTTTGTTGTTGTGGGAGGAGGTGAAGAGCATGTTCACCTACTCCACCATCTTGACTGACAATCTATTTATTGACCTTCTTTATCAAGAGTAATAATTTTTGCCTAGAATCTATTCTTTCTGGTATTATTCTAGCTCAGCCATATTTTTATTTTCATTTACTTTTTATAGATTTTCTATTTTTTACATAAATATTTTTGTCTATACTTTTAAGTGTGACTCATAAATAATGTATAATAGGATGTTTTAAGCATCTAATCTAAAAATCTTTTAACTGGAGAGCATAGTTGTATTGATTACAGTTGCTCATTAATTTTGATCAATTTCTCTCATGTTATTTAACATTTTCTATTTGTTCCTTTTTACTAGTTTGTTTTAATTCCTTGCTTGATTGCTTTTGCTTTGACTCTAATTCTTTTCCCTGGGTTCATTTTTTATAATACTATTTGGAAGTTGTGCATTTTATTTTAATTATTTTACTAGTTCATCTAGAAAATTTAATGTGTATATGTAATGTAATGCACTCTAAAATTAATCAATATCTTTTTCTATTCTCAAGCTATAAAAAAACCCTTATAATGCATAAACTCTAATTACACCAGCCCAAATTATATGCTTGTTTATTTCAGTATTTTTGGTGTTATCTTTATTTTCTGTGAACATGTAGTCTTCAATATTAACATAAAATGAAGTAAATAATTTTGTTACTAAGTAGTTTTATCTTACATGATTTTAATTACCACACAGTATTGATGATTTAGAAAGATCATTATTTAACTGTTATCTTTATTGGACATTCAGTTTGTTTCCAAACTCTTACTATTGACAACAGTAGGCTTATTTGACTGAAAGTCAATCAAACAGCTCATAAGTACAGTTAACATTTATTTGTATCTATATGAAGCAGTAATTGTGCAAAGTGCTTTCTATAAATTATTTCATTAGTTTCTACAATACCTCTGATGTAGGCACTGTTATTAATGTCATTTTTGAAATCAGGAAACTGAGACTTAATTTATGTAACTTGGTTAAGGTTACACAACTAGTATATGGTGAAAGTGGGCTATGGGCTCAGGAAGTTTACATTTTGAGATGGAGAGCAAAAAGTGGAAATCTTTTAAAAACACATTTTACAGGTTTTATTTAAATAATTAAAATTGGTGTCAAATACTACAACACAAACTAAAAATGATCAGTTAATGATAAAATACATGATTAGAAACATTCATTTTTGATCTATTAATTTTCTTAACCATCTAGTTATTTTAGTCAAACTGTTACTCCTGCAAGTACATTTGAACAATTTGCTTTGAAATCTCTTTTTCTATCAGAACAACATGAGCTAATTACTGCAATTCATATTGCCTGGTTCTTAAGAATTCTACTGTGCAGGTATGTCTACTGTAACCCTCAGGCCACCTTAACAAAGAGATGTCCTAAACCACAAAATAAGTACTAATTACAAAAAAGATATGCACTTTAAAAAGTATGTCTCACTTTCCAGCTCCATGGAAACATAATTAAATGAATATGAATATGCTTTATAACACTATTCAGAACACATTCCTCTAACATGAGTGTAGAAATAGCTATGACATAATTTAATTGTAAATGTAAGTCATGAATTAAAGGTGGTTACAACACTTTCTACTTTAATCTAACCTGAAGACTGAAAATTGATTGATTTAGTGAGTGATTATAGATTTTGATTTAAATTAGTAAGACTGGCATCATTTTATTGACTTTTCTATTTTGTCACAGATCATTCAATATGATTTCAGATTTGCATGAGGAACAATTTAAATATGTTTGAAGACAGTTCGCATGCTTTAAAATTAAATGCCATTATATTCACTTTTTCAAAATAAGTATCTATATATCTATATCATCTATCTATATCTATATATCTAGAATACTAAAATGTAGGCTACATGAGGGCAGCTATTTTTGCCTGATTTTTCATTGGTATTATCATAGTTCCTTGGGTAGAACCTGGCACAGAATAGGCATTTGGTAAATATTTGTTAAATGATACATGAGTGAATATTTATTTCTCAGCACTCACTTATGGGTGCATATTAATTGTTTTATTAGGGGGGAAAAGATCCAGAGTGTCTTGCCTCTACAGCAGAAGTTCTGAAAAGGTGGCCAGGGTGCTCTTAGAATATATCTGAGACAGGACTTACAGTTTGAAAAAATTTCCTTGATGATTTAGAATTATACTCATACTTTGTAACAAGTTTTCCCAGTTCTCTAAGTGCAAGTCACTTATTATGTTTCTTCCTGGGTAGATTTTTTTTTCTATTGAGCAGTGGCCCTCAAAGTTGTGAATATGGCCTTAAATGTCTGAGTATTTTCTCATTGTAAATCATCCTTTGTCCTTTGTTTTATATATATATATATATATATATATATATATATATATAATATCTTGTGTGATATGATAAGGAATTGATAGGCAGTTGTATAGGGTCAGCTGAAATGAAGTGAGAAAGCAAACAGAATGTTAACACACAGTAGATACAATTACCAATACCAAAAGAGCCATTTTAAGTATTCCATTTTTGTGTACATGGGTTTGCAGACACTCTAGAAAACCTCCTGTGATTTCATTTTTAGCATCTTAATCAAGAGACCATTCTAATCATTTTAAAAGCTTTTCATTATAAAAAAAACTTTTAAAGGAAGTTGTGCTTTATTAACATCTATTGAATATGTACTTCTTTGAGAAAAATAATTTTGAATGACTTCTCTAGCAATTCTCATGGAGAACTGAGCAGTATTATATATTGTTTCTCAAAGAGTAAAGTAGATTTTAAATCAATATACATGTGTCCTGATCTATGAACACCCAATTTTTGAAGAGGTGAATTTAAAAACTTGGTTGATTTATTATATTTTCTGTCTAGAGACAATTCTCCATGTTCATGAGAATTCACCAACACCTAATAGAGCACAGAGACAGCAGTCTCAAATTCCTGCCTTGATTGATTTTGTCTTATAAGAATGCATGACTCACTCTGTAATGGTGGGACTCAATTTTATCATTTAGAAAATAAGATAATTAAAAAAATTCCTCTAATGTAAAAGCCTCTATGGAGTAATTAATGCCTGTTCAAATTTTATTCTAAATTTTTTATTCTAAATTATGGCTCTGAAATATCCAATGCCAGGTTGACTGCATAAGTATTGTCTATACAGCTATTTGAAATTATAAATACAATGGCTTCACCTTTAGATGTTATGGAAATCTGTAGTTTTGGTAAATGTTTCACTAAATATGCTCTCTAAATGAAATGACACACTCCTCCCCTTAAAATTCCAAATTCTGGACTCCTTTTTTAAACACTCCTTGGACTGTTTACTCTATCACAGATTATATTGTTCAGGTTTTATATTTTTATTATTGTTTTAAGTATAGTTTTACTTCATGTCTCTCTATGTAGCTGGTTTGGTTATTCTTTTATGTTCCTTTATGTGAACACACTGCAATTAAGATCTATTGTGCAAGATTTTCCCCTCTTTTCTTCTTATTTCATATTCCTTAGTCCAGTTCCCTTTGAAGAGGTGGAATTACTAGATCAAAGGACATAAAAACTGCTGGACAAGCCAATACAAAGTAGGAGAATGAGGCAAGTGAAGCACTCATCTTGGACTCCACATTTAAATAGTATTTTAACACAGTATTTGAAAACAATAGCATTATTGTAAAAATCCAAGATGAAGAAAATAACAGTCTCTTAAATACATGATCAGATTATTTCCTTTTGCATGAGGCCCCAATATGGCTTGGCATGACACTGCTACCAGTATCAATTGAATATTTTCATTTATTAAAACATTTACAAATTTGAAAGATGGGAAATAAAATGATGGTGTTATAATTTGTCTTACATGTTTTATTTATACTCATCTTTATGCCATAATTGCATAGTAAAATAGAGAGACTTTCAAATCATATCTAATTTGGCAAAATGTCTTGCATTACAAGCAGATGAGAAATGATGGGGGGCTAATTTTTCTCGGTATTTTTTTTAATATTGTTCAAGCTCTTTCTATTTGGTCCACCCTAGTTTATGATTATCATCTTTTTGGTGAATTGTTTCTTTATCTCTGTATTTGCCCCCATTAATGTTTTCCACCTTCAATTCCATTTTACTGAATATTAATTTTATTTTGATTTCTTTTGTTAGTAATTTATTTGAATATTTTATTTAAACCTATCATTTTGTTTACACATGACTCTTCTAAATATTATATAGAAGAAATTATTTTGGTTCAGATGTGAATGTATTTTAATAAGCATGCTTAATTTATTTCCATCTATTGAGATCACTGGTCTATTTTAATTTGTACATTTACCATGTTTCTCCATCACTTCTGTTCTCCTTTCCTGTTTTCTATTAGATTGATGAGTTTTATTCTTTTCCTGCTCTATTAAATTACATTTTCACATTCTATTCTTTTACTATAGTTATTTTTTTACACTTTCACTCTTTAAACAAAAGTCTAAAATTACTGGGAACACTATCTATCTGCAAAAGAATGAAGTTGAAATTCTATCTCAAACCATATACAAAAATCAACTCAAAAAGAGTCATAAACTTAAATGTAAGGTTTAAAACTATAAAATTTATAGAATAAAACATATGAGTGAACCTTTGTGACCTTGGGTTAAGCAATGGTTTCTTAAAGGTATCTAAAACATAAGCAACAACCAAAAAATAAATTGAACCTCTTCAAAACTAAAAACATTTGTACATCGAAGGACATCATCAAGAAAATGAAATCACAACTTACAAAATGGTAGAAAATATTTGCAAATCATATATCTGATAATGTACTTGTATCCAAAATATACAGACAATTCTTACCACTCAGAAAAATAAGGATAACAGAATTATAAAATGGATAAAGGACTTGAGTATTTTCTCCATTAAGATATATGAATGATCAATAAGAATATGAAAAGGTGCTCAACATTATTAGTCTCTAGGGAAATACAAATCAAAAACACACAAAAAATACCATTTCACTTCTACTAGAATGGCTAGAATAAAAAAGAAAAACATAAATAGCATTGACAAAGATGTGAAGAAATTGGAACCCATATATAATGCTGGTGTAAAGCCATTCAGCAACTTTGGAAAACATTTGGATAGTTTCTAAAAATATTAAAAACACAATTAACATATGATACAAATTCTACTCCTATGTATACACCAAAGATAAATAAATAAAAATGTCCACACAAAAACCTGTGCATGAATGTTCATAGCATTGTTATTCATGACAGCCAAGTGCTGGAAAGAGCCCAGATGCCTGATAAATGGATATATCCACACCATGAAGATATATCCACACCACAACTGATAAATGGATATATCCACACCATGAGGTATCAGTTGTCCTTAATAAAAAGAAAATACTGATATATGCTACAAGGTGGATGATCCTTGAAAGCATTATACTGAGTGAAAGTCAGACACATAAAGCCGCATATTATATGATTCTGATTTATGAAATGACCAGATTTCAGAAATGAAATCTATAGAGACAATAAGTAAATTAGTGGTTGTCTGGGTCTGGGGGCAAATGAGGGAAATGGAAAGTGATTTCTAATGGGTGGGATTTCCTTTGAGGGTGATCGGGATATTCTAAAAGTAGTAATAGAATAGTAATAGAATAGTAATGGCTACACAACTCTGTAAATATACTATGAAGCACTACCTTGTATAATTTATAAGGGTAAATTTTATGTTATTTTAATGATACTTCAATAAAGCTTTTAGTTAAAGTAAAAAATAACAAGTATGTCTAAAACAACTTGCTCTAATATCCCTATCTTCTTTGTCATATTTTCCTATCGAGATCAGGATTTCTTTTTGTGCTTTCTTATTTTTGATAGAAATCTCTTCTCCCTGGAAGTTTGCTTTATGTCGTACAGGTCCCTCCACATTAGGCAATGTCATTGTTGCCTCTGCCAGATAGTTTGGGTTTTAAGATTCCAAGGAGAGTCTTTTGTGAGCAGCTCAGAGCTGTTTATTTGGATAACACAATTCTAGTCACCAAGTCTGCAGGCAAAAGGTGGCTGTGTTCCCAACTGCACGGTAGCATTTCACTGTTTAATTTGTAGCACAGATATCCTTGGATATACAGTTATATATGCCCCTGAATGTGGGCAGAGAGTGCAGTTCTAGGCTCTGGCTTCATGAAGTACACCTAGTCTTGCTATCTAACCACTTGAGGAATCAGTTCACTCTCTGTTAACGTAGGACATTAAAACCCTGGCCCCCAGTGCTTATTTCTGATTATGGCTTTCTGTGATCTCTCAGCTTCAGTTATTGTCCTACGCTGTTGGTTCCCCTTCTCTCTGGCCCACAGATAGTCTATCCTTCTATTTAGGACAGTTAAGGATTCATAAAATGAAATAAAGAAAACAGGCATTTTTCTCTATTTTCAGTGAAGGAGGAGGTTTTAATGTGTGCTCAGTCTTCTGTCTGGAAACTAAGCAAAGGTAGGAACATGGAGCTAGACTTTGGCTAATATAAAATACTAATTAAGAAATATGCCCTGGCTGGTGTGGCTCAGTGGACTGAGTGCTGGCCTGCAAACCAAAGGGTCACTGGTTCCATTCCCAGTCAGGGCACATGCTTGGGTTGCAGGCCGGGTCCCCAGTAGGGGGCGTGTGAGAGGCAACTACACATTGGTATTTCTCTCCCTCTCTTCCTCCCTTCCTTCACCACTCTCTAAAAATAAATAAATAAAATCTTTAAAAAAGAAATAGTAAGAGTATTAGATTCTAAGAGTATTGTTTAGTTACTGCTAGTGAAGCTGAACCTTCTCCTATTTATTTTTTTTGCTAACATTTTATAGCTCATTTTAATAAATTAGCTCTGTGTATATCCTTTTCCTAATCCAGCTGTTTACAAATGGGCCTTTTTCTCATCTGGTCTTATAAGCTACAAATGTGGTTCACTTTACTTATATTTCACCTTTTAATTTTGGTTGCTTTAATGTTAAAAATAGTTTCATTGTTATTCAAGGACATCTGTTAGACATAATTGTGATTTTCTTTTTTAATACTGATTCCTTAAAGAAAAGACACAGGAAGAGACTAGCAAATGATTGAAATGTGTTTGGGACAGGTCATTTGGCCCAAATGTGTTTGGGACATGGAAACAAAGACATTTTAAAGACAGGACCAACTACTGAGTGCTTATTGTATTTAACAACCTTTTACTTGCTAAAATGAAAATGGATTAAAACCATTCCCCTTGTGCAAATGCACTTGTGATCAAATTTGGTGTTTATCATCATAGCAGTGCAACAAGAGTATGTTTCTTGAGGGGTCTTAAAGTTGCTATAAATTCTCAATTTTGAATTTGACTGTCAACCATAAAAATTTCTCTCTCATTATACTTTTATTTTCATAGCTCAAAGGAACCACCATGAATGCATAAGGAATGAAATTTCACTGGCATGTTGCACAAGTTGGTATCAACACAGATTGCAACTGAGAAACAAAGAAAGGGGACTTGAGAGACAGTTAAGATGTGTACTATTAATATTTAAATTGAGTTTCTCATTGGAGACAGGTCTAAACTGGTTGACTCTTAAAGAACAGACTCTAAGTAATTTTACTTCACTGCTGAACATTTCTTCAGCAAATGTATGTAATTTTCTTTCTCTTTCATCTGTCATTTTAAAATTTATTTTGCTTTCTTTTCCAAACCAGCCAGTAGCTCCCTATTGTATAAAATAGAAACCAAATTATATACCATGGCATTCAGAGTCATTATAATTTGGCTCTAAATCATTTTCCCCAATATTATACTTATAAATAATAATAATGGTGATAATAACAATAGTACTCATTTTTTGTTGATATTTACTTACAATGTGCCATGAATGTGTTTAAGCCCATAACATGTATTATCTAATTTGATCTTCACAAAAACCTACCTATGAGCTTCCAGCTTTAAGATGAGGAATTTGAGGCTAAAAAGGGATAGGTAACTTGGTCAAGGTCAGATACCAGTATGTCTCATAGCCAGCCTGTCTACTTCTAGAAACAGTGTATTAACGCCCATATTTTTGATAGCCAGGGCACACTAAACTACATGCCATGGCCTAAATACCTTTACTTCAAAAGTCCATGTTTCCATATGTTTTCCACTGACCCCTTTATATATTATTATTCCTTGTCCACACGGATCAAATTCTTCCTCAATTTTGCTTTACCTCAGTGTTTTGTTTATTTTAATGCTGAGAACTTCCATACTACAGCACTTGAATTCAAATAAATGTTCTCTTATATGTGCACTTGGAACATTGTTTTGTCTTTACACTTAATGCATTTCATTGTGTTTATTATTACTATCATTACTATTGCTTGTTTATAAGTTCATCTCCCTTACTACCCATTACCTTCTTAGCTCAGAAACTGCTCACA
Source organism: Phyllostomus hastatus (assembly GCF_019186645.2). NCBI lineage: Eukaryota > Metazoa > Chordata > Mammalia > Chiroptera > Phyllostomidae > Phyllostomus > Phyllostomus hastatus. The sequence goes on along the minus strand of NW_025333841.1, from coordinate 4,548,038 downwards.
TAGCAAAACCTCAGAACTATACCAAGGTAGCATTGAATTGAAAGGGTCTTTAAGATTATCTTTTTTATTCCTCCCACTTCACAGATGAGGAAAATGGACACCAGGAAAACTGACTTGCATTGGACTGTATAGCTTATCAACTGCAGTGTTAGGAAAGGAAGCCAAGTCTCCTAAACCACACACATGACACTGCCTTTTCTTTACCTGTCAAGATAAGTCAATTATTCTCCAAAAACATTCTCAAGAGGCTATGTAGCACAAGCATGTGATCATTATGAATGCTGCTGAGCTAGCAGCATGGTCTAGCCATACCAGCGTACCCATATATATAGCACATGATCCTGACTTAACACATTCTGACTTCAATTTCAAATCATTTCTCCTTTCATTTGCAGTATCTACCCATGACACTTATAATTCATATCACTGTTTCCCAAGTCAAATGAAAATTAATCAACAGATTTAACATAAGGTCTGAGTGGGACACAGCTAAGTATTAGCATCAGAGGGACCCAGTGTTGGATATGGTTAGTGATGAGGAAAGACAACTTTTCCAAACTCCTCTGTCTAAAGCAATTTTTGATAAGAATTCTAGTGTTTCTCACTGAATGCCCATTGCCTCTGGCCAATAGATAACTAAATGTTGTAAGTTAAGCAAGATTTTCATAAGCTATCTTCCAATCTTAATATATCTGTCACACCCAACCCACACTTGCAGTGGTCTTTATTAGTTACAAATTTACTGTGTTGGAATTGTCTTTTCCCTGGCATCTGAATTCAGTGACTTTGAAAGATTATTTTGATGAATAATTTTCTTAGGTGAATATTTTTCTGTCATTAAGACACTGCTCACCACTTCTGTAAGTGCCTCCAGTTCAAACTAAAAATAATTTTTCATTGGTATAGACAGATTCAAAAGAGAATGTTCCAGTGCTGGAAACAGCCTAGGTGCCCATCAGTAAATGAGTGGATCAAAAAACTGGTACATTTACACAATGGAATACTACACAGCAGAAAGAAGGAGCTTCTACCCTTCAGGACAGCATGGATGGAATTGGAGAGCATTATGCTAAGTGAAATAAGCCAGGCAGTGAAAGACAAATACCATATGCTTTCACCTATAAGTAGAATGTAATCAACAAAACAAACAAGCAAGCAAAATACAACCAGAGACATGGAAATAAGGAGCAAACTGACAGTGACAAAGGGGATGGAGGCAGGGGATAATGGGAGGAAAAGGGGAAGGGTCATCAAGGAGCATGCATAAAGTACCCATGAATAAAGACAAGGGGGGTAGGATTAAGGGTGGGAGGTGTGGGTGGGTGGGGTGGGGGAAAGTGGTGGAGGTAAAATGGAAACAACTGTACTTGAATGACAATACAAAAAATAAAACAGAGAATGTTCCAGATCCAGCATAAAACATATCTGACACTCTTCATGCAAATAATTATGAAAACACTATGAAGAGGGATAGTGTGGTTACAATATTGTCATTAATCTACTTGTTAAGACCTCTAAAAAGTAGTGCTTAGAGATTTAATACAAATCAAATTTCACAATCAATGTGATATTTAGTTATTTGTTTCCTGATTCTTATCTGTGTTGATTTAGAATACAATATATGGAAGGATTTGGAACTTGAGACAACAACCTCAACTGTATTGTCATTTCTATAAAATAAAGTACTGTTTATAGATTGAGTTACACTTGAGAAATGTTCTATTCAAATTTGTAAAAATATGATGAGAAAAAACCCTCCAACTAAACCAAATATAGTAGTCATCTTTACCTAACTATATTTTATCTTTGTTTAAAAAAGAAAACACACTTACACACATAAATACAAGATAAAAAACATTGAATGTAAGATACACAGAAAAACAATTGGCCTTTTATTTACAAAATAATAGAATAGTCTTCAGGAAAATATTTATACAATATATGTCTATGTATATTTAATTTGTCTTATATTTCTATGGATCCAGATTCTATAATTTTACAGCAAATTATTTTTCTTTAAAACTAATAATATATTATGGTAATTTTAATAAGAAATTTGCATATGAAGGAAATGTAAATTTTTTGAAATACCCAGTGACTGATTACTTGCCTAGTGTTTAGTGCTCTGCTAAGCATTGAAGGTGTTACAAGGTTATATAAAACATGAAACTTGTCCTCCAAGATCTTGCCATCAAATTAGGAAGACTTCCAGTGTGATTGTTCTCTCTGTCTCCCTTGTGAGATATGTGTAATGGACACCTCAGAGACCTTTCTTCCAAAGTGGTTGCTGAAGTGAAGCGGTAGCTAAATTAAATTCAGCAACAGACTTTCATAAGCCAGATATTTGGCTTTATTAAAATAAAATTTCCATATTTTCTCTTTAATTTCTTTCAGTTACCTCATGAACATTGCTTAAGGGCATATGCAAAAATAAAATTAACATTCTTTATCACTTTCTCTATCAAAGCTTGAATGGAGCTAATCTTATACATAGGTCATTAAAATAAACACTCGACACAATAAAAGCTGGGCCCATCAGATTTTGAATTTTATAATCAATAATTCAATAAAATATTTAAATGATATTTTTGAATTTTCCTGCATTTCTCCATTTGTGGTTAGTGAACTATATATAATTATACTATCTTCTGATCAAAGTTCTCTAATTTCAATAACCAGTCAGTATTCTGTAATTGAATTTTTTAAAAAATTTTGTTTAAATTATAAATTTTCATTTTTGATTTTAGAGGGAGTAGAAAGTAGACAGAAGGAGAGGAAGAGGAACATGAATGTGAGAGAGAAACATCAATTAGCTGACTTCTTTCTGTATGCACTGTGACTGGAGACTGATACTACAACCTGGGCATGTATACTGACCAGGAAGTAAACCGATGTCCTTTGTGTTTACGGATAACACCCAACCAACTGAGCTATACCAGTTGTGGCTGTACTTGGTATATTGATTTATTATTTTCTACATTAAAAAGTCATACATATTTGTCTAATATTTCTAAATCAGTGTAAAATATTGTCTAAATATTTTATATTGTCTAAAATCAGCAAAATAAGCTTTGAGCTAATTATCTTAAATAATATCATAATGGTAGAAAAAGATATACATTGGCTTTATAGGACAAAAATAAATAAAAATAAAGACCCAAAGGATAAGAAGTTGTCAGTGATTAGCTAATTCAAAATTTCTCAAGATAATGTTCCTCAGATGTTACTTTATGAGAAGCCAAGGAGTATGAATATATTTTTAACTATTATTAATTGATTTTAGAGAGAAAAAGAAAGGAAGAGAGTGAGAGAAGGAGAGAGAGATATCAATTTGTTGTTCCACTTATTTATGCACTCATTGGTTACTTCATGTATATGCCCTGATGAGGGATTGAACCCGCAACCTTGGAGTATCAGGATAATGCTCTAACCAAAAGAAATACCTGGCCAGGGCAGGAGTATGAGTATCTTTTAAGAGACAGGAAAATAGAATAAAAGTTTTCCATGGAAAAATAAGTCTGGAAATACTGTAGGACTTTCTGAGCTGTTGCAATGCTAAATATGAAGTCTGTCCAGAAGGTAACCAGCCATGTAATGTGAAAAATGGAGGCATTTGTTGAAGAAGATACAAGATACCAGAAATATTGTACATAGGACAATGACGCCTCAGTCCCCTTCAAACTAGGCACCTTGGGACCTCACACAGTTCTCCCAATTGGCATTAGCTGCCCCACTGTATCTTCCTGAATCTCATCAATGATCTGAAACCCCTTCCTTTTCAAAGGTGATTTTAGTGTTGGGAAAAGCAAAAAGTCACAGGGCACTAAATCTGGGCTCTAGAGGGGCAGCCATTGACCCCATAAAGCTGCCAGTCACCAGTTGCCCATAGCTGCAGGCTTCTGAATCATCCAAATAGTTTTCACAGAGGAATAATCAAGCTTATTGCAAAGTTTGATGCAGATTCATTGCTCTACATGCTCCGTCATTTTGAATGTGACATCCACACAGTACACGTGTTCACTCAACCACATTCATGCCCCCACTGACTAGTACAGTGAAGTCATCATTTTTCGTGCAGGTGCATTCCATTCCACTCTTCTTGGTTGCCAGCTTACATTGATGCAGTGAAAACCATCCTCATTATATTAACAAAGGCTGGACTTTTTCTGGACAGACCTCATACGTGGAAAAGCTATGTGTGGTAAAGGATTTTACTACAGTACCCCCATTCTTTTAAAGCAAATATTATCAAGTACTGTCTAAGGGAGGGTTTGACAAACTTGTTCTGTAAAGGGCCAGGTACACTTGGCAGGCTCTAAGGTCTTTTCCACAGCTACTTAACTTTTTTGTAGCACAAAAGCAGCCATAGACAATATGTTGAAGACTTGGCATCACTATGTTCAAAGTAAACTTTATTTATGCAAAATGAAATTTGAATTTCTTATAATTTTCATATGTCATAAAATGCTATTAATCTTTTAATTTTTCAACCATTAAAAATCACATTCCTAGTTCACAAGCCAAAGAAAAACAGGTGGTGGGAAAATATGGCACATTGGCTGTGGTTTGCTAACTCCTGACCTAGAGGAAAGGGGAACTGTGTTGTGCAGACCCTGATTCTTTTCCCTAGAAAGATGCATTCCATGTTAGAAAATACAACTTTCTTAACTCTTGACCAATCTGGATGAAGTTCTCTATAGTATTACCCAATTTCTTTTCTCCCCTCTCTTCCTGGGTTCTTTGTCAAGGGAAAGTGGAGTGACAGTGAGGTAAACTCAGATGTGGCCATGTGCTTTCCAGGCAGGTTTCTAAAAACTGAAAAAACATCCTCCACATCCCAGTGGTTTTCCACATGGGCTTTGGAGTTAGAGAAATATGAATTCATGCACAGCTTCTACCACATAAAAGTTATAAGTCCTTAAATAAATTATCAGCCTGAGCCTCTGTTCTCATTGCTAACAAGTAGTACCTCACACATAAGGTTGTGTTGAGAATTAAGTAAGCGTTTAACACAGTGCCTGGAACTACACAGTAAGTATGCGATAAATGGTCATTCTTTTTCTTACTTTCTATTTATGTGTATGTTTTGTTTACCAATGATTATATTCATAAATAGATATATAGATATTTATTTATAAAAAACAAGGATTTACTATAACAGCACATGCATGCATATGTGGCACATAATAGGTTTTCATTGAATATAAACAATGTAACTGATTTATTAAGAAGTCTTAACTTAATGGAGAATAATCATGGAATGCTTTTTTTAATCACTGCTTTTAGTTTTTAATTCCCATTTATAAATGCTGTCTTAGGTAGATTCCACAATATTTTGGTCATATTCAACCTGGTAGAGCTTACAGTTTCTCTAACTCAATTCAAATCTAATTTAATATCTTCTCTTTGCCCAGAGAAGGTTATATTTTTAGTGTGAGATTATATAAACTTAAAGGTACAGAGTAGGTACATAGTCTGCTGTTTTAACCCATCCTCTACCCTACCTTTATTAAGGTTCAGGGACACTTTCTATCTGTTTCCAGAGTCTGGCTCCTCTACAATGAAAAGTACAGAGACAGATCAGTGGGCCAAGAGTCATATGTAAGTGCATGAGAATCTTCTTGGTCCTGCTCTGGTATCATCTGCTTTCAGCAAAGGTGGCCTAACCCAGTGCTGTCTTCCCAGAGTTAATGAGTATAGTGTCCCTTGGACGTTCTTTAGCCTTATGCCTAAGTTCCTTGATCATGTAGAATCTCCTTAAAAAGGGGGTATTTATGAATATCTTTGAGCCCTGTCAAAGAATAAGGGCAGCAGTATACCCACCAACCCTCTCTCCAGGTAGAGCATCTTTTGAATTGATGTATGTCTGAGTCACTCAGTAGTTTCTCCTGATTCATCTCTACATTCCATGTTCTTTCACTTGCAGCCATGGGAATTGCTGAGGGCCTCTCCAATGATAGCACTCCATGTCTACCCACATTTGCTGTCCTATTCCCTATAGTATTTTCTTGCCTGACTGGTATTAATTATTATTCTACCAATTCTTTCACCTTCAGGAATTTCCAGAAAATAAAGAGGATACCAGTTTTAATATTCATGTGCATCCTCAATTTTTGAGGATGAATGTAAAACTCTATCAAAAAGCCCCTTTGAACATTAATCTCATTTGTTTGGCAGCCCTAATACATATGTGTTTGGTGATAGCTAGGTAGGAAGGAGGTGGAGGTAGGTGGAGGTGGGTAAAGGTGGGATAAATTAGAAAGGAAAGACATTTTGGATGAGGGACACATGATGCAGCGTGCATATGGTTTTTTGTTGAGTTGTACACTCAAAACCTATATGGTTTTGTGAAACAATGTCATCCAAATGAATTCAAAGAAAAAAGGAAGGAAGGAAGGAAGGAAGGAAGGAAGGAAGGAAAGAAAAGAAAAAGAAAGAAAGAAAGAAAGAAAGAAAGAAAGAAAGAAAGAAAGAAAGAAAGAAAGAAAGAAAAAGAAAGAAAGGAAGGAAGGAAGAAAGGAAGGAAGGAAGGAAGAAAGAGAAAGAAAAGGAAAGAAAGAAAGAAAGAAAGAAAGAGAAAGAACGAAAGAAAAAGAAAGAAAGAAAGAAAGAAAGAAAGAAAGAAAGAGAAAGAAAGAAAGAAAGAAAGAAAGAAAGAAAAAGAAAATCAAAACTTGAGGGAACTATCACAGGCCAAAAAGCTGCATAATCTGAGTAATAATGAAGGTGATAAAGAAAACATCAAAATATAAAAATGCATAAATTCATAATTATAAAAATTCATTAGACACCACTGTAAGTTGCTAAGGCAGAAACTTATTGTTCTGAAAACTGATGAATAATAAGGGAAAAATAAAGTATTTATCCTCCCTTTCTGGATCAACTATATTTCAGAATAACCAAATAATTAATGAGGGAGCATGCTTTTTTTATATATAGAAAACTTTGCCACTGATAAATTTGAAAGGAATATAGAATGAGAAAAATCTTCATTTTTAACCCCTAAAGAATAATATATTATGGTGACAAAAATCAATGAATGATAAAATCATTAGGTAAAATGTTGAAAAGCTTGATTATGAAAAAATCAGGCAACATCACCTAAACCTACAATGATAGCTTACAATTCTGAAAGTAGGACAATCAAATATCATGTGCTTTCAGATATGATGCAATAGGAAGTAAATAACACTGCTTACTAAAAATTCTTGCCAAAAACTTAAGCAAAGTACATTTAAACCTAGATCTACCTACAAGTTTATGAGAATTATCAAGGATAGAGGAACACATTCAATGACATCATTAGGAAGTAATCTGCCAAATCCAGAATGTGGAATGTTCTATAGGAAAAATGAACTAGTTTTTCCCTCAATCAACTGCATAGTGAGAGTTTTCAGCAGGGAAGTGGGAATAGGAGATTATAGAAGAAAACATAAATAAAATACCTACATCTTGTTTGGGCCCTGATTAAAACAAACCTACCATGAAAAAATATATTTGCAAGAATCAAGGAAATCTGAGTATAGATGATATTAGATAATATTAAGAAATTTACTTAATATTAAATGATATTAACTCTGTCAATTTGTCAGTGTTATTAGGTGTGATAATTAGACCCTTTAGGCAAAATCTACTCTTATCAACTAGGGATGTATGTTTAAATATTTTCCAGTAAAATAACATGATACTGAAATTTCTTTTAAACCTCTTTCAAAAATAACACAAAAAAGAGTAGTGGGGAAGCAAAGAATCAAGATTCAAAAGTAGTAATGATTGTTGAAAGTCTGTAATGGGTACTTAGTAATTAATTATATTGTTCTGCTTCTTTTGTATACCTTTGAAATTTTTCATAATAAAATGTTTTTTAAAATACTGAATATGAGTACAGATGCAGAGATAGTTCTAAGTAGGCCAGAAAAGGTGGGAACAGCATCCAAGAGATGCTACAAAACAGCAAATCAGACATGCCTATTTTAAAAGTTTCTGTGTAATGCAGATTTCCTCTGTCATGGCACTTAACACTATACATAATACTCATGTAACTCTGTCACTTTCCATACATTATATGTAGTTATTCAACATCTGTCCCTCTATATTGCCTCTCTCCACTTTCCTATCTTATTCTGTGTTCCAGAATAAGATAGAGATGGTTAGAATGCCTTGCCTTTTGGTTTCCAGCCAGATTTAACCTAAGGAAGATACTGGTAAGATATCTGATGGTGGAAGGAGAGAGTGAGAGTATTAATTCCACTGTGTCCTTCCAGGTTGCATTTCTCTACTTTTTTTAAAAAAGATTTTATTAATTTACTTTTAGAGAGGGGAAGGGAGGAAGAGAAACACCAACGTATAGTTGCCCTTCGCACATCCCCATCTGGGGATTTGGCCTGCAACCCAGGTATATGCCCTGACTGGGAATTGAACTAGTGACCTTTTCGTTCCCAGTACAGGACTCAGTGCACTGAGCCACAACAGCCAGGGCTGCATATCTCTAGTTAAGTTAATAGTTCCTGTGTTCAAAACTCCAAAACATAGAAATTTTATTCTGGGTTCTAGAGAGCATTGTCTCCCCTTGTCCCTTCAGGACTAAGAATAATTGTGACTTTATTATCTTGTTGACCCACTTATTTATTCCATAATTGGTTTGTTTTCCTTGACTCTGTCCATATGTTTGTATCATTGTTTTTCATAATCTCTTGAAATACTGCTTTTGAGTATGCTATCTGTTTCATACTAGGTCCCTGAGCGATATAGGATATAAGCTGCATTAGAGCTTGAAAATTGTTTCCCGCTCTATTGTTCATCCTGATAGCTAAATACATAACTATCTGATACCTAGTACACATAAAATAAACATTAGTTGAAGGAAAATAAAAATGTACAGAAGAAGGTGAATAGAATTCAACATTAGTTCTTGATTTAGAAAAACATAAAATAAGGCATAAATATATGCATCATATGTTCTTTTTAAAAGACTTCATTAGCTTAAATGCAGAGTGTGAAAAATTAGACATATGTGTAATTAAAATACCATAAGAAGAGAAAAATAACTATATAAAATTATATCAAAATTATCATTGTTTCAAATATTCTAATAAAATCTTGGCAAACCAATGTCATCTCTGTCTAAATAGATCAATAAATTCAATGTAATTCCATTTTATAATTTTATAAAATAATGCTAGATTTCATGTGGAAAAATAATCATACAAGATTAGGCAAGAGATTCTAAAATAATAAGTGGTAAGGAATTTGTTCCCAGCAAAAAATATTTAACTATATTTTAAATATAATATCTAAAAATATTTAACTATATTTTACTAAAAAGTAAAATATAGTTAAAACAATATAGATATTAGAGAAAAAATTCCACTTCTGACAATAGTATACTGACTTAAAACTAACCTCCAAATCACTTGGTAAACTTTTATTGGGGAGAGAGGTATCAGTCTTCCCTTTGAATAGAAACTTACAATCTTTATAACTGACTTTCTTGCAGCCTGCTCTCACTTGTGTACCAGGAAAAGAGAAAGTAACTGCTCTCCCCACCCTTGAGGAGAAAAGGGCAAAATCTCTAACCAGGAGCTCTACATTCCTCACAAGGCCAATGGTGTTGTTGACTCTTTCTCCTTACCCTCTCCAGTCTTCTGTTAGAGATGACAAATTGGAAGTGAGAGGCAAGAATGTAGTTACTTACCTAGGGTATAACATGTGGCTCTTCAGTAAGATAAGGAAGTTGATGTCTGACTTCAGTTATTTGCAGCTCTCTTAGGCTGGGCAGTAATTAGATCCTTTTTAATACTGTATTGGGTTCTAGTTGTCATTTGAGAGCAAAAGAAAAAGTTTGTTTAAAAGTATATTTATTAAGGTAACACAAAATAAATTTACCTGTATACTATATTACATGTTCACCACCAAAAGTCTTACTTCCTTCTGTTACCACACATTTGACACCCTTTATCAAATTCCCCCTCCCACACTCCCCTTACCATCTGGTAACAACCATTCTGTTTTTTGTATCAATGAATTTGTTTTTTCTTTGTTTTATTACTTTTTAATTTTATATTCCAAATATGAGTGATATCATGTGACTTTTTCCTTTTCTGTCTGACTTATTTTACTTAGCATAACACCTTTGAAATCCTCCATGTTGTTATAAATGACTGAGTAGTATTATAAATATATATACATATGATTCATTATATATATACATTTTATATATGTGAGGTTATTTTGCTTAATTCCTTCTTTCATCTAGCCCCCCACCCCCTCCACTCTGAAAACTCTCAGTCTCTTCCATGTGACCATAACTCTGTTTGTATTTTATCTGTCAGTTTATTTTGTTCATTAGATTCCACATATAACTGAGATCATATGCTATTTGTCTTTCTCTGATTGGCTTATCTCACTTAGCATAATACTCTCCAGATCCATCCATGCTGTTGCAAAAGTTAAGATTTTCTTCTTTTTAAAGGCCAAGTAGTATTTCATTGTATAAGTGTACCACAATAATTGTACTTTTTTTTAACCCCTTCATCTACTGATGGACACTTGGTCTATTTAGATATCTTCGCTATTGCGAAAAACACTGCAATGAACATAGGCATGCATTTGTTTTTTCAAATAAGTGTTTTGGGTTTTTTTTTAAAGATATATTCCCAAGAATGGGGATCACTGGGTCACAAGGTGGTTTTATTTTTAATTTTTTGAGGAAATTCCATACTGTTTTCCACATTGGCTGTATGGGCCTGCATTCCCACAAACACTGCACAAGGGTTCCCTTTTCTCTTCATTCTTACCAGCACTTGTTGTTTGTTGATTTATTGATGATAGCCATTCTGACAGGTATGAAGTGATATCTCATTGTGGTGTTAACTTGCAGCTCTCTGATGATTAGTAAGGAGCATTTTTTCATATGTCCATTGGCTATCTTTATGTTCTCTTTGGAGAAATATGTATTCAGGTCTTTTGTTCTATTTCTTTTTAAGTTATATTTTTCATTATAATCAAGTTCCTGCCTTTCTCATTATAGGTGACTTTTTATATTACATGTCTTGTTATATGGGCTATAGGGAAAAGATAATTACAGTGTATAGTTACTATCACATTCCCATTTCTCACTGTAAATTAATCATTTGTCTTTCTGATTAGTCTTTTTTAAATATATTTTATTTATTATGCTGCTACAGTTGTTCCAATTTTCCCCCTTTGCCTCCTTCCACCTGGTACCTACCATTCCCTCTGTAAATCCTCCCCTTAGTTCATGCCCATGGGTCATGCATATAAGTTCTTTGGCTACCCCACTTTCTATAGTGTTCTAAACATCTATCTGCCTATTCTGTACCTACCAATTTGTACCTCTTAATTCCTGCACTTTTTCCCCCATTCTCTCTCTACCCCCTCCCAACTGGTAGCCAATGATCTCCATATCTATGATGCTGTTTCTGTTCGCTTGTTTACTCAGTTTGTTTTTTACATTTAATTGTTTATAGTTGTGAATTTATTAATATTCATAGTTTTGATCTTTTTCTTAAATACACCCTTTTAACATTTCACAGAATGATGGCTTGGTGATGAAAAATTCCTTTAGCTTTACCTTGTCTGGGAAGCACTTTATCTGTCCTTCAATTCTAAATGAAAGCTTTCCTAGGTAGAGTAAACTAGGTTGTAGGTCCTTGCTTTTCATCACTTTGAGTACTTCTTGCCAGTCCCTTCTAGCCTGCAACGTTTCTTCTGAGAAATCAGCTGACAGTCTTATGGGAACTTCCCTGTAGATAAGTATCTGCTTTTCTCTTGCTGCCTTTAAGATTCTATCTTCTTTTAATCTTTGGCATTTTAATTATGATGAGTCTTGTCATGGTCCCCTTTGCATCCATCTGGTTTGGGACTCTCTGTACTTCCTTGACTTGTATGTCTATTTTTTTCCTCACATCAGGGAAGTTTTCTTTCATTATTTTTTCAAATAAATATTCAAATTCTTGCTCTCTCTCTTCTCCTTCCAGCATCGCTATGATTTGAATGTTGATATGTTTGAAGTTGTCCCAGAGGCTACTTACTATGTCCTTTTTTTAAATTCATTTTTCTTCTTGCCATTCTGATTGATTTTTTTCCCTTGTGTTTCAAATCATTGACTTGATTCTTGGCTTCATCTGCTACACTGTTGATTTCCTGTAAATTTTTCTTTATTTCAGGTAGTGTAACCTTAGTTTTGCATGAGTCTTTTTTATTCTGTTGAAGTACCCAATGAGTTCCTTGAGCATCCTAATAATCAGTGCTTTGAACTCTGCATCAGATAGACTGCTTGATCAGTCTTGTGAGCCAGTGAATCTACCTCCTAAGTCACATATCCACTCTAGATTTGCTGACAATTCAGACCTCTGAGTCGATAGGGTTGAGTGCTAGATCCCAGACCTTGGCATCATAGTAATGAATGAATCACTCTGATGCAGTTGGCAGCATTTTCCTGGTGACACAAGTGTTTCTATTGAATGCATCCTGATCTGTCTTGTTTGAACTTCTACAGGTACAATTTTCAAGGCCCCATAGGTTAGATTATAGTGTAATGCAATTATTTTATTTTACAGATGAGAAAACTGAAGACATAGAAGGGAAGAATGTGTTCAAGATCATGAAGAATCCTAGAAATCTGTGATTTATTCCAGACCTCATGATGCTCAGTTGAATGTTTATTTTGCTTTTGATAATTCTAGATGGTTAAAAAAGCATTTTTCTATTCTTATTTTGACTGCTCATATATTCAGAAATTATAAAATTCCAGTGATGCCTGAGACTCTAGAGCTCATCTAGTCTACTCTTTCTCAACAGGGATCTTAGACTCTATTCATTAGAATGACCTCTGGAGATTTTTTTATTCTCTATGACTTGGGTTGAAATTAAAAAAAAAACCCTATATTTTTGTAAGTTTCCCAGGATGTCTTTCTGCACAGAAAGGCTTGGAAACTTCTGATATAATACAACTTATTTTTATAGATGTATTAACAGAAGCACAGGAAGGAGAAAGGATCTATTTGTATATAATTTCTTATTTAGGGGCTGGAGTCACATCACATTTGACTTTTTAGTAGTTATTTACAACTCTAGCACTATGTACTGTGTGTACAGATTCAAAATTTTCAGTGTGGAAGATTTATGTTAGGAAAGCCAGAAAATCAGCAGGGCATCCTACAGTAAATCCTAGAGCAGATTGTGAACTTTGTCCTGAATATAATTTGGACACAAGTTTTTTGTGTTTGTATTGCTGCTACTTACATTACTTATGTCATTCATCATATTCAGAAAAGCAGAAGACTCCAATTAGAAGAAGCAATAACAAACATTGCCATCACTGAATTTAGAGAAATAATAATAAATGAAATTATTAAGTCAAAGTTGAATGCAGTCTCGGAATATAATCAGGTTCTGAAGTGCTCCACTGCAGATTACTCAAGACTTTGTGGATTGTTCTCAGCTATATACCAAGATTAGGAATGGAGGGTATTTTTGATACTTATGGATAGTTCTAGGGCTATGAATTTAACCCATTTTAGGGGCTCATATACATATTTCAATAATCTATACCAATACCTCTTCAGATGCATTCTGTACATTTTCCTAAATGATATTGAGCACTTCGCTTAAGGATTCCAGGCACAATCATTAAGCATTTAATAGTCAGATAAGGGAATAAAACAGCTCATACATGTCTAAAGTAAAAGATAGATTTACTAATTGCTGTATGTGTTCAGAGACAGGAATTTTCATGTTCAGTTTATGAGAGGTGATGGGAAAAGTCAATGGCATATGAGGTGGGTCTTGGAGAATCAGTAGTAGAGGGAGGGAGACAGGGAAAGAGGGAAGGATAAAGAGGAGAGAGACAAAGAGAGAAAGGGAGGGAGGGATGGAGGGAGGGAGGGAGGGAGGGAGAGAGAGAGAGAGAGAATACAAAGAATGTGATCATTCATTCTGGGCATTGGGAAGTATATGAACAGTATCATGGGTGCATTGGAGTGCAAAATATATTAGATCAGACTAACTCACAGACCTATACTTGGCACACCTTCTTTGAAAGGATTGTCCTATCCTGTAAGTTTTCTTAAGAAATTTTAAAATTACTTTCTTCTATGTATTAATAAATTATAATGGCTTTAACAGATTTTATTTATTTTATTTTATCTTTATTGTATTTTCCCATTACCATTTAATCTCCTTATACCCCCCTTTACCAAGATGTAGTAATCACCACACTATAGTCCATGTCCATGAGTTGTTTTTCCTTTTTGCTCAACCCCTCTACCCTCTTACCTCCTCCACCCTTAGTTATCCTACACTCCATCTTTGAGTCTGTCCTCATTTTCCTTGTTACTTCAGTTTGTTCATTAGATTCCACATATGAATGAAATCATATGGTATCTGTCTTTCTCTGACTGGCTTATTTCACTTAGCATAATGTCCTCCAGTTCCATCCATGCTGTTACTAAGGGTAACACTTTCTTCTTTTTTATGGTTGAGTAGTATTCCATTGTGTAAATATCCCATAGTTGTTTTATCCACTTATGTGATGGACACTTGAGCTGCTTCCATTTCTTGGTGATTGTAAATAATGCTGCAATGAACATAGGGGTGTTTATGTCTTTCAAATTGGTGTTTTGGGTTCCTTTGGAAATATTCCCAGAAGAAGAATTACATGATCAGGAATCAGATCCATTTTTAATTTTTTGAGGCATCTCCATACTGCTTCCCACAGTGACTACACCAGTCTGCATTCCCACCCACAGTGCAAAAGTGTTTCCCATTTCCCACATCCTTGCCAGCACTTGTTGCTTGTTGATTTATCGATGATAGCCTTTCTGACAGGTGTGAGATGATATCTCACTGTGGTTTTAATTTGTATTTCTCTAATGATTAGTGACAGAGAGCATCTTTTCATATGTCTATTGGCCATCTGGTGTCCTCTTTGGAGAAGGGTCTGTTCAGGTCCTTTGACCAATTTCTAAGTGGATTTTTTTTGCTTTTGAGTTTGTAAGTTTTTTATAAATTTTGGATATTAACCACTTTTCAGGTGTATCAGTAAGTATGTTCTCTCATTCTGTGGGTTGTCTTTTTATTTTGTTGATGATTTCTTTTGCTGTGAAAAACATTTTTAGTTTGATGTAGTCCTATTTGTTTATTTTTTCTTTTGTTTCCCTTGCCTGGGATGAATATCCAATAAAATATTACTATAAGCAATGTCCAAGATTTTGCTGCTTATGTTTTCTTGTAGGATTTTTATGGTTTTGGGTCTAACATTTAAGTATTTGATCCATTTTCAATTTATTCTTATGTGTAGTGTAACAAAGTGGTCTAGTTTCATTTTTCTGCATGTATCTGTCAAAATTTCCTAATACCACTTATTGAATAAATTATCTTTAACCTATTTTATATGCTTCCTTCCTCTGTTGAATATTAACTGATGTAAAGGTGTGGGTTTATTTATGGGCTCTGTATTCTGTTTTATTGATCTATGTGTCTGTGTTTATGCAAGTGCCATGCTGTTTTGATTACTATGGCCTTGTAGTATAGTTTGATATTAGGTGATATGATTCATCCAGCTTTCTTCTTCTTTCTCAGGATCACTGTTGCTATGTGGGGCCTTTTGTGGTTCTATATAAATTTTTGGAAAATTTGTTCTAGTTCTGTGAAATATGTCATTGAAATCTTGATAGCAATTATGTTGAATATATAGATTGCTTTGGGTAGTATGGACATTTTAGTGATGTGAATTCTCCCTATCCATGAGCACAGTATGTACTTCCACTTATTTGTGTCTTCTTCAATTTCTTTATTCAGTGTCTTATGATTTTCTGAGTACAGGTCTTTTACATCCTTAGTTAGATTTATTCCTAGGTATTTTATTCTTTCTGATGCAATTGTAAATGGGAGTTTTTAAAATATCCCTTTGTGGTAATTCATTACTGGCATATAGAAATACAACTGATTTCTGGATATTAATTTTGTATTTGGCTACTTTCCTGAATTCATTTATCAGTTCTAATAGTTTCTTAGTGGAATCTTTGGGGTTTTCTATGTACAGTATCGTGTTATCTTCAAATAAAGACAGTTTTAATTTTTCTTTCCAATTCAGATTCTTTTTTATTTCTTCTTCTTGCCTGCCTGCTATGGCTAGGACTTTCAGTACAATGTTGAATAAGAGAGGTGAAAATGGACAATGCAGATCTTGTTCCCGATCTTAAGGGGAACCCTTGTAGTTTTTGCTCATTCAGTATGATGCAGGCAGTGGGTCTGTCACATATGACTTTTATTATGTTCCCTCTTTATAAGGTATGTTCCCTCTATTCTCACTTTCCTGCAAGTGTTTGTCATAAATGGATGCTGGATTTTATCAAATGCTTTTTCTGCATCTATTGATATAATTAGGTGGTTTTTAGACTTCATTTTGTTTATGTGGTGAATCACATTCATTGATTTGTGAATGTTTACCAAACTTGCACTCTTGGAATAAATCTCATTCGGTCATGGTGTTTTATCTCTTTCAAGCAGTGCTGTATTTGTTCTGCTAATATTTCATTGAGAATTTTACCGTCTATGTTCATCAGGGATATTGGCCTGATTTTCTTTCTTTGTAGAGTCTTTATCTGATTTTGGAATTGGGATAATGCTGGCAACATTAAATTAGTTTGGGAGTCTTCCCTTCTCTTGAATTTTTTGAAATACTTTGAGATGGAGAGGTGTATTTTATCAAATATTTTATCAGAATGTTTAATAAAATTCACCTGTAAAGCTATCCAGTCCAGGGCTTTTGTTTTTGAGAGTTTTCTAAGTACTGCTTCAATTTCATTAGGTGTAATTTGTTCATTCACATCCTCCGATTCCTTCTATTTTAGTTTTGGAAGATCGTATGTTTCTAGCAATTTATCCACTTTATCCAGATTGTCCAATTTGTTGGCCTATAATTGTTCATAATATTTTATTATAATCCTTTGTATTTCTTTGGTGTCAGTTGTTATTTTTCTTCTTTCATTTCTGACTTTATTTATTTGGGTCTCTCTTTTTTTCTTGATGCATCTGGTTAAATGTTTGTCAATCTTATCTATGTTTTCAAAGAGCCAGTTCTTAGATTCATTGATTTTATATATTTTTTAGACTCCATTTCATTTATCTCTCCTCTGATCTTTATTATTTCCTTGATTCTACTCACTTTAGGCTTTGTGTGTTTTTTTCAGGTTCCTTTAAGTGTGAAGTTAGATTGTGTCTTTGAGTTTTTTCTTGCTTTTTTGTTTTTAGATTTTATTTATTTAGTTTTAGAGAGCAGGGAAAGGAAGGAGAAAGAGAAGGAAAGAAACATCAATGTGTGGTTGTCTCTCACACTCCCCTTGTAGGGGACCTGGCCCACAACCCAGTCATGTGCTCTGACTGGAATCGAACCAGTGACCCTTTGGTTTACAGGCCTGCACCCAGTCCACTGAGCTACACCAGCCGGGTTTTTCTTGCTTTTTGAGAAAGAGCTGTAATGCTATTAATTTCCCTCTTAGGATTGCTTTCCCAGTGTCCAACAGATTCTGGATTGTCATTTCCTCATTTTCATTTGTTTCAAGCTATCTTTTGATTCCTTCCTTGATTTCATTGCTGACCCATTCATTGTTTAATAACATGTTATTTAGTTTCCATGTCTTTGTATGTTTTTCAGTATTCTTCTTGTGATTTATTTCTAGTTTCATAGCATTGTGGTCATAGAAGATGTCTATGATTTCAATCTTCTTTAATTTATTGAGACTTGTTTTTTGTCCTAACATGTGGCCTATCTTAGACAATGTTCCTTGTACACTTGAAAATTATGTATATTCTGCTGCTTTAAGGCAAAATGCTCTGGAGATATCAGTGAAATCTAGTCAATCTAGTGTGTTGTTAAAAGCCACGGTCTCTTGTTTATTTTTCTGCCTGAAGATCTATCCATTGAAGTTGATGGGGTGTGAAAGTACCCAACTATGACTGGTTCTGTCTATATCTCCCTTTTCATCCATCAAGATTGGCTTTACATACTTGGGTGCTCCTATATTGGGTGCATTAATGTTTACTAGGGTTATATTTTCTTGTTGGATTGTTCCCTTTATCATTTTGTAGTGTCCTTCTTTGTCTCTCACTATATCCTTTGTTTAGTCTATTTTGTTGGGTAAAAGTACTGCTGCCCCAGTTTTTTCCTTTCCATTTGCATGAAATATCTTTTTCCATCCCTTTACTTCTAGGCTGTGTATATCTTTCGACCTGAGATGGAGCTCTTGGAGGCAGTATATATATGGGTCTTGTTTTCTTATCCTTTCAGCTACCCTATGTCTTTTGGTTGGAGCATATAAGCCATTTACATTTAAAGCGATTATTGATAGATACATATTTAGTGCCATTTTATTGTTAGACTATTTTCCTTTGCTTTTTTCTTTCTCTTCCTTCCCCTCTCTTCCCCTCTCCCCCCTCCCTTTTTCCTCCCCCCCACCCTCCTTCTCCTTCTTCTTCTTCTGGAAAGCCCTTTAACATTTGTTGCAGTACTGGTTTGGTTAACAAACTCCTTTAGCTTTTTCTTGTCTGGGAAGCTCTTTATTTCTCCTTCAATTTTAAATGATATCCCTAGTCTAATTTGTGCTCCCTTGTAAATAACTACCTGATTTTCTATTGAAGCTTTAAGGATTTTCTCCTTGTCTTTAAGCTTTGTCATTTTAATTATGATGTGTCTTGGTGTAGGCTTCTATGGGTCCAACTTGTCTGGGACTCTCTGAGCTTCCTGAACTTGTGTGTCTTATTACTTCACCAGATTAAGAAAGTCTATAGTCATTATTTATTCAAATAGGTTCTTGATCCTTTGCTCACTCTCTTCTCCTTCTGGTATTCCCATGATGCAGATGTTATTGTGCTTCATGTTGTCCAAAATGTTTCTTAAGCTCTCCTCACTTTCTAAAATTATTTTTTGTTTTTATTACTCTCCCTAGGAATTTGTCTCTACCTTGTCTTCCAAATCACTAATTATATCATTTACTTCACCTACCATACTTTCTATTCCTTCCAGTGTATTGTTTATATCAGATATTGCATTTTTTTATTGCTGACTGGCCCTTTTTAATGTTTTTTTATGTCTTTTTTCATTCTGTTGAGTATCATTATAATCATTACTCTAAATTTTCTATATAATAATTTGCTTGCCTCCATTTCATCTAGTTCTTCTGGAGAATTCTCTTTTTTTTCATATGAGGTTATTTCTTTGTCTTCCCACTTTGGCTGCTTCTTTGTATTTTTCCACCTTAGTTGTTAAACTAATCAATGACATGGCCTTAGCTATAATCAGCAGCTCGGCTTAAACACCACAGGGTTGGGCAGAGTAATTCCTGGGGGTGGGGCTATTGCTTCCTGGGGGGTGGGGCTATGCCACTTGGAGAGGAGTGCTCTCCCTGAGAAAGATGGCTTTTGCTGTATGGGGAATGATTCAGCACAAGAATCCTGGTGGCTGCTCCTTCATTTCTCTCCCCAGAGCTATCAAACTCAGACTCTCCTCAAACATTTCTAGTTCACACTGCTCTCCCTCTGCCAGAGCCTGGGGTAAATAGCTTCAAACAAAATTTGTCTGTTGGCCCTTTAAGAGGCTCTCGGAATTTCTAGCCATCTCTCCCTGGCAGATAGGAATCCTGCTGATTTTTACAGCAGGATGTTATCTGGGTTCCTTTCTGGCTCTGGTGCTGTAGGCTGGGGAGCCCAACTTGGGATTTAGACCCCACCCTCTTCAGGGGAAACCCCTGGACACTGAAATATCTCTCCAGATCTTCAGCTGCTGCCTATGGGAGCCCAGCCAGCCCTCTCATGCCTCCTCTGCCCTCCCTACCCATCTCATTGTGGTGAAGTGGTTTCTTTCATCTGTCCTTAGTTATAAGTCTTCTCTCCAGCTAATGTTCAATTGATTATTCTGGATGATTTCTCTACAATTTAATTGTAATTCCAGATTGGTCCTGGGAGGAGGTTAGTGTAGCTTCCACTGAAACTTGTGCCATTTTTGATCTCTAATAGATTGACTAAACACAAAACTGTACTTGAATATTATCTATAGGCCAAAATTTCTGACAATGACTTAAAGGGACATAAAAATTAGGACAGTTGTGTTAAGGAAAAGGTACAAAGGATTTGAAATCAGAGGGATAAGATTTTAACATCTATGCTCTTTATTAATGCTATGATCTTGGTTTTTATTCAATGTATTTGGACCTCAATTTATTTATAGAAAGAGTATAAAATACCTTCCCTTCCTAGTTCTCCAGGTTGCTGTGAGGATCAATGAAGATAAATGAACAAATTAGGCATTTATATGGAATATAATTATTACTAGTAGTAATAATGGCAGTTTAAAATTTTTATGCCATTTATAGATTTTTATACATATACCAAAAGGGGAATTTTTTCATCCTTTTTCAAAGCATTAGTCTTGTAATGTCAGACATAAATTGCTAAGATGAGTCACTGCTAAAAGATCATGTTCTGATTCATAAGTCTTTTCTGGATGGCTTAGAGACATTGAACTGTTAATATGAATATGAAAGGCCAGAAGGCTGAATCATTAATGGGGAAAAAGAATCAGTTTTTGTGCATCAATCCGACTTCAGTAGCTGATATCATCTGCCCAAAGGAGCTGAACACAATGATTCTCCTTGCCTCCTTTAGTTTCAAGTGTATTCCTATTATCATTTAACTCCCGAAGCTGAGTTTTTAAAGGTGAATTTTGTTACTCAAGATCACTACAAACAAACTCCCATTTCTGGCATAAGAAGATCATAGAATTTTATCTGTTGAAGATGTTATAAATATATTTCTTCAGTAATTTGCTTTTGGTTTTGCTTACATGTTTTTTAAAAGAGAAAGATACTAACGTTAATAGAATAGATAAAGAGTATTCTCAAGAAACCAGAAAAGAAAGAAATAGAAGTAGTCAATAAATATCTGGAAGTATGTTCACTCTCAAAGTCAAATAAATAAAATATAAATCACTGAGATATTGTTTCAACCTATCAAACTGGAAAGTACATAAAATAAAAGTGAGAAAAATAATAATATCCTACAGTATAGGAATAATTAAATGAGATATGGTATGTAATTAAATATGTTCTGAAAATAAATGGCAATGAAGAAGTATTATAAAATATATATGAAATATCAGACATATATAACCAATGGTGTAGAAGAAAATGCAGTAAAAAGTTAATAGCAGTCTTTTTAGAATGCTTATGTTACAATTAGTTTCCAATTTTTTCAATGAATATTACTGTTATTATTAAAAATATAAAAAACAAATATGTGATTATACATGCATACACTCATGCACCCTTATGAATTTTCTTCAAGTGATTTTGTTGTATTAAATGTATAATCTACTCAAGATAACAGCTTCAATTTTTTAAAAGATATATTGTATTATGGTAAGAACACTTAACATGATATTAACCCTCTTTTTTAATTTTATTTTAATCATTGTTCAAGTACAGTTTTCTCCCTTTTACTCCCATTCCAGCAATATTAACCCTCTTAACAAATATCAAGTTCATAATACATTATTTTTGACTATAGGTGCAATGTCATACATGAGATCTCTAGAGCTTATTCATCTTAATTGCCCATTTCCCTCTCCCTCATCCTCTGGTGACCACACTTCCAGTCTTTGATTTTATGAATTTGACTACTTTAGATAAATCGTATAAGTAGAATCATGCAGTATATTGTTTTGTGTATGTCTGGCTTGTTTCTCTTAACATAATGTTGTCAAAGTTTATACATGTGTGGCATATCGCAGAATTTTCTTCTCTTTAATAGTATAACAGTGTATGTATATACTACACTTTCTTTATCCATTCATGTGACAATGAATATTTAGATTGTTTCTCTATTGTGAACAGTGCTGCAATGAACATGAGAATGCTAATATCTCTTCAAGGCCCTGACTTCAGTTCTTTTGGATATATACCCAGCAGTAGAATTGCTGAATGTTATGGTAGTTCCATTTTTAATTTTTTGAAGAATCTCTATACTGTTTTCCATAGTGGTTGCACCAGTCTGCATTCCTACTAACAATGGCATGGGTTCCAATTTCTCCACATCTTTGCCACCATATGTTATTTTCTATTTATTTTTATTTACTTGTTATAAAATTTTAAAATATTTTATTTATTTTTAGAGAGGGGGAGGGAGGGAGAAAGAGAGGGAGAGAAACATCCATGTGTGGTTGCCTCTTGTGTGCCCCTTACTGAGGACCTGGCCTGCAACCCTGGCATGTGCTCTAGACTTAGAGTCGAATTGGCGATGCTTTGGTTTGCAGGCTGGCACTCAATCCACTGAGCCACACCAGCCAGGGCTATTTTTATATATTTATTTTTCTTTTTATAATGACCATTCAAACAAGTGTAAGGTGATAACCTCATTGTGGTTTTGATTTGAATTTCTTGATGATTAGTGGCAATTAATATTTTTTCATATAACTGTTGGCCTTTGCATGTTTTATTTGGAGATGTGTTTATTCAAGTCTTTAGCCCTTTTTTTTTAAATTGGGGAATTATTTTATATCAAGTGCTATGAGGATTATATATATTTTGGAGATTAACCCCTCATCAGATACATGATGTGCAAATATTTTTCCCCAATATCTATGTTGCCTTTTCACTCTGTTGATTATATCTTTTACTGTGCAGAAGTTTTTTAGTATGATGCAGTCTTAGTGTTGTGGTTTTTTGTTGACTGTGCTTTTGGTCTTATATCCATGAAATCATTCCCAAGACCTATGACATGAAGTAGCATTCTTTAGTGATATGCAACTGTGTATATTGTTCTTTCTTTTTTGTTGTAAATCTGTTACTTCTTGTTTGGCCCTCTGTATTATAGGTATTTGATATTATAGATATAGATATTATACATATTTTCAGAACAGATGTTTTCAGTTCCCTATTTGCAAATTTAACTTGGGGTATATGCAAATTGAATCTCTACTACACTCATTTGGGACATAAACTTATAAGGAAAAGGTTAGTTTTTGTTTTTTAATATAGATTTTTTATAGTAGCAAGCAGAAAATATTGTGGCTTTCACTCTATAGATAAAAAGTAGAATTTTATCCAAGAAAGCATGACTTCATTATTATCTACTGAATAATATTCTGAAAAGAATCTCTTGCCTGACTACTACTCACTGAGTCATGACTACAAGCAAGTGAATATCCTGTTTATATATATATATAAATTTACATCATTTAATTTTTTTCAATTATAGTTGACATGCATTATTATATTAATTTCAGGTAAACACCCCAGTGATCAGATGTTACATAATTACTAAGTGATCATCCTGATGAATCTCACACCCATCTGAAAACATACATAGTTATTTGAATATTAGTCATTATATTCCCTATGTTATACTATACATCCCCATGACTATTCCTTAACAACCAGTTTGTACTTCTTAATTCCTTCACCTTTTTGACCCATCCCCTCAACTGCCCTCCCATCTGGCAACCATCAAAATGCTCTCTGTATCTAGGTCTGTTTCTGTTCTGCTTGTTCATTTTTTTAATTCAATTTTTGATAAATATGTATTTATTACCATTTTATTGTTCATATATTTTTTATTCTTCTTAAAGATGCCCTTCAACATTTTATATAATACTGATGTGGTGATAATTAGCTCATTTAGCTTTTTTCTTGCTAGGAAACTCTTTATCTGTCCTTCAATTCTAAATGATAACTTGCTGGGTAGACTAATCTTGGTTGTAAATCCTTGCTTTTCATCACTTTGAGTGATTCATGCCAATCATTTCTGGCCTGCATAGTTTCTGTTGAGAAATCACCTGACAGACTTATGGGAGTTCCCTTGTAGATAACTAACTAGTTTTCTCTTGCTGCTCATAAGATTCTCTTTGTCTTTGACCTTTTGCATTTTAATTATGATGTGTCTTGGTGTGGGTCTCTTTCATTTCATATATTTTGGGACTCTCTGTACTTCCTGGACTTGTATGTCTATTTCCTTCACCCAGTAAGGAGATTTCTGTCATTATTTTTTAAAATAGGTTTCCAATTTCTTGCTCTCTCTCTTCTCTTTCTAGCACACCCATGATGTGAATTTGGTATGCTTGAAGTTGTCCCAGAGGCTCCATACACTATCCTCATTTTTAAAAAATTATTTTTTCTGCCCTGTCTGGTATGTGGCTCAGTGGATTGAGCACGGTCTGTGAACCAAAGGGTCACTGGTGTGATTACATGTTGATGTTTCCTTCTCTTTCTCCTTTCTTTCTCCTCTGTCTGAGAAAATATAAATAATTTTTAAAAGACCAAAGAAAATTTATTTTTACTGTTCTAATTGGATGTTTTTGCTTCATTATGTTCCATATTGCTGATCTGATTCTTTGCTTCATGTATTCTATTGTTCATTTCTTGTAATGTAACATTTCAGTTATTGCATTCTTCATTTCTGACTGGTTCCTTTTTCATGTGTTCTATTTCTGTTTTAATGTTTCCTATGTCTTCTTTGAAGTTCCCACTAAGTTTGTGTAGTCTTTCCCTAAGTTCACTGAGCATCCTTATAACCAGTATTTTGAACTCTGCATCTAGTAGTTGCTTGTCTCCATTTTTTAAATTGTTTTTTCTGAGGTTTTTTTCTCTTGTTTCATTTGGGCCATGTTTCTTTGTCTCCTCATTTTGGCAGCCTACCTGTGTTCATTTCTATATTAGGTAGAGCTGCTATGCCTCCCAGATATGGTAGAGTGGCCTAATGTAGTAGGTTTCCTGTAGGGTCCAGTGTCATAGCTTCCCTGATCACCCAATCTGGGCACTCCAGGTGCATCCTTTCTGTGAACTGTGTACATTCACCTGTTGTATTTAAGCCTTGACTGCTGTTGGCACTTCAACGGGAGGGATTTATCCCCAAGCTGATCAGTTTCAAAGACTGGCTGTGGCCACTGACCACCATGGAGGATCAGCTGTCCAGTGTCTCATGCCACAGAACATGACTTACTTTGGCAGGGCTCTGGTGCCTTCTGAGTCTACGTTGAGTGCGTAGCTTATGGAGGTGGATGGGTGGTGGTGCTTTGATGTGGTCTGATGCTATCCACAGGGTACTCAGGCTCTGGGGCCTCCTGGGAGGTTCAGACCAAGGTTAGCTACTGTTTGTATTCTGTCTGGGGCCACTTGGCATGAGCTATAGTGCAAACTGCAAATGGCTGTTACTTGTGCAGGGCTTAGAGGTTCATAGGAGAGGCCAAGCTATGAACCAGTGCCAGCTGCTACTGGTGCCAGGCCTGGGGCCAATTAGCAAGTAGTACAGGGAATGCTGAGGCTAGCTGTGGCTTGTTTGAGAGACTTTAGGAAAATCTGAACCATGAGCTATGACATGCCATTTGTATGGAAAGGCACTGGAAATAGCTTGGGTGGGCCTGAAAGTTGGGTGGGGTGGAATCTCAGGAAATCCCAAGGGCAGGGCAAACTGTGTGAGCCAGGTTGATAGAGTCTCGGATATAGTGCCAAGGTTGGGGGTGGGAGGGACTCACAAAGGAACAATGACCTTTGCCAGTACTTCTGTCTGGGAGAAAGCTCGGAGAAAGCTGCCTTCCACCTTCCACCTAGCTCTCACCCTGAGGCTGGACAATTCAGTTCTTCTCCATGTATCTCTGGTGCTTCAAGCTTCTTCCCCAGTGCTGGAGCCCAGAGGGAGTGAGTCCATGTAAGTCCTTGCTTAAGCCCTTTAAGAGGAACTACCTGGGATGCCAGAGACCCCCATCTTCCTCAGCCTCAAACCCTGCTGGTTTTTACACAGAGAAGTTATGGGGACTCCTTTTTTTGGCACTGGAACCCTGGGATAGCATGTCTGGTTTGTGGCTTGAACCTCTTGCTCCTCAGGGGAGACATCCACAGCTGTGATATCCCTCCCGATTTTTCTCCAGCTCATGTGGGTGTGGGGCCAGCCCATTCCTTATCTCAGCCCATCCCACAGTCTTGATGTGGCTTCTTTAATTCCATAGTTATAGGACTTTCACTCAGCCACATTTTAGATGGTTTTAGAAGATGGTTGTTCTGCAGTTTAGTTGATGTGTTTGTGGAAGGAGGTGAGTACCTCATTTAACTATGCCACCATCTTGTCCAGAAGCTTGTGTTTATACATTTTAAAGCAATTTTATTTTTAAATAGAATCAATCTCATCTTATAATATTTATGATAGAACACACCCAAAATGCTTAAAGTGCACAGAAATGAGCTTTTTTAAAGATATAATATTGCAAAGTATATGAATTAGTATGAGTTAGTTGAGTGAGCAGAGTTCATAGCAAGGAGGATTATGTTTTGAGCTTTGGATATAACTCCTATTTTATGATTTTTTTATTGTTATTCAAGTACAGTTACATCCACTTTCACCTTGCTGCACCCCCCCGCCCCAGCCATCCCTGCCTTCCACCCTCCAACCTACCCCCCTTGGCTTTGTCCATGTGTCCTTTACACATGTTCTTGGATGACCCTTCCCCTATTTCCCCCCATTATCCCTCCTCCCCCTCCCCTCTGGTTACTGTCAGTTTGTTCTTTATTTCAATGTCTTAGTTATATTTTGCTTGCTTGTTTCGAACTCACATGGATTATTTATTCAGAGTCTCATTGTCCTCATCTGTAAATGGGACTAGTAATATCTGCCTTGGTTACACTTAAGGTGTTTTTAGAGACATGAAAAATAATAGTGCATGGAAATTCACTAACACCTTCTATGTCTAGCTCAGCCACACTCAGATGTTTGATAAATAGCTCAGTTAAAGTGAACCAGAGAGGCACAAGTTGCTGATTTAATTTCTAATTAAAGTAATTATCTTAATAGTGTATCATACCCTAGTTTAGTGAATCACTAAGTAAGTACATGTGTCTATGTAAGAGATTAGCTAAGGGTGAGTGGTAGTTCAATGTTGATCTATCTAAGTTTTGGAAAACAATCCCTATGTTTACCCTATTTGTGTTTATGAGTCAAGAGCAATGTTTTACATAAATAACAGCATGTTGATGTTTACAAGGTCAAAAAATAGATACAATACCTCACATAATTATTGTTGAAAACTGACCTCCTCCTCTGGCTTACACCTGTCTAATATTCAATTTAATGCTATTCTCATAATTTTATGTCAAACTCCATGGCAGCCAAGTGTATGTCAGTTTGTCAGTTTTGCTCAACACTAAGTCTGTTTTGTCTATTATAATGTTTGACACATGGAAGGTGCTCAATAATTATTATATTAAATATTATATATTAAGTATATTTTATTATATGCATGTATTGTATACAATATTGTATATTGTATGTATATATTATATTTATGCATATAAAAGTGTTTACTTAGCCCTGGCTGGTGTAGCTAAGTGGACTGAGTATGGGCTGAGAACCAAAAGGTCACCAGTTCGATTCCCAGTCAGGGCACATGCCTGGGTTGTGGGCCAGGTCCCCAGGGGGGGTCACCTGAGTGACAACCACACATTGCTATTTCTCTCCCTCTGTTTCTCCCTCCCTTCCCCTCTCTCTAAAAATAAATAAAATATTTTTTTAAAAAGTGTTTACTTACAGACTCATTAATTCCACTATTTCCAAGCTCCTTCCACAGTATCAAGTACATTGTAGGTGCACAGCAAATGGTTACTATATATTCTTCATATTATTTAGGATGAGGCAATAGGAATTCAGTAACTTATTGTTTTACAGTAAATATAAATGTTAATCCTCATAAAACACTCAAATGCATACCACCTTATGCCTAAGTAAGTTCCTGTACTCAATAATTTTCAAATACATGCAGTAAAATTTTATTCTATTAACTAAAAACTATTAGTCCACAAATGAATAGGAAGGCAGTGATTAAAGTTTTGAAGCAAACCAGTCTAACCTAAAGGTGGAGGTTCATTTAAATTCCTAATTATCCCTGGTTCATACCTTCTAGCTTGTAGTTCTCCCTGAGCTCCTGGTTATTTAGCCTAACTCATTTCCCAGTCTTGTTAATCAAACAAGTCCTCAATATTAAATATAACATTCATTATAAAATATAAGGTGCATTGAATTTATTGTAGCAAGCAGTGATCTAGGCCCATACCTTCTGAGTTATAATGTATTTACTTAACATATTTAATGGTAAAATGAAACAACCATGGATCTTCTCATTTGGAATAAAAGAGCATTAACAATAAATTTTATAATTTAGCAAAGTTCATATAAAAAGTATGTATATGAGTATATTCAGTATGTATTATATATATCTACATATCATATAGATGGTATTTATTCACATCTAAATTTAAATATCTATGTTATATTTTACCTGTGATTTAACTGTTTTTGTAAAATAGTAAGATTATGAAAATCCCCCATCCACAGATATGAGAGACAGCATCCAAATCTGTAACACCTATAGGGTATATTTTTGAAAAAAATTCCAGGATTTATGTTCATAAGTTTATTCCAAATGTTAGATAATTGCCATTTCATTTTAATCTCTTTCAGACATGACAATCTGAATTGCTAATTGTAAGTCAATATCTCCAAATTTCTTTTTGGTTTTATGTGTTTTTAACCTCCTGCCTCTGTTTGAATGTGTGTGCACATGTGTGTATAGAAGAAGGAGAAAGAAATTGAGATCACCCAATTCTTTTTCTTTATTAAGCATATCTTATAAAAGGAAAATTATGCTGTACTGATAGAATATTTTTTCTTTTTTGGTATAGTTCTTTCATAATATTTTAATTTTATTATTTGGCTAAGAAAACTAAACAAACCCATAGTGTACCATTCCTGGTGAGATTAATGTTTAATATGTGTAAAAGAACAATACTTCAACATTTTCTTCTTTATCAACCACAAAATTACCCCTGGGCATCAAAACAGTTCTAGCCTGAGTTTATGGAGAAATAAGTTTTGTACTTGAAATACTTTGCCAGAAGCATGCTGTCAAACGTTTACCTGTGTGGCAGTTAACTGGGTCTCAGGTGAATTAATATTTGCCCCCTCAAGGAGCAGGGAAATTGTAGGATTTTTCACTGCAGGCTTCACAACATGCAAAAGGACTGGCACTCCAGAGTGGTCATGAAAAGCAGTCAAACAATCATGAAACTTCTTTCCTTTCAACTCACTCAGCTAACTTTGGAGAATATCTCATATTTTTATTTGGAATCACAACTCCTCTTCAGCACTCAATCCTGAGGGAAATTCATTCCATGGTCTGTTCACCAAGGGTATGTTTACTTCATAATAGCCTCGTTTTTCATCCCATGTAACTAAGTGGAAAACCTTATGTTCAAAATGGTAACTTTTAACCAAAGGAAAATTCTGGGAAATTATTTTTACTTCTGATACTTGGATTCAGTTAATCCACAGTTCATTCACTAATCATTTTTCCAAAACACATTTGTTAAGTACAAATTATAATCTGGAGTCTAAGCAAGATAGTGTAGATATGACAAAGAATGCAAAATAAATCCTGCCATTAGTGAGCTCAGAATCAAGGGAAAGAAATGCAAATTATAACTATAATATTATTAAAAAACAACTTAAATGATAAACAAATAATAAACATTGAATCATAAAAGTCTTCCACAAATTAATAAAGTAAGGCTCACAAAGTTTTAAATTCCCTCCTATAAGTACAATACCACTGCTATAGAAGTTTACATAAAGGGGAGGTTAGTTCTACCTTGGGTATTGAAGCAGAACCACAAAGCAGCTAGACATTCTGTGAGAGAAGGGTTTACAGGGTGTCCAACATTTTGATGTCTCTGGGCCACACTGGAAGAAGAATAGTTGTCTTGGACCACATGTTAAATATGTTGCAATACATAATCACAAGGAAGCCTCATAACGTTTTAAGTAAATTTATGATTTTGTGTTGGGCCAAATTCATAGCCATCCTGGGTCCCATGTGGTATGTAGGCCACAGGTTGGTCACCACAGGTTCAATGTGGAAAAGTGGGCATGGACATACTCAGTGAAGAGAAGCATAACAAAGGGATAAAGGTAGGGAGATCAAATTTGTTTTAACTTAGATAAAGGCCATGCTTTAGTACATGTTATGAGACCTCCTTTCCTTAGTAAGTATAGTCAGTAAAGCATTACCTTGGTCTCTTTCATAGATAAACATAAATACTTTCCAGAGAGATTGCCATCTGCATACATAAGTCACTATTATCACCCAGATGTGTAGAACTATTGAGGCCAAGATCCCTGGTTATATTATATATTTTCATTTTTTTTTGTGGTTATAAGTACCATTAACACTGCCCAGGCACTTTTCCAAATTATCCCACTGGTCACAGAAGCACCCATAAAAAGAAGGAGTCACAAAACTGCTAAATGAATTAAATTACTCAAACACATGACCAGTGTGTGGGGAATACAGTATCATACTTACATACAAAGAACATGGAATTTAATCCTGGGCTGTGACACAGGACAAAAAATTAACTACCAATAGGTCAATTTATTTGCATTTAGTCTTCTGCAGTGATAAAAAGGCAGTGACCATTTAATTCATCAGGAGATTGTTCTGTAAATGCATTGTTTATTGTCATTAGAATTTCCTTTTGTACGTTGTACGAGATTGTTTCTCCCCAGTTACTGATGACAGAGTACAATAAATTAAAATAAATTTCTCCTCTATCTTCTTCAAGAGTCATTACTTCTACACAAGAAGTAGTCCCTCACCAAGTTATGGAACTTTTACTCAAGAAAATATTTTAGTACAGTGTTTTTCAAGGTATAGTCTGAGAACACTTGTGTCAGATGTTCTTTTTATGATCCAAATTCTGGGGTCACAGTGTAGTCCAATGAAATCAATCTCTAGGCCTGAGTCCCAAGCACTACAGGCTTAAAAACCTTCTTGAGTGATTTCACATAAATTAAAATTTGACAATACTTTCAAGGACAGTTGAACTTCATTATTTTTCAAATCATTAACGTGAGATTCAGAAGAAGTGAATTATCCAGAGTTACATAGCAAGTACCCACAGAACTCAGCCTTCCCCAGACTTCTGAGATCTGAGTCAGGGTTCTTTCTACCATCCTGCAATGTTTATACCTCCCCACAATCATATGCCTATTGTACAATATATATTCAGGAGCAATAATTTGTAGTAATCACCTACTATCAATATAAAAACTTGTCTTTGATAAATAATAATATTTTAGTGTAATTATTTACAATATACTTGTGGTGATAGTTATGCATTCTAGAAACTAATTAAAAATGTAGACCCAACTCAGAATCTTTGCATACAGAAAACATTAAGCAAAGATAACTAACAAGTGTGTAAGTTAGTTGCATTCTAGGCTTAGATTTGTGACAAATTTTTGTACGTACGGGCAGGATGGAATTTCAGAAAATGATGCTGAGAAACTAAACACCACAGGCTAAATAGCCAACACTCAATGAAGAATGGAACTCCTCAGTTTGTAGGTTTTTTTAGAGTCACTGTGCCTAGTGCCTTCTTTCTCAGTTTCTGTTGTGTTGGCGAAAGTGAGGAAAATATTCTGGACCCTCCCCACAAAGAATGCCTCCAAAAGTCACTGCTTAATTGCTTTGAAAGTCAATTTTAAAAAATCAAACATTTCAGCCCTGGCTGGTGTGGCTTGGTGGATTGAGTGCCAGTCTGTGAACCAGGGGGTTGCCGGTTTGATTCCCAGTTGGAACACATGCCTGGGTTGTGGCCCATGCCCCCAGGAGGGGATTGTGTAGGAGGCAACCACACAGTGATATTTCTTTCCATCTCTCCCTCCCTTCCCCTCTCTCTAAAAATAAATAAATAAAATAAAATAAACATTCATTTTGAGCATCATGGGTTAAATAATAGCTATGAATTGAAATATGGCATTATTTTAGAATCTGGAATAGTAGACATTTTGCATCCTCTACCAAAACTTTATGAAAGGAAAGGGCCAGTTGTTGAACACTTTTACAGTGATTTCACCAATGACTAGACATGGGCTTTGGGTACTGAAAACTTGGAGCTTTTATCCATGATGATATGTGGTGTGGTTTTATAAAAGAAAAAACAAACAAAAAAACCTCATGGGTAGATTGTTTAATTCTTAAGAATGTGGATCTACTGAATGAGAATTCCCTGCTAGGTGAATTCAATTTAGTCTATGAACGTTTCTTTTTCTTTTTTTTTTTTACTACTGTTCTTCAAGTACAGTTGTCTCCATTCCCCCCCCCCCCAACCAATCTCCCATACCCCACTCCTCCCCACCTCCCACCCTCAATCCTCTCCCCTTTGGCTTTGTCCATGGGTCCTTTATACATGTTCTGTGATGACTCTTGTCTTTCTTTCCCCCATTATCCTCCTCCCTTCTCTCCTCTGGTTACTGTCAGTTTGTTCTTTATTTCAATGTCTCTGGTTATATTTTGCTTATTTGTTTGTTCTGTTGATTAGGTTCCATTTATAGGTGAGATACTATGGTATTGTCTTTCATCCCCTGGCTTGTTTCACTTAGCATAATACTCTCCAGTTCCATCCATGCTGTCGTAAAGGGTAGGAATTCCTTCCTTTTTTCATCTGCATAGTATCCCATTGTGTAAATGTACCATATTTTTTTTTTTGATCCATTCATTTACCGATGGGCACTTAGGTTGCTTCCAGCACTTGGTAAATTGTGTTGCTATGGATATTGGGGTGCATAGGTTCTTTTGGATTGGTGTTTCAGGGTTCTTACAGTATTCTCCTAACAGTGGAATTGCCGAGTCAAAAGGCAGTTTTTTTAAAAAATAACAGAGTTTTTGAATCTGAGAATTGTTGGCCTGCCTTTACTGGTACTGCCAGTTCTTATATTCCCTTGCATGTGTTGTACATTTCATCTGATCTGATTAAATGCTTTCACAGAACCAATAGATTGCTCAGGAATTTTGGAAGTTTTTAGTAGCTCAGCAAATTAGTGTATTTTGAATTCTCAGAATTCACCTCTGACAATGTTTTAGTTTCACATTAGGATTGAAGAGGAGGAAGAAAACACACTTCACCTCAATTAAAATATCCCCCCATGCACAAATCATCTCAGCGGATTGTTGAACAAGGGTTTTAATAACCATTAAAAATACTAATGAATACACCCAGTTTTTTTGTAGGACTTCCAAGCAACAACTCTTTTGATAAGGATTCACCCTATCATTTTTAATGTCCTACTTGTATATCTCTCAGGGCCCCTTTTATGGGCTTTTTATGGGCTTTTTCTTAGTTTTCTATTGTATTTTGTATCATTAACATAATCTGAAGAGTGGAATCATCAAGAGTACATGATTTAATCATTACTCTCTTTATGTCACTTTAAAAAAACACAACATAATCACTTACCTGTAGGTGCAGTCATAGGTAGTGGCCCTTTCTTTTTCTACAAAAATGACTATGTAAGATTCAATGATCTCTAAATTCTCTTCTCTTTCCACTTCAACATTATGTGGTTAGACCTAGGGCACATTTTAATCTATCTTTTCTCTCTTTTGGGGGGGGTATATATTTGTAAAAGGGAAATGGGTAATGTTTTATGAGTTTATAAAAGAGCTCTGTCCATGTATTCTCAAATGAGGATACTTGATTTCAAGTTAAAAGATGTTACAATAAAAAAGCTATTGTAAAAGCCTTTTTGACAATAGGCACAACTAAATGTAATGCATTGAGAGGATATTGTATCTTTGTTTTAATATTCCTATATGAACAGTGTGTAAAAAGCATATAAGTGTTTCCCATTTGCAACCTAATTTTGAATACCATTTTATTTTTAAGATGGAGGTTCAGAAATATAGGTAAATTCAAACCATATACTATTATTATGGTTATTATCTGGTTAATGGTAGAATTTGAAGAATATTTATCCTTGACATTTTGCAAATGAAGTTCAGTGAATTGTGCACAGGGGAATACAAATGGATTCATTCATCTTAACTTGAAAAAAAAGGCTCTGGCTTCTTTAAACACTCTTTTAAAACTTTATATTCTCAACCCAGCATTAAAATCCAGTTCTGTGATTTAAAAATTAAGTTCTATATGTAAGTTTTAGATCTAAATATAAAATTCATCATCAAGAAATTTAAGACATTAGGAATATATGTAATATGTTTATACTTTTGGAAAGCAGTACTAAATTAAGAGGCTAATAATTAATGCTAGCGGTAGGTTGGGGTTTTAATTTGCTGTGTAGTATGAGGGTCATGTATCTCTTCCCCTATCATTTTCTTAATTGACAAATTGTATTAGACACATATGAACAATTTACCTCTTATACAGTTTTGGATTGTTGTATAATAAATTGAAGACCCTTGTTAGTTCAGTTTGTTCATTAGATTCCACAAATGAGTGAAATTTTATGGTATTTTTCTTTCTCTGACTGCCTTACTTCACTTAGCATAATGTTCTCCAAGTCCATCCATGCTCTTACGAAGGGTAATAGAGACAGACTCATAGATAGCAGTCTAAAAGCTCAGGGGAGGGTTGAGCAAAAGAAAAAAAGGGAGGGGGCTTATGGACAACAGAGTGGTGATTGCGCGGGGAGGAGGGGTGCAGGTGGGAGAAGTTATCAAAGGGGATAAATAGTAATGGAAACAAATACAATAAAAATTAAACTATTAAATAAATTGAGTATACATCCATTTTCTACTTTTTTAGGATATCATCATTTGGGTGCTTTCCAATCTATCAATAAATAATAAACACTACTAGCTCCAGATGGTGAGAAAATGAATACATTGTGGGTGCCACGCACCTAAGACAGCAGAAAGGAGGAACTGAATGTATTCACTGGAATTATAGAGATGACAAACAATAGGGGTGTCAGCGGAGATAACCTTTGACTTCCTTTTAGCAGAATGAGTGTTGATTCTTAAATCAATGTGATTAAAATTCTAATAGCATGCATTTTGGATTGCTCTTTGTAGTTTTATTTTTTATGCAGGTGAATAAAATATTGACAAATGAATCTACTCCAGGGACCACAAAGGGATACTTTATGAATGTTATATTAACATTATAGATTTTAAAAACAGGCTTATTAAAGTATAATTGATTGTATATATTTAAGGTATATAACTTAATGAGTTTGGGTATATGCAAATACTTGCGATCCCATCGCAAGTTTATTAACAAAGTAACATAATCAAGGTAATAGACATATCCATCATACGTAAAAGTCTTCTGTGTTCTCTTTTTTTGTCCGTGTGTGATAAGAACACTTAACATGAGATCTACTCTTATAACAAAATTTTAAGTGTACAATACACAATTGCTACTTACAGCCCATAATATGCAACGTGGCAAGCAGTCACTTAGAACAGGTAACTTACTTGCTGAAGAATGTCCAAAATTGTTTTTTTTAAAAAAAAAAAAACAAGAGGCTAGACAATGGAGGTAGTGATGTATTAAGACAAAGAATAGCTATAAGCAAAAAGTTGGTAGCAAACAAAAGATGAGGTTAAAACAAGTCTTTTTTTTCTTTTTTTGTCTTTATTTTTATTGTTGACACTATTACAGATGTCCCCATTTTCCCCTCCTCTGCCGGCTTCCACCCAGCCCCCACCTCATGTTCCTTTGAGCCATCACCACACTGTTTTCTGTGTCTATGAGTTATGTACATGTTAGTTTGCTAATCCCTTTTAAAGACATCATCTAAGGATAACAACTTTCTTTTAAGCCACTGTTGCTTGTGTTGGCTTTATTGCTGATTAGTTTGCTAGCTTTAGCCAAGTTTATTAACAAAAATTTTCTAAAACAGTTTGCAACATTGAAGAACCAATTAAACAGTAGCATTTGTAAATCATAGAGACCTTATATTCATTTTTCTGTTTCTGTTTTGTTTTTCATTTTTTATCTTATTTAATTTTTTTCTTCTTTTCTTTTTTCTGTTTTTTTTTAATTGTTGTTCGTGTACACTTGTCCATTTTCTTGCCACCACATTCCCGCCCATACCCCCACCTCCCATCCTCAACCCTTCTGCCCTTTGGCTTTGTCCATGGGTCCTTTACACATGATCCTTGATGACCCTTCCCTTTCCTTCCCCTGTTATCTCCCTCCCCCACTCTGATTACTGTCAGTTTGTTCTTTATTTCCATGTTTCTGGTTATATTTTGCTTGCTTCTTTATTTTGTTGATTAGAGACCTTATATTCTTTTGCTATTTAAGCATGCTAGCTACTACCTTTGGGCCATTAAAACAAAGCAAAACAATAATTTTTAAAGTCAAATTTATTTAACAGATACTTCTCTAAGAAGGACACACAGAAGGCCCAGAGACATATGAAAGGATTTTCAGCATCACTAAAACCACAATGTGATACCAATTCACACCAGTCAGAATGGCCATCATAAACAAATCAACAAACAAGTGCTGGAGAGAATGTGGAGAAAAGGGAACCCTAGTGCACTGTTGGTGGGAATGCAGACTGGTGCAGACACTGTGAAAAACAGTGTGGAATTTCCTCAAAAAATTAAAAGTGGAACTGCCTTATGACTCAGCAATCCTAATGCTGGGAATATGTCCTAAGAATCCTGAAACACCAATTCAAAAGAAGTTATACACCCCAATGTTCTTAGTAGCACAATTTGTAATAACTAAGTGTTGTAAACAGCCCAAGTGCCCATCATTATATGAGTTCTATCAATGAGTTGATCACATACAGAGTAAAACAAGCAATCTGTTACATCTGGCAAGCTCTCCCTGTTTTTAGGGAAGATCAGGAATGTACCATGTCTCCACGGGCCCTCAGTCTCATCTAAATATGTCTACATGTGCTGTGAAGACTGAATCATATGTGGCACTTTTTGCAAAGGGGTCATCCTAGGACTGTAGTGGAAGTCTGAGGCCTGGATTAGATAAAAGTTTTTGTAGTTGGCTTAAGCATCCACTCATTATTCTTCACCATATTGCTAGTGAAAAAGTCTTTCCTCAATGAAAAATAACAAAGAACTGTCTGTAATCTGGGTTCTAAAAGCAATTTATACTAGAAATGACACCAGTATTTGTTGGGTAATTAAACAAATCATGTTATTCAAAAATATTTATTCAATAGCTATGTACAAATAATTCTGTTAGTTGCAGTGGGTGGGGGGTAAATAATAAGATATATTTGAGGGCAAATAATAAGTTATATATTTTCTCTGAATTAGAGGATTTTTTTCTGCAGAGGTTACTTTTTGTTAGTTAAATAGATAGACAGATACATACATACATACATACATTAGATATATAGATACACTCACACATGTATAGAATTAGCAACACAAGCTAGAAAATAATACATGTTTTGGAGGAGGTACCATATATCATGGAAATTAAAAACTAAAAAAATTTTTTCTTCATTAACCATCTTCATATATACAGAAATCTTCATGGATGATATAGTATTAGAGTTTGATATTGAAGGATGTATATATCTGATATGACTGGCAAAATGATTCTTTATGGGATTTAAAGGAAAAATCAAGTAAGATTTCAAGGTTTCTGGCTTAAGTGACTGTGCTGATAGCAGTTTCATTTCACAAGATAGGAATCCAGGAGTTGCAGCTATTCAGGTGAGTGTTGATGATGTTGGGAGCAGTGATAAGGACCAGATGAATTCAATTTTGAAAGCAAAAATAACTGGGAAACATGTACATAATTCCTTCTGCTTTAACATCCAGTTTGATACTTGATCTATTGCTCCCATTCATTTACTCAGTGAATATTTATTGACTTTCAATTGTGTGCAAAGAATTGTACTCAGTGCTACAGCTGCAAAGATGAGTGAGACAAAAATGTTTGCCTATGGAGAGGTAATATGCTAGTCTACTGGGGGAAGATGAGTATTCAAATACATGATTAATTGCAGTTTTAAATTAATTTTATTGCTTTTTTGAGAGAGAGGAAGGGAGAGAGAGATATGAGAGGGAAACATCGATTAGCTGCCTGCAAAATGCACCCCAAAAAGGGATCAAACTCACAACCTAGGTATATGACCTGACCAAGAATCAAACAAACAACATTTTGGTGAAGTGGTCCCCAGCCTTTTTGGCACCTGGGTCAGGTTTTATGGAAGACAATTTTTCCACGGACTCGGGGAAGGGGTATGGTTTCAGATGATTCAAACGAATTTTATTCAAGCTCACCTTTGACTATATGACCCAGTTCCTAACAGGCCCGTACCAATCCTGGTCCATGGTTTGGAGGTTGGGGACCCCGTTCTGGTGCATGGGATGATGCTTCAACCAATTGAGCAACCCAGCCAGGGCTAATTGCAGTTTTGATAGGAACTAAATAGTACAGGAATTTATGACAACATTTGAGAGAGTAATCTAATCCAATCTAGGGATATTTTGGAACTCCTTGAAGTCAATATGTTCATATAATTACCAGTGTACCTGGGTTTACTCTGGGAAAGTATGTTGCTTTTTGCCCAAACACTGGCACTCCTCCTCGCTACAGCAGGATCTGGTACATAATTAAGGTATTTTCCTTTATCTGGAAAATGAGGATGATTACATCCTCCTACACAGTCCTAAAAGGAGTAAATGAAATAATTCATGTAAACCATATAGAATGGTACCAGCCAATATAGATTCTTTCTCTCCTTGTTCCCCAAATTTGACTCTTATGACTTTCTGTATTCAGCAGCATAGCGCAGCAATATGTTAGCATACTTGTGCAATTAGATAGGCATTTAGGACATCACGTCCTTGGAATATGTTAACCATCTAAGTCTTCCATTCTATCTCTTTCTTCTGTGTTGGACTCATCTTCATTATCATTATAATGGAGGGTCCTTTCAGAAGCTTTATTATAGCAAAATTGTAAGTCTTCATGAACTGTCAAAATCTTCAAGCTCTGCTTTGTATGTTTCTCAACCACTTATGCATCCTGACTACACAGCTTAGATATTACAAGAGGCTATATTCAAATAGAATTTTTCTTGTTGTTTTAAAAATACCTGTACACATGGACTTGTTAGACTACATGTCTCAATTTTTAATTCAAAAAGTAAGTTAATCATACTTAGGTGAAAATTATATATATATACATATAAAATTATATTATATACATATGTGTATGTATATATATAATATCATTTAATTCGGAGTGCTGGCCTGTAGCATGTTAATTTGCTCTAAGTCAGCTATTTTCAACCATTTTAATCTCATGTCACACATAAACTAATTACTAAACTTCTGTGGCATACCAAAAATCTATTATATTTTTTGCTTGTCTGAGAAAAATAGGTATAATTTTGATTCACTCACACTGAGACACTATTATTGTGTTGGCTGTTGTCGTTTTTTTATTTGACAATCTAAAGGAAAAGATATCGGTGTCCCTGACTCAATAGTCAGGTATTCCACGTTTTAAAAAGTGTTGTGGCACACCAGTTGAAAATTGGTGCTCTAAGTGGTTTAAAATAAACAATAACAAACCGGTATTTTGTCTGTTCAAACATTGGGGCAGAAGCAGGTCATTGAAAGCCCACTTCTTTTTCCTTCAAATATACTCCAGTATTTTCATGTTGCCTTAAATGCATTTTCTCTTTTAGCCTCTCTTTTTTAGGAAGGAAATATAATGTTATTTCCTCTACACAAGCAACCTATATCAATACCTGATATCCTGTGGATCTCTGAAGCTATATTAGGACTTGTGTTTTTAATCTTAATTGAATTTTTACTACCTTTCCTCATAAATTCTGTAAATATTTAGTCATTTTATCATCATGGGGCTTTCATTGACTGTTCCTGTTGTTTATTAAAGAAGAGTGAGCTCTCCTTTTCACAGAGCTTTCAAAGGCAGCAGGGATGTATGTTCTCGTTAGTCTGCATAGGAGGGCCACAACTGGCAGTGCAGTGTGAATGTGTGGTGCCACAAATTTCATGGTTTGGTAAATAACAGATCAGGGTAGGAGGACCTGCTATATATGTGACATGTTCCTATGCACTGTAATAGCCCACATTTTGACCCATCTTTTATTTATAAATGAGGAGGACACACACATGCACATACACAAACACACAGTAAGGCAGAGTGGATAAGGAAGAGATGTGCTATGGGGCCAAGCTGCTTGGGGTTATATTTCTGCTGAGCTAGTTACTAATCATGAGCTGTGTGAGTTTGGGTGTACATATTTATATTTCTTCATTTTAGTTTCCTCAATTATAAAATGAAGGAATAAAAGGAGAATGCATTGCATAGGGTGGTTGTAAGAATTCAATGACTTTTCCATATACTATAGACATTAATGACTGATGCATAGTAGAACTTCAATAAGAATTTACTACTATTATAGTTTTTATTTTTTTACTATGATTTGTTGGAGTGGATTAATATGGAGATAATACCTACATGCCTCACCTATAAGAATTTTAAAGCAATGGTGACTTATTCAAATAAATAGTTACTCACATTGTTATTAAAGCTCTTTGAAAGGTAGGAAGAGTTCATCTTCTTTACCCCTTTTCTCATTCTTACAAAGACCCTCAGAGTCTCTTGCTGGTATTTTCAGGTAATAGCTCTACAGGAAGAGGTCATGTCCCTTGAACAATCATTTATCCAACACTACACCTGTACCTTGTTTTAACAACAGGTGATAAGCATGTGTGTGGGAGGTGGGTTGAGGGAACAAATTCTGTGAGAAATATGAGGTATGTGTGTATTTGTGTACAAATGTGTGTGTTAATAAAAAGATGAACCATCCTATATATATTTGGATTTATCTGTTCTTAGAAAAATCAAATGTTTTTTCAGCAAAGCAGGGATGAACAAATGCAGGGGGAAATAACATAAGGATGGTTGTCAGGGATATATAAGATTCAGTTTTAAATTTTCTCTGGGATAGCCCCTAGGTGAAATTTTTCCTAGGTGAAAAAACCAGGAATTGACTGCTCTGTGACTTCAGAGTTGATTTTATCTTTCAAACTCCCCTGCTCATCCACCCAACCCCCAGCACTCTGGGAATTTGTTGGGATGGCTACTCAGCACAAACCAGAGCAATACAAGATATGGACTTGGAGACAGGGGATCCCAGTTCTATCACTTGCTAACTGAGTCACAGTGACTTTACAGTCAAATTACTTAATCTCTCAGAGCAATGTTTTTCTCATATGTAAAAGTGAGATTAAAATATTTATTTTATAGGATTGAGGTGAACATTAAAAGAGTGGTCTGAAAATTCCTTAACACAGTGCCAGCACATGGTTTATCATTCATTAAATGGTGGTTAAGCTTACTATTATGTGTAACTGTATGCAAATGATAAATGATCTAAGCCTCAACTGTTTACCTAGCATCTAGCATCCAAACAGTGATATCTTTAGACATTAAATCCAGTGACAATCCATTTAACTACACAGAATACAGTAGTCAAGTCTTGGTAAAACACTGTTTTACTTATCTTCTGGTGCTAATATGCACACCCTTTTGTTTAAAAAATAACTTGATTGCAAATCATAGACTATAGTCCATAGTACTACTGAATACATTCATTTTATTGTGGGAATTTTATAGTGCTATTAGTAGTGTTCTGAGGGGAAATTTCTTATATAGACAAATTGGAGTGAGATTTAGAAAATACAACTTGGCAGGCAGAATGGAATAGAGGGAACCTATAAGGTGGTGTTTTGAATTTTACAGGAAGTAGAATAAAGTGTCTCTTACTTTCTCACCTCTCTCTTATTACTATTTATGTAGATCTAGCAGCAGCAGTGTAGTAAGGAGGAAAACTGATGAATTTATGCTTGCTAAAAGCATACTGTTCATTCAACCAAGCCCTGTAAAGACAAATGTATTAAGCACCCCCTAAAAAAAGATAAATTTATCAGTTATCTTACACTTGCTAATAACCTTTTGATGAGTTATCTTTGAGCTAATATATCTTGAACTACTATTGGCTCATGTTATTTGAAACCATTTCTGTTGAACTTTGTGAACAGCCTAAAAATCTGGTATCAGTTTAGCTTCAGGACAATCCAATTACATTATTTTTAAGGCATACAATTTTTTGCAAAGAGTGTTTAAATTACTTTCTGCATGCATAATATTTGGGGCTGATTTTCCTTATATAAAGGCTTTTAAAAATATTTCATTTATTTATTTTTAGAGAGGGTAAGGGAGGGAGAAAGAGAGGGAGAGGAACATCAATGTGTGGTTGCCTCTTAGGTGCACCCCCTACTGGGGACCTGACCCACAACCCAGGCATGTCCACTGACTGGGAATCAAACTGGTGACCCTTTGGTTCACAGGCTGGCGCTCAGTCGACTGAGCCACAATAGCCAGGGTAAAGACTTTTTAAGATTAATTTGACTGATGTAGTATCTACTGAAGGACTTCAGAAAATAACATTAGGCTTTGCAATGAAAGAGCTAAATACAAACCAGCCACTGCCTCTCAGACACCATATGAATCTCTCTGAAGTCATAATCCAAATTCAAGGTCTAGACATATGGCAAAGATCAGTTTGTTCATAAGAGGGTTGAAAATACAAAATTACAGAGAAAAATAAAGATGGAAGTTAAGAAGATGAAAAGATATTCAACATCAGCAGTTGTTAGGAAAGGCAAAGTAAAACTATATGAGATATCACTACACATCTATCCAAATGTTGTAAATAAAAAATAGTGACAACACTAAATGCTGGCAAGGATGTGGAAAAACTGACCATTCCTGTACAGCTAGTGTAAATGTAAAATCATACAGCCACTTTAGAAAATAGTTTGACCATTTCTTAAACAAACAAACAAATAAACAAATAAATAAAAACTAAACATGCAACTACTATTCAACCTAGCGGTTGTACTTTTGGGCATTTATTTTAGAAAAATGGAGAATTATGTTCTCACAAAAACCTGTACATGAAAGTTCATAGAAATTTTTTGTATAATAGCCAGAAATGGGAAACATCCCAAATGTCCTTCAATGAGTAAATGTTTACACAGACTAGGGTATATCCATACCTTGAAATAGTAACTAGCAATAAAAAGGAATGAACCAATGATACATGAAGAAACCTCAATGAATCTTCAAAAAATAATACTGAATGAAATAAAGCCAATAACACAGGTTATTTGCTATATGGTTTCACTTATGTAACATTTTTTGAAATAGCAAAATCATAGAAATGAGAACCATATTAGTTATTATCGTGGGTTAAGGAGAAAAGCAGGTTTGGCTATAAGATAACAGAATAAGAAACCTTTGTGATGAAAATGTTCTATATCTTGACTGTATCAATGTAAAAAAAACCAATATCATAATCTTGGTTGTGACATTGCACTATAGTTTTAGAAGATATTACTTTTAGAGGAAACTGAAAAAAGGGTATACAGTATCTCACTTTATTATTTCTCATAACTGTGAATCTACAATCATCTCAAAATTAAAAGTTAAAAGTTTAATTTTAAAAAGTACAGATTAAAACGAAAGGTTATTACTGTAATCCAGAATATGAAGTTTAAATAAATGTCCAGTCATTTTGAAAATCAACCTAAAATGAGCATACAAATCATAGTGTAGATTTAGTTTCATAGTCCTCAAACAAGTATTAGCTCATAAGTAAGCAAGTCTTAAAGTTTTCAGGATACTACTTGTTCTATGAGTGTCATGGTTATTCACTGTTTTCTTTTAACAGATAACATTTATAAACTATGCTTTTGTTTAAAAGTAATATGTACCTAACAGGGCATACTTTACTAAATACTTTTGCTTTGTTCCTAAAAATTATATCAATCTAATTTGTGTAAGATGACCCATTTTTCCAGGTGCTACAATATGTTTTTTTAAAAGAAGTTTATGATTCCACCCGAAAATGACAATTTCAAGCCCAGATTTATTTTTATATTTAGTACCTGTTCTCAGAAAAGATCAGGGCTGAAAATAAGCATGCATTATTTCAGGATTCTACATAGGAAACATTGATGGCTTAATTGATTTAGTTTGATAACACAAGTAAAGAAAATGAAACAATTAAGAATCACTCATAATTTTTGGCTTGAATAATTGACTGGATGGTTGAATCAAATTCTCAGAAAGAGAAGAGTGGGTGGTGGTTTGGGACAACAATCAAAATTTCAGTTTTGAATATTGTCATAAGTATGTATGGGGCCAGGTAAATACACAATTATCTAACCACTATGTTGTGCATCTGAAACTGATATAAAATAATATTGAATGTAAACTGTAACTGAAAAACAAAAAAAGGTTTCAGTTGTGGAAATATTAGGTTTGAGATACCTGTGAGATATCTAAGAACAGGTGTCAAGTTAACTTTTGGATGATTCTCAGCATCTTAAAGACAAGCCAGCACTTCAGAAATAAATTTGAAAATAATTGGTAAATATGTAGCATTAACAGACATGGAAATGGGTGAGATCAATGATTGATGTATAGAAAAAAGAAGAGGGCTCAGGATTGAGCCAGAAGGAATTTCAAATTTCCAAGTGAGATACAAGAAAATATGAATGGAAATTTAAAAAGTTTGGGTGATCCTGGCTGATGTGGCTCAATGGATTGAGCACTGGCTTGGATACCAAAAGGTTGCCAGTTTGATTCTGGGTCAGAGCACATGCCTGGGTTGTAGACCATGTGCCCAGTGGGGGGTGCTCGAGAGGCAACCACACACTGATGTTTCTCTCCCTCTTTTTCTCCTTCCCTTCCCCTCTCTAAAAATAAATAAATACAATTAAAATATTTTTTAAAAGTTTTGGTGATAGGTAGGAGGAAAACAAAGTGAATGTGGGCCACGGTGATTTTCTGTTACTTACCAAAATAAAATGGAGGTTGTTTGTAAGACTTTAAAAAAACAGTTCTAGTAGAGTGGCTATAATGGAAGCATAGTTGGAGTTGTGAGAGAGTGAATAGGAAGTGAGAAAGTTGTGATAGAATGTGCAGATGACTCT
Organism: Phyllostomus hastatus; assembly: GCF_019186645.2. Classification (NCBI taxonomy): domain Eukaryota; kingdom Metazoa; phylum Chordata; class Mammalia; order Chiroptera; family Phyllostomidae; genus Phyllostomus; species Phyllostomus hastatus. The sequence continues at coordinate 4,503,145 of NW_025333841.1, read as the reverse complement.
TTAGGAAAATATTACTATACTATGAAAGTAATTACATAAATGGAATAGTACCTGGAGGTGGCTGTTGGGTCAAAGAAGAGCCTTTGTTTAAGCAGTAGTTACTTGAGCATCTTAATAGAATAAGGTCAATAATCTAGTACAGAAGATGTAATAATAACAGGACCTAACACATTGGCAAATTGAAAGGAGATAGTTTCAAGAACACATAAGGAAGATTTGGCTTTCTATGGGAACAAGACAACTTCTGTAAAAGAAGGAGGAAGTGTAATAGGTAGGATAGATTATTTTGGAGAGATGGAAGAAATGAGAAATCATTTGGTTGATATATTCTTAGAGAATTGTGATAATCATTTAAACTGAAGAAGTAATAAAATGGAGGGGATGGATGCCTGTAGGCTTAGCCATCACAACCTGGCAACTAACTGGGCATGAGGAATGACGGAAAGAATGTAAATGAACATACTTCCACCATATGGATGATAGTGATTTAGAAATTCAGACATAAAGATAATTTTTCAACATTAATTGTCTAAGGATATGAAGATGGCTGATTATTTAAAAAACTTAATAAAGTATTGAATGAAAGAATGGCAGGACATCAAAAATTAAGTTTATCAATCTCAACTTTTTCTCAGGTCATATCTCATTTGTTTTGTTGAGGATGGTAATGGTCATTTCTCTATAGATATTTTCAGCCCTGGTATGAGCAAACCAATGACTAGAGCAACTTTTCACCTGAAGGATATTTCACTGTCCCCTGTCTTCCAAGCTGTTAGATTTTGTCTTTATTTGCCACAATTAATTAAATAACTGTGATAACTATATGCATCCCTATTTATTATCCAACAGGAATTTCTTTAAATTGGTCACATCAGTGATTAAGGATGAAGATATGATTCTGTGTCCTGAAAGATTAAGGCGAAATAAATAAAGTAACCAATGTGTCTTATTGTTTGAATTGGCATATCTAATTCTTCAATTTTTCTTTCCTGCAGTTCAACTGGATTTTACTCCAGACTTCAGAGCCTTGAAAAATTATTGTAATTATGACAGCTCTCTCAGAATAACATTTGCTAGGCACTGATAACCTTATGTTGGTTTTTCTAGCAAAGTATCTTTGTTAACATGTTTTCAACATTGCTTATATCCAGTTGGGGGACTGTTTTCTTGCAGAAAACCTTTTGAAGGTCACCCGTCACTAGCATATTTTCTAAGTCAGCATGCACTCTTCCAGCAACAGGACAACCATTAACTGTAGATTAACCTTAAGACAATAGAGAATCAAGCAGTGTATTAAAAAAAGCAAACTCAATTTTAAGTTGTAGTATAATTGAGAAAAAAATAAGATAGTTTTATACTAAATATTAGAAAGATAAAGTTTTGAAGCAAATTCTTGAGTTAAAATATTCATTAGATTGTTTTATGTTATATCTTTAAATTTTTGAACTTTTAAATTTTTTTCATATCTTCTTATAGTTTTATTATCTCCTTGTTTTTTAAAAATTAAATATATTTATTGGGGTGACATTAGTTAATAAAATTATATAATTTCAAGTGTACATTTTGTGACACATGATCTGTACATTGCATTTTGTGCCTGCCACCCAAAGTCAGATCATCTTCTGTCTCTACATATTTGTGTCCATTTACCCTATATTATCCCCTATCAGCTCCCCTCTGGTAACCACCATACTGTTGTCTTTGTTTATGAGTTTCAGCTTTATATTCCACATATGAGTGAAATCTTACCGTTTTTAGATTTTTCTGTACATGGTATTTATTGAAACCTTAACATTTTACATTAAAGTATAGAGAAGAAAATAAAAATTGCCCATAAACCCAGTTGTTGTTCTACTTTTTTTTTTACACAGCTAGTGTAATATTAGGTGTATTAGGGATCTGTGATTTTGGATTTCACACACAATTTAAATTAATAGAGGGACAGCATAACACTACCAATTTTTTAAAGTTATTTTATTGTTGTTCAATTACAGTTGTCTGCATTTATCCCCACCCCGCTCCCCACACTCCAACCAAACCCACCTCCTTCCCTTGCTTCCATCCTCCCTTGGTTTTGTCCATGTGTCCTTTATAGTGGTTCCTGAAAACCCTTCACCCTTTTCCCCCCATTATACCCTCCCACCTCCCCTCTGGTTACTGTCAGTTTGTTCTTAATTTCAATGTCTCTGGTTATATTTTGTTTGTTTGTTTATTTTGTTGATTAGGTCCCAATTAAGGTGAGAGTATATGGTATTTGTCTTTCACAGCATCACTTATTTCACTTAGCGTAATGCTTTCTAGTTCCATTCATGCTGTCTCAAAGGGTAAGAGCTCCTTCTTTCTTTCTGCTGCATAGAATTCCACTGTGTAAATGTACCATATATTTTTTTATCCATTCATTTACTGATGAAGCAACCAAGTACTGGTTGCTTCCAGCAATTGCCTATTAAAAATTGTGCTGCTATGAACATTGGGGTGCATAGGTTCTTTTGGATTGGTGTTTCAGGGTTCTTAGGGTATAATCTCAGCAGTGGAATTGCTAGGTCAAAAGGCAGTTTCATTTTTAGTTTTCTGAGGAAATTCCATACTGCTTTCCACAGTGGCTGCACCAGTCTGCATTCCCACCAACAGTACATGAGGGTTCCTTTTTCTCCACATCCTCTCCAACACTTGTATGTTCATTTGGTTATGATGTCCATTCTGACCAGTATGAATTGGTATCTCATTGTGTTTTTAATTTGCATTTCTCTGATGGCTAGTGATGCTGAGCATCTTTTCATATGTCTCTGAGCCCTCTGTAAGTCCTTTTGGAGAAGGGTCTGTTCAAGTCTTTTGCCCATTTTTAAATTGGGTTTTTGTGTTCCTGGAGGGGAGTTGCACGAGTTCTTTATATATTTTGGAGATCAAACCCTTGTCTGAGGTATCATTGGCAAATATGTTTTCCCATATAGTTGGTACTCTCTTCATTTTACTGCTGTTTTCTTTAGCCATGCAGAAGTTTTTAATTTGATGAGGTCCCATTTGTTTATTCTTTCCTTTATGTCAATTGCTATAGGGGACATATCCGTGAAAATGATGCAGTATGTAATGTCTGAGATTTTCTTGCCTATGTTCTATTCTAGGAACTTTATGGCATCATGAATTATATTTAAGTCTTTTATCCATCTTGAATTTATTTTTGTGTATGGTGCAAGTTGGTGATCAAGTTTCATTTTTTTTTTGCATGTAGCTGTCCAGATCTCCCAACACCATTTGTTGAAGAGGCTATTTTTACTCCATTTTATGCTTCTTTTCCCTTTGTCAAATATTAATTGACCATAGAGACTTGGGTTTATGCTTGGACTCTCTGTTCTGTTCCATTGGTCTATGTGTCTGTTTTTATGTCAATACCAGGCTGTTTTGATTACAGTGGCCTTGTAATACAGTTTGATATCAGGTATTGTGATCCCTCCTGCTTTGCTCTTCTTTCTCAAAATTGCTGTGGCCATTTGGAGTAATTTATGGTTCCATATAAATTTCTGAAATGTTTGTTCTGTATCTGTGAAATATGGCATTGGTACTTTAGAAGGGATTGCATTTATTCTATAAATTGCTTTGGGTAGTATGGGCATTTTGATGCTGTTAATTATTCCAATCCATGAGCATGGTACATGCTTCCATTTGTTTGTGTCTTCCTTAATTTCTTTCTTCAGTGTTGCGTTGTTTTCTGAGTACAGGTCTTTTACCTCCTTGGTCAGGTTTATTCCTAGGTATTTTATTTTTCTTGTTGCTATGTCAAATGGGTTTTTTTCCTGATTTCTGTTTCTGATATTCATTGTTGGTGTACAAAAATGTCTTTGATTTCTGAAAATTGACTTTGTATCCCACTATTTTGCCAAATTCCCTTATTAGGTCGAGTAGTTTTTTGGTAGAGTCTATAGGATTTTCTATGTAGACTATCATGTCATCTGCAAACAATGACATAAAACTACCAACTTTTTATGTGCCAAGTAAAAACAAAACTTTAGGTCATCAGCAGCAATAAAATCTATTATCACCCATCAACATCATTTTATAAAAGATGATTTTTTCAAATTTTATTTTAATTGTTGTTGAAGTATAATTTTCTATCTTTTACTCCTATCCCAGCCCACCCACTCAGCCCTCCCCTCCCTTCCATTTCCACCCACCCCTAGTTTTTGTCCATGTGTCCTTTATACTTGTTCCTGTAAACCCTTCCCCTTTTCCCCTGAAATTCCCCTGAAATTCCCTCCCCTCTCCCCTCTGAACACTCTATAAAAGATGATTTTAACACTATAGAATAAAATGATAAAATCTCAGAATAAAATAGCCATTCAGGTTGAATAAAGTTTTGTGAGAAACTATTAATATTGCCCTTACTTTTCTCAGTTTGTTATAGACCGGTGAGAACTTTATCTTGACAGTTACTATGACCATGAATGTCCCCTATTTGTGAATTGGTTAGGAAAGGGGGAAAAAAGGAAAAAAATATTTTCTAGCCTTTTATTAAATATATAGTCACATGTTTCAGTTGAGCTCTTAACATTGCTTACAGTCCTACTAATTATCCCAAATTCCTCAAATTCATTTAATCTGTCACTATCAGATAATTAATTCTATTTCATGCCTTCTCACCAGTCCTTAAGCCTCCAAAACTTTTCTTCTCTCCTCTCTCTCAGCTAATAATACTACTTCCTAATTTCCATGAGGAAATATGAGCATTCAAATGAATTATTTATGGTGAGGTACCACTCACAGCCTCTAAGATGGATATTATAAAAATGATGTACAGTGACAAGTGTTGGGGAAAATGTGATAAAATTGGAATGCGGATCCATTGCTGTGAGATTGTAAAATTGTGCAGTCACTTTGTAAAATAGTTTGAAAGTTCCTCAAAATAGTTAAACATAAAGTTACCATATGACTCAGCAATTTCATTTGCAGGTATGTACTCCAGAGTATTTAAAACATATGTTCACACAAAATATGTATCCTTTGTGTTCAAAGAGGTATTATTTATAATAACTAAACATGGAAGCTAGGAAGATAGATGTTGACTAAATGTTGAACAGATAAACAAAATGTGTTATATCTATGTAATGAAATACTAAGAAATGCTTCAATGTGAATAAACCTTGAAAACGTATTGTAAGTGAAGGAAGCCAAACACAGAGGGCCACATATTGTATGATTTCATGTGTATTTAAGTGTCTATAGTATACACATACATTGAGAATGAAAGTAGATAAGTGATGGCTAAGGGCCAGAGGCAGGAAGATATAGGACTGATTGATAATAGACACTGACATTTTTTTTTATTCCAGGGTGAAAAAAAAAGTTCTACATTTGTATTGTGGTTATAGTTGCACAACTCTGAATATACAAGAAAAAACCCCACTGAATTTCACTCTTTTAAATTGTGTAGTCACAATTAATTTGTATGGTATATGCTTTTATGGGATTAATTTTTATAGTATGTGCATTACATCTCAATAAAACTATTTTAATAAGAGAATTTCAGCCCTGGACTGTGTGGCTCAGTTGGTTGGAGCACTGTCCATTTTGTAACTAAAGGGTTCTGGGTTTAATTTCTGGTCAGGGCACATGTGTAGGTTTCAGGCTTGATTCCTGGTCCAGATGTGTATGGCAGGCAACCAATTGATCTTTCTCTCTCACAACAATGTTTATCTTTCTCCCTTCCTCTCTCTCTAAAAGCAATAAAAAAATGTCCTCTGGTTAGGATAAAAAGTAATAATAATTAAAAAATAAAAAGACGAAACTTCTACATGTCTCTTGCACCAAATCTATCTACCTCCTTTGATCTGTATCCATTTATTTTGCTTTCTTCTTTCTCCATTATTGACAGTCCCACCAGCATGGTACATGTGTTACAAATGGTGAACCTACATTGATACAGCATAATTGCCCCAAGTCCATAGTCTATATTAGAGTTCACTCTTGGCATTTTACATTCTATGGGTTTGCACAAATGTGTAATGGCAGGTATCTATCATTACACTACGATACAAAATTTTCACTATCCTAAAACTCCTCTGTGTTCCATTTATTCATCTCTCCCCCTGCCCAATCCCTGACAATCGTTGAACTTTTTACTATTGCTATAGTTTTGCTTTGTCCAAAATTGTTGTTATTATACTGAATTTTGGCTATTCTAGTAGCTGTGTAGTGATATTTCATTGTTTTAATTTTCAACTCCCTAATGACATATGATATTGAGCATATTTTCACATGTTTATACTCTATCTGTCTATCTTCTTTGGTGATGTATCCATTCAGGACTTTTGCTTGTTTTTTTTTTTTTCATCAAGCTGTTGTTTCTATTGTCAAGGTTTAAGAGTTCTTTGTCTATTTTGGATAATAGTTATTTATCAGATCCCTGTTGGTGGAATTGTGAATTGGTGCAGCCACTGTGAAAAACATTATGGAATTTTCTCAAAAAACATAAAAATAGAACTACTATACAACCCAACAATTCCACTTCTGGGTATTTATCTGAAGAAAATAAAAACACTAATTCAAAAAGATACAGGCACCCTTATGTTCATTGTAGCATTATTTACAATAACCAAGTTATGGAAGCCACCTAGGTGTTCATCAACAGGTGAGTGGGTAAAGAGGAGGTGAGATGCACACACATGTACACACAATAGAATAATCCTGAGCAAAAAATAAAATAAAATAAAATAATGAAATCTTGCCATTTGCAACAACATGAATGGACATATGGATTATTATGTTAGATAAAATAAGTCAGAGAAAGATAAAGACCATATGATTTCACTTATATGTAGGTTCTAAAACAACAAATAAAATGAAAAACAAAACAGACTCAAAGATAGAGAACAAACTGATTGCCAGAGGGGAAGGGAATAGGGGAATGGTTAAAAAAGGTCAATAAGGGGTACAAACTTCCAGTTATAAAATAAATAAGCCATAGAGATATAATGTACAGCATAGAGAATATAATCAATAGTATTGTAATGACTATGCAGTTACAGTTACTAGATTTTTGGGATGATTATATAGTAAGGTATATAATTATCAAATCACTATGTTGTAAATCTGAAACTAATATAATATTGTATGCCAACTATACTTTAATAATTTTTTAAAAAGGTAAATTGATAGGTTTATAAGAGTCAAGAATGTATGCGACATGACAGAAGTGGTTAGTAATCTAGAAAGGGTAGAATAAAAAGCTAATGTGATCAAATGTGAAGTCCTAGAAGCCAAGTAGAAATTAATTATCTAAAACACAATTCCACTGATCTAGAAACTTTTCTATGGTAGAAAGACTTTCAGAATATAGTTAGCACCAATGTGGCAGAAAGATCCACAAAGTGACTATAACTAATGGGAAAATGGAAATATAGGAGAGTATTCAAGAACAATTGCACTTGCATGCTCCATGTGTGTCCTGCATTACCTTGAGGAAAGTGGTTGATTGTGACTGTGCACATATTATACCCACATATACCCCTTGAGACCTATATACTAGTAAATAAAAATGAAGTTCTAATGCAATTTACACAGTATAAAATTTTGTCTTCCTGCTCTGGGCTATTTTAAGCAGAAACTGTGTTTAAATATTTCTTTGAATATAATTTTTTTTTCTGATAATGCAACCATAAGGAGAACAAAGAGGCTTCAAACATTGTTCTTTTAGCTCTAGCTCTTTGCAAAGACAAGTATATACAGAGATTTTTAAAAAAGATGACTAAAGTCAGAAAAAGATCCTGACCTCTAAGAATACTTTTTAAAATCTTCCAATTATCATTGCTTTGAATTAATAGGTGAATCATTGCATAGTCTATGTCATTTCTGTCACAGGTTTGATGTAAGTAATGTAAGACCAAAGAACTTAGAGCAATTTATTATATCTGTGTTGCACAAAATAATCTTGTGATAATTTCTCTTTGACATAATTTATAGGACTGATAAAGAACTCCTTTGTTAATGAGATCAATTTTTAGACTACGAGGATGAAAACACTATCTCTAAATTAGACTAGAATAATGTGATCATTCTTACTGTGTATGTTGTTATTGATTCCTTATCTTGAAAGCAAAGCACCAAATTATAACAATGTTCAGTGAAAAATGAACTTTGATATAATATTTTCTAATTTGAAACTAACTAAAATAATATCCTAATAATAATAGATATGGTTGTTTGATCATGCATAATGTAATTTATGTTGCTTTGGCATTATTTTATTAAATCTTTCTGATTACTTTGTGAAATGTTTGACAGATGAGAAAACTGAGAGACAGAGTGGTAAAGTATATGTCCAAGATCCAACAACTAGTAAACTGTAGAACATCAACACAAATTTTATGGGACTCCTGACTTTTGTGCTTCTTAACCACTAAGCTTTACTGCTAGTCAAGTTAAAGACACATAGGTTGATGTACTGGCCTGATTAGTACAATTTATTCTCATTTTAATCAACACAGATTACCTCTAAATCCTTAGATCTCTGTCCTAAGGATCCCCTTTACTATAATGTCCCTCTGAAACTTTAATTAATGACTGGTCCTGCATCCAGGAAAGGCTCTGTCTCTTCAGAGTAGTGCAACATTGGCCAAATCACTTTAGTGAGAGTCACTTTTTGTGGCAGACAATATAATGTTGCTTTTATCAAATATGTTCATGCCCTGGAACCTGTGACTATGTTACCCTACATGATAAAAAAGACTCTGAAGATGTGATTAAAGATCCTGAGACAGGAGATTATCCTGGATTATCCAGGTAGGCCAGTGCAAGTCTTTATTAGAAGGAAGCAAGAGGGCCAGAATCAGAAGAGATATGAAAATGGACCCACAGGTCGGTGATTCAGAACCACAGTTCAAGGAATGCAAGAAAACTCTAGAGATAAAGAAATAAATTCTACCCTAGAGCCTCCTGAAGGAACACAACTCTGCTAACATCTTGCTTCTATCCCAATGAGACACAATTCAGTCCAGAACTAGAAGAGAAGACATTTGTATTATTTTATACCACTGTTTATGACAATTTGTTACAGCAACAATAGGGAACTAATACAGTTTCTTTGTTTATGGAATAGGTATAATAGTGGCTGCTTAGAATTGATGAAAAACTGAGTGAATTGAATGCATACAAGTGAGTTAGGGAATAAAGGAGCAGCATGTGAGGTATTCTCTGAAAACCTAGGGAGTGTTCATGTGGCACAATTTCAACCCCTCCCATCCCAAATCTCCATGGGACCTTGCTGGTACTGAGGGGGAATGACACGTAAACCTGATTCTGTTCTCTTTCCTCATTCCCACTGTCAAGGATTTTCAGAATCTGGCTCTGCTTTTTTCTTCTACATTATCTCTATTTGATCCTTGCCTGTTTCACTTCAATCCGACTATACTTTCTGCCCACCATTCTTTATCTTGGCTGTTTACTCTTCTGTCATCATTGCACAGATATCATGCCATTCAAACCTCAACTGAAATGATACCTCTTTCTGAAAGGACTTTCTGTTTCACTCAAACAAAGCAAACCTCCATTACCACATTTTATCTATATTTCCTTAAATTAGCCTCTTCATAGTACTTATGAGAACCTGAAATGTATTCAAATGCTTTTAAACTACCATAAATGTATTTTCTCTCTATTCTCTCTGGAATGGAAGATAATTGAGGGCATGGACACTGTCCTTCTTACTGCTATATGCTCAGAAACTAAAAGGTACATAATTATGTACTTAATCAATTATTTTTGACTGACCACATGACTAAAGATAACACTGCTTTCAGGTATTTGGGGAAAGTTAATAAAGTTCCTTTTTGTTTAAGCCAGTTTGAGAAAAGATTTTCTGCACTTATGCTGTAACGAATTCAACTGTTTATTTGTCTATGTATCTAACATCTATAAAAAATCAGACAACAGAGCAAAATATAAAGGACAAAATAACAATTATCTGAAAACCTCACTGGGTAGCTGTTTTCTTTTCTTAATATTTTACTTATTTATTTTTAGAGAGAGGGGAAGGAGAAATAGAGGGAGAGGACCATCAAAGTGCAGTTGCCCCTCACAAATCCCCAAATGGGGACCTGGCCCACAACCCAGGCATGTGACCTGACTGGGAATCGAACCAGTGACCCTTTGTTTTGTAGGCCTGTGCAAATCTACTGAGCTACACCACCTAAGGCTATTTTCTTCAATATATTGTGTATATGTAATATTATGGCAAATATTGTATTTTCTAATATGCTTATATAAATATATCAATATAATATATTATATTATTAAAATAATATTTTTCATGTATGATAATATAAATATGTAATGTTATATCAATATAATTGTAAAGTAAATAGAAATTAACCTCATGTGCATATTTTATCCCCATGGCTTATTTATTTTATAACTGGAAACTTGTACTTTTTGACCTCCTTCACCTATTTCACTCATCCCACAACTCCCAGATCTAATCATTACCTAATATGTTTTAAAATGGTACTCAATATATTCTTGATAATAGTCTAATTATACTATATGTAATGTGGTATAACAGCTTTTTTCATTTGACATTGTCATGTAACATGTAATAGACAATAACTTAGTGGGAAGATGTGCCTATTGTAGACAAAAGATGGTTAGAAATATTTCTTGGCTTATATGAGTTTTCAGTTAGAACATGAATAGAGAAAAAGGAGATTTCTATTAGAAAATCTGAGGGAAGAGCCTTCCAGGAAGAGGAAGTAGCTAGTACAAATTACCCAAAGCAAGAACTAGCTTGACATGTTCAGAGACAAACAGGAGGCTGATGTAGTTGAATTTCTTGCCTAGAAGAGGCAATTGGAAGCAAAGGAAGAAATTATCAGACATGAGGTGAGAGAAGCCTTGGCCACAGAAAAAAACTTGATTTCTTTTTAACTGCAGTGGACAGAGAGTTTTAAGATAGATGGGCAATTCAATTGTTTTTTTTTTAAGACTTAAATGACAAAAGTAAATACTTTATTGAAAAGTATGGGTGAATTCTTTTTTGACCTTAAGATACAGAAGGATTTGTTAAAACACAAAATATGCCAATATAAATTAAAACATTAATAAAATTAACTATTTTATTTTTTAAGATAAATTTCAGAGTGTATATTTACATAGATGCATTCTTTTCTTTTTTTAACATTTTTTATTGTTGTACAAGTATAGTTTTATGCCTTTTCCCCCAACCCTCCCTACCACCCCAGCCCTCCCAACCTCCTTCCCCTATTTCCACCCCCCTTGTTATTGTCCATGTGTCCTTTATAATTGTTCCTGCAAACCCTTTACCTTTTCCCCTATAATCCCTTCCCCTCTTCCCTCTGGTCACTGTCAGCCTGTTCTCAATTTCAGCATCTTTGATTATATTTTGCTTGCTTATTCATTTTGTTGATTAGGTTCCTGTTAAAAGTGAGATGCTTTGTATTTTTAAAATAGTTACTTTTACTTTACTGTAGAGACTTCCATAGTAACTAGTTCACATTGTTGTTCAATTCATATCAGGTTAATTTTTTATTTGAGATATAATTGACATATAACATTATATTAATTTCAGGTATATGACATAATGATTTTATATCTGCTTATTTTGCAAAATGACCACCACTGTAAATGTAGTTAACACCCATCATCATATACAATTAAAAATTTTTTCTTGTAATGAGAACTTTTAGGATCTAATTTCTTAGCAATTTTGAAATATGCAATACAGTGTTATTAACTATAATCACAGAGAAAGAATGGGTGGTTGCCAGAGGTAGGGGGTGTGAGGTAGATAAAATGGTTGAGGGTGGTCAAATGGCACACATTTTCAGTTATAAAATAAATAAGTCATAAGGATGTAAAATATAGATTATTAGGATAATTTCTAATTATTGAATTTAGTATTGTTGTGTTGCTGTTGATGTTGTTGCTCTTATTTCTTATATGTCACTATTTTACTCGATATAGTCTCAAAATAGTTATTGTTTGATTAAAGGAAATTACTGTAAATATATTTCTCCATTTTCTCTACTTTTATAGATTCTAACATATCTTCAGTTGATTTTTATTAAAGTTCTATAACATTGTAGGTAATATAATGTTGGATTTTCAAGAAATTGTGATGATTTTTTTCTTTTACTTTCTGATATGTTGTTCCCTGGCTGAAGTATATTGTCAAGCACTCCCATAAAAATGTAAAATATTTATTCTGATAACATCCTTGTTTTGTTCCTTACCAGATATCCAAATTCCTGGGAAAGAATCCTAGAAATACAACCATCCTTTCTTTCTTTATTAATGGAATTAATGCAAGAAGTCTGGTTTCATGGATTCCCAGACCATATTCCCCAGCCTTCTTTGCAACTTGACATGTGGCTGATTTGTAATGAGTTTTGAATAGAAATGGGCCATTTCCACATCTTGCCCTTTAAAGCAATCACTACTTGTTTCCATTTATTTTTATATTATCTAGTAATCTTTTGACAAAGTTTTTACTTTCACCCATTCTCAGTCACTTTCCTTTAGAATTTTGGTGATTAGCTATATAAATATAATGCTATTGCTTATTATTATTATAAATTTGCCTCACTGAGTCTTTCTTATTAAAAGAGGGTAGGTGTGATTGGACTGACATATTTGTTCTTATTCATCATCTTTTTCATCATTTTCTGATTTTATTGAGCTCTTTGTTACATTTGTTTCCCATCTGAACAGTATTGAATGTACCAACTCTTTATACTGCTAAGTTTTAGTTTTAGGTATTTAAAATAGCACATTCAATTTAAAATTTTCAAATACATGAGAGTTTCTTTGCATTCTTCTCTATGAAATATTAATAGCCATAGCTGATGCCTATTGAAATTTTTCTATGTAATTATGTAAAAATTTACATGCATCATCTCAGTTAACCCTCTCAATAACCTTGTGAGACATGCATACTTCTCATTCTCAATTTGCAGATGAAAAAGCTGAGGTTGAGAGGAATCAGTCATTGGGCTATGGCCACATAACTATTTCTTGTTAAAGCTACATTTAAAGTATGTTTTGATTGATGCTATAGGCCAAAATTATAATATGCTGAAGTGAAAAAATATTAAACTCATCAAGGAACATATATAAAGGACACATGGACAAAGCCAAAGGGGGTAGGATCAAGGGGGGGAGGCGGGGAGGGATGAGGCGGGGGGGAATGGAGACAATTGTACTTGAACGACAATAAAAAATATTGAACTTATACTTCTTCCCAACCTCTGTCCATTTCCACAGTTCATAAGCTTAATGCTAATCTAGTTGATTTCTAATTTTTTAATATCATGTCATATATGATGCTCATCTGTTTGTCCTTTGATCCCCATGTTGTTTCTGAAGTCTATACTTGGAGTTAGTAGTTCAGATTTTTTATAGGCTTGATAATGTTTCTTATCACTTATGATTAAAATTAGAGTTATAGAGAGTTATAATTTTATTTTATCATATATATATAAATATATATATAATCTAAAATCTCCTTATTTCTTCAGCTACTGTTATAGACTCTGGGGAGAAAAGACATTTAGCTCTCTTTGTGTGCAGTATTCTTATTCTTTCCCCTTCTCTACTTTAGAGCATTTTTATACACTGGTCCCATTTGTTTTTACTTCTTTTCTTATTGGTTTGAATGGGACCATTTATTACTCCTCCCAAATAATGTCAATACATTATCTTTGATACCTCTGCTGGTTGACATGCCAGCTGTTGGCTTCACTTGCTCTATTCACTTTGGACAGTGGTTCTCAAACACCGATGTGCAAAATAGAGTTTCGATCCATATTCTGGACCTACTAAATCAATCTTAAAATAGGAACTTGAGAATCTATTCTTTTAGTCCACCTTCTAAAATTAGTATGTGACTCTATATTTATGGACCAGTTCCTTGGAATAAGCCCTGAACAGCTTTGGATTTGATGTTTCTATTCTTTGTTCAGTCATTCAGCTCTTTTGTGGGAGAAGAGGCTAGTGTTGAGGACAATGAGAGGTATGTATGGTTGAGTGCAGTTGCAGTTATTTTTTTCTTAGTTGATAGTTTCTCTGAACTTGTTGGCATCCATGTAATGTGTTAAGCTGCTTCATGTTGAGGGTGTATACACTTATCTGTTGGTGGACAGTGTTCTTCACATTTTGTTGCATTCCCTCTCAAAGTAAGGAATCCATTTTCATGAAAAACGTACAAGGTTGATAGGGGTTTGCCTTGTATAAACCTATTATTTCAGCTGTCCAGAAAGTTGGTTTGTAGCTCTAGTTCTCAGGAAATCATTTCTTTTTTTAAGGTTTAATTTAATTTAATTTAATTTTTTTTTATTTTTTAAAGATTTTATTCATCCATTTTTAGAGAGGGAAGGGAGGGAGAAAGAGAGAGAGAGAGAGAGAGAGAGAGAGAGAGAGAGAGAGACAGACAGAGACATCAATGTGCGGTTGCTGGGGACCGTGGCCTGCAACCCAGGCATGTGCCCTGACTGGGGATCAAACCTGCGATGCTTTGGTTCGCAGCCCACGCTCAGTCCACTGAGCTATGCCAGCCAGGGCTTATTTATTTAATTTTAGACAGAGAGGAAGCCAGGGTGAAAGACATTAGTGTGTGGTTGCCTCTCATGTGACCCCAACTGGGGACCTGGCCAGCAATGTAGGCATGTGCCCTGACTGGGAATCAAACCAGCAACCCTTTGGTTTGCAGGTCAACACTCAATCTACTCAGCCACACCAGCCAGGGCAAGAAATCACTTATATTTCTCTCTGTTGTTCTATCTGGTTAGAAGGAAGTGGAACTATATTATAGATGGGTAAGTAGGTAGATAGGTAGATAGGCAATCACGTGGGTTGTATGGTTAGCATCTCTTTTAGTATTTAGCTTTGCAGGGCTGGTTACTGGCAGTGGAGAAATGGGCTCCACATAGTACACTCTACCTTTTTACATGTCTGCTCAAATTAATTTTCTTGTATCTGCAAACTGAGAGATCTGTATGAAGATGGTGGTAGGGGTCATATATTGATTTCTTAAATTTCCTTTAAACTTGGGCCAACTTATTTTATATCTAAATCATACTTCTACAAGTATATTAAATGAGATCAAGTTTTGTCTAAGTTTAAGCACTGATGAATTTTTCTGTTTGTTTTGGTCAGTTATGGTATGAGTTCTTCAATTCTGCACTATTTCTGCTTGCTTTCCTGGAAAGCCTCAGAGCTTATTTACTATTACTCATTATTGAAGATTTTTCAGAAAAGAAAGTTATACAGTATTCCTTGTGGAATGGCAAACTTCCATGCTTGACTTTCAATTAGAATAAGGCAAACATCTCTACAAAAGAAAATGCTTGAGGGTAAA
Source organism: Phyllostomus hastatus (assembly GCF_019186645.2). Lineage (NCBI taxonomy): Eukaryota > Metazoa > Chordata > Mammalia > Chiroptera > Phyllostomidae > Phyllostomus > Phyllostomus hastatus. The sequence goes on along the minus strand of NW_025333841.1, from coordinate 4,487,787 downwards.
GAACCCTCATGCAATGTTGGTGGTAATGTAAATTGCTACAGCCACTATGGAAAATAGTATGGAGTTTTCTCACAAAATTAAAAATAATTGGGGTGGTGAACACATAATACAGTTTACAGATGATATGTTGTGGAATTGTACACTTGAAACCTGTATAATTTTGTTAGCCAGTATTACCTCAGTATATTCAATAATAAGCAAGATAAAATAAAAATAGTACCACCATATGATCCAGCAATCTCACATTTGAACATGTATCCAAAAGAAATGAAAACTATCTCAAAGAGTCATCTGCAGTCCCATGTTCATTATTCTACATATATATGATATGTAGAAATAAAGAAATGAGAAATAATGAAATCCTGCCATTTATTACAAAATGGATAGACCTTGAGGGAATTATGGTAAGTGATGTATGTCAGATGAAGAAAGACAAATACTCTGTAATCTGTCTTATATGTGGAATCTAAAAATGCCAAACTCATAAAACAGAGGGTAAACTAGTGGTTGCTAGGGATTTTTTAGTAGGGGAAATTAGATGTTCAAAGGGTACAAATTTCCAGATATAAGATGAATAAGATCTGGGGATATAATGTACAGCATGGTAATTATAGTTAACAATACTGTATTATATACTTGAAAGTTGCTAAGAAAGTAGATCTTAAATGTTCTCACCACAAAAGAGAAATGATGATTATGTGAGGCAATAAAGGTGTTGTCTAATGCTATAGTGATAATCATTTTTATATACAAGTATGTCAAATCAACACATTGTACATGTGAAATTTACACAATATTATATGTCAATTATATCTCAATAAAGTTGGGGAAAATAGATCCATAATTCAGATCTTTTAGTTTAGGCTGGAATGTTATCCACGCTGTAGCACAGTATGATAGTAAATTTTTGCTTTGCCACTTTTAGATGCTGTAACCTGGATCAATTGTTTACTTTTTTTGAAACTCATTTTTTTAAACTCTGTATAATGGAGATAACCATAGTAACTACCTGACAGTATCTTTAATAAGAATTAAATGTATCAATGTCTTGAGCACAGTCCCTGGCACAGAATGGGCTTTTCATAATAACAGTTTACTTCTCCTTTCCTTTGCTAACATATTAATGGTGAGAAATAGTTGTTGATTTGGCAAAAGTTACATAATTTTATAGCTGAAAAAACTGAAACACTTTGAGTAACATATTTAAAAAAAAGCTACAGGGATTTTAACTTTGTCACTATTGACATTTTTATGGCAGATAATTCTTTGTTGCCATAGGAGGGGTTATTTAGTGCAATTTAGGATTTTAAACAGAATTTCTAATCTCGACTCACTATATGTAAATAGGACCAAGGACTCCTCTTCCCTAGCCAGCTGCAACAACCATAAATGTTTCCAGATACTGCAAAATTTTCTCTGGGGAGAGGTGCAAAATTGTCCTCAGTGGAGAACTACTGACATAGAAAAATGGAAAGAACATGCTTTCAAAGCATGTAGGGAGTTAAACCTCAAAGTGGTTAGCTTGAAACAGGTCCACCTTAGCCCTTTCCACTTAGTGTACTAGGCCTCTCTATGCCTGCTTCTCAATGAAGGAACATCAGAGCAGAAAACAGGAGACAGAAGAAAGGTTTTCTCCATATTGGGGGAATGGGAAAAAGCCAGGGCATAGTGAAAAGCTTTCAGAAGGTTCTTGTGAGTTAGTGTTCTTAAGACCAGAAATTTTTCAGTTTAGGGAAAGAGACAAGTGGAGGAGGGTGTGGTTAGTGGTCATGGCTATCCTCCATTTCCCCAGTAGAGTTTGTAGAGGAGGCAAAACTCCAGAAAAGCAATACTTTACACACCTTGGGTGTTGTAAGCAAGGGAGCATCCCTGAAAAGAGTCACTCACACACATTTCTTTCTCCTCACAATGCCATGTTTACTCAGGAGACCTCCCCGATAAGTCAATAGAGCCACACATAGGATACACACACAGAGAAGGAACTTACGTGATAGAAGCAAACAGAACAGTCACTGGTGGGAAATCCCAATCACTGGCAACATCCAGAGGAGGAGAAACAGGCATCAGTCTCAAGCCAGGTGACTGTAGTAGCAGTACATGTCTGGTGGAGTAGAAGTCTGGCAGGGCTCCATATGTGACCTGTGGTACAGCCAAGCTCAAGCACTGGTTAGTCAAAGCTCTGAATTCTGATAGACCACAAGGGGTGGGGATCTCAATGATATCCATGTCCATATAAAAGTCCTTATCTAAGTATACAGAATATATGGTTTGTAGCATTCTGGGCCCCTCCTAAGGGCATTTCTGTTGCACTCCATTACATAGCACTTGACAAAACTGTCATTGCTGACAGTGACTCCACATTGGATTGTCAAGTCCACTCTTCTCTTGTTCTATACATTAGGGAATTTTGTACCCAAAAATGAATAAAGCAGTGGCACTATTTCAGTGTGCCCCAGAAGCTGAAAAAAAAAAAGAGCTCCTTGTAAAGATAAAGCTATGAAGGTAAGCACCAGGGATGTCTGCTGCAACTGAGAAACAGAAGGGATGTTGACTGTCTCAAAAGACACACACAAAAAACTGATTAGTAAGATACCCTCACACTCAAATATATATACGCAAACATAAAAACCTTACATATAAGCCCTGAATTGTCTTCTGCTACCTTAGCAGAATGATACTTAAAAGGTGAATTATTGAAATAATTGGAGATCCAAGATGCCAGTGGAGTAAATAGAATGTATACTCATCTCCTCCTGGGACCAAACTGGAAATACAACTAAAATATAGAGCAATCATCCTGAATAATCAACTGAAGACTAGATGAAAAGTTTTATAACCAAGGATTTACAGAAGAAACCATGTTGAGACTGGTAAGGACAGAAATAAGAAAATGGCTGGCCCCACTACTGTGGGTGATTGGTGAGGTTCTGGAAGGCTATCTCAGCTGCCAACGGCTCCCCCTGAGAAGCATGAGGTCTCACCCCAAGCCAGCCTCCTAAGCCAGCCTCCCAAGCCAGCCTCCCAATCCTAGAGCATCAGAGCTGGGAAGAGGGGCTAACATAGCATCAGGATGTGAAAAGCAATGGGGTTTCTGTCCACCAGGGAGAAACTGGAGTCCAGTAGAGTCACAGGCACCCTCTTGTGGACTCAACACAAAAAAATTTCTAGTTACTCACCCTGAGCTCTGGCAGAGGTCGGTGGAGCAGAGTAGAGTTGCATGAGGAGACAATGAGTTTTGTGGCTCTGAGGAGAGAACTGAAAAGGACAGCTGCCAGGATCTCTATGCTGAGTCATTGTCCAATACAGCAGACATCATCTTGCTTGGGTGGAGCATTCCCTTCTGATTAGAATCATCCTGTGGGAAAACAATACTCTACACTCTGCTCTACCTCTTGCCCCACCCTGTAGAGTATAAGCCCTGCTTAGGGGTTAGCTTCCTTGGCCAAAGTGTAGAGGTATAGGAAGACTCAGGGAATGTCAGTGACTGAGTTGTGTGGCTTTGGGGGGAGGGTCATTATGCCCACTTTCTTGTGATGCTAGCTGGCACTTCCCTCTCACAAGAGATCCAGTAGTCCCACTTTTCAAGCTCTTCTGCATGCAACCACCCCACCTTTAGTGGTTCCACCCTTCTAAGTCTGGGACAAATCCAGGACAGATTAAGCTGTGATGCTCAAGGGAAGGGGATGACCCATCCAACTCCCTTGAAACCTGACCAACACTTCCCTCCCATGGGAGATCCACTAGATTCATTCTCCCAAGTCCCAGTGGCCCTACCTTGCTGAGCACTATCTCTTCCCAGTAGTATCTGGGATAGAGTAAGTTGTGTGGCTCTAGAAGCCATTTTTTCTTTATATGCCTGGCCAGAACAGAGTCTTCCTTTTAAAAGCCAAATCTTGGTCTGTTTGAGCATTATAAACTCTGCTGGCCCTATGCTGATGACTCTCTGAGACCCTGCTCAAACACAAAGGTGTGTAATCACCCAGCGGGTGGCAGCTAGAGTTGGACTGCCAAGGAATATTTGCTGAGTGGGCTAAGACCCAGCACTGACCTTTAGTTTGAACCTGTATCAATCTGGTGAACACTCTTCCCCCCTACCTGGTGACTCACTGAAAACCTATCTCATGCAACTTGAGTACTGCCAAAGGCTCTTTCAGTGATTCAGCCTAACAGAGAGCTGACAGGTTAAGGCAGGTAGACATGGATCTCAGGGTTCCTTGAGACTTTGCTGACCTAAACCTGGGCCCGGTGTTGGTAAAAGCTGACCTTGGGTTATAGCTTGGTCTTTTCTGTGTGCATCCAGGCCCAGCAGAAACAATAAAAACTATGGATCTCTTGTAGCTCCAAACAGGTTGTCCAGTGCCAGTCACAAGCATCATCTCACATTGCTCTGTACTAAAGTCTTAAAAGGCTCAGAACCAATATACTCAGTGGCTAACTTCAGATGATATCAGAACAGGACCTAATAAGCTACACCAGCAGCATATCCAAAGGTAGGCACCAGACCCTGCTGAGGCATATTCTGTTTCATGTGGTTAGTACCTGCACAGCAGCTCACATGCTGTGGTTGTGGTTTAACCTCACAGTAAGCCAACCTGAAGATTAATCTCATTCATGAATGCACCAATAACAATCAAGACTCAAATACAACAAAAGGACCCACATAATCTACAGAAGGGACACTCTGGGAGTACTCAACACAGATAATCAAGGGCACTACACATCTGGACCTCACAGGACACCTACAATATAAGCCCAACCCACCAATACTTGGAGTTGTAGCACATCTATACAATACATAGAAACAAACATGAAGACAGAGCCAAAATGGAATGATCAAGTAACATGTACCAATTGAAAGAACAGAAAAAACATCCAGAAAAAGAGCTAAATGAATAGGAGGCAAGCAATTTATCAGATCAGAGTTCAAAGTAATCATAAAGGTGTTCAGCAGCATGAAAAAGAACACTAAAACCATGAAAAAAGAGTCAGAAATGAAGGATATAATATCTACAATGAAGAATACATTATAAAGAAAGAAAATTATGGGACAATATTCCAGATGAACACAGATGTTGAAATACTTAACAAAATATTAGCAAACTGGATCCAACATTACATTAAAAAGATCATATACCACGATCAAGTGGACTTCATTTTGGGGATGTAACATTGGTACAATATCCACAAATCAGTAAATATGATACACCACATAAACAAAATGAAGGATAAAAACCATATGATCATATCAATAGATATAGAAAAGACATTTGATAAAAATGTGACATCTATTTATGATACAAACTCTCAGAAAAGTGGGAATAGAGGGAGCATACTTCAATGTAATAAAGGCCATATATATACAGATCGATAGCCAAATTCATACTCAATCGTCAGAAACTATAAGCATTTCTTTTAAAATTAGGAACAACACAGGGATGTCCATTTTCACCATTCTTATTCAACATAGTACTGGAAGTCCTATCCACAGTGATCAGACAAGAAGAAGAAATAAAAGGCATCAGAATTTGAAAGGAACAAAGAAAACTGTTATTATTTGCAGATGACATGATATGTATATAGAGGACACTAAAGATTCCATCAAAAAATACTAGAACTCAATAAATGAATTCAGTAAAGTAGCAGGATACAAAATAAATACCTGGAAATCAGGTCCATTTCTATACACCAATAATGAACAATCAGAAATAGAATCTAACTAATGAAAAAAAAATTAACTAACAAGCAAAATGGAGACAGACTCATAAATAGAGAGCAGGCAGACAGCTCTCAGGGGGAGTGTTAGGGTGCTGGGTTAGGGGGTGATGGGATTGACCAAAAAAGAAAAAATGTTAAAAAACATCATGGACATGGACAACACTGTGGTGATTGCTGAGGGGAAGGAAATGGGCAGAGGTGGAGGAGGGTGTAAAGGGGATAAATTGTGATGGAAGGGTACCTGATTAGGGTGGTGAGCACCCAATACAGTGTACAAATGATGTGTTCTTGAATTATGCATCTGAAACCTATTTAAATTTGTTAATCAGTATTACCCCAATAAACTTAATAAAAAATAAATACAGAAGGGGAACTAATAAAACAATTTCATTTACATTTGCATTTTAAAAATACCAGGGAATAAATTTAACCAAGGATACAAAAGACCTGTACTTGGAAACTTATGACACTAAAAAAAAGAAATTAAGGAAGATACAAGTGACAGTACATACTGTATTTATGCATAGGAATAATTAACATCATTAAAATGTATGTACTACCCAAAGCAAGCTATTGATTCAACACAATTTTTATCAATATAACAATGGCATATTTCCCAGAACTGGAATAAATATTCAAAAAGTTTATAGGGAACAACCAAAGACCCTGAAAAGCCACAGTGATCTTGAGAAAGAAGAACAAAGTTGGAGGAATCACACTACTTGATATCAAACTATACTATAAGACCATAGTAATGAAAAGAGCATATACTGTCATAAAAACAGACATATAGATCAATGGAACAGAATGCACGCCCCAGAAATAAACCCATGCCTTTGTGGTCAATTAATATTTGACAAAGGAGGAAAGAATATACAATGAGATAAAGATAGTCTATTCAATAAATGGTGTTGGGAAAATTGAATACATATACACAAAAAATGAGGCTAGACCACCTTCTTATACCATACACTAGAATAAACTCAAAATAGATTAGACTAAAATGTTAGATACAAAATTGTAAAAATCCTAGAAGAAAACATAGGCATTAAAATCTTGGACATTTCTCATAGCAATATTTTTTTCTGAAATACCTCCTCTGGCAAAGGAAACAAAAACACATGGACAAAGCCAAAGAGGGGTAGGACTGAGGCTGGGAAGTGGGGGTGGCTGGGGTGGGATTGAGTGATGTGGGGAAATGGAGACAACTTTACCTGAACCTCAGTAAAGAAAAAAAATAAACAAATTGGACTACATCAAACTGAAAACCTTTTGCAAAGAAAGGAAGCAATCAACAAAATGAAAAGACAACCCACTGAATGGGAGAACATATTTGCCAATGGTACATCTGATAAAGGGTTAATATCAAAAATGTATAAAGAACTTGTAAAATTAAACACCAAAAAAAAAAAATCCAATTTTAACTGGGCAAAAGACCTGAATAGATACTACTTGAAAGAGGATGTACAGATGGCCAATAGACATATGAAAAGATGCTCAACCCGTCTAATCATCAGATAATGCAAATTAATCTGCAATATCACCTCACGCCTGTCAGAATTGCTATCATCAATAAATCAATGAGCAAATGGTGAGAATCTGGAGAAAGGGACCCTCATGCACTGCTGGTGGGAATGCATATTGGTGCAGTCACTGTGGAAGACAGTATGGGGCTAGCTCAAAATATTAAAAATGGAATTGCCTTGGCCCTGGCTGGCGTAGCTCAGTGGATTGAGCGCGGGCTGTGAACCAAAGTGTCGCAGGTTCGATTCCCAGTCAGGGCACATGCCTGGGTTGCAGGCCACGGCCCCCAGCAACCGCGCATTGATGTTTCTCTCTCTCTCTCTTTCTCCCTCCCTTCCTTCTCTAAAAATAAATAAATAAAATCTTTTAAAAAAAGAGTAGCAACACATTTGAAATAACAAAGAATGAAAAATAATTTAAAAAAATGGAACTGCCTCATGATCCAGCAATTCCACTCCTGGTAATTTAGCTGAAGAAACCCAAAACACTAATTTAAAAGAAAATATGCACCCTGTGTAAGCTGTGCACATTTACACAATGGAATACTACTCAGCCATAAAAAGGAAGGAAATCTTACCCTTTGTGACAGCATGGATGGATATGGTGAGCATTAAGCTGAGTGAAATAAGAAAGTCAGAGAAAGACAAATACCGTATGATTTCACTCATATGTGGAATTAATGACCAAAAATAAACTAACAAACAAAATAGATTCTAAGATACAGAGCAGTCTGGCAGCTTTTAGAGGGGAAGGCATTGCTGGGATGGGTGAAATAGGTGAAGGGATTAAACAAAAGAAAAAAATCTCATGGACACCCGTGCCTTTCTTTTATTGCTAGAAAATGCCTATATAAATTTTTTTTAAAAAAAGTCTCTACCAGGATGACCCTCCAAAACTCGAGTGGGTCACGGTTTGTACCTCTCACCCTTACTTGTTTTTGGCAACTTCAGGGACAGCTGAAGTCTTTTGTAATAAATCAGCAAAAATTTATTCTCTGCCTGTCCCTGCAGGCTCCATATATGCCAGTTGTCTTACTCATCTCAATATTGCTCAGTTAAGCCTCACTACAGTTTATATACTTAGAAGACAAACTCAAATATGGGTGTCAGTTAATGTAACAAGCGAATGGGAAGACCCCAATGGCATAGTAGCTCTTAACAATGTGCTGGCTTCTTTAAGAGTCCGACAGTTTGTTGGCACCTTAATTGCATTTATTGTTTCTGCTATAGTTGTCGCAGCTACTGGTGCCACATCAAGTGCTGCCCTCATTGAATCAGTTCAAACTGCTCATACTGTTGATGTTCTCTTAACCAATTCCACTTTAGAAAGGCTTCAACGGGCACAGATTGATCAAGAAATCCTGACTCGCCTTTCTGCAATTGAATCAGCCCTCAGCTGGATTGGTGAATGCCAGGACACACTAGTGACCCATCAGCAGCTGACCTGTGATCCTGGTTTCTCCAAACTCTGTGTCACCCCACTACAATGGAACTCCAGCCAATACTCCTGGAGTGATATTCAACATCACCTAAGAGGAGCTTTTTCTACTAATTTAAAGGGGCAAATTAATAAATTGCAACTGGAGTTACACCAACAGTTGCAGGACATTCAATGTGTAACTAAGCAGGAGATTCTTCAAACCCTCAAAGATAATCTTGGCTCATTAAACCCAAAACACTGGTTTGATGGACTCAACCTGAGACTGTGGGTCACTGGAGCCACTGGTTGTTTACTGATTTTAATAATGCTTTGTATGTTACGATGCATTTACAAATTATTTGCCCAGGGTCGCAAAAGAGACCAGCAAGTAGCAAGTCTTGTGGGGTGCATCACCACAACAGCCTTAACAGAGGAAAAGAAAAGGGGGAATTGTAGGGGGCCAGTTTGTTTTAGTCTGGCAACTGTGACTCAGCTCTGTATGGAAAACCTACAGAAGTGAAGTGGTGGGCAGGAGCCAGACCTTCAAACCAAGTTTTCCCAAGGGAATCAGGCCTAGAAAATGCACCTGATTGTTATGGCTTGCTCTTGCTAGAACTCCGTCACCCTGGTCTAAAACAACAAATGTGTATTGTCTATCTTCAAGGTAATTCCCAAAGCCTGTGTGAATTCACCCAAGGATAGAGGTAATCAGCTTTCCACCATTCCCCTCTGCATGTTATTTTCATTTCCTTGATTGTACCTAAAATGTAGACAACAATATTCTGTGTAATAGATAATAAATCTTTCTCTGATGTAAGACTAGAGAAAAACAATAAAAGTCTGTCTAGGCAAGGGTTGGGGCGCTCTCCTCTTGAGAGAGTGGCCGAGGCATTCATAGACACTCTCCCCTTGAGAGAGTAGCCATGCCTTTCCCTTTATCTCCACAGGATTGCTGTCTCCTGTGCATTTATTTTCTCTTTCAGTCACAACAGGCAAACTCTGCTGGCTGGCATCTGCCACAGGTAAGTGTCCCTGTTTCGTGAGGTGATGTTTAAACAATGTTTGTTGTATCCAACCTGTAGCAAAGCTTAGCAACAGCCCTTGTTTGTAGGACTCATCCCAGAGGCCATGTGTTATTACATTTGAAAAACCCTAGAGATCTAGGCTTAGGATTTATACAGATTTGGCACTTTGAAATCTGTGTACGTTGGGCAAGCATTTTAAGTTCATTAACACAGAATTCAAGGCTAAATATCTGGCCTTGGTTTGCTTGTATAGATTAGTAGCATACCTTTTTTAGAACCATTTATTTTGACAGGTACACCCAGCTCCCTAGATTCCTGCATGTATATGACAGCCCCCTTAAACTCAGTCATCAGCCTGGTGTTCTGTATTTCACTGTTTTTCACACAGCTGGCAAATCTGGTGGCGGCAAGAATAGTCACCAGGGATGAAGCCAGCCACAGTGACTATCTGGCAGGAATAACTCACAGAAAATGAGGTGATTGTAAGTCCCTTTTCAGGTGGCATGGTCTTCACTGTTTTGAATCCTGACAGTTATGCTTTCTTCTTTAAAGCAGGCCTTTGAAAACCTTTGTGTTGTTAGGCTAATTAGACTTTCTCTTTGAGTAGAATATATAATGAGTAACTAAGGATATATAGCTAGATTTCTTTATTCATCTGGCAAGACCATGTGTACTCCTTGACCTTTGGCAATTAGTAATAACTTAATCATTCTTAGAGTATAGGGCAGTTATATATTTATTACCCCTTTCCTAGGCCCTTTAGAGCCCAATGACTTGCTGCCTATGTATTATTTAATGCTACCTAGCTTATTGATTTTACTATAGATTTGTGGTTATATTGACTGAAAAATTATGTGATCCTTACCATGTGAATTTAAGTTTTCAAACCTGTGGGCCTTGTAGGGTAGCCATGGTCAGGGCTTGACTTAGTCATTGGATAATGTTATTATTATAGATGGAAATTAAGCTGCAGTACTTATATTTTGCTAAGTAGATCTTATGTAAGTACAAGTAGGTATGACTCTTAACCTATTATTTGTTCAATGTATTCTATAGTAAAATTTTACATTTTGAAAAGAAGTTAATGAATATTTTCTATAATTACAGCATAACAGTTGTGTTTTTCTACTGTGAAATTTATCAATCTTATCCATTATCCACAAAAAACAAGCATTCATTAATTATATGTTCTGTACATTTCACTTTATAAATATGAATTGTTTATGTGCATTTCTAATACAGCAAATGTTGTAATAGCTTTTTCATACCTTAAGAACTATCTATTCTAGAGAATTATTGACTGTTTTTTAATGTAGGGGAAGATTTTGCCATCTATGGGGCATTTGGCAATATTCTGAGAAATTGTCTTCACAATGCACAGCGGGGATCCTATAACTAGAGGCCAGGAATGTTGCTAACCATTATAGTACAAAGGATAGCCTCGCCACAACAAAGAATCATCCTACACAAAATGTCAATAATTCCAAAATTGAGAAACCCTAATGTGTTCAGACTATCAAAATAATTTTACTTTTTCAAAAATTTGATGCATTTGTTCATCTGGTCTGAGTTTGCATTGTGAAATTCCCACTAAAGCATTTTTGTGGGGAGATATATTCTTAGCTGTTAAATGAGAGATTGAGATGAATTTGGCCAAAACCCTACTGCTTTTATCAGCTACAAAATACCCCACCTAAAAAGTATATATTCATAATATCATAAACCACTACAGGAAAATGTTCTTTAACCTCTGAAAAATTAATACCTAATGTATAGTCTTTTCTAATTAACTTTTAGTTTGTGGTCCAACAAATGATATGCTAAGAAGAGGATGACTATCAGGTCATAAAGTCTTATTTAACTTCTATGAAAATATTTTTATGAAACTACCACCATAAAAATGATTTTAAAAATATGTTTCATGTAGCATAAGATTTAAATGTTTTTATCAAAAAATATGATATTGGAAAAATGTATAATTAAATTGCACTTGGAATTTGTTTTATGTAGCAAATTTAGTCCAGGTTTCTTAATAGCATTTCATAAATTTGGTATCTCTATTTTAATAATTTCATGGAAGTAATATTTTCTTATGTCTCTGAATGGGGTAAATGCATCTCCTCACTGAATTACTACATGAAGTGGCATGTTCAGCATTTTTTCCCTTCACCATGCTGGTGTAATGTTGTCTAATATATGAGGAGTCCTCTTGCAAAATGAACCAGTGGGCAGTCAGTCATTCCCATTTAGTGTGTTTTTCACATAAAAAAAAATCCACAAGAACAAAAGCAAAACCAAAAATACTCAGTAAATATTTAATGAATAAAACATTCTATTCATGCAGCTCGAGAATGGAATTTGCTCTTGTTTATTTTTCTTCTGAATTTTCAACATCAGCCTTTCTACTGGCTTATTCATGATAGTTTATCAATAAGATTAATATTAAATAAAATTTTTAAAAAATAAGAAACATCAGTATCCATAAACATCCTTGACCCTGCCTTCCCCTCCTGCTTCTTTTCATCCTTCTCCTTCTCCACTTATGCACCAGAGAGGAAACTTTCTGTTTATTTTCTACTTACTTGCCAATCACTCTTGTTTATTAAATCTTTGTTGAGCTGTAACTGACATACAAAGAACTGTACATACTTAATATGTATTATTTGATTGATTAGGACATTTTCACAAACACATGATACCATCACCACAATCAAGTTATTAAACATATCCATTACCTTCATGAGTCCCTTATGTACCTTGATTTCTTTTTGTTTGGAGTAAGAACACAATATGAGACTTACCTTCTTTTTAAGTATATTTTATTGGTTATGCTATTACAGTTGTCCCATTTGTTTTCCCCCCTTTATTCCCCTTTGCCTTGCAAACCCCCTCCCAACAACATTATCTCCCTTAGTTCATGTCCATGGGTCATATATATGATCTTTGGCTTCTCCATTTCCCATATTATCCTTAACCAACCCTGTCTATTTTGTCCCTACAAATTATGCCTCTTATTCCCTGTAACTTTCCCTCATTCTCTCCCCTCCCCCTCCTCACTGATAACCCTCCATGTGATTCCATTTCTGTGATTCTGTTCCTGTCCTAGTTGTTTGCTTAGTTTTGGTTTTATTGTTTTTTTAGGTTCAATTGTTGATAGTTGTGAGTTTGTTGTCATTTTACTGTTTGTATTTTTGATCTTCTCTTTCTTAGATAAGTGCCTTTAACATTTCATATAATAAGGGCTTGGTGATGACAAACTCCTTCTACTTGACCTTATCTAGGAAGCACTTTCTCTGTCCTTCCGTTCTAAATGAAAGCTTTGCTGGAGAGAGTAATCTTGGATGTAGGTCCTTGCCTTTCATGACTTGGAATACTTCTTTCCAGCCCCTTCTTGCCTGAAAAATTTCTTTTGAGAAATCAGCTGATAGTCTTATGGGAACTCCTTTGCAGGTAACACTCTCCTTTTCTCTTGCTGCTTTTAAGATTCTCTCCTCTTTAATCTTGGGTAATGTAATTATGATGTGCCTTGGTGTGTTTATTTTTGGATCCAACTTCTTTGGGATTCTCTGAACTTCCTGAACTTCCTGGAAGTCTACTTCCTTTGCCAGATTGGGGAAGTTCTCCATTAGTTTTTGCAAATAAGTTTTCCATTTCTTGCTTTTCCTCTTCTCCTTCTGGCACCCTTATGATTTAAATGTTGAGACATTTAAAGTTGTCCCAGAGGTACCTAAGGCTCTCCTCATTTTCTTTTGAATTCTTGTTTCTTCATTCTGTTCTGGGTGAATGTCTATTTCTTCCTTCTGCTCCAAATCATTGATTTGAGTCCCTGTTTCCTTTCCTTCACTGTTGGTTCCCTGTCTATTTTCCTTTATTTCACTTTGCATAGCCTTCACTTTTTCCTCTATTTTGCGACCATACTCAACCATTTCTGTGAGCATCTTGATTATCAGTGTTTTGAACTCTGAATCTCATAGGTTGGCTATGTCTTCATTGCTTAGTTCTATTTTTGGAGTTTTGTTCTGTTCTTTCATTTGGGCCATATTTTTTTTTGTCTCAGCACACCTGTTACATTGTAAGGGACAGAGCCTTAGGTATTCTCCAGGGAGGAGCAACCTACATCCCTGCCTTGTGGCATGGTATGTGGGGGAGGGGTCTGAGAGGGAACAATGTCACTTTGCTTGGCTCCTGCCCTGCTTTCAGTTACTATATCCCCTATCCACAAGCAAATTGGGCCTTTCTGGTGCTGATTCCTGGGTGGGTGGGTTTGTGTAGATTCTAGGACCCTGTGGGTCTCTCCAATGAACTCTCCTGTGAGTCTGGGAACTTTTTCTGCTCCTGCAACCCCCACAGGTTTTTAGAGTCAGAGATTTTAAGGCTTTCTTTCCCCGTGCTGGAACCCAGAATTGTGTGGTCTGTCTCGCTTCCCAGTTTTTCCTCCTGATTTATCTGCACAATAATATGGGACTGCCTGATCCACCAGCAGCGGGTGGGACTGCCTCACCCACTCCAGTTCTCCAGCAGCTGCCATTCCAGTGTCCTCTCCACCCTAGCTGCCTACCTCTGACCCGCCTACCTGTCTGGATGAATGTTTCTTCTTTAACTCTTTGGTTGTCAGACTTCCATACAGTTTGATTTTCTGGCAGTCTGGCTATTTTTTGTTTTTAAATTTGTTGCCCTTCTTTTGGTTGTACAAGGAGGCAAAGTGTATCCACCTATACCTCCATCTTGGCTAGAAGCCCTCTGAGACCTACCTTCTTACTATAATTTTAAGTATACAGTCCTATGTTATTATTATCACTATATTGTTTAGCAGAATTCTAGAACTTATTAATCTAGCCTAACTAAATCTTCACAACCATTGAACAACAACTCTCATAATGCTTTCTGACTTCACACTCAAATGAAATTGCACTTTGAAAAATCACCAAAGACCTCCTAATTATTAAATCCAAAGTTCCCTTTGAGATATTTTAGGTCTCAAAACAAAAGGCATCTGCTTAGAGACTTTTCTTGAACACATGAGTTAAATCTCAAGACATCCTCAATTTATTTTCTTTGCACACCTTTGTTCCTTAAATCATTTCTATGCTTTTGTTTACATGTTTATTTTCTTTCTGCCCCCATTAGTGTATAAGTTCCTTAAGGGCAAGGGTTTAGCCTTGTTTACTAAAATATACTCAGCTGCTAAACTATGCCTGACACATCGTAAGCATTCAATAAGTATTGTTCACTGACAGGGACTAACTGGTTTCCCTTTTAGATAACCTCTCTGGAGCATTTACCAGTGATGAACATTCTCTTTTTTTATATAGCCTTCTTGGATTTTGAGGTAGCACCATTCTTTTCCAGCCTCCTCTGCTAAATTTTCAATGGGATGTGATCTCTTTGAGGGCAATAACTGCTATTAGTATATTTGCCAACATGAGAAGGTCCAGAGAAACAGTCACAAGAAGTCCTTATAGTTGCATTTCAGTATGAAAGATGTTAGCTGAAGTCTATGTTTAAGATGGGTGAATATTACTGAAGCAAGAAGTCTTGTTTTATGGCTGGTGACAAAGCTAAATGTGTATAGTTTGATAATTAGGTATCGCATAGTAACTTGAAATTATGTCAAAAAATATATATAGCTTACTACTATAGTCTCTAGTTGTGTTTTGGTGCTTGGTGTGATATCCAGGAGAAACACAATAACCTAACCTCAAAATGGGTCAAAAAATGGGTAATTTTACAGAAGTCCATATATAGAGAAATGATTCATGTATGGCATCAATAACTTGATTGAACATTATGTAGCCATTAATATTCTAAGTTGTAATTATAAAATATGAAACTTGAAATATGTGTTATAAGTTAACAAGGCATGACACAATATTATGCATACAATGTGAGTAGAAATTTATAAAATGTATAATAATGAAGACTAGTGAATGATAAACAGAGACTATAATAATAGTTGCTTCATTTGATGGGATTATGGACTTTTTTTTCTTAGTTTTCAAAAAAATCCTGTAGCACACTAACTTTTATATATTTAAAAAACAAAAATCTAAAGCTGAAAACATTAAACAACCTGTACCCCTGATAGGATGAACTTGTGATGAAAATGTGAGGAGAGAGGATGGCACTTACATCATTCTTTTTTTTTTTATTTTCAAGGAGGATATACACTCCCTGCTACATCTGGCCTTTGAGATTTCCTTTGTGTTTAATGTATTCCACATCTAGATTCTCCTTTGAGGTTATTGTGGCCTGGATATATAAATAAAGACTTAAATTACTCCCATGAAAGTGACTTCTTCCAGTTCACACCATGAATCACTAGCAGATCTGAAAATGAAACCCCTCAATTTACACTCTTAGACTTCATAAACATCTCTAAAACACTTCTTCTATTCTAGAGTGGTGGCTATATAATGAAGTGTTCCAAATTTATTAGACTAAAAGTCTTAAATTTTCCCTTTGATTGCCATTGCTCTAAGTGGCAATGAAAGTCACTCTGACTTTACTTGTAAAAGCCAGATTGGTTTGACACATGCATTGTGGAGTTTATTAAATTATTGCCTCTTCTCTCTCATTTATAATTTTGAAAGTAAATTCATGTTCATGAAATTTATTGCAACTGCATTTGTAGAGGCATAGGGAAATGCAATTGATTCATGAATAGGCTTTATCATGTAAATGAATGATGGGAAGTGCCTAGTTCACAAAGTGGTTAGAATGAAAGAAAACACACAAGTTTCAGCTTTATACATATAGTGACATTTTTTAAAAGCTGTATGATTAGAGGAATATGGTTGGATGGGGTAAACTGATTCTGATGTATGAATTCAATGCCCCAGCATGTAGTCTGCCACTCAACAGGGGTCAGACCATAAGATGGGATGAATAAGCTGCTAGGCAGGAGTCCATTTTTCAGCTCTGCATACAGGAATGACTTGTCATCACCTAATTCAGACAATCCAAACACTTCTTTATTAGTGACTGCCTACATTCTTTTTGCTTTGTTTCATTCTTGAATAAATATATTGCACACATGCTGTCCAATTTTCACAACAATGACAGTAAGAAAATGCTCATGTTCCTGGAAGAATGCCTGAAAAGCTTAAAACTCAGAAACACCAGATAACAACATAGGACAAGAGAGTGATATTGGAATAAAGCCAGGGAAACTAATTGAAAGTATAGGGAAAAAGAAATTTCCTTCAACCCATCTAACCCCATGCACAGAATGCTTCATAACCAGGCATACAACTCCAGAAAGAAAAAAAAAAGTTCTCTCAAAAATTTAATGGCTCAAGAACAAAAACTTGAATTCCATTTATAAGATCCCCCATATGTTCCTTCACAATCAGTGAGACACAAATTTCATTGATGAATATATTGCCCACATACAAGGAGTCCCCCAGGAGCTGTTTGTTGTTATTGTTGTTAGTTTGTTTTATTATAAATATACATAAAAAGCATATATGTAGCTCATAAGTACAATATAAACACATATCTTAAGAAGTCTTAAGAAATAAATTATTGCTACATTATAAACCTTCTTTGTATTTTTTCCAATCACACCAATATATTCAATTATTATTACCTTTTTGAACTTTGTAGTACTCATACCCTTGCTCTTCTCTCTGGCTTCTACAATGTTAGTATCTTACAACAATACATTGTTTAATTATCTCTGATTTTAAACATTGTACATATTGGCAACCAGATGTATTATTCTGACTTTTTTAAAACAAAAGTGTGTTTTGGAAATTCAGCCACATGTATGCATGCAACTGTGGTTCATTTTTTTTCTATTTTTTAATTTTAATCATTGTTCAAGTACACTTTTCTCCCTTTTATTCCCATTCCAGCCCACCCACCCAACCCTCCCCACTTCCCTCCCATTACCACCCTCCCCCTAGTTTTTGTCCATGTGTCCTTTAAATTTGTTCCTGTAAACCTTTTCCATTCTCCCCGGAAATTCCCTATTCTCTCCTCTCTGGTCACTGTCAGTCTGTCCTCAGTGTCTTTGGTTATATTTTGCTTGTTTCTTTGTTTTGTTGTTTAGGTTACTGTTAAAGGTGAGATCATATGGTATTTGTTTTTCACTGCCTGGCTTGTGTCGCTTAGCATAATGCTTTCCAGATCCATCCAAGCTGTTGCAAAGGGTAGGAGCTCCTTCTTTCTTTCTGCTGCATAGAATTCCATTGTGTAAATGTACCATGGTTTTTTTGATCCATTCATTTACTGATGGGCATCTAGGTTGCTTCCAGCACCTAGCTATTGTAAATTATGCTGCTATGAACATCGGGGTGCAAAGGTTCTTTTGTATTGGTGTTTTAGTGTTCTTAAGATATAGTCCCAGCAGTGGAATTGCACAGTCAAAACGCAGATCCATTTTTATTTTTATGAGGAAGTTCCATACTGCTTTCCATAGTGGTTATACCAGTCTGCAGTCCCACCAACAGTGCACTAGGGTCCCCTTTTCTCCACAACCTCTCCAACACTTGTTTGTTGATTTGTTTATGATGACCATTCTGAATGGTGTGAAGTGGTATCTCATTGTGGTTTTAATTTGCATCTGTCTGATAGCTAGCAATATTGAACATCGTTTCATGTGTCTTTGGATCTTCTGTATGTCCTCCTTGGAGAAGTGTCTGTTCATTTTCCCATTTTTTAATTGGGTTGCTTGTCTTCTCAGAATGGAGTCGTGTGAGTTCTTTGTATATTTTGGAGATTAAACCTTTGTCTGAGGTATCATTGGCAAATATGTTTTCCCATACAGTTGGTTCTCTTTTTATTTTGATACTGTTTTATTTAGCTGTGCAAAAGCTTTTTATTTTGATGAGATCCCATTTGTTTATTCTTTCCTTTATGTCCCTTGCTCTAGAAGACATGTCAGTAAAAAAGTTTCTGCATGAAATATCTGAGATTTTCCTACCTACGTTCTCTTCTAGGACTTTAATGGTGTCACGGTTTATATTTAAGTCTCTTATCCACCTTGAATTTATTTTTGTATAAGGTGTAAGTTGGTGCGTGAGTTTCATCTTTTTGCACATAGCTGTCCAGTTCTCCCAACACCATTTGTTGAAGAGGCTATTTTTATTCCATTTTATGTTGCTGCTTCGTTTGTCAAATATTAATTGACCGTAGAGACTTGGGTTTATTTCTAGGTTCTCTGTTCTGTTCCATTGGTCCATGTGCCTGTTTTTATGCCAGTACCAGGCTGTTTTGATTACAGTGGCCTTGTAGTATAGTTTAGTGTCAGGTATTGTGATCCCTCCTACTTTACTCTTCTTTCTCAAAATTGCAGCAGCTATTCAGGGTCGTTTATGATTCCATATAAACTTTTGAAGTGTTTGTTCTATGTCTGTGAAATAAGCCATTGGTACTTTAATGGGAATTGCATTAAATATATAAATTGCTTTGGGTAGTATGGACATTTTGATGATATTAATTCTTCCAATCCATGAACACGGTACATGTTTCCATATGTTTGTGTCTTCCTTGATTTTTTTTCCTCAGTGGTATGTAGTTTTCTGAATACAGGTCTTTTACCTCTTTGGTTAGGTTTATTCCTACGTATTTTATTTTTCTTTTTGCTATTTCAAATGGGATGTTTTTCTTGATTTCTGCTTCTCCTGTTTCCTTGTTCGTGCACAGAAATGCCTTTGATTTCTGGATATTGACTATGTATCCCGCTGTTTTGCCAAATTCATTTATTAGGTCAAGCAGTTTTTTTGGTGGAGTCTATAGGATTTTCTATGTACACTATCATGTCATCTGCAAACAGTGACAGTTTTGTTTCCTCCTTTCCGATTTGGATGCCTTGTATTTCTTTTTCTTGTCTGATCACTGTGGCTAAAACTTCCAGTACTATATTGAATAGAAGTGGTGAAAGTGGACATCCTTGTCTTGTTCCTGATCATAGTGGAAAAGATTCTAATTTTTGCCCATTGAGTATGATGTTGGCTGTAGGTCTCTCATATATGGCCTTTATTATGTTGAGGAATGCTCCCTCTATTCCCACTTTGCTGAGTGTTTTTATCATAAATGGGTCCTGTACCTTATCAAATGCTTTTTCCACATCTATTGATATGATCATGTGGTTTTTGTCTTTGCTTTTGTTTATGTGATGTGTTACATTTACTGATATGCGAATATTGTACCATCCTTGCATCCCTGGAATGAATCCCACTTGGTCATGGTGTATGATTTTTTTATTGTATTGTTGAATGCGGTTTGCCACTATTTTGTTGAGGATTTTAGCATCAATGTTCGTCAGCGATATTGGCCTGAAGTTTTCTTTTTTTGTTGTGCCTTTATCTGGTTTTGAAATTAGGATGATGTTGGCCTCATAAAAAGAGTTTGGGAGTCTTCCATCTCTTTGGATTTTTTGAAATAGTCTGTGAAGGATAGGGGTTAGCTCTTCCTTAAATGCTTTGAAGAATTCTCCTGTGAAACCATCTGCTCCAGGGCTTTTGTGTGTTGGGAGTGTTTTGATTACTGCTTCAATTTATTTTGCTGTTATTGGTTTGTTCAGGCTTTCTGCTTCTTTTTCACTGAGTTTTCGAAGATTATATTTTTCTAGAAATTTGTCCATTTCATCTAGGTTTTCAAATTTCTTGGCATACAGTCTTCGTAGTAATTTCTTACAATGCTTTGTATTTCTGTGGTATCTGTTGTAATCTCTCCTCTTTCATTTCTGATTGTGTTTATTTGGGTTTTCTCTCTTTTTTTCTTGATGAGTCTGCTTAAAGGCTTGTCGATTTTGTTTATCTTTTCAAAGTACCAGCTCTTGGATTCATTGATCCTTAGAATTGTGCTTTTAGTCTCTATGTCATTTAATTCTGCTCTGATCTTGGTTATTTTCTTCCTTCTACTTGCTCTGGGCTGTCTTTGTTGTTGTTCCTCGAGTTCTTGTAGACGTAGGGTTAGGTCATTTGTTTGAAATGTTTCTAACTTTTTTAGGTGGGCTTATATCGCTATGAACCTCCCTCTCAGGACTGCCTTCACTGTGTCCCATAACTTTTGGGTTGTTGTGAGTTCGTTTTCATTTGTTTCCAGAATCCTTTTGTTTTCTTCTCTAATATCATTCTTGACCCATTCATTGTTTAATAGCATGCTGTTTAATCCCCATGATTTTGAGTGTTTTGGGTTTTTTTCTTTGGGGTTGGTTTCTAGCTTCAGTCCCTTGTGATCCGAGAAAATGCTTGGTATGATTTCAATTTTCTTGAAATTGTTGAGGCTTGTTTTGTGTCCTATCATGTGGTCTATCTTTGAAAATGTTCCATGTACATTTGAAAAGGATGTGTATTTAGCTTCTTTGGGATGGAGGTCTGTGTATATATCAGTAAGTTCCATTTCATCTAGGGTATTGTTAAATGCCACAATATCTTTGTTGATATTTTGTTTGGAAGATCTGCCCATTTTTGATAGTGAGGTGTTAAAATCCCGCACAATAATTGTGTTATTGTCAATATCTTTCTTGAAGTCCTCCAAGATTTTCTTTACGTATTTGGTTGCTCCTATCTTGGGTGCATATATATTTACAATATTTATGTCTTCTTGGTGAATTCTTCCCTTGAGTATTATGAAATGACCTTCTGGGTCTCTCTTTATGGCCCTTTTTTGGAAGTCTATTTTGTCAGATATGAGTATTGCTACCCCAGCTTTTTTTTTTTTTTCTGTTCATTTGCTTGAAAAATTTCTTTCCAGCCCTTCACTTTCAGCCTGTTTCCTGAGGTGCGCCTCTTGTAGGCAGCATATGTGTGGGTCATGTTTTCTTATCCAATCAGCTATTCTATGTCTTTTGATTGGAGCATTTAATCCATTTATGTTTAAGGTTATTATTGACAGGTACTTATTAATTGCCTTTTATGTATGTGTGTTTTTTCTCTCTTTTCCTTTCTTTCCTTGAAGCAGTCCCTTTAGCATCTCTTGCAGAGCTGGTTTGGTGGAGGTGTATTCTTTTAGACTTCTTTTGTCTGAGAAGCTTCTTATTTGGCCTTCTATCTTGATTGAGAGCCTTGCTGGGTAAAGTAGCCTTGGTTGCAGACCTCTAGTTCTCATTACTTGGAATATTTCTTGCCATTCTCTTCTGGCTTGGAGTGTTTCCATTGAGAAGTCAGCTGTTAGCCTTATTGGGGCTCCCTTGTATGTTACTTCCTCTTTCTCCCTTGCTGCCTTTAATATTCTCTCTTTGTCTTGAAATTTTGCCATTTTAATTATGACGTGTCTTGAGGTGGGCCTCTTTGGGTTCCTCTTGATTGGGACTCTCTGTGTTTCCTGGATTTGTGTGACTTTTTCTCTCATCAAATTAGGGAATTTTTCCATCATTATGTTTTCAAATGGTTTTCTATCCCTTGCTCTTCTTCTTCTCCTTCTGGTATCCCTATTATATGGATATTATTACGTTTCATATTGTCTTGCATTTCTCTTAATCCCTCTTCATTCTTTCTGAGCCTCTTTTCCTTTTCTTGCTCTTACTGGGTGTTTTCTTCTACTTTGTCCTCTAGCTCGCTGATCTGATCTTCTGCTTCACCGATCCTGCTTTTCATTCCTTCTACTGTGTTCTTCAGTTCAGAAATCGTACTCTTCATTTCCTCTTGGACCTTGTTGATAGTTTCTATTTCCTTTTTCATGTTGATGTAATTTTCAGTGAGTTCATTGTAGCTTCCCTGCAGTTTCTGGTAGCTCATTGTGAGCTCATTGAGCTTCCTGATGATCATTGCTTTGAACTCAATATGTGATAGTTGAGTTGCCTCTATTTCATTTAGCATTCTTTCTGAGGCTTCCTCCTTTCCTTTCATTTGGGGATTGTTTCTTTGTCTTCCCATTGTTTGTGAGACTCTTCTTGTTAGCCTCAGCTTCTTAAATTGATCTGTTCTGGCTCCCTGGGTTTGTGGTGTGAACTTCTTTAGTAGAATAGCAGTGAGTTTCTGTGGTGCAGTTTCCTTGATCTCCCAAGCTCACTGGTCTTGGGCTGTCATTTAAGTTGGCTTTGTGTTTGCCTTTGGGTTTTGACTGTTGTTGAGTCTTTCTTTGGTGGTTCCTTTCCACCAGCTTGTTAAATGAGGGTCACTCTGTCCACCGCCTCTTGTATTTTGTTGTGTTGGGGAGGGGAGGTTTTGTTGAAGCTGGTTCTTCCGTGTATATAAGGTTTAAAGAGTGCTCTCTTGCTCTTGTTCAGTTGTTTGTATTGGATACTGTCTCTGCTGTTTAGTTGTATGTCCAGATAGGTCCTGGATTGAGGTGTGTGTGGTTACCACTCCCTCTTTCATCCTCTTCTGTTGTTATCTGTTAGTGGTTCCTTTGTTGTTGGGTTTCCTCTTCCAATGGGTATCCTGGTGTTCACCACCTCCACCTATTCTTTTTTGTCATCAGTTGGAGGGGGAAGGCTAAATGGTTTAAGACAGCAACCGAGAATTCTATGATATTTACAGTAGCAGCAAGTAGGGAAGAGATAGGAGATCCTTTGACTATATATCGTGTTAACCGTGATCTTTCACCCAACTAGCTGATTTTTAGAAAGGGTGGAGAGAAGATAAATCTCTTGTTGGGGAAGAAAGGATTGTGAATTGGATCTGTAAAGCAGGGAGGTTGTGGGAGGTAAGATTCTGAGGTAAGGTGAGAGTAAAGGATAGTAAATAGGTGTAGTGTGTGAGAGAATAGAGTTAACCACTACAGTAATAGAGTTCTGGAAACTTTGAAATGGGCTAAGATCTGGCAGAGGGGGGTGTTGTGAAGTAATTACAAGTGCATGGAACAGCCATTATTTACAATAATATTATGGCAACAATCATATGACAGAATCTATGAGATCTAGGTAACAAGAATAGGGAGTACAGGACCTCGAGTAGTGTGCTAATGGGACACAGGTGAGTTAAAGGACAACAGATTAGCAATACAGTATGGAAAGAGCTATCAGGGGAAAGCTGTCAGGTCATACAATATATCCAGCCTAGCAAAGCAGACTATACAAAAAGAGGGATACAAAAATACTATTTAAAAAAGATGTAAGAGTACTGGAAAAATAATAATAATACAAATATGCAATAACTTGCAGGTTCTCTGTAATAGCAGAGTGAAATTTGTCTCACTGTCCCAGCTGTTGTGATGCCCCTTCTTTGGGTTCAACTTTGGTCTTTTCACAGTTCCAGGATTTTGTCTCACTTGTAGGTATTTAGAAAAAATTTTTAAAAATAAAAATAGAAAAGGCAGACGAAGGAAGGAAGAAGAGATAAAATTGGAGGAAAGGAAAGAGGAAGGAATAAAACAAGAAATCAGGACGAGAGGAAAAAACAATAAAAATTTAAAAATTAAGAATTGTCACAAAAATAGAATCAAATTAAAAAGTCTCTTGGTTTCAACGTGGCCAAACCGGTTTTTCTGCTCTTGCTGGCTGTGGCAGGCTGAGGGTGATTGGTATGGCTTTTCTTCCTGGGTCAGCAGCGCTTGCACTGGCTACCACGCTGTCTGGGAAGCTAACATGGCTCTGGCTCCTCAGCCTTGCGCCCTGGGTGTGGGAATCAGGTCTTTCTCCAGGGTTCTGCTGTGGACTGGGGTGCAGGGATGCTCTCCCTGCATGTGTGCCTGTGTACCCACGGCTGAGTGGCAGGGAGGCTGGAGCAATTGATCACTTTAGGAGAATTCCCCAAACAGTGTCTGTCTATTCACTCCTTCCTCTTGAGAAAGTCCTCCTGTTCAAGCCTGCTGCTCCACATAGTGGCCTGGCTTCTCCCACAGCCAAACTCTCCAGCCAGACCAGTGACTGTGAGGGTCAGGGCCCACTACGCGACCCAGCCCCTCCAGTGTCCACAACCTCCAAAGGTGTTCACAGTCCTTGTGTGTTTGCTGGCACCTGGATTCCTCCAAGTGCCACTCAGACCTTGTTTGGCTGGGGAGGGAGCAGTTGTCCCCCCTCTCTCCCAAGGACTCTGTGGCAAAACCAGCAGCGGGCCCTGGGCCTGGGGCTGCAGCCCCCAGACCACACACTGGTCCCCGGGACCCTACCTTGTTGCAGCACTCTTCTTAGGGTCCAGTTTTTCAGTTCCGCCACAATCCTTGGTCCCCTATTTTCACACATGTTGAAGTATGTTGGTTGCTTGCTTCTCTACTCCATAGATCGGTCAGGATTTTCTCCCCTGAGCAGAGGGAAGCTGAATCTGCTCCTTCCTACTCCGACGCCATCTTAGCCCAAAATCACTGTGGTTCATTAAATTTTTATTGTTGTGTAGTATTGAATTATATGAATATACCAAAAGGTATTTATCATTTTTCTTTCAGTGGGTGTTTAGGTTATTTGGTAGCAAATTCTTTCACTCCCTGATTGTCTAAATATGCCATCATTTCATCCTCATTCTTTAAAAATATTTGAACTTGGTATATGATTCTAGGTTGGTAGTTTTACTGCCTTCCTGTTCCCTTTGCTGATGTTGAAAAGTCAAATTTTAGTCTCATTGCAATAGATCAATTATTTTTCCCCTCTGAATGCTTTTAAGATCTCTGTGTCTTTGTTATTCTCATCTTTCACTATCAGGTGTTTAGGTATGAATTTTTTTCATTTATTTCATTTATGATTTGTTAGATTTTTTCTGGATTTGGATGTTGGTGTCTTCAAAAATTAAGGAAATATATCAGTCATTATCTCTTTTACTGTTTCCTTGACCTCATTTTCTACTACCTATTGAGATTTTAACTCACACATGTAAAGGCTTCATATTCAACACACCATTTTCTTTAATTCTCCTTTCACATTTAAATTTCCATTTTTTAGACAACCTTTCAGATATTTTCTTTGAATGATTTTAATCTTCAATGCCTGCATCATATTTGCATTAATGAGAAACTTACTTAGAAGTAATATAAATCAATTACAGTATGGCCAAGCATAAAATTTATACTACTAGGGAAGGTTTTGGTCTATTCTCCTAATATAATTGAACATTTTTTAAAAAGTGCTAACATTTCCACCCATTCTAGGCTATTTACTGATGCCATATTTTCTTCATTGATATTTCCACTGAATACTCTGCTTCAACATTTTGATTAATATAAAAAGGTAGTTTGACTATAAAGGTGTAGGTTTTTTTCTAGGCTCTCTATTCTGTTCTGTTGATCTGTGTGCCTGTTTTTATGCCAGTACTATGTTGTTTTGATGACTATGGCCTTGTAGTATAGTTTGATATGAGGTAGTATGATTCCTTCAACTTGCTTCTTTTTTTCTCAGGATTGCTGTTGCTATGTGGGGCCTTTTGTGGTTCCACATACATTTTTGAAATGTTTGTACTAGTACTGTGAAATACATCATTGGAATCTTTATGGGAATTGTGTTGAATCTATAGTTTGCTTTGCGTAGTATGGAAACTTTCATGATGTGAATTCTTCCTATTCATGAACATGGTATGCGCTTCCACTTACTTGTGTCTTCTTCAATTTCCTTCTTCAGTATCTTATGATTTTCTAAGTACAGGTCTTTTACATCCTTAGCTTTATTCGTAGGTATTTTATTCTTTCTGAAGCAGTTGTAAATGGGAGTTTTTAAAATTTCCCTTTATGTTAGTTCATTACTGGCATATAAAAATGCAACTGATTTCTGGATATTAATTTTGTATTCTGCTACTTTCCTGAATTCATTATCAGTCCTATTAGTGTCTTGGTGGAATATTTGTGATTCTGTATGTACAGTATCATGTCATCTGCAAATAAAGACAGTTTTATTCCTTCTTTTCCAATTTGGATGCCTTTCATTTCTCCTTCTTGTCTGATGGCTGTGGCTAGGACTTCCAGCACTATGTTGAATAAGAGAGGTGAAAGCATACATCCCAGTCTTGTTCCTGATCTTAAGGGGAATGTTTGTAGTTTTTGCCCATTGAGTATGATGCTGGCAGTGGATTTGTCATATATGGCATTTATTATGTTTATGTATGTTCCCTATATTTCCACTTTGCTAAGAGTTTTTATCATAATTGGTGCTGGATTTTATCAACTGCTTTTTCTGCATCTATTGATATGATTATGTGGTTTTTATCCTTCATTTCATTTATGTGATGAATCACATTTATTGACTTGCAAAAGTTGTACCAACCTTGCATCCCCAGAATAAATCCCACTTGATCATGGTGTATGATATTTTTTATACATTGCTATATTTGGTTTTCTAATATTTTGTTGAGGATTTTAGCATCTGTTCATCAGGGATACTGGCCTATAATTTTCTTTCTTTGTAGTGTATTTATGTTATTTTGGAATTAGGATAATGCTGACCTTGTAAAATGGGCTTGGTGTCTTCTTTCCTCTTGAATTTTTTGAAATAATTTGAGGAGAGGTGTTAGTTCTTTTTGGAATGTTTGGTAAAATTCTCCTGTGAAGCCATCTGGTCAAGGGTTTTTGTTTGTTGGGAGTTTTTTGATTACTGCTTCTATTTCACTAGATGCAATTTGTCTATTCAGATTCTCTGACTCTTCTTGATTTAGTTTTGGAAGACTATGTTTCTAGGAATTTATCCATTTTGTCTAGGTTGCCTAATTTATTGGCGTATAATTTTTCATAATATTTTCTTACAATCCTTTGTATTTCTGTGGTGTCAGTTATTATGTCTCCTCTTTCATTCCTGATTTTATTTATTTGGGTTCTTCCCATTTTTTTCTTGATGGGTCTTATTAAAGGTTTGTTAACTTTGTTTATCTTTTCAAAGAACCAGCTGTTGGAGTCACTGATCTTTCATATTTTTTAGACTCTATTTCGTTTATTTCTACTTTGATCTTTATTGTTTCCTTCCTTCTACTGGTTTTGAGTTTTGCTTGTTGTTCTTTTTCAAGTTCCTTTGCAATTAGATAGTTTATTTGGGCTTTTTTTTTGAGATGGGCCTGTAATGCTGTAAATTTCCCTCTTAGGATTGCTTTTCCCATGTTCCACTATTGTGTCCTCATTTTCATGTTTCAATGTATCTTCTGATTTCTATCTTGACCTTGTTGGTGAGCCATTTATTGTTTAATAACATGTTATTTAGATGAAGTAAGCACATACAATAGGCTAAAAAGAACTCATTTAATAAGTGGTATTTGGAAAGTTGGACAGATATGTGCAGAAAATGAAATTAGACCACCTACCTTCTTACATCACATAAAAGAATAAATTAAAAATAGATTAAAAACCTAAATATTAGACTTGAAACCATAAAAACCATAGAAAAATATGTAAGGAGCAAAATCTCAGATGTAGCTCACAGCAATATTCTATCAGATATATCATCCCAGGCAAGGGAAACAAAAGAAAACATTAAAAAATGGGACTACATAAAACTAAAAAGTTTTGCACAGCAAAGGAAAACATTGACAAAATAAAAAGACAACCCACAGAATGGAGAACTTATTCACCAATATGTCTGATAAAAGGTCAGTATCCGAAATATATAAAGAGCTTATATAACTTGAGACCAAAAAAACCAAACAACCCAACTTAAAAAATGGACAAAGAACCTGAATAGATACTTCTCCAAAGAGGATATAACAGATGGCCAATAATATGAAAAGATGCTCAGTGTCACTAATCATTGGATAAATGCAAATTAAAACTATAATAAGATGCCATCTCATACCTATCACAATGGCTATCATCAATAAATCAACAAACAACAAGTGCTGGGGAGGATGCAGAAAAAGGGAGCCCTAGTACACTATTGGTGGGAATGCAGACTGGTGTAGCCACTGTGGAAAGCTGTATGGACATACCTCAAGAAATTAAAAATGTACCTGCTTTTTGACCCAGCAATCCCAATTCTGAGGGTATATCCAAAGAAACCCAAAAACACTAATTTGAAAGAACATAAGCACCTCTGTGTTCATTGCAGCACTATTTACAATTATGAACATATGGAAGCAGCCCAAGTGCCCAACAACAGATGAGTGGATAAAACAACTGTGGGACATTTACACTATGGAATACCACTTGGCCATAAAAAGTAAGAAAGGTTTACCCTTTGCAACAGTACGGAGTGACCTGGAGAACATTATACTAAGTGAAATAAGCCAGGCAGAAAAGGCAAATACCATATGATTTCACTCATATATGGAATCTAATAAACAAACTGACTTAACAAACAAAATAGAGAAAGACTCATAAATAGCAGGATGACAGCTGAAGGAGTAGGGAAGGTAGAGGATGGAAGTATTGAGTAAAAATGAAAAAAGACTTGTGGGCATGGACAACAGTGTGTTGATTTTTATATCTGGGGGATTGGCCAACTTTATTCAGTAACTTTAATCATACAATAGTTTTTTGTTAAATGAAATTTATTCTCAAAGTACAAGTATATCTTTACCATTGAAAACAGTACTGTAAATTTGATGTGAGATTTGAAAGGAATTCCAAATATAATTCCAGTTTATTTTCCCTTTCAAGGCTCTCTGGTGGCTTCTCATCACAATTTGAATACTGTGCAAACTTTTTCCATGTTTTACAAATCCCTGGTTCTCTGGTTCTTGATTTCCTTCTGAATCTCTCCTCCAACTTCCTCCCTATTGCTCTTTTCTCTTATTATACAACAATTTTTGCATCTCCTTCAACATGTCACACTTGTTCCTGTGTCAGACCTTTTATCTGCGCTGTTCTCTCTGCCTGACATACTCTTCCTCCATACTTCAGGTAGCTCCTTCCTCCTTAATTCAAGCCTCTACTCAATGTCACCTCCCTGAAATAGGCCCTGCCTTCATTCCATCACCCTCTATTTACTTACCTTGGTTTTCTTCATAATATTTAATAACTGTCTGAAACTGTCTGGCTAGTGTGTTAATGGTATCATTCTCCCAAAGAGTTGGGGATTTTCACTGCTGATCCTTGAGCCCCTGGAACAGAATCTGACACACGGTAGATTTTTCACATATATATCTTGAAAAAAATAAATGAGTTGTTAACGAATGACTGTATTTAGTGACTACTATAAAGGGAGCAGTATACAGGACTTCTGGATAAGATGGAAATGTAGGTAGATACTTTGCCTCCTCATACAACCAAAAGAAGGAAAACAACAAATTAAAAAAAAAACTTCCAGAAAATTGAACTGTGTGGAAGTCCAACAACCAAAGAATTAAAGAAGAGATATTCATTCAGACTGATAAGAGTGGCAGCCAGGGCAGAGAGGACACGTGGCAAGGTGACAGCTGGAGGAATTGGCAGTCTCACATTCTTGAGCAGGTAAATCAGGAGGAACAACTGGGGAGCGAGACAGACCATATAACCCAGGGGTCCAGCAAGGGAAAAGAAAGCCTCAAAACTTCTGGCTGTAGAAACCTGTGGGGGTTGTGGTGGCAGGAGAAACTTCCAGCCTCACAGGAGATTCACTGGAGAGACTCACAGGGTCCTAGAAATTACACAAACCCACCCACCCTGGAATCAGCATCAGAAAGGCCCAATTCGCTTGTGCATAGTGGAGGAAGCTACTGAAAGCAGGGCAGGGGCCGAGCAAAGTGATATCATTCCTTCTCAGACTCCTCCTTCATAGATAGCACCACAAGGCAGAGACATGGGTTGCTCCTCCCTGGAGAATACCTAAGACTCTGTCCCTTACAATGTAACAGGTGTGCTGACACACAAAAAAATATGGCCCAAATAAAAGAAAAGATCAAAGCTCCAAAAATAGAACTAAGCAATGAAGATAGCCAACCTATCAGATGCAAAGTTCAAAACACTGGTAATCAAGATGCCCACAGAAATGGTTGAGTATGGTCACAAAACCCCTATCCTTCACAGACTATTCCAAAAAACTCAAAGTGATGGCAGATTCCTGAACTCTTTATGAAGCCAGCATCATCCTAATTCCAAAACCAGATAAAGACACAACAAAGAAAAAAAACTTCAGGCCAATATGGCTGATGAACATAGATGCTAAAATCCTCAACAAAATATTGGTAAAGTGCATCCAGTTATATGTTAAAAAGATCATACATCATGATCAAGTGGGATTCATCCCAGGGATACAAGGATGGTACAATATTTGCAAATCAATAAACATAATATACCACATAAACAATTCACCATAATATCTAATGATGAAGAATATAGCTGGGTTTTAATAGGCTTATCTCACAGAAAAAGTCTTTGTCAAATTCATCTTATGTGCTTACATTTCTTGCTATATAGGAACATTTATATGCTAGAGCCTACCTTTGGCAAAAATACTCATTTGTGTTTATTAAATATTCAGAAGACATTTTAACAGATGAAATCCCTAACTAAACTGAAATCAAAGTGCATTATGCTAGTGCAAGGAAGAATTCTCCTTCACTGCTTTCTCTTTCAAGTTGACAAGACACTGAAACATGACATGTGTATTTTATTTAGCACTCAAAGTCCAAAGTTTACTTCGTGGTTTTACAAGGAGATGTATCTGGTCCTTAGCTTCCTCCAGGCAAGTAAGAAAATTTTGGACTTTAACTTCCATGCAAGGCAAAATGAACAAGGTGAAATCAGCAAGAAATGCAGTGCTAAAAAAAGCTGACGAAGATTCAAGTGAGCTCTTAGAAGAAAAAGAAGAAATGAGCCCAAGTATGTATCCAGAATTAATCATTTTGTAGAGAATCTTAATGGCATGAGGTCTGTCTGTCTATAAACATCATTCCCAAGATTTAATGGGCAAAGGGTTGATCTAGAGATTTGGTAAAATGTAGTTTCTGATTTAAAAGGTCTGGAATGGGTCCTATTATTCTGTATAAACTCTCAAGTAATACCAGTGCTGATCTATGGATCATATTTTGTGTAGCAAGGGATTATAAGGCTTTAGCAAGACTACTTCTTAATTTTGCCATTTTCTTCAATGTACTTTCTTAATTTGTGCTACCAAGCCATGTTACTTACATGGTTATTTTGCATCTTCATTTTTCTTTGAGTAAAAGTAATTGTTTATAAATATAATACTACAGTCAGTATGTAGTAACCTTGAGGGAACAAAGTTCCAGGGGCATCCAACCTTTTGGCATCTCTGGGCTACACTGGAAGAAGAAGAACTGTCTTGAGCCACACATTAAATACATTGTGACACATATCACAAACAAATCTCATAATGTTTTAAGTAAATTTATGACTTTGTGTTGGGCCACATTTATAGAGCCACATGCAGCCCATGGGACACAGATTGGACTACCCTGGCATAAGCCATGACTATTTGGTTTAAATCAATGTTTATTGGTCATTCATAGTATACTAGAAATTGTAATACAAGTTTTTACTTAAATTCTCTCATGTGATTGCCACAACCTGTTTTAAATAGGCATTAGTATTTCCAATTTTTAGCTAAGGAAACTGATACTCAGAGATATTAAATAATTTGTCAGAAATAACAGAGCTATTAAATGGAGGCCATAGAATAAAAATAATTCACTTGATTCCAAGTTTAGTTTACTTTAAGACCACATACTATTAAATAGAAGACATACAATAAAAATAAATTATTTTACTCCAAGTTTAGTTCACTTTCAATCATAGTGATGCTTAATTATCATTGTATAACTGTGGATCTTTTCTTCTCTAGCTTGAGGTATAAAAGCAAGAAAAGGTAGACATTTCATGAATTTGTTGAATAGATGTCAAAATAAGAAAAACCCTATCATGTTGTTTGGTTGAATTCTGTTAAAGTAAAAGTTTGTTTGTGGTGCAGATGGTCAAATTTAAACAAAATGTGTTTTGTGGAGATTGTTCATTTTTTCCCAAACTTGTCTTGTTTTGAGTATATTTACACTGATTGCTATATTCAAACACCATTTATTAAAAACTTACACGGAGAACAATATGGAGTTATAACTATCACTAATGCAGACTTTTTGCCCTCAAGAAACTCATAATCTTGTGGGGAATAGAGGGAGTGAAGCGGAAAGAAACTATTGTAATAGGAGAATATGAGTGATGGAGATATGCAGAAGGTACTAAGAAGCACAGAGGAGGAAGGCTCTAAGTGTAAGGGATTTAAGTAAGGCTTTGAGAAGGCACTGACATTGGAATTAGATCTCAAAGGATGACTAGAAATTAGACAGGCTAGGGGAATGTCATTATGTGTCATAGTATATCAATTAACCTGACAGGCATCATTAAAAGAAGACACACATGAACGAGCATGGTCTATTCAGGACTAGAGCCATTTTAGCATTACAGGCATATAAAGTGCAGTGAGGCTGGAGATAAAAGGAGAAACCACATATGAAAACCTGTGCAGTCCTTGTTTAAGAACTTGTAATTTATCCAATAAAAGAGTGTTTCCCAAAGTGTGGTCCTTAGACACATGTGGGTACTTAAGGCACTTTCAGAGGGTCTACAAGGCAAGAACTATTTGCAAAAGAATATGTAGACATTGTTTTCCTTTTTCTCCTGTGTTGACTTTTGCACTGATAGTGCAAGAGCAACAGTGGGCAAAACTCCTCTCATCTCAGCACAAATAAAGACTAGCACAAAGTGAACTACAAAATGTATTAGTCATCTTTTATTCTTCACTGTCAGGTACTCACAGTAGAAGGGAGGGAGAGGAAGAGAGAATGAAAGAGTCACTTTCACTTAAAAATGAATGTCCTTGATAAAGCAGAAAAATAATATTTTATTAAATCTCAACCTTGAACACACATATTTTTTAACATTCTGCGTGATGGGGTAGGATGTATCATGTGTGATAAACTGGGATGTATGCATGTCACCTCTGCTGAAAACTGAAGTGTGATAGTTACCTCTGGGAAAAGCACTTGTGTGATTGTTTAGATTATGAAATGAACTAGCCAATTTTTCCATGAAATATACTGTTTTTATTTGAAAAAATGACTAACAGACAAACTGGTTTTTCAGATTGGGTATTTGGTAGATATTTTCTCAAGAATAAAGAAAGTGAGCTTGTCACTCCAAGGCAAATAACTGATGGTACTTGTTACCAGTGCTAAAATTTAAGCTCTTAGTGAAAATTAAAATTTTGGAACACTTGTATTAATTATAGTGATCTTGACAGCTAACTTAAATACTTTTCTGATGAGATTGGTGATGATATTAACAATTATGAATGTTAGATGTTTATAATGAAATGTGACAACGTTTATGCAAGAAGATCTGTGAGTCAAAAATTTTAAAATGACTGGTGTTTGATGTGACAAAATCATGGATAGATAAAACATGTATTCAAAGTATAATACAGATTCTGAGATGACTGTGGAGTAGGTGGAAGGTACACTCCCCTGTTTCTGGTACCAAACCAGATGTACAGCTAAATTATAGAGTAATCAACCTGAATAACCACCTGAAGCCTAGCTGAATTGAAATATTGTAACCAAGGATTTACACAGAGAAGCCACATGGAGACTGGTAAGAAAAGTGGAGACATGGAAAGGCTGACCCTGGAACTCATGTGTATCAGCTAAGCCAGAGAGATAATTTGGCTGCAAAACTTCCTCCTTCCAGGAGCAGGGAAGATCAACCCCACAAAAGGGTCCCCAATCCAGAGCAACAGGGATGGAAAGAGGAGCCAGCATAGCACCTAGTGGTGAAAATCAGTGGGAATTCAGTCCACCTCAGAGAGAAGGGAGTTTGCTAGAGACCCAGGTGCCACATTCTCAGCACTGAGCACTCCCCTTGTTATAGCACCTGGGGAGTGCACTGCCTGGTTTTCCAACTACTGGTGACAACATCCAGCCAAGCTCAAGTCCTGCATGAACATCTGTTAGCTGCACCAAACAGGGACC
The DNA here is from genome assembly GCF_019186645.2 of Phyllostomus hastatus. Classification (NCBI taxonomy): domain Eukaryota; kingdom Metazoa; phylum Chordata; class Mammalia; order Chiroptera; family Phyllostomidae; genus Phyllostomus; species Phyllostomus hastatus. The sequence continues at coordinate 4,453,412 of NW_025333841.1, read as the reverse complement.
TTTGAGGGCACTCCATTTCTGGGGAAGCTCTTTGCAGAGACCCCTACAGTGATTGAACTGTGTAACTTTGGAAAGGGGACCATTCTTCCCCACTTTGAGTACATAGCTGGTGCCACCCTCCACTCCCTGTGACCTCACCCTGCTTAGCTCAGTCCCACAGGGAGTTCAGAGTGCTGAGAAGAGCTGGGACTTTCAGAGCTTGTCTACCACGGTTCGGGAATAAGATGGGCAAGTGCTGGGTTGTGTGGCTACATTATGGGAGGGCAGGCCACTCCTATTTCCCATGGGAGCTCTACCTGTACTAATCCCCCAATGGGAGACTCATTTGACATGCCTTTCTGGCAGCTTGGGACCCTGCCATGCTAAGCTCAGTCCTCTGAGTGGGGATCTGAGAGCTGCTCTGAGCTGAGACCTTCAGTGCACATCAGAGGCTTTTACCTGTGAAGGGGAAAAAGTGCCTACCCCCTTCCTATAGGCTTACTGGCACCATTCTCAATGGGAAACTGTTTTGATTGGTCTTCCCATGTCCCAATGGCCCCACTTTTCTGAGCAAGGGAATCCTGTTTGGAACTGGGACATTTGGAGTGTGTCTCCTTCATAGGCTATTGTCTGGAACTGGGATGAAGTGCTTGGCCCTTTCCTACAGGATCTGCTGGCACCATCCCCAATGGGAGAGTCTTTTAACTGTCTTCCTGAGCCCCAATGGCTTTTCCCTGCTGAGCTTGCTCTAGCAGAGGGGATCGGGGGTTCCTCCCAAGGAAGCTAGAGTTCGAGACCCTAGAAAAACTGAGTGGTAAGGCTCTGAAGTAAGGGCCACTTTCCCCTTAGCAAGTGCCTGACTGCACAGCCCCCAGGTAGAGGGCACACTAGCCTTGCCTTCCTGAGCCTGGTCACTCCACCCTACAGAGCTCATGACCTGTGGAAGTATCTGTGGGTGGCAGCCATCCTGGGCCCACTCTGCAGTCTTTCCTTATAAGGATGTTAAAGAAGTCCAGGCAACATCAGGAAGAGGCAGGATAGCTGAAAGGTGGGGGCAGACTTCAGACAGCCTCAGACCTTTTATAGATCTTCCCTCAACTCTAACCTGAAGGAAGCCAGCCCTGTACCAAACTCAGCCACATCCCCATGCACACCCAGTAGACTCAGCCACAAACAATGAATAACATGGTAGCTCTAGACAAGGAGCCCAAGGTTGGTTAGACACAATGTCTGGCATCAATCTGTACCTGAATCCTCAAGTGAACCCAGAACCAACAAAACCAGTAGTGGGCTTCAGACTACACCACAGCTCAACCCAACTAGCCATTCAAGTGGTACAACCAAAGGGAGAGTCTGGCAGGCACCAGACCCTGCTGAACACAACTCTACCTCAGGGTATAGCCTCTGCACTGTGAGTCATATACAATAATCAAAGTTTACCTTTATAGTCTCCCAGCCTGAAGGATTAACACCACGCATGAAAGTGTCAACAGCATTCAAGACTCAACTACAACAAGAGGGTACACATAACTTACAAGAAACATTCCTAGAGCATGGAGCTCAGGTGATCTGGAAGGTTGTACCACTGAGCCCAATAAGACACCTATATCATAGAGCCATCATAACAAGTTTGGGAGTCATAGCAGTTCTACTTAATATATAGAGACAAAATTGGAAAGAAAAGAAATATGCCACAAATGAAAGAACAAGAGAAATCTCCAGAAAAATAATTAAATAAAATGAGAGCAACCAAGTTGCCAGATACAGAGTTTAAATCAATGGTTGTAACGATGTTCAAGGACCTTAGGGAAAGAATAGATGATCTCAGTGAGAACTTAAACAAAGAGATGGTAAGCATTAAAAAGGACATATAAACTGTAGAAAAGAACCAGGCAGAAATGAAGAATACAATATTTAAAATGAAGACTACACTAGAAGGAATTAACAGCAGGTTTGATGAAATACAGGACTAAACCAGCTTATTGAACCAATAAGCAAGCAAGTAGAGCATCAAAAACAAAAGAAAAATTTTAAAATGAGGAAAATCTAAGGAACCTCTGGAACACCATCAAGCATAATAGCATCCACATCATAGGAGTACCAGAAAGAGAAGAGAGCAAGCAAGGGATAGAGAACCTGTTTGAAGAAATAATGGCTGAAAACTTCCCTAACCTGGTGAAGGAAAAAGTGCAGGAAGCACAGAGAGTCCCAATCAAGATGAAATAAAAGAGTCCCATACTAAGACACATCATAATTAAAATGCCAAATGTTAAAGACAAATAGAGAATCTTAAAAGCAGCAAGAGAGAGACAATTAGTTACCTACAAGGGAGCTCTCATAAGGCTGTCAGATGATTTCTCAACAGAAACACTTCAGCTAGAAGAGATTGTCATGAATTATTCAAAGTGATGAAAAGCAAGGACATACAACCAAGGTTACTTTACCCAGCATGGCTATCATTTAAAATTAAAGGCAAAAGAAAGAGCTTCTCAGACCAAAAAAAATTCTAAGGAAGCTAATTACCATAAAACCTTAAAGGTAAATGGATTAAATGCTCTGATCTAAAGATATCAGGTAGCTGGATAAGAAAACAGGAGCTATATATATGCTGCCTACAAGAGGCCCACATCAGAACAAAAGATTCACACAGACTGAAAGTGAAGGGTTGGAAAAAATATTCCACGCGAATGGAAACAAACAAACAAACAAAAAGCTGGGATAGCAATACTTATATTAAACAACAAAAATTTCAAAACACAGACCATAACAAGATAAAAAGGTTAGTATGTAATAAGAAAGGGATCAATCCAACAAGAGGATACAACACTTGTAAACATATATGCACCCAACATAGAAGCACCTAAATATGAAAAGAAAATCTTAGTGGACAGTAAAGGAGAGGTTGACAGCAATATAGTCATAGTAGGAAATTTTAACACCCCATTACAGCAATGGACAGATCTTCCAGACAAAAAAATCAATAAGAGAACTGTAACATTAAATGACACACTGCATCAGATGGATTTTATTGCTATTTACAGAACTTTTCATCCCAAAGCAGGAAAATACACATTCTTCTCAAGTGCACATGGAATATTGTCAAAGGTAATGCATGTGTTAAGACACAAAATGTCTTCATAAATACAAGAAGATTGAAATCATTTCAAATATCTTCTCTGACCACAATTATATAAAACTAGAAATCAATTGCAGTAAAAAAAAAGCCTGAAAAATATGCAACACATATAGGCTAAATTGCATGTTATTAAACAATAAATGGGTTAAAAATAAGATTGAAGTAGAAATAAAAAATTACCTGGGGACAAATGAAAATGAGCACACAACAACTTATACTCTATGGAACTCAGGGAAAGCAATGCTGAGAAGGAAGTTCATAACATTACAGGCCTTCCTTAAGAAGCAAGAACACTTCAAATATGCAATCTAACCCTATACCTACAAGAACTAGAAAAAGAACAACAAACAAAACCCAGAGTAAGTAGATGGAAGAAATTAATAAAGATTAGATCTGAAATATATGACACAGAGACTAAAAAAAATTTTGAAAGATCAATGACAACAAGAATAGCTTCTTTGAAAAGATAAAAAAGATTGGCAAAATTTTAACCAGATACATCAAGAAAAAAAATGAGAAGACCCAAGTAAATAAAATCAGAAATGAAAGAAGTTAACAACTGACACCACAGAAATACAAATAAGTGTAAGAAAATACTATGCACAACTACATGTCAACAAATTAAACAAAGACAAAATAAATAACAAATGGGACTACTTCAAACTAAAAAGCATTTGCACAACAAAAGAAGCAATTATTAACAAAATGGGAGAATGAACATATTTGTCAGTGATATATCTGATAAGGGTCTAATTTCCAAAATATATTAAAAACTTATACAACTCAACACCAAGAAGACATATAACCCAATTAAGAAATGGGCAAAGAACCTGAATAAACTCTTCTTCAAAGAGGACATACAGATGGCTAATGACATATGAAAAAATGCTCAACTTACTAATCATTAGAGACATGCCAATTAAAACCATGATGCGATATCACATGATGCCTCTTAAAATGGTTATCATTAATAAATCAACAAACAACATAGCTAGTGAGGATGTGAAGAAAAGGGAACCCTTGTGCACTGCTAGTCAGAATACAGACTGGTACAGCTACTGTGTAAAACAATATGGAATTTCCTCAGAAAACTAAAAATGGAATTGCCTTTTGACCCAGTGATTCCACTTCTGGAAGTATACCCTAAGAAACATGAAACATTGTTTTTAAAAAGTATATGCACCTCTATGTTCATTGCAACTATTTACAATAGCCAAGTTCTAGAAACAGCCTAAGTTTTGGTATATTTACACAATGGAATATTGCTTGGCCATAAAAAGAAGGAACTCTTTTGCAACAGCATTGATAGACTTGTAGATTATTATGCTTGGTGAAATAAGTCAGTCAGAGAAAGACGTATACCATATGATCTCACATGTGAAATGCAATGAACGAAACAAAGCTCATGAACAAAATAGAAACAGAGGCATGAATACATGAAAAAAAGACAGCTGTCAGAGGAGAGAGGGTTGGGGGGCTGGAGGGATTAAATAAAGGTGAAGGGATTAAATTAAAAAATCATATATATCACATAGATACACAACAGTGTGGTGACAGCCAGAGGAAAAGGAGGGTGGGAATAGATGCAGATGGGCAAAGGGGGGAAAATGGTGATGGAAAAAGACTTTGATTTCTGCAGTGGGTGCACAATGGAGTGTGCAGATGATATTTTCTGAGTTGTATACTTGAAATCTAGTGTACACTAGTATCACCCCAATAAGTTTAATAAAATAAAAAAAGAAAGAGACACACAGTGACATATATAGGGAAGGAGGCCATGTAAAGAGAAAGGCAGAGTTTTAAGTGATACAGTTACAAGCTAAGGATCTCAAAGAGGCACCATAAGCTGGAAGAGGCAAGGAACAACCCCACCCGGGGTTCTGACCCTAAATCTTCAGATGGAGCATGGCCCTGAATATACTTTGATTTCAGACTTCTGGCCTCCAGAGCTATGAGAGAATAAATCTTTTTTGTTTAAAAAAGAGTATAAGACCGACTGAGGAATTTTAATGAAACACACTACAGAAAGTTCATTGATAGGACCTAAAAGTTCATATTGCAACTAGCCTTTAAGAAACTAACACATTTTTAGTTTTTGTATAGTACAAAGATGAGTAACCAAAAATATCTGAAGAAACTAATAGAATGATTTTCTCTTTCCCAACAACATATATGGTGAGCTAGATTTTTATGTACTTCAATGAAAACAATATATTGCAAAAAAAAAAATGAAGAGTCTTCTGTTAAGCCAGACATTAAAGATAATTGTAAATATATATTTATACATATGACAACATCATATTCTTTCTCATTTTTTGGTCTTAAAAATTTAGTTATTTTCCATAAAAATGTATTTAAATACTAATGGGTTTATTATAGATACTTTGATTTAATTTCTAATGTGGTAAATATTGATAGATACAACCCCATAAAGAAAAAGCTCTTTCTGGTCTTCAATAATTATTAAGAGAGTAAAGGAATTCTAAAACAAAAGGGTTTGAAAGCTGCTGTTATGAAAGGTAGAAAGCTACTAAAGGGCTAAAACAAAAGAGGTCTGTGGTCATATTTGAAATTTGGATATATTATTCTGGCTGTGCTCCTATGACTATTTACAAAGATGGAGTGTGCATGGTATCATACTGTTAGATCCTTAGAAGAAATTCTTTTTTTATATGTTACAAACATTACACATGTTCAAGCCATAGCAAAATTTGTAGTGAGCAGGTCACTTTTCTGTTAGATAACCTTCTGATTTTGACCTAAAAAGGTTAAGTAACTTACCTTGGGTTACTCTAAATGTTCATGCAAAAGTTTGAACTCATGTCTATCTGACTCTAAAATTTACATTTTTCCTAGGATACTGTACTATTTTATCCTTTTCTTCATTACAAAAAGTACTCCCTTAACTTTAAGTACTGGAAAAGCCTCTCTTTTAATGAAAAGAGCTTCAAAAATTGCTCCTCACGTCCTTGCCCTACAATTCCATTTTGGATGTTATAGAGGCCAGAGGAACAGTTTTCTTAGAGGGGAAGCACATAATTAGTCACTGAAAGAATTTTTTTTTGAAAAGTAACATTTTCCTATACCATGGACCATTATGAGAAAAATATGGTAAAACTGCACCCATGTGTGCCCTTAACACACACATATTGGACAGGCATGATATACCCATTACTTCAAAGGGTTAATTATGTTAGTTTCCTGTTATGGCTGCCAAAAGTTACTGGAAAATTAGTAACGAAACAATGCAAATTTATTATATTACTGCTCTGTTGGTTAGAAGTCCAACAAAATTCTCATTTGGCTAATACTAGGTACTGGTGGGCTGTGTTCCTTCTACAATCTCTGGGAGATAATCTGTTTCTTCACCTTTTTAAGCTTCTGTTCTGCCCCCATATCTTGGCTCATGGCTCCCTTCCATCTTGAAGCCTACAAGCACATCAATCAAACCTCTGTTTCCATCATCACGTGTCCTTCTCAGGCTCTGATTCTCCAGTGTCATTCTTTCACTTATAAAGGTCCTTGCAATAACATCATTGATAATCCAGGAAATCTCCCCATTCAAGGTCATCTGATTAGCAGTCTTAATTCTATTTGCAACTTTATTTCTTCCTCACAATGTAACATAGCATATTCCGGGTTCCAAATTAGTATGAGGACATTTTTGGGACATGAGGCCATTAGTCTTCCCAGTACTATAATTTTTTACACTGCCTATGTTCTATTTAAGAATACAAAAAAGCACAATACCATCCACACTTCACATACACATATACACACATGCACACACACCATTCTAAGTAGTTTTCAGTTGGGGCACCTTTATTCCCCAATAATCTACAAATGTCACTCCAAATATATTACTCTTTTTTTCCCCTTTCTGACCTAGTACTAAGTAGAAATGCAGACTTGAATGACAAGAAATTGATTGTCCTGAACCCTGCTGAGGATGAGTTACTGCTAATTGGTTCTTTGAACAGACTGTATGAGGTGAGCTTCTTTCAACTTGCAATTGGCAGGGATAAATTTTATGTCAGCTGAATACATAAGGATTATTGGGGTGTTTTCATGATTTGGTGCATTGTCTTTTAACCTATTCAGCAATTATTTTCATATCAAACATCATTGTAAGACTGAAGATGACCTTGATACATTTGCCCTGAATAGAAACACCTGATCCCTTTGGGATAATATATGATGTTATCTGAATAAGAGACTTATTCTGTTTCAACAAATCTAAAACATCACAATGAGCTTCTGTTACTGACTAAATAATCCACTCATATTCCTCACTGACTCACTAGAACTGGTGTTTCCACTTTTGTTGCATTTTTATTTTTTTATTTTATACTTTTTCAGTATTCATTTTAATGAATTTAAAGTAATTTAACATTTTAAAACTTATACTCGAATCCTTTAAAATATTTGGAACAACTTGGGTATGTAAATCTACACTTTTTTTTAGATTTTAGAAACTTTATTTTTTAAATAATTTTTTATTGTTGTTCAAGTACAGTTGTCTCCATTTTTCCCCCCACAACTCCCCTCTGCCCCACACATCCCACCTCCCACCCTCCATCCTACCTTCCTTTGGCTTTGTCCATTGATCCTTTGTACACGTTCCTTGACAGCCCTTTCCCTTCTTTGCCCTGTTATTTCCCTCTATCCTCCCCTCATGTTACTGTCAGCTTGTTCTTTATTTCAGTGCCCGTTTCTATTTTGCTTGCTTGTTTGTTTTTTTGATTAGGTTTCACTTATAGGTGAGATCATATGGTATTTGTTTCTCACCACTTGGCTTACTTCACTTAGCATAATATTCTCCAGATCCATCCATGCTGTCACAAAGCTCTTTGTCACAAGCCCTTTGCTTGTTCACAAAGGGTAGGAGCTCCTTCTCTTTCTGCTGTGTAGTATTCCATCATGTAAATGTACCATAGTTTTTTACCCACTCACTGATGGGTAGTTAGGTTGCTTCCCGTACTCGGCTACTGTAAAATGTGCTGCTATTTGTTGCATTTTTTTATTGTTGTTCAAGTACAGTTGTCCCCATTATCCCCCCATCACTCCAACCCACTGCAGCCACCCCCACCTCCCTCCCCTGATTCCACCCCCACCTTGGTTTTGTCCATGTGTCCTTTATAGTGGTTCTTGAAAACCCTTCATCCTTTCCCCTCCATTATACCCTCCAACCTCCCCTCTGGTTACTGTCAGTTTGTTAATTTCAATGTCTTTGGTTATATTTTGCTTGTTTGTTTGTTTTGTTGATTAGGTACCACTTAAAGGTGAGAGCATATGGTATTTGTATTTCACAGCCTCACTTATTTCACTTAGCATAATGCTTTCTAGTTCCATCCATGCTGTCTCAAAGGGTAGGAGCTCCTTCTTCCTTTCTGCTGTATAGAATTCCATTGTGTAAATGTACCATAGTTTTTTGACCCACTCGTTTACTGATGGGCACTTAAGTTGCTTCCAGCAGTTGGCTATTACAAATTGTGCTGCTATGAACATTGGGGTACATAGGTTCTTTTGGATTGGTGTTTCAGGGTTCTTAGGATATAATCCCAGCAGTGGAATTGCCAGGTCAAGAGGCAGTTTTATTTTTAGTTTTCTGAGGAAATTCCATACTGTTTTCCACAGTGACTGCACCAGTCTGCATTCCCACCAACAGTACATGAGGGTTTCCTTTTCTCTAAAACCTTGCCAGCACTTGTCTTTTTGTAGATTTGTTTATGATGGCCATTCTGACTGGTGTGAAGTGGTATCTCATTGTGGTTTTAATTTGCATCTCTCTGATGGCTAGTGATGCCCAGCATCTTTTCATATGTTTCTGAGCCCCCTATATGTCCTCCTTGGAGAAGTGTCTGTTCAGGTGTTTTGCCCATTTTTTAATTTTTTTTTCCTCGAGTGGAGTTGTGTGAGTTTTTTATATATTTTGGAGATCAAACCCTTGTCTGAGGTATCATTGGCAAATATGTTTTCCCATATAGTTGGTTCTCTTTTCATTTTACTACTGTTTTCTTTAGCTGTGCAGAAGCTTTTTGTTTTGATGAGGTCCTATTTGTTTATTCTTTCCTTTATGTCCCTTGCTATAGGGGACATATCCGTGAAGATGATGTAGTATGGAATGTTTGAGATTTTCCTACCTAGGTTTTCCTCTAGGACTTTTATGGTATCATGACTTATATTTAAGTCTTTTATCCACCTTGAATTTATTTGTATGTATGGTGTAAGTTGGTGATTGAGTTTCATTTTTTTGCACATAGCTGTCCAGATCTCCCAACACCATTTGTTGAAAAGGCTATTTTTATTCCATTTTATGCTTCTGCTCCTTTGTTGAATATTAATTGACCATAAAGACTTGGGTTTATTTCTGGGCTGTCTGTTCTGTTCCATTGGTCTATGTGTATATTCTTATGCCAATACCAGGCTGTTTTGATTACGGTGGCCTTGTAATACAGTTTAATATGAGGTATTGTAATCCCTCCTACTTTGTTCTTCTTTCTTAAAATTGCCTTGGCTATTTGGGGTTCTTTATGGTTCCATATAAATTTTTGACATTTTTTTAAAGTTTTGCTTAAAATACTCTAACATTTTAGCCCTGGCTGGTGTGGCTCAGTGGATTGAGCATGGGCCTGTGAACCAAAGGGTCATTTGTTCAATCCCTAGTGAGGACACATGCCTGGGTTGTAGGCCAGGGTCCCACTAGGGGCACTGGAGAAGCAACCACACATTGATGATTCTCTCCCTCTCTCTCTCCCTTTCTCTCTCTAAAAATAAATAAATAAAATTGAAATGAAAGAAAATATTCTAACATTTTAAATTTCTATGGAATATTCTATCAAGTGGGTGGGTGCACTTTGACATCCTAAATTTCCATGTCTTTGTGGAGGGAGGAGCGTCTAAATCAGTTTCAGTGTGTCACTAATTATACATAATTCTGCAGTGAGCACCTTACAGCAAGATTTCCAGCTTCAGCTCTAATTACAATGACTTGCTCTGAGGGGGTATCCTGTGCATTATAGGATGTTAACCAATATCTCTGGCCTCTACCAACCAGCTGCCAGTCAGAATCTCACAGTTTTGACAAGAAAAATAATTCCAGATATTGCCAAATGTCTCCTGCAGGGGAGCAAAATTTTCTTTGTTTGAGAACCACGGTCTTAGAATATATTTGTTCCTTTAGTTGATTTCTTTGTGAAAAATTTTCAGGATCAGAATTTCTGATTCAAATAAAAATATTTATATGGTTCTTGATTTATTGCTAAATTACCTTTCCATCAGGGAGTAGCTTCATTTCCTGCCCATCAGTAAACTCTGAGTGACCCAGTTCTGTAGGAATCACAGTAATTAATGCTTTATATTTGTTAAATTGTGGTTGTAAGCTGTATCTTATTATTATTGTTATTATTTTGTCTGTGTTTTATTTTTCAGCTCTTGTAAGAGTGAAATGCTGTGTATGTTTGTTAACTAAAGGGTCTGGTGCAAATAGCACCCCTTTTTATTATATAAAACTCTTTTATTACAAAATAATAAGTATGTAATTCTGTAACATAACAATATCACATTCAAGCACATCATATGACATTTTAGGTGAAGTGTTCAAATTGCTGTCCATTTCATGTGAGACTTTCACTTACCCTACCAACCACACTCAGTGACGTTATTTCTGCCAGACTCTATTCATTTAGTTTGTGTTGTTTTTTTTTTTTTTGTGAAATATATCATTTCACATCCTTAACCTGTTCATATTATAGAGTTTTGGAGAGCAATAAAAAGTAATAAAAATGTATTAAACAGAGCTTTAACAGAACTGGGATAGTCTTTTCAAAATAATGGATAATTCAATAATTTAAAAAAATATTTGTGGACTACATTTTTGAAATTTGTTTCTCTTTAGAAAACATCTAAGGGGAAAATTAAGTCTTGTTTTATAATTTTCCAGTTAATGATGTGCTTGATTTTAGGAAAAGGCATGTCTGCATTTTTAGAAATTGTGTATCTTGCATACACTGCAATATCTGGTTGACAATGCTGCACGTTTACATGGACAACAGTGTGGTGATTTCTGGGGGAGGTAGTTATAAGGCGATTAAATGGTAATGGAAAAAATACAATAAAGATTAAATAAAAATAAACAGATTTTTGTAAAGTAAGACCTTTTTAAGATTCTGAATTCTGTGTAGTTGTCCCTTGACTGACCTTGTGAGTTCACAAAACATATTTTAAAATATTGCATTCTTGAAAATAACATGTATCCATTGTATATGTAATAACCATCAATGTCTTTTAAACAAGGGACATACTACCTTTCCAAGTTACATTTGAAAAATGTTCCTCTTCCCCAGTCTTGCCTTGCACCATCACATCATGCCCAGCTTTTGTTCCCCTTCTACTTTCTAGAACAAGCTAGACAATAATAAAAAAACACCTGTTAGATGCTCTGGCCAGTGTAGTTCAGTTGGTTGGAGCATTCTTCCATAAACCAAAAGGTGATGGGTTTGATTCCCAGTGATGACTAAAAAACACCTATTAGACAAATACTGTTGATCAATTCTCTTCTGTCTACTAGATCTGACCAAGAAAGACTGAGATATTCAACCTATATAGGGTTAGGGATTGGGATAAAGAGAGGCACCGAATTTGTCGTTCTCTGAGCCTTAATTTCCTCATTTATACATTGAGAGATGCACAAATTAAGATCTCAGGCTCCATAACAGGCTCAATTACTTCAGTGGGGAAACTATAGCACTTGGACCTTGTCACTGTTCTATCCTATTTACTATTGGAGAACTAGAAAGTTTCTGTGCAGAGGCCAAACCAAAATTTAGCAACACTATAAATGCCATGCATTCTCAAGAGCAAACTTACAAACTTGAATTATTCAGATATTTACCCTCAAATTACACATCCAGAAGACCAGAAAGCATTATAAGATTCTATAGGATGTAAATTCTTTCTTAAATGATGATAATTAATAGTATATATAATAGTTGCATATCCTATTTATTTCATAATTTTCCTTAGTAGTATCTTTTTTTCATTAGCCAATATTATCAATGCTGTGTACCAAGTTTTGCAGTCCTTTAGTTAAAATTCAATCCTTGAAGATGGATTTAAATTAAATATAGAATGTTTCTTTAACATCATTTCAAATTGTGGCTAAGTAGTCTTTTAAACTGTAGTATTCATTTTTAGAAGAAAAATACAATGTAATACTAGGTAATCTTGTTGAGTCTTCTGTTGTGATGTTATTTCTGCCACGAAATGATCACTCATCTTTATTTTGCCTAGTTTATTGTCCCAAAAGGACACCAAAAAGCATAAATTCTACCTGCAACAGATATTCTAGTACATTTAATATTTCTATTAAAGCAGCTTCTAACACTAGTTTTTGGGTTGTTACTTTAAGTAAAAGCATCTTTTCATTTTGGTTGTCTTTTATTTTTTAAAAGCTGAGTCATGCAGTTGAATATGACAACCTATAGTCTTTTACTAATGAACATCTCCTAAGATGAAGCCTGGGGTCAATAGCCTATATGTCGGCCCATTAACACTTTATGAAACACTCTTGGCTACGTCTTGCATCACACCAGTGCATAGCAGAGCAGAAAGTAATTATAGGGTGCAAGCATTTATGAAAGTGAAAATGTGCATGAAAGGCAAAGTGTGATATTACCTAGGGAAGCCTCTACCTCTGGACAATGTTAGGAGAAAGGAAAAACACATTGTTTTCTGGGATGGTTTGTATGGTGGCCTGGAGGTAGAAGGAAGCATGATGTCATTTCTTAAGAGTTTTTATAGTATCCCCATTTTATACATAAAATACACCAGGGCCTGGGAGATACGAACAACACTACCCTTTGATATTTGCTATATGCTGGAGAACCTCTGTGAAGGAATGGTTGGACATAAAAGTGCTAAACCCCAGTTTCTTTTTAAATAAAATTCAGCTAAGTTGATTGAACAATTCTAAACCCTTACTTTTATCTCTCTTTAGTCCATATTAAGGTCTATACATAGATAAACCTCTGTCTTAAAACGAATATAATCCCCATATTTAGTATTGTTTGATTCTGGGTATTTTCTTTTTGCTGTTCTCACATTTTAAAAATCAATTTTCTTAATGTTTGTACTATCCTGACAATTGACAGACAGTGGGAGCAGTGGGTGACATCATTCAAGGCATTATGCATTTCTAGATCAAACTGCTAATAGGATCCATCAGTTTAATAACATTTAGTTTAAAATTAAAGTAGGAAAATTATTGACAACCTTGGGCAAACTTTAAGAGAGTGCATTTCTTTTATTTCATCTCCTAGTAGGAGCTTCATGGGACTACAAGAGCACCTCTGGGCTTGGTGCTTTCCATAAAGTTTGAGAGTTTTATTTCCTATTCAGATTCACAATCATAGCATTTTGGGTCCTTAGGATAGAGTGTAGTCTCCAAGGTTTAGTCCACTATAACACTTGTTGGTCACACTTAATCACAAAGAGCTTAAATTTGAAACAATAGACCCAGATTTAAGTCCTGCATCTGCTACTTGCCATGTGACACCAAAACCATGACATCTTTGCACATCAATTTTCTTGGGCGTAAAATGGAAAGAATGTCTGTTAATAAACTTGTAGAATCCTTGTGAGGCCAACTTAAGATAAAAATTGGAAACAACAGCAAAATACGTGACATGTAGTTCTTTAATAATATTAGTAAACTATACAATGCAAGAATGACTATGGGATATAGCTATAGTAATTCTTACATTACAGATAAAGAAATTTCAGACATTGCTTGTAGCATTTTTTTACTGATATATCTCCTAAGAGAAGGGAAATAAAAGGAAAAAAAAATAAATGGGACAACACCAAATCAAACTAAAAAGTTTTTGCACAGCAAAGGAAACCATCAACAAACTAAAAAGACAACCCACTGAATGGGAGAATATATTTGCTGATACACCTGGTAAGGAGTAGATATCCAAAATTTATAAAGAACTTACAAAACTCAACACTAAAAACACAAATAACCTAATTAAAAAATGGGTAAATGACCTGAATAGACACTTCTCCAAAGAGTACATACAGATGGTCAACAGACATATGAAAAAATTCTCAACATAACTAATCAGAGAAATGTAAGTTAAAACCACAATACGATATCACCTCACGTCTATCAGAATGGTCACCATCAGTAAATCAACAAACAAGTGCTGAATAGGATGTGGAGAAAGGGAAACCCTTTCACACTGTTGGTAGGAATATAGATTGGTACAAGCACTGTGGAAAACAGTATTGAGATATCTCAAAAATAAAAATAAAAATGGATCTGCCTTTTGACCCAGTGATCCACTTCTGGGAATTAATCTGGAGAAACTTAAAACACTAATTCGAAAGAACATAAGCACCCCTATGTTCACTGCAGCATCATTTACTAAGCTTTACCAATAGCTTGGTAAAGCTATTTACATAGCTTTACCAAGCTATGGAAGCAGCCCAAGTTTCCATCAGTAGATGAGTAGATAAAACAACTATGGGACATTTACACAATAGAATACTACTCAGCCTTCAAAAAGAAAAAAATACCCTTTCTGACAGCATGGACTGATCTGGAGAACATTATATTAAGTAAAATAAGCCGGTCAGATAAAGACAAATACCACATGATTTCATTGATATGTGGAATCTAATGAACAAACTGAACTAAAAAGCAAAATAGATTCATAGATAGGATGACAGCTAAGGTGGGGGGAGAGATTAAGGGATGGTGGGATCAAGCAAAAAAAGTAAAATGACACATGGACAAGAACAACAATGTGGTGATTACAGGGTGGAGGGGGTATAAGGGGACTAAATGGAGAAGGAAAAAAGTACAATAAAAATGCAAAAAGAAAAAAAGAAAAGAGACAGGTTCAGAGATGTTTTAAGTTGGCTATCCAAACTCACATAATTTCTCGGGATATTAACCAAAGAGTTACCCTTGACTTCTCTTTTCTCTCTCAATCTTACTCCCTCCACAAATCGAATCCATCTACAAGTTCTAACCTAAAATTTGATCTAAAATCCTCTTGTTTGTCATCATCTCCACTATAACCATGTTAGTCCAAGTGTCTTAATTTATTTCTCACCTGCTTTATTTTAATAACCTCCTAACAAATCTCCCAGCTTCAACTCTTACCCACTATACTATTTGTTCTAAACACAACAAGCATGACACACACAGAGTGTAAACATGATGTGTTGTAGATTTTGCACTTGAAACCTCTAGAATTTTGTTAACCAGTATTATCCCAATAAACTCAATAAAAATGAAAAAAATAAACACAATAGCTGGGATAAACCATAAATGAGACCATGCCACTTCCTTGCCTAAATTTGACAGTCTCCCACTGCACTTAGAATCAAACCCAAAACCCTTAGCGCAGCCTTCAGGACTTCGTATTCTTTGATCTCTGTCTAGTCTCTTACTTACCACTCTTCCTTTGTTCACTGTTTCATTCACAAAAACCTAATTTTGTTTGTGGCTCATCATGCAACTTCAGAGATTTTATATTTGCCATTCCTCTGCTTGGAAGTGCTCCTACCAGATCCTCACAAAGTTTCCCCTTACCACTCGGATGTCTGATCAAATAATATATCAACAGGCTTTCTCTGACCACTTTATCTAAAATAGCATCATGTCTCCAGTCCAGTCATGGACTGTTAACTCTGCTTTATTTTCTTTCTAGCCTTTACTAGTATCGAAAATTACTGTGTTTAATTACTTATTTACCTCTTTACTTTTGGTTCCACCCTACTGCCAAAAGTCATGCCTTTTTTAGTAGAAAAAATAAAACCAAAAGCAATTTTTAAGTCATTTAAGTGGAAGGGGAAATCAGATCTATTTTGAGTTTTAAACTTAACTAGCAAATCCATTCGATCCCAGCCAACTGATTATTAGTTTCCCATCATAGACATAGTCTAAGGCAGGCATTTTTACAAAGCATTCGACCTTCAGGACTCTATTTAGCAAAGAGGAAATAAGTCAGCCTTCTGCTCACTTGGGAATCAGGAGTAGGAATAGCATGGATGATTTCCTCTCCTTTTACCCATTAGTTGGAAACACTCCTGCAAGTCTTTTGCCAGAGCTATTAATAAGAAGCCAAATTGACTAATTTGATCTTCACCTTCTCTCTACATTTGTGCACAGTGCATATCAGAGGTGCTCAGAGCACAATCACAGGAGGCCAGAAAAGGAGCAAAGCAGAAATTCTTAAACTTGTTGGTTAATAAGGTTTGTATTTCTCATCTGCTTTCTTGGCTTGGGATGTGAGGGTGTAAGGTCTGGTATACTTACTTTTGAATAGGTACTGATACAGAGAGGTGACCAGGTCACTGGAAATCAGCAAGAAATGCAGAAGTGGCTTAGGGTCAGCCCAACCACCTAGAGAATAAGAGAAAGCAAAAGTCTAAGTTTAATATAAACACACTTTACACATTAGTAACCCAGGGCTTCACCAAGACTTTAATGTGAGGGGTTACATCAATTTCACACTGCAATAGGTCTGTACATAATTGTTGTTGCTATATAATATAAACTGCTTAGTAAATGCTATAATTTATTTTATAATGGTTTTGTTAATGATTTCTGAACAAGATATGTAGCCAAAGTCACATCCAAGAATAGGTGTGTGACATTAGCAGAATGGTCACTGAATAGTAACTTTTAGGATCACCATCAATTCCTACTATATATGCCCTCATGATTAAAGCTACAGTTCACAGTAGCTGGGGAAATCTGGTTTTGTTTTATGAGCCTGGAATAGGAATTCTTGTATCAGCTAAAAGATTTTGAACTGCTGTTTGACATAAACCCAAAAATGCTGGAGAACTGTCAGAAGGAACTTGCTCACCAATAAGTGTATCCTCCCAGATATAAAGAAAAAATAGTGGGGCTTCTTTATTTATTAATCACATAGTGCTTGCCTCTACCTGAGCCACAGTTCTGAAAAGTGTAATAAAAAGCTGGTGATCATCTGATCTATTTGAAGCTCTGAGTTTTCCAATTTGGTCATGTACCATATGCAAAGAAATTAATTGTAGGTCAGACTCTATGCTGTGTTGGCAAGACAGCCTCAGAGTCCCAGATTTCTACCAATGTAAGATTTTCACTGCTCAGCAGACACTGTAGTGCATGCACCTCTTCTTGCATTTCTATTTAAACAAGTGTTTGGATGAATGTTCTGATGTCACTGCTCAAAATAAAGACTGCTGCAAGACCCAACTGCAAGGATTTGTTTAACATTCTGTGCACATATCTGTGCAAAGCCAGCACATTTCCAAAGTTATTTCATAGCACAAACCTTCATCACAAGAGAATAGTTAGGTCCCCTGCACAAACTGGATGTCTCTGGAGCATTTCCTTTTGCCTGCTAATTTGTCATGTTACAGAATTATGGAACTACGTCTTTATTTTCCATGTCAGTCTGTTCATCTGTTCCAAGTATGTCTGGTTCTCAATCAATCACTGCTTTTGTTTTGTGAGAAAATATTCCTGCCCTCTCCCAAAGAAGTCATGTCTCCTTAACCAAGGACAGAGTTTAGGTTCTTATTAATCTACACCTATCTATACATTACAATGTGGAGGGATAAAAACAACTGTTCTTTTGGGCACCTAGTCTGTGCTACATAGTTTATGAGGTCCAATACAAAATGAAAATGTGGAACCTGTTCAAAATTACTAAGAATCTCAAGATGGTGACACCAGAGCATGTGCTTGTAAAACCAATCCTGCTAAGAGCTAATTTATTTTAATACTTCTTTGTGGAAACCACAGTTATTTCTAGTTTGCAAGGACAGAAACCAAAACTCAGAGAATGACAGTACTATGAAAAATTAGACAGCTAGGATGTGGTAGAGCCAGGTTTATCTGATTCAAATATTTATCTTCTTTTCCCTTCACTAGAGGTTGCAAACTATGTCCCACAGGGCACATCTGGCCCACAAGCTAAAAATGTTTTTCACATTATTAAATGGTTGAATAAAATGAAAAGGACAATATTTCATGACAGTTAAAAATTATATAAAATTCTAGCCCTGGCCAGGTTGCTCAGTTGATGAGAACATCATCCTGATATGTCAAGGTTGTGGGTTGAATCGCTGGTCAGAGCATATACAAAAATCAACCAATGAATGCATAAGTAAATGGGAAAAAATTGATGCTTTTCTTTCTCCCATTCTCTCTAAAATCTATTATTTTTTAAATTAAAAAAATAAAATTTAAAAATTATATAAAATTGAACTGTCAAAATCCATAAAAGAAGTTTTGTTGGGACACAGCCACACCCATTTGTTATCTGTGACTATTTTTGCACTCTAATAGCAGAGTTGAGTAATTGCAGCTGAGACTTTATTGCCCACAAAACCTGAAATGTTAACCTTTTAAAGAAAAAGTTTCCTAATCCCTGCCCTTCACCATGCAGCCAGTAAGTACATGCTTGCTTGAAAGAAAACTATATATGCATATATTTAAGTAGGTATTTTCTTATTCTTAATGTATTAATTTCCCTAGGGCTGCTGTAACAAGGTATCACAAACTGGGTAGCTTAAAACAACAGAAATGTGTGTTTTCACAGTTCTAGAGGCTAAGTTTGAAATCAAGATGTTGGCATGGTTGATTCCTTCTGAGAAATCCAAGTAAGAATATGATGCATGCCTCTTTCCTAGTTACGAGCTGTTTGCTGGCAATCTTTTGTACCTGTTTTCTTGCAGCTGCATAACTCCAATCGTAGTTTTTATCAACACGTGACATTCTTCTTGTGTCTTTGTCATCACGTGGCCATTTTCTTATATGGACAGCAGTCATATTGGATTAGGGGCCTACTCTACTCTAATATGACATCATCTCAACTAATTACATCATCAGAGATTTTATTTCCCAATAATGTGACATTCTCAGGCACTGGAGATTAGGACTTTAACATATCTTTTTATTTTTTTTGAACAGACACAAACAACTTACAACCTCATATCATTTCTCAGTCTGTTCTCCCCATCCCTGACCAGACCATAAGACATGCAGAAAACCTTTATCTCCAAATCAATACTCTCAGACTTACTTTCAACTCTTAACTTACATAATTTCTCTGATCCTGGGAGTATCTTTGATGCCTAGTAGACTCTACCTCCAAACTCTTTTGTTCTAGTATTTATAACTCAAGATAAATCAATGCAGTAGAGTATTTTAGCTCACATACATTCTGAACATTTAGATGTGCACCATAATGGAGCTCCTTATTTCACTCATTCTGTCCACTTGAATCCAATTTTTGTCCTGAATATGTGCCTTGTATAATTTGTAGATGCCATATACTTGATAATAGAGTAATACTTTATTGGAAATTCAAAGCTATTAAGCACTTTATTGTGTCATTTGAATTTTCAACAAAGGCCTTTTGTAATGCTAAAGAATTATGGTGTGCCTTCAATTCATGGCATGGTATTGTACAATAGAATACATGGGCCCCACAACTATTGGATACTTATTTAGCACTTTATTTAGCTCTTTAATACTTAGCAACCACTTTCATCTTCAAAGCACTACCTCCTGACTTAATTAGTCTTTCTAATTTTCTCTGAAGTATGGTAGTCTTCTTCCTATTTTATATTAAGGGAAAGTGGAGTAACAAGAGGAAATCATTTATAAAGCATTGCAGATCATTTTTGATGACTTAGGAGCTATTTAAGGTTACCTGAGATTTGAGATAGAAAGCAGGATATAGTTTTGACATAGCAAGTAGGGTATTGGTATCAGTGGCAACCTCACAGATTCCTTTTTTCTTACATGGACACTCCACTCATTGCAGAGCACTGCTCAGCAGAGAGGGGCTGCTTAATAAATATTGGATGAGTAAATAAAATGAAATTAAACACATTTTAATATGTAGAATGAATCAAGCACTAACTAAAGTCATGCATGTCCTATGTTCTTTTGTTCTATTGTAAGCACAGTACGTCTATGCTGGTAATTTGTAACATGACTTCTTTATACTGCCTACTTGTTCTCTGCTGTTTTAGTACCTCAGTCTCCAACACAACCATATAGAGATTTCAATATTTGTGTGCAATTTCCAAAGTGCCTTTAAAGCCTTAGCATATAATGAAAGCACCCAACCAAATTTCTGCTGTAGTTACTACAATCCTAGGTCACCATGATCCCTATATCCCTGCCCTGTCATTCCTTGTATGCTCTCTGGGTACAGTTAATCAGATCAAAGGCAGGAACATGAATCAAAGGTTAACTAGGATGTGATCTGCCACAAAAAGGAAAAAATAGACTATGCAAACAGGAATAGGATGAGCCAATCTGCTTCTTGTTCTTAGAATTTAAACTGAAAAACAATGCAGGGAATGAGGCAATTAACAGAAGGGAAATGTGAAAGGCTATACAGAGAATCTATGAACAGATGAGAGTTATGAGATTTGTGAGAAAACAGAAACTTATTTAGATTTTTAGCACCAAAATCTCTTGTTGCTTTCTAGCCACATATTGTCATCAATTTGGCAGTTTCAAAGCTGACATAGGTAATCCTTGTATACCTTGGCCTCTTTGTTCCTTGATCTTTTTATTTCTAATGGTCTTGGCCTCAATTTCACCTTGGGCATTTATTGCACAATACTAGCTATAAAGTTATCAGCTCCATAACTGCTCCACTGTAAAGACTGAACTAACACAGACCATCCAGTTTGGGCTATTACAATAGTTATGGCAAAATATGATGATTGCTCCAACTAGTGAAGTAGCAGTAGAAATGTTTACAGGAACGATAAGTTTTGGATAAGTTTATAATCTTGCATAACATAATATAATTTGGGATATGTGTTAATGGTAAATCAAACAGGATTTATTGATGCACTGGATGGGTGTAGTGGTGAGGAAAGTAATCAAGGATGACAACACATTTGTCCTGAGCAACTAGGTGAATATCACCTACTGATTTGAAGAAGCAGTTCTTGGGGAAAAACTCAGAGTTCAGTTTGGGGAAAGAGAAAATGTCAGGTATGTAGTTGCATATATGAGCATGAAGTTCAAAAGGGATGTAAGAGCCATGATGTAAATTTTGGAAACAATACTATATTGAGGATAGTTAAATCTGTAATTGCCAAGATTGTGAATGTTGAGAGCAAATAGAAGAGAATGAAGCACTAAGCTCTGAGAACTCTAACTTGTGTCATATATAAAGAGGAGGAAGAACTAGGGGAGAATATTTATGAGTGTCTAATAACTTAGGTAGGAACCTAAGGCATGGGTCAAAGGATATGGTTGTACAAACACAAGCAATAAAAGGAATACAGTGTTAGAAAAAGTAAGTCTGTATATGTTTTCTGCCTAGAAGGTTATGTGGGTCAGCTAATCAATCAGTACATTTAATCAGTACATATTAGTATATTAATAATATTATCATAATTTAATAACTGAATGGGTTTGAGTCAACAGTGCTTGCTCCAACCCCCCCACTATACACCCTAAACCACAAAAACAACACACACTTGTGATCCTTGTTTGGTTTCATAAAGATAATATTTAGAAATATTCTGGGGGGCTGGACTGGGAGTAAAAAGGAGAAAACTGTATTTGAACAATGATTAAAATAAAATTAAAAAAAGAAATATTCTAAGAGTGGTAGTAATACTTTAGTTTATTTTATATTAACCTTATTTTTAACCTTTACCAAAAAGATTCTTTATAACTAGATGTATTTCAAGTAAATGTAAATTTCTAATATACTTTAATGTCCTCACCTACTTTAATTTCTCTAGAAACCACCCCTCTTTCCATCCCAATCAAAGTTAAATACTCCTCATTGCTGAAAGACCCTTTCTTTGTCTCCAAGACATGAAATTTCATTACAAATATCTGCTTATGTCTCTGTCCCCACCATAATGCAAACTCCTAAAAGATAAAGACTATGCCATATACATTTTCCTACTTGTGGTTTTTAGCCCATTGCCTAGATCAGTGCATTCATTTATTAAACAAACATATCACACACTTGCTAATTCCATGTTAAGGAAACTCCATTGCTCACAGGTTTTCCTTCATAATAAGCTTAGGGGGAAAAAGCCAATTATTTCTCAAATGGAATTTGGTAATAGCCCTTCTAGATAAGATGGAGGTATATTTAAAAGACAGCTGCATGCCCTAGCTGGTGTGGCTCAGTGAATGGACTGCCAGCCTGCAAACCAAAGGGTCGCTAGTTGGATTCCCAGTCAGGGAACATGTGTGGGTTGTGGGCCAGGTCCTTGGTAGGGGGCATGTGAGAGGCAACCACACATTGATGTTTCTTTCACTCTCTTTTTCCCTCCCTTCCTCTCTCTCTAAAAATAAATAAATATTTTTTTAAAAAATAAAAGAATAAAAGACAGCTCTGACTTCCATTTCCTCATGTCTCTAATAGTTGTTGTGATTCAGGGTTAACCATTTCTCCAGAAGAGTTTAGACTATGATTATTTTATCAATTAGCTTATTCGAAATGCTAATTGTGACTTCCAATGCTTCATGACTCTATTTGGGAAAAATAAGGATTATCATTTTACACCAGCATTAAATTTTCAGAAAATCATTATGGAGCAACTGACTTACACAGATGCAGAGCATACATTCAGGCATAGCATTTCCCTTTGTCAGACTGTAGGAGGCAGGGTGTTCCACAACAGTCCTGATATTACAACTCCTCATTTATGGCTTAGTTTTTCAGGGAGTCAGACGCTTTCAACCTAACTTCTCCAGTGGCTATTTATTCCATCATCTTATTAAGATAAAAAGCCACAGCAGCAAGCCTTTAATATTAAGGAAATCTCTTGCTATTTCCTACTTCTATGTTCAAATAGAAATGTTGTATATCAGTTTTCCTCCATGCTTTATTTCATACAATTAATTAGATTAAAATATTTCATATTGAGACACATTAACAAATGATATAACAGATCATCTTACTTTTTCAAAAAAGAAATTCTTAGATATGGGAGGTACTAGGTCATCATACAGAATTTTTTTTCAGTGTGATAAAACAATGGTTAACTAAAATCCACATTTCCAAATTTAGCCATTTATTTCAATCTCTTCTTCTGTTTGGGCTCATGAAAATATCAACACTGACTGCTTCAAATTTCACTTCATTTTAATAGAAGTGCTAGAAGGATGAAAAGCAGAGAAGAAGAATTTTTAGTGCAGTATTGCCAATTCTGAAAACTGCAAAGAAAAAAAGGGTTAGGTGTAGAATGCACTTTTTTTTTAATTACCAAGATAGGGATAGTCAGCATTTATTTATTAATTTTTCCTCACCCAAGGACATTCCCATTGATTCTAGATAGAAAGGAGAAGGGAGGGAAAGAGAGAGGGAAACAAACATCAATGTGAGAAAGTAACATCAATCAGCTGCCTTGCATGCATGCCAACCAGGGACTGAACCCACAACCCAGGCATGTGCCCTGATAAAGAATTAAAGCCATGAGCTTTCAGTTTATAGGACTACACCCAACCAACAGAGCTATACTGGTCAGAGTAGGGAATATACTTTTTTCATTATTTTTTAAAAATCCAAAAACAAACCCTCAAAATAATTTACTGTTAGCTTCTTTCTCCCATAGACTATTTCTCTTATTTTATAATGAGAACCAATGTGAAAATCAGATATTTTTATGGATACTGATTTAGAAAGTATGTTTCCTAATATGCATAAATTCCACAGCAAATACGTTAACCACAGTTTCTATATTAGTACTTCTTCCACCAGTGTTTAATGCCAAAGTTTCCTTCTTGTGTCCATACATAGGTACTCAAATCATTAAAAAATATTTTAGGATCTGAGATCTTGCACACTTTAAGCCCTATAATAAAGGTGAACAAGGAGGCCCAGGATGCTTTTTCTGAATAAAGAGTTAATGATTAATTGCTATTTACATTTGTTCATCTACTGGAACTACAAATAACTATTTAGCACTGTATCTTTTGAAGTTATACTTCCTAGTCATTGTTATGCAACTTGTATAACCAAATGAATACATGAATTACATGTGCACTAACTTCTTCTGAGTTTGTTCTTAATTGAGTTCTTGTAAAAGTCACTTTAAATTTATAATGATGATTGACCACCAGGGAATGCAACTGTCAAGACACAAAGAAGGCCGTCTAGGGATTGAGAGAAAGACAAGCTTTCATTATGCAAATACTGTGTTTTCTAGTTCAGTTATTCAGTCATTCTAGTTCAGTTCAGTTATTCCTTTATTGTCCTAAAAATACATAAATATTCTAATTGTAGCTTTCATGCAGAAGACACCCGAGAGCTTGTGTCCTGGTTGGTAAAAGAACCGTGAAGAATATTAAGTAGAGATATACATGTGAAGAATAATCCATATTTTAAAAACACATTGCAATATACAAGGGCATTCCATATGTATGCCTTTTGCTTAAATACTCTAACATGGGTATTAGGGTAGTGTTAAAGGTCAAGAAAGGTGAGAATCCTACCTGTGGGCTTCAGAACACTCAGAACCAGAGCCTGTGTTCTGTTTGTTCTAGGGTCTCTTAGATCTTTGTGCACTTGACCACCTACTCTGAATCCCCCAAACAAACACATGCTTTTGTAAATGTCTAGACCTGCTTGTATTTGGAAATGTTCCTTAGGAACCACTTTGAGCTTATCCAAATCCTAGAGGTTATGTTAGAATGAAATTCACATTAAGCTCTCATGGGAGAAATAGAAGGAAATACATATAACTATTAGAAAACTAAAATAAATCTTAGTAGTGACAAGGAGAATCAGGAACAGAGAAGAATGAGGGTAGGTTGGCGGGGTCATGATTCCCTCATTATTCCCCAACTTCCAAATTATTACTCTACCATCTTTAGAGTGCAAACAATTATTTGAATACACAATGAGCAACTATGTGCCAATAACAGTTTCTTCTTTAGAGGATCACCATAGCTGAGCAATACTCAATAAAGCCTGTAGAACTAGACTATGTTTGAACCTCAGTCTCAATATTTACTAGTTTGGGTAAATTACTAACTTTCTTTGAGTCCAGTTTTTCAACTATATGATAAATGCACCTGTGCAATGAAGGTCAATGGCCCCCAAATATGTCTGTGCCTTAATATCCTCAAAGCCCATGACTGTTATTTACATAGTAGAAGGGTCATTGCAGGTGTGATCTAAGAATTTTAATTGATGAGGAGATTATCCTGGATTATCTGGGTGGGCTCCATGTAATTCCATACGTCTTTAAAAGTAGAAAATCCTTTCCAGCTGTGCTCAGAGAGAGAGTCAGAGATGGCATCATGAGAAAGGCTTGGCACGTCGTTGTTGGCTTTGATGATGGAGAAAGCACTCCAAAGAATGTGTGTGATTTTTCAAACCTGGGAAAACCAAGGAAATGAATTATCCCCTACAACCTCCAAGAAGGCACATAGCCTTATGAACACTTTGTCTTAAATCCAGTGAGACCATTTCAGACATTGGACCTCCAGACCTATAAGCTAATAAATTTATGATGTATCATTTTGTAGTAATTTATTTTATGGTCATTTATTATAGCAGCAATAGGAAACAGTACTTCATGGAGCTGCTATAAGGATTAAGTGTGATTATATGTAAAACACTTAGAATTATATCTGACCCATAGTATGTATTTTTTGAGCATCAGTTACATTATTATTATCAAAAAATGAGATTGCAACAACTAGGGAAATAGGGGAAATTGATGTGAACACAACTAATGAGAACATATAAAGTAAGATTAACAACTGTATTAAAGTGTTGTGGAAAATTGGAAGTAGGAATTACTAAGTTACATAGACAACATAAACAAGAAAACCTAAGACAAAGAGTGAAATTTGGTCAGATAAAGGAGAAAGAGCTCAAGAAGAATGAGTAGCAGCAGTTAACACATGTGAAACCAGAACAGCAAGGAAATTGGTGTGGCTTCCTTTTCACAGCCCACAAATTCTTTCTCCAATTTTATATCTCATTGTGTGGAGAACTATGTTGAAAAGACAATATGCTACATAGGCAACATCATACTGCTGAAATTAAGTATTACTCCAGGGACAACTGAAAGGCTGTGCCTGGTTTCTCCTGGAATTTGACCCAGGCACATTTTCCCTTTGCTTATCTGTTATGTTTCCTTTCACTGTAATAAACCATAACAGCATTTGATTTCTATGAATTGTTCTGGTGAAATCACCATCAGGCCTGCGGGTGATTTCAGGGACCTCTAATTTTATTCAAAACTTAAAATTATGAACAGTAAAGAAAAGTTTGTCCTGGTTATTAATGTACATATTGAAATAGACCTTATACCCTGAAATATGTGCAAGTCTTCTTTAGGCTAATCTGAACCATGTCGTGAGGTCTGCTGCCCATTGATGAGAAGCCTGGACTCAGCAGTCTGGGCTCAGAGGGCTTTTATCTCTTGACTCCCATATCATTATATGTTCATTTCTGTGTTCACAGGATATCTTTATAGAGAGTGGGAAGTCATTCTACAGTCCTTGCAATGCAAGGAGTTGATCATTTTCTTAGTGCTTTGAACATGTAGAAAGGACTCATGGACAAAGCCAAAAGGGGGAAAAATTGAGGGTGGGAGGTGGGGATGAGTAGAGCATAAGAAAGTGATGGCAGGAAGATGGAGACAACTGTACTTGAACAATAAAAAATGCAAAAAAAGTGGGGGACTGATACTTGAAATAGACTGGTTCCATGGAAGCTGGGACAGTGAAGTATGTGCTAACAGCAACTTTACTTTTATATATAATTATATATTATGATCCTTTAATTATATATAATTATGTATTATATATAATATTACATATTATATGATATTGTAATATATATTATATACCTTAGTTGCTGCCAACCTTGGTAACTATGAATTTGGCTTCTCAGACTTAATAAGAGACAGATTGCTATGGCAAGTAGTACTACATAAATTTAAGTAAAACTCTATAGTCTACTTTTATACTTTGCCTAAATCACTCTTCTGTGTGTCTCTGAATTGCACATAAATGATTTCAACCATAGCCTTATACATTTTCAACTATAATGTGAAGCTTTTTATAAAAGAAACAAAACAATAAATATGTATATGTCACTACTGAGTATATAGTGACTATATACTATATATATGAGGAGCTAAGTCAATATAATTAATTTTGTAATCCCCCATCCAAGTACTAAGAGGAAGGGTGGGGCAGGGGGGAATGGTGAGGGGGAAATAGAAACAACCGTACTTGAACAACAACAATAATAATAATAACAATAACAATAATAAAGAAATAATTTTGTGAGACCTTTCAGAATCTCCTTTAACATACATTGGTATTGCAGATCAATGATCAATCTTTAATATCCCACACTAACACTGTACTCTCTAATCCAAGCAGGTTTCATCACATTCCCCTGATTGGAAATCTTCAATGGCTCCTATTTCCCATCCTGTCAGGCTCAATTTCTCATCCATGAATGTCAAGAAACTCCCTAATCATCCCCATTCTATCCATGCAGTAGTGACTCTCTTCTCACTTTCTCCACTCCATATCTTTCACTCTTATTAGCCTGGGTTTCTTACTGTCCATTCAGGGAGCCATGTTTATTCTGAATTCTAGACCCTTGCTTGAGCTCTTTTTAAGTCAGCTGCTGCCACCTCTACACACAGTCTCTAAATGTTCCAAATTAAACTTGCCCTTCAAAGTGCAGTTCATGGTTCACACCACCCCTGACAACTCTCGATATTCCATTTCTTGGTGTTTTCCCCTCTGTGTAGAACTGGCTTCAACACAATTAGTTCATTCCTCCATAGGTGCTTTTGCACATTCTACAATATTTCCTCTATATTCCAACAGTCCCTCACACTTCCTTCTGCCATTAGACTCAGCAAACTCTTAAATAATCTCACCAATCTTATGAAGTCCTTTACTGCAAGAACCATTATAACTTTAGTCAAGAATTTGACCTCTATTATTGTGCTTTTGTAAATATGTAGTGATGTTATTCATTCCTTGTCAAGTTGATGCTGTAATTTCAGATGGTTGTGCCTCCAGTATCTCATAAAAGCTTTGATTTTCATCAGATCTGAGTTTTTCTTCAGGGGACAGTTGCACGGGAAGCTGCCCTTCCTCAGGCACCCCCTATTCAGGAAATTCATAAGGATCTTAATGTTTGTTACCTCACTTCACTGTCTTCAGTAGCTCCTCCTAAATTATACCCAGAAGATTTTATAACTGTTATACCCCTTTTATGAGGTACTGTCATTCTTGCATCTCTACTCCTCCTTAACACAAGACCTGCTACTGAAGTTATTGCCTCTTAAATATGAATGTTTTGTGCTAAACTTTCCAGTCTGGCCCAGGACCTTCTCTGCCCCAAAATCTTTGTCCATAAATGGCTCTGGTACTCAATAGAGAAATCAGAGCATGAAGGATTAAACTCCTCAGACTAAGGACCTAACTTAATATCTCTAGGGGTGGGGTAATAAATATATAAATAAGCAAAATCTCTTAGCTCCCTCCAGCTAAGTAATGGACCTCCAAAGGGTCAATTTCAAAGCTTCTCAGACCAGGCTTTTTGCTGCCTCCCAAGAACATGATAGCCAACCACCTGTGCCAGCTGGGCACTGTTTCAGACCTGTTATCCCATTTGACCTGCTGAGAGTAAGGGTCAAGGAACTCAAGGGATATTCACAAGCTCACACAGCTTATGAGTCTTGGAGTAACAGTTTGCATGGAGTTCCTGGGTATATATTCTTAATCCTTGTGCCATGCTCACTCAAGCTGCAAGTCATCTGTGGGTACAATGAAGCAATGAAACAACACAATTTATAGGGGCCATTTCACCTCTAAAGGTCATGAATCTGGTCAAAAGACAAAGACTATGGGAAGAGCTTCTCTGCCACTCTTTTTTAACTTGCATTCTAGCAGTTCAGATTATATAACAATGAAAAGGTATTAATTGGTATATGAGGTTTCAAGCCTGCCATCTAAAATGCAGAGAGACATCAGTTATGTTTATTTGTGACTCAGTAACTACTTTCATCCCTCACTACATAAAACCTCTTAGCAATATCTTGAACTCTCCAACACAAATGCTCACATTTTCCCAAAGCTGCTTATTGTCATTGGCTGTCACTCATATTTCCTAGCCTGTGTGTGTGTGTGTAAACAGCAGCTGGGAGTCCAGCTTCCAAAAAAGAAATATGAAGTTGGCTGCTTTGTAATTTATCTATGTGATCTACAGCCCTCATAGCAGCAGCTACTATGAAAAACATAATTGGAATACTCCTTTCAAGTTAATAGATGTGCTTATCACCCAAGGAAGAATAACAGGCATTGGCTGTCAGGCATCATCTCCAAGCAGTATATGTTATTAGATATTTCTTTTTTAAGTATATTTTATTGATTATGCTATTACAGTTGTCCCATTTTTTCTCCCCTTTATCCCCCTTGTCCCTGCACCCCACCTCCCTCCAGCATTCCCCACCCCCTTAGTTCACGTCCATGGGTTGTACATATAAGTTCTTTGGCTTCTACATTTCTTATACTATGCTTCTTATTCCCTGTACCTTTTCCTCCCTTCTTCCCCCTTCCCCACTGATAACTTTCCATGTTATCTCCATTCCTGTGATTCTGTTCCTGTTCTGTTTGCTTTTTTTTAAGTTCAGTTATTGATAGTTATGAGTTTGTTGTCATTTTACTGTTCATAGTTTTGATCTTCTTGCAAGCCTCTGAACCAAACAGAAGTCTGAAGTTGTCTTCTTTTTCTTGGTTTACCCTGTAAACAGCACACATACTAGCAACTTCACACTATGTACCTGTTTGAAACAGCTCATTTCAGTCCCTCTAGTACTTCACTTACAGAGTGTTTTACTACAGAAGCTTCCATCATCTGCTTTTTCATAAGACATGTATGTCCTCATCCCTCTGATCACCACTTCTCAATCAACCTGTGGATATTAGTTTTCTTCCTATACTCTGTACATATGAAATGGTTCAGGTAGGGTCTGCTTTCTCTTGGTCCTAATCTTGATGTCAATCACTATCTCCCCATCTTCTGTTACTAAGCATTTGGAAGTCACTTTTCCAAAGGAATCAGAGGCCTTGTATTATGTGTATTTAAATACATAATATGTATTTACACGATGATCTACCTAGCCTTTACAGAAGTCTCAGTGGAGGTCCACAAACCCAGGAGCAAAGAATTACGCCAAGCTTAGTCTCCTCTCACATTCTACTTCTGCCCTTCAGTGGCTCTGATCAACTTTTACCTCTAAGACTAAGGATGCTCCATATTCTTTCTTGAAAGCCTAAAATGTCTTATACTGAAGCTGTATCACAGAAGAGTACCATTTATGGCATATATTTACTAAATGAGATATATCTATTCAAGAATACATGCTACATATAATCTTCCTCTTTCCCATCTCCCTATTTAGCACTTAGGCCAGTATTCTTCAAACATCATGCAATAATAGTAATCTCTCAATAAATATTAGCTGTTGTCATTAATATTGAGTCATGCATTAAACTGTGTTGATACACTAAAGATTTTGTTTAAAGAGGTTCAGAGAATGTAAGCAACCTCCCACAAGCATTCCATCTGCAGAGTTGAAATTTGAACCCAAGTCTGAATGAAAATAAAATTCATGTTCTCTAGCAGTATTCTATTTTCCCTTAATAAATGTTTGAACACAAAGCAAAAGATCAAGTCTCAGTATGAAATATAATCACATGCTTCTAAGATGACACAACTAGTTGACAGAATAAAACATTGGTAGCGTGTGGTACATGCACAACTGAATTTGTAATGGCCATTTTTAGATGGACTCATTCACTATTTTACAAAACACATTCTAGAAAGCAAAATAAAAATGTTTCAGTTATGAAAAAGAGAAAAAGAAACACTGATGCATGAAATAAAAGTCACAGTTTGTGTTATGAGACTAGATACTGCCTCACTTGCCCCCAGAAACTCTACTGGAAAGTTAAGGGAAATATAGTGATAGCTCATGAAACAACTCTCCTCTGACACATGAATACATTGGTTATTAAAAGAAAATCTCCAAGAGAATAATCAAGAACTAACATATCTTGAATTCCTTCCAGCCATAGTGTAGGATGGGAAGCTGAGTTATGGGAGTAATTTAATATCAACACAACCTTCCTGGCTTAATATTCCATTAGAATACATCAAATTAAATTAGGCTCCCTGAGAACTGTACTTCTATTTTAATTTATGGCCTTTATCACTATATATATTTTTGTGTCTGGTACATAATGAGCATTCACTAAAAGTTTGTTGAAAGTATATATTTATGGATGAGCAAATGAATGCATCTGGGAAATATAAGGAAAATATCTTTAAACTAATAAAGGTAAAAGAGGCATAATAGTGAATGGTTAGGTACAAAGTATTCAAGAACAATAAGTATCTTACAAGCAATATAAATTAAAATATCTCCTCTGGAAAAAATACTCATAACAAATAATTTTCTACATACTCAGTCAAGAATCATTTCCTGTTTAGTCTTAATTTAGAGGAGTTAATCAAATACATTGGTCAAATTATTTTTTAAGATTTACTTATTTATTTTTTCAGGAGAGAGGGGAAAGAAGGGAGAAAGAGAGGGAGAGGAAACGAAAGTGTGTGGTTGCCTCTCACCTGGCCCCTACTGGGGATCTGACCCACAACCCAGGCATGTGCCTTGACTGGGAATTGAACCAGTGACCCTTTGGTTCACAGGCTGGCACTCAAACCAGTAAGTCACACCAGCCAGGGCTGGTCAAATTCTTTTGGAAGAGTCTCATTATATCTCATGTTGATATAATTTATCCAATGCCATACATACAGTTAGTAAACAGGAACTTCTGAATGCACAACCTACTCCTATGATTCCAAAGCCTACTCTTTTTCCATTATACTTTGCAAGAAAGAAAAACTGACAAATGCTCTGAAAACACATAAGAGGCAGGATCTTATTTTGCCTGAAGAGGTTAGGGTAATCTTCAAGGAGAAGATATCATCTGAGTTAAGTCTTAAAAAAAATGAAGAGGTATTTGCCAAGTGCACAGGGCAGGGGGGATATTTAAAATATGTGTATTTTAACAAATATATGCCTACATGTGTGAAGGCAAAAAGTACTGACAAATCAGATGTGTCTTCTCAATGATATTCAAGTAACTGGTATGGCTGAAGTTCATGTTACATCTAGGGAAGTGGTGCCTCACAGGGGCTAGACCACAGAGGGTCTTATATGGTAAACTAAAGAGTTTAAATTCCCACTGGCCAAGTTGGAGGTGAAGGTAGGTGCACTGTGCCTCCTTGCACAACCAAAAGAAGGACAAAAACAAATTTAAAAACAAACAAACAAAAAAACCCCCAGAACTGACAGAAAATCAAACTGCATGGAAGTCTGACAACCAAGGAGTAAAAGAAGAAATATTCATCCAGACCAGTAGGAGGGGCAGATGGGCAGCTGGACAAAGAGTACTCACAGCAAGACAGTGTTTGGAAGACCGGGGTAGGCAAGGTGGTGGCTAGAGGACTGGGTGAGTCTATAGCTGGCAGAGCGAGCAGTCCCACATTTGTGTGCAGGTAAACTGGGAGGAACAACTGGGGAGTGAGATAGACTGTGCAACCCAAGGTTCCAGTGCAGGGAAATAAAGCCTCAACACTTCTGACCAAAAAAACATGTGGGATTTCAGTTAGTGGGAGAAACTACCAGCCTCACAGGAGAGTTCAGTGTAGAGACCTACAGGGTCCTAGAACATACAAAAAACCACCCACCCAGGAATCAGCACCGGAAGGGCCCAATTTGCTCGTGGGTAACAGAGGAAGTGACTGAAAGCCAACAGAGAGCTGAACAAGCACCACTGTTCCTTCCCTCTAGGACTGCTCCCCCACATACAGTGCTACAATGTAGCCATGGGGGTTTTCCCACTCTGGAGAATACCTAAGGATCTGCCCTTTATTACATAACAGGCATGCAAAGACAAAAAATAAATGGCCCAAATGAAATAACAGATCAAAGCTCCAGAAAAAATACAACTAAGTGATGAAGAGATAGCAAACCTATCAGATGCATGGTTCAAGACACTGGTAATCAGGATGTACACAGAATTGTTTGAGTATGGTTGCAAAAGAGAGGAAAAAGTGAAGGCTATGTAAAGTGAAATAAAGGAAAATATACAGGGGACCAATGGTGAAGGGAAGAAACTCGGGACTCAAACCAATGGTTTGGACCAAAAGGAAGAAATAAACATTCACCCGAAACAGAGTGAAGAAATAAGACTTGAAAAAATAAGGAGAGGCTTAGGAACCTCAGGGACAACTTTAAACATTCTGACATCTGAATAATATGGGTGCCAGAGAGAGAAGAGGAAGAGCAAGAAATGGAAAACTTATTTACAAGTATAATGAAGGAGAACTTCCCCAATCTGGCAAAGGAAATAGACTTCCAGGAAGTCCAGGAAGCTCAGAGAATCTCAAAGAAGTTGGATCTCTCCCCTAAAAAAAAGAAGCTGGACCCAAGGAAGCACACACCAAGGCACATCATAATTACATTACTCAAGATGAAAGGTAAGGAAAGAATATTAAAAGCAACAAGAGAAAAGAAAAGAGGTACCTACAAAGGAGTTCCCCTAAGACTATGAGCTGATTTATTAAAAGAAACCTTACAGGCAAGAAGGGGCTGGAAAGAAGTATTCAAAGACATGAAAGGCAAAGACCTACATCCAAGATTATTATTACTCTCTCCAGCAAAGCTATCATGTAGAATGGAAGGGCAGATAGAGTGCTTCTTCGATACAGTCAAGTTGAAGGAGTTCATCATCACCAAGCCCTTATTATATGAAATGTTAAAGGGACTTATCTAAGAAAAAGGAGATAAAAATATGAACAGTACAATGACAACAAACTCACAACTATCTACAACCAAACCTAAAAAAACAAAAACAAAAATCAACTAAGCAAATGACTAGAACAGGAACAGAATCACAGAAATGGAGATCACGTGGAGTGTTATCAGCAGGGAAGGGGATGGGAAGAATGGGGGAAAAGGTACAGGGAGTAAGTAGCATAAATAGTAGGTAGAAAACAGACAGGGTTGGTTAAGAATAGTACTGGAAATGGTGAAGCCAAAGAACTTATATGTACAGCCCATGGACATGTACTGGGGGTGGGGGGATACTGGTGGGAGGGAGTGTGAAGGCAGAGGAGAATAAAAGAGGGAGAATGAAATGGGATAACTGTAATAGCATAACCAACAAAATATATTTTTTAAAAAGAGTTTAAATTCCCTAGGCAATGGGACCATTTGAAGTGTTCTGGTCAGGGAAATGAAAAGAAAACACAAGATTTGTATTTTGGAGATGTGTGGCTTTTGTGTGAAGAATAAGAAGGAGAGGAGCAAAGTTACATATAAACTACTTTATCAGAAAAGCCCAGACAGGAGCAGAGAAAGGACTCATCCCATTTCACAGTAGAAGTAATGGAAGTAATGGAGAGAAGTAAACAGAAGAAGGATTTGGAAAATCTCAATAGAATTAATAAGACCTGTTGACTGATTGGAGTTGAGGTCAAGATGTAGAGGGATAGGGGAATCAAGGATGAATGATGTTTAAACTTACTTGATTGTCAGACTGAATGTTGGCATCAGCTGTCCAGAGAGAAAACACATGTAGAGGGACAAGTCTAGAGGTAGTGGGAGTGCAATTTTGAGAGCAGAATGAAACTAAGAACCTGATTGGGTTTAAACTTCAATTTTGCCACTTAAAACTTAGTCACCAAAAAAGAAAAAAAAAACAAAAAAACCCTTAGTCACGTTATTTCTTTTTTAATTTTATTTTAACTGTTGTTCAAGTACAATTTTCTATCTGTTACTCCCATCCCAGTCCACCCACCCAGCCCTCCCCTCCTCCCTCCCATTTCCACCCACCCCTAGTTTTTGTCCATGTGTCCTTTATACTTGTTCCTGTAAACCCTTCCCCTTTTCCCCTGAAATTCCCTCCCCTCTCCCCTCTGAACACTGTCAGCCTGTTCTCATTATTTAACCACCTTAACCTTTGTTTTATTTGTTCATTTTTCATCTATAACATCTAATTAGAGCACTCATATCACAATATTGCACATTGTTGAAAAGTTTAAGTGAGAACATGTTTATTACATGTTTGGCAAAATGGCTGGCTCATTTAGTAGAAATATATATATTTATATGACCTTTACCTATATGACTTATTGAGAGCTTCAGGTTTCGGTAACACATCTAGTCAGAGACATCTGTTAAAATCAGATCACTCTGCTTCAGGCATATGTGGCCTTCTTAGAGACCCTGAAATAGTATAAATGCAAGAATCTTTGATTTGTTCCTAAACAGTTTTCTTTATTTGAGGTAAAACATATTTTCCTCACTAAAATAATATAAAATTTTCACAGAAAATTGGAAACTAAGAAAAGCACATCAGAAATGTTGGAAATTAACAAATCCTTACCACATATAAACACTGCTTTTATTTGGGTGTATTCCTTTCTATTTTTTCTCTTTTATGTTATGCTACTCTATTGATATATATACCAGTATTCTCGTGAATGCATCATACTTTTACAATACGTTTTAGATATTAGTATCTTCTAGTAGAAGTTTCTCCTTTATTATTTCTCAATTTCAAAGTTATCTGGGTTAGTGTAATATGCTTATTCTTTTAGATGAACCTTCAAATTTTTACCAAGTTATAGAAATTTCACTTAGATATTTCAGTGGAATCATGTTAAATTTATAATTAACTTTTAGAGAATGGACATTTTAATGATATTGAACCCTCTAATCTAGGGGCACGATCTAACTAATAAAACAAAATATTTTATATCCATGTGATCTTGGTATGTTATTTAACATCTCTCTGACTTCATTTCCTCAATTATAAAACTGTACACACCTCATACTATTGTTGGGAGGATTAGAGGAGTTAATACATGAAGTTGGTACATGAAGTTTAAAGTAGTTTGAATAACATTTAGCACATAATAAATGTTCAAAAAACTCTGTTATGTTGTTTTTCTTATTTCCTCTGGTAAAGTGTATGGTTTTCATCATATAGTCCCTATATACTTTTGTTATGTTGACTCTGGGAATTTTTTTTGTTCTTATTGGTAGGGTTGCCAGATAAAATAAAGGACACCTAGTTAAATTTAAACTTCAAAAATATCTCACAATGAATCATTTATGTCACATGCAATACTCAGGACATACACTAAAAAATATTCACTGTTTATTAGAAATTTAAATTTGATGGAGCTGCCTGAATGACTTTTTCCTTTTGGTTAAACCAGACAATGCCTTGTTATTGGGAAGGGAATAGTTTCCATTATATACTTCACTAATTATTGTGGGGAAATAGAGATGGATTTTCTTACCTTATATTCTATTTCCTTCCATCAGTGCTTCTTGAAATATTAACAGGAAGCAGATCTACCTGGAGGGTTTAAGACACAGATTTCTGAATTTCAACCCCAGAGATTCTGACTCAGAAAATTTGAGATAGAGCCTAAGAATTTCTATTCTACCAAATACCAGGTGAGGCTGATGTGGTCCAAGGACAACACTTTGAGAGCTGCTGCCTTGATGAAACTCTCATTTCTTATTTTTCATACATTATCAATGGATTCCATTGGTTTTGTTTTGTTTGTTTTGGTAAGGAATGAAACCATCTTTGGTTAATAATAACATCATTTCCAGGTGTCTGATTATTAAATTTTTCTTTTCCTTATATCTTGAGTTTGTTTTAACATTTTAAGTAATGCTACATACGTTCAGTCATAATATGTGTTCTTGTCTTAATCCCTACTTAAATAGGGATCTTTCTAGTGTTTCAATATTACATGTTCTATGGCTATTGTTTGGAAGATGTATTTTATTAATAAAAAGTTTAATGTTTTAAAATATTTATTAAGGTAGTCATATTTTCTCTATTGCCCAAGTTATGCATGCTATTATGTGTAACAATTTCTAATATTAAGCCAAATATACACTTCCAGATTGTATAAATATAACCATGGCATGCATATAATTATGCTAATACACTGCTGAATTTTATTTCCTTATATATTAACTAGAGCCTTCTCATTCCATATTTGAACTTAAAAAATAATGGTTGTTAGGGTATAACTGTGAGATAGTTACTCCAACTTTCAAAGGCTCAGTTTCAGTGTCTGTCAAATGGTCAAAATAATAGCTCCTTCTTAGGAGAGTTGCTGTCTAATTAATAAACTTTTATACATGAGACAGACACAATTATAATGCTTATATGTGGAATAACTCCACTGGGTCATTTTAGCTCTTAACCACATTCATAACAGAACAGCTATTAAATTATTTGAACACAGTAAAAAGAGTTATTATTATCATCAATATTATGTAGGGAAGAAAACAATTTGGGGATGAGGCTTACTGTCTATTAGAAGAGGCAAGTGCTAAATAATCACACATACAGCTCTACTACCACACACAAACATCAATTTACAACTAACATAATTGCAGCAATGTCAGGAGGGGCAAAAATAGGATGGTCAGCAGGACCAATAATAGCATGGACAGGAAAACTATTTTCAATGGAAGATAATGCTAGAGTTGAGAACTGAAGAATACAATTGAATATGTGAAGGAGTGTGGTGTGAGAATTTCAGGCAGACCAAAGAGCAGGTGCAAATAGCTGGTAAAGGAGGAAGTACTGTGATTATAGATGAATGAAAGGTTAGACTGACTAAGAGAAAGAGCAGGGAAGATGATGTAAGAGAACTATGGAGAAGTAGCCATGGTCAAAATCACCCAGGTTTCTAAGGACCATAAACAGGAATTTTTCTTCATATTTCAAGCAATGTTTTTGTAGGAAGAATTGCTATGATGAGATCTATTTTCCAAAAAGATTCATTTAGCTACTGCAATGAGTATGAGTTAGCTGTATATTGTATAATCAGTCATTTTAGTCCTACCACTTACTAGTTCTATCACTGTGTATAAATTAACACAAAATAGTCAGTGATCAATATGTTTTTGTTAAATTAGTGAAATAAATATTATCCCAAATTTGTATATAAAGTAACTGAGGCTTATGTCCATTATTTTATCTACAAATTTGGGATAATGTTTATTTCACTAATTTAACAAAAACATATTGATCACTCACTATTTTTCAAATATTGGCATTTCATAAATTTTGAGAAGGATTAAATTGGATAACACACGTATATATTCTGTATCTCACAAAGATCAAGTGCTCAATACATACTTGTTATTGCTATGTTATTTCATTTCTTCATCAGCATGAATTGGATAATCTTCTTCTTTTCAGAGTCTGGAAGGATCTGCATATTCAAGAGCAGTATCTACTAATGACTGAAGGTGTAAGCTCTCCCATTAGACAACTTAAGTTTTATTCCTCTCTCTATTACTTGCTAGCTATGTCTTCATCAGTAAAATGAGGATGGGAATAAAAGTACCTATCTCATATGTTTGTTATGAAAATTAAATAACTATCTGCAATAAAGCATTTGGAAGAATGTCTGGTACAAGGCCATAATCCTTTAAAACATTTTATAAGTTGCCTAATGACTTATGGAAATGACATATTTTATTTGAATTTTTACATCAAAAGGTCTTATGCCACAGAGATGCCCTGGCTGGTGTGGCTCAGAGGATTGAGCACCAGCCTGCCAACTAAAGGGATGCAGGTTCAATTCCCAGTCAGGGCACATGCTTGGGTTGCAGGCCAGGTCCCCTGTAGGGGTGCTCGAGAGGCAACCACACATCGCTGTTTCTCTCCCTCTCTTTCTTGCTCCTTTCCCTTGTTTATAAATAAATAAAGTATTTTTAAAATAGGTCTTATGCCACAGAGAAATTAATAAAAGTCTAATGCAAGGTAAATATATATATATATGTATATCTATCTCAAAGATAGATATTTCATTTGTTATTTAATACACATAAAATTCAAATTAGGAACAATTTTACTCAATAACATATATTTATGAGGTATGCTTTCCTTGTAAATGAAATTTCCCATGATATTCCCAGAAATAGGCACAAAGAATATACTTGTTTGAGCTTGTGTTAATCTTATGCATTTTACAGATAAATTAGTGGAAGTCCCTTCCATTATTGGAATTCTGCATTTAGTTTATACATAGTTTGTGCTATTACTATATTCACAAATTCCTTTGGCCTCGTTTTTACCACCTCAGATGTCTCTTGCTTTGCAATGAGGCATCTTTGGTTAATTCAAAAGCCCCACTTTGGTTTTTTTTTTGTTTTGTTTTTTTACCTCTTTAGATCAAATTACTAACTATCCCAAAAGGTTGAGACAAATGAGCCCTGAGCTCAGGAAACAGGTCTGTTCAGTAGAAAAGGATCTTGGAGGCACACTGTATGAGTAGTAGTTGATGCTGAAGAATGAGATGAGAGTGAAAAATGAGGACAGGACAATGTGGAAGACAGCATGCTGGGGAAAGTCAGCATTTAAATTTCTGAGAGTGGAGAGAAAAAAGTAAATATAATTTTAAAATAAAATGTTATTCAAGGCAACTAGAGGGTTAGGGAAGGGCTTGATAAAGCTGAAATACAGTTTTGTTGTTGTTGTTGTTGGTCTGCTTTATTTTGTTGTTTTGTTTTGTTTTTAGTATTTTACATGGGCTTTATATTTCCACCTAAAATCTAAAGTAATCTGAAAATTTTACTGGAGAAAGTTTTTTGGATAAGTTAAATAAGAATTGTTTTTTTATGGGATACAGTGAAGGCAGTCTTGAGAGGGAAGTTCATAGAGATACAGGCCCACCTAAAAAAAGATAGAAACATTTCAAACAAATGACCTAACCTTATGCCTACGAGAACTCAAGGAACAACAACAAAGACAGCCAAGAGCAAGTAGAAGGAAGGAAATAACCAAGATCAGAGCAGAATTAAATGACATAGAGACTAAAAGCACAATTCTAAGGATCAATGAATCCAAGAGCTGGTTCTTTGAAAACATAAACAAAATTGACAATCCTTTAAGCAAGCTCATCAAGAAAAAAAGAGAGAGGACCCAAATAAACACAATCAGAAATGAAAGAGAACAGATTACAACTGATACCACAGAAATACAAAGGATTGTAAGAATTTACTACAAAGAACTGTATGCCAAGAAATGTGAAAATCTAGGTAAAATGGACAAATTTCTAGAAAAAATATAACCTTCCAAAACTGAATGAAGAAGAAGCAGAAAGCTTGAACAGATCAATAACAGCAGATGAAATTCAAACAGTAATCAAAAAACTCCCGACACACAAAAGCCCTGGACTAGATGGTTTCACAGGAGAATTGAACAAAGCATTTAAGGAAGAGCTAACCCCTATCCTTCACAGACTATTCCAAAAAACTCAAAGTGATGGAAGATTCCTGAACTCTTTTTATGAAGCCAGCATCACCCTAATCCCAAAACCAGATAAAGACACAACAAAGAAAGAAAATTCAGGCCAATATCGCTGATGAACATTGACACTAAAATCCTCAACAAAATATTGGCAAATTGCATCCAACAATACATTTAAAAAATCATACACCATGACCAAGTGGGATTCATTCCAGGGATGCAAGGATGGTAAAATATTTGCATATCAGTAAATGTAATACATCACATAAACAAAAGCAAAGACAAAAACCACATGATCATATCAATAGATGTGGAAAAAGCATTTGATAAGGTACAGCACCCATTTGTGATAAAAACACTCAGCAAAGTGGGAATAGAGGGAGCATTCCTCAACATAATAAAGGCCATATATGAGAGACCTACAGCCAACATCATACTCAATGGGCAAAAATTAAAATCTTTTCCACTAAGATCAGGAACAAGACAAAGATGTCCACTTTCACCACTTCTATTTAATATAGTACTGGAAGTTTTAGCCACAGTGATCAGACAAGAAAAAGAAATACAAGGCATCCAAATCGGAAAGGAGGAAACAAAACTGTCACTGTTTGCAGATGACATGATAGTGTACATAGAAAATCCTATAGACTCCACCAAAAAACTGCTTGACCTAATAAATGAATTTGGCAAAACAGCGGGATACATAGTCAATATCCAGAAATCAAAGGCATTTCTGTGCACGAACAAGGAAACAGGAGAAGCAGAAATCAAGAAAAACATCCCATTTGAAATAGCAAAAAGAAAAATAAAATACGTAGGAATAAACCTAACCATAGAGGTAAAAGACCTGTATTCAGAAAACTACATAACACTGAGGAAAGAAATCAAGGAAGACACAAACAAATGGAAACATATACCGTGTTCATGGATTGGAAGAATTAATATCATCAAAATGTCCATACTACCCAAAGCAATTTATATATTTAATGCAATTCCCATTAAAGTACCAATGGCTTATTTCACAGACATAGAACAAACACTTCAAAAGTTTATATGGAATCATAAACAACCCTGAATAGCTGCTGCAATTTTGAGAAAGAAGAGTAAAGTAGGAGGGATCACAATACCTGACACTAAACTATACTACAAGGCCACTGTAATCAAAAAAGCCTGGTACTGGCATAAAAACAAGCACATGGACCAATGGAACAGAACAGAGAACCGAGAAATAAACCCAGGTCTCTATGGTCAAATAATGTTTAACAAAGGGGGCAGCAACATAAAATGGAGTAAAAATAGCCTCTTCAACAAATGGTGTTGGGAGAACTGGACAGCTAGGTGCAAAAAAAAAAAAAAATGAAACTCGAGCACCAACTTACACCTTATACAAAAATAAATTCAAGGTGGATAAAAGATTTAAATATAAGTCATGACACCATAAAAGTCCTAGAGAGAACATAAGCAGGAAAACCTCAGATATTTCACACAGCAATATTTTCACTGATATGGCCCCTAGAGCAAGGGACATAAAGGAAAGAATAAACGAATGAGATCTCATCAAAATAAAAAGCTTCTGCATGGCTAAAGAAACCGTATTGAAATAAAAAAGAGAACCAACCATATGGGAAAACATATTTGCCAATGATACCTCAGACAAGGGTTTAATCTCCAAAATATACAAAGAACTCACACAACTCCATTCCAGGAAGACAAAGAACCCAATTAAAAAATCGGCCAAGGACTTGAACAGACACTTCTCCAAGGAGGACATACAGAGGGCCCAAAGATACATTAAAAGATGCTCAGTATTGCTAGGTATCAGGAAGACACAAATGAGAACCACAGTGAGATAGCACTTCACACCAGTCAGAATGGCCATCATAAACAAAGCAACAAACAACAAGTGTTGGAGAGGTTGTAGAGAAAAGGGAACCCTAGTGCACTGTTGGTGGGAATGCAGACTGGTGCAGCCACTGTGGAAGACAGTATGGAATTTTCTCAGAAAACTAAAAATGAATCTGCCTTTTGACCCAGTAATTCCACCGCTAGGATTATATCCTAAGAACCCTGAAACACCAATCTAAAAGAACCTATGCACCCCAATGTTCATAGCAGCACAATTTACAATAGCCAAGTGCTAGAAGCAGCCTACGTGCCCGTCAGTAAACGAGTGGATCAAAACACTATGGTACATTTACACAATGGAATTCTATGTAGCAGAAAGAAAGAACTCCTACCCTTTGCAACAGCATGGATGGAACTGGAAAGCATTATGCTAAGCGAAATAAGCCAGGCTGTGAAAGACACATACCACATGATCTCACCTTTAACAGGAGCCTAATCAACAAAACAAACAAATGAGCAAAATATAACCAAAGACACTGAAATTGAGAACAGTGTGACAGTGACTAGAGGGTAGAAGGGCAGAAATTTCAGGGGGAAAGTGTGAATGGTTTGTAGGAACAAGTATAAAGGACACATGGACAATAACAATGGGGAGTGGAAATGGGAGGGAGGTGGGGAGGGCTGGGGGTGTGGGCTGGGATGGTGGTAAAAGGCAAAAAACTGTATTTGAACAATTAAAATAAAAAAAGAATTGTTTTTTAAAAGTGTGAGCTTGTTTTTTAGACTAAAACTTTGTATTCCAACTATATTTTACAGCATATTCTTGTGATTGAATTTACTCAGAAATATATTATAACTACAATATTGTTCATTGGCACACACTGACAGCAGGTGTTAAATAAAGAGCCTTCACCATATGAAAAAATTCCAGTAAAAGTTGAGGTTAATTGTTTTTGACAGTTCATAGTTAGAGAAACTGTGATACTTAGTGGGCATAAATCATCTACCATCAGCACATTTAATCCATCTAGTCTTTTCACACCAATATATATTTTTGTAGCTTATTGCCTCACTAAATTGAAATTGAAGAATATTGAGAGTATTCAGAAGAATTAAGTGACAATCTATGAGAGAGACACAAAAGATAGGGGAAGAGCTGAATTGCAAAGTGGGTATATTTCAGATAAGGCAAGGCTGTTGGTCTCTGTTGTATTTGCCAATGCTATTAATATTTTGTCATTGTGTTTTTTGTAATGCAGATGTGATTTGATGAAATTAAAATAAAATTATACTCTATTCCCAGACAATCACTCAGAAAACTTGCCTTAGAAACATCAGCATTTTTCAGTCATACTGTCAGTGAAGACAAAAATGTATTAATAACAAAAACACGTATGATTTCCAGGATTAATTATAAAAGGAAAAGTATGTTCCAGAGAGTTTTATTAAAGGACAAAGCACCTTATATGTCAGAGAAGCATAATTAACATAATAGAAGGCCAGCCAAGATCACATTTTACCTATTTTAAAAAATGGTTCTTCTATCACCTTACATTTCTGTCTACTAAGGCTGTCCAATTTAGCCTCATTTTGAATTACTTCCACCACTCTTTTCCTCCTCTATTTGACAACTCTAATTTTAATTATCCAGAGAAAGTGCATTTTCTCCTAGGAGACTTTTGAATAGTAAGAATATAGTACTAGCCATCTTTGGATTAAAAATAAGTACTGATTGAAAAAGCAATCTTATTTCAGGCCCTCCAAGTTACCTGTTTCTTCCTAACTTCCACTTAGGAGTTCAAGAAATGCTTTTTATGTGCATGATAATTTATTTGGAAGAAAGCTGGCTATGGGCTGATAGTAAAAAGAAAACTCTTCTATTCTCAAGACAGTCTTAAGAAAGAGTAATAAACACCTTTAAAACAATCACATGTCACACTCTACAAGTGTATAACTCTACAATTCATTTGGTGAATCCTTATAAGAAATGTTTCAAGATGTTAAGGCAGATATTGGGATTTCCATTTCTCATTAGGAGAAACCTAATTATGTTAGTAGAAATCATTTTATATTAGAAGGGAGGAAAGATCAGCTTTGGTCATATGCCTAGTACATGACAGCAATCTAGAGTAGCAATTGAGACTTTGAAATTTCCAATTATGTGCTCTCCTTCCCTAAATAATACATTGTTTTTTTTTCCTTTTTCTTTAAATGATGAATATTGCCAATATTTAGCTGGGTGTTTTATTAGGCTCTTTACACAATATATCCAGTACACATACTTAAAACACAGTTTCACTGAAGTTGTGGGT
The DNA here is from genome assembly GCF_019186645.2 of Phyllostomus hastatus. Taxonomy (NCBI): domain Eukaryota; kingdom Metazoa; phylum Chordata; class Mammalia; order Chiroptera; family Phyllostomidae; genus Phyllostomus; species Phyllostomus hastatus. The sequence continues at coordinate 4,408,717 of NW_025333841.1, read as the reverse complement.
ACTGTCATAAAGTGACAAGAGAGTAGAAATACTGAAACAGGTGGCATTTCAACATATAAAAACAGAATTGTCAATTGGACAATGCTTTATTTTTAGCTGCTGCTACTACTACCACTACTTCTACTATAAGAGACATCACTTGTGACACTGATGGCAGCAGGAAGCAGATACAATGTTAAGCATCATGAGTGTTAACCATGAGCATAGGACAACTGTTAACAACCACAATCAGACTAGGAGAGATATTCCATCTACATATGTTATCAATTAGAGACTTGGGAGCAGAAAGGGACGAGGAAAAGCTAAAAGTATACTTCTACTAGGCTCTAGCCTGTTTCTCTTCTCCTGCATATTACTCCCCACTGGCATTTAAATCATGAATAGGAATGGTTTTAGGAATAAGGATCTTGTGAACTGAAAGAGACAATAGAGGAAGAAAGCACACTAGAGTGTGTAGATATTAAGTTTAGGTGTTATATATAGTTTCAGAACCTGCCTCTGGTACTTTCAGATTTTGGGGACTGTGGGAAAAACACTTAGATCTCTGAGCCTTTCTTTAGTTGTGAAATAGGTATAATAATATCTGGAGCAGAGACAATTTTATTTCTTCATATCATTTTTGTCACTCCTCCTAACCTCCAATATTTATGGTCATTTTAGAATGAGATGCTCCAGAGACTAAGCATGTGGGGGTGGTAGTGTGTGTGTGACGGGGGGGGTGTACTGCTGTTATTTATAGATCATTTGCCATATTCTAGGCATTAAATACTTTTTACATAGTAACTTATTTATTTTTTTTAACATTGCTACCAAACAGCACTCAGGGTTCTGCTGCCCAATGCCACATTCATCCTTTGGGAAATCCAGGTAGCTGCCACACAATCATCCATGTATCCTGGGAGAAGAAGAGCCTGAGAGTGAGCCTCAGAGCCAGAGCCAGAGCCAGAGCCAGAGCCAGAGCCTGAGACCAAGCCAGCTCAGGAGCCAGAGAGACAGCCCTGTTTTTGTTGCATTGGCCCTGGAGACATTCAGTTTCTCAGCCAATCCCATCCTAGACTGCCCACATTGCTGACAAACTGTTCCTATGGCCCTTCGTACTTCTCCCCAGTAATCTGAGTTATCTTAATCAGATCTCTCTATATCAACATCTCATTTCCCAGATTTAAAGATGAGAAATTTGAAATAAGGAAAAGTTAAATGACTTGTCTTAAGTCAGAGAACTATTAAATAATAGAGGCAGGATTTGACCATGAAAATCTCACTCTTAACCTCAATGCTACTATATTGTTTACCCCCAAATCTTAAATTTTGAAGATTTGTTGCCTGCATGCATGCGACAAACCAGTGGCTCCTTTTATGTTGTACCAAGCATTGAAGCCAAGTGTGAACAAATCATCCTTACATTCTACCTTATTCTTTTTAAAGCTTATTAGTGCCAAGGAAAATACACCATCTTTGAAATATATAACTCACTCAGAAAAATGAGCATTTGGGTCTTAGTTTTTATCATTTCTTAGGAGAATACTGTTTAAAATTATTTTAATTTTTCACACTATTTTTAGTATTTTTATGTGGATCTGGTTATGGAAGGGTACCCTGACATTCATTAAGTTGTCTCCTTGGGTATCTGGCCTGGCTAAATTTTTACAATAACTCAAAAATCTCACTTCTTGAAAAGGCTTTATTTCTCTATTATATCTCTCTATCTCCTTTCCTTTCCTGCCCTACTACCACAAAAGAAAAGCACAATACCTTCTTTAAAACTTGCTTTTGTTATCCCTTAATGACAAAATCAAGCAACAATCCTGTCTTGTTTCATCCTTGTTTCAAAACAATTATAGAAACCATATTTCTGTACATGAAATAAGTATAAAATATTATTTAAAGTAAATATTGTTTATAGTATATGATGCTAAAGGAGTAGAGACTTCAACTTACTTCATGCTTAACACTCTCAGTTGAGTGGTTAAAAATCCTGAGAGATCCATGTGATATTTAACATGGTTTTATCTTTCAAGTCTTATAAAATAATGTAGGATCATGAAAACATCAATGATATCCTTTGTTCATGTTTTGAATCCCTCTGAAATCCATATTTCCCCACATGCCTCTGGATTCATTGTAGAATTCCTATTTCTCTCTTTATAAATTGATTTACATTTTTGAAGTGTATTATGAACATTACCGGGAAAATGGATTGATGAAGAGCAAGACAAAAGTTAGGTAAAACAAAAAAGAACCACACTAGATATTATATAACTAGAGGAATTATATAACATAGCAGGAACTATACCTGCTATGTTAAGATGGAATATGAATAATGATTTGGAGATGTACATGAGTGGACAGAAAGACACTAGTTAGGAGATTATTGCATTAGTCTAGATGAACAATGATAGTTACTTAGATTAGAGGAGATGATGAAAATGGAGAAAGAGGCATGTGACTTGGGAGATAATTTAGGAATTAGTCTCTAGGTATTAACTCTTGATTTATTAAGAAGAATTGGTGAGGGATAGTGGTGACAAGAATATCCTCTAGATTTCTTGGTTGCATATTTGGATGAATTGTTCCATTTATTGGTACATAAAACAGTGGTAGATCGCCCTGGCTGGCATAGCTCAGTGGATTGAGCACAGGCTGCGAACCAAAGTGTTGCAGGTTCGATTCCCAGTCAGGGTACATGCCTGGGTTGCAGGCCATGACCCCCAGCAACTGCACATTGATGTTTCTCTCTCTCTCTCTATCTCCCTCCCTTCCCTCTCTGAAAAAAAAAATCTTAAAAAAAAACAGTGGTAGAGAACTAGGTTTAGCATGATAAGCTAGTTTCCTCTTTATAAAGAATTGCACAGAGAGCAGAACACAGGTGGGAAGAAGAGAGTGAGTTTCTCCTGACAGAGCCAGGTTAGACATGTCTTCTTGCATTATGACTTTTCAGGAGTATCTTGTAATGTCTGGAAGCATAATTTCTATCTGCTTTTTAAAGTAGGAGTCAAAGGCTCTTGCCAAGTAATATTGTTGTTGCTCAAGTATGTCATTGATTATTTTATCTCTCAATAGGATTTGTGATGTTGCTTTGGCTGCAGCCACTGAATCCCCACTGTTTCTCTTTCCTTTGGAATGAGAACCTGTCAAAAGAAAGCCACAAGCCCTATGGCAAAAATTTAAAAATCAATCAGTGGAACAACTATCATGCAGTCTGAACGTTATCCAGAGGCAAAGTTAAGCAAGACAAAATTCCCTAGTGGACAAAACACATTGTTCAACCACCCAAAACTTCAATACTACCAGGAGAAGAATGCAAATATTAATAGTGACCGAAGAATAATTGAATGTACTGATTTCTAGAAGTAGAGCAATGTTTACCCCTTTCTGAATATGCACTGATCAATGAAACCTTCACTTCAATAAGAGAAAGATGTGAATTGTTTTCTGGAAGGTGAAAACATGTGGAAAAGTCTCAGGGCTCAGATAAATACAAATTATAAGTAGCATCAAACTATGTCAAGCAAAATCTAATACTTTTTAGTTTCTTGGTAAGAAAAATTTTTGTTCACTTTTTCTTCTTTCCCTTTCTCCTTTTATGTTAATTCAATAAAACACATTATGCTACTAATGTATACTATGTTTTCATTATCTGTGGCTTTATAGATGGAAAACTGCATGATTTGTTTATGTAAAATTGCAGTATATGAATCAGTAAAAAGATCTAGGACTCTCTGTTATCAAAAAGAGATCATGTAAAGGATGTTGGCAATAATAATAGAGTCCAAGAGGCACATTTTATTTAGCTAGTCTAGTAGTTCTTTAGGGTACAGTGTACATTTTGTACTAAATCATTATGAAAAAATAAGACAATAATTACTAGTGATATATCATACAACTCCAAGTAGGGATAAGTATCCCTTCTATTCTATCATTTAGAAAGTGGAAAATCTTCTAGGAATCTTGGAGCCCTTACTTGAAGCTACTTAAACCCAAAATTCCGTCAGATTTACTACTACCAATCTGTTCATCAAATATTTGATAGAATGTACTGCACTGCCTAGTTATTCACAATATTTGACCTTTTAACATTCATTGAAATGTACTCATGAAATGGAGGCAAAAATACAATTCTTGATAAGCACTTAATTTTATTTTATAAAAACCTGGATATCTCAAATGTATATGGCCTGAATTGTCTAGATCAAAATTCTTTAACTTCTCATGTGTGAATATAAACTATTTAACTGTTCTAAATAGTCTTGAATAAACATTCCCTAAAAATATCTATAGCTCAAATAACTACAGTATAAAATAATAATAAATCTCACACTTTTTTACCTTTAAGTGATAAAACCTTAAGTTTTTGACTTTGTTTTATTTTCCTGATGTCTAACATTTTGCTGACGTGAAATAGAACTATTTCCCAAAGAAACTAATCTGTTAGTTCTACCTCCCCCATGTTACCAAAAGATACTAAATAGGAGAGATAAGAATATCCTGGAAATGGCAAGAGAGGTAGGTTTCTGTCAACCCGCTATGCTAATAAAAAGAAATAATCAAAATTATTTCTCCAGATAGAGTCACTTGGTCTTTGGTGGCCAATAAGATAAGATTGACAAAGTAGCTGATTAGCTATTGGATTCTCAAGCTCCATGAACACTGAAAGGACTTACAGCAGGCTATTTCTCAAATAAAAGGCATATCATTTGGAAAAACCAAAGTAATCCTTAAGAAACCCCACAGAATCTAGAAAAATGATCAATATAAAATAGATGTACATTGGTAAATGATTTTAAAATATTATATAATAAATTAGGGAATAAATGAAAGGTTGCCTCTCTAATATTTTTAAATTCTGATTCACTGGGAAATACATTTTAGAATGGTAAATATTCACCCTAGAAATATCTAACATTTTTCTTTTCACAACTAATCAGCTTGTTCATTTTTCTTTTCTTCTCCACATGGGACCTGTTGCCAAAAAAATAATTATTTTAGGCTATGTCTGTTTTTAAGTGACCTGCTTTCAAATGTGTGCTGCTCTCAGTGCATTTGAACTCCTCACAAAGAACAATCTTTTAGAAGCAGACAAGTTATTAGTAGATCTGTCTAAGTGCTTTGGCATATGCCAAAGGTCTGAGAAGGGAAGCATGCACAGCCTCAAAGTCAGCTCAGCTGTGAGGAAGTTCTGATCCCTGACTGAGAGTCTGTAGGCTGAGGAATTGGAAGTCCTGCCTCCATTTATTTTCTCTGTGAATTTTAATTTTAGTTAAATAAAATGCCAAGAAGGGATAATGGTGAAATTTTCCACTCCTTAGATTTGGAATAAGTATACCTTCACTTGGGCAAGAAATGCAAAAGTAAGAATAGAAATTAAGAGACAATTCACGGAACAATAAATACTAATTGTTATTATGGATGAAAAAAAATGTTCAGACTGTCCTCAATAATAATCATAGGGATTTAAATTAAAATGACAATAATATATTGCTTTCAATATAAAAATAGCAAAACACTTTATTTTTTATTTTAAAACATTTTCTTTATTTATTTTTAGAGAGGAGGGGAGGGAGAAAGAGATGGAGAGAAACATTAATGAGTGGTTTCCTCTCATACACCCCTTACCAGGGACCTGGCCCACAACCCAGGCATGTGCTCCAACTGAGATTTGAACCAGTGACCTATTGCTTTGCAGGCCCACACTCAATTCACTGAGCCACACCATCCAGGACTATTTTTTTACTGTCATTCAAGTATACTTGTCTCCATTCTCCCTCCCCCACTTTCCCCCATCCAACCCACCCTCACCTCCCACCCTCAATTCTACCCCCCTTTGTCTCTGTCCATGGGTCCTTTGTACATGTTCTTTGATGACCTTCCCTTTTTTTCCCATTACCCTCTTCCCTCCTCCCCTCTGGTTACTGTCAGTTTGTTCTTTGTTTCAATGATTCTGGTTATAATTTGCTTGTTTGTTTTGTTGATTATGTTCCACTTATAGGTCAGATCATATGGTATTTGTCTTCCACTGCCTGGCTTATTTCACTTAGCATAATGCTCTCTAGTAGCAAAAATTTTAACAAGAGAGGAGGGGGGGAGAGAGATAATGGGAAAAAATAGGGGAAGGGTTGTTAAGGAACATATATAAAGGACACATGGGCAAAGCCAAAGGGGGTAGGATGAAGAGTGGGAGGCACGTATGGGTAGGGTTGGGGGGAGTTGTAGGGGGAAAATGGAAACAACTGTATTTGAACAACAATAAAAAAAATTAAAATATCAACATTCATTGCTGGCATAAGAGAGATACAAAGGGCACTTTCACAGATTGCTTATGGTAATGTAAACTAATAAAGATTTTTTTTGGAAAATGACAAAATTCATCAAAAATCATTATAACATATATTGTTTGATTCCAGCATTTAGAAGTAATAAAATTTTGGAAAGAGGTTATTATTAGATATGCTATTCACCTCACACAAGGGCCTACTGCTAGCCAACCCACAGAGTGAAGCCACTGCTCTTTGGGGACATCTGGATCACATTACTACTAGGTATTTGAAGGAGTTCAATGTTATTTGTGATTGCATTTGGATCCTAGGGCATTTTGGCTTTGAAATATTATTTTAAAATCTAAAACTGAAATAGATAAAGCAATGCACAGATGAGTAGTTCTTTAAGTCAAAGTCTATTGAAAATGCTTAGATCTGCTTGTTTTATCTCATGGAAAGCAAATTCATTTAATTGAAGAAACTCTCCAAAGATCAGATCAGTAAAGGGTTTTTGATAACAAGTAAAAAAAAAGTTTTCTTCACAAATAGCATAGGACATACTAAAATAAATTGAGTAAGCAGCCTTCAGAAAACAGATTCCTGTAGGCAGTCTTAGAAATGTCAATGATGTAAATTTTTAGGAAGAAATGCATTCACACAGTTCCTGGTCTGACATCAGGGGTTGTTAGAAATGCTCTTCCCTTTATTTTACTGAACACCTACAAAAGAATTGCCCTTTTGAGTCCTGCATAGGTTATCATTTGGCTTCCTACAGGAACTGATTTAAAAGGATAGATCATAAACAGTTACAATGGTCATGATAGGGATGACAATAATGTTTTTAAAATACATGATACACATTATAGGTCTCACATATGTTTAATTGAAAAAAAAAAAAAACCCTGCAAAGCCACAATGTAAAACTCTTAAGCATAGCCCTGAATCCTTATCTTACTGAACACTAAATAATTGCTTGGGAAAAATGAAATGTGGATAAAAATATGATGAATTGTTATAAGAAAGGATCAAGGAGCTCTGGTAATTAAGAGTCTGTCATTTTGACATGAAAAAACAATCACAAGAGGTGCCAGATATCTGGAAAGATATGTGCTTGCCATTCAATACAGAGGCTAGGGAAAATCAGCTTGATTAGAAAGGGACACTTTGACAAATAAGAATACTTTGTGTTTTATGATCAGTGATAAGCCTAAAAACATTTTTAAGGGCCAAACACAGTTGTTCTAAGAGTATTTAGACAGCAAAAATATTTAATAGGAGCTATGGTTTAGGCCAATCCACACATTTGTGGTATGGCCAGTGACTTAAGTTAATTCTATCTGGCAAATGCAGTGTGACTCCTCAGAGCTGTGGTTACATTTGATAGCAGATTGTTAGATTTGGAGACTTCCTGGGATAAGGTGACAGTAGCAACACAGCCTGTCTGAGGATTACATGACCTCTTTATCTTGATTTTTAAAAAAATATTTTAAAAATCTTTTTATCCAAGTTATTTAAATATAGTGTCTAATTCAATTCAATAATGTCTACCTTCTGAACATCGGAACTAACCATCATAGAGGTCAAGTAACTCACCTAGGGTCACACAAATTCATATAATAGAATAGGAACTTCTCCTAAAATTTGTCATATATTTACAAAGTGCATATATTTTTCCCTATAGTATGATGCATCTGTAAGAATACTGATATAAAGAGAAAAAGATCTATGGTCTGGTTCAGTTCTTCTACTGACTCAGCATATGATCATGGAGAAATCAGCCCTTTAATTGCTGTTTGCTTGTACACTCATCAATTTATAGGCCTATTCTTTTTGACCACATCCTATTATGTTTACTGGTTTATGTTTCTCTCATATTACTATCATGGTCATTTCATACCTTTGGAATCAGAGAGTTATATCAAGCAGGGCAAGAGGAAAATATTGCAATTCACCACCCCCAGACCCTCCTTCTTATCAGCTTTGACTTGACCCCATCATCATTATGAGGTCTTTGGAACTTAAGCAGTAGAGAAGAAATGTTCTAAACAGATGATTTAATTAATTGTATTATCTATGCTAATAGTCTCTCACATTTGCTGGATTAATTGAAATTTGACTGTGATAACACTGAGGTCACTACTTAAAATTGGTGGAATCAATCTCACAAACCAGAATGGGCAAAAATACCAAAGAGAGCAAATCATTCTTTATCTATTTTTCCCCATGAAAAAGGCAAAGGATGCACACTTTGTAGCCATTCTTGTATAATACTAAGAAACCTCTTATCCCTTTAAAAATAATTTAGATAATATTCAAAGATACTTAATCTCTATTAACATTCATATAACTAAGTGATAGGTGGTCTTATCAACTACATCAATAATAATGATGAAGAAAAATCAGCAGTGTGTTTTTGATAGGGTGGTGGATAATATTAAATGTGGAGCAGGGGAGAAAAATAAATTTGTGAACCATTGTTAGGTGCCACAGTACCCTCTACAGGGTTCTTCACATATTTTACGTCATTTTAATACAGAAAAATAATTCAAGCATTATGGGTATATTGGTCTCCACTTTGCAGATGAAATAGCCGAGAAGCATAGAGGTTAGTAATGTACCCAGGATCCTACAGTTAGCCAGCACAGAGCTGCCATGATTTCAGAAGTGTTGCTCTTTTCATTACACAATGCTAAAACATTTGGGCTCTTGTGGCTGTTCCTGCTTAGCCGTTGTGATTGAAGACATACATTTAACTGATGGGGAAGGCTGCAGTTGTGGCTTTATAACATAGTGCAGTATTTCCCTATGCGCATACAACTTGCCATGTCCCTCATTATTACTAGAACCCAAGCTACTGAATAAACTAACCCAGATTTAGAATAAAGAAATGAAGTGCTGTCTAGATACTGCACAATTGGTTGAAAACCTAATTAACTCCTTTAACAGTTCTTTGAAGGAGAGAGGTGGCATTAGTAGCCTCTTCAAAGATGAGGAAACTGAGCCAAACAAAGCTGAAATGACTTGTCTTGCCATCACTCAGAGAGTAGTAACAAAGCTGGGAAGACTCCCATGGTCTTTGGATTCTTCTTTTAGCTTGTTGACAAGAATACATATAAAACAAAGCACTATACTATAATAGCATCAGCTTCATAGGCCAGCTATTTCCTGAAAGTAAAATATTATATAAATATGTATTTTTATTTTTTATGTATGGTACAAGGTAATTACTATGATTATCAAGGACATAACTTGTAAAGTATATAATTATTCAACCACTATGCTGTACACCTTAGACAAATATAAAACAAAAATAAATATTTAAAAATAAACATATTTTAACAAAATTTAACAAAATTAAAAATAGTGCAATAAATTTTATGATACTCATCCAGGCTGTGGCTTCCATTCTAGACTACTACAGAAAGTGAGTATCACAATGAGTTGTAACTTTCTTTCCTGTTTGTGTAGGATCTTGCCTTCAGTTTGTAAAAAAAAAAAATTTAAATGCAACATTTGTGAGGTGCAATAAAGTGAAGCAAAATAAAGTAAGGAATGACTGAAGTGAATGTGGGCCTTAATTTAACAAATCAATATTATTGTTCTGCAAATGATTTTATCAAGATGTTCTAATTTAGGGAGTTCTGAAGTTTAGAAGAGGCACATCATTAATAAATATTCTGTGTCTGTCAGAGTCCTAAATGTGAATAATAAATAAAATTCCATTGTTGAAAGCCAACCATGAGTCAAATCCCATTATCTCTATTTCATTCCAAAAAAATAATGTGAAAACAAATCACAACTCTCATTTTATTCAGTCTAGTTTTTCTCAACTTATTGGCTTTGACATTTCTGATTTTCTATAAATACAGTCAGAAATAATTTCAGTGCTGATCACTTGGAGAACTCTAAAAATCTATTATATGGCTCAGAAGAAAAGATAGTTTTTTAATTGTTGTTCAAGTACAGTTGTCTCCATTATCTTCCCACCATTCTCCCATGCCCCACACAACCCCACCTCCCACCCTCTGTCCTAACTCCCTTTGGCTTTGTCCATGTGTCCTTTATACATGTTCCTTGATGACCCTGCCCCTTTTTCTCCAGTTATCCCCTCTCCCCCTGGTTACTGTCACTTTGTTCTTCATTTCAATGTTTCTGGTTATATTTTGCTTGCTGTTTTCGTGGATTAGGTTCCACTTATAGGTGAGATTATATGGTATTTGTCTTTCACTGCCTGGCTCATTTCACTTAGCATAATGCTTTCCAGTTCCATCCATGTTGTCGCAAAGGATAGGAGTTCCTTCTTTCTTTCTCCTGTGTCCTATTCCATTGTGTAAATGTACCATAGTTTTTGGATCTATTCATTTACTGATAGGCACTAAGGTTGATTTCAGCATTTGGCTATTGTAAATTGTGCTGCTATGAACACTGGGGTGCATAGGTTCTTTTGGATTGGTGTTTCAGGATTCTTAGGATATAATCCCAATGTGGAATTGCTGAGTGAAAACGCAGTTCCATTTTCAGTTTTCTGGGGAAATTCCATACTGTTTTCCACAGTGGCTGCATCAATCTGCATTCCCACCAACAGTGCAGTAGAGTTACCTTTTCTCCACAATCTCGCCAGCACTTGTTTTTTGATTTGGTTATGACGTCCATTCTGACTGGTGTCAAGTGGTATCTCATTGTGACTTTAATTTTCATCTCTTTGATGGCTAGTGATGCTGAGCATCCTTTCATATGTCTCTGAGCCCTGTGTGTGGACTCCTTGGAGAAGTGTCTGTTCAGGTCCTTTGTCCATGTTTTGACTGAATTGTTTGTCCTGCTGGAGTGGAATTGTGTGAGTTCTTTATGTACTTTGGAGATCAAACCCTTGTCCAAGGTATCATTTGCAAATATGTTTTCCTATACAGTTATCTCTCCAAGAAAAGATAATTTTGATTGGAGATACAGTAATAGCAATATTATACTGCTCATAAGCTCTTATTGTGTACTAGGTACTGTGATAAATTATGCTTGACATGCATTGTTTCATTTAATCTTTACAGGAAAGCTCAAAAATAGGTGCTATTATTTATCATTCATATTTTAAGGATATGGAAACTAAGGCACAGTGTGTTGATGATACCAAACCCAGGTTCAGCTACCCACTGCTAGCAAGCCAATAGTTGAGAGACAAGGGCTGATGGAAGGAAAGTAGGTTTATTCAAGAGCCAGAAGCCTGAGAAGAGGGCAGACTAACAGCATATATCTCACAAAACTATAAGAGTCAGGGCAGGCATTCAAACTCAAAACTCTTGATTCCAGTGCCTGAGATCTTATCTAATATTTAATGTAATTCTTCTGCCAAGAAGAATATATAGAATTATAGAGCCACCATGTCTACTGAATAAAGCAGTTCTAATTCCCAAAGGAAGATCAGACTGGGCTATTAGCCAGTATATTGTATTATCCCTCATACTCTGCAATGAAGACCGTGAGTCATTGACCATCAGTCAACAGACCTTTATGCAACAGATAGTGTGCTGCACTCCAAACAAGAGACCGTGAGGGACCCTGGCTGGTGTAGCTCAGTGGATTGAGTGCAGGGCTGTAAACCAAAGGTCACTGATTTGATTCCCAGTCACAGCACATGCCTGGGTTGCAGGCCAGATCCCCAGTTGGGGGCGCGCAAGAAGCAACCACACATTGATGTTTTTCTCTCTCTTTCTCCTTCCCTTCTTCTCTCTCTAAAAATAAATAAATAAAATCTTAAATAAAAAGAGACTGTGAGGGTAGCAAGGAAAACTGACAGAGAAGGCAAACATAACAACAAAGTCACAGAGATCTACAATTTGTCCTGCAGAAAAAATAATTGACCACAAAAAGTATTACCAAAGTGAAATTGAGACTACCTACATGAAAGATAGTTTGAAAAATATAAATTCAGCCATTCATGTATTTTGAAGGCAGCAATCAAATTTTAAAAAGATAGGAGGTATATAGAAATTGTTTATGATAAGAAGTAGTTGCTTGACCAAATTCATCATTTCACCCCCCAACTAATATATACGTGCAAGTATGTGTGTGCATGTGTGTGTTTAGGTAGAATATTATCAAAACTATGCAACACTGGTTGATGACAAATTAGTGTTTATATCTGTAGTTGAATGAGTCTTATAATTTCAGTATATGCATTTGGATTAGAGATGAGTATACAAATTTCTTAAAAGATGAGATATAGTACATGAAAAGTTTAGCTTCCCTTTTTTCTCTTGATTCTCAGGCCTTCATTCTCAGACCAGGACTTATACTATTGGCCTCTGGTCACCTGATTCACAGACTTTTGGCATCAGACTTACACCATCAGCTTCCCTGGTTCTCAGGCCTTTGGAAGTGGACTGAATTATACCATTAGCTTTCCTGATTCTCCAGCTTGCAGACAGCAGATCATGGACCTTTCAACCTGCATAATAATGTCAGCCAATTCTTATAATAAATTTCCTCTTATATATCTATAGCTATCCAGATCTGTATTTCCTATTGGTTCTCTTTCTCTGGAAAACTCTAATATACCACTTAGTAAAGCACCCTTAATTCAGTAATTTGTACCTATATTCATTCTCTAATGCTCATACATCAGTGTGATTTAGTTTGGTCTCAGCTAGATGAATCTGCTCTTGACAGCAGGTCTGTGGGTTGGCTAGAGCAGCTTTGCATCAGGCTGTAGAATGAGTGGCTCCACTTTACAAGTTTTTCATTCTTAAGACTTGCAGGATAGCTAGGACATTTTATTTTGGACATGTTAGAGCAGCAAAAGGGTGAAAACAAGCATATAAAGACTCTTAAATTTGAATGTTTAGAGTGGCGCACCAACATTTCCACTAACATGTCATTAGTTAAAGCAAGTCAGTTCAAGCTTAAAATTAAGAAATAGGGAAATAAACTCCTCCCACAATCAGACAATAAGGATGTTGATTTAAGGAGAGGTGAAGAATAAACTCAATCTACTACAACATGGTAAGAAATTAGGAGTTTATTTTGTTGCAATGATATTGAAAAGTTTTAGCAGAGCAGTGACCTGATCTAATTTACATTTTATAAGAATCTGACCTGTTGCTGTATAAAAGATAAATAGTGAAGTGCAAGGGTAAAAGCACAAAGATCATTCAGAAGGCCATTGCAGTAGACTAGGCAACAGGTGTTGTAACCTTGATTAAAATATAGTAGTGATATATGTACTGAGGGGTGTTTTGGCTCAGGAAATAATATGGAAATAGATTCAACAGTATTGTTGATGAATTACATGTGGGGCATTAAAGAAAAAAGGAGATCAATAATATATGGGTAGATGTCGTTTTCATTTATCAAGATGGGGGAAACCTGGAGGAGGAGCAAGTTTCAGGAGACTGTGTTAAACAGGAGTACAGCTTTGGACTTGTTGAATTCCAAAAGTTTATTAAACATCCAATTAGGGATATAAAATAGGCAGCTGAATACATTAATATAAATTATAGCAAGGAAATCTGGGTCAGAGATATATATTTGGGAATATATCAATTATTGTGATGTTACCTTTAATTAAAAGTCAACTGAAGTATTGTCAACAATTAAAAGTTGTTCTCTCCCATAACAAGAAGTTCAGAAATGAGCAATTTCAAATTTAATTTGGCAACTCAGCTAAATCATAAACACCAGAGTTGTTTTTACTTTTCTACTCTATCATGTTCAGTGTGGTGATTATTTGTGTCATACTTAAAAGATGTTTGCTGTAGTTCTAAGTTTCACATGCAGATAAGAATATCAAAGGCAAAGGAAGAAAATATTTCAAGGAGAGGAGAGGGATAAATGGAATTAAATGTTACTCATTTGTTATTCAAAATGAATTCTAAGACCTCATATAATGGGGTCTTAGAACTGACTTTTGGATTTAAAGACATGGAAGTCTTTGGTGACCTTCAAAAGAATAATGTTTATGTACAGTGAAGAATAAAGTATAATTTACAATAGCCAAGTGCTGGAAACAATCTAAATGCCCACCAGTAAATGAGTGGATAAAAAACAGTGGTACATTTACACAATGGAATATTACTCAGCAGAAAGAAAGGGAGAACTCCTACCCTTTGGGACAGCATGGATGGAACTGGAGAGCATTATGCTAAGTGAAATAAGCCAGGCAGTGAAAGACAAATACCAAGTGATTGACAGTAACCAGAGGGGAGGGGGAAAGGGGATAACAGGGGAAAAGGGGTAACGAGGGAAAGAAGGGGAAGGGCCATCAAGGAACATGTAGAAGTAGGGGATGGGGGAACATAGAGACAACTGTACTTGAAAAACAATAAAAAATAAATAATATTTTTAAAAGAATAAAAATCAAAGAAGAAGTGGTAAAGACGAAGAAGACACCACTTTTGAGATATTCTGCGTAATTTAAATGTAATTATAAAATAGTCTGAAACTTAGAGAAACAGGTTGGGCAGAAAATATACTACTGGAAGATAGCCATAATAGAAGCCTTGGAAGTGGTTATGAGAGTGAATGCTTAAAAAATATAGTGATTATTAGACAAAAAGGGAAATACACATTTTCACACAGATAATAGGAGGAGTTAATAAAATGATCTCTAACCTTCCTTTCAGTGGTATTATTGCTGAACCCTGCATACTTGTATGAATGGTCTTGTGAGCATTTTGAGTCTTTTCCTACCATATTGTGGTCCAGTTATTCTCAATGGGGCATGAGTGGCTTAGTAAAGAAGGAAGAGCAGAATATCATGGATGCAACCTTCGTTTTTAATTTACTTAATAATTTCAAATTAATATATTATTATCATATCAAGGTAAACTATTCAGAGATATATAAAGAAAAACTCAGTCCCATTCCTTATCCCTATAAACACTTCCTCAATGATTATATACAGATATAGAAAGATATGTATGTATCTCTATCTTTCCTTCCGCCCTTCCATCTGTACATTCACCCACCTGTCTCTCTATGTATCCATCCATCTATCTATCATCTATGAGTATACAGGAACTCCTCCCTTTTTCTTTACATGAAATTTGCATGCTTAATTATACTTCAAGGACATTTCTCCCAATTAATACTTATACATATAACTAATTTTTAAGTATCTGCATTTTAGTACATAAAATTTGCTTAATTTTAAGTTTTTGGAAGCCGTTTATCTTAATTTTCTTGTGCTGTGTATATGTGCTTTAAGCACTACAAAGAATATACTTAGATATATATATGCACTCTTTTCTTCTTTCTGTGTGATAAATATTCAATAGTGAAAATGCTAAGTCAAAAATAGTGTACATTTTTCATTTTAGCAGACCTTAGCAGGTTATTTCTTAAAATATTTGAAGAAATTTATATTCCCTGTAGCAAAATAAGAGAAGGCTTATTTCCTTGGGATTTTGTAATAAGGATACTACCTCCAATTCAAATAATGCCACCTGTAGGGGAGATGTGGTAATCATTGCCTCCACAGCACTGTCATTACAAATTACTGCCCTAGCCAGCCATCATTATGGACAGGTATGTACCATATCCCTTGGATGATCTGGAACTTTCTAAGGATGGACAATCATTGCTTTATTAGCTGTTATTTCTCCACAGGAGCACAGGTTTTAAGTACTGCTTCAAAAGAGAGGTTTCCTCCAGGTCTGTGTGGTCAAAATTAATGTGTTCTCAAATTTAACCTTTGGGAACTAAATAATTCAATTGTTTGAAGAGAGTTAGGGAGCCACATAATAATACAACTCCCAAGTCAAAAATAATATCTGACTAACTGAAAGCCAAATAGGGCACTTTTATCTTCAGAAATATATCATCTAATAGAAAAGAAACAGAATTATTGTACTTACTGAACAATTTCAGGAAAAGATATTTATTTGTTATTGTGTAGGCAGAGTCTTACATAGAATTTTAGCCCTTTCTCATGTTGCCTGCATTTTGAAATTAAGACATTTAGTAAATCATAAATTTATCTCTCCTCCCCCATGTTTTTTCAGTACCATAATAACAAGGTTGCCAATAACACAGAAAAAAATGAAAGTTTATAGATGGACAATGACAATGCCCGCCGAGATGATGCCTCCATTATTTATATGCCTCACAAATAGAAGTTTAAATGCACAGGGAAATCAATAGAATACAAAGAAATCAATACTCAGTTTATTCTTAAAGCTACGAGGCTAAAGAAGAACTTCAAAGTACAGATGTGCAATATAATTAGGAGAGTTAAAAATTCTGAACATTTTATATTCATGCACTCACTGCAAATGCAGCATTGATTTTTTAAAAAGCTTAAAGTTTGTGTGTGAGTTTGTATGTGTTTGTGTGTGTGCTGGTGTGTATGTCATCCACAATGTAAAAATGAAAAATAATTTTTCTAATACTTTAAGTTGGTGTTCTAAGTTTGTTAGCCCCAACTATTCTGTTAATAGACAATTTCTAAAGAAAAGAATTTTATATGAAAAAGTCAGTTATAAAAGGAAAATTATATTTTTCTTCTCACACTAACTTATCCTCAAGTATACTGACCAATCAGGAAAACAACTTTTGAAAGAAAATAATCAGCTGAATTTAAAATCATTACCCATATGTGGCTTTGTCTAGATGCTCAAATCCAGAAGCCTTGCACATTTCCATTATAGAAACTCTCTTGAATTACTCTCTCCCTGCTGTTGTATCTAACCCTGAATATCACATTTTCAGAATGACTTAGAAGATTTCAGCCTATGTGAATAGACATTTTAATTCTGGATTGTCCCTGGAGTGACATATTGAGTACATGCTACCACAAATCATATACAGAAGCAGAGGAGCTAGAAGATTATTTTGACAAAGCAAGGGATTGGGTATTAAAATTTCTGGGGTGGTTTTATTTTTATTGTTTTTCCTCTTATGAATTTATTTGGGTTTTAGGGTTATTTTCCCTTTAATTTATTTTAGATGCACTATAGAAAAGTGGTAAAAGTGTATACTTCATAGACACACAGTCAACCTTAGGTTGAATCTTGGACTTATCATTTTCTAGTTATGAAAAGTTGAATAAGTTCATCAGTTTTTCATATGTAAAATATAAATAATAACAGAACCCACTTCAAAGTTATTATGAAGAGTAATTGAAACCATGCATGTGAAGTGTGTAATGGTGTTTGATACAGTAGATGATCACACATGTAAACTGGTACTACTACTCCTACCACCACCACAATAACCATAACAATCATTACTACTGTCTTAGTTTGTTTGAGCTATGATAACAAAATATGACAAACTGATTAGGCTTTAAACAACAAAAATTTATTTCTCACAGTTCTGGAAGCTGGAAGTTCAAGATAAAGGTACCCGGTGGAAGGGTGGTGGTCCTGACATGGTAGAAGGGACTAGGGATTTCTTTGGAGTCACAAATGGTAGCTTTTCATCTTTTATTATAGCTGACTAGTATTCCATTGTATATATGTATCACATCTTCTTTATCCAGTCAATCTATGGAAGGACACTTTTGTTGTTTCCATGTGTTGGCCACCAAGAATAATGTTGCAATGAACATAAGGGTGCATATATGTTTGCAAATAAATGTTTTCAAGTTTTGGGGGTAGATATCCAGAAGAGGGGTTGCTGAATCATATGGTAACTTTATTCTTAATTTTTTGAGGACCCTCCATACTGTTTTCCATAGTAACTGTATCACTTTACATTCCTAACAGCAGTGAATTAGGGTGCCTTTGTCTCCACAACCTCTGCAACACTTGTTATTAGTAGTCGTCTTGTTGACAATAGTCATTCTAACAGGTGTGAGATAGGCAATGATATAAAACAACCAAAACTTTCACACATTGCTGTTGAATTGCAAATTTGTGTTTTCACTTTTAAAAAAATAGCATTTTGAATAAAATCTAATCTGTATTTAACACTATAACACAGCAATTCTCCTCCTAAGTATTCACCCAGGAGAAATTGTTTGAGCATTTCTCTCTCTCTCTCTCTCTCTCTCTCTCTCTCTCTCTCTCGTCTCAGCTGCCATCTTCTCAAATCCTCTCTTCCCTCAAACCAACTCTTGACATCATCCATCTAGGTTTTCCAGCAAAAGAAGGAGATAGATTAGACAGCCAAATAAAGAAAAACTAGTACAACTTCAGTGGCCAGGGGTCCTTGCTTTCAGAGGAAAGGAAGTTACTATCCATATCAATCTGTTAGAAATGAAGGGATCTTGGAACTGTAAACTAGATTTTTCATAATTGGTTATGTGTCTCTCAGTCACCTTTCATGTTTCCTTCCCTTAGTTTGGTGTACATTTGCATAAATGACTTTTAAGTGATGGATAAACTTTGGAATGATATTGAAATCTCAGGCATGCATTTGCAGCTCACTGACATTTCCCATTGGTAGCTTAAGTCATGCTCTAGTAGTTTAACATACTTTTGTTCTTGAAACACAGTGTCATCTATTTGAAACTATTGTTTTAGTTTTTCACTGAGTTCTTGCCTGAATAATTTGACATACTCAGCAGCTCTGTTTAAAGAAAATACTCTGTTTAAGGTCTTTTCTTCTTTTGAGGCATAATGTGTGTCAGAGGGGAATTAGGAAGGAATTACCTTTGTTTAATGAATACTAAAGTAAAAAAAGGATTAAACATCTCTACAAATAGCCAGATCCCTTGGGCCTCTTGACTTTAAAGACTGTGGAAGGTAATTATATAGTGTAATTAAATTATTTTAATTCAATTTCAAGCTTTGTTTCATGAATAGAAAATATTTCCTCTAATGAACAGGAAATACCTTTATTTCAGCTAAATCCTCCTTTGTGTAGAAGAGAATTTTAAATGTAAGCAACAAGAGATAAAGTAAATTTCAAAAAACTCCCTGTTTTGATCTCTTTTATAAAATTTTGTATTGAATTTAGTATTTGTAAGTAATGCTATTGGCATAAAACTGAATTAAGTCTTTTAAAATTTAGCTCAATATAAACATTTAACTGTTGTAGACTATAGAATACAGACTTTGTGCTTTGTGACTTTCTTACTAGTTGTCAAGAGGCACTTACATGTCAATTTTAAGATATGAGTTTATAAAACTCAACACCAAAAACTAAACAATCCAATTAGAAAATGGGCAGAAGACCTGAAAAGACAGTTCTCAAAAGAGTACATACAGATGGTCAATGAATATATGAAAAAAAAATTTCAATATCACTAATCATCAGAGAAATGCAAATAAAAACCACAAAGAGCTATCACTTCACACCTGTCAGAATGACTATCATCAATAAATCAACAGAAAAACAGGTGCTGGCAAGGATATGGAAAAAAGGGAAGCCTTGTGCACTGTGAGTGGGAATGCAGGCTGGTGAAGCTACTGTGGAAAATAGTATGGAATTTCCTCAAAAAAATAAAAATGGAACTTCCTTTTGACCTGACAATTCCTCTGCTAGGAATTTATTCAAAGAAACCTGAAACACTGAGTTGAAAGAATATACACATCCCTTTGTTCACTGCAGCATTAATTATAATAGCCAAGATTTGGAAGCAGGCATCCATCAGTGAATTAGTGGATAAAAAAATCTATGGTACATTTACATAATGGAATACTACTCAGCCACTAAAAAGGAAATCTTACTCTTTGCAACAGCATGGGTTGGTGTGGAGAGCATTATGTTAAGTGAAATAACCAAGTCAGAATAAGACAAGTACCACATAATTTCCCTCATATGTGGAATCTAATGAACAAAATGAACTACCAAACAAAATAGAAATGGAACCATAGGCAGAGAGTAGGCTAACAGGTGTTGGAGGTGTGGTGAGGTTGGGAGGATAGGGAGGGTGGAGGGATTGAAGAAAAAAAAAACAAAAGAGAAAAAACTCATGGACATGGTCAACACTTTTGGGATTGCCAGGGGAAGAGTGGTGAGAGTATTTGGAGGACAGTATAGGGGGATAAATGGTGATGGACGGAGATTTGACTTGGGGTGGTAAACACACAATGCAATGTACAGATGACGTGTTATGAATTGTATGCCTGAAGCTTTCATAATTTTATTAACAAGTGTCACCCCAATAAATTCAATAAAAATGAAAAAATAACTAAACCCATTTCTTAATTGTTAGTAGAACATGGAAAGTCATTGGGACATAGTGGAATGATTGAAGAGATATGTGGCTGAATCCTGACTTGATTGTCCATACACCTGGGATAAATCAGGTTAACCTCTTTGAATCTTTGTTTGTTCATTTGCAGAATGAAGAATAAGGTTAGATGACTCCTAACATTCTGATACACACTGACATTCTGTAGGCCTCATTAACAACAAACAACCTTGTAAGTAACAGGGCAGGTACTCTATGTTTTACAGATGAGGAAATTGTGACTCACTTAAATTGACTTGCTCATAATGATACATCTAGGGTATGGAGCAACTAAGATTTTGACTCAGAACCCTCTGAGGCTTAGTTCACTATTAATTGGGGTATATGATACTCACTTCTGTGACTAACTTTCTGTAGTCATGTAAAGAAAAATACAATTACTCTTCCCTTCTATGGTTGACTTTCCACTCTATAGCTTTTTGTGTACAAGTTCAAAGCCAGTGGTAGGAAGAAAATGCTGTGAGTACTTGTAAAGGCTAGTAACACCAAAAGAAGTATAAAGGCAACAAAGAACCCTTCAACAAGTAAACTTTAAATCTATAAATCCCATTTGTGGAGAGTTCAAAACAAAATAAATAGAGGATGGCATCATGAGTTAGGGAAGAGAATTACTCCCTTTATAAAAGATCCTTAAGGGTTAATATGCCACTAACCTACCATGGACAAATTCTTTGGAACATTGGTTTGCCTAAATGTCTGTTTCCCACCACTAAAAATAAGCCTTTCATGAAGAGAAACTACATCATATCTATTTCTGTACCCCTAGCACCCAGTTAAGTGCCTGTCACTAGGTATACTGAATGAATGTATGCAAGTATTTAGGTATGGTGTTGTGGAGGAAAATTCATCTTTTATCAGTAACAGCAACAGTAGATGCCACCTAATTATTATTTACCAAATACCTACTACATGGCAGGCATTCTTACAGGTGATACAAGGAAGGAAACTGACACATGCATATGCCTGCATGGAGTTTACATTCTAGAAGAGGAAACAAGACAAAAACAAAAAAAATGCAGTACAACAGGTTGTACTTAGATGTTAAGTACAATGAAGAAAAATAAAGGAGGGAAGGAGGACAGGGAATATCAAGGGATGGGATTATATCTAAACAGGAAGGTCAGAAAAATCTTCACTGCAAAGATCACAATGGCCCTGGATGGCGTAGCTCAGTGGATTGAGCGCAGGCTGTGAACCAAAGTGTCGCAGGTTCGATTCCCAGTCAGGGTACATGCCTGGGTTGAAGGCCATGACCCCCAGCAGCGGCACATTGATGTTTCTCTCTCTTTCTCCCTCCCTTCGCTCTCTAAAAAATAAGTAAATAAAATCTTTAAAAAAAAGATCACAGTGAAGCAGACTGTACATTTTTACCATTAGTGGGCCAGAAGCTTCCCATGAATGTACTAGTTTCCTAAGGCTAGCATAACAAAGTACCACAGACAGGATGGCTTAAGCAATAGAAATGTATTACCTCATAATCTAGAGACTAGAATTTTAAGATCAAGGGGTAGGAAGGGTTTGTTATTTCTGAAGGCTGTGAGGGAAGAATTTATTCTATGCCTCCCTCCTTGGCTTGTAGAAGGACATCTTCTTATGTCTCTTCACATTCATCATTCCTCAAGGTGTGTTTCTATGTACAAATTTCTCCTTCTTTTAAGAACACCAGCCATATTGAATTAAGGTCTACCCTGGTGACCTCTTTTAATTTGATCGCATTTGTAAAGACCCAATCTCCAAATAAGGTCACATTCTGCAGTAATGCAGAATGAGACTTTAACATATGAATATTTTAGGGGGTAGGAGGACAAATATTTAACCCATAAAGTACATTGTTTTATTAATTTTCACAATAACTATGTGAGGTGAGTATTGTTAAGCATGTTATAGGAATGAATGACACTTCAGTCTTTTCAGTCATCCATGGATAAAAAAGAATAAAACACATGTACAGATAAATTTAATATGGATGACGTAAATAAAAAAAAAATACATGGGGGAATACCTAACCATGACTTGGGTAGAATCAGGAAGGCTGTTAAGAACTAATTGGGAAAGAGTACATCTCACTTTATCTTTGACAAGCAAGATAATTAGCTGAATAAAATATGGAGGGTTGGTAGTAGAAAGAAAAGAAACTATTCAAGCTAGGGGAGCAACTTGTAGAAATACTGGCAGGAGACAGAAAATACAGAATGTCCTGGGAACCATGGATATGAATAAGATAATTTTTTAATGGGTGTGTTAAATTATATCATTTAAACAAAAAAATTGGTGCATTGCCTTGTGCCAAGGTGATTTTCAGCTAGCCTTTAAGTTTTTCAAGTGTCACTGCATTCAAGAGGGACCATGGGAGTGACGTAACCTGCCAGTTTAATTAAGTTTCTAAAAATGCTTCCAAACAAAATTACTATGCGTGAACACCAGCCCAAATCATTTGAACTGAATAGACTTCAGCTTACACACAAAGCCCCAAGAAATGCAGGGATATTAGCAATTTGAACATAGCAATATTGATAATAATGGTTAGAGAATTGTTTATCTTTTCCCCAGATACCTTTTCTCATTGGTTATTTCAAAGTCAATATGATTATCAGAAACTTTCAGAGCAAAATTAAAACCTTGGAGCAAGGTGGCCATTTGACAAATCCTGCTATGTATATCTTAGTAGACCCATGTGGATAGAAACAAAATAAACTTAATTCCAGTGTAAAGTTTACTTATCCCTTGAACAAGGTGATGCTAAATATTAGTATTGAGTAAACTCAAATTCTCCTGCTGATCATCTCAGATGTGGGCCAACTGGCAAAATAAAGACTGAACTTTGTCTTGTTCCTGTTTTCAGGATGTGTTTTATCAATAGGTAAAGGGTATTATAAAATAGTGAGGCCCACAAGTACATAGTCTTTTATTATTTGCAAAGCCTTTTCACAACTGTCATTTCTTTATTTTAATTTATTACTATTTTAATTGTTTTACAAGTACAATTGTCTCCATTTTCTCCCCACTACTCTCCCCCTACCCGACCCATCCCCACTTCCCACCTTTGATCCTATTCCCCTTTGGCTTTGTCCATGGACCCTTTATACATGTTCCTTGATGAGCCTCCCCTTTTTACCCCAATACCCCCCTCCATTCCCCTCTGGCTACTGTCAGTTTGTTCTTTATTTCAATGTCTCTGGTTATATTTTGCTTGCTTATTTGTTTTGTTGATTAGATTCCACATATAGGTGAGATCATATTGTATTTGTCTTTTGCCGCCTGGCTTATTTCACTTAGCATAATGCTCTCCAGTTCTATCCATGCTGTTGTGAAGGGTAGGAGCTGCTTCTTTCTTTCTGCTGCATAGTATTCCATTGTGTAAATGTACTATAGTTTTTTGATCCATTCATTTATTGATGGGCACTTAGGATGCTTCCAGCACTTGGCTATTGTAAATTGTGCTGCTATGAACATTGGGGTATATAAGTTATTTTGAACTGGTGTTTCAAACAGTTTCTGGAAACAAATGAAAATGAACACACAACCGTCCAAAACCTATGGAACAAAGTGAAGGCAGTCTTGAGAGAGAAGTTCATAGCAATACAGGCCTGCCTAAAAAAGATAGAAACATTTCAAATAAACAACCTAACCCTACATCTACAAGAACTGGATGAAAAATAAACAAATCCCAGAGCATGTAGAAGGAAGGAAATAACCAAGATCAGATCACAATTAAACAACATAAAGACTAAATGAACAATTCAAAGGATCAATGAATTTAGGAGCTGGTTCCTTGAAAAGATAACAAAATCAACCAGCTTTAAGCAGACTCATCAAGAAAAAAAGAGAGAGGACCCAAATAAATAAAATCGGAAAGAAGGAGGAGAGATTACAACTGATACCACAGAAATACAAAGGATTTTAAGAAATCACTATGAACAACTATATGCCAAGAAATTCGAAAACCTAGGTTAAATGGACAAATATCTAGAAAAATATAATCTTTCAAAACTGAATTAAAAAGAAGAGGAAAACCTAAACAGACCAATAACAGCTAGTGAAATCAAAGCAGTAATAAAAAACCTCCCAGCACACAAAATCCCTGGACCAGAGAGTTTCACAGGAGAATTTTACAAAACATTTAAGGAAGAGCTAACCCCTATCCTTCTTAGACTATTCCAAAAAATCCAAGAGAGAAGACTCCCAAGTTCTTTTTACAAAGCCAGCATCATCCCAATCCCAAAATCAGATAAAGACATAACAAATAAAGAAAACTACAGGCCAATATCACTTATGAACATAGGTGCTAAAATCCTCACAACTGTCATTTCAAATGGCCTCTACATCTATTTCATGAGGGTTTCAGAATAAAGATTGTGATTCTCATTTTATACAAGAGAAAAAACAGGCTCTGGGAGTTGATATTTTGAATGTTAGAATCAGGGATGAGGATAGCACTAGCACCTTAGAACTTGGACTGTTATTCCAGTGCTTGAACATGTCCAAAGAATGGATAGGTCTTAAAATGCTATTACTAAGCAAAACTACTGTAACACTCTGATTTCCTTAAAAAGTCTCAGACATAATATTCTATGAAACCCTACCAAACTGGAAAGCAATAACTTTATGTCTTATAGGCACAACTGCCAACCAGTATAAATAATTATTTATAAAATTATACTCTCAAATTTTATTTTCAAGGGCTTTGAAATTTCCTGTAAGATTGTGCATGTGTTCATTTTTGATGGTTATAAAATAACATAACATAACAAATTAATATAATATAATATAATATAATATTATAATATAACACAAGTAAATTATGTAAGTCCTTCCCATATCACCTGCATGATCATCTTAGACTAAGGTACTGCATGTGGTGTCAGGACTCCTTTATGGATTTTTAGCAATAATGCCATTGGCATCATGCTGATTTTATTAGAGCAGAGGTACAAGGAACAACCGACCTTTGTTGGTATCTTTCTGACAAATAAAGCCAAATTATGTCATTGTATATCATTTGAACAAAGGTTTCATAGTGTGTATATAGAAAGTGGGGGTGGACTTGAGAGTTGCACCTTAACATAGTCACACAGAATTCTCAGGAGTTTGTACCATAGTAATGAGCACAGTATTCACATGGTGATCTACAATTTAGTTTCAGTGAGATGTCTTCCATCGCATTATATTAATGTAACTACTTTAAATATTTTTGGTTTTCTTTAGTTATGCTTTGTGTTTAATTTTCTAATAAATTTTAAGTTATAGTCATATAAGGACTATAAGCATAAGGAATTTATAAATAGTGTTAAGTTGGCATACACTTAAATAACATACATTAAAATAAACATTTAGGTCAGCACTACAGGTGAGAGATTATTATTTTTTTCTCTTTATAAAGGCTCTATACCTAACACAATGTGAAATACTGAACTATATGATTTCTGACAGTCTAGCATTCTAAAATTTGCAAAAAGAGTCTATTCTGCCTATTCTTATCTTATGTTTATGAGTATTTGTAGAGTAGCCAATGAATCAGTCCAACACTCATCTATGAACTGCTACTATACACCTCAACATGGTTGTGTGTTAAGAGTAAACAAAGATAAACCAATCATAGTCTTAGCCTTCAAGAAGTTAACTGCCTAACTCTTGCTGGTGGGTGTCAAAGGGTTGGAGCATCATCCCATGAACCAAGAAGTAGTGGGTTTGATTTCTAGTCATGTAGGTCAGGACACACGCCTAAGTTATGGGTTTGCCCCTGGTTGGGGCACATATGGGAGGCAACCGATCAATGTTTCTCTCTCACATCCATGTCTCTCTCCCCCTCTTTCTTTCCCTTCTCCTCTCTCTAAATCAATAAGCATGTCTTTGGGTGAGGCTAGAAAATACTATTAACTTCCTAGAAAACAAGTAGCTTGAGCCTACCACTGTCGGACTCTGCCTGGATTGACTTTGATTCCAGCTTTAGTATCTACAAAAGCTTTGGGCCTGTGGCAGAGAAGTAATTGATTGTAGAATCACTCCTTGAAGAGTGCTATGTAGCATTCATCAAACTCTTGTCTTCCTGTGGTACTCTAAGAGTGCTAAGACTTTAGCATGATCTGGGTGGAAAAATTTTCTACGGAGAACAAAACATGTGGAATAAGTAACTTGAAAGAAAGTTCAGGGATACTCAGAGACAGATTAAATCAAAGAAAACAGAGCAAGTGAAAAGATATAGATAATAAGGATAACAATAAGGATAATGCATGATGAAGCAACAAGAGATTGGGGCAAGGAGTGGTCAGATGATTGGAAGATGGTTTACACTGGCACAAATTTCTTTTGGCTCTCTTTTTTTCATTTTATCTTCACTGATCTTCATTAGATGTTAATAACATAATTGAAACTAGGAAGTACAGTACACAGGAAGTAAAAGTGGCCACATCTTTAGCTAACTACTTGCACCATAACAAAAAAAAGAAAAAAAAGGAAATAAATTAGACTACCTTCTTACACCACACACAGGAATAAACTCAAAATGGATTAAGACTTAAATGTTAAACTTGAAACCATAAAAATAGTAGAAGAAAACATAGGCAGTAAAATCTGAGACATTTCTCACAATAACATTTTTTTCTCATATATCTCATCAGGCAAGGGAAACAAAAGAAAAAATAAACAACTGATACTGCATGAAACTAAAACATTTTTGCACAGCAAAGGAAACCATCAATAAAATGAAAAGACAACACACTGAATGGGAGAATATATTTACTGATACATGTGATAAGGGGTTAATATCCAAAAGTTAAAAAGAACTTTTACAACTCAACACACACACACACACACACACACACACACACACACACACACACTAAAAAATGGGCAAAGGACCTAAATTAACATTTTTACAAAGAGAACATACGAATAGCCAATAGACATATGAAAAGATTTTCAACATCACTAATCATTTCAGAAATGCAAATAAAATCACAATGAGGTACCACTTCACACCAGTCAAAATGGCCATCATAAACAAAGCAACAAACAACAAATGTTGGAGAGGTTGTGGAGAAAAAGGAACCCTGGTACATTGTTGATGGGAATGCAGACTGGTGCAGCCACTGTGAAAAGGAGTATGGAGCTACCTCAAAAGTTACAAATGGAACTACCTTATGACCCAATAATTCCACTTCTGAGAATGTATCTGAAAAAAACCAAAAAACTAATTCAAAAGAACACAAGAACCCCTATGTTCATTACAGCATTACTCACAATCACCAAGATATGAAAGTGGCCCAAGTGTCCATCAGTAGATGAGTGGATGAAACAGCTATGGAACATCTACACAATGGAATACTACTTGGTCATAAAAGAAAGGAAAATTTTACTCTTTGCAATAGTATGGATGGACCTGGAAAATATTATTCTAAGTGAAGTAAGCCAGTCAGAAAAAGACAACTATCATATTTCACTCATATGTGGAATATAATGAACAAACTGAAGTAACAAAGTCATAGATAGAGTGCAGGGTGACAGTTATGGGGGGATTTGGAGGTGAAAGGATGGAGTAAAAAGAAAAAAAAGAGAAAAAGTAAGTTTCAGTGTGCTGTTTACATTTGGCCTGAATTATCCAATACTTTCAAGGGCTGAAAAGGGTATATAGTTACTTATGTTAAACAGAGGTCCTTCATCAATAATCTTTGAATACTCATTCACTTCCTTCTAATTTTCCATGACTCCATTAATACTGCAATAGATTATATACAGGAAGAAAACAAATTACCAGCAACTGTTTTTACATAAAAGTTGTACCTATATTGAAATTGTTAAAACCACTTAATTCCTTCACCTTTTTTTACCCAGCCCCACCACCCCAAATCCCTCTGACAGCATAAGGAATTGAGGGGGGAAAAGAACTCATAGATACAGACAACAGTATGGTAATTACCAGAGGGAAATGGGCGTGGGTGAGGTAGAAGAGGTTATAGGTGGGACATGGTGCTTAGCTGGAACATGGACTTTAAGTCATGCTAGCCCGATTAAATTGGATAAAGCATTTAACCTCTCTTTCCCTTAGTTGATTTCTTTGTGATAAGGAGCATCGAAGTTTTCCTCAAAGAGTTGTTAAAGTGATTAATCTAGTATTTACAGGTAAGTTGCTTAGAATTGTGGTTTATATACAATTAAGTCATCGGGTATCATCACAATTTTTACACAATTATTACTTACCTAGATATCACCTCAAGAGTTCTATAAAAGTGCATATTTTTTGTGCATGTGTAAATACATGTACAATGATTAATGACAAGATTTGCCTTTGTCATGCAATAAGGTAGAGAAGGGTTCTATTTTTTGAATTCTTATCGATATTATTTTACCATTATTTTGTTATTAAGAAGTGATTTTAAAAGCACACTAACAATACAAGGAATATTTCTGAGTACTGTTGGGTCTCTTTCATAACCAAACCTGAGTGTGAATCAAGGGGATCCACTGTATCTCTGACATAGAGAAAGTATCAGTTAGAGAAAATGGACAGTAAAACAAAATTGACAACCATCTTATGGATAGAGTCAATGTATAAGTTATCTACCGTTGTATAGGTTAAGAAAACAAATAGCTCGGTGTCTGTGGTCCAGGAGTCCAGGAACAGCTTATCTTTTACTTCTGGTGCAAGATCTCTGGTGAGGTTGCAGTCAATCAGTCAACTAAGGCTGGGTCACTTCTGAAGGTTCAGCTGGAGAGGGAAAGAATTCATTTCCAAGTTCACTCACATGGTTACTGGCAAAACTTTGTTGTTTCAAACCATGAACTTCCCGAGAAAGCTACAGCACAACATAGCAGCTTTCTTCAGGTTGACTGATCCAATAGTGAGAGAAAGCACCTAAGTCAAAAAACACAATATTTTATCAACTTAACCTCGGAAGTAGCATACCATAAAGTCTGTCATATTTTATTTGTAAGAAGTGAATCAATAAGTCTAGCCAATGCTCAAGGAGATGGTATTAAATATGAAAGTGAAAACTAATTGGGATGAGAGTATGTTTGCTATTTGCAGCATTCCAAAGCCTCCACCTTCCCTGAATTTCAAAGCTTGGTCTGCCTTTTCGCCACTCATGTCGTTTATTTGCTGCTATCCAACTCTGGGGACTCATTTTGGGGACAGATTTTAGAGGCTATATATCATGGTAATTTTTAGAAATTAAACCTTTGCAAAATATTTTTAAATTATATATGAAACTAAAGGTTTTTTTATAATTAAAATTTTATTTTATTTTTTAAATTTTAATTGTTCAAGTACAGTTTTCTACCTTTTACTCCATCCCAGCCGCCTCCCCGCAGCTCTTCCCACCGCCTCCCACTTCCACCTCCCCTTGTTTTTGTCCATGTGTCTTTTATACTTGTTCCTGAAAACCCTTCTCCCTTTCCCTTGCAATTCTCTCCCCTCTCCCTTATAGTCTCTGTCAGCCTCTTCTCAATTTCAGTGTCTTTGGTTATATTTTGCTTGTTTGTTTGTTTTGTTGATTAGGTCCCACTTAAAGGTGAGATCATGTGGTATTTGTATTTCACAGCCTGGCTTATTTTGCTTAGCATAATGCTTTCCAGTTCTATCCATGCTGTTGCAAAGGATAGGAGTTCCTTCTCTCTTTCTGCTGCATAGAATTCCATTGTGTAAATGTACCATAGTGTTTTGATCCACTCGTTTACTGATGGGCACCTAGGTTGCTTCTAGCACTTGGCTATTGTAAATTGTGCTGCTATGGACATTGGGGTGCATAGGTTCTTTTGGATTGGTGTTTCAGGGTTATTAGGATATAATCCCAGCAGTGGAATTGCTGGGTCAAAAGGCAGATTCATTTTTAGTTTTCTGAGAAAATTCCATACTGTTTTCCACAGTGGCTGCACCAGTCTGCATTCCCACCAACAGTGCACTAGGGTTCCCTTTTCTCCACATCCTGTCCAACACTTGTTGTTTGTTGCTTTGTTTATGATGGCCATTCTGACTGGTGTGAAGTGGTATCTCACTGTGGTTCTAATTTGCATCTCCCTGCAATACTAAACATCTAGTAATACTGAACATTTTTTCATGTATCTCTGGACCCTCTGTATGTCCTCCTTAGAGAAGTGTCTGTTCAAGTCCTTGGCCCATTTTTTAATTGGGTTGCTTGTCTTTTTAGAGTGGAGTTGTGTTAATTCATTATATATTTTGGAGATGAAACCCTTGTCTGAGGTATCATTGGCAAATATGTTTTCCCATATGGTTGGTTCTCTTTTTATTTTAATACTGTTTTCTTTAGCCATGCAGAAGCTTTTCATTTTGATGAGATCCCATTTGTTTATTCTTTCCTTTATGTCCCTTGCTCTAGGGGCCATATCAATGAAAATATTGCTGTATGAAATATCTGAGGTTTTCCTGCTTATGTTTTCCTCTAGGACTTTTATGGTGTCATGACTTATATTTAAATCTTTTATCCACCTTGAATTTATTTTTGTGTATGGTGTAAGTTGGTGCTCAAGTTTCTTTTTCTTTTCTTTTCTTTCTTTCTTTCTTTTCTTTTTGTATGTAGCTGTCCGGCTCTCCCAACACCATTTGCTGAAGAGGCAATTTTTATGTGTTATTTATTCACATTCTCTTTTTATTGTTGTTCAATTAGAGTTGTCCCCATTCCTCCCCTCCATTACTCTCCCTTGCCTTACCCACCCTCACCTCCCATATTCTGAAATTAAAATCAGTATTGTTGAAGTGGCAATGAAGGCATATATTACAGACTTTATCCAAAATAAAACCCATGTCTTGAGTATTTTTCAGTACAAAATTTAGAGTTCCTATCTAAAATTATAATTGTGTTTTTTGGTTTCTAGATAGAGACCTTGAAAAGAAAATTGTTTCAATATTGCTCTTTTGGGACCATGAAGATAAGAAAACATTTTTTTACTTGATATTTAGCTGTGAAAAAGCATTTCCTTTTGAAAGGCATTTCAAATTTCCTGTTCAAACAGGTTTCCTTCAGGGCACTATTGGAGTGAAAGCTCGCCATGCTATAACAATCGCATAAGGATTTTCCTGACACTTTGTTTCATTCTTGGATCAGAAAACAGAAAAAAAAGGTAACTCTGGCCAAAAAGAAGTGTGTTGTCCTTTGCCAAACAACTTTACTTATAAGGGTCACCAGATTAGCTCATATTTTTAAAAAAATATATATTTTTAAGATTTTATTTATTTATTTTTAGAGAGAGGGGAAGGGAGGGAGAAAGAAAGGGAGAGAAACACTCAATGTATGGTTGTTTCTTACGCGCTCCCTACGAGGGTCCTGTTCCACAACCTAGTCATGTGCCTTGACTGGGATTTGAACTTGTGACCCTTTGGTTCGCAGGCTGGTGCTCAATTCACTGAGCCATACCAGCCAGGGCAATTTAAAAAAATTAAAGTAAAAGAAAAGCCCTATTCTCAGAAGAGAGAACTGTAATTCCATAGGCAGAGCCAGGAAAAAAAATGCCCAAAGTCACTTAATGACAAGATAAACAAAAGATTTCACTTTAAGAGTTTGCTGGGAAAACACACACACACACACACACACACACACACACACACACACGCAAAAATCTACACAGAACTTTTATCCTACAATGTTATCTTTATCAGTCTCAAACCTCTATTCTGCCACTGTAATAGTCTTTCTAAAACAGAATCTGACTGAGTCACTCCTTATCTTTAAATTTGTCAAAGGTTTCCTACTGTCAACAAAATGAAGAGCAAACATCTTAGTATGAATAAAGTCCTTCATGAGCTGTCCTCAACTTTTACACCTTTCTCAAGTCTTTCACTTACCTCATCTCCCTGCTATTCTCCACTCAGAAGCAGTTGTAACACAAGACTCCTGACCCTTGTCAATGACTTCTTTGAGATTAATTTACAGTAACAGTGACTGTTTTCAATACTTCTGTGGTAGGGTTACATCTTCTGCCTTACCATATAACTGAAACAATTTGTGTTTTTTCATTTAAGCTCCATATGCATAAACAAAACTTTAATCCAATGATTCTGTCTAAATTTTTAAATCATGAGCACACACACAGACAGAAAAATGGAGCAAAATAAATCATCCAGATACATATGTAATTACATTAACTATTTACAGGAATATAGATTATGATGAAAGTGACATTTCAAATCACTGACAAAAATAATGTTTTTAAAATATTTTTATTAATGTTCGAATATAGTTGTCTCCATTTTCCTACCACCACTTAGAAATGTTTTTGTGCGTATATATATATTTTTTTTATTTTAATCATTGTTCAAGTACAGTTTTCTCCTTTTTACCCCCATTCCAGCCCACCCACCCAACCCTCCCCACTTCCCTCCCATTAGAAATAATGTTTTAATAAATGATGTTAGTAGAAACAAGTACTTATTTGGGGAAAAACAGAACTGGTAATTGCTTTAGGACTTAAACTAAAATATAAATAATAAAATTCCAGAAAATAATTTCCTGTGCTTTGAAAAATTAAACTTGTTGGGCTTTTCAAACATAACACAGGACACCAAGAAATAATAAAAGAAAGCATAGGTAAACATAGCTACATATCTCATCATATATAGTAATCTAATATAATCCCATTTACCTATCATCCGTAAAAATAATAAATATTGATGGACTTCTGGTCAAGATGGTGGCATAGGTAAATGTAGACTCGAATCTTCACACAACCACATCAAAGTTACAACTAAACTACAGAACAGCCATCATGTAGAATAGCCTAAAATCTAGCTGGAGGAAAGTCCTACAAACAGGTATTTTAAAAAGAAGCCACCCTGAAACTGGTAGGAGGGGCAGAGACACAGAATGGGCTTCCATTTCTTAGAAGGCTATTAACTAGATTTCTAATGGAAGTGGGAATTAGGAGAGAGGGGAGTGTGGGAGTCAGGCAGGAAGACGCCTCTCTCTGTGCTGTGCTTCCCAGGCCTGTGGCTAAATGTCCTCATTTCAAGACAAGCTCAACATAAGGAATGGGATGGATAGCCCTACTTTAGAAGAAAAAACTTTCATTCCTTGGTCCTCCATGTATAACACAAATCAGAGTAGTGTTTTTGTATTTAAATGCAAAAATAAAAAAAATACATATATGGGTGTGCTGATATGTGTGCTTTTTCTAAAAGAGAAAAACCATTCTGGTCACCAGGAGTCAAATTGAGGTTGTTGGTTAGAGAAAGGCTCCTTTTGAATGGAGGGTGAGGGCAGAGATGCTTGAAAAATTGGCTGTTAGGGGTTGTTAAACCCTCACTACCATTTAAGGGTTTCTCTGTGTCCTGCCTGCCCTTCAGGAGGGGGTGGATGCTAGTCGGTTAACAGAAAGAAGCATGTATGGCAGTAGCAGTCACCTGAGCCACCTGGTTTTGGTGTAAAGACAGGTGATGTTCAGGGGTTTAGAAATAGGAGTTGGCTGGTCAACTTGCACATGCATGTTACTGACAAGGGGGTGTTGGGTTCTTTTCTTGGGGTAGCATATCACTAAAGTAGGTCTTTCGACATATTAAAAAATTTAAAGCAATAAAAAAAGTAATGACAGAAAACTTCCCTAACCTGGTGAAGGAATAAGCATACAAGTCCAAGAAAGCACAAAAAGTTTTAAACAAAATGAATCCCAAGAAGCTTACACCAAGACACATCATAATTAAAATGCAAAAAGTTAAAGACAAAGAGAATCTTAAGCAGCAAGAGAAAATCAGTTACTGTTGGGGAGATTGGTGAAAAGAGTGATGGAAATTAGAAGCACAAATAGTCATGGGGATGTAAAGTACAGAATAGTAAATATAGTCAGTAATATTCTAATAACTGTGTATAGTATCAGATGGGTACAAGATTTATCAGCTTGAATACTTAATAAGTTATATAATGTCTAATCACCAGGCACTAATATAATATTGCATGTCCACTGTAGCTTAATAAAAATGATTTAAATTAAAAATAATCATACATATTATTTTTGTATCTTCATTTATATCATTAATATCTCCAGTAACCAGGACCAAACCAAAGTCCTACATCATAGCACAAGAAAATGTGTCCCATGGTGACATTCTTTCTTTAATTAAAACCAGCCAGGCACAGCTATTCACCAGTAATTAATCTACCTAATTGTACGAGCATCTAGTTTGCGTATCTCCATCTTAGCTGTGAGATTACGAGACATCTGTTTAAATGACATGATAAAATACAAAAAAAGCTTTCTGTATTTTTTCAAATATCAGTCTTGCAATTTGACCTGAGGTGAAAAATATGTCAGTTTTTTACAGTTTTTTCTTAATCAACACATGTTGTTCATGCTTTTCTGTCATGGATAGCTCTTCTCTAAGATCTTTACATAGCTGATAACCTCTTATCATTCAGGTCTATTCAAATGTCATCTCTTCATAGATCTTCCAAGATCATCCTATCAAAAATTATAGCCCCTGCCATGACAGTAACTCTCTATTCTCTTAGTCTGATTTAATGTTTTTATAAGACTTACCATTCCCTAATTCTGAACCTATCTTGTTTCGTTCTTGTTTAATAATTTACTTGTTTCTCATTAGTTTCCCTACTATAATGTAATATTCATGAAGATATAGGCCATGTCTCCATATGATTTTCAACACGCAATTCCTAATACTTATTATGGTGCCTAGCACATAGCAGATGCTCAGGATATATTCATTAAATTACATATTGAATAAAATAAGATGATAACTGTAGTGATATGCATACAGTAGAAGTAAAGCAGTGTATAAATTAATGAATTTATTAAACAATTATATTAATTTTATTTCATTCTATCCCTTACATTTAGAAAATGAATTTTCACTTCAGTCCCCTACTATGTGTTGTATCTTTCAATAATGGAAAACATCTCCCAGATCAAAAAGAACACCCTGTATTGTGTTTTTAAGGTCAGAATGTTTCTTCCTTTCTATTATATTGCCTAAAATGTCCCAAGTAGCAAGATAAGAAAATGACTATAACTACCAGCCGTGGAAGACTCATTCAGTTCATTATACAAATGAAATATAGCCTAATATTCAGAGCATATCACATACATAAATAGCCTTATGATATAATTATAGTGTTCAGATGATATAAATAACTAGAAGAAAATCTATTAAAAAATAAAAATATCCTCAAAAGGCATATGATTAATTCACTTGATATAAATATTTCCTATTGGAGCCACTTAATATTTTATAATTTTGGTTATGAATCATACATGTAATATATATGTATAATACAAATTATCATGTAATATTATATATATTTGGGAAGATATATATTATACTTAATAATGTGGTAATTGGGGTCCAACATGTTTTTAAATTTCAGATTGAACAGGTTTATCAAGAAACCATAGAAATGCCTCTTGCATAAAAAATGAAAAGACAGGATTTGTGGCAATATCTGACCATACAGGAGTTCTGAGGATGAATTACATATGCTCCCTATTCTCATGAATTAAATACAGAAAGAGAAAAGTTTGGTGTGTCAGATTCAGAGGGCACTGTAAGGCAAGACATCAGCAAGGTTGAGAACGTGTGGGGTTAAATTGGTGAATTCTGAAGTACAGGTGTAGAGCATGGCAGTCTTGTATGATGTCCTCAATAATAGTAGCCTTAGCCAGCCATAGCAGCAGCCATATCCACAGCCCAGGTCTTTGTAGCCACAGCACCCATAGCTGCAGCCACCATGGTAGTAACTGTAGTAAGTACACAAAGTGTTGGGGTGTGAGTTGTTGAGGTTGTCCTTGAATAGAGAAGGAGGTATAGGTGACTTTAGTCTGGGCAATGTCACTGAAGATGGCTTTGTATATGCCCTCAGTGTGGGTGGGACTTGGGGTCCAACATTTATAGCATCCTTTTGAAGGAGGATGCATTTTAACTTTAATTGTGATGCAGCAGTATGGCAAAGTTTAATTACAAAATATTAACATTTAATAAATAATTATGTCAATTTGTGTTAGATAACACTAAAAATCATTACATTTTAAATAAATAAAATGATCTTCAATATTTCCACTAGTCTAGTTTATTAAGTCATTGCTTATTCCTTTTGGGAAATGCTAATAATAATGCAAATAAAATCACTGCAGCCACATCTGGTCTTCTGAGAGCATTCAAAGTACATTGAGAGGAAAGAAACTCTGAGTTAGAGTGCCAGGTTTCAATTTTTAGGCATACCGTGGCTTGGCATAAAACATTTAGGAGATTGCTCTAACTTTTGGATACTAATATGTGCCTTCTTTTCCTCAAAAGGTTTCAATTTGATTAAAAATCAGTAGTACTAAATATTTTGGTTCAGAGCTACATGTGTGTGACTGAAAGTTCATCTGTAACAAGTAGATAACAATAGATAATGTTTCCCTAATACCATGCCTATTGTTAGTATTGCTCAGTCATTCTTATACAGTTTAAAGACTAAAAACTTAAAATACATGAAGTGTAACTGGAGCCATAGTCAACAGAGAGCTGTATATCTTCATAATATTTAATCATTTCATGATGTCTTAGTTTTCTATTCATTCACTCATTAGATATTTAATAAGGAACTTTCAATCCATCATAGCAGACTGAATTCTTGGTTTTACTCCTACTCCTTGAAATTTCACTAGAATTATGATACACAACAATGGAAATGTTATAAACCCACAAGGACAAAGAGAATGGAAAATAAGGCAATGGATAAAGATGGCACATATTTTTAAAA
Source organism: Phyllostomus hastatus (assembly GCF_019186645.2). NCBI lineage: Eukaryota > Metazoa > Chordata > Mammalia > Chiroptera > Phyllostomidae > Phyllostomus > Phyllostomus hastatus. The sequence continues at coordinate 4,371,629 of NW_025333841.1, read as the reverse complement.
GATGGATAGGAGGATGGTGACTTAGCAGAGACCTGGGAGCTTAAACTGAAATGTGTACAGAGAAGAGCAACAGCAAGAAGTGAATCAATTTTCCCTGTAGATCCCTGAAAATTTCAAATTTGGAGTCACCAGTTATAACAGAAAGTCATGTAAGGAGCAGGGTTGAATGTAAAAGGATTGTCTAAAATTATGTGTACAGAGGCATTAAGACTCTCACACTTCCCATTTCTCTCTACAAATTTATACAACCTTTTCTTGGACAGTGACACTAAAGTTACTGATTTTGAGGCATAATCTTAAATAATCATTAAGGTCTCACACAATCACCTTAGAATGAAACATACTATTTGACAAGGGTTGCTCATGTCCACAGAGCTTTCAATTCATGTTTAAATTAATATCCTTACATATCAAAACAAATGACATTATTTCCCATGAAAGAGAAAAAAAGACAAATCAGAATATAAAAACATTTCAAAACTAATAAAAAAACCCAATCAATTATTGTTATCTTTAAAGAAACAGGGTAAGACACTGCACCACTCATTCATGAAAATAAAACAGGGTGCCATGAAAAACAACCAGAGGACAAAAAAGAACTCTAAGAAATGTGTGTGTGTGTGGACATGTGCACATGTGCCAATATATGTATGTCTAGTCTGAAAGTTTATTAGAAACATAAAATGATAAAGAATACATTTTTTTTGCCAAAAAGTAGAATAAAAAGACAAGCCTAAATGAAGAGGAAAAAATAAGAAAATTAAAAGATCAATTCAAGTAGTACAATATCTTACTAATAAGATCCTAGAGAGGACAGGAAGTGGAGGAGAGGAAATTATTAAGTAACTATTGGGATTGTTTCAGAAGAGATTAAACAAAAAATCATAAGCAGAAAAGAGTATGGTGATTATCAGAAGAAAAGGGGTGGGGGAGGTAGAAGGCGGCATGGGGGGGATAAAAGGTGATGGAAAGAGATGTGACTTTGGATGGTGAGCACACAGTACAATATACAGATGATGTATTGTAGGATTGTACATTGAAACCTATATAAATTTATTAACCAATGTCACCCCAAATAATTCAATTTTAAAAAAAATATTGGGACTATTTCCTATATGTGAGTATTTCTGTTTCCAGTTTGAAAGTTCCCAGCACAATATATTAATTTCCTACTGCAATTGTAACAAAGTATCACAAACTCAATGACCTAAAACAACTAAAATTTATTCTCTTATAGTTCTGGTGGCCTGAAATATGAAGTGTTTCATTGGGCTAAATTCAAGATATTGGCAAGATTAGTTCCTTCTGTAGCATCTAGAAGAGAATATGTCTTCTTGCTTTTTTTAACTTATAGATGCTGTCTACATACCTTGACTCTAGAATCTTGCCATGGATTCATTCTGTGCTGCTTCTCCAAACATAGCTCCCTCTGCTTCCCATCACCTATCTTTACTGGCCAACTTCTCAAAGGTCATTTTTATGCATAATATTTACCAGATCTAAGGGTCCTGTAATTTCTGTTTAATCTTATTCATTCTTAGAGACCGTTCAGGTCCCGCTCACTACATAAAGCTTTCCTTTAATCCTCTCATTTGTACTGGGGTACATTTTCTAAATTTCCACATATATGTTATTATACCTTTACTTTGGCAGTGAATTAACTATTACCTACTGCTGTTTCCTGATCATTCTGCATGAGTGTATTTGTCTCTAAACTAAATGTTAAACTCCTTGAGGGAGAAGACAGTTACATGTTCTGTGTATTAGAAAGTGGACATCTTTTGGAAGGCATTCTTCAGTATACCACACAACCTTAATAAAAATAATTTTAAAACACTTCCAGAGATGGAATAGGCAGTGTAATAAGGGCCACATATTTGAATATTATCAGACCTTGAAAATGCAATACTGAAAGCTAGAATAGCAGTAAAAACAAAAGATTGAAATAGAATTTATGTCCAGTAAAAATTTCTGGACATTCATCTCCCCAATCTTCATTGAGCATATGTTTTCACCCACACAAGAGAGTAAACTGAAAAAGAGCAAGACATGAGATCCTGGAAGGAGGGAGTTCAACACAAGTGTGTAATACATGAAGTCCGAGGTGAGTCCCCAAGTGAAAGGAAAGTCTCAGAATGATATTTCTGTAGCAGATCTAGAGCACAAGTATAGTCTGAAGCACAAGAAACAGAGACCTGTAAGATGTGAGGGAGGATTCCTTAAAAAAATAAAACAAACTGATGAAGTGACTAAAACTTTATTCAGAATGTGGAGAAATATTAAGAGGAATGTTACAACATTGCTTGAATATTTGGAAAATTTGTTACAAGCACATAGGAAATTGAGCTAGTGGAAAAAGTCAGGCATATTGCATGTTGTGCAACACAAACTACTACAAGAAAAGGAATTTAAAAGGTATATACTGCATAGTTCAACAATGAATAATATTTACATCGTAATATTGTAAACATAAATTACTATTTTAACCAGAAGTTATGATATAAGTATGTTAGGATAATAAGTGTAAGGAAGTAGAAATTTTACATATATAGAAACACACAGATAATATCAATAATTGATTATTGCCTGACCAGTGATCCAAGCATATTCTTTAGAAAAATTGAGGTGAATGTTGGAAGAAAAATTTAAAAGATATTAAACCAATTCTCTTTGATATGTCAGGTTAAGTTTGGAGAGGAGTAGGCTGCTCTATTTTCCTATAAATCTTTTAGTACTATTTTATGATTTTAAGTGAGATTTTTTTCTTTTTTTATTGTTGTTCAAGTACAGTTGTCTCCGTTTTTCCTGCCACCAGTTTCCTCCTCCCTACACACCCCTACTCCTACCCTCAATCCTCCCCACCTTTGGCTTTGTCCATGGGTTCTTTATACATGTTCCTGAAATACAGTTCAAAAGAACCTGTGTACCCCAATGTCCATAGCAGCGCAATTTACAAGAGCCAAGTGCTAGAAGCAATCAAAGTGCCCATCAGCAGATGGGTGGGTCAAAAACTGTGGTACATTTACATGATGGAATACTACACAGCATGAATAAGGAGCTCCTATCCTTCATGACAGCATGGATGGAACTGGAGAGCATTATGCTAAGTGAAATATTTTATGATTTTTTTTTACAATGTGCATAGATTCCTTTATAACATGAAAATAAAACAACTCTACAAGCAAAGATTAATGGAGTACTTACTCTGAGTCAGGAATCATGCTGGAAACATTGTTGCCATGCCAGTGCCCTGCTCACATGGATATTACATTCCACTGCATGGCCTTGTTCTCTGTCCTCTCAAAGTCCTTGGCTCCAAAGAACACACAGCTTCATTAGGGAGCATGTGAGCAAATATTTTATGACCTAATACTCAGTAGATAGTTCTTACTGCAGAAAACAACTTATTATAGTATTCTACAAGACTGTACAGAAAATATTTAAATCCAAAAATAATCCACAAATTGTACTGAAAGTAAAGATTTGCTTCTATTCTCTCCACTAAAGTACATTTACCACAGCTTCTGAGAATCAATAAATTTAGCTGATTTAACATTTATAAGATTTTATTGTACATTAAAACAGTTTTGATTGCTGCACTGATTTTAGAAGCAATTTTGCATCCTCTGGATTCTTCTTCTAATGTCTTGCTTCATATTATTAATAATACTAACAGCTACTGATTATTGAGCATTTAATCCATGCAAGGCAGCATGTTAAGAGATATATATGCATTGCCTCACTTAATTCTCACACAATCTAATAAGATAAAAACTATTATATTCCCATTCTAAAGACAAAACTGAAACTTAGAAGAATTGAACCATTTGCAGAGTCACAATGCTCATGAAAGGTAGAGTCAGGATGTATATCCAGGTTTTATGACAGGAGGAGATAACTCAGAATTACACTTGTCCCTCTGCCTTTCTAAACATTTCAGTGTCTCTCCACTGACTATGACATCAAATTCAAATTCTTCATGGTCCTGTTGGTTTGAAAACTTGAGAGCTTCCCAGATGAAATATGAAACTGGCCCTCATACATGAAGCAAGAAGATACAGAAGAAAGAGGCAGGCCACTCCAGACTGGTAGATGGTAGGTTTATTAAGCAAGAGAACTTAGTTGTGGCTCATTGTGTGCAGCCTAAAGATGAGTAGATCTCCACATACATCTCCCAGAATCATAAAAGTTGATATAGATGTCTGAACAAGGTTCAGTCTTGTATATCATCCAGATGGTCTAAACAACACATGGCTATTTCAAGGTTATGTCCTTGAGAATGGCTTCCCCTGTGAGAATAGTGAGTGGAATGTATATTCCAAGGACAGGGGAGGGGTTAGGAGTCTGTGATTGCCCAGGTCCAGCTCACAGGCCAACCAATGGTCATGTCTTCTCAATGACTTCCTCCAAACAGTGGCCACATCTTCTCAGTGATCTACTTGTCTGACCTAAATGCTCATCTTCTGTCCCATGAACCTCCATCAACCTAGTTTCCCCCTAAATCACATGCTCATATACATCTGTACATAGTTTCCCAAAAGTCTTCTTAATGAGAAATCACTTTCCTGGTCTATTCTAGTCTTACCTTTCCTACAGATTTCATTTACTGTATGAACATCTATTGAATTTTTCCTTTCCACCATGATGTGTTCACTTTTTAAACATAGTTATACACCACAAAAAGTTTCAGTCAATGATGAATGGAATATATAACAATGGTGGCATAAGATTATAATGGTACTGAAAAATTCCTATTGCCTAGTGATGTTGTAGCCATCATATGGTTGTAGTGCAATGTATTCCTCATGTGTTTGTGGCGATGCTTCTGTAAACAAGCCTACTGCACTGTCAGCTGTATAAAAGTACAGCATATATAATTATGCATAGTACATAATACTTGAAAATGATAATAAATTTGTTACTGCTTTATGTATTTACTGTACTATATTTTATCATTATTTTAGAGAGTACACTTTCTACTTATAAGAAAAAGTTTGCTGTGAAACAGTATGTTGTGTTACATCATTAGCAGACTCATACATCTTGTGTTTACCCCAGCTCTTGATTGCATCATTTTATCCTGTGCTTGACTTGATCTCACATTGTTTTGTTCAGTAACATGTTATACAGCCTTATAGCCTAGGAGCAATGGGCTGTACCATACAGCCTAGATGTGTAGGATCTTGGCTTGTGTAAGTGCACCCTACAATGTTCAAACAATGCAAAATCGACTAGCTACACACTTCTTAGAACATATCTCTGTTGTTAAGTGGTGCATAACTGTATATGTAACCACTTATATGTCTTATATGACATTTATCTGGGAACACGTATTAAATAAGTTAATGTTTAAAATATAAACTCTCAAACTAAAATTGGCATCATAATTATTACAGTTATTTAGTCACCTTATGTATACCCACCATGCAACTGGAAAACTATATAATGACTATTATTTGGGAGATTGTTTTGCCAAATGGTCTGTTTCTATTGTATATACCCCTCTATAGGATTCAGAAGAAATTGAAACATATTATGTATTCAATGAGAATTCATTCACTTGAATTGGTCAAGAGGTGAAATAATGACTTAGTAAAGCAGTTACAGTCTGTTACTATGGTCATGAAGACCAAAATCAGTGAGCAGAGTGTTCTGTGTATTTTTCTCATTTTATTATATACATAAAATGGGAGAGAGAGAAAGAATAACATGATGAAATATTTTTTGATGTAACAATGCCTCCCAAATTATCATAGACAATATATTTTAAAATTTAGATTTGTGGAAAGCTCATTTCTTCAACCAGATTTCAAATATCTAGAATTCACTAGTGTTCTAAAAATAAAAAAATAAAAATACTTACCTGCAAATTGAAAGAGTTCTCAGAGTTTACCCAGCCTACCTTCCTAACCTGAGCTGAAATTCAGTTTCCGACAACCTGATATCCTGCTTCTCCTTGAATAACAAGATCATTTCTTCTTTTTTATTTTTATAAAGATTTTAATTTATTTATTGTTAAACAGAGGGAAAGGGAGAGAGAAAGAGAGGGAGAGAAGCATCAGTGTGTGGTTGCCTCTCACGTGTCCCCTACTGGGGATCTGGCCTGCAACTCAGGCATGTGCCCTAACTGGGAATAGAACCAGTGGCCATTGGTTCATAGGCCAGCACTCAATCCACTGAACCATACCAGACAGGGCTCAAGATCATTTCTTCTTGTTTGGTCCATTGTCACATGGTTCTAATTGCTGGTTTTAATTTTTAGAAAGTGGTCAGTGTAGTTTGTTGTCAGTGACCCTGATAGTGTTGCTTTTGCAGAGTATTTTCTGAAAGTTAAGAGCCCTTTCACTCTTGCCCCACTTACTGCAAAGCATTGGCAGTGCAGTCTGTATGGTTATTGGCAGGAGACACTGAATATCACTAGCATTTATTTTGCTCCATGGTTGACATATTTATTTTAGGAAATACTTCAGACAATATGATAAAGTTTCCAGACAGAAGGCCCATTGACTTCTCTGATTGGAAAACAAAGCATATGTGAGGTCAAAAATGTAGTCAAGATCTGTGTAACTGTACTAATGAAAAATGGCAATGGCTGAAATAAACAATGGAAAATAAATAGCACTGGGGACTGGTTCAACATTTGATTAAACAGAGTATTTGCCTTTCCTTAAGTTGTATATTTATAGGCTACAGATAAAATATAGTAATTTTATGTAATTGTGAAAAGGTCACTTGGCTAATTTTGTTTCAAGCCTAAGAAAGTGGTGGAAAGAATGCTTAACCTTCATTTCTTGTTAATCATATTGCTTCTTAATATTGCTGGAAAGAAACCCTTATCAACGAGGGGAAATACTTTTTTCAAAAAGTGCCCCTAAAATGTCTTGATATCTTTTGTCCTTTATCTGTTTATGTTTCAGCATATGTCTTTATATCAATGAAAAGGTCACATTATAATAATTAGCAGTGACATTTATTTAAGGCATATATTAATGTCATATAAGATTTATACAACTTTTGATAAGTGCAGCAGTGAACATTTTAATTGTACTATAAATACTATATAAGGAAATAGATGGCCTAAATGATCAGTTTTGCCTTTCAGCCAGAATTTGTACAATACTAAAAAAGCTAAAAACTAAAATTGGCATCATAATTATTACAGAGTTATTTAGTCACCTTAATTATACCCACCATGCCACTGGCAAACTATATAATTACTATTATTGGGAGATTATTTTGCCAAATGGTCTGTTTAAAAGGTTGCTTCCCTTTTCTATCATATTTTATCTCAAAGTGTAATTGTCTCTGTCTTCTTTGTGAATGTGAAGGATTCAAAACAACTGACTTAAGAATGAAAAAATGAAAAACCAGAGAGAATGTTTCGGAATTTACAGAAGAATCTTTTTGTGCTGTTTATACTGCAGGCATGCTATATGAGTATCTGCTTGGATTGAACACAATTATTTTCCAGTGAGACAGTGTGTGACAAATAGCTTATCAGAAATCATCTAAGAATAAATTGTGCCACAACATCTCTCCACCACATTATTGTGCCACTGTTTCACAAAAAGATAGTGCAATGCCGTTTTCCGATAAAAAGAACCACAGATCCTTGGAGTGTATGTTGATTCTAGGACTGGCCCAGGAAATAGGCAAGATGAGGCTGGAGTAATTTGTAATGTTAGAAAGTAAGAAAGATTTTAAAAAAACCCACAGTGAAGAGAGTACATCAAAGGAATTCTGAAGCCAATTGAAAGAGCTCCCAATGGCCAAATCTGGAACAATTTGAGCAAAAAAATAGAGTAGTTTTTGGAATGTAACCCAAAATATAAAATTAATATCCATAAGCCATGCTGATAAGAATAAATGAGTGAATAAGTAAATGGAAAATAGACATATTATTTCCTTTGCAGAATAAATCCAAAATATTTATGCAGATGCTAAACCCTCAAGGACAGGGGAACATAATTCATCACTTATTAAGTTTGGGCTGCTTATAAGTGACTTTGTTCCAAAGAGTATATTATGGAAAGTGGGGGAAAGAATGACTTTATAGTGGAGAACCTGCAAAGCACTACCTCAGCTAGGCGGCAAACATCACCACTAACAATGATAAGTTGTGTTGATATGGCATAATAAAAATGGCACTTAAAATCTGTGGTCTCTCTTTCCAAAACCCATAACCCTAGTATAATCATCAAGAAAATGCCAGACAAATTCCAGCTTAGAGATGTTCTACTGTCATAGGCAAAGGAGCCTAAAGAGACATTGTGACCAAATGCAATGTAGTATCCTTCATGGAATTCTTTGTGGACTAAAAACAAAAAATAGCACTTATACAGTAGTTTCTCCAAATACATGATTAGACTGTTACTAATCTGGCAAAAATTCTGAGAAGTAATCTTTCTCCTGCCTATGAAAATTAAAACCAACCTAGAACTCTTTAGAAATGTAAAGTTCATATTTTCTTCTTATGATTGATACTATGTAGATATGTTTGTCAAAATCTTAAATTCTTGGTTCTTATGAGGATTTTGGTAGATAAAAATAATTGCCATTCAAAGACAATGTATTGACCACTGTGTTAAGCATCAAGCATTCAAAGAAGAATAATAATAATCCTTATTCTCAAAGGTTTTATAGTCTGACATGGAAGGCATACAGATAACCATATATAAATAAAATAGTTGGTTTTATTAGAACACTCAAAGTTATACATGAGTGTAAACAAAGGAAGACATTCTACTGGTTCTAAAAATAGGAAAAACTTTACATCACAAATCACATTTGAATTGTGCTTTAATGAATGGGTATGAATATTTCAGGGAGATAAGAAAGACTGCATAAATTTGTTGTTAATGATTGGTGGAAGGGGATTGGAAGTTTGAAAAGGGATAGTGGATAGATGAGTAGAAGCAGATGCTTTGATTGTGAAGTTGAAAAAGAAAGAATATGAATTTATGATTTTTATGTGGTAAAGAAACTGAGATGTACATGAATGTGATGGAACCTCATATTTTGCCTCTATATTTTAAATGATCTACTTTACTGGGCAGTAAGAGAGAGAGAGAGAGAGAAAGAGAGAGAGAGAGAGAGAGAGAGAGAGAGAGAGAGAGAGAGAGAGAGAGAGAGAGAGAGAGAGAGAGAGAGAGAGAGAGAGATTTGTTGTTCCACTTATTTAGGGACTCATTGGTTGCCTCTTGTATGTGCCCTGACTGGGGATCAATCCTGCACCTGGGTATATGGGGATGATGCTCTCACCAACTGAGCTACCCAGCAAAGGCAGTATCCCATTGTTTTTGAAAAATTATCAAAGAAGCCTATTTAAAATGTTGTGTTAATCAAGACATTTAATATACATTTTGACAGCACCATTCCTTGGTAGGATAATTCTACCTAGTCAGCTTAATTGTTAGAATGTTATTTATTCTTCATTAATTTTTAAAATCTATGCACTTATTATAAACATTACAGTGTAAACTATTGAAAAGCCATTTATATTGTATAATATAAAACTTGAGAATACACTACAATCTAAAGGCTAGCTACTAAGTATTTTTAACAATAAGAGATGAAGAAAAAATAATATCCCATCATACCCTACAGTATGATAAAAAAAAATCCAAATAGATCAATCCAATTTTATGAAAATGAATCTCTCTCCCAGCTTGGGACTTCCTTTGTTACACACAAAGGAAGGATGAGTTGACGTGATCATTTCTTGCAGTGGTATATTACATATAACTCAAGGTAGCATTTTATTTTCTGAAGCAGCAGCATACAACAGAAATACTTGGGTCTACGAGTCAAAAGACCTGATCTGAGAGGCTGGTTTTAAGGATCCATCATGCCCTTGCTGCTGTCCCCGAGTCTTGAATTTATTTCTTTTTTTTTTTATTGTTGTTCAAGTACAGTTGTCTCCATTTTCCTGCCACTGCTCTCCCCTGCCCCATGTACCCTCACCTCCCACTCTCAGTCCTACCCCGCTTCGGCTTTGTCCATGGGTCCTTTATACATGTTCTTGATGACCCTTCCCCTTCTTTTCTCCCTTATACTCTTCCCTCCTCCACTCTTGTTACTGTCAGTTTGTTCTGTATTTCCATGTCTCTGATTATATTTTGCTTGCTTGTCTCTTTTGTTGATTAAGTTCCATCTATAGGTGACATCATATGGTATTTGTCTTTTATTGCCTGGCTTATTTCATTTAGCATAATATTCTCCAGTTCCATCTATGCTGTCATAAAAGGTAGGAGCTCCCTCTTTGTTCCTGCTGCATAGTATTCCATTGTGTAAATGTATCATAGTTTTTTGATCCACTCATTTACTTATGGGCACTTAGGGTGCTTCCAACACTTGGCTATTGTAAATTGTGCTGCTATGAACATTGGGATGCATAGGTTTTTCTGAATTGGTGTTTCAGGATTCTTAGGGTATATCCTAGCAGGGGAATTGCTGGATCAAAAGGCAGTTCCATTTCTAGTTTTCTGAGGAAATTCCACACCGTTTTCCACAGTGGCTGCATCCGTTTGTATTCCTAACAACAGCATACTAGGGTTCCCTTTTCTCAACAACTTTGCCAGCACTTATTGTTTGTTCATTTGTTTATGATGGCTATTGTGACCGATGTGAAGTGGTATCTCATTGTGGTTTTAATTTGTATTTCTCTGATGGCTAGCGATGCTGAGCATGCTTTCATATTTCTCTAGGCCTTCCATGTGTCCCCCATGGAGTAGTGTCTATTCAGGTTCTTTTCCCATTTTTTAATTGGATTGTTTGTCTTCCTGGTGTGAAGTTGTGTGAGTTCTTTATATATTTTAGAGATCAAATCCTTGTCTGAGGTATCATTGACAAATATATTTTCCCATATGGTTGGTTCCTTTTTCTTTTTCTTTTTTTTTTTTGATATTTTCTTTATCTGTGCAGAAGCTTTTTATTTTGATAAGGTCGCATTTGTTTGTTCTTTTCTTTATGTCCCTTGCTCTAGGGGACATATTGGTGAAAATATTGATATGTGGGATATCTGAAATTTTCCTGCATATGTTCTTCAATAGGACTTTTATGGTGTCATGACTTATATTTAAATCTTTTATACATCTTGAGTTTATTTCTGTTTATGGTGTAAGTTGGTGGTTTAGTTGCATATTTGACAAAGGGGACAGAAGCATAAAATGGAGTAAAAATAGCCTCTTCAAAAAATGGTGTTGGGGGATCCGGACAGCTACATGAAAAGAAATAAAATCTTTAAAAAAAGTAATCACCACAGAACCTAAATTTCTGTTGGGCATAATGTGGAACTCCCTGGAGTAGAGGTACCTCTCAAAGGGCTACTCTTACTTTAACATTCAGTTGGTAATGACTGCTGTTAAGGGAACAGTATTGTGCTACCATTGAGATCATAGAATCTGGAACTAGTCGGTCTGCATTTGAACCCTGCTTCTCTTATTTTTCAATTATATTACCTTAGAAAAATTTTTTAACATCACTGTGCCTCACTTTCCTTGCTTATAAAGTAAGAATAATGAAACATTCGCTGGAGGAATGTCGTGATGATCAAATGAGATAGTGCATGAAGAATACCCATCACATAAAAGTGGCACATAAAAGTTAATTGCTGATATTGAGACAAGTGATTGAGAAACTAGGAAAATTCCCTGGCAAGTGAAATGAGGAAACTGAGGCAACTGACTGAACAAATGGATGAGCAATTAATATCCAGCTAATAAATCACAAGGCCTTATCCTCCCTAACTGAAGATGCCTGAGAGCCAGTGGTTTAAATCACCATAACTGGAGTTGTAGATAACTAAAACCTGTTAAATCCAGGCTAATGCAAGATGAAAGAAAAATTTACCAGAGAACAATCCCAAAGCTCATTATACAATCATTATAATGAAAATTGACACCACAAGTGAAAGAGGGGCTTAGGGGGACAAATGCCAGGACACTTCCAGAGTGGACCATGTATTAGGAACAAGCCCCCTCCAAACCAGAAGGCGGAGTCAGAATTTGGTGCCACAAAGCTTGGAGACAACCTCTCTTGGAAACATGAAATCTCAAGAACTAACTGACCCCATGTGCAACTCATTCATGAGGAGTGGACACATACTTCTACCTTCTTTCACAGCAGCACTTGTGCCTGGACACTTTCTTCTTCTCTACTTGAATAAAATTTGCTTTGTTCTTACTCCAATTTATAATTGAAATTTTTCCTGGGCTGGTCAAGAACCTGAAAGTTTCCTGACAGTCAAAATTTCACAGACTGTGCTGGGGCAGTGCCACCCTCAGGCATGGAAGTGGTCCAGTAATAATATACTAAAGGATTTTGTTTGCCTTTCCATTGTGCTAAAAACACTATAGTTGCCAAATCTGTCACTACTGTCAAATGCAAGTTCCAATCACAGCTATTGGCAGCTTCCCATAGAGCTGTAAGAGCTCAAATTTCATTCAGTAGAGCAGATATTGTTGAGGACCTACTGAAAAAAAAATACCCTGATAAGCACAGTTGGGGCTACAAAAAGAAATCCTGGTTGTCTTGGCATTTTGATCCATATGTGATCATGGCCTGGAGTATGTACAAAGCACTATGGAGGCACAAGTGGTCCAGCACTTGGGAGGGTTTTCTGGAGGGAACATAAAGGTATGGGTCAATTTTCAAAGCCAAATGTTATATGAATAGATATAAATATTCATTGTCATTTTTATTGTTAAAATCATTATAAGAATAAATAGCACAAGGAAATTAAGTAAGTTGCCAAAGTTAACACAACTATCTTACTACCTGGGATTTGAAAGTAATTGTCAAGCATTAGTTTATATACTTAATACTCTGGTGGATTGTATGTTTCTTTTAAATATTAGTTCCCCTCATTGTGAGATGATTATACTTCACACCTCTTCATTTGAGTAAGTTGTGACATGTTTTGGCCAGTAAAATTTGAGTGGAGGTGACGCAAGCAATTTCTGAAGAAAAACTTAAAGAGCCACCACTTGATAGTATGATATCATGATGCATAAAAGAAAAGGAATGGCTATATTCCAATAAAACTTCATTGATGGATAATGACGTTTGAATTTCATATAATTTTTACTTGCCACAAAATATTTTCTTTTAATTTTTTTCCAACCATTTAAAGTCCAAATCTTTTTTGCTTGCAGGACACACAAAAACAGGTAGTAGGTCATATTGGATCATGGGCTACAGTTTGCTGACCACTGTCCTAAGACAAAACTACACACTGTCATGTCAGATGGAGAATTACCTTTATTACTAATGAATTTGGCTTGGGTTGAAAGACCACAGCACTTCTCATTTCTGCCAATCTCAAAATGAAATTATAGAAGCTTTACTGATCTTCAGCTCTCTCTAAAGTCTTGACATTTTGTAACAAATATGTTTTGGATTAGAGTTATCTTTGCATTTCTCAGTGGTATAAAATGGATTTTTAATGATATTTTTCTCTTTTCCCAAGAACATGCAATAGGTTTATAGCTATGCAAGAAACTCTTCTTTATACTTAGATGTTAATATAGGAAGTCATAAAATCTTTTCCTCTTGATATTTTAAAAACTAGATGGATTTTCATGTGTCAGAAATTATTTCTAGTTTGTCCTGCATGGAAACAGAGAATGGACTCAACGACTTCCCCAATATCATGATTATTTAACAGCAGAATAAATGTAGTGTCATTACAGCAAAAGCATGTCAAATGGTTGGTTACTTTTTTAAGGTTTTAGGTTGGTGCACTGCAGAGTAAAGACTCTGAACATGTGGTCAGAAGACTTGACTTCATGTTGTAGCTCCATCATTGCATGACTGACTTGGTCAAATAGCCCCAAGTTCCCTCATCTAAAAAATTTGGCTAGTAATGAGAGCTGCCTCACAGGGATATAATGAGCTCAATGTGCTTAGATTTGTACCTACTTTATTATAAGCCATGAAGAATGTTTGATTTGGTATTGTAATATGTTCACCTTCAATAAGGGTGGTGATTATCCAGCTACTATAAATGTGAATGCATTCTGTACATTATAATCGACACATAATATATTATCATTAAAGGGACATCAAGCAAAGGTAGTTCTCCCAATAGTTACTTTTCATTTTTATTTTCTTATCACTGTTCTCCACCCTATTAATTTTCACTTGGAGTTTGATGAGTATTCAATTAGAGATTTACCTTTTCACCTTTTAGAACTCTTTTTTCAGAATAACAATGTAAGACATCACCTATTATTTTGAGAGTTCCCTAAAATCCCGAACTTTGGAACTTTAGCCACCTAAACAGAATTTTTAATTGGGTATTTTTCTAGTGAAAAAAAGTGCAACATTTTGTTTATGTCCTTAGAAAGTATGATATGGACCAAGAGCCTATTCCTTTCTCTAAGTTGAATACTGAAAAACACATTCTTCTGAATTCACCCACCCTTACACACACACACACACACACACACACACACACACACACACAGCACTAGGGCTTTTCAAGACCTCAAGAAGTGACATACACTTTCATTTTTGGAGAGTCTAGCTTACATCGTATTAAATATATTAAAACTGTTTATATTCTATATTTGGTCTGTTTGTCTTATATTTTAAATTATTTTAATTTTAAGGTTGGATATTAATTCTACCTTCATCATCCATAATCAAGAATTCTTGTAAAGTCACAACAATTTTGCCTGTTTTTCAATGATGAAAATTTAATATAGTGTCAGGTAGCCTTTACTGAGCAAATACCTTGTGCCATGCATAATCTTAAGCACTCTACATTTAGAGACTTTATTTTTACAGCATGGGTTAGATACTATTGTTATTCTCATTTTACAGATGAAGAAAATCAACTCTTCATGGCTCAGCACAGATAGTCTGATTTCAGAATCTATCCTTTTATAAGTTTATATTTAAGTTTGTAGTTGTTGATTTGTACTTTTCAGTTGGCTTTTTATATTTTAGGATTTTTTAAAGGTTCAGATCTCAAAATTTTTGTAGGACCCAGCAAAGTCCTTGAGGCCTAGTTGGCATGATAGTGGTACCTTTTGAAACACAGTAGTCTTACTAGCCCCATGAATTCTGCCTGACACCTCAGGATAGAGGAGCCTCAGAGAAAAGCTCAAGAAGATACAAAGAATTTCAGTGCATGAGACCCAAAGCAGCTCCACATGAAATCTTTCATCTGATGAAGCAGCCCAGTATAGAGCACTGGGACAAGAGCATGGTTCCGTGCAGTAGAAACTGCAAGAATCCAGTAGCGTGTGACTCCATCCAGGATTTGTCACTTTGGAAACAACTAGGAATCTACCCTACATACAAATAACCACATTTCCTGTGGAGATGCCAGTAGCAGGGACAAGGGTAAGTTGCTGCTCTCAGCATCTTCATGATTGACTATCAATCAGAGCAACCAGATTAAATGATCCTCAGAAGATCATTGGAAAGGACATATACAGTATTTTAGGGGAAATCGAAGACATGCTTTGGGGGAACTTTGAATCCCTGCATTTTCAGGTAAAGATGAGTCTGTTACACTAAATGCAAATTTGTTTATATTTACAATGAGATGAGACTTGGAGGAAAGTAGAAGAACATGTTGAGAAATTTATTAAAAGTTATTCATAATTTGTCCTGGCTGGGTGGCTCAGTTGGGTGGAACATCACCCCCCACACCAAAAAGTTTGCAGGTTTGATTCTTGTTCAGGGCACACATCTAGGTTGCAGGTTTAATTCTCATTGGGGCATATAAGGCAAACAACCAATTGATATTTTTCTCTCACACAGATCTCTCTCTCTCTCCTTTCCTCTCCCTGTAAAACCAATAAAGCATATCCTTAGGTGAGGATTAAAAATGTTATTCACAATTCATAAAGTTAATTTACTTTAATATTTTTATTTTTGTAAATTATGTTGTAAATAATAAGTATTCTTTGTGCATTTATCTCTTGTGTAAAGCAAGATACACTTGTATTTGTATCCAACCAAGATGGCGGGCAGACAAATTGCTGATTTTAGCAATGTCATATCTGGAGACTGTCTGGCAAAGGAAGGAGAACTGCTAACATTGATCATAAAGAACAGAATCCTCAGAAAGAAACAGGGTTATTTTTCCTCTGCAAATATTCACTGGTGTCCAGATCTGACAACTTCTTTCCTTTAGATCGGATTGCTTGTAAAACATATTTTGTCCCCAATAGCAGTTGTTCCATAGGGTTTATTTAACTGAGTGAGTATTTTTTATTACTTGTTTCTAGCATTCTTTAAGAACAAGTCTATATGAAACTTGGTAATTTATTATATATGTTACACATCTGCAATGTGCAGGGAACTAGGAAAAAACACAAAGAAGGGTGCTGCATGTTAATGAGGTTATAGTCTAGTGCAGTGATTCTCAAAAGTGCAAGGGATTTATGCCAGATCCTTCTACTTTTCTACACCCCAAACCTACCAGGGTTATATACAACAGACCATGTGTAAAGGAGTTAAGTTGTGTCCTTCTACAAAGATAACTGGTTTAAAATCACTTCTATAAATATACCACAGTTATCAACTAGAGTAACATATATCTTAGTTATGTTGGGACTGCATGAATGATTGTATACTCCATGAAATCTTTCATTTCCCCTCTGGTTTGATGGAATATATAAAATGCATGCACTGAACAAGACCCATTTCAAATTGTGAGCTGACATTTACTGATAGTTGAATCAAATATTTTATGGAATAATACTAGCCTTTGTGTGGTGCATTCTGATATTTTCTATTTTATATCAACTGAAGAACAACACAAGTCACACCATACCAAGATGACTTCTCAAACCACTAGTGAGTTGACCCCTAGAGTTTGAAAATCAATTTTCTAGGGTTTGGTAATGATTGGAAAGCAAAGATAAGAAAGAGAAGGTCATACAATGTATTCCTGCATTTTTATCATAAAAGTAATGTACTTATATATTACTTGCGAGGTTGTAGGCAGTTCACAGTGCATTTCATGTATTGAGTCATTTAATTCTTACTGCATCCCCATGAGATAGGCACATTTATGGCAGCTATTTTACAGATGAGGAAATGGATGCACAGAGGGGTTAAGTAATCTGTCCAAAGTTACCTAGGATTTGATGCCAGGACTTCTGATTCCAGAGCCCATACTCTCAACCTCTTCTAGCAAGTTCTCATCCAGTCATCTTACATAGCATGCCCTAGTCTACCATGAGCTGAGGAAACAGTAAGTATAGATCTGCTCTAGAACTGTGAAACAATAACTGGAGCACATGCTTCACCAGCAGAAATGAGAAATGCCTTCTTGGTTTACGGTAGACAACAATAAAAGTTGAATACAGACTCCAAAAGTGGTTATTTCCTAGAAATCCTAGAAGGGCTGAAATGACACAGCAGAGCAGACATGGCTAAGGTCAACCACATTGTCCCTCTGTGTTTCTTTAGGTCAAACAAATCAAAGCACTGAAGCAAACACAATCTAATTTAAATCCTGTCCTGAATCTCTTCATCTCAGATTCTAAGAAAGAGTCAGGAAACAGAACAAAGTATGTCTCAAAAATAAAAATGACAGGGAAACACATCCCAGGCCCACTAATAATTGTCATAACATTTTATTAATACCTATGAATAGTGTCCTTAAACACCACTCTTTTTTTGTTCTTCATTGATTTTAATTTAGATTGGCTTCTGACATATATATCAGGTATATGTTCAACCTTTAACAAATCACACTATTAAACCTTAGTCATTGTCCTGGGTTCCCCTGTGCATCCATTCCTAATGATCAGGTTTAATGGTATATAGGAAAATAACAGCAGTTACCTAGTGCTTTAAAAGATATGCATCATATAGAAACAAAGAGAGAAGAAAACCACTAAATGTGTTTTGTAGAATAATTTTGACTTAGTTCTTAGATGTCTTCACTGCTGTCTCTGAAGACTTATGTTCACAATGATAATGTTATTACATTGTGTAAACATTATGGGAAAACATAATAAAGATTATGTTTTTATAAAAATGATCAAAATAAACTCCAAAAATTTAACAATGTACAGCCTATATACATTATACTCAACTGTTTTCTTTCATTTAACATGTAAACTTTGCACAAGAACTTATTTTGTATTTTATTTGTACTGTCATGAAATTTCAAGGAGGCTTATATTACTAAGAGTGATCCTCCTCTACAAAGGCCTCAATACACATAAAGTAAGATACATAAGCATATTCAAGTAACTAAAAATTGATTAAAGTATTAGATATAAATGATTGCTTGGCAATGCAGAAGAAAGTATTTTAATGCAAAATATAAGGGAAAATGTCCTAGACTTGCAGACATTGATTGCTGATATTCCCTATAGTTGTCATAACTTTTGAAAAAAACAACCGTAAACTGTCAACATGTATTGGACATGTGAACTATATGCTCTGTACTTAGAAATTTTAAAAGTATGAGACTAGCCCTGGCTGGTGTGGCTCAGTGGGTTGAGTGCTGGCCTGTGAACCAAAGGTTCACTGGTTTGATCCCCAGTCAGAGCACATGCCTGGGTCATGGGCCTGGTCCCCAGTAGGGGGTGCTCTAGAGGCATAAACACATTGATGTTTCCTCCTCTTCCCCTCTCTCTAAAAATAAATAAATAAAATCTTTTTAAAAATAAAAGTATGGGAGTCAATTTTATTTCATGTCAAATGTTATGACAATATAAAGTTTCTTGTTTACAGCTAGGAGTGCCTAAATGAGAACAGATAGATGGGCTCAACTTCAGAAGAATAAGGTTTATTTAAAATAATTAAGATTTACTAGGTTTGACTTTATTAATTCAACATACTCTTTAAATTTTTAATTACAGTTTACATTCAATGTTATTTTGTATTAGTTTCAGGTGTGCAACATAGTGGTTAGACAATCAGGGACCACTCTTCTTTGATATTCTGCCTAATGACTTGTGTTTGGACAGCACCTTGGTTAATATTTTCTCTCTTTGTTCTCCATAGCCAAAATAAGCAACTCCAACCCAAGTAGGGACCTTTGTACTTTATAATAAAAGGAAAATAATTATTGTATTGAATTCATTCTAGTTGATTCACTGTCTGTATATTTTGTTTTAAAAGGCTTCACAAGTTTCCTGGTTTTCATTTATAAAAACATCATAAAAGTGGATTAATTCACATATTTCTTAGTGACTATTTAAGGCACTCCATTTTCAAAACAGCTCACACACCATCATACTTGTAAAATGATAATATAATATAGAATATGAGCTCCAAAGACATAAATTGTGAAAGTATGTTATTAAGAATGGCATAGACTATATACCATTGACCTAAAAATCATGCATAATTTGAAACACAATAGTCTAAAAAGAACTTATGTATGCTACATATGCATTCCTTAACATTTTAGGTTGGTGTGATAGAGCAGTGGGTTACAACTCTGGCTAAACATTGGAATTATCTGAGACAACTTCAAAAAAAAATACCTGTGCCTTTTCCCCAATTTCATATTAATTGGTTCCACATCTTTGGGAGGCAGATCTTGGACACCAGCTTTTCTCAAAGCTTTCAAATTTGTTTTAAAGAGAAACTAGCATTAGGATTTCACAAAGGAAAAGAAAGGAGAACTAATGTCTTTCCTTGCCACTGTCAGAAACATAATAGAGAGATGAATGGCCCAACTAGATTGGTGCTGGTCTCTTTGCAAAGCCTAGGTAACAGGCATGTGGGATTTGCATTGCTAACTACATTCTTTTTCAGTATGCTGACACCCCAAGTGGTTTTAAATCAATCTATGTGGTTCTCAGAAACTCCAACACTATCTAGTATGTATGTAGACATAGTCAAAACTTAGGAACTGAAACCAATTTCTTTTTTTAGTTTCCCTGCCCCCAAATCCAGCAATGATGTGAATTACAAAGAGTCTATTTGAGGAGCAGTATAGAGATTAAAACTGCAGTTTCCATAGTCTGGCTCCCTAATTTTGATCCCCACATTTCAATTTGCCAACTCTATGATTTTGAGAAGATATTTTATTTGTCTCAATTTCCTCACTTGTAAAAGTCTTACTAGATAGTTACAAGTGGTAGATATCTTAATACAGGTAAACATTTTGAACAAAGTCTGCAACATACTAAGTGTTCAATAAATGTTAACTTCCTTAGCATGCAAAGCTAGAGGTGTTTGTTTCCTACTAGAATAAAATAATTGTGTTAAATCTGTTACAGAATGTCAATATCAATTTACTCATTGAACCTGGTAAAAGAGAAAAATGTTCTGAAGAGTTTACATAACAAAATGTCAGCAGCAGTGGGGACAAGGGGCAGGCTGCTCCTGCCCTGCTCAAAGACTAAGGGCAGAGCTGGGGCTCTCGTGGGTAAAGAGATTCTCCCTCCCCTAACCCCCCACCAGTGACCAGTCACAAGCTGTGAACAGGGATGAGGTTAACACTCATGTTTCAGCAGAAGGGGTAACTGTACTTGGCAGTGGGTGGGGACAAGGCTGAGGCCACATCAGCAACTACATCACCCCAAGGGTTTAGGCCAGTCTGGGGAGATTCTCTGCCCCCAAATTTGTTCAGGATGGGGGACCAGAACACTCTATCCATCACAGTCTCTCTCTCCATTATCTCTTATTTATGCCGAAGTTCCCTGTTTCATAGAAAAAGAGTAACTCAAGAAATATAAAATGACTTCTGGTCAAGATGGTGGCATAGGCAGACTTGGCTCACCTTTTCGCACAACCACATCAAAATTACAACTAATATATAGAACAATCATCACACAGAACCATCAAATATCAAGTCAAATGGAAGTCTGACAACTATGGAATTAAAGAAACTACATTCATCCAGACTGGTAAGAGAGGCACAAACCAGAACCGGCTAGTCCCACACCCATGTGTGGTGAATAAAAATTTGGGGGGGATATGTCAGGAGCAAGGAGTCTCAGCCACACACTAGACCCCCTAGCCCAGAGGTCCAGTATCAGGAAGGTAAGTCCCCACAACTTCTGGCTACAAAAATCAGTGGTCAGTGAGTCAGTGGAAGAAACTTCTGGAACCACAAGCAGTTCCTCTTAAAGAACCCCCATACAGACTCACCTACTCAGACACACTGTCTCTGAGCTCCAGGCACCAGGGCAGTAGCTTGAAAGGCACCAGTGGCATACAGGGATCAACTGAAGTGTCTCACATCAAGGGGAGCAGAGGCCATTGTCCCTTTTTTAAATCTTTCCCCCACAGAGCCGGAAAGCTGGTGCCATATCAGAGACTCCAAAGACCTGGCTAATGCTGTGGAGATCCCCAGAGACTCTGCCTCACCCCCACTTACAGGCCCACCCAAGCTCTTTTTCCATGTAAATGGCTGATCTTGGCTCAGGCTTCACAACTTCTTAAATCCTCTCAAACAAGCAACAGCTGGCCTCAGTGAGCTTTGGGCCCAGCACTAGCAGCAGCCAGTTTAGACTGACTGCTTGGATTTGCCTGGGAATCTCCAATCCCAGCACAAGTAGCAGTCATCTCAGATTGCATTATAGCTCAGTCAGGGCAGCCCCAGGCAAAACAGGGGGTGCTGACCTTGGTCTGCATCACCCAGGAAACCCCAGGGCCAGTGCACCCAATGAACAGCTACAGACTATGTTGGAGCACCACCACCCTGCCCCTGCACAGCTGACTCTCCAGGGAGGACAGAGGTTGGAGGTCAGTGGTCATGGACAATCCTTGTAGCTGACTGTCCTGGGAAAATTACTCCCATTGATCTGTCAACAGCAACCAAGGTTCAATTAAAAGAGAAGGGTATGCTCAGCCCACATGAAGGGCACAACTTGAGTACCCAGCTTGGGTGATAGGAGAGGCTGTGCCACTGGACCCTACAGGACACCTACTATATTATGCCACACTACCAGGACACAGAGTCAAAGCAGCTCTATCTAATACATAGAAACAAACATAGGGAAGCTGCCAAAATGAGGAGAGAAAGAAATGGCCCAGATGAAACAACAGATCAAAACTCCAGAAAAATAGCTAAGTGAAATAGAGATAAGTAATCTATCAGATGCAGAGTTCATAAATTGATCATAAAACTGATTATAAAGATGCTCAAAGAACTTAGTGAGGACCTTAGCAGCATAAAAAAATCAGTCAGAAATGAAGGATTCACTAATTGAAATAAAGAACAATTTATAGGGAAAAATAGTAGAGTGGATGAAGCTGAAAGTCAAATCAGAGATTTGGAAACATAAGGAATTAAAAAACAACCTATCAGAACAACAAGAAGAAAAATGAATCCAAAAAAAAATTAGGATAGTATAAACAGCCTCAGGGACAACTTCAAGAGATCCAACATTCACACCCTAGGAGTTCCAGAATGAGAAGAGAAAGAGCAAGAAATTGGAAATCCATTGGAAAAAATAATGGAAGAAAGTTTCCCTAATTCAGTGAAGGAAATAGACATGAAAGTCCGGGAAGCACAGAGAGCCCCAAACAAGATGCATGAAAAGAGGCCCACTCCACAACACATCATAATTAAAATGCCAAAGGTTATAGATAAAGAGAGGATCTTAAAAGTAGTAAGAGAAAAGCAGAGTTACCTACAGGGGAGTTCTCATAAGACAGTAAGCTGATTTCTCAAAAGAAACCTTGCAGGCTAGAAGAGATTGGCAAGAAATATTTAAGGTCATGAAAAGCAGGAACCTATAGCCAAGATTGCTTGACCCAGCAAAGCTATCATTTAGAATCAAAGAGCAGACAAAGAGGAGCTTTCAAGACAAGAAAAAACTAAAGGACTTCATCATCACCAAACAATTATTATATGAAATGTTAAAGAGATTTATTTAGGAAAAAGAAGATCAAACCTATAAACAATAAAATGGCAAAAATGCAAATCTATCAACAATTGAACGTAAAAAAAAAGTAAGCAAACAAGAAGAACAGAGACAGAGTCATGAATACAGAGAGTGTTTTTTTTGGTTGCCAGATGGGATGGGGTTGTGGGGTAATGGGTGAAGAGATGAGGGGATTAAGAAGTACAAGTAGGTAGTTACAGAATAGCACAGGGATGTAAAGTACAGTATAGGAAATGTAGTAGTCAAAGAACTGATACACATGACCCATGGACATGAACAATGGTGGGGGCACTGCCTGAGGGAGTGTGGGTGCTGGATGGAGGGGAGAAAAGGGGGAATATCAGGACAACTATAATGGCATAATCATTAATATATATTTAAAAAAGAAATGTAAAAATCTTTGTCTAAAACACTGTGTAGTAAGTACTAAGAATTAGTATGTTATTATAACACACACACACACATGCATATTTTTTAAAAAGCCATTTTACTGAAAATATTCAAACTAGACAATATATTGCTTAGATCGGTAGTTGTCAACTTTGGCTGCACTTGGAGCTTCTAAAAATACCAGTGCTGGGATCCTACTTACAGATATCCTGATTTATCTGACACTTTGTGGGATCCAGCCTGGGCTGCAAGGTTTTTTGTGGGGAGACCATCACAGGAAACACAGTGGGGTAGTGGAGAAGAAGGAAAGGTGAGGGAAGAAAGTCAATAAAAAGTGCATTGAGCCCTGGATGGTGTGACTCAGTGGATTGAGTGTGGGCCTGCTAAACAAAGGGCCACTGGTTCGATTCCCAGTCAGGACACATGCCTGGGTTGCGGGCCAGGTCCCCACTAGGGGTATGTGAGAGGCAACCACGCGTTGATGTTTCTTTCTCTCACTTTCTCCCTCCCTCTCTCTCTAGAAATAAATAAGTAAAATATTTTTAAAAAATGCATTGAAGAGGTTACCATGCTAGGAAATGAAGTCAGTCTTGTTGGTGATCCTCTGAGAGACAGTGTGGAACATGTCTCAGAATTATCCTACTAAGGAGTAAGGAAGCTGAAATATTTATATGACAACTCCTGTCCTCCATTTGTTTAGAATAGCTCCTAGGGTTTTAATTCCTCAGCAATTACAGTCTTCCCCTTTGTGTGTATGTTGGATGGTGGTGGTCATAGAACATTCTCAAACAGAGAGATATAGGAAGTCATTGCCCTGTATTGGAACTGTCTGCAGGAGACATTAAATCAAGGTGATATGGGCAAAGTGCCAACAGCATCTTCTAGACTCAATCATTTTGGTTTGTTTGTGTCCCCTGCCTATATACAACTGGTGCTGGATTAACCATGTGTTGGCATTTTCTAGGCAACAAGAAATCTCATGGTTAGGTCACATTAACAAAACTAATGTCATTGTGACTTCTTAGGTTTAATGGATTTTATATTATATAATCTCCATATAGGGAACCAAGTGATTAAGTGCAACATTTTTAAAAACAAAAGTTTGTGAAAAGAATCGATCTTTTCTTTAAAAATAAACAAAGGTGCGTATGTGTGCAGATAATAACATCACAACATTATGTAGTCATAGGTTCACGCATTTCTAGAGATCTTCCTATTAATATTAAAAGAAGCTGTACTCACCAGATATATAGATGTGTGGAGAATAACAACTCTGGTTTAGTCTTGGCATGATGTCATTGAATGTATGGATAGAGAGCAGTTTTTCCAAGCAAAGGAACACAATGGCTTCTTTCTTGGCATCTGGCCATGATATTCTGATTCTAACATGCACATAAATATTAGTCACAGAGCATAGAATGACCCAGAGATGATGATTCTTGACAAACCATCTATTTCTATTAGTGTGGCCACACACTTAAATAACCTATTGTTTTTTCAGTTGTTAGGTTGGCAATCTGCCAGTCATTGCTGACAAAGTAAAAATAGTTTTCTACAAAGTGTGCAGAAAATTCTTCCATGTGAAAATGCTATTTCAAACAGTATAATCATTGTTCACAAAAGTGTGATATCGCTCAGCTTACAATGAGCCATAGCCATAGATCATGAGCAGTTTGTTTTTCATTAATGTGGGCCAGCTGGCAAGATACCCTATGAAGCCCCTTAGAAGACTGGGTGTGGAAATAATTATTTATGAAGGTATAAACTGACAGGATTGTAATAGTGATGAATTGGCACACATGGAGCTCTTAGATGATGAATTGAAGTAAGTCTTGATCCTCTAAAAGATGCCTAATATCCACATAACTTGATTAATGAATTTTTCTGCACTATAGATGATCTGATATCATATACTTTTCAAAACTCTGCTCAGGAATAATAAGCAAAAAAAAAATCCTTAAAATAGTGCATGGATATCAGACTGTTCTGAGTGTTGAGAATGTTGGGTATTTCTTCAGAAGACAATAATGGCCACTAATCTACCAAAATATCATTGAGATATTCTCACAAAAGACAGATGAATACAGACTTTGTGGGGCTATTCCATAGGTGGTAAAACTTTTCCAATAATTCCTACTGTTGCAATATATATTTGTGAACAGGCTACTGTCAAAAAGCTTCATTATCTGGAGCAAAAAAACCAACATTAATGTGTGAAAATACACCCACAACAAAGCAAGCTTTTCTTATTGTGGAAAAATTATCTGTGGATATAAATATGGTACACTTGCATTGTCAGACACAAAAAATTAAGGGGTACAATGATTAATAAAAGGATGAGGCATAGGGAGAAGCCCACAAAGAATAAAAATATACAAATGTAAGAAACCTAAAATACACATAAAAGCTAGAAGAGAAACTCAATAGCCTTTTATTAGAGAAGAGAGAGTACAAGGGTGAGGGAGGCTGATTTAGTAAAGCACTGATGGATAACAAAAATACAAAGCCCTGAAAAGTGCAGTGCACTGGGAATTGATAGAATTTGTTCTAACTTAGGCTGTGTATCTAAGCAGACATTCTTTGCTGTGTGTCTAAGTAGACATTCACATCACCCCTCTGTAAAATAAAAGCATATACAGAGTTAGATTTCCTTCTTAACTCAAACATATATACTCTTTTAAAAAAAGATTTTATTTATTTTTATTTTTAGAGAGGGAAGGGAGGGAGAAAGAGAGAGAGAGAGAAACCTCAATGAGCGGTTGCTGGGGGTCATGGCCTGCAACCCAGGCATGTACCCTGACTGGGAATCGAACCTGCGACACTTTGGTTCACAGCCTGCGCTCAATCCCATATATACTCTTAAAAACTGTTCTAACACGCATTGCTAGTTATTCAAATTTTCAAATTCATAAAAAGTAATGCATAGCCTATGAAATTTGTACTGCAAATTAGGAATTATTTTGTAATTTATTGTTTATTGTTGGTCAGTTGCTAGGAACATTTTTTTTAATTCAAATGTACATAACTACCACTTTTTCTTACTGTGTATTTCAAATGCAAACTATTTTGATTGAATTACATTTTAAATATTTAAATGTCTAGAGGGCTTTGGTTTTTGTAGTGACAAATTGAAGTCTTTTCAACCTTTGATTAACCCTTCTTATGACATATAGACACCATTCTTATTTGTATCAAAGAGAAAACTTGCTGTATTTCCTGTAGAGGCAAGGCTTCAACCAGTAGATATCATAGCCCCAAGATTTGTACCATCATTTATAGAGCTGAGATCTCTTGCCCTATCCTGCTATAACTCACAGTTGAAGACAGTAGACAAAACACTTTCACTTACTCCAATTACTTCTAAGCATGTTAAATGTAAATCTAATTTTGTATCACATGTAAAATAGATCCTGTTGTATGGTCTTTCCAGTATTTTTGTGTTTTTTTCTTATTTGGTGTTATATGGAAGACAGATCTTGCCAATAAGACTACAGATATGGAAGGAAACATCTAAATATCATAAAATATAAGTGTCATAAAATATAAATTCTCCTATAATTAATATTTAACTGAAACTCATTTTTAATTATAAGCCAAATGGACTTTTAAATTAAAAGTAATTGCTTAAAGATTCATTTGAAAATAGAAATGCTCAAGATCAGCCAAGGAAAGTACACCAAAGGAGGATAGCAAGGCATAGAAGGACGTTTTGATATCCATCCAGAAAAATTAATCAAATCCTTACATTAAATCATTACTCCAAGTGAATTCCAGTTGCAATAATGACTTCTTACAATAAAGTCTAGGAAACTATATGTACAGCCTAAGGGAGGATGATCTCTTGATAAGACTACAATGTCACAGTAATAATTAAAAGACTGTTAGAAACAGAAGACTATATAAAAATGAAAAAAGAGCAAATACCATAAAATTTATAAACAAACTATACAAATTTGGTGCAAAACTATAATACAATGTCACAACTGGGATAAAAACACTATAGTCAAAGATAAAGAATTGTTCCATCACAGCCAGGCTTCCTCTTCTACTTTTTTAACCACTGCCAGATAGGCGGGAATTTAATCCAATTCCTGCCTATCTCCACCCCCTCCCAAAGCCTTGAAATGCATGAAATTTTCTTCCATTTCCAAAGTGTTGTTATTTCAAAAATGCCATATAAGTAAAACATGTTCTATGTAAGCTTTTGAAATTGGCATTTTTACTCAGCATAACTTCTTGAAATTAACCCAAATTGTTGAATACATGTATACTAGGTCTATCCAGAAAAAATCCAGCCATTGTTAATATAACGAGATCAGATTGTGTGACATTGATGTAACCTGGCAGCCAAAGAGAGTAGACTGGGATGTGTATGAGTGAACAATGATGACTTCACTGTACTAGTCAGTGGGGACAGTAGATGCTGTTGAGTGAGCACGTGTACTGTGTGGCCATAGGATTCAAAATGACTGAGTGAGTAGAGCAATGAATCTGTATCAAATTTTGCATTAAGCTTGAACATTCCTCTGTGAAAACTACTCAGATGATTCAGAAAGCCACAGCTATGGGCAATTGGTGATTGGCAGCTTCATCATGATAATATTCCCGCTGATGCATCACATCTCCTGCAGTTTTTTGGTGAAACATCAAATCACTCAGGTGACTCAGCCCCTCTACAGCTCAGATTTGGTACCCCACAACTTCTGGCTTTTCCCAAAACTAAAATCACCTTTGAAAGGGAAGAGATGTCAGACCATCAATGAAATTCAGGAAAATACAATGGGGCTGCTGATGGCAAATAAATACATGGGGAGAACTGTGTGAGGTCCCTAAGTATCTACTTTGAAGGGGACTGAGATGTTATTGTCCTAGCACGTTTCTTGTATCTTGTATCTTTTTAAATAAATATACCTATTTTTCATATTTTGCATGGCTGGATATATTCTGAACAGACTTCTCATACACACATATATATTTCATTTTTATTACTGAGTAATATTCTATGGTATATATGCATCATGGTTTGTTTAACTATTAACCAGTGAGGGAAATCTGACTTATTTCCAGTTTTTGGCTATTATAAACAAGGCAGTTATGAGCATTTGTGCACACATTTTGTGTGTGTGTTTAACCCTAAGTTGTCATTCCTTTGCTAAAAATGAATTTAATTGCTGGGTGATTTATTAGTTTCATGTTTAGTTGTTTATGGAACTTGCACATTGTTTTTCTACTGTAGTTGTGCCATTTTACATTGTTGTTAGCAATGTATAACTAATCCAATATCTTCACATCTTCACCAATTGTTGGTATTGTCACTATTTTTTTAAAGGTCTAATTGGCTTTATTGTATAATTCATGAATTGGGCAGCCTCTCATCTAGTAATTAGAAAGGTGTTCTCTGTCACTAATTTTTATGTTACAAAATTTGATAGGTGTGTAGTGATATTACATTGTGGTTTTAATTTATATGTATATGATGACAAATAATGATGAACATATTTTATGTGTTTATTTGCCAACTGCATATTTTATAATTGAAATTTTCTTACTACTGAGTTTAGTTGATTTTATTGTGGTAAGATTCTTGAGTTTTGGGAGTTCTTTATACATTCTAGATATTAGTTCATTGTCAGATATGTGGTTCACAAATATGTTCTCTAAGTCTGTACTTTGTCTTTTCAACATCTTAACAGGGTCATTCACAAAGCAAAATTTTTAAATGTAAATATGAATTTTTAATTTTGATGAAGTTCAATCTAATGGTGCTTTTGATGTTAAGCCTATTAACTCTATTAAAATTTGCAAAAACTTACTCATACGTTTCTTTTTTTAATACAAACCTTTTTTCACTAAAGATTTTATATATTTTTAGACAGAGGGTAAGGGAGGGATAAAGAGAGGGAGAGAAACATCAGTGTGTGGTTGCCTCTCACACACCCCCTACTGGGGACTTGGGCTGCAACCCAGGCATGTGTTCTGACTGTGAATCAAACCTAGGACCCTTTGGTTCGCAGGAATGCACTCAATCCACTGAACCACACCAGCCAGGGATACTCATATGTTTCTTCTAAATGTTTATAGCTTTACATTTTAACTTTAAATGTATAGTCCATTTTGAGTTATGTTTTGTATAAAGTGTGCAGTTTAAGTAAAGGTTTAACCTTGAACCTTTAAGGTCGAATGGTCTTGGTTGAATCCAATTTTTGGTGACTGTGAATTGAGCTGCTATAAATATTGATGTGCAGGGTTTTGTTGTTGTTGTTGTTGTTGTTGTTGTTGTTGTTGTTGTTGACATAGATTTTCCATCCAATTGGTAAATACCCAGGAACACAAATGCTCGATAGGGTGGTAAGTTCATCTCTAGTTCTGTAAGAAACACAAACTGTCTTTCCAACAGACTGTAGTAATTTGCATTTTCACAAGCAAGAAATGAGAGTTCTAGTTACTCTGGATCTTTGAAAGGAATTAGTTTTGTCAGTGTTTAGAATTTTAGCCATTCTAATTGCTGTGTAGTGTTATCTCATTATTTTAATTTGAATTTCCTAATGATAATGATGTATTTCATATGCTTATTTCTTATCACTTTATATTCTTTGTTGTAGTGTCTGTTCAGATATTTTTTCCATTTTTAATTAGGTTGTTATCTTTGTGTTGGGTTTAAGAGTTCTTTGTAAATTTTAGATAAACATTGATCACCTGTGCTTTCTTATTATTTTTCCCAGTTAGTAGCTTGTATTCTCCCTTTCTTTCACAGAGTAGTTTTTATGTTTAATTAAGTCCAACTTATCAATGTTTCTTTCATGGCTTGTGCTTTTCATGTAATAGGTAAAAATTCAACACTACATACCAGGTAATGTGGATTTTGTCTTATTTTTTTTCTTCTAAAAATTTTGTAGTCTTGAATTTCACATTAGATCCTATGATTTATGTTTTCCTTCATTTTCTTAAATTTATTGGTTAATAAGATTATATAGGTTTCAAGTGCACATTTCTATGATACATGACCTAGCATTAACTTCTGAATGGTGTAAGGTATTGTCTAGGTTCATCTTTTTACATATGGGTGTCTTATTGTTTAGGTGCCATTTGTTGAAAAAACTATATGCTCCATTGCAACTTTTTTGAAAATCATTTGATTATATTTTTCTAGTCTGCTTCTGGCTTCTATTTTGTTTCATAGGTATGTATTTTTTAATCAATACCGAATTCTCTTAATTACAGCAGTTTTATAGTAAGACAAATTTGGGTAATGTTATCTTTTAACTTTGTTCTTTTTTTTTTTAAGTATTTTGTTGGCTATTCTAATTGTTTGACTTTTTATGTAAACTACAGAATCCATTTGCCAATATCTAGAAAATAACCTTGCTGGGATTCTGATAGAAACTGTGTTGAGTCTATGGACAGATTTGGAAAAAATAGAGTATTAACAATAGTGAGTCTTTTCAATCCATGAGCTTGGAATACCTCTTCATTGATTTATTTAGATCTTCTATCATTTCTTTCATCATTGTTTTGTAATTTACTATATACTAATCTTGTAACTTTTTACTTTTTGGTGCTGTTTCAAAGGTTTTTTTTTAAATTTTAATTTCAAAATGTTTATTGCTGGTATATAAGGAAACAATGGACTTTTGTAAATTGACTTTATATGCTGGGGCCATGCTATATTGGCTTATTTCAGGAATTTTGTTTGAGAGAGTTTTTATTTATGCCTCATTTTTAAAGGAGAATTTTACTGTATATTGAATTCTATGATGGTGATTTTTCCCTTTCAACACTTAAAATACTTCATTCTACTTTCTTCTGGCTTCCCTAGTACCTGACAAGAGCTTCACTGTAAATAAATTTTTATCCCTTTTCCTTTAGAGGTAAGCTTTTTTTTCTTCAGGCTTCTTCCAAGATTTTTTATTTTGTCATTTTTTTCTCTGCTATTTGAATGCATGATGTATGCAGGTGTCTGTGTGTGCATGTGTGCATGTATGTAACATAAATATATATGCAAACATATCTGTTGAGTTACAAAGCAGGAGCCGTTTGAATGGGGGATGAGGAGAAAAAGAAGCCAAATAATATAAAAAAGAAAAAAATGGTTGTACACAGTACAAGTGAGTATGATATCATATAACACATTTATGTAAAATTATATATGTAAAATATTTTTAAAATACAGTATGAAAAAGAAAATCTGAAGTAGACTGTTGATTGTTGATTATATAAGACATTTCCCTCACTTCAATCAAAAAGAAAACAAAATGACTTGTCCTGTGACCTGTAATCATAATCCTGTGTGGATTTGTGCAAATAGTTGATCTCTAAAATTACATAAACTAATGCTTTTAAGCCTAAGACACACCTGAATGTTCTTTTGCTTAAGAAACATGAAATAACCCATCTGAGGTGTGAATATGAATTCTTTAATCTTACATAAAAAAACTTTATGCATTTTGATATGTTCTGGTGACAACGGACAATAGTGCTATTGTTCATTTATCTGTATAAAGAAATACAGGAATGGGCAAAAGTAAGCTTACAGTTGTATGGAAAATAATGCAATAGTTAATAAATAATAATACAAAAATAAACTCTGTGTTTTGCATGCTTAACAACTATAAACCTACTTTTACCCCACCCTGTATCTAGGCTAGCATATATGTAACCATGTAGCATGGGGTTCAGCTGCTAGTGACACTAATACATGACCCAAGAATTTATGCTGAAAGAAACAGGTTTTTATTAACAGGGTACCAATTTGGGGGGTGCTGAAAGGACTCCTGCTCTGAACCCTTTTCTCCCATGAGACCCAGAAATTGTCTTGTTCCTCAAAAGACTACAAGCCAAAATAACCACACTCAGAAATTCCCCATTTCCTTGTCTGTCCTTAAGCCTGTCACAAAAAGGGATCTCCATCCTCTCTGGAATGTGCACCTGTGGGTTTCAGACTTGCCATCTCCTTACAGCAGCGCTCTCTCTCAGGATCTGGGGAGCGCTGCTCTTAGTCTGCATGTAGTCATCCAGGACCCACGTGCAATGCTGCACTGGATCATAGTCTCCCAGAGGCCAGAGCCCAGGGAGGTGCAAGTCCCACTGTGGGACCTAGCCTCCAGGAGCAGGCTTCCAACTATGCGAGGTCTAAGCCCCTGGTGGGCTTAACATCTGCCTGGAACCACAGGTGTTCAAGTCCATGCAAGGATCAGGACCAGAGACCCAGGAGGTCCAAGGACCAAAGCCAGAGCCAAGACCCTGCACTCAACGCCAAAAGCCCAGAGAGAGCGAGAGAGCTTGCACCAACTCCAAATCAAAACCCCAGTACCAAGAGAGAGAGTGAACTTTCTCTGTGCCTTTACTTTCAAAAGGGTCCTTCCAAAATCCCAGGAGCACGGGAAGCCCAGTGGGAGTGTACAGTTTTCCAAGCAATGGCTGTGTTTCTCTTTGCCCTTTTTTCTGGACATGAGCAGAAGCCTCCACTCATCTTTTGTGGAGCACCCACCCCTCACAGCTCATGTAAACACTGTATAGCCTGTGTCCTGAGCTAGAAGCCTCAAAGCTGTGGGCTATTAAGCTCCAGCTCTGGTTTCAATCCCAGGAGTTCTCTTCCCCTCCTCCTGCCAACTACATTGTGTTTATACTAGCCTCTTGCCTCAGGCAATTCCCTTTTTCAATCAGCCACTCCCATCCTGGAAGGCAGGCTGCTTTAATCTTCAGCCTCCAAATTCCCCTGGGGTGGGGTTTCCCCTGAACCTCGGGTCTTCCCCTGTTCTCTGGGGATCTCAGGTCTGACTTACCCCATTACTTATATGCCTTCCTGAAAAAGCTTAAATATCTAAATTTATAAAGTAAGCTGTCACTCACAATATATATATGATACTTAGGCTAGAATTAATTTTTCTAAATGAATATTGCTCCTTTTACAGTAGTCATGAAGATATAATCATTCATTAACCATTCATTTTTTTTCAAGATATATATGGGAAAAATCTACTGTGTCTAGATCCTGTACTAGGGACTCAGGGCACAGCAGTGAAAAATCCCCCAACTCTTAATGGTTAATGATACCATTAACGCACTAGCCAGACAATTTCAGACAGTTATTAAGTATTGTGAAGAAGATCAAGGTAAGTAAATAGAAGGCGATGGAATGAAGGCAGGGCCTGTTTCAGGTAGGGTGACACTGAGTAGAGACTTGAATAGAAGGAGGGAGGAGCTACCTGAAGTATGGGGGAAGAGCACTTCAGGCAGAATAGCACAGATAAAAAGCTCTGACACATGAACAAGCTTGACATGTTGAAGGAGCTGCAAAAATTCTTGTATAATTAGAGGAAAAAGCAATGGGGAAAGAGTGGGAGGAGAGATTCAGTAGGAAAGCAAGAATGAGAGAACAAGGGATTAGTAAGACATGGAAGGAGTTTGCATAGTATTCGAATTGTGATAATAAGCCACCAGAAACCCTTAAAAGGGAAAATGAACTAAAGAGATTTATATTATAAAATAGTCTGCTATTACAAAGATGGGATTTAGAATTCTATTTTGAATTTCACATTTGGGATTCCCTTCAAATCTTGTATCACATTCACAATAGTATTTTTTAAAGATTTTATTTCTTTTTCATTAGAGAGAAGGGAAGGGAGGAAGAAAGAGAAGGAGAGAAGAAACATCAATGTGTGGTTGCCTGTCACTCACCCCCTACTGGGGACCTAGCCTGAAACCCAGGCGTGTGCCCTGACTGGGAATCAAACCCGTGACCCTTTGGTTTGCAGGCCAGTGCTCAATCCATGGAGCCACACCAACCAGGGCTCACAATAGTATTTCTAAAAGAAGAAAATATTTGTATCTTGAGGATGAATTTCATTACAAAAAATATTTTATGTTTAAGGCTACTGAATCTAGGCCAGCTGAGGCTGGGTTAGAGGTCCCCGCTTCTTTGAAAAATATCTGCTGGGACAGAATTTTTTTTTCTTATTCTCTGCTTCAAGTGGGGCTTACTCCTTAATTCACTGGGCTTGGAGATTTTTCATGGTTCTTTGTTTTGAGGGAGATTTCACTTCCCAATTTATGGGCTGGAAACATTTTCCTGGTGCTTGTGAGACATTACTGTTCTATTTGACCTTGCTACTCCCATGATTAGTTCTCAGTTGACTGAAACCTGTTTCTTGAACTCTACTGAGTATAAAATCCACGAACTCTGTCCAACTCCTTCTATTTAGCATATTTTTACTAAGAATAATAAATGGAACTTTAATGGCCTCTTGGGAAACTTAAGATCCTCTCAATCATGTTGCTCTGAAGACTGAGCCTTCCCATTATCATGTTGGCTCTTCATTCATACTTTTTACAATCTTCAATTAAAAATATCAAAGACAAACTGTACTAAAATTTTAACATGGAAAGCTATTCAGTCTGTCTTTTCATATGACTTTGTGTCTACATGTGCAAGAAATGTTCAAACCTGTAGAGAATTTTTATGAGTCTATTTAAGCCATACTGATGACATACTCCAGGGAGCAAAATCCCAAATGATCCAGAGAACAACAGTTTTGCAGTTTCTTTTATCCATTTGCAATTAAAGAAATATTTAATATAATAAAAAATGAAGAAATATTAAATAAATATGGAAGGAAGCAACACAAGGATGAGATTACAAGAGAATAAGAAGATCGTGTGCTGTCTTGAGGGTTAATACCCCCTTCCAGGGTTATTTTTTCTATTTCCAAAGTGTGTTAACCTATACTGTGCTTAAAACCTTTTACTGACATGGCTGGTGTGGCTCAGTGGACTCAATCACCAGCCTCCAAACAGAAAAGTCTCTGGTTTGTTTCCCAGTCAGTGCACATGCCTGGGTTGCAGGACAGGTTCCCAGTTGCAGGTGTGAGAGAGACAACTGGTCAATGTATGTCTTGCACATATGCATTTCTGTCCCTCTCTTTCTCCCTCCCTTCTCATCTCTCTAAAAATAAATAACTGCAATCTTTAAAAAAAAAAACTTTTACTAAACAAGTGATGTGCCTGGGGCATGATTACCCACAATGACCTGCCCAGTTAGGAATTTAAAATCAGATCATTCTGTTAGGTTACTTTCCATAGCATCCATTTTTTTTCATCCACAGTGTGTAATGAATATGTGACATTTTATTACCTGTGGACAGTACTAATTAATTTCTAAAGTCCCTTAATAGACTTCTATTCAAATTGATTTGGAGATTAATGAGCTCTTATATAAATTGTTTCTAAAATTCCCAGAAATATAAAAACAAGCCCAAATGCTTTTCAAGTTCACATCAATTGAGTAAATCCTTGGCACTTAAGATTATTTAATATTGCTGGTATAATTTTTAAAAAGTGATGCCTTATGAATTACCAGCATTAAGTATAAAATGAACATACATTTTAATTGTACTTGGGCTTACTAACCAAACAGGTTGATATACATTTACTTGTTGTTTAAGATTATACAATTGTAAATTCAAACTAAGAAAAAAATGTACATGTAAAGGTGCAGTGAAAATAATTGCTTGAATCCCATTATGTCATGTATATCAAGAAAAGTAGTATAATAAAATAAACAGGTACTTAATTGTTTGTTTAGGTTTCTGTTTTGTGATGCTTGCCTAACATGCAAGTGCTGTAATAGTAGTCAACAGGGACACGCCTTGAGATGATGGCTAGCCATGTTTGGTGTTGTAACATGTCTACCCAAAAATAGTTCCTGAACTCTTTTTGGTAACTTGAAACCTTAGCATTGTGCTAACTCAGATAACAGATATATATTAAATATTTTGATGATTTCTAAGTAAAATAAACTACTGAAATATTAATTACTCATAATAAATTTAAGTATACATACTTTTGGCATCCTATTTTTATATGGTACAGAGAAGCTAAATATATTTGGAACTATTAATAAGTATGTTTTCTTTGCCACATTGAGAATTTATACTTATGAGGAAGAACATGCCCATACAAATTGTGAGATGTTATATTCATAAAATTTGCTAGTCTGCTACAGAATGCTTCTGTGTAAAAGGCTTCACAATTATTCTAAATGTGTGAAATATGTCATTGGTATTTTAATAAGGATTGTTTGAATCAATAAATTGCTTTGGGTAGTATGGACATTTTGATGATGTTAATTCTTCCAATTCATGAACACAGTATATGCTTCTATTTATTTGTGTCTTCCTTTATTTCTTTCTTCAGTGTTGTGTAGTTTTCTGATTATAGGTCTTTTACCTCCTTGGTAAGGTTTATTCCTAGGTACTTTATTTTTCTTGTTGCTATAACAAATGGGATTTTTCCCTGATTTCTTATTCTGATTATTTTATTGTTGGTGTATAAAAATACCTTCTATTTCTGAATATTGACTTTGGATCCTGATGTTTTGATAAATTCACTTATTAGGTGGAGTAGTTTTTTGGTGTAGCTACTGTGGAAAACAGTGTGGAATTTCTGCAAAAAGACTGAAAAAGGATTGCCTTTTGACCCAGCAATTCCGCTGCTGGAATTATACACTAAGAATCCCAAAACACCAATTCAAAAGAACCTATGCACCCGTATGTTCCTAGCAGCACAATTTACAATAGCTAAGTGTTGGATGCAACCTAAGTGCCCATCAGTAAATGAGTGGATCAAAAAACTGTGGTATGTTAACACAATGGAATACTATGTAGCAGAAAGAAAGAAGGAGCTGCTATCCTTTGTGACAGCATGAATGGATCTGGGGACTATTATGCTAAGCGAAATAAACCAGGCAGTAAAAAAGAAATACTATATGATCTCACCTATAAGTGGAACATAGTCAACAAAACAAACAAGCAAGCGAAACATAACCAGAGATACTGTAATAAAGAACAAACTGACAGTAAACGGAGGGGAAGTGGGAGGGGATAATAGGGGAAAAAGAGGAAGGGTCCTCAAGGAACAACTATAAATGACTCATGGAAAAAGCCAAAGTGGGGGTAAGATGGAGGGTGGGAGGTGGGGGATGGGTGAGGCAGGGGGGAGTGCTGAGGGGAAAATAGAGACAACTATACTTGAACAACAATAAAAAAAAGTAATTGCAAAAAAAAAGGAAAAAAAAGAAAGTTCACAGTTGGAGAAAGATGGAAAATCTAAAGCAAATATTAATAGTTATGGGAGGTTTCTCAAAAAATTTTATTCAAGCAGTAAGATTGAAAGGGTTTATTTATAAGAATTTTAAAAATTATTTCTAATTTCAAAATTAACCTGGTACAAATCTAGAATTTAGATATCTGTTGAAACAAAGTTCTTAGATTATCTGTCTGTTCTTACTAAGAAATTATAAATGCCTTTTCTTTATCTTTTGAG
The DNA here is from genome assembly GCF_019186645.2 of Phyllostomus hastatus. Classification (NCBI taxonomy): domain Eukaryota; kingdom Metazoa; phylum Chordata; class Mammalia; order Chiroptera; family Phyllostomidae; genus Phyllostomus; species Phyllostomus hastatus. The sequence continues at coordinate 4,334,094 of NW_025333841.1, read as the reverse complement.
TAACCTGCCTAGGAAACAAAGGTATTGCTTCTTATTTGAATAATTTCCTGTGCTTTATATAAACTTTTATCATATCCTTGATTATTTAAGAGAACAAAAACTGCATACTTTTAAATGAGCTAATGGTTTTAACACTTTTGGCAATTTTACCTTCCCCAAATTAAACCCTAAATGAAATCTTCTTGTTCTTGAACTGACCTTGAGATTTCTCATAGGGCCCTGAGAATGTTAAAAGATTTATTTTTTCAATTTGCAAAGAGAAATGTTAGAAATAATTTATTTTACTTGATATGTTGAAATGGATAAGAAGGTGTCAAATAAGAAGAGTGCTTAATCTTCTATAGGCTTTATTTGTATGAGTAAATGTTAATATAAATATCTCAGAATGTTGTTAATATAAATATTTCAGAAATTTCATAAATCTATGAACTATGAAGTTCATAGATATTTGTCAATACTTTTTCTGTTCATGATATGTCCTGGTGTAATATTGTCAGTCATAATTCTAATTACTCTTTTAAATGTTGTATGTCACAGAAATAACTACATTTCCTTGTCAAATGAACTCTCATCAGATCTTTAAACATGACCATTTTAAGTTTTTTGTCATTTAGAGATAGTAATTGTTTCACTCTGCTTCTTCTCTGAAAACGTTCTAATTACCTACAGAATGCTTCATGATGACATTGCTTTAATAACTTTATGACCATACAACTGTACTAAATAAAGATTCCCAGAATTCTTGTGGAAAGACTTATGGGTTCATGAAACTGCTAATCCAAGATCAAACAGAAAAAGTGTTAGTTATATGGGACTGAATGAACTGATACAGGATGATTATGGGTTTTTTTTGGAATATTGCTGGTACTTTAATGTCTTATTTTCCAGATGTAAGGAATTATTTTCCCTTATATCTTTAGTTATGTATAACTCACAACTATTTATTTGATCATGTTTTATAAACAGAAATGAAGCATTTATTTTCCCCCTGCCTGACACCTCTAGAATTCAAAAAGTCTTATTGAATATTCCTATTTTCATGACAATAAAATTATTTGCAGAAATTCAAAAAGAATCTATTCTACTTGTAATAGTTCATAGTTGCAAACATGGCTTATAATAACCAAGGCTTATATCAGAATGTCCTATTTGAAAATGATGTACATAGAATCTGGTTTAGGAAATTAAGATTGACTTTATGGAACCAATGTCTACACAGCTCTTTGGGGAACACCAGCCTGGTTTCTGGATTACAGGCTTCCTAGCCTTACAGATGAGTAAAAAAATGTTACTTCCTGGAAGACCCAGGAAACTGAGGATATCTTGGGAACCTGAAGAAGAGAGGATTTCAATCAAATCTTTACTGTGTGGCAAGTGAGGTGTGATGGTAAGTTCTTGACTTGGCTTTCTAGCTTCAAGAGACTTTTTAAAAGTTTAACCTGAGATTCCTTATGACAAGTCCCAGTGAAGCAAACCTAAAAATGCCTAAGTGGTCAGTTACTTTTCTTGCACTTATGTAAATCAGAAAGCCAAATTCAATGAGACAAAACTTGTTTTGTAAACAAGAATCAAAATGAGGGTTATTTTAGAGAAACATTTTTTGTTTTGACAAAAAACTATACCACATCCTGTGCAGTCTAAATTCTTCTAGTTTTCTCCAATATCTGCCTACAAGCCTCCAAACTAATATTTCTAATTATTCTTCAACCTTTTTGTCTGTTCATTCCTGGAAACTAATGCTGCCCTTTCTCCCAAGTACTGAAAGCTAGAACTTAACTTAATATAAACATCAAAGAATTCATTGCAGTAGGTCATGTGTGGGCAACCTTCAAGTCTGCTGTTGTATGGGCTACTCAAATAGTTCATAGGAATACCACATGCCATCACCAAAGACATTTAAACTGCAAACTAAGAAATTAATCAGACTGTAACTGTGGAAAATTGTAGCCCACCCTGCTATTCTCTTGACATTGTTTTTGTAAATGCTGACACTGACTCACATGTAACTTGTAGGTAAGCAGCATGTTTGTATAAGAATTCTAGGAACTAACTTCAAAAGACACAGACTCCAACCTTCAGTTATTCCAGCTCCAGGAGATTTGCTAACCTTCAACCATGGAGCCAGGATGGTGTGAAGCCAGGACGACTAAACCAGAATGATGCACACTGACCATCACTTGCCTTATCGTAATGGACTGTGCCAATTTGGACATAAACAACTTTTCGACCTTCTCCCTTGATCTCTATGTTCTGTTCCTCTCTCCCTCCTTATAAATACCTCTGCATACACTGAGAGGTGGAGATGGGCTTTGAGATGTGAGTCCCCATCTTCCAGGTGGCCAGTACCTGAAATAAAATCACTTTTCCATATATTAGCACCTGTCTCTTGAGTACTGGCTTTTGAAGTGGCAGGCAGCTGGAACTGCGTTCAGTCACTACATTGCCAACATCTAATTGGCTGCTCTCTAGACTCAGAAATTGGATTTCTAACTATTAATTTCTCTCATTTTATTTTCATAGACATTTTACTCATTAAATGCCTGGTAGCACCATCCAGCAAATATCCTGTACTACCAAATCCCAATAGATGGCTGGCTCAGCTACTCCTTAATGAACAAAAAGCCATCAAAATGAAAAAATAGATTTTCATTCTTTAAAGGAAACAAAAGTATCTTCTCTTTCCTCGAAGTAGAAGAGGAACTGACAAAAGATTCTTTCCTTGACCAAACTCCAGTCAGGTTCCTCTGAGTTCTTGTTCAACTAGACCTCATCCTTAGACATGTCATCAAGAGCCCAATTTTAGCAAAAACTGTACTTGTCAGTTTAGCTGTAATTCTTCACCCTCCATATCTGATCACTCTCAATATCTTATCAAATTCATCATCCTCTATCATCCTGCTGGTAATATATGGTCACCTTGGCCTGTATTCAAAAAGATTCTTGATAGGTCATTGAAGACAGAACTCTACCTTACCCTGATGTTTCCTTTTAATAAGTTTTCAGCCACTAGTATTCATCCCCACCCCTATCTTGCTCCTTGGATATAACTTCCACTTTTCTTTGTTATATTTGGAGTTAGGGTCAATCTCTCTTCTCCACTGCAAAACCCTACTGGAGTAGTCCTTACACCTAATGTCATAGTCCTGTATAAAGCCAACCTTACTGTTTTAAAAAGTGTCATGAATTTATTTTTCTTTTAATGATACTCAGTTTCAATTCCCACTCCAGAGTTTCTCTGTTTTGTGGTGAGTTTCCTCTCCAGAAAGGTTTCCATTATTGGGAAATATAAATTTTTAATTCAATTGATTTTTAGGCATTAAGGTTAGAAAATTAAACCAATAACTAAAAGTAAATGTAAAACATGTATCTCTTAGTGCTTGTATAAAATTAAAAATAAAAATTAAGAATGAATAGAAAGTAAGACAGAGTAAGAAAGAGAGAAAGGGATATAATTATTGGATCTCTGAGCAGGTACAAAGAAAACAGAGGAAGGCCCAGCTAAGTAGTATGAGGCCCTAGCTCTCACGGATTTTGATTGTGCTATCTACTGTCTTTTGAAATGCTAATTAGTAGATTAACCACCTTTCACAGCTCTTTAAGGGCTTTTTTCTCCTTAATTTGAAGGTCTTTGTTCTGTGAGATCTAAGACTAAGCCCATGACAGTTTCAAAATATTATTATTTGTTTATCTTACTTTTGGGATACTTTTGTTTATATAAAGTGTGAGGCAGATGTGCTCTTACAGTTTTAAGCAGTTGTAATTAACTTCCTATGGGAAATTCACCTAATCTCCCAACACTGCTCACCTTTACCTCTCAACTCACGCTTGCATTACATCTGGTTTAAAATACTATGTACCTCTTGCTACCATTTAAAAATGATCAGTTTAGGATTAGGATGATGCTGGCCTTATAAAAAGAGTTTGGGAGTCTTCCCACTTCTTGGACTTTTCAGAATAGCTTGAGAAGGATAGGGACAAGCTGGTCCCTAAATATTTTGTAAAATTCTCCTGTGAAAGCTTCCGGCCCAGGGCTTTTGTGTGCCGGGAGTTTTTTTTATTACTGCTTCTATTTCACCAGCTGTTATCATTCTGTTCAGGCTTTCTGCTTCTTCTTAATTCAGCTTTGGGACACTATATGTTTCTAGAAATTTGTCCATATTACTCAGGTTTTCACATTTCTTGTTCATAGAAATTTCTAACAATCTTTTGTATTTCTTTGGTATCAGTTGTAATCTCTTCTCTTTCTGATTATGTTTATTTGAGTCCTTTCTTTTTTCTTGATGAGTTTGCTTAAAGGCTTGTAGATTTTGTTTATCTTTTCAAAGAACCATCTCCTAGACTTATTGATCCTTTGAATTGTTCGTTTAGTCTCTGTGTCATTTAATTCTGCTCTGATCTTAGTTATTGCCTTCTTTCTACTCACTCTGGGCTTCCTTTGTTGTTGTTCCTCCAGTTCTTGTAGATGTAGGGTTAGGTTGTTTATTTGAAATGTTTCTGTCTTTTTTAGATAGGCCTGTATCACTATGAACTTCCCTCTCAGGGCTGCCTTCGCTGTGTCCCATAAGTTTTGGAATGTTGTGAGTTCATTTTCATTTGTTTCCAGGAACTTTTTGATTTCTTTCTTGATCTCATTCTTAACCCATCCATTATTTAATAGAATGCTATTCAGTCTCCATGAGTTTGAATGTTTTTGAGTTTTCTCCTTGAGGCTGGTTTCTAGTTTCAAGCCCTTGTGGCCCGAGAAAATGTTTGGTATGATTTCAATTTTCTTGAATTTGTTGAGGCTTGTTTTGAAGCTATAATTTTTAGTTTAAATAGTTATTGAATTATTCATCATTTTAAATTGTATATATCTTTCAAAATGTCTTTATTAACACTTAGATATTAAGTGTGTCAGATTAGTTAAAATTTCAATGTTTGACCTATTGATGAAGTGTCTTAAAAGAAGTATCTGGGAAAGATGATAAATAGAACATCCTGAGTACAAGAAAATGTTTTCATTTCTCTTTGCTGTGTCACATTTAAAAGTGTACCATTTTAAAACATATTTTACCCTTATTTCATTTTGAAACTTTTTTAGAAACAGGAAATCTGGCTCTAAAAAAATGGAGGAAAACCTGTCTGATTTTTCTTTTCTTGAGGAAATTCATTCTGAAACCCAGCTTTAATGTATTTCTTGTGTGGATTCACAGTCTCCATGGCTCAAAATTCTAAGAAATTCACTGGGGAAGGAGAAGAATAAATGTGAATGCTGACTGACAGAAAAAGTATTGTGAAATAATACTTGCCAAAATTAAATGATAAGAATTTAACAAAGTTAGTAATTTCTACTGAGATCTGAGCTACTTGTAGTATATACCCATGAGCACACAATTTGTAGACATATGTGGGGTGGTGGAGCAGGGTTACTTAGCTATAAGCACCAATGGGAGCAGAAAAAAATAAAATGTAGATATTGTGCCTGCCTTCAAGTCCCTTATCCTATTGCACAGAAGGCGAGGCAAATATAGAAATGATAATGCTAGGAGTACCAGAATATAGTGCACATCAGGATGAATGTATAGGTTGCATCATGTGGTCCTAACAGACAAGAGAACAACATCCCCACAGGGACAAGGGAAAACCCTTATGAAATATAGGGCATTGCACTTGGGGGTTAGGAAGCATAAAGTGACACTACCACGCAACATTTTGCAACTTTGTATAGCAAGATCTATAAGCCTCAGGTGCTCTTGGTGTTTCCCATAACAAAAAAAAAGGCAAGTGTAGCTATGAACAGAATGGGATAGTTGACTTTAATAGTAAAGAAGTGAAATTGAAAAGTTTTAGGTATTGAAAAGATCTGGGGGATGATCATCGTAGAAGGTCACTGGGGGAGAGTAAGTAGAAATGATGACTTTTGACAATTGAAAAAATAAAACACTAGGAAGTACTGTTTGGGTCATTTTAATTCTGTGAAAGAGGATGACAGGGCTTGGAAAGGGGATAATTATGAGAATGTAATGAATACTTTAAAGTCAGCCAATTTCTACCAGGGGCAAGATAGTAAATATTTTAGGCTTTGCAAGTCATATGGTCTCTGTTTCAATTGCTCAAATCTGTTATTGTACTGCAAAAGCAGTTATAGACAGTACATTAAGTGAACAAGCATGATTGTGTTCCAATAAAACTTGATTTCCAAAATGAAGCAAAATAAATTTGACCCATGAACTATAGTTTGCTGGCCCTCAAATTGGGGGATTAACCAATAAGTTAGCAGGTAGATTTAGAAGGAGGTATAGTTCAATGTCATAAGCCTCAAAATAAAAAAAAATTACATGAGCACAGTGGAGTAATGATCTAGAAGTATGATGAAAATATCACTCCATGACCTTAAAGTATTTGGAGAATGAAAAACATGAGCATCTAGTTTGAGAGCATTTTTATAAAAATAATGAATATCCAGTAACAGTAAAGACAAGAGAGAATGTCTAAACAAGAGGTTAAGAATATAGAGTAAGTTGTAACCACAGAATGAAGGTGTAGGTGGCAAGATCAAGATTCTACTGAAGGCTTCTATACACAAGAGCCATGCTAGTGTCATCGTTTTTGAGCTGAAACACAACTTCTCATTGAATAAATGATTTTGTTGCTTTCAAAGGTTTATATTTTTCTCCCTACTTCCTGAATATAATTCAAAGCCAAGTAAATTCTGTTTCTTTTAAAAATAACTTTGCAAGGGTCTTTATATTAATACTCACACAAGGGGAATTTGTCATCTTTTATTTATATACATATGTATATGCATTAACACAACACATTCCTTGTATACTGGTAAAATTCAAAATGTTATGTATAATCATTATACAATGTCTAATGTAGTTTTATTTTAAAATGGATTACAATTAATCTTTAAGTTCTTTGCTGTTCATTATGCTAACCATAGAAAAATCTGGCTTTGAACTTTTGCTAAGTTCCACAATGATTTATTATTCAAAATTATAGCAGAGTAAATTTTAGCTATAAAACATGACCTTTTTAGTGTCCTATTTCCTGAAACCTAGACCAAAGTGATTCAATATCATAAATTGTCACCATTCTCTTCAAATCAAAATGTACTGAGCACTGTTATTTCATTGTGGAGCAATACAACAACAACAACAACAAACAAACAAACAAATTGAATACAAGCACATGCAAGTGCACAAACATACACAAAGGTAAATCTGCATAACACATGTTCTGGGAGCATACTTCAAAGAAGAACATTTCTTCTGTAACCATCATTCTACTGTACAATATCTTGGGAATTATTTTGTTGGAAACATTATTTAAGACAGTACTTCTATCATACCCAAATCTGACATGAGATCTCTCCTATGCTATCTTGTCATTTCCATCCTGTGAGACTGCATTGTCTTTCATAGCATGGTGCTCTCTTCCCAGTACACTCTGCAGCATAATTTGGGTCCTACATATAATCAATAACAATAACTACCATGTTGCATTAACTTGTAATGTACTAAGCACTGTGCTATTTGTTTTACATATACCATTTAATATATTCCACACAATAGTTTCATAAATTATTTCAATTTTATAGATGCAGAAACAAAGGTTCAGAAATAGCACATGAATACATGACCAGAAAATAGGACAAAATCTGAACTAGAGTATGCATAGCCTCAATACAAATGTCCTTATTACTGAACCGATTCTCTAAGTGAAGCTCATTAAATATTAAGTAACACATCCACCCTTTAAGGTTATAATAAGGAAGCTGAGATTAATGGAATTATGTAAATAATTTCCTAGGAAAATATTTTGAACACAGAGAAAATACAATAAGGGAGAAAAAGAAAATTGATATTTCATTTCATAGAAATAGCCACCTTTCACCAATTTAGTGTCTACTGCTTCAGATGTTTTTGTCTGTGTACAAAGTAATATGATATTTTAAAATAAATTTGATATTCTTATTGTAAACTAAGTTTTTTCCTCAATTAGTAAGTTGTAAACATATCTCCATGTCAGTAAGTTTATGTCTGCTAAGTTAGATTTCAAAAAAGGCACATTATTTCATGATCTGAATGAACTGTGCATTTTTTAAAGTATATTTTATTGATTATGCTATTACAGTTATCCCAATTTTTTCTCTCCCCTTTATCCCCCTACACCCTGCACCACCAGCTGTCCAGCATTCCTCCCACCTTAATTCATGTCCATGGGTTGTGCATATAAGTTCTTTGGCTTCTGCATTTCCTGTACGATTCTTAACCTGCCCCTGTCTATTTTATGCTTACCTATTACGTTTCTTATTCCTTGCACCTTCCCCCTATTCTCCTGCTTCATCTCCCCCTCTCCACTGATAACCCTCCAGATGATCTCCATTTCTGTGATTCTGTTTCTGTTCTAGGTTTTGTTTTTGTTTGTTAGATTCAATTGTTGATAGTTGTGAGTTTGTTGTCATTTTACTGTTCATAGTTTTTGATCTTCTTTTTCTTAGATAAGTCCCTTTAACATTTCATATAATAAGGGCTTGGTGATGAGGAACTCCTCCTTTAACTTGATCTTATTTGGGAAGCACTTTATCTGCCCTTCCATTCTAAACAATAGCTTTGTTGGATAGAGTAATCTTGGATGTAGGTCTTTGCCTTTCATGACTTTGAATACTTCTTGCCAGCCCCTTCTTGCCTGCAAAGTTTCTTTTGACAAATCAGCTGCTAGTCTTATAGGGACTCCTTTGTAGGTAACTGTCTTCTTTCCTCTTGCTGCTTTTAAGATTCTCTCCTTATCTTTAATCTTGGGTAATGTAATTATGATGCGCCTTGGTGTGTTTATCCTTGGATCCAATTTCTTTGGGACTCTGAGCTTCCTAGACTTCTTGGAAGTCTATTTCCTTCACCAGATCAGGGAAGTTTTCCTTCATTATTTGTTCAAATAATTTTCAATTTCTTGCTCGTCCTCTTCTCCTTCTGGTAGCACTATGATTCAGATTTCAGAGCATTTGAAGTTGTCCCAGAGGATCCTCAGCCTTTCCTGTTTTTTTTTTTGAATTTTTATTTCTTCATTCTGTTCTGATTAGATGTTTTTTCTTCCTTTTGTTCCAAATTGTTGATTTGAGTCCAGGTTTCCTTCCTTTCACTGTTGGTTCCCTGTATATTTTCCTTTTTTTCACTTTATATAACCTTCATTTCTTCCTTCACTTTGTGAATGAACTCAATCATTTCTGTGAGCATCCTGATAACCAGTATTTTGAACTCTGCATCTGATAGATTGTCTATCTTTAGTGTTTAGTTCTTTTTCTGGAGATTTGATCTGTTCTTTCATTTGGGCCATTCTTTTGGTGTCGGCACACTTGCTACATTGTAATGGGAATTGCCTTAAGTATTTGCCATGGCTGGACAACCCATGTCACTGTGGTGTGGTGCTGTCTGTGGTGGAGGAGTCAGAGAGGGAACAATGCCATTTGCTTGACTCTCACACCAACTTTCCATCACTTCCCTTGCTTCCTACAAGCAGACTGTGCCCTTTCAGAGGATTATTCCCAGGTGGGTAGGCTTGTGTACATTCTAGGACCCTGTGGGCCTCTCCAACAAACTCTCCTGTGAGGGTGGGAGTTTTTCCCATCACCTGAACCCCCACAGGTTTTTACAGCCAGAGGTTTTGAGGCTTTCTTTTCTGGCGCTGAAATCCTGGGTTTCCTGGTCTGTTTCACTCACCAGTTGTTCCTCTCAGCTTATCCCCATGTAAATGTGGGAGCACCTGGTTTGCCAGCCCCCACCTTGCCCATTTGGTCCTTCCCCTTGTGTACATTCTCTCCATGGGACTGGCCTGTTTCTGCCCCTTCTACCAGTCTGGTTGAATGTTTCTTTAACTCTTTGGTTGTTGGAATTCCATGCAGTTTGATTTTCTGGCAGTTGTAGTTGTTCTTTGTTTTTAAATTAGTTGTTATCCTTCTTTTGGTTGTGTGAGGAAGTTTGGCAGTGTTTCTACCTACACCTCCATCTTGCACAGAACTGGTGGTGTGCATTTTTAATCAATCTTTTGTTGATAGGTATATTCATCACCAAAAAGTTTTATTTTTATTATTTGAATGGTGTGATAAATATTCTAATTATATATCTCTTCATGTGTCTCTAGATATTCATTTCAGTTAAAAGAATGACCATTTATTATTTTATTTGGATTCCACAATTATGAATTGTGGAATTTTGTGCTACCTGCTATAATGCTAGGAATAAAGAAGACGGAATGGAGGAACTTCAAATAATTACTTATGTATATGAAGAAACTTGCTATATTATAGAAGTGAAGTTATAAATCAGTGGTGATGAAATTTATTATTCTAACATATTAGTGAAGCAATTATTTATGCAGATGAAAAATACAATGAAATCTTTAATTTACATGATCTCACAAAAATAAATACGCAATGGATTAAAGTGATATGTGATAATTTTAAAAATAAGAACATTACTCCTGGGCTGGATGGCTTAGTGGATTGAATGCTGGCCTGCAAACCAAATGGTTGCTGCTTCGATTCCCAGTCAGGGCACATGCCTGGGTTGTGGGCCAGGTCCCCAGTGGGGGCAATGCAAGAGGCAACCACACATTGATGTTTCTCTCCCTCTCTTTCTCCCTCCCTTCCCCTCTCTCTAAAATAAAGTAAAATAAAGTAAAATAAAGAAAATCTTAAAAAAGAAACATTAAAAAAACATTACAAGAAATATAAGCTAATGGTTTAAAATTTGGGGTAAATGAGAATTCCTTAAATCAGATTCAAGTAGCACGTCATAAAGAATAATATTGGTAATTATGACTGCATTAATATTTAAAACTTATGTGTATCAAGATAGAGCACAAAGTTAAATAGAAGCCAGAGACTTCTATTTAACTTACTATATTTGACTTACTATATTTGAAATATAGTAACTAATAATTCTATATGAAATATTGAAATAGTTCCTATACTACAAGATAAGCTCCACAAGGGTAGAGATTTTTGTCTATTTTGTTTGCTACCACATCCTCAGTACCTAGAACAGTGCTTGGAAAGTAACAGACACTTAATACATATGGATTAAATGAATAAACTCAGATAGATACAACAACAAAAAGCAAAATACATTAACAGCTGTTTTATACAGAAGGCAACTTTAATCAATAAACATGAAAAGATGCATGAGCTCATTAGTTATCAAGGTAATGCTCATAAAATCACAATAAAATATTGAACAATTTTATTCCATTCATTCAGCTAAAATAAAAAAAGTCTGATTACACTAATGTTAACAGGAGATTGGTAAAACAGAAGTTCTAATTTACTGTAAGTTAACATCTAGATTGTCACAACCATTTTGGAGAGAGGTTTGGTAATATCTGCTCAAGTTGAAGGTCCCATACCCAGAGTAACCTATGACTTACCAATTTAATCTTCACATATATATTAATATGGGAATGTATAAGTAAAGTGTGGTAAATCTATATAATTAAGTTGTAATAGCAGTTAAAATGAAAAAAAACTTTCTATCAAATAAAAACCTTGAAAAATAATGATACTAAGTGAAAATGCAACGTACCGATGGGTATAGAGTATATTTCATTTAATAAATTTTTAAAGTGACAAAGTACATTATGTATTGATCATTTATAAATACCTTATGATGTAAAAGTATAAAAACAGACAGTAATTATAAATAGTAACTTCAAGATAGTGATTCCATTAAGAAAATAGGCAAAGGAAAAAAAATGAAAAACAATTCACTTATAGTTCTATTTGTTAATTATGGATCATAAATCCATAAGTGTTTGCTATAATTATTCTGGTACTTTCTTCATGTTGAATGTGGTTCATAAAGAAAATAAATAAATGTGAGATAAGGTAGTAATAGTAGCTTGCACAAAAGGAAATAAAAATAGTAAATGTAACATACTGGCTTTCATAATAGAATAATATCCATCTCCAATGCCTCTTCTCCCTTTCTTTTCACCTGTACATATTTTTATCTAAGTCTTCATTTCTTTCTCCACTTATCACCTCTGATTTTCATAATTTTGGCTTTGTTCTCAGGTACATTCTCTCCATCTGTGCTTTATTTTTATTGGAACACAAACATCATTTATTTCATTACTTTTGTTTTACAAGGGAAGGCCTTAGATACCTCTAAACTTACATTATCTTTATCTGAGTTCAACAGAACTATTTACTTCAACTTGTGTCATATACCATTTCCTGAGCACTCTGGACAGGAAGATGACACACTACTCTTTTTAGGACTGAGTCATATGTCCACTTCTGGATAGATGGCTCCCCAACATACAATTACAGTAATAATACTACTAGAAAAGAAGAGGAAGCCCTGGTAGGCAAGAGGAATAGCTGTAAAACTACAAGGTTAATGTGAGAGAATAGAGGGAGGAAAGTAGGGTATGGTAAGAGAAGATTTTGTTTATTTACTGACATTGTTTATTTCTTAAATAACACTTTTTAAAACTTGTGATTGATTTATTGTTGAATGTGTTACTTGTTTATTATCCATTTTCCCATCAAGCTTGTCATCTCCATGACTATATGGACTTTGTCTTGCTTACCACATTATTCCCTAGCTTTGATGAGAGTATTAGATTTTCAATGAGTATTTATTGAATGAGTTAATATATAGCAGTGATTCTCAAATTTTTTGGTCTCAAGACCCCTTTATATTTTTAAAATTGTTGAGGCTCCACAGAATTTTATTTATGTGGGCTGTCTGTATTGAAATTACCAATATCTATTTGTATTTAAAATTAAAACACATTTTAAAAGATTTTATTTAACAGTTCATTTACAACTAACAATAAATCTATTTTATGTTAACATAAATAACAATTTTATAAAAAAGAACTCTATTTTTCAAAACAAAAATATCTGTTGGGAAAATTGAAATTCTTATTAAAGTAAGTACACTCAATCATTTGCAATATGCAGTTTTCATTAAAGTATATGAATATAGTAGGGCTTATATGGACAGAGAGTTGGAAAAGTGAAGAGTATAGAGTTTTATAACTGTGGATATTTTTTCTTAAATATTGAAATATCCAAGCTCAACAGGGGTAGTTTCCTATAGGATAGTTACAACATGAAATCTAAAACCCTATTAATAAACTTTTTATATTCTGTTATATTAATATCTGTGGCTATGTCTTGCAATTTAAATGGATAATTTTGCAACATCATCAGCCGCTCATTTGGGAAATTCTGGTTTACCATGATACACAGAATTGTATGTTAATATATTTCATTATACAATATAAAAAATCACATTTGTTAATATTACCACCAATTCTTCAGAAGTGTCTTTAAGAATTGGGAAGCCATCAAGTTTATAAGGGCAGCTACAAATCATTCACAATTTTATTTATTGCCTGAAAGTTCAAATTTTATGATTAGTAATAAATGCTATCAGTTTTCCTTGAAGTGATAGGCTTATTTCTTTCACTTTCAAAAAAATGTCTGAATAAAAATACTCTATTACCCAGTTGTCAAGTAAAAATGGTGTTCCATACAAAAGTGGTAGTTTTTCCTGAGCCAACCGCCATACTTTATTATTTAGCAGAAATGTTTTATGCATACTTCACATTTTGTTACACATAATGTTTAAAAACTTGTATTCAAAGGTCGAGATTTAATAAAAGTAAACATTTTTAGTGTTTCATCAGGACATTCTTAAATGAAACTGGTAGGTATTTTTCTTCTGTGAGTGTGGAGTGAAGAATACAAAGATTAATACAGTTTGATGCCACTGCCTTGGTTTATATTAAGTTTCCAAAAGTTTTCTGCCATTGCTTTTGAATCATCAGAACTATTTAGTTCAATTTCCATCATATAGTCAATAGTAAAAGTGTCAACATAGTAAAAAGGGATAACAATATTTTAATATTATTATGAAAAGGTTTTTGACTACAGGACTCCTAAAGTGTCATGGAAACTTGTAATTTGAAAACAACTGATATCTATAATTCAATTATATTTACATGAAAATTAAATGTTCACATATTTTATATATTTTGTACTTACAGCTAACATTTGAAGAAAATGTGCATTAGGATGATATACATTTTTTAAAGATATGAGATGCTTTATAAACACAAAAACTGAAATATAGATCTTTTTATTATTTATAGAAAAAAGAAAAACTAACTCAGGACTTACTATACAATTCTAATGCCAAATCTAAATTGTTATTGAAAAGTGAGGATATATGTCTATTTGGTAGATGTGTACCGAAAATCTGTGTGCATATCAATTGTTTCACAAAATAGATTCTTGTTTGAATGCATTAGAGAAATTCACTAAGGAAACTAAATGTTTTATATCATTATATAAAAACATGTTTTCATATCATTATATAAATGGTATAAAATGTTTTGTATCATTATATATGTGGTATATATGTATGGTAAATGTTTTATTTCATTATATATCATAATAATTACAATGATTGCTTTACTAACTGTTGTACTTTTGGAGCTTCTATAAAGGATTAAAATTTTGATATGTTAACATTCCTCATTGTCAAGCATGTTCCTCTGATATCACATTTATATATAGGCTCAGTGACAATACAGGTTGTCCATGAGCAAAAAATAGATAGCTCATTTAAATAAAGAAAAATTGATGAGTTGTTATCAAGAAATATCATATTAGTATCTGGATTTTTGACTCTTTGTGAATAATCAGAATATTATGAAACAATGGGCCCATATTCCCATATGAACACCATCAGTTGATTGCTGCCCCTTTTACATGGGGCCTTTATTGCCCAGTTTACCCCCATGCCAACCAGTTCTTATTGCTTTGAATCTGGCTCAACTCAGTCATTTATGTTAACTGCATGGTGCTTATAAAGGATTTATTTATGGAAACAGTGTGATGCAAAAAGTATTTTTGTGTATACCAAGTATACACAAAGTGTATACTTGTTTATGGTAAAAAGAATCCTTGACTAGGAATCAGGTGGCCTGAGTTACTGTTTCCACTCTCCTGTCAGTTCACTGTATGATTTTGACCAGGTTAGTTTTAAGATCTCTAGAATGTAGTTTCCTCATTTATTAAATGAAAAGTTTGTTTGGTAACTAGCTGCTTTTAAGACATCTTCCATAAATGTGTTTCTGTTTCTTGACATTATAATAGTCCTAGAATAGCAAACACATGGACTTTCTTGTTTTTCTTAATATGTTTTGAAAATTTGTATTGACTTTATTAGGATGACATTGACTAACAAAATTGTAAAAGTTTCAGGTGTAAAATTTTTTTTTTAAAGATTTTATTTATTCATTTTAGAGAGGGAAGGGGGGGAGAGAGAGAGAGAGAGAGAGAGAGAGAGAGAGAGAAACATCAATGCGCAGTTGCTGGGGGTCATGGCCTGCAACCCAGGAATGTACCCTGACTGGGAATCGAACCTGGGACACTTTGGTTCCCAGCCTGCGCTCAATCCACTGAGCTACGCCAGCCAGGGCTCAGGTGTAAAATTTTATAGTACATCATGTGTATGTTGTATTCTGTGTTCACAACCCCAAGTCTCTTTCCATCACCATTTATCCCCCCTTTACCATCTTCTGTCTCCCCTATGCTTCTTTCCATCTGGAATCATCAAACTGTTGTCTGTGTCTATGAGTTATTATTATTTTTTTGCTTAATCCCTCTACCTTTTTCACCCAGCCTCCCAACCACCATCCTGTCTGACAGCTGTCAGTCTGCTCTTTGTATCTATGAGTCTGTTTCTATGTTATTAGCTTATTTTGTTCATTAGATTCTACATATGAGTGAAATCATGGCATTTTAAAAAGCTGTGGTGCATTTACACACTGTAATACTATTCCTTCATAAAAAAAAAAAACCCACAAGGAAATCTTACCTTTTGTGACAGCATGGATAGACCTGGAGAGAATTATGCTAAGTGTTTTTTCTAGTACTGAATGATAATTCATTGTGACCTTTTTAAAGTCAAGACAACAGTGATCTCAGCTTCATAAAAACTTAAATGATATATCAAATCAGAAATTTCTTATTTACTATATTACATGAGAATGCAAACATATTTGGGCTTTAAGTGACTCCATATATGTTGTTATTTAATTAAATTTTCTCTATAATTTCTTACTCCATACTGCCAATATAGGTAAAAACATGGTTGCCAACAAAGAAAAATAAAATGACAAAAATGATCAGAATCAATGAAGAGTAAGTTAAAATAATTTTTGTAGTCTTCCCATCAATTTAATAGTACAAATGTGTCTCCTCAATGATCTGGATAGCCTTTGGCATTTTTTTCTTGATGGTTAACACAGTTCCCATCTGTTTTTAAATGTATATTATTATAGTATTTATCAAATAATTTTTTTCAACAATACCCTTTCCCATTCTGTCTATTCTTTGCATCTTTCTTCAGTTTTTCCTTTTTTTTTTTTTGCCAACTTACCTACTTATCTGTCATTGGCCCTGCCCAACATAGTTAAAATATATTTTTTGCTACCAAGAGCTACCAGTATATTAAGTGAGATGGGCATGTACATACATATATGTGATACAGTATAATAAATTCAGTAATTAAGGTGAGGGCTAGGTTCAGTGTTAGAATAATGAGGAAGTGATGGCATTCATTTGAGCAAGTCAAAGACATGTGCACCACATAGGAGGTTTCTAAGCTGTAATTTGAAGGATAGGGAAGATTTTCCTAGGAAGGTAAGGAGAGGGAGCAGGCCATGCTAAAGACAAATGGAGCAGTTAAATAAGGCATTTTGACATTGAATAGTTTGGTATGTTTAGAGAACAGCAAGAAGTGTAATATATCATGGCAGGAATTCATGATAAGAGACCAAACAAGAACAGATGTCAGACTATAGAAACCCTTGTATGGCATGTTAGAGAAAAGGTTTAAAGTTTTCAGTCAGGGAAACCTCATTCTCAGACTCATGTTTTAGAAAGATTATGCTGGCAGTAGTAGTGAGGATAATTTGGAGGGTGAAAGACTTCATCCCTTCTTCCTGTTCTTTTCACTTGCAGACATAAATGATGAAACTAGGTGCACTTGAGAGGTTTGTTTTCTTTTGTTTGGTTAGTGGGCTATTTAGATAGAAAGAATAGCTATAAGAGGGCATTGGGCCTAAACCCCTCAGACTTCCATGCTAGATCTTGCTTTCCTGATATTAACTCTTTAGTTTCTAATGGGCTAACTTACTCCTCCAGATTCCTAGCCCCATTTGCTATTCCATCCACAGTTAATCCAAACCACTTTATTTGGGGGGGTGGGGTATACAGTTTTAAAGCAACTCTGGGTAACTTGTGAATAAAATGATACAACTCGGCTAAGCCCTAGGTGAAACTTTGAAATGGTACTTGTTTTTCTCAGGCTGTTTTACCTGCATTTGGCACCACTCAACATTAAGCATTCTGTTACTCCCACAGATCTTGTATCTTATGCAATTAAAGAAAAACAAGTTTTTAAAGGCTATGTTGTTGGAAGCTGCACACACAAATGGTATTTGGCCTTCACAAGATGACATCTAGATTTATTTACTTAAACCCAAGGCATACAGTATCTCTGGTATGATAATTATTCTTGACTTACTAAGCTCTTTTTCAGTCTGCACTAGAGAAAAATTAACTATACTTCCAAATGCCATAAAAATGATAATTATTGTCTTTATACTAATGATAACAAAAATTATGGATAGATTGACAGTCATGAAAGTATAATAATACTATTAAGATCAGAGCATTTGGTTTCAGACAGATCTGAATTAAGTCTTAGGTGAACTTCACTTATTGGGTGTATGACTTTCACCAAGCTACTTGACCTCACTGAACTTCAGCTACTTCATCTGAACAATAATGCTTACTATGTGAAGTTGGTAAGAGGGTTCAGTGAGATCATGTATGTAGAGTACTTGATGTATAATAACCATTATAATTTACATTACTTGTAGACAAAAATTAGCACTAACCACAAAAAATTGTATGTGTTGTATCTTGAAATGACTGTGTACAAATAAGAATGGGTAGCCAGGGTTAAATTTACCCTGTACCTGAAAGAACCAAAGAAAGCAGAAACATATATGAAATAATGTTTTTAAGACACTGGCTATCCGTCAATGAAAGATAAGGATCCCTGAAAGATAAGAAATAAACTAGGTGAGCCCTATAGTTATCCCACTGTCCCACATACCTGCTTTGTAAGAATTCTCAGCCTGCAGTTCATGGAGGGAAAACTCAGATGGAGCCAGATTTTAATCACAAAACTAAGTACAGTGTATTGAGTCTGGCAAAACCAAGGCAGAGAGTGCTCACAGAACAGAAAAGAGAGAACAGTACAGACAAAGCACTCAATAGCTCTGCAAACAATCTCTATAGAGTATTCAGAAGAATACTAACCAGAGCATGCATGTGAGAAAACTAACTCAGGTTCAGGGAAGGGGGTGGGGTGAGAAAAAAAAACATGAGAAAAGATAAGAGGAATCATTACCTGATGCTAACATGGGGCCAGTCCCAATCAACCAACCTGAAAAACCTCAAAATTTATGGAAATTTTTGTTGATTGCACAAAAGGATTTTGCCTCTGTAATGAGGAATAATTAGCTATGGACTGAACGCAGTGTTAGACTCAACTAGCAAATTCTAAAAGCAAGATACAAAGGGACTGAGCTGTTTCTAAATAACTTTACTGCACCCCAAAGTAAAGCCTAATAATATTTACAGGAATATAAAAATACCAGCACCCAACAAGATAAAATTCACATCTGGCATTCAAGACAAAATAACCAGACATACAAAGAAGCAGGATAATACAGACCATTAGGAGGAAATAAGTTTATCAAAATCAACCTAGGATGGATACAGATGTTAAAATTAACAAACAAAAATATTAAGATATTCATTGTAACTATATTCCATATGTTCCAAAAGTTAAGCAGAGACAGAGATGATTGAAAATATAGTAAAGTCAAAATTATACAGATAAAAATTACAGTGTGTGAGTTGAAAATACAATGGATGGGATTAACACAGTACTAGATATTGCAGAAAAATGATTAATGGACTTGAACTCAACAGATAAAAAATATTTAAAAAGTGAACAGAGAAGCAGTAAACAGTGGAACGTGATTAAGCAGTCTAACATGTGTATAATTGGAGTTCCTGAATGATTGCCCAGGAATGGGGTAAGAAAGAGTGGTGGCAGAAAAAATATTTGAAGAAATAATGACTAAAATTTTCCCAAATTTGAACAAGACATTAAACTCACAAATCAAAGAAACTTAATATACATCAAGCATAAAAAAGATCATTTCGGGGGAGAGGAGAGTATATCTTTTCATTGGCATTTTTCGGAAATGCTAGAGTATGAAGCTGGTAGTAAAAATAAGAGCAGCTATCACTCAGCCTTATTCTTTTTATTCAAACTGTCTGTAAACAATGCTCCCCTTTATTGCCTGCAGGGAGAGTAGACCACTCCCACTACCCCATCTTTGGTAGGCCACTGCTCCAACCCCAGGTTTCTTAGGTATAATCAAGTAATTTAAAGATTAAGTTATAATTAAGGTCTAAAAAAGTGATCTGATAAGTGTTGGGTTTGTGGTCACCAAACACCATTATTTTAGTACTTGGGTGTGTTAGAAGATATTTTTGGTTCTTCTGAGGGCTTTATTTGGATACAACATAGAATGACATACAACAAAAACCATTATAAGGTATGTGGTATAGAGGTATTTTTTTTTTCACTTCTCTTGTAGGTGGTACTGTAACCACACTTACATCACACCTCTCTGAATTCAGGTCTACTCTACACGTGCAGAAATACCAAGCCCTTTTCCTCCTTTCTTGTGGTAAGCAGGGAAGTGGTATCTAGGGAAATTTGTCTTCAGTTTTCAGTTCTCGTTCAACCTTTATCCCTAATGTCTGCTAATCTGTGAATGTGCAAGTCTGACCCCAAATTCTGCAGGACTTGAACTCCCTCCTTTCTTAAATACTTGCCTTTTCTCCTTCTTCTCTCCCTCCCCACCATCAGGGAACTTGTGCACACATAGACACACACGTTTTCACATCTCATTGATTTTATTTTAATCATCAATATAAACACCGTGTTGGAGCAAGATCTGTTCTCTATGCAGGTGACTATTTCTCTACAGCCTTCTCTGTAGATACAGCAGATTGTTCTAGGTCTCTGGGCCTTGTTATCCAGAAAGCAATACTTGGAAATGGGGAATTCTCAAGTGGCCCATGTTCCTGGTCTGCCAATTTTTATTTTCATGTTTTATACAGCCTGTGATAGTTGAATTTGGTTGGCTTTATTAGGTTGGCTTTAGGTTTTCTTGAAAAGGTGGTAATTGTTTGAGTATAATTTTTTCTTAAAGTCCCTTAAAGGTTTTTTTTTTAATCATTATCTTCTGTACCTAGTAGTAAAAGAGGTGATCCTGTTTTGAGTAAAGAGGATGGGGACTGACTAGGAAGGTGGGTTTCATGAAAAGGAGTAGCTAGCTGAGAAAAGGTTTTGTACCAAGCAAGGACAGGTAAGAATTGTAGGTGGGACTTACAGGTAATAAGAGGAAAACTTAACTGTTCTAGGCTCTGGTGGTTTGTTGCTCATCTTAGCTACATTGCAGTCAGTGGTGGTTTACCCCAGGCCTCCTGCATGTGTGTACACACACACACACACACACAATCCATATCCTCTTCAGGACACAAGTAGCTATGCTCTTGTTTTATTTGGTCAGCATGGTTCTCCCCCAGTCAATGATAACCCTGAGATGGTTCAGACACACGAAAACACTACTTCTGACAAAATCATGGGAGGGTGGGGAGTTGGGAGGCCAAGATTCTCTGAATGGAGAAGGAGGTCTTTTATTTAGTACCACATAAAGACCTTTGCCTACCTGACCTGCCACCACTTTTTCTTTCACCAGACTCAGTTCTAGTGGTATACATGGCAGGGAGGGGATGTTTTCTCCAAGCCATTTTCCATGGCCATCCTATTCAGTAGTTCATTCTGTAGTCTCTAACTGTTCCACATTATCTAATCTACTATTTCAGATATCCTTCAAGGTAATATGATCATATTTAAATCTCAGCAGGGATATGTATCATCCCACTTCTATCCAACAAATTTCCATTATGTATTTTTGACTTCTTAGATACTACCTGGTAACTTTTTCATCCTACCTCCTTTACCCAATGTATAGTTAACTGCCCTTAGTTTTCTGTTTACAGTCTGCAAAGACTGAAACTATTGATAGCAGAAACAACATAGATAAATCTAAAAACAATTATGTTGGATGAAAAAAGCCAGACAAGAGTAAATAGTACATGACTCAATTTCTATAAAATTCTAGAAAATGTAAACTAATTTATGGTGTCTAAAAACAGCTCAGTGGTTACATAAAGCAGAGGGTTTGGAAAGAATGGGAGTGAGAAATTATAAAGAAGCAAGAGGAAATTTTTGTCATGATGGTTAGGTGTACTTTGTCTTTGTGGTGATAGTTTGACAGGTGCATGCACAAATCAAGACTTATCAAATTGTATTTTAAGCATTTCATTTTATTGTATGTCAATTACTCTTCAATAAGGCTGTTATAAAAAGTCAACAAGGAATGTACATAGGACCCCTTGCACAGAATGATTCTCAGAAACTTTTTAAAATATCATTTTAATCAGTATATCGGTAAAGATTAATAAACAAAAACTTAAGAAAATGTAGCAAATTTCCTAAATGTTTGAAAGTTTTATTCTAAATTCTCCTTAATTTGGTTGATCAGATTTTTATAATTACTTCTGCTGTTTTTGCCTCTGACTTTATTTCCTTGAAAAGGAGAAATTATCCAATGGCAATGTTTGTACACACTGCTTTGGGTTTAAAATTGTGTCAATTTCTTACTTTTTGTTAAGACATTGACTACTATTGTTTGACCTTAGTAAAGAAAAATCAAGTGAACATTTAAAAAAGCTGAAGTATAATTACTTTGGCAGTGGGGTTGGATAGGGCAGGGGAGAGCAACGGGGAAAAATGGGGACAACTACAACTGAACAACAATAAAAATAAATAAAGCTGAAGTATAATTAAATAGAAAATAACTAAAATTAATTTCCACCTTGAAGTCAATTACTGTGTTAAATCCATCCTAACCCTATTTTGCCACTTGGATTTCTAGGATTACTTTATTTATTTCATTTATTTATCTCATACTTATTCAATGTGTCTAGTGACACAAACACTCTGATCAACATCAAAAGTCCTAACTTCTAATTTCATTTTTACCACTGTTGTAGGAATAATGAAAGGCTCCCAAAGTTGCTTATATTCTAATCTCCAGAACATGTGAGTATATAACCTTACATAGGAAAAGATTTTGCAGATGGGATTAAGGTTTAGAAATTTGATATGGGGAGATTATCCTGGGTTATCCAGGTAAAACCAATTTAATTATATGAAATTTTAAAATTAAGGAAAATAACATTTTATCTTTGGTCAGAGACAGATGTGACTACAGATTAATAGCCAGAGAAGTGCAATGCTACTGGCTCTGATGATGGAGAAAGGGTTCCTGGGGCTAAGGAATTTGGACAGCCTCTAGATATCCTGCCAACATTTTGATTTTAGTCCGGTGAGACCCATGTTGGACTTCTGACTTGCAGAAGATAATAAATTTGCATTGTTATAAACAATTTTTTTGTGATGATTTGTTACAGTAGTAATAGGAAACTAATATGACCAAGTACTTAGTAATCTTATGACCATGGATGGACCAAGGGAATAACTATACCTGTGCTAGCTGTTTCAAATATTTAGTGAATGGATTTTGTACTAAAACATTGCAAGCAAACTAATCTATAAAATATGTGGTAAAAATGGAAATCTTCCAAGAAGAGAACCAGTAGCTATTAATAATAACTTGATAAGCAAGAGAATAGACTGAGAAGAATGGAATGTGTCTTGTCTTTATTTTTATTATTATTTTTTTGCAATGAAGCATTCTGGGTTTTTTTTGTTTTCTTTTATTATTTTTGAATGGATCTGTATTCAGATTTCAGTATGCAACTTGTAAACACATTTTATGACTCATAAATCTGTGGAAACAAAAGTTAAAAATTCAAATTCTAGCACAACCTTAAAAATTGCAATATGAATGCACTTTTATTGTTGATTACTTTTTCATATAAAAGGGTCAGGAATTTATTACCATTTGTCTACTAATTACCTATGTTCACATGTAATGATTGTATCAAATAAAACTCATTAGTTGGGTTAAATGTGATTCTAACAGTAAATCAACATTTCAAAATTTAACTTTATGACTAAGAACCTGCAAGAATGCAATTTCTCTTGGGTTTTCACTTTACTAATCACCTGGTACCTTTCAGGTGGCTCCTTTTTTGCAAGATTCTGATCTTTAAAAATATTTTTTAGATAAAATTCTGCACATAGATTTTTTTTCTGTCTTGCTTCAGCACCAACCAAACATGAATAAGATTCAGTTGCAATGAATGAGACTTAAGACAAATGTTGGAAAGAACTTTTTAATTTTGAAAAGGATTAAAGTGCTACCAAAGACTCAAGCTATTCTTTTAGCTCTGTGGTGATATTCTTATAGATCTGGCTGAATTAAACTCAACTTTGATATTTGGTTAGTATGAATTGCAATGTCTTATTAAAATGATGATGCCATGTAATAAGATCAGAATAGATGGGCATTACATTAAATCATTGATCCAATAGGTGGCATGATATAATGGGGGGGAAAAAAGCACTGGGATCAGGGTCAGAATATCAGCCGAAGTTTCAGCAGCATTTATTAAACATACCTATAAATCATTTAAACTTTCTGAGCTTCTGTGTCTTCTGTAAATGGCTGTACTTCTAGTTTTCTACCACACTTGCATAGTATTATGGAGCTCAAGATAAAGTAATAAACATAAAAGTCACATGAAAATTGTAATACAGTATCTGCCTCAGATTTTATAGTACTTTTGTATCATTTTGATGTTCAAATCATTCCTAAAAAGTAATTACTTTTATCCTAGTTGATGCTGTTGAGAAAGACTCAGAAAGAGGACAATAATGTTATCACATTCTAGAGTTAAATACTATCCTCTAATTAGATGTCTGTGACAAATGATCTTGATTTTCAATGATTGTTTCCCATTTCCATTATAGAAAATATATTTAAAAAAACTTTGTATGTCATATTTGCACATTGTTGGGTTTTAGAAGAACTTTAAGCAACTTGACCTCCTCAACCTGGAAATGGAACTATGTAAAGTGATACATATATATATATGGAACACTCAAAATTTGGACAAGCTCCCATTTTTTCTCAACAATAACTATACATTAAATAAATGAAAAATTGGACTGGTTATGCTTCAACCCAGATGATTTAAAAGCATATAAGTAGCAGATTTATCTCTAGATCTATAGTTTTCCCCACATTAAGTAAGTTATAACCACCATTATAGCAATTTTCAGTTGACTTTTACCCCAGTAAAAGGAATCAATGAATCAATAAGTGGTTCCTGCTTTTATGCCTTGGACAGTACTACATTTAATTCAGTTGCCTAGGAGATTTTATTCTAGATGGAGCCAAGATGAGAGAGTTGCACTACTATTCAAATTTAAAACACTTTCAAGTAAGGGTGTTTTTAAAAAATTTTAGAAGAATTGCCATGAAGCAAATGTAACATTTATCTTTTAGACAAGAAGGAAGTAGTTGAGCACTTATGGAGGAGGAAATTAGAAAACACCACAATGTGTTATTATCTGCATAAGAACCTTCATTAGAGTCACCAGGAAGGCATTTTCTTAAAAAAAAAAAAGCAAATCATTCTGATACGTAAAGTGAAAGGTGGTAATAATGAAAATTGGGAATTCTCTTTTATCCCTCATGCCTTGTTCCCACCATAATGGGCTTCTGATATATAGATAGTCTGTGGTGGTTTCAGTACAATCTAATGATTCTTGTTTCATTACAATATAATGATGCTTGGATTTTCTAAGGACATTATTCACTACTTATGATATATTATTAATGTTATATCTCTTAAAGGTAACATTATATGGGACAACTGTAATAGAATAAACAATAAAAATAGAGAATAAAATAAAATAATTTCCTTGTTTTCCTTGAAAAAAATAACATTATAACATTAACATATCCTGGTAACAAATACAGCATGTGTAACTCAGTCTAGGTTTGTTTTCTTTTCTTTTTTTTCAATATCTCCTAAAGGAAATATATTGGCATCTTGTAAAGCTGGATTACAAAACTTCCCCAAGCAATTTTCTTACAAGGCTGAAATTTAATGCTTATCACACATCCAAACACAAAATTTAGAGATGAAATGTGGCATTTATTCCCTTCTATGCCAAGAGCTCAGAAGTCATCCTTGATGAACTTCAGTTTTGTCTCTCCAGAAGAAGTTTGTTGGACTTTGCGTCTCTCTATTTCCGTCTCAGTTTCTAGGTCCATCTCTCTCTCTCTCTCTCTCTCTCTCTCTCTCTCTCTCTCTCTCTCTCCCTTCCTCCCTCCCTCTCTCTCTCTCTCTCTCTCCCTCCCCACACTTTGAAACACACATTAGAAATTCATTGCATTTACTCATAAGTAGTATCACATATTGCTATAGGAAATGTAAACATTTTGTGAATAAAGATCATAAAATATCCCAATTATGCAGTTGAATCTGAGTACAAGGCAGTGTTTATACTTGGTTTTATCTGAAAATGAAATTGTGACATACAGAAATTTCTAAATAAAAATTACATCTTTTACTAACATAAAAGCTCTTTCAGAAAGACTGCCTACTACAGCAGGTGTGTGCCCTTCACAGCACAGTTTTTTTCCCAGGCCCAAGCCTAATAGCTGTTTATAGTGAAGTGTCCACTTCTAAACGTGCTTGAATAAACTTTGGCAGTGCTTGCCAGTTTATAAGTGAAGCTGATGTATCTGAATGCCTGGGTTAAGTTATCAGAAGGTTCTCTTGCTGCTGGAGTAAAGGACAAATGGAGGTAAATGGGGTCTTAAAAAGTAATTGTCATGAAATGCTTGGTGCAGAGCCCTTCAGATATCAGGCATCAAAGATGGGAACTATCAGTAGGTATCTTAATTGACTAGAACTCATCAAGATTTCATTTTATTTTTTGTTTTGGCTGATTGGTTACACCTAACTGGATTTAGGGTTCCAGAATCAGAGTTTAGTGTCACTCTAAAAGTTACCAATCTTGGGACAGAAAGTCATGTCCCTTGTAGAACAGGGAACTGTAAATAGAGACAGGGAAAAGGATTGTAAGTAAATAAATTGTGTTCATAATTCCAAAGAAGGAATTACATTATGGATCACATTTGACCTACATCATATACACACAGCTAATGTTTGTTCTTATTGTGTAGATCCTTTGTTCTTTTGGTGTTTTCTTTTTTTTAAAGGGGAAAATCTCCCCAATGCCATTGAGCTTACATAAATATGATATACTATGCAAAATATTACTCTGTAAAACTGAAAGTCTGATCTAATGAAGATTCACTAGAATACTGAGAACATTCTAATTTGCAAAGGACTGTGAAACAGATCAGGTGTTATTCTGTCTATAAGACAGAAAAACTGGGCTCCAAGGAAACACACTTATCATGGGAGAGATATGATTATCCAGCACGCAGTGTCAGAATTCAAATTAGTATTTCTGTAATCCAGAGAAAAGAAGTGAGGACCACAAGTCAGCACAGCAAAGGCAGGATGAAAGGAGTGTATATTTAGGTGATTTTAAAAAATATTATATTTATTTATTTCTAGAGAGAGGGGAAGGGAAGGAGAAAGAGGAGAGAAACATCAATGTGTAGTTGCCTCTGGCATGCCCCCTACTGGAGACCTGATCTGGCCTGCAAGGCATGTGCCCTGACTGGGAATGGAACCAGCAACCCTTTGGTTCACAGGCCAGTGCTCAATCCACTGAACCACACCAGCCAGGGCTAGATGATCTTCAATCAATTTTAATCAACACTCCCAGAACATTTGCAAAACATCATTATTAAATGAATCTTATATAGACAGCAAGTTAATTTAGATATCCTTCTAATCACCTCCCCATGTGTTGCATCAACTGGATATATGCATTTGACAGTTGAGAAAGTAGAACACTGGAGATTGAGTGATTTGAGTGCCACCCTGGAAGACTTATCTGTTGGATTTAGAACAGGAATTCAGGAGATACACACATATATGGATTTGATGGGGCTTTATTTATTATTTCTAATAGAACAAGTAAGATACATAGTTTAAGCCATTTTAAATGTAGTATGAGTTTTTGAAACACAATTTTAAGTTATTAAAGAAGTATTCAAAATCAAACAAATAAATTCAAGCACAGTGCTGCTCCACCCCCAGTAAGCCCCAATTTGTCATTGGTTCAAGCCCCTTTTAGTTCTTGTAAGCATGCTTATATAATGGTATACATTTAATAATAATAGTTTACATTTATTGGGTCTTTACCATATTCACTTTTCATGTTTGACTCATTTGCATGAAAGTTCATGTTGTAATTTTATAACATCCTTATAGGATAATTAAGTACTATTATTATCCCATTTTACAAATGAAGTAAGTGATGTATAAGGCCATTAATATCCGCCCCAATGTTATATCACTAGGAAGTACCAAAGTAAGAGTTTAATCAGGTAATTTGACTCAACATCAGCTTGCATGTTTAGTCATTATGTAGTATCATCATTATAGTATAGCTACCATTTAACATGACATTACACTTAATAAAGAATTTTCTTGGAAAGGCAATATAGTCAGAATGTTTTTTCAAATGTGCATGCGTTAAGCATGTGTATAGGTACTATGGGGGCACGGAATGAAAGTAGAATAAATAGCACCAAACTTTACAGAACTTTGCATCAAAGATAGCACACTATATCATACTAAAAAACGTTTAGGCCATGACACTATGAGCTTAAATGTTATACCTGAAACCATAAAAATCGTAGAAGAGAACATAGGCAGCAAAATCTCAGACATTACTTGTAGCAATATTTTATTGGCTATATCTGGCCAGGCAAGAGAAACAAAAGAAAAAACAAACAAATTGGACTAAATCAAACTACAAAGCTTTTGCACAGCAAAAGAAATAGTCAACAAAATAAAAAGATGATCCACAGAGTAGGAGAACATATTTGCCGATACATCTAATAAAGTGTTAATATCTAAAATTTATAAAGAACTTAATAAAACTCAACACCAAAAATCAAACAACCCTATTAAAAATGTGCAAAGGACCTGAATAGACACTTCTCCAAAGAAGACATACAGATGGCCAATAGATATGAAAAGGATGCTCAACTCACTAATTATCAGAGAAATACAAATTCAAAGAGCCACAAAGAGATATCACCTCAAAAACCAAAAAGAGATACCTCACATCTGTCAGAGTGGCTATCATCAAGCAATCAACAAACAACAAGTGCTGGCAAGAATGTGGAGAAAAGGAAACCCTAGTGCATTGTTGGTGGGAATGCAGATTGGTGCAGCCACTGTGGAAAGCAGTATGGAGATACCTCAAAAAGTTAAAAGTGGATATGCCTCTGACCCAGAAATCCCACTTCTGGGAATATATCTGAAGGAACTCAAAACACATATTTGAAAGAAAATATGCATCCCCTTGTTTATTGCAGTGTTGTTTATAATTGCTAAGATACAGAAGCAGCCCATGTGTCCATCAGATAAAACCGCTATGGGATATTTACACATTGGAATACTACTTGGTCATAAAAAGAGGAAAGTTTTATCCTTTAGGACAGTATGGATGGATCCAGAGAACATTATGCTAAGTTAAATAAGCCAGTCAGAGAAAGACAAATACCATATAATTTCACTTATATGTGGAATCTAATAAACACAGTGAACTAACAGAGAAAATGGGGACAGACTCATAGATGGAGAGCAGGATGACAGCTAAAATGGGGAGGTTAGAGGGTGGAGGGTTTGGGCAAAAAGGAAAAAGGACTCATGGACATGGGCAACAGTGTGGTGATTTCTCGGGGGAGGAGGGTATAAGGGAACTAAATCATAATTGAAAAATACAATAAAATATGAAAAAAATGATTTTACAAGGAGTGCTTATTGAGCTATTTTTTAGTTTACTGATTACATTATATAGTGATTATCTTTAGAAATGTTTGTTTCCCTCAATGGTCCATAATATGAGGGCAGGGACCAGGCTGTTTTTACCTCAGAATATTCAATCACATTCCCTTACAAACATTAAGAGCTCAATAGAGGTTATTTATGTGAAATAAAAGATGTTTACAAGATGTTTATCTTTGCCTCCAGTGTGTTTTATACATAGTTCTAAGTCAAATAATAGGCTTCTGTAAATTAAATGGCATTGGAACATTTTGAAAATCTGCAACATTCTTATTCATCAAAACATACAATTCAATTCAATTGAACAGATAGTTAATACCTACTTTGTGCTTACCGCTCATATCAGAGTATGAAGAAACAGTATAACTGTAATGTAATATGCAAATAGAAAGTGTTTTGTCACAAGGTCACACTGGGGACTACATACCTGCCTTTATTAACTCTTCACATTTGGATAAACAGTGACCCTCTCACATGTCAGGTTAGTCTAAAGTCAATCTCTGCATCAACATGACTAAATTAGGCTGTCTAGCAACAGTCTTCTCACCAGTTTAGTGGGATAAAGCTCCATAAATGTGGGATCAGTGTCTCCAGATGTAGTCTATTTTCTTGTCCTGAGTTCCAGTGTAACTTCATGTGCCCCACCAAACCCAACACTACCACACAGTAGTGCAAGAAAAAGCATTCACTTGAATCCAGGGCTCAGATTATTGGACTGTCTAGCTCAGCTACATTGTTGGTCTAATTACTTCCCTACCTTAGTTCCAATCATTTCTAGTGGATAAATTTCAGGCAAAGCCCTGACTGTCCTCTCCTCCATATAACGTTCATGAGAATGGACTCATCAGCTTTATATTGATATCAGATTTTCACTTTGTGAGGTATTGAAGATATGAAAAAAATACAATTCTACTCAAAAGGAGTATACAATTTAGTAAGTAATTAAAATAACTTATAGAAAACAATTTCTTAATTCACTGATTGATTAAAAATTACATATTGAGTACTTGGGCAGGAAGTACTATAGAAACTCATATAGAAAAAGGTATTTACTAAAAGTGTTGGAAAATCATTTCATCATAATACCATCTGTTTTAAAATGCCACCTCAGAGTTCTACACACCATACCAAAGCTTTCAAGGTAAAGAATATCTATGTTACAGCATATGTACAAATCAACGCACTTTCAGTGTGACAAAGCTACCTGCAAATGGCGACATCATTCTAAATTGGCTCTGTATCTTTCAATATTAAATCAGGGGTCAACAGAGTTGTGTTATTAATTGCCACCTGTTGCAGTTTCCACTGCATCTGACTTGTGCAAAATTAGCATGACTACCTGCCAACAGAAACACCTATTTATGAGCATTGTACATTTTTCCCTAGGTGAAAATGGGGCTCTGATATGTATTCTTCCTAATATACCTTATTTTCATGTTGAACATCTTAAAAATCATTGCTATATGCTGCCTCAATTTATGGATAACTTCATTGGTACATTTAATTAAATATCAAATCATTTTAGTGTGCTTTTACAAATTAATCAAATGTACTACTTGTATTCAAATGTCTGATGGCAGCAATAAAACAATTTCCTTAGACACTCGTTGCTTTTGAGGGTTTTAGCATTTGAGTTCAGAGATAGATTATATCTACTTTCTTATGTATTATGTCAATATTTCTTGATTTTTGACCCATGATATATTTTTGGATATTTTAGCTATAATCTTTCCTGGGTATCCAACAAAACCATAAAGAAATGTAGGAGAATAGAGACTAGGTTGCCAGATATAACATTTATAGTTCTGGGTCAGCAGAGAGCAGAGAATCTTTGCTATAATGCTATACAACAGTACAATACAACTTTGAAGAAAGAATGAACTTGGAACTTTTTGCCATCATCATATAGTTTCCATTTTACTGAGGAAGAAGCTGAGGTCAAGAAATAGCAAGTGCATTAGTTGTTGTTACACAGGTAGATAGCAGTGAATTGAGACTAAAACTCAGGCTATCATTTCCAAGGCTACTTTTCTTTTCACTTTGGTATAAAATGGGCTTGTGTTAGAACTCACTGGAAATTAACTCAGGAGAAACTTATTATAAGGTGGATCCTCTTCATGATATGAACTTGGAAAATGATTTACAAAATCTGATGATTTTAGAAGGTGTTTGTGTATGTGTTTGATGGGGTTACATTTTTAAAATAATTGTATATATAATTATAGAGTCAACTTATAATGAGCCTTCCACATGGAACCACTTGCAGATCTATTTTGCATTTTCCAAATATTAAGCCACAGACACATAGATCTTGAAGGAGCCTTAGATCAGTTGTTCCTAATCTTTGGCGGGGGGGGGGGGTGTTAAGGACCTCTTTGAGTATCAGAAAAAGTCTTTCTCCACATAAAAATGCATATGCTCACACAATTGCATGTGCTGTATTCAGGGGTTCTAGGAACCACAATAACTCAGGATGAGCTCTTTTCACTCTTTCTTACTTGCAAAATGGGTGTTTATGGGTGAGGTAAGATCCTGCCTTATAAGTTACCTATTCTATCTCCTGCCCTCTGTACCATCTAAGGAAAATACATCTAAACAGAGGGGAAAAGACTCCCAAAGGTCACACACCCTGGCCTTAGTTTGTGGAATTTAGGCTGCTGTTCTTTGCACTTAACCAGTTAATTGTAATAATTTCTGCCATTTTCCTCAGAAGACATATGAGTGAAATATTATCTATATTAGATTATATTTTCACTGCAAACTATTGATACACCAATTTTTATTCATAACTGTTTTAGCATATATTACAGAAAAACTCCATGTATAAAAGCACCTTATAACAGCAACTTGTATTATTTTTTCTTTAAAATTACTTTAGGGCTTTGCATAGATTCTAATTACAAAATGTAATGGTACACTCCTCACTACTAGGTACAAAATCAGCTACTGAGACTGGCACAATGAGGTACTTTTCTTTCTCAGAACATAATTTCTGCCACTATTTATACAGGTAATTGGAAGTGGCTTCAGTCTTTGTCTCCAGTGGTTAGTTCGACAATTATAGAATTAGTGCACTTTTTTAAAGATTTTAGTTATTTATTTTGGACAGAAGGGAAGGGAGGGAGGAGAGAGGGAGAGGAACATCAATATGTGGTTGCCTCTCGTGCATCCCCCTACTGGGGACCCAGCCAGGCAATCCAGGTGTGTGCCCTGACTGGGAATAGAACTGGTGACCCCTTGGTTTACAGGCCGGCACTCAATCCACTGAGCCACACCAGCCAGGGCGAATTAGTGTACTTTTTTAGATGACATACTTAGTTACACATTCATTACAATTATTCAAATTACTTACCATAACTGAAGCAAAATGCGTGTAGTCTGAAATCCATTACTTGGCTTGTTGATGTGCACAGTTGCCTCTCACATTCTTTTGCAGAGGAGCTTCACAAAGGCTTTTCCTTGTGAAGGAAATCAACAAAGCACCATTACTACCTGATCAACCAGGGGGCAGATGGAACTGTTTCAAATAGCATTGCAGAGTTAGCCCCTCAAAATGTATTCTCGTTAAACAGGACCACCTGGTTTAAATAGGTTTCTTGCTAATCCATAGAGGGAAAAAATGGCAGAAGAGGCAGCTAAGAGTGCACGGAAGAAATGAGGCCTTGTTGGAAAGCACTGCAGAGACTGGAAATATACTCTTGGTAAAACCCTGAAAGGCAATTAGCAGTCCTGTAACCATGAGAAACCAAATACACCTGCCTTTCCAATCATTATTTTTTACCTTTGTGATAAAAGATTGAAGTACAAATGCTATTGATTTTAGCATTTATATTCGCATTCTTTCCTCATCATAGGCAGGAAACCCCTTTGATTTTGCTCAAAGGAGGAAATAACTATTGCACCAAAGACCTATGTAGGCCAGAGTTTCTTATCTCGTCACACCTTATAGAATTCCACTGATGATTGCGCTAATGGGAATCTGATCAGCTTACCCTCCAGTTTACAAACCTCTTTGCTTTCTTGTTATTCTATCACTTTCAAGTTAGGTGCATTTTTCTTAACTTTCTCATCCTGA
Organism: Phyllostomus hastatus; assembly: GCF_019186645.2. Classification (NCBI taxonomy): domain Eukaryota; kingdom Metazoa; phylum Chordata; class Mammalia; order Chiroptera; family Phyllostomidae; genus Phyllostomus; species Phyllostomus hastatus. The sequence goes on along the minus strand of NW_025333841.1, from coordinate 4,300,873 downwards.
CTTTCTCTTCAAGTGCACCCTCGCCTGCTCTCCTACATGCAGCCTATGTTCTAGCTCACTGAATATCATGAGAGCTATCTACAGTGTCACCTGTCATGCTCAGGTCTTTCTTGATTCCTTTTTTAAAATTTGCTGTTCAGTGTATTAAAATTGCCATCTCCTCTGCCACATTAAAGTTTTTCTGCAAGATTCTGCATGTCATACCAGACCTCTTGCATGTCCCTTCTCCCATGACAGTATTGATTAATCTATTTTCTGTGTTCCCTGGTACTTATAGGGCTTTTGATATGGCACACACCAAGTGGTGGTGCAGTTTATCTCTTTATGTATCTTCCTTTAATCACTAGAGCCAAGGTCAGGAAATGTGTTTTATCTTTGCTTTGTTTATCTATGTTGCCAGATTCATAGTAAAAATTTGGTAAACTTTCATTCCTGCCCCCCCACTTCCACATGGAATATAAACAAAGCAGTGACTTTGTGCTCATTAAGTATTTCAAATATTTACGTTCAGCTCTGATGAAAATAATAGCCATTTATTTCTCCACAATTGTAAAAGTAATAGAATAATATTTGAAAAGTCAGCGAAAGTGATTTGATCATTTTTATAATTTCACCTGTTCCTTGATTGTTTTATTGCTAAGTGGTGCATCAGAATAATATGCAGACCTTTAAAAATACTAAAGTTTTAGTCTCCTATCCCCCAGAACTTAGACTTCAGTTGGCCTAGAGTAGGACCCAGGAATCACTATATTTTAAAAGCTTCCAAAGATACTGAATTATGAAGCCAAGATCAAGAATTACTGGTGGAGAAGCTATAACTGACAATTGAATCAGAGCAAATAGCCTCTACTTTTGTTTCATTGGAAAGAATTACAACCATTGTTTCTTGAGAATATTTACTTACATTGAGCACTTTTTATAACTTACATGAATTTTATATACTCTCACATACATTCTACATATGATACATTATATATTTTATTATATATGCCTCAATTAGGTGCCATTTAATAGATGAGCTAGCAATGGCAACAGGCATCTATAGCATAGCAGTAATTAGAGTTGAGTTTGAACATAGAGCACCGATTTCTAGTGACCCATTTGGTTCGGTGATGGGTACAAAAAATATGGACTGATTCAAGGATGTGAAAAAGGTTTTACCTCATGGTTGCTTGGAGAGCTGAGGGTTGAAGGCTCATTAGATTGCAAGAACTTAGCAGGAAAGATTGCTGTGTTACTGTGGTCAAGTAGGCATATTGCCATAGTCCTGATCTGCAGGAGAAAATGGATATATGTACAAGGTTGCTATAACTGTTTTTTTTTCAGGTATGTACTTTTTCATAAGTCTATTCACCATGCAGCAAATGGAAATAGATGCATTTGCAGTGACCTGGAACAGAGTTGACTCAAGGACCTGTGGTGAAGTATTGAATATCTCTTGCAAATTAATGTCATGGTTGCAAGAGATTTATCTTTTATTCCCCAGAAAGGCTGAAAATTGAAGGTGCTATCACATGTCTTCACAGCTCCCACTGAAAAGTTGGTTTGGTGGTAGTAATGAAGCAGATGAAGCCACCAGAACTGGGGGATGTCTTGGATATAGGTAAGAATTTGCTAGTCAATAAAAATATCATAAGACCTCATTGTCTCTAACAGAGAGCACATATTGTTTCTTATTTCACTACCTGTGAAAAAGGAAAACTGATTTATAAAATGAAATTGGGTCTGTGCACCTGTGAGATCCATTCTTATCTGACTTGTGTCTCTGTATGCACTGGAATATGGTAGGTAGTAAGATATACATTGCTCAGGTGTTCTAATAAATTTTCATTCTCATCATTTAAGACTAATCCTACTGCTGGCACAGTACATTCTCTGAAAGGGTCTCTGACTCTTTCATTGCATATTGGAAACTATAATTCTAGGATTTATCAGCATTTTCCCAAACTTTGTGATACCTCCCTCTGGTATATATTAATGGCAGAGTCCCTTATTCTAGTGAATTAAATATAGGGATAAAATATGACATTTTGCTTTTTATAAGGGTTATTACAGTGTTTTTGCTGTTTTCTTTTTAAGTAAATGGAAAAGGCAATCATGATTATCCCAGTAGTGATATTATGATAATATGATGGATACTCTCTACAGAGTACAGTAAATTTTCTTTCAAATGGTATTTTGCTTTTAGCATCAGTTCAATAATGTTGGACAGTAAATTAAATAGAAAAAATAACTTAATATCTTATTTTAGGCAATGTAATAAGACATGTATTTTTAGTGCATACTTATGATTTCTAATTTTATTAATTATTTCTTCTACAAAAATAAAAATATGAGAAAATATTCAATATGTCTTATTTTTTTAAATTTAAACATAATTAATTTATTTAGGTTTATCATAGGGTATACCAAGCATACCTCATTCTATTATACTTCACTTTATTGTGCTTTGCCAGCAACTGTGTTTTTTTTACAAATTGAAGGTTTGTGGCAATCCTGCATTGGGCAATTTTTTTTTCCAATGGCATTTGCTCACTTTATGTCTCTGTGTCATACTTTGGTAATCCTCATAATATTTCAAACATTATTATTATTATTACTATTTTTACATTTATTATGGTGATCTGTGAGCTGTAATATTTGATGTTACTGTTGTAACTGTTTTGGGTACCACCAAGTGTACCTATATAAGATGGCAAACTTAATAGATAAATGTAGTGTTAGATAAATTTGGTGGAAGAGGGAATACAAAAGATAAATTGTGATGGAAAAATATATGCCTTTAAATGATAAAAAAGATTATTAAAACATGGTGATGAGTACATAATGGAGATACAGACTATGACTTCTTGCCCTGGCTGGTGTGGCTTAGTGGATTGAGTGCCGACCTGCAAACCAAAGGGTCACCAGTTCTATTCCCGGTCAGGGCATATGCCTGGGTTGCAGGTCAGGTCCCCAGTAGGGGGTGCACAAGAGGCAACCATATATTGATGTTTCTCTCCCTCTCTTTCTCCCTTCCTTTGCCTCTCTAAAAATAAATAAATAAATAAAATATTTTTAAAAGAAATTATGACTTCTTTCTCTCACTTTTAATTAACAGAAAAAAATATAAATTATTTGTTAGTTATGTTTTGGTTCAATACTTTCATGAAAAATAATTATCTTGTCAGGAAAATCACAAAGAGACTGATCTACAACCATCATTGTGATGTGTTACCAATTGTTCTGAAGGAAATTATATTAAAATTTTGTAGTTTACAACAAGCAATTATTTTTTGCTTTCCCTGAGCTATGAATCTGGGAGTGGCTTATTTCAGTGCCTCTGGTTCAAGGTCTCTCATGAGGTTACAGTCAATTTGTATACCAGCATACAATCTCATCTGAAGGCTTATTGGAGGCGGGAGAATTTACTTCCAACTTCACTCATGTGGTTTTGGCAGGTCTTAGTTTCTTGCATGTAAGCCTCCTGAAATAATTGCCTTATGACATAGCAGCAGGTAGCACCCTCACCCAAGACAAGTAATGAAAAACAGAGTGAGAGAGAGCTATCAAGAGGAAAGTTACAGTCTTTTTACAACCAAAGATGGCTAATAAACATATTAAAGGATGTTCAACATCATAAGCAATTAATTAAACTCAAATCCAAACCATAATAAGATACTACCTAAAATCACTAAAATTACAAAAAGAGAGAGAGGGAGATAAGAAAGAAAGAGAGAGAGAGAGAGAAGATAACAAGTGTTGGTGGTGAGAATTTGGAGAAATTGGAGCCATATTCATTGCTCATGTGAATATAAAAAGAAATCGCTATAAAAATATTTTGACATTTTTTAAAAATGTCAATCATCAAATTTTCATATGACCAAGCAATTCTACATCTAAATATATACCCCAAATGACTGAAAACGTACGTCCACAAGAAAAAATTGTGCATAAATATTCCCAGAAACATTATTCATACTAGCCAAAAATGGAAACCACCTAAATGTCCATCAGTTGATTAAAGGATAAACACATGTTTGTATATCCATATAATGGAATATTATTTACTTATAAAATGAATGAAATAGTGGTAAATACTGCAGTATGAATTAACAGTGAGAATCTTATGCTAATTGAAAGAAACCAGACCTCTTTCTCCCCCCAAAAAACCCTGGTCATAAAAGTACACATTCTGTGCAATTTAATTTGTATTAAATATCGAGAATTAGCAAGTCCATTCAATCAGAAAGTTGGTTAGTGCTTACCATGGACAGGGGGAGGAAGAAATAGTGAGTAATTGTTAAAGTTATAGGGTTTCTCTTGGGGTTATTAACATATACTGAATTATATAGTAGTGATGGTTGCTTAACTTTGTGAATATACTAACCTTCACTGAATGATAAACCCTAAAAAGGTGAATTTTACCATTTGGGAGTTCTATATCAAATAATAATCATTAAAAAAGTGAATTTAAAAATACTTTTTAAAAATGCCAAGTACTCTTTTAAATGCCAAATACTTTTTTAAAATTCACTTTTATTTACTAATTATTATTTGATATAGAACTCACAAATGGTAAAATTCACCTTTTTAGGGTTTATTATTAGTGAATATTAGTATATTCACAAAGTTAAGCAACCATCACTACTATATAATTCAGTATATGTTAATAACCACAAGAGAAACCCTTTATCATTAACAGTCACTCACTATTTCTTCCTCCTTCAGCCCCTGGTAAGAAATATAAATGTAAGTGTACTATATACTCCAAAAGAAAAAATGATTAAGAACATCACAATGATGTTTATTTTTTAGTGAAACTACATATAAGTGGTATAGTTGCTGATTCCTGGATAATTCTGATAATTATATATAACAATAAAGGTAATTATTAAAGATTCAGAGGTATACTCTGATTTACATTAACATATAAAAGATTAATTTCTTGTTCTTAATTTCTTTTCTGAAAAACTAATGGATAAGATTCATGGGAACCAGCTCCCCATGTCCTTGCTGATTCTGACTGAGGGGATGTATATTTGTTCTTATTTAATATGCTGTTGCCTGATTAAGATGCAGAGCTGATGGTATTTGTCTGTTACCAACTGGCTTATTTCACTTAGCATGATAGTCTCCAGTTCCAACCATTCTGTTGCAAAGGGTAGGAATTTCTTTTTTTTTTCTTTTTTTTTTAAAGGAAATGTTTTCATGAGCTCTTTTTTTAAAAAGATTTTATTTATTTATTTTTAGAGAGGGAATGGAGGGAGAAAGAGAGAGAGAGAGCAACATCAATGTGTGGTTGCTGGGGGCTGTGGCCTGCAACCCAGGCATGTGCCCTGGCTGGGAATCGAACCTGAGATGCTTTGGTTCGCAGCCCACGCTCAATCCACTGAGCTATGCCAGCCAGGGTGGAATTTCTTCTTTCTTTCTGCTGCATAGTATTCTACTGTGTAAATATATCACAGTTTTTTGAACCACTCATTTACTGATGGGCACTTAGGTTGCTTCCAGCACTTGGCTATTGTAAATTGTACTGCTTTGAACATTGGGGTGCATAGGTTCTTTTGAACTGGTGTTTCAGGATTCTTAGGATATAATCCCAGCAGTGGAATTGCCAAGTCAAAAGGCAGTTCCATCTTTAGTTTTTTTAGGAAATTACATACAGTTTTTCACAGTAGCTGCATCAGTCTGCATTCCCACCAAAAGTGCAGTAAGGTTCCCTTTGATATAAAGGGAATCTAATGGATAAAATAAACTAATGAACAAAATAGAACCACAGGCACTGAGAGATGGAAGAGACTGAAAGTGATCAGACAGGAGGGGTGAGGGGGGCAATGTTAGAAAGAAGGGGAAGGGACTAGACAAAGAACTTGTATGAATGACCCACCGACATGGACAACAGTTTGGGGACTGACTGTGGGAGCAGGGGTGGGTGGTGGGTGGAGGAGGCCAAAGGTGGAAAATTAGGACAAATGTAATAGAATAAATGATAATTTTTTAAAGAGATGTAAACCTGAAAATAACAAAGGCTTATATTTCTTGAAATTGGGATTTAGTTTCTAAGGAGGTTGGTGGCTATTCGCTGGAATTATCTTGTAAAAATAAACAACTAAGCACAAACGAACTAATGCTACAATGTTGGCTATCACCAACAATTTCATGTTTTGCAAACTGAGCCCTGTTTTGGCTCTGAGCCCTTGCATAATATAATGTTTTCTATATATAAGCACAGCATGTACTGCTTTTATCCAACTCACCTTATTTTTAATCAGAAGTCTTAACATTATATAGATTTCTAGTCAGAACAAATGCTGTTTTTTATGTCATGCCAGTAAATTGCAAGAAAATATGAAGGTGAACCACGTTTTTGCTCTTTCAGAAGTGTGATCCAACCTGACAAAATTTCATTTTATAGATGTAAACCCAAGTGTTGGTGAAGTGTGTTCACTATAAGTTTTCTTCGGTGCTTAACAAAATTTTCAGCTGAATAGAATTTGACATTTTAATAAAAGGGATGTGTCATTATGCTGCAGTCAGCATGCCTGACTAAAAACAGCCAATCATGCTGAGAAAATTATAAAGTTTTCCTCATGCCCTTTAACTTGAATCCAGTAATCAAAAGATTGATTTACTTCTTAAACTTAATTTGCAGCTCTAATTTTATTATTTTTCAAAACCAGCTAGATCTTTTTAATCTTTTGGATCAACTGCAGCTGTGTCACTGCTTGCACTATGAGATATATCTTACTGCTCATTTATTCATAACCATAATGAGAGAAAGAAAAATGTTTAGTATTGTTCTCCTTTCAGTCTATTCACATCCCTGACTCCAGGAACTGGGATCATCTTTCTCCTTTGGATAAAAGGATGTAGGATTTAAGAATTAGGGAAATTTCAATAAATAAGAAATTTCTCTTCATCAGTTTAAGAAAGAAATACATAGGACTGTTTACCTATGGCAATACAGAATCCAAAACAAAAGTGGAACTCATAAAAAGGATCATGGACCTGAAGTAAACATCAGTTTTAAAAACAAGGCTTTTAAACTTCTATCTAAACAGAGAGAGGTACATCCATTTGCTATATACATTACAGTATACCAGAAAACTCTGTTGTTAGACTGTTGACACTCATTGCTAAATTAACAGCCATTTATTGTAAAGCCCAACTATTCAATTTTCTCAGATAATATACAAGGGCTATTTTAAAATAATCTAGATGTTAGGCAAGAAGTTTAACTGTGCATGTGGGACACAGCCCTCTATTACACAGTACCTTTCTTCCTCTTGAAGTGCAGATGCAGACTGAGCTAAGCATGTCCCTAGAAAGTAAGGGAGGCTTGAGGAGAGGGGCTACACACCTTATGCACCTGAATTTCTGTAATGTTATATGGAAACATGGAGACTAGAAAACTGTCAGCTGACCTAAACTCTAGGATCCCTTTTTTCCCCCTCATGTCATCTGCTTGACTGTTCACTAACCCTTCTCTTTTTTTCTTCTTTTATATTTGGTATTTTTATATTTTCAATGTATATCAGGGCATTTAGATGCTTGAGAAAAAGAGAAGATGTATTCCTAAGGACTTTACTTCAAGGTCTGTTAGCATTTTGTTCTGTAGTCTCTTTATTCTGCAACCTCTTGTCATATACATAGCTTAATATAACTTTAATTATGACTATATACTGTTACATCCTGTTTTTTTTTTCATTTAACAAGTACAAGCCTAATGCCCTGTCTTCTACTCCTCAACTATTTAAAAGCTCTAGCAAGGGTGTCCAACTTTTGGTGTCTCTGGGACACACTGGAAGAAGAGTTGTCTTGGGTCACACATTAAATACACAAACACTAACAAAAACTGATGAACAAAAAAAAAGGTTTTAAGTAAATTTATGATTTTGTGCTGGGCCACATTCATAGCTATCCTGGGCCACTTGCAGCCATGGTCTATGGGTTGGACACTGTTAGAAAAGTTTGCTTTGCTCCATATGGCCCAAGATCATAAATTTAATGGGCGGAAAACTGAATGGCATATTTGGACATAATTATATGTCTCCCTATTTTCTCAGTTCTGAATAAATATTTTCTACATTTAACATGTCATCCGATTTGTCTACTTTTTTTCTAGGATGATTAAGTTGTCAATACAGTATAAAGCTACTCAGTTCTATTAAAAAAAAACTTTCTGAAGGTTCAGAGAATAAAGTATAACAAAAAATGTCAGCCCAATCTTCTCTCTGTTTATCCCTTTGTCTCTCTCTGTCTCTCTCTGTCTTTCTCTGTATCTCTCTCTTTCCCTCTCAATGACACACACACACACACACACACACACACACACACACACACACAAATAAAGGAACAACCCAAGAACAACTTTACTTTTACCTGTGCAACATGGAAACAATTCTCAAGAAAATGTGTTGTGTTTTATATTCAGAATCCAGGCTGCAATTATATGTCATGTGGCACCATTCCCATAAGGAGTGAGCACTATATGTTTCTGTGCCCTGACCCAAATTCTGTTCCCAATGCCCACCAAAGCATATATTGCAAAAAGTGGAATTTGTTAAATGCCTCCAAAAAACCATTTAGGATGAAAACTTTTCATTGACACCTAGTTACTCTCCCATCCCCACTCCACTATAACATGCATTTCTTTGCCTTATTCAGTCCCATTCCTTGCAACCTGAAATTGCCCCTTTTGCTTTGGGAGTTTGGGGATGTTGTTAAAATTCCTGTGTGTTTCTGCTGGTGGATCCTTCTTTCTCAGGCTGTTGTTTCTAATGGGGCTTCTGCACCCGAGCATAATTGAAAAGTGAATTATCTGGGAAAGCCTCTCCTGGCATTCTAATCCTCCCTGTTGAGCACAGCCAAGCACCAAGCACCTGCTTTGAATGGCAAATAGCCTGGAGAGCTGCCCAAGCCTATTCTCAGGGGGGTTGAACAGAGATCCTGATTTCTGCGGAAATAAGCCATTAAGTAGATTGCTAACTAATGCAGCATATTATACTCCCTCACAACTACAGGCTTAAACCAGGGTACCAGACAGGCCATGGAGGGCTATTGCATTTCATGATTAGAAAACAAAAATACTTAGCATTAGGTGCTTCATTTGATCTTAGGGAAAATTAAATGAGAGAACTTTTCTACAGCAGAAGTAGCTGTGATGCACCCAGTTATTTTTCAGGGAACTGAAAAGACCCTCCTACATAACACCTCTCCCCATGGCATCCCTAACTGATGCTGCCCTTGTTGTCTTGCATGACCTAGGAGTACCACTAGTAGACTTAGTCCTTTGAATGAAACAAGAGGGTATAGGGTATGGTAAACATTATCATATTCTCAAAAGTTTTTGCCAAGTTATAAATTTTCTGGGTATCTTTCATTAGTACACTCAGTTACTATCATTACGTATTAGTACCATGGAAGGCACAGAAAGTCAGAAGAGAAATGCTATTTTATCAGAAGTTGTTTTAGGGGAAGGGAGAAGCATGGTGTAAACAAGTCTGGGGAATAAACCTGTCATGGGGTAACACCAGGGCAGAAAGTCCTGATTCCAGGTGGTGGAAAACTTGGAGCCTTTCCATAGGCAGGGATGAGAAAATTAGACTGAGCTTTTTAATTATATATCAGATTATGTCAATGGGACAGAAAAATAAGTCAAGCATTGAGTTGGTAGTGGCAAATATGTTGTGTGTTACCATACAACTGTTAAAGATGGAGGCAGGGACAACATACAACATCCTCAAAGGGAAAAATGAAGGCAGATTCTAAGTTTGTGAGATGGACTTTAGTCTAAAGGGCATGCAATTATTCATTCACTATCTATATTTTCAGAGTAATGGGAGGATAGGGGTAAAGTAAAAGTGGATCTGTGATCTCAAAGAGACAAAACAAGCTAGACAAGTTGATTTTACACACAAGCACACACATATATAATATACATATACACAAAAACAAACATGCATACCACTCATGTGTCCCTGACTATTTTCTGCCTTAGGTTAAAAGGTGTTGGCTAACAGATGACCTGGGCTTTAACAGACTGAGGTTCTAATACAAGCTCAGTATTGGTGGCTGGAAAGGCAAGTACCTTCTCTCTAGCTAGGTTCTATCTATGTGTAATAGTTGCTACAGTTAATGCAAGGGGATCATTTGAATGTTAATTACATCATGACTAATGAAAAATGGTTATTCAAAATGTAGAGGTATTTCAGCATAGTTATACTTAAAAGTTTGCCACATTGAAAAAAATCTAAATGATTTAGTCTGAAATAATTTTTGGTTGCTTTTTATTTGAATCACTTTAGGATCACACTTATATGGCAAAGATTTCCTTGTAGTTTAAAAATATTTGGGCATTATCTACCAGCAACCTGATTCATTCTACCATAATTTTATTACTGTTCATACCTTTGGAAGAGGTGATTTGATATACTATTTAGCCTTAATTATCCAATGATTATTAACCTTCAAGACCTGAGGCATACAGGTTCAGAATCTTGATATGAATGTTGCTTTTCATATCAGCAGAGGATAAAATTGCTGCTTACGGTGTCCCAAAGAAGAGTGGCAAGTTGATTTGTTGTTGGCCAGCCCCTCCGTAAAGGAAGCTTGATTTGCAATGCACATTGTAAATGTGAAATAACTAGTGTGAGTTCAGTCATGAAACAGAAAGAGTCATGACTTCTTCATTTTGAGGTTGGCATGTCTGTACTACTGACATATGATTTTAAGACAAGTTTTCTTAGGATGCACAGATACTTAGAAGTGACTTCAGCTTTTTTTTATATATTAAGCAAGAGATTCCACAGTGTAATAGTATGGTTTATATCTCTTACAATTGCACATAGCAGAAAATACAAATAATGAACAAACATATAGAGAAATGCCATCCTTGCAAATAAAAACAGAAAGGGAGAAGAACTGGAGTATCATTCTAACCCATCAAATAAGTGATAACAAGTAAAAAGAAAGATAAGATCTATGAACAGTAAAGTTGCACTGAAAATGATACACTGTTAGAGGTAGAAATTATTCCAATTTAAGGAAAAACAGTACAACAATATTTTTATAATCCTGTGAGGGGGTCATAAGTTGAGCATTTTCTATTTGTCAAGCCAAATGCCTGACATATAAATTTATCCTTTGTGGCATCAACTTCAGAAAATTATAAGTGTCTTCTAAGCAATCTTAAGCCTGTCATGTGCCATTATAGACTTGTTTTGTGTGTGATATTTTACATATCTAGATTCACAGAAGACAGGTTTTAGACATTTTTATATCTGCAAAACATGCCATCATATTTTACAATCAAATCTATACTTTCAATTCATATCACTTCTTAGGGTGTGCACATGCATGTGTGTGTGTGTGTGTGTGTGTGTGTGTGTTTTAGTCACCAAAGAGCTGATAAACAATAAATATTCTTCCACTCATTCATTCATTCAAAAAATGTCACAAGTACCAGATGCCTTTCTAGGTATTTGTGATGCAATAGCAAAGTTTAAATTGCTGTGGAGGAGAAATAGACAATAAACATGAAAAGTGACATATAATATTGTTATAATGTAATAAGTGCTGTAGACAAGACACAGAGCAGAATCAGAGGCATTAGAATTGCTGGAGATAGTTTGCAATCTTTTTTGTGGTTTGGTTGTTTTGTTGTATTTTATTTTTTAAAACTTTTTTATTGTTCAAATACAGTAGTCTCCATTTTCCCCCCACCACTCCCCCTTACCCCAACTATCCCCACTTCCCACCCTTGATTCCCTACTCCTTTGGTTTTGTCCATGTGTCCTTTATATGTCTTCCTGAAAACCCTTCCCCCTTTTCTCCCCATTATCTCCTCCCACCTCCCCTCTGCAATCTTAAATAGAGTGATCAAGATATCTTCATTGAAAAAGTGTCATTTGAATAAAGACTTAAATGAGATAAGAGCATGAACTATATGAATAACTTGGAGAACAGTGCTTCAGGTAAAGGAAGAAATGGCAAAACTCTGAGGCTGAGGTGTGTCTAGCAGGTTTGAACAACTGCAAGGATATCAATGTGGCTGTAGTGGAGAAAGGAAAGAAGAAATGTAAGTAATAAAATATGAAGAGACAGAGGCAGTAAAATGACAGATCAATAGGAAATTGTTGTACTTGTTGGATATACCATAAGAAAAATGGAGCACTTTGGGGGAAGTTTGAACAGATGAATGCCATCATCTGACTTACATTTTAATAAGATCATTCTGGCTGCTCTGTTGGGAAGATACTCCAGAAGTATAAGGGTGGGTGCAGGGAAATGGGTAGAAAGCAACTGCAATGATGCAGGTGACAGGTGCTATGGCTTAAATCAAAATAGTGGCAATGAAGGTGGTGAGAAGAAATCAGATTATGGATGCATTTCCTGAAGGACTGAATAAATTAATAACATCACAAAACAAGCCATGCTTTGGATGAACACTAGATATCTAAGTGGAACGACAGTACTCTCAAATCATGAATTTTACTAATGTTACTATAATATAAATGTTAATGGAAATTCTCTATCAGAATTTTCAATACTGCAAGGACCTAGTGCATATATATTGTAGAAATAAGTTAAGAACAATCTAGCCTGGTTGAGCTGTGGACGTTATGGGGTTAGATAGATTCATTCACTGCCTGGGATCCTATACATAATACATTTTGCAGGGCCAATGAGTTTAAGCTTTACTCAGTAAAGTAGCAAATAGCTCAAGGTTGTTCATGAATAGCTAAATACTAGAAAATTACTGAATAACATGTATCTGTATGACCCAAGATATTGAAAAAATTTTGTCCTGACATTCAAAATTTTCTTGATTCTTTGTAAAAATTTGTCCACTCTGGAGCTCCACAGATGAAAAGATTTGTGGAATATGGAGAGGGTTCAGAGGAGTGCTAACAAGATAATTAAATCATTGCAAATAAGTGCCATGAAGAAAGGTTAATGAAACTGGGGTTATTCAACTTGAAGAAATAGAATACCAACAGGGGATTTAAAAATGGTCTTTAGATATATAAAGATCTATTACACAGAGAATGCTCACCAGCTGGTCTCAATCTTCTCTTAGGACAGAACAAGGAGAAGAATATAAATTGCATCATAAGGGATTTAGGCAAAATACCAGGAAGAATTTTCTGACAAGGAGTGTTATTAAACATTGAGATAGGGTACCAGTCCAGAGTTCATTTGAACCTGAAATCCTGACCATGTGCTTGGAATTCTAAGCATTCAGTCCATTCATATGGATTCCAGATTTGTTTTCTGAAAGCTCACTATGTGCAAATATTTCCTATAGAACCCATTGCTATGATTCACCTATTGGCTTAGAAGGAAAGGGAGTATAATTTGACTTTTATAAGTAGTGAAATACAAATTCGATAATCAGAAAGCAGATACCTAAGGTGACATGACATAAGGCCAGTTAACTTTGATACACAGGTACTGGTATAATATGATAGAGGAAAAAATAAAGGTATAGAGTGGGAATATGAGCTTGAAAGAAGGGGCACAGATAGGCTCTGGGAGTTGGTTAGATGAAATTGAGTCATAAGAACTCATTTTCCTCAAGGGCAAAGGCAGTTTAACTGTGTTTGAATCTTTGCTTTTTCAAGTATAATGGAGGCAGTTGAGGGGAAGTTTGTACTGCACCAGCCAGTCCCATGGGTGGGAGAAATGCAAAGCAACAGAAAAAGACAGGAATACAGAAATCTTTTGTTCTGGTCCAATTTCATTTCTTTCTTTCTTTTATTTTTTCTGTTGCTACTTGAGATTTATTTCTCTTTTTTGACATTTTTTTAAATTTTAATTGTTGTTCAAGTACAGTTTTCTGTCTTTTACTCCCATCCCAGCCCACCCCCTAGTACTCCCCACCTCCCTCCCATTTCCACACCCCCTAGTTTTTGTCCATGTGTCCTTTATACTTGTGCCTGTAAACCCTTCACCTTTTCCCCTGAAATTCCCTCCCCTCTCCACTCTGGTCATTGTCAGCCTGTTCTCTGTTTCAGTGTCTTTGGTTATATTTTGCTTGTTTGTTTGTTTTGTTGTTTAGGCTCCTGTTAAAGGTGAGATCATATGGTATTTGTCTTTCACTGCCTGGCTTATTTCACTCAGCATAATGCTTTCCAGTTCCATCCGTGCTGTCACAAGGGGTAGGAACTCCTTTCTTTATGCTGCATAGGATTCCACTGTGTAAATGTACCATAGTTTTTTGATCCACTCATTTACCGATGGGCACCTAGGTTGCTTCCAACACTTGGCTATGGTAAATTGTGCTGCTGTGAACATTGGGGTGCATAGGTTCTTTTGGATTGGTGTTTCATGGTTCTTAGGATATAATTCCACTGCTGGGCCAAAAGGCAGATCCATTTTTAGTTTTCTGAGGAAATTCCACACTGTTTTCCATAGTGGTTGTACCAGTCTGCAATCCCACCAACAGTGCACTAGGGTTCCCTTTTCTCCACAACCTCTCCAACACTTGTTGTTTGTTGCTTTGTTTATGATGGTCATTCTAACCTGTGTAAAGTGGTATCTCATTGTGGTTTTAATTTGCATCTCTCTGATAGTTAGCGATACCGAGCATCTTTTCATGTGTCTCTGGATCCTCTGTGTGTCCTCCTTGGAGGAGTGTCTGTTCAAGTCCTTTGCCCGTTGCTTAATTGGGTTTTAATTGGGTTGTTTGTTTTCTTAGAGTGGAGTTGTGTGAGTTTTTATATATTTTGGAGATTAAACCCTTGTCTGAGGTATCACTGGCAAATATGTTTTCCCATACAGTTGGTTTTCTTTTTATTTTAATACCGTTTCCTTTAGCTGTGCAGAAGCTTTTTATTTTGATGAGATCCCATTTGTTTATTCTTTCTTTTATGTTCCTTGCTATATTGACAGCAACACAATTATAGTAGGAGATTTTAACACCTCACTGTCAAAAATGGACAGATCTTCCAAGCAAAATATAAACAAAGATATTGTGGCATTGAACAATGCCCTAGATGAAATGGACTTTACTGATATATATAGAACCTTTCATCCCAAAGGAGATAAATACACATTCTTTTCAAATGCACGTGAAACGTTTTCTAAGATAGACCATATGATAGGACACAAAACAAGCCTCAACAAATTCAAGAAAATTGAAATCATACCAAGCATTTTCTCCAACCACAAAGGACTGAAACTAGAAACCAACCCCAAGGAAAAAACCCAAAACACTCAAAAGCCTGGAGGTTAAATAGCATGCTATTAAACAATGAATTGGTCAAGAATGAAATTATGGAAGAAATCAAAAAGTTTCTGGAAACAAACGAAAATGAACTCACAACAACCTGAAACTTATGGGACATAGCTAAGGCAGTCCTGAGAGGGAAGTTCATGGTGGTACAGGTCTACCTAAAAAAGACAGAAACATTTCAAACAAACAACCTAACCCTACACCTATAAGAACTCGAGGAAAAACAAGAAAGACAGCCCAGAGCAAGTAGAAGGAAATAAATAATCTTTCTTTCTTTAAGAAAAAGAATTTATTTATTTTTAGAGAGAGAGGAAGGGGAGAGAGAAACATCAATTTGTTAACCCCAACTGGACACCTGGCCTGCAACCCAGGCATGTGCCCCGACCAAGAATTGAACTGAGACCTTTTGCTTTGCAGGATGATGCTCAACCCACTGACCCACATCAGTCAAGGCCCAATTTAATTTCTAATCATGATCTTTTCTTCTTCCTCTACAAATTTCTTTCCCTTGGGGGTGGAATGAGGTTTGGCCAAATTGTTTTCTTAGACGCCTTTTTTTTTTTTTTTTACTGCAGTTTGGTTGAGAAAAGAATTAACTGAAAAGGAAAGGTCCTGAGTTTCTGTTTTAATAGCAAGTCAGCTCATTTTCTGTAAACTTAATTATTTTATTTAATTGGTATTATGCTGTACTAGGAGTAAGTCTTCTAGGTTTTTATCTTCTCTCCTTAACAGCTGTGAGATATTCATACGTTTCTTAATCACCCTGGGCCTTACATTTTCTCATCTGTAAAGCAGAGATAGTTATTGCCACAAGGATTTTCTGTGAGAATTAAAATTCTTAGCAAAGTATTTAGTACTTAGTAGGTAGTTGTCATACACTAATTCCCTATAATGTGTCCATGTAACAAAGTTTTAATTATGTAATGACATTATTTCCTGTACTTTCTCTGCTGAGCTCCTTAAATCTTTATTCTCTTTAATCCAAACCCCTCCATGTAGTTACCTTAGCTCTCATTCATATGGTAAGACATCTGATTTGCTGTCCTTAAGAAATTATCAAATGTATTAATATCTTTGTTATAAAATGGGATGCTCAGAATGGAATGCATCATCATCAATATTATCCCATCTATACAGAGTATTATGTCCTTATTATGACTTATCTTGATGTAGAATATATTTCTATTAATACATTCTGAAATTGTATTGCTTTCTTGACAGGCAAATTCTACTTTTGACACAAATCCTGAGGAAATTTTAGAACCTGGATTTTCCTTAGAGATCCTCTAAGTCTGTCTCTGTCTGAAAGTAATGCACCGGAGCAAATGATCATACATGGCTGTTTTGAGCCCAGTGGATCTGTGATTCTCAGAGACTGGGCACTCCTAAATGAGTAATTTAATGTCTCAAATATCAAATTGACTTTCTATGTAACACAAAACATAACATAACACAATATAAAAGATTACTGTGAGTTTTTCTACCTGTCAGGTTGCTACAAGGATTTTCTTTCTTTACTGCTAAACTTCTTGGAAAAGCTGCTTGTATTTTCTACTTTCAGTTCCTCACCTATCAATTTCTCATCTCAAACAGTCTGGTGTTCCCCTTAAATTGCTTTCTCAAAGGTCACCCAAGACCTCATAGTAAAACCCATTGATTGTTAAATTATTTTCTTCTCTTATCACCCTGTAGCATTTGACATTATTGACCATTTGTATCACTATGATTTTAACCAGAGAAACAGAAAACTTATGAATATTTAAAACAAAGACTTGTATGCAAGGAATTGTTTACACAGGTGATGGAAGAACTGAAAAGTCAGAGTGGACACTGTGATCACCCAAGACTAACTAACAATGGCAGGAAACATGAGAGCCCTCCACTAGAAGACAAAGGGAATAGGAAGGGTTACCAAAGCACAGGAGATGAAGTTACCTGGCTAAATCTAGCATTACAGGGGGAGCTAAAGCTACAGAAGAAAGGTAATTGCTACTTTAGATTCTATTTGAGGCAAAGTGGGAGGAATAAATACTCTGGTTTCTCTCCTCTTTCTGCTTTCCAAACTTCTGTCAGTGCCTCAAATTGGCTGAACCCAGCTTGAAACCAGCTATCAGTAGAGACTTGGAAACAGACTGAAGAGGCCACCCCCTCTTTGCCTTACAGTACACAATTCAGCAGGGGAGAAATGGATATGAAGTGTAACAAACTCAGGACTGGCACAGTACTTTTGCTATTTGACATTCATTCTCACATTTTTACCTATGCACAACATCTTTACCATTTTCCCCAATACGAAGCAAATATATTTTATATAAACAACATGCACACCCTCTATTCAACCAAGACAAAGAGCTCAACAGTCACTGTATTCATCTCAGTTCAGAATCTTTAGATCATACAAACTTCACCCCATCAGATTAGGTGTCATTCCTCATCTGCAGGTGATTAACTTCTAAAACTGCACAAACACCTCCAATTCTCTTCACACAAAATGTAGCAGGGGCATTCTAATTTCTTTCCTTGGTCACAGGCCATAGTTGACAATTATCTTTTCATTGAACAGAACTGTATATGTCCAGTTAACAAAAATAGAAAACTATAAGTCACACTAGAATCCCCTTATTTCCCTCATTCAATATATCATGATTATTGCTTATTTCAGTGTTTTAGGATCTCTTAAATCTTCTACTAGCACACTGATAACTCAGGCTTTCCATATCTTCCATTTGAATACATAAAATAGTTTTCTAATTGGTCTCCTTGTCTCTAAAATACTATGGATTTCCATATCTTTGTCTCTGATCATTTTATTTCCTTTACCTATTAAACATGTCCTGGCCTTTCACCTGTTAAAATTCAAGTGATTCTTTAAAGTTTAATTCAATTATCACCTCTTTTGTGAAATCTTTGATTCTCACATTCCTACCCACCATCAGATTTAATCACCACTTCCTTTATTTGTCAAATGCACTTTGTATGCACTTTTATTATACCTCAGATTGTATCCTATAACTTTCTGCATCTTCTTAGTCTCTACCTCTAGACAAACTTTGCTCCAGTACTGAACCAGAACATTAGGTACAAAGTTGATAATCAGAACATATATACTGAATAGAAGTTTATTTGAGTGGTGTGTATATGGATTCAACAAATATTTGATGTATGAGGGCTAAATGCCTTAATGTTGGTTTTACATTTTATCATGGGTGTTATCAATTCCATATTTCAGTTCAAAGTATGTCTGGAGAGTATATTGTGAAGAGTGTACTTTCTTACCTTTAAACTCTGTGGGCTCAATTCTCTTTATTTTCTCTATGGAAAACTTGGTAGAATAAACTATGACAGAAGTTTATGTGTAAGAGTAAAAGGCCTACAGCAGTTCATGTTAGGAAGACAAGGTAAATTACTGGAAAAAAACACTTGGCCTGTCATTTGGTAAACCTGAGTTGATTTTCTGGCTCTGCTTCAAGCCATAGAAACTTGATATAAGAATTAAAAGAGAATATAAGGCAAAATATGTGAAAAATCTTACATAAATTATTAAATACTACTATACAAAAGTATGTGAGGTACTATAATGAAATCGTTAAAAGTGCAGCATTTGGCATCAGTCCTGGGTTTATTTTGTCAAGTTATGTAACCTCTTTACCCTCAATTTCCTCATACGTAATATGAGCTTTCAGTG
This sequence comes from Phyllostomus hastatus, assembly GCF_019186645.2. Classification (NCBI taxonomy): domain Eukaryota; kingdom Metazoa; phylum Chordata; class Mammalia; order Chiroptera; family Phyllostomidae; genus Phyllostomus; species Phyllostomus hastatus. The sequence continues at coordinate 4,281,968 of NW_025333841.1, read as the reverse complement.
GTATGTACTTTCAAGATGGAAGCCGTGTTGAATGGCAAACTTAATGCAAACCCCCCCCGCCAGGAAATGCAAGGTAATTAGATGAACTCTCAATAACAATTCAAAAAGATTAAAAATATGAATAATAAAATAGCAATAAATACATATCTATCAACAATTATTTGAAATGCAAATGGATTAAATGCTCCAATCAAAAGATACACAGTGGCTGAATGGATAAGAAAAGAACTATACATATGCTGTCTACAAGAACTCACTTCAGATCAGAAGACACACACATAGACTGAAAGTAAAGGGATAAAAAATGATATTTCATAAAAATGGAAACAAAACAAGAGCTGGGGTAGCGATAATTATATCAGACAAAATAGGCTTTAAAATAAGTGGTATAATAAGAGACAAAGAAGGACCCAGAAATTTCACTTCTGGGTATTTATCCAAAGAAACCAAAAACAATCATTCACACAGACATGTGCATTCACAAGTTTATTGCAGCAGCCAATATGGAAATAACCTAAATGCTCATCAATAAACAAATGAATAAAAATATGTGGTACATATATACAATAGAATACTACTCAGCCATAAGAAAAGAATAAAATCTTGTCATTTGTGACATGGACAGACATAGAGGGTATTTTGCTGAGTGAAATATGTCAGACACAGAAAGACAAATATCATGATTTCACTTATATGTGGAATGTAAAGAAAATAAATAAATAAACAAAACAAAAACAGAGTCAAAGATACAGAAAATATTTTGATAGTTCCCAGAGGGGAGGGGTTTGGGGAACTGGCTGAAAAAGATGAAGGGATTAAGAAGCACAAATTGATAGTTACAAAATAACTATGGGGTTATGAAGTATAGCATAGGGAATATAGTTGAAAACACTGTACTAACTATGTATGATGTCAGATGGGTACTACATTTACCAGGGTAATCACTTCATAAGGTACATAAATGTCTAATCAGTGGGCTATACACCTGAAACTAATATATTGATAATACTGTATATCAACTGTAATTTAAAAATTAAAAAAAAAACAGCCCTGCCTGGTGTGGCTGAGTGGATTGAGCACTGACCTGTGAACCAAAGGGTCACTGGTTCAATACCCTTTCAGGGCACATGTCTGGGGTGTGCAAGAGGCAACTGCACATGGATGTTTCTCTCCCTCTCTTTCTCCTTCCCTTCCTCTGTCTCTAAACAAACAAGCAAAATATAACCAAAGGCACTGAAATAGAGAACAGGCTGACAGTAACCAGAGGGGAGAGGGGAGGGAATTTCAGGGCAAAATAGGAAGGGTTTACAGGAACAAATAAAATCTTTTTAAAAATTAAAAAAATACTTTAAATAAATGCTAAAGAAACAAGATGACAGTGGACTAGGTGGAGGTTACGCTCACCATATCCCAGGACCAAATTGGAAATACAACTAAAATATAGAGCAAGCAACCTTAATAACCAAATGAAGACTAGCTGAGGAGAAGTTTTATAATCAAGGATTTATATTTGAAAGAATTAAAAAGAACAACAAAGCCAGTCCAAAGTGAGAGGAAGAAAGGAAATAATAAAGATTAGAGCAGATATAAATTAAATAGAGTAAAAAAATATAAAATTTAAATGAAACCAAAAGCAAGTTCTTGGAGAAGATAAGCAAGATTGACAAACCTTTGACCAGATTCATCAAAAAAAAAGGAGAGGACAAAAATAAAATCAGAAATGAAAGGGAAATAACAACTAACTGCACAGAAACACAATGGTTGTAAGAAAATATTAAGAAAAACTCTTGTGACAACAAATTGGACAACTGGAAAAAGTAGGTAAATTCCTAGATACCTACAATCTTGCAAACTACATCAATAAGAATCAGAAAATCTAAGTGGACCAATTACAACAAATAAAATTGGAGCAGTAATCAAAATCTCCCAACCAACAAAAGTCCTGCACTGGATGGTTTGACAGGTGAATTTTACCAAACATTTAAAGAAGAAATAACACCTGTCCTCAGATTATTTCAAAAAATTTAAGAAGATGGAAGACACCTAAGCTCATTTCATGAGTTCAGTATCATACTAATTCTAAAACCAGATAAAGACAGTACAAAGACAGATCATTTCAGGCCAATATCCCTGATCAACATAGGTACTACAACTCTCAATAAAAATATTAGCAAACCAGATCCAGTAATATATTAAAAATATACAGCATGATCAAGTGGGATTTATTCTGAGGATGCAAGGATGGTACAATATCCACAAATCAATAAATATGATACACCAAATAAAAAATGAAGGATAAAAACAATATGATCATATCAATAAATACAGAAAAAGCATGTGCTAAAGTCCAGCACCTATTTATGATATAAACCCTCAGCAAATTGGGAATAGAGGGAAGAAATCTCAATGTAATAAGGGCCATATATGTTAAACCAACAGCAACATCATACTCAATGGGAAAAACTCAAAGTATTTTTCTTAAGATCAAGGACAAGAAAGGCATATCCACTTTCACCACTCCTATTCAACATAGCACTGGAATTTTTATCCACAGCAATCAAAGAAAAAGAATAGCCCTGGCTGGTGTGGCTCAGTGGATTGAGTATGCAGCCTGCTAACCAAAGAGTTGCTGGTTCCATTCCCAGTCAGGGCACATGTCTGAGTTGTGGGTCAGGTCCCCAGTAGGGGGCATGGGAGAGGCAACCACACATTAATGTTTCTCTCCTTTTTCTCCCTTCTTTCCTTTCTCTAAAAATAAATAAATAAAATCCTGAGAAAAAAGAAAAAGAAGAAATAAAAGTCCTTCAAATTGGAAAGAAAGAAATGAAATGGTCATTGTTTGCAGGTGGCATGATACTGTATATAGAGAACCCTAATGACTTCACCAAAAAATGAGTAGAACTGATGAATGAATTCAGTAAAGTAGCATTATGCAAAATAAATACCCAGAAATCAGTTGCATTTTTGTACACCGATAATGAGCTACCAGAAAGGGAAACTACATTGCTCATAGCAATATTTTTTTCTGTTATATCTCCTGAGGCAAGAGAAACAAAAGAAAAAATAAACAAATGGGACTATATCAAACTAAAAAGTTTTTGCACAGCAAACATAAACAATCAATAAAATAAAAAGGCAACATACTAAGTGGGAGATCATATTTGCCAATATATCTGATAAGGTGTTAATATCCAAAATTTATAAAGAACTTTTAAAATGGAACACCAAAAAGCCTCCCAATCAATTAAAAATTGGCAAAGGGCCTCAATAGACACTTCTCCAAAGAGAATATACAGAGGACCCAGAGATATATGAAAAGATGTTAAACATCACTAATCATCAGAGAAATGCAAATTAAAACCACAATGAGATACCACCTCACACTGGCCAGAATGTTTTAGAGTTATTTGGCAACTTAAAAATAACAAGGATTAAGACCCAGCTGGTATGGCTCAGTGGATTGAGTACTGGCCTGCGAACCAAGCGCCAAAGGGTCACATGTTGGATTCCCAGTAGGGGCACATGCCTGGGTTGCAGGCTGGGTTCCCGGTGTGGGGCATGCGGGAGGCAACCAAACATTGATGTTTCTCTCTTTCTCTTTCTCCTTCCCTTCCCTTCTATCTAAAAATAAATAAAATCTTTTATTTTTTAAAACAAGGATTACAATCTTTGGTGGTCACCTTCTTTCAATGAAATGCTTTTAGGCATTAGACATTCCTCAAAAAATGACTAAAGAATTTCATCTACAATTGGCATTTAAGGAAAATTTGTTTCTTAATGGTTTCATAATGATATTTTATGTTTTGAAGATGTAGATCTTGACATAAGTATTTTTTCATCATTATCTATTTATCAAGAAAACTGGCATTGCCTTGGATGAGCAATTACACTTCATATTAGTATACACCTATACTAGCATACCTGCATAAGACATCCAGAATGGCACCATTAACACAAATGGAAGTAACATCAGCAATGCAAATTTATGGAAATATTTGAAATTATGATGAATTTATACAAAACAATCCTAATATGATTCAGATGCAGGTAAGCTTCAAATAAAATATTAAAGACTCTCTTCCCACCGTAATAATCCAAGACAAACACTGATGCAGATGGATGCATTTTATGGCACATAATTGTTTCATACTTATCAGATGTGGTTATAGTGTTTATCACATCAGTCAAATGGATGGAGATGATGCAAATTGTAGACATCAAAGGAGAGGTCATTTGGACTCACTTTCTGAATGGCTTAAAATTAGAAATACAGTTTCAGTAAACATTTTATTGTCATATTCACTAATCACTAGTGTTAGCCACCTTTTCCACAAAAGACATGGACCTTTATAAAGTGACTTGAGGGCAGGAATTCAGGATTCTTGGTTGATAACATGCCAAACAGTATTATCTGAGGTATGGGTTTCTCCATAATTTTTTAGTTAGTGGATAATCCCATGTACTCATTGATGGCTATCTGCTAAGATGATTTCACTTTCCACCTATGATATTTAGGAGTTTGCTGGTAGCAGGAAGAAGGCTTTGTATACTACACTATGACACTGGTTAGAAGATATAGAATGAGTTGCAATAGCATAAAAATCTAATCAGGTAGCAGATTTATCCAAACCCAAAGGAGACTTGTATGCATGAGGTTCCTTAGATATTTGTTGATATATGAGGACAGGTGGGAGATGAGGGTAGGTTGTCAATTCTGAGTTATTAACTTGTCTTTCTGTGGCTTATTGTGGACAATATTAATAAAAATAATGTAAAATATACATTAACATTTTTCATAAACTATTATGCTGATATATTAGGTACACATTACTTATCATCACCAGTATTCTTTGTATCTTCTATATTGTTACAGATTTTGTCTACTTCTGTCAATTACTGAGAGGTATAAATCTCCAATTATAATTGTGCCTATGCTTCAATGTGCATAGTTCCACCAATTTTTGGTTTATGAAGTCTGATGTTCTGTTACTAGGTATTTACATATTCAGGATTTCTTATTTCTTCATAAATTGTCTATGTTATTGTTATGAAGTATTTATCTTCATCTCTGGCTTGAAGTTTAATTTATCTGATCTTTTTTCTTTTTATGGAATTTATTGGGGTGACATTTGTTAATATATATGTTTCAGGTGTACAATTATCCTCAACCTTCTTACTCTTACTGTACACATAATATATGCCTTCTTTCCTTTCACTTTCAACCTATTTGTGTATGTAAAATCTGTTGTGATTCCTGTAAGCAATTTCTAGTTGGGTTTTGATTCTTTTTATCTAATCTGACAATCTCTGTCTTCCAATTGAAGTGTTTGATCTATTTATATTTAATAAAATTTTTTAAATGGGTGGGATTAAATATGATTATAGTATGTGTTTCCACTTGCCTCTTCCATTTCCCTCTCTCTGTTTCTCCATTGCTCCTTTTTTCTCATCTTTTGGTTGAATTTTGGTCAAATTCAATATTTTTAAAATTTTATTCACTCACTCATTCATTCATTCATTCATTCAAGGACAGTTGTCTCCATTTTCACCTCACTACAGCCCATCACCCCACCCATCCCCACTTCCCACCCTTGAATCTAAACTCTTTGGTTTTGTCCATGTGTCCTTTGTACATGTTCTTTGATGGCTCTTCCCCTATTATTATTCTTCCCCTCCCCTCTGGTTTCTGTCAGTTTGTTCTTAATTTCAATGTCTCTGGTTATATTTTGCTTGCTTGTTTGTTTTGTTGATTAGGTTCCACTTATAGGTGAGATCATATGGTATTTGTCTTTCACCACACAGTTTATGTCACTTAGCATAATGCTCTCCAGTTTCATCCATGCTGTCATAAAGGGTACAAATTCCTTCTTTCTTTCTGCTGCATAGTATTTCATTGTGCTTAATTTTCCATTTTATTTTCTATAATTGCTTCTCATATAAACTTTCATTATTTTTGTGTTAGGGCTAAAGATATGTTATCTTAATGTATCTAAATCTAATCAATACTATAATTTCATACTTCGCATTTTTCACACATTCCTTTTCATTTTCTACTTCATATTTCTCACTTTTTGTTTAGTAACAGGGATTTCATACTTCTCCTTTTCAAACTTTCCACTTCACACCATCAAGTACTCATAGAGCACTCCTACATAGACCTTGAAGGTCTCCCTTTGCACACCTTGCTCCTTTCTCTACCTGTCCTGCAAAATCTAGTAACTTCAGCTGCCCCAAACTCTGATCTCTGTATCCTCAGCTGAGCAGGACTCTCATGCGTTCTTATACTTCAGTCACTTCACTGTATGTATGTATGTATGTACGTATATTAATTTATTTTAGCTTTTTCCTTATTTATTTACTTATTATTTTTATTGTTGGCACTATTACAGATGTCCCTATTCCCCCCCAACTTTGCCTGCCTCCACATATCCCCCACCTCCCTTTCACATTGGCCATCACCACACTGATCTCTGTTATGTATATATGTTCCTTGGGTAAACCTTCACCTTCTTTCATCCAGTACCCACCTTGCCTCTCCCATCTGACAGGTGTCAGTTTGTTCCATGTATCCATGCCCCCATTTCTATTTTGTTCATCTGTTTATTTTCTTCATAAGATTCCACATATAAGTGAGATCATATGGTATTTGTCTTTCTCTGACTGGCTTATTTTACTTAGCACAGCAACCTCCAGGTCCATTCTTCTTTTCTACAGCCACATAGTATTTAATTGTGTAAATGTACCACAGCTTTTTTATCCACTCATCTACTGATGAGCACTTGGGCTATTTCCAGATCTTGGCTATTATAAATATGCTGTAATAAACAAAGGGGTGCATATATTCTTTTGAATTAGTGTTTCAGGTTCCTTTGGAAATAGTCCCAGAATTAGAGTTGCTGGGTCATAAGGCAGTTCCATTTTTAATTTTTGAGGAAATTCCATACTGCTTTCCACAGTGGCTGCACCAGTCTGCTTTGTGTTGAGTTGTTTCAGTTCTTTATAAATTTTGGCTACTAACCCCTTATCAAATGTATTACTGGCTAATATGTTCTCCCATTCAGTGGGTTGTCTTTTAATTTGGTTGATGGTCTCCTTTGCTATGCAAAACCGTTTTAGCTTTAGGTAGCCCCATTTGTTTATTTTTCTTCTGTTTTTGGTGCCCAAAGAGATCTATTAGAAAAAAATATTGCTGCAAGAAATTTCCAAGATTTTACTGCTTCTGATTTCTTCTACAATTTTTATGGTTTTGAGTTTCACATTTAAGTCTTTAATGCATTTTGAGTTTTTCCTTGAGTAAGGTGTATAAAGTGGCCTAATTTTTTGTACCTATGTGTACAGCTTTCCTAACACCAGTTTTGGATAGATTATATTTACTGTATTGAAGGTTCTTGCCTTTTTTGTCAAATACTAATTGACCATAAAGGCATGGATATATTTTTGGAATTTATAGTCTGTTTAATTGATCTATATGCCTCTTTTAATGCCAGTACCATGCTATTTTGATTACTATGGTGTTGTATTATAGTTTGATATCAGGTAGTGTGATTCCTCCAATTTTGTTTTTCTTTCTCAGGATTGCTGTGGCTGTTTGGGGTCTTTTGTGCCTCCATATCAATTTTAAAAAATTTTGTTTTAGTTCTATGAAGTATGTCATTGGTATCTTGATAGAAATTGCATTGAATCTATAGATTACTTAGGTACTATGGACATTTTATTGTAATAATGTTAATTCTTCCTATCCATGAACCCATTATATGCTTTCACTTATTTGTATTTTCTTCAATTTCTTTCCTCCATGCCTTATAATTTTCTGAGCCCAGGTCTTCCTTGTTTAAATTTATTCCAAGGTATTTTATTTTTTGATACAATTGTAAATGGAATTGTTTTCTTAATTTGCCTTTCTTTTTTATTTAGTTTTTTTACTTTAATAGTTTATTTTTATTGCATTTTTCCTTTGCCATTTATTCCCTTTATACCCTCTTCTACCTCTATTCACCCCCTCCCCACCTTGCAATCACCACACAGTTGTTCACGCCCATGAGTCCTTTTTCTTTCTTGCTCAATCCTTCCACCCTCCAAATGCTCTCCTCCAGAGCAGTCAGCCTGCTCTCCATCTATGAGTCTGTCTCTATTTTGCTTGTTAGTTCAGTTTGTTCCTTAGATTCCATGTATGAATGAAATCGTATATATTTGCCTTTCTCTTACTGGCATATTTCACTTAGGATAATGTTCTTTATGTCTTTTCATGCTGTTGAAGGGTAAATTTTTCTTCTTTTTTATGACCAAGTACTATTCCATTGTGTAAATATCCCATAGTTGTTTTATCCACTCTTCTTCTGATGGACACTTGGGCTGCTTCAAAATCTTGCTATGACATTGTATAAAACATTGCAATGAACATAAAGGTGCACATATTCTTTTGAATTAATGTTTTGTGATTCTTTGGATATATTCCCAGAAATGGAATCACTGAGTCATAAGGCAGTTCCATTTTTATTTTTTCTTGAGGTATCTCCACATTGCTTTCCACAGTGGCTCCACCAATCTGCATTCCCACTAACAATGCAAAAGGGTTCCCCCAGCACTGGTTTGTTGATTTATTGATGGCCATTCTGACTGCTGTCACTTACTGTGGTATCTTACTGTATTGAAGGTTCTTGCCTTTTTTTGTCAAATATTAATTGACCGTAAAGGCATGGATATATTTTTGGAATTTATAGTCTGTTTAATTGATCTATATGCCTCTTTTACTGTGAGGTGGTATCTTACTGTGGTTAAGTTGGTGGTCTGGTTTCGTGGTTTGTTTTTTTTTTCTGCATGTCCAGATCTCCCAACACCATTTGTTGAAGAGGCTATTTTTACTCCATTCTATGTTCCTGCCCCTTTTGTTGAATATTAATTGACCATGGAGACTCGGGTTTATTTCTGGGCTCACTATTCTGTTCCATTGGTCCATGTTCCTGTTTATATGTCAGTACCAGACTATTTTGATTACAGTGGCCTTGTAATATAGTTTGATATCAGGGATTGTGGTCCTTCCTACTTTGTTCTTTCTCAAGATTGCTGAGGCTATTTGACCATTTTTTAAATTTGATTGTTTTCCTGGATGGAGTCGTGTGAGTTCATTATATATTTTGGAGATCAAACCCTTGCCTGAGGTATCATTGGCAAATATGTTTTCCCATACAGTTGGTTCCCTTTTTATTTTGATTATGTTTTCTTTATCTTAGCAGAAGTTTTTTAGTTTGGTGTAGTCCCATTTGTTTATTCTTTCCTTTATTTCCCTTGCCCTAGGAGATATATTTGTGAAACTATTGCTGTATGGGATATCTGAAACCTTACTGCCTATGCTTTCCTCTAGGACTTTTACGGTGCTCTGGCTTACATTTAAGTCTTTTATCCACCTTGAGTTTATATTGGTGTGCAGTGTAAATTGGCTGTACAGTTTCATATTTTTTTACATGTACCTGTCCAGATTCCCAACAGCATTTATCAAAGAGGATGCTGTGAATAGGCACTTCTCCAAGGTGGATATACAGAAGGCCCAGAGACATATGAAAGGATGCTCAATATCGCTCACCATCAGAGAAATGCAAATTGAAACCACAATGAGATATCACTTCACACAGGTCAGAATAGCCATCATAAACAGATCAACAAACAAGTGCTGGTGAGGATGTGGAGAAAAGAGAACCCTAGTGTACTGTTGGTGGGAATACAGACTGATGCAGCCACTGTGAAAAACAGTATGGAATTTCCTCAGAACACTAAAAATAGAATTGCCTTTTGACTCAGTGATTCCACTGCTGGGATTATACACTAAGAACACCGAAACACCAATTCAAAAGAATCTATGCACCTCAAGGTTAATAGCAGCATCATTTACAATAGTCAAGTGCTAGAAACAGCTTAAGTGCCCATCCATAGATGAGTAGATAAAAAACCTGTGGTGCATTTACACAAGGGAATAGTATGCAGCAGGAAGAAAGAAGGGACTCCTACCCTTTGGGACAGCATAGATAGAACTGGAGATCATTATGCTAAAAGAAGTAAGCCAGGCAGTGAAAGACAAATGCTATATGATCTCACCTTTAACTGGAACTTAATCAACAAAACACACAAACACGCAAAATATAACCAGAGTAATGGAAACAAGGAACAGACTGACAGTGACCAGAGGGGAGAATGGGGGCGGGGTAAGGGTAGAAAGAAGGGGAAGGGTCTAGTCAAGGAACATGTATAAATGACCCATGGACATGGACAACAGGGTCGGGATTGACTGTGGGAGTGTGGATGGGTGGGGTCATGGAGAGCAAAGGGGAAAAATTTGGACAACTGTAATAGAACAACAGTAAAATTAAAAGAAAAAGACTAACAACCTCTAAAACATTACTCCAAGAAGTGGCAAGTATTATAGTGTTACCTGGATTTAATTTGCTCCAGGAACCATCTTGCTTTAGGGTAGGGGGTGGGAGGCCTTAACACCAGGTTTGGCTTGAAAGCTGAGTTACAACGTGAGTGTAATAAGATAGAGGACAGATAGAAGCATTCCATCTTTCTGATCTCTTTGAGCAAAGGAAAGATTATCCAAAAGACTTACATAAAAATACTTTCCTGCCAAACTAAGTGGAATTTAGACCTTATTTTCAGAGATAAAATATATTGTATTAATGTGATAACCATCTGGTTCAATTCACTCTGAAGGATTTATTGAGTTACCTGAAAATGTGTGTATGTACAGGTATATACACACCCTGAGATGATATTGTGTTATGTAAACATGTAAATAGAAGTGTTATTAAGCCATATCAACAATGTTAAACAGCATATTAACACAGAAATGGGACAGGAAGGCCACAGAGGTTAGCAACAGAACAGTTTTTGATAGGCACAATGTAATTTCACAGGATACTGCTTTCAGTTCTGTTTCTAAAGTCACTGTGGAACTATATGACCTTGGGAAGACAGCAGCACAATGAGACATTCAATCTAAAACATGGGTTGTGTAGTAACATATATAGGTAGAGGACCTTAATTATATGATTTCTTCTGTGAACTCATTGTTTCTTTTGAAGAAAAAAATCTATGCATGTTCAAGTGTAGTTTGTATTAAACATGAAACTAACATTTAATCTCTACTTCTCATGTGCTGTAGAGGACTGTAGAGGTAGTTTTCTCCTCTCTACTCTTGTTTACCAAAGAGTACTGACAGATTATTTTATTTCTTTCTAACACTTCTTCTATTTGTTTTAGTTGAGAAAATTAAGGCTCAGAGAAGTCAAGTAGCTTGCCCACATTCACACACATAGTAAAAGATAGCAATAGGATTCCCTGTTCCTGAGACTGCATGATAACAGGCATGTAAATGTAACTTTAAAAAAATATCTTTAACCAGCTGACCACATGTGTCAATCTTACTCCTCTCTAGAAAATTCTGGTCCTTGAAAATTCTGGTCCTTGAAAATTCTGTTATTTCAAAAGAAGTGAGAACTTCTAGGGAGAGAGGAAGTTAACTCATGGTCTTGGTATGAATTTAATTTTTATTGTTAAAGAAAATGATGAAACTTTCTGATGCCAATATTTGAAATCATACTATAGCATGAGAGAAATTGTTTGAATATTTGGGAAAAAATTCAGACAGCTATGTAGTCACCTTTTAAATAAATCAAGATTTGTGGTGTTAACACTTTGTAGCTTATCATTTCTCATTTTTATTTAGTTAATTGTATATTTTACACTATTGCCTGGAATTCACTGTAGTAGTTGTCAATTCTAGTATATCCTTTAGATGCCATGAATACCAGGTACAGCTTTTTAAATTGCTTGCTACCATATTTATTATGTTACAGTGGGAAATTACTTGACTAAACTTTGACTTTTTACCCACTTCTGTTTGCATGTAGAGTGTTGAATATTCTCTTTTAATCTAAAAAAAACCCCTAACATCATCCTTGCATTTCCTTTTTAAAATGAATGTCTTTTATTCAAATATTGATCTGACACCTCTAGTCAAGAAAGTCTCTCCTTCTCCCTCTTTCTCTCGCTCTCTCTTTTGCTCCTGCTCTCACTCTTCTTTTGGGTCCTGCACTCCTGTGACTACTTTTCTTTGTTGAAATGATAAGTTCTTCTGTATTTTTCAAATCTCTGCAGGTGATTCTTATGCTCAGACAACATTTAGAACCCTTAGATTTACCTGTTAACTAGGCTTTTGGTTAAGTAAGTTTATAAAGAGATATTTCATTAAGTGTAGTAACACATTTATGGATTTTCAATTACATATTTTATCATTTGCATCTTTGATTCAACTTTGTTGAAATCTATCAGATGTAAGAGTGGTACTGTCCCATATAGGTATTCGTACATTCAGTGTATTTTATGTTAACTATTTATTCAATACTATGATAATATACTCCATGTGTCTTTTGAGTGTGATTAGTTTTTCTGTTCTTAATTTTATTAACAACTTTTGTTTACTCTTCTATGGAAATAAGAACGCCTATGTTTCTATTTCCTTTTCTTCAGTTTCAGTCCTTTCTTATTCCAGTGTGTTAATCTGAATTGGTTCACAATTCCTCTTTGCTTGACAACTTGATTGGTTTTCCTTCCCATACCCTATAAACTGACTCCCATTAAGTTTACGATTGCACTGTAAATTTAGGATTAGAGCTTGAGTGAGGAATTTGGATCAGGAAAATGGTTTGGGGAACCATTCATGAAATTTTAAAAATTATATAAGAATTTATAAGGCACTAATATATATATTATCTCATTTGACATTCTGTAAAATCTTATTTTGTAGGTGAAGAAACTGAGGTTCCAAATGTCATACAGCTGATAAATGACAGAGCCTGGCCTTGAGCCCATTTGAATTGCTTCCTTCAAAACTGCAGTGCAACTGTGCAGTGAGACTCACAATCATTGCCACTTCATTAGCTTGTCTCACAATCCAGGTGGAGAGACTCCTGGGTGGCTAGTTAAGTTCTGAAACCGTAGTCCTCTACCTTAAAGACCTAACACACTACTGAATACATTTTGGAAATTCTGGCTTTTTTAGAGCAGGCAGTTTTCTAGAGCTCTGTTCCTCAAATTTAATGAACATGTAAATAACCTGGGGATCTTGCTAAAATTTAAATTCTGATTCAGAAGTTCTGGAGTGTAGCCTGAGATTCTACATTTTTAACAAGCCCTTCCCCAGTGATGTCCATGCTATTGGTCTGTGGACCCCACTTTGAGTTTTCTGGGTGATAGTGTCACTACAGAAAAGAAATCATAATATAAGTATTCTCTCTCCATTTCTTCATTAGTAACTTCTACTTTGGTGACTAAGTGAGAAGTGATGTTGCCATAATTGAGGTCTCTATTTCTCCGGGCTCCTAGAACACTGCTAGCTTTTCAGGAACAGCTTAGTCCAATATTTTGATTGTGTGTCATTGTCTTTACCCTGTGAACCTCTTGCTTTTACTTCCTCTTGCTTTTCTGATTTTGTTTTGTACATAATAACAAATGCATAATTAAATTCCCCAATTTTGTTTTACCTTTGTCCCCACAAAGCCAATTGAGTTTGAATAAATACACCACAAAGATTTTATGCTCTGCTGTATTAGCAAGCAAGGTTTTCATGAGTCAGGGAATGAAGCCTTTACCATGAGTTGCTTAGGTCAGAGCAAGATGTCTTGATACTTTGCCACCTGAATATGAAATAAGAGCTCTTTAAATTCTCCAACACTAAGAACAAGATCAGTTCCAGAGTCAAAAATAGGACCAAGCATAAATATGATATCAAATAATTCCAGCTGTGTGGAGAAATATAATATAGGAGCTGAGATTTAAGCAGATAGTTGGAAGGTCTACAGAAGTTATCATCTTATGCATTGAAATCAACTTCAAAGCTTTTTAAAATGTAGATTCCTGGATGTACCTCCAAGAAAATCAGAATAAGTAGACAGAGAGTGGGACTAAGGAATATGCATATTTAATAAGTGCAAATGGTATTCTGGTGCATGCTATAGAACCCTCATTTTGAGAAATACTGTTTTCTATGCAGTATCCAAAGGCAATTGTTTTGAGCATTTGAAATGAATGTTTTGTTGTTAAAGCATAGACACATATAAGAATTATATTAACTATAAAATGCTCCCCTCCATAAGCAAAAAGTAATTTCATTCAGAGTGTTAATAGAAACATTCATTCAATCACCAGTGGATATATTTTCAAGGAAAGGTAACTACGATTTGTTAAAAATATTATTGGATCTATTTGCTTGGAGACTTGCCTATTCTACTTCACAAACGTCAAAACTTTCTAAAGGATAAGCTTATTAGATGTCTTAGGTACTGGGAAAGCTTTTCTTTTTCTGGTAACATCCAAATGTCCTTTAAAAGCTCAAGAAGGGTAGGATAAAGCTAAATAATAAAACCTATGACAGCAAAATAAAAGAGTAACTTTTCCCAAATATTATGAAGAAGTACGAATAACAATAAAAAGGGATAGGTGTATCACATATATGGGGGACAAAAAATGACATTTAATGCAGGAGTTATAAGTAAGTCTCTCTTTAGTGGAGAAGAAAAAGAAGAATATAAAAGGAAATTGAGGAGCAAGAGTTATATCAACAACATGGGAGAATAGGTGACCCTACCCTTAATCCACCAGAAAAAAATGGTAGCCATTCATGAAACAAAAGAGCTGTTGAAGAGTTCTGGAGTCCAGTTAAGAAGCTGCAAAAGCACAGTGGCAAACCCCAAGAATAACCATACGTAAAGGGTGGAAAAAACAGTTTCTTTCTGCCTGTATTATTCCATGCTTCTGGTCAGCATAGCTCAGTGCCAAGAAGGTCTTCTCAACCTATAAGTTCTTCTCACTGAAGAAAGGAGATCAGGGTAAGTGACTAGTTTCTTCAGCCTTCCAAGACACAGCTGGATGGAACCTGTTTGGGTTACACCCCACACAGATTGTTATGGAGAGCAGCACAGCTGAGACAGCTGCAGATAACTATCAACAAAGAAGGGTGGGGGTTTTCAGGACCAATAGTGCAGGAGATGCCACCATGGTCCCCAATGGACTTCTTTGCAAAGGACCCCAGCATCTTTTACCACTGAAAGAAGATCTTAACAACATTCACAGTTACCACACACTCCCTGCAAATTTCACTGCTGAAGATTCTGCAGTGTTTGTCATCTTCTGCTCCACAGACGGCAAAGAGTCTTTCACAGCTGAGGAATCCAACATTCATTAAAACTGCCACAGATGCCCTACAACTTTCACTGCCTAGGGCACTTCAATTTTTGCCTTTCCAGTCGCCTGAGCTGCCATCCCCATTACTCCCTCATGCACTGATGTTGCTCCAGCCAGTGCTGCTTGTGGGTACATAGGTCCCAGGATCCTACATGGTCACTGCCAATCTAGTGCTCACCTCAGGCCTTTATCTTCATGCATATGATAGCCTGCTACTGGCTGCAGACCCCACGTGACCTTCAGCTCCCACTGCTGAACACACACCTGAAGACCACTACCACAGCTGAGTGCATGCATATGTAACCAGCCCCAACCCACATTGATGGCCCTGTTCCTGACTGCCACATGCACATGGGGGACAGCCAGTCCATACCCACTGCAAGCTCCCACGATTATATGCCATTGGTCTCAGCCCTACCACCACCTTCCATAGACTTTGCCTACTAAGGTGTATTTGACCCTGTATCCAGAAGCAGTTTTGAGGATTCCAACAGCTCTCATAACAACTGCAAATCTCCTCACAGCTTTTGCTGCAGAGGACCACACAGTTGTGGTATATTGGTACAATCCTACAACATGTATGAAACTACTTAAATTTATATATACATTTATTTTTAAAACAATTCTATTCTTAGGAAATAGAGATTTGCACAAGAATGTATGTAAAGGGATATTTCCCTAACTATACATAGTAAAACATGTGTCTAATTTGTCTTTATTTTTTGTCTTTTATTCTACTCTCAAGTGCTGTCACTTTTCATATTCCCTAACAGTCACTATGCTACCACTAATAACATTGACCTTTTGTTACCAAATTGCTTTCATTACCAAATTATTTTTATGATATTTTATTTGTTAAGAAGCTTTGTTTGTTTGCTTGTTTTCTCATTAGTGGAGGTTATTGGGGAGCTGACTACTATTGAAGTGAGCTATTATTAATGTATAGAGTTTGAAATTTATTCCATAGTAAAAGAACCTGATGAATCCCACAGCTATGCCATTTTCAACTATAATGGTATAAATATGTAATGTCTGAAATCATGTGTAATAGGGATGCACTTTTTCATGAGAGAATGGAGAAATATATATTAGTGTGATATTAGGAGTGAGGATCATCTGTTTGGAAGAAAGATTGCCAATGCTAATTAATTTTTAGTTGAATAATGCCCAAGTGGGGGAATATTTTGTGGTCTGGAACATTATTTATTTAAAAACTTAAACTTATTTTAGATACAGGCCAACCAATCAATATACCATTGATGCTATTCCAAGAGGTTAAAAAGCTTGTAAAATCACAGTAATAATGTTAATATTTTCTCAAAGTGAATGTCATGTCAGTGAACTAAATAAGTGATTAGGTATTATTTAGTTAAATTCATTTTGAGTTCTGAAATCCACTCTATATACTTGAGTATATAGCATGGCATAACATCTTTTCTTTATTAGAAGCAAATATCTTTAAACATTTTGTAATTACACAGTTCAAGAATTATAAATCATATCTATAAACATAGTATTCAATACTGTTTATATCAGTACATTTGAACCCAAATGTGATATTTAATATATTCTAAAACCTTGCTATGTTGCTTACATTTTTATTTATTCCATTGTTTTTCTGCATTTTTTCGCCAGCTCTAACTGCAATTCTGTTGTCATGCCCCTGATTTATATTTCATCTTTCACTAGTTATCATCTGTTACCTGTCTGACTTTGTCCCTTGTGCTCTATGCTCCTCACTTAAAAAAATTGACAAAATGTTAGGACTATGATTGTCATTATGTGAAAGCTTTAAAACTTTTTATAGGTTTGATTAAATTATGTGCATATGAGATCTTTGTAGGTTTTGAAAATATATAAATTTAAAGAAGATAATATATTGACAACTGACACCAATATATTTTTGTCCTTGGTAATTTCTGATGTTGGTTTCTCACCACTTTTAACCCCCTTAAGTGCCAAGCCTGGCTGATTTGAACATCAAGGTAGCTACTATAAACCAAACATGGCTTCTAGCCCTGGTAGAGTATAAGAAAGTAGTATAAAAACTCAAGCAGTCTAAAGATTTTGAAAGCATGCATTCTTATGCCCCCATTTCATTATGAAATAGAACATGATTATAAGAAAGTTAGCAGTCTGCTGGAGGAGGCTTAAATCCTTGAAATTCAGATACCATTTAGCCAAAGGGAAAAAAGAAGAAAGTCTTTTTAGGGGACTGAATTTTGAATTGATGGTTTCTCCAAAGAGACTGCTCAAACCTATGAATATTGAGACACCAACACATGGTAAATTAAAAAGATTATTTACTATCACTGCCAGTAGTAGTGTTGTGAGAGTGTGAGCAGGATTGATTAGTCATAGACCTCTTAGAATAGAGTATTAATTGTTATTGTTACTGTGCATGCTTGTGTGTCTTATGGATAGTCCCTTTTAAGAAGAAATTAGAGATTTATCACGATGTGGAATAATTTGAACCAAAGAGAATAAGAAATGGTTGTGAATTAAAACATTTGGATATCAAATGCATTTGTCTTCAGAAATCTGTTACAGCAAAATATGTGAAAAATAATGAATACCATATGTTTTTCCTGAGACACTTCTTGAAGCATTCTAGTCAGAATTACATTTATAGTATTTTTTCTAGTTAAAGAATTATAAAATAATTGGACAGTCTCACATTAAGCAATGTATTCTTTCATAAGAGAATATGAAACATAAACTGACTACCTACATGCATCTTCAAAAATAAATTCATAGATTTCTTTTATGTTTCAGATATATATTATATAACTGCTAAAACACCAGTCAGCACATCTGTGTTCCAAGTAGGGAGCAGAATAAAGGTAAAAGAACTGGTCTTGGCCAACAATTTCCTTTTTAAAGGATTCTTCCTGGATGTCTCACCCAACAATTTATGCTTATATCTTATTAGAAAAATATTGCTCACATGGTCATTGTAGCCGTAAGTGAAGCTGAAAATATGGTAGTTAGTGCCCTGGAAAAAAATGGGATTCTATTAGTAAGAAAGAAACAGAAAATGGATATTGGCTAGATAACTACCAGTTTCTGGCATGCTGTCTTATTGCATGGTGTTTTTGTTGAAAACAAAACAAAACACTTGGCTTGAGGCTTTAGTTTCTAACTGTAGAACAAGTGGAAAAGCAAATAAATATACATGAAAGTGCTGTATAAGCTATAGGAAGCAATATGCACAAAAGCTATCATTACTACCATGTTTTATGTGAATTTTTTAAAGCCAAGAGTAGACATAATCTATGCCCCTCAGGAGTTTGAAATCTTAGAGAATAATTATGTTCATGCTGCATTAATTAGAGCATGGATTAAAACCAAAACAAAACAAAAACAAAAAGTATAATCCTAGATTCTAATCTTTTATTTTTAAAAACACTTGTGAGATCATTGTTCAAAATACCACTTAAGGACCAGATCTAGCACAGCTTTCAGACCAGATTGTTATTACATCAGTCAAGACCTGCTATAGCCATTGCATAATTCTCAGAGGACAAGCTTATGTTCAATATTTGGAGGGGGGCACACCTTGCTACCTCCCCAGAAATAACTTGCAGTCAGAATTTATTTATAGTATTTCTTGGTTTTTATTAATAAATTTTGTTTTTAGAAAAATACTAGGTTTACCAAAAATGTGAGCAGAAAATACAGAGTCCTCATATACTCCATGTTCCCTTGCCCAGTTTCCTTTATTATTAATATTTTGCATTAGTATGATATATTTATTAAACTTAATGAACCAATATTCATACATTATTGTAGACTAAAACCCATAATTTATGTTAGGGTTCACTCTTTGTGTTGTACAGTCCTGGGGATCCATTAGTGTCAAACAGAATAATTTCATTGCCCCAAAAATCTCCTCTGTTCCAATTAGTCATCCTCTCCCACTTTCTGTCCGATTTTGATGTAACTTTTGTACTTTGGCATTGCATACAGAGTAAGAAAGGCTAAAAGCATGCTTACTTTGAATGTAATGGTTCCGCTGAGGTTAGTAATACTGTCCCCAGTTTAATTTCGATTTGACCTTTTAATAAAGGTTTTACAGTAACTTTCATAATAAAGAAAATATAAGCATTCAGTAAATATAGCAATTATTATTATCATCATTGTTGCTATATAACAGATATTGTGTCAAGTATATTACTTCTTTTACTCTTTATTAGAAGATTGCAAGGTAGTAGAAATTACCCTTGTATTCAAAATCAGAAAACTGAGGCAGAGCCTAACAAAGTTGTCTTCCTAAGATCACATACTTATCTCAGGGCCAAACCAGGGCTAGTTCCCGGTCATGCTGTCAGTGCATTTGCAAAGACTCCAACACTCAGAAGGGCACCTGACAACTTCATTTAATGACTAGCCATCAACATCTTAAAATTATTAATAATTTTATCTTTGAACTTGTGTTTTGTAAGCCTTAACTAAACAATGGAACTTGAGTGTGAGCAGAAGAGATATGCACTATGTAGATCTGCTGCTGTTCCTTGCTTTCACCTTAACATTTAGCATTTGTAATACCTACTGTGCATCTTCCCTTATAGCTAACCTTGTATTAATGACCCATACTTGTTTTAATATCCTGATGTTGCCACCATGAATATTTTTAAATGATTTTATTAATTTACTTTTTTTTTTTAGAAAGAGGGGAAGGGAGGGAGAAAGAGAGAGAGAGAGAGAGAAGAATTGATGTGTGAGGGAAACATTGATCACCAAATGTCAAAAAAAAATCAAACACCTGCTGTGGACCTGGCCACAACCCAGGCATGTACCCTGACCAGGAATCAAACCCATGACCTTCTGGTTCCTGGGGTTATGCACAACTCACTGAACTACACCAGTCAGGGTGAAATTCTTAGTAATTTTATTTGTGAACTTGTGTTTAGTAAGTGGGCTTTGACAGAATATTGGAGCTACCTTTGGACCTAGCAATTCCACTGCTGAGATTATATCCTAAGAATCCTGAAACACCAATTCAAAAGAACCTATGCACCCCAATGTTCATAGCAGCATTGTTTACAATAGCCAAGTGCTGGAAACAGCCTAAGCACTCTCAGTAAATGAGTGGATTAAAAATGTGTGGTACATTTACACAATGGAATACTATGCAGCAGAAAGAAAGAAGGAGCTCCTACTCTTCACAACAGTCTGGATGAAACTGGAGAGTATTATGCTAAGTGAAATAAGCCAGGCAGTGAAAGACAAATACCACATGATCTCACCTATAAGTGGAATGTAATGAACAAAACAAACAAGGAAAGGAAATATAACCAGAGACATTGAAATAAAGAATGAACTGACAGTAACCAGAGGAGAAGTGGGAGGGGATAATGGGGTGAAAGGGGAAAGGGTTATCAGGAACATGTATAAAGGACACATGGAGAAAGGCAAAGGGGGATAGGATTGAGGGTGGGAGTTTGTGATGGTTGGGGTAGGAGGAATGTGGGAGGGAAGTGGAGACAATTGTACTTAAAAAACAATAAAATAAATAAATAAATAAAATATTGAGGCTGCCAGCCAAAATGGAGGAACAAGTAGATACTCTGTGCCTCCTCACACAAACAAAACAAGGACAACAACAAATTTAAAAACCAAAACCAACCAGAACTGACAGAAAATCAAACTGTATGGAAGTCTGACAACCAAGGAGTTAAAGAAAAAATATTCATCCAGACAGGTAGGAGGGGCAGAGACAGGCAGCCAGCATGGAGAGGACTCACAGCAAGGAAGCGGCTGGAGGACCAGGACAGGAAAGTCAGTGGCTGGAGGAAGGGGTGAAGTCGTTGCTGGAGGAGCAGGCTGTCCCACATTGGGAGGAATACAAATGGGAGGAATAACTGGGGAGCAAGACAAACCACACAACTCAGGGTTCCAGTGCAGGGAAATAAAGCCTCAGAACCTCTGACTGAAAAAACCTGTGGGATTTGAGGTGGTGGGAGAAAATCCCAGCCTCACAGGAAAGTTTGTTGGAGAGAACCGCAGGGTCCTAGAATGTACAGAAGTCCACCAACCTGGGAATCAGCACTGGAAGGGTCCAATTTGCTTGTGGGTAGTAGAGGAAGTGACTGAAAGCTGGTTGAGAGCCGAACAAGGACACTGTTCCTTCTTAGACCTCTCTCCCACCTACAGGGCTACAACATAGCAACATGGGTTGCCCTACCCTGGTGAATACCTAAGGCTCTGCCCCTTACTATGTAACAGGTGCACCAAGACAAAAAAAAATGGACCAAATGAAAGAAAAAAATACAACTAAGTGACAAAGTGACAGCCAACCTATCAGATGCATACTTTAAAACACTAGTAATCAGGATGCTCACAAAATTGGTTGAGAAGAGTCACAAAATAGAGGAAAAATGAAGGCTATGAAAAGTGAAATAAAGGAAAATGTATAGGGAACCAGCAGTGATGGGAAGGAATCCTGGACTCAAATCAATGGTTTGGACCAGAAGGAAGAAGGAAACATACAACCAGAACAGAATGAAGAAACAAAAATTCAAAAAAAAAAAATGAGGAGAGGCTTAGGAACCTCCAGGACAACATTAAAAGTTCCAACATTCAAATCATACGGGTGCCAGAAGGAGAAGAGGAAGAGCAAGAAATTGAACATTATTTGAAAAAATAATAAAGGAGAATCTCCCCAATCTGGCAAAGGAAATAGATTTCCAGGGATTCCAGGAACTCAGAGAGTTCCAAAGAAGTTGGACCCAAGGAAGTACACATCAAGGCACATCATAATTACATTACCCAAGACTAAAGATAAGGAGAGAATCTTAAAAGCAGCAAGAGAAAAGGAGAGTGTTACCTACAAAGGAGTTCCCATAAGACTAACAACCGATTTCTCAAAAGAAACCTTACAGGCAAAAAGGGGCTGGAAAGAAGTATTAGAAGTCAGGAAAGGCAAGGACCTACATCCAAGATGACTCTATCCAGCAAAGCTATCATTTAGAATGGAAGGGTAGATAAAGTGCTTCCCAGATAAGGTCAAATTAAAGGAGTTCATCATCACCAAGTCCTTATTATATGAAATGTTAAAGGAACTTATCTAAGAAAAAGAAGATAAAAAATATGAACAGTAAAATGACGACAAATTCACAACTATCAACAACTGAACCTAAAAAACAACAAAAACAAAATCTAAGCAAACAAGAACAGGAACAGAATCACAGAATCACAGAAATGGAGATCACATGGAGGGTTATCGGTGGGGAGGGGGAGGTGGGAGAATGGGGGAAAAGGTACAAGGAATAAGAGGCATAAGTGGTAGGTACAAAATAGACAGGGACAGGTTAAGAATAGTATAGGAAATGGAGAAACCAAAGAACTTACATGTATGACCCATGGATATGAACTAAGATTGGGGAATGATGGTGGGGGTGGGGTGGGGTACAGGGCAGAGGGTAGTAAAGGGGAAAAAAATGGGACAACTGTAATAGCATAATCAATAAATATATTTAAATTAAAATAAAATATTATTTTACACATAAAATATATGAACATAGATTTAAATACATGTACGTATATCTTTAAATAAATATGTGGTAGAAACAAAACTACTACATAGGATATTTTAATTTATTTTTCAATTTTGAGTGAACAACCCTACCACTATCACATAGTATCTTATAGTTTCAAAAGCATTTATGTACAGTTGAATTTGGACAAAACATTTATTCATTTCATTTCATTTCATATAGTTTGAAAACTATGAAAACATGAGTAATTGTTAACTTTAAAACACTATTACATAGGATGTTCTAATGACATAGCCTGCTTTTTAGCATATCTTCATTTTTGATGTAGTATTTCAAATACTCAATGAGTTTTTTCAAAGAATAAAGATAATGATTTTATGTATATATGCATACATATATTCTTTTTCTATGTGCCAGGTTTGTTTCTCAGTACTTCATATATTAATTCCTTCAACCTTCAAAACTTTATGAGGAAAAGACTATTATCATCATTTTTTATTGAGATGAATCATATAAAATTGCAGACACTTGACAGTTTCAACCTATAAAAAGAGCAAGTTCATGTACTTAAGCTGAAGAGATGAGGACACTGAAGAATATGTAAAAGCCAGAGCCAAGGTAAAATCCTTGCTAGTTCAGACACTTAACAGTACAGCTCTGAAGGCTGGCACCATAGCCACAGTGCAATATTCTTTCAAAGATAATTAAATTATATTTTATTGGAAACAGTTATTGAAGACATGGAGGCATATAGTTAAGATGGCAAGTTTTAACAGTATCAGTCATTCAACTTGTATTTATTAATTTGCTGTTCTGTTATGATACTCTAGTGAACCAAACAGCTTTACCTTCATATAACTTATAATCCATTCTGTTTGAGTATCTTCCTGTTTAAGCTTACTAGGAATATCAGTTACCATTTATACTGGCCTGGATACATCTGGACTGAGCTTATTATTGATCTAACTTCATGCATTATTTTATTCAATACTAACAATTCTTTGAGATAAATATTGTTCTTCTCATCTTGGAGATGAGAAACTGGGACTCAAAAAGTTTTTGTAATTTTCACAAGTGGCAATCCAGGGTTTAATATCAGACCTGTTTGATACCAAGAGCCTGTGTTTTCCACTACACTGTCTCCATATAAGAATATTTTCCTCCTTACTCATAGATTCAGAAGGATAGTCATTAGCTGGTCCTATGGTGTACCACCAAATAGTCTCTACCTGGGGAATAGTCACTCCTCAGGTCCAGTTCTATGGCTGAAATGATTCTTTGCTTAAAATAAAGAGTGAGCTGCATAGCTGGAGAAATTTCCATCCAGATGCTGGTATGTCACTTTGAACTGTTATTATAATATAAAGTTTCTGTTCATATTTGTTTTTATTTGCATATGTATAGAAGCCACAGTTTTTCAGCCAAACCAAGACATTTTGCAAAAATGCAGTCCAAAGATATACAAAACAGTTCTGAAAGTAGTCCATTTGTGGCCTCTTGCTGAGAAGAAATTGCATAAAATATTTAGGCTCTTTGATTTATCCCTGAACAGGTCCCACAGGTTTTATCTACAACCAACTCCCCCCTCTTTTCTCCTCTTTCCTTTCCTCCCTTCCTCTTTTCTTAAAGAAGACCCTGAGAATCTAATCTGCCCCAGGCAATAGAGAGAAAAGGAACAAAAAGTAACAAACAGCCTGCCCCAAAGCAATTCAAATTCTAAGAACAAGAGTGCACTCAAAAACAACATTGTTCTCAGAAATAAAATGGTAGAAAAAATAACACAAAGAATAAAATAAAATTTAAGTTGACACACACACACATAAGTACACACACCCTTGTACACACACACTTAAATTTGCTGCTTATGGTTTTGATTTTTTTCTTTGCCCATAACTTTATTATCATGTTTATTGTAGTGATTTAGTTTGATTTTTCTTCAATGTCTCTTACCTGGTAGTTGTATTCTAGAACTTAAAGTGTGACCTGACACAGAATTGCTACCCAACTTAATGCCTATATCTAATTAAAATTATCAGTGTTGATAGTTTGCAATTCCTGTGAGGAGGAGGGAAGTTTACATGATATTTATTTATCACCCACACATGCTCTTTTACATGTTGTGCAGAGGATGGGCAACAGAGTTCTTTTCTTGTCCAAAATCTCTTAACACAGTCCCTTTCCTCATTCTCCTTTTACAAACTGATTCTGTTTATATTATTCCATTATTCTGGGAAATCTACATGAGTTTTAATGTTAGCCTGTTCACACACAGACATTGCTATAATTCAGATAATACTCACAGTATTACGTAGTATTTGGTTGAGTCTTATGTTTCACTGTATTTTCTGGAGGTATTCTAAAAGATCACATTAAAAACACATGGATGGAACTGGAGAGCATTACGCTAAGTGAAATAAGCCAGGCAGTGAGGGATAAATACCATATGATCTCGCCTTTAGCTGGAACCTAATTGACAGAGCAAGACAAGCAAGCAAAATATAACCAGAGACACTGAAATTAAGAACAGTCTGAGAGTAACCAGAGGTGAGAGGGAAGGGGATAATGGGGGAAATGGGGAAAGGGTTTTCAGAAACAACTATAGAGGACACATGGACAAAACCAAGGCGGGGTGGGATCAGGGGAGGGAGGTAGGGATGGCTGGGGTCGGGGGCAGTGGTGGGGAGTAAAAGCAGACAAGTGTACTTGAATAACAACAAAATAATTTTTAAAAACTTAAGGAATATGGATGGTATTGCCCTCATTTTTGCAAAAGTTAATTGATCTTCTCAAGCACAGGGAGTAAATTAGATGGAGTCAAACTTTGTGCTTCCTACTCCATGTCTTTCCTGTCTTCCCTCTAGACCATCATGACTAGAGTATGCATTTTGTTGCTCTAATCATAAAGGAATATTTTCAGTAATGCTGACACAGTTACTGTGTTATGCTCTTGGTATGTGTTATCACATTTTCCTCATAAGGTAAGAATTGTTATTATTTCTATTTTACAGATGAATAAAATAAGTCCAAGAGAGGTCAGGTAATGTACCCAATGGTATTTGATCCCAGGATATCTGATTTCAGAAACTATGCTATTGGATATAGCTAATATTTAGAGAGTACTTGCTATGTGTTCTAGGCAGTATACTAAGTATTTTATATGCAGTAGATTATTTATTTAGTCATAACACAAATTTTCATAGGTACATACCTCTACCCCTCCATGTCACAAGGAAAGAAAAATTCTAGAGAGGATATTAGGGTTCTTTAGAGAAATAGAATATATAATTTGAAGATAGAACTTCTATCTCTCTTTATATATAAATTTTGAAGATAGAACTAAGAACTTTTGGCAGATTAAGTGTGATGTATGGGAAGATGGATGAATGATCAACTTTGAGGATTTGCATCCAAGCAAATAGAATGAATTTGCCATTAACTTATCTGGGTAAATCTGTAGATAGACAAGTCTTTGAGTAGAAAGCTGAAAGCTCTATTTTAGAAAGATTAAGTCTGAGATATTTACTGGTCATCTAAATGGAAATACAGGAAGGCAATTGGATACAGCTGTGTGCAGTTTAAGTGAGAGGTATGGCTTGCAGATTTACATCTGGGAATCAGTAGTATATAGATGGCATTTAAAGCTTTGGAATTTTATGTGTTCATCTAAAGAGTGAGTGTAGATGAGAAGAAGTTCAAGAACTGTGTCCTTGGGTATTCCAGCATTAAAAGGATAGGTGATGAAGAAGAACCAGGTAAAGGAGACCAAGATGCATGGACAGCCAATTAGGGATAAAATCAGAAGATTCTAGTGTTCTGGAAAATGAATGAAAAAATAGAAACAGACTGATAGATAGAGAGTAGACTGACAGCTGTCAGAGGGGAGAGAAGCTGGGGGGGGGGCTGGGTATAATATGTGAAGTGATTAAGCCAAAAATAACAAGCTTATAGACACAGACGACAGTATGGTGATGACCAGAGGAAAAGGGGGTGGGGGCAGGTAGAAGAGGGTAAAGGGGGATAAATGGTTGTAGAAGCAGACTTGACTTTGGATGGTGAACACACAATACTATGTAATTTTACTAACCAATGTTATAACTTTTAAGGCTATAGTGGGAATAAATTTAGTTATATATTTGAAAATGACTAGCACAATATGTGGTACATTACAATAATTGAATACAGTAATAAAAATTGAATAATTGAAATCATTATTCACATATGTAGAAACTAGTAAAATGGTGAACAACAGGAATGACTACATTTTGGGACCATGCAATGCAGAACAGTAGCTAGTGACAGGATAAGTCTTATTATTACATTGCCACAGGACCTATCCAGATCTTTGTAGGGACAAACTGTACCAAAATGTCACTTACCCTTTGTATATTCAACTGCTGTATCACTGACATCTTACATGTTGTGAATGTTGAAACACTACTTAGACACAGATATACATCCAGATTATAGTTCTCAGAATTTCATACATTTATCCCTCATTTGGAAAATGAGAATGCCTTCCAGGAAAAAGGGAGAACTACCATGCCTTCATTGTATTACCTACAATTTATAGCTCAGTGCTTTGAACACAGCAAGAGGAAAGATATGCTTAACTATTTATAATTATAATTTACATTCTTCTTCATGAATCTTGAAATATATCTTGGCTCTAAACATGAACAAAGATAGATAGTTTTATTTTCTTATTTAATAAAAAGTTGCAAATTTCTATTGGTAGAAAGAATGTTCATATGCTTTAATAATCACTAATTATGAAAGACATGAAATGAGTTTCTGCTTGAGCTCATGCACATTAAGAAAAATTAAAATGACACATTTTCAAGACTTTTGTAATATCTACATGTATAATGCTCATTTATGTTGCAATGGATAAAGTGTTGCCATCCCAACATTTATACAAGTCTTTTTAAATTTTACTCCATCATTTTTCTATCAATTTTTTAAAATAGTATTTTTTCACTATTTTCTTTCATATGAAATTCTTCCAGATAATTCTTTTAGAAGAAAACTTTGATATATTTAAATGTGAAAGGCAATTATATAGAGACTAGACACAACTGGATGAAGAGGTAATACACAGTAATCCAGGCACCATTATTCCTTATTGACCACTGGACCCTCCCTGACAATGATGACATATTATGACTTAATTCACATTCACTGAGTGGTCAAGCAGAGTGAATAATAATCAAACTGTGGCCCTAAATTTCATAAAATAATAGAACAGAGATAAGCACAGGTTTACATAAGTGTATTTTTTCATCAGTATTCATAGTACATCATCCCACGGTAACAGGTGATCAGATGTCAAAAGTCCAAACAACCTTTCAGTGCAAATTAGATATCTCACAAAATGATATAATAATTTCTCTAATAATTAAACCCCAATTAAGTTTCATAAATGCTAATTTACACACACAGTGTGTAGTATTTGCAACAAAGATGATCATATCATCATGTAAATACACATACACCTTAAATGCAAAAGTCTCTGATATATTCTTTAAATGTAATTCTTGTACAGGATACTTTTAAAAAAATTTTGTTGTTCAGTACACTTGTCTTCATTTTCACCATACCATGGCCCCCACCCCCCCCATCACTGCCTCCACCCTTGAACCTATCCCCCTTGGCTTTGTCCATGTGTCCTTTATACATGTTCCTTGATGACCCTTTCCGTATTTTCCCCCATTATCCCCCTCCCCTCTTCCCTCTGGTTACAGTCAGTTTGTTCTTTATTTCAATGTCTCTGGTTCTATTTTGCTTGCTTGTTTGTTTTGTTGATTAGGTTCCACTTATATGCAAGATGATGTGGTATTTGTCTTTCACCTTTCACCGCCTGGCTTATTTCACTTAGCATAATGCTCTCCAGTTCCATCCACGCTGTTGTGAAGAGTAGGAGCTCCTTCTTTCTTTCTGTTGCATAGTATTCCATTGTGTAAATGTACCATAGATTTTTGATCCACTCATTTACTGATGGGCATTTAGGTTGCTTCCAGCACTTGGCTATTGTAAATTGTGCTGCTATGAACATTGAGGTGTATAGATTTTTTTGAATTGGTGTTTCAAAATTCTTAGGGTATAATCCCAGCAGTGGAATTGCTAGGTCAAAAGGCAGTTCCATTTTTAGTTTTCTGAGGAAATTCCATACTGCTTTCCACAGTAGCTGCACCAGTCTGCACTCCCACCAACAGTGTACTAGGGTTCCCTTTTCTCCATAACCTCACCAGCACTTGTTGTTTGTTGCTTTGTTTATGATGGCCATTCTGACCAATGTGAAGTGGTATCTCATTGTGGTTTTGATTTGCATCTCTCTGGTAGTTAGTGATGCTGAGCTACTTTTCATAAGTCTCTGGCCCTTCTGTGTGTCCTCCTTGGAGAAGTGTCTGTTCAGGTCCTTTGCCCATTATTTAATTGGGTTGTTTGTCTTCCTGGAGTGGAGTCATGTGCATTCTTTATATATTTTCAAGATCAAACCTTTGTCCAAGGTGTAATTTGCAAATATATTTTCCCACATGATCGGTTCTTTTTTCATTTTACTGCTGTTTTCTTTAACTGTGCAGAAGCTTTTTATTTGATGAGTTCCTATTTGTTTATGGGAATAACTTTCCTTTATGTCCCTTGCTGTAGGGGAATATCAGTGAAAATATTGCTGCATGGAACATCTGAGATTTCCCTGTCTATGTTCTCCTCCAGGACTTTAATGGTGTCACAATTTATATTTAAGTCTTTTATCCACCTTGAATTTATTTTTCTGTATGGCGTAAGTTGGTGGTCAAGTTTCATTTTTTCACATGTAGCTGACCAGACCTCTCAACACCATTTGTTGAAGAGGCTATTTTTACTCCATTTTATGCTTCTACCCCCTTTGTAGAATATTAATTGACCATAGATACTTGGGTTTATTTCTGGGTACTCTATTCTGTTCCATTGGTCTATGTGTCTGTTCGTATGCCAGTACCAGGCTGTTTTCATTACAGTGGCCTTGTAATATAGTTTTATATCAGGCATTGTGATTCATCCTTCTTTATTCTTCTTTCTCAAAATTGATGTGTCTATTTGGGGTCATTTATGGTTCCCTATATATTTTTGAAATATTTGTTCTAGATCTGTGAAATATGTCATTGGTATTTTAATAGAGATTGCCTTGAATCTATAAATTGCTTTATATAGTATGGACATTTTGATGATGTTAATTCTTCCAATCCATGAACATGGTATATGCTCCCATTTATTTGAGTTTTCCTTAATTTCTTTTTTTAGTGTTGTGTAGTTTTCTAATTCTAGTATATGATTCTTGAAGCAATTAATTTGTTGTCAAGTGGACTAGTTTGAATCATATCGAACCAGTTTTATGTAAAGTATGATACATTTAATTACATATGATAATTGATTTTCATCTTCATGACAAGAGACATATTTCATATTTCTTAGGGATGAGTTTTAATCTAATTTTGTAAGATTATTGGAATGATGGAATGAATAAACATATTTGGTTTCCTCAGAGCTAACATTTGCTGAGTGTCTACACCATTCCAGATTTTGTATTAGGCAGTGGAGCATGCAATTCTTTTATCTTATGATGCAAATGTGTTTAGTCTTGCCTTTGGACTTTACATGGACTTCCTCACAGCTCATTGAATTGGTAACTTTCTGTCCAAACTGATTAAGTGATAAGGTATCCTGGAGCCTTGACGGGTAGAAGGGTTTGAAAAAGTTTGCATTTTGCTGATGTTTAGCATCTTTTCATATACCTGTTGGCTATTTTTAAGTCTTCTTTCAAAAACTGTTTATTCAGGTCTTTTGATAATTTTTAAATGGGGTTACTAGTTTTATGGGGATTTTTTTTCAAATTGAGTTGTTGAGTTCCATATGAATTCTGTCCAGAAGGTATCTGGCCATGATATATGTAAAAAGGGGCATTTATTGGAGAATACAAGAAACATTGTACATAGGACAATGATGCCTCAGCCCCCTTCAAAGTAGGCACTTTGGGACCTCACACAGTTCCCCCAGTTACCATCAGCTGTCCCATCATATTTTCCTGAATCTTATTGACAATCTGAAATCTCTTCCTTTTCAAAGGTGATTTTAGTTTTGAGAAAAGCCAGAAGTTGCAGGACACCAAATATGGGCTGTGAGGGGGTTGAGTCACCTGGGTGATTTGATGTTTTGCCAATAAACTTTGCACCAGACCTGATGCATGAGTGGGCGCATTGTTGTGATGAAGCTGCCATTCACCATTTGTCCATAGATGCGGCCTTCTGAATCATCTGCATAGTTTCCATGGAAGAATGGTCAAGCTTCATACAAAATCTGATGTAGATTTGTTGGCCTACTCACTCAGTTATTTTGAATGTGATGGCCACACAGTACACGTGCTCACTCAATGCCATGTACTACTCTCACTGACTAATACAGTAAAGTCATCATTGTTTACACATGTACATTCTAGTCTACTCTCCTTGGCTGCCAGGTTACATCGATGTAGCACAAACCATTATAGTTATGTCATCAATGGCTAGACATTTATTTTTTGGACAGACCTTGTGCTTTATCACAAAAGAGGGTTACATTTTCATTGGAAGGCTGATAGTATTTTCCCAGGCTTATTGAGATATACCATATTTTACTGAGTATAATGCACACTTTTTTGGCCAAGTTTTTTAGGGAAATATAAGGATGCATATTTTACATGGATAGTACTAAACTATGGTGTGCATATACACAGGAGCACATTATACACAGCAAAATATGGATAATTGCCATATAACATTTTGTAAGTCTGAGATATACAATGTGTTGATTTGATACATTGATATATAATAAAATGTTTAACAACATAAGATTACTTTAACACTGCTATCACATTACATAATTACCATTTACTTGTGGTTAAAACATTTAAGATCTCTCTTAGCAAAACTGAAGTATATAATACAATATTATTAGCTATAATCACCATGTTTTACATTAGGTTCCAAGAACCTATTCACCTTATAATTGGAAGTTTGTACTCTGATCAATCTTCATTTTTCCCACCCTCTCTGGCCATTCTAACTTGTTTGCATAAGTTCATTTTCTTTTTTAGATTCCACATACAAGTGATATAATACAGTATTTGTCTTTCTCTGACTTATTTCACTTAGCATAATGCCCTTAAGGTCCATCCACATTTTCTCAAACAGCAAGATTTCCTTATATCTCATGACCAAATTATATACCTGGGAGAGCAGATAACCCTTTGAATTTCTGTTTTCATTTCCTTTGGATATATATCCAGAAGTGGGGGTGCTATATCATATGGTAGATTCTAATATTTTGAGGAAACTACATGATGTTTTCCATAGTGAATGAGCCACTTTATATTCCCACAGAGTACACATGGTTTCTTTTTCTCTACAGCCTTGCCAATCCTTGTAATCTCTTGTCCTCTTTATTATAGCCATTCTAACTAGTATGAACTGATACCTCATTGTGGTTTTGATTTGCATTTTCCTGATGATTAGTGTTGTTTAGCACTTTTTAATCGATCTGTCAGTCATCTGTATGTCTTCTTCAGAATAAATGTGTATTAAGGTCCTCTGTCCATTTTTGAAATCATGTTGGCTTGTTGCTATTGAGTTATATGAATTTTATCTATGTTTTTGGCTATTAACCCTTTATCATATGTATGAACTGCAATTTTTTCCTTTCCCTGGGTTGCCCTTTCATTATTGACAGATTTCCTTAGCTGTGCAGAAGCTTTTTTGTTTGATATAGCCCCACTATTTTATTTGTTTTTGTTTCATTTGCGTTGGTTTCAAATTCAAACAATAATTTCCAAGACTGTTTCAAGGAGCTTACTCCCTATGATTTCCCTCTAGAAATAGTATGGTTCAAGTCTTGCGTTCAATTCTATAGTCCATTTTGAGTTGACTTTTGTATATGGTGTAAGATAAGGGTTTAGTTTCATTTGTTTGCATGTGGCTGTTTAGCTTTCCCAACACCATTTATTAAACAGACTTATTGTTTCTGGAGGCAGATTTTTTTGAGACATGCATCAATCAGTATTTGGGTTTGAAAACAACACAAAATGCTCTTTCATAATGTGATTAAGCCAGAATGCCTAAAGATTTGTCATCAATGTGGACAAAATTAAACCTGTCTAGATTAAGTGTCCTTTAGGAAACTTTCTTCATCTTGGGGCTTGGAAGATTGAAAGATTTGATTTTGTCTAAGGAAGGTATGTCCTTCAAGATATTTATTTTTGGGAGGCAGACATAACTATACTTGGATCTGCTCATTCTTGTGAGACCTAATTGCTATATTTTCAGGACTTTTGTGAGCTGTTTATCATGTTGGTAATTTGAAAAACATGATGGAAATTAACAAATGTGACAAATCAATCATACTGCTAACCTGTCCACAAAAGCCAGTTTTTAGACATTTACCAGCACACCATCAGAGGCAGCATATCACGTGTGGTTAAGATTATGGGCTTTGCCACTTTCTTGTTGAGTGATCTTGTGCAGTTACTAAATGTGTCTGTCCAGTTTCCTGATCTGAAATTGGAAATAATAATTTTTCTACCTACTGCATAAGATCACATTGGATATTAGATTAATCTGTGGAAAGCACTTTGAACTATATGTATTTCAGCCATAGCTTATGTGTCATGTAATGATATTTTTATTTTTACTACCATTGAGAGGCAATAAAGAGGTATCTGCAACATTGTAACAGATAAGAACTGAAGACCTGTCCAGTGGCTGTATGGAGTCTTCAGGTAGCTATACAGGCAGAGAATACTGTGAACTATTTCCAGAGGTAAAACAAAATACAATGAGGTAATAGTTTCCACTTTTAAGATGTCAGGGTTTTTGTTTTTATTGTCTCTCTTCCCAACTAGAATGAGTCGGATGAGGCTAACAATTTTTGTCTTTTCTTTGCACTGTGTCCTAAACATGTTAAAAATGCTTAACACATAAGTATTTAATAAATATTTGTTGGATTGTTAATGACTGAGGAGAAGGCAATACTGGGTAGAGGAACATGGTGGATTTTGCAAGGGGGAACATGAGTAAAGCAATTTAGCGAGAATGTTGAGTAGTGAAAAAGAGTAGTGAAGGACTGTATATGTTGAGATACTTGTATTATTTTTAATTGAAATAAATTAATGAATACATACTTGTGTTTTTGCTGTGTATTTACAGAAACAAAAATGCCTTCAGATGAGTTCAATCTGTCCACATCATGCTTCAACTTTATCAGACTACAATGGCTTTTGCCAAATGCTATTTCCTTTGGATCTAACATTAATATTATATGGTCCTGAATGTGTATTTGAAGCATCATCTACACTGGTTCAGAAGTACATGTGCAATACTTTAAGATGTTTTATTTGATAATTATTGCAATGTGATTCATCAACACGATTTATTTATAGATAAGTTATTTTAAAAAGAGCAGTAAGTATCCTCTTCTACATTTTATTGTTCAGAACTTACCAAGTGTGGAATGCTTCTGGATTTAAGTTTTCTGTTATTTATATACTCAGTGTGACAATGGAATTTTAGAATTTTCAGTTCTTAGGTAGTGTATTTTCTCTTTTTTATTTTATTTTAATCATTGTTCAAGTACAGTTTTCTCCCTTTTACTCCCATTCCAGCCTACCCACCCAACCCTCCCCACTTCCCTCCCATTACCACCCTCCCCCTAGTTTTTGTCCATGTGTCTTTAAATTTGTTCCTGTGAACCCTTCCCATTCTCCCCTGAAATTCCTTCTTCTCTCCCCTCTGGTCACTGTCAGTCTGTCCTCTATTTCAGTGTCTTTGGTTATATTTTGCTTGTAGTGTATTTTCTGATATAGCAAGCATTCTACCCTAGCCTTCCACCTCCCAAAAAGCAAACATAAGCATGTGCAATTGCTACTAGAATTTCCCTTTGTGATATTTGATACTTCTGTGAGTTAAAATAGCATCCCCATCTCCACGTCCAGCAGGTATTTAGGCTCTGAGACAACAAAAGAGAAAAGGGGGAATTAAAAAGTTTATTTTAAAAAGAATGTTTTGATGTTTGTGGGAATTGGCTTATCTTCCTTGGGCACTGTTCATAGGGAGTAATAACCCCAAGAAAAAGATAAAAAAAATGTTCTTGCAACTGATCAACACTTTTTTTTGTTTCTATTGTGCAGTTATCTTTGATTAACTTCATTGGATGAGAAAGAACAGTAATATGTAGACTTTTCGTAGTGGTAACTGCACTACCAATGCCCAGTGTAAGAGCCTTTCCATGAGATACAAGCTGTACAAGTGGTATTAGGCTTCAGGGCCTAAGCAAATGATTCCCACAAATTCTCAATGGCATGAGGCAATAACCTCTGGTATGAATTTTAAGTTTCTTCACACATTTAACATTTACAGTACAGATGATCTATTGTATGAAGAATGCTACCAGATCATAAAAAATATTGTCTAGTCACATAGTAATGCATCTTTACAGTGAGAATCTAGAAAGTACCAGGCAGTAAATGTGGGTGATTTTTAATACATTGCTTTCCTTTGAAATGGTCTTCTTGGTCATTTCTTAGTGCATGAACATCATTTAGCCTGCCTGAAATGCTTATATAGTATGTAGCAGATGAAATTTTGATTGTTAAATTATGATTTTAAAATGTTGTTGAAGGTTAAAATGGTGGGGGGGAGTGTGTGGAGAAGTGAAGACAACTACTCGAACATCAGTAAAAAATTTTGCAAAACATAAAAAAAAAGAAACAGAAATTCAAAAGGCATTTTAATTTATACCCATTTCCAAGTCTTAATCCTTAACTGTGGATCTTTTTCCTTTACCAAAGTCAAAAAAATTAAGTAGCATTCTTTTAAAACCATTCCAAATGACTCTTATGCAGAGTTATAAAAGAAGTACTCATTGGTTTTTTCCAGTGTGGACATATCTTCAGATAATTTCCAAGATATTTTTAAAGTTGACATCATGATCTGTTTTCAATATAGCAATTCTATTGGCAATCACTGCTTTTTTCACCTTCGTATACAGGAAATTGTTTCTTATCTATTTAGACAGTATAATTAGTTTCTTATGGCTTGGCAAAGTGTCCGAATCTTGATTGTGTTTTTTTCTCATACCAGGGCTAACTTTTATTAAACATTGCATCTAGAGGATGCTAATCATCCTGGCTTCTGGGGTTAATAGGCTGCTACTATTTAAAATCACTCAACCGTTTTTGCACGTGACAATGGTGTTCAAATACACTTAGGTATAACTGGAATAAAGTTCATTACCATTCTAATGTTTTACAGTTTTGGTTTTCCATGAAAATGGATATATTTTATCTGTTTCTGTGCTATGCCAAGTATGTATACATAGGATGTATGAATAACCAATGTAACAGAAGTTTTGTCTGATTATACCAAATAGCTGGGCATTTCCAGTTATGAAATGCTTCTCACCTTATAGATGTGGGTCTCTTATGTTTGGTTTTATTTGTTTCTCTTTTAAATTAGAGAAAATATTAACAGAAACTATTTTTATTAGCTCACACTAAAATAATTAGGACAGAAAGTTATTGGTTTTTGGCCTCTATTTTGATTTGATTCATGCTGTTAATTATACTTTGTGAAATCCAAGATCTCCTTCATGTCAGTTAACACAGTGGTCACTCACTGAAGAGTCAGGTTTTGCATATTCAGTAGATTTTTTTCCATAGCCACATTAATGGCACTGGTTGTTTTTTATTAAAGGAGAAATATGTGTTGATTAAGCTTTGAAACTGGCAGTGGCAAGAACACTAAAGCAAGTAGTGTTAGCATCAATAAAACAAA
This sequence comes from Phyllostomus hastatus, assembly GCF_019186645.2. Classification (NCBI taxonomy): domain Eukaryota; kingdom Metazoa; phylum Chordata; class Mammalia; order Chiroptera; family Phyllostomidae; genus Phyllostomus; species Phyllostomus hastatus. The sequence continues at coordinate 4,245,397 of NW_025333841.1, read as the reverse complement.
CTTATATTGAAGTTCTCTTTTACACAGCAGGAAGCACAGCTTTGAGAAATTTGACCCAGGAGAGGGTCATATCCAACAGTATGAGGAGTTTTAATGTATCTAAACAAGTTATAGAAGTCCTGGGCCTTTCTAAAATGTCCCTTACTGTCTTGGTCAGAGAAAAATCAAAAAGATTTGCTGGTCTATGTGACTGACCCAAGAAGTAGTATTTATAGTATTAGGAATGCAATTTTAGAGTATGTGTGAAAAAGTCACTTAAAGAAATAGATATATACTTTCTTCTCTTCAACATATTATTTATTGGATACCTAATACATACTGTGCTGAGCACTGTAAGTAAAGCATTGAGAATGAACAAGTGGCTAAGTGTGTAAAAGGTGTGAAAAGACATAGTGTGGGATTAGACTGAAAATAATAAAAAGTACAGATGCTTCAGTGTTGACCATTGCCATAAAATTCTTTTTTCCTTACATTTTCCATCTCTTCCTTATTTAGCTTGAGAGTGACTTCATTAACCTTCTGAGCCAATGTTTAACCATTATACATTCATTTGTAGTATTACCATCTCAGATAACAGGCTCATGCAAATTCTCCCTTGCTAAGTTTATTAGCATCCTCAAATCCATTTAGGGTAAAAAATAGATGTTAACATAGGTTTCCATGCATTGGCCGTAAAGGATATAGGAGAAAAGCAACATAAGCTCTGCCTGGGAGATTCAGATAAATGTCAATGTGAGATATTCTTTGTTTTACAGATAAAGAGGTGGTTTTGTAGTGGAGTAGAAAGAAGATCATTGATGTAAAGTGGCATAGGTACCCAACACTCTATAAAAGATGTTTTGGACAACAATAAAAAATACAAAAAAATAATAAAAAGGTGTTTTGTATAATTTACCTTCACAACTTATAGCCTGTCAACTGGGAGAGTAAGGAGACAAGACAAATAAAAATGTAGGAAATTAGGCAGCAGAATATAAATAACTATGTTTTATTCTTTTCTATAGAGTTATTTTCAATATATTCTATAAAATGTTCCATGATAACATTTTACCATGAAATATATATTCAGGTTTCAACCTTATAAGAAATATTCAGGTAACCATTGCACAAATAAATTCCCTTCCCCTTCTGTACTGCCCATGGACATTCAAACTAATTTGAAGAAAGGTTATATCTTCAGTGAATAAAGCCAAAATTAACATTGTATTCTGTCATATCAAAGTTTAACTCTGGGCTTGGTGATGAGGAACTTAATTCTATAACTTTGGATCTTTATTTCCCCATGCTGGGGGTATGGCAAGTTAAAAATGAGGTCAGCAATGTGCATAACCAGGGGTATCTGCAGACTGCAAAGGATTGTTCCATAATCTTCTCTGACAGATTCTCAAATGGCACAGGAGCTGCTTACTACTCCACTGCATGCTTTGAAGATCATGTATTCTAGCACAGGGCTGTAAAATTTCTGAAACCTCACAGGTAAAATCCAGACCAAAGGTAACCAAAGAGCCAGAGGGATGATAGATAGATAATCTAATTTATTCCTAGGATAGAAACATTTTATGGACTTCTACCTTAAAAATAGACCGGTATATCAAATCTCACACCAATAACTTTAGAATCACACAAATTTCCTACCACTTTCTGATGTGCCATGTTCTTTTTCATTGGATTGCTTCTGTGCTATTTCTTCTTCCTGGAACATCATCATTCTCATCTCTGGAGACATCTCCAACACCTGAGTTTGAATTCAACAGATGTGCTATGTTCTTTCACACATCCGAGTCTTTATACATACCATTTTCCTTGCCTAGAATGCCCTTTCTCTATTTCTCTGGGTGACAAGTTTTTAGTGTTCTTTCAAGGACCAACATATATTCCACTCCTTCATGAAAGAGGTGTATTTCCTTCAAATATTTACACTTTGTATGCTCTGTAACACATAAAATACAATGTGAATTGTGCTTCTGGGACTGATATAGGTAGGTAAAACTTTGGTTACCTTCTCTACTGACATAAAAACACTCTATTCTTTGGGTTGTTATAACAATTTGTCCATATTTTCTTATATTTTTTATTGTACTCTATGATTACATGTTTAAAAGATTTGCTTGCTTCCCATAGTCCACTGAACTTTCTGAGGAAGGCAGTATGACCTTACACCCTTTGTATTCTTCATACTGCCTAGCATAAAGGCTTGATATATTCTTGTAGCATGAATAAATGGACAGAATAAATCTTTAACTTCAAATTTAGACAGTGAAGAAAGGTAAACACTTAATGAGTCTAGGTTCATTAAAAATATATTTTTTATCATTTGTAAATCATTTATTTATAGAACAGTTGAACAAGAGATTAATAAACTCATAGGGCTGTTACTTTTCAGAATATTTTTTTCTTTTTTAAATTTTTCTTTTTTAATTTTTAAAAAATTGTTGTTCAAGTACAGTTTTCTGCCTTCCCCCACCCCTCCCCACCACTCCAGCCCTCCCTGCCTCCTTCCCCTGTTTCCATCTCACCCTTGTTATTGTTCATATGTCCTTTATAATGTTCCTATAAACCCTTCATTAAAATATTCTTAAGAAAATAAAATGCCCCCTGACCAATGTGGCTTAGATGGTTGGATGTCATCCCACAAAGTGAAAGGTCACATGTTCAAAACCTAACCATGCTTAGGTTATGGTTTTGGTCCCTGGTTAGACCACTTAGGAGAGGCAACTGAAAGAACAGATAGATATTTCTCTCTTACATTCATGTTTTCCCCCCTTCCCCTCTCTATTAAATAAATAAATAAATAAATAAACAAACAAATAAATAAATAAATGCATTATATAAGCTTTCTGAAAAAAATTATGAATTGTTTTCACAGATAGTCTGATGGATATACTATACAAACATTTGAAGTGATAAGCCAAAATTAAAATGAAATCATTAATGAATGAATGAACAAAGAAATGAAACAAGTCTCTCCGAAATATTATGTAACAATAAGTAATTGATATCAACTCTTTTGTTCATGTATCCATCCAGCCCTTCAGAAACATATTTAGTTTTTTTCTTTTTGTATTACTTGAAGCCTAAAGTTAAAAAGTTATTTGGTAAAGTGACAGAGCCAGGCACTTCCCATAGTTTTCCTTGGCCATTTTGTCCATTTAATGGCTAAGAATAAGCTTCTAGTGAGTGAGAAGTGAATATGAGTTTTCACTTGATCAATAGCAGCACAAGGAAAATTAAAGTCAAGAGACAATTTGATAGTCCCTTAAGACCTTTATGATGGGTCTGGATCTGGAACTGCCAACATATGAATAATAATTGGAGCCACTTACCTGCTTTTGAATGTTGTTGTCAAATTTAATGAGGGTCTTTGTGCAGTCTTCAAGACCCTTTCAAATAACTATTCTGTAAAATCCTCACAGGACTATGACTTTAGTCTTGTAGAGAAAGGTTACACATTTACATGTAAGAGTTAGTATGAAGCTATATAAATAGAAAAATCTCCATAGTTTAAAATAAAATCCCAAGTGAGTTCATTATAATTATGTTTAATTCATCAAGTGACAAGAAATTTCATAAAGACTAGGATCTGGCACCTCTTTTGAATAGAGAAAGATTCTGATCAATCTAAGTTTTGCATATTTCTTTCCTTGTTGTAGCTTACAAATAAGAAAGTTGCAAATGAATAGACCTGACCTGAGATTTATTGTGAAGACAGAATTATTGGGATATCTTTGTGGGTCTTACTTTAAGGAATCTAGAGTATATTTGAAGTGATATGGTTGGAAGTTTACTCAGGGTCACTTTCCAATGTTGTAACATTGATTGTTATTGGGAAAATGAAGCTTAGGTATCTCATAAAGAGTGTTATTATAGTAAAAAAATGATCTAAATATGTCTTCACAATTAGGAAAACCAGGGAAAATGCTGATTCTGTAGTGATAATTTCTAATTAATTACATCTTGTCATAAGTATTTCTATACTTTGGCTCAGGCTTTTACCTTTCCCAAGAAAAATCCTCATGATGCCTCTGTGGTTAAATTACATTCAACAAGATGCACCTTAACTACCTACTCATCATCTTCCTTTATGAAGCTTTTCATAGCCATGATAACAGCATCAACTTAAAAGTAATGCTAACTTTATATATAATCTATAATAGCCATAGCTTTCATTTTATAAATGAAGCAATGGCAAGCAAGGAAGCAAAATGGACTTTTGTAGGTGATATACAAAACTGGTAACAGAACTAGAAATAGAAAACTTTCTAACTATGAGATTGGTGCTCTGTTCAATAAACTACCATTCCTCACAGAGACTTTACCCTCATCTAAAATCTTGCAGTCATTTTCTGTGACTCATTTAAACATCAGGTATGAACTACCTTGTCAACTCTCTTATATTTGCAATTTTAAGTCATTGTTTCATCTTAGCATCAATAATTCCATTTTCTTTGTTGATGGCTTGAGTTCTTAACTTGATTGTAAACTACTTGAGAGCGAGGACTGTATTCTTCCTTGTTTATTTCCCTCCTTCAGGATGTATCAACAGGCAGGGTGTGTATTAGATTGAAAGTGTGTCAAACTAATTTTGTTTTAATTTTTTCAGAGAAGTAGCCAATTTTTAGGATAGTGGATGTGGGAAATATTTACATTTAAAATTTCACAACTATTTACTTGCAGAAAGATACACATTTTAAAGAAATGTTATCTGTGTTTATTTAGATGAAGAAAATTAATTTTTAAGTAAATAAGTAGGGATACACTTTGCTTTATGAATTTCTTCTCTATAAATATATACATAAGTAGTTTCCATTAATTTGATATTTATGTCATGTTTCTCCTTTTCCTAATAGTACTGTGATTTTATGTAAGAAGTATATTATATTAATAGCTTCAGACTTAGAGGTTACATTTAAGTCAAACTTTCAAATATAATGAAACCACTGCCTTTTAAGGAACTATCTTAAAATATCCATTTTACAAGATTTAGGCTTCATATTCATTCTCTACAGAATAGTTGTTGCTTTCCTGAAAGTAGAATCAAGGCTTTTGCAATTAGTTACCACATTTTTTATTTAGCCTAAATTAGTAAAAATAAATGTTTCATTTATAAAAACCAGCAAAATGTTCCTGTATAACAGTTGCTTGTTTGTATTTTACATTCTGAAACCATTTAATCTCCCTCAATAACTTCACATTTACTCAAGCACCCCCCACTCTATTTTATATGTTTAATAAAATCAGTTCAGGGATAAATGTGAGATTACACATTGGTGATTCTATGAACATAAATTTAACTTATGAAGTAGCAATGCAGTATCTGATAAAAAATAACAAAATTGATGAATAATAGTTAATTAAATAGAATGTATACCTGTTCAGTTAGTTTAACTAAACCTTTTGAAGTTTAGAGCTATAGTTATTATAAACTAGCATTCCACTACAGAATAAATTATGTTTATGAGAAAATTATTTCTTCTGTTATAGATGGGTAGATGCTGATAGAAAGTAAATAACAGAATAGTGCATGTATAAGTTCCATTATATCTACTCATGAAGGCTCTGCCTTATTCACAAAGAGTTTGAGGTAACATGTTGCACATCCACTTACAATTGCATGTAGCAGAGACTCACTGGGTTGGACACACCCTAGGATGAACCTCAGTTAATCATGCCCTTGAGTAATATTCTCCCCCTGAGTGCAGACAGAACCTGTGACTTGCTACAAACATAAAATATGGCTAATATGTTGGAATATCTCCCATTTTATAAGCCTCCCTCCTAGTAGACTGAAGTAAGACCTTCTCTTGTTGGTCTTGAAAAATCAAATATCCATGTTGTGAGCTGCCTATGGTAGGGAAATGTGAGATTTCTAGGACCTGAGAATGTTCCCTGGCCTATAATCAGCAAGAAAACAAGAATACCATTCTATAGCCACAAGGAACTGAATTGTTCAACAATCTGAATGAAAAGACAATGTCCAGCTCCAGAATGGAATGCATCTTGGCCAATGTTTTTATTATGTCCTTTGTAGAACCTGAGAAGAGGGTGTAGTGAAGCTAGGCTCATACTCCTGACCAACATAAACTATAACATTCTATGTATAGCTTTGAATTGCTAAGTTTGTGGCAATATGTTGCCCAACAATACAAAACTAATGCATTCATTCAATTTTTTTGCAAAAATATGGTGGTTCACTGCAGACCAGGACAGGAATACAAAAGCTGGCAAGGGCTGAAGTCTCTGTAAGAATTTATAACTATCATTCATGGGTTCCTTGTTTTTCTCTGGGCTTAGCCTCTGTTCTAGTATCTACTGATACTAGACAACTTCAGTGACAAATTCAAGTTGCAATAGATCCATTCCAGCCTCCTCAGTCTCAGTGTTAACTCATGTGCTTTAAACTGTGGCTTTCAACAGTAACTGCTTCAATTATCTTTTTTTTCCTTTTAAATTTTGTGTTAAAATTTAAATTCTAGAGCAAAAAATTCTGCCCTACCTTACCTTTTCATACCAGGATGTGACTTAATTCATCACCTAGCCTATGGATTGGCAGCCATTGTGTTAAGCATCTATCTATGGTTTAATGGGCTGTGCCCAAGAAATGATGAGTAACTAGGTAAAATTGATGTCCACCATTGGCTTTGTCTTGAAGGCTTATGTACTGGGCAGTTTCTTTTAGGAGGAATTATGTATGAGCAGACCTGTAGTAAATTTGAAAGCTCAAGCATGTATTATTGAAAGCATCATAAAATATTGAGGTAGAGTGAATTATATGAAGTTGGCAGACTGAGCTTACTTGTCCACACTAAATTTTATGTAATAAAATGTAAGAAAACATAATGCAAAAAATATAACTCCATACAATAGTGCTGGAGGACAACTGTTCCATTAGGAGATCAGATATTAAGAGGAACTCAGAGAAAGATAAAGAGAGGAAGCAAGAAAACAGGATTAGGTGTATACTCAACCAATACTGTATTTTAACAGCTGAGTTACTCGTGGATTCTTCCCTCTTGTGTTTTACAGCAAACAAAGCTGTATTTTCCTTTTAAAAAAAGATTTTATTTATTTATTTTTAGAGAGAGTGGAAGGGAAGGAGAAAGAGAGGAAGAGAAACATCAATGTGTGGTTGCCTCTAACGTGCCCCCTTCCCTGACTGGGAGTTGAACCAGTGACCCTTTGGCTCACAGGCTAGCACTCAATCCACTGAGCCACACCAGCGAGGGTCAAAGCTGTGTTTTTCTTCTCCTTTGAATTATCTGCTTATATCTTCTAATCATTTTTCTATTGGCTTACTTCCATATTTTTATTGAGTTATAACAATTCTTTATATTATTAGATCAGTAACTTCTGATAATATATGTTTTAAACATTGTTCAAGTTTATTATTTGTCTTTAATTGTTTCTACATCATGTGTTCACTTAAGAATTAATAATAGCTAATACTTTTAAGAATAAGACATATACATTGATATTTTTTTGTTTTATGTAGCTCAAATTATCAATGATTTTTGTGTTTGCTTTTGGTTTTTGCTTATATATTTAGAAATGTTTTGGGTGGGCTTCATTGGGAGTAAAAGGGAGAAAACTGTACTTGAACAATGATTAAAATGAAATTTTAAAAAAACGAAAACAAAAACAAAAACAAAAGCAATGTTTTTTTTCCAACTTGACACCATATAATCATTAACCTATTCTTTTACTTAGGTCTTTTATTTATGGTTTGATTTTTTACATATGTTTTAATAAAGTTAGAATTTATGTGGATTTATGATATATTTATTAAATTGATATATTAATATATAAACATATTTATGTATAATATATAATGATTCTTAAAATAGTTAGCTAATTGATTCCATAACATGTTAAAAACTCCACACTTTTGGTTTTGATTAATTTTATTACATACTTAATATTTTTATTGTATACTTAATTCTTATATAAACTAAAATTTTGGAGTATTCCTTGTCTCCTTTCATTTGTCTTTAATTGATACTTTTGTAAAGTATTCTGTTTTGTTTTAAAATTCACATGAAAATTTTATAGCTTTATTGAGATATAATTGGCAAAATTGCAATATGTTCAAAGTTTACATGATGATTTATGTATGCATTGTGAAAGAATTACTACCACTGAGGTAGGTGATCTAAGGTAACACAACAATTACCTCACATATTTATCTTTTTTTTTGATGAAAAACATGATATTTATTCTCTTTTCCATTTTCAGTTATACAATACAGTATTATCAACTACAGTCATCATGTTATATATTAGATCCTCAGACAACATTCATTTTATAGCTGAAAATTTATACCCTTTACCAGCCTCTTCCTATCCCCTAGTCCCTTCCCCTCTCCAATTTCATTTCCTGGAAATCACCATTCTGCCACTCTTCTTTTCTGAGTTTGGCCTTTTTAAGATGCCACATATAAGTGAGGCCATGCATCATTCGTCTTTGCCTGGCCTATTTCACTTAGTATAATACTCTCACTTTTTGTTTATCTGTTGTAAATGGCAGACTATTTTCTTTTGTAAGGCTGAGTAATATTTCATTCTATCTATCATCTATCTATTTATCTATCATCATCTACATAATAACATTTTCTGTTTCTTTTTTATTGTTGTTCAGTTACAGTTGTCACTATTTTCCCCTCACTAACATTTTCTTTATCTACTCATTTGTCAGTGGAGAGTTAGATTGTTTCCAAATCTAGCTATTGTGAAAAATGCTGCAATGTGAACAGGAACTTCTCCAAGGAGGACACACAGAGGGCCCAGAGACATATGAAAAGATGTTGAGCATCACTAGCCATCAGAGAGATCCAAATTAAAACCACAATGAGATACCACTTCACACTGGTGAGAATGGCCATCATAAACAAAGCAACAAACAAGTGTCGGAGAGGATGTGGAGAAAATGGAACCCTACTGCATTGTTGGTAGGAATGCAGACTGGTGCAGCCACTGTGGAAAGCAGTATGGAGTTTCCTCAGAAAACTACAAATGGAACTGGCTTTTTACCTGGCAATTCCACTGCTGGGATTACATCCTAAGAATCCTGAAATGCCAATCCAAAAGAACCTATGTACCCCAATGTTCACAGCAGCACAATTTACAATAGCCAAGTGCTGGAAACAGCCTAAGTGCCCATCAGTAAATGAGTGGATCAAAAAAACTGTGGTACATTTACACAATGGAATACTATGCAGCAGAAAGAAAGAAGGAGCTCCTACTCTTCACAACAGCATGGATAGAACTGGATAGCATTATGCTGAGTGAAATAACCCAGGCAGTGAAAGAAAAATACCATGTGATCTCACCTTTAAGTGGAACCTAATCAATAAAACAAACAAGCAAGCAAAAGAGAACCAGAGAAATCGAAATTAAGAACAATCTGACAGTAACTAGAGGGGAGGTGGGAGAAGATGATGGGGGAAACGGGGGAAAGGTTTTCAGAAATGACTATAAAGGATACATGGACAAAACCAAGAGAGGTGGAATCAGTGGAGGGAGGTGAGGATGGCTGGGGTGTGGGGGTGTAGGGTTGTAAATGCAGACTCTTGTACTTGAATAATAATAAAACAATTTAAAAATGCTGCAATGAGCAGGGAGTATAGATATCTCTCTTCAAGGTAGTGATTTTTATGTCTTTTGAAAATATACACAGAAGTAAGATTGCTAGATCATATGATACTTCTATTTTTAATTTCCTGAGGAAATTCCATATTGTTTACGATAGTGGTGTAGCAGTTTACATTACCACCAACAGTATACAATGATTTCATTTCTTCTACATCCTCACCAGTATTTATCTTTTGCCTTTTTGAAAAAGACATCTATAAAGGACATCCTAACAGGTATCAAGGTGGTTTCTCACTGTGATTTTGGTTTGCATTTCCTGATGAAAAGTGATGTGGAACACCTTTTCAAGTACCTGTTGACCATTTGTATGTCTTCTTTGGGAAAATATCTATTGAGATCCTTTGCCCATTTTTTATGTTAACTACTTATTGAATATATGATTTACAAATATTTTTCCCATTACATAGATTGCCTTTTCATTGTGTTGCTTATTTCCTTTGCTGTGCTGAAAGTTTTTAGTTTAAAATAGTCTCACTTGTTCATTTTTGCTTTTGTTGTCTTTGATCTTGGTGTAGAATGAAAAATTTATTGCGAAGACTATTATTGTATAGGAGTTTACCCTTTAAGTTTTCTTCTAGTGGGCTCATAGACCCGGGTATTACAATGAAGTCATTAATTTCTTTTGAGTTACTTTTTGGTGAATGATATAAGATAGAGGTGTAATTTCATTCATTTGCGTGTGAATATTCATTTTTCCAACATTATTTATTGGAGATACTATCCTTTTCCCATTGAAGATTCTTGGTTCCTTTTTCAATTATGAGTTGCCTCTATATGCATGTGTTTATTTCTGGGTTCTCAGTTTTGTTCCATGGATATTTATGTCTGTTTTAATGCCTGTACCTTATAGTTTTGATTATTATATCTTTGTAATGTAGTTTGAAATTAGGATGTCTGTTATGTTCAGCTTTGTACTTTATTTTTCATGCTTGTTTTGGTTATATGGAAATCTTTGTGGTTCTATACCCATTTCCCATTTCTATAAAACATGCTATTTGAATTTTGATAGGGAGTGCATTGACTGTATACATAGCTTAGAATTCTATGAACATTTTGACAATAGTAATTTTCTGAGACATGAACATGGGGTATCTTTCCATTTATTTGCACCTTCTTCAATATCTTATAGTTTTGGGTATATCCATTGGCAAGTCACTGGCATGGCTCTGTTTCAATGGGGCATCCAGCTGTATTCTGTAGTTGAATGGGACTGGACAACATGTTCTGTGTTTTGGGGTGCTGCTGGCTGAGCTCATTGCCCTGGCAAGGCTTCTGGCTTCACTCTGAGGTTGCTGAAGATCACTATTTAGGTTCCCCAATTATGCAGGGACAGACTCTTTGCTAAACAGTTGGGCAAGGCTGCAGGCTTGGCTCCTCAAGCAAATGGGTTTGTAGGATGGACTTCATAGCTGTCAGAAATTTGTGGCCAAGCTTTCTAGTTGGTTCAGTGCTGGCAACTATGCTCCACAATTAAGTAGAACTGCAGATTTGCTTGCCTGCTCAGGTGAAGCCATAGAATGAGCTTAATAGCCACTAAAGTCCTTTGGCTATGGACCCACATCAGGCAAAACTGCAAACAGAGATCCCTGGCCAGATGGGGACATCAGCTTACCTTTGAAGATGCATAGAGCTATTGTTTGGGATACCTTCTTAGGTGCTGGTTGCATTTAATTCCAGGAACTTGGCCTGCCAAGATCTGAGGTCACTTGTTACAAGCTCTGCCTCCCCTCTTCATCTATCTGATCCCCAGTGTGTGAGCCCAAGTTCTTGCAGTAATCCCAGTAAGGTGAAACACTGTGGGCCTCCTGTGAAGAACCCCACAGTGCTGGGGTAGCTGGGGGTTTACCCTAGATTCTCTTTTTCCTTTTGGAGTAACCAGAAGCCCAGAGGGCCCTCAGTGCTGTATTCATGGACCTAAGGGAAGGTTGTTGTGGTCAGAGAACATCTGCTCCTCTTTTCCTTCTAATGTAGTCCTCAGTATTTGTGGCCCAGGGACATGCTTCAGTCTAACCCCTGAGTTCTGAGGTTTTCAAAAGCTGTTTTGTGCCCTGGCTGGTGTGTTGCAGTGGATTGAGTGCCGATCTGTGCAGGTTTGATTCCGAGTCTAGGGCACATGCCTGGGATGCCTGCCAGGTCCTCCATTAGGGGTTGTGGGAGAGGCAACAACACATTAATGTTTCTCTCCCTCTCTTTCTCCCTCCCTTCCCTTTCTCTAAAAATAAATAAATAATTTTTTTAAAAAAAGGGTGTTTTGTCTTTGTATAGTTGCTAATTAGTCTTGTGAGAGGAACTGAATTCATGAACAATCTATGAAACCATCTTGATGACCTATACTTATTCATTCATAATATTCTCATGATCTGTCATATTCTGATAATGGTATGTACAATCTCCATTACCCTTCATTGGTGTTTAGTAATTTTCTTTTCTTTTTCTCTCCCTCCCTCCCTCCCTCCCTCCCTCCCTCCCTCCCTCTCTCTCTCTCTCTCTTTCTTTCTTTCTTTCTTTCTTTGTTTCTTTCTTTCTTTGTTTCTTTCTTTTTCTCTCCTTTTTTTTTCTTTTCTTTTTTCTTTCTTCCTCTCTCTTTTTGTTTCTTTCTTTCATTCATTCATTCTTTCCTTCCTCTCTTCCTGTGTTTCTTTTATAATTCAATTTACAATACTTCTGGCTTTTGTATACTTTCATGTTATGATAGCTCATAGAGCCACATAATTGTCCATTTTTCATTATAGATAATATATTTTATTGATGTAAATTATTATTTATATTCCAGTTAGTACTGTGCCTGATTTTCATATTTATTTTGCTTGTTTTTTAAAAAAAAATTCAAGTTGTTTATTCTTAAAATTATCTTTACAATAAAAAATTGATTTCAGGTTTTTTAAAAACAATTTTTTTAGCATTTTATCAAAGGGTTGAATTTTTCTTTTTTATCTTTTAAAAAATTATTTCATTATTGTTCAAGTACAGTTATCTGCATTTACCCCCACTACTCCCTCCATACCCCAGCCACCCCCCCTTCCTCTCCTGCTTCTACCCCCCTTTGGTTTTGTTCATGTGTCCTTTATAGTTGTTCCTGAAAACCCTTCCCCCTTCCCCCCCATTATTCCCTCCCACCTCGTCTCTGGTTACTGTCAGATTGTTCTTAATTTCAGTGCCTCTGGTTATATTTTGCTTGCTTGTTTGTTCTGATTGCCTCATATATACCTGTCCAATGTGTGTGTGTGTGTGTGTGTGTGTGTGTGTGTGTGTGTGGCTTTTCTATATCTTATTGTCACTACATCAATTGTAAGTAATTCATCACAGGATAAAACAGCTGAGAACCTGAAAGTATTTTTCTTTTAATAATATAATTTTAATTTATCATTACTAATATTGTATTGGATTTTACTTTCTTCACCTTTTTATAAACCCCTCTGTGTTTTTAATTGTTTCTTATTGTTTTATCCACACTAAGACTTTTTATAGGATATTTTTGTTTGCTATTATTTTCTACATGATTTAAAGGACAGGCAGTCTGCTCTTAATTCTAGAACTGGTTATATCAAATCATTTCAAAACATTCTTAAATTTGTATTGAACTTGTCACAAAACAAAAAAGAACAATGTTTTTTATTGTCCATTGTAGAAAAGCAGTTAATCACTTTTACTCAACCCCATTTCTCCATTTTCCCAGTCTCTTATTTATTCTGTGATTATCGCTTTTGTCTATAGAGAGCATTTCTTCCAAGGCTATATCATCAGATTTATAACCATATTTAGAAAAAATATTTATATTCAGTACCATATATTTAATTTGATTTCATACTAGATACCCACTTCCCTCCAAAGACAATTTCTTCATTTGTTAGCATGTGAATTATTGTCTTTTATCCATTTTTTGGGAAAGGTATTCAAGTTATTTCTTCAGGAAGCATAATTTCAGAAAGTTTGAAATGTTTGACTATACTACTCTCCTGCTTATATTCCCCCAGTTGTTTCCCATCTCACTCAAGGGAAAGGCCAGTCCTTATAATGACTAATTAAGGCTCTATATAATCTGATCCCCTTTATCTCTAAGCTCAACTCCTATGCCATTCTTTCCTTTTCATACTTTTTCAGGCACACTGTCTCTCTTGTTATTCCTTAAACACCAGGCATGCTCCTGACTCTTTTTTTATGTCACTATTCCCTGTGACTGAACTAATCATCCCCAGAGATTTTCATAGCTCCTTTCCTCACTTCATTCTAATCTCTACTTACATGAGAGATTATTAGAGAAATCTTCCTTTTCACTCACTATAAAATAGAAATTCATTATTCTTCACTCTGGTATACTGAGATGTTCTTACACTGATTTAGTTTCCTTTATAGAACTTATACTACTTGATACGTTCTGTTTGTTTATTATGTATCTCTCTCCATTGGAAACAGAGTCCATGAAAACAGGGGTATTGTCTGTCATCTTTATTGAGGTATTAGTAGTGCTTAGGACTATAACTGACATATGGTAGGCTCACAGTAAATAGTTAAATAAAATGATAAGTACACTGCTTTCCATGGCCTTCATACAGGGCTAGCAACTTGACTTAGTTATAGAATTTTCAGGCACTCTCTTCAGCAACCCTTCGCAGTGATCCAACTTTGCCTGACCCAGCCACTTTTGGAATTGCTTGCTATTATCAAATCATAAGGCATTCAATAATATGAATATGGTTCAAATATTTCAGATCTATTTAAGTAAATAAGCATTGAAGTATGTTGTACTTTCAGAGTCTCACAGAGTCTCCTTACCTTCTGAAACCACACATGTTACAGTGGAGTTTGAATATCTCCCACTAGCACAAAAGCTATCTTAACCTTTGTCAGGAAAAATAATAACTGAGTAGCCCTCTATGCCTTCCATATTTTTTATCTGATCCTCATTATTTCTAGTGGGGATTCTTTAAAATTTTTAACATGTACATATCACTCATACTTTTTTTAGTGCTAATGAAAGTTATTCATGTTTTGTATGTTCCATTGATCACGTCAATAAAAAAATAGGGAAGGGTAGGGAGTGAGGGTGGCAGTGATACCAGTGTTCTCATGCTTGGTAATTTTCTACTTAATGTTGTTATTTGGATATCTTCCCAATGACTCTAACTAGAGCCTTCCAGCTTCTTTATTTAGTTTAAAAATTCAGTTATTGTGTTCAGCACACAGAATCAAGACTCCAAGTCATTTTGTCATTTCTTCACTCTTGCTTCATATGATTCTCATAACATTCTGACAGTTGTTCTTCTACATTTTATTGACCATATAGCCATTCTTGTCTATTTTTAGTTCCAAAATTTCTGCATCAAATGATTGCTGCTTCAATGCAACCATTCCATTATAGCACCTTAGCTTCCTCTTTCCATTCGGTGTCTGTCCCCTGAGATTTTTAGCATGGGGATTAAATCATTCCCTACTCTCTTTCTAACACCACCACCACAAAACGCCTGATTGCTTATCAAAATCTACTTCAGTGTTCAAATACAAGATGAAATTGAAGCTACTTTCCAGTATTATCTCCCACTAGACAAACTCAATATTCTCTTGAATTCTAGGGTCTATGCTGCCAACATTGACTTAATGTCAGGTACAATTCTGAGAGAACAAGGAAATCATGGTCATAAGAAACAAATGCCTTCATTCAAATCCTGCTTTCCAGATTGATTTCATGTTCATTAAATAACTATTTCAGCCTCAGATCCCTCATTTATAAAATGGAAAATGTAGTACATATGTTTTAACATCTTGAGACAATTAAATCAAGTTGGAACTAATAACAATGGCCACACAGTCTCAGTGTCTCATTTATGTTGTAGTTTGGGAACAGCACATTGGATGTCTATATGTTCTTGGTTTTTGCTCTTGAATGCTTAGTGATAGACAATTTAGTCGGGAAGATATCTGTTGTTCTCTCTCTATTTTATATTACTGACTAGAACTATGCCAGAATTTTCTGATTTACCTGTAGTGTATTTAAATGCAGTGCAGCAAAAAAAAAAATTAAAAGATGCCTCCACTTCTAAAGATTGCCAGTACATACCAGAGGTGTTCTTGTTGCAGCTACATTTTATAAGCAGACAGCAGAAAGTGACTTTGACCATCCTGTTTTTGAATAACATCTTTATTTTGCTTCAAGTGTTTTGAAACTGTTCAGAGTAATCTAAGAATTATGCACAGAAATGTGTGATAACTCCCTCCCCACCATTGACACAGCCTATGGAAGCACTCTGTATTTAGTTTAAGACTCATATAGCACTGACATTCCATCACTTGGGACACTATCCAAGGGATGCTGGGGAGAAATGAAAAAAATAAAACAACAAACAGTCTCCTCTAGACCAGGGGTGTCAAACTCATTTTCACCAGGGGCCACATCAGCCTTGTGGTTGCCTTCAAAGTGCTGAAATAATTGTAGGACTGAATAAATGTAACTACTCTTCAACAGGAGTTGAAATTACATTCAGCCATTTGGCACAAAGAGTGTGTGCCAAGAACATACTCTTTGAGCTCTTCAGGAAAAAGCAATTGGATCTTTCATTTATTTAAACAATTTATATCTGCCATTAAGAAAATTAATATTTAACTAAACTTTACCGATCATATTTGTCTGTTTCCACATTCCTCAGTTCCACTGAGCTTCTGGCAATGATTATTATAATGGATTGGCTATATCCCATTCACTTCATAGGAATATGCTAGACATGGCAGTCAGGATAGCTGGAGTACAAACTTCAAAATCAAAGTCTTTTTAAAGATTAATTTTATTATCCCAAGTTTTGAATCTGACATGTTAATCAAGCAGCAGCTTTCTCTCTTTTAACTCTGTGCCTGTTAATACTGTCTGAATATTGCCTATGTTTATTTCTCATAATTTATACTTATGGCACACTTTAATAATCAGTAATAAGCTTTTCCTTTCTTTGAGCCCAAATATGTATTTAAAATTTTAAAATATTTTATTTATTTTTAGAGAGGGGGGAAGGGAAAGAGAAAGAGAGGGAGAGAAACATCAATGTGTGGTTGCCTCTCACGTGCCCCCCACTGGGGACCTGGCCTGCAACCCAGGCACGTGCCCTGACTGGGAATTGAACTGGTGACCCTTTGGTTTGCAGGCTAGCACTCAATACACTGAGCCACACCAGCCAGGGATAATTTTTTTTCTCCAGATTGGTGCTGTGGTATTGGTATTGGCTGGTAATTGATTTTAGTTAAAACATCAAATGAAGTCAATTTGTAATGCCAGGGCTAGC
Organism: Phyllostomus hastatus; assembly: GCF_019186645.2. Taxonomy (NCBI): domain Eukaryota; kingdom Metazoa; phylum Chordata; class Mammalia; order Chiroptera; family Phyllostomidae; genus Phyllostomus; species Phyllostomus hastatus. Next base: position 4,228,488 of record NW_025333841.1, on the reverse strand, counting down.
CCCTATTCTCTATAACTGTAATCAGTGTCTTGGATCTCATTCTATACCAGATAGAACACCTAAAACCAATGGCAAACACCATAATAAAATTCTACTCTGGTCATTTGACATATACTAGCTAACATATACTCAAATATCAGCATTTGTTTGAGTTAAAATCACTATGCAATCTTGGGTGCTGATTATTGTACTAATGACTATCTGTTACACTCTAGCCACCTAGCACTAGAGACTGGTTAGCTTCTGTCATCTGTGCCATCACTTGGTACACCTGGATTCTTGTTCTTATCTATTAACAAAAGTTGTCAATATATCAGGTTGCTTTGATATTAAACTCATCCAATTTTATAATGTTCAGAAAGGGTTTGGAAATGGTCTACTACTTCAAACATCTAATTTCTTTGATAAAGAACCAAATATTCTCTCAGTAAACATCTAATGAACTTATACAGGGGCTCCGTGGTATTTAGTAATTAAGACACAAAAAGTAATTGGATACTATATCTGTCTTCAAGGATTCACGTTTTAGCAGGAAGGATAAACCCTTTACACTAATAATAGTAATAAAATTATAAGTGCAAAGTTCAGGGGAGTGAAAATGCACAAATAAAAGTGTGGGACATCATTATAAGAGTTTAGAGGAAAATTAGTTTCCTTTTAACTACATGATCAGGGAGCTCCAGTGTGAAGTGTGGTATAAATAAAACAGACTCATTGTTAATCCTAGCTGAGTGGCCTCATAAAAGCCACTGAGTGGTTTGGTACATTACTTAACTCATTTATAAAATTGCCATAGAAATAGTAAAGTATCCAATTTCCCCAACATATTTCTCTAAATGTGGTACAATGATTTTCATTCACTTTCACATAATTATGGAATTGCATGATCTGCTTAATTTTTTTAAAATTATACTTTAGTTAATTTCCTAGTGGTGGTAGGCTAATTCAATTATCCTAAATTTTACCACTACTCACTATTAAGTAAACATACACTGTCACAAACCAAAATATGGATACCATTGGTTAAACTGCTATATAACTGCTATAGCCCCTCTCTTGGAATCCTTGAATGATTGCCTGATATAAAAAACAAGTCTGTTATCTTTAACCATCAGGTGGCTATGAAATATACCTGGTTATTTCTCTCTTGCTCTGATTCCCATTTGTCCATACTTGCTACATATGGGTGCACTTGCAGAAATCTTACATAAACTATGACCACTTCTGAGAAAAATCAATGATTATATTAAGCATGCTGTGTGCTGATGTTTCCAGCCCTGATAGTGTCAAAGCATATCTAAATTCCATGATGGGGGAAAAGTAGGATAACTGTAACAGCATTAGCAATAAAATATTTTTAAAATTTCCTTAAGATAAGAAATAATAAAGTCTATGTAGAGGTGGGGAAACATTGTTGTAATTTGTTACCTGCAACCTGAAGCAGTTATACTTGTACTTAGTTTCTCAGTTTCCTTTTAAATTTGTATCTACTTTTTCCATCAGCTCTTGCCCAAATCATCAGCAATTTTATCATGAAAATATATGCCATAAATACCTGATTCTCCTAATACTAGGACCTTAAAGCAGTCAGTCCATGGGTCTAGACATCGACTGAATGCTTTACTGACCTGCATATCCTCCTCATATTTCTTCTGGCACTTTCCCTCATTCAACCACTTTCTCCTCTACTAATTACAAATAACCTCAATTTGTTGAGATATGAACTGATTGAGTGTGAAAGTTACTCTTGGTAACAGGGCTCCAGCTCAGTGAGGAAAAATAATAATGTACTTTGCCTGCAAAATCAGAAAATACAGTGATATTTACAAAAGTGTCATGAGATACCCTTCATGCTATCAAGGTGCATTTTTAGTTGCTGTTGTTTTTATAACTATTCTCATCATAGTCAATTCAACATTAATTCAAAACTATGAAAATTATTGGTATGGTTCTATAATCACTGATAATCTCATTTGTTCAATTGAAACCAAAATTTGCTTGAGGTGTTAAGCAAGGGGTGTTTAAAATAACTCAGGCTGCTGAAGAGTGAGGAAAAAAAATAACAGTGGATTAATATAACAGGAATCTCTTACTCATGTAAAGTGCAGAAAAATATATCCCTGATGGGCAGGGAGCTCTCCTCCAAGTAGTAGTTAAAGTCCCCAAATTCTTCAATCTTTAATCCTTCATCATAGAATACATTCTAATCATAGTGCAAAGTATCAGGAATCTGAAGTTCTCAGGTCATGGGGAAACATTTAAAGACACTGTTTTACATATAATCACTGTCCCTTCTTTCCTTCATTTCTTGTAGTAGGAAATACTTATTGTGGATCTGCAATGTGCTAGGCTCTATGCTAGGTGCTGTGGATAAAAGCTTTAAACAATTAAGACAAAAATCAATGTCTTCATTGAGTTTATAGTATGAAAGAAGACAGACTTTAAAAAAATAAGTGCCCAATTACTTTAAGATACAATTATTTAATTACTAGCAAGGATTAATATGAAAAATTAGTAGATGTGAATGATAAACATATGACATTTTTCGAGAAGGGTTTATTTACATCAGAATGCAGGCAGACAGGAAAAAAAAGAATGTGCAATATGGTGTGTTTGGAGTGTAGTAAGTAAAAGTGGAAATGACACAAAATGAGACTAGAAATAAAGGTGGGGATGTAATGAAGACCTTGTTCTTCACCCTAAATTCATTGAGAAGTTATTAAAGAGCTTTTGACCAGATAGTGATTCAATGAAATGTAGAAATATCATTCTCACTGCTGTTGGAAGAGGAATTAATGTGTTTGGGGAAATGAATCTTGAGAGCACAATTAGGAGACAGTTGTAGTAATTCTGGCTAGAAACATTAGTTGGCTAGACTTGGACAGTATGACTTAGGGCTTATTTAGAATGTAGTATGAAGCTTTTGGTGGTTGTTTGACAATAAGGATCTGTGAGAGAGAAGGGATTCAAGGTTGAATGCCAGGTTTATGGTTTCCACAACTAGATTGATGGTGGGGCCAGCATATTAAATTCCATTTTGGCCATGCTGAGCTTGAGATCTCAGGGAGAGATTAAATTGGAGTTACTGAGCAGGCAGTTCAACATACAGGTCAGTAGCTCAGAAAAAAAAGTGCCAAGTTAGAGAAAGATTTGGGAGTCATCAGCATATATATGTGCTATTTAATGCTTCAACACAGAATGAGGTCACCTCGAAAAAGGGTGACCATATCATTTATGGTCCAAACTCAGACTGTTTAGAGAGTTAAAGGGACACTATTAATAATTATGCCAGGACAGAAAGCATAAACCAGAACTGTCCTGTGTAAACTATGACTGTCCTTAGTAAATATTTAAAAGTCAAACAGAAAGAGCAGTCAGTGTAAGGAAGGAGGAAAACCAGGGAAGTGTAGTGTCTTAGGGGTCAAATGCTGCTGAAAGTGATTGAGTAAACCATGATTTAGTAAAGCTTTTTGTTGTATGTTTCCATAGTACCCTGTACTTTTTCTTCATTTAATTCATTGCTGAAATTATGTGATTTAATTGATATCTGTCTTTCTACTCAAGGAGTGCCTAACATATGGTTGTCAATCAACAAATATTTGTTGAATGAATAAAAAAGGGATGATAAAATTGAAAAGTACCCATTGAATTTAGCAAAACAAAGATCATCAGTGCTTTCACAAACAGTTCTTTTGAAGAACAGTGCTCGTATGAAGAATAGTGTGCTTATGAAGAACAGTTCTGGTGGAGTAGTGGGGAACTGAGTCAACTTGCACTGAGAAGATAAGTGAGTAGCAGAGAGGAGTAGGAGACGAGAAAGGGAAGACAATGAAAACTGACAACTCTTTCAAGAAGTTTGGCTGTGAGCCACTGACTTAAATGGATACCTGTTCTAAGTGGCCTGATTGTTCCTTTGGGTACTGGGAAAATGGCAGCTTGTGAGTTTTTGTTTTTTGTTTTTTTTTCTGAAAGTGATTTCACTACATAAAGTCAGACATATCTCATTTAGGAGGTTTTAAATGACTATGAGGTGATTCCATATGTACTATATATTTTGTGTAGAGTTTGCATGGTTTTCTTAAGAATGCCTTGTAATTTCAATTTTATGATATAATAAAATAATAAGAACTATTTTAAGGGCCATGCATTTTGTTTCTATTGCACTTGATAGCTCAAGTCCTGTACTGGGAGCATGTGAAATTATCAGAAAGTTACATGATTTAGCCAGTTCTTTGTCAGACTCACAAGTGTTTTTATTCCCTGTGTGTTTACTAATGGAAGTTTGGAGTAACAATTATGTGGATTCTAACTCTCTTTCCCCTTACAATATCATCACTGTTGAGGATAATTTATTTTATATTCCTCAGTGTCTCATATCACTTTTAATTTAGTGCTAGGAAAATTTTTATTTCTGGAAATAAAAATGTGCTGACCACAAGTTCAATTGTTTTCTTACAGCTGTGGAGAAAAGGAGATAGGGTCAGATCCAAAAGATCCTGTTAGAAGGAAGAAGCAATGTTAACATTCTTCTACAATACTCTGCTCTAACAGGATCTGACAGTATCTCCTTTTCTGCATGGCTGTCAGGAAACAACTGAACTTGTTGTCAGCACATTTTTATTTTCTAATTTTGTGTGTGTTGGTCCCTATTCTGTTAGAGATTTTATTTTTGTGAAATTTGCCTAAATCCTTTATGGAAACACATAGGATGGGCTTTAATTTCTATCTCATTTAATTAGGTACCTTTCTTTCTCACATCAAACAACATTACACAGCCATCATTGCCAGAAAACATGAATGAAAGGCAAGAAAATTATAAAACCATAACAAGTAACATTCATTACCATGAATTTAAAAAAAACTAATCACATATACATACACGAACATGAATGTATACAGGTTGTTTATGTATGTGTATATATGAATGCACATGTATGTGTATGATGCAAAGACAATTTCAAATTTTCAAGTTATGTTACTATCAAGTATTTCTGTCCTTGCAGAAAACTACTACAATATGCTGAAAAATTCACATACCAATCACCTAATCTCATGTAATTTTCACTACTGCGTTCTTCAACTTGTGTCTTCTGCAAATGTGTCTGAAAAATGACCAAACTAAAACCAAAAACACACAGAAAGAACCAAAAATGAAGAAACATATACTACTTCTCAATGTATATACATATGAAAATATAATTATGAGCATGGGTAATACAAGTTACTTTTTGCTAAATGACTCAAGTTAGTAACCATAAGAAATAGATTCCAGTAGATTATGGCAATACGTAGTTGTGCAAACAGAACACATTCTTTTTTTGGAGATATGTCAAGGTCTTTGTATCATTTGTGTTTTAAATCAATACAAATAACTGCTTTACCTAACTATAAATTTATTTCAATTCCAAGGATAATGTGATAAATTTTATTATTTCTTTAAAATTATTTATTGTTTGTGCTTACAGCATTCAGCCTACATAAAAATTGCTTCTTAATCTTTGCTTGGTGTATAATTGTTTATAATAAAGGTATCTTTGTGTTTGCTTTTATTTTTAAATCAGCTTGTATTAATTTAATGGAATATTAACAAAAAATGTCAGTTTCTTAGCTCTTTATATCAACTGTGTATCTAGCTATTCACAAAAGGTTTACATTTAGATATTGTCTTGGTAGATTACTTCCATTAAGTACTTGAGTACTTTGCAAACAATTAATTAACCTTTTGAACCTCATTAAGGAATAGTAGGAGGAAGACAATTACTGAGACTGGAATTTGGTCAGACCACTAAGTCTAATACATTATTATTAAGAAAGAAAGAAACAACCTTTAATCTTCTTAATGACTAGTGATGATCAGAGCAGCTTGTATTAAATATTTATTTAAGAGAACCCGTATCTGAAAGAAAGGGCTCCAACAAAGGGCTGGGTCACTGGCTCTGTATTAACACAGAAGAGTATGTCCTCAAATTCGCCTGCTCTAATCCTTGCTACAATAGGGATGGTTATAAATTATACTTCCTTGCATTCTTTTAACACTTCACATTTGGCAGAAGGCTGTCATCTACATTATTTCATTTGCTTTTTCAAACAATTCTGTGATGTAGATGGCTCAATGGTATCTTCGTTTCAGAAATAAGTTAAGGTGCCAGAAGGATAAATGACATCTCAAGTATCACACAGCTATTGAGTGTTAGAGCTTAGATTCAAACAGTGATTCTACCACTACAGTTTTTCCTATGACACAACTTCATGACTATATTATTAATCAAGGATTCTCTCTGACTTCAGTAGAGTTATTTTTCCTTTATAAGCCTCAGTCATGTTTTGTCTGAATTTATTAAGGGGTGGTATTAGGGCAACTCTGGGGATCTCTCTATTTCTGATGGTCTGTAGATCTATGCAAAGTACATGTTCTTGACATTTGAGGATTCACCAAGCCCTAGAAAATAAGATGTGGCTTGGTTGTTCTTTCTCTTTCAGAAAGTTCCAGGTAATTGCTACACTGAGTAACCTGCTAAGTTGCTCTGTGAGAGAAATGTGCTGCCTAAATATATCCACACACAAACAAAAAAAAAACCATTCTGAGCAAGTATATAAAAGTTGGAAATCAAATATTTATTGAGTGTTAACTACTTAAAGAGCCATGTGTTCAGAATTAAGGTAGGGAAAAAAGTAATGGAAATTAAGAAGCTTGCTCTCTAGGTGGGGAACCCAACTGAACTGAGACACTGGCTAGCTTTCTTTTGATCCTCATAAGTTATAACTTGTTGAGAGGTAAGAGGTTGAAATGGGCTGAGGAAAGATAGAGGAGGACATAAGCATGGAAGAGATGAGACTTCATACACATGCGTGATACGAAAATGAGCTGATATTGAGAGAACAAAGTGTGCTGTGCTATGTAAAATGAGATAGAAGGTCCAGTTAGAAGGGACTAGTGAAGCAGAAACAAGGCAAAAATAGTTACCTACAGCTCACTAGTAGAGCATGGTGGAGTTGAGAGTTAGGCCTGTGACAGAGGAAAAGGAAACTGTCCCCTTAACTCTAAATTTTAGGAATTTGTGAGACTGGATTTTGTTTACTAGAGTTGTTGGATTTAGCAAATAAAATTACAGGATACTCAGGTAAATTGAAATTTTGTATAAAAACTGAACACATTTTTAATATATCTTCTCTGTGATATTAGAACATATTTATGTCCAGGACTGTTTGCTGTGTATCTGAAATTCATTTAACTGGGTACCTTTTATATTTTTTTCTGGCAAACCCATTGGTAACAGGATACATGTTACCTAAGAGCACTGCTCTTCGGAGGAGGCAAAATAGTCTCCAAAATATGGTAGCAATTGAGCAGGGGTATGGAGGCTCAGAGAAAGATGCTGAATAGGAAACCACCATGGTGAGGTTTGGGACCAAGGAATATAAAGTTTATCCTCTTCAGTTGCCAATTTTAAGTTCCATTATATGGAGAATTGGAGATATTATTTAACTTGCTAGGTTTTAGTTTCCTCTTTGTAACACATTGTGACTCTAAATCAGCCTCATTGTGGCATTGTGAGGATTACATTAGTACACATACACACATACATTTAGATAGGGATACCTAGATATTTAATATATTTGCATATATGAGATATATGTAATAAGTTCCTGGAACATGTTAATTGCTCAATAAGTTGTAAATATTATTACTCAAATATTTTATGGTATGAGCCTTGCCCTGGTTAATACCTAAAATAATTTATGAAACACCTTAGATTTCCCAAAAATCCAATTTATTTCAAGGACAAGCCAGAACTTCCAGGAGGCATAAGAATAGATATTATTTTAATTTGGGGTTTAAATGGAATTGCAAACTTGAAACTTGATGAAATCAGAGCTCTTCATTTATGTTTCTTGGCTAACTCCATCGATTAATTTATCCTTCATTTATTCATTTGCTCAAACAACATTCATTAAGCAGTTAGTATAGTGCCTGGCACATAATGACTGCTCAGTAAATATTAATTATTATTCATGGCATCATTTAATTATTACAAAATGCTGTTAAGTATTATGAAGGACATCTGCTAAGGGAGTAGATGACAGGATTTGTACTGGACCTCTTCAGAAGTATCAGGAAAGTGATATTTTAGCTAAGCTTTGAAGTAGGAGTAAGAATAAGTTAGGCAAAGTTTAATGGGAAGAATATTTCAAGCAGAAAGAAAAGGTACATAAAGAAAGGGCATACAAAGACATGGGAAACAGCAAAGTATATGCATTTCTGGCACTGACAAGAACCTTAATCTCGGGGAAGGACAGAAATCAGATTGAAAGTTTCATAGACTGAAGCTGTGAAGGGAGGTAAGGCACAGGTCACAAAGGACCTTGTAGGCATGTTAAGATTTTGGAACTTTTTTCCAAAAATCCTATGGAAAAAATAAGCAAAAGAATTACATGTTCAGGTCTTTTTTCCAAAGATCTCTCTAGCTACAGGGAAAATGACTTGGAGTATATCTATGTCAGCTAAATTATATTTATTATGACATTAAATGTATTAAATGTTTGTAACTCTAACTTACTTAGCCTGAACTTCAGGAACTTTTATGTAGTGTGCTTTCAACTTAAAGTGAACTTTAATCCATTCAACCAAATCTGGTCACAGTTACTGCTATCTGGAATGTCTGTGTACAGGCTTGATATGTATATACCTGAGCTGTCCTCAAAATTGCCTTCTCCAATGGCCCTTTCCTAAGCCTTTCAAGTAGAAGTGATAGGTTCTGTAAATTTTCAGAAAATAGGTCCTGTATCTCTGTTTAGTCTTTTTTCATATTGTGCATTATAGTTTTAAAATCCTTGCTTAAGCCCCGGCTGGCGTAGCTCAGTGGATTGAGCTCGGGCTGCAAACCAAAGTGTCGCAGGTTCGATTCCCAGCCAGGGCACATGCCTGGGTTGCAGGCCATGACCCCCAGCAACCGCACATTGATGTTTCTCTCTCTCTCTCTCTTTCTCCCTCCCTTTCCTCTCTAAAACTAAATAAATAAATAAATATTTTTAAAAAATCCTTTCTTAGCTCTCTCACTGGAGTATCTGTTCCCTGAAGGTAATCAATGATGTCCTCTGTCAACTTCATGGACATGCTGTAAATAGCACACTTTTCAAAAAAAATGAGCAAATACTCTTAATGCAAAATAAAAGGAAAATAATAGACTGAATTGGCATGATTTATTTTAAATATCAGTGCCCTCTTTACTGATCCTTTTATGTTACCAAGGGTAAGTTTTATCACTTTTGATGTAAAATAATGTGTACTACTCTGGGCTGAGAACAAAGGAACAATGTGCCTTTTTTGATTTTAAAATGTTTTCAGTTTTAGCCTGAGGATGACCACTTTTTTATTTGGACGTTGTAATCATTTGCTGACTGGATAGAACAAGATAAATTGTTCAGTACCTCCCACACATACACAGGTATATCTGTGAAGTTGCTAAATTTGTACAATAATGCGATGGGTAATTATTTATCCAATAGTTAATTTTCAGATAAGTAACTATCATGTATAAACTAATTTTTGTCAAAGCTTGAGTTAAATGGATCTTAATTCTACAGAAGACATAAAATGCTGATATTTATGAGATTATGTGTGGTATGTCCTTTCATTATCAACCTCACCCTCCTATTCACACACACACACACGCACACACACACACACTTGACCATTTTCTGCCCTCCACAGGTGAGTGAGAGGCAATTCTATGTCCAAGATGTTTGATTTTTTCTGAGTTTATTATCATATTCTGGAGACTATATATATATCAAAGGAGAAGGAAATGAACACCAGGTTGTCTCTCTGGAAGCCTGCACTTCTGATTATGACATTTCCCACTATAAATGTAAGATGCTAATACAAGCAGGAAGAATTTTATTAACACTTTATATTTTTTAGGTCCCTGTTAATGGGACCTGATCAATAAGGGAGAAAAATGATTATGTGTAACTCCTATTATCCAGATACTTATTATTTAGCCTTGTTGAGACATGTCAAGATGTATAATTTTAATCTATAAAATTTATGAAAGATAACTGGGATTTATGTTGTTTGTATTGTTATTCTTCCTTCACAATGTCCTTTGTGGATGATATCGTATCATTCTTACTGCTCAACTTAGTCCTAGAGATGAAAGTTTTCAGTTAGTTTCTCTTTTGGGATTACCATACCAAGACATGTATTGAGTTCTCTAAATAAATTTATCAAAGATTTCAAAAAAAAATAAGTTAACTATCTAAAGTTATCTCTGAAGAATGAAAAAGGTCAAACAATGCATGCCACTTTAAGTAGGACCAGCAATTCGCAATGGATGCTTCTCTGATGTGCCTAAACCATTCTAGCATCTTACCCAGATCATAAATAACTTGATGACTAATATGATCTAAAAAAGAAACATAGGGCTCATTACTTGGATGAAAAACTAAGTTCAAGGATAATGTGTCCTGACTTAAAATGAGAATTTATTTTTCCCTCCAAGGTAATATCTGGAGCCAGATTCTGTATTTAAATATAACTCAAAATGACAGCAAGATTTAAAACTATCTTCATGTATTTTATCATTGTATCACATGTAGTATAAGCTGTATGTGATTTCTCAAAATATTAAAAAACACCTACATTATTTTCTCACTCAAGTGTAACACACTGTCAGCATGGGAAAACCTACTAGCACTTTGTCCATACACATTATAGAGGACCCACCAATACAGCTAGTTGAAATAACTTTAAAAACAACATTTTGAAATACCATGTGTTTTCCATGTAATAGATAGTTGCTAATTAGATATAAAATGTATGGTTGTAACCTCAACAGAACCAGAAACATAATGTAAGGGAGCCAGGTGGCATTGGAAAGGCTTCAGCTTAATATAAAAAGACTTTTTGAGCTTGGATTACCCACATTCTGTTAGGAGAAAGCAGCCATGAACATTTATGATTAGAGGCTCTGCCATATGTAGAATATGTTACTGTTTGGGAATATGTTAGAGTTTGGACAGAGCCTTGACTGGGAGTGGTGGTACAGAATTCAATTTAGTGAAAATATTGGGAGAAAGAGGAAGTAGATCTAACTACCTGAATATGGCAAAATGAAGTAGGAGGATCTCAGACACACAAGCAGAAGAAATGCTGGAATCTTACTGGAGATTTTCCAGAAGTCCAGAAAATATTGGAGTGAATTTTTCCCCCAGATGCTTCACATGCATTGACTCATTTAGTGTTCTCAGAAACCCCAGGTACTACTGTAATGATTTTACAGATGGAAAGAATAAGGTGCATAAGACTGTGACAAAAATAATTGCACAATATCACAGTGGAAGACAGTGGCAGAACTGGAATTCAGACTCAAGTGTGTTTTACTCTAATTCCCTTAGACTTTACAGTATAACACAGTGCCTCTAGGAACCTATGTGTATTATTTTGAATAACATTTTGAACAACCTTAATGGTTATATTTGTTTGTTAAGGGTAGAATATTTTGAAAACCATGTCTAAAGAATAAGGTAGATAACAATACTACTTTTGGTAAACTATAACAACACAAAAAAAACAAGGCAATATAACAAAGTAGTAGACACATATCTACATCCAAAAGTGGTTGTAAGTCTGTAATTTAAAGAGTGAAAACTTTTTGACCAGGGATAATATGTGCATTCAGAAGGTAGGCATGCACTGAGATGACTTTGGTGAAGAAGGGGAACATGACCCCTTTGTGTTCATTAGTGGTCCCTCAAAGTCTCCAATATAGTACATACTACATTGCGTTTTATACTGTGTTTACATGTATGCTTTATTTCAATAGAGTCACAGATTTTTGAAAATAAGAACATCTCTCTATTGTGACACCTAGCATAGTGCCTGAAACTTTGGAGGAAATATATAATTAGGTAAGTATTAAGTCTGATCCCAAATATCTTATTTTCACTGATGTTTGTGCAATTACTTCTCTTTTATTCCATTAAACTCGTGTTTATTTAGAGTTAGAAACCACAATAGCAAATAGCAGCACTAGGTTTAAATTTTCTAGGTGAATGTTTGCTTTTGCTGTCACCTCATCCTACCTGATCATTATTCTAAAAATTTCAGTACATTAAAACAGCTTTTCAAGTTACATTCTGTCCCTGAGAACAATGTGATTTTATTTAAATAAATATACTCTACACATATTCCATGTAGACTTATCCACAGCTGCTTGACCAGTTGATATGATCTCGCTTTTGTGCATAAGGTATAGAATAACAAGCTTCTGTTAAATTGTAAGCGTACAATTAAGAAATACAACATATTTTTCAATAGTTTATTTTGAGCCACTTGTTTCATAATCTCTGAATAAGGAAGCTGAGCAGAACTGAGCCCTGAATTTTATAACTCAAGTACAACATTTGTCTTTATTTTATTTTGTTTGTTTGCATCTGTAAACATTAAAACAAAGCAACTTGTGGTTTCAAAGGCTATCGCTGAAGTAATCTTTTCAAGGATAGTAAACAAAGCATTTCATGTTTGTCTCTGATGGTGGCACCATATAGTTTCTGTTCAAAAGTATCTCCTCTCATTGACATGATTAAATAATTTATTATTTACATAGGTGGTATAACAGACTGACAAAACAAATATTTTTATTAAAGTGAAAAATATGCTTAGAAGAAAATTATACTATAGTTCCAAATGTTGTATCATTCTGTAATATATTATATTTTTCTTGAACTATTATTCAATGTCCTCACTAACTTTCACTAAAATTAGTTACTAATAATTTTCAACAAATGTAAGCCAAGTATGCTTTAGTTTGTCTAGTAAAATGGAAACACACAGAGATAATTAATTATTATGTATCTGTAATCCTATGAGTACATTTAGTAAGTGGAGGTTTGTAATGCTCAATAACACTAATTGATCACAGAGTCACACTTAGGTCACTGCTAATTAGTTAGCAGATAAGCAGGTATGAATAAGATGAGTGGACCCACTTGATTAGCTACAAAGGGGAAACAAAAACAGAAGAAAAGCCTATGAATACATGGTTCAGAATGATATTGATTAATTAGGCAGTGTGATAAAGGCTTTCAACATATAATTGTGAGCACAGGTATGTCTAAATATAAATCTTTAACTGGGATTACACCTGTCCCCTTGCTTTCTTCAAAGACAGCATATTAGGATGCCTTGGGGACCTCCATGGGAAAGATGAACATGACAATCTTTCTGACATTTTCAGGAGGAATGCATTTTTAAATTATTCAAAATTAAGATAATTTGGGATATTTTCAGTTTTTCCCCCTCCTTGTGGTTTCCACATTGAACTAGGTTTAACATAACATATCATCACCTTTTTATTTTACACATTATTCATACAAATTAAACACTTATTCATAATTAGTCTCCTTTTGGGAAGGCTAGGGCAAGAACATAAAGCAGGTAGAAAGTGTCACTAGGGTTTCAAGAATGCTGATGAAAATGAGCAGCAAAACCACAGGAAATAAGTGACTTTCTTTCAGGTGTCAACATTTTCTTGATAAAATAACAAAAGTCCTTCAAGGAGCTACGTTCTGAAATCAGGGGGTACAACTTTCAAGTCTCATAAAGTCTAACAATTTAAGGAAAAAGAATGATGGCGGGGAAAGTGGTGGTGGCAAAATGGAGACAACTCTATTTGAACAACAATAAAAAAAGAAGAAAAACAAAAGACATTTTATATAGTGCAAAATCCAGTTTGTGTAAAACAACAATCATCAATTATTTTTCAGAGAAGAGCATGCATCATAGTCAGACTGATTCAGTTGTTTTGACTGATCAGGGTATTTATTCATTTTGATCTTTTCATGAAATGATCAAGTTAATGAAAATGAGAAGACACACGATAAGGTATAGAGTGGTACATGCCTGGGTTTATTATTAACGTTATACCACTTACTTGCTATGTGATATTAAATAATTGACTTTAAACTCTGGGTATCAGTTCTCTCACCTATAAAATCTTAGTAGGAGAATCTAACTGTGAGGATTAAATTAGATAACGTATATAGTACAATGATCCTAGTAGAGTACCTGGTCCATATAGACAATAAAAATCAGACTTCCCATTCTCATTTCCTTAGCTCACTGAGTGTTTATGAACACAAGCATAAATTGATAGAAGTATTTTGTATTCATATTTTCCAGCATACTAATTAGCTTTATTCTCAATTCATAATGTATCTCTTAAAATAATATTTATGTGACTAGTTCATCCAACGAAGCCTAGATTAATAACTGATCTTTATGGTAATTGACAGTGACTTATTCCAAGCATTATTAGTCTCTGTTTTCCTTGAGTCAAGTAGACTATATTGTTCCAAGTTTAAGTAAAGTATTTTTAAATAAAATGTTTTGTGTTCTGTGAGTGTAAGTAATATGCCCAACTATTCCCTCATATATAGATATACCACAACAATTTAAATACTACCTCTCTCTGGTATTATAATTTCTAAGCAAAAAGGATTAAGCTTGTGTGTAGGTAGTAGGATGGGAAACCAAGTAGGCACCATTGATATTATGAATAAAAAAATTGCAGGGGATCACAGTCAGTAGGATGAATGAATGAGGAAAGGAAAATGGAAGGAAAATGGAGAGGAGGAACTAATAAGCACAACAAAAACATGCCCCTACAAAATAAATACATAAAAGTTATCATATATAGTAACTCTTTAGACCACATTTTTGAATGAACATTATCTTTTTAAATTTTATTAAAAGTGCTGTGAGGTGGGTTCTGTCATTGTCTATATTCTACAGATTATAAAACTGTGGCACAGGAATGTGTTAAATAAACTGAAGAAGACTGTGGAGATAACTAGCAATAGAGGTGGGATTTAAATCCATGACTATAAAAAGTTCAAGTCTGTTTTCTTTATCCATGCAATACTGCCTCTTGTCTTCTACACATATGTCAGGAAACTATCACCATAGACCATATCTGGCTCTGCAGAATTTTTTTTTTCTTGTAAATGAAGTCTTAAATGGATGTAGGAACATAACCACATCCATTCACTTATGTATTGCCTATAGCTATTTTCTTGCTACAATATCAGTGAAAAGTTGTGACAGAGACAAAACTGAAAATATATACTATATGCTCTACAGGAAAAAAAAATTGCCAACCTCCTGTTCTAAGAGTAACTAGATAAGCTTAGCTACCAAGAATGATATTTTTCTGGAAAGAAAGCTAGAGTAATTGTTAGTTACCAAAATGGATTTGGGATCAAATCCAATTAACAACATTAGGACACTGTAAACCATGTTATCTCATTTCAACCCTCACAATAATTCTATGTAGTAAATGTTACAAATGCTTTTATAAAAAGTTAGAAACTGAAACTCAAAGATTTTAAGGTACTTATTTATTCAAAGTTGCACAGTTACACAGTGAACATGGCTGATCTTTGAACCCAGACCTGCATTAGTTTAAGTGTTGTGCTTTTCTGCCACATTTGAAAATCATATTAGGAATACAGGCAAATAGCAGCGGGGGGAATATTAAAACAAGTTTCCCAAGTTCTTTGAGTGGAAGGATCTCCTGTTTTCTCAATACACTGTAAGAACAAGTGGATCAGAAAGACTGTGTAAATTTCATCAGGTAGAAAGAAAAGAGCAGAGTTATTGCTAAATAAGGATATGGCAAGTATCTGATTTATGTGTGCAATCTATAAATGTCACCATAGGAAAATGTGGTAGGAACTTTTATAATAAATTAATTGGTAAACCACTGAAGAGAGTGGTCCTGAACAGTCTTGATTCCACGGCTGATCAGGAAAAGGTTTATAATCAAAATAAAGAACTTTTGGAAAATTGCTCTAGTAATAATACAGATCACTCACACTCAAGGTCACAGGGTTGGGGGAACTGCAACAGGAATGATTTGTTTGTCATTAAGAATAAAATCATGTTGTCATCATTAAGTCAAGTTCAACTATGATAGCTCTCCAAATTCCAATGTTATTTTTTTTCTGTGTTACAGCCTCAGGTGATTGTACTATGCAACAGGTTGAGATCCACAGTCTAAAGTGGAAGGAACCATTCTGGAGCCTACTTCAGTAAATTTTCATAAGGTCTTTCCTCTTCCTCAATCTGGTAAAATCTTCTCATCCTCCAGGACCAAATCATAGCTTGTATCTAACCTCTCTCATAGAGTGGGGTACATTACACATCAGAGTGTATTAACCCATGTTTATTTTATCCAACTGTTTCTTACCCAAGACTGAATTCTTTGAGGGCATGGGCTTATTTTTACTAATGTATTTTAAATTTTACTTTATTTTATTTTTTAACAAAGGAATTTTCTTCTTTAAATTTTATTTATTTATTTTTAGAGAGAGGGGAAGAGAAGGAGAAAGAGAGAAACATTGATTTATTGCCTCTTGCACACCCCCAACTGGGGACCTGGCCTGCAACCCAGGGTGTGCCCTGAGTGGGAATTGAGCTGGCCACCTTTCGGTTCACAAGCTGGTGCTCAATCCACTGAGTCACACCAGTGACGCCTGGGGCTACTAATCCATTTTTTAAATGCCAGCATCTAGTGCAATACTATGCACACAGTAAACATTCTATAAATTATTTTAATGAATTAGCACCTTTGAAATCAAATTATATGGTTAGAAAAGTTAAATATAGATTCCTTGATAAGATTTGAACTAATGTTTAATGTTTTGTTTTTATTCAAATCATATGAATTTCAGGTCTTCCTGACTCCTAATGCCCTCTGTATGTATACGGTACAGAAAACTACCTGAGGGGCAGATATATCTGGTTAACTGTTGTACCCTCAAATCTTAACACTGTGCCTAACAAATGTTATAAGCTAAATGAGTATTTGATAAGATGTTTGTCAAATGAAAGAATCAACAAAAAGGTTTTAAAGATAAGAGGCAATGCCAATGTCTTAGGCAATATATATAAAAACAGAATTAAGAATCCAGAAAGTGATTGTTTTCTAATTTCTAAATGTTCCCTAACAAACTGCTATATGAACAGGGAGAAAGAGGTTTTTGGATACAAAACAGGTTGCTAATAGGTAATCAGAGATCTGGCAGACAATAAAATGAAAATAGGCTACAAAGGTAAATGCTTTTGTCTAGTACAGACTCCGGTTATGCAAGCAGTATCTCTATTTGGAGATTTACTTGACACATTGAGCTTAGATCTCTGTAAAGTGTCTGAGAAGTATTTGATTAAAGTTCTAGACCTTTTTCAACTGAATAAAATGTAACTTGAATCTCCACACTCATTTTGCTGAATTGTAATCCTGTAATGACAGTTACTGCACAGACTATATTGCCATTTACTGGGAAGGAGACAAAGGCATATCTTCTCAAACACTTTTCCAAGAGTAAGATGTCAACAACATTTATTGAAAGCTTTCTGTGAAACAATCTTTCACTATCACCCTTATTCATATCAAGTCACTGATTCTCTCTACCTGAAGACTTAAACTTGCTCAGTGCCTGAATCAGAATTGAACAGGGCTTGTTGAATTGTCATCATACCTGAGGTAGGAGTGTCGGTGAGTTATTCTGTCTAGTATAAACTAACTACTTGGTAGGCTTATATACTCCTGGTTTTCAACCAGAGTTTTGGATCAGAACTGTCCAAAGAACATTTAAAATAAAGCTTATTCAAAATATCTAATCTTTAACCACTCTCTGTCATCACCTCTCAGGGGGAGATTCTGGGATGCCCTTGTTGAAGAGAAAAGTGAATTTTCAAAATGTAAATATGTAATTGTTCTTCAGGTAATTAAGACACTCTTTGCTCTTCTGCTCCCTGAGAACAATTTGTATAGTGTAGGATCTCTACAGAGATACCTTAATCTGTCCCATGTCGATTGTGTCCATACCATTAGCCTGATAGGCAGTTTTATATAGTACTAAAGAGTATAATCTCCATATTAGAATCCAGGCTCAATAATCTATTTGTTGAGTGACCTTGAGAAAATCAAATAAACTCTCTGAGCTTCAACTTATTTACCACTAAAACAGAAATAATAATGCCAATATCATAGGCTTAATTGGGTGATGATTCAAAGAAAGAAAGTGTAAAAACCTTTAACAATTTTTTCAGTTACAGTTTACATTCAATATTATTTTGTATTAGATTCAGGTGTATGACATAATGGTTAGACAATCATATAATTGATCAAATGTTTCACTTGATATTTACGTTATCCACCTGCCACCATACATAGTTATTCCCTCTCCTGTACTTTACACCCCCAGGACTATTTTCTAACTACCAATCTGTATTTCTCAATCCCTTCACATTTTTTACCCAGTTTGGGTCATGTTTTAACCTCCCTCCACTCTGGCAACCATCAGTCTGTTTTCTGCATCTGATGATCTCAATGATGCAATACCAAAGTAAGTAATCCGATGTACTGTAATCACACAAAAACCTTATTTTCTTTAATATGGCCTTTTAGTTTTATTTTTTTTCTTTGGCTCAAACTGGAGTCACCCAGCTCCCTGACTCACCAACCTCCCTCTCCCTGCTTAGTCATGAAGCTGCAGGACAATCAGGCTCTGGTCATCATCCAATTGTCTTAGAAACAAAATCTTGAGTCTATCAACTATTGAGACAGAGATTTCAATCAAATTAAACATATCTTGGCCTCAGTCATGTTTTAGCTCCAGACCTAAGAAAGCAGAAC
Organism: Phyllostomus hastatus; assembly: GCF_019186645.2. Taxonomy (NCBI): domain Eukaryota; kingdom Metazoa; phylum Chordata; class Mammalia; order Chiroptera; family Phyllostomidae; genus Phyllostomus; species Phyllostomus hastatus. The sequence continues at coordinate 4,209,787 of NW_025333841.1, read as the reverse complement.
AATTCTATAGAACAAATCCTTGCAAAGTTGGACAAAATAACTTCATGGTTGACATCAGGGACAGATACAATGATCAGTTATCCCCTACCCTAGCAGCAACCTAGCAGTTGAGACCACAACTCTGAATGTATTAGTCACCGTGAAGAATGATTTTTCCCTATGTAATTCATCCCTTGGAAACTACTGGAGAGCAGATCTTTGAGCAGGAGCTATCTGTGACTCCAGGCATGGCATCATGTCTGTAATAAACCTTTATTTTCTTGACTGCAAACTCCTATTCCTGTCTTATTGGGCTTTGATGTGCACAGGCAAATAGACTCCCTTTTTTCAGTAAAAGTAATTTTGCTGAAATCACTAAAAACTTCACGATTTTCAATTTCTTAAAATTTTAAATTTTAAATTTCTCCATTTCCCTATCTCTGTTGGAAAAGAGCAATGTTTTTTCTCTTTTCAGTCTTCTAAATCTTGCACAAAGGCTTCCCATTAGTATATTCTAAATTAGAACGCTCTGGCAAGAGAATGTAGGAAATGTGGTTTCTAAGGTTCCAGGCCCAAAGGTACAAGAAAGAGCATGAAAAGGAATGAAAATAGTACTGAGATGTCAAATAGCCATCTAGTGCAATCTCATATAACAGTCAACAAAGGATCAATTGATATTACCACTTGCATTTATCGGTCTGCCAGTAGACTAGCACTACATTTTTTCCCCCCACTGGTTTTAGGTATTCTACTCAGGACCCAGTCTCATTTAACTGAGGCAAGATGACTTCCAACCTGGTGTAGAACATAAATTTTAGAAAAAGGGAAAATGGGATATAGACCGTTACTCCAGCACAGGTTAGCTGAGCATCCCTGAATAAGACTGTATTTTTTTATCATCTCTCTAGGGTCCAGATTTCTACATTAACCTCTTTCTTTGTCTTGGTTCCAGCTCTATACCACTTCTGGCATCCTTGGGTTACCCTCCTATAGCTACTTTAGTTTCTATAGTAACAAATCCCTCCATATATGACATCTATAATTTCCTTTGTTGGACATCATTAAGTGAGGTTCCTTGGAGAAACAGAAAGAATGATAGATTAGGAATCAAATTCCAGTTGTAGCACACAGGAGCTGTGCACCATTGAAACTTTTCTTAATCTTATTGTATCTTTTCTTCAAATTTGTAAAATGGCAACAATATTTACATAAAGTAGTCTCCTCCTATGTTGTTTAAGCTGATGGAATAATTTAGCTAGTATGTATTCCTCAGGGATATGTATATTTGGTGGAAGGATTTTTAGATTTGTATTTTTCAATCACAGTTTACATTTAATATTATTTTGTATTTATTTCACTCAGAACTAACATGACTCCAAGCAAAGTGTTTAAGCAAGTTCAGAGGTCAAGAGGGATGGGCCAATGTTAATAACCCAGAGAGGTGGGTTCTTGAAATGTGGATGTCCTGATGCTGATATGGATAATTGAAATATAAAAACAAAAAGTACAAAATATTGCAGACATGAGGGCAAAAACCTAGAGATAATCTGAGTACATATTGGAGATATTGCTACTCATGCTATTGCATTTTACTTGTCCCTCACACCTAAATTCCTAGGACTCTCAGATACATTTAATGAGCTAGAGCAAAAGAGATTGTATTTCCCACAATTGTTCTGAGGCTCAAATAAATTTGAGAATGACTTTGAAAATTGTTAACCACTGTTAAATAAGGGATTACAAGTAGTAGTGATATCAAGGAGATGTATTTATGTACTCATTTCTTCTTTTATATTTTTCAAGAACAATCTTGCAGTGTTGTGCCATTATTGGCTTGTATTGAGTGAATTCATTGTTGTTTTATGAATGTTTGTTTTTTTAAATCAGCATATACATATTCTATGAAATGTCAATGGCTTTCTTAGAATTAAACAGTTATGGTAAATACAATCTAAACATCTATAAGTCTTCTTTTATATAAGATAGTTTTCCTATTACAGCATTTTCAAAAATAAAGCACAAAATATGTTTTTTGATACCATATTAGCAAGTTTCTATATGGTAAAACCAGAAATAATAAGCTCAGAATACTAGAAACAATTATAAGAATGGACATACAATTTTAAAAATATGAAACAAAGTAGAGATATATTAAGTTGTACACCATTATTAGGACACCATTAAAGTCCTAGAGGAGAACATAAGCAGGAAAATCTCAGATATTTCATGCAGAAACATTTTTACTGATATGTCCCCTAGAGCAAGAGACATGAAGGAAAGAATAAACAAATGGGATCTCATCAAAATAAAAACCTTCTGCATGGCTAAAGAAAACAGCAGTAAAATGAAAAGAAAACCAACTATATGGGAAAACATATTTGCCAATGATACCTCAGACAAGGGTTTGATCTCCAAAATATATAACGAACTCATACAACTCTACTTCAGGAACACAAAAACCCAATTAAAAAATGGACAAAAGACTTGAACAGACACTTCTCCAAAAGGACTTACAGAGGGTTCAGAGACATATAAAAAGATGCTCAGCATCACTAGCCACCAGAGAGATGGAAATTAAAACCACAATGAGATACCACTTCACACCAGTCAGAATGGCCATCATAAACAAAGCAACAAACAAGTGTTGGAGAAGTTGTGGATAAAAGGGGACCCTAGTGCACTGTTGGTGGGATTGCAGACTGGTACAACTACTATGGAAAACAGTATGGAATTTTCTCAGAATACTAAAAATGGATCTGCCTTTTGACCTAACAATTCCACTGCTAGGATTATACCTTAAGAATCCTGAAACACCAATCCAAAAGAACCTATGCACCCCAATGTGCATAACAGCACAATTTACAATAGCTAAGTGCTGGAAGCAACCTAAGTGCCCATCAGTAAATGAGTGGATCAAAAAACTATGGTACATTTACACATTGGAATTCTATGCAGCAGAAAGGAAGAAGGAGCTCCTGCCCTTTGCAAAAGCATGGATGCAACTGGAAAGCATTATGCTAAGTGAAATAAGCCAGATGGTAAGGGACAAATACCATATGATCTCACCTTTAACAGGAACCTAATCAACAAAACAAACCAACAAGCAAAATATAACCAAAGACCCTGAAATATAGAACAGGCTGACAGTGACCAGAGGGGAGAGGGGAGGGAATTTCAGGGGAAAAGGGGAAGTGTTTGCAGGAATAAGTGTAAAGGACACATGAACAATAACAAGGGTGGGTGGAAATGGGAGGGAGGTGGGGAGGGCTGGGGGATGGGCTGGATGGGAGTAAAAGGCAGAAAACTACTTGAGCAACAATAAAAATTAAAAAGAAATGAAAAAAGTAGAGATATATAAGTAATATTGACAAGAACCTATGATTAACTTACAGCTTTCTTTTTTAAATTTTTGTTGCTTAAGCATGACAACATTGCAGTTGAACAAAGGAATTATATAGTTCAACAATCACTGGACTGGAAACATTTAAAAACACGTCTGAGATCATTTTTAGCTACCTATTACTTACTATTCACTTGGACAATTCATTTTACTTCTGGTGCTTGGTCTTTTCATCAATAAAGAGTAGTATTTACTATCATGGATCCAATTTCACCTATTCCATGGTGATGCTGACACACTTGTGACTTCTGATATTCCTAGAACTTTATACCTGTCTACATCATATCTTACATGTCCATCCCTCTTTCTGAACATCATGTAAGTAAATTTTTTTCACACCCCATTCTTTTGTTAATCCTTCTAGTAGTAATCCTTTCCTCACCTCAACTTTAATATACATGTAGGAACTCCTAAAGAAATTTATTCAGATAACAATGGCATACTTCATTAATTTCTGCTAAATTGTTCTTGTGCTATTAATTCCTTCCTACTCTATAGATAAAATCTTCTTCTCCATCAAGAAATTTAATCTATCTTTCTACCTTTTTGATTTTGGTTTAGCCTGTGATTGTTCTAACCAATAGAACACAGGTGGCGAACACAAGGCCTACGGCCCAAATCCGGCCCCCCACCTTGTTTTATCCAGCCTGACACCTTGTTTCTACCTGGTGGCAGTGCCGAGTTCCTTGCCCCTAGTTAAGGAGTAGTTACATTTATACAGTCCTAAAATTACATTCAGCCCTTTGAAGGCAACTGAAAGGCTGATGTGGCCCCCAGTGAAAATGAGCTTGACACCCCTGCAATAGAATATGGCAGGTATGATTCTACTTATCTTCTGAGGCTAAGTCATACATAACCATGCAGATTCTACCTTGACTTTTTGTAACTCTCTATCTAGGAGCAGTCAACAGCCATGTAAGACATCTGATTTGTCTGAGACATCGATGTTGTAAGGAAGCCCATATTACTCTTATGGATTGACAACATGGAGAAGGAGATTCTCAACCAGCTTCCACCCATTCCAACTGTCCCAGCACTGGAATCAAACATAAGAATGAAGAAGCAAGCTTATGGGACACTCCAGTGAGAATCACTCAACTGAGCCTATCAAACCATAAAAATATTGGAGATAATGATTAATTTTGTTTTATGCCATTGATTTACAGTGCAAATTTTTCTTTTGTTTTTAAGTATATTATATTGATTATGCTATTACAATTGTCCCAATTTTTTCCTCCACTTTATCCCCCTCCTCCCTGCACCCTGCAACCTTTAGCACCTCCCCCCCCTCTTAGTTCATGTTCATGGGTCATAGATATAAGTTCTTTGGCTTCTCCATTTCCTATACTATTTTTAACCTCCCCCTGTCTATTTTATGCCTACCTTTTATGCTTCTTACTCCCTATACTTTTCCCCCTATTCTCCCTCCTCCCCCTCCTCACTGATAACCCTCCATGTGCTCTCCATTTCTGTGATTCTGTTCCTATTCTAGTAGTTTGCTTAGTTTTTTATTTGTTTTTTAGGTTCAGTTGTTGATACTTGTGAGTGTGTTGTCATTTTACTGTTCACGGTTTTTGATCTTCCATCTCTTAGATAAGCCCCTTTAAATTTTCATATAATAAGGGTTTGGTGATGATGAACTCCTTTAACTTGACTTTATCTGGGAAGCACTTTATCTGCCATTCCATTCTAAATTATAGCTTTGCTGGATAGAGACATCTTGGATATAGGACCTTGCTTTTCATGACTTTGAATACTTCTTTTTTATGCAGTGATAGGTAAATGGAAATAATCTCTTCTTTCCAAGAAGAGAATAATAATAACATATTATTATTCTGAATTGTACTGGTTTAGGAATGATTCAAGTATGAACTCTTTCCGGGACTATTTCCCCTTCCTATGAAAGCAAAAGATGTTATAATGGAGGAATTAACTGTATTAGTTAACATAACAATAACATAGAATGCATTTAGTTAAAGGTGATGGCAAGATATAATTATGTAATTATACATATGCAGAAATATTTTGTGTTCTGCTAATTCACATAGAATGTATTAAGTTGGTGGATTTAGAAGACTTTGTCTTGATCAGCTAGACAAATAAAAATATGGATAAGATGAAAGGTGGGGAAAGGAGAACGAACACTGCTTACATTTTTGTGATCCAAAGAATGAGGTAAATCAAGCACTATAATTTTAATGAATATAGCAGAGGACCCAAGTAATAATTACTTTTCCCCCATACTCCCTATATTTGCAAACTGCTCTTTATTATAGTGATATTATAATTAGAAAAAATCTAAATGAGGTCATTAATAATCCTGCACAGAATTATATGTGCTTTTGTAAGTGCTAGCTTTCAGAGAAAATTAGGATAGATTGTAAGAGAATTGGAATAGAAGAGAATATAAAACTTGAAATCATATCTGGAAAGTCTTGGGTAGCAAATAAAAATGATACACTGAGCCAGGGTATGCTAGATTCTTGTCTCTGAGAGTGTATCCCTGAACCAGCATCATCTAGGAACTGTTAAAAATATAGAACATTGGGCCCACTATAGAACTAACTGACTTAGAAGATGAATGTTAAAAAGAATACCAGGTAATTCATATGACACTAGTATTTGCCAAGCATTTATATAGAGCATCTTAGGGAGAGTATCTATTTGGATTTATCTTCCTATTGTCATGGTCACAGAAAGTTTTGTATAAATAAATAAAGTGTTATTGAATTCAAGTTGCCCTAGTTATCCTGCTTGTTGTCATTAATGAATTGAAGAAATTTTGGACTGGCAGCCATCAGAACTTGCTATTTTAGTTGCCTTTGTAAGTTGGTTTAGGCTATGAGAAATTTACAGATTGCTACTTCAATTGTTTTTCCTGTCTCTTCCTGCTGCCATAAAGTAATAATATTGCACAGAAGGAGAAGAGTAGAAGAGTCAGTGCCTTTCAGTCCAGTGTAGAACATGGTCCATCCTCTTCCAAAGTGTGTTCAAATGGGCTTAATATCAAGTATCCTATTGTCATGTCTTAGAATCTGGTCTTCTTCAGGGATCTTTCCTATTCCATGAGAGAAGCACATATATGCCCACAGCACTGTTGAACACAGAATTCAGATAATCTAACCTGAGGGAAAGTCTTCCTGAGGGAAACAAATTTAAGTTAAGACCTTAACATTGATTGATACAAGTTAAGCAGGTAAAGGAAGTACCTGTTTTGTTCATGGATAGCTAATTGTTAATCTTGGTAAGGGAAAGGAGACTGGGGTATTCTATGTCATCATTTTTCTTATATCATTCCATAAAGTCTGACATTTTTAGTATTGCCCCCTGATTTGGTTGCATTTATTATTAATTTAGTAAATATTTTCTATTCAATGTCTTCTCATCCATTTTCTATTTTCATTTTCCACATGTGTTTCTGTTAGTAAGTGTTAAGGGAATCTCTAAATCTTGAAGAATTGCATTGCAGAAAGAATATTAGTAACCTTCTGAATTATTTCTAGCAATGCTTATTTCATATAATTTTGGTTATGACTTTAAAAGATGCAGTGCCAAGTTTATTTACTTTTGGGGTTAGTCATTTATGCAAATTATTACAATTTTACAAATACCTTCTTTACAAGTTGATCATGCTTCATAATGTTAGAAAAAAATATCAGTGAGTATTATTTTCTCTTATTTGTTTAACTTTAAATGTTTCTCAATGTTACATATATCTAAAACTAGAGCATGTGCCTTGACATGTTTCCACTCTGGAAAGCGCATCAGCAGGTTATAAATGTCTTCAAAACTTGGGATAAAGTAACTTTTAGTTTCATCTTTCCATAAAAATTTAAGTGGAGGTACAAATCCAGTTATAAGCAGTTGATTCCACATAATCTTAAATTATATTATGTTATTTCACATCATTTGTCTATATTTGCAACATTTTTTCCACAGGCCATTGTTAGGTACATTGTAAAATCATCTAATTCAAGCGTGATAATCCTGGGATGTATAAATTAGTATTATCTTCATTTCAAAAACAATTAATTATGAGTCTTAGAAAGGTTAAGTAACTTCCTCCAGGTCATGCAACTATTAAATGATAAAATCAGATCTATAAACTCGTTTCTGATAGACTTAATCCAAAGCATATGACATACTTTAGATTAACCAGAACACCATGCTTCTTTGCTAAAACTTATGGTTCACTTGATAGTTGGCCTTGAAGCAAAAAACATGAGGAATTCTTTTAAAAATAATAATCTTCAGTCCTCACTGGTGTGGCTCAGTGGATTGAGTGTCAGTCTGTGAACCAAAAGGTTGACAGTTCTATTTCCAGTCAGGGCACATGCCTGGGTTGTGGGCCAGGTCCCCAGTTGGGGGCATACGAGAGGCAACTACACATTGATGTGTCTCTCCCTCTTTCTCTCTTCCCATCTCTCTATAAATAAATGAAATCTTAAAAAATAGAAATAAAAATAACAATCTTAATTGTTGTTACTATTTTACTCTTGATGTCATTATCCTCATTATCATCAAATATAATTTAAGGCTACAGCTGTCTGTGTTCTTACATCTCTTTCAAAATGTATGGTTCTCATAAGCTCACACTAAGGAGGTGGTTTAATACTAACCTTTTAATGGTTTTCAGAGTGCTATAATTTAACCATTATTCATTGTAAAAAATATTGTTATTAAATTCAGTTGTTAACTTGCGTATTCAATAAGCACTTTTGGAGGCTGATAGTTTTAGGGAGAGTTTGATCTGTTCATATATGATTCTTTATTTTTTCTTAAATGATGGAAGAAAAATATTTCTATGGGTTCATCTCTGAGTTCCTATGTACTCTTAGAAATTACATATATGAATGGACATTAGCATAAAGGTAGTTCTAGTTTCTGGGAACCCAGAACATAATCATGGCCCAGCAGTTATTGGAACGTTTAAAGGTTAGGTGATGAATATATTTCTGACCAACATCTGTAGCATGGTAAGCTCAATGAGACTCTGAATGCATGATGTATGTGTGTGTATGCATGAATAAATGGAATACCAAAAAAATATATTAACAAGATTTGTCTTTCTAACTATTTAGGTATGGTTTATGTCCCTCCGTAGAGTTTTTCTCTGAAAAGATCCTTTACATTTCTTGTAAACTTATTCATTTTTGTTTTTTTTGTTTTCTACATCTTATTGTAATAGTATATTATGTCATCTTTCCTGATTATTGTTTCTAGGTAGGGGGTATGATTATGTGTATTAACTTTAAACACCTACTAAATTACTTTTCTATTGATTATTTTGATTACTTTCAGCTGTAACCCCGTACAATATTCAGTAATGTTAATGTGGATATAGCCTGATCATTTCTAACAGTTATTTTTTTATTTCATCTGGTTATATAATTGTATTGTCTGGTTCTTTTCAGAATAATGTTAAACCACAGTGGTGATACAGACTTTAATAATAATTATTATTATCTATAATAATTTTCTAGAAATATGTCACATGCAAGACACTAAACATTCTAAGTGCTTCACTTGATTAGTTTAGTTAGTCCTCATGATAACCTTATAAGAATTCAAACTTGAGTTCAAGCCAACATGGAGGCATAGGTAGAAATGCTTTGCTTCCTCACACAACCAAAAGGAGGAAAACAACCAGCTTAAATATAATAAACTAACATAATTACAAGAAAGTAGAACTGCCTGGAACTCTGACAACCAAGGAGTAAAAAAATATTCATCCAGGAAAACTATGCCATAATGCAGCAAAGAGGGTTGCCCCCTTGGTGAATACCTAAGGCTCCACCCCTTATAACATAGCAGGTGTTCCAAGACAAAGAAATATGGTCCAAATGAAAGAATAGATCAAAACCTCAGAAAAAGAGCTAAGCAACCAGGAGATAGATGACCTATCTGATACAGAATCCAAAACACTGGTAACTAGGATGCTCACAGAAATGATTGAGCTTGGTCACACAATAAAGGAAGAAATGTAAGCTATACAAATTTAAATAAAGGAAAATATACAGGGAACCAACAGTGAAGGAAATAAAGCCAGGACTCAAATCAATGATTTGGAACAAAAGAAAGAAATAAGCATCCAACCAGAAAAGAATGAAGGAACAAGAATTGGAAAAAAATGAGAAGCTTAGGAACCTCTGGGACAACTTTAAATGTTCCCACATCTGATCATGGGGGTGTCAGAAGGAGAAGAGGAAGAACAAGATATTGAAAACTTATTTGAACAAATAATGAAGAACAACTTTCCCAGACTGGTAAAGGAAATAGATTTCCAGGAATTCCAGAAAGGCTAGACCCCTGGAGAAACACACAAAGGCACATCATAATTAAGTTAGCCAAGATTAAAGATAAGGAGAGAACTTAAAAGCTGCAAAAGGAAAGGAGAGAGTTACCTACAAAGGAGTTCCCATTAGACTATCAGCTAATTTCTCAAAAGAAACCTTACAGGCATGAAGGGGCTGGAAAGAAGTATTCAAAGTCAGGAAAGGCAAGGACCTACATCCAAGATTACTCTATCCAGCAAAGCTATCATTTAGAATGGAAGGGCAGATAAAGTGCTTCCCAGATAAGGTCAAGTTAAAGAAGTTCATCATCATCAATCCCTTATTATATGAAATGTTAAAGGGACTTATCTAAGAAAAAGATCAAAGTTATGAACAGTAAAATGACAACAAATTCAGAACAATCAACAACCAAACCTAAAAGAAAGAAACAAACAAACAAACAAAAAAGAACTAAGGAAACAACTAAAATAGGAACAGAATCAGAGAAATGGAGATCACGTGAAAGGTCATCAGTGGGGAGGGAGAGGGGAGAATGGGGGGGAAATGTACAGGGAATAAGAAGCATAATTGGTAGGTACAAAATAGACAGGAGGATGTTAAGAAGAGTATAGGAAATAGAGAAGCCAAAGAACTTATATGTACAACCCATGGGCATGAACTAAGAGGGGGGGATACTGGAGGGTGTGGGGGTGCAGGGCAAAGGGGGATAAGGGGGAGAAAAATTGGGACAACTGTAATAGCATAATCCATAAAATATACTTAAAAAAGATTTCACACTTGACAATTTGACTTCAAATCCTCTCTTTTTTTCCAAAAACAGTATTTCTTCTCACAGTAATTACTGAAATAAATTACTTTGATGAAAAGCCTTAGAATGCAATCTATAAGTCACCTATATCATCACATAGAGTACTAAAACAGGCACATTCATGGATATTTCTTCCATAAACACACCCTCAAATATTAGGAATGTGGCCTGAAACTTTATTTCATCAAGCTTATTAGCTGATTCTTATGAACAGCAAGTGTTTTTTATTCAATTCTAGATCATTACAAAATGGCTGTGAGGCAGACTTATGAATAATCTACCTCTGGATTTATTTGTCTGTCTTTTTTTATTGTTGTTCATTTACAGTTGTCCCCATTATCCTCCCATTACTCTTTTCTGTCCTACTTTCCCCCCACCTCCCACATTCAATCCTACCCCCTTTTCTCTCCCCTATTCTCTTTGTCCATGGGTCCTTTATACATGTCAACAAAGAACATCAAGTTTTTTTTTTAATTTTTTTTATTGTTTTTCAAGTGTAGTTGTCTCCACTTTCTCCCTACCACTCCCCACTACCTCAGACATCCCCACCTCCCATCCTCAATCCAACCCTGCTTGGCTTTGTCCTTGTGTCCTTTATACATGTTCCTTGACAACCGTTCCCCCTTTTCCCCCACATTATCCCCTCTGACCTTCCTTCTGGTTACTGTCAGTTTGTTCTTAATTTCAATGTTTCTGGTTATATTTTGCTTGCTTGTTTGCTTTATTGATTAGGTTCCACTTACAGGTGAGATCATATGGTATTTGTCTTTTACCACCTGGCTTATTTCACTTAGCATAATGCTCTCCAGTTCCATTCATGCTGTTGAGAAAGATAGGAGCTCCTTTTTTTTCTTTCAGCTGCATAGTATTCCATTGTGTAAATGTACCACAGTTTTTTGATCCACTCATTTGCTGATAGGCACTTAGGTTACTTCCACCACTTGGGTATTGCAAATTGTAATGCTATGAACATTGGGTTGCATAGGTCCTTTTGAATTGGTGTTTTGGGCTCTTAGGGTATAATCCCAGCAGTGGAATTGCTGAGTCAAAAGGCAGTTCCATTTTTATTTTTCTGAGGAAATTCCATATGGTCTTCCACAGTGGTTGCACCAGTATGTACTCCCAGCAACAATGTACTAGGGTTCCATTTTCTCCACAACCTCACCATCACTTGTTGTTTGTTGATTTGGTCATGACGGCCACTCTGACCAGTGTGAAGTGGTATGAGCATCTTTATTCTGGTATTTGTTTTATGGAACAATGGAGGGTTCTGATTTGCATTATTATAGTTTTTTTTTAAATTGCTATTTCTCTAGCAATGTATCCATCTATTCCAATTTTATGGAGAACTTATATAAAATGTTTTCCAAATTTGATTAAATGTCTGATATTCCCATTTGTCTTCTCTTTTTGACTATTAGTGTAGGTAGTAATTGTGTGACTACATTTTCAGATGTGAGGCTTTTGATAGATTTTTGGAGGTAACACACTTTTTCACAGTAGTATGATTTCTATTAAGAGCTTTGCTTTGCCCTTGGTTCTCTGCAATTTAAATATGACATTATTAGTGGTGTTTTTTATAATTTATTTGCTTGTTTGTTTTGCATTTTTTCTTGACTTATGTCCTCTGAGTGTCCTGAATCTGTAATTTGGTGACTGTAATTAATTTTGCAAAGTTTTCATTCAGTTTTTCTTCAAATACTTTTTTCTCCTAGCTTCTCTTTATTCTCCTTTTGGTATTATATAGATTCATACTTTGTATCTTTCTTAGGTGAGCTGTTAAGTTTTATTCTTTTTTTCTTCTTTGCATTTTACTTTGAGAAGTTTTTGTTGACCTATCTTTGAACTCACTGATTCTTTCCTTGGCCATGCCACAGCTACTGATGAGCCCATCAGAGGCAGTTCTTATTCTTGTTTCTGGGTTTTTGATTTCTAGCATTTCCTCTTAATTTTATCTTAAAGTTTCCATTTCTCTGTTTGCTTTACCCACCTGTTCTTGCATGTTGTTTTCTTTTTTCCATTAGAGCTCTTAATATATTAATAATAGTTATTTAAAATTCCTGATCCAATGAAAACCAAATCTGTGCCATATTTGGTTCTGATAATTTATTTGTTCTACAGACTGTGTTTTCATATTTTTTCCTTTTGTGTGAATTGCAATTTTTAGTTAATATAAAACATGATACTTGTGCAATAAGGACTGAAGTAAATAGGTCTTTAGTGTAAAGTTTATATTATCTAGCTAGGAGTTAGCCTGTGTTTTGATTGCCATAAGTATGCATGGCAGGGACTTCAATATCCTCTAGTATATTTTTTAAAAAGTTCTCTCTTGACTTTGGGCTTCCCTAACTACTCTTCCTGAGAGAGAGTCTGTGTCTTACAGCTCTGTTAGCTGCAATCTACTGCTATTATACTGGGGCCCCAGTGATGAGATGGTAAGGTGTGGAGGAGAGAGGCATTCCCAACTCTTCTGATTATATCCCAGCCTGTTAGCGGATCTGTGTGTGGCTATGATGTGACATTCACTAGTATTTCTCTAGGAGTACAGATGTTTTTTTTTTCTCCTCCTGTTTTCTTTTTCATTCTCTACATACAGCATTCCCAGTGTATGTCATTAAAAAGCTGACTTCACTTGACTGTTTCTTTTATCTCTTAGGTGAGGCAGTAAGACTGGAAAAGGCTCTAATGGGAGGAATTATCTTCTCCCTTTAGGATAAAGACATGACAGATTAGTTTCCCTTGGTGAGTTAATTTTGTTATAGAAAAGACTATGGACATATTTACAAGGATTATTCTTCTTCTTTCTAAGCCAGGGCCAAGAAGCAGTCTTTCTCAGATCTTCATTTTGAGAACTTGGTGGAGTTCCTGTTGTAAAAGCCCATGTAAGCATGAGGGCATCTTCCAAGATTGTAGCCCCCAAGAATTTCTCATTTTCATTCTATACTCAGTTTACAGAAATTTGTGAAAATTGTCACCTAAATGTTCCTACAGCTTATAGTTTTCAGTGGCCTTTACTCCAGGCAAGTAATTTTTGGGTTTTGTTTCTTGCTGGGGATGTTGCTGTCTTTCTAGATTTTGTAGTGACATCTCATCTTGAGACTTCAATTCTCTGATTTTCTCTGAAAGTCATTGATCTTTACCTTTTTCCAGATTTTTCTCATTGTAAGGACAGGAGTGATACCTTTCAAGCACATTGCATGTCAAAACTGAAAGTAGAAGTACTGCTACATTCACTTTTGCTATTTCCCATATTTTTCCAATCAATGACTACTTCTTCTTAAAAGAATTGTGCTTTTCAGAATTGTTCAGTTCTAATCTTCATGGGTGATTTGATTTTATCCCCTGATAAATCACTTAGGTTTCCTTTATTTTTCCTCTAGTATTCTGTTATTATAAATACAAATATAAATGGAAACCTAAGACAGCTTAATTTATATGCTAATTAATCCACATTTTGAAAATTAAGTCTTTTTAAAATATAAATTAAACTATATACAACTCAATTTAAGAATATCACAACATTAATCTATACATTAAATTCAATGGAAAGAAGTCAAGTGTGTAGAGTATTTGTATTCAAGGTGAGTCTTACTTCCTATAACCACAAGCCAAGAATCCACTGCTCCCTGCAAAAAAACCCTCTCATCTCTTCTTTGTCTGCTTTCTAGTATAGTTTTATAAATAAACTCTTTTTAAAGAAAATTTATATTAATTCTAAGACTTTATTACTATGTTAAATGAATTGAAATATTACCTAAGTTAGTAACAACCAACTGCTCTTGAAGTTAGGAAAATAAGCATTATATTGAATTGTTTACATTTTTGTAGTTTTTTGCTTAATAAAATATTAACTTTGGTGATATTTGCAGATTTTTGTTCTCTGCAAAATGTTACCATACAATTACCTAGAATTGGTTTCTAACACATTAGTGCCTAAATGTTGGGGAAAGAATATATAATAATAATTAATGGCTTTAGCTTTAGAGTCAGCCAGACCAGAATTGAAACACAGCTCTAACAGATGGTAAATAAATGTCAATACTTTTAATCTCTATACCTTATTTTCTTCATATATTAAATAGGAATTATAATACATGTCTTTAGGATTGTCATGAATTAGAGATTAACACTTAAGTTGTCAAGTACACAATACATTATCAATAAATGCTATGGTGGGAAGGGTTTCTAAAATGGCCCTGTGAAGATACTTTACCCTAACCCTATAACTTATGAATATGATGAGGTATCACTGATGTGATCATGTTATGATATATGGCGTGTTGATCTTCAAATAAAGTTATTACCTAATTGGGCCTGATCTAAGCTCTTTGGTCCTTAAAAGCAGAGGGTCTTCTCTGATGGGTGGTAAAAGGAGAGGACAGAAAGATTTAAAACACAAGTGGGACCTAATGCACAATTTCCAATTTAAAGCTAGAAGATGCCAACATTGTAAATGTATTAAATGCCACTAAGTTGTACTCTTTAAAATGGTTAAAATGGTGGATTTTGTGTTCTGTAAATTTTATTGCAATAAAAACATGGAGAGTAATAAGGCATTCAACAAGGCAAGAAAATGTACCCCATCATGATGAGGAGGGCAAACAGTAAACTGAAACTTTTCCTGAGGTAGCTTGTAAGATTGAATTAGAAGATGGGAACTTGAAAATTCCTATTATAAATTTGTTCAAGTGCTTAAAGAAGAATAGGCATATGAGAAAATGCATGGGGAATCTCAGCAGGAAAATGAAAACAATAAAAAAGAATAAATGGAAAAATAGAGTATCAGAAGTAAAAATAAATCAATGCATAGGCTTAACAGCAGAATGAAGATGGCAGAAGAAAGGGTCAGTGGGAAGGAAAATAAATCAATAATAATCTTAAAATCTAAAGAACAGAGAAAAAATTTTCAAAAGACATCCCTAGTGATTTGTGAGGTAATAGTCTTCTGATATTTGTGAGATAATAGCCATGTCTCTCTTCTCTTCACTGAGTCCCAAAGGAGAGGAGAGAAAGAGTATGTCAGAACAAAATGTGTGAAAAAAGTAATGGCTAAAACTTTCTTATTTTGGTGGAAAAACAAAAGTACATATGTAAGAAACTCAGTGAATACAAGTTGAATAAATAAGAAGAAAACTACACTTAGTTACATCATTGTTAAACTATGTGGCATGAATGATAAGTAGAAAATTTTCAAAGTAGTAGGAAAAAGTGGCAAATTACATACAAGGGAACAATTGCACGAATATCAGCTGAATTCTTGTCAGAAATACAAAACAAACAAGCAAGCAAAATATAACCAGAGACATTGAAATAAAGAACAAACTGACAGTAATCAGAAGGAGGGGAGAGGGGTAATGGGAGAAAATAGAAGAAGGACCATAAAGGAAAATATGTAAAGGACATATGGACAAAGCCAAAGGGGGGTAGGATCCAGGGTGGGAGATGGGGATAGGTGGGGTGAAAATGGTGACAAGTGTACTTGAACAGCAATTTTTAAAAGTTAAAAATAAATAAATAAGTACATAAATAAAATAAAAAATAAAAAGAAGTGGTAAGCAGAAGAAATAATGGAGACTAAGACATCTGCATGAGTTTAAAGTGCCAAAAGAAAAAAAAAATTGAACCTTGTATTTTATACCCAATGAAAATGGCTTTAGAAAACTGATGGTCAAACTACATTTGAAGAAAACTAAAATTTGAAAGAATTGGTCACCAGAAGATATGCACTACAAGAAATATTGAAGAATGCTCTATAGTCACAAAGAAAATTGTATTTAATTGGAACAGTATTGGACCAGGTTAAATATATAGTCACATATAAACAATTTTCCGTCCCTTTTAATTCTTTAAAATACTTTTAAATAAAAAATAATAACAAATAATTACACAGTACTATGTGTTTCATTACATATGTAGAAGTAAAACTACAGAAAAGGAAACTGGAAAATAAATAAAATTATACTATTTTATGGTTCTTACATTTTATAAGAATTGATAAAATATTAACTTTAAGTAGAATATAATAAATTGCACATGAATGCTGGAATTTCCTGATCAACTATCAATAATAATAATAATAATAATAATAATAATAATAAGTCATATTAGAAAACAAAGGGGCGTTGCAATGCAATAATAAAATTATTCAGTTAATCCAAATAAGACATTATAAAAGGTAAGGAGAATCATAGGAATATATGCTTGTGCTCACATGTGCTTGTGCACACATTCACACATAGAGAACAAATAACAAGCTGGAATGTCAACTATACCAGATAGACTGTGAGTGGCCAGTCATAATTCTCACCTAATGATGTTCATGCCTTTAATAATGTTCTTCACTTGACTGTACATAGGATTTGTGACTTGTTTCTAACAAACACAACATGGTAAAGGTAATAGGATGTCAATCTCATGATTATGTTTATTTTAGAAGACTTCATTTTAGCAGCCTAGAGCATAGAAATTCTCCTGGCTAACTTGATAGGTTAAACCTCCAACTGTAGCAATCAAAAATTTCTCTAGATATTGATGAATATCTGCTCAGGGGCAAAGTCACCACCTAATTGAAAACTACTGCATTATATGCTTATATTAAAATAGGAAAAGTTTTAAAGTTACTGACCTAAGCTTTCACCTTAAGAAGCTAAATAAAAGTAAGTCAAAACTAGAGTATAAAAATGAAGTAAATGATTAAAGATAAATCAATGAAGCAGAAAATCAAAAGCAGGTAAAAGTAATGCATACTTGATTCTTTGAAAAAATTAACAAAATAGAGACTTCTGGCCAAGATGGAGGCATAGGTAGATACACTTTGCTCCTCACACAACCAAAAGGAGGACAAAAACAAATTTAAAAATAAAAAATGACCAGACTGCCAGAAAACAGAACTGTATGGAAGTATGACAACCAATGAGTTAAAGAAGAAACATTGATCCAGACTGGTACAAGGGGTAGAGACAGGAAGCTGACATGAAGAGGACTCACGGCAAGGCAGAGGCTGGAGGACCGAGGTGGGAGAGGTGGTGGCTGGCAGAGGGAGTGGTCCCACCTTTACATGTGGATAAATCAGGAGGAACAACTGGGAAGAGAGACAGAATGAGCAGCCTAGGGTTCCAGCACTAGAAATCTGAAACCTTAAAATCTCTGATTCAAAAAACCTGTGGGCGTTGAGGCAGCAGGAGAAACTCCCAACCTCACAGGAGAGATCACTGGAGAGAACCACAGGGTCCTACAACATACACAAACCTATACACCCAGGAATGAACAACAGAAGGGACCAATTTGCTTGTGGGTAGTGGAGGAAGTTACTGATAGCCTGCAAGAGCAGAGCAGGCAGCATTATTCCCTCTCAGACCCCTCCCCCACATACAGCACCACAACACAGCCAAGTGGGTTGCCCCACCCTGGCAAATACCTAAGAGTCTGCCCCTACCATATAACAGGCATGCTGAGACAAAAAAAAAAATATGGCCGGAATGAAAGAACAGATTAAAGTTCCAGAAAAAATACAAGTAAGCAATAAAGAGATAGCCAACCTATCAGATGCAGAGTTCAAAACACTGGTAATCAGGATGCTCACAGAAAAGTTTGAGTATAGTCACAAAAAAAACAGGAAAAAGTGAAGGCTATGAAAAGTGAAATAAAGGGAACCAACAGTGAAGGGAAGGAAACCAGGACTCAAATCAACAGTTTGGACCAGAAGGAAGAAATAAACATTCAATCAGAACAGAATGAAGAAACAAGAATACAAAAAAATGAGGAGAGGCTTAGGAACCTCTGGGGCAATTGTAAACATTCCTACATCTGAATCAAAGGGGTGCCAAGAGGGGAAGAGGAGAAGCAAGGTATTGAAAACTTACTTGAAAACATAATGAAGGAGAATTTCCCCAATCTGGCAAAGAAAACAAACTTACAGGAAGTTCTAGTAGCTCAGAGAGTCCCAAAAAATTGGACCCAAGAAGGAACAGAAAATAGTAATTGCATCATAATTACATTACCCAAGATTAAAGATAAGAGAATCTTAAAAGCAGGAAGAGAAAAGGAGAGTGCAACCTACAAAGGAGTGCCCATAAGACTATCTGCTGATTTCTCAAAAGAAACTTTACAGGCAAGAAGGGACTAGAAAGAAGTATTTCAAGTCATGAAAGGCAGGGACCTACATCCAAGACTACTCTATTCAGCAAGTAAGCTGTATTTAGAATGGAAGGGCAGATAAAGTGCTTCCCAGATAAAGTCAAGTTAAAGGAGTTCATCATCACCAAGCCATTATTATATGAAATGTTAAAGGGACTTATCTAAGGAAAAGAAGATAAAAAATATGAACATTAAAAGGACAACAAACTCACAACTATCAAAAACTGAACCTTAAAAAAATGATCTAAGCAAACAAATAGAACAGGAACAGAACCACAGAAATGGAGATCACATGGAGGGTTATCAGTGGGGAAGGCGAGGGGGGAGAATTGGGGAAAAGGTACAGGGAATAATAAGAAGCATAATTGGTAGGTAGAAATAGACAGGGAGTTAAGAATAGTATGTGAAGTGGAGAAGCCAAAGAACTTATATGTATGACCCACGGACATGAACTAAGGTGGGGGATCGATGGTGGGGATTGTGGTACAGGGTAGAGGGGAATAAAGGGTAGAAAAAATGTGACAACTGTAATAGCACAATCAATAAAATATATTTTTAAAAAGCCTAAGATTTTAACCACTAAAGAAATTAATAAAATAATTGATCCCCTAACATCATTGATCAACAATGGTCGAGAGAAAACACAAATTACAAATATCAGGAATGAAGGAAGGAACATAACTGTCAATTTTACACTCATAAAAGTAAGTGGATTTTATGCACAACTTAAGACCTATAAACTTAGCAATTTCCATGAAATGAACAAAGTCCTTGGGAAACACAACTTACCAGAAATGACTCAAGATGAAAGAAAAAAATCAAATAACACTGTATTTAGTACAGAGATTGAATTCATTATCAAACATCTCAGAAACAAAAGAAGAAAACAGCAATTCCAGGTCCAGATTTTTTTTAATGGTGAATATTGTGAAACAAAGAATGCAGAATAATAGCAGTCTTACATAAAATATTTCTTAAGATGGAATAGATAGTGTACATCTTAACCTGTTTTATGAGGACAATGTAATTCTCACACACAATTTTAATAGACATGTCAAGAAAAGAAAATTAAAAATATCCCTCATGAACATAAATGTAAAAAAACCTTTAAAAATAATATCAAATTAATAATAATAATTCCTTATTTTCAAGAGGAATTTGTTCCAAAAATACAATTTTGGGTCAGTATAAGAACAATCATTGTAACTTCCCACATTAACATAACAAAAGAAAAACCCATATTGTTATTTCAAAAGATGATGGAAATGGCATTTGAAAAAATTCAACAAAGTTTTTGATATAATTCTCAGCAAAATGTGACTATAATGGGACCTGTTGTTTTCTAATAAAAGGCACTTAGGAAATTCTATCACTAACTTCATTCTTAATGACTAATATTTAATGTTATCCCCCAAATCAAGGACAAGACAAAAATGTCTGCTCTCACAACTTTTGTTCAACGTTGTATTAAATAGTGTAACCAATGTAATTTAGGATGAAACAGAATTTTAATGAATACAGATTGAAAAGGAAAAAATAAACTAGCTTTTATTCATAGAGTTATTGATTGCATAGAAAATCTCAAGAAATCTACCAAAAATTAAAACTAAATAATGAATACATTACATCTGCATAACACATTCATATATTTCTATGCTAAGACAATTGACAACGTACAACAACTAGCACTTATCATAACATCAAAGTTTTAAATAAGTACCTAAGACTAAACTTAACAGAAGATATCTGAGACCTCTGTCTTGAAAACTACAAAACATTTTTGAGAAAAAGAATTAAATAAAGGGAGAGGCAAACCCTATCCTAAATTTGAAAAATTCAATGTTGTAAGATGCTAGTTATTTTTAAATTGAAAAATCTCTATCTCATCATCTTAATAAAGATTTGAGGTTCAAATTAGAAAACTGATTCTAAAGCTTATATGGAAATATAATAGGTCCAGAGTAATGAGAACCTTTTTTTAAAAGGAAGAAATTTTAAAAATGTACAGTTTCTGATTGCAATACTTACCATATAGCTATATTAATTAATGCAGTATGACATTGTCCTGAAAATATAAAACAAGATTAAAGGAACAAAAAAACAGTACAGAAATATATTCATACACGAGGGTGGGCCGCGAACCAAAGTGTCGCAGGTTCGATTCCCAGTCAGGGCACATGCCTGGGTTGCAGGCCACGGCCCCCAGCAACCGCACATGGATGTTTCTCTCTCTCTCTCTCTCTCTCTCTCTCTCTCTCTCTCTCTCTCTCTGTCTCTCTCTGTCTCTCTCTCTCTGTCTCTCTCTCTCTGTCTCTCTCTCTCTCTCTCTCCCTCCCTTCCCTCTCTAAAAATAAATAAATAAAATAAAAAAAGAAATATATTCATACATATGGTAAATTGATTTTGTCAAAATTTCTCAGACAAATTGATTAGAATAGTAATGTATTTTTTTAAACATTTTATTTATTTTATTTTTAGAGAGGGAAGGGAGAGAGAAAGAGAGAGAAACATCAATGTGTGGTTGCTGGGGGCCATGGCCTGCAACCCAGGCATGTGCCCTGACTGGGAATCGAACCTGCGATGCCTGGTTCGCAGCCTGTGCTCAATCCACTGAGCTACGCCAGCAAGGGCTAATAGAATAGTAAAGTATTTTTAACAAATGATATTATTAGAAAAACTAGATATTGATGTGGTGGGAGGGAGAAACTTTAAATTTTACATATTACTCTAGAAAAAATTAATGTGAGGGTAATCATGGACTTAATTATAAATTTAAAACTATAGTTTATGTAAAACTATGTAGGAAAGCATCTTCACAAGTTTTACAAAGACTTCTTAGGATACATGCTTTCCATAAAATGTTAATAATAAAATAAACTTCATTAAATTAAGGAATTCTCTTTATCAAAACTCATTATTAAGAAAATGAAAAGATAATCCATAGAGTGGGAGAAGATATATATATAAGTTTTCACAACTATAATGTATAAAGTATTTTCCAATTAAATAAGTAAAACTAGACAACACTGTGTGTATGTATGTATGTGTGTGTGTGTGCGTGTGTATCTCCTTCAAATTGCACTTCATGAAAAAAAGATACATAAATTGGCAATAAGTTCATGAAAAGTTGCTGAACACCATTAGTCATCATGGAATGCAAATTCAAAACATGATGAGATACCACTTTACACCCACTGAAATGGCTAAAATTAAAAAGACTGACAACTCTGAATGCTGGCAAGGATGTGAAGCTTCCACATCTTTCATACATTGCTGGGGGGAATGTAGAATCGTATAGTCACTTAGGGAAACTGGCATTTTCTGATAAAGTTCAACATGCACTTTATACATGATCCTGGAATTCCATCTCATAGTATCTCTCCTAGAGAAATGAACATATTAGTCCACATAAATGCGTTTACCAGTATGACTTATAGCACCTTTATTCATAAGTATTCATAAACAAACAAAAAAACACACACACAGAAATGTCCATCAATAGGAAAATGGATAAACAAATTGTTGTATGGTCATATGATAAAATAATCTTCAGCAATATAGAAAGAGGTAACTACTGATATGTACAATGACATGGATAAATATTGACAATATCTTGTTGAGTATAGAAGTAGACAATAGCATACATATAGTGTGAATGTATTTTTATGGACTTTAAGAATGGTGATGCTATAATTATAGAAAGCAGAATAAGGACTGCTTATGGTAAGGTAAGATTGGCTAGAATGGGGTATTAGGGAACATTCTAAGGCAATACAAATATTTCATAAATTAATTGGTATTTGGTTATATGGGTGTATATAAGGGTGTACAGCTGCTGGCTCTTACTAGCACTAGAAAGTCAGTTATGTGGCTTTTTTTTCCAACTCCACGTTCAATGTCAAGTCAGTAGCTTGAAGTAGGCCATTTGTGGGAATATTTTTGTTGTGGAAGCCAGCAAATGTTACATAACATGGCCTTGTTTTTCAGAGAACTGTGTTTTTCAAAAATATCATTGGATTGTATAAAGTTGTAAACTTTTTATTGAATTATTCACTTAAGATTTGTAATATTGAATATATACTGATGCTTTACCAAATCAAAAATTTCAATATGCCCTAAATTATTTCCACCTTAGAGAGACAAATCATATGTCTGCCTTTTCATTGTTAAGTAGTTATCTTGGGCCAAACATCATTTGTATTCAAACCAGGATTGTACTTTGTTCAAGGAAAGTGTGAGACAATATTTTTAACGTAATTTCCCCTTCTGTATACATAGTTGCATGCATCCTGGGTTAAAATCCTTGATTAAAGTCCTTTCTCTTTTTTCCTTCAGTGATCTTGTTCTTAGCCTTCAAATAGTATTTTTAGAAACAGATGTTTCATCTTTAAATTATACCAAAACATCTTTTTTGCAACATATTAAATAACTGTACTTGGTGAGTGTGTGTTCTCTGTCTTTTCTTATTTTCACAAAACAGGATGAGTAGGAAACATTTAACCAAAGTAGTGTGTCTAGTTATATTACTACACTTTGAGCAAATAACAATTGCATAGCTTTGTTTGTTGATTTTAAAAAAAATGGATCCCGTAATTTACAAAGAAGTAAAGTCTTTTTAAATAGTGCCTCTAATTGTACTTGAGCCTGAAAAAAGCTCATATGATTTTATTGCTTTGCTAAAATTATGCTTGGAATTAGTTTTAACAGAACATTCTCCGCAAGTAAATTGTCTCTTACTGTTCACTTCAAGTTCAAAATCAGACAGACGGTCTGAATCAAGGAGATATACTGTCCACAAATGAGATGCATTCAGAGAATAACTATAGATTAAAATGTGGCAAGATGTGTTTTCAGCCTTAAAAAATAAAATCATTGGAAAAATATTATGATTGATAATGATATTATTAATAAATTTCACCTTTTATTTTAGATGTGCAGGCTTGATATACTAATTTTAGGCAGATGACACATACAAATAGCTGAATTAGAGATCATTTGCTTCTATTGCATCTTACAGACAATGCCTTATCTACATGGCATGTTTTAGCTTTATGTCTGTAAGGGTGTTAGGGAATTGGGATGCTTTCTCTGTTCATCCATAACCTTACTTTTTGTGGCTTTGTATTGGAAAACCAGTAGGGCCCTTTGTTACACAAAGACATGTTTCCTTGACAAAGATTTCTTCTAGTGATGCAGTAACTGGATTCGGTATATAACCCAGTGCTTAAGAAGATGTAATTAGTTTATCAGATCTAGGCTTGAATCTATGCTCAGTCACTTTCAAATAGTATGGCATTATTCAAGTCTGTGAGCCTCTCTATTATTGGAATAACAGTCATAGTGAAGTTTAAATGAAATAACATAGTCCTGATACCTAATAAGTGATCAATAAGTATTTTAAAACTTATTGTGTTATTTAAATCCACTAAATTATTAGCTTTTTTCAGACTGGCATATTTGCTTATTTATATTTTCCTCAGTGCCCAGAGAAGGGTCAGAGCCACTATAAATGCTCTGTTGATGTATGTGGGTCATTTGTGTTTTGAAATGTCATTTATATTATGAATAATTTCAAACATATAACACTATAAAGAGAATGGTAGAGTGAACCCCCATGCAATAACTCAGTTTCACCAATTTTCAACTCACAATCAATTTTGTTTCATGTATATTGTTTTACGCTCCTCTCTTCCCACACTTCTCAGAGCTAATTGAGTTCATTTCTATTCCTTTCTGCAATAGCCTCTACTGCCCTTCCCCAGCTGGCACATTCAGGAGATACAAAGACATTTGAAAAGGAGCATAAACAAAAGAAAATTGTAAAGTGATATCTACTGTCATGATCACAGAAAGCATTTCCTGAGCTTGAGAAAATATGGATTTTCTGCTGCTGTTTTCATCCCACAGGGCAGATAACTGAGGCTCGATCAAGAAACAAGGGACAGATGATTAGAGTTTAGAGTCTTTCTGAAAATGACACATACAGTACAATGATCAGTTTTTCTCTCTTCGATTGAAGGGAACGAGCTATTTTCCTTGCACTTTCAGATAAAATATGGAATTTGCTTAGTAGTATAATCTAAATTAATTTAGATTAATTTATAGTCATTTATAGCAGATGAAATAGCTATTCATCATACAGCTGTGAGTCAAGAGAGAGACTAAGTATTTTCTTGTTGGTATCAGTCATTTTACATAGAAGAAATAAAATCTATCAAATTATTCCTGATAGCTATTACTTACCAAGTTCCCTTTCTCATGAAATACTTGTTACTGTTGTTTATTGGGCTCCATTTCTTTTAGATTCAATGAATAGATTCCATTTGTTATATATGAGATGCAGAAAATAGCCGAAGTCACAATAGCAATATTCTCATAATCATAAGCAATATTCTGACTGCTTCATATTTTCTAGTGTTTACCTTCTTGAAGAGAAGCAAGTAAGTAGTAATGGCAATAGCAACTGTGTAATGGTTTGGGGAGAAGTTTGACATTATTTCTTAATGTAATAGCATACTTCCTTAAAGGTTATTTGAATTCGCCTTATGTTATACAAGGAAAGAGCAGAGTAATTTTTGTTGCGGCAGAATTCATTGATTTTGGGTGGCAGTATTGATTGCATGTGCATCTGAGATCATTACAAATAGAAACCCTGCAAGCATATCTTGGTTGTATTGGCAGGCTGTCTAAGATGTCAAAAGGCATCTTCAACCAGCACAGAAAACAAGCTTACATTATAACTTTATAAAGATATTAAAGTATCTACCTAATCTTCATTCTTTAATACATTTATAATCATGTTAATATTTACTTTGTCATTCAATTATTTATCCAATATATAGTTATTACAGAATTATTCTGTACCTAGTGTTGTACTAGGCTGCAGGAATGTATATGAATCCAGTACAATAGTTCCTACCCTTAAGGAACACTCAGTCTGGTTAAGGAGGCAGATATCTTTATAGAAAGCAATATCAGTTTGATGAGTAGAGGACCAAACTAACCTTACTTAGAGCTAATTTGGAAATAATAGTATGGATTCTAAATACTAGTGGAATATTTAATATTAATGTTATTGACTTTGAGAAGAATTGCTCCATACATTTAATAAAAAGAGATATTGCTAATTACTACTTGACATTTAATAACATACTTTCAAATTGGGACCTCACAGTAAACCTTAAAATAAATCTTTGTATACTTATCCCCATTACTCTGCTGCCTTTTACAACAAAATTCTTTTAGTTTTCTTTACTCACTGACATACATTTCTCTACTTTCTTCTTTTGCATCACTTCAACTAGGATTTTACCAACATTAGTCTGCAAAATATGCTGTTACCATGTCACCAATAATCTCTGGGTACAGAATTCAGTGTTCAATTTTCATTCTTCATCTCACTTTGTCCTCCTTGTTATGCTTTATTAGGCTCTCGGCCCCACTCTCAAGGTCCCCTTTCTACTTCAATGCATGATCCTTCTGTATCTTTTGCTGGATTCTCTTCTTCTCCCTAACTTCTTAATACTGGGGTGCAAGGGCTCAGTCCTCAGATTCCTTTTTCTTTTGATTTACACTTAACCCCTACATGACCCAAATTAATTCCATTACTTTAAATGTCATCTACATGCTGCTGACAAGCCCTTGGTACTTATTTTCAGTACAGACCTCTCCCCTGAAACCCCATTTAACTGTCTACTTGATACTCCATTTAAATTTCTAATAGGCACTTCAAATTTAACAGGGATAAAAAGTCCTACTTTCCAATTCCCACAATGCTGTGCAATAACTTCCATGTCTTCCATCTCCATACATGGAAGCTTAATTTATCTACTTGCTCTCTTCAATAACTGGAGTTATATTTGACTCTTAACATTCACATAAAATTAATATTTAACCCACTAGCATATCATTTTGGCTCTTAGTTCAATTAACATATTTATTGAGTACTTACTAAGCACTAGGCACTGTTATACTTACTGGTGATAAGGCAGTACTAAAAAGAACACATTTCCCAGCTCTCACAAAGTTCACATTCTAGTGGGTAAGCTATTTTGAGTGTACCTGCCTTCAAAATATATTCAGAAACTGACTACTCACCACTTCCACCACCACCTCCCTAGTGCTAATTACCATTATATCTTATTCAGATTACTGTAATGGCTATTTAATTGGTCTCCATGCTTCTGCCCTTTACCTTCCTACAATATATTCTCAATAAAACAGCCAGAATGATGTCATAAAAACACAAATCAGATGATTTCATTTCTGTACAAAGTCAAGAATGTTTTTCTTCCAGACATTCACATGGTTCAACCCTCTCCTCTTTTGTTTCTGCTGAAATGTCATCTTATTGAAGATGCCTACTTTGATCACACTATAAAAATAGCACATGGATGTGTATATACCCATGCACATATATACACTGGTTACTCATTATCCTTTTACCTTGATTTAGTTTATCTTCTGAGAATATATCACTGAGCTGTTTGTTTAGTTGTTTATGTATTTCTTCCCATCCTGGAATGAAAGCTTCATGAAAGTAGAGACATTTTATGTTTGTTGAATCAAGTATCTGTTCTTGAAGAGAAATCTACCTAGTGGAAGAGCTTGTCATACAGTTTGTAACAAAAGACAAGATGGAATTACAGAAGCAGAAATTATTCATTCTGACTAGGAGACTCAGAGAAAATGTCACATACTAAGTGGCATTGCATCTTGGCTCTAAAGGATATGTATAATTTTGATAGCTAGAAAAGGATGGCAAAAACAGCCCATGTAAAAGAAACAACAACAGAGGAGTAGACTACAAGAATTCATTAACATGTTATACATTCAGGGGTGGTGGGCTGGAGAGTCATTAATAAATATGGAAGAACTTAGAGAAACAATGCTGACAGTATAGATGAGGTGATATTTGCAAGGGCCCTGTGCAACTTTTTAGGAGTTTAGGCATTACTTTTATAGGCAATGAGAATACATTAATTGACTTTATAGGAAAAGGATAGGCATGATTCAATTTGTATAATTGGAAGATTAATCTAGCAATAAGGTCAAGACTGGATTAAAGAACCAAGAAGCACATTATGAACATTTTGAAACAGTCTAGAGAGAAAATAATGAGGACCTGAACTCCTGTGCTCTTTTGCTGTGTGAACTTTCCTTTTAAGTCCCACCCAACTGGAACAGTTTATCATTTTTTGTATCTTCAGTGGGGGATGCTGTCTTGGCATCATATTTGCTTCTTTCTGACTAGACATAGCATGCTCATGTTTTGCAATATTGGCAGGGAAGCAGGGAGAGGAGAGAAAGACATGTTTGTCTTAAGAGAAAGTATACATAAATAGAATAATTAAAAATATGTATATCAGTGTCAACTACAAATCTAAAACAGAGGAATAATTAGGTATATAACAATCATTCAATTTATGGAATTTTATGCATCAACTAGAAGACAGTTGAAGAAGAACTATTATAAAGGTAAAATATCAATTCACTCACCCATCTATTGAACAAATACGTATTTAGATGCTGTTATGTGTCAGGCAGCATTATGCACGATAAGGACGCACCTAGTGATCAAAACAAGGTCACTGCTCTAAAGAAACTCAGCTCCTGGATGTAGAAAGCTTATTCCATAACTGTCAGTGAGAAAAACAGGGTGCAAATGTGCGAATTTTAACAGAAACTTTCTAAAACAGATTAGAATAGATACAAAAGATGCATAAGAAAGACTTAGAGAAATTGTAACTGGTCAGAAAAAATGGCCATCAAAAATAGTAACCTAGGTGCCCATCAGTAAATGAATGTATCAAAAAACTATGGTACATTTACACAATGGAATTCTATGCAGCAGGAAGAAAGAAGGAGTTCCTACCCCTTGTGACAGCATGGATGGAACTGGAAAGCATTATGCTGAGTGAAATAAACCAGGGGGTGAAAGAAAAATACCATATGATCTCACATTTAACAGGAACCTAATTAACAAAACAAACAAACAAGCAAAATATAACCAAAGATACTGAAATAGAGAACAGGCTGACAGTGACCGGAGGGGAGAGGGGAGAGAATTTTAGGGGAAAAGGGGAAGGGTTTACAGAAACAAGTATAAAGGACACATGGACAAAGACTGGAGGGGGGGGTGGAAATGGGAGGGAGGTGGGGAGCACTAGGGGGTGGGCTGGAATGGGAGTAAAAGACAAAAAACTGTACTTGAACGACAATTAAAATAAAAAAATAGCCTCACTCATCCTCAAAAAACTTGTGATCAAGAAGACAAACCATAAAATTAAAAATGGGCAAAGGACCTGAACAGACACTTCTCCAAGGAGGACATACAGAGGGCCCAGAGACTTAGGTAAGGATGCTCAGCATCACTAGCCATCAGAGAGATCCAAATTAAAACCACAGTGAGATACCACTTCACACTGGTCAGAATGGCCATCATTAACAAAACAAAAAGCAACAAGTGTTGCAGAGGTTGTGGAGAAAAGGGAATCCTAGTGCACTGTTGGTGGGATTTCAGACTGGTGCAGCCACTGTGGAAAATAGTATGGAATTTCCTCAGAAAACTAAAAGTGGAACTGCCTTCTGATCTGGCAATTCCACTGCTGGGAATATATCCTAAGAATTCTAAAACACCAATTCAAAAGAACCTATGCACCCCAATGTTCATAGCAGCATAATTTACAATAGCCAAGTGTTGGAAGCAATCTAAGTTCCCCTCAGTAAATGAATGGATAAAAAAACTGGTACATTTACACAATGGAATACTACACAGCAAAAGGAAAGAAGTAGCTCCTACCCTTTGTGACAGCATGGATAGAACTGGAGAGCATTATGATAAGTGAAGCAAGCCAGTCAGTGAAGGCCAAATACCACATGATCTCACCTGTAAGTGGAACCTAACAACAAAACAAACAAGCAAGCAAAATGTAATCAGAGACATTGAAATAAAGAACAAACTGACAGTAACCAGAGTGGAGGGAGGAGGGGATAATGGGGGAAAGAAGGGGAAGGGTCATCAAGGAACATATATAAGGGACCCATGGACAAAGTCAAAGGGGGGTAGGATTGAGAGTGGGAGGTGTGGATGAATGGGTGGGGAAGAGTAGTGGTGGGAAAAATGGAGACAACTGTACTTGAACAACAATATAAATTAATTCATTAATTAATTAATGTTAAAAATAATAAATATTTTTTGCATAGCATAATTATGAGTGATTTGTTGTTTTCCTATTTAAACTTTTCAGAATTTCCATTGAATGCTGCTTTTATATTCAGTGCATTAATCTGCTATGTTCGTATAACAAATTGCCACCGAATCAGTGATTTAAATAGGTTTATTTATTGTATCATAATTTATGACCGTCAGAATTCCAGGTCTTTCTTGGTAGCTCTTTTGCTCAGGGTCTCACAAGGTTGTAGTGAAGGTGTTGAGTGGGCTACATTCTTCTCTAGAGGTTCAAATGAGGAAGAATCTGCTTGCAAGTTTATTTATGTTGTTGGAATAATTAGTTTCCTTACATCTATGGTATTGAGTGCCCTTGCTTCTTATGGACTGTTAGCTGGAGACCCTTTAACAACTAGATACTGCTTTCAGCTCCTAGAGGCTGCTTGCATTTCCTAGAAGTTGCTCTCTCCCATTCTTTGCTACATGGACTTTTCCAAGCTGATCCTTTACTATAGGAACACAGCAAGGGAAACCTCTAGAGCAAATCTTATACAAGGTAATATAATCATGTGAGTGACTGTCACATTTTCCAAATTACAATAAAAATACAAAATACAAAATTTTAAAAAGGCCAGCTACACATACTTTGCACATTCAAGGTGAGGCTATTACACCAGGGTGTAAAGATGAGGATGAATGTATTGGTAACAATTTTATTATTTCTGCTACTATCAGAAACATTAAATATTTAATACAATTTTATGATGATTACAAAATAAGTTGTGTTACTTTGTTTTCTATTTTTGCTTAGATAGTAACTCCAAATCTTAAGAACTTATACAAATGAATTATTTCTCTTTCTCTTTTCATGTTCAATACTGATCAAATTTATGAACTGTTTCACATGTTTCTTCATTCCAGGATCAAGGATGCAAGGAGCAGACACCATCTGACATATGCTATTCTCTTGCCAAAGGAAAAAGCAAGAGAGCTGGCAGAAACTTGAGATGGCAATTACAGCTTCTGCTCTCAAGTGGTACACCTCACATTGTCACACATTTCTTTGTCCAGAGCATGTTTTATGACCAAATCTGATGGCAGGGGTACAAGAAAGTATAGTCCTGTCACAGGTGAGCACTGAAGTCACTTAGCAAATTGTGGGGATGTATAATTGGAAACATTCTACACTATCTCCCACCATTTAATGTTGTTTATCATTGAATGAATAAAATTATAATAATAGCTTTCTAGCAATACAATAAAATCTTATACAAAATATATTGTAACATATAAAATCAATTGCTTAATTCAAAAAGCTGAAAAATGCATAGAGGCCTTATTTGATTAAGCGGGAATAGCCTAGATTCTCCTTTTTCATGAATAAAATTTGATGCTTCCCTTGATTTCCTTAGCCTGTTCTAATGATACTTTGGGGGATAAATATTGAAATATTAACTCCATAAAAAGTTTATATCAATATTCTATACTTTAATCTCTAGGAAAGTCATGACACATCATTTATTGAGATTTAAAAGAAGGAAAGAAATAAAAAGAAACATGTTCCTATTCCACTGGGTGCCAATTAAATAAGTAGTAGGATATTTATCACGTCAGAGATGTAATACAAATAGGCTTGGAGAAACACTTTACAGATGCCCTATTGCACAAGTGGCAAACACAAGGCTCATGGGCTGAATCCGGCTGTCCACCTTGTTTCTACCCAGCAGCAGCGCCGAGCTCCTTGCACCTAGTTAAGGAGTAGTTACATTTATACAGTCCTAAAATTACATTTGGCCCTTTGAAGGTGACTGCCAGGTTGATGTGCCCCCCCAGTGAAAATGAGTTTGACACCCCTGCATTGGGTTTTAATTCAAATAAGATATTGCTGAGCTTTTGTCATGTGTTTAGCCATGTGCTTAGCCTGTACTATAGTAAGGAGTGGGGGATGAAGAAATGAAAATTAGAAGATAAATTTCCTGTTCTAGGGTCTCAGGTGGCCCTGTGGTAGAAAGGGAGAATTTGAGAGGAAGTTGCCTCAAGGATTTGAATGTTATCAACAACAGCAAGCCATTGAAGAGATTTGGTAAGGATACAACCGACTCTTCTTTCAGACCAGAGTTTCTTAAACTTTAATATGCATAGAAATCACCTGGCATACTGCTAAAATGCAAATTTTGATTCAGTAGAACTGAAATGGGGCAGCAATTCTGTATTTTCAACAAACTTCTATGGCATAAAAATGTTGCTGTCCAAAGGCTATACTTTGAGAAACAAGGTTTTAGACAGATCTTTGCTCACTAAGAGAACAAATTAAATGGGAAAGAGAATAAAGGCATCTATATACTCAAATTCACTGTTCATCTTTTAAGGGGTCTTTGTAATTTGTAATTATTACCTATCCATTTTGAGAAAACATTAAATATGTCTATCAACTAATTTCTAAGGAAAGCATTCTTAAAGTAAGATTTAGGCCCTGGCTAAATACTAAAGCAGAGGTTTAGAAATCTGCAAATACCATGTCTCTGCAAGCCTTCTGTTCTACTATTGGTTAAGAAAAGAGATGTTGGAAACTGTCAAAAAAAGTTGAAATTAAAGAAAGGTCAATCAGTTGTGACCTGCAAGGAGCAGAGATTAGTATGGAAGTGGAAACAGCCACTGAAGGGTGAGGCAAAGAGAAATTGGCAAGGAGGTGGGTGAAAAAAGGAGGTGAACACAAAAATCCAAATATATTCTGATCTAAGAATAAAATGTATTGAAATACTGTACATTTTCAGCCCTAAGAAATACTTACCAATATTTGGATTCATTTCTTTTGTCCTTGTACATAATAGTATACTAAAATAAAGGCTGACTTCCTGAAATACCCTGACTTCTGGAATTATTCATTAACAGACATTTCAAAGTCTAATAGGCAGGACACCTTGGAGATCATCTAGTGATATCTGTGTTTCAGATATGAGGAAACTAAGGTATGTTGGAGAAGATGGGATACAGCATCTGATCTTTTGTTCAGTCCCTGGTGCCCATGTCCCAACACTTGATTCTAAGGTCACTGGGATGCTTAGTTTAACTTGTGTATAGAAGTTACAATATTTATAAAACTACATTAAATATCAAATGGGATATTTTATTTAAATGCATATTTTTAGCACTAAAATGTAAGCTGTGACAAGCTGATGTAAAAGTTATCATTTTAATATATTCAGTTTGACATATTTCCACAAAAGCAAGCTGTTCATAACTGCAGATTTATTGCTAGTGTCTCAATGTTGTGTGTCACTGAAATCTGCACTTTAAAACTCAAGAATAGTAAGAAAGCTGATCATCATTAGGTAGTGATAATACAGATCAAATTTGAAATTTTCTGCAGGGACAGGAAGAGAGGGTGGAGATAAATGCATGCTAATTCTAAAACAGCATGTGCCTGTGTTTCCAATGATGTATTGCTTGCTTGCCAAAGGCATCAGACAAAGTAGTTCTCCTCAGAAATAAATTGAAAACAATGTATATGTATTTGCAATGCTAATGTTCATAGCTCATAGCTTTTTAACTGTGTGCAAAAAGAAGTGTTTAGCAAATTTCTTAGCAATTATTATGTGTATATGTGTATATATTTTTCTTTCTTTATTTAAAATAAAACAAGGAGTGTAAGAGGCTTGCTATATAAGGATTACCTAAGAAAAATTACTCTTTTCTGGCCTTCTATGAGCATGGTTCTAATTTTGAATAACCCAATTATAAGTGAGATAGAGCTTAGGGTAATTTGAGATAATCTTTTGGGTTAATTTAGATCAGTAAAAGGGGTATTTGAAAGCAAAAAGAAAAGAGGAAGAAGAAAGTAAAACTGGAATCAAAATTCCTATGTTTGCTTGTCTACATTGACTAAATCCATGAAACTGTTGCTTAACTTGTTACATACTTGTTTTTAAGCAGGAACTGGGTTTTCAATCATGGGTACCACCATGCTGATTTGAATACACGTCATACTATTAAAGTGCTCAGTTTTATATATCCTCTACTGAAATGTCAAGGACTGTTTATACTCCTACCCTTCAAGACAGCATGGATGAAACTGGAGGGAATTATGGTAAGTGAAGAAAGCCAGCCAGTAAAAGACAAATACCATATGATCTCACCTTTAAGTGGAACCTAGTGAACAAAATAAACAAGTAAGCAAACTATATTTATTTATTGACTAGTCACTTCATGCTAGACATTGAAATAAAGAATGAACTGACAGTAACTAGAGTGAAGGGGGACGGGAGAAAGAAGGGGAAGGGTCATCAAGGAGCATGTATAAAGAACCCATGGACAAAGCCAAAGGGGGTAGGATTGAGGGTGGGGAGTGGGGTTGGGTGGGTGGGAGAAAGTGGTGGCAGGAAAATGGAGACAACTATACTGGAACAGCAATAAAAAAAGAAAAGAAAAAAGAAACATAATGCTAATAAAAACACATAGTTACTTATTTTTTAAAAGTACTGTTTATAAGGATCTGTGAGCAAACTATACTGGAAAACAGTTAAGGTCAGGTGGTTCTCAGTGAGGATGGGGTTAACATCGCACAGGGATTACTTTGACAAATATAAGAACTTTCTTTTAGTTTCCTCAATGATGGTGAGGTTTGCTACTAGCCTTTTAGTGGACAGAAGCCAGAAGAAAATATTGACTTCAAATATCCTACTACATCTTTATAATCTTATTATAGTTATCTGAATCTAGAAGCTAACTCCATTTTACATATAAAAACTAAACATTTTTTCATGAATTTAATATATGCTAAAATTTCCAGGGATGCAATTACTGTAAATCAAGATACTCTGCTTAGGGTTTTGTGTCCTGTGTTTAAAAATGGGGGAGGGGATGAAGATAACTGTACTTAACAACAATAACAATAAATAAATAAAACTTATGTTCCTGATAGGGGTATTGCTCATGGTATTTGATTATGCAGTATAATGTGACTGTATTAGTCTGTATTTTAAGCTATTACTTTCTCAGAGATTCTAGGTGTAGGTGCAAGCCTATAACTACTTTATTTTCATTATTTTCTCTACTATAGTTATATATGAACATGTAGATATGAAAATATATGTAGGTGTTTAAACACTTTATTTCCTTCTGTTTTATAGTTAGAGCAATATATTAATATTTTTGAAAGTATCAATTCAACACATATTTATTGACTAGTCACTTCATGCTAGACATTGTTCTATACACTGGAGATAAAAAATAAACGAAAGAGACAGAAATCTTTGCTTTCATTCTAGTGGGGGGATAGATATCATAGAAAATAAATGCAACGAGTAAATGACCATGTATTAGAAAGTGAAAAGTTATATAGAAAGAAAAAGAGAATGAAGCAGGGTGAGAATGACAAGAAATGTCCATTGTGAGGAGATTGCAAATACTGCAATTTTAAATAAAGTGGGCTGACAAATTTCATGGAGATGGTGACATTTATGCAAAAAGCTGGAAGGAGGTTGAATGAAGATAATTTAGAACAGATAGGTTTCTAGGACACGCTCTCTTTCTTCTGTATTTTCCTTTAGGTGTTCTTTTCCTTCAATTCTCTCTTCTTCCCTCATCCTTGGCGGTTTCCTTTCCCTTTCTTTCTCTTGTTTTGGGTTTCCATTCCCCTTTTAGGCCTCACACTGGCTACTTAAGCTCATATTGAACATTGTCTATATCCTTCAGGATTGAGGAAGTTGCTTACCCTTTACAACAATTAAAGCTGCTTATTATTTTGAAAACATAGACCTTTCTTTTGTGGTCATATAAACTCTTGGGCTATAAGTTGTGTGGGGTGATATCAGTTTGGTGTCAAATCTGATTGAAATAATTCACCGTCAATCTCATCATCCTATTACTCCTTCAGTATCTGCTTAGTCCTTTGCTCGTAGAATGTCTTCAAGAGGTTTTTGATGAGTTATTTTTAACCTCACTTATTGGACTGAAGAATAACTCCTATATTACAGTTAAGTAGGTGATGAAATCATTTCTATAATTCCAATGTGTCTTTCTCAGAAACACTCCCAAAAACACAGCTATGTAGAAGTCAGCAGACTGCCTCCAAAATGTATTTTGTTTTTAAATAACCTTGTTCAGAATCGTGTCTCCTGGGATTCAAAGAGGAAAACAAAACAAAAAACCTTGCAGTTAAAGTCAAGAGGTTTATATTTCAGATGTATACAACGAGTCCCAAAGTAATCAGTGGAAGCACATAACTGAGATTAGTATTTTCAATATCAGAGAAATTTTGTTGACTGGCTGCACATATAAAATTTAAAGAGTATATATTGGGTTTTGGCAGTAAAAATTGTATGCTACATATAAGGGCAGTATTCCAAAGTGATCTTGTCAGTTTACTTTAATTGGTGAATGTGAAATAAAAAATAACAACCCCCGTTTTTCCAAAAGAGATGTTTTTATCCAATCAATAAACTCCAAAAGAATGTTGAATGGTTTATAATAAACATGAAGCTGCCTGTCCAACCATCTTCCCCTGTCAATTAATGGGAGATGTTTGGTAGTAATGAGAACAGTTGCTTCTTACCCGTAGCAGTTTTATGGGTGGCTGACAAGTAAATATCAAGGTCACTCTCAAAACCAGGGTAACTAGTTCAAATAGAGGTCACCATTTAGAGTGATGTAGATGTGGTACTGTAACACAGTAGTGAACCAAAACAGTTCAGGAGAAAACAGAGTCAGTGTGCTATGAGTATGGAAAGAGGTGAACAACAGGTAAGACTTAAAGAATGTATAAATACGGATGCTGGTACCGATGGTGGCATTTAATGAGGCCCCAGTAGTACTGGACTCTTGGCTTTCAGTGGTGTTCTCTCTGTTTTTGAAAGTGCTTATCATCGGAAGAATGGGTTTTGAAGACTCATTCCCTCATTAACTATCTAGGTGACCTTAAGTAATTTATTTAAAATGTTTGAGGCTCAGTTTCTTTATCTGTAGAATGATAATAATGATTTCTCCAGAGCACAAATCAGGAGTTTTTGAGAGGATTGAAGTTATCAGTTTGTGTGTGTGTGTGTGTGTGTGTGTGTGGGTGTGTGTGTATGTGTGTAATCACTGAGGTTATTGTACTCTTTCCTATGTACCCCTGGAATCAGTTTTCATGGAATACTGTATTTTCTATCATATACTCCTTCCTCTGTAATCACTACTGAAATACCCAAAATGTGGCATAGAAATTGTTGCCAGTTTTTTTTGCTGACATTCTTTGCACAAATTTATCAAAATAGATGTTTATTTGACCAAAAAATAACATGTAAAAATCTCAATGTTCAGATGCAACTTGACATACCTGCCCCATGACTCCAAAGTTTCAGTAAATGACAGTTAATACTCAGTCAATATTGCAGCTAAGAGTCAGTGCCTTGGGTCATTTCTACAGGTTCTTCAATTGCCAAATTTACTCCACATCCCTCCAAGATTTATACAGAAAATCAGTCTCTGAGAGTCTGTCTTTAACTTTGTGCTTGGTGCTCTGTAATATCATGATATATGCTATTTACATTTAGTTTTCCATAGGAGAGAAAATGAGAATCGACTGCTTTCATTTGACTTTCTACTGCATATTACCGTCTCCCTCTTTACCTCACTACTTTTCATTAGATGATCTGATAGTGACTCAATTTGGTCTCCATACATTCAAAGTCTAAATTATTTAATATCTCATTATGGTTTTGCTTGGTTCTGACCAGTTATCTTGGTGTTATATGTAACTCTACTTGCAGTTGCATGCATATGTAAGCTGTAAGGATGGGCCCTAATCCATAGTTTTCCATCAGTTATCAAGGCTCTCTTTAGAACATAAAGTTATCTCAAATCCAGGAAAGAACAGATTTTTTGCCTATGGGTCCTGTTAAAGTTAACCTTCTTCTGCCATTCAAATGAGGGAAGACACAGCTATCCTTTAATTGGACCAGATGTTCGGAAGTGGCAATAAAGGTTCTAGCTAAGCACAGTGATTTAGATGACAAAAGAAATTTGAGTGTCTCCACTGCCAACTCAATTAAAAGATGGTACATTTATATTTGAGAAGAGTTTGTCAGCTGCACAAAAGGATGATTGCAATGCTATGACAAATCAAAAGAAGCTTTTGGACAGACTTATATGTGCACTATACCAAGACATATGTTTGTCTGTGTTAGGCTGTGGGAAACTTCAAATTGTAAGTCAAGAAAATGACATGGTGATATTTAGAAGCTTTTCCTGAGCTTATGACTGTGCTCTCTCAAAACAGAGAGAGGCTTTCCTATTCTGTGGAATGTTTTCATTACCCACCTTAGTCAGTGTCAGAAGATGGATACTATGCATTTTGAAAAGTTTAAGTACAGCAAATAGTCTTGAGAATAAAATGAAGGTTCTTAAGCTGTGCACTTTGAGCTGAGCCTCGCTAAAATAGATGGTACTAGCTTTGGCTTGGTGAATTGTTGACAACTATTGATTGTCCATTTGAGAAGAGCACAATTAGTATAATTTGCCAAGGTATGTGTAATCGAAAGTGGAAATCTTAAATGTGAAATGAAAAATTTAGTTAATGTGAGCCTGTCTCCTAGAACTGTTTTTTTTTTTTTTTTAACTCTAGGTAATTCTAAAAACATAGGCATTAGGGAAGGTGAAAATCAGTTTTCCTTGCCAGTTGCCATTATATTGAATGGTTGCAGATTTAAGCAAATATAAGATGCAGTTTATGATTATGTTTACCTAAAACCAGGGTGTCTGAAACATCTATGTCCATTGTTCTTGGATGCTTTCTTTATTTTGCTAATGCAGCTAAGAAGACATTACACTTGGTATTTATTCATCTTACTATTTATATTTTAAACAAGTTATTAAGAGTCATCATAAATAAGGACATGTAAATGTATTTTCTACATGCATACTTATTTTGAAAAGTAATTAGCAACATGTCTCAAGGTAATATTGATTTTGTCACAATATGTCCTTCTAATAATAATATGGGCCTGTGTGCCATTTATTTATACCATCAAAATAAATTGTGATTCAAGTGTAGACATCCAACATCATTTCTTGGAATTTATTCATACCATAAGCAATTGACAACAGACAAATGGATTGCATTTTTTGTTTGTTTTGTTTTGTTTTGTTTTTAGGATTTTATTTATTCATTTTTAGAGAGAGGGGAAGAGAAGGAGAGAGTGATGTGCCCTGACTAGGAATCAAACTGGCAACTCTTTTGGTTTGCAGCCTGCACTCGATCCACTGAGCTAACACCAGCCAGGGCTGGACTGCATTTTAAATATTCATTTGTGGTCATAACAGTTAACATTTGCACAGCACTTTAGAAAGCAGTGGCACACATGCTGTCGTACTGTACTCTCACAATACCTCTCAGGGATGAATAGTGGATATTATCATACCCATTGTAAAAAGGGATATACCCAGTCCTGCATTATTTCCACTCCATGCCACTTCTATAAATTCAGCTACAGAACAATCAGTATTGTAAGCTGTAATTGAGAATCTACAATTATAAATATTTAGAATCCTAAATTTTTGACAAATTACACATGTATTGACATGGAAAGCAATTGGTTAAAGATATCTAATACATCAGCTACACTATTATTGACCCTTCCATGGCAATAATTAATGAAACATGCCATCATATGCTCAAAATAGTTGCAGCAGGTAGTTTGAGTCACTATTCTGACCATTGGCAATATGGGAAATACCTCATTATGAGTCGGGATTTCAGCCTCCAAAAAATAGACTACCATCCTGGATAATTTGCTAGCTTTACCGATCTCATGTTTCTGGGAGTGACTGAATCCTCCTTCCTTCACGACTACATCCTATCTTCCTAAGCATCATCTCTTGCCAGGCTCTAATAAAGTAGTTCTTGTCTCTTTTCTTTTCAGGTCTAGAGTTGGTAATGGCTTCCTACTTATACTAGTGCCTGGGTACTTCAACATTTTTTGTTGCTTCCCTTAACCATGTGCACAACTCTGAATAGTCCTTTGATTAAATTATCTTTGAAATCAAAGCTGAGTCTATGATTTCTTACGTTTCTTACTAGTACCCTGACTAATGGTATTCCAGTTGATATAGATAAGCTTCTTTTATGCCTCATGGTAAAGGTCTTTAAATAAATGATTGAAAACTTTATCTTTGATTAAATTTTATGTATTTTATAATCTTGTTTTAATTAGTGAAATATTTTCTATTTTATTTGCTAACTGGTTATATTTGATATATAGTCTTGAATAGATGTAATGAAACTGAAAAATGCTCACAATAGAATACAAAGCCAGAATAAAAGAGAACAACAAACTATGTAAACATATAGAATATGATTCCAATGAAAAAAATTACCAATATTTTAAAGATATCTTTTAATAGTTAAACCTTGGGTGATTTTAAAATAGAAATATCCATTATTTAAAAGTTGACCTTTGAAGACAGATATAGCTCAAATTGTTGGAAAATATGCAAGGCAGACAGTGACTGGTAAGTGGCAAATTGTTGACTTGGAACTTCTACTTTCCTAGTCACACCCAGCCACTAAAAATGGTAAGCTGTTTTGAAGGGTCCCCAGAGTTTACTTCACTAGTAATTAACTGTATTGAAAAACCAGTTGCTGGTTAGGTTACTTAAACAACTGAATAACCTTGAATGCATGCTTTGAATTTTGGGGGAGTGGAAAAGATTTACATTCTTTTTAGAATGTAAAAGTTTTCATTTCTGTAAGAGCTACTTTTTATTCCTAAGGCATCTTAAATTTGTGTAACCTTGTACATCTCCTTTCCAAGATCTTTTGATTGAAGTGGACCATAGTTATTGACAGTTATTTGTTTCACAAAATTTCTGAAAGTTCTCAGAGCATGAATGCCTAATTCCATTAATTTAACTTTCATAAAATGAATTCCTTTTTTGTGAAAACATAAATGCACAATGAAAGTATTTCTTTCTCCCATTGCCTTAGATTCACACGAAAGAATTCTCATAGCTAAATGTAGCTAGCACACTCAATTTTCATATGAAAAATGTGTGAATAATTACCTATTCCCATTTGAGTTTTGTTACAACTCTGAGGACTTTACTGCTACTATTTTCATGCCTAATTTATTGTTTTCACATGAATTAATAGATGCTTGTCTATATGCAGCATCTACTCACTTAATAACTGGCCTACAATTTTTATCTAACCTCATCTCTTCTAGTTAAAACACTTTTATGTGGTAGAAAAGAATTGACTTTGAAATTCCTGAGATCTGGGATTGAATCCTAAATACATCTAAGATGTATATACATTTATGTAAGTTATTGAAACCCTTAGCCTCAGCTTCCTCATTCATGAAATGGAGGTGATATTAGCATCTGACTCTTGGGTTGTCATGAGTTTTTTAAATAAAATTATATGTGTAAAGCATCACATACATTACCTGGAATATAGAAAGTGCTCAAAAAGTATTCTGCCTTTTACCCAAATATAGCTAGAGAGATTTATCTGGAGATAGTGACATAGCCTAGTAGGAAGAAGATTACCATCAAACTTATCTTCTGGATGTCCCTCAAATCTCCCTCATAGAAAGAGCAGGCTCCCTTAATTCTAAATTGACCTTGTCATGATTAGACTCATATTTTCATGTTTTGGCCTACTCTGTTTCTTTTATGTATATGTGACATGTTTTCCTAGTTGGATTTGAGTTCTTGAGAGGTTTGTCTTTTCTTCTTACATACCCTCTAGATTTCTTCCAACAGTGATAGACATTCAACAAATACATACTGAATACTTGCCTAGAATTAAAAGCAGAGAATTTTAGACTTGTAGGGAATTTTAAAATCAACTTGCACGCTAACTTTATTTTACAAATGAGAAAACTGAGGTTCAGAGATGTTACAAAGCCTCCCTGTTATTACACACCTAGAAAGTCTCAGAGCAGCATTTTAGTTCAGCTCTGATTCCTATGCCAGGTCTCCATTCATTAATTAACACTGTCTTCCTTAACACGATGAATTCAATGGATTGGAAGATATACATTACTATCATGTGTCAGTGTTTTGGAGAACAGATCTTCTCTTGGTGGTATAATTTATGTAGATTGGTAGTTTTCCCATGTTAGCTTGCATTCAGAACCATCTGGAAGGCTTGTTACAATACAGAATGTAGGGCTCCACCCTCAGAGTTTCCGATGTATGTCTTATTAGGGCTTAAGATTCTACATTTCTTAGAAAAATGCTTAGGTGATACTGATGCTCCTGGCCCACAGACCATATTTTGAGAGAAGCTAAGCTAAAGTTATTATGGATTTTTTCCTCTTTCTCTTAAAACCATAATTGACCCAAGGAGGGATTGTGTAATCTGTTCTTCCTACAATGTGCAAAGTACATGACAGTACTTGGAACTAGCCTTACTTTGAAAGTATTATTCTTTTGTTCAAAAGAGAGCTATTGAGCACCTAATATGTATAATGCATGGTGTTATAGAGGATCTGCAGGTGCATAAGATCCAATGACTAGGCTCAAGGTGGCCTTGTGATATTATGCAAGAGAAAAAGTCCATTTTAGAAGTGAGGAATCAGCTATAATTTAAGAAGTGATGTAGTTGAGGGAGTTTCATTATAATTGTAGATGTGCTCCAGAAGTAATTATATTGATAAGATTCTGTTAATTATCAACAAAATTCTAACAAACTTTGGGAACATATAAGTAACTTCTGAAATGCTGAATATTATTTTCATATAATTGTATACTGTAATAGAACGTCTGGATTTTTTTTCTAATTTAGTTTTCATCTGAGCTATTATTAGTTACAATGGTGCTTGAGGTCTGAGAAAACAACTAACTATTTGTAAGTGGGAAAAGATATTCTAATCCTGGAATTTCTGCCAATTCAATTGGCAGAAGTGAAACCAATTCCAAATATGATGAACCCAATGACAAATGCATAAGGCAAATTAATGATTTTAGGCAGGATTCTTTCTAGCTTCCTTTTAGATACTTGTAACTAGGGTCCATAGACCACTAGGGGCTGTATAGTTGAACTTCAGGGGATCCTGACTCCTTTGAAACTCTATTCAAAAATGTTTTAGCACAAACTTGTTCTCTTCTGGTTTAGAGGGTTTATCACTTTTATCATATTCTCAATGAAGTTAACCACTTTCCTATTGGAGTACCAAGAGACAAATAAAATAATTACAACCCAAGGGCTCTGACTTAACTTTTGTCCTTGAATTCCACCTACCTTCACCAAGTGTCATGAGGGCTTTCTCCTCACTATTTTCATGAAAAGATAGAGAGGTTATTAAGAGAGAGAAACCATTCTAAGAAGACAACTCAGACCTTTTTCACCAACTGCATCCTTATCTGGGTTAGTTGCTTGTTGATCCCATATGCTCGCTTAGTCACTCTTTATTTAATTGTCATTTAGGTTTCAGCCCATATAGATAATTAATAGTCATAGCATCTAGAAAACTCCTGGGTCAAAGTATATGCAGATCGGTGAGTCTGCATGGATATCCCTGGAACAAATACTTATGTAGTATACTCTTCTTCGTCCTTTTTAGCTGTCTAAATTGTACCATATTGCAAGGTCTAGCTCAAATGCCTCTTCTTTCCATGAACTCTTATTTAATAGGTAAATGCAGAACTCTTTGGTCCTCTTCCTCATAGTACAGTATTGTTTTGGACTTTATCAGCCATTTTGTTCCTCAGTTATATTGTTTACCAGTGTTTTATATGCAGAGAATGAATGGTTCATATGGGCATACTGTGGTCCAAGCACAATGACATGAACAGAACACTTAAAAATCACTGTTGAACAAATACAAGGAGTGGTCCCAGGATGTTAACAGCATTCTCCAGATTTGAAAAGTTGAAACCTTGGCATCCTCATTGTGAAACCCTCATAGAACTTAGTAGTTCTAAGCACATTGATGTCCCATAAATTCATGGGAATAACACAGTTGGCAAAAAACCTGGCATGTGGCACAGAACATCTGTGCCTTCTAGGCAAAAATAACTGAGTCAGCAGCTGGCATTGTCAATTTCTTCTGTACCCACCATATGCTAATGGCTTCTATATCATGGATTCAACTAACAGTTTGAGTGGATGAGAACTATTTGGATTTTCAGCTTTGCTACTTGGGTTATATAGACAACTTTAATCCCCAAAGAATGTGTTTTTGAACATGATATGTGGTAGATGTTGAAGATGCTTGCTCACTGATATCTCATTAATTCAGAAGCATATAGTCATCAGTCATTTTGAAAATGCAGACTCACGCTAAATGATTTAACATTTGAAGTGTAGCAAACACTTTTACCTGCTGTGTGTAAATTGATCCTTATAAGAACCCTAAAATATATATGTGACTTACTCAAGGTCATTCAGGAACTCCATGACCTTT
Source organism: Phyllostomus hastatus (assembly GCF_019186645.2). Classification (NCBI taxonomy): domain Eukaryota; kingdom Metazoa; phylum Chordata; class Mammalia; order Chiroptera; family Phyllostomidae; genus Phyllostomus; species Phyllostomus hastatus. Next base: position 4,165,608 of record NW_025333841.1, on the reverse strand, counting down.
CCATTGAACTAGGCTACCTCCCTAATCCATATATCCTTGATTACTGAGCACCAGACTCAAAAAACAAATTCTTTTACCCTGAAAATCACCTTTCCTTGGCAGCTATATGATATAACTCTACCACTTTTAAAAAACAGAGTGAAGATAAAGCACAGACAAAATTAGATTTGACAACCTAATGGAGCACCCTTCTTTGTTATTTGAAAAGAACATCATTCAAGCATCATCATTCAACAGCTTTCAGTTCCAGCAAGTAAGGGGCATATTTACTTGGCATTTGAAGGAGAATTGAAGCCACCAAATCACACAGCAGAAAGCAACACAGAATTCCACTTTGATCAGTTATATTTCCTACTGGCCCTTGATTGGAAAGGTTTCTCTAAGATTCCAGTAGACAGTATGTTATATACCTCCTTTAATTAATGAGAAACAAAAACTTTCCAACAGTCAAACCTGATCACATTATTCAGCACATATTTACTTATTTTTTTTAGTGTTTCTCAATTTACAGAAGCTTGAAAAAGAGAAACTTCTGAGTAAATACCTTGTCCTGGATGTTTTAGGGTCCCTTCTCTGAAAACTAAGAAATCTTAATGCTGATGGCTTCTTCTGAGGTATATTAATATCCTAAAGCTCATGGACAAAGAAAACACAAACCATTTATGATTTTATATTTTTGTATCTGCTCTTATATCTTCTAGGAATGTCTTTCTTTTTCATCTAGTAATGTCTAAATCATCTCCATGACCTATGCTAGAATTCACTTCTTCAGTGAAGCTCCCCAATTTCTGCAAGTGGGAATATCCTTTTCCTCCTCGGTGTTCCCACAATATTTTATTCATTCTTTTGTTCTACACTTGCTGAATCACTTTAAATTCATTGTTTATTTCCCTGTTTTCCCATCTTGACCAAGAGTAATTTTAAGTTAGGACTCATATCTGACTTTTTCTGTTATCCACAGTGCCCAGGATATCATTACTCCTCCCTTATTCCCTTCTAGCATTTACTAAGTGGCAAATACCATGTTAAGAACCTTATAGAGGTCAGTCTATGAGGCAAGTAATGTTATCTTGATTTATACTCTAATTACACAGTTGAGAAGTCTGGGTTTTAAGTTAAAGTAAGTAAAATTCACTTAACATATTATTAACTATTTTTAAAGCAAAAAAAAAAAAACTTTCAGTGCCATTTAATTTATTCACGATGTTGTACAACCATCACCTCTAGTTTCAAAATATTTTCATCACCACATAAATAAACTCTACCTATTGAGTAGTCACTTCCCATTCCACTCCCCCTGCTCCTGGAACCCACTAACCTACTTTCTTTCTCTATGGATATGCCTATTCTGGACATTTTGTATAAATGAAACATCATAGGATTTGACCTTTTGCATCTGAAAAGCCTGGATATTATTTCAATTCTACCTAAATCTGGAGTCCATTCCTTTATTGCACTATTTCTTTGTGCTTTACATTATAGGTGTTCACTATATATTTGATGAATGAATGAAGGATTGTAGAAAGGACACTGATCAAACAACTTATTTTCTACTTAACCTCATTATTTATGATTTGATTCACTTTCATAAGTGAACCTTCTGAAGCTTTTACAAACTGTCAGTCAAACAAACTGCAGCTTAGAGGTAGCTGAACAGAAAGAAAAGTGGTGAGGGGCACAGGTTTGCAGTGAATTTTCTGTTTAGGATCAATATTACTTCAAATTGACACTTATGATTGATTTACCCATGATTACATTTTTGGGATAAATACAGAAGAGCCTAGGTGATTGGAGAGAAGATTGTCAGCTATGCCATTTGTGAATGGCTTATCAATTTGGTTGCCAGGGCTAGAGGAGTGAGCTCCTGGAGAAGAAATGAATTCAATTTTTCTCTAGTAACCACTTTGCCCCAACATGTGAACAATTGCTTGGGCAGAAACTGGTTTTGAGGGGCTGGTTTCTATGGGGTGCCAAGAAAATTTGAGAAGTGCCTCCTTGCTTGAAGGCAGTCTGATTTGATAGGAGAGGTGTTAGAGTGTTATTTATTTTGGGGGGGGGATTCACAATGTGAGAGGTGGCTGGCACTACTTGAAAGGCAATCAAATACATGACATTAATCTTTAATGACTGACCTGTCTGGTTATAACTAGGGAAATTCCAAATAGATAATTCTTACTATTTCATGTTTCTGTCAAAATGCACATTAATTTTTTATTGCCTACACGCAGTGTCTTTCAGGAACCTTTCTTGTTGTTTTTTAATTCTTTTTAAAAAAATTTCTTTCTTTCTTTCTTATAGTTCAAGTACAGTTGTCTCCATTTTCTCCCCAACACACTCTCCCTACCCCTGCCATCCCCACCTCCCACCCTTGATCCCATGCCCCTTTGGCTTTGTCCATGTGACCTTTATACATGTCAGAAGGCTTTCTTAATGATGTCTCTACTTTTATTAAAAAGGAAATTATACCTTCACTGACATAACAACAGAAAATTAGTATACTTAACTCTTAGACCATCTGCTCTTTGGGGTGCTATTTCAACTTGGGCTTTGCTTGTTTTGTTTTATGACACTAAAAAAAAAATTTCAGTTTTAGTTACAATTATTTACAGAAAAAAATAAAATGACAAATGAAATAATTCTTTTTCTATCTCCAAAGAAAAAGGAAACAAAACCCATAAAATATTAAATGGTTTTCTATTGTTTCTATATAGATTTGGAGAAAGAGACAGTAACATCTGAGTTTGACGCATAGCTAGTTGATCACTTATGCCTCTCTATACCACTGTACATATAAGAAGGGCTTAAATTTTACTTAAGTTAAAATTTTGATTTTGAGATAATCATAGATTCATGTGCAATTTTAAGAAATAACATAGAGGAAAAATTCAACACCTATTTGTGTCAAAAACTCTCAGAAAATAAGGAATAGAGGGAACAAAGCTCAACATGATAAAGGTCATATGTTACAAACCATCCTTAAACTCAATGAGCAATAACTAAAAGCTTTTATTAAGATGAGGAACAAGACAGGGATGTCTACTTTCACCTCTTTTATTCAACATAGTACTGGAAGTCCTAGTCAGAGCAATCAGACAAGAATAACTGAAAAGCATCCAAACTGGAAAGGAAGGAGTAAAAACTGTCAATATTTGCACATGACATGATACTGTATATGGAGAACCCTAAAAATTTACAATAAAACTACTAGAACTGATAAATTAATTCAGTAAAATAGCATGATACAAAATAATTATCCAGAAATCAGTTGCAGTTTCATACACTCATAATGAATTATCAGAAAGGAAAACTAAAAAAAAAAAAATCCCATTTACAATTATATCAAAAAATACATAGCAATAAAATTAAACAAGGATGTAAAAGACCTGTACTCAGAAAATTACAAGACACTGAAGACAGAAATTGAAGAAGATACAAATAAGGGGAAGAATACACCATGTCTATTGATAGGAAAAATTAACATTGTTAAAATATCTGTACCAACCAAAGCAACCTATAGATTCAATGCAATTCTTATTAAGATACCATAGGGAACTGTTTTGTATGGCATGGAGAATGTAGCCCAGCCCCTGATCTGGAAAATCAATGGGAGCAAGTCAGCACACAGGACCTGAGCCCACAGATATGTTTTCCTGTGGGGAATCAGGACTGCATTGTACCTAGGCTGCTTTGAGGCTTGCTTCTTGCTAAAACTCCCTCACCCTGAATTGAGGCAGCAAATGTTTACTGCATATCTTTAAAGTAACTTCCTGAAGTCTGTGCTAATTCTCCCAAGGATGGAGTGTAACCAGACCAATCACTCTTATTGTTCCCTTGCATTTGCAACACTTTTCTTTGTTACCTGTAAGAAGTAGTCAGTAACATCCTTTGCTTTGTTACCTGTAAAAAGTAATCACCTAAAGCAAACCTGAGCATAATGAATGAGAACCTTCTTTGATGTATACTATTAAAAAGCAATAAAAGCCTGTCCAGGCAGGGGTTGAGGCCCTCTCTCACTCAGAGAGTGGCCATGCTATCCCTTTTTCTCCACAGGACTTCTGTAGTCCTTGTGAATGTGTTCATCACAGCCACAACACACAGATCCCGTGGGCGAGGATCCACATCAACATACCAATGGCTTATTTCACAGAACTAGAAAAAAAATGTTCCAAAAATTTAAATGGAATGACAAAAGATCCCCAAATAGCCACAGCAATGTTGAGAAAGGAGAACAAATTGGGAGGAAACACACTACCTGATATCAAAATATACAAGGCCAAAGTGATCAAAACAGCATGGTACTGGTATAAAAACAGAGCTATAGATCAATTGAACAGAATAGAGAGCCCAGAAATAAACTCATGCCTTTATGGTTAATTAATATTTTACCAAGGAGGCAAGAACATACAGTGGGGTAAAGATAGTCTATTGATTGGGCAGAAACATGCACAAAAATGAAACTATACCACTTTCTTACATAATATATAAGAATAAATTCAAAATGAATTAAAAACTTAAATGTAGGTTGTGAAACCACAAAAATCCTAGAAGAAAACATAAGTGGTAAAATATCTAACATTGTTTATAGCAATATTTTTTCTGATATATTGCCTCAGGCAAAAGAAACAAAAAAACCCATAAACAAATGTGGCTACATCAAATTAAAAAGCTGTTGCACAGCAAAGGAAAACGTCAACAAAATGAAAAGACTACCACAGAATTGGAAAGCATATGTGCTAATGATATAACTGATAAGGGGTCTGTATCTAAAATTTATCAAGGCCTTATAAAACTCAACAAGAAGACAAATAATCCAATTTAAAAATAAGCAAAGAGGCTTCTCCAAGATGGAGGATTAGGTAGATATGCTTCACTTCTTCACACAATCAAAACAAGGAATCAACCAACTTAAAAACAAACAACAAAACAGCCAGAACTGCCAGAAAATCAAACTGTATGGAAGTTTGGCAACCAAGGAGTTGAAGATGAAACATTCATCAAGGCTGGTAGAAAGGGAGGAGTGGGCAGCCTGGGTAGAGAGGACACACGGCAAGGTGGTGGCTGATGGACCAGGTGGGAAATGTGATGACTGGTGGATTGGGCAGTCCCACATTGCATATGGATAAACTAGGAGGAACAACTGGAGAGCAAGAGAGACTGAGCAACCCAGGGTTCCAGTATGAGGAAAGAAAACCTCAGAACCTCAGGCTATAAAAACCTGTGGGGGTTGTGGCAGAGGGATAAACTGCCAGTCTCTTAAAAGTATGGCAAGAGCCAAGCAAGCAGCATTTCCCCTCATCTGATGCCTCTCCCACACACAGCACCACAAGTTGGCAAAGTGGGTTGGCCTTCCCTTGCAAAAACCTAAGGCTGTTCCCTTAGATCATAACAGGTGTGCAGAGAAAAAGAAATATGGCTCAAATGAAAGAACAGATCAAAACTTCAGATAAAGAACTAAGCAACAAGCAGATAGACAAGTAGATAGACTTATCAGATGCAGAGTTCAAAACACTGGAATCAGGATGCTCACAGACATGACTGAGTATGGATGCAAAATAAAGGAAGAGGCGATAGTTATACAAAGTGAAATGAAGGAAAAAATACAAGGAACCAACAGTGAAGGGAAGGAAACCGGGACTCAAATCAATGATTTGGAACAAAAAGAAGAAATAAACATTCAATCAGAACAGAATGAAGAATCAAGAATTAAAAAAAAAATGAGGAAAGGCTTAGAAACATCTGGAACAACTTTAAACATCCCAACATCTGAATCATAGGGGTGCCAGATGGAGAAGAGGAAGAGCAAGAAACTGAAAGTTTATTTTAAAAAAGTAATGAAGGACAACTTCTCCAATTTGGTGAAGGAAATAGACATGCAAGTCCAGGAAGCTCGGAGAGTCTCATAGAAGTTGTACCCAAGGAGGATCACGCCAAGACACATCATAATTACATATCCAAATTAAAGATAAGGAGAGAATCTTAAAAGCAGCAAGAGAAAAGATGAGAGTTACCTACAAAGGAGTTATCATAAGGCTATCAGCTGATTTCTCAAAAGAAACATTGCAGGCAAGAAGTAGCTGGAAAGAAGTATTCAAAGTGATGAAAAGGAAAGGCCAACATCCAAGATTTCTCTATGCAGCAAAACTATCATTTAGAATGGAAGGGCAGATAAAGTGCTTCCCAGATAAGGTAAAGTTAAAAGAGTTCATCACCACCAAGCCCTTATTATATGAAATGTTAAAGGGACTTTAACATCAAAAGAAGATCAAAACTATGAACAGTAAAATAACAACAAACTCACAACTATCAACAACTAAACCTTAAGAAACAAAGACAAAAACAAAAACAAAAACAAACTAAGCAAACAACTAGAATAGGAACAGATTCACAGAAATAGAGATCGCATGGAGGGTTATCAGTGGGGAAGGTGAGGGTGGAGAATTGGGGAAAAGGTGCGGGGAATAAGAAGCATAATTGGTAGGTAGAAAATAGACAGGGGGAGGTTAAGAATAGTATGGGAAATGGAAAACCCAAAGGACTTATATGTATGACCCATGTATGAACTAAGTGTGGAGGAATGCTGGAGGGAATGGGGGTACCAGGTGGAGGGAGATAAAGGGGAGAAAAAATGGGACAACTGTAGTAGCATAATCAATAATATATACTTTAAAAGTTGGCAAAGACCTCAATAGACACTTCTCCAAAGAGGACATACAGATGTCCAATAAATATATGAAAATATGCTCAATGTCACTAATGGTCAGAGAAATGCAAATTCAATCCACTAAGAGATATCACTTAATACCTGTCAGAAGGGCTATTATCCATAAAGCAACAAACAAGTGTTGCTGAGGAAGTGGAGAAAAGGGAGCCCTCATGTACTGTTGGTAGGAATGCAGATTTGTGCAGGCACTGTGGAAAGCAGTATGGAGCTACCTCAAAAAAAAAAAAAAAAAAGAAACTGACTTAAGACCTAGCAATTCCAATTCTGGGAATATATCCAGGGAAAGTCAAAACACTAATTTGAAGGAATACATGCATCCTTATGTTCATTGCAGTGTTGTTTACAATAGCCAAGATTTGGAAAAAGCTGAAGTGTCCATTGGTGGATGAGTATATAAAAAAGCAGTGATACATTTTCACAATGGAATACCACTCAGCCATAAAAAAATAAATCTTACCCCTTGTGACAGCATGGATATACCTTGTAGGTAACTGTGCTAAGTGTCATAAGCCAGTCAGGGAAAGATAAAATGTGATTTCACTTATATATGGAACCTAATTAATAAAATACAGTAAGAAACCAAATAGAAAGAAACTCATTGATACTGAGAACAGACAGGCAGCTATTAAAGGGGAAGGGTGAAGGGATTAAACAAAAAAAATTTTAGAGACACTGATAACAGTATGGTGATTACCAGAGAGAAAGGGCATAAAGGAGATAGAAACAGGTAAAGGGGGAATAAATGATGATGGAAGGAGAGTTGACTTGGGGTGGTCAACACGCAATATAATATACAAATGATGTACTATAGAATTGTACACCTAAAGTCTGTATAATTTTATTAATCAATGCAACCCTAACAAACAGTAAATAGATAGATAAATAAATAAATAAATAGAAATAATAAACTCAGTCTACTCTTTACTCAGTTTCCCCCAATGTCTTGCAAAATAATAGTATACAAAATGACAACCAAGATATAGAAATTGACACCATCAATATATAGAACAATGTTATTACCACAAGAATCTTTGTGTTACCTACTTATTGCCACACTGTCCTCCCTTGAACTTCTATCGCTAACCTGTAGCAAATACTAATCTGTTGTCTATTTCTATAATTTTGGAATTTCAAGATTGTTATATAAATGTAATTATATGGTATGAAAGCTTTTGAAACTGGCTTTTTTCATTCATCATAATTCTCTGGAGATTCATCCAAGTTGTTATGTGTGACATTATACTTAATTGGTAGGCAGATTACAGATATTTTACAGGACAAAATTAGATAATTGGAAATATTCAGTCTTCAAAATTTTTGTTTTTCAGAGTTTATTAAAACTCAATTATTAAGATGGAAAGTTAACACATTAATTATGCATATGTGTCTAATCCATGTGTGAAGTCCATTTCTATATACACTTATTCCAGGAGCATAAATTGTTCAAGGGCAGTGAGCATGCTGTGCTTAACCATCAGTATTGATTTTCTGTTGTGGACTGCGCTTACCACAAAATCAAGAAACTACAAAAATAATCTGAGGGTTTGAAAAGTGGCAAGTTGTGTTTGCTGCTGTGGTTGACACTCAGAAAAAGAATTTGTTAAGGTTCATTTATCATGTGTAGTTTCTCACTGAGACTATAAAAATAGATCTACATGTCCTAGTATGATATATGAATTAAATAAAACAGATCAAAATGTAAGTTTTGCTCCTCTACCATTTTTAAGTCAATCAAAAGGTTTTTTTTTTACTTACACTTACTGGTTTATTATAAAGGGTATTATAAAAATGGAGATGAACAGCAGATGGAGAGGTATATAGGGTAAATCCCAGAAGAGTCCTGAGTGCAGGAGCTTCTCTTCCCACGAAACTGGGGTGTGCCCCAAATCTCATAAAATCTTGTTCAATACTTTTTATATAACTTAACCCAGAATCCTCCCTTCCTCTCTCCCAGAGGTCACAGGGTGGGGGCTGAAAGTCCCCACCCTGTAATCACTTGGCCCTCTGGTGACCAGATTCATTCCACTTATGGGTCCACCCTAAGTCACTTCTAGCATAAACTCAGGCATGCTCAAAAAGGGAACCCTAGTGCACTGATGGTGGGAATGCAGACAGACTGGTGCAGCTACTGTGGAAAACAGTATGAATTTCCTCAGAAAACTAAAAATGGAACTGCCTTTTGACCCAGCAATTCCACAGCTGGGATTATACCTTAAGAATTCTGAAACACTAATTCAAAAGAACCTATGCACCGCAATGTTCATAGCAGCACAATTTACAATAGCCAAGTGCTGGAAGCAACCTAAGTGCCCATCAGCAAATGAGTGGGTTAAAAAACTATAGTACATTTACACAATGGAACTCTACACAGCAGAGAGAAATAAGGATCCTACCCTTCAGGAAAGCATGGATTGATCTGGAGAGCATTATGCTAAGTGAAGTAAGTCAGGCAGTGAAAGACAAATACCATATGATCTCACCTATAAGTGGAAAATAATCAACACAACAAATCAGCAAGCAAAATATAACCAGAGACACTGAAGTTCAGAACAAACTGACAGTAACCAGAAGGGAGTTGGGAGGGGACAGTGGGGAGAAGGGTTTTCAGGAACTACTATAAAGGACACATGAACAAAACCAAGGGGGAGGGTGGAAGCAAGGGAGGGAGGTGGGTTTGGCAGGGTGGGGGGAGTGGTGGGGGAAAATCCAGACAACTGTAATTGAACAACAATAAAGCAATTTTTTTTTTTAAAAAAAGGGGCTCCTTGTGAATGACAAAACACACTCCTATCACTCAGGAAATTCCAAGGGTGTTATGAACTCTGTGCCAGGAACAATGCAGAAAGACCAAATATATTTCTTATACCACAGCCCCTCCTCCCACTTTCAGGCTCTGGTAACCACTGATCTGTTTTCTGTCCCAAGAGTGTTGCCTTTTTCAGAATGCTGAATAAATGGAATAATAAAATAGATAGCCTTCTGATTTGGGCTCCTTTCATTTAATGTGTATTTAAAATTCACCTATTTTTGTTTTTTAATTAAATTTATTGGGGTGACATTGGTTGGGAAAATTATATAGGTTTCAAGTGTATAATTCCAAAATACATCATCTGTATATCGTATTGTACATTTAGCACCCAAAGTGAAGTCTCCTTCCATCACCATATATAATTCAAAAAGTTTCTTTGAGATTTTGTTAATAAACCAAACGCAATTTAGATCTTTTAGATTCACTAAACTCACTAGTTATTTCCTCTGTGCTTTTGCTGTCATGTCAGCTTTGTTTAATATAGACACCATACCTTGATTAGCAAGAAAACCAATTGAAAACTTGAGTTACCTTACTGGAATACTATGTAAAACGATACTCTGGTATAATTAAAATGGCTTTTATGTATTTAAGGATCATATTTCAGGCTGAATTCTTCAGGCACATATTGCATCATGGTGAAGTGGAAAGCATTGGACGTTTGAGATTCAGAGAAACTTAGATTTGAGTCTCATACCTATAGCTTACTAACTGTGTGACACTGGCAAGATACCACAAACCTCACTTGTACATATATTATATGGGATATTAATACTTATTCTACTCTAGAATTATCTCCATTTCTCTGTTCCTTTTTTAACCACAATTTCTTGTAAGAGGTGCCTAGAGTTTCCATCTTAACTTTCTTACCTCACATTGTTTCTCAGCACACAACAATAGGTTTTCATATCAGCCATTCTAACGATATTTTTTGTCAAGATGACCAGTACTACAAAGTTCCAGCTTGGCAGCTTTAGATTATCTAGAGGAACAATGGGTCCAGGTCTACCAAGGGTCTATTTTACTGGAAAGATAATATTATCTTTGAAAAGACCTCTTTAACTAGTAGAAGAGATGGTCTTTTTGAATGCTGTACAGTGTTAGTTCTGGAGAGTAAGGGAGGAGATGTGGGAAAGATTCTAAAATCTTCTTAATGTCTATCACTCTGATTCTTCTCAAGCCTAGCTGTAAAAAATCTGAGTCTTGGATTGTGAGAATCATTATAAGATGTGATAAAAAATAGTAATAGAAAGAACTATATCACTCAAGTCAATGTAGGATGTCAACAGCATAAACTTACATTATTTTTTAGCCTAAATATGTACTAGAGCATAACACTAAGTGCGACTGTGCAGCATCTATAAGGACAAGATACAGCAGCTTCTTCATTTGGAGTGACTTTGTAGTACAGAGTATTGCAAATGTTAGAGCATGGGAACAGATACAGCTATGTAAGTCAAAACCATGCCAGTCTCCATCTGGAGTGTAAGTAAGATATCACTCAGTACTTTGTCATCAATTTTGTATCCTTAAGGTAGCCTTGTGTTTGTAATGGTGGTGCTACTGAGGCCATCTAAGTTATGAGTAAAAACTACAGTGGCTGGAGCAGGAAAGGACAGGAGAAAATGGCAGATGCTACATGGCAGCCAAGATGGCTACTTGAGAAGCATACACCAAACATTTCTCTTAACAAGTCCTAGAACTCCCTATAAGGAATTTAAAAGAAAGCAAAAATGACATTGGTTTTCTATTTTATTCAAAGTGAAATCTGTACTCCTTCTGAATTCCCAGGACTTACATGATCTAACTTGTATTTATTTCTCCAACCTCATCCCATACAACCTTCTTCTTTTCTCATAACATTCCATTCACACTTCCTGCGTTTATGCTTTTTGAACAAACTAAGCTTGTTTACACCTTATGGCCCTGAACTCTCAGTTTTTATGCCTGGAATGCTCTTCTAGTTATCCCATTGTCACTCATGTCTCATCTCAAATGTCACCTCTACAGAGAGGTCTGAACTAAACACCATGTCTACAGTGACTCACTTCTTACTTCCTCACCCTGCAGTTAATCTCTATTTTTAGTTTTTATTTTATAACATATTTTATTACATGAACATTTTTTAAATAACCTGCTTATTGTTGGCTTCCCTTCCCCTAAATACAAGCTTAATGAAGGCAGGGATCTTGCCCAGTCTGTTAGAACAGTCTTACACAAGAAGACACTTAATAAGTGCTTAATAAATAATTACTTATAATTAATAATTATTCTATGTTATATGTTTAATATAGAATATAAGTATACCACACAGGTGTTATTTTATAAGTCTCTAATTATATATTCTAGATACATTATATGATATAAAACTATATAATTATAAATGAACATTTTATGAGCTGTATTTATAATTAAGTATGAATGATTAATAATTAAGTATAAATGAAAGGGGTGAGAGTTTATGATATAGCTATGAATTCCAATGTTTATTGGTCATGTATGGGGGCCTTTGATCTCACAGTAATAAAGCACACGGCTATCTGCCTTCTGCCTAGCTTTTTGGCTATACTGAACAATGAGCTCCTCCAGTATGTCTCCTGTGTCTTTCCCATAGGTTGTTCTTCTTTAGTAAACACTCTCACTATATATATCCATGCCTCACTTGAATGATTAATTTTTAGTCATCTTTCAGTTTCAGCTTACATGTCACATTTTGGTAAGACTTGGTTTGTACTTACAGAGAAAGTTTCCTTGCATCTGTATCATGTCATGCAGTTACCAAGCTCACTGGAACATCTAGTATTCCTCAGTAAGAACTTGTTATCCTACTGTAAGTATCCTGCATAGGATAAGGCCACTTTTTCATTACTGTACCTATATCCACTTGACTTGTCAAGGGTATTGCTCTCTTTGCTTCTGATCTGCGATAGCTTACAAATCTCCATGTGAGCTCCTTTTCTTGCGGTGTCTTAGAACAGAAGGACTTTCCACAAACATGGAAATTACTTATATCAATATTATTAATGGCCTTACTTTTTCTCTGACCTCTCTGATCTCTTCTATAATCTGTCTTTGTATCTTAACACTGTACATGTTATCCACAGGATTTTACTGAGAAATGGAGATGGCCCTCTCCTTTTAGTTGAAAGGAAACAGGTTGTTTATGTGCTCTCTGTAGGACCCCTGCCTTCTCTGGAAGTTGTGCTTCCAGGGCATACATTTGGAAATTTGAGACAAATATTTTCGTATTACAGTTCTTAGTTTCTTTCCTGCAGAGAAAAGTGGGATCAAAGGGACACTCTGCCCCAAGGATGACAGCTGTGGCTTAGGGGTCAGTGAAGCAGCTACCTTTTATCTCTTCTCTTCTCCATCATTATGATTGCACATGAATCTATCAACTATATAACCCTTGGAGCTTGACAATTGAATATAATAGCCTCTGATACAGTAAGTCCCTGTTGTGCAATTGAGAGTTGATTGACCATGACCTGAATTGTTCCACTGAGCCTAATCACACCCCTAGGAAAGCTTCCCTGAAGGGCAACCTTATCTTCATAAACTCTAATATCTCTAAACAGTTTCTGAACACCCATTGATGATATTCATGATAATAATAGTGATGACAACAAGAACTATGTTGGTAATGAACATTTATTACTCACTAGGATATAAGTTCTGAGAGCAAGTCTTTTTACTAGTCAATTTAGTTATATACCCCAAATGCCTAGAACAGTGTCCAGTACATAGTACAGACTCAGCAAATATTTTAAAATTAATGAATAGGTATTTACTGTACACTATTACTTGTGCAAAAGGTCTTACAAAATGTTCACTTTTAATCTGTGACAGAACTTCATGATGAACTATTTATGTAATCATTTTACAGGTAAGGAAACTAAAGTTTAGAGATGTTAAATATAGCTTTTCCAAGACCTTAGAGCTAATAAGTGATGGAAATGAAATTCAAATCCAAGCAGTAGAAATTCATACCTCATACCCTTAACCTCTATGTTCTTTTTGGAGATTGATTGATATATTTTGTGTCAATAAAATGCAAATTAAATGGATAATTCATAAAGAAAGCATTTTGGTTTTAGCCAAAATGCTTAAGTGTGAATATATATTCTGCAAACTGTGAAATTCATATTAACTAGAAAGGGTGAGTAACTTTGGAGACAGGTGCAGGAAAGCTCTATAATCTCTTTTCAGGTTAAACTGGCTGCCTCTCAAGAGAATAAAATATCTTCCTCAGGAAATTCAAGTTCCTTCAGAATGTTCTATGTACACATTACTGTACACAAAACTGCATGTGACAGCAGTTTTGAACTGTGTTTCTAGTGACCAGCTGAAATGAACACATTGCATTAATAATTAGTTCATAGTATAAAGGTGCAGCAATGGCTTTTAGTTAAATACCTGTATGTTTTATGGTTTTGAAATTAATTATTGTACCATGTGTATGTTTTCCCATACTTTACATTTTCAAGACTTATGTTCAATCTATGGATCCATTTAAAGGCTCTGTAATGTAGTATTTGAAAGCATACATTTGAAGACAAGAATTTGAATGTTTTTGCCCCTTATCTCTTGACCAAGGCAAGTCAATTCACTAACTGCTGTTGAATGTTCATATCTGTGAGATGGGAAAAACAGTATCTACTATTCCGAGTTACAACATTAAAATAAAGTAAATAATATGAATCACTCGAAATAGGTTTTGATATGTAGTAAGAGTTTAATAAATACTCAATGTAACTTTTTCTCACCAAATTCCTAAAGAAGACTAGCACTTCATATGCTATACACTTACATTTGTTCTTTTGGGTTTTGGTTATAGATGTTATCAGTAACAACGTAATAGAATGTTCATTACCTCTTGATCCAGAAGAACAGGATTCAAGTCTTGGATCTATAGTTTATTAACTCTATGATCTTAAACCTTTGCAAGCTGGACATGCTTTTCTTGACATTTACATTTTCCTTGCTAAGGTACAAATGACATATTTAGACATGCAGTTTAATTTTTAAGGTTCTTAAATTGAAGGGTAGGAAACCTTTTTTTTTCTACCATCTTAGGTTCTCTAGTTAAACCTAAGAATTAAACTGACATAAGACACAAACAGGAGAGAAGCACATGTACCTGGGAGTCTTCACAAAAAAATAACTAAGAGCTGAAGAAGCAGTTAGGGTTGAATGCTGAACCAATCAGAATATCCTCTGATTTTCAAATTTGATAAGAAAATTATCATTTTGTCTGGTCTGTTAAGTGGAACAGATATAACTTTGGATTCATATAATATCAATCTCTACAATGTAGACCAAGTCCAAATCCTTCCTGAATTCTCACTGCCTTTTCTTAGTTTCCATGAAATTGCTCTGACTTCTCATACAGCCGAATAAAGTTCTTTCTCATTTTTTTCTTTTTCTTTTGGGGTATGACAAAGTTGATTATGAACTGTACTTAAAGTTGTAATTGAGCATGAAATATTTGAACTGTGCAGGGGGGGGTCCTAATCTGGAAAAGTGAGAGATGACTAATGTCACATTCATATTAGAGTGCTCTCTTCAGTTTCCATTTTTTATTTAATTGTTTTGGAATTTGCCATTTGTAACAAAATTTATAATTAATAATTGAGCAAAAAATAAACACTCATAGACACGAACAACATCATGGTAATTACCAGAGGGAAGGTGGGTAAGGTAGAAGAGGGTAAAGGGGGGATAAATGGTGACAGAAGGAGACCTGACTTAGGGAGGTGAACACACAGTACAATATACATAAAATGTGTTATAGAACTGTACATCTGAAACCTACACAATTTTATTAAGCCATGTCACCCCCAATAAATTCAATACCATTTTGTAACAACTCATATATTTGATAAGATACCAGAAATGACTGACTATAAAGACATAAAGTTCCCCTGGCTGGCGTAGCTCAGTGGATTGAGTGTGGGCTGCGAACCAAAGTGTCGCAGGTTCGATTCCCAGTCAGGGTACATTCCTGGGTTGCAGGCCATGACCCCCAGCAACCGCACATTGATATTTCTCTCTATCTCCCTCCCTTCCCTCTCTAAAAAAAAAGTAAATAAAATGAAAATATTAAAAAAAAAGACATAAAGTATATATGGCCTATATTTGGAAACAATGAAAACATTATAAAATGTTAAATGTAAGTTTTCAATCAATATGTGATTTCCAATAATCATAACAGCATTCATGTCTTCATAAGAATATGATCTTGCCCTGGCTGGCATAGCTCAGTGGATTGAGCACGGGCTGCGAACCAAAGTGTTGCAGGTTCAATTCCCAGTCAGGGTACATGCCTGGGTTGCAGGCCATGACCCCCAGCAACCGCACATTGATGTTTCTCTCTCTCTATCTCCCTCCCTTCCCTCTCTAAAAATAAATAAAATCTTTTAAAAAAAAGAATATGATCTTGCAAAACAAGTATGGTTATTCTGTAAGCCAAATATCTGCAAGAACTTTTTAAAAAAATCAGTTCAGAATTAACATTTAGTATACTGGCATCTAGTATACTGTAGGTCTTTAATATATGCTTATTTTTTCATGGTTGTTCAAGTACAGTTGTCTCCATTTTCTTCCCACCCTTGATCCTACCCCACTTTGGCTTTGTTCATGGGTCCTTTATACATGTTCCTTGATGACCCTTCCCTTTCTTTCTCCCATTATACCCTCACCTTCCTGCTCTGGATACTGTCAGTTTGTTCTTTATTTCACTGTCTCTGGTTATATTTTGCTTCCTTGTTTGTTTTGTTGATTAGGTCCCACTTAAAGGTGAGATCATATGGTATTTGTTTTTTTATCACCTGGCTTATTTTGCTTAGCATAATGCTATCCAGTTCCATCCATGCTGCTGAAAAGGGTAGGGGCTGATTCTTTCTTTCTGCCACACAGTATTCCATTGTGTAAATGTACCACAGTTTTTTATCCATTCATTTACTGATAGGCACTTAGGTTGCTTTCAGCACTTGGCTTTTATAAATTGTGCCACTTGCTGTGAACATTGGGGTGCATAGGTTCTTTTGAACTGGTGTTTCAGGGTTCTTAGGATATATTCCCAGCAGTGGAATTGCCAGGTCAAAGGGCAGTTCAATTTTTAGTTTTCTGAGGAAATTACATACTGTTTTCCACAGTGGCTGCATCAGTCAACATTCCCATCAGCTGTGTACTAGGGTTCCCTTTTCTCCACAACCTCACCAACACTTATTTGTTTATTTCGTTATGATGGCCATTCTGACCAGTGTGAAGTGGTATTTCATTGTGATTTGAATTTGCATCTCTCTGGTGGCTAGTGATGCTGAGCTACTTTTCATATGTCTCTGGGCCCTCTGTATGTCCTCCTTGGAGAAGTGTTTCTTCAGGTCCTTTGCCCATTTTTTAATTGGATTGTGTGTCTCCCTAGAGTGGAGTCCTGTGAGTTCTGTACTCAGGAAACTACACAACACTGAAGAAAGAAATTAAGGAAGACACAAATAAATGGAAGCATATGCCATGTTCATGGATTGGAAAAATTAACATTATCAAAATGTCCATACTACCCAAAGTAATTTATAGATTCAATGCAATCCCTTTTAAAATACCAATGACATTCTTCACAGATCTGAGCAAATATTTCAAAAATGTATATGGAACCATAAACAACCCCAAACAGCCTCAGCAACTGTGAGAAAGAAGAACAAAGTAGGAGGGATCACCATATCTGATATCAAACTATTTTACAAGGCAATGGTTATCAAAACAGTCTAGTAGTGGTGTTAGGAACTTACACATAGATCAATGGAACAGAAAAGAGAGCCCAGGCATAAACCCAAGTCTCTATGGTCAATTAATATTTGACAAAGGGGGCAGAAGCATAAAATGGAGTAAAAGTAGCCTCTTCAACAAATGGTGTTGGGAGATCTGGACAGCTACATGCAAAGAAATGAAACTCAACCACCAACTTACACCATACAGAAAAATAAACTCAAGGTGGATAAAAGACTTAAATATAAATTGTAACATCATAAAAGTCCTACAGGAGGACATAGGTAAGGAAATCTCAGATATTCCACACAGCAATATTTTCACTGATATATCCCCTAGAGCAAGGGACATAAAGGAAAGAATAAACAAATGGGATCTCATCAAAATGAAAAGCTTCTGCATGGCTAAAGAAAATAGCATTAAAATGAAAAGAGAACCAACTATATGGGAAAATATATTTGCCAATGATACCTCAGACAAGGGTTTGATTCCCAAAATATATAAAGAAGTCCATACAATTTTTTAAATGAAAAAGTATTGAATGAATCTTGAAAAGAAATTTGTTTCAACAATAACAAAATATGGCCAGAGCAGTAAGCAACTAAAATATATTAATATTTTTAAGTGTCCAACTTTACTTTTATAATATTTTCCCAACTTTATTGAGATATAATTGACACATAACTGATTTAAAATTTTAAGAAGTACATAACATCAAACAATGTCAATATGTTATATAACATACCTGATGATTAGTCAAATTGTCTGTTTGCTTGACCATTTCTGATACAGGTAATATATTACTTTATAAGTAAGTCAGCCTATTCCTTTTCAGACAACTCTAATTGGTGGAAAATTCTTTGACTCTTCTTTTTATTGAATTGCTCTCTGGTCTCTGTAACATTATCTCTTTTACCTGTTTTGCCCTCACAAATCTATGTCGAGTCAGTACACTGCTTGTTGTCTTAAGTACCCCTTCAGATACAATAGTTCCCTCTCATCTGCCAGGGATACATTCTTTTTTTTTTTTAAGATTTTATTTATTTTATTTTTAGGGAGGGAAGGGAGGGAGGGAGAGAGAGAGAGAGAGAGAGAGAGAGACATCAATGTGCGGTTGCTGGAGGTTATGGCCTGCAACCCAGGAATGTACCCTGGCTGGGAATCAAACCTGGGACACTTTGGTTCCCAGCCCACGCTCAATCCACTGAGCTATGCCAGCCAGGGCCGGGGATACATTCTTAAGACCCCCAGTGGATGCTTGAAAGTGTGGATAGCACTGAACCATATGTATGTTATGTTTTATACCTGTGATAAAGTTTAATTTATAAATTAAGCATAGTAAGAGATTAACAACTAACAATAAAATAGAATAATTATAAAAATATGCTTAAATAAAAGCTAGATAAAGTGCCCCCTTTTTTAATTCTCTCTCTCTCAGTGAAATAAAATGAATGTCTTTTTCACAATTTCATGGATAGAAGATTCACCCTTACCATAGATCTTAGCAACCTCAGCATGCAATTTTTTTCTTTCCTTATTTTTCTTGAGTCGAGAACTTTTACCTTTTTTATTTAGTGAAAGCACATTGCAGCTTCTGTTGTAATATCTGAATTGCCAGCATCCCTACTCTTGTGCTTTGAGACCATTATTAAGTAAAATAAAGGTTACTTGAACACAATCACTGTGATACATCTACAGTTGATTTGATAACTCAGATGACTACTAAGTTACTAACGGGTGGGGAGTTATGTGTGGACAGTCTGAACAAAGGGGCGATTCATGTCCTGGGAGGAACAGAGTGGGACCTTGTGAGATTTCATCACACTACACATATACAGAATGGTGTACAATTTAAAATGTATAAATTTTTATTTCTGAAATTTTTCATTTAATATTTCAGACTGCATTTGACGATGGGTAACTGGAACTGCAGAAAGTAACACTGTGGATAATGAGAGACTGTGGTATTAGAAGCAAACTGTATGTCTATGCCAAGTGTTTTCTCCTCTGGTGTGCATATCTCACAATGTCTCCCCAGTTGCTCTTATCATAGTATTTCTGGACTTTCCACTATCATGTATACAGTTATCTACTTGTACTTACATGTCCATACATATGGCTATGTTTTACTATTCTTCACTAGTTTGAGAAGAAAATCTAAAACAAAGTGAAAATCCTTTACATGTTTATAAACTAATATAGAAAACCTCAGCTCTGTCATAGTGCTGGTGTTTCTTTGTGGAGGATAAGTCTAAACATTTTTCAAATGGCTAATGGAAATGCAGAAAATTTTGGTAAATTTTCTAACATGCACCTTAAATTCACACCATGCATGTATATCTACATTTCATGAATATTTTATCATACACCCAATTACTGCACTCATTTCACACATGAAAATTGATATGTTTTAAAATTAGCTATACTGTTTGCAAATGTGATTCTTTTTTTTTTTTAGATCTTATTTATTTATCTTTAGAGAGGGAAAGGAGAGAGAAGGAGGGGAGAGAGAGAAAGAGAGAGACATCAATGTGCGGTTGCTGGGGGCCATGGCCTGCAACCCAGGCATGTGCTCTGACTGGGAATCGAACCTGCGATGCCTGGTTCACAGCCCACGGTCAATCCACTGAGCTACGCCAGCCAGGGCACAAATGTGATTCTTTATGCTTACCCTCCTGGCAATGAGAAATAACATACTGGATAATATCTTAATGAGAGGAGAAGAGCATATAGATGACATTTGAGTTCCCCTTAAACTATTTCCCCAACCACAGGTATTCATTATGAAAAATGGATAGAGTGGTGTAGTTTGTGTATCCTGTTCCCCCTACCCCACAAAGGGGAAATGAACAAATCAATTTTTCTGTGTAGCAGACACAATTGTTGCAATAACTGCCCTTTTGAAAAATAGATGATGCCAATGCCAGTTCTCATATGGATTCATCCAAAGGCTTTTGTTTATATAAACCACAATAGTTTTAATGAGGTCATTGTGTAAAATATTGCTCTTCAGTCTACTGAGCAATTATATTGTAAAGTAACATTTTTGATCCTAGAGAATGAAATAAAGGTCTCAATGTTAAATTTATTTCAAAATCAGGAGATGAAAAACTTTCAGAGGTGAGGCATTGTTTCCATTTATATATTTTTACTACAGACAATGTTTTTGTTATTGGAGATCTAGAGAGTGAATACTTTGAGGACAGGAATCAGACTTTGTTTTTCTTTCTCTTTCTAGTACCTGGTACTGTGCATGGTACAAAGCAAGCACACAATCAATGTTTACTGACAGGTGGACAGACAAATAAGTACTAGATTGTTACCATTGATGGAAAGAGTAGATGATATGCTGGATGTTGTAGGGTCTGGTGGATGTGAGACTCAGGGATAAGGTGTCACAGAGAAACTTCTGTGAGTGAATCAAATGTGTGGCATTTGTTTAAAATCAAATTTCCTGGGAGCTGTCACCAGCAAAACTTCATCTGGGCTATTAAAAAGCCTCATGAGCCCTGGCTGGTGAGGCTCAGTGGACTGAGTGCCAACCTGAGAACTAAATGGTCGCCAGTTCCACTCCCAGGCAGGGCACATGCCTGGGTTCTGGGCCAGGTCCCCAGTGGGGGGATTGCGAGAGGCAACCACACATTGATTCTGTCCCTCTCTTTCTCCGTCCCTTCACCTCTCTCCAAAAATAAATAAAATCTTTAAGAAAAAAAAAAGCCTGATTAAAGCAAGCCTTTGTTTCTCCCTAAAAGAATAAAAAGCAGCAGGGAAGGACCAGCACAAGGTAAAAGAACCATGGGGGAGAGGATTCTATAGATAAACCTCATAGATTCGAAGTATTAGTTAAATAATGACTTTGTGTCCTCATGATGTTAAAATTATCATTTACTTAATTCAATTCTAGAAAATGTTGTATAATTTAGTTCAAATAAAATATAAACAAAATAGAAAATACTAATAAAATCCAAGCAATAGTCAAGCACAGGGGAAAGAATGCGAAGTTTGGGAATCAAAAGTTACAGATTCTGATCCTTGATCTTTTACTGTGTAAATGCAGAACTATTACTTTCCCCAGATTTAGTCTCTGTTTTTTTCAGCTCTAACAGGCTGAATAGAGATCCTGTCATCTCTGAAATGTTCTATTTTGTATTGGTCATTTTCTGAACATGGTTGACTAACCAATTAAATTGTTCCTGAATGAAGATACAGCCTAGGAGAGATAGCAGGGCAACTGAGAATCTAATGAGAGCCTAAATACAAAAATATGTACTTGTATTTCATGAAGAAACATTCTGAAATGTTAAAATGCCTTAAAATAACCAGACAAACATGGATTTTGAGTACTCCTATACTTCGGTCAAGTATGCATAAGTAGTGAATCAAAATCATTTTTTCAGAAAGCAGCAAAATTTGGGCATAGCTCTGGATTTTTACTGGATATATTGAACCATTGAACCATATAATGATCATGCATGATTTCTTATATCAAAACTAAACAAAAAAGCAATAAAACATACTTTTATTTATCTACCTATTCTAAATAAATTTAGTTTTTCACCATTGTGAATTGTACATCCATTTTAATTTTTCACTAATTTGATTGTATCAGTTTGTTTTTAAGTCATTTTTATTGTAATTTTATTACAGTTGTCCCAATTTTTCCCCATTTGCCCACCTCTGCCCAACCCACCTCCCACTCCCATAGTCCACCCCACACTGTTGTCCATGTCTGTGGGTCATGCATACATGTTCTTTGTCTAGTCCCTTCCCTTTCTTTCCACTATTATCCCCTCCCACCTCTCCTCTATATTGCTGCTGAGAAAGCTACAGTTTAGAATAAAATATTAACCTGTTCCCCACAAAAATTTAAGTAGTCATGACTGTTCAGCAACAATTATCCATTTCTTCTCTGTTGAATCTATTAAGTCAATGTTTGTGGATAATACTGCCAGTGGATTCCTATTCTAGTGAAAACTTTCCTGTACTAAATTTTGTTTAATATAGTTGCTAGGATTTTAAGAAATATTTGTTAACTAATGCAGATTCCAATAATGTCTGCTAATACATTTTAATTAAATGATTCAATTTGAAAATAAACAGATATCATATTCTACTTTTAGAATTAGTAATTATTCAGTAATTTTTGAAGTTATTCTGAAAAAGATAGTGTTTCCAAGTGAAAATGGCTAAATGAAACTGCATCATAGATCCTTTCTCTTTTATTAAGAAACAAACTAATAAAACATGCTTATAAATACTTGAGAAAAAACAGTATCAACTAAACCAAGAGTGTCTACAACATTAAGCCATACATTTTAATAACTGCTTGCCAGATAAACTAAAGATTCATAGTTCAGTGAGGGTAAGGGGAGGACATGGATTCTAACTTGCTCTTACTCTCTAGCCCAGCTTTCTTGATTAATCAGAAAAATTCTAAAACTGATCCTCAATATTCCAAAATTTGGAGGAAAGATTACTGGAAAAGCATCCTTTTCTATTCACTTTTTTAACTAAAATACAGAAAAGAGTTTCTAGAAAGAAACAGGCAAAATGGGGAAAGTGGAAAACAACTGAGGATAGAAACAAAGACTGGAACTGTGCCTTGAATTGAACATATCACTGGAACCCTAAAATATCTCACTGTGAAAATATGTTATACATCATAACTAGGTAGAGTGAATCTTACATAAAACATTAAGCAAAAGAAAAAAATCAAAAGGTGTGAAAAGTTCAGGGATTCTATCCAGGAACATGCCAATTTTGCCCCAGCTGTGTTCCTCACTCTCTTCATACCCATATGGTACAGAAAAATGGTTAAAACACAAAAACTAAACCTATAAACCGGTGCTTGAGAGGACATCATCAATGTAAGTGCAGATAGTACAAGAAAGAAATTTAAAAAAAATCTTAAGCTTAATACTGCATGAGAATAAAACTACAACTCTAAAATAAAGCCACCTATGCTGAATAAGATGAAAAGAAATCACAGGACAATTATGTCAACAGAACTTAATAGGACCTCCTCTATGAAATAAAAACATGTTTAGAACTTATGCACAGGGACAATGGTGTGGTGATTGTTGGGGGAAGGCAGGTGGAGGTGGAAGAAAGTATAGGGGGATAAATGGTAGTGAAAAAATATAATAAAAAATGAAATATTTAGAAAAGTTAAAATGGTGGAGCTAACATGTGGAAAAAAACCTTTCAATTTACATTAAAACAATATAAAAACAAAAAATTCCTGCAACCATTTCATATTTTTTATTTCACATTTTAAAATAATTTAATAACAACCTGAATCCAGTAAGAGAATATCTCAAATATTAGAAGATCAGATTATACATGGTTGAAATAATAATAATGTCATAGTGGAAAGGCTTGAGATCCATTCAATAAATGCACATGCAAAGAGAAAGTGCTCAGAGTACTAAGAAAAGAGCTAATAAGGAGCATAGAGAGCATAGGTAATATAGATAGACATTACATAGAATTATATTTCAGATTTCAATGCTGAAGAAAATAATGAATTTAACAGAAAAAATAGGGAGTCCAGATCGACCCAAGTATATATGGGGGTTGCTTATAGTATTTACAGGTAGCATTAAATGTAAGTGGAGTCAGGAATGATTATGTAATAGATTGCTCTGGATCAAATGGTGAGCTGTTTGTAAAAATGCAAATATGGATCTCTATTCTATTCTTTATTTCAAATGCATTCTACATGATGAAAAACTTTAAAAATGAAATAATGAGACATTGGTTTACAGATAATAAAGTCATATCTTCTGTTCCTATAACTGAGAAGCAACATGAGACTTAAGAATAATAAAAATGAGCCCTCACCTAAGTGGCTCAGTTGATTGAGCATTGTTCCACAAAGTGAGTGTCACTGGTTCAATTTCAGGTCAGGGCACATGCCTGGGTTGCAGGTTGGTCCCTGGTTGGGGCACGTGCAAAAGGCAACTGATCGATGTTTCTCTCCCTCTCCTTCTCCCTCCTTTTCTCTCTCTCTAAAAGTAAGTAAATAAAATCTTTTTAAAAAGAAATATATTTTTTGAACTTTGATCTTTATTATGTTTTTTCCTTTACCCTTATACCCCCTCCCACCCATAATCACCAAACTGTTGTCCATGTCCATGAGTCCTTTTTCCTTCTTGCTCAATCCTTCTGCCCCCTAACCTCTGCTCCCCTAATTAGATTTCATCCAGATCTCCATCTATGAGTCTGTCCCAATTTTCCTTGTTAGTTCAGTTTGTTCATTGGATTCCACATATGAGTGAAATAATATGCTATTTGTCTTTCTCTAACTGTCTTTTAAAGAAAAGTTATCTGAAATAAGAAAATTGTTCATTTAACAACACCCATTCAATAAATATCTTTTATTTATATACAGTACGATAGGCCCCAACCTAGAGGCTAAGGAATCACAGTAGTGACTAGGAGGTCAAATTCCCTGGACTCATGATGCTTACCTTCATCTAAGGGAAACAGATAATAAACAAACAAACAAACAAACAAACAAACACAAAAACATGTAATTTCAGGTCAGTAGACTAAAACACACAGATTGTTGCATAAAATTTCCATACAGAATGCTTGAAGACTTAGCCTGGTTCAGTTATTGAATTTATAGAATATAAAAATATATATTCAGGTATTCAAGATAGAAAAGTAAATCATCTATGAGGAGAATAAATCTGATTGTCTTCCTGTTTTCCAAGTTGATTTTAAAGGGCAAAGATTATAAGAATATACCTCTAAATTCCTAAGGTAAAGAAGATGAGATTCAAGAATATTATATCAAAGTTATTAAAAAATAAAGACAGCAAGCAGGCATTCTTAAGAATTGAAAGAACTAGGAATACAAAATCCAAAAGCTCTTTTTTTTCTGAGTTATACAGGAAGTCTATATGGTTTTATTAACCAACATCACCCCAATGAATTCAATAAAAGTAAACATCTTTCATATTAAAATAATAATAAAATAAAAATAAAACAAAAAAGCAAACATAACCTAGGTTTTATTCAGCAAATTGTTGTTATTTTAGAGGTGATTCAAATTAAAGACCTTAGAAATGGAGAAGATAGTCAATAAGAGGTCAATTAAATTTTAATCCACTGAAACATAGAACTAATAATAAAATGTGGAAATTGTAGTCATGAAATAGGATATACATATTAGAAATCTTGACAATGTAAAATTAATGACATAATTCACAAAAATTGGGTGGTAGGGAGCCAGGGAGATGGGAAAAAATGTGAGAGAGTTAATGTGGTCACCTTTTACAGCGAGCAATCAATTAATACAGTATAAAAGAAATCATTTAATTAAAACTAATAATGACTCTAATTTCTCTTATCGTTACAATCTATTTTATTACTCTGAGAGATATTTTTAAAATAATATCTTACAGTGAAGAAATATGTATCTGAAGTGAAACATTTTCTTCAGTTTCTTTTCCATTTCTTAAATCTGAGTAAAATTGTAATTAAAATTATACTTATAAAATTCAATGAAGTTAAATACGTACACCATAAAATTTTCTTAGTCTTTGTATTGTAAATAGATGAAAAGAAAGGATGTTTAAAATAATTGCTGTTGTTAGTTATTTTATGAGTGTGGTGGGATTGTAAGGTGTTTTTTTTTTGGCTAGAAAATGAAAGAAATTGTGCTTTTTATTCTTAATGGTGTCACTATACCCTTTTTAACAGGAATATTAAATTGATTTTTCCTTAAAATGGCTGTGTGCTAAGAAAAGAGGGTCAGAAAAGGGGAGAAAATGGGGACATCTGCAATAGTGTCAATAATAAAAATAAAGAAAAACACTTGTGTAAAATAAGCATAAGCTGATCTTCTAGTTGAAGGGCAATGAATGAAAGGCAGATAAGTCAGTTCAAGTTTCAGATGAGTCTCTACTGAACAATATGACCTTAAATAATGCAACTGAACTCTGTAGTTCACATTTCTAAAGTGGATTTTCTAGCTCTAACATTACTACAACTTCATAGAATTTTCCAATATTTTTAAAGTCTGGGTTCTCCAGGAAGGAGGGTGGAGCATGAGAGAAGGGCTTTTATGCACACAGTTTATTTGGGGATGTAATCTCAGGGCACTAGGGATCAAGAATGGGGGGTCAGTAAATATAAAATGGGAAATGAAGGAAAATAATACAAGCATATGACATTGAGCTATTATAGCTATGGGCAACTGTAACTTCCCCCCACCAGGATTTAAGTTGCTGTGTAAAGTACATTTCAAAAATTTTCATTCATAGGACAAAAAAAAGCATTTACTCAACACCAGGCTCAATCCTACACTAGCCAAGGGTTAACTCACACATAACATGGACATGTAAAATATAAGACACCCACTTAAATTTGATTTTTAGATGGAGAGCTTTTTTCTTATTTAAAAAAAATATTGTTGCTCAATTACAGCTGTCCCTATTTTCTCCCCATTACTCTCCACTACCCTACCCACCCCATCTTCCACTTTCACCCTCTCCCCATTGTCTTTGTCCATGGGTTCTTTATACATGTTCATGACAACCCTTCTTCCAAACAACAAGAATTGTGCTGCCATATAGGAGTTTCTTGATATTTGGTGAATTAATGAATGAATAAAAAGATACAATATAGAGCCCTAGAAACATATACTAGCTTGGTCTATGAGAAAAATTACAACATCAGTAGGGAAAGAATGGGCACCAAGAAATAGTGCTGGGAAAATAGGTTACTCAAATGAGAAAAATAAAAATTGGATTCACACCATGCATAAGAATCAGTTCTACATCAGTTAAGGAAGTAAAGGGAAAGACAAAACTTTGAATCTCTTAGAAAATAATATATTACAGTACCCATAAGACCTCCAGATAGAGAATGGTTTTGCTAGATAAGATACAAAAAATATATATACTATGAAGGAGAAGAATGATCATTTTGACAAAATTCAAGTAAAAATAACTAGCACATTAAAAAACAGAATAAAGCCAGAGTCGAATGTATTACTCCTTGGTGTCCAAACTTTTAGCATCTCTGGGCCACACTGGAAGAAGAGTTGTCATGGGCCAACATTAAATACATTGTGACACATTATCAAAAAACATCCTCATAATGTTTTAAGTGAATTTCTGATTTTGTGTTGGGCCACATTTATAGCCATCCTGAGTCACATGCAACCTAAGGGCTGCAGGTTGGATGCCCCTGTATGGGATACTATGTCCACAGCAGTTACTCTTGCAAATATAGGATCCAGGTGCTGGGTGCCAAGGACAGAAATCAAATGTATATAGGTAAACAAGAGAATGGGCAAATAAGTTTGGCAATTAAAAAATATTACGTTCTGTTTTCTACTTATGAGTCTGTCTTTATTTTCCTTGTTAGTTCGATTTGCTCATTAGATTCCACATGTGAGTGAAATCATACGGTATTTGTCTTTCTTGACTGGCTTATTTCATTTAGCATAATGTTCTCCAAGTCCATTCATACTGTCACAAAGGATAAAACTTTCTTCATTTTTATAGCCAAATAGTATTCCATTGTGTAAATGCCCCATAGTTGTTTTATCCATTCATCTACTGATGTACACTTGGGCTGCTTCCATATCCTGGTGATTGTAAATAATGCTAGAATGGATATAGGGGTGCTTATGTTATTTCCAATTAGTGTTTTGGGTTCCTTTGGATATATTCCCAGAAGTACAATCATTGGGTCAAGAGGCAGATCTATTTTTAATTTTTTGAGATATCTCCATACTACTTTCCATAGTGGCTGCAGCAATCTGCATTCCCTCACACAGTGTAAAAGTATTTGCCTTTCTCTACATCCTCACCACGACTTGCTGTTTGTTATTTATTGATGATAGCCATGCTGACATGTGTGAGGTAATATCTCTTTGTGGTTTTAATCTGCATTTCTCTGATGATTAGTGACATTGAGCATCTTTTCATATGTCTATTGGACATCTGTATGTCCTCTTTGGAGAAATGCCTATTCAGGTCTTTTGCACATTTATTAATTGAGTTTTTTGGGGGGTTGGCATTGAGTTTTGTAAGTTCTTTATAAATTTTGAATATTAGTCCCTTTCAGATGTATCAACAAATATGTTCTCCATTCTGTGGGCTGTCTTTCTATTTTGCTGATATCTTCCTTTTACGTGCAAAAACTTACTAGTTTGATGTAGTTTCATTTGTATATTTTTTCTTTTGTTTCCTTTGCCTGGGGAGATATATCCAATAAAAGAGAGCAGGATGACAGCTAAGGGTGAAGGTGGAATAGGGGGTGGAGGGATTGAGCAAAAAAGAAAAAGGACTCATAAACATGGGCAACAGTGTGGTGATTATGGGGGGAAAGTATATAAGGGGACTAAATGGCAATGGAACCCAAATACAATTTTTAAAAAATAAAATAAATAAAAAACATTCTCTCCAATTTGCTTAGGACTGATACAAAATAACTCTCTTAGTGTGCCAGTGTAAATGTGAATTGGTGTAACTACCTTGGAAAATAATTTGCAATACTTAGGGTAGAGTATGACTCATCAATTCTATTTTTAAATATATATCATAAGTGAATTCTTGCAAACATGACTAAGAAGACATGGTGTTGGCCTTTTGGTTGCAACATTGTTTCAAATAGGGAAAATCAAAAGTAACATATCCACTGCTAGGAGGGTTGATGAATAATAATAAATCATGGTATATTCATAAATTTAAAGGGGATAAATTAGATATACATCTATCCACTTGGATAAATCTTGAAAATATTATTGAATTGGTAAGTATAAAAGGATATATACAGTGTAAAAGAATTTCTGTGTATTTTGAGAACACAAAAACATTGCATATTTTTTTATGAGGATGTAAATATCTGGTGAAATATCAAAGTTATATGTATGAGATACACATCAAATCCTGAATAGTATTTACTTTTAATAAGAGTAGAAAGATACTTTGATAGGAAAGACATACAGATGAGACATGGACTGTGTGGATAATAGTTTGTTCATTAAAGAAGGAAAATGGGGATACACGGTGATGGAAGAAAACTTGGGGTGGCAAACGCATAATACAATACATAGATGATGTATTGTAGAATTGTATAGCTTGAACCTGTATAATTTTATTAACCAACCTCACCTCAATAAATGAAATTAAAATATTTTGTCAGTTTAAGAATGATTTGGAGAAGACATGGCTTTATGTTTCTGTCTTAAATCTAGTTTCCTGTACTGGTACTTCTTAGACAAGTAATATATCACAGAGGATAAAATTGCAGGCTGTGGAACTCTAATGTCAGGAGATGGAATCTCAGCTGCACCATTTATTGTAGTCTATGCAGTCTTTCACATTTGATCCTTACTCTCTGATTGTTGCTTTCTTTATCAGTAGTAGCACATACCTCATGAGTTCATTCTTAGAGTTGTCTAACTCAATGATAACACATAAAAAAACTTAGAACAATGCCCAACAAAAAATAAGTGTTGGCTATTATTACTATTTTACTATGTTTGCAATATTTCATAATACATAAATGGGGAAAAGCATAAAAACAGCTTTGTAGTCAAATTTATGATCTCTGAGTTACAATCTCAAACAATTAAGGAAAGAGTATACTGCAATAATAATGTACTAATTGTCATGAGAGAGGCTGGTCTCCATTGAGGTACAGAGAAATATGACAACATAAAAATGGCATGCAGTTGGTTGAAATTTCAGGGAATACTTTCTAAAGGAGTTGATCACATTGCTGAGACTTGAAAACCATAAATGCAACCACTACCCTGCTGAGGTTTCCAACTACTGCTTTATTGGAGAAATTTTTTAATACTTTCCATTTACTTTAAGTTCATTAATACACCAAAAGGTAGTTACTATTAATTTTCTAAAGTATTTTATTTGTCAACCTTGAAGTCTAAAGTGACATATGCCACACCCTCTGTTGCAAAATATTTCATAGGAGGAAGTGAAAGTGTGGCAATGTTTCTTGGAGGAGAGATATAAAATAGAGAGGTCAATGAAAGAACTGACAGCTTGTCAGGGTAGAGGTAAAATATTGAGAAGACATTTAGTAAGGCCTCCACCCTTTCAGTGAATGAGCCTCAGATGGAAACACACTAAAAATCTTCAAGAAATGATCAAAACAATTTCTTGCTGCTGTTCTTCTTCTGCCACCCCTATAATTCGGATATTGGAATGTTTCAGATTGTCCCAGAGAATCCTCAACCTCTCTTCATTTTTTTCATTCTTGTTTCTTTGTTCTGATCCAGTTTGATGTTTATTTCTTCCTTTTGTTCCAAATTGTTGCTTTGAATCCTGGTTTCCTTCATGTCAGTGTTGGTTCCCTGAATATTTTGCTTTATTTTATTTTGGGCATCTTTCATTTTTTGACCAAGCTCAATCAGTTCTGTGACCAGGGCTTTAAAATCTACATCACATAGGTTAGCAATCTCCTTATCACATAGTTGTCTTTCTCAGGTTTTGCTGTGTTCTTTCATTTGGGCCACATTTCTTTGTCTTGGTACAGCTGATAGGTTGTAAGGGGATGGGGCCTTAGGTGTTCATCCAGGCAGGCCAACCCTCTTTGCTGTGCTTCCTCTGCAGGTAGGGCCAGAGAGGGAAAAATGCAGCTTGCCTGCTTGTGCCTAGTGCACTTTCCAACAGACTCTCATGTCAGACTGGAAGTATCGCTCACCCTGCGACCACAGCCACAGTCAGATCTAAGTCTCAGTTTTCCACTTAAGTCAGCCCCTCCAGCACAGCGCTGCTGAGTTCAGCAGTCAGCCATGCCCCTCCACCACCTCCCTGCAGTTTTTCTGACTCTCCACCTCACAGGATCACCTTACTGGTCTGGTTGTTCTGGTTGATTTTTCTTTAATTCCTTGGTTGCTGGAGTTCCATGCAGTTTGATTTTCTGGCAATTTTGGTTGTCCATTGATTTTAGATTGGTCGTTATCCTCCTTTTGGTTGTGCAAGGAAGCAAAGGGTTTCTAACTATGCCTCCATCTTGACTGGAACTCAGCAAGAAATTGAAAACTTATTTGAACAAATAATGAAGGAAAACTTCTCCAGTCTGGCAAAGGAAATAGACTTCCAGGAAGTCTGGGAAGCCCACAGAGTCCGAAAGAAGTTGGACCCAAAGAGGGCTACACCAAGGCACATCATTATTAAGTTACCCAAGATTAAAGACAAAGAGAAAATCCTAAAAGCTGCAAGAGATAAGGAGACAGTTACCTACAAAGAAGTCCCCATAACACTCTCAACTGGTTTCTCAAAAGAAACCTTGCAGGCAAAAATGGGCTGGAAAGAAGTATTCCAAGTCATGAAAGGCAACTACATTCAAGATTACTCTATCCAGCAAAGCTATCATTTAGAATGGAAGGGCAGATAAAGTGCTTCCCAGGTAAGATCAAGTTAAAGGAATTTATCATCACTAAGCCCTCACTATATGAAACATTAAAAGGACTTAACTAAGAAAAATAAGATAAAAATATGAACAATAAAATGACAACAAACTCATAACTGTCAACAAATGAAGCTAAAAAAAAAAGAAAAACAGTGAAAACAAAAACTAAGCAAACAACCAGAACAGGAACAGAATCAGAGAAATGAATATCGCAAGGAGGGATTTCAGTGGAGAAGGGGAAGGGAGAAATGGGGGAAAAAGGTACAGGGAAGAAGAATAATAATTAGTAGACATAAAATTGATGGGGAGAGATAAAAAATGGTATAGGAAAAAGAGGACTCAAAGAACTTTTATGTACAACCCATGGACATGAACTAGGGGGGAATGCTAGAGGGTTGGGGGGCAGGGTAGGGGGATAAGGGGGAAAATTGGAAAAACTGTAATAGCATAATCAATAAAAATACTTAAAAATTATAAAATAAATGATCAGAACAAATATGTGAACAAAATGACATTTATTTAAAAGGGCAATTATGGATGAGAATTATAATGTATGAGAAATACCAAGTCTCCAGCATGATTTAAATTATGGCTCTATCACTAACCAGCTCAGTGACCTTGGACTACACACTGAATGTTCCAAAGTTTGAAGTTCCTCATGTAATATGGGCATTATAATCATATGTATCTCAAAGTATTTGATTAAATGAGAAAGTATATGTAAACTGTTGAACATAGTACCTAGAAAAATGTAATTATCAGTGAATGTTATCTATTGTTATCAAACAATTCATATTATACTCCATTAATATTAATGGGGATGTTTTAATAAGAATTTTATCAAATTTAAAAAGAAATAACTATACTGAAGCTTCCCATTTTGGTACAGGCTGTCTTCTGCAGAAGTTTTTGTCTTCTTTCAACTGGTCTCTAAGGAAATCAATCATTTTGCTATTTCTGGACAGCTGTATAGCATGATTATCTAAATAACATATCCCCCAACATTCGATAAACATTTAAAACCTCTGCATGTCTATGGAAGGTGGAAGTCTCCAGTATTTCCAGAATTCATAGCTTTGGTATTAAGGGGTCAAAATGACACAGGTCTCACTCTAAAATATCAGGGTTGGGAATTCTGGTCAAGATGGAGGCATAGGTGGATACACTGTGTCTCCTTGCACAACCAAAATTAAGGACAACAAAATTTCAGAAACAAACAAACAAAAAAACAAACAACAACCAGAACAGACAGAAAATTGAACTGTATGGAAGTCCTGACAACCATTCATCCAGACCGGTAAGAGGGGTGGAGTTGGTGGGCATTGGAGAGGGGTTGCAGCAGGAAAAGGTGGTGGCTGGCAGACCCTTGTGGCAGACCCCGGGCATGGGTGTGGGGAGGCAAAGAGCAGACCCAATAAGGCCCACAAGGCAGCTGTCTGTCCACAGTCACACATTCACATGAGGATAAACTAGGTGAAAATGGGCAGCAAGACAGACCACGCAACCCAGGGCCCTGGTGCCAGGAAATAAAACCTAAAAGCACTGATTGAAAACACTTGTGGAGCTTGAGGTGCCAGGAGAGACTCCCAGCCTCACAGGAGAGTTACTTGGAGAGACTTTTAAGTGACTAAGAGATAGCCAACCTATCAGATACACAGCTCAAAGCACTGGTGATCAGGATGCTCACAGAACTGGTTGATTTTGGTCACAAACTAGATGAAAAAATGAAGGTCACACTAAGTGAAATGAAGAAAAATGCACAGGGAACCAATAGTGATGGAAAGAAAACTGGGTCTCAAATCAATGGAGTGGATCAGAAGGAAGAAAAAAACATGCAATCAGAAAAGAATGAAGAAATAGGAATTCAAAAAAAATTAGAAGCTTAGGAACCTCCAGGACATCTTTAAACATTCAAACATCCAAATTATAGGGGTACCAGAAGGAGAAGAGGAAGAACAACAAGTGGAAAACTTATTTGAACAAATAATAAAGGAGAACTTCCCCAATCTGACAAAGGAAATAGACTTCCAGAAAGTCCAGGAAGCTCAGAGTCCCAAAGAAGTTGGACCCAAGGAAGAACACATCAAGGCACATCATAATTACCTTAGCCAAAATTAAAATGAAGGAGAGAATCCTAGAAGTAGCAAGAGATAAGGGAACAGTCACCTACAAAGGAGTTCCCATCAGACTTCCAGCTGATTTCTCAACAGAGACATTACAGGCAAGAAGGGGCTGGAAAGAAGTATTCCAAGTCATGAAAGGCAAGGACCTACATCCAAGATTGCTCTATGCAGCAAAGCTATCATTTAAAATGAAAGGGCAGATAAAGTGCTTCCCAGATAAGGTCAAGTTAAAGGAGCTCATCATCACCAAGCCCTTATTATATGAAACATTAGAGGAACTTATCTAAGAAAAAGAATATAAAAAACATGTATAGGAAAATGACAGCAAACTCACAATTATTAACAACCATACCTAAAACAAAAACAAAAACAAACTAAGCAATCAACTAGAATAGGAACAGAACCACAGAAATGGAGATCACATGGAGGGTTAGCAACAGGGGAGTGGGAGGAGGAGACAAGGGGAAAAGGTTCAGAGAATAAGTAGCATAGACAGCAGGGAGAAAATAGGCAGGGGAGGGTAAGAATAGTATGGGAAATGTAGAAGCTAAAGAACTTATGACACATGGACATGAACTAAAGGGGGGAATGTGTGTGGGAGAGGGTGTGCAGGGTGGAGGGGAGTTAAGAGGGAAATGGGACAACTGTAATAGCATAATCAATAAAATATATATATATATTTTTTAATATTTTATTTTATTTATTTTTAGGGAGGGAAGGGAGGGAGTGGGAGAGAGAGAGAGAGAGAGAGAGAGAGATCAATGTGCGGTTGCTGGGGGTTATGGCCTGCAACCCAGGAATGTACCCTGGCTGGGAATCGAACCTGGGACACTTTGGTTCCCAGCCCGCGCTCAATCCACTGAGCTACGCCAGCCAGGGCTAATAAAATATATTTATAAATAAATAAATAAATAAATAAATAAATAAATAAATAAAATGTTAGGGTCAGCAAGAAATCTTATACCAAAACTTATACTGTTATTAAATGTTATTACTGGATTAGTCAATTTCTATAGTGCAAAACTGCCCTTGGACAAAGGTTAATATTTTCATGATTTAAAAAGAAATCTTGAGGGATGCAGGTTCAAAATGGTGACTGTTCAGCAGTCCATGATGAAACTTTTCTAACATCTCACAAAAAAGGTGCAGAAAAAGACGAAATCTCACAATATTACTAAGTTCTAGGAATTACACTTAATGTATAGAAAAATTGCAGGAAATGTTTCCAGTAACTCCTAAATTAAATTGGAGAATTAATTGTGAAATTCAACAGATAGCCCTGGTAAACTGATACAGGTTTCCCCTGCTATCTGAAAATACAGCATTCCTAGGAAACCTTTCCTAAGTTCAAATGATGAAAAGCAAAGAAACAATTCCTATGCATTTATATGGCAAATAGTTTGAATGTTTGCAGACCCAAAATATCACCTACAAATCATACCATATATGCTAAGCATAACACCTTCAGGAGCTCTTAGACTTTTTAAAAATCTTAGAACACATCTAGCTATTAATTGCCCAAGAGAAATCGAGATAAAGCACAGATGCTCACAAACACAGCTCATAGTTTGGTGTCTTGATACTGAGATGCTGACTGAGGCCCTGAGAAGGAGTTTGGCAGCACTACTCTCTCTGCTGGGGGTACGTGAAACTTCTATAAGAGCTCACTGCAAAACAAATCGTGACTACTATTTTTTGCTTTTCAGGGTTTTTTTTCATGGAAGCAAAAATCTTACTCAGATGTTTTCTGTTAGCCAGAAAGGTACTAATATAGGTCTTTTGTAAAAGCAAAGTGGCATAACTTGAACTTTTCAAAAACTGAAACTACCTGTACTCTCATTATTACCTTTTTACCAGTAAGGAAACAAAGGTTCAGAGATGTGAAATAACTTGTCTGAAATCACACAGCTACTTCATGGCAGAACCCATATTTTCCAACCCTGACACATTTACTGAGTTCTAAACTAATATATTAAATTTTCTACTTGGATATATAAAGGCATCTTAATCTTAATATAACCACATTAGGTTCATTTGTGGATAGTTGTGAGTTTGTTGCCATTTTACTGTTCATATTTTTCATCTTTTTCTTAGATAAGTCCCTTAACATTTCATATAATAAGGGCTTGATCATGATGAACTCCTTTAACTTGGCCTTATCTGGGAAGCACTTTATCTGCCCTTCCATTCTAAATGATAGCTTTGCTGGATAGTCATCTTGGATGTAGGTCCTTGCATTTCATGACTTCAAATACTTCTTTCCAGCCCCTTTATGCCTGCAAGGTTTCTTTTAAGAAACCAGCTGACAGTCTTATGGGAACTCCTTTGTAGGTAGCCCTTTCCTTTCTCTTGCAGCTTTTAAGATTTTCACTTTGTCTTTAACCTTGGGTAACTTAATGATGATGTTCCTTGGTGTGTTCCTCCTTGGGTCCAACTTCCTTGGGACTCTCTGGGCTTCCTGGGCTTCCTAGACATCTAATTCCTTCACTAGATTGGAGAGTTTTTCCTTCATTATTTATTCAAATAAGTTTTCAATTTCTTGCTGTTGTTCTTCTCCTTCTGGCACCCCTATAATTTGGATATTGGAACATTTCAGGTTGAAGAAAAACAATGGAAACAAAAACTAAGCAAACAACCA
Source organism: Phyllostomus hastatus (assembly GCF_019186645.2). Classification (NCBI taxonomy): domain Eukaryota; kingdom Metazoa; phylum Chordata; class Mammalia; order Chiroptera; family Phyllostomidae; genus Phyllostomus; species Phyllostomus hastatus. The sequence continues at coordinate 4,129,147 of NW_025333841.1, read as the reverse complement.
GAACAGGAACAGAGTCAGAGAAATGCACATCAAACAGAGGGATTTCAGTGGGAAGCGGGAAGGGAGTAATGGGAGGAAAAGGTACAGGGAAGAAGAGGCATAGTTAGTAGGCATAAGGTAGATAGGGAAAGATAAAAAATGGGATGGGAAACAGGAGACTCAAAAAACTTATATGTACAACCCATGGATGTAGACTAAATGGGGGGGGGATGCTGGAGGGTTGGAGGGGAATGGTAGGGGGGGAGAGAGGGGGAAAGTTGGGAAAACTTTAATAGTATAATAAATAAAAATATTTTCAAAATAAAATAAAATAAACACACTGAAGTAAAAAATATATATTTAACCACATTAGAAGTCTTTTTTTAATCCTGCCACTCTACTCTCTACCACTAAAATCTATCTCGAACCCAATCTTCAGTATCTGTGTAAATGATCATCCAGTGGATCAAACCAAACAAACAAAATGCACACAAACAACCCCTCACTCTCTCCAGAACTCAATCTTGACTCAGGCCTCTCTTCGTCACCCTGAGTATTCAGTTTTTAGATGTTTATGTCTGTGAGCTATAACTTCAAAATATATCATAAATCCTACTATTTCTCTCTATCTGTACTAATATCATACTAGTCTGAACCTCCATCATCTGTCTTGTATATTATTGTAAAAGCCTCTCAAATAATCTCTTTGTTTCTACTACTTCTTTAACACACTGGTTGAATTATGTTTTAAAAATATAAGTCAAATTATATTCTTCTCATACATATAACCCTTGACTGGTTTCCCATAGTTCTTATAATAAAACATAAAGTTATTAAGGGGCCAAGGTTGTCCATGACCTGGTTCCTATATACCTCCCTGACCTTATCTCTAACTGCCCTTATTCACCATGTTATGGCAACATTGATCCTCATTTGGTTTATTAAATATGCCAACTTGTTTCTGCTTCATGACCTCTAAAAACATTGTTACTTCTGCCAGGAAGTCTCTGAACCTGATTTTTACAGTGTTCTTTCAATATTTTCATTCAGATCAACTGTAACCACACCCACCTCAATGCTCATTCCCTGACCACCCACTTTCAGCTATCCTCCACCTGCAGTCCATCACTTTGTATGACATTATCCCAATGTATTTTCTTCAAGACAGTTATCATTATTGGAAATCATCTTGTTCACTTTTTTGTTTCATGGAAATAAATAAAGGCCTACCAAATTAGAAAAGCAATAACTATTTATTCAGAGCTGTCTATAACAAGGAAATCAGCTACCATCACTTGTGTTTTAAGCAGGGAAGAGAAAGTTTTATAGTGGAAAAGTGGAAGGTTTCAGGTATGAACTGATTAAAGGTTGTTGGCAGGAGGAAGCTTCTGCATGGTAACCTAAGCTGGGCATAGTATGTGTTTGGCAATGGGTGTGTGTTTGATTTTTCTCTGGTTGGTCCTAATTAAAAGTGGGGGGAAATTAAGAAAGCTGTCAATTATAGCTCAAGTCTTGGGCATTTTGGGTCAATTACTAGAGATGGAAGTCTGAGTTTCTATAAGCTTGACTTATAGCAGGCTGATTTTTTGGTCAAGTTGCTGCATATTATGGATCAAATTTCTATTTTTTATATATTTTCTGCAGATTGTCCATTTGTATATTCAGTCTCTCAGTTGCTGGTCATTTATGTCTCCCAAATGAATTTAAATTCCAAGAGAGTAAGTCCCATGTCTGTCGTTCAATTAAAACATTGAGTGGCACATCGTAGGCATTCAATATATATTTGATAAATGAATGATTGAAAGGTCAACTGACTGCTGAAAGTCTTTACCACTGTATATTTACTGCCTTTAAAGGCTAAAAGCAAAGTAAAAAATGTATAAGGACAGAACTTTCTCTTTGGTCAGCATGATTGGTTGATTTTGTTGATACATTGATCTGATGTAACTCAAGCACACTGATTTGGTCCCAGTAGCACAATCGCCTTGCCATTAAAATGAACATTAAATTCTATATAAATTATTCATCAAGGCAGAATATGTAAAGTATTAATGGCAACTCTTAATAATAAATGGGTACTTTGGCACAGATTACAGTGGGGTGAATTTGTGAAAAGACAAGCTAGTCATGATGGGTTCATTCATAATTTGATAGATTTGGAATAAGAAGATAACAACCAGGCTTTCAAAAATTTTTTCAAGATAAAGAGCTGGTGTACGAAATTTTTGTTTTCCCATGTACAGGTACTTTAGGTGCAAAAGATCAATATGGGCACTGAATGCCAGAAATGAATCTATTCAACTCCATCCATCCCTGTAATACCCAGAGCATGTAAGTATAAGTCATCTTAGCTATTCACTCTGGCCAATTTGCATGGCTGCCCTCTTCACCGGAGTGTGAGTTCTTTAAAGGGAACTATTTGTGGGAACTGTGACCCATTCTTTTATTCCACTTCCTACCATAAGTTTACATCAATGTTTCTAAGGTAAAGAAATGAATATTGTTCACATTTTGTGTGATGTAGTAATTCGCAGCATAGCTCTATCAGGCTCCCCACTCAGGCCCATTAGTCTAAGCTTGTAAAACAAGGGAAAGTTCCCAGAGGAAAATTTTCTGTCCTATCAGCTAATATCATAAGAAACCATTTCATGTGATTTTTTCAGCATTGTTAGACATGGTATCATAGGTACAATAGCAACACTAGTCCTGAAAGCCACAGGTGACATGATTACAATATTGACTCTTTGGAATGCTTTTGAAATAAATGAGATTATATGATACCTTAGTTTTGTATGAGAGATTGGTTTTATTCTAAACTCTTAGTCTAAACTCTTAGTTTTATTCTAAACTCTGTTTTTTAACAAATTTATCTTGCTTGATTGGACTAAAGAAAGGATCACACAATTACAAGAACTTTTGGTTTAAATGTAAATTAGTAAAATATCTCTGAGGGACAATCTGTCAAAATATATTCAAAGCCCTAAGAACTCTGACATATTGCTTCCAGGAGTTGGTCTTTCCAAAATGGAGAAATAACATATGGAATATATATGATGGAATACTAGACAACTGTACATTCTTGCTTTGAAGAGATATTTAAGAATATGAATACATATTCATGTTACTGTGCTAAGTTTATATTAAATTTATTGGGGTAACATTGGTTAATAGGATCATATAGGTTTCAAAAGTATATTTTTATCATACATGATCTCTATACTACATTGTGTGAACACCATCCCAAATCAAATAATCTTCCATAACCCTCTATTTGGCCTTCTTTACCTTATAGTACCCCCCACTCCCTTCTCTCTGGTAACCACCATACTGGTGTCTGTGTTTATGAATTTCAGTTTTATATCCCACATGTGAGTGAAATCATATGGTTCTTAGCTATTTTTGATTGGCTTCACTTAGCATAAGCTAAAGAATGATATGCATGTATACAACAATTTAATTTTCAAACATATTAAAAACATTGTTGGTTGAGAGTATAAGGCAACCAAAGAGAGAGGAAAGAAAAAAATATGAGAGGAATGAAAGGTAAAAGAGAAACATTGTCAGGTCAGAATTGTAAAGCAAAGAGTCAGTTGGAAGTCTTGCAATTTCTTCTTCTCCTGAACTCAAGATTCCAGCCTGCAGCCAGGTATGGGATGCAGTCATAACACATCCTTTGAGGTCTAGATTAATACTGTGCTGTACCAGGAGAGCAGCCATGTCTCAGCCTGCCTTGTTCCTTGGCCATAGAATTATGCTGGCATTACAGATTTGGAATCCAAATATCTATTGATTTATTTTCAAGTGCTCAATTAGTTTATACTGCAGTGATGTATAAAATGTGCTATCACAGAATAGTTATCCATTCATTTCCAAATACCTATGCATTAATAGGTATTAATGAATTACAGGATATTAAGTGATATGGAATATGGTTACACATACACTTTCTCTCATAGTCTTACATACATCTAGTAACAAAAATACACTCAAATTTCATTGCTGAAACTAAGCTGATAGGATATGGTAATAAGCTGACATAATTATTGGACAAACTAGTTTAAAAATTATATAAAATAGATTCCTTATGATGAAATGGCATAATCATTGCATCAAAGGCCAACTCTCACTAAAACAAATTACTTTGAGGGGCACAATTCATTAGTGATTAAATAACAGTCAATGCAGAAATATGTAACAGTATCTTTAAAAGACAGTTTACTGACAATACATATGTTGCAAAGTCTAGTGTCTCAGAACAGATGCTATGTAATAATTGGACATTTTACCCTCCACAGTGAATATTTTCTAGGTTATATATGAAATTAGATCTGAATTTTAAATATACATAATTAATTTATAGTTGATTCAGCACTGAATAAAATAGGCAAAAACCTAATTTTTTTTTAGTGCTTAAATTTTTTGACTGGGGTGGTACAAACTAAGTATAATGTATAAGAGAGAAGTATATCATATAGTGTGCATTTATTTTTTCCAAGCTGTTTTTGAATTTATAGATACTTCATATTACCATATGAACTTTAGAAACAGCTAGGTAGCTTGTACAAAATACCTGCTAGAATTTTGATTGAGATTGCCTTAAACCTATAGATTAGTTTGGGAAGAAGTGACATTTTAAAAATATTGAGTCTTGACACACTAACTGAGATAGAGTAGGAGATTTATATATATATAACTTAAAGTATTTGAAAAACATTAGAAAATTTAGTGATAGCTTAGAAAGCATAGTCTTTTGACTTTTTGCTTTTCCAGTTGACACACTTCTAATATACAATTAATATATTCATACTAAAAAATATTTATCTGGAAGTAAGCAAATAGTGCTTCATTTTTAAAAGCTTTTGGAGACATTTATGAAGTTTTAACCATTTTAAAAATAATTATACTGATGGATACCCGACTACAGTTCAATTGCCAAGTCTAAACTTTTGCTTCAGTTTTTGCTACTCTTTTCCTCATTTTAAGAAACAACTTCTAGAAATATTCCTGAGGTTATAACATGAAAAACCTAATTAAAATGCAATAGTAACTTTTGCCAGACTGCATTTTTCTTATTTTTATGGAACTTGAAACATATCATGCACACACACACACACACACACACACATCAAAAAGCCACATTATAAAAAAACATGCATTTGCCGTGATTACTTTATGAAAAGGCAGTTTCTGTCAGCTGCAGGCACTCACAATTTTTGCAGCATCCTCACAGCAATTTTGTTCTCATCAGAAATACAAAACTTGTCTAGAAAGAGATGGGACTGGTTATTCAATAATCCTACCAGTAATTACACATATAAAATCATATTTCTCCTAAAGTAGGTACTAATTGTAAAGGCAAGTTTTCTTTTCATTTATTTTTAGATTTGTCTTAACAGACAACCATGTACCTAAAAGTCCATATTATTCTGTCATTCAACATATTTTAACTAAGTCCTTACTATATGGCAGGCATAGCGCTAAACCCTAGAGACATCTTAGTACATGAATCACAAGCAATCTCTGTATTAAGAATGGAAAATATGGGATACATACAAGACACATTATGTTAAAAGAATATACATTTTATGTATGTATGCATGCATGCATGCATGTATGTATGTATCTGATGTAGGAAGTGAGAAGGAGAGGGTTTCCATAATGACTTCCAGGTTTTTCACATGATTTACTTGATATGTATCTCACCAATTCAGAGAAAGAAAAGATGAGAGTTACCCACAAGGGAGTTCCCATAAGACTGTCAGGTTATTTCTTAAAAGGAACCTTGCAGGCAAGAAGGGGCTGGAAAGAAGTATTTGAAGTCATGAAAGGAAAGGACCTACATCCAAGATTGCTCTCCCCAGCAAAGCTCTCATTTAGAATAATAGAAGCGCAGATAAAGTGCTTCTCAGATAAGGTCAAGTTAAAGGAGTTCATCATCACCAAGCCCTTATTATATGAAATGTTAAAGGGACTTATATAAGAAATAGAAGATGATAAAAAATATAAACAGTAAATGACAACAAACTCACAACTATCAAAAACTGAACCTAACCCCCCCCCCAAAAAAAAAACCTAAGCAAACAACTAGAACAGGAACAGAATCAGAGAAATGGACACCACATGGAGGGTTTTCAGTGGGGAGGGGGAGGAGAAGAATGCGGAGGAAATGTACAGGGTGTAGGAAGCATAATTGGTGGCATAAAAGACAGGGGGAGGTTCAGAATAGTATGGGAAATGGTGGAGCCAGAGAACTTATATGTATAACCCATGGACATAAAGTAAGAGAGGGGGAAGGCAGGAGAGTTGGGGAGTGCAGGGTGGAGCAGGGACAAAGGGCGAAAATTGGAAAAACTGTAATAGCATAATCAATAAAATATACTTAAAACATTTGGCAATCCTGTAGGATCCTTTTCATTTTGAGTTGGCCTGGAAATTTGATGAGATACAATTCTTCCTGAGTTCCATGTTCCATAACAGTAGGAAGAAACCGTTATGCTTTTTCTCTAGCTTAGGCTCCTCAGATCATATGAGCTAAATCCCAAAGTCTGACGAAAAATGAGAAATATCAGACATGGCATACAGTAAGCCTCCATAAAAATTCACTGACCTAAAGTGGTAAAAATGAAATTAAAGTTGCTAATTTTTCTCTTAATCTTTGACTTATAGAAATATCACAAATAAAAATCAGAGTAAATTAATGTTATAAATATATTAAATGAATATATGTGACCATATCAAAATCAATTTTGTACTGTTGTTAAAAACTAAACAAAAAGACATATTTAAATGAATTTTATATTTAAATACATTATTATTTTAAAACTACAGCCATAGTTAAGTGGCCTGTTGTTTAAGCAGACATAATAGAACAGCTGGTCAGCTGGAGTATTTTCCTGAAGAGTTGTGATTGGAAAAAAATTGAAGAATGTGTAAGTGAAGCAGGTTGCTGTGCTTTATGAATTTTTATTCCACTCATTGAATATTCATGGACCCCAAATCAACATGCCAGCAAAATTCTTTGTCCATTTTCTGTATGTGTGTGTAGCTTCATCCATCTGCGAGAAAGCTTTGCTATCTTGGAAACAAATTACTTTACTTCTGTGACAAACCCTAAGAGAATTCAGCACTCTGGCATGCATGTAATATTTTATCAGGAAAACATAATGCTTTTCTTGATTAACAGGATGAAGAAGGTTGTGTGTGTACTGACCTCCACTCCAGATAAAAACAACTGCATAACTTTTCTCTGTTACACTGTTAGTAGACCAATGAGCAGATTCTGCTCAGGTTTTGTAGCAATTGGAAGTCACATTAAAGCAACAGCATGTATAACAAACAGGAAAATACCAGCCTACCTAATTCAGCTATTGAATTAGTAATGGAAGAAATGACTTTTCATAAATGTGAATTGCTGAAATTACACAACTTTTTGAGCAAAGGAAAGTTACAATTTTTTGTTGCTTAGAAGGGTCAGAAATGTATTTGCCCCACTGTCATTTTGGTATCATCATTTTGTTCATGTGTGTCTTCCCCTGAGTAGTGACTAAATCAAATATATACTTTTAGATCCATAGCTACTTTAAAACAAAACAAAAAAAAAACTGCTAAGATTCTGGTCCTTAGATTCTCTTCATTCCTTTCATTTTGCAATGCTTTGACAAACCAACAACTGTGCTGTCAAGTTTAGAATTTAAATAGGCTTTCACAAAAAGCTTCATGAACACCAGCTGTAATGTCAGCAACCAACTCCATCTTATTTTGTCTTTAACATAAAGCATAGACTCAAGATGACTCTTGCCAGCCACAGCTTGGGAGATAGACTGTAAGAACAATTTTTCCCATCTGTGAGAAGTCAAACACAATCACAAGACAAAATGTGTGGCAAAAGTGTCTACATCTCTTGGAAGTCGGATGGATACTACGTTTTGGAAAATAATGTCATTGTTTTAAAATTATCCTTGTTAGGTAATGCAGTTTAAGCTGCATATGACACAAAATTTAGTTGCTGAACAGGAACACACCCTGCCAATAATGCCAGGCTGACACCATTTCTTTTTTGATGTTTGAAACATTTTTGGAGACTCCCAAAGATAGAACAATTTCATTGGCTTGGTGTAGGCAGAAAGGAAGACAGGAAGTAGAGGAAAGATTGAGAGGATGGCAAACCAATAATCCTCTGCTGGATGAAGTTTACTAGAGTAAAGGATATAAAAAGACAAGACCAAAGAAAGAATTGATGGAGGGAAGGAGACACAAATAGGGAGAGGAAAGTGAAAATTGGTAGGAAAAGCAAAAGGTTTTTGGAACTATGCAAATATTTTATAACATAGAGTAAGAGCTGATGGAGAAACTCAACTAGGAAAAAAGAACAAATGACAAAATTGTACATTGTGAAGAGGAAAATTAAAATAAGGCATTGAACAAAGTGAACACAAAACAGAAACTTTTGTACTGAGGGGAGAGAGAGACCAAAAAACATTTGAACATGTACAACATTCCTATTTATATTTGCGTAAATAAAAATATATGTGGTGTACATTGGCCCATTGTACAGAATATGGAACTGATGAACATGTGGATGCAGCATCCTTGCTAAGCTGCTTCTTTGCAGGATGGACACTCTTACTTGATTCTTAGCTACCACTCCTGCATCTTGATCATAGGCCTGTGTGTTCTTGTGTCTGGCAGGGATTTATTTCCATTGGGAGGTAATGGTAAGAATTATTTCCTCTTTGATTATGATTCCTAAATGCTTGAGTATAGATTGTGCTGTCAGGTAGGGTGGCCAGTAGAGTATGTGACTATTGAGCACTTGAAATGTGTTAGTCAAAATTCAGATGAGTACTAAGTGTATTCCCCAGATTTTGAATAATTAGTATAGGAATAAGAATAAAAAGTATCTCATTTCTGTTTTTATATTCATAATATTAAAATGATCACATATTTGACATAATAAATGAATATTATTTCAATTAATTCCATTTGTTTCATTTCCTTTTTTAATATGACTACTAGAAAACTTAAAATTGCATATGTGATTAATTTTTATAGCTTGAACAATAACTCTATTAAACAGTGTTCATTCAGAATGTAGGTAAGGATGAGATTTTTAACCTTGTGCACACCATGAGTTCTATTCCAGTTTAGTCGTTACCCCCTCAGTATAAAATATAGCATGTTCTATACTGACATGGGTTTACCCTGGGGAACGCACATTGAAAATGGTTGTTTTGCGAATGACAAAGGCAACCATTTTTGTAGAGAACATACCTTGTGTTTATGGACACTTTATGATTCAAGAATATGTTTTAGGTGAATCAAAGAGGCAGAAGCTGAAAATAAACCAGCTCATTTCACACTTCACTAGCAGTTTTATCTTAACATCTTTATTGTGAATTTGGCCTTTCAATTTCATCTATTGTTTTCTTTCTAGCTGATAATATCTACTGAATGGGTCAGAGCAATAATCATTAAGTTTGGATTAAAGTGTGGGACTGAGCTTGTAAGTAACTTTACATATCAAAGCTATTCCAGTTTTCCCTAAATAATGAAACCAAACATGTCTAAAGGAATGTGTTGAAAAATATGTTCAAAAATTGGTTTATAGGCATTACGTTACTTTAGCTATGTGTATCTGTATTCATTGATAGAATTCCTGAGTGTTGCCAGGATAAAATTGGAAGAACAACATTATTTTTATAGTGATACCCCAGCATATCATGTACTTTTTATATTGTGATGAACCAAGAACCATGCTGACAATGATAGGGGAAACCCCAGAGCCTTTCTAGTTTGCACATGCAAGAATTTTTTCTTCCTTGTTAAACTGACAATACTTGGTAAAATACCTTTGGATTCAAAATGAGATTTTCTAACATAGAATGCAGCTTCTAACTATATATTCAGGCTCAAAAGTAGACAAATGCATAAAAAGTTGTTTTCATCCAGCTAATATTTAACATGACTTTACTACTGAAGGGTGCACTGTAGGATACCAAGAAAGGAAAGCTTCATAAATATTATAATCTACCTGGCTGGCATAGCTCAGTGGATTGAGTGTGGGCCGTGAACCAAAGTGTTGCAGGTTCGATTCCTAGTCAAGGTACACGCCTGCGTTGCAGGCCATGACCCCCAGCAACCGCACATTGATGTTTCTCTCTCTCTCTCTATCTCCCTCCCTTCCCTCTCTAAAAGTAAATAAATAAAATCTTTAAAAAATAATATAAAAATATTATAATCTAATACAAGATATCTACTTCCTACCCATGCAAAATTAACTATTAGTATTAGCATGGCTATAAATGCTGAGGGAACATAAAGCATTCAGATGAAAATAGCAGCTAGAGGTCACAGAAAGGACAATTCTATAACCAGATAATGTGTGGTAGTAAAAAGAATGAGGAATTTTGAGTCTAGACATCTGGGATTAAGTTAAGATTCTACTCAAAATCTGGGTGGATGACCTTGTCTCCCTGAACCTAGGTGTCCAGAGTTGTTTGTCTTTTTGGTTTATACTCCTATAATAATACTCTAATGGACATATTTTGGATCCTTTTACTCCTTTAAGTATCAGTAAATGAAGGTTATGTGCATGGAAAACTTGGTTAAAATCTGGGACAGTACAGAAAAGGTACATGTCAGAGGAACAGAATTAAATATATGCTTTTAAAAATCAATATCCTCTACTCATTAAAGTCCTGTGATCATTTTATCCAATGGAGAATTTCCAAAGGTTCTTTTTGTTTATTTATTTTTAAAATACAATATCTGTTCATATTAGCAGCCTTTCCTCGGTCTTGTCTTCAACTTCTTCATTCCCTCCTCTACACAGATTCCCATTCCCAAGGTTTTCTTTATTACTAGGTTAGGCAGAGCAATTTAGCTCTACTTTTGATTCATCCTTAGTCCATCCGAGCCAAGCATGCCAAATGGTTTGTGGGGTCCAGCAGGAGAGAAAAACTAGTGATAGACCTAAAAACTGCTAGCAAGATATTTTGGAAAGACAACTTTCAAGATTCTTAAGTCATATTTTATAAGAACAATGTTTTCCACCCCCCAAAAAGATAAATAACATAACTTTGGTTTTAAACATTGCATATACTTAGATTCTTTAGTCAGCTGAATTAAAAGGCCACTTCACTTAGGACAACCCATGGAGTCAATATAAATAGGGGCTAGTATAAAGGTTGAGTGTAAAAGGACTGTACTTTCCAGAGTTTTCTCTTTCTTCTATTATTTTTTCATTCATCATTTGCATGAACTTCATCATCCTTTGTAAATGTGTAGGCTGAGGTGCATTGAAAGGGTCTCCTATTCATTGATTCCAACACAAATTTCAAATTCTTGTGTAAATCTGCCAAAGCATTTTCTAATAAAAACTCATCCTATCATATTCATCAAATGTGTGCAATAGTGTTGCCCCAGTCCCAATCTGCCTGTATTACTTTGTCATCAGTGTCCATAATTGGATCTCAAAATTGCTTCCTTTAGTCAATTTGAATACTAGATGTGCTATAAAGCTAGAGCACTTTTATCAATTATTTATACCTTTGTGAGGCAATCTTATTTAATCCTCACAACAATCCTGTAAGACAGAGACCTAAATTAGTCACATTTTACCAATAAAAAATTGAGGATCTCAGCAGTGAAGCCATGCATTCAATACCAAACAACTGGTAGGTGGCACAACCAGAATTCAAAATCAGGTATGCATGAGCACAATTTTGCCTCTCAGGAATGGGCTAGAAAAGCCTGCATAGAAAAGATGGCATTTGAGTACGTTTCTAAATAATGGTGAGTGGGATTTTGATAGATGGACATGTATGGAGATGGAAGTTCAGAAAGAGCATTCCAAATTGAGAGCATCACAGCAAAAAAAAAAATGGTATCATTGGGAGATGATCCATCATACAAGTCTGTGATGACACTTATAGGAAATTAGTTAACAACAAGACATTTTTAATCATGAGCATAAGATTACTTGCAAACTATATTTAACTAGCCTTCTCAACGACAATCTTATATGAATCTACAGCTTCAGATCTTTTTTAATTATTATATTTTAATTGCTGTTCAAGTACAGTTTTCTGCCTTTTACTCCCATCCCAGCCCACCCCCCAGGCCTCCCCACCTCCTTCCTGTTTCTACCCCCTCCCTAGTTTTTGTCCATGTGTCCTTTATACTTGTTCCTGTAAACCTTTCCCCTTTCCCCCTGAAATTCCCTCTCCTCTCCCCTCTAGTCACTGTCAGCCTGTTCTCTATTTCAGTGTCTTTAGTTATATTTTGCTTGTTTGTTTGTTTGTGTTGTTGATTAGGTTTCTGTTAAAGGTGAGATCATATGGTATTTGTCTTTCACTGCCTGGCTTATTTCCCTTAGCATAATACAGAGGATCCAGAGACACATGAAAAGATTCTCAGTATCACTAGTATCAGAGAGATGCAGATCAAAACCACAATGAAATACCACTTTACATTGTTCAGAATGGCCATTCATAAACAAAGCAACAAACAACAAGTTTTGGAGAAGTTGTGGTGAAAAGGGGACCTTAGTGCACTGTTGGTGGGTTTGCGACTGGTACAACTGCTATGGAAAACAATATGGAATTTTCTCAGAAAACTAAAAATGGATCTGTCTTTTGACCCAGCAATTCCACTGCTAGGATTATATCCTAAGAACCCTGAAACACCAATCCAAAAGAACTTATGCACCCCAGTGTTCATAGCAGAATTTACAATAGCCAAGTGCTGGAAGCAACCTAGGTGCCCATCAGTAAATGAATGGATCAAAAAGCTATGGTACATTTACACAATGGAATTCTATGCAGCAGAAAGAAAGAAGGAGCTCCTAACCTTTTCAACAGCATGGATGGAACTGGAAAGCATTATAGCTTCAGATCTTGTCATGCCAAATAACTTCAAGACAGCAGGTGAGGATTATAGCTATTTTTTGTCATAAAAAATAACTTCTTGAGTCATGAAGTAAAGTTAAAAAGAAGAACAAGGCAGTATCAGATAAAATCAGAAATCCTAAAAAAAGAAAGCTTAGAAAACACTAAAATTATTAAGAAAAAATGAATTTTACTTTATAATAACTTTCATAATAAAGTGAGTAAAGAACACTAGTGCTTACAATAAATATTGACAGAATGCCTTATAGAAATGTACTTTATTTTTTCACATTTTTTATTGTTGTTCAAGTACAATTGTCTCCATTTTCCTTCCAAAACTCCCCCCAGTCCAGCCACCCCACTTCCCATTCTTAATCCTACCCCTCTATGGCTTTGTCCATATATCCTTCATACATGTTCCTGACAACCCTTCTCCCTCCCCCCCCCATTTCCCCCTCCCATCTCCCCTCTGGTTACTATCAGTTTTTTCTTAATTTCAATGTCTCTGGTTATATTTTACTTGCTTGTTTGTTTTATTGATTAGGTTCCACTTATAGGTGAGATCATATGGTATTTGTCTTTCACTGCCTGGCTTATTTCACTTAGCATAATGCTCTCCAGTTCCACCCATGCTGTTGCAAAGGGTAGGAGCTCTTTTCTTTCTGCTGTATAGTATTCCATTGTGTAAAAATACCATAGTTTTTTTCACCTTTTTATTATTTTATTTTATTATTTTTATTTTTTTGCTTTTTTTCTTTTTATTTTTTAAATTACTTTGTTGTTGTTCAATTACAGTTGTCTCCATTTTCTCCCCACCACTCCCCCCAACCCCAGGCAAACCCACCTTCCTCCCTTGCTTACACCCTCCCCCTTCGTTTTGTACATGTATCTTTTATAGTGGTTTCTGAAAAACCCTTCCCAACACTGTCCCCTCCCCCTCTGCTCTGGCTATTGTTAGATTGTTCTTAATTTCAATGTCTCTGGTTATATTTTGTTTGTATTTTTTTGTTGATTATGTTCCAGTTAAAAGTGAGATCATATAATATTTGTCCCTCACTGCCTGGTTCATTTCACTTAGCATAATGCTCTCCAGTTCCATCCATGCTTTCTCAAAGGGTAGGAGCTCCTTCTTTTTCTCTGTTGCATAGTATTCCGTTGTGTAAAGGTACCATAATTTTTTGATCCACTCATTTACTGATGGGCACTTAGGTTGCAATGTACTTTATATGAGAATTCTCCTTTAGTCACATCATCACCAATACCTGGTTTTAATCATATATCATTGTTAGTGGAAGTCTACTGACTTCTTTGAACAAATTTGACTGAATTCATTTTATTAATGACTCTCGTTATAATGAATATCACTATAAACTTCACTTTCCTTGGTTATTGTACAAATATGGTTTATTCCTCTGTTAACCAGCCTCAGAAAAAAAAATTTGACTTTTTTTGCATGACATATTTATAGTTTTCTTTTATTATATATTCCAGTTAGGCTGTCAAAATCCTCTTTATAACCGCTTTCTACTATTGATCTGCTGCAGCTTATTAAAGCTTATTACAATTCTGTGTAAAGTTAAACAATCTCTGAGCAACAGCCTGGAATACTTCTTCATGAATAAACTTATTATATCTATTTTGGCTGCTGAAGGCATTTGTTTGTTTGTTTGTTTACATTCTGGTTTTTATATGTGTTCTGAAGGAAGCTATGGACACAAGAGCTAGATAAGGAGAGACAGTTATAGGTATTTGAAGGTACAATCAGTAAAGATAATTTTAACAAGAGTCATAGCAGAGAATTGTTTCAATCAAAGCACATGGAATGAAGATAATTAATATTTTAATTTTGTATTCCATATTAAATCAACTATGAAATATTATAAAGTTATGTTTCAAAATTATAAATATAAAAATATTTAAAGTCATAAAATAAATATATAAAGTATATTATAAGAAAGTAGGAAAACATTTTATCATATTCCAGAAGTAGTCTAGAGTTTGAACTCAGGATCCAAATTCTTTGGGTTTGAAACTCATTCTGCTTTCTAGCTGTGTGACATTGAAGAAGTCACTTTATTTCTCTATGTTTCAGTTTCCACATATATAAAATGGTAATACTTGCATAATATTTACCTCTCAGGATTGTTGGGCCAATGAATGACTTTATATATATGCATATAAAACAAGTAGAATGCCACTTGGTATATAGTGAATGAAATTTAAATGAAGCATTTTATTAACATAAGAGCTATTTTACATTTTCTTTTGTTTTTATTTTTAATCTTTGAACAAAATTCATTCTATGAAATTTATATACTTATAGAATACTATAAGCTCTATAGTAGTCAGAGACTTTCTTGTCTTGTTTGTTACTTTAATTCAGTGCCTAACAGAGTGCTTAGGTAATTAAGAGCTCAGTGTATGATTGCTGAAAGAATGACTGAATGAATCATGGTTGAAAAATTTATTTTTATATATCATAGTGCAATGTCATTGTAGATGGTGGAGTAAAATTATTTCTCCTATAGTTAAGAGTAAAACGTCATTGTTGTCAGGGCCAGATTCAATTATCATGACTTTTGTGATAAATACCTTGTTCTTTGGAAGATTATCTCTTGGTATTTAATTTAACCTGATGATGCATTAATGTGAAGAACAATGAGCTAGCAGTCATGTTTTAAACAAATTGTTCATTTTATCATTAGAAAAAAATGTGATAGATGGAAGGCAGTGCAAGTATATTTAGTAGGTTCCGTTTTGTCTTATGCCTCCAATAAACACAGACAAATTTTGTAGGATATATTGAAAGTTATACTAAATTGGAATCCTTAGACTGTTTCTTTGTGATATCAATAGTTATCTGAGGAGTTTTTAAAAATTTACTTGAATGTTTGTTGTGTAAGATCTGAATTTTTTTTTAAATGTAAGTGTCTGACTTACATGTAATTGCCCTGGCATCTGTTTCAAAGATGACTATCTCCAGTAAACACATTTCCAGCCACAGGACTAGATAGAGAATCAGTCTGTTTTCACTCACTTCTTACCCAGACTCCTCTGTTTTAGATATCTTGGTTGATCTCAATAAGTGTACACTTGTACAGCTCATTTTCTTTTTCTTTGGTCTTTTTTTATTTTTTTAACTTTATTTTTATTATTGACACTATTACAACTGTCCCCATCCCCCTCTTTACCTATCTCCATCCAGCCCTTGCCCCTCCTTCCCTCTGGCCATCACCAGACTGTTGTCTGTGTTCATGAATTATGCATATATGTTTGTTGGCCAATACTTTCACTTTCTCTGATCCAATCTACCTCTCACCTCTCCCCTCTGAGAGCTGTCAGTCACTTTCATGTATCTATGCCTCTTTTTTCTATCTCATTAATCAGTTTATTCTGTTCATTACATTCTACATATAAGTGGGATCATATGATATTTATCTTTCTATGACAAGAGTATTTCACTTAGCATAATAATCTCCACGTCCATCCATGTTGTCACAAAACGTAAGATTTTCTTCTTATTACAGCCAAAATATTGTGCAAACATACCACTGTTTTTTGGGGATGGGGGAGAGAGCAGGGGAGGGGAGAGAGAGAGAATAATAGATGTGAGAGGTAAGTATTGATCAGTTGCCTTCCATGCACAGCCCAACTGGGTATCAAACCCACAAACTTGGTGTATGGGACAATACTCCAACAAACTGAACAATCCAGCCAGGGCTGTATCACTGCTTTTTTATCTACTCATCTACTGATGGGCACTTGGGCTGTTTGCAGATATTAGCTATTGTAAATAATGCTGCTATGAACATAGAAGTGCATATCTTCTTTCAAATTGGTGTTTTGGGATTCTTAGGATATACTCCCAGAAGTGGGATTGCTAGGTTAAAAAAAGTTCCATTTTTAATTTTTTGAGGAAACTTCATACTGTTTTCTACAGTGGCTGTACCAGTCTGCATTCCCACCAACAATGCACTGGAGTTCCCTTTCCTCCACATCCTTGCCAGCCCTTGTTATTTGTTCATTTACAGATGATATCTCATTGTAGTTTGAATTTGCATGTCTCTGATGATTAGTGATGTTAAACATTTTTTTATGTGTCTATGGACAATCTGTGTGTCCTCTTTGGAGAAGTGTTTATTTAGATCCTCTTCCCGTTTCTTAATTGGATTGTTTGTCTTCCTGGTGTTGAGTTGTATAAATTCTTTATATATTTTAGAAATTAACCCCTTACCACATGTATCATTGGCAAATACGTTCTCCAATACAGTGAGTTCCCTTTTTATTTTGTTGATGGTTTCTTTTGCTGTGCAGAACCTTTTTAGCTTGATGTAATCCCATTTGTTTATTTTTTCATTTGTTTCTTTTGCTATAGGTAATATATTGGCAAAAATCATGCTACAAGAGACGTCTGAGATTCTACTGCCTATGTTTTTTTTCTAAGATTTTTATGTTTTGTGACTTACATTTAAGTTTTTATTCAAGTTTATTCTTGTGTATGGTGTAAGAAAGTAGTATAATTTTATGTTTTGCATGTATCTGATTAATTTTCCCAACAACATTAATTGAATAAACTATCTTTATTGTATGTTCTCACTTTCTTTGTCAAATATTAATTGATTCTAAAAGTGTGGATTTATTTTGGGCTCTTTATTGTTTCATTAATCTATATGTCTGGTTAATGCCAGCAACATGCTGTTTTGATACTATGGCCTTGTAGTACAGCTGGATATCAGATAGAGTGATTCCTTCAACTTTGTTCTTCTTTTTCACAATTTCTATAACTATTTGGAGTCTTTTGTGGTTCCATATATATTTTTGAAATAATTGTTCTAGTTCTGTGAAATACACCATTGGTATATTCACAGGAATTGCATTGAATCTACAGATTGCTTTGGGGAGTACAGACATTTTGGTGATTTTAATTCTTCTTAGCACTTAACATGGTATATGTTTCCACTTATTTGTATCTTCAGTTTCTTTTCACAGAGTCTTATAACTTTCCAAGTGCAGTTCTTTTATATCCTTGGTTAAATTTTATCCTATGTATATTTTTGATTCAATTGTAAGTGGAATTATTTTCTTAGTTTACATTTCTGATAGTTCATTATCAGTATGTGTAAGTACAACTCATTTCTGGATATTTATTTTGATTCCTGTTACAGTACCGAATTAATTTTTCAGTTTTAGTAATTTTTTGGTGGAATCTTTATGGTTCTCCATATACAGTATCATGTCATCTACAAATAATAAGAGTTTTACTTCTTCCTTTCCAATTTGAATACCTTTTAGTTTTTTCATGCCTGATTGCTGTGGCTAAAACTTTCAGTACTATATTTAATTCAAATGGAGAAAGCAGACATTTCTGTATTGTTCCTGAACTTAAGGGAATCACTTATAATTTTTGCCCATTGAGTATGGTGTTGCTAGTGGGTTTGTCATATGTGCCCTTTATTACATTGAGGTATGTTCCCATTATTCCCAATTTCCTGAGAGGTTTTATAATAAATGGATCCTAGATTTTATCAAATATTTTCCCAGCATTTATTGAGATAATCATGTGATTTTTTTTCCTTCATTTTGTTTATGTGTTGTATTACATTTATTGATTTTTGGATGTTATACTAACCTTGCATCCCCAGAATAAATTCCACCTGGTCATTGTGTATAATCTTCTTAATGTTTTGCTGGATTCAGTTTGTTAATATTATTTGAGGATTTTAGCATCTATATTTTTCAGGGAAATTAGCCTATAATTTCTCTTTTTTGTAGTATTTTTATCTGATATTGGAATTATGATAATGATGGCCTTGTGAAATAAACTTAGGAGTCTTCTTGAATTTTTAGAGTAGTTTAAGAAGTATAAGTGTTAGTTTTTCTTTAATGTTTTGTTAAAATTCGCCTGTGAAACCATCCTCTCCAGGGCTTTGGTTTGTTGGAAATTTTGTTTATTACTGCCTCAATTTCATTACACATAGTATGTATATTCAATTTTCGGATTTTTTCTTGTTCAGTTGTAGAAAATTTCAGGTTTCCAGGAAATTATCCATTTCATATAGATTTCAAGTTTTTTTTGTCATATGGTGTTTATAATATTTTCTTACAATCCCTTGTATTTCTTTGGTGTCACTTGTTACTTTTCCTCTTTCATTTCTGATTTTATATATTTGGGTCTAGTCTCTTTTTTTCTTGGCAAGTCTGGTTAAAAATTTGTGAATCTTGTTTATCTCTTCAGAGATCAAGAACTCGCTTTCATTGACCTTTTGTATTGTTTTTTAGACTATTTCATTTATTTCAGCTCTAATTTTTTTTCTTTCTTCTTACTTTGGGCATGTTTCTTATTTTTTTTCTAGTTCCTTTAAGTGTAAAATTAGCTTTATTTTATTTAAGATTTGTCTTTTTTCTTGAGGTAGGCCTGTAGTGCTACAAATCCGCCCCCCCCCCTACTCCTTAGGACTGTTTTTGCTGTGTCCCATAAATCTTGGGTTTTTGTATTCTCATTTTCATTTGTTTCAAAGTATCTTTTAATTTCTTCCTTGATCTCATTATTAACCTGTTAATTTTTTAGTCAAATGATATTTAGTCTCCATGTTTTGTGTGTTTTTCAGTTTTTTTCTTGTGATTGATTTCTAGTTTTATACCATTATGGTCAAAGATGCTTGATATAATATCAATCTTCTTAAATTTATTCATACTTTTGTGTCCTAACATGTGACCTATCCTGGAAAATGTTCCAGGAGCACTTGAAAAGAATATATATTCTGTTGCTTTGAGTTGAAATGCTCTTAAGTTATTGATTAAATACATTTGATTTAGTGTGTTATTTAAGGTCACTGTTACCTTGTTGATTTTTTTGTCTGGAAGATCAATCCATTAATGTCAATGGGGTTTTAAAATCCCCTACTACTACTGTTTTACTGCCAATCTCTCATTTTCTGTCCATCAAGATTTGCTTTACATATTTAAGTGCTCCTATTTTGGGTGCATAAATGTTTACTAGGGTTATATCCTCTTGATTGTTCCCTTTATCATTATGTTGTGTCCTTCATTGTCTCTTGCTGTACCCTTTGTTTTAAAATTTGTTTTATCAGATATAAGTATTGCTACTCCAACTTTTTTTTTCTTGTAGTTTGCATGGAAACACTTTTTTGCATACTCTTACTTTTAGTCTGTGTATATCTTTAGTCCTGAGGTAAGTCTCTTATACATAGCATAGATATGGGACTTGTTTTCTTATTCATTCAGCAACCTTACATCTTTAGATTAGAGTATTCAAGCCATCTACATTTATTTTGATTTTTGATAGATATGTATTTATTGCTGTTTTATTATTTTAACTATATTCATCTGTTTTTCTCTTCTTTTTCAAGAAGACTTTTTAACAGTTCTTTAAATACTCGTTTTGTGATTTAAAAAGGAAACGGCTTTAGATTCTTGTCTGAGAAACTTTTTATTTCTTTTTTAAATTTCTTCTTAAATTTTAAGTGGTAGCTTTTCTGAGTAAAGGATTCTTGTTCCTTGCTTTTTATTATTTTGAATATTTCATGCCAGTCTCTTTCTGGCCTGAAAAGTTTCTGCTGAAAAACCAGCTGACAATATTATGGGATCTCCTTGTAGGTAATTAACTGTCTTTCTCTTGCTACTTTTAAGATTCTCTCCTTGTCTTTAACCTTTGGCATTTTAATTATGATGTGTTTGGAGTGGGCCTCTTTGCATCCATCTTGTTTGGGATTCTCTGTACTCCCTGGGCTTGTGTTTCTTTTTCCTTCATAAGGTTGGTAAAGTTTTCAGTCATTATTTTTTCAAATGGGTTCTCAATCCCTTGCTCTCTCTCTGGTACCCCAGTTATGTGGATGTTGTTATGCCTTGTGTTGTACCAATGTCCCTTAAACTATCCTCATTTTAAAAGATTTTTTTTTCTATTTGGATGAGTGTTTTTTGCTGCCTTATCTTTAATACTGCTGCTTTGATCTGTTTCATCCAACCTACTCTTTATTTTTTTCCAGTGTATCCTTTATTTCAAACATGGTATTTTTCACTACTGATTGTTTCTTTTTTATGGTTTCTATGTTCTTTTTCATGCTGTTGTAGTTCCCACTAAGTTCTGTGAGCATTCTTATAACCATTTTTATCTCTATATCTGATAAATTGTTTATCTTCATTGCATTTAGACATTTTTTCTATAGATTTCTCATGTTCTTTCTTTAGGGATTGGTTTCTTTGTCCCCCCACTTTGGCTACAACTTTGTGTTTGTTTCTATGTATTAGGTTATAGGGAACCTATCTGTGTGGAATGGCAAATGTAGCCCAGCCCTATTGGAAAGCCCATAGGCATGTGGCGGCACACAGGATGCCAAACCCATGGATCAGTTCTCCTGTGGGAGACCAGGCCTTCCTTATACCTAGGCTGATTTGAGACTTGCCCTTGCTAAAACTCCCTCACCCTGAGTTGAAGCAGCAAAAGCTTACTGCATATCTTTAAAGTAACTTCCTGAAGTCTGTGCTAATTCTCCCAAAGACTAAAGTGTAACCAGACCAATCACTCTTATCATTCCCTTTCCTTTGCAACATTTTCCTTGTTAATCTGTAAGAAGTAATCAGTAACATCCTTTCCTTGCTGTCTGTAAAAATTAATTACCTAAAGCAAATCTGAGCATAATGAATGAGCACCTTCTTTGATGTATGCTATTAGAAAGCCAATAAAAGCTTGTCAAGGCAAGGTTCAAGGCACTCTCCTCTTGAGAGAGTGGCTAAGGCATTCCAAGGCTCTCTCACCTTGAGAGAGTGGCTGTGCTATCCCTTTTCCTCTACAGGACTTAGGTGGTCCATGTGAATTTGTCTTGTCTCATCCACAATACTGCAAACACTGCTGGCCAGAGTCCACATCAGTAGGTAGATCTACTATGGCTCTCAGTATTGGCAGGGCTGCCTTAAATAGTAAGTGACCTGTGGGACTCAGTGGCACAGTCTCCTGGATCACCTGAGACAGGTGAATTTCCCTTGTGTGGGTTATGTGGACCTTCTTTTTAAAATTGAGTCTTGCATACTTCTGGTCTGTTTGTGTATGGGATCAAACCTCAGGCTATCTGAATACGATGATCAACCTTGACTATGGTGCACAAGCTGCTGCGCAGGAGTAACCACATGAAGCAGATTTTCTAACAAGGGTCTGATGCCTACTAAGATCTCCCTTTGAATTTGCCACTTGTGACACTAATTGGGTCCTGCTCTGATGTTGCCTGAGGCTTACCACTAGGTGAGTTGGTTCTGGGGCCCCTTGGGGCAGACCAATATCAGTCACTGACTGTGATTGGTACTAGGCAACCTCTTTGTATCTACAAAAAAATCCAGTTTGTGGCTACCTATGCTTGGCCCTGGTGTATGCATGAAAGACCAAACTAATCACCAAGATGAGAGTTACCAACACTGGGCCTCAGGGCAGGTTAAAAAAAATGTTCCAAGGTATCCTGTGATCCATCCCCACCTGCCTCTGCCTGTCAGTTGCCTATTAAGCTCAGTTACTGAAAGAGCCTCTGGCAATATTTGAGTTGCATGAGGTAGGTTCTCAGTGAGTCACCAGGTAAGGGCAAGTGGTATTCACGAAACTGATACCCAACCAAACTCAGTGCCACTGTTGGTCTGAGGCCATTCAGCAAATGTTTCCAGATTTAATAAGTGTAGCTGTCACCCTATGGGTGCTCATACAACTTTGATGTGGGGGGGGGCTTCTCTGGGAGTTGTCAGGGTGAGGCAAGAAGAATTTTATCAGACCAAAACAGACCAAGATTTGGCCATTTGAAGAGAGAGTTTTGCACTTCTCAAGCATGCAAAGAAAAAGGGACCTCTACACTTTTTATCCTACAGCCATATAACTCAGTCTGATGAAGACAACTCCTCTGCCAGGACCCCTATCTCAACAAGGAAGGTCCAGCAGGAGACAGGAGGGTGAGGTAGTGGATCTTTTATGAAAGGAGGCACCAGTCAGTTTCATGGGAAAGTGGAGGGAATGGCCCTCATTCTAAGGCCACACAACTCATTCCCTGCCACTTCTTAAACCTGCCTAGACAAATACACCTTGGCTCAGGTTGTTGATTCCTGAATAAACTCTGAAGTGTTGGATGAGAAAGAGTTCAGGGGATGGGACTATTTCATCCCTTCAGGCTGATACTGTAATGGGGAATACACCCCCTGGAAATGGGGGAGGGATTTAAGCCGTGTACAAGTGACTGGAGACATTGCCCCCTTGATAAACATGGTGGATGGAAGAAGGGCAAAGTCAAACATGGCCAACACTGGCCCACATTGGTTGGAAAGCTGAACACTTCCACTGGCTTTTGGCATGCATGGAATTCTGGGAGAGGACTTTTGAAATTGGGTGCTCTGGAAAGCAAAAAGGAAACTAGTTCTTTCCCTTCCCCTGGTGGGTGTATGTGTCAATGATTGCCAGTGGGTCTGCCAATGGTGACCAGTGCTGACTTGGGAGCGGAGGCCTGGGGACAAAGACTCCAAAAGATGCCTGAAGCTAGACAGTGACTAGAGACCAGCCAAGCCACCTGCATTCATGATACTTTGCGTAGGGAGAAGAGGTTCCTGGCTGAAACTTGAACTGAGCTGGCAGAGGGTAACAGGGTGATTTTTCTTTGGATGTCCTAAAGGGAATAGGCTTTAAGGCATAACCTTGCCGTTATTTCTAAAGACCTTGGGGATAATAGCACTGTGAACAGATTGTTGACTTGTGTTATTTTCAGTTCTTATGTAATAGTTGTAATGAAACTATTTTTGATGTCATACTCTGACTTTTTCTTTCCACTTACTTTTTTACCCAGATATTTTAGGCAGAAACTTGCTATTAAATAAAAGATCCCTTTATTTTCTACCAAACTCTGTCTTTGGAGATTTGCCTGGTATGTAGTGAGCAGTAAGGTACCCCAATACTGGTTGGGTTCAGTAACAATACCATATGGAGAGAAGTGCTCTGCCCAAAAAATATGGCTTCTGAGGTGTGGAAGAGTGACTCAGCACTGGGGGTCTCATGGCTGTCCCATCAGCTCTTTACCCAGAGCCACAAACCCAATATTTCCTCATGTGACTCCCGGTTACTCTGCTCTCCCTCTGCTGGAGCCCTGGATGAATGGTTGCAAACAAGAAATTGTTCATTGGATCTTTAAGGGGTTGCTTGTTTGTCTAGTCGACTCCTGTGTCTCTCTAATGGGCAGAATCCCCAACCCCCTGATTTTTACACCCAGATGTTATATACACACCTATGCCTGACTATGGTGGTCTTAGATGGGAAGGCCAGCTTCAGGTTTAGATTCCACACTTCTCTTGAGGAAACCCTGCAGCTCAGATATCCCCCTGGAATCTTAGCTGCTTACCATGGCAATGGAACAAGCACTTTTGATCTCTCCATCCTTCCAACCAGGCTCAATGTTGCTTCTTCTGTAAATCCTTGGTTATAAGACCTTCAGCTCATCTCCAGCTAGTCTTCAGATGGTTGTTCAGGTTGCTTGCTCTACATTTTAGTTGTAATTCCAGTTTGGTTCTGGGAGGAAGTGAGTAGGACATCCACCCACTCTTCCACCATCTTGGATTTTCTCACTCTTATGTTTTGAATCCACCAATATTTAGTGAGCTCAGGAAACTCTAAGCTTCTACCCTCAATTCCAAAAACCAGTAAGACCACAGGTCCATACTTGCACTCTCTCTCTCTCTGTCTCTCTCTCTCCTCTCTCTCTTTCCACAATATTGCTATAAGACCCCAGCTATGATGTGTAACTTCCAGGTTTTATAAGTAATAAACCTGTGTCTTTTTAAAAATTGTTTATGATATTGCTGAAAAGAATATTTCAATCATAATAAGAACTACAAGGGCTAGTCCAGGTTCGAAATTTGTCATTGATAGGCTAAGACCAGAACAAAAAAAGTACATTAATATATATCAATAAAAATTCCATAATTATAAGCAAAAAAGGTTACAGAAATTTTGCAATGTATTTAAAGTCAAATGCATATCATTTTAATACATAAAATGAGTTTCAAATAAAGGGCACATAATGAGAAAAATGGATGAAAGATATAACTTTCAGATACAAACTAAGAAACACACGTGGTCAATAAATCTCACTAGTAACAAACATGAAAATTAGAGTAAAATTACATTTCCCCTTATGAAATTAGCAGGGTTTTTAATAAATATTCATGGTGATAAAATTGTGGGAAATAAGCACTTTCACACCCTGGTGATGGTTGTGCAAATTGATATACCAAATCTACAAAGAAATTTAGTGAAACAGAATGTACTGAAAGTGTTCATACCCTTTGACTCAGTTTACTTTTCATAATATATTATACAAAAATAATTGTACAGAGCTCCACTCAAGGTAGAGGCATAGATAGAAACACTTAATTTCCTCACATGACCAAAAGAAGGATAACAACCAATTTAAAAACAATAAGCCACCAGAACTGCCAGAATAGCAAACAGCATGGAACTCCAAAAACCAAGGAGATAAAGAAACATTCATTCAGACTGGTGTGTTAAGACAAAGAAATATGGCCCAAATGAAAGAACAAAACAAAACTCCCGAAAAGGAACTAAGTGATGAAGAGAAAGACAACCTCTCTGATGCAGAGTTCAAAACACTGGTAGTCAGGATGCTCACAGAATTGACTGAGCTCAGTAACAAAATGAAGAAAGAAATGAAGGCTACACAAAATGAAATAAAGCAAAATATACAGGGAACTAACAGTGAAGAGAAGGAAACCGGGAATCAAATCAACGACTTGGAACAAAGGGAAGAAATAAGCATCCAACTGGAACAGAATGAAGAAACAACACAAAAAAATGAGAAGAGGCTTAGGAACCTCTGGGACAACTTTAAGCATTTCAACATCCAAATCATGGGGGTGCTGGAAGGAAAGGGGAAAAGAAAGACACTGAAAACTTATTTGAACAAATAATGAAGGAAAACTTCCCCAATCTGGTGAAGGAAATAGGCTTCCAGGAAGTCCAAAAAGCCTAGAGAGAACCAAAGACATTGGACCCACAAAGGAGCACAACATGATACATCATAATTAGGCTATCCAAGATTAAATGTAAGGAGAAAATCTTAAAAGCATCAAGAAGAAAGAAGAGAGTTACATACAAAGGAGTGCCCATAAGACTATCAGCTGATTTCTTTCGCAAAAGAAACCTTGCAGGCAAGAAGGGGCTGGCAAGAAGTATTCAAAGACCTACATCCAAGATTACCCTCCCCAGTAAAGCTATCATTTAGAATGGAAGGGCAGATAGAGTGCTTCCCAGGTAAGGTCAAGTTAAATTTAGGAGTTTATAATCACCAAGCCCTTAGTATATGAAATGTTAAAGGGACTTATCTAAGAAAATGGAGAAGTTCAAAAGCTATTAACAGTAAAATGACAACCAGCTCACAACTGTCAATTGAACCTAAAAAACAAAAACAAAAACTAAGCAAACAACTAGAATAGGAACAGAATCACAGAAATGGAGATCACATGGAGTGTTATCAGTGGAGAGGGGGAGGGGGAGAATGGGGGAAAAGGTACAGGGAATAAGAAGCATAATTGGTAGGCTCAAAATAGACAGTGGGGTTAAGAATAGTATAGGAAATGGAGAAGCCAGAGAACTTATATGTACAACCCATGGACATGAACTAAGTGTGTGTGTGTGTGGGGGGGGGTGCTGGAGGGTGCAGGGGCAGTGCAGGGAAGAGGGGGATAAAGTGCAGAAAAAAATTGGGATAACTGTAATCAATAAAATAAATTATTCTTAGCATTATATCTATAATACTGTAGGTACTGAGTAGATTTTTTTATTGAATGAATTAATGAATACTCTAAATAGATATTGATTTAATCTAAAGATTTTACATAAAGTGATGTCTATACAGGGAGAGAAGCTAAATTCTGATGGAAAAGATATAAGATCATATTGAAGTATCCTAAGGCAAAATTTGGGCTTTTGAGAAAAATTTGAAAATGTAGCATGATCACCAGAAAAAGTAAGCCATAATAGGCCTATTTTTCTTTTTGTACATCAATGTTCATGTCAAGAGACAAGAGATAAAATTGAAGGGATAATGGTTTGTGAAAATAGTTAAAATAATTGCTTCATATTACTAAGGTAATAATAAGAAATGATCATCAGGAAATTGGAACACAGCTCAAGGCTTATTTCTTAACACAGTGCAAATATTTCCGATGCAATTTTGGAAGGTCCCCGAAAATTGATGTTCTTTCCTTTAAAGACACCATACATACACCAAGGAAATCAAATTACTCCCTTAAATGCTTTGGTGTGATGAGATTGGCAATTGAAAGCTAAAACTCTTTGTGAAGGAAGAGAAACAGGAATTTTGTTCTCAAATATTGGTAAGTAAAGTCAGTGGTGGGTTTGTGGCATAAGCCCCCAATAATAAGGTGACTGCCTCTGTCATATCTGCATTCTAAACTGAAAGAAATAATCAAGTTTAAAAGGTGAGACATGGGAGGGAGGTGGGAAGGGCTGGGTGGGTAGGATGGGATGGGAGTAAAAGATAGAAAATTGTACTTGAACAACAATTAAAATAAAATTTTAAAAAATCTCTATACTATAGAAAACAAAGGTGAGACCTTAAAATTTTTATTGTACACTTACTGAATTTTTGTTGGTATCTAGTGCATTCACACTATATTGTAATATAAACTTCAGTATTTCATGGAAGACATAAGCAAAAAACTTTGCCCTCATCTAGTAGACAGAATTAAACAAATAAATGAGTAAAATATATGGTGTATCACTTGATGACATATGGGGAAAAATAAAGTGCAGAGGAGTGGAAGAGAATATAGGGTGGGGGTTGCCTCACTGTCCCAGAGCCATAAGTAGATTAGAATCAGAAGTCCTAGCCCTCATATGCAAATTATTGTAAATCAAAAAAATAGGCATAATATATTTGTCTTGATGATCTCAAGATAAACAATAGACATGAGGTCATAAATGTCTATGATGAAGGGAGGAGTTGGTATTAGAAGTGCACAGAGTTCTTGGTCATCCTTTCACTGCTGCAACAGACATGCAGAAGTCTGAGACTGGTCAGTCTTAACCAGATTAATGGCATTTTCTGGACTTCTGTTATGAAAGCAGGAGCAGCTTTAGGAGCAATGTTCTGATCCAGATCCTTTTGATGTTAAGGACTTACCCTTGGTCAAGATCAAAAAGTCTGGAAGATAAGATATGGGAAGAGAACACACTGGTAGAAGTTTGTCATTGCTTGCAACATAATTTAATTATAAAATTTCAAATTTTGAGTAAGTGCTCTTCTAATTCAAAAATAATCTTTAATTGAGATAAGTGTTGCATCACACAAATGAGAAATTGTTCTGGGGAGAAGATCCTGGGGCACACTTCTATGCTCTTAAGAGTCCTTGCTGAGGATGAAATTAACAAAATAGAGTTGATGGAGAAATTTCACATATACCTTTTCTGTGAGAGAAGATTATTACTAAAGTTGCACCAGCAAAACCCATAATTTATGCCTTCTATCTTGTCTCTATACACTCCAAGCACATAATTTTAGAAATAAGTCTCAAGAATCAGGAAAGTAAAATAAGGGATTTTATTTTCCATCAAAGCTCACCCACAGTTGACAGTTTAGGAAGAGAAATACTGCATGCAACCCAGTAACTAAAAAGCTAGCTGTTGCCAACACAAGGATACCCTTTTGATCATCTACAATTCTATCAGGGCCTTGAGAAACTTCAAGACAGTCAAATACCATGTGGTTGTCTTTAACTTGGGAGATTTTATTATTCTCATGAAACCATATATTGAATGAAGCTGTCATTTATGAAGCTGTCACAAGATAGATATAGCTGGTAACAGCTCAGGGCTGCTCAATGATGTAGATTTTTAACCAAGATTTATGAAGTTCCAAAAAATAATTTTTCCCAATTGCCACCATGTGTTGTCTTTTTCAGCTTCTATGTAACACACCACCAAAATCCTTTCCACTATCAGGCAACATGGGGTGAATTGTGTACCACTACAACTTCAAAAACCTTTAGTCTGTTCACAGGCACTGTGGCTGTTTTCTATGAATCAGCATTGTAGTTTTCTGCACCTTTCTAGACATCTTGACACTTGCACCTTTTCTCCATGTACAGAATGGTTACAAGATTACAGATAGCCTACATTTTAACTAAGAAAATGATGAAAATAATAAGTAGAAGGAAGGTAGGTTATTAGGGAATGGGTTGTGTTACTGATTCAGAAAGTACAGGATAGAAGGCCATGGTATCACCATGATGTATATATCTCCAGAACTACAGTGCTTAGTGAAGTGTCCAGATTTATTTTCCAGTTTCAATTAAAATAAAACTAACACTACACAGGTTTGTACCATGACAAATTAGAGATATATACTTCCTTTTCTGTGAGGATATGGCAGTGACACCTCCATTGGGAAACTTTAGACTTCATCAGGTAGAAATAGAAAGGTCAGAGTGGGAGCAGGGGGGAAGATTTGGGGTGTGGAAGTCATAAGGGCGTGCCATAAAGGTGTGTTCTGAAAAGAGATGTAGAGTGAAAAGAGATGAAAAAGTATAAACCATATCAGGTGACAGTACTTTGATGTTTTCCTCGAGTGAAAGTTTCATACAGGGGAACACTTAAAAATGAAACTGGAAAGGTAAATGAGGAACAGATTGTATGATTCTTTCAATTCCAGAAGGTTGTAAACTACTTTTAAGACCCAGTATAAGTAATCAATGTCAGATCTTATTTTTGTGCTTTATTTATCATTACACAGTGAATATCATCATCTTTTTCCAAGCAAAAGCTACCTCTAGATATCATTTGGGATAGTAGCAAGCATTGATCTTGGAAGGTTCTGTGCCTTTTCTGATGTGTTTAAACTTTCACATATAGCTTATATTCTCTAGACTAACCAACTATATCTTTCTATGTGTCAATACTACTTGTGATTTTAAAACATTTTCCCTGACTTTAATTTACTTTTATTCAGAGTTCATATAAGAATGTTTGTCAAAAATACATACATACATATTTGAGAATGAGACAGGAAAAGGTAACAAGACCATTCCACCATTAATTCTTCCCCCAAACACAGTAATAATTTAACCTCAGAAGTACCATTAATAGACAAGGACAGTGACAGAATGTGTTATTACCTCTTTGAGGTAATTTGTATTGATCCTCAAAAATGTCAGTGGAAACTGCTATCACAAAATTATCTCCTTCCAACTCCTGATGAATTTTATGTCAAGATTTATAAAGAGGATAATCTGAGGAATGAAACATGAAATTCAGCAATTTTTAAATGGAAAAGTTCTCTTTTGAAAAATCTTGAGTATCACAATGGTTTAAGACAATTCAAGAGGCCACATCTAGTAGTAAAGTCAGAGATGCAAATTAGGATGGCTTTGCTCCTACAGGCAGCAGCCGAGATTTCAGAGGGATAGCTCAACTGCAAAGGTTCCCCCTGAGAAGTGCAGGGTCTCAACCTCTGCTTGGGTCCCTACCCTGGAGCACCAGAGATGGAAGAGATGCCCACTTAACATCTAGCTGTGAAAATCATCAGGGATTCTGTCCACCAGGTAGAGAGAGAAGAGAATTTGCTAGAGACACAGGCATCCTCTTAAAGGGCCAATGCACAAAATCTCATTTTAAGCCATCCACACAGGGCTCCAGTAGAGAAAGGACATAGCAGAGTGCAACAGCTTGAAGAGAGACTAGGGTTTATGTCTCTGGGAAGAAAGATTAAGGGACAGAAACCAGGATACCCATGCAGAGCTACTCTCCCACACTGCAGACACAACCTTTCTTGGGTGGAGCCCTTACCCCTCCATCTGGCATCAGCCAGGGGGAAAGCAATAGCTCTACCACCTGAACTCCCTGTAGCCCCACCTTTGTGGAGCTTGCTCCCTGCTGAGGAGTCAGCTGCCTGAGCAGACATATAGAGGTCTGGGCAGACTCAACCCCTTGAGTCTGTTGAGTCTGTTATGTCATAACATCAGTTACGACATAAACACAAACATATATATCAATGAAACAGAATAGATATCCAAGAAATAACCCTAAGGCTTGGTGGTCAATTAAAACCTGACAAAAGAGGCAAAAAACATACAATGTTTTAAGTAGTCTAATTAATACATGGTGCTGGAAAAATTGGACAGATACATACAAAAATTGAAATTAGACCCCTTTCTTACACCATACCCAATAATAAACTCAAAGTGAATGGTAGACTCAAATGTTAGACTCAAAACCATTTTTTAAAAAAAAACTAGATGAAAAAATAGGCAGTAAAATATCTGAAACTACTTGTAACATTATTTTTTTTGATATATCACCTCAGGCAAGGGAAACAAAAGGAAAAATAAACAAATGAGACTATATCAAACTAAAAGGCTTTTGCACAGCAAAAGAAACCATCAAAAAACAGAAGGACAACTCATTGATTAGGAGAACATATTTGCCAAAGATGCATCTGATAAGGGGTTAATATTCAAGACATATAAAAACTCAATACTACTCAACCTCCAAAAAACAAGCCAATTAAAAAAAATGTGCAACGGACTTGAGTAGACACTTCTCCAAACAGGACATATACATGGCCAATAGATATATGAAAAGATGCTCAATGCCACTAATCATTGAGAGATGCATATTAAAACCACAATGAGATATCACCTCACACCTGCCACAATGGCTATCATCAATAAATCAATGAACAACATGTGCTGGCAAGGTTGTGGAGAAACAGAAACCCATATACACTGTTGGTAGGAATGCAGACTGGTGCAGCCACTGTGGAAAGCAGTGTATAGATACCTCAAAAATTAAAAATGGAACTACCTTTTCGGTATACAGTCAAACCTCAGTTCTTGAACAATTCAGTTCCTGACCAACTGAGACAATGTCTCAGTTATCTAACACAACTTTGGGTCTTAATTCTCTATGCAACAGCCTTTTTGTGCTGATACCTGTTTAATCAGTCACACAGCTCTCAGGCCTCAAAGGGGATTCAGTTTTCATACAAATCACTTCTTGGACAGTTCTCTGGAACAAATTAAGTTCAAGAACTGAGGTTCTACTGTATACCCCCCAAAACGCAAACACTAATTTAAAAAAGTATATACTTACCCTTATGCTCATTGCAGCATTATTTACAGTAGCTAAGATTTGGAAGTAGCCCAAATGTACACCACCAGATAAGTGGATATAAAAGCTTTGGTACATTTACACAATGGAATACCACTTGGCTATAAAAAAGAAGGAAGTCCTACCATTTGTAACAACATGGATTGATCTTGAGAGTATTATGCTAAGGTAAATAATCCAGTCAGAGTCAGACAAATATATTATTTCACTTACATGAGGAATCTAATAAAAAATAGATAAAATAGACTCACAGATACTGAGAACAGACTGGAGCTATCAGAGGGTTGCAGGGCTCAGTGAAAATGGTGAAGTGATTCAGCAAAAAACAAACAAACAAACAACAAAACAACGTGCTAGACACAGACAATAATATGATGATTATCAGAGGGAAAGGATGTGGGGGGAGGTAGAAAAGGGTAAATGGGGAATGAATGAAAAGCGATTTGACTTGGAATGGTGAACACACAATACAATATAAAGATAATGTATTACAGAATTGTACACCTGAAACCTATGTAATTTTGTTAACCAATGTTACCCCAATTAATTAAACAAAAATTAAAAAAGAAAAAAGAAAAAGAAAATATCCTTTCTAAAATGGAAGACAGAAAAAAAACAAGAGTGCATTACACCTTGATTATTTTATTATCAACTTATGTAAAGTTTATATGTATTGACAAGTCTAGGGTCAACAAATTTATATGTTCAAAAATTCGGTCTTGTTTATTTGACATGGGTCTCAATAGACTTGGGTGGTACTAAGCACATAAACAGACCTCAATACAGAGGGAGCAAAGGCAAATAAACCTGTTTTCTAATCAGAGAAATAAAAGACAATCCAAGGACATCTTTATGCATAATAAACTGGAAGTCAGAAAAAAGAGAACCTCTGGTTTGTCCATTGTATTAGAAAAGAACTGTAACTATCTTCCCATGAAAAATGTTTCTAAGCTGGTCTCTAAACATCTAACTGGGTTTTGTGCAAGTAATAAACTCCTAAATTCAATGTCTTTGCTTATAAAAAACTGGGGATAATAATTAACAGTTGATCTGTATATGTCACCATCATGAGATTTAAAAATATGTACAGCAGTGTTTTTTAAATATTAAATTGTTATATTTTTATGTATAATTATTATGAATTACAACATTCTATTCCTATTGTTGCAAATGGCAAGATTTCATTCTTTTACATGGATCAGTAGTATTCAGTTTTATGTGTATATACCTCTTCCTTATCCATTTGTCCACCAATAGACATTTAGGTTGCTTCCATGTCTTGCCTATGGTAAATAATGTTGCAATGGACATACATAGGTTTACATACATATTTTCAATTTATTTTCATTTCTTTTGGATAAATATTTGGAAGTGAAATTGCTGGATCATATGGTTGTTCTATTTTTAATTTTGAGGATCCTCCATACATTTTTCCACAGTGGCTGCACCAAATTGCATTTCCACCAAGAGTGGACAAGGGTTCCTTTTGCTCCACAGCCTCGCCAACATTATTTCTTGTCTTTTTTATGATAGCCATTCAAACAGATGTAAAGTAATATTTCATCGTGGTTTTAATTTGCAAATCAACCTTTCTAACTTCTTTTGGTTTCTGGTATTTTTTCAAATTATGAAATATTTCATTAAAAAGTTGAAAATGCAAATGTGCTTTAAGGTTTAAAGAATAATAAAGGAAATGTTGCCATAATCACCCATTTCCTTAAAAATATGATGATTTTATTAAGATTCAAATTATTAGTATTGAATTCCTACTGTGTGTCCATCCACAATTGCATCCCTCTGTTTTCAACCGTCTGTTAAGGTTAAGCATTATTTAATATTTTATGCTTATGCTCAACTTGCTTGTTCTTATAGTTTTACTATATACATATACATGTCTAAAGTACTTTAAAGCTGTTTATAATGCCATACTGCATATATTCATAATATTTGGAGATAATTTTGGTTAACATGACTGGGATAGGATGCTCTATGCTTCTGGGATCTATTGGACAGAGGTCAGGTATGTACCACAATACACAAAACAGCCTGCACAACAAAGCCTTTCCTGTTAAAAATTGTCAGCAATGCACAGGTTGAGAAACCCTGCTCTACATTTTATACCTATGAGTGTAAATACTGGGTTTTATGATATACACATATTAAACTTTATAAGACCAAGTAGTTTTTCACAGCACTTATCCCACTACACACAGTGTATAAAACCTCATTTTGTGACACTTTTGTTAATAGTTTTTGTCAAACTTAAAAAAATTACATATGCATATATGTCAGGTATAAAATGGTATTGTATATTATTGTGATTTTAATGTATATTCCCTTAATTACTGATGAGATTGATATAATTTTACATGCTCATGGAACTTGGCTTTCTTCTTTTGTACAATATCTAAACCTGTTTCTATTTTTTATTTTATTTCATTTTACCATTTTCCTCTGCATACCTTTCTTTTTCTTATTGATATGTAATGACTTTTCATATATTGTGAGTACTATGTGTTTTAATATCAATGAAGTGTAATTTATTGATCTCATTCATGGTTTTTTTCTTTTCTTAAGAAATTTATATATTACAGTTGGTATTCTAAAAATATTCTTCTATATTTTATTCTAGAACTATTT
Source organism: Phyllostomus hastatus (assembly GCF_019186645.2). Taxonomy (NCBI): domain Eukaryota; kingdom Metazoa; phylum Chordata; class Mammalia; order Chiroptera; family Phyllostomidae; genus Phyllostomus; species Phyllostomus hastatus. The sequence continues at coordinate 4,094,461 of NW_025333841.1, read as the reverse complement.
GAATTTTTATTTTAATTTAGCTTCTCAAGATCTGGAATTAACTTTTGAGCATGGTGTTAGGAGTGATTTAATTGCAGCTATTTTTTGTAAATGGTAGTCAGTCTGAGGACTATTTATTGAATAGTCAATGACTTCCTTATTCATGAGCAATGCCAGTTCTATCACATAAACCAGATACCTCTGTAAGTGTGGGCTGGTTTCTATGCTCTTTATTTATTTACTTTAATCTGTCTACCCCTGCACAAGATTGCATTGTCTCAATATACTGTTATAATAATTTTTGATATCAGGTTGCATAATTCCTCTACTTTGTTTTGTCTTCTTTAGGGATGTATTTAATATTTTATTCATTTTTCATCCTTATATGAACCTAAAGTTTAGTTTTCCCAGCTCCATGAAAAATTTTTGTATTTTTTTGTTACCAGGGCACAGTTAGAGCCTGGGGCATCTCCCACATCCACTGAGATAGTAGTGGTGGGGAGGTTCTTACCCTGAGTGTGCAGAAAGCTAAAAATATCAATGGATGGGGCCCAAGTGTGTGAAAAACTAGCAACATAATTGGACAGGAAAAAGCACTTTCCCACTCCAGTACCAGATTGGGGGTGGGGCCAAGGGATGGCAGGCATATGAACCAAAGAAGTCAAAATGGCATATGGGCCCTGGCTGGTGTGGCTCAGTGGATTGAGCGCCAACCTGCACAACCACATGTTGTTGCTTCTCTCCTTCTCTAAAAATAAATAAATAAAATCTTTTTTTTTTAAATGGCACACAGAGATGTGGTGGACCAAAGAGTCTGTCAGTCTAGACTGGGAAAGAAGGGACTGGTTGAGAGGTGAGTGAAAGAACCTGGTCCATCTCACACCCAAAACTAATACAATCTCAGGGAAACAAAGACATGCTCTGTTGCTCATGGCTAGCTTGCTCATTATCTGTACTTGCACAGTGTATTTGACTCTTCTTTCTGTGGGACACATGGCTTTAGCATCCACGTAGCCCATGGCCTCCAAGAGGTACCTAAGTTTCTTTCAGATTGTTAGATGTATAGATTCATTCTTTTATCAAATTTGGGAGGGTTGATCATTATTTATTCTAATAATTCTGTCTCATTTCTCTTCCTCTTCTGGTACTTTCATTCTGCATATATTGCTATCCTTGATAGTGTTCCTTTAGTGTCTCAGTTTCATTTTATTTTTCTTTTCTTTCTTATTTTTCCTGCTTCTTCCTACTATTCTTAACCTCACAATGGATAATATCAATGAACCTATTTTTAAGTTTACTGATTTTTCTCTTTTGTTTGCTTAAATCAGTGTTAAACCTCTATGGTAATTTTTTACACTTTATAGTACTTTTTGACTCTTACTTTCTATTTGGTTTCTTTTAATAATTTCTGTTTCACAATTGATATTCTGTATTTGGGACATCATTCCTGCAGTCTCCTTTAGTTCTTTGTAAATGGTTTTCTTTATTACTTTGAGCATATCTAAAATCCTTGTTTAATAAATCCAATGTTGGGTTTTCTAAGGGTGATTTCTATTAATGTCTTCATTTTTGTGAGTGGGGTATATCTTATTGTTTCTTTGCATGTTTAATAATTTTTTTTAAAAATTTAAAATCTGGATATATTGATTACTATAATGTGCCAAATCTAGAAATTATATTTCCACCTTCCTTAGGGTTTGCTGATGCTGTTTGTGTGTTTTTTGTTTTTCACTGACTCTCTTATACTAATTTTGCAGTGTCTGTATACTTTCCTGTGCTTGGCAATTGAAGTCTATGTTTTGTTCACCAAGTTTTCAGGTAGTGATTTGAGAAATTTTGTTAAATATGTAGATCCAAACCAAACTAAACCAAACAAAAATTCTCCCAGTCTTTGCAGATTGGATTTGTGTTGGGGGATTTCCATTGCTTAACCAGGCAATTTACAACTCTACTTTAGCCTTCACTTCATTGTACAGAGGCTGAAGGTGAGCCAATGGTGAGGGCTAAGGGTATTCTTAGGTCATTTATGAGAATTTATCCTCTTTTTGCATTCATGTACACTTCTGGAGTCTCCAGAATATATGGGAGCTTTTCAAAAAATTTATTCTCCAAGTAATTCCTCCCTAAACCTTCTCTTTCCTAGGAATTTTGGTATATTTCTTGCACCAACTGTTATTTTTTTATTCCAGGAATCAGTATCTAATGTATTTGCCTTGAAATGTTTTGACAAACACTGCCTTGGGAGCCACCTCAATCCTAGGTAAACTCTGACACAAATAAAACAAAGGAAAACACTTAAGTCAATCCTTCAGGGAGCCATTAGCAAGGTGAAAACACACAATGAAAATGTTTGGAAGAAAATCCATGTTGCTTTCTCTGGTATTAGCAACCTGTACTTATAATGTTCTCAATGATTCAAAATCAGTGCCACACTGGGGTGTGAGAGTTAATAACAGAATAAACTAAAATGCCACAGAGCTCTTTCAACAAAATCCAGCAGCTTTTTTTCCTCATTAAGCATTTCCTTGGCTGTTGTAAGTTTAGATTAGATTCTAGAGCACCAAAAAAGTTGAATCTAATCGTTTTTGTCAGCTTCTTTGTCATTCTTATGAAGAGTTGACATTTTAGACTTCGTTCCTCTCTCAGACATGACTTTTACTACTTTTAAGTATTTGTAACTGCACATTGGAAAACAATATAGACATCTACAACCTGAAATTGCTTAAAATTTCAAATATGTACTGACTACCTTTTATTGTGTATTTCATTTTCTGGTAAAACAGATGGCGATAAACCAATGAGGTTTGTCAACATTTACTGAGATCTTACTACAGATCAGGCATTGTTCTGAGTCACATATCTTCATTTAGTCAATCTACACAACAGTCCTGGGAAGTGGCTATTTTTATGTACATTTCCTAGGTAATAAGATAAAGTGCAGTGTGTGATGTTGAGTGACTTGCCCAAGGTCATGATGCAAATAAAGATATGGCATTAGGATTTCAACCCAGATACTCTGGCTCTAAAGCCTGTGCTTTGGACTACTGCTTTCTACTACAAATACTAGAGAATATTACTTATCAATTAAGAATAATAACAATAAGAAAAATATTAATGCCAAAGTGTTTCTTTTGGTGGAGTAATTTGTTTTCTGTGACATAAATATTCACTAGCATAAAGAGCTCCAGTCTCATAGAATTGATTGATTTGGAAGCTCCTCCCTTGTCAATTTTCATATATTATTTTAGTGTGGTTTAAGTACTTTTTTTCTACTGTTGACCTTGTCATCCTTTTCAGATGAACTTAAGATTAGCATTGACTTTATCTACTTAAATTATTTTGATACATTCCCATTTCGTGGTCAATAATTTATTTAAGTGGCCTTTGAAATCACATTTCTTCCTAATTGGCATGTAATTCTAGGTTGTGACATTTGTAGACATTGATTTAAGTTTTTTTCTTGTGCTAACTTCAGGGATAACTTTTACAAAATTAAATAATAATTCCTCCAATTAAAGCAAATTTGGTGGACCTCCACTGCTATGTGTAAAAGTAGATTTGAAATCTCTTTGACAGCAGCTGAAGTGGACTCTTAAATTCTGCTGCATTTATGTCAGGAGTTTGGAAAATAACATTAAAACTGTTAAATAGAAGATTAACTAAAGAATACAATAAATGTCACAAAAAGGAAAGAGGATTTGTGGATTTAGAGACTTTGATACCATAACCACAACTTATGGAAATGATATGGTGCTTGAATGCAAGGCTACGAGATACAACTGATTTTTCTTTACCCTTTGAAAAGAATTGAAGTTGGTAGACAAGCTCATTAAAGAAAAAATATTCATGAAATACACATGCCAGGCTTCCTTTTGATGTGGTAGCACTGCCATGTTTTTCCCTAAGAAGTAATTTGCAACAAATCATTTGGAAAACACTCTAAAATATTTTGCAGTGTAATCTGTAACTGGGTAAAGACATTGTTTTTCAAAACTACAATTATCTGGAAAGTGGCTCAAAATTTCATTGGAAAAATATTATGCTGTGTAAGTGCTAAATTGCTAAACAAATTAAGTATATGTTAAAGTCTAACTAAAATGGCTCTGCATTACATTACTATAAAAACAAGGAAGATCTAAATCATATTCTCTCAGAACTTAAGTTTCTCCAGATCTGATTTGTAACAGAAGATTTATTAACACCTATAAATCAAGAGTATGTTTGTCTTAATAAATTTGATCTGCTTTAACAAAGTAGCATAGACTTGGAAACTGATAAACAACAGAAATTTATTTCTCACAGTTCTGGAGTCTGAGAAGACCAAGATCAGAAGCCAGAAATTTAGTATGGTGGCTGGTGAGGGCTTACTTCCTAGTTCATAGCTGATGCCAGTTTACTGTGTTCTGTGATGGAAGGCTCTAGGGTGCTCTGTGGGATCTCTCTTACAAGGGCCTTAATCCTATTAATGTACAATCCATCCTTATGAACTAATCACCTTCCAATCATCTACTTCCTAATACAACATCTTTAAGGGTTAAGGTTTCAACACATAAAATATGGGAGATCATTCAGATCATAGCAATGTCTATGTTTTTTTTTTTCATTATTCTCATCTCAGCTTTCCTTACAAAGCTCTATCTAAAGCCATACTCTAAAGCACAGGCATGGGAGAACTCAAACATACATGTACCTACACACCTTTCCCAAACACTGTTTTCCTCAAGAAGCCAACTGCTAAAAATGAGTCTATGAGTTAGTAAGGGATTGACAGGACATTAGATATTAGGTAAAATATGTTCTGATTTCATGTCCCCAGAGTTCTATTGCACATTGTTTGGATGTATTGAATAAATACCATATGTTAAATTAGGTAAGGAGATTCTTTTTTTAAAAGATTTTATTTATTTATTTATTTTTAGAGAGGGAAGGGAGGGGGAGAGAGAGAGAGAGAGAGAGAGAAACATCAATGTGCGGTTGCTGGGGGTTATGGCCTGCAACCCGGGCATGTACCCTGGCTGGGAATCGAACCTGGGACACTTTGGTTCCCAGCCCGCGCTCAATCCACTGAGCTATGCCAGCCAGGGCTAGGTAAGGAGATTCTTGATTTAAAGGGATTAGTGAAATAAGGGAAGGTTGACTACTGCAATACCGCAATAGGAGATGGGAATAGGAGATAGGGTTGGAGATTTAGTGAAAACACTCCAACCATGAGATCTGAAAATATATCAAAGATCAGGCAGAGAGAAAATTTCATTTATAGGAAAGGATAAACAAGCTTAGAAAGAATCAGATATGGTGCAGTGGAAGGAGTGGGGAGCATGATTAGACATTTGAGGAGGAAAAGTTTTTCCTCTCAGTCAGGGTTAGCCTACCTATACTTGTAAGGGGCCTTTAAAGAGGGGTTCTCTGCATTTCAATGCTAGCTGAAGGAACATAAAAATTCATTGGCCTGGAGGAAGAAGGGAAGATTTAAAGTTTAATCAAGTCAAGTTACCAGGTATTTTGTCTAGATTGGTCAGTGGTTAATAAAAAGTTCAGCTAATTATTTATGAACAACAAATGAGAATTTGCTAGATTTGTGTCTGGTCTGGTCCTAGGTAAAACATGGTGTCATCTGTGAGTCTTATCTAAGTCATCTGAGGAAAAGTGGCTTTTTTGAGTAACCCCCTTTCTGAAACACAAAATGGTCAGAGGATTTCTTAATGTGAATGTTTTATGGAAGCCCTGGGCTCAAGTAAAATGCAACATTGTCAGATGCAGATGAAAAAATAACAAACAAGGCAATTAGATAATCAGCCAGTCTGCTTACCTCATCTACATTATGAACACACATTTTGTATTGAACCTTTGTATCCTAGTACCACTCTCACATTCTCACCTTGAAACAAGTCCCTTGACCTCACTGGTCATCTTTCCATCCAGGTTCCTGAATTCAGGCTTCCCATTTCAGAAAAAGCAAGAAGCCTTGCTTTTCCTTCTATTTCACCTTTCCACCATAATAATAATCAAGATTGATCCCTTGATCCAACTCAAGTTTGATGAGTAGTTTTCACATACATTTTATCTTAGAGACCTAACAATAAGGGAAGATTGAGAAACCATTTGGCAAGATAATTAGGGATCAGCCAAGCTTAACAAATTTTTATTCTGTAAAGACCAAGTTATTAACTGAGACCATTTGGAGGTCAGATGTTGAGCTTGCAGCCAGGATTCAAAACTGAAAAAGTTGTTTAGTGCCTTTGACTTCTCAGGTCAAATATTGTCTTTATATTCTTTTGGCAATAACCTTACAAACACATTTTCCTCTTGTTCTTTGCCAATTCCATACAAATTCACCCTCAGTTACTCAAAGAACTAAAAAGATACCTTTAGAAAGTGCACTGATAATGTCAGTCACTCACATATACATAAAATGACTATAAGAGCTTAATATGTGAGCCTCCTGAGAGATAATTTTATGGTGGTTGTAGATGTTATTTTGTTTGTTGCTTGTTTTTTTGTCCCAAGCAATTAGATAAAGATAAGTTTTATATTACTTAATAAATAGTAGTATGATCTGTTAGATTTATAGCTGGTTTGAACACCTTTGGTGCTTTACATAGTACTGGAAGAGTATGTGCTAATGAAGACACATTCTGAAATTTACCAGTGTTTAAATCAAAGTAATTTTATGAATTTGCATCCAAGCGAAAGCCTCCTACTGGATCAAGCCAGAGTGTGCAGAGGGCAGATTTTCCAGCAGGCTCTCTATATTTGAGTTTTCTGGTTTATCAGAAGCCTGTTCCCTGCTAGCCCTGTCTTCTCACTATGCCACAGCTTTCTATTTCCACTCTGACCTCATTTTCTAATGCTCTCCCACTCACTCACTTCATTCTGCTTCCTTGAATATGCCAGGCATGCTCCTGCCTTAGGGCCCTTTTTAGTGATGCCTCTGGTCTGCATGGAATGTCCCCTCTACCGATATCCACTTGACCATACCCTCATCTTCTTTATGTATTTTTTCAAATATCTTTTTCTTGGTTAAGACCACCCTGAAAACCCTAATTAAAATGCAACCTACATCTCTCTGCTCCTACCCTTACACCTGTTATCCTCTTTACCTCATTTTACTTGCTATTGCACAGCACTTATTACATTCCAACATCCTATATAATTTATGTATTTTGTTTACTGTTTGTCTTTCTCCACTACAATTAGAGTGGGATTTTGTTTCATGCTGTGCCTTAGGGCCTGAAGCATGAAGTCAACACATAGTAGTCAATCAATAATTATGTGTTAAGTTAATTAACTCTATGTTAAGTAAAAATTATTTTTCAATAAATAAAAGAGCACATATATAGTTAAATAGTCTTCCATGACATAAAACTATTTCTAATACACATGTGTATCCAGATAATGATTTGTTTTAAATTAACAGCCAATATCACAGTTATTTTTAGTGGAAATAATAATTGCTGTGATCAGGAAAAGATGTTTGCCAGGCCTTTTGTTTGTCTTGGAGGTGGAAACAGTTCCTCATGTATTGCAAATCCTTCTTCCATTACTAGTTGTCACAAATACTACATATTTTCTACTTTAGATGTTTTTTTCTGATGATAGGAAAGGTTAAAACTTAGGTTTTGACAGAGTCTCCAATATCCTTATAAGCAAAAAATGAAAAATGTTTTCTCTCCTCTCACTAGTCAGATATACTTAGTCATGACCCTCATGCAGTGGCTCTCCTATCCCATAAAGACACTTCTCCCTTCTTGCTCAAGGCAGTCCTTTCTTATAATAACTTGCTTTAATTTAAAATGACTGATTTAAATCAGAGAATAAACTGTGAAGGAGAGGAGATGTGCAACTCTGGAGTTAATGGCATGCAAACCCCCACTTTGTTTTCACTATCTTTTAAAGAAGACTGATTATATTTGAAGAAAGGTAGTAAATGATCACTACAAGGTAAAAAAAAACAATTTTGATCGTCACTAAGGAACAGAGTAAATCTGAAAATCAAATGTTAATTCAGGGTTTCTAGCCCCAAGAGACCAAATGAAGGGAGCCACAGTCTGTTAATCCCAGAGATACCAATCCCACAGAGTGAGAAATTCAGGAAGCCCATACTGTTAAGAACCTACTTAAATAACATTTAGAGCAAACACTGAAAATGGATGCTGACTGTGAACTGTTCATTTGAAAGAAGAGTTGGAAATGCATAAGTAATAAATGCAAGGAAGCTCAAGGCAAGGCTAATGGTTAAAAAATAGCAGGGCCTGGCAATAGACATATGAAAATATATTCAATGTCACTAATTTTTAGAGAAATGCAAATTAAAATCACAATGAGATGTCACTTCACACCTGTTAGAATGGCTATCATCAATTAATAAAAAAAAAAGAACAAGAAAATAAGTGCTGGCGAGGATGTGGAGAAACAATGCATCCTTCTGCATTGTTAGTGGGAATGCAGATTGGTGCAGCCACTGTGGAAAGCAGTATGGCATTTACTCAAAAAATTAAAAGTGGATCTGCTTTATGACCCAGCAATTCCACTTCTGAGAATATATCTGAAGAAACCTGAAACACTAATTCTAAAGAATATATGCACCCTGTACTCACCAAAGCATTATTTAAAAGGAGCAGGGCCTGGGCCCTCACAGACAGAGAACAGGCCCTTGCTTCCTCTTTCCAAAGCCCGAACAGGAAAATCAATTAAAAAGCTATCACAATGATTATAGAATTACTCAAAATGAAATGTAAAAAGAAGAGTTGGCTGAAAGCATTCAGACTGGAGAGAATGGTCAGATTTCTGCAATGTATAGTAACTGATTCATGTACTATTAAAAGAAGTATGGTGACTACTTCTTCTCCACTGAACAGAAACTGATTTAAGCTAAAGGACAAAGTAGAAAAGTTAGCACCAGAGATTTTCTGTTCTTTATAGATTAGTAAATTCTCACAGTTTCTGATTTAGCAACCATGGGGTATCTCTTTCCCAGAAAAGTAACTTGAACAGTTTCCACATGTTCTTAGGATTGAATGTGAACCTATGAAGAGGATGAATACTTAGGCATAGACATACTTGATTCAAAAATGGCATTTGTTTTCCACAGCACTGCCACCTCCCCTTGCTCTGTCTCTTGCATTGCTTCCAATAAGCATTGGTTTGTGAAATTCAACTCTCTAGTCTCTTCATTCCATTATTCACCCATGTGCTTAGATACACAGTGAGTATATAGAGATGAGTAAAAATGAAGACTCTTGCTACCATGGGGCTTATATTGAGAGGAGAGAGTAACAGAAAAAGAAATAAATATAATTTCATATAGTAAGTAGCACTTTGAAGAAAAGCATACTGTGATTGCCAGTAATTTTTTTTTATGTGTGTGTGAGAGTAGTGGGCAGGGCAGGGAGAGGGAGAGAAAGGAGGGATATGGTTTCTGATAGGACATCAGGAAAGGGTTCTCTAAGAAAGTCAATGGTGGGTTGAAACCTAAAGGATAAGTAGGAAGCATATATATACAGAGATGAGACAGAAGAAACAGCATACACAAAGACCCGGACTTGACCCATTAGCCTGAAATCCTGGGCCTCCTCAATACCTGTGTGTGGTTACTTAGTCTTTAAAAAATACATGCATTCACTGATAAAAAGTTTATAAAGCTTTGACATTTCCCCTAATGCAATCACTTCAAACAAAAATTGAGATTGGGTGGTAGGAATTAATATTTGATCAAGTCAAACATTCAGGAGTTGTTGCGAGTCATATCACACCAGGTCTCATAAGCAAAAAGTGCTGGAACAGAGATTTGAAGATTCACTTTTCCATTCTGATTTGAAAAGAGGATGATAGTTGAATACAATATAAAACACTTTTTATGGTGCTTAAGAGTCTGCCCTGTAGAGCCAAATTGCCTGAATTTGGATTCTGGCTCTACCATTTACCAGATCTGTAATTTTGAGCAAGTTACTTCAGAGCAATCTGAACTTTAATGCCCTCATCTGTAAATCATGGGTAGTAACAATATCCATTTCAGAAAGTTTCTATAATGGTTTATTGAATTTATATTTGTAAATATAAATAAAGCACATAGAACAGTGTCTGACATACAGTGAGTATTAAATGTCTGTTAAATTAAAAACATATTTTATTTTATGGATAACCTGACCTCAGCATTGATATAAACTGTAGGAACATCTTTATGATACTTGCTATAGGAGAATCATTTGACACATCATGGATTAAGATTCCATCAATGCAAATTCATTATTCTATAGTTAAATGAATATTTCTTCATTGGTTTCCCATGAAATGTATCCTAAGTAAATTGTTAATATAAAAACTTTGTTTTGGTTGTTAACATTTCTTAAGTGATTATATTTTTTTCTCAAGCATTTTAGTAATATGCATTTGCAAATGCACACTTGATGTACTAATTATTAGTATTTTTTTCATTTCTAGGTAACATTATATAAAATGTTACTTTGTACTAATTTATATCTGTAAATGTCATGTAAGCATATTTAAAATACACATATAATTGATAATATGTGTCAATCTAACTTTATTTTCTTCCCTGTTTATCCTCTTCTCTTTCTGTGTTTAATAGGTAATAAAATAGAATGCAGAATACCTCAGGTAGGCAATTTCCAATGCAGTATGTCTTCTAAATAAAAATCAAGCTCTCAAGTTTTCTTCATTATAATCCAACTCTTCACACAAGGATTATATAATTTCCTAAGACTTTTGAAATACTGTCAGTAACACATGGTTTATGAAACTCTCAGACTCTTTCTCTGTCCAACATTTATGCCCTGGTATAAGTACCTTATATTAGGGAGCATCTAAACATCTCACTATGTACTTTATCCCACATGGAATATATAATTTATTTATTTTTCAGAAATATGAAGCTGAGAAACAGTGCCGTCATATGGAGTGACCACACTGTTTTTGCCTAATATTGTGACCAACTGATTCTCAGACATTTGTACAGTTACTTTCCTTTCTCTGTTTCTCAGATGATATCTCTAGAAAGCAACACTGAGGAGTCAGCCAATCTCAAATTATAATCCCCAGTACTTGTTTTGTGTGTAAACCATTGGATACCAATTACTGTGAAGCTGTACTAAACTGTACATGTAAATTTTGGTCATGTGCCTTATCTACTACTACACAGACACTCCTATTCCTGTTTATGAAGCCTATTAAAATTTTTTCTTCTTTTTTTGTTTTTATTGTCATTCAAGTACAGTTTTGTACCCTTTCCCCTCCCTCTCACCCCCACCCCAGCCATCCCTCCCTCCCTCCCCTGATTCCTCCCCACATTGGTTTTGTCCATGTGTCCTTTATAGTTATTCATGAAAACCCTACCCTCCATTATCCCCTCCCACCTCCCCACCAGTTACTGTCCATTTGTTCTTAACTTCAATGTCTCTGGTTTTACTTTGCCAGCTTGTTTGAAGTCTATTAAAATTTAATTCAGTCTTGCACGTTATATGAAATCCCCCACCATGTGTGGGTCTCTAGGGATGGTGACATGTGTCACCACTCAAGCGTTTGTAACTCCTCAAATGAGTTCTTCACACTGAGTCATCTGCCTTCTTAAAACCCTCAAAATATATTCATACCCCCCCAATTCTTGTTAAAACTAAAAAAAAGAAAACTCCTTGTCAATCTACTGTGACTTGATGCACCAAGCAGCACTACATTCAAGGGACAACTTGTGCATATGGGGGCCATGGATATCTGTACTGTGACCTGAATAATTTGTCATGCAAGAAAATAACCCTTGGTATTATCTGGAAGGAACTCAGGCTCTGCCTCTGACTCTCATCTGGTAAGCTTCTAAGTATCACATATGTGCTGACAGACCTGGGACCAGATCAATGCATAGCTGCAAAAGCTGTCTAGTCCATGTTGTAGTTTTATACATTTTTTTAGTGTCAGTCACTTTATTTTAACATCATTTAACCATTCCAAAATATTAATTGGGCCTGTCTTACAATTCAAGCACTTGACTGGGCCTCAGGGAATACATTGATGAGCAAGATTTGGTCTCTACATTAAATGTGTTCCATGGATAACAGCAATGATAAGAATGTAAACAGTCTTATTCACAGTAGAGAACAGTGAACATTAAACTTTGGAAGCTCAGAGAGAAAAGAGAGGATGAAGGAAGGAGGAAGGGCTCATGATAGCATTACCTGAGGGCATTAGGCTAAGTGATTCTGAGGGTCTTTTTCCAACTCTGATCCTTTACTTCTCATCCAGTATGGTATGATCACTATAATTGCTGCTGACTTCCCATTCAACAGTGCTCCATATACTTAAAGCCCAATATTAACGCCCAAAGAGAATAATAAATACTACCTACCAGTAATTAAGAAGGGATTGATTAGGAAGACTTCAGAGAGAGTATGCAACACTTAGCCTCTGTCCCATTAAACCTCAACTAGGATAAAAAGGGAGAGATGAGAAAGATAATTAAGAATTCCAACCTGAGAAGCTTTAAAGATGTCAGAACAAAGGAGGTCATTTGGGAGCCCAAAGTGTGAGATAACACATTCTTTAACAAGAGATTAATGTTGCTTAGTAATGAAAGAGTGACAAGAAGGGAAGAAGAAAGGCAGTTGTGTGAAGAGTATCACAGCAAATGGGAGAGTGAGGCACATATAATCTCCAAAGCAGTTGATGAGCTGGCATTTATGTGAATCACTAGGAAGCATGCTTAATATTCTCTCACAAAATGACAAAGCATATTACCAAGTTGTTTCTAAAACAGATTCTGTGATATTTAAAACATTCCAGATGGCATGTGTTTCAGCATCCCCAAATTACTAATAGTTGTAATTCACAGGCATTGTCCTATTAATTTATAAAACTCTTTCAATATGATAAAAAGTGGTCATCAGTAATTTATTTCAGATGCACTATTTATTCATGCACAGGCTGGAATTACTCTGCTTATGACACAGAAGGGGCATTCCCAAATGTGTATTTCTTTCTGCATCATAACTTGTCTCACTCCTCTGAGCCTGTTGACACCACCCTTCATCTGCGCTCTGCTTGTCTAACTCCTAGTCATTTCTCAGGTCCTGAGTTCTGTCATTTTCACAAATAAGCCTGTTCTTGCCCTCAAATGTAAGTCAGGCACACTTTTAATAAGCTATTGTAACATTGTACATTTTTTGCAGTACACTACTACTGCAATTATAAAATCATTTGTGTTATCATTTAATGTCTGTTTTCTCCAACCCTTTCCTAGCTGGCATGCAAACTCCATAAAGGCAGGGGTCACCATATTCCCAGGTCTTATCAGAGAGTCTAGCACATGGTAGATACTCATTCATTATTTTTCAAGTGAATAGGTGATTCAATTTAAATGGAATTATTAGACCAAAAATGTTTGGATATACCTGAATTTCCTAATATACAGATACTAGTTTGATTTTGGTATATATTGTACAATTAAACTTCACCACTAGTTATGTGGAAATACCTATTTTACTACATGCCCCCAGAATTATTTTTTCAACTAGAAATTATAGTGTTATTTTCTTAAATTTAAGGAGATTTTTTTTCATTTAGGACAAACTCTTTTTTGATGTTGTTAAATGCATCTATAATATTTTGACATATACATGAATGTAGCAACATTATTCAAATTGATCAAATGCCACTATTATCAATACTTTGCATTTCTGGTTTGATTTAGTGAAGATGATATTGTTCTTCTTAAAGAATTGTGTGTATATTTGGCTTAATTGAGATTACTATGTTGAATATAATATGCCCTGGCTTATTAAATGTTCTTGTTTGCTAAAAGTGAAACTAAAAATTAATTTTGTCTCACCACTTAAAAAAATTTTTAAGTGTTATGTAATAGAAAAATATTTAGACCCCGACCTCTGACTATGAATCAACATCAAATCCTCGTAAAATAAAAAAAAACTAAAATTAAGAAAGGAATAATTAGAGGAATATATAAGTTAAATATGACTTTCTAAGTATGCCACTTCAATATGCCCAGAACATCATAACGTATACATTTAAAATCATTTAAAAAAATAAGAATTTGTTTTGTACCCAAAGGAGAAAAATACTTATAGCATATATAACTGAAGAAGAGTTCATTTCTTTATTATAGAAAGAAACTTAGAATTAATTAACAATAACATAATAGAAAATGTTACATATGATATGGGAATAGTTTTAAAAGCATTTATATAAATATCTTGAAACATGAATCTTGTGTAACTAGTAGTAATAAAATGAATGCACATTAAAACAACTACAGTAATATTTTGTGCTATAAAATTGTCAGATTAAAATAAATTATATTATCCACTATTTATGGGTGTACAGGAGAACAAGAACTCTCTTACATGCTGATGCTGGGAGACTTATATTAATATAACTCCTTTGTTAGTGACACCTGGGTATCATACATCAAAAAATTACTAGATTAAAAGCCCACACACTTTTGGTGAGAATGTAAAATGTGCAATTACTTTGGAAAACAGTCTGGCAGTTTCTCAAAATTTTAAGCATAGAGTTACCATATGACCCAGGAAGGCCAATCCTGGATATACAACTAAGAGAAATAAAAGGATACATTCATTCAAAATCTTGCACATAAATAAATGTTCAAAGCAGTATTAGTCATAATAGCCAAGAAAGAGAAGCAATTTAAATGCCCATCAGTTTATTAGTAGATAAATAAGATACACTATATCTATACAATGGGTATGTGTCTAATTGTGGCATACCATCCAGGAGATGTTAAAACGCTCAGTCTTTAACATAAAATGTTACTGATAATGTAGGCTCTCAGTGACTTTATAATATAATATAGCAATACAAGCAAGTGAAGCACTGACACCTGCACAACATGATGATCTTTAAAAACATTATATAAAGAAAGATGCCAGTCACAAAACACCACATATTGTATGGTTCCATTTATAGTAAATGTCCATTAAATAGAGATCTCTAGAGACACAAAATAATGATTGCTTAGGACAGAGCAGGTAGGCAGTATTGAAAGGAAAAGGGGCTGCATGTGTGTGTGTGTGTATGTGTGTGTGTGTGTGTGTGTGTGTGGTGAATGTTAAAGGATATGTATTTTCTTTTGGGGATAATAAAAGTTTTCTAAAATTTATTGTAGTGATGGATGCACAATGCTTTAAGAATATTAAAAACTATTAAACTGTACAATTTAGATGGTGGGCTTTCACTGTATATTAATTATATGTAAATAAAGTTGTCATAAAAATAAATAATACAAACATTTTAAAACTATCTAAAAGCTATACAAAGCTATAAGACTGAGGGTGTTAATTTGAATGAAGCTTAAAACCTGCATATATTTTAATGTATTTTATAATATGAAAATAGTTAAATATTTATTCACCTTCTCATCCAATCATCAAGTATATACTGAGAACCTACATGGAGCCCACATTTTAGCCAGAGAGCCAGTTATGTAAAAAGCTTAAAAATTATAAATGTGATAGGATCTATACACATTGGGGATATAGTGGTGAACAAAGTAGGAAAAATCTTCCTCATTGGGAAATTACAACCTAGTGGGGAAACACAGTATGCTAAATAAATTAATAAAATATTTAGTGTATGTGATGCTTATACTTTTATTTTGAAAAACAAAGTGAAGTGAGAAATATGGGTCTTTGTCTAAAACAGGATGTTTGGAGAACTATTTTCTGAGAAGCAAAGATCTGAAGCAGGTGAGCAAGCTAGCTTTGAAGATGCCTAGCCACATCATTCCAAGGAGATGGAAGGGCTAGGGCAAAGGCCCTAAGAAGTGACCAATTAGGAAAAGTTCAAGGAGATCAATGTAGCTTAAGCAGGCAGTCTGGAAGCAGACTTAAGCAGGAAGGTTGTAATAGAAGTTTAAGGTCAGAGCTAAGAATTTAAGAGGAGACAGATTTTGTAGTCTTTAGACTACTGTAATAATTTAATTTTACTCTGGATGAGATGGGAAGGCCTTGGACCGTTGAATCATTGGATTGTCTTCAGCAGAAAGACAAAATATTTCATGAAAATTCTGAATGCTTTGTTGAGAACAGACTGTGTGTGTGTAGTGTAATGAAATAATAGGAAGATCTGTTAGGAGACAATAGAAGAGATTCAACAATGAGATGATGCTGGTTTGTATTGATATTATAGTGTTAAAAATTCAGGTGGATCAGGTGGATCATATAGTTTCAAGATAAAGCTAACAACATGTGCTAGGTTGTAATAATAGAAGGCAAGAAATATTCTAAGTTTGAGATGGAGCAACCAGAACAATGAAGTTGGCATTTACTGCTGTAGAGCATGCTGTAGTAATAATGAGTTTTGCTGGAAAAAGAATTTGGTTTTGAATGTGTTAATTTTCAATTGCATATTAGTCTTCCAAATGGTGAGATGTAGCAGGGGGTAGTAAATTATATAATTCTGGAGGACACTGAAAGGTCCAAACTGAGTTTCAGTGTAAAAATGATATTTTAATCCATATAATCCAATGATTTCATCAAGGGCAATAAGTTTTGAGGACTGTGCCTCACTGTTACAAATTAGCAAAATAAGGAGAAACAGCTAAGGAGAATGAGAGTCATAGAACACTCACAAGTGAAATTGGTCTAACCAGGATATATGTACAGATTTCATTTCATTATCGTTTATTGCTTTGTAATTTATAGTCACAAAAAATAAAAGACAATCACAATGTACAACAGTAAATTCTGGTGGATCCATTAATGGAATACAATGCAGTGATTTAAAATGTTGATGATGACATGGTTTATTAATGTAGATGAAGGCTTTTTGCATACTATTAGAAAAGACAGAATTATGTAGGGTGATTGGATTATAGACTGTGTGGAATGATGTAGTTCTGAGGAGGTTATGGAACATATTCAGTGTTAGGCTGAAGAGTTTAGGAAAGATCTCCTTTAATACAACAATTATTCAAGGTATATATTAATATGATCATTTTTATAAGCCATTTGAGGGTAATAGATCTTCTAGCACAGGTATCTAACCTGCGGCCCACAGGCCACATGTGGCTCAGGATGGCTATGAATGCAGCCCAACACAAAATTGTAAATTTACTTAAAGCATGATGAAATTTTTTATGATTACATGTTGCCATGATGTAGTGTATAGCCCAAGACAACTTCTCTTCCAGTGTGGCCCAGTGGTGCCAAAAGTTTGGACACCCCTGTCTAAAGTATGCTCATTAATTCTTTAGCATGGGTTAAAAGTTGAGAAATATATCAATTTTGTTGACAAGTTTAGAGGTGTTCAGAGTGTTAAAAGTAAGACCATGACCTCAGTTCAGATTTATGGTCAATATGAACATATTTCAATACCTATATGATGATTCTTGAAAAATAACTCCATAATAGCTTACTTTATCACGGGGTGTTTTCTGAGTTAAGACTGATATCACCAAGATATGGTCAATTATTATATCAGGTGACCCTGATTCTGTACATCAGTTCCTGAACTTTAGAGTTCTTGAAGAAGGGTGAGTGGGGAGGAGTTTCATCCTTATGGGCTCTAGCTCATGTGAGAATGCAGAAGTGTCTGCTGAGTGATGGGGCCTAGAGAGAAATTTTATTTTTTTCCTGGATATCTCAGGGAGTTCTGGGATAAACGACTCTGGTTTTGTTGCCCTCCATCAGATATTAAACAGAACAAAAGATAAGCACTCCTGGCCAAGATGGAGGCCTAGGTAGATATACTGTGCCTCTTTGCACAACCAAAAGAAGGACAGCAATAAATTTAAAACAAGAAAAAACAACTTAGAACTGGCAGAAAATCAAACTGTATGGAAGTCTGACAGCCAACGAGTTAAGAAAGAAACATTCATACAGACCAGTAGGAGGGGCGGAGATGAGCAGCCAGGTAGAGAGGACTCACAGCAAGTTGTCAGCTGGCAGACTGCGCTGGCAGATCAGTCTGGCAGAGCAGGTGGCCCCACAATTGTGTGTGGATAAACCAGGAGGAACACTGAGCAGTGAGACAGACTACACAATCCAGGGTTCCAGTGCAGGTAAATAAAGCCTCAAAACCTCTGACTGAAAACACCTGTGCAGGTTGCGTGGCAGGAGAAACTCCCATCCTCACAGGAGAGTTTGTTGGAGAGACCCACAGGGTCCTAGAACGTACAAATGGCTACTCATCTGAGAATAGGCATTGGAAGGGCCCAATTTGCTTGTGGGTAGCAGAGGAAGTGACTGAAAGCTGGTAGAGAGCTGAACAAGCAGCACTGTTTTCTCTCTGACCCCTCCCCCACATACAGTGCCACAATGCAGCCAAGTGGGTTGCCCGCTCTGCTGAATGCCTAAGGCTCCGCCCCTTACTATGAAACAGGTGTGCTGAGGCAAAAAAATATGTCCTGAATGAAAGAACACATCAAGGATCCAGAAAAAAAATACAACTAAGTGACGAAGAGATAGCCAACCTATCAGGTGCATAGTTCAAAACACTGGTAATCAGGATGTACACAGAAATAGTTGAGTACTGCCACAAAATAGAGGAAGAAGTGAAAGCTATGCAAAGTGAAATAAAGGAAAATGTACAGGGAACCAATAGTGACAGGAAGGAAACCAGGACTCAAATGAACAGTTTGGACCAGAAGGAAGAAATTAATATTCAGCCAGAACAGAAGGAAGAAACGAGAATTCAAAAATCTGAGGAGAGGCTTAGGAACCTCTGGGATAACTTTAAACATTCCAACATCCAAATCATAAGGGTGCCAGAAGAAGAAGAGCAAGGAATGGAAAGCTTATTTGAAAAACAATGAAGGAGAACTTCCCCAATCTGGCCAAGGAAATAGGCTTCCAGGAAGTCCAGGAAGCTCAGAGAGTCCCAAAGAAATTAGACCCAAGGATGCACACACCAAGGCACATCATAATTACATTACCCAAGATTAAAGATGAGAGAATCTTAAAAGCAGCCAGAGAAAAGGAGACAGTTATCTACAAAGGAGTGTCCATAACACTATGAGCTGATTTTTCAAAAGAAACCTTACAGGAAAAAGGGGGCTGGAAAGAAGTATTCCAAGTCATGAAAGGCAAGGATCTACATCCAAGATTACTCTATCCAGCAAAGCTATCATTTAGAATGGAAGGGCAGATAAAGTGCTTCCTAGATAAGGTCAAGTTAAAGAAGTTCATCATCACCAAGCCCTTATTATATGAAATGTTAAAGGGACTTGCCTAAGAGGTAGAAGATCAAACACCGTGAACAGTAAAATGAAAACAAACTCACAAGTATCAACAACTGAACCTAAAAAAACAAACACAAACTAAGGAAACAGCTAGAACAGGAAGAAAATCAGAGAAATGGAGATCACATGGAGGGTTATCAGTGGGGAGGGAGAAGGGATAGAATGGAGGGAAAGGTACAGGGAACAAGAAGCATAAATGGTAGGTACAAAATAAACAGGAGGAGGTTAAGAATAGTATAGGAAATGGAGAAGCCAAAAAACTTATATGTACAACCCATGGACATAAACTAAGGGGGTGGGGAATGTGGGTGGGAGGGGTATGCCGGGTGGAGGGGAATAAAAGGGGGGAAATGGGACAACTGTAATAGCATAATCAAATATATTTTAAAAGATTCCTACTAAAATTCAAGCTCCATGAGGGCAATAAACTTACTTATTTTGTTCATATTTATACCCTTTTATCTAAAACAGTCCCAATGTAATAGACTTAATAAATACTTAGTGAATACATTCAAATGGAAATCTGAAACAAGACAAATGTCCAGGTAGTGTTGGTTCTTCTAGGGCAGTGGTTCTCAGATCTAGCTGCACATAAAAAAAAAAAATGAAAAGAAAGAAAAAAGAAAAAAGAAAAACTACTGAAACAATTTTAAAGGAAACATGCCTTCGGATTTCCAATTTAGTTAAAATGGGGTATATTCTATGCATCACTATTTTAAATATCTCCCCAGAAAATTCTAAGGTATACCTCAAACTGAGAACAAATGTTTTAAGCAGTTACCAAATACTCAGTCTGCTCAAATGACTAAAATGTTAATTTTACTCCATAGGATTTGAACGGCTTTCTTATGCGTCATAAGCTTTGGTTTCAGGGACATATCTGGTCTTATGTAGCTGTCTAGTAGGGCTCTTGGTCCCAGAAGTCCAGCTGAAATTCATCCTGAAGGGCCACAAAAAAAAAAGTCCAAATCCAGTTAGAAGCTTAGATAGTTGAGCAGATCTGGGGGACTGTGAGGGAACAGTGACCTAACCTTGCAACCAATGATGTTGACAGCATGACAATGTGGTCTGCATAGTTTGTGAAGAGAGAAGGATTCAAAGGCTGGAAACACACCAGGGGCTGACATCTCTATTTTTATGCATTAACATTTCTTTTACTGGGGAAAAGCAAAGTGTGCATTCTTTTCATACCACGTCAATTATTATGATTATAAGACCAAGTAACAGCACACATAATCACAAATCTCTTTTGATATAAAAATGCTCCAGAATGTCATACACATAATTTAATGTATAATGTCTCATTCCTACTTACCCATATCAGAGAAGAATTATTACAACATAGAATAGATTATGAAATAAAACCTTCCAAAAGTCATTGCTTACATTGCAATCCAATTCCCACCCTTTTTTTCTTTCTTTTTTTATTTCTTTTGAAAGAATGTCATAGATTAAATCTGCAGATAAACCTGTAGCACTTTATTTTGTTTTATCCCAGCTTCACAAATTGTACAGAAAATCCCTTTGGGTCCCTTTGACTATGGATTATCCCTTTAGAATGCCCTCACTGGAACCGTTCACAAGAAGGTTATTGGGAAATGGCATTCTTTTACCCTTTGAAGTAAGAATAACAGTGAAAATAACTTTTGTGAGAACTTGTGGGAATATTACTCATTGTGACAGTAGGTGAGTATATTCATGGGTACAAAAATTGTTGAGGAATTATCTTTTTGAAACAGAAGAAAACAGGATTCTGTTCTATATTGAGGTGAGACAGAAACAGGTTCTTTTTTTTCTCAATTGTGTAGCTATATCATTTTTGAAAATGAGATCTTCAGTCACTTCTTTACATCTATTACATGAAGTACATTAGCTTGGTCATTCTAAACAAAATTGGGGGCAGTTGTAACCGAAATCAGTTAATTAAATTTGCACAATAACATTGACCTAGAAAGACTTCAGGTTAAGGCTGATTATTTAACCCAAAAATGGAGCAGGAAGAGGCTATTTATTTGAATTTCACTTGTAACCTGCAATACATTATATAAAATGAGAACAACTGTTCTTAATGATATTAATTATGTCAACAAAGATAAAACATTACTGAAATAATTATGGAAGAGAGCTATGTATCTGTCTCATGTTGTGTCTGCATAAAGTTAAATAAGAAGTTGGATGATTGGTATCAGAAAACATTGTTGGCTGTCACTCTTGGTTATAAAACAAACTGGCAGATATTCCAGAAAAATCATAAGCTATTATTCTTAGGAGACCATGTCTTCTCAGAGCATTAGCAGAGGGGATATTTGGGGCCTATGTATTCCAAAGGAAAAGATTAGTGCCATGTAAAAAAAAATACCTGGCTGGTGTGGCTCAGTGGATTGAGTGCCAATCTATGAACCAAAGGGTTGCCAGTTCAATTCCCAGTCAGTGCACATGCCTGGGTTGTGGGCCAGGTCCCCAGTGGGGGGCACATGAGAGGCAACCACACACTGATGTTTCTCTCCCTTTCCTTCTCCCTTCCTTTAAAATAAACAAAAAAAAAAAGATTAGTGCCATGTAATATCAGACTGATCAGATTCATAGTATAATTTGGAAACGTGGTAAACATTGATTTTCAGTATCACTCTCAATTATATTCCACATGACTTACTTATTAATAAAAAATAAAATTGGAACGATGACATTACTTTGAGTAAAAATGAGGAGTAAGTCATTAGGAGATGTGGAGTTAATTTTGGTGATTATTCAGTGTAGTAACCCATGAAGAATGGCCTTGGTAACATTCAATGACATTAAGACCCTGACCATTAAGAACTTAAAGTTATATCCAGCAGAATTTCAGATAGAATTAAGTTATTTGGCGTTTCTAATATTCTGGAAAGAATAGATGCATTTTTAAGTAATCTTAAAAATAAGAGACATTTTAGAAATGGGTCCAAATAAGATGAAAATTGGACAGGATGTATACAAAATGGACTACAAGTAAGGTAAAAAGTCATTTCAGGGTGAAACTGAATGCTTGTAAGCAACATTTCTACTCTGAATCAAAAGTCAGTGTGACACAGAATATAGTGAGAAGCAAATGCAATGACTGAGAATGTCCTGCCTTAGTGAAGTGTATGAGAATATGAGATTAATTTGAGTCACTGAACTTTGCACAAGAGGTAGAAATTCTAGAGAGGGCTCAGAGAAGAATCATAAGGTCCATTTTAAAATACATAAAATAGTTTTGATGACTACTGGCAAAGATGCATGATTATAAAGATGAGATTATTAAGGGAGGATGCAGTTAACATTTTTCACATATATAAAAGAGATTTCATTATAATGATGGTGGTTACTCTATTTCTCTGTTCCATGAATACTTTTACATAATCTATTTTAAACTTAGGCAACACTTAAATATCTATTCTTAGTATAAATTGTTAATTGATGCCTGATAATAATAGCCAGCTATTATCTGTTTAGAAATAAAAATAGACAAATGCATCTTTTATACAAAATCAATTTCCCAAACTTGTTTACCTCTTCCTTGTTTCTCTCAAACTTATTTGGTATTTCCTATTTTAAAAAAAGAGAAAAACAAGCAAGAAAAAGAAACCTTTACATGATCTTCATTATTATGTATGTCTTATTAAAATCCCTTTAGTACTTACTGTAAACTTCAAATTAATACATTATATTTTGCTTTATTTTTCTACATGCCACAAGTAATTTAACAATTATTTAATCAACATGTGGAACTAATGTACATGAAAACTTTCTCATTCATTCATTCATTCATTTAATAAGACTTTATCGAGTATCTACTACTGTGCTGGTACTGTGGATACAGGTAGGAACAAGACAGACACAGACCTATGTAGTATTGGAGAGAATGACACAGACACTTAAAACTGAATGAAGTAAATAGGCACTACTAAAATATCACACAAAAACTACACAAATACAATGGTTCAGAGTACTGTGTGGTTCTTTGGAATTATACAACAGGTGACCTAATTTTTTTGGAATGTAAACTCAATGTTTTGTGTATGTAATGTGTTATGTAAAGCAGATAGTAACTACAGAGAAGAAAATGGCCCAAGTCTGTTTTTTTTTATATTATACATTTACAAATATATAAGTTGATAATAAATACTGATTGATGCTTCAAAAACTGGTCAGATTTTACTCAGCACACATCAAAATGAAAATTATATGGGACACTCAGGTTTGGTAGAAAGTGTGGAAGTGGCCAATTTGTTCTGACATAAGTAAAAAGCTGAACAAACTGAAAAAACAACTCTTTTTAGATACATACGAAAAGTGAGGTCATAGGACCACCCTCTGACCCCCCAAATTGGAGTCACTGACAAATAAAAACAGAGAATCACAACTTACCAGAGTATAAACCAATGAGTAGAAAACTATCTATGAGCAAGTAATGGTTCCTCATGTCTGGCTAACAAGAAAAAAAAATACAAGAAATGCTAAAAGACAGAAAAAAAAAAACAGGTTGAAGGCAGCAAGCATTAGAATCTCACTCAGATATGGCCAGGGTGTTGAAATTATCAGACAAGTAATTTAAAACTATTTTTTAAAGATTTTATTTATTTATTTTTAGGGAGGGAGAAAGAGAGGAAGAAGGGAGGGAGAAAGAGAGAGATAAACATCAATGTGCGGTTGCAGGGGGCCGTGGCCTGCAACCCAGGCATGTACCCTGACTGGGAATCAAACCTGCAACACTTTGGTTCGCAGCCCGTGCTCAATCTGCTCAGCCAGGGCTTTTTTTTTTTTTTTTTTATGGAATGCTTCACGAATTTGTGTATCATCCTTGTGCAGGGGCCATGCTAATCTCCTCTATATAGTTCCATTTTTTAGTATATGTGCTGCCGAAGTGAGCACAAAAACTATTTTTAATATGCTAAAGACTAATGGATAAATCACACAGCATGCAAAACCAATGGGCAGTAAAGCAGATAGATAGAATTTCTAAGAAAGAACCCTCTTCCACCAAATACTAGAGATAAAAATCATTGTAACAGAAATGAAGGATGTCTTTGATTAGCTCATTAGTAGAATAGACACTACTAAGTTTTACATTGAGTTTGAGGATATTTCAATAGATACTTTCAAAACTGAAAAGCAAGAGAACAAAGACTGAAAAAAGAGCAAAATATTCAAGAACCGTAGAACAACTTCAAAAGTTGTAACATATGTATAATGGGAATACTAGGAGAAGAAGCAGAAGAAAGAATTAGAAGAGAAAAAATATTTAAAACAAGAATAAGAATTTCCCCAAATAAATGTCAGATACCAAACTACAGATTTAGAAAGTTCAGAGAATACCACATAGGATAAATACCATAGAAACTATATGGATATATAATTTTCAATTTACAGAAAATTAAAGATGAAGAAACAGTCCTGGATAGAGTTATGGTTTAAAAAACACACCTTGCCTATATAGAAGAGCAAAGATAAAAATTACATTCTATTTCTATCACAGCAAATGTGATAAGCATAAATCAGTTTTTAAACTTGTCAATTTTGACACCTCTTAGTGCTTCTGCCATTTTTTTGTTTCCCCTCTTCCACATCTGCAAAATGATCCCCTTTGAGCACTTTTTATCATCTGGGAAAACAAAAGAAAGATCACTTGGGGTGGGATTGGGTGAATAGGGAGGGCAGGGCAGTGGGGTCATGCCATTTCTGGTCCAAAACTGCTCAACGTTCAGCCTGGTGTTCGCAGGTTCACTTGTAAATCACCCACCATGAAATGGTAAAACTTGTTATCTTCAAAAAAAATTCAGTGAAGCTAAATGCAGCCTCTCACAATAATGCAAGTTGGTACACTGATACAGATGGGTTCCTAGAACACTCACCTAGTGGGAGAAGCCTTACTACAAGGGGCCTGCCCACCAGAAGATAATTCTTTTTTTTTTTTTTGATGGCCCTCTCTCATGTGTGTGTGTGTGTATATTTATTTATGTGTAAGTGAAATGAAGGGATAACAGTAAGGAATTAGGATTATTATAAGATACTAGGACTACCTATGAAGAGGTATAGTGTTATTTGAAAGGGGACTCAGATCAGTTGTAAATGTAAGCCTATCAATAAGAAAAGAGTATAGCTAATATACTTAAAGAAGAAAGAAAATCTAAATATATAAAATATTCATTTAAAACCACAAATTACAGAAAAATAATTGAAGAAAAATATAGGAACAAAGAAAAATAGTAACCAAAGAGATAATAGTTACATATAAGGAAAATATTAGTCCAACAAAATAATTAGTCACTAGAATAGCAATGGTATAAATGCACCATTTAAAAGACAGAGATTTCAAGTCCTTTGCCCATTTTTTAATTGGGTCATTTGTCTTCTTAGAGTGGAGTTGTGTGAGTTCTTGATATATTTTGGAGATTAAACCCTTGTCTTGAACAGACACTTCTCCAGAGAGGACATACAGAGCACCCAGAGACACATGAAAAGATGCTCAACATCACTAGCCATCAGGGAGATGCAAATTAAAACCACTTCACACCTGTCTGAATGGCCATCATAAACAAAGCAAGAAACATGTGTTGGAGAGGTTTCGGAGAAAAAGGGAACCCAAGTGCACTGTTGGTGGGATTACAGACTGGTACAACCACTAGGGAAAACAGTATGGAATTTTCTCATAAAACTAAAAATGGGTCTGCCTTTTGACCCAGCAATTCCACTCCTAGGATTATATCTTAAGAACTCTGAAACACTAATCCAAAAGAACCTATGCATCCCAATGTTCATAGCAGCACAATTTACAATAGCCAAGTGCTAGAAGCAACTTAAGTGCCTGTCAGTAAATGAATGGATCAAAAATCTATGGTACATTTACACAATGGAACTCTATGCAGCAGAAGGAAAGGAGGAGCTCCTCTCTTTTGCGACAGCATGGATGGAACTACAGAGCATTATGTTAAGTGAAATAAGCCAGGCAGTGAAAGACAAATACCATATGATCTCACCTTTAACAGGGACCTAATTAACAAAACAAACAAGCAAGCAAAATATAACCAAAGACACTGAAATAGAGAACTGGCTGACAGTGACCAGATGGGAGAGGGGAGGGAATTTCAAGGGTAAAGGGGAAGGGTTTGTAGGAACAAGTATAAAGGACACATGGACAAAAACAAGGAGGAGGGGTGGAAATGGACGGGAGGTGGGGAGGGTTGGGGGGCTGGCCTGGGGTTTGAGTAAAAGGCAGAAAACTGTACTTGAACAACAATTAAAATTTAAAAAAATGGCTGAAAAAAGAAATTAAAAAATTAAAATTAAAATTAAAAAATGAGATTTTTCAGAATGTATCAAATAACAAGACATAACTTTATGTTGTCTACCAAAAAAACCACTATAAATATAAAACACATATAGACTAAAAGTAAAAGAATGGAGAGGAAAAAAGCAAATTAAATCCAAAGTAAGCAGAAGAAAGGAAATAATAAAAGTTAGAACAGATATTAATGAAATTTAAAGCAGGGAACCAATAGAAATTATCAACAAAACCAAAGGACAATTCTTTGAAAACCTTAATAAATTGGTAAGCCTCTACTTGCACTAGAAAAAAAGGAGAGAGGACACAAATTACTAATATGAGAAAGGAAGACAGGACAACACTAAATATCCCATGGACATTGAAAGAATGCTATACTAATACTATGAACAACACTTTACAAACAAATGTGATATGGTACACAAAATGGACACATTTCAACACCTTCTGCCAAAACTCGTAGCAGAAGGAATAGACAGTCTGAATATGTTTATGAATAACCTTCCTAAAAACAAAGCATCAGGCCCAGGATTACTGGTGAATTCTACCAAACATTTAAGGAAGAATTTATGCTTATTCTTGCAAAACTACGTTGTATGATACTATAAAGGAGGATGCACATCATTATGCATTTGTTACAATTTATAGAATGTACAACACCAAAAGCGAACCCCTATGCAAACTAGGGACTTTTAGTGATGTGTCAATATATGTTTATCAGTTTTAATAAATGTACCACTTTGTTCAAGGATGTTAATAATGAGGGAGTCTATGCCATATGGTCAGGCAGAAGGTATGTCAGAAATATCTATACCTTTTGCTCTATTGCTATGAACCTTTATTTTATATGCTGTATAAATGAAGACTTATTAATAGACAAAAATGAAAAAAAAACTATACCATAGATCCCTGGTACCTGTATACTTCATATTCATCATTTTGACTACATGTTAATCCTTTATTAATCTTTGAGGCAGGTCTAATTCATATTTACCATGGCTGTTGTATGCAACAGTCAATTTCTTAGTGAGCAAGCCTTGTGGCCAATTAACATATATATTCTAAAAAGTGTGGTTCTTTTTCTCTCATTATTCATACAATTAATCACTTCTATCTAGTAATCTCAAGGAAAATATACCATTTATTCATATAAACCTGATGGCTGCCATTCCTTTGAATGGCATTCCTTTGAATCGATCCTTTGATCGATGCCCTCATCAACTTTTTTGGCCAATTCCTGTGTCTAGTTGTAATGTTATGGTACTTTGACTATGATTCCCTGCTTCTACCTATTTCTTGTTCTCTGCTCTCAATCTTTCAGTTTTTGTAACCAAACTAGAATTTCCTCCAATGTGAGCTCATAGCTATTATCTTTGCTCACCCTTTCCAAAACAACCACCAACACAGGATTTTTGTGTATAAAACAGTTAATGATTGTTAGCATGTAATGAGTAAAATGTTACATTGTTTCATTAAATGGCAATGTGATATTTCACAACAGAAGTTACTATTATTAAAATATCTTTAACACATTCACCATGGAATATTTCTCACAAACTACACTAGTCCATATGGTACCCTGACCTCTCAATTCTGTTCCTCAGAAGGCTGGGCAATATTTCTCTTTTAATTCTTTTTCTTTTTAACTTTTAAAAAAAAATCGTTGCTCAAGTACAGTTGTCTCCATTTCCCCAGCACCCCAGCCATCCCCACCTCCCATCCTTCATCCTATACCCCTTCGGTTTAGTCCATGTATACTTTATAGATGTTCCTGAAAACCCTTCCTCTCCCCCCCCATTATACCCTCCCACCTCCCCTCTGGTTACTGTCAATTTGTTCTTAATTTCAATGCCTCTGGTTATGTTTTGCTTGTTTGTTTGTTTTGTTGATTAGGTTCCACTTATAGGTAAGATCATGTGGTACTTGTCTTTTACTGCCTGGCTTATTTCACTTAACATAATGCTCTCTAGTTCCATCCATGCTGTTGCAAAAGACAGGAGCTCCTTCTTTCCTTCTGCTGCATAGAGTTCCATTGTGTAAATGTACCATAGATTTTTGATCCATTCATTTACTGACAGGCACTTAAGTTGCTTCTAGCACTTGGCTATTGTAAATTGTGCTGCTATGAACTTTGTGGTCCATAGGTTCTTTTGGACTGGTGTTTCGGGGCCTGTAAAGTATAATCCCAGCAGTGGAATTGCTGAGTCAAAAAGCAGTTTCATTTTTAGTTTTCTGAGGAAATTCCATACTGTTTTCCCCAGTAGCTGCACCAGTCTGCAATCCCACCAACAGTGCATGAGGGTTCCCTTTTCTCCACATCCTCTCCAACACTTGTGGTTTGTTGATTTGTTTATGATGGCCATTCAGACTGGTGTGAAGTGGTTTTAATTTGCATCTCTCTGATGTCTAGTGATGTTGAGCATCTTTTCATATGTCTCTGGGCCCTCTGTATGTCCTCCTTGGAGAATTGTCTGTTCAGGTGTTTTGCCCATTTTTTAATTGGGTGTTTGTTTTCCTGTTGTGATGTTGTGTGAGTTCTTTATATATTTTAGAGATCAAACCCTTGTCTGAGGTATCATTGGCAAATATGTTTTCCCATACAGTTGGGCCTCTTTTACTGTTTTCTTTAGCTACGCATAAGCTTCTTATTTTGATGAGATCCCATTTGTTTATTCTTTCCTTTATGTCACTTGTTCAAGGACACTGCTGCCGATATTGCTGCATGGAATATCTGAAATTTTCTTGCCTATGTTCTCCTTTAGGACTTTTATGCTATCACAACTTATATTTAAATCATTTATCCACCTTGAATTTGTTTTTGTGTATGGTGTAAGTTGGCAATCAAGTTTCATTTCTTTGCATGTAGCTGTCCAGATCTCCCAACACCATATGGTGAAGAGGCTATTTTGACTCCATTTTATACTTCTGCCCCTTTGTAAAATATTAATTGACTGTAGAAACTGAAGTTTATTTCTGGACTCTCTATTCTGTTCCATTGATCTATGTGTCTAGTCTTATGCCAATAACAGGCTGTTTTAATGACAGTGGCCTTGTAATACAGTTTCATCAAGTATTGTGATCTCTCCTACTTTGTTCTTTTTTCTTAAAACTGCTGCAACTATTCAGGGTTGTTTATGGTGCCATACAAATTTTGAAATGTTTGCTCTATATCTGTGAAATATACCATTGGTACTTTAATTGGTATTGTGTTGAATCTATAGATTGTGTTGCTGTCTATAACTTTCTTGAAGTCATCCAAGATTTGTTGTTGGGTGTATATATGTTTACAATATCTGTGTCTTCTTGATGGTTTCTTCTCTTGAGTATTATGAAGTGTCCTTCTGTTTCCCTTTTCATGGCCTTTGTTTTGATGTCTACTTTGTCAGATATTTGTATTGCTACTCCAGCTTTTTTTTTCTGTCTGTTTGCTTGGAATATCTTTTTCCAACCCTTTACTTTTAGTCTGTGTAGGTCTTTCATTCTGAGGTGTGTCTCTTGTGTCTCTTGTAGGCAGTGTATGTGTGGGTTATGTTTTCTTATTCATTCAGCTTCCCCATATCTTTTGATTGGAGCATTTAATTCATCTACATTTAAGGTTATTATTGTAGGGTACTTATTCATTGCCATTTTAATTCCTTTGTACCTGTGTTCCTCTCTCTCTCTCTCTCTCTCTCTCTCTCTCTCTCTCTCTCTCTCTCTCACTGTTTTTCTTCCTCTTCTTAAAGCATTCCCTATAGCATATCTTGCAGCGCTGGTTTGGTGGAGGTGTATTCTTTTAGCTTTCTTTTGTCTGGGAAGCTTCGTATTTTGCATTCCATTTTTATTGAGAGCCTTGATAGATAGAGTAGTCTTGGTTGCAGACTTTTGCTTTTCATTACTTAGAATATTTCTTGTCATTCCCTTCTTGCTTGTAATGTTTTTATTGAGAAGTCAGCTGCTAGCCTTATTATGGCTCCCTTGTACATTACTGGTTTCTTCCTTGCTGCCTTTAAAATTTTCTCTTTGTATTGGAATTTTGCCATTTTAATTATGATGTGTATTGGAGTGGGCCTTTTGGGGTTCCTTTTGATTGAGACCTTCTGTGATTCCTGGATGTGTGTGGCTTTTTCTCTCATCAAAGTTATCCATCATTAGTTTTTCAAACAGGTTTTCTATTCTTTGCTCTTCTTCTCCTTCTGGCATCCCTATTGTACAGATATTATTGCATTTCATATTGTCCTGCAGTTTTGTTAACCCCTCTCTGTTATTTTTGAGTGTTTTTTTTTTCTTTTCTTGCTTTTTCTGGGAGTTTTTTCTACCTTGTCTTCCAGTTTGCTGATTCAATCCTCTGGCTCATCTAGCCTGCTTTTGATTCCTCTACTATGTTCTTCAATTCATAAACTGTATTCTTAATTTCCTCTTGGCCCTTGTTTATTGTATCTATGTCCTTTTTTAATGCTGATATGGTTTGCAATAAGTTCCTCATACTTTCCCTGTAGTTTTGCTAATTCACACTGAGCTCATTGAGATTACTTATAATCATTGTTTTGAACTCAATAGCTGATAGTTAACTTGTCTCTATTGCATTTAGCACTCTTTCTGAGGATTCCACCTTTCTTTTTGATTGGGGGTTGCCTCTTTGTCTTAGTATTATTTGTGGGACCCTTCTTGTTTGCTTCTGCTTCTCAAATTGATCTGTTTTAACTTCCTGACTTTGTGATGTGAACTTCTATGATAGGAGGGCTGTGAGGTTCAGTGGTGCAGTATCCTTGATCACCTGAACTTGATGCTCTTGGGATGCCCTTTATGCCTTTTATGTTGGCTCTCTGGATGTAATTGGGTTTTGATTGTTGTTGGGTCTTTCTTTGGTGGGTCCTTCCCCCAGCTGATTGACTGAGGGTCACTCCACCCACCACATCTTGTGTGCTGTTGTGCAGGTGCAGCCAGAACAAACACACAAAGCCCAGGAAATACACCCATACTGGCAAAAATAACTCCCCTGCCCTCCCACTATCAACTGCAAATGAACCAGTATTAAGAAGGTTAAAGAGATTAAGACTATTATAAGAAAAGAGAGTGTATATGAGATGACCTACAGAAATAAAAATTATTTTGAAAGGGAAAAGGGAGGAGCACTAATAAAAGGTGGAAGTTGGAGCAGTGCTAAGAAAGTAAAATTTACATCATGAATAAAACAGGGAATGAAGAATGTGGAATGGAGTATGAGAATGGAGTCATATAGTATTAGGTTTAAACAGAAATTAAAATAATATAAATAAAATAAAGTGAGAGAGAGAAAAAAGAAGTAAAAATAGTAAATAATTAATAAAAATATAGAGTGACATTGGAGAGAAAGATCCACCTCAGTACTATTAACAACAAACAAGCTAATATTAATATAAGTGGTATGGGAATAAGAGGGGGAAAAGAAACAAAGAAAAACTTAAAAGATGTCTAGAGGAATGGGGAGTAATTTTGAAATGATAGAGAGAAAGGGAATACTAAGAGTGAGGAACACAAACCAGGCTAAGACAGGGAAAAATTAAAATTTGAGAGATATGGAAAAAGAAAACAAGAGAATAAAGAAAAAGAGCAGGATAAAAGAGAAATAGAAGAAAGACAAAAAAGAAATAACAGGCTAAGATAGGTCGCAATTAAAAAAATTGAGGCAAAAAAGAATATGAGAAGGGACCAGTAAAATTTGATATTTGAAATAAAAATTAGTGAAGTTCTAGAAATAAGATTAAAAAATACAACTACTGTACCTACAACCAACTAGCAAAGAGTGCTAAAGGTGAAGAGAGAATACAGGTATTTTAAGAGTGGGGGAGAAAAGGATGCGAGATGACCATTGACAAGAAAATAGGTTTTGTGTGTCTGGACGGGGGAGAAATAGTAAGAGTGTGGAATGGAAACAAGTTGTAGCAAGAGAGGAAACAAAATTTTAAATGAAAATAATGCAAAGAAAGAAGAAGGTAAAATGTGGTATGAGAAGGGAGGGGCAAAATATGTGAATTGAAATACACTATGGTATAAAATCTAGTGACTTAATATGTACAAATTTGCTGGACAAGAAGTGGGTGTTAAAAAGCTATACAAGAAAGAGATAATCACGAAGACCACAGTGGATTTTGTCTCAGTAACCTCTAGTGTTTACCACTGTTTTTTCTTTCTGGATCTGCCTGTAGTGATGTCAGATGTTGACTCTGTATGATCTTAGGCAGCCTGATCTGAGACTACAAGGAATACTTCTATGACTGTCCCTTTCAGTTGTTAATCTAGTCACTCTGCACTCAGCAGTCAGGATTAAACCCTTTGGGCAGGGCAGAGACCATCCTGGGTTTGGGGCTATTGTTTCCCCTCAGGCTGCTGGTGCTTGGAGGGGAGTGGTCTGCCTGAGCAGAATGGCTGTTGTCATATGGGGGATGACTCAGTACTGGGATCCCACAGTCTACTCTCTCACCTCTTTCTCCAAAGCTTCCATCCCCAGTCTCTCCTCAGGCGTCTCCAGCCCACTCTGCCCCTGCCTTTGCCTGAGCCCCAGGTAAGTGGCTACAAATGAAAATTTTTGTGTTGGCTCTTTAAATGGCTCTTGCATCTCCAGCCATCTGTGTCTGCAGCCCTGATAGTTTTCGCCACTTGTTATTTGTGTACTTTTTGGACTCTGGCGCTCTAGGTTTGGACTCCTAGCTTAGGGTTTAGACTCCATTCTTCTCAGGGTGATCCAACCAGCCTCTTAATTATCCCTCCAGTGCTGCTGCCTGTGGACACCCAGCCAGCCCTCTTGAGTCACCCCTGCACTCCTTATCAGACAGGTTGTATTGAAGCTAATTCTTCATCTGTCTGAGGTTATAAGGCTTCTTTCTTTCACTAGCGTTCAGTTGTTTGTTCCAGGTGGTTTCTCTACAATTGAGTTGTAATTTCAGATTGGTCCTGGGAGGAAGTTAGTGTGACTTCTGTTCACTTCTCCACCATCTTCCTCTCATAAATTTTTCTTAGGTTGATCATAATTTTACAAAATTGAGAGTATTTTAAGCAGAATTAACTACTGTCACATATAACTATATAAACCAAAAAGAATTTTGCTTGGGCAGAAAATAATAAAGAAGGAATAGGCCAAGTTGATGAATTATTACAAAAAAATGTATGATTTTGTAATATAAGTCCTTTAAATACTTAAGTCTTAATGAAATTTCTAAGTGATATTTAAAAACATCTGGAACTTCCAGTTCTAGGTTATAATAAGTGATAAATGATCAAATATTTGTCATAATTTTTCCTCTTTTAAATAATTGACCTCATTGTATAGTAGATACTAGAAAAGCAATATCATGTAGTAAAATGTATATAAACATTATAGTCAAGCATGTAAGAATCAACATTATTTGCTTCTATGATCTTAAGATAGAAATTTGTTTTATTTTTTGTTCATCTTTCAAATGATGATAATACCTATATTACAATGTTGTGATGATTACCTGAGTATCTTCATTACTAGGTTAAAGTTTAATATGGTCAGTATAGAAAGTATTATACTGATTTCCATAAGCTTACTGTGATTGCACAGGTGTTAACATTCAAAGAAACTGGATGAATTGTATGGGGATATTCTATAATATGGGAAATTTCTGTATAATTTGTAATTGTGTCTAAAATTATTTCAAACTAATTTAGGTAAATGATGAAGAGAAGACATTTGGGGAACAATTAGAAAGATCAGAAAATAGAATAGGCAGTAAATGATATTAAAAAGTTAATGTTAAATTTTTAGGAGTTTTGATGTTATTTGATGATGTGGGAGACTGTCCTAACTTTTTAGGGTATGTGTGCTGAAATATTTAAGGTTTAAATATAAAATAAATCTGCAATTTATTTGGAAAAGGATTAGTAAAATACATAGCATATGTGTGCACATGTAATATACACGCATATAATAAAGTAGACTGATAACAATTGTAGAATTTAAGTGATGGGGATATAAATGCTCATTGTATTAGTTTTATAATATTCCCATAAGTTTGGATAATTTAAAACTAAATGTTTAAAAGTTAAAATGCTCCTCTTGAATACTAACTCTACTTTTATTTAGATACTTGTTATATCTTGCTGCCATAATATCCAGGTCCTATGGCTTGACTGCAATTAGCACAATGTGACTGATTTCATTATTTTACTCTCTTATAGTGAATCTTGTCTACCGTTTTGACTTATTCCTTGGTCAGCAACTTTTACCATGGCTTGATCAAGTCAACCATGTAGAGTTGACTCAGTTTAAAGCAATTCCACCACAGAGCATCTTCATTATTTCTATAATATTCATATTTCCAGCCAGTAATTTTCCAAGATTCTGTGTATGCCTGACTGCATTTAATCAGATTCATTAGCTTGAGGAGTTTTATAATTTCTTAGAAGATAGGTAGAAAAATCTTGAAATAATTTTTAATTTACCATTAAAAATCTCTAGTGAAGGAATCTCCCATGACAAGTCTGTTTCATTCAGAAAGTTCATCATTCTTTCAAGTCTCTTTTACTTCTTGTCATTTTATCCTTGATGTAATAGAAAATATATTTTTTCTTCTTGATAATAATTCAGACTATATGGGAGCACTGTTATTAATTTTTCTCTTCTATTGTCTTCTTTGCTTAAGAATCCCATTCCTTTAATCTCTGATGAAAGCTACTATTCTCCAGATCTTTAATAGATTTCACTGTAAATTTTTCTAGCTCCAGGATGCTTATTTTATATTTTCTGAATATATGAATAGATAATTATTTTTGTATGTGTTAAAATCACCCTGAAATTCAGTACTTTAGAGAAAAGAAACATCAGATTTTAAATGTGTATCAAACCCCAGGACCCCACTCCTCTAAAAATTAAATGCAGTTATCTCTCCTAAACTCCCACACAAGTCAGAGATTTGCCTTAAGTCTTTCACCTTGCTTAAATGTTCTCACTTTGAATTATGGTTAATAATATAACAAAAGAGAACTGCATTAGAAAATACTTTAACATTTTCCTTTTTGTACTTTAATTGCTAGTATTTAAGCTTCAAGTGGACTTTTTAACTTTTGTAGTCTATTTGAAGTGGTTTTCGAAGAAAAGCATGCTGATGACATCTTCAAGGGAAAAAGCAAAATGATTATTATCTAGTAAGGGATTAAAAATGCTCATTCTCTTCATATACTTTGAAACAAGTCAAACCTGAAAGACTACTTGGAGTGTGTTCTATTACCTATTTCAGTGCTCAAAATTTGAAAGACATTACATACTGATACATATAGAAAATTTATAGAGTTAATATGTGTGCTTTATGAACATTATTAATTAATTCATTTTTGTTAATGTCCTCAAACATGTCTGAAAATCATTTCAGTCACTGCCAATCCAGTGTTCCACAGCTATCATCTAAAATAATATAATTCACAATAATATCACCTGATAGACATAATGTACACCTTATTATAAATTCAAGTTCATATCCGAATGTATTCTGGTTCTTATGAACTATTTCTTCATAGCCTACTTATCCCAATAACAATTTATTTATAACTTTTGCATCATTACAAGTGATTTTTTTGTATATAAGGCTTCAGAATGTTTTATTAGATTATTAGAACATTATTTTTAGATTAAAATAATGTTCTTACAAGCCATTATTATTAAAATACATTTCAATACGTTTATGAATTATATTTAGTGCAAATATTTCCTTGGAATTACATTATATTTTAATTAGATCAGAAGCAAATCACAATTAGCTTAATTAGTCAAGTGTTATATCTGGGGAAAGTAGTGATGAATTCCAAGCCAAGAATAATGTTTAAAATTAATATAGTCCAATTAGGATGATATTTGGTTCAAGTCTTAAGTCACTGAAGAAATATAAAAGGATGTAATATATTTAAAACATTTGGGAAATAGATAAAGGAAGGTATCATTTAAGGTCAACTATTAGAGAGGAGATGTCATCCAAGGTCCCTTCTAACCATGAAGAACTGTGACCTAAAGTTAGTCTTGCTTTGCTTGTGAGCACCAATCTGAGTATAAACTTCTTTTACTTTTCAGTCAGTCCCTCCCCACTGAGACTTTAGCTGGCAGATTTAAGTTGAAGAAGGAAAGGATAAATTGGTTGAATACCATCATTATGCTAAATTTATGAAAAGTGACAATTTACTTCTAGGTGTATGTGTCCAAGAGATCTAAAACTAACTAATCAACCCTTGGATCACTTACAGAAAATTCATGTGGAAAACATAGTATACTAAAAGGCCACACTGTGCAAGGCTGCAATGGGAGCTGTAGCCAACAGTCTTAAGTAACCATTGTCCTACATTGCACCCTTCTAAGGATACATATGTGGAAAGCCCTGACTTCCTTGGAAATGGTGGTACATATCAAAGGCAAATATTATGTTTAGTACCTTTTATTGTGCAATTTATAAAAGTAAAAAGGCAAATTGAATTTCAGGGCTGGTTAGAAACCATTATAGATTACGTGGTAGACAGAATTTCTCCCCTTGGTATACACACATCTTATTTCAGTTTTCAATCAAACACTAAACAGTTGGCTTTATGTCAAGGAAATTCAAAATGTAAAAGGGCACATAACATGAACTGCAGGTAGCCTCTAGATGGTGAGAACAACCTTTGGCCAACATCCAGCAAGGGAATAGGAGCCTCAGTTATAACTGCAAAAAAGTGGATTCTTCCAACAATGTGAATTAGGTGGGAAGTTAATTCTTCCCTAGAATCTCCAGATAAGAATTTAGTTTGGCTATCACCTGAAGTGAAAAATCTGCTGTAGAAGACCCAGTCAAGCTCTGCTAGACTTGAGACCTACGGAACTGAGATAATAAATAGATGTTGTTTTAAGGCATTAAGTTAGTAGTAATTTGTTATGCAACAATAGAAAGTTGGTATAATTATATACATTAATTTAGATTATGTGCATGAAGTGTAGTATTACATAATATTGTGTTATTTATGCAAGAATCTTAAGAGTGGTGATAGTGGTTGATGTTTTTGATATAGGAATAGTAGCTATGAGGGTGAAGTATTGCATTAGATGATGAGAGTATAGTCATCCATTCATGCATTGTTTCAGTCTATGTTAAAATCTGGAATTGTCAGATTATATATGGGGCCCAGGCATGGATGTTCTTAGAGTCTTCTGCTGCTGTTGTGTATCAAACACATTTTATGGACTCATATACTCTCTGCTCCCCTGTCCTTGGGAACTTCGTCCTTTGTATTATTCCAGTTGCAATAACCATATTGGTTGCTTTTTGCCCAGGTGCTACCATAGCCACCAACTTCAATGTAGGCACAACCTGATAGCACATAACTTAATGACAACCCTATGTGTCTCTCACTTCCTGCCCAAGAGATACTGAGATGTGAGACACTTAGATCTACTTGATACGTATGCATACTTTGAAAAATGAGAGATAGAAGCTTGGCAGGTATATTCCCTTTTTTGTCTTCTCACCAACCAGATTGTCCTGAGGTACATTGGTTGATGTATTCTCTTGGAAAATATTCTCATAGTCAAGTAAACAATGCTTGTTTTATTAAGCAGTAGCGGGCTTGGTAATGTCCACTTGTATTTGATTTTTCTCTTTCTCTGCTTTGTTCTCCATTTCTCACATTCCTGCTACTGCTGGGACTAGTTATCTAACATGCAATAACACATTAGCTTTTGCCTGAGGTTCTGTCTTCTGGAGAACCCATGCTAAAACGTGGAACCCTTGTATGGATTATGTCATTTGCTTAACTAATTGAGGTGGGAATAGCTTTACTCACAAGGCTGGGGATTTTCCAGTTACAATTCATCAGAAAATATCCATTCTTCTCTTTTTTAAAGAAGTTACCTTTTACCTAGCTTTGTATACTCAATTTTACATGAAGGGAGACTTCCCTGCCCTGGCTGGTGTGGCTCAGTTGGTAAGAGCATTGTCCTGTAACCGAAGGGTGGAGATTCAATCCCTGGTTCGGGTGCATACGATCCCCAGTATGAGTGTGTATGGAAGGCAACAAATTGATGTTTTTCTCTCACATTGATGTGTGTCTCTCTCTCCCTTCTCCTCTCTCTCTCTAAAAGTAATGGCAAAAAAAAAATGTCCTTGGATAAGGCGGGTAGGGAGGAAACTTCTCTCAGTTGATTATACACTACTCTCACCCATTTAGCTTAGGTTATCTGTCAGAGCATCTGGGTTTTGCCTAGCTTAAAATCCTGACTGGATAATTTTATACTCTCTAGTTTGTCTTGGCAATACTGTAAAATGTGATTAGCAGCCTACTCTGCCTTCTCACTATGGAATTGTGGTCAGAATTAAGTAAAATAGTGCATGTAAGTATCCTTTTAGATAATGGTATGGCTACAGTGTTTGTGTTAATGTGGTTCCTGAATGCAGATTGGAGATTCAAATGGGCAACATGACATCTACAGAAAAAAGTATTAAGCTGTTTTCAGCCTTCAGTATTATGGGCTTTTTATCTTTATGAATCTTCAGAGCACAAGTATAACCTTTTCCCATGGACCTTTGTAAAAAGATGTTTCTGCTAGTCAGCTCAGGAAATGGTTCAGGTTCCTCTTCCCATTCTTGAATATACTCTCTTCTTTTGTTTCTTTTTTACACATGCTGTCCATTTTTTCTTTAATTTTAAAATATACTTTATTTTCAAAGCGGTTTACAGTAAAGTTGAGTAGGAAGTACATATCCCCATATTATCCCTGCCACCTCCCCCACACATGGAGCCTCCCTCACTATCAAAATTCTGAACCACAGTAGTACATTTGTTACAATGTAACTGTATTGACACATCTTTATCACCTAAAGTTCATACATTGCATTAGTGTTTACTCTTGCTGCTGTACTTGGTATGAGTTTGGAGAAATATATAATGAAATGTATTCAATATTTATAATATTATGCAGAGTAGTTTCACTGTCCTAAAATCCTCTGTTTTCCATTTATTAATTTTTGCTGTCTTCATAGTTTTGCCTTTTCCTGAATGTCATATAGTTGGAATCATACAGTATGCAGACTCTTCAATTTGGCTTCTTTCACTTAGTAATATGCATCTAAGTTTGATCCATGTCTTTTTATAGGTTGCAAGCTCATTTCTTTCTAGTCCTGAATAATATTCCATTGTCTGGACATATCATGAACTATTTATCCATTCATCTACTAATTGACATTGTTGCTTCCAAGTTTTGCCAATTATGAATAAACTTGCTATACATATCTTTATGCAGCTTTTTGTGTGAACATGAGTTTTCAGTTCCTTTAAGTAAATACCTAAGAGTATAATTGCTGGAACATATGGCAAAATATGTTTAGTTTTCTAAGAAACTGCCAAACTGGGGAATGACATCATCAAGATAGTAGAATAGGTCGTTTCAGACATTACTTCTCCTGACAAAAAGACCGACTAGCCATTATCCACAGACAAGATGCCCTTAAGATAATCCCAGAACCTGGGAGTGAGGCTGAGGCACACACCCTAGAATGCACACACAAAACTGAGAAAAAAATGCATCAGAAGGCAAAAGGAGTGGTTTCATGTTGGCCACTTTTGCTGCCCTCAAGGTCATCATAACACAACAACAGTCTCCTTGGACCTATGATTTCTCCACTGGGTAAAGAAAACCCAACACATGTAAATGGGGACCCAAAAAATGGAATTTATTTATTAAAATGTGTATATATTCTTGCATGTTTAAACTTCAGTCACCTTCAAAGTACTCCTCATTTGGTGCAATATGCCTATTGATATTTTTTCCCACTGCTCAAGACAGTTTTTTAACTTGTCAATTTTGATGCCTTTTAGTGCTTCATTTTCTGTTTCATTTCTTCCACATTGGCAAAACATTTCCCTTTGAGGAATTTTTTCATCTGGGGAAACAACAAAAAAAGGTCACTCAGGGTGAAATTGGGTAAATAAAGAGGGTGGGACATGGGAGCCATGCAGTTTTGGTCAAAAACTGCTAAACATTCAGCCTGGTATTGGCATGTGTACTCATAAATCACCCATCATGAAATGGACAAACACACTGAAAACCTTCAAAAAAAATTGCTGAAGCCAACCACAGCCTCTCACAACAATGCCAGCTGGTACAACTGATACAGATGGGTTCTTAGAACACTCACCTAGTGGGGGAAGACTGTACTACAAGTGGCCCACCCTCCAAAAGATTCCTTGAATTTTTGGAGTCTCCCCTCATCCAGCTTTCTCAGTGTTATGAGACACTTCTCAAAAGACTCAGTCTGGTGTCACCTCATGGGGATCACTGGTAAATCAGTGGGGTTAGACAATTGAGGGTCAGCTAGAGACAGAGAAGGGGGTTGAGGCTCAGAGCAAGCATGCTGATCTTGGCAAACTGCTGGTGCCTGCACCTGAGCAGAGATAACAGCCAGCAGCTCTTCCCATTTACAAAATGAATCCAGTGGCCCTATCTTGCCAGGAAGCTTAGTTGTCAGTTCTACTTGATTTGGGTCCCCAGTCAATGGGCTGATTTGCCCAGAGAACCCATTCTATAGCTCCACCAAGACAGGGAAGCAAGTCAGTAGCTTTCCACAGCTGTTGAATATAGCTTCCATCCTTGAAGGTCTTGGAAGTCTGGCTAGAGAACGCTGACAGCTTTGGAGCCTATACTACCTCCATCCCAGGCAGGGAAGCAAGTCAGTACCCAAATGCTGAGTGCAATCTCCAGTCCCACCTGGACAGGAAACCTGGCCAGAGAATTCACATTACTGTGGAACCCATCTGAGCTAGGAAGCAAGTCAGCAGCCTTGTCCAACTGATGAGCATAGTTTTTAGACACTCCACACAACAACGTAGTCCATTCTATAGCCTGCCAGGCAGGAAGTCAAGCTAGTAGCATACCAAACTGTCGATCAAAACCTCCATCCCTGACATTAGGATAACCTTAGAGCTCAGCCTATGATCCCACCTGGGCAGGGAGCTAAACCAACAGCCTCACTCAACTGTGGAGCCTAACCTCTGGTCACACCTGATTAGAGAGACTGAATAGTGACCATATGCAGCCTTGGACACCAGCATATGGTATCTCCTAGCTGTGGAGCCTAGACTACAACCCTGACTGATTGCTAAGCACATCCTAGGCCATGCAGAGAGCCTCAGTCAGCAATGTGGACCAATGGAGGACATAGCCTGTGGCCTCACTTGACAATGGGGCTCAGAGAGTGACACCTTCTGAATGCAGAACAGTCTCCAACCTCATCCAACTACAGAGTACATCTGGTAGACAAAACCCTTCAGGTATCCTAGCCAGTGACCTTTCCCAATAATAAAGCACAGGCAGAAACCCCCCAGATCATAGAACACAGCATGTGATCCCACCCAACTTCAGGGCACAGACTGCAACACAGACTGATACTGGAGCATAGTATGAGGCCCTATTCATTTTCGAAGACTACTATGAACAATTATATGCCAAGAAATTAGAAAACCTAGAATAAATAGTTATATTCCTGGAAAAATACAATCTACTTTAGACTAAATCATAAAGAAACAGAAAACCTAAGCAGAGCAATAGCAAGCAAGGAGATTGAATCAGTAATCAATAACCTCTCCATGAGAAAAACACAGGTCCAAATAGTATCGCTAGCAAATTCTACCAAACATTTTTTTTTATTTTTTTATTTATTTTTATTTTTTTTAAATATATTTTATTGATTATGCTATTATAGTTGTCCCATTTCCCTCCTTCTCTCCCCTCCACCCTGTACCCCCTCTCCCACCCACGTTCCCCCCCTTTAGGTCATGTCCATGTGTCATACTTATGAGTTCTTTAGCTTCTACATTTCCCGTACTATTCTTGCCCTCTCCCTATCTATTTTCAACCTACATTCTATGCTACTTATTCTCTATACCTTTTCCCCCTCTCTCCTCCTCCCACCCCCCTGCTGCTAGCTCTCCATGTGCCCTCCATTTCTGTGGTTCTGTTCCTGTTCTAGTTGTTTACTTAGTTTCTTTTGGTTTTGCTTTAGGTGTGGTTGTTAATAATTGTGAGTTTGCTGTCCTTTTACTATACATCTTTTCTTTATCTTCTTTTCTTAGATAAGTCCCTTTAGCATTTCATAAAATAAGGGCTTGGTGATGCTGAACTCCTTTAACTTGACCTTATCTGAGAAGCACTTTATCTGCCCTTCCATTCTAAATGAGAGCTTTGCTGGATAGAGCAATCTGGGATGTAGGTCCTTGTCTTTCATGACTTGGAATATTTCTTTCCAGCCCCTTCTTGCCTGTAAGGTCTCTTTGGAGAAATCAGCTGACAGTCTGATGGGAACTCCTTTGTAGATGACTGTCCCCTTATCTCTTGCTGCTTCTAGGATTCTCTCCTTCGTTTTTACCTTGGCTTATGTAATTATGATGTGCCTTGGTGTGTTTCTTCTTGGGTCCAACTTCTTTGGGGCTCTCTGAGCTTCCTGGATTTCTTGGAAGACTGTTGCCTTTGCCAGATTGGGGAAGTTCTCCTTTATTATTTGTTCAAATACGTGCTCAATTTGTTGCTTTTCCCCTTCCCATTCTGGTACCCCTATAATTTGTATGTTGGAACGTTTAAAGGTGTCCTGGATGCTCTTAAGCTTTTCTCGGTTTTTTGAATTCTTATTTCATCATGCTTTCCTGCTTGGTTGATTCTATCTTCCTTCTGGTCTGCTGTATTGTTTTGAGACTCAGATTCTTTCCTTTCACTATTGGCTCTCCTCCGCGTATCTTCCTGCATCTCTTTTATGGTAACCTGCATCCTTTCATCTAAATTGCGCCCAAAATCAACCAATTCTGTGAGCTTTCTGATCACCAGTGTTTTGAACTGTGCATCTGATATATTGGCTATTTCTTGGTCGCTCAAAAGGATGAGTCCTGGGGGACTGATCTGTTCCTCTGTTGGAAACATGTCTCTCCCTGTCTCTCCTTTTTTTTTTTTTTTTCAGTCTGGTCGCTCTTGTTACGGTGAGGGGCAGAGCCTTAGGTGTTCACTGGGGCCGGGCACCCCAGTCGCTAGATTGTGACGTTATATGTGGGGGCGGGGGCGGGACAGGAGGGAACAATGGCGGTAGTTCCGTTCTCCTGGGCTCAGACCCTTCTCTGGGATCCTGGGCTGCGAGCTCTGCCCTGGTCCACAATCGCTGCCTCACTGGGTCCGCCAGCCGCAGCTTGCGTACTCAGGGATCACCACTGCATTTTGCGCCCCCGATGGCTGTCACACCGATTTCGTGCCAAATTTTCCCCGACCTCCGCGTGCCGCCGACCCCTGCCAGCCCCAGGCCCGCCCGGCTCGTCGTCTCCTACCAGTCTGGATGTACGGGTCTACTTCAACTTCTTGGCTGTCTGACTTCCATTCAGATAAATCCTCTATCAGTTCTGAGTGTTATTCTATCTGTAAATTATTGTTATTCTAATCTTGGTTGTGCGAGGAGGTACGGTGCGTCCACCTATTCCTCCATCTTGCCAGAAGTCCTCATTTTTTTAAAGAAGAATAAATGCCAATCCTCTTCTAGTCTTTCAAAAAATTGAAGAGGAAGGAGCACTACTAAGTTTATTTTAGGAGGCCAGCAATACCCTGACACCAAAGTCATATAAGGGTACTAAAAAAATAAAATTACAAGCCAATATTCCTAATAAATATAGATACAAAAATTCTCAACAAAATATTACAAAACAAATTCAACTTCACAATAAAAGGATCACATTCACCATGATCCAGTGGTATTTATCCCTGGAATACAAGGTTGGTTCAACATACACAAATCAATAAATGTGATAAGTCACATTAACAGAATGAAAGATAAAAATCATATGACCATTTCAATAGATGCAGAAAAAACCTTTGACAAAATTCAACATCCTTTCTTGATAAAAACTCACAAAGTTATTATAGAAGGAATATACCTCAACATACTAACGGTCATATAGTCATGGTTTGCATGCAAATGCCCTGTTGTCTAAGCACCATTTGTCAAAAAGACTATCTTTTTCTCTATTCCTGTTCCTTTCAGTTGTCACGTGCTCTTGAAATTACTCCAGGCTCTCTTCTTTTCTCATATGGTGTATTTTCACTTTGTAATTTATCTACATGTTTATCTCAATTACTATCTAGTTAAGACTGCTAGTAACCCCAGAATATTTACTTTTCCCTTCTTCCTCAGTAATTGAACCCCAGCATTTAGGTGAACACATGGCCAAGATTAAGAATTGCATTTGTAC
The DNA here is from genome assembly GCF_019186645.2 of Phyllostomus hastatus. Taxonomy (NCBI): domain Eukaryota; kingdom Metazoa; phylum Chordata; class Mammalia; order Chiroptera; family Phyllostomidae; genus Phyllostomus; species Phyllostomus hastatus. Next base: position 4,049,747 of record NW_025333841.1, on the reverse strand, counting down.
ATTCCTTGCAGACGTATGTGGCATGTTACCATGTTCTGGCCAATAAGCCATAAGCAGTTGTGATATGTTTGTGTTGCCTCAGACATGTCTTTAAAGGAAGAAGACACAGCAAACCACTTCCTTTATCCTGATGCTTAGAAGATGACTGGGTAAATACACCTCATGTCAAGCATAGAAATGAGGTTAATACGAAAGGGTTGGTGAAAGAGTAAATTGGAAAGCCTTCTGGATCCCAGATAACTGTGAGGCCCACAAACGTAGCTAACCTTAGACTGCCTACCTCCACCCTACTCTTCATTGAGAAACAAAAATAACTTTCTCCCTTTCCTGAACCACTGTTTTGGGGAAGTTCTGTTACATGAAGCTGAATCTGTTTTCCATGTTCAGCATCCTCTAATGTAGTCATATGCTTTCATTCCCAGATTCTAATACTCAAGTGGTTATGGTTTGGCATCATTTGAATGTCTCACAGGCACCTCACATTCAGCTAAGTTCAACATTCCCCTCATCTCACAAGAAAAACAGAAACCCATTTTTCCTCCAAGGTTTCAAGTACCAGTAAATTTTGTAACCATCCTCATAGTTACTGAATCAATAAATCGGGAAATAAATTTTGACTTCTCCCTCTCTGTGACTGTCATGATTTTCTTGTAATTTCATTGCTCTTGGGTAAGTGAATGTGCATACACAGACTTCTAGTAAGAGATCTTATGAAAGTTTTTGAATCACTTCATTTTTATCTCTACCATCATTCCAGGGCAAATTTTGCATCTTTTACTGCCATTTACTTGCCTCCCAGAACCAGTTCTTACCCGTCTCTACAACATTACCACTAAGCAGACAGATGTTCTTCTAAAAGTCCAAGTCTGATCATAATTTATTTACATGGTCATAACCCTTTAATCCCCCCTTTACCTTCAGAATAAATCCCAAAGTCATTATTATGACATACAAATAACTCCTCAATATGTCTCTTGCCTATTTCTGAGACAGAGTTTTTCAAGGTATTACTGCAAGTCGTTAAGAAGTCCAAGAAATCAATTTATCTGGTTGTGATTAGCATCTTCTTTTAAATGAATAAGAATGCAATAAAATACTGTAGAAAATAGTAGAGTTAATCACACATAGTAAGGGTATTTCATGAAACATTTGTTTCAGTTATATATGTATACCCCTGGGTCACAGTAGAAAATGTATTTTTAACAGCTTTATTAATATAGAATTGATATACAAAACTGTACATATTTAATGTACACAATTTGAGGGCTTTTAACATATGCAGACACCAATGAAACTATTATCATGGTTAAAGTAATAAACATAACCATCCTCCAGAAGTTTCCTCCTGCCTTCTTTTTTTTTGTATTAAGAACACTTTATTTAAGATCTGCCCTCATAAAAATTTTAAAGCACAGTAGAGTATCCTTAGCTCTGGGCACAATGTTGTACAGCAGGTCTCTAGAACTTATTCATATTCTATAATTTAAACTATATACCTTTTGAACAAATCCTCTTCATTTCAACTCTTTACTCTTAATGCAACAGGTGTGGAACAAGTTTCAGGATGGGGTATAGGCTGAGAAGTCCCTGGGAATATAGAAAAAAGAAAAAAATCCCAAAGCCTTCACTGCCATGGCTGGGGGATGAGAAAGTGGATGGACTGGTTTATTTTCCAGATCATTAACAGACAGCCAGTGTTATAGCTATGTTAAATAGCTTGCCTGTCATGCGTGGGTGTGACTTTGATTCCTGATGTAGTTCCCCATCTAGAGGTGGTTCCCCAGTTGCTGTGTCTATGCTGAAAGCAGGATGATGGTTCACTCATGGACAGGGGATCCCATGTAAAAGTCACAGAAATCTAAAATCATGTAATGGGAAAGGTTTGCAGTTTGTTATGACTAGAGGGTAAACTTTGTAGTGGATGTAGAACATCATGGAAATGCAGATGGGAAGGCATAACTGTCTCAGATTTTACTTTACCCTGCAAGCAATAGGAAGCCACACAATATTCATAAGCAGGAACTCAGATGACCATATCAGCGTTTGGAAATTGTAACTCTAATAGGACTGTGAAGGTTGAAATGGCTTTTGACGAGGAATGAATTGCATAGCTGACTACATTTTTCCTTGCCATCTGCCTCTGATTTCATGTGTTGAGAGCCCATACTGCTATTGAGCTCAGGACCCCCTGTGAACCCAAATCTTGGGAGCATTTACTGGGCTATGAATATGAAGGTGTGCTGTGTGCCTGGAGCCAGCTTCAGGTGGAGCTTCTGTCAGAATTATATTCTACTCAGAGTTGAATATAATTGGCCCCTGTGGGACTTTGATGGCAGCCACTTGAGGACAGACATGGAAGGTGAAAAACAGGAATGAGCAGAAAAACAGGGGATGGATGATTACTGTATGCATATTTATTCTACATGAGAAAATGAACACGGTTCACAAAGCAACACAATAAACACACTTATAGTTCCTGATGTCCTTTGCTTCTATCAGTGAAAAATCCCGAATTATCTGTCAGGCCTCATAAATAGGCTTAATATGGATACCAATCAGAGTTGGCCCTGACACCTGGCCAATTCTTGACTGCTGACAGTACAGCTTAATAATCTGAGATATTTCCCTTTATTTACTCAAAAGGAAACCTGGCAATAGGATCAATGTAGGCTTTACAGTCCAACTCTGTTTAGATTCTTCATTCAACCAGTTGTAAACATTGGTTTATCTACCCTGAAATGAGAATGCTCAATTCAGAACAAATAAGTACATTTTAGAGGATAACAACTGTCAAAATCTTGGGACATAAGTTAGGTCACAAATAATGGTGCTGATAAAGTTAAAGTTTATATTAAAATACTTTAAAGGCAATTAATGCTTATTGATTACCAAATGCAGGCATTACACTAGCTGTTTTACATATATAGACACATTTAATATTCGCATTTTAAAGGTAAGAAAACTGAGGTTTGGAGATATTAATTTGCCTGGAGTCATAAATCTAGCAAGTCACAGGGCTGATACTTGATTCCAAAGCTATGTGGCATTACATATGTTTAATCATTACCTGGTATAACCACAATTGTGGGGATGTGTCTTTTTAAAATTTTACATTTTGTTCTTTCCTTCCCATAGCTAATTTGGGTGCTTCTCTTTAGAAGACAGGAATAATGTTTACCATTTTGCAGCTTTGATTAGTACCATTAGTAAAACTTACCTGTATGGATTTATTTTTACAATCATGTATGTCATTTTGAAAACGAATTTCAAAATAACTTGCTAGTTTGACTATTCTGGAAAAAACTGATTACATTTATGGTTGGTAACAGAAATGAAAAAATTGCAGGAACATTTAATTTTATATTACTCTCTAGCTGCAGTTACTAAAGCCTAATCAAACTTCCTCATAACTAATACATTACTAGAAAAGGGAAAATGGTGTGTCATTTTTCAACCAGTTGGAAATAAGTAATTTTGATTTTAATAGCACAAGTATTGTGCTATAGAAAAGAAGTGTTCTACCAGTGTTCTGACTTATTCTTATTTTTTCTTCTGACTCACTGCCAATCAATCACCTGCTTTGCCACTTGATGGCCCAAACAATCCCTCTATGATTTTTTACCTGGGTTAGGCTTTTGCACTCTTACATCCCTTTGAAACCATTTCTTGAGAACTCACTGAGTATATGTGGAGAGCAGGACCAATAAAGTGGCGTTGGTCTGGTGAAAATAGCATGAAGTATATAGAACAAAATGGAGTCAAACATGTCAACCAAGATGGCTGCCAGTTAGCCACAACACTTTGGTTCAAGAGGAAAACTACCTAAGTCAGAGAAGACCCATCTGGTCAGGAGACACACTTAAGGTATCTGCGTACACAGTCAGAGAAGACAGGTCTGAGAAGAAGACACACCCAAGATATCTGCATGTGTGATCAGAACAGCCACGTCTGCAGAGAGGGACCACCCATAAATAGGCTTTTGGAGAAATTCAACAGTTGTTATCGTAGTGCAAAGCAGAACAGCCATGTACTACCCATAGGCTCCTGGGCAAATTCCCCATATGGCATCAGGGGTGACAAGACACTTATCAAGAGACCCGGAAGGGTGAAGTCCACCACTCTCAAGATATAACTGAGGCAGGCTCCAGACCACTGCTGAAACAGCCGAGCTCCACACACCAGAGTGCTGTCCCATGCCATGCTGATCTCCCTTGGATCGGCCACCAGAGGCTCTGCCCTGCTGGATCGAGGAGTCCATCTGCCCTGCTGCCCTCCTTGCTCTGGAGGTCCTTCCTGGCAAGAAGCTGATCACTCCCTTGCCCACCGTGCTATCTCCTGCACCTGCAGACTGAAACTCTGGGACTCGGGTTCATTATTGCTCATTGATTGTTGTGTGTGTGTGTGTGTGTTATAATTCTCTTAGATTGTTCGAGTATGAGTAGGATATGAACATATATTGACTTTGTACTTTGAGTGAACCTGCATTCAATAAAAGCTGAGTGAATAGCATAGCTACGTTAAGTGACTCTTGTGTATTCCTTGATGCTGGGTTGCTAGCAGGGCAGTTGCCTGGCTGACTTAGGAAAGACTACATTGAGAATGAATATATGCTTGAGACAGTACCCAGTACTGCATTATGTTACCTTGATGTTTCTGGCTCAGCTAGCCAGACTTACTGCAAGTCCAGGACAAACCTTTGTAATGGAGTCAGTTTATAAGTTTTCAGTAATTGCGGAAGACTCATACAGTCGCCTCTTACCCAGACTAAAAGCTTTCTTGCATTTTATAGGGGATTTTAATTTTCTACTATCCTGTATCAAAGGGGGGAAAGATACATTTACTTTCTTGCTGATGTTTCTGCCTAGAAGATTGCTACTGATGCAGTTTCTGCCTACCAAAATTTATTCAGCCTCTATTTGCTGTGTTATTTCACTTAATTCTTAAAAATTTTAAGGAGAGATGTCATTATTATCCTCAAATTACTGAGAAGAAAACTGAAGATCAGAGAAATTAAGTGATTTTCCCAAGATCATACAGAAAACAAGTGGCAGAAGGGGGATTTTAAATTAAGTTCTTTCTTTTATTTTTTTTCTGTAATACATAACCTGTATATTGTATTGTGTGTTCACAACCCCAAGTCAATTCTCCTTCCATCAACATTTCTCCTTTCATACCTTCTTCTGCCTCCTCCCACCCTCCTTTCCCTCTGGTTCACCATACAATCACCATATTGTTGTCTATGTCTATGAGGTTTTTTTCTTTGCCTAATCCCTTCACCTTTTTTAACCAAGCCCTCCAAACCCCTTCTCCTCTGATAGCTCTTAGTCTGTTCTCTGTAAATATGAGTCTGTTTCAATTTTGTTTGTTATTTTGTTGCTATTCATTAGATTCCATATGAGTGAAATCCTATGGCACTTATCTTTCTTTGACTAGCTTATTTTACTTAAAATAATGCCCTCTGGGTCTGTCCATGCTGCTGCAAAGAGTAAGATTTACTTCTTTTTTATGGCTGAGTAGTGTTCCACTGTGTAAATGTACCACAAATGTTTGATCCACTCACCTATTGATGAACACTTGGGCTGCTTCCAAATCTTAGCTATTGTAAATAATGCTGCCATAAACATAGGGGAGCATATATTCTTTTGAATTAGTGTTTAGGGTTTCTTTGGATATATTTCTTTGGATATTGGATATATTGGGTATATTCTTTGGATATATTTCTTTGGGTATATTTCTTTTGAGGTAAAACCATATTGCTTTCCACAGTGACTGCACAAATCTGTATTGCTACCAACAGTACATGAAGGGTCTCTTTTCTCCACATCCTCACCAACATTTGATGTTTGTTGATTTACAGATGATGACCATTCTGACAGGTGTGAGATCACATCTCATTGTCATTTCAATTTTCATTTCTCTGATGATTAGTGACATAGAGCATCTTTTCATATGTCTGTTGGCCTTCTGTATGTCCTCTTCGGAGAAGTGTCTATTCAGATCTTCTGCCCATTTTTGATTGAATTATTTGTTTTTTTGGTGTTGAGTTTTAGAAGTTCTTTATATATATCAGATGTATCATTGATGAATATGTTCTTCCACTCAGTGGGTTGTCTTTTCATTTTGTGGATGGTTTCCTTCTCTGTGCAAAGACTTTTTAGTTTGATACATGTAGTCCCTTTTTGTTATTTTTTATTTTGCTTCCCTTGCACAAGGAGATATATCAGAAAAAAAAATACTACTATGGGAAATGTCTGAGATTTTACTGCTTATATTTTCCTCTAATATTTTCATGGTTTTCAATCTAATATTAAAGTATTTAATTCATTTTTGAGTTTATTTTCACATGTGTTATGAGAAGGTTGTCTAGTTTTTACTTTTCCACATATCTGTCCAATTTTTCCAAACCATTTTTTTGAATAGACTGTCTTTACCCCATTGTATATTTGTGCCTTTTTTGTCAAATATTAATTGACCATGAGGGTGTGGGTTTCTTTCTGTGTTCTCTCTTCTATTCCATGGATCGATATATTTTAAAGCCAGCACCATGCTGTTTTGTTTACTATGGCCTTGTAGTATAGTGTGATATTAGGTAGTGTGATTCCTTTAACTTTGTTCTTCTTTATCAAGATTGTGGTTGCTATTCAGGATCCTTTGTGGTTACCTATAAATATTTGGAATATTTGTTTTAATTCTGTGAAATACATCATTGGTATCTCTGATGGATACCAGGCCAGCGGTATCTGTCGTGGCTGCAGATGCTCGTCGAAACACGAGAAAAACATACACAGGGACAACCAAGTCTTGTGGGGAAATAGGGACGAAACGGCCACTCTCTCTGGTGGAGAGCACCTCGTTCTCCCGCCCGAGCAGGCTTTTATTGGTTTTGTTAACACAGGAATTCAGGTAAAGCTCATTACTCATTGCCAGGAAGTAAGGATCAAACAATAGATAACAAAGTCTGAGGGCCTATTTTGAATCAGGGTCAGATAGCTAAAGAGCTGTAAAACTTTGAGGAACAAACTTACTTCTTGCTTGGACCCTTATCATTTCATTGAGAACATTCCAAACAAAGCAGGTTTCACAGGATTTTACATATTCTTTCTTAGGCCTGATTGCCTGGGGAACCCGCCCTTTCCAGCACAGGGCTGCACCACCCTCCGTCATTGTTTCAGGCTTAGGTGGAGCAAGGGAAGTAAGGCAGCCAAGAGATTAGGAAATTTTCTCGCAGACAATGAGGACTCAGGTTTTGTCAAAGCCGAGGGGCAGGGTTCCATCACCCCCTTTTGCTGTAGCCCCCAAAGTCCTTCCTTGGGGGCCTCCCATGTGATAGTGCCTGTCTTAGATCATTCCCCCCTTGGGGAATCTTACCTGTCATTGGCTAACCAACCAAGCATTGGGGGCCAGTTATGGTTGAAGTAAAAGGAGCAGAAGCAGCACTCCTAAGCCAGGGAGATATGCTTTTGTCTCCTTGCTGGCTTACGGTCCAAGGTCGTTCCCTCAGCCTTAGCCTTGGCAGGGGTTACGGCTTCTAATACCAGGCAGGGCGGTTCCCAACAGGTATTGTGATAGAAATTGCATTGAATCTATAGATTGCTTTAGGTAGTAAGGGCATTTAAATAATATTTTTTTTTCTTATTCATGAATACTTTATATGCTTTCACTAACTGGTATCTTCAGTTTCTTTCTTCAGTGTCTAATAATTTTTTTAGTACTGGTCTTTTACATCCTTGGTTAAATTTATTCCTATGTATTTTTGATACAACTGTAAATGGGATTGTTTTCCTAGTTTCTCTTTCTGATAGTTCATTATTGGTGTACAAAAATGCACCTGATTTATGGATATTCATTTTGCATCCTGATATTTTACTGAATCCACTTATCCATTCTAGTAGGGTTGTGTGTGTGTGTGTGTGTGTGTAATCTTCAGGGTTTTCTGTATAAAGAATCAGGTCATCTCCAAATAATGACAGTTTTACTTCTTCTTTTCCAATTTGGGTGATTTTATTTCTTTTCTTGTATGACTGTTGTGGCTAGGATATCCAGTACTATGTCGAATACGAGTGGTGAAAGCAGACATTCCTGTCTTGTTCCTGATCTTTAAAAAAAAATGCTTGTAATTTTTGCCCATTAGGAATAACGTTGGCTGTGGGTTTGTCATATATTACTTTATTTCATTAATGCACCATGTTTTTTCTGGTGTTTCTTTCCTCAATGTCTGCTAGCCTCCCATGGTACCATTCCTTTTGGAATTCCAATTACTCTTGGCTTATCCCTCTATTGGTTACCTTTTATTTACATCTTATGATATAATGATAGGCTACTAATGATATTTAGATATTGTCTTTCAGTTGAGTTTCTTCTTGAGAGTAAACAACAGATCTTACTTATTTCTTTATTCTCCATAATGTTGACCATGAATCATGGCACTGTGTAAAATTTGAAGATATTTAATAATATTTGCAAATTTTATTTTTCCCTCAGCTTTCTCCTTCAGTAAATAAATTAAAATTCAGAACAAAACCTTCAATTAATGTCTACTTTTTTAAGGTTTTATTTATTTATTTTTAGAGAGGGGAATGGAAGAAGAAAGAGAGGGAGAGAAGTACCAATGTGTGGCTGCCTTTCACATGCCTCCTACTGGGGACCTGGCCTGCAACCCAGGCATGTGTTCTAATCAGGAATTGAACTAGTGACCCTTTGATTCACAGACCAGCACTCAATCTGCTGAACCACACCAGCCAGTGCAATGTCTAGTTTTTTTAAACACAGCTTTCAAGTGTCAGCACTCCCATCAGAATGAAGGAAAATAAGTGACATAAATGTGACAGCAAAGCATGATCAGATAATATATGGCTAGTCAACAAATGCCATGGTTTAGAGAGCTCATTAATAATCTTTTCACATAGGCTATCTGGAAGTTTTACATACATTATGCCTCTGCTGACCTGTGAATTGGGTAAGGTATTTCCACTGGACAGATATGGAAATTGAGGCTTGAAGTGGCTAAGTAACTTGGGCAAGATTATTTAGATAATAAGTAATGAAGCTGGGACTAGAATCTGGGTCTTGACTCCATGTCCATGTTGCCTTTTCAAAAAGCATTTCATCTAGTGCCACAGCTGGAACTATGGAAGCCACTGTCATCTTTCTCTCTTCTTCCTATACTTCCTAAACACCTCTACCAGCCTTTTCCTTTTTAAAGCTACCACCAGCCTGGTCTAGATTATCATAAATTTATACAGCAGCTTCCAACTACTGGTTTTTCTGCTTCTGGTCTCCCTCTCTAACCTATTCTTTGTAAGGACTAAAATCAGACTAATAACTCACTTGCTCAAAACCCCTAAATAGCTTCAAATTTCCTTAGCTTGGTACCCAAAATCCTTGTCAATTTCATTGGTTCCAATCTCCCCTCTTTTATTATATTTTACTACTTCTTCATCCCAAAATGAAACTAAATCTATTTGTTGTCTTATTTCTGTACCATTTCATTTTATGTTCTCTTTGACTTTATGGAAGTGTTATGTTTTTCTTTCTCTAGACTCCTTTTCATCTGGTTTGCATCTATTCAGTCTTTAGGCTATTGAGCAGATACTACCTCTTCCTAGTAGAATGATGCTCCAAGTTCACTGAAGGGCCTCATTATCTATGGTGCAGTATAGACTCTCATGCTTATTATTACAGAATTTATCACATTGTAATGTAGTGATATATTGTATTTCCTATTACATTGTAGCTGTATTCAGATAAACAGAACCAGGTGACATGGTTTTTCTTTAAGGCTTCTTAGAGAGCCCTAGATGGTGTGGCTGAGTGGATTGAGTGCTGGCCTGTGAACCAAAGGGTCACTGGTTCAATTACCAATCAGAATACATGCCTGGATTGTGGACCAGGTCCCCAGTAGGGGGCATGCGAGAGGCAACCGCACATTGATACTTCTCTCCCTCTCTTTCTTCCTCCCTTCTCCTCTGTCTAAAAATAAATAAATAAATTCCTTAAAAAAAGACTTCTTGGGCAACTGGAAGATGTATGGTTGGTGCACTGCTATGAGAGTTAGAGGGAGTATGTTTGTACTTGAGCTATCTAAGGGTAAGCAGTGCTGTGGGCCTGACCTTTATTCTAAGCCAGGTCATGCTTAACTTATATCTGTAGTATTTAAATAATTGACTCCTGAATAGATCTGAGTAACAGTAGATAAGTAACAACTAAAGAAGAACTCATGTGATTTTTCCTTTAAAATATCCCCTCTAAATTGTAATAAAACCAACCAATGGAAAAATAGGACTGATCTTATTTAACCTTTCTGAAATATCACATTAAACTTATTAAGCATTTATGATTTGAGTGTTGTTTTCAGAATTCAGGAATATTAATAACTTCAACCCAAGGGTCAATGACATGACCGTTTTGATAATGCAAATGTACAATTATTTGATACAAGAAGTTAAATTGTCATCATTCTGTATAGTTAACAATGGACACTTTAAATGGTTAATGGGTAGGAGTCACCGTTTCATATTCAATACTTAGCACAGTGTGTGGCATACAGTATTCTTCTAATAAACCTTTAAATAAATTAATGTTTTCACATACATTACGTTGTTTGATTCTCAACACAGCCCTGGCTTTCAGTGATGATGTTTCCAGATACAAAATAAACAAACAAAACCAGAAAAGAAACAAAACCAAAATACATCACTTACAGATATAGGAAACTGGGGAAAATTCCACTTGTCAGCTCCCCAAAAGCATGCTTGCTAAATAAGAGCTGGTTATTAAATTTCCTTCAGAGCTTGGACCTTGCTACAGTCAAAAATTTTGTTTGTTTGTATACACATTTGGGCACAGAGCTACAACCCTTGTGAAGATAGTGAGGAGACATAGAGACTGAGTGCTACATGAGAAAAGGGCTGAGGCAGTGTTCCACAGCTAGGCAAGATCAGCAGAGAGACCATGGAGAAAGAAATTTCAACAACAAAACCCTCCTCTCTGTGCCCCATGAGTTAGTAAAATCTACATCTTTCTCCAAAGTTTTTATTGTAAGTTCATTCTTTCTGAGAAATATGAGAAAGTGTTGACTGTCTCAGACATTCAGCCAGAGCTGAACATTTCACTACCTAGAAGTTAAGTAGCATGACCAATTATTTCAATTTTTGGTGATGTTGGAAATATGATTATTTATTGTGTAGATAATTACTGAGTAACTTCCAAATGGCAGGTACTGGGAATATAGAGCAGTGAACCAGATTTCCAGGACACTTTTCTTGTGGAGTTTATATTCTAGTGGGAGAGCTAAAAATATAGTGTAGACACAACAAAGGCTGTGATAAGTGTTTTGAAGAAAAAATAATAAAACAATCTTATGTGACAGATAGTAAAATAAAATTGGGAATAATTTCAATAGCACAGTCAGTGAAGGTCTCTTTCAGGGGTGATGTTAACATGAGATTTTTAAAAGGAAAAGTCCAACCTAGGTTACAAGAAGGAGAAATATAATTCCATGAGGAGGAAGCCGCATTAAAAATATTGAATCAAGAGATAGACTGGCCTGTTCCAAAATTTTTCTGAAGACCATTGTAATTGTGAAAAATGGTGTGCTTGCATGAGATGATATCACAATAGATAATTTATTGGAATTCATAGCTTAATATGTATCTTAGTCTATTCAGGCTGCTATAACAAAAATATCATAGACAGGCCAACTTATAAACAACAAAAAATTATTTCTCATAATCTGTGGATTGGGAAGTCCAAAATCAAGGTGTCAACAGTTTCTGTGTCTAGTGAGATCTTGCTTCCCAGTTCATGGACATTTATTTATTTATTTTTGTTTGCTGTGTCTTCATATGGAAGAAAGAGGAGGGAGTTCTCTGGAAGCCTCTTTTGTTAGGCTACTAACCCCATTCATGAGGGCTCTGACCTCATAACTTAATCACCCCTGAGAAGGGCTAATACTATCATATCGGGCATTAGGTTTTAACATAAACCTTCTCTCTATAATAACATTTTTTCTACTTCAATTCTGTACCTCACAGTGATGGTAAAATAATGATGGTATTTACATTGAACTATCTACTTGGGGTGATTATGAACAATGTTGAATGCAACATATTTTTGTACAATATTTAATTATTAAGTTTTCTGTATATGATTTTCACTATTAAAAGATTTACCTTTTTTTTGTGACACTGGCTGATGGCTTATCTTAATACCAGTGTCGATTTTACCTTGGTGCCTTTTCCAAGAGAATGGAACGAGTTTTATTTCTTAACTCTAAATAACAGTACAGCATTAATGTGATGAATAGCTTTAATTTCAATAAGTGTGTACAAACCTAAAGAAGGCCAGGACTGAAGCATTCCACTGATATACTCCAAAAGCAATGCCATTATCCATCAATAGTTACTTAATCAATCCATCCAAAAACCCCAAAAGAAAAATTGAATTTCTGAAATAAATAGGTTATGAAAAAGAAACTCACAGAGTTTTTACATGAGGACCTTTGCTTTGCATATGACCCAGAATTAGATGATATTGTGCCAACTATGAACTAAGCCAGGAAAGCGGGTTAGGTTCCAAGAGCACCTGGCAATTTTCATGACATTGAAAGGAAATAAAACACTAGTACATTGAAGCAGATTTCTTACACTAAGGAGCTTAAAACAATTATGAACCACAGTAGACTCCTTATTTCTGACTTTTAACCGCTGATAGAAATTGAAGTGCTTAGAATCCAGTAGCATTGGTCAGGTATGAATGCCACAATAAAGTGGACTTTCACTGGAGGCTCTTAAGCAATAACACTTCTTATATTATATAGATCTTAACAAAGGACATATGCTTAAGAACTTTCAAAATTACTCTTTACAACCCTTAATGAAAAAAAGCACAGTTAAGAATATGAGTTCTGGATAGTATCCACCTGTTTGGATTTGAATCCTCATTCCACCACTAGTTAGCTGTGTAACTTTGAGCAAGTTATTTAACCACTCCATGTCTCAGTTTTCACATCTGAGAAATGGCGATAATAATAGCTTGTAGGGTTGTGAAAATTGAGTTAACACATTTAAATAACATAGAATAGTTTCTTGAAACCTAATATGCCCTCAATAAATGTTAGCTATTTTTATTATTCTACTCCAATATCTTATATTTTAAGGTAATCACCAACATGTTACAAGACGTTTCCTTGCAATAAAGAGCCCTATTGCAAATTATACCATAATATGCCATTATTTATGCTAAAATCAGTATAATTAAACATAAAAACCACAGTATTAAGGTATATAGTTATATAAAGCTGGCAAATTATTGTAGTCATCTTTTTAAGACAATTTTTTGGAGAAATATACTTTTTAAAAGTACTTCTAGAATGCTAAAATTCTCAAAAAAAAAACTCTTGAAAATGTGAGTTCCTATTTGGGATAATTTCTTATAATGCAATCAATTGTTTTGTTTAGAAAAGTAATATATGTTTCTATAAAAAGAAAATTACATACCAGTTTACTGAGGCTGCATCCTCTCTCAATCTCCATGAAACTGCAAGGTTATTCTAATTTGTGAATTTTAAGACAAAAATTAAAGATGCATAAGTGAAAGAAAAGAGGAAGAGTGGATGCTAGGAGAGTATGGGTAAGATAACAAAACATCTTGATAAAGAAAAATATAGTTAGAAACAAATCAAACATGAGAATAATACTGTACGGAATGTCTAGGCCAAATTAGGCAAAGAATAGAACAGTCAATGGACAAGTGTGTGATAAAGGCTGGCAAGAATTTTCAGGTCTGTTTTACCTGATAATCTGGTTGGTCACACTGGAGAAATAAACTTTATTTTATTCAGCTACATTTCATATGGATGCAACCAATGATCTTAAAAGTACTATTCTCTGTACCAAGCATTTGGCAAGGTGTAGTATGTGTCAACGATGCAGTGATTCTTGTAAAAACATAGCATACAAAGGAAGGGGAGCAGTGAACATCATTTATAATTAGCCTTTCTAATAGCCATCCCTAATGCTTACCAAAGTATCAGGAGAAAAGTTTCACTTAATTTTTGTAAAATAAGCTGCAATTCCAACTGAGATGTGGCACCTTCTCATTCGGATGTGAGACACATAGACATCACATTCTCCAAATACCTATTCAAACCATTAGAATGACACAGTGCAGCTGTTTGCCTCATATATGAAATGCATGTTTATAACCAATGAGATTGAGCACATCATTGCATGTGTCCACAGGCTTCGATCTCTTTGGTTCCATTTTTCTTGGAGACAATGGTAACAGAGAGCAAAGAAATTCTGAAAATTATTTAACTAGTTTATTTTTTGATGAAAAGATATTTTATATCTTCTATTAAAGATAGATATATCTTTAATAGCTATAAATGAGTTTAATACTTTAATTATGTATGATAAAATTTATAAAGCACATACATTGTAATTATAGAACACATGGAAAACAAATGTATAAAAATGAACATAATCATCCTATGAAAATATAATGTCTTTTCAATATTTTCAATATTTTTCTTTTGTTAGTTTAATAGAAAAGCTGACCTTTGTTTACCAACAAGAGATCCCCCAGTCTAGGACACATGTTTCAAATGCATGTACATTCTGATAGAGCTTCTCCATCTAGAATACTGATTAAGTTTATAGACTATCTTGCTGAGGTTCTACTCCTGACTCTACAACATGTCAAATGTGAGTGATCATACACAAATTACACAGGTTAGTTAAACCTCTTTGCCTCAGTTTCCTCATATGTAAAATAGGTGATATTAAGGATGGTCATGATAATTAAGTGAGATAATATTAATAGATACAAAATTCTTAGAACAATATGCAACAATTGATAATCCCCTTGGAAGCATGTAGGAAAGAAACACTCTATATTTGTGTTCATATGTATGTGTGTGTGCACATGTGCTGAGCAGTGAGGATAAGATGGAGAGGAAGTAGTTAGATAAAGTGTGAAAATATAAATGATTCTTGAGAAATCTTGAAGAATAAGCAGTTTTCCAGGCAAACAAGATGAGGAGAAGAGAACCTCAAAAAAAAAATCTCAAAATGAAAAAAATGTGATGGTCTCTGTGAACTTAAAGTAACTCAGTAGAGGTGTAGGGAATGTGTTTTGGGGAGGGGAAAAGGGTATCTATTAAGTTAAGGAATTGGTTGGCTAGTAGGCTGAGACTGAACAGAAGTTGTGCCCATTGCTAGGAGCTTTGCATGTCTGGAAAAGCCTAGAGAACTGAAAGGATGAGCTCAATAGAACGATTTCTGTTGTGGAAGGTCTAATTGAGGAATTGTCTGAGGCAGAATTTATTGTGACAGAAGGATCTAGGAATAGTGATCTGGATATACTAGCCAGGTCTTGGCTGTTGGTGACAAGGGAGATGATTTGAAGGCCAGAATGTGGAATGAACTCTGGGGTCTAACTGGTGATCCTGATCTGCTGGGCCTCGTGTGTAGTCATAATGACACAGCATTGCATTTTCTGCTTCTCTGCAAAGATGGGAATAAATAACTACACACCTCCTTGTGAGATCTCTATAAGGTGATTACAGTTTTCAAAGGGAATCACTTATTGCCTGCCATTCCAGATTGATGAAGGAATTCCATGCAGACCATTTGGCTGGCCGCCTTCCATGCACAGCAGAAGAGGCTTTTGCCATCAATGCCAAGGTTTCAAATTGGCATTTTTATAAAAACAGGCAAAGCAGCTCATTATCTAATTGATGTTCATAAATTATGGTGGCTGAGGGAGTTAATGTCAATGCACACGGTGTTGAGCCATTTTTTGGACAGCCCTCAAATCTTGGCTTGGAATATTCTCTACACAGAGGCCTAGATTTTGTTATTTAAAAAAAGAATTTAAACCTCCTTACTTGCACAGCTTTCACATATACAATCTCTAGAAGCAAACATTAGGACTCCTTACCAAGTTCTTTTTGCAATCTATTGTAAGTAAAGGAAATGTACCATGACATTTTGAGATAAATTAGAGGTGACACATAATACAGCTGTACATATCTCAGCACAAACAAGCTTTCTGCCTAACAAGAGTTGTTTCTGTTTGTTTGGGTTTAATTACTCCAGAAAATGATCAGTCAGCTTCATCTTAGGCTCCTTACACTTCAGTAATGACAACTATCCTTAACTTGTTAGCAGAATAAACTAAATATCACAACCAATGCACATGGTACATCAGTTAGGGGATGAGACAACAAGGAATAAGACAAATTTTAAAATAAACGATGGTGTTTTTGCCAGCAAGCACAAGATGATTAAGGAGTAAAATGAATGAATGAAATCAAGCAGATGATTCAACCTCTCACCCAAGCCCCATTGGAATTGCATGAGCTAACTTTGGATAGGTAGTCCAGGAAAGTTCATAGCTATGCCTCTCAGTGTTCAGGTTTCCAAAAATCATGGAACACATTCAATATCGCCCATATAGCTCTAAAACAAATAATCAATGTGCATGTGGTTGTATTAGTGCAGACAATGTACATATAAACAACAGTACAGATAATATCTCTATATAATAACAACAGATGAAAATGTCAACTTAGAAATTATGCTGGATTGTTCATTTTTATCTTGGTTACAGTAGGAACTATGTTTCACAGAAGCCCCTTGCCCCTATTGCTCAAGGTTAGAGTTAGCCAAAAGTGAAGTTGTGTGAGATTTGGGGCAAAGCAACAGCCATTATGTTCTGAGAGTTGTCACTGTTTAAATTCAGTAAAAGACAGACACAGCTCTATCTGGATCACTAGTCCTGTCAACCAGAACCTACCCAGGCTCACCACTAGAGCATCCCTGAGAATTAACAGAGATGGTAGACAGAAAAGGTCCACAGCAATGAAAATACTGTACATCAGCTCCCTTCATGGGATTAATACAGACTTCTCTATAATCTGTGATTGTTCTCCTGTGGAAGAGCACATTAGTTAATTTTGACTGATCTTTCAACTCCCCTTTCCAAACATTTATTTCTCAAGCTCCACCCACAATTGTACATGGTCTATTTGCTATAATGAACAATCTGTTGTATTCTAAAACAGATTGATATATGGATAGCACAAAATTCTGATCTAAACTTTATTTCTTGTGGACAAAGAAATTTTCGTTAAAACTAAAAATGTAGTTTCCTCTATCTTGAGTATCTGCCTGCATTTCAACATTAACAATGTGTACTGTGAATTTTATTTTATACTGTCATTACTCAGTCTTTTGACATAAGTAGTTTTATTCCTGACCATCTCCTTACTGACTTTTAACTATTAATCACAATAATTGTTATGATAATTAACATTAATTAAACACTCAGTTGATGAAAACATTGCTGAGCACTTTACATCCATAACTTGTAAATTCCTCACAAGAACCCAGTGAGGTGGGCACTAGTGACAGTCCAATTTATAGGGGAGGACATTTAAACTTTCAGAGATGTACAATAACTGGATAGAAGTCACCAAAATAATGAATGGTAGAGCAATAATTAGAATAAAGATTGACTTAGCTCTGATATTTCAAAAGCTAATATAACCAGAGACATTGAAATAAAGAACAAACTGACAGCAACCAGAGGAGAGGGGGTAGACGGATAATGGGGGAAATAGGGGAAGGACTATCAAGGAACATGTATAAAGGACATGTGGACAAAACCAAATAGGGTAGGTTTGAGGGTGAGAGGTAGGAATGGGTGGGGTTAAGGGGCATGGTGTGATAAAAATGGAGACAACTGTACTTGAACAAGAATAAAATAAATAAATAAATAAATAAATAGCCCTGACTGGTGTAGCTCAGTGGATTGAGAGTGGGCCTATAAACCAAAGGGTCTCTGGTTCTATTCCCAGTCAAGGCACATGCCTGGGTTGTGGGCCAGATCCCCAGTAGGGGAGCACGATAGGCAACCACACATTGAGTTTCTCTCCCTCTCTTTCTCCCTCCCTTCCCTTTCCTCTGAAAATAAATAAATAAAATCTTTCAAAGATAAATGAATAAAAGCTAATTGTGAAAATATGCTTATGTTTTCAAGGTGCTTTTCTCCCCCCCCATCTGTATATAATGCAAATATTGTTTAGGAACTTTGGATTAGTTGTAAAGCATCACAATTAAATAATGTTACATCTGTCAGTTCACATTTGATAATTCCTAGAGATGACTATGAGTAGGTGTTATTTTTCCTACTTTATAGATAAGAAAACTGAGGCTCAGAGAGTTTAAAACATCTGCCATAAACAAAATAGCCAGAAGTAGCAGCAACTGTATCCACACCCAATTCTTAGTGCAAGGACAATATTTTCTGCAAGATATATGTGTAGAGAATATGTTTGAAAGGGGAAAAATAATAGAGATAATTAGCTATGGGGAGGCTGACTTCTGGATCAGTGAGTGGTCAAGTAATTTAGAGTAGATGAGACTACAGAAGTTGCCCTGGCTGGCGTGACTCAGTGAATTGAGCACCAGCCTGCAAACGGAAGGGTCACCGGTTTGATTTCCAGTCTAGGGCACATGCCTGAGTTGTGGGTCAGGCCCCCACTAGAGGGCATGTGACAGGCAATGGCACACTGATGTTTCTCTCCCTCTCTTTCTTCCTCCCTTATCTTCTGTGTAAAACTAAATAAATAAATTAAAAAAAAGTTGGTTGGATCCAAATCACGAAGGGCCTACCCTGATATGTTGAAGAATTTTTTTTTGCCTTGAAAGCAATGGGTTGTGTAAATTTTCACAAGTGAATTAGATTTTAAGCCTAAATTTTCTGACTTTAAAGGCCATGATCGAGTATAGCTTCCATTGTGTACTGTCATCACTGTTTTCTGTAACACCACCTAACATGAAAATTCACAGTTTAAAGATCACATTTACCACCATTATTTCACTCAATCCTCACATTTAACCCTGTGAGATAAGTATTATTTTGAAGCTGATTTAAACAAAGAAACCAAAACTTGCTAATAATGCCTAAAGAAATGCACAGAGGCACAGAATGTGGCAGATATCCCCAGGAATATCATAAAAATATTATGCTTTTTCACTTCCAATTGCCTACATGATAATCTATGAATTTCTACTTTAGACACAATATTCAAATACGCAATTTTCTCACCAAGGCTTGCTTCTCCCATCATCTCTTTCTGAGTAAACACACCATTCTCCAGCAAGTTATCCAAACCAACACACCACACACACACACACACACACACACACACACACACCAGAAGACATCCCCCAA
Organism: Phyllostomus hastatus; assembly: GCF_019186645.2. Taxonomy (NCBI): domain Eukaryota; kingdom Metazoa; phylum Chordata; class Mammalia; order Chiroptera; family Phyllostomidae; genus Phyllostomus; species Phyllostomus hastatus. The sequence goes on along the minus strand of NW_025333841.1, from coordinate 4,030,505 downwards.
ACCTAGACATTTGATGCATTATACCCTTATTATAGTTTAAAAGTACTATCAACTGAGTCACAAAATTGAGTATCAAAATGCTGATATTTTTAACCTATAATATCCCATTTTCATAGCTTGGTTACTCCCTCTCTGGTTCTCTGTAGTTAACACCAAGAAAAATTGGATAACTGGTAGAGACTTGGATATGGAAGTATGATGAAGTTTGGTCTAAGGATATAGAACTTTGTTCTACAATCTTAATAAAAGGCTTCCTTATGAAGATTTTTAACAACTTTATTGAGGCATGATTGACATACAATAAACTGAACATCTTTAAAGAGTGCACATTGGAAATATATGTTATATGTGTGTGTGTGTGTGTGTGTGTGTGTGTGTGTGTGTGTGTATAGCCATGAACCCATCATCACAACAAAGATAAAGCACATAACTATCACACCCCACAAATTCTTTCCTGTCCCTTGCTAGTTTCTGCCTGCATAATTTCACCTACTCCCTGAGCAATAATTAATCTGCTTTCTGGCATTACATGTTAGTTTACATTTCTCATAATTTTTTGTAAATGGAATTGTATATTTTCAACCAAGAATTACATGCCATGTGAACTTTCATTCAGGTGTGAGTAACATATAGGCATTTTAATACTTACAAGTTCTCAAAAATGTATTTCTTTTTTTAAATTATTTTATTCTTGTTCAAGTACAGCTGTTTGCATTCACCCTCCACTGGCCCCTCACCTTAGCCATCCCAAGCTCCCTTCCTTTGTTTTGCCCATGTGTCCTTTATAGTTGTTCCTGAAAACCCTCTCCTCTCCTCTCCCCCCTTTATCCTCTCCCACCTCCCCTCTGTTTATTATCAGGTTGTTCTTAATTTCAATGTCTCTATATTTTGCTTGCTTATTTGTTTTGTTGATTAGGTTCCACTTCAAAATTTATTTCTGACCTCTTTTCTCCTTAGCTCAGGATGGCATATAACCATTAATTGCATGATTTTCTGTGAGTCTCATATTCTTATGGAGCCCCATATGTATGTAATTAATTTTTTCCTGTCTGAAAGAAATTTTATTTCTCATTGGTTCTTCCTCAACAAATTACTAGAAAATATTTTAAACAAAAAATGAAGGTAAAAACTAAGAATCAGAAAATATAAGAATCAAGAAGTAGGACCCACTATAGTAAAGAAGTGAAGTAAATTTCCAGGATGATTATAAAGGGACGTCTTAGCATGGCGGCAGGTGTCAATCTCAGAGATTAACCAGTCAATTGGAACCAGCAGACATACTACTAATTGAAAAGTGACTTCAAGAAAAGACATTAAACTGATTAATTACTTATTGCTTTTATGTGGTGAAGAGCTATACATTGCCCTAAGTGTGTTAGAAGCATTCCTGATAGATATTTCAATGTCTAAGCAAAGAGACAAATAAGAAATTTAAGTAAAAATTAACCCCTTGAAGAAGAGAAGTCTATACAAGATATAAAATATCATCAAAGTGATCCAGATGCAAACATATTTATATATTGGTAATAATAATTTGAGAACTGAATATCAATTTAACAAAAATGATTGCATAGGGTTTATTCAAATTATGGTAATTAAACAATATTGGGTGGGTGATGAGTAAGTATGGTGATAAAAGATTGATAATTTATTTCCTTTGTGTATAGTAAACTGAAGAAAATGTATTTATTTATAACTATAAAAACTTGAAAAATAACATAAATATTATTTTAAATATAGAGAAACTACTGAAAGAAAAAATGTTAGGTAAGAATAGTAGTTCACTTTGGAGAGTGGGAGTCAGGGGCTGGTGAGAATATGGTTGGAGACTGGGACAGCCATTTTGGTTATAAGCTTTGAAGAACAATTTGACTTTAAGATTATGCCCCTATAGGACCTTAACAACAATACAATTAAATTGAATACAGTGACACCTTGGTACCCTTTGGCTTCAGAGTTCATCAAACCCTGTACTTGTCCCATTTTGACCAGAAACAAGTGTTTCAGCACTTGAAGCTTCCTTGGGATTTGTCGCACTTGCTAGAGCTTGTATGAGTCATGAAGCAAGAGAAAATGCTTCATCATTCAGTACTCATTGGTTTTGGCTCAGATATTTCGAATAAGACTGTACCCAAGAATGAGGAATAAAATCAGATTTTAGTTACTTTGTGCAGCACACTTGAGTCCGAGTGTATTGATTCCATCTGAATGTAAATCTCTGAGGTGATAAAGAAACACTTGGTGTTTATTCTTATAATAAAAGAGTTTATTATATTTCCTGCAGCACAGTGTACAGGTGTTATATTGTGTGTTTCAGTTAAAAGTTACGTGGAGCCGATTTAGGCCTTAGGTATCTTAATCATCACCTCCTGAAATCAGCTAGACCAGTGATTTTCAAGCGTTGTGCCATAAAAAAAATTTAAACATGCAATACCTGACTATTTAGTCAGGGGTGCTGACCTCTTTTCCTTTAGATTGTCAAGTGAAAAATGACAACAGCCAACACAACAATAGCCATCCAGTGTGAATGCCCTGTCTTGAACCATGGATATATAGGTTGCATCTCATTGATCACATTGCATAATAAGTTTATGTCTGATTGGTTAATTCTTGGTACTGGAATTATTTACATGCAAGTATAAGCACCTGCTTTTTTAAGTCACTTTGGAGCAAAAAGAGTAGGTAATTAATATAATAATTTTTGGTAAATCTATCAAAATTATACCTTTTTTGTCAGATCAGTCAAAAATCTAGGCAAGTTTTTGGTGTGCCACATAATTTTACTAATTAGCTTATGTGTGCCATGAGATGAAAAATGTTGAAAATTGCTGAGCTAAACCATTAAGTTTTCATCTGTCTTTTCATTTTGTATCTCTCAACTTTAGATCATCCCACTCTCTCCTCCTCATTTGACTCTGTGGTCATCCAAGGGAAGTAGAACAGTATAATGGAGTAGAAACCTTTGACAAATTTTTAGTCAAGATCCTTGAGCTGGGTGAAGAGCAACAATAAGAAACAAAAGCAATTGCAATTGATTTTTTAGTAATAACTAATTCTCATATTATATCTATGCCCAAGAATATCTTAGGATGCCTCAAATTTCATTTATATTAAATTTAGTAAATTATATTTTAAATAAATATAGCAGTAAACTACTGATAAGTAGTGTATGGATACTTAGTTACACCCTTTAGACAATTTATTAGAACCATATGTTTTACTTTATTAAACCTAATTCAACAAAATTTTTTCAGCACCTATCATGTGCCAAACACTAAGAATACAAAGATGACTTATATTCTTGTAGGATTCATAAGGCATTAAAGAGAAATATACCACTGGTCAGATGTTGGTAAATGCAATTAGAAGTGCAGTGTGTTATGGTAGCCCCTGTAGGTGAATTTAGGAGTGAGAAAAAATGGAAGGTGTTTTGTCACAGATTGAAGGATGGCATGTGGGTAAATATATATAAGCCCTATCATCTGTGTTGCTTTATTACTCAGAGTTCTTATGTAATGAAAAAAAAGTAACAAAATAAGTGTCAGTATATAGCATCCTTCTTTACTCTATTAAGGTCTGAGGAGAATGGTCAGGACTATTTCATACAAAGAAACCTTACAAAAAGAGGCTTCATGCCATCTTGATTCCCTCTAAGGGGTCATGCCAGTTGATGGGTGCAGTTTGTAAGGCAGAACCAATAAGAAAATATCTGCATGAAAGTCCAAAGGCACTTTTACTCTTCAATTCCCTGTGAACCTAGAGGTAGGTTAGGTATTTTTGGAACGTGCCACAGGCAGCCGGGCAAGTTAGGGATTTCATTCCAACCCATGTCTGTTCTGAAATAATGAAAGAAGCCAGAAGAAATTGTACCTGTCAAATCTGTCAGGGACTAAAAGCAAGAAGAGATCATTTTGACAGTTTTTAGCAGTCATTCTGCTTATCACCCATGTTACAATTGCACTATATGTTCCTGAGGAAGTTATGGGTGAGCAGTGACGGCTTGGAGAGGGCGGGGGTGTGGAGAGAGGGAGAGAGAGAGAGAGAAGGAAAAGGAGGAAATGACTTAATATATGTTGGATATACATAGAGCAGACAATATAGTCATATTACTATATTCTGGTCTCATTTTTCAGTTATAGTTTTCTTGTCTGGGTTTTTGTCACAAATAAAAAATGAGCTTCCTGACATCCATGTGTAGTTGGGATGTATTATGTTAATCTCATTTCCAACTTTACTGCAGGGAAGACAAACATAAAATGAAGCAAATACTATTGGCCAAAAAATAAATATCTGTGTCTAGATGAAAGGAAAAAAAAAGAACAGAAAAAAAAAAGAAAAGAAAGGGTATGTTGGCAATAAAAGAATACACTGGTAATGTTTCAAAATAGATTTACTGGGAAATATACTAGATTATTCTGAGCCTTAAATCATACATTTATTAGAAAGTTATCTGAGTGTTATCTAATCCAGCTCTTTGTGTTTAAATTAACTGATTATCCTTTTCCAAAGATTTTTTTAAAATCTAATCTAGGGTTTAAACTCTAAATGTACATTATCTGAATGCATTGTGTTAAGAGTTTATTCTAGAACTAAGTTTTAATATATAACAGAGATTTGGGATTACCATTTGTTTCTTGAATGGAGTGTCAGAAAAACATGTTAGATTTAAATCAGAAGACCTGGAGTGAATTCAGGATTCTATTCTTCTACTTACTAGCTTTGTATCTTTGGACAAGTCACTTAAACTCCCTGAGCTCCAGTTTCTTATCTTCCAAATGGGGTAAAAACAGTTACACTGTATTACATCAAATTATATTATGGTTTGTTTTAGGACGTGTCAAATGAGATTATATAATAAATCATTTTGGAGTCTTAAAGAACTGTAAAAAGTGTAAGGTATTATTACAGGCAGTAATAACTATTGATAATTTTTATTATGGTTTTTTATTGATTTATGATTTTTTATTGATTTATGAATTTTTATGATTTATTTTTATTTATTAAAATACACATTACTTAATATTTACCATTTTAATTGTTTTGAGTGTATTGTTCAGTTGCATTCAGTACATTTACATTGTGTACAAACATGACAATCTTCAGAATTTTTCATCACTTCAAAATGAAACTTTGTACCCGTTAAACAATAACTTCCCATTCCACAGCTCCCCTATGCCAGCCTCTGATAACCACTAATCTAATTCCTGTTTCTATAAATATTACTACATGAGGTAGCTCATATAAGTGTACTCATACAATGTTTGGGTTTTTTTGCATTTGGTTTATCTTATTTAGCATAAAGTTTTCAAGGTTCATCTTTGTTGTAGCCTGTTTCAGAAGTTCCCTTTAAGGCATGAATAATTCATTGTATGTATACACCACACTTTATTTATACATTCTTCTGTGTATGGACATTTTACTTGTTTCCATCTATGAGCTATTGTAAATAATGCTGCTGTGAATGTGGGTGTACAAATATCTGTTTGAGTTTTTCCTTTCAATTATTTTGTGCTTATGCCTAGAAGTGGCATTTCTGGGATCATATGGTAATTCTATGTTTAAATTTTAGGAACTACCAAATATTTCTGTCACCTCCAAATAATGTGCAGTAAGATTTCATGGTGAAAAAGTATTCTTCCTTCCATTTCTTCTTTTCTTCATTACTTCCATTCTTCACAGTGAGCACCCTACACAATAAAGAACCTATACTAGGCATGGAGAATACTGTGATAACTCAGGCATGTTCACTGTCCTTCATGATCAATTACAATAGAAATTTTAATAAAAAAGAACTTGATTTTGAATAGTCACATAATAGATTCTAAATGTTCATTGGTTGAGAAAGCTTTTACAATCACAAAGGTTAAATTCTCTATAAAGTTTTTCAGTTTAGGTAGCATTTAATTAATTGTGAAGTAAATTTTGTAAGTCAAAGAAAACATTTATTTTAAATGTGGTATAGTAAAATACAATAGGAAATTTCAGAAAAATGTATCATATGTTAAGGGTAAATATTATTTTATGATATTTTTTATTTAGAACACACAAACAAGTATGTTTTAAATAGCAATTAAAATGATTTCTTACTGTGAAAGAATCACAATAAAAGTTTATTAACCACACAAGAAAGATAATTCCTTTTCTTAAGATGAGATAGGGTGCATTCAAGGTGGTATGGCTCTATACATAATTCCTTTTCTTAAATGGAATGGCTAGGACTAAATGGGTAAATATTTCCTTCTTCGCCAATTACCTTGCTATTCTTCAGCTCTTCTAATATTTGATAAAATCAATTTTTCATATTTCAGTTACTTTACAAATATTCAAATATCGTAGAGCAAAAGGAAAAAATAGTTTTGATGTTTTCAATTTTAAAATATAAACATAAAGAAAATTTTTATATGAAAAAATTAATTAGTATCATATAATTATAACCATTAATCTCCTGTTATTTTATTTTTTAAAAGATTTTATTTACTTATTTTTAGACAGAGTGGAAGGGAGAGAGAAAGAGAGGGAGAGAAGCATCAATATGTGGTTGTCTCTCATGTGCCCTCTACTTAGGACTGGGCTGCAACCTAGGCATGTGACCTGACTGGGAATTGAACCAGAGATCCTTTGGTTCACAGGCTGGTGCTCAACCCACTGAACCACATCAGCCAGGTCTATTTTATTTTATTTTTTATTTGTTGTTGAAGTACAGTTCTCTCCATTCCCTCCACCACTCCCTCCACAAAACCAATCCCACCTCGCATCTTCAATCCTACACTCCTTTGCCTTTGTCCATGTGTCCTTATACATGTTCCTTCATGGGCTTTCCCCTTTTCACCTGGTTATCTCCTCCCATTTGGTAACTATCAGTTTGGTCTTTATTTCTATGTCTCTGGTTATATTTTGCTTGCTTGTTTGTTGTGTTGATTATTTTCCACTTATAGGTGAGATAATATGGTATTTGTCTTTCACTGCCTGGTTTACTCCACTTAGCATAATGCTATCCAGATCCATCCATGCTGTTGTGAAGGGTAGGATCCTTCTTTCTTTCTGTTGTGTAGTATTCCATTGTGTAAAAGTACCACTTTTTTGATCCACTCATTTACTGATGGGTACTTAGGTTGCTTCTAGAACTTGGCTATTGTAAATTGTGCTGCTATGAATATTGAGGTACATAGGTTCCTTTCAATTAGTGTTTCAGGGTTTGTAGGGTATAATCCCAGCAGTGGAATTGCTAGGTCAAAAAGCAGTTCCATTTTTCATTTTTTGAGGAAATTCCATACTGTTTTCCACAGTGGTTGCACCAGCCTGCATTCCCACCAACAGTGCACTAGGGTTCCCTTTTCTCCAGAATCTCGCCAGCACTTGTTATTTGTTGATTTTTTTTTAATGATGGACATTGTGACAAGTGTGAGGTAGTATCTCATTGTGGTCTTAATCTGTATTTCTCTGATGGCTAGTGATGCTGAGCATCCTTTCATGTTTCTCTGGGCCCTCTGTATGTCCTCCATGGAGAAGTGTCTGTTCAGGTCCTTTCCCATTTTTAATTGGGTTGTTTGTCTTCTTGGAATGGAGTCATGTGAGTTCTTTTTATATTTTGGAGATCAAACCCTTGTCTGAGTTATCATTGGCAAATATATTTCCCATACAGTAGATTCCCTTTTCATTTTGATGATGTTTTCTTTAGCCATGCAGAAGCTTTTTATTTTGATGAAGTCCTATTTGTTTATTCTTTCCTTTGTGTCCTGTTGCTTGGTCTAGGGGACATACTGCTGAAAATATTGCTGCATGGTATATCTGAGATTTTCTTGAGATGTTCTCCTGCAGGATTTTATGGTGGTGTGACTTATATTTAAGTCTTTGCTTGTAAATATATTTGATTATCCTTTATGGTTGTCCCATTTTTCTCCTGTTAATTCTGCTCCACCCTATTCCCCCTCCCACCATTATTGCCCCACCTTAGTTCATATCCATGGGTCTTATATTTAAGCCTTTTATCCACCTTAAGTTTATTTTTGTGTATGGTGTAAGTTGGTGATCAAGTTTCATTTTTTTTTTTTGCATGTAGCTGTCCATATCTCCCAACACCATTTGTTGAAGAGGCTATTTTTACTCCATTTTATACTTCTGCCCATTTGTCAAATATTAATTGACTGTGGAGACTTGGGTTTATTTCTGGGCTCTCTGTTCTGTTCCATTGATCTATATGTCTGTTCTTATGACGGTACCAGGCTGTTTTGATCACTGGTGGCCTTGTAATATAGTTTTATATCAGATATTATGATGCATCCTATTTTCTCAAAACTCAGAATGGCTGGGGTTATTTGGGGTCATTTATGGTTCCATATAACTTTTTGAAATATTTGTTCATATCTGTGAAATATGTCATTGATATTTTAATAAGGGTTGCATTGAATCTTTAAATTGCTTTGTATACTATGGACTTTTTGATTATGTTAATTTTTCCAATCCATGAACATGATATATGCTTCCATTTGTTTGCATCTTCCTTAATTTCATCTTCAGTGTTGTGTGGTTTTCTCAGTACAGGTCTTTTACCTCCTTGGTGAGGTTTATTCTTAGGTACTTTATTCTTCTTCTTACTATGGTTAAGTGGGATTTTTTCCCTGATTTCTGATGCTAATATTTCATTGTTTGTGTATAAAAATGCCTTAAATTTCTGAACATTGACTTTGCATCCACTGTTTTGCCAAATTCACTTACTAGGTCGAGTAGTTTTTTGGGGGAGTCTATAGGGTTTTCTATGAATGCTATCATATCAACTGCAAAAAGTGACAGTTTTACTTCCTCCTTCCCAATTTGGATGCCTTTTATTACTTTATGTTGTCTGATTGCTGTAGCTAGGGCTTCCAATACTATGTTGAATAGAAGTAGTGAAAGAAGACATCCTTGTCTTGTTCTTGATCTTAGTGGGAAAGTTTTTAGTTTTTGCTCATTGAATATGATGTTGGCTGAAGGTTTCACTTATATGGCCTTTATTATGTTGAGCTATGCACTCTCTACTCCTACTTTGTTGGATGTTTTTATCATAAATGGATGCTTTGCCTTATCAAATGCCTTTTCACCATTTATTGATATGATCCTGTGATTGTTGTCTTTCCTTTTGTTTATGTGATGTATTGTTTATTTATTTGTGAATATTCTCATCATCCTTGCATCCCTGGGATGAATTCCACTTGATCATGGTGTGTGATCTTTTTAATGTATTTCTGGATTCAGTTTCTCAATATTTTGTTGAGGATTTTAGCATCTATGTTCATCAGTGATATTGACCTCTAATATTCTTTCTTTGCTGTGTCTTTATCTGGTTTTAGGATTAGGAATATGTTGGCATCATAAAAAGAGTATGGGAGTCTTCCATCTTCTAGGATTTTTTGGAATAGTCTGAGAAAGATAGGAGTTAGCTCTTCCTTAAATGTTTTGTAAAATTCTCCTGTGAAACTGTCTGGTCCAGGGCTTTTTTGTGATGGGAGTTTTTTTATTACTGTTTCAATTTTTTTCAGCTGTGATCAGTCTATTCAGGCTTTCTGCTTCTTCTTCATTCAGTTTTGGAAGATTATATTTTCCTAGAAATTTGCCCATTTCACCAAGGTTTCAAATTTCTTGGCATGTAGTCGTTTTTGGAACTGGAGAGCATTGTGCTAGGTGAAATAAGCCAGGCAGTGAAAGACAAATACCATATGATCTCACCTATAAGTGGAACTTAATCAACAAAACAAAAAAATCAAGTAAAATATAACCAGAAACTTTGAAGTAAATAATAAACTGACAGCAAGTAGAGGGGAGGGGACAAAGTGATAACGGGGGAAAATAAGGGAATGGCCATCTAGGAACATGTATAAAGGGTATATGGACAAAGCCAAAGTGGGTGGTTCAAAGGTGGAAGGCAGAGATGAGTGGGGAAGGGGGCATGGTGGGAGGAAAATGGAGACAGCTGTACTTGAACAACAATAATAAAAAAAACAAAACATTATAACCCTGGCTGGTGTAGCTCAGTGGACTGAGCATAGGCTTACAAAAGCAAAGGATCACCAATTCCCTGGCAAGGCACATGCATGGGTTGCGGGCCAGGTCTGCAGTAGTGGGTGAGTGAGAGGCAACCACACATTGCTGTTTCTCTCCCTTTCTTTCCCCCTCCCTTCCCCTTTCTCTAAAGATAAATAAACAAAATCTTTTTTAAAACTTGGAAAATAGTCTAGATTTTTCAAAATTATAATGACATTTACAAATATGACATGCCATATTTTTGTATGAATCAAATGAAATATTTTACCTTATTCCCTGAATTCTCTATCTAATTTTTATCAATGGTAATATAAGCTAGACTTCTAAGTGATAATCACTGAAATTAAGACAGCCTACATAATGATACTTTAACTACAATTAACCACTGTGCCCTTGGGAGGAGGCTGTTTGAAAATAAAGACTCCTTTCCAAGTCGTCAACCTGCGACTTAGGAAATAAAAGGTTTCCATATTTACCATTAGAAACCAGGTTTTCAAGGCCTAAGTTAGTAATGAATTAATCTTTGTTCCACTCCAGTTAGCAGTCAGCAGGTGCACAAACCATCTCTCTTGGAAATAAGCTTTCTCCTTTTTATGCAAATCAATGGACCAGACTAGCCCTATGATTAGAACTACATTTGGCATCTTAACCTCAGAAAGTCATAAAAACAAGTCAAATGCCACCCAAGGGGGCTGAAACTTGGAAATGAAAGCTTATACTTAGAAACGGAGGGAAAACATAGAAGGGTTGGTGCCCAAAAGAACTCTGTGGTTTCCTAACTCTTTTTGTCAGGTTTCATTGAAAGTGATCAGCTTTAATTTCTCAGTGACTAAGACAGGTTTTTCTGAGAATTTTTCTTTAGTGCTTTTATTCGAATACCTGTAAGTGCTATAATTATGGTATGAGAAAGGTGATACAGGAGCACAGAGTAGAAAGCAAGAGTTATTTTATGTGGGAATATGATGGGCGTGGTTATGCTTAATGTTGGATTCCTTTTGATCTCTCTGTTAAAGGGTGAGTAGACTTTAATCAGCAGAAATAAGGAAGATTAGGAGAGTGATGATGGGAAGACAGGATGAAGTTTATAATCTGATCTTTTATTTTATTTTTATTATTTTTAAAATTTTAAATTGTTGTTCTATTACAGTTGTCCCAATTTTCCCCCATTGCTCTACCTTGCATCGCCCACCCCATGCTCCTATAGTAAATCCACACTCTGTTGTTCATGTCCATGGATCATTTATACTTGCTCTTTAACTATGCCCTTCCCCTTCTTCCCTCCCTTATACCCCTTCCCCTCCCTTCTGTTTACTGTCAGTCTGGTCCTTGTTTCCATGACTGGTTCTATTTGCTCTTTTGTTTGTAAAATATGGGGTTTCCTCAAAAAACTAAAAATGGAACTACCTTTTGACTCAGTGATTCCACTACTTGGAATATATCCTAAGAATCTTGAGTAAACAATTCAAAAAACTTATGCACCCTTATATTCATAGTGGTGCTATTTACAATAGCCAAGTGCTGAAAACAGCCTAAATGCCCATCCATAATGAGTGGATCAAAAAAACTGTGATACATTTACACAACGAAATAGTACACAGCAGAAGGAAAGAAGGAACTCCTACCTTTTGTGACAGCATGGATAGAACTGGAGAGTATTATATTAAGAGAAATAAGCTAGGCAGTGAAACAGAAATACAATATAATTTCATGTATAAGAGGAACCTAATGAACAAAACAAACAAAAAATAAGTGGGTTTTTTTTTAATTCTCATATAATGAAGACATCATTTTGGATTCAGGCATTCACAAAACTCTTTTTTAAAAGTTCAGCTGTGTTGCATGGAAGGAAAGGAGATAATTTACACTCTTTAGCCTGGCATAAGACCTATGTATGTAGAATTCCCTTTTCCTGGAATACTTGTCTCTTTTCTTATTCTTTTTGTTTGCCCGACACTTGTAAATACATTATATCTCTAAAATACAGATATAAAATGTAATGTTTTATAAACATGGTATAATAGAGAAATTTTACTTCTGTACACTATATCATGGAAGTAAATGACATGGTATTCCTATAGATAAATTTGTTATATTTATTCATACCTTATTAAAATTCTAGAATGTACATATGAATACAAAGTTGAAGATGTGCATTTAAAGAAGCAATTAGATCATTCCTTAACTGTGGCTTCATTTATATTTTAATATGATTGTTCATTAATATATATAATCCCCTCTGACTTGAATTCATGTGTTAGACATTGAGTGACAAAATCAGACTTCAGAATTCATGTTAGCCTTCACAAAAGTCATGCATTTTCCAGTATAGCAAACCTAAATAAGTAACTTTCCTCAATTATTGAGAAAATAGTTTATAATAGTTTATAATATATTTAGGAGCTTAAAGATTTCATGAAAAACCTTGAGGTACATGACCTTTTGAACATGCTAGAGGTCCCTTCACTTCTGTTGTCTTGCCCTAGGCTAGGAAATCTCTGTGCTTTGGGAGTACATGATATTAGTCAGTAGGGTAGTAAGGATGTCTGAGTACCAGTATTGGGATTATTTTTCTCTCATCATGTAACCTTGGGTTAGTTATTTAAAATTTCTTGATTTTATTCCCATATGAAAGGAAAAGGAGAAGGCCGGTGTTAGTGTTATAGAAAACCCTCTGAGTGTCAATGTACATTGCATCCACTATTTAATAAGTGCCTGAATAAAGGTAATGACATTTTATGATTTGTCCATAACTGATCCTTCAGTGAAACTTGTGATTAAAATTTAGGTTACATTTAAGGTTCAAATCAGGCTACAGAAGCAATATAGTAAAGTAGTTATGTGTACAGGCTACATCCAGGCTGATTGAAGTCAAACCTCAGTTCTACCACTTTCTAGCTATGTGACTTTGCAAAAACTATTTGTCCTCTTTTGTTTAGTTTCCTCATCTGTCCAAAATATTAATAATAGTATTGTCTAGGTGAGGTTTTTGTGAAAAGAGAGAGGGAGAGAGAGATGTATTTATAAATATACAAGGTCTGTCTAGAAGATATCCAGCCATGTAATATAAAAAAATAGAGACATTTATTGAAGAAGATACAAGATATAAGAAACATTGTACATAAGACAATGACACTTCAGTCCCCTTCAGAGTAGGCACTTTGGGACCTCACACAGTTTTCCCAGTGGCCATCAGCTACCTCATCATATTTTCCTGAATCTCATTGACAGTCTGAAATCTCTTCCCTTTCAAAGGTGATTTGAGAAAAGCCAAGAGTTGTAGGGCTCCAAATCTTGACTGTAGGGGAGCTGAGTCACCTGGGTGATTTGATGTTTCACCAAAAAGCACTACATGAACTGTAATACATGAGCGAATGCGCTGCCATGGCAAAGCTGCCAATCACCAATTGACCATAGCTGTGGCCTTATGAATCATATGAATAGTTTCTGTGGAGGAATATTCAAGCTTAATGCACAATTTGTTGCAGATTCATTGCTCTACTTGCTCAGTCATTTTGAATGCGATGGCCACACAGTACGCATGCCCACTCAACAACATCTACTGCCCCCACTGACTAGTACAGTGAAGTTGTCATTATTCAAACAAGTGCATTCCAGTCCACTCTCCTTGGCTGCCAGGTTACACTGATGTCACACAAACCGTTCTTGTTATATTAACAATGGCTGGCCTTTTTCTGGACAGACCTTGTATATTTGTATGCATGTATGTAAATATATACATTTCTATGTATGTCAGTGTTATCTATTATTGTTTCTGTATGCAGAAGTCGCAATTAAAGAATACAGCTTTTAGTCCTAATTCTAGTATTTACTACCAGAAAGGCTTTAAATATGTTCTTCCTCTTCTCTGGGCTGATGTGTCTTCATCTATGAAATAAGAGGTGTTTACCTTTATTTTCACAGGCTGGTCATGCTGTATATTATACAAAAATTTGTCATTATTTTATAATACCCCATAATATTTCATACACCAGGCTATTTTTAAAAAATCCCAAACTCCATTTTACATCATTTTTCCCTTTAGGATAAATCATAGGAAAATATTTATTTGTGGAAAATCATTTCTGCTCTATGTTTTAACATTGAAAAAGACGCTTGTGTTGGCTGAGATAGGGGTTAGCAAAGATCACTGAGTCTGACAAATCTAGTTTTCGTTAAACATTGCAGAAGATTCAAAAAGTAAATTCTTGGCTCATGGCCTTCCACCATCTTTATATGACAGATTTTTGGACATTTCATGAACACATTTCAACTTAGTACTTCTTTTGGGAATTTTTGAAACTATCAGTGGAAATGAAGGGTTTTTTTCCATTTTCCATGTTTCCCTTTAACTTACACTATTTTCTGAATTCCATCTTCAAATTTATTTGTCAAAACCACAGTCCCAATGAAAGAAAAGGAACTTGAATTGGGCAAAAACTATATAGTTGCTCAAAAAGTCTCTTCCAGTCTTACTGTCCTGAGGGTCTTGTTCTTTATGATTTGAAAGAGTCCTGAGGTTTCCTGTAACATAACAAGAAAACCAGTAAAGAAAGGTGATAGGGGTAAGTTTTACATCAATGATAAAAATTACTTTGCAACAACAGACTTATTTACTAGTTTATTGAACTATCTTATGAAATACGTTTTTTGAATAGAGAGGTAATGAAATGTAACCAAAAATTATGCTTTTAGTGTGAAATGTTGGTATTATGCAACCAAGACTATATATGCTTGCTGTGACTAGCAAAGCCAATATTTAGAGCACAGGTTTTGATAAAATAGAGACCCGAGTTGAAACTCTAGCTCCACAAATTACTAGAGCTTTGGGTAATCCTCAATATTTTCTCTGAGCCTCAACTACCTCCATAATATGGGGGTTACTATTAATAGCTATCTCTATTTTGCTTGTTAGTTTAGTTTGTCCCCACCCTGGGGGAGTTGGGAGGCTGGAGAGATGGAGTTACAAATAAATAGGTCTCCATGGACCAGGCAACAGTGTTATGATTGCAAGGGCAGGAGAGTGGGTGGACGTGGAAGTGGATATAGTGGGGATAAGTGGTAATGGAAAAAATACAATAAACATGAACTATGAAAAATAGCTATATGATAAAGTCTTGTGAAGATTATATGGGGTAATTATGATTATTACATGGTATTTAGTAAGATTAAATATTTACTTTTGCTTATTTTTCATTTTTATTTATGGTGTTTAAAGAAGATTCACAAAAAGTGATGTTATAATATATATCATTTTGGACAAATATTGAAACACTTCAGCATAAATTATGTGGTCCTCTTTATTCCTTAAATCATTGGTCTTTGATAAAAGTAGCAGAAGGCTATAAATGATAACCAGTGTTCAACAATTCACTTAAAAATGTATAGCTGAGCCCAGGTTCTGACATATTTTGTATGAGTTATTGTAGCTTGGCTTAAAACTCATTATGGTTTCTATAAAAAATAATGTGTAACTGGTGATTTTGCAAAAGCTATCTTAAACTGAGACTTATTAAAGTTTGAATAAATGTCCTCAATTATTTTCATGTCAATATCTCTCACAACTTAAGCCATAGATTTAATCATCATTAAATTGAACATAAGTTTTAGAAAAAAAAAAGTACCATTTACATTTGGAGGAGAAGAGACTATAGTCTTTTATATGGTGTTTTCTAAAACAAATTCAGAAAAAAAATTTATTCTCAATAACTAACTTAATCCATTACTACATAAATCATATTTAAAAGATAATGAAATTAAGACTTTTTAATTAGCCAAGTCATTGATGATGATGATGATGATGATGATGAAAATAATGATAGCGGTGGTGATGGTGATGACAATAGAGGTCCTTTAAAGGGTAATAAAGGGCTTTTCCATGATTTTAAGTTAGTGTGCTTTGGATCCTTCATCTTTATCACAGAGCCATGCTTTTAATGTCCTTGTAAGTTTCAAATAGATAATAACCTGGAAAGTATTCTACAAATATTTCTCAACTGATAAATCTGTCATGATTTTTAAAATAAGTATAATGCAGCATATTATATTTTATATTTTGTTTTTATTTTTCAATTACAGTTTACATTCAATATATACTTATTAGTTTCAGATATACAGCAAAGTGGTTAGAAAATCCTGTACTTTATAGAGTGGTCTTCCCAATGTTTCCAGTATCCAACTGGCCCCATACATATTTATGATAACATTATTGAGTATGTTCCATATGCTGTAACCTATAGCTCAGTGATTCGTCTGTAACTACCAACCCGTACTGCTTAATCCCTTTACCTTTTTTTTACCCAGCATTCCAAGCTCCCTCATGTCCAACAACTGTCAATTTGTTCTTGGTATCTGTGAGTCAGTTTCTATTTTGTTTGTTTGTTTGTTGCTACATATAAGTGAAATAATATGGTTTTCGTCTTTGTCTGACTTATTCACTTAGCGTAATACCATCTAGGTATATCCATGCTATTGAAAAGGTAAGATTTCATTCTCTTTTTTTCAGCCTAATAGTATTCCATTGTGTAAATATACCACAACATTTTCATCCATTCATCTATTCATGGACACTTGGGTTGCTTCCATAGCTTGGCTACTGTAAATAATGCTGCAATAAACATAAGGGTGCATATATTCTTTCAAATTTGATTTGGGGTTTCTTCAGATATATTCCCTGAAGTGGAATTGCTGGGTCATAATGTAACAGGGTGCAGCCAAGAGAGGAGCCCCAAATAGGGATTTGTAATAGGGTCCAGAAGAGCTTGGAGATAACTGGCTCCACACCACAAGGCCATACCGTCCCAGAATGCGGGCAGCTGTGGCCAATTGTGAGAGGAGCTGGAAATGGGGCTGCAGAGGAAGGTTAGTTCTGGGATTTAAATGGAGGCACAGCAGCCATTGGGGGTCTTTCTTTTTGGGACCATGCATCTGTTTAGGACCATGTGGCTTTGGTGTCTTGGTTGGGACAATGAGGCTTGGGTGAGAGTCAGGAACACCAGGCTTTGGAAGTGCTCCCTTTTGCCACATGGAAGGGGCTGGGAGGACTGTGTGCATTTGTGGGGAACTTTAGTTTGTGTTTTTTCAAATGAAAAATAAATTCCTTTCCTTTTCACTGATCTCTGGGTTTAAGAGACATCTTTCCTCAGGTGGCGGGCAAAACAAACCCAGATAGGTGGGGAGGAACCCCCTGTAGACTGTAACAATAAGACAGTCCCTTTTTTAAATTTTTTTGAGGAAATTTCACACTGTTTGCCACAGTGGTTGCAACAATCTGCATTCCCACCAACAGTGCACTAAGGTTACCTTTTTCTATTATTTGAAGTCAGGCAGAACTTAGTTACAATACTTGGCCTGTTACTTTTTGTTTTGTGTCTTTGGTCAAATTATGTTCTTTCTGAACTATGGTTTCCTCATTTGTAAAATAGTGGTTAAAATAACCCAGAAGTGTTGTTGTGAGGATTAAATGAAATGATGTGCATAAGGTAATTAGCATGATTTCTGGCACGTTGTAAGTGCTTAGTGATTATTTAATTTCATCTCCTTGATCAGTGTATATTCCCTCCCTTATATTTGGGGGAAATATTGTGTAAAAAAATAATTGGCTCTGGAGCCATAATGCATGAGTTCAAATCTTACCTTTCTAATTATCAGAATTTAGTAACTGACCTTGGAGCCTTGGTCAAGGTATTTAATTTTTTGTATTTCAGTTTATTTGTCTGTAAAATGGGGAAGAGTACAAGGGATTTGGTAAGAAGGAAATGTGATAATGCATATGAAACACTTCAAACAGTGCCTAGAGCATAGCAAATGCTCAGTAAATTGTTTTTATTAGTTCTAAATTCATGTAAGTTTGCAATGAAATAAATGCATATATGTTTTTGAATGTGAAATATGGCCCAATAATCGTGAAGATAATGTTGAGTGGTGTATTTCTTTGAAGGTGATAGTTGTGTTATATAAACATCAGTTAATATTCTTCAAAGCTGTCCTAAAAAATTATATACATTTATTCAAAATAATAACAATAATGCATTGGATGACTATAGCTTATTAATAAGTAAAATGAATGACAATTATGGTATAAGGAACAGGAGAGAAGGATTGAAAAATATGTTATAATGAACCTGTACTACCTATAAAGCAGTATAGTAATATGTGAAGTTAGGCTATAATTAGTTGTAAATGCACATTTTAAACTCTAGGAAAATCACTGAAAAAATCAGAACGAGAAGTAAAATTAATATTCTAAGAAGGAAATAAAATAGAATCATATAAAATGTTGGATTAAAACCAGAGAATGCAGCCTTGACTGGTGTAGATCAGTGGTTGAGTGCTGGCCTGCAAAACAAAGGGTCGCCAATTTAATTCCCAGTCAGGGCACATGCCTGGGTTGCAGGTCAGGTTCCTCAGTAAGGGGCATGCAAGAGGCAACCACACAGAAATGTTTCTCTCCCTCTCTATCTTGCTTCTTTCCCCTCTCTCTAAAAATAAATAAATAAATAAAATCTGAAAGAAACCCAGAGAATGCAGAAAAATAGGGAAAAAACAATAATGAAACAAAGAAAAATGGCAATAGAAAATAGTTACAAGTATGCCAGATATTAATCCAACCATATCAATAATCACTTTATATGTACATAGTTAAATGCGACAATTAAAAGACTGCCATTATGAATAAAAAATAAGGCCTAATTACATGTTGTGTAAAAGAAGTTCACTTTATATGTAAACACAGAGCTGCACTAAAAGTGGAGATGGTGAAAGTTATAACAAAATCAAGAGAAACTTGGAATAACTATATTAATTATGAAGAAAGTCAGACTTCCTAAGTATTATGGATAAAGGAGGCATAACATAATAAGGTGTTAATTCTCTAAGAAGACAAAACATAACAACATAAAAGATATAACTCTAAGAAGACAAAAATTCTTAACATGCATACATCTAAGATAACAATAGAATATCAAAAAATTAGTAGCAAAATCTGATAGAATGGCAAGGAGAAATAGATTTATTCACTGTCATATTTGAAGACTTCAACACTACTCTACTATTAATTAACATCAGCAGGCAGAAATCCAGTAAGGATGTAGTTGAATAGCACTAAGCTGGATCTGACATTTACAGAATTCTTCATCCAACAGCAGCAGAATATACATTCTTCTCAAGTTCATACGGAACATTTACCATGATAGAACAAATTCTGGGCCATAAAAAATACCATAACAAATTTAAAAGTATACAAATCATACAAAGCTTATTCTGAGACCAGAAATGAACTAAAATTATATGACATTCTGGAAAAGATAAAAATGTGAAAACAGTTAAAAGGTTATTGGTTGCTTAGATTTCTGGGGGAGGGAGCATGGAAATATAGAGCATTTTTAGGATGGTGAAGCTATTCTGAAAGATCTTGCAATGGTAGATATATGGCATTATTCATTTGTCAAAACTCATAGAAATGTATGCTATGGAGTTTACTTAAACATAATATGTCAGAATTGATTAGTTAATTCTAACAAATGTACCACAATAATAGCTGTTAATAGCAGAGGGAACTGCTTAGGAGTGGAGGTATATGGTAATTCCCTAAGCTATCTCTTTAATTTTTCTGTAAACTTAAAATGAAAAGTCCACTAATTAAAAAATTACTTGTACACAGTATATTTTCTTCAGAAATGATTGATGGAGAGAGGTCAGTGGGAATTTAATGGAAATTAGACATTATTTATCACATTTCTTTGCCATGAAAGATTTTCTCCAGTGCTTTACCAAAATCCCAGTGATTTCTGAATAGGCATGTCTAGACCTTTAATTTTAATTTTTTATACAATATTTAATGCACTAACTCAGGGATTGTCAAACTCATTTTCACCAGGGGCCATATCAGCCTCACAGTTGCCTTCAAAGGGCCAAATGGAACTTTATGACAGTATAGATTGAACTACTCCTTAACTAGGGGCAAGGAGCTCAGTGCTGCTGCCAGGTGGAAATGAGGTGCTGGGATAATAAAACAAGGTGGAGGGCCAGATTCAACCTGCAGGCCTTGTGTTTGCCACCTGTGCACTAACCCATAAGGATAAGAAAAATGTTAACAAAATATACAACCAAACAAAACAAGGGTAGTGTTGTGATTTGGGAGGACAAATATTTGACAAAATGTTGACAAACTGGATTGAGCAATACATTCAAAAGATCATACACCATGATGAAGTGGGATGCAGCCACCTTTTAAAAAAAATAGCTTTGTGAAAATAGAATTCACATACTATACTTTTCACAGATTTAAAGTGTAAAATTCAGTGGTTTTTAATATATCCACTCCTTGTGTACAACATGGAATTGTAGAAAAGGTTTCCTTGTTGATGAATAGAGCTGGTTATCATCCATATTTGCAAAATGGTTTAGGATGACCCAGGCAATCTCAAAGTATTAACTTGCTTTAAGGACTTCCTGGAGTAGCATTGCTGACAAGCACCTGACAATTGGAAAAATAAGTCTTTCCTGGAGGAAAGTGCCTTTACCCTGGACCTCAGGAAATTCTGTATATACTTTTCTCTTGCTGTCTTAACACATTAGCACAAACTTAGTGATTTACAACATCACATATTTATCTTTAAAGATCTATAGGTTAGATGACATTTGAAGAATCTATGCATTAGTGTCTATGTATCAGAAGTCCAACAATAGTCTCCCTAGGCTAAAAGTCATCTCTTTGCTTTTTCAAGGTTCTAAATAGGGTAGCTACATTCCTTGACTTATACACCTTTAAAGCAAACAATACTTCTTT
Organism: Phyllostomus hastatus; assembly: GCF_019186645.2. Taxonomy (NCBI): domain Eukaryota; kingdom Metazoa; phylum Chordata; class Mammalia; order Chiroptera; family Phyllostomidae; genus Phyllostomus; species Phyllostomus hastatus. The sequence continues at coordinate 4,009,702 of NW_025333841.1, read as the reverse complement.
GATGATTCTTTCTTACCATTCTTTCCCACAGTCATATCTCCTCAAAATTTTCTTTTGCCTGCCTGTTCTACTTTCAGGGATCCTTGTGATTATAGTGGGATCACCTGATTAATTCAGGGTAATACCTCTGTTTTATCTTAAACTGATTAGAAACCTTAATTCCATTTTCAGTCTTCATTTCCCACTGCCATATAACCTAACATATTCACATGTTCTGAAGATTAGGATATAGACATCTTTGTAGATGTGACATTACTTTGCTTACAACAATTCTCAATATAGACATTTATTTAGTGTCATTGAGTAGTACACAGTCAAGACCAGCTGAACATGTAGCATGCTCTGAGCAAGAACAAACAAATAAACATAGGTGAAATAAATGGAGTAAAAAACATCATGTGTTGGAATGATCAGATATTATTTTAAAAACTGTGGTCATTATGCCCTGGCTGGTGTGGCACAGTGTTTGAACACTGGGCTGTGAATTGAAAGTTTGCCAGTTCAATTTCCAGTCAGGACACATGCCTGGGTTGCTGGCCAGGTTCCAATTGGGGATGTGCAAGAGGCAGCCGATCGATGTTATTCCTACACATTGATGTTTCCCTTTCTCTCTTCCTTTCCCTCTGTCTAAAGAAAATCTTTTAAAAAAAAAACTGTGGTTATTATACCACAATATACAACTTAAAAGTTTAAAACTGTCAGGATCTAGGAAAATACGAACATAGATCTGGCAAATTTACCAAAGAAACAGACTTCTAGAAATAAAATATACAATAAACAAATATAAAACAAAATGTATATTTCATATTTTAATAAAAATAGATCAGGTAATTCAGATGAGCAATAACGCTGGAAAAACTGAAAGGTCTGGACAACATTTTTATAGGATTGCTTTAAGGCATTGTAGAACTAATAGGAAAGTGAAGAATTACAGGACCAATAATGAGAAAAAGGAATAAACACAGAGAGGAAATCATAGGTTTTAGATGTTTTCCACCCAGGAGAATCTACGTACTCTGGAAGATGCTACTGAGAGGCTAAGAAGCCTCACATTCAAGGCCTTCACAGTGTGATCTTGACTGAAAATTTAGGTTTATCTCCCTTTACTCCTATAGTACACTATCAATCACTTAGACACTCATGAGGAAACTGTTAAATTAAATTGAACAGTAGTAATACATACTTCTGGCTCAAGTTTTACCTGTTATTAGTTGTGTACAAGCTTATTAACTAATTATACTAAAAGTCATTTTAAGTAAGAAGCAGGCAATATTAGGTAAGCTCTGGTTATATGACTGGAAGAAAAGATGATCAGTTTAACTTCCAACATTCTGATAATGGTTGTGATCAGGCCTCTTGTTATTAAAATTGTAACACAGAAGTCACCATTATGCTAGCCAAAGAATCAGCCACTTTATTCAATTTATTGCCTGTGTTGTTGTCTCCATGTGTCTTCCTATCTATTAAGATCACCATACTTGGAAGCCAAATGTAGTAATTTTCTCTGGTCAGGGTCTATTTATTACTCATCTACTTCAGTAAAAGGTAGGTCATAGTTATGATAGGAGTCCAAGATCATCAGGGCTCTATAGAGAGCCAAGCTCAAGGGCAAGCAAAATTAAAAAATAAATAAGTAAAATAAACTATAACTGTTTGATTGGAATGGAATGTTGACAAACTGTTGATGACAATTTTGATTATCATCATTACTTGCTTTATGAAACTAAAATAATATTGTATGGGAAAACATTTTGGTTGATTTTCACTATATTTGTTTGAAAATGACTAAAATCTTAACATTGTAATGGTATATTTTCAACAATACGTTTTAATTTACTCTACTTCTATATTAATTATTATAATAGGTAAATTAAGGATTGAAAAATAATTTAACATTATATTACCAAATTGAAAAATATAGGTCAATTTTTTTTCCTTCTTGATTCTAGCATTAATGAAATTTCAAATGGAAAATCTTTAGTAAAACCTAAACTTGGTTTATTACTAAGCTTTTTGTCTTTTCAAGATAATGGGATATCTCTTTCTTGCTTTTAAAAACAATTTTAAATTGGAGGATTTTTCTGCAAAACAGATTTCAAAAAGGAAATGCATCCATCTTCATAAATACTTAATTCAAATCACTGTGATTGATCTTTTGCTGGAGTGAATGTATTTTAAATTTCTTATTTTCCCAACAGATCTATTTGGTGCTGAATTGTTTCCAGTTATGATAAACCTGTCATATTTTAAACCTAAAAGATCATTGAATATTTGAATATATTTTCTATTATAACTATTTATTAGGAGGAGTAGCATTGTATATCATATTATCCAAAGATGGTCTTTTCAGAACCAATACCTTTTATTTTTTGGAAAGCAATATGAAGACAATCTCTGTTAACATAAAGAAATCAGAATCTGTGAATGATTGTTGACTATGAAATTGACCTACATTACTTACATAAAAATCCAAATACCTAAGATGTTTTTTGCATGATTGATCTCTTCATCCTCTGCCCTTTGCCCATTTTCAAGTTTCCTTCACAAATATAAAATCCTGTGCCAAATTCAGAACCTACAAAGCTGGTTATGTCAGGATGTCATGATCTCAGTTCTTAAGGAGCTCATTAACTAGGAAAATATTCTATCTTGGCTACACATTAAATTAATCTGAAGTGCTTTTATTTTTTATTAATTTTATTGATTGACTGGTTGATTGAGAGAGAGAGGGTTTTGTTGTTTCACTCCTTTATGCATTCACTAGTTGTTTCATGTATGTACCCTGACTGGGGAGTGAACCTAAAACTTTATATCAAACAATGCTCTAACCTACTGAGCTACCTGGCCAGGACTGGAGTGCTTTTATAAAAATCCCAATGTTCACATCACATTCCAGAACACTGAAATCAGACTATTTGTGGACAAGGTACCCAGGCATAAGTATTTTTTTAAAAAATCCCAGGTGTCTCCAATGTATAGCCAATGTTGAATAACACTGGCTAGATCAGTGGTTCTCAAATTTAGAGGTGTATCAATAATTAATTTCAGGGATGGTTGGAATATAGATTGGCACTGAGTAACACACTGGGATTTCTGATTCAGGAGGTCTGTGGTGGGCCTCAGAAATTTGCATTTTTTAACAATTTACTAAATGATAGATCGATGGTTCTTAATTCTAAATTAACATTACGATGACTTTAGATGCTAAAAAATAAAACATGAGAAACAACAATGTAACATGACAGTACCTATGTCCTACCCACAGATATTCTGGTTTAGTGGGTCTGAAATGAAGTCCAACCATTACTACTTTTAAATGTTCCTTGGTGATTCTCATGCACCTCCAGGTTTGAGAACTAGTGCTCTTTTTGAACCAAAAATCACATGCAGTGACTTCAAATTTAAATCACCTCAGAAAATTTACAAAATCCTGATATCTAGGTTATATGTCACACAAAAGAAATCTTTTGTAGTGGGACTGAGACATCATTTTTCAATGGTTCTCCATGTGATTCCAATATGCAACCAAGGTTAAGAACATATTGAAATGGAGGACAGAGACATATGCATACATAGAAAAAGTGTCATGGAGTATAATGAGGGAAATTGTATCGTGCACAAGGCAAGCATACCAACTCATCATGGTCACATTAGATCTCTCATAAAATGAGATGCTTCCAATTAATCTTGATTAAGTTAACTAGGTCTACTGTCCATTCAACAAAAACCATTTAACCCAAAAGCTTTAGGTATCCCTTTAGCTTTCCTAAATTAAAATATTATCTGAATAATGTTTTTGACTTCTGGCCAAGATGGAGGCATAGGTAGATACACTGTGCCTCCTTGAACAACCAAAAGAATGACAAGAACAAATTTAAAAACAAAACACAACCAGAGTTCCAGAAAAATCAAACTGTACAGAAATCTGACAACCAAGGAGTTAAAGAGGAAACATTGATCCAGGCCAGTAGGAGGGGTGAAGGCAGGCAGCTGGAGAGAACTCATGGCAAGGCTGTGGCTGGAGAACCAGGATGGGCAAGGCAGCAGTTGGAGTACTGGAGGAGGTGGCAGCTGGCAGACTGGGTGGTACTAGTCCCATTCCTAGATAAACTGGGAGGAACAACTGGGGAGTGAGACAGACCATGCAACTCAGGGTTCCAGTGACTGGAAATAAAGCCTCAAAACCTATGACTGAAAAAAAACCTGTGGGGGTTGAGGTGGCAGGAAAGACTCCCAGCTTCACAGGAGTGTTCATCAGAGAGACCCACAGGATCCTAGAATGTACACAAACCCACCCACCCAGAAATCAGCACCAGAGGGGCCCAATTTGTTTGTGGGTTGCAGGGGAAGTGACTGAAAGTCAGCTGAAAGCCAGCCAAAAGCTGAGCAAGTGTCATTGTTCCCTCTCAGACCCCTCCCTGACAGACAGCACTACAACAGAGCAAAGTGGGTTGCCCTGCCCTGGTGAATACCTAAGGCTCCACCCCTGACTACATGACAGGTATGGTGAGATTTAAAAAAGTGTCCCAAGTAAAAGAACAGATCAAAGTTCCAGAAAAAAATACAACTAAGTGATGAAGAGATAGCCAACCTATCAGATACATAGTTCAAAACACTGGTAGTCAGGATACTCACAGAAATAGTTGAGTATGGTCAGAAAATTGAAGAAAGAGTGAAGGCTATGAAAAGTGAAATAAAGGAAAATGCACAGGGAACCAACAGTGATGGGAAGGAAACCAGGACTCAAAGCAATGGTTTGGACCAGAAGGAAGAAATTAACATTCAACCAGAACAGAATGAAGAAACGGGAATTCAAAAAAATGAGGAGAGACTTAGGAACTTATGGGACAACTTTAAAGGTTCCAACATCCAAATCACAAAAGTGCCAGAAGGAGAGGAAGAAAAAGACATTGAAAACTTATTTGAAAAAAAATATGGAGAACTTCCCCAATCTGATGAAGGAAATAGCCTCTCAGGAAGTATAGGAAGCTCAGAGAGTCCCAAAGAAGTGGAACCTAAGGAAGAACACACCGAGGCATATCATAATCACATTACCCAAGATTAAAGTTAAAGAGAGAACAGACACTTCTCCAAGGAGGACACACAGAGGGCCCAGAGACATGTGAAAGGATGCTCAACATCACTAGCCATCACAGAGATGCAAACTAAAACCACAATGATATAACATTTCACATTGGTCAGAATGACCATCATAAACAAATCAACAAAGAATAAGTGCTGCAGAAGTTGTGGGGAAAAAGAACCCTAGTGCACTGTTGGTGGGAATGCAGACTGGTGCAGCCACTGTGGAAAATAGCATGAAATTTGCTCAGAAAACTAAAAATGGAACTGCCTTTTGATCTTGTGATACCAGTGCTGGGATTATATGCTAAGAATCCTGAAACACTGATTCAAAAAAATCTATACCCCCATTTTAACAGCAGCACAATTTACAATAGCCAAGTGCCAGAAACAACCTAAGTGCCCATCAGTAAATGAATGGATCAAAAAACTGTGGAACATTTACACAGTGGGATACTATGCAACAGAAAGAAAGAAGGAGCTCCTACCCTTTGCAACAGCATGGATGGAACTGGAGAGCATTATGCTAAGTGAAGTCAGCCAGGCAGTGAAAGACAAATACCACATGATCTCACTTATAAGTGGAACCTAATCAACACAATAAACAAACAGGCGTAATATAACCAGAAACATTGAAATAAAGAACAAACTGACAGTAACCAGAGGGCAGGAGGGAGAGGGTCAATGGGGAAAAATAGGGGAAGGGTCTTCAAGGAACATGTATAAAGGACACATTGACAAAACCAAAGGGGGTAGGTTCGAGGGTAGGAAGTAGTGGGAATGGGTGTGGCAGGGGAGATGTTGTGGTGAGGTGAAAATAGACATAACTATACTTGAACAACAATAAAAAATAAAGGATATTATGCTAAGTGAAATAAGTCAGACAGAGAATGACAAATATTTTATGGTTTCACTTATTTGTAAAATCTAAAAAAAAAAAGCAGATTAACAAACAAAACATAACAACAGAAGCAAACTGATGGCCAGAGGGGAGAGAGGTAGAAGGATGGGTGAGAATGGTAAAGGAAAATATAGTCAATAATATTACGATAAATTTGCACTGTCACAGATAATTACTAGACTTAGTGGGATGATTACATTGTAAGGCTTCAAAATGTCAAATCACTATATTGTACACCTGAATCTAATAAAATGTCATATGCCAAATATACTTAAATAAAAATTAATTAAACTAAATAATGTATGATTTGGAGTTATAATGAAGTTTAGAGAGAAATTTATTAAAGTGCCAATATTAAAAACAAATAAAAATTCTAGATTATTCACCTTAAGAATCTAAATTAGAGCACATAAATCCTAAGTAGAGGAAAAACTATAATAAATAAAAAGAAGTAAAAATTAGTAAAACCAAAATGTTTCCTTAAAAAGATCAGTAAAATTGATAGCCCCCAGAAACACTGATAAAGAAAAATATAGAACACAGAAATTCCCAATATCTAGAGTGAATGAGAAGCTATCACTATATAACTGACATGTATTAAAAAGCATAATAAAGAAATATTATAAACAAACTTATGTTAATCATTTTAATAACTTAGATGAAATAAAAACATTTCTTTAAACACAAATTATCAAAACATTTATAAATGACATAAAAACATAAATACCCCTAATATATGCATTAAGTAAATAAAATAATTGGTTTAAAACTTTCTCATAGATAATACTACAGGCCCAGATAGTTTCACTGTTGAATTACAACACATAATGGAGAATTAATACCAACCATACACAATCATATTTAGAAAACAGTGGAGGAGAAAATACTTGCCAACTCATTTTACAAGGCCAGTATAACCCCTATACAAAAACCAAAGCAAAAATTACAGTAAAAAGAAACAATATCACTTGAATATAGATGAGAATAAATGAAAGCAAATTAAACCCACAAATATATTAAAATGATAGTACATCATGACAAATACAGTTTATTCCCAGAATTTATGGTTGATTAATAATAAATTAATGTGATTAATTCTATTAGAATAAAAAAAGAGAAAGTCATTTGATCATCTACCTAAAACCAAAAAAACAAGATTTGACTAAATTCTTTTCATGACAAAAACTTCCAGCAAACTAGGAATAAAAGGAAATTAATTTTGATTGATAAATAGCATATACAAAAGACAAGTTAAAAACTACAGTTGCAATCATTCCTTTTTTTTCTTTCAAACTTCTTTTTATTTGATAAGCATATATGGAGAAATCATTCTTCATAGTGAAAGACTAAACATGTTTCCCTTTGATTAAAAACAAAGCAAAGATGAAGTTTGAATCTCCAGCATTGATTACATAATACAGTGATTTTAATTTTCCTGATTTTGATCATTGTGCTGTCATAATATAATGTCATTGTTCATAAGAAATGTACACTGAAGTATTTAGGAGTAAGCAAGTATAGTATCTATAGATTAATGTGAAAGGAGTTACATAGAGTAGAGGGAAGGGCAGAATAAAACAAGCACAGAGAAAGAGAGGGAGGGAAGATAATAAAGCACTTCAGACAAAAATGTAAGGAAATAGTTAAATCTTGGTAAAGAATATAACAAGTTTTGTACTATCCTTGGAACTTTTCTTTGTGGTTTAAAATAGATTGAATAAATTGAGTTTCATTTAGAGTGCCTGACCTATTGAGACCAGTTAATAAATGATGGGCATCATTATTAATAATGAATAATTGAATTAATTTAAATAGTAGTTGACACAAGAAAGTCAATTTGCCTATATGATAACTCTGAACCAAATATATTAAATTTAATCTATTTTTCTAAAATGTTTTCATAGCTACCCCGTTAATAAATAATTTATTGTATTTTATTGATATTAAAATTTCTAAGATCTTAAGATCAATGATTTATCTCTCTAATATTTTAATACAAAGGAAAAGCTGGTGATATGAACAATAAAGATATTAATTTGCTGACAAATATCAGGTAGTTTCCTAATACAACCCATGTAAATGCAAAATAGCAATGCTATTGACTAATTTTTAAATGATGGTGGGTCAGTTCACAAATTATATAATTTCCCTGGGAGAGCAACACTGAGTACTTAATGATTTAAATTTTTGCTATATCTTTGCTCAGTAATGTATTCTTCTTGGATATTAACTAATATCAGTAATGTCAGATGATGTAAAACAATAAAATAACTCATGCTAATTTCTTGTCAGAAAAACCAGAGCTGGGTCTGAGAATGTGTAAAAAGTCTGACATTGAATTTCTAGGTTGGGATTAACTATGATTTTGGGTAGGAGTCTTCCCTACAAAGCATTTGTTTTCACAAATTCAACTGCTTCTTTTCTTTGCCTAGAACATAGATCATTTCACTCATTTCCTTTATTATAAATAAGAATTGAGGAAATCACTACTATAGGCTATTTGCTATACACCCAGCACTATACAAAAGCACTTTTAATATAGTTTTCTAGTTAAATGCTTAACAACAACCTTATAAATAATCATTTTATTTGAGGAATATGCGAATCAGGGAAGCTCAATGACTTGTTTAAGGTCAAACAGCTATTATAAGCCCATACACCATATGCGCTTATAACTACACCATATTGCCTTGGTTTCTGGCAATTAAGTTACTTCCATTTCTTTACCTTCAAAGTGAATGAAACCATGATTTAGCACATAACAGTACTGTATAGATTATGAAATGATAATGCAATACTTTAATATAAATATGAAATATATCCAAAATGTTAGCAATTCCATCTCTTGCCTTATATCTTCCCTTGATATAAGTAGATATAGTATATAATATATTTTAGTAGAAATATAGTTTCCAAATTGTGTTTTAAGGTATTTAGTCAAATTATGGCATGACATTTAATAAAATCTATAATTAGCCAACAATGGCAGGGTTTTTTTTCTCATTTGGACAAAATGAAAAATTAAAATGGTTCTCTATGAAAAGACTATTGTATACAATTTATCAATCTCAGTTTTCCTTTGGAAAAATGGATCATTAAGTGCCCACTCTATGAGATACCAATATGTACCCTATTATGGGAACAATACACATAGGAAAATCAAACAAATATTTCAATTTAAAATGGAAAATAAATGAAGTTCCAAAATTCATTTGTAATGAGAAATTAAGGTCAGTATAGTAGTAGATGAGGTTTAAATTGTTAGTCCGGAAATCAATAGAGCTGCTTCACAGATAAGTATGCATTTAATAATACATGGGATAGAAAAAGGAATACTATATTTAAGTGAGAAATTATACTGTAAATAAGTGGAATTTCAATAAATATTCTGCCCACTTTCTATAGCCTTGGTGTGGTAATACAGGAAAAACTGTGAAGCTTATACACAATACAGAATTATTGTCTCCATTCATTCAGTGTCCATCTTTTTTTCTCCTCCCACACTCCCACAACAAAGTGAAATCAGATGGGCTATATTCTTGTTTTTAAACCTTTTGGTAACCTATATAATACATAAAAATGTACACAAATTACAGTTGTTCAGATTGATAAATTTTGCAAAATAACCACACCTACACAGCCAGCATCCATAATTAGAAATATAACATCACCAGCATCCCAGAGGTCCCCTTGTGTCCTCTACCAGTCACTACCCACCCTCATTCCTCCTCAAAGCAAAAAAAGAAAAATTCTGATTCCTAACAGCATATTGCTGAGCATTTATTTGCTGCATAGAATAAAAAAGTATGCACTATTATGTCTACTTCCCTTTGTTCGACAGGTTTGTGAGATTCATCCATATTGTTGTATGCAATTATAAGCCATGTATTCTTATTACTGTATAACATTTCATTGTGTGATCATGTCAAAATACACTTATTTTTTGCACCCTTGATTTTAAGTTTGTAAAGCATGACAAATGATATCACAATGGACATTATTTTACATGTTTTTGTAATAATAAGCACATTTCTTTTTGGACGTACACTTAGAAATGAAATTTTGAGTTACAGAGTATGCAAACATTCATCTTACAAAGGACTTATATCTAGACTATAAAATAACTCTTACATATCAATAACAATAAAGAGTCCAAAAATATTTGCAAAGATTTGAACAGAATATTGACAAAATGAAATACATGATCGCCAAAATGTTATAGCTATTAATAAGTGAAATGCAGATTAAAATCACAATTTTCCTTTATACACCAATAGAATTACTAAAACATTGATGAAGAGTGACTGGAACCCACATACATTGTTGGTGGTAACATAAAACTGTATAACCACTTTGAAAACAGTTTTGTATTGTACTTTCTTAAAAATATACCTACCATACGATCCATTATTCTACTAGTATGTATATATGCATGAAAAAGGAAGTACATGAGGTCTGTCCAGGTGGTATCCAGCCATGTGATATGAAAAATAGAAACATTTACTGAAGAAGATACAAGAAACATTGTACAGAAGATAATGACACCTCAGTCCCCTTCAGAGTAGGCACCTTGGGACCTCACATAGTTTTAATTGCCATCAGCAGCCCCATCATATTTTCCTGAATCACATTGATGGTCTGACATCTCTTCCCTTTGAAAGGTGATTTTAGTTTTGGAAAAAGTCATAAGTTGCAGGGCACCAAATCTGGGCTGTCGGGGGACTGGGTCACCTGGGTGATTTGATATTTTACTGAAAAATTCTGCACCAGACAAGATGCATGAGAAGGTGATTGCTGTGATGAAGCTGTCAATCACCAGTTGCCCATAGCTGCAGCCCTCTGAATCATCAGAATAGTTTCTGTGGAAGAATGTTAGAGCTTAACACAAAATTTCACGCAGATTTTTTACTGTACTGGCTCAGTCATTTTGAATGTGATGGCCACACAGTACACATGCTCACTCAATGTTGTCTACTGCCCACACTGACTAGTATGGTGAAGTTGTCATTCTTTACCCATGCACATTGCAGTCCATTCTCCTTGGCTGACAAGTTACATAGATGTTGTGCAAACTGTTCTCATATTAATGATGGTTGGACTTTTTCCAGACAGATCTTCATATGTCTATAGAAAAGCTTTGAAATACATGTTCATAGAAGCTTTTTCTCCCCCATAAAAGCCAACCTGGAAACAATTCAAATGTCCATTAACAGATAAACATATGAACACATTTTAGTATATTTATACAGTTGAGTAATAGTAGCGAAGAAAAAGAAACAAACTTTTGATGTGCACAACTACATTAATGAATCTCAAAAACATGCTAAGTGAAAAAAGTCAGGCACAAAAGAGTACATGCAATATTATATGATCACATTTATATGAAATTCTAGAGGAAACAAAATTAAACTATAATATGATAAAGTAGATTAGTGGCTGTGTAAGGCTGGAGATGATAGAAATTTAATTTAATGGGGCATGAGGGAACTTTCTGGGGTGATAGAAATTTGATATTATTTGAGATTTTACAGATGTATACAGTTGATGAACCATTAAAATGTAAAGTTGAAGTGGGCTCTCTTATTGAAAGTAAATGATTTTACAAAAATTAATATTGTCACATAGATGAAAAACTGTTTTTATTTTATTGTTATCATATTACCTGAAAGAAATGTACAGTTTCTGAAGGGCCACTGCTTATCCTTTCCTCACCTATCTTATCTAACACTGGTTCATTTTTTTTAAAAAACATGTTGAAACATCTATGCCCTGTGAGAAATTTTTAATGTGGGGATGCTCTGCTACAATACCAAGTTAGATTGCATTGAAAAATAAAGCACTGCAGTCGTGCGTGACTCAAAGGCTATTTCCAAACACCAAAGGTCATTTCCTAATACCAGAGGCAGTTTTCAATTGTCTACAGGGTGAGTTAGTTCCATAGTCTCCATTCATAATAAAAGGTTTACTACTTTTCTACAGCTGATGAAGCTGAAAATGGGCCCTGTGCTTTGGGGGTTTAGTTTCTCATTTGGACTTCATAGGAGAAAGCTTATTTCACAATTTTTAAGTTAAAAATTAATTTAAAAATACAAAGGTATTCCAGGTTTCTGCTTGGTGGAATGTGCTGAACATGTCTCATCTATTTGAAACTGTCTCAGAAGACTCTTTCAATTATTTAAAGAATATATCTTTGGAGAGAGTCTAGAAATTATTTAGTAGAGTATGCACAATATTTATAGAGCAAATGTATTAGCAGCAAGGATATGAGCATTCTACTTCCCTCTTCACATTCACTAATAATCCCCTTTTTTCCTTACTGGATATAAGTATTCCAGCAAGTAAAAAACTGAACATGTTAGCTTTTGCTCTCAGGATTGAAGCTATAAAATTATTTTCATTTTATCTAGTTTTTATTTCTCTTGATGCCGGAAGAATGACAGCAAATTCCAGTCAGCTTTATTCATTGCTTTCTACATGTGTCTTCTTGGTTTAGATATTCAGAATTATTTTTAAGTAATATTGAGTTTTATAAAATCCAGAAATATATGCATATATAAGAAAGTATTATATACATGTGTATATTTCTATAAATCAAAGCTGAGATCAAAGTGAATACATAGTTGTCTATTTTTAACATAGCATTTTATTATAAACATTTCCTTGTCATAAATGAATCATAAAATATTATTTTTTATTGTTGTTCAAGTACAATTTTCTGCCTTTACCCCTCCCCCCTTCCCCCACTCCAGTCCTCCCCACTTCCTTCCCATTTCCACACCCTCTTGTTATTGTCCATATGTCCTTTATAGTTGTTTCTGTAAACCCTTCACCCTTTTGCTCCATTATCCCTCCCCTCTCCCCTCTGGTCACTGTCAGCCTGTTTTCAATTTCAATGTATTTGGTTATACTTTGCTTGCTTGTTTGTTTTGTTGATTAGGTTCCAGTTAAAGGTGAGATCATATGGTATTTGTCTTTCACTGCCTGGCTTATTTCACTTACTATAATGCTTTCCAGTCCCATCCATGCTGTTGCCAAGAGTAGGAGCTCTTTCTCTCCTTCTGCTGCATAGTATTCCATTGTGTAAATGTACCATAGTTTTTGGATGCAAAACTGATGGGCATTCAGGTTGCTTCCAGCACTTGGTTATTATAAATTGTGCTGCTATTAACATTGGGGTTCATAGGTTCTTTTGGATTGGTGTTTCAGGGTTCCTAGGATATAATCCGGGCAGTGGAATTGTCGGATCAAAAGGCAGTTTCATTTTTAGTTTTCTGAGGAAATTCCATGCAGTTTTCCATAGTGGTTGTACCAGTCTGCAATCCCACCAATAGTGCACTAGTGTTCCCTTTTCTCTACTACCTATCCAACACTCGTTGTTTGTTGCTTTGTTTATGATGGTCATTCTTGGCGGTGTGAAGTGGTATCTCATTGTGGTTTTAATTTGCATCTCTCTGGTGGCTAACGATACTGATCGTCTTTTTATATGTCTCTGGGCCCTCTTTATGTCCTCCTTGGAGAAGTGTATGTTCAAGTTCTTTGCCCATTTTTAATAGGGTAGCTTGCTGAAGGAAATCAAATGTGTGTTGCATTCTAAGTAACTACACCAGAAAAAAAATTGAGTTCTCATGTGAATAACCTTCACAAGATAATTCTGTGTATTTGGTACATTTTCCATTTGAAGCTTCACATTTTTCCACAAAACTACTGGAAATCTATTATCGTAAAGAAAAGAAACACTTAATAGAATACAGTACTCTTCTTTTTAGTACTTATAAGTTTTGTCACATGCTTTATATAACCTGCCCTTCTATGAATGCATGCAAGTATGTGTGCACTTGCACAAATGTGTATTGGAAAAATAATATTCAATCTTAACTTACTGTTCTTTTAGAATTCTTAGTATGTAGTGCACTTTGGGTTTCTATAGTTAGAGGTTATTTAACATAAGGCATTTTCAGCAGTTTTTGTTGAAATAATACAGTTTGGTGGAACCAACTCATATTTGATCTGTTTGTGCTACCCAAAACACAGGAAATATGCACTTGAGAGAGTATAAATAATGCTATTCATTGAGTGGGGGATCTATAAACTTAACCATATTAAGTTTACTGTCAGGCAAAGATAACTATGATGATACTTGCTTTCAAAGGACTAATATTGAAAGAATTGTACGGAAACAGAATTCATGTTTCTTGAAAAAATAAATAATAATGATACTGATATTTTTGTAGTTTCTCAGATTAGGTAGGGGTCACAGAGAATATTCAGGGCATCTTTTTTAATAGTATTAATGAGTGTTCACATAGGCACTTCTTGAACTCTTGTAATAACTGAGAACTTGCTAACTCTTAAAATAGCTTATTTCATCATTGGCCCACTATCAGAGATGATTTTTCCATATTAAATAAAAATCTATTGCTCTGTGACTTCCACAGACTAGTCCTAGTTATTCCCTTGGAGATCATAGGAAATAAATCTTAACATACTTCTTTGAAAATACTATTTGCTTTAGGCTTTTACTCTCTTGAAATGATAAGAGGCTAAAGAAAACTGTTTATTTATATAGTCATTATCATTGAGAGAAATCTTAATGTTTATACTCAAAACTGTCATTTTATTTCTAATACTATGAAAAAGCCATGTTTTAAACATTTGAAATGTTAAATATTGAGTAAACTGAGGACTCAAAGCATATGAATTTAATTTTTGTTAAAAGAAGGAAAATAAATTGAGGAAAATAACATTTATTGACCATCTTTTGGGCACTGAGAACTATGCTAACTACTTACACATATTTATGTATATACACAGACATTGCTGTTAAGTGATATTTATTCCCATTTTTCATATAAGAAAAGTTAAACTTGAATGATTTATACTATTTTTACATATCAGTTTATCTTCAAGACTCTGCCTGAGCTTTCCTTGATTCTCTATTATTTTGTTTTCTTTTCTTTTAAATTATTTTATTGTTGTTCGATTACAGTTGTCTGCATTTTCTCCCCACCACTCCTCCCGACCCCAGCCAAAGCCACCTCCCTCCCTTGCTTCCACCCTCCCCCTTGGTTTTGTCCATGTGTCCTTTATAACAGTTCCTGAAAACCCTTCTCACTGTCCTCTCCCCCCTCACCTCTGGCTATTGTTAGATTGTTCTTAATTTCAATGTCTCGGATATATTTTGTTTGCTTTCTCCTTTTGTTGATTATGTTCCAGTTAAAGGTGAGATCATATGGTATTTGTCTTTTGCCGCCTGGCTTATTTCACTTAGCATAATGCTCTCCAGTTCCATCCATACTGTCTCAAAGGGTAGGAGCTCCTTCTTTCTCTCTGCTGCATAGAATTCCATTGTGTAAATGTACCATAGTTTTTTGATCCATTCATTTGCTGATAAGCATTTAGGTTGCTTCCAGCACTTGTCTATTGTAAATTGTGCTGCTATGAACATTGGGGTGCATAGGTTCTTTTGGATTGGTGTTTCAGGGCTCTTAGGGTATAATCCCGGCAGTGGAATTGCTGGATTCTTTGCTTCTTTAGTCAAAAAGCCTGGCTTACAAGTTTTGCTCCCCCAGTTATCAGATGTTTTCCCTTCTCTTTTACAGTTATTAGATTCCTGAATCCCAACAGCAAGACGTATCTGAAATTATGTATGCTTTCACTGACCTGGCCAATGTAACAATAACTCATATTCCCTCCAAGCTGCAACTTTCTCTGGGACCTTGATTATGTTGCAGTAGTTTGAAAAGCTGAGCTCCTATACAGTCTTGTCTGAAGCTTAAACTGCTTTGCTTGAGCCTTAGCTGGCTCCTGTCAACCTCTTTTCTCTGGATAGCAGGTGTAATCCTTGATATCACTAATTGTTGTCTGGGGTCCTGCTCCAAATAGTTTGTTTACCAACAAATTTATATTGATTTGATTATATTCAGTCATTAACTGAGTAAACATGTAACTGAGTATCTACAATGCTAGGACTAGGGATGAAGACATATGTAAGAGCTCACAGTCTATTGAGCTAAATCAATTATTTGTCTGTTGAAAAATTAGGGAAGCAAAGCAATTGAGTAGTAGCTGGGAGTGGTGTCAGGGATACTTTCCCAGAGGAGGTGACACTTGTAAATGAGTTGGATTCAAATGCCACTCACTGTGATAAACAGAGGGTATGGGTGACATTTTAAATGAAAGAAACTGCCTATGCACAGCCCACAAGCAAAATATTTGGAGAATGCTTGGAACATATAATATAGGAAAACCTATAGATGATTAGAGAAGTAGACAGGTGCCAAATTACAAAGAACCTTGTTCCAATGCTCAGGAGTTTGGACTTGGCACAGTGGTTATGGGCATGGAAACCCCTCCTTTCTCACCTTATCACTAGTGTAAAAACCCTTGGACTTCAAATCTAGAATTTAAGGTCTACTGTTGGAGCATTCTGACCAGTCCAAAATCTCATTTTTATTCTTCATCTTACTATATTTTGGAGCCCAGGCTCTCTTCTTTTCCCCAGTCATCACTATTGTTGAGCAACTGTCATACCATTTAGTAGATCAGGGCTATCCAGCCAAAACAAAACTTGGAAAACTGGCCCATGTTCTTATAATTATTAAATGTACTTCAACATTCTTCATAGAAAATGGAAAAGGCTTAATTTTTAAGAGATTTGTATGTTCCAAAAGATAATTTTTACAAAAAGTATGACACAGATTTTATCATGTATTTTACTTTGATGGCCAAATTCCTTTAGCTCAGAGGAACTGCACAGGCTAAGAAGTCCCATCCTGCCCTCCCACCTCGTTTTAATTCTTGTCCTGGATGGAAAGAAAAAAAAACTAGGTTTTCTGGGTATTAGCATTAAAAAAACATGGCAAAACTCCAACTGGACTTGACTAGGGGAGTAGCATGATGAGAAGCTGGAATTTCACATATTCCAGCAGTAACTTCATGTTACACTTTACTCATGGAACTTCACTGTGTTGTTACCTGTGGCTGATTCCTACTCATTGCTACATTTAGCAAATAAGTAAGTCCATTAAAAACTCCCTGAATTTCAGCCCTGGCTGGCGTAGCTCAGTGGATTGAGCACGGGCTGGGAACCAAAGTGTCCCAGGTTCGATTCCCAGCCAGGGTACATTCCTGGGTTGCAGGCCATAACCCCCAGCAACCACACATTGATGTTTCTCTCTCTCTCTCTCTCTCTCTCTCTCTCTCTCTCTCTCTCTCTCTCTCTCTCTATCTCCCTACTTTCCCTCTCTAAAAAATAAATAAATAAAATATTAAAAAAAAAAGAAAAGTTTCTTCAAAAAAACTCCCTGAATTTCATCATTCAAAAAAGATTGTGGTAACATAAATTTGGTTCACTTAAATGATTTGAAATACTATGTAACATTTTAGTGTAGTTCTCATGTAATGGTTCCTTGGCATTCTATAGAAATAATCATTGCAGAAAGTCATGCATTTTTGGAGCAATCTGTGAATCTGTTAAGATACCACTTTTAAACCCATCTTCTGCAACATTCTTATTTACTATATATACATTGACATTCAGTAAGAAAAAGAAAATCTAGCTCTTTGGTGATGTCAATGTTGGTGTTATGTTTTTAAACAGAAAACATTCAATTTCCATGTGTTTAATCATGAGCATCATACAGAGATTATAAAGAAATAATCATTCTCACTCTTTCATTGTTTCTTATTCCATAACCTCAAGGTTGAAGAAAGAGCTTCATGCAGAGTTTGTACAGAAAGAAAAATAAAGCTATACTGTTTTACTTAATTGTAAAATGATGTGATTTCAAGATTTGGTGAGTGGGAAGATAGAGAGGAAAGACTATGTCCATGTCACTCTGTCACCTAAGACATTCCTTGTACATCATCCTTGAACTGTTACTTAATCCAGAAAAATACAGTCATGCCATGTCATGTCATGCTGAGCCTAAATGATCCCAAGATTGCAATTCAGGATCATAGATTCACCTTAGGCTTAGGTGAGAGGGATAAGAAGAATCTGGTGTAGGGAGCCAAGTATATAATTGTTTAAGCTAATTTGTGTCTGACCCATACAGACCTGCTTATCCTATTTCCAGTGCTTATATAATTACAGTCATCCTGGTGCCAAAAAACACTTATAGTAGTTTACAAAAGAACATGTAAAACAAATTAAACACTACAAAGTAATTAAGTTTTGTTGTAGATTAGTACGTCTTAGACACAAAAAAATTATATATATATTATATATAATATATATTATATAATTATATCGTCTGTCCAGAAGTATCCAGCCATGCAATATGAAAAATAGAGACATTTACTGAAGAAGATACAAGATACAAGAAACATTGTACATAGGACAATGACGGCTCAGTTCCCTACAAAGCAGACACCTTGGAACCTCACATAGTTCTCCCGATTGCCATCAACAGCCCCATCATATTTTCCTGAATCGCATTGATGGTCTGACATCTCTTCCCTTTGAAAGGTGATTTTAGTTTTGGGAAAATTCATAAGTCACAAGACACCATATCTGGACTGTAGGGTAGCTGAGTCACCTGGGTGATTTGACGTTTTACCAGAAAACTCTGCATGAGATGTGATGCCTGAGCAGGCATGTTGTTGGGATGAAGCTGTCAATCACCAGTTGCTCATAGCTGTGGCCTTCTGAATCATCTAAATAGTTTCTGTGGAGGAATGCCCAAGTTTAACAAAAAAAAAATTCATGTAGACCCATTGTTCTACTCTCTCAGTCATTTTGAATGTAATGGTACACAGTACACATGCTCACTCAATGGCATCTACCACCCACACTGACTAGTACAGTGAAGTCATCATTGTTTATGCACGTGCATTCCAGTCCACTCTCCTTGGCTGCCAGGTTACATAGATGTCATGCAAATTGTTCTTGTTATATAAATAATGGCTGGACTTTTTCAGGACAGACCTCATATATATTCAAATTTCTGGAATGTAGTACACTTCACTGGAAATTCTTTTTAGTTAGAGGTATTAGAAATAATTTTACAACTATTTTATAATGTTTTATGCAATGAACAAGTATTACTTTTACAATAATGAAAATTTACCTGATATTCAAAAGGAATGAGAAAATCAGTGCAAAGAAAAATTAAAGAAGGAAACCATAAGGTGAAGCCATTGTTGAGGTTAATATAAAAAATAAATTCCTCAAGTTACTGTGAACTTTCATTCATTCATTCATTTACAAATACTTTTGTTCATCTACCATTTTCTAAAAATTGGGAAGTATAAAGTTAAAAAAGATACTTTTTCCGCTTTCATAGAACTTACTTTATAGTGGGGAAGGCAGATATTAATCAAATAATTATACAAATAAGTGAAAATGTACATCAGTGATAAGTAATATAGAGAAATGCATAATGATGCCAAAGTATAGTAAAGTAAAATACTTTGTTTGATTCAGAAATAATGTACATTGATTGATTAATTGATACAACACCTTGCTATTCAGGAGGCTTATATTTGCCTCTGAGCTTCCTAGTACCCAAAGCAACAGAAATATGATTATATGATTCATTCCCAAAAGAAGTATAATTATTTGTAAAACTGAATCAAAATTTTCATAAAGGCCTTGAAAAGATAATACACTTTAACAATGTTAATTGCATTTTCACAGTAAATGAGTCTATTACCAATCACCAGAGATTGGGTTCTTGCCTTGCATTTCATTGCTGCAGTTTCTATCCCAAAATCTCAATTACTCAAAGATTATGTAAGAAATCTGAGGATCATTGTTCCTCTAATTTTCTTTCCACTAGTTGCATACTATTTGTACATTAGCCCAACACTTGATGTTTCCTCCCTAGCTATTGCTTTATTTCGACTTCATTGGGATTTAAGTTTTAGCATTGTAGCAGAATATTCTCGTGCTTAGAATTGTTGTTCTCTGGTTCAATACATCTGCTGAAATACATGTCCATCTCTCAAGCCATCTCTTAGTGACTCAACAATGAAACAATAAGGATGATAGTCACTCTCATTAATGAGCTCTTACTAAGCAACAGGCAGAGTGCTAAACACTTTATATATGACATTTAATTTAATCCTTTTAAATTTTTATTAAATTTATCAGGGTAGCATTAGTTAACAATATATACATTTCATGTATACTTAATATACCATATCTCTATGAGGTTGCAAACTATTTTTGTCCCTACTTTTATGTTGAAGAAATTGAAACATAGTATGTGGCCAAACTGAGTTGTGACCCAAAGGTCATGCACCAAACTACCAAGCTCTTTCTAGTTCCTGCCATTGGTAATTTGCCAGTACCTATTTTCCATGTAAGGCCCTCTCTGGATTGGCCCAACCCTTTTGCTATGCAATTATTCATGCACTAATTAATTCATTCATTCAGCGAATACTTATAAAGGATGTCTTATGAGTAAGCAATACACTAACCATTAAGGATATGATGGTGAGCAATATATGTATATATACAATATATATACATATTAGCTGACAGAAACTTATTCAAGCATGTAATTACAAACTGAGATAAATGTTATGCAGGAAAGTCTACACAGGAAAACCCAATATAAGCTGTGACATCAGGGACTTGATATTTGAAGAATGGACAGTAATTGAATAAGGCAAAGTGTGGTGTGTTAGTGGGTAGGGACAGTTGGAGAGTACTTTAAGCAGAAGGAAAACTTTGTGAGAAAGCTTTGAGATTGTAAGGAATGTACCGAGTTGAAGAAGTGAAATAAAATCAGCACAGCTTAAGAGGACAATGAAGAGACAGGTGTTTAACATAAGGTAGAAGGGTTTGATAGGACCATAATTCTTTTCATATAATTCTTATGAGTATGTGAGGTTATGATAGAAACTGTGTGCTTTTTTTTTTTATCAGAAGGATAATAGAAAGCTATGGATGAGTTTTAAGCAGGCAGATATCATGCAAGGATTTTTTTTTTGTATTTTTAAACTGGTAAACAGGTGGGGAAAACACATTAGAAAAAGACAGAAGTAGAGGTCAGGCAAACTACTTTGAACACTAATGCAGGCAACTGAGTGGCTGCAGAGGCCCCAACTTCTATTTTTTAATTGATACACAATTGACATATAACACTGTATAAATATAAGGTATGCAATGTGTTGATTTGATACATGTATATAATGCAACATGACTACCACCATAACATTAGCTTACATCCCTATCAACTCACATAATTATCATTTCCCATTTGTGGTGAGATTTAATATCTAATCTCTTAGCAACTTTGAAATATGTGATAAAATATTTTGACTATAATCAATACATTGTGCATTAGACCTCCAGATATTATTCTCCTTCTGGCTGCAAATTTGTAAAGTTAAGCATCTCCCTCACATCTATTCTAATGTCTGTATTTTCAGAGTTATATGACAGTTGGGTAGGATACCAATTGCATTCATAACATTTGAATTATCTAATAATTTAGACACATCCTGTTATAAAGAAATTGATTAATTTGGTCAAGGAACTGGTTATCTTAGAAGTAATTTAGTTAGCAATAAATCATATAGTAACAAACTAGATATGCAAAAATTTAACTTACATACACATATGATGCAATACAATCTGTCTTTTAAGCTCCACATCTGCATAGAGAAAATGGACAGATCAATCTTCCTAGCATACTCAATTTAATTACATAATTTATAAGCCAAAATCAAGTGATGTAACCTCTGTCACTATCTCATAGCTTAAACATTTTGTGTAAATTCTCAGCCCTTAATGCTGTACTTCCTTACATTGCTAAGTAGTGGTGGTAGGGGATGCTTATGCCTTATTTTAGAATTGTGCATTAGACCTCCAGATATTATTCTCCTTCTGGTGCTTGGTCATTGCTAGCAGCAAATTGAGTTTTCTCATGGTTTTCAATTTCTGAGCATCAGCACTCATCCTTAGGCACAATACCCAATGAATAGCATGGATTTATTAAGAGTATATTGTTTGGTTAAATCACAAGCAACATTTCTGAGACCTTGTGTTTGGATTATTCATGTGAATTACTTGCAGACTGGACAATGTCAAAACTATTCTGTAAGATCTTTCTAGAATAATGTCTTATAAATAATAACTATTCTAAAAATATTTGGTGAATAGAATTCAATAGTTTATTCTCTGATAGTTCCATAAAGTATTGTGCAGCTCTTGCTTTATTTGGTGGAAGTTAGGGGATAGAAGTTAGGGGTAGAGAGGTTTCAGTCAATACAATATCTCTGTGTACCTTCATCAGACTTGATTTATGTCTATAATTTGCATATCTAAGCTTCACTAGGCAGTGAGTATAGAATGAGGTCACATTGGCTTTCTTTTCTTATTAAATTTTAATGCTCAATTTACAAGAGCTCAAGCTTCTACTGATTCAAATGTAGGAAACTCCCAAAGAATACCCAATTATTTCTGGCGAACTACAAAGAGTTATCATGCATATATTCACAACTCATCTGCAGTGCTCTTGCTTTCCTGATCTCATACTTCCCAAACATTGGCCACTATTTAGGACACCACAGAAAGAAACTCACTACTGTCAATCTCCGTACCTTCTAGTACCAAGAGTGCTTTGTCTCAGTGTTCACAAGAAGCCTGATTCTCTGCAGAGCTGGAAAATTTTGCCCTTGCCTTGGTTTGCTGTTTGGTTTTGTCACCTGGGCTCTCAAGTTACACTGTTCAAGTCCAGCATCTCCCAGATTACATCAGAATTGGAATCCCTTCAAATCCTTCAAATGAATTTATCACAAGAATTTATGCAACTAAAGAAGACCACTAAGAATTTGCACTTCTTATCTTCATCAACTTTATCTCTTCAAGTGAAAACTAGAAAAGAAATACTTGCCATAAGCATTTACAGAATGAATGCATACTGTCTTTAGTTTTATTAATGAGAAATTTGAGGGAATTTATTTCCAGTATTCAAGTACATGTCTAGATTACATACAGTGAATTTTGGCCAAAATTCCTTTTTCTGTCCCCTAAATAATTTACATAATTATTTCAGCTTCTCATTAAACTATTCAGAAATAGAGTATCTATATTTAAATAATAATAAATTAATAATTATATCATAGGTATTCAACAATAATAAATGCACACTATTATATAAGCCAAAAAAAGAAAATAGTCCTTATTCATTTAGTAATATATAGATTCTTTAGGGGAAAACAAATGTAAAAAAAAAAAGAACAGTAATGCAATGCCATTTACTAACTGCCAAGTGGAGAATAAATAGGATGTGAAAGACATCAGTGGGAAAAATATGCATAATTAGCAACTTCAGTAATTCATATTTCTCAATGATTTTTAATTTATGATTATTTTTCATTCTTAAAAGACCATAGAAAAACATTGCCACGATAGAATCTACTTCATCAAAGGAATATGTATTTATTGAAATATTGAGATAAGCAAACATGTTTTGCCATTAATAATTAGAACTTTTGAACAATAATTGTGTCATGAACCTCTAGTTTCTATATTGTGTGCTCAGCTTGCCTAAACATGTCCCTTCCCATTGGCAATTGTAAAATTATCATTTCTAGAGCATGGATTCTTTTAAAATTTTCATTTGTTGGTTTTTAGAGAAATGGAGGGAAGGAGAGAGAGGGGAAGAGAGAGAGAGAGAAACAGACATCAATTTGTCAGTTGCTTATTTTTTTAGTTGCAGTTGTTTTTAATCCCTAAACTTTAAAAGAAAAAATCAAAAAGGTTATAACAGAGAATATTGGACTTTTCATAGTGTAATTAAACAGTACACATGTGACATAAATTGTCAAATTATGTCTAACATCTGATCTAGTCACATTTTGGAAAACAGTTATAGGTGGAATATGAAATTCCCCTGCAAAAGAACCTTAACATGTAGACTAAATGTCATTTGAACCCATTATAAATTAGGCATCATTACATTTAAAACTTGACTTTCAGCTTGCATCAACACTTAATCAAATGAGTTTCATAAATTAATGCTTAATCTAAAACAGAAAAACCTGCTTTGTATTATTTAGCCTATAATGGCCTCTTTTAATCCTCCCTTTCAGAAAACTGGCAAGTTCTCCAAAGAGTTCAACAGGGTGTGGGGACTGCTGGTTAATGTTCCCTTTCATCAGTAATTTCAAAACCAAATCCCTATGGATTTTGAAAGTGCAAGTAAATTTGTCCAAGTTAGTGTTCTCAATTATTTGATAGTAAAAGGAGCTAAGATTCTTCCTAAGCCTCATTATTACATCTTTAGCCTCTTCTGTTTTCAAAGGTTAGTTGACGTTCATTGAGCCAGTGTCAATGGCTTATGTACAATGAGATATCACAGCACAATGGAGTGTGGAGCTACTTTTTTAGGTTTTCCAGGCTTAAAACCCAGAAGCACCATTGTTTGGGCTGGTCAGAATGTTCCAGAAGTTTTTGCACAAAGAGAAAGATTCTCCTAGTGTCTTTTTTCATGAAAATATGCAAAATGTTGATTCAGCTCCATATTGCCCAAATTGCATCTCAAAATGTTGCCCAGGGCATGTGACATCCATCACTATGGGGAGTAGGGAACAAAGGCCCCCTTCCTGGGTGAACGTTTGGTGAGGAGATAATTGGGGATTTTATTTTATCTTTTTACTTTTTTTATTGTTCTTCAAGTACAGTTGTCTCCATCTTCCCTCCACCACTCCTCCCAATCCCAGCCATCCCCACCTCCCACCCCTGATCCCATCCCCACCTTGGTTTTGTCTATGTGTCCTTTATAGATGTTCCTGAAATTCCTTTCCCCTTCTCACTCCATTATCCCCTTCTCACTCCATTATCCCCTCCCCACTCCTCTGGTTACTGTCAAATTATTTTTAATTTCAATGTCTCTGGTTATACTTTGCTTGTTTGTTTTGTTGATTAGGTTCCAGTTATAGATGAGAGCATGTGGTATTTGTCTTTTACTGCTTGGCTTACTTCACTTAGCATAATGCTTTCGAGTTCCATCCATGCTGTCACAAAGGGTAGGAGCTCCTTCTTTGTGCTGCATAGAATTCCATTGTGTAAATGTAACGTACATTTTTGATCCATTCATTTACTGATGGGCACTTAGGTTGCTTCTAGCACTTAAATATTGTAAATTGTGCCACTATAAATATTGGGGTGCATAGGTTCTTTTGATTGGTGTTTCAGGTTCTTAGGATATAATCCTAGCAGTGGAATTGCTGGGTCAAAGGCAGTTTCATTTTCAGTTTTCTGAGGAAATTCCATACTGTTTTCCCCAGTAGCTGTACCAGTCTGCAATCCCACCAACAGTGCACTAGGGTTCCCTTTTCTCCACAACCTCATCAGTACTTGTTGTTTGTTGCTTTGTTTATGATGGCCATTCTCAGCAGTGTGAAGTGGTATCACACTGTGGTTTTAATTTGCATCTCTCTGATAGCTAGCAATGCTGTGCATCCTTTCATATTTCTCTGGGTTCTCTGTATGTCCTCCTCGGAGGAGTGGCTGTTCAGGTCCTTTACCCATTTTTTTATTTGGGTTGTTTTTCTTCCTGGAGTGGAGTCATGTGAGTTCTTTACATATTTTGGATATCAAACCCTTGTCCCAAGTATTATTGGCAAATATGTTTCCCATATGTTTAGTTCTCTTTTCATTTTACTGTTGTTTTCTTTAGCTGTGCAGAGCTTTTCATTTTGATGAGATCCCGTTTGTTTATTCTTTCCTTTATGTCCCTTGCTTTGGGGGACATATCAGTGAAAATATTGCTGCATGGAATATCTGAGATTTTCCTGCCTATGTTCTCCTCTAGGACTTTTATGGTGTCATGACTTATATTTAAGCCCTTTATCCACCTTGAATTTATTTTTGTGTATGATGTAAGTTAGTAGTCAAATTTAATTTTTTTGCATGTAGCTGTCCAGGTCTACCAACACCATTTATTGAAGAGGCTATTTTTACTCCATTTTATGCTGCTGCCCCTTTGTCAAATATTAATTCACCATAGAGACTTGGGATTATTTCTGGACTCTCTATTGTATTCCATTGGTCTATTTGTCTGTTGTTATGCCAGTTGTTGGTTCCTTCTTCTATGTGCCCTAACTGGAGATCGAACCTCCAATATTTGTGTATGGGGATGATGCTCTAACCAACTGAACAAACTAGCCAGGGTTGCCCTAACAGGAGTGTCCAACCTTTGGCATCCCTGTGCCACACTTAAAGAAGAGTTGTCATCAGCCACACATTAAATACATCGGGATGTGTAATCACAAAAAAAAAAAATCCATAATATTTTAAAGAAATTTACAATTTTGTGTTGGACCACATTCATAGCCATCCTGAGGTACATGTAGCCATTGGACCATGAGTTGGACACCCCTGGTAGAGCATGGACTCTTAAACTTAGTGGCACATTGTAATCACTTGGGAAAGCTTTAATGAAATAATTGGCCCTGGCTGGTGTGGCTCAGTGGATTGGGCACTGGCATGCAAAACAAAGCTCTCCCCTGTGATTCCTGGTCTAGGGCACATGCCTGGGTTGCAGGCCAGGTCTTCATTAGGGGGTGCATGAGAAACAACCACTCGTTGATGTCTCCTTCTCTTTCTCCCTGGTCCCTAAAATAAAAATAAATAAAATATATATTTTTTTAAATAAAAAATTTGTTGCCCTGGTCTCACACATAGAGATTGTGATTGAAATGGTATATAGTGTGACCTGGGCTTTAGGAGATTTAACAATTCTAATGCATACCCAAGTTTAAGAGTTTGTGTTCTATAGTTAGAGTATTTCTTAGAAGATGCTCAGACTTCATGTGAAGACGTTAACTATATGGAGGCAATATTTTATAAGATCTAAGAGTACATATTCTGAATTTTGACTAAGTTGGAGCTTCCAATTTACTATGTCATTTATGTCACTTTATGCAAATTATTTAATTCAGATTTTTAATGGAACAAATTAAAACAATATTGTAAAGTATTCAGCAGAATCTGGCTCATTGAGTACATTCAATACCTATTAGCAATTCACAAAATTATTATTAATAAAGTAAATAATACACATAGATTATACATTAAAACATTAGTCACACAAAATGTTTATTTATATTATCATTATCATTATTTACATAGGTCATGATTGCCTTCTGTGGTCACATGACCAAATGTAAGCCCTGTGCAGCAGCTAATTTTTAAAGACCTTAAGAAATAAATCTATTGCTGCACTTAAAATACAGGCTAGAATTAAACACCTCACATTTTTAAAAATGAAGTTGGATAACATCCTAGATTATACCTTTTTATTTCCAAAATAAAGCTCTAATAATCAAGTTAAGAATTAAAGTTATTAGGAAGTATTATATCCTATACAGGCAGAAGGGTTAACTTTCTCCTGCTCTATATAAACAGTTTTTTGTATTTGTTTTAATATTTTGTAACAAGTGAAAAATTATTTTAATTTTTATTTAAAAGTGATGTACAAACAAGTGATATCTAAAACAAAGAGAAATAAATAACGTGAATAATAAAATTAAGAGGGTTGGGTCAAATTCTCATTTGGAAAATGCAAGACTTCAATTGATGTGATGTTAGATCTATTGTGTATGCTTACTTTTATAATTTTTTTATTTTGACATAATATGAAATTATAGAAATTTGTAAAAATAGTACAAAGTTCCTCCATATACTGGTACTTCACTCAGTTTTCCCTAATGTTAACATCTTACATAACCATAGCACATGTTATCAAAACAAAGAAACTAACTTTAGACCATTACTATTGACTAGTCAATGGAATTAATTTGGACATTACCAGATTTCCTTCTAATGTTTTCTTTTTCTGTTACAAAACCCATTGCAGGATACTACATTTAATTTGTCATGTCTGTTTTCTCTCCTTCAGTTTGTGGCATTTCCTAAATTTTTCTTTGTCTTTTTTATCTTAACAATTTTGGAAAGTAATGATCAACTGTTTTGTAGAATATCTTTTAATGTGGGTGTATCTGATATTTTCTTGTGATTAGACTATGGTTGTGTATTTTTAGGAGGAACACTACAGATGTGGTATAACCTTCTCAGTATAACAAATCAGGAGATATAAGGTGGATATGCTTTATTTCTGTTATTAACCTTAAGCAGTTTGTTAAGGTGTTGTCTGATGAATTTCTTCACTATAAAGTGACAATTATTCCCTTGGTATTTAACAAATATCTTGAGGGTGATGCTTTGAGACTATGCCAATATCCTGTTTCTCTTCAAATTTTTATTTACTAATTTTAGCATTTATTAGTGCATCTTGCTTGCAACAATTACTGATTAGTGACATGAAGATGTTTATTTCTCTCTCATTTCTCTCATTCTTTACATTTATTAATTCAAATTATTTTTTCTCTGAATGAATTATGCATTTTATTATTATTTTTTATTGTTGTTCAAGTAGAGTTGTCTCCATTTTCACCCCATCATGCCTCACTCCCCACCCATCTCCACCTCCCACCCTTCAACCTACCCCTTTTGACTTTGTCCATGTGTCCTTTATACATTTTCCTTGATAGCCCTTTCCCTATTAATCTTCTCCCCTCTCCTTTCTGGTAACTGTCAGTTTGTTCTTTATTTCAATGTCTTTAGTTGCATTTTTTAAATCTTCAGTAAGAAAAAATTATTTCTTCTTCTACATTTATGGATTTATTTATCTCAGTATGGACTCTTCATGGATATACATTTTTTCCTATAGGTTTCAATCCAGTACTATAGTTGATTATTTTGTTGTTTAAATTGTTTCTGCTTTATCCATTGGGGACTATTTTAGGTTGACTTTAGGTTGTCTCTACTCTTCATTGTGCCTTTTGCTTTGAACACTTTCTTAACTTTTGGCATTGCATAATGTCTCAGAATCAGTTTGTATTTTTTTGTTCCAATCTTAGAATGAGCCACTTTTTCAAATAATTTTTTTTTGTTTCCACTGGAGAATTGTATTTAGAAACCAATGTCTAGGTACAAGGTGTGTTTATTGTTATTAGGGCATCACTACTTCTAGGCCTTGTCAGTGAGCAGAGATTGGAAACCTATGTATGTACAATAACCTGTGGCTACACACACCTATATTTATTTATCTATCTATATCTATTTATACCTATATCTATCTATGTATATGTTAAGTAAAATATGATTTCATACTAATATCTCTAATTCCAATCTAACACAATGAGATTCATTCTAGGATTTTCCCTTTATTTTCTGTAAGTTCTTTCTCTTAAAGTAGGAAGATGGTTATAATTTTCTACATGTTTACTTATTTCTTCAACTGTGGTACATACATATAGTAGTTTAAGAATTACTCACTTACAAGTATATACCTATGGGTTATTATTAACCAATATATTCTATTTATTAACTGAAGTATAGTAGTTGTATAGTTTGGTCTTTACTTATACAATATTTAATGCAAATATTCTTCTGAAGTAACTTTAGCCTCAAATATATTTATCCAAATATTTGCTGTTGCTTGAACCTCCTTAGTAGGTAATAAAGTATTTCTATTCCCATATTCAAGATGATATTTATCAATACTCTATGCCTTAATTCAATCCAATGGTACATTATGAGGTCATGTGTAATTTTGAAGCAGACCATCATATGTTTTGGATAGTTTTGACCAGTAAACATTTCCTAATTGAAAACAAAACTTCTCTTTCCAGTTTCCATATTTTAAATTCCATATTTAAATGTTTCAGAAGTTGACCTATAAAAGAATCAATTAGTTCTTATTATTTATTTACTTATAGGCATATAATGGGAGAATTACATATATCTACTTGTACATGTCAGTAATCTAGCAGGAAAAAAAAAGAACTTTATTCCAGTTGCACCTGGGAGCCATAGCTAATTTCATACTATAAACTTATTTTTATTATGAAATTAGTAGTCCCACAGAGTGTGTGGGAAAGAGAACCACAACTTGAAGCTCAACTGTGAATGACAGGCACACCCATGCTTTCCCAGCTGTCTTCTGGGTGAAATTTAGTAGTGAGTGCAGCTGAGGTTTCTGAAGAATCTTTTATCTACACCCCACACTCTGGACAAAGGCCTTATGAGCTCAAAAGGATAATGAAGCTGAAACTTTTGATGAGTTTTCTCAGGATTTTGTCTTCAGTAATTGATCATTCCTTCAGCCTATTGATTTTCCCTTTAAAGAAAAATTACTTTCTTTCTCTTTTGTATTGAAGAGTATTGAACTATGTATTGAACTATGTATTGAACTATTTTGTATTGAACTATGAATGAAGAGTGGCATTCATCATTGTGAGCAATTCTTACTCCAACTTAATTTGGCTGTCATCATAAAATATCCCAATTTTAGGAATAAAGTAGGATTATTGTTTGAAATCATTTTCTCATCTTTTCCTGTCTCCTGATTGATCAAAACCAATATTAACTAAGTGATTTCAGAGTTTCAGATGTGCAAGTCACATTTTCATAGGATATAAACTTGCTATTTAGCACTAAATAATTATTTGATGGAAAATGGAAAAAGTAAAGGAAAGCATATAGAAAGTTCTGCTCATGCATATCTCTTTATTAGCAGTATCTATATTCCTTAAAGGTTTAAATAAAATATCTTGTAATTATAGCAGACTATTTAAGCTAAAATAGCTTAATTTCAACTGTATATAAAAATTCTACATATTTTCTCTCCAACACACATACATTTTATGTTTTGCGTCACGATTTGAATATTCTTATATAGTGTATCCATTAACAAATCATTGGAACTATAATTATTTTAATGTTTGTCTTTTAATCTTTATAAATCTTTATACTTGAATTAAAATTGATTGATATAGCCCTGGCTGGCATAGCTCAGTGGACTGAGCGTGGGCTGCAAACCAAAGTGTCGCAGGTTCGATTCCCAGTCAGGGTACATGCCTGGGTTACAGGCCATGACCCCCAGCAACTGCATGTTGATGTCTCTGTCTCTCTCTCTCTCTCTCTCTCTCTCTCTCCCCCCCACCCCCTCTCTTCCCTCTCTAAAAATAAATAAATAAAATCTTTTTAAAAATTGATTGATATACTACCATCAAAGTATTAGAATATTCTGAATTTGGCTCTGGCTTAGTTGGTTATAGCGACATTACACCAAGGTTGCACATTCATTCTTCAGTCAGGGCACATACAAAAATCAACCAAATAAGTGGAAAATGAATCAATGTTTCTCTCATTTTCTCTCTCTCTTGATAAATAAATAAATAAATAAATAAATAACATTTAAAAAAGAATATTCTGAATTTGACTATGTATTTACCTATACCATTGCTGGGTTCCCTTACTGATGGGTTTGCTTCTGGTGGTGAAGACTCAAGATAATGTCTCCTGATAATAAGGCAATGTTTTTGTCCACTATATTTGTATGCAGATAATATACATCTAGGCTTTTTTACCTAAGAGAAATCATTATCAGAACTTTTCAGTAACATCAGCCACATATACATGAAATATGCCAATATACATAGGTATTAAATATGTATACATTTTTATTGATATGCTATTAAAAGAACTCATGTGTTTTCTCAAACATCTTTAAAATTATTCATGATCTCTACATAGCATAGTGTAGTGGTTGAGGACATGAACCTTTCAACCAAAAGGCAAAATTTGAATACTGGCTCTGCTGCTTAATAGCTATCCAAGCTTGGACAATTTATTTAACATATCTGTGTCTTGGATTCCTCGATTTTATAATTCATATAAATACAGTAACTACTTTATTGCATTGTCATAAAATTAAATGAGTTAACATTTACAAAATTTTAGGATAGTGTCAGTTACCAAGTGAATATGATATATATTTATTGAATGATCACAAGTAATGTTTCAAAAGCTTTGAGGGCATCCTTTTGTAAAAACTCAGAAGCATCTCACTGTACCCCCTTTCCCTTCACACTTCTGTATTTAAAGAAAAATTTTCTATTAGTTACATATCCTAGAATAGTCTGGATTCTTCAGGCTATAATGAAGAAAGTTACAGTTGAATAAATTCTTCACATGATGGAACAGGTAAGGAACACAAACAATATGACTGTATTTAATACAGAATAAATGTATGAAGAAATATATATTTATATACAGAGCACACTAATTTTTGTTGCATTGCCAAGATGGTCATAGATTCAATACATCAATGTGGAGAGCGCAGAATGTGTTTTCTTGGCTTTGATTTCAATTCTTTAAGCTCAATAAAGAAAGGTGCCATCAGTAATACTCATTATATGTGAGAAGAAAAATGTGATGAGAACCGAATGTTATAAATGGTTTTATAGGTGAAAGCAATATTAAATCATATCTTTCCAAAGGACTATGTAGGGTAGAAATTAAGTACATGTGACAATTTAAGAAGGTGAAAATGTTGGTCTAGTATCTGAATTTTTCCTATGTACTTTATCATAATTTGAAGAAATTTCTACACTCTGTTTCAGCCATTCATAAGGAAGCAGAGTCAAGAAAGTCCAAAGTTGACTTCTACCTTTATACTGTTACCTTGTTACACTAAACTAACCATTTGCATGTAGTATACAAGTCTTCATATACAGAGGTGTGCATGCCAGATTTAAATAGAAAAGTTGATGTTTTCTTTTTTTCTAAATATTGACTCAAACTTTTTCTAATGGTAGTAAAATGTAAAGAAGAAAAAATAAGGTTGATCATTGATGTCTGACTGGATGACTTTTGGCACATAACTTCTGAAATTTTAACTATCTCACTTACAAAATAGATATAATAACCATTATATCTTATAATGGTAGTACAAGATGGAATTGTGTTTTTGGAATACTAACAATTTTTCTCTCCTAATTTATAAGCCCCAATGATCCTATTGCTACATAACCAATTTCCCCAAAACTTAGTAGTTTATAACAACAAACATTTATTATCTCATAATGCCTGTGTGTCAGTAATCTGCTGGATCCCCTGGTTCAGGGTTTCTTATGAGGTTGTAATCAAGTATCAGATATGGTCTCATCTCAAGGCTCAATGAAGAAAGGAGGTGCCAAGACAGCAGCAAGATCTGTATTCCCTTTACTATATGACAGCAAGATCCCAAAGAGGTAACAGTTCTCTGTTTTGTTTGAATAGATGAAGGATAACAATCCACCTGTGATAACACAGCCCTAGCATGTAATGTCAAATAAAAGACGAATTCCCAAATTCTTGAGTATGGTGCAGAAGTAGCGACAAGAGTAACTAGAAGGGTCTATGAGGAGAAATGAGGGATGTCTCAGTGGTTTTTGCAAGTACCAGGTTGCATGAGTGGACTGGTGACGCTAGGAAACAGATGTCTATTTGGCACTTTGTAAGCTCTGAGCAACTCAAACACAAGGTTGGGGAAATCGGCAGGAGGAAATTTTGCCATGACAATGAGTCATTTTCTGTCACCCTGGGAAGTATGGGTCCCCAAAATAAATCAGGTCAAATCTTCATTCCCATTACTAAAAAAAATAATAATTAAATACATAATTACATTAAACCTAGTCTATTTCTTTCACATTTGGGTTTGCACATTATTTTTACATTATATATATGATATACATAATATATATATGACCTAGTTCATGTATTGAATTGTTATAGGTACTTATTAAATGGTAGCTGTTATTTTAATTATATCTCAAGCTAACTGACATTCTGAACACCTCATAGAAATCAATCCTCTCTACATAAAGAGCATAAACTCTATTACACCCATGGGTCTACATTTATGTTGAAGGGAATGGTGAGTGATTAATCAATGTATTTCCAGAATTATCTACCTAGTAATTAATAATGCTCTGTACAAAGATTGATTTCTCATCTATTTATAGTCATCTTCTAATACCTATTTTCAGAATGGCATTTGATCTGTGGATACCTTATTTTCCCCACTCAGAAAGTGGTTACCTTAACCTTTCATGAAAATGTTATTTGAAAGTAGCTGGTAGTGCTGGGATACTACATTAATTAACCCTCTTAATAAAGGAGTTAGACTTTTAAATTATTTTCTTCCATTGAATCTCAGTACAAAGTAAAATACACTAAAAATCATTGAGTCGTAATTGCGAAACAATTATATAGGAGAAGCCTAAACATCTGCATCTAAAATAATTGCTGATATTTTTCAGTGCCTAATATTGTGCCCTGTGCTCTTCTAATTGTTTTATATATATATTTCATTTAATCTTCATCGTGTCAGTATGGAGTAAGTATAATTATACATTCTGTTTTAAAGAGAGGACACCAAAGCCTATGTTTACACACCTGGTAAGTAAATGAGCCAGAATTTTGACAAGTGAATATGGTGGCTAGAGTCTAATTCTTAAAAACTTTTTCAAGAATAAACTTTTCACATGATCAAAGTTGGGAAGGCACTGCAGTTAAGATTGAGAGACAACTCAAAGTGCATTTGGTTCAGAGTTCTGCCACTGACTAGCTGAATACATTTGAACAAGTCACTTAATATTTGTTAACCTCATTGTTTAAATCTGTATACTAGTACTTATCTGTCAAGTTTGTGATAAGAATTAAAATAAACAATACAGAGTCTGGAACATATTAATTTCTTAGAATAAAATCTGTGATTTTTAAGTCTTCTGTCTAGGATTCTTAGATGATCAATTGAGATAATTTCAGTGAAAACATTTCAAAAACTATAGGGCATAAGACAAGTGAAAGAAGCTATTTCTATTAATTAACAGTATTAATATGAATAGCTAATAATTTCAACATACTAGGCAATGAGGAAAAAAATGTATATATTAAGCTAAAAAACTTTACAGAAATTTTGAGAAACCCCCAAATTATGAAGGACTGTTTTACATATGAGAAAACTGAGTCACATAAGAGCTAAGTAGCATATGTTATAACCAAGAAGTAGTGGAGTTCGGAGTTCTCTTCAAACATAATTAACTGCAAAACTGTATGCTTTATAGCATAAAACATACTGATTCATAAGTTTTAGAAGCAGTCATTTCAGTGTCAATGAAATAATTTTATGGTAACTTGGGAACCAGTTATTTTAACTGGTGAAGTGATATATTTAAAATTTGTGATTTTTTATTGTAATAGTTGATGCATTTTAGGCAAGACTGGATATACCTTGAGGAGGGGAAGGGAGTTGGAAAATCTTCTGAAAGAAACAAACTTTTGTAGTTTATTTATTTTTTCAAGTGTTTTATTATTTTTATTGTTGTTCAAGTAGAGTTGTCTCCATTTCCCCCCACCACTCCCCTCAACTCCACTCATCCCTACCTCCCACCCTGAATCCTACGCCCATTTGGCTTTGTCCATGGGTACTTTATACACATTCCTTGATGGCCCTTCCCCTTCTTTTCCCCATTATATCCCTCCCCCTTCCCTTCTGGTTATCATCAATTTGTTCTTTATTTTAATGTCTCTGGTTATGTATTGTTTTCTTGTTTGTTTTGTTTATTAGGTTCCACTAGCCTTTGACAGAGCATGAATGGATCTGGAGAACATTAGGCTATGTGAAATAAGCCAGGTGGTGAAAGATAAACTTTTGCACTTTAAAAGATGTTATAAAATGCTCAGATTATTTTACCCATCTAGTTTTGCATCAGTCCATCTATACATTACTTTCTTCCTTCATATATTCAATAAATACCTGTAAATCTAGACTAGTGTTTGCTCTTATACTTGCATTTCACAGAACTGGAAGAAGATATATCTGAGTTCACATTACAACCTCAGAACTTCCTATTTGCATGATTCATAAAAGTTATACACTCTCAAAATTCAAGTAATAATAGTATCTATTTTATATAGTTGTTGTGAGTCCTCAATGTGATAATGCATCTAGAACACTTAGCACATTGTCTGGCATATGACAACCACTTAGTAATCCTTAGTTATCATCATCATCTTTTTTATCTTACCACAAATTTATGGAAAACTATTTTAAAATTTCACTCTGTATTAACTGGTTCTTTAGAAACAAGGGACTTATTTCTCTGGACATAATGGTTTATCTGGAAACAGAAGCACTATTTCCCTAGATGCAAACTTAGAAACATTACTCAGATTCCTAGGTTGCTCTGCCCCATTACATTAATCTCATTATGTCATTTTATGAATGTTACTTATCTAGCTTCAGCCAAGAGATAGGCCAAAGGTCTTCAGGGCCTTAGCTAAAAGGCTAGAAAAAACAGTAGTGAAGAAAGGTGTTGAAAGGAAGGGTTGTAACTATGTTGAAATTAGCTAGCTATGCAGGGGAATGAAATTATAAATGAAAGATTCTAGGTTGAAATAAATGGATTGATTGAAAACTAATAAGTTATTAAAGAAGCAGAGACAGGCCTGGAAATGAGAGGTTGGGTAGATAGTGGGAAAAGGTCAGTGCAGATGCAGGACATTCAGTTCCAGGAATAGGGGCCAGAAAGAAAGCTAAAGGACAGGTTGGGTGGGAGAGACACCAAGGAGAAGGCAAAGAGATCTGCCCTTCCCTGAGGTAATATGGGACAAAGGTTCTAGATCTAACTGTACTTTTCCACCTACATTTTTGCCTTTGAAGCTTGACAGCTAAGCAAAGAATAAATAGACCAAGGAGAACTGTGTGGACAGCATGCTGAAGGTCATGAAGAGTTACTAGAGATGTAATTCAGGAGGTCAACACTTCATACTCCAACATTAGTCTTTATATTTGCAGATGATTGTCCATATGGACTTAATATTACATCCTGCTTCCAGGCAACTGGACAAAATACTGTAACTTTCAGCTTTGCTTGGAATCATTTAGTATTTTTCACTGATAATTAAACAGTCACAAAAGGATAAACATTTAGTACATTAACATAAAATCTCTGGGGTGATGTTATAAAGCTCAGCATTTATTAACAACACAATGACATTATTTTTAGCAAGCCGGAATGCAACATTCATTTATTCTTTTTGCCATTTTCAGAGGTCACCAGATATAGAGGTCCCTGGCAACATTACTAGTGAGCTAAATACTTTAATACATAATGTAAAAGCTTTTTATAGAGGAATATAAGTTTAGCTAGAGTGTCCACTCAGCACTAAGGTATGCAGATTTTCTCCCTATATTGAATCAAATTTGTTGACATGTTGCTC
The DNA here is from genome assembly GCF_019186645.2 of Phyllostomus hastatus. NCBI lineage: Eukaryota > Metazoa > Chordata > Mammalia > Chiroptera > Phyllostomidae > Phyllostomus > Phyllostomus hastatus. The sequence goes on along the minus strand of NW_025333841.1, from coordinate 3,972,644 downwards.
CACAGAGTCCTTAAAAACTGATGTCTCCCTGGATTTATTGTAAACTCTGTACAGAGGATTCTGAACCTCACAGAGCACTATCTGCCATGGTACTTTGTCTCCAAAAGTCATTGCTCATTAACTTCATCTGCCTGGAAGAAGTTGGCACTGTGGAGATTAGACTACTTTGTTTGGCCAGTTATAGGGCAATGAAAAGATGTTTATACAGTCTAAAATGTATCAATTGATTGTTTAAACATTTTCTTTCCCTGCCTCTCAGGAGAATATAAAAGTTAAAAGCAAGACAGAAATAGTTCTGCAAAGCTCAGTGCTGTATATATACTGATAGGTATACTTCTCTCTCAGAAAATAAAAGGAAGTAAAAATTTATGAATATTTGAATTTTGCAAAGTTTAGATTCTTTTCTCTTTTTTATTGTTGTTCAAGTACAGTTGTCTCTAGATTCTTTTCATAACAATAACCTAAATTTAAACTGCTGTGTATCCCAAACAGTCCAGGCTTCTCAGGCAAAAAAAAAGTATGCTTAATATAATTACATTTTTTTATGCCTCAGAGTCACTATCAGTGGCAGTAAATACTGCCTGTGCTAGCTTCCTATTGCTTTTGTAAAAAAATTACCACAAACTCAGAGGTTTAACCAATACAGATTTATCACCTTTCTGTTTTATAGATCAGAAATCCTTATACCAGTTTCATTGGGTTAAAAATAAAAATATTGGCAGACCTTTCTTTTTGGAGGATCTAGGAGAAATTGTTTCCTTGACTTTTCTAGCTTCTAGAGGCTTCTCACATTCTTGGTTCATGCCCCTCTTCCTACATCCTCAAATCCAGCAGCGCAGTTTTCTTCAAATATCCCTCTCTTCTGACCTCTGCTTTTATTGCCTCTTTCCAGCACTCTTGCCTCCCTCTTCTCATGATTGAGCCCATCTGAATAATCCAAAATAATCTCTTCACCTCAAAATTTTTAATTGTACCTGTTCTCAATAACTTGTTTGGACTTTTTTCTCCCTCAGTTACCAGCTGTTGTGTGCACTGTTGTTTTTTTTTTTTTTCAAACTGATTTTCTCCTTCTAAGTTTCTATGAAGAATAAGAAGATGATTTGAGTTGATAGATATAAGGAGGGAGAGAAAAGAATAGAGAAAGGGAGAAGATTAAAGCTACACTCTGAATGAAATCTGAGGTAAAATCTTCTGCTAGTAAAGGATATGGTATACATGTTGTCCATTTAAAAGATTTTATTTCTTGCTTCTAATTTTCAGATGTGTTAGGAAGGGTTTAGTCTGCTAAATTATTTAGTACCACCTAACTATTCATAATCTATATCCACATTTAATTTAATTCTTTTTTTTCTGTTTTTGTACTCACAGTGCCCTCATGTTCCCTAGAATGCCCTTCTCTCATTTTTATCTTTTCCAGAATCCTTTTCAACCACAAATACTTCTCAAAGACTTTTTTACCCATTCTCTCCAAATTAATCACTTTCTTCTTTGTGCTGCTGTTGAATTGTGTTCCTGTTAAAACAGTTCTTACTCTGTCAGACTTAGTTGTTCATATGCATGTCTTCCCCTGCTAAACTGTGAATTCCTCAACACATATCACAGTCCCTGGTACAGAGTAAATTTCTGGGGAGACCAACACATAGTTTGTTGAGTATGTACCCAATATAGAGGGCCAAGAGGCTATGCTGGCCAGATGAAATGAATACTTACTAGTTCTAAAGTCTGATCACCACCACTACGTTGTTTTTCACTTGTTAAAACTCTGCAAGGAATACCTTTTGAATGGATGCATAAAGGTAAAATACGTAGTTATTGGGTATTATCACTTATAGTGCTTATTTTCTTTGTCACCCCAAAAAGGAACCTCAGCACTATTAACAGCCACAACTTAGTACTGAACTTGCCTTATCTTGTTTATAATTCCAAGTAGTTCCATGAAATGGGTATCCTTATCCACATTAGACAGTCAGGAAACCAATGGTAAAAAAAAAAGGCTTTTGCTCAAGAGCACACTATTATCAAATGTCAGAACTGGAACATCAACCCATATCTGTCCCAAATTACATTATTATAAGTGTCAGAACTAGAATAAGAACCCAGGTGTAACTTTTCTCTTAACCTCTATGCTGTATGACTTCCTAGATTTACTGTTTCAGAGGGATGGGTAGAGTATACATGTGTGCTCTTTCCACTTAATGTAAAAATTATATGTATGTGCATATGTACATGAGTATATATACATACATATTCTTTGCTAATAGCTGCATATTAACTCAATTTATAGAAGTACCATATTTTGTTCAACCATTGCATTGTTGATATTCATTTGAGTTATTTCCAGAATGTAATGTTTCTTTTTAGGCATCACCAAACAATGTAGCTATAAATATCCTATTTATGCTTTACCCACCAAAATCTTTATTTCTGTCACTATTTCACCTATGGTGGGATTATCAGACCAAATGTTACAAATATTTACTTTAATAAATATTTCTTGGATACTTTCCAATAACACTGCCATTAATAAATGGTTCTAAAAGCAGTCTATACAACTATCTATTTCCGCACCACCCACACTCATCAACAAATACGTTTGTCTGTTTGAAAAAAAATATTGTTAGGTGCATTGTTTTAATATATTTCCCTGACTCCTAGTAAAGAAGTGCATAGAATTCTATTTATTTCATTTATTCTGATCTTAACTCAAACACAATAATAGAATGCATAATGCAAAAACTACCAGTAATACAAGGGGAAATACACATGATCACAATTACTGTGGAAAATTTGAATAAATCTTTAAAAACAATGAGAGATGGAGTAGGTTTTTAATGAAGATTAATATTATTAATAATCTACCATGTATATACTTCATACCTTATAGGTAGAACATTCTTCTCATATGTTGATGGAAGCTTTATGGAAACTGTTACTCTTTGATAATAGGTAAACAACAGAATATTTGCATTTTAATTTTCTGTTAAGAACCTAAAAAGTATTTATTGCACTATGCATATTCTTTATCTTATATTACTCCATATATCTACACAATAGAGTCTGTCCAGTCCCTTCTGAGAAGGATTTGCTGAGGATATAGCCTTAGCTATAGAAGAGTATAGAAATATGCATGTCCATTAGTTTTTGATTGCTGTGGAACAAATTAGCACACATTTACCAGCTTAAAACAACAAACATTTATTACTTCATGATTCTATAGGTTAGAAATCTGGGCAGAATCCAGAATAGACTCTCTGCTGTACTTCTCACAAGGCCAAATTCAATGTACTGGCCTGGCTGATTGCTTATTTGGAAGCTCTAGGGAAATATCTGCCTCCAAGATTATTCAGGTTGATGGCAGATTTCAGTTCCCAGCAGTTTGGAGTCTGAGTTGCCATTTCCTGGAGGGCTGTTACAGAACCATGGGCTACTTTAAGCTCATAGGGGCCAATGTTGTTAGATCCTTGCCCCATGTCTCCTCCCTCTAATGGCGAGCAATGAACCTACATCCTGTCAAATCTTTCTTATGCTTGAAATCTGTTGATATCCACTCCTAGTATCAGCTTGAGAAAACTCTATTCTGTCAAAGGGTTCATATAATTAGGTTATGCCCATATGGAAAATCTCCATATTTTGAGGTCCACTGATTAGTATCCTCAATAACATCATCAAAATGCATTTTGTCATGATATGTATCATCAAAAGAGAAGCACCAAGGATTGGAGATCATGAGGAACACCTTAGAATTTTTCCAAGTACAGTATGGCTGACACACAAGTAACTTTGGAAATGTAGATAAAAATATCTTTTTAGTCTGTATTTATATGAAAAGAAATTGGAATGCTACTACTCAACAGAAAAAGATGCTAAGTATCAAGATACAGACAATCAAGGTTGGGTAGCATATAGTCTAATCCCAAGTCCAAAATTACAAATTACCATATCTGGAGGCACTGCAAAGTGTTACTAGCTTGGCTGGATTTAATTTCAGGTCATTTTGTTATTATGAAAGAGAAGCATGCCCATTATAGAACATGTATAAAACATGAGAAATCATAAAGAAGAAAACCAAAGCTAGTTCAAAAACCACCACTGAGGTAAGTAAGCACTGTTTACACTAAAAAACCCTGACGGATTTTTTTTTTTCACTTTGGGGCTCCGAACTGTTGGTTTGACAAAGAAGATAATATGTGGAGATGTGTTATGTGAGAAGCTAAAGAAAGAGGTAAACTCACTGTACTTGGAACTTCCTGGAAGAGAAAGATAAAAATACCAGGAATGTGGAATGGACCTAAAGAAGCATGGCCAGAGATGGGAAGGAGGTATCAGGAGATAATTCAAGGAGACTTGGAGTTTTGAGAAAAAGAGGAGAGGAGGATTAGGAAGCTGTGGAAGAGATTGGAGCAGTTGTAAAAAAATGAAACATTAGAGGTGGGAAAGATATCTATGTGTTGAATATTAAAAAGGACCTCCTGCTGTCTCTTCACAAAAGCTTTCAGAAGACCCAGCTTACATTTCAATGTTGTTTGGAGTCAGATTAGTGTTTCATTTATCTGTATATCCTCTCCCTCTCTCTCTCTCTCTCTCCCTCTCTCTCTCTCTCTCTCTCTCTCTCATCTAAAATATAGTTGGCATACAACATTATATAAGTTTCAGGTATAAACATAGTGACTTGATATTTATCTATCTTAATATGTGAACACCACATTAATTCTATAACTATCTGTCACCATGCAAAGTTATCACACTATTATTTACTAAATCCCCCTTCAGCATTTCATTTATCCCTCCACCTCCCTCTCCTCTGTTGTCTTTCAGATGGGATACCATGCTGAGCCTTCCCTCAAGATAGCCCAGGACATTCCAGTTTCAGAAACAAAGAGGAACATGTTTTCCATCTTTTTACCAAAGTGTCAAAAATGGTGCTTTCATCCTGTTCTTGTTTTTCTATTTTCTCAGTTCTTTCCCTGAATGTGCAATGAACTGAGTGTGAAAGGAAATAGCTCTGTCCTCTCATAACTTTTTTTTGGATGGCACATCCATCTTTGCTTGAGTTTTAAAAAATCTGCATTTTGTTTTACTTCTACAAAAAGAAAATTAGGGACTTCCGGCTAAGATGGAGGCATACGTAGACATACTATGTCTCCTCGCACAACCAAAATAAGGACAACGAAAATTTAGAAACAAACAAAAAAAACAGTACTGCCAGAAAATTGAACTGTATGGAAGTCTGAAAACCAAGGAGTTAAAGAAAAAACATTCATCCAGACCGGTAGGAGGGGTGGAGCCAGGCAGCCAGGTGGAGAGGATTCTCGGCAAAGAGGAAGCAGGAAGACTCAGGCATGCAGCCCAGTGAGGTGGCGGACTGTGGAAGGGCTTGGCGTACACGGTGGCTGGTGGACTGGGTGGTCCCACATTGATACACAGATTAACTAGGCGAAACTAGGGAGCAAGACAGACTGTGCAACCAAGGACCCCAGCACGAGAAAATAAAGCCTCAAAAAACCAATTGAAAACACCTGTGGGGGTTGAGATACTGGGAGACTCCCAGCCTCACAGGAGAGTTCCTTGGAGAGAACCACAGGGTCCCAGAACATACAGAAATCCACTCACATGGGAATCAGCACCAGGAGGGCCCAGTTTGCTTGTGGGAAGCGGAGGGAGTGACTGGAATCCAGCAGAGAGCGGAGCAAAACCATTGTTCCCTCTCGGACCCCTCCCCTACACACAGTGTCACAACCCAGCCTTGGTGAACACCTAAGGCTCTGCCCCTCACTACACAACAGCCACATCAAGACAAAAAAAAGGCCCAAATGAAAGAACAGATCAAACCTCCAGAACAAATACAACTAAGCAATGAACAGATAGCCAACCTATCAGATGCACAGCTCAAAGCATTGGTGATCAGGATGCTCACAGAATTGGTTGAATTTGGTCACAAATTAGATGAACAAATGAAGGCTATGCTGAGTGAAATAAAGGAAAATGTACAGGAAACCAATAGTGATGGGAAGGAAACTGGGACTCAAATCAATGGAGTGGACCAGAAGGAAGAAAGAAACAACGAAACAGAAAAGAAGGAAGAAACAAGAATTCAAAAAAAAGTGAAGAGAGGCTTAGGAACCTCCAGGACATCTCTAAACATTCCAACATCCAAATTATACGGGTACCAGAAGGAGAACAGGAAGAGCAACAAGTGGAAAACTTATTTGAACAAATAATAAAGGAGAACTTCCCCATTCTGGCAAAGGAAATAGAATTCCAGGAAGTCCAGGAAGCTCAGAGAGTCCCAAAGAAGTTGGATCCAGGGAGGAACACACTAAGGCACATTATAATTACATTACCCAACATTAAAAATAAGGAGAGAATCTTAGAGGCAGCGAGAGAATAGGGGACAGTTACCTGCAAAGGAGTGCCCATAAGACTGCCAGCTGATTTCTCAAAAGAGATCTTACAGGCAAGAAGGGGCTGGAAAGAAGTATTCCAAGTTATGAAAGGCAAGGATCTACATCCAAGATTGCTCTATCCAGCAAAGCTTTTATTTAGAATGGAAGGGCAGATAAAGTGCTTCCCAGATGAGGTCAAGTTAAAGGAGTTCATCATCACCAAGCTCTTATTTTATGAAATGTTAAAGGAACTTACCTAAGAAAAAGAACATAAAAATGTGTACAGTAAAAGGACAGCAAAGTCACACTTATTAATAACCACACCTAAAACAAAAAGAAAAACAAACTAAGCAAACAACCAGAACAGGAAAAAAAAAACACAAAAATGGAGATCACATGGAGGGTTATCAACAGGGGAGTGGGAGGGAGAAAGAGGTGGAAAAGGTACAGAGAATAAGTAGCATAGATGGTAGGTAGAAAATAGACAGGGGGAGGGTAAGAATAGTACGGGAAATGTAGAAGCTAAAGAACTTGTAAATATGACACATGGACATGAACTAAAGAGGGGGAATGTGGGTAGGAGAGGGTGTGCAGGGTGAAGGGGAGTGAAGGAGGAAAATGGGACAACTGTAATAGCATAGTCAATAAACTATATTAAAAAAAGAAAATTAGTACTGTTTCATTCCTGTTTATTTATGTGTCAAATATATACAGGTTGAATTTTTAAACATGTTTCTGGTTTATATTTCCTTCATTAAAAAGATTTACTATTACTGGTGTGGAATTTATCTTATTTCCTTCAAATCATTCACTTCTACTTAGCAATTGTTTTCAGAAAGAAGCTGTGTGAGTTCTATTCTAATACATACTTGATGTACACTTATTATCTGTTAGGCACTGTTCAAAGCACTGGGAATTATTTGCACTGATGGGTTGTCTTTAAGTCAGTAGTAAGCAACTGGGATTCAAGAAATTTATTAGGATTAGCACACTGAAGAAAGAAGGATCTAGAATGTTTCAGCTTCTAACCATGGGATGAAATTCTTATTCTTGGTTTTATCTTTCAAACAATATTTATAGTGGAGAGAGCATTTTTTTTAAATAAAGACTCTATGCTAGTTCAAATAGACATTCTATTCTTTAATACTTAAAACTGTTAAGGAAAAAGGATTTTAGCTTCAGCTACCTCTAGAATTAGGAAAGCAATAGCAGTAGTAGTAGTAGTAATAACTTTTTTCAAGAATATTAAAGAGACCCTGGCTGGGGTAGCTCAGTGGATTGAGCGCGGGCTGCGAACCAAAGCATCGCAGGTTCGATTCCCAGTCAGGGCACATGCCTGGGTTGTAGGCCATGGCCCCCAGCAAACACACATTGGTGTTTCTCTCTTCTTCTCTTACTCCCTCCCTTCCCTCTCTAAAAATGAATAAATAAAATCTTTATAAAAAATTAAAAAAGAATATTACAGAGAAAATTCATAGCGAGAGATTTTTAAAAACATTTTATTTATTTTTAGAGAGAGGGGAAGGGAGGGAGAAACAGAGGGAGAGAAACATTAATGTGTGGTTGCCTCTCATGTATCCCCTACTGGGGGCCCGGCCTGCAACCCAGGCATATGCCCTGACTGTGAATCGAACCTACAACCCTTTGGCTCTCAGGTCTTCACTCAGTCCACTGAACCATGCCAGCCAGGACCTGAGAGATCTTACATATGACCAAATATATCTAATACCTAGTTTACTTTTATTAATAAAGTAGGTTTAGCCAAGGCCGAGGGTTTAATGTGACTTATTTGTCTTGCATGTGCATTGTGCCTATGTGTTGCTCTCAAGAATTCTGACTCTCCCTCTGGTAGGGTGTTGGCAACCACCCTACTGGTTTCAGAAGCTGTAACCACCCCCCCCATGGGTAAGGCTGAATGAGAGACCTTGGAACCCTAAGCCACTGAGGAGAGAAAGCTTATCTCCCTGGCAGGGGCACCACATCTGCCTCCTTTACTTCTCCTTCCCTGGCCCCCAGTGGATGACTGGTTAGCCAATGACAGGTAAGATTCTTCAAAGGAGGGATGACCTAATACAGGTACAGTCACAAAGGGGCCCTCAGGGAAGAACTTGGGGGACTATAGAAAAAGGGAGTGATGGACCATCACCCCTCGACTTTGACATAGCCTGAGTCCTCATTCTGTCTGCGAGAAGTCTCCTAATCACTCGGCTGCCTTACTTCCCCTGCCTAACTTAAGCCTGAAACAGTGATAGAGGGCACTGCAGCCCAGGGCAGGAAAGGGCGTGTTTCCTGGGGTGATCAGGCCTAAGAATGAATGCATAAAATCCTGTGAAAACTACTTTGCTAATACCCTTAATTTAAATGATAAGGGTCCAAGCATGAAATGAGTTTGTTTCTCCAAAGTTTTATGGCTCTTTAGTTATCTGACCTTCACACAAAATAAGCCCTCAGAGTTCTTTGAATGTCATTTATTGTTTGATCATTACTGCCTGACAATAATTGAGCTTTATGTATATATGCCCTGTTTATGTATGCAAATTAACCCAATAAAAGAAATTGAGGAACAGCCTCCTGGTCATTCTCCTTTGAGAGATTGGCCACTTTTCCTCCCCAAGAAGATCATGTCTTGGTAGATTTATTCTCATCTATGGCAGTTGGTTGAGGGAAGGCACAGTAGGGTTATTCAGTTGGTTGGAACGTCATCCCACACACCAAAATGTTGCAGGTCCGATCCTCCAGCAGGGCACATACAGGTATCAAACCCTGGTCAGAGCCCTCATGGCAGGCAACCTATCAATGTTTCTCTCTCTCATGGATGTCTTTCTCTTTCCTCCTTTCTCCCTTCTGCTCGCTCTAAAATCAATAAACATATTCTCTCTGGAGTGAGAATTTAAAAAAAAGAAAGAATTCTGACTCTCCTATTTGAATCATGTCTATTGGCTCTAGAGCATTTAAAATGGCACTCAACTACAAAAATAGGAAAAAGAGAAAGGTCTGGAGAGACTGGTTTCCTGTTTTAATTTAATTCAAATTCAAATTTAAATGATTTTTTTAATTTTTACCAAACTCATCTCATACATGTAAAGTTTTAGAGAGCTCTCTCTTTCTCTCTTTCTCTCTCTCTCTCTCTCTCTCTCTCACACACACACACACACACACACACACACACACACAGCCCCTTTCTCTCCTGCTCCATCATCTTGTTAAATTGGACCAAAAGCAACCACTTACAATGAAATTCAGCTTTCTTTTTACCTTGGTATTTTACTCTATATTTTCATGTTTTTTAGCTTTTCTAATTTAGATATTTTCTGCTGACTTTCTACTATTGAGGATGAAGATTATGCTTCGTTTCACTGCACCTTGAGCTTGATTTTGGCCCAGTCTCACACACAAACATTTTCCTCCTTGAAACTCCTCAATAAAACTATTTAATACTTTTTATTTTGATAAGTTTTCAATATTTTCATTATTTTGGATATGGAATTATTTCTCATAGGTCAACCACGCAATAATGTACAATGATTACAGCACACTTTTTGCATTTTTCATCTACTTCTGAGGTAATAAGTTGTCTCTTTACTGGTTTGCCTAATAAGTATATATCAAATTAACTCATTCTGAAACTCACTTTGTTACAATAAGGTTAAACATGTCAAGAAATCTTTTATTTTACTTCTGTTTGAGAAATATCCTTCTTGGAGCCCTTGGTCATTGAGTTCTGATTGGGAATATTTGCTCTCTAGGCCAGCTGCACAGCTGTCATCTGATGTCTCCTTTGGTTATCTATCCTGGGGATTATCTGCACTTCTCCTATGTATTGTGGTCCCTGTTTCTCAGCTCCTTTGTGTGGTGCACACTTGTTGCACTCCTCAGGTTCCCTTTCAATGAAGGATTTGTTATGTAGCTGCTACACGTCTTGTCTGCAAACAGCTATCCCCTGTCAGTCCCTGTCAGGATTGCTTCAGCTTCAGGTTACCTTATCCGAGGCCAAATCCCTTTCTGGAGAAAGCCACAACCAAATATGATTGATACAAGTGTTTAAAAGCCTGACATCTTGGCTCAATTTGGGACAATTTTAAATGACCAGTTAGTCTAGCTCCCAATCACCTAATGGTGTCAGCCAAGGTTTTCTTTGGGCCTGCATTGCAACTCATCCTCTCTTCAGCACAGTCTACCCTTTACCTTCTACAGGTGTTGATTTCAATGGCATTCCTGAATAAATATCCTGCATGCCAAACTTCACCTCAAGCTTTTTTTCATAAAGACCCAATATGCAGTAATTTTTCTTTTTTCTTCTTTTGCTGCCTCTTTTTGGTGGAGCAAATTATTTAGCAGCAGTTTCCTGAAAATAGCTAATTTCTAGAGTTTCTATATTTCTTCCATACTTCTTCATTACCATTAAGGCATTAGTTATATACTAAACTGGAATTCTGGTATAATCTACAAAAATTCAGTAATCAAGATAAGTTCAGAATCGTTTAAAATTAACAATGTAAGTATATTCCACTTCATAAACCCTGATGTGGTTAAAAAATGAAGTAAACTGATAAATAAAGTGACATTGGATTTTGTGACAAGACATGTACTTTCAAGAGAATATTCATGTTGCTTTAAGAACACTTGCTATATTACTAGAGGTAAGGACAAAGGGTGGGTAATAAATATAGAATGCAAATCTATAGTACACAATAATATGTAAATAAGAAATAAGTACATATAATCATAACTTATCAACTGTGATTTATTGAAAAATTAATTTTAGATACTATCTATGTGTCCTCATTATGTACCATACACTGTGTTAAGTACTTAGATACATTATGAACAACAGTTTTTAGCTAACCCACTGAGGCCCATGCTATTAAAATTTTTATTTTACCAAAAAGAGACTGAGGGCCAATGAAGTTCATTTTCCAAAAATTACTGAGTTATCAAATAGTGAAATTTGTGTTAAAACTTCGTTTTTAGCTGATTCTGGGTTATGGCCTTTACATCTAGACTGAACAGCCTGCCCTATGAGAAATGCTCATTTGTTTATTTATTTTCAGCTTTATTGAGATATAATTGACATATAAATTGTGTAAGTTTAAGACATAGAATCCGATTATTTTCTACACAAATATTTACAAAATGATTAGCACAATAAGTTAGTTAATACATTCATCACTCACATAAATACTTTTCCGTTTGTGGTGGGAACATTTAAGATCTACTCTTCTTAACAACTTTTATGTATATAACATAAAATTTTTAAACACAGTCACCATGCTGTACATTAGATCCCCAGAACTTACTTCATTTTATAACTAGATGTTTGAACCCTTTGACAGACATTTCCTCATTTCTGCCACCCCAGCCCCTGGCAACCTACATTCTTATCTCTTTTTCTCTGAATTCAGCTTTTTTAGATTCCACATATAAGTGAGATCATATGGTATTTGTCTTTGTCCAACTTATTTGACTTAGTATTGTGTAATGCCCTCAAGGTCCATCCCTGTAATTGTAAATTGTAGGATTTCCCTTTTATTCATGGCTGAATAATATAAAATAGTGTGAATATAGATTTATTTGTATATTTTATACAGGTGTTGATCTCAATGGCATTCCTGAATAAATATACCACATGCCAAATTCTTGCCCAGCATTATTTAATATAGAAATATAAAATAAATATGCATTAATAAGTGTACTTATTATTTATAATATGTTACATTTATTAATAAATATAATATACACAACAATGGTGCTTAATGTATATCACATTTTTAACCATTTATCCATTGAGTTTTCTTTCACTTACTTCTATAAACTTTAAAGTAAGCCATGAGAAATTTGCTTCCAGCACAGTAGAGTCTCACCTTATGTAAAAATTATTTTCCTAAGTTAAGTTTAGAGCTTAAAGCAGGTATGTCACTATTGCTTTTTTTTTAAAGATTTTATTTATTTATTTATTTATTTATTTATTTAATTTTTTAGAGATGGAAGGCAGGGAGATAGAGAGAGAGAAAGAGAAACATCAATGTGCTGTTGCTGGGGGCCGTGGCCTGCAACCCAGGCATGTGCCCTGACTGGGAATTGAACCTGCGATGCTTTGGTTCACAGCCTGCGCTCAAACCACTGAGCTATGCCAGCCAGGGCCACTATTGCTTTTTAAATACTTTAAATTATCCATATTGTATTTATATTATGTTTAACCCAGCATAGCCAGTCTTTTCCTTCATCTGTTGAAACAGATTGTTATTTGAAACAGAATGCCATTTTTAATATTGAGTATACACTGAAAGAGTTGACTTGATAGTGACATTATGTTAAATGAGAAATATGTATCATTAATCACTGGATTCACACTGAGCACTGAGCACAAACAGTTTAAGTCATGTAAGTTAATTGTGCATAAAGATGGTAAAATCCTGTAGCAGGAATTGCAAATCTCTTCTACTAAGGATCTTCATCAAAAGAGAGAGCAAGGTTTGGAAATTTAAAAAGATGACAGAGAAGGGATAGGTTATTTTCCAGTGCAGATTTGGAGAAAAAACAAGAAGTCTAGGACAAGTAAGCCAGAATACTAAAATTGCATTCATGACTATCAGGAAAGATAGTTTTCTAACAGAAACTATTGATAAGATTTTTAGCATAAAATAATCATGATTTGAGTGAAGATAAAAACTTTTCAAGTAGATAGGAAATTTAATAAATAGCTAATCAACATGACATATCATTTAAAGTTACCCAAGGTTGTTTTGTTTTTGTTTGTTTGGGCCTTTCTTTCTCAGGCTAATCTAAGTTACTCTCTATCTTTTGAAGTCAAGATGATCCTAGAAGGCAAAAGTCAACTCCAAATTGCAAAAATTGAAAAGACATTAAATTATTGAATGGTGAAGCAAACAGGATAAAATGCCTCTTTGTATTCCTTATACAATAATGCAAGTGAAATTCATTTCTTTAAACTTCATAGGAAGAGGAATACTTGAGTGTTTAGGAAGAAACTCTTGATAAAAGGAAAGTTGATGTTACTATTATCACTTTGCTATGTAAATATGTGTTATAATATTTTTACTTCATATTATATCTGTATTGATTTTATTGAACAAAAAGATCATGTTTTTTTGCCCTGGCTGGCGTAGCTCAGTGGATTGAGCATGGGCTGAGAACCAAAGTGTCGCAGGTTCGGTTCCCAACCAGGATACTTGCCTGGGTTGCAGGCCATAACCCCCAGCAACTGCACATTGATGTTTCTCTCTCTCTCTCTATCTCCCTCCCTTCCCTCTCTAAAAGATAAATAAATAACATCTTAAAAAAAAGATCATGGTTTTCACTGTTACAACCAAGACCATGGTCGCTTTGGCTGAATACTTCTTATATGACCTGAACATCTTTAAACTCAAATTTCTGCACTGGAAATGGTGAGGGACTTAAGCATCAGTGTTGGAAAATAATTGTATTTGAAAATTGCAATATTATTTAATGTAAAAATGGTTTTCAATTGTATCTGATATATCGATAAATGTTATATGAGTAGGACAATATTAGTAACATATTTGGTGAATGTCAGAGGAGACACAGGGGCCTTTGGACTCTTGCCCAGCATTTTCTCTGTCTCAAACTATCACATCATTTAGTGATGAATCTGTAATTGTATATAAAATATATGGCACATAGTAAAACTTGTACATAAGGACAGAGCCGAGAGTCATAGTTGGTTTTATTTTTTTCATACTTTTGGTATAATTTTGTGACTAAGAAGCTTCCACTTTTGCCCCAGTTCTCCATCTTTAAAATTTATCTATGCATCTGTGACAGAGAGATCCTAATTTGTAGTGACTTAGACACTAAAAATGTTTGTTTCTTAATAAACAGAATATAAACCATCCAGAACCAATAGGCAGGTCACAGTGTTTCATTTGGTCATTAAATACTTTGACTACTTTCTTTATATTTCCTTACCATTATTTCTGAACGTTGTCCTCAACAGCATAGTTAAAGGTGGGTTTCAGGCATGCGTGTTTGTTGGGAACCGCCCTGACTGGTATCAGAAGCTGAAACCCCCACCTAGGCTAAGGCTAAGGGAACGCCCTTGGAACCGTAAGCCAGCATGGAGACAAAAGCTTATCTCCCTGGCAGAAATGCTGCTTCTGCTGCTTTATTCATAACTGAACCCCCAAAAGCTTGGTCGGTTAGCCAAAGATGGGTAAGATTCCCCACGGGGGAATGACCTAAGACAGGCACGATCACTTTAGGAAGCCCCCCAAAAGAAGGACTTGAGAGGCTGCAGCAAAAGGGTGTGATGGACCCTTGCTCCACGGCTTTGACATAGCCCGAGTTCTCATCAGGGAGAAAATCTCCTTATCTCTTAGTTGCCTTGGTTTCCGTGCTCCACCTAAGCCTAAAACAATGACAGGGTGGTGCAGCTCTGTGCTGAAAAGGGCGGATTCCCCGGGTGATCAGGCCTAAGAAAGAATATGTAAACTACTGTGAAACCTTCTTTGTTTAGAATGCTCTCAGTTGAATGAGAGGGGTCCAAGGAGGAAGTCAGTTTGTTCCTCAAAGTCTTACAGCTCTTTGACCCCGACTCAAAATAGACCGGCAGAGTTCCTTGTTTTCTATGGTTCCTTACTTCCCCCTAAGGAGTACTGTACTTTACCTGAATTATTATGCAAAATGAGCCAAATAAAAGCAGGTATGGACTGTAAATCGGCATGCTCCCCACTAGGGGGCGTGGCCATTTCGTCCCTACTTCTCCGCAGAAACTAGTCTGTCTCTGTGCATGTTTTTTCTCGCATGTTTTTCATCGAGCCATCCGCAGCGTTCCGTGATCACTGCTGGCCGGTGACCCACGCATCACGTGTTGTCTTTCTTTTTTTAATTTTTAAATTTTTTATTGTTGTTCAAGTACAGCCTGTCTCCATATGTACCCCACCACGCCCCCACACCCCACTACTCCACACTTCCCACCCCTGAACCTACCTTCTTTTGCTTTGTCCATGTGTTCTTTATACATGTTCCTTGATGGCCCTTCCCCCATTATCCCCTATTATCCCTTTTCTCCCTCCTTTCTGGTTACTGTCAGTTTGTTCTTTATTTCATGTCTCTGGTTACGTTTTGCTTGCTTCTTTGTTTTGTTAATTCCACTTATAGGTGAGATCATATACCATTTCTCTTTCACTGCCTGGCTTATTTCACTTAGCATAATGCTCTCCAGATCCACCCATGCTGTTGTGAATGGTAGGAGCTCCTTCTTTCTTTCTGCTGCATAGTATTCCATTGTGTAAATGTACCACACTTTCCTGATCCATTCATTTACTGATGGGCACTTAGGTTGCTTCCAGCACTTGGCTATTGTAAATTGTGCTGCTATTAATGTTGAGGTGCATAGGTTCTTCTGAATTAGTGTTTCAGGATTCTTAGGGTATAGTCCCAGCAGTGAAATTGCTGGGTCAAAAGGCATTTTCATTTTTTAGATTTTGAGGAAATTCCATACTGCTTTCCATGGTGGCTACACCAGTATGCATTCCCACCAACAGTGCACTAGGGTTCCCTTTTCTCTACAACCTCTCCAACGCTTGTTGTTTGTTGATTTGTTTATGATGGCCATTCTGACCAGTGTGAGGTAGTATCTCATGGTGGTTTTAATTTGCATATCTCTGATGGCTAGTGATGCTGAGCATCTTTTCATATGTCTCTGGGCCCTCTGTATGTCTGTTACAGGGTGCAGCCAAGAGGGTGGACCCAAATGGGCATTTGAAATGGGGTCCAGAACTTAAGGTGTCCAGGAGATTTTAAGATGTCTCCATCCCCCCACCCAGGGTGTGGGTTGGGGGAAGAGATAAATGGAGCAAGGCCATTGAGAGCTGTTTTGCATAGCAACAGCCTTGCAGCTACCCTCTGGCGTGGTCATTTAACATATCTATAGCCTTTGGCTGGTTGCATGGATATGTTAAATAGCTGTGATCATCTCTGAGCCAGGGGAATGGAAGTAACTTCCCCACCAAGACGTGACTGGGGGCAGATCCCCCAAGCTACAGCACCTGCGTCGGAGCTCGGAGAAGATTGGCTCCAGGACGTGGGGCCACACCTGCCCAGACTCAAGATGGCAGCCCAGTAAAGCTGGAAGGATATGAATTCTGGCAAGTGAAGCCAAGTGTGGGAGGAGTCGGAAATGAGGCTGCAGAGGAAGATTGGCCGCAGGGATCTAAAACCCAGACTTGGCGGCCATTAGGAGGGAACCGTGCACAGCCCTGAGAAGGAGAGCCATGCGCAGCCCTGAGGGGAGAGAACCGTGCTTCTTGAGGAGAGAACCGCGTGGCTTTGACGGAGTGGAGACTCCTGCATCCCAAAGAGAACCACGCGGCTTTGACAGAGTGGAGACTCCTGCATCCCAGAGAGAACCGTGCTGCTTTAGGAAAGAGAACCACGCGGCTTTGATGGAGTGAGGACTCTCCCTTCCCGCAGCCATAGGAGAAAGAACCATGCGGCTTTGGCAGAGTGAGGACTCTCCCTTCCCGCAGCCATAGGAAAGAGAACCATGCCTCTTTAGCAGAGTGGAGACTCCCGCATCCCTCAGAAGAGAGAACCACGTGGCCTTGACAGAGTGGAGACTCCCGTGGCCCTGGGAGAGAGGACCACGTGCCTGTGCCAGAGTGGGGACCCCCACAGCTTTAGAAGGGGAACCACCACCTGGTTTTAGCAGAGATCCCGGCGACTCAGCCGAGGGTGCCGGGAACCCAGGGAGGTCTCCCAGTCGAAATGGAGGACTAACTAAGAACCAGAGGACTGTCTGAGCCACGGACTTCGTTTTCCTTTCCTGAGATACGGTACTCTGGACTGGGCAAAGGGGGAAGGAAGGAAGGACTGTGTCTGTTTGTGGATGTTTTAAGGGACTTTAGGATTTTTGATGAAGACATTAGGTCACTACTTGAAGTCTCTATAGCATTAAATAAACATTTCCTTTCCTTTTCACGAATCTCTGGCATTGAGAGATGTCTTTCCTCGGGCGGCGGACATAACGGACCCGGGGCCTTCTTTCAATAATAGTATATTGTCCCAGGCCCCCCTTGTTCTGTTCTGTAACATGTCCTCCTTGGAGAAGTGTCCCTTCAGGTCTTTTGATCATTTTTTACTTGGTTTGTTTGTCTTTCCTGGAGTGTAGTCATGTGAGTTCTTTATATATTTTGGAGATCAAACCTTCTGAGGTATAATCGGCAAATATGTTTTCCCATACAGTTGGTTCTCTTTTCATTTACTATTGTTTTCCTTAGCTGTCCAGAAGCTTTCTATTTTGACAAGATCCCACTTGTTTATTCTTTCCTTTATATCCCTTGCTGTAGGGGACATATTGGTGAAAATGTTACTACATGGAACATCTGAGATTTTCCTGCCTATGTTCTCCTCTAGGACTTTTATGTTGTCGTAACTTATATTTAAGTCTTTTATCTACCTTTAATTTATTTTTGTATATGGTGTAAGTTGGTGGTCAAGTTTCTTTTCTTTTTTCTTTTTTTTTTTTTTGCATATCGCTGTCCAGATATCCCAATACCATTTGTTGAAGAGGTTATTTTTCTTCCATTTTATGCTTTTGACAACTTTGTCAAATATTGACCATAGAGACTTGGGTTTATTTGTGGACTGTCTATTCTGTTCCATTGGTCCATGCATCTGTTCTTATCCCAGTAGCAGGATGTTTTGATTACAGTGGCCTTGTAATACAGTTTGATATCAGGTATTGTGATCCCTCCTACTTTGTCCTTTTTCAAAATTGCCGTAGCTATTTGGAGTCACATATGGTACCACATAACTTTTTGAAATGTTTGTTCTATGTCTGTGAATTATATCATTGGCCTTTTAATAGGGATCACATAGAATATATAAATTGCTTTGGGTAATATGGACATTTTGATAATGTTGATTGTTCCAATGCATGAGTGCATGTTCTTTTTCATAATAAGAGATGTAGCATAGAAAAATTCAAATGTGTGGCATTCAGTAAAAGTTGCACATAGTGCAAATTTTTAAGTTAGAGAAAAAAGAAAATGAAAACTACTGAAAAAATGCTTCTGTTGAAAGTTATAAAATAAACACAGAATAAATAGAAATAAAATAGAAGGGAGAAATATGTATATATAAGAAGAACTTATAAATAAAATTATAAGCAATAGAGAACCTAACCAACTCCAATTTGTAAAACTTAAAAAAGCTTCTGAAAAGATTTTTCAACAAAATATAAAGTAAAATTTTATGACAGAAAATAAATAGAAACAAGTATAGTAGAAATATTATCATGAGAATATTAAAATAGTAAATCAATTTGATGCTACATTTAGAGAATATATTCTTAGTAAATATAACCAATGTAAGAAGTAAAACATTTGAATAAATCAAGAAATTATGTCTGTTTATTCTGTAGTTAAAATACTTTACTGACCAGTATCACACCATGCAAAATAAGTACAAGACCCAAGGAGGTTTAAAGTACTATTTTTACAAATGTTCAAGAAACAGACAATTTTTCAAATGTTTTTATTATTGTTCAAGTAAAGTTGTCTCCATTTTCCCCCCACCATTCTCCCCCACCCAACCCACCCCTACCTCCCACCCTCAATCCTACCCACCTTTGGTTTTGTCCAAGTGACCTTTATACATGTTCCTTGATAATCCTTCCCAGTCTTTCCCCTGCTCTCCCCCCTCCTCTCTCATTATCGTCAGTTTGTTCTTTTTTAAAAAAATATATATTTTACTGATTATGCTATTATAGTTGTCCTATTTTCCCTCTTTTATTCCCCTCAACCCTGCAAGCCCCCTCCCACCCATATTCCCCCTCTTTAGTTTATGTCCATGGACCATACATATATGTTGTTGGGTTTCTACATTTCCTATACTATTCTTAACCTCCTCCTGCCTATTTTCTACCTACCATTTATGCTACTTATTCTCTGTACATTTTCCACCTCTCTCCCCCTCCCAATCTCCAGTTTATAACCCTCCACCTGATCTCCATTTCTGTGGTTCTTTCCTGTTCTGGTTGTTTGCTTAGTTTTTTGTTTGTTTGTTTGTTTGTTTGTTTTAGGTATGGTTGTTAATAATTGTGAATTTGCTGTCATTTCACTCTACATGTTTTTGATCTTCTTTTTCTTAGATAAGTCCCTTTAACATGTCAGATAATGAGGGCTTGGTGATGATGAACTCCTTTAACTTGACCTTATCTGAGAAGCACTTTATCTGCCCTTCCATTCTAAATGAAAGCTTTGCTGGATAGAGCAATCTTGCATTGTAGGTCCTTGTCTTTCATGACTTGGAATACTTCTTTCCAGCCCCTTCTTGTCTGGAAGGTCTCTTTTGAGAAATCAGCTGACAGTCTTATGGGCACTCCTTTGTAGGTAACTCTCTCCTTTCCTCTGGCTGCTTTTAACAGTCTCTCATCTTTAATCTTGGGTAATGTAATTATCATGTGTGTTGGTGTATGCTTCCTTTGGTCCAATTTCTTTGGACTCTCTGAGCTCCCTGGACTTCTGGAAGTCTGTTTCCTTGGCAAGATTAGGGAAATTCTCCTTCATTATTTTTTCAAATAAGTTTTCCATTACTTGCTCTTCCTCTTCTCCCTCTGGTACCCCTATGATTCAAATATTGGAACATTTGAAGTTGTCCCATAGGTTCCTAAGCCTCTCCTCATTTTTTTGAAGTCCTGTTTTTTTCATTCTGTTCTGGTTGCATGTTAATTTCTTCCTTCTGGTCCAAACTGTTCATTTGAGTCCTGGTTTCCTTCCCATCACTGCTGGTTCCCTGTACATTTTCTTTTATTTCACTTAACATAGCCTTCATTTTTTCATCTAATTTGCGACCATATTCAACCAATTCTCTGAGCATCCTGATTACCAGTGTTTTGAGCTGTGCATCTGATAGGTTGGCTATCTGTTCATTGCTTAGTTGTATTTTTTCTGGAGATTTGATCTGTTCTTTCATTTGGGCTATATATTTTTTTCTCTGTGTGCCTGTTACGTAGTTAGAGGCAGAGCCTTAGGTGTTCACCAGGGTGGGGCAAGCCACGTCCTTGCGTTATGATGCTGTATGTGGGGCAGGGGTCCCAGAGGAAACAATGCCACTTGCTTGGCTCTCTGCCAGTTTTCAGCCACTTCCCCTGCTACCCACAATCAAATTGGACACTTCTGCTGTTGATTCCTGGGTTGGTGGACTTCTTTATGTTCTAGGACTCTGTGGGTCTCTCCAATGACCTCTCCTGTGAGTCTGGGAGGTTCTCCTGATGCTGCCTAAATCCCCACAGGTGTTTTCAATCAGAGGTTTGAGACTTTATTTCCCCACGCTGGAACTCGGTCCCACAGTCTGTCCGGCCCCCCAGTTGTTCCTCCTGGTTTATCTGCACCCAGTCCACAACCCCCTACTTCTCCAGGTCCACCAGCTGCTGCCTTGGCCACCACCTGCTGCCTTTCCCTCCCTGGTCTGCCAGCCACCACTTTGCTGTGAGTCCTCTCTGCCTGGCTGCCCATCTCTTCCCCTCCTTCTGGTCTGGATGAATGTTTCTTCTTTAACTCCTTGGTTGTTGGACTTCTATACCGTTTGGTTTTCTGTCAGTTCTGGTTATTTTTTGTTTTTAAATATATTGTTGTCCTTCTTTTGGTTGTGCAAGGAGGCACAGTGTGTCTATCTTCATCTTCGCCAGAAGTCCAGTTTGTTCTTTATTTCAACAAAGAAACAGACAATTCTTATCTAGTAAAACTGTTTCAGAGAAGCAAAAGAGAAGAAAATCTATCCTACTCATTATGAGACTGGAATAACCTTGACATCGGTACTTGACAGGGATGGTGCAATAAATAAAATTTATAAGCCTATATCATTAACTATAATATATATAATAAACTTCAATAAAACATCAATAAATTCAATACATCAATGCATAAGATATATGATGCATCATAAAAAAGTAATATCTAACTGAGAATCATGAGAATAGTTTCATATTAGAAAATCAATTACTGTAGTTGAAAATTCAATCCCTATTTATGGTAAAGCTACTAAAGAACTAGGAATATGAGAGTTCCTTTAATTCATAATGGGTGTCAATCAGAAACCTATAATAATCATCATAATTACTGTTATCTCTTTAAAATTTGTCATTTACTACTCAAGATCAAGTCAAGAATTCTCTCTATCTTTGCTATAATTCATTATAGTAATGGACAGGCTAGTCCATGAAATAAGACATGAAAAAATGTGTGTAAAGAATATAAAGGAGACTTCTGGCCAAAATGGAGGTGTAGGTAGACACACTGTGCCTCTTCACACAACCAAAAGAAGGACAACAATTTAAAAACAAAAAACAACCAGAACTGACAGGAAATCATACTGTATTGAAGTCTGACAACCAAGAAGTTAAAGGAAACATCCATCCATACCAGTAGGAGGGGCGGAGTAAGTGGCCAGGAGGAGAGGATTCATGGCAAGGCTGCAGCAGGCAGAACAGGCGAGGCGACAGATAGTGGAACAGGCATGCAAGGCTGCAGTTGGGCCATCCCACATTTGTGCACAGACAAACCAGGTGAAACAAAGAGGGAGGGGGAACTCCCAGCCTTACAGGAGAGTTCATTGGAGAAACCCACAGGGTCCTAGAACATACACAAACCCACCCACATGGGAATTGGCACCAGAAGGGCCCAATTTGCTTGTGGGAAGTGGGGGAAGTGACTGAAAGCCAGCAGAGAGTAGAGCAAGTGCCATTGTTCCTTCTCGGAACCCTCCCCAACATACAGTGTTACAACACAGCAAGTGGGTTGACCTGCCCTGGTGAACACCTAAGGCTCTGCCCTTCACTACACAACAGCCACATCAAGACAGAAAAAAATGGCCCAAATGAAAGAACCGGTCAAAGCCTCAGAACAAATACAACCAAGCGATGAAGAGATAGCCAACCTATCAGATGCACAGTTCAAAGCACTGGTGATCAGGATGCTCACAGAATTGGTTGAATTTGGTCACAAATTAGATGAACAAATGAAGGCTAGACTAAGTGAAATAAAGGAAAATGTACAAGGAACCAATAGTGATGGGAAGGAAACTGGGACTCAAATCAATGGAGTGGACCAGAAGGAAGAAAGAAACAACCAAACAGAAAAGAAGGAAGAAACAAGAATTCAAAAAAATGAGGAGAGGCTTAGTGTCTCTAAACGTTCCAACATCCAAATTATACGGGTGCCAGAAGGAGAACAGGAAGAGCAACAAATTGAAAACATGTTTGAATAAATAATAAAAGAGAACTTCCCCAATCTAGCAAAGGAAATAGACTTCCAGGAAGTCCAGGAAGCCCAGAGAGTCCCAAAGAAGTTGGACCCAGGGAGGAACACACCAAGGCACATTATAATTACATTACCCAACATTAAAAATAAGGAGAGAATCTTAGAAGTAGCGAGAGAAAAGGGGACAGTTATCTACAAAGGAGTGCCCATAAGAGTGTCAGCTGATTTCTCAAAAGAGACCTTCCAGGCAAGAAGGGGCTGGAAAGAAGTGTTCCAAGTCATGAAAGACAAGTACCTACATCCCAGATTGCTCTATCCAGCAAAGCTTTCATTTAGAATGGAAGGGCAGATAAAGTGCTTCTCAGATAAGGTCAAGTTAAAGGAGTTCATCATCACCAAGCCCTTATTTTATGAAATGTTAAAGGGACTTATCTAAGAAAAAAAACATAAAAACATGTATAGTAAAATGACAGCAAATTCACAATTATTAACAACCACACCTAAAACAAAAAGAAAAACAAACTAAGCAAACAACCAGAACAGGAAAGAACCACAGAAATGGAGATCACATGGAGGGTTATCAACAGGGGAGTGGGAGGCAGAGAGAGGTGGAAAATGTACAGAGAATAAGTATCATAAATGGTAGGTAGAAAATAGACAGGGAGAGGGTATGGGAAAAGTAGAAGCCAAAGAACTTATATGTATGACACATGGACATGAACTAAAGGGGGAAATGTAGGTGGGGGGGTTACAGGGTGGAAGGGAGTGAAAGGGGGAAAATTGAACAACTGTAATAGCATAATCAATAAAATGTATTTAAAAATGTTATAAAGGATATAAGAAAATGATGGTACTTTTTAGAGTATTTCATTTTCTACATAAAAATTAAAGAATATATCTATATAAACTATTAGAATTAATAACAAATATATTACATTTATTATATGCAATTAGATAATGATATAATTAATAGTATTTCCATAAAACTCAACTACTAATTAGAAATGATCATTAAAAATTACCCATTCACAATAGCAACAACAAAAAATACACTCCTTAGGATTAAATATGGAAAAATACATGTGATACCTTGATGGACATAATTGTACAACTTTATTGAAAGACATAAATGTTGATCTTCCAAATTATAGAATGTACATCACTAAGAGTTAATCCTAAAGTAAACTCTGGTCCTTAAAGTGATTTTGATGTGTCAATAACGGTTCATACTTGGTTAAGAAGTAATAATTAAAAAGTACCATTTTGGTAAGTGATGATAATGGGGTATGCATGTGTGGGGTCAGGGCTTAGGTGGGAAATCTCTGTACCTCCCTCCCACTTGTGTTGGAAACTCGAAAATGCTTTAAAAAATAAAGTCTTAGAAAAAGCACTCTAAAATTTTACCATAAAACTAAGGATTTTAGCATGTTTGTACATAAAAATTCACAATATCATACTGGTATTAATTTACTCAAAATTATATTGAATATAATATTTGTGCAGCCAAATTCCAGACAAGATTTAATGGAACCTAAGTAACTGAGTTCAAAATACAATGAAATTGCTAAGAATAATTGATATAATTATGAAGAAGATATGTAAGATGGGAAAGTCTACCCTACTAAACATGAAGACATTAAAAAGCAAAGATCATTAAAAAGGCATGAATTGTCAAATGGATAAGTAAGTGAACCAACTGAATGAATAAAAACTCCAAAAACTATATGATGTATATGTAAAAGAAATGTTAATGAATAGTGATAATCAAACTGCTTGGGTTCATATCTTTGTTCTTCTACATAATGGTTTTGTGACATTGGAGAAAATATTTGACCTGTTTTACATCAGTTTCTTTGATTATAAAATGGGAATAATACCTTCTTTGTGAAAACATTGTGAGGATTATATGATATAATGCAAATAAAATTACTAACAACATATGTACAAAGGTTGTTAGCTGTTATATGAGCATTTGGTATATGGCAGAAGTGGCATGGAAAATTAGTTCTGAAAAGGTGAATTATAAAACAAATTCTACTGAAACAATTTATAATCTATGCATAAACATAAAAAGAGACTTTTAAAATAACACCATAAATCTTCATTCCAGATAAACTTAAAAATGAAAAAAACACATTTTAGGGAATGTAGAAGTATAGGAGAATATCTCAATTATATGAGATTAGAGAACAATTGTAAGCAAGATATAATAGCTATAAATAAAAATAAAATGACTAATGATTAAACGTCAAAATTGAAATTTTCTGTAAGACAAAAGCAATATGAACTATATCAACTATAGTAACTGACTCAGAGAAGATATGTGTGATGTGTGTAACTGAAAATAACTAACATCCATAATACATAAAGATTTAATAAGAAGCAATAAGAAAAACAAAAAAAAAGAGAAAATGTCAAATAAGCTAATAGAAGTATAGCCAAAGACTAAGGACAAGTAATTCATGGGAGAAGAAACATGAAAGGCCATTAACCTAGGAAATCTGCACAAATTTGTTAATAACAGTGAAATAAAAAATTAAGATATGCTATATCTCATACCAAGTAAATGGTATAACAATGTCAAGTTTGGGAAAAGGAAATGGACACAGCAGACTCCTTTACACTGCTGGTGGGCATGTAAATTGTTAGAAAAAATCTGAAGAGCAATTTGCCAATACCTAATAAAGTTGAAGATACATAGTCCCTAAAAGCCAGTAGTTTTACTCTCTGATACATCCCCCCCAAAAAAAAACCCTGTATCATAACATCTATGTCGTGAATTGTGTTCTCCCAAAATTCATGTGTTGAAGTCCTAGCCTACATAACTTCAGAATGATTGTACTTGGAGACATGGCCTTTTAAAGAGGTGATTATGTTTATTAGGTTGGGCCTTAATTCAATCTGACCTATTGTTTTTATAAGGGGAGGAACTTTGGACACAAAGAAAGGGAGCAGGGATTCATGTGTGTGAAGAAAAGTCCATGGGAAGAGACATTGGGAAGGCAGCCATCTATGAGCCAAGGAGCAAGGCCTCAAGAAAAATCAAATCTGCTGACACCTTCATGTTAGACTTCCAACCCCTAGAACAGTGAGAAAATAAATTTACATTGTTTAAGCCCCTCAGTCTGTGGTATTTTGTTATAGCAGCCCAAGCAAACCAGTACAACAACATATATCCATGTATACATGGATTTTTGTAATAGTGATAAAAATGAAATAATCTAAGTATTCAGCAATAGATGGATAAAAATACCATTTTCACTCTCCAGAAAAATAATTCTCAGTTTGTGTTACAATTAAAAATAATTTCTCACTTGATTCTTCTAATATTTTGTCAAATTTTTGCCTTTGAAGGCAATAACAGCTCTTCAGTATGTACTAGGAAAAAAGCACAGAAAGTGCTATTGCTGCAGCAGCTGCTGTTGCTGCTGATTTCGTAACCCAGCATCTCCTTGCCAGATACACAGCTGACCAGATTTGCTGGTGAAATGTGAGACATTTTAAGTTGTTAATTTATTGAACACTGTTCTTTAATATCTATGGAAGACTTCTTCATGATATGTTGAGTTTTTTAAATAGTAAAAAATAGTCGTGATGACAATCTAACCAACTGAGCTACCTGGACAGGAGAGGGGGGAAAAGGTACAGAGAATAAGTATCATAGATGGTAGGTAGAAAATAGACAGGGGGAGGGTAAGAATAGTATGGGAAATGTAGAAGCTAAAGAACTTATGACACATGGACATGAATTAAAGGGGGGAATGTGTGTGAGAGAGGGTGTGCAGGGTAGAAGGGAGTGAAGGGTGGGAAATGGGACAAATGTAATAGCATAATCAATAAAATATATTTAAAAACATAGTCAAATGGCATTTAATGTTAAGTAATATCAATATTTTAATTACTAACCTAATATTACTAACCTAATTACTAACTTAACAGCTGTAATGTAATGTGGAGAGTTTCACTTTATCAAATTGAATAAATAAAAACAAGAATGTGACACAACTGAAATGAGAAAAAACACTTGACATTCAATCTCACCATTGGAAACAATAGTATCAGGGAAGACAATTTAGATAAAAGCTACTGAAATGAGATAAAATTCAAGAAAGATTTTTAAGAGCTACTACAAAGATTTTTGCTGGGGGCTTTAGAACAAGGAAACAGATGGGGGGAATAATTGTCCAACATTTATGTTAATGTACCATAAAACCCCGATTACCCAGGCTGCTTGGGGAATCAGGTGTTTGGCTTAATTTTTTTTGGTTAGCTGAGAATTTCCCTAAAATGCAATCGTATTCCAGCCATTGTTGTTGAAAATTGTTCTAAACCAGTTGAATAGTGTCTAGGGACTATAATTGTGTTTTTCTTTGTGTATCTTTTAATGCTTTTAAGGTCATTGTTCTTTGTAGATCTTGTCATGTTCTTCAAGGTCATAAATTCTGATTCTGCAGAACTATGATGGTAGACACGGACTCACAGGTCAACTTAGGATACTCTGGAAATTATTTTTTAAAAATTTAATATATGTGATATTCTTTTGCATTGCATTCCCTCTTTCTTTTAAAGCACTGCCCTCCTATGCAAGCAGTGAAGGTGATTGTGTTCTAGGCATGTGTCAGGGGTCCTTAGGGAGTCTCCTGACTCCCAAAATGTTCCTAGCCACACCTATCATTAGATATGTACAAATTTGAAAATATAAATTAAGCATTTTAAAATACAATTATCTCTGCAAGAGCTGCAATTGATTTATCTATATTACAGTTTAAATTAGTTTGATCCAATTGCTTTCTACCAAATAGCTATCAAATAAAAGCAAACAGAATGTAACTTTTTAAAATAAATTTTCATCTTTTTATTTTTTAAAGATTTTATTTGTTTATTTTTATGTTGCGCGTGGGTCACCGGCTAGCAGTGACCACGGCACACTGTGGATGGCTCGACAATACGCGAGAAAAAACACACATGCACAGAGACAAACCAGTTTCTGTGGGGAAGTAGGGACAGAATGGCCACCCCCCCTAGTGGGGAGCGCGCCGATCCACCCTCCATACCTGCTTTTATTAGGCTCATTTTGCATAATAACTCAGGTAACGTACAATACTCATTAGGGGAAGTAAGGAATATAGAAAACAAAGAGCTCTGCCGGTCTATTGAGTTGGGGGGTCAAAGAGCTGTAAGGCTGAGGAACAAACTAGCTTCCTCCCTAAGACCCTCCTCATTCAACTGAGAGCATTCTTGAACAAAGAAGGTTTCACAGTAATTTACATGTTCTTTCTTAGGCCTGATCACCCCGGGAAATCCGCACTTCCCAGTACCGAGCTGTACTTCCCCGTCATTGTTTCAGGCTTAGGTGGAGCGCAGGAACTAAGGCCACCGAGAGATAAGGAGATTTTCTTCCGGACGCTGAGAACTCAGACTTTGTCAAAGCCGAGGAGTGAGGGTCCATCACCCCCTTTTGCTGCAGCCCCCCAAGTCCTTCTTTTGGGGGGCCTCCCAAAGTGATCGTGCCTGGCTTGGGTTGTTCCCTCCCGTGGGGAATCTTACCCGTCTTTGGCTAACCGACCAAGCTTTTTGGGGGGGGGGTTCAGTTATGAACAAAGCAGCAGAAACAGCATTCCTGCCAGGAAGATAAGCTTTTGTCTCCTTGCCGGCTCACGGTTCCAAGGGCGTTCCCTTAGCCTAGCCTAGGCGGGGGTTTCAGTTTTCTGATACCAGTCAGGGCGGTTCCCAACATTTTTAGACAGAGGGAAAGGGAGGGAGAAAGAGAGGGAGAGAAACATCAATGTGTAGTTGCCTCTCATGCACCCCCTACTGAAGTTATGGCCCACAACCCAGGCATGTACCCTGACTCAGAATCAAACCTGCAACCTTTTGGTTCGCAGGTTGGTGCTCAATCCACTGAGTCACACCAGCCAGGGCTAGAATGTAACTTTTAATTAGGAAAGGGATTTTAGAGCATATAGGATTTCCAGGGAATCATGCAGTGCCTACATAATAATTAATGAAAGAAAAAAATGTATCTTTACTGGGATTTTTAAACTTCTCATTATTCAAGTAGCCAAAGTTAAATAATCACACAATTTTGTGATTGCCCATTTTACTAAACATCTTTTAAAACAGTGCATATTTTGTGATGGAAAGGTCTGTCTTATTCATAGTACACATCACACTTGTACAATTAATTAAGAAGTGAAGCTAAGTTTTACAATTGTACTCACGGTACTTAGGATAGTATCTAGTGCAGAGTAGACATTTGATAAATATTTGTTGAAGGAATGAAAGCATTAATGAAGTAAAAATATTTGTGAACAGTAAACAGATACAAAAAATTTTTATAAATAGCAATTGGTATTGTTGTGTCAAAAGTACTATGAATATTTAAAAATGAGGAAATTGACTTTCAGAGATGTTATATATATTCATAACACCTTAGATTTCTTGTTCCTAATTTTTTGATAATTTATTACTGAATAATGGTTGTTAGTTTATTGTTAGTCTACCCTCTGGAATATGATTTATAAAAAGGCAGGGGCCAATGAAGTTTTATTTATGTTATATTACAAAACCTGAGTATCTGCCATATAGTAAGTATTTGACAAATATTGGTTGAATAAATCAATGATTAAAATTTCATTGAAAACATATCAGCTTGTTTGAGTTTTAAAAGAAATGTTTCAGGAGATGCTATGTGTTCATGATTAAAATGTGCATTTACAAATGAAACTTATTCCTTCCAATGTCATCAGCAACCACATAACTAAATTTCTGAGTTGGTACTTTGTCTACAGGATATGGTATAAGAGAGAGAAAACAATTTACATAAAATTAATAACAAGCATAACTTTTGAGCTACGTTGGAAGATATTTTCAATACTTTGAAATATTTCAGCATTAATTTTACTTTATGTACAAGATGAAATCTGATAACATCATATATATATTGATACCTGATAGATACATAGATACATACATACATAGATACATAGATACCCTGTTACCTCATCATGTTATAGTACATATTGTCAAATACTTTAGGCCATATAGCATGCAACAAACTAATTACCATTTGTCACAAAGACACTGAACTTGGCTTTAAACACAAAAATGTTTAATCCACAATCTTTGTTTTCAAGTAGATTACAATGTACTGAGAAAGATAAATGCATGACATCATGTATAGTATAATAGATATGTGTATAAAGTTATTTGAGAAGGATTCATTCTCCTTGAGTGGATGAAGTGAATGGATATGGTAAGAGAGTGAAAGAGAGGAGGTTTTATTTATATTGGACTTTGAAGGATGAGAATGCTTTTATCATTGAAGTTAATAATGACAGATATTTTAGGGAGAAAGAAGTGCATGAAAACTACATCAGAACCATGAAAGAGTATTACATATTTGAGGAAGTTACAGTATATTATGAAATATATACTTTGGCCAAGTTTTAAAGAGCCTTTTATAACAAGCTAAGAAATGTGAACTTCATCCAAAGACTAGCATAAGCTAAGTGTGTGAAAGCTGAAAACTGATGTAATTGGCATTGTTTTGGTGTAATCACTCTAATACTGTGGGTAAGTGTTTGGATGGGAGGGATTTAGATGGAAGAGGCCAGTATCAAGATGGTTTCAATAACTCAAGTGAGAGATAATGAGAATTTAAATTACAAAAGTGGCACTGATGATAAAGAAGAAAACAGAAAAGATATGAGAGTTTAAGTTGTTTCTGGGGATGATTTTATTGGGTTCACTAGGGTCGGCTCACATTCTATTCTATTTTCTGTGTTATACTACCTTCACATTTAAATTCAATAAGCATTACAAATGGTTAACTAATATACAAGGTTCTGTGTATGTTAGGCAAATAGGCTAATAAGATGCACTTTGCCTTCAAGGAGCTCACAGTCCACTGGCAATACAATCGACAGGAGATACACTGGAGCTTACAGTTCACTGACAACTTAATCAAGTAAATGATATTCAGTATAGCATTTAGTATAATAATTTACAATAATTTATAAGAGAGACACAATATAGCAAGTGGTCAATTCAACCAGGGGATATAAAAGAATACTTCAAAAAGAAGATGCTTAAACTCCCGAAGAAAAATTGAAAATGACATCCCATATAGTTTGTACAAGGAAGAAATGAAATGGATGAACTTTCTGGGACAGATTTCAAGAGACTTGTATGCCATTCTCAGAAATTTGGGTATATTTTCTGTAAATTTGTTATGCAAACTAGATGGCTTTCAAGCAGAAGACAGATTAGATCAGCTTTGGTTTTCAAAATGTATTCAGGTTAGGGTGTGGATATCAGCTGAAGGGATGAAATATTGGAAACCAGGAGAACATTTAGACAGATTTTGGTAGTCCAGGAGAGTGTCAGTGAGGCCAAGCAAGGAAGGATAGCAGTCAGGATGTAGAAGAGAGGAGGAATTGGAGACATATTTAGAAAGTAAAAGCTACTGGACTTGATGTAGTAAGTAGGGGAGAAGAAAAGTTCTAGAATAGTTTCCAACAACAGAATTTTTTTTACATCATGAAATACTGGAAGTGCCAATATAAAAGCAAGCCAAACCTGACTGAGAATGTCTTATAATCAGTGTGTGCTTATGGCTTCATTTTTTTTTGGTGAAATTATGCCCTTCTATGGAAAACGACACTGAAATATGTGGCAAAATAATCTAAAATACTATTTCCAAGTAGCATAATGATCATGGCACCCAAACTGGACTTCGCATCTAACTCAGACTATAAATGGCACGATGAATAATTTTGTTGTAGTTGATATATACATAATAGAAAAATTGGTTTACATATATGCTTTTGCTGAAATTACCTTCCTCATTATCTTTCAAACAACTGGGTGTAAGATACCTAAAATAGCCCTGGCTGGTGTGGCTTGGTGGATTGAGAGTGGGCTACGAAGCAAATGGTTGCAGGTTCAATTCCCAGTCAGGGCACATGCCTAGGTTGCGGGCCAGGTCCCCAGTAAGGGGTGTGTAACAGGCAACCACACATTGATGTTTCTCTCCCTGTCTTTCTCCTTCCCTTCCCCTCTCTAAAAATAAATGTAAAAAAATACCTAAAATAATAAGGTTGTTTCTAGAAAATCTTACAAACCTTAAATAGAAAATGTAGTTGACATGCTAACATTAAAAATGTCTACTGCCTGTTGGTTTTTAAAATCCTGCCTGCATGACAAAATAGCCTATTGTGGAAGAATTATTCAGAGATCAGTAGTACATATCGCAGCACTGAGATAAAGGACTTTGCAGTTGAATATAGCTGGGTTTGGTTATTACTCAGCCTTTCTAAGCTTGAATCTCCACATATGCAAATTAGGATTTATGATGATAGTGACATTTTCTTCCTAGGATTATTTTGACAATTTACTTATACTGCCTATGTGAAGTTTTTTGTTAACATGGTTGGTAACACAACTGAAGAAGCTATAAAGCTAATATTTTATTATTTGTTATGATGAAGAAAATTAACATATGAAACAAAATAAAAGAGAAGCAAAGAGAGAGAAAAGGTGAAAGCTGGAAAGGGAGAGGGAGAAATAGAGATAGAGGGAGAGGAGGAATACTAATATCATTGGATGTCAATAAATTCCTGAGCATTTTACAGGCAAACTTTCCACATTTCCTTTCACTTCTGATTGAGATTATCTCATAAGGAACTTCCATATTCTTTACTGACACTGTTTAATCTAGTCTTTTAAGAAGTTTTCTAAGAATCATTCATCTGGATTTTATTACATGAGCAAATCACACTGATTACATTTCCTAGTAGGTTTTTCTCCTCCCTGCCATGTTAGACTGTGCTTATGTCTGTAATCATAATGTACTTGCCTCTTTTGTCTTCTTAGATCATTTGGTATTCAATTCAGTACAGTCACAATGCTGACAATTGTACCATGTGGATAGGGTTATTGAGAACAGGATATAGTGGATGACTTGGGAAGTCAGGATCAGCAAGGTACATGTGTTTGGATGCAAGGATACTAGAATTGTTAAGTATTTAGCAAATTGTCCCTTTTTATTTTGCTGTCTCGTTTAGAGCTCTTCTGAGTAAATTTGCCAAAAACTTATTCAGACACTATTAGAGATATTACAAGAATATTATTTCTACATTTTAAACATGATTTAAACAAATTCTGATCCCCTATCATGTTTATGACATTTTTCTTAGATGTTGGGCTTAGAGGAAGGTGAGAGCATGACAAGGTGACAGGAAGGTACAACTATTGATAAGGTCAAGAAACATAGTGGAATAAAACATGCATATTAATAAGTTAGAAGTAAACACTAAAACTTTAAAAGAGAATTTATAGTTTCTAAACCAGCAAAATAATATTTGGTATTTCCACTGGAAATCAGAAAATGAGAAATTGAAGTGGAAAACATTAAGCAAAGAAATTATTAAGTGTATAGGTAAATTTCAACCAACACTGACTGCTTAAAATAACAATAATAATAATGTTTAATTTGAGGAATTAACACATAGAATTAAAGTTTGAGAAAACAAAGAGTACGAAAGGGAAGGGTCTAGTCAAAGAACATTTATAAAGAACTCATGGACAAAGCTAACAGGGTGGTGACTGACAGTGGGAGGGAGGCAGAGTAGGACAGGAAAGAGCAATGGGGGAAAAATTGGGAGAACTGTAATAGAACAACAATAAAATTAAAAAGAAAATAATGAAATGGAAACATTAAGCAACAGAAAATAAAATAAAACAAAAACGCTAGAAAGAAAGCTTGTAATTTTGCATTCTAAAGGCCCTTTCTTTTGTTCAGAATAAAGTAGTAATGTTGATCAACTTTAGAATGAAATATTAAGATAGTAAGGGCAGGCTGCCTCTGTGTCTCCAACAACTGCTGGGGGCTGCTGCCCCAGACACCTGTGTCTGGACTCCACTTGCACCACCAGCCACCATGAATCCTCAGGTCTGCAATGGTTCCAGCCTCTGGGGTGAGTGCCTCACAGACCTGCTGGTGTTCAGCTTCCTCCAGCATGGCCCCAACGACAACTTCCAGGAGGAGTTGAAGGGGTGGGTCGTGCCCTGCCCATGCCCACTGGCCCCCAGGAGGACTGTGAGGAAAAGCTTCAGAGAGATGGCAGCTGGTGCAGCCACTTTGTCTCAGAGGGCCAAAATAGAGGTTCTGCGATTCAAGGAGACATCATCCGGAACATCGTCCAGCAGCTCACCCAGACTGGGGACATGATGGACCACAGGGTCTCCCCCGAGTGTGGTGGACCGCCTGGTGATGAAATTTAGGGATGGAAGCCTGTCAGAGGAAGACCAGAGGGAATGCCTGGGCATTACAGTGGACCAGGTCTTGCAGGCCTGCTCTAGAGACATGGAGGAGGAGGAGACAATGCTGCTGGTGACCATACTGCTGGCCAGAAAGGTGGCCAATCACACTCCATCCTTGCTGTGCAAGGTCTTCCACACAACAGTGAATTTTATTAACCAGAACTTGCTCACCTACATGAGAAACTTAGTCAGAAATGAGATGGACTGCAGGTGGCTGCAGATGGTTCAGTTGGTACCTGCATCCTGTGGAGACAGAGCCCAACTGCATACACAAAGCTCTTAGAGCAGACGGACTCAGCATAACAGCTGTTTGTTTCTACTGTTTTAAAGGTGATGGTTGAATCTGGTGCCCCAGTTAGAAGTCTCCCCATTGATACACTTGAATGAAAATGGCAACTTGCACATATTAGAACAAGCTTGATCTCTTATAAATCTACCTGCTGTGCCTTTATCTTTTTCAGCTGTGTGGGTCCCCACTAGAAAATTAAAAAGTTAAAAGCAGATTATAAGAGAGAAGATAAAAAACACACTTCATGTTTTTTTTGTCCAAACAAAACAAAACAAAACAAAACAAAACACTGTTTATTAAAGTGAAGCCTTGGAAAAAAAAGATGTTAAGGGCAATTGTTAAAAGCATACAAGTAGTCTGTGTAGCTTCCATAATTTGCAACAGTAAATTAAAAACGAAATTCAAAAAAATTCTCAAGCCATCAAAAAAAGAAATAATAAAAATCATTTAAAAACTCAAATAGAAAGCATAAGTTATGATCATGAAAATAATTCTAATAAGTCATCAATTAAAATAAAGGCTAGGATAACATTCCAAGGTAAAAGAAAAATCATTTCAAGTTGCATTAAAAAATAACTATATACTGTTCATAAAATACACACTAAAAATATAACATTAACAGTAAAAAAGAATATATTCAAGTACACATACATGTATGCACACACACCAAATATATCTGTGTGTACAAGTGTGTATGTATGTATCAAATGTGAAATAATTCAATATAAAGAAAGCTGGTATAAGCATTATTAAGAGTAGACAAAGCATTTTACCACAGTGTCATTACAAAGGATAAAGTCATCTACCTACAGGCTTTATAATATATTATGTGAAAAAATGAGCTGCTATTAGGTGTCTCTTACCTGCTGCACAATGTGATCCCAAAGGATATATTAGAGCCCCCTTTTCCTTCTATCTATACAAAGCCACATCTGTGTATT
Organism: Phyllostomus hastatus; assembly: GCF_019186645.2. Lineage (NCBI taxonomy): Eukaryota > Metazoa > Chordata > Mammalia > Chiroptera > Phyllostomidae > Phyllostomus > Phyllostomus hastatus. The sequence goes on along the minus strand of NW_025333841.1, from coordinate 3,937,465 downwards.
GTTAATGACTTTAAAATGGGTGAACCAAACTGATGAGAAAGAAAAACATCTCTCAGGATAGGAAAAGGGAAAATGAATATACACAATGTGTATAAAGAAAGTGTATAAAGGATACACAGACAAAGCCAAAGGGGGTAGTTTCAAAGGTGGGAGGCAGGGATGGGGGGGCATGGTGGGGTAAAAATAGAGAAAATTTTATTTGAACAATAATAAAAAATAAAAAAGAATATAATTAAGATATAAGGGCTTGTGAAAGTACTGTGAAATACTACAAAGTAATATATAAATGTAAGCTATTATTGTTCATTTTTATATTGCTTTCTTTGCTTTTCTTTTTGTTTAATATAAATCATTAAATCTTTCTAAATACAGAAAAAATACCAGGACATATTTCAAAAAAGAAATGTTATTATTTGTGGTATCTAAGAATTAGTAGCAACTTAGGTGTCTATTACAAATATAATCAATAATGGAAGAATATTATGACATACTCTAAAGTGGTCAAACTAATAAATTAGATGGGCATACCACATCATGGTTAAATTTTACAAATGCAGTGTTAAGTAGAAAAAAGGAATACAATAACTTCTATTGAACTATTATTATTCATGAAATTTAAAAATGCATGCTTATGCAAAGGAATAGAAAACATTTATTGAGGGATTACTACGTGCCTGATACTTTTCCAAGGGTATCACCTGTATTAAGTCATCAAATCCTCACAATCAAACTAAGAAAATGAACATCAAGAGTGTTAAGCAGTTTTTGCCATCTTACATAGCTGTTTAAAAGGAGAGCTTAGATTTAAATTGAAGTACAATCTGATTCCAAATCTTCACTCTTACCCACTATGGTATACATCATATAGTTTCGCAAGTACACATACATGTCCAGTGAATATGGGGCAGGAATCATGACAAAATGATAGAATGACAAGACAGGAAACTTGCACAGATCAATAATGAAAGAATTCCATGTCCTGAGGATTTTGATTAATACACTATTCTACTTTTGAAGTCAAGAAAGAAACAGAGAGAGAGAGAGAGAGAGAGAGAGAGAGAGAGAGGGAAGGACATAGGTTCAGATTAGTGGAATTTAGAAGGTAAGAGTTGATCTTGTCTGTCTTGCTGCTGAAAGATTGGAATTTAATATTAATAACATTTCTATGTTTATTAGTTAATGTTCTCCCTCTTTCTTCCATATTTGAGATGTGAAACTACATCTAGACATTGCCTGGAAACCTCTTTCTGTTCTGATGGCCATACTTCCAGTGTTCAATTGACAATAATAGAAATATAGTGATGGGCTCAGTGCCCCAGCAACTATGTTGCTCTTCTTCTGATATGTTTATGTCTTTTAAGCTCCAAAAAGTGTAGCTGAAAACAAGCACAAAGTCAGGACAGATAATAAATGCCTTGAGATAAATTTTATAGAGACATAAAACAATGTTATAATTTTTGATAATGTCACTTATTGTTTCAAAGTAATATGATTTCCTCAACAACGTGTTTAAAAATAAGTACAAGAATGAGCAAGTCACTAGTCACTAGACCTAGACATATATATGGGGTTTGCTACTAGTAAAAAGTTGATAATGCTAGAGCTCCCAGGTCAATACATAAGAGTGCACTGAAAAGTAAGGAAGGCCCAAGTTGATGATTATATAAAGAATTTAAAATATCAGAAAGTAGCACCAAGACATCTGGGAGACAGAAGAAAGGGTACATCATTCCTTCATTCATTGATTCATGCAAACCTATTGTGTTACTCAAAGTGTTTTGAAAGGCAGACACAAAGAAGGAATTACTCATGCAAGAGAATTTTCAGGGGTGTTGTTTGTGAGGGAGAATGGAGAGAGGAGGTCAGAAGAACCATCAGACAGCAATACAGATCTAAACCTTGTAAAGAAGAGACTGAAGAAAGGATTGTTGCATGGATGTATTTTAGACTACAGAGCAGTCATAAGAGAGTTCTCCGCCCTGGCTGGTGTAGCTCAGTGGATTGAGCGTGGGCTGTGAACCAAAGTGTTGCAGGTTCGATTCCCAGTCAGGGTACATGCCTGGGTTGCAGGCCATGACCCCCAGCAACTACACATTGATGTTTCTCTCTCTCTCTCTTTCTCCCTCCCTTCCATCTCTAAAAATAAATAACTAAAATCTTAAAAAAAAGAGAGAGTTCTCCAAGGCAAATGGGAGTTCTGGAGACAATATCAATCATCAGAAGAGTCTCAACTCTCCCACATGCTGGTGTTCCTTAGTATTTCTGCTTACCTTCATCACTGAGAGAAGCCTGGACAAAAGGAGACCTTCCATGTAAGGTGATCACAGTATAGTAGCAAAGACTGCTGGTCAACCATAGACAAAGATCTGAAAGCAGCTGGATATCTGAAAGGTTGATTTTTATGTCTCCAAATCTACTATATACTCAAGGCTGTACTAAATAGTAAAGGGAGTAGGCATAAATGTGTAAGCATTATGGTAAGAGTGTGTGCTCCACAAATTCATATGTTGAATCCCAGACTCTCAATGTAATGGTAATAGGAGGTAGAGCCTTTAGGAGGTAATTAGGTTTAAGTTAGGTCATGAGGGTAGAGCCCCCATGATGGCATTAGTGCCTTTATAAAAAAGGAAAAGAAGGACTCCAAGATGGCATCAGTCATACCACTGAAGGAGAAGAGACTCATGAATGTCAAACTAGGGGACCTGCCAAGCTGGATAATGATGTAGGATTTCACCCCTAAAGACATTGGTAGAGCATTTTAAAGAGGTTACTACTGGTATTACAAGTATGTCAATGTGAAGAAAGGGAATGCTGCTCAAGTTTCTATGATCCTGGCAGCTTACATGCTTTTTAACCACTGCTATTCTTATAAGGAACTCAAACATAAGCGGCAATGCAAGTACCACTGAAGAGGGCCCACTGTGGACCATTCCTCACCATTATCTTTGCACAGCACCTTTCATATTGTAATCCTTTCATATTGTAATTAACACCTAATAAAAATGACTGGTAGAAAAAAAAAGAAAAGACCTCAGAGCATCCTATCTCTCTGGCATGCGAGGATACAGTGAGAAGGTAAGTGTCTGCAAGCCAGGAAGTAGACTCTTTCCAGGAACCAAATATGTTGGCATCATGAACTTACGCTTCTCAGTCTCTAGAATAATGAGAAATAAATGTTTGTTATTTAAGCCACACAGTTTAAAATGTTTTATTATAGCAACCTGAGTAGATTGAGAGAGTAGGTGATAAAGCTGAAGAAGATGCAGGTCATGCTTTAAAGGTGCTAACAATGTGGTGATGGAAGCAGACACATTCAAACAACAAAAGGGAGGTAACAGAAAAGTGTAAAATACTATGTTAAAACATATATTGTGTTGCCATCATAACACGGTTTCTTGGGTACTTTTGCCTTGGAGTTGGCAGGGAAATGGTTATATTTAGTGCATAAATATAAAACCATTCCCTTGCACATTGCAATTCTGTCATTTTCCTTACCATTCTATAATATTTGATAGCACCATCAACTTGAAGGTTGTGTTGTGGATACAAGTGAGAAAAAGGGCAATGAGTTGAGCCTGTGAAAACCAATATTAAAAAGATGCAGAAAAAAAACATATATTGTAGAAATAAAAAAATCATTTCAAGTAGGTGAATCAACAAAAGTTTCACAGAGGAAGTGGCATTTGATTTTGGTCTTGATGAAAAAAGATTTTAGTAGGCATGTAAAGAATAGAAAGGTATTACAGGATGCAGAAAGAGCCTGAGCAGATGAAGGAAAACTTGGTACAATTTAGAATTGGAAAGTATATTCCTGACTGGCATGGCTCAGTGGATTGAGTGTCGGCCTGTGAACCAAAGAGTCACTGGTTTGATTCCCAGTCAGGGCACATGCCTGGGTTGTGGGACAGGCCTCCAGTTGGGGGCATGTGAGAGGCATCCACACATTGATGTTTCTCTCCCTCTCTTTCTCTTTCTCTTCCCCTCTCTCTATAAGTAAGTAAGTAAGTAAGTAAATAAATAAATAAGCAGAATTGGCAAGTATTGAGGCAATCGCTATGGAGGCATAGGTTATTTGGAGACATTTTTTTAGAAGAAGATGGAACTGTGGATTGAGACTGTAAAAGCAGATTGGTTATCTATTTTAAAGGTGTGTGTGTGCATGTACATGTGTACGTGTGTATATTCTGTTTCTTCCTGCAATGCAGTGAAGTGTCATTGAAGATTTTGCTAAAAAGTGTTAGTGGGCTGTAATATGATCAGACTTGATTACTAGAGAGCTTTTTTAGATCATACGGTGTAGCTGAGATTTCTAAAGGATTAGATTAAAATAGAAAAGAGACTGAAGATAGAGAAAGCAGTAAAAAGGTCATTGCTTCAGTTCAGGGAAAACATGATGAAATGAGGAAGTGGAAGGGGGAATAAAAGAAAGACAATAATTCAAGACATATTTATGAGGTGGAGTTGACAGGACCTGGTAAGTAATTAGGTGGAAGATAAGAACAAAACAAACATTATTATAACAAAATCTTCTTCTACTCAAAAGCCACATTGTAATTATATTTACAAATTGATCTCTGTGTATTAACAGGGAAGCTTTTGTGTAGAAAGCTGGACCCAATTCTTGAACTAAATATATGCTTCTATTACAATTTCTTAAATTGGCATTGCATTTTATTATTAAGGGTCTTATAAGTTTGGTAAATGTTTTTTTCAGCCTCATATTATAACTTGAATTATTCTGTGCAAACTAATTCCACTGATTTCCCAGACTGATCATTTCTGCAACTTACTGCTATGTTTTGAGAACCTGCCTGAAGCCACATCTGACATCTCTTCTTAATTAAAATGGAAACTGAGTAATGAACATATGGAAATATTGTGAACTTTAGTTATTTCTATAAAACAAGTATATGTATAAACAATTGGTATCTATCTCTTGGAAGAGAGTTGGAATAGATTAGATCCATGGCTCTTCTCAGAGTTTATGCTGGGCCTACTCACTGTATATCTAAGTTGGAAATTTGGGTGGAATGGAAAGTCTGTTTTTGCTCTGAAGACATCTTGAAATAAAAGAGACAGCAAATCTAAAAATGATAGGCCATTCATTCATTTGACAATTACTTTTGGTGCCTGCCATATGCCAGACACTATCACTTTTAACTACTATTATTACTAACAATAATGAAAAACTATACAAATATAATAATAATGGTCAGATTATACCTCATTCTATTTAAATTACTTCTTTCTGCTAGAATATATCAATCCTATCAAGTTATCTGTATGTCTTAAAGACTCATAGTCCCTAAATTAACTTCTGCCAAAACCAAGGTTTGTCAGTATCCTCTAGAAATCTTCAATCCCCACAGGTACTCAAGATTCATAAACAGGTTCCAGCTCATTATAAAAAGTGACTTCCATAACCTGACCTCACATAATTAATAGGTGCAGTTGTCCTTCTAGAAGGTCTTCCTGTTCCAAAAATAGGATTTTTCTTACCATTCTATTTTTTTCTTGCTTTGCACTTTATAGATATACCAAATACATGTTAAAATTTACTATTTTATTCAACAGCTATATTAGATCCATTATATGCTAGGTACTATTTTAGGTGCCTAGGACATACTTCTGTATAAGACAAGACATGATACATTTCCTCATGGAATTTAGAATCTAGTGGAGGAGAGGGACAACATATAAATAAGTGAATAAATAAGATTTATTTGGAATGACATAACCCATGGATATAATACAATAATGTATGTGATAGAGTGTGATAAACACAAAAGGTAGAATCATAGACTAATGCCTCCACAAAATACCTCTTTTCTTTCTTTATAGACATATCAAATTCATGACAAGAATACTTCATTGTTTAAATAAACAACTATTTAGTGAAAATCTATGCTATTGCAATATTCTAGGCAATGAGAATAGACAAATCACCCTGGCTGGTGTAGCTCAGTGGACTGAGTGCCAGCCTGTGAATCAAACAGTCACTGGTTCGATTCCCAGCCAGGGTACATGCCTGGGTTGCAGGCCAGGTCCCTAGTGGGGGGTATGTGAGAGGCAACCACACATTAATGTTTCTCTCTCTCTCTCTCTCCCTCTCTCTCTCCTTTCCTTCCCTTCTCTCTAAAAATAAATAAATAAAATATTTTTAAAGAGAATAGATAAATCAACCAGAAAATACCTCTGCCAAATGGAACTCATATTCTAGTGGGCATGGCATAATTCATAATAGGTTCCAATGATAATGGTGGTCAACATGTCCAAAGTTTTTCCCAAATAATGTGGTGCCAATACCACATTATATTAATCAACTTCTATAAAGAAATTTGGAGGTGACAGCCCTCAGAGCAATAAATGTTCTACGATGAGTCTTAAATTCATTTAAATAGCATAAATCATTAGAATGCTAAAGTTGAATACTTCTAATTTGTAAACTATATATGTGTAAGCTTGTGGATCCTTATTATTTACAACACAAAAGACGAATCACAAGAAAAGTTGTCTTCCAAATTATACTTAGCATGGAGTAGATAATCATTGGGAAATCATTTATTTATAGGGAAACAGTTGAACAAGAGATTAATAAACTCACCAGGCTGTTACTTTTCAGAATATTAATTTTTTTAATACTAAAGCTCTAATGAAAAAAGAAGACATTATACACATAAAAGCAGAGCAGTGTCTAACACTTGAAGAAACTGCTATTGGGTTTCATGAGGATGGGTTGGAAGGATGTCCACCCTGTGGCCCACAGACCACATGCAGCTCAGTATGGCTGTGAATGTGGCCCAACACAAAATAATAAATTTACTTACAACAATATGAGGTTTTTTTGTGATTACATGTCACAATGTATTTAATGTGCACCCCAAGACAACTCTTCTTCTTCCATTGTAGCACAGAGATGCCAAAAGTTTGGACACCTCTGGAAGCAATATAATAGAAACACCTATAGTGAGAAATATGTTGTTCTATTTAAAAAGTATGTTAATTATCTTGTTCTTGAGTGGTAGTTCAAAACATTGCTGATTTCATAGTATATGCAGAACACTGAATTACTGAGGGTCAAAAAGGCATAGAACACAGACTCTGCCAGAATTTATGACTGGTCAATGGAAGCACAGAAGTCTATATAATTTTACAATGAACAAGTTAAGCAAAATGTTATCCAAAAGAAATATATTAATATTGAATTTAAGCAAGATTGAGAAATTAATTTATAATCATACCACCAGTAAATATCAGTTATTATTAGCTTTCATAATTAACTTTAGCATATTCAGTAGTAAATTAATTCTGTGGAAATTCTCACAGAATTCAAATTTACTGGCCTGTACACAAAATTAATTTTTACCTAAGATTGTTTCCTTTTTTAAAGGTTGCTTTCAATCATATGACTATGTTTTCTTAACATGACATTTGATTAGTTGTTTAATGATATTTCCATTTTTAGCTAGCTATTTAACTGGCATTATGCACACATAGTCAAGTCAATGCTTATAACCAATGCATGTTGGTTCTTTATGGAATAGAAGCCCAAGGAGCTTACCAGTTAATGATATGTCATGATGCTATATTATATGCATGGAGGAATATTTTGTCTCTGGAAATGTTTAGCATTGCTGGCATATGGCAATAATGAAAAGCAGATCAATTTCAGTCAATTTTACTATTGCTTACAAATTCCTTAGAAAACATACAGCAGTTTATTGCCTATACTCAGGAAAGATTGCTCCCATTGTTCTACTTTTTATATATGCAATTGTCTATTGACATTTTTTCTTTGCTTGTTTCCCAGATATTTCACCTATAATGTCTACAAATCTAATCCTCCTTATGTGTCCCTGATCTTAGTAAATCAAACCACCATCCACCTGACTCACAAACAAAAGTAACTCCAGATTTTTACCTGACTTCACCTCCCCTTCCCACACCACAACAGTTATGAAACCTTGCTGATTCTATTTCAAAAATAAATATCTAATCATCTACTTCTCTCCACTCTTACTATGCAGAAAATTATGATCTCTCACCTGATGATTAAGTCTCCTGCTTTGTATCCTATTTCTATTTTGTTTCCTCCAACCTGTTTACCTTCATCACACTTTATTATGATATTTTAAAAATATACATATGACCCAGCAACTTTGCTGCCTCACATTTTATAATGTCTTCTCATTGACCTTAAGTAATTACAAAAGTACAAGACTCTATATGATCTGTGCAGGACTCCCTATTACCATCTTTTAAACTTCTTTCTCTATTCACTAAAACTTTAGGTTTATAAGGACAGGATTGTTTGTCTTATTCACTGTTGTATCCTCAGTGCTTAGAAGAATGTTCAACATATAGTAAACACTCAATAAATACTTTCCAAATAAAAATTTTTTATCTCACTTCCCAATGCTTTCTTTTGGAATGAACCATATAGAATTGCCATTCCTGTAGTCCCAAAATAATAACAGTTTCTTATGGTTGAAGTTACTTATTCTATTCACTATAAACCTTTTTCAGTTACCCCAAAGGCTTATGAATTTTCCCACCTTAGAGTCTTGACAAATCTTCCTACAGCCATCAATTCTGTACCAACTTTGAACAACCTCCATGCTTTTTTCCTGACCAGATATTACTCATCTTTTAGGTCTCACTTAAATATAACTTCCTCCAGGATTTTCGTGAGATATCTGCCTACAGTAGGTCTCCTGATGCTATTTTTCATTTAATACCTGATACTTTTTCTTATAATATATGACATAGTTCTTATTTGTTCACTGCCTGTAGGAAGCACTGTAAAGACCAAATTGTTGTTTATCTTATTTACCAATTTATTTCTAGTAACTTGCCAAGTGTTTAACATGTGCTCAATAACTACTAATGGAATGAATGACTTAATGATGGGACACAGGTAGTGTATGGAGAGATATACCAGAATAGGAGATGTATGTTTCTTTGTTGTTTTTTTTAAGTTTGTGAAATACATCTTTAAGAAGAAAAAGAACAAATGTAGAGAAAAATTAAAACACCAGAAAGGGGATAAACAATTATCCCCTTGATTAGGGGATTGTTATCCCCAAGATTAAGGTCCTTAAGGAGAAAAGAATAGGATTCAGAGAGATTAAACTAATGCAGACCTGTACATTTAACTACTGATTAAACATTTACCCTTGGATGGACCTTAAGCCCTAAAGCTCAACACACCTAAAATCTAATCTATCATTTCCCCTTGTCAAGCCAGATAGATACCAAAGCAACAACAAAAGCTGTCCTCTCCCTCCAGTACACTTGGTCTCAGTGAATGGCAACACTATCTATCCAGTTTTCTAAGTCAGAAACCTGGGAGTCACCCCTTGACTACTCAATCTTCCTTAGCTCCCACATCCAATCTATCAGCAAGTCCTTTTAAATCTATCTACAGATGATCTGCCTCCTCTGATAGACTGTGTGATAAGCAAGAAAAAGAACTATGTTGGCCTTTTTACTACCAGGTTCCCAGAACCTAGGACAGTGCCTAGTGTACAGTAAGCACTGAATAAATATTTTTGAATAAATGAATGGACAGAAAATGTAACACTTTAATTAAGGATGAGGTAGTAAAGGAAGCTGAACAGAGCTGGTTTCTACAAAGAACAGGCATAACAGTTAAATCAGTAAATAGTATCAACAAAACTGGATCTGTGCATAATTAACTGGATCATATGAATGGTTGTATGTATTGATTTCATTGATATATAGTTTATTGCACATCTCCCAAATGTTTCAGCATAAACCATGTTGTGACAGATCCAGTGATGTCATTTAGAAGTGTCCCTGATACTGACCTAATCAATGCATATTTAATCTAAATCCAAGTATGGGATTATTAGCATCATGACGTTTCATAATTGAATTTAGTCACACTGAACAGGAAAACTTGTCTTATGTTACCTTCCTGTGCATATAGGTCTCTTTTCACTAAACAGATTTTATCACTCTAAGGAAGTCACTTCACCACTCTGCAGGCCCAATTGCTTCCTCCAAAATTTGAGAATGAATACAGTAAAAACAGCAATGACATCAACAAACACAACAATATTATATTTGAACCATTCAGACAATTGTTTTTGTTTGTTTATTTCATCTTATTTATTTTTGTTGTTTTATTTTATTTTATTGTTGTTCAAGTACAGTAGTCTTCATTTTCACCCCACCATGACCACATGACCCCCTGCCCCATCCATCTCCACCTCCCATCCTCGAATCTACCCCCATTGGCTTTGTCCATGTGTCCTTTATACATGTTCCTTGATGGACCTTCTCCTCTTTTCCTCCATTATCCCTCTCCCCCTTCCTTTCTGGTTACTGACTGTTTGTTCTTTATTTTAATGTTTCTGGTTATATTTTTCTTGCTATTTCTTTTGTTGATTAGGTTCCACTTATAGGTGAGATCATAATTTACAATAGCCAAGTGCTGGAAGCAACCTAAATGCCCACCACTAACTGAGTGGATAAAATCTATGGTACATTTGTTTTTGACTTCCGGCAAAAATGGAGGCATAGGTAGATACACTGTGCCTCCTCACACAACCAAAAGAAGGACAACAACAAATTTAAAAACAAAAAACAACCAGAACTGCCAGAAAAATTGAACTGTATGGAAGTCCAACAACCAAGGAGTTAAAGAAGAAACATTCATCCAGACTGGTAGGAGGGGCAGAAATGGGTAGCTGGGGTGGAGGACTCCTGGCAAGGCAGTGACTGAAGGAGTGGGGTGGGCAAGTCGGTGACTCACAGACCAGCTGATAGAGTGGGCAGTCCCACATTTGCATGTGGATAAACTGGGAGGAACAACTGGGGAGCAAGATAGGCCAAGCAACCCAGGGTTCCAGTGCAGGGAAATAAAGCCTTAAAACCTCTGACTGAAAAAAATCTGTGGGGTTGTGGTGGCAAGAGAAACTCCCACCCTCACAGGAAAATTCATTGGAGAGACCCACAGGGTCATAGAAAGTACACAAAACCAGCCACCCAGGAATCAGCACCAGAAAGATCCACTTTGCTTGTGAGTAGCAGAAGAAGGGACTGAAAGCCAAAAACCAAGCAAGTGGCGCTGTTCCCTCTCAGACCCCACCCCCACACACAGCACCACAACACAGTGACATGAGTTGCCTCACCCTGGTGAATAACTAAGGCTCCACCCCTGACTACATGACAGGTAGGGTGAGATTAAAAAAAGTGGCCCAAATGAAAGAACAGACTGAAGTTCTAGAAAAAATACAACTAAGTGATGAAGAGATAGCCAACCTATTAGATGCACAATTCAAAACACTGGTAGTCAGGATGCTCACAGAAATAGTTGAGTATGGTCACAAAATAGAAGAAAGAGTGAAGGCTATGAAAAGTGAAATAGAGGAAAATGCACAAGGAACCAACAGTGATGGGAAGGAAACCAGGACTCAAATCAATGGTTTGCACCAAAAGGAAGAAATTAACATTCAAACAGAACAGAATGAAGAAATAAGAATTCAAAAAAAATGAGGAGAGGCTTAGGAATCTATGGGACAGCTTTAAACGTTCCAACATCTGAATCATATGGGTGCCAGAAGGAAAGAGGAAGAACAAGAAATTTAAAACTTATTTGAAAAAATAATGGAGAACTTCCCCAATCTGGTGAAGGAAATAGCCTCTCCGGAAGTCCAGGAAACTCAGAGCGTCCCAAAGAAGTTGGACTCGAGGAAGCATACACCAAGGCACATCATAATTACATTACCCAAGATTAAAGAGGAGAGAATCTTCAAAGCAGCAAGAGAAAAGGACACAGTTACATGCAAAGGAGTTCTCATAAGACTATCAGCTGATTTCTCAGAAGAAACCTTACAGGCAAGAAAGAACTGGAAAGAAGTATTTGAAGTCAGGAAAGGTGAGAACCTACATCCCAGATGACTCTATCCATCAAAGCTTTCATTTAGAATGGAAGGGCAGATGAAGTGCTTCCCAGATAAGGGCAAGTTAAAGGAGTTCATCATTACCAAGCCTTTATTATATAAAATGTTGAAGGGACTTATCTAAGAAAAAAAAGATCAAAACTATGAACAGTAAAATGACAACAAATTCACAACTATCAACAACTGAACCTAACAAAACAAAAACAAACTAAGCAAACAACTAGAACAGGAAGATAATCACATAAACAGAGATCCCATGGAGGGTTATCAGTGGGGAGGGGGGAATGGGGAAAAAGGTACAGGGAATAAGAAGCATAAATAACAGGTACAAAATAGACAGGGGGAGGTTAAGAATAGTATAGGAAATGGAGAAGCCCAAGAACTTATAGGTATGACCCATGGACATGAACTAAGGGAGGGGGAGGGAATGCAGGTGGGAGGGGTGTGCAGGGCAAAGGGGAATAAAAGGGGGAAAATGGGATGACTGTAATAGCATAATAATAAAAGATATTTAAAAAAACGATGGTGTACTTACACAATGGAATATTACACAGCAGAAAGAAAGAAGGAGCTCCTACCCTTTGCGACAGCATGGATGGAACTAGAGAGCATTATGCTAAGTAAAATAAGCCAGGACTTGAAATACTCATACAATTCTTGAAAATACATGTTAAATTGTGAAGCATGCATTAGCATACATTTATGTGAATCATCTTATAAGATAAAAAACCCACTTGTATTAAAAGTAGACATTCCTATTTCTAACATCCAATCCAGACAAATACATTATTTTCTCCTGGTGCTGTGGTGACAAATAGTATAAAGGTAGATTCAAACTTCCACCATACCATATGCATTGCTCATATATTTTGTTTGAAGAAGTATATATCCCTTTCCTTATAGTTCCCTAATAAGAAAAAGTGAATCAAACTTAGAAACACTGACAGCTTTAAGTTTTCTTTTTTTTCCTTCTAAGTCTAATAAGTAAATGCCAATGTTTTTTTTTTTCTTTTAAGAGGAAGTGTCTAAGGCCTGAAATTCTAGCAATCAGATTTTTAGGGTTCTTTGCAGTATGCTTTCCATAGATTTTATTTTATTTTATTTTATTTATTATTTTTTTTTTTTAGAGAGGGAAGGGAGGGAGATAGAGAGAGACACACACACACATCAATGTGCGGTTGCTGGGGGTTATGGCCTGCAACCCAGGAATGTACCCTGGCTGGGAATCAAACCTGGGACACTTTGGTTCCCAGCCCGCGCTCAATCCACTGAGCTACGCCAGCCAGGGCTTAGATTTTATTTTTTTTATTACTATTTTTAAAACTTTCCTCAAAATTTATTGGAAAAGTTGCTTTCCTATACAATATAGTTATATATTAAAGTATAATGTTCATGCAGTTAATTGGTTTTTTACTACTTAAGAATACTTTTTATTTTTGTATAAATTATAATAAATTTTAAATTAAAATGTTCACATCTTTATCTCTCTTACAAAGCTGAACGTTTATCTCTCTTTAGTCCCTGTCATTTGAATCCAGTAGGTTTAGTTTTTACAGGCTTCTTTCATAGAAAAGCAGTAGGTTCAACTTATTCTGCTGCAAAAGGCTACACGTGGAACCACTCAGTCCCTGTAAAAAGACTCATGTCTTCATCAACTGCTAAGATGAGAAGGCTATGCTCCCACACAACTTATCCCAACCTCATTCTCAGGAAATCTAGGTTTTCAGAAGTGTTTATTATAGCACTCAAGCCATACTCACCAAGCCATTGCCAATTTTATAGGCTTGATTTGTGATGATCATCTTCGTGACTCAGTACACCTTATATTTATTTATCACTTCATAGGTGCCAAAGATTCTTTGGTGCCTTCCACAGGATACAAGGCATCAAAAAGTTGAAAATCCACTACAATTTCTGAAATCTCTTTGAAGTTATTCTTTCAGTTGTGAGATGAGAGTAATGACTACAACTTCAAGGACTACCTAGGAGTAACAAGACTATTCCATTGGGCTGCTGTGAGATTGAATGAGCAAATACATGCAAAGCTCTTAGAACAGTGTCTGGCACATTGTCAATACTTAATAGGAACTAACTACTCTGTTATTATACTATTTTACAGAGAGAAATTTGAGAATCTTATGACTTAAAGAACTTACTGAGTCACATAGCTTTTAAGTATCAGATTTATGACATCAACCCAGATTTATCATACTGCAAAAAACTCATGTTACCTTTATTACCAGAGAGATCTGAAACCTGAACAATTGGGACATCTTTGTATCCTTTAAGATTTTTTTAGTAAAGATTAGTTGAAGGAATATTGGACTGTTTGTTACAGTCCCTTACTACAGATAAATCTGTAGTAAGGAATATCGTACATGCACTGTAACTTGTACTTTTCACAATGGCCCAATGCTTTAAGAACTCTTATTATTACATTCCACTTATAGGTGAGATCATATGGTATTTGTCCTTCACTGACTGGCTTATTTTACTTAGCATAATATTCTCCAGTTCAATCCATGTTGTTGCAAGAGGTAGGAGTTCCTTCTTTCTTTCTGCTGTGTAGTATTACACTGTGTAAATGTACCAACAAGCAAACTAGAAACAGAGACATGGAAATATGGAATAGACTGGCAGCTGCCAGTAGGGAAGGGGTGGGGGAATGGTGGAAAAAAGGAAAAGGGAGTAGTCAAAGGACATGTATGAATGACCCATGGACATGAACAACAGAGAGGGGACTGACTGGGCAAGAGAGGTGGTCTGGGTGGGAGAGAGCAAAGGGGAAAAACCAGGGCAACTGTGATATAATAACAATAACTTTTTAATTATGAAAAATTAACTCTTGTTATGCTCTTTGTACAAATAAAATGAGCACATAGATAATAAGTATCATGCCCAGGGCCTGACAGGTGGGATTCTAACTCTGTTCAGTCTAATTCCAGGAACCACATTTACAAGCACCTTTATCGCCTTTCACTATAATTTCTGGGGGTCATTGTATTCCTGTGTCTCTCTCAAGAAACCAAGAATTGACATGTGCCTTCAATATGCCAAAGCACGGCCCAGCCTTTCATGTTTTTTATAGCTTCAAATTGCACCCACATGTGTGTTCTTATCATCCTCGAATATCTGATTTTATTTTTCTATTGTATTATATAAATGTGATTTGTGTTTATTTGTATGTTATACACATATATACTCACATGTATGTACATATACACATATACAAACATAAATATACATACAAAAATAGGAGTTACAAAAATCTTTGAGTGGACTCTATTATAAATTATTCCATTCATGTATATCTATAGACACTACTAGGTATACACACACACACACACACACACACACACACTGCTTTCCTTCCTTCCTCATTTCCTTCCTTCCTATCTTTCTTTCCTTTTTTCACAAGTATTCATCAAACCTTCTCAGAAACACTAGGACCCAAGAACATTAGGCAGCTGTTCTGCCTGCATGCATTATCTAATAAGCATCCAAATCTGACAGTGGAAGTCAGCCACCACATTTCATGGTGATGTTATTATATATTTACATGGACAGTGAAATTCTCTTCATGCTGCTCAAGAGATTCAGGAAAGACAGCTAAGTGTGCCACGCTGCATTCATGGATTAAGTAGTTCCCATTACTATAGTCTTGATTTGAGAAAGTCAAATGTCTGGAGCCCTCAGGTGAAAATTGTATGTTCTTTGTTATCTGAAAATAGTATGTCACTGCTGGAGTTAATTACCTAAAGAGCTCTGCACAGAATCCATGTACCTGTGTCATGCTTTGCTTCTAAACTAGAACAATATAATTGTAACACATAAAAATAAATTTTTATATTTACACTAATGAGCTTGCTCCTCAGTATTGCTAGTGACATTAAAAATAATAGCAGGGTTTACATAATGTCTCTATGATAATTATCATGCCATTTCTCCTCTATTCCTATATTTTTCTCATGTTACCTTTTAATGTGTTTCTGCTCAAGTCAATTCAATTTATCAGTAGGCAAGAGGCATGAAACAGAGCTGATTTGCTCTGGGTCTACTTACAAGTAAACTGTAAAACTCAATTTTCAAGTTCAGTCTTCAATCAGATACACATGACTCAAACAATAACTGATTTGGGGGATACCATTATTTACAGAGGTTTAATCTAATATAAATACAAAAGAAATATATTACAGTGTGGTACATATTTTGCATTTTCATAATCTATGTGTTTCCTTCTTGCTTCTCCATTACAAAGGGATTTTAGGGTTGTAATCTATGAAATGATAACCTACTATTCATTATGGAATTATAAAACAAGAAGAGACCCAAGAGATCTTCCAGGGCAGTTTGTAAAGTAGGATGTGCATGTCTGCATACAAGATTTAACATGGATGTGGTTAGTCTAAAAGAATGCACTTTCAGTTCCCTCAGTTCTCCATGTCATCTTTCTAAAATCAATC
Organism: Phyllostomus hastatus; assembly: GCF_019186645.2. Taxonomy (NCBI): domain Eukaryota; kingdom Metazoa; phylum Chordata; class Mammalia; order Chiroptera; family Phyllostomidae; genus Phyllostomus; species Phyllostomus hastatus. The sequence goes on along the minus strand of NW_025333841.1, from coordinate 3,921,072 downwards.
TGTCTGAAAGCCGCTTGAGTGAGGGCCCAAGCAAGTTCTTCTTTTTCAAATGTCTTTTCACAATCTTCCTTCTCCCATTTACAAAAGAAAGTCAGTATTCTCAAGTTGTCCCTGACATTACAGCATGGACTATTTCCCTGGAAGAGAAAAAACTCTAGAGTAAGAGACACAGACTGAATTTCAAATACTTGTAATGTGAATCAAACTATCACTGGGTAACACATTCTTTGCAGTCCACGTGGTTTCCAATTCTTTCCTTTCAACCACATTGAAGGAAGACCTAAACCAGTCAACAGCTGATATATCTTTGATGTGCATCAAGGTTCAAACGAGTATGAGACATTACTAAAATATAACTCCATTCCTATCTTATAATTTACAAAAATAAATGTTTAGGCCCAATAAACACACATGCACACAGACACACACAGACACACATGCACCAAAAATTCTCAATGGATAAACTAAATTAGAGCACGATGTACTATTTTATCTATTTATCTAAGGGCAAAGAAACTCATTGAAAAATTATTATTCTACAAAGGCTGCACCAGTCTGCATTCCCACCAACAGTGCAAAAGTGTTTCCCTTTCTCCACATCCTTGGCAGCACTTGTTTTTTGCTTCATTGATAATACCAATTCTGACATGTGTGAGGTGGCATCTCATTGTGTTTTTATTTTCATTTCTGTGATGTCTAGTGATTTTGAGCATCTTTTCATATATCTTGGAATGTAATGAACATACTGAACTAAGAAGCAAAACAGAGACAGACTTATAGATGGAGAACAGATGACAGCTAGCCACGGGGAGGGTGGAGGTTAAGAGGTGGAGAGAGTGAGCCAAAGGGAAAACCGACCCTTGGACATGGACAACAGTGGTGATTGCTTGGGAGAGGGTGAATAATGGGGTTGAAATGGTAATGGAAAAATATATATATTAAAATTAAATTTAAAAACAAAAAAATTAAATAAATATATAAATATGAAAAAAAACAAAATTATTATTTTTTAAAAAGATTTTATTTATTTATTTTTAGGGAGAGAAGGGAGGGAGATAGAGAGAGAGAGAGAGAAACATCAATGTGCGGTTGCTGGGGGTCATGGCCTGCAACCTAGGCATGTATCCTGACTGGGAATCGAACCTGCGACACTTTGGTTCACAGCCTGAGCTCAATCCACTGAGCTATGCCAGCCAGGGCTAAAAATCCAAAATTATTACCCAATGCTTTTAAGAAATATATTTCTTTTTAGCTTTTTAATTTTATTACTTTGTTTTTAATTATAATGCTTTATTAATTATTTATTAAAGTAACAATGTTTAAATGAACATATATATATATGTATATATACATATTTTCATGCCAACAAAATATGATCTGATTTCCATGATCTGATGTTTCATAAAAGGCTTAAGTACAAAATATATTACACTAGTGTAAAATATTGTGGAAATGGCTATATGAGTTACAAGACAAAAAGAACAATGTTAAATTTATGACAATTATAGTATAGATCATTCATGTATTTTTTAATGGATAATGGTGTGTAACTAATTGTTTTAGTAAATAGATACTATTGAATACATTTCAAAAGATTGTGAAATATTTTTATTTTTAAAATTCAATATTTGTAATATTCTGTAGAGTATACTCTTTGTGACTATTTAAACATATAGTGAACATTTTTAGCTTTTAATTTATAACTCTGTGATGGAGTTTTTTATGTTCTCTGAAAGCAAAAATAGTACGATGAATACTGTTCCAGTACAGCAATCATCAAATAGTTTTCACAGAGGAAAGCTTTCTTCAACTAAAATCTTATTAGGAATCTCAATATATGAAACATGTATTTGGAATAACTGTGCACCCCCTTTCCATACCACTCCAATTTTACTCCAGCATCAGACCCTGATGTATCTTCTTTGTAGATCCTGGAAAACAGTTTTCAAATCACTGATCTAGTATAACCTCCTGTTTTACAGTTGGGAAGTACTGTCTCAGGGCCAGTGAACAACTGAACTGTGCCCAAACTCAAGTTATCTAACTTCAAGGCAAAAATATAAAACAGACAATCACAAGATACCAGTCTGCTCCCATGGTTCAACCTAATCTTTAATAAATCATTGAAAAATGAGTTCTTGATATATAATTCCTTTGTCTGTGTTTCTTTAAACACATTGATTTTAAAACTTTTAAACACATTGTGAAAACCTGCATCACAGTTCTCCTGTTTGATTAAATAGTTGACACTATTACAGATGTCACCATTTACCCCCTGCCTTTGCCTACCTCTAACCACCCCAAAACCCCGTTCCTTCTGGCCATCACCACAATGTTGTCTGTGTCTAAGTTATGCATGCAACTTCTTTGAATAAGGGGTGTAAGTTATTCAAAGAGTAGAGTAAAACTTCAGTATTGTTTAATACAAATAAAATACAAATTTGATTAGGTCATTTGTTTTACATTTATAATATGACTAAAGAAATAAAGTTTTATTACTGTTTAATCTGAGATATGGTATAAATGAGAGCACAAATAAGTAAAATAACTGTAAACAGTATTTGCATCCATATTCAGAGTTCTGTAGCATTAAATCCAAATTCTTTTTAGTATTAAAAAATTAATATAACCAGATACATTGAAATAAAAAATAAACTGACAGTTATGAGAGAGGAGGGAGAGAGGGATGATGGGGAAAATAGGGGAAGGACCATTAAGGAATATGTATAAAGGACACACAGACAAAGCCAAATGTTATAGGTTCAAGGGTGGGAGGTGGGATAGGTGGGGAAGGGGACCGGGGGGAGGTGAAAATGGAGACAACTGTACTTGAACAACAATAAAAAACTTAAACAAAAAAATTAATTACTAGACACAAATTAATAAGAAAGAAGAATGCTGCTCTAATTTTTTGAAACTGATGTTTCAAAAGCTTGATTATCTACAAACATATCTACATAGATATATATATTATTTAACATATTTTAAATTGAATTTAAAGACAGGGCATATGTCTTATCTACATGAAGACATGTAACTGTTTGACAGTTTCATGTGTTCATTGTTCAATGAGTCATGTTTGTGTCTTGTTGAATAAGTCATCATTGTTTTTCTAGCAGAATTTTTTTTAAAAGGTAGACTTTCCTCTTCTAACCACCCTCTGACACAGCGTTATCTTCAGCTTAACTCTGCAAACAGAATTATACCATGAGATATGTTTCTAATTTATTATATTAGCATTAACTTGATATCTTATTCACCACCTATAAAATAAAATATTAAATAACAAGTTACTGGGATCAATAAATGACAGTCAAATTAGCTATTCTCATTGCCTGCACAAATTGCTCCTGGTTAATTAAATGTATGCATAGGAAATATGTCCCATACCTGTTGTCAATATTTCCTGCCTCTCTCTTAGCTTTATGTCTGCACATCTCTGACCTCTGCTACTACTGTCTTCCTTGCACACTCTCAGGCTCATTGGCCTCATTGCACTTCAATTTTTCCAACACCCTAAGCATATTCTTGCTTCACAGCCTTTGCACTGGCTGTTCTATTTGCCTGGACAGATCACTCTCTCACTTTTTTCAAGTCTCTTTTCCAATGTTTCTTTGCCAATGACATCTACAGTTAGTATCATCCTGCTTTCTCTTCTTTTGAATTTATTACCATCAAACATGCTATATAACAACACTTCTTTGCTTTGTATTGTGATCCCTTTGTTCCCCAAATACAACTTCCACATAGAAAAGCATTTTTTGTGTCTAAATACATAAATGAATCTTGATTTCAAATATGGTGATTTTTAAAATATATATTAAAGAATGTAGTAATATAAGAGGTCTGACCAGAAAATGTCCAACCATTGTTAATGTAATGGGTAGGGTTTGCATGGCATCAATGTAACCTGACAGCCAAAGACAGTAGACTGGAATGTGCATGCATGAACAATGCGACTTCACTGTACTAGTCAGCGGGAACAATACATGCTGTTGAGTGAACATGCGTAATGTGTGGCTGACGCATTCAAAATGACTGAATGAGTAAAGCAACAAATCTGCTTTAAATTTTGCATTAAGCTTGAACATTCCTATGTGGAAACTATTTGGATGATTCAGAAGGCTACAGCTATGGGCAACTGGTGATTGGCAGCTTCATCATGACAACATGCCTGCTCAGGAATCACATACCATGTAGAGTTTTTTGGCAAAACCTCAAATCACCCAGGTGTCTCAGCCACCCTACAGCCAAGATTTGAAGTCTGGTGATTTCTGGCTTTCCCCAAAACTAAGATCACTTTTGAAAAAGAAGAGATTTCAGACCATTGATAAAATTCAGGAAAATACAATGAGGCAGCTGATGGCTATTGGGAGAATGGTGTGGGATCCCAAGGTGCCTACTTTGAAAGGGACTGAGGTGTCCTTCTCCTATGTACAATGTTTCTTGTGTCTTGTATCTTCTTTAATAAATGTCTTTATTTTTCATATTACATTGTTGAATACCTTCTGGACAGAACATGTATGACTATGGGACCTCCTACTTATGGAGGATAATAGCTGAGGAAATAATTTAGGAAGAAGGTAAAGTAATTGTTTGTTATAAATGTTATTTATTTTTTTGAGAGAGGGGAAGGGAGGGAGAAAAGTGGGGAAACATCAATATGTGATTGCCTCTCATGCATCCCCTACTGGGGGACTGACCCATAACCCAGGCATGTGTCCTGACTGGGAATCAAAGGGGTGACCCCTTGGTTCACAGGCCATCACTCAATCTACTGAGCCACACCAGCTAGGGCAGATAAAAGTAATTGTATACAGAGGAATACATTTAGTGATGATTTCATATTAACAAGGAGGACAACAGAAAATGAGAACTTAAAGAGTGTAGACAATTCAGCAGTGCTAGATACAACTCATTTTGCAAAATAAGACTAAAAAAGAAATGCTGCCTGCATGATCTTTACCATGACAAATTGAATTTTGTCCTCTGTGCTTACCAGTCTTCAAACTGGAAATAAATCTAAAGCTAGTAGAAATACTCTATCTTCCATACAAGTAAAACATGAATGGTGCAGACAATAGAGAACTTGTGTTTAAAAATGTATTGTGTATTACCAGCCTAGTAACAACATTTACATTATATTCAAAGGGGAAAAATTAAAGCTTTCCCCTTAAGATCAGGAATAAGACAAGGTTGTCTCCTCCCACCACTCTCAAAGTAGTATTGGAAGTCATAGCCACAGCTATCAGGTAAGAAAAAGAAATAAAAGGCATCCAAGTTGGAAAGGAGGAAATATAACTGTCATTATTCCCAGATGACATGATAGTATTCATAGAAAACCTTATAGTCTCCACAAAAAAAAACAACTACTTGACCTAATAAGTGAATTTTACAAAATAGCGGAATACAAAGTCAGTACTCAGAAATCAGTGGCATTTTTGTACACCACTAATAAAATGTCAGAAACAGACACTAGGAAGTAAATCCCATTTACTATAGCAACAAGAAAAATAAAATACTCAGGAATAAATTTAACCAATGAGGTAAAAGACCTGTACTCAGCAAACTATAGAGCACTGAAGAAAGAAATTAGGGAAGATACAAATATATGGAAGCATATACCATGTTCATGGATTAGAAGAATTAACATCATTAAAATGTTCATACTACCCAAAGTAATCTATTGATTCAAAGCAATTCCTATTAAAATACCAATGGCATATTATGTAGATCTACAACAAATATTTCAAAAATTTATATGGAACCAAAAAAGACACTGAATAGTCTCAGCAATCTTGTGACAGAAGAACAAAGTAGGAGGGATCACAATACCCGATATCAAACTATACTACAAGGCCACAGTCATCAAAATAATCTGGTACTGGCATAAGAACAGACACATAGATCAATGAAACAAAACAGAGAAACCAGAAATAAACCCAATTCTCTATTGTCTATTAATATTTGACAAAGGGGACATGAGCATACCATGGAGTAAAAATAGCTTCTTCAATAAATGGCATTGGGGGAACTTGGTTGGTACATGCAAAAACAATAAAATAAAATAAAACTAGACCAGTAACTTCTACCAAATACAAGAATAAATTCAAACTGCATAAAAGACTTAAATATAAGTCATGATACCATAAAAGTCATAGAGGAAAGCATAGGCAGGAAACTTTCAGATATCCCACATAGCAATATTTTTGTATATATGCAATATACATAGCATATTTTTTGTACATTTAGATATTTAGTATATATCCTAGGGCAGGTGAAACAAAGGAAAAAATAAACAAATGGGACCACATCAAACTAAAAATTTTCTGCACAGCTAAAGAAAACATCAGCAAAATGAAAAGGAAACCAACTGTATAGGAGAACATATTTGCCAATGATACATCAGACAAGAGTTGATCTCCAAAATATGTAAAGAGCTCATATGCCTCAATACCAGGCAGACAAACAATCCAATTAAAAAATGGGTAAAGGATCTGAATAGACACTTCTCCAAGGAGTACATACAGATGGTCAATAAACATATGAAAAGATGCTCAGCATCACTAGCCATCAGAGAGATGCAAATTAAAACCACAATGAGATATCACCTCACAGCTGTCAGGATGGCCATCATTAATAAGTCAACAAACAAGTGCTGGTGAGGATGTGGAGAAAAGGGAACCCTAGTGCACTGTTGGTGGGAATGCAACCTGGTGCAGCCACTGTGGAAAACAATATGGAATTTCCTCAAAAAACTAAAAATGGAGCTGCCTTTTAAACCAGCAATTCCACTGCTGATAATATACCCTAAGAATCCCAAATCGACAATTCAAAAGGACTTATGCACCCCAATGTGCATAATGGCACAATTTACAATGGCTGAGTGCTGGAAACAGCCTAAGTGCCTGTCAGTAAACTACTGGATCAAAAAATTGTAGTATATTTACATAATGGAATACTACACAGCAGAAAGAAAGAAGGAACTTCTATTTTTTGTGACAGTGTGGATGGAACTGGAGAATATTATACTAAGTGACATAAGGCAGTTGGTGAAAGACAAATACTATATGATCTCACCTATAAGAGGAATCTAATGAACAATACACTAATGAACAAAATAGAACCACAGGCATTAAAACATGGAGCAGACTGAAATTGAACAGAGGGGAGGAGGGGGGGAACAATGGTTGAAATAAGGGGAAGGGACTAGACAAAGAACACGTATGAGTGAACTACAGACATAGACAATAATGTAAGAATTTATTGATGGAGTGGGGGTTGGGATTTGGCAGAGGAGGCTATAAGGGGAAAAATTGGGGCAACTGTAATAAAACAACAATAAAAATGGTTAAAAAATAGTAATTTGGGCATGGAAACATAGAACAGACTGAAAGTGACCAGAGGGGAGGAGAGAGAGGGATAATCTAGGAAAGAAGGGAAAGGGACTACACAAAGAAAATGTATAAATGAACCACAGACATGGACAACATTGTGGGAATTGACTGTGGGAACAGGTGGAGGGATGGGCAGAGGAGGACATAAGGGGAAAAATTGGGACAACTGTAAAGGAATAACAATAAAAATTATTCAATAAAAAATTAATTTCATTGAAAAATAAAAAAATTCTTCATCATAATATAGTTGGTAAAGTATATCAGACATCTGTTGTAGCCTTATATATTCCATGCCCATGTGTGATAGGTTGATGAGATTTTTTCCAGTGTAGCCCAAATTTTTTCTATAATTAGGTCTACCAAAGTTCTTTCCATAAGTGTTTTATATAAGTGATTTGATTATGAAATAGTCTTAAAAATCAAAAGAGAGAATTGATGGAAAGAATAAATGACATAATTTTCACAGTATGTTTTATCCATTCAACACATTGTTATTGAGTGTCCACACTCTGCACATGGTTAGTTTGGTGATAGAGATAAAATATAAATAAGGGAGGATAGCTGCACTTGAACTTTAAATAATTATGATAATTTCCTGATACTAAGCTGCTAGGTTGTTATTACTGTGAATTAAGCATTGTGGTAGATGTTTTACATTATCATCCCACTTAATGCAAAAAATCTTTAGATCTAAGCATAATTATTACATTTATTTTTAAAAGATGTTATTTATTTGTTTTTAGACAGAGGAGAAAGGAGGGAGAAAGACAGGGAGAGAAGCATCAATATATGGTTGCCTCTTGCATGCCCTCTAATGAGGACCTGGCCTGCAACCCAGGCATGTGCCCTGACCAGGAATTGAGCTGACAACCCCTTGGTTTACAGGCTGGTGCTCAATACACTGAGCCACAGCAGCCATTACACTATTTTTTTTTAATGTATTGTATTGATTATGCTATTATAGTTGTCCATTTTTATCTCTTCTATATTCTTCTCTGCCCTGTACCCACCCCTTACACCAGCATTCTCACCCACCTTCCACTCAGTTCATGTCCAGGGGTCCTATAAGTAAGTTTGGCTTCTCCATTTCCTATACTATTCTTAACCTCCCCCTGTCTATTTTGTACCTGTTATTTATGCTTCTTATTCCCTGTACCTTTTTCCCCATTCTCTCTCCTCTCCTCCCCCTCTGAACTGATAATCCTCCATGTGATCTCCATCTATGTGATTATCTTCCTGTTCTAGTTGTTCACTTAGTTTGTTTTGTTTTGGTGTTCTTTAGGTTCATTTGTTGATAGTTGTGAGTCTGTTGTCATTTTAATGTTCATAGTTTTGACCATCATTTTCTTAGATAAGTCCCTTTAACATTTCATATAATAAAGGCTTGGTGATGATGAAATCCTTTAATTTGACCTTATCTGGGAAGCACTTTCTCTGCCCTTCCATTCTAAATGGTAGCTTTGCTGGATAGAGTCATCTTGGATGTAGGTCCTTGCCTTTCATGACTTGAAATACTTCTTTCCAGCCCCTTCTTGCCTGCAAGATTTCTTTAGAGAAATCAGCTGATAGTCTTATGGGAACTCCTTTGCAGGTAACTGCATCTTTTTCTCCTGCCAATTTCAAGATATCGTTAATCTTGGGTAATGTAATTATGATGTGTGTTGGTGTATGCTTCCTTGGGTCCAACTTCTTTGGGACTCTCTGAGCTTCCTGGGCTTCCTGAGAGTCTATTTCCTTCACCAGATTGGGGAAGTTCTCCTTCATTATTTTTTCAAATAAGTTTTCAATTTCTTGCTCTTCCTTTTCTCCTTCTGGTACCCTTATGATTCAGATGTTGGAATGTTTAAAGTTGTCCCAAAGTTCCTAAGAATGCCCTCTTTTCTTTTCAAATTCTTGTTCATTCTGTTTCAGCTGGATGTTTGTTTTTTCCTTTTGTTCCTAATCATTGATTTGAGTCCTGGTTTCCTTCCCTCCACTGTTGGTTCCCTGTATATTTTGCTTTATTTCAGTTTGCATAGCCTTCACTTCTTCTTCTATTTTCAACCACACTCAACCACTCCCTGCACTGGAATATTAGGTTGTGCTGTATGTCTTGCTCTCCAATTGTTCCTCTTGGTTTATCCACATGCAAACGTGGGATAGCCTGGTCCTCCAACAGCAGACTTACTTCAAGTCCTCTCCACCCCACTGCCTGTCTCTGCCCCTCCTACTGGTCTGGATGAATGTTTCTTCTTTAACTCCTTGGTTGTCAGAATTCCATATAGTTGGATTTTCTGGCAAATCTGGTTGTTGTTTTTTGTTTTTAGATTTGTTGTTGTCCTTCTTTTGGTTGTGTGAAGATGCAAAGTGTATCTACCTATGTCTCCATCTTGGCCAGAAGTTCAGCTTATTTTTATTTTTTTAAAGGTTTCATTTATTTATTTTTAAAGAGGGAAAGAGAGAGAGACGGAAACATCAATGTGTGGTTGCCTCTTGAGTGCCCCCTACTGTGTACCTGTATGTTCCCTGACTGGAAATCATCAACCAGCGACCCTTTAGATTGTAGTCTGGTTCCCGATCCACTGAGCCACATCAGTAAGGGCTATTACACTTATTTTTAAGTAAAGAATATTGTAACATGATAGCGTTTACTAGACTTATTGGGGTGATCACCTTATAAGGTATATAAAGGTCTGAGCGCTATGCTGTATACCTGAGACTAATATTGTATGTCAACTATAATTAAAAAAAATAAATTTAATTCACTAAACCACTTTAGATTAAGGAAGCATTAAAAAGAATGTATGCAAGCCAATGCTGAGAAGCAACAAAATTAAATTTTGCTGTGGGTTCCAAAATTTAAGGTGGTTCCATGAAGTTTCATAAGCTAATATATTGTCTGTTAGCATAACTTATTATATGGTGTTAATTGTAAATACACTAATATTCTCCTTTAAAATAGTCTTTCATTCCTTTTTTATTTCTCATTATTGTCTAAATTTGGGGACACTAATGAAATATACGAGTAACAAAAAATGACAAACTACCTTTACCCTTAAAATTAAGCTCACATATTCTTTCCTACAGTACTCTCTGAAAATAATATTAAAGTGAATGTAACTTGTTTTAAAAATGTTAGTCTGCCTCAAGTATGCTCTTGAAAAAAATTCAGAATAGTCATGGGGATATAAAGTACAGTATAGGAAGTGGAGTAGCCAAAGAACTTGTATGCATGACCCATGAACAATGGTGTGGGAATTGTCTGAGGGAGTGGGGGTGCTGGGTGGAGGGGGGCAAAGGGGGAAAAACTGGGACAACTCTAATATCATAACAAAAAAAACAGGAAAAGAAACTGTAGAAATTTAATATGAGTGGTAATGAGTACATGCTCTAAATCAATAAAAATAGAATATACAAAAAAATTCAAAAGAGGTCTTCCCATATAAGATCATCACCAGCAGATAGAGAGTAAAAAACAGAGGCAAATAGGCAAATTGTAAAACTAAGATAAAGTTCATTCATTTCAATAAAGACAAGGAGCTGCTTTCAGGAATATATTGTATTTCCAGTTGGCAGAAAGTCTACTGTAAGAATAATGCTAATATATAGCCAACGGATCCTCGGATAAAAACTGTTATCTTAGAGAATGAGCTGTTAGATTAGAAGACCAGACTTTACCCTTTTGAAAAGACCAACCACATAATGAGCATTAAATAAGCCCAAATTCAAGTAAGTTAGCTCCAGTTAGTAGTCAGTAGGAAAAAGGTGAAATGAAGACAACAGTTGGACTGAAATCAACAATCCATTAATGTCCTACCATGTGTCTAGTGTTGCAGTACTTGTGATAAACACCTATACTTCTTGACCTGCCACATTCACCCATTCTCCTTCCTGTGTAGTATTTTCTATATTTTATCAGTTCACAATTAACTAGAATTGGATTCCAGTTTCCTCTGCATCTATTTTCTCTTTTAATATTGCTCTTGTTTAAGTTATTCTTCTGAAATCCAAATGTGACTTCACATATATCCTGCTTTAACCATTCAATGACTCTCTGGTTACAAATGTAAGCTTCTGAAGCCAGGGATTTTCATTTGTTTTGTTACCAACTGTATCTACAGTGACTAGAAAAGTGCATTTAGTAAACATTGAACAACTATTTATTAAATTAATAAACTAATTTTTTCATGGTAACAAATTATATTTCACATGGCAGGATGATATCTTTCACAATGTAGTCTTAAATTACCTTTCAAGGCTCTTTTCCCATAGCCTCCTCTACTGAATACTTTTTATGCTCTAACTTACACTCACTGTATTGAAAATCCACTATGTTCCCAGAGGATGCATGCATTTCTTTGTCAGATGAGCCTTTCCAATATGGACACTGACTTCATCAAGACAGCAAGAAGACAGGTGTCAAAATGACTAGCATCAATAAATCAACAATGTGTTGACAAGGATGTGGAGAAAAGGGAACCCTTGTGCACTATTGGCAGGAATGCTACTTAGAGCAGCCATTGTGGAAAATGTATGGAGCTTCCTCAAAACAATTAAGTGAAACTGCCTTTTGACCCCATGATCCCATTTCTGGGAATATAACTGAAGAAACATGAAACACTAATTGAAAAGATCTTATGCAACCCTATGTTCATTGCAGTGCTATTTACAAGGGCCAAGATCTGGAAATAGTCCAAGTGCCTTCAGTAGATGAATGGATAAAAAAGCTGATGAGTGGACATTTACACAATGAAATACTACTCAGCCATAAAAGGGAAAGAAATCTGACCTTTTGCAACAGCGTGGATACAGCATTGATGGACCTGAAAAGTATTATGCTAAGTGAAATAAGCCAGTCAGAAAAAGACAAGTACCATGTGATTATATGTGGAATTTAATGAACAAAACAAACAAACAAACAAACAAAAAAACAAAATAGAAACAGATTCACAAATATGGAGAACAGCTGTTCAGAGGGGAGGGTTTTGAAAGCTGGATGGAAAAGTTGAAGGGATCAAGCAAAAAAAAAAAAATCCCTCATAGACAGACAACAGAATGGTGATTTTCAGAGGGAAATAAATGTGCGGGGAGGTAGAAGAGGGTTAAGAGGTGACAAATGGTGATGGAAGGAGACTTGACTTAAGGTGGTGAAAAAACCAATACAATATACAGATGATGAATTATAGACTCATACACCTAAAACCTATTTTGTTAACCAATGTCACCACAATGAATTCAATAAAAATTAAGAATAAAAAACAGCAAGAAGAAATAAAAGGCAACAAGAAGAGTTTCTATAGTGAGTTGGCTGGCAAGATGAAGTTTTATATGATGTGACAGTATCATGGGAGTGACATTTATCACCTTTGTCATGTCCTATTGATTAGAGACAACTCACAGGTTCTGCCCATACTCAAGGAAAAGGAATTATTAAAAAGTGCGAATATCAGAAGGCAGTGTTTAGGTCACATTATAATCTGTTTGCAATGTTGGCATTGCAGCTGGATGGATGGTAATGCCATTTACTATGATTAGGAACAAGATCAAGTTTATAATGGAGCTATAGGTGGGTCTATTTAAAGATCATAAGTACCCTAATGGGCATGTTATATTTGAAGAGCCCTTGAGGTATCCATTTACAGATGTAGAAAGTAAAATATACATATCTGATGTTTGGAACAAAATTTCCAGCTGGAGAAATAAATTGAGAGGATTGTCAGCATATATTGGCAGCTGAAGCATGGGAGTAGAAGAGATCGCAGAGGGAGAGGATATCAGTGTCCAAAAGAACTTCAATTGGTAAGGCCACTGAAAAGGAGAAGTATTAATAAAATGAATATTGACTCAGTGTCTATTGTGGGTCAGGCATTATGTTAAGTGTTATCCAGCATATGTGTCTTGAGATCAGATGAGGTGTCTGAGGTGGGACAATAAAAAGACTGTGAACTTTTTTGGAGAACAATTATATCTTAATTGTTATTGTATCTAAAAATATAGAATAAATTTGGCATATAGTAGATGTTAAATCTACTCTAAACTTGGGAATTAACTCATTTATCTGTTATGAACACACATGCACATACACACATTCATATTCATAGTCTATTCCTAAGAATAAGAAGTTACAGTTTTCTGAATTGTGTTTCTTCCTCACCCTCTTTAGGATATTTAAATAGACATTTTTCTAAACTATAAAGCTAATCTTTTACATTGAACCAATTCACAAAGTTCATATTATAAAGAATAAAACAACCAGTACTGTAAAGTCAATAAAGTAACTCACTATAGCAAGCATAAAAAAGTAACTTCCAATAATGGCTTTGTCCAAACATAATTCTTTTGTTTTTCTATAACTTTTATGGTGGCAAGTTTCAATATGTAATTAGAAATTGACAGTTTCTCTTAAAGTCATACAGTCTGGAGGACATTGTTGTTATTTAACAGGAAAATGAATGTAGGTTACTGAGAAATGACTGCCTAGAAGCTAAAGAATGAAGAACTTAAAAAGATTCTTGGTTAGATCTTTCATTGAAAATATTTCTGAAGTTAATACATATACTAAAGAAAACTCAATGATAATTCTAGGTGGGTAAAAAATTAAAAGAGGCAGCTAAGCTAGAAAAGGGCTTTAGTGCATTGTTTTCTTTACATAGTTGAAACATGGGTTCAACAGTTTGTATATCTCAGAAAAATGTGAATGAAAAACCATCACAGCATACAAAAAAGGTTAATTCCTAATGTATAGGAATTTAGAGGAGGCCAGTAAAACTAGCAGATCAAAACATCACAAGTAAGTGAAAGAATCAACTCCTAAAAGTCAAAATAAACTAAGCTTTATCTGCATTAAAATATTGAGATCTCATGGAATCCAGACCTTGTCACTTTACCTGCTCAAATACAGTTTGATGATATGTAAATAGATGTGGCAGAATAATGAAAAATTATATTGGACAACTTTGGGAGAACAAGAGCTAAGTTTTAAGAACTTGATGAAACTTTTAGTTGATACAATCTACTATACTATATGTTTCTCCCCATGAGTGCAATACATTGTACCATTAGAAAGTAAAATAACACCCTGGCCATGTGGCCCAGTTGATTGGAGCATCGTCTGTGTGCCAAAAGGTGCAATCTTGGTCAGAGCACATATCTAGGTTGTGGGTTTGATCTAGGGTTGGGGAGTGGATGGACAGCAACCAATGGATCTCTCTCTCTCTTTCTATCTCATATCAATAAAAAATATCAAAAAAGTAAAATAACTCTTTCAAAATCTTAATGTTTTATCTAGCATTTCATAAGCAGCACTTTTCATTAAATTAAATAGAGAAAACAGAGTAAAATCTCAGACATTTCTCATAGCAATATTTTTTTCCTGCCATATCTTTTCAAGTAAGAGAAACAAAATAAAAAACAAACCAATGGGTCTACCTCAAACTAAAATGTTTTTTTTCTCAACAAAGGAAATCATCAGCAACATGAAAAGACAACCCACTGAATGGGAGAACATAGTCTCCGATGATACATCTGATAAGGAGTTAATATTCAAAATTTTTTTAATAAAATCTTTTTTTATTTTTTAAGATTTTATTTATTTATTTTTAGAGAGTGAAGGGAGGGAGAAAGAGAGAGAAACATCAATGTGCGGTTGCTGGGGGCCATGGCCTGCAACCCAGGTATGTACCCTGACTGGGAATCGAACCTGCGACACTTTGGTTCGCAGCCCGCACTCAATCCACTGAGCTACGCCAGCCAGGGCTTAATATTCAAAATTTATAAAGTACTTACACAACTTAACACCAGAAAAGCAAACAATTCCAAATGAAAAATGGTCAAAGGACCTGAATAGACACTTGTCCAAGGAGGACATGCA
Organism: Phyllostomus hastatus; assembly: GCF_019186645.2. NCBI lineage: Eukaryota > Metazoa > Chordata > Mammalia > Chiroptera > Phyllostomidae > Phyllostomus > Phyllostomus hastatus. Next base: position 3,905,826 of record NW_025333841.1, on the reverse strand, counting down.
GATGGCATGAAAAGACATATGAAAAGATGCTCAACATCACTATCATCAGAGAAATTATATATATATATAAAATGAGATATCACCTCACACCTGTCAGAATGGCTACCAATAAATCAACAAAGATGTGTTGGTGAGGGTGTGGAGAAAAGGTGACCCTCATGAACTATTGGTGGGAATACAGATTAGTGCAGCTTCTGTGGAAAGCAGTATGGAGTTTTCTCAAAAAATTAAAAATGGAACTGCTTTCTAACCCAGAGTCTTGACTTCTGAGGAGATATCCTAACAAAAAAAACAAAAAAATAATTCAAAAGAATACATGCACCACTATGTTCATTGCAGCATTATTTACAATAGCCAAGATCTGGAGGCAGCCCAAGTGTCCATCAGTAGATGAGTGGGTAAAAAAGCTGTGGTACATTTACACAATGGAATAGTACTTGGTAATAAAAAAAGTAGAAAAATTTACCTTTTTCAACAACATGGATGGAACCTGAAGAACACTATACCAGATGAAATAAGCCAACCAGAAAAAGACAAATATCATATGACTTTACTCATGCGTGGAATCTAATAAACAAAATATACTAACAGACAATATAAAAACAGACTCATAGATACAGAGAACACAGTGACAGCTGTCAGAGGGGCAGGAGGTTGAAGGGCTCAGTGAAAAAGGTAAATGGATTAAGCAAAACAAACCCTTACCAACACAGACAATAGTATGGTAATTACCAGAGGGAAAAGAGGGTTGAGGGAGGTGAAAGAGGGCAAAGGGGGTGATAGAAGAAGACTTGATTTTGGGTGGTGAGCACACAATAAAATATAGATGAGTATTATGAAAGAAATGATCTCAGAAAAAGAATAAAGGTATCTAAATTTCCCCCTAAAATTTACCCATAGAAATTATATTTTTCTTGTTTCTGTATACAGCATAAGATTGGTTGGCTTAATGCCAGAGATGTAAGCTATCATGAAACGCACTCTTTTTTTTCTTTAATTTAGGCCCAATTTTATTGCTTTTCTCTTTCTAAGGATCATCACATTGTTAGTCTCCATTGTTTGTTCCCTCTCTTCTGTCCTCAAGAAAAATATCAGTTAACTTTTTTGGAGTCATTTTTTCCCACCAAGAAATGATGGTTTATGAGAATTAGAGTATAGGTATCAAGATAAGGAATAAAGAATTATAAAGCCAAGCTGAGATGCAGATGCTGAGACTGGTTGCCCAAGTCCACAGCCATAATTTAAAAGTGTCAATCACAATGCATGATGGACTTTGTAGGTATCCCCAAATAGCTAAATTTTTAAATTGATATAATAAATTACTGTTCCAGAAGGCCACATCTGACTGAAATTCTGAAAAAGAGGAAGATGAAATAACTAATAGATACAAATAGATGTGGAGAGAGAATTTATGTTATGATTTTTTAAGAAACATTTTATTTATTTTTAGAGAGGGAAAGGGAGGGAAAAAAGAAGGAAAGAAACATCAATGTGTGTGTGTCACTCGCATGCCCCCCACTGGGGACTCAGCCTGCAACCCAGGCATGTGCTCCAACTGGGAATCAAATCAGTGACCCTTTGATTGCAATCTGGCACTAAATCCACTAAGCCGCACCAGCTAGAGCTTATGTTATGATTTTAGAATACTCACAAAACTTTAGATAAATTAAACAATACATCATAATATTTAGTTTAAAAATTATATTCTTGTGTTGGGTACTAGAAATGAGTTAACAATATCCACTCACTAGAGAGTCTTCCTTTGAATAGAAAATGAATGGGAAAGGGTGATTAGTGTTAATGCACTAAGTAAGCTGATTGTTATTATTTCAGGCTGGTTGGCTAGGAAGCTAAGATATGAACATAGATAAACATATAAAGCAGAATATGATCAGGCACTATGAGAAAGGCTCCAAAAATGTTGTGAGAAGACAGGAAAGTGAGGCAGTATGATGATTAAGGATGTTGAAGAAATCTTCAAGGATGAGTTACTATTTTGATGGGGACGGCATATGATATGTAGAAATAGGAGTTCTACCATTTCCGAGGAAGATACATGTTTGCAAAGGTAAGAAACTAAAAATGTGTATACCCCAAACTATTCAATGTGGTTAGAACATAAATGGTGGATAATGGGAAATAAGAAAAAATAAGTCTGCTCAATCATGTTTGAAGTTGAAATAATTTAATTCAAATTTCCACCCTTTACCATTTGTATAACCTTGGATAATTTAGTTAATGAATCTGAGCCTTAGTTTCCCTATCTTTAAAATGGGGACAATGATTTATTTGAGATTAACACAAAGAACACATATGATGTTCCTAGCATATTTCTTGCACAAAATGTATAGTAAATAAGGTAATTCCAACTTCTTTAGTTTTTGCTCTTGAAACAATACTGTACCTAGTTATAATTTTTACAGATAAAATTTACTCTGTATAACATTTCTGAAATTTTCTATGTATGTATAAATATTTTATAACTAATGTTGCATTGATGTGTGCCCCTGTGGATAAGTTTTTAACAATATCCTATAAATAAAACTTTTGAAAAGGGAATAATTTCACCCTGCTTCCTCAGTTTCTCCATTTCATAAATCCAGGTTTTCCAGCACTGTGTTTTCTTAATGAGGAGTATACATATATGAACTTGCTTTGCAAACAAACTTTGACCTTGGAGAGGTATATGCAAATCCAGTCTCAGCCTAGAATGTGCCTCAAGAGCAGAGATGTGTGATCAAAACCTCAGTTTGCAGACACCAAAGGGAATACCTCATTGACTATCAGAGAGATATAAAAAACATAGGACATTGTGAATTTTTATATATCCATAGGATTGACAGGATAAAAGATAGGTTATCAGACATGATATAGTATGTGTTCAGTTTTCTCTGGTAGCAGAGAAACTAATTTTGACATTCGCCTTTTAGAAGAACTTAGGCAAAAGAACCTAGCAATCTGCCTAAGATTCAGTCGGAAAAATCTTTTTCAAAACATGCTGAATGTGTCCTTGAGAGTCACTGTGGAAGGAAAGGTTAGGGAAATATACACAAAGAGTTTATGAAACTGGCAGATTAAAACATAGAGGCAGTACAGCACAGCCTAGACTAGAGTCACCAATTTGCTCTGAGAATTAAACATGGCAGCACTGCACTCTGACTTCATTTGCAACTTGACATTCTTAACCCAAAAAGGTTTTGGGTGAGGGAACGGTGAAGAAATGAGACTAATTTGGTGCTTAATTTTCTGAGAGAATGAAACAGAACTTGCGTGTTTGAGGAAAATCTGTGCGAAAATGACACCCTGAAATGTAACTTACTGGAAAGTATTCAACTAAAGGAGATTTCAGTGCTCAGTCCACGTGACTCAGAGAAACCAGAATCACCTAAACTATAGAGGCAATTAATATATTTGTTTTGATAAAGGAGCATTTATAAAATATAGCCTCCAATTGGGACTGAGGTGGTAACTCAGACAACACAGTACATGCTTTAAAATCTTCAGCCATCTCCTTACATTGTAGAGGATTAGAGTGCTTTAAATGTTAGAAACACCTGGGTGACTTTTAAATTAGATAGATGATAGATAGATAGATAGATGATAGATAGATAGATAGATAATCGATGATACATAGATAATAGATGATAATAGACAGATAGATATAGATATAATGATTTACCATTATGTTATATCATGCTATTAAAAATGCACACCCAGAACTCTTACCCTTTATGACCCTTTGTTATTTTATGTTGGGTGTGAAGGACATAGTAAGTATATTGGTACCTTCATTTTGCAAGTGAGAAAAAATAGAGTAACTTCTCAATAGTTACATAGCTATTAACTTGTATATCTGTCACAGTTACTATTGCTATGGAGGAAACCATCTTAAAACTGAGTGGCTTAAACCACAAGAATTTTATTACAGTTTACATACTATGTATTTGAGGGATTTAGGCAGGTCTCAGGTGGATGATTCTTCTGCTCCTCATGGCCATTGACCAAGGTCAATTAGTGGTACTCAGCTGGTGCAAAGAATATTCTGTAGGGTCCAACTCTGCTTTACTATTATCTGACACCTAGAAGGGGTGACTGAAAGAAGTGTCGGATCAGCTGGGATTTGTGACCAAAGTGTCTACATGTAGCACCTCCAATATGGTCATCTCAAAAAACTGACACTCCCTATACCATGGTTGGCCTCCCCCAAATACAGTGTCTGGAGAGAACTAGGTAGAAGATGTCTGACCCTTTCTGACCTAGCATTGGCAGTCACAGGGCATCTATTCTGCGGCATTTCTAGCAATTACAAGCAAGTCATATGACCTACACAGTTTGAAAGGGGGAAAAATTAGACTCCACCTCTTGATTTGAGTGTGTAAAAGTCAAATCATAAAAGAGAAAACTTGGGGGCATAGAAAATACAATGTGTTGTAAGTGCCAAGACTAAAACTAGTGTCTCATGATTGTTAGATTTTCCTGATCCCTGAATCTGTATATTTCATATATATGCCAGTGTGTAACCATAGACATATGCATAGATATATATAGTGACAAGCACAGATACATGCATTATAAATTAAAATATAACCTCCATAAAGACAGCACATTGCTTATTGTTTTTTAATTTTTGTCATCATTGTATTCCTACAGAAATTAGCATGATAGGTACTCAATACACATTTGTAAAATGAGTAGATGAGTGCTTAAATATAGAATGTAGTCAAAGTAGTCATAGTACATCATTTCCATTTTCTATATAAAAATGATAATAGGGATTTGTATTCTAATCATGTTAATCACAGCTATTTTTAGTTTCATTTTAGAAATTAGTTCCACTAGTCTCAATTGATACTTACATGTAATAATAAACAAATACATTTTAATTATAGAAAGCGGGAAATGACATAGTCCCTCTATATACAAATAGTCCAAGGATTAAATCTCCTCAGGGGTACATTTACAAGGTAGAATTTTGATGAATAACCTGTATGACCTTGTATAAGTGGCTATGTCACTGTTTTTCCTCAAAGTTACATGTGCTCATATTTACAATGAATCCCCCTCTAAGGATTCCTGGATTGTCACAACCCACTTTTGCTTTATCCTTTTTGTGTGTTATGATTCACAGTAAATATTTTACTTTGTAATGATTTTAAAGTTGCCTCCTAAACTAGATGAGAAATACAGGAAGATAGCCCAGCCTAATGCATAGCGAGAAGACAAACACATATCCTGTCTTCACTTCTAAGTATATTTTCCTTGACTAGAAAATATTCCATTTTTAAACTAAAAGTAAATGATGGACTGGGGGCAATCTCGAAACAATTTGCAACAAGCAAGTATGTGAATAGAGCAATTTGTTTTAGGAGAGCTTATCATTTGTGGTAAAAGGGAGTTTTCCAGGAGGAATAATTAAATTTGGGCTACATCCAAAATATATATTCTCCCACCTGAGAATAAACATGTCAGTTTCACAATGATCATGTCTTTCAAAGTGCACTAGAGAAGCTGTTTCAAAAGGCATACATACACAATAAAGATGTTCATTGATTATCTTGGTACAATTTGGTTCTTTTATGCTTATAATTCATGTAAATGAAACCACACTGAGTCAAGCACTTTGTTCACAACTCATTTTGACACTTGATTTACAGCCTGTTTCCAATAAGAATGACAACTTTAGTTTATAAAACTTTTATGACATGGAAAACATTGGATTCTGTTCTCAAATTTCTGAGCCTTGAAAATTTTTAATATCCAGAGGGGACACAGATTGGGAGAGAGCTGACTTAGCATTTGTGGTCCCCAACTCCTATTTTTCCAGAGAGGGAAGCCAGCTCAAAGAGAAGTGACTTTCCAACAATATACAAGTATATAGCTAGTCTGCACCACAAATAAACCTATGTTCCCAAATTCCCAGTGGACTTATCCCAGGTTTGCCCACACTATAACCTTTTGAAACTTGTTAACCTTTTTCATTTAAATAGAGTGATCTTGTTACAAAACAAAAGGGGGCCAAAGGCAATATACTATTACCAAAAGAAACTCCCCAGGTTCATTATGTCCACCACCTTATAGGAAAGACATCTCTCAATGCCAGAGATTCGTGAACAGAAAAGGAAATGTTTATTTAATGCTGTACAGAATTAAAGGAGTGACCTAATGTCTTCATCAAAATCCCAAAGTCCCTTAAAACACCCACAAACGCACACAGTCTTTCCTTCCCACCTTTGCCCAGTCTGGGGTACCGTATCTCAGGAAAGGAAATAGAAGTCCGTGGCTCAGGAAGCCCCAGTTCTTCCCAGTAATTCGTTTCAGCTGGTAGGCCTCCCTCGGTTCCCAGCACCATCAGCTGTGTCACCGGGATCTCTGCTAAAGCTGGGTGGTGGTTCCCCCTACTAAAGTTGCAGGGGTCCCCACTCTGGCAAAGCCACGTGGCTCTCCTTTCTATTATAGCCACAGCCACGTGGTCCTCTCTGCACAATGGCCGTGGGAGTCCCCACTCTGGCACAGCCGCATAGTTCTCCCCCCAATGGCTGCCATGTCTGGGTTTAAGTCCCCCAGCCAATCTTCCTCTGCAGCCCCATTTCCGACTCCTCCCACAATTGGCTACATTTACCAGCACTCTCATATCCTTCCAGCTTTACTGAGCTTCCATAGTGAGTATGGGCAGGGGTGGCCCCAATCATCTGTTGTGGGGCAAGGACAGATGGCTCCATTGTCGTGGAGCCAATCATCTCCAAGCTCCCATGCAGGCGCTGTAACTCAGGGGAGTTGCCTCCCAGTTACATCTTGGAAGGCAAGTTACTTCCATCCCCCTGGCTGAGAGCATGGGCACAGCTATTTAACATATCTATGCAGCCAGTTAAAGGTTATAGATATGTTAAATGATCACACCAGAGGTTAGCTGCAAGGCTGTTGCTATGCAAAACAGCTCTCAATGGCCCTGCTCCATTTGTTCCTTCCCCTAACCCACAGCTGTGTGGGGGAGGGATGAGGATATCCTAATATTTCCTGGACACCCTGAGTTCTGGGCCCCATTCCAAATCCCTATTTGGGGCCCCCCTCTTGGCTGCACCCTGTAACAATCTCAGTCATTACAATACTGATTCCAGATATCTTTTGTTTAAAATAAGAAAACACTGCATTATAAAGTGTAACTCATATCTTATTTTGTTAGTTTGGTTTTGTTGTCAGTGTTGTTTGTTTGTTTTAGTTTTGGGTTAAAATTATAACCCTGGATTACAGTGTTTCTTCCTGTTCATGTTGTACCAGAGAAATATGAATGTCAGTAACCTAGGCTGCATGAGGGAGAGGAGCAGTTGGCAAATAGAACACATGACAAGAATTACTGAACTGCACCAGACCAGAAAGGGATTCATCTAGAGAAAAGTGATTATTTATTTAGCACCTTCCAAATGCTCTAACTTTTTACCTAATAATAGAAAACTGTAAGATAAGTCACCTCAGTGTGGGCATAGGATAACAATCAGTATTTCAGTTTCAATTTATTCCAAGTTTTTATCTCACATACACATTTAAATGAGGTTATTGTAGAAGATCATAAAAATAGAAACAATTTTGTGGTTTTCTGAATACAAAAGTAATAGATGTTTATTATAAAATTTAAAATATAAATATACTACCAGTAAAATTTAGTTGTTAAGCTCAATGATATTTTGCAGTCTTTATTGCTAGTCTTTCCTAATTATACATAGAGTTATCAACATACATGTATATACCTATATACACACAACATTTTTATTTCATTAACATTTCATAGCCTGTTGTTTTTGGCCTTAAACTACATGAGTACTTTCCAGGCCATTGGAAGTTCTCTCTAAGCAACACTGTGATGATTATGTAAAAGACCACAATATGGGTATCACAGGTTTTTTTTACCATTCTTCTGTTGAATATCCAAGTAACTTCCAAATCTGTTATTATTAACAATGTTGTAGTAAAGATCTTTGATAGATTAATTTTTCTGTATGTTCCCAATTATTTATTTGGATAGCTTTTTAGACATTGAATTTTCTGATCAAATGTTATAATAATCTCAGTTTCTTCACACATATAATCAGTTTCTTCCCCCAAATTGTTGGTGTTTGGGAGGTTTCCTACTGGTCTTAGCTTTGTGGTTCTCATTGAAAACTCAAGAATTAAGGTGATTTGCTTGCATTTGCAGTATGCTTCCACTAGGTCTGCTCAGGCACTTGTGAGCTGAAGAGCCATGTTTCAGCCATAGGCATAATCAACTGCATAATTTTAGCAATAGCTAAATTTTAGCTTGATTTATTTTTCTTAGCAATTATGAAATAAGGCAGGTGGTGAAAGACAAATACCATATGACCTCACCTATAAGTGAAAGCTAATCAATGAAACAAACAAGCAAGCAAAATGTAACCAGAGACATGGAAATGAAGAACAAACTGACAGTAATCAGAGGGGAGAAGATGGCAAGGGAGAGAAAGGGAAGGGTCATCAGGGAGCATGTATGGGGGATCCATGGACAGGAACAATGAGGGGAGGGTTGAATGTGGGAGGTGGAGGTGGGTGGGGTGGGAGAGATTGATGAGGGAAAATGGGGACAACTATAATTGAACAACAATAGAAAAGAAGTAACAGTTAAAAACAATTATGCATAATGCATTAAGAATTATCATATTCCCAAGAATGTTACCCAATTCAGGCATATCTTAAAGGAATGAATTCACATGGCAAGGATCATACATTTCCCTCTCTACTTCTTGTTAATGAATCATAATTTAGCACTTCATGTTCAAATACAGAAAACTGGTCCAAGGATTAAATTTAAGCTTGAGCTTAATATCCCCAAATGTCACTGAATGATTGAGCTAATTATATCTCATTTAAAAACTGACTTTATCAAAACATGAGTAGGAGCACTCTTTATAACATGCTTTGACTCTCCTTATATTCATAAAACTTCCTGAAGCATAATTGAATCTAGAATTTCTGCTGCTTTACTATGTGAATTTCTCCAAAATTTCTTCCTCTAGAATCTGACTTGCAAATAAGATATTTCTTCCTTATAGATTCAATTGCAGCCATTAATTTTTAACGGTCTCTTGAACTAAAAAATGAAAAAATAAAAGTATACACCAGACAATCTCTCCCATAAAACTCCCTGAGAAGTAAGGAATTTGAGCACTTTTATCAGAGGAAGAAACTTACGAGTTGAGATTTTTAGGTAGCCTCTCCAAAGACACTCAGTTAACAGCAGAATCTGCCTGACTCCCCAAGCTGCTTTGGATGTACAACTCCAAGATTTCTTTAAGTTCCTAACAGTAGCTGTGTTTTTTCTCTTCTCTCAAGTCCTGTTTATTTGAAGATCTCTGAACCAAAAATAGAGGAGTTACAGTCACGCTATGCATTTCTCCATTGTCTGATGCTAATCCACCAAGTGAGCCTTTCTGAACTGGAATTCCTTTCATCTGACTATCATGTCATGCCTTAGTGGGGTTTTAAAACTGATAAGTAAAGTGGTTATAGCACAACACTGAAATAAAGGGAAATGTAAGTGTAGCATCCAGCAAACTCGAGAACGAATATCGGAGACTTTCAGGGTATCAAAGATATTACTTTATTGGCCAAGTTTAACCTGCGCAGGGGCGAACTCTTAAAGTGTCCAGCGACACAGTGCCCACAAGGAGCGGCAAACGAGAGCCGCCCCGAACGCTTACAACTACGTTCTTATATATGGGCAGGCAAGCAAGCATTATACAGAAGCAGACGTGGTAGTTAGTAATTCGCTTACAAAGACCGCGCGCGGGAATTTCAAACCAAGCATTCTTTCATAAGGCGGGAAGGCAGGCTGTTTGTTCATTAACCTAGTAATCTCCTGGTTGTAGCTAGCTAGTTTTCTATTTTCTCATTAAAAACTACAAAGCACTGCTTATCTAGCCTACCCAGGGGAGAGCGTCTGCTAGACACAGGATGTTTGCTTTGACTGTACTTTGTCTCTTTTATCATTTCTTTTTAGCTACAATGTGGTTCTTGTCTATTAAGGTTAAACTTAGTTCTTAATTTCCTTGTTCCCAACAGTAAGATTTAAATCACGTATCTTTCTTATTTTCTCCAGAGCTAGTGTTGTTAAGAAAGTGGGGAAAAAACACACCTTTGTTTTTATCTTTAACATTAATTCAGCTTATGGACTTGAACATATCTGAATCTGTATGTCTCAGGAAAGACAAGGAATACTCATTCCATTTATTGTGCACTTGATGAATATTGTAAAACTTATTCTTATTCTTTGATTAATATGAACTCATACATTAGGAAAAACACATAAATTTATTCTATGCCAAGAAAATAATTATTTATAAACATGATACTACTATAGAATGTACCTTTTATGTAGATAGAAGAATTTCCATTTGTTGGAGATATGGAATATACATATTATATAATGTAGTTATTTTCCTCCCTCCACATTTTTTTGTTCTGCAGATATATAGTAAGTACCTACTATGTATAGTTAGCACCTATGTGGCAAATACATAGTAAGTACCTACTATGTGGTAGGCCCTGTGCTGGGGGTAGAGAACAGGGAAGAGACTATGAGAGTACATTTGCCATGTCAAAGTTTTACAGGAATAATAACAACTAGGATTTGTTTAGTGCTTGAAAGACTGTAATACACAAAGTCATTTAATCTTAAGAACCACAAGCAAGAGGGATTAGTACACTCATTTTACTGATAAAGAAACTAAAATTCAGAAAAGTTTAATGATTTTCCCTAGGTGACACAATAAATAAGAGGTTGAGTCAGATTAGAATGTTACTGTGTCTGATTTCAATGTCTGTGAGAATTATGTCCTAACCATGGCTTTTATTTCTCTTTCTATCATAATGTGTTTTGATTTTTCTTATTCAGGTAGTTTAACACACAGGAGTTTAGGCACAGAATATTAGATTTGGAAAACCAACAACCTTTAAGAAAAGATTACATTAGTGTTTATACTCAAAAAACAAGCAAATTAAATACTTATTAGACATAAATAAGTGAAATAAAGAATAGCAATTATAATAAAGTAAATTAATTCAATTGAATAGACAGTATCTCCTATAGGCAAAATACCATTGGGAATATAAAGATTAAAAAGGCATGGGCCCCTGGGTCCTGGAGCTTGGAGTCTAATTGGGGAGTCAGAGATATATAAATGATTCCAGTAATAAAGCCAATTATTGTAAATGCTGTAATAGAGATTAAGAAAACATGTTGTGGGATTTAGAGAAATAGAGACATTAGGTCTCCACAGGGATAATTGAGTTACACATTTTGAATAGCATTGGATTAAATATGAATTTTAAAGAAAACAAATATTGCTTGCATAAACCACTGGGAGGCATTAGGAGAAGGGTTGTTACAGGGTACAGCCAAGACGGGGGGGGGGCGAAATAGGGATTTGGAATGGGGTCCAGAAGTCAAGGTGTCCAGGAGATTTTAGGTTGTCTTCACCCCCACCCCAGGTGTGGGTTGGGGGAAAGGACAAATGGAGCAGGGCCATTGAGAGCTGTTTTGCATAGCAACAGCCTTGCAGCTAACCTCTAGCATGGTCATTTAACATATCTATAGCCTTTGGCTGGTCGCTTAGATATGTTGAATAGCTGTGGCCTCGCTCTGAGCCAGGGGAGTGGAAGTAACTTCCTCACCAAGACTAACTGGGGGGGGGGGGGCCCAAGTTACAGCGCCTGCATGGGAGCTTGAAGATGATTGGCTCCATGACATGGGGCCACACCTGCCCAGACTCATGTAGGCAGCCCTGTAAAGCTGGAAGGATATGAGTTCTGGCATGTGAGGCCGAGTGTGGGAGGAGTCAGAAATGGGGCTGCAGAGGAAGATTGGCGCAGGGATTCAAACCCAGACACAGCAGCCATTGGAGGGAGAACCATGTGTCTTTAGCAGAGTGGGGTCTCCTGCAGCCCTGCGAGAGAGAATCACCATGAGGCTTTAGCAGAGAACTGCCACTCGGCTTTGGCAGAATGCCGACCGCCCCCCCACCCTGTTGCAGTCATTGAGGGGAGAAGCACGAGGCTTTGGCAGAGTGGGGTCTCCCATGGCCCTGAGAAAGAGAGGACCACGTAGCTGGAGATCCCGGTGACACAACTGAGGGTGCTGGGAACCCAGGGAGGTCTCCCAGTCAAGACGGACTACTGGGAAGAACAGGGGGCTGCCTGAGCCAAGGACTTCTATTTCCTTTCCTGAGATATGGTACTCTCGACTGGGCAAAGGGGGAAGAAGGACTGTGTCTGTTTGTGGGTGTTTTAAGGGACTTACTTTAGGATTTTGATGAAGACATTAGGTCACTACTTGAAGTCTGTACAGCATTAAATAAACATTTCCTTTCCTTTTCACAAATCTCTGGCATTGAGAGACATCTTTCCTATAGGCAGTGGACATAACGGACCTGGGGGTTCCTTTCGGTAATAGTATATTATCCCAGGCCCCCCTTGTTTGTTCTGTAACAGGGTGAATAGTTTGAGCAAAGGTTGAGCACAGTGGTTTTAAAACTCTTTGAATTTAGTGTCACTAATCTGTGGATGGTTAAAAATGGCCAAACATCTTTATTTTACTTCTTAATAATGATCATATTAAAATGATGATGGGCATTTAAATATATTAGTAAGCAAGAGATACTAACATATTCATTATAGACAGAAAACATTGGACGATGAGGTCTGGTGAAGTAGAGAAAGAGAAGTTGAAGCATAGAAAGCCATGTGCATAAAGATCTATTTAATAGAACTGTTAGAGAGGCTCACAGCTCATATATCAAGAGTGTAAGACTAAGGAATTAATAATAGCAAACTTGCCTCTTGATCAATCAAACATTCTCTCACCTTTTCCTTGACGTATGATATTCACAGCAGCCAAGCACATATCCTCTAGGCACAAAAAAAAAAAAAAAGTTTTTTTCTAAATAAATTAAATGTCCCCAGAGCAAACTTCTTTATGTTCTGGTAATAATGCATCTCCTGGTTTAATAATCTAGAATTCATCAAGCCCTGCCCAACTGCAGAAATAAAGAGCTACAGGATTGAAAGCAGTGAGATTAAGTTAAAATTTACATAAGAAAGAGTTGGTCTCCTAACATTCCTGTATTTGGCTCCCAGATTGCCTATAGCCAAGTGTGTAATCCATACACAACTGAACAACTCTCTGTGACTTGGCAATGCCACTAAACCTTCCAAAATTTTTCTTTTCTGATCTTTAAACTGGGCAAAAGAATACATAACCTGAATTTTTATTAAAGCAACTTTATTGAATTTAATATGATGAATATTTATTGAGAATGTATCAATGTCACTAAAACATGGAGGAGCGGAGAGCAGGGGTGAGAGGATGAGGATGTATAGATTCTGAGTTCCTGGACTTTACAAATCTTATACAATATTTCAAGAAAATAACCAGAGGGGAGGGAGAGAGGGATAATGAAGGAAAATAGGGGAGGGACCATCAAGGAACATGTATAAAGGACACAGGGACAAAGCCAAAGGAGGTAGTTGCCAAGGTGGGTCGTGGGGACTGGGGGGATGGGGTGAAAATGGAGACAACTGTACTTGAACAACAATAAAAAATAATTAAGTGGTGCACATATTAAAAGACAAAATATGAATAATTAAGAAATATGTTTAAACTGACAATTTTCCTAATAGTCCAGGGGTGATTATATCTAAACTAAGATTTGGGCTCAGTCTTGAAGCTTGGCATTAGATTTAATGGAGAAAGAAAATGACACACGGTATGAAATAAATCAAAGATAGAAATATGCCAAGTGAATTTAGAGATTAGCCTGAATTCAGCAGAGGTTTAAAAAGTTTTTTAAAAAATCACCAGGAATCAGTTTTAAGAAGTAGAGTGTGGAAGGTGAACCCATTGTTTATTGAATTCAGACCCAAACACATATATTTTTCTCAGAGTAACTGGAAGACTGATTGCAGCAGAGTAAGGTTTCACACTATGAGGACCTTGCTAGGAAGAAGGGTTGAACAAACTTTGAGGATTGCATGGTCAGTTCATATCAATAATTTAGTTCCTTATATTTGAGCAAACTCCCCTACACTACATGTCTACCTATTTGTATTAATACTAGAAATAATTTTCAGAATATTAGTAATAGCTAGCATGTATCAATTGCCTATCTGCTTTTGCAGAATATTTACTGATAGAGCTTTTTAGGCTCATTGCTCTTTAATTTAATGCTATAAATTAGTTTCTAGGTTTCTACCTTGGCTTCACTGAGGTTATGGTAGTGTTTTTTCCCTTTGTGCCATAATCAGTTCTGGCTAGCTCCACATCTGTCCCAGCCCCAGTTTCTACTCTAAGCCCAGATAAAGCCCTAGTACCTCCCGTTACACAGGAAGGACATTCAGACACTGACTACTTTCTTACTTAATGCTAGGCCCTCTGCTACATACTTAATGCAAGTTATTGTTATTAATCTTCATAAAAGTTGTGTGAAAGATTATCACTTCTGTTTTCCAGATAAAAAATAATTTAAGTCAGAAACACGAGTTGACAATTTTCCCAGTCATAAAACTAGTAAGGAACATGATTCCAAATGAGATCTGCCACAATCCAAAGCTGGACTCTTTCCAATTCACCATATTGCCTTTACCTTTGGGTTTTCTTAATCATACAAACTCTTTGGATTTTAAAGTTCCTGATAATGCTATCAGGTCCTCAGTCGCTTCAACTACTTATCTTCAGAAATGATTTCCACTAGGCTCTGTATTTAGTTGTCCTTCTCTGGTCAGGATACACTGTGACTATATAGATATAGATATAGATATATTTATTTGGTATATATCATGACTTCCATGAAACGTGTTTACTTTGCTAAAATAGAAATAAATAAGAAAATAAAAAGACAGTTGCACTTGGTAACACTGCTGAGGGTTATCTAAGACACAGAATGTTAATTTGAGTCTGTGAGTAAATCAAGAATAATCTAATTATCATTCCTTTTAATGTTACCTTGGCTGCTATGCTTTGCTTTGGAATCAATGTGAAAGGAAGCAAATAATATATATGGTGTTGCACAGCATTAAAGACAAAATGCACTCTAAGCAACGAGTGCATATTTTAAAACAGAGTGAAGGAGGAAATTTTCTTTAAAAGCTAATTTGATACTAACTACTAAGCAAAGAAGCTGTTCCTTTGATGGTCTGTCTTCATTGCCAATCTATCTAAAATTGCAAGTATTTAAATAAAATTAAATACAAAGGAGTTCAGGAACATCTTTGTATTTCAAATCCAAAGGATAGATCAGAATGTGTATAATGATTTTGTTTTGCAAGGTCACCCTATAGTTTCTACTTTTATTTTAATTGAAAAGAAATAGCCAGACTATTGAGGGACCTCCATTGGAGTTAGGTATCATTGGAAATTTTGCCGTAACTCACAACACACGGCAAGAGAGCACCTAAAAAAAAGTACGTTGAATGTGTATTTCATAAAACTCCTAATGCACAAAGGGGAAAAAAGAAACAGTGTAGAAGGAAAAAGAAATCAAACTGTCTATCCAACCAGTCTAAAAGCTAGACTTCTTCTTGCTTATAAAACAAGAGCAAGGGTTTTGTGTTTATTTTGCTTGATAATAATATTTTATGGGAGAAATATAAATCAAAACAGTCTGATGATGTAGTTAAGAGGAAGAAAGTAGCATTGCAGTTCATCTTGTTTATTACAGACAACATGAAACAAGGTTTCTCTCTGAAGAAGGCAATTTTATGGGGAGCATAGTTATTTAAAAGCACACTTGATAGTGAAGGCTGGCTATATCAAGCATTGCTTGAAGAGCAGAGCACCAGACTGAAATCTAATTTAAAACCACTGGATTTGGCTTGATATTATTAAAGGCTACAAAATGTGATTTATAAATATTTCATATGATTCATGTCCTTGGATTAGTGGTATATTTGTTTATATTTACTACTTTTATTTTTTACAACACACCATATTGTTTCTGAAATTGTATTTTCCCACAAATGCTATAAGATAAATTTGCATAATAGTGTATGAAATTTCATCAAGGGAAAATATATCTATCTCCAATATATTAAATATTGCTCCCAAAAAGTACAGTTTACCAATTAATGGCATTGTGGGTTTTTGTTTTTCATTATTTACCATTTAACATTTAATATTCAGCAGAATATTTCTCTTCATAATACAATATAAGCTTTCCACATCCAAAGGCATATTCAACTTGAATATATTATCAATTACAGTTATGAAACTTGTTAATGTAAATTTATTCTGAATGAGGATGGTTAAAAATGAATGTTTAGAGTAATGAGTAAAAACACTTGATTTTTGTATCACCATTGCTTTAATCAGGAGTTAGACTCACTGGAATGCAATTCACTTGTAATTCATGGGAAACTTTGGAATAAAGTGAGGAAACTTACTAACATGCGGAGTGACCTTGCACATGTCACTGAACCTCTTTGGGCTTCTGTTTTCTCACCTGTAATGTATAGAAAAACTTTAATATGTGAACTTTAATGACCCTTACAACTATAATATTCTGAGACCTTTTAATCTTGGGTAGAAGTGTTAGCTCAGAACTTCTCTAAATATTAGTTAATAAAACAAGGCCTGTGCAGTAAATTTTAAAAACACACCTACAATTATTCATTATCACCTGGTATATTTATATTTACACCTCCAATTAATATGTCATCTAGGAAGAAAGGGTTATAAAATAAATCACAAAATGAAAGTGAACATGTATTAGTAATGTTGATAAAGAGCCAAAAGAAGGTAGAAAGCAGAAATATTCTTCTAAGGATGATGAGGTGAAGACTGTGTGGAACAAGTTACACTTAGTGCTAAGACTTAAAGAACAAAAATGTAGAATATTAGGGTGGTCTGGAATGGGGGTAAAGGCAGAAAACTGTACTTGAACAATAATTAAAATTAAAAAAATATATACATATAAAAAATAAATCATTACCAAAAAAAACCCTTGAATATTAAGAGACACTTTCAGTAAAGGTAATGCATGTGGTTAATATTATGTGTCAACTTGACTGTGCTAAGGGATGCCCAGATAGCTGGTAAAACATTATTTCTGGGTGTGTCTGTGAGAGTGTTTCAGAAATAGATTGGCTTCTGAATCAGGATACTCAGTAAAGAAGATTTTCATCATCAATGTGGATAGGTATCATTTGATCTCTTAAGGGCCCAAGTGGAACAAAAAGGCAAAGAAAGAGAAATTGGCTCTCTCTGCCTGAACTACCCTCAGATATCAGTGCTCCTGTTTCCCTGGCTTTATAACTTGGACTGGAACTGGTTCTCAGGCCTTCAGTATTGGACTGGATCTATACCACATGTTTTCCTGGGCCTCCAGCTTGCAGACAGCAGAAGAAGGTAGGCTGTTCTACCTCCACAATACCATGAACCAGTTCCTCAAAATGTCTCTCTGTTCCCCCATATATAGATATGATATAGATATAGACTTAGAGATAGAGGTAGAGGTAGATATATAGATAGATATAGATATATAGATAAATATAGATATATGGATATATAGGTAGATGTAGATATAGATATATAGATACTTATATTTAGATATAGATAGAAATATAGTTATAGATATATAGAGAGAGGTTATATTGAGCTTGTTTTGTTTTTTCTGGAGAAGACAGACTAATACAGAAATGACATGGACAACAATGCTGCCCAAATAAAAAACCTGTACAGGCTTGGAGGAGAGGCATTCCATTAAGAATGCAATTCCAGTAATCCAGACAAAAATTAAGAGGGGTCTAAACTGGGTTTTTGACAGCAGAAAAACAAAAAAATACAGCTGATGTCTTGGATATTTGGAAGGAAGAAAGGATGAATTTCGGTAAAAGGCTAAGAAAAGATGGTTGAGAGAAAGAGGAAACAAGGATGTATTTTAATTTTTAAATCTGTGTGATATGGAAGCTGGTAGTGGCCTTAATAAACATATGGAGATCAAGAAGAAAAGTTGCAATGGACAGGGTGAAAAATGAAACTTGGTTGTATGTATAATACAAGAAAGTTATATCAGGATTTACAGGAAGATATGTCTAGTTGGCAATTAGAAATGGGAAACAAATAGACGTGTGAAAAAGGAATAGGTCCTATCTTTGTAATCTACCACATAGAAATGTTAACTGAGGACATGGTAATAAATGATATTCAGAAGGGACAGGCTGGCAAGAAAAAATACTGGAGGCTTGAAGCTGTAATTATGGTGTACATGTTGGAGTGATGCAATACCTAACACGATTAGGTATGCATATATATTCTCCTTCCTGACTAGTGATAGATTAACCACATGTTTGTTCTTCTGACAAACTAATTGACTCAATTAGGTATACAGAAAATTAAATCTGACCATGTATGTGACAAAAGGAATTTTATTTTTTCATATCCTCTGCACTGTTCTCAGGTAGAAATATAAAGCCTCAACAACAATGATACGATCAATTAATTTATAAAACTGAATAAGTTGTGATTGTTCTCAAGGATCTTATCTTCTAATGAAAGGCAGAGGGACCTCCCAGAGTACTAAAACCATAATGTCTTTCTTCCAACTCCTTTACTAGATACTAGTCAGTCACAATTTTAGCATGTTCAGGATGGGGGAAAAGTAAAAATGCACCAGGGATCAAGCCTTCAGGCACTTTGAATAACTAAACATGACTACAATAGAAATGTTCAGTGTAAAAGGGTCAGGAGAATTGGATCTTCTTCTGTTGACCTTTGGAGTTAAAATTTGGGGGGGAAGTGGAAGAGTGCATTTTATGGAGTCTTTACACAATAAACTATATAATTTCAACCACAAACATTAGGCATCTCATGATAATCCTCACAGTTTCCTAATTAGTACCAGTAACATAGAAAATGTACTCACAAATTCCATATTGACTTGTTACTGTTATTAGAAAAAAAAAGAAAAAGTAGTTTTAAAAGTATTATCTTGGTAGAAAAAGGAAGAAATAATTAAACATTGGAGATTTCAGCCAACAAATAATATGGGTGCAGGAAAATATCCCCAGGAAATGAGTGTTGCTCTCAAAGAATATTAAAATATTAAATCCACTCCAACATTTGGAAGGTAATTTTTATGCATTTTCAAATTAATGTGTAGACTATATTTTTGTCTGCACATGAAGGTGACGAATTTGATGGTATTTCTTCAGCCCCCAAAGTGAATAAAATAAATCATTTTCTATACTTTTCTCATTTTGTCAATAAAACAACATAGATATTTTCCTTAAAAATATAGTCATAAACTGTATGGATACAAAAATGTTACTTTATAATCAAATCTAACCCAATATTGATTTGAATATTATAGTGAAGAATTAAACAAAAAAAAATGATCCATGCAAGTTTCCTATGTTTCATATTTTTCATATTTTTCCCATTACCATATAGTCCCCTTATCCCCACTCCTCCTGACAATCACCACACTGTTGTCTGTGTCAATGTGTCCTTTTTCCTTTTTGCTCAATCCCTCCACTCCTAAACCTCCACTGCCTCTCCTTAGCTGTCATCCTGCTCTCTATGAGTTTGTCTCTATTTTGTTAGTCAACTTGTTCATTAGATTCCATGTATGAGTGAGATTATATAGTACTTGTCTTTCTCTGACTGGCTTATTTCTCTTAGCATAATACTCTCCAGGTCCGTTCATGCTGTTGCAAATGGTAAAAGTTTCTTCTTTTTTACAGCCAAGTAGTATTCCATTGTATAAATATCCCACAGTTGTTTTATCCTCTCATCTATTGTTGGATACTTGGGCTGCTTCCATGTCTTGGCATTTGTAAATAATGCTACAATGAACCTAGGGCTCCAAGCTTGTTATAACTTTTCTATTTATCTCAGAACAACTATAAAATAAGCCACCTTCAGTTGTCCCTAGCACACCATAATTACTTAAACATCCTCTTGTATTTTGATGCCTATATGCCAAAATTTGTGCTAATGAAGAATAAAAGAAAAGGTAAAATGACTAATGGACATGGACAATAGTGTGGTGTTTGCTGGTGGGGGTAGTGTAAGATGAGTAAATGGTAGTGCAAAAAAAAATACAATATATTGAATGTTTCCAGTCTGTAGGCCATTGTTCTGTTTTCCATATTTGTTGACATATTCTAGTTAGAATTTTGACATTTCAGTTGGTGTAGCTTGAAATACATTCATGTGCTGCATAATGAGTGACCTTTCAATCAATGGCACACTGGACCACATATATTACAGATGCACCATAACATTATAATGGATTGTAAGTACAAAATTTGTTTGTGATATTGAAAGAAAAACCTTTATCCTACCAAGATGTGGAATTACTGCTAGCTTTGGGTGGTTAAAATAGATGAGGAAGCTCAGCATGATGTCCACTGACAGTACACCCATCTGTAGCTGGAGCCCAGAATGAGAGGATCATGCTAGGAAGGAGGAAAGGCAGAGAGCCCATGCACCCACACCTGCCCCACTAGTGTACACAAACTCATTTTCCCTCCTTCCATTTCTCTGTATCTCTATCTCCTCCAAGTCCTGTACCTCTTTCCTGTATTGGGTTTTCCATACTCTCTCCTTCTCTTGCTCTCTCTCTCTTTCCCCTCTCCCTTTTATTATTTCTGTCTCAAGCTTTATGACCTTGGATCTCTTTAAATATCTGCTGCCTTTTCCTCTCCCCTTCACTTCCTTTCCTCTCTTTCATCCTCCCTCATTCTTCCTAACAGATTACTCTCCTTCAGAGGGAACCTCCCTTCACAACCCTCTCCCTGCCCCTCTAATGTGTGTGCATGAATGCATGTGCACACACAGACATGCTCTTTCTCTGCCTTTCTTTATATTTTATATCATATTTTAATATATTTATTGATTATGCTATTACAGTTGTCCCATTTCCCCCTTCACTCCCCTCCATCCTGTACACTCTCCCCCACCCACTTCCCCCGCCTTTAGTTCATGTCCATGTGTCATGCTTATAAGTTCTTCAGCTTCTATGTTTCTCATACCATTCTTACCCTCCCCCTGTCTATTTCCTACCTACAATCTATGCTACTTATCCTCTGTATCTTTTCCCCCTCTCTCCTCCTCCCACTCCCCTGTTGCTAACCCTCCATGTGATTTCCATTTCTGTGGTTCTGTTCCTGTTCTAGTTGTTTGCTTAGTTTCCTCTGGTTTTGCTTTAGGTGTGGTTGTTAATAAATGTGAGTTTGCTGTCCTTTTACTATACATTTTTTTTTATTCTTCGTTTCTTAGATAAGGCCCTTTCACATTTCATATAATAGGGTCTTGGTGATGATGAACTTCTTTAACTTGACCTTATCTGAGAAGCACTTTATCTGCCCTTCCATTCTAAATGAAAGCTTTGCTGGATAGAGTAATCTGGGATATAGGTCCTTGTCTTTCATGACTTGGAACACTTCTTTCCAGCCCCTTCTTGCCTGTAAGATCTCTTTTGAGAAATCAGCTGATAGTCTGATGGGAACTCCTTTGTAGGTGACTGTCCCCTTATCTCTTGCTGCTTCTAGGATTCTCTCCTTCATTTTTACATTGGATACTATAATTATGATGTGCCTTGGTGTGTTTCTTCTTGGGTCCAACTTCTTTGGGACTCTCTGAGCTTCCTGGACTTCTTGGAAGTCTATTTCCTTTGCCAGAATAGGGAAGTTCTCCTTTATTATTTGTTCAAATATGTTTTCAATCTGTTGCTCTACCTCTTCCGCTTCTGGTACCCCTATAATTTAGATGTTGGAACATTTAAAGATGTCCCGGAGGTTCCTAAGCTTCTCCTCGTTTTTTTGTTTTTTTTTTTTTGAATTCTTATTTCTCCATTCTTTCCTGTTTGGTTGTTTCTTTCTTCCTTCTGGTCCACTCTATTGTTTTGAGTCCCAGTCTCCTTCCCATCACTATTGGTTCTTTATGCATTTTCCTTCATTTCTTTTATGGTAACCTGCATTTTTTCATGTAATTTGCACCCAAAATCAACCAATTCTGTGAGCTTCCTGGTCACCATTGTTTTGAACTGTGCATCTCATAGGTTAGCTATCTCTTGGTCGCTCAAAAGGATGAGTTCTGGGGCATTGATTTGTTCTTCTGTTTGAGCTCTCTCTCTCTCTCTCTCTCTCTCTCTTTTTGGTGTGGTTGCTCCTGTTACAGTAAGGGGCAGAGCCTTAGGTCTTCACCGGGGCTGGGCACCCCAGGTGCTAGATTGTGACGTTGTATGTGGGGGCGGGGGCGGGAGGGAACTAGGGCGGGAGGGAACTAAGGCAGTAGCTCCATTCTCTGTGGGACTTCAGTCCCTTCCCTGGGATGCTGGGTTACATGCTTCACCCTGGTCCACAATTGCCACCTCACTGGGTCTGCCAGCTGCCACTTGTGTACTCAGGGTCCACCCGCTGCGATCTTGCATGTCCCAGATGCCTTACGCACTCCCGGTTGCCTTTTGCGCCTAACTCTCCCTGCTCTCCGTGCAACCCGCGCCCTGCTGCTGCTGATCTCCACCCCTCCTACCAGTCTGGGTGAATGGGTCTACTTCAACTTCTTGGCTGTCTGACTTCCATTCAGATAAATTCTCTGTCAGTTCTGGGTGTTATTCTGCCTCTAAATTGTTGTTGTTCCAGTGTTGGTTATGCATGGAGGTACGGTGCGTCCACCTATGCCGGAAGTCTTATATTTTAATTGTACCTTTTCCATGTTTAGATACACAAATGCTATTGTGTTACAATTGCTTACAATATTCAGTACAGTAATATCCTGCACAGGTTTGTACTTTCAAGCAATGCACTATACCATATAGCCTAAGTGTGTATGATTCTACAGCATCTGGTGTAATTGCACTCTATGATGTTCACATAATGATGAAATCACCTATGACACATTTTTCAGAAGATATCCCCGTTGCTAAGCAAAACATGGCTGTAATTCTATTGGTATCCCATCTACTCCTGGTGATTTATTTCTTCCTAATACTTTCAGGGAAGGTTTTACTTCATTTTTTACAATTAGAGCTTCTTCCTCATAGGACCTTCTTCAAAGGTTTCTGTCATCCTTTTGTCTCTTCTCTGTATATTTTCAGTATATTACTTCTATTTTCCCTTTATTTTGTCCTGGTCAGTTATTGTGCTTCCTTATTGGCCATTTAGCCTTTCTACTCTAGGTGTTAATTTCCCTTCTATTTTGTGAATTTTCTGGTGAGATCTCTTTTGTTTTCTTTTTTTTTTGTTATTCTCTTTTTCCTTACATTGACTATTATACTAATTCTCTTCATCTCTATGTGATAGTCATTGGAAAACTGCCTTTAGGACTCTAACCATGCTTTTGTCATCTTTAACTTTTGCCTCTTTCCTGTCTTTAATAATTTCCTTCCTTCAGTACTTCTGGGATTCTTTTTGAACCCTTCCTCAATAATATATTTTTAGTTTCAGCCCACAATTTTTCTTATTGTCAGTCAATTAACTTTACCAGTTCAAATCTATTCTTTATCTGGACTTTAAATCCATCAGGAAAGTTATTTAAGTTCTGTTTTGGCACTTTGATTCTTTTAGTGCCTTTTCAGCTTTAAAAAATATTTTTATTGATTCTGCTATTAAAGTTGTCCCAATTTTCCCCCTTTGCCCCTCTCCTCCTAGTACCCCCATTACTTCCAGCAATTCTCCTCCTTAATTCATGTCCATGGGTCATGTGAACAAGTTCTTTGGCTTCACATTTCCTATACTATTCTTAAATACCCTTGTGTATTTGTATGTACAAATTATGCTTCTTATTCCCTGTATCTTTTCTCACATTCTCAGCCTTCCCCCTCCCAGCTGATAACCCTCCAAGTGATCACCATATCTATGATTCTGTTTCTGTTCTGCTTATTTACTTGGTTTGTTTTTTTACATTCAGTTGTTGATAGTTGTGAGTCTGCCATTTTAGTTGATAGTTGATAGTTGCCATTTTAATGTTCATAGTTTTGAACTTCTTTTTATTAAATAATTCCCTTCAACCTTTCATATAAACAGGTTTGGTGATGAGGAACTCCTTTAGCTTTCACTTGTCTCGGAAGCACTTTATCTGCCCTTTCATTCTAAATGATAGCTTTGCTGAATATAGTGATCTAGGTATAGGTCCTTGCTTTTCATCACTTTGAATACCTCTTCCCCGTCCCTTTTAGACTGCAAAATTTCTTTTGAGAAATCAGCTGATAGTCTTATGAGAACTCCCTTGTACATAACTCTGATTTTCTCTTGCTGCTTTTAAGGTTCTCTTGATCTTTAACCTTGGGCATTTTAATTATTATGTGTCTTGGTGTGGTCCTCTTTGGGACTTTCCGTGCTTCCTGGACTTCTATGTCTATTTCCTTCTCCAAATTGGGGAAGTTCTTCTTCATTATTTTTTTTCAAATAATTTTTTATTCCTTGCTCATCCTCTTCTCCTTCTGGAATCCCTATGATGCAGATATTGGACATTTGGAGATGTCCCAAAGGCTCCTTATTTTATCTTGTTTGTTTGTTTGTGTGTGTTTTTTCATTCCTTTTTCTTCTTGCTGTTCTGATTGAATGCTTTTTTCTTCCTTATGTTCCAAATTGTTTATTTGATACTCAGTTTCATCCCCTCTGCTGTTAGTTGCCTGTAGATTTTTCTTTATTTCACTTAATATAACCTTCATTTCTGCTTTGGTTTTTTTTTTTTATGCTGTTGCTGTACTCAATGAGTTCTTTGAACATCCTGATAACCAGTGTTTTGAATTTTGCATCTGATAGGTTGGTTATCTACATTTCATTTAATTCTTCCTCTGAAATTGTTTTCTGTTCTTTCAATCGAGCTATATTTTTTGTCTTCTCAATTTGGCAGTCTCCCTGTGTTTGTTTCTAGGTATTAGGTAGAGCTGCTTTGTCTCCCTGTCTTAGTAGCTTGGCCTATTGTAGAAGAGAGGACCTGTAAATTATGTGGGGTAGAGCCATAAGTGGTTGCCAGGACAGGGCAATTTGTTTCATCTTGTCGTGTCTCTGTGTGGGGGAGGGCTTGGGGAAGGGACAATGGCACTGCCTAACTTCTGGAGGTTTCCCTGGGAGGAAGCTGTCTTTCAGCACTTTCTCTGTTTCTAGCCCATATGCCACTTGTGCCCTTCCAGCTACTGCCCTGGTGCTGGGTCCCAGAGGGGGTGGGTCTGCATAATTCCTAAGTCCATGCAGGCCCTTTAAAAGAGTCTCCTGATAATCTGGCAGTTTCTTTTGCCACCCCAACACCCACAGGTTTTTACAGCCAGAAGTTATGGAGATTTATCTTCCTTGCACTGGAACCCTGGTCTGCTGGGTTGTCTGTTTTTGGGCTGGGATCCTTCCTTTCCAATGTATCCTTCTTGATTTTTACCTGCCACACATAAATGTGTCACTGCCCAGTCAGCCACCTCTTCCCTCTGTCTCTCCATGCTATTCCCACAGCTCTCTACCTCTCTCCACAACCCCTCTCTTCCTACCTGTCTGGATGTATGTAGCTTCTTTAAATCCTTGGTTGTCAGACTTCCATACAGCTCAACTTTCTGATGGTTCTGGGTGATATTTATTTTGTAGTTTAGATGTGTATTTTTTATATAGTTGTGTGAGGCCAAGCATGTTTATCAATGCCTCCATCTTGACCAGAAGTCTTCTCTTCTTCAGCTTTACTCTACTGTTTGAAATTAACAGTTCATGGGTCAATACAGAGTCTGTTCCTGGTCTTGTTTTGGCATAGAGAATACAACTTCTTCACATCCTGTTTCCAATCCAATAACTTAGTCTATTTTACATCCATATTCAATATCTGGTACTGTCCATATATATAGTCACCTGTTCATTTGTTTAAAGCAGGGGTGTCAAACTCATTTTCACCAGGGATCATATCAGCCTTGCAGTTGCCTTCAAAGGGCTGAATGCAACTTTAGGACTGTATAAATGTAACTGCTCCTTAACTAGGGGCAAGGAGCTCAGTTATGCTACCAGAGAGAAACAAGGTGCTGGGCTGGATAAAACAAGATATAGGGCCAGATTTGGGCCACAGGCCTTGTGTTTGCCACCTGTGGTTTAAAGTATGTGTTTGTGGTAGACAGTTTCTTGACCTTGCAGAAATCTATGACCCCTTGCTTCATTTCTGATCCTTACTCCAAAATTTCCAATGACATTTGTGCTTTACATCCTACTTTGTGTTTCAGTCACCTATAATTTTCAGCATGCCTTGTTTTGGTGTGTCATAAATTTCTTTTTGGATGCTTTGATAAAAGCTTTCAATTTTATCTTTTTCAGCCTCTGTACGTGGACATAGATTTGAATAATGGTTATGTTAATAGATTTTCCAAAAATATGATTGATATTACTTGGTTAGACCTTGTATAATCATTCTTAACCACCTGTGGTATGTCCTACTTTAATATTAAATTACTTTATTTATTTTCTCACCTTATAGTTTTCAGTTTACCTTGGCTCATGCTTCTTACATTCCATGTTCCATTTGTAGGTGTTATGAAACATTGTACTTTCCTCTCCCTTTTAGGCACATCAGCAACTAGAAGTCCTTCCAGCTTTGGTCTAGTTGTTCCATTAGTTGATAATGGTACTTGTTCTTTGCTCTTTCCTAGTAACAATTTAAGTAATTTCTGAGGTGGGACTCTCATCTTTCAGCACTATCTTATGTTTCATTTTAAGCTGTCTCATCATAGGATTTTCAAGATAAAACAAAACAAAGGAATAAGAAAAGAAACTGAAACAGTGGTTTGCCATTGCCTCCTGTTGTTTCTTTGTTTATTGCTTTTAATTAATTTGATTGGATGCATT
Organism: Phyllostomus hastatus; assembly: GCF_019186645.2. Taxonomy (NCBI): domain Eukaryota; kingdom Metazoa; phylum Chordata; class Mammalia; order Chiroptera; family Phyllostomidae; genus Phyllostomus; species Phyllostomus hastatus. Next base: position 3,879,012 of record NW_025333841.1, on the reverse strand, counting down.
CTGTGCTTTTTGATTATTTGGATGTATGTTTTTCATTGGTTCTGAAAAACTCTAAACTATTATTTATAACATTTATCTTTCAGCATCTCTATGTATTTCTACTTTTAGTTCAGTAAGACTTGTATTAGACATTCTGTCCCTCATATTGCTTAACCTGACGTATTTTAAATTTTGTTTCTTTGTTGCACTCCATGAAATTTCTTCAAAACTATCTTCCTCAAAGCTAATTTTTCTGTTCTACTCTGCTATTCTGTTCTGCTATTCAATTTATTCTTAGTCATTTTTTCTTCAAATACATATTGTTTGTATGTCTACAACTTCTATTGCACTCAATTTCAAACACTCATAGTTATTTTTAACAGTCTCTCATACTTTGGTTTCCTTAGATATTTCCTGAAGAGTTATTTTATACTTTGTATCAGAAAATTTTAACATAAAATTCCCTTGAAATTTAAATATGGTGTTAGTATTCCTGTTCTCATTCATTATGTATTGTTTTCTTGTGTTAGTCAATGTTTATTAAAATATAAGAACCCCCAAAAATAATTTGGAAATGCTTTTTATATATGGGGACTTGTGTTTTTAATTGGAGCCTACGGATGCTATAAATACGGGACCACGTTAGCCACTCAGAAGTTCCCAATGTGTTATAGGACACTCAGGCCCAACTCTGTCTTCTTGACTCTGTTCCAGGGCTTATCTTCCTCCTTGCTGATGTCAACATTTTTAATCAAGACAATTTTCCATTTTTTTCTTTCTCTTTGTTTTTATTTACTTGTTGTTCAACTCTACACATACTGAACTCAGCTCGTATATTTTGGTGGGAAAGAAACATAGGAGAACTCCTTCAACTAAGAAATACAATGAATCTGGAAGACAATTTCACATGGAATTAGTCGTTCTGCAGTGGCAGGGATCTTCAGAGGACATTCTTTGCTGCACTTGAATTGGAAGGCTACTGATTAAATGTAACTTACATTCATGTATATAACAACTGGTCTTGTATTTTTTATATTTTTTAGTTTCTTTTTATGTGTATAGTTTCCTTTCTTCATATTTGTTGTGATTACTTTGAACAGAAAACATGTAGTGTACTTCAATTGCAAGCTCATAGGAACTATAATACACTACATTCTCAATAAATATCTGTTTAATGCATATAAACATTTTTCCTGCGTGTGGTGCCAAGTGGGTGTTAGAGGTATCATGGGAGACACTTTGTAGAGTGTATGGTTGTCTAATCACTATGCGGTACACCTGAAACTTGTATAAAATAGTGTTAAATGTGAACTATAATTGAAAAAAATAAAATTTTCATGTCATTTAATTCTTATGAACAGAATATATTATGAAAACAAAGAATGCAAATTATCTGGTAGGTGTTCCAAAATGTAAAAGATAAAAACCTCCACATAGGAACTTAAATATTTATTTATAAAGATGGAAAGTTAATACTTCACTTTTTGAAATTTTGAATCTCTAGTGTTTTATGACTCTCCCCCCCACACACACTTTTACTTCTTTGCTTTTGTACCAGATACCCAGACACATAGAGGATCAAAAGCATCAATCCTGTCTTATGACATACCCTGAAAAATAAAACAGGTAAAGAAAAATACAATAAATACTGACTTCTTTTAAATGCAGAATTCAAAAGACAATGCTTAGTAAAACAGCATCATATTTAATGGGGATAAAAACAATTCTATAATGATGATTATTTGGTGATACAGAAAATAAAATTATATGAATCAAAGTTCTGAAATAAAAGTGGTCATTAAAAGGTCAGAGAAAAATACACAATCAATGCTTAATAACCTAAAGACCAATAATTGAGGGTGCATACTCACTCTTTCTCTATGGTTGCCTTTTGACTGCTTAGAGGGTCACTGTGATCTTCAATAGTGGATGGGAGGAGAAAATTAAAGAGCAGAAAGTTTACTCTATCCACTCAGAGAAATTTTAACCATTCTCGTAAATTATGGAGGGAGAAGAAATTAATTCTTTAGTTTCTAAGAAGGTTTTATATTATGTATGTTTGTTCTCTATTTTTATTTACCTAATTCCCACTAATAGTCCAAAATTAGTAGTATGTCTAGTACTTTCACCTGTGCTGATCCACATATGTTATGTCTGAGAGTCAAAATGGAGCAAAGAAAGGCTGCTGGCCAGGTAGTTCCCACATTATTCTTCTGGTCAAAACCTTAAAATGAATCTTTATTTCCAAACTATGTATTTAAATATTGCTTAAATGTTTCTGAACTGGTGACAGAGCTTGTCCAAAGAATCAAAAAGATTGGCAGTAATATAAAAGCTATAACTTTTGTATTCTGCACAAAATCTTCCTCATAATTAGCTTTCCATAGCAACAGAAACTATTAAAATGATGCTTGAATGAGGACAGCCCTCATCCATTAGGATACCATTGACCCAGACAAAATAAGTAATCTGTTAGATTAGTTAGCTGTCCTATTTGAAAGCAGAAATCAGAGGATAACTATAGCTTTTATGGAAGCAGATGTGAAAATGAAGAGTGGTAAACTTATGAGAATATAGATATACTTAGTGTATTCATTAAGGCATATTTTCAAAGATATACTGCCATCTTCATTTCTCCTATCCAGTCTATCAGTGTGCTATAAAAAATAACTTATTAATAATATTACACCATCAGGTACCAGCCCAACAAGTACAGTGATTAAAATTTCTAGATACTAAGTTAATAATATTTAGAAAACCTACAGCTTATGGATATGCTATTTTTTAATGCAATGTTTATTTTTATCTCTTATAACAGGTAAGGAAAACTACTGCCATGCTCTTCCTACTACCATTTAAAATCTGTCGATGCTTTGATTTTAGCACAATCCCCAGAACATTGTGATTGAGGTAAAGTAAATAATGTTGTATTCAGGCTGATGAGAGATGGTAGAATGTGTACCTGAATAGCATGGGCTTAGAAGGTAAGTTAGATGGACTTGCATTTGAATCCTGGGTCTGTAAGTTACTATCTATATAACTTTTACATCATACCTATTCTATGTGTTTGGATTTATTTAACTGAGGATGAAGTAATAGTAGTTTTTACATCATAGAGTGCTTAACAGGATTAAACAAAATAATTTATTTAAAGCTTTTTCACAGTATCTTACACATAGTTCAATAAAGGTTACATATAATATTGATATCAACCAAGATTTTGTGACATTGAATTTTTCATTGTCTACCATATATTAAACCTCATTTACCAAGAACTAGATTAATTCCTTTAAAATTTGTATTTATTATGTTTATTTCATAGATTAGAAAACTCAGACCCAGATATTTATGATAACTTACCTGAAAACAAATAGCTAAAAGTAAAGAGTGTTGAATAAAAAATCTGTTTTATCCTAAATGACATACTTTTCCCATTGTACATATTGCTTAGTAAATTAATATTTATTATAATTATAATTAATACTCCAGTGAGGAAAGAGGGACTTCAGTTGGGAATTTGTGAACTGGTCATCTAAAATAAAATAGCAGTATATTCAAGATGTCAAGATTAGGCCACCTCCAGGAACAACTGTCATGATAGGTCAAAGCCAATATTACCATGTTCTACCATTGTCAACATAATTGTATGACTCTGTAGAGTTTGTTCCTTGTTATTCACACAAAAAAAATCAATGGACCTCTTTTTTATAGTTTAACAAAACAGAGCGTATGTGATCACTATGAATTGAGGTGCACTTTTAAGTGTATGATCAAAATGTTTTTGAGCTTAAGGCATGTTAGTGTGTCACATTGATTCAATCACCATTCTGAAATGTTCTATTAAAACACTGTAAAGCATAATTTAGAAAAATGAAAGATACTGGTACTAGAAACAACAGGTGTACCAGCAAACATATGTTGGGACTGACATAACAATGGTGAAAGCACATGTAGCTGCCAAAGAATCATGGCAGTCTGAGCCTGCAAAATCCTTTTATTAGCTGTCTTTGCAGTATCCAGAAGAGTAATTAGGGATTTGAGCAGCATCACACAGGGTAATAGAGGGGGCCATAAAGAACTGCAGCATAGCACAATAGCATGTGCCAGTCAGAGGAAGGTTGTGCATTCAGTTTGAAAAATCAATGAAAGGAAGAAAATGCTATTAGTGCCTGTGATTGTTGGAGGGCTGACTTCAAGGTGATGGGTGAAGCTGAATCAAGTTGCTATGAACCAAGAAAAGGCTCACAAATCTTTACTTCCAGAAATACCATTTTATGCCTACCCTGATTTTCTAATCTATAAAATTTCAAAGGGACTCTGAATTATATAGGTGCCCAGTTTTTAAATAAGCAGGTATTTCCACCATGGGACCCCATGGGTGCCCTGGTATAGCCTCTTAAACCACTATTCATGTTGGACTTATGTACAAGCTATAAAACTAAAAGAAATGTTTGCCAACAATCCAGATAAAATGATTAATAAATTTAACCAAAAATAATAACAAAATTATAAGAATGTATTCATTGTTTTTTAAGTAAGTAGTTATTAAATATTTGACATATGCACAAGCTACTAAACAATGCATAAGAGATACCAAGGACTCTGTTACGTAGTCTTAATCTGAAGAAACTAAGGAAAAGTAGATTATGTTGCAGGGGTTGAAATCATGAACATAAGAATGATGAGTGTCTTGGCAAAATGTATATGTAAATGACAGTGATTCAACAGTTGAAACTCACTTAAATGTTCTGCATCTTAGTTTCCTTGTCTGAACAATTCTCATTTTTAATTTGAAGTAGTTGTCAAAATTAAAGTTTTAAATATATATGAAAGTTACTCCCATCTCTGGAAGATGAAATAGATATGTTTCTTGCTCCTGCTAACTTCAACTAAAAATACTGGGTATTATATATAAAATAAACATAAGACTACTTTGAAAGATACAGAGTCTGACTAGAAGGTAAGTAACACTGGCTAGGGAGCTCAAACCCCAAGAAAGAATGTTAGTAACTTTTCCAGTTTCTTTTTATATATTCGTTATATATCCTAGCCTTGTAACTAAAGAAGGTAACAAGTTGGAAATGCCAACAGGCACAGACAAAAAGAGCCAAAGTAAAATCTTGCTCCCCATGATCAAAGGACCAGAAAAGAGGAAAACTAGGAAGACAGACAACTTTTATAAAATAAACACTCTGCTGCAGCAAACCACCCATTAAAAATGTCTCCACACCCACCGAAGCCACCAAAGGCTAAGTGGGGATCCTTGGCTTCCACCCTTACTAAACTGTAACAAGGTTCCCTAACATGTAGGCAGGTATGGTGCCAGAAAAGTTCAAGGAGTCAGTTAGGATTTTTATCCTTGACAAGTGGTGTTGAGCTCCAGTCCCAGAAGTGTCAGTGAAGAGTACATTGAAAGCATGGTCTTATATTCCCAGCTCACAATAACAAGGTACCCAGCAACTCCCTGCAGGAGTGGTTTTTGGAGATGACTCCTGGACTGTCAGGACTTTTACCATAACCCAGAGGTAATGAGACCACCCTCTTTAGTGTTTTTAGTGGAGGTTACAAGGAGAGAAATAATGAGGTACTCTACTTCCCAATCCAGGGAAGTATCCATAGAGGCCCAGTGGCAAATTGAAACTCCTTCTCTCACTCAAAAAGAAGATCTCCCCTCCCTAGGTGTCCACGGAGGCTAAATACACAATCTCGATGTCTACCCATACCTGGCAATACAGAGGTAGTGCTACCCCTCCTGCCACAGCAGAATCAGAGAAACCTATCTAAAATGGAAGTTTAAATAAGATCTAGAATATCATAACATAATACACAAGAGACTAATATTTTGATCAAAAATCATTTATCATGTGAAGAACTAGGAGAATCTCAACTTAAATGAAAAAATAAAATCAATGGATATCATCACTAAGATATAGAATTGTGAGGATTATTTGTCAAACATTTTAAAGAAGCTATCATAAAAAGCTTCAACAAAAATTTGCATAAACACTTGAAACAAATGAAAATATTAAAATTCTCAGTGAAGAAACAGAGGATGTAAGGAAGAACCTAACATAAATTTTAAAACTAAAAACTAAAAAAAAAAAACAATGAAATTTGGTGGATGAGCTCAATAGCCAATTTGAGGGGATAAAGGAAAATAACCAGTAAATATTCATATAGAACAATATACAAATTACTCTATATAAATAACAGAAAGAAAATAGACTTAAAAATATATAAATCAACAGAACCTCAGAAACTACCAAAAAAAAAAAAGATATAACATTCATGTTATCGGAGACCAAAAAGGAGAGAAGAAAAGGATGGGTGGAAAATTTCCCAAATTTGTCAAGAGATATAAATAAGTGTACAGAATCAAAAAGTTCAGCAAACTCCAAACAGGATAAATACAAATGCATTATAAATAAATCCACAACATAGCACATCATACTCTGAAAATGTAAGACAAAGAATAAATTTTGAAAGCAGCCAGCAAAAAATAACACCATAAGTATAGGGGAGAAACAATTTGAATGACAGTGGATTTTTATCAGAAATTATGTAGGCTGGAAAGATATTGCACAAAAATTTTCAAGTGCTGAGACAAGAGAACTGTCTATCCAGAATCCTATACCTGATGAAAATATTCATCAGACACTAATTACAAACATAAGGAAGACCACAAGTGATATCACTATAAACTGGAAAACATTTGACAACTTATGTGAAATGGATAAATTCTGCAAAAAGTACAAACTATCACAACTCATAAAAATAAAATAGATAATTTGAATAACCCTATAGACATAAAGGATGTTAAATTCATAATTTAAAACTAGTCAAAAAAGAGATATCCAGGCCCAGATGGTTACAATGGAGAATTCTACCCAATATTTAAATTAGACTCAACATGACTGGATAAAGAAAATGTGGCACATATATACAATGAAATACTAGTCAACCACCAGAAAAGATGAAATACTGCCATTTGCAGCAATATGGATGGATCTTGAGAATAAAAGCTAAAAACCATATGATTTCATTCATCTGTGGGATATAAAACTGAAAGAAACAAATGGACAAACAAGACATACAAACAGTTCCATGCATGCTGTCACAAATGATAGGAGCTCTTCTTTCTTTCTGCTGCATAGAATTCCATTGTGTAAATGTACCATAGTTTTTTGATCCATTCATTTACCGATGGGCACCTAGGTTGCTTCCAGCACTTGGCATTATGCTAAGCGAAATAAGCCAGGCAGTGAAAGACAAATACCATATGATCTCACCTTTAACAAGAACCTTAACAACAAAACAAACAAAAAAGCAAAATATAACCAAAAGCACTGAAATAGAGAACAGGCTGACAGTGATGAGAGGGGAGAGGGAAGGGAATTTCAGGGGAAAAGGGGAAGGGTTTACAGGAACAAATATAACGGACACATGGACAAAAAATGGGGGGCATGGAAATGGGAGGGAGGTGGAGAGGGATGGGTGGGTGGGCTGGGATGGGAATAAAGGCAGAAAACTGTACTTGAACAACAATTAAAATATTTTTTTTAAAAAGAAAGATATATAAACAATTGGAAACTCATAGACACAGACAACAGGATGGTGGTTACCAGAGGGAAAAGGGGAGGAGTAAAGGGTAAAGGGGACCAAATAAATCACAATGGAAGGGGATTTGACTTGACAGATAATGTATTACAGAGTTTTATACTTGAAACCCATGTAATTTTACTAACCAATATCACCCCCAACACATTTAACTTTTTTTTTTTCAAAAAAGTTGAACAACTCCTGAAGAAATAAATGTCTCAATGATGCCTTTCACTTTGGTGAAAATTCAACTGCACTGGTATTTTACCCTCAGAAGAAGAGAAAAAAAGTTTATCATTTTTCTCCAACTAGGAAAAAAACTAGAGAGAGAAGGTTGAATGACCATAAACACCAGTAGTTTGTTTACCTTCAATAAACAAGAGTTAAGAAAATGAAATGAAAAAGCATTTTTAAATTCCCAAAGAACCAGGAGGTATAGGTATAAAAGCACCTAGTGAAGGCTAGTTGTATAGTCATATTCCTTTTACCACCCACTACAGAATAATAAAAAGACAGCCAAGCTCATACAGTTTGCTGTTTGTCTTTCACTATCAGGAAGGGGATTGGATTGTTGCTTGGGATTTAAAAGTGAATAGTGAGGAGTAAAACATCTGAGCATGGGCCTGACTCTCAATTCAGAACAATTACCTTAAAATGAAAAGGTGATCACAGAGTCTAGTTCTACCTAAAACTATGCTATTTCATAATTTTACAGTGTTAATATTTGTATTTATTTTATTCTAGCCTTTACCTACCTACCTATCTATGCACTCATGAAAAATTAAAAAAATGCTCTATGTGAATGGATTCCATTTTTTAACTGAAATTATGCCATTAACATTTACCCATATCATGTAATGTTTACTGAAAGTATGAAATTTATGGCAGCATTTCTATTGTAGGTATAGGACATTATTTTCTTGTTGGCATACAATTAGGAAGATAGTTTTACTTATATATAAAGAAATGAAGTTCTGATTGCTCTTGAATGTAAATATTTATAAGAATCTCTTGCCCTGGCTGGCGTAGCTCAGTGGATTGAGCGCGGGCTGGGAACCAAAGTGTCCCAGGTTCGACTCCCAGCCAGGGTACATGCCTGGGTTGCAGGCCATAACCCCCAGCAACCGCACATTGATGTTTCTCTCTCTCTCTCTCTCTCTCTCTCTCTCTCTATCTCTATCTCTATCTCTATCTCTCTCCCTTCCCTCTCTAAAAATAAATAAATAAAATCTTTAAAAAAAAAAGAATCTCTAATGATTTTCTTAAGATACATTGGTAGTAGCAATAATGAAATTTTAAGATCAGTAGTGTAATTATCTTTAATGCTCTTGGTGTAACATCATATATATTTCTCTTCTCAGCTTTCAATAATTCTTTAATTTACTCTTATATCTCTTCCATCATCTCTGTACCACTGAAACTGCTCTTAAGGGCAGCAATAATCTCCCAGTGCCTAAAGCCAATGAGTGACCCTATTTTTGATTTTATATAACTTGGAGTCTAAGCAACAGTGGACAATGGTACAACCCATTCACCTTCAAGCCTTTTTTCCAGTGTTTCCCATGATACCATTTTCTTTTGATATTCCTCCAGTTTCTCAGGTACTTCATTTCAGGCTCTTTAAGTAGCTTCTCTTTCTTACCCAGAACCTCAAATGGTGGGATTTTTCCATATTCTGTCTTAACTCCCTTATGTTCTCACTCTTCAAATTCATACTAGATCATATGAGGCACTCTCAGGGTTTCAATGTGCAGTTGATATTTCAAGTGTGGATAACACCTGAAATAGGTAGGTTAAGAAGAGAAAGAAAGAAAATCCCAAGAAGGAACAGCATGTAAAGACAGCAAGACATATCTGAATAAATAAATTAATCATAACAATATTAACATTTATTGAATACTTACTATGTACTAGGCACTATTCTAAATGTTTTCAATGTATTCAGTTACTTAGTCCTGTCAGTTTGAGGGGAGGGGGTTGAGGGGAAAAAGAGGGAAGGGTTGTCAAGGAACATGTATAAAGGACACATGGAAAAAGCCAATGGGGGCAGGATCAAGGGTGGGAGGTGGGGATGGGTGGGGTGCGGGTAGTGGTGGTGGGGAAATGAAGAGAACTGTACTCGAACAAGAGTAAAAAAATTAAAAATACAATCCCTCATTTGTAAAATGATATACAGAATAAATTCCTTATTCAATATATAACCAGAGACATTGAAATAAAGAACAAACTGACAGTAACCAGAGGAGATGGGGGAGAGAGATAATGGGGGAAAATAGGGGAAGGGCCATCAAGCAACATGTATAAAGGACACATGGACAAAGTCAAAGGGGTTAGCTACGAGGGTGGGAGGCAGGGTTGGGTCGGGTGGGTGGGGGCCTGTGGTGTGGTGAAAATGAAGACAACTGTACTTGAACAACAATAAAAAAAATAAATCAGTTATGCAGAAAAAAATAAATAAAATGCATATGTTGGCATTGGATTGATAAAAAATGAAACAAAATAAATTGATCATTTCTAACAGCCATATGAGAGAAGTATTACTTTATCATCTCCATTTACATGTCAATAAAGTAGGGCACAGAGAAGTTAGGTAACTTGCCTAAATTGTGCTACTAGTCAATGGGGGAACCAGGATCTTAACGTAGGTAGCAGGCTCCCAAATCTGCCTTGTGACTACTATGCTAGGGTTCACTGTGGCTCCAGCACTGGGAATGAGAGAAGAATGGTGGGAGGAGGACAGCTTGAATAAGTCAGTAAGGCCTACAAAGGTCATTTCAAAAGTATAAGCCTTGTATCTTTCCCCTGTTTTCAAATACCATGCAGTCCCCACTTCATGCTACTAACTCCTACTCATACTTCAGTTCTAGGTTTACATTTGATTCCTTCAAGGAAGCCCTCCCTGACTACTTCAGGCTTGAATAAGTTTCCACTGCTGTCCATTCATAAAACTTTTTATGCTTCTTATTTTCCTAGCTAATTCCTCTTATGCTCTGAATCTCAATAGAAATTTCATCTCAAGGAAGCTTACCCTGATCATCCCCCCAGGTAGATTCAATTTCACAGCAACAACCTTCTTCCCATTTACACTCAGGTGCTCAATGTCTGTTCCTGACTCAGTACTCATCTCATTGAGGCAGAGATCTAGTGTGGGTCGTTCACCATGTTATCACCAGCACCTAAATCATAACATAGAGCAAACATTAAATAAATGAATTTCAACTAAAGTACTAGCAGTAAACGACATAGTTGTTATCATTAATGAGTACCTAATATGTGCCAGGCGTGTAGATTATGTTCATGAGGCACTAATAATCTTCCTAATTACCCACCAAGGGGATGTTATGAATTCACTATTAAAAGAGAATAAAATGATGCTTAGAGAAAGTAAATGCTTCCTTAGATCACTAATAAAAATAATGGTTTCCAGTCATTTAGTGCTTATTTCTCATGTCCCAAGCTAAATGTTATTCTCCTAAGATACCTAGGACAAATTGCTACTGTCAGGTTACAAATAAAGGAACCGAGGCTCAGAAGTAAGGGTATCTGCCTAAGATCATACATTTGTACATGTAAGAACACAGAAATGAAACCAGAGATCTCTGATACTGAAACCCAGGCTCTTTCTACTGTATAACTGCTCTTACTCTTTTGTCATGAAAGGTGCTTAACAAGGTACTTTATGTTGATCAGAAGTGTTTACTGGCAGTTAACTTTTTGATTTGCTTTTTCTTTTATTCTCCTAATCAAGACATAATTAATGAATCAATGTAATGTCTTTGGTAAATAATTTCAAGACACACATGTATCTAACAAAAAATAAAAAAAAATAGGTGTTAGTTGTTACAAATAAAAAAGACAGTGGTTCCTGGAGTAGAGGACCACTTTTCCACTGTGAAACTCAAATTTGTAATTTGAAGTCTTCTTGAAGATTTCAGGTCTCCCAACCAGTTAATCTTTAACAATAATATTTAATAAGAATTATTTATTTGCCATAAATACTATTAAGCTGCATTAATTTCTATGTAAAATATTATTTGCAGACAATAGTGTAGTAAAGGTAAATATCAGAGCATGGTATTAATGTTGTTCATAACATATTTAGCAAAAGTATTGAAAAATATGTTGTGATTAAGTTTTTAATCATATCTCACCTAGATGATTACCTACTTATCATCTCCAAAGTCCTTGCAGTGTTTAATTTAGACTTACATATTTTTAAATGATAGCTAAAGTAAATAATCTTGCCAGAATACTAATAATAAAACAAGAAAATCCACTGTCTTAAATAAAATTCAAGTGAGGAAAAGATTTTGCATTTTTAGTATATCACAAAGGAGTGAATAGAAAGGACACAAAAGCATGCTTTTTATTACAACTTTATCTTCAAACCCATTTTATAGGAAAATATGTGTTCTTTAAGTCAAGAATGACAATAATAGAGTTGCCAATTAATAAGTATTCCCAATTAAACTAGCACTGATATATACGTCAAAAGGAAATAAAGGTTAATTAAGGCAAAAACAGACCCTACCAGGGAAAAAAGGACAAACATGTATTTTCTTATCTATTAACCATTGGTATGAGTAGGAATACCAAAGATTAAGGTATTAGAATTTGAAGCTCTGAATCTGAGGAAAAGGGTCTCCAGATGTATTTAATTATGCCATGTTGGTCAAGGTGCACCTTGAATTACAGTGAACCCTAACTATCTGTTCACACCCACGATATCATCAGTCATAAATGCATGATGTGCAGTTGTTTTCCTAACAGCTCTCAGTTCTTTAATTAATTCTTTTGTAGCCTGATCTACTAAACTGATCAATGAGAGTGTAAGAGCCCAGGGGAGTTGATATGCCTTCAGCACAGCAAAATAGTTAGCTTTTGCAAAGCTCAGTATTTGATAGTTAAGATCAGGTGGAAAACTCTTGCTGAAATGAAATATTTTAAACATCTATTGACATTTGAAACTAGTTTGCTTTCTGACCTTTCATGACAGGATAAATCCAATAAGCAAACTGGAGAATAAAACTCCACTTCTGTGATAGAATGAAGTTAAGCAAAGGCAGAAGCAAACATTCACCCTAACCAACAACTATAGTGGCATAAATTATTTCAACTGGGTTTTCTCAGGGAGGCCACTACCAAGAGATAGTGAATAAGCTCTCAGGGAAGTTTCTGAATTCTATGTGTGTGATAGTGGTTCTATTTAAGGTACCCAGTGTTAACAAACACACCTTGTAGGTTTCTTGACGTTACAATCTTATTAAACCCTCCTGAACCACTCAAAATATTCAAAATATGTGTACACATACACATAAATTGTTTTCCTTATTTCTCCTAATTAGCATCTTTTCCTTTCTTCCTCCCATTACCCTTTCTATTATGGATACTATTTCTTACAAGTCATAGGAGTGTCCTTATTAAGGTAGCTATAACATATAGGTCAGTTCAACAAATATTTCCTGCTACTAGGGATCATCAGGATAGGTGTTGGAGACACAGAAATAATTATAGGGGGAAAGATCTAAGCATATTTAAAGTCTTCTGTTCCACCTTCTGCAATGGTGCCAAAGTTAAAGCTCTTCTGCTGAAGTTCTTTAGAAAAAATGTACTTTGCTAGCTTTATACTCACGGAGCTTCTATGTCTTAGCTCGGAGGTTCACGAAGTATTGTCTCCAAACTAACTACATCAGACTCACCTAGGAACTTGTGGGACATACAAACTCTTGGCCCCACCCATTTTCACTGAATAGTAAACTCTGAAGGTGGAGATTATTAGCGTGCATTTTATCAAACCCACTTGAATATTCAAGTTTGCTTGTGAACCACTATCTTGTCTTATAGGCTAGGCCTCTGTGGGTACATCTTTTCTCTTTTATGTTTCATTCACAGCCAAACAGGCTCCAGTAGCATTGGTTTTGAACCAGTTTCAGGTCTAGCTTTCTTAAGGATAAAATACCCCAAGGAATAAATTCAAGCAATCCAGTCTTGAGCTGAGCTCAGCCTCAAGTTAATCTGCCAGCTGAATGCAGCTATATGAATGAACCCAGGTTAGACCTACAGAAGAACTGCCCAGGCAACATACAAAATCGATATAAAATAACATGTGTTTTTAAGCCACTAAGTTTTGGGTTATATTTAAGGCAGTGATAACAAAACCCTGGTACCTGGACTATATACTGAAGAACATGAGGGAGCTGTTGGAAAGATTTTAAGGCAGAGAGTAACAGGATCAGATTTGCATAGTTAAAAGGTTACTGTAGCTACTGTATAGAAGAAAGGATGGAGAAGGAAAATGGGTAGAGGGATTAGTAAATATATGCACAGATATTGACCCTGAATCAGGGCTATATGTGTCATTTATTCTTGATTGCATCACATAATATCAAGGTGTTGTTATAACTCTAAATAACTGTAAAACTAAGAGATGAGTTCATAATGTTTGAAAAGACAGAAAAGAGCATGTTCAGCCCATTTAATAGACTGCATCTTTCCTTCAGTTAGGCCACTTAGGTAACCATACAGTTATTACTGTGATATAATGTGCTCTATATCCATTCATGTCTTCAAAGGCAAGGTGCAAACACTTTGTTGGCATAATGATCTCACAACCACAAAAAAGGAATTGCTTGATTTTTTTCAAGAGAGTCTACAGATTTTTGTTACCCCATTCACATAATCTATATGTGATTTTAGGGTTTAAGTATATAAACTCAATTAGTTACTGTTTGCCATAATTCAATTATTAAAATTGGTTTCTGGTAACATGAGGGAGAGTACAGTAGAAAAATAATAGTAATCTAGTCTAGACAAGAAATATATCATTATGAATAAAAGTAGAGGACCTGAAATTAGACAAAGTTTGGAACTGAAGTCTACATTAAAAAGAAACTGTGTTACCTTGGGCAACATAATCCTGTTTTAAGGCTTCATTCCATATGTGTAAAGGAGCTAATAATGAGATAATATACCTTAAAGTATATCAGCACAGTGTCTGGAAAACAGGATTTAGTAGATGGCACGTGATATTGAGAATTGTCTCTGGCAAAATACGGCATTGAACAAATAATTTCTCCATTTTTGGCCTTAATAACATTGTCTGTAATCTGAAGGGTTTGGGACCCTACAAGCAATATTGCTTTAGAAATCTAAAAATATTCTGTTTTGGATCATTTTCTAAATTTTAATTGTTCCAAGATAAAGTACAGCACTTTGCCTTTCACAGTGATTTGCCATGTGAATAACAAGGGAAAGATAGAAACAAGTATAATTGCCACATTTTTAAAGCTTTTTAAAGTGCATTTTTAAAAGTTTTATAATTTTTATTGAAAATATGAATATACTCCCTGACTGTTTCTTTGGAGTGTAGTTGTATTTACTGTGTTTCAAGAACTCTTTTGTGTTAGACATAATTTTCTCTTCTAGAAAAGGTATTGGCAAGTCTTAAAATTTATACTCAACAAGTTGCTCTTTAGAGATTTTCTTCATCTGCTCTTACTAATATCAAAGTCAGATGCCTAATCTACAATTCTCAGATTCATTCTAGTTTCTTTTTTTTTTTAAAAAAAAAAAGGATTAGTAGTCAGCAATCATCCAAGCTATTGCCTAAGAAATCTGTTTGTAATAATATGTTGCATCTTTCTGTTAGGAGTCCAGCTGGATCCCTCTATAGAACTTAATAATGGAGGCCATCTGATGCTCACACATTTTTTGAAATTTAACTTCCTAAAGTCACTTTCAATAGACTTGTTGCTCTATGAAATATCAATTCTCTACATCAAAATAGTCACATCTGGGCAATTTCTTTTGAACCCTTATGCATGGAACATCTACATGTCTGTGGCATCTCTCAATGACACAGATGACCACATAATTCCAAGAACTGGGCCACATATACAGGTTATTGTATGACAAAAATGGAGAGTAATAAAAAAATAGTGCCCTAATCTGTAGAATATTCTGCAGGGATATAGGGCTGAAATTATCTCTTTCTGAAAGATGTTTGTTTATTTGTTTATTTATTCATTCATTTATATTTCTAAAATACATAACTGATTGTGTCACTACCTGCTTAAGTATCTCAATCCCTTTGCCTTTGCCCCCAGCTTCAATATTATCAGCACAACTATTTCCTATATGATAATATCAAAACTCATTAGTAATGACCTAAAAAGTTTTCCTTGTCTCTTCCAACCTACTTTCTAACTTCAGTATTTGCCAACATCTATAATCTCCATCCTCACACAGACTCACCACTCTATTCTCCACAGATTTCCCAATGCATTTGCATATGTTCTTCCCTTTGCTTGAAATGACCACTGCTCTGCTGTTTTCCATGATTGCCCTAGAAAGTTATGTGAACAATTTTGTGCTCTAACATATTATGTACACTTCTCTACAATGGCCTTTATAACTTGTTGAAATTTTATGTATATTTATGTATTTATTGTTTGGGTAACAGAGAATATATCTTATTTATCTTGGTGTTTCCAGCACCATTGGTAACCACTAATGAAATCATGAAAAACCTAATATAAATTATATTTGTTCATGAATAGCATTGAGCTAGAGTTTATGAGAATGTAAAGAGATAAGTACCAGGTAAGAATCAATCATGGAAATAAGTCAAATAGAATGATAATTACAGATGGATAATAAGACCAATATAGATGAATATGGTTAAAAGTCAGGAGTTGAAACAATAATTCCTTAAATCTGGACATTAACCACAGAGTCATTTTATACCCTTAACACAAATTTACTCAACATGGGTCATACACCTAAATTCAAAATGCAAAACTATAAAATTCCTAGAAGATAACATAAGAGAGCACCTGGACAACCTTGAGCATGGCAATGACTCTTAAAATACAACACCAAAGATGAGATCCATAAAATAAATAATTAATAAACTAGACTTAATTAAAAGTAAAATCTTCTGCTCTGTGAAAACCAATGTGAAAAGAATTGGAAGATAAGCCACAGATGGAGAAAATATGTGTCTCTGAAAAAGACATATCTGATAAAGGACTGTTATCTGAAAATATTTGAAGAATACTTAACACAGCAATAAGAAACAACCAATTTAAAAAAATGGGCCAAGGACCTTAACAGCCACTTCAACAAAAGAGATATACAGATGTCAAATAAGCATATGAAAAGTTGTCCATTTTGCACTCAGGGATATACAAGTTAAAACAACAAGATACCATTACATACACCTATTAGAATGGCCAAATCCAGAACTCAAATATCACTGACAATACCATACACTGGCAAAGATGTGGAGCATCAGGAGCTCTCATTCATTACTGGTGGGATACAAAATGGTACAGCCACTTTAAAAGACAGTTTAGTGGCTTCTTATAAACTAGACATACTCTTGCCATATGATCCAGCAATCATGCTCCCTGGTTGTTTGTCTGCACAAAGGAGTTGACTGCTTACATCCTTGCAAAAACTTGCACATGTATGTTTATAGCAACTTTATTTACAATTGCCAAAACTCAGAGGCAACCAAGATGTCCTTGATTATGTGAATTATCCATTGTGATTGATGCATGAAGATAATAGGATATTATTTAGCCCTGACAAGAAATGAGCTCTCAAATGCTGAAGACGTGGAAAGATCTTAAATGTTTATTACTACATAAAAGAAGCCAGCCTGAAAAGGCTACATACTGTATGATTACAACTATATAAGATTCTGAGAAAGGCAAGTGTGGACACAGTAAAAAATCAGTGGTTGACAAGGGTCAGAATCATGAGGAGGGATGACTAGGTAAGAACATGCAGAGGATACTGAGGGCAGTGAAAAGATTCTACTGTATATGATACTATAATGGTGGATACATGTCATTATACATTTATCCAAACCCATAGAATGTGCAACACCAAGAGTGATTCCTAATGTAAACTAGTGAGTTTGGGTGATAATGATGTATCACTGTAGGTTAATGAACTGTAACAAATGTACCACTCTGATGGGGGATGTTGATAACAAATACCTACAATATAACACTAAAATAAACCTTACCATTGGTTGGATCCCAGGATTTGACATTTTAAAACATTGTTTTTAGTACAAAATATTGTTACAATGATTTATAATGGTTATGAATAAACTATGCATAAAAGTTATCATATTTTTTATTATTTCCCTTACAAATGACTGAAGGAATCCTTTCTTCCTGGTTGATATTATGTATTTGTTTTCTTATATAATGTGATTATATGATGAAATGTTTCTCTGCTATATATCACATTATACAAAACTACTCCCCTGAGCCCAGCCCTTATCTGAGAACAGAGAAGCATTACAGAGGCTTAGTTTATCGCTTCTTTCTCTCAGAAGATTCAGATTATATGCTGAGGGATAATTAATCACCTTGGGGACTCTGTAGCTTTAAAAAGTCCTTAAAATGTACATATCATCACCTCGGGTGGCTTTGGTATCTTGAAAACTGCTGTCATTTATCTGTATCCTGAGAAAGGTGGTCTCAGAAACCCTGTCTTTCTCTGATACTCCATCTTCTGGGAGATCCTCATGTTTATTGTCTTAGTTTCTGGAGCTCAAGGAAGAATATCTCCATTTTAGATACACAAGTATAATGCTCTCCTTTGTTTAGAACATAATTAATATTGTGTCTGGTTTCAGAATAAGGGGATTTTGTCTAGTGTGAGGCACTTATCTTGAAGTGGTTGAAAGTCATACTGGAACATTGACCCAAGGCTTTCACTAAGCCTGACCTGCTCTACCTTCACACTAAAGTGTGTTGCAACTCTCACCAGAGAAGCTGACATGCAGTTTTGCTATATGACCTCTCCTTCTACCTCCTTTCCAAAAAGTAGAAGGAAATTAAAAGTCCTTGAAACTCTTAATAATCTATTATCAACACAGGCATGCAGACATGAATACTGACAGTTCTGTGTTGTAAAAGTTGTTGCCATTGTACAAAATAAGGAAACTGAGGCACAGAAAGGTGAAACATATAAAGAGTCATTTGCCCTAGTTCACATGGCTGCAAAGTGGTGGAATAGGTATGTAACTAGTCCTCTCTGGCTCCAAAGCACTGTTCCTCTTCAAGTGCATCTCACTAATCAACAGCTTATATAAGGTGTTTGCGAGAAAGCCTAGAAGAGAGTGCACAAATGCTCAGAGTAGGGCAGCGGAGGAGATAGAAGTAATTAGCTCCCTGCCTCTTTCAGCATCTTCTTGTAAATTTGTGGACAAATTTCTGTGAATTTTCATGGTTTTCTATTCCACATACAAACTATTTATTTTCCTGTGTAAATTACTTTAAAAACTTATGTGAATACTGTGAATAATTAGCTTTTACAGCTTCCTTTTTGAGTTTCAAAGGACTCCACAACCATTAATTAATCACCTACATCTGGAAGGCAAGACAAGAATTATTGCCTTCATTGAACCAAAGGAAACTGAGAGGTCGAGCATTTCCTTGAGGTACCCACAGCAACCAAATGATGGAGTAAGTCAAGAATTGAAAAGAATACTTTCTAATTTCAACTCTATATTTAGGCATTGATTTTTTTTTTAATTTTCTGGTATAAGAAGGGCAGTGCTGTGAATGATACTGAGCTATTATTTTTGCCTATCACTCAGAGGAAGATGTGTGTATTAGAGACACGGAAGGAACAGAAAGATAAAGAGAAATGGGCACAGAGATAACTTTTGGATAAAAGGAATGAACTGTGTTATTCCTTGGGGTGGTGTGGGGGTGGAGGGTAGAACAGGGAGCTTTGTGGAAGAAGGGAAAGGTCAAGCTAAACAGGAGAAAAGCAATCAGGCCAGTAGGCCAGACTTTTCTTCACACTCCAGGTCCTATTACCTTGCAGACTAGTATTGGGTTGGCCAAAAAGTCTGTATGTTTTCTTTTTTCATAAAATAAAAGACACATTTTTCATTTTCACCAATGAGTTTATTGACCTGGATATTTTGAGTATGTCAGCTATTTCCCACAATTGGCTTCTAATGGGTAGAGGCTAGGGGTGCTGCTAAGCATCTTCCAATCCATAAGGCAGGCCCACAGCAAAGAATTATTTGGCCAAAATGTCAATATTACCAAGAAACTTTGCAAACCACTTTTGACATGTTCAATCAGTCACAGCACCTTCTCTATACACTGCACAAAACTTTTTTTTTTGCATTTCAGTTGCATTTTTACCTTCCTTGAAATAATAAAAGCACAATATGCCAAAAATGTTACCTATTTTCTTCCATCTTCAATATTAAAATGGCTGCACAAAAATTCACCAAACTTTGATGTTTTTTTTAAATGCATGCTGATACAACAGCTGCCACAATACAATCTAACAAATTGTTTTGAATAAAGTTAAAGACAACTAACCACTACTAGAGCCATTGCATGGAAAAAAACTAAATGAAGTTTTTGGCCAATCCAATATAAAAACAGATTATACAAAAAAGACACAGATATAAGATTTCAGAACTTTGACTCAAGTGCATCTTTGCTCACCACCACTGGAGTGTTCCTTGAACATCTCTAGTAAGTATCAAGAAAAGCCAAGATAAAAAGGCACGTCACGTAAGAAAGTGAAAAATACTATAAGGGTCTAGCCCAAGCTGGTGTGGTTCAGTTGGTTGAGTGTCGGCCTGTGAGCCAGAAGGTTGCTGGTTTGATTCTGTCAGTGCACATGCCTGGGTTGCTGACCAGGTTCCCAGTAGGGGGCATGCAAGCGTCAACCACACATTGATGTTTCTCTCCCTCTCTTTCTCCCTCCCTTACCCTCTGTCTAAAAACAAATTTTTTTTTGCTGTTATGTTCTTTTTTAACTTATTGTTGTTCAAGTACAGTTGTCTGCCTTTCCTCCATCTCTTCCCCCCACCCCAGCCATCCTCACCTCCCTCTCCTGATTCCACCCCCCCCTTGGTCTTGTCCGTGTGTCCTTTATTGTTGTTCCTGAAAACCCTCCCCCCTTTTCACCCCATTATCCCCTCCCATCTCCCTTCTGATTACTGTCTGTTCATTCTTAATTTCAATGTCTCTGGTTATATTTTGCTTGCTTGTTTGTTTTGTTAACTAGATTCTACTTAAAGGTGAGGTCATATGGTATTTGTCTTCTACCACCTGGCTTATTTCACTTACCATAACGCTCTCCAGTTCCATCTATGCTGTGGCAAAGGGAAAAGAAAAAAAATGCTAATTGTACTTCATTAAAATTAAAGACTTTGACTCTGAGAAAGACACTGTTAAGAAAATAAAAAGGCAAGCCCCAGAAAATGTATCACATATACGACAAAGGACTTGTATCCTGAATATATAAAGAACTTGCTACACTCAACAGTAAGAAAACAACAACAAAAAAAGCAAATTAACAAATGGGAAAGCGCTAACAGGCAAAATTTACCAAGGAGGAAATACAACTGACACTTAAGCACATAAAAATATGTGCTTAGGTAAATATGATTTAAAATCATAATGAGATAGTCCTATGCATATATTAGAATACATACAATTAATAATTATGACAATACCAAATGCTGGTGAGAGTGTAGAGAAGATGGACTTTTCATTTATTGCTGGTGGGAATGTAAAATGGTACATCCATTGAGAAAAATAGTTTGGCAGCTTATATAAAGTTGAACATTAATTTATAATATAGCCCAGGAATTCCACTGCAAGAAATTTACCCTAAAGAAACAGAAAAATATGTTCATAAAAATCCCTTTCCCAAATGTTTATGAAGCTCTATTTGTAATCTCTAAACACTAGATATATTCTAAATGGTCTTCAAAGGGTAAATGGACAAATTATAGTATATCTATATAGAACACTAGACAGCAGCAAAAATAACTATTGAGATACATACATAAATACACAACAATTTGAATAACTGTCAAGGGAATAATGCTGAGTGAAGGAAGCCAACCTCAAAAGGGAACATAAATATATTTTTGATTATATAACTTTCTTGAATATATAAAGCTATAGTAATGGAGAACAGACCAATGGTTAATAGGGGTTATGGTAAAAAGAAGATGCAACTGCAAGGACGGAGCCCAGGGGAGTTTTGCAAGTGAGGGAACTATTCTGTATCTGATTATGTGGTGGTTACACAAATCTATAAATGTGTTAAAATCCATAGAACAGTACATAAAACATTATCCTATATTAATTTAAAAATAAAGTGTTAAAACTGAGTTATTGGTCTTACTCATTCAACAAGTGTCATTTAGATTTAAATGCAAATTATTACCAGGTTGATTTTTTCATAAATTCAACTAAAATTAGTTAAACTCATGTAGGATTCATTCAGGTAATTATTACTTATACTCAACAAAACCAATCAATTATATAAACTTTCTTTCAAAAACTACTGAGTCATTTCAATATCTCCCACACCTCTACCATGCAACTTCAAGCAAGAGTTATTGGTCAGGGATGATTAATTATAAGATTCCCTTCTAAGAATATTGTACAGGAAAAAATGAATGTTGCATAGATATTTCAATATATTCATTTTTTATAACACATTCTTACCAGTTCTTTGTTTTCCTCTATTTTGTCATGAGCCCACACAAGCATTTGAGTAAACTTTTTTTTTTTTCATAAAATTGAAGTGAACAACCTCACAGCTTTGTTCTTTTCTGCACTACTGAAGAGAGGAAGATGGTATTCTAAATTAAGGCTGACATTTAAGATTGCACCATTTATTACTTTTGCATTGAATTCTAATACACAACTAGTGGTTTAAAGCTAACAATTAGTTTAATGAACATTTACCATAAACCTACTAGTTGTCAGTTACTGTATTAGGTGGTGGGGATATAAAAATGAACAAGCTATGGGTCCTGACCATAGGGATACCAAAATCCAATAGAGAGCATTGGAATAGTGATATGAACAGTAAACCACCAGTGAGTGAGCTGTTTTGGAGGTATAATTTGGTTACTTCATTAAGTCTGAAAGGTCACTGGTAAGTGTACCTATTAAATGCGTTTTGATTGAGTGTCAGTAAAATTCAAATAAGTTGTTCATATGCTAGTTTTCACCAGGTTCATGTTTTACAAAATTAACCCTTCTGAAACTTACTTACATCAGGACAGTATTTCCCCAAAAGCCCCGTAAGGGAAGCAAGTGAAAACAAAATGTCGATATAGTACATGAGATATGTCCATTTACGTTTGGACTCCTCCTTTTACCCATTCAGCTTGTAAGAATTAGGATATGCATTTATTTTTCTTCTTTAGAAAATCATGTCCCCGATATAATATAGTCTATAGATATAAAATAAATATAGTTTATTTAAGATGCGTTCAACCAGCCCTCTATTATATCCCAAGCACTGTGCTTGACATCAGGGTCATACAAATAAATACCATGAACAATTATCTTTTAAGTGACTCAAAATCTAGTGAAGGAAGAAAGACACACATTTACAGTACAGAAGTAAGCATATATGTAATATGCTTAGGTAGCATAGAGGAGGTTGGGATCAAATCTCATGGGGAAGCAAAGCATGGCTTGAAATTTTATATTCTAATATGTTGAAAGATATTGTAGCACTTGACATTGTGGATCTCTATCATAGTGACTTTCAAGACTATACTTTCAGGGATCATTTTATAGTTTGTTAATAGCAACTTTCTTTTAGCTTCTAGATATCACATTATCCTGGTTCTTATTTGATCTTTATTGATCCTCTGTTTTTCTTTTCTCCTGCTGTCTCTGACCTTGAAATACTACTGTCTCCTGGTGCTATGGACTGAAAGTGTATGTACCCCCAAAATTTATATATTGAAATCCTACTACCTCTAATGTGATAGTATGAGGAGGTGGGATCTTTGAAAGGTGGTAAGAGCATGAGAGTGAAGCCCTCATGAATGTGGTTAGCACCCTTACAAAAGAACTCTCACTCATGTGAAGATAATGTGAAGTCAGCAGTTTGCAACCTAGAAGACCCTCACCAGAACCTGACCATCTGGGCCCCCAAATTTCAGAATTCCAGCCTCCAGAACTGTGAAAAATAATGTTCTATTATGTATAAGTCACCTGGTCTATAGTACTTTTTTACAGTAGCCCAAACTAAGACACATGGAGCTCCATCCTTTGTCTTACATTCTGTTCATCCTACAAGAATTTCCTTGGAACTGTCAGCCAGCCCCATTGACCACATTAGCACATTTATTATCTCCATCCTTAGCTTCTCCATGGGTTTCATGTGTATATGTAATCATATGTTATACATCTTATGTATTCACTCATGTATATATTTATCTGAAATTGTATATCTTACTATACTGGTGAGCAAAAACAGATGTGGTCATTGTCACATGGATATTCCACAGGCATCTAGAATTTCAGCATACTCAAACATGAACAAGTGCACTTTTGCCCCCTAAAGGAATAATAACAGTTAACATTTATAAAATAGTTATTGAGAGCCATGGTTCTGATAATTTTATATTCATGAATCTAATCTCAGTAGCAAAACTATGAGATAGGTACTATTTTATCTCTTTTAAAGATGAGGAAACTGAGGCAAAGAATCATTAAATGTCTTTCTCAGGTTCACACAGAAAATAATTGGCAAAGCTGGGCTATAAACCAAGATGGTCTCTTTTTAAAGTCTGAGTTTATATCTGCTACACTGGAGTGTCCAACTCATTTTCACTGGGGGCCACAAAGGGCCAAATGTAATTTTAGGGCCATGTAAATGTAACTAGTCCTTAACTAGTGGTAAGCACCTCGGTGCTGCTGCCAGGTAG
This sequence comes from Phyllostomus hastatus, assembly GCF_019186645.2. Lineage (NCBI taxonomy): Eukaryota > Metazoa > Chordata > Mammalia > Chiroptera > Phyllostomidae > Phyllostomus > Phyllostomus hastatus. The sequence continues at coordinate 3,854,684 of NW_025333841.1, read as the reverse complement.
AAACAAGGTGCTGGGCCAGATAAAACAAGGTGAAGAGCCAGATTCAGCCTGAGGGCCTTGTGTTTGCCACCTGTGTGCTACATCATTCCTCTTCTGGAACCCCATCCAGTATTGTCCTTCTTAGAGACACCACTATCTATCATCTTGTTCTTGAACTCTCCCTCTTACTTAGCCTTACCCTTCCTCTTTCATTCTCCTCTCTTCTCATGTTCCTTCTGCTTCTTCCTTCTCTCTCCCCCTCTCCCTCCTTCTCTCCCAACTTCTTCCTCCCATAATCCTTCCCCTCCTCCTCCTTCTTCTCTCTCTGTCCCCCTCTTTCTCTCCCTACCCTCTCTGTTACCCAAGCAATCAATCACAATCACAAAATCTTGTAAATTTGACCTGTTTCAATAATTCATATTGTCATATTGCTTAGCCTCTATATTTCTACTACATCTGCCACTTAAGCAGCCCTCGTCATCTTTGGTATGAGACACTGCAACTGCCTCTTCACAGAGATTGCAACTTTAAGCATTTCTCATTTTTAACTCAAATTTCATAGAGGTCCTATCATAACTTATCTAAAAAGTCAAGGCTGATCATATCACCCTTTTGCTTTAAAGCCTTTATTCCCTCTTTCTCTAAGAACCTCAGGACATGGAGCCCTTCATGATCTGGTCTCTGACTGTTTCTCCAGCAGCATCTTTTCTCAGGTCCATCCTTCTGGGTCATTCACTAGAAATGGTTGTAATTCCCCACATGTATCATGTGTTTTCTGATCTTCACACTATGCTCATACTCTCCCCTCTGCCTGAAATATTTTCTCCACCTCTATCTAGTTAATTTCTGCTCACATTTTTAAAAGTCAGTTGAAGCATCTTCCTCTGATAACCAGAGGGTTTGGTGCCTTCCTTCTTGGATTTCACAGCACCCCATGCTTTCCTCAGCCCTAAACTCATTGTGTCTCATGATTGTGTAGACTTACCTTAGAAGCTCCTGAAAATCAAAGACATAATTATTTTTCATTCTCAGCATCCTTACCTCATAATATTTATTACACAGAAGACTAAAGTTAATCTCTCTGATTATTTAATTAATACCGACTTCCCTAATGGAATATAAGGGCTATCCACAATGGTAAGAACTATGTCTATTTTTGTACCACACTATCTTCCTAGTGCCTAATGCAATGTCTGGCATAAAACAAATGAAAGACATAATGAAAGCTTTACTTCAATGACATTTTTTTATTTTTGCCAAGCAGAGAGCAATCCAGAAGAAGCACAGAGCATGGTCTTTCACTTGTGACGATTTAATGTCAGGTATATAAAACTAGAACAAATGTTTAAGCAGTAAATAATCACAAGTCCAGTGCTGTGGTTCAGTTCACACACTCTTCATTATAGGTGGGAGGATAGGTGAATACAAAGTAAAGGTGATACTTCTATGACATTAGAGAAGAGATAGTGAAGGACCTGAGTCCTTGAATGACACTCATTAGCCCATCCTGAGCACTTAAGCCCAAAGGAGAATAAAAGACTTTAAAGGTTAAGTGAAATAACATAGACATTGCATTCTACAGCCTGTTATGTCAAGCAGAGGAGGAAGAAACTACAATTTGTATTCTTTCCACTCCCTCCCCACACTCTTCTGGTAGCCATTGTAGGTGAGAGAAGTAAGGTCTCCAAGACTGGCTCTAGATCATATGACATTCCAAGGGTGGTGTATACAGGTGTGGGCAAAAGTAGTTTTAGAAGTTTTCATATGCAAATAATAAAAATAAATAAAATAATAATTAATAAATAAATAATAATACAAGAATAAACTCTGTAGTTCATGTATTATCAATGTAAACCTACTTCTGCTCACCATTGTATTTAGTTTCCACATAAACTCTGTAGTTCATGTATTATCAATGTAAACCTACTTCTGCTCACCATTGTATTTAGTTTCCACATTTGTACAGCATTTCAACAGGTTTTCTAGCTTCAACATATTTCCCTGTGTATTTTATTCTTACATATTGGATATGGTTTCTAAGTCCCTGAAAAAAAACCTTTCAAAAAGAGATGACATTTTTCTTTAGTCTCTTTTGGGCATGGGAACTTGCTGAGTCCAAAGTAGCCCCTTCAGAAACTGCAGTCCACACAGACTGAGTTCACTGCCTAGGGTTATATAGGTAATAAATAACAGAATTGTGATTCAGAGGATTTGAGGATTAGGTATATTATGTGGAAAATGGCAGGCACACAGAAGGCACTAGATCCATCCTAGTTTATTACCCTAATTAATCCTGCCTGGAGATAAAAGGCTGAACAATATAACCCTTTGAGGTGCCTTTCTGTACATTTTTAAAAATCAATTTTCCTGTTACTATATTACAGCAATCTCAATTTTTCCCCATGGGCCACCCTCTCCTCATTCCACACTCCTGCTCTCACAGTCAATCCACACACCACTGGCCATGTCCATGGATCATTCACACATATTCTTTGTCTAGTCCCTTGCCCTTCTTTCCAATATTATTCCCTTTCCCACTCCCCTCTGGTTACTTTCAGTCTATTCCATGTTTCCAGCCTATGGTTCTATTTTGTTCATTAATTTATTTTGTTCATTAGTTTACTTTGTTCATTATATTCCATTTATAGGTGAGAGCATATGGTGTTTATCTTTCACCAACTGGCTTATTTTACTTAGCATAATATTCTCCAGTTCCATCCATGCTGATGCAAAATATAGGAGTCCTTCTTTCTTTCTGCTACATGGTATTCCACTGTGTAAATCTACCACAGGTTTTTCATCCACTCATTTACATATGGGCACTTAGGTTGTTTCCAGCACTCAGCTATTGTAAATAGCGCCACTAAGGGCATAGAGCTGCGTAAGTTCTTTTGAATTGGTGGCTCAGGATTCTTAGGGTATAATCCCAGCAGTGGAATCGCTGGCTTAACAGGCAGCTCCATTTTTAGATTTTTGAGGAAATTCCATATTGTTTTCCACAGTGACTGCACCAGTCTGCATTCCCACCAACAGTGCCCTAGGGGTCTCTTTTCTCTGTATCCTTGCCAGCCAACATTCGTTGTTTGTTGATGTATTAATGATGGCCATACTGACAGGTGTGAGGTGATATCTCAATGTGGTTTTATTTTCATCTCTCTTATGGCTGGTGGTATTGAGCATCTTTTCATAGGTCTCTGGGCCCTCTCTATGTCCTCCTTGGAGAAGTGTCTATTCAAATCCTTTACCCATTTCTTAAGTGGATTGTTTGTCTTCCTGGTGTTGAGTCATATGAGTTCTTTACATATTTTGGAGATCAAACCCTTGTCTAATGTATCATTGGCAAATATGTTCACATGTACAGTTGGTTCCCTTTTCATTTTGCTGATGTTTTGATTAGCTGTTTTGAAAAGCTGTGTAGACGCTTTTTAGTTTGATGTAGTGCCAGTTGTTTATATTTCCTTGTCCTAGGACATATGCCAACAAAAATATTGCTACATGGAATATCTGAAACACTCTAGCCAATGTTTCCACAAGGACTCTTATGTTGTCATGACTTATCTTTAAGTGATTTGTCCATTTTGAGCTTATTCTGGTGTGTGTTATAAGTTGGTGGTCAAGTTCCTTTTTTTTTTTTTTTTTGCATGGACAAATTCTGTTCTTCCAAAACCATTTATTGAAGAGACTGTCTTTACTCCAGTGTATGCTCGTGCTCCCTTTGTCAAATAATTGACCACGGAGACTTGAGTTTGTTTCTGGATTCTCTATTCTTTTCCACTGAGCTATGTGTCTGTTCTTATGCCAGTACCACACTGATTTTTTTTTAATGTGTAAACTTTTTTTTTAAAAAGATTTTATTTATTTGTTTTTAGAGAGAAGGGAAGGGAGGGAGAAAGAAAGAAAGAGAAACATCAATGTGTGATTGTCTCTCATGTGTCCCCTGGCCTGCAACCTTGGCATGTGACATGATTGGGAATCAAAGTGGTGACCCTTTGGTTCACAGGCCCACTCAATCCACTGACCTACACCATCCAGGGACAGACTATTTTGATTATAGTGGCCTTGTAGTATAGTTTGATATCATGTATAGTGATTTTTCCTATTTTGTACCTCTGTTTCAAGATTGCTGAGGCTATTCAGGGTCTTTTTTGGTTTCACAAATTTTTAGAAAATATTTTATTTATTCTTAGAGAAAGCGGAGTGGAGGGAGAAAGAGGGAGAGAAACAACGTATGGTTATCTCTCACATGCCCACCACTGGGGACCTGGCCCACAACCCAGGCATGTACCCTGACTGGGAATCGAAGCAGCAACCCTTTAGTACCTAGGCCAGCACTCAATCCACTGATCCACACCAACCAGGGCTCAAAGAATTTTGAAATGTTTGTTCTAGATCTGTGAAATATACCATTGGTATTCTAAAAGGAATTGTGTTGAATCTATAGATTTTTTTAGGTAGTATGGACATTATAATGATGTTAATTCTTTCAATCCATGAACATGGTATATGCTTCCATTTATTTGTATCTTCCTTAATTTCTTTCTTTAGTGTCATGTAGTTTTCTGAGTACAGGCCTTTTAACTTCCTAGTTAGATTTATTCCTAGGTACTTATTTTTCTTGTTGCTATAGTAAAAGGGATTTCCCCCCTAGTTTCTCCTTCTGCTATTTCATTTTTCGGTGTACATAAATGCCGTCAATTTCTGAATATTGACTTTGTATCTTGCTATTTTGCCAAATTCACTTTTTAGGTTGAGTAGTTTTTTGGTGGAGTCTATAGAATTTTCCATGTATACTATATGTCATCTCCAAACAATGACAGTTTTATTTCCTCCTTCCCAATTTGGATGCCTTTTTTTTTCTTGTCTAATCACTGTGGCTACAACTTCCAGTACTATGTTGATTATGAGTGGTGAGAGTGGACACCCTTGTTTTGTTCCTGATCTTAAGGAGAAAGGTGTTGGTTTTTGCCTGTTGAGTATGATGTTGGCTGTAGATTTCTTATATATGGCCTTTATTATGTTGAGGTATGCCCTCTCTATCCCCACTTTGCTGAGTGTTTTTATCATAAATTGGTGTTGGGTTTTATCAAATACTTTCTTGGCATTTATTGATATATCATGTGGGTTTTTGTCCTTCATTTTTATGTGGTGTATTAAGTTTATTAATTTGTGAATACTGTACCATCCTTACATCCCTGAGTTGAATCCCACTAGATCATGGTGTATGTATGATTTTTTTAATGCATTTCTGAATCCAGATTACCAGTATTTTGTTAAGGATTTTAGCATTGATGTTCATCAGAGATATCGGCCTGTAGTTTTCTTTCTTTTTGTGTCTTTACCTGGTTTTGAAATTAGGATGATACTGGCCTTGTAAAAAGAATTTGGGAGTCTTCCCTCTTCCTGAGTTTTTTGGAACAGTTTCAGAAGGGTAAGAGATAGTTCTTCCTTAAAGGTTTGGTAAAGTTCACCTGTGAAGCCATCTAATGCAGGGCTTTTTTTTTGTGCCAGAATTTTTTGATTACTCCTTCAATTTCACTCATTGTTATCGATCTATTCAAGCTTTCTGCTTCTTCTTGATTCAGCTTTGGAAGATTGTATGTTTCTAGAATTTTGTCCATTTCACCCAGGTTGTCCAATTTCTTAGCATATAGTTGTTTATAGTGATTTCTTATAATCTTTTGCATTTCTATGGTATTGGTTGTAACTTCTCTTTCATTTCTGATTTTATTTATTTGGGCCCTCTTTTTTTTGATAAATCTGCTTAAAGGTTTGTCAATTTTGTTTATCTTTTCAAAGAACAAGCCTCTGGATTTATTGGTTCTTTGAATTGTTCTTTTAGTCTCTATGCCATTTAATTCTTCTCTAATCTAGATTATTTCCTTCCTTTTATTCAATTTGGACATTTTTGTTCTTCCTCTAGTTATTTTACATGTAGGTTTAGGTTGTTTATTTGAGATTTTTCTGTTCTTTAGGTAGGCCTGTATTACTACAAAGTTCCCTCTCAGGACTGCCTTTGTTGTGTCTCATAGGTTTTGGGTTGTTGTGTTTTGAAAGATGATTTTTTTCACAAATAACCAAGGGTATTATAAGATCATGTTTTATCTCCTTAAGCAGAGCCTATTATAAAGTATGAGCCATCCATGTGTTGGAATTCTTTTTCTAAATTTAAGTGAAATATATTTACTACAACATAATGTGTCTGCATAATCTTTACTTTTCTTTATGATTTAATTAGCCTGAGTTTTTTCTATTCTTTGTTTGGACTGGTGCCCTCTCAATCTCTTCATCTTTTTATTATGAACACTTAGTAACAGACAATACATATTCATATGGCTGCCAAGCCTACAGCCACGGTATTATAGCATATTTTCCTTTTTGTTTGCATCATAAATAATATGTTATAAATTTTTAAATATTTTACTTAGGTGCTTGAATTCCATATGTAAGAGTGGAAATAATGCAGAGCTGTAAAGATTTTCTTTTCCCACTCATGATACCTGACCACAATCATTAATGATTTTTTCTGCTGTCATTTTAATTACTTTCCTTCTTCTCCTAATTCTGGGCACTTGGAGTTTGCATTTATTCTACTCCTATGATTTAGTCCAAGGGTTGGCAATTTATGGAACCTGGGCCAAGTCTAGCTTACCACCTGTTTTATTAAATACAGTTTCTTTGAACTACAGCCACATCCATCATTTACATATTTTCTGTGACTGCTTTTGTGCTACACTGACAGAGTAGTGTGACAGATGCCGTATGATTCACAAAGCTAAACATATTTATTATCTGAACCTTTGTTGACCTTTGATTTAGTCCATACTGCTTTTCATATCATTCCAAAGAATACAATCTTGTGTGAAATTAGAGAATTAAACATTTCCCATCTTTACAACTAAGCAATACTTTTACCACTTTAGGTAATCTCTTCCAAAAATAACACAACATTCCACAATGACATTTTCCTGAAACTAAATTTTCCACAAATTTTATTGAGGTAACTGCCCATTGCCTACCTGGAAAATCCTGCTGGGTTGATATTTCTGCTGTTATTGGTTGTCTTGCATTACATCATCACATTTATAAATTCACAAAATTTTGTTAAAAGAAGCCAAGGTTTCTTGCTTTCATTGAATTATAGAAAACTAGACTTCACTACTATTCTGTACTTTGCTGTTTTTGCTAGTTTTACTTTACTTTGAAATGTTGTACATATTTCAACAAAAAGATTCAGAAAGCAGTTGCAGATCAATTTAATGAGCCCATAAGGGAACATTTTAAACTTGGATTGCATTTGATAAATACAATCCAATATGGACTTAGAAAATAATTTTAAAATTTCTAGATTAATCAGAAGACTTTTAGAAAATGTAAAGAATACTAGAGAATAGTTGTTTTAATAGAAAATAATGTTTATATGTATTTGACATGTCATATCCATAATCAACCTGTATTTTCCTAAGTTCACATTTCCTATTACCTCAGGTCCTACCTTTGCCTTCAACTCTAGGAAAATATTTTCTGTATGCTGAGCCATGCAAAGATATAAATCTATAATACATTCCCTTTTTAAAAAGAGCCATGGATAAGGGTTATATCTTTCTGTCAGTGTAGGTCTGTAATGCATAGTAATGTTGCATATAAAGGATAATACATATAAGGGATAATGTTTAACATATCTATTGCATATATAGTTTGAAGATAATTGGAAAACTCAAACATTTATTTTTTTTTTTTTTTTTTATTTTAATCATTGTTCAAATACAGTTTTCTCCTTTTTACTCCCAATCTAGCCCCCCTCTCACCCCTCCCCACTTCCCTCCCATTACCACCCTCCCCTTAGTTTATGACCATGTGTCCTTTAAGTTTGTTCCTGTGAGCCCTTCCCACTGTCCCCTTAAATTCCCTCTACTCTCTTCTGTGGGCACTGTCAGCCTGGCCTCTATTTCAGTGTCTTTGGTTATATTTTGCTTGTTTCTTTGTTTTGTTATTTAGGTTCCTGTTAAAGGTGAGATCATATGGTATTTGTCTTTCACTGCCTGGCTTGTTTCGCTTAGCATAATGTTTTCCAGCTCCATCCATGCTGTTGCAAAGGGTAGGAGCTCCTTCTTTCTTTCTGCTGCATAGAATTCCATTGAGTAAATGTACCATAGTTTTTGGATCCATTCATTTACTGATGGGCATCTAGGTTGCTTCCAGCACTTAGCTATTGTAAATTGTGCTGCTATGAACATTGGGATGCATAGGTTCTTTTGAATTGGTGTTTTAGTATTCTTAGGATAGAGTCCCAGCAGTGGAGTTGCAGGGTCAAAAGGCAGATCCATTTTTAATTTTCTGAGGAAGTTCCACACTACTTTCCATAGTGGTTGCACCAGTCTGCAGTCCCACCAGCAGTGCACTAGGGACCCCTTTTCTCCACAACCTCTCCAACACTTGTTGTTTGTTGCTTTGTTTATGATGTCCATTCTGACTGGTGTGAAGTGGTATCTCATTGTGGGAAAACTTGAACATTTATATACCCACTATTTAGCTTAAGAAATAGAGCATTGGCAGCACACTTGAAAATCTTGTGTGTCCCTTCTAAATTGAATCTTCTTCTTCCAATCCAGAAGTAACTAATGTCCTGATTTTGTGTTAAGCATCCCCTTGCTAACTTTATGGTCTGAGCACATATGTATTACCTACTCCAAAAAAAAAGATATATACTGATATATATTTACCAATTTTTAGTTAGTTAAATAAAATAGAATTGTATATCCCTCTCTAGATCTTATTTTTCCACTAAATATTACTTTAAAGATTTTTATTGATGCATATAGCTGTTTTTCACTGCTACATAATATTTCATTGCATAAATATGCTACATACTTACCTATTTTAGAGTTATTATGTTTTGATTATTTATATTATTGTTTTTCCTTCACATGTGAATTAAGCTCCAGAAAGTATGTATTTTGTTTCTTTCACTACTGTATCAACAAGAAAACAAAGAATCCACTATTGGAATTCAATAAATATTAAATATCAAAAACAAATAAAATTATTCCTTATATGAACTTTTAAATATGCAGAAGACAGAAATAGGTATTTCCCAGTTTTCAGTAATAATTTTTATAAATTAAAGTACACATAAAAATACAAACTAAAAACCACAAGATACCTTTCCAAACCAAAACATATACTTTAAGTGACAACAAAAATGATTAGTCAAAATGTGATGCAAAGCAAACTGACACAGTAGTGCTAGGGATTTGAACTGGTAACAGCACTGGAAAATATTTTGGCATTATCAGGTAAAAGAGTAGATAAACATACCATATAAATGTACAATTACACTTGTAGGTATATGATCTAGATAAATGCTAGCACCAGGTAACAAGTATAGGAAAGCTCCTATCAAACTGTTTTTAATAGAAAAGCAAACAAAAACACAATGGAAACAACTCAGATTGTATTTATTTATTTATTTATTTATTACCACTACATATCTGCTAAGTACTTCAAATGTATTAATTCATTATATTCTTGCAACAAGCCTATGAGGTAAATACATTAAATCCTCATTTGAAAGGTAGGAAAAACGAGGCACAGAGAAGTTTAAGTAAAATACTAATGATTTTAATCTAGGAAGTCTAGCTCCAAAGTCTAAATTCTAAAAGAAAACTTCTTAAGAGTAGCATTTCACAGAAGAGTTTATGAAAGAATTCTAAAGATAGACCATATGGCCTTAACTCTAATGATGTTCAAGCACTGAATGAACCAGTTCCAGTACATTTCTCTATCATCTCATTGACGTATTCTGATTTATCACATAATTATATGAGATATGCTTTTTTTCAATTGTCCACACCATCCAATTGTTCTTTGTTTGGGCACAAGCTGAAGTGAAATCCTCCTGCCGAGAGGGGTAATGGGCTGAATTTTCTCTAGAGGGCTATTCCAGCCTGAAGGTTTTGTGGTTGAAGTTTTATATCAAGCAGATTCTTTATTCCATCAAAAATGGAGAAAGTGTATCTATTAACACGCTGTAATATCCCTCAGGCTATCTCAGTTAAAAAAATCATAAAATAAACTGTGGCTTCTAGCAGAGTCATCACTTTAGGTTTAGCAGCTAAAATATACATGTGTCTCAGGACACATCAAAAGAACAATATCCCTAAAAAGAAAACAAAATTTCTTTAATTTTTGACAGCAATTCAGTATTTCCTGGTTAGACATATATATGTAATGATTATGGACACACTTAACTCTTACTATTGTTTTTATTAATAACTTTCATTTACATTTACATGGCTTAAGAATGTTTCAAAATAATTTTATCTGTATTAGCTCCTCAAACCTAACACAACCCCTACCAGCTTTTCAAGTCAGGGGTTATGCTGTAGGCAGTTAGACAGGCATGAGCAGAGTAGGAATGATAGTCTAGGTACAGAAGGTCACCAGAGTGGAAAGCCCCAGATGCCTAGAACAGAAAATTGTAGGGTGGGACCTCATCCCCCAGGGTGACCTTTCCTCCCCTAGCATATTGCTGGTAATGTGCTTTAGACTCCTTGACATTTCATATCACTGGTCATGCAGTTCAGACCCTTCCTGACCTTTCTTTCCCTACCATATTGCTAGTCATGTGATAGACCCGATTAGAAGAGGAACTAGGGGGCCATAGAATAGCCTCATAAGACACCTATACAAGCCCTTGCAAGACCACTCCTTAAGCATTAAGCCCTAAAGACAACGAGGTTCTGACCTGCCTCAAATAACCTTAGGAACAAAGCTTCATGTCTGTTAACCACAGAGACAGTTTGGTCAAACTAGACATAACATCCAGGTCTCAGTCATGTTTCAGCTCCAGGCCCAGAAAAGCACTAAAACCAGACAAGCAATACCATAGTTGACATCAACACCAGCTGCAGTGACTAATGACAACCTGCTCTAGCGCTGACCAATTAGTGGATACCACCGCCCTGAGGAGACACACCTAGAAAGCTGATAAATATCTTATTGAAATCCTTTCCTATTGGGAGTAAAAGGGGGAAAACTGTATTTGAACAATGATTAAAATAAAATAAAATAAAGAAATCCTTTCCTGACACCTTCATATAAAATACCTAAAGAAGAACCCAGCTCAAGCTCTTCCTCTTGAGCACACCTTTGCATTTCACCACCCTCTTCTTTCTCCAGGGTTTGTTCTCTCTCTCTCTCTCTCTCTCTCTCTCTCTCTCTCTCTCTCTCTCTCTCAGCACACCTGTGCCTTTCCCTCTCTCCTTCCCCCAGGTGCATTCTCTCTACCTTTCTTTTTCCTAAGCTCCAAGGGTCCTTCTTTGGCCTCTGTAACTTGTCTCCTGACCGCTGCAGCCCAGATGGCTCATATATTTTTTTACCTGTGACTTTTTAAATAAACTTTCTCTCATAACTTCAGTTCCTTGACTTTAAGTTCTTTCTTCTCCAAATTCAAATACCAACGTTGTCCGGTCTAAGTCCACTGGTAATATGTGGTGCTGTTTTTGTTGCAGTTATCTATTTTTTCTGTTTTTCAAATAAGTATATTGAGTTTCTTTACCTAATCTTATTTACATCAGAAAGAGTCTTATTGTGATCTAATTTTTACTCAGCTGCAGAAAGAGTCCTAGGGCATTTTCTGAAACAAGGAGTTGAAAAAATATTTCACCATTGGGCTGACAATCTAAGATGAGGTAATTAAATTATAAATCATCAAGTGATGACAGGTGACTACCACTGGGGAGATGTATTTGGTAACTGGCATTATTTTAATTACCCACATCCTACAAAGCACAGACCTTCATTCAGAGGGCAGAGAAATTGATAGTCAGGGAGGACTCCATTAAAAATTATTCTTGAAGGAGGGATTTGCACTTTGGTAATAAGAAAACAAGTAGGCAGTGACAGATAGTGAATATCATGTAGAAGCATACTGGAAGAAAGAAAAAAAAGAGGGAGGTGCATAAATGGTAGAGAAATGGTTCATTTGTGTAAAGATATATTTTGTTATGTTTTAAGAATAATAATGGGTACATGCATATACATTTTGTTATTCAAATTGGCAAAATGTTATAGCATTTGTTATTTAATTTGCTCCTATCAAAACACTATGTAGACAGGAAAGGTTTTATGGTGAGACCAGTGGGGTTATAGATTCTAAAGGTTAATTTCACTTGGCAAGCATCACATAGGTGGTGACTGATGGAGCTGAGACTAGCACTCATGCCATCTGAATGCTTTTTCTAGGCCCTACTCTACTACTTTTCTCACTGTTCATTTTTTCCCTTGAGTTTTTACTTGCATAAATATCAATAGCATCATCTACTTCATAGTGTTATCATGACTTAACTTTTGAACTACTTTTCACATGTAAGTATGCACAGTACATCTATCTTTTTATTCATTTAGCAAATATTTCTTAAGTACCTACAAACATGCTAAGCACTATCCAAAACTCTAGGCATATAGTAGCAAAACATACTAAGTTCTTCCTATGTGGAGCTTATATTCTAGTGAGGAAGAAAAACATATCATATGTCCATTTTAAGTGCTCCAGAAAAATCTAAAGCAAAGTAAAGTGAATCTAGAGAATAATGAGGTGGGGATGGAATGTTCTTTTTTATATGGTTGCCATTGATACAATGACAAATGAGCAGAGACTTTAAAAAAATGAGGAGTTTTCCATATAGGCAGAAGAATATATACAAAGGCTATGAGGACGGGGGATTCCTAGAGTGTTCAAAGGACATCAAACAAGTCTATATGGTGAGGCAAAGTGACCAAGTTGAAGCATAATAGGAGACGAGATCAGAAAAGCATATGAGAGTAAGGGGATTGTAGATGATGCAGGATCTTGCTCATTACAGGAAGGACTGTGATTGTCAATGTCAGTGAACTGTGGAGCCATTGGAAAGTTTTGAATGAGCAGTGACAAGATCTGACTTAACTTTCTAAATGATTATTCTGCTGTATTGGGAAGAGGGCATAGAGGGACAAAGTGAAAGCTGTTGTAAACCTGAAACAAAATGAGAGATAATAGTGATTTGGACAAGTTGGTATCAGTGGAGTTAATGAGAAGAGACTGAATATTGGATTTATTAATAAGGTAATACTAAAAGGTTTTGCTTACAGTTTGAATGAGAAAGAAATTAGAATTAAGGGTGACCCCATTGATTTTGGCCTACACAGCTAGAGGAATTGAGTTACCACTAAAAGGAGGAAGATGATGAAAAGCCAGGTGTGGGGGTTGCAAGGCAGAATAGAAATTCACTTTGAAAAAGTTAAGTTTTACATGAATAATACCTGTTTGTTCCACTCATCTACTTTTGGGCAATAAATTATTCCATCACTTAGTAGCTTAGTACAAAAGCGACAACTACATTTATTTTTTTCAAAAGTCCTCTATTTTGTATGCCTTGATAGGGACAGCTCAGCTCTGTTCCATTGTTAACTGGAATGGCTCAAAATTAAGGGCTGGAATAAGCTAAAACATCACTTAGATGTCTGATACTTTACACTAGCTGTCATAAGTTGTCTTTTATAACCTAGCCTTTGAAGTCACACAATGTTAATTAGGCCACATTCTATGGTGGAGGCAAATCACAAAGGCCTATTCAGACTCAAGCGGAGAAGAAATAGATAGGACCTCTGGAAGGGAGAGCAACATGGTTCTAGAAAACTGTGTGATGTTGGAAACATTGCTTGTTATCATTTTTTTGTAAAATATAATCTATCACAACATTCAAGTGCAGATTTTGAATAAGCAGATCAACAAGGCTATTTGGACTTTAAGGTAGTAGTGTTGCCAGAGATATAAAATTAATTCTTCAACAAAATATATTTAGATAAGTAGGGAATTAGTATAAATAGAAAGAATTAATCTAAGGATTGAGTCCTGGAGAACTCCAATACATACAGGTCAGAGAGATAAAGGGAAAGCAGCAAAGAATGAGAAGGAAAAAAGGGAAGGAAGGAAGGAAGGAAGGAAGGAAGGAAGGAAGGAAGGAAGGAAGGAAGGAAGGAAGGAAGGAATCCTGGAAGCCAAGAAAAGGAGATGTTTAGAGTAGAGTCATCAAGTAGTCAACTATATAAAATCCTGCTAAGAAGTTGAGTAAGATGAAGCTGAAAAAGTGATTCTTACTATTGGAAAGGTGCAAATTACTGCCCACCTTGATAAGAACTAGTTTTGGTGAGTCTGACTATAGATACTTTTATGTAATATGTTTGAAAAAAGAGAAGAGAGCTCAGCATGTACCATGTGTAGAGGCAGCAGCAGCATGTGTTTTGTTTGAGGAAAACATGAAGGTAAGAATAGGAGTCAGAGAATAGGAATAGAGAAGTTAGGAATGGAGAATTAAGACACATATTTCTGTAGACACCTTTGTGTTTTCCTTGATTTTTTTATATAATGTATTAATTTCATTTAGGTGTTACTCATTATAAGAATTTCCTGCTGCCTTTGTAACAAATAACCATACTTTTTTAGTAGATTAAAGCAATAGAGATATATTTTCTTACAGTTCTGGAGATGAGAGGTCTGAAATGAGACCTAAAGGGTTGAAATCAAGATGCGAGAACTGCTGATTCCATCTGAGGTTTCCAGGGAAAAAATTCTGTTCCTTTTCTCTTCCTGTTTCTAGAAGCTGCTAGCATTCTTTGGCTTGTGGCTACATCATTCCAATATCTGCTTCCCTCATTGCATTTCCTTCTCTGTCTAGGCTTCCTAGGGTCCTCTCATAAGGACACTTGTAATTGTATTGGGCCCACCTGGATAATCTCTACATCTCAAGATTCTTAACTGATCACATTGATAAAGAACCTTTTTCCATGTAAGGTGACATTTACAGGTTCCAGAATTCAGGTGGGAACATCTTTGGGAGAACATTATTCAGTCAAACATACCTACCAATTTAAGATAGATGTCTAAATTCAGAATGAAAACTGTCTTTCTTAGAAATTGTTTTTTCTTTCTAATGTAATGTTTTCAAATATCTACCCTTTTCCAAAGTTACTTTTCTCATGCTAGAAATACAAGTTACTTCTATTGTTCTCAATTTTTCCATATTATTAGAACATAAAAAGGTCATAATTATAGATCTGTCTAAAAGGGAACATATGATGTGTATGTATTTATGATATCTTTGCTTCCATGAAATATACACCTGAATGCACATGTCTGAAAAAAAAGAGGAGGGAGCTCAGTGCCAGGTGCAGAGGCAGCAGCAACACATGTTTTGTTTGACTCAAACATGAATGCTCTGTAGGTGACTGCAGGTGACAGCAGGTGTTAATGCTGGGAAAGTAGTGCTTTCCTGAGATGTGCTTCAGGTCAATGTTAATAATGGCAATATTATAGGCTACTGCCACCATCCTTCAGAATCCCTTTGCAATGTGAAGGCATCTCAACTTATTAGGATACATTTCAGAGGTCAATGAAAATTATAGCATGATTTGAATAGCATTACTGAATTGTGCCTCCTCCTACAAAGTCATTAAATATTAAATAGTGAGGTAAAGAGGAGCTCCTCACATTATGATAGGTACAGCATGTTTTGTACCTAGAAATATAGAAGACACAACTTTTTAGTCCAGAATTTGGAGAATGGATTGAGAACAGTAATCCCTACCCAAATATAATATATGCTATGCAGTGTTATGACATTATATATGTATAATGCATACTAGACAATATTCTAAGCAGTTGACATATTTCAATAAATTTGATACTCACAATAACCCTTTGAGATGGGACTATTATATGTACTTTGCTGCATATGAGGAAACTGTGGCCCAGAGAGATGAAATAACTTGTCTAAGCTCACACAGCAAGTAACAAGGGATGCTGGAGAGTTAACCAAGGCATTTTGAATCCAGAGTATGTGTTTGTATTCACTGTACCATACAATTTTCTTTGTTTTTCTTTTGGATATTTTATTCTATGTTAATTTGTGCTAATTCCAATGACCAAAATGGGATGATTTATTATATGATTAGTATCTACACCAAATACAGAATTAAAACTACCCTTGGCCATAAAGCTAAATAAACAAATTTATATTATATTACATAAGGACAAATATTGGTTAATATTAAAATAATTTGCATTTATAATATGAATTTATCATTTTAGCCCATGTATATTATCTCATGTGTCCCTCAACACCAAATGTGAATGAAATAGTACACATATTTTAAAAATGAATAACTGAGTTCCAGAGAATCTAAAAGATTTGTTTCAAGGTCATGCAATAGATGGAATTGGACTTTCTGCAAATTCAGTAAACACTGATTAAGAATCTTAGTTTTTCAATGGAAGTTTCTCTTGCACCTTTTTTAAGCCGTCTTCTTCTTTTCCTTTGTCTTATAGTGGCTACAGACCCAAATCAGTATGTGTTTTGATTGGAGGATAAACTACTAGATTACTGTAAAATCTATGCCTGCAGATCTATGATTTTATGCACTCTGAAACTGTGACCTTATTGAACACATTAATAGATAATATAAACTATATTTTTTCAGAAGCTTAATTAACCTTGAGGATTATTATAGAGAAAATATTGTTGACAGTGCATTAGTATGATTTTTTTTTGTCAAAGATAAGGCAACAAACATGTAGCAGAGATTATGAAGTTAGAGGATTTATATCAATCTGAGTAATAAAAGGTAAGTGGTTTAACAAATATAAAAGCCTAAGTGTCATAACATAACAAGTATTTATCTTTACCTCAGTACAAGTCCAGGGCTGTTCCTAGTGCACAGTTCTTCACCATATAATAACTCATAGCTCTGCCATGTCCAAGTCCTCCAATTGTAGTCACAAGGAGAGAGAGGAGCTGGTGAGCAAAAGTGTAGAAGATTGCACAGAGTATTTTAGAACCAGAAATAGAGGTGGTACATCACTGAGACACATATTTCATTACCCAGAGCTCAGTCACATTTACAGCAAGGGAGAAAGGTCCTTTTTAGAGCAAGGGAGGAAGGGAGGACATTCTAGATAGACTTGTCCTCCTGTGTTATAAGGAAGAAAATAAAAATTTGGTGAATCACAGCATTCTCTCTTCCATGGGAGAGGCACATCAAGAGCTCTACAAGCCCCAGATTTATCTCCTACCAGTCTTTCCCACACGATGGTAAATTCCCATTTTTAGAGTCAAACATGGTTGAACAAAGCATATGCTTATGTGTAGTGGGCATGGTTGAAATGATCTTGGCTACCTCTATCACCATTTTGGCTTGCTAGAGAAAAATCAGCTACAGCACATTTATACCATTTATTAAAACTCCCTGAAATCATGATTGCTGTAGTCCTCTTTCACCATCTTCATCATAGCACCTTAGTGCATACACTAAGATTATTAGCTTATATCCACAAAGAACTTCACAGACTTTATATCATTTAAGTTTTACAGTAGGGCAGGAAGCATTTCTCTCCTTCAATAGAACAAAACAAAATTAAGTTCTGAGGTTAAGAAATCTTCTTTAATTTGACCTAGCTAGGAGGGAATCAAGCTGAAATCAGAACCTAGGACTCAGATACCAGGCATTAAGTATGGTTCCCTTCCCATCATGCTGATTTACCTCTCACACTTGACAGCATCTCTAGATAGAGTCCTACATGAAGTCTAGCCAAGAAGAAACTCTAGAGTATAGGTATTGAAAGAGATTTGTTTTTTTTTCAGTATGAACTTCATCAAATAGTCAAAAACTCTGTCGGTCAACAAGTATTTATTGAGTATGCACACGAGGGAATAACACTATTATGTAATGCCTTTGAAAGGAATTTATAATTTGTTAAGTGGTTGAAAATTGACTTTCACACGGTGAAAAACTTCTGCTATACATTTGAGCAGAATATTGATCTCAATGCAACCTTTTTTTGAATGATTTCAATTCAGCAAGATTTTATGTTGTTGATAAGTCAGGCCAGTTTTTCACCTGGCCTGACCTGGAGGCAGTGACAATAGAAAAAAAATCAATTACTATGATGGGAAGAATTTTTCCCATTGACCACACAAATAATCAGTACACTTTTTCTAGGTTAAAATAAAAATAAAAAGTCATGTTGTGGACAAATAGGTGAAAATAGCTAAACCTTGCCTGACTACAATGTTTCTGGGCTGCCAGGTGTTGCCACTGCGATTAGAATGGCAGATCTCACAGTGCATGCATTTTGAAGGCAAAAATGAACTGCCTACTCTCTGCCTTTATATTCAGGACTTAGATATGACCTTACCTTCTCTAAGTTAAACTATATAACTCTAAAACAACCTATGACAGGATAGATCAGCAGTCTACAGAGACTACTCAGAAAAAACAGGAAGGTAACTAATATAAGGCTTGCAAGCTTTCACTATCAGAAGGAAGGTATGTCAGCCATGGAATCATATAATAATAGCTACATTAACTGAACAACTGCAATGTGCTAGGCATATGCTAATCATGTTTCAGGCATAAGTTTAATAAATCTTTGTGTGACAACTAGCAATTAAAGCAATCTTTTTTATCACCCCTGTTGTACAGATAAGGCAACCAGGGTTTAGAGTGATCACATGATTTTTCCTAGTTCCCAATGATAGTAAATTGTGGAGTCAAAATCAGGATTTGGATGCATGTGAATCAGATTTCAGAACCTGAACAGGAACTCAAATGGTTTGCCACTTGCCTGCTCTTCAGAATCACCTATGGAGCTTGCAAATACAAATGCTTCTGTTTTGCCTCACATATGAGTATACTAGATCTGAATTCTAAAGATCAAGTCTGAGCATCTACACTTGTAAATATCTTCAAGGACAGCCTACTCTGCAATCAAAACAAATAACCACAGTGCTAGGCTATATAGCATAGAGAAAAGAGAGTCACTTGTAGTTGGAAGACTACTAAGCTGGTCCTCAATATTTTAGTCTCTTAGTGAACACATGCTGTATAGTCTCCTCCCTTCTGGGTGGAGGGGCTTAGAGTATGATAGGATAGCACATAACTTCATTAATTTACAGGTCAAAGGTGATGGGATAATCATTCCTGTGTTTGTCACTTTATATAAGACTCCGTCTTAGCAGATTGGAGGAGAGATTCTTCTGCTGACCATTTAGATGCAAACAAAAACATTGTGACAAGGAATGGTGCAAGGCTTTTAGGAGCTGAGAACAGTCCTCTACTGATAACCACTAAGAAAAAGGGGGCTCTTACAATTTCAAGAAACTGATTTGCCACAATCATGGGAGTTTGGAAGAGGATCCTAAGTTCCAGAAACAAAGCTAGCCCAGCCAATACATGGCTTGCAGCCATGAAAGGACCTAGTTAAACTATGCCTAGACTCCTGACTCCTAGAAACTGTGAAATAATAATTGTGTGTTATTTTAAACCACTAAGGTGTATAGATTTTTATGCATCAATAGATATCCAGTACAGTTATCAAGAAAAAACTATGTGTGTTCATTCAAGCATTATCCAGGAGAGAGGCTGTCTTTGTCCAAGAAGACTACCAGTGGTAGCTGTATTTCTATTGCAGTGATAAACTCATACCCAATGTAGCTATTTAGCTAAATCTCTTCTTCTGATTCCAGGGTAAGCATGCACACCTCTGAATTAGATTTTACTCCTCCCAGAGTATATCTAAAATATGTGTTAACTAAAGGTGAGGAGAGCTTTGGTCCCTTGATAATGCCATGAAATATGAAATGGAATTAATTAGCATCCTGGTTTAGACCTCACTGTCTGTGATCTTGGTTACTGTGGACATACCAGTTAGAGAGCAACCATTTGGGGAACTAACAAGGCCGGCTTCTGAAGCTGCTTCCCCTGGTAAGAGCCCTGTGTATTATTGTTCTTCTATTGACTAAAAATATATCAAGTGCCTACCTACTACCTGCTAGCCTCTGTCAGCCCACACTATAGATTATTTTATTGAAACTTTTCATAATTTGACAACAGTCAGCCAAGCATCGAAACTTAAGGAAATACCAAGTAGAGTGGTGTGTGAAGGCAGACAGATGAACACACACACAATGACATATATAAAAATCAGTAGAGTACATTGTCCAAAATATAAAGCATCCATTTTTTTAAATTTTTATGAGAGAGATCTTTACAGCATCGCACTCACAAGTTTGATGTTCACTATGTTTTAACTGGGGTTTCCTTGCTGGTAAAATTATCTTAGTGAGCATCGTGCACTGGAATTTTCTTATTTGTTTTAATAGCCAGTTTAATGGAGAAATTCTGATGCCAATGTCCTCCATTTGTCCTCTACTGAAATTGTACCTGGCAAGCTGCAGAAAGTAGTACAAAAGCTAATTTCTAGATAAGTATATCTTAGGACACCATACAAAAATCATCTACAGGTTTGGACTGCCAGATTGAATATTCTGAACATAATAGCTTAGTTGTAGCAGCAACAGAATAAATATGTATTCTCTGATGCATTTCTGTCCACTGATACTGGAGATGGGCAGTTATAGGAATAGAGGCTACTATTACCATCCTTTTGCAAGCAGATTTATCATGGATCCACACATTTTCCTGCCTATCACAGGTTCAGTTACCAGGATGTTTATGAAATGTCACTAAAAGGAAAAGGGAGGGACCTGAGTAAGGATGAACAAATACTTTCTCAAGTATTAATTGATACCAACCTCTACAAATATTAAATAAAAGATTGTACTGTTTGGTGTGAAAATGCAGTTGTTGTCCTTAGTGATTATGGTGTGATTCAAATATTTAGGTAATATCTGATCTGGTTTATCTCCATGTTAGATGATGGATAGACAGTAGTGAACTTAAGTTAACACAGTTTTTGTCCTCATGTCATTAGAGTGTAGTTGAAAAGATAGAAATAACAAGCCAATTACAGAAAAAGGGATAAATTCCTAGACAGGAGGAGTAGTAGTGAGAGTGGAAAAGTAGTAATTGATTATACTTATATGATCCTTTCCAAATTTACCTTAATAACTCTTGAGAGAAGTGTTGTTAGTCTCTGTATCACTTATGAGGAAACTGAAGAGAGATTAACTGACTTGCAGAAGACTGATTGCAAAGCACTAACTAAAACTAGATCTATTCAACTTTAAATCCAAGGCAGCTTCATCAGTTCTCAAAGCAGGGATTTTCTATAGAGACTATGGATTATTAGGTGGATGTGGTCTTGTGTGAATGAATATGAAGAGGGGAAATTAATGATTTTAAAAAGATGGACAAGGTGAAAATCTCATAATTGGAGGTACTTTACAGTTAAAGAAGAAATTGAAGAATGAGGTAACGGAAGGAGGCAGGATATGGACCGAAGCCAGCAGCAGAACTAGTAACAAAGCAGCCCTAATAAAGTCTAATATAATCTCTTGCTTTCATTGTACATCCTTGTGTACAACTGAAAGACCTTCTTTCTTTAGTCATTTGAACAGAAGAAATGCATATGACTAAGTACAGACAAGGTTTGTGGAGTTTGGAGATGACAAGTGTTTCTCAATCTGGATGGTCCTCTTCACGAAGTTTACAAAAGATAGATCTGTTGTCGCTCTTCAATTGGTACTATTATCTGTTTACCATGAGTTATACTATACACTTTTCATAGATGCTCAAAGGAGCAGAGGAATTGAGTTTTTGCCCCATCTGCTAACCTACCTAGTGACTCCACTTTGGGAAAGTGTCAAGGATAAAGAAGCATGGGGAAAGCATCTATGTTTCTATATCTCATATCTCTCCTTGCTGTGCTTCCATCTAGTGAGAGTAGAGAGAAAAAAGCATCATAAGAATTGCCCCAGGAAACACACTTTCATTATTCACATGGGACTTGGAGGTGATGACAACCTCCTGTTTCTCCCTGATTAAGAGCAAGCAAACACTTACTACTGATGGGCTTCCAAAAAAACTCATCTTGGATCAAGAGTAATGCAACAAAAAAGAAAGACTATACAGTTAGCCATTGTTGTACTACCCTCCTATGAAAAAAAAAAAGATGCAGAATCCCCAGACTATCCACAGGCATTCATGAAATTAGCAGTGTTATTAAGAAATGACAATAATTTTCTGGTTTTCACAGGTAGTTTCTCAGGCCCAATATTGTTCTATTGCCTCCCCATGGTACATAAACTCATCTGCAATGCATTGGCTACATTTGTTTGTTATCTACCTTGAAGAAAAACATCAAAATAGTTCAGACAAAGTAAATATAAAGATAAAGGTATTTTTTGTATTTAAAGATACTCTTTATAAACATACTGTTTCCATAGTAGCATGGGTGCAGCCTATGTCACAGGAAAAAAAGAGTAAGGAGGTATAGAAAGATGTATTAGATAGGGACTTTTTTTTAAAGATTTTATTTATTTATTTTTAGAGAAGGAAGGGAGGGACATAGAGAGAGAGAGAGAGAAACATCAATGTGCGGTTGCTGGGGGCCGTGGCCTGCAACCCAGGCATGTACCCTGACTGGGAACCGAACCTGCGACACTTTGGTTCACAGCCCACACTGAATCCACTGAGCTATGCCAGCCAGGGCTTAGATAGGGTCTTAATAGAGAAGAGATAGTATACTCAAATTGGGATAATTAAAATCACCCCCAAAAGGACACTTAACTGATTTGGGGATATAGGAGGACCTTGAGGAAAGGTGCAGTATTAGAAAAGAAAGCAGTTACCAGAACTTGAAAACAAAAAATCTTTTATAGTTACCTTGGGAGGCATAGTGATCTCTAGTTTTGATTACAGCTAATTCAAGGTGACACCCTATAAGGGTATGGGTGCCTGAGACTATTAATGCCCCTAGTAATGAATCAGATATCCTGTTTGGGGCTCTCCAATGGCCTAATCCAACAGGAATTCAGAAGATACAGAACTCCATTGATGTTGTTAATACAGATCAGACTTTTGACGTATAGAAACTAGTTGAGAAGGGCTAAGACTGGATCTGGAGAAGCAAAAGAATATCTAAACAAGAAACCAAGGATTCCTATACACCAGAATGAAATGGTACTAAATCTTATTAGTTACATTCTTTCCTGGATACCTTTCATATACCACCACCACAACAGCATGTGTAAACCTTTATCTTCACTCAAGATCAAGTTCAAATCTGTCTTCCACAAAGCTCTTCATAATAAATAACTATCCTTACTTGGTGTCTTTTCTTCCTATGGTCATTTGCCTCTTCTAACTTAATTCCTTTTATTGTAGTTATTTGTGATCATGTACTTTCTCCCTCACCAGATTCTTAGCTTGTAAAGAACAGACTCTTCATTTGATGAATTTCTATGTGTCTTCCACTGTTCAGTGTAAGGCATTATGGGTACTAAGTATGCAATGCCACAGGTCTTCAACAACAGCTAAGTAGTCAGGTATAATGAAGACAATACTCATCATTGTATAGCAGAACATTTAAATGCTTCTACTACCTATTAGTTCTGTGTCCTGGGGAAAGTTTCTTAATCTCTTTGAAACTGATTTTCTTCATGTATAAAAACAGAAATAACTATAGTAATTAATTTCTTATAAAGTTGTGATTAAAGATAAAATATATCATAAATCTTGACATGTAATAAGGGATCAATATTTTGTAACTATTATTATAAAAGAATGAATTAATTAAAATTCTAAAAATAGAAGAAAAGAGAATTATTTCTTTTAAGGTCTTCATAGCACAATCATTTTTTAAATATTTTTTTTCCAAATTATATTGTTTGGCCTAAGGGAGCTTCTAAGAATAAACCATTTTTAATCATTAAAACATGGATTTTGCTTACATAAGGCTAACCTACTGGTATAGTATAATATTTTTAGTGTATTGAAGCTCACAGGAAAATATTTTGGAGGTCACACAGATTATTGAGGTGCTACAGTCTGAATGTTTCCCCTCATAGGTAATGTGTTGAAATCCTAACACCCAATGTAGAGTTTTGAAGAAATTGGACCTTTGGAAAGTGCTCAGATCATGAGGACAGAACCCTTATGAATGGGATTGGTGGTCTGATAAAAGAGACCCCACAAAGCTCCAAAGCCCCCTTCCACCTTAGGAGGACACAGTGAGAAGGTATCTGCTGGGAATTAGGAGATGGCCCTCACCAGAGCATGATCCTGCTGGTGCCTTAATCTTAAACTTCCCAGCACATGGAACCATGAAAAATACATTTTTATTGTTCATAAACTATCAAGTCTCTGTTGTTTTATTGTAGCAGTCCAAATAAACTAATACATGACACTTGAGAAACATTATTTTAAAAATGTCTATAACACTTACAATTGCTTGAAAAAGAATAAAATACCTAGGAATAAATTTAACCAAGGATATAAAAACCCTGTAATTGGAAAATTATAAGACACTTAAGAAAGAAATTGAAGAAGATACAAATAAGTAGAAGCATATATCTTGTTCATGGATAAGAAGAATTATCATCATTAAAATATTCATACTACCTAAAGCAATCTATAGATTCAATGAAATTTGTATCAAAATATCAATGTCATATTTCATAGAACTAGGACAAATACTGCAAAAATTTATATGAAACTCAAAAGACCCCAAATAGCAACAGCAATCTTCAGAAAGAAGAGCAAAGTTGGAAGAATCACACAAACTGATATTAAACTATACTTTAAAGCTATAGTAATTAAAACATCATGGAAATGGCATAAAAACAGACACACAGCTCAATAAAACAGACATACAGATCAATGAACCAGAAATAAACCCATGCCATTATAGTAAATTTGACAAAGAAAGAAAAAACATACAATGATATAAAGATCATCTATTCAGTAAAATGGTTTGGGAAATATTAGACACTTACATTCAAAAAAAGGGAAACTAGACTACCTTCTTGCACCACATACAAGAATAAACTCAAAATAGATAAAAGACTTAAATGTTAGCATTGAAACCATAAAAATCCTAGAAGAAAACACATGCAGTAAAATCTCAGACATTTCTTATAGCAATATTTCTTACTAATATATCTCCATGGACAAGGGACACACACAAAAATGTTTAGTGGGACTACATCAAACTGAAAAACTTTTACACAGCAAAGGAAACAATCAACAAAATGAAAAGATAGCCCACTGAATGGGAGAACATATCTGCTGATATCTCTGATAAGGGGTTAATGTCCAAAATTTATCAAGAAATTGTATGACTCAATACCAAAAAAAAAAATCATTTCAATTACAAAATGAGCACAGGACCTGAATAGACACTTTTCAAAGAAGGACATACAGATGGTCAATAGGCATATGAAAAGATGCTCAACATCACTAATCATCACAGAAATGTAAATTAAAACCACAATGAAATATCACCTCACACTTGTCAAAATGACTATAAAAAATAAATGAACAAACAACAAGTGTTGGCAAGGATGTGCAGAAAAGGGAACCCTCATGCATTGTTGGTGGGAATGCATATTGCTGCAGCCACTGTGGAAAACGGTATGGATTTACCTCAGAAAATTAATAATGGAACAGCCTTTTTACCCAGTGATTCCACTTCTGGGAATATATCCAAAGAATTTCAAAACACTAATTAAAAAGACTATATGCACCCCTACGTTCATTGCAGCATTACTTGCAATAGCTAAAATTTGGAAACAGCACAAGTGTCCATCAGTACATTAGTGGATAAAAAGGCAGTGGTACACTTACACAATGGAATACTACACAGCCATAAAAAGGAAGAAAATCTTGCCATTTGCAACAGCATGGATGGACCTGGAAAGCATTATGCTAAGTGAAATAAACAAGTCAGAGAATGTCAAACACTATATGATTTTACTCATGTGGAATCTAATGAATAAAATGAACTAATAAGCAAAATAGTGACGACACATCGATAGAGAGCAGGCTGACAGCTAGTGGGGAGGTAGTGCTGGGTGAGGGAGGTGGAAGGATTGAGCAAAAAAGAAAAAAATATATACACGGGCAAAGGTGTGGTAATTGCCAGGGAGAGGGGAAGAGGTGGTGGAGGGTAAAAGGGAGATAAACAATGATCTAAGGAAACTTTGCTTGGAGTGGTGAACACACAATACAATGTACAGGTGAAGTGTTATAGAATTGTGCACTTAAAACCTATGTAATTTTGTGAACCAATGTCACCCCAATAAATTCAAGCAAAAGGAAAAATAAAATAAATAAAAATGTGTACAACCCAACATTTTAACTTTTGCACTTTGGAGTTTTGAGCAAGATGAACTTACAGCATGAAAAAGTACCACTGGTGGCCATTCAGAATATCAATGGCTAGCAACATCCTGGATTTTCACATTAGCTTGCCAAATGTCCCCAAATGTTTCATTTTTTAAATTTCTAGTGATGAAAGAGAGTTCAAACTGAATGACTGTTCTGTCCCAGGCTGCCCTGCAAAGAATGTCAATTAGGCTTAAAACACATACTGGAGGAGCAGCATGTGGCCTTCTAATCATTTACCTATCCCTGCAATGATGACCAGCTCATATCAAGGAGCAATTTCTCTTTATAGTCCAGTATAATTGATTGAAATCATACTCTAATTTGAATGCGATTATGCCAATGAATGTCATACTTTCTGTTGGTTATAAATCATAATGATGTGAGGAATTTTGTTCTCATGCTCTTAATTTGCAGCTTTTGACTCCCTGTATATTGGTAAGTTAGGAACTTTCAGTGAGGATCTATCACCTACCATGTCTTTGAAAGTTGAAAGCAGTATGCCTCAACTTTCCTCCTGGTCTCTCAGCACCCATTGGCCAAGTTTCTGTGGCACAGGATGGGGGGGGGCGTTATTCAGCACATCATAGAAACAGTTTAGACCCCAATACAGAGATCTTTTCTACAAATTTGTATATGCTGATAAGGGCCATAGTTTAGGAGAACAGCACTCTAAATCCTCAAGGGCAAGTTCAAAACCTGGAAGTTCGACCTGGCAGAATTTAGACTTCTTGTTTACACACAAGCCCTCTACTCTGAAATACCTCTGTAGGAATAAAAAAAAACATAAGAAATACCAAATCTGCTCGTGAAAGCTCATTTTTGTTTGTTTTTAACTATATTTTATTGATTATGCTATTACAGTTGTCCCATTTTTTTCTCCCCTTTATTTCCTTCCACCCCGTACCCCCTGCACCTTAGTTTATGTCCATGGGTCATACATGTAAGTTCTTTGGCTTCTCCATTTCCTACACTGTTCTAACCTCCCCCTGACTATTTCGTAACTACCAATTATGCTGCTTATTCCCTATACCTTTTCCCTTGTTCTCCCCCAACCCCCTAGCCACTGAGAAACCTCCATGTGGTCTCCATTTCTATAATTCTGTTCTTGTTCTAGCCGTTTGCTTAGATTGGTTTTGTTTTTTATGTTCAGTTGTTAACAGTTATGAGTTTATCATCATTTTACCATTTCTAGTTTTGATCTTCTTCTTTTCCTTAGATAAGTCCCTTTAACATTTCATATAATAAGGGCTTGGTAATGATGGACTCCTTTAACTTGACCTTATCTGGGAAGCACTTTATCTGCCCTCCCATTCTAAATGGTAGCTTTGCAGGATAGAGTCTTCTTGGATGTAGATCCTTGACTTTCATGACTTCAAATACTTCTTTCCAGCCCCTTTTTGCTTGCAAGATTTCTTTAAAGAAATCACCTGATAGTCTTATGGGACCTCCTTTGTAGGTAAATCTCTCCTTTTCTCTTGCTGCTTTTAGGATTCTCTCCTTCTCTTTAATCTTGCATAATGTAATTATTACCTGCCTTGGGGTGTGCTTCCTTGGGTACAACTTCTCTGGGACTCTCTGAGCATCCTGGACTTTCTAGAAATCGATTTCCTTGGCCAGACTGGGGATGTTTTTCCTCATTATTTTTTTCAAATAAGTTTTCAATGTCTTGTTCTTCCTCTTTGCTTTCTAGCAGCCCTATAATTCAGATGTTGGAACGTTTAAAGTTGTCCCAGATGCTCCTAAGCTTCTCCTCATTTTTAAAAAAATTCTTCTTCCTTCATTATGTTCTGGTTGAATGTTTATTTCTTCCTTCTGATCCAAATCATTGATTTGAGACTTGGTTTTCTTCCCTTCACTCTTGGTTCCTTGTATATTTTTCTTTATTTCACTTCGCATAGCCTTCACCTTCTCCTCCATTTTTGGACCATACTCAACCATTTCTGTGAGCATCCTGATTACCAGTGTTTTGAATTCTGCACCTGATAGGTTAGCTATGTCTTCATTACTTAGTTCTTTTTCTGGCATTTTGATCTGTTCTTTCATTTGGACCATATTTCTTTGTCTCTGTGCACCTGTTACTTTGTTAAGGGGCAGAGACTTAGGTATTTGCCAGTGTGAGTCAACCCACATCACTATGTTGTGACACTGTCTGTGGGGGAGGTACCAGAGAGGGAACAATGCTGCTTGTGTGGCTGTTGGCCAGCTTTCAGTCATTTCCCCTGCTACCCACAAACAAATTGTGTTCTTCTGTTGCTGATTCCTGGGTGTGTGGGTTTTTGTACATTCTTGAACTCTGTGAGTCTCTCCAATGAACTGTCCTGTGAGGCTGGGAGTTTCTCCCACTGCTGTAATCTCCACAAGTTTATAGGCAGGGTATTTGAGTCTTTCTTTTGATGCAATGGAACCCTGGGTTGTGTGGTCTCTCTTGCTTCCCAGTTGTTCCTCCCAGGTTATTCCACACACAAATGTGGGACCGCCACCTGCTGCCTTGCCCACCTGTTCTTCCAGCAACTGCCTTTTCTTGTATACTCTCTGCCCTGGCTGCCTGTCTCCACCCCTCCTCCCAGTCTGGCTGAATGTTTCTTCTTTAACTCCTTGGTTGCCAGACTTCCATACAGTTTGATTTTCTGGCAGTTCTTGTTGTTTTTGGTTTTAAATTTGTTGTTGTCCTTCTTTTGTTTGTGTGAGGAGGCAAAGTGTATCTACCTATGTGACCATCTTGGACAGAAGTTGAAAGCTCATTTGTTTTAACTATATATTACATTACACAACCTTTGTCCTTCATAAAGCCAAAGTTCTGTTATGAAAATTGTAATATGTAGCCCAAAGAAGTCTGTGAAAAATGTTATTTGAGCCCCATTCTTGATTGGTTCATGCATGGCTCCATCAGGACACAATCAACAATAAGAACTTGGCAATCTGCTTGGTCTTTTTTTACTCACTTTAGAACAATGTGTGAAATTTTAGAAGAATATATGTAAAATCCCCTAATTTCAACTTCTGTACCTTGGTTTGACAATGCTTTAGCTGGGGCCTATGTTATAGCATGATGCCCTTCTGTTCTATGTACATCTATTTAAGAAATAGATGTACTTAGATGTAAATTAATTACAGAAAGTCTGTGATTCTGACTTCCAGTAGCTGCAGACCCTACCTAGGAAATTTAAAGTAACATATGAATCATGCCAAGATAAAGCACCAGAGGAAGAAATCTAATACTCTTCTTCAGCCATGATCTATTCCACAGTGATTGCAAACCAAGGTTTAGAACAACCTTTCCTTTGCAATTACCATGGTGTTATGTTTCTTATCTTGAAAAACAAGTAGAATTCAAATGAGGCCCATAGAACTATGTGTACTATAAGTATGGCATACACTCTAACCAACTAAAATGGAACCACCTACTTTACCATTTCTGATTGCCTAAGAGAAAGAAACTACTATAAACACTGAATATTCACCTCAGAACGAAAGCACATCAAAAGTAAACTAACCATGCCCTGCATCACTGTTTATTTTTTTTAATTTTATTTTAATAGTTGTTCAAGTACAGTTTTGTGTCCTTTACACCCACCCCAGCTCACCCCCCAGCCTTCCCCGCCTCCCTCCCATATCCACCCCTAGTTTTTGTCCATATGTCCTTTACATTTGTTCCTGTAAACCCTTCCCATTCTCCCCTGAAATTCCCCTGAAACCCCCTCCTCTCGCCCCTCTGGTCACTGTCAGCCTGTTCTCTATTTCAATGTCTTTGGCTATATTTTGCTTGTTTATTTCTTTTGCTGTTTAGGTTCTTGTTAAAGGTGATTTTTAATGAGTATATTTATCCTGGGGTACCCCTTATCCAGACGTTGCTTCACTTATAACTCTGTATATACTGAAATTTACCTCTCTCTGATATTCCTTGAAACTACCAAGGATTCACTGTTTCTGTTGCATCATTGAAATTTTGTTTCCAATGTCAGCTTGCCTTCAAATTGATAAATACATACAAACAGACCAAACAAAAATCCTAGTTAGCTATTTTTTGTAGAATTTGACAAGCTAATCAGAAAATTATGTTTGAAATGCAAAAGATCTAGAATAACCAAAATGATTTGTAAACTAAAGAAAGTTGGAGAACATATACTGTTTGATTTTATGACCTACTTAAAAAATTACAGTAATCTAAATAACACAGTGTTGGCATAAAGATACATGTACAGATCAATGGAACAGAAGAGAGATTTTAGATATAGAATCATATATATATGGTCAATTTATCTTTTATAAAGACGCTAGATAATTAATTACAGAAAAGATTTTGTTTCAAAAAAGAAGCTGGGGTATTGTATATCTGTATTCAAATATTATACATATATGTGTGTGTATATAAATAGATACAGATAAACCTGTATATATATTATACATATATATGTATATATATCTCAAGCCATACACAGAAATTAAATTAAATTGTATCACTGACCAAAACTTTTTTACTTAAAAAAAACTGTTAAAAATGAATAGGTAAGTCACAGACTGGGAACAACTCAAATGCTCACCAACTAATGAATAGATAAATCAGTGGTATATTTCATATGATGGAATATAATTCACAAATGAAAAGGAATAGACTACTGATACATGTAGCCTTGTGGATGAATCTCAAAAGCAATATGATAAGAAAGTAGTCAAACACAAAACTGTAACCACTGTATGATTTTATTTATATAAAATTGTAGAAAATCCAAAACTATAGTTTCAGAAGAGAGATCTATGGAATGGAACTGGAAAGAGGAAAATGACTGCAAAAAGTCAGGAGAGAACTTTGGGAGATAATTAAAATAGCTATCTATTGTGTTGATGATCAAATTACTGTATACTTTTGTCAGAGCTCATGGAATTGTACAGCTAAAATCAGTAAATTCATTTTATGAAAATTATATTTCAATGAAACTGATTAAATTATACATGATGAAAAACATTCATATGTGTATTTGTTTATATATTCTTTATATATGCATAGTATATATATGTATGTGTATTTTATGTGTTTATGCTTAGTATTCAATAAAGA
The DNA here is from genome assembly GCF_019186645.2 of Phyllostomus hastatus. Taxonomy (NCBI): domain Eukaryota; kingdom Metazoa; phylum Chordata; class Mammalia; order Chiroptera; family Phyllostomidae; genus Phyllostomus; species Phyllostomus hastatus. The sequence continues at coordinate 3,823,486 of NW_025333841.1, read as the reverse complement.
AAGATGTCAGTGTATAACCTACTTCTTTATATACTGTTGGATATAATAGCTGCTAATAATTAAACTGCCATACAAATACCATTTAAATGAGTAAATCAAAGTACTATTAATTATAATACCCTCTTTTAGTTAGAAGTACATATTTACAAAAGAACAAGGCAGTTTGCATAAACATGTTTGTTGACTGACTGACTGATTAAGTTGATTGAGAACTGCTCTGGTTCTTTAAGTGCCATGCTATATAAAGGAGTTCCATAATTCCAAAATGGATAATTAAAATATCAATAACCTCACGTGTATATTCTATGTAAAATCAATAACAGATGATCAGTAGCAACAACAAAAAAAACATAGCCAATCAATAGTTGCCATAGCTTGAGGTAGAGAGAAAATAAAAGAATTCAAAACCATAGAAGACCTATGTAGCAAATACGTTCAAATGTCAAAGAAGAAAAATACAAAGAAAATTATGTTAAAGGCCCTTAAAGAAGCACCCATACATGTGCATAGCATTATTTTGTTTCACTTCAGCTACATCTGGTTAACCAACTATATTAACTACATTCACAGAGCAAGGATCTCAGCAGTGCATTCCTGTGTTATAATGAAGTGTCTGGTTTTTCTTAGTTCCAAAAGAGATCTGCAGCTCATAAAGACTTTGCCATAAGGAAAACTGTGAAGCCAACTGCATTAAGGACTCTGTGGAATGCCCACTGTGGAATATGCATGAAATATACAAGATCTGTCCAGGAGGCTTTGAGCTAGATAATATGACAAATAGAGATACTTATTGAAAAAGATAGAAGATACAAGAAACATTGTACATGGAACAATGACATCTCAGTCAACTTCAAAGTAGGCACCATGGGGCCTTGCAAAGTTGTCCCAGTCGTCATCAGCTGCCTTGTCGTATTTTCCTGAATCTCACTGATAGTCTGAAATCTCTTCCCTTTCAAACATGATTTTAGTTTTGGGATAATCCAGAAGTCTCAGGACATGAAATCTAGGCTTTAGGAGTGGCTGAGTCACCTGGGTGACTTTATGTTTCACCACAAAGACTATAGATGAGACATGATACATGAGCAGGCAGGCACATTGTTGTGATGAAGCTGCAAATCTCCAGTTGCCTATAGCTATGGTCATTTTCATTGTATTGCATCTCTCAATCTATGAAGAACACTGATATAGTACTCCTTATTAATTGTTCAGCTTGGAGTGGCGTACTCATGATGGACAACGCCTTCCCAATCAAAAAACACGGTGCTCTGGCTAGTGTAGTTCAGTGGATTGAGCACAGGCTGTGAACCAAAGGGTCACCAATTCAATTCCCAGTCAGGGCACATGCCTGGGTTGTGGGCCAGGTCCCCAGTAGGGGGTGCATGAGAGGCAACCACACATGGATGTTTCTCTCTTTCTCCTTCCATTCCTCTCTATCTAAAAATAAAATAAATAAAATATTTTTAAAAAACCACACAGTTAACATGATCTTGATCTTGCTGCAACTTTGCCATGCCTTTGGGTGTGGAGAACCAGGCAACTTCCATTGGGAGGACTGGACCTTCATTTCTGGATCACAGCTGTAGACCCACAAGTCATCCCCAGTTATGACCTTCTTGAGGAAATCTGGTTCACTGTCAGCAGTTTGGATCAAATCATTAACAACTACAGCATAATGTCCCTACTGCTCTGGTAGCAGAAGCCATAGAATGAATTTTGCTACAACACGTTTCATGCCAAGACCCTGCATCAAAATGTCAGACACAGTAGTTTTGGAATCCCCACATCAGCTTCTAGCTCTTGCACTGTCAGTCACAGATCTATGTCAATTGCAGCCCATTACACATTCAACATTCTCGGTATCCTGCTGGTTGCAGACCTTCCAGAACATGGATCACTTTCAACAGATTCTCTACCATCTTTGAAGTGTTTGTGCCACATTTTATTTGCTCTGCACTCATTCCAACTTCCCTGAAAGTCTTCTGAATCATATGAATGGTTTCCATGGAGGAATGTTCAAGCTTAGCACAAAATTTGATTCAAATCCGTTGCTGTTCTCACTCAGTCATTTTGAATGTGATGGCCACACACCACATGCTCACTCAGTGGCATCTACCACCCCCACTGACTGGTACAATGAAGTCATCATTGTTCACACGTGAGCATTCCAGTCCACTCTGCTCAGCTGCCAGGTTACATTGATGTCATGAAAACTGTTCTCATTATATTAACAATGGCTGGACTTTTTTGGACATAATAAAACAAAAACATCAATGTTTATGCAACTCTTACAACATGAGATAAAAAGTTTATCAAGTCATACATTGTAGATGAATAAATGTCATTGTTTGTTTAATCTGCAATCTCTTCCTCTTCATTCATCAATTGCTTATTTTAGCAGTTGTGTCTCTTTTGGCCCCTCTAGGTATACAGTTGATATAAGAGGCAGTATTTCTACCTATTTTATAAAACAGCTTCCTAGACTATCTAACCACACTCACACTTTATACTTTCATAATTTGGACTCTCCAAAGCACCAATTTCACAATTCCTTCTCCTTTATAATTCTTACCCTACCTGCAATGTAGTATGAGGTATCATTTTTTTTTATCTTGCCTTTGATGTTTCTCTAGTATGCTCTATATCCCATAGCACAGTGCTGCAGCCTTGAGGAACCACAAGTAAGGTTATACCTAACCTAAGTATTTATGTCCAAGGAACAGAGTTTGCTCATCTCTCATAAGGTCTTTTTAGCTTAGTCAGATTCAACAATAAGAGTGAATTATCATGGTAGGAAATCCCCATTTATGTTCCTTATAATGCATTAGCCCAGACATAGAACTAATAACTGCTTGACAATCTAAAAGTATCTTCATCTAGTAAACAGTGAAGTGGTTCAGCAATGTTAATTCTTAGTAAAAGAAAAGCATAGATATTATTGCTGAAAGAGGATTTAAAATTCTTATTTCATTTCAGAAGCAGATGTAGCTTTCCATAACTTAGGTAACCATAACCTTAAACAAATGTGTTGTAATCATAAAATGTATTTATTATTATTGTTATTTTGATTTTCATCAAGCCTTTATATTTACTCAGTTTGGCCACTTCTCACTTTAACTCTGAAAACAACAATGTAGGCCACATGGAATTTTTAAAATCTTTTTTTATGTAATAGAGGTCCTCTGAGAACAAATTGAACTATCCACTCCCATGTAATAATTAAAACTCCAAATTTGACCTAAAGCTAAAGCTCTCCTCTCCCCCAACAAAAGTCGGTAAAAATGATATGTTCTTCCTCACATTGTGTTTCTATTCTTCTTCCCTGACCTTGTTATTTAAGGTGTATAATCTAAGTAGGGTTGGAGAAAAGGGTAGGAGGAAAGGTAATGGAGAAAAAATATCACTGCATGGCTAATACTGACTGGGTGATTTAAGTATGCCATTCTCTGTACTTAAGGCTGCTTTTCTGGTATGGTGATTCCATGGTTTTCTTAGACATGCCTCATTTCTGGAGATTCCCATCAGTTCCTTCATGAGGACTGTATCCATTAGCATCCCCAAGATACAGATGGCACCATCAGATCTGGAAAATTTGAAGAATGTTTACTTTATTTTTCAGAAATTTATATTGTATTTTTCCGTTACCATTTAGTCCCCTTATAACCCCACCCCTGCAAACACTGTTGTCTGTGACAAAAGGGATTGTTTACAAAAGTGTAGGTGCAGCATAGGCAGACCATAAGGGAGTGGGAAGAAACCTGGGGTTAGTAACAGTGACAGTTACTACCTCTGGGCCTGAATGAATGAGGGGAGGGAGAAATGACCAGTACCCAGAATGAGACAGTCATTAAAAGAATGTCAATATAAGTGGAACAGAAAGGGATACAACAGGTTCAGTGGCCTTCGAGGAAAAGAGCCAGGAAACAAACATTCTTACCCAATCTTCTTCCCTCAGATCTTCTGCTGTAGCTCTCCATTGGGAAATCTGAATATAAACCCAAGGGCAAGGAGTAGATGTAGAAAGGTAGAGAGACAATGTTTAAGAGCAGGTGGATGGGAACAAGAACAATGGCAGATTGTTCTTATTTTGATCTCCTCTCTAATGGTTTTCAGGCCCAAGGCATCTTCTAATATCTACAATTTTTCTCTTTGAAGATCTGCTACTATTACAGATGTCCCTCTCGGTTAGATGCAAAGATAACATGGACATGACCCTTTGAGTCTACAAGAAACTGTTATGCAGCCTCACCAGGAACTCGGGAAGCATAAGCAGCCTTATAAAGATGTCTTTATTTTGGCTCACCAATTGCTAGCTAACTGTCTCATGCCTTTTAGATTTCTCTAGTGCAAATCAGAATTAGATCAGAGACTATGAGGTACACAAATTAAGATATCCAAATTACTCTCTCTCTTTTTTTTAATGGGATGATCTTAGTGGCTTTTATTTTATTTTTACTTCTAGGTTACTTTCAAGAGTATTTTATATTAGTTTCAACTGTACAGCATAGAGGTTAGACAATCATATTTTACAAAGTGTTCCCTAATATTTCAAGTACCCACCTGACCCCATATGTAGTTATTAAATACAGTTGACTATATTCCTTATGCTTTATTATACATGCCCATGACTATTTTGTAACTGCCAATTAGTAATTCTTAATCCTTTCAATTTAAAAAAAATTATTGTAATTGTTGTTGCAGTACAATTTTCTATCTTTTACTCCCATCCTAACCCACCCACCCAGCACTCCCCTCCTCCCTCCAATTTCTACCCACCCCTAGTTTTTATCCATGTGTCCTTTATACTTGTTCCTATAAATTCTTCCCCTTTTCCCCTGAAATTCCCCTGAAATCCCCTCTCCTCTCCCCTCTGAACACGTTCAGTCTGTTCTCTATTTTAGTGTCTTTGGTTTTATTTTGTTTGTTTCTTTGTTTTGTTGTTTAGGTTCCTGTTAAAGGTGAGATCATATGGTATTTGTCTTTGACCTCCTGGCTTATTTCGCTTAGTATAATGCTTTCCAGCTCCATCCATGCTGTTGCAAAGGGTAGGAGCTCCTTTGTTTCTGCTGCATACAATTCCATTGTGTAAATGTACCATAGTTTTTTGATCCATTCATTTACTGATGGGCATCTAGGTTGCTTCCAACACTTGGCTATTGTAAATTGTGCTGCTATGAACATTGGGGTGCATAGGTTCTTTTGGATTGGTGTTTCAGGGTTCTTAGGATATAATCCTAGCAGTGGGATTGTTGGGTCAAAAGGCAGATCCATTTTTAGTTTTCTGAGAAAATTCCACATTATTTTCAATAGTGGTTGTACCAGTCTGAAATCCCACCAACAGTGCACTAGGGTCCCCTTTTAACCACAACCGCTCCAACATTTGTTGTCTGTTGCTTTGTTTATGATGGCCATTCTGACTGATGTTAAGTGTTATCTTATTGTGGTTTTAATTTGCATCTCTCTGATAGCTAGCGATATTAAACATCTTTTCATGTGTTTCTGGATCCTCTGTATGTCATCTTTGGAAAAGTGTCTGTTTAAGTCCTTTGCCCATTTTTTAAATTGGGTTGCTTATCTTATTAGAGTGGAGTCGTGTAAGTTCTTTATATATTTTGGAGATTAAACCTTTGTCTAAGGTATTATTGGCAAATATGTTTTCCCATACAGTTGGTTATCTTTTTATTTTAATACTGTTTTCTTTAGCTGTGCAGAAGCTTTTTATTTTGATGAGATCCCATTTGTTTATTGTTTCCTTTATGTCCCTTGCTCTGGGGGACATATCAGTAAAAATGTTGCTGCATAAAATATCTGAGATTTTCCTGCCTATGTTTTCCTCTAGGACTTTAATGGTGACATGGTTTATATTTAAGTCTTTTATCCACCTTGAATTTACTTTTCTGTATGGTGTAAGATGGTACTCGAGTTTCATTTTTTTGCACACAGCTGTCCAGTTTTCCCAACACCATTTGTTGAAGAGACTGTTTTTACTCCATTTTGTGTTTCTGCCCACTTTGTCAAATATTAATTGACCAGAGACTTGGGCTTATTTCTGGGCTCTCTGTTCTGTCCACTGGTCCAAGTGCCTGTTTTTATGCCAGTATCAGGCTGTTTTGATTACAGTGGCCTTGTAATACAGCTTGCTATCAGGTATTGTGATCCCTCCTACTTTGCTTTTCTTTCTCAAAATTACAGCAGCTACTTGGGGTCATTTATGGTTCCATATAAGTTTTTGAAGTGTTTGTCCTAAGTCTGTGAAATATGCCATTAGTACTTTAATAGGTATTGCATTGAATCTGTAAATTGCTTTGGGTAGTATGGACATTTTGATGATGTTAATTTTTCCAATCCATGAACATGGTGTATATTTCCATTTGTTTGTGTTTTCATTAATTTCTTTCTTCAGTGTTGTGTAGTTATCTGTATACAGGTCTTTTACCTACTTGGTTAGATTTATTCCTATGTATTTTATTTTTCTTTTTGCTATATCGAATGGGATTTTTTTCTAGATTTCCGCTTCTGCTCTTTCATTGTTGGTATACAAAAATGCCTTTGATTTCTGAATATTGACTTTGTAACCTGCAGTTTTGCCAAATTTGTTTATTAGGTCAAGCAGTTTTTTAGCAGAGTCTATAGGATTTTCTAGGTACACTATCATATCATTTGCAACGAATGACAGTTTTCATTCCTCCTTTCTGATTAGGATGCCTTTTTGTTTCCTTTTCTTGTCTGATTGCTATGGCTAAAACTTCCAATACTACATTGAATAAAAGTGGTGAAAGTGGACAACTTTGTCTTGTTCCTGATCTTAGTGGAAAAGATTTAAGTTTTTGTCCATTGAGTATGATGTTGGCTGTAGGTCTCTCATATATGGCCTTTATTTTGTTGAGGAATGCTCCCTCTATTCCCACTTTGGTGAGTGGTTTATCAAAAATGGATGCTGTACCTTATGAAATGCTTTTCTGCATCTACTGATATGGTCATATAATTTTTGTCTTTGCTTTTGTTTATGTGATGTATTACATTTACTGATTTGCGAATATTGAACCATTCTTGCATCCCTGGGATGTATCCAACTTGGTCATGGTGTATGATCTTTCTAATGTATTGTTGGATGCAGTTTGCCAGTATTTTGTTGAGGATTTTAGCATCCATGTTCATCAGAAATATTGGCCTGAAGTTTTCCTTTTCTGTAGTTTTTTTTTTTATCTGGTTTTGGGATTAGGATGATGCTGGCTTCATAAAAAGAGTTTGGGAGACTTCCATCATTCTGGATTTTTTGGAATAGTCTGTGAAGGATAGGGGTTAGTTCTTTCTTAAATGCTTTCTAAAATTCTCCTGTGAAACCATCTGGATCTGGACTTTTGTGTGTCGAGAGTTTTTTGATTACTGCTTCAATTTCATCTGCTGTTATTGGTTTGTTCAGGCTTTCTGTTTCTTTTTTATTGAGTTTTGGGAGATTATATTCTTCTAGAAATTTGTCCATTTCACCTAGGTTTTCAAATTTCTTCGCATACAGTTCTTCATAGTAATTTCTTACAATCCTTTGCACTTCCATGGTGTCAGTTGTAATCTCTCCTCTTTCATTTCTGATTGTGTTTATTTGGATCCTTTCTCTTTTTTTTTTCTTGATGAGCCTACTTAAAGGCTTGTCGGTTTTGTTTACCTTTTCAAAGAACCAGCTTCTGGATTCATTGATCCTTAGAATTGTGCTTTTAGTCTCTGTGTCATTTAATTCTGCTCTGATCTTGGTTATTTCCTTCCTTCTGCTTGCTCTGGGCTGTTTTTGTTGTTTTTCCTCAAGTTCTTGTAGACGTAGGGTTGGGTTGTTTGAAATGTTTCTATCTTTTTTTAGGTAGGCCTGTATCAGTATGAACTTCCCTCTCAGGACTGCTTTGGCTGTGTCCCATAATTTTTGGTTTGTTGTGAGTTCATTTTCGTCTGTTTCCAGAAACTTTTTGATTTCTTCCCTTATTTCATTCTTGACCCATTCATGGTTTAGTAGCATGTTATTCAATCTCCATGATTTTGAGTGTTTTGGGTTTCTTCCCTTAAAGTTGGTTTCCAGTTTCAGTCCCTTGTGGTCAGAGAAAATGCTTGGTATAACTTCAATTTTCTTGAATTTGTTGAGGCTTGCTTTGTGTCCTATCATGTTGTCTATCTTTGAAAATGTCCCATGTGCATTTGAAAGGAATGTGTATTTTGCTTCTTTGGGATGAAGGGCCCTATATATATCAGTTAAGTCCATTTCCTCTAGGGCATTGTTAAATGCCACAATATCTTTGTTGATATTTTGTTTGGAAGATCTGTCCATTTTTGATAGTGGGGTGTTAAAATTCCCTACTATAATTGTGTTGCTGTCAATATACTTCTTGAAGTCCTCCAATATTTTCTTTATGTATTTGGGTGCCCCTATGTTGGGTACATATATCTTTACAATGTTTATGTCTACTTGGTGGATTCTTCCCTTGAGCATTATGAAGTGACCTTCTGGGTCTCTCTTTATGGCCCTTTTTTGGAAGTCTATTTTGTCTGATATGAGTATTGCTACCCCGCTTTTTTTTCCTGTCCATTAGCTTGGAAAATTTGTTTCCAGCCCTTCACTTTTAGTCTGTGTAGATCTTTTGTCCTGAGGTGAGTCTCTTGTAGGCAACATATGTGTGGGTAATGCTTTCTTATCCATTCAGTAGTCTATGTCTTTTGATTGGATCATTTAATCCATTTATGTTTAAGGTTATTACTGATAGGTACTTATTCATTGCCATTTTCGTACCTGTGTTCTTCTCTGTCTCTCTCTCTTTTCTTTCCTTTCCTTAGAGCAGTCCCTTTAGTATCTCTTGCAGAGCTGGTTTGGTGGAGGTATATTCTTTTAGACTTCTTTTGTCTTGGAAACTTCTTATTTGGCCTTCTATCTTGATTGAGAGCCTTGCTGGGTAAAGTAGCCTTGGTTGCAGACCTCTGGTCCTCATTACTTGGAATATTTCTTGCCATTCTCTTCTGGCTTGGAGTGTTTCCATTGAGAAGTCAGCTGTTGGCCTTATTGGAGCTCCCTTGTATGTTACTTCCTGTTCTTCCCTTGCTGCCTTTAAGATTCTCTCTTTGTCTTGAAATTTTACAATTTTAATTATGATGTGTCTTGAGGTGGGTGTCTTTGGGTTCCTCTTGATTGGAACTCTCTGTGTTTCCTGGATTTGTGTGACTTTTTTCTCTCATCAAACTAGGGAAGTTTTCCATCATTACGTTTTCAAATGGTTTTCTATCCCTTGCTCTTCTTCTTCTGCTTCTGATATCCCTATTATACAGATATTATTATGTCTCATATTCTCTTGCATTTCTCTTAATCCCTCTTCATTCTTTCTGAGCCTCTTTTCCTTTTTTTTTTGCTCTTCCTGGGTGTTTTCTTCTACTTTGTCCTCTAGCTAGCTGATCCAATCTTCTGCTTCATCAATCCTGCCTTTTCATTCCTTCTACTGTGCTCTCCAGTTCAGAAATTGTATTCTTCATTTCCTCTTGGTCCTTGTTGACGGTTTCTATTTCTTTTTTCATGTTGATATGGTTTTCAGTGAGTTCATTGTAGCTTTCCTGTAGTTTGTGATAGCTCATTGTGAGCTCATTGAGCTTCCCGACAATCATTGGTTTGAACTCAATATCTCATAGTTGAGTTGCCTCTATTTCATTTAGCATTCTTTCTGAGGCTTCATCCTTTCCTTTCATTTGGGGATTGTTTCTCTGTCTTCCCATTGATTGTGAGACTCTTCTTGTTAGCCTCCGCTTCTCAAATTGATGTGTTCTGGCTCCCTGAGTTTATGGTGTGAACTTCTGTGGTAGAATACCAGTGAGTTTCAGTGGTGCAGTTTCCTTGATCTCCTGAGCTCACTGGTCTTGGGCTGTCATTTAAGTCGGGTCTGTGTTTGTCTTTGGGTTTTGATTGTTGTTGGGTCTTTCTTTTGGTTGTTCCTTCCCACCAGCTGGTTAAATGAGGGTCGCTCTGTCCACCACCTCTTGTATTTTGTCATGCTGGTGAGGGCAGGTTGTGTTGAAGCTGGTTCTTCTGCATGTATAATGTTTTGAGGATTCTCTCTTGCTCTTGTTCAGTTGTTTGTACTGGGTAGTGTCTCTACTGTTTAGTTGTATTTCCACATAGGTCCTGGATTGAGGTTTGTGTGATTTCCACTCCCTCCTTCACCTTCTTCTGTTGTTATCTGTTACTGGTTCTTTTGTTGTTGGGTTTCCTCTTCCAGTGGGTGTCCTGGTGTTAACCACCTCCACTTACTCTTTTTTGTGATCATTTGGAGTGAGAAGGCAAAATGGTTTAAGACAGCAAGAGACTATTCTATGACATTTACAGTAGCAGCCAGTAGAGAAGAGAGAGGAGATCCTTTGGCTATGCATATTGTTAACTGTGATCCTCCACACAGCCATCTGATTTTTACAAAGGATGGAAAGAAGATAAGAGTCTTGTTGGGGAGGGAAGAATTGTGAGTTGGATCTAGAAAGCAGTGAGGTTGTGGGAGGTCAGATTCTGAGGTAAGGTGAGAGTAAACGATAGTAAACCAGTGTAGTGTGTGAGAGAATAGAGTTAACCAGTAAAGTAATAGAGTTCAGGAAACTGTGAAGTGGGCAAAGATCTGGGAGGGATGTTGTGAAGTATTTACAATTACATGGAACAGCAATTATTTACAATAATATTAGAGCACCAATCATATGACAGAATCTATGAGATCTAGGTAACAAGAATAGGGAGTACAGAACCTTGAGTAGTGTGCTAATGGGATACAGGTTAGGTGAAGGACAGTAAATTAGCAATACACTATGAAAGAGATATCAGGGGAAACTTGTCAGGAGATACAATATAACCAGCTTAGCAATGCAGACTATACAGAAAGAAGAGGGATACAAAAATACTATTAAAAAGATGTAAGAATAATGGAAAAATAATAATAATACAAATATTCAATAACTTTCAGGTTCTCTGTAATAGCAGAGTGAAATTTGTCTCACTGTCGCAGCTGTTGTGATGTCCCTTCTTTGGGTTCAATTGTGGTATTTTCACAGTTCCAGGTTTTTGTCTCACTTGTAGGTATTTAAAAAAAAAGGGAGATGAAGGAAGGAAGAAGAGGTAATATTGGAGGAAAGAAAGGAGAAAGGAATGAAACAGGAAAGCAGGGAAGAGAGGAAAAAGAAATTGAAAGAGAATGAAAATAATAAAAATTTAAAAAATGAGAAATGTTAAAAAATAGAATAAAATTAAAAAGCCTCATGGTTTCAAAGTGGCCAAACCGGTTTTTGTGGTCTTGCTGGCTGTGGCTGGCTGAGGGGTGATTGGTATGGCTTTTTTTCCTTCCCGATCTGCACTCAGCCAGCTGCACACAGTCTGGGGAGCCATGGTTGAACCTCTCCCCTGCACCCTGGGTGTGGGAACCTGGCCTTTCTGCCCAGCTGGGTGGCAGGCAGGCCGGAGTGACTGCTGTAGGAGAATTCCCCAAACAGTGTCTGTCTTTTCACTCCTTCCTCTTAAGAAACTCCTCCTACTCAAGCCTGCTGCTCCATACAGTGGCCTGGCTTCTCTAGCAGCCCAACTTTCCAGACAGACCCATGACCATGGGAGTCAGGGCCCGTTGCTCGACCCAACCCCTCAGGTGTCCACAGACTACAAGGGTGCCACAGCCCTTGTATGTTTGCTGGCATCTGGGTTCCTCCCAGTGCTGCTCAGACCTTGTTTGTCTGGGGAGGGAGCAGTTGCCCTGGGTCTCTCCCAAGGACTCTGTGGCAAACCCAGCAGTGGGCACTGGGCCTGGGGCTGCAGCCTACCCCTGGACCCCACACTGGTCCCTTGGACCCTACGGTCTTGCAGCACTCCTCTCACCATCTGGTTTTTCAGTTCTGCCACATTTCTTGGTCCCTTATTTTCATATATTTTGAGGTATGTTGGTTGCTTACTCTTTTACTCCATAGATCGGCCAGGATTTTCTCCCATGTGTAGGGGAAATGGAATCTGCTCGCTCCTACCTGGACTCCATCTTCCTTCTCTCCTTTATGAAGCATATTAAGCAGACTATTTCATGAGGTAAAACTTGGTTAGGCTTTATTATTTTTGTTTTAAATATAATTCTGCCCTATACTTGGTGGAAATTCTTATAAATAAAAGTGGTCATTGTTTGCCCATCAATCTAATGTTTTAGAGTTGTTTTGAGTTTTTTATGCATTTAAAATCTTTTCAGGGATGGGTGGGGTAGGAGGCATTGTGGGGTGAAAATGGAGACAACTGTACTCTAACAACTATTTAAAAATAAAGCCTTTTCATATACATTTGAATAAGGAAATGTAAGAAGCTGCCTCAAATATGCTTGGCAGGTGCCACTTTAAACCAAAGATTTCTCAGCTGTCTTTGAATCTTACTTACCCCATCTAATTCCAGCTTTGATTCTTTTTAAAACTTTATCTTTAACTTAAGAGTTTAAGAACCACTGAATTATAAGATTATGATTATAAAGTTAAAATGAGACCAGTCAGCATAGTTGTGCATTTTTCTCCAGAGATGTTTAGTGATATGGTATAGGAAAAGACAGGTAGAAAGTTATTTTAACCAAGGTTGTAGTTGCACCAAAAACTAAGTAAAAAAAAAAAACAACAAAGTTGAGTGTGTATGGAAGGAAACACTTACAGTGATTGATTATGGAATTTAAGCTGGAAAAAGAATAAAGAGAAAATATTCATGGCATAAAAACAGAAAAAAGAGTTGAATCAAAGGATCATAGCTCTTGTTGGCATAGTTAAGATCATGAGCTGGAAATGTAAGAGGTAGTTGTCAAAGAGGGTAAAATATTAAATTGAGACTATAGAAGTTTTGTACTTATTGGTCACAGGAATGTCTACAACAGAGCTGCCCAATAGAAATATAATGTGGATCATTAACATAATTTAAAAGTTTCTAGTGCCCTTTAAAATATTTATTTAACAAAATAAGTAAATCTCATCATTTTAATGTTAATAAATATAAAACATTAATGAGATGGCTTACACTTTTTATATAAAAGTTTTTGAAATTCAATGTATAATTTTCCTTTTCAGTACACCTCATTTTCGATTAGCCACATTTCAAATGCTCAGTAGCCACATGTGGCTAGTGACCAACATATAGGAGAGCACAGGTTACAAGAATGATCATAGGGAAGACTACTGCAGTAACTTGGTGGATAACATTATTGGTCAAAAAGAGGTTAAAGTTATGGAGTTGGAAGAATTATCTACTGAATATTTCAATTGCCCTGATAAGGCAGGAGTAGTGCCAAGGAGTGTGAGTGAATGTATGTGAAATGAGTGAGGGAGTAAATTTCAGCAACAGTGAAGGGTTGTGGGCAGTGTAATAGGATGATATCAAATACAAATCTGTTTGTTTTACTATTTTTTTTTAGATAAGAATGATCCGGAGGCAGAAGCTTAGAGCAAGGAGAATGACTATTCCACTTCCAGGTCCAGTGGTAAGAAAACTGTGGAAAAAGAAATGGCCATCACTTGAAAAGGCTGCAGCAGTCTCCTTGTAGGATGGAAAAAATCACAGAAGATACTGAATGGATAGAACAGTTTGGTGCTTATGAACCATGAGTTGCAGAAATTTCAGTAGATAGGTTTCAGAAGTTAAGGAGGAATTAACTATAAAGACAAAACAGGCAATATACAAAGACTTAGTGGAGATTAGAGCATGGAAGATTTGGGCAGCTATGAGCAGAGGGTTTCTGGTGGTGACTGATGCAAACAAGGGTAAGGGACTCAATGAAATTGAGTCTATTCAAGCAGATGAGAGTATGAGTTCCAAGGTACAGAGAGGTAAGGCTGTCTGGGGCTATGTCTGGATCCCTGAAGGTGAAACTAACAAAGTTATACTGTGCAAGGCTCACAGTGTATCCCTGTCAAGGGAAAAGCAGACTTATTCCAAGGCTCTGTGACTTTCTACTTGACACTTGTTGATGGAATTGAGGCTATCTAGGGAGGGCAGGTGTTATTCCAGTTGTGCGGGCCCCAACTTGACTTTGACATGTGGTATTGTGGTATTGAAGGGTATATGAGGGGAGAGAGAGAAGGAGGGGAAGAGAGAGAGATAGAGAGAATTTAAAAATATAAAAAATGGAATGCCTTTAGATTAGTGAGTAGGTCCATAGATAAAGAGCTGAATTAAATAATGGTCAATATTAGGAATAGCAACATGTAAATTTAAATTTGTTCTGAATTTCAGTTTTATGTTGTCATTAGACTTCCCACTTTTAAAGGGAAATATTGGCCTTCTGTATTTTACCTTATAAATCTATTAATTAGAACAATATCTTACCCAGGAAAGTTAGAAATCAATGGTCAGTGAAAACTTCTGTGGCTGGGGCTTTGTGAAAATATTTGTAATTGGTCAGATATCTCAATGATTACTTTTAGATTTTCTTCATATTTAGTCTTACTCTGTTAACACTGTTCTGACTTATGAAGGGATACAAAGCATCCTCATTCTTCCACTGCTTTGTGCTTTGAAGGGAATACTGCTTGGTAATATGCATAATTCTTGAAGACTAGTAGGGAATACAAGTGATATGAGAACATTTTGAGGACAAAAAAGCAGAATCATGAGCCTTCTCCTGATTTTCTGACCTTATAATAACCGGTTTGATAACAAATAGAGTCCATATCACCTGGAATATAATATCATGGAATAAGTATTTTGTTTCTTAAGGAATATCTTAGTTCCCCATCAAACTTAGAACAAAGATTACTGATACCTCTGTGACAGAAAAACTTGAAATTATTATTTTGTTCCTAAACCTGTATAAAATATTTATAAATTTGATTACACAAAATTAAGACATTTCTAAAATTTAAAGTCCCCATGAACAAAGTTAAAAGATCAAAAGCAACCTGGGATACTATTTGAAACTCATATGACAGAGACTATTTTTGAGGATCAGGTATCTTTTTCTTTTATTTATTTTTTCTTGTCTGGTTATTTATTAATTATTGTATCATTTTCTTTTTTAAATCATTTAAAAATATTGTATTTATTTATTTTTAGAGAGTAGGGAAAGGAGGGAGAAAGAGAGGGAGAGAAACATCAATGTGTGGTTGCCTTCCACATGCCCCAAACTGGAGACCTGCCCATAACCCAGGCATGTGCCCCAAATGAGTATTGAACCAGCGACTCTTTGGTTCACAGGCTGACGCTCAATTTGCTTGAACCACATCAGCTAGGGCTCTTTTTTAAATAATTTTTTATTGTTCTGATATAGGTGTCTCCATTTTCCTACCACAACTTTCCCCTATCACACCCACCCCCACCTCCTACCCTTGATTCAATCCCACTTTGGCTTTGTCCATGAGTCCTTTATACATGTTCTTTGACTACCCTTTCCCTTCTTTCCCCCATTATTTCCCTCCCCTCTCCCCTCTGGTTACTGTCAGTTTGTTCTTAATTTCAATGTCTCTGGTTATATTTTGTTTGCTTGTTTGTTTTATTCATTAGGTTCTACTTATAGGTGAGATCATGTGGTATTTGTCTTTCATTGCCTGGCTTACATTACTTCACTTAGCATAATGCTCTCCAGTTCCATCCACGCTGTTGTGAAGGGTAAGAGCTCCTTCTTTCTTTCTGCTGCATAGTATTCCATGGTGTAAATGTACCACAGTTTTTGGATCCACTCATTTACTGATGGGCACCTAAGCTGCTTCCAGCACTTGGCTATTGTAAATTGCCCTGCTCTGAACATTGGTGTGCATACGTTCTTTTGAATTAGTGTTTCAGGGTTCTCAGGGTATAATCCCAGCAGTGGAATTGCTGGATCAAAAGGTAGTTCCATTTTTAGTTTTTTGAGGAAATTCCATATGGTTTTCCACAGTGGCTGTACCAGTCTGCATTCCCACCACAGTGGACTAGGGTTCCCTTTTCTCCACAACCTTGGCAGTGGTTATTGTTTGTTAATTTGTTTATAATGGCCATTCTTACTGGTGCGAAGTGGTATCTCATTGTGGTTTTAATTTGCATGTCTCTGATGGGCTCTCCTTTCATATGTCTCTGGGCCCTCTGTTTGTCCTCCTTGGAGATTGTCTGTTCAGGTCCTTTGCCCATTTCTAATTGGATTTTTTGTCTTCCTGGAATGGAGTTGTGTGAGTTCATTTTATATATTTTTGAGATCAAATCCTTGTCTGAGATACCATTGGAAAATATATTTTCCCATACATTTGGTGCCCTTTTCATTTTGTTAATGTTTTCTTTAGCTGTGCAGAAGTTTTTATTTTGATGAAGTCCCATTTGTTTATTATTTCCTTTATATCTCTTTATCTATGGGACATTTAGGTGAAAATATTGCTGCATGGAATAGCTGAGATTTTCCCGCCTATATTTTCCTCTAGGACTTTAATGGCATCACAGCTTATATTTAAGTCTTTTATTCATCTTGAACTTAGTTTTGTGTATGGTGTAAGTTGGTGGTTGAGTTTATTTAATCTATCTCTAATATGTTACCCAAATTTCTTCTTTTTATAAATGCATCATTTTTTAAAAGATTTATTTATTTATTTTTAGAGAGGGAAGGGTGGGAGAAAGAGAGAGAGAGTGAGAGAGGGAGAGAGAGAGAGAGAGAGAGAGAGAGAGACATCAATGTGCAGTTGCTGGGGGCTGTGGCCTGCAACCCAGGCATGTGCCCTGGCTGGTAATCGAACCTGCAATGCTTTGGTTCGCAGCCTGCGCTCAATCCACTGAGCTACGCCAGCCATGGCTGTTACCCAAATTTCTATGCCCATTATGTCTCTTCATCAATATCGCTCATTATTTATTTGATTATTCATTTGATAACTATTTATTCAATATATGCTCTATACCAGCTATTGTACTTTACTAAATGCTTAAGGAGGAACCGAACATTGAGCATTTACAATTGTAATATTTATTGAGTACTTATGGACTATCACTCATAAGCCAGATACTGGGCTAGGAACTAGAGCATATTTTGATGAAGCCAGACACATTCCTTGAGCTCATGTGACTTATAGACAAGAGGGTAAGACAGACATTAATTAAATATCCAATAAATAGGTACTTTCAATAGTAATAAGTCATTTGAAGAAGTACAGTGATATGAAAACCTTAACAAAGGAAATCAAATAAGTCTATGAAGTGAGAAAATGTTTCCCAGAAGAAGTAAAGGTAAAACTCAGATTCAAGAATGAATATGAGTTAGTTGGGTGCAAAGTGTTGTACAGTATTTCTATCCTCTTCTAAACAAATAGAATAGCATGCTCAAGGCCATTAAGAGGAGACAGAAAGATAAGCAAAGCCAAGTCACTGAAAGAAATTGAATTTGCCTGGCATGTAGAATGTAAGGGGAATGAAGTGGTGAAAAATAAACCTGAAGAGGTTGGCAAGAGCCAGATCATCATGGGTGGGAGTAGGGTAGGGAGAGCGTTATAAACCATGTTGAGGACTTTGTATTTCATTGTAAAGGCAATGGAAAGACATCTTTAGGGTTTAAAGCAGGGAAGAGATATGACCAAAAATTATGTTTTAAAAAATCATTCAAGATGCTCCATAGAGAATTGATTTTGGGATGGACAGGTCAGTGTGGATGATAGACCAGTTGGCAGCTCTTTCAATGGTGCCAGTGAGAGATTGATACTAGCATGGACCAGAGTGGCAACAATGGAAATTTTAAAGAGTGATTTTCTTCCTACGATAATTGAAAATAACAAGGCCATACTCTCCTTCCTGGCCATTGGAGATCAAATATGTTCTAACACTATATTTGGACAACAATAATATAATTGTTTAAAAATATGTTTTAACAAATATAAATAATCAAGTTGAGAGTTGCAAGTTCAAAATACAGGAAGGAAATGACACGGTCAATGGAGAAGCCTACCAGACAGAATATCATGTGTCCAGAGCATCATAAGATGAACACTGTTAGAGAGCAGGAAGGGCATATACTTGATTTTAACAAAATAAAGGAAAATGGATGCATACTGTTATAATTGTCTAGTTTTTCCCCCAAATCCATATGTTGTGGGCTTAATTCCCTGTAGCTCACAATGTTACCAATATAGGATCTTTACAGAGCTGACCATGTTAAAGTAGGATATTTAAGATGAGCCCTATTCCAATATGATTGGAGTCCTTATAAAAAGGGGACAGTTGGACACAGAGCTACACAGAAAGGAAAGATGATGTGAAGAGTCACAGTGAGAAGATAACCTTCTACAAACCAAGAAGATATGCTAAGAACAGGTCCTTACCTCACAGTCCTTAGAGGAAACTAACTCTGCCAAAAGCTTGGTTTTGGATTACTACCTTCCAAAATTCTGAGACAATAGATTTCTATTCTTGAAGCTGACATATTTGTGGTACTTTGCTATGTCAGTCCTAGCAAACAAATACAGGTACAAAAGCATATAGGTTTGTGTTTGGGGAGTAAAAGTTGAGAGTGTCATTAATACTTTTCAAATTCTAATTCCCCTGTGAAGTAAGAGACAAGATCTGCTACAAGTGAAAGGAGGCATAGCCATGACTAAAAATAAGGCTGTGTTTCAGGGTTCCAGAGCCAGGAAAAGAAGTCCCATAACATTTGGCTGTAAAAACTAGTGGAATTATGATTGAGTGAGACACAAGATTCTGGAGTCCCAGACAGTTCTGTTTAAAGAGATTGCATATGGTCTTACACAGATGCATTCCCTGTGAACTCCAGCTCTGGGGCACAACTCCAAAGGCACCAGGACATACAAGGAGGAACTGAAGTGTCTGGCATAAGGGTGAGAATTGGAGGAGCAGCTTTCTCCTAGATGGAAGTGCTGGCAGAAACCATTGTTCTTTTTCTGTGCCACCTCCCCCCCACCCAACACACAAAGCCACAGAGCTGGAAGGCAGGTGCCATATCTGAGTCTCCACCAACATTTCTATTACTGTTTGCCCCAGCCTGGTGATGTGCTGAGACCTACCCCACCAACTTGAAGGTTCTTCCAAACTGTTTCCAGTGGCTTTTCCATGTGAATAGCCTGTCTTGGCTCATGCTTCAGACTTCTCTAAAATCTCTCAAAACAGAAGCCTATGGTCTCATCACACCCATACCTCTTACTAAGTGGTACCAGGCCTGGAAGTAGTGGCAGCTGGCCTTGGTTCACAGCTTAGTCTCCTCTGAGCACCTCTAATCCCAGCACAAGAAGCTGCCATCTACATGTCACTTTGTAGCTCATGTTAAGGAGCCTCAAGCAGAACACAGGTGATAGCTGACCTTGGTGTGTACTTCCTTGGAGGCACCAGAGCCACTAAACCCAGTGGAAAGATTCAAACAACACTGAGGTGCTACCTAACTACCTCCACAAATGACACACACAAGGAGCAGACTCAGCGGGCACCAGAGTGTTGCTGAGATAAGTCCTGCTCTATGGGGTGGGTCCCTGCACAACTGATACTCCGTGGTGGTCACAGTCAGTCCTTGCAGCTCATTAGCCTAGGTTTAAATTTCTCCTATTGATGTGCCAACATCAATCAAGGATCAACTAAAACAGGAGGGTATACACAGCCTACACAGGGGAGAGGGCACACCTGGAATGTCCAGCTTGGGTGAATGGGGAGGTTGTGCCACTGGACCACACAAGATATCTACTGTGCTAGGCCACTCTACCAAGCCAGAGAGGTGTAGTAGCTCTACCTAATACATATAAACAAACACAGAGGGGACTGCCAAAATGAGGAGATAAGAAACATGTCCCAAATGAAAGAACAGACTAAAACTACAGAAAAACTACTAAACAAAATGGATACCAACAGTCCACTAGATGCAGAGTTCAAAACACTGGTTATAATGATACTCAAGGAACTTAGGGGAAGAGTGGATGATCTTAGAGAGAATTTCAACAGTGATAGGAAACATAAAAAAATGAAGGTATAAAACAATAAATGGAACCATTCAGAAATAAAGGATACAGTAACTGAAATGAAGAATAATTTATAAGGAACCTATAGTAGATCAGATGAAACAAAGAATCAAAATGGAGATTTGAAATATAAGGAAGCAAAAAAAAAATCCAATCAGAACAGCAAAAACAAAAATGAGTCCAAAAATGAGGATACTGTAAGGAGCTTTTGATACAACTTCAATTTTACCAACATTCACATTATAGACCATGCTGAAAGGAGAAGAGAGAGAGCAAGAAATTGAAAACCTATTTGAAAAAATAATGATGGAAAACTTCTCTAACCTGGTGAACGAAATAGACATACAAGTCCAGGAAGCACAGAAAGTCCCAAACCAGATGAACCCATAGAGGCCCACCCCAAGACACATCATAATTAAAATGCTAATCACTGTCAGCCTGTTTTCTATTTCAGTGTCTCTCGTTATATTTTGCTTGTCTGTTTGTTTTATTGATTAGGTTCCTGTTAAAGGTGACCAGAGGGGAGAGGGGAGGGAATTTCAGGGGAAAAGGGGAAGGCTTTGCAGGAACAAGTATATAGGACACATGGACAAAAACAAGGGTGGGTGGAAATGGGAGAAAGGTGGTGAGGGCTGGGAGGGTGGGCTGGGATGGGAGTAAAAGGCAGAAAACTGTACCGCAACAACAATTTAAAATTAAAATTAAAATTAAAATTAAAATAAATGGACAAAGGACTGGAACAGACACTTCTCCAAGGAGGACATATAGATGATGCAGAGACACATGAAAAGATGTTCAATATCGCTAGCTATCAGAGAGATGCAAATTAAAACCACAATGAGATACCACTTCACACAGGTCAGAATGGCCATCATAAACAAAGCAACAAACAATAAGTTTTGGAGAGGTTGTGGAGAAAAGGGAACCCTAGTGCACTGTTGGTGGGATTGCAGACTGGTACAACCACTATGGAAAACAGTATGAAAAAATAAAAAAAGAAAACAGTATGGAATTTTCTCAGAAAAGTAAAAATGGAACTGTCTTTTGACCCAGGAATTCCACTGCTAGGATTATATCCTAATAGCCCTGAAACACCAATCCAAAAGAACCTATGCACCCCAATGTTCATAGCAGCACAATTTACAATAGCCAAGTGCTGAAAGCAACCTAGGTGCCCATCAGTAAATGAATGGATCAAAAAACTATGGTACATTTAAATTCATTATTTTTGTGCATATATACATTACATTTTATAATTCACACATACATAGTATTATGCAAACTTGGAAATATTGAATTTTTCATTTCACATTTTAATTAAACAATTACACTTCAATTCTTTACATTAATTTCCACATGATTGAGTCACTTTTGAGATCACTTTTTGTAAAACCCAGACCAAATCACATTGAATTCCTTCTAAGTTATTTGAGATGTGGCTTTTTAAAAATTCATATAAAACACTGTCCCTGTAAGGTTAATTTTATTTTCTTAAATACTATTTGTGTAAGATTAGAATTTTTTTCCTTCTAGACCTGTAGGTATATTCAAGATCTCTATAATGCAACAAATTGTTGTATTTGCTTTTTAGTTTTACATTTTATTTTTTAATATGAAATTATCTTAAGTTTACAAAAAAGTAGCAAGTATAATTTTGTTCTGAGCCGTGAGAGTAACTCATCATCACAATTTCTTACCACCACTGAATGTTTTCATGTGCATTTGCTATGCATAAAGACATTATCTTGTATATTCACAATGCAATCATCTAAGTCAGGAAATTAATATGAATATATCACTAGCATCTATTCCTCAGATCCGATTGAAGTTTTGATTGTTGTCCCAATAATACATTTTATAGCAAATAGATCCAGGTCAAAATCATTCTTTGCATTTAGTCATCATGTCTCATTACTATCCTTCATACTTGGACAATTTTTTAGTCTCCTTTGACTTTAATAACACTGCACCTTTTAAAGATTATGGGCCAATTTATTTGTTGAATGTCTTTCCATTTAGATTTGTATCGTGTTTTTGCATGATAACATCCATGTTATACATTTTTGGAAGGCCAGAAATGATGTTGGGTTTTCATTGCATCCTATCAGGCACCGCACAATTTCATTTTGCCCTATGAGTAATGATGTTGACTTTGATGACTTGATTAAAATGGTTTCTGCCATGGTTATCCACTCAGAAGTACTCTTTCATCCTTTTTAGGGAGTTGTTATAATGTCAATACTCTGCTAGTCATCAAAATTTTTATACATATATGTATATTATCTATTATGTATCATTTTCTATCTAAAGTATCTATTTGCATGGAATCATGGTCTTAAATTTTATTTTAATGAGTTGTATTTATCACTATTGTTATTTATTTTGATGCTTGAACTGTTACAGATTTAGCCAGGGGACTTCTTAAGTCTGATTTCAGTGTTTTTCCTGATAAAACCTTTCATTTTTTTCTTAAGTTTTGTTTCTTAGAGCAATTTTAGATTTATAACAAAATGAAAAGGAAGGTGCAGAAATTTTCCATAGAATATTCATAGTGTCTCCCATTATCAACACCATTCACCAGAATGATACATTTTTTGTTTTTACCAAGGATGAACCTACATTGACACATCATAATTACCTAAAATCCATAGTTTACAATAGGGTTTAACTTTGGTGTTGTGCATTCTATAGGTCTGGGCAAAAGTCTAATGACATATATCCATCCTTACAGTATTATACAGTATATTTTCACTGCACTAAAAATCCTCTGTGCTCTGCCTATTCATACCTCTTTCTAACCTAAGCCCTGGCAACCACAGATGTTTACACAAATTTGCCTTTTCCAGAATGTCATTTAATCAGAATCATACAGTATGTAGTCTTTTCAAATTGGCTTCTTTCACCAAGTAATATGCATTTAAGGTTGCTCCATATATTTTCATGTCTTAATTGTTTATTTCTTTTAAAGTGCTGAATAATAGTCCATTGTATGTACCACAGTTTATTTATCCTTCCACCTATTAAAATACATCTGCATTACTTGCAAGTTTTGGTAATTATGAATAAGCTGCTAGAAACATCTACATGCAGGTTTTTGTGTGGACATTATATGTTCAATGCCTTTGGGTAAAAACCTTGCCTGATTATTGCATCATATGGTAAGATTATGTTATTAAAAACCACTGAACTGTCTTTCAAAGTGGCCATGCCATTCTACATTTCCAAGACCAATGAATGAGAGTTCCTAGTGTTCCACATCCTCACCAGCAATTGGTTTTGTCAGTAGCCCAGGTTTTGGCCATTCTAATAGTTGAGTAGCAGTATCGCTTTTTTGTTTCAATTTGCATTTATTTGATAACATATGATGTGGAATATCTTTTCATATGTTTATTTGTCATCTGTATATAATCTTTGGTGAGGTTTTTGTTAAGGATTCTGACCGTTTTAATCAAGTTTTTTAATGTTTTATTATTGAGTTTTAAAAGTTTTTTTGTATATTTTAAATAACAATTGCTTATCAGGTACGTATCCTTCAAATATTTTATCCCAGTCTATAGCTTGTCTTCTATTTCTCTTGATATTGTCTTTCACAAAGCAGGCATTTAAAATTTTTATTAAGTCTAGCTTATCATTTATTTCATGTGTTACATTATTGGTGTTGTATCAAAAAAGGCATCACCATACCAAGGTCATCTAGGTTTCCTCCTATGTTATCTTTTGGAATTTTTATATTTTTGCGTTTTACATTTAGGCATATGATGTATTTTAAGTTAATTTTTGTGGAGAGCACAAAGCCTGTGTCTAGATTCATTGTTTTTTGCATGTGATTTTCCAGATCCATATTTTGAAGAGACTACTTTCCTCATTTTATTGCCTTTGTTTCTTTGTCAAAGATCAGTTAACTATATTTATGTGGATCTATTTCTGAAGACCATTCTTCTTCACTGGTCAACTTGTCTTTTCTCAATAACAGACTATCTTGATTATTATAGCTTTATAGTAATTCTTAAAGTCAGGTAACATCAACCCTCCAACTTTGTTATTCTCTTTCAATATTGTGTTGTCTAGTTTGGGCTTTTTGATTCTCCATATAAGCTTTAGAATTAATTAATTAATATCCATAAAATAACTTGCTGAGATTTTTATTGAGACTGCATTGAAAGTCCTCCTTCCTCTGCTAGGGCTCTGATACCCGTGGAAAGTTCCATATTCTATGCCACCCCAAGATGGAGCTTTCCTCAGAGTATTTGTGCTCTAGCCACTGTGTTGGGTTGTCCTAAAACAAATGCCCTTGCACTGCACTTGAACTCTGATACTCTTTTCCAGGCCTCTCCTCACCCACGTGGATGCCCTCCTCATCTTGCTCTGGCTTTGATTTTCCACATAGGGATTCCCTGCTGCAGGAAAGCTCACCTCATCCTGCTTGGGCTTTGAACTGCTATGACATGCTTCCCCTATATGTAGATGCCTTCCTCATATTTCATAGGCCACAGCCCTCCTGTCTTTACCTTGATCAAATTCAGACACTCTGACCTAGGTCACACAAGCTTCCCTGCTGTTCTCCCAGCTTTGTGCAGTACATCTAATGACTTTGGAATGAATTGATCAAGACAGAAAAGGGAAAAGGAAAAGGAAGAAGAGGAAGAGCAAGAGCACATATTTCCTTTGTAACATAATTTTTACAAGTGTATCTTACAGTTTTGATAGTAAAATCATAAATAATTAATAAATCTATGTTAATTTTCCACTTTCTATTTTTGGTAAATTATGTCAAGTTATCACTATAGTTATTTAAAATTAATGCTGAATAAGGATTATCAATTTGGTATATTCTCAAAATGGTATTTTGTTTTTTAAAATAAAGTATTGTGAAAACACCCATAATAAGAGAAAGTTGTAATAGGTTTCAAATATAAGGGTTCCACTTTTCCAGTAGAAATTTTGCTGTGAATAAAACAAGCCTTAGCCCCGGCTGGTGTAGCTCAGTGGATTGAGCGTGGGCTGCGAACCAAAGTGTCGCAGGTTCGATTCCCAGCCAGGTTACATGCCTGGGTTGCGGGCCATGACCCCCGGCAGCCGCACATTGATGTTTCTCTTTCTCTCTCTTTCTCCCTCCTTTCCCCTCTCTAAAAATAAATAGATGAAATCTTTAAAAAAAAACAAGCCTTGTGTAATATTTAGGAATATACAATATTTTCCAAATATTTTCATCTGTCCTGTGACTTTTATTTAAGCTTTTGTTCCAACATCTTTTACACTACCATTTTTAATTTGTATATAGTCAAATCCCTTACAGCTTTTGCATTTCATGTTCTGCTTAGGTACATTATCTTTAATTAGTTAACTCCCAAATTCACACTATATTTTTAAAAATATTATAAAAATATGCCAAATTTTGGGACTGTTATGATGTTTTCTTTAAACATTTTAATTCTTTAATCCACTTGAAATTATTTTTTCTGTGTAATGTGACATAAACATTTCTTTTATTTCCCCTAAGTCGGTGGTTTTCAATTGGGATATATTTTGACCCCCAGGGATAGATTTGTGGTGGTAACACCTGGAGACATTTTTTTGTTGCAGCAACTGGAAGGGCAGTACTAATGGCTTCCAGTGGGTGGGACCAGAAATGCTGCTAAACATTTTACAACGCACAAGACAGCCTCACACAACAAACAATTATCCAGGTAAAAATGTCCACAGTGATGAATTAGATAAAGCCTGTGCTATGTGAATACCATTGCAGGAAAACGACTGGATTTTGAGCAAAGCAACTAAATCCCTTGAAGTGGCTGACAGACTTTCAGCTACACCGATTGGCTAAAACCAGGATTCAACACTCTGACTTTTAATTTTTTATGACCTAATGTGAATAGCTACTATTTGTGTATATTGAAAAATACGTATTTTTCTATGTAAAGTTGACAATATGTATACACATACACACACATGAATGAAATCATGAGGGGATGAGTAGATGCCAGTTTTCTGCAAGAGTTCAAATGCATCCCTCATAAACCAGGCCATAAGTCTCCTTTATACATCATTGCAGCTGATGCTATACTGTCTTCTTCTATTAGCATGAACAATGAGAATTTGAACAATACAGGTTAAAGGAATTTTTGTTTGTTTTTCTTGATATTTTCACTAACTGATTTTCCAAAGTCATTTTCTATGTCAAAAAATAAACATAGAGGAGATAATTTAGATTCTAAAACCAAGATTAAATAAAAACAATTTTCCAGAATAAGCCTTTTATTCTTTTTATTGTACAATGGAGATATAATGGACTCTAAGCAGTTCTACTGAGGTGATACTGTCCTTAATTTTGTGCCCAGATCAGTGCTTTCTGTTGTTACTACATATACTTTCTTAGTAAATTTGGGAAACTTACCAAGATTCTGCTCTTAGCATTGTATCACGCCCCATAGCTATGTGACCCATAGATGTTTTAGTTTTTAACAGAGGAATAACATAGGATTAAAAATAAAGTACAAGTTGTAGCTTTTTATTTATTCTACAATAAAACCTAAAAGTTTAAAACTATTTTAAATATGTTTAGCTGATATTCATATACTGGTAGTATCCTTAAAATATTATATAACTTATGGCCTGACATGTCTGGGAAAAATGCATTGAAGCCATTGTTTTTCAATGTCAATCTTTAGCACTCTTTTTGAAGCTGAGCTTCTTTTTAAATGATAGAAACAGAATGTGTTAGGAAGATTTGTGAAGACATATATTGGTGAAGCCTTTGATACCTATTTTGGGGAAAGTTTGAAGAAACTGCATTTTCTGAGGTAGTACTACTGATACCACCACATTGTTATACCTAGAGTCCTATGTGTCTGTGGACTTTGTTATTACCTTTGTCAAAATGGCATTGGCAGTGATGGCTTGCTTGTGGTCTTTGGATTTAGGGAGATGGGAGGGCACTTCTGGGACTCTAGGTCATGCATTAGCATTTTAGTTGGTAGCCATCCACATATACATAATAGCCATTATTTGGATATTAACTTGGTTTTGTAATATACCCAATATGGTAGTGTGCTGGTAAATGTTTACTGATGCTTGAAAAAAAACAGTCCTGGTTTTTAGTGTTTGCTAATTAATTTCTATAGTGTAACTACTACAAGCACAGCTGATGTCAAATTACCAGTTTGACTTCACTGAACACAAAGTAGGGATGAGATATGCATAATCAGTTCTCACAAGCTAGCACATGCTTATTGTAGCATGTTGTTGGACCAATTACTCTTTGGCTATAGTAAAAATTCTGCATTGGTCACCTATTCACACACATAATCTTGAGATAATATTTTTGAAGCTTGTTGTATATAGGACCTGCTTTCAAATCATTCCCAGACATAATATTTGGTCTTAAGTTTGGGGAACAAGATTAGAGTTATTGTGAAAATAGGAAGAGAAAGAATTTTTGATTTACAAATCCCAATAATCAAAATAGGAAGATAATCAGCTTGAAAAGCAGTGTTTGTTAAGAAAAAGAACTATTTTTTGAATTCTTTATTTTCTGTCTTTATTATCAAGGACAATCAGGTCTGCCTAATTAGATTATAAACTTTTTCTATGTATCAAGGTAGGACAAAGGAGCACATAACATAAAGAAAATGGGAAACTCAAAACCCATTCCCTTCTAATCTGGTAGAATTATAGGAGAAAGGGGAGAATAAGATTTGAAAAAAAGTTAATCATCAAGGTCTTTGCCTAACACCTTCAATGCTATATCTGGGAGTAGAGAGGATGTGATTCAGGAATATCTTAATAATTTGAAAGACACACCAAAGTCAGATAAGTTTAGTCACATGTTTTTCTCAGAATTGTTCTGCAGACTAACATCACTCCAATCTGAAGGGAGGTTGCAACAGAAAAATAATTGTTGTATAATGTGGTTAGGAAGTATGGTTCCCATGTGATGTAGAACTTCTCAATTTTTTTCTGTAGACTATAAAATAAATAAATAAGGATACTTCCTAGAGAGTTTTCAAGAGAAGGACATAAAAATAGGGGTGAAGTAGTCCTAAAGCTGAGTACTTCAGGACACATCTGCCGAGCCAGAGTGCCAACCCTAACCCAAGAGCCTAAGTCATCTGTATAAACAGAGATGTGGACCAGTTACTAAGGTAGAAGTGGTCACTGAGAACCAAATTGTGAGGCTACAGGTCACAAGAGATATGTTTTTGAATTGGGGGACAGCAAGGAGATATATTGTCAGGGAAACAAGGAACATGGTTGAGGGTAAACAAACCTTACCTCATCTTTGCAGTTCCCAAGTCATGTAAGGTTCTCTTCCCCATATATCTAAAATTAATCTTGGAAAGAAGCATGGGGTGGATGAATAAACTAAAATACCAGTCTAAGCCATTCAAGTAGAAACTATTACTTAAGGAGATACTTCTATATTGTTTAATAAGGAGATAATAAGGTGGTGGTGCTTGTGGTGGTGACCTGTGTGTGAATGTCTGTAGGGAATTGTTCATTAGGAAAGTCGGAAAAATTATATATGGAGAAGCTACATTTTTTTGCCTACCTGGGCATAGCAATTTTGTGATTTCATCCAGATATAATTGCCTTTTTGGGGGGGATTAGAGAAACAGACTACAGTCTTTCTGATTGCGGACCAGAAGAAACCCATGAAAATGCTATTTTCTACATGTTTACTTCTCCAAAGAAAAGGCAAGAGTGAAAGATGGACTAAGGTCATGAAGATTGAAATTATGATGAGGAGCCAAAGGCTTGCAGGACCCAATGTTTCATGAAATATAAAAAGATTTTTATTTTAAAAATTTGCTTCGGGATTTGGTGAGTGTTATTTAAGAAGCCATATGATAAATGCTCTAAAGACATAATCAAATTTATCATGTTCGCATCACCAAGTCATTTGCCAAAAGAAGGTGGGATTCTGATATAAAATTTTTGCCTTCTGAATCAGCTTATATGATCCTCTAGCTTCTGGATTTTATTTTATTTTTTTTAAAGATTTTATTTATTTATTTTTAGAGATAGAGAGAGAGAGAGAGAGAGAGAGAGAGAAACATCAATGTGTGGTTGCTGGGGGTCATGGCCTGCAACCTAGGCATGTACCCTGACTGGGAAATGAACCTGAGACACTTTGGTTCACAGCCTGCGCTCAATCCACTGAGCTACACCAGCCAGGGCTTGGATTTTATTTTTCATTATCTCTCTCCCTTGTTCTTTTATTTCACCTCACTCAACTCAGTGGGTCAGTTCCCTTTACCCACTAAGCCCAGTGAGTGGTGACCATTACTTATATTATGTGATATATATTATATTGAGATCTACTAACACACAGACACTGGTATCACAACATTAAACAATGAAAAAAAGGGAGTTCTTGCTGAGAAATAGTAATAGACTGGCTAGAGTGCCAAAGTAGCTGAGATCAGAGCAACAGGATTGGAGGCAAAGAAAAGAGAAAAAGACAGCAAGGCAAAAAGAAATTCTAGGTCTATGAAGACTACAAATACCCATGAGAGAACTTGGTATAGTTACTATGAGAAAGCAGCAAGAATTTAAATGCCCATTCAGCAACTTTGATGCTGCTCTGCATGTGCTCACATCCTAGTATCATCCCAGATGTGTTTTTTTTTTTATGGATTTTAAAACATTTTCTTGTCCCTTGCCAGAGGTACTAAACTAACTTCTCTTCTTTAATCTGCTGCCATATCCCTTGCTGCAACCGGTAAGTCCCAACAGCCTCACTTACACTTCTTTTGTTTTTTTTATGTTTTCCCCCAAATCCCATGCTCCATACTCCCACCCCAAATCCTAGCTTTTGCCCAAAGGTCAGGTTATTAGTTTTAGCTTTGCTGGGTAGGTATACTCCTGAGAATAAGGTAGACACAGCAACTTCCACACTTTTTATCATCGGGCAAGCTAAATCATTCATATGGTCACCAAAAAGGTGATACACTCTAGTTTTCCTCAGTAATTATGAGAGAGTTCAGAGTTAGATTATATACCAATGCAACATTAGAAAACAATTACTAAATATTGACTGTCTATGTGCTAAGGGTAAAACAATAGGCCAGTTGCCATGTGGAAACAGAACAAAAAGTGAAGCCTCTACTTTCTCAGAGCTATCAGTTTAATTAGACACACAGATATGTAAACAGATATTTTCAGCACAATGTAGTAATTACAATGATGGAGTAAACTACAGAACATTGGGAGAGGGAGCTTAGAAAAATTCAGAGCTTTTCATGTAACCTAATCTTGTTCAGAAGGTCAGAGAAAACTTCCTGAAGAAAGTGATGCTTTAGCTGAGTTTTAAATAATGAGTTGGTGGGTTTCTACTACAGGGTTTTTGTACATCCTGTTCTTCCTGGAAAACTTTTCCCCTGACTCTTTGAGGAGCTGGTCTATTCTCAACTTCGATGTTTTAGTTTACAGGTTACATTTCTACAGGGGCTTTCTCTGATTACCTTTCCTAAATAAGATCCTTTTACCTTACTCTCCTTCATTGTATTTGTGAGTTTACTTGTTTGGTATTATCTTCCCAATGCTAATATAGATTTCATAATATCCCTCCAACTGTAATATAGGCTTCATGAGAACATAAATCTTGTCTGCCTTTTTCACCATTACAAAACAAGTGCTTGTGGCATAAATATAGGTACTAATAAGTGCTTGCTACATAAATGCATAAAGCATGACTGAATCACAGTGTGAAACATGTGATTCATGTTTCCAAGACATGGCCATGGGTATGGCAGCTGGAACAGACATAAGCCAAGTTATAAGGGATGCTATTTTAGGTTAAATAATTTATCCTGAGTATAAAGATTTACTGAGTGCTTTTAAGCTGGTGAGTGATATAATAAGAATCACACTTAAGAAAGAGAATTTTAGCATCAGAAGGGATATACAATAAAGGCTGGGACTACAGGAAAAGGGTGGAGTTCATCTATTCCTCTAGGTTAAATGCTGAATCTCCCTTTGGGAACTGCCTTCAAGAAACTGAGTAATCTTTTCCTTCCCATGTTGTCACTCCTTAATGTAAACTGATTTTGTAGTAGTAGACTGCATATATTTCAATTTTGATTAAACAATTATTAAAACAGATTATATGCATTTCTGAAAATGTTTCCAGGTCTACATTCAGAAATAGGACAAATATTCGTGCATTATATACACATAAACATATCATAATAAAATATTATCAAGTTCCAGCCAAGATGGAGGTGTAGGAACAAACACTTCCTTTCCTTGCATACCAAAATAAAGATGACAACCAATCTAAAAACAATAAATAACCAGAACTGTCAGAAAATCAAACCATGTGGAACTCCAACAACCAAGGAGTTAAAGAAACACTCATCCAGATGAGTAGGAGGGGTGGAGATGGCAGCCAGGAGGAGAGGCCCCACAGCAAGGTGGTGGACCTTGAGGACAAGGCGAGGCTGGCTGATTGGGGAAACTAAAGACTCAAAATCTCTAGTTGTAAAATACTGTGGGAGTTCTGAAGGTGAGAGAAACTCCCAGTCTCAAAGGAGAGTTCCTTGGCAAGTGGGGATAGAGAGGAGCAAGCAAGTGGCATTGTTCCATCCCTTACCCCTCCCTCAAAGACAGCAAAGAGGGTTGCCCCACCCTGATGAATACCTAAGGTTAAACCGGCTTACAACAAAACAAGTGTAATGAGACAAAGAAATATGACCTAAATGAAAGAACAGATCA
Source organism: Phyllostomus hastatus (assembly GCF_019186645.2). Classification (NCBI taxonomy): domain Eukaryota; kingdom Metazoa; phylum Chordata; class Mammalia; order Chiroptera; family Phyllostomidae; genus Phyllostomus; species Phyllostomus hastatus. The sequence goes on along the minus strand of NW_025333841.1, from coordinate 3,791,875 downwards.
AAACACCAGAAAAGGAGATAAGGAAAAAAGAGATAGAAAACTTATCTAAGACAGAGTTCAAAACAATGGTAATCAGGATGCTCACAGAACTGATTGAGCTCTATTGCAAAATGAAGGAAGAAATGAAGGCTACCCAAAGTGAAATAAAGCAAAATACACAAGGAACCATCAGTGAAAGGAAGGAAACTATGACTCAAATCAACAATTTGGAACAAAAGGAAGAAATAAACATCCAACTAGAACAGAATGAAGAAACAAGAATTCAAAAAGGAGAGGCTTAGGAACCTCTGGGTCTACTTTAAGCACTCCAATATCTTAATAATAGGGATGCCAGAAGGAGAAGAGAAAGAGCAGGAAATTGAAAGATTACTTGAACAAATAATGAAGGAAAACTTCCCCAATGTGGCAAAGGAAATAGACTTCCAGGAAGTCCAGGAAGTTCAGAGAGTCCCAAAGAAATTGGGCCCAAGGAAGCACACACTAAGGCACGTCATAATTAAGTTACCCAAGATTAAGGACAAGAAGAGAATCTTAAAAGCAGCAAGAGAAAAGAAGAGAGTTACCTACAAAGGAGTGCCCGTAAGGCTATCAGCTGATTTCTCAAAAGAAACGTGACAGGCAAGAGGGGGTGGAAGGAAGTATTTGAAGTCATGAAAGTCAAGGACCTACATCCAAGATGACTCTATCCAGCAGAGCTATCATTTAGAATGGAAGGGCAGATAAAGTGCTCTCCAGATAAGGTCAAGTTAAAGGAGTTCACCATTACCAAGCCTTTATTATATGAGATGTTAAAGGGACTCACTTAGAAATAGAATACCAAAATGTATGAATAGTCAAATGACAACAAACCCATAACTATCAACAACTGAACCTAAACAACAAGAACAAAACCTAAGCAAACTAGAACAGGAACAGAATTATAGAAATTGAGATCACATGGAGGGTTATCAGTGGGGAGGGGATTGGGATAATGGTGGGGGAAAGGTACAAGGAATAAGAAGCATAATTGGTAGTCATAAAATAAACAAGGGTGAGTTTAAGCATAGTATAGGAAATATTGAAGCCAAAAACCTTATATGTACAATCCATGGACATGAATTAAAGTGGGGGCAATGCTAGAGTGTGTGGGGGTGCAGGGTGGAGGAGGAAAAAGGGGAGAAAAACTGGGATAACTGTAATAGCATAATCAATAAAATATACTTAAAAATAAACATAAAAAGTAAATAAAATATTATCTCCATAAAAATTAATTTTAAAAAATATATTTTATTGATTATGCTATTACAGTTGTCTCATTGCCCCCCTTCATTCCCCTCCACCCTGCACACCCTCTCCCACTCACATTCCCCCCTTTAGTTCATGTCCATGTGTCATAAGTTCTTTAGCTTCTACATTTCCCATACTATTCTTGCCCTCCCCCTGTCTATTTTCTACCTACCATCTATGATACTTATTCTCCATACCTTTTCCCCCTCTCTCCTCCTCCCCCTCCCCTGTTGATAACCCTCCATGTGATTATCATTTCTGTGGTTCTGTTCCTGTTCTATTTGTTTGCTTAGTTTCTTTTTGTTTTTGTTTTAGGTGTGGTTGTTGATAATTGTGAATTTCCTGTCATTTTACTATACATGTTTTTGATCTTTTTCTTAGATAAGTCCCATTAGCATTTCATAAAATAAGGGCTTGGTGATGATGAACTCCTTTAACTTGACCTTATTTGAGAAGCACTTTATCTGCCCTTCCATTCTAAATGAAAGCTTTGCTGGATAGAGCAATTTTGGATGTAGGTCCTTGCCTTTCATGACTTGGAATACTTCTTTCCAGCCCCTTCTTGCCTACAAGGTCTCTTTTGAGAAATCAGCGGACAGTCTGATGGGAACTCTTTTGTAGGTGACTGTCCCCTTATCTCTTGCTGCTTCTAGGATTCTCTCCTTCATTTTTACCTTGGCTAATGTAATTATGATGTGCCTTGGTGTGTTTCTTCTTGGGTCCAACTTCTTTGGGACTCTCTGAGCTTCCTGGATTTCCTGGAAGTCTATTTACTTTGCCAGAATAGGGAAGTTCTCCTTTATTATTTGTTCAAATACGTTTTCAATCTGTTGCTCTTCCTCTTCCCCTTCTGGTACCCCTATAATTTGGATGTTGGAATGTTTCAAAATGTCCTGGAGGTTCCTAAGCCTCTCCTCATTTTTTAAAATTCTTATTTCTTCATTCTTTTTTGATTGTATGTTTTCTTTTCTTCCTTCTGGTTCAGTCCATTGATGTGAGACCCAGCTTTCATTCTATCACTATTGGTTCCCTGTGTGTTTTTCTTCATTTCACTTATTGTAGCCTTCATTTTTTCATCTAATATGCAACCAAAATCAACCAGTTCTGTGAGTGTCCCGATCACCAGTGCTTTGAACTGTGCATCTGATAGGTTGGCTATCTCTCAGTCGCTTAAAAGTATTGATTTTGGGGCTTCAATTCTGTTTGAGCCATCTTTTTTTTCCCTTTGGTCTGGTCGCGCCTGTTATGTCTGAGGGGCGGAGCCTTAGTTGTTCATCAGGGCAGGGGCATCCCTGTCGCTGGGTTGTGACGCTGTATGTGGGGCCGGGGTCCGAGGAGGAACAATGGTGTTTGCTCCACTCTTCGTGGGACCTCAGTCCCTTCCGCCACTTCCCCTGAGCAAACTGGACCCCTCTGGTGCCAATTCCCCTGCTGGTGGGTTTGTGCACCCCGTGGGACTTTCCAAGGACCTCTCCTGTGAGGCTGGGAGTCTCTCCCTGTGCCTCAACCTCCACAGGTGTTTTCAATCAGCACCCCAAAGCTTTATTTCCCAGACCTGTGATCCTGGGTTGCGCGCAGTGCCTTGCTTCACAATCGCTGTCTCGCTGGGTTTGCCGGTTGCCACCCCTAGGCCAGGGTCTGCCAGCTGCAGCTTTCATGCTCAGGGTCGCTGCGGTCTTGCATGCCCTGGATGCCTTAAGCACCCGGTCCCCACACTCTCTGCTCTCTACACCATGACTAGTGCCTGGCTGCATGACTCCACCCCTCCTACCACTAGGGATGAACGTGTCTATTTTAACTTCTTGGTTGTCCGACTTCCATACAGTTCAATTTTCTGTCACTTCTGGTTGTTCTGTTTCTAAATTGTTTTTGTCCCTATCTTGGTTGTGTGAGGAGGCACAGTTTGTCTACTTATGCCTCCATCTTGGCCAGAAGTCAGAAAATTAATTTCTCTCTCTCTTTCCTTTCCTTCCTTCCTTCCTTCCTTCCTTCCTTCCTTCCTTCCTTCCTTCCTTCCTTCCTTCCTTCCTTCCTTCCTTACTTCCTAAAAACAACAGTGAAAATGAAGAGTATTAGAGACCATACAGTCAAGTATTCTTCATTAGAAATAACTTTTTTCATGTGCTACAAATATATTTATTTTATTTTATTGTTGTTTTATTATAGTTATCCCAATTTTTCCCCCTTGCTCTGCTCTGACACCCCCATCCCTACCCCCTGCTCCCATAGTCAATCCCCACCTTGTTGTCCATATCCATGTATCCTTCTCACCTGTTCTTCGACTAGACCCTTGCCCTTCTTTCTCTCTTTATCCTCCCCCCAGAAATATTTTTGTAGTATCCACATTAAAAAATAAAAATAGATACAATTAATTTTAATAATACATCCAAAATTTTGTAATTTCAGAATGAAATCAATATAAAATGATTGAGATATTTTATAATCTTCTGTATGTGAGCATATATATTTATGTGTTCAGAACTTGGTGTGTGTTTTAGAGTTAAGTTCATTTGAATTTGGGCCAGGATAATTTCAAATTATCAATAGCCACACGTGGCCTGTAATTGCTATTTTGGGCATCGCAGATATTTCCAAGCCCTGATTGTATAGATGGAGAAATGAGAAGATATCAGACTCCAAATAGGTAATGAAAGCACAAGGACATATAGCTAGTTTTTTTTTGTTTGTTTTTTGTTTTTTTTTTTTTTTTGTATATAAACCCAAGCATGAGCACAACAAACTCACAGGGGCATTTTGTATGGCCTTTGATTTTGGCCTATTGTGAAGTGTCCCATCACCTTCCTAGCTGACTTTTCCTCTGAACCACTATTTCCAGTGTGACCTCTGACCCTGGACACCCACTCTTCATCTTGGATGGCTTGTCTAAAGCAGAGCCATCTGTCTGGCAGGCGTTTATGTTAATGCAGAAACTCCCAGAAATTCAGTTCTTCTCACCAATGCAGTAAAGAATTAGAGATCAGCAAGTCTCCTAGTGTGTAAGCAGGGTTTGTTGGTGATCCATTGACATGGAAGAGCATGGATCTAGCTAAGGTAGGGTTAGGAGCTAAAAGGCATTGGTTCAGGGTGAAGCAGGCTGAGGGTGGTGAAGGTAAGGGTGGCCAAAGGCCAGTGTGGCAAGTTCAGGGGTGGTGAGGGCTGGGCTGGCCAGTGCGTGTGTGTGTGTGGCCTGAGATCAGGTGGCCTGAGGTCAGGAGGTCTGGGCAACTAGCCAGAGAGCAGAAAGCACCAAGCCCACCTTAGGACTTACGTAGTTGTGGGGGTAGAGGGGTGAGGGGGAAGAAGTTACATATTGACAGGTAAAGGTGGTGCTAGCTTTCCAGGAGAGGGAGGTGAATACCCAAAGGTGCTAACGTGCTTCTTCCTTTAGGCACCATAGGCCCCTTTTAGCCTTTTAGGCCTTGGGATAAAAGCACAGTTTCAAAGTCTTTTCAGATAGTAGAAAAGATACATAGAATTTCAAGGACTGCTGAGTCAGTGGATGGGATATGCATCCCTTTTCCTCCTGGCCTTAGTTTGCTATCTATCCTAGTTACTTCTTTGGGTGGCTGCATATCAGCAAGGAAAAGACAATTCCTTTTGTACTGTCAGTCAGGATTTGCAGAAACAATGATTTGCTGAAAAGAATATGCTCTGGGGGACTGATAGGGCTTTCTATCTCAGGCTTTTGTTTAGCCAACAGGAAGTGTCAATTGCAAACAGTTGAGCTACTGCTCCAGGATTTAAGATCATTCCACAGCATTTAGGCAGAGATGTTTTTGAATACGAGCTCATTGAGTGTACATATACAGCCATTCCCACATATACCTGCACACATTTTCTTTTCTTTACAGGCATGGAGAATTTATCACAGTAAAGCTAATTCTTGCCTTGAAATTACTGTTTGGGCTTCTTTCCTATGGTCACTACTCAGCCTCTCCAAGGTTTCCATTTAGGTGAATGAAAGTATCTATTGGTTAAAGCAATAAAAAAGTGAAGAAATAAGAATAGTGCGTGCATTACTACCTAATTTCCCTAACTTTTTAAACATCATGGCATGTGTAGATATTATTTGTACAATTGCCTAGAAAACTGGATGAGGCTGGCCTCTACAATCGGGAGGGTCATTGCTGAGAAAAACAAAATACCAGATATACTTGTAACCCTTTTAGGACCAAATGGTGTTTTATTTCAGTCACTCTGATTTCAAAGCTGTACTTCAAATACACACTAATATTTGATTGATTGATTGATTGATTGATTCATGAAATCACTCAGCAAATATCTATTGAATGTCTATAAGACACTGTTGTAAGCATGAGGGACACAACATTGAGAAAGTCAGAAAAGGCATCAGTTCTCACTTATCTCAGATTCTAACAACTGACTGTGGAAATATGAAACCAGAAAAAAAAAGTTGTTTGTGCTGCTTGTCACATACCAAACCTAATAAGCAGAGACAGGGATTGAATCTTTATGGGTGCTTTATTCAGATGGCTGGCAATCTGAGAAGATAGCTGGCTCATACCCTAACTGACCATCTTACATTTTCTTTCAAGCTAGCCTTTTTATAACAGAATATACAAGGTATGGTGAGGGGTTTTGAAATTCAGGTAAAATTAGATAAAAGAAAACTACAGCATTCTTGCCCTGGGCTGTTAGCTCTTCCCCCAGGTGTGTCAGTTGTCTGTCTCTCTACAGAACACAGTGGCCTGGATATTTCCATTTGTTCTGCAGGCAGTGGTCTTTAGCTGTACCCCAGGAAGAGGTCAGCTGTCTCTCCTGGGAGTGGTGGGCCTTATCTGCAGTTCCTGAAACAATAGCTTTAACATATGCATTACCTACGAGGCTTATTAACTATTTACCTTAAAATAAAATTTTCCAACTCTTAAGTCCCCTATCAAAGGTATTTGGACAAATAAAATAAAATAAATTCAAATATTAGTAAATACTGTGAAGCTTATAAATGTTAATGGAATAGATAGTAACTGGAGTTTGAACAGGGACAAGAAACTATTGCAGAAATGAGATAGTCTTCTCTGAGTAGAAATATTGAGCTGATACTTGAAAGTTATGCAGGATCCGGTGCTACAAAGACTTGGAAGGAAAATGTGGCTTGAGGAGAAGAAACAGCAGACAATAAGGTGGTGGTTCTAATAAGGGCATTCAGGAAAGAAAAAGTAATGAAAAGCATCCAGATTGGAAAATCTGAGCTGTTTTTACCCAGAAAATGTTTGATACCAAACATGTTTGGTCTGATACCAAACATGTGGTGCATTTTTCTCACATCAACCAATTCTCCAACTTTTGTGACTCCATAGGTTAAGGGATCAGTTCCACAAGATCACAAGACTATTTCCTGCCACTTACTCTTCAGCCTCAGGAAAGTGCTATACTTACTATTACTGGTTTATTATATGGGATACAACTCAAACAGTCACATTATAGGGAAAAAGGCTCAGAGTTTCCATACTATCTCTGTCCCCTTACCAGAACCTTGATGTGTTCGCCAATACAGGAACTCCCAAACCCCATCATTTAGAAGTTATTAGAGATTCAATTATATAGATCTCATTGATTAAATCATTGGCCATTGGTGATGGACTCCAGTCCATTAAATCTCCAGTCTTTCTCTCCTTAGAGATCAGGAGGTGGGGCTGAAAATTTCAATCCTCTTGTCAAGCCTTTATCTTTCTGACAACCAGTCCTCACCCAGAAGCTATTTAGAGGCCCCAAAGCCATCAGTCATCTCATTAGCATACAAAAGACATTCTGATCACTCCTGAAATTACAAAGGTTTTAGGAGCTCTGTGTCAGAAACTGGAGACAAAGGCCAAGTATTTATTTTCATAATATCACAGAATGAATATAGTTAAATCATCTTTTTTGAGTATGACATGGTATTACAAGTAGAAAATATGTGGAATGCCCAGAAAGCCTCTATAACTAATGAACATGTCTACCAAAGTTACAAGGTATAAACCAATGTATAAAAACAACAGCCCTGGTGAAATTCCATCCTGCATTTCTATTCTGTGGAACAGAAGTCCAGTTATCTCTGTCCACCTTCTCTCCCACCTAAGTGAATGCTACTACACCATGGAAGATTCGATGGACATGGATATGAGCCCTCTGAGGCCCTAGAACTCGTTTTGGTTGTGAACTCAAAGGTGACAAAGATTATCACTTTAAGTATATAGTGATGAAAATGAGCACCAATTACCTTTACGAAAGGTCAGTTTAGGGGCTGGTGTGAAGGATGAATTGCACATTGTTGAAGCAGTGGCAATGAATTATGAAGGCAGGCCAATTAAAGTAACACTGGCAACTTTAAAAATGTCCCTACGACCAATGGTTTCCCTTGGTGGCTTTGAAATAACACCACCTGTGGTCTTACAGTTGAAGTGTGGTTCAGGGCCTGTGCATGTTAGTGGACAACACTTAGTAGCTGTGGAGGAAGATGCAGAGTCAGAAGATGAAGAGGAGGAGGATGTGAAACTCCTAAGTATGTCTGGGAAGCATTCTGCCCCTGGAAGTGGTAGCAAGCTTCCACAGAAAAAAGCAAAATGTTCTGCCAATGAAGATGATGATGCTGATAATTTTGAGGATGAGGAAGCTGAAGAAAAAGCTCCAGGAAAGAAATCTACATGAGATACTCCAGCCAAAAATACACAGAAATCAAACCAGAACAGAAAAGACTCAAAACCATCAACAGCAAGATCAAAAGGTCAAGAATCCTTCAAAAAACTAGAGAAAACTCCTAAAACACCTGAAGGACCTAGTTCTGTAGCAGACATTAAAGTAAAAATGCAAGCAAGTATAGAAAAAGATTGTTCACTTCCCAAAGTATCAGCCAAGTTCATCAATTATGTGAAGAATTGCTTCCGGATGACTGACCAGAAGGCTATTCAAGATCTATGGCAAGGGAGGAAGTCTCTTTAAGAAAATAGTTTAGACAGTTTGTTAAAATTTTCCATCTTATTTCATTTCTGTAACAATTAATATCTGGCTATCCTTTTTATAATGCAGAGTGAGAACTTTTCCCACCGTATCTGATAAATGTTGTCCAGGCTCCATTCTCAAGAATGTGTTGTCCAAAATGCCTGTTTAGTTTTTAAAGATGGAACTCCACCCTTTGCTTGGTTTTAAGTATGTATGGAATGTTATGATAGGACATAGTAGTAGTGGCGGTCAGACAGATGGAAATGGTGGGGAGACAGAAATATACATGTGAAATAAATTCAGTATTTTAATAAAGTAAAAAAAAGTTATTTCTACAACTGGAAATGAACAATCCAAAAAATAAAATTAATAAGTTAGCCCAGTTTACAAAAGTGTCCAAAAGAATAAAATACTCAGTAATAAATTTTTAAAGGTTCAAAACTACTACTCTAAAAGTCACAAAATATTGTTGAAAAATTAAAGAATACATAAATAAATGAAAATTCATCCCATGTTCATGGATCAGAAGGTATTATTGTTAATACAAAAATACTCACCAAATATATCTATAGATTCAATGCAATCCTAATCAACATTTCGGCTGGGTTTGTTTTTGTAGATATTGACAGGCTTATCTTAAAACTCATATGAAAATTCATGAGACCCAGAGTAGCCAAAATAATCCTAAAAAAGAAGCACGAATTTGGATTACTTGCTCTTTCCTCTTTCAAAACTTACTACTGAGCTACAGTTTCAACATGGTATGGTACTGGCATAAGATTAAACATATCATTTAATGGAATAGAATTTAGAGTCCATAAATAAACTGATATATATATGGTCAATTGGATTTATATAGTAATGTCAAAGCTATGGGGAAAAATCATGCTTTCAACAAATGGCTGAAACAATGAAACATACTACTGGATATATACAAGTAAACAGTGTCAGTCTTACCTAGAACAGAATAATCTAGACTGAATGTACATCTACTCCCAAATCTAGTCCAACATCTTATGTGGAAACTGGAAAAGGAACTAGGAAAAAATGCTAACAAGCATAGTATAGTCAGATTGAATTAATGAATATGAGCTCTCCAATAAACTGCTTTTAAAAGTAGTAAGTTTCCTGTAATGGATGTTTAAGAAGATGCTGGATGGTTTTTGGTAAAGATTGAGGTTAAGGGGGCCCCTTCACTGGTCTATACAGAGGGGAAAAAAAAAACAGAAAAAGCAGTAGAAATAAGTTGCAAAGTTAGAAATCTGTCTTTTGACCCAAAGGCAAATAATTTTGTTTTAGAAATTTTTTTTTTCAATTTATGGGTCATCTCTTAAAAATCACCATGTGCTTATTTAACCTGCTGATCCCTGGGTTTCATCCTATATTTAATATGTCAGAATTTCTATGAGGAAGGTCAAAGATTCTGAGCTTTTGTAACCTATTTCTCAGGTGATGATTATAAAGGCTAAAACTTGAAAAACACTGCTTTATAAGAAAGTGAACAGGGCATTTCAGTTATGAGTCAATTTTACAAGTGCCAAAGTCTATTGTAAAGTGCAATTGTGGGAACCACAGGGGTTTTGTGCTTAAGGTGTTAAAGTAATAACTTTTTCCACGACCTTCAGTAAATCATCTCTTGTAATTTTTGTTCTGCACTAAATTTGTCCTTGACCATGCATTTCAGTATACCCTTGAATCCTCCCACATCAACTAGCATTACATATTAGGTGTCATCTGTTCAGAATGTTTAAAATTTTTATTATTCTCAGACTTTTCTAAAGCTCATTTCTAAGATTCTGGGTTCATATTATAGTAGATATAATAGCTACTGTTTGTCTAATAAGCAGCTTTTACCATCATTCTTTGTCTGGCTGTTTTGGGAATCTGCTCTTTGTGTCTATGTGGTACTTGTAGGGCTTTTAAATCATATGCATCCTCAACTCCAGCCACAGAGGAGGTTATAACCCAATTTGGAAAAGTGATAGTATTGCTACCTCTGACTACTGTTCACTAACAAGTATGGATTCCAAACTGGGACAGTTAGAGCCTATACCAGCACTTTTCTTCTAGAGAAAGCTAAATATATAATTTCTTTCAGCTGAGGACACTAACCTTTAGAAGAAAGAGTCTAAGGTTATTCATGGCCTTGTTGACATTCAAGCCTCTCCTTGAATGGTGAGGAATGCTTGCCCCTCACTTCAAGTCTATGGAAAGGAGTTTCAAGAGAATAACTTGGAGTGAAATGGGAAGATAGCATTGGAGTAGGAGGGAGCAGATTTGGCTTCCCTCTGCATGTGGGAGAAAATCCTGGCTGATCTATGAAGTAGAGGAGCAAGCAGCCAACATGCTTCAGCATATGTGAAAATAGGGGACTAAGGATTATGGTGGAAACAAAAAACCAGACCCTGAGAGGAGTGCTGCAACACAGTAGGGTCCCAGGGACCAGTGCGGGGCCTGGGGGCTGCAGCCCCAGGCCCAGTGCCCACTACTGGGTTTGCCACAGAGACCTTGGGAGACAGCTGGGACGACTGCTCCCTCCCCAGCCAAACGAGGTCTGAGTGGCACTGGGAGGAACCCAGTTGCTAGCATACACACAAGGGCTGTGAAAACCCTTGGAGGCTGTGGATACCTGCGGGGTTGGGTCGAGCAACAGACCCTGACACCCATGGTCACCGGTCTGGCTGAAGAGTTGAGCTGTGGGAGAAACCAGGCCATTGTATGGAGCAGCAGGCATGAATAGGAGGAATTTCTCAAGAGGAAGGAGTGAAAGACAGACACTGTTTGGGGAAGTCTCCTAAAGTGATCAATCACTCCAGCCTCCTGGCCACCCAGGCGGGCAGTGATCCCGAGGTTGCACAGAAGGTGTGCTTCTGTGTAGGGCACCCCCATAGCACCGGGAAGGGTGAGGCAGTCTGGCTGAGGGCATGGGGAAAGTATGCCCACACCCAAGTCCACAGCAGTAACCCTGGGGAAAGGCCTGATTCCCACACCCAGGGTGTAGGGCTGAGGAGCCACGATAGCTTCCCAAACAGTGCACGCCGCTGACCCAGGAAGAAAAGCTATACCAATCACCCCTCAGCCTGCCACAACCAGCAAGACCAGAAAAACTGGTTTGGCCACTTCGAAACCAAGAGGCTTTTAAATTTTATTCTATTTTTTAAAAAAATTCTTAATTTTTTTCATTTTTATTCTTCTAATTCTCTTTCAATTTCTTTTTCCTCTCTTTCTTGCTTTCTTGGTATATTCCTTCCTCCTTTCTTTCCTCCAATTTTATCTTTTCTTCTTTCCTTCATATGCCTTTTTTTTAAAATACCTACAAATGAGACAAAAACCTGGAACTGTGAAAATACCACAATTGAACCCAAAGAAGGGGCATCACAACAGCTGTGACAGTGAGACAAATTTCACTCTGCTATTACAGAGAACCTGAAAGTTATTGAATATTTGTATTATTATTATTTTTCCATTATTCTTACATCTTTTTAATAGTATTTTTGTATCCCTCTTCTTTCTGTATAGTCTGCATTGCTAAGCTGGTTATATTGTATCTCCTGACAAGTTTCCCCTGATAACTCTTTCATAGTGTATTGCTAATTTACTGTCCTTCACCTAACGTGTATCCCATTAGCACACTACTCAAGGTTCTGTACTTCCTATACTTGTTACCTAGATCTCATAGATTCTGTCATATGATTGGTGCTCTAATATTATTGTAAATAATTGCTGTTCCATGTAATTGTAAATACTTCACAACATCCCTCCCAGATCTTTGCCCACTTCACAGTTTCCTGAACTCTATTACTTTATTGGTTAACTCTATTCTCTCACACACTACACCTGTTTACTATCGTTTACTCTCACCTTACCTCAGAATCTGACCTCCCACAACCTCACTGCTTTCTAGATCCAACTCACAATTCTTCCCTCCCCAACAAGACTCTTATCTTCTTTCCATCCTTTGTAAAAATCAGATGGCTGTGTGGAGGATCACAGTTAACAATATGCATAGCCAAAGGATCTCCTCTCTCTTCTCTACTGGCTGCTACTGTAAATGTCATAGAATAGTCTCTTGCTGTCTTAAACCATTTTGCCTTCCCACTCCAAATTATCACAAAAAAGAGTAAGTGGAAACAGTGAACACCAGAATACCCACTGGAAGAGGAAACCCAACAACAAAAGAACCAGTAACAGATAACAACAGAAGAAGGTGAAGGAGGGAGTGGAAATCACACAAACCTCAATCCAGGACCTATGTGGAAATACAACTAAACAGTAGAGACACTACCCAGTACAAACAACTGAACAAGAGCAAGAGAGAATCCTCAAAACATTATACATGCAGAAGAACCAGCTTCAACACAACCTGCCCTCACCAGCATGACAAAAATACAAGAGGTGGTGGACAGAGCGACCCTCATTTAACCAGCTGGTGGGAAGGAACAACCAAAAGAAAGACCCAACAACAATCAAAACCCAAAGACAAACACAGGCCCGACTTAAATGACAGCCCAAGACCAGTGAGCTCAGGAGATAAAGGAAACTGCACCACTGAAACTCACTGGTATTCTACCACAGAAGTTCACACCATAAACTCAGGGAGCCAGAACACATCAATTTGAGAAGCGGAGGCTAACAAGAAGAGTCTCACAATCAATGGGAAGACAGAGAAACAATCCCCAAATGAAAGGAAAGGATGAAGCCTCAGAAAGAATGCTAAATGAAATAGAGGCAACTCAACTATGAGATATTGAGTTCAAACCAATGATTGTCGGGAAGCTCAATGAGCTCACAATGAGCTATCACAAACTACAGGAAAGCTACAATGAACTCACTGAAAACCATATCAACATGAAAAAAGAAATAGAAACCGTCAACAAGGACCAAGAGGAAATGAAGAATACAATTTCTGAACTGGAGAGCACAGTAGAAGGAATGAAAAAGCAGGATTGATGAAGCAGAAGATTGGATCAGCTAGCTAGAGGACAAAGTAGAAGAAAACACCCAGGAAGAGCAAAAAAAAAAAAGGAAAAGAGGCTCAGAAAGAATGAAGAGGGATTAAGAGAAATGCAAGAGAATATGAGACATAATAATATCTGTATAATAGGGATATCAGAAGCAGAAGAAGAAGAGCAAGGGATAGAAAACCATTTGAAAACGTAATGATGGAAAACTTCCCTAGTTTGATGAGAGAAAAAGTCACACAAATCCAGGAAACACAGAGAGTTCCAATCAAGAGGAACCCAAAGACACCCACCTCAAGACACATCATAATTAAAATTGTAAAATTTCAAGACAAAGAGAGAATCTTAAAGGCAGCAAGGGAAGAACAGGAAGTAACATACAAGGGAGCTCCAATAAGGCCAACAGCTGACTTCTCAATGGAAACACTCCAAGCCAGAAGAGAATGGCAAGAAATATTCCAAGTAATGAGGACCAGAGGTCTGCAACCAAGGCTACTTTACCCAGCAAGGCTCTCAATCAAGATAGAAGGCCAAAAAAGAAGTTTCCAAGACAAAAGAAGTCTAAAAGAATATACCTCCACCAAACCAGCTCTGCAAGAGATACTAAAGGGACTGCTCTAAGGAAAGGAAAGAAAAGAGAGAGAGACAGAGAAGAACACAGGTACGAAAGTGGCAATGAATAAGTACCTATCAGTAATAACCTTAAACATAAATGGATTAAATGATCCAATCAAAAGACATAGACTACTGAATGGATAAGAAAGCATTACCCACACATATGTTGCCTACAAGAGACTCACCTCAGGACAAAAGATCTACACAGACTAAAAGTGAAGGGCTGGAAACAAATTTTCCAAGCTAATGGACAGGAAAAAAAGTGGGGTAGCAATACTCATATCAGACAAAATAGACTTCCAAAAAAGAGCCATAAAGAGAGACCCAGAAGGTCACTTCATAATGCTCAAGGGAAGAATCCACCAAGTAGACATAAACATTGTAAAGATATATATACCCAACATAGGGGCACCCAAATACATAAAGAAAATATTGGAGGACTTCAAGAAGTATATTGACAGCAACACAATTATAGTAGGGAATTTTAACACCCCACTATCAAAAATGGACAGATCTTCCAAACAAAAATATCAACAAAGATATTGTGGCATTGAACAATGCCCTAGAGGAAATGGACTTAACTGATATATATAGGGCCCTTCATCCCAAAGAAGCAAAATACACATTCCTTTCAAATGCACATGGGACATTTTCAAAGATAGACAACATGATAGGACACAAAGCAAGCCTCAACAAATTCAAGAAAATTGAAGTTATACCAAGCATTTTCTCTGACCACAAGGGACTGAAACTGGAAACCAACTGTAAGGGAAGAAACCCAAAACACTCAAAATCATAGAGATTGAATAACATGCTACTAAACCATGAATGGGTCAAGAATGAAATAAGGGAAGAAATCAAAAAGTTTCTGGAAACAGACGAAAATGAACTCACAACAAACCAAAAATTATGGGACACAGCCAAAGCAGTCCTGAGAGGGAAGTTCATACTGATACAGGCCTACCTAAAAAAAGATAGAAACATTTCAAACAAACAACCCAACCCTACGTCTACAAGAACTTGAGGAAAAACAACAAAAACAGCCCAGAGCAAGCAGAAGGAAGGAAATAACCAAGATCAGAGCAGAATTAAATGACACAGAGACTAAAAGCACAATTCTAAGGATCAATGAATCCAGAAGCTGGTTCTTTGAAAAGGTAAACAAAACCGACAAGCCTTTAAGTAGGCTCATCAAGAAAAAAAAAAGAGAAAGGATCCAAATAAACACAATCAGAAATGAAAGAGGAGAGATTACAACTGACACCATGGAAGTGCAAAGGATTGTAAGAAATTACTATGAAGAACTGTATGCGAAGAAATTTGAAAACCTAGGTGAAATGGACAAATTTCTAGAAGAATATAATCTCCCAAAACTCAATAAAAAAGAAACAGAAAGCCTGAACAAACCAATAACAGCAGATGAAATTGAAGCAGTAATCAAAAAACTCTCGACACACAAAAGTCCAGATCCAGATGGTTTCACAGGAGAATTTTAGAAAGCATTTAAGAAAGAACTAACCCCTATCCTTCACAGACTATTCCAAAAAATCCAGAATGATGGAAGTCTCCCAAACTCTTTTTTATGAAGCCAGCATCATCCTAATCCCAAAACCAGATAAAAACATAGCAAAGAAAGAAAACCTCAGGCCCATATCGCTAATGAACACAGATGCCAAAATCCTCAACAAAATATTGTCAAACTGCAGGCAATAATATATTAAAAAGATCATACTCCATGACCAAATGGGATTCATCCCAGGGATGCAAGGATGGTTCAGTATTCACAAATCAGTAAATGTAATAAACACATCACATAAACAAAAGCAAAGAGAAAAAACACATGATCATATCAATAGATGCAGAAAAGCTTTTGATAAGGTACAGCACCTATTTATGATTAAAACACTCACCAAAGTGGGAATAGAGGGAGTATTCCTTAACATAATAAAGGCCATATATGAGAGACTTACAGCCAACATCATACTCAATGGACAAAAACTAAAATCTTTTCCCCTAAGACCAGGAACAAGACAAGGTTGTCCACTTTCACCACTTTTATTCAATATAGTATTGGAAGTTTTAGCCATAGTGATCAGACAAGAAAAAGAAATAAAAGGCATCCAAATCGGAGAGGATTAAACAAAACTGTCATTGTTTGCAGATGACATGACAGTGTACCTAGAAAACCCTATAGACTCCGCCAAAAAACTGCTTGACCTAATAAACATATTTGGCAAAACAGAGGGATACAAAATCAATATCCAGAAATGAAACGCATTTTTGTATATGAACAATGAAACAGCAGAAGCGGAAATCAAGAAAAAAATCCCATTCAATATAGCAAAAAGAAAAATAAAATACATAGGAATAAGTGTAACCAAGGAGGTAAAAGACCTGTATATAGAAACCTACACAACACTGAAGAAAGAAATTAAGGCAGGGACAAACAAATCGAAACATATACTGTGTTCATGGATTGGAAAAATTAACATCATCAAAATGTCCATACTACCCAAAGCAATTTACAGATTCAATGCAATACCTATTAAAGTACTAATGGCATATATCACAGACTTAGGACAAACACTTCAAAAATTTATATGGAACCATGAATGACCCCAAGTAGCTGCTGCAATTTTGAGAAAGAAAAGCAAAGTAGGAGGGATCACAATACCTGATAGCAAGCTGTATTACAAGGCCACTGTAATCAAAACAGCCTGGTACTGGCATAAAAACAGGCACTTGGACCAGTGGACAGAACAGAGAGCCCAGAAATAAGCCCAAGTCTCTATGGTCAATTAATATTTGACAAAGTGGGCAGTAACACAAAATGGAGTAAAAACAGTCTCTTCAACAAATGGTGTTGGGAAAACTGGACAGCTTTGTACAAAAAAATTAAACTTGAGCACCAACTTACACCATACACAAAAGTAAATTCAAGGTGAATAAAAGACATAAATATAAGCCATGTCACCATTAAAGTCCTAGAGGAAAACATAGGCAGGAAAATCTCAGATATTTCACGCAGCAACATTTTTACTGATATGTCCCCCAGAGCAAGGGACATAAAGGAAACTAAACAAATGGGATCTCATCAAAATAAAAAGCTTCTGCACAGCTAAAGAAAACAGTATTAAAATAAAAAGATAACCAACTGTATGGGAAAACATATTTGCCAATGATATGTCAGACAAGGTTTTAATCTCCAAAATATATAAAGAACTTACACGACTCCACTCTAAGAAGACAAGCAACCCAATTAAAAAATGAGCAAAGGACTTGAGCAGACACTTTTCCAAGGAGGACATATAGAGGATCCAGAAACACATGAAACAATGCTCAGTATCACTAGCTATCAGAGAGATGCAAATTAAAACCACAATGAGATAACACTTAACATCAGTCAGAATGGCCATCATAAACAAAGTAATAAATGAGTGCTGAAGAGGTTGTGGAGAAAAGGGAACCCTAATGCACTGTTGGTGGGATTGCAGATTGGTACAACCAGTATGGAAATCGGTATGGAATTTTCTCAGAAAAGTAAAAATGAATCTGCCTTTTGACTCAGCAATTCCACTGCTAGGATTATATCCTAATAACCCTGAAACACCAATCCAAAAGAACCTATGCACCCCAATGTTCATAGCAGCACAATTTACAATAGCCAAGTGCTGAAAGCAACCTAGATGCCCATCAGTAAATGAATGGATCAAAAAACTATGGTACATTTACACAATGGCATTCTATGCAACAGAAAGAAAGAAGGAGCTCCTACCCTTTGCAACAGCATGGATGGAACTGGAAAGCATTACGCTAAGCGAAATAAGCCAGGAGGTGAAAGACAAATACCATATGATCTCACCTTTAACAGGAACCTAAACAAAACAAAGAAACAAGCAAAATATAACCAAAGACACTAAAATAGAGAACAGACTGACAGTGTTCAGAGGGGAGAGGAGAGGGAATTTCAGGGCAATTTCAGAGGAAAAGAGGAAGGGTTTACAGGAACAAGTATAAAGGACAGATGGATAAAAAACTAGAGGCGGATGGAAATGGGAGGGAGAAGAGGAGGGCTGCATGGGTGGGCTAGGATGATAGTAAAAGACAGAAAATTGTACTGCAACAACAATTAAAATAAAAGTTTAAAAAAGAATAGAAAGAGTGGATATATAAATGACCAAGTTATAGAAAATATAGATGCATAGAAAATATCATCTAAGATTTCAACCCAGTGCTGCTGGTTCCAGAGCCCACATATGTCACAGTCATCAGCACCTCTTCTAGTCAGAGCCCATGTTTTCATTATCTGTGTACATATCATATTGTCTCCTTTTTATAAGAAGAGAAACTTCTTGAGGTCATATTTTCCCCTTAGCCATCTCTACAACAAGGTAAATTACAGAAATAAAAGAATGTAAGAATAAATGCCTACATTTTTTGTTTCCCCCAGCACTCTATTAGGTTCGTGAACCACACTGTTGAGTTACCCCAAAGGATTTATATGGGGAAGTGAGGGTTCATAATTTATCAATAGAAACTGCTATTTACCAATGCCTGCCCTATTCCTATATGTCCTCTTTTCTACAGCACCTATAACATCTTAAAGTGAAGAAAATAATAAACAAACTTTGGATCATTTCAACATATACAGACCCCTAGTTAATTCTGTTTACTCTATGATCCCTTTTCTTTGGGGAAACTACAGGAACTAGAAGCATCTTTTTATTTTTATTTTCATATTGTCTGTGATTTGCTTCCCCCACATTTACATTTACAAGAGGGCTATACTTTGAGCAGATACAGAAACTTGTTTGTTTCTATGAACAGATACAGAAACTTTCTGTGTTTCTATGTAACCTCAAGGCTTAAAAAATGTGTTTGGTATGTAATAAGTACTTAATAAATAATTGTTGAATTGAATAATGAATGCATTTCTCATTTATTCATAACCTAACAAATACTTACTAGCATCTATAACATTCCAGACAATATGTTTCAAACTGGGGATACAATAGAGAACAAAAGCACACTCAAAACACTTATAAGTACAAACTAGTCAAAGTAATAAGCATTTATATTATAATGCAATACAAGCATATGATAGGTAGTAATAAGCACAAGTAACAGTCAAGTTGCATTAGAGGAGCCTTAGATCTAGACTCTAGGATCAGGGAATACCTCTGAAACCTGAAAAATAGAGCCTGAAGTTACTGATTTCTAAAGTATATTCTCTGAACTAGGAGTCAGCAAACTTTTCTTTGTGAAAAGCCAGATAGTAAATATTTTAAGCTCTAGGTCACATATGGTCCCTGTCACAACTACTCAAATTTCTCCTCCTAGCAAAAGCAGTAATAGACTCTGCATGAACAAATAGGTGTGGCTCTTTTCCAATAAAACTATAATTAAAATAGCAAGCCCTTGGCTGGTGTGGCTCAGCAGGTTGAGTGCCCACCTGTGAACCAAAGGGTCATTGGTTTGATTCCCAGTCAGGGTACATGCCTGGGTTGTGGGCCAGGTCCCCAGTAGGGGGCATATGAGAGGCAACCATACATCGATGTTTCTCTCTCTCTTTTCCCCTCTCCCTAAAAATAAATAAATAAATTATCTTAAAAAAAAAAGAATAACAAGTGGCATCACAAGATACATTTTGTGCAATCCTAACCGGAACCCATGGTATTAAAATTATTTTTGAATACTACAACCCTTTGTTTTTACCTGGAATTCCAATATCTAATGAAACAAAATTAGAATGGCCAAGTTGAAAGGTGAGGTGGGAGTTTAGAGACCTTTATCTCCCTTCTTGAATGGAAAGAGAATTAGCTGTAGGCTTCCATCTGCAGGACAAGAATTGTCAACTTTTTTACCTTTTTTCTTCCCTGGCTTTCTCCCCATCTCTATTAATAGGTGATGCCAATGAGGTTGTTCTCATTAAAATAATCAAACCTACTTAATTTACTGTTCAAAACAGTAACCTAGTCCAATTCACCCAGTATTTACTTGAAGACACTGCCAAGACCTGAACTGTGTCCCCCTGAAACTCATATGTTGTTGACCTAACCCCCAATGGGACTGCATTTGTAATAGTGCCTATAAGGAGGTAAAGTTAAATGAAATTGTAGGGTGGGGCTTTGATCCAATAGAATTAGTGTCCTTATAAGATAAGACACAGCAGGAAAGAGCTTATTTTCTCTCCTTGCACACCTACTAAGGAAAGGCCACGGGAGCACACAGCAAAAAGGTGGCTATCTACAAATGAGGATAAGAATCCTCACCAGGAAACAACTATGCTGGCATCCTGAACTCAGAATTCCATCCTCCAGAACTGTGAGAAAACAATTTGTATTTTTAAGCCAACCAGTCTAGGGTATTTATTGTAGGAAACTAAAAAGACTAAGACAGATACTTGTCAAAAGAAAAGCGAGCTGGAGTTCTCTGTCATACTTTAAGATCAAAGTCAATCTTTGACCTTTCGTAAGCCTTTTTACGAAGCTGCTTCATGGAGATCACAAGTTTCCTTTAAGGCAGCACTTACACTTTTTGTGTGTGTGTGTGAGAGTCACTCAATTAATCCTAATGGTTTCTGACTACATAGTGCTGCCCTAACTTTTGAAGGAAGCTTGTAAACCCAGTGTGTAAAAATGAGCAGATGTTACTTCAGAGATCATTATTACTCATTCTTGAGTGGTAGCATGTATGCTTACCCAAAAAAGTCACCCTTAAACTGCTGCCTGTCCAATATGTCTTTCTCTTCTAGGCCCATGCTATTCTTTGGGGAAGGTGATATAATGAATAGGCAATGCACACATATGACTGCTGACTCTAACTGAGAAACTAGCAGAGTTGAAAGCTAAGTAGATGAATGTAGCAGAAAAGCTTGTTAACAGCCCAGAAGTCACAAAGAGGATGCTGTGAAAACTGTCTGGGGGTTGTCAAAGACAGGTTGGTAAGTGTGCAGAACATCTTGCTTGTCTTGACATTAGAGCTACTGTGAATGATCCAATTAATAATACTCTTGGGGAGTCTATCATAAGCAGCTTGGGCCCTCAAAGGGTTGCCTACATTAAAACTAAAGAAGCATTCTTCTATATCTGAGTGAGCAGAAGATGTATTTTCTCTGTAATCTGAAAAATGCTTAATAGAAAGTCTTTGTACTCTAAGATTTTCATGGTACACTATTTCTTCACTAGAGAGATGGGATATGGGCATTAGTTTTTTATGACAATATAGAAACCCAGATTTACTGCTTCCACTTGTATTCTTCAGAGCTACAGTTTGAGATGCATGACCTTAGCCAGTGCTGAGGGATTACTATAGAATATTTGAAAGGCATAACTATGACTCTAACTCTCTTTACAATTTAGTCCCCAAACTCCCGGGGAAGTCAAAACTTGATGGTGACTTAGAAGGCCAGTTGGTAAAGTAGTAACACAGAGTGCTTGTCAAAAAACATAGGAAATTTTATGCCCATGTGGGGTATTTCCTTTTCAAAAAGCAGTCCCCTCTGAAATTTTAAACTTGTACCAGTAATGTTGGCAGTGTACAAACAATTTCTGGAATTCATTTTGAAAATTAATTTACATTCTATTCAACCTTGTCCATGTCAGATATTTACCATTCTTAACTTGTAATTAGATTGTTTGCAGCAACCAAAATATACTTGAAGCCTGTTTTTGATGAATTATTCAGGTAAGCTAATTATTAATACTTTAGAACTCAAAATGATGTGAGACAGTAAAGTAATGAAACTTGTTTTTTTTTTAATATGGCCAGAAATTTTGCTCTGATGGGACCTTCCAAAGAGACACTCAAGAGAGGTTTTTGACAAAAGCAGCATAGAATGAAGAGGTGTGAACCTGTCCAATGGGCCTATTCTCAAAGGGGGAATACCCATTTGTATGGATACATTCTGATGAGCCTATTAAGCAATTGACCACATTCTTTTATAATCAAAATACATTTGAACTTAGTGGTTTTGACCAAGTAGTAGGTCATGTTTAGAAGATCAAAAGGAGCCAAATTCCATAGAACTTTGAGATCGTGGTAGGGAGTTTAGATTTATTCTAAATATAAGGAACTGTTGGGAGGTTTTAAGAGGAGGAGTAGAACACCCTG
This sequence comes from Phyllostomus hastatus, assembly GCF_019186645.2. Classification (NCBI taxonomy): domain Eukaryota; kingdom Metazoa; phylum Chordata; class Mammalia; order Chiroptera; family Phyllostomidae; genus Phyllostomus; species Phyllostomus hastatus. Next base: position 3,769,982 of record NW_025333841.1, on the reverse strand, counting down.
GATTAACTTTATGTTCTGGTCAAAATGAATTAGAGGGGAGCTGGGTTAATCTGAGTCATGTAGTTGTTTCTGTTACCCAGATACAAGATCATGGTAGCTGGATTAATGGCAATAGAGACTGAAAAAAGTGACCAGAATTAAGAGATGTGTAGGAAATAATGAGCTAACACAGCTTAAACTTTATAGCACTGTCACATATTTCCCTCAATATACATGGATAGTATCACATCACAATGCAGATACACTTGCTGATTAGCTGGCTTAACATAAGGGTAAATTTGAGAGAGTGATTGAGCCATATAAACTGTAATTTTGTATAATTAATATGCTTATTTATAGACAGTGGTGAACAACTAGTGACTTTTTTCAACTAGTAATTTTAAAACAGTGATTCATAAAACAAAAGAATATGACTTAGAATATTCCTATTGAACACTGCGGTAATATTTGAATAGATATAGCCTGTCATACCTGATAATTTATATGTGAGCAGTTGGATTCAAAGTGAGCTTCGGCTCCCATTTGAGAAGAGTGCTTTTTATAGTAATTGCTAATTTGGCAGGGTTCACTTTTTGGTGGGAGTTCTTAATAAATTGTTTCTTTGAATAGAAATGGTCCTAGTACATTTGTCTGTGAATTATTCTTCCCTGATATCAGCTGTTTCTGTGGCACTGATTTCTTCTCATTATGACAAACTGACCTGTTACCAATTATTTTTGGTTCAAAATTGCTAACGATATCTCTTGGAACATTGTCCTGGTAGAGAGAGCCTCAGCTGGAACATAAACAAGCCCAGATGAACTTGTCATCTGCTCTGGAAGATGCTTTGGAATTGCCCCAGCAACACAGGTCTGATTGTCCAGTGTTCAGAATCATGCATTCCTGTGCTGTAACCACACTGGGCAACCGTAGCACCAAAATATCTTTAGTTCATAAATCTTCATTCACCCAGGTTGGGTTGTTGTTTGGAAAGGCATTCTTAGAGATGCCCTACAGAGCAAGGTCATTTCATTTTCATACAAAAATCAGTTCAAGAGGTTTAAGAGACATGCACAAGAAAAATCAGTTGTGAGAATTCAGCCAAGTGAGTTCCCAAAGATGACAAAAGTATTATTCAGTCCAATGCAGAAGGCAAATGAGATAAGATTGTTACTTAAAATTATATAACAAAGCAACTGGAGGTTGTTGCTGTTATTTAGATATTTACATATTATCAATATAAAGAAACTGTGGTAAAAAATATATTTTTAGCCCACCATTGCATCTTCCTAGTCTTGCAAGTAGAACACAATTCACTAGTCCTCATATAGTTATGTGAGGAACATGTGATGGAGTACTGGTTGGTTAGTAGAAACGGAAGCAGAAGTGACGTGATGTTTTTACTGTGATGCATTTTTGATGGTTGCAGATGTAAGGGGGGTATGGGGGAATAGGTGAAGAGGTGAGGGGATTAAGTACAACTTCACACCAGTGAGAATGGCCATCATAAGCAAATCAACAAACAACAAGTGTTGGAGGGGATGTGGAGAAAAGGGAACCCTAGTACACTGTTGGTGGGATTTCAGACTGGTGCAGCCACTGTGGAAAACAGTATGGACTTTCCTCAGAAAACTAGAAATGGAACTTCCTTTTGACACAGCAATCCTACTGTTGGGATTACATCTTAAGAACCCTGAAACACCAATCCAAAAGAACCTATGTACCCCAATGTTCATAGCAGTACAATTTACAATAGTCAAGTGTTGGAAGCAACCTAAGTGCCCATCATTGAGTGAGTGGATCCCAAAACTGTGATACATTTACACAATGGAATACTACACAGCAGAAAGAAAGAAGGAGCTCCTAACCTTTGTTACAGGTTGGATGGAACTGGAGAGCATGTGAAATAAGCCAGGAAGTGAAGGACAAATACCATATGATCTCACGTTTAATAGGAACCTAATCAACAAAACAAACAAGCAAGCAAAATTTAACCAGAGACACTGAAATTAAGAACAAACTGATGGTAACCAGAGGGGAGGTGGGATGGAGATAATGAGGTGGGGGGGGAGGTAAAGTGTTTTCAGGAACAACTATAAAGGACATAAGGACAAAACCAAGGTGGGGGGTGGAATCAGGGGAAGGAGGTGGGGATGGCTGGGTGGGGGGAAGTAGTGGGGAGGAAAGGCAGATAACTGTACTTGAACAACAGTAAAATTTTAAAAAATAAGTACAAATAAGTAGTTACAGAATAGCCATGGGGATGTAAAGTACAGTATAGGAAATGGAGTAGCCAAAGAACTTATATGCATGACCCATGGGCATGAACAATGGTATGGAGGTTACCTGAGGGAGTAGAGGGTGTTAGGTAGAGGGAGCAAAAGGGGAAAATAGGACAGTTGTAATAGCATAATCAATAAAATATAATTTTGAAAATTAATAAAAAGAACAAATGTGTCTCCTCTAAGCTATTTCTCTCAAAACTGCATGAAAATGGGAACAAAATACTCAGTGATGACAGTAGCACAAAATGGTTGTAATCAAGATATCTGAGTCACTTATTGGAAGTGAACCATTGGACCATAGTGTGAGAAATGCTTCTCTTTTGAGTCACTGACATTTGGGGGAGGTACTTATTTTTAATTTCAACACATCTTAGATAAATAATAATAATGATAATAGCAGCAGCTATTGTTTGTGAACCACATAACAGTGTAGGCATTGTGCTGAACACTTTACAAGAGATATATTATCTTCAGAAACAAAATCTTTCAGGTGAATATTCTAATTCCATAAATTAAAAGCTGATTCAAAAAAAGAAATATTTTGGCCCAAGTCTTACAGCAAATAAACATGTCACAGACTACTTACCTAGATCTAAATATATATTATTTTCACTATGCTACAGCTACCACTGAGTACACATATTTTCACTGGTGGTTCCCATATTTCACAGGGAAATTTTCAGTATTGGGGTTTCTTAATAGTAAGGACTCCATAAGTCTTAGCAAAAAGCCAGAAACAATCTGGAATAAATGAATGGATTAAACAAAGGGCCAAATGTAATTTCAACTCCTTAACGGTTAAGGAGTAGTTACATTTATACAGTCCTAAAATTAGTTTGGCCCTTTGAAGGCAACCATGAGGCTGATGTAGCTCCTGGTGAAAATGAGTTTGAAACCCCTGATTTAGATAATATTTAATACTCTAACAATGGTCACCACCTTTGGAAGATACTCATTTACAAACTGTTTATTTTTTTAAAGGACAAGAACATTTGTTTTGAAAGATTTTATTTATTTAGATTTAGGGAGAGAGGAAGAGAGGAAGAAAGAGATGGAGAGAAACATCCATCAGTGGCCTCTCACACACCCCCTAATGGTGAACTGGCCTGCAACCCAGGCATGTGCCCTGATGGAGAATCAAACCTGCAACCTTTGGCTTGCAGTCCAATGCTTAATCCACTGAGCCACACCAGCCAGAGCACAGCTTGTTTATTATTAAGAGAAAATTTATAGTGTGTTAAGGGACATCAATAAGTACATCTAATTAGAATTTTACCTGATATCTTGTAGCGTTATATGTCTAAACAGATTTTTTCATGCCATGTGTGAATATAAAGTAATAAAATTAATTTCTTGTGACTTTTTTCAATATATCTTAGAAGTCATTGCCAATATAAAAGTTCCAAAGGCATTTTGAGCAATGGGACCATCACTGGAATATGTATGTATTCTCCCAAGGGGACTACTTAGAAAGATAACACTCATTTAGATGTATAAATTCTGGTTCGTTTGCTTTTAAAATGTGCATTTACATTTATTTGTGTCTCCACTATGTTCTTATGTATCTTTGTAATACCTATCTGCAGATTTTCCTTAACATAAATGCAGTGTTGGGAAAAAATGCCTTTGAAATAACACATGAAATTGGAGACAGTCTTCTTCAATTAATGGAGATAAGATAGTATCAAAAGTTTCTACTTATTAGAGGTGCATAAGTAGAATTCATGCTGAGTGTTGGCAAGCTGGTATAATGGATAAAAGTTCAATGTCAGACACCTTGGTTCTAGAATTGGTTTGGCCTTGTAACAAGAAAATATGGATAAATGTTAATAATGCTATTCATTCATTGATTCTTCCTTTGCTCATACATTTATTAACTTACCACCTAGTTTTTGAAAAACATGAAATGCTCACTAGATTCTAGTCACTTTGGGGATCATGAAAATTTTCTTAAAAATTAGCCCCTTTCCAGAAAGTGCTTTCAATCAAGTAGATAAAATTTCAAACTTTCTAAAGTTAAAAAAACTCCCTTAATTATCTCATCAATTTATTGTGAGGTTCTAAGGACCTTTTATTGTGAGGATCAATTTATTGTGAGGTTCTAAAGAACTTATGTGAAATTGGTTTAGGAGATCTAAATTACTGTACTTATATACAGGAATTAACATGAGACCCTTTACAAAAAGTACATGGCATTGAAACTGGTGTATTGATATAGGAAATACTTTTTCTCTTTAAGTAGTCATTTTGTTAGTTTCATTTGAAGTATTTTACAAAATTGAAATGGGACAAAAGGGTGGAATAATCGAGAATGAGAGTAAGAGGACAAGATAGAGGTTTGAGCGGCAGTCATGTTAAGGTCTAGAAGAGGTCTGCAGTGACAAACATGAGGCTTTGAATTCATGAGGGTGGTGTCAAAGCAGGCATACAAGACAACTAAGAGTGAAAGGAAATACGGATAGAGTGGTGTAAGAGTGTGGGTGGCAGGATGTGAGGGTGATCTGGCTGTGATATCTGTCATCCCATTGATTGCCAGGGTTGATTCAGCTGATCTGGCTGGCTAGGTGGGTGTCCCCTTCCTCCCTCACCAATCTATGTGTATCCCTCCCAAAGCTGAGTGCTCAGTTGAAGAGGATGACCTTCCCAACTACAGGAGAGGACCAGTCTTTGGTCAAGGGTATACGAGTACTTGTGCTCCCCTGCTAGAACCACCAAACAAGCTCTCAAAGAATGTGGGTGGCATAGCTTTTATACTTTTCTCAAAGATTTATGGACATCATCCTTAATGTGAAAGACAGAACTTCAGTTTCTATGCAGCTTAAGGGTTATTGAGGTGCAAGGAACTAGAAACAGAAATCTATCCCAAGATCAAAGAAAGAACAAATTTATTGTAAAGTTGCAGGGGAAACTTATAGAAATTATTGCAGAAAATAAAGCTTGAATTCACAGAAATGAGAAAATAATTCTTTTGCTCTCTTCTGACCTCAATATCCCCCTTTATCTTCTTTTACTTTGAGGTTACGTGGTATATATCCTTTGCTTCTCCTTCCATGTTAGCATTGGTCTTTTTTGCTCTCTAGAGTTTGGACCATAGAGTTGGTATACTTGAGTTGAAATCTTGAATTTGTTGCTTTGATCTGTGTTACTTTTGTCAAACCACTTAAATTCTATGTTCTTCCATTTTCCCATCTGTAAAAAGGTGATAAAATACCTTCCTTTTATTGGGCTGAGGTGAAGATGAATTACTTTAATTTGTTTAAAAACACTTAAAAGAGTTCCTGACTCCTAATAAGTGCTTCATGAGTATTTTATACCATCTTTTAGTCAGGCTCCCCATAAATAATCTACTCAGGTTCTTAAGCCAATTTTCACTTTCCAAAGGAGGGAGGATTTGTTTAGCTCTGACACTACATTGCTGTAGGAGCTTGACCAACTAACTCCCATCCATGCTAGGCATTTAGGTTTCCTCTAAAATAAAATGAGGTTGGATTTGATGTATGCCAAAAGACCTCTGCTAGTGCTAAGATTCCACAATTCTCTGAAACTGCTCCCTTTTAACAAACTCAGACATGCATTAAATTTCACGTACTATGCATTTTCTTTATAAATAATATGCATTAAACAGCTAAGATTCAAGAGTAAAGACAAATCTAAACCACAACAGATGTAAATTTGTCATCCATTTCCCTACTCCCTGCACCCTACTTTTGCAGGGAGACATTAAAACTACCTACATTTTCTTTCAAAGGCTCGAAAACAGAAGGCATTGATTTGGCACATGAAAAACACCCCATGACAAATATGAATTTGTTAGAAACTGAAACAGTTTAGGAAGGGACTGACTTGAAGAAAAAAATTGGAAAGGGAAATTAGCAAGAATAATTGAGGGAGGAATAAATAATTAACAATCTCCATAGCTTCCGTTAGACACTATTAAGAGAGCAGAATCTGGCCATGTGGTGATATGATTACACAAACTGATGAGATTACTAAGTGTAAATAAACATAACTCTCTTTCACTTTGCTCTGTTTTATTTGTTTCCAAAATAAAAATATCCCTTCTAAGACATTATCAGTCTTGGAGTACTGGGAAGCAGCATATCAATTAATAAACCATTTAGTGCAAGGTCTCACTGTGGTGGGATTTTCAGAGCTTCTAGAATAAAAGCTTCATGAGTCAGCTAATGCTAAAAGAGTCTCCTTTCTCCTAACTCCACAGAGAAATGAAAGCTGCCCACTGGTGTTTAGAGGTTATGTGTGTCTGCATAGGCTTGTGTGTATGTGTGTATATATGTGCGGGGGTAGTTGTATATTCTGGGTATTTTCTAAAATATTACAAACTAGAAAGCTAAAAAAATATTGAATTTTCCATAATGCTTTCATTGTGAGAAACTAAATGCTTAACTGTGCTATTATTTTTCATTCAGTTATTCATTGTTTAGTTATCTTGTCCAAATGAAACTGAACGCTAAATACTACAAAAGTATTCATAATAAGGTAATGGTTAATGGAAACAGTAAAATAGATTTTGTTGTAACCATTTCAAAATCTCAACTAGTTTTGTTTCCTAAATATATACATAGTATTAGCACCAATCACACATTTAAATTTACTATGTTAAAATATGTGTGGGGAGTAACTGCTCAGTGGATACAGGGTTTCCTCTTATAGTGATAAAATGTTTTGGAACTAGATAAAATAGTAGTTGTATAACATTGTGAATCTACTAAATTCCACTGAATTGTATACTCCAAAATGTTTAATTTACACTACACCTTAATAAAATAATAACAAAAATGTGTAAGTGGACGCTTTTAGTAAGTTCATAGTTTGTTTTCTTTGAATATGATGAACTTAATGTTTTGTAGTTCTTAATGAAATATAAAACCATCATTCTTTGGTCACTCTGGAAGCTACATCTGGTCCTTCCTAAATGTCTGTCTACAAAGTCATGATTTAAAATGGGCCCTCTATTATGTTGCTAAAGTGATAGAGCTATTCCTTTGAAAGTGGCATCCACATTACATGCAGGATTTCTTTTTCCTTCCCTTGATCTCTTAATGATTACTTTGGTGATAGATGCTGGTGTAATCTAGCAGTGTTGAAACAACTCAGAGGCACTATGTTAAAGTAGACTGGGAGTACTTTTTCTGTAATTGTGGACAAAAGTGTTCCAGGTAGAAAAAAAATAGCATCTAAGGTAGAATTGGAACAGATAAAAGCTTTGCTACTTTGAGAAAAAATAAGAAAATCAGTGTAGCTCAGGTGCAGATAGACAGGAAGCTAATAAACAAGAATTAATGTGAAGAGGTTCACTTTATCTCTGTGAAGCCACTTGAGATCCTATGATACATGGGGTTTTCAAATTAACCCAATAGTGGCCCCTAGATATCAGTGAACACAATATGAAATTATAAAATATGTACATTATATACTCTTTCATGTCTGAATTCCTTTGTTCAACATGTTGTTACAGGCTTTTGTGGTTTGTTCATGTGCATTACTGTATGTAATTGCATTTGTCATTATACTATATTTATGTATTTCCTTTGTTGATGCACATTTAAAAAGTTTCAACTTTTGAGCTCTTACAAATAATTCTACTATGAACATGCTTTTATATGTCTTTTGATAGAAATATATACTCATTTTGGGGGATATCCAACTAGAAATAGTAATGTCACATCATAGAGTTTGCATATATTCTATTCTACCTTAGTATATACTCTCAATCAGTATGCCAAAGCAGTTGTATAAATATACACCTCTGCCAGCAATGTATAACAAACTGGTTGCTGGGTGTCTTTGCCAATACTTGAAATTGCCCATCTTTAATTTTAGCCACCCTGATAGTATCACATTGATATTTTAATGATTTCTTTGAGTACTAATTATTTTAAGCACCATATTGACATGTTTATTGGCCATTTTACTATCTTCTTTCACAACATGCTCATTTAAGTTTTATTCATTTTTCTTTTGGGTTGTTAGTCTTTTTATATTTACTTGTAACTCTTCATATATTTTTGATTCATTACCTGTGTTGGATATATATTTCAACTACCTTCTCCCACTTTGTATTTACATCTTCAGTCTTTTGAATATGAATATTATAAAATAGAAATTCTTAATTTTAATGAAGTACAGTATATCAATATTTTATGTATGCAAAGTGCTATTTCTTTGCCAGTTCTAGATCATGAAGATCTTCTCTTCTGCTTTCTCTAAAGTGCTTTATTGTTTTAATGCTCACTTTTATATCTGATTGCTTTGGAATTAATTTTCATGTATCAATTAAATACTTTTTTAAGATTTTATTTATTTACTTAAGATGGGGGGAAGGAAGGGAGAAAGGGAGGAAGAGAAACATCAATGTGTGGTTGTCTCTTGCGCACCCTCCACTGGGGACCTGACCTGGCCTGCAACACAGGCATGTGCCCTGACTGGGAATTGAACCAGCAACCCTTTGGTTCTCAGGCCATTACTCAATCCACTAAGCCACACCAGCCAGGGCAAGTAAAATACTTTTTACATGTGAATGTTAATTGGTCGAGTACTATTTACTGAAAATAACAACCTTTTCTTACTGTACTATAGTGGCATCACTGTCATAAACCAGGCTAATATATGTGTATGGGCCATTTTCTTGACTCATCATTGGGTTATTTTTCTATTATTGCACAAATATCATACTGTCAAAATTACCGTGGACTTCCAAATCTTTATATCTAGGGACTTACTTATTCCGACTTTGATTTCCTTCATAATATTTTGGTGTTCTTTAGTTATCTCATCCTATTGCATTTCCATGTAATTTGTAGATTTATCTCACACACAAACACCTATAACTTGACAAAATTTTTATTGAAACTTGGGATAATTTAAAACATTGAATCTTTTATTTTTAAATATTTATGTATTTAGTTTTAGAGAGAGGGAAAAGGAAGGAGAAAGAGAGGGAGAGGAACATCAATGTGTGGTTGACTCTTCCATCCCCCACTATGCACCACTATGCACCATCCCCACTGGGGACCTGGCCTGCAGCCCAGGCATATGCCCCGACCAGGATTTGAACCAGCGACCCTTTGGTTCGCAGGCCAGTACTCAATCTATTGAGACATACCAGTTAAAGCTAAAAGTTCTTTAAAATAAAAAATGACAATCAAAAGTACCTATCAATAATAACCTAAAATAAAAATAAATTACTCTAATCAAAAGACATAAGGTAGCTGAATGGATAAGTATACATGGCTCATATATATGCTATCTATAAGAGACTCACTTCAGAACAAAAGATACACACAGACTGAAACATGAAGGGATAAAAAAAATATTCCATGCAAATGGAAAGGAGAAAAAGCTGGGGTAGCAATACTTACATCAGACAAAATCAACTTCAAAACAAAGGTCATCTAAAAAGAGACAAAAGGGGGTCACTACATAATACTAAAAGGATTAATCCAACAATAGGATATAGCCTTTGTAAACATATATACAAGGTATGTCCAGAAGGTATCCAGCCATATAATATGAAAAATAGAGACATTTATTGAAGAAGATACAAGATACAAGAAACATTTTACATAGGACAATGATGCCTCAGTGCCCTTCAAAAGCAGGCAGCTTGGAACCTCACACAGTTTTCTTAAAGCCATCAGCTGCCCTGTTGGATTTTCCTGAATCTCATCAATGGTTTGAAATCTCTTCCCTTTCAAAGGTGATTTAGATTTGGGAAAAGCCAGAAGTTGCAGGGTGCCAAATCTGGATTGTAGAGGAGCTGAGTCACCTGGGTGATTTGATGTTTCTCAAAAAAAAAAATTCAGCATGAGACATGATGCATGAGCAGGTGCATTATCATGATGAAGCTGCCTGTCACCAGTTGCCCAAATCTGGGGCCTTCTGAATTATCCAAATACTTTCTGTGCAGGAGTGTTCTAGCTTAATACAAAATTTGATGCAGATTCATTACTCTAGTCACTCATTCATTTTGAATGTCATGGCCACACAGTCAACATCCTCAGTCAACAGCATCTACTGCCCTCACTGACTAATACAATGAAATTATCATTATTCACACATGCACATTCCAGCCCATTCCCCTTGGCTGCCAAGTTACACTGATGTCACACAAACCTTTCTCACTGTTAACAGTGGTTGGAATTTTCTGGACAGACCTCGTGCATAGGAGCACCTAAACATATAGAGAAAATTTTGGTGAACATTAAGGGAGAGATCAATAGCAGTAGAATCATAGTAGGGGATTTTAATACCTCATTGTCATCAATGGATAGATCTTCTAGGAAAAAAAAAAGTCAAAAGGGCAACAGCAACCTTAAATGACATACTAGATCAAATGAAATTAATTAAAATTTCATTTGATTTAAAATGAATTTGAGATAAAATGAAATTAATTAATTAGTTACAGAATATTTCATCCCAAAACAGCAGAATATGCATTCTTTTTAAGTGCAGATGAAACATTCTCAAAGATAGATGACATTTTAGGACACAGAATAAGTCTTAATAAGTTCAAGAAGATTGAAATCATTACCAAACATCTTCTCTTGGCCACACAGGTAAAAAACTAGAAATCAACTACAATAAAAAATTGAAAGGTATTAAAACACATGGAGGCTAAGTAGTATGTAATTAAACAATGAATGGGCTAACAATAAGATCAAGGAAGAAATCAAAACTCATCTGGAGACAAAAGAAGATGACCACACAACAACCAGAATCAAATCTATGGGACACAGTTAAAGCAGTCCTGAAAGGGAAGTTCATAGCATTACAGACCTACTTCAAAAAGAAAAAAATGAAAATGAATAATCTAACCCTACATCTAAAATAACTAGAAAAAGAACAACAAACCAAGCCCAGAGTATGTATAAGAAAGAAAATAATGAAGATCGGAGCTGAAATAAATTACATAGAGACTAAAAAAAAAAATACAAAAAATCAATGCAACCAAGAGGCACTTCTTTGAAAAGATAAAGAAGATTGATGAATCTTTAACCAAAATAATCAAGAAAAGAAAGAGGAGCCAAATAAATAAATAAATTCAGGAATGAAATACAGGAACTAACAACAGACATAACAAAAATACAAAGGACTGTAAGAAAATGCTATGAACAACTGTATGCCAACAAATCAAGCAATCTTGAAGAAATGGATAAATCCCTAGAAACATACAATCTTCCAAAACTGAATAAGGAAGAATCAGAAAACCTGAATAGGCTGATTACAACCAATGAAACTGAAGCAGTAATAAAAAATAAATCTCCCAGCAAACAAAATTCCTGAACCGGATAGCCTCATACGCAAATTTTACCAAACATTCAACCTAGAACTAACCCCTATCCTTCTTAAACTATTCCAAAATATTCAAGAAGAAGGAAGACTTCTAAGCTTATTTTATGAGTCCAGTATTATCTTAATTCCAAAACCAGATAAATACACTACAAAGGAAGATAATCATATGCCAATATCCCTGATGAACATAGATGCTAAAATCCTCAACCAAATATTAGCAAACCAGATCCAGCAATGCATTAAGAAGATCATATGCCATGATCAAGTGGGATTTATTCTGGGGATGCAAGTTTGATAGACTATTTGCAAATCAATAAATGGAATACACCACATGAACAACATGAAGAAAAAAATCACATGGTTACATCAATAGATGTAGAACAAGCATTTGATAAAATCCAGCACCCATTTAAGATAAAAACTCTCAGCAAAGTGGTAATAGCAGGAGAATAGTTCTACATAATAAAGGCCATATATGACAGATCCACAGCCAACCTCATACTCAATGGACAAAAACTAAAAGTGTTTCCCTTAATTTAAGATCAGGAACAGGACAAAGATGTCCATTTTTAATACTCTTATTAACATTGAACCAGAAGTATTAGCCACGGCAATCATACAAGAAGAAGAAATAAGCAGAATTTAATTTGGAAAGGAAAAAATAAAACCATCATTATTTGCAGATGGCATGATACTGTATATAGAAAACCCTTAAGACTCCTATAAAAGGTTACTAGACCTAATAACTGAATTTGGCTAAGTAGCAGAATACAAAATATATTTCAGAATCTGGTGGCATTTTTATATAACAATATTGAAATATCAGAGACAGTAATTAAGAACACAATCCAATTTACTATTGCAACAAAAACAATATGGTACATAGGAATAAATTTAACCAAGAAGGTAAAAGATCTGTACTTAGAAAATTAAAGGATATTGAAGAAATTAATTGAGGGGGATACAAATAAGTGGAACCATATATTGTGTTCATGGATTCAAAGAATTTACATCATTAAAATATCCATGTTACCTATAGCAATATATAGATTTAATGCACTACCTACTAAAATACCAATGGCATAACTTACAGATCTAGAACAAATATTCCAAAAATTCATATGGAACTAAGAAGACCCTAAATAGCTTCATCAATCTTGAGAAAGAAGAATAAAATTGGAGGTTTCCCACTACCTGATATCAAACTATACTAAAAGGCCATTGTAATCAAAACAGTCTGGTACCAGCTTAAGAGCAGGCATATAGATCAATGGAACAGAACAGAGAGCCCAGAAATAAATCCACACATTTAAGGTCAATTAATATTTGACAAAGGAGGCAAGAGCATGTGATAGAATAAACACAGTCTCTTCAATAAATGGTGTTGGGAAAATTGGGCAGGTACACACAAGAAAATGAAGCTAAGCCACCAAATTATACCATACACAAAAATAAACTCAAAATAGACAGAAGAGTTAAATGTAAATCACAAAACCATAAAAATCCTAGAAGAAAATATCGGCAGTGAAATCTCAGATATCCCTCATAGCAATATTTTTGCCGCTATATTTTCTTGGGCAAGGGAAACAGAAAAAATAGACAAAGGGAACTAAATAAAACTAAAAAGCTTTTGCACAGCAAAGGAAACCATCAACAAGATGAAAAAGGAACCCTCTGAATGGGAGAAAATATTTACCAAAGATAAATCTGATAAGGAGTCAATTTCCAAAATATATAAAGAACTTACACAAGTTAACACCAAAAAAAATTCTATTAAAAAGTAAGCATAGAACCTGAATAGACACTTCTCCAAAGAGGACTTACAGATGGCAATAAACACATGAAAAAATGCAAAACATCACTAGTCACCAGAGAGATACAAATTAAAACCACAACGATATATCACCTCGCATCAGCCAGATTGCCATTATCAATAAATCAGCAAACAACAAGTTCGTGTGAGGATGTGGAGAATAAAGAACTCTTGTGCATTCTTGGTGGTAATACAGATTAGTGCAGCCACTGTGGAAAGCAGTATAGAGTTACCTCAAAAAATTAAAAATGGATCTGCCTTTTCACCCAGCAATTCTACTTCTGGAAATATATCCTAAGAAACCTGAAACACTAATTCGAAAGAATATATGCACCCTTGTGTTCATTGTAGTGTTCTTTACAATAGCCAAGATCTGGAAACAGTCCAACTACCCATTAGTAGAAGAGTGGATAGAAAAGCTGTGGTACATTTACGCAATGGAATACTACTTGACTGTAAACAACAAACAAACAAAAAAAATGAATAAATCTTGTCTTCTGTGACAACATGGATGGACCTGGAGAACATTATGCTAAGTGAAATAAGCTAGTCAGAGAAAGACAAATACCATATGATTTCACTCATATGCGGAATTTAATTAACAAACTGAACTAACAAAATGGAGACAGACTCACAGAGAGCACTATGACAGCTGGAGGGTGGAGTCATTTAGAGGATAGACAGATCAAGCAAAAAGGCAAAACAACTCATGAACATAGACAATGTGGTGATTGCTGGGGGTAGTACATAGGGACTACATGTTAATGATAAAAATTACAATAAAGATTAAATCAATAAAAATAAAATGATGGTCAAGGTAATGCAACAAAAGTTCAAGCTTTACATTAAAAAAGTGCAGAGGCAGTCCAGATGTAATTGCAAACATCCATTGAATACTGGAGTGCTTCAAATACTTTCAGAAGAGGGTTAGTCTGTGTTTCATAAACTCCTGTAAAGCCTTAGACCTGATCTTGAAAAGCTATAGGTTGTTCTGAAATAGATGAGTGTGCCTCAGCAGTTGATCATCCTGGTGCATAACCTGTACTGTGGATAGCAAGCCACTGTCAGGGTTGATCATGGAAAGACAGATGGTTCTCTACAGGCAAATGTGCCAGACAAAGAAGCATTTTATCTCTTTATTGTTTAATCAGTACATGGAACACATATAAAAAAACTGAGCTAGACTCAGAGGAAATAGGAGTAAAAATTAGTAGAAAAATATCAATAACTTGAGAAATGCAGATGACACCATCTTACTGGCAAAAAAGTAGCAATAATTTGAAATGACTTCTGATGAAATTGAAAGCAGAATGTATCAAAGCAATACTGCATTTGTATATCAAGAAGACAAAAATCATGATCACAGAAGAAATAATACTAACACTGATAATGATGACACTGAAATCGTTAGAGATTTTGCCTACCTTGATTCAGTCTTTAACTCAAATGGAGGCTTAAGCCAAGAAATCAAAAGTCTGAGTCTCAGGAGAACAGCAATGGAAGAATCAGGAAAGATCACCAAGCTCTAAAATGTATTCTTAAAGACCAAAGCAAAGGTTATCCATACCCTCATATTCCCAATTACAATGTTATGGATACATACTATGTATGTATGTATTGGACAGTGGAAAAGGTTGGTAGGAAATATACCTATTCATTTGTAATAAGGTGTTGAAGAAGAACTCTGGATATCACAGACCACCAGAAAGATGAACAAGTGAGCACAAAAGCAAATGAAGCCTGAAACACTGATGGGGTCCAGAATGACAAAACTGAAGCTATCCTATTTTGGGCAAATCATGAGAAGGTTGGGTTCCTTGGAAAAGATAATAATACTAGGAAAAATAGACAGCAGCAGGAAAAGAGGAAGACCACACATGAGATATAGTGACTCCATAAAAGAATTTATGGGCAGGAGGTGAAATGGGCTGTTGAGGACAGGACAGTGTGGATGTCACTCATTCATAGGATTATCAGGAGCTGGAGCCACCTTAAGGGTCACATAACACATACACATCCTTAATGACATTTTAATTTTAATTTCTTTTTCTAATCATTTGATACTACTGTATGAAAATCTTATTGCTTTAGCACCAGTATTGACCTTGTGGCTAGCTTTATTTCCAAGTCCCTTATTCATTCTAAGAATTAGTTTTAAGATAGGATTCTTTTGAATTCCTACATACATAATCATGTCACCGGAATAAAATATGATTTGTTTTCTTGTTTTCCGATGCTTATGTGGTTTATTTATTTCCCTTGTTTTTTTTTCACTTGCTAAGACCTTTAATAAAATAATAGACAGAAATAATGATAAGTGACTTTTCATTTTAGTCCCAATATCACAATGAAAACTTTTAATATGTTACAGGTAAATGCAATGTGTTTTGTGCATTGTTATTTTTTCTAGACACCTTTTTAAGGTAAAAAAAATTTCCTTATGTTCCTAGTCTTATAAAATTTTTTCATCCATTATTTTAATTGTTATCAAATATTTTTTGTATCTACAGAGATTTTTTTCTGTTAATATGATGAATTAAATTGATAGAGTTTGCAAAGGTTAAACAACCCACAGGTTGCTATGTATTAAACTATTTATTGTTAGAATCAATCATCTACCATTTTGTTTGTGGTATTTGAATCTATATTCATAAGATATAATGTCATTTAATTTATTTTCTGGTAATATACTTGTCAAATGTTGCTACTGTTATTCTGAACTTATAAAAAGAGTTGATTAATATTCCCTTTGTCTCTGTCTTCTGGAAGTATTTGTGTAACATTGTTTTCTAACCCATTATCTAAACACTTAAAAGAATTAACTAATGAAGTCATATGGAATTGAGCTTCAGTTTGTGAAAATATTATTAATAACAAATTGTACATCTTTACAAATATTCAGCTTTTTTTATATCTTATTAAGTAAGTTGTGTGCATGTTTTATTTAAAAATTTGTCTGGAGAGGTTATGAAGAAAAAGGGACCCTAGTGCACTGTTTCCTTATGTTCCTCATGTGTGGGATTGCAGACTGGTACAACCACTATGGAAAACAATATGGAATTTTCTCAGAAAACTAAAAATGGATCTTCCTTTTGACCCAGCAATTCCACTGCTAGGATTATATCCTAAGAACCCTGAAACACCAATCCAAAAGAACCTATGTACCGCAATGTTCATAGCAGCACAATTTACAATAACCAAGTGTTGGAAGCAACCTAGGTGTCCATCAGTAAATGAATGGATCAAAAAACTATGGTACATTTACACAATGGAATTCTATGCAGCAGAAAGAAAGAAGGAGCTCCTACTCTTTGTGACAGCATGGATGGAACTGGAAAGTGTTATGCTAAGTGAAATAAGCCAGGAGGTGAAAGACAAATACCATATGATCTCACCTTTAACAGGAACCTAAACAACAAGACAAACAAACAAGCAAAATATAACCAAAGACACTGAAATAGAGAACAGTCTGACAATCACCAGAGCAGAGAGGCGAGGGAATTTCAGGGGAAAAGGGGAAGGGTTTACAGGAACAAGTATAAAGGACACATGGATACAAACTAGAGGGGGTCGAAATGGGAGGGAGGTGGGGAGCACTGGGAGGTGGGCTGGTATGGGAGTAAAAGACAGAAAACTGTACTTGAACAACAATTAAAATTTTTAAAAATGTAGAACAAAAAAAAATAGCCATGGGGAAATAAAGTACAGCATAGGAAAAATAGTTCATATATTGTCATGACTATGTAGGGTGCCAGGTGAATACTAGACTTAATAGGAGGTCACTTCATAAATTACATAAATGTGTAACCACTATGCTGTACACCTGAAAATAATATAAAATAGTATTAAATGTCAAAAAATAATTTGTCTGTTTTATCCAAACTTCCATATTTTTATTTTTTTATTTATTGTTTTAGAAATAGAGGAATGGAGGAAAAGAAACATTGATATGAGAGAAAAACATCAATTGATTGCCTCTAGCATGAACCTCAACTGGGACCAAACCCACAACCCAGGCATGTACTCTGAGTAGGAATAGCACCTGTGATATTTTGGTTTACAGGCCAACACTCAACCAACTAGGCCACACTGGCCAGGGCTATTTTGTCCAAACAGTTAAAAGTATTAGATACTAGTCACAATATCTTTGTATCACCTTGTATATTCTTTTATCTTTATTATTGCATATCCTCTTCTTTCAATGGATTTAATTTGCAGCTATTTGCCTAACTTCTTGAGATGTATACTTAGATACTTTAATTTCTTTTTCCACTCTAATACATGCATATATTTGTTTCCTATCATTATTGTAACAAATTACCACAATCATAGTGGTTGAAAACAGCACACATTTATTAGTGCCCAAGTGTTCACAATTACCCATTTCTCATTCTCTGCTTTGCCTTGACCATACTTCAGTCAGCCTTCTCTCCTCCCCACAGGCCCCTGAACAATAGCTTTCCCCTAAGCCTGAGCAAACCCTTAAATGCAGAACCTGTCCCTTTATCAGCTTATCCTGAGTATCAGTTGACCACAACAAGACACAATCCTTGTCAAATTTTGTCAATCAGGCAGTCTATTCACTTGCTTACTTTCTTAGTTTCCCTTTTTTTGTACCATTTACGTCTCTTTCGGTATTTGATTTTGAATTACTTGGATATTTCTGAGATCAAAGCATTCTCCCTATTCCAATAGTCATTTTAAATAAAGTCTTTCCTCATCTAAATATAGAGTTACTTTACTTGAAAATTTCATGGTGGCATGACTTGAATGGCATGCTGACTACCCTCAGAACGCACTCAGGTATTTATGCCTGCTTCTCAAATCCTTTATGTTCTTCCTGGCTAAAGAAGTTGGATTCACAGAGTTGAGACCCAGCTCCTAATCCAGTGCTCCAGACATTTGTTGCAGCATAATAGTTATTTTGATTGTATTAATTGTGGTTCTTCTTAGTGTTTTTCCTCTTGAACAATAATCTTCCTAGACAGAAGGCTTTTTTTGGGCTTTATTAAGAGGGGATTTAACACATGATTTTCCTTTGAGCAGGAGTCTTCATCATTGTTTTGAAAGTATTTTCTCTGTATTTGAATATTGTCCTAATCCTATGGGTGATTCTCACTGCACAAGGTACACTAACTAATCCTCCCTTGCTGAATAATGCTCTGCCACTATGGCACACACTTGGTCCAACATCTCCAACAATGGCAAAATTTCCCAAAGGATAATTTGGAATTTCAATAGCCTCTTTGAGTAACTTAGGTCTCCTCAAACTGGGCATGTAAACCATTTTCTTTTCAATTTTCAATTCACAGAGCAGTGATGAATACCTAAGGCTTTGCCCCATACAACTTAACAGGTGCCTTTGCCACATAGGCCACACTACTAAGACAGGGAGTCAAAGCAACTCTGCCTAATACTCAGAAACAAACACAGGGAGGCTGCCAAATGAAGGATACAAAGGCTTATAGCCTAAGTTAAAAGAACAGAACAAAACCCCAGAAAAAACCTAAATGAAACAGAGATAGCCAACCTATCATACGCAGAGTTTAAAACACTGGTGATCAGGATACTCAGAGAACTCATTCAGTGTGGCAAAAACATAAGGGAAGAAATGGAGGTTACACAGAGTGAAATAAAGAAATATCCACAGGAAACCAACAATGAAGAGAAGGAAGATGAGATTCAAATAAACAATTTGGAACATAAGGAAGAAATAAACATTCAACCAGAACAGAAAGAAGAAACAAGAATCCAAAAAATAAGGATAGCATAAGAAAACTCTGGGACATCTCCAAAAGTGCCAACATCCAAATTATAGGAATGCCAGAAAAAGAAGAGGAAGAGCAAGAAATTGAGAATGTATTTCCAAAAAATAGTGAAAGAAAACGTCCATAATTTGGTGAAGGAAATAGACATACAAGTCCAGGAACACAGAGAGTCCCAAACAAGTTGGACCCAAAGAGGAACACACCAAGACATGCCACAATTAAAATGCCAAAGGTTGAAGATAAAGAGAGAATCTTAAAAGCAGCAAGAGGAAAGAAGAGAGTTACCTACAAATGAGTTCCCATAAGACTATCAGCTGATTTCTCAAAAGAACATTTGCAGGCAAGAAGGGACTGTATTCACAGTCATGATAAACAAGGACCTACATCCAAAACTACCCTATTCAGCAAGCTATCATCTAGAATGAAAGGACAGATAAAGGGCTTCCCAGAATAAGGTAAGGTTAAAGAAGTTCATCATCACCAAGCCCTTATTATATGAAAAGTTAAAGAGACTTATTTAAGTAAAAGAAGATCAAAACCATGAACAGTAAAATGACAAACTCACAACTATCAAAACTGAATCTAAATAAAAACAAAAACAAAAACTAAGTAAGCAAACAACTTGAATAGGAATAAAATCATAGATATGGAGATAAATTGGAGAGCTATCAGCTGGGAAGGGGAAGGGGGAAAATGTGGAGAAAGGTGCAGGAATTAAGAAACATAATTGGTAGGTACAAAATAGACAGGAGGATGTTAAGAATAGCATAGGAAATGGAGAAGCCAAAGCACTTACATGTACTATCCATGGACATGAACTAAGCGGGGGGTAATGATGAAGGGAAGGGGGTGAAGGGAGCAGGGGGATAAAGGAGAGGGAAAAAAGGGACAACTGTGATAGCATAATCAATAAAGTATACTTTAAAAAAGAAAGGGAATAGTTTGCCTTAAAATAAAATATTTGTAAAATATGTAAGAAAAAAACCTAAACAAATATGAAAAGTTTAAGAAGTTTCACAGAAGGGAACTGTCTTTGCCTTTGTCAAAACTGGCTATTATTTAATTAGTTTATTTACAAGATCTTTATAAAAGCCCTTTCATATCAAATATACTTATGCAAAACTAAAATTTTATTTTCTTTCTATTAAATAGCATTTTCTTGGATTACGATCTATTCTTAATAAGATACCAAAAGGTTTTTTTCCTTTAACTTCTGAGTTATCTGCTTAGAGAACAAAGATATTGAGTCATATCACAATAGTTTCCTGTGCTTTATGTTGAATTTGTCATATCCTCAATTATTCAAGAGAATTATGTCCTCTAGTTTTTGAAAGAGCTAATTATTTGTACAATCCTATACTTCCTATATTTACTTTTTAAATCTTTTATTTTCACTTTGTTTAAATAGATAGCCAAGTATTGTTTTTCACTGAACCATGATCTTATGGAACATTTTCAAGTTAAAGAGATGCTTAAGAGATGCTTAATATTTAATTTCTTTTTTAAAAGATTTTATTTATTTATTTTAGAGAGAGGGGAAGGAGAAAGAGAGGGAGGGAAACATGAATGTGTGGTTGCCTCTTGCACACCTCCTACTGGGAACTTGGCCCGCAATCCATGTGCCCTAACTGGGAATTGAACTGGGGACCCTTTGGTTATCATGCTTAGACTCAATCCACTGAGCTACACCAGCCAAGGCTAAGATTTAATTTCTATGGGTAAACTATTTTTTTTTAATTATTTTATTCTTGTTCAGTTACAGTTGTCTGCATTTCGCCCCCCCACCACTATTCCCCACCCCAGCCAAACTCATTTCCCTCCCTCGCTTTCACCCTCTCCCTTGGTTTTGTACATGTGTCCTTTGTAGTAGTTCCTGAAAACCCATCTCCTCATTGTTCCCTCCCCTCTGGCTATTGTTAGATTGTTCTTAATTCAATGTCTCTGGTTATATTTTGCTTGCTTTTTTCTTTTGTGAGGAACATAATCAACAGAAGAAAAAAGGTAAACTATTATTAATATAAGTATCTCAAAATCTGTACATTCAATTTCTAAAGATTTGTTGATGCCCTCGTGGCTATAATGTGCTTACATTTCTAGTGTTTTGGTGATGCATTGTCTGCTATTAGACAGTAAAAGTAAAATGTTATCAGTCATAATTTAATTATTTTAAAATGTTAATGATCAAAATTTAACATCTTTAATTTGAATCTAGTATATTTTAAACCAATGATTTTTAATTAGGAATTGATATCACTTCCCTAAGTATTTGTATTAACATAAAGATGTTTAGGAACTGTTGCTTTACTGGTGTTAGACTTTTTTCAGATCCTAAATCTCATGGTTGTAAATAGGTTCTTAACTATGATGTGTGAGTTATCTCACTGGCTTAAAACTTTTCCTTGTAAAATTCTACTTTGTAAAACTTTTATTAAAATGGGTATTCCATACCCACAAGTAGAATCCTGCTGAGTCTTTAAAGTGACTGAGGGACTCATTTCACCAGTAAAAATGATCCAAGAAATCCAACACATTTTTAATTTTTCCCTCCAAAATTACATTGTCACCAACTTTCCCCTTATAAAATAACAAATAACAGACCCAGGAGAATTTCCTATTCTCCCTGGGCTTTCAAAGGTTATAACCCATCAATGAGATTTGCTAAAATATTGCAAGTAAACTGTTAATTATACCCACACTTGTTATCAACTTGCTTTTCTTTCATCCAAACCACTCCAAATTAGAAATTGGATATTTAATTCTCTGGAGGCAACATAAATGAAATGCTAATCTTGAACTCTAGTAAAAGGGCCCTTACTGGGTCGTATGATAACTCTAGTTTGAGTTTTTTGAGGAATCTCCATACTGTTTTCCATAGTGACTGTACCAGTTAACATTCCCATCAGCAGTGAATGACGGTTCCTTTCTCTCTACATCTCCAACACTTGTTATTATCTGTTTTGTCGATAATAGCCATTCTAACAGAAGTGAGGTGGTACCTTAACTTGCATTTCCCTAATAGCTAGTGAAGTTAAGCATCTTTTCATGTATCAACCCTCAAAATTTGAAAACATTTATTTGTAAGGATATATGCACCCCTATGTTCACTGCAGCATTATTCATGATGGCCAAGATATGGAAACAACATAAGTGTCCTTCAACAGATGACTGGATAAAGAAGATATGATAAATATATACGATAGGATACTACTCAGCCATAAGCAAAGATGAAACACTGCCATTTGCAATAGCATGAATAAATCTTGAGAATATCATGCTAAGCAAAATAAGTCAGACAGAAAATTAAGAATCCTGTGATTTCACTCATATGTGGGGTATAAAACTGAAAGCAACAAAGGAACAAGAAAAATAAAGAAAAACTCATAGCCACAGGCAACAGTACGGCAGCTACCAGAGGGAAGGAGCCTGTGAAGGGTAGTAAAGTGTAAAGGGGATCAAATATATGGTGACAGATTTGACTTTGGGCAGTGGGCACACAATGCAATATACAGATGATTCATCACAGAATTGTACACTTGAAATCTATATAATCTTGTTAACCATTGTCACATTAATGAATTTAATTTAAAAATAAAAAATAAAAGAGCCCTCATTTCATCTTCCTTACCACTAATGAGGTTGCCGAACCCCAGATTATCCAGCTATGGGTTCATGTGTGTCAAGTGGTATGAGCATTTTTTACTCTTAATAAATTTTATTTCAGAAGTATAAATTCTTATTTATGTTTATTATAACAACTCAAATAATAGAGAAGTAGTGAGATTGTGGGGAATGGTATTCTCATACACAGCTGACAGGGCTGTAAATAGGTATGTCCACTCTTGAGAACAATTTAACAATCAATACCTTAAAGAGTTGCAAAGTCAACACTACAGTGCAGGAATTATTCGTTACAGAATCTCTCCCACATAGAAGAAAGAAACACAAACAACACTATTCATTTTGGAATTGTTTGTCATAGTTAAAATTGGAAATAAACTTAATCTCCATCAGTATGGAACTAGATTAATAATTTGTTGCATATTTACACAATAGACTACTATGCTGCTGTAAGAATGATTTATGCCTTTCAACACAGATGAATCTCACAAACATATTAATGAGTTTAAAAAGGTAAGTTAAACAAAGGCTTATAAACTTTCCTTCCTTTTTATTATTTTATTTTTTTACTGTTGTTCAATTACAGTTGTCCCTATTTCCCCCTCCCCCATTATTCTTCCCCTGACCTACCCACCCCCACCTCCCACATTCAATCCCACCCGTTGGCTTTTTTCATGGGTCCTTTATACATGTTCCTCAATGACCCTTCCCCTTCTTCTCCCCGTTATCACCCTCCCCCATCCCCTCTAGTTACTGTCAGTTTGTTCTTTATTTCAACATCTTCAACATCTCTGGCTGTATTTTGCTTGCTGATTCGTTTTGTTGATTAGGTTCCACTTATAGGTGAGATCATATGGTATTTGTCTTTCACCGCCTGCCTTATTTCACTTAGCATAATGCTCTCCAGCTCCTTCTATATAAAATTTTAAAAAGAAAAACTGTACTATGCTTTTTTTATAGTTATTCATGTAAAAATAAAGGGTGAAAGTACACCTTTCAAGTTGAAACTGGTGCTTACCTGTATGGGGAGTAGAAGAAAAAGAAAGTCAGGATTGGGATGAAAGTTAAACAGGGCATGCACAACAATATTTAGCATTTTATTCTGGATTGCGGGTGTATCTATCATTGGTTATTTTCTCATACATATTGTTATGTTTTATTGTTTAGAGGAGGAAAAGGAGGAGACAAACTAGTTAAGTATCTAGAAATATTTTGAGTGGTTTCCCATGATGGAGGGGCATGGACAACTTCTTGTTAAATGCTTTGCACAGTTTCCAGCCTGTTGGGAACAAGGAAATTAAGAACTAAATTTAACCTTAATAGACAAGAACCACATTGTAGCTAAAAAGAAATGATAAAAGAGACAAAGTACAGTTAAAGCAAACATCCTGTGTCTAGCAGACACTCTCCCCTGGGTAGGCTAGATAAGCAGTGCTTTGTAGTTTTTAATGAGAAAATAGAAAACTAGCTAGCTAGAGCCAGGAGATTACTAGGTTAATGAACAAACATCCTGCCTTCCTGCCTTATGAAAGAATGCTTGGTTTGAAATTTCCGCGCGCGGTCTTTGTAAGCAAATTACTAACTGCCACGTCTGCTTCTGTATAACGCTTGCTTGCTCGCCCATATATAAGAACGTAGTTGTAAGCGTTTGGGGCGGCTCTCGTTTGCAGCTCCTTGCGGGCACTGTGTCGCTGGACACTTTGAGAGTTTGCCCCTGCGCAGGTTAAACTTGGCCAATAAAGTAACATCTTTGATACCCTGAAAGTCTCCGATATTTGTTCTTGAGTTTGCTGGATGCTACACAGCCAAGGGAAAAAATGATTTGTGTTACCTTACACATTGTATATATATATGAAATCAAAAGTCCATCATAGTGGTTATATTTGGACTGGAATCCCCTTTCCATGTGTGAATATGAATAATAAACTATCACCTAAAAAGCAGAGAGAATGCTGCCATAGGTTAATTGCATTTTAATCCACATGGCCTTAACATTTTAATCCATCATTAATCACTGAGGATGTGGTCATGTCATTTCAAACTGCACTAATATACTTTACAGGATATTTTGTGTTTTTGTGCAAATGCAAATTATGAGCATTTCAGTGACTTTAAGAAACAAAAAAAGCTAAGATTCTTGTAACAACATAAAAGTTGGATGATTAATGATAACTGAGTGAAAGAAAAATTAGGAAATGAACCCATCCTGTTTCTTTTTAAATAAGGGCTTTTGCCTTGATTAGAATTACTATAACATGGGGATGCTCTTGTTCAGATGGCTTCCCTGCTGTGATGTGGAATGCTTATGGAATGTGAATCCACTTCTTCCATGCAAATCATTTAAGCCACATCATAGATTATCTAGCATACAACTAAGGGATAACTACTTGCTTATAATGTCTATAGTGTGCTAAAATTATTAGTCTAAATATTATTGTCCAATATTACACTTTACTTATCAAACTATAGCACTTCAGTACTTGGTCAAACCAATTTTATATACACTCTTAATATGTATTTAATTAAATAATTGTTATCAACAATGAATATTCTAAGCTTATGTGATTTGCAGAGTTTCCATGGAAATGTTATTTACTTGAGGACATATCATCATTTTTTAAATGTTGTTATGACTTTTGTGATCAATTTAGTAAAGTAAATGAGTGGTTTGAAAAACTATAATATCTCTTGATCTTCTCTGATTGAATGACTTACTTCTTTAAATGACTGACATTTAAAAGGTCAGCTACCATGATCTCATTTTCATTAATACTTGCTTGACCCCATTCTAGTTGTATTAAAAACATTAAACATTTAGAATTTTGTAAGCACACCATTTTTGTATTTTCAAATTAATATTATAAATTGAGGTCAGCAGGAGAGATGCTCCTACTTGAATTGTAGTGCACTTTTGTGCATACTCTTATCTTCAATATCCAGGTAATGTTTTTGAGTGCCAGTTGTAATAGTGAGATACTGTATGTCTCTGAAAAATTCTAAATAAAATCTGACACTGCATTCATATTGTGAAGGTTACATTTTTATAAAGCAGCATCAATAATTTCACCATCAGTAAACCAAGATTAAAATATGTATTTCTAAAATTTAAATGAAGTGGAGTGCCAACTTTTGCATAACACAAGGTCAATTTTGTTTTCCTAAGAAAGTATAGATATTATTGGTGTTTCAGCTGATATTTCTTTAATTTGATTTCATTTGGAATGACATGTATTTAAAATTCACTGGCTAGTTGGCTTTCAATTTCTTTTATATTGATAATTTATATGTCAAAAATAAAGTTAACAGTAAACTTTGTAATGGTGTTCATTACAAATAAGTTTTAAATTTTTAAAACCTGTTTATTTATGTTTAAATCTTTAAATTCAACGTTATTCTTCTTGGTTTGAAAAACTGATTATTTATTGGAAAAAATTTTAGAGAACATTCAGTAAATACATCGTAGATTTTGTATTATATTGAAAAAGATTTCCAATATTAACCATTTTCATGAAGTTGTTTGATCAAATGAATGAATGTTATAAATTGCCAATCAATAAATGCAGTATAATGTTACGAGTTAAAATTAGGACATGTCATTAAAACACAAATTTAAAGTACTTCCAGGGAGAAATATTTTATTTTGGAACGCAAGTGTTTTCTGTGAAAACTTAAAATACATTCAAGGATCGTAATTCAGATAAATTAAATCAAGCTCCCCGAAGAAGCCTTCACATGTGAATAGAAATCTTTAACAGTGATACTTACAGATATGTGTAGAATACAAGGAGTGCCAGAAGACTGGGTACAACTTCTAGAGGCCCTGGGCACTAATGAGATGGTGATACCTACTGCTCCCATTTGTAGTGAAAATAAAAGGCATATTGGGTGACAAAGTAATTATTAAGACAATACAAAACTTTTTTTTTCTTGGTAAATACTCTGATGCTGTGTTCTTTTAAAATATAGATTTTTTTCCTAAAAACTTTTTTATTATTTCTGCCTTGCTGGTGGCCTCTACCCTTGGTCTTCCCAAGAGATAAACCTGCATACATTGACAGAAGACTAAAGATAGACAATATTTAACTCTTCTTTGCCCAAAATGGTGAAACCCAGAAATTCCACACTTATGATGTTAATATCAATGCATAGAAAAATCCCAGACAGACTTCCAACCAGATGAGTTTATAGCACTAATAAAGTAGAAATTAATAGCAGCCAGGATAGGTTCAATAACACTAAGTTGTGTTAATGATATTAAATTAATAGACTACTTAATTTAGTAGAAAAGTTTGTGTGTGTACACATGTATTTTCCTCTTGGTGTGAACAAATGATTTGATGGTATCACCTCATATATATTTATATAAGAAAGGAAAATAAACTAAATGACAGTAAATTCAAGTGGCTTTTTAACTGATTGAGCTAATATTACTTATTTACTCTTTCATTTATCCATTCATTCAATGACTAATTATTTAAGACCTAATATTATACCATGCACTTAAATTCAGAGGCAAATAGCCCTGACTGGTGTGGCTCAGTAGATTGAGCACTGGACTGCAAACCAAAGGGTCGACAGTTCTATTCCCAGTCAGGGCACATGCCTGGGTTGTGGGCCAGGTCAGGTCCACAATATGAAGCCACATGAGAGGCAACCCACACATTGATGTTTCTCTCCCTCTCTTTGTCCCTCCACTTCCTTCTATCTAAAATAAATAAAAATATTTTTTAAAAATCAGAAGCAAATAAAACATAGTCTCTGGCCTCAAGGAGCTTATGTGTGTGTGTGCATGTGTGTAGCAGTAGTAGTAGTAGTAGCAACAGCAGCAGTAGTAATTGTGGTAGCAATAGCTGTGGTGTTAGTAATAGTAGTGATAGTAACAGTAAAAATGATGTATATGGACTCTGGAGTTAGTTAACTAGATTGGATGGCTAGGTCAACCATTTAGTATCCATTTTACTTTGGACTTGTTCTCAAACTTCTTTACACTTTAGCTCTTTGTGTGTTATAAGAGAATAATATTACTATTGGATTATAAGTTATGTGTGGACTAAAGGAGAGCACACATCACAGTGGCTGCTAGTTGTCCATCAGAATCCAGTGAACTCATTTTTACTTAGTCACCTATATCCAAATACAGTCACATTCTGAGATGCTGGGGGTTAGGGCTTTAATATATGAATTGTGATGGGGGGACACAATTTATCTCATAACAGTGAATGGCCCCAAATCAATAACAACAAAACCTTTGTAACATTTAGAATTGTGAAAAGCTGGCATGGGCTGTTTAGATACGTAATGATCTCCCTGTTACTGAAAATGATTAAACAAGATCTATTATTGATGTCTCAGATGTATACATGAGACAGAGAAATCAGGAAAATTGTTCCAGAGCATTAGTAAATCCTAAAGCTCAGACCGACATAAAATTTCTTTTTTCTTCCTAACATTCAACCCTAGGTTTATGAGACTCTACAAAAATACAGACGTATATCTGGAGCCACAGGAAAAAAATAACATGTCTTTCTGAAGCATCCATTTTTCTTGATAGTAGTAAATTAAATCATTATTTTTAGGTCAAAATAATCAGATATATTATAAAGTAAAATGCAACCTCCACTTAATTTTTTTAAATATAAAACATTTACAGAATTTTTTTTGTTCATAGAAGATTGATGTGTTCACAGAAACCCTAAGACATCTGTAATTTATCATATTCATAGATCCTTCTATGCCTTTAGGAATATTCAATGGGTAAGTTTAAGAAACTGCCACATGATGCTGTCACCTTGCTGTAGAGGGACATTGGTCATACCTGAAGAAGTAATTTTGTATGCAACTGATTATCCATCTAATAGAAACTGCTTATAAAATATGGTTTACTGCAAGCTGTCGCTTCATTCACAGCTAATTAATCCATCAGAGAGAGCCTCCAGTAATAATTACTTTCACTCCTCTTCAATCAACTTGGGCCAGATTTATACCCCTGACCCTGAGAGAAGACTCTAATCTCAAATGTCTGAACATGTCTTTGATAATATATTCTGGCATATTTAGAATAATATTAAGCAATTAATAAGGCATATTCTTTTATTTTTAATCTAGCTCTGGAAAACACAAATAGTTATTTTGCCAAAGGGGTTGGTTTTGATTATGTTAAAAACCTTTAATTTAATTCTTGCAATGTGCCAATGTCATCCTTTTGAAATGAATATTATTTATTTGTTGGATTCTGAGATCCTGCTTGTGAAACAGGATGATTTGAAATGGTCAATTTGACATGAACATTTTGATGCTGGAGATATTTTGATGTGGCTGAAGCAAAATAGCTATGGTAAGTTATGAGAGTACTTTTCTTTATTATCAAGTAATATGAGCAATGTACATCCTTGATTCTAATCTCATTCTTGAGTTTTACTATATTAGATGTTTGTGACACTTGTGAGGATCATGGATAAGTAGTAAATGATGAGTACACATTCCTTGGTTGTAAAAAGAAAAATAAACATATTTTGATGTTATTCTTTTGACTCAACTGCACTAAAATTCTCCCTGTATCTAACCAGCAATATCCATTTAGTCTTTTTATAGTCCTTTTCCAGAACCTGGATTCAGCCAAGCCAGGCAAGGGTCCCTCAGCAGCTTCCCACCCATCTCTAGAAACTTGAAGAGTTTCTGATTCACTAGGTCTTGTTTGGGAGGGAGAACTATAATTAACATTTCTAACAAGTTCCTTAAGTGGTTCTGATGCTGTGCATCTGGAGACTATACATTGAGGACAAATTGCCTAGAACTAGGCACTGCCTTCATTATCAGTCTTCGTGTTCTAAGAGCATCTTAGAAAGATGCAAGATCTCATTCTTGTGGGTATATAAATATCTTACAGTGGAAACTACATTTAAATTATCTCCCCTACTTTATAAAAAACCTTTATCAGTACTTTTCTACCCATTGTTAGTGTTCTCAGTCCTCCAAAATTCCATATTTGAGTCTCTGGACAAGAAGATTGTTTGCACCTATCTTGCCTGGTAGGTAAGCCATCACTCTATGGATTTACTATGTGGTTTTTCATAAAAATCCACTCAATTCCTCTCACCCAGATGTGACATCAGCCTATGTACATTCAATTCTGAAAATACACCTTTCACACAAGTCACTCTGGCATTAAAATATATGTACCCTATTTATCTTCTCATTCTCACAAGATCCTGTTTCTTTTGATCTTTTACTGACAATCCTCTTTTATCTATGTATGGTATTGCCAATGTCAAACTCCCTTTTCTATTTTGTAGTTTATTTTAACCATATTAGAGAGGCAGTGTTCTATAATGGTTAATGGGCCCAGTCACAATGCTGAAAGTGCCTAGGTTCAAATCCTATCCTTACGATTTACTCACTGTGTCAGCTTTAGCATGCTATTGACCCTCTGTGACTCAATTTGTAACATGTAAAATCTGAAGGATAATAAGCTTAATCTCACATGGTTATAACATATGAGATCAAATTAGTTGCAGATGATTTCTTATAATGCCTGGCAAGCAGTAAGTATATCAGTGTTTGTTGGATAAACTACGTTATTCATTATTTCTTCCTAGACCTAAAATACATATCCATCAATATTTTAGAAAAGGGAATTTTATCCTCAATGGTGCTTGGAAATTCATTTGTTCAGTTTTTGGTGAGCTTTTTTTTACTCCCACCTCTCAATATATTGCCATCTTGCTTCTGCAACTCAGCTCACCTTTTCAAAGTTGCCTTCAGCATTCCACCCTGAAATCTAAAGTCTCTTCACTTGTCCATTTTCCTTTAATGTATCTTTAAACACTGTTGAACAATCTGTCTTTTCAAGTTCTGTCATGATATGGATTTACCTTTTCTTAGTAGAACTTACAATATTTTCTTTGCTTGAATAATATCTTTCCTCCTCATTACAAAGTTAGCCTGTGCCGAGCACCAAAGAAACAAACTTAATAAGTGCAATTACATGTAATGAAAATCCTGGAATCTTACAAAAATATCAAATAACATGTATACAGAAAGACTGCTGAGACTCATATGCACCACGGGGCAAGTTAATCATTTGGCACCACTTCACATCACTATTTCTTTAGAAAGGAAGGTGTAAGTATCAGGTGAAAGAAGATCAGAGGAAACACTCAGTAGCATAGATCAGGTTTCATCTACTCTTTGTGCTACTCAGGCTCTAAACTTGTACACTTCCCAAATCCAAACAAAAGTCATACAGTTAATTGGGCTTACTCTACTGAATAGGAAATTACATAGTTGTGTTTTAGGACTAGAGCATGATCTTGGGAAGGTCTCACCTTACCAGACCCAGCTGAATTACCACATTGAGGTATCCATCCACCCAAAATAGTATGTTACCTGCAAAATTGCTCTGATTAATGTTTTTTTCACTCTCATTATATTTGTAATCATGTTCTAGTTTCTCATATATATTGACAACTAGGGAGCTATCTGGTTGGTTTGTCCTTTGTTCAACTAGGACATATTTTAGTCATTTTATAAAATATTAACATGCTGGAATATTTTCTTTTTTTATTATTTTTTTTAATCATTGTTCAAATACAGTTTTCTCCTTTTTACTCCCAATCCAGTCCCCCCTCCCACCTTCCCCACTTCCCTCCCATTACCACCCTCCCCTTAGTCTATGACCATGTGTCCTTTAAGTTTGTTCCTGTGAACCCTTCCCACTGTCCCCCTTAAATTCCCTCTTCTCTCCCCTCCGGTCACCATCAGCCTGTCCTCTATTTCAGTGTCTTTGGTTATATTTTGCTTGTTTCTTTGTTTTGTTATTTAGGTTCCTGTTAAAGGTGAGATCATATGGTATTTGTCTTTCACTGCCTGGCTTGTTTTGCTTAACATAATGTTAATGCTGGAATATTTTCAATAAATATTGTCCTATAACGTGATTTTCAATGAATGAAGAGTAGTCCACAGGATCAAGGTGTCATAATTTAGAGAAGCCCATAAGGTTGGTATTTATATTTTTTTCTGTCTTTTTTTTAAAGATTTTATTTATTTATTTTTAGAAAGGGAAGGGAAGGAGAAAGAGAGAGAGAGAGAGAGAGAGAGAGAGAGAGAGAGAGAAACATCAATGTGCAGTTGCTGGGGGCCGTGGCCTGCAACTTAGGCATGTGCCCTGACTGGGAATCGAACCTGCGATGCCTGGTTCGCAGCCCACGCTCAATCCACTGAGCTACGCCAGCCAGGGCTATTTTTTCTGTGTCTTAATAGTATTCACAAATATGTTACACTAGATATATATCTCTGCTCATAAATCTTTGCATGTATATGGGTTATTTCCTTAAAAGTAATTCTTAGAAGAAAGTTTGATGGTTAAAATAATATGAATATTTTAAAGCATCTCAGAGTACTTCCCTCTAAATGAGCTGTATCAATTTTATATTTTATGCAGATATGAACTATAAGCCAGGAAAATATATGGTAGAAGAGTGATCCTGGGAGATGGAACCTGACACCATGAGGTAAATACATGTTTGGTGTTTTCAAGGAATGAGAAGGTGGGCAGTGTGGCCTGAAATGAGTGAAAGGGAAGTAATAGGAAATGAAGTCATAGAGATATCAGGGAGCCAAATGGTAGGGTGGTCATTGTAAAAATTTGGATTCTGAGTTAGTTAGAGCACCAATGGAATGTCTTAAGCAGAGGATAGACATAATATAATATGTTTTAACAGGGTTACTCTGGTAGCTCTGTTCAGGAGAGACTGAAAAGGGATTGGGGCAAAAGCAGTCAGACCCATTAGGAGTCTTACTGCAATAATAGAGAAAAGGAGCATGAGAGGGCAGTGACTTGAAACAGAGGGTGGTACTGATATAAGTTGCTAATTGACTGACTATTCACTGCTAAATAAAGAGAATGACTAAGCATCTTAGTCTGATTGGCTGGAAGGATGAAGTTGTCATTTAACCAGATTGGGAAATTTAGAAGAGAAGGGTTTTTTTGAGATGAAAATTGGGACTATCTTAAGTCCCAGATGAAAAGGCCAGAAAAATAACACACTTTGATAAGCTGAGGACTGAGTCACTGACATGAATACCTATGTTAAAGGGAATGGAACACATTATAATGTTTTATTTACCTTCCCAGTAAATCAGTCACATTATCCCTTATATGTGATAATGGGATATCACATATCCCATTATCCCTTATATGTG
Source organism: Phyllostomus hastatus (assembly GCF_019186645.2). Taxonomy (NCBI): domain Eukaryota; kingdom Metazoa; phylum Chordata; class Mammalia; order Chiroptera; family Phyllostomidae; genus Phyllostomus; species Phyllostomus hastatus. The sequence continues at coordinate 3,737,007 of NW_025333841.1, read as the reverse complement.
ATAATGGGATATCACATATCCCATTATCCCTTATATGTGATAATGGGATATCACATATCCCATTATCCCTAATCTAGACAAATTAGTTATAGGTACTTGCATGCTATCTTGGCTGGATCACTGAATTAAAGGTGTAACTTTGGGCAAGTCATTTCACCTCTCAGCACTTTAGTTTCTTTAGTTATGAGATAAAAATGGAGATAACATTATTTAAATGCAAACATTAAATGAAATAATACATGAAAGCTGCCAAGCATAATGTTTGGCATACAGGTAATATACAGGATGTTGTACATTACTTTATATGTAGTAAACATACAATATTTATTTATTTGTTTGTTTGTTTGTTTATTTATTTATTTGAAGTACTTAATAAGCATTTGTTTTTAACCTCCATGATATCCTTTCTGTCTAGGCTACTGGTGTTCTTTTGATGGAATCTATTTTACTCTACTTTCACTGCCTATACTATTTTTTTAATTTAACTTTTATATTGAGGGATTCACTGTCCTCTCTTTTCCAGGTCTAGGAAGAATGAATTTGATCACGTTCCTCCAGCCTGCTCTATGATTTGTGTAGCAGTTACAAGCGGTGCATGTGTTCTAACCTACTACCTGTGATACAAGAAGTCCTGCTTTATATTATATATCACAGGAACAGCTGCTTGTGCTGAACTGTGATATTCAACATTGACACAGTGATCTGTGGGTGCTAAGAAAGCTAACTCTAAACACATTAGCTTTGCTTCTTTTCTTTTATTTTCAATTTCTGTCACCCATGAAGGAGAAGTAGATTGGGGTTCTTTATGAGTTCTCCAAAACTATCTTCAATAATTGCCTGTCTCTTGCTTTTACATTGCCCTAAACAGTCAAAAGAAATGCATTTTCTTCAGATTGGATGTTCTACATGGTAGAGTTCATGTTCTTCACATCATGAGTTTAAGTTATGAGGATACAGTCTTCAGACCGCCATGTGAAGGTGAAACATGTTCCATGCATAATACATATGCAGCTCCCTGATTGCAGCCTAAATATCTCAAGTGATAGAATTTTTTCTCCTGTTTACCATTTCAGCAATTGCTCCCAATCAGGAGATATTTATTAGCTAATTGACCAGATTCAAACAGGAGAATATTTCTATTCAAATTAGACATGGAAATATTTCTAGACAAATTAGTATTTATCTTTTTCTTTGAGTTCTGAGGACAGAAAATCCCCAAACCTTCTTCAATTTATGCTAGAACTATGTGGGCTTCACCATCAAGAAATGCTTCTTTATTTCCAACCAAACTCCCTCAGGTTGTGGCGTCTTCTTTTGTGTCCTCTTCTCTTTTGACCACCCAAATCGTTTTTTTTTTGCAAAGATTTTTAAAATCCGAATTCATTTATTAGCTCCTGCCCTTTGCAACAACTTGGATGGAGCTGGAGAGCATTATGCTAAGTGAAACAAGCCAGGCAGTGAAAGACAAATACTATATGATCTCACCTTTAACAGGAACCTAAACAACAAAACAAAGAAAAAGCAAAATATAAACAAAGTCACTGAAATAGAGGACAGACTGACAGTGACCAGAGGGGAGAGAAGAGAGAATTTCAGGGGAGAATGGGTAAGGTTTACAGGAACAAATTTAAAGGACACATGGACAAAAACTAGGGGGAGGGTGGTAATGGGAGTGTTACAGGGTGCAGCCAAGAGGGAGGATCCCAAATAGACATTTGAAATGGGGTCCAGAACTTCAGGTGTCCAGGAGATTTTAAGGTGTCTTCACCCCTTCCCCCACAGGTATGAGTTGGGGGAAGGGGCACACAGAGCAAGAACATGCAGGGCAGCTTTGCAGCTAATCCATGGCATGGTCATTTAGCATACCTATAGGCTTTGGCTGGTCACTTAGATATGCTAAATAGCTATGGCCATGCTCAAGGCCAGGGGGATCGAAAGGGAACTCCCCCCCCCCCAAGATGGGACCTGGGGGGCAGGTCCCCTGAGTTACAGCGCCTGCGTGGGAGCTGGGAGAAGATTGGCTCCATGACATGGGATGACACCTGCCCAGACCCACGATGGCGACCAGAAAAGCTGGAGAAGACAGCAGATTGAGGGCAAGTGTGCCCAAATGTAGGAGTCGGAAATGGGGCTGCAGAAGAAGATTGGTGTGGGGGATTTAAACCCAGACAGGGCAGCCATTGAGAGAGGGAGAACCACATGGCCTGGACAGAGTGGGGGGTCTCCCTTCCTGCAGCCCTGAGAGAGAGAACCACGTGGCCTTGACAGAGTGGAGACTCCCGCAGCCCTGAGAGAGGACCATGTGCCTTTGCCAGAGTGGGGACCCCTGCAGCTTTAGAAGGGAGAACCACCACCTGGTTTTAGCAGAGATCCTGGCGACTCAGAGGAGGGTGCCGGGAACCCAGGGAGGTCTCCCTGTTGAGATGGAGTACTAACTGGAAAGAACCAGAGGACTACCTGAGCCATGGACTTCTATTTCCTTTCCTGAGATACGGTACTCTGGACTGGGCAAAGGGGGAAGGAAGGAAGGACTGTGTCTGTTTGTGGGTCTTTTAAGGGACTTTAGGATTTTTTGATAAAGACATTAGGTCACTACTTGAAGTTTGTATAGCATTAAATAAACATTTCCTTTCCTTTTCATGAATCTCTGGCATTGAGAGATGTCTTTCCTCGGGCGGCGGACATAACGGACCTGGGGCCTTCTTTCAATAATAGTATATCTCCCAGGCCCCCCCTTGTTTGTTCTGTAACAGGAGGGAAGTGGGGAGAGTTGGGTGGGTGGGCTGGAATGGGAGTAAAAGAGAGAAAACTGTACTTGAACAGAGATTAAAATAAAAAAAATTTTAAAAAGTCCAATGGCAATTTAGATATACAACTATGCTAAAAAAAGTATTTAGTGTTTTCTAAGCAAATCATCTCTTTTTAAATATTCATTATGTATATCATGTAAAAACCTTGAAATGACTACTTTTAAGAATTCTTAAGCAATTGCAGATCTCAGTCTAAAATGCAGTAACTTCTATTTTTGACATTAAAAAGTAAAAATTAGCCCTGGCTGGCGTAGCTCAGTGGATTGAGCGCGGGCTGGGAACCAAAGTGTCCCAGGTTCGATTCCCAGCCAGGGTACATGCCTGGGTTGCAGGCCATAACCCCCAGCAACCGCACATTGATGTTTCTCTCTCTCTCTCTCTATCTCCCTCCCTTCCCTCTCTAAAAATAAATAAATCTTAAAAAAAAGAAATAATAAAACATAATATTTTTTTAAAAAGTAAAAATTAAATGTATTGATATATTTATTTATTTAGATCTTCCCTCCTATAAAGGCTGTTAGGTGGCTACAAATCTAAGCTGTTACTTCTCATTTTTTAATAAAAAGTCAGAGTGTAGTGGAACTGTATGCAGAATAAATTTTTTTAAATGAATAAAAAGCAAATAATTTAGTATGAACTAAAAATAATAAAATAAAACATAAAGAAAATAAACAGCTCTGACCAGTGTGGCTCAGTTGGTTGGGCATCATCCTGCAAAGAGAAATTTCTCTGGTTCAATTTCTGGCCAGGACACATGCCTGGGTTGTGGGTTTGGTTCCATACCTGGGTGTATATGAGAGGCAACCTACCAATGTTTCTCTCCCTCTTTTTCTCCCTTCATTCCCCTCTCTCTAAAAATAAATAAATAAAACATTTTTAAAAGAAAATAAAGAATTAGAAAATCAAAATATTACAGTCATTAAACAGGGATAAAACAACCACATGTATTCATTTAAATGCAAAGGGTTGTGATTAAATTAGATAATAAGGCAGATAGTAGGATTCTCATAATTTGTTTCAATATTGGTACATATTTATAAAACTATAAATGATGACCACTTAAGACATTTGCAATTTAGTGTTAAGTGAGCTTTTAAATATATAATTTTGTTCAACTTTAAGCCAGTCTGTGTGGCCAATGGTGTGATGATGGAAATCTAAAGTGCCAGGCTTACAATTATCACCTAGGGATGTGAAGTTCATGGAAATGAGCAGGGTGCCATTCATTAGCATGTCAATGATGCTTCTTCAACAGGATGCCATTAAATTATTGTGGTGATAATTGAGACACTAAAAAGGGACAGATGCTAGGCCTGTAGTTTCTGAGATCTTATAACCCATTAGCAATTAAATTTCAATGAGCTAACATAACTTCACTCTCGCTAAATTAACAACTGGGAATATTCTTGTTGAAGTTGTCTTTTTCCAGGCAGATTTTTGCTTGATTTTTAAGGCAAATTGGAACTCTATTATGGTGCAGGATTCAGGAAACAGAGCATCCAGGTATTAGGGATGTTGCCCTCCTCAGAGCTGAAACTTGGGCAGCAGCCAACCAAGGCAGGGCTATAACAGGCAGTCTAATTAAATCAGAAGGATCTGATGAATATGGCTGTTGTAAAGAGCAAAAGTGCATGATCACAAGGTTAATCCCCTCAGGAAAATCATGTGATTGCTCACTCTATAAGTAAAGAAAATAATTTCAGAAAATGTGAATCAGTAATTCAAGGGGCTACAGGAAGGCAACACAATTCCAATCTGACTGGGGTGTATTATTAGTCAGGGTAGATAAGTTTATGCTTTGGTAACAAATTAATCCAAATATTTCACTGGCTTAACATAATGGACTTGTATTTCTTGCTCCCTTAAATCACAGTGCAAGTACTCAGATCCAGGCAGATTTCACCTCATACTGTGATCACGTCAGCATATAGTTTGTAGTCTTCCGAGTAGAAGAAAGAGCAGAGTGGGATCTTGAAATAAAGGATCTTAGTTATGCATGGAATGAGCACATATCATTTCCACTAACAGATCATAGCCTAGAACAAACTATGTAGCCCCACCTAATTGCAACAGATCTGGGAAATAAACAATAAGTATTTCTGACCCAGAGTCTGATCTGAAATAGAGGGAGATTACTACAAATAGATCAAAGTCAGTAAAAATTAAAGTTATAACCAGATAAGCAAAGTCAAATTCTGATGGTTTAGAAAATCAAGATGCAGGCCTAGAGAACACAGGTTAAAGCCATCCTATCAAAAAAAGTGTTAGGGGATAAGGGGCAAGATCCAGTTTCAGTAGTTTTTTAACAGGAGTTTGAAAAGATAGCATAGTGGTATGGGAAGAATACAAACCTGAATTCTGGAATCATATAGACTTTAGGTTATATCCTAGTCCCACTCTTTACTTACTGGAATACTTTGTCATGTTATGTAAATTCTCTGATGCTGAATTTCTTTGTGTGCTGTTAAGAGATGAACTGTGTGCCCTAAAATTCATATGTTGAAGTTATAATTTGCAGTACCTCAGAATGTGGTTCTTTCTGGAGATAGGGTCTCTGAAAAGGAATTAAGTGAAAATGAGATGATTAAAGTGGGCCATCTCCAATATGACTGGTGTCCTTATAAAAAGAGATTAGGACATCAAAAGACAGAGAGGAAAGACTATGTGAACACAGTGGAAAGGAAATCAACGTACAAGCTAAAGAGAGAGACATTTGAAGAAACAAACTCTAGTAATACCTTGATCTCAGGCTTCTGCCTGCCAGAACTATAAGGATATACATTTCTGTTGTCTAAAACCCCCAGTCTGTGGTATTTCTTTTTTTTTTTTTGCAACCTTGGCAAGCAAATACATATGCCAAAGTGTAATAACATCAATACATGCTCAACATATCTACCTTCCTGTGAAAGCATTTTAGTAAGTTGTAAGAAGATAAAATACAGTTAATTTTTGTTATATATTTTTCTTTTAGACTGATTATTCCTCAAAGATGGCGATGTTATTTATCAAAGAATTTCCAATGTTTCACACCAATCTTAGGGACCTATATATATAGGTTTTTTGAAATAGTCTGTTGAAGAAAGGAAGGAAGCAACTTAAGAAAGAAGCTAAGAAGGAAGAAAAGCTAGCTCAGATGAATTTATTAACAGAGATCCAGAGAGTATAAGTAATGAACTTTAAAACCCAGTTAAAGACTCTATGCAGAAAACTTAAGACATGAATAGGGATGACCATGGACACTGAGCCAATTTTTACTAAAGCAAGTATTCATAATATGCTTCAACTCAGGGCAGGAGTCAGGATCAAAGAAGACAGTCAGCTTATCTTTCTATGACAGAGATATATAATTGTGAGGATCCAGGCAAGAACTAAATATATCAAACTATATTTACTTTGTGATTTATTAACATTGTGAAATACTCAATAACTTCATAATGAGGTTTCACTGTGTTTTAAATGATGACAATACATTTAGGACCTTAAATGATGGGTTTCAATATAAAGGAAGCATCTTTGGTAAGGATACTAGAATTATAAGGGATGATTAAATACAACAAACATTTGCTGAGCACCTTCTTATAGAAGGCACTCTACTCAGTTATGAGGGGATAGAAAGGTGACTAAGACCTAGTTCTTAGTCCCAAGAGCTTGCAAAAGTCTGCTATTTTAGAAATGATTCCTATTTTCTCAACCAAATAAGCAATATATCAGCAAATACACACCTGTGTTTGTATAGTTACATAAAAATAAATAGCAGCACAGCCAGGCTAGAAAATAACAATTATATCTCAAATAATCCCCCTGAAGTCTAAAATAAATGATTAGCATTTGCAGAAAAGGAAATTGAAGTTAAAAATGCACACAGGTGCTTAGTAAATTCCTATTGAATGTAAAAGAATTAATTCTTGGTATAATCAACAGCAAATACTTGGAGGTGACCTAGTAGAGGTTGGTCAAGGATATAGCTTTTGGTTAAAAAGAAAAGAGAGAAAACTCTCCTGGATTGTCAACGTGTTCAAGGTCAGATCATGAGCTAAGGATCAGTGATTGTCTCTCTTTACGTGATTAAATATGTAAATATATGATATCAAACACTCCCAAGAGAGCCTTCAAGATACTTGAAAATATCCTTGTTTGGCATATTTTAAGGGTGTTATATGTACTGTTCCCATTCTATATTTCTGTTATGAGAATTTGTGTGTGCATTGGTATGTGTATGACACAACAGGATAACATTTTGAAGTATTAAACTTCCAAAGAAGTTTATCACCCTAAGTTACTTTCATACCTACCTTTCCTCTCATTCTAGACTTGTAGGGATCATAATATCTTCCAGATAATCTGAGAACATGTGGACATGGTATTTTGAGTTAGTAATCCTAGAGAGGCCCTGTACTCAGAATGAGAAAGACATGGAGTGAACTGTGAACTAATGCAAGAAGGTAAGGTATACACCAAAAAAAAATTAAAAACCTGGGTGAAATGAACAAATTTCTAGAAAATATAATCTTCCAAAACTGAACAAAGAAGTAGCAGAAAGCTTGAACAGACTGATAACAGCTGGTGAAATTGAAGCAGCAACCAAAACACTCCCAGCACACAAAAACCCCGGGCCAGATGGTTTCACAAGAGAATTTTACAAAACATTTAAGGAAAGGTTAACCCCTATGCTTCTCAAACAATTCCAAAGCAATCCAGGAAGAGGAAAGACTCTCAAACTGTTTCTATGAGGTCAGCATCATCCTAATCCCGAAACCAGACAAAGACACAAGAAAGAAAGAAAACTATACAACAATATTACTTCTGAACATAGATACTAAAATCCTCAAAACAATATTGACAAACTACATCCAGCAATACAGTAAAAATATCATACACCATGATAAAGTGGGATATATTCCAAGGATGCAAGGATAGTACAATATTCACAAATCAATAAAAGTAATAATATATCATATAAACAAAAGGAATGGCAAAAAGCACATGATCATATCAATAGATGTAGGAAAAGCATTTGATAAGGTAAAGCACCCATTTATGATAAAAACGCCCAGCAAAGTGGGAGCAGAGAGAGCATATCTCAACATAATAAAGGCCATATATGACCTACAGCCAACATTATACCCAATGGGCAAAAACTAAAGGCTTTCCCACTAAAATCAGGAACAAGACAAGGAAATCTGCTTTCACCACTTCTATTTAGCATAGTATTGGAAGTTCTAACCACAGTGATCAGACAAGAAAAAGAAATAAAAGACACTGAAATTGGAAAGGAAGAATTGGAAAGCAAAATTGTCATTGTTTGCAGATGACATGATAGTGTACATAGAAAACCTTGTAGTCTCCACCACAAACCTTCTCAACCTAATAAGTGAATTTGGCAAAATGGCAGGATAAAAAGTCAATATTCAAAAATCAAAGGCATTTGTGTACAACAACAATGAAACATCAGAAACAGGAATCAGGAAAAAATCCCATTTGCTATAGCAACAAGAAAATAAAATACCAAGGAATAAACCTAACCAAGGAGGTAAAAGACCTGTACTCAGAAAATTATACAATATTGAAAAGAAATTAAGGAAAAAGCAAATATATAGAACATATACTGTGTTCATGGATCAGAAGAATTAATGTCATCAAAATCTCCATACTGCCCAAAGCAATTTATAGGCCCAATGCAATCCTGTTTAAAATACCAATGACATACTTCAGATACATAGAACAAACATTTCAAAAAATTATATGGAACCATAAATGACCCCAAATAGCCTCAACAATTTTGAGAAAGAAGAACAAAGTGAGAGGGATCACCATACCTGATGTCCTACTATACTACAAGGCCACTGTAATCAAAACAGCCTAGTACTGGCATAAGAACAGACACATGGATTAATGGAACAGAAGAGAGAGTCCACAAATAAACCCATGTCTCTATTTTTAAAATGGGCAGAAGCATAAAATGGAGTAAATATAACCTCTTCAACAAATGCTGTTGGAAGATCTAGACAGCTACATGCAGAAAAATGAAACTCGACCACCAACTTACACAATATACAAAAATAAACACAAGATGGATTAAAGACTTAAATATAAGTCATGACACAACAAAAGTGCTAGAGCAGAACATACACAGAAAAATCTCAGATATTTCACACAGCAATATTTTCACCAATATGCCCCCTGAGAGCAAAGGACATAAAGGAAAGAATAAATGAATGGGACTTCATAAAAATAAAAAGCTTCTGCACAGCTAAAGAAAACATCAGTAAAGTGAAAAGGAAACCAACTGTATGGGAAAACATATTTGCTGATAATACCTTGGACAAGGATCTGATCTCAAAATATGTAAAAAACTCACACAACTCCCCTCCAGGGAGACAAACAATCCAATTTAAAAATGGTCAAAGGACCTTAACACACACTTCTCCAAGGAAGAGATAGAGAGGGTCCAGAGACATATGAAAGGATGCTCAGCATCACTAGCCATCAAGAGAGATGCAGACTGAAACCACAATGACATTCCATTTCATGTTGGTCAGAATGGCCATCATAAACAAATCAACAAACAAGTTCTGGTGAGGTTGTGGAGAAAAGAGAACCCTGAGGCACTATTGGTGGGAATGCAGACTGGTGCAGCCACTGTGGAAAACAGTATGGAATTTCCTCAAAAAACTAAAAGTGGCCCTGGCTCAGTGGTTTGAGCACCAGCTGTGAACCAAAGGGGTGCTGGCTTGATTCCCAGTCAGGGCTCATGCCTGGATGGCGGTCCAGGTCCCCAGTGGGGGCCAAGTGAGAGGCAACCACACATTGATGTTTCTCTCTTTCTCTTCCTCTCTCTCTAAAAATAAATAAATAAAATCTTTTTAAAAACCCTAAAACTGGAACTGCCTTTTGACCCAGAAATTCCACTGCTGGGATTATACCTTAAGAATCCTGAAACATCAATTCAAATGAATCTATGCACTCCAATGTTCATAGCAGCACAATGTAAAATAGCCAAGTGCTGGAAGCAATCTAGGTGCCCATCAGTAAATGGGTACATCAAAAAACTTTAGTACATTTACACAATGGAATACTATGCAGGAGAAAGAAAGTGGAACCTAATCAACAAAACAAACAAGCAAGCATACTATAACCACAGACATTGAAATAAAGAACAAATGGACAGTAACCAGAAAGGTGAGTGGAGATAACAGGAGAAAGAAGGGAGAGGATTGTCAAGGAACAAGCACAAAGGACCCTTGGTGAAAGCCAAAGGTGGGTAGGATTAAGTGTGGGAGGTGGGGATGGGTAGGGCAAGAAAGAATGCTTGGGGGAAAGTGGAGAGAACTGTACCCAAACAATAATAAAAACAAATAAAAAAGACCAATATGTACAACTGCATAACTCATATTGCTATAGAATGTTTCTCTGTGATCTTTTGAAGGCCATCACCACCACCACCCTGCCCCCAAACAGCAACTAATCTGATGTGTACCACAATAGATTAGATTTGCCTGTTTTAAACTATATGTAAATAGAATCAGATAGCAAGTACTCTGTTGTGTGTAGCTTCTTTTGCTTCATAATTTTGATGAAGAAACATATAAGATTTAAGTGTACTTAAATTTATTTAAATTATATATATAATATATATATTATATATATAATATATATGTATATGTATACAATAATACAATAATATATGTATATGTATATATATACATATGTATATATACATAATATAATATAAATATATATATTTATGTATATATATATACATAAATTAAGATTTCTCCATGTGCACCTTAACACTCACATTTAGCCCTTGATCTTAGTAGTTGTTGGGTGTAGTATTTTAGACATGTCAATTAAGTCAACTTTGTAGATAGTGTCATTTGTGTTATGTATATTTGCTGATTTACTGTGTAATTGATCTATCAATTTCTGAGAGAAGATTATTGATATCTACAACTATAATCAAGGATTTACATTTTTTCTTTTACTCTTGTCATGTTTGTTTTATGGGTCTTGAATCCATGTCATTACATAAATACTACAAAATAATTGTCTTCTTAGTGGACTGACCCTTTTGGCTTTGTGAAATGCTTGAGTTTTAGTCATTGGTAATCCTCTTCATCTTGAAGTCTTGTATCTGTCATAAATATACCCATATCAGCTTTCTTATGCTTGGTATTTCCATAATACAACTTTCTATTCTTTTATTTTTAACCTGCATGTTTCTTTATATTTAATTGTGTTTCTTATAATCAACCTGTAGCTAGATCTTCCTTTTATGGTCAATCTGACAATCTCTGATTTTTGGAGGTGTTTAGTCTATTTATATTTAATGTGATCATTGATTTGTTGGGTTTTATTTTTTAATTTAGACAGAGGGGAAGGGAAGGAGAAAGAGAGGGAGAGCAATATCAATGTGTGGTTGCTTCTCATGCACCCCCTACTGGGGACCTGGACTGCAACCCAGGCTTGTGCTCTGACTGGGAATTGAGCCAGTGACCCTTTGGTTCACAGGTGGGCACCCAGTCCACTGAGCCACAATAGCCAGGACTAATTTGATGGGTTTTAATCTAGTCTCTTACCAATTCTGCTTTCTACTGCTCCCATAGACCAACCCTGAAACAATGAGGGAGAAGCCTATACAACAATATAAATATCAGGAGGTGGGAAACATTGGGGACCATCTTAGGCTCACTATTACATGGGTAAAATTTTAAACTTAATAAGTGAAACAAAAAAAGTAAATAAAAATCCTGGAATAAACTATGGGAAAAATCCTTTGTAACATTTTGTGTGGGAACGTCATTCTGAATGCTCACAAAACTCATAATCCATCAAATAAACAATAGGCATATTTTGATATATATGCCTATTTTGATATATATTATTAGTAAGAAACAAGTGTCAAATCCGCCATAATTCCAAAAGATAAACAGTAAACTAAAAATGTAATTATTTTATAAAGACTATCAATATATAAGATTGACTAAATTATATGAATAAACAGTTAACAGAAAAGAAAATACAAAGATGTTAAACATGAAGAATAGTTCCTTCACTCATAATATGAGCAGTGCACATTTAAACTTCATTAAACTATATTAAATGATATTAAAAGTCTATTCTTATCTTACCAGTTTGGCATATATCCAAAATTTTGAAAGCATGCTATGTTGTCAAGAAATGTACATTTGCACAACCCGTGAAAGGCACTGTTACAATTTCCATTAAAATTATATATGTGTATATATGCATGAAAAATACACATACTTTTACACATTTATACATTTCTATTTAAGAAATTTATACTACAGATATACTACCACATACTCAAAGTTTGCATGAGGTTATTTAATGCAATATTATTTATAATAACAATACATTTAAAACAAAGAGAGTCCCAGTCAAAGGGGATGGGATAAAAACATAATGGTATACTCAACAATGGAATACTATGATTCTATGAAAAAATGAGGTAGTTTTTTGTATTCCATATAAATTGGTCATCAAAAAACACTGTTTACAGAAAATAGTGAACAGTAGAGTATATAGTATGTTATCATTTGTGTAACAATTGGAAATATATTTATATGTTCTTGTACATGCATAAAATATCTCTGGACAACATATAACAAGTTAATAATAGTGCTTATATAAGGAACAATGTAAATAAGACGGATCCAGAGAAACATTTTACTGTATAGACTTTTAGGCTTTAAAAATTTTAAACCATGGGCATTTCTGTGGACTGAATTATGTACCCCAAATTTGTATGTTAAACCTCGAACCTCCAATGTGATAGTATTTGGAGATGGAGCCTTTAGGAGGCAATTTGGTTAAGTAGGTCATGAGTATAGTGGCCTTATGATGGGATTAATGGCTTTACTAAAAAAAAATAGGAAAAGAGAGAGATTGCTCTCTCTCTACCATGTGAGGATACAGCAAGAAGGCAGTCACTTATGCAACCTAGAATGGTGATCCTTACCAGGAACTAAATTGGCTGACACCTTGATCTTAAACTTCCCACCATTCAAAGCTGTGAGAAATAAATGTCTGTCATTGAAGGCAGCCAGTTTATGGTATTTTGTTATACCAGCCTGAGCCAACAAATGTAGGACTGTATTGTCGATTCAAAATTCAAATGAAAAATGACTCAATTAACAAAATAATGGTCTTTGTGCCAAATTCCAAGTAATCCTAACAGAATATACTTACCCAGAAATTTTAATCTTACCCAGAACACTGTTGGTCCAAAAATGTAACCATAACAGACATACCTTATCTGCTTCTACTATTCAGCAATAAGTGCTGACATCCTTCTTATGCTTCTGACATTTTCCAAGATTTTGTCATATTTGCCAGTAGTGCTATAATTTAACTGCAGCAAGTAGTGATGTGATTTAAAAAAAACTGTCTTTATTTTCCTTGTGCCACAGAGAAGTTTTTGGTTGTATAATCATTGACAATAAGCAGCAGAGCTTATAAGAGATTAGTCTGTGTCAGAGAATTATAACAGAACCTAGGGAGGAGGCCCTCACCTATCTGCTTTCTATCACAGTGCAGTTGGTTCATATGGATGCTATATCTCCCTTATTCATTTTATTTCTATATCTACATCTTTTAATTTACTGGTGATAATTATAAAACAACAATTGGAATTAGTGATTGATATAGGCTAAGAGAGATAAATATATGTAGATTTGGAGTTGAGGCTTTAGTAATACAACCTGGAGAAAAATTGAGGGTCCACATTATTTTGTTATAGATGGGGGAGTTGACCAATGAATGAGGGGGCTGAACAAATTAGGTCACAAAGGCCTGCTATACTCTAGTAGAATGTTTTAAGAAAGAAGCTAAAGCAGTATTAACCTGTGAATTTGCCAAAATATTGTAAAAGGACTCCTAGATTTTAAGCTAAACAAAATAAGATAAATGTTCCCCCAGATTTCTTAACTAGAACATCCATGACCCTAGATATCTGGACTTATGGTTAGACTAAGAATATGAGTCAACAGATTAAATCATGTATGTGATTGGAGATAGAATACTGTTAATGACAATTTATGCTAGTGACAGACCTTCTATAAAAACACTAGTGGCCTCTAAACTTGACAGATGAATGTATATGCCTCTGGACAGATCGGTAAAGGCTTCAAAGAGTAGGTAATCACTGATTTGAGTTGAACAGATGAATGAAAGTTTTTCAGCCAGATTGGAGATTGGGTGGGATGGTGTAGAAAGGAGGGGGAGTCTAGGAAAAGGACATTGAATCATATAGGTAAAGTCAAAGACATTATATATTGATAATTTCAGGTAATTCATTATGGTTGACATCAGAATTTGGGATAGTTGCATATCAGATTTGGGGGTTTACAATGAGGGAGAAGGCTTATGATATATGCATAGTTTAGATCATAAAAGGCTTCAAATACTATTTTAAGAAATTTTGTTTGTGGCATATGAGAAACTAGGAATTATTTGATATATCAAACCAACATTGTGAAAACACTTTTCCTTTTGATCTTGGATGATGATTTGCAGTTAGGCTGTAGGGGAAAGGAGGTGACAATAGAGACAAGTGAATAAGTTAAGAGGATATGGAAACAGTATGAGAGAGGGAAGAGGGGTGAGTGACAGAAAGTGAAAGAGAGAGAGGAATAAAAAGTAAGAATGAAGGTAAAGAGGACTGGTTAAGTATAACAAACATAAAATAAGGGAAAGGGAATGCCAAGGTTGTATTATAAGTTATATTTGAATTATCCTAATTTCAATGAATTTCAAGAGTCACCAAAGCTTGAGAACAAAGCAGTAGCTGTCAAATAAAAATAAAAGAAGTATGACTTCTGGCCAAGATGAAGGCATAGGTAGACACACTGTGCCTCCTTGCACAATCAAAATAAGGACAACAACAATTTAGAAAAAAAAAACAGAACTGACAGAAAATTGAATTGTATGGAAGTCTGACAACCAAGGAGTTAAAATAGACACATTCATCCAGACCAATAGGAAGGGTGGAGTCAGGCAGCCAGGCAGAGGGGTCACGACACAAAAAGCAGTGGCACTGGGTGCGTAGAGCATCCTGGGCACCCAAGACCACAGCGGGCAGACTCTGGGCATGCAGGTGGCAGCTGGCAGACCCCGGGTGCAGGGTGACAACAGGCAGACCCATCCAGGTGGTGATTGGAAAGTGAGGCACTGTGTGGAATGCAGCTGGATGACTAGGCGGTCCCACACTCACAAGCAGATAAACTAGAAGAAATTAGGGAGTAAGACAGACCTTGAAATCTATGGTCCCAGCGCCAGGAAATAGAGCCTTGGGGCACTGATCAAAACACCTGAGGGGGTTGAGGTGCCGGGAGAGACTCCCAGCCTCACAGGAGATATCGCTGGAGAGACCCACGGGGCCCTAGAACATGCACAAGCCCACCCACACAGGAATTAGCACCAGAAAGGCCCAGTTTGCTTGAGGGAAGCAGAAGGGAATGAAATCTGACAGAGAGCGGAGCAAGCGCCGTTGTTCCCTCTTGAAACCCTCCCCCACATACAGGGTCACAACACAGCGATGTGAGTTGCCCCACCCTGGTGAACACCTAAGGCTCTGCCCCTCATACTTAACAGGCACATCAAGACCAAAAAAAAAAAAATTGCCCAAATGAATGAACAGATCAAAGCACCAGAACAAATACAACTAAGCAATGAACAGATAGCCAACCTATCAGATGCACAGTTCAAAGCACTGGTGATCAGGATGCTCACAGAATTGGTTGAATCTGGTCGCAAATTAGATGAAAAAATGAAGGCTACGCTAAGTGAAATAAAGAAAAATGCACAGGGAACCAATAGTGATGGGAAGGAAACTGGGACTCAAATCAATGGAGTGGACCTGAAGGAAGAAAGAAACAACCAAACAGAAAGGAATGAAGAAACAAGAATTTTTAAAAAGAGGAGAAGCTTAGGAACCTCCAGGACATCTTTAAACGTTCCAACATCTGAATTATAGGGGTGCCAGAAGGGGAAGAGGAAGAGCAACAAGTGGAAAAGTTACATGAACAAATCATAAAGGAGAACTTCCCCAATCTGGCAAAGGAAATAGACTTCCAGGAAGTCCAGGAAGCTCAGAGAGTCCCAAAGAAGTTGGACCCAAGGAGGAACACACCAAGACACATCATAATTACATTACCCAAGATTAAAATGGAGAGAATCCTAGAAACATCAAGAGATAAGGAGACAGTCACCTACAAAGGAGTTCCCATCAGACTGTCAGCTGATTTCTCAAAAGAGACCTTGCAGGCAAGAAGGGGCTGGAAGGAAGTATTCCAAGTCATGAAAGGCAAGGACCTACATCTAAGATTACTCTATCCAGCAAAGCTATCATTTAGAACAGAAGGGCAGATAAAGTGCTTCTCAGATAAGGTCAAATTAAAGGAGTTCATCATCACCAAGCCCTTATTTTATGAAATGTTAAAGGGACTTATCTAATAAAAAGAAGATCAAAATCATGTATAGTAAAATGACAGCAAATTCACAATTATTAACAACCACACCTAAAACAAAAACAAAAAGAAAAACAAACTAAGCAAACAACTAGAACAGGAACAGAACCACATAAATGGAGATCACATGGAGGGTTAGCAACAGGGGAGTGGGAGGAGGAGAGAGGGGAAAAGGTACAGAAAATAAGTAGCATAAATGGTAGGTAGAAAATAGACAGGGGGAGGGCAAGAATAGTATGGGAAATGTATAAGCTAAAGAACTTATGACACATGGACATGAACTAAAGGGGGGGGCAATGTGGGTGGGAGAGGGTGTGCAGAGTGGAGGGGAATAAAGGGGAGAATGGGACAACTGTAATAGCATAATCAATAAAATATATTTAAAAATAAATAAAAGCAGTATTTTAAAGATGGATACCAGTTCATTTTTACAGCATTAGCAAAAAGATTGCCACAAACTGATTCTGCCAGCAATAGCCTGACAGCTATAGTCTTAAGAAAAGCAAATAGTTTATGTGAGGTTGAAGAAACCACAGATTCAAATTTATTTGGACAGAGCTGTGGATGTGCTTTACTTCCCATGGGTGAGGAGAGGAGCAAACTTCTACCTACCTCATATCAAATGCGGGAGTGCTTCAAGAGCAGTTTGACACACATTCCCTGGAGTTTTAAGGGATGCAGGGACTCCAACCTGACTCACATCTAAAATGTTGGAAGTAAAATGTTATGACTTAAATTTATCTGGATTTCTGAAAAATATAGACACAAGGCTACACAGTGAATGGCTTACACTCCTAGTGTTTATTGGTGAAAAAAAATGGAATTTTGTTTCCTGTGGGCCTGATGGGGAGTCCACAAGAAGGGAGACAGACTAAGTTCTCTTATTTAGGGGCTGTTCTAGAAAAAAACTCTTGGAGAACTAGGTGATCCCAGAAGAAGAGTCTACCACTAGATAGCAAAGCAATGAGAGAAAACTCATCTGGAAAATAGTAGCAATGAAAATAAACAAAACCAAAAAATAATCCTGTCCTACAAGAATTTGAAAGTGACTGAAAAACCAGTTGGAAGTACCCAATCATTTTATCCATGTGCCTTAAACAATCCATAAGAATGAATTTGAAGTAGAAAGTGTAAAGAAAGAATGAAGTTACTGTTGGCATGTATTCTACTAAGCCTAGCTCCTTTAATATGCTTGCAGGTTTCTGATTTGGATAAATGGTAGAAATAGAGAAGGAATGCAAAATGACTTCCATTCACAAAATGAGGGAAACTAGAGTAAGAAGATACGGAGTTGAGAAGTGGTTGAAAGTGTGTGTGTGTGTGTGTGTAGCTGATGAGTTCAGTTTTATACATTTTGAATTTGAGAAGACTATGGACCATACAGTTGAAAATTCTCAGTAGACAGTTGGAGATGCAGGTGTGAAACTTAGGAGAGAGATTTGGATATATAACTTAGACTTTATCATTAACCTATAGATAGTAATTGAAATGTTAAGAGAAGGCACATTTACCCATGTCAAGTATAAGAAGTGATAGAAATAAAAAGAAGCTAGGGAAAATCTCTTAGAAGTGTAAATATCTGTTTGACTGAAGGAGGGACAGCAACTCCACAAGGAGACAAATAATGGACAGAGAGGCAGAAGAAAAGACAAGAGGGATTTTTCAGTAGTCACAAGAAAAATGAGTTTCAAAAGAAGAAAATGAAAATGGTACCATATATCTGAGAAGATTCCCTTAAGATGAGGTCTAATAAGAAGCCATAAAACTGGTAAAGTATTGAATAGATCAAACTCATATCATCTTTATCAAAGTGGTTGGGGTGGAGGCAAGCAAGATGTATAATGGCATACAGCATAACAATCACTTTTAATCTTGGGTAATATATGGACCATTTTTCAAGAAAAAATTATCATGTAATTTAAATGATTTTTAGCATGTTACTTAAATATTTTCCAACCTAAACTCATGCAAATGTTATTACCAAGGGTTACAGTTTAATCACATAAACACAGGGTTGGGAAGAAGTAGGTTTATAGTTGGGAGTATAGAAAGCACAGAGTTTATTCTTGTACTATTATTATTAATTATTGCATTATTTTTCATACCAACAACTCTAAACCTACTTTTTCCCACCCTGTGTGTACAATTCAAATAATTTAATGCAATGCTGTTGTTTTATTGAAATCAAAATATACCCCAGAGCTCAAATATAGTTATAGAAGGTACTTTGTCAAATTTGTGAGCTTTGTAGTAATTCAGTTCACCTATGACTTATCTCTTCACACTTCGCAGTAAGTAAGTCTTCGCAGATTTCTTGGAGCATCCAGCTAATTAAAAATTTGGGCAAAGATGGAAGTGAAAGAAACAAATCACCCATATGATGATGACACATCCCAGCCAAGGTTCCCAGAGTTTCACTGACTAAAGTAGGGTTATTAGTCTGCACATTAGAAGCCCTTAGTGTCTTTCAATATGGCTGTGGGTTCCAGGCAGCCCAGTCTCTGTCACATACTTCATTGTGTGTTCATTCCAGTTTCAGGGCTTTTGCTGATGTTTCCTCCTCCACTTTCCCTTCCTTTTACTTTTTTCCACGTCACATATGTCCACCTGGAAAAAGCTTCTGCCAATTCAGTTTCCTTGCTTTTTTCCACACTCATGGTCTACCTATTCCAAGAGATTTTCTCAGACTAGTATCTATGACTCCATAACTTTCCTTTTCCACTTCTATGAAGAAGTTTTCTGAATGGTAGTCTGGAATCAAAGCAGAAAATGAGCTTTGAAGTGAAAGAGATATGTGTTTAGTTTCTATCTGTAATAATTACATTTTGTGACACCAAGAAAATGTCTTTTAATTTCTTTATCATTTTTCATTGTTATCCTATTACAGTTGTCACAATTTTCCCCCGTTGCTCTCCTCTGCCCATCCCTCCCACCAAGAAAAATGTCTTAAACTCACATTTTATGTCCTTATCTAAAATCTTGCAGTAACTATCTCTACCATACATAATAGTTGTGAGGATTAAATGAAGTGACAGGTGTGAACTACCCAGCTCAGTATGTGGCATACAATAGATTTTCAATCAAGGCTACCTCTAGTTTTTGTTATTTTGTCATTTTGTTCAATCAACCTTTAAAAATGGATAGTAAACTTAAATTTTAAACTGCTTTCACCTTCAAGCTTCTAGATTAATGTATCTTTAACTAGGTAGTAATCTAGAGAGCAAGAACTGTCTTATTTTGCATCACCAGTACCCAGCATTTGAGACCTATAGATACACAATGAATATTTACTGACTAAATAGTTGTAGGCTTGCATGAACTATGGACTACAATTTGTGTTAGTGTTTAAACAATCATCTAGCATTGTATGTTGGTGGAAGCATCCCTCAGCATTTGTTTCCTATGTCATACTTGTGTTAGCAAATTATTTGTTAATTTTACTTCATTGGTTTCATAGACTATCACCTTATTGGAAAATCTCCCCAGCCCTAGTAGATATGTCTGAAATATAAGAGAAATATTCTTGCTATAGAGTGATATTAATATATTCAAGTAAGATAAAGTAATCTTAGCTCAGTGACTGATATATAAAGCTGCCAACATCAACCTTACGACCATGCTGTCACTGTCCTAATTTTTGTGAGTATGAACCTGATTCAGCTTGGCTGAATTTCTGGAAAGTCATTCCATGTGTGCTGCCTCCATCTCTCTACAAGCTCTCCTGACTTTCAACTCACTGTTCCTCTGTGGTTATTCTATATTCTCCCTTTTTGTGTCTCAAAGACCACTTAGAAACCTGCCACCATTCCAGCTGTGTGCCTGGCTCACCTAGGCTAAAACCATGACTTATATACTAAGGGCTGAACACTTCTTTATTTCCCCATGTGGAGGTGGACTTTTCATTAGAAGTCACTGTCTTTTACTTAAACATAATTTTTGGATATGTTTTGCTCTATTCCTTTTCTATGAGGAGGAGTAATCAGTTGCAGCCTTTTTATTTTTCAGTCCATGAGTAGATTCTTGTTTAGGGAAATAGCTATGGCAACACCATTGCCGTAACTTGATTGTTCAGGTTCCTGATCACTAGCATGTCATATCCCCATGTCACCCTTAATAGAAAATTCACAGTCATTCTAGATTATTTCACATCCATACTATCTCACCCATCCAATCAGTTAAATCCTGTTGATCCTGTCTTTGAAACGTCTTCTTTGTTAGTCCTAGTTATCCCCTTTCTTTCTATTAAATCACCAATACCTTTGTTCAGATACACATCTCTCTTCTGGACTAACTATTATCCCTGTCTTCAGTCTCTTACTTCCTTAGACCAAAACTTCATACTGTTCTCAGAACTGTCTTTGTAAAGAAAAAGTGACATCTCAAATTCTGTTTCACAAAATTTGTAAATGACTCTCAGCTTCCTTCACAATAAATTTCAAACTTCTTAGCCTGATATTTCCCATTAGACCCCAAACCACTTTTTCAGTTTCAAATATGAATTCACCCTTCCTTTGATATTAAACTCAAGTTTTAACAAAGTATTTACTCTCTATGGACCCTAAGGACTTTTTTATTTTGCTTCAGTATTTCTGTATAGACTATTTCCTCAGCTTGGATAACCATGTGCTCCATTTTGGTTTCTGTCTAGTAGAATCCTCTTCCCTCAGACTCAGATTCAGTGCCTTGGTCCCTCTATTCAGAATTAATCATTCATCTTTCTGCATCCAGAGTGAAAATTTATACTTAGATTTAACTTTTATTTCATTATGTTTCATATAATGCAAAATATTTGCACACCTTCTAATGTATAAGCACAGATTATCTCTACACCCTCACAACACATACAAAATTAACTGTACATTAAATGAACAAAAGAAATATGTATTACATTTAATCACATAACATGCAACATTTTCTGGCAATTTTTTTGTTTGAAAAATCAAATTATCAAAAAGCTCTTTCTTGCTCTCATTGGATTTGAATCACTTGGGGTCATACATAATATTCTGTATCTTTTCTAAATGAATAATATCTCAGCACCTTATGGCAGTGTAGGAGTGGGATCTCTTTTAGACTGATAGACTGTGAATGATTTAGTTAAGCTACTATTGTGCAAGAAAATAACAAATAGCAAATCCATTATCAAGCAGCATGCCCCAATTTCATAGTTTAAGAAATTGAAACAAAGAGGAATTTGGAGCAAAAGAACTGAATTGTAATGAAAGAAAATGCAACATCTGATTCATCTCACCATATGATTGAGAGAAATAAAATGTTTAAATCACATTCCTGAAGAGACTGAAATAGATTTTAAATTTAAACCATGCATTTTAATCACAGGTTGGGAATGTGTACTAATTTCCATAAAGAAAAAAACAAAACCAATGTATACATAAAATGATAAAATGTTGGGATTTCCTCCTTGTCTGTTTATGCTGATATAGATGGATTATGTCAGAATTTCCAGAAATATGTTTTATTTCCTCTTTAGAATGCAGGCTAGACTTTTGCCTTTAATAAGGAAACACAGTTGTTCATGGATACATTTAAAGAAACTTGATTGATATTTTTAGAAAAAGCATAGCAGTCCCTAAAGCATTTGAATAGATTAGCTCACTGTGTATTTATGGAGCTATGGAGCTTTGTTTTAACAACACCTAACATTTCCATAGGTTTCAAGTTGCCAAAACTCTTTCACAATTATAATTCCATTTGAACCTCAAAATAACCCTGTGAAAAAGTATCATTATCTCCATTTTCAAATGAGGCCACTGAGCTTCTTCTAAGTTACTAAATGAGACTGAAATTGACACATTGCTATTCATAGTCTTATATTATTTCTACTCAGCTCTCTTCTGCTTAGCTTCATAGTATGCACCTCTTTCTGTGGGAAATATACACAGATTGAGAACAAAGTACACTTACCCCCAAGTAGCTTATATTTGTTTAACTTAATAACACATATTCAAATAATTAGTATTTGTGAATGTATAAATGAATAGCTGTGGGTAGAAAGGAATGGGTTGGTAGGGGTATGGAGTAAATTATACAGCTAATTGTAACTGACATATGTTAAATCTTCTTGGCCTGAATATGTATCACCTGAATAAAAATTCAATTATTCAAAAAATTAAGCAGGATCAGTCAAGATGGGCCTGGCTGAAAATAAAGGTCATTTAACAATTATTAAAGGATGTATATAGGGTTACCCTAACAATGTTTCTTACCTGTCTCAACCAAAATCTCATCCTTGGCCCATCCCTAAGCCTCAATCTACTCTCAACTTATTCTTTCACTTCAACTCTAGGCACCAGGCCACTGCACATCTCGCCTGCCTCTTACCATTTAAATAGAAGCAAACAATAGGAGAGTTGGAATTTGTGTAGTCCATGTATTATTTGGTTATTTTAAAAAGATTACAATAGCCAAGTGTTGGAAACAACCTAAGTGCCCATCAGTAAATGAATGGATCAAAAAACTATGATCCATTTACACAATGGAATTTTATGCAGCAGAAAGAAAGAAGGAGCTCCTACCCTTTGTGACAGCAGGGATGGAACTGGAGAGCACTATGCTAAGTAAAGTAAGCCTGGCCATGAAAGGCAAATACCATATGATCGCATCTATATTTATATTGATCCATTTAACTAACTATACTTTTTAAAAGGATTTATTTTATTGACAACTAAATTATGCCTCAATAAAGTTAAATTAACAATGAAAACAGAATAATTACCTCTCATTAAAGAAATATTAGGTGTCAGAGTAAACATTGGAGAAGGAGTTTTATGGTATAAAACAGAAAGTGGTTATCTGAAATCACTCCATACCTTCTGATAAAAAACAACCTGGAAGGCTGTGTCAAGACAAGGGAGTAATAAGTGATGTTCTTTGGTGTTACCCTTACACAGTCATTTTCCAAATGGATCTCCTAAATTCACTGGAGATGGCTGTTCATGGTGCATTTTGCAAATGTTGAGTAAATATGTTCTTGCAATTGCATACTTCTTTAAGATTTTACCCCTTATTCTCTCCTAGAAACATGTTAAGATATTTGTCCTACTAAATTTTCATAAGCTCTTACAATTTTTCCTCTCTAAATTTAAACACATGTCTTTCTCATCTGCTGTTAACCTTCCTCGTGATACTTCAGTACCCACAGGTATACCCTGATTTTATGTATAGTTTTGTTCTTTGAGAACTGCTTTTATGGACTAATAACTTGGATACATTTGTATTTCCTTCTTTGATATTTGTAATGAAGCCTGTGCCACCTATGTTATTTTTATACTTGGCATTGAAGTTGTTGAAAAAGTGAAGCTCATTGCAGAAGTAGCGTATGATTTAGAACTTAGAGGATGAAGAGCTTACTTCATGTGGTGATGAGGAATTAAAAGAAGAACATTTTAGGTGGAAGGAAAGGCATGTACCAGAAGACAGACATGAAAAATTTCAGGGTATTTATGTAGCAGTGTGAATTATTATAGTTCCCTGCTTTGTGGTATGTTAAGGACAAGCTTAAGTGATGATGTTGCAAAGACAGTTTGAAGCAGTGGTGTGCTGGGGGATGTATATTCAACTGGCATTAGGTATTGGAAGTGGGTACAAGAATTATTGATTAGTAGCATTGTCCAGTTTTCACCATGGTCAATTTTAAACTATCAGTGTGACATCACTGAATGAAGATTTGGGAGGAGACATACACAATCACCTCTTGTGAGCTGGTATGAGCCATTTCAAGCATGTCCCTGATTGGAGTCACTACAAGAACATGTTCTTATAAGGACCAGTAATAATCTTAAAACATAAAATAAAAGTTTTTTGTTTCTTAACACATGCAGCCTCACTCCAGTCATCAGTGGGTGCTTTATAATTTCTCTGCGATGTAGTAACTTTCAGAATTGTCTCTTAGTCTTAATTCAATTTATTAGGATTAATGAATGTATATATTTACTATGGAGAATGTCCAAAATCAACAGTTTTTTCTGAACTTCCCTTTTAATTTTTTAAAAAGATTTTATTTATTTATAGTTAGAGAGAGGGGAAGGGAGGGAAAAAAAGGAGGAGAAACATCAATGTGTGATTACCTCTCACATGTTCCCAACTGGGGACCTGGCCCACAACTCAGGCATGTGCCTTGATTGGAAATTGAACCACCGACCCCTTCATTTGCAGGCCAGCACTCAATCTACCTAGCCACACCAGCCAGGGCTGAGCTTTCTTTTTAGATAAGTACTCCATCAAAGGCTGAGTCTTCTGAAAATAAAGAGGAAATTATTGAGGTCAGAATTTACATAAACCCAAAAAGGAAATGTTTCTTGCATATTTTGAAAAAAGTATTTTGGAACCATTCTGATGAGAAAAAAGTAAGCAATTACTTGAATCAAGAATGAATATTTTCTAGAATTATTAAATGTAACTCAATATTTATAATACTATTAGACTTTAATTACTTTCAGTAATTGTTCTACTCGGTAATGATGATCATTCCTTAATATTGTTTGGCATAGGGGCATTTCATATAGAATTATGTTATTAAGAATGCTGATAATTTGGTACTTAACATTTTAAAGTGGGGTCTGTGGTATCTCCCAAAACTGTTGCTAGGCTTTGGAAGATATAAATCAAACAAAACTCCCTCCATGGCATCTGAACTCGTTGATGTTAAAAATCTGGTCCATGCAGGCAGAGGGTATGTGAAGGTGATCTTATTAGTACTGTTTCCAAATCTCATTCAGACCACTCATATTATGATTTCTATAATTTGTGGGCTTGTTTAGATTTTCCCCCTGAAATTCCATAATCAAGGGTGGTTTCCAAAGGAAGGATAGTGTTATGGATTAAATTGTGCCCCCAAAATGATATGCTGAAATCCTAATCTCTGTGAGTGTGAAATTGGATTAAATAGACCCTTTGAAGATATAATCAAATTAAGATGTAGTCACTAGGTTGGGACCTAATCAGATACTATTGGTGTTCATGTAAATAGAGGAAAAGAGACACAGACAGTGAGACATACATAGAGAAAATACCATGCAATGATGCTGACAGAGATTGGAGTTATGTTGCCACAAGCCAAGGAACACCTGGGGCTACCAAAAGCTAGAAGAAGTAAGGAATGATCCTCCCCAAGGCTTCAGAAAGAGCATGGCTCTGACCACTCATTGTTTTTGGATTGTCTGCAAAACTGTGACAGAATAAATCTCTGTAGTTTTAAGCCATCAAGTTTGCAGTACTTTTTTACAGTGGTCAGAAAACTAATACACATAAAAATGTCTATTTGTATCTTAATAAAGTTAAATTTTTAAACTCTAGTTTCTCCATTAAGTGATTCTCCCATACCATTCACAAAACTGCTTCTATGGAAAAATGTCTCTTAATGTTCCCCTTCTTTAGGACAACCACTTGGGTATTAGGATTCTTTGCCTGAACTTACAAACTTACTGACCAATGGGAACAAGGATAGTGACCAAGAAAGAGGAATCTGACATAGATAGACACCATAATACTTACAGTAAATACTCCATGGAGTGGGGTTTCCTGCCATTTTATTTTATTTATTACTATTATGTACTTTTAAGAAAAAAATTTAATACATTAGACAAATTCACAAATATTAAAAATGTGTCAGTGGACATTCTGCCTAGCCAGACACCACTGGGAGTAATTTCCTTGCCTGGGAACTTCTGGCCAAGATGGAGGCATAGATAGATATGTTTTCCTTCCTTGCACAACCAAAAGAAGGACAACAACCAATTTAAAAGCAAAACAAACCCAAAACTGCCAGAAAATTGAGCTCCATTAAACTCTGAAAACCAAGGAGTTAAAAAAGAAACATTCATCCAAACTCATAAGAGGGGCAGAGAAGGGCAATTGGGGCAGAGAGGACACATGGCAAGATGGTGACTGGAGGACCAGGCAGTCCCACATATGTAAACCAGGAGTAACAACTGGGGAGCAAGACAGACAACACTACCCAGAGTTACAGCACAGGGAAATAAAGCCTTAAAACCTCTGGCTGTAAAAATCTGTGGGGATTGCAGCAGCAGGAGTAACTCCAAGTCTCACAAGAGAGTGCACTGGAGGGACACCCACAGGATCCTAGAATATGCACAAACCCACCCACTCAGGAAACAGCACCAGAAAGACCCAATTTGCTTGTGGGTAGGGGAGGAAGAGACTGAAAGCAAGTTGAAAGCCAAGCAAGTGATAATGTTCCCTCTCTGACCCCTCCCCCACATACAGTGCTGCAATGCAGCAAAGTGGGTTGTCCCTCCTTGGCAAATACCTAAGGCTTCACTGCTTACAGTGTAACAGGTGCACCAAAATGAAGAAATATGCCCCAAATGAAAGAACAGGTCGAAATGCCAGAAAAAGAAATAAGCAATGAGGACACAGACAACCTATAAGATGCAGAGTTCAAAACACTAGTAATCAGGATGCTCACAGATATGATTAAATAGGGACAAAAATAAAGATGTGAAAACTATACAAAGTGAAATAAAGAAAAATATACATTAAACCAACAGTGAAGGGAAGGAAACTAGGACTCAAATCAACAATTTGGAACAGAACAAAGAAATAAACATTCAACCAGAACAGAATTAAGAAACAAGAATTTTTAAAAAATGAGGAGAGGCTGAGGAACCTCTGTGACAACTTTAAAAGTTCCAACATCTAAATCATAGGGCACCAGAAGAAGAGGCAGAACAAGAAATTGAAAACTTATTTGAAAAAATAATGAAAGACAACTTCCCCAATCTGGCTAAGGAAATAGACATGCAAGTCCACAAAGTTCACAGAGTCCCAAAGAAGTTGGACCCAAGGAGAAACACACCAAGACACATCATAATTAAATTACCCAAGATTAGAGATAAGGAGACAATCTTAAAAGCAGCAAGAGGAAAGGAGAGAGTTATCTACAAAGGAGTTCCCCTAAGATTATCAGCTGATTTCTCAAAAGAAACCTTACAGGCAAGAAGGGGGTGGAAAGAAGCATTTGAAGTCATAAAAAGCAAGGACCTACCTCCAAGATTCCTCTACCAAGCAAAGCTATCATTTAGAATGGAAGGACAGATAAAGTGTTTCCCAGATGAGGTTAAAGGTGAAGTTAAAGGAGTTCATCATCATCAATCCCTTATTATATGAAATATTGAAGGCACTTATCCAAGAAAAAGAAGATCAAAATTAAGAACAGTAAAATGACAACAAACTCTCAACTATCAATAATCAAACCTAAAAAAACAAACAAACAAACAAAAAAAGAACTAAGCAAACCACTAGAACAGGAACAGAATCACAGAAATGGAGATCATGTGGGTAATTATCAGCAGAGAGGGGATGGGGGAAGAATACGGGAAAATGTACAGGGAATAAGAATTCTTAGGTACAAAATAGACAGGAGGAGGTTAAGAATAGTATGGGAAATGGAGAAGCCAAAGAACTTATATGTATGACCCATGGACATGAACTAAGTTGGGGGTAAAGGAATGCTGGAGGAAGGGAGTGTGCAGGGTAGAAGGGGATAAAGAAGAGGAAAAAAATGAGACAATTGTAATAGCCTAATCATTAAAATATACCTAAAATTACAAAATAAAAATAAACAATTTTATAATAAAAAATGTGTATCTTTTCAAAACAGTTTAACCAGTGATCATATTCAATTAAAATGTGTATAATTTAGTAAAAGGCATATTTCACTACAAGGTGTATCAATTTTTTATCTCTGTGTTTACACACTGGAAAATTAAACAAAATGTTACCTGGCTTTGTTGGTAGGACTCTGAACCCCAATTAGATATATATTATAGCTCTCTAATAAATCAGTTTACCATATCCTGGAGTTCCATTATGGAGTTACAAAGAGAATGACAGCACTTGGCAACCCCCAGGTCTAAAGATAGCATAGTGAAGTGACTTTTGGAAAGTATATTGTGAAGAAATTACTACCCATTTAATAAATTACCCCTTATGGAACACTTTGAACCCTAGTGGTCTGAAGAGGTTAATACACCTCTCACAACTGAGTGCTACTCATTTTCCAGGGGTAACTTCAAGGCCATAGTTAATCCAAACTTTCTTTTCATCAATGGCCTCTTACTCTTAAGCCACTCTGTAGTCTGTGATCAGTAAGCCCATTCACTTACATTTCTCCCTGTGCATTTCCCATGCTTCATTTTTTTCACTGCTGTTTTAAATTGAATTTATTGGGGTGGCATTGCTTAATAAAATTATATAGGTTTCAGGTGTACAATTCTATAATACATCATTTGTATTTTGTATTGTGTGCATTTTAATCTGCCAGGAACATTGCTCAATCTAACCCATTTACCATCCAGTGAGAACACCAGGGACTGAGATGACTCTATATGTTTCATAGTTTGTAATACCTAATTACATTTCCATCCTATTTGTTAGAATCCTGTATACAACATGGTGGTCAAAAATTACATAAGGTACAAAGATGGTTACTTAACTTTCTCATAAGACATCTGGAACACACTTTTTTTGTTTTATTTTCCTGGAGTTAATTAGAACTCGTGATATTTTAAGGGTTACAATTTCCAAATGCATTATTTACCAAAGTGGGGAAAGGATTGGGGGTGAGAGATGTGGGTGGGTGGGGTGGGGGAAAGTGGTGGCAGGAAAATGGAGACAACAGTACTTGAACAACAATAAAAATATATTAAAAATCAATAAAATATCAAAAAAAACAGCTTTGAGCAGTGGAAAAAATGTTTCAATAGGTGTATTGAATCAATTGAAGAATGCTTTGAAAGTGAATGAAGTTTAAGCATAAATGAATAAATACATAATTTTTATAAATAAATTACAGGTTTTTGGTGTCAAAAAATAATTGCTTAAATATGAATTCCCACTGTTCAATTTCCTATTGTTCTTCTTTTTCTTGGGCAGAATCCAAACTTTCCTTGACCTCATTTTTTCTTTTTATTCCCTTTCTGTGCATGTCTATATTTGAAAATTATTTTTGAATTTTTCCTTCCACATATGAAGATAGAGGATACACCAAATGACTCAGCCTTAATGGTGACCCTCTCCACCTTTTCTACCCTAAAGGTGTGTCTGTGTTCACCACACTATTGTGTTGATTTTCTACTGTGTTGGTTTTCTTCTTCTAAGAGAACTGTCAATACTCACAGTAATTTCTAAATAAGATCCAGGGAATTTTATAAAACAGGGAATTTACCCACTAATATCCAGTTATAGGATAAAACAATAACGAGACTATTGACAGTATTATAATAGTGATGATTGTATCATTGTTCCATTTATTTATGTGTAATAGATGGTTGTACTTGACAGTCTTAACCATTCTTTAGAGAAAATACTTTTCATTTAAAATTCTTTGTCACTATGAGAAACAAATAAAAATATTAATAAAAGGAAATCAGAGAATTTTACATGATATACATTTTGTAGTTTTTATATAAATAATAAGAGAATAGTGGATTTATTTTTACAAAAATTGTTTTGCTTTTGTTGCCATTGGTATATTTTGTAGTCTACTAGTGTTCTCCATTAAATCAAAGTATGTTTTTAAATCAAATAAATGCTGCCTCTATATAGCCAAAATACTACTGTGATTTGAATTGCTATTTTGAAAGTAGAAATCAAGCAGTCATAACACTGTATGGTTTCACTGATATGTAGAATCTAAAAACAAACAAAACAGAAACAAACTCATAGAATCGGAGACCAAAAGGATGGTTACCACCGCAGAGGGGGTGGGAGCAATGGGAATATAGTCAATAATATTGTGATATGTTTAAATGGTGACAGATGATTACTAGAATTAGTGGGGTGATCACATTTTAAGGTATAATAATATCAAATCACTATATTGTTCATCTGAAACTAATATAATCAATATAAGATTGTACACCAGCTATACTTATATAAAAAATAAGTTACTGGGGTGGGGAAGTGGTGGGGGAAAATGGAGACAACTGTACTTGAACAACAATAAAAAGCATAGTTCCTTCAGGTATCATTTAAATTACATATTGTGTTTAAATATGTGTACTTGTATCTTTGTCTAGGCCGCTATAACAAAAGACCATCAACTGGGTGGCTTATAAACAACACACATTTATATCTCACAGTTCTTGAGGCTGGAATTCCAAGATCATGGTGCCAGCATGGTTGCATTTTAGTGAAGGTCCTCGCCTGCCTATTTCATACTGTGTTCTCACATAGTAGAAAGTTCTAGGAACCTCTCAGTGGCTGCTTTTATAAGAACACTATTCCCACTCATGAGGGCTTTACCTTTATGAATGTAGTACTTTCCAAAGACCCCACATCTAATACAATCTTTGGGTTAAGATTTCAACATATAAATTTTGGGTGGACACAAACATTCATACCATAGCAACATGAGATCACTCTACTGTACTTACCTCAAAAAAAAAAAACCCAAACATGTTATTTTAGAACTGCAAGTCTTTGCCCATGTCAGGCCTTCGTTTTGGAACTCTTATTCCCCACTATAGAAACAATATTACGTCCTAAAGACTTCTGCATATTTGTATTGTTATCTTCAGTAAAGAAGAAATATATATATGCCAGTATTAATAGAGATGTTATAGGGATATTACATGTGTTTATAATAAATAATTTCATGGATTCCCACAAAAACTTTGTGAGCTATTATTTCTATGCTTTACATAAGAAGACACTGATTGTCAAATATTTCATGTACTTTACCCAAAGTTGCACATCCAGTTCACATGGGAATCAGCAGACATGACTAATTCTGTCTGACTCCAAAGTTTGTGTTTTTTCCATTCCTCAAAATGTTGTCTAAAGCACCATACTTTTTCTATGAAAAAAGATCTTTTTTATCTCTCTCTAATGTTAAGTGGATTCAAGCAATTAGTTCTTATGTGCCTACTCATTGTGCTAAGCAATGGCAAGAAAACTACGTTTATCAACATTTTCCACAAGATAGATAAAGTAAGTTATTTATATGGCTGATGCTGACTCCATAACTAGGTTGGCCAACAGCCCCAGTTTGAGTGGCACTATCTAGTTTTAGCACTAAAAATTCTCCGTCTTGAGAAACTAGTCAATTCTGGCCACCATAACTCCATCTTCAGAGTAAAAACATTTTGGAATATTTCCAATATTCTTAGTCTTACCAATTAAATGTGGAATTGGGGCCCAAACATAAATATTTTGGGGGGTTCCTGGAGTTAGGAAGCTAGTTTAAAAGCTGTAGTTATTTTTGAACCAACTGTACAAACCATCATCTGGACACTTATCATAAAGCAAATATTCACTCAATCTGTGGCATTGTATGAAGTACTGTATTAAGTAGTGACCCTACCCCAGACCTACTATATCAGAGTTCTGGAAGTGTGGCCCTGAAATCTGTGTTTTAACAAGCCGTCCCAGTTATTCTACTATGCCATCAAGTATAAGGGTCACCACTCTTTAAAAAAACAAACAAAAAAACAACAAAAAAAAGAATACACTTGTCCCCTAACAGTGTTTCCAATGTTTCTCCTGTGAACTCTTTTGTGATCAGCCTGATGTCATAGTGTTGCTTTCCTTTGTCTTCTCCTACATGTCATTTGAGTCTCTTTTTGTATTCATTTCCCTCTGCCTTGACTATAAGTAATAATAACAGTGTGAAATGCTTATAGATTAGGAAAACTTTCACAGATTTCATTGCATTTCAGAATTTTTTCCCAGTGAAATACTCGTGAAGCAGAGGAGTGAAAGCATATCCCTCCAGGGCTCCCAGGAGTGTCACCTGAAGCAGCCTACTACAAGGACAGAATGTGATTGAAGCTTTATATTTTGCCCTAAAAATACAAGTGGAATTTTCTCTCTACTTCTTAATATATTCATGTTTGTTTTAGTATAAATATTATTTCCTCCAACTTTCAAGTAAACTTGACTCTGCAAGAAGACATTTGTCTCCAGTTTGTTATCCTTTGGCATTTTGCTTCAAGCCCATGGGGTACACATATTTCTGTATGCACAGCACAAGACATATCATCCCATTTAATTCTCACAGTGATCTTGTGAAGTGTTAGACTTTACCATTAATAAGGAGGATACCAAGTCTCTGAAAGGTTAAGTAGTCTGTTCGAAGTCATATAGTGGAAAAATGTCTGAATCAGGCCTGCAGGAGTAAAAGTTTGATTTGTCTACTAGATCATATATACATATGATATTTTGAACTGTAAACTTCTGGAGGACAGGTTACTATTTTATTTTCTATACCTCATATAGTACTTCATTTAATGCCATTTATATGGCATATATACAAACATACATATATATATACACACACACATATACATATAGAGTGAATGAATAAAAATGTACCAGTAATTTAAGAAGTTGACTGTTTTCTTTTTATTTCCCAACACACTGCAAATTATAGGAATATTTTATTTGAAAGGATTTTTAAGCTCCAATGATATTGATTAAAATGTGAAATTAAACCACGAAAAAGAATAAAGGTTTTGACAGTATTAGATTAAGGATCTATGAGTATTAGAATTCAATAACCCATCATAGCCACCCTCACCTTCCACAGACTTTCTGAGGAAAACACATGTACTAGGTTCAGAAGCAAAGGAAAGTAAATTACCATTGTAATTAGAGTCAGTCATTTATCCAAATCTCAATACAGAGAATATGGACACATGGTTTATGCCCAAACTCAGATTCTATAATCTCACCAAAATCTAACATGGCCAAGAGAGAAGAGAAGACAAGATAGCCAGAGTGGTATGATAGGAAAGAAGGCTCTAATCCACTATACCACTTTAGACATAAGGAACAATAATTTAGAAGAGAATAGGTGAAATGTGTGCATCACCTTTTAACACAAAAACCTCACTAACTAGTAAAGAGTCCCATTCTCTACTCCTGAATCTAAGTAACATTTTGTATTCAATTAGGAAGGAATTTGGGAATGAAAGGTAGATAAGGAATTTTCTCCATGACCTCTCCCTGACTCTCATTTGGAAAATTGGAGTAAAGAGGGTATAAATGGTGATGGAAAGAGACTTGACTTTTGGGTAGTGAACACACAATACAATATACAGATAATGTTTTATAGAATTGTACACCTGAAACCATATAATTTTATTAATCAATGTCACCCCAATTAATTCAATAAAAATAAATTAAAAATAAAAAATATTTCCTCTATATTTGTGCAGGGAACCTAGAACAAGATAGCATTTTTCAAAATGTTTATTTTGGAAGAAAGGATTCTATTATCAGTTAAGTTCAAGAAACTCTGGGCTATATGGTTTCTTTACTGAGAGGCCTGTTCAGAAGCCTTAAAATGCTATAAGCATCAGAAATCTAAAAAAGGGTCATACTATTCAACACTTGCAAATTTTGTTTGGCCAACAAACCTTTTCCTCCACTGACACACCCATTCTATTGAAGACATTATAAGGATGCCAATATAGAAGAAAGATCATGGGATTAAGTATTGAAGAAACCTCCTTCATTTAATCTTACCACACTTGCTAGTTGTATAAATATGACTTAATTAAGTAATACATCAAATTTCTGTTTTCTCATATGTGATGAAAGGATAATAATCCCAACCATGCAAAGTCATAAGGTTCATATGAATTGATAGATGTAAATTGTCAGATTGTGCTTAGTTTACAGAAGTTGCTCAGCAAGTGGTACTTTCCCTCTCTCCATTTTCATATGCACTTGCTTTGGTAAGTGTTTAAAAATGCCAAGCCATTGATGAATTTATTCAATTGAGTAAAAACAATCAGTCAAATCTATAACAAAATAGTGGAGAGAGCTAACTCTGAATGATAGAATAATCATTTATGTGTAATGCGGTAGTGTTTTCATGCAACCCTTTCTCAATTATTAATTACCACTGGTTTGGGAGAGCTTTCAAAAAGCCTGAAACTCAGAAAAGTGCCATGTGATTCAGTGAAATAATTGGCTTTTATTTTAACTCTGTCAATGCTTATGGGTAGATTAGCAAGAGTATCCTCTGATTTATGCAAAAGAAGTTTTGATCAACTATATTCTATTCTGGAGCCAGAGACCAGCAATTTACTGTTCACAACATAGTGTTACTTGAAAGCAAATAAATGCTTGACCAATTTAGGGTTTACAATAAGTAGGCAGTTTAGGTTAAGTGCCAGAAGCAAAGAAATCACATCCAGTCTAGGTGGAACTCACCAATTTGGATGAGGTTTTAGGCTTGTAAGCAGTCACTTCCACTAACCATTTTTTCTGTGTACAAGGCTCAGCAGTATTTTCCTTCATTAATCAAACACCAATATTGTAGTAAAGAACCTTGAAGCCTTTTGTTCCTCCATCCTGAATGAGTAAAAGATCTAGAGATTCTAAAGCTGAAGCTCAGCACAGGCCATATTTAGAGGATACTTCTGAGTAGCAATGCCTCCAATCTAAGTTGATGGTTCTCAAAATGTAGTCCCTGAATCAGTATAGCATCAGCAACAGACCTAGCCTTGTCAGAAATGTACATTCTTGGGAATTACTCCAGACCTACTATATCAGAAAAAGTAGAATTGGGAATGAGAGACAGAAATCTGTTTTAACAGTCCTAGATTCAGATGCATGCTAAAATTGAAGAGCCACTGATTTAAATATTGTATGTATGCACACATGTACAAAACAATTTTTAAAAATAAGGTTCCCAGAGTGGCATCAGCAAGATGTTAGTATAGGCAGCCCCTCACCCTTATCCCCCACATAGCAACAATTACTTGGCAGCTATCCACAGACAAAAGTGTTTTGTAGGAGCTTTGGGAACCAGCTAGGAAGTTGCAAAATACCAGTAGGGTGC
This sequence comes from Phyllostomus hastatus, assembly GCF_019186645.2. Taxonomy (NCBI): domain Eukaryota; kingdom Metazoa; phylum Chordata; class Mammalia; order Chiroptera; family Phyllostomidae; genus Phyllostomus; species Phyllostomus hastatus. The sequence goes on along the minus strand of NW_025333841.1, from coordinate 3,701,872 downwards.
AAAACAGCAGAACTATTTTTGAGAAGGCAGGCCTACACCAGGATGGCAGGTTCACCAACCATGATTCCATCTACAATCCCAGTAACTGTCCAATCCCCTTTGGACATTTGGCCATGGTTTTGCTATCAGTTCCATCTATCAGGGAACCTGGTAGGAGTCACACTTGACTATGCCTAGGGTAACAGGCCTGCCAAATTTGATCTGACAGTGGATATTGAAGCAGCCCTGTATTTCTGTTTGAGTCCCTCCGAGCAATGGTTTGAGAGCAGTCCTGTCATCTCAGAGACTCACCAGGAGAAACGCTCATCGGTGCCACCAGAGACAGGCCTGCCAATATCAGTGCAACTGCAGCTCTAGTAACTCAACTCCAGTTCCTCCCAGCTGTGATCCAGGAAAAGGTTTGCCCATGCAGGAACTCAACAAAAGACACACCCATGTGTGTCCCTAGGGGCAGGCCCACTAAACTTACTCCAACTGAGGATCTTGCAATTTAACTCCAATTTCCCTCAGTTGCAGTCCAGGAGCAGTCCTATTCTCCCAGGGCCCATCCAGTGAATCAGCAGGAGCCCTCCCATGGACTGGCCAGGATTCTAACACATCCACGTACCTGGTAACAGGCATACCATCTGTAAATGCAGCTGCAGGCCCTGAAATTAACTTTTATCCCAGTGTCAGTCCTATTCACACAGGGACCAGAGAGGATCCATGTCTATTCCAGCCTCTAGTAACAGGCCTGACAAACATGGACCCAACTATAGATTCAGCTGCATCATATTACCCAGATCCAACTCTGCTCAACTGTGCTCACAGAGACAATCACATAAGTCCAGGAACATGACATGAGAAGGTGTCTACCTCTGAAATAAGTCTGTAAAGACTGTTATACGTATTTATACATCAAATGCTCAGACACCAATGCAAAGCTACAAAGATCATAAAGAAGCAAGCAAACATGACACCACCAAACATAAGTAATAAAGCCCATTAACCAATTTCCCAAAAGTGGAGGTCTATAAATTACCCGATGAAGAATTCAAAATAATCATCTCAAAGAAAGCTCAGTAAGATGCAAGAGAACACAGGTATTATTTGACCATAGAAAAGAAGGAAATCTGCCATTTGTAACATGTATGAACAGGGAAAATATTATACTAAGTGAAATAAGACAGACATAGAAAGACATATAGTGCATGATCTTATTTATTTGTGGACTGTACAATAGTCAAACTCACAGAAACAGAGTGTAATGGTGATGCCAGGGGCTAACTGGTAGGGGAAATGATAGTCAAAGAATATAAACTTTCAATTATAATATTAATAAGTTCTATGGGTCTAATGTAAGGAATGATGCCTAAAATTAATGATGTATTACATAGTTGACGTTTTCTAAAATTGTGGATCTCAAGTGTTGTTACCACACAGTAAAAAGGCAACTATGTTAACTGATGGATGTGTTAATTAACTTAGTTGTAATCAGTATTTCACAAGATATAGGTACATCAGATATCACTTTGTACACCTTAAATATATTCATTTTCATACCTCAATAAAGCTGGAAAAAAAAAGAAATAAGTTTCCTGCTCAAGGAGCTCTCTAGTCATAGAAGGGAGGACAGACATATGTGTAACCAATTATAGTACAGGACAGCATAGAAGAAATTCTAAAAAAGTCATTGTACAGTCTAAATTCTCACCAGGAGGGTAAAGGAATGATATTAGAGCTAAGTGTTAAAAGATGGTTACAAGTTTGACAGAAAATAATACATAAAAGAAGATGTAACTTAGGGCCCTCTATTCCATTGGATATTATGAACTTGAGTGCAGGCTGATATAGTGGTTTAGATTTGTCCAATATGACCTTCTGTGATGATTGGAAATTTCTGTATCTGTGCCATTCAATATGATAGCTACTGTCCTGATGTAGCTATTGAGAAATTGAAATAGGGCTAGTGAGACTGATGGAAATTTTTATTTTATTTAAATATAATAAATGTTTTCAGTGGTTACCATATTGGACATGACAGTTTTAGAAATTATCATATTAGTGAGTTTTGCTCTATACCCTTCCAAACCACCATCCCTTCCAATATACGTAAAGACAACCTCAAGATTTTTCTAAATATTTAATGTCACAAATGCATTTGTAAAGGATATTCCTAGGTTCCTTGCTTTTATTTTTTATTTAATTTTTTATTTCTTTACTGCTCACAGTTTATTGAGCAACATGATACCACAGGCTAAAAACCTCAAGTGAACACCACTAGTGCAAATATTCAAAAATACAAGAGAAAAAAATTAAGCATTGTTTTTGTGACTACCTAACTTATCTTCTCTTTCTCCTGTTGTTGTGATCTATTTACTATATTTTCATTTTTTAATTTTTATTGTACTTTTTCCATTACCATTTCCCCCTTATATCCCTCTGCCTCAGCAATCACCACACTGTTGTCCATGTCCATAAGTCCTTTTTTCCCTTGATCCCTCCACCCCGTAACACTCCAAACCATAGCTGTCATCTGTTCTTCATCTATGAGTCTGCCTCTTTTCTGCTTGTTAGTTCAGTTTGTTCATCAGATTCCACAAATGAATGAAATCATATGGTACTTGTCCTTCTCTGACTGGCTTATTTCACTTAGTATGATGTTCTCCAGGTCCATCCATACTGTTGCAAAGGGTAAAACTCTCTTCTTTTTTATGACCAAGTAGTATTACATTGTGTAAATATCCCATAGTTCTTTTATCCATTCAACTACTGATGGACACTTGGGCAGCTTCCAAATCTTGCTATTGTAAATAAGGCTAAAATGAACATAGGGGTGCTTATGTTCTTTCAAATTAGTGTTCCAGGTTCCTTCAGGTATATTCCCAGAAGTGAGGTTGCTGGGAGAAAAAAAGTTCCATTTTTAGTTTTTTGAGGTATCTCCATACTGCTTTCCACAGTGGCTACAACAATGTGCATTCCCACCAACAGTGCAAAAAAGGTTTCTCTTTATCCACATCCTTGCCAGTACTTGTATGTTGATTTATTGATGGTAGCCATTCTCCAGTGTGAGGTGATATTTCATTGTGGTTTTAATTTGCATGTCTCTGATAATTAGTGACGTTGAGCATCTTTTCATACGTCTATTGGCCAACTCTATGCCCTCTGTGGAGAAGTATCTATTCAGGTATGTTCCCCTTTTTTAAAAATATTTTATTTATTTATTTTTATAGAGGGGAAGGGAGGGGGAAGACAGGAAGAGAAACATCAATGTGTGGTTGCCTCTTGCACGCCCCCTACTGGGGACCTGGGCTGCAACCCAAGCATGTTCACTGACTGGGAATCAAACAGGTTACCCTTTGGTTTCCAGGCCAGCACTCAATCCACTGAGCCATACCAGCCAGGGATGTCACCTGTTTTTTAATTAGATTGTTTTTGGTGTTGAGTTTTATGAGTTCTTTATAACTCTTGGATATTAACCCCTTACCAGATATATTTAAGAATATGTTTTCCCATTCCATGGGTTATCTTTTTATTTTGTTGATGGTTTCCTTTGCTGTGCAAAAACTTATGTCTTAGCCATAACAATCAGACAAGAAGAATAAATAAAAGGCATCCAAATTGGAAAGAAAGAAGTAAAACTGTCTTTTTTTGTAGGTGATATGATACTATACATAGAGAATCCTAAAAATTCTAACAAGAAACTACTAGAACTGGTCAATGAATTCAGCAAAGTGGCAGGATACAAAATTAATACCCAGAAATTAGTTATACTTTTATATGACAATACTGAACTATCAGAAAGGGAAATTAAGAAACCAATCCCATTCATGATTGCCTCAAAAAGAATGAAATAATCTAGTAATAAATGTAACCAAGGATTTAAAAGACCTGTACTCAGAAAATTATAGGTTACTAAAGAAATTGAAGATACAAATAAGTGGAAGCACATATTGTGTTCATGGATAGGAAAAATTAACATTATTAAAATTTCAATGCTACCCAAAGCAATCTGTGGATTAAATTCAATTCCTTTCAAGATTCCAATGACAAATTTCACAGAACTAGAACAAATATTTCAAAAAGTTGTATGGAACCACAAGAAGTCTCTCATAGCAACAGCAATCCTGAAAAAAAAAAAAGAACAAAGTTGGAGGAATCACTCTACCTAATATGAAACTATACTACAAGGCCACAATAATCAAAACAGCATGGTATTGGCATAAAGATAGCCAAGTAGGTCAATAGAACAGAATACAGAGCCCAGAAATAAATCCACACCTTTATAGTCAATTACTATTTGACAGAGGAAGCAAGCACATACAGTGGGCTAAAGATAGTTTACTCAATAAATGGTGTTGGGAAAATTAGACAGAAACATGTAGGAAAATGAAACTAGGCCACCTTTTAACACAACACAGAAGAATAAATTCAAAATAGATTAATGACTTAAATGTTAGATACAAAACAGTAAAAATCCTAGAAGAAAACATAGGCAGTAAAATCTTGGACATCACTTGTAGCAATATTTTATCTGATATATCTCCTCAGGCAAGGGAAACAAAAGAAAAAATAAATAAATGGGACTACATCAAATACAAAATTTTTACTTTCACGTTCATCAGCTAGAGAAAACTATGTGGATATAACATCCTTGAATTTTTTTCAGGTTCCAGAATGTTTTGATATAACACAGTCTTTGAAACAATGTATTTTGGAGCCATCCTGGGCCAGGGAGTTCAGGATGGCAGTATCACTTAAATACCATTGTGCTTGTAGCCCCCTCAGGTCAGAATGCCTAGTTATTTCTTAGATTTTGCCTATGGACAAGAGTGGCCTTTAAGAGCTATTCCTTTTTACAATATCTTTTTTGTGTTCATTAGTGCATATAATACCAGAGACTAAGCAAAGGAGATAATTAAATTGGATCAGACCTTGTCACTTAACTGGCACATTTAACTCTACAAGATTCCTTCTCAGGATTTGGGGAGTTTGGGGGAACTGATTGGGGAAGGGGTCAGAGACCTGCATTGGTATTCATCTCTACAACAACAAAGGAATAATTTGCACAGGTAGATTCTCTCCTCAGTGAAAAACCTGGCAGTGTGCATTGTCCTCTCTCAGGCCTGCCATCCCTGTGCACGGACAAAGTGACTTTAAAGCTAGCTATGAATAGATAGTGCTTGTTCACACTGAAAGTTCAGAGAGATTCAAGTATCATGTGATTGTAACCCCACCCTTTACACAAAGCTTGGTGAGCTATATTAACAAGTAGATACCACTTAGAAATTGTGTTCTCAGTTATGTTAATGTCTAAAGTACTTTGCCCAAAGTTTCTTTTTCAGAAACTTTGTTAGGAAAATAACATGAAAACCAAGGTTTAGAGTAGTAAAATGACTTGGCATATGTAGAGCACAAACTTGTCTGTGTCTGACTCCAAGTTAACTGCACATGTCTCTCTATATTTTGTTGTATATATAGATCTTTGAGGGCAGAGTCTCATTGGGTTTAGTTCCTAAATCTCCATGAAAGTAACTTGTGTGGTTGTGTTCTAACATAATCTATCTCCTGAGTAGATGTATCTTTGCAACAAACCTCTGTATCTATGTATCTCATTCCCCCCTCATAAACTTCTAGAACTGCAGTAGACTAGAAAAAAAAACATTCTCTGTCATCCTCTGTCCCTCAACCAGGAAACATGTTTTTGTGCAGGTAACTGATTAACATGGACGTCAAAGGCAGTCTTTAAAAGATAAGGTATGGCCAATACATGGAGTCAAGCAAGGTGATTCTTTTTGGTGGGAGTGTGGAGGGAACATTCTAAGGAATTGGCCTTAGTTTACTGGTAATAGCACTAAAGGATGATTCCTTTAAAAATTAGTAAATCTAATATACTCCACAATAACACTCAGGTTATCTTAGAAATGCACTCATTCTTGACAATCCTTTAGCAATTAGTCAACTGATATTTAGGAAACACCTACTAAGCAACAAATACCCTGTTAGGTGCTATGGCATTTCATAAATCTGACCAATGAATGTGGTTTGAGTACAAAGGCAGTAAAAAAAGCATAGGATTAATGTATTTTATTTTTGATTCAGGTGAGTGTTTCTGGCTAAAGAGAAACTGAATTGGGGACAAACTCCAAGTTCCTACTCTTTGAGTAGTAGGGAAGAAATACAACTGAAGTGCACACATGGGAAACTGCTAAGCAATTTAGAAACATTGTGTCATGTAGGCTTCACAACAGCATTGTGAAGTAAACACCATTATGGTTTTCATTTTACAGAGGGAACTTAGGCTCAAAAAAGTTGTTACTTGTCCACAGAGTTAACACTTTGGGTCTATTTTAACCTCTTCCCCTTTTCAAACAAAGGTCTCTGCTTCTGAAAATTTAGAGGAGATTTACTTAGAATCGATAGTACTATTTTTGACCTGACAAGGACTGTGGATATTTTTGCAGATTTGACCAATAATAAAACATGTTCTTCATAGCAAACAGAAAGCCTACAGAACTACCTAAACACAAGTTTAGGGGTGAGGGTTTGGGAGATGATTGAGTACTGTTGACATAAGAGTAATAATAACTGTTATTATTGATTGATCATTTAATATGTTCCAGAATTTTACATAAATTTTCTTTTGAAGTCCTCAAAATAAACCTGTGAAATAGGTATTATTTTTGTTCCCATTTTATAGATGAGGACAAACAGTCACAGAAAGAATTAAGTGGTATGAATTAAGAACTAAGTAACTTCACAATGATTGTGATGAACTTTTTACTTTGTCTTCTGCATGAGAACAGGAACTTCTTGGATAAAAATCATTCCTTATTCATTTTAGTATCCTAACACTCAGAGTACATACTGTCCATGCTTGATTTGAGTATTGAATTCATCTTAAAAAAATATGGGCCCTGACTGGAGTAGCTCAGTGGATTGAGCGTGGGCTGCGAGCCAGGCATGGCAGGTTCGATTCCCAGTCAGGGCACATGCCTAGGTTGCAGGCCATGGCCCCCAGCAACCGCACATTAATGTCTCTCTCTCTCTCTCTCTCTCTCTCTCTGTATCTCTCTCTCTCTCTCTCTCTCTCTCTCCCTCCCCCCCCTCCCTCCCTCCCTTCCCTCTCTAAAAATAAATAAATAAAATCTTAAAAAAAAGCTAGGCAAGGTAGTAGTGGAGCAACCTCATGTTTAAAAAAAAATTTGGATGGAAACATATACCGTGTTCATGGATTGGAAGAATTAATATCATCAAAATGTCCATACTACCAAAAACAATTTACACATTCAATGCAATACCTATTAAAGTACCAATGGCATATTTCACAGACATAGAACAAACACTTCAACAATTTATATGGAACCATAAACGACCCTGAATAGCTGCCGCAATTTTGAGAAAGAAGAGTAAAGTAGGAGGGATCACAATACCTGACACTAAACTATACTACAAGGCCACTGTAATCAAAACTGCCTGGTACTGGCATAAAAACAGGCCCATGGACCAATGGAACAGAACAGAGAGCCCAGAAATAAACCCAAGTCTCTACGGTCAATTAATATTTGACAAAGGAAGCAGCAACATAAAATGGAATAAAAATAGCCTCTTCAATAAATGGTGTTGGGAGAACTGGACAGCCACGTGCAAAAAAATGAAACTCGAGCACCAACTTACACCTTATACAAAAATAGATTCAAGGTGGATAAAAGACTTAAATATAAACCGCGACACCATTAAAGTCCTAGAAGAGAACATAGGTAGGAAAATCTCAGATATTTCACACAGAAACTTTTTTACTGACTTGTTCCCTAGAGCAACAGACATAAAGTAAAGAATAAACAAATGGGACCTCATCAAAATAAAAAGCTTTTGCACAGCTAAAGAAAACCGTATCAAAATTAAAAGAGAACCAACTGTATGGGAAAACATATTTGCCAATGATACCTCAGACAAGGGTTTAATCTCCAAAATATATAAAGAACTTACACGACTCCACTCTAAGAAGACAAGTAACCCAATTAAAAAATGGGCAAAGGACTTGAACAGACACTTCTCCAAGGAGGACATACAGAAAATCCAAAGACACATGAAACAATGCTCAATATCGCCAGCTATCAGAGAGATGCAGATTAAAACCACAATGAGATACCACTTCACACCAGTCAGAATGGCCATCGTAAACAAAGCAACAAACAACAAGTGTTGGAGAGGTTGTGGAGAAAAGGGGACCTTAGTGCACTGCTGGTAGGACTGCAGACTGGTACAACCACTATGGAAAGCAGTATGGAACTTCCTCAGAAAACTAAAAATGGATCTGCCTTTTGACCCTGCGATGCCACTGCTGGGACTATATCCTAAGAACACTGAAACACCAATACAAAAGAACCTTTGCACCCCGATGTTCATAGCAGCACAATTTACAATAGCTAGGTGCTGGAAGCAACCTAGATGCCCATCAGTAAATGAATGGATCAAAAAACTATGGTACATATACACAATGGAATTCTATGCAGCAGAAAGAAAGAAGGAGCTCCTACCCTTTGTGACAGCATGGATTGAGCTGGAAAGCATTATGCAAAGCGAAACAAGCCAGGCAGTGAAAGACAAGTACCACATGATATCACCTTTAAGAGGAACCTAAACAACAAAACAAAGAAACAAGCAAAATATAACCAAAGACACTGAAATAGGGGACAGACTGATAGTGACCAGAGGAGAGAGAAGAGGGAATTTCAGGGGGGAATGGGTAGGGTTTACGGGAACAAATTTGGAGGACACATGGACAAAAACTAGGGGTGGGGGGTAATGGGGGGGAAGAGGGGAGGGTTGGGTGGGTGGGCTGGAATGGGAGTAAGTGGGAGAAAACTGTACTTGAACAATGATTAAAATAAAATTTAAAAAAAAATGTGGGCTTTGGTAAAACATGTATTTTGACCATGTCCTAATAAATTCAACAGCTGCTTTTTGGTGGATCTGGAAGGTTTTCCCCCTTTTTAATTTTTATTATAACTTTTTAAAATTTCAAAATAGTTTAAGACTCACAAGAAGTTTCAAAAACAGTAGAGAGAGTTTGCATGTGCCTTTCACCCAACCTCCCCTGCAGATATCTTAAATAAACATCGTCAAAATCAGGAAATGGATGTTGGCACAATACTATTAACTCAGGTACTTAAATTATGCAGATCTTAGCAGTGTTTACCTGTATTTTGTGTGTGTGTGTGTGTGTATAGTTCTATGTAATATCACATGTGTAGATTTAAGTAGTCATCATTAAAATCAAGATAATGAATTGTCCCATTACCACAAAGAAGCTACTTTATGTTACCATCTTGTGTTGCTTAATTTTATGTGTCTCATTGACTTGGTCATGGGTGCCCAGATGTCTGGTTAACCATTATTTCTGGGTATGTCTGGTTTGTGTTGGAGGATAATGCCATAAGAGATTAACATCTTAATGTGTAGGATCAGAATCAGAGAATTGCCCTACCTAATGTAAGTGGTTATCATCAAATGCCTTGAGAGCCTGAATAGAACAAAAAACAGAGGAACAAATATTCTTTTCTTTTCTGCCTGCCTGTGAAAAATGAAAGTGTAAGGAACTCTCTCTCAAAAAAAAAAAAAAACTCTTGAGAAGCAGAAATCTCCCTAGTATGAACGGAATGCTATCTTTCTTACATACATATTTCCTGCATATAATTTGTCCAAAATGTAACCATGTATCCAGGACAGATATAACATAAAGGGAGGAACCAAAGATTACAAAATAAACATAAGGTAAGGAATATTCAACAGTAACAACAAAAAATGTTGCCATGGAGCTGATAAAAATTGTGATCCAGCATACTGGTAAGAATTTAAAAAGATACTAATGCAATTATTTCTATTAAAAAAGACCTTAAAGAAATACAATAATCAAAAAAACCTGGAAAGACAACAATAGTAACAATAACAAACACAATGAAATATAACATACAGAATTCAGAAGAGAAATTGAAGAAAAATAGTGAAGTAAAATTAATATTAAAAGCAAAGGAGGGTAGGGTCGAAGGTGAGAGGTAGAGATGGGTGGGGCGGGGAGGACTAGTGGGGGGAAAATGGAAACAACTATACTTGAACAATAATAAAACAAGAAAAAGCTGAGAACCACATGATTTCACTCATATGTAGGCTATAAAACTGAAACTCATAGACACAGACAGTCAACAGCATGGTTGTTACCAGAGGGAAGGGGGTAAGGGTATAGTAAAGGATAAAAAGAGACAATTATATGGCATTGGAGATTATTTGATTTTGGGTAGTACACACACAATTCATACAGATTATGTATCATAGAAATGTATACCTGAAACCTAATGATCCTACAAACCAATGTCACCCTAATCAATTAACAAAATAAAAGTATTTAAATTGCTCTTTTAAAAAATGTAGACATTTTTGCCATTTTGTGGCAAAATAGGTGAAGTTGGTCAAAAAATATAAACTTCTAGTTAAAAAGTAAATAAATCTTGTGGATACGATGTTCAACATGGTGATAATTATTAACAATACTGCATTGTATACTTGAAAGCTGCTAAGAGAGTAAATCTTAAAAATTCTTGTCACAAAAATTTATAACTATGCATGCTCCTGGATGTTAACTAAACTTATTGTACTGATCATTTTGCAATATATACATATATTAAATCACTCTGTTGTATAACTAAAACAATTACACAGTCAATGTTAATTATATCTCAATAAAAAAGTACAATGTGAAATGAGAAACAACACAAAAGATAATAGATATTACTGAAAATAATACAAGATATCTGTCATAGTTAGAATGTCACAGGGAAATCCACTGACCCAAAATTAGGGAGATATGCAAGTTTAGAGAATCAAGGCTTACTGTAGCTCATGAGTAGAAGCCTACTGCTAGCGCCAGTCCAGGGGTAGAAAAATTTAAATGATAATGGATGAATTGTTGTTGGCTCAGTATGGAAAAGTGAGAAAGGGAGGGGCACCCCCTTTTTAATTTAATTTTATTTTAATTGTTGTTCAAGTACAGTTTTCTTTTACTCCCATCCCAGCCCACCCTACCCAGCCCTCCCCACCTTTTTGTTAGTTTTAATTCTAGGTGTCCTACCAGATACTCAAAGAGAAAATACGGGAAAAATCTCCTCCTGCTTCAAGCAGGAGGAGGAGGAAAATAGGTATTTTGAAAGATGCCCAGAGCATTGTTTTTCTGAACAAAACCTTCCCTTCTTAAAAAATCCTCACCTGAGGATGTTTTTTTTTTATTCTGCAGAGAGAGGAAGAGACAGAGAGCACTAGAAACATTGATGTGAGAGAGAAATATCGATCAGTTGTTTCTCTCACGCACCCAATGGGGTATTGAACCCACAATCCAGGTATGTACCTTTACTGGCAATCAAACCCTCAACTTTTTAGTGCGTAGGATGACACTCCAACCAACTGAACCACCCAGTCAGAGCTTAATTTATTTTTTATCGAATTTATTGGAGTGACATTGGTTAATAAAATTACATAGGTTTCAGCCCTGGCTAGTGTGGCTCAGTAGATTAAGTGCCAGCCTGCAAACCAAAGGATTGCCAGCTCGAATCCCAGTCAGGACACACACCTGAGTTATGGGCCAGGTCCCCAGTTGGGGGGCGTGCAAGAGGTAAGCATACATTGATGTTTCTCTCCCCCTCATTTTCCTTACCTTCCCCTCTTTCTAAAAAATAAATACATACATAATCTAAAATTTTTTCTTAAAAATTTTATGTAGGTTTCAGGTATACAATTCTATATCATCTGCACGTTGTATTCTGGTTTCATCACCCAAGCCAAGTCTCCTTCCATCACCATTTAAAAATTGTAAAGTATGAAAAATCAAGAAAAGGAATCAACCATTGATTGCAAAAATAAATGCAAGAACAGCAGAAGAGCTCTCTGTAAGAGAAAAAATTTTGGTCTGTAGTTTTCTCTTTTGTATTATCTTTGCCAGGCTTTGGTGTCAGGTTATATTGGCCTCATAAAATGTGCTAGGAAATGTTGTCTATTCTTCAATATTTTGAAAGTTTCAGAAGGATAGGTATCAATTCTTCTTTTAATGTTTTTTAGAATTCACCAGTGAAGCCATGTGATCCTGGACTTTCATTTTTGGGGAAGTTTTTGATGGTCATTTTAATTTCCTCACTGTTGAGCAGCCTATTTAGATTTCCCAGTTCTTCATAATTCAGTCTAGGAAGGTTATATATTTTTATGAACTTAACCATTTCTTCTAGGTTATTGAATTTGGTGGCTGGTAGTCTTTCATGGTACTCTTGTATGAGCCTTTGTATCTCTGTGATGTCTGTGGTAAATTCTTTCATTTTGGATTTGTTTATATGAGCCTTTTTTCTTTTTTCCTCAGTAAGTCTAGTCAAGCATTTGGCAATTTTATTAATCTTTCCAAGAACCAGCTATTTGTTACATTAATTTTCTGTACAGTCTTTTTGTTCTTTATTTCATTTAATTCTGCTCTAACTTTTAGTATTTCTTTTCTTCTGCTGACTTTGAGTTGCTTTTATTCTTCCTTTCTTAGCTTTTTAAGACATAATATTAGGTTGTTTACTTGAGATTTTTCTTGTTTCTTGAGATAAGGCTGTGATGATATAAACTTCCCTCCTACTACTGCTTTCAATGTATCCCAAAAGTTTTGATATGTTGTATTGCCATTCTCATTTGTCTCTACATATCTTTTGATTTCACATTTTATTTCTTCTTTGACCCAGTCACTTTTTAGTAGGATGTTGTTTAATCTCTATATATTTGTGGGGGTTTTTTTTTTGCTTCCTTTTTGCAGTTGCTTTTCAGTTTCAGAGAATTGTTGTCAGAGAATATGCTTGGTATGATTTCAATCTTCTTAAATTTTTGAGGCTAGTTTTGTGTCCTAGTATATGGTCTATACTTGAGAGTGTTCCATGTGCATTGGAGAATGTATAATCTGATATATCTAAATAATAAAGATACAAAAATCTTAAACAATATGCTAGCATACTGAGTACAACAATACATTATAAGAATACATCATGATTAAATGGGGTTTATCCCAGTGACACAGGATTGTTCAACATACACAAATCAATCAATGTAATACACCACATTAATGAAACACAGGATAGAAATCATATGATCTTGTTAACAGACGCAGAAAAAGTTTTTGATAGGGTACCACATACATTTATGATTAAAATAATCAATAAAATAGGTACAAAAGGAAAGTACCTCAACATAATAATGGCCACATAGGACAAATGCTCAGCTAATATCATACTCAATGGTGAAAAACTGAAAGCTTTTTCTCTAAGATCAGGAACAAGATAAGGATGTCCACTCTCACCACTCTTATTCAACATAGTACTGGGAGTCTTAGAGCAATCTGGCAAGACTAAGAAATAAACAACATCCCAGTTCAAAATGAAGAAATAAAAGTGTCACTTTTTGTAGATAACATTATTATTTATAAAGAAAACCTTAGAGAAATCACCAAAAAAAACCCCTATTAGGAACAATAAACAAATATAGTAAAGTTAGAAATAATAAGCAAATAATAAGTAAAGTTGCAGGATACAAAATTAATGTGCAATAATCCACTGCTTTCTTATATACTAACAATAAAATTTCAGAAAAATAAATAAAAAACAATTCCTTTTGAAATTACCACAAAAACAATAAAATAACTAGTAATGAACTTAACAAAGAATGTGAAGGATTTATATATTGAAAACTACAAAGTATTATCAAAAGAGATTGAAAAAATGAACAATAAAATGAAAAGATATTCCATGTTCATGGATTGGAGGAATCAACATAGTTGAAATGGCTAAATTACCCAAAATAATATACAGATTTAATGCAATCACTATCAAAATCCCAATGACATTTTTTAAAGAAATAGAACAAAAAATCTTCAGATTTGTATACAACCACAGAACATCCTGAATAGCCAAAGCAATCCTGAGATAAAAGAACACAGTCAGAGATGTCACATTCCTTGACTTGAAATTATACTACAAAGTTCCGATAATCAAAACAGCCTAGTATAGGCAGAAAAACAGACACACAGCCCAGTGGAACCAAATTGAGAGCCCAGAAATAAACCCACATGTATACTGGCAAATAATTTTTGACAGAGGAGTCAAAAACATACAATGAAAGAAAAGTTCTCTTCAATAGATGGTCCTGGGAAAATTGAAAACTCACTTGCAAAGAAATGAAACTGTAGAATATAGTTTGCTTCCATGAACAAAAATTAATTCAAAATGGATCAAACACCTAGGACTCCAGCCAAAATGGAGGTATAGGTAGACACACTGTGCCTCCTCCCACAACCAAAATAAGGACAACAAAACTTTAGAAACAAACAAACAAAAAAAAACAAAACAACCAGTACTGACAGAAAACTGAACTGTATGGAAGTCTGACAACCAAAGAGTTAAAATGGACACATTCAGCCAGACCGGTAGGAGGGAGAGAGTTGGGCAGCGGAGCAGAGAGGGGTCACGGCAAAAAAATTAACTGGCTTGCAGACCCTGGGTGTGGGGTGGCAGCGGGTGAGTCCAGCAAGGTTGCAGATTGTGGAGGGGCATGGCGCACAAGGTGGCTGGTGGATCAGGCAGTCCCACATTTGTGCTCAGATAAACCAGGTGAAACTGGGGAGTGAGACAGACCACACAACCCAGGGCTCCACCATGGGGAAATAAAGCCCAAAGACCTCTTATTGAAAACACCTGTGGGGGCTGAGGTGCCGGGAGAGACTCCCAGTCTCACAGGAGAGTTCCTTGGAGAGACCCATAGGGTCCTAAAATGTACACAAGCCCGCCCACATGGGAATCAGGAACAGAAGGGCCCAGTTAGCTTGGGGGAAGCAGCAGAAGGGAATGAAATTCAGCAGAGAGCAGAACAAGTGCCATTGTTTCCTCTTGGACCCCTCCCCCACAAACAGTGTCACAATGCAGTGGCATGGGTTGCCCCACCCTGGTGAACACCTAAGGCTCCGCCCCTCAGACATAACAGGCACATCAAGACCAAAAAAAAAAAAAATGGCCCAAATGAAAGAACAGATCAAAGCATTAGAGCAAACACAACTAAGCTACCAAGAGATAGCCAACCTATCAAATGCACAGTTCAAAGCACTAGTGATCAGGATGCTCACAGAATTGGTTGAATCTGGTTGCAAATTAAATGAAGAAATGAAGGCTACACTAAGTGAAATAAAAGAAAATGCACAGGGAACCAATAGTGATGGGAAGGAAACTGGGACTCAAATCAATGGAGTGGACCAGAAGGAATTAAAAAATAACCGAACAGAAAAAAATGAAGAAACAAGAATTCAAAAAAATAAGGAGAAGCTTAGGAACCTCCAGGACATCTTTAAACGTTCCAACACCCAAATTATAGGGGTACCAGAAGGGGAAGAGGAAGAGCAACAAGTGGAAAAGTTATATGAACAAATAATAAAGGAGAACTTCCCCAATCTGGCAAAGGAAATAGACTTCCAGGAAGTCCAGGAAGCTCAGAGAGTCCCAAAGAAGTTGGACCCAAGGAGGAACACACCAAGATACATCGTAATTACATTACCCAAGATTAAAATGAAGGAGAGAATCCTAGAAGCATCAAGAGATAAGGAGACAGTCACCTACAAAGGAGTTCCCGTCAGACTGTCAGCTGATTTCTCAAAAGAGACCTTGTAGGCAAGAAGGGACTGGAAAGAAATATTCCAAGTCATGAAAGGCAAGGACCTACATCCAAGATTGCTCTATCCAGCAAAGCTTTCATTTAGAATGGAAGGACAGATAAACTGCTTCCCAGATAAGGTCAAGTTAAAGGAGTTCATCATCACCAAGCCCTTATTATATGAAATGTTAAAGGGATTTATCTAAGAAAAAGAAGATAAAAGACATGTATATTAAAATGACATCAAATTCACCATTATTAACAACCATACCTAAAACAAAAACAAACTAAGAAAATAACTAGAACAGGGACAGAAGCACAGAAATGAAGATCACATGGAGGGTTAGCAACAGGGGAGGGGGAGGGGGAGAGAAGGGGACAAGGTATAGAGAATAAGTAGCACAAATAGTAGGTATAAAATAGATGGTGGAGGCCAAGAATAGTATGGGAAATATAGAAGCTAAAATACTTATAAATATGACACATGGACATAAAGTAAAGGGGGGACTGAGTGGGAGGGGGTGTGCAGGGTGGAGGGGGCTGAGGGGAGAAATGGGACAACTGTAATAGCATAATCAATAAAATAAAAAAGTAAAGCTAAACAACAACAAAAAATAACCAGAACTGCCAGAAAATTGAAATATATGGAAATCCAACAACTAAAGGAGATAGAGAAGAAACAATCACCAGACCAGTAGGAGGAGTGGAGACAGGCAGCCAGAGTGGAGAGGGTTCATGGCAAGGTAGCAGCTGGTGGACTGGGCAAGGCTGTGGCTGGCAGAACGGGCAGCCCCACATTTGCGTGTGGATAAACCAGGAGGAACAACTGGGGAGTGTGACAGACCAAGCAACCCAGGGTTCCAGCATGGGGAAATAAAGCCTCAAAACCTCTGACTGAAAAAACCTGGGGGAGTTCAGGCAGTAGGAGAAACTCCCAGCCTCACAGGGAGAGTTTGTTGGAGAGACCCACAGGTTCCTACAATGTACACAAAACCACACACCCAGAAATCAGCACCAGGAGGGCCTGATTTGCTTGTAGGAGCAGAGGAAGTGACTGAAAGTGGGTGGAGAGCTGAGCAAGCAGCATTGTTCCCTCTTTAACCCTTCCGCCACATACAGCAGCACAACACAAGAACATGGGTTGCCCTGCCCTGGCAAATACTTAAGGCTCTGTCCCTTACTACATAATAGGCACACCAAGACAAAAATACATGGCCCAAATGAAAGAACAGATCAAAACTCCAGAGGAAATACAACTAAGCAATGAAGAGATAGCTAACCTATCAGATGCAGAATTCAAAACACTGGTAATCAGAATGTTCACAGAAATGGTTCAGTATAATCACAAAATAGAGGAAAAAGTGAAGGCTATGAAAAGTGAAATAAAGGGAACCAATAGTAAAGGAAAGGAAACAGGGACCCAAATCAATGGTTTAGAAGGAAGAAATAAATATTCAACTAGAACAGAATTGAGAAAAAATAATTCATAAAAATCAGAAGTGGCTCAGGAAGCTCCAGACCAACTTTAAATGTTCCAGCATCCAAATCATAAGGGTACCAGAAGGAGAAGAGGAAAAACACGAAATTGAAAACTCATTTGAAAACATAATGAGGGAGAACTTCCCTAATCTAGGAAAGGAAATAGACTTCCAGGAAGTCAAGGAAGTTCAGAGAGTCCCAAAAAACTTGGATGAAAGGAAGCACACACCAAGGCACATCATAATTACATTACCCAAGATTAAAGAGAAGGAGAGAATCTTCAAAGCATCAAAAGAAAAGGAGACAGTTAACTACAAAGGAATTCCCATAAGACTATCAGCTGATTTCTCAAAAAACAAACAAACAAACAAAAAACCCTAATAGGTAAGAGGGGGCTGGAAAGAAGTATTCCAAGTCATGAAAGGCAAGGGCCTACATCCCAGATTACTCTATCCAGCAAAGCTATCATTTAGAATGGAAGGGCAGAAAAACTGCTCCTCAGATAAGGTCAAGTTAAAGGGGTTCATCATCACCAAGACCTTATTATAAGAAATGTTAAAGGGACTTATCTAAGAAATAGAAGATCAAAAATATAAACAGTAAAATGACAACAAACTCACAACTGTCAACAACTGAGCCTAAAAAAATGAGCTAAGCAAACAACTAGAACAGGAACAGATTCAATTAAATAGAGATCACATGGAGGGTTACAGTGGGGAGGGTGGGAGTGGGGAAACAGGTACAGACAATAAGAAACATAAGTGGTAGGTACAAAATAGACAGGGGGTGGTTATGAATATTATGGGAATTGGAGAAGCCAAAGAATTTATATGTACAACCCATGGACATGAACTAAGGTAGGGAAATGATGGTGGGAGGGGGTACATAATGGAGGGTAATAAAGAGGAGAAAAATGGGAGAAGCGTAATAGCATAATCAATAAAATATATTTTAAAAAGAAAAACAAAATGAATCAAAGACCTAAATATAAAATCTGAAACAATAAGTTACACAGAAGAAAATATAGGTACTAAAGTTATGGACATTGGTCTTGGGGATTATTTTATGAATTTGATTCCAAAGACAAAGGAAGTAAAGACAAAATTAAATGAATGGGATTATATTAAACTAAAGAGTTTTTGCACAGCAAAAGACACCGCCAACAAAACAACAAGGCAACCAACCAAACAGGAAAAGATATTTGCAAACACTAGTTCCAACAAGGGCTTAATATTCAAAATACATAAAGAACTCACACAACTCAACACAAAACAAACAATAAAATTTAAGAAAATGAGCTAAGCAAACAGCCCTGGCAGAGAACAAGGAAATTAAACATTGTGGGTTTTCTTCTGTTTCTTTTTCTTCTGTTTATCAGTGTACATTGTGGTATAGGACATAAGATCAACTGGGGTGTTATACAATACAGAGGAAGCACTTGTCACCTATTGCTGGGGTTAAGAAAGTTTTACAAAAAAATTAATAATGATTTAAAATATCATTTAAAAGAAATGATAAAGACATAAATGGCTACTTTTATAAATCCCACAAAACACAGGTAAACACAAATTCAAAACAGATACCCAAGAGCTAGAACAACTAAACATATCAAAAGGCATAGGAGAAAAAAAACTGTCAAGTAACAACTTTACCTAAACAATCACAATGGATTAGGCTCTGGTAAAATTATTTCTCTTTTTTTTTTGTTTGTTTTTTGTGTTTTTTTTAAGATTTTTATTTATTTATTTTTAGAGAGGGAAGGTGGGGAGAGGGAGAGAGAGAGAGAGAGAGAGAGAGAGAGAAACATCAATGTGCGGTTGCTGGGGGTTCTGGCCTGCAACCCAGGAATGTACCCTGGCTGGGAATCGAACCTGGGACACTTTGGTTCCCAGTCCGTGCTCAATCCACTGAGCTATGCCAGTCAGGGCAAAATTATTTCTCTTTTTATAAATTAAATTTATTGGGGTGACATTGGTCAATAGGATTATGTAGGCTTAAAGTATACTTTTCTATGTTACATGATCTGCATATTGCATTGTGCGCCCACCACCCAAAGTCAAATCATCTTCCATCATCATATATTTGGTCCTCTTTACCCTTTAGTACTCGCTCCCTTTCATCTGGTAACTGCCATACTCTTGTGTCTGTGAGTTTTTTGTTTGTTTTGTTCTTTTTTATTTGTTACTTTCAGTTTTATATCCCACATATGAATCAGTTCATATGATTCTTAACTTTCTCTGACTAACTATTTTGTTCAGTATGATATTCTCAAGATCCATCCATGTTGTCACAAATGGCAGTATTTCAACTTTTCTTATGGCTGAATAGTATTCCATTGTATGTATGTACCACATCTTCTTTATCCAATCTTCTATCATAGGACTCTTTGGTTGTCTCCATGTCCTGGCCACTGTGATTAGTACTTCAATGAACATAGGGGTGCATATATCTTTGAGAATAAATTTTTTCAAAAATTTCAGATAGATACCCAAAAGAGGGTTTGCTGGTTCATATGGTAACTCTTTTCTTAAGTTTTTGATAAACCTCCATACTGTTTTATATAGTGGATGTACCAGTTTGCATTCCCACGAATGGTGAATGAGGATTTCCTTTTCTCCACACCCATTCCAACAGTTGTTATTATTTATGTTGTTGATAATGGTCATTCTAACAGGTGTAAGGTGTTTTATCTCATTGTTGTTTTGGTTTGCATTTCTCTAATAGCTAGTGAAGCTGAGCATATTTTCATATGTCTATTGGCCATTTGTGTATCTTCTTGGGAGAGGTGTTCAGGTTCTCTGTCTGAACTGACCACTATTTTAGTGGCCCATAGCACTTGATATTTTCTCACCAGTACAAACTCAGAATCTAATTATATTAGGCATCCATGCTTTTCTACATGTACTTTGCCCATCAATCCCATACATACTTTGGTCACTTATTTACCCTAGTATTTCAGTTATCTCTTTACTTGTCTACTTTCCTCCACAGACTGTGAGTTCCTAAAGAAAGAAATCCTGACATTCATCTCTGTGCTTCCAATACCAAAGACAAGTCTAGCACTGAGACCTCAGAGAACACCCACAAGGATTTGTCCTTCTGAAATGAGAAATCAGAAGAGAAGAGGTGAAGGGACTAGTTGTTGATCATTTTTTTCCATCTCCTGTGAAGCAAAAATCCAATTTCTGGTGCCTTTAAGGGACAATAAAATGACTTTTTAAATTAGCAAATTATTGACTTTCTTTTATCATGGTTGCTTTATCTAGTTTAATATATTTTAATTATGTGTTGGTGAAATTCACATAGGTAAGTTTACTATATCAAATACAAGTTAAAAAGTCTAATATATGAGAAAGACTGAGTATGTTTTAATCTCTAATATGGCACTACTGGAATAAAAACAAGTTATGTGTTCCCCAATTGCCTTCTGAGTTGAGTTTGGATCAGACAAAACAGGTAAACGGGGTTTTTATATGAAGCTCATTTATTAGGGATGCCCATGTATTATCTATCCTTTACTTTTATAACATGGTGATTCTGTAGGGCTTATGTTTGTTCTAGGTATTTAAAACAACAAATGAGAATAAACCAATAGCTATCTCTTATGTGTAAGAACTAGGACAATTGTTTAGGAAATCTTTGTGCAGTTGGATTGGTGGCTGGTACAGAAACTTTCCAGGTTACTAATCCTGGAATCCTCAAAACCCATTAAAATCTACAATATTTCCCAAATTTTCAGAGGATCCTTCAAGATTTCCACATCAATTGCAGAACCATGGATTTTGCTTAAATCTAAAGTATTGATTCTATGTTATTCAAGCCAACAGTCTAGTATCAACTTTGGCTATTCAGTGTTGCCATATCTGCATGGCAGATTGAGCACATACCTTCAAAGAAAAAGCATTTCCTCCCCTAAGCAACTGAAATTAAGATGGTCTGTACCAGAATACATTTGCCTTGACACTTTGCTCTTCAAGCAGGTGTAAAATTGCCATACTAGAAATCATGGCTTTGATTTATAATTCCCTTGCATTTGTCCCTTTCCTCAAGTCAATCAAGGATGTTTTAAATACATACTTCACACACAACATGAGCAGAACGAGGCAGCCAGAATAATAGCTCTCTGGCAGCTTTAATCAATTCCTATGAGTAAAACTCAATACAAAAAAACAAAAGTACTTGGGAGGCCACCTCTCCACTATGTAGTCTAGAAGATCCTTTTACTTCAGTGCTCATCTTAGACTGTCTTATCAGTTTTGGGTGAATTCCTGTCCAGTTTCACTGTTCATCTTGTGCTATGCAAATATTATATTACATTTCCTCCACCTGTTATTTAATTATAGAATGGAAGAGAAAGAAAACTGCATTTTAAAAGCAGATCAACTGGCTTCTTGTTAAGAGACCACTGTTTTTATTTGGAATATTACTCAATGGTTACTTAAAATGTCAAAGATAAAACCCCCCTCTCTGGCAGTAAGATCAGTTTAGTCTTGAAAGATCTGAACTTTTGTAACAGTTCTTTAGTGTTCTACGTATTTGACTTACCAGGCAAAAGTTACATTTCATACATTCAATTGAAAAGCAACATCTATCTTTGTTCTACAATATGAGGGACTCCTACTGATCATGAGCCTGCTGTGCACCCTAGATGACCAGTAATAGATGGCATGTATCAGAAGTCATGGCATTTAAAAACATCAGCCAAAATTCTCTTCTCATTTGTTTAAAATTCTCTTTACATATTGCACATACAAATGGTCCAACCTATGACCTAGTAATCAGTATTTTAAAGTTCATCAGTTAAATTAACAATAAGTAGAAAAGCTTTTTTGAACTATTTCAACTTGTGTTACTTATAAAGTGCCTAATGTATGATGTTGATTGAGAAGACAGTAACTTAATGTCTTGCCACATACAAAGTCCTCCACTGTATGAAAATCTTTGAGCCACAACATATTGGAGACTCATTATGAAAATTGGTTTTTCAATTTGCTTCCCATGATAATTATCCAAATACTGTACACTGTTTGCTTGAAGCATTTTTTTCTATGTAAAATGATCTTTTTTTCTTATCACCAGGAAGAGGCAGTGCAGTAGTTTCAAAAAGTCAGAGAACTGTGACCAGTTGAAAGGTCTATGTCTTTTTCTATATTCACCTAATTGGAGATTTTTCTGGGTGAAGAAAAGAGGGAGGGTTATAAAGATAGCATGCTTAAAAAGGATCCTAAATCACTTCCTTATGTATAAAAATTATATAATCTTACATATACCACTCAAAGATGATGGTAACTAAAATCCCAAAACCAAAAAAAAGTAGGAATGAAAGGAAGTGTTGCAGTTACCCCATCTAAACTATTTCATACAGCATCCATGAACAACAAATCTCTAAAATAGCCCTGCAAAGTAGATGTGATTATCCCCATTTTACACATGATAGAGCTAAATGTCAGAGATTAAATAGTTTACTCAAATTTCACTGAGAAGTTACAGACTCAAACTATGAATCTAAATCTGTCTGACCAAGGACACCTGTGTTCTTTTGATGACATCTGATGGTGGGCCAATTCTATATCTATTTTATCTACCATTGGCCTGGACCTCAGAATGAAACAAGGTCAAATTTGGTCAACTGTCTTACAGAAATAGCATTTCCCTATTTAACAAACTCATGTTATCAAAAAGGAAATGCATCTAGTTTGGATAATGTTTTTCTTACTTAACCCAGGCTGATTTTTAGTGATCATCACTTTCTCCAAGTGCGTTCTAAATATGACAACATGCAATTATTAGTAGATAAAACTACATAGCACTTTCTATATCTGAGGTATTCTTTTAAACATTTGTATTAGTTCATTTAATCTTTTCACAAACCTATGAAATAGGTATTATTGTTATCACTTTAGTGGTAACTGAGGAAACTGAGACACTGAGAGGATAAGTAGCATGCCCAGGGTCGCACATCTAGTGCATGGCAGAGCACAGATGAGAACCTAGGAAGTCTACAGAATCCACACTCTTAACTGCTAATAATACTGCCACACTTAACCATGGGTTCAATAATTCATTCTGAATGTTGCCACTGATTGCTCTCATACTTACTGATCCTTATTCTCCAGACTCTTATCATTTTCCCCCTTTTAATAAAGGAAGCAGTATTTGTTCATCCCCAGTTTCCTGGATACTGTTTAAGTTTTATAGCTCCTCAAGGGTAAAATTTTCTTCTTCTGACCTCTATAATTTTTCTGTGTATAGAGCCTTTAACATCTTTAGAGAGTTTGGATGTTCCCTTCTAAATTCCTTACTTGTACTTCAATTCCCTTTTATCCATGTTCTTCCCTCTATTCAGTTTTAAGATTATTCACTTTAATGTAGGAACAGCTAAGGTACTGGGCAATTCTACTCTTTATTTCCTATTTCCATTTGCCTTTATCACACATAGAAAATAATTCCCTCATTGTCTCTCTATATATTCAAAGTTAGATCGGGATTTTGTAATTATGAGAAACAAAAAGTTGTGTTTCTTTGGAATTTAGATAGTATTATGGTCATGGATCCAGGAATGTCTGAATCCTGCTCTGCTAGGTACCTTCCCCCCATGGGAATAAAAAGAAATAACAGACTAAAATAAAAGAACTTATCATGAAAACTAAAGTCTTCTATACCAAAACTCCATATTTTTAGACCAACTCCAGAAGAAACCTCTGTTGGACATCAGTGTTTAGTTTTCATGCTTACCTCCATTGCACCAAACATTATCTCTATATTACTATTTCTTGATTTATCAACTTGAGAATATGAGGACTATATTCATTTATACCATTTGCACTTTTTCATTCCATCCTCCTCCAAAATGTGGGTTGTTTTATTGTATAGGTAAATTTTCTAACCTTACATCATACACATAAGCCTTTACTTCTTGTTTGATCACCTTTAACAGTAGCTCTTGATACCCCATTATGTAAAACTGTGGTATTATTATTAACCTTTACTCTTCTCTTCATCTTTTCTCCTGTTTATCATGGCCTCTTTTCTGTCAACTCATATACCTGCTGCTACAGTATCAATACCCAATCTCTCTAGAAGAGAGTATTCATACCATTTGTTTAAAAGTACATTTAGGATTGTCTGTTACTCTGTCATTCATCATTCTGCATAATTAAGGGAGTTGACAATAAAAGCAATTCTCAATGTTATTCTGTAAACAATTTCAAATAATCCCTGTGTTTTCAGCACCACTAATAAATCCTATTACCTGTACCTGCCAACTCTAAGACCTAGAAAATCAATTGGCAGCCATGACAGCCCTCCCCTGGACTGTTTCTTCTTCCATTCAACTTCATTTTCCAATATGTTTCTATTTTCAGTCTTCTAGAAATTTTTTGAAACACCTTAATCACTATAGGTTCCCTTATAGGTTCTTCCTTCTTATAGATTTATTTCTGTTTCAGTTATCTATCAACTAAATAACATTGCATAACAACAAAATACAAAACTTCTATGGCATTCAACCATACATATTTATTTTGCTTATTTTTTTCTGGTATTCAGCTGATCTGAGCTGTGTTCAATTGAATTTAGTAGGCTCTCTCATGCATCCGTAGTCAGCCTCAGGTGCACTAGGTGCTAATATTGGCTAGGGTCCTTCACAGGTCCAGGAGTAGACTGCTTATCAGCTGGGGCAGTTCTGCACTGCTTTATGTTTCTCTTACATTTTTCAGCAGGCCAGCTCAGATACATTCTCATGGAAGAGGCATGAACAAGCAAACTCAATTTTGCAAGCATTTTTCAAACCTCTGTTGTGTCACATATGCTAATATCTCATTTACTAAAACAAATCACACTTTGCCTAATCCCAGAATCTGAGCAACAGGGCACTATTAGAGAATTTAACCTGCTCTAAGAATACTATTTCAAATTATAGTTGACTCTTGAACAACATGGGTTTTACTGCACTGGTCCACTTATACATGGGATGTTTTCAATAAATATACAGTTGGCCCTCCGGACACTGGATTCACATCCACAGATTCAACCCACCATGGATATAAAAACAGTATTATCCCTTCCCAGCTGGGAATCCACGGATGTGGAAGGCCAACTGTATGCATTGTTCTAAGTAATTTTATACAAAGTACTTAGTATCTGTGAATTTCTGTATTTACAAGGGGCAGTCCTGGAACCAATTCCTGACCGATACCAAGAGATGACTGTAGTTAAGTTTTTGGAAAGCCAAAAATTATATGTGGATTTCCAACTGTACTGGGTCAGTGCCCCTGCCCTGGCATTTTTAAAGGGTCAGCTATAATTACATAGCTGTACAACTAAGAAAAGTCAAAAGTTGTGTATTTACTTCACACTATTCACATAAAAATTTTGTATAAAATATAATATATATACCCTGGCCAGATTGCTCATTTTGTTGGAGTGTCATCCCATATCCCCTCAAAAAAGAGTCGTGGGTTCAACTCTATGTCAAAGCACATATCCATGCTGTGGTTTGATTCTCAGTCAAGGCACATATGGGAGACAACTGATCGATGTTTCTCTCTGACATCAATATTTTTCTCTCTCTTTCTCTCCCTTCCTCCCTTTCTATAAGATCAATAAACATATTGTTGGGTAAAGATTAAAACTAATAATAGAAATAAATAAAATATAATATCTAAGAAACAATAAATGTAATGAAATAGTTACGTTATTAGAAAGGATTTTCCAAGCAAGACATGACAAAGTGAGAAATAATAAAGAAACTGATGGATTTAATGACAGATTACAAATCTTGGTTTGAAAAAAAATCTGTAA
Organism: Phyllostomus hastatus; assembly: GCF_019186645.2. Classification (NCBI taxonomy): domain Eukaryota; kingdom Metazoa; phylum Chordata; class Mammalia; order Chiroptera; family Phyllostomidae; genus Phyllostomus; species Phyllostomus hastatus. The sequence goes on along the minus strand of NW_025333841.1, from coordinate 3,675,907 downwards.
ACTATGATAAAAGACAACAAACTAAAAGAATATTTTAAAAACATAATATACAAAGATCACCTATAAAACAATAAATAAAAATTCACACAATTGACAGAAGAAAATATGAAAATGAATAGTAATCACTTGGAGGGTGGTAAATACTGTTAAAAATAGTTCCAGATATAATTTATTAACCTTCATATTTGCTAAAAAAGGAAAGATTTATAATATATATCTGATGGTAAAAGCATAGGGAAAGTGAACACTCACATATACTTGTGATACTAATGTAAATTCACATATCTCTTAGAAGACAATTTGGCAATATTCATAAATATTTTCACTGTGCATAACAATTTTACTCTTAAATCACTATTTTTAAAATGCTCCCCAAATTATGCAAGGTTATATTTACAAGAATCATTGATGTTGATAATAAAAACTAAAAACAGTTCAATTTTCAACCAGGAGGAAAATAATTAAGTAAATATTAATATATATAATAAGGAATATGAATATGAATTTGGCAATTCTATCTGTACCAATCTAGAAAGGTGTCCATAATGTATTAATATTTTCAGAAACAAACTGCAAAAAATATATAATCCTATGTATCTAGCTTTAAGGAAGGAGAAGAAGATGGAGGAGAAAAAGAAAAGAAAAAGAAAGTATAGAACATCTTGCAGAAAGATAATCACACCTTATTGTTAGCAATAGTAACTTCCAATTATGAAGTTTCACTGGAATAGGATGAGATGGAAGGGGGTCTCATTTTACATTACACTGCTTTGAATTTTCTTACAATTATTTGTATCACTCAGGTAATTTGCAAAAACAATAAACATGAAAGAATAAAAGAATAACTAGTAAAACTGTTTGCAAATTTGTTGAATGCTTTTAGTGTGTAGATCCATATGTGTTCCAGAAACTTTTCCAAATGATATGACCTCATGAAACTTAAAGTAACATATTAGAGTGAAAAAATATAATTTAAAAGATTTGAGCATGCATATATAAAAATCTGAACCCTTCATTCAATGATACCTGGTTAAACATTCTTTACAACCTTGTTGGTTTAATTGTGCAGTGCTTAAAATGTGAGTTAGTGACTTTAAGGTACAATGGCTAATAAAGTCAAGTAATAGGTTAATGAGTTGAATTCAATAATATAAGTTCACAGGTTGGGAGAATGAAATGGAATTAGTCAAAATTCTAATACAGTCCCAAAAATACCCTAAGTAATTTGTATTAAGGCAAGATATTTTTATTTAGCTTACTGAGTAAGTTTTACCCTGATGACTAAGCTCCACAAATCTAGTATATATTATTGTCATCAACTAGTCTCTTAATAATACTTTGGTGTGGAAGAAGTTATGTAACTTAATAGACCAGAGTTTCAACAGCTGAAAACATCCCAAACACAAATATTCTACCTCCTTTGAAATTTCAGGGTTTAAAATTTTAACTTCTTACGGTAATAGTCAACCACTGATCTTAGCACACAGTCAATTAAAATGCCTTCTTGTCATGTAAAATGCAGAGATTTGGGGAGATTTTTTTGCAGTTTCTTATATATTTTTGTTATATTTGCTCAGAAGCCTAATGCAAATCAACATCAACTAGAATGTAATATTTATAGTTCCTAAACATAAATTACAACCTCAATTTGATTAAAGCAGGAGTACATGCAGTATTTAAAGCTTCCTCTCCCCATGGCATCTAGTGCCAATTTCTTTCTGCCCATAAAAATCACCTGATTTACTGTGGCATATATGAAATATTCAGTTTTCCTGATTTGTCCTATGTTGTGTCTTCTGACTGACAACTAAAAAAGTGGAAAGAGGATAGGGATGCAGATCTCTTGCTGTGCTCTAAGTGTAGCTACTGGGTAAAGGGTGAAGGTCCAGTACTATTCATACAGGAATGACAATTGCTTCTTGGACTCACCCTCAGCAAATGGCGGGCCAGAAACAAGTTAATGTTCTCAAATAGTTCATGCTGACTGACACCAAGTTCCATTACAGCCATATTCTAGGAGGTTTGGTGTATAAAAGGCAATTCACTCAATGGGCTACCTAAGAGAATTAAATTCTATGCATCTGCCCTTACAATAAACATGAAATGAGCAATAGTGATGTCTTCAAATTTTCCAAGCCTGCATAGAGGGAAAAGTCTAGACCAGAGGTTGTTAGGTTCAATTTGGTTACAAGATATATCAGTACTGTTATCTTCTGTTGTTACAGCTTATCAGTGGTTGGTCCCAACAGTAGTAGCTGATTACATGTCATATCAGAATAGGTGTCCTATTTCCTTTGTGGAAGTACCCTAACATTTCATAAAGGTTCATGGATTTTCAGTAAAGTAGGATCAAATATTATTGGTTCTTAGTATTACACCAATCTTATCTCTCAGTCCTTCTCTACACAAGTTATTCTGATTTTCCCTGAATATGCCTTCATTACATACTAAAATCACATGTTTTCTCATGATAAGTATATACAGGACACATGATCAGCCTCTATTTTCATCTATAATTCTGAATAATATGTCTTCAGATCTTCTTTCAAATATCATTCCATCTTTAGTTTATATTTTTTCAACATTGTTAACAGTTACCAGATGCCTTGCTATGTGATGAAGATCTTCTTTCCTCCTTGTGTTCATATGAATTTTGACTTTCCTCCCATAATACAAGTTATGTAAAAATTTTAGGCAGAATTTTCTAACTCATATTTAACAATATTTAAGGACATATAGAAACTCATTGCTTAAACCAGTCAGAATTTAGGGTAGAATTTGACACTAGAGTATCTGTTCAATAAGTGCTTGCTAAATAGACTATTTCAAAAAGATGACTAGTAAAACCATAAAGTACTTTCATTCTAAGGTATATCTACCCTTTACTTGCCCTATTTTTAAAAGATATGTTCCTGGCTGGCATAGCTCAGTGGATTGAGCGCGGGCTGGGAACCAAAGTGTCCCAGGTTCAATTCCCAGCCAGGATACATTCCTGGGTTGCAGGCCATAACCCCCAGCAACCGCACATTGATGTTTCTCTCCCTCTCTCCCTCTCCCTCTCTCTCTCTCTCTCTCCCCCTCCCTCCCTCCCTTCCCTCCCTAAAAATAAATAAATAAAATCTTAAAAAAAATTAAAAAAAAGATATGTTGCGAGACTTCTAAGACAATGCATAAAAAGAGTGGTAATACACTGATGGGGGGAGAATAAACCTGAAAAAAGAAAGTATTTACCTTAGTGAAATTAGGAAGTAGCTACTCACTCAAGCATAAAAATAAGAATATCTTCCAAACAAAATAGAATTAGGAAGACTTCTGCTTTCCAGCTCCACATGTAAGGAGGTTGGAAGCCACCACTCTGTTCTAGAAACAAGTAAAAAAATTGAACAATCTGAAAAGTCAATAGCTCTTCTAAGATCCAAAAGAGAGGGAAAGACAGAGGGTAAACCATTGTTCCCAGGATTGAAAAGGTGAATTCAGGGAGTCTGGACTTAACAGAGCAGAGACACATCAGTAGAAATCACTGGGGGTGGTGCTGGGGCAGAAAAACCTGAACAGGAGTTGATGAATTGTTGGAAGCTCAGTAAAGAAACTCTGACAAAGACTCCTTACATGAAAACCACATTTTTTGAGGAGAATTTAGCTTATTTTTACAAGTATGACACCATTTCCCTAAAATGTTGCTAAGGCCCACTTGAGAGTAGAAAAATTAGTATATTCCCCAAGCTATTCTTAACCCAGTAGAGTGCTATAGTATACTCAAACACTATTTTCTCACCTGACAGGATGTAACCCACATTTTCAGAGCCAATTTTGCTGGGTTAAAACAAACTCTCCTGAGTACGTATGAGCTTCATTGAAATCCACTGGAGCCACTCACCAGAGAACTTAATTGCCTGTCACTGTGAGCCTGTCAGCAGTAAGAACCATGTCACAATTTTAAAGGTAAAAAGTGAGTATATGAAGTGGCCTCATTCTTAATGGATGAGGTCGATATGTCATCAGTGACATTACTAAAAGTCATGCCTGTGTAGGAAGCATACAGTGCCCCACTTATAAATATAGAACTGCATTAGAGCATCCACTAACTGTTATCTCACATTTTGTTTCAAAAGGCTTTCAGCTATTTGTCATAATCCGGCCTATAGGTCTGACTTTGGCAAGTCTAAGCTATCTTCAAGGCATATTAAGCTTCAGAAGCAAAAAGTCAAGACAATATGATAGTTAAAAGATAACATCGAAGGGTAGAAGCTCCTTCTTTCTTTCTGCTGCATAGAATTCCATTGTGTAAATGTACCATAGTTTTTTGATCCATTCATTTACTGATGGGCATCTAGGTTGCTTCCAACACTTGGCTATTATAAATTGTGCTGCTTTGAACATTGGAGTGCATAGGTTCTTTTGAATTGGTGTTTCAGGGTTCTTAAGATATAATCCTAGCAGTGGAATAACCAGATCAAAATTTCATGACAGCATGGATGGAAATGGAAAGCATTATGCTAAGTGAAATAACCCAGACAGTAAAAAACAAATACTGCATGATCTCACCTTTAACAGGAACCTAATCAACAAAACAAACCAACAAGCAAAATATAACCAAAGACACTGAAATTGAGAACATGCTGCCAATGACCAGAGGGGTGAGGGGAGGGAATTTCAGGGGAAAAGGGGAAGCGTTTCCAGGAACAAGTATAAAGGACACATAGACAATAACAGGGGTTGGTGGAAATTGGAGGGAGCTGGGGAGGGCTGGGGTGGGAGTAAAAGGCAGAAAACTGTATTTGAACAACAATAAAAAAGAACACTTAAAAAATGAAAGAAAAAAAAAAGACAACATCGAGATTACTTGCACCGCATCCAAACTTTTTCAAATAAAAAAGAATGAGAGTCTGGAACAGTGGTGCATTTTAGCCAACATGACACCACTCATCCATGCCAATCAGAAATAAATTCATGTGGATAGCAAACATAAAACAAAATGCATCCAATAATTGAGTCCAGCTGAATAATACCAAAGATGCCTTCTTTACAAAAATGTATCACATGTAGGAAGATTTTCAAAGATATGTCACATGGTAGGACACAAACAAACCTCAAAAAATTGAAGAAAATGGAAATGATATCAAGCATTTTCCTGGACCACAAGGGCTTGAAATTAGAAACCAACCTCAAAGAAAAAAATCAAAAACATCCAAACTCATGGAGATTGAATAGCATGCTATTAAACAATGAGTTGGTGAATAATTCGGTCAATGAAGAAATCAGAAAGTTTCTGGAAGCAACTGAAAATGAATACACAACAGCCCCAAACCTATGGGACACAGTGAGGGCAATTCTGAGAGGGACCTTCATAGCAATACAGGCCTACCTTAAAAAGTAAAACCTTTCAAACAAACAACCTAACCCTACATCTATAAGAACTGGAGAAAAAAAAAAAAACAAATAAAGCCTAGAGCAAGTAGAAGTAAAGAAATAATAAAGTCAGAGCAGAATTAAATGACATAAAGACTAAAAGAACAATTCAAAGGATCAACAAATCCAGGAGCTGGTTCTTTGAAAAGATAAACAAAACTGACAACCCTTTAACCAGAATCATCAAGAAAAAAAGGGAGCATGCCAAAATAAATACAATAAAAAATGGAAGAGGAGAAATTACAACTGATACCACAGAAATGCAAAGGATTGTAAGAAATTACTACAAAAAACTATATGCCAAGAGATTTGAAAACCTGGATGGAATGGACAAATTTCTAGAAACATACAATCTTCAAACCTGAATGAAGAAGAAGCAGAAAGCCTGAACAGACTAATAACATCTAGTGAAATAGAAGCAGTAATCAAAAAACTCCTGGGCCACAAAAGCCCTGGACCAGATGATTTCACAGGTGAATTTTACAAAATATTTAATAAACAGTTAACCCTTATTCTTCTCAAACTATTTTTAAAATACCAAGAAGAAGGAAGACCTTAAACTCTTCCTAGAGGCCAGCATTACCTAATCCCAAAACAAGATAAAGACATACACACACACACACACACACACACACACACACACACACACACACACCCCTACAGGCCAGCCCTGGCTGGTGTGGTTCACTGCACTGAGTGCCAACCTGCAAATCAACGTGTTGCCAGTTCAATTTTGAGTCAGGGCATGTCCCTGGGCTGCAGTCCAGGTACTTGGTGGGGGGGTACACAAGAGGCAAGCACACACTGATGTTTCTCTCCCTCTCTTTCTCCTTCCCTTCCCTCTCTTAAAAAAGAAAAGCTTCAGGTCAATATCACTGATGAATATAGATACTAAAATCCTCAACAAAATATCGGCAAACTATATCTAGCAATACATTAAAAAGATCATACAGCATGATCAAGTGAGATTTGATCCAGGGATGCAAACATGGCACAATATTCGCAAATCAATAAACATAATACATAACATAAACAAAAGGAAAGAAAAATCACATGATCATAGCAATACATGTGGAAAAAGCATTTGGTAAGGTACAGCACCCATTTATGATACAAACACTCAGCAAATTGGGAGTAGAGGGAGCATACCTCAACATAATAAAGGCCATATACAACAAACCTACAGCCAACATCAAACTCAAAGGGCAAAATTAAAAGCTTTCCCACTAACATCAAAAACGAGACAAGGATGTTTGCTTTCACCACTTCTATTCAACATAGTATTGGGAGTGCTAGCCATGGAGATCAGACAAGAAAAAAAAATAAAAGGCATACACATTGGAAAGTAGGAAGTAAAACTGTCTTTGTTTGCAGATGGCATGATAGTGCACATAGAAAAGCCTAAAGACTCCACCAAAGTCTCCTTGACCTAATAAGTGAATTTGTCAAAATGGCAGGATACTAAGTCAATATTCAGAAATTGAAGGCAATTTCACATGCAAACAACAAAATATCAGAAACAGATCAAGAAAAATATCCCATTTGCTATAGCAACAAGGAAAATAAAGTATCTAGGAATAAACCTAACCAAGGAGGTAAAAGACCTACACTCAGAAAACTACACAACACTGAAGAAAGAAATTAAGGAAGATACAAATAAATGGAAACATATACCATGTTTATGGATTGGAAGAATTTATATCATGAAAATGACCGTAGTACCCCCAAGCAATTTATAGATTCAATGCAATTCCTATTAAGACACCAATGACATATGTCAGAGACATAGAACAAACATTTCAAAAAATTATATGGAACCATAAATGACCCTAAATAGCCTCAGCAATTTTGAGAAAGAAGAACAAAGTAGAGGGGATCACAATACCTGATATCAAACTATAATACAGGCCCACTGTAATCAAAACAGTCTGGTACTGGCATAAGAACAAACACATAGATCAATGAAACAGAATAGAGAGCCAAGAAATAAACCCAAGTCTCTACGATCAATTTACATTTGACAAAACAAGCAGAAGCATAAAATGTAGTAAAAATAGCCTCTTCAAAAATTGGTGTTGAGGGCCCTGGCTGGTGTAGCTCAGTGGATTGAGTGTGGGTTGCGAACCAAAGCATGGCAGGTTCGATTCCCAGTCAGGGCACATGCCTGGGTTGCAGGCCACAGCCCCAGCAACTGCACATTGAAGTTTCTCTCTCTCTCTCTTTCTCCCTACCTTCCCTCTCTAAAAATAAATAAATAAATAAAAATCTAAAAGAAAACTTGGTCTTGAAGTTTTCATCCCAATTACCTCAATTGTATAGGATTAAGCAATGATCTTGGCAGCTTCACTAGCAAAAAAATGATGTACCATTATATATCCATTTTAAATATCAACTGCTCTAAAAGTTCAGAAGAGTTCTCATGCCAGTCATATTTTGTTGCCAAATTATAAAATGTTGAATTTTATTTGCAATATAAAGACCCTATTATGATTGTTGTTTATTCTGGCTAATTATATAGCTAAAAACCAGACCATGTATAAAGAATTGGGTTTTTGATACAAAATCTACAAAGGATATAAGTTATGGGATAGGAAGGTCAAAGTCTTCCAGCCTCAATGCATTCAGAAACTCACTCAACCCAATCTTAGTGTAGATGAGTTAGCAACTGACAGATAATTTTATATAAAAATAAGTATAAATGTATTTCCTTAAGTGAAAGAAAAATAGGAAATCTTCAGAAATAAGTAAATGTCCTAGAGCAGCTTTGCAAGACTGAACATAGGTCATTGATAGATCATGTTGAAATGGGAAAAAGGATCAATTATTCAAATTAACTTGAAGTCAATGATTCAGCAAGAATAGATTGTGGGTATGGTAGTTCTTAGCACTCTGTGAACAATGCAAAGCTATAACAGATTCAGTACCTAACTTCACAATTCCTGTTACCTAGGGAAATAAGACACAAATTCAGGTCATTACAAAAGTAAACAGATTATCTTGGATACTAGAGCAGAGAGTCAAAGTACTCTAGGAACCCAGATAGCAGGAGAAATTCACTTGACCAAGTGTTATGGACCAGATTAGAAAAGAAAGGAGCATTTAAGCTCTGGCTGGTGTGGCTTGGTGGATTGAATGCTGGCCTGCAAACCAAAGGGTTGCCAGTTTGATTACCAGGCAGGGAACATGCCTGAGTTGCGGGCCAGGTCCCCAGTAGGGGGCACAAGAGGCAACCACACATTGATGTTTATCTCCCTCTCTTTTTCCCTCCCTTCGCACCTCTAAAAATAAATATATAAAATCTTTTAAAAAGAAAAGAACATTTAAGCTGCACATTTCCTTGAAGAATGGATACTATTTTGACAAGAACACATAAGGAGAGATGGTAGAAGCAAAGACTCAAAAGTGGAATGAAGCTTATAGGAAAATTGCAAACAGTTGACTCAAGTGGGCCTGAGGCACTCAAGTGTACTGGATATAGTTTATGTTTATTGTTTTGGCGTGGTAACGTCTCTTAACCTCTCTCCTCTAGTAATGGTACCTCCAATATATTTTGTCATTTATATTCTATGTTCTGTTCCTTTAGTTCAGTTGGAACTGAATTGACTCCAGTTGTGAATTACAAGACTCATGCCTGCCCAATTGATTCACAGAATACCCTGAGCCACAGTGACTAGTTTGCAGGTAGATATGTGACCTCAGCTAGTCCAATTAGAATAAATCCTTAGACTTATACAGGATTTGCTGGGAAGATAAACTCTCTTTTTCACTGTACTTAATTTGGGAAGTCATGAGCCTGGAGCCTGATAATGAAAACAACATAAGTGAGGGTAGAGCTAAGAATGGAGCTAAATCAAGCCAAGATAACATCATTTGGGCCCCTAGCTCAGGTTTCACTCAGGACTTTTTTTTACATAAGCCAACAGATTCTCCTTTTTCAAGGCCTGTTTGTGTTACGTTTGTTTTCACTTATATCCAAGGGCGCCTGTCTAATAATTATAGGACCATGGGCTGAATAAGAAAAGAAATGTCTAGAAAATTATGTATAACTTGAATCAGAGACTTGCTACTTCCTTAAAGATTCACACACGGCCAATGGGTCAGTAAGGTATGAGAGGAATAGACACAGGGCCTCAGTATCTCATTGGCTTTCTGCTGAAGTTCCTCATTTTGCTAATTTTTTTCAGCAACCAGTTATTAAGCAGCCATTTTCTGGTTCTGAAGTGTCCCATTAATTTATTTTGAGAAGTAGAGTTGAGGCCACAACATCTAGAATCTCTGCAGGATATGATTTGCAAAAAAAGCTTTGAATGTAATTTTCTGTCTTAGAAAATTATACTTTTCTATAGATACATGCAGAAGTGTACTACATTGCTAAAAATAGGTTGCCTTCAGTTATGTTAAAAAATATAAAAGGTCTTAAAAAGAAAGTGAAGTTGATAGAAATGATAAAAAGTTCCTATTGGCAGAGGTTTGCAAGAGCCTTTAAAACATTAATAACAATAATTTTCACTGATTTTATAGCATTCCATTCACTACTTTTTAAGACATTTACTGAATGCCTACTGTGCTAGGTGTTTTGCCAATACAGATGAATCTGTTGTTCCAGCCCTCAAGGAACTCAGGATAGATAAGACCATCTTTCACTTCTTTATTCACTCAGCCAAATGCCTGCTCCATGAGAGACACTGCTAGGTATTGTTGGTTGAACAAGAGAAAATATTAAAGGCAAAATCTTGCCTGAATTGGAAAAGCTATGCATTGACAAAATGCCAGGAAAAGAGTTAAGTGAAGTGATACATTCATTGGAATGTGGTAACCAAAATAAAGGCAAATCTGGCAATGCCAGTTCTGGAAGAAACATGCTCCACACAGCTTAAGATTGTTGCTCTCTAATGAAGAGTGATTCTGATGAGTTTTTTTTAACTTCCTATTTTGAAATAATTATAGATTCACAGGATGGTGCAAAGGTAGTATATCCAGGTTCCTTGTATCCTTCACCCAGTTGCCCTCAATAGCTATTTCTTATACATAATACATCAAAACCAGGAAATTAATATTGATATAATGTATGAGTATAGTCCTATGTCACTTGATCACATATGCAGATTGGTGAAACTAGCATCTCAGTCAAGATACAGAACTATTCCAGCACTACAAATATCTCCCTCCTGCTATTGCTTTATAGCCACAACCAATCCCCTGCCCCTGTCCACAATCTCTAACCTGTGATAACCACCAATGTTTTCCCATCTCTATGGTTTCTGACAAGGAGACTTCAAACTCTTCTTCTGGGAACAATGCCCTTCGAATCTAGTGGTGAATCAATTTGTCAACAAAACAAATCTGTATGTCTTTGGATGAGCACACTGTCCCTGATTTCTGACTATGAAGGAAGGTAGCAGAACCTGTGCCTCTAGGGTATAATTATGATGCAACTTCATAGAAACAACAGAGATAACTCCAGTGGAGTCTGAATGCCTTGTGTTGGCAGTGTTATTTTAACATGGATGTTTTTGATCGTCATTCAATATAGCTTAAAATTATTGGTAAGAGTCCTGGCTGATGTGGCTCAGTGGATTGAGCACTGTCCTGATTTCCAGACCAGGGCACATGCCTAAGTTGTGGGCCAGGTCCCTGGAGGGAGGTGCACAAGAGGCAACCACGCATTGATATTTCTCTCTCTCTTGCTCCTTCCTTTCCTCTCTGTTTAAAAATTAAATAAAATATTTAAGAAATAAATAAAATTATTAAGATATTTTAATGTTGAGTTTATTATTTTAAATTTGATTTGACATGATTATCTCTGTAATCTGTCATTAATGTCCGGAGACAGGTTACTTAATCCTCAGAATGGGCAACAAGTAAGAAAATATCTAGTGACAAAACCAGTGAACAGTAGACAACAGTAAGTAGAGATTGATTAAAAAGTCTTGGAAGAGAAGATTAGCCAGTGCAACTTATGTAAAGGGATAGTATTTTTCATATGGTGAAGCACCACTTCTGGAAACACCATCAATGGATCAATGCATTTTTATTTTTGAAACAGCAGTCTTTATGATCAGTGATCTGGGTCACACTGTGCATATTATACAGGGATTTATTCTAACTTACTAAAATCCCCTCACATGGATTTTAGTAAATTAGAATAACATTCTGGACATTTCCCAAGGCAAAATGGTTTAATCTTCAGGATACAGTTCTCCTGTGGAAAACCATTGTGTTGGACATCTGCTGATATAATCATTTGTGTACGGGGAAAGTTGGGCTACACAGAGGACATCTTTCTGTGCCAGAAAAAGCACATGCTAAACATAAAAGAAATCATTTTGAACTGGATTAATAGATGTATAGAGAAAGAGGTTGAGAATCTGCCATTGGTAAGATTTGGCAACAGGTGCAGGATATTCAAACCCTAATTTCTCATGAATGAGGGTGAACATCTGCTCAGAATAGCAATGGAAGAGAATATTCAGATTTCTACTAAATACACTTGAAATGACAGGAGCCATAGGATCATACCCAATTTTTTTTCTCTGTCAGTTATGTGCTAGTAAATCACTAACTACAATGAGCAGTATTCCACAGAAGAAGCTCCAATTCTGGTTGTGTATTCTGATTATCACTGGAGCTCATTTAAAATGCTGATACCTATTTGCAACCCAGGAGTATTTAATAAGAAAATCTAGGAGTGATAGTCTACAATTTGTACTGTTACAAAGCTCCTCCACAGATTCCAATGTGCAGCCAAGTTTGAAACCACTGTTTTTCTTCTCTCTAGCCCTCTTTCCAGTTACTCTTGAAAATTAAATTTAACGCCAAGGTTTATGTTATATATATATATATATTTCCAAATCTCTCGTCCTGTTACCCAAGCCTGTATTTTTTATTGCTTATATATTATTAATTGAAAATGTTGAAAACCAAAAGTGTCAGAGTTATTTTTTAACGATTTTACTTATTTGTCTTTAGAGATAGGCAAATGGAGGGAGAAGAAAGGGAAAGAAATATTAATGTGTGGTTGCCTGTCTCATGCCCCCTACTGGGGACCTGGCCTACAAATATGTGTCCTGACTGGGAATTGAACCAGTGACCCTTTGCTTCAAAGTCTAGTGCTAAATCCACTGAGCCACTCCAGCCAGGGCTGGAAACCACTGTGCTATTTAGTAGAATATGTCCAGAACCAAATTTACATTGTCCTCCTTGATTTTCAGTCAACTAGCCATCAAAACCATTCTACCTTCTACATATGTCTCTCTTAAGTCCATTTCCCCTTCTCAGGCCTTACTGCTACTACCATAGTTGCAGGCATATGTACTTCTCTCACTTGATCTGTTGCAAAGCTTCCAAACTGGCCTCCTTGCTTCCAATCTTGCTCTTTCCTACAATCTCCAAAAATTAGTCAGGACAGTATTTTTTAAAAGAACTCACATGATATCACACTTTTGCTTAAAACCCTCAAAGGGTATATCTCATGACATCTTAAATAAAATTTCCTTATTAACTTATTTTATAAGCCTACATAATCTGGGCATGTTAACTTTCCATCTAACTTTCTTTTTTGCTGGGATCTTCTTCTATTCTTTACATGATTGATTTGTTTTTCAGATCTTCATTTAAATACCATCTCTTCAGAAGCCTTAGCTAGCCACCAAATGCTAAGGAGTCACCCAGTTGTAGTGATATCCTACATTAACTCTTATGCATAGCACTTAACCCATATCTAATACTTTCCCTATTATCTTGTTTTTGTTAGTCCATATCCACCACATTGAAAGTAATTTCCATGGAAGCATGGCTCCTACATGCCTTGCTGAATAAGGCAGTCCCAAATTTTCAAAACATACCTGATACAAAGTAGATTTTGTGAAATATTTTTATTAAATGTGTTTTACTAACTATACCCAATCAGATGAAAGGTTATCTCCTTGCTGTAATTTGTATTACTTTGTTTTCTAACAATATTGAATGCATTTCAAATACATGGTAGACCTTTATATTTCTCTCAATATTCTATCTCTATAGTGAACAAATTCTTCATATCTTTGTTTTTTTCCTTGTAGGTTACTAGTGCTTTTATTTATATGACTATTTTATTGAATTTAAATATTAAATATATTTATCATTTGTCAAATATGTTACACATTTCACTAGTTTATTGTTTACATTTAATGTTATTGGTTTTGGGCACATGAAATATTTAATCCTTATTTAATCAAATATATTGTTCTCAATCTTTGCCACTTATTCTATATTCCATTTAAAATTTACTTCATATTACATTTATAATTTTCAAAAGGCTAATCAATAGTAGCTCATACGTTCTTTCTGTTTTAAATGGTTTGACATTCTACATTAAATTATTAGAGCTGCCTGATTTTGTTATAAAGTATAAGAAAATGATTTATACTTAAGTTTTTTCAAATAGTACATTTTATTAATTATTAAATAGGCATCAATCTCTGATTTTTAATATATTTCTCATAAACATAATTAATGTGCATGTACATATGTGAGTGTGTGTGTGTGTGTGTGTGTGTGTGTGTGTGTTTGTGTATAGCAGTAGCAGTATTGGTGGTGGTTATAGCAGTGGCTGTAGTAATACTAATGGTGATGCGTATGGACTCTGAAGTTAGTAAATTGCTTTGGATTACTAGACCAACTATTATATAACTATGTGACTGTGGACATGGCCCCTACACGTTTGTGCCTTACTTCTTTTAATATAAAATGGGAATAATACTAAGAGCACTGGAGCGTAGTGTTGCCTGAAGATGAAAAGAGAAATAACAGGTAAAGCAGAAGTTGTCAGCTGTCCATCAAAATCCACCTTCCCCTTCTTCAAGCCCACAGTTAGATGAGTGTTTCCCAGCTGTCCATCCAGTTAGGCATGGCCATGGGACTAAATTATCCCCAGAGAAGTAAAGGAGGAAATGATGCATGATACTTTCAGATCAGGCCTAAAACTCCTCTGTGCCCTTCCTGCTTCTGGCTGATTGTGTAGGTGGTAACCATGGAATGTTGGAAGTCACTTGTCACTTATGTCATATTTTGAAGAAAATATGACATAAAAACAGAACATCTGGCAGGCTGGCCTCCTGAATAACTTATATAGATGAAAGCAACCACTCAAATGGAATGTGTACTCAAGATTATTACATAAATAAGATACAAGCTATTCTTTTGAGCTACTAGATGCCTGGGTTTATTTATAACCACAGTCTAACCAACTGTAATATCACATATAAATTGATTAATTAGCATATCATAAGAGCCTAAAAAATACGGATCATAGCCAGAAAAGGAATACACAAATGCAGATACATATGGGGTATCAAATATCAGTTGCTTACCTATATGTTCAGTTTCATGACCCTGCCAATTCTTGTACCAATATCACATTTTGAATACCGAAAACTAAACTGTATTCTTTAATACCTTGTACACTGAGTGTCACTTTATTACTTTTATTTTCTATAAATAACTTGAGTTGTTTTTCCAAATGGATTTTAGAATCATTTGGTCAAATTAAAGTAATTACAAGGGGAATTGATAGACTTCTGGCCAAGATGGAGGCATAGGCAGAAATGCTTTGCTTCCTCACAGAACCAAAAGAAGGATAACAACCAATTTAAAAACAAAGAACTACAACTTCCAGAAAAACATGTGCATGGAAGTCCAACAACCAAGGAGTTAAAGGAGCATTCATCTAGACAGTATAAGGGGTGGAGATGGGCAGCTGGGTGGAGAGGACCCAAGGAAAGGCAGTAGCTGGAGGACCAGGTGGGCAAGACAGCAGCTGGTGGACCATGTGGCAATCCTACATTCGTGTACAGACAAGAATGGGGAAACAACAGAGGAGTGAGACAGACCATGAAACCCAGGGTTTTAGCACATGAACTAAAGACTGAAAACCCCAGGCTCTTAAAAAATCGTTGGGGCTTGTGCTGGCAGGAGAAAGTCCCAGCCTCACAGGAAAGTTAGTTGCAGAGACCCATAGGGCCCTAGAGTGTACACAAACCTACCCACCTGCAAATCAGTACCTGAAAGGGCACAGTCCACTTGTGGGAAAGGAGGGAAGTGATGGAAAGTGGAAAGACAGCAGAGCAATCAGCATTGTTCTCTCTCCGACTCCTCTCCCACAGACAGCACCACAACACAGGGAAGAGGGTTGTCCTGCCCTGGCGAATACCTAAGGCTCCACCTCTTACCACATAACAGGTGCACAGAGACAAAGAAATATGGCCCAAATGAAAGAACGGATCAAAACTCCAGAAATATAACTAAGTAATGAGGAGATAGACAACCTGTCTGATGCAGAGTTCAAAACACTGATAACCAGGATACTCACAGAATTGATTAAGCTTGATTGCAAAATGAAGGAAGAAATGAAGACTGCAGAAAATGAAATAAAGGAAACTATACAGGGGACTAATAGTGAAAGGAAGAAAACCAGGACTCAAATCAATGATTTGGAACAAAGGGAAGAAATAAGCATCTAACTGGAACAGAATAAAGAAACAAGAATTCAAAAAAGTGAGGAGAGGCTGAGAAGCCTCTGGGACAACATTAAGCCCTCCAATATCCTAATCATGCTAGTGCCAGAAGGAGAAGAGGAAGAGCAAGATATTGAAAACTTATTTGAACAAATAATGAAGGAAAACTTCCCCAATCTGGCAAAGGAAATAGACTCCCAGGAAATCCAGGAAGCCCAGAGAGTCCCATAGAAGTTGAACCCAAGGTGAAACACACCAACACATATCATAATTAAGTTACCCAAGATTAAAGATAAGGAGAGAATCTTAAAAGCAGCAAGAGGAAAGGAGAGAGTTACCTACAAATGAGTGCCTATAAAGCTATCAGCTGATTTCTCAAAAGAAACCTTACAGGCAAGAGGAGGGTAGAAAGAAGTATTTGAAGTCATGAAAGGTAAGGACCTACATCCAAGATTACTCTATCCTGGAAAGTTATCATTTAGAATGGAAGGGCACATAAAGTACTTTCTAGATAAGGTCAAATTAAAGGACTTCGACATCACCAAGCCCTTATTATGTGAAATGTTAAAAGGACTTATCTAAGACATAGAAGATGAAAAACTATGAACAGTAAAAAGACAAACTCATAACTATCAACATTTGAACCTGAAAAACAAAAACAAAACTAAGCAAACAACTCGAACAGGAACCAGATCATAAAAATGGGGGTCACAAGGCAGGTTATCAGTGGAGAGGGGGAGGGAGAGAATGGGGGAAAAGGTACAGAAAATGAGAAGCATAATAGGTAGGCATAAAATAGACAGGGGTAGGTTAAGAATAGTGTAGGAAATGGAGAAGCCAAAGAACATATATACAACCCATAGCCATGAACTGTGGCGGAGGAATGCTGGTGAGAGGGGCGGTGCAAGGAGGAGGAGGATAAAGAGGACAAAAAATTTGGGGAAACTGTAATGGCATAGTCAATAAAATATACTTTAAAAAAATCACATCACAAGGGATTTCAATTGGACTGTTATTAAGTCAACACATGAAATTGGGGATAATTAATATTTTACTTTATTCATTTTCCCAGTGTAATAAGCTGTGTATATTCAATTATATGCTTCTTTTAAATAAATAAATTAAATTAATATATGCTTTTATTAAGTTCATTTCTAATGTGTTTATATTTAAAGATGATATATACAATACTATACTATATATAATGTATTACTCTCCCCTTATCTATGGTTTCACTTTTCATGCTTTCAGTTAACCACTGTCGACCATGGTCTGAAAACATAAAGTTGAAAATTTCATAAATAATTCATAAATTTTAAATTGCATACCATTCTGAGTTAAGCATGGTCATAGAACTAAGTTGTCTCTAGAGGGATAGAAGTATAGAAGTGGAAGTTGATATATATATCTCCAAAACAAAATATATATACAAAACAGATATAAATATAGAGATATACATGTTATGGATATGTGCATGTTTGTGTGTATGTAATGGCATGACCACTTTATTGAGCTTTCATTATTTCTATTAATTTTATAATACTATAATTTTAGTGTTAGCTGCACTAATAGTTATATAATCTGTCAAAATGAATCATCTCTTTTTTCCTATAGTTCTCTACTCTTTCTACAATGAGTAAAATCTATAGAATAATAGTAAATATTAGAATTGATCATATTTCATACTGATCCTGATCTTAATATATACATTTTTATGATTCAGTGTGATGCTGGCTTTTTGTTTGAGTCATATATGTTTAATCTGATTATTTATTAATTTATGTTTTCTAGTTTTGTGTTTGGGATTTCACTCTAAGAGTGGTATTTAAGGGTTTTGTTTATTTTTAAAGAATTTGATATAATCTTATGTTATTATTTTAATTTATTTTTAGTTATATTTATTGATATGCTATTACAGTTGTACCAGTTTTTCCCAGTTTGCCCCCCTTCCACCTAGTACCCTACACTCCCTTAGGCATTCTCCACACCATTGTTCATGTCCATAGGTCATAAGTATAAGCTACTCCATTTCTTATATTGTACCTTATATCCCCCTGGCTATTCTGTAACTACTTATTTGTACTTCTTAATCCCCTCACCTCTTCACACATTCCCCCACACCCCTCTCTCATCTGGCAACCATCAAAATGCTCTCTGTATCCATGATTCTGTCTCTGTTCTTCTTGTTTACTTTGTTTTTTAGATTCAATTGTCTATATATGTGTTCATTGCCATTTTATTGTTCATAGTTTTGATCTTCCTATTCTTGAATAAGTCCCTTTAACATTTCATATAATAATGGTTTGGTGGTGATGAAGTCCTTTACCCTTTTCTTGTCTGAGCAACTCTTTATCTGCCCTTCTGTTCTCAATATCTTAACTGGGTAGAACAGTCTTGGCTGTAGGTCCTTGTTTTTCATGACTTTGTTGTTTTTAAGTATTTTTTAAGGTATACCCTGCATGAGCAATAAAAAAATCTGAGGTGACTGCTACTTGTGCTGGGCCTGGAGATTCTCATGGGAAGCCAAGCTGTGAATCTAGGCTGGCTGCTGCTAGTGTTGGGTCCCCAGGAGCTGGGTATAGGAACTGGGAGCTCAGTGAGGCTGGCTGGTGCTTGTTTGAGTGGATTTAAGAAGCTGTGAAGCATGAGCCAAGACCACCCATTTATGTGGAAAAGCCACTGTTAACAACTTGGATGGTCCTGTAATTTATGTGGGTCAGAGCCTCATGGAATCTCCAGGGCAGGGAAAACAGTGTTAGCCAGGTTGATGGAGTCTCAGATATGGCACCAGCCTGTCAGCTCTGTGGCTCTGTGGGGGGAAGGATCAGAAAAGGGACGATGGTCTCCACCCACCTTTCTGTCTAAAAGAAAGCCATTCCCCAGCTCTCACCCTGATGCCAGACACTTCAATTATTCCCCCTGTGTCCCTGGTGCCTTTCAAGTTGCTACCCCAGTGCTAGAGCTCAGAGGGAGTGGGTCTGAGTAAGCCCCTGTGTGGGTTCTTTAATAGGAACTACTTGAGACTCCAGAAGTTTCTTCTACCTTTCCAATCCCCACTGATTTTTTCAGACAGAAGTTATGGGGACTTATCTTCCTGGCAGTGGAATGCTGGGCTAGGGCGTCTGGTGTGGGGCTGGGACTCTTCACTCCCAAGATATCTCTCTCAAATTTTTATCCACCATATATGGATATGGGACCAGCCCGCTTCATGTCTCAACCCCTCCTACCAGTCTGGATGGATGTGGTTTCTTCACTTCCATAATTGTCAGACTTCCATTCAACTTAATTTCTGACAGTTCTGAATGATGATTGTTCTATAGTTTGGTTGTAATTTTGATATGGTCGTGCGAGGAGGTGAGCTGTGTTTACCTCTGTTGCCATACTGCTAAGACTCTTGTATTATTATTTTAAAACAAATTGAGAAATGTTTGTATTTTTCTGTGACTTTACACATTTTATGGATCAAAGCACAGATGAATCACCCATAAACCTGTCTATTCTAGAACACTTTGGTGCCAAATTTTTATTGACTATAATTTTCTTCCATAATTATTGTTATATTAGTATTTTCTAACTTATGAAGATTTTTAGTTATTTATATATTTTGAAAAATATCCATTTCACTTAAATTCTATTATTTATAAGCATATAATTGAACATAGCATTCTCTCCCCCTCCACCTTCTTCCTCCTCTCCTCCCCTCCTTCCCCCATTTTCATTTCTGTGTCTCTATGTACCAACTAATTTCCACCTATTTTATGTTTTTTTTCTTCATCATTTTACATGGCAGTTTTTTTAACTTTATTGCCCTCCACCTCAAATTGTCTCAATTATTCACTCACTAGATGTTTAAGTATTTCTTTCTGTCTATGTCTGTGTATCTTATTTTGAGGAAATGATTTGGGAAGACTAGTTTCTTTTCTCCAATTCTGCAGCTTGTAAGCAACTGAGAAACATTATAAGAATACAAGTATGGATGGAGTCATAATATAGCAACTTGAATGCAATTAAAAGTATATTGACAACGTGTCAGTCTCCTATCCTTTTTCTGATATGAACTTACTGAGCCAGCCATGTACATGCACAAAAGGTGCATAGAGGCTGCAAGGCACAGACCAAGTCCTGTAGTAGGCTGTATTATCACATGGTAGATATGAAGCAAATTACATACTTTTTGAGGGCATCCATGTCTAAGGTAAGACAGAAAGAGCAGACATGCCTATGATGTTTGGCCTTTCTCCAGTGACTCTATCACAGATTAAAAAGGCCCAGTAGATATTAAGACCTACCTGTTTTCACCAATTAGACATGATATACCTCTTTATCTGGTGGGGAGGCCTGAGTTATGAGTTTTAGACAGTGGTCAGAAAGGTTAACTTCAATACTTGATCATTCTGTGAAGTGCTATGGACTCTGAAATCTGACTATATATGTAGTATTGGCTGCTGACAGCTTAGAGCTAAGTGACTCCTGGAAATTCCATTCAGTGAAAAAATGCTTTTATTCATGAGGCCCCATTCATTCTCCAAAGGCAGCTGAAATCCAAATTTGGGTAGATATAAAGGTTTAAAGGTATCCGGTTACTTTGCCTCAGTTTGAGACAAATACAAAAGATGGTCCCAGCTCCAGACCTCCCCATGGCATTGGCAGAGACCTCTGTTACAACTACTGAAGTCAAGCTTCTTCTAATTCTTTTTTGTTCACAGTCTTATACATGTTGTTGCAGAGGGTACTTCCCAATAAACTTCCTATATACACATATCTGTCATACAGCCTGTTTCCTGGGGAGCTTAACCCGAGACAAATGAACACTGGAAACACCCAGGAGCTTTTTAATAATGCTAGACCCTGACCTCAGAAATTCTGATTTAATTGGTCTAAGATAAAGTTTAAGTATTTTAAACACTCCCCAGATAATTCTTTTGTGCAGATAGAGATAAAAACCACTGTCTTAACCCAATGAGTTTAGTAATAAAGCATATGGTGTGTCCATTCCCCTTGGGAAAGTAAACTAGTAATATATTAACAAACTACTGTTCCAAACCTGATGAGGTAGCTCACCCCTGCATCCCTAGTATCAACCACTTCTATTTTATGGATCTTCCTGGGACCAGCTGTGAAGACAGTTCAAAATTTTGTCCTCAGAAGACTATAAAGTAGGTCAGAATAAGACATTAATAAAGTTAACTTCAAGGCTGCATTGTACCCTAGGCAGAGTATTTTATCTTTATTCTATTTTCCATTTCAAATTATGCCCATCTGCATTGTTTAACATAGCTCACCAGAGATTATGTAATTAGCCCAAATAATTACAACATGAAAAATGCCCCAAATTTGAACACTCTGTATCTACCTCAATTATTTTTTCCCAGGGAGAAATTAAAGAATAAAAATGAAATCTCCCTGAATTGAAAGTCCAAAAAGATTAAAGTTAAAGTGTTTGCCCTTCCAAGTTTCTTATTCTTCTAAGTGTTAGTCAGAAGGCTCTAGTGCAAGGGCATGTGTGGAGATGGGTTTCCTTCTGCAGCATCTGTAGCTAATTTTGCTGAAGATGTGTAAGTCCTTTAGTACTGCCTAAAAACATTCAAATCTCTTATGTATCTCCATTTTATAAAGCCTCACAACACCAAGAAAACATCCAAAATATTTCAGAGTAAAGGATATAAATCTAGCTATATATAAGTTTTCCTGAGCAATATTATATAAGTGTCCACTTTCATTAACAACCAGACAATAACAGACACAATTGCGGTGAAACAAGTAGACAGAAAAAGCTTGAGCCATGAAAAGGATACTGCAATTACTGATTAAATTTTGTGTTTTGTTATTTGATTACTGATGCAGTTGAACATTTTCTCATATTTTAATCTAAAATATTTATTGTGTGGCTGTCTGTCCAGGACTTGAAGTACATAACTTACACATAGAATATATTTAGGTTCCTTATAAATCTGGGGCAATGAGAAGCTCATAACAAACTTGTCAATTGTTTGGTCATTGATATAGAAAATGGTGTTAGCTTTCAATATGAAATTATTCTGATCTATAATTTTCTGCCTCCCAAAACAGGATAGTGATGTTGACTAGCCCAGAAGCCTTATGAACTATATGCAGTAAAGGAAGTAGAATACAAACATGCTAAAATAAAAATGTATACAATTTTCCTAAAGAACTGAAATTTCCCAAATACGAATATACTTTAAACACACACAATTAAGGCCTACTGCTGGAAGGTATTCGCAAATACTAAGGAAGTAGGTCATAAAGTTAGTCATCAATTCATTGTACTTCTTTGTATCTACTTAATTCTCTCCTCTGACTTGCTCAACCTCACCAAATTCACATATTGTTTTAATCTAGTTGTTTTAGCTGCATTCCCAAGTAATTCTCAATTGAGGCTCTCCTGAAATCTATCTGCCCAGGTGGGATATATTAAAAATCTACACTCAAGTAACAGGTAGAATTTTAAATTTATCTAACCATAATAAGTCATCATTTAATATACCCAGAGAATCCCTCAACAATTTTGAATATATGGAAAAGTAACTTGCTGACAGTAACCAGAGAGGAGGTGGGTGGGGGGATAATAGAAGGGAAAGGGGGAAGGGTTTTCAGGAACATGCATAAGGGACACATGGGAAAAACCAAATGGGGGTAGGATCAAGGGTGAGGAGTGGGGATGGCTGAGGTGGGGAGGAGTGGGGCGGAAATGGTGACAACTTTACTTTAACAACAATAAGAAAATTAAAATAAAAATTTTAAAAAATAGAAAAAAATCTTTTATGACCTCACACACAGGAAGGAAGGAAGGAAGGAAGGAAGGAAGGAAGGGAGGAAGGGAGAGAGGGAGGGAGGGAGGGAGGGAGGGAGGGAGGGAGGTCGGAAGGAGGAGAAAGAGAGAGAGGGAGAAAGAAAAGAAGAAAGGAAGAAAGAAAGAAAGAAAGAAAGGAAGGAAGGAAGGAAGGAAGGAAGGAAGGAAGGAAGGAAGGAAGAAGAAAGGAAGGAAGGAAGGAAGGAAGAAGAAAGGAAGGAAGGAAGGGAGGGAGGAAGGAGGAGAAAGAGAGAGAGGGCGGAAGAAGAGAAGAAAGAAAGAAAGAAAGAAAGAAAGAAAGAAAGAAAGAAAGAAAGAAAGAAAGAAAGAAAGAAAGAAGAAAGGAAGAAGAAAGGAAGGAAGGAAGGAAGGAGAAAGGAAGGAAGGAAGGAAGGAGAAAGGAAGGAAGGAAGGAAGGAAGAAAGAAGGAAAGAAGGAAAGGAAAGGAGGAAAGGAAAGAAGGAGAGGAAAGAAAAGGAAAGAAAAGGAAAGGAAAGGAAGAAAGAAAGAAAGAAAGAAAGAAAGAAAGAAAGAAAGAAAGAAAGAAAGAAAGAAAGAAAGAGAAAAACTTGTACTTATCCTTACCAAGTAATTCCGGTTTGTATTTCCACCCCATTTTCTAACAATCAGATGAATTCTCCATGGGTTACAAACACCCTTACCACCTTTATCTTAAGGACAGCATTCTTTATCCCTGTGAGATAGCTGTTAACAATATCTGATATTCACATGGTTATACCTAATAATTCAACATTTGTTGGATACAACCACCTCCAAGAAACACTCATATCCCTTTTGTGTGGCCCAACAGGTGATATTCCACAGCTTCATTCCAGATTCATGGTTTAGTTGCTCTCACTATAGAACATATTGGCCTGCCTCCCAACACACACACTCACACACACATATGTTTATTTCCATTTATATGCTAAAATGCTTTTGGTTGGTAAATGGCAGAAGAGGAGAAAAGTTTTGATGAGAAATATTTATGTGAGGAGGTATAACCAGTATAACTTTATTCTGGTGTTTTTAATGACTACAAACTATCCCATCATATGGATATAATTTATTTGAGCATTCTTCTATTAATAGGCACTTACTTTGTTTTCAGTTTTTTAATGAGCAATACTTAAATTGACATTCCATTACTTATGCCTTATATATTGGGAATTGCCAAGTCAGAGGAGACATATAAATATAAATAAAAGTAAATATAAACAGCATAAGTCACCAGATTGCTTTCAAAAATATTTTTAATGCTTCATATCTCCACTATTAATAGGTCATCTTCTTTTAAATAATGTATTATTAATTATATAAATAATTAAACAATCAATTAATATTAAATATTGATATTTATTAAATATTTAAAATGATATTTATTTATTACTTTAAGTTAGATTTCTTAACTAAAAGTAAAATTTGATCATCTCCTCATATACATATTGACTCTTTGGATTTGCTCTTTCATTAATTGTCTATTAATCATTTTTTACCATTTTCCATTTGGATTAACTTTTCCATATCATTTTGTAATACCTATCTGTATATTATAGTATTACAAATATTCATTTTCATGTTGGTCACTTGTCTATGTATTTTGTTTGTGGTGTTGTTGCAATCAAAATTCTAATTGTACTGTCAAATATGTTTATCTTTTGTTTTGTGCCCTTCTGAGTTTCCAGTGTTAGTTAAAAAGTTTCTATATGGATGGTAGGCACATAATGCAGTATACAGCTCATGTATCATAGAAGTGTGTATTTGAATCTTATATGATCTTATTAACTACTACTGTCACCCAATAAATTTAATTTTAAAAGTGTCCATGAATTTCAAAATATACATTTCATCTTATTTGTTGACTTTATAAGATTTTATGCAATAATTACATATGTATTTAATACAGTGGAATGTATTTGGGGGGTTATTACAAAATGACACTCCATGTTTTATATCATCCAGATAGATTGCCAATGGTGCCAGGGCTGTTAAACAATTAATTATATTCTGACAGAATTGAGCTTCCTACAACTATAGTATATTAAAATCTCATATATACTTATGTACCCCTAGTATGTTCTAGTAATATATTTTTCTATTTCTTAAAAATATTTACTTTAATATATAAGACTCTATATTAGGTTCTTATATCTATTAAAGCAATTATTTTTATTTCTTTTTTTACTGGCTATTTTAGAGCATATGTAATCATATTAGTTTAAGACTTTTATAAATTTCTCAAAATAAATCTGTTGGGATCCATTTTTTTAAAGATTTTATTTATTTACTTTTAGAGGGAAAGGGAGGGACAAAGAGGGAGAGAAACATCAGTGTGAGTTTACTTCTCACATGTGCCCTACCAGAGACCTGGCCTGCAACCAAGGCATGTACCCTGACTAGAAATCAAACAGGCGACCCTTTGGTTCACAGGCTGATGCTCCAACCACTGAGCACACCAGCCAGGGTGGAATCCTAATTTTAATTGTATTAAATTTGTGCATTAATATCAGAAATTAACATTTAATGGTTTTAAACCTTTTATGAGGAGTCTTTGCCATAGTGGTATTCATAGTTGATTACAGTTAAAAAGAATGAATTAGGTATCTATCTATCAATCCATCTACCATACTTTAATTTGGACAAATTCTTTTTAATATGTTAAGTTAAACAATAAGACACAATATGTAATATTGTATATGACATTTTCTTTTTTTAACACTTTTACTGTTGTTCAAGTACAGTTTTCTGCCTTTTCCCCACACCCCTCCCCATCACCCTAGCCCTCCCTACCTCCCTCCTCTGTTTCCACCCCCCCTTGTAACCCTTAACCCTTTCCCCCATTATTCTGTATTATTTATAACACCCATATATGCAGTAAAAATGCTTTTATAAATAAATGGAAAAGGTCCATATCAACTCAAGAAAGTGTTCACCATTGCAAAGGGAGAAAGAGAAGTCGAATGTTGAGAGTATTAGTTATATAAAATGTATATATTCACTTAAAATATATTTGAAGCATAAAGCAAAGTGATAACTTTCTAAATGTAGGTAGTGAGTACATGTTTTATTATTTTTTTCAATTTTCCATAAGTTAGAAATACCTCATAATTTACACATTACTTTTAAAATTTATTTTCTTTATTTTTGAAGTTCAGAGATCTCATTACATATGGCTAAATGTTGTTTTTATTTCACTCTGCTAGGTCTTCTGGTGTCCTTTTAACCTGAAAACTCAAGCTTTTATTCAGTTTGGGGATATTTTTATTCTATGGTTTTTCCTCCATCAGTTCTTTCCTATCCTTCTATCACTTTTATTATTATACATTAGACTATCTGGTTCTGTCTTCTATTTATATTATCTTTCTATTAATTATTTTTAATTAAATATTTTATTGTTATTCTATTACAGTTGTCCCAATTTTCCCCATTGCTGTCCCCTGCCCCACCCACCCTCCACTCCCACAGTCAATCCCTACCCTGTTGTCCATGTCCGTTGGTCATTCATACATATTCCTTGACTAGTCCCTTTCTTTTCTTTTCATGCTTATCCTCCTTTCCCTCTCCTCTCATTGCTGTCACTCCATTCCTTGTTTCCCTGCCTCTTGTTTTGTTTTGCTTATTTGTTTGTTTGTTTTGTTAATTAGGTTCCAATTATAGGTGAGATCATATGATATTTCTGTTTCACCGTCTGACTTACTTCACTTAGCATAATGCTCTCCAGTTCTATCCACGCTGTTGCAAAGCGTAGGAGCTCCTTTTTTCTTTCTGCTGCATAGTATTCTATTGTGTAAACGTATCACAGTTTTTTGATCCACTCATTTACTGATGGGCACTTAGTCTGATTTCAGCACTTGGCTATTATAAATAGCACCATTATGAACACAAGGGTGTGTAAATTCTTTTGAATTGGTGACTTGGGATTCTTAGTGTGTATTCCAAGCAGCAGAATCACTGGGTCAAAAGACAGTTACATTTTTAGTTTTTTGAGGAAATTCCATACTGTTTTCCCCAGTGAAAGTACTAGTCTGCATTCCCATAAACAGTGCACTAGGGTCCCCTTTTCTCTACATCCTCACCAGCACTTGTTGTTTGTTCATTTATTAATGATGGTAACCCTGACAAGTGTGAAGTCATATCTCATTGTGGTTTTAATTTGCATCTTTCTGGTGGCTAACAATACTGAACATCTTTTCATATGTCTCTTGGCCTTCTGTATGTCCTCCTTGGGTAAGTGTCTGTTCAAGTCTTTTGCCCATTTTATAATTGGACATTTTGTGTTCCTGGTGTTGAGTCGTATGAGTTCTTTATATATTTTGGAGATCAAAGCCTTGTCCGAGATATCATTGCCAAATATGTTTTCCCATATGGTCAGTTTGCTTTTCACGTTGATGATGGTTTCTTTAGCCGTACAAAAGTTTTTTAATTTGATGCAGTCCCATTTATTTTTCCTTTATGTTCCATGCTTTAGGAGATATATATCAGCAAAAATATTGCTGCATGGGATATCTGAAATTATGCTGCCTATGTTTTCCTCTAAGATTTGTAAGGTGTCACAACTTATACTGAAGTATTTTGTCCATCTTAAGTTTATTCTGGTGTATGGTGTAAGTTGGTGGACTAGTTTCATTTTTTAAATTTTATTTATTTTTTAAAATTTATTTATTTATTTTTAGACAGGGGGAAGGGGGGGAGAAAGAGAGGGAGAGAAACATCAATGCATGGTTGTCTCTCATGTGCTCCCCACCGGAGACCCAGCCTGCAACCCAGGATTGTGCCCCAACAAGGAATTGAACCAACAACCCTTTGGTTCTCAGGCCAGTGCTCAATCCACTGAGTCACACCAGACAGAGGTCTAGTTTCATTTTTTTGCATGTACCTGTAACCCTAACCCAACACCATTTATTAAAATGCAAAAGATTTATAAGATATGAAGAGAAAACAGAGTATCCAACACCATTTATTGAAGAGGCTATTTTTACTCCATTTTCTGGTCTTGCCCCCTTTGTCAAATATCAGAAAGTTGGGGACCATGGGTCACCCCCAAAGGGTGCACTTCAGTTTTCAGGGAAGATGGAGTGTGTGTTTTCTAGCCCCCTCATAACAGGACTTAGTCTGTCCCAGATTCTTTCTAGTAATGTATGGTTCCTGGTGAATTAACTATCCATTTCCTGTGAGGGACCAATCTGTATAAAGGGGGCAGCTCTTTTCCTACTTGGTACAGAGAGTAGCTCAGTCTAGGTTCAGGGGTGGGGCGGGGCCCTGAATACCCATTGTTGCACCTGTCTCTCATCTCTCTGCTCTGCGGGTTTCAGTGGATAAGGGCCCAAGGAACAGCATGGCTCATGTCTGGTAGAAAAGACCCTTTCAGAGCTTTTAGCTTTCTCCTGTGGATATGTGCCCAGAGGGGACTATTGAGCCTGGCCTCACTGATCAACTGAGCCTCTAATTGTACAGGTGGGGGGTTGGGCATGCCTGCTGTTCAGGAGACATGCCTGGCAGCAGCAAATCTTGGGCTTTCAGCTCCCAGCCATCCAGTTCTCACCCTGTCACTCTCCCCAGAGACTTGGGCCAGAACTCTCCACCCTGAAGTCCCCTGCTTGTCAGCCATGCTGGATCAGGTCTCACAGTCCCTTCAGTGTGACTCTCTCCCTCTGAGTTCTTTGTTGGTATGTCCACTGCATGCACACACAAGCACAGACAAGCACAAGGTCCCTGCAGAGTCCAATGTCTTGCCTCAGCTCTTCTTTTAAAAGAGTTTCTGTGTGACCACTACCCTGCAGCACTGAGCCCTGGGTTTCCTGTTCTCTGCACGCTCCCCCTCCCCCAAAGGACCAAAATCTCTCTCATTCAGGATTGTCCACAGCCTTCCAGAGACTCTAACAGTTTTAAATAAAGTTTCTCTATGGATCTCTTGCAGCTGTCACTGGAAATAGTCTCGCAGCAACACTATAATACGGCGCAGTGGCAGAGTGGTCTTTCCGCTCCCTCCAGTGATTCTCAACTTCGGGTGGACCTGCTCCTACCACACTGTTTCTGCAGCCGGCACTGGCCTGGCCATCTCTCTCCATACCTGGAGCTCATTCATGGCTCCTAAGCTGAACCACAGCTTCCTCAGTCAGATTCTTTCCTGTCCACGGTTCCCATAGTGCCCAGGGTTAGGGAAGCAACAGGACCTTCCCCAGTAATTATCACAGATGCAGATCCTGGTTCCTGGCACAGGCAGGGTGTGTGGCCCTGGCAGGGCAGAGGGGCACATTTGGGTGCCAAGGTGCAGGCACTCTGGAGGTTCCTTCTAAAAGAGGATATTTTAAAATAATCAGAATGGCTACCTCCTCAAATCTGTGCAGCCAGAGGTGCTAGGTTGGGTAGCAGTGTCAGCAGCTGCTCCACTAAGAGAGCCTGGGATGCCTGCTCCAGTACCCTGCAGGTGGGCAGGTTCTTGCTCACTCACACCCACTCCTTGCACACTGGTCCACATACACACTCATTCACACAAGCTCTTACTCATCCTCTGCTGGATTTTTGAGTTAATTGCTCTGTGGTTTAGCTGCAAGACTGGCCCAGGTGTGAGAGCAAGTAGATGGAGCTTTGAGCTACTTTGCAGCCATCCTGGGTCTCTATCTTTTCATTCATTATTCACTCATGTTTTCAAACATTCACTCTGTCTTGCTGAATACTTCTTTCAGTTGATCTTCTACCTCAACGATATTTATACTTTTACCTTTATTCTAACTGCAATTTGAATTTCATAGAACATTTATTCAAGAAATATTCAGAGAGAGTCAGAGATGGTGGAATGAATGGAAGCCACACAAACCTCCCTGGACCAATCTGGAATTACAGCTAAATTGTGGAGAAATCACCCAGAAGAAATAACTGAATAGTGAGAGAGAAAGCTTATAACCTCAGACATACAGAAGAATCCGCTTCAGCACTAACTGACTACACCTGCACAACAGCATACAAGACCTGGTAGGTGGTGTGACCCTCAGTCAACCAGGTAGAGGGAATGACACACCAAAGAATGACTCAACAACAATCAAAACCCAATAACATCTAGAGAGCCAACATAAATGATAGTCCAAGAGCATCAAGTTCAGGAGATCAAGGAGACTGCATCACTGAATCTCACAGGTCTCCTACCTTAGAAATTCACTTCACAAACTCAGAGAGTCAAAACAGATCAATTTAAGAAGCAAGAGCTGATAAGAAGAGTCTCACAAACTATGGAAAGACAAAGAAACAGTTTCCAAATGAAAGGAACGGAGGAATCTTCAGAAAGAATGCTACATGAAATAGAGGCAAGTCAACTATCAGATAATGAGTTCAAAGCAATGCTTACTAGGAAGCTCAATTAACTCACTTAGAATTACAAAATCTGCATGGAAACTACAAGGAACTTACTGCAAACTATATCAACCTGGAAAGGAAATAGGAACTACCAACAAGATCCAAAAGGAAATGAAGAATACAATTTCTGAATTGAAGAGCACAGTAGAAGAAATCAAAAGCTGACTAGATGAAGTAGAGGATCTAATCAGTGAGGTGGAGGCAAAGTAGAAAAAAACTCCCAGAAAGGGCAAGAAAAGGAAAAAAGAACCAAAAGAACAAAGAAGGGTTAAGGGAATTGCAGGACAATGAGAAACATAATAATATCCATATAATATGGATAGCAGAAGGAGAAGAAGAAAAGCAAGGGAAAGAAAACCTGTTTGAAAAAGTAATAGTGGAAGACTTTTCTAATTTCATGAGAGAAAAAAGTCACACCAATCCAGGAAGCACTGAGGGTCCCAATCAAGAGTTACCAAAGAGGCTCACTCCAAAATACATCATAATTAAAATGGCAAAATTCCAAGACAAGGAGAGAATCTTGAAGGTAGCAAGGGAGAAACAGGAAGTAACATACAACGGAACACCGATAAGGTTAGCAGCTGCCTTCTCAATGGAAACACTACAAGTCAGAAGGGAATGACAAGAGATATTCCAAGTAATGAAAAGGAAAGTCCTGCAACCAAGAATACTCTACCCAGCAAGGGGCTCAATTAAAATGGAAAGCAAAATAAGGAGTTTCCAAGACAAAAGAAGTTTGAAAGAGTACACCTCAGCCAAACCAGCACTGCAAGATATGCTAAAGGGACTGCTTTAACAAAGATGAAGGAAGAGTGAGAGAGAAACACAGGTGCAAAGGGTGTAAAATGCATAAGTACCTGCCAATAATTACCTTAAATGCAAATGGATTAAATGCTACAGTCAAAAGACATAGGGTGGTTGAATGGATAAGAAAACATGACCCACACATATGCTACCTACAAGAGACCCACATCAGTAAAAAACACACAGAATGAAAGTGAAGGGTTGGAAAAAGTATTCCAAACAAGTGGACAGAAAAAAAAAGCAGAGCTACCAATATTTACATCTGAGAAACAGTCTTCAAAAGAAAGGCCATAAAAACAGACCCAGAAGGATACTTCATGATACTCAAGAGAAAAATCCATCAAGAAGACGTAAACATTATAAACATATATGCACACAACATAGGAGTTCCCAAATATATAAGGAAAATCTTTGAGGACTTTAAGAAAGATATTGACAATGACACACTTACACTGGGGGATTTTAATACCCCACTGTCAAAAATGGATAGAGCTTCCAAACAAAATATCAACAAGGATATTGCAGAATGGACTTATCTAATATATATAGAACCTTTCATCCCAAAGAAGAAAAACACACATTCTTTTCAAATGCTCATGGAACATTTTCAAACCTACACCACATGATAGGATACAAAACAAGCCTCAAAAAATTCAAGAAAATTGAAATCATACCAAACATTTTCTCAGGCTACAAGGGCCTGAAACTAGAAAGTAACCTAAAGGGAAAAGACTCAAAAACATTCAAATTCATGGAGATTGAATAGCATGCTATCAAACAATGAGTGGGTTAAGAATGAGATCAAGGAAGAATTCAAAACGTTTCTGGAAACAAAAGAAAATGAACTCACAACAATCCAAAACTTATAGGACACAGTGAAGACAGTCCTGAGAGGGAATTTCACAGCAATACAGGCCTACCTTAAAAAGATAGAAACTTTTTAAATAGCATAATATAACCCTATAGCTATAAGGATGGGAGGAACAAAAACAAACAAATCCTAAAATAAGCAGAAGGAAGGAAATAACCAAGATCAAAGCAGAATTAAATAACATAGAAACTAAAAGAACAATGCTAAGGATCAATAAATCCAGGAGCTGGTTATTTGAAAATATAAACAAAATTGACAAGCCAATCAGCAGACTCATCAAGAAAAAAAAAAAAAGAAGACCCAAATAAACAAAATCAGAAAGCAAGAGGAGAGATTACAGCTGAGACCACAGAAATACAAAGGATTGTAAGAAATTTGAAAACCTAGGTGAAATGGACAAATTTCTAGAAACAAACAGTCTTCCAAAACTGAATGAAGAATAAGCAGAAAACCTGAACAGGTCAATAACAGCTGATGAAATTGAAGCAGTAATCAAAACACTCCAGGCACACAAAAGCCCAGAACCAGATGATTTCACAGGAGAATTTTGTAAAACATTTAAGAAAGAACTCACACCTGTACTTCTCAGACTATTCCAAAAAATACAAGAAGAGGAGAGACTCCCAAATTCTTTTTATGAAGACAGCACCATCCTAATCCTAAAACCATATAGAGACACAATAAACAAAGAAAGCTTCAGGTCAATATTGCTGATGAACACAGATGCTAAAATCCTCAAAAAATATTGGCAAACTGCATCCAACAATACATTAAAAAGATTATACACCATGATCAAGTGGGATTCATTCCAGGGATGCAAGGATGGTATAATATTTGCAAATCAATAATCATAATATATTACATAAACAAAAGGAAAGACAAAAATCACATGATAATGTCAATAGATGTAGAAAAAGCATTTGATAAGATACAGCACCTATTTATGATACAAACACTCAGCAAAATGCGAATAGAAGGAGCATACCTCAATATAATAAAGGCCATATACAAGAAACCTACAGCCAACATTATACTCAATGGGCAAAAACTAAAAGCTTTCCCGCTAAGATCAGGAAGAAGGCAAGGATGGCTGCTTTCACCACTTCTATTCAACATAGTGTTGGAAGTCCTAGCCACAGCAATCAGACTAGAAAAGGAAATAAAAGGCATCCAAATTTGGAAAAGAGGAAACAAAACTGTCATTGTTTGTAGATGACATGATAGTATACATAGAAAAACCCTATAGATTCCACAAAAAAAACCCTACTTAATCTAATAAATGACTATGGCAAAACAGCAGGATGCAAAAATCAATATTCAGAAATTGAAAGGTTGAAAAAAGGATAAGACTTTTGTTAGGGGCAGGGGAGGATTGTGAGTTTGATCTAGAAAGCAGTGCATTTGTGAGGGGGTCAGATTATGTGGTAAAGTGAGAGTAAAGGATAGAAAATAGGTGTAGTGTGTTAGAGAATAGAGTTAACCACCACAATAATACAGTTCAGGAAACAGTGAAGTGAGCTAAGAGTCAGGAAGGGGGCTGTGTAGTATTTACAATTGTATGGAACAGCAATTATTTATAATAGTTATGTAACAACAATCATAACAGTCAAACAATGTGATTTAACAAAGCAAGTGAAGAAGACTAAACAGAAAGAAGAGAAATACAAAAATACTAATAAAATAAAAGATGTAGGAATAATGAAAGAATAATAGTAACGCAAATATACAATAACTTGCAAGTTCTCTAGAGTAGCAAAGTGAAATTTGTCTCACTGTCTCAGCTGTTGGAATGACTCCCCTTTGGGTCTAACTGTAGTCTTTTCACAGCCCCAGGTTTTATTGTATCACTTGTGGGAATAAAAAAAGGAAGGAAGAAGAAATAAAACAGGAAAGGAAGAAAGGAAGGAAGAAGGAATTAAAAAAGAAAGAAGGAAAAATACAAAGGAATTTAAAGGAAAAATTTTTAAAGGCTTCTGCCGGCTTTAAACTGGCCAAGCCAGCTGGTCTTCCTGGCTGCAGCAGACTAAGGAAGGATTGGTTTCACTTTTGCCCAGCTTCCATCCCAGTTCCTCAGTTCCCTGTTGGGCCCCCAGTGCCCTTCTGAACTCAGCCTATGCCTTCAGTCCACCAGTTGCGCTGTCCTTGAGGTGCACCAGTTAGGGGCAACTCACACACCACCATCTCACTCTTTGCTGTTAGATGCTAGGGACTCTCAGCACCCTTCAGGGTAGTTCAGCCTCCCCCACTGAGCTAACTATTTCTGGGAATTGCTGACTCCCTGAGACCTGCAGCTGTCCTCTGCGGGGGTCCCTGCCTTCCCCCTAGAGAGTCAGTTGGCCCTGCAGGGTCCTGGGTGCAGGGGCTGGGTGGGAGGTGCCTCTGGGTGGCAAGGCCAGGCATGCTCCATCCTGGGGATGCAGACCAGGCCTGAGTACCTGGCCTCACTGCTGGGGTGGGAAGGGCAGCTACCTGGCTGTGGGAGGGGGTGCACACTGTCCCCAGGGCTTCTGGTGTGAGGCGGCTGGGTGGGGGTAGGGGCACAGGAGGTGGGGGCGGCTGCTGTGGATAATTTCCCAAAGAGCCACTGACTGCCTCTTCTCTCTCTCTCTCTCCCTCTCTCTTTTTGTTTTTTGAAAAATTCCTCATACAGAAGCCTGCTGCTCCATACAAAGGCCTGGCCTCTCACACAGCCCAATTCTCCAACCAGACTGCAGACTGACCGGGTCAGGGTCTGTCATTGCCCAACTCTTCCCAGCCAGCATTCACAGTCTCAGTGGGTGCACACCACCCCTATGTGTTTGCCACTTCATCTTTATCCACCCGCCCTGCAACTTCAAGCATCTAGGTCCCTCCTGGTGCTGCTCAAGCCTGTTTGGCAGGGGAGGGAGCTGTTGACCTGGCTCTCCTCCCAAGAATCCTGCGGCAGACCATGTGAGTGCCAGACCTGGTATTGCAGCCTCCCTGGTCCCTGCACTGGTCCCAGGGACCTTATTGTCCTTAAGCACTCTCCTCACTGTTTGATTTTTCAATGCCCTCTACAGTTTTTGGTCTCCAGTCTACATATATGCTGGGATACCATTGGCTGTTCCTCAGAAGATCACCTAGGTGTTTCACCTGTGTGCAGGAGGAAGTGGACTCCACTCCCACCTATCTTGCTGCCATCTTCCTGGGTCTACCTTGCCTTTCTTATACTACTAAACCTCAGAGCACCCAAATAGTTGAAAAGGGACATTAATTTTTTTTACAGGAGGATTCTAACAAATAAAGTTAGAGTGAATAACAGTATTAGAAAAAACACTTTTGCAACCCTAGATATAGTGGAGCAAAGCCATTATCATCATAGTTGTGAAAACCATTAGATGAAATATTGATGGAAACTTCATGTTGAAGGCTAATATACTGGAAGGCACTGTTGCATCTTGACATCACTAAAAATAAACAAAGAGGTATTATATGTCTTTTCTTGCAAGATATATTATAAAAAACTTCATATGAAGTACTCTTATATAAAATTTAGCCTGAATACAATCATGGTTCTTTATCTAACTCATAGTTAGCAGGAAATATAACCTAAACACATCATAAAATATCAGCCAAATTCAGAATGTGAGCCATTCTACAAGACAAAGGACTTATTTACCTATTTTCCCCAATAAATCATTTGCATGATAGAGAATAGTGCATGGGTACTATTTCGGAATAAATGAGATTCAAGAGACAAATCAGTCCACTGCAGACCAACTGCAAAGAGACATTTTGAAACAATCAGGAATCTTAACAGGGACTGAGTATTAGGTGATTTTAAGTAATTATTAATTTTGTTAGATGTGATAATGATAAATTGTGTATGCCAAAAATGTCTTCATAAGTTGAAGATGTATAGGAAAGTATTTATAAGGCAAATTATATGATGTGTGGGATTTAATCTAAAATACTCCAACAAAAAAGTGGAGAAACTAGGTGACACGACAAGATAAAATGTTGGTAATTGTTAAACTGGTTAATGGATACATGGCAGTCCATTACAGTACTATCATTTATTCTAACTTTGTGTATGTTTTATATTTTGGGGGGGATGAATTAAAAGATGCTGGTACCAAGACTGCTGAAACCAACCAAATAAGCAAAACTCAATCTAAAAAGTTACAAAATGATACAAGGTTTGAATTGAATGACTTTATATGCTATAGTCACATAATATCAAGTATGCCATTTTTTATTTGACATTACCCAGTATATTGGCTCAATTTACTATTCATTAATTAATAAATGTTCAATAAGCTACTCTTATGTTTCATAAAATCATTTCCTGCTTTCCCATTATAAAGAAAAGGATCTGTGTTTCATTCTGTGTGTGGATATTCATGTTAATCAAATTACCAATATCTGTTCAAATCTAAAGTACTAAATATCATATCAAGACAAAGAACTGTTGATTATAAAGAAGTCAGAGACAGGTCAATGCAATGAGAATGTGTTTTTGCAGACACAGGGTCAGGCATGGTTTCATTACTGAAACATGAGTATGTAAGAAGTGTTAATGGCATTTTAAAATAGAGACATAGTAGGGAGAGGGGTAGTGGTAATATGGAGCCCAATATGGATGCAATTCAAAAGATGCTGAGAAAATACACCAAACACAAGGAGTAGTATCTTTTCATAGAGTAGTATGTCTTCATAGTGATACAGTGGATACATTTTATTTTCTTCTAGAATTTCCTTTGCATTAAAATTACTTCATCAAAGGCATATCATCCGTGAAATCAAAGTTAATTGTAATAAATGCAAAATACATATGGAAAGATTATGACACCTAGATGACATGCCATGAATGGGAATTTAGTCTATAAACATAGAGAATAGGCTGACCAGAGGGGAGAGGGGAGGGAATTTCAGGGGAAAAGGGGAAGGGTTTACAGGAACAAATACAAAGGACACATGGACAAAAACTATGGTGGGTGGAAATGGGATGGAGGTGGGGAGGGCTGGGAGGATGGCTGGGATGGGAGCAAATGACAGAAAACAGTACTTGAACAGCAATTAAATAAAAAGGAAAAATAAATATAAATATGAAATATAAATAAAAGGTGATTAAAATCCAAAATGCA
This sequence comes from Phyllostomus hastatus, assembly GCF_019186645.2. NCBI lineage: Eukaryota > Metazoa > Chordata > Mammalia > Chiroptera > Phyllostomidae > Phyllostomus > Phyllostomus hastatus. Next base: position 3,639,061 of record NW_025333841.1, on the reverse strand, counting down.
CAAGAAACCCAAGTTTGCAAAGTCTCTGTTCTTTAAAAAAATTAAGGAATAAAATAATGTAGCTATAGACAACCTTTTTAGAGGGCAATGAGAAAACTTTGCTTATTGAGATTGTATTGTGAAATAATTTATATGTAAAGAACACAAAGGCAGTGACTTTTGCCTGTTTTTCTCTCTTGCACCATTCCTGGGACTTAGAGGAAAACCTGGTGCATGGTTGGTACTTAAATGTGTGTTGAATGAAGGAAAAAATGAATGTATTTGTTCATTCTCTCAAACTAATCCTTTCAAATAGGTGATGATAGAGGGATGGTAGAGAGATCAAGTAACTTCCACAAGATCACACAGTCTGGAACCAGATCTCCACAAATGTTTGTGCTGTCCACTCAAATTTACTGAAACTATATGTCTTAAAATATTATTTACATGTTACTAGTAAAATTAAGGTGGAACAGAAGGTATAATTTGGAATCAGTTAACCTATGATGTAATCAATAAACACTATAAAAATCAGTCTTACACATGCAGATTGTAGCATGTTACAAGATTATGTAAAATCCAGAAGTTTAAAGTTATGATAGTAAGTGTGATTAAAAAGCACAATAAAAATATATAGAAAATAAATCCATGCAGCCTATCTCTGTAGGTGTACTAAATTGCATAGTACAAATTTTATGTCTTGTAAAATTTCAGAGAAGGTGAAAATCCCGTAATGTTAAAAACCAGCCTTTTTAAAGTCATAGAGAAGAATATGAAAGGACTGTCAGGTGAGGGGAAAAAATAAGTAAATGTAGGGGAATCCAAAATGATGGCAGAGTAGGTGGAAGTTATATTCACCACCTCCCAGGACCAAATTGGAATTACAACTAAAATATAGAGTAATCAACCTGAATAACCAAGTGAAAACTAGCTGAACAGGAATCTTATAGACAAGTAGTTACAGAAGAAGCCACATAAAGACTGGTACAAGGGAGGAGATGTGGAAAGGCTGACCCTGCTCTGAAGGGTAGTGGCTGAGATGCTGGAGGAATATCTCAGCTGCAAATGTTCCTCATAATGAGCATGGGGTCTCAACCTCATGCAAGGATCCTCAGCCCACAGCACCAGAACTGGGAAGAGGCATCCATATAACATCTGGCTGTGATAATTAGTGGGGATTCTATCTACCACAGAGAGTTGTGAGTCTTCTAGAGACACAGTTACTCTCTTAAAGGGCCAGTGCACAAAATCTTATTTGCAGCCATGCACAATGGGCTCCAGCAAAGCAGGGGTGGAACAGACTAGTCATATGAGGAGAAACTGGGGTCTGTGGCTCTGGGGAGAAAGCTGAAGGGACAGGCAACAGGATCTCTGTACTGAGTCCCTCCTCTATACTGCAGACACCATCTCTCTTGAGTGGTACACTGCCTTACTTACAGCATCAGCCTGAGCACTGCAATAGGCCAAACTTCTGGGCTCCCAGTCACCCAACCATGTGCAGCTCACACCCTACTGAGGAGTCAGCAGCATGGGCCAGGATGTAGAGGCAGGGGCAAATTTAGGAAGTGTCATTAAATGAGTTGTGTTGCTTTGGGAAGGGGATCATTCCCTACAAATTCCTGTGAACCTGACTGCTGCCTTCCCCTAACAGAAATCTGCTAGCCCCTCCTCTGGTGTTCCTAGTGGCCCCATCCCCACAATTCCTGGTAGCACCACCTTGCCAAGATCTAGTTCCCCAGGAGGTCTGGGCAGGGTCCAGGAAAGATTGAGTTGTGTAGCTCTGAGGAGGGGGCCTCTACCTCCAACATTTCTGAGCCTGACTGGTGCTTCCCCATCACAAGAGACAGCCTCACCTCCATGACTCCTGGAGACCCTACCTTGCTGAGCACAGACTCCCAGAAGAATCTGGGATAGACTGAGCTGTGTGGCTCTAGGATGAGGGCCATTTGTTCCTCATACACCCAACCAGTGCAGGTGGAGGAAGATGGAGGCATACTTTGGGGTGCCGTGGGCCTTTTCCTAAACTGCCTCTAGGTGCAGTGCTGGTGAAAGCCAAACTTAATGCACATCTTGGTCCTTCCCTTGCACACTCAAGCCCAGGAAACACAGCAACAAACTGTGGATCTCTTTGTAACTCTAAACAGGTAGCCCAAGGTCAGTCACAGGCAGCGTCTCATACTGGTTTGCACCAGAGTCCCTCCCGAGAGGCCCCAAAACAAACACACCCACTGGCCATTGTCAGACATCAGAACAGGATCCAATTAGTCTCACAAGCATCATATCCAAAGGGAGAGGTCAGCAAGCAACAGACCCAACTGAGGTGAATTCTACTTTATGTGGTCAGCAACCAAAAAGTGCATCAAACACTGTGGTCAGGATCAATTCTCACAGTAAGGCAGCCTGAGTGTCAACCCCATGTGTGAAGGGGCCAATAGCAATCAAGACTTAATTATAACAGGAAGGTTCACATAACCCATAGAAGGGAAATTCCTAGAACACCCAGCTCAATTGACCAAAAGAGACTCAAAAGAGATTGCACCACACCCATAGGACACCTAATACATAAGGCCACCCTGCTAAGACTGTGAGTCATAGCATATCTGCCTGATACATAGAAACAAACACAAAGAGGCAGCCAAAATAGAGAGGTAAAAAATGTGCCCCAACTGAAAGAACAGGAAAAATCTGCAGAAAAACATCTAAGTGAAATGAAGGTATGTAATTTGTCAGACATAGAGTTCAAAAAAATAGTTATAAGGATGCTTAAGGAACTTAGTGAGAACTTCAACAGTCTGAAAAAGTACATAGAAACTATAAAAAGAACCACTCAAAAATGAAGAATACAATATCTGAAATGAAGAATACAGTAGAAGAAATAAACAATAGGTTATATGAAGCAGAGGATCAAATTAGCAATTTGAACGCAAGGTAGTAGAAAACACACAATCAGAGCAGCAAAAAAAAAAAAAAATAGAAACTTTTAAAATGAAGATAATTCCAGGGAACTTAAAACAACACAAATCATGACAACATCCATATAATATGGGTATCAGAAGGATAGGAGATAAAGCAAGAAATTAAAAATGTACTTGATGAAATAATGGCAGAAAACCTTCCTAACTTGGTGAAGAAAGAAACACACACGTCCAGGAAGTGAAGAGAGACCAAAACAAGATGAACCCAAAGAGGCCTGACCAAAATACATCATAATTAAAGTGGAAAAGTTTGCAGACAAAAAATTCTTAAGAGCATCAGGAGAAAGTTATGTACAAGGGAGCTTCCATAAGACTGTCAGCTGATTACTCAACAGAAATATTTCAGCCAAGAAAAGATTGGTATGAAATATTCAAAGTGATGAAAAGCAAGGACTTACAAACAAGACTACTTTTGTGATAAAAAAGGATAAGCAACATGGGAAAAGAGGAAATATACCCCAACATAATAAAGGTCATATATGACAAACCCACACGCAGCATCATAATCAATTGGCCAAAACTAAAATTGTTTCCTTAATATCAGGAACAAGACAAAGATGAGCACTTTCACCTCTTCTTCGAAATGGTACTGGAAGTCCTGGCTATAGCAATCAGACAAGAGGAAATTAACGGTATCCAAATTGGAATGAGAGAATTAAAACTGTCCTTATTTGAGGATGATATGATACTATATATGGAGAATTCTAAATATTCCTCCAAAAATTTCTTGAATTAATCAACGAATTCAGTGAAGTAGCAGGATTTAAAACAAATATCTGCAAATTAGTTGTATTTTTATATACCAATAATGAACTATCAGAAAGGGATATTAAAGAAATGATCCCATTGATGACTACTTCAAAAATGCATAGGATTAAAGTTAACCAAGGCTGTAAAAGGCCTGTACTCAGAAACTTATAGGACAATGAAGAAAGACACTGAAGAAGGTACAAGTCAGTGGAAGCATCATGTTCATGGATAGGAAGAAATAACATCATTAAAATGTCCATACTACCCAAAGCAACCTATATATACAACACAATTTATATCAAGATACCACTGACATATTTCACAGAATTAGAACAAATATTCAAAAAATGTATATGGAACAAAAAAAAAACAAACCTCCAAATAGCCACAGCAATCTTGAGAAAGAAGAACAAATTTGGAGGAATCATGCTACCTGAAATCAAACTAGACTACAAGGCCATAGTAATCAAAACAACATGACACTAGCATAAAAACAGGCCTTTTGATCAATGTAATATAATAGAGAGCCCTGAAATAAAACCATTAATTTATGATCAGTTAATACACATATTTGACAAAAGAGGCAAAAATACAAAATGGGTTAAAGACAGTTTATCCTATAAATGGTGTTGGGAAAATTGGACAGACATGTGCAAAAAACAAACAAACAAACAAACAAAAACCCCTAAAACTAAAACTAGGCTGCATTCTTGCACCATGCAAAAGATTAAACTTAGAGTGAATTAAGCAGTCAAAAGTTAGACTCAAAACCATAATAGGCAGTAAAATCTCTGGCATTTCTTATAGCAATAATTTTTTTCTGATATATCTCCTCAAGCAAGGGAAACAAAAGAAGATATAGACATATGGGACCACATCAAATGAAAACATTTTTGCACAGCAAAAACAAACACCAAAAAAAAAAAAAAAAACAAAAACAAAAGACAACCCAGAATGGCAGAACAACTTCACAAATTGTATATCAGATAAAGGTTTAATATCCAAAATTTATAAAGAACAGGAACCTAAACACCAAAAAAAATGCAATGTAATTTAAAAAATGAGCAAACCTGAATAGATACTTCTCCAAAGAGGACATACCGATAGCCAATAGCCATGTGAAAAGATGCTCAACATCACTAATCATCAGAGAAATGTAAATTAAATCCACAATCAGATATCACCACACACCAATCTGAATGGCTGCCATCAATAAGTCAACAAACAACAAGTGTGGGTAAAGATGTAGAGAAATGGGAACCCTTTTACACTGTTGCTGGGAATGCAGATTGGTGCAACCACTGTTTATTTATTTACTTTTTATTGTCATTCAAGTACAGTTGTCTCCATTTTCCCCCACCGCTCTCCACTGCCCCAACAAACCCCAACTCCCACCCTCAATCCTACAACACTTTGATTGTGTCCATGGATCCTTTATAAATGTTCCTTGAAGACCCTTCCCCTTCTTTCCCCAATTACCCCCTCCCTGTTCCTACTGGTCACTGTCAGTTCTTTATTTCTGTCTCTGGTTATATTTTGCTTGCTTGTTGGTTTTGTTCATTAGGTTTCACTTATAGATGAGATCATATAGTATTTGTCTTTCACTGCCTGGCTTATTTCACTTAGCATAATGCTCTCCACTTCCATCCATGCTGTCAGGAAAGGTAGGAGTTCCTTCTTTCTTTCTGCTGCATAGTATTCCATTGTGTAAATGTACCATAGTTTTCTGATCCATTTATTTACTGATGGGCACTTAGGTTGCTTCTAGCACTTGGCTATTGTAAAGTCTGCTGCTCTGAACATTTGAGTGTATAGGTTTTTTGAATTGGTTTTTCAGAATTCTTAGGGTATAATCCCAGCAGTGGAATTGCTGGGTCAAAACACAGTACCATTTTTATTTTTTTCAGAACTTCCATGCTGTTTTCCCCAGTGGCTGCACCAGTCTGCATTCCCACCAATAGTGTACTAGGGTTCCCTTCTGTCCACAACATTGCAAACACTTGTTTGTGATTGATTTCTTTACACTGGCCATTATGAAGTCTGTGAAGTGGTATCTCATTGCGGTTTTAATTTGCACCTCTCTGATGGCTAGTGATGCTGAGCATCCTTTCATATGTCTCTGGGCCCTCTGTAAGTCTTCCTTGGAGAATTGTGCATTCAGGCCCTTTGCCCATATTTTAATTGGGTTGTTTGTCTTCCTCGAGTGGAGTTGTGTGAGCTCTTCATGTATTTTGGAGATCAGACCCTTGTCCAAAGTATCATTAGCAAATATATCTCCCCATATGATTGGTTCCCATTTCATTTTGGTGAAGTTTTCTTTAGCTGTGCAGAATCTTTGTAGTTTGATGAAGTCCTATTTCTCCATTCTTTCTTTTATGCCCCTTGCTCTAGGGGACATATCAGTGAAAATATTGCTGCTATGAAATATATGAGATTTTCCTGCTTATGTTCTCGTCTAGAAGTTTTATTTTCATGACTTTTATTTAAGTCTTTTATTGTTCTTGATTTTATTTTGGTGTATGGTGTAAATTGGTGGTCTAGTTTAATTTTTTTGCATGTACTTGTTAATAAAATAAAAAGGCCAGACATTGTTATACCACAGAAAATTATATATGCTATTCCCCTACCTGGAAAAATATTTTCTTCCCAACTTTCCTGAGTAACTCTTACTCATTTTTCATATTTTAGCTTGATTATTATTCACTCTGGAATGTTTCCTGTTATCATAAGTTTAAAATTGTGTTTTTGGTCTCACAATTTTAGAAAAATAAAATCTATCTTTCCAACTGGACTGTATGAAGCAGAAAATGAGTTTCCCCTTCCATCGCCAGAGATTTCAGATCATTGATGAGATTCAGGAAAATACGACAGGACAGCTATGGCAATTGGGAGAACTGTGTGAGGTCTCAAGGTGCCTGCTTTGAAAGGGACTGAGGTGTCATTGTCCTATATACAATGTTTCTTGTGTCTTGTATTTTCTTCAGTAAATGTCTGTATTTTTCATAGTACATGGCTGGATACCTTCTGGACAGATCTTGTATTTTGGATATCTTGAACCTCTGTGTATATCAGCACCAAAAATCAGAATATAAAACATTTCACGGGGAAATGAGTTGTGGGGCTTTTGAGATACAAGGCAAACAGAACTATATATCCAAATTCAAATACCTTGGATAACAGTGCTATTGCTGATAGAATTAGGGCCCTGATTAGAGGGAACTGGCTTGCATAAGAAGTAATACTGAGTTTAGAAAAATCTACTAGGTACTTGGAGGTAAAGCCTTAAGACTTAGATTAGAGGACATCACCAGGAACAATGATAAACTTTTGAGAAAAATCCGGTGTCCTTGGTATGAACTAGTCTTAGTCAGCTTGGGCTGCCAAAATAAAATACCACAGACTTGAAAAGCATCTGGAGGCTGGAAACTAAGATCAAGTGCCAATAGGGTCAGGTTCTGGTAAGAATTGTCTTCCTAAATCACAGGTAACTGCCTTCTCATTCTGTGCTCACAGAGCCTTTCCATGGTGCATTTCCATGGGAGGAAGAGAGAGCTAGAGTGAGAGCAAGAGCAGGAGAAACAGAACTTGTCTCTTATGGAGCCACCAAGGACCCCACCCTTATGACCTCATCTAAACTAATCACTTCCCAAAGGCCCCATCTCCAAATACCATCACATTGGAGGCTAAGGCTTTGACGTATGAATTTGGGGAACACAATTCATCCCATGGCATTCTATCCCTGGCCCCCCAAATTTAATGTCTTTCTCACATGCAAAATATAGTCATTCCATCTCAATAGCCCAGAGAGTCTTAATTTGGCAAATATCAAATATAGCCTACAGTCCAAAGTTTCATTAAAATATTATCTAAATCAAATATGGCATAATTCATCATGGGGCAAACTTCCTCTCCAGCTGTGAACGTGTGAAACCAGATGAGTTATGTGTTTCCAAATTACAGTAGTGGGACAGACATGGTATAGACATTTCCATTCCAAACGGGAGAAATCAGAAGGAAGAAAAATGTGACAGGCTCCAAGCAAGTCCAAAGCCTAGCAAAGCAAATTCCATTAGAACATAAATGCAGAGAACAATCTTTGGCTCAGTGTTCCACCTTCTGGGCTCACTGAGGCAGTAGCATTGCATCTATAGTTCTAGGTTGGGGGTATTTTCTTTGAAGCTCTACTGGGTTGGAGTCTTATTGGGTGGTCCCAAAAGTCCTAGCTCTTTTATGTGAAAGTATTTTGGTACCACTGCAAAAAAATAGCTTTCTAAAATATGAAATAATCTATAAATGCAACAACATCAGCCAATTTCTTATATTATTTTCTATCTTCACACTGTAATGAGAATCAAGGAGTTATAGAAGTCAGAAATTGAGAAAAGGAGATAGAGCAATAATTAGCTATGGGGGAGAGTCTGGGATATCTGTTGACCACTTTGTCTTGTACTTCAAAGATGACTTAACATGCTGACGTTTAGTGTATTATCAAAATGATTGTGACAAGTGAATATAATTAATTGTTGTTATTTAATTATGGTTCACCACTTTATTCCCTCTGGGCCTAGCTAAAAAATTCCTTTATTTGTTCAATTCATTCAATCATCAATTCAACAAGTATATTTTGTTCAGCTTTCTTTTTGTACCAAGTAAAAATGTGAACTTTTTGGATACAATGAAGAAAAATGAAGACAACAGGCACTGCCATTTTGGAGCTTAGACACCAGTAGGAGGTATAGATAAGTAAACAGGAACATTAACATAAAGTGTGATTCATATCAAATGGGGAATGGTATCGGGTGCTACAAGAACACAGAAGAATATCTATCTCACAGTAAGAATTTGTGATGGAAGATGTTTGGGTGGTTTAATCACAGAGGGACTAGAGTGTTCTAGGCAGAGGGTACAATGTGTGCTCAGGTTTTGATTTCACACACAAAAAATAAAACATGGCACGCTTAAGGAAATTGAAAATATTTGAGTGTTAAACTATTTAATTAATTAATGGTAACCTTGGTCTAGAATGCTAATTGTCAACCAGGAGTGATTTTTGCCCCCAGGAGATGACATTTGGCAATACCTGGAAACATTTTTGGTTATTAAAACAGGGTGGAAAGGGCTACAAGCACCTAATGAATAGTGGCTAGGGATGCTGTTAAATATTCTACAATGCACAGGACTGGCCCACGCAACAAAGAATTATCTGACTCAAAATGCCAATGGTGCCAGAGTTAATACACTCTGGACTAGATCATACCCTGTCCCAATAGTCCCTTACTACAAGTGTAAGTAATTATGTTATGAATAATAAAATAACTTCTTCAATGGCTATCTCCTCTGCTACACTGAAATGCCATGAGGCCCAAGAATAAGTCCCATTCATTGCTACATCCTTAATGTCTAGCACAATTTCTTTAGCACATAGTGGGTATTCAATAAGATTTCTTTCAAAACTGGCTTAAAGGGTGATTAAAAATTGACCAGAGATGAGGATGGCCAAAAGTTAAATGAGTTGTAAGGAGGTGCCATATCATGTAGGGTCATGTGTCAGGGGACACATCCAAAGGGTGTCTTGGAAAAGGGGAAGCCTTTTTGCCAATATATTATTAGCCACCTTCCCAATCTTTGACATGAAAACCTGACATTTTTATAAAGCGTTGCAAAGTGCTATGCAAGAACAATTTTAAGATGAATTCACTACCCCTGAATCAGAGCACATTATCACTATAACCCCCTCTTATAACTGTGAAAGCATTTGTTATCTCTGCAGAATTTCTGGAGGTGCCACTTTATTAAGGGGCTTAGCCTTTTTCATGAAGAGAATGGGTAGTGACATGATCAGACTTGCAGTTTAGAACATTAACTGTTGCTACAGTGTTAAAATGGTTTAAAGGAAAAAGATTGAATGTAAGGAGAACAGTTAGCAGACTGCACCCTAATCCAACAAGATATTGGAGAGGCTGAGACTAAAACAGAGTCAGGAGAGTTGAAAAAAGTAGATATTATTTTAAATCAATTTTAAAAGGCTAGGAGGAGGCAAAGGAAGTAAAAAATGATTCAAGATATCTGTCCTGGAAAATTATGTAAATGTGACAGGACATAATATGGAAGAGAAGCAGATTTGAAAGTAAAAATTGTTTCTATTTCAAATATGTTGAAATGAGTTGTATGAAAAACATCTGAGTAGAGATACATGGTATTCTGCTCCATATGTTACCTTGAAGTTGAGAGGTTGATCTGGGCTGGAAATATACTTTGTAATTCATGAGAAGATAGCTAAATTAAGCACTGGGAATCTATCAGGTAGTGGAGTACACATTCTGACAAGAAGAGAGCAAACAAGAGAATCCTTAAACATATCAATAGGTAAGTATTAAAGCAGAGGAAGAGGAGAACAAAGAAGAGTTTGGAACAATTTGTAGTGTTTGAGGAAAAGCAGAAGAGTGTGTAGTCACAGCTTCCTAAGAGAGATTTTCAAGAACAGGAGAGTTGCCAATTGTGTAAAGTGAGGGTTGAGGAATGGGTTTCAATTTGATGTTAAGTAGAGAAATAACATTTTGAACCTTTAAAAAAACAATCAAGAGCATTTTCAGAGAAATGATGCGCTAGTGAGGAGTGGGTTGAATTGTGAATAGGAACAAAGGAAGTTCAAAAAAGTGCCCAAATTTTGTTTCAATCTAAAGGTGAGGAGCAAGATAAGGCTAAGGTTGGAAGGAATGTGCCATTGAAAAGGGGATATGGGAAAAATTCAATACAAAAAGAGAAAAGATACTTGAGTATGTCTAAATTCTAATAAAATAAGTCAGGATTCAGTAAAGCTGAAGTATTCACTGCAGCAAATGCAAATTGGTCTCTTGAGATGAAGACTGGAAGCTGTGAGGCACAGTCTAAAGAGGAGGGCATCCACAAAAACCATTTCAAAGATCCTCCACTTTTCTTCAGCCTCTTACTTTATTACCTGCCTTTTCACATTAAACAGATGATGTTCACTCCTGCTTCTGAGCAAAGAAAGGCTTACCTAAGCATTACACCTGAGACAGAAACCAGAAAGGAAAATATCTGTCTACAAAATAATTCCAAATGTTTGTGTAGAGGAGGTTGTGTACTAGTTAAGAGAAGCGCCTCAAACACCAACGGATCTGGTTTAGCACCATGTGCCTGCCACTTACCATCTGCCTGACTTGGACAAATTGTATACCTCATGTTTGTCATCTACAAAACTGTATAAAATAGTACCCTTGGTGTTTTTGTAAGTTTTAAATGAGATAACAAAGGGTTTTGAGCAGTGTCTGGTACACAGTAAGCATGCAATCAATGTTAGACAAGGAAAAGGTAAACATGATGTAGAAAAATGGTAAAGGCCATAAGAGGTACTACAATGGCCAATGCATTCAAGAAAATTTGTTTCAACTAAGTGGTAATCAAGAAGTGGTTATGAAAATTTCCATGAGAGGTATTTTTCTATGATATTGAGAGAGTTTCAAAAATAATGTTTAGAGTTGGCCAATTGTATGGGAGAAATCGATACAGTCATGAATTCACTTTCCATTGGAGCAAATAATGATATAGTGTATTTGAACTGATATATCAGTAGGGCAATCTAGCGATTCCAAAGTCTTTAATTGACATTCTATGACCCACAAATCATACTTCTAGAAGTTTATACTAAGGAAAAAGTCATTTCCTAACCAGATAATTATACACAGTTATATGCAATATGCTATTATAATGTTTTTTCTTTCTTTTTATTGCTTTTCAAGTACAGTTTTCTGAGTTTTCTGCCTTTTCCCCCCACCCCTCCCCACCACCCCAGCCCTTCTCATCTCCCTCCCCTGTTTCCAACCCCCCTTGTTATTGTCCATATGATGTTAATGATAGAGAAAAAAAAACAATCTAACATCCTTCAATGAAGAATTATTTAAGTAAACCATGGTGTATCCCTTCTTTGAAATAATGTAGAGCCCTTATTAGTGATGATGTGATGCACATATGGAAATGTGTTTATGAAATATTGAAATGTAGAAAAGCAGGTTAGTAAAGTATATGTTATATCATATGAGATGATTTTATGTAAAAGTAAAAAAGCACACTTGTGTTTATATATTTTGTAAGAAGTCTGCAGAATCCAAAACATTAATCAAAGATGGCTGTAGGTGAGAAAATTACAAATTATCTTTATGATACTTATTTTTTTGACTTTTTGAATCTTCTTCACTGAGAATATATTAATTTTATAATTGAAAAATAAGTTATTTTAAAAAATAAATCATATTCTTTTAAAAAAGATTTTATTTATTTTTAGAGAGGAGAAGGGAGAGAGAAAGGGGGAGAAACATCCATGTATGGTTACCTCTCGAGCACCCCCTAGTGGGGACCTGACCCACAACCCAGGCATGTGCCCTGACTAGGAATCAAACCGGCGACCGTTTGGTTCTCAGGTCAGCATCCAATCCACTAAGCCACACCAGCCAGGGCTAAATCATATTTTTACTTATCTGGTTATTTCATCTGCACAGTGACAAAAACTAATTGACTTTGTTTTAATGGAAGTAATGTCTTTTTTTGTTTGTTTGTTTGTCCTGCCTATAGATACAACTGATTAAAACAGTTTAGAATGCCAGAAACAAGTTGCTTTTAGAATTTAACTGTCTGTAGTTAAAACTGATTTATAATATTCGCTCTCTCCTCTCTCTTTCTCTGTCTCTCTGTCTCTCTCTCTGTCTCTCTCTCTCTCACAAACACACACACAAACACATTAAAAACAGCCCTGAATTTCTATAAAATAACTCACACATATATAGTAGAAATTCTGGGATGTTTTAATGTATAAGTAATTGATTTTGAAGGATGACGAGGAAGTGAGCAGGGTAGCTTAAGAACATCTTGAGAATGTAGGCTTTGTCTACTTGGGCAGAACTAGACCAGGTCTATGTGGAAACATTCTATGGATGCCTGCTTATTCTTGAGGTTAGGTTCTAATGCACTGTGTGATCTGGGGTGAGTTCCATTATTTCCTGAGACTTCTATTTCCTTATCTGTCAAATAGGACTGGTGGATTGGATGCTCTCAGAGGTTTCTAATACACTAAATTCTTCAATAATATAATTTGCACAAAAACATGAACACATAATATCTTCAATGTCAAACCTGAAGAAACAGGCATTTGCAAAGTTTCAAGGCAGCTACAATTTGTTCATTAAAAAGGGCTTGGAGAAGCCAGGGACATCTTTTAATCTAACAACTATCTATGTTTCTTGGGATGCCAGTGGCCTTGTTATGATTTACACTACTTGAATTGTCTCCTTTTAAAAATTAAAGCTAATTATTTTTTTCTTGAAGGTCAAACATTAGAGATTTTAGACATAGGTAATTAAATATTTACACTAGCTCTCAATAGTTCAATCCCACTGTGTGTATGCACATCTGTGTGGGTGATAGACAGGTACCATATGCTCTCTAAAGCAAGTACTTGGCAATTCAGATGCAAACACACTTGGCTCAGTAATATGTACATTTTGGTGGGGCAGTTTTCTTTGATGGAGTATGATATGAAATTCTACGTATACAGAGCATGCAAACTACCAAATGATTTAGCCATAGTAGATTTATTTCAATTTTTTTCAAGCATATACTCAAGCTACTTATTCACATCAAAACAACTCCATGTTCATAGCACTACAAATACTCAGGGGTGAGGATCTCCTCTCACACATGTGATATATGCCTTCCTTTCTCCCCCCATATTTCAAGAAGCCTGTGTGCAAGGTCATGTCCATCTGTGTGGGGGCAGAGTGTTTTGCCATTATTAGTTATTTATTTGTTTTCTGAGGTGATTTTGCTCGTTTAGAAACCAGAAGAAGAAGCTTTAAAACACTTCATCACCTATAAATTAGTTACTACTGATATTCCAAAGGGAAACTAGGCATCCTCTTAGCCTTCTACTTCTCTGACTCACCTAAAATGCCTAGTAACTCTCCCTATTAACAGTCCACCTAAACAGAGAAGCATTATGACCGATATCATGGAAATGGGCCACACTTCATTGTTTCTCCTCACTTGGAGAGCAGACTTCGCACCAGTACAAATTGCAGTGTCCTAAGGCAGGTTTTTATATTCAAGTCATTTATGAAGAGAACTAGGGTCAAACAAGGATAGCAATTTTTTTCTCTCTCAAATTGAAAAGTATATATGTTAGCTTTGTCTTTCAGCTAGTGGCTAAAATTCTCCTGATGTCCCATAGATATAGAAAGAACATAATCAATTAGCTATTATCTCATCACAAAATCTGAATCACCAGATACACTTTCTGACTAATCAGGCCCAATAACTGTCTCAAGCTCAATTGATTTTTTCATAAAGTATTAATTGAAACATAGTTATTCAACAGATAAATCACATTCCAATCTAATTAAATAAAGCATGAAAAAGTTATATATGAATGATTATACTACTTTAGTTCATTATCACTTTAAGAAATGTTTATTTCATTGGTATTATCAAGATACTAAGTTGAATTTTAGTTAAAAACTAAGATATCATTTGGTAAGTTAATAAAATATATTTAATTAACATAGTTAAAATATTTTGTGTAATATTGAAAATCCAAATATCTTTCTAAAGTTTACACAGTAAAAAAAAATGGTTCCTGAAATATTCAATTATAAAGGAAAGAACAACAGACTAGACATACCCATAGCAACAAGATCTTAAAATAGTGCTGAGAGAAATAGTAAGAACCAAGTACATGTAACAACAGACACATATATTTAAAATGCATGCTCATAAGCCATAATGCACATTTATTAACACTGAAGCAAGGGAAAGAACATGCATAAAATTCATTAGAATGATTGTGAGCAAAAAATAAATGGGAATGAAAAGTGGAAATTAACAAGAATAAATGAGCAAATAAACAGCAGAGAGTCCTCAACAATGAACTCTCAAGGAATTTGATTAATTCAAAACTCCATACCAAACAGTACAAACTTTCCATTACCAGTCCAACAAAGAAAAATTTTTGAAGGCAGTAGACTAATGATTAGCATTATTTAAAATGCTAAACTATCAAGGTGATAATAAAAACAGGACTGGTTTTAGTTGGTTTTACAATTGTATTAAAAATTATCTGTATCCAAGACACATCATAATTAAAATGGCAAAATTAAAAGACAAAGAGAGAATCTTAAAAGCAGCAAGAGAGAAACAGAAAGTAACATCCAATGGAGGTCTGGTAAAGCTAGCACCTGACTTCTAAACAGAAACTCTACAAGCCAGAAGGGAATGGCAAGAAATAGTCTAAGTAATGAAAAGCAAAGGCCTGCATCCAAGACTACTTTATCCAGCAAGGGGCTCAATTAAAATGGAAGACAAAATAATGAGTTTCCCAGACAAAATAAGGCTAAAAAATACAATTCCACCAAACTAGCATTGCAAAATATACTAAAGGGACTGCTTTAAGAAGAGGAAGAATGAGAGAGAGAGAGAGAGAGAGAGAGAGGAACACAGCTACAAAGGGGGTAAAATGGTGATGAACAAGTACCTATCAATAATGACCTCAAATGTAAATGGATTAAATGCTCAAATCAAAAGATATAAGGTAGCTGAATGAATAAGAAAACATGACCTGCACATCTGCTGCCTACAAAAGACCTCACATAAAAAGGCCTACACAGACTGAACATGAAGGGATTGAAAAAGTATTCTTAGCAAAGGGACAAGCAAAAAAAAAGACAGGGTATGTTTTGTTTTTCAAACGTATATCAGACAAAGTAGACTTCAAAACAAAGGCCACAAAAAGATACCTAGAAGGACATTTCATAATACTCAAGGAAAGATTCCAACAAGAAGACATAAACATTGTAAACATATATGGAGCCAACAAAGGAACACCCAAATATGTAAGGAAAATCTTGGAGGACTTCAAGAATGATATAGACAGCAACACACTTATACTGAGGGATTTGAACATGCCACTGTCAACAATGGACAGATCTTCCAAACAAAATATCAGCAAAGGTATTGGGGCATTGAGAAATGCCCTAGATCACCTAGATCAAATTAAATTAACAGATATACATAGACCCTTTCATCCCAGAGAAGCAAAGTACACATTCTTTCAAATGCACATGGAACATTTTCAAAGATAGACCACTTCATAGGACACAAAACAAGCCTCAACAAATTCAAGAAAATTGAAATCATAGCAGCATTTTCTTGGACCATCATGGCTTGAAACTAGAAACCAACTTGAAGGGAAAAAAACTCAAAAGCATTCAAACCATGGAGATTGAATAGCATGCTATTAAACAATGAATGGATTAATAATGAGATCAAGGAAGAAATCAAAACATTTCTGGAAATAAATGAAAATGAACTAACAACAGTCCAAAACTTATGGGACATAGCAAAGACAGTCTTGAGAGGGAAGTTCATAGCAATACAGGCCTACCTAAAAACGATAGAAACATTTCAAATAAACAACCTTCATCAAAATAAAACGTTTCTGCATGGTTAAAGAATAAAGCAAAATGCAAAGAGAACCAATCAAATAGGAAAATATATCTGCCACTGATACCTAGGACAAAGGTTTGATCTCCAAAATATATAAAGAACTCACATGACTGCACTTCAAGAAAACAAACAATCCAATTTAAAAATGAGCAAAGGACCTGAACATTTATCCAAGGAGGATGTACAGAAGGCTCAGAGACATATGAATTGATGCTGAGCATCACTGGCCATCAGAGAGATGCAAATTAAAACCACAATGAGATACCACTTCATCCCTGTCAGAATGGCCATCGTAACCAAATCAACAAGCTGACCAGGTTGTGGAGAAAAGGGAACGGTAGTACTGTGGGTGGTAATGCAGACTGGTGCAGCCACTGTGGAAAACAGTATGGAATTTCCTCAAAAAAAAAAAAAAACTAAGAAGGGAAGTGCCTTTTCATCCAGCAATTCCATTGCTGGGATTATACCCTAAGAATCCTGAAACACCAATTCAAAAGAATCTATACACCCCAATGCTCATAGAAGCACAATTTACAATAGCCAAGTGCTGGAAGCAACCTAGGCGCCCATCAGTAAATGAATGGATCAAAAAACTATGGTACATTTACACAATGGAATTCTATGCAGCAGAAAGAAAGTAGGAGCTCCTACAATTTGTGACAGCATGGATGGAACTGGAAAGCATTATGCTAAGTGAAATAAGCCAGGCAGTGAAAGACAAATACCATATGATCTCAACTTTAACAGGGACCTAATCAACAAAACAAACGAGCAATCAAAATATAACCAAAGATACTGAAATTGAGAATAGGCTGACAGTGACCAGAGGGGAGAGGGGAGGGGAATATAGCGGAAAAGAGTGAAGGGTTTGCAGGAACAATTATAAAGGACACATGGACAATAACCAGGGGGGTGAAAACAGGGGAGGGAGGTGGAGAAGGCTGGGGTGGTGAGAAGGGGTGAGGGAAATAATGAGGGAAAGAAGGGGAGGGGTCATTGAAGCACATGTGTAAAGGACACATGGACAAGGCCAAAGGGGAGTAGGATCTGGGGTGGGATGTGGGCATGTGCTGGGGTGGAAGTGGTAGTGGGGTTAAATGGGGAAAATTCCACTTGAACAACAATATAAAAAGAATCTGAACCTAATAATCAGGGTGGGTTAAAAACTCTATGATATGCATCTACAATGTGATTGAATGCAGTATTAAAAAAAGAGGAGGTAAACAGTAACATTATTTGCCACCTACTGAGCATTTGCTGTATGTTAATACATATGCTGTATTAACTAAAAAACATTATTTTAGTTAATAATTTAATGAGGTTTATGAATAGGTTGTGGAACAGCCAATCACAAGCAAGGAACAATAAGCCACAACTACAGAACAAAACATAAGCAGGAAATAGTCGAGCAGAAGCATTCAAGAAAGGAAGAACATGCCCCCTGTTAGTACTAGTACAGAGACAGTGCTCAGGTCAAATGACTCTACCCATGTTCCTCCTCCTCTTCACTGATACACCATCCAAGACTCCTACCCTGTCCTTGCCTGCCATAAATCCCTTCTTCACCCTGCACTCATTCTTATGAAGTTCCTTTACATCTTTTTCCTTCAAATCAATGCCCTTTTGTGCCCACCCCATTGCCCTTCCATGTGTCAAAGCAACCACACAGGTGAAGATGCCCCTGCAAATGTGTGCAGCCAAAAGATCCTTTGAAACAACTATTATCCGCTTAAGAAAATGCAAGAGAAAAAAACACCAACAGTATTTTTCTGTTATCAGCAGCTGATAAAGGTGGGGATTCCAAGCAAGATACCACAGCTTCAGGCAGAACAAAACCAAGAGATCCTAGAGAATTCCAACAATCTAAGCAATGCACTGTGTATAAAGAGGCCCAGAGACACAACTATCTGTAGATCCTCTAGCAAAGACTGTGGGGAAATGGCCAACCACATAGAGACCAAATGTTAACACCATTAGGATACACAGATGGTGATAGTTAAAATAAAATCAACAGGGTGTGAAAAAGAAATATATCTGACTCTGTGAATTCTCTGATTGTATGGAAAGAAAAAAGAAGGGAAGAAGCAAGTACATGAGAAGAGAGAGACATGGGGGTCCTGCAAGGCAGGGGACCAGACCTGCAGTTCCGCAATTAGTCAGACTGGAGTATAAGGATAAGATAAGGATTGAGAACTGAAAACAAGCTTCCTCCTAAACACTTTATGCCATAGGCAGGAGGAAAAGGACTTTGAGTTTCTGCCAGTGTGTGTGTGGTAAGGGGGGCCTCCAGATTGGTTGAAACAAGTGTGGGATGACAATGGCAAACTCCCCCAAAACCCACACAAATCACCTCTAAGCCACATACTTCATAGTAATATTGTTGTATGTTATCTGCTACTGTAAGAAACTAATGACCTTGAGAAAGACAAAAATTTCATCATACTAAAAGTCACTAACAGCATCCTTAAGCTCTATCATAATAGTATTTCTGGGTTATAATTTTAACACTAATTAGGGTAATTTCTTGTTGAAAAGATTGGGAGAGACCAGTGGCCTATCAAAGGTGGGGCAATGGGAGGGTACAAGAAATAATAAAGTTGTTTACAGAAAATGTTTTTCTTTTTTTCTTTTTTTAATTGTTGTTCAAGTGCAGTATCTCCATATCCATCACCACTTTCACCCGCCCCACACACCCCCACCTTCCATCCTCAATCAAGATGATGTTAATTCTTCCAATCCATGAACACAGTAAATGCTTCCATTTATTTGTTTCTTCCATAATTTCTTTCTTCAGTGTTGCGTAATTTTCCAAGTACAGGTCTTTTACCTCTTGGTTACGTTTATTCCTAGGTACTTTATGTTTCTTGTTGCTATAGCAAATGGGATGTTTTCCTGATTTCTGTTTCTGATATTTCATTGTTGGTGTACAAAAATGCCTTCAATTTCTGAATATAGAATTTGTATCCTTCTGCTTTGCCAAATTCACTTATTAGACCAAGTAGTTTTTGGTGGAATCTTTGGGGTTTTCTATGTACACTATCATATCATCTGCAAACAATGACAGTTTTACTTCCTCCTTTACAATTAGGATGCCTTTTCTTTCTTTTTGTTGTCCGACCACTGTGCCTAGGACTTCCAGTGCTATGTTAAATAGAAGTGGTGAAAGCAGACACCCTTGTCTTGTTCCTGATCTTAATGGGAAAGATTTTAGTTTTTGCCCATTGAGTATGATGTTGGCTGTAGCCTTCTTATATATGGCCTTTATTATGTTGAGGTATATTCCCTCCACTCCCACTTTGTTGAGTGTTTTTATCATAAATGGGTACTGTACCTTATCAAATGCTTTCTCTTCATTTATTGATATGATCACGTGACTTTTGTCTTCCTTTTTGTTTATGTGATATATTACATTTGTTGATTTGTGAATATTGTACATTTCTTGCATCCCTGTGATGAATGTCACTTGATCATGGTATATAATATTTTTAATGTATTGCTGCATGTCATTTGCCCATATTTTGTTGAGGATTTTAGCATCTATGATTATCAGCGATATTGGCTGGTAGTTTTCTTTCTTTCTTGTGTGTTTATCTGGTTTGGGGATTAGGATGATGCTGACTTCACAAAAGAGTTTGGGAGTCTTCTGTCTTCTTGGATTTTTTTGGAATAGTTTGAGAAGGATAGAGGTTACTTCTTTTTAAAATATTTTGTAAAATTCTCCTGTGAAACCATCCTGTCCAGGGATTTTGTGGCCCAGTAGTTTTTTGATTACCACTTCTATTTCACCAGATGTTAGTCTATTCAGGCTTTCTGCTTCTTCTTCTTTTAATTTTGGAAGTGTATATGTTTCTGGAAATTTGTCCATTTTACCCAGGTTTTCAAATTTCTTGGCACATAGTTTATAGCAATGTTTTATAATCCTTTGTATTTCTGTGGTATCAATTTTAATCTTTTCAATTTCTGATTTCATTTATTTGGGTCCTCTCTCATTTTTTGATGTATCTGGTTAAAGGTTTGTCAATTGCGTTTGTCTTTTCAAAGAACCAGCTCTTGGATTTATTGATCCTTAGAATTATTCTTTTAGTCTCCATGTAATTTAATTTTGCTCTGATCTTGCTTATTTCCTTCCTTCTACTCTCTTAGGGCTTTGTTTGTTGTTGTTCCTCCAGTTCTTACAGATGTAGGATTAGGTTGTTTATTTGACATATTTCTATCTTTTTTAGGCAGGCCTATATTGCTATGAATTTCTTTCTCAGGACTTCCTTTGCTGTGTCCCATAAGATTTGGACTGTAGTGTATTCATTTTCATTTATTTCCAGAAATGTTTTGATTTCTTCCTTGATCTCATTATTAATCCATTCATTGTTTAATAGCATGCTATTCAATCTCCATGGTTTGAATGCTTTTGAGTTTTTTTCCCTTCAAGTTGGTTTCTAGTTTCAAGCCATGATGGTCCAAGAAAATGCTGCTATGATTTCAATTTTCTTGAATTTGTTGAGGCTTGTTTTGTGTCCTATGAAGTGGTCTATCTTTGAAAATGTTCCATGTGCATTTGAAAGAATGTGTACTTTGCTTCTCTGGGATGAAAGGGTCTATGTATATCTGTTAATTTAATTTGATCTAGGTGATCTAGGGCATTTCTCAATGCCCCAATACCCTTGCTGATATTTTGTTTGGAAGATCTGTCCATTGTTGACAGTGGCATGTTAAAATCCCTCAGTATAAGTGTGTTGCTGTCTATATCTTTCTTTTTTTTTTCATTTGGTATGGAATTTATTTATTCTGCCTATACACTTGCAGGGGTTTTTTTCTTTGTCTTGGTTTTCAAATATTTTTAGAGTAGTATATTTATTTTTTAATTATTTTATTGTTCAATTACAGTTGTCTGCATTTTACCCCCATTGCTCCCCCCACCCCAGACTAACCCACCTCTCCCCTTGCTTCCACCCTCTCCCTTGGTTTTGTCCATGTGTCCTTTATAGTAATTCCTGAAAGCTCTTCCCCCATTATCCCCTCCTCCCTCCCCTCTGGTTACTGTCAGATTGTTCTTAATTTTGATGTCTCTGGTTATATTTTGCTTGCTTTTTTCTTTTGTTGATTATGTTACAGTTAAAGGTGAGATCATATATTTGTCCCTCACCACTTGGCCTATTTCACTTAGCATAATGCTCTCCAGGTCCATCCATGCTGTCTCAAAGGGTAGGAGCTCCTTCTTTCTCTCTATTGCATAGTATTCCATTGTGTAAATGTACCATAGTGTTTTGATCCACTCATTTACTGATGGGCACCTTAGGTTGCTTCCAGCACTTGGCTATTGTAAATTGTGCTGAGTCCTCCAAAATTTTCCGTATATATTTGGGTGCTCCTATGTTGATTCCATGTTTACAATGGTTATATCTTCTTGATGGATTATTTCCTTGAGTATTATGAAGTGTTTTTCTGTGTCTCTTCTATGGCCTTTGTTTTGAAGTCTGTTTTGTCTGATGTAAGTATTTCTACCCCAGCTTATTTTCCCTGTCCATTTGCTTGGAATATTGTTTCCAATCCTTTACTTCAGTCTGTGTAGGTCTTTTTTTCTGAAGTAGGTCTTTTGTAGGTAGTGTATGTGCAGGTTATGTTTTCTCATCCATTCAGCTACCCTGTCTTCTGACTGGAGCACTAAATCCATTAATATTTAAGGTTATTAGTGATAGGTACTAATCCATTTTTCCCACTCTGTGCCTGTGTTTCTCTCTCTTCTTCTTTCTCTTCTTAAAGCAGTGCCTTTAGCATTTCTTGCACTGCTGGTGTGATTGAGGTATATACTTTCAGTCTTCTTTTGTCTAGGAAACTCCTTATTTCACTTGCCATATTAATTGGAAACCTTGCTGGATAGAGTAGTCTTGCTTGCAGACCTTTGCCTTTTATACTTGGAATATTTCTTGCCATTCCCTTTGGTGTGTAGTGTTTCTGTTAAGAAATCAGGTGGTAGCCTTATTGGAGCTCCCTTGTATATTACTTCCTTTTTCTCTCTTGCTGCCTTTAAGATTCTCTCTTTGTCTTTAAAATTTGGCATTTTAATTATGATGTTTCTTGGAGTAAGCCTGTTTGGATTCATCTTGTTTGGGAACATCTGTGCTTTCTGAATTTGTGTGGCTTTTCCAGCCCTGGATTGGGGAAGTTTTCTGTCATTATTTTTTCAAACAGTATGTCTATCCCTTGCTCCTTTTCTTTTCCTTCTGGTATTGCTATGATTCGAGTGCTGTTGTATTTCATGTTGTCCTGCAGTTCCCTCAAGCTATCTTCATATTTTTTAGTCTTTTCTCATACAGCTGTTCTACCTGGGTATTTCTTTCCACCTTGTCTTCCAACTCAGTAATTCAGTTCATTGCTTCATCCAGCTTTCTTGTAGTTCTTTCTAGTGTATTTTTTATGTCTCATATTATATGCTTCACTTCTCCCTGGTTCTGGTATATAGTTTCTATATCCTATTTCATACTGTTGTTTTTCCTACTCAGTTCCTTGTAGTTGTCTGTGCAGTCCTCGAGCATCCTTATAACCATTCTTTTGAATTCTATATATGATAGTTTGCTTGTTTCCATGCTATTTAGTTATTTTACTGGAGAGTCTTCCATTCCTTTTAACTGCTGGGTATTTTTTGTCTCCAATTTTAATTAACATTTTTTGTTTGTTTCTGAGATTCCAGATTCCAGTTTCTGCTTTGCCAGCTGTTTTCATAGGGTGAACTGCTGTGGTGGGAGTTCTGTGGGACTTAGTGGTAATGTCTCCTTGATCCCCTTGCCTGGATACTCTAGGGTTTCCCTTTTTCCATTTGTTTGTGCTCTCTTGTGGTAGGCTTTACCTGGTGGTGGCTCCTTTCTTGGTGGGTTCTCCCTGCAACAGGTTTACTGGTATTCACAACTCCCACCTTGTTTTGTATGCTGTTGTATAGGTGTTGGTTAACAAAGCAGTGTTACCAGAACACCAAATGTACACCAGCAAAGCACCGCTACCATATCAGCAGTTTCAACTACAATAGAGGTAAAATTAATAAAGGTGAAAAGAGAATGAGGATACTATATGATATGACAAAGGGAATATAGATGGCTAAAAGAGGAGGAAATGTGTGGTAAGAAGGACGAGAATTAGTAAAATTGAGATAGAATCTAGATGAAAATTTACAAAGTATGGATAACACAAAAGGGCTATGGGAATAATGGGGTAAGAAAGAGGAAGAATGTACTATGAAGTCTGAAGTAAAATTGAAAAGGTACTGAATCAACAAGAGCAAAATTGCAGAAAACCCACAGCAGAATTGATGGCAACAACAGTTGGATGAATTTTAATAAAGGTGGGATGAAAGTGAGAAGTGAATATGAGGTGTCTACAGTAAAGAAAACTGATTTAGAGAGGATGGGGGAAGCTAACTTATAAGAGTAATGCATAAAGTCCAATAGAGACAAAGGAAAAAAGAAAGAGAGAAAAAAAGAGGAAGAAAGAAAGAGAAAAAAGGGAAAGAGGAAACAATGAAATAAAATTCCTTACTCAAGTGATTATGGGCAAGTTGAAAGCAAAATAGAGTAAGACAGAGGGAGAGTATTTTATGGAATTTAAAATACAAACAAACAATGAACAATAGGAGTTCCTTTGGAGAAGTAAAATAATCATGATATTTCACCCAACTAGCCACTGATTATAAAAGGTGAAAAATATGTAAAACTCTTATTAGAAGGGAAAAAGAATGTGAGCTGACTTTAGAAAGTAGAGCACTTATGTGAGATTAGGTGGAGGAGAAATAGTGAGTGTAAGGGATAGAAACTTGGCACAGTGTGAGAGAAAATGAAGTTAACTGCAACAGTAATAAAGCTCAGGAAGATGGCAAAATGGATAAGACTATGGAAGGGAGCCATGTGGGTTTTAGAATAACAAACAGTATGATAAGAAATATATGATCTTAATAAAAAGAATGAAAAGTAAAAGATCAAAAGTAGTGTGTTATTGGAATACAAGTGAAGTGAAAGAAGAAAAATTAAAATGCAATATGAAAAGCAGAATAAAGGAAACAAATCAATCAATGAAATATAACAAACAAAAAAAACTAATTAAATGGAAGGAAGAGGGGAAAACTTGAAAGTTCTGAAGGAAAGCAAAGTGAAATTTGTCTCAGCCGTTAGTGTTTGCCTTCTGACTTCTTTCTGGATCCGTCTCTGATTTTCTCACAACTCCAGGTCTCATGGCATTAATCTTGGAAAAAAAAAAGGCCTCCTGCTGACCTCAAGCCTGTCTAGCAGCTAAAGTCAGCAGAGCACTGTGTAGCCCACACTTTCAACTCTGTGTCTATTTTCCAGGCTGGTGCCAATAATCTACTTTGTTTTGCAACCCTTTGATCAGTCATGAGGTGCACTGAGTGGGAGCAAATTGTGCACCCACTTCTCTCTTCGTTGACCTGGGAACGTCATGCCCACAAAATCCCTGCAGGGCAGCTCGGCTCTCCTATTGAAACAAGTCTCTCTGGGCACTGCTGCCTCTTGGACCCCCTGCTGCCCTCCTTTGATCAATCCATGAGGCACCCTGAGTGGGAGCAAATCACACCCCCACTCGTCCCTCTTCACTGATCTGGCACCAGTGTGCATGAGGTCCCTGTGCAAGTGAGGCCTCTACACAGCAGCTAAGATGGTCTTTTGAGAAAAGACCTCTTGAGTGCTGCCTGCCACTCCTAACAAGCACCTGGCTTTCCACACAGTCCAACTCTCTGACCAGCCAAGAGTCTATCTGAGTCATGGACAGTCTCGGCCCTTTTCTTTCCCCAGCTCCAAGTGCCACCCGGCTCCCCAATTTCTCTAGTACTGTCCCAGACGGCAACTGTCACCTCAGCCAGGGTATGCTGCTGGTTTTGTGCCTCTTACTGCCTTTTTATCCCCCCAGTGACTTTAAGCATCCAGGTCTCTTCTGGTGTGGGTCTGAGACTTCTCCACTCTGGGAGGTGATGGAGCTGCTAGGTTGCTATCACTGACTCAGCTCTCCTCCAACCTTCCTGTGTCAGCCACAGTCTCCAGTGCAAGGCCTGGGGACCTTCCTGTCAGCCTACAAAACCTCCTCATTGCCCGCTCTCAAGTGTCCTCTGCACTCTCTGCCTTCCAAACTTCATATCAGCTGGGATTCTGTTGGCTGTTTACTCTGTTCTTCAGAAGATTGGCTAAGTGTCCCAGTAGGGTACACAAGAAGCTGGGCTCAGGTGCCACGTACCTTTCTGCTATCTTCCCTATTCCCAAATTATTTACTGTTAAATAAAATACTACAATGACCATCCTTGCACATTACTTTTTATCTAAATGCTCAATTATCCCCTTAAGATAAACATCTACAAATGAAATGCCGAATTTAAAGAGTATGCACCTTTTAAAAGTTTTAAAATACATGTTGCCAAGTTTACTTCAGTAAATTTTTGCATTAATTTACATTCTCAGCAGCTCTGTATAAGAACATTGTCTTTTTTTCATATCCTAGCTGGCAGTGAGTACTCTTTTTCTTCTTTGCTTTAATATCTTATGTGATAGGTAAAAAAAAAAAAAACAGAAAATGTATTTTTCCTTTTTTAATCTTTCACAAGTCCTTTAAACTTAAAAAAAATCATTGATTTTATAGAGACAAGGGAGAAGAGAGAGAGATTTATTCTACTTATTTATATATTAATTGGTTGATTCTTCTATGTGCCTTGACTGGGAATTGAACCCAACACCTTGGCATATCAGGGCAACACTCAAACCAAGTGAGCTACCCAGCCAGAGACCTTTTAAACTTTTAAGAGAATACAGAAGATGTGATTAGAAAATTCATATGCTACTGAGAAGTTATGGGGATCATTTTATAAACAAGTAAGAACCTGTTAACTTTAGATGTTAGTAGGCACAAATTTGGTCATTTATTATTCCTTATTGGTACAAATTTACTTTGATTCAGCTAGCCCCATATACTATATGGTCATATGACTATGAAGTAATCAACATAGAAAAAGCATTAAAATAAGACAAAAGAAAATATAAAGTTTTAAAGAATCTGCTCCAGTCAGCTCAGTGAAGGTCCATATAGTTGAATTTTAATCTTTACAGAAATATTCCAGAGAGGCATGGGTAAACATAGTACTGAAAAATTTCAGCCCTGGCTGGTATAGCTCAATGGACTGAGTGCTAGCCTGGGAATCAAAGGAATTGCCAGTTTGATTCCCAGTCAGAACACATGCCTGGGTTGTGGGCTGGGTCCTCAGAAGGGGGCTCTTGAGAGGCAACCACACATTGATGTTTCTCTCCCTCTCTTTCTCCCTTCCTTCCTTTCTCTCTAAAAATAAATAAATAAAATCATTTCTAAAGATTCCGTGACCTACCGCCCAATTCAAAGTGTGGTTGAAGGAGTGAAGTCATAAGCAAACCTGGTCAAAGCCCAAGTCTAAACCCCTCCTTATTTAACCTGAGTTTGGAAAAACTGCTAGACTTTGCAACGATTCTCAATTCTCCACTGGGTGGAGAGGTGAAGAGGAAAAGCAAAAGGATTATAAAAATGTAGAACTAATTGTCACCAGCAATAAATAGAAATTTAATCAAATAGAAGACCAAGTGGAAAATCAATAAGACACAAGGGAGTGAGAGATGGAAGAAATCACATCTGAAAACACTTAACTTCTCCCAATGCAGAGTCCTTAACTGAAGGCTGCCTTCCACTTGGCCTTTTAATTCTTCTTTTTGGAAAGGTAGAAATATTCCCTAATAGAAAAATGGAAAAGGGGAAAGGAAACCTGGTTGACTTTCTCTGACACAAGCTAAGAGTTAATGCCCCACAATGAACAGGTTAAGCTATCTGATGTGCTAAGTTATCTCTCACTAGAAAGGTACATGAAAAGTTACAAGGCATTTAACCAGATCTTATAAGATGAGACAAAGTCCACATTTGGCAACCAATTCTACTTACAGACCCAGATGGTGCCTTCCTTTCACTACCTTCGCTCCTTTAGTCTGTAGAAAACTCAACTCTCAAATTGTTCCTCTCTAGGAAAGAAAACAATTGCCCAAGAAAGTGTAATGGGAGTTAAGAAAAACTCATCCAAAATATATCAACAGAAATAAATGGACTGGTTAGAACCATCCTTTTGTAGTCTATGACGATACCACCCTGGACATACCTGATCTCATCTGATCTCGAAAGTTAACTAAGCAAGGTCAGGCTTGGTTAGTACTTGGATGGGAGAGCTGTCCATTCTTAATATAACCAAGATTAAAAAGTATTAAGGTATATATGTAAAGATTCTATGTAAGAGGGTGGAGGAAGAATGAAAAAAAGTAGCAAGCAAAGCAAATGAAGATTTTGTTCCAAAGGAAATAAAAAGAACAATTTATCCAGAAAATTTTTATTGTTATATTGATTAAATAGAATGCAACTTAATAAAATAAGAACTCAAAATGAGATGAAAAACACAAGAATGAAACTTAAAATTGAAAGGAATGGTATAAAGCCAAAGAAATAGTTGAGGACTAAAACATTGGTATTGAATTATTATATAGTGTAGAAATAGCAAGTAGTTGGGCACCCAGAGATGAAAATCAAACATAGCTGTCATCCTTGAATCAGAAATCCCAACTGGAAGTGGAAATGTAATCAGAGACATTATTTTAAAAATCAGGAACTACAGATCAAAATGTCATGTTGCACTTTAAAAAATTGATACAAAAGGATTAACATTTAGTTATTCTGGTTATGTTATTTAATTTTGAGGACAAATATAATTATTTAGTCACCCAAGCAGAAAAAGTAAGAAGAGAGGATAAGGCAGGCCTCAAAGTTCTCCACAGCAACATTCACTTGATAAAGGACCAATGTGAGATCTTTACAGTACACAATGTTAGATTTACAAAGATAAGACAAAAGTCTTTATTTAACTGTGACAAAGATTGCTAATTTTTCAAAAATATCTGTTCTTGCATAATAATCTATTTTTTAGTTTAACATCTAGGCATAAAGCTAAACCATATCTGGCTGGCCCTGTCTCTTACATCTGGGCATGACTATAAAACTAAGAATAAGTTTTGGCCAGTGAGATGTGAGCAGAAGTGTCATATCTCATTCTAGATTACGTACTTCAAGGCATGGAACATGCCCTGTCTTTTTACTTTTCCTCCTTTCTGTCTACAATGTGGTCATGATATTGGGATTCATTTTGGGTTGAATTGTGTCTTCCCACAGAATATGTTCTTATAAGAAAACATAAGGGTAAATCATCATTACCTTGGATTTGGCAAAAAATTCTTAGAAATAACACAAAATCATGAGCAATACAAGAAAAAATAGATAAATTCGATGTCATCAAGCTGAAAAACTTTTCTGCAAAGGACATTACCAAAAAAGTGAAAATACAGCCTAAAGAATGAGAGAAAATAAGTATAAATCACATATCTGATAAGTCTCTAGTATCCATAACATACAAAGAACTCTCATAACTCAACAACAAAATGACAACCAACCAAATTTTTTAAATAGGCAAAACGTCTAAACAGACACTGATCCATGGAAGACTTAAAAAATTGCTAAAAGGTCAATGAAAAGATCCCCAGCATCATTAGTCATTAGGAAAATGTAAATCAAAACAACAATAAGATACGAATTGACACCCACTAGGATGGCTATTAAAAATCACAGGAAATAAAAAGTGTTGACAAGGATGTGAAGAAACTGAAACCCTAGTGTTTTTTGCTGGTGGGAATATAAATTGGTTTAGCAGACGTGGAAAAAACAGTTTGTCAGTTTCTCAAAAAGTTAAACATAAAAAATACCACATGACCCTGAAACCCACTTGAAAGAATTAAAAACTCAAACAAGTATATGTACACACTACTCATAACAGCCAAGAAGCAGAAACAGCTTGTATGTCCATCAACAAAATAATGGAAATATAAAATATGGTATACCCACACAATGAATGTTATTCAGCCAGAATAAGAAAGTATTGATACATGCTATAATGTGGATGAACCTCAAAAACATGTTAAGTGAAAGAAGCCCAGTGTAAGAGATCACATGTGATATGACTTTATTTATATAATATATCCAGAACAGATAAATCCATAGAGAGAGAATGCAGGCTAGTGGTTGCTAGGAGTTAGGGGGAAGGGGAATTGAGAAAAACTGTTTAATGGGTAGGGAGTTTTATTTTGAAGTGATGGAACTGTTTTTGAGCTAAACAGAAGTGGTTGTTGCATATCATGAATGTGGTAAACATCACCAAATTGCTCACTTAAAATGCTTAATTTCATGTGAGATTCACTTCAGTATAATATTTAAAAAAATTTTTTTAAATAAATATTTAAGTTCTAACCCCAGGAACTTGTTGAATGTGATCTTATTTAGAAATAGGATCTTCACAAATGAAATCAAGTTAAAATAAGGTCATGATGGATTGGGCAAGTCCTAATCCAATGACTGGTGCCCTTATAAAAAGAGAGGAATTTGAATACAGACAGAAGAAGAAGGCCATGTTATAATTGAGACAGAGATTGAAATGCATGGATCTGAAAGTCAAGGAATGCCAAGGATTGCTGCTAACCAGCTAGAAAAAAGGCAAGAATTCTTCCCTAGAGCGTTAAGAGGGGACATGGCACTGCAGACGCCTTGAATTTGGACTTCTAGCTTCTGGGACTGTGAGAGGCCAGATTTCTGTTGTTTAAGCCACCCAGTTTGTGGTAATTTATTATGGCTGCCCTAGAAGATAAATATAGATCCAGAGCAGCCATCATAGTCACTAAGATATAAGAATCAGGTTGAGAGTGGCTGAATAATAAGCTACAAGGGGCTAGGGCATAAGCACTTACTATGAAAATAAAGCTTATCTGTGTTGTAAAAGAGTATGGCTTAATACATCATCGGAAACAGACCACTGTAAGAAGTACAGAAAAGATGTGTAATGAAAACTTTAGTGAACTGAATAAAAGAGACAGCATTTTAAACTGTTTAAATGTAACTAAAATAAACAATGCCATTTTAAAATGCTGTTAAGTGAAAAAAATAAAATTACAGGCATCAAAATTTACAGATGGCAAATTTACAGAGTGCCTATCCAGCAGAGCAGAAATAATGTGTCTTAAGCAAAAATAAGCTGTTGCAAATTTCAGTTCCACCCATAACACTGCTACTCAGCATGTTAGGTACGTGACTGAGAACTTAACAAGAGGTATGTGAAATGTTAAATTATTTGTGCTGCCTTCTATTTTTAGATATAAATGTAGAGGTAAAGGGTAAATTTTTTTAAAAAATCTTTAATTTTGCCCTGGCTGGTATAGCTCAGTGGATTGAGCACGGGCCTGCAAATCAAAGGGTTGCTGGTTTGATTCCCAGTCAGGGCATATACCTGGCTTGCAGGCCAGGTCCCCAGTAGGGGGTGCATGAGAAGCAACCACACATTGATGTTGCTCTCCCTCTCTTTCTCCCTCCCTTCCCTTTTTTTTAAAAGTTAATAAATAAAATCTAAAAAAGTTTTTAATTTCAAACCTTATGAAAATGAGTGTATATTGTTTTAATTTAATATCTTCAATTCATAGTTTATGTATAATTTTTATTTTATTTTAATTGTTGTTCAAGTACAGTTGTCTGCCTTTTACTCCCAACCCAGCCCACATCCCCAGCCCTCCCCACCTCCCTCCCATTTCCACCCCCCTTGTTTTTGTCCATGTGTCCTTTATGCTTTCAATTCATATTAATAATATAAATCAATAGACACGTAAAAGGTAGAGCAAAAGAAAGTTTACATTTGTGAGTATGTGAAACAGTTTATTATTGCATTATTAATTATTGTATTATTTTCCAAACAACTGTAAACTTACTTTTGCTCCATCCTGTAAAAAAGTTGTTGATGTGCATTATAATAATAACCCAGAAATAAAAAAATAATTAAAAAATACTACAAATAACTCAGGACTAGTAACCCTAAATATAAAAAATATGCTGATTCTATCCACATTCTTTATACTCTTAAATGGATCAGCTCAATGTCATTAAGATGCCTATGTCTGTGTCTTCCTCTGAGGCAGTTCACCCAGGCCTCTAGACCACCCTCAATGAATTCCAAAGTTCCCTTCTTTCCCCGTTCTTGCTTCACACAACCCCAATAAATGACTTCTGTTAGAGCAAGCGTTCTTTACCTGGTGCCTATGAACATAGGAGCAGGTCCATCTTTATTGTAACTAAACTCTAACTGAAATTTAGCCTTTCCTTTTATATGAATGGAGGCCAACAATATTAGGAGTAGATGTGACTTTGTCACCAACAGAAATGACAGATATTTAAGATCATATTACAATTGTTGAAGATGGCTTTAAATCTTCAGAATTAGACCAGCTGCTAGATCATGTTGCATAATTAACTGAAAAAAAAATAATACTGTATCAAACATTTTTCTCTCAATTATTTCAGGGCTGGTGACCACAAAGATTCCTCATTCTTTCACTTGCCATAAAGATAAATCAAAATCTGTTTAAATACAAATAGCA
Source organism: Phyllostomus hastatus (assembly GCF_019186645.2). NCBI lineage: Eukaryota > Metazoa > Chordata > Mammalia > Chiroptera > Phyllostomidae > Phyllostomus > Phyllostomus hastatus. Next base: position 3,607,341 of record NW_025333841.1, on the reverse strand, counting down.
TTTTTCTATCTGTCTCATAAAATTCTCTACTACTTTCAATATAGTATATCAGTATCAATAATATGATTATCATTATATAAAGGACAGTACAAAAAACAGCCTCTCCAGTAAAGAAATAACACTGCTTGAACAAATTTTCTTCACAGCTATCCAATCTGTAAAACTGGAATGTCTTGCAGGCTTGCTGTGATAATTAAATAGCATAACGTACACACAGGATGGTGTGTAGCATATACTACAAATATGGCAGCTATTATTATTATTAAGAATATTGTTATATCATGCATGCATTGCAAATTAACTGTAATTCATGAATTCTCCTTAGGTTTATATAATCACATTTTCTAACACACAACAGGCTGCATCTCTAATATTTCAATTAAATTCATAATGAAACTGCCAACATTCTGGAAGTAAAATACCATAGGTTTTATAAGGACAATATTGAGAGAAAGACATATTGGTTTATAATAAGTAAAATTATGGTTCTCTAAAATTCATATTTTTAATTACTCTTGAGTTGAAGAAAAGCCCACAGTCTTATTTTGGAAAGAAAAAAAAATTCTGAAATTTTAAAGTACATTTTCAGGACTCCTTTGATTATATATGATTATGTTGAGTAAGAAACTTTTAAATGAAGTAGAAAAACTAAGATGGTGACCATGCCAATTATGAAAAATAAATCCTATCTTCCCAAAACAGTATCAGAAAGGAATTTATTATTAAAACTTCCCAAGACCCAGGTCCCCATTGGGAGTGATCCCACTTATTCATCTTTGTATTCTCAGCATCTAAAATGATAAATGGCACATAGTAGTTACCTAATAAATGTGCATTGAAAAATACTGTTGATTGCTAGAAAACAGAAAGAAAATTGAAAAAGTTGCTGTGAATTCCAAGAAAATCATCTTTAAAAAACAGACAATACCAATGGTATATTTCCCAGATCTAGAACAAATACTTCAAAAATATTTGGAATCAAAAAAGACCCCAGATAGCCTCAGCAATCATAAGAAAGAAGAACAAAATAGGAGGGAGCACAATACCCGACATCACACTATATTATAAGGCCACTCTAATCAAAATAGTCTGCTACCTAAAGTTCAATAGTCTGAATTTTAAGAGTTCTTTGTATATTTTGGATAACAGTCCTTTATCAGATATGTCTTTTGCAAATCCTCCTCATGTGTGGTTTGTCTTCTGATTCTCTTGACAGTGTATTTCACAGGGAATGAATTTTTAATTACCATATAATCCAGCTTATCAATTATTTCTTTCATAGATCATGGGTTTGCTATTATATCTAAAAAGTCATTGCCAAGCCCAAAATCATCTAGACTTTCTTTTTTTTAGTTAATTTATTTATTTTTAGAGAGAGGGAAAGGGAGGGAGAGAGAGAAATACCAATGTGTGGTTACTTCTCACACACCCTCCACCGGAGACCCGGCCTACAACCCAGGCATGTGCCTTGACCAGGAATCGAACCTATGACCCTTTGGTTCACAGGCTGACACTCAATCCACTGAGCCACACCAGTCAGGAATAGACTTACTTTTATGTGATCTATTTGGACCTAGAATTTGAACCATGACATTTCTCTACCAACTCCTGATTAGGTAGCAGGGTGAAAAAGTCTTTGCCTTGGCAAAATTGGTCTACTTCTCAGCTCATCTCCTATTATTTGATGACATGTGACTTTTTCATCACTTCACTGTAGGACAATGACTAGTATCCTTTTCTAATGTAATTTGACAGCTCCTCCTGTGCAGATTTTAGTCTCTTCAAAATTAAGGGGAGGTTCTGCTTCCTGATGCATTTGACTAGGAGATGGCTGTTCTTACAAAAATCTCAAAATGGTGAACTACATATTATACTTTGAATCCTCAAGTTGTGATAAAGAGCAATGATAAAGTGATACAGAGATCTGTAAAGAATTTATAAAGTGCTGTGAATGTTGTCATCTATACAATTCAGTATTTGTTGCTTAATTATTTAGATTCCGCTTAAACTACTAAATTTTTTAACTAAACTGACTACTATATCTGTTTCCTTTTCATGTTTCACCCTAAATATATTGGCATTACTTGGAAGCTAGAGGGGCTTCCTTTGCAGGGGTGTCCAACCCACAGTTCATGGGCCACATGCAGCTCAGGATGGTTATGAATGTGGCCCAACACAAAATCGTAAATTTACTTAAAACCTTTTTTTCACTCATCAGTTTTTGTTACCATTTGTGTATTTACCATATAGCCCAAAACAACTCTTCTTCCTCCAGTGTAGCCCAGAGACACCAAAAGGTTGGATACCCATGCTATAGAAGTCACTCCTATTCTGCTTCTATGTGTTGTAATAGATAACTTTGTGTCAACTGGAGTGGTCCATGAGATATGCAGATATTTGGTCAAACATTATTTCTCAGTGTGTCTGCAATGGTCCTTTTTGGATGAGATTAAATTTAAATTGGTAGGCTTGATAAAATAGGTTGCTCTCTCTTATGTGGGTGGGTATCATCTAATCAGTTGAAAGCCTGAATAGAGCAAAGAGACTGATCCTTCTTTAAGTAAGAGAGACTTTCTCTTGTACAACTACCTTTGAACTGTGACATCTACTGTTTCCTGCTTTTGGAATTGAACTGAAACATGGGCTTTTCCTGACTCTAAAGCTTGCCAGCCTGCTGAATGGAACTACACTATTGGCTCTCCTGGTTCTTAAGCATTTGGACTTGGACTGGATTTACATCATTGGCTGTATTGGATCTCCAGCTTGCTAACTCATTTACTCTGCATATCTTGTCAGCCTCCAAAATCACATAAGCCCATATCTATGGTTCTGGTTCTCTGGAAAATTCTGACTAATAGCTATCTTCTCCACACTTTGAACAGAAGAGTGGGTGTGCTGACCTACAAATACCCTGGCCTTTCCCTTAGGTTCCCTCAGATTATTAAGATCTCTATTTTTCCTCAACCTTTGTTGCCTTCCATGTAGGGACCTGACATAAATTGTCTGAGTATAAGTAGGAGCATTTCAATGTAAATCAATCCTTATGCCTTACTTATTTCAGCAAAGCTGGGCTTTTCAGTTTCTGTGTTACCACCTTTTTCTTCACAACAGGGATCACATTATTACAAGAATAATTAGAATTCAATGTCAAAGCATCAAATGAGCAGAGATATAATGAAAAGATAAAAGTCATGAATTTTTATGTAGTTCAATATGATTGTACTAAAATATATAAGATGAAATTATGTCAAAAATAGAAGGAAAAATTGATTGAAATAAAACCTAAGTATGGTATAAGACTTTAATATATTTATCTGTTATTTTCTGAATTAAGCAAAAATATAAAATTACAAAAATATGAGTAGTAAAGTCAATGAGGTCAATTCAATAGCTGCATAGCATACTATTTGTGAAACAAATAGAAAATACAGCTTTGTCCCCAATCTCTCATTGATCATTAACAAAAATGAATCAATAATGAGCAAAAAAACCTTGTATAAATAACTAAATATTGAAATAGTATAGGCCATATACTATGGCCTATACTATTATCTGACCACAATGTGTTGAAAATAAGAATTAATAAAGATTCAAGCAACAAAAAAATGACTGGATTTTAAAATTTTTGTTTTAAAAACATATTATGTCAGAGTTAACAAAAGCTACAATAATGTAACATTTAGAAATAATTTAAGAAAATGTTCTAATACTTACCTGGCAGGGGAGATACCATGATCTTGAAGGTGGTTTTCCCAGGGTGAGGCTTATCCATTGCTCTCCAGATGTGCTGACCCCTGCGATTTCCTCCAATGTGGGAAACTTGACTGCATAATTTGTGGTAGTGGGGGACTGCGTTCATGCTCTCCTCTGGCAAAAAAAAGAAAGAAAGAAAATCTTCTATATTGAAACTGATGGAAATAAAAATTTTCTTATTAACAAAGAGAAACTAAATGAAAATAAGTAAATATTTAACTTAAATCTATATCTCAGACAAGAAAAAGAAAAACTTAATAAAATAAAAATTTGTAAATAGCAGATATGAAAGTTTTTAAATTACAGAATTAATAAATAAATGCAAAAGCTATATATTGAAAATCACAACAATGAAATAGAGTGATTTACAGCTAATTTAATCATTAAAGGAAAAAAGGAATGCTTGCTTTTAAGTCTTCATAATTTATTTCAGTTGCATTAAGTTTTAATAAGTTGCTTTTTTCTAAATGTACACACATGGTATCTTACTAAAAGTTTTAAACCTTGAAAAAACACATGTAAACTAAAGACATGTACATAAAAGCATTTCTTTGAGAATGTGTTTATTTATTTTAGAGAGTGAGGAAGGGAAAGAGAAAGAGAGGGAGAGAAACATCAATGTGTGAGAGAAACATCCATCAGTTGGTTCTCCCACATCCCCCAACCAGGGACCTAGTCTGAAACTCAGGCATGTGCCCTGATCAGGAATCAAACTGGCGACCTTTCAGTTTGCAGGACTATACACAACCCACTGAGCCACACCAGTCAGGAAAAGCATTTTTTTTATGAAACAACTTTTCCAGAAAGCTAGCTGCTGCACGATATTATGAATTCCTTGCTCTGGTGTTTACATAGAAAGCTGCGGGGGCCTGTCCTGTGTTGTCCCACTAATGAGGAGAAGTAACTATTTGATGGAGAAGAAACAAAATTCCCCTGCTTGTCACCTTCTACTGACTTAAAAAAAGACAATGACATATCACCTATATTATAACCCCAAAACAGTGTGGCCGAAACAGATTTAAGAACAGGGATTTTAAATACACCATTTATGTTGTTTGTTTTGTTAACAATATCAATAACCTATGACTTCACCAGAAATCCAGAAAAATATGCAAAAAAGACAATAGCTTTGTGTAAAAAAACAGTGCTAAATTGTAAATCTGGGATATACCAATGCAAATAACAGACAACACAAGGGGTGTGTTCAGGTGGTCTTAGAACTAACTTAGCAAGAAAGGATACAAAGTCAGAGGGAACCATGTAAAAGGAGTCAACAGATAACTTGAGTAAATCAGGGGTCTTTTCACTAGGTATAGAATGTTTTTCAAGCCTATCCTGAGGTGATTTTTAAATTCGTTGTCCTTTTTAATGAATTTATTAGGGTGACACTGATTAACAAAATTGTACAGGTTTCAGATGCACAATTCTATAACACATCACCTGTTTTTACTTTCTCTTCCAAATCACTAATTCAATCTTCTGCTTCATCCAACAGACTGTTTATTCCTTCCAGTGTATTCTTCACTTAAGATACTGTGTTTTTGATTTCTGACTGGCATTTTGTTTAAAGATTTTACTTATTTATTTTAGACAGAGGGGAAGGAAAAGAGAAAGAGGGGGAGAGAAACATCAGTGTGTGGTTACCTCTTTCATACCCACACTAGGGAATTGACCTGGCCTGCAACCCAGGCATGTGCCCTGACTGGGAATCAAACCAGCAACCCTTTGGTTTGCAGGTCAGCACTCTATCCACCTAGTCACACCAGCCAAGGCTGACTGGTCCTTTTTATGGTCTATTTCTTTTTTCATGCTGTTGGGCATCCTTATAGCCATTACTTTGAACTCTACATCTGATAAATTGCTTGCCTCCATTTCATTTAGCTCTTTTTCTAGAGATTTCTTTTGTTCTTTCATTTTGGACCTCTATATTTGTCTCCCCATTTTAGCTGCCTCCTTGTTTTTGTTTCTATGTATTAGTTCTATTATGACTCCCAGTCTTCATGGGGTGGCCTTATGTATGGGATCCAGTGGTGCAGTCACCTGAGCTGGGTGTTCCAAGAATGTCCCTTGTGTGGTTTATGTGGGCCCTCCAGTTGTAACTGATTCTTCCTTGCTCTTGGCCTGTTTGTGCATGGGATAGACGCTCAGGCTGGCTGACTCTGAGGCTCAAACCTGACCATGGCATGGTAACTACTGTGTAGGTGGTGACCACATGAAGTACAATTCACCCCAGCAGGTTTTGATGCCTGCCAAGGTCTCCCTTAGGATATGCCACTTGTGAGGCTAATTGGATCTTGCTCTTATGTTGTCTAAAGGAGGCCACTGGGTGTATTGATTCTGGGATTTCTTGGAAGACACTCTGGTGCAACCAATTTCAGATGCTGCCTGTGACTGGCCCTTGGCAAACTATTTGGAGCTACAGGTGGCCCACAGTTAGTGACTCCCTCTGTTGGGCCTAGGTGCATGCAGGGATGACTAAGCTGTGCACTAGGGCCAGTTCTTATCACTACCAGGCCTGGGAGGAAGTTATCAACAGTCCCAAGACACCCTGAGGTCTGCTTCCACCTACCGGTCTACACCCTGGATGAGGCAGCTGACTCCTCACTAGGGAGTAAATTCTGCAGGGTGGAGCTAAAGGGACTCCACAGGGTTGGGCTATTGCTTTCTCCCAGGCTACAGCCATAAGGTAGATAGTGTTCCACTCAAGAAAGATGGTGTCTGTGGTGTTGGAGGGTGACACAGAACAAGGATCCTGGTGGCTGGCCACTCAGCTCTCTCCCCTGAGTCACAAACCCCAGACTGTCCTCGCCTGACTCTAGCCAACTCCACCCTCCCTCTGCCAGAGCCCAGGAGTGGCTGAGATAAAAATTTTGTGAGTTGGCACTTAAACAGGATGCCTGTGTCTCTGGTGGATTCCTGTCTTTCCCTGATGAATGAAAACCCTGCTGCTTTTTATAGCCAGATGCTATGTGGGTGCTTCTTTCAGGCTCTGGTGCTTTGAGCTAGGGAGCCCATCTTGTGGTTGAGACCTCCTTGTGGGAGACCATCTTGTGGTTGGGAACCTTTGCAGCTGAGATATCCCTCCAGATTCTCAGCTGCCACTCATGGAAGCTGAGCCAGCCCTTTTCACATCTAGGTCCTTCCTACCAGTTTTGATGTGGTTCTTCTGTAAATCCTTGACTATAACACTTTTGTTCTGGTAGCCTTCAGTTGGTTATTCAGGATGATTGTTCAATAATTTAGTTGTAATTTCATTTTGTTTCTAGGAGGAGGTGAGTATAGCTTCTATCCATTCCACCACCATCTTGAATCCTATCCTGAAATTATTTTAAAGACCAGGGAAAACCAACTAATCCTTGGACCATTTGTATCATTAATATATTTATTTCACCCTAAACCTCAAGTTGTATACCACAAATGGGAGAATACCCAAAGTGTTTCTGGGAAATTAATCTTAGTATTCCACCGACTCACTAAAATAATATTCTATAGACAATATCTAAACTATCTATCTTGAAAAAGTATTCATATTAGATAAAAAACAGTTTCTTAGTTCTACTAAAAATTAAGTCAGGAGTGCCCAAGTTGTTCTTATCTATGTATTTAAACCCAAGCCTACCACTCCACTGAATTGAAAATTAGAAAAATATTGTATTTTCCCCCTGTATCATGTAGCCTATCATATTGAGAATTTTTACAACTATTTTGAACAATTTCAAGGCTGATCATACATCTGCTATTTACCACCAGTTTCTCCACTCATTTTTTTTGTTAGGATATTTTTATCACATCCAAAATGCCAGAGACTGTTTGTTTATTTGTTTGTTTAAGGATTTTATTGAGAGATCCTAGTCACAGCTACCTTTACATTTTTCAGAAAAACACTGATCTACCTTCTTATGCATCACTTTCAGCTTACATTAAATTTTCCCATTCAAAAATTGTAATGCAAGGCTGCTGTAAGCTCTGCCTTTCCTATATTGTCACCATTATCTTAAAACCTCGAGTATGGGCATCTCTATTTTTTCTTTCTGTAGTTGGCAGGGGTTTTTTTTCAATTACAGTTGACATTCAATGTTATTTTGTGTTGTTTTCAGCTGTACAACCTAGTGCTTAATGCTTAGACATTTATTTAACTAATGAAGTGATCCCCCTGATAAGTTTTGCACCCACTTGAAACTATACACAATTACTACAATATTATTGACTATGTTCTCTATGCTATATTTACATCCCCCTGACCATTTTGAAACTGTTAAAGTTTGTACTTCTCAATTCCATCTCCTTTTTAATGCAGTGGAATGGACATCACTATTATGAGGCTTAAGACATTTGCTAGTGGCTTAAATTCTAAATGGTACTTAATTGTTTGATATAACTTTAATTATCCAAGAGTTTCAGGCTTAAAATTATTTCATGAATTATTTTTAGATCTTCAAATGAAGAAAACTAGGCAGTCTATATTTTAAGCTTACATAGTTCACTTTGACAATGAAGCATCATATGGAGAAAAGTTGTAAAAGATGAAAAAGAATAACTATTTTACTTTTATCAGAATTTGTTCAAAATTCACATTAGCACACAAGATATATTTCAGTGAATTATTTAGTAGCTTAAACAAATTCAGCATTCAGTATTTCCATCACATGTAGGTGGTAGCGATTTATCAAAATCTGTTGGATGATCAATTTGTAACAACTGAATAGGCTGTCTTTGTTTGCTTACTGAAGTAGTATTAAATCATTTCGCGCATGGAGCAGGGAGGCCATGTGAAATACAAATAAAATAACATTTTCTTTATACACAAGTGTGAATAATATATATATTTAGCATCTAATAAGCAATAGGTAATGAAATAGGTAAATAGGTGAGTGGTTTGTCATTCGGATGGGCTACTCTAAGTAATCCAGTCTTTCTACCCAGGACTCTTAGGTGTTTTAAAAACTTTTGATATTGGACACTACTAAAATAAGTCAGGGAAAAGAAAAAAATACTTTAATGTCATGAAAAATTAGAGGTAATCATAGCTAATCATTGCATCAAATCTACATCATTATGTTCATGCTATTTACATTCCAAACAAACCATGACAAGAGCACCATGCCCTCACTCCTAAGCATTTGGTATTTAGTGATAACGCAAAATGTGAATTGATATGAAGAGAAGAGACATATTTCAGGAGATTTTTTAAATGTATTTTATTGGTTATGCTCTTACAGTTGTCCCATTTCCCCCCTTCACTCCCTTCCACCCTGTACACCCCCCCCACCCAAATTCCCCCCTTTAGTTCATGTCCATCTGTCATACTTAAAAGTTCTTTAGCTTCTACATTTCCCATACTATTCTTACCCTCCCCCTGTCTATTTTCTACCTACTATCTATGCTACTTATTCTCTGTACCTTTTCCCCTGTCTCCTCCTCCACTCCCCTGTTGCTAACCCTCCATGTGATCTTCATTTCTGTGGTTCTGTTCCTGTTCTAGTTGTTTGCTTAGTTTCTTTTTGTTTTTGTTTTAGGTGTGGTTGTTCATAATTGTGAGTTTGCTATCATTTAACTTTTCATGTTTTAATGTTTTTTTTCTTAGACAAGTCCCTTTAACATTTCATAAAATAAGGGCTTGGTGATGATGAACTCCTTTAACCTGACCTTATCTGAGAAGCACTTTCTCTGCCCTTCCATTCTAAATGAAAGCTTTGCTGGATAGAGCAATCTTGTATGTAGGCCCTTGCCTTTCATGACTTGGAATACTTCCTTCCAGCCCCATTTTGCCTGCAAGGTCTCTTTTGAGAAAACAGCTGACAGTCTGATGGGAACTCTTTTGTAGGTGACTGTCTCCTTATCTCTTGCTGCTTCTAGATTCTCTCCTTCATTTTAATCTTGGGTAATGTAATTACGATGTATCTTGGTGTGTTCCTCCTTGGGTCCAACTTCTTTGGGACTCTCTGAGCTTCCTGGACTTCCTGGAAGTCTATTTCCTTTGCCAGATTGGGGAAGTTCTCCTTTATTATTTGTTCATATAACTTTTCCACTTGTTGCTAATTCCTCTTCTCCTTCTGGTACCCCTATAATTTGGGTGTTGGAACGTTTAAAGATGTCCTGGAGGTTCCTAAGCTTCTCCTTATTTTTTTGAATTCTTGTTTCTTCATTTTTTTCTGTTCGGTTATTTTTTAATTCCTTCTGGTCCACTCCATTGATTTGAGTCCCATTTTCCTTCCCATCACTATTGGTTCCCTATACATTTTCCTTTATTTCACTCAGCATAGCCTTCATTTTTTCATCTAATTTGAGACCAGATTCAACCAATTCTGTGAGTATCCTGATCATCAGTGTTTTGAACTGTGCATCTGATAGGTTGGCAATCTTTTTGTCGTTTAGTTGTATTTGTTCTGGTGCTTTGATCTGTTCTTTTATTTGGGCCATTTTATTTTTGTCTTGATGTGCGTGTTAAATAATGAGGGGCAGAGCCTTAGGTGTTCACTCCCTGGGGCAACCCAGTCACTGGGTTGTGACGCTGTATGTGGGAGAGGGGCCCGAGAGGGAACAATGTTGCTTGCTCCACTCTCTGTGGGATTTCAGTCACTTCCCTCACTTTCCCCAAGCAAATTGGGCCCTTCTGGTGCTGATTCCCCTGTGGGTGGGTTTGTGTATGTTCTAGGACCCTGTGGATCTCTCCAACGAACTCTCCTGTGAGGCTTGGAGTTTCTCTCAGCACCTCAACCCCCACAGGTGTTTTCAATTGCTGTTTTGAGGCATTATTTCCCCTCGCTGGAGCCTTGGGTTGTGCAGTCTGTCTCTCTCCCCAGTTTTGCCTGGTTTATCTGCGCAAGAATGCGAGACTGCCCAGCTCACCAGCCACCTGGTGTGCTGCACCCCTCCACAATCCTCTGTCTCACTGGGTCTGCCAGCCGCTGCCTTGTGCACCCAGCCTCCACCTGTGCACCTGGGGTCCACCAGCTGCCACTTTGCCGCTACCCCTCTCCACCTGGCTGCCTGACTTCACCCCTCCTACTGGTCTGGATGAATGTGTTTACTTTAACTCCTTGGTTCTCAGACTTCCATACAGTTCAATTTTCTGTCAGTTCTGATTGTTTTTTGTTTCTAAATTGCTCTCCTTATTTCGGTTGTGCGAGGAGGCATGTTGTGTCTACCTATACCTCCTTAGCTGGAAGTCAGATTTTTATAAAATGCTAATTAAATAACCTCTACAGAGACCCAATATTAATAGAATTATTAATGCCACAAACCAGACACTGAAATGAGCCAAGCTGCAGCACCCTAATTTTATTAATAAGATTAAAACCGCATATTACAGTATAGTCCCAGCAATGGAATTGCCAGGTCAAAAGGGAGTTCCATTTATAGTTTTCTGAGGAAATTCCATACTGTTTTCCACAGTGGCTATACCAGTCTACATTCCCAGAAACAGTGTGCTAGGCTTCCCTTTTCTCCACATTCTTGCCAGCACTCATCATAGTTGATTTGTTTATGGTTGCCATTCTGACTGTTGTGAAGTGGTATCTCATTGTGCTTTTAATGTGTATCTCTCTGATGGCTAGTGATGCTGAGCATCTTTTCATATGTCTCTGGGCCCTCTGTATGTCCTCCTTGGAGAAGTGTCTGTTCAGGTCCTTTGCCCATTTTTTAATTGGATTGTTTGCCTTCCTGGAGAGGGCTAGTGTAAGTTCCTTATATATTTTGGAGATCAAACCCTTGTCCAAAATATCATTAACAAGTATATTTTTCCATATGGTGGCTTCCCTTTTCATTTCATTAATGTTTTCTTTAGCCATGCAGAAGGCTTTTATTTTGATGAAGTCCCATTTGTTTATTCTTTCTTTTATGTCCCTTGCTCTAGGGAACATATTGGTGAAAATATTCCTGCATCGGATATCTGAAATTTTTCTGCCTATGTTCTGCTCTAGGACTTCTATGGTGTCACAACTTATATTTAAGTCTTTTATCCACCTTGAGATTATTTTTTATGGTGTAAGTTGATGGTTGAGTTTCATTTTTTTCTTGTAGTTGTCCAATTTTCCCAACACCATTTGTTGAAGAGGCTATTTTTATTCCATTTTATGTTTCTGTCTCCTTTGTCAAATATGAATTGACCATAGAGACATAGGTTTACTTCTGTGCTCTCTATTCTGTTCCATTGGTCCATACATCTGTTCTTATGCCAGTACCAGACTGTTGTGATTACAGTGGCCTTGTAATATACTTTGATATCAGGCCTTGTCATCCTTCCAACTTTGTTCTTCTTTCTCAAAATTGCTGTAGCTATTCAGGATCATTTATGGTTCCATATAAATTTTTGAAATGTTGTTCTCTATCTGTGAAATGCATCATTGGTATTTTAATAGGGATTGCATTGAATCTATAAATTGCTTTGGGTAGTGTGAACATTTTGATTATATGAATTCTTCAAATCCATGAACATAGTACATGCTTCCATTTATTTGTGTCTTCCTTAATTTATTTCTTCAAGTGTTATGTAGTTTTCTGAGTACAGGTCTTTTACCTCCTTGGTTAGGTTTATTCCTAGGTACTTTGTTTTTCTTGTTGCTATATCAAATGGGGTGTCTTTCCTGATTCCTGTTTCTGATATTTCATTGTTGGTGTACAAAAATGCCTTTGATTCTGAATATTGACTTTGTATCCAACTCACTTACCTATGCCACTTATTAGGTCCAGTAGTTTTTCGTGGAGTCTATAGGGTTTTCTATCTACACTATCATGTCATCTGCAGAAAATGACAGTTTTACTTCCTCCTTTTAAATTTGGATGTCTTTTATTTCGTTTTCTTGTCTGATTGCTGTGACTAGGACTTCTGATATTATGTTGAATAGAAGTGGTAAAACTGAACACCCTATTGTCCTATTCCTGATCTTAGTGGAAAAGTTTTAAGTTTTTCCATATTGAGTATAACGTTAGCTGTACATTTTCCATATATGGCCTTTATTTACGCTGAGGTATACTACCTCTACTCTCATTTTGTCGAGTGTTTTATCATAACTGGATGCTGTACCTTATCAAATGCTTTTTTCACATCTATTGATATGATGTGATGTAACTGTTGTCTTTTCTTTTGTTTATGTCTTGTATTATGTTTATCGATTTACAAATATTGTACCATCCTTGCATCCCTGGGATTAATACCACTTCATCATGTTGTATGATCTTTTTAATATATTCCTGGATGCAGTTTGCCAATATTTTGTTAAGGATTTTAGTGCTTATGTTCATCACTGATATTGACCTATAGTTCTCTTTCCTTGTTGTGTTTTTACCTGGTTTGCGAATTAGGATGATATGGCCTCATAAGAGAGTTTGGGAGTCTTCCCCACTCTCGGATTTTTTGGAATAGTCTGAGAAGGAATAAGGGTTAGCTCTTCCTTAAGTGTTTGTACATTTCTTCTGTAAAACCACCTGCTCCAGGGCTTTGTGTACTTGGAGTTTTTTGATTACTGCTTCCATTTCACTAGATGTTATCAGTCTGTTCAGGCTTTCTGCTTCTTTGTCAGTTTTGGAAGATTGCATTTTTCTAGAAATTTGTCCATTTCACATAGATTTTCTAATTTCTTGGCATGTAGTTGTTTGTAGTAATTTCTTACAATCCTGTCTGTAGTGTCAGTTGTAATCTCTCCTGTTTAATTTCTGATTTTATTTATTTTGGTCCTCTCTCTTTTTTCTTGATGTGTCTGGTTAAAGGCTTGTCAATTTTGTTTATCCTTTCAAAGAAACATCTACTGGCTTTATTGATCCTTTGAATTGTTCTTTTAGTCTCTGTGTCATTTAATTCTGCTTTGATCTTGGTTATTTCCTTCCTTCTACTCGCTCTGGGTTTTGTTTGTTGTTGTTCCCCCATTTCTTGTAGTTGAAGGGTTAGGTTGTTTATTTCAAATGTTTCTATCTTTTTCAGGTAGACTTGTATTTCTATGAACTTCACTCTCAGTACTGCCTTCTCTGTTTCCCATAGGCTTTGCACTGTGTGTTCATTTTCACTTGTTTCCAGAATTTTTTTTATTTCCCCCTTGATATCATTGTTATCCCACTCATTATTTAATGGCATGCTATTCAGTCTCCATGAAATTGAATGTTTTTGAGTTTTTTTTTTCTTGAGGTTAGTTTTTAGTTTCATACCCTTGTGGTCCAAGAAAATGCTTGATATGAATTTTCCTGAATTTGTTGAGGCTTGTTTTGTGTCCTATCATGTGGTCTATCTTTGAAAATGTTCCATATGCACTTGAAAAGAATGTGTATTTGGCTTCTTAGGGATAAAAGCTTCTTTATATATATGTTAAGTCTATTTGATCTAGGGTACTGCTCAATGCCACTATCTCCTTGTTCATATTTTCTTTGGAAGATCTACCCTTGTTGACAGTGGGGTGTTATAATAATCCTTTAGTATAAGTGTGTTGCTGTCTATATCATTCTTGAAGTCCTCCAAGATTTTCCTTACATTTTGGGTTCTCCTATGTTGGTTCCATATATGTTTACAATGTTTATGTCTTCTTGTTGGAGTCTTCACCTGAATATCATGAAGTGTCCTTCTGGGCCTCTTTTTATGGACTTCATTTTGAAGTCTATTTTGTCTGATATAAGTATTACTACCTCGGCTTTTTTTTTCTTGTCCATTTGCTTGGAATGTTTTTTTTTTTTCAAACCCTTCGACTTTCAGTTTGTGTAGGACTTTTGTTCTGAGGTGGGTTTCTTGTATGCAGCATATGTTTTCTTATCCATTCAGCTACTCTATGTCATTTCATGGAGCATTTAATCCATTTACATTTAATGTTATTATTGTTATGTACTTATTCATTGTCATTTCCCCCACCTTTGTACCTATGTTTCTCCCTCCCTCTCTCGCTCTTTTCTTTCATCTTCTTAAAGCCATCCCTTTAGCATGTCTTGCAATGCTGGTTTGATGGAAGTATATACTTTTAGCCCATTGTCTGGGGTATCCCTTATTTCACCTTCCATTTTAATTGAGAGCTTTGCTGGGTATAGTAGTCTTCATTTCAGGCCTTTGGTTTTCATTACTTGAAATATTTATTGCAATTCCCTTCTACCTTATATTGTTGAGAAATTAGCTGATAGACTCACTGGAGCTCCCTTGTATGTTATTTCCTACTTCTACCTTGATGCCTTTAAGGTTCTGTTTTTGTCAGCCCTAACTGGTGTAGCTCAGTTTATTGAGCACAGGCTGTGAACCAAAGGGTCACCAGTTCGATTCTCAGTCAGAGCACATGTCTGGGTTGCAGGCCAGGTCCCCCTGCAACCCAGGGGGCCCGGTGAGAGGCAACCACACACTGATGTTTCTCTCCCTCCCTTCCCCTGTATTAATAAAATCTTTTTTAAAAAAGATTCTGTTTTTGTCTTTAAAATTTGACATTTTAATTATGATTTGTTTTAGAGTAGGCCTCTTTGGGTTCATCTTGATTGAAAACCTCTGTGCTTCCTGACCTTGTATGGTTTTTCCCCTCTCCATGTTAAGAAAGTTATTGTCAATATTTTTTCAAACAAGTTTTCTACCCCATACTCCTTTTCTTCTCCTCCTGGTATTCCTATGATTTGAATGGTGTTGTGTTTTGAATGGTCCTGCATCACCTTAAGCTATCTTCATATTTTTTAGTCTTTTCTCGTGCAGCTGTTCTACCTGGGTATTTCTTTCTACTTTGTCTTCTGGCTCACTAATTCAGTTCTCTGCTTCATCCAGCCTGATTGGAATGACTTCTAGTGTATTTTTTTTTAATTTCAGATATTGTATTCTTTTTTTTCCTTGTTCTGGTTTATAGTTTCTGTTTCCTTTTTCATTTTGTTTTAGTTCCCACTTAATTCCTTGTACTTGTTAGTGAATTTCTTAAGTATCCTTATAACTATTCTTTTGAATTCTATATCTGACAGTTTACTTGACTCCATTTCACTTAGGTCTTTTACTGAGGAAACTTCCATTCCTTTTGATTGTGGGATTTTTCTTTGTCTCTTCATTTTGTGTGACTCTTTTTCTTTGTTTCTGAGATTCCAGATGCTCTTCTTTGCCAGCTTTCTCCATAGGTTGAACTTCTATGGTACAAGTTGTCTGTGTGTGATCTGTTTCATCTCCTTGTCTGGATGATCTAGGGTTGCTCTTTCTTCCATTTGTATGGGCTCTCTTGTTGTACTTGAGCTTTACCTGTTGATGACTCCTTTGTTGGTGGGTTCTCCCCTACAGTGGGTAGACTGGTATTCTCAACTCCCACCTTGTCTTGTATGCTGTTGTACAGGTGTTCATTAACAAAGTAGTATTACCAGACCACCAAACTTAAGCCAGCAAAAGGAACCTCCCTACCACATCAGCCATCTCAACTGCAATTGAACTTAAATTGATAAAGGTGAAGAGTTGCAGATGCTATAAGATATGTCAGAGGTAATATGAAATGACTAAAAGAGGGGAAAATCTTGTGGTAAGATGGAGGAGAATTAACAAGAGTTGGGATACAACCGAGGAGAAGAAAGGAAGAGAACAAAATTTACAATGTAAGTGAAACATGAAAGGGTGATGGGAACAATGGGGTAAGAAAAGGAGAAGAGTATACTATGAGGTTTGAACTAAAATTGAAATGGTACTGGACCAATGGGAGCAAAATTGCAGAAAAACCACAGCATGGTCAGTAGCAACGACAGTTGAGTGAAGTCTAGTAAAAGTGGAATGGGAATAAGAATATTATAGAAGAGTGAAAATTGATATGAGATGTCTACAGTAAAGAAAAATGATTTTGGGTGGATGGGGGAAGCAAACTAATGAGAGTAAAGAGTAAATCCCAAGTTGAGACATGGGAAAAAAGAAAGAGGGAGGAGAAAGAAAAGAAAGAAAAAGAAAAGGAGAGAGAAATCAATGAAATAAAATTCCTTAGTCAACTGATCAAGGGCATGGGGGAGGCAAAATGGAGTAAGACAGAGGGAGAGTATTTTGTGGGATTTAAAGTACAAACAAGTAGTGAATATATGAGATCCTTTGGAGAAGTACTGCAATATCTGTGATATTTCACTCAACTAGCCACTGTTTATGACAGATGAAAAAGAAATAAGACTCATTAGAAGGGAAAAAGAATGTGAGCTGACTTCAGAAAGCAGAATGCTTATGTAAGGTTAGATGGAGGAGAAATAGTGAGAGTAAGGGATAGAAACTTGGCACAGTGTGAGAGAAAGTGAAGTTAACTGCAACAGTAATAAAGCTCAGGAAGATGGCAAAATGGATTAAGACCAGGGAAGGTGCCATGTGGGATTTGGAATAACAAATAGTATAAGAAATATATAAACTGAATAAAATGAATAAGAAACAAAAGACCAAAGGTGGTATGTTGTTATTTGGAATGTGAGTGAAGTGAAAGGAGAAAAATTAAAATGCAATATGAGAGGGAGAATAAAAGAAACAAATCAAACAATAAAAACAAACAAAATAAATATCTAAATAGAAGGGTGAGAAGTAAAAAATGCAAGTTCTGAAGGTGAGAAAAGTGAAATTTGTTTCAGCTGATGGTGTTCACCTTCTGACTTCTTTCCGGATCCATCTTCAGTTTTCTCACAGCTCTGTGTCTTATTATTTTACTCTTGAAAAACAACAGGCTCTTATTGATTTTAAACCTGCCAATCTGATTTTGCAGGTGTTCCAGGATCCTGCAGGCAGAGGGGGGCTGAGATCCATTTTATTCCTCTCCTGAGGATGGGGAATCAGCCTGAGCTACAATATCCACAGGTACCCAGTTCCCAGCCCACACCCTCAGGGCACTCTGCGGTCCACACTGTCCACTCTGTGTTTTTGCACCAGACTGACACTGATACTCCACCTCATTTTGCAACCCTTTGATTGGTCCATGAGGTGCACTGAGTAGGAGCAAATCACACACCCCTCATCCCTATTAGTTGGCCTGACCACTGGGTGAGTGCAAGGTCCCTGCATGGGAACTCTGTTTCCTAGTTGAATAAAATCTTTCTGGGGGCCAATGCCTCTCTGAGTCCCCGCTGCCCCTCTTTGATCAATCCATGAGGCACCCTGAGTGGGAGCAAATCACACCCCCACTCGTCCCTCTTCACTGATCTGGCACCAGTGTGCATGAGGTCCCTGTGCAAGTGAGGCCTCTACACAGCAGCTAAGATGGTCTTTTGAGAAAAGACCTCTTGAGTGCTGCCTGCCACTCCTAACAAGCACCTGGCTTTCCACACAGTCCAACTCTCTGACCAGCCAAGAGTCTGAGTCATGGGCAGTCTCGGCCCTTTTCTTTCCCCAGATCCAAGTGCCACCCGGCTCCCCAATTTCTCTGGTACTGTCCCAGACGGCAACTGTCACCTCAGCCAGGGTATGCTGCTGGTTTTGTGCCTCTTACTGCCTTTTTATCCCCCCAGTGACTTTAAGCATCCAGGTCTCTTCTGGTGTGGGTCTGAGACTTCTCCACTCTGGGAGGTGATGGAGCTGCTAGGTTGCTATCACTGACTCAGCTCTCCTCCAACCTTCCTGTGTCAGCCACAGTCTCCAGTGCAAGGCCTGGGGACCTTCCTGTCAGCCTACAAAACCTCCTCATTGCCCGCTCTCAAGTGTCCTCTGCACTCTCTGCCTTCCAAACTTCATATCAGCTGGGATTCTGTTGGCTGTTTACTCTGTTCTTCAGAAGATTGGCTAGGTGTCCCGGTAGAGTGCACAAGAAAGTAGGCTCAGTTCCCACATACCTTGCTGCCATCCATTTCCCTCTCATCTTTTTTCTAGTTATTGTCAAGGATTAAAAAAAGAGGCTCAGAGAGATTGTGTTAGAAGAAGAGTACATATATTTGAAGGTGTTGTCAAGTGATTTTTCCTTTTGCAGTCATTAGACAACTACAGTTACATGTGGACTTGATTCTAAGCAGTACCATTTTATCTTTGTTTACTACAGTTGTTTATTTTTATTGTTAAAGATTTTATTTATTTATTTTTAGACAGAAGGGGAGGGAGGGAGAAAGAGAGAGACACACACACACACCAATGTGTGGTCGCCTCCTGCACACCCACCACTGGGGACCTGATCCACAACACAGGCATGCCCCTTGACTGGAACTCATGAGTTTTACTTTAGCACAAGTTAGCCTCCAAGGAAACAAATTCAATGCATTTGCAATTTTGTAGACTGTAATAAATATATCAATATTAATAAGAGTAAAGAAATAATGTTTTCCTAGTGATAACATTAATAGTAAAATTTTACTTAATTCAAAAAACATATCAACAATATGTGCCCTTATTATGCTACATTACGTGGGAAATAGTCATTTAAATTCACAATACTTGACCAAATGCCAACTGTGGCTGTATCAGAGGGCTTTTGGTGAAATACATAGTTGTATTTGACTTGGCTGTCATCTTTGATTAGCTTCTAAACTATCAAAATACATAGCCCACACATAAATAACTGAGAACACTGAGGTAAATGCTGTAAAATATATTTAAACAAATTGCTATAAGATAAAGGTCAATTCTGATGGAAAGATCTTAAAGGGTTTTTACAGCAAGTATGATTAAGAGTATGAAAAGGATGGATAGGGTTTGTAAGTGGAAATGAAGAAGTTAGACAGAAAAAGAAGTTCAGCCAAGAACTGGGGGTTGGAGAGTGGAGGACGTATTCTGAAAAGCAAGAAACAATAAGAAGAAGGGAGAGGAATGGGTAAGATGTGTGTGTATATGTGCCTGTGTGTGTTTGTTTGGAGGGAAGTGTGTTATACAGGTATAGGAAAGAAAAATATAAAGGTCAGTTAGATTTTTGAAAATGATAGGGGCTCTATCAGAGCAAACCAAGAATTATCTCTACATGAATCAGATCATACTTTGCCTAGGGCTAGGTGTTCTATCTAACCCCAAGTTCCTTCTTCCCCCTATATAGTCATTATTGAATGTAAAAGAAGGAATCAAATATTCATGGTCCCAAAAACATGCACCTCTCCAGTGTCCCAAGGTGGTGGTCGAGTATTACAGCAGTAGTACCAGAGAGAATATGATATACCATATTCAGATGAAAATTTTCTGAAAATTTCATTTTCTATGATCTTATAGCAAAGAAGGATCAGTGATTGCTTGCCAGCAGTAAGGGAAAGGGAGAGATCAAATGATACTGCTAACAGAGACAACAAGAAAATAGTGATGAAACAAATGTACAGTAAACCAATTCTTACTACTGGGATTCCATATTATTAAATGACATCAACATCAATCCAGTTGTCCAAGTTGGAACCTAGTAATCATCCTTTATTCCCGACTTTTCCTCTCCTCCATATCTAAGTTATCAGCAAGTATTGCCTATGCTACCTTAAAAATCTCTCATTCTATTTTTCTCAATCTCCACCACCACTCTTCTAGTATTAATTACCATCATCTCTTAGTTGGGCTATCTCAGTAGATTCCTATTTTATCTTTACTCCATTCCCATGCCTTCCTCTGCACCAAAGAGATGATTTTCTAAAATAAAAAAAAATATTTATAGTCAAGTCACCTTCCTGCTTAAAACCTGTTCATAATGTTCCATTTCTCCTAAAGATGAAAGCAAAATTTCTTACCATGTCTTTAAAATCCTTACTTGATCTAGCCCCTCTATCTTTCCAGTCTCATCTCATACTCCTTCCTCAGCATGCATCCTGCACTTCAATTACCAATCCATTGTTGCTTAACAAATATATCTTGCTAATTTTTGTCTCTGCACCTTTTTTTTTTTTTGGTTTCCTCTGCCTAAATTCCTTTGCCACCATGGGTTGTCAGGGGAACTCTATAAGATAAAACTGATGCTCCTGCTGCTCCTGTTACTGTGTCTTCTATTTGTGAATGACACAACTATCCACAAATCTCCAAAATCAGAAATTAATGATTCATCCGCAATTCTTCCTTTTCCACACTTTTCATTTTCAAAAGGTTTCCATATTCTGTGGAACTAAACCATTTAGAATCTGTCATATCTGCCCCCCTTTTCTTTCAGGTCCACTTCCCCTGCCATAGTTCAAATTCTCATCAAATGTCACACCTGGATTCTGGCAACAGCCACTTAACTGGTCCCTTGAACTCCCACTCAATTCTAGCACTCCCCACATCCTACAGAGAGCTGTATATTTCTTCACTTCAAAACAATCTGGCAGGATCAGCTACAGTGCAGCTGGGATCAAAGCAGTTGTACTTCAAAGGTCTTAAGCTTTATCAGTTGCAACTGTAACCAGGGAACCAACACAAACCTCTCTCATGCCTTCACTATAATGGATTTTGCCCTAGCCACTACAGGTAGATTGCAAATACACACATGTTGCTATCATTGTGATTTGATTACATTCCTTAGCAGTTGAGATTGACACAAAAGAATGACAGACCAAGAGAGTATAAGACATTTTCATGACAATAGAGAAAGGTTTCCTGATGTGTCATGAAGTAGAGCCAACTGGGTAATAAGTGGACTTAGGAAAGACACTGGATCAACCAAAATTCAATCTGCTATGTGTGCAAAGGGTCAGAACATAACTATTACTATTGCCTAGTTTTTCCTGCCTGCTCTGACACTAAATATCTGTATATCCTTGAAAAAGTAATTCAACTTATCTGAGCCTATTTTCTTATTCTTAAAATTGTGATAATACTAAAATTTACCTCGTGGATTTCTGTGAGTCTCAAACAAGGTAACATGGGTGACATACTTAACTTGGCACATAGTCAGTGATCAATAAGTGCTTCCACAGCACTCTCAAGTCCCTTGCCACAGATATTCACAGGTTTAATTCTTATTTTCTTTCTTCCTCTCTAGAAATTTACAGTCAACAGTGAGATATGACCAGGCCATCAGACACAATAGGCTTCTAATTTGTGCTTTGCTGAAACAGTAGTAATGCATCAATCTATCAGCTGGAAAACTAGTTTAATTAATTGGCTTCCTTGAGCTGTGCTGCTGGAGTAGATGAAAATTTCTTAAGACACAAATATCCACTGGTAAGCAATCAAGCACTTTGTCTAGAACCAGGGAAGACAGCACCTTTTGCAGTAATGAAGGGACAAACATACTTTAGACAGGCCTAAGGGATTTCCAGAAGCTCTCCATATAATGCACTGAACCTCCCTACACACCTGCAGATTGCTAACAAATCTCTGATTTCCTCACATTGTCCAGAGGAAAGAATGTTTGTGGTGTAATAATATGTGGTGCAAAGAACTCAATGCAAATATCTTACATTGGACTTTCACTGTGCTATAGCCAATGGCCATGAGATCCCTCCCAGCCTGATGTGTAAAATGATTTCCATGACTAATGAGTGGTTATGACAAGACAACCATCAGGAGAAATGGGAAAAAAAGAAAGAACTACTGGAGTGGAAACTCCTAGGAGGTATGTGAAGAACTACTAAAGGTATGTGAATAACTGCTAAATTTGAAGTGAAAAGCTATAGGGAACAGTAAACTGACTATAAGAGGAGAATGAAGAGCTTGTTTTCAAAACGTAAAACAAAAACACAAATACACCAGCCAGTTTTCCTTTAGGACTGCTCATCTCCCATTAGTCAGAAGAAAGATCAGAAATTAAGATGAGGCTCTCAGTAAAATTTCTAAAATAACCAATGAAGGTCTATTTTTTAAAGCTTGATTTTGCATAAGAAGCAAGGTATATAGTTAAGGTTTTCCAGAGAAAAAGAACCAATTACCAATAACATATTATAGAATACAATATTATATTAACTATATTAATGTTATTATATGTATTAAAAGACTTGCATTAAGGAATTTGCTCATGTAATTGTGGGGGCTGGCATGTTCAAAAGCTGTAGGGCAGACTGGAAACTAATGGAAGACTTGTTTTCAGCCTTGAATTTGAATTCTAAAAGTAGAACTCAGACAGGATTTCTATGATAAAGTCTTAAGGTAGAATCTCTTTGTCTGCAGGATGCTTCAGTTTTTACTCTTAAGGCCTTCAAATAATTGGATGAGGTCCACCCACATCATTGAGGATAATCACCTTTACTTAAATGCCATTTGACTGCAAATGTTAATCATACCTTTAAATTACCTTTACAATAACATATAGACTAGTGTTTGACCACCCAACTGGACATCATAATGTAGCCAAGTTGACACATGAATCTAACCATCACACAAAGGAAAAATTATCAAAAGATTTAAAAAAAAAAACACCTAACAAAAGGATGGGCTACACCAGGTTAATGAAAGTGATGAGCATGCAGTCAAAACTCAGGCATGAATGAATAAAAGAAAAACCTAAGGTATATTAGAATGAAAGCTCTAAATTAAAAACAATCACTTCAAAATCACAATAACTACTATGTTTTAGTGAATGTCTATACTGCATTATATGCTTACATAAAGGATCTCTGTTAATTCTCACAACTCAGTGACATTGCTCCAAAAAAACACCCTTTTACAGAGGAGGAAATTAAGACTTGTAGCATTTGAGTGCTTTTCCTAATGTCACACAACTCATAAGTGACAAACTGTTACAGAACAACAAGGGGGGGCAAGGGCGATATACTATCACCCCAAGGAACCCCCCAGGTTCGTTATCTCCTCCATCTATAGGAAAGACATCTCTCAATGCCAGAGATTCATGAAAAGGAAAGGGAATGTTTATTTAATGCTATACAGACTTAAAGGAGTGACCTAATATCTTCATCAAAATCCCAAAGTCCCTTAAAACACCCACAAACACACACAGTCCTTCCTTCCCCCTTTGCCCAGTCTGGGGTACATATCTCAGGAAAAGAATTAGAAGTCTGTGGCTCAGGCAGCCATGGTTCTTCCCAGCAATTCTTCTCAGCTAGTAGGCCTCCCTGGGTTCCTGGCACCATCAGCTGTGTCGTTGGGAACTCTGCTAAAGCCGCATGAGGGTTCTCCCTTCTAAAGCTGCGGGGATCCCCACTCTGGCAAAGCCACAAGCTTCTCTCTCCTCAATGGCTGCAAGGAGTGGGGTCGCCACTCTACCAAAGCCGAGTGGTGATTCTCTCTTGCAGGGCTGCAGGAGTCCCCACTCTGCTAAAGACTGAGTGGTTTTCTCTGCCAGGGCCATGGGAGTCCCCACACAGCCAGAAGCGCGTGACTCTCCCCACAAACGGCTGCCGCATCTAGGTTTAAATCCCCGCACCAATCTTCCTCTGCAGCCCCATTTCCGACTCCTCCTACAATCAGTTACACCTGCCAGTACTCTCAAAGCCTTCCAGCTTTACTGGGCTGCCATTGTGAGTCTGGGCAGGTGTGGCCCCATGTCATGGAGCCAATATTCTCCAAGCTCCCATGCAGACGCTGTAATTCGGGAGACCTGCCTCCCAGTTACATCTTGGTGGAGAAGTTACTTCCATTCCCCTGGCTTAGAACATGGCCACAGCTATTTAACATATCTATATAACCAGTTACAGGTTATAGATATGTTAAATGACCACACCAGAGGTTAGCTGCAAAGCTGTTGCTATGCAAAACAGCTCTCAATGACCCTGCTCCATGTGTCCCTTCCCCCAACTCACACCTGGGGGCTGTGAGGACATTCTAATATTTCCTGGACACCTTGAGTTCTGGACCCCATTCCAAATCTCTATTTGGGGCCCCCCTCTTGGCTGCACCCTGTTACAAAACCTCAGTCTAGAATGCACATTTGTCTGACCAAAGAACCTTTGTTTTAGTCACTGCAAACATTCCTAGAGCCACAAATTGAAAAGTTTCAGATTTCAGAGTTAAAAATAATAATTTCAGCTCTAAGGGCAATTATTTTATACTTACTGTATTCTAGGCACTATTGTAAGAAGTTTACCTGTATTATCTCTTTAGATCCTAGCAATAACTTTGTGACATAGGCACTATTATTTTGCCCAGTTTTGGATGAGAAAACGGGCTTATACATTGCCTGCTCAGCAAATAACAAGAATGTTCAGAGCAAAATGAGAAAATGAGAAAAAAAGAAAAAAATATTTCTCTTGTTGCACAATAACTAATATCTCCCCTCCTTCTGATGCCCATTACATTTATGAGGGACATTGGCCAGTTGGAAAAACCCACCCTGGTCTGTCCTGTATAGACTTAATGGTAAGAGAACAAGACTGAACAACAAAAATCCTCAGCACTAGCCTCTGCACCATTACTAAATAACCTCTCTCTAGGCCCCAATTTCCCAATCTTTTGATCATAAGTATTGACTACATATTATCCTGGGTTCTAAGCACTTTGTCCCTGAGAAGCTGATGGTTAAGACCAAGGACAGGATCATAGTTATTACAAATAAATGAGATGAAAGACAGTATGTGCAGACCTTAATCTCTAGGGACCTCACAAGAAAATATGTGCTGAATAAGTTTCTGGAGGTTTAAATCCTAATATCTTAGTTGGAATTGGGTTTGGCTGTATGTAACAGAAACCAGACTATAGTGACTTAAGCAAGCTCTGATTTTTTAATGCAACTAACAGTCTGGAAATTTAATCCAAGGCTGACATAGCTTCTCCACAAAGCTCCTTCCAGCTTTTGTCTCTGCTTTCTACCAACTTTAGATTGTGACCTTTTTCTTTTCTAGAATCAAAATGATTACAAAGATGGCTATTCTACCCCTGGGTATTATTTACATGGCTAAACCTAAAGAAAGGTGCATGTCAGTCAAGTCTGGTACTTTTTATCAGAATAACTAGTTGTATTGGAAGTTCTACCCAATAGATTTCTGATTACATCACATTAGACAGAACTATCTCACATATATTACCAAAGCTTCAAAGAAAAATCTGGAAGTTGAACTTTCATCTTGCCACAGTTCTGCTCTTGGAGGAAATGATTCTTTAGCAAAAAAGTAAAGGAGAACATATTTTGAGTAGGCAAATGGTAGTGTCTACTACACTCAATTCATTGCCAAATAGCTCTGGAATCTTGAACAGGTTAGGTCACTTTTGTGAACAAAGGCATGAAGTCAGCCAGCCCTGGCTCAACCGTGTCTAGTTTGGTGAACCTAAGCAAATTGTTAAACCTCTCATGTATAATAATTATAGAATGTATATGGGGAAATGAGGCTTTGAGAGATTTGACAATTTGTTCATGGTTTCACAGCTGACCAGGAGTGGAATTGGGACTCAGACCAAGGTCTGCCTTACTTCAAATACTTTTCTCAAAAGTACCACCTATTTTGCACCAACTGTAAAAGAAGGGTGACCAGAAGGCATATTGATACCTATTCCCAGTTCACTGTGCCTTTTGCAAAGCAAACTTAACCAGCTGAACAGGTAAAGTGACTCCACAAGCACACGGTTTATTAATCACACATACATGACCAGAATCAGTGGGAGAAGAAACAGATCTAAAGTATCCCTGAAGGTCTCATACATAGTTATACAACACATTCTTATCCTTCTTGTCTTTTTTCTTTTGACTTCACCTAGGTTCTCAGGTTGTAAGTTGTGCATTTAGGTCAGTCCCATAGTGCTATTCTCTTATCCAAGTTAGCTTGTACAGACTCCTCTTTTTCTCATTATTCCATAACACTATGGGTTGTGGTTAGGCATCCTATGAACCACCTTGTTTAGGACTCCTTCCTGAGTGATAACTTCATGCGAGTTGGTTTTCTTCCAAAGGAGTACTATAAAACATAATTTTTGCCTATTATCAAAACCATGCAAATGACTAGATGTTTGTTCTTTGTTATATCTTAGAGATAGCAGTTGGGCTTAAACTGACATTTTTTCATTGTCATTGTATATTGGATCTGAAAAAAGAAGTGCAACCCTCTTTTCTTCTCAGACCATTGGCTCTAATTATTTCAAAAGCACTATTTGAGCTTGTACACAATGATATATTTTTATCATTTTCTCTCTCTCTCATTTTTCCCTCTAGTATAGGCAAGTGACACACTCAAGCTCACACAGCTTATTAGTGGCAGAATAGGAACTAGAAACCATTCCCCATATTCTCAGTGCTCTTTGCACTATTTTACATTATGTTCTTAGTATAAAATTCAGTTAGACTTTACAGTCAATTTATTGATCATTTACAGATATCTTAATGTCAGTACCTTTCATATACCAACACTCTAAGAATTCTGCAATGTCCTCTGTATTTTAATGCCACAAAATTAAAAATGAACAATAAACCTCAAATATATTTAAGAAAACAAACATCACTTACTTGTGATTAAGTCTTACATAAACACAGTTTTCTGTGTTTATTGAACAAACAAAAATATAGCCTTTGATTGTGCAAATTAAAACAATTTATCACTTTAAAAAATCTAACACTATACCTAAATGAACTAGAAAAAGAACAACAAACATAGCCTAGAGTAAGTAGAAGGAAATAAATAATAAATATTCCAGCAGAAATAAATGACATAGAGATTTTTTAAAAGTACAAAAGATCAATAAAACCAAGAGCTGGTTCTTTGAAAAGATAAAAAATTAATTGGCAAACTTTAATCAGACTAATCAAGGCAAGAAGACAGAGGACCCAAATAAATAAAATCAGAAATGAAAGAGGAGAAGAATCAACTGACAAGACAGGAATACAAAGGAATGTAAGAAATTACTATAAATAACTATATCCCAACAAATTAGACAACCTGAATGAAAGGGATAAATTCTTAGAAACATACAATCTTCCAAAACTGAATCAGGAAGATTCAGAAAATCTGAATAGACTGATTCCAACTAATGATATTAAATCAGTGATTTAAAAAATATCCTATCTGTAGCTAGCATCCCCTAGCAGTATGATTCCTGGTCAAGACACATGCCTGGATTGCAGGCCAGGTCTCCAGCAAGGGGGCATATCAGAGGCAACCAACTGATGTTTTTCTCACACATCGATGTTTTTCCCTGTCTCATTCTCCCTTCCTTCCCCTCTCTCTAAAAATAAGTAAATAAATCTGTTTTAAAATCCAAGCAAACAAAAGTCCTAGAGCAGATGTCCTCACAGGTGAACTTTATCAAATGTTAAATGAAGAACTAATTCCTATCCTTCTCAAACTATTCCAAAAAGTTCAAGAGGAAGTAAGATTCCCAAGTTCATTTTACAAAGCCAGCATTTTCCTGATTCTACAACCTGATAGACACTAGAGAGAAAAGAAAATATAGGCCAGTGTATCTTATGTATAGATGCTAAAATCCTTAACAAAATATTAGCAAACCAAATCCAACAATACATTTAAAAGATCCTACACCATGATCTTACATGATTTATTCTGGGGATCCAAAGTTGGTACAATACTTGCGAATCAATAAACATGATATGTCATATAAACAAAATAAAGAATAAAATCACATGATCATATCAATAGATGCAGGAAAAGCATTCCATAAAATCAAGATCCCATTAATGATGAAAACTCTAAGGAAAGTAGGAATAGAGGAATATCTCAACATAATAAAGGCCATATATGTTACGCACAGCCAACATTATACTCAATGGTCAAAACCTACAAGCATTTCCCTTAAGATCAGGAATAAGACAAGGGTGTCTGCTTTCACCACTCAACATAGTACTGAAAGCACTAGCCACAGCAATCAGGCATGAAGAAGAAATAAAATGCACCCAAATTAGAATGGAAGAAGTAAAAAGGTCATTATTTGGACATGACAAGACATTGTATATATCAAACCTTAAAAAATCCACCAAAAAACAATTAGATCTAATAAATGAAATCAGTAAATAGCAGGATGCAAAAATTAATATTCAGAAATTGTTACTCTATTCTGCCTTCTTCCCTCCATTTTCATATATAATTTGTAAATTTTATTTTTTCTACCTGTCTTGTTTCTATTACCTACTCTTATTATTTCTCCTCCTTCTACTCTCTCAAAATCATTTTTCTTTCAGTTATTCATCTCACATTTGTTTTTCCTTTCTCATAATAGTCTTAATCTACTTACATCTTTATTAATACTGGTTCATTTGCTGTGGATAGTGTGGTTGTGGGTGGGGGATATTTTTGTGGATGTGGGTTCATTTCTTGGGTTTATTTTTTTTCTGACAACACCTGTACAACAGCATACAAGATGCAGTAGGCAGTGTTACTCTTGGTCATCCAGCTGGAGTGAAGAACCCACCAAAGAATGACCCAACAACAATCAAACTCAACAACCACCAGAAAACCCACATAAATAGCATAAAGGGTATCCCAAGAGCATCAAGATTAGGAGATCAAGGAAACTGCACCACTGAGTCCCAAAGATCTCCTACCGGAGAAGGTCACACCATGGAGACAGAGAATCAAAGCATCTCAACCTAATAAGCAGAAACAAAGAAGAAGAATCACCTAAAATAAGGAGACAACGAAACAACCTCCAATTGAAAGGAAAGGAGGAGTCCCCAGACAGACTGTTAAATGAAATTGAAGCAAGGAAACTATCAGACACTGAGTTCAAAATAATGGTTATGAGGATGCTCAGGGAGTTCAGAGAGAACTATAAAGAACTCCATGAAAGCTACAAGGAACTTACTGTGAAATACACCAGCATGAAAAATGACATAGAAACTATCAAGAAGCACAAGCAGAAAATGAAGAATGCAATATCTGAAATGAAGAACAGAGTAGAAGGAACAGGCTAGATAAAGCAGAGGATCGAATAAGCAAGCTGGATGACAAAGTAGAAGAAATTTCCTAGAAAGAGCAACAAAATGAAAAATTACTCAAAAAGAACAAAGTGGGGTTAAGGGAACCACAGGACAACATGAAACGCAATATATATGTATCATAGGGATTGGAGAAGAGAAGAAAGGCAAGTGATAGAAAACTTGCTTGAAAAAATTATGATAGAAAGCTACCCTAACTTAATGAGAGAAAAAGTCACACAACTTGAGGAAGCACAAAGAGTCGCAATCAAGATGAACCCAAAGAGACCCACTCTAAGACCATCATAATTAAATGGAAAAATGTAATGACAAAGAGAGAATTTTAAAGGCAGCAATGGAGAAATAAGAAGTAGCATACAAGGGAGCTCTGATAAGGCTAGCAGCTGATTTCTCAACAGAAAGAGAAGGCAGTAATATTCCAAGTAATGAAAAACAACGGCCTGCAATCAAGGCTACTCTACCCAGCAAGGCTCTCATTTAAAATGGAAGGAGAAGTAAGGAGTTTCCCAGAAAAAAAAAAGACTAAAAGAATACATCCCCACCAAACCACCATTGCAATAGATGCTAAAGAGACTACTTTAAGAAAATGATGAAAAAGAGAGAAAGAGAGGAACACAGGTACAAAGGGGAAAAATGACAATGAATAAATACCTATCAATAATAACCCTAAATGTAAATGGATTAAATGCACCAATAAAAAGATACAGTGTAGCTGAATGAATAAGCAAAAGTGACCGACAGACATGCTGTCTAAAAGAGACTCAGTTCAGAACAAAAGACCTACACAGACTGAAAGTGAAGAGATGGGAAAAATATTCCAAGCAAACGGACATGGAAAAAACTAGGATAGCAATACTTATATCACACAAAAAATATTTCAAAACAAAGGCTATATAAAGAGACAAAGAAGGACACTTCATAATACTAAACAGAATAATACATTAAGAAGATATAACCCTTGCAAACATATATGCACCCAACATAGTAGGCCCCAAATATATAAGGAAATTCTTGAAGGACTTCAAGAAAGATATCAATAGTAACATACTCATTGTAGGGGATCTTAACACTCTATTGTCAACAATGGATAGATCTTCCAAACAAAGAATCAACAAGGATATTGTGGCATTGAACAACACTCTATTTCAAATGGACTTAATTGACATATACAGAACATTTAACCCCAAAGAAGCAAAACATAGACTATTTTCAAATGCACGTGGAACATTTTTAAAGATAGACCACATGGTAGGACACAAAACAAGCTTCAACAAATTCAAGAACTTTGAAATCATATTAAATATATGCTCAGATCATAATGGCTCAAAATTAGAAATCAACCTCAAGGAAAAAACTCAAAAACATTCAAATGCATGCAGATTGAATAACATGTTATTAAATAATGAATAGATTAACAAAGAGATCAAGGAGGTAATCAAAAGATTCTGGAAACAAGTGAAAATGAAGACACAACAGCACAAAACTTATGGGACACAGGTGAAGACAGTACTGAAAAAGAAGTTCATAGCAATACAGGCCTACCTAAAAAAAAGATATAAAAATCCCAAATAAACAACCTGACCCTATATCTATAAGACCTAGAGGAACAACAACAAACAAAGCTCTGTGTGAGTAGAAGGAAGGAGATAATCAAGATCAGAGCACAATTCAATGACGTAGAGACTGAAAGAACAATTCAAAGAGTCAATACATCTAGAAGCTGGTTCTTTGAAAAGACAAACAAAATTGGTAAGCCTTTAACCAGACTCATCAAGAAAAAAGAGAGAAGACCCAAATAAATAAAGTCAGAAACAAAAGAGGATAAATTAAAACTGATAGCATAGAAATACAAATAATTCTAAGAAATTACTACAAACAACTATATGCCAAGAAATTTGACAACTTGCGCAAAATGGGCACATGTCTAGAAACATACAATCTTCTAAAACTGAATGAAAAAGAAGCAGAAAGCCTGAACAGACAGATAACAGCTGATGAAATCAAAGCAGTAATCAAAAAACTCCCGGCACACAAAAGCCCTGGACCAGATGGTTACATAGGAGAATTTTACAAAACATTTAAGGAAGAGCTAACTCCTATCCTCCTTAAACTATATCAAAAAATTCAAGAAGATGGAAGATTCCTAAACACTTTTATGAGACCAATATTAACCTAATCCCTAAACCAGATAAAGACACAAGAAAGAAAGAAAACTACAGGCCAATATCACTGATGAACATAAATGCTAAAATCCTCAACAAAATATTGGCAATCCAGATCCAGCAATACATTAAAAAGCTCATACATCATGATCAAATGGGATTCATCCCAGGGATGCAAGTATGGTATAATATTCAGAAAATAATAAACTTAGTACACCACATAAACAAAATGAAAGACAAAAATCACATGATCTTATGAATAGCTGCTGTAAAATCATTCAAAAACAAACATCACCCATTTATGAGAAAAACATTCAGCAAAGTGAGAGTAGAGGGAGCATATCTCAAAGTTAATAAAGGCCATATACAAGAAACCTACATAACATCATACTCAATGTGCAAACACTAAAAGCTTTCCCACTAAGATTAGGAACAAGACAAGGGTTTCCAACTTTACCACTTTTATTCAACATAGTACTGGAAGTTCTAGCTGCAGCAATAAGAGAAGAAAAAGAAATAAAAGGCATCCAAATTGGAAGAGAGGAAGTAAAACTGTCATTTTTTGTAGAAGACATGATAATGTACATGGAAAACCCTATAGGGTTTCTCCAAAAAACTACTCAACCTAATAAGTGCATTTGGCAAAACAGCAAGATACAAAGTCAATATTCAGACATCAAAGGCATTTTTGTACATCAACAATGAAATATCAGAAACATGAAATGGGGGAATAATCCCATTTACTATGGCAACAAGAAAAATAAGTACCTCGGAATAAACTTAATCAAGGAGGTAAAATTCCTGTACTTGGAAAACAACAAAACACTGAAAAAAGAAATTTAAAAAGATACAAATAAATGGAGACATATATCATGTTCATGGATTAGAAGAATTAACATCATTAAAGTGTCCATACTATCCAAAGTAATCTACAGATTAAATGCAATTCCTATTAAAATACCAACAGTATATCTCACAGATCTAGAACAAATATTTTAATAATTTACACGGAACCACAAAAGACCCCAAACAGATCAGCAATCTCAAGAAAAAAGAACAAAGTTGGAGGTATCACACTATCTGGTATCAAATTACACTACAAGGTCATAGCAATCAATACAGCGTGGTATTGGCAGTAGAACAGGCATATAGATGCATGAAATAGAGTAGAGAGTACATAAACAAACCCATGCCTTTACCATCAATTAATATTTGACAAAGAAGGCAAGAACATACAATATGGTAAAGACAATCTCTTTAATAAATGTAGGGAAAATTGGACAGATACATGAAAACATTGAAACTAGACCATCGACATATGACACACACACAAAAGGACTCAGAATGAATTAAAGACTGAAATATAAGTCACAAAATCATAAAAATTCTTGAAGATAGGTCTCTTTCATATTTCATATAATAATGGTATGGTGATGATGAACTCTTTTGCTTAGAAGAAGATCAAAGCTATGAACATTAAAATGGCAATAAATTCACACCTATCAACAACTGAGTTTAAAAATCAAACTAAGAAAACAAGAACAGAAACAGAATTACAGATACAGAGATAATTTGGGGGATTATCAGTTGAGAGGGGGAAGGGGAAGAATGAAGGGAAAGGTGCAGGAATTAAGAAGTACACATTGGTAGGTACAGAATATACAGGTGGATATTAAGAACAGTACAAGACAAGGAGTAGCCTAAGAACTTATATGCATGACCCATGGACATGAACAATGGTGTGGGGATTGCCTGAGAGAGTAGGGGGAGGACTGGGTCAAAGGAGGCAAGGGGGGAAAATTAGGACAACTGTAATAGCATAATCAATAAAATATATTTAAAATTCTGGAAGAAAACATAAGCAGAATAATCTAAGACATTTGTCATAGCAATATTTTTGCCTATATATCTCCCTAGGCAAGGGAAATAAAGGAAAAACAATAAACAAATAGGACTACATCAAAGTAAAAGCTTCTGCACAACAAAAGAAACCATTAACAAAATTAAAAAGGAATTCACTGAATGGAAGAATGTATTTCCCAATGATACATCTGATAAGGGGTTAATTTCTGAAATATATGAAGAACTTATACAACTCAACATCCAAAAAAACCAATCCAGTTAAAAAGTGGACATAGGACCTGAATAAATACTTCTCCAAAGAGGGAATAATCACAGATGGCAATAAACATATGGACAAATGCTCAACATCACTAATGCCTATCAGAATTACTATCAGTAAATCAACAAACAAGTGCTGTCAAGGGTGTGGGAAAAGGGAACACTCATACACTGTCAGTGGGAATTCAGACTGGTGCAGCCACTATGGAAAACAGTATGGAGTTTCCTCAAAAAATTAAAAATTGAACTGCTTTTTAACCCAGTGATCCTATTTCTTGCAATATATCCTAATAAACTCAAAGTAATAATTTGAAAGGATATATGTACACCTGTGTTCATTGCAGAGTTATTTGCAGTCATCAAGATTTGGAAGCAGCCCAGTGACCATCAGTAAATGAGTGGATAAAAAAGCAATGGTACATTTTCACAATGGAATACTGCTAGGCAGTAAAAAAGAAAGAAACCTTACCTTTTGCACTGATGGGCCTGGAGATCATTATGCTAAGTGAAATAAGCCAGTCAGAAAAAGACAAATATCATATGATCTCACTTATATGTGGAATCTAATGAAAAAAATAAACTAACAAAATTTAGAAAAAGGCATGGGTACATGGAACAGAATGACAGCTGTCAGAGGGGAGTGGCTTTAGGACCCTGGATGAAAGAATCTAAAGGGATTAAACAAAGAAACACACACACACACACACACACACACACACACACACACACACACACCACATAGACACATAATAGTGTGGTGATGTGGGAAAGAGAGTTGGGGTAGGTAGAGGTGGGCAAAGGGAAGATAAATATGGATGGAAAGAGACTTTGCTTTTGGTGATGGGCACACAATGCAGTCTACAGATGATGTTTTATTGAGTTTTATGCTTCAAATCTGTAATGTTTTGGAACCAATATCACCTCAATAAATCCAATTTAAAAATAAAACAAGCTATCAGGTTAGAAAACTGAAAAAAGAATCCTGCACTAAAGCTTTTCCTTTAAAAAAATGATTTTATTTATTTATTTTTAGACAGAGGAGAAGGGAGGGGGAAGAAAGGGAGAGAAACATCACTGTGTGGCTGCCTCTCACATGCCCCCAACTAGGGACCTGGCTCACAACCCAGGCATGTGCCCTGACTAGGCATCGAACCGGTGACCCTTTGGTTTGCAGGCCAGTGCTCAACCCACTGAGCCACAACAACCAAGGCTAAAGCTTTTCAAATACCCATCAAAGTGGACTGAACCAGATGAAATAGCCACTTCCAGTGTGTTTAGATAATGTGAGGATGAAGTCGGCATTTCCTATTTGGTCTCATGTTTCTAATGTGGTAACTTGTTTTCATTAATATAAAAGGCTAATGAAAGTTTTTTCTTTCTGCAAGACCCAAAAGACTAGGCAAATTACATAATATTTCAATTTGGCATCACGATGGATGGAATATTGACAACTTTTAACGTAATCATGTTTCCTTTAAGCATCCCCATGTATATTTAATATATAGTGAATATTTCCCAGTGCTAAGACTCAGTTGTTGTATTACTACATTCTATTTACCTCTTGAGAAAATATTTTCAGCAATTTATGACTGAATTGAAAATGAAAATAACATAATTCTTAGTGATGACTTGTGGAATTCCATCTAATTCAAGTCCAGAAGAAAAATGGCACTGCAAACAACCATAAACTTTAGAGAAAGACAATTTTCAACAATGTGATTTATGGACATAACATTCTAGAATTCTGTCTTTTCCAACAATGCTATGCAATCATTTTAGGATGGCAGTCCTGGAATGCACATTATTCTATAAACAAGGCATTGCCCTCTTCCATGCCACTGTAAATAAAGGAGCCACCTCACTGCTTGACATGTGGGGTGCCAGAGGGCAAGTTACCTCAAAATTAACTTCTGTCTAATATGATTAGCAGTCTGCAGCTGCAGGTGACTCAATGCCTCTGACACTCCAAGGAAGACATAATTGCTTCTCTTCAAGAATAATATGTGGAGACTTTGAGCATGAAGTTATTTTGGGGACTCTTCTGAGGATTTCTGAACCTCTGCATTCTCTTAAAGGAAAATAACTTAAAAACAATGTCATCACTATAAGTTGGTTATAGGGGAGCTATATACCTACAATGTTAAGTGGTAAAAAAGCATGATACTAAATTGCATATATAGTATGATCTCAAACAGTTAGTATATACATGCATAGTCAAGCCATTCAGGGTAATAAATCATAATGTTAGTCACACCTTATCTTTAGGCAGTGAAATTATGAGAAATTTTCATTCTCTTCTTTGCATCTTTATGGGTGTTCAATATCTTTTCAGCTTTAATGTGCTACATTTTTAAGCAGAGAAAGTCACCATTTCAAAACAATTGGTTGGAAACATTTCTTCATGTCTGTTACCTTTTATTTCCAGTGGCTTATTAAATTTGAAGTTCTCCCCTTTTAGCCTAACTAAAGTAAAAAAGAAAGTTCCTTCTTTATAATTTTCTGGTTTTATGATACCACAATGAACTCTTCTGAGAAATTCTTTTTGCATTTGATGTTTCTGATGCAAGCTCACTTAATAAATAATTTCTGAAATGTAATTATATATTTTCTCTAAGGTACTTTGGCCTCCAAATACTTTCATGATGGAAAATGCATTTCAAAAAATAAGAGTGATTCCCCTCACCTTTGCTTTCTCTCTTAGCAGTGAAATTTGGTATCAGACTTGCTCTCAAGACCAAAGAAGTACTACCCAGAGCAACAAGAAGGCAATATTAAGAGAAGGGCACTGATGTGTGTGTGTGTGTGTGTGTGTGTGTGT
Source organism: Phyllostomus hastatus (assembly GCF_019186645.2). NCBI lineage: Eukaryota > Metazoa > Chordata > Mammalia > Chiroptera > Phyllostomidae > Phyllostomus > Phyllostomus hastatus. Next base: position 3,570,922 of record NW_025333841.1, on the reverse strand, counting down.
GTGTGTGTGTGTGTGTGTGTGTTTATATATATTCTCCTGCACAGTATAGTCCTAGGCAGCATGGGTATAGTATGGTCCATGGAATCACATGGGGTCCATCTCTAACCTGCTGAATCAGAATCTCTAAAGGTTAGGCCTAGGAATATGCAACTATAAACAGGCGTTTCAAGTCATTCTAACATACACCAAACTTTGACAACCATTCCAGTAGTAGTTGAAAAAAATGGTAGATAGATATTTTTATTATTGAAGAAACTATGGGTGAAGTCTCTCTTCAGGATCACAACCACAGCTAGGAAGATATAAAGGCTCACTCAGGAGTCATCACTTATTGTTCCTTTTTTTCCTGTATTTATGGTCATGACTCATAGGGCCTAGGAATAGAGAAGGTAGTTTACTCTCATTAGCTCAGGGAAGAAGATCCCTGAGAAAAGATAGAGATCCTTTCTCTTCCCAATACCTTAGTTAAGTGGTTCTTTCTTCATAATGCCCTGGTTATGAAACAGTGTGCTGTAATTTTCACTTACTTGTCCAAGAAACAATTTCTGAGCACCTATTATGTGTTTGCTTGGTACTTTGCTAGTTACAGGAAATACAGAAGTGACAAAGAAATGGCGCATACCTATTTTAGTTTCTTATTACTTCTGTAACGAATCACCATGAACTTAGTACCTTAAAACAACACAAATTTGTTAGCTAATTGAAGTGAGAGGTTTGAAACAGGTCTCAGCTAAAATCAAAATGTGTCTAGAGTTATTTCCTTCTGGTAGCTCTAGGGGAATATCTGTGTTTTTCTCTTTTCCAGCTTCTAAAGGTCATTTGCATTTCTTGGCTGGTGGCTCACTTCATCTATCTTCAAGATCAACAAGTTGCATCCCTCTGATAATTCTTCCACCATCATCATTGCATCTTCCAACCACAGCCAGAAAGGGTTGTCCAGTTTTAATGATACAAGTGATTAGATTGGGCTCATCTGATAATCCAAGATAATTCTCATGTCTTTTGATGCTTATCCTTAATCACATCTACAAAGTCTCTTACCATGTAATGTAAGATATTCACAGTTCCAGGGATTAGGATGTGAACATCTTTTGGAAGTCATTATTCTGCCTATTATACTACTCAAAAGGGTACAGTTCTGGCAGTGAGAACAACATACAAACAATCATGGAGAAGTGTGCTGCATCATAATGACATGTTCAAATGCCTGTGGCAACATAAAAGAGGGTGCAACAAATTCAACTTTTTGTAGGGAGTAGTCTGGATAGATTTCATGACGGTCATGCTTGAGCTGGGTTATAAATGGTGATTAAGGAGAGAAAACAAAACAAGAAGTGAAACACACTCAGATTTAAACTCCAGCTCTACCACTCATGAGCCATATATATGATCATGGACACATTTCTTAACAATTTTCAACAGAGCATCCCCGATTATATTTATAGAGTGAATAATTTATTTTTCATAAGTTTGTGGCATATATTAAATAAGTTAAAGGTGGCAAAAGTGCTATGTAAACTGTGATATCTAGTAAATGGAATGGATTACATTAATAAATGTGGCTTTTAATGAGGTAGGGTTTAGATATTGCAAATAAAAATACAGGACAGCCAATAGAACTTAGATTTCAAATAAGCAATGGTTTTTGGTATAAAATCCTCCATGCAATATTTAGGACATACTTATGCTAAAAAGATATCTGTTGTTTATCTGAAATTCAAATTTAACAAGGCATCTTATATTTTATCTAGAAAATCTTTTTTTAAGATTTTATTTATTTATTTTAGAGAGAGGGGCAGGGAAAGAGGAAGAGCAGAGAAACATCAATGCATGGTTGCCTGTCGTGCGCCCCCTACTGGGGACCCAGGCACGTGCTTTGACTGGGAATTGAACCTGCAGCTTCTTGATTCACAGGCCTGTGCTCAATCCAATAAGCTACACCAGCCAGGCTTATCTGGAAAATCTTATAAAGGGGTTATAATTAATCACTCTGGGCTATAAAAAGGGCAGTTGCCAGGTAGGTTTGGTCCTTTCTGGAAAAAATCTAGAACCTCTTGATTATGCAAGCAATAAGCCATTTAAATTTATGCAATGTGAGAATTCAGGAGCACGTTTGGAGTCAGAAGGTCATAAGTGTATCCACAGCCCCATGAAATGCTAGCAGGGCAAGTTCTTCAATTGCTCTGAGCTGGATGATGGTATAGTGGGGAATGGCTTTGGAATAAGACATCCCTTGGTTTCAAACACAGCTTATTCTTTCAGAAGCTTGGTGACCTTGTATAAACTACTTAATCTCTAAGTCTTCATTTCTCCATCTGTAAAACTGAGATGATAGAATCTCCTTCTTAGAGCTATTTTAAGGATTATATGAAGTCACTCAGATAAAGACACTTAGCAAAGTCTCTGTGCATAATAGTGTATTAAATATCAATATAACAGAAATAATAAAGAACTTTATATGCTTTATGACAGAATCTAGACTGTAATCAACTTTCATTTTATAAACAATAATGTCCCTAGTATATCTATAAGATATAAAGACCTAATTATTCTTCCGCTACATCAATAATCATTGGGATAGGCATTTGAATGGGTCCTGAGAGGAAATAATAGGGAGACAGAATCCTTAGTCTCACAGATCTCACAGTTTTGATGGCTTATCAGGTAATAGAGTGATTGGGATGGCATCAAGTTCCAAAGAATTGCAGGGACTGAAAGACTAGAAACTATTTTTCCCAGATTCCCTTGCCAAAGACTTTAAGATACAGCTTAGGTTCTGCCAATGTGAAACATAACTTGACACCTGTAAGGCAGAAGAGAAACAGAAGCCACACTACCCCTTCTCTGGAGCAGCAAGCAAGCACCTGGACTTTAAAAGATTTGAGATTTGTTTACTTCCACAGGAGTAAACTACTTCAATGCTGAATGACAGTTGTGGTCATAGTCACCGGTTCCTTTTCATCACCTGACCTGGGAGAAGGTGTGCCTAAGGTTTGGGGGAGCAAGAAGTGGCTTCTGTATTCTTGAAAACTAGAATTGAACCTAAAATCTATTCATGGCCTTCTTGACATTCTTTCTTCCAACTCTTCCAACTGATTAGTAAGCAACTGATTTCCTATGTTGAATCTCTTACTTGACATACTTGTAACGGTGTCTATTTTCCTGACCAACAATGACTGATACAACAAGCTACTACAGTACCATTCCATCAGCACAAAGTGATTTGTATACATATAATACAGACACCTAATAGAATCACAGGGGTTTCTTTGGAAGCAAAGTACAATAAAACCTTGAACAATGGGGTTGTTAGAGGTGCTGACATGACACCCTGCATGAGTACTAATCTATATATAACTTTTGATTCTCAGGAAAACTTAAGTATTAATAGCCTACTGTTGACCGGAAACCTTGTCAATAACATAAACAGTTCATTAGCACATATTTTGCATGTTATATGTATTATATACTGTGTTATTGCAATAAAGTAAGCTAGAGAAAAGGAAATGTTACTGAGAAAATATCATTAAAAATACACCTACAATACTTATTGAAAAAACCTGCATATGAGTAGACCCACACAATGCAAACTCATGGAATTCAAGAGTCAGCTCTATAGCTCGTAAAAGGAACTTTAAATATTCCAGTATAAGTAACAGAGAAAGAGTGGTGAAAGACAAACATAAAGAAGTAGGGGCAGTAGGGAGTGGTAAGATTGCAAATGTCCTTTTATGACTATAGACCACTGGATAGTGGTAGGACAACTGGTGGAGGAATGACATCAGATTTGAGAGAAATCATTCTGCTGCTGCAGTATGGAGAAGGGTTGGAATGGTCTCACAATGGAAGCAGCAAACCAGTTAAGAAAGTATCATGGCTGATCATGTGCGAGAACATAGTGGCTTTTACTACAAACATAGGAATAAAGATGAGGGAAGTGGGTAATTTCAACATAGTTTGCTATTAGAATTGACAAGATTTGCTGATAGGTTAAATGTGGTTGGAAAGGATGATAAAAATAGCCTAGAATAATACCCATTTCTGGCTTTAGAAATCAGATAGAGGTGTTATATCCTGAAATGTGCAAATCTAATGAAGCACCTAATGTAGGGGTAAAAACATACTTGAGTAATGAACATGATAAAGTACAAGTGTTTCTGAAGCATCCAGTTGGAGAGAACCAGCCAGCAGTTAGCTATAGAAACATAAAAGTTGAAAAGAGGCATCTAGTGGGCAGGTGCCAAAATTCAGGAGTCATTAGTATTTAGCTGGTAGATGAAATGCATTGGCATATATGAGGTAGCCTAGAAAGTTATTGTAAAGTGAGAATTAAAAGATGGCTTTGTGAAAATGTCTCAGGAATTGAAAATTTAGGGGTTTTAAAAAGAGTATAGTAAACTGAATTTAAAGCTACTGTTGTATCAAGAGCCAGTAATGAGGTTAAAAATAGAGGACAGAAGATGATGAATAACATTCCCGATAAGTGAGGAGAAAGTAAAATCTAAAACATTGGTGCAAGTTCACCCTCATACTGGATAAGAGCTTTTAAAAAAAGGATGCCCAGAAGAGGGATTGCTGGGTCATCTGGTAACTCTATTCTTAATTTTTTGAGGAGTCTCCATACTGTTTTGCAGATTGTACCAGTTTATATACCACCAGCAGTGAATGAAGGATATTTTTTACAACCTCTCCAACACTTATTGTTTTGTTGATAATAGTCATTCTAACAGGTGTGAGGTAGTATGTCATTGTAGTTTTGACTTGTATTCCCTAACACCTACTGAAATTGAGTATTGTTTATACATCTATTGGACATTTGTATGTCTAATTGGGAGAAGTGTCTATTTAGGTCCTCTGCCCACTTTTTTATTAAATACTTTTGAATTTTATTGTTGTTTAAGTAAAGTTTTCTGCCATTTCCCCCTCCCCCTCCCTACCACCTCAGCCATCCCCACTTCCCTCCCCTGTTTCCACCCCCTTGTTTTTGTCCATGTGTCCTTTATAATTGTTCCTGTAAACCCTTCACCTTTTTCCCCCATTATCCCCTCCCCTCTCCCCTCTGGTTACTGTCAGTTTGTTCTTAATTTCAATGTCTTTGGTTATATTTTGCTTGCTTGTTTGTTTTGTTGATTGGGTTCCAGTTAAAGGTAAGATCTTATGGTATTTGTCTTTCACCACCTGGTTTATTTCACTTACCATAATGCTCTCCAGTTCCATCCATGCTGTCGCAAAGGATAGGAGCTCCTTCTTCCTTTCTGCTGTGTAGAATTTTATTGTGTAAATGCACCACAGTTTTTTGATCCAGTCATTTACTGATGTGCACTGAGGTTGCTTCCAGCACTTGGCTATTGTAAATTGTGCTGCCATGAGCATTGGGGTGCATAGGTTATCTTAGACTGGTGCTTCAGAGTTCTTAGGATATAAACCTAACAGTGGAATTGCTGGGTCAAAAGGCAGTTCCATTTTTAGTTTTCTGAGAAAATTCCATACTCTTTTCCATAGTGACTGCGTGAGTCTGCAGTCCCACCAACAGTGCACTAGGGTTCCCTTTTCTCCACAACCTTTCCAACACTTGTTGTTTGTTGCTTTTTTTATGATGGCCATTCTCACCAGTGTGAAGTGGTATCTCATTGTCTCTGCCCATTTTGTTAAATTGGATTGTTTGTTTTTCTCATGTTGAGTTTATGGGTTTTTATATATTTTGAATATTAACCCCTTATTGGAAGTGTTGTTTGCAAATATCTTTTCCCATTCAGTTAGTTGTTTTTTTTTTGTTTTGTTAATGGTTTCCTTCATTATACAGAAGATTCTTAGGTTGATATAGTTTCATTTATTTGAAAATATTTGTTCATAAGGATACATGTACTCCTATGTTCATTGTAGCTTTATTCACAGTGGCCAAGACATGGAAACAACCAAAGTATCCTTTGGTTGGATAAGGGAGATGTGGTACACATATACAATAAATACTACTCTGTCATCAGAAAAGATGAAATACTGCCATGTGAAAACATGGATGATCTTTAAAATATCAAGCTAAGGGAAATAGTCAAGAAAAAGTTAAGAACAATGATTTCGCTCATGTAATATGTGTTATATAAAACTGAAAACAGTAAGTGAACAAATAAGACAAACAAGAATTCATACTATTGTCTATAGAAACAGACAATAGTATGATAATTACCAGAAGGAATGGTGGTGAGGGAGATGTAGTGAAGGGGGTCAAATATATGGTGAGGAAAGGATCTTTGATTTGAGGTAGTAAACACACAAAGCAATATACAGATGATGTGTTATGGAATTGTACACTTGAAATGTATATAAATTTATGAACCAATGTCACTATTAACTGAGGAAATTACCAGTGAATAGTTTATATTTTTACTGAGAAGCAGCATGCCAGTAAATGTATTGAGAATAAGGAGAGAAGTGGCAGAGGTATACAGAGAGTACAGTTTGAATTAGCCACATTTTAGAATTTGTGTAAAGGGATAAATAACTAATCAGGAAAACAAAATGAATTTATGGGAGATGATGAAGTCCCACCACCTGTAACATCTGACAGTCCAGAAGCCATATTCCAACAATACCTCTTATTCCTGTGTGACTGCTAGCATGTTCATTGAATTATACAAGTCTCAGTTTGCTTATTGGTAAAATTAATAATAATATCCATCTCATGAAGCTATCCCAAATATTAATTTACCAATAAAAGGACCTAACATCCATGATATTAAAAGTAATAAAGTAGAAAACTTAACCTGTAAAGTGGAGAAAGGTACATATCTCATTTTCCTTTGAGCATATAGATAAAGCTATAAATATAGACATACCAACTTCTGGACTTTTTAACTCCATGAGCCAGTGTTTGTTTCTGACTCTAGTTAAGGTTAGTTTTCTGTCACAAACTAATGAACCCCACCTACACAACAACACAAAATGCTTAGAAGTTGTGTCTGACATAAAGATTGGATAAACTATAGGTTATTTACTGTAGTAGTAATTATAATTTTATAAAAAACACAAAAGGTTTTCACATTTTTATATTGCTTCAGAGAAATGAGGTAGCCAAAGCTACTAGAAGCTTCTTTGAGATAGTGGGGCAATTAAAAAAAAAGCACAGAGAAAGGGTTGAAGTTGTCTCCCTGCTATTCTAGCCAGATTTCAATGACACTGGAAGATGTGAGTTTTCCTGCTGTGGGAAAATATAAAGGTATACTGTTTGTGGAGAAAGAAATCCCTTTCAGGCTATAATGACCTTTAAATAAACCAATATAATGGACATACTAACAAATTAAAGAAAGACTACATTTTATATGATCAGACAAATGTCAAGGTTACAAAAGGTAACCGAAAGGGACAATGTCCTATGAGTAAATATAAAACTCAACCAGTGCTAGTAAAGGTTGATTGACACAATACAAATTATCCCAAAGAGAAACTAAATACAATAGTAAAATGGAGCAGCAGGAGTGCCAAAAGCTCTGAATAGGAAGGAAACAGGTACATCTGGAAGAGAGTATCAAAGAGAAGTGACTGATGAAGCAGTGGGTCTATGTGTGCTCACTCTTTAACAACACTGCTCTTGGCAGGATCCAGGTGCAAGCTGAGTCAGATAATAAAAGTCTAAAAGTTGTCTGAAGCTCCCTCGAAAACATTGAAGATATCACACTGTTATCTCCCTTCCACTGGGTAGTTATCATTACAATGATTTTAGTATAGTTTGTCCATTCTCAACTATCTAAGAAACCCAAAAAGAATTAGAACCTGACTTTACTATCATAGCAATTAAACTGAGTTAAGATGATTGCTAATTAGTAAAATACTGAAATTTCTTTACATCCACCACATTTTTTTTCATCAAAGTTTCTTATTTTAGATGCTTGGCTTTTGTTGGTTTAGTTGCTGCAATGAGTATTCCTCAAGAAACTTATTTTGTCTTTATTCAGGAATTTGTTAGATTTCCCTAGATCTCAGTTTTGAGCTAAAATAAAGAGATGTTAAACTAAAAAAAATTCTAGAAACACTTATGGACAATGCATGTTCCAATGCAGTACAGGAAACCAGAAAGCTCAATCCTAAAGAGAGTCACTTTATTTTGTCTCTTTATTAATTAATAAAGACATCCCAAGTCTGACAATAGTGTAACAGCAATATGGGGGCAACCAGAAACCTTCCACTTCAACCTCCTCTTGGAGTTGCTGAGGTCTTCCCAACACTTTTGATATTGTCAGAAATCATCTGCCCTGCAAATGGGGAGAGAACTGTGGTACACCTAAAGAGAGTTATCTTCATTCTAAAAATGCTTTCCTTAGTGAATATGGAAGACAACATAAGCTGTAAGTTCTCATTCTCTTTCAGACTTAGCAGTAATTCATTTTATGCCTATTAGGATGTGGCAAGGACTTTAATAATCAAGTAACTAATATATGAGTCCTTATGATGTGCCTTTGTGCACAATGATGATTCAAAGACATTGTTTCACTTAATCTTCATCTTAAAAGCCTCTGAAATAGGTACTAAAATGATACTGAGAGTCTGGGATTTTTTTATCTTTTTTTTTAAAAACTGAGGCTAATAATGAATATCTAATTATCTGTCACAGGTTATCATTAGTAAGCCAATATTATCTGAAATAAGAGCCTTACTTCTTTTCAAGGCATCACACTATCTACCTAGAAATTCTAGGATATTCTCAAACATGCATGTTACTAAACCTGCCCTGATACTGACTGAGTCCTTCTTGTCTCCAGATCTCTTCCAATCCCACAACTGAGAAACTTTGGACCCCTTATAACCACAACCACCATACCCTGATCTTACCACCATATTCCTGACATCATAACTTAATTCTCAAATTTTTGTGATGATTTTATATTTGACCTCTTTGTCTCCATTTTCTTCTAGATCAAATTCATACTTCACTAACCTTTCTGAAGTAATACTTTGCTTACTCTGTTAATATTAAAAGCCAAGCTCCTTAGCACAATGAAAATCTAAGATTAGATCCACCTCTAAATTACAGAGGAATACAAAATTATAACAGTTTAAATAAAGGAAGAAGTTTATTTTTTCTTACACAAAATAAATCCACAGTTAAGCTGTCCATGAACAGTATGGTGACTTCAGAAAAATGATCAGAACCCAAGAGCATTTCACGTCATCATCTGCCACCAAGAAGATATGGTACATATTCTCATGGTAAGATGGCTACTAGTGCTGCAGCTATCATATCCAAGTTTAGCACTGCAAGGAAGAAAGAAGAAAGGTATCCTCTCCCTTTGAAAGAGGATTTTAAAATGTACCACATAGCACTCCCATCTCAATGGCAAAATCAAACTGTTACATCTTTAATTTCCACTGGACACATTTAAAAGTTTGCTGGGGATGGGGGGAATTGGGCAGTGCAAGGCAAAGGAGAGCAATGGGGGGAAAATTGGGACAACTGTAGCAGAGCAACAAAAATATTATGCTAAGTAAGGTAAACAATACAAAAAATAATTTTGTAAGTTAAAAAATAAAATAAGCAAAAAAAAATTAGTCATATAGTAACACCAACCTGAAAGACTGGCTTGGGTATGTAGTATTTTAGCTGTGGGGTGGTTTTTCCTGATAAAAAGCAAGATTCTTGATTATTGAGTAAGAAGTTACAAACTAATAATGTTAGACAACCAGCAGTTTCTACTCACATTTTTTGGAGGTGTTCATGAGTAGTCCTTGTCTATCAGTTCAAGTAAGACCTTAGAATTTGGGAAAACAGCCACTAAAGTAATCAAAAAAAATTCTTAAGCTTGATGATATTAATCTATTAAAAGCAAAGATGCTCAAAATAGATGTTCAATTCTTAAAAACAAAATTCTGACACTGCAAAAATAATTAATTAACATGAGGAAGAAAAAGAAGAACTAAAAGACGGACACAAAGCTGCACACAAAGCCCCCTGAACATTGCCCTTTACTGATGTGAAATTGTAAGACAAAAACAGATGGAATGAGTGATGCATAACTAAAGGTAGATCCAGAAAACACAGTCAACACCTATGCTAGTACTGATAAAAGACTGTAAAATAATATTTAAATTTATAGTAAAAAAATGGAACATAGAACACATTACATTTATACTGGAAGCCTTCTCAAATTCTATATGGTTTCTGTAATCTCAACAACAAAAATCTTCAGACAGGAAATAAAAGAAAAATCTTGGTTTAAAGAGGGTTAAAGCCCAAAAAAGATAAGAGTTATAAGAGAAAATCTAAAGTAATTTAATGATCTTCAATTTAGAAAGATATCTGATTTGTAGTCCTTAAATAATTTCATGCTACTTTCTATCTCAAGAGTTCTTTGAATTCTTTCCCCTTCTCTTTTAAGGGCTACATCATTCACTATAATAATGGATTTGTCCACAGCCAGCAGCTTTACTCTGGTATATTTTTGCTACTTACAGATGCACACATGGATCCAAAGGGTTTGTCAGAGTGCTGATGGTAGTGTGCTGAAGATTACAATTAACACAGCACTCTGAGCCTGAGGTTCATCCAAAAAGTATGACCGTGGATACACAGTTGAAGGCATCAGTAAAGAAAAAATAATTCTTAAATTATCAGCAGTATAATATAAAAACATCAATAAAAATTTACAAATATAGTAAAATAAAGTTATGAAGAAGAACAATTTAGTACAGATAAGTGCTCAAGTGTTAGCTATTATCATCACAAGTATGAAGTTAAAGTCAGTGTGTTGTTTTTAATATGAGATTTAGGGAATATATACATTGATATGTTCTTGAAAATGATAATACAGGAAAAATAAGTATATCTTCCAAATCTCTAAAAAAATCAGATTTACATATAAGTGGACCTGTGTGGTCCAAACCTATGTTTTCAAGGGTCAACTGTACTCATATTTTAGATCCATTTTGGGGAACTGAATATGCAGAGAGCCAACTTAAGTTATACACAGATTTTTGAGGACTTTATAGGGGTTGGCTTTGTTCAAGGGTCAACTTTATATCCATTCTTTCCATCTTATTAGCTACATAATTAATATTCTGTATGTCTTTGCTTCTCTATTTGATCTATTAAAAACTGAGAAAGGGATATTAACCCCAAAACCTTCTGTCAGATATTCCATTTGTTTCTAAGACTTCCTGCATTTTTTCCTGACTGAGATAGGATTTTTTTATTTGCTAGCTTCTGCTGTGAGGTGGCAAGAAACAGGTTATTACTCTACATTCTGGGATCCAGTAACAGCATCTTCTTCTTTACATCTTCAGCCCAGGAGGTGAATGGCATTTACCTTTTACTAATCCCTCTATTACCTCACTATTCTGTTTAGCATTTCAGCTATTCTATCAACCATGTAACCAAATTTCTGCATTAATACGCTTCAGTTTTAAATAATTAGAGTGGTTTCTCTTTCTCTAATTGGTCCCTTCCTCTAAAACAAAGTTGCACCTGTTTCCAGTGAATTATTCAGGCAACTGTGGTCAGAGCATATAAAATCACAGATAGGCAGAAACTCACTGAGCTCAGAAAACATGTTGTATGAACTGATTGGTGCTCCAACAAGTGCTTTTGACAAATATCAGTATATTGGCAGAATGTGGTCCAAGATAAACTCCCATTATAATTTGGAAATGAGATTTTGAGGTGATAACTATCTCTTACCATCTCTCACTTCTAAATATTGCTGCTATTGTTATCCACCAGAAAGAGCCTAAGGATTGCACATAAACAAAATGGCTTGAGTGGATTGGAAAAGCAGATTATCATAGCAAGAACAAAGTGACAATGAAAAAAGACACTGACCTGAAACTCTTTGAATTTTTTCTGGAAAGAAACAGAGCCTGGGACCTGGCTGGCGTAGCTCAGTGGATTGAGCACGAGCTGCGAACAAAAGCATCGCAGGTTCAATTCTCAGTCAGGGCACATGCTTGGGTTGCAGGCCATGGCCCCCAGTAACTACACATTGATGTCTCTCTCTCTCTCTCTCTCTCTCTCTCTCTCTCTCTCTCTCTCTCTCTCTCTCTCTCTCTCCCCCCCTCTCTCTCTCTCTCCCTCTCTCTCTCTCTGTCTGTCTCCCCCTTCCCTCTCTAAAAATAAATATATATATATATATGAAAGAAACAGAGCCTGGGATAAGAATAAGCCTGAAAATGGGACCAAATGCCTTCAGCCATGGATTGTAGAAGAACTCAGGCATGGAACAAGGAAATTATTACATCTGGAAACTGCATTTAATTAACAGTGTGATGTAGCTGCCACAAGACTGATATGAACTTATTCTCCAGAACAAGACAAACAGTAGTCAAACTTGACTGTGACCTATTGAGGTAGGTAATACTTTAGGTGTATAGACTGAAAGTATCATAGACAAACTGGAGTCACCAAAAAATATTATCCACACTTGAGGTTCTACCCTTTGCAACAACATGGATGGAACTGGAGAGCATTATGCTAAGTGAAATAAGCCAGGCAGAGAGGGACAAATACCATATGATCTCACCTTTAACTGAAACATAATCAACAAAGGAAAAAAGTAAACAAAATATGACCAGAGACATTGAAATTAGGAACAATCTGGCAGTAACCAGAGGGGAGTGGGGAGGGGTCAGTGGGGGGAAGGGTTTTCAGGAACTAGTATAAAGGACACATGGACAAAACCAAGGGGGAGGGTGGAAGCAAGAGAGGGAGGTAGGATTGGCAAGAGTTGGGGGGAGGGTGGGGAGTAATGCAGACAACTGTAATTGAACAACAATAAAGTAATTAAAAATAAATATATATAAAATAATAATAATAATATCCATACTTTAAAAGACATTTGAAATCCTATTGTATGCAGGACTACCTTCATAATTTATGGAGCCAGTGCAAAACAAAAATGTGGGCCCCTTGTTCAAAAATTATTAAGAACTTCAAGATGCTGACAATAGAACATTCAATCAAGTGTGAGGTCTGAGTATAGATCCCTATGGGACTGATCAAGACACATGCCAATAAAGTAAGTCATGGCTGTGTGAGAAACAAGCTGTTGTTGTCCTTGTAGGCAAGAACTTACAAGATGGTGGTTGGCAGACATGGGGGAAGGGAGTGTATTTAGATTTACCTTCAACTATTTTTCAAGACTGACACATAAAATATAATAGAGTTAGTTCATGAGCTGAAGTTACAGTGAAGAATGTCTCATCTCAGGCTACCCTAACAAAGACCATTCTTCAAATTAAAGCCCATCTACAATGGATTGCTTGTGAAAGCAGCAAGCACTCTACCCAGTATTCTTATCCCTGGCTTTGTATAAGAAATACCATGCAACTTGTTTAAAAGAAAACACAGTATCAGTCCAGAATCAGATTAAAAAGAACAGTCTTATAGGCAACTATCTGAGATGTCAATTTATAAGGAATACCCTTAGGTATTAGAACATTATAGAGAATGCAAAGAGATAGAAAATGATATGCTTACACAAACTCAGCTGAGACAGACTACTTTGTGCAGTTGAAAAACATACTTCAGTCATTGAGTACATAATGGATATCAAGTATCAATGGATGATCACTCAAGCTTTCTATAGAGGATAGGTCCAAATAAATGTAGAATTTCCACTTAGATGAGTGGGATTTGCAATTATGAGATTATGACAGTCTTTCTTGGGATAATAGTCAGTCATCAGACATCCTTTACCCTTCCCCAGTGGACCACTAAATAAATGTTGAAGACATAAATATCAGCTTTAAAGGGTAAAAAAAAAATGTATTAGCCTGCAAGGCCTCCCACTTGTCTCTCTTTGTCTTTTCCTAAGCCTTACCTTAAAAGACTGTTTTAGAAGGTTCCCAGTAGTTGATAGGAACATATTTTAGTAAGCTTGCCAAGTTTTATGATGGACAGCAGTGTTGGAAATCACTGCTGTAGATATTCATGCAAACCTTGGAGAATCAGTTCTTTGGGACCTGGTATAATGATTTTAAGTTGGTAGTTAGTTTAAATAAAAGGGCTTTATAATTACTTTCAAATTAAATGCTCACTGATATCACCAATCCCCCATTAATTAATTGAAAGAAAACATGTGCTTCAAGCAAAGTGGTACTATTTCCTAGATGTATTATATACATTTCTACCTCTATGCTTTTTATCTGTTATTCTTTACCTTTAAATTTCTACTCCAATGCCATTTTCTTTTCACCCTCATTCAAGGCTTAACATTAACTTCCACCTTGCCTTCCAAACTACCCCAATTCTCATTGACTTCTGCCAAGGGATATATAAGGTCCTTATTATCTATGAAAATGTGTGGAAACTTTAGCCTACATTAGCTTATAGTGTTACACCTTTATTTACACCATGGCTCCTTATACCAACTATTCGGTGATACTCTTAGGGAAAAGTAATGTTTCTAACAGTGCCCTGAGTAGGGTAAGTGCTTGATAAATGTATAGCTTTTTGTTAATTATGTGGAGGTAGATCAGTGTCACTTACCATACTGACTGTTATTGGAAAAGGTCTCTATTTCCTCATCTGATAAGTGGAGGTAACAATATTTACCTCATATAGTTACTGTGTTACTGATATAAGAAAATGTAAAAAAAAAGTCTCATACACAGTATAGTTGGCCAATACATGATAAGTACTTTCCTTCATATCTTTTTTGACTATTTATTTAACACTTTTTATTGTTGTTCAAGTACAGTTGTCTCTATTTTCCCCCACCACTCTCCCCTGCCCCACTCATTCCCACCTCCCATCCTCAATCCTACTCCACTTTGGCTTTGTCCATGGGTCCCTTATACATGTTCCTTCACTTCTTAAAGCCTTGGTTTCCATAGCTGCTTTTTTCTGAGTTTTATTAAATAGCTCTTGGAAACTTTTGGGTGGCCATGGCAGAGCATTGAGGGGCAAACAGAAGTTATTCTATTTGACTGTAAACGGATGTTGATTCTTGAACTACAACTTGTTCAGGGTTGGTCTCTGGAGAAATCAGCAATCACAGCCCAGGAAACTATTTCCCAATAACACTTAATCTTCTTTAACTTGTCTGAGTAGGCCTTAAGACTTAAGTAAGCTTCTTTTTAGAGACACATATATATAAAGCTCATATTAAACAAATGTAAAATTATTTTTGTTGCAATTATCAATGGATTTCACCAATTTTCTTATAAATTGATCATTATTTTAAAGTATATTTTATTTATTGTGCTATTACCGCTCTCCCATTTATTTTTACTCTTCATTCCCTTCCACCCTGCACCCCTCCTTCCACCAGCATTCCCCTCCTTAGTTCATGTCTATGGATCATACATATAAGTTCTTTGGCTTCTCCATTTCCTATACAATTCTTATCCTCCCCCTGTCTATTTTGTACCTACTAATTATGCTTCTTATTCCCTGTAGCTTTCCCCCAATTCTGCCCCCTTCCCCTCCCCACAGATAACCCTTCATATGATCTCCATTTCTGTGATTCTCTTCCTATTCTAGTTGTTCACTTAGTTTTCATTTTTGTTTTTGAGTTTCAGTTGTTGATAGTTGTGCATTTGTTGTCATTTTACTGTTCCTAGTTTTTGATCTTCTTACATTTCTTGGATAAGTCCCTTTAACATTTCATATAATAAGAGCTTGGTAATGATGGCCTCCTTTAACTTTACCTTCTCTGGGAAGCAATTTCTCTGCCCTTCCATTCTTTTTTTTTTTTTTAAAGATTTATTTATTTATATTTATTTTCAGAGAGGGAAGGGAGGGAGAGAGAGAGAGAGAGAGAGAGAGAGAGAGAGAGAGAGAGAGAGAGAGAGAGAAACATCAATGTGCGGTTGCTGGGGGCAGTGGCCTGCAACCCAGGCATGTGCCCTGACTGGGAATCGAACCTGCGACACTTTGGTTCGCAGCCCGAGCTCAATCCACTGAGCTACGCCAGCCAGGGCTGCTGCCCTTCCATTCTAAATGATAGCTTTGCTGGATAGAGTCATCTTGGATGTAGGTCTTTGCTTTTCATGACTTGGAATACTTCTTTCCAGCCCCTTCTTGCCTGTAAGATTTCTTTTGAGAAATCAGCTGATAGTCTTATGGGCTATCAGCTGATTGCTGTTACTTTGTAGACAACTCTCTGATTTCCTCTTGTTGCTTTTAAGATTTTCTCTTTATCTTTAATCTTGGGGAACTTAATTATGATGTGTCTTGGTGTATTCCTCTTTGGCTCCAATTTCTTTGGAACTCTCTGAGCTTCCTTGAAGTCTATTTCCTTTGCCAGATTGGGGAAGTTCTCCATTATTTTTTCAAATAAATTTTTGAGTTTCTTGCTCTTGCTCTTCTCCTCTGGCACCCCGATGATTCAGATGTTAGAGCACTTAAAGTTGTCCCAAATGTTCCTAAGCCTCTGGGACATTTTCTTGCATTCTGTTTCTTCATTCTGTTCTGGTCAGCTGTTTATTTCTTCTTTTTGTTTCAAATCATTCATTTGAATACCAGTTTCCTTCCCTTCGCTGTTGGTTCCCTGTATATTTTGTTTTATTTCACTTTGCAGAGCCTTCATTTCTTTCTTCATTTTGTGATCAAGCTTAACCATTTCTGTGAGCATCCCGATTACCAGTGTTTTGAACTCTGCATCAAATAGGTTGTCTATCTCTTCATTGCTTAGTTATTTTTCTTGAGTTTTGATCTGGTTTTTTTTTCATCTGGGCCATATTTTTTTTTTTTTTGGTCTCAGCATACCTGTTATGTTATAATGGGTAGAGTCTTAGGTATTTGCCAGGGCAGGACAACCCACATTGCTGCATTGTGGCACCACCTGTGGGGAAGTGGTCAGGGAAGGAACAATGCCACATACTTGGCTCTTACCCCACTTTTATCACTTCCCTTGCTTCCCACAAGCATATTGTGCTCTTTCAGTTTCTGATTCCCAGGTGGGTGGGATTGTATATGTTCTAGGATCCCATGAGCCTCTCTAGTAGAGTCTCCTGTGAGACTGGGAGTTTCTCCCACCTTCAAATCCCCACAGGATTTTATAGCTTGATGTTTTTAATTTTTACTTTCCCAATCAGCCTGCTGCTGCCTCATCCACCCAATCCACTGCCTCGCCAGGAGTTCTCTCTGCCCAGCTGCCCATCTCCACTCTTACCAGTCTGGATGAATGTTTCTTTAATGCATTGGTTGCCAGAGTTCCATGAAATCTGATTTTCTGGCAACCCTGGTTGTTGTGTTTTTTTTTAATTGGTTGTTATCCTATTTTGGTTGAATGAGGAAGTGAAGCATTTCTACCTAGGCCTCCATCTTGGCTGGAACTGATAATTATTTTCTATTTTTTTTCTTTGCTACTGTCTCAGGAGGGTAGCAGCACAGTCTTTGGATCTACTATGATATTATTAGAAAATATATGAATCAGGATGGGCTAAGTTATGCAGCAATAACAAAGAACTTATATACCTCAGTGGCTAAAAAGACAAAGGTCTATTTGTAGCTCATATTCCATATCCATTTTGGAGAGGGTTGGAATATTGGGGGGATATGTTTTTCATTATTTACACATAGCAACACAGACTGGAGAAGGATTTACCTCCTTGTTTCTACAAGAAAAAGAAATATACTGAAACATGCAATAGCGCATGAGTATGCTGTATGGAAGTTCATATTTCAGTAACTAATACAGGACTCTTAACTCTCTGTGACTATCTTCAAAAAAGATGTAGAAGTTGAAACTGACCATAAGCCTAAGAGAATAATAAATAAAGTCTGTATGAACAGATTTAATGACTTACAAAGAGGAATTCTGTTTTGTATGACCAATGTATATATTAATTTCCAACTAGCTTGATGTTTTTAAAAGGCCTGGCATATATACTGCCATGACTTTGGAGAACTTCTCCCTCAATAGTTCAATAAGCACTTGGTCCTTCTCTCTTTTGCGTAGAAATTGGCTTTGTCTCTGTGATGACAATACTGCTAGGAAGGTGAGCCATGCGATGAAACATAAATGCAGCCGAACCACAGGTTAATAGTGGATCTCATATTTCCTTGCAGACAAAGAAAACTGTCTAATTAAAACTGTCATTTGGGTATTTATTATATACTTACTAAGTGTCAAACTTTCTACTGGAATTAAAATGACTGGCATTTCTGACTGGTGCACTCTTTAATACTCATAGTTGATATTATGCAACAACATACACATAACTATTTGCAATATTCAAGATAATAATGTGTCCCTGTAATTTACACAGAGCTTTAAATGATGCAGATTCTATGTCTAAAAATTATAACTTGGAAAAAAATGATTCCATTGTAAGTATGTGTCAATCTTTAACTTTTTACTTAACTGTAACATAATTTTTATGTATGTATATATTTATACATATATTTATATATGTATACTTATATATTTATATATTTCTCAGTAGGTAAATGATACAGATCCTTTAAAGTGGAAAAGTGAATCAATGCAATGCCATGGAGAAACAGAGAAAATAGATGGACCCACCACTTTTGAATTTGTTCTTTTATATTTTTGCATTTGTGTGAATAATTGCTCTTCAATCTTAAAGTATAGATAAGTGAAAATTTCACAGGATGCAAAAACATCAATTTCTACTTATAAACCATGGTTATGTGATATTCATCTGTGAGCTGTTCTTGCTAAAAATGTGAAGAGTCCAAATGCAAGGAATTACTAGAATGATAATAAAATTACTGAGAGTGTCATTAAATATCTTGGATAAACTTAAGGAAATAATCTAATAATTATAGGATAACAGTTTTGAAAGGAAATTTAAAGGTATTGTCACAATAGAAGAGAATATATCACAGGATGCTATACTTATCAGATTCTCTCTCAATCTTTATTTTATAACATATTCTCCCCACAAACATTTGTCAAGGAACAGCTATGTATCAGCAACTCACTAAAAGCTAATAATATCATAGACCTTCACCTCAAAATTTTATCTTTTTGTCATAAAGGAATAAAGGAATAAAAGTTAAACAAAACTTATAAATTGATTATATTCTAATAGTACTACCTATAATATGTTTTGGAAAACTAAATATAAGACTGTATATAACTTTTTAAAGGTTTTTTGTTTATTTTTATGTTTAGAGAGAGGGGAAAGGAGGGAGAAAGAGAGGGAGGGAAACATCAATGTGTAGTTGCCTCTCGCACGCCCCGCATTGGGAACCTGGACCACAACCCAGGTAAGTGCCCTGACTGGAAATCGAACCTGCAGCTCTTTGGTTCACAAGCCTGTGCTCAGTCCACTGAGCCACAACAGCCAGACTGTAAATAACTTGATTGGGTGTATACAAGAGTGGGAAACACTGTACTAAGGACATATATCTTGAAGAACAAAAAGGTTTCTCAGAATCAAAGAGGTACAGAGAACAAGAAGCAAGCTTAAATTATGAAATCCCAAATGAGCATAGTATGATATGAAATGGAAAGAAGTTTGGTGTAACTGGAGCAGAGTAGTGGGGAAAGAGTGGTTCAAATAAAAATTGGATCCAGGTGTTAGATGGCATTATTTTTGAGGCTACAGTATTTCAATGGCAGTTCATAGAAGGTTTATAAAGAGGAGAATAATATGATAAGATTTACATTTTGGAAAGTAGACTTTCAGCAGCCCTTATTTAGAATAGATAAGATAAATCATCATCATTATTTTTCTTCTAAAGTTGATTTTTTCCTAATTATTACAAATAAAAAGATTACCTTTAATAAGGTGTATATATCTTATCTAATAAGTTGACTATATTAAGAAAACTGAGGTTTCCTAGAAAAGAAATTCTGCCTCAAGACTTCAGCATCAATTCTTATTTTTCTTTATTTATTTTTATTTATTATTCCAATGTCTTATTTTTAATACAAATGGTCACTAGTAAAAATTGTTTTGTATTTTTTAAATTTTATTTATTATTTCATTGTTGTTCAAGTACAGTTGTCTCCATTTTCACCCCAACATGGCCCCCCTGCCCCACCCATCCCCACCTCCCACCCTCAATCCTACCCACCTTTGGCTTTGTCCATGGATCCTTTATACATGTTCCTTGACGACCCCTCTCCTACTTTCCCCCATTATCTCCCTTCTCCCTACCCTCTGGTTACTATCAGTTTGTTCATTATTTCAATGCCTCTGGTTATATTTTGCTTGCTTGTTTGTTTTGTTGATTAGGTTCCACTTACAGGTGAGAAAATACTAAGTGAAATAAGCCAGCGATGATGATTATGTTTCTTGTGTGCATATAGAGGAGAAGTTACTCTTAGTAAATTTAGATTATGGAAGACTACCCTGTATTCTGTCTACTAATATTTTAAAGGTTAAATATGCCCAGACAGTGACAAATATTTGGAAATACACTGGGCAAAGTACTGCTGCAAAATTGTTGTGATACATTAATAGGGGCAACATAGGATTTTAACAAACAAATTAAAGTTTTCATTTATCCATACATCAATATCCAATCAATAGTCTGTTTTTACTGTGAACAGCACTCAATTTTACTTGTAAATTTTTACATAGTTGCAGAAGTTTATAATTATCATAACTCTTCAAATTATACACATAATTTAAAGCACTAAAAAGGCAATGTTATTTTTTGTTATCATAGACCTGTCTTGTAAAGATAATGTTATATCTAAAATGGAAAAATTAATTGATTTTGATATTTACTTTTAGAATATAGGTAAGCCAATTATAAAATTTAGAATCAAATTGACTTTATTGCTTTATTTTCTAGAATTTTCTACAGCAGGGAAGTTAGTGTTGATATAAAAAGACTAAAAATTCTTAGTATCAATAATGTATTTTTATAAACTTCATAAGCTCTGTTTTCTTCAAATAACTTTTAAAACTTGTATGCATGCAAGGAAATTATGCATGTAAATTTTTGGTTCCTGCATAGTTGCCTTTGTAATATTATTTTTTAAAAACACAATAGCATACAAAGGAATGTTATTCAGCCACAAGAAAGGAAGATGTCCTGCCACTTGTGACAAAATGGAGGATCTTGAGCACATTATGGTGAGCAAGATAAGTCAGACAGAAAAAGACAAGTACTGTATGATATCATTTCTATGTGGAATCTAAAAAAAAATAAAGACAATCCTATTTAAAAAAAAAGAGTAAAATGGTGGTTACAAGAAGTTGAGGGATAGGGAAATGAGACTGATTGTATTTAAGGGTATAAATTTATAACAGGTAGTAAAAAAGGCATAAAGATCTAATAAAAAGTATAATGAAAGACTGTAATACTGTACAATAGGGTTGTAATGTGGTAAATATTATTTCAATGACAATCATATCATATAATATAAACATATCAAAGTAGCACACTGTATACCTTAAATTCACAAATTATAAGGTTATATTTATTACATAAACATAAATTAAAATTTTAAATAAAAATGTAAAGACACTATAATGAATCAGCACTGACTAATAAATATAAAACTAGATATTTTCAGAAGAATGCTTTTTTATTGTTGTACAATTACAGTTGTCCCTATTTCCCCGCATTACTCTCCCCACCCACCTACCCCCACCTCCCACATTCAATATTCTCCCCTTGTTTTTGTCCATGAGTCCTTTATACATGTTTCTTGATGACCCCTCCCCTTCATCCCCCTGTTATTTCCTTCCCCTTCCCCTCTGGTTACTGTCAGTTTGTTTTTTATTTCCATGTCTTTGGTTCTAATTTGCTCACTTGTTTGTTTTGTTGATTAGGTTCCACTCATAGGTGAGATCATATGGTATTTGTCTTTCACTGCCTGGCTTATTTCACTTAGCATAATGCTCTCCAGTTCCATCCATGCTGTTGGGAAGGTAGGAGTTCCTTCTTCCTTTCTGGTGCATAGTATTCCATTGTGTAAATGTACCACAGTTTTTTTGATCCACTCATTTACTGGTTTACAATGTAGAATATATATTAATCACTATTTTTATTGGATGCATTGAAGTGACATTGGTTAATAAAATTATACAGCTTTTAGTGATACAATTCTATAATATATCATCTTTATATTTTATTGTTTATCAGTCACTATTAATAGAATCAAAAGTGTCTTTAAAAGTACTTCATGTATTTTTCTATGAAGTACTTACATATTTTTATATGAAGGACTTCTATTAAAGACACTTTGATTCTATTAATAGCGGCGGGGGAGGAATGGCAACAACTGTACTTGAACAACAATAAAAAAAGTTTAAAAAATTAAAAAAAATTTTTTAAAGTACTTCATATACCTTCTAATCGAAGTTTTAGTGATGTGTTGGCATTGCCTTTATTTTTTTTATTAAGTATTTGACAAAGGCCTCAAATTTATGTAGGGTAAAAGTTTTTCAATACACACCTACATTTCTTGAAGCTATTACATATGGTTTGTTTTTTTAATTATATTTTAAAAATCAGTGGTAGCAAAAGGCATTTGATGAATTATTCACTCCAAGTAGAAAAAACTGCATACCAGAGAATACAGAAAGCTTTAGAATCAAGATTTTTTGAAGCACAATTCATTGTTCATTATACATATGGAATTATTGAATCTCTAACACCTCAAATAATTATCTTGATTTAGTCTTTGTATGGTCCAAAAAATAAAGGAAATTATCTTTTTCCAGATATGTCATTCCCTGAACTATAAAAAATTCAAAAAATATACACACATAGAAATTTGCTACTGGGAAACCCATAAATTTAACAAAAATATTATCTGCTCAATAGAGATTACAATAATGCATTATATATGAAATAATTGAATAATGTTTAAAATGTATTACATTAGTCAAAATTATTTCATTCTTCTTATCATCTATTACTTTTCACTATTTAGTTTTGTATCTAAACTTCCAAATAATATATTGTATGGTATTGATGCTTGTTCTCTTTTATAAATATTTTGCCATAATATTATAAAATGTGGCTGTGATTTTTTCAAAATGAAGGAAATTCACTGTACTATGTGGATATCCTCTGAATGCTAGACCTTGTCTTAAAAGTTGAACTAGGAACCAATAACAAAAACAAGCCATGTATATGAAGAAGAGAATTGCTTTAATATATTAGCTAAAATGTCCAGTTTTAAAGAAACGGAAGACATACAAAATGGGAAAGTGTGACTCATACACAGGGGGGAAAAAGCAGGCAACAGAAAATGCCTTTAAAAGAGACTAGATGTAAAATTCAACAGACTTAAAACAGTCATTATAATCATAAAGTATGAAAAAATATAGTTAAAGAAGGAAAGGAAAGACGGTGATGTAAACTTCATGGTGGCATGTGAAGTTTCTCCATTTTGTCCCTCTTTTTGGACAGTTAATTAGATATCCATCCACAAACCAAAGTGCTTGTGTGGGAGTTGTAGGCACCATATGCCAAGGGATCCAGGTGGAGTAAAATCCACTTTTGCATCCAGATTTATTCAGACAGATCTTTGTGTGTGCTGCAGTACCAGAGCAGCCAGCAAACCTGCCCCAACTTCACTCACCTCAGTCAGGGGAGAAATAAGCTGGGGCTTGCTGACTTGAGAAGATACCCATGGATAAGCAAGAATTTGCAAAAGTCCAATCTTCCCAAAGGGAAATTACAGCATGCAGTGGAAATGGTAAAATGAACTTTGTCAACACCATAACACCACCCCTCCACCAAGTCGTTCAACCCTGCATGGAACTAAACAATATCTCTACACTGAGGAAAAAGAGAACAGCAAGTGAGTACCAGGCTACCTCAACTGTGTAGGACAAGGTTGGAGAAAAACATTTCTACTCAGAAGCACCCAGAGTACTAAGATAGGACCTCCATGATTGGGAGGAGGGAGAAGATCAGGAAAGTGACATATAAGAATATCCAAGGGAATTTAAGGAAGGTAATTCCTGCTAACTTTGCCCAGGACTTTATCAGGAAGTCTGCTCAGGAGCCTCTGGGAGTACCTTATCCCAACTTCTCCCCACCAAGTCTATGGGAATTCTCAGCACCACCAGTGCTAACCCCATACCTACCCTCACTCTGCAGCATTGTTTGTAATAACCAATATATAGAAACAACATAAGCGTTTTGAACAGATGGATTCATAAAAAAGCATTGTGGTTATACAGGGTAGAGCAAAAGCAAGTTTCTAGTTGTATGTAGAACAGAGTTTATTCTTGCTTTATTATGTATTAATTGTTATATCAGTTTCCATGGGAAAAAGAGTAAAGCTACTTTTGCCACACCCTGTATATACAATGGGATATTATTCAGCCACGAGAAAGAAGGAAATCCTGTCATTTGCAATAAGATGGATGGACCATGAAGACATTATTCTAAGTGAGATATTAAAATAATATTCATCAGTAAAAACAGTGGGGTACTAATACATGCTACTAATCTGGATGAACTTTGAAAACATTATGCTAAGTCAAAGAAAGCAGTCACAATAGATCAAATACTGTATAATTCCATTTACATAAAATTTTCAGAATAGTCAAGTCAATTGAGACAAAAAGTGAATTAGTGGCTTTTATGGACTCAATGTTTGTGTTTCTCCAAAATTCATACATTAAAGGCCTAAGCCCCCAATATGGCTATATTTGGGAAAGGGGCCTCTAAGAAAGGCCAAGTGGGGTCCTAAAGGTATGATCTTGATCTTTTAGGATTTGTGTCCTTATAAGGAGAGACATCAGAGTACTCACTCTCTTTTTCTTCATACTCACACATCAAGGAAAGGACAGGGGAAGACATAGAGAAAAGATGACATCTGAAAGACAGAAAAAGAGTCATAACTAGAAATCCGATTTTCTGGATCCTTGATCTTGGATTTCTGCTCTCAAATTGTGATAAAATAAATTATATTGTTTTAGCCACTCAATCTATGGTGTTTTGCTATGGCAGCTTGAGTAGACTAATATTATTTTGGTACTGAGAAGTGGGGTTTTGCTGTAACAAATACTTTAAAATGTGAAAGTGGCTTTACAACTGAGCAATGGTTAGAGGCTAAAAGAATTTTGAGGCTTATGCTAGAAAAATTCAAGATTGCCATGAAAGGATTGTTGGCAGAAATATGGACCTTAAAGGCAATTCTGGTGAGAGCTCAGAAGGGAAAGAAGAAAGCTGGAGAGAAAGCTTTCATCTTTTTAAAGAATACATATATCATCATGACCAGAATGTTGGTAGAAATGTGGATGTTAAAGACCATTCTGGTAAAGTTGCAGGTAGAAACAAGGAACAGCTTTCAAGAAAATGGAGGAAAGATTATCCCTGTTATAAAGTGTTAAATAACTTTGCCAAAATGTATTTTAGTGTTTTCTGAAAGGTATAGCTTGTGAGAGATGAAGTTAGATGTTTAGCTGAGGAGATTTCTAAGCAAAATGTTAAAGGAATGACTTGTGTTTTTGTTTTTTTTTACCTTAGTAAGACACTAGAGGGGAAAAGTAAATTGAAGGAATTATTCAGCAAAAAGGAACAAGAACTTGAAGATTTGAAAAATTCACAGCCTGTTGATGTTGCAAAAGGGTATATGCTTCACAGGAAGTGTGTGGCTAAACAACCATTTGATAATATTAGTATGAGTCTGAACAATGGTTTTCATAAAACATCTCAGCAGAAGCCAAGAATAAAGATGATAATATACCAGATGAGACTATCTTGTTTGGACCAAGAATAACAGGAAAATAGTTCCTAAGTGAATAATTGAGAACATGTGTAATCTTAAAAAATAGCAAAAAAAAAAAAAAAAAGAAGAATGTCTCTTAATGGAATCCAGACATCATCAGCATGCTCCTCCCACCACAGGCTCAGGAGGCAAAACCTGTTTTCTACTGTCTCAAAAATTTCAGTGGCAGTACTCCCCTCCTTAGCTTCAGAGGGCCAGGCCACTTCATTCAAGCCTCCCCATGGAGCTGCAGGAGATGGGCTGTTCTGCCAGACTCCCCAATGGATTTGCAGGGCAGAACATAGAAGCCAAGAGGATAATTCTCAAGTCTTAAGGTCTAATGGAATCTACCTTGCTAAGTTTTGGACTTGCTTGGGACCTGTCTCCCTTTCTTCCTTTCAATTGCTCCCTTCTGAATGTCTATACCATGCTTGCCCCACCACTGTATTTGTGAAGCACTAACTTATCTGGTTTCACAGGTTCATACCTAGAGAGAAATTTGCCCCACAGTGAATCGTATCATATCTGATTTAGATGTGGATGATATTTAGATGGAACTTTGGGCTTTAGACTCCATGCCAGAATGAGTAAAATTTGAACAGCTGTTGAGACAGAATGAATATATTTTGCAAGTGAGAAGGACATATGTTTTAAGGGGCCAGGGCACAATGTTATGGACTAAATGTTTGTATCTCCCCTAAATTCATTTGTTGAAGACCTAATGAGCAAGTGTGGCTGTATTTGGAGATGGGGCCTCTAAGGAAGTCATTAAGATTAATGAGGTCATAGGGTAGGATTCTTCTCTGTTAGAATTTCTTTCCTAATGAAAAGGGACACCAGAGTGCATCTCTGTCTCTGTCTTCCCATGTTCATGCATCAAAAAAAAGGCGTTGTGAAAACATAACAAGGAGGGGGATATCTGCAAGACAGAAAAGAGCTCTCACCAGAAACAAAATCAGCCAAAACCTTTACCTTAGACCTCTAGCCTCCAGGCATATGAAAAAAATAAATTTTTATTGTTCAAACCACCTAGTTGGTAATATTTTGTTATGGCAGCACAAGTAGGCTAATACAGTTGATTATATCAGAGAGGTAGGTAGGTATTGTAGGAAATGGTGACTGCTAATGAGTACAGGATTTCTTTTTAGGGAAATAAAAATGTTCTAAAATTGATTGTGCAATGGTTGTACAAGTGAATATACTAAAACATTGTATAATATATTTTAAATGGGTGAGTCAATAATACTTTCAATAAAAAAATAAATCATGTTTATTTTATTTTGAACAAAGTGTTCTGGATTGTTCTGACAATTTGTCTTTGTTCTACAGCTGACTTCAGTTATAAATACTGAAGTCTACCATTGTTATGCATTTTATATTGCTCACATTTTCTAAAAATATACACTCAATTTTCTTCAATTTATTTTTCCAATCCACAAAGAGTGGAAAATACAGGAAAAATATATCTTTTAAGGTAGAATAAACTAACCAAGATCTAGTAATGTTTTACTTTCTCTTATTTGGAAGAATTCATGTAAATGTTTGAGAAAACTTCCTACTCTTTTCAAAGTTATTTTTTTTATCTGAGATGGATACTTTTCCACAAGAGTCTTTCATCATTCAATAATCAAATTACACTGCCATGTGCTGGATTTTGCAGAAATTCCATTTTCAATGAATTACTTGGATTCATCTTGCTCATTTTATCTTGAAAATCATCCGTGATGCTTTACATGTATGTAGAAGGTATACTCCATCAAGGGCTCTCCATCTTATCTCATAGCATTGAATTAATTTCCTATTCATTTTCCTGGCATTTTATGTATATTCCCTAACATTTTATTCAATGACCCAGGTAACTTTCTTTTATATCTTTCTCAATGCCTTTTTGATGTCTGCTTTCTGTTCCTTGTGTACATTTTTAAAAAGTTTTCTGGCCCTGGCTGGCGTAGCTCAGTGGATTGAGCTCGGGCTGCGCACCAAAGTGTTGCAGGTTCTATTCCCAGTCAGGGTACACGCCTAGGTTGCAGGCCATGACCCCCAGCAACCACACATTGATGTTTCTCTCTCTCTCTATCTCTTTCCCTTCCCTCTCTAAAAATAAATAAATAAAATCTTTAAAAAGTTTTCTTTCTCATTCTGGAAAAATTAATAGTTTATTATTTTTACTTAAAATGTATAATATTTTAAATTTATATATAGAAACCAGAACTAAATTTTTGTAATAGTTAAATTTTATATTAATTTTAATAACAAATAAAAAATCCACAATAATTTAGAGGCTATAAAAAAGAATTTCCAATTTATATCTATGTAGTATAGTTTATTCACAGTAATGAATATCATTCATAAAATATTTCAATAGCAATTCATGTCATAATGAAGGTATTTTTTATTTAAATTAATAGTACAGCAATATTATCTGGTGCAGTGCAGTCTACTCTGATAAGTAACCAGAATTGAATAACACAAATAGATTGATGATGCTAAATTGTCTTATCTGTTCTGGATCTATGGGACATTTCAAATGAAAACTACAATTTGGGGTAGTCTATGAAGCTCTCAGTTTCAGGAGTACACATACCAGGCACTTTATTTTGCACCCAAATGTTACCTTTATATTTTTGAGTTATTCCATGTAATTTATTTTCTACCTCATTACATTAATGAATTTAGAATGGTTAAAAGTGGACCAATGAAGACTAGGAAGGGTGGCATGTGAAACTGGGAGATCCAGTAAGTGTTAGGAACTATTTCCTACATGCAAGGCAGTTGGTATTCACAGTAGGAAATGCATTGGATGTGAAATTAGAATTCCTGGGTTTAAATGTAAGTTCCTATACTGACTTGCTATGAAACAATAGGTATAATAGTGTGATTATTAACAGAAAAAGAGCTGGAACACACCACTTAAAATTCAAATACTGGCTCTATACTACCTTGGCAAGTTGCATGACTGCTATGTGCCTCAATTTCCCTCCTGTAAAATGATTATGATGATAATAATAGTACTTTATACGATTGTTACAAAGATGAGGTGGGATGACATTCATAAAACACAGAGATCAATTTCCAGTACATTCTATTCAATGTTAAATTTGTTATCATTGGCATTTATTTAATATTGGAATAAAAGCTTCCTTATTTCTTCTTTTTTCAATTTTAAAACAGTTCCTGTTTATTAGCTGGCTAGATTACAAAAATGACCATGGTAGATACCTTAGTTCATCCTTCTAATAAGCCTGGTTGATCTGGTCCTCCCTGTTACCAGCATCTCCACCTTCTACAAAATGTGTGGTCCTTTAATTCATTCCACCTAATGCAGAAGATAATTTGAAAAGCCACAGGAAGTTGTTTGCTTCTTTGAGGCATTTTCCAACAGTGTAGATGTCACAAATAAGATCCTCCATACAAATGATGTCATATTTACCAAAAGATCATGCAATCAATGTGTTATCTGTTGGGGAAATTCATTTGTTGTTGATTTTCCCATAACCAAGCTTGTAGATCAATTCATTTACTAATTTCAGGTTTGGGTACCCCCATACAATATATGGTTGCACAATACTCAGCATGTTAATTGAAGACTTGTTGAGCTTAACAAAGGTGCTACTGAAGGTCTGGCGAAGGCAAAGAAGTTGTAGCACTTTTCAGTCCTTTGGGCTCACACCACTGATACCTCTGATTCTGATGAAAAATGCCTATTTGGGTTTTGCACATACATAGAAGTTGCCAGCTTTTCTTGCCATTCTAATCTTAGTTCTGCACATGTGCCTATATTCCTTATGATAGTGTTTAGCTTTTTCATAGATAAGCTTCCTGGTTGGCTTTCAAAGCATCTTTTGGGCAAACTTCTTTCTCAGGCACTTAATTTTCAGCTCTGTGAAATTCCTTCCTGTTTTCTTAAGGGTTTCTGGCACAGCAGGAAACTTCTTCTCTTCTGTACCCTCCATAGTTTCAGATGAAAAAAGAGGAAGCAGAGCTTCCCTATTTCTAGGTTGTCAATATTAAATGATATATTTATATATTCACTTCTCAACATTCATTATGTACATTCTATATAGTGGGTATCATTCAATATGCAGTATTTCTATATCCAGATGATTCAGAAACACCCTCAAGAAGCTTAAAATCTGGTAAAGGAGATAAAATAATTGCATAAACTCGTAGAATGCAGTATAGAAAGTTACCATATGCTAAAACAGGTACAGATGACACACTTCATGAATTCAAGGAAACAAATGATCACTTTCTAGTGGAGCTATCAATAGGGACTTGATGGATGTGCTAACATTTAATTCAGAGTCTAAAAGGAAGCTAGGTGAAAAATTTGGAAGAAAGGGCAAAGCCATTCCTGGTGCTAGGCAGTGTGAGGAAAAGTATGAAGGTAGTTAGGACTAACCAGATACATAAAACTGCCTTAAAGTGGAAAGTATTCATTTCCACATTTTAAGTCTTGAGTGTTTTAGCTCTCACAGAAAAACATACATATACATTATTGCTTTCTAAGACAAATAAGAAACCAAAGCATTGCACAATAATTTCTGCAAGGGAACTTAGGCTTGTTGTTCATGAAGCATACTCAAATAGTAACAGCATGTTGTCAACCCAGACCTAACCCAGTTTGCCTTTGTTAACTGGGCCAATTCCCACAGTAGAGAGTGGGATGAGAATCTGCTGACCTACACACTACCCATCGCCCACTCAGGCACATTAAAGGATGGGCATCCACTTTCAGTATTCCTAGCTGAGCTCCAGTTCACATTAAAGAGGGGAGAAAACTGCAGCCACTGTATTTCTTGGCAAGTTGCTTGAATAAAAATAGAGATCTGCTGACTAAGTATTCACTATATCTGCAGACATTTCCCAGCTGGGGAAATAGACTTTTATCCCCTAATTTTTCCCCTTTTGAATATTTACTTAAATTAGTCCCTCAAATGTTCCTTTGCCACATTTTTTTTGAATTAGTAATTTAAAAATACATATATAAAAATATATATTGAATACTATATTTGTTCCAACTGTTATTAATTGCCAATCCTAAAATATTTGCTTTACTTTTGGAGATAAAACAGGACCTTCACATGTTAGTAATTGAGTCTACACATCAAAACAGTTTGTTTTTAGTTTGTTATTTTTAAACAATTATTTCTTATTTTAGTTTTTGAATAGTTTGTTTTATTGTATTTTTCCATTACCATTTATCCTTCCTGTACACTCTTCCACCTCCATTCACTCCCCCACCCCAGTCACCACACCGTTGTCCATGTCTATTAGTTCTTTTTCTTTTTGCTTGATGTATCCACTCCACCAACCCCCTAGAGCTGTTAGCGTGTGCTCTATGAGTCTGTCTCTATTTTGCTTATTAGTTCAGTTTGTTCACTAGATTCCACACATGAGTGAAATCATATGATACTTATCTTTCTGTGACTGCGTTATTTCACTTAACATAATGTTCTCCAGGTCTATCCATGCTGTCACAAAGAGTAAAACTTTCTTATTTTTTATGACGAACTAGTATCCCGTTATGTAAATGTACCACTGCTTTTTTCTCCACTCAACTGCTGAAGGACACTTGGACTGCTTCCAAATTTTGGTTATTGTAAATAACATTGCAATGAACATAGGGGTACACATATTTTTTGAATTTCTGTTCTGTGTTTCTTCAAATAAATTACTGCAAGTGGAATCACTGGGTCACAAGGCAGTTCCATTTTTAATTTTTTGAGGAAATTCCATACTGTTTTCCACAGTGGCCGTACCAGTTTGCATTCCCACCAACAGTGCAAAAGGGTTCCCTTTTTACCACATCCTTGCCAGCACTTGCTGTTTATTGATTTATTGATGATAGCCTTTCTGACAGGTGTGAGGCGACATCTCATTGTGGTTTTAATTTTAATTTCTCTAATTATTAGTGACATTGAGCATCTTTTCATGTGTCTGTGGACTATGTGTATGTCCTCCTTGGAGAAGCATATACCATGTTCATGAATAGGAATAATTAATGTTATTAAAATGTCCATACTATCCAAAGCAATCTATAGGTTTAATGCAATTCCTAGTAAGATACCAATGACATATTCACAAAAGTTGAACAAATATTTAATAATGTATATGGAACCACAAAAGACTCCAAATAAAAACAGCAATCTTGACAAAAAAGAACAAAGTTGGAGGAATCACACTACCTAATATCAAACTATACTATAAGGCTATAATAACCAAAATAGCATGGTACTGGCATACAAACAGACATATATATAAATGAAACAGAAAGAGAGCCCTGATATAAACCCATGCCTGTATAGTCAATTAATATTTGACAGAGAAGGCAAAAGCATACATTGGGCTAAAGACATTTTATTCAATAAATGATGTAAGGAAAATTGGACAGATATGTACAGAAAAATGAAAGTAGACCACCTTCCATGGCACACAAGAATAAACTCAAAGTGGATTAAACACTTAGATGTGAGATTCAAAACCCTAAAAATCCTAAAATAAAATGTAGGCAGTAAAATCTTGGACATTTTTCATAACAATATTTTATCTAATATATCTTGTCAGGCAAGGGAAACAAGAGAAAAATAAACAAATGGGACTACATCAAATTAAAACACTTTTGCACAGCAAAGGAAACTATCAACAAAATGAAAATACAACCCACTGAATGGGAGAACACATTCACTGATACATCTGATAAGGGCTTAATATCCAAAATTTATAAAAAACTTATGAAATTCAACACTAAAAAACAAATAATTCAATTAAAAATAGGGCAAAGCCTGAATGGACACTTCTCCAAAGAGAACACACATATATTTGTTTCTTTCTTTTAAGATTTTATTTATTTATTTTTAGAGAGGGGGGAGGGGAGGGAGAAAGAGAGAGAGAGAAAAATCAATGTGTGGTTGCCTCTCACTTAGCCACAAGTGGGGATCTGCCCTGCAGCCCAGACATGTGCCCTAACTGGGAATGGAACCAGCAACCGTTTGATTCCCAGGCCAGCACTCAGTCCACTGAGCTGCACCAGCCAGGGCATGTTTGTTTCTTATTAAAGAAAAATAACCTGAGCTCGTGGCATCATTATTTAACAAATGCATTCTGGAACCACTGAAGATTTATAACTACATAGGGAGATTTTAGAGAGCAGATATGATATTTTATTGATTCAACAAACACTCTTAGACCTTTTTCTAAGCACTTTACATGTATTAAATTTCTTAACCCTGAAAGTAGCCTTATGAAGTTTATCCTATTATTATCCTCATTTTGCAGTTAAGAAAATTGAAGCACAGGGATATTACATAACTTGTTTAAGGTTTTAAGCCAGAGTTTAAGCAGAGATGGGAGTCACACTCCAGGCTGTTTGTGTCCAAGGGTCATGATATCACATGTACAAATTAAGAAATATTCAATTCCAAATGGGACTATAATCTCAGGTTTTGTACATTTTTTCTTTTGCCCTAATTCAGGACAAAACTAAGGATCTTTGTGCTTAGTGATAATATTATGCCCCATAGGACAATGTTGAAATTATCTTGTCTCCATGTGACAGTAAAATTAACACACTCTAGGATAACATCAGCCCCCAAACTGACAATAGTATTTAGCTAAGGAGGGAGGTATTACATAAATTTAATGAGATAACACAAGGGGATATTCTGGCCATACAGAAGACAATATATTCACATTAGCTGAACTGAAAGGGGTGGCGATATGTGGTCTTCATGGTCTCTTCAATCAGATAGATTCTTTAGTTGCAAAAAATCCCTTCATTTACCCAAACATTTATGCTTGTATACAACATGTTTGAGGTACTTTTCAAAGAGAATGACAGGTACTGGGTCTATGAACCTCATAAAATTATAAACATTTCATTGCATTGATCAGTGAGAATTTTTATGACTATGGCATAGAGAGGAATTATCATCTAGTATTTAAGAGCATCTACTCTAGAACTCAATGAGCTGGGTTGACATTCAAGTTGGGCATACTAACTGTGTGATCTGATACAAATTACCCAACTGTCTGTGCCTCAGTTGCCTTGTCTATAAAATGGGGTTGATAAAGGCACCTACTTCATTGGTTTGTCATGAAGATTAAGTGCACTGATTCATGTGGAATGCTTAGATCACAGCCTAGCACATAGCAACTGGTATATCATGTTTTCTGCTCCTCTAAATAAATGTGAAAAGCATAAGTCTGTAAACCATCTAACTATGTATAGCATATTCAAAGAAGAAAAATTGGTCATTTGCTGATATACAATAGGCAGAGTGCTAATTACTGTGACTTAAAGAACAATGGAATAAAATGTCTGTTGTTTAGGAGTACATGGCCCCTGAGGGAGGTGAGCATGCACGATGGAGTAGAAGACCGGCTGCAGTTACTTTTAAGGAGGTAGAACATCTTAAACTGAAGGTTCTTTTATTGAAGATTCTTAAAGAGATATGTGATGGTGGCTGGTTACAGAGTTTGTAACTGAGGCTGACAAAAGCATTCTTGTTCTGTATTCTACAGTGATAAAAATGTGTGGACCAAGCAACAGAGGAGGGAAGGAAGAGAAGATACAACTCCAGTTATAGAAATGGTGGATTTATTTCTCTTAAGAATGTGAATAACTGGTATTTTAGGTTGTTTCTACACTTGAATAGTAAATATTTGCATTTCTTACAGCCTTCAGTAAAATGTGATATGCAAACACAATTGTTTTGTGTGTATATATGTGTGTGTGTGCTTTCTTTGTTCATTTGAAAAAATCAAGGAAAGGAGCTGAATTTCACATTTAGGATGATTATGTCATGAAATGGGAAAAACACACATAAGACAATGGAACAACCCATGATGAATTAATTCAATGGAAACAATCTATCAAAGCCTCAGTTGACCAAGAAAGGTCCCATGAATTGCAGGAATATCAAGGGGGTATTTGGGACTTTCCACAATCAGTGGAAGTATATTCTATTTACT
The DNA here is from genome assembly GCF_019186645.2 of Phyllostomus hastatus. NCBI lineage: Eukaryota > Metazoa > Chordata > Mammalia > Chiroptera > Phyllostomidae > Phyllostomus > Phyllostomus hastatus. The sequence goes on along the minus strand of NW_025333841.1, from coordinate 3,536,357 downwards.
CATAATGACAACCCTTGAAGATGGTCATATTACTTTTGTTTTATAAACAAGGTCACTGATGCAAAAAGAAGTTAAATACTATAACTTGCTCAATTTTATTTCACTTGTCATTCAATCTCCTCATTTTATAGTTGAAGAAACTTAGAGCCAGAAAACTGAGTTAAACAGCTAATGCATGTTAGTTGAGTTAGTAGAGTAACTAGAAGTTAGTCTGACTCCCAGTTCTAAACACTTGCTACTGCACCATACTTCATCCTCTTGAAGAAAACACTTGTGATTATTACTGATGTCCATAAAACAGGTGATTGGGTGGCCAATACTGAACACTGTGAAATGAATGAGACTGGCAGTAGACCTCTTACAACAGGCCAGAAAAAAGGAGAGTGTATGAAAACAACCTTTATTTCTAGCTCAGATAAATTTTGCACAATCACAGCTGGCTAAACTAGAGAGGAGTTCAAAAACATGTAAAAAAAAAAGACTTATCTTCACTTCATTTGCCAAAAACAAAAGTCCATATAACCAAAAGTGTCTAAGATAACCAGCCAGACAGATAAACAGCACCCTATTGTTATTTTATTTATTTATTTTGACCAGCAATGAACACACATGCTAAGTTGTTTCTTAAAACTGAAGTAGTTAATATGTTGTTGGCTATAACAAAACTTAAAATTGCCTACTAGGTTTCTATATGAGAATTGTGCCTCATTAGCTCACTTCAGAGAGCCCTTTCTGAATTCAGAGAGCCCTTTCTGAATGTGCTCCCTGTGATATTGAAGCAATAAATCTATTGTTAACAGATGAATTACACAGTGTAGATTGGTCAATTTTATGTTTTGTGACATTCTTTAACACAGATACTAGATCAGAAAGACTGAGTTTCTTGACCAAACATAGTAGGCTCCAAGTATATTTTTATTGCCTGACCAAACAAATGACTCAGTGAACTCTATACATGCTGCATACAGAATCTTGAAGAAATAGTGTCTATTATATTAGATACTTATATAAAATATTTAGAGGCCTTGATTCAGAAATATGACTCAAGAACTAACAGGAATATGAACTTTGCAATAGGTTCAAGAAACATTTGGCAATTTTCCATCACAAGAACATCTCACCTTCAGTTTATACTTGAAGGAATAAAATGTTTCCATGTAGTTTATAAATTCTAACAGTCTCTTAGAAAGTGATATACAATAAAGCAATGAAGCTAGAATACATTTTACCAAGTCATCCTTTTGGGAATGTCTATCTGTGAATCATTCCAAACTGATGAAAAACAGTGAGTTACTTAGACTGGGATGCAGAGTTGGATTACTTAGACTGGGACACAGAGTCAAATACTTAGCAGAAGACTGAAATGGTAGTTTATGAATTTGACTAGGATAGACAATCAATTTAGATAAGTGTAGACCTGAATGTGGCTTTTGCTCTGAATTTATAAAAGTAGGCTAGGTGAATACAAACCCCAAACTGGTCAATTCACTGGATAATAAATCAAGCATATAGGATGTTTCTTTTTATTTAATATTGTTCAACTACAGTTGTCTCCATTTTCACCCCATCAAGGCCCCCCACCCCACCCATCCCCACCTCTCACCCTCAAACCTACCCTCTTTGGCTTTGTCCATGTGTCCTTTACACAAGTTCCTTGATGACCTTTCCCCTATTACACCCCATTATCCCCTATTATCCCTCTCCCCCTCCTCTCTGGTTACTCTCAGATTGTCCTTTATTTCAATGTCTGTGGTTGTATTTTGCTTGCTTGTTTGTTTTGTTGATTAGGTTCCAATTATAGATGAGATCATATGGTATTTGTCTTTCACTGCCTGGCTTATTTCACTTAGCATGTTTCCAGTTCCATTCATGCTATAGCAAAGAGTAAGAGGTCCTTCTTTCTTTCTGCTGCATAGTATTCCATTGTGTTAATGTACCAAAGCTTTTTGATCCACTCATTTACTGATGGGCAGTTAGGTTGCTTCCAGCACTTGAAGATTGTAAACTGTGCTGCTATGAACATTGGGGTGCATAGGTTCTTTTGAATTGGTGTTTTAGGATTCTTAGGATATAACCCCAGCAGTGGAAATGCTGGGTCAATAGGCAACTCCATCTTTAGTTTTCTGAGGAAATTCCATACTGTTTTCCACAGTGGCTGCACTAGTCTGCATTCCCACCAACAGTGCACTAAGGTTCCCTTTTCTCTACATATTCTCCTGCACTTGTTGTTTGTTACTTTGTTTATTATGGCCATTCTAACCAGTGTGAAGTAGTATCTCATTGTGGTTTTAATTTGAGGACATTTCATTAAAATTAAAATACTAAAATCTATCACAATATGAATCTCACAAAGACGAGCCACATATAGTAACAGAAAAGGCACTGTAATTGAAGTCGGACAAAGCAAAGGCAAGATCCTGATTCTGCCACCTACCAGCTGCATAACCTCAGGTGAGCAGCTTACCCTTTTTCTCATCATTTCTCTCATTGGAAAAACTGGGACTACTTCACAAATATAGCCCAGGTGTTGTTATCATGCTTCTCTCATGCTCCATTTTACCATTTGACAATGTAAAGAAAACAGTAAAGAAGACTGAATTTGGAACCTTTCAGAAACTAAGCTTGTACCCCCAGTTCAAGGTATGATGACTCTATCATTGCAAAAAATACGTACAACATGCAAATAATATTTGAGAAAGGGGTCAGTGGATTGCTATAGAAAGTGAGTCTTTAATATATGTGTGAATATTTTTGATTTTTAAAATAACATATTACTTCTCTCCTCTACCACACAGAAGCAGTAAGACATCTATGCCTATATGACTTACATGTGAGGCATCCTGCACACTGAAAGGCAGACATTAGCCAAAGTTTACTTTCAGCCATATGAGGCAAAAATTATAAACACTAAAGAAACTGCTGAAATGTTTATTTATAAACATAATTTATAGCACACTATTTTCCAAACTTTGCTGTGTTCATTTCCTTTCCAAGTTTTCTGTTTTGTTTTCCCAATGAAGTAACTAAAACCAGTGCCTCCATGTTACAGTTGGAAATACCCCAAAATCAGCCCCCAAAATTGTATAAATTTGTTTTCTTACATATTCATTTCTCTTATTCAGTTTAAAAATTTGGTGTACCTATGCAGAATGCTTTTAATATTGTCAGTTTTGATTATTTTTCTATTCATATTCCAATTGATCAAACACAATAATATAAAATTATATAATAATTATGTAATTAAGTAGCATATAAACTGTGGACCTAATATGTGGATGTATCTAACTTAAGGTTTCTGGTTACTAGCAAGGACACCAGATGCTGCAAGTCCCATGACTATTTTGCTCTATAAAGAAATCATTATTTTCTTCACCTCTTCCCTCAGAATGCAACTCACATCATTAAAACCATTCACATTATATATTAAACTACAAAGACTGACACATCATAGCTTTGATAACTTATACATGAAACTACTATGGAGAGATTATTAAAAAATGCTAATGTAGTATTTTATATACACCTAAGTATAGTGTACTTAATATAGCCAGATTCCGTCTTTTAGAGATGATTCTATTATAATTCACAAAAGCTTGTCCATATTTAAATGTTCCACCACAGTAATAGTAGAGAAGAAAAGCAACTTGCAGATCTATTTCAACCCTTCCATTTTACCAGTCAATAATAAACTATGGCCTGGAGCTACAACTGGTTTTCTAATTTTCAATGCACTATCTATTGCTCCTTGCCACAGTGATGTCTTGAGAAAATGCTCCAAGAATTTGCATAATAAGAGATTTTTCAGTTAAACATTATGGAAAATTCAGATAGACAAAAAAGGAACACTCAGTAAAATAAGAAGTTCCTTTCAGTTTTACAAGTCACTGTTTGAGGACCTCCTTCTCATGCCCTACAGTGTCCTGTAGGGGACTGGTTTGTTTTAGTCTGGCAAGTGTGATTCAGCTCTGTATGGAAAATCTACAGAAGCGAAGTGGTATGCAGGAGCCAGACCTTCAAACCACGTTTTCCCTTGGGAACCAAGCCTAGAAAATGCATACAGACTGTTATGGCTTGCTCTTGCTAAAACTCAATCAACCTGGTCTGAAACAACAAATGTGTATTGTCTATCTTCAAGGTAATTTCCAAAGCCTGTGTGAATTTTCCCAAGGATAAAGCTAATCAGCTCACCACCATTCCCTTGTGCACGTTATTTTCATTTTCTTGATTGTACCTAAAATGTAGACAATAATATTCGATGTAATAGATAATAAATCTTTCTCTGATGTAAGACCCAAGAAAAACAATAAAAGCCTGCCTAGGCAAGGGTCAAGGCACTCTCCTCTTGAGGGAGTGGTGGAGGCATCCGTAGGCACTCTCCCCTTGAGAGAGTGGCCGTGCTGTCCCATTTTTCTCCACAGGATTGCTCTCTCCTGTGAATTTATTCTCGTCTTCAGTCACAACAGGCGGACTCTGCCGACCAGAGCCTGCCAAAGTGTCTGACCAAAACTGTTGGTTCAGAGATGAAATTACAAAGTGTTTCACAAGGATGATAACCAAAAGTCAAAATCCATGCTTTTCTGAAAAAAAGTATGCAAGCATTCTCTTATATTTTTGTGTCCAAAGTCATTCAGTTTCAGCTGCAGTCATACAAAGTCTACACTATTGTCTAATGTCACCTTTCCAATAGTGAGAAAAAACCTGTGGTTTTTGCTTATTTACATTGAAACCATGTTTCAATGTAAATAAGCAAAAGAGGAAATCAACATAGATTTCACAGATAAGAAATTTAGAGGTTAGGGAAAATTCCACTTAGAAATATCAGGTCTTGAAATAATTGTTAAACCCTAAATTGTTGGCAGCACTTTTAAGTTTTGTTAATTTCAGTACATTTTATTTGAATTTGGCATAATCACTGCTGCTACCCAGTTGATGGTTATAGTTGGTGTGGGTGATGTTAGCCAATTGTCAGCATAACAGCTGTTCAGCTGTCTGAGAATGCTGTCATTTTATTGAAAATGATCTCGTTACAAAGCAAGGAAGAAAACATAGATGTTGCTCTATTAAGCTTCTGGTGGCGAAAATATAACATTCTTCAAAGTGCCAATAATGGAATAGCAAACACAGAGGCAACTATAATCCCCTTACACAGAAATATTTCAATCCATTTCAAGTAGGAGGATGATGGTCCACCAAGCTTCAGAATCACTCATACTGGTTGAAGAAAATGCATTGACAGTTTGTGTCAGGAAGTTTATACTTTTTGTTTATCCTACTTGGGAGTTTGGGGTTCACTGATAATAAGTCACTAATTTATCATGGATCAAAGCAAGGTACTGTAAGGGTTTTTTGTTTGGTTGAGATTTTAGTTGTTACTGTCTTTTTATCCTTAAGAATATTGTGATTTAGTAAAAGAAAATAGTAGATAATAAAAATTAAATAGTAAAAAGTAACAGAAGTTAAGTATCCAGTGAGGCAAACAAGAAAAGAGCAGTTTCTAAAGTTTAGGTTAGTCAGGAACAATCTCCTGGAGAAGCTGATACTTCAAGCACAAGTATGATTTACACAAGCTTAGTAAAACAGGGAAGGTTTCAAGATAGCAAAGCAGCATAAATAGAGGCAGTGAAAAGGAGTGGAATTGAGTGTTTGTGGCACAGTGAGTAAGCCTGTTTACCAGAAGTGACTAGCTAATTCATGCAAAGAAGTAGTGGGAGCCAGGTGGGAGCCAGGTAGGAGCAAGAGCTTCATACTATAATACAGAAATCTGGGACTCCTAGGCTTGGATTGAAATAAGGAATTACCCAAATATGTTTTAAGTCTGTGGATTCTGTATGCTAAGGGTTTTGTTCAGATCAATGTGATGGTTGCCTGAAGAATGGATTAGAGTTGAAGACAAATAGAACATCTATAAATGCAGATGTTATATTTGTTTTATACAGAGAAGTTCTTATTAACTTTGAAAATGTGATGCATCTCAATGATGATCATGATACATAGAATTATAAACGTAGATGTGTGTTTGTATACATCTCTATATAAATGTAAATATATATGTGTACTTGTTATATGTTATATATAAATGCAAACATATATATAGATATATATATGTACTTGAGAGAATTAATTCACCTATATTGTATAAAATGTTATTTTTCCTATAAATACTTTAATAAAACATCATTGATTTTCCAGACCAACTCAAGTATAAACACTGAAGTAAAAGTTCATACACCTTGCTTAGGATTCTAAGTAAAACCATCTGAAAATTTCTTAAGATAGGTCTACCTAGTAACAAAACAACCAATCAGAAAGTAAAAAAATGAGTCATTTAAACAATGATTTGGGAAACTGTTTAGCAAAATGGAAATGCTTATGATTAAAATTTATATGAAGTGCAACACAGAAAATGATACATATACCATGGGTTAAATATTGATATATGGACAAGTACTAGCAAGAGATGTACACATTTAAGAAGATAGCATCATGGTATTATGGAGGATCATTGTTCAAAATGTAGGTTATTAGTTTGCTGAGGAAGTTCCATACTGTTTTCCATAGTGGTTGTACCAGTCTGCAGTCCCACCAACAGTGCACTAGGGTTCCCTTTTCTTCACAACCTCTCCACACTTGTTGTTTGTTGCTTTGTTTATGATGGCCATTCTCACTGGTGTGAAGTGGTATCTCATTGTGGTTTTAATTGTCATCTCTCTGATAGCTAACGATATTAAGCATCTTTTCATGTGTCTCTGGGTCCTCTCTATGTCCTCCTTGGAGAAGTGTCTGTTCAAGTCCTTTCCTCATTTTTTAATTGGGTTGCATGTCTTCTTAGAGTGAAGTTGTGTAAGTTCTTTATATATTTTGAAGATTAAACCCTGCCTTTTGACCCAGCAATTCCACTACTGGGATTATATCCTAAGAACCTTGAAACACCAATCCAAAAGAACCTATGCACCTCAATGTTCACAGCAGCACAATTTACAATAGCTAAGTGCTAGAAGCAATCTAGATGCCCATCAGTAAATGAATGGATCAAAAAACTATGGTACATTTACACAATGGAATTCTATACAGTGGAAAGAAAGAAGGAGCTTCTACCCTTTGCAACAGCTTGGATGGAGCTGGAAAGCATTATGCTAAGTGAAACAAGCCAGGCAGTGAAAGACAAATACCATATGATCTCACCTTTAACAGGATCCTAAACAACAAAACAAAGAAACTAGCAAAATATAACCAAAGACACTAAAATAGAGGACAGGCTGACAGTGACCAGAGGGGAGACGTGAGGGAATTTCAGGGGAGAATGGGAAGTATTTACAGGAACAAATATAAAGGACACGTGGACAAAAACTAGGGGGGGAGGCGTGGAAATGGGAGGGAGGTGGGGGGGATGGATGGGTGGGCTGGAATGGGAGTAAAAAAGGAATATACATGCAAAACACCCTAAATAAAATATTATGGAGATATACTTCATATGGATATTTATATTGGTATACAGGGTCCAGCAACAGTAATGCCTGCCTGAGTGTGGGTGGTAGGGTAATAATATTGGTGTTATAATTTATAGTTTTAATTTTAATATTTCACCTAACATGTCAAATCATGTGCTTGAGTGTGATATTGTTATGTTACAGAATTACATCCTTATGATTTACAATAAAAGAATTTGTAACAAAAAATGTAGGTTATTAGTTTCAATTCTATAATTTACAACTAATAAATCAATACAAATTTGTAGACAATTTTAATTATCTTGTTGATAAAATAGACAAAGTGTCTAGAATGGGTTATAGTCTAGGCACTAGATTAAGAAAACATAGTTGACTTGGCAGTAACTGGCCTGCATACCACCACTCCTCAACCTGTGCTCATGACAGATACCACTGATCAAACTTGGTTTTCTTCTCTTATCTACAAAGAATTCCCAGCAGCCACTATGAATAACTTAGAATCTTCACAAATGATGAAGCCTCTGTACCATTTGCAGCAAATAATAAGCTTTCTATAGCAGATACTCATTGGAGAAAATCTCCCATAAAATAAAATAAAAGCAGAAGATATCAAATTCCCACTTCTGTGAACCCACAGCTTTATTTACTTCAGGCCAAGATATGTCCCAAACAAATTTGCCATATTCCTGTCTGGACATAAATAAACTGAGCAAAATTCTAGCAAGGACAAGTCTACTTCCACTTTAAGCACTTTGGAGAAAATTTAAAAACAATATAAAAATGCAGTAAAGGATACTCGATAAATTCTATATTTCATTTACTTTGTCTATGTGGCTTCCATTAGTTTGGTGAATAAAATATGCATTTACAACTTCCATTGGAAGAATATGTAAGGATTATTTGAAAATTTCTTGCAATGTGGAAACTACTAGTGGACTTTCCCTCAATGTTAGGCTAGAGAAAACTCTTTTGCTGTTGCTGGTTGTTTTTTTAACCTTAAAAACTGTTGTGGTACATTGAACGTTTTTTGTTTAAGTCTCTTGAGTTTGTTCGCTGCCCATGAGCTGAAAACCTCATCTGGGATGACAAGAGAGGTAAATTTGTTATGGCCAGGACACACATTTTGAGAAAAGCACCTTGATTCTGACCTGATCATTGCCACCTCCATTCCCACACCCACCTACTGCTCCACTGCCATATGCTAGCAGTATATCTGGATGTTCTGTTCAATATTAGCAAGCATAAAGGCAAGGTCTACATACAAATTAGTGAGAAGATGACAAGCCTGGGCAATAATCCTTGGTTAAATTGAAATCTTTTTTTCACTCTAAGGAACAAATACTGCAAGTACCAAATGCAGACAGCACTGAACAGCAACTCTTCAAAACATAAGCATGTCTTTTTACCTGTGGATATGTACTTCCTGAGTTGACTGGCCACTCTTTTCAGTGTTGGATCAGTACCTACTCAACTTTCATTACTCAGCATACTTGCCATTTTCTCTGTACTACCTGCCAGGAATTCCAAACACAGAGTTAGTTATTCTTCTCTTTTAAGCTCTCTCTTTACCACTTGGTGTTTATTTCTGATATAGCACTTATCTCAATCTATTTTTCACTAGTATGTAAATTATTTGAAGGTAGGGAAAATGTTTCAGTAATTGTTGTAACCTTTGTAGAGTACACAGTGCTTAGCACATAGTAGACACTCAAATTTTTGCATTACTTAAGCAATTATGTGTGCAGGTCATATATTAAAGTTGGAAAAGGGTCTTCTAATGGAATATGGGACCAAGGAAACATCATGGAGTGTACCTCAAAGGTTAAATCAGAGCTAAGGAAGAATATCAAGGGCAACTTTGAGTAGTACATGTTATTCTTATTAGTTTTTATTTACTTATTTTTAGAGAGAGAATAAGGGAGGGAGAAAGAGAGGGACAGAAACATCAATGTGTGGTTGCCTCTCACACACCCCCAACTGGGGATCTGCCCTGCAACCCAGACATGTGCCCTAACTGGGAATCAAACCAGCGACCATTTGGTTGGCAGGAAGGTACTCAATCCACTGAGCCAGGGCTTAGTATATATTATAAGAAAATAAAATATAAAGTGTTCAAATAAAAATTTGGCTAACTAGAGGTGTGAGATCAAGAAAGAGAGAGTGATGATATCTGTGATTGACCAAGATCATGTCAGAATTACATTAAGGAAGCTGCCCCATCTTTCCACCATGTTTTACCTCCCTTAATTGCCTGGTTGCTACACTAGATTTTGTGTTTGTGTAAAATTGTCTGTAAGATTCAAGACAAAGAGGGAACCTTTGATACCAGCCTAAGAAATATGGACTGAATTTCACAAGCAATGAAGAGGTTGTGAAGTGTTTTGAGCTAGAGAATAATGATGTTGCCTCCCATCTGCATTCAGGGACATTCAGAAATGTTTGAAGACATTTTTGGTAGTCTCAAATGGAGGTGTTGGTAGTACTGGGATCTAGCAGGTAGAGGCCAAAGGCTTCTAAATATCCTATAATGCAAAGAACAAGCCCTCTACCATCAAGAATCATTTGACCTAAAACATCATTAGTGCAAAGTTGGGAAACCTTACTCTAGAGCAGTGTTTTATAAAAAATATTCTATAGACACTGTTTCCTTGACAATTACTTGATAAAAAGCTTATATATATATATATATATATATATATATATATGGAATATATATGGAATACATATATATGGAATATATATATATATGGAATATATATGGAATACATATATATGGAATATATATATGGAATACATATATGGAATATATATGGAAAATGTTGTTTACAATATACCCATCTTTTATTCTTTGTTTTATTCAAATTATATGCACTGAGCATTTATTTGATAGGCACCATGAGGCTATTCTGGAAATATACTAAAGAAAAAGGCAAACAAACTCTTGCTTCCATGGGATTAACTATTACATTGAACATTCATAATGTAAATTAACATGCTAGAGGCTCTGGAAAGTACTGTAATATAAAAGCACATTTTACTTTGTTTAACCCAGAATTTCTTAATATTTGATCACCTTCTTTTCAAAAAAACACACTCCTTATTAATTTTCCTCAGAATTATTTTTATTTGAAACAGTTTTAGAAACACAGTTTTAAGCCAATGAAATGAGTGCCAGAGAACAAGGTTATTGGACAGCTTGAAATCTGTATTCAGAGTGACCAGGAAGATTATTGTAAATGCCATAAAATAATAATATCAATAGCCTGAAATAGAGGATTCATGGTTGAAATGAAAAACAGAAGATGAATAGAAAATATATTTCAGAGGTAGAAGCAACAGCATTCAATGTGGTGGGTGGCAAGATAGGGGTATAAATAAAAATAACTCTGATATGCCCTGGCTGGTATGACTCAGTGGATTGGGTGCCAACCTGTGAACCAAAGGGTCACAGGTTTGATTCCCAGTCAGGGCACATGCCTGGGTTGTAGGCCAGGTCCCTTAGTAGGGTGCACATGAGAGGCAACCACCCATTGAGTTTCTCTCCCTCCTCTATCTAAAAATAAATAAATAAAGTATTTTAAAACTAACTCTGACACTTCTGGTTTTCAACATTTTCAAATTAATAATATACAGGCTAAAAAAATAGAGACTTGGATAATAGGACTAGAGATTTGGAAAAATATATATAACATTAGCCTTGGTGTTGGATTTAATTTTCAAGAGTAACTGGGAAAAGGGTTAGAGAGAAGAAAAGCATGGTCAGAACTTGGAGGAGTATCAACATTGAGGAAGTCGGTGAATAAATAGAAAATGCATGGAGGAGGTGAAGAAATAGAGACAAAGGAAGTGATACAAGGACTGTTCTGCTATAGGAGTCAAAGGTGACTATCAGTGCATTCCTGGCACTTAGTTCAACAATGATGAAATAACAGGAGTAAGGGGTAACAGAAAGTTGGGAAGTCAATTGGCCATTTTGAGAAAGCACCTGGTCCATCCCATACCCAAGCTCATATAATCCCAGGGGAGCAAAAGGGTTCTCTGGCTGATAACTCTCTCTTGCTCATGGCTAGCTTGCTTGTTACCTGGACTCACATGGTGCACTCACCTGTTCTCTCTGTGAGCCACATGGGCCTTAGCAGACATGTGGCCCATGGACTTTGGGAAGAAGCCTCTCTGGCTGTCTCTTGCCCACCTGGTGATGCATTGGCCAGTGCTTTCATGTGTTCTCCCAGGAGAACACAGCCTTGTGGTCCTAGCAGTCACATGGCCCATGGCTGTGTGGGCTCCACACTCAGGCTCTAGGAGGGAGCCTGAAATGAACAGCAGCTGGGAACAATATAAGCTATCTGGATGGGAACTATGCCTGCTTAGCGGCCACCTGCTAGCTCCAAAGGACTGTACTTTAAAATGAAGAAGGAACTCTTGACACTGGCTTTTGTCTTCTCCTTGCTGAGGATGGTTGAACTTTTTCCAGGGAAGAAAGAGGATATGGTCTTGCTGAAGAGAGTCCACCATTCTCCCAAATCATGTAGCACCTGCATAAACCTCTTTCCTTTTGCACCAGTATTTACCTTATGAATGTGGCTTTTGTGACAGCAGACAGCTGAACTTCCTCTTTTCTTTTTGTTTAGTTACACTACTGCTCTCACAGTATATGATTCAGTACTCCACAGTTCTTCACCATGGTGTGGTCCATGTGACATATGGGGATGTTGGTGCTACTTGGATCAAGTAGGTAGAGGATTGTTTTGTGTCTTGTCTATGTTTTGCTTTTTGGATCTTGGTATGCATTGCCCTGCATCTTTCTATAATAAATTGCATGTCCAGGCAATCAGAGTAGTTTTCCCTACTAGTCTTTTCTTTGACCTTCCTGTTTTATTCCTGTTTTCATTTTCTGTGATTTTGAGCCTTCAGTTTTCCCCTAGTAAATTCAACTCTAAAGGGACTACCTCTGGCTTATCACCTTAATATACAATCTATGTTATCAGTCTAAGTCTCGGGAAAAAAATAAGCATAACTGTTAGCTTTGGCATCTCATAAGAAAGTTATAATTACCAAGGCCTTTCTGGAACTCACAAAGATGTTAATTTGATTTTTTAAAAAATCTTGGTAATTCTCTTCACTGCTTAGGTCTTGAGGGACACCGACTCTTTTTTTAGAGAAAGAGAAGAAAAGAAGGAAAAAGATAGGGAGAGAAATATAGATGTGAGAAACACCGATCGGTTGCCTCTCATACATGCCCCAATCAGGTATTGAAACCACAACCTATGCATGTGCCCTGACCAGAAACTGATCTGGTGAATCTTTCACTTTGCAGGATGACACCCAACTGAGTCACACTAGTCAGCTCTTGAGTCATATCCACTCTTCTTTTAAATTAGGTGGCCATTGTTATTGTTTTTATAATATCAACTCTAAACTTGTATTTGAACATCAATGAACTCCAATGATCTCATCAATCAAATAAAGATCAGTTTGATGCTAGTACCTACTTCAAAGGTTATGGAGAGGATCAAATGAAACAATATATGAGGGAGTGCTTTATAAACAAAAGTATTGTAAAGTATTATTAATAACGTTTTTATTATTATCACCATCATTCTCTATCTTGACTGTGATCAGTTTTATACTGACTGTAGCCATACAATCATCCAGCAGGAAGGAACTTTGAAAAGTTCACCCAGCACTTAGTGTGGACCCAATATCTAGCAAACTTGATTCTTGGGTTTACTCTCAGTCTACCAATTTTGCCCCAATACGTCTATATTTTTTTAAAAATTAGTACAATAGGTACTGACTTGTTCCTCTATAGCCAGAATTTGCTAGGTATCTACAAACTAGTTATCAGTTGTTTAGAAACTTAGAAGGGATGCTTTTCTTCCTTCCAATCTTTAAATTTGCGATCTTCTGAAATGCAAAGGTAGCTAGCTCTTTATTCCTCTGTCCCACTGAGAAGCACAGGTTGAGGGACCAGAGACCAGAACAAGAAATAAAAAAGAATCTGACTATTTCACAACATACTGGCTGAGTGATGCTGTACAAGTAAGTTGACCTGTATGTGTTCCAATTTCCTCATCTTTAGCATTAACATAATGACAATATCTACTCCATTTAGTCATTAGGGATATCAGAAAGATTCTCTTTCAGGCAGGTAGCATAATTTTGTTCCTTGTAGACTTCTTATATTTATATTTTGTTATAGTAATTATTATCATTTTAAAAATATATATGATTGTAGACCCTCCTCTCTTGTTGCCACTCAAACAAAATATAAAATGCCATTTTATTTCTAATGTCTGCCACATTACCTTTACCCTTCTTCCTACTACTTAGCAACCCCCCCCATCCAGGCTATGTTTATATTATTATACATTAGACTTCACACAGAGATATACATGTATTTATCTAATATCTGCCTCAAAGCTTATCTTACTACCTTGTTAACAGGAGTGTCACAATTCTTCAGTAATAGAATCTAAACCACTTAGTCTTTGGTGCACAACTTTTTGAAAGTATTTGCTTCTCTCATGCATAGTGAAAACACTTTCTCTGTACTTTCAGCAATATATTGGTGCCCATCATGGAAAGGTCATATTTTATAAAATGACATATGCCAAAGGCAACTTCAATATTAAAAGGGGCCTATATATTTGCCTACTAACTTTGTAAATATCATCACATGAAACCAGTTAGCAACACTTTTATTTAGGAACTGTCATTGGAACAACTAGAAACACATTTTACACCGTATGAAATATTAGCCACTGAAAATTGCAGTATATCTTGGGGTATATCCAAGAGGAGAATTTCTATGTGTTTTAAATATTCTGTTAAGGCTGGAGAAATATTCCTCTTGGGTTTAGTTTTTCTGCAATGTAATATATACAGCCAAAGACATTGAATGTACTTTACAGACAAGTTAAATGTTAAATTAAATAAGAAAGTAACAATGGATAAAATACTGAAGCATATCATTGCAAAATAGTCAACCATGCAATTCTGATGTGCTTTCCAAAATCAGAAAAAGGATTTATGACTATAAAATATCATTTGTGTATTCTATGGGCATTCTCTGATTTATTAATGGTGAGCTCAGCACTAAAATCAAGTTTATTTCTTGATTTAATGAATCAGTCACCTTTTACATATCAATATCATTTTAAAACTTAGAAATAATAGTTTTTAAGATTTGCATATGTGAATAGTTAGACAAGCTATGATACATTAATTCAATGGATGATTGCCTAACTATTTTAAAGGACATGAAAGTGGATGGTATATTATATGGATGTTTACATATGAAATAATTTCCAGTTATGGAAGCAAAATATAACATAATGCACAAATACTGTAAACACAATTCAAAATATGTTCATATTACTAAAGATTGGAAGATGATAGTGAAAAAGTTTTGCATTTACTTTCTTCTTTTATAAATCACTGCTTAGCTGCACAATATATAAGTGAAAAGCAATTTATAATCTTTGTATAATATTGAAAAATCCCATGGTTTAAAGGAAACTTCAAGGTAATCTTGTCAAATATCCTCTTATTCACCTCAAGTCAGTATAAGAAGCAATGTTCGGAGAAACTATGTGCTGCTCTCAGGAAGAAATAGATATAGGTCCTTTTGAGGAAAACAAATCCTTAAAACCATTGACATTGAGTGACAGAAGAAAGTTACTTAAGAGAAAAGATCAAAAGATAGATAATATGTGCATTTGACTAAATAATGACTAAGGAGTTACTGCCTACAGGTATTTAAATATCATAATAAAAGATGAAAATTATAGAGATAATATGAAGGGTATAATTAAAAATAATTGAATTAAATTGAGAAAAGGAACATGTATCCAGAATAGAAAATAAGTCCCCAATTTTCATTAGATAAAATATATTATACCAGAAATTAACCTTCAAAGGGAGACAGCAAATTCTTTCAATGCTCAATACATGAAAGCATCATACAGGTCAAAGACCTGAAAGCAGAAACACTGCTCAGTTTCAGCCATGGACAAATGGCATGGAATGTGTTTGATCTCCCTTCTCTCTCATTATTTCTCTTGAGTAATCTCATTTGTCCAAAGTAATGATGGCTATCTTTTCATCTTGTTTTTCTCTTCCCAACATATCTGGCAAGGGCTGACACTCCCGTGTGAACAAACAAGAGAAAACATAGGAGTAAAAAAGTTTTAGAAATCAAAAGGTAATTCAACTAAAGCTTTCTATTTTCCTTAAATCTAATTTTATTTACTCTCCTAAGGGGGTCATTTTCCCCCTGCTATCTAAAGAAAGGGTATATCTTTGCCACATAAATTATATTTATTGTGTGTATTATTACTATTACATTATCATTATTAAAACTACATGGAAATAATAATCCCATAATAACAGAAGGATACAAAATGAAAGGTATGATTCTTCCTACTCCTCCCTTTCCTCAGAGGCAATGATATTTGTACCAATTGTTTTTAAATTTTCCCATAACTCTAAATAATTTCCTTATACCTGTATTTCTTTATTTATAAAATATAAACAAAATAGCAATAACCGTTAACTGTTTCCCCTATCTGTTCTCCTCTTCTTCCATATTAAAAGAATTTTTAGCTGGGTGCATATCTGCTCCACTAAAGACTCTATTTCCTAATTTTTTTTATCAGACAGGTGAGGTCATGTGACTAGTTCTACAACGAATAGAATGTGAGAAGAAAGTATGTAATTATTTTCATGTCATAATCTTAAAGTGAATGAATGAGTCTTACTCTCCTGATTTTCCTTAATCTATGACCTAAAATAAAGTTATGATGGTTGAGCTAAGCATTAGTATGGATAGCAAGGTGATTGTTGTTTTTTGAGGATAGCATAGCAACATAATAAAAGGAGCCTAGGTCTCAGATCCTGTTAAACCAAAATAACAGCCAGGACCAACTACTTAAACTGTTGTATTAAAGGAAAAAATATTGTTTTGGCATTTGTTTGCCCCAGAAACATAGTTTATATTCCAAATAATAAAATGTACCTTTTTTGTATCTGCTCTGAAATGTGAAAGATTTAACTCATTCCCACTACTACTTGTCCGTTCTTTCTCTTCTTTCCAATTTTGTAAATTATGTTTTAGTTTAAAAATTTTTCCTTTCTGATATTACAAAAATAAGATATTTAATTATTGTTGCTTTATCCATCAACTTTAGAGAGCATCTCTTAACTCTGCACTACAGCAGTTATGTTACCATCTTTCTACTGCTCTCTTCTATCCCCCTTATTGTTAAGCTATATTCTATTTGTAGTCTGCTTTTAATTATAATTGTATTATGTGCTCTGCTTGTAGATTGAGTTTAAAAATTGAAAATCAAGAAAACTACAGACAGATATCTTTCATGAACATATTTGCAAATACCCTCAACACATTATTAACAAATTGAATCCCATAATGTATTTTTAAAATTATACACCATAACCAACTGGGAACTATCCAAAATATACAAGGTTAGCCTGACATTCTAGAATCAGTTAATATAATCTATCCTATCAAAAGGCTAAGAAAGAAAAAATATCACATGATCACACCAACTGATGATGAAAAAGCATTTGACAAATTTCAATACCCATTCATTATATATGAGGTCAGCCTGGAAAAAGTCCAGCCATTGTTAATATAATGCGAATGGTTTATGCAACATCAGTGTAACCTGGCAGCCAAAGAGAGTGGACTGAAATGCATACATGTGAACAATGACAACTTCCCTGTACTAGTCAATGGGGGCAGTAGACACTGTTGAGTGAGAATGTGTACTATGTGGCTGTCACATTCAAAATAACTGTTAAACTGCATCAAATTTTACAATAAGCTTGAACATTCCTCCCTGGAAACTATTCGGATGATTCAGAAGGCTTTCAGGGATGAGGCAATGAGTACAGTGCAAATAAAGTATGGCACAGATGCTTCAAATAAGGTCAAGAATCTGATGAAAGTGATCCACATTCCGGAAGGCCTGCAATGAGCAGAACACCTGAGAATGTTGAACATGTATTGGCTGCAATCAACAAAGACTAGCACCTGACAGTGTGAAAACTAGTAGCTGATCTGGGGATTCCAAAACACTACTGTGTCTGAGGTTTCAATGCAGGATCTTGGCATGAAAAGTGTCATGGAAAAATTCGTTCCATGGCTTCTGCTACCAGAGCAGAAAGAACATCATGATGCAGTTGCTAATGACTTGATTCAAACTGCTACCAGTGAACCAGATACACTCCAGAAGGTCAAAACCAGAGATGAATCATGGGTCCATGGCTATGATCTGGAAACGAAGGCCCAGTCGTCCCAATAGAGGTCACCTGGTTCTCCACACCCAAAGAAGGCACAGCAAAGTTTCAGACCATGACCCTGACCATGTTAACTGTGTTTTTTGATTGAGAAGGTGTTGTCCATTATGAGTGTACCCCTCCACACTGAACAATTAATGAGGAGTACTAACTCAATGTTCTTCATGGTTGAGAGATCAATAAAATGAAAACAGCCTCAGCTATGAGCAACTGGTGATTGGCAACTTCATCACAACAATGTTACCAGTCATGCAACATGTCTCTTGAACAGTTGTTTTGTGAAATATCAAATCACCCTTGTGACTCAGACCCCTACAGCCCAGACTTGGTACTTGTGGCCTCTGGCTTTTCGCAAAACTAAAAGCAACTTTGAAAGGGAAGAGATTTCAGAGTGTCAAAGAGATTCAGGAAAATACTATGGGGCTGATGGAGATTCCAACAAAGGATAGGGAGGAAGATGTTGGCAATGTAGGTGGGAGCTGACCTCACTTGTTAGTGTACCCAACTTGGAAACCTAGCCGATCTTCCAAAGAACAGAGTGAACAGTCAACAGAATCTCAGCTGATATGAAGTTTGGAAGCCAAGGTGTGCAGAGGACACTTAGAAACGGGCAGTAAGGAAATTTTTTAAGCCAACAAGAAGGTCCATGGGCCATGAACCAGAGACCACGGCTGCCATGGGAGCATTTGAGGAGAGCCGGGTCAGTGATAGCCACTGAGCTTCTCCTTTCCCTCCCAGAATGGCAAGTCTCAGACCTGCACCAGCAGCCTGCACACATAAAGTCGCTGGGGGTGGATAAAAAGGCAGTAAGTGACACACAGCTAGCAGTATACCCAGCTGGGAAAGTACCAGAGAAATTGGGGAGCTGGGTGACACCTGGAGCTGGGAGAAGAGAAGAGCCATGACTGGCCATGACACAGACTCTGTACTGGTCAGAGTGGAAAGCCAGGTGCTTGTTAGGAGTGGCAGGCAGCACCCAAGATGGCTTTTCTCAAAAAAAGAATTGAGCCACTGTGCAGGGACCTTGCATGCACAGGGACCTCACTCGAGCAGGGGTCAGGCCAACCAAACAGGGGAGACGTGATTTGCTACCACTCACTGCACCTCATGGACTGATCAAAGGGTTGTATAACAAGGTAGATTATCAGCACCAGCCTGATGTGTAAATATGCTGAGTGGAAAGTACAGGTTGCACAGCACTCTGAGGGCCTGGGTTGGATACTGGGCACCTGTAATTATTGTAGCCCAGACTGAGTCCCCATCCTTGCAAAACAATGGAAGAGGAAAATAAGGGAACCCAGCCCCACTCTGCCAGCAGGATCCAGGAAGACCTGAAAAAGTTTTGGCAGGCATAAAATCTGTAGGAGGCATTTTTTCCCCTCAAGAGTAAGATAATCGGACCTGGAGCTGTGAGAAAACCAGAGAGGATCCAGAAAAAGTCAGAAGGTGAACATCAACAGCTGAGACATATTTCACTTTGCTATCTTTCAGAACTGGCTTTTTTATTTTAATTTCTCTTCTTTCCATTTATTGAGTTTTTTTCTGTTTTATTTGTTTTTATTGTTTGACTTGTTTTTCATTCTCCCTTTCATATTGCATTTTAATTTTTCTTCTTTCACTTCACTCACATTTCAAATAACACACTACTCTTGGTCTTTTGCTTTATAGTCTTTTAATTCAGATTATATATTTCTTAATATACTATTGTTATTCCAAATTCCACACAGCACCCTTCCCTGGTCTTAATCCAATTCATCTTCATCTTTCTTCATTTTGTCTTCTGAAAGCCTTTTGTTGTTGTTGTTGTTGTTTAAAGATTTTATTTATTTATTTTTAGAGAGAGGGAAAGGGAGGGAGAAAGAGATAGGTAGAAACATCAGTGTGTGGTTGCCTCTTGCAAACCCTTACTGGGGACCTGGCCCACAACCCAGGCATGTGCCCTGACTGAGAATTGAACCAGTGACCCCTTGGTTCGTAGCTCTTGCTCAATCCACTGAGACACTCCAGCCAGGGCAACATTTTCTTTTTGTTTAATTATATTTTATTTTATTGATTATGGTTTACCGTTGCTCTGATTTTTTCCCCTCTGCCCCCCTCCACCCAGCATCTCACACTCCCACAGGCAGTCCCCACACCATTGTTTATGTCCAAGGGTCATGCATATAAGTTCTTTGGCTACTCCATTTCCTATACTGTAATTTACATCCCCGTGGCTATTCTGTAGCTACCTATTTGTGCTTCTTAATCACCTCATCTCTTCACCCATTCCCCTATACGCCCCTTCTATCTAACATCCATCAAAACTCTCTCCCTAGCTGTGATTTTATCTTTGTTCTTCTTTGCTTGCTTTGTTCTTTAGATTCAAATGTTAATACATATGTATTTATTCCCATTTTATTGGTCAAAGTTTTAATCTTCTATTTCTTAAATAAGTTCCTTTAACATTTCATATAATGATGTTTTGGTGATGATGAACTCCTTTAAATCAAATATTTTTCCAGACCTTATATTGAATTTCTTATTTTGGTAACCATACTTTTAATTTTGCTAAACTGCTCCTTGCCTCTGATTATTCTTTTACACTAGAAACTTATTTTTATTTTACAGCTGTATATCTTATCAAATTTTTCTGAAAGAACAAACCAGGTTTTGGAGTTCTCTTCTCCTCCTTAAAAGACTACATGTTTCTTCTGGAATAAGATGTTATTTTCTTGGTCCCTCTTTTTTTAATATATTTTATTGATTATGCTATTACAATTGTCCCATTTCTCCCCCTTCATTACCCTCCCCCTTGCACACCCTTTCCCACTCACATTCCTCCACTTTAGTTCATGTCCATGTGTCATAAGTTCTTTAGTTTATACATTTCCCATATTATTACTGCCCTCCCCCTATTTTCTACCTACCATCTATGCTACTTATTCTCCATACTTCCCCCCCCACCCCCTTTCCACTCCCCTGATGATAACCCTCCATGTGATCTCCATTTCTGTGATTCTGTTCCTGTTCCAGTTGTTTGCTTAGTTTGTTTTTGTTTTGTTTTGTTTTGTTTTGTTTTGTTTTGTTTTGTTTAGGTTCAGTTGTTAATAGCTGTGAGTTTGTTGTCATTTTACTGTTCATAGTTTTGATCTTCTTTTTCGTAGATAAGCCCCTTTCATGTTTTATATAATAATGGCTTGGTGATGATGAACCCCTTTAACTTGACCTTATCTGAGAAGCACTTTATCTGCCCTCCCATTCTAAATGAAAGCTTTGCTGGATAGAGCAATCTTAGATGTAGGTCCTTGCCTTTCATGACTTGCAATACTTCTCTCCAGCCCCTTCTTGCCTGCAAGGTCTCTTTTGAGAAATCAGCTGACAGCCTGATGGGAACTCCTTTGCAGGAAACTGTCTCCTTATCTCTTGCTGCTTCTAAGATTCTCTCCTTCATTTTTACATTGGCTAGTGTAATTATGATGTGCTTTGGTGTATTCCTCCTTGCGTACAACCTCTTTGGGACTCTCTGAGCTTCCTGGACTTCCTGGAAGTCTATTTCCTTTGCCAGAATGGGGAAGTTCTCCTTTGTTATTTGTTCAAATAAGTTTTCCACGTGTTGCTCTTCCTCTTCTCCTTCTGGTACCCCTATAATTCGGATGTTGGAACGTTTAAAGATGTCCTGGAGGTTCCTAAGCCTCTGCTCACTTTTCTGAATTCTTATTTCTTCATTCTTTTTTGTTTGGTTGTTTCTTTATTCCTTCTGGTCCACTCCATTGATTTGAGTCCCAGTTTTCTTCCCATCACTATTGGTTCCCTGTGCATTTATTTTCCTTCATGTCACTTAGCATAGCCTTCATTTTTTCATCTAATTTGAGACCAAATTCATCCAATTCTGTGAACATCCTGATCACCAGTGTTTTGAACTGTGCATCTGATAGGTTGGCTATCTCCTCACTGCTTAGTTGTATTTTCTCTGAGGCTTTGATCTGTTCTTCCGTTTGGGCCTTTTTTTTTTTTTTGCCTTGTCACCCCAGTTAGGTATGAGGGGCAGAGCCTTTTTACCAGGGCGGGGCAACCCAGTCACTGGGCATGTAGGGGCAGGGGTGGAGAGGGAACAATGGTGCTTGATCCGCTCTTTGTCAGATTTCAGTCCCTTCCGCCACTTCCCCCAAGCAAACTGGGCCTTTCTGGTACTGATTATCATGTGGGTGGGCTTGTGTATGTTTTTGGACCCTGTGGGTCTCTCCAACAAACTCCTATGAGGCTGGGTGTCTCGCTCAACCCCCACAGGTGTTTTCAATCCAGGTTTTGAGGTTTTATTTCCCCCACACTGGGACCCTGGGTTGTGTAGTCTGTATCGCTCCCCGGTTTTGCCTGGTTTATCTGCACATGAATGTGGGACCACCCAGTCAGCCAGCTACCTTGCGCACTGTGCCCCACTTCACAATTGCTGCCTGGCTGTGTCTGCCTGTTGCCACTCTGCGCCTGGGATCTGCCAGCACCTGCCTGCGCACCCAGGGCCTGGTCTTGCATGCCCAGGGTTTGTCAGCTGCTGCCTTGCACACCTGGTGCCACCACTTATTTTGTCTTGACCCCTCTCCACCCACCCACCGGACTCTGCCCCTCCTACCGGTCTGGATGAATGTGTGCATCTTAACTCCTTGGTTGTCGGACTTTCATACAGTTCAATTTTCTGTCATTTCTGGTTGTTGTTTCTAAATTATTGTTGTCCTTATTTAGGTTGTGAGAGGAGGTACAGTGTGTCTACCTATGCCTCCATCTTGGCCGGAAGTGTCCTTGCTCCCTCTTTTCTTCAGTTTTCCCAAAGTTTTTAATGGTTATTGGTTTTATGTTCATATTTTTTGAAAAAACTAGTGAATGAAGTCAGATAGTTTATAATTCCCTCCACTGTTAACAGTCCCTATTATAAATGGCTAGCCCAAACTCCACTTCTTTCTGCAAGTAGTAATAAGTTATTTAATCAAAAACCTTGTTTTATAATACTTTTTATACTTGCACTCTCCATAACTCTTGTTTCTGGAGAATTCCACTGAGCAGGAGAATCTTCTCCCCTACTGGAAATTTCATTTACAGATGCTCTGAGCTTTGTTTCACTCTGCTCAGGATCATCTGTTAATATGGCCCCTTGATCTTTCCATCCTCCCAAAATTCAGCACAATCTTTGTCCACTAATACCTCATCTCTGTCCAAATATCCTCCACATTTTCATTACTTTTTTCCATTCTTTTTGCATTTTTATTCATTTCAAAGGATTTTAGGGAAGGAGAGAAGAGGTAAAAAATGTCTTTTATTTAAAATCAGAAATAACAAATTTTTGCTTTTAAGAATTTTGTTAGTATATTCATGCATTAATATTTAGTCACATAATCTATGTCTTCAAACATTTCAGAAAACATAATTGAAGAATGGATTTATTAATTGCATTAAAGAAAATGAACAAACTAAAGCTCTTTCATTATATTAGATCTGGGTAATAAGTATTAATATCATTCACACAAATCTTACTATCTTACAATATATTTTATGCTTTATATGATATATGTCATATATCATTTAAATATTTTATTCTTACATCACTTTTTGAAATAGCTTTCCAAGTGTAAGCAATAATTTTTCT
Organism: Phyllostomus hastatus; assembly: GCF_019186645.2. NCBI lineage: Eukaryota > Metazoa > Chordata > Mammalia > Chiroptera > Phyllostomidae > Phyllostomus > Phyllostomus hastatus. Next base: position 3,512,972 of record NW_025333841.1, on the reverse strand, counting down.
ACATTGCAGCCTCAACAAAATCTCCAAAATAGTAGTGCAAGCTAAAATTAAACCAAACACTAAAATTATCAGAGGCTTTTTCCCTAACATTTACCTCATTAACTTTAAATTGAGGAATAAATTCATTGAGAAATATATCAATCTAGAAACCTCAGTGAACAACTATTAAATCTGCTTCTCTACACACATTAATTGGTAAGGTTAGACCTTTGAACTGAAATATCAAACAAAGAAAAAGAAGTATTTAAAGTGTAATTTACCATACACTTGGTAAAGAAGGGAACAGGCCATTTGTTTTCTCTGTTTCTTGGACTTCAGTGAGACAAAGGAGTAAAAGTAGCCCATTCTCCACAGTTGAAGAATTCCCTCAAATGGCAGGTTATTTTTCAAAGCCTCTGGCTGAATTCAGTGAAATGCCCATGTGTGTCTTTATGATGCCATATATACTATCTTTACTTTGAATGATGATTATAATACTTTATATAGGTTGAGTTTAGTTTCTGGTCTGAAAGCCAGTTATCTGGAGAGTGATTCTTTAACAGTATGCATGTTAAGAACGAAGCAAGACACCAAATCCCATATATCACCAAAACTTACTGAAATATGACTTTTACATTAATGTGGGTAGTGGAGGAAGGAAGATGGATCTTTGAAAATGTCATAGTTCGGGGGAATATAGTTAAATTCTAATAATAATAAGAGTGACACTGAACCACTTGAAAGTACAGGGAAAAAGCTAAAATCTGAATATCTCAAGGTATAATTTTAAGAACATCTTGGGTGTATTGCAAGCATCCTCTTCTTATCTAACAGATGGAGAGGAAGCTTAAAGATTGGCCATGTTAACATTTGCTGCAAGCAACCTATTTGCTTTGATTTGTGTCTCATTGTAATGTTTCCTAGATCTGGATGATGGTTTTAATTTTTAACATATCAACATACCTACAGGAAGAAGGCATTGTTTTTTAACTCATCTTATTTCTTATAAATGTACAGCAATTACCAGTAAAATGAATCAATTCATCATACTCGTATATTGAATTAACTAGACACTATAGAAAAACTACAGATCCATTTCCATTATTGAAAGAAAATCTAATTTCACCTGACATATTCCAATCATATTCTCTTTGCAGCTCTGCTAAGTAATACCTAGTGGGCCAGCAATTATTCTTGATGTTAATGGCCAAAGTGATTCCAATAGCTTCTCAAGATAGCAATGCATCAGTATATATGTTATGTATAAAATTTCCTGCTAATTATTATTATAGCTTCATTAATCACCCACTATGTAAATAAGGTTTATATCATAAAAAGCAAAGGGAGACTTATATTTAGTCTAGACAGAGCTCTGTGAAGGTATCACCTGTCAGGTAGAGAAAAAGATTCCATTTGTAGAATCACAATCTCCTTTGATCATAGATGAAATTAAATGCAATGATTTGATACATAAAAATTTAAGTGAGATGTAATTCAATTCCATGGTATTTAGTAAAACCTATGTATAATTTAAAAAGATAAATTACAAAAGCACTTAGACAACAGTTAAGTAGGAAAGAATAAAACAAAGCATCATTGTCACAGTTAAATAAAAGAAGGTTGTGTGTGTGTGTGTGTGTGTGTGTATTTACTAAGAAGTTGTCAGAAGAAGATTACACAGGAAACAACCTAAATGCCCATCAGTAGATGAGTGAATAAAAAAGCTGTGCTACATTTACACAATGGAATAATGCACAGAATTGGAGGACCTGGAGAAAGTTATTCTAAGTGAAATTAAGCCAGTCAGTGAGAGAAAAACACCACATGATCTCACTTATATGTGAAACATAATGAACACAAGAAACCAATGAACAAAATAGTAACAGAAGCTTAGGTATATAAAACAGGCTGATAGCTGCCAGAAAGGAGGTGGGAACAGGGCAAAAGATGATGAAGGTTTTAACCAAAGAACATTTGCACACCCATGGACACAGACAACAATATGGGGATGAGGAGAGTACAGGGCTGGGGGAGGTGGGGAGAGGGAGGGAAAAAGTGGGAACAACTGTAATAGCATAAAACTGCAAAATAAATGAAGTGTATAGAATGGGCAATAAAAGATCACACAATTATCTGAATATAGGAGATGAATAGAATTTACATTAGTGACAAAGAAAATGAACAATCCAGAAAGAATGAACATAACTATAAAAATGTTAGACATATAGGATTGATACCAACCTAAATGGAGATATTTTTTGGGATATAATGAAAGACATGAGATTGAAATAAAGCTCCCTATTATTTCTAAGAATCTTTATCATGTATGAAAACATATTCACATATGTAATCTCATTACTAGAGTTATTATGCCCACCTGACAAATAAAGAAAAGACATTTCAGAGAAGAGAAATTACTTGGCTGTGGCCTCATGGTTAGAATGGGCAGAACTAATATTCAAACTTATTCTTCTCTAACAGTATACGGCCGTATTTGAAAGCCAGGGAGAGGAATTTCATTCTGCAACCCTGGATGTCTTGCCACAAGTATAAGATGTTTAGGGAGAAAAATGATTTTACTCATATCAGTAAGTGCATCCTATTTCCATGCCTAAAAATATTTAACTATTAGCCAAGTTTCTCAATTGAGTTAAATTTTAGAAACCAGATTCTTGGAGAACTAAGCCTTTTGAATATTGCACTAATGTTTTCTCTAAAATCTCACTCTTCCCACTTAATTCGATCTAATTAATTTCATAATACTGTTATCTTGTTGAACATTGAGATATCCAGAGTCATCCTGCTATTCTATTTTCTTTTCTTAACTCATCAATTTCATATAAATCTCATTGTCTACTGTATTAAATATGTGTGAGCCATGCATATCAGATTTGTCACTGTTACAATAATCCTGACTCTCAGAAATGTGTGCTCAGAATATTCTACTGGATTCTTTTTTTTTTTACTTTCACTCTATCATTTTCTCATATTATGTAGGTAGTGGGAAGAAAATCTTCTTTAAAAATAATTAAATCCTCTAGTTGATACTGTGTTATATTAAATAATAGTAATGATGATCATGATAGAATTCTATAACTCAATACTACTTCTAAATTTCCAGTGCATAAATAGTTTATTACAGTGGGTAATAATATGGTTATTTAGTCAGAAATACCTGTGATAAAGTCTTTGCACTGCCGTTTATTAGCTATATGATCTTGGGAAGTTATTGAACCTTTCTGAAATGCATCTTCTTCATTAATGCAACCAAAGTATTAATATTTTACATGCTGGACTGCTAGGTGGATTAACTGACATAATGAAGGTAGAGCACCTACCATTAAAATTCTTGTATTAAACTTTCAAATGACACATGGAATCTAATCTGATTTACACAAAATTATGAATAAGCTGTGTGTTATCATCATATTAGCTTGCAAGATGAAGAATAAGAAAGGCAGAGATGCTTAGTGTCTTGCCAAAAGTCATTTTGAAAACCTACAATAATGGGATAGAACCAAAAAGTATCCTCTTTAACCCTCTCAATGACTCTAGGTTTGGGAGTATTAGTTTCCCCATAATGAACTGAAGTTCAGAAATAATGAGTAATTTTTTCCAATGCCACGCAACCATTACATGGCAGGAAAGAGACTTGAACCCAGCTGTATCTTAGCCATTTAACACTGACAAATACCAAAAAAAGGAAGTGCCTTAACAGTGTGTTGCCATATGCTTGCAATATAAATCTCACATCCTGAATTGTTTCATTAAAATTGCCTTTAAACTGTTGAGGCAATAATCCAAAATAAGAATATAGTAATAAACTGTGGCCATGATAATTTAAAAGAAGTCCCTGCAAGAAGTTGTTTATCTCCAAAAGTCCACAGGTAAAGTAATCTTTGTCCCTCAATTGTTTCTGAATATATGGACAAAAGACAGACTAATAAATAAGATGTTGTCTACACATGTCCCTCACATGTTTAGATAAATTTAATGGATGAGTCTTCAAATGATGTTATTTTACCCAAAGGGAAAAACTCCAAAATAATGACTCATTTGTCATTGTCCAAAATTCCCTTAAGATGTAGATAAAGAGCTCCCCACATGTAGTGTTTCCTAACCTGTACTACTGCTATAATCTTAAAGACCCACAGAAAGAGGTACACCCTTCACTGTCCTTAAACTGCCTTCCTTATTAAGACAAGGAACTTTAGTTAAGATGGTATCCCATCAATTTTCCTTCCACACTTGGAAAGTGAACATGGCATAAGTAGTTCATTCCTTAAATTTCTGTACATGTATGATTTTATAAGAGGGTTGTTTTTGTACTAACTGTATCTATATCTTAGACAAAGCATCCAAAAATAAGTTATTATTTGCCACCAAAAAAAGCCTGATGACTTGGACAAAGTACTTCATCTCAAATGATACTTGCCTCCACAATGTCACTATAAAGAACTGTGAGCAAGGTCCAGGGAGCACTTTGTCCCCAAACTTGACCTGTATACATGATGGGACTTGAAGCCCTAAATAAGGAATTATTTGTCCTCAAATTTTTGTGTAACTTAGTAAAATGACCACAAATAAAAACCAGATTGTCCTGACGTTAGCTCAATCATTGAAAAACCACTTGAAATCTGAAACTGTGTGTTCTAATCATGTGGCCATAGTCTGTCCAAAAATCACCAAGTAATTCAAATACTTCCCCAGAATATCCCTGTTCAAATGGAGAATCACTCTAAATCAGTATATTGGTGTGTCCAGGAAGTATCCAGCCATGTTCTATGAAAAACAGAAACTTTTATTGAAGATACAAGATACAAAAAAAAAATTCTGAATAGGATGATGCCTCAGTCCCATTCAAATAGCCACCTGCGAACCTCACACAGTTCTCCTTAAGTCTCCTCCACTGTTGAAAACACTGCAAAATCCTTTGCTGGAATCTCCATCAGCTGCCCTGTAGTATTTTCCTGAATCTCATTGATGTTCTGAAATCTCTTCCCTTTCAAAGGTGATTTTAGTTTTGGGAAAAGCCAGAAGCACAGGATGCCAAATCTTAGGGTCATTTGATGTTTCACCAAAAAACTCTGCATGAGACTCGATAAGTGAGGGGGGCACATTGTCATGATGAAGCTGTCAATCACTAGTTGCCAATAGCTGTGGCTATTTTCATCATATTGCATTCTCAACTGACAAAGAACATTGAGGTAGTACTCCTTACTAATTGCTTGGCCTGAAGGGGTGAATTCATGATGGACAACTCCTTCCCAATCAAGAAACACAGTTAACATGGTCTTGATCTTGCTGTGACTTTGCCATGCCTTCTTTGGGCATAGAGAACCAGGTGACTTCCATTGGGACAACTGGGCCTTTGTTTCCAGATCATAGCCATGGAACCAGAATTTATCTCCAGTTTTGACTTTCTTGAGGAAATTTGGTTCATTGGTAGCAATTTGAATCAAGTCATTAGCAATTGCAAAAAAAAAAAAAAATGTCCTTTCTGCTCCGGGAGCAGAAGCCATGAAACAAATTTTTTTTGTTGTTGTTCAAGTACAGTTGTCTCCATTTTCTCCCTACCACTCCCCCCACCCCACCCATCCCCAGCTCCCACCCTCAATCCTACACTCCTTTGGCTTTGTCCATGTGTCCTTTACATGGAACAAATTTTGCCATGACATATTTCATGCCCACATTCTTCATCAATATCTCAAACACAGAGGTTTTTGGAATCCCCAGATCAGCTTCTAGCTCTTGCACTGTCAGTCACTGATCTTTGTTGACTGTATACATGTTCAACATTCTGAGGTGTTCTGCTTGTTGCAAGCCTTCCAGAATGTGGGCCACTTTAATCAGATTCTTGACCATATTTGAAGCATCTGTGCCACATTTTATTTGCACTGCACTCATTGTCTCATCCCTGAAAGCCTTCTGAATCATCCGAATAGTTTCCGTGGAGGAGTGTTCAGGCTTAATGCAAAATTTGATACAGATCCATTGCTCTACTTGCTCAGTCATTTTGAATGAGTGGGTCACACAGTACATATGCTCATTCTACAGCATCTACCACCCCCACTGACTAGTTCAGTGAAGTCATCATTGTTCATGCATGCACATTCCAGCTCACTCTCTTTGGATGCCAGGCTACATCAATGACCCGCAAACCATTCCTGTTATATTAACAATGGCTGGACTTCTTCCAGACAGGCCTCTTTGTATGTATCCTATATCATTAACCTTCAGCCAATTAATACAAAACAAAGAGTTCTCTGTCCACAATTAGTATCTATACACAGAAAAACTATTTAAAAATAAATGTTGTCAAAACATCACCAAACACATAACCAGGGAACCCTGTATGAGAAATATTTTATTTCTTAAACTTGCCTGTCTGTAGAGGCAAAGAGGCTTAAGAGATGTTGGTCTCTCATTTGTCAATGAATGCTGGGTCAGCAAAAGCCTAATTCAGACTTACTAATTCTCATGTTGCCCCTCAAAACATAGAAAAACATTACCTCATAAAACTTTTATTGAAGGAGGAGATGTTCAAGCTGCCCTTGCATTCTTGGACAATGAGTCCTAAGAAGGAAGCTATTCTCCCCAGATAATCCCTGTATTTAATAAACTGCCAAAGATTTCTTTCTTTCTTTTTACAAAACTGAACAATAAGGTTCAAAATAAAACACACATATATACATCAATATATCAAAAATTAACCTTGTGTTTTTTGACAAACATCCACTCATTTGTTTTCCATGTCCATAAAAAGATTTGTTTTTCCTTCAAGCCAAAATGCCATTTTTCTACACAGTTGCAAGGCATCTATGAAAACCTATCAATCCTTTGAAGTCCGATGGTTGCTCCTGAAGCCAGGGGCAGAGGCTCAAGATCCTCCTTCAAATTTTAAGACAAAGTGTGCCTTCAATAGATTAACATTAGTAAAACCTCTTTGCTTCATTGATCTGATTTCTCTGAGTCTCTTAAGGAACAAAATCCTACTCTCCCAGCTGACCCAAATTGTTACATAATACAGTTAAATAATATGGAATGATGAAGAAAGCTATCTCCTTATACCTGAATCAGGAGTTGTTCAGATTAATATAATATGTGATACTAACTAATTTAAATAGCTTTCCTACAAAAAATATTCCACTCCAATGAGCGGAACAATACCAAGCTAAGAGAAATATGCATTATCTCTCCAAAATTTTGTCCAGATACTATTAGACTGAGGGAAGGGCTACACTCATAGTGAAGACCTACCTGGGTAAATGGAAGAAAAAATCATAGCAAATACTCACACCTCAAAACCTGATTGGCAAGTACTAGAGCCAAATGTAAGATGAGGGGCAGCTGCTGCAAGATCAATCTTAAACTTATAAACCTATCAGTACCTCAGAATGTGTGTATGAACTCGTGTTGAGAGAAGTAAGCCACAAAGGTAACTTATATCTTGGAACCTGTGTCAGAGCTGCCATAACTAAAGCTAGGGCCACTATCATAGGTGGCCTATGAGTTGGACAGTGTTGCAAGAATAGAAGGGAGTAAAAGTAAAGAATGTAAATTAAATGAAAAGGAAACTGTCATTATATCTCGTTCACACCTCAATATCTCATTTTAGTTCCCACAGAAGGGATGAGAAGAAGAATGTGTAGTATAATATGGAATATATTACAGCTGACTTGAACAACATAGGGAGTTAGGGTTGCTGACCCCTATGCAGTTGAAAATTCATGTATAACTTTGACTTCCTCAAAACTTAACTGTTATTAAGTTTTTACCTATTGTAGCCTATTGTTGACCAGAAGCCTTTCAAATAGAATAAATAGTCGATTAACACATATTTTGTATGTTATATGTGTTACACACTCTATTCTTACAATAAAGTATGCTAGAGAAAGGAAATGTTATTACAAAAATCATAAGGAAGAGAAAATACATTTACAGTATTGATTGAAAAAATGTATGTTTAAGTGACCCACAAAGTTCAAACCCATGTGGTCCAAGGATCAGCTGTAGCTTTATATTTCTGTGTAACACACATAGAGGTAGCAAAAAACAGCAATTTATCAACTCGCCATTTCCATGCATCATGAATCCAAAACTTATTAACTGGGTTGCCTGCACAGGGCTTTATAAGTCTGAATTACAGTGTTATCCAGGTATGTCCTCCTCTGGAGACTTGACTGGGGAAAGGATTGCTTCCACACTCCTTCAAGTTATTGGCAAATTCTATTGCCAGTGTGGTTGTAAGACTGAGGTCCTTGTTCACTTTGCTGACTGTTGGTTGAAGACTGCCCTCAACACCTAGGACATTCTCAGGTCCTTGTTACACAGCCCCCTTCATAGGCCCTCTCACACATCAAGTATCTTTTTGCCTGAAAGAGCCCAGGCCATTTTTGTAAAAAAAATAATTTATTTATTTTTAGAGAGAGGGAAGAGAGGGAGAAAGAAAGGGAGAGAAATATCAATGTGTGATTGCCTCTCACACGCCCCCTGCTGGGGACCTGGCCCACAACCCAGGCATGTGCCCTGACTGCAAATCAAACCAGTGACCCTTTGGTTTGCAGGCTGGTGCTCAATCCACTGAGCCACACCAGCCAGGGCCCCAGACCATTTTTAAGGAGTCTTGTGATTAGATCAGGTCGACCTGAGTAATCACCCTATTTTAGGTAAAGTGATTTAGGATTTAAATTACCTATGCAAAATCCCTTTACTGCAGCACTTGTCTGACTAAATAAGTGGGAGAAGGTGTGTTTACAACAGGATTGAGAATATGGGGTACATCTCAGAATGTTGGGGTACATCACTACCTGCTAATGAGAACAGATGCTCAAACTAAGGCACCTCTCTTTCATTAGTAGTTGAGCACTACTCATTTCAACATAGACAATATTGCCCCCAAAGGGGTGAAAATTGATTTGGGCACTGGGGAGAAATCTTGAATTTTACAATGCTTTGGAGTCCTCCAAAGCTCTACCTGACAAAATTGTATTCATTGATATTTAATTTTTCTCATTAGGGGAAAATTAAATTAAATTGAAATTAATTTAATTCATTCATTGGATTTAATTAATAAATTTATTAACTTATATTCCATTTAAATTTAATTTATTTTTTGTCCTTAGGAGTCCAGTAATAACAGAAAGGTTGAGTAACTCAGTTTTTAATGATTTTCCTGCATCTACATTTTACACAAATTTCTATTCTCATTTCTGGAACTGTCATAGTTGCCTCTGTATATTTTCTTCCTTTATAATGGGAGAAAATTTACTTACTGCCACCAGTACAAAGTACATAATAACTTAAACTCATTGAAATGTTGGCCATTTACCTTTATCATCACCTAAAATTTTGAGTTACATCCTCAATACAAGAGTTCAAGAACACATATCACTATGACTAGAAACCAAAAGAAACCCAATACATCTTTCATTAGTCTGTAATGCAAAAAGAAATGTCATCTTAACCTTTAAATAATGAATTTATTTGGCTAGAGATACTAAAATTTTGGTGCCCTCTCCCTATGTGTCAGGAAATGTTAAATTCATATATCTGACTCAGAAATATGAATTCTAGGTATCTATTGAAATAAAATTTTCAGAAATATGGACAATTTATGTACAGTATCTATCTCAATATTGTTTACAATAGGAAAATATACATCAATAGTGAAATGTTTCAATAAATTACATTATATCCATAGGATCATTTATTAATCTAACATTTAAAATGATGTTTAAAAAGATACATAAAGATGTGGGCATAAGCTTAAGATATAATGTTAAGTAAAAATTAGGATGTAAAAATGGAAGTACTGTTTTATCTGTATGTTTTATATGCACATAAATAGATATAAAGACAAAAATATCAGCAGTGATGGGATAATGGGTTATTTTATTTTATTTCTGATGTGTATTTGTATTTTCCAAATTTCCTATGATGTAAATATATTACATTTATAATTAGAAAAAGAAAACAAAAAATGAGCTTTAAGTTGAGAAACAGTATAACTTCAACATGCTCATTGCATACAGAGGCTCATATTACTGAGTTAAACACCTGTTTTTTACTGCTGTCATCCGCCAACTCCTAGTTGTTCTTGAAAACTGTGTAGCTCCCTCATCGCTGTCTTCCCCTCCCTCCTAATTCTGACACTGATTAGCATGTCAAGGACATTAAGTATCCAAGATTGATGACCCATGATGAAGCTTAGACTCTCAGGTCTTTTACACCTTAGATACAACTACATTTACTTCCAACTACTGTATATACCCACTCCAATGATCAATTCTGGATCTTGTCATCACTGGTAATTTTACCACTTTTGATTTCAAGCACACTCCTTTTCAACCTCCTATATTTCCAGCTCACTTGTTCTAGTAACCCAATGTGACAACTTTAGCTCATTGGAACCTCCACATTATTGACCCACACACACTTTTGCCCAAACCCCATTGAGAGATGAAACCAAAAAAGACATGCAAATGGCTAACAGGTACATGACAATGTGCCTATTTCTACAGCCTTATTTTGTGTCACTCTACCCTGTACTTGCTAGTCTCTAACCACACATAAAACATTCCAAATTTTTCCCTGTCTCATAAACTGTTCACATGTTTTCCTCCTGACTATAATCTCCTTCCCACTTCTCTACAAATAGCTGGCTTCTTCTTCAGGGTAAGTTTTACCTGTCAGTCTTTAGGGAGATTTTCTTGTTCATGATTTCTAAATAAGATCTTTCCTCATCCTTACCCTACCTCTCACTGTTACTCTATATCACAGCTATCTGTTTCTCTCCAGCATTCATCAGGATATTAAACATTCATTGTTCACTCATTTTCCATCTCCACCATTGAGCTGTAAGCTCAATGATAGTAACAGATGTCACTGTGTTCAGCCCATGTCCTCAGTACCTTGATCAGTGGCAAAAAAAAAAAATAATAAGCATTTCCTGGATAAATATATGAATAAATAAATGGCTATAAGGTACAACTCACAGACATTATTAGCTGGTATTACTGGATTGTAGTATCCAATACATTGAGAAAAATATCATTAATATGCAATCAACAAAAATTGAATATACATTCCAAATGCCAGCTAGTGTCCATAATAGGAAATGACAATAAAATCATGAATGACTGTTTTCTCTTTTCAAGTGAAATCTTATGTTATCTATATATGAGTACCTAGGAGTATTGATCTTTTTTTGTGCCTTACTTAAAAGGCAAGTTATAACAAATTCAAGAGTCTTAAAAATCTGAAATCTAAAGTCCTAGAATCTTAGTCCTGGATAGAACTTTCAACATTATCCAGGACAATACCCTCACTTTGCAGGAGAGAAATTATTAAGTCATGAACAGGTGGAATGACGTCTTCAAAGTAATACAAGTGGACTTAAAACCCAGTCCTCCTGAACTCTAATCCAGTTTCAGATATTTTCTCATCAATGTCCCTGGGTAAAGGAAAAGTAGATTTTCCTTGTGTAGAGCTCACTAAAAACCATTATCAAGGAGACACATTTATTTAAACAAATATATTTTGGAATACATGCTGAAACTGAAACACAATTCATCGATTTGATTATTGATCAACCCTGCTGTGGAAGTTGAGCTTTGGCATCCACACCTCAAATGTCATAATTTTTTATGTGCATTGAGGGAAAGCTAAGGATTAGCCTGGTGGTATCAAATATGAATATCAGTTAGGAGTAAAGTTTTATGAAGTAAATGGGGTTTAACTTGCCAGTTCTTTTCAATGGAAACTAATCTGGAAATAACTTTGAGAGTAATTTTAATTATAATGAAGAATATACTTATAGATTCAAATAGAAGATGGTGGCCAAGTAGGTGGAAACTGAGCCCACTTTCTTATGCCCTCACATGGATTTTCAGCTGATCTTCCGACACATGAGCTGAACAATCAACAGAATCTCAGCTGATATGAATTTTTGAAACCAAGGATACATACAGAGGATACTTTGCACCATCCAGTAAGAGATTTTATAAGTTTAGAAGGAAATACACCATGTGAAGTGTCTTCAGCAAAGGAGAGATTGGACAGAAAATGTAGCTTCATGGCTCACTCCCATCCCAGAGCAGGGCCTTGGTCTCACACAAGGAAACCCCCAACACTAATCAAGAGAGACTTTGGAGAATATGCAGAGTCTAGGAGAAGCAGGCTGCATGCCCACAGTGAACCGCACATCGATAGCTACAGAGCCAACCAGAAGAGTTCCAAACAGAAACTCTATCTCCTAAAACTGTTGGAGGCACTGGCCAGCCCTGACCGAGGGAGACTTTGTGCTTTTCATGGAAGTGGAGCATGCGGACAGCTGGCCCATGGCTTGGGGCTGTTGCATGGGAGCCACGTAGAGTCACTTTTTAAAAAGGGAAGCTGAGGAGTGGCAGGGACAGGACCCCATGTTTATGCATGCAGCAGCCTTGCCAACAAAGAAACCAGAGGAAAAATGCAGTTTGTTACCACTGAGTCCAGCTGTACAAGAAGAACAGAAACTGGCATGCTGAAGGGACTCTTGGTCCTGACCCAGTGAGGCTGGTGAGCGGAAGGCTGTGCAGAGTGGAGAGTTCAGGTCTGAGTCACCTGCAAGAGTGGCAGGCTGGGGACTGGAAGGCCAGGAGCAGAGGGCCTGAGATTCATTGCAGCCAGGCAGGTCCCCTCGCCAAGAAGCATGCTCGACCCCCACCTACAGGATTGCAGGTTCTGCATCTCAGTGAGGCCAGGCTCAGAAGCCCCCTGCTCTGCACATATCCATAGGAGAAAGAAGGAGAATCTCTTAAAGAGCCCTTTCTGAACTTCTATCAGACACTATGAGCTATGCTTGTTCCTCAGGCCCTGATCCATTGAAACCATCAGAACCGAGAGCTTAGAGACAGGCACAGCAAGGGGTGTTCAGGGTCCTGCCCCATGTCAGCTCTTATACAGACCTGCCATAGCACCAAGAAGGAAAGAGCTGACGCTTTTACACAGATTGCCCCCTCATGGGAAATTGACAGGTAATTCATCAGAAATTATACATTATTGGAAATAATCTGCAACAAACCAAGATGTGTGACCAGAGGGGCGGGGAGAAACACTCCCTCCATCTTCCCTGAAGACTAAACAGCACCTCTTGGGATGACCCAGAGAATTAACCCTCCCAATTACACCAGATACCTTTTCTGGAAGCAGGTGAAAGTGGTACTGCTGAAAGTGCTCTCGGACATTATATGAAACACTCTTGGGCCTCATGCTGATGGAAAGCCAGCAGGGCAGCATAGGGAAGACCAGCCAAGTCTGAAGGAGACAGCCATAGACTGTGGATTGCTTGTAGTCTAAAACAGGTGGTCTAGGGCTAGACTAGGACACCATCTGACATTACCAGGGGAAGATCCAGAAAGAGAAGACAGTGGCAGACGGTAAACTTTGCTGAGAAGAATTCCACCTCAGTCTTATTCATGATTTGCATTATTTTTCCTCTGGCATAGCTTTTTAATATTTTTTGTTTTTCTTCAAGTTTGTTCCTATTATTTCACCATTTTTTACTCTAGTTTTATTTCAAATCCCATATTTTACTCCTCCCTTGACCTATTCCAATTTACTTTCTTTCTCTTTCTTCTTACTTTTAAGTGTATTTTATTGACTATGCTATTACAGTTTTCCCTTTCTCCCCCTTCTCCCCATTCTGCCCTGTACCCCCGACCATCCAGCATTCCCCCACCTTAGTTCATGTTCATGGGTTGTACATATGAGTTCTTTTAGTTCTCTGTTTCCTATACCATTTTTTATCCCTCCCTGTCTATTTTATGCCTAGCAATTATGCTTCTTCCTCCAGGTACCTTTCTCCCCCCAATCCTCCCTTCCTCCTCCCCACTGAAATCTCTCCATGTGATGTCCATTTCTCTGATTCTGTTCCTGTTCTAGTTGTTTGCTTACCTGTTTATTTCCATTGTTTTGCTTTCTTTTATTTTTTAGGTTCATTTGTTGATAGTTGTGAGTTTGTTGTCATTTTACTGTTCATAGTTTTGATCTTCCTTTTCTTAGATAAGTCCCTTTAACATTTCATATAATAATGGCTTGGTGATGATGAACTCCTTTAACTTGACCTTGTCTGAGAAGCACTTTATCTGCCCTTCCATTCTAAATGAAAGCGTTGCTGGCTAGAGTAATCTTGGGTGTAGGTCCTTGCCTTTCTTGACTTCAAATACTTGTTTCCAGCCCCTTTTTGCCTGCAAAGTTTCTTTTGATAAATCGGCTGATAGTCTTATGGGAACTCCCTTGTAGATGACTCTCTCCTTTCCTCTTGCTGCACGTAAGATTCTCTCTTTATCTTTAATCTCGGGTAACTTAATGATGATGTGCCTTGGTCTGTTCCACTTTGAGTCCAACTTCTTTGGGACCCTCTGGACTTCCTGGACTTCCTGGAAGTTTATTTCCTTTGCCAGTTTGAGGAAGTTTTCCTTCATTGTTTGTTCAAATAAGTTTTCAATTTCTTGCTGTTGTTCTTCTGGTACCCCTTCTAGTACCCCTACAATTCAGATATTGGGACATTTCCGGTTGTCCCAGAGATCCCTCAGCCTCTCTTCATTTTTTTGAATTCTGATTTCTTCCTTTTCTTCTGGATGGATGTTTATTTCTTCCTTTTGTTCCAAATCATTGCTTCGAGTCCTGGTTTCCTTCCTGTCACTGTTGATTCCCTGAATATTTTGCTTTATTTCATTTTGGGTATCTTTCATTTGTTTTTTTCATTATTCGACCAAGCTCAGTCAGTTCTGTGAGCATTTTGATTACCAGGGCTTGAAATTCTCCATTAGATAGGTTGGCTTCTCCTCATCACTTAGATCTCTTTCTGAAGCTTTGCTCTGTTCTTTCATTTGCACCAAATTTCTTTGTCTCGGCACACCCATTAAGTTGTAAGGTGGCAAGGCCTTAGTATTCACCAGGGCAGAGCAACCCTCCTTGCTCCACTGCAGTGCTGCCTGTGGGGGAGAGGCCAGAGAAGGAACAATGCAGCCCACCTGCTCAGGTCTAGCCCACTTTCCAATGAACTCTCCTATGAGAATGGGAGTTTCTTCCACTGCAGCAACTGGCGTAGTCCACAGTCAGCTGTGTCTCAGTGTCCCGTTCAGCCAGCCCCGCCCTCACAGTCCACTGCCTCGCCTCAGGTTCTTACCAGTCTGGTTGTTCTGTTTGACTATTTCTTTAATTCCTTGGTTGCTTGGTTGTCAGAGTTCCATGCAGTTTCATTTTCTGGCACTTCTGGTTGTTTATTGATTTTAGATTGGTTGTTATCCTTCTTTTGGTTGTGTGAGGAAGTGAAAGGATTCTACCTACACCTCCATATTGGTCAGAACTCTCTTTCTTCTTATTTTTGTTTTAAATTTTATTTTTCCCTTTCTATGCCTTGTTTCTATTCCATACTCTTACTATTTCTCCTCCCTGCAGCCTCTCAAAACCATTTTTCTTGCCATTGGTCAACTCACATTTTTCCCTGTCTTATAATATCCTTATTCTCTCTCCACTTACATTAATCTTTGTTCATTTGTTGCTGATATGGTAGTTGATGCATTTCTTCAATTTTATTCTTATATGGTCACCATTTTTGTATTTCAAATCTTAAATTTTACTGTTCTGCTCTCCTACTTCATTTTGCCTCCCTCCTGCCCTTTCTCTTTATTTTTTCTTGTTGTTGTTTGAATTTTTCCCTCTCTTAGCCAGGTTTTTATTCTTTACTCTTATTATTTCTTCTCCCTCTATTCTCTCAAAATCACTTCTTTGCTTTAGACATCTCATAATATTTTTTCTTTCTTTTTTCCTTCTTACTCTCTTTTTACCTTTATTAACCTTTGCTCATTAGTCATTGATATTGCTGTAGGAGTTGGTTTTTTTTCAGTTTTGTTCCTATTTTCCAATTTTTTAAAACCTCATATTATACTCTCCCCTTTTCTTAGTTAATTTTGCTTTCTTCCTTCCCTTTTTATTTACATTGTACATTTTATTTTATTTCTTTCTTCACCTTGTTTCTGTTCCTTACTTTTATTATTTCTCCTCCCTTTACATTCTCAAAATCATTTTTCTTTCTGTTAGTTATTTCATATTCATTTTTCCTTTCTTATAATAGCCTTAATCCATTTCCATCTTTATTAATAGTTGCCCATTTGTTGTTGATAGTGTGGTTGTACTTGGGGGGTTTTGTAGTTGTGGTTTTGTAGGTGTGGGTTTTGCTTCCTGGGTTGTTTTGTTTTGTTTTGGCAATACCTGTAAAACAGCATAAAAGACAGAGTGGGAAGTGTGAATCTCAGTCAAGCCAGCCAGAAGGAAGATCCCACCAAAGAATGACCCAACAACAACCAAAACCTAATTATCAGAAGAGAGCCTACATAAAAAGCATAAAGGACATCCCAAGAGCATCCATCTCAGGAGATCAAGGAGACCGCACCACTGAGTCCCACAGGTCTCCTACCACAGAAGGTCACACCATGAAGACAGGGAGTCAAAGCAGATTGATCTAAGATGCAGAAACAAACAAGAAGGGTTGCCTGAAATGGAGAGACAATGAAACAACTTCCAAACAAAAGAAAAGGAGGAATCCCCAGAAAGAGTGCTAAATGACATTGAGGCAAGCAATCTGTCAGATAGAGTTCAAAATCATGGTTATAAGGATGTTTAAGGAACTCAGTAAGAACTACAAGGAACTCTATGGGAGCTAAAAGGATTTAATGGGAAGTACATCAGCATGAAAAAGGACATAGAAACTATGAATAAGAATCAGGGTGAAATGAATACTACAAAACCTGAAATGAAGAATGAACTAGAAAGAATCAAAACCAGGCTACATGAAGTAGAGGACTGAATCGGCAAGTTAGAAGACAAGGTAGAAAAAACACCCAGTTAGAGCAAAAAACCAAAAAGACTCAAAAAGAATAAAGATAACCTTACTGATGTATCTCAAAGGACTGAGTGAACCAATGGGTCACCGGTTTGATTCTTGGTTGGGGCATATGCCTGGGTTGAGGGCCAGGTCCCCAGTGCAGGGCATATGATAGGCAACCACACATTGATGTGTCTTGCCCTCTCTTTCTCCATCCCTTCCCTTTTCTCTAAAAATAAATAAATAAAATCTTTAAAAAACAAAGAAAGAATGAAGACATTTTAAGGGAGCTGCAGGACAACGTGAAATATAATAATATCCATATCATAAGGATACCAGAAGGAGCAAGGCATAGAAAACCTGTTTGAAAAAGTAATGAGAGAAAATTTCCCTAACTTGGTGAGTGAAAATGAAAATGTCACACAAGTCCAGGAAGTACAGTCCAATCAAGGAAGCCTGGATCCAATCAAGATGAATCCAAAGACACCCATTCCAAGACATATCATAATTAAAATGGCAAAATTTAAAGACAAAGAGATAATCTTAAAGGCAGCAAGTGAGAAACATCTAGTAACATACAAGGGAACTCTGATAAGTCTACCACCTGATTTTTCAACAGTCAAACTACAAGCCAGAGGGAATGGCACAAAAATATTCCAAGTAATGAAAAGCAAATGCCTTCAACAAAGACCACTCTATGCAGCAAAGCTCTCAATTAAAATGGAAGGCAAAATAAGAAGTTTCCCAGACCAAAAAAAAAAGCTACAAGAATACATCCCCACCAAACTAGCAAGCAAGAGATGCTAAAGGGACTGCTTTAAGAAGATGAAGGGGGTGTGGAGACACAGGTATAAAGGGAATAAATGACAATGAATGTGTACCTATCAATAATTTACCCTAAATGTAAATGGATTAAATGCTCCAGTCAAAATACATAGTGTAACTTAATGGATAAGTAAACATGACCCACACACATGCTGCCTACAAGAGACTCACTTCAGAACAAAAGATCTACACAGACTGAACGTGAAAGGATGGAAAAAATATTCCAAACAAACAGACATGAAAAAAAGGCTGGGGTAACAATACTTATATAAGATAATATAGACTTAAAAAAAAGGCCATAACAACAGACAAACAAGGTCACTACATAATACTTAAGGGGGTAGTCCAACAAGAGGATATAACCCTTGTAAACAAAGGAGCACCTGAATATATAAGGAAAGTCTTGGAGGACTTCAAAAAGATATTGACAGCAACACACTCATCATAAGGAATGTTAACACCCCATTGTCAACAACGGATAGATCTTCTAAGCAATGAATTAACAAGGATATTGTAGCAATGAAAGATACTCCAGGTGAAATGGACTTAATGGATACATACAAAACCTTCCACTCCAAAGAAGCAAAGTATACATTCTTTTCAAATGTACATGGATCATTTTCACATTGAAACAGTAATCAAACACCTCCAGACACACAAAAGCCCTGAACCAGATAGCTTCACAGGTGAATTTTACCAGAACATTCCAAGAAGAAGTAACTCCTATCCTTATCAAAATATTACAAAAAATTCAAGAAGAAGAAACACTCTCCAACTCTTTTTATGAATCTAGTACTATCCTAAATCCAAAACCAGGTAAAGACACAACAAAGAAAGAAATCCACAGGCCAATATCACTGATGCACATACAGGCTAAAATTCTCAACAGAATATTGGCAATCTGGATCCAGCAACACATTAAAAAGATCAAACACCATGATCAAGTGGAATTCATCCCAAGGATGCAAAGATGATACAATATTCACAAATCCATGAATGTAATACACTACATAAACAAAATAAAGGATAAAATCGCATGGTCACATCAATAAATGCTGAAAAGGCATTCAATAAAATCCAGCACCCATTTATGACAAAAACATTCTGCAAAGTGGGAATAGAGGGAGCATAACTCACCATAATAAAGATCATATATGAGGAATCTATGGACAACATCCTATCCAATGGACAAAAACTAAAAGCATTCTCCTTAAGATCAAGAACAAGACATGGGTGTTCAGTTTCACCTCTCTTATTCAACATAGTATTGGAAGTCATGGCCACAGCAATCAGACAGGAAAAAGAAATAAAAGGCGTCCAAATGGAGGAGGAAGTAAAATGGTCGTTATTCGCAGACAACATGATAGTGTACACTGAAAACCCTATAGTCTCCATCAAAAAAAACTACTGAACTTAATAAGTGAATTTGACAAAATAGTAGGATATAAAGTCAATATTCAGAAATCAGTGGCCTTTTTGTAGGCCAAGAATAAGCTATCACTAGGAAAAAATCACATTTACTATATCAGCAAGAAAAATAAAGTACCTAGGAATAAATTTAACTAAGTGGGAAAAGACCTGTACTCACAAAACTATACTACACTGAAGAAAGAAATTGAGGAAGATACAAATAAGTGAAAGAATATACCATGTTCATGGACTGAAAGAATTAACATAATTAAAAAGTAAATTCCATACTACCCAAAGCAATCTATAGATTCAATGCAATTCCTCTTAAAATACCAATGGTATATTTCACAGATCTAGAACAAATATTTCAAAAATGTATATGGAACCACAAAAGACCCCAAATAGCCTCTGCCATCTTGAGAAAGAAGAATGAAGTAGGAGGGATCACAATACCTAATATCAAACTATACTGCAAGGCAGTCCAGTAGGAAGAGACACATAGGAAGAGACACATAGGAAGAGACACATAGGAAGAGACACTTAGATCAGTGGAACAGAATAGAGAACCCAGAAATAAACCCATAGTTCTATAGTCAATTAATATTTGAAAAAGTGGGCATGAGCATACAATAGAGTAAAAATAACACCTTCAATAAATGATGTTGGGAGAATTGGACTGGTACATGCAAAAAAATTAACTTAGACTACCAACTTATACCATACACCAGAATAAACTAAAAATGGATTAAGTACTTAAATATAAGTTGTGATACCATGAAAATGCTAGAGGAAAACATAGTCAGGAAATTTTCAGATATCCCATGTAGCAATATTTTTCCAATATATCTCCTAGGGCAAGGGAAATAAAGGAAAATACAAACAAATGGAACTACATAAAACTAAAAATCTTCTGCATGGCTAAAGAAACCATCATCAAAATGAAAAGAGAACCAACTGTATGGGAGAACATATTTGCCAATGATACATAGGACAAGGGTTTAATCTCCAAAATATATAAAGAACTCATATGACTCTACACCAGGAAGATAAACAATCCAATTTAAAAATGGACAAAGGCCCTGACTAGTGTAGCTCAATGGATTGAGTGCTGGCCTGCAAATCAAAGGGTCGCCAGTTTGATTCCCAACCAGGGCACATGCCTGGGTTGTGGGCCAGGCCCCCAGTAGGGGGTGTGCAACCACACATTGATGTTTCTCTCCCTCTCTTTTTCCCTCCCTTCTCCTCTCTTTAAAAATAAATAAATAAAATCTTTTTAAAAAATAAATAAAGACACACACATATATATGAATAAAGAGCACATCTTTTGGTGTTACTTTCAGTGGCTTTCCATGTGATTAATTAAAGATATTTTTAATTTTTCCCTCAGTTGAAAAATTACACATATAAATCCTGAGTTTGGAATTGCACAAACATGCACAGCTTCTGGTTTAAGCTTATAGAAATAGTGAACAAAACAAGATACATCTTGGCATACTGCCATAGTTAAACCTATTGTAACTGAATTTGAGGGGGATGGAGGTAGAAATCCATTTCACACATAAGAAGTAATTTTATTCTAGTAATATAGAAAGGGCCCCATAATAATACAAATTATTTTCCATGTTATGCAGAGGGTACATTATTCTTAATCTCATATAACAGGAAGGAAACTCGATACATTTTTTGAGAGCACATTACTTTGATGTAGGTGTTTACTTTTTATATGAAATTATAGTCATCTCATTGTTTAGTGATAATTTGAGAGACCCTCTTTTGTTTTGTGTTGTGGGACATCTCCAAATATATTAATACTAATTGGCTTTTTGGTAATTTCTGTAGTAATTAGGAAACAGCCAGTCCTCTTGTAAAATGCCTACTGGCTATGTTGAAGTTTGGAAGTTAAAAAAAAAAAGTTTGCCTAAGGTTCTAGGCAGAGGGAAGTGGGAATGTCAAATTTCTGAATTATAACTTGGTAATAGGCTACAGCATTTAATATTCATTCATCATGGCTAAAGCACCAACATCCAGTTTTCTTTTCAATTAGATTTCCTGAAGCAATCCAGCTTCTTGTCCCCATCTATCATGTTGCAAGGTCTCTGATCTAAATGTCCCAAACATATCTGAAAAGAGGGCCACGGTTTGCTCCTGTGTGGGATGGGGTGGACAGGGAGGTGTCAGGGAGAGAAGATTGACAGAAGAAATAGCCAATATGATCATGAACAAATTCCTCTGCATTTATTCTAGACCTCTTTATAACAAAGCATCCACCCTTTTTAAAAGTTCTAGCAGGTATTGTCCAGTCACAGACAAAAAATACACATTAGATCTACTTCCAAACACTTATCAAAAAAGGAAATGTAGGTTAGAGGTTGGAAATTCCACCCCTCCCAAGGAAATTGCATTTGAAATAACAAAGGCAAATACACATGGCAAACCTGAAGCCTCTTAAACTACCAATAATTGTTAGATTCAATTATGGTAATCTCACCTAAAGACCTCCATACTCAGAAGTTTTGCATCATTGATCTCAAGAGATTAAATGCCAGTAGCTCCCCGCAGGCACTTTGACAACTATGTGTCCTCACACATTTCTGAATGCCCACTAAATGGGCAGTATAGCCTTGATTTGAGGAGGATAATGGGGCACGGGTGGAGAAAGGGAATGGGCAAGGAAAGGAACACAAATAGAGGACTCATGGATACTGACAATAGGGAAGATTGATTGTGGCAGTGGGGGGCAGGGTAGGGTGAGCAATGGGGAAAAAGAAGGGACAGCTATAACTGAACAACAATAAGAAAAAGAAAAAGAAATATTGGACAATGTGGCCCACTGTTTACTTCCTGAGAAGTTCCTTGATTGTGTTATTTCTCTTGCCTTAAATGTTTTCTACATTCTCTCTTCCAGTCTAGGTCTTAGTTTCCACATTAAGTTCAACTTTATTCCCCTGTTTTCCATTAAACTCCCAGAAGCTGCTTTATAGTGATCCATCATCACTCCCAGCATTCCTAAACTCATATTTTTCCCACTGGTTTGGCACTTAGTCTGTATCATTGTATAGTGTTTTCCTTGCATATGAATGTCCATCCTTTTGTATGAAGCTGAGAGTCATTTGAGTCTAAAAGTCTTCTCTTAATTGCCAGAAAGTAGCACAATAGCATGTTTTAATTTCCCTCATGTGTCAGGCTTTTTCCTAACTCTTGGCCTTTGCCTATACTGTTAACTACTCTCTGGAA
This sequence comes from Phyllostomus hastatus, assembly GCF_019186645.2. Taxonomy (NCBI): domain Eukaryota; kingdom Metazoa; phylum Chordata; class Mammalia; order Chiroptera; family Phyllostomidae; genus Phyllostomus; species Phyllostomus hastatus. The sequence continues at coordinate 3,490,654 of NW_025333841.1, read as the reverse complement.
TATTCTTGCCTATTATTTTCTACCTTTGAGGTTTTTCCTCATCCTTCACGACATTGCTCAGTTGTCAAGTTCTTTGGGAAACTTCCCCTGGCTCTAATCTAATTCCATAATAAGGTCTCTTGTCTGTTTCCTCATGGCACTCTGCATGTACCTTCATCTTAGCACTTATCACAGTGTAATACACTTGCCTTTTAAGAAACTCTGTCTCTCACACTCTAGAGGGAACTCCTTGAGGATGGCATTTTATTTTAATTTGTTCTCCAGTTTCTATCACAACACCTGTCATGGATGCTACTGCTCTAAACTTTATAATTTTCCATTATGTTGGCTTTTTATGGCTATTGAGCTCATTTGCTTTTAGCTTTGAAAATACACTAAGGGTCCTTATGCATATGTCAAGAGGATGATTCTGATGCTTACAAATAAGACAACTTTTTTCATTCCCTACAAAATATTTGGGGGGTGGGTAAGGTGTTAAATAAAATTAATGTTTCAAGATCATCTAAAATAAGCCAAGTACTATCATATTCAGTAGTTTCCTTTTATTTGCAATTTTGCTTTCTGTGGTTTCCACTACCTGCAGTCAAACATGGTCCAAAAATATTAAACAAAAAATTCCACATGAGTTTTAAATAGTGTCACTCTGACTAGCATGATGAAATCTAGTATTGTCTAGTGCCATCCTGTTCTCTGATGCCCAGGAATGAATTATCACTTTGTCCAGATTATCCATCATTGGTCACTTAGTAGCTCTCTCAGTTATCAGATCACTCAACTGAGAGAGAGACAGACCTCATTCCCATAACTTTTATTATAGTACTGTATGTTGTTATAATTGTTCTATTTTATTATTACTGTTGTTAATGCCTTTCTGTGCCTAATTTATAAATTAAACTTTATCATAGGTATGTAGATGTAAGCAAAATGTAGTATACACAAGGTTTGATACTATCCATAGATTTAGGCATCCAAGGGAGCTCTGGGAATGTATCCTTTATAGATGGGGACCATAGTATTTTTATCCGTTATCACAACACACAAATAGTATTCCATTCCAAAAATGGAATATTAAATTAAAAACTAAATATCATTTACATTAGTACCAAACACAAAAGAACATATACTTAGGTATAATAAAATATGTATAATTTCTATATAAAGAAAGCTACAAACTATAAAAAGTTCAAAGATCTAAATAAATGAAGACATCATTTGTGTTCATATATAGGAAGACTCAATACTGTTAAGATGTCAGCTTTTCCCAATTTGAGGTGTCAGTTCAATTATATCATTCAAAATCTTAGCAACTAATTTTGTGGTTATTAACAAACTAATTCTAAAATTTATACAAAACAGCAAGATTCTCAGAATAGCCACCTCAATACTGAGGAAGAACAAAGTCAGCAGACTGCAACTACACAACTTCAAAACTTGTTACAAAGCTATAGTAATGAAGTCCATATTGTATGGAAAAAGAATGCACACATAGTTAATGGAACAAAAAAAAGAATCTCTAAATATAGTCCTCTGACCTTTGACAAAGAATCAAAGTTAATTCAATGAATCAAAGATGAATATCTCAACAAATAGTGCTAGAACAAGACATTTATATTAAAAAATCTGAATGTGATTTTATGCATTACACAAAAATAACTCATAAACCTAAATATAACATGTATAACTCTAAAATGTGTAAAAAAATAACATAGGAAAAATCTAGGTGACCTTGGGTTTGGTGATAACTTTTTAGATACAACACCAAAAGCATGACCTATGGAATTAAAAAATTGATAAACTAGACTATATTGAAATTTAAAAACTTTTATTCTACAAAAGACACTTGCAGCCACTGTGGAAATCAGTATGGAATTTCCTCAAAAAACTAAAAATGGAACTGCCTTTTGACCCAGCAGTTCTACTGTTAGGATTATACCCTAAGGATCCTGAAACACCAATTCAAAAGAACCTATGCACCCCAATGTTCATAGCAGCACAATTTACAGTAGCCTAGTGTTGGAAGCAACCTAAATGCCCACCAGTAAATAAGTGGATCAAAAATCTGTGGTACATTTACACAATGGAATACTATGCAGCAAAAAGAAAGAAGGAGCTCCTACCTTTCACAACAGCATGGCTGGAACTGGAGAGCACTGTGCTAAGTGAAATACGTCAGGTGGTGAAAGACAAATACCATATGATCTGACCTACAAGTGGAACCTAATCAACAAAACAAGTGAGCAAATTGTAACCAGAGACATTGAGATACAGAACAAACTGACAGTGACCAGAGACCGGGGGGGAGGGGATAACAGGGGAAAGAAGGGGAAAGGTCAACAAGGGACATGCATGAAGAACCCATGGACAAAGCCAAAGGAAGCAGGATTGAGGGTGGGAGGTGGGGGAAGGTGGGGCAGGGGAGATTATGGGGGGAAATGGAGACAACTCTACTTGAACAACAATTTTGAAAAAAGAGAATGAAAAGACAGGTCACAGACTGGAAGAAAATACTTGGAAAACACATATCTGATAAAAATGACTTGTATCCAAAAACATACAAAACACTATTAATACCCCCAGATAAGTAGAACAAGCCAATTTTGGAAGTTTAATTAAAATATGTATAAATGTCAAACTCAAAAACTAAAGACACTGGTTGAATAGCAGATCAGACATATCCTACAACTGAATTACTAATCTGGGAATAGAGCTGAAGAAATTATTGAGAATGAAGCACAGAAAGAGAAGTAGATGAAATAATAATGAAGAGGTAATAGATGAAACAGAGTAAGAAAGGCTAGCATATGTCTATGAATACTTCCTGGAAAAACAATGGGTGCAAAGCAAGATACATTGAAAAAGAATTCATACATATTGAAATATAGTGTCTTTTCATGTCCTTTACCCATTTTTAATTGGATTTCTTTTGGTATTGAGTAGTATGAGTTCTTCATAAATTTTGGATATTAACCCCTTATCAGATGTAACATTAGCAAATAGGTTCTTCCATTCAGTGGGTTGTCTTTTCATTTTGCTGATGGTTTTGTTTGCTATGCAAAAACTTTTTAGTTTGATATAGTCCCATTTGTTTATTTTGTTCTCCTTGTCTGAGGAGATATTTCACATAAATTTTGCTAGGAGAAATGTCTGAGATTTTACTGCCTATGTTTTCCTCTAGGATTTTTATGGTTCCAAGACTAATATTTATCTCTTTAATCCATTGAGTTTATTCTTGTGTATGGTGTAAAAAGTTGGTCTAGTTTCAGTGTTTTTTATGTACCTGTCCAACACCATTTGAGCACTTGAAAAGACTGTGTTTACCCTATTGTATGTGCTTGCCTCCTTTGTCAAATATTAATTGACCATAAAGGTGTGGGTTTCTTTTTGGATTCTCATTTTGTTCTGTTGATCTGTTTAATGCCAGTACCTTGCTATATTGATTATTATGGACTTGTAGTATAGTTTGATGTCAGGTAGCATGATTCTTCCAATGCAAAGTAGGGCAAGAGCAAACCCAGAGGATGTGTCTATTTTCCCCCAGACTGATGTCTCTTGGAGGGGAGTGCTCCACCCAAGAAAAATAGCATCTATGGTGCCAGAAAGTGACAGCACAAAGATCCTGGTAGCTGTCTGCTCATCTATCTCCCCAGAACCACAAACACCAGGTTCTTACATGACTCTAGTCCATTCTGCCCTCCCTCTGCCAGAGTCCAAAGTGAGTGTCTGTGAATAAAATTTCATGCTTTGGCCCTTTAAGAGGTTGCCCAGGTCTACAGTGTACTCTATTCTCTTCCTAGGGGACAAAAAACTCACTAATTTTGACAGCAGATGTTTTGTCGATGCCTGTCTCTGGCTCTGGTGCTCTGGGGTGGGGACCTAGAGGTAGAGTTAAACCCTATACTTCTCTGTGAGAACTCCAACATCTGAGACATCCCTCGGATCTCAGCTGTCACCTGTGGGAGCAGGGTCAGTCTTTATTGAGTCTTCACCCTTCCTCCAGTATCACTGTTACTTCCTCACAAATCCTTGGTTATAAGACTTTTCTTCAGCTAGTCTTGTTTTGGTTATTCAGGTTGATTGCTTGATATTTTGGTTGTAATTCCAGTTTGGTCCTGGGAGCATGTCAGTGTAGCTTGCACTTACTCTGTCAACATCTTGGGTCCCTCTTTTCGTAGGTATCTGGTATAATTCTCTAAGAAAACCATCTGGACTGGAGATTTTTTTTAAATATATGTTTTTATTATGCTATTACAGTTGTCCCAATTTTTTTCTCACCGTTATCCCCCTCCACACTGTACCATCCCACCCTCCTGCATCCCTGCCCTTAGTTCTTGTTCATGGGTTGTACCTATAAGGTCTTTGACTTCTCCATTTCCTACACAATTCCTAACCTCCCCCTGTCTATTTTGTACCTACTAATTATGCTTCTTATTCCCTGTACCTTTTCCTTCATTATCCCCCTGCCTCCTCCCCACTGATAACCCTCCATGTGATCTCCATTTCTGTGATTCTGTTCCAGTTGTAGTTGCTTAGTTTTTGTCTTTGTTTTTTAGAGTCAGTTGTTAATACTTGCGAGTTTGTTGTCATTTTAATGTTCATAGTTTTTTTATTTTCTTCTTTTTCTTATACAAATCCCTTTAACATTTCATATAATAAGGGCTTGGTGATGATGAATTCCTTTAACTTGACCTTCTCTGGGAAGCACTTTATCTGCCCTACCATTCTAAATGATAGTTTTGCTGGATAAAGTAATCTTGGATGTAGGTCTTTTCTTTTCATAACTTGGAATACTTCTTGCCAGCCCCTTCTTGCCTGTAAACTTTCTTGTGAAAATCAGCTGATAGACTTATGGGCACTCCTTTGTAGGTAACCCTCTCCTTTCCTCTTGCTGCTTTTAAGATTCTCTCCTTATCTTTAATCTTGAGTAATATAATTATGATATGTCTGGTGTGTTTCTTCTTGGATGCAATTTCTTTGGGGATCTCTGAGATTCCTGGACTTCCTGGAAGTCTATTTCCTTCAGCACATTGGGTAAGTTTTCCTTCATTATTTGTTCCAATAAGTTTTCAATTTTTTGCTCTTCCTCTTCTCCTTCTGTTACCCCTATGATTTGTATGTTGGAGCATTTACAGTTGTCCCAGAGGTTCCTAAGCCTCTCCTCATTTTTTTGAAATGCTTATTTCTTCATTCCGTTCTGGTTGAATGTTTATGTTTTCCTTTTGATCCAACTCATTGATTTGAATCCCAGTTTCCGTCCCTTCACTGTTAGTTCCCTGTCTATTTTCCTTTCCTTCACTTTGTATAGCCTTCACTTCTTCCTTCATGTTGTGACCAAACTCAATCATTTCTGTGAGCATCCTGATTACCAGTGTTTTGAACTCTGCATCTGATAGGCTGCCTATCTTCTCATCACTTAGTTCTTTTTGTGGAGTTTTGATCTGTTCTTTTATTTAAGCTATATGTCTTTGTCTTGGGGGACATGCTACATTGTAAGGGGCGGAGCCTTATGTATTCTCTAGGGCAGGGCAACCCATTTCACTGCATTGTGGTGCTGTCTTTGGGGGAGGGGTCAGAGAGGGAACAATGCCACTTGCTCAACTTTCACCCCACTTTCTGTCACTTTCCTGGTTTCCTACAAGTAGATTGTACCCTTTCAGGTGCTGATTCCCAAGTGGGTGGGTTTTCATACATTCTAGGTCCCCATGGGCCCCTCCAGTGGTCTTTCCTGTGAGACTGGGAGTTTCTCCCACCACCACAACCTCCACTGTTTTTTACAGCCATAGGTTTTGAGTCTTTTGTTTCCCACACTGAAATCCTGAATTCACTGTCTGTCTCACTCTCTGACTGTTTCTTCCAGCTTATCTGCACATGAATGTGGTAGCACCTGGTAAGCCAGTCCCCACCTTGCCTGCATGGTCCCTTGCCTTGCCATGCATCCTCTCTGCCCTGGCTGCCCATTTCTGCCCCTCCTACCAGGTTGGATGAATGTTTCTTTAATTCTTTTGTTGTTGGACTGCCATGCAGTTTGATTTTCTCACAGTTCCGGTTGGGGTTTTTTTGTTTGTTTGTTTTTAAATTGGTTGTTATCCTTCTTTTGTTTTGCAAGGAAGTGAAGCCTTTCAACCTACCCTTCCATCTTGGCCAGAACTCATCTCTGGAGATTTACCTTAATTAAAAATTCAATTTTTAAATTATTATAAGGATATTAAAATTATGTATTTCATATTGGTTGATTTTTGGTCATGTGTGTTTTCAGAAAATTGGTTCATTCACTAAAAGTAAACAGATGGCAAATAAACACATGGAGAGATGTTCAATATCATCAGTCATTAGTGAAATGCAAATTAAAACCACAATAGATATTACTCACACCTATCAGGATAGCTGAAATTTCAAAATGACAAAACTAAATTCTTGTAAATATGCAGAGAAACCAGATCAGTCATATCTTTCTGGTTGGAATGTTAAGTGGAATGGCCACTCTGGAAAATAATTTGTCAGATTCTTTAAAAAACTAAACATGCAACTACCATATGACACAGCAATTGCATTCCTGGGCATTCATCTTGGAGGTGCCACACAAAAACCTTAACACAAATATTTATAGCAGCTTTATTCATGATAACCATAAACTGGAAATGTCACAGGTATATTTCCATGACTGAATAGTTAAACAAATTAGTACATCCATACCATACTACTTCTCAGCAATATAAAGGAATTAACCACTGATACAACAACCTGGATGAATCTCCAAAGAATTATATGAATGAAAAAAGTCAATCCCCAAATCTTATATGCTGTATTATTCCACTTAAATAGCATTCTTTAAATGATAAAATTATAGAAATGAAGAACATAGCAGGGTAATCAGGGCTTAAAGAAAGAGTGAAGAAGGGTTGGGACAGGAGAGAAATTGATGTGGGTATGAAAGGACAACATATGGGATTCCTGTACTGGTAAAAATGTTTCATGTCTTCATTATAGCAATGTCAATATCCTGATAGTATAGTATCCTGATACTATAATTTTGCAAGATTACCATGTGTAAGGGTACAACTGTCTCTGCCCTGTTCCTTAGAACTGTATATAAAAATCTACAATTACATTAAAATAAAGGTTTTTTAAAAAAAACAAAGAACATCAAAACTATGAGCAGTAAAATGGCAGCAAACTCACAAGTATCAACAACTGAACATTAAAAAAAAAAAAACAAAAAAAAAATCTAAGCAAATGACTAGAACAGGAACAGAATCACAGAAATGGACATCACAGAGAGGTTTATCAGTGGGGAAGAGCACAGGGTAGAATGAGGGAAAAGGTACTGGGAACAAGAAGCATAATTGGTAGGTACAAAATAAACAGGGGGAGGTTAAGAATAGTATAGTAAATGGAAAATCCAAATAACTTACTTGTAGGACCCCTGGACATGAACTAAGGTGGGAGGGAATGCTGGTAGGAGGAGAGTACTGGGCAGAGGGGAATAAAGGAGAGAAAATATGGAACAACTAATAGCATAATCAATAAAATATGCTTAAAAACAAGTGATAAAACAACTGCTTCAAACCAAGTAAGTTTGTTTATACACATGCAACAAATTGTTGACTGCTCTCTTGTAGCAATGTAAAATAAATAGTCCAACAGAAGCAATATCTTGGCATTGAAAAAACTGTTTAGGGTTACATTGCTTATAATTACTTAATCATTTAGATATAAAAACTTACATTGACTGAGTGACATGTAATTAGTAAGTATAAATAGTTCATTATAATAAAATATGATATTATGACTTAGATTAGTGATATTAGATATTTTTATCATTACCAAATAAGTTCATATAAATATTTAAGGAATTTAAGATTTTCAAATACTACTTTATTGTACTCACAGATGAATGATAATGTTCCATCCAACATATTTCAATATGGATTTCCATGTACCAGGGAAGCTCAAATACTAGGTAGCCAAGACTCCTGGAAGACAGTTTTAATGATCTATTAAGATAAATGGGATGAACAATCAGAGATGCCTAGAACTAGCCTGAGTGATATTCAGTTTTACTCTAAATGGCATTTTTAAGTACCTGCTATTTGTCAGGAATTATACACAGTGTGCTTCTGCATTCAATTGTATGACCACTCTGTGTCATGTGACAGGTGAGAGAACTGGGGCTCAAAGAGTTAAGTGTCTTCTAGCCTAACTACAGGCACACTTATAGATCCCAGATAATGGTCCGACTTCTTGCAGCCTTTTTTTCCACTTAGGAAATTTTGGTAGATTCTAATGAATATAAACATACACAGATATTAATAATTTTCAAGCTCAAAAACAAATGGAGCCAAGCAACAACACATGCTTGACCAATAATACAGAAAAACTTTCTCCTCTACGGAAATCTATAACTTTCATACAATTACTTATATATCTAAAATGCATATACTCCCCTATTCCATTTTTTTCACCATTAGGAAGCCACTGAAGCAGAGTAAAAAAATGTTGACATTGATAGCTGCCTGCAGAATAGGTTTTTGTAGAAAATTGTAATGTCTTTTCTTTTGCATCTAAGAATTATGAAAGATTGATAGACTTGTATAAAAATTTTAGCATATCCAGCAAAAATGCAAAGGGATATATATATTCTTAGAACTCTCCCTAAAAGCAATTCATTTTTTTTCTTCTGTCATCATGTTTCATTAAGAGATTGACTAATCATTCAATAAGCATGGTCTTAATACCACCAATTGTTCCTCAGGCTGTGTCTATGTGTTCAAAATAACCAAAACAAAGTGAAGCCAAGCAAAAGATTCTTCCCATCTGAGGGATCAGTGGACATTACTGCTGGATTAATATGACTATAGATGTTGATATTGATTGTGGGAACAGCTGCAAAGTCTTGATTGATCTGCCTGGGTGGCTACATGTAGGCTATGCCTGTCACACCAAATTCTGAATAAAATTTGAAAACTTGGAAAAGTATTCAGATGGTTTGTTATACAGTATCATCATTTCAAAATTCAGAAAACTTTTAATTACTTATGAATCAGTTTAGTTTAGTGATCCATATTAATATGAAGAAAAGGCAGTGTCCCAATTTGGTCATCCCATGCCATTAAAACACATTACCCTCTTGGTGGTACACACCAGATTCCTTTAAGAGCATTAGCAGTTAAAAAATACCCAGCAAGGAAGGCAGCTACTTATCTCCATATAGGGGCTAATGTGTGACAGATGAGCAGTTCAGTCTGTATTTCTTCCAAATAGAAAGCCTACTTGCATAGTAAATATAAGATTGTTTTAGCCAGTAGCCTTAGATCTGAACTCCATGCCTTTACCACAGAAGTTCCATTCTCAGATGTCAGTTAAAGTAAATTGACTAGAACAACAGAATTTGAAGATACTGTCAGAAAAAGAAGTCAGCCAGGCAGCCCATTACTCTGGGTGATTTGTGTGTGTATGTGTGAGTCATCTGACACACTTAGGAATAGATTCGTTGATTTTGAATGAATCTCAGTATATTGTGGCTGACTTAGTCTGGCAAAAGAATGGCTGGGTCCACTTCAGTTAGGTGTAGCTAAGAACCTAGAAATGTCTGTTCTTACCATTCATGTAGCTCTCTTCTTAAGGGTAGACTGATAGACACCAAATATTTTAATGGTAAACTATTCTCACAAAAGAAATATCTTACTTTCCATTGTTCTAATAATGAAATCCAAACTCTACACCATAAGTTATGGGCTCTATATTATGAAGCCTCTGTGTACCTCTCCAATTTTGTTTTCTGTCTCACCCACCCCACCCTGCCCCTCCATCCACTCACATTTACAGAGAAGCCCTTCTTAGAATCTCCAGAATTTTGACTCATAATTAACCTTTCCTATATAATTTTAATCTTCTCCTTTGGTAATGTTTCCATATTCATTTAATGTCTTTGTCCTCTAATAGACTTTAACATCCTTAAGGACAAAAAGAAATGATGTCTTAATTATCACTGTCTCTTTAGCAACTTGCATGGAGATTGGCATATAGTAGCCCCTTGGTAAATACTTATTAAAATCTCAAATAAATAAATGAATCCATGAGGAAGTGAATGAGTAGAATTAAGTTCTGCTTTATTGTGAGACCAAACAAAATCCTGGTCTGCCTGGAATTGAGAGGGAATCTCAGAACACGGGTCTTTCAGTTTTAAATTTGGGACAGGTTCAGGTAAGCTGGGATGAGTTGGTCACCATAGATGTGATTCTTGCTTTGTGAGGGTACATGTGTTGAACAGGCATCAGATTTTTGTAGACACATTTTTGATGGATGTTGCTGATTGCTTGCCCACATAAAATTAAGCTAAAGAATCAGAAAAGCAAAAAAATTTATTTTCTCTTCAACTGGAAAAATTTTAAAACCTTGACTTTCCAAGTAATTGCAAATCACACAATCATTCCCTTTTTTAAATTAAATTATTGGAGTGATATTGGTTGATAGGGTCATCCAGGTTTCAAGTGTAAATTTCTATGATATGTGATCTATATATTACATAGAGATGAAAACTATGAGACAGTCACAAATATTTATTGTGATTTGGCTGAGATTAAGAAGGAACAATTGTTTTGGATGGTTAGAACACACTGCAATCATTACTTCTTAATCTTGGCCAAATAACAATAAATATTTGTTATTATGTGTCTCATAGTTTTCATTTCTATGCTCTGATTCTATGAAACTCTGGGGCTGGGACCCATTCTTATTTTGTCCTCACACTGTCTAGCTCCTAAAATATTGGCCATTACAAAAGTCATAACAAATTGGTTAAAAAGGTAATAGCTAAAAGATCTTAGAACTATAAGCTATATAGTTCAGTAATACAAAATTATTTCTTGAAACCATCTCTCTTTTTTTGCAAAAAAAAAAGGCATAATAAGTAATAGTCTTAATTTCAAGGACAATTTCTAACTCTACAAATTCTTGTAGAATTACAATAATTACCCTAAGGTGTATTTTCTAAAATTAGCTAAAATATTTTTGACCTATAACATTAATTCATTTTGAAACATTTTTATTTAACTAAGAAAAGTATTATTTGGGTCCATGGTATAGATTTAAAATTTTCTCCAGTAAATGGTGTATATGTTTCACTAGCCACTTCTGTTTAGGTTGAATAATTGAATTAATTACATTAAAGTAAGGCAAAGTAATTCTGGGTCATTTTATAAATTTGGCATGTATAGAAGTGGTTACATTTATATAGTGAAAAGACATAAAAGACCTCATTCTTAGCCATCAATTAAGCCATCAATAATAAATTACAATATGCTTCATTTCACATAACTCTAAAAACCCCATCATTTATAATTGAAAAAGATCAATAGTAATATGAGCTAATAAACTTATAAAGAGAGTTATATTTACACTGTTCCTATTTACTAGGTTGAACTCCAAACTTTGTTAGATAAATATCTCTAATTTTTAGTTGTCTTTTCCAGGGCCATAATTCCAACAGATTTAAAGTTGCATGGTTAAGAATAAACTTAAATCTCTAGACTAAAAAACACTGAAAATATGAAAACATGCAGGTAAGAAAGCATGTTCCTCAAATAAAATACAAAGGAAAAATCATTATTTTTACAGTACATTTTAGAGAGAAACACAGACGGCTGCTAATTCTCTAGCAGTTAACCCCGATATTTGCTACAAAGCAGAATTATGTAGAGAACATGTTGAAAACACATATTCTTGGTTTCACCCCAGAACTACTGAATCAAAATCCTCAGAGCTGTTGTGTATGTGCACCCCTGGTTAAGCAACACCGTTCAGTATTGTAAAGTCTTAGCCTCTGTGGTAAAGAAAAACACTGAAAAGACAAAAGAAAACAAATAAAAAATCAGATTAGTAATGCATTTAAACAACCAAGTTATTAGCCAGTTCTTCTCTGCTCAGTGGTCTTTGTTGATCACCATGAGCAAAGAAGTCTAGGAGGATGAGAACTAAGAAACTCTGTTAGATGTATAATTAAGAAGTCTTTTGCGACCTTGAAGGGAGCAGCTTTAGAAATTGATGAGGTTTGACTTCCAAATGCAGAGGATAAGGGTTTTAATGGGAAGGTGGAAATAGGAGAAGATAGAATAAACCTCAAAGAAAGATGAAAAACAAAGAAGCTCAGAAATATACCAGGACTGAAGGATTTGCTTCCTTAGAGTAATGGCAACAAAGCTCAAATATATTGGCATGAATAGGAAGAAAAGGCAGGCAGGACAGAAGGACAAAAGGAAGGCAGGGAGTAAGGGAGGGAGGGGAAAAAAGAAGGAAGGAAGGAAGGAAGGAAGGAAGGAAGGAAGGAAGGAAGGAAGGAAGGAAGCAAGGAAGGAAGGAAGGAAGGAGGGAAGGAAGGAGGGAAGGAGGGAGGGAGGGAGGGAAGGAAGGAAAGAAGGAAGGAAGGAAGGAAGGAAGGAAGGGGAATTTGAAAGTTGGAAATGCACTTTGGGGTCAGGCACTATCACCCACTAGCATTAGCTATGTAACTTTCAAGAAATTAATCTCTGAACCTCAATTTCCTCACCTACAAAATGAGGATTAAGGCAGTACATACCACATAATGTTGATATGAGTATTGAATAAGGAAATTAATGTAAAATGCTTAGTCCAGTACCTGGCACATAGTAATCATTACATAAAAGTCTGCTACTCTTATCATTATTATTGATGTCACTATTGTTCTATTCTCAGAAATTAGCACAGATGCTCAATTATCTTTGAACATACATGAGTTGAATAAATAATGTGAACAACCAATTCCATAAAATATTCTTTCACTTTTGTAACAATGGAATAATAAGAGACCCTAACTCAAATGAATGTGGTAAGAATGGAGTAAGATGATACTTATAAAGCCCTCAGCACAGCTCATACATGTATGTGTGTACTAAATAATATGTACTGTTTCTACTATAAACTCAATCTCTCTAATGTGATGATCATAAAGATTCCTTAAAGACCTGCTCAGAACTCTCCTATTCATGGATGTATTTGTGCCTGCTCTTCTTCTCAATAATATTAATATTATATACTCAAGGATACTAATATATTGATGATTATCAGAATTTTTAGAATAATATATGAGTGTTCAGGCACATATATCCACACTCATAGAAATATGCATAAAAGCATATGAATGAATGTGTGCATACATTTTTCAAGGTTGGTGGTTAATTTAGGAATAATCTGAAGTATTTATTAAAGTATAGAAAGTCTGAACCACACTTTGAGAAACAATGCTGTAAACACCCCAAGTAATTTTGAAAAAACAGTATTTAGTTAACTGAATCTTAAAAGGCTTATCCCCTCAATTTATTCAAATTCCCTTTCGCTGTTTTATTTTCTCAAGGAAAGTTATGTTTGCCATGCTATTTGTCCAGGATATTATTGTTATTATATGAGCTAATACCAAAGATTGCAAATAAACTAGAAAATGTTTGCAAACATCACCAGACTAGACTACTCCCTGCCAAATGTGTTTTCAGAGGCTCTTAAAACAAAACTGGGCTACCAGTACATTTAAGAATCTGTATGGTCCTTGCTTTGTTTACTGAAGTGCTCTTCTCTGACAGTTAATTCATAATTTGAATGTTAATGAATTTTGGCATAAATTCCTGAACTTGGATAATAGATGTCATATTTTCTTATTTCTGTATTCTCATGAAAATTTGTTCTTACTTCTCCTGCTGAAACCATGATAGAAAATGTTCCTTGAAGCACTTAGAAATACATCAAAACCAAACTCACTTGACAGTTGAATTATAAAATAATAAACTTGATGTCTCATTGGTGGATATTGTATATTGCTACCAAATGTATTTTAGGACATTCGTTTAGCTACCTTGATTATCCCCAAAGACTTCTCAGAATACTTTCTCTTTAAACCAATTTTCCTTTTTGTAATGTACCCCCTCAAAACCAAATGAAGCAGAAAAATTATATTAAAACCTTATCTGTTTTTAAAGTGTTGCATCCTTCAGTATTTCTTCTTATCCTCTGATGTGCCTCTCCACCCATCACCATAAAATTCATGTAAGCTGAAATGTGAAGAGGGTTTACTTCACGACACAAGGGCAAAGAAGTCAGTTCTTAGTTTGATTTTGAAAAGCAAGACATTGGCTTAGACAAAAGATTTGGGAAGACATCCCTTGATATGTTCATCCACCTGACCACATAGGGAATCAAAAAGTAAAGTTCAATGAAAGCTTAGACTAGAAACCAATGGGTGAGTAAGAATGTCTCAATGCTTAGAGAATCAGCAAAACTAAAATGGCCATGAAGTCAGGATACAGAAGGATAGACAGAGAAGGGTGAGGATGTGTCAGTCAACACCAGCTGTTACAGTGCAACAATGAGAAGCAGATGCACGCCTCACCCTGAATCATTGGGTACAAAACAAACTCTCCAAATAGGTGAAAAAAATGGGGAATCCAAAATTAACTACATTTTTTTTTACTTTGCCGTATAGGAGCTCATAATAGAAATTCTGAGAGTTAAAGAAAATGGAAAGAAGTTCACCTTATTTTGCGGAACTGAAACAACTACCTGTTAAAATCCAAATGAGAGAATTATTTTTTTAATTCTTAGATCAAAAAAGCAGACTGGCCCACAAGTTTCTAAGTGTTCTCTGATGGCATATTTTAAGAATAAAGAAGATAAATGTTTTTCTTAAGTTGTAAATTATCAAAATAAAATGGAAACAAGGCAAGTCTCCATCATATTTCATGTACCTTTTTAACTTGAATTCATCACTTACCCATTTGTAAATAATGCAGCAGACTGGTAGTTGCAAAAACCAAATGCTATAGTTTGAGTCAATTGCAGAATTGCTAATTTAGGTTTTAAAATGTGTTTTACAAATTTGTGTAATAAAAGTTTAGACTCCTAGAAGATAAGACACTTCTGATTTCAAAATTCTTTTCAAATATATTTTATTGATTATGCTATTACAGTTGTCCCATTTCCCCCCTTTATTCTCCTCTGCCCTGCACATGCCCTCCCACCAGCATTCCTTGACTTTAGTTCATGCCCATGGGTCATACATATAAGTTCTTGGGCTTCTACATTTCCTATAGTATACTTAACCTTCCCCTGTCTATTTTGTAGGCCATTTGTACTTCTTATTCCCTGTGCCTTTTCCCCCATTCTCCCCCCTCCACCTCCCCACCAATAACCCTCCATGTGATCTCCATTTCTGTGATTCTGTTCCTGTTCTAGTTGTTTGCCTAGTTTTGCTTTTGTTTTTGTTTTAGGCGTGGTTGTTAATAATTATGAGTTTGCTGTCATTTCATTATACATGTTTTATATCTTCTTTTTCTTAGATAAGTCCCTTTAACATTTCATAAAATAAGGACTTGGTGATCATGAACTCCTTTAACTTGACCTTATCTGGGAAACACTTTATCTACCCTTCCATTCTAAATGATAGCTTTGCTGGATAGAGTCATCTTGGATGTAGGTCTTTGCTTTTCATGACTTGGAATACTTCTTTCCAGGCCCTTCTTGCCTGTAAGATTTCTTTTGACAAATCAGCTGATAGTCTTATGGGAACTCCTTTGTAAGTAAGTATCTCCTTTTCTCTTGTTGCTTTTAAGATTCCCTCCTTCCCTTTAATCTTGGGAAATGTAATTATGATGAGCCTTGGTGTGTGTTTTCTTGGGTCTAACTTCTTTGGGACTCTCTGAGTATCCTGGACTTCCTGGAAGTCCATTTCCTTTGCCAGATTGGGGAGATTCTCCTTCATTATTTTCTCAAATAAGTTTTCAGTTTGTTGCTCTTCTTCTTCTCCTGGCACCCATATGATTCAGATGTTGGAACATTTAAAGTTGCCCTGGTGGTTCCTAAGCCTCTCCTCATTTTTTTGGAATTCTTGTTTCTTCATTTTGTTCTGGTTCAAAATTTATTTCTTCCTTCTCCTCCAAACCATTAATATGAGTACCAGCTTCCTTCCCATCACTGTTGGTTCCCTGTGCATTTTCCTTTATTTCACTTTTCATAGCCTTCACTTTTTCCTCTATTTTGCAACCATACTCAACCAATTCTGTGAGCATCCTGATTACCTGTGTTTTGAACTCTGCATCTGATAGGCTGGCTATCTCTTCATTGCTTAGTTGTATTTTTTCTGGAGTTTTGATCTGTTCTTTCATTTGGGCCAATTTTTTTGTGTTGTCATGCCTATTACATAGTAAGGGGCAGAGCCTTAGGTATTTGCCAGGGCAGGGCAACCCATGTAGCTGCATTGTGGTGCGGTATGTGGGGGAGGGGTCAGAGAGGGAACAGTCCAGTTTGCTCAGCTCTCTGCCAGCTTTCAGTCACTTCCTCCACTGCCCACAAGCAAATTGTGCCCTTCTGGTGCTGATTACATAGTGGGTGGGTTTGTGTACATTCTAGGACTCTGTGGTTCTCTCCAACAAACTCTCCTTCGAGGCTGGGTGTTTTTCCCAGTGCCACAACAGCCACAGATTTTTTCAGTCAGAGGTTTTGAGGCTTTATTTCCCCATGCTGGAACCCTGGGTTGTGCAGTCTATCTCACCCCCTAGCTGTTCCTCCTGGTTTATCCACATGCAAATGTGGGACCACCTACTCTGCCAGTCACCGCCTCTCTCCATCTGCCAGCTGCCACCTTGTGGCCATTCCTCTCTGCCCCAGCTGCCCATCTCTGCCCCTCCTACAGGTCTGGATGAATGTTTCTTTAACTCCTTGGTTGTCAGACTTCCATACAGTTCAATTTTCTAGCATTTCTGGTTCTTTTTTTGTTTTGTTTTGTTTTTAAATTGGTTGTTGTCCTTCTTTTGGTTGTGCAAGGGGACACAGTGTATCTACCTATGCCTCCATCTTAGCTTGAAGTCTGATTTCAAAATTCTTTATTCCCAGGCTTTCTGTTTTCCCAGTGATATCCATTACATGCATTATTTTTATTACATGTCAAGGGTTGGTTTGTGACTCACAAATTATTCTGCAGTAACTATCACATTTAAATAATAGTTAATATAAACCTAGGTCAGATACAAATAATTAAATTTTCTTTCTTTTAGTCATCAGTTCCATAAGTCACCTTCCTTGTCCACCACCTTAATAGGGCTCAGTGGAACCTTGGAGCTGTGTAGAATACATATTAAAAAGAGTATTCTAAATTGTACTTAAAAAAAAGGAGGTTGTTATTTTCAGGTGTGAGCTATAACTCAAATTACAAAAACAGAGTGTTGCTTTGCATAGGTCCCTTTATGAATACATAAACTTTTATGTAATATATATTTTAGGTGGACAACTTGATGTAAAGACCTGCTCTGAGAGTGATCAAGGATACTGAAACCAATCTGGTCACTTAAATAATTTAAACATTACCCTTGTCCCCAAATTCCTAAGACAACCCTTTCTTCTTAGTTAAATAAACCCAAACCTAACAGACCATTTTACCTTCTTGTATTTATAGTAGAACTTATATTTTGAACTAGGCTGCATTATTAACTTACTTAATTCAGCTTAAATTGTCTCTCCTTCAAGTGTTATCAATTAATACTTAAGTAGCTCTAAGGATAGTACCCTTAGAGTCTAATAATTATACTGTATTTAGAACTCACTGGTATTTCTGTGGATAAAAACAAAAACATGCTTGTTTCACAGCTTACTATATAGTTGGCTCAACAAAGTCACTTGAAGGAATTTGCTGTTTCTCCTTCAGGAAGAATGGTGACAGAAATTTCCCTAGAGGGCAGCCTCTTTAACAAAAAGTAACCAGGGTGCAGTTAACTAGAATTATTTGATGAAGAAAACTCAGTAACTAATGGTTACCAGTGGCTGGGAAGGTGAAGGGAAATAAGGAGTTGTTTTTCCATAGATACAGAGATTCAGTTATGCAGGATCAATAAATTCTAGAGATCTGCTGAGCAATATTACAGCTATGGTGAACAATATGGAGTTGTGCACTTCAAATTTTAAGATAGATCCCATGGATTGTTTTTCTACTGGCAATTTATTGATTTTTCCAAATGTATTGAGATATATTCTACATGTAACATTGCGTAAGTTTAAGATGTACAATGTGATGATTTGGTATAGGTATATATTGCAAAATGATGACCATAATGATGTTACTTGACATATCCAACACCTCACATGCATGTGTGTGTGGTGAGAACATTTAAGATTTGCTGTCTTAAGAACTTTCAAATAGACAACACAGTATTTTTAAGTATAGTCACCCAGAAGTTATTCACCTTGTAACTGGAAATTTGTATGTATTGACCAACATTGCCCCATTCTTCCCCCACCTCCAGTCCCTAGCAACCACCAATCTACTCTCTACTTCTATGAGTTAGCTTTTTTAGATATCACAAATAAGTGTCATCATACAGTATTTCTCTTACTCTATCTGGCTTTTTTCACTTACCTTGTTCCCTTAACTTTCAACCATGTTATAGCAAAAGTAAGATTTCCTTCTTGTTAAAAATTGAATAATATTCCAGTGAATAATATACAACATTTTCTTCATTCATCTGTTGACTGACATGTAGGTTGTGTTTGTCTTAGCTATTGTGAATAATGCTGCAATGAATGAGGGGAATGGTAAATATATCACTTTGAGATAATGATTTCATTTCCTTTGGATATATATCCAGAAGTGAGACTGCAGGGTCATGGTAGTTCTATTTTCAATATTTGAGGAACCTCCATACTGTTTCCCATTGTGGCTGTAACAACTTACATTCCCACCAACACTATACAGGGATTTCCTTTTCCTTACATGTTTTCCAACACTTGTAATCTCTTATTTTGTTGGTGACAGCCATCCTAACAGGTGTGAGGTGATATATCATTGTAGTTTTGATTTGCATTTCCCTGATAATTAGTGATGTTGAACATCTTTTCATGCACCTGTTGGTCATTTGTATGTCTTCTTTGGAAAAATACCAATTCAGGTCATTTGCCTATTTGTTAATCAGATTGGTTGGTTGTTTTTTGTTTCTTTGTTTTTGCTATTGAGTGTATCAGTTCCGTATGTATTTTGAGAGTGTTCCCTCCTCTTCTATTTTTTTGGAAGAGTTTGAGAAGGATTGGTGTTAATTATTGTTTACATGTTTGGCACCCTTGGGGGCTGCAAGGAGGCAGGCAGGTGGGTGGCAGCAGGCAGCCAGGAGCACACAGTAGACTCAGTAGGAACAAGTAGTTAGTTATAAGTGTCAATGGTTCAATGGTGGTGGCTGTGGTGACCAGGAAGGGGATGGGACAGACAGCAATGACATCAGCAATGGCAGCATGTACACTGCTCAACAGTGATTACCCTGGGTATAACTGAAGGAAATCACAAGAATTCTTAAGGTGACTGACCATGTGATTTTCAGAATGATCTTTTCCCCACTCATTCATCACTACAATGACAGAGAAAAAGGTATATGTGCAACCATTAGGGCTATAATATCTAGAGTACATTACATATTACTTTAAAAAGTTTCTCACTACCAATGAATGGGAAAAAATGATTTTTTGCTAATGCTAAAATTTAGGAGATGTGACATGGACTCTTAGTAAGGGATGTTGTGTATATTAAACAACTGAAATAACTCAGTCTAAAATTTTGCAAAAGACCTAGAAATGTTCTCTGATAAGATGTTTCTCAGATGTCTGGTCAAGATGGAAGCACAAGTAAACACATCACCTCCTTGTACAATTACATCAAAATTACACCTAAAGTACAGAACAACCATTATTCAGAACTGCCAGAAACTGAGCTGAATAGAAGTTCTATAACTATGGCTTTAGAGAACAAATCACATAGAGAGGGATAGGAGGGACAGAGGTGAAGAACAGGCTAGTTCCACACCCGCAAGTTGTGAATACAAATCAGGAGGAATATCTCAGGATGTGAGGGGTCCCAGCCCCACACCAGGCACCCCAGAGTTCCAGTGTCAGAAAAATAACTCCCCATAACTTCTGGAAGTAAAAACCAGTATGGAAGATAGAAACTTCTGGAGTCCCAGTCAGTTCCTTTTAAAGGGCTTGTACACAAATTTACTCGGACTCATTCCCTGTGAGTTCTAGCACAAGGGCAGCTTGAAAGGCACCAGAGGCATATAGGGAGGAACTGAAGTGTCTCACATCAGGTGGAGAACTGAGGGACAGCTTTCTCCCAGACAGAAGTGCTAGCAGAGGCCATTGTTCCTTTTCTGAGCCTTCCATGCAAAAAGCCAGGACCTACATCCAAGATTACTCTATCCAGCAAAGCTTTCATTTAAAATGGAAGGGCAGAAAAAGTGCTTCTCAGATAAGGTCAAGTTAAAGGAGTTTATGATCACCAAGCCCTTATTATATTAAATGTTAAAGGGATTTGTCTAAGAAAAAGAAGGTAAAAAGTATGAACAGTAAAATGACAACAAACTCACAGTTATTAACAACCACACCTAAAACAAAAACAGAAACAAACTAGGCAAACAACTAGAACAGGAACAGAATCACAGAAATGGAGATCACATGGAGGGTTATCAGCAAGGGAGTGGGAGGAGGAGAGAGGGTGAAAAGGTACAGAGAATAAGTAGCATAGATGGTAGGTAGAAAATAGACAGAGGGAGGTTAAGAATAATATAGGAAATGTAGAAGCCAAAGAACTTATATGTATGACCCACGGACAGGAACTAAAGGTGTGGGAGGTGGGTGGGAAGGGGTGTGCAGGGTGGAGGGTAATAAAGGAGGGAAATGGGGCAACTGTAATAGCATAATCAATAAAATATATTATTTTTTAAAAAGCCAACAGGTGGGCACCATATCAGAAACTTCATCAACCTGGCTCACACCATTTACCCCACCCTAGTGATTGATTCCCTGAGGCTCTGCCCCACCCAACTTCGGGGCCCACCCAAGTTGTTTCCAGTGCCTTTTCCATACAAATGGGTTTTCTTGGCTCATGCTTCAGATTTTCCTAAATTCTCTCAAACATGCAGCATCTGGCCTCAGTGAACCCCATACCTCTTAAGTGGCCACAAGTCACCACTAGCAGCATCTGGCTTGAGTTCACAACTTGGCCTCACTTGGACACCTCCAAGCCCAGCACAAGTAACAGCCACCTGCAGATCACCTTGTAGCTTACACTGGGTTACCCCAGATAGAACACAGGCAGTGGCTGACCTTGGCCAGCTCCTCTCATGAGGACCCAGATCTTACACATGCTGTGGACAGCTACAGACCATGTTGGAGCATGACCATCCAACCACCTCCACAAGTGACACGCACAAAGGGAAAACTCAGTGGTCACCAGAGCCCTGCTCAAGAAAGCCCTGCTCTGTGGAGTGGGCCACTGCACAACAGATCCTCCAGAGTTGTCAGAGGTTAGTGGCCAGTGGTCACACCCTGTCTTTGCAGCTGATCAGCCTGAATAAATCCCTCCCATTGACCTGTCAACTACACTGAAGGCTCAACTGTTAGAGGAAGGTGTACATAGCTGACAAGGTGGGTGCACCTCAAGTACCCAACTTGGGGATAGTGGAGGCTGTGCCACCGAACCCTACAGGACACCTATTACATTAGTCCATGCTACCAAGACAGGGAATCAAAGCAGCTCTACCTAATACATAGAAGCAAACACAGGGAAGCTGCCAAAATGAAGAGACAAAGAAACATGTTCCAAATGAAACAATAAAACAAGAAAAAGAGCTAAACAAAAATGGAGAGAAGAAATTTACTAGATGCAGAGTTCAAAACACTGGTAATCAGGATGCTCAATAAACTTAGGGGAGGAGTTGTTGACCTCAGAATTTCAACAGCGTAAGAAAGAACATGGAAACCATAAAAAAGAACCAGTCAGAAATGAAGAAATAAAGGACACAGTAACCGAAATGAAGAATAATTTACAGGGAATCAACAGTAGAGTGGAAGAAGCTGTGAATCAAATCACTGATTTAGAATATTAGAAAGCAAAAACACCCAATCAGAATAGCAAAAAGAAAGAAAAATACAAAAAAATGAAGATAGTGTAAGGAGCCTCCGAGAGAACCTCAGTCATACCAACATTCACATCATAAGGTTACTGCAAGAAGAAGAGAGAGAACAAGAAACTGAAAACCTATTTGAAACCATAACAGAAAAAATTCCCTGACTTGGTGAAGGAAATAGACATTCAAAGTCCAGGAAATGCAGAATCCCAAGCAAGATGAACCCAAGAGGCCCACTCCAAGACACACCATAATTGAAGTGCCAAAGTTTAAAGGCAAATAGAGAATCTTAAAAGCAACAAGAGAAAAGCAGTTATTTATCTACAAGGAAGTCCCCATAAACCTGTCAGCTTATTTCTCAACAGAAACATTACAGTCCAGAAGGGATTAGCAAGTGATATTCAAAGTGATGAAAAGCAAGGACCTACAAACAAGATTACTCTACCAGCAAAGCTATCATCTAGAGTTGAAGGGACAGAAAAAGAGCTTCTCAGACAAGGAAAAGCTAAAGGAGTTCACCACCACCAAACCAGTATTGGTGTTAAAGGGTCTTCTTTATGAAGAAGGAGATTAAAAATATGAACAATAAATAAATACATACATATTAATAATTTAATCTAAAAGGCAAAATAAACACACAAGCAGAATAGAAATAGAATCATAGGTACAGAGAACATTTTGATGATTGCCAGATGGGAGGGGAGTCATGGGATGGGAGCAAAAGGTAAAGGAATTAAGAAGCACAAATTGGTAGTTATAGAATAGTCATAGGGATGTAAAGTAAAACATACAAAATATAGCAGCCAAAGAATTTATACGCATGACCTATGGACATAGACAATGGGGATTGCCCGAAGGAGTGGTGGATCTTGGTGGAAGGGGGAGAAGGGGGAATAACTGGGACAATTGTAACAGCACAAACAATAAAATATAATTTAAATTTACAAAAAAAAAATATTTGGTAGCCTTTTTGTTGTCGGGGAGGGTGATCCCTGAGTCTGACTCCTTATTCATTATTGGTCTGTTCAGATATTCTTTTTCTCATGATTCAATCTTGGTAATCTGTATGTTTCTAAAAATTTATCAATTTCTTCTTGGTTGTCTAATTTGTTGGCATACAATTGTTCATAGTAGTCTTTCATGATCCTTTATATTTCTTTGATAAGAGTTGCAATGTCTTGTCTTTCATTTACAGATTTTTTAAATATTTTATCATATTTTTCCATTACCATTTACCCCTCTTATACCCTCTTTTACCTCCACCCACTCCCCTCCCCTCTGCAATCACCATATTGTTGTCCATGTCTACAAGTCCTTTTTCTTTTTTGTTTGATCCTTTCATCTCCTAATCACCACCCCCCAGAAAGCTGTCAGCCTGCTTTCTATCTATGAGACTGTCTCTATTTTCCTTGCTTGTTCAGTTTGTTGCTTAGAATCCACATATGAGTGAAAGCATATGGTATTTGTATTTATATGACTGGTTTATTTCATTTTGCATAATGTTATCCAGGTCCATGCATGTTGTTGCAAAGGGTAGAATTTTCTTCTTTTTTAAAGCCAAGTAGTATTCTTTGGTACAAATGCACCATAGTGTGTTTTTTTTATCCACTCATCTATCTACTCATGGATACTTGGGCTGCTTCCAAATCTTGGCTATTGCTAATAATGCTGCAATGCACATAGAGATGCTTACATTCTCCCAGATTAGTGTTTCAGGTTTCTTGGGATAAATTCCCAGAAGTAGAATCACTGGGTCATAAGGCAGTCATATTTTTAACTTTTTTGAGGAAACTCCATACTGCTTTCCACAGTGGCTGCATTGGTCTGCATCCCCACCAACAGTGCACTAGGGTTCCCTTTTCTCCACATCCTCTCCAAAACTTGCTTGTTGATTTACTGATGATGGCCATTCTGATAAGTGTGAGCTGATATGTCACTGTGGTTTTAACTTGCATTTCTCTGATGATTAGTGATGTTGAGCATCTTTTCATATATCTATTGGCCATCTATATGTCCTATTTGGAGAGGTGTCTACAGGCCCTTTGCCCATTTTTTAATTGGATTGTTGGTTTTTTTCAGTGTTGAGTTTTATAAGTTCTTTACAAGTTTTGGATATTAACCCCTTATTAGATGTATTGGCAAATATGTTCTCCCATTTGGTGGGTTGTCTTTTTCTTTTGTTGATGGTTTCCTTTGTTGTGCAAAAACTTTTTATTTTTATGTAGTCCCATTTTTCTTTTGTTTCCCTTGCCTGAGGAGATATGTGAGAAAAAATATATATTGGTACAAGCAGTGTCCCAGATTTCACTGCCTATGTTTTCTTCTAGGATTTTTAAGGTTTTGGTATAACATTTAAGTCTTTAATCCATTTTGAATTTGGGCTTGTGTGTAGTATAACAATGTGGTCTACTTTTACTTTTCTGCACATATCTGTCCAATTTTTCCAACACTATTTATTGAATAAACTGTCTTTAATCCATTGTATATGCTTGCTTCCTCTGTTAAATATTAATTGACAATAAATGTATGGGTTTACTTCTGGGCTCTCTCTTATGTTTCATTGACCTATGTGTCTGCTTTTATACCAGTACTATGCAGTTTTGATTATTCTGGCATTATATTATTGTTTGATAATAGGTAGCATGAGTTTTCCAAATTTGTTCTGTCTCAAGATCATTTTACTTGTGTTATCTCTCTTTTTTGCTTGGTCAATCTAGCTAAGATTTTGTCATTTTGTTTATCTTTTTGACAAAAGAACTTTGTTTTATAGATCTTTCCTATTTTTTCTCTATTTCACTTATTTCTTTATTATGTCTTTCTTTAGCTAACTTCGGGCTTTTGTTTTTCTAGTCTTTGAGGTATAAATTTAGGTTGTTTATTTAATATCTTCCTTTTTTCTTAATGTAGATATTTATATTTTATGACCTCTTTTGCTGCAGTGCATAATTTTTGTATGTTGTATATCCATTTGCATTTGTCTGAAGATATATTTTTTAAATTTCTTTTTTTATTTATCTTTCGACCCATTGCTTGGTCAGGAATGTTTTGTTTAATTCTATGTACCTGTGAATTTCCCATTTTTCTCCTGTTACTGACTTCCAGTTTTATATCATTTTGGTGAGAAATTATAGGTGATATAGTTTCAATATTTTGAATTTGTTAGGATTGGTTTTGTGGACAAGCACATAATCTATCATAGGGAATGTTGACAGTGCACTTGAAAAAAATGTGCATTCTGTTGTTACATATATTACATATATATCTGTAAGGTCCATTTGACTTACAGTGGTGTTCAAATCTTCTGTTTTCAAATCTCATGGCAGGTGTTGTTAATAGAATAAAAGAAAACCACAGGCAGCACAAGAAAATTCTACAAGGTGTAGCATATGATTCTTATCTTGATTGTGGTGGTGATGTCAGTCCTATTTGCATATGTCCAAACTTATCAAATTGTACACATTAAATATGTGCTGTTCTTGTTTATCTATTACACCTCTATAAAACTGATGAGAAAAACAGTAACTATTCCTTATTCCTAGGGTACTGACAGAAGAATGCAATATATTATTCATTTTTTATTCAAAATTGAGAAAATGTTACCTCTATACTCCACTCCCCTTAGCATAATACAAGCTGAGGATTAATATCATGATGACCACAAATAATCCCTTTTTCTTTCTCAGTTTGCCCTTCACAGCATTTCCATTTCATCTCTCAGAAAAGACCACTTTGATTCATGGCTACACATAGCTCCCCGAC
The DNA here is from genome assembly GCF_019186645.2 of Phyllostomus hastatus. Taxonomy (NCBI): domain Eukaryota; kingdom Metazoa; phylum Chordata; class Mammalia; order Chiroptera; family Phyllostomidae; genus Phyllostomus; species Phyllostomus hastatus. Next base: position 3,464,957 of record NW_025333841.1, on the reverse strand, counting down.
AGCAACCTGTGCATTTTCATTATTGCTTTTATTTAAACCAATCTGTCTGCTTCTGTTAAAGATCCCTTGCAATTTATAACTTGATTCTCAATCATAGACACACTGCTCTTCTCAGGGACGTTGCCCTCTTCCCCTTTCTGAAGTTTCAAAACATAATTTGACTACAGAACAAAGCATATCATTTTTAAACAGATAAAAGGAGCAGTGGTTTCTCAAGTGCACAAATCATGGCAAATCCCAAATTAGTGGATGGCAGTCAAGGAGGATATAATGTTTGTGTGGAAAAACAACAAGGTCATTAGGTGAATCCAGAGCCAGTCAGTGAAACCCAGGGGACAATAGTCCTGGGTGGCTTTATCTCTAAACCAAAAGAATGAGTTCAAGAGCACCTGTGAAAAGAGCTCTCCCCTACAGAAGGCTTGAAATGCAGAAGGAGCTGAATAATTCCTGATTAATGCACAACAGTTAGAGGTGCAATTTATAGGACCTGAATGAATGTGTTCTTCAGTTTCCTTCCAGTTGTTTTTTTGTTTTTTTCTTCCATTTCTTTTTTCAAATCCAAACCCATTTCCAGTCTTTGCCCAACTATTCATTTGGCTACAAGGCTGCATCATAGCTGCCCAGTGACTACTGCAAAGTACCATCATCGTTTGCTAAAAAGTAAAATTTAATACACATAACCTAATGATAATCCAGCTTCTTTATGATTTATAAATTCTTTAGCCACTATGGAAAATACATTCTTCTAATTTTATAAAACATTAGTTTAATATAAGTATGAGTTCATCAGTGAGTGAAAATATTTCATTGTCTTGGAGACTCAGTTAATCTACACCATGCAGTTTTCTTTTTTTTTTAAGGATTTTATTTATTTTTAGAGGGGAAGGGAAGGACAGTGGGGAAGGGAAGAAGAGAGGGGAAGGGAAGGGAGAAAGGGAAAGAAACATCAGTGTGTGGTTGCCTCTCATGTGCCCTCTGCCAGGGACCTGGCCTGCAACCCAGGCATGTGTCCTGACTGGGAATCAAATCACAACCCTTTGATTCACAGGCCCATGCTCAGTCCACTGAGCTACACCAGCCAGGGCCCATGCAGTTTTCTTGATAGCTGAATGTTTATGGCTTTAAGCTCAAAAACTTGATTTTAATTATTTACTATATAAACATTTCTCAGAAAGGCTGTACTCTCACCTGCCTTTATAAAATGAATAATATGAACAGAAGTTAACCATTTCCCACTGTCTTAGGGTATTGACTATGAGTGTATTATATACTTCATTGCAATATAATTTGGGCTCTTGTGAGCTATTTATACAAATACAGGATTATTTGCCCTAGATAGCCTGGTGGTATGTTTTAATAGTTTTCCTACAGTCTACTCTCTGAAAGTCATCATTATTTACTTCAGTCAACAGCTCAACCTTTAGAAACTTCTCTCTCTTCTAATTTGTTGCCTCTAATTTAAGGTAGATTTAGAACAAGATAACCCAAGTGTTTACTATTGCAGTGGAAATAAGATAAAGAGGTACTGAATATAGACGAGAGAAACTTTAAAATTCATTAACTTCATGGGACCCTCCAAAGTCTTTTCTGGCCATTTCTAAGTCCTTTTGCTTAATTATGAGTGCCTGATTGTATTGTGTATAAGTGAGATTTCTAGTTTGATGAGGTGTTATTATATTTTCATTTATCTTAATATATTGCAAAGATTAGGTTTTGGTTGATTTTGATTTTGTAATTCCAAGTAACTTCTCTGATCTATTAATGAAAAATGTAAAGAAATTTGATTTTTATCTACACTGACATAATTGCTTACATTTGAATATAAAATCGATCATTCTTATGGGATATTAATATTTAGGAAATGACATGCACAGGCTTTTTTTCCCTCCATTATAGTTGATCTAATCAAGAGTCATTGATCTCATTTAAGAGAGTGCACTTTGCTAGCAAGTGATTTTGCTATTTCTGAGATAGTTCTTTTTTTAATTTTTTTTGTCCTTTAGTCAGTTTACTCTCAATGGAGAATATAGTAAAAATCTTGTATTTTTAATTTTTATTATTTTCTATCTATAATATTATTTAATGTATTAAATATAGAATTTGTTATATTAATATTCTTACATGATTTCTCTCAAACCACAAGATTCTGTGCAGCTAAATGATGGAAAACAGAATAAACATTTTATTTCATGTATTTCTTAGGGACACAAAGATAACTTTTAAATGGAAAGATATTAAAATAAAGATGTAACAGGTTTTTCTATATTTAATTGTCCTATAGCCAGAATGATGATGAAATTGATTTTCATTATATGATATCAAATTACAGCCTCCTTTGTTTATAATGTCCACTATTCTTCCATATGTATGTGTTTGGGAATGAGAGTGTGTCTGTTGCATTGGGTGACTGAGTTTAGTTTGGATGGCCTTTCTACCAATATCAAGCGCCATACAACTATGTTTAGAGGTAGAGTGTTATGTGAGAAACAGTAGATTTTGGAGAAAGACTAACCTGAAATCATATACCCATTATCTATTAGCTCTATGACCTTAGACAGCTTACATCATTTCTCTAAGCCTCGGTTTTGGATCACTTGTGAAAAGAGAGCAAAAATACATACTTTGAAGGATTTGGGGAGAGATTAGAACTGATATGTCACACACACACACAAATGGTTAAATAGTAATTATTATGGTCCTTATTATCATATCTAACTGAGAAACCACATAAAATCCAACTCAAGTCTCAGCTCTTCTACTCAATAACCTTGTGATCTGAGTCATATTAAACTGCACATTATGAGTCTAAGTTTCATCATCTGTAACAAATAAGATTAAACATCATCACTTGCAACAAATAAGATTATGAAGATTAAATGAGATAATGTATGTAAAGTGCCCAACATGGTGCCTGGCTCAGATTCAACTTTCTCAAAGACTTAGTTTCTTTTCTACTTTCCTTTGAGGACCCAATGAAGTAGAGATTAATATTGTGAACCTAACCATGCCTTGCTGTGAACATTTACAGAGCCTTTTTTTTTGTCTTACTAAGGAAATTAAGACATATGGATTGGTAAGAAAAAGATGAAAAAATATCTTTGGTACACAAACTTTGGGGTTTATTTATTTACTCCAGTACCTAGAAAGAGTGGATGACATCTACCATGTGTGAAACACCTTGCATGTTTTTAAGCTGCAATGTTTAAATCAAAAAAACGTTTACCTTTCTCAGACTGGCTTATTTCACTTATCATAATACTCTCCAGATCTATTCATGCTGTCACAAAAGGTAAGTTCCCTTCTTTTTTACCCCAAGTAGTATTCCATTGTGTAAATGCACCACAGCTTTTTTATCCACTCATCTACTTACAGGCAGTTGGGCTGCCTCAAAATACCATATGGTTTCATTTATATGTGGTATCTAATGAACAAAGTAAACTAACAAACAAAATAGAGACACACTTATAGATACAGAGAACAAAATGACAGTTGTCAGATAGGAGGGGTTTGGAGGTCTAGGCAAAAAAGGTGAAGGAAGTAAGGGGGAAAAAAAACCCTCATAGACATCCCTGACTGGTGTGGCTCAGTGGATTGAGTGCTTGCCTGCAAACCAAAGGGTCACTGGTTTGATTCCCAGTCAGGGCACATGCCTGGGTTGCAGGCCAGGTCCCCAGTAGGGATCATGCAAGAGGCAACCAAACATTGATGTTTCTCTCCCTTTCTTTCTCCATCCCTTTCTTTCTCCATCCCTTTCTCTCTCTCTAAAAATAAATAAATAAAATTTTTAAACAACTCATAGACAATAGTATGGTGATTACCAGAGAGAAAGGGGGAGTGGACTGAATTAGGAAAGGATAAAAGGGGGATAAATGGTGATGGAAGGAGACTTGACTTGTGGCAGTGAACACACAATAAAGTATTGTACAATATACAGATGATGTATTACAGAATTGTACTCCTGAATCCTAAAAAAATTTATTAACCAATGCCACCCCAATAAGTTCCATAAAATTTAATTAATTAATTAAATTAGCATGGGTTATAAGTATATATGCACATCACATTACTGCCATAATATATTCAGTGCTAGGCAGCTCTTTGTTTGACACACAAAAGAATTTGGTCACATACCAGAAGACAAAAGAGTGTTCAACATGGATTTAAGTTTTTTGGTTCAAATAGTTCCATCTTTCAGCCAGGGATATTTATATTTCATAAAGTTTAATTTCAAGTTATTAAGTAATTGTGTGTGAATAAGACATCCATTAAATGATTGAAAATTCATGGGCACAAAAATACATGCTGTGAAAATTCTTATCCTCTCACACTTCCCCCAGACAAAAATTATTATATTTTCCTGTGTTGTCTTTGAGGGAACATTAAAAAAATCTTATCTTTATTTATCCTATTTCTTCTCTTCTCTATTATTTCCTGAAATGAGTATGCAGTGATCAATCAGAAAGACTTGTTCTTGTTGCCCAAAGTAAAGAGCCAGGGAGATGGTAGATTCTATTATATAAATGTTTACACCATCGTTACATTTATATCAAATGATAAAAATCAACTAAAAACCTTTTCAGTGTTACAGTCCTTGAATGCATCAGAGATTTCCCCAGTGAGAGGCCTCAAGAAATTAAAATGAACTCTGTTGCTCTGTTATATGGCATTCTAGGACAGCTCAAAATAAGCAAGTTATCATAGTAAATATTCTCCAGAAAACAGACGTTTTCCCAGAGAAGACATCATCTTGACCTCTCAAACACTCTGGTGTTCATTATTTTAAAGATACTTAGATTTTTTCTCCATATATTCATCTGAAGTTACCTGGTTATCTGCTGTTTGCCTTCAAAAACTTAGTATTACTCATGCTTCTTTAAAAATAGAAAGTATCCAAAGAATTGTAGGAAACAAATTACCTGCTACAACCATTTTTCCTTTATCAAGCTATTTCATTCCTGTAAGCTATGTAGCATAATGAAGGTTTTAGTGGCTTAAGGAGTTGAAGATGACATGCTTTGGAGCCAGATAAAACTGAATTCAGGTTTGGGCTCCTTGTCTGCTGAACCCAACTAAGCCTTTGTTTTCATGTGTAAAATCAAGATAATAATACCTATGTGCAATGCTGTGGTGAGGCTTTAAAAGAACCCTATGGTGTAACACTAGAGGTCACTTTAAAAATAAATACCAGCAAGCACTCAAATGAGAGTTGTTGTTGTTGTTGTTGTTGTTGTTTTTATATAAAGCAAATTATCCTGAAGCAGACAAGCACTTGCTTTGAGCACAATACAGGTTAAAGCAGCCACAAATTGAGCAACCTAAAGACTGACAAGGAACTTCAGTGTAGTGTAGGGAGATTGAACAATGTGGATGATCCCACTGTTCTGGCAAGCGTCTGGACAAAGGAAATGCTGAACGAGATGGAAAGAATACTAGACTTTAAGAGCAACTTTTTTGGTGCCTGGCCAGATCACTCGATGTGTGATATCAGCAAATCTTACCTCCAGTTAGATTCTTTGCACAATCATGATCATCTCCAAGAACCCCTCCATTTCTGCCATTTTATGAATCTGTGACAGTGAAGCATTCAAGAATTTGATGGGATGGAGCTCATAAAAATGCATGTTTATGTAAAATAAAATATTTTCTGTCTCAGTGCAAATGGTCAACACCATGGCACCTACCATGCAAGTGAATGTAAAACATGTTGATCATGAAAATCCTGTTCTCCTACAAGCTCTACCTATTGTCTTTATGATACCTATATCTTCCCTAAGTATCTCAGAGATTTCCTTTCTTTTTAAAAAAGATTTTATTTATTTTTAGAGGGCAAAGGAGGGAGAAAGACAGGGTGACCCTTTGGTTCACAGGCCTGCACTCAATCCACTGAGCCACACCAGCCAGGGCTCAGCAATTTTCAGTACATTAAATATGAAAAAGATACATGCAAGCTGTGAAATGTATACACTCTTCATTCATTTAACAAAAGGCATTATTCAGATTGAAAGTCCAAGGCAAACATTTAATTGTACGTGATGTGAAAAGTCACTCTTTATAAAGTCCTTCTTAGCACACTAGTTTTGCATTGCCTCAAGTGAAGAAGAACCCAGTCAAAGTGGCTTCATTTTCCCACTCAACTTTTCCCAATTTGAAAAATCAACATCTGACTTGTGACCCTAATAACAGCATGTTAATTAGTCTGCAAAATGACTTTTCCACAAATCACACTTTAAAATAAAATATTACTTTTTGTTTCACTTTTTGGGAAAGATTTTGAACTGCAAGCTGTGTAATACAAGAATGGGTAAAAGTAGACTTACAGTTGTGAGTACATGATACACAGAGTTTATTCTTGCATTATTATTTATTTATTAATTATTGTATTATTTATTTGTATCATTTGTCTTTTATTATTATTGGTAATATGTTGTATCCTTACTTATGATTTATCTTTTAGGTAATGATTACTGGTAATTTAACTTTTTCCTATCCCTGTAAAATAGGTTACTTTTGCCTTTAAATACAGTTAACCCTTGAACAACATGGGTTTGAACAATGCAAGTCCACTTATACACAGATTTTTTCAGTAAAGATATAGACAGTCCCTATATTCCAGGTTTTGCATCCACAGATTTCCAACTCCAAATGGAAAATACTGTTTTCAGTCATGGTGGGTTGAATCCTTGGATGAGGAGAGCTGGGTGTGTGTGTGTGTGTGTGTGTGTGTGTGTGTGTGTGTGTGTATACCATTTTATATAAGGGTCTTGAGCATCCATGTATTTTCATATCTGAGGCTTGTGGAAGGTGGTTCTAGAACCAATCCCCTATAGACAAAGAAGAACTATAGTTCAGTTTTTAAGGGAGTCAAAAGCTATACATGGAATTTTGACTGTGGGAGATCAGCTAGCTATTCAAGGGTCAACTGTATAAGAGTTTTAGTTAAGTTGTAATGTTTTATATTGACTATAGATGCTACCTTTGCTAATCACATATTGTATGATGTATTTGTTTCCTGAAAAAATGAAGCAGTTTAATGATATATGCAGTGATGTGCTGCAGTTGGCTCTTGTTTCATGAGACCTAGTTGCTATCATTGTTCCCAAATCTACATTCGATGTCATATTGGTAGCTTGAAATTGGTTGTGCTAGAAACATTTACACTGTGAAAATCAGTCAGTGCAACAATTTACTACTTCTCCACCCACCCCCCAAGGTAGTTGTTGTATATTGACTGGAACATCATCCATAATTACCTTTCAAATTTGTGGTAACATGACACATTGAAATCTACTGCACATTGGATATTCACTAGTTTAGACTGAGTCTTGCAACGTATCTCCTAGGCATTTCTAATGCCCAGATCCATGAAGCTGGTGACTGTGCATAGAAGGAAGTTTATCTCTAGTCTTCTATAGCACTCAAATTGTTATTTTTATCTTCAACATAATACACTGTGATATCAGTATTGTGAAAATATTTGGCTGATGTAAATGTGATCTGAGCAGTAATATTCTTTATTTGGTATTTCCCAGAGCAGGGCATACCACAATAATAAGTAATGTGCATGTTACCACATTATTAATGTTCAAATTTTACAACTGCTTATAGCAAGGCTTCCCAAATATAAGTAACTATTTAGAGAAACATTAGGGAAAAACAGGAGTCTCTGAGCAGGAGGAAAGGTACAAAAAGAACAGAGAATTGTTGGCATCAGCTTACATTTTCTAAACTGCTCATTAGTTGTCAGAAATTGGGAGGTGGGGTAGGAACTTAGGCAGGAGACGGAGACTATATTTAAAAAAAAACACTTTAGTCCTTAGAAAAATATAAACTCTTGAGTCATTGAAATATTAATGTAATTTACCAATCAAAGAAGATAGTGATGATTTAAATGGTTTAAACATAGAATATTTCCAAAACTGCTAGTTAATTATTATTTGGCATAGATGATTAAGGCCCATGAAGTGATTTTCAACAAAGCAAAGATTAAAAGCTTGATAAAATATGAAGATAAATACTCAGGAAAGAAAAAGCAATTAAAAATATGCACAAGTTATAAGAGTTAAGTCTTGTGAATGCTATGAATTATATCTGAAGTAATTTTCTCACAGAAAACCAAAGTAAAAAAACACTGCTTGTTTTTATATTTTGGGAGTTAATTAAGATAGATTGTTAGAGAGGTAAATCAGCAGTAATTCAACATGATGTGATTACTCAAGTTTATTTAAGCCCATATAAATTTAATTTAAGACAATAAAACATTACATTAAAAGTTAGACAAAGTGAAAATTTTAGTCAGTCAACTACATGGTCAGGTTGAATAAAATAATCACATATTTCTAAATTGAACTAATAACAAATGATGTTGAATTAATTTGTGAATTTGTGTGCAAAGTTAGTGACTTACCTTTACTCTATGAGGAAAAGTACTATCATTTATTAAGCTGCATACTAAGTACTGTGTACTTAGCACATTATCATTATATCATATGATCCTCATAATAAATACAGCACAAGAGGCAATATTTCAATTTTGCAAGTAAGGACATTGAGACCTAGGGAGGTTAAGACATTTTTTTGTATCAACAGCTGGCAAATATCTATGAACTTAGTTTTTTCTGACTGCTATTAGTAGCTCTTTCAAGTTTACCCACTACTATGTCCTTTTAAATACATCCTTTTTGTTAAGACATTCATATAAACAGAAAAAATCAAATTAAGGTTGCTCTTTTTAGAGCTCAAAAAACTTCATAGTCAAATCAAAATATGACTTGTTTCTATTGATTACTACTCACCAGCCTATGTGTAATGAATATGACATCTTTTTTTAATCTATCCAGTCCACTTCCTTTTAGAGGTCAATACACAGTCCTTATATGGTTTGTGTTTTTTTCAGATTATGAGACTGCCGCACTGCCTACTGCGCTAAGAGGGCACGTTGGTTCTGTGTTTTTTCATGGCCCCTAATTTGGGAACCAAAGTAGGGCATTGTTGCTCTTTTCTGGCAGTGTTTTTGGATACATGATAAGGAAGGGCCAATAGGACACTTCAATCTAAAGCTTTGAATCTGAAATAAGTGGCACAAGGATGAAAGTTCAGTTCATATCCTTTTATGGTGAATAAGGTGGTGCCCCATTGTGAGTAGCAAGAATGATCAAAGGTAGGAGAGTCTTACACAACAGTGGGGAAAGGCAATAGGGGTGACTTCTGCTTATTGGCTCTTCCATAAATGCCTTGCTGCCTGCCTTTTCCCAAATATGCTCCTCCCACATTTTCTTCTTAATTCCGAGTGCCTGGTATCCCTCCAATGCCTTTTTTGTTTAGCAAGAGTCAGCTTCTATAGCTTGCAATCCAGAAACCTGTCAGATATATATTATCCTTGAAATAAAAAAGTGGATCTTTAATGATTATGATATCCATCAAAAAGTTAACATTATTTCCTCTGGTTTTTAACCTGTGTTTACATAGAAGCAGCATGTTACTAGGGTAATTTAAATGATAGTCCACAAATGAAGCTACTAAGTTTACAAAATGCAAATGACTCTTCTTCAGAGATTATAGTCCAAATACCATCAGTACTGACAGAAAAACACAAACGAATGTTATGTGGCTTAAAAGCAGAAGCCTTTATTGGGGAGTTAGTTTGATACTCATCTAGCATATAATTCAGCAATTCCACTCCTGTGTATATAAGCAGAGCAATTAAAATTAGAATCTCAAGTTATTTGCATACCCATGTTCATTGCAACACTATTCACAATAGGCAACGTATAGAAAACATGTAAATATCTTTCACAGATGAATGGATAAAGATAGTATGATGTTTGTATCACATTTTATACAACTATTATATACATCACATGTAAATATTACTCAGCCATCAAAAGAAGAAAATCTTGCCTTTGTGAAAACCTGGAGGTCATTATGCTAAGTGAAATAAAACAAGCAGAGAAAGAGACAAATACTGTACATTATCACTTGTATATGTAATCTAAAAAAAGCCAATTTCATAGAACTAGAGAATAGAATGGTGGTTGCAAGAGGTTGGTGTGGGGGAGAGGAAATGGGGTAAGGTAGGTCAGAGGTACAAACTTTCAGTTGTAAGAGAATAAGTGTTGAGGGTCTAATTACAGCATGGTGACTATAGTTAATAATACAGTATTGTATGATTGACATTTGCTAAGAGTAGATCTTAAGCATTCTTGCCACACACACACACACACACACAAAGGAGTCAAATATGCAAGGTGATGAATTTGTTAGCTATCTTGTTCTTGGTAATCATCCCATAATGTATATGTATATCAAATGATGTTGTACACTTTAAATAATACAATTATATTTGTTAATTATTTCTCCATAAACCTTTTTGAGACATACAACTTTTAAAAAATATAATTTGTGATCAATAGTAAGATAACTTGAATTATTCATGAATTGCATGCTTTACATTTTTAAAATAAAAATCTATTCATGAGTTTTTAAAAAACATACACACATATGGAAAATAAAGTACTCTCAGTATATTCTGTATCTGAGCCAGTAAATTATCTGACTTCATAATCAGGAAACTTTGAGTCTTGGTATAATAACAAGGAAGTTCCATTCAAGTGTTCAGTGTCATTCATATAATAACTACAAGTAAAAATAGTGCATAGTTTATAAAATGACAGTGCTTACTGAAGGCAAAAACCCATGGCTGACAGCCAACAGATGGTCTGTCAAAGTGAAACTGATAAAAAAAAATTCCCCAACTACATTTCTCAAAAACAACTTTGCCTAAAATATCAGCTTCTTAATATCAGAAGACATACATATTGATTGTTCCAACTCTGAATCCTATCCTACAATGTTTGTTAAAAAATAATTCAGCAGATAACGGGGAAAAAGAGAAGGGTCATCAAGGACCATGTATAAAGGACCCATGGACAAAGACAATGGGCAAGGGAGGATTGCATGTAGGAGGTGGGTGGTGGGTAGGGTGGGGGGGAGTGAGAGGGGAATGGAGACAATTGTACTCGAACAACAATAAAAAATAATTCATAATTTTCCTAATTCTATATTTTTTGTATAGGAAAGATTACTCAATCCAAATCTAAAATTATCTGATGCATATAGAACAGGTACATGGAAGGCAGCTTCTGAGACTAAGACAAATGTTTCCAGCCAAAGTGAGAAAAATTGGTAGTTTCACCTATCCCACATAAAGAAATATGTGTGAATCCTCTCCTAGTCTTCTTTCTGGATGTTATACCAAACTGAGGAAGACCACCTGGAAAAGCAAAGCCTGGGAAAGCAAGAACCCTTTTCTCTGAGGCCTAAGATAGAGTTCATATAGGCCACTATTGAAGGGCTCCTTGCTCTGAGCCCCCTAGTCATGTAGGTTGTCCCAGGATTTGGGGGTTGCGATAGAAAATGATAAGTACCAAGAGAGCCCAGAGATGAAATTCCATATATGAAGACATTAACAGATAGGTTATCAAACAGTGCTAAACAATACAAACAAAATAAGAGATTACAATAAAAGAAAAAATAAATTGAAGCTAAGTTACTAGATGGCATAGGAATTAAGAGTTCAAACTCATTAATCAGTGGGCCTAGATGTCCATAGCTTTCTCATCGATAAAATGGAGATAATAGCATCTGCCCGATACAGTTGTTATTAACATTAAATTAAATGATAGACATAAATCACTTAGAAGAGTGTTTGGTGAAAAGTAAGAACTCAATGAGTATAACCTCTCTGAGCCTCAGTTTCCCTATCTCTAAAGTGGTATGAACAAACAGCACCTACCTCTTGGGGCTATTATGAGTATTAAAGGAGATAATGCAAGTAAAGCACCAAGCACTCTGCCTGACAAGTAGTAAATGTTCAGTAAATATCTATTATTGTTACTATTATTTTTGTACAATCCCTTTTCATCTCCCACTAGATGCCCCACTTCCAAGCACATTACCTGTCCTTCCTAAACCTAAGTTAGAACTCCTCTTCTATTCATTGGCCTAGCACTGGTGGAGGTTAAGGCAGAGAAAATCTTAAGGTTTTCCTAAGGGTTAGGGTACATGACCAAGTATAGACTGAGATGTTCTCTTTATCATTCATGTCCTATTTAATTTTTAACTGTCATCAGCATGTGTCCTTCACCAAATACACGGGGGGGGGGTGGAGCCAGGCAGACTGTAAATAAGAAGTTATGCTTGTTTCTAATGTAAGTATACTTCCATATCCTCAAAGTTTCCAATCAAAAGCCTCACAACTGAAAATTTCCCATGTTTTAACAAATAAACCCCTTAAATGTAAAACCCATTTACATACAAAGATAGCAAAGTTGATGACATTGAATAGAACGGAAAATATTTTGTAAACTAATAGATAAAAAAGAACTATGTAGTGGTGGCTAAAATAGTTCATGTTTTTGGTGTTTGGCAAGCAAGCAAAGATTGGGTTCTGAGGCTGTATTTGTGAAATGTATATAACCAACATTCGATCCTATAGGTAAAATTAATCAGTTTCCACAAATTTTTAAGAGTAGCTTCATCCATTTCTTCTAAAATTTCCCTTCCAAGTGGAAGAAGAATAAGGGCTCAGTAAATACAGAGCATATTCATGAAAAGTAAATTGGTCTTCCATCCAAATACTAACCAGGGCCAACCCTGCTTAGCTTCCAAGATCAGACCAGATTGGGTACATTCAGGGTGATAAGGCCGTACATCAAATCTGGCTAAAGTAAACCATGTACAATAGAACTTAGCAAAAAATAAGGCAGGAAAGGAAGGCTGGAGTTAGATTGTGAGACACTGAACACCATGCTTTGGAGATTGGGTTTTCAAATGTTTTGAGCTGACATATTAAATAAACTTACCATGTTTTTTGGACCATAAGACACACCTAGGTTTTAAAGGAGGAAAGTAGGAAAAAAATTTTGAAGCAAAAAAATGGTAAAATATTTAATAACATAAATAACATAATATTTCACCAATGTAAATGCAAACAGAACTCAACGGCAGCATTAACAACCATTATTCCTCCCAAATTTGGGGGGGAGGAAGTATGTCTTATAGTCCAAAAAATATGGTATCTTACATGTATATTTTAATTATGTTTTGAGTTGTATAACTTGGTTAACATCTCTGAAGAAAAAAGGAAAGAAGATATAGGACACTGTTCAGCTTCACTGTACAGTTTGATACACATTATAAAGTAGTGTAAATCTCTAATATTTTTCAATAAGTCAAGCATTTCATTATACTTTATATCATAAAAAGTGGCAGATATTTGATCTGGGAAAGGTGTCAGACATGCACATTACTAACTGTTTCATCCATTTCATCCAAAAGCTTCTCACATTTTACCTTAGGCATGATGGGAATTCAGCCTCTTTGAATTATATGCTCCAGATCTGTTTTGTGCATTGTTTCAGGCTATTATTTCAAATCCAAACATTTTGTCAGAGTATTCCTTAGAATTCCCTTGGAAACATTTTGAAAATATGAAACTGTATATTTAGGGTGAAAGTTTGAAATACATTTAAGTGAATCTTTGAATATGTGGATTTCTGCTAAACTTGAAAAATAGGTCTTAATACTTAGAATGCTTAACCATAAAACAACATAAGCACCCATATTTAATAGCCCAGGAGACTAATTAGTTTAAAAAACAAATGTTCTCAAGTCCCTCTCTCCATCCCAACCCCAACGCAGGGTCATTTTTATTTACCAGGTTTTAATCTGAAGAGAATATATAAAGCTAAATTGGAAAAGCCTTAGATTAGCCTTTTAAAATATTGACAGGCTTTTAACTATAGCAATAGTATAAATAGAAAAGTATCCTTACACTGTGCATTAGTTTTACAAATGCTTATAATGAACTCCTTTACAAAACCATTGCAGTGTAGAGCTAATTTAACTCAGTTTTCAATTAAAAATGAAGAGAACTGTAGTCTATTGCCTACAATTCCTTTCTCAAATACAGTGCAACCAACTTTCATTTTAATTATACAGTAGTTAATTTAGAAGAATAGTGCTAACTTTAGGAAATAATTAAATAATTTGAAACTGTATGTTATCAGCAATATCATATAGATTCAAGCATAGAATAAGTATTAAAAGAAGACATTATAATAATGGTTCACTTCCATTAAAAATGTGATGTGTATGTGTGTTGTATGTGAATGTATACCCTATCAGATCATGGTATAAAGCAAAGCTCAACAAACTATGGCCCTTTGGCAAAACCCATATTACCACCTATATTTATAAGTAAAGTTTTATTGGAACAAAGCCATGCCCATTCATTTATGCATTATCTATGACTGTTTTTGCAATACAACAGCAAAGCTCAGTAATTGCAACAAAGACAGTATGACCCAGAAACCCTAAAATATTTACTACTTGGTACTTTACAAAAGAAGTCTGCAGACCCCTGGTTTAAAGGATCAGATATAGATACCACATACTAAAATAAATTGTCTACTCAGTATCAAATATACATACATGCAAGCAAAACGAAGACATTATTCAACTAATCTCTCTGGAAAGAGATTATGTTTATCATAATCCCTAGTACTTACTAAAGATTTACAGACACATCAGCGAGAGATAATATGCACAAACTCCATGTAGCATACTTAAGTCTCTTTAAATTCATAAAGTAGGAAAATCCATGAATTGCCTTCATCATTTTGCATAGTGTTCTCTGGGTTTATATACACATGGACTTCTATAAATATTTTTAAAGAAAAATTCTGTCAACTGGTTATTTTTCATATAAACCAGGTGAACCTAATTTTTATTGCACTTACAGAATGATTTAGCATGTTTTGACAGACTACTGTATGTCCTTGAACAACTATATCAGTAGTCAGGCAATTAAACCTTTAAAAACCATTGGAATTGCTCAGAGATAGCCTTATATAATAGATATAACTCACAAATTTACTGAGAGACCAAACTTCAAGTCCTGATTATTCTTCTTAGCAGTACCTAACCTTGAACAAGTGATGTCCTTTCTCTAAGCACGTTTTTTTTTTTTTGGTCTCCTGATATCTACTTCACAAGGTAGATGCAAGGATGAAATGAGATGTGTGTACATAATACATCCTGCAACACCTGGCAATTAGCCAACAATTATTAAAACGTATTTATACCTTTACAAATAATGTCTATTTCTTGCTTTTTTGAAATTTTTGTGTTTTTTCCAAATGGTTTTAGTTGATTATTCATATACATAAAGAACTATTGAAAACTAAGTAAGTGCATTTTGACAATTATCGTCACTTCATAAATGAAGAGCAGATTGGTGGGGTCAGACTGAAACATATAAATCTAAGCCCAGGGCAGGAAGTCCAGGGGAATACAAACATGGCTGCTAGAATTCAAAGAAACAGAACTTTCACATTAATAATTGCTTGCTTTATGAACAATACAAAAATAGTTAACTTTTTTCTTTCTTAAATTGTATTTGTTGATTTTTGTTTTTGCTAGAAAGAAGCTAAATATCCATAACTATCATTGGAATTACCATCTTCTTTCATGATGTGCAGTAACCCAATTGAAAATAATTTTTAGATGGAGTCTGATTTAAGTAGCAAAAAGAGCTATTCAGAATAATGGAGATAATTCTAGGAACAATTTCCTTAATGGTGGATTTTTTAGAAATTTGACATATACCGAATTTTTCACACATGAACATAAGACACACCTAGGTTTTAGAGGAAGAATATAGGAAAAAAATTTTGAAGCAAAAAATGTGGTAAATATTTAATAACATAAATAACATAGGCCACCCCACAGCAGACTAGGTAAGCTACATTCGGACTATAAGACGCACCCTCCTTTCCCTCCCAAATTTGGGGGGCGCGTCTTATAGTCCAAAAATACAGGTACTTTAATAGTGTACAACAGTAGACCTACAAAATATTTTAAAGATTTTATTTCTTTAGTTTTAAAGAGGAAGGGAGGGAGAAATAGAGGGAAGATAACATCAGTGTATGGTTGCCTCCCACATGCCCCCTACCAGGGACCTGACCCACAACCCAGGTATGTGCCCTCACTGGGAATTGAACCAGTGACCACTTGGTTCACAGGTTCACACTCAGTTCACTGATCTACACCAGCCAGGGCTAGACCTGCAAAATTTTAAAAATATAACATGAGGTTAAAGGGAACACAATAGCACTCATGTCATTCTTTTGAACTTTAAAAAATGCCATCCTAGGACATGAATATTTTTAAATGATAGAAATATCAAAATGATGAGGATAAAAAAATTCCACTGCATATACTATGACATCTCTGGAGAGAATTCTTTCTATCTCCAGTAGAATACAGAGATTAATGTATTCTTTGATTGGTGAATTAGAAATACAAGAAAAAGGCAGGCATTCACTTCATTCGATTATTTGAGGGTAACAAAAATGACATCTTTGGGGACTGAATAATTTGATGATTTTAAAAGGCAATTTCAAAAGTTTGTTTTCAATCCATATTTGTTTTATACTCATTAAGGATAAATTATAGCACCTTATTTAACAGAAAAATAAAAGAATTAAGATGCTTTCAGAAAAATTATAATTCTTATGTGTAGCCCCTTTTATTCAAGTACAGTCAAGTGCATTTGTGGAAAAAAACAGAAAATACATCCATTAATTTTTAAAAAGACACAAATAAAGGTAAAGACACAAAACACAAGCTCGTTTCTGTTGGACATAGGTATCTAACACTTTATTTTTAAAGGACAATTTCACCTGGGGCATTATTTTTGAGATCCTGTTTGGAAGCTTCAATGTGTCTATACAATTGATGTTTTCACAAATTATAGGTGCTTGGAGCCATAACTCTACTTTTATATCAGTATGAGAAAGATGAAATCTCTGTCCCAAATTAAAATCAGACTTGCCATTCTATTCTTTAACATTTGGAGTGTTTTATTCTCCCTTGTTTCTTCTCTAACACATCCCTATGCAGGACATTTTAAGAAAGTGATTTGCTTATTCTTCTGGCTTACATTGCATAAAGAGGCAAGTAGAGCACAAGTGGTTAGAGTACAGGCTTTGCAGTCACATGACCCTAAGTATAAATCTTCTTTTGCCCCTTCTTGGTTGTGTGACCTTGGTCAAGATTCTTTATGTCTCTAAACTGTGTTTTCTTCCTCTGTAAAATAGGAATAAAAATAGCATTAATGTCATGGGTGGCTGTGAAGACTACAGGAAGTCATGCAGATAAAGTAGTAACAATAAACAGATGTAAATACATTGTATCAATAAATGCTTTTACAAGTACATTAAAGTTTTATATATGAAGCATTGTTTACAAATACAAAAGCTGTATGTAAAATTATCTAATATTTGATGTTTATGTTTGCTCAAACAAGTGTTTAATGTACATACATAGAAACATATGTGTAATGTGTGTCCACATTTTAGTACCCACGTCTTTTGACCAGGATATAGCAAATCTTAGATTTTACAGGTTAAAAAAAAAAAACAGGATGCCCAGATAAATTAAACTTCAGGTACACAACAAGTTATTGGGCATCTTGTATTTTATATTGTACCAATAACTAAGACACTTTATTGGTAGTTGTCAATATTTTTAGTTTTCATCTTGTAAGTTAAAGTAAATGCCAGTTTACTGAATGGTATGTAATACTTCCATCCCCATTCCGACCAATCTGCTTCTCTACCTCTTTGTGACATCCTTTTTATAACCCATAGTTCTTTAGTCACTTATAAGAATGGTCTAATTTTCAATTATTGGAACCTATTTAAGATGGATGAAATTTAACTGCCTCTAAAACCAATCTGACCAAAGTAAAACTCACACATCAATGACACTGCAAGATGTTGGACAAGTTAGCAGCATGCAATGCCATTATGGGATTCTTCATGTTAAAATCTATTACCTGACTGTATTAATGCACAAAACTTCAAAATCCAAGGGATGCTAGTTATGATCTCCCAACATTTTTTTTCACTATTTGCCACCCTGGTGGCACACTACAAGAAACCTATAGAATTTCTGCTGCCCAGGCAGCATTCATATGAGGAACAGTGAGCTGACTTTCTCACAGGCAACCCCAATCTCAGGAATCATCTACCTGATTTGGAAAGACAAGGAGAAAAGTCAAAGTCTGATCTATTTCTTAAAATTTCCATCGAATAGTTTCTTTTTAAATATCTTATCTTCTCTCAAATAAGCCACAGGTGGATGGTGATGGTTACACCTATGTTTTCTTTAAGCAAATCCTACATGGATGTGTCTAGCACCTTTATTAACATAATGTGTGGACACTATCTGCATTGTTTTCAGTTTAGGGACATCAGTCAAAATTTGAGACATTAAGGAAAATCTCATTTAACAACCTGATACATTATTTAATTCATACTGACTAATAAACTAATGTAATTACAAAATGTCAGAATTTTTCAACTTCGTTAATAAGCATAATGCCTGATGTTTATTGACAACATAAAATTATATTCAAAACAAATGTGAAATGTAATCATTTGATGTCAGTGAAGCTCTCATTTTAAAATGATGTGTTTTTTTTCAGTATATTTTATTGATTATGCTATTACAGTTACCCCGTTTCCCCCCCTTTATCCCCCTCTGCCCTCCAATACCCCTCCCACCAGCATTCCCCACCTAAGTTCATATCCCTGGGTTTTGCATGTAAGTTCTTTGGCTTCTCCATTTCCTACACTATTCTTAACCTCCCCTTATCTATTTTGTGCCTACCCATTATGCTTCTTATTCCCTGTAGCTTTTCCCCCATACTCCCCACTCCTACTCCCCATGGATAACCCTCTCTGTGATCTCCATTTCTGTGATTCAGCTACTGTTTTAGTTGTTTGCTTAGTTTGCTTTTGTTTTTGTTTTACATCCAGTTATTGATAGTTGCTTGTTGTCTTTTTCTGTTTATAGTTTTGATCTTCTTCTTTCTCTTAAATATATCCCTTTAACTTTTCATATAATAAGGGCTTGGTGATGATGAACCCTTTTAACTTGTCCTTATCTGAGAAGCACTTTACCTGCCCTTCCATTCTAAATGAAAGCTGTGCTGGATGGAGCATTCTTGGATGTAGGTCCTTGCCTTTCATGACTTGGAATACTTTCCAGCCCCATCTTGCCTGTAAGGTTTCTTTTGAGAAATCAGCTGATAGTCTTATGGGAACTGCTTTGTAGGTAACTGTCTCCTTTTCTCTTGTTGCTTTTAAGATTCTCTCCCTCCCTTTAATCTTGGGAAATGTAATTATGATGTACCTAGGTGTGTGCTTCCTTGGGTCCAACTTCTTTGGGACTGTTTGACCTTCTTGGACTTCGTGGAATTCTATTTCCTTCACCAGATTGGGGAAGTTCTGCTTCATTATTTTTTCAAATAAGTTTTCAATTTCTTGTTCTCCTTCTCCTCCTGTCACTGCTATGATTGGATGTTGGAACTTTTGTTTTCTGAAAATGCAGTAATTACTTTTAACTGTGTTCTAACGCTTACAAAGAAAACTTACGATGTTGGAACATTTAAAGTTGTCCCAGAGTTCCTAACCCTCTCCTCAATTTTTTAAATTCCTGTTTCTTCATTCTGTTCATGTTGAATGTCTATTTCTTTTTTAAATATTTATTTATTTATTTATTTTTAAATAATTTTAATTAATGTTCAAATACAGTTCTCTCCATTTTCCCATCACCACTTTCCCCCACCACAACCACCCCTACCTCCCACCCTCAATCCTTCCTTCCTTTGGCTTTGTCCATGGCTCCTTTATGACCCTTTCCCTCCTTTCCCCCATTATTTCTCAACGACCTCCCCTCTGATTACAGTCAGTTCTTAATTTTTGTGTCTCCGGTTATATTTGGCTTGCTTGTGTGTTTTGTTGATTAGGTTCCACGTATAGGTGAGATCATATGGTATTTGTCTTTCACCACCTGACTTATTTCACTTAGCATGATGCTCTCCAGTTCCATCCATGCTGTCATGAAGGGTAGGATCTCCTTCTTTCTTTCTGCTGCATAGAATTCCATTGTGTAAATGAACCACAGTTTTTGGATCCACTCATTTACTGATGGGCACCTAGTCTGCTTCCAGCACTGGGCTACTGTAGATTGTGCTGCTACAAACATTGGGGTGCATAGGTTCTTTTGAATTGGTGTTTCGGGATCCTTAGGGTATAATCCCTGCAGAGGAAATGCTGGGTCAAAAGGCAATTCCGTTTTTAGTTTTCTGAGGAAATTCCATACTGTTTTCCACAGTGGCTGCACCAGTCTGCATTCCCACCAACACTGCACTAGGGTTCCCTTTTCTCCACAAGCCCTCCAGAATTTGTTGTTTGTTGATGTTTTCATGATGGCCATTCTGACTGCTGTGAAGTGGTATCTCATTGTGGTTTTAATTTGCATCTCTCTCATGGCTAGTGATACTGAGCATCCTTTCATATATTTCTTGGCTCCCTGTATGTCCTCCTTGGAGAAGTTTCTGTTCAGGTCCTTTGCCCATTTTTTAGTTGGGTTGTTTGTCTTCCTATTATGGAGTCATGTGAGTTCTTTATATGTTTTGGAGATCAAACCCTTGTCTGAGATATTGGCAAATGTATTTTCACATACAGTTGGTTCCCTTTTCATTTTGCTAATGTTTTCTTTAGCCATGCAGAAGCTTTTAATTTTGATGTAGTCCCATTTGTTTATTCTTTCTTTTTATGTCCCTTGCTCTAGGGGATATATCAGTAAAAATATTGCTGCATGGAATATCTGGGATTTTCCTGCCTAGGTTCTCCTCTAGGACTTTTATGGTATCACGACTTATATTTAAGTCTTGTATCCATCTGGAGTTTATTTTTGTGTGTGGTGTAAGTTGGTGGTCAAGTTCCATTTTTTTCCTGTAGCTATCCAGATGTCCCAACACCATTTGTTGAAGAGGCTATTTTTACTGCATTTGATGCTTCTGCCCACTTTGATGACTATTAACTGACCATAGAGACTTGGGTTTATTTCTGGGCTTTCTACTCTGTTTCATTGATCTATGTGTTTGTTCTTATGCCAGTACCAGACTGTTTTGATTACTATGGCCTTGTAATATAGTTTCATATCAGGAATTATGATCCCTCCTACTTCGCTCTTCTTTCTCAAAATTGCTGCAGCTATTCAGGGTCATTTATGGTTCCATATAATTTTTTGAAATGTTTGTTCTATATCTGTAAAATATGTCATTGGTATTTTAATAGGGATTTCATTGAATCTATAAATTGATTTGGGTAGTATGAACATTTTGATGATGTTAATTCTTCCAATCCATAAACATGATATATGGTTCCACTTATTTATGTCCTTTTTAATTTCTTTCTTCAGTGTTATGTAGTTTTCTGAGTACAGGTCTTTTACCTCCTTGGTTAGGTTTATTCCTAGGTACTTAATTTTTCTTGGTGATATATCAAGTGGGATTTTCTTTTTCCTGATTTCTGTTTCTGATATTTTGTTGGTATACAAGGGTGCCTTTGATTTCTGAATATTGACTTTGCATTCCACTATTTTGCCTAATTCACTTATTCAGTTGAGTAGTTTTTTGGTGAAGTCTATAGGGTTTTCTATGTACACTATCATTTCATCTGCAAACAATGACAGTTTTACTTCTTCTTTGCCAATTTTATGTCTTCTTCTTGTCTGATTGCTGTGACTAGGACTTCCAATACAATGTTGAATGGAAGTGGTGAAAGCAGACATCCTTGCCTTGTTCCTGATCTTAGTGTGAAAGCTTTTAGGTTTTGCCCATTGAATATGATGTTGGCTGTAGGTTTTTCATATATGGTCTTTATTATGTTGAGGTATGCTCCCTCTACTCCCACTTTGCTGTGTGTTTTTATCATAAATAGGTGCTGTACATTATCAAATGCTTTTTCCACATCTATTGATATGATCATGGGATTTTTGTCTTTCCTTCTGTTTATGTGATATATTACATTTATTGATATGTGAATATTGTACCATCCTTGCATCCCTGGGATGAATCCCACTTGGTCATGGTGTATGATCTTTTTGATGTATTGCTGGATGCGGTTTGCCAGTAGTTTGTTGAGGATTTTAGCCTTTATGTTCACCAGTGATATTGGCCTGTAGTTTTGTTTCTTTGTTGTGTCTTTATCTGAATTGGGGAATTAGGATGATGCTGGCCTCATAAAAAGCATTTGGGAGTCTTCCCTCTTCTTGGACTTTTTGGAATAGTCTGAGAATGATAGGGGTTAGCTCTTCCTTAAATGTTTTGTAAAATTCTCCTGTGAAACTGTCCAGCCCAGGGCTTTTGTGCAATGGGGGGGAAGAGCTTTAGGTATTCACCAGGGTGAGCAACCCAGGTCAGAGTGGGCACCACTGTGTTGTGGTGCTATATGTAGGGGAGGGATCAGAGAGGGGACAATGCTGCTTGCTTGGCTCTCAACCCACTTCCAGTCACTGTCCCCACTTCACTCAGGTGCTGATTTCTGGGTTGGTGGGCTTGTGTATGTTCTAGGATTCTGTGGACCTCTCCAATGGACTCTCCTGTGTGACTGCGAGTTTCTCCCACCACTGCACCCCTACAGTTTTGTACAGCCAGAGGTTTTGAGGCTTTACTTTCCCATACTGGAACCCTGGGTTGTGTGCAGTCTGTCTCGCTCCCCAGTGTTCTTCCCAGGTTATGCACACATCCATGTGGAATGTCCCATTCCACCGGCTGCCACCTTGTCACACATTCTTGCTGCCCCAACTAACCGTCTCCACCCCTCCTACCATTCTGAATAAATGTCTCTTTAACTCCTTGGTTGTCAGACTTCCATACAGTTCAGTTTTCTGGTATTTCTGGTTGTGTGTTTTTTCTTAAATTGGTTGTTATCCTTCTTTTGATTATGCAAGAAAGTGAAGCATGTCTACCCATGCCTCCATCTTAGCCTGAAGCCTGCTGCACTGTCTTGATATTACATGATATGTGATCTTCTGATTGGAACTCTGCAAAAAACTTCTAGTTATGTTGGGTTTTATACATTATTCCCTTTCTTGATATTTAACTTAATTAATCACTAAATTGCTTCTCTGGAAAGTCCTTAATTTAATGTTCTGTAATTTTCATTCTTTATTCATAGATTTTTTTTATTCTTATGGTTGAAAATTCCACTTAAAAACCTTAAAATGTTTCAGTGATCCCAATATTGAGTACCTGTCCTAAGAAAATACTCTTAAATAGAGAATACAAGTTTTATGCACAGAGGCAGTTGCTGTTAAACTATTTAAAATACAAAAATAACCTTTAAAATTATCTATGAATACAGAATTAGTAAAGTAAATCATGACACATGTACTAAATATATTGCATGGTTATTTTAAGTGATATTTATAAAATTTGAGAACATGGGTAAATACATTTTATTTTGCAATAAGTGTAAAAATAATATATAAATCTATATGTTGTATGAGTATTAAATGCAAAACCTAATAAGAATAATAAGAACAGGGGACTTCTGGCCAAGATGGAGGCATAGGTAGACACACTGTGCCTCCTTGCACAACCAAGATAGTGACAACAACAATTTAGAAATAGAATAACAACCAGAACTGATAGAAAATTGAACTGTATGGAAGTCAGACAACCAAGTAGTTAAAATAGACACGTTCATCCACACCGGTAAAAGGGGCAGAGTCAGGCAGCGGGCAGACAGGAGTCGCATAGCACAAAGAGCATTGGGACCAGGAGGTAAGACCATAGCAGGCAGTCCCTGGGTGTGCAAGCGACAGCTGGCAAACCCCGGCTGAGGGGTGGCAACGGGCAGACCCAGCGAGGCAGCAACTGTGAAGCAAGGCACTGCATGCAACCCAGGATCCCAGCGCTGGGAAATGGAGCCTCAGGGCACTGATTGAAAACACCTGTGGAGGTTGAGGCTCAGGGAGAGACACCCAGCCTCACAGGAGAGTTCATTGGAAAGACCCACAGGGTACACAAGCCCACCCACATGGAAATCAGCACCAGAAAGGTCCAGGTTGCTTGGGGGAAGTGGCGGAAGGGACTGAAGTCCACAGAGAGCAGAGCAAGTGCCATTGTTCCCTCTCAGACCCCGCCCCCACATTCAGGATCACAACCCAGTGACTGGGTTGCCCCGCCCTGGTGAACACCTAAGGCTCTGCTCCTCATACATAACAGGTGCAACCAGACCAAAATAAGAAAAAGAAAAAAAAAGATGGCTCAAACAGAAGAAGAAATAAAAGCCCCAGAACTGATCCTTTTAAGTGACTGAGAGATAGTCAACCTATCAGATGCAGAGTTCAAAACACTGGTGATCAGGAAGCTCACAGAATTGGTTGATTTTGGTTGCAAATTAGATGAAAAAATGAAGGCTACAATAAGTGAAATGAAGAAAAATGCATAGGGAACCAATAGTGATGGGAAGGAAACTGGGACTCATATCAATGAAGTGGACCAGAAGGAAGAAAGAAACATCCAATCAGAAAAGGATGAAGAAATAAGAATTCAAAAAAAATGAGGAGAGGCTTAGGAACCTCCAGGACATCTTTAAAAGTTCCAACATCTGAATTATAGGGGTACCAGAAGGGGAAGAGGAAGAGCAACAGATTGAACATGTATTTGAACAAATAATAAAGGAGAACTTCCCCAGCCTGGCAAAGGAAATAGACTTCCAGGAAATCCAGGAAGCTCAGAGAGGCCCAAAGAGGTTGGACCGAAGAAGAAACACACCAAGGCACATCATGATTACATTAGCCAAGGTAAAAACGAAGGAGAGAATCCTAGAAGCAGCAAGAGATAAGGGGACAGTCACCTACAAAGGAGTTCCCATCAGACTGTCAGCTGATTTCTCAAAAGGGACCTTGTAGGCAAGAAGGGGCTGGAAAAAAGTATTCCAAGTCATGAAAGGCAAGGACCTACATCCAAGATTGCTCTATCCAGCAAAGCTTTCACTTAGAATGAAAGGGCAGATAAAGTGTTTCTAGGATAAGGTCAAGTTAAAGGAGTTCATCATCACCAAGCCCTTATTTTATGAAATGTTAAAGGGACTTATCTAAGAAAAAGAAGATAAAAAACATGTACAGTAAAATGACAACAAACTCACAATTATTAACAACCACACCTAAAACAAATACAAAAACAAACTAGGCAAACAACTAGAACAGGAACAGAACCACAGAAATGGAGATCACATGAAGTGTTAGCAACACAGGAGTGGGAGGAGGAGAGAAGGGTAAAAGGTACAGAGAATAAGTAGCATAGATGATAGGTAGAAAATAGACAGGGGGAAGGCAAGAATAGTACGGGAAATGTAGAAGCTAAAGAACTTATGACTCATGGACATGAACTAAAGTGGGGGAATGTGGGTGGGAGAGGGTGTGCAGGGTGGAGGAAAGTGAAGGTGGGTAAATGGGATAACTGTAATACCACAATCAATAAAATATATTTTTAAAAAAGAATAATAAGAACAATAAGAAACACATTAAATTGATATTGGTTTGGATGGTAGACTATGGTATAATTTTTTTCTTGTCAACATTCTAACTTTCTATTTCAAAATTTTTGTATATTTTTATAGAATAGAAAAAAGCTCTTTTAGTTAAATTTCACTTTCCAATAACCCTTTGGTTGACTGCCTTCTTTCTCTTCTACAAATCAAATACATGATACATCTTTTTCTTCCTCCTCTTACTCCTTCTCATTCTTCTTTTCTTCCTTCTCCTTCTCTTCCTTCTTTTCTTCCTTCCTTTGGTTTGACATTAAATTCAGTTTGACTCCAGTTAAAAACCACAATGGTTGAACAACTGTATTTTAAATAGATGAACAGATATATTCAATTATATATTTTTTTTCTGATGACTAAAATTTAAAATTTTATATCAGCTATTTTGGTACTATGCACACATAACTGTGATGGACCCAAAGTTGAGGGAGCTTCTGTGTACAGTCATACAGTCTTCACTTTAACAAACACTATTTCTTAATCTTTGGTATCTCACTTTTTAAATTTAGTCTTTTTTGTTCATGAAAATCTAATTGTAGCCAATATAGTATAATTATTTATTACAGTGCAATAATAGTTGGCACTTAGTGCTAATCATCATCATCATCACCATCATCATCATCATCATCATCATCATCATCATCATCTACTACTATTGAGTAGTTTCTCAACTACACTACTGAGATTTCCTTCTAAGTATCCTCCCGCTTCTGCTCTTGCCATGTAACAATCTATTCTCAGTGAGTATTCAAGGTGTGATTCTGTGACCTGTTTTAAAACATGTCATGTCAGAAAATGAAACTGCCTTCAAAGTCATCATGTCATTCCTCTCCTTCAAAACCCCTCAGTGACTTCCTATCTCAGATTAAAAGCCAAAGTTTTACAGGGAACTACCAGGCCTTTTATTAGCAGATCTCATTATCCTGTCTGGTCTTACCTCCTACTTCCCCTCCTCCATCAAGTTCATTTGGCTTTAGCTTTGGTGACTTCCTTGAACTTCCTGAAAATCGCAAACATATTCTTGTCTCAGGGTCTTTCAGTTGCTCTTTCTTCTGCTTGGTTTCTTCTATACAGTACACATTGTTTGTTACTTCATTTAAGTCTCTGCCCAATTATCACAGTATGAAAGCAGACTTCCTTGACCACTGTGTATGAAATAGACCTCCCTCCTCAAACCCAGTACTTTCGATCTGTGCTTCTTTCCCTAATTTCTATCCTACATAGAATGCATCATCCTCTGACATACTGTATATTTTACATGTCTGCTTAGTTGCCTTCCCCACTAGACCATGAGCTACATGAAATTAGAGATTTTGGTTTGTCCACTGCTTTATTTTCAGTATCTAAAACAGTACTTGGCACAGAATGGGTGCTTGGTAAAAGAAAAAAGGAAGAATGTAAGAGAGGAAGGAAGAGAGGAAGAGAGGAAGGAAGGAAGGAAGGAAGGAAGGAAGGAAGGAAGGAAGGAAGGAAGGAAGGAAGGAAGGAAGGAAGGGAGGAAGGGAGGAAGGAAGGAAGGGGGAAAGGGAAAGAAAGAATGGAAGGAAGAAAAACTTTACATAGATTATTTAAATCTCCTCAGTTCTGTAAGATAGATAGTATTATTCCTACATAACCCATGAGAAAACAGATGTCTAGAGAGTTAACCAACTAGTTCAAGATCATACAACTTGCAAATAACAGAGCTGAACCCCAAACCCAAGTTGCCCTTTCTCTTAACCTTCAGGCTTCACAAATTATATTAATGCCAAAAAGCATTTTACATTAGGCTCAATCAGGGCTGTACTGTTGAACTGAAAGTCATTTGGGGAAAACTACCATGATGCCAAACCCATAATGAACAAATATCTGGGTATCTTTTTGAAAACATGCCTGGGTTTTATCCTCATCTGTAAAATGTGGTGTATGGAAATCAGTCTCTCACCTCCCTTATTACTTTAACATTGTTCGAACCCTGTTTGGATATATAGTGAGATGCTTGCCTTCTCCACACACAAAACTCCAAAAGAGAAGTTCCTCTATTAGTATGGACTACAAGATAGTTCAACTCTGGCACCTATTCCAGCTGAAAATAACATAATAAAACAACAACAGAAATGAATGGCAATCGTGTGTAATCTAAACAGGATTCTCCAACTTCAAAAAGGAAGCTGTTTTACTTTCAAAGTTTTCAAGAGGAAACTATGAAATTGAACTATGTAAATATTAAAATGGTATAAAAGCAGTGTTTCATAGTTGAACCTTTCCTTCAGTCAACAGTGTGGACCATTTACTGTGTACAGTCCTGTGAGAGTAACTTAAAGAAGACATGATCCTTGTCTTTGAATCATTCACAACCTCGTAAGATGGAAGCATCTAATGTGTGTAGCCTGCTTCTGTTTAGGCTGTGGGTGGTATGTATGCATAAGATCTATATGTGTATACATATGTGTATATATGATATGGATATATGTAGTATGCATATGTGTTCATATGGGATGCATATATATGATATATAACTATGTATGTATATATGTATAATGTGTGAAGGTATATTTATTTTTTGTACATCATTTTATTTGTATTACTAAAACTAAGAGGAAATGATGAAACTAATGTAAGTAATTTAATTTAATTGACTGTACACTAATGTGTCTGTCTTAAATCTGATGTAGGGAAGAATATTTTCTTGTATCCTTAATTTTACAAAGATTTGATGGCCTCACATTCACTATTGACCCCATAGAATTTATTTGTCTTTGGTATTTGAGGAAAAATTTTTCCTTCAAACTCAATCTGAATGTAAACCCAAACTTTACCAACCTGCTACAGTTTCTCCTTACTCCCTCGTCTCTTCTTTTAAGTCTACATAAAAACGCCTGGGCCTGCCTGTTGTTGTTACCATGGCAACACTCCCCTACAGTTCATCTCGGAGAGTATCTCCAGGTTTCAGTTAGGTCTACAACAGTGTTACCTGGGTCACTTAGCTCTGTGGAATCCACGATTAGAGAAGTTCATTAATAGTAAACCATTAGCTTCGAATGATCAACTGCCTAATTATTTACCTAAAATAAATCACATTACTGATTGTTTAGACTGAAGAAATAGATGCCAATGTTGATAAAGTTCATTTAACTTTTTGAAATTGAGGAGCAAAATGTTGTGAGTGTACCTTATTTAGAAAACTGTACTTGGTGAATAGACAGTCACATTTAGTAGTATGTTGAGACTGTCAAAAAATATTTATGGTCTAGATACACTGGCTCTTTCAAACCAGGATAGCTGAAAGATAACAAAAGTAAAGATGTAGATAATGGGCTGGATTTTCCTACTTTTCTTTCTGATGTGTGGCAGTGTATAAACTGATAATTGTAGTAGATGCTCACTAATTCTGAAACTCATAACCAGTCATGTTCCATCAAGAGTGCTTTTTATTTTTTTTTAAATAGTGACTAGCCCTGGCTGGCGTAGCTCAGTGGATTGAGCGCGGGCTGCAAACCAAAGTGTCGCAGGTTCGATTCCCAGTCAGGGTACATGCCTGGGTTGCAGGCCATGACCCCCAGCAACCACACATTGATGTTTCTCTCTCTCTATCTCCCTCCCTTCCCTCTCTAAAAATAAAATAAAATCTTTAAAAAATAGTGACTTCACTCTCCTAATAGTCAAATTAACTAGAGTCTGCTAAAACACTGCTAGCTCAAACTTAATTAAAATTTTCAAATGCTAATCAAATACCCTTTTTGTTGTTCACTGTTGATGTATCTGTACTAAAACACTTTCAATTTTATAATAATTGGTAAAGTACAGCAGTTGGTTGAATTGAACATAATGGAAAAGACATTTGTTTGTTTTCACAGGAGCAAAACAGTCAGATCAAATGGTTATTATAAAGTTGTGCTTTCACAAGCAAACTGCTTAGTCATTTTGGCTCTGACCAGTTAAGTCACTGAGTACAATGTCTCTTAGTCATTACCACCTTAATTTTCAACAATAGCTGAAATCCTTAGAAAATAAGATTTTTCCTTAGCATGTGATTACTAGAGTCTTATATTGTGTGGAAGCCAAGACATTAGGATTTGGCCTCAGTGTGAAAGTTTTTGTGAACATTCATATTCTTCATACTGGTCCAGTGCCATGTAGCACCATATTGAAGTCTGAAGCAAAAGGAAAAATCAGCAACACTGATCCTGTCTTTGTTTAAAATTTTAATATTGTCTTCTTTAAAGATCTGTTGTATTGATACTGACTTTATAAAAACATTGGATAAAAATATTATTTATCTTGATTATTGAATTTTTTGGTGCTCTGTTAAATTTTGCACCAAGAGCAATCACCTCATTCTGAAATCAAGACCTCACTGTAGTCATGGCCCTATACCAATCATGCAAATTTGAATCCTTAACCACAAGCTGTCTGGACACCTTAAGGACCTTTGGGGTATATGACACACTTTGATTTGTAACCACTAGATGGAGACCTTTTCATTAGGTAACACGGACCCCACTACATCGCTCAAAGTCTTGAGTTAAAAAGGATGGCAGTTGTAAGAGAATAAAATTAAATTCTTTGTTAATGTAATGCAAGTGTAGGAAAAATTAGTAAACAGTACAGGAAGCTGGTATTATCATTGCTAGAGTCTGAGTTGAAGAGTCTTGAGTTTGACTCCCAAATCTACTGCTTTGAATACCAGCTGTGCTAACCTCACAGAGCCTCAGTTTCCTCATCTATAGAAATAAAATAGTCAGAGTGCCTCTTAGGGTTGGTTTACATGCAGATATACATATGAAATCTAACAAAATTACTGACCACCAACAAATGTTTGTTTTTGCCTTTGATTCTCTTACAGAAGATTGGAAATAAATTATTAGAATAATCTAGTAGCCCCAAAAGAACTGCATGCAACATATGCCCCTTCCTAGTTGTTGCTAGTTTGAACCATGTTTAGAAGGACAAAGTTGTATAAATCTCCTGAAAGTTTAAACTCTGGTGAAGCTCATTCCAGAGATCAGCCCCTACTCTTTTCCTAAGTCAGCCTACTTGTTACAGAAGTTGATAAGTTTATTTCTATCCAGCAATTGCTTTTTGAGTACCAACTAGGTGCCCATGGTCCTGCTAGGGTTAAGGCTCTGGAAATAGACAAAACACTGTTACTAGAAGCTCAAAATATCTAAGTTAGGAGTGAGATTTAAACATGTACACCTTACAAAGTATGATTCCATGTTACAAATATAGGTTGAGATTCTACAATATGCAGGGCAATGACATACATTCCAATACCTAGCACAGTAAAAAAACAAACAAACAAACAAAAAAAAACAAACCACAGCCTTGGTAAGAGCACAGAGACTAGCAATAAAAACCTCTCTTTTCCTTACTGTGTGACCATTAGCAAGTCCTCAACTATTCTGAGTGTCATTTACTTTTATCTGTAAAATGTGATACACTGTATAGTGCTTAAGACAAGACCTGGCACATAGTATGAACTCAGAAAATATCACTCATTATTGTTAGTGCTAATAGAAATGTTGGGATACACCAACAAGCTCTGAAGCTTCCTGTGTAGAGTAATTAATTGCTTCCTCTTGTACTGGCACATTTTCATCCCTGGTTGGGAGCATAAGATGAGATAGTTTTATCTGATAAGCAAAGTGAGGAGGAGTCCCAGGACAATTTTTCTGATAACTGAGTAGGCTGAAAGGAGTGGCATATGAGTAAACAGGTTGGAAGCAGAGAATGGTGCTATTTTGCAGCCTTTGTGGATTTCTTTGGCGAATATAAATACTACTACCACAGCAGATTTCAAGGTACTAAATGTTTGACAATGGGCTTGCAAAATTCCCAAAAATTTAACAATCAATTCTCTTGTGTTAGTTTGAGCAAGTTCCAGAACACCAATGACAGAAAGCTATGGATAGCAACTGACCTGTTTAAGGCACTATAGGACTTCCAATTCAAGGGCCTCAGTCCCTTGTATTGTAACATTGATATTAACATTACATGATTTTCTCAGCTAACCAATTGTATTTTGAATAACTGATTCTGAACCATTTACTTGGAATAGTGTTTACCCCTTCTGTATTTAAGTTGTTGTCTACGCAGTGAAAGTGGCCTCCATTTTTACTGGCCCACTATATTGTTTTCCAGACCCCCTAATCTCCTGATTTCAGAAGCAAACTCAAGCCTGGATGGTCTTTGCACTTGAAGCCTGAGGGCTTGACTACATTTTCAGAGGCAAGGAACATCTGGAATAAAATTTCTTTATTATGATTGAATTCTCCACAACTGAAGTACAAACTAATGAGAAATTAATTTGACTGTTTTTCTATTACATTGACCATCATGCTGGCTTTTGTCAATAAATAAAGAAAACAGTCCGTTTTTGGCTTAATGAATGTTGCCATTCAGCCACAGCCATATATTGACTGATCATAATTTCTCTGGTGTTATATAACCCTGATAAAACTGTGCATTCTTTATAGGAATTTATATCACTATTTTGCAAATAAGTAAATGGAGGTGCAGACAAATAAAATTACTCACAAAGATTATGCAACCAGGAATCAGATCTAGGCATGTGTGATTTCAAAATCTATGTTCTCAGAAGTCTGGGCACCATGGCTGGTGTGGCTCAGTAGATTGAGTGCCAACCTGCAAACCAAAGCATGGCTGGTTTGATTACCAGCCAGGGCACATACCTGGGTTGCAGGCCAGGTCCCCAGTAAGGGGTGCTCAAGAGATGACTACAAAATGATGTTTCTCTCTTTCTCCCTCCCTCCTCCTCTCTAAAAATAAATAAATAAAATATTTTTTTTAAAAATGTGGGCACTTTGCAAGGTTTTGGGTACATAAAGATAAATGAGAAATAGTCCTGACCTTAAGAAGCTTATAGTCCATCAGATTTCTATAAACACCTCTTATGGACCAAAGACAACAAAGCATCTGTCAGCCAAAGCACTAGCAACACAGTCTGGAAAATGGTCAAGACCATGATGCCATGTCAATCCAATCTGCACATCTTCAGTGCAACTGTCTCCCTTACAGATTTGAAAGATAGAGTTCCTTAATGCTTAGCTGAAGCAGTGTATAGGAGCCAGGGAAGGGTAGTTCAGAAAACAAAGAAACACTAAAAACTGTGGGGAATGTTCCTTATAAACTGAGCTTTTAAAATATCTACCTTTTACAAATTGATGAGAAGTAAAGTAAAGAATCCATACTGGTCATGATGTGAGGACCCTCAACCTAAAAATCTAGAAACATAAGTGAATCAGACTGAAGTGCCTCAACTAGGGTTGTTTAAGATACAGGACACCCATGAAATGTGAAATTCTAATAAACAATGACTATTTTAGCATAAAAAGTTCTCAAACATAACATGAGATATAATTTACTAAAAATGCACATACTTTTGCCAAAGTACTTCTACTAAAATTTTAATCATTTACCTGCAATTCACATGTAACTGGGGATCCTGTACTTTCATTTGCTAAATCTGGCAACCCTAGATGCAAGGGAAAATGGGTTAATAGTTAAATAGCTCTATATCATCCCCATCCTCAACTTTGCCTATTGAGTAGCTTGACCTAAGGTACATCAAGCTGCTGAGACATAAGACACATGTAAAAGCCAGCCACTGTCATCCTCCAGGCAAATAATATTAATAATAATTATTATTATTATAATAAATTTGTCAGGATACTTTTTTATTTATCATTGACTCTACTCCTACCTCTTTTTAAACAGACTACTTTAAGCCCTGGTATGCCCCAAGCATGTTTACTTTCAAAAGTTTCATCTTATGTCATATCAAATATGTTTAAATGTATCTACATTAATATTCTTGTCTGGCCCTGGTTGG
Organism: Phyllostomus hastatus; assembly: GCF_019186645.2. Lineage (NCBI taxonomy): Eukaryota > Metazoa > Chordata > Mammalia > Chiroptera > Phyllostomidae > Phyllostomus > Phyllostomus hastatus. The sequence continues at coordinate 3,431,651 of NW_025333841.1, read as the reverse complement.
TGTGGATCAATGGATTGAGTGCCAGCCTGTGAACCAAAGGGTCACCAGTTGAATTCCCAATCAGGGCACATGCCTGGGTTGTGGGCCAGGTCCCCAGTAGGGGACATATGAAAGGCAACCACACATTGATGTTTCTCTCCCTCTCTTTCTCCCTTCCTTCCTCTCTCTTTAAAAATAAATAAATCTTTAAAAAAATTCTCTCCCTCTCTTTCTCCTTCCCTTCCCTTCTCTCTAAAAATAAATAGATAAAATCTTTTTAAAAATATCTTTGTATGTATAGGAGTTGAGTTCACTTGCAAGTGACTAAGTGACCTAATGTTAAATAGTCATTCAATTAAATAGTTATTTATTTTGATTTTTTAAAATTTTTCCTACTCTGGAACCAATATTTATTCCAAGCCTCAACCATGTTCATAGTCACATGTAAAGTGTCTTACGTACTGTACCTTGCATACCAAATGAATAAGATGGCTCTTCCTCATTTCCCTTCATTTTGCAAAGGCTGATAGGGCATATGCAGCTCGGGAATACCTTATTTTATGCCTGTAAGTGCTCCTGGAAAAGCCAGTAGACCTTACATTTCTTCAACTGATTCCTGGCCAACTGCACTAGCCAAGGAAACTCAACCCTTAAGTAGGAGTAAAGGGATGGGACTCACTTTGTCCTGGGCTAGCCATTTATGAAACCAATGACCCAGGGCCCTCCCTGAACATTGTGCATAGGAAAAACATAATAAATACCACCTTACTTTCTCACATGATTCTTACAAAGATCAAATAAGATCAGGTAAGAGAAAGTGCTTCAGAAACTCCAAAATGCTTAAAGATAATTAGTAACCACTTTCTGTGTTCTTAACAAACTTCCAGGGTGAATCTCATGCAAAACATCCTCTTGTAATAATAAAAAAAATACCTACTTTTTCTAAGCTATAAATGTGAATTTTTACACCAGTTTTGTTTAAAGCAAATTCTCTCGCAACTAAAGTAACACAGAAAAGGTAGGCTCTGTTAATCAGCAAAATTGTCAGTGTCACCATGTAGGTATCAAAGTCGATTATTAGCACATTTTGGTAAATTAGACTCATTTCAAAAGTTGTTTGTGAAATGTGTTTAATTGGATTGTCTATTTCAATTTTGAGTGTGAGTCTCTATAGCTTTCCATGTCATTATGGCAGTTTTGCAACACACCGCCGGGGGGTGGGGGGGCGGGGAAACAGTTGTTTGGTCTGAAGGGAAGACAGAGATTCTGTGTGTACATTGTATCTAAAGCCTTCTGGCTGTGAGTATTAAACTCTGGGATAATGAAGACCTTGTATTTCTTTACATGAGGCTAGAACTCTTCTTATACTGCCAGGGATCTGGCAGACTCTAAAGACTGGAAGTAGCTGCTGCCAAAAATGACTATCATGAAAGCCCTTGTACTGTACAGTATTATCATGGACAGGGTCCATGGAAAGACCTTGATTTGAAAATAAAACATTTACAGTCTATCTGAGTTAACTGAATATTTCCTAACAGCTAGATGTGTGTGCATGTGTGCTCGTTTTGACACTGTAAGTTCCAAATCCAACTAAAATACAGTAGTTGTGCAATTTATGGCAATCAATTCCATTGGAGAATTGGGATGAGTAAAACTTTGAAAGCTTTGCTGACTGTCTATAATGAATACTATTTATTAAAGATGCTGTTTGATTTTAAATACACATCATTTGGCTATTTACCTTAATTTTCTGCTCAATCACGTCTTTAGGGTTTCAGGTTCAACTACTTAGACACTATATTCACACCTTCAAATTTTCCGCATCACTGAATGCAATTTTTCTTTTTTTTCTCCCTAAAGATCCATTTGTCATCTTGATTTTGCCAAATGAGATGTTGAGAAAGGTATATGAACATTTATTTAATACTTATTATGTTATAAATAACTATACACTAAGTGCCTTCTATGTATATTATTTAAATCTATCCAGGAGTTTTTGAGGCACGGGCAATCCATACCCTCAATGTAGAGATGAGAAACTGAGGTGTGGACTACAAAACAGGTGATAAGTCAATTGTTATGACTAATAGTAAGTTCATTTCTATTTTTGCTTTTTATAGAAAAAGCTCTTTTCCTCTCTCATTACACCAAACACTGTTCTTATCCTTAAAAGCCATTATATTTTGGAGGCATTATTAAAGGAAACAGTGAAAAAAAAATCTTCTCAAGCAGTATACCAAATTAGCATAGAGTCTCTTTCTTTAGTACAGATTTAAGTATGGCCCCAACCAAAGATCAGGGAATGGTTGAAGCATCCTCCTCAGCAGACTTACAGTGCCCTTCTCCAGGCCACAGGGCCACATGGATTCTCAGAACTCTGGCTTGCTCACTCACTCATTCAGCATTAAGTATTTGCTGTGCCTGCTGTCTACAGAATTACTTCAGAGATAATATGGAGGCAACGTAAAGAGTAGATACAGACCTGCTTTCCTCATCAGTAAATGGGGCTGCTGATGCCCACCTCACAGAATAGTTGCACTGTCTAAACTAGAAAACATGTCTGAAGTTTATTAGTCACATGTTGAAAAATAAGAAAGTCACTCATTTCAATGATACAGTTGTAAATTCATTCAAAATGACATTGAGGACCTCATCTTGACACATTTTCTATTTAAAAATTATGTTTTTAAAACAAATACATGATCTGACTGAGTTATTAAGGTAAATGTTGAAAATAATATCTTCATAATGAAGTAAAAGCAGATTGTATTTAGTTAAGCAGTTACATGAAAATTAAGGTACAATGTGTTTTTATATTGTTATAAAATTATATTCAACATTCACTTTAGGAAGTAATACAGTATTGAGTCTATTATATTGGACTATCTCTGGTTTGTTTGATAAATGTGATAATCTTGTTAGAGAGACTTCAATATGAATATATCCTCTGTTGCCCCTATATCATGTAGAATAATAGTCATTGGTGTAATTATTTCCATTAATAGGGTTCTTACTATATGCCAGGTACTATTCTAAAACCTCTCTGTTTATTATTTTCTTTAATAATCAAAACAACTTTTCAGGCACTGATCATTATCCATATTTTCCAGATGGAAATAAGGAGGCTTGAGAAAATTTAGCCAAAAGTTGCTCTACAAGTAAGTAGCAAATAGAACTAAATTGTATTTCATAAAATTCCAGAATTCATCAATTAACTACTGGACTATACTCTCATAGCCTCACTTAGAACTGATAAGTGGGCTCACCCCTAATTTATCACTTCAGTAAATAGCAACTTCCTATCTTTCAAGTAGGTCTTTGTTTTTGTCTATAGATTGAAGTAGAGAGTTTTACTAAAGATCAAAGAAAATGATAAATTATTTCCAGACACCTGCAAAGAAAATAAACTGAGGAAGCATGAATGCTTAATCAAGAAAGTATGGGGAATATGTAGCTCAAGGAATATATGTAGCCCATAGGGGATGTATGGCCAAGAGGGATATGGGGTCCATGGGAAATATGTGGACAAGGGGAATATGTGGCCCAAGTGTCGTCAACCAATCCAGCCCCATGCCCACGGCCACCATTCTACCATGATCATGAATTTTTTTCCCATTGAATTTGGACTTAACCTCAAAATTTTTCTAAACATAGTGCCCCTAGTAAGAACTGCCATTCATTTATTTAGATATTAGGTATAAGATGACCAAGTATAAGGCTGTCTTTTCAGAGTTAGCATGTGAAATGAAACTATTTGCCTATTCCCTATAATAAACTGAAAGTTGACTTAAGCAAAGTATGGATTTCTAAGTTACAATGTTTAATTCCAAAGTTCTAAGGAAACTTTTATTTAATTTACTGACCTAGAACTAAAACAACATTTTCTAAGAAAAAAATGAACTTGATTTCTTATTTTAAGCAACATTTCTTCTTAGATCCTTGTTATTTTACACAAAGCATATGAATACTTTTTATTTGGTAACTTTGGTCTCTCTAGTTTTTGTCCCTTTTGAACTTTGGAAAACCACTTGTCACCAATAAGTACATGCTCCTACTTTCATACAGGTATTTGTGAGGTTTAAGAAGTAACTTTGTGGATGAAAGCTAAGCCCATAACAGGTCTATGTGTGAGTTTGGAGGTGCAGTCCATACATGTTTCAAAACGATGTTAAAACTTCTAAACAGAGAACCCATAGCTTCCTAAAGAACCATGTAATGTATTTTGGCTCAATACCACATGCAATTCAACAATATTTACTAAGTAACTTCAATACAAGGCACCACATCCAAATCTAGTTACAGAGAAAGATGATAACATACCAATTGCCAGGCTGATGGTGTTCACAGATGTCCACATCTCTGTTCCTCAGAATCTGATTCCCCACTAGACAATGGTTGTACTTTATGAGGTAAGAGTTTCCTGGAGTCATGTGGAGTTCCCCAGCCCATCTCCACAGCCAGGCCATGAGAGACATTCTGCAAAAGCCACGCTATTACATCTCTCCTCAAAACACACAGCCCTAGCTGCTTCTCCTGGAAAATGAGAAAATGCCTACCACCTCTTCCAATGAGTTGTAGAAGAGGAAAAGAAAGCTCTAGGTAATTTTTCAATAGGTCACCCTGCCACATGAAATTTTCAATGAATCACTACTCCATTTCTGAAGATCACAGCTTGAAAAATCGTTTGGAACAAGGAAAGACTTGAAGCAGTGAGACCAGTTAAGAAACTCTTGTGGTAATCCAGGGAAGAGATTATGGTGGCCTGAAATAAGGGAGTGGCACTGCGTACAGAGAGAAATAGAAAGATTTTAAGAGCAATTTTCAAAAGTATAACTGACAGAAGCCATGAGAAATGAGACTCAAGATGTAGGTCTGAAAAAGCTCAAAAAGGACTTCGTATACTACATTAAGGGACTCACTTTATCCTAGAGGACAGAAGCTGCACACTGCTGAAGCATGTGCTGAAGCACGATCCCAAGAGCCTGCAGACACATTTTGTTTTCCTTATCCACAAAGAATTAAGAAAACAAGTTAGTTGCCAATATTTAAAAATCAAGACATTTAACATGAAAGTCTAGATTTGTAATTTCTTCTGAGGAGAAAATAAAGAGATTAGGCAAAAGTGACCCACAATTCTGCATAACAGTAATAGTCTACAGCTGAGTGGTGACTGTGTAGATAGGCTATGGGATTCCCCAGTTTTCTACATTCTCTTCACTCATTTCTATTGCCTGCTGAACACCTATAAACAATGGATATTGTTCATTTTGCTGTAAATAAAGACAAGACCCTTAATATTGTGAATGAAGAAAAAAGTTATATAGAAACTAACCTCACAGGATGATCTGATCATAAATTACTAAGTGGGCAGGTTACAGTGGGTAGGCACACCCAGGCATATAACTTCTTTAGTAAAAGGTTTATCTCTGCTTTAAGCAAGCTCTATCCATTGATTCTGTGCATATAGGTGAACATACCTTTGAAATAAGCTGTAACCACCCTCAAGAGAGCAAGTAATCTTGCTAACTATCTTATAAGCCAATCCTTACCTTGCTTTCTCCAATCTTTCTTATACCACCACCTTCATTTCAAATGCATAAAAGAAGCTGCAAATTTGTTATTCTCAGAGAATTTGAGATCTTGCTCCCAGCATATGTCATCAGTTTGGCTCAGATAAACTCATAAAAAGCCTCTATAGTTTTGGACATTTCTTATGTCCACAAAATGTTTAAACTGGGAAGTGTCATTAGCATTTTAAAAAAATAGATCATACTGGTGACAACATTGAGTATGCACTGTAAGAAGACAAGATCAAAACAAAAACCACCTCAGAGACTGTGGCAATATTACATCTGAGGCTGGAGGAGGCCAGAGTCAAGATATGGGTAGTCCCGATAAAAAAGTGAGGGCAGCTTCCCCGGGGTACTTCAGGAGCTGAACGAACAGGGCTTAGTGATTAAATGACAGTGGGAGTAGGATGCATAGGACAAGGTAAAACTGAGTAAAGGGTGACTGACTCTCAGGGTTTCTGGCTTTGAGTATCTGGGTTTAGATTTAAAATACAGTAGAAGAAGCTGGCTGAAAAATACAAATTCTTACTCTAAATTTCAATACGTTTGCTATTTTCTGAGTGAAAATTAAGAGCTGCTCAGTGAGGCATGGCCTATGTGGAAAACTAATCCAAGATGCTACTTTTAACCTCAGACAGTAATCTTCAGAAGACAACAACTGACTTGAGGTATAATTGGGTACATAATCAATGCCTTCTCCTAAATGGCCACAAAACCTGCCATATCATGGCCAAGACAGACATATAGGTTTCAAAAGCAAACTAAATGAGGACAAGATAAACACCACTAAAATGAGAACACAAATCTATTACTTTACTCCCATTATACATAGTACACTAAAGAAGAAGCTCTATACTATCTATAAGATGCCTGTAGACATTTACTAAAAGAGTATCACAAAAAGTTGACACATAAACTTAACTCTGTTTTCTTCTATATTTGCTAAGTCTGACAATGGTAATGTATGTTGTCCTGAGGGGAAGATGAGGGATTAAGGCAAATGAAATTATCATTAAGTCATTTTTTTCCACACACAAAGTAATATATAGTTCAGTGAAGATGAAGGTTCACAATAATTACAAAAGTGCAAGTATTTACACATAGTGTGATTTAAATGTCTTCAAATTAGATGTAAGTAAAAAACCTTAAGTTCTTTATAAAAAAAGATAAATTCTGATTTTAATTGTTATCATTATTTGCTACATATCAATTGTAAAGCTATTGTCAGGAGAAAAGGCATCTATCTAAAACTAAAAGATTTTACAAAGCTGACTTAAAGTAAAATAAGATACCTTCTTTTTCATGACCTATTTTTCCTTTTATTCACCTCCCAGAGGAGGAGATGAATGGAGGAAAAATTGAAAGAAATTAAACAGATGAAGACAACTTGTAGGCAAGTTGCAGACATCAATGCTTGATCATTTATATTAAAAACCGACACATCAAATTCTCTTTCTAAGTCAAATAAGCAACCAGAGAGAGGCATTGCTAATTTGTCAAGGATATATTAACCTGAATTATTGTAGGTAGCATAAACTGAGAATCTTATTATGGTAAATTTGCAACTGATATCTCCAAATTAAGTTTTTCTCTTTTATATTAGAAATAATGTATTTTTATTTAATAGTTATTTTTCCATATTATTTATGTCTAGATGCTATTTCTTCCATTTATATATTATATTATCTGTCAACAGTTTATATTCCCAGATATCTAGCCCTTATTATCACCACCATGATCAACATGATTATAGTAATTATATTGCTGTTAGACTCCATGGCATCAGACTGAGGTGATGCAATTATGGCTTCCAAGCAATGACTTTATAGTTTCTTCTTACATACTGTATATCAAAACAACATGTTCAAGTAAAATTATACCTTTTTACTTATCCAAATGCCTAACCCTACTTTTACATAGGCTTATTTAACTCCAACAGAAGTTAGAATTCCCTGTGGATGTGTTATGGCATTATATTATTTTCATCCAAAGTAAACCCACTTTGAGCCACTTGTATGGGCTTGTAGCCTGCAAACTTTCCCTTAGTTCTCTTCACTAGAATGTCACAAAATGGTCCTACTTTCACTGTAGTTTTACCTTGGCAGGGCCACAAACAAATCTGCTAAGATTCTTAGAATAGTAAGAATGAGGGTGTACTTAATACGTACACCCTCATAGTTGTCCTGAATTTTAGATCTAACCCCAACCACAAACAAGATGGCATTAGTGCATATGGCTATGTGAACAAAAATTCCCATGAAAGATTTGTTACTTTTTTTCTGTTGTATTCTATACCACCCATCAAACCATCACCAAAGTCTAAATAAATGTGATTTAAAATATTTGGAGGGAGTGTTCTCTTGATGGTTTTCATTCTATCTGAAACAAATATGTTTATCTTCTCCCAGGATGAGAAGAATCTGCTCCATGTCATTTAAAAGTTCAGCAACTTCAATGACATCTCTCTGACCAACACTTCTTTGTTTCTAATATGAAGAACATTACATAGAGCTTTTCTCTATTACAAACTTGTTATATACAGGAATAAGAAAAAGTGTATTTATAGTTGCAATACAAATAAAATACATTAATTAATAAGTAACAATACAAGAATAAACTGTGTTTCACATGCTTACAACTGTAAAGGTATGTTTGCCCACCCCTGTATAGATTGACTTGTTGAGTGCTATTTTTTTTCTTAGCCTTGCATTTACTAAGGACAACAGATGCACATTCTAAGCCATTAATAAATGCAGACGAAAGATGATATCCTGGCAAGATGGCTGGCTAGTATGCTAGCAGTTTTCCCAAGCTGAAACAATGACTTAAGCCAAGATGAATACTCCCCAGTTGTTTAAATAAATGGGTCAACACTTGTTTTACTAGGTAGTAAACACATGCAGTCTTAACTGGCAATTTACAAGCATTTAATAATCATATAAACGTATCACACATTGATTTGAACATTGGGCACTTCATTGTTATCCTCAATGAAGGGCTTTGGAGGCAGAACACATAATTATTTTATAATTTGACTTAAAATGGTAGAGAGCTAATCAAGCATGTTGCTCATAAGAAACAGTCAAATAAAGAGACTATGCAGCTGCTAATTTCCATAATCTATACTTCATATTCCAGCTTGAATCCTAGACCACAACTCTATTCCAAAATCCTATATTATGGTGGCCTCACACAATCTTTTATGTTTGTCTCCACTTTCCAGAAATATTTTTAAGGCAAAATAGAGTATACACACAGACAAAGCCCTGTACCAATAAGGATTATAGAAAAAGAATGATTGTGTAATCAAAGTCTATACAAGGTTAACAAATTTAGACATGCCTACAGTAACTGGGTACTTTAATGCCAAATTAATGTAGCATTTTCAAATAAACTTGAGAATTAGGATCTGAAGTATTTGACAGTGCCTAATGAGCCATCATCATAAGCAACAGAGTGTTAAAATGAAAAAAAGAAAAAAGCTATTTGAGATGCAGTTTTCCTGATTATTTTTAGATTTTCTACAGTGATATTTCCCTAATGCATATGGCTTGTGAATGACTGACTACTTATTCCTAGTTTAGATCTGAAACTGATGGACCATGACCAAATATCAAGATAACACTTTTTATCCAGATTCCTTGATCCAAAATATACATAGTGCACTGTCGGTGGGATTGCAGACTTGTGCAATCACTGTGGAAAACAGTATGGAATTTCCTCAAAAAACTAAAAATGGAAATAACGTTTGACCTGGCAATTCCATGGCTAGGATTATATCCTAAGAACCCTGAAACACCAATTCAAAAGAACTTATGCACCCCAATGTTCATAGCAGCACAATTTATAATAGGCAAGTGCTGGAAGCAACCCAAGTGTCCATCAGTAAATGAATGGTTCAAAAAACTATGGTACATCTACACAATGAAATTCTACGCAGCAGAAAGAAAGAAGGAGCTCCTTTGTGACAGCATGGATGGAACTGGAGGATTTTATGCTAAGTGAAATAAGACAGATGATGAAAGACAAATACCATATGATCTCATCATTAACAGGAACCTAATCAACAAAACGAACAAGGAAGCAAAATATAACCAAAGACATTGAAACTGAGAGCAGGCTGACAGTGATCAGAAGGGAGAGGGGAGGGGATAAAGGGGGAAAAGGGGGAAGGGTTTACAGGAACAATTATAAAGGACATATGAAGAACAACAAGGGGGGTGGAAATGGGGGAGGGAGGCAGGGAGGCCTGGGGTGGTGGGGAGGGATGGACAGAAAAGACAGAAAACTGTACTTGAAAAACAGTAAAAAAAATTATAATAAAAAAAGAATTTTAATACTTGTCTATATTTAATGAGACTGACCATCTGGCATGCATATAGGCCATCCCAAGAAGCCCTGTGGCCTTCTTATTTCACATATGTAGGCAAATGCTGGAAGTTTCATGAAAGACAATGACAGTTATGAAGAATTCCACTGATATGTTTGTTCTGTCCTGAATTATTCAAAATAATCCAGAAGAGTCTTTGCAGTCAAAAGAGTGGGGTCTGAGGAGGGGCCTCAGTATGAGCAGGGCTGCTTCATTGAGAATTAGAATTTACATCAGATGCCAAAGGCCTTGCCTCAGAGCTATAGTAACTGATTTGCATCCCTGCCGAAGAAGCCATTTCACGGGTCTCCAAGGAAATCAGAAGTTGAGACTGCTTCACTACAGCCTGGTTTGTTAGAGCAAACTGTCCACAGAAAAGCAAGGTCGTGGTCTCCATTTGGTTTAGTTGTTTCCTGCAATAAGTTATGTTTTAGTATTGTTTCTGGAAATAATCAGTTCTCTTTCAGACTGACTTTCATGATATCTTTTTGGGGAACGGAGGAGTGTTTGTTTTACACCATTTTGTTAGTTCCTAAAAACCATTACTGGAAAAATCTATCTGGAAGAGACACCCAGCACTAAGTAAACAGGGATAATGCTATCAGGTTCAGTGGCCTCAGAACTCTGACTTCCTCTGTTTTGCTGTCTGGCCATCATACTTTTGATCTCCTTCCTTCCCAGCACTGGCAGAGTACAACTTGCATTATAATTCATTTACTCTTGCATGCTCTTTCCCTTTTCTCCTTTCCTAGAGAAGATGCTACTCTTCCCGTAATTAAAAATATATATACCTGATACTTAATTTTGTTTTTCCCTAGACCCCTAAAAACATCTGCATTGGCTCAAAGTCACAACAGACTGGTTAACAGGGTATTCTAAATGAAACAGGTTTCAGTTTGGTAAGTATTCAATTGATAAACAAAATATATTTTCCATATTAATCCTCTTAAAATCCAAAAAGAGAGCATTTGGCACATGCATATCAATCAATTCAGAAAGCAAATATCAGAGAACTACAAAATGTCAGAGCTGGAAAGGGCACTTGGAGGTCATCTAAAGCAACCTCCATGTTTCTTCATATGCAGGAACCAAGGCCTGGTGAGGGTGGGTTGCCAAAAGTTTCATTGAGTTAAAACAGAGCTGTATGAAAAGTATTTAACAAGAAGTATAATCATGTCTGTGACTTAGTTTGAAATTCACCCGAACATAAGATAAACTGAGAAGTAGATATGATAAATCAAATGTAATAAAATGTTAATGATAGCATCTAGTTTGTAGGTTCATGATTGTTTACTGTAAATACGTTCTATGCTTCTGAGTATGTTTGAATACTTTCATAATAAAATGTTATTCATTTGAGCATTGCAACAACCTTATGAAGCTAGTAAGTCAACAATGTTAGGGAGAGATGCCTCATAACAGTGAATGGATGCATAAGTGAATGCTTCCCAGTGAAAGTGGATTGCCAGAAGTTTAACTGACTTAAAAACACACCCTGACTGGTATGGATCAGTTGGTTGACCATCAACCTGCAAAGTGAAAAGTCGCCACTTGGACTCCCAGTCAGGGCACATGCCTGGGTTGCAGGCCAGGTCCCTAGTTGGGGCACATGAGAAAGCCAAGCTGTTGATATATCTCTCACACATCAATGTTTCTCTCCCTCTCTTTCTCCTTCCCTCCCTTCTATCTAAAAATAAATAAATAAATAAATAAATAAATAAATAAATAAATAAAATCTTTTAAGAAACAGAACTGTGTGCAAATTATTTAGCAGGTAGGCTTCCCAGACTACCACCAGAGGAGTATTTCTCTTATGGATCATGAGAACAAGGAAGACCAGAATCCAAAGTCAGAACCACTGTATGGAGACAAAGGTTTTAGATAGCCCACAAAAGATTAGAGCAAGAGACAGTGAGTCATGACTGGCAAATGCTGGTAACCACAGTCAAGGTAGATAATTTAGTATGATCCTTCCACAGAAAAATACACTTCTTTAAGATGTATTGGAGGCATGGGAGGAAACTGGATGAAAGAAGGTAAAGGGATTAGCTAAAGAACGTACTGTATTTTGCCATGCATAGTGCGCTCCCATGTACAGTGTGCACCCATGTTTTTGGCCCAAACTTTCAGGAAAAAGTCTGTTATTTTAACTTTTTGATTCAATTATTTATTTATTTATTTATTTATTTATATTTAGGTACTTGTTTTTTGTATTATAAAGGAAGTTTAGCGTTTAGTTTCAAACATAGCATGGTACAAGAAATTTTATGTAACAAGTAATCACAAAACACAAGAACAGATACAAGATATTTCAGGCACTACCCATGTATAATGTGCATCCTTACTCTTCCCTCAAAAATTTGGCAAAAAGTGAGCAGTATACATAGCAAAATATGATATGTGCATAACCAATAGACACAAACAACAGTGTGGCTAGAAGGAGGGCAGTGTGGGGGGGGTGTAGAGGTGGGCAAAGAGGGAGAAAATGGGGACATCTGTAGTAGTGTCAATAATAAAGTCAAAATATTTCCTGATAAATAATTTGAAAATTAAAAATAATTTTAAAATAATCAAGCTTTATTAATTGTAAGAAAAGATTCATTGGAGCAATTCAAAGAGTTAAAATAGTTATCATTCACTGAAGATTCTTGCAATTCCAGGTGAAAAGGAAAATCACTCCACATTTGCTTAAGCAAATAAAAGGATTGTATTGGTTTCCATAAATGAAAAGCCTAGTGGTAAATCTGGCTTGATTCTGGTTATCGGCACCCAGACTCTCAATCTCCTGGCTCTGCTTTATTTTGCATAGGCTTTCCCTTCATCATTACAAGGCTCTATGTACCCTCTGTTTATATCTTCACAGGTCTAAACCCAGAAGAAATATGAGCATGACTGTCTCAACAATAAAAGCAAAAGTCTGAAAAGTGCATTTCATTTCCTCTACCTCAATCATGTGCCCATCCTTAAACCAAAAACAATTTGCAAAGAGACTAATATTCTGATCAGGAGCCAAGCCATTAAAATGAAATGTCATACCGCAGGTTTGCTGTCAGAATATCTCTTAGATTGCTGAGGAAATCATTTTAAAGTCCAAAATGGCAGCAAGGAATAGAGGTTCAAGATGTGACTGAAGGGAGTCACAAATGCAAAGGGCGAAAGTGGCCCATTTCAACAATAGATGCACACAGCTGGATCTGGGACCATGAGATTTCCTTAGAGAACAATCTAAGACTTGATGGGAAAAAAAGGAGCTTGAGCTCTTGGTATACATGGATTCCAGGCATATAAAAGAAATAATAAATTTTGAGTGTTAAATACGACTCTTAAAATCAGAGACACTTGGAGCCACATTCTCAGAAATCTTAGCTATTATTGCAAGTCAGATTGGAAGAAAATCCAGCAACAGTTCTTAAATCTGGCTGATTGAAGTTAATTTCCAAATAAATTTCATAAAAAAATAAATTTAAGGGTAGGTGTGAACTATTTCATAAGACAACATTATACTAACTGGGCTACTCATTCTCATGTGGTGATTATATAATCAAATGCACTGTTCAATCAAGACCATTTTTATCTTTATAATCATGAATTAAATTAGGCAGAACTGTGAATGTTATAAAGTTACTAGAGCTCTCTATCATTCCCATTCCCAGGATAGAACTGCTGGACCCAGTAATGTTAGTCCACAGGACCAAGCTGCCGGGAGCAGGGCAGAGTGTTACTCACAGCTGTCATGTGTGGAGCCAGAGTGCAGTGACCAAATAGCCTCCAGGACAGGCTTCCCAGGCTACCACCAGAGGAGTATGTCTCTTATGGATCATGAGAACAAGGAAGGTAAGAAGCCAAAGTGAAAACCACTGTATGGAGACAAAGATTTTAGATACCTATAAGGATTGGAGCAAGAGACAGTGAGTCATGACTGGCAACAGAAGGTGCCCAGTTTAAATCCTAGAGATAAGATGGCTGGCAATAGACTGAGAATACGAGTTAAAGCAGCTAGAGTGGGGAAGAATACTGACCAGTTTCCAGTAGTGTCTGGCAGCATGCTCACAAGTCTATTTTGATCCATATAAAAATACCCCTTCACATCCAGCCTGATTTAAGTAGTTTTTTCTAAACATGGAGTCGATTGTGACCTAGAAAATGTCTTAAAGAAATATTTAATGTGCAAAATTGAGATTTTAAAGGTATCATGATCCAGATATTTGCACCTGCCTTATACCTGCATAAAAATTATTAAATTTGTTCTTTTCTACATTTTTCTCAGCTTTCAGAAAGACAGGGCCCATCTTTCATTCCAACATGACCAACAAGTTGACAAACATGGTGAGTGCATAAATTGTAAAAAAATATTTTCATTCATTTAAGAACTATTTACAGAGAATTTACTCTGTGCTAAGCTTCATGATACGCAGTTAGAATGCAATGGTGAGTAGAAATAGACATAGTAATGGGAAGCATCTGGAGGTGGTGCTGACAGATTAGCAGGGGCCAGAGTGTCTAGAGCTCCATAGGTTACAATAAAGAGTTTGATCTTTATTCTAAGAGCAATAAAAGGAAAGTCTGAAATTGGGAATAGAGTATGATGACATCATCAGATTTGTGTTTTCCGAAGATCATTGTGGCTGCTGTGTACAGGAAGGACTGAAGGGGTCAAGTGGGGAAGCAGGAGTATCAGCTAGGGAAGAGGTCACTGTAGTAGTCTAGGGAATAGATGGTGATGGTTTGGACCAAGGTAGTGATTGTGTAACATGAAAAAGGATTTTAGAGGCAAAGCTTACAGAATTTAATGATTAATTATACACGAGGGGTGCTCGTGAAGAATAATGAGGTGTTAAGGATAGCATCCATGGAGTAACCTACAATTTGACTTAATAGTAAATTCAAACTTTCTTTGCACAGATTCCTCTACCATACAGACTGAGCAGTCCAATATTAGTACCCCTTATGTCTTAAGCACTAGTCATGTATGTGTGTTCACTTTAAAGACCCATCAGCTTCAAGTAAAAGCCTCTTGCATTTTGCAAAGACTGAAAGGATATTCTGTGCCAACCAAAAACAAATAATGAATATTATATTGAATAAGGTGTAGTACTTTCTTCACTTGCTGTCATGTTTAAAGATTCTAGTTGAAAATGCAGAAAGTCTTAAGTTATCCTTCATTAACCATTATGGATTAATTATCCACAGGTAAATCTCAATTTTTGTTAAATCTATTTCAGAAGCCACAAAGCAGGGAGTAAAAAACTGGTAAGATATTGGAACCCATGAAACATATTCCAAGAAAGAAGTATTTCATTATAATTACCTAGGGATTGAGAAGGCAAAATACTGTAGAAGAAAAGAGCAGCAATGTTAGACTCAGGAAAATCTAAGTTAGAATCTTGGTTCAACCATCCAGTTGTGTGACCTTGGAGCATATTATTCCTGCAAGTATCTTCTTTTGTTTAAAATTCATTTAGAAATACTGGACTCAAAAGTTGCTATAAGGATGCAGTTACATAACTAACCATAGATTCTTAATATGCCCATATGAATGCAACAGCACTTACCTTTCAGGATCATTGTGGAGTTGAAAGATAAGGTACTAGATACAAAATATATGGCACATTGAAGACAATTAATAAATCAGAGCTATTAAGACAAAGGGAATCCCTTGGGCCTGTTCTATATAAACAAAATAGAAAAAAATAATTGACTGAAAAATTCCTCATTATTCAAACAAAGCTGATGTGAAGGTAGTACTACACATTTGGTAAAATTCTACTTTTTTGAAATCAATATTGTGTGCAGTTCTAAAAATAATGCATGTTTAAAATAAATGTTAATTTATAATGTAGTAAATAAAAATAATTATTTTCAATACTTTGAATTATCTTAATGACATGATACAAGATTCTAAAATTTATCTGATTTCAAATAGTACCCTATCTGAGGTTATCTTATCTCAGTTATCCTATCTATATAAACTAGTACTCCTTCCTCCATCTGATGCATAGGCATGACAACTTCATCACCAGGGCTCTGCTTACCCTCTCTATCCTTTATTATTCTCCATAGCATTTATCACCAACATCTGACATACAGGGTAATTATTTGTTGACTTGTTCATGTTCTATCTTTCACCAATAGAATGAAAAGTTCAAGGACTGTTTTGAGGTGTTTTGTTAACTGACTTATCCTTAGCACATAGAACTACATCCGACATAGTGTGGGCACCAATAAATATGCACTTTTAAATGAATAATTATATTTGTGTACACTTAACAAATAAGATACATCTATTCATATGAATTACTGTAATAACAAAGCTTTCATGCAACTTACATGCACTTTACAATTTAACATTTTTTTCAGCTGTCGTTTCTTATAATGAGGCCATAGAATGCCTTAACTCTACTTTGAAGTCAAGTGAATTGAAATTCAGACAAGTTATGTGTGTTGTCCTTTACTGCACAGCTATTATGTAATTTCCTCATTGAAACCTGATTCCAGTCCGGCAAGAGGGAGGCAAAGGTGGACGCACCGTACCTCCACACACAACCAGGATTAGAACAACAACAATTTAGAGGCAGAATAACACCCAGAACTAACAGAGAATTTATTCTGAATGGAAGTCGGACAGCCAAGAAGTTGAAGTAGACCCATTCATCCAGACCGGTAGGAGGGGCGGAGAGGAGCAGCCGGGCGCGGGTCGTGGCGTGGGGAGCACAGGGAGAACTGGGTGCGTAAGGCAATCGGGAGTGCGTAAGGCAACTGGGGCGTGTAAGGCATCTGGGGCATGCAAGATCGCAGCGGGCGGACCTTGAGTATGCAAGTGGCAGCTGGCGGACCCAGTAAGGCAGTGATTGTGGACCAGGGCAGAGCGCACAGCCCAGGATCCCAGAGAAGGTACTGAGGTCCCAGGAGAACGGAGCTACCGCCATTTTTCCCTCCCGCCCCCGCCCCTGCCCCCGCCCCCACATACAACATCACAACCCAGCGACTAGGGTGCCCAGCCCCGGTGAACACCTAAGGCTTCGCCCCTCGCTGTAACAGGAGCGACCAGACCGAAAAGAAAAAAAAAAAAAGGAGAGACAGGGAGAGACATGTCTCCAATAGAACAGATCATTCCCCCAGGACTCATCCTTTTGAGCGACCAAGAAATAGCCAATCTATCAGATGCACAGTTCAAAACACTGGTGATCAGAAAGCTCACGGAATTGGTTGATTTTGGAAGCAAATTAGATGAAAAGATGCAGATTACCATAAAAGAGATGCAGGAAGATATACGAAGGAGAGCCAATAATGAAGGGATGGAAACTGGGTCTCAAAACACTACAGTGGACCAGAAAGAAGATAGAATCAACCAAGCAGGAAAGCATGATGAAATAAAAATTCAAAAAAATGAGGAGAAGCTTAAGAGCATCCAGGACATCTTTAAACGTTCCAACATCCGAATTATAGGGGTACCAGAAGGGGAAGGGGAAAAGCAACAGATTGAGCATGTATTTGAACAAATAATAATGGAGAACTTCCCCAATCTGGCAAAGGAAATAGTCTTCCAAGAAATCCAAGAAGCTCAGAGAACCCCAAAGAAGTTGGACCCAAGAAGAAACACACCAAGACACATCATAATTACATTAGCCAAGGTAAAAACGAAGGAGAGAATCCTAGAAGCAGCAAGAGATAAGGGGACAGTAACCTACAAAGGAATTCCCATCAGACTGTCAGCTGATTTCTCAAAAGAGACATTACAGGCAAGAAGGGGCTGGAAAGAAATATTCCAAGTCATGAAAGACAAGGACCTACATCCCATATTGCTCTATCCAGCAAAGCTCTCATTTAGAATGGAAGGGCAGATAAAGTGCTTCTCAGATGAGGTCAAGTTAAAGGAGTTCATCATCACCAAGCCCTTATTTTATGAAATGCTAAAGGGACTTATCTAAGAAAAGAAGATAAAGAAAAAGCATGTATAGTAAAATGATAGCAAACTCACAATTATTAACAACCACACCTAAAACAAAAACAAAAACACACTAAGCAAACAGCTAGAACAGGAGCGAACCACAAAAATGGAGATCACATGGAGGGTTAGCAACTGGGGAGTGGGAGGAATAGAAAGGGGGGAAAAGTACAGAGAATAAGTAGCATAGATGGTAGGTTGAAAATAGATAGGGGAGGGTAAGAATAGTATGGGAAATGTAGAAGCTAAAGAACTTATAAGTATGATACATGGACATGACTAAAGGGGGGGATATGGGTTGGAGAGGGTGTAAAAGGTGGAAGGGAGTGAAGGGGGAAAATGGGACAACCGTAATAGCATAATCAATAAAATATATTAAAAATTTTTAAAAAGAAACCTGATTCCAGAAGAAGCAACTATAGTTGCAGTGTCACCAATGCAGAAGTCACTTTGAATATGCAAAATAACAGTACTCAGTTTGTATTTGTCATAAATGAATTGCTTACTTTGTAGTTGAATTTCAAGTTTCCTGAAATAATGAGGGTATACAAATAGTGACTTTTTCCTCACCTTGCTTTACAAGGGTTAAAAGCAAAGAATGGAAACCTGCTGTGTGATACTGCTTTTTACAGAGAAAGAAAAAATATTTGTGGCTTGATTTATAAATATCTTCATAATAAGAATGCATGATAAATGAAAAAAAGCCTGGC
Source organism: Phyllostomus hastatus (assembly GCF_019186645.2). Lineage (NCBI taxonomy): Eukaryota > Metazoa > Chordata > Mammalia > Chiroptera > Phyllostomidae > Phyllostomus > Phyllostomus hastatus. Next base: position 3,413,078 of record NW_025333841.1, on the reverse strand, counting down.
TTCTGTCTGACAGAGAGTAACAACAACATACTATGTTTGATTAAGATCTGCATTTTCCTTTGCACCACAAAAAGTGTATTTTGCTGAAACAATGATTTTTTTCCATTTTTTTATTGTTATTCAAGTATAGTTGTCTCCATTTTCACCCCACCATGGCTCCCTGCCCCACCCATTCCTACCTCCCACCCTCGAACCTACCCTCTTTGGCTTTGTCCATGGGTCCTTTATATATGTTCCTTGACAACCTTTCCCCTTCTTTCCCCCATTATCGCTGTCCCCCTCCACTCTGGTTACTGTCAGTTTGTTCTTTATTACAATGTTTCTGGTTATATTTTGCTTACTTGTTTGTTTTGTTGATTAGGTTCCACTTATAGGTGAGATCATATGGTATTTGGCCTTCACTGACTGGCTTATTTATACCCACCAGTAAATGAATAGATAAAAAAAATACTGTGGTACATTAACATAATGGAATACTATGCAGCAGAAAGAAAGACGGAGCTCCTACCCTTCACAAGAGCATGGATGAAACTGGAGAGCATTTGGCTAAGTGAAACAATGATTTAAGGTGAGTTTTGATTGTCAAAGTCTTATGAAGCCCACCCTAGAAAAATCAGGGGGTAAGTAGACCTTGGTTTTGTGTGTTGGCTGCCTTTCCATGTTATACAACAACCACTGTGATCACTCCCAAGAAACAAGAAGCTTCTTCGAAGAGTTCCTTTTATCTCTTCATGACCTGCCCCCCTGCCAAATGCCCAGTGTGGACCTATCCCTCCACTGAAAAAAGAAAAATAAGTTGAAAGGATATTTTATACTTAATTGTTAAGATCTGAATAATTCCCGAATAATTTTGGATTCAGATCTAAGTGCAAAATCAGACCCCACCACTTACTAGCTGCCTGGTCTTGCACAAGATACATAATTTCTCTTTGCTTCATTTTTCTCATTATAGAATGGATATAATACTACTTCACAGACTTGAGTGAAGATTTTGTGTGTGTCTTGGTGTACATGGAACTTACCATTAAGTGTTTGCTAACTATTTGTTACTAAAAAGAGAAGTCATAAAATGTAGTAAAAGAAGGGACTGATCCAAATTGGATTTCTGTGACCTGAGCATGTTACATAATTTCTCTATATCTCACATTCCTGGGTAAAACAGGAATACTCCTGACTTTACAATGTCAAATTAAGGCTTGCTAATATTGTCTATAAAGCATATATAACATTATTGACTACAGAGCCAGTGTTTAATATAGTGTTAAATATTATTCTTTGCAACTTACATGGGAATTGTAGGATATACTAATGCTATTCTAAAGTAATCAGTGGGATAGTGGTCTTGAGCAAGTGGTTTCATTGGAGGTCTTCAAGATATCTTTTAAACCAGACCGGCATTAATAATAGAAAATTTTGGTTTTAATAATATATGCAGCAGATCATGTTTTCCAAGGATGATTATAGCAGTATCTTCTATTCTACATGCTCTTTTTACCAAGTGACTTGGACATCTCGAATGTCTCCTCCCCTTGAATTTGGGCTTTTGTGATGACCTTGACCACTAGAGATACTATATGAATTTCAAAGTTAAGTCATAATTTAAGATTATGACTTAAAGTTAAGTAAACAGAGGAGCTTCCCTGAGGCTGCCAGACTGTGAGGAAGCCCGAAGTAGCCCATGTGGAGATAATGTATGGAGATGCCCTAAAATTCTGTGATAAACCCCAAACAGGAATGGTTCAGTTAACTCCCTCCTAAATTCTGGAAGCTCAGAAACAGTGAGAAATAGTAAAACTGTTGTTATTTTAAACCGCTAAATTTTGGAGTAGTATGGTATGCAGTTTTAGGTAACACATTCACTTTGCCATGGTTTAATTGTGTTCTACCATGAGAAAAGATTGTTTATTATACCTTATCATTGTATCTTATTTGACATAACTGCCTCATAAAAATAAACCCTCTCGTTTATGGCTGAGGAAATGGAAGATCTGAGAAATTTAGTGATTTTCCATAGGTCACACGGCCAGGACTAGTGGCAAGAAGGTACACAAACACAGATCCTCCAATTTCAAACAAAAAATTAGGTCTACTCATATCATCTACATCAGAGTAAAGAATTTTGAGAAGAACAACATAAGAATTGCTGATGGTGTAGCTTTTCCCTGAGTTCCAAACACCTTTTGGAACTGAGATCATGTAAGCAAAATGTGATTTACTTCAAATTTTGCCTTTTTTTTTGACTGATAGATTTCCATAGTTTCTACCACAATTTTAAGTGACTATTATTTTAACTACTTGAAATGAAACACTGAATCATGTTCAATGTTTACATTTCATTTTAGTAGATCTTATTGATTTTACTGTTACTCAACTTCACATTGTATTTTTATAATTTTTTTTACTATTATCTCTAAATTTTGTCTGAAAAAAAATTCCATTTTCACTCATTTATCTCTATCCAATTTCTTTTATTGTTGTTCAAGTACAATTGTCTCAATTCCCTCCCCCCCACCACCACTTTTCCCTGCCCCACCCTTCCCACCTCCCACCCTCTATCCCACCCTCTTTGGCTTTGTCCATGGGGTCCATGGGGTCTTTCTACATGTTCCTTGATGACCTTTCCCCTTCTTTCCCCCGTTACCCACTCCCCTCTCCTCTCTGGTTACTGTCAGCTTGTTCTTTATTTCAATGTCTCTGGTTCTATTTGCTTGCTTGTTTTTTTTTAAAGATTTTATTTATTTATTTTTAGAGAGAGGGGAAGGAAAGGAGAATGAGAGGGAGAGAAACATCAATGTACGGTTACTTCTTGTGCACCCCCTACTGGGGACCTGGCCCACAACCCAGGCATCCACCCTGACTGAAAATCCAACCTGCTATTCTTTGGACCACAGGCCTGCATTCAGTCCACTGAGCTATACCAGCCACGGTGCTTATTTATTTTGTTGATTAGGTTCCACTTATAGGTAAGATCATATGGTATTTTTCTTTCATTGCCTGGCTTATTTCACTTAGCATAATAGTCTCCTGTTCCACCCATGCTGTTGGTACTTGTTGCTTGTTGTTTTTATGATTTCTCACTTGCATGAATATTAATTAGAATGAAAATGTACTCGATTATTAAAATACATGGTTTTTAAAAGCATTTGGGGAAAAATTTCATTCAAGTGATGTCTTGAAAAACACTCTTTCTGCAAAAGTGAAAAAAAATCACTGCCATGTTATTGTGTTCTCTGAAAATGCACAATGAGCAAAGGTAGCCAATTAAAGAGCATGATAACTGCTCTCCTGAAATTTTGACAGATGACTTAAAATATCATGTTTTTATGTCCTCCTATATACTTACAACATACAAAATGCTTGGGTTATTTTCCCGTCCTGATGATTGTGACCACTGTTTGTTTTTGATTAGTCATGGTGACTGAAAGTTGTCTACAGAGCTCTGTGAAGTGAGGACCATGAGTTATCCTTTCCATACATTGCCTCATGCCACAAGCCTTTTCTTGATCACAGCCTGGATTGCTTCCAGGTAAGCATTGAATACAGCATGGAACCAATGACTTACTTGTATTTCTTTTCCTAAAATTTTCATATTCAGAATTCTATTACTTTGGTACCCTGGATTTCTCTCCCTTCAGTGATTGTTGAAAAAGTAACATCTGAGGATAACTTCCTCAGTTATCCAGTTGAGATTTTGATTTTATGGCTATCTTTGGAAATTTTTGATATGTCACTTCCTGAAATTCAGATTGACATTGCTAGCCTAAGGTTATAGAATATCAGTGCCAAGAGAGTCCCTTGAGTTCATTTAGTCCAAAGTCTTTAACAAATAGGCCAACTGAGGCTCCAGGAGAAGTAGGACCTTATCCACAGTCACTTCATAAATTGGTGGCTGGCTTCCCCTATGTCCAGAGTCCTCTTCTGCTAAATCTCCTCTGCTCAGTGATCCTCCTTCATCAACTGTTGCCACTGGGAATGTTTTGCCCCTGCATTCCACCTAAATATATCAACATGACAAGGATCAAATACCTAATTTCCTGTTTCTTTTCTATGCAGCCCATGGTCCTTCAAAATGTTCATGAGCCATATTGCCATAAGCATTATAGGCAAACAGCAATAACACCATGTAACTCACAGACTGAACTGCAGGGTGACTAAATGCAAAGATGCACTAGTCCTACCTTATGCAAGGACCTACCTTCTCTGAAAACTCTTTGACCACATATAGGCAACGCTGTATAAACTATTTTCTAAGATTGAATACATAAGGATGTCTCCAGGCTCTGTCCAACAACAGATTCCTTACTTGCCTCTCAGGCTATTTTTAGTTGAAGAAGAGGAAGGAAACTTCTATCCAGGTACCGCATCTCCTTCTGGGCTAACATTTCTTCTCATCTTTCTCTTTGGTTCCTCACCCACCTCTTTTGTTTTTGGAATGTCTAGTGGGAGAATTTTCTTGGCTCAATATGTACTGTGGTGAATCAGGACAGACTTACTCAGGATTGAGGGAGACCCTCAGAATCCCACTTACGAGGAAAGGAAATCTGGGCATTTCTAGATGGAAAAAAATCATAGAATTTTAATTGAAATCATTAGCTTAATTTCAAAACATATTAACATCAAAAATACAAATGAGTCATTTTTCTCACAAGTTAGCATAGCCCTTGATATGATGTATATGGGACAAATGAAAATTTTGAATGATAAGATAAACTGGGTTATCTAAGACATAAAATTTTGATCTGGAGGAAAATGAGTTTTTGTGGAGGTCTGAATTAGCCACATTTCTCTCTATGTAAACCGAATTTAATAAATATTACTTCATTTCTTCAATGTGTTTCAGAGCCATTATCTCAGGCCAAATGGAATTAGCTCAGTTCAGCAGCAGCCATCAATGCGGTTCCAAGTGAGGTGTCAAGTTTCCCACCATGAACTCCAGCACTAAGATAAACTGTCACAGCTGCAAGGGTAAGCAGTGGTCCCAGGCCAATCATCATGTATAGACACGGCTACAATGTGGGTATAAAAGTACCCTTGTAAAATGGAAAACACTTAATTAAGCAAACAATGAACCCCAGAGCTTTTCACACACTACTGAGCAGTCCTCCAAAGCAAAAACAACCCTATTATAAATTTCTCCATGTGAACATCACATACACAATATAAGCATTGTATGGAAAGCATGGAGGAAAGAAACAACAATTGTCTCAAATTTGCAAATTAAGATTTGCATAACAACCTTATAAATCAGTGTTTCTCGAACTTTAAGCTACACAGGAATCACCAGGGAAGCTTGTAAAAATGCAGATTCACATTCTGTGGGCCAAAGATTCTGCATTAGAAAACAAGCTCCTAGTTGATGCCCTTGCTTCTGGTCCACACACCATTCCTTAAGTATCAAAGCTTGAACTTCCCAACCATGTGATGTGATACAGTATTGGAATGAGAATTGGTATCCACATCCCTTGGGGCAGCTGAGCAGTGAAGTATGTGTTCATGTGTTGAGCAAACGTTATCATTTTCTATGTGTTTCATAATAGGGAAAGGGTTTAGAGCCACATCTCTAAGTAGTAATAGAAATTTACCATAACTCCCACTAGCAATAACTTATTCTTAATAATCATAGCAATAAGAATAGTTATAATTTCTGGTCCACTTACTATTTGCCAGGAACTGTGCCAAGTACTTTACATGGCCTTCTCATATAATCCTTACAACAGTCCTCAAAGATACATGTTGTTATTAGCCCCTAGTTGAGATCAAGTACTCCCATGGCTTTGCACTGTAGATATTATCTGTGTAATAATGATTCTCAAATTTATATCTGCAACTCTGACTTCTCCCTGAACTCCAGTTGCATTATCCAACTGCGTACCTGATGTGTCCACTTGGAGATGCTCAGAACCCATAACATGTCCTAAGCAGAATACATGGTCCTCTTGTAAGCTGCTTCTATCTAATTGCTCCAGCTAAAAATCTAAGTCTTTTTTTTTCACTTCTGTTTTCCTCACCCTATGTACACATTAAAAAAATACTGTCAGTCCAACTTCCAGACTATAATCTGAGTAAGTCTGGTTCACTCTATCTCCTCTGGCACTATCAGCTGTGGCTTGGATCCCTATGCCAGGCTTCCAGCTATTTTTTCTCTCTACTCTACTCTGAGCAGCTTTGGTTGTCTGGAAGGAGGTTCCATGTTTGCAAGTGGCAGCTGGTGAGGCCTGACCAGTGGAGTTGATCCAGGTAATAATAGCAAATACTTATATGGCATTCACCATGTTCTAGACAACTTTCTAAGGACCTTACACAGAATAAAATACTTAATGCTTACAATAACACCCAATTCACAGTCTATCATTATGCCCATTTTATGGATGAGGACACTTGCCCAAGGTCACCAAGCTAGGGAACAGTGGAACCAGGATTCAAACAGGAGCCAACTGAGACTAGAGTATGCAATTTTAACTCCTCTGCTCTCTTCCTCTATGAAACATTTTGTGTGCCGCACTAAGTACTATGTACTGTGACCTGAAGGCTAGGAGAAGTGGCATTAAAATTAACAAACCCACCAAGCCAATTATGTGGTTGTTTTGTCTACAGACAAGTAAACAAAGTCCAGAAAATTATTATTTCTTAACTGAATTGATAATTTTAGTGAACTAAATCAAAACAGTCAAGTTGCTTAAGCAAACAGCTTCCATTCGCAATTGCATACATTGCTAATTCTGCTGGTCTGTTCCTACATCCTCCTGAAAGTGTCCTTAAGGAACCCCATTGCTATAGATAAAGAACATTTGTCTGATGCTTCCATATATATAGATCAGTATATATTTTTACACTTTTTCTTCAATGTATAATTCTAGTTTGAATAAGAAGTAGAACAGTATGAATACCAATTGCTTTCATGACCATAACAATAACTTGCCTATTCTGAAAATATCTCCCAAGAGATTTGGCTTATACATAACTCACCTCTTAGGAAATAAAACCTGGAATGTCATTCAGTACATCTCTGGCAGTGATCTACCAGTGCACTACGCTAATATAAAAGATCTTTTGCCAATCACTTGCATCTAAATGTTTAAGAAGAAAGTCACATATAGAGAAGGTACATGTTCCCATAGTACATTGTGCATACAACTGTTTTAGCACTGACCACGTTATATCACCATGGTCTGCTTACTTGGCCATGTGCTGCACAGGACTGTAAGCTTCTCTGGGGCAAGAACCATATTTTCTTCAGCTTTGGATCCCAAACACCTAGAACAATGCTTAAAAGAGTGAGTTATGAATAAATAATTATTTGATAAATAAAGTAGCATTTGATGTAGCTGATCACACCTTCCTTCTTAAATACCATTTTTAGTTGGTATCTGAGATGCTCCTCTCTCCTGCCTTCTCCCCTACATTTACTGGCCATTCTTTAGTCTCCCGAGGTTCTGCATTAACTTATTTTTTAATATATTTTATTGATTATGCTATTACAGTTGTCCCATTTTCCCCCCTTCACTCCCCTCCACCCTACATACCCCCTCCCACCCACATTCCCCCATTTAGTTCATGTCCATGTATCATACTTATAAGTTCTTTAGCTTCTACATTGCCCATACTATTCTTACCCTCCCCCTATCTATTTTCAACCTACCATCTATGCTACTTATTCTCTGTACCTTTTCCCCCTCTCTCCTCCTCCCACTCCCCTGTTGCTAACCCTCCATGTGATCTCCATTTCTGTGGTTCGCTCCTGTTCTAGCTGTTTGCTTAGTGTGTTTTTGTTTTTGTTTTAGGTGTGGTTGTTAATAATTGTGAGTTTGCTGTCATTTAACTTTTCATGTTTTTTATCTTCTTTTTCTTAGATAAGTCCCTTTACCATTTCATATAATAAGGGCTTGGTGATGAACTCCTTTAACTAGACCTTATCTGAGAAGCACTTTATCTGCCCTCCCATTCTAAATGAAAGCTTTCCTGGATAGAGCAATCTTGGTTGTAGGTTCTTCCCTTTCATGACTTGGAATACTTCTTTCCAGCTCCTTCTTGCCTGCAAGGTCTCTTTTGAGATATCAGCTGACAGTCTTATTGGCACTCCTTTGTAGGTAATTCTCCCCTTTTTGTCTTGCTACTCTTAAGATTCTCTCCTTATCTTTAATCTCGGGTAATGTAATTATGATGTGCCTTGGTTTGTTCCTCCTTGGGTCCTACTTCTTTGGGACTCTCTGAGCTTCCTGGACTTCCTGGAAGTCTATTTCCTTTGCCACATTGGGGAAGTTCTCCTTTGTTATTTGCTCAAATAACTTTCCCACTTGTTGCTCTTCCTCTCCTCCTTTTGGTACCCCTATAATTCGGATTTTGGAACATTTAAAGATGTCCTGGAGGTTCCTAAGCCTCTCCTCATTTTTTTTTTTGAATTTGTATTTCTTCATTCTTTTCTGATGGGATGTTTCTTTCTTCCTTCTGGTCCATTCCATTGATTTGATTCCCAGTTTCCTTCCCATCAGTATTGGTTCCCTGTACATTTGCCTTTATTTCACTTACCATAGCCTTCATTTTTTCATCTAATTTGCAACCAAATTCAACTAATTCTGTGAGCTTCCTGATCACCAGTGTTTTGAACTCCGCATCTGATAGGTTGGCTATCTCTTTGTCACTTAGTTGTATGCTTTCTGGAGCTTTGATCTGTTCTTTTGTTTGGGCCTTTTTTTTTTTTGTCTTGACATGCCTGTTATGTATGAGGGGAGAAGCCTTAGGTGTCCACCCAGGCAGGGCAACCCAGTCACTGGGTTGTGATGCTGTATGTGGGGCAGGGGTCCAAGAGGGAACAATGGCACTTGCTCTGCTTTCTGCTGGATTTCAATCACTTCCCCCACTTCCCCAACACAAATTGGGCCCTTCTGGTGCTGATTCTTGTGTGGGTGGGTTTGTGTACATTCTAGGATCCTGTGGGTCTCTCCAATGAACTCTCCTATGAGGCTGGGAGTTTCTGCTGCTACCGCCTCAACCCCCACAGGTGTTTTCAATTGCTGTTTTTGAAGCTTTATTTCCCCGCGCTGGGACCATGGGTTGCATGGTCTGTCTCGCTCCCCAGTTTCTCCTTGTTTATCTGTGCAAAAATGTAGGACTGCCTGGTCTGCCAGCTGCCTTGTATGCCACATGCCTCCACAATCTGCTGCCTCGCTGGGTCCGCCAGCTGCTACCTTGGGTGCTCGGGGTCCACCAGCCACAACTTTGCCACAACCCCTTTCTGCCTGGCCACCCCACTCTGCCCCTTCTACCGGTCTGGATGAATGTGTCTACTTTAACTCTTTGGTTGTTGGGACTTCTATACAGTTCAATTTTCTGTTAGTACTATTTGTGGTTTTTTGTTTCTAAATTGTTGTCCTTATTTTGGTTGTACACGGAGGCAGAGTGTGTCTACCTACACCTCCATCTTGGCCAGAAGTCTAGAAGTCTAGAAGTCTAAATTAACTTCTTTGTTTAATTTCCATTCTCATTACTTCCTTCTCTCTCTCTCTCTCTCTCTCTCTCCCTCCCTCTCTCTCTCTCTCTCTCTCTCTCTCTCTCTCTCTCTCTCTCTCTCTCTCTCTCTCTCTCTCTGATTGTTGTTCAAGTACAGTTGTCTCTATTTTCCTCCCATCACTCTCCCCCACTCCAGCCATCCCCACCTCCCACCCTCTATCCTACCCCTGTTTGGCTTTGTCCATGTGTCTTTTATACATGTTCCTTGACAACCCTTCCCACTTTTCCCCATGTTATCCCCACCCATGTCTCCTCTGGTTACTGTCAGTTTGTTCTTAATTACAATGTCCCTGGTTACATTTTGCTTGTCTGTTTATTTTGTTGATTAGGTTCCACTTGTGAGATCATATGATATTTGTCTTTCACCACCTGGCTCATTTCACTTAGTGTAGGGCTCTCCAGATCCATCCATGCTGTCATGAGGGGTAGGAGTTCCTTCTTTCTTTACATTGCATAGTATTCCATTGTGTAAATGTACCAAAGTTTTTTGATCCACTCATTTGCTGATGGGCACCTAGGTTGCTTCCAGCACTTGGCTGTTATAAATTGTGCCTCTGTGAACATTGGGGCTCTTAGGTTCCTTTGAATTGCTAGTTCAGGATTCTTATGGTATAATCCCAGCAGTGAAACTGCTGGTCAAAAGGCAGGTCCATTTTTAGTTTTCTAAAGAAATTTCATACTGTTTTCCACAGTGGCTGCACCAGTCTGCGTTCCCACCAACATTGCACTAGGGTTCCCTTTTCTCCACGGACACTCCAGCATTTGTTGTTTGTTGATGTTTTTATGATGGCCATTCTGACTGATGTGAAGTAGTATCTCTTTGTGGTTTTAATTTACATCTCTCTGATGGCTAGTGATGCTGAGCATCCTTTCATATGTCTCTGGGCCCTCTGTGTGTCCTCCTTGGAGAAGTGTCTGTTCAGGTCCTTTGCCCATTTTCTAATTGGATTGTTTGTCTTCCTGGTGTGGCGTCCTATGATTTCTTTATATATTTTGGATATCAGATCCTTGTCTGAGATATCATTGGCAAATATATTTCCCCATGGGGTTGGTATCCTTTTCATTTTGCTAATGTTTTATTTAGCCATGCAGGAGCTTTTTATTTTGATGAAGTCCCATTTGTTTATTCTTTCCTTTATGTACCTTGCTCTAGGGGACATATTGCTGAAAATATTGCTGAATGGAATGTTTGAGATTGTCCTGCCTATGTTCTCCTCTAGCACTTTTATGATGCCGTGACTTATATTTAAGTCTTTTATCCATCTTGAGTTTATTTTTATGTATGGTGTAAGTTGGTGGTTAAGTTTCATTTTTTTTTTGCATGTAACTGTTCAACACTAGTTGTTGAAGAGGCTATTTTTACTGCATTTTATGCTTCTGTCTCCTTTGTCAGATATTAATTGACCATAGAGATATGGGTTTATTTCTGGGCCTTCAATTCTGTACCATTGATCTGAGTCTGTTTCTATGTTAGTACCAGACTGTTTTGATTACTGTGGCCTTGTGGTACAGTTATATATCAGATATTGTGATACCTCCTATTTTGGTCTTTCTCAAAATTGCTGCAACTATTCAGGGTCATTTATCAAATATAATTTTCTTAAACTTCAATATTTCCTATATAAGTGGTGACTAGTGAGAAATGATTGCATTATCTAGTTCTAATTGCTCAAAAGGCATGTGACAGATCAGTTGCACAACCAGAGACATTTTCTTACTCTAACATTGTTTCATTTGGTTCAATCAACACTTTGTCTGAAAGAGAAGAAAAAAAGACTTAGTATTTTATCAGTAGTGATGTTTATAACAGAAATTCTTGAGTAGCAAATATTTAGGCATTTTTGGAATGACAGACAACATAATAAAGGATTTAACTGGTGAGTCTTTCAACCACACTCAACCACCCTAGTACACTATCTTCTTCGTATTTAGAACAAAATGGTGTTAAAACATTCCTTTTAAGTAATAAATCATTTACCCTTTAGATCAAACACTAACAGTTTGCCATTCTGAATATATTTTTGTGCCTAAAATATAAGCAGAAATAAAAACTAGCATTATCATTATTACTTTCATGGGAGGCATTTGAAATAACTTACTTGTAGTCTTTATGTAAACATTTCTGTTATTAAGGTTAATAGGTAATTTGTACTAAAGTAATAATTCAAAAACTATATAAATTGATGGTAAAATAGAACTAAAGCATCTTTAAAAAGTTTATGTGCTCTTACCTTTACAGCATCTGTTTTGTCTAGATAATTCTTACAGAAACCAAAACATGCACTTCATCAGTCGTTAAACACTTGTATAAATTTAAAATATAAATAAAATAGAATGCAGAAGTCAAAAGATATTTGTAATTAAAAACCATAATTCTTGGAAAATGTAGGAAAACTCTAATAATAATTTTGGCTGACCATAGGAGCAAATTGAGAATGCCTCTGGCCATCTGTGACATGGGTTCTTACTATCCAAATGTATGCTGATAAATTCTTATGTGGATAAGTTTAATTTTAAAAAATCCAGGTTCCTGCTTGCCTAACTTATGGTCAGGTTGTAAAAGAAAATGTAGATAGCCACTGCAATTCAATAACCTGTATGATATATATTTATGCTTCTTTTTCCACATGTCATTTCATTTATGACTTAGAAACACTTTGATTACCATTTTTGATGGACCAGGAGACTGAGATTATGCAACCAGCCTAAGGTCCCTGATGATCAGTCAAGAGAACTAGGATTCAAACCCAAGTTTCTAGACTCCCAGAGCTGAGATGAAAATACAGGTATAGATATGTGTCCCACTTTAGAGCCCACACTCTTTTCACTCAGCCATAGTAATTTTTACTAATCCTTTATAATAGGTGGGATATAAGTAAAATAAAATTATTCATGAGTTGATGAAGATTGAAGCTGGATAGTTATTAAGTGAAGATTCATTACACTATACTATACAATTTGTGTTCTTGTTTGTCATTTTCCATTATAAAAAATGTTTTCAGTGTCTGCCATGGTGAAGTAACCAATTGAGCTAAAGCCAACCCCCATTATAAAAAAATGTTTTTATCCCTTTTCTTACTTCTACTCCATTAACTCTAACTTTCCTTGAATTTTAGGTTTAGGAATTAAAGTATATACTTTACTATTTCTTCCTATAAATTTTTAGGATGACAAAAGTGACAAATGTTCAATTAAAATATTTATAAAGTACAAGAGTATAAAGTAGAAAATAAAAATTCTTTATAATTCACTCACCCCAAAATAAATACTGTAATGTATTGATGTCTCACTTTCTACTACATTTTTTAACCATAGTAGGAAATACATGTAGCATAAAATTTACCATTTTAAGTGAACAATTCAATGTCGTAAAGTATTATTCACAATTTTGTGCAACCATCAGCACCACCTAGTCCCAGAAAGTTTTCATCACTGCAAAAGGAAGTTTTAAACTTATTAAACAGCAACACTCCATTCCTCCAAACCTTGGGCAACCATTAATCCCTTTTCTGTGTCTATGGATTTGCCTATTCTGGATATTTCACATAAATGCAATCATACAGTATAAGGTAGTTTATGACTGGTTTCTTTCACTTAGCATATTGTTTTCAAGGTTCATTTGTGCTATGGCATATATCAATATTTATTTTTTATGGTTGAATAACATTCTATTGTGTGAATATGTCACAATGTGTTTATCCATTCATCACTTGATGAGAATTTGAGTTTCTTTACTGATATCATGTATGTGACATTGGTTAATAAGAGTATATAGGTGTCAAGTGTACAGCTCTATAATATATCATCTATATATTGCATTGTGTTCACCACCCACAGTTATCTCCTTTTATCACCGTGTATTTGATCTCCTTTATTTTTATTTTGAGATAATATTCCACTCACAAGCAGTTGTAATACATAATACAGAAAAATTTCCTACATCCTTTATCCAGATCCTCCAATGGTAGCATCTAGCACAACTATACTATAATATCATGACCAGGATATTAACATTGATACAGTGAAAATACAGAAAATTCATCACCACAAGAACTCATGTTGTCCTTTCATAGCTGCATTAACATTACATACCCTCTGTGAACACTGTCTCATTAGCCCTTAACAAATATTAATTAGTTCTTTTTTTCTAGAGTTTTGTCATTTAAAGAATATTATATAAACAGAATAATATGATTTGTAAGCTTTGGAAATGGCTTTTTTCACTCACCCTAATTCTCTGGTGGTCTATTCAGGTTGCTGCATGTATCAATATTCCTTTTTATTGCTGAGTAGTATTCAAAAGTACAAATTTTTGTTTGTTTAAATATTTACTTGTTGAAGGGAATTTGGGTTGTTTTCATTGTGGGGTTACTATGAAGAAAGCTTTGATAAACATTGCCATGTAGGTTCTTTTGTAAATATACATTTTTCTTTCTAGAGGATAATTGCTGCAGGTAATTGCTAGGTCTTATGATAGTTATTTAAGGTTTTTTAGGAAACTGCTAAAATGTTTTGTATAGCAACTTTACCATTATACATTCTTACCAACTAATACATAAATGTTTTAGTTTATTCATCTTCCTTGTCAACATTTGGTGTTGTCACATTTTTTTTTAAGTTCAGCCATTCTGATACCTCAGTGTGGCTTTAATTTTTATCTCCCTCAGAGCTAATGATGTTATATATTTCTCATGTGTTTACATGCTATTTGTGTATCCTGTTTGGTGAGACATCTGCTTATGTATTCTTCCATTATCTGATTGGATTGTTTGGATTTCTTTGAGTTAATATACTTTATTTTTAAAGAAAGTTTTAGGTTCACCACAAAACTGAGTGAAAAGTATCAAGAGTTTTAATATACATTCATACACATGCACAACTTTGCTCAATAGTGACATCCCCCACCACAGTGCTTAATGTATTAAAAATCAATGAAGCTACATTGACATCATTCATTATCACCAAAGTACATAGTTTCCATTAGACTTCATTCTTGGTGTTGTACATTGTATGGGTTTGAACAAATGTATAATGAAATATATCCACCATTGTAGTGTCATAGAGTATTTTCACTGTCCTAAAAATTCTCTGGGCTCTGCCTATTCACCCCTCTTACCCAACCCCTGGCAACCACTTATCTTTTTACAGTCTCCATAGTGCTGCCATTTCCAGAATGTCATATAGGTAGGGTTAAAATAGACAGCCTTGCCAGATTTACTTCTTTCATTAATGTGCATTAAAGTTTTTTCATGCCTTCAGAGTTCATTTCTTTTTATCACTGAATAATATTTCAATGTCTGAATATACCACAATTCGTTTATCCACTAACCAACTGAAGAATAATACCTTGGTTGCTTACAAGTTTGAAAATTGTGAATAAAGCTGCTGTAAACATCCATGCATAGGTTAAGGTGTTGGCATAAGTTTTCCACTCACTTGAGAGAATACCAAGGAGTACAACTTCTGAATCATATGGTTTAAGAGTATGTGTAGTTTTGTAAGAAACCAGCAAAATATCTTGAAGTGTGTCTGCATCATTTTGCATTCCCAACAAAGAAAGAGAGTACCTATTGCTTCACATCCTCATCAACATTTGGCATTGTCAGTGTTTGGGATTTTGGCTGTTCGAATATATGTGCAGTGATGACTTACTGTTGTTTTAATTTACAATTTTCTAATGTCATGTGATGTTTTGCTGGGCCTTAAGGACAAGAATGGAGAAAAACCACTTGGCAGATCAATAACTGAATACAATGTACCAGAGATATTAACTTGCTCAAGCAATGAAGCAACATCTAGTACAGCAGCTGCAGTTGGAGTTATCACCTGGTTAAGCTTATAATAATCCACTGTCATCCTCCAAGATCCATCAGTCTTATTCCCAGGCCAAATAGGCTATTAAATGGAGATGTAGTGGAAAGCACCACCCCTACCTCTTTCAAGTCCTTAACGATGACACTAGTCTCTGCAGTTCCTCCAGGAATGCATGAATGTTTTTTGATTTAGTATTTTTCTAGATAAAGGCAGTTGCAATTGTCTCCACTTGACCTTTCCCACTATAATAATCCCACTTCACAGGTCCAAAAACAATGTAGAGATTCTGCCTGATGTTAAGTATATCTATTCCAATTATGCATTCTTTTTGTTTGTTTGTTTTGCCTTAGCGTGAATATATTGAGCATAACTTTTATAATTAAGCATTCTTAACTGAGAAAATAACCACAAGGTGGGTTCAAAACCCATTGGCCCCACTGAGAAACTGATCCTGCTAAGACTCTGTTGATCACTTGACCCCCATAAGCCTCTATGCTGACTGGTGTGCTAGAGTGATGATTTGGGTTTCCTGGAATCAATGTCAGCTCAGAGCTTGTGTTCAGTAGTCTAAACTGAAAGGTCTGATCATTTCATTTTCTCCAGTGTGCAGTTACCCTGCATAAGGCTGTAGGTCCCTTTGGGGAAGGCTGAAAGAACTATTAATCATATATTAAAGGTATTACCTCTTAATAGCATGACCTTGTGAGTTAGGATTTCAACATGGAAACTTTTGGAGAACATAAACATTCAGTCAATAGCATGCTTGAAATATTTCTTCTGTTCCTTTCTCTTTCTTCTCCTTCTGGTATTCCTAGTAGGCATATGTTATATCTTATAGTTGTCCTGCAGTTCTTTAACTGTATATTTTTTTGTTTGTTTTCTTTTTGCTTTTTGGTTTTGGATGTGTTTATTGCCGTATCCTCAAGCTCAGATATTCTTTTTTGAGCCATGACTAGTCCACTAATGAGTCCATCAAAGGCATTCTTCATCTTTGTTAGTGTTTTTGATCTCCAGCATTTACTTTTTATTTATTTTAGAGTTTTCACCTCTCTGTTCACATTGTCTATTTCTTCTTAAATGTTACCTACTTCTTTCATTAAATCCCATAGCATGTTAATCATAGTTTTTAAAATATTTCTAGCCTAGTAATTCCAACATTCCTCCTATACGTGAGTGGTACTGATGCTTTTTCAGTCTCCTCAAACTGTTTTTGCCTTTTGTGGTGCCTTGTGATTGTTGGGGAAAGGCGAACAGAATGTACTGAATAAAAAGCCCTTTAGTAATATGGTGGGTGAGGGAAGTGTCCTACAGTCTTACTATTATATCTCAGTCTTTTAGTAAGCTAGTGCCTCTGGGCTATAAACATCATATTTTTTTTCTCAGTTTCACATGCCCTTTCAGGGACATGGTGGCTACAGGGAGCTATAGTTGAGCATTTCCCTTCTCCTACATGAAAGGCTATAGCTGGCAAAAGGTAGGTATTTCCCTCCCACCCAGATAGCTTAGTATTTGATCAAATTTCATCAGGTTAAGCTCTACTAAATAGTTTATCTGCAGTGCAGACCTTGTTCAGAAAAAAAACAGAATGATCTAGTGTATTTCTAAATGGTTCTTTTCTGGAAGCACAGGGGACTTTTCCTCTGATATTCACTGAAAAGACCTGGTAGAGCTCCTGGAAGTGAAACTGACAAAAGTTTGAAGCCCCCCACCCCACCCCGCCATGCCTGAGGGCCCCAGAGCTTTTTAACATAAATTTGTCTAAACTAAGCCTCCAGAAATTTGTCAGTTACAGCTCAGATTCTATACTGTACTAGTTTCTGTGGAGATTGTGCTCATGATTTTCTGCCCCGTGTGATGCAATTTTTGCATCCTTCTGTCTGTCTTTTCACATTTGGAGGTCACAATTTGCCCTATGACCTCATTCTCTAATGGATCTGAGAAGAGTTGTTGATTTTTCAGTTTGTTCATTTTTTCACTTGGTAAAATTATAAGTGATAGAAGGGGTATTTACAAGTGCAATGACAGAAAGTAACTTTTCAGGGTGATCTGATAATCAATTACTAACTGGGCAAGTCATGGTGGGTAGTCAATGCACCTATAACTTCTTTAATAAATGGTTTTTAACCAGATCTTGCCCACTTTTCTTGTGCATCTAGGTTAACACACTTTTGAAATACTTCTTTCCTCGTACCCCTCTGAAGCTTAACAAACCTCAAGAGAGCACATAATGTGGTCAATTATCCTATATTCCAGTCCCCACCTTGCTTTTTCCAACTTCCATGCACTCTTCCTTATTGTTCCCTCCTCAATTCTTAGTGTATAAAAGAAAGTGTACAACTGTTATTCTTCGTAGCATTGAGATGTTGCTTCCCAGCATAGTTGTCGGTTTGACTCAAATAAACTCATAAATGTTTTCTACAGGTTCTTAAGTCAACAAAATGAAGGGGTAAATTGTAAGCTCCTTATATGCTGTGTTGAATATCAGAGGTCAAATTATTTTTTCTACATTGTTGAGTTTTGAGATTTCATTATACAGGGTCCAGCAGAAGTAATGCCTGCTGGAATGTGGTTGGTAGGGTAATAGTATAGGTGTAATAATTCATAGTTTTATTTTGAACATTTTACCTAAAATGTCATATTGTGTGTGTGTGAGTGTGACATTGTTATGTTACAAGCATGTGATTTTGTAATAAAAGACTTTGTAATAAAAAAGGAGCATTATTTGTGCTGGACCCTGTATATTCTAGGTAATAATCATTTATCTCATATGTTGTTTGCAAAATCTGACATTCTCTAGCTTGTTATTAAAGGATCTTACAAGGGGTTTTTTGGAGAGCAAGAGTTTCTAATTGTTTTTTAGATTTTATTTATTTATTTTTAGAGAGAGGGTAAAGGAAAGAGAAAGAGAGGGAGAGAAACATCAATGTGTGGTTGCCTCTTGCACACCCTCTAATGGGGACCTGGCCTGCAACACAGGCATGTGCTCTGACTGGGAATCAACCAGTGTCTGGAACTCAATCCACTGAGCCACACTCAATCCACTGAGCCACACCAGCCAGAGCAACAGTTTATAATTTTGATGAAGTCTAGGTTACTTTTTCTCTTTTTTTTCTAAAAATTTTAAAGTTCTGCATTTTACATTTAAGTTCATGATTCATTTTGGGTTAATTTTTTAATGTGGTATGAGGTTGGCATGGTAAACTCTGGTGGCCCTGCTGCTGTCTGCAAAGGCTTTACAGCTCTGCCACAACTGCCACTGCCCCTGCCCTGCAGCCTCTGCCACCTCTGCCATCTGTGTCACCTCTGCCTCAGGACCAGCTTTAGGATTAGGCCACAATCTTCAATGAGTAAACATATTCTTTAGTTCTGTGGTGTTCTTGGACACACATTTATGGAGTTTCTGAAGGGCAGTGGAGATTACTGCCAAGCACAACACAACCTCAATGCAGGCAAGTGAACTGTAGAAATTCATTACTACTCCACTAAGAAGCCCCCATAAGAGTGGTTAACCTGGGCACAAAAGTGTTCAGTTGAGACCTGCAGAACATTTTACAAGAGTTCTGACCTGGATGGGTAAACCTCAGTGCAATTCCTCTCTATTGCCTCAGTCCTACTGAATTGAAGAATTGCTGCTTCTTGTTAGGAGGTTCATTTCATTTCCCATTACTCCCAACTTCATATCCAATGCACTAATTTCAAGTAGAGTATATTGAAGAAGACTCAGTTTCTTTGTATCATTTCTGTATTCAATTTTTAAATTCTTTTATAACCCCATCGAATGTTTTGCTTTTTGGTTTTTTGGTTTTTGTTTTATACTAAATTAATGTGGCTCGAATAAACAGCCCAAATCCTGTGGAAGTCACATACAAGAACATGAGACTTCTTATTACACACAATCCAACCAATGATACCTTAAACAAGCTTATATAGGAACTTAAAAAGTACAAAGTTACCACAATAGTAAGAGTATGTGAAGCAACTTATGACACTACTCATGTGGAGAAAGAAAGCATCCATGTTCTTCATTGGCCTTTTCATGATGGTGCACCACCATCCAACCAGATTGTTGATGACTGATTGTCTTGTAAAAATTCAGTTCTATGAAGAACCTGGTTATTTTATTTCTGTTCATTGTGTTGCAAGACTTGGGGGAGCTGCAGTGCTTGTTGCCCTAGCATTAATTTAAGGTGGAATGAAATACAAAGATGCAGTACAGTTCATAAGACAAAAGTGGCATGGGACTTTTAACAGAAAGCAACTTTTGTATTTAGAGAAGTAGCATCCTAAAATGTGGCTGTGCTTCAAAGATTCCAATGGTCATAGAAACAACTGTTGCATTCAAAAAAGAAGGTGCCTGATGCCATTGCCTCAGAAGTGGAACTTGAGATAGGACCTAATTTGTCATACACATTAGCCAACATGTTGGCTTGGTGGATAAATCTAATGAAGCTTCCACAGGAGTATTGAAAGCAGCTTTATCAGGCCACTAGCTTCACAGAATTGCAACCTCTATGTTTGGGTTCCAATCAACCAATTTGGACATTTAGCAAAAGTTTCTTGCTGTTCAGCTTTAAAATATGTTTATCATTTGTACCAATTGACTTTTCCTGAAGTCATGAAGTATTGAGTAATATCTTTAAATCTATTCCCATGCCCAAATCATAGCAATATATATAAAATTTAGGAAGATTAGTGGCCAAAATGTCCAGCACAATACTTGTATATTTTTAGTATCATACATAACTAAAATCCCAGGAACTGTAAACACTCTGGACCTCATGTGGTTTACCCTTCAGTCATTTCAAACATAGAAAGTAGGGCCTATATGGTTATTTCCCTGCTCAATTTATGCTTACATATCCCACAGTCATACAAGTATACATCAGGTTTGCTCAACTTTTTTTTTTAATTTTTATACCAAGTTTTAATGATTATTTAATGTCTTTCTATAAATCTCATATTGTGCTGTTATGGAAAGCCTCCATTTTGAAAATCTACATTGTACAGAAGCACATGTCTTTAATGTATCTAGACCAAAAGCCCTACAGTTAATAGTAATGTTTGTGCCTGAGGATCAACTTATAGGGAGGTGTTGGGAACTTCCCTGCCTGGTTTCAGAAGCTTTAACCCTCCAAGACTAAGGCTGAGTAAAGAGATCTTGGGACCATAAGCCACTAAAGTGAAAAAGCTTATCTTCCTGGTAGGGGCACCACCTCTGCTGCCTTTTATTTCACCCTGCTTGGCCCTGGGTGGATGACTGGTCAGCCAGTGATGGGTAAGATTCCTCAAAGGAGGGACGACCTAAGACAGGCATGGTCATGAAGGGGCCCTCAGGGAAGGACTTGGGGGGCTATGGAAAAAGGGAGTGATGGACCCTCACCCCTTGGCTTTGACATAGCCTGAGTCTTCATTCTGTCTGCAAGAAGTCTCCTAATCTCTTGGCTGCCTTATTTCCCCTGCCTGATTTAAGCCTGAAACAATGCCTTAAGCCTGAAACAATGCTGGAGGTGGGTACGGTCCTGTGCTGGAAAGGGTAGGTTCCCTGGGGCAATCAGGCCTAAGAAAGAATGCATAAGGTCCTGTGAAACCTGCTTTGCTAAAGAATACCCTCAATTTAAATGATAAGGATCAAAGCATGAAATGAGTTTGTTTCCCTAAAGTTTTAAAGCCCTTTAGCTATCTGACCCTGACTCAAAATAAGCCCTCATAGTTCTTTGAATGTTATCTATTGTTTGATCATTACTGCCTGACAATAATTGAGAAATTTACATATTTGTCCTGTATTCCTATGCAAATTAAACCCAATAGAAGTCCATTGAGGAAAAAGGTTCCTGGTCCTTCTCCTTTGAGAGATTGACTACCTTCCTCCCCAAGCAGATCATGTCTTGGTAGACTTATTCTCATCCATGGCAGATGCGGGGGGCGTGCTCAGCAGGCAGAACCCCCCCACAGGGAGGGCCTGAGAGAAGAATAGGTGGGGGCTATTATGTATTTTCAGTAAAATATTGCCTTTGTCTTATGTGGAACACTAGAATATGCTCTTTAGTAAATATTTTAAAGGTAAAGGTAGAGATGCTTTGTTGTAGCTAAAACAATTCTTAATCATTAAAATTCTGAAATTTTTGTATTTGTTTTCATACATTCTGAAATTGTTTACCAACCTATTTTTGTATGAAGTGTGATTTTTTTCCTTCCCATCTTCTCTTGCAAAAAAGAGAAGTAGGTTTCTGCTAATAAATTGAGCAGACAGCTAATACTTTATATGCCTTTTCAGGTGCGTAACTTAATATTTGGATTTTTGATAATTTGTTTTATTATATAATTAATAAAATGGTGATGTGTATTAATGTTAGTTCAACCATATATTTATACTGTCTTGGAATGTGTGGCCATAGTTCTGTGGGGGAAATAATTTGTCAGTGTTCACCAGCTTGTAAAAGACCTAGTGTGAGTGCTTAAAAATCTAAATAAATAATGAAATGCAAAAAAAAAAAAAGATGTAAGGTTGAGGCTGGGCTTCCTACTTTTCCTGTTTTGGAATATGGATGTCCCATTACTACAGCATCATTTGCAGAAAAAACTCTCCTACCTCCACTGAATTGTGTTTACAGCTTTGTCAAAAATCATTTCAGCATATTTGTATATTTCTATTTGTAGGTTATCCATTCTACTCCATCCATCTATGTGTGTATCCCTCAGCCAATACCACACTATCTTTATTACTATAGTAAGCCTTAATATTGACTGGAGTAATTCTTCTGACTTTATACTTATCAAGATTGTTTTATCTATACTGAGGTCTGTTCCTTTCCATACAACTTTTAGAATAACTTTATATCTATAAAAAAAACCTCCCTAAGATTCTGATAGGAACTGGATTAAACCTATAGATTAGTTTGCAGAGAATTGATATTTTTGCTATGGTTATGACTCCAATGTACAAGCACGATATATTTCTTCATTTATTTAGGTGTTCGATTTCTTTCTTTTTTAATTGTTGTTCAAGTACAGTTGTCTCACTTTTCCTTGTACCACTCTCTCCTTCCCCACCCACCCCTACCTCCCACCCTCAATCCTACCCCACTTTGGCTTTGTCCAAGGTCCTTTATACATGTCCCTTGACAACCCTTCCCCTTCTTTCCCACATTTTCCCCTTCCACCTCCCCTCTGGTCACTGTCAGTTTGTTCTTTATTTTTTCATTATCCTTTGGTAATTTTCAGATCAGATTCTGTACATGTGAAAAGGTTCTTTGGGCCCAATTTTAATGTGTGTGTGGAAGTTTCCCCAGACCAACAAGCAATTCCCAGATTCCAACAGGGTGTCCAGGAATCCCACTCAATTCTGACATTATCCAGAGACAGAATCAGATTGCACAGGAAAATCAGTCCCACAAGACTGCCCCCACTTCAGACACCTGTCACAAGCTCAGGTTTTTACCTCTGACCAACTGTCTATAAATCAAAGGTTCCAATGATCTGCACCTTGGGTTCAATTAATTCCCTAGAATGGCTCACAAAACTCATGAAAACCCATTTACTCACTAAATTACTGATTTATTTACAAAGCATATTAAAGAGCACAAATCGAGAGCCAAGTGAAGATATACATAAGGCTAGGTCTCAAACAAAGGAACTTCCGTCCTCATGGAGCTTGAAGCCCTACAGTGGGATGCATACAAGGATGCATTCTGGTCCCTCAACTTAGATGTTTTCTGAAAAAAAAAGTGCCAAAGAGCTGTCCTCTTGGGATTTTATGGAGTCTTCATTACATAATTCATTGGCCATTGGTAATTGATTCAACCTCCAGCCTCCTCTCTCCTCCTCAGAAATCAAAGGGTGGGACTGAAAGTTCCAATCCTCTAATCACAAGGTTGGTTCTCCTGGGAATCAGCCCCCACCCTTATGTGGAGTCCAAAAGTCAGCTCATTAACATAAAAAGACACCTTTATCGCTTCCAACACTTAGGAAATTCAAAGGGGTTTGAAACTGTGAGTCAGGGACTGTGGATGAAGAGTGAATATCTTGTAAATCACAATATCAAAACATGTTTCATTCCATTAATACCACAGATTTTTTGGAGCTATGGTAAATAGCATTGTGTATTCAATTTTGTTTCCACATGTTCATTGTTGGTATACAGAAATGTATTTGATGTTTTATGTGCTGATCTTGTACCTTGTGACCTTCGTGAACGTATTAATTAGTTCTACGAGTTTTGTGTAGCCATCTTGAGATATTGTATTGAGTATGTAGAACATCATATCATTTGCAAATAGGTTAATTTTTTCCCATTTCCATTTTATACCCTTATTTCCTTCCTTCCTTTCTTCCTTCCTTCCTTTTCTTTCTTTTTCCTTATTGCTCTGGTATGAACTTTCAACACTATGATAGAAATCTTCAGTAAAACTATCTGGGTCTAGAGATTCTTCTTTAGAGGTTTCAACTGTAAATTTGTTTTCTTTAATGGTCAGGATGTCTATTTCATGCTAGATGAGTTCTGATAATTCCTGGTTGTGAGGATTTGGTCCATTCCTTCTAGGTTTTTGTATTAATCTTGTATACAGTTGTTTATTATTTTCTAATGGATGCATGGATGCAGGATCTGTAGTGATAGCCCCTATTTCATTCCTAATATTGATTATTTGTGAATTGTCTCTGTTTTTGTTAGTCTTACTAAAGACTTATTTGTATGGATTTTTAAAAATTATTTTTGATGTATTGATTTTCTCCATTGTTTTCTTTATACAATTTCATTAATTCTTGTTTTTATGATTTCCTTATTCTGTTTTGTTTTGTTTTTGACAGAAGTTCAGTTCCTCCTTCAGTGCCTCTCTGGCACCTTCTCAAAAGAAGATGAGGAACAAATTTACACATATTCATTTTGTTTTTAGTGAAGATATAAGTTTATCTCCTTGATAAAGGATGACTCACATGGCTTTGTTGGTTTCAGGGTGGGAATTGACACTCAGCTTTTCACTGGGCCCAACTGACACCAGAGGAGGTTGAGAGAGGGAAGAAGAGTACCAATAAGTCTCACTTCCCACCACAGTATTCAACCCATTGATGCTGGGTATATTCTCACACAGACAAGCTGACATCAGAAGTGGCAGGAAAGTAGAGTGCTGACTAGCCTTGACTTGTATCACCTTGTTCAGTCTTACCGGGTATCTCTCTACTGGGCTGCACTGACAGTAGTGGGAGTAAAGTCTAGTGGTAACTAGCTCTACATCAAACTGCTCATTAAGTCTTCCTGATGTTGGGTGGGTGGGGCTGGAGGCTCAGCTCTCTGGTAAATATTGCATTGGCCAAAAAGTTCATTATGGTTTTTCCATATGATGGCTCCAGTAGTGTTTAGCTGTCTTTAACTTCGTTTGAAACAATTTTGTTAGATGGTATTGTGACAGCTGTCATATTGGCATGCATTTTTTAAAAAAACATCAAAATTGCTGAATTTTTGTGCAGCCATTTTAATATTGAAGATGAAAGAAGATAAACACCATTTTCAGCATATTATGCTTTATCATTTAAAGAAAGATAAAAACAGAACTGAAACACTCACAAAACAGATTTGTGCAGTGTATGAAGAAGGTGCTGTGAGTGACTGAACATGTCAAAACTAGTTTGAAACGTTTCTTGATACTACTGACATTTTGGCCAAACAATTCTTTGCTGTGGGACTGACTTATTCATTGGAAAGTGTTGAGCAGCACCCTTGGCCTCTACCCACGAGAAACCAATAGCAAGCGAGAGCCAGCCTACTCAAAATATCCAAATCAATAAAGTTATTGGTGAAAATGAAAAATATGCCTTTTATTTTTAGAAAAAAAATATAACAGACTTTTTGGCTAACCCAATACTACTATACTGTTCTGTTGAGAGAGTCCAACTGCTTCCACCAGGTGGGATTATAAAAGGTTAGCTCCTTAATAGGTGCTACTCACATTAATTTGCAAAAGAATCAGAATTCTGCCTGCTGGGTGAGAGATGGAAGATGAACATCTTGTTTGTCCTAGCTGACAACACACAACAAAGGAATCAGAGTGCACCACCTATTTCAGCAGAGAAGACAGTTGAGTAGAATATCAGCTCCCTATTCAGCCCCACTGAAACCATGGAGGGCAGTGAGGCATAAATTTTTCCACTTGTGTTTGAATGGAGTAGGGCAGATATAATCAAATATTTTCTGTTGTACCAGGACCCTGATTTTCTTGTCTTTTTGTCAGAGAAACAGGATCTTCAAGGAATGTTTTTTTTTTATTATGCCTATTGCCTATTTGGGGTTGGAGTTCTCTGAACCACCCTCTCCAGGACATATAGGAAACAATAAGGAAATCAAGAGAACTCACCACCATGTTGTTCCTCAAGTCCCCAGATGTGGTCTGTCTTCTTACCATCTTTTAGAATCTACCTATGTTAGATTATTGTGTCACATCTAGAGTGTTTCAGTTGTAAGAGGGAATACCAGGAAGACTAGAACTACTCCATCTTGTAGAATTGGAAGTAGTCTCTCAGAATCTCATTTTATGCTTATGATATATAGTTTGCTTAAAGCAGTTTAACCTAGAGTAAATTAATTTTTCTAAATAAGAATTTTAAAAGAATCTTAAAAGAAACTTAGAATCTTAAAAAGAAACATTTTAAGCTCTACAGTCATTATTGGTTTCCTTACTTGTTTGATTTTTAATCGATCAAATGAGAAATTTAAACCAGATGACCTTTGATATCTTTCCAGCTCTGGCAATGTAAGATTCTAAGTTCATTATAGAAATAGGGTAAGTGATGATTCCAAACCACTTGGTATACACTTTCAGTTTTCATCATTGCATTAAATTTTCAGAGACAGAACTTGATTTTTTTTAGGATTAAGATTTTATTTTGTTTTTTAAAGTATATTATATTGATTATGCTATTACAGTTGTCTCAATTTTTTCCCTCCCCTTTAATCCTCCTCCCTACACCACTCCCCTTACCCTCCAGCATTCCCCCCATACAGTTCATGTCCATGGGTCATACATGTAAGTTCTTTGGCTTCTCCATTTCCCATACTATTCTTAACCTCCCCCTGTCTATTTTGTACCTATCATTTATGCTTCTTATTCCCTGTACCTTTTCCCCCATTATCCCCTTTCCACCACCCCACTGATAACTCTCTATGTGATTTCCATTTCTGTGATTCTATTCCTGTTCTAGTTGTTCACTTAGTTTTTGTTTTTGAGGTTCAGTTTTGATAGTTGTGAGTTTGTTGTCATTTTACTATTCATAATTTTTGATCTTCTATTTATTAGATAAGTCCTTTTAACATTTCATATAATAAAGGCTTGGTGCTAGTGAACTCCTTTAACTTGAACTTACCTGGGAAGCACTTTATCTGACCTTCCATTCTAAATGATGACTTTGATGGATAGTGTAATCTTGGATGTAGGTTCTTGCCTTTCATGACTTTGAATACTTCTTTCCAGCACCTTCTTTCCTGTAAGGTTTCTTTTGAGAAATCAACTGATAGTCTTATGGGAACTCCTTTGTAGGTAACTCTCTCCCTTCTTTCTGCTTTTAAGATTCTCTCCTTATCTTTAATTTTGGGTAACTTAATTATGATGTGTCTTGGTGTGTGCTTCCTTGGGTCCAATTTCTTTGGGACTCTCTGAGCATCCTGGACTTCCTGGAAGTCTATTTCCTTTGCCAGATTGGGGAAGTTTTCCCTCATTATTTGTTCAAATAAATCTTCCATTTCTTGCTCTTCCTCTTCTCCTCTGGCACCCCTATGATTCAGATGTTGGAATGCTTAAAGTTGTCCCAGATGTTCCTAAGCCTCTCCTCATTTTTTTGCATTCTTGTTTCTTCATTCTGTTCTGGTTGGATGCTTATTTCTTCCTTTTGTTCCAAATTGTTGATTTGTGTCCCAGTTTCCTTCCCTTCATGGTTTATGTCCTATATATTTTCCTTCATTTCACTTTGTGTAGCCTTATTTCTTCCTTCACTTTGCGACCGAGCTCAATCAATTCTGAGCATCCTGATTACCAGTGTTTTGAACTCTGCATCAGACAGGTTGCCTATCTCCTCATTACGTAGTTCTTTTTCTGGAGTTTTTATCTGTTCTTTCATTTAGGCCATATTTTTTTTGTCTCAGTGCACCTGTTATATCTAAGTGGCCTTAGATATTTGCAGCAAGACAGCCCTCTTTGCTGCATTGTGATGCTGTCTGTGAGGGAGAGAGGTCAGAGAAGAAACATTGCCACTTGTTCCACTGAGGCCCCACTACCCATCACTTTCTTGGATTCCCACAAGTGGTTTGTGCCCTTTCAGGTGCTAATTCTCTGGTGAGTGGGTTTGTGTGTGTTTTAGGACCCTGTGGGTCTCTCTAACAAAATCTCCTGTGAGGCTGGGAGTTTCCCCCCACCACCACAATCCCCAGTAATTTGTTTTTACAGTCTGAGGTTTTGAGTCTTTAGTTTCCCATGCTGAAACCCTGGGTTTTATGGTCCACCTTGCTTTCTCGCTGCTCCCCTGGGCTTGTCTACACACAAATGTGGGATTGCCCATGCTGCATGCTAGCTGCTGCCTTACCTGCCCAGTCCTTCAGCTGCTGCCTTGCTGCATGTCCTCTCTACCCCGCTATCCATCTCACACCCTCCTACTGTGTAAGAATGTTTCTTTCACTCCTTGGTGTTGGACTTCCATGCAAATGTTTTTCTGGCAGTTGTGGTTGTTCTTTGTTTTTAAATTGGTTGTTAATCTTCTTTTGGTTGTGCAAGGAAGTGAAGCATATCTGCCTATGCCTCCATCTTAGCCAGAACTCCCCAGAACTTGATCTTCTAACTTCAAGATCTAAGATTGTCTTTATCCGCTTAATGGGTGTAGTTTCTACATGCACATCTCTGTCTTCAGTAAAAATAGAATATTTGTGGTTGACCAACTAGAGTATCAATACAATTATCATAATTATGAGAAAAAATTATAAGATAAACACCTATGTTTACATTAAACTTTTAGCTTTGGTTGGTCTTTTGAAGAGAAAAAATCATCTTTTTCTAAGGCAGCATGAGGCCTGCAGTATATAGATTTCCAGCTATGTACTCAGAATAAATCTGAAGTCACCTATCTTACCTGTGTAAACTGGAAAGGGCACTTAATTTCAGATCTTTCACCACTAAAATGAAAATGCTTATCTATCTCACAGAGTTGATATAAGCATTACATAAGAAAAATAAATATAAGTAAATATTTAAGAATAAATCTTGAATAAATAAGCACTTAATAGCTAATTTTGAAATTTTTATCATAAAATTTATATCATTCTCATCATCTCTATTCTTAATATATATAGTAGACAGTAGTTTCCAGAACACAGGTTACTGATTCTCACTAATTTCAAGTGTCTTGTCATCCGTAAGCTGGGTAATCTTAAACAGGTTACTTATCTCTTTGTATTTCATTTTCTATAGAATGAGCACAATAGTACCCACCTCATTAGGTTATTGTGAAAATTAAATAAACTAAATAGATGCAAAGTATTTAGAATCATGCTTGGCATATATGGATCAATCAATATACATTAGAAATTGTTGTTTATATTTGCACATATACCACTATATCTGACCATGTGATATTAGAATATCAAGACAGTTAGTCAACATTGAAAGAAGCAAGAATTTCTGACTGAACTGACTGGATGTTTTCACATCAGACAGTCAGTCATGCCCTCACTTTGTCAGCTATGTAAATACTTTAAATGTTCTAAATTACTCTAGTGAATACAAGACATCTGCTTTAAAATGGAAAATACTTCAGACAGTCATCCCGTCTGCTGTCCTAAGCCCCTTAACTATTTTTAGTTGTCTAAGATCTGGAGGCTCTTATTTGATGTTACTGACTTGTATAAATTTGCAGAGTTAAGAAACTCAGTCCTGGGCTTTTCCATTAACCTCAACCATCCTGCCTTGAAAAAGATGGAGAATGTTATTGAGTTCCACAAAAAAAAAAATGATAAAGTCCCAAACTTTTCTAAAAATATCCAAATAGAGTTTCAAAATTGCTCCTGGCAGTGTCTCCTTGTGACAGCAATATACCACCAACCACATATAAAATACAATGATCATATTCAAAACTGGCAACATGAATAACACTCATACTCTGGCAATGATGATATAAAATTACAACACAATCTTTAAGAAAATAATCTGCACTTTTTGTAAGCACTATGGAAGTCTTTATTAAATAAGCTTTAACTGATCACCTCCTTCTTCTCCTACCTTGTACTGTATGCACATCCATTCTGAATACAAAATGTATTTATTTTTGGTTTATTTGTAATAGGACATGATCATCTGTTCTAATGAATGGGAAACTAGTTAAATATTTTATCTACTTAAGGAGATATTATAAAACAATTAAAATTTTATCTGTGGAGAGTTTAGCAATATGGGGAAATGATTGTGGTATAATACTAGATAGCAAAAGTACTATATAAAGAATCTAGCAATGTTTTTACTATGTAAATCATGCACACCTTTTCACTAACATGGTGGAAACAGAAGATGGAAACAACTAATCTGGGTGATGGGAAGGTAGATATATTCATACCAATTACTTCTCATTAATAATTACTGTGACAAAGAAGTAGATTCATATCATGCAAGACATTTCTGTCAGCTTTCTTATTATATATTTTCTCCCACTTGTATCATACAATGCCACCATTGGGTTTTAGAGATGCTGAGTAAAATTTAAAGTGGGAGGTAGAAATACCTGGCTCCTTTGTCCCTCCACTAGCAAAGTGCTCTCCAGTGAGGGCTGCACACTGATGCACAGTTTCAATTCTCCTCTCTGGCCCCCTGGGCTATGAGTATATAACTTCTCTAACCCACTGTAGGATGGTTTCATTCATATTAAAGAACACCAGAGTACTCCATAACAATCTTTCCTCACCTATCAGTCTCTTGACACAGCTCTCAGCCCTGCTTTCACCCTCTGACAAATGGGAATGCAGTCTCCAGGCTAAGGTATTCATGTCTCTTAAATCTCTCTTTCCCAAGACTGTTTTTCAGAAGCCCTTGCTCTGCTCTGCTTTCCATTCAAGCTTCCTTTCCTCTTCCAAATTCCCAGATGTCTATTTCTTCTGATCCCCTTCACACATCCTTGTAAGCCACCATACCTCTAAAATGAATTATAGGAGAAGTGTTTCTCAGTGAGGTGATACAACCTACAGAGCCATCCCATCACTTTAGCAGTGGCAACCAAGTCATGTGCCTTGGCTGTGTTGAAAGCTCAACATAATTGTCATCCCTATGACAGCTGCTCCGGAAGTCTGATAAGATGCACAATTACAAGTTCTCATGTAATCACTAATTTAAGAAGGGCAATGTTATTGCTTACCTTGCTGAGTAAAAAAGAAAACACACACTTTACATAAAATCCATTAATGTTCTTCTAATTAATGCAATTTCCTTGAAAATAATGCAGAAAATTAACAAAACTTCCAAAGGAGAGAAAAGCTATGACAGAGTCATCAAAACCATGTGGCAGTGACATTTTTCTGCCACAATAGCTCCTCACATGACAAAGTCTTCACCCATTATGTAAATTCAAAATCAAATTATTTTCCTTATTCCTTCTATAGTATAGTGGTAAAAAGTGAAAACTCTGAATTCATCCTAGGTTGAAACACTTCCACCAGGACAAGTTACTTCCTCTTTGTCAACCTCAGCTTTCATATCTATAAAATGGAAAGAGTAATGCTTAATGAATATCTTCAATGAGGCATTTGCAGGAGACATATATATCTTGTCCAAATAAACAAATTTTGTATCCATTCAATCTTGAATTCATAACCAATAGGACAATAAAGGTATATTCATTATGCACCTTCTTCCTATTAATCTTTCTAACTTTTGAGAAAGAAAGCATTAAAATATGTATTACAACTTTTTGTGTGACCACAGGAGATCATCAATTTTTAAAGTCATGACAAATATGAAGGAGCAATTTTTATTAGTAAAATATAAGATTTTCATTTCTTGGGCAGCTATAAAAAAAATGAAAGGATATATAATAGCCACCAAAACAAGACTCTAGATTAGACAGTTAAGTGTGTTATTCCCCTTATTGAGGACTCCAATTTAAATTACATTTCTATGGAAATAATTATATGACTAAATATCTTCCTCTGCAAAAATTGGAAAAATACATTCATAAGGAAAAGGAAGATTGGCAGGCTATATTTTTCAAAGATGGCCACATCACTATGTTTATCTCATCCCACATGCCCTTCTTACAATGTGAATGACACTTCTCCTACTAAGGTAAGGCCTATATTCCTTGCTTTTGTATCTGAGTGGGAGCTTGAGATTGTCCAGGTATGACAGAAGTGGGGCCATGACCTCTGACACTAGATGTAATATGCATGAAGCTTCTACCTGGCTCTCTCTCTTTCTCTGGGGACTTGGACCCTTGGAACCCAGTAATAATGTCATGAGTAATCCTAGGCTACATGAAGAAACCACATATAGGTGTTTTGGCAGGAACTCCTGCAAATTTCTAAGCCTACATACAGCATCATTGCCAGACATGTGAGTGAGAAAGCTTTCAGATGATTCCAGTCTCTATCTGTTTGAGTCATCCATCTGAGCAAGGTTCCCAACATCATGCAGCAGAGAAGCTGTACTTACTGTGTACTGTCTGAATAACTGAGCCACAGATGCTGTGAATATAATAAGCAATTGTTTTCACTACCAAGCTTTGGGATAATTTGTCAGACAGTCATACTAACTGCAACCGGAAGTTAAAGTAGGTTGTGGTAGAAAACTCTCCAATTCCTTGATTATACTCTTTTAGAAGGTGCTCTTTTGAACAGCAAGGTGCTCTTTTGAACACCTACACAACGTGCTGTATGTAGATTGCCCATGAAAATCAACAATGGGCCTTCTTGAGTCTTGGGAAGACAGTTTTCTAGAGGGGCAACTTTTGCAACTAACATGCAAATGAAGTCCCACAAGAATAAAAATTAGGTTTAGATTTTCCAACAAATAATGATCTCAGAATCTAGGGCCATGATCATTCCCAAAGCAGTATGATGCAGAAATTTTTATTGATTTTGGAGAAAGAAGCAAGCAGAGACAGAAAAACTTTGGTGTGTGAGAGAGAAACATTGATGAGTTGCCTCTCATATGCACCCCAAACGAGGATAGACCCACAACCTAGGTATGAGCTCTGACTGGGGATCAAACCCATAACCTTTTGGTGTACAGGATGATGCTCCAACCAAATGAGCCCCTGACCAGGACAGTATGATACAGATTTTTTACATTAGGGACAAAATAGTTGAAAATGGATTTAGAGAATATCAGTTCCTCATGTTATGGCAATGTTCAACTGCTCAACATACTGAGTCTGTCGCCATAGCCATTCATCCTACTTTGGGCCTTTAGTGTGCTTGCTTTATTTCTCCGCCTTTACAATGATGTTGAATTCATTCAAACTGATGTATAAATTTGCCTGTTAACTACAATTGGTGCACCTCTGCTGTGTATTGCACCTCTGCTGATCACCCTTTGAGAACCAACACACCTATTTCCCCACTTGCCAGAGTGTTGGCTGCTGACAGTGCAGAGATGAGTGTATCCATGTGAATTACATTTTCAATTTCAAGGTCACAGCTCTTACCTGGAGCCAGTCCAGATATCCAACTGCTTCCTGTGAAGATGCAAGGTCTTTGTCTCATTTCAGAATACTTCCAAAGTGTTATCCAAGCTCCAGAGTTTCCTATGAGTTCAGCTGCAATGCCCATTGCACCTGCATTATAGTTCAACTTCTCCTTCTGTCCAACCCTGAATCTCTTCCTCCATTACAGGTATTATTCCTGAGCACTCCTCATTAGACCTCCAGCACACAGATCTTTGTCTTAGAGTCTGTTTCCTGGGAATACCACCTGAAACATATCCCCAATGGAATATTAATATTAACAAAGATCAAAGGGCAAAGCAAAAAGAATGAAACCTTGATGTAGATCTCATGTATTAGGTAGAAGATCTAGTTGGATTGAGGGTGAAAATTGGGAAAGGCCTTTCTAGAACAGAGTCAGAAATGTTTTTTTTTCTTTTTTCTTTTGATAGTGACTTCCTGGAGTACTGCAGTGAGAAGGATTCTGAGGCAAAGTCAGTGTTTGAAGTAGGAAATATCCTATGATCAGCCAATTATTATCTAACTTGGACAAGAGATATGATAAGACAGCTCAAATGCCAGGCAATTAGCAGTTTAGTAGTAATTAATCAATAAATGATATTTTGAAAATACATAATTTTAGATCAAAGTTGGCAATTAGAGTAGGTGGATGTTACACTCACCTCCTTCCAAGACCAAACTTCAATTACAACTAAAATATAGAACTATCAACATGAACAACCAACTTAAGGCTAACTGAGCAGAAGTCTTGTAACCAAGGATTTACAGAAGAAGCCACGTCAAGATTGCTAAGAAGGGCAGAGATGCAAGAAGGACTGGCCGCACTCCCACAGATGGCAGCTGAGATTCTGAAGGATATATCAGCTGCAAAGATTCCATCTGGGAAGTGAGGGGTCTTAGTCTCAAGCGGGACTCCCCAGCCAAAAGCTCCAGAGCTGGGAAGAGGCACTGATATAGCATGTAGCTGTGAAAATCAGTGGAAATTTTGTCCACTAGAAAGGGAAAGGAGTCTGCAAGAGACACAGATTCCCTCTTAAAGGGACAAGGCACAAAATTCATTCACGGTTACTCACCCTGGGATCCAGCAGAGGGAGGGCTGACTGGACTAGAGTTGGCTGAGGACCAGAGTCCTATGAGGAGAAACTAGGTTTGTGGCTCTGGGAAGAGAGCTGATGGAACAGCCACCAGGATCCTTGTGTTAAGTCCCTCTTCCACACCATACACACCATCTAACTTGAGTGGATCACTCCTTTCCTTATAGCTTCACCCTGGGGAAAAGCAATAGCACCACCCTCTGGACTCCTTGTAGCCCCGCACCCTGGGGACTTTGCACCCTGCTGAGGAGTCAGTCTCTTGAGTGTAGAGGTGTGGGCAGATTCAGGAGGCTTTAGTGACTGAGTTGTATGGCTTTGGGAGGAGGACATTTCCCTCCATTTTCCTATGAACCTGAATGGCAACCCCCCTTCATAAGAGATCTGCTGGCCCCAGTATTCGGGCTCCCAGTGATCCCAACCTCAAGACTCCTGGTGGCTCCATCCTTCCATGGTCTGGGAAGAATCCTGGAACAACTAGTTGTATGGCTCTGGAGCAAGGGCCCCTCCCCACATTTTCCCCCAAACCTACCCAGGAGACCCACTAGTCCCATCCAGTTGGCTCTCATCAGATCAGCACTGCTGAGATCAAGCTCCTGGCAGAATCTGGGATAGACTAAGTTGTGTGGCTGCAGTGAAGAGGCCATTTTTCCCACCCATGCCCAAGTAGTTCAGACTCCTCCCTTCACAGAGCCAAAGCTTGGTCTGTTTGGCCCTGAAGAACTCTGCTGGCCTCATCCTGCTGACTGCCTGTGGCTCTGCCCCACCACAAATGTGTGTGAGCACCCATTAGGTGGCAACTCAACTCAATATATCCTGGGACATTTGCTGAGTGGCCTCAGATGCAGCACTAGCACGAAGTTTGAATCTGTGTAAATATTTGTGAACACCACTCACCCCTTGGGACTTTTGCTGATCTGCCTCCAGGCCTGGTGAGGATAAAAGCTGGACTTGGAGTACAGCCTGGTCCTTCCCATGTACATGCAAGCCCAACAGAGGCAGCCATAAATAACGGATAGCTTTGTAGCTCCAAATAGGTTGTCCAGGGTCAGTCACAGGCAGTGTCTGACATTGTCTGCACCAGAGTCACTCCCAAAAGGCCCTAGAACCAACACACCCAGTGGTCAGTTTAAGACAACATCCAAGCAAGATTCAATGAACTTTATAAGTGGCATATCCAAAGGGAGATCTTAGGAGGCATCAGACCCCGATGAGGTGAATTCTACTTTGTATGATGTGGTCTGCACCTACAAAACAGCTCATACACTGAGGTATGGGTCGATCCTGACATACAGACAGCCTAAGGGTCATCCACACTAACAAAAAGGCCGATAGAAATCAAGACTCAATTATAAGAGCAGGGCCCACATAATCCACATAAAGGGCATTCCTGGACCACACAGATCAGGTGATCAAGGAGACTGTGTGACTGGGTGTCACAAGACACCTACTACATAGGCCACCCCACAAGACAGGGAGTCAAAACAGGAGTCTAACTAGTACATAGAAACAAATACAGAGAGGCAACTAAAATGGGAACACAAACAAACATTCCACAAATGAAAGAAAAGGAGAAATCTCCAGAAAAAGAGCTAAATAAATGGAAGGGAGCAATTTATCAGATGAAGAGTTCAAAAAATGTTATAAAGATGCTCAGGAAACTTAGTAAGAACTCCAGTAAAGAGATAGCAACAATATCCTCAAGCTCACTGATTCTTTCCTCAGCCATTTCTAGTCTATTAATGAGCCCATCAAAGGCATCCTTCATTGCTGATAGAGTATTTTTCATCTTTAGCATTTCTCTTTTATTCTTTCTTAGAATTTCTATCTCCCTGATTATATTATCCATCTGTTCTCTCATGTTGTCTACTTTTCTACTAGAGCTTTTAGCATACTCTTAATCATAGTTGTTTTAGTTTCCTGGACTGATAATTCCAGGATTGCTGCCATATATGAAGCTGGTTCTGATATTTTCTCTGTCTCTTCAACCTAAATTTCCCTGTAGTATGCCCTGGAACTTTTTGTTGAAAGGTGAGCATGATATATGGAATTAAAGGAACTGTGGTAAAGAAATCTTTAGTAATATGGGGGTGAGGGAAAGTAAGTATTCTATACTCTTATGATTAGGTCTCAGTCTTTCAGTAAAACCATACCCCAAAGCTATGACTTTTACAAGTGTTTATTGTAAACCATTCAGGAGAGACAAGAAAATTAGAAGGGAATAGAGATAGATATTTCTCATCTCCTAGGTTAGCTGGGTTCTCAAAAAAAAAAAATCCAGTATGTTTGATTCGGGTACAATAATTTATTTTGAGGGCAGGCCTTATTAAAAAAAACTGAATGCTCATGGCATGTTTCATAATGGCTACTACCTGCCACCACCCCAACCCAAAGCAGATTTTTCTTCTCTCTTCTCTGTTAGAACCCGGTAGGGCTCCTGGAGGTAAAACTCACACAGCAGATCTTTCCTTGAACTGTGTACAGCTGGAGTCTTTTTTACTCTCATACTTGTCCACAATGAGTTTCTAATAATTTTTCAACTACGATTTTCTATCCTGGAGAAGAAATCGTATGTTTCTGGCCATTTTCCTCTGCCCCTTTTGTGGATGGGTTTTGTGGATGGGTAACTTTGCTGGTATGTGGTACTTATATACAATGGAATATTACTCGGCTATACAATAGAATAAAATCTTACCGTTTGTGACAGCATGGATGAACCTAGAGGGTATTATGCTAAGTGCAATAAGTCAGGCAAGACAAATACCACATGATTTCACTTATATGTGTAATCTAAAGAAGAAAATAAACTAACACAACAGAAAGAGACTTATAGATACAGAGAACACACTGAGCATTCTAGAAGAGAGGAAACTTGAGGGGATGGAGGAAAAGGTGAAGAAATTAATAAGTACAAATTAGCAGTTATAAAAATAATCACAGGGACATAAAGTACAGCATAGGGAATAAAATCACTAATATTGCAATAGTAATGTATGGTTCCAGGTGGGTGTTAGAATGATGAAGGTGATCACTGTGTAAGTTATATAAATGTCTAACCACTAAGCTGTACATCCAAAACTGATATAATATTGCATGGCTACTATAATTAAAAATGAAAATATTTTAAAGTTAGTTTTAAAATGTTTTATTATGCCAGACAAGTTGACTAGGGAGAAGTAGCTCCCTTCTCTAGCCATAGTGCATTAGTGCATTTTGGTATCATTATATCTGTAGCTGTCATGTCACTACTCTGCAAGTGCCCCTCATCCCCTCAGTTACAATTCCCTAAAGTGTCATCTGCCCACAGTAATTTTTAATAAGACCCCAAACAACTTGCATTCTTCTTTGCAAAACTGACATGTAAGAAATAACCTTCTAGCTATCTCTGGCAGACCAATTGTCAGTAATTAATCTAAGAGACTGACAGACATTTTCACACTTAATCCTCAGGGGAAGAAACAAATAGTTTTAGCTTCATTTTAAAGTTAAAAGACACCAAGTCTCAAGGAATTATTTGCCCAAAGTCATGAGCCCAGGCTCTGAAACTTTAGTTGATAAAAACTGTGCTATACTAGATATAATAAACTATGAAAAAGTATTTTTATTTACTGGGAAATATTGTGGGGCAAAAGAACTTAACCAAGAAGGAAACTTTTATTAATTTTTCAGCACCCTTTCCTTTGTATGGGCCTGAGAATCAAAGACTAGGTAGCCTCCTGTGTTTAATTTGCCCTGTCTTGTGTTTTCTACTAAATGTACATAGAAGCAGTACATTTGGGCCCTAAAATGCTATCACAGATCATTAAAAATAGACAATAAAATTTTCTACAATTATTATTGTTAAAAATTAAGAATATTTGATTTAACACTAGTCCTTCAAATGTTAAGAGTAATAACCAAATTCACTAGTTTGTTTTTCTTGTGCTAGCTGATTATTAGCATTGTGAAAAGAAAAAGAAAAATAATATAAAGCAAAGAGCTAAGTCAAACTGTGCCCTACAAAACTCCAAAATTTCAAAGTGCATGGGAAAAGTATGAAATTTCTTAAAGAAAAACATTTCTTTTTCAGAGCAACAATGAAGAAATTAGTCCCCATGTGTGAAAGCACAAATACTGGAGGACAGGCAACCCCTGTAATAAATTAAACATCATGTAGGATGTCATCAATTAGGGAGCATGCCACACATCCACCTAGTGCACATTGATAGTTGACAGATCAGGTGTTAAACTAGTTTAAGGTCATCTTCATAGGTTCCTGGTCATTATTCTCAATTAACCTAGGTGCTGCATTATGCAAAAGAATTTTCCAAATGCATATAGCATAGTTTTCTAAGCAACATCTGAAATGCATGAAGTCAAATATGTTAAGCTATCAGTGCCATAAGAGGGAAAATCTTTTTTTTTGGATCAAAGATTTTTTTAAATTATGTTATTGTTGTTTAAGTACAGTTGTCTGCATTTACCCCCGACCATTCCCCTGACCCCAGCCATCTCTATCTCCCTCCCCTAATTCTGCCCTGCCTTGGTTTTGTTCCTGTGTCCTATGTAGTTGTTTCTGAAAACCCTTCTCCACCTCCCGCTCCTTATCCCCTCCAACCTCCCCTCTGGTTATTGGCACATTGTTCTTAATTTCTATGTCTCTGGTTATATTTTGCTTGCTTATTTGTTTTGTTGATTAGGTTCCAGTTAAAGGTGAGATCACATGGTATTTGTCTTTCACCACCTGGCTTATTCCATTCACTTAGCCTAATGCTCTCCAATTCCATCCATGCTGTCACAAAGGGTAGATCCTTCTTTCTTTCTGCTGTATAATATTCTATTGTGTAAATGTATCAAAGCTTTTTGATCCACTCATTTACTGATGGGCACTTAGGTTGCTTCCAGCACTTGGCTATTGTAAATTCTATTTCTGTGAACACTGGAGTGCATAGGTCCTTCTGAATTGGTGTTTCTGGGTTCTCAAGATATAATCCCAGCAGTGGAGTTGCTGGGTCAAAAGGCAGTTCTATTTTTAGTTTTCTGAGGAAATTCCATACTGTTCTCCACAGTGGCTACACCAGTCTGCATTCCCACCAACAGTGCGGTAGGGTTCCCTTTTCTCCACAACCTCACCAGCACTTGTTTGTTGCATTGTTTATGATGGCCACTCTGACCAGTGTGAAGTGGTAGCTCATGGTGGTTTTAATTTGCATCTCTCTGATGGCTAGTGATGCTGAGCATCTTCCCATATGTCTCTGAGCCCTCTCTGTGTTCTCCTTGGAGAAGTGTCTGTTCAGGTCCTTTTCCCATTTTGTTTGTCTTCTTGGAGTGGAGTCCTGTGAGCTTTTTATATATTTTGGAAATCAAACCCTTGTCTGAAGTATCATTGGCAAATATGTTTTCCCATATGACTGGTTCCCTTTTCTTTTTCCTGATGTTTTCTTTAGCCATGCAGAAACTTTCTATTTTGATGAAGTCCTGTTTGTTTATTGTTTCCTTTATGTCCCTTGCTCTAGCAGACATATTGGTGAAAATATTGCTGCATGGAATATCTGAGATTTTCCTGCCTATGTTTTTCTCTAGGACTTTTATGGCGTCACAACTTATATTTAAATCTTTTACCCACCTTCAATTTATTTTTGTGCATGGTTTAAATTGGTGATCAAGTTTCATGTTTTTCATGTAGCTGTCCAGGTCTCCCAACACCATTTGTTGGAGAAACTCTTTTTACTCCATTTTATGCTTCTGCCTCCTTTTTCAAATATTAAGTGACTGTAGAGACTTGGGTTTATTTCTGGGCTCTCTATTCTGTTCCATTGTCTATGTGTCTGTTCTTATTCCAGTACCAGGCTGTTTTGATTACCATGGCCTTATAATACAGCTTGATATCAGGTATTGTGATCCCTCCTACTTTGTTTTTTTTTCCTCAAAATTGCTGAGGCTATTTGGGATCATTTATGGTTCCATATAAATTTTTGAAGTGTTTGTTCTATATCTGTAAAATATGGCATTAGCACTTTAATAGGGATTGTGTTGAATGTATAAATTGCTTTGGGTAGAATTAACATTTTGATGATGTTAATTCTTCCAATCCATGCACATGGTACATGCTCGCATTTGTTTCTGTCTTCCTCAATTTCTTTCTTCAGTGTTGTGTCATTTTCTGAGTACAAGTCTTTTACCTCCTTGGTTAGGTTTATTCTTAGGTACTTTATTTTTCTTGTTTGTATAGCAAATGGGATTTTTTCCTGATTTCTGTTTCTGATATTTCATGGTTGGTGTACAAAAATGCCTTTGATTTTGAATATTGTCTTTGTATCCCACTGTTTTGCCAAATTCACTTATTAGGTCAAGTAGTTTTTTGGTAGAATCTACAGGATTTTCTATATACACTATCATGTCATCTGCAAACAATGACAGTTTTGCTTTCTCCTCTCCAATTTGAATTCATTTTATTTCTTTTTCTTGTCTGATTGAGAAGGGGAAAATTCTATAATGTAGTCTCTAAAACTAAATAAGTATGCAATCATAATATCTTTGAATTTATATTACAAAAATATACATATTTGCCCTTATCTCTCCAATGAGAAGAGAAGTGATGACAATTAGAAGAAGAGGAGATAAGAGTTCAGACTTTTAAGACTGCATCAGTTGAATTCCCACTTCACTATTTACTATGTGACCTTTGTTC
This sequence comes from Phyllostomus hastatus, assembly GCF_019186645.2. Classification (NCBI taxonomy): domain Eukaryota; kingdom Metazoa; phylum Chordata; class Mammalia; order Chiroptera; family Phyllostomidae; genus Phyllostomus; species Phyllostomus hastatus. Next base: position 3,372,320 of record NW_025333841.1, on the reverse strand, counting down.
TTCATTCCTTAAGGATGGTGATAACAAAAGTACTAAGTGCATAAGTTGGTTGTTAGGGTTAAATTACATTATGCATGTGCAGTACTTGATGTTTAACAAGTGCTAAGCAAATTCTGGATAAACAGACACGATTATTTGAAAATGTTAGATATTATGTATTAGTATTAGTGTTATTCACAGTTAGTAAAACATTTCAATCCAAAGGAATTATTTCTAGTTTTCATGTGTATTGGTTTGTAGTTTAGTAAAAGAAAATAATTACTTGGGGTCTTTTTAGTTGGTTTAATATAAAAATAATAATATATATTAAAATAAGAACATCTATTATGTATGCATAGAACCTTTCTTCAGGTAGAGATCAGCCTTTGTGTCCTTTTGAAACCTCAACTAGAGAAACTGAATCCATTAATATTAATCCCAATTAATATGCTACATAGTAGGAGCTGAAGATCCAAATTTTTAATGACTAAATCTAGATTCAGAAAAATTATGTATTTGGAAATCACCTTCAAGGGCATTTGTCATAAATTCTGGCTGAAGATTGCATACTTAGTTCTAGCCAGGCCTGGGACTAGAACTACATCTAACATGAATCACCATCGGATTCTTTTTCTCTATTACCTTGCTACCCTTCACTTCCTATGCTTGTGCTATTATTGAGCACACATTTAATGGTTGCCTATTGTGTGTCAGGCTTCATGGCAAATCCTGCTTATGTCATAGCAAACAACATAGATTCCAATCTGTAGGAAATGAGAGGTCAAGCTACCCCAAATTCTTGACACTGTTCAGATTTCTGCATTTAGTAACTCTTTTTATTTCAAGTGATAAATAGCTTAAAAAAACAGCTTTCTGATTTCTGCTAGGAAAGCATAGTTGCAAATGTTGGACATTTTTATGTAGGGAGTGATAGGCCTGGTGAGACTTTCATGCCCACAGGAAAGAACAGAATATAATTGAATATTTTATAAATAGCTTTCCAGGGCAAACCAGTCCAGATAAACTGCCTGATGTAGCTTGTGCCACTTCCCCCTAAGTACCTGATTGTGATAATACTAATCAGAGTTATGACACTCAACAAGACCAAGACCAAATGTTCCACATGATCCCACATTCCTTTTCAGTTCTTGTTTACTGGGCTGTTGTGCAAGTGGAATTGTAAATTGACACTGATTTCATTATAATAACCATCAGCTATGCAATGATTTTCTTTAAAATCTTGTATCATTTTAAACTATAGTAGGCAGGTTTAAAAACAACACAGAGCACCAGATATAAGATGAAATCTCCTTGAGAGTTTGTTTCACTCTGGCCACAAAGGACAAAGGATGGTGTTGGAAGTCAACTATCCATTTTTCTCTCTAGCATAAACATTGAAGAGCAGTAGATAGGGAAGAGTTGAGAAGGATGAGATGGGGATACTTCCTACAAGCTTTGCATGTGTTTCATTGTGTGGTATTGTAAAATACCAACAACACCATCATCTCCATGTCAACCACTCCTGCCACTTACAGTACTACTACTAATAGTAACCAATTTCATGCACCAAGAACCTACTACATGCCAGGCTCTGTTCTAAGCATATAGTATCAGCCAGAGTCTAAACAGGAACAGTACACACAAATGGGGATAATTTGACAAAGACATGGGCACAGGAAGAAGATCAAGGAGAATTCAATAACACAGAGTTAGTAACAGCTGTGCTGCTATCACCTCAGACCTAGAGATGAGAAAGAAGAAGGAGTGGTTACTGGAAACTGAACGATCAAAAATCACGAGAAAAAGATCATCTTGAGATCAGTGACCTCCACCAAGATATCACCAGACCCAGGTGACTAGCAGGGAGGGAGCCTGGAGATTAAGCACCCTTTCCTCACTCCCCTCCCTCCTTCTGAATCTTCTTGGGACTCCTCATTATCCAAACCCAATAGACTCCTGAGACCTAGAGGTACACTGATATAATCCATAGAGAACAACTTTGCAAGACAGAAACTAGGGTCAAGAAGGGTGGAGATTAGACCTGGAAGAGCAGAGGGAAGACATGCAGCAGAGATTCAAGACAGTGATCCCAAGAGGTAGACACCAATTATTGTTCTCATTGACAAGTGAGGGAATTTGTACTCAGAGAAGCTAAATAATTTGCAAAACACTGTGAAACAGGATTCAAACTCAGGTTCTCCAAGCTTTAAATCTTATATTATCTCTGAGACTCTGGTAAATTGCATAGCTTCTCTAGACTTCAATTCCACATCTATGCAATGAGGAAATTAGAATAACTGATGTTAACTTTTAAAAATATGCTATGATTCTCACTTTTAATAATGTAATGGTTCATTTAAATTCTTAATCATCTGATTCTTGCCAGTTAGTCTTACAACCCCAGAGTATAGCTATCCTGGCTTGAACACCTTCTTGTCCCTTCTCTTTAACTCATCACTGAAGGGCACCAGATCCAGTCATCTTACAGAACAAAGTCCTTGATTGAGTCTGGAAGATGAGTCCAGAAATATAGCTTTTAGAAGAGGTGAACCATAGAACAAATACCATTAAGTCACTCAACAACCTTTGAGAACTCACATGTTCTGTGTTAAGCAATGTGCTTGGCACAAGGATATAAAGACCAAAAAACATAATCCCTGTCATGCACTTTTTGAGGAAAATTTCCCTACCTAATGCCTATCCAAATGTATACTTCCAAATTAACATAATCAAAATGTCCATTCTTCCCAAAGCAATTTACAGATTCAACAAAATCCCTATTAAAATATCATTGACATATTTCACAGATCTAAAACAAACATTTCAAAAATTTATATGGAACCATAAATGACCTTGCATAGCCACAGAAATTTTGAGAAAGCATAACAAAATAGGAGGGATCACAATACCTGACATCAAACTATATTACAAGGTCACAGTAATCAAAACAGTCTGGTACTGGAATAAGAACAGACACATAGTTCAATGGAACAAAATAGAGAGCCCAGAAATAGAACTAAGCCTCTACAGTCTATTAATATTCAACAAAGGGGGCAGAAGCAAAAAAAAAATGGAGTAAAAATAGTCTCTTCAACAAATGGTGTTGGGAGACCTGGACAGCTACGTGAAAAAACATGAAACTCAATCACCAACTCACACCATGCACAAAAAGAAATGCAAGATGGATTAAAGATTTAAATATAAGTCATGACACCATAAAAGTCCTAGAGAAAAACATAGGCAGGAAAATCTCAGATATTCCATGCAGCAATATTTTCACCAATATGTCTGCTAGAGCAAGGGACATAAAGGAAATAATAAACAAACAGGACTTCATCAAAATAAAAAGCTTCTGCATGGCTAAAGAAAACATCAGGAAAAAGAAAAGGGAACCAGTCATATGGGAAAACATATTTGCCAATGATACTTCAGACAAGGATTTGATCTCCAAAATATATAAATAATTCACACAGCTCCACTCAAGGAAGACAAACAACAATGAAAAAATTGGAAAAGGACCTGACAGACACTTCTCCAAGGATAACACAGAGAGGGCTCAGAGACATATGAAAGGATGCTCAGCATCACTAGCCATCAGACAGATGCAAATTAAAACCACCATGAGCTACCACTTCACACTTGTCAGAGTGGCCATCATAAACAAAGCAACAAACAGGTGCTGGTGAGGTTGTGGAGAAAAGGGAACCCTACTGCACTGTTGGTGGGAATGCAGACTGGTGCAGCCACTGTGGAAAACAGTATGGAATTTCCTCAGAAAACTAAAAATGGATCTGCCTTTCAACCCGGCAATTCCACTGCTAGGATTATACTCCTAGAATCCTGAAACACCAATTCAGAAGGATCTATGCACTCCAGTGTTCACAGAAATAGAATTTACAATACCAAGTGCTGGAAGCAACCTACGTGCCCATCAGTAAATGAGTGGATCAAAAAGCTATGGTACATTTACGCAATGAAATACTACACAGCAGAAAGAAAGAGGAAGCTCCTATCCTTCGCAACAGCACATATGGAATTGGAAAGCATTATGCTAAGTGAAATAAGCCAGGTGGTAAAAGACAAATACCGTATGATTTCACCTATAGGTGGAAACTAATCAACAAGACAAACAAGCAGACAAAATATAACCAGAGACATTGACATAAAGAACAAACTAACAGTGAGCAGAGACAAGAGGAGAGGTTATAAGGGGAAGGGTCATCAAGAAACATGTATAAATGACACATGGACAAAGCTAAATAGGGTTATGATCGAGGGTGGGTGGTGGGGATAGGTGGGGTGGGGGCAAGTGATGGGGAAAAAGGGAGACAACTGTACTTAAACAACAACAAAAATAATAAAAATAAAGAAAACAAAAATTGTTAAAAAATGTGTACTTCCATATCTGAATAATCAGACATTTTAATTACAATGCTCAATATTTTAAGGGATTTCTTTTTCACTAAGATGCCTTAGGCTAATGAGTGCAATCCTCCATTACTATGCCTAATATGAAAGGGGCTTCAATGCCACATGATGAGTGAAATATTAGTCTGCAATAAGAAAGGTCTTCAATTGTACATATCAAAGAGGGAGAGGAACAAAAAATGTGATTTTTTTTACTTTATGACCCCAAAACTTGAAATAATATATTTTTATTCTAAAGAGGGTACATGGGGGAACTTTTCTGGAAATCTATGCTAGGTATTTAGATATTCTGAGACAAAGAAGAAATTTATACTATTAAAATTATTTTTGTCTATTTAGATTTAGAATATTTTATTTGTCCTATTTGAATTTTATCATGTCATTAGTGACAATGTAGAACCTAGCATAATACAATTATAAATAATTAGAATTGTAATTTGCCCTACATTATTTTTTACCACCATACCTATCCTGAGAGCTTCCTGTTTTACTCATATATTAGGTTCAATTGTTTTTTCATGGCCTTTTGAACCCTAAACAGAAGGGCAGTTGAAGAACAGAGAAACAGAGACCTGCTGTTCACACTTTGTCTCCAAGGTAAATACATGAAGTGTCTTGACCCTCAAATCAGTGTGTATCCATAAAATAAGTTTTTTTTTTACTATAAAGATTAAACCTTGACATTCAAAAGATCACTTTATCAATTCCTATATCCTTAATTAAATTGTACATTTCAGAAAATGATAGTGTCAAGCAGAAATGTCATAAAGCCAATAACAGCCATGCTGACATAAAAGATGATCCCCATGCTCCATGCATGACCCACAGCACTACTGTGCATTTCATATTCTGCTTGAAAAAATGCTCTTCATACTCCCATTCTTTACTTTCCTCTTCTCAACCAATGGCTATTTTGAGTATGTGCAGACATCAACATATTTGTCAGATATACTCTCTTGATTAAAGACTCAGTCCACTACCCCAGTAACATAAACATTTAAGAAACATTGAAATTTTTGTTTTAGAATTGCTTTCCAATTATTATGCAATAAGCAACCTTTTCCTGCTATTTACTTACACATCAATACAATATTTTATTTTATAGCACTTTATATTTTATAGCACATTTATACTTTATCAAGCATATATTTCTAACTCAGGCATATCTAAGTATAGGAAGAATGGGAGTGGTGGTTTCTTTCACACTGACATTCCCCAGAACAATGTGCTACAATATGCAGGTGGATGAACATACACAGACCTCCATTTCTAACAGAGCTCTTTTGTTCCTTCCACAGGGGACACAGTCCATCTTTCACATGTGACTCATACACTCCTCTGAAGCCCCTTCAGTTCAATCAGAATCAAGAGTTATCATTTGCAAAAGCCGCCAAGATATCACATAGGGAAACATGGGGACCACATGCTCTGCTGGGAGTGCTCCAGGAGAAGGAAGGGAAGTAAGGGCAGAGAGATTTCTAGATTTTCCGAAACTGCGTTTAGAATTAGCAAAATTGTAACCTGGCCAACCTTGTCTCTGGGATAAATAACAGTTAACTACTAGCAATGATAGAAGAAAATACGTTTATCACTAGTAATTGTTTCAAATAAAGTCTGCAGTTCACTTTGTTTTGCCCTTAAAAGAGAAGATAGTTATTTTGCCACGATGCATCTGATCATCAGAAACACTGTGGGCATGTCGCTGAACATGAACTAGGATTACACATGACAAAAGAACCCTATTAGGTCATCCCAAGAAACAGCCACTTCAGGACTTCCAGCCAAGATGGAGGCATAGGTAGATACACTGTACCTCAGATACAACCAAAAGAAAGACAACAACCAACTTAAAAACAAAAAAAAAAACAGAACTGACAGAAAATCAAATTGTATGGAAGTCTGGCAACAAAGGAGTTAAAGGAGAAACATTCATCCAGACTGGTAGGAGGGACAGAGATGGGCAGTCAGGCAGAGAGGGCTCATACAAAGGCAGCAGTTGGAAGACCCAGGTGGGCAAGGGGGTAGCTGGTGCACCAGGAGAGGTGGTGGCTGGCAGAGCAGGTGGTTCCACATTTGCATGTGGATAAACCAGGAGGAACAACTGGGGAGCAAGACAGAAAACACAACCCAGGGTTCCAGCACAGGAAATAAAACCTGTAAATCTCCAACTGAAAAAAACACTGGGGATTGAGGTGGCAGAAGAAACTCCCTGAATCACAAGAGAGTTTGTTGGACAGACCCACAGGGTCCTAGAATGTGTGCAAACCCACCCACCTGAGAATCAGCACCAGAAGGGCCCAATATACTTGTGGGTAGCAGAGGAAGTGACTAAAACCCAGCCGGGTGCTAAACGTGTGGTATTGTTCCTTCTCAGACCCCTCCCACACAAACAGAGCCACAACACAGTGACCTGGGTTGCCCCACCCTGGCAAATACCTAAAGCTCTACCCTTTACTACGTAACAGGCACACCGAGACAAAAAAAAAAAAATATATGGCCCAAATGAAAGAACAGATCAAAGCTCTTGAAAAAGACAACTAAGCAACAAAAAGATAGCCAACCTATCGGATGCAGAGTTCAAAACACTGGTAATCAGGATGCTCACAGAAATAGTTAAGTATGGTTGCAAAATAGAGGAAAAAGTGAAGGCTATGAAAAGTGAAATAAAGGAAAATGTACAGGGAACCAACAATGATGGGAAGGAAACCAGGACTCAAATCAATGGTTTAAATCAGAAGAAAGAAATAAACACTCAACCAGAACAGAATGAAGAAACAATTCAAAAAAATGAGAGAGGCTTAGGAACCTCCAGGTCAACTTTAAACGTTCCAACATCTGAATCATAAGGGTGACAGAAGGAGAAGAGAAAGAACAAGAATTTTAAAACATAATGAAGTAGAACTTCCCCAATCCGGTGAAGGAAATAAAATTCCAGGAAGTCCAGGAAGTTCAGAGAGTCCCAAAGAAGTTGGACCCGAGGAAGCACACACCAAGGCACGTCATAATTACATTACCCAAGATTAAAGATAGAGAGAGAATCTTAAAAGCAGCAAGAGAAAATGAAACAGTTACCTACAAAGTTTCCATAAGGCTATCAGCTGATTTTCTAAAAGTAACCTTACAGACAAGAAGGGGCTGGAAATATGTATTTGAAGTCACGAAAGGCAAGGACCTACATCCAAGATTACTCTATCCAGCAAAGCTATCATTTAGAATGGGAGGTCAGATAAAGTGTTTCATAGATAAGTTAAAGCTAAAGGAGTTCATCATCACCAAGCCCTTATTATATGAAATGTTAAACAGACTTATCTAAGAAAAAGATCAAAACTACAAACAGTAAAATGACAACAAAGTCACAACTATCAACAACAGATCCTAAAAAAACAAAAACAAAAACAAAAACAAACTAAGCAATCAACTAGAACAGGAACAGAACCACAGAAATGGAGATCACATGGAGGTTATCAGCAGGGAAGGAGAGGAGGAAAGGGAGGAAAGGTACAGGGAATAAGTAGCATAAATGGTAAACAGAAAATAGACAGGGGGAGGGTAAGAATAGTATAGAAAATGTAGAAGCCCAAGAACTTATATATATGACATATGGACATGAGCTAAGGAACAGGGGGTTTGGGGAATGTGGGTGGGAGGAGTGTGCAAAGTGGAAGGAAATAAAGGGGAGAAAATGGGACAACTCTAATAGCATAATCAATAAAATATATTTTTAAAAACACTTCAAGTCATGAAAAATCTGTGTCATACTAGTGGATATCCCGTTGCACTTGCAATAAGAATACATTTTGCCCCTAGTGAATTTAATGCCCACAACAGTGAAGCTTATAGAAATAGCAGAGTCCATTTCTGAGCACTTTCCCACCTGAAATCTCTGATCATCTACTGAGTTTCTTCCCTCAACCAGGCACTGAGCTGTGAGGAACATACCCGCAAATTAGACAGGGAGCCCCCATGAAAAATATGGTGTAATATGGTACAAGGAGGGGAGAGGCGTTAAAAAGAGGATGTGGCATTGTCAAGGCTCAAAGAGGGACAGATTGCAGAAGACAGGAAAGGGTCTATAGAAGAGGTAAAATCTAGAAAGGGCTTTTATGGATGGAGGAAATATTCTTTAATGAGGGAGAATGAAACCGTTCAAGAAGAGACAGATTGGGAGAGGGGAAGGAGGACACTGTCCTATACCCTATTGTACTTCCTGTTTCTCCACTTATCATACCCCTGTTTTCTCTTCTGCTTATTTGCTTGTCTCCCTCACAATGCTGTGAATTCCATTAGAGCAGGAACCACCACGTGTTCATTTCCTCATCCCCATCTCCAGCATAAAATAGCCTGTGACAATCAAACACATAATATTCATTAATATTTGCTCATGCAACAGATACCTGGGTGAAGAAATAAAACTCCAAGAGTAAAGTGACTTGCCAAGGTCACGCAGACTTATGAGGTGGTAGAGCTGGTAATCAAAGTTCCAATTCTTGGGATTTAAAGTGTTGTATCATGCTAAACTCTGACATGCGGATAAGGTGTTAAGGAAGAGAAGGTACAAAGTATTTCCTTTTCCCATTGGGCAAAATAGAAATCATGAATGTCATGCGAGGTCATTTTTAACTGTTTACTTTCTCATGGGGTTGGATACAGGGGCTGTCATAACAGAGAGCAGTAGGGGGCACCCTGACAGCCAAGGGTTCATGACCATCAATTTATGTGCTGTTCATTTCAAACAAATCAATATCCTCAGAAAAGTTGGATAAGACCTGATGCACAGGATGAAGCCAGAGACAGGCTTTGAAATCCATAGACCTAGGCTCAAATCCCAGAGGGTCTACTTGCTATCCATGTGCCCGGGGACACATTCACCAAACTCTCAACCTCCATTTTCTTGGTAAATAATGTCACCTGTGGCAGAGGTGTGTTGTGAAGAGGCAAAGAGATGAAGTCTGTGACCCACTTAGCCAGACAAGGTTGGTCATCAATAATCAAATGCACACACCCTTCTTCAACCACAACTCAGAAAAACTGGAAGAGTGTTTCCCAGGCAGGAGCTACAATGGTGAGTATACTCTCACCAAGAGACACGATGTTTTGTAAGACTTTTCATGGAGAGGGATTGCGTATTGATTCAATCGGACATCAATGCATGCCATGAAATTGCCACTAGAAATGTGAGAATTAGATCAGAAGACTGGGTTTTGTTGTCAGTGTTGGAGGTGGGGAAGGTTCCGGGTTCTGGGCAGCACCAGTTGCTCCAGGCAGCGGGGCTTTCAGGTGGTGCAAACCCATCTGGCCCTACCTGGAACTGCAGCCAGTGTTGTTCTGTCCAAGCAAGGGTTGTGCCATACCAGGTGTCCAAAATATTACAATCACCCCAGCTTCTAGGATTTGCCAAGTAGACGCCGAGTGTTCCAAAGCAGCCTATTGAGACAGAAACTAGGAGAGAGCTTGGGAGGAATGACCATGGGCACCAGGGCCACAGGTGCCCTCGAATCTGTGATAAAACACAGAATCTCTGCTCCTCACCAGGGGCTGACCCTTGCTCCTGCACTTTCCCAAAAGGACTATGGCCCAGCATAAACTGGTTTCTTGACAGTAATAATGATAGCACTCTTGTTTATTTATGAAGCCTTCCTGTGCACCAGGCATTGAGCCAGGAACTTTAAAGTGTGTACTCATTTGTGCCTCACAACAACTCCATCCACAATGTAGGTTCTGTTATCATCCCCATTTTACAGTGAGGAAGGATACTCAAAAGGTAAAGAGATCAAAGTTCCTGAGTTCTTCCTACAAAGCTTCCAGGAGAGCAACTATTGTTAGAAAAGGTAACTGCCCATTCCCCAATATCACTTGCAAATAGTTCTACCTTCCTGTACTTCCACAAAACGGTTAAGTGAGGAAAAAGTGAAAGAGGCTTATTTCTGGCCAGGAGAGATACCTGGTGAACTGACTGATCCTAAACTCAGGATCTTCCATACAAATGCAAATTGTTCAGTGAGTGAGGTGGGAGGTGTGGGGCACACCAACAATTTGGGCTGATCACTTCTATAGCCCTGATTGTGTCTGAACAGAATGTCAAAATGAAGCTGAGAGTCCCAAAACACTAACTAAGGGCAAGAGGTCATCAGAGTCCTGGGACCGGGACTATAAAAACTTGGGAGATTTGAACACCTTGTCATGTGGATTGGTGAAAGTCGTGACCCTCTATTTATTTCCCCACAGTGATTAACAAAAAGTCCACATAAATAAACAAATGGGATCTGTGTGCTTATATATTCAGGGCTTCCAAGAAAGGTTACAGAAAGAGGCAACTTCCCTTTCAGAGGCCAACCTTGGCAGCAAGAGGAGTCCAAAGGAAGGGAGTGGGTGTAGGCAGTTCAAAGGGAGAAAAAAGCAAGCCTAGTGCCCATGGTCTGCAGCTAGGAAAGAGGAAGGCATAGGAAGCCAATCTGGGCTGAGGTATATCCCTGGAACTGTACAGTCCATAGGGCCACCGTGAAGTTCCAGGTAAGTATTAGCTGAAGAGTTGGACTGGAAACAGGACAATCTCCCTTCTTAGCCAAAAATCTATGAGATAATTGAGAGTAGACAGGTGTGCCCAACCCATTCTATTCACACTTGATAATGAGACACTTTCAAATGGGGGATATTATACAGTTCTCTTACATTTGACTATGGCCCACATAGGCTATACATAGGTTCTGCATTAAAATACTTTTATAATTTTATCACTACTACAAATGTCTTAATAAATTACTTTCATACAGCCTCCTGAATGTAAACATTAGGTGTTATCTTGACAGCACCTGAAGCTTTCACTATTATGTTAGTAAAGGTTTTAATTTTCAAAGTGGTTGATATAAAAAAGTACATTAATGTTGTTAAGTATACCTTCAGCTAAGAGGTTAATTATTCATTCCAACTTCCTGCTTCATAAGCAGAACACAGGGTACCTCAGAACCTTATGGCAGAGGACCATGGATTCAATCTACTTCAGAGGTCACAAACCAAATATCTGGCCCACAGATGAGTTATCTTTGGGATTTTCTTTAGCTTGCATAATCATTTTTTAACTGGAAACAAGTGTATAAAAATACTGTTAAACCTCAGTTCTTGAATTTAATTAGTTCCAGAAAACTGTTTGAGAAATGATTTGTCCTAAAATCAAATCTTCTTTGTTGCTTGATAGACACATGACCAAATCACACAGGTATCAGCATGACAGCATCGTTGAGTAGAGAATCTAGACCCAAAGTTTTGTGTGACAACCGAGACATTTTTTCTGTGAACACCTAGGTCAAGAACCAGGTTGTTCTAGAACTGAAACCTGGATTTCTGGTTTTGGGGTGTGTGTTTTTTTCTGTATTTGTTTGTTTCTGAAAAGTCAGATGCTGTGGCAATACTGATGTTGCAGGTCAAAACTCAGCTGGAGCTGAGTGATAGTTTCTGCCTTATGTGGCTATGAGTTTTTAGTCACTCCCAGTCCCAGAACTCCTCAGATCATTCAGAGAGACATAATGGCAATTGTCACTTATCAATGAGCTTCTGCGGCTGCTTTTTCTTAAACTCATCATATTTCATTAAGTTATATTGATTGTCTGACCCATACAGGCATTGACTTTGCAAATGCTCTTCTCATTTAATCTTTTCTTTTCCAGATAAGAACATAACAACCTAAAAAGATGAAAGGGCTGACTTAGTCACACAATTGCTTTGTGGTAAGTGAAATTAATACCTAGGTCCTCAACTCAGCCTAGCTCCCACAAGCATAATCATTCAGTCTTCCCTTCATTCTGGAAAATGTTTTACATAACTATCTCATACTTTGTACATTGTTTCAAAATAATCAACAACAAATTCAAGTATATAAACACATAGTATTTACAGAGTGCCAGACAGTGGTCCTAGGTGCTGATGGTGCAGAGATGGGGAGACTTGACCCCTACTGGAAGGAACTTGATAAGGGTCTGTATGAGGAAGGAGGGAGGAGCCCCTGATCCTCCTTGAGGAGCCAAGAGATATCAGGACTAGGCTGATAAGATTAAGGTAATTAGACATTTGCCTAGTGGAAAGTCAGTAGAGGCACATAGAGGAAAGCAGGAAAACTTATTCTGAATAAAGGGAGTCAATCATCTGTTTCTTTTAAAGTTCTTTATAGCATTTAACAATATAGGAAGTCAATTTTCCCTGACAGAACTTTACTCTTGCAAAAATCAGGTCCAAACAAATGCAGTTGCATACTTGGAGTTGGGGATGGGGTGAAGAATTTGATTCCTAATGGCTCAGTAGTGTCTATGCCAACAGAGTGTTTGTTCCTAAATACTCTTTTAGTTCCAAGTCCTAGCCCCACATAAGATTAGTGAACTCCACATCCAGTAAGAATCAGTTCCATCCATTTCCTTTGGTGGAGTAAGGAAAGCTCAATTTTCACCAGTGAGTAGAACCCACCTACAAAGTGGTATTCCTAGTGAAGTTAAAAATGACTCAGGAAACCCGAGGGTCCAGAAATAGATAAACATCCATGTACAATGGATTTTCAGCAAAGGCACAAAGGCAAATTAATGGAGAAAGAATAGCCTTTTCAACAAATGTGATTGGAACAATTGGACATCCATATGAAAAAAATTAACTTCAATCTGAATCTCAGAACTTATACAAATTAAGTAAAAATTGTACAGGGAATTAAACATAAATTTAAAAATATAAGACTTTTATAAGGAACCATAAGAGGAAATATTTACAACCCAGGGCTTGGTGAAGAAATTCTTAGACATGACACCAAAAGCATAGTCCACAAAAGAAAAAATTGATGAACAAAATATAATAAAAATTTGTAAAAATAAATCTTTACTCTAAGAAAGTCACTATTAGGAGAATTAAATGACAAGCCACAGAGTTGGAGAAAATATTAGGTAATCATATAGCCAACAAAGGACTTGTTATCCAGACCATATAAAGAACACTTACAACTCAATTTAAAAACAATTATTAAAATTTGGCAAAGATGTAAGCTGACACTTCAACAAAGAGATATGGATGGCAAACAAACACATTAAAAGATGACATAAGGGAAATAAAAATTAAAACCACAGTGAGCTACCACTACACCTGTTAAGATGGGAAAACAAAAGCTTGGTAGTGACCAGTGCTGGCAACAATGCAAAACAACTGAATCCCTCATATACTACTGATGGGAATGCAAAAAGGTATTTTTTTCTTTTGAAAACTTTTTGGAAGTTTCTTGTAAAGTTAAACATATATTTATTATATGATCCATCAATCCTACACTTCTATATTTGCTCCAGGCATTTACCCAAAACTTTTCTTCACACAAAAACCTGAAATTGAGTGCTTAATAGCAAGTTTATTCATAATTACAAAAAAATGTAAACAACACAAATGCCTTTAAGTGGCAGAATGAATAACCAGAAAGTGGTACATCTATATAGTGGAATACTACTCAGAAATAAAAAGGAACAAACTACTAATATAAGTAGCCTGGATGATCATCCACAGAATGATGTGAAGAGGAAAAAAAACAATTTCAAAAGATTACATATTTGATGATGCCATTTATATGAATTCTTGAAAAAGCAAAACTATAGAGAGAACAGATCAGTGATTGCCCGGGTTTCTGGCTCAGAGAGTTTGACTATCAAAGGGGCAACATGAGCAAAGTGGAGTGGGTGGGTAATGGAAGGGTTTTATACCCTGATTATGTTGGTAGTTTCATGAATCTATGCATATGTTAAAATTCATACAACTGTACACACAAAAAAGTTAATTTTATAGTATGTTAATTTAAAATAATCACACAAAGTGGAGCTGAGAAGAACTAAGCAGTGATGTTAGGTTTCTCCAGAGGAACAAAAGCAAAAGATGGAGAGCTAGACAATAAATACATGATAGATAGATACATGATGGTAGATAGATAAATGATGATAGATAGATAGATAGACAAATGATAAATAGATGTAGATAGACAGATTTATTATAAGGAATTGGCTCCTGTGGTTATGGAAGTTGAGAAGTTCTAAGACCTGTAGTGAGCAAGTTGGAGACCCAGAAGATCTGATGTGCAGTTTCACAGTCCAAAAGCCTGAGAAGCAGGAGAGACAATGTTGTGAATTCCAGTCCTAAAGCTGGCAATCTCAAGATCCAAGAAGAATCAATGTTTCAGTCCAATACCAAAGGCTGGAAAAGACTGTTGTTGCAGCTCAATTAGTCAGGCAGGAGAAGTTCCCCTTTACTTACAAGAGAGCCAGCCTTTTTGTTCTATTCAGATTTTCAGTGAATCGGATGAGGGCCACCCACATCAGAGAGAGCAATCTGCTTTACTCAGCCTACCATTTCAAATGTTGATTTTTCAAACAAACAAACAAACAAAAACAGGCTTACAGACACGCCCAGAATAATGTTTGTCCTAATACCTGGTCACCCTAAGGTCCAGAGAAGTTGACACATAAAGTTAATCATCACACTAACTTAAGCAAAATCTATACAATATGCTACATTTTGAGCCCCATGAGGGTTAGAGATGATCTTAGTCCATCATCTGCAATGATGCCTATCGTCTCTGGCACAAAGTAAGCACTCAGTACACATTTATGGACTGATTGAATAAGTACTTAAACCTACTATAGATGTTTTTATCCCTCCTCTGCTTATTCAAAAACTTGTAAGTTCCTATAGTTAAACAGACCTCAAACATGGTGGCCAGAAACCACATTAGGAAAAATAGAAATCACGGCACCATTTATGTTTGTCTTTTTTTAATTATTTTATTGTTCAAGTGCAGTTGTCTGCATTTACCCCACACCACTCCCCCATACCCCAGCCATCCCCACCTCCTTCCCCTGATTCCACCCACCCTTGCTTTTGTCCACGTGTCCTTTATAGTATAGTTGTTCCTGAAAACCCTCCCCTCCCCCCCCCATTATCCCCTTTTACTGAAGACACTTCCTTTTCTTCATTGTATGTTTTAGGCTCCTCTGTCAAAAAATTATTTGCCCATATGCCTGTGGTTTTATTTCTGGGCTCTCAATTCTGTTCCATTGGTCTGTGTGTCTGTTTTTTCTGCCAATACCATGCTATTTTGATTATCATAACTGTAGTATAATTTGAAGTCAGGTAGTGTGATACCTCCAGCTTCATTCTTCTTTTTCTCAGGATTGCTTTAACTCTTGGGGGCGTTTTGTTGTTGTACACAAATCTGATGGTTTTTGGCTCTATTTCTTTAAAAATCACATTGGGATTTTCATGGGGATTGCATTAAATCTGTATATTGCTTTGAGTAATGTGGCCATTTTAACTATGTTGATTCTTCCAATCCATAAACACAGAATATCTTTCCATATTACACTGTGGACTAAAGACCTAAATATAAGATCTGAAACAATAAAGTACATACAAGAAAACATAGGTACTACACGTACACACCTGGGTTGTAGAGAATATTTTATGAATTTGACCCCCAAGGCAAATGAATGAAAGGCAAAAATAAAAGAATGTGATTATATGAAACTAAAAAGCTTCTGCACAGCAAAGGAAACTAACAACAAAATAAAAAGCCAACTAACAAAATGGAAGAAAATATTTGCAAACAATAGCTCTGGCAAGGGGTTAATATCCAAAATATATAAAGAACTCATATAACTCAACACTAAACAAATAAACAATCCAATTTAAAGAAATGGACAGAGGACCTAAACAAACACCTCTCCCAAGAAGACATACAAATGGTCAACAGATATATGAAAAGATGTTTAACTTCACTAGCTTTTTGGGAAATGCAAATCACACTACAATGATATACCACCTCACACTTGTTAGAATGGCTATTATCAATAAAACAAGTAATAACAAGTATTAGGGAGGTTGTGGAGAAAAAGAAATCCTCATTCACTGCTGATGGGAATGTAAACTGGTACAACCACTATGGAGAACAGTATGGAGTTTCCTCAAAATATTAAGAATATTAAGAACAGAGTTTCTATATAACTCAGCAAACCCTCTTCTGGGCATCTACACAAAAAAAACTTGAAAACGTATTTGGCAAAGATACATGCACCATAGTGTCCATTGCAACATTATTCATGGTAGCAAAGACATGGAGACTATCAAGGTGTCCTTTGATAGAGGATCAGATAAAGAAGATGTGGTACATCTATACAATGAAATACTACTCAGCCATAATAAAAGATAAAATACTGCCATATGCAACAACATGGATGGATTTGGGAAGATTACGCTAAGAGAAATAAGTCAGTCAGAAAAAGCTAAAAACCATATGATTTCATTCATATGTGGGATATAAAACTGGAACTCATAGACACAGACAAAGACAAACAACAGCATGGTGGTTGCCAGATGGAAAGAGGTGGGGGGATAGTAAATGGTAAAGGGGTCCAAACATGGTGATAGAAGATGATTTGACTTTAAATGGTGGGCACATGATCCAATATACAATCATGTATCATAGAAATATATACCTGAAACATATATGACCATATGAACCAATGTCACCCCAATGAATTTAATTAAAAAATAAAGAAGATAATATATGATGTTTATAAAGTAATTAACTTGAGCTTGATTTTAAAAATAGGATAAGAATTGAGCCAGAAACCACATTAGAAAAGATATGCATCACTGTTAGCATCTCGGTCATCAAAATTCACCATAATTTTCCCAACTCTAGTGCTATGGACTGAATAGTTGTATCCTCCCAAAATTCATATATTGAAACCCTTATCCCCAATATGATGGTATTCTGAGGTAGACCTTTAAGAGAGTTAATTAGATCACAAGCATGTGGCTCCCATGGTGGGATTACTTTTCTTATAAAAAGGGAAACAAGAGAGAGCTGGCTTTCTTTCTTTACTGAGATGAGAGAATACAAGGGAGGCGGGACCCAAAAAACACCAGAATTTATTTATAAAAAATAGCATATTTATTCTTACATATTTAAATTTCAGTTACCTTCAAAGGACTCTCAATTTGATGTAATACACCTATTGAGACTTTTTCCACTGCTCAGTTTTTGAACTTGATTTTGAGGCCTTTTAGTGCTTCTGCTGTGTTGTCGTTGTTTCACTTCTTCCACATGGGCAAAATGTTTCCCTTTCAGGACTTTTTGCACCCAGGGAAACAGAAACAGGTCACTTTGAGGAGAGATAGGGTGAATAGGGGGTCATGCCATTTCAGGTCAAAAACTGCTGAACGCTCAGCGTGGTGTGGGCAGGTGCGCCCTTAAATCACCTACAGTGAAAATGGGCAAATGAATTGAAAGAGTCTTCAAAAAAATCCACTGAAGCTAAATACAGTGTACCATGGCAACACCAGCTAGTAGACTGATACAGATGGCTTCCTAGAACTCTCACCTAGCAGGGGAAGCCTGTACTACAAGACGCCCGTTCTCCAGAAGATAATTCCAGGTATTCTGGGGTCCTCCCTTGTTGCCTTGTGGAAACCAGGAAGAGGGTTTTCACCAGAAACTAAATCTGATGACACTTTTTTTTGAGATTTAAATACATTCTTTAATTTAAAGCAACCTCATTATTGATTTTTCATTAAATTCATTGGGGTGACATTGGTTAATAAAATTATAAAGGTTTCAAGTGTACAATTTCATAATACATCATCTGTATACATGTATTACATTATGTGTTCACCACCCAAAGTCAGATCTTCATCCATCATCATATATTTGACACCTTTTACCTTTTACTACCTCTCTCCCATCCCCTTTCCTTCTGGTTACCACCACACTTTTCTCTGTGTCTATGAGTTTTTGTTTGTTTACTGTTGGCTATTAGTTCTATATGCCACACCTGAATGAAATGATATGATTATTGACTTTTTCTTTTTTTAATAATATATTTTATTGATTATGCTATTACAGTTGTCCCATCTCCCCCCCTTTATTCCCCTCTGACCTGCACATCCCCTCCCACCCACATCCCACCCCCTGCTTTAGTTCATGTCCATGGGTCATACATATAAGTTCTTTGGTTTCTACATTTCCTATACTATTCTTAACCACCCCCTGTCTATTTTCTACCTACCATTTATGCTACTTATTCTATGTACCTTTTCCCCCTCTCTCTCCCTCCCACTCCCCTGCTGGTAACTCTCCATGTGATCTCCATCTCTGTGGTTCTGTTTCTGTTCTAGTTGTTTGCTTAGTTCGTTTTTGTTTTTGTTTTAGGTGTGGTTGTTAATAACTGAGTTTGTTGTCATTTTACTGTTCATGTTTTTTATCTTTTTTTCTTAGATAAATCCCTTTAACATTTCATATAATAAGGGCTTGGTGATGATGAACTCCTTTAGCTTGACCTTATCTGAGAAGCACTTTATTCGCCCTTCCATTCTAAATGAAAGCTTTTCTGGATAGAGCAATCTTGGATGTAGGTTCTTGCCTTTCATGACTTGGAATACTTTTATCCAGCCCCTTCTCACCTGTGAGGTCTCTTTTGAGAAATCAGCTGACAGTTTTATGGGAACTCCTTTGTAGGTAACTGTTTTCTTCGCTCTTGCTGCTTTTAAGATTATCTCCTTATCTTTCATCTTGGCTAATGTAATTATTATGTGCCTTGGTGTGTTCCTCCTTGTGTCCACCTCCTTTGGGACTCTCTGATTGACTTTTTCCATCTGACTTGTTTCACTTAACATGATATTCTCACAATCCATCCATGTCACAAATGACATTATTTCATTTTTCCTATGGCTGAGTAGTATTCCACTGTACATATGTACCACATCTTACTTATTCAATCATCTATCAAAGATGCTTTGGTTATGTCCATGTCTTGACCACCATGAATAATGCTGCAATGAACAAAGGTGTACATATACAGAATGGGGCAAAACTAGGTTTACAATAGTTCATATGAAAAACAATACAATAATTAATAAATAATAATATAAAAATAAACTCACATATTCACAACTATAAACTTACTTTTGCCCCACCCTGTATCTTTGCAAATAAATGTTTTCAAATGTTTGGGGTAGATACCCAGAAGGGGGATTTCTAAGTCATATGTTAACCCTATTCTAAATTTTTTGAGGGACAATCATGCTGTTTTCTATAGTGGCTGTTCCAGCTTACATTCCCACCAGCAGTGAGTGAGGGTTCCTTTTTCTCCACAACCTCTCCAACACTTGTTATTATTTGTCTTGATACTTTGATCTTGGACTCTTAGTCTCCAGTACTGTGAGAAATAAATGTCTGCTGCTTAAGCCTTTCAGCTTATGGCATTTTTGTTAAACCAGCTGAGCTGATGAAAATACATAGCAATAATGTGAGTTCCCCCAAGAAGAAGGAATAGATCAATGGTTCAGTTTTTGACAGGGTGAGGTTATAACATCTATGAGAAAAACCAAATGGAGTTGCTAGATAGGAAGTTGTATCTCAAGAAGAGAGATCTGAGTTGCTGATTCAAAAGTGTGAGTTTGGTGGCTATAAGGGTTTTGTGAATTAATGAGAGGAAGCTGATAAAGTCGGAAGAGCAAAAATGATGAATGAGCCCAAGGAGAAGGTTGGGAAACAAACTTTTAAAGCATGGGTAGAGAAAAGGGTTATCCTCCACAAAAAGGATTGCGCTCAGAAAAAGAAGCTCAGGAGAGAACAGTTTCACATGAACAAAACATCAAGAAGAGGGTGGTCACAGTGTCAACAACTGCAAAATTTTCTCCAGGAAAAAGAAATGGGGAAAAGGGTGATACCCACACTACTTTAAAAAACCCTCCCAACTACTAATTTTCTATTATACACCCATTTTATCCAGGAAAGAGAATGGTCTTCTAATTACAAAGAATAGTGCAGACAGTTTAAGGAAGGAATTGCAGCCACAGATTAATCAAGAGATGGTAGGAAATTATTGTACTATTTACAAGGCCCTCAGGTCCAGTCTAAGAACATTTTTGGTTTTGTAGGGCCTTATAGATATCATCTCTATCACTGTCAGTAATTTTTCTCATCACTTGTAGAATAGGAAAGAGATGCCAGGACATAAGGCACAAGCAAAGGTTACTTAGAATTTCAACATGAGGGGAAAAATAGGGATTTAGAGAATAAAACTGTCAGTCTGGTTCTGAATTCTAACAAGGTATTTGGGTAGCAGAGGAGTCAGATAATGTCAGAGTTTAGGGCCAGGTCCATGACTGATGATGGAGACATAAAAAAAATATACAGTAGTTTTTTTAAAGGATTTTATTTATTTATTTTTAGAGAGAGAAGGGAAGAAGAAAGAAGAGAGAAACATCAATCTGTGGTTTCCTCTCACACACCTCCTGCTGGGAACCTGGCCTGCACCTGAACCTGTGACCCTTTGGTTCACAGGCCCACACTCATTCCCCTGATCTACACCAGCCAGGCCAGACAGTAGAATTTTTATACACCAATAATAACCTATCAGAGAGGGAAACTAAGAAAACAATCCCACACACAGTTTTACAACAAAAATAATAAAATATCTAGGAATAAATTTAAGTAAGGAAGTAAAAGATCTGTACTTGGCAAACTATAAAGCACTGAAAAAAGAAATCAAAAAGAGATACACATAAAAGAAAGCATATGCCGTGTTCATGGATAGGAAGAATTAACATCATTAAAATATCCATACTACCCAAAGCCATCTACAGATTCAATGCAATCCTTGTCAAAATACCAATGGCATATTGAACAGAACTAGAAAAAATAGTCCAAAAATTTATATGAAACAACACACACACACACACACACACACACACACACACACAAAGAATAGCCTCAGCAACATTAAAAAAAAATAACAAAGTTGGGGGTATCACACTGCCCACTATCAAACTATACTACTAGGTCATAACAATAAAAACAGTATGATACTAGCATAAGAACAGACATATAGATTAGTGGAACAGAATAGACAGCCCAGAAATAAACCCATGATATTGTGGTCAATTAATATTGGATAAAGGAGGCAAGAACATACAATGATGTAAAGAAAGTCTATTCAATAAATTGTGCTGGGAAAATTGGACAAATATGAAGAAAGCAATGAAACTAGATGATCTTCTTATACTTTATAAACGAATAACCTCAAAACAGATTAACAACTGAAACATAAGACTTGAAACCATAAAAGTCTTAGAGGAAAATACAGGCAGTAACATCTCTGACATTTCTTTTAGCAATATTTTTCTAATGTATCTACTGCAACAAGGGAAACAAATGAAAAAACAAAAAGTGAGACTACATCAAACTAAAGTATTCTTGCACAGCAAAGGAAACCATCAAAAAAACAAAGAGAAAAATCTACTAAATGAGAGAACATGTTCACCGATGGTATAACTTATAAAGTGTTAATATCTAAAATCTATAAAGAACTCATACTTCTCAACACACACACACACACACACACACACACACACACACACACACCAATCCAATTAAAAAATGGACAGAGAATCTGAAAAAACTCTTCTCCAAGGAGGACATACAGAGGGCCCAGAGACATATGAAAGGATGCTCAGCATCACTAGCCATGAGAGAGATACAAATTAAAACCACTATGAGATGCCACTTCACACTGGTCAGAACGGCCATCATAAACAAATCAACAAACAACAAGTGCTAGTGAGGTTGTGGAGGAAAGGGAACCCTAGTGCGCTGTTTGTGGGAATGCAGACTAATGCAGCCACTGTGGATAGCAGTATGGAGATGCCTCAAAAAAATAAAAGTGGATTTGCCTTTTGACCCAGTAATCTAACTTCTGGGAATATATCTGAAAGAACCCAAAACAGTAATTTGAAAGAATATATGCACCCCCATGTTCATTGCAGTGTTATTTACAATAGCCAAGTTATGGAAACAACCCAAGTGTCCACCAGTAGATGAGTGGATCAAAAATCAGTGGTACATATATTCAATGGACTACAACTCAGCCATAAAAAATAATGAAATCTTAGCATTTGGAATAACATGGACGGATCTAGAGGGTATTACTCTCAGTGAAATGAGTCAGTCAGAGAAAAACAAATACCATATTATGTCAGTCTTATGTGGAACTAAAGAACAAAAT
Source organism: Phyllostomus hastatus (assembly GCF_019186645.2). Taxonomy (NCBI): domain Eukaryota; kingdom Metazoa; phylum Chordata; class Mammalia; order Chiroptera; family Phyllostomidae; genus Phyllostomus; species Phyllostomus hastatus. Next base: position 3,349,845 of record NW_025333841.1, on the reverse strand, counting down.
AAATGAACAAAATTGAAAAAGACTCATAGATACAGAAGGAAAATTGATGGTTGCCAGAGGGGAAGATAGGTTGGGACACTGGGTGAAAGCTGGAGGGATCAAGAAGCACAAATTGGTAGTTACAAAATAGTCAGGGGGAAGTAAGTAAAGCATAAAAAATATAGTCAATAATATTATAATAACTTTGTATGGTGCCAAATGGGGTACTGGAAATATTGAGTGGAATGCTCTGTAGAGTATAAGATTGTTTAACTACTAAGCTGTACACTTGAAACTCATACATAATAAATAAATCAATTCCTGGGTAACATTTTTAGAAGTTAAAGAATGTAATTTTGATATCTTGGGTCTTTGCTGATACTAGGCTCTGAGAATATTAACACTGAAGACAAGGTTTTACACTCTAGAGGAAAAAACCTGTCTCAGCTGCAGGTTCATACATGGGAGTCCATTTGTAGATGATGTTTCATTAATATTGTTAAATATAATATTTTTCAGAAATTAGTAAAAAGAGAATATAACTGAGCTAAGGAGTGAACCTTGAACACTTAGTACTTAGTAGTGAGAGAAAAATAAATGCTCAGAAGGGTAGATGGAGAAGCAGGAATGTGTAGTGTCAGGCCAAAGATAGGAGTTTTAAGGAGCCCCTGAGCACATCACTCACTTGCTTTCCTCCTCAGGACATTTTATACCTGTCTCTTCTACCTGGGGTATATTTCTTCTCACCAGGTAAACTTCTCTTCATTCTTAAAACTGCACTTTAGGTTTCACCATCTCCAGAGAAAATCCCCTGAATCTCTTCCCTACTGCCTCTTTTATAAAAAAAAAAAAAAAAGCAAAAACAAGACAAACACACAAACAAAAACACCACCTCATCCCTCAACATACGTTTTTACAGTGCTCACAAGAGTATAAATTGGCTATGAGGGAAGGATCTGTTGTAGGGCTCTCTTCTTGGCTTATAGATGGTCATCTTCTATCTCTTCATAGCATCTCTCCTGCATATGGGCCTCTGTGCTCAAATTTTCCCTTTTAATAAGGATTCCAGTCATATTAACATCTCATGTTAACTTGATTATATCTGTAAAGACCCTATTTCCCAATGAAGTAACATTCTGAGGTACTGGAAAATAGGACTTTAACACATAAATTTTGTGGGACACAATTCAACCTGTAACGCTATCTAAGCCATCTGAAAATGGTCGGCCTTATTGTTATTACTCATAAACAGAATTGAAAAATAGTGAACGATGATATTCTACATGAAGGGGGTCCAGCCCTCAAGTTCCCTTCATTTTATGTAGAAAAAATAAGAAGTATTCTTGTAGACATGTGTGCAAGTACAAAGCCAAAAAAGTTCAGGAATTTCAGCTTAATCTACAAATACATACCTCAAAGAGAGTCATTCCTGACTTCATTGATGAGTTGACTCAGAGTTACTCATATACCAATAACAGAGAGTCAGAAAGATCTCAGAATAAGTGAAGACATCAACTGCTGACTAATATAGAGAGAGTCAGGCTGAACTTAGACAAAATACCTCACGTCTCACAGCCCAAATTTCTCATAAGTAAAATGGAGATGGCAATACTAGTACAGCTCCACTGGGTTGTTCTAAAGATTTAATAAGATATGAAACAAAAATGTATACCATGGTGCCTAGCATATAGTAAGTAGTCAATAAATGCTAACTTAAAAATATTTAAACAATATTGGTGAGAGGTATATTTTCATCCTTTCTAATTCACTGAATTTATAAATATAACCAGATGATTTCCTCTTACTTCACTTATCATCCTCTGAAGGCCAAAATGCTAGCTTACTCCAATTGCAGATGGTTAATGGTTTAAGACAGTTTTTTAAAAGATTTTATTTATTTATTTTTAGAGGAAAAGGGAGGGTGAAAGAGGGAGAGAGAAACATCAACGTATGGTTGCCTCTCGTGTGCCCCCTACTGGGGACCTGACCCCCAACCCAGGCATGTGCCCTGGGCTAGGAATCAAACCAGTGACCCTTTAGTTCGCAGGCCGGAGCTCAGTCCACTGAGCCACACCTGACAGGTCTGTTTTAAGATAGTTTTACTCTGATGATTCCTAGTTTCATAGAAGGCTTGGTTTGAGATCAATAATACAAAAAGGTGTTATTTTACACATATACAGGCAGTGAAGACCAAGGCAATAGTTTCCATAACAAGAGCCATGTGAAAGTGATAGAGGCAAACTTCTACTCCATTTCCATAACCATGCCTCTTCCTAGTTCTCTTGTAGGCCTTGGTTTTTTGTTTCATAGTTTTGAGATATTGAAAAATCCAACAACCTACCTCTGAATATGTACTACATAAAAGATATTTAAAAGGCAAGTACAGTCTGCCAAAGATTTTGAATTGATATCAATAATTTCTTCAGGTTAAAGCAGGAGCTCAAGGATGAAAATGAATGTATGTATGGGTTGGGAGTGTTAATAGTTTGTAATTTTAATTATTGTGTTGAAAAAATTCTTGATTTCATTAAAGATAAAAATATAAGAAGTTCTTTTAAGGTCAACAGTCTGGTAAGGTAAGTTCTGAGGCACTTCACTGAACTACAGACTCTTATCAACTAGAGGATATATATTATCAAAACACTTCTAGCCTGCTAGCACTAGGAATGTCTTTGCAAAATGAAATCAGCATACCTGTCCTCTGCTGCCACAACACAGAGATACTCAGTGAACGCTGGATGAACTAAACTGAACAAAGCCTAATTAGACAGCTCTTCACCAAAACTGGAACCTCAGCATCACTTCAACTCCTTCATCCCTCAGCATGGCATTTAATCAGTCACAAAATTCAGCCAATTTTGCCATGAAACTATCTTTGGACTCTCATAAGCCTTTTCACTCCCATTGCTACAGCCTTGTTTCAGGCTGTTATTCACATTTTTCCTTTGCAATTGTTTGGAGCTGAGTATAATGAAATCTGAAATCCTTCGCATGATATTTGACGGCACTCTACATTGGAGCTCCAAGCTCTGTTTCCAGGGGTTTCTCAATTTTCTCCTTATCTCCATGCAATCTGTGGTCCACCCACAAGAACCATCCACTTTCCTTTCTTTGAAACCTCAAACATATCCATTGCTCATTGCTTTCACTCATGCTGCCTTTTCAAACTTTAACAGCCTTTTCACCTCCTCAACTACCTCTTATCTTTTGCCTAGCAAAGCCTACACAATTATCAGAGGCCTTGTCTGACCCCTAGGAGAGAACTAATTAATCCCTCCTCCCAACTTCCATAACACTTTAATTTTATTTTTTTTCCTATGACACTACAAGGTAGTATACTTTGGAAGAAAAATAGGAGTCAGATAGGCTTTGTTTAAAATTCCAGATCTACTACTTTTTAGGTGTCTGACTTTGAGCACATAATCTAATCTCTCTATGCCTTAATTTCCTTAAAACAAAAATGATGAACATGCTATAAGCTTTCAACACTGCTCTTCATTCAATTGTGTCATGCTCTAGGTGCTGGAGGGATCTCTCTCTCTCTCTCTCTCTCTCTCTCTCTCTCACACACACACACACACACACACACACACACACACTCACACGGCATTCAATAAATATTTGTTGAATGAATAAAACAGCATATTCTTTTTTGTTATTTTTAAAATTATTTTATTGTTGTTCAATTACAGTTGTCTGCATTTTACCCTCACAACTCCCCCTACACCAACCAAACCCACCTCCCTCCCTTGCTTCCACCCTCCCCCTTGGTTTTGTACGTGTGTCCTTTACAATAGTTCCTGAAAATGCTTCCCCCCATTATCCCCTCGCACCTCCCCTCTGGTTGCTGTCAGATTGTTCTTAATTTCTATGTCTCTGGTTATATTTTGCTTGCTTTTTTCTTTTGCTGATTATGTTCCTGTTAAACATAAGATCATATGGTATTTGTCTTTCACCACCTGGCTTATTTCATTCAATTACCATAATGCTCTCCAGTTCCATCCATGATGTCACAAAGGGTAGGAGATCGTTCTTTCTTTCTGCTGTGTAGTATTCCATTGTGTTAATGTACCAAAGATTTTTGACCCACTAATTTACTGATGGGCACTTAGGTTGCTTCCAGCACTTGGCTATTGTGAATCGTGCTGCTATGAACATTGGGGTGCATAGGTTCTTATAGATTGGTGTTTCTGGGTTCTCAAGATATAATCCCAGCAGTGGAGTTGCTAGGTCAAAAGGCAGTTCTATCTTTAGTTTTCTGAGGAAATTCCATACTGTTCTCCACAGTGGCTGCACCAGTCTGCATTCCCACCAACAGTGCAGTAGGGTTCCCTTTTCTCCACAACCTCACCAGCACTTGTTTGTTGCTTTGTTTATGATGGCCACTCTGACCAGTGTGAAGTGGTAGCTCATGGTGATTTTAATTCACATCTCTCTGATGGCTAGTGATGCTGAGCATCTTCCCATATGACTCTGGGCCCTCTGTGTGTTCTCCTTGGAGAAGCATCTGTTCAGGTCCTTTTCCCATTTTGTTTGTCCTCTTGGAGTGGAGTCCTGTGAGCTTTTTATGTATTTTGGAAATCAAACCCTTGTCTGAGGTATTATTGACAAATACGTTTTCCCATATAATTGGTTCTCTTTTCATTTTCCTGATGTTTTCTTTAGCCATGCAGAAGCTTTTTATTTTGATGAAGTCCAATTTGTTTATTTTTTTCTTTATGTCCCTTGCTCTAGGGGACATATTGGTGAAAATATTGCTGCACGGAATATCTGAGATTTTCCTGCCTATGTTTTTCTCTAGGACTTTTATGGTGTCACCACTTATATTTAATTTTTTTATCCACCTTGAATTTATTTTTGTGTGTGATGTAAGTTGGTGATCGAGTTTCTTTTTTTTTTTTTGCATGTAGCTGTCCAGATCTCCCAACACCATTTGCTGAAGAGGCTATTTTTACTCCATTTTATACTTCTTCCCCCTTTTTCAAATATCAATGGACCATAGGGACTTGGGTTTATTTCTGGGCTCTCTATTTTGTTTCACTGGTCTATGTGTCTGTTCTTATGCCAGTACCAGACTATTTTGATTACCGTGGCCTTGTAATACAGTTTGGTATCAGGTATTGTGATCCCTCCTACTTTGTTCTTCTTTCTCAAAATTGCTGCAGCTATTTGGGGTCACTTATGGTTCCATGTAAATTTCAAAAATAGTATATTCTTAATGAATGCTTCTCAGTCATTGTTATTACCACCATCATTTCTTTCTTTTTACTGCACTCTCCTTCCTATGGAAGCTTTATTCCAAATTGATCATTACACTTAGCATCATTCTATCTTATAATTGCTCAAAACTAGTTTTGAAAGCAAGTGTAAATTCATTTTTTCAGTCAAATTTTCTTTCTAAAGTTGCCTGTGGAATGACTTCAGGAGATGGTCCATCATACTAAAGGCGCAGATCCCTGACTCTGGAGAACAGAGTTGTCTGACTGACAGGGCTGGTGGCTATGGACACATAAGGACAAGGTCCATACTTAGTAAGTACTCAATATTATAAGGAAGACTAAATAAATCCACATGACAAAGAGCCCATAGATAAATCAGCTACAATATTCATCACCCAAAACACATGCCAGTGTCAAATAATTAATAAGCACAGCCAAAGACATCTTTACCTTGGTTAAATAATTACAGCTTTCTTAGTTAAAAAAATACTTCATAAAATAAAAACCAGAGTAACACATACTGAATCACTGAAAAGCTCATATATAATGATCTTTTGTCTATATAATATGAGTTCTCAGAATTTATTCTATGAAAACATTTCAAAAGAAGAAAGGTAATATGCAGAGAAATATTACCTGAATTTTTAAATAATAAAAATATACAGAAACAATTCCAATGTCTAATAATATAGAAATGATTTTTGGAAGTTCTTAGTTTATTAATCTTCTCATGAAAAATCTGCACAATCACCACAGATAAAGTCACTGAAAAATCTTTACTCCTTGTCTCTTGGCCTTTGCAGTCCTTTCATTTTCTTCATTCTGCTCTTGCATCCCTTTCCCTGTTGTTATTTTTTTTGTTTCTTCTGAGGTCTTCTTTTTTCATACAGGCCATGTCTTACAGATCTATATTTGGGTCCATTTTTCTTTGCATAATCCAGGGAATCATAAATCATGTCAAAGCCAGCTGTCCTGCCTCCACCAAAATGGGTTCTGAATCCAAATACAAAGATGACATCTGCTCTGGTCTTAAATATTTGGCTAGTTTTTTTCTGGAATTTCTGTCTTAGGTACTGTTGCCTTCCCAGGGTGAAGGACATCAATGACCATTTACCTCCATTGAAGTCGTCTTGTTAGTCATCAGCTTACTGATCTGAATAGTCACTGTGTTGTACATGATGGTGACCAATCTTCAAGCAGTCAAGGAGAAAAAGAGTGGAAATTATTATTTTTAAAGGATAAGATATGTTACCTCTCTGGGCCTCAGTTTTCTTATCTGTATTTAGAGATGTTTACTTAATTGCTTTAGGAGATTACTGTATTTTGCCATGCAAATGCAATCTCATATATCATGCACACCCACTTTTTTGTACAGTATGCATGGGATTATGTAGAAATACCCATGTATAATGTGCATCCTTATTTTTCCATCAAAAATTTGGGCAAAAAGTGCACATTATATGTGGCAAAATATAGTAAATTAATACAGATCAAGTATGAACATCTTAAATTACATTACAAGAGATTCCCCTTATTAATAAATCCCTTTTTCACTTGAGCTCTGCTGAAGAGTTTCTGTTTCTTATTCTGTGCAATCACGTGATCCTGGATTCAGATGAGAAGAGGGAGAGAGACAGACAGATAGAAACACTACCCTCTTTTCACCCATAAGCATATGAGAAAAGTGCAATAAATGTTTAATTGGAGATGACATAAATTACCAGAGATCCTATAAAACCTATAAAAATTTCATTCCAATACTAATTTTTCTCTTGAGATGCATGCTACTAATGTGTCACCCACTGCTAACAACCATATTTCATCACACAGATGAGGGAACTGAGGCTCAGAAAAATTATATATTATTAGTTGAAGAAATGACATGTCTACATAGAGGGATTTAGGACTGCAACCTAGTGTGTGTGGCAGGGGAGAGAGAGAGACAGAGAGAGAGCAAAATTGAACAAGCTGCAAGTAAAAGCTGGATAACGAACTGAGTTGTTTTAAAGTTAACTTTGTCTAGAAGACTTTTTTACCCTGAATTTTTGTTGTTTTTTTTTTCATTTGCATGATTTATGAAAGTTACTCAAGTTTAGGGTATTTGTCTTGAAGCTTCAATTATATCCAATGTAATTCATCTTCATTATCGCTTAGATATATGTTCCTTTGGGGAACCATCATACGTGGGAGGTTAAAGTCTCTGGCATCCCCACTGATTAAAATCTAGTCCAGAGTCATACAGATCTGCCAGACTCCAAAATCAAAGTGCTTAACCACAAAAGTGACCTCCCACTAACCTTTACAGAGACAATGATATCTATTTTTAAAGCTTACATCCCTAAAGTACTATATAGCTTATAAAGAAATTTCTGGTCTTTGATCTCATTTAAGTGTGACCTAACTTGCCAAGAAAGAAAATTCTTATTTTAATGAGACCTCCTTAAAGATACCTGAATGTAACCCAGATATCGCAGACCTCACCATCCTGAAAAGTCACATTTACTTTTCATGACCAAACCATAAAGCTCAAGCTTCCACAGAAGCTGGAAATCAGGCTTCTGTTTCCAAAATGTCCCCTTTCCATGGCCTCTCATGAGACTTTTACTTGCAGGCATCATGCAGGGTGCACTTTGTTCTTCCTTGTTTTATTCTCCCATGGTGCTGCCCTCCAGTGGGAAGAGGCTTTACAATTATCACTGCCCAAGCTGGGAGTGGGAGTTGCAAGGTCCAAGGTCCACATCAAGTGTATTAGTATATCTAGATATTTTCACAAGTTCCTGTCTTCAGGGTGGTAGGGCATTGCTGGAGGAGAAGCCTCCAAGAACTCCAGTTCAGGATCTCAACTTGGCCCTGAAGCAGCTCAGTTGACAGTCAAGTCTCATTGTGCATGAAGAGTTTTGAAGGCTTTGGGCTAAAATCTCACCCCTTTTTCTCCCAGGATCTTGTCAATTATCTCATCAAAATACAATTCTACAGGATTACGGCATATAGCCTCTAACCAGAGGAGCTTAAACTCAGTCCAAAAGGCCAGATGGCAGATTGTTTTTGAATGGTTCTCTGGAAACAGATTCTGAGATGGAGAGTCACTTACAAGAGTTTGACTGAGGAAAGCTTTTGATAGTGTTAAACTTTAACTGAGCCCTGTGTTCCAAGAAGGCAGTAACAATTAGGTCCCAATCACCACAACCACCCTTTTAGTTCTGGAAATAGCTAACCACAAATGACATGAGACCCTGGCACATATACCCCATATGACCCTCTCTATCTTTCCATGTGGAAAGACAGGATATAATACTCCTACATGAAGCAAATAACTCCCTTGACTCATGCTTCTATGAAACTCCAACCCTCTTACCTTCTTTGAGAAATTAATCATTAATAAATATTCTATGTATTGCAATAGCCCAAATAAAAGCACATCCTTAATTGCCATATGCATTCTGTCTTTTACAAAGAAAAAAAAAAAGCTCAACCAGGGTTGAGCAATGGGAAATGCTGCCAGCAATGTGGTTGCAAATGGGGCCTCAGTTGACTCTATGGGGGTCGAGAGCTGGGGTGGTCCTTCAGAGCTGCCCCAAATTCAAGTAAGGCTGCCCAGCCTTTGTATCCCTGAGTTAGGCAGCTATCTAGTTACAGGGAGGTGTAACCTAGGGCAAAGTAGTTCTCTGAGACCTAGGGCAACTTTCAGTGAGAAGAAGCAACTGTGAGCTTCCAAAAGGCAAATTGCCAGTAACTGAGGATGGTGACTACACAGGGTATCTGGGCCATGGTATCCACTCCACTGATGGGGAAACTAGCCATCTCTGCCCACATTCCATCCCAGCCTTCAAGAAAGAATGCCTCCTTCCTCCTCGACTTAAAATCAAAAGCTGCAATGAATATCAATAAATGAAAAGAGTATAGGCAAATCTGGGATGAAGCTAAAATATAGAAGATAGTGAGGAGTAACTGGGAAATGTGATGGGCATGTCCCCTTTATGCATTTTAGAACTCTCAAGGAGTGTTTCTCAAGCTGTGGTTCACAAGCTTTCCTGGACTGGTCTCTTAATGTGTTAAAGGTGATAACGTGCCACTCAATATGTTTGTTTTTGAAATGAATTATCAATTTGCTCATGAATATTTCATAAAAAATAAAACAAAAAAGTCAACAACCACTATCTTTTTACTACCTAATCAAAATCAGCTCAAGTATCTCCATTCTTTCCAAGGAGAGGTTTTTCTTACTGAATTTCATATGAATTTGTACCAGCTTGGCCTCAAGACAGAAATATTTCAAGTCATTCTTTTGTCATAGTGAGCCTTACTATTTGTATTATCGTCTTTCCTTCTCACAAGCACTTAGTGAGTTCCTATTCTGTGTCAGGTATTATCTTATACCCTGTCAGGGAGGCAAAACTTTTTTTCTATACCATCTACCCTTTATTACTGCCACCACAAGGCACAGATGACTTTGCTAGGACAATGCCAGTGGAAAGGGAGAGGCAAAATGCAGAGCACAATTAACTCTAATGTTAAGGAGCATGTGAAGACAACATTATATACTGATTTTTCTAGATTCTAGAAATCTGGAATCTAGAAGTATTGTCCTTCTAGGTTGGTAGCTAGAGAGAGACACAGGGTGGTGGGAAGGTGTATTTTATTTGTCTGTTTTGCATCTTATTCTGTACTGGGAGAAACTGAGTATGTTTAAATGCTAATGAGAAGGAACAAGGAAGTTAGTAGACAACACTGAAGCTAAAAGAGATAGGATCATTTCCCTGAAGAGAAGTAAGAAATGGGATTTGCCTCAGACTAAAGGAATAGTACTTCTTCAACTGCTGTTGGGGAAAGAAGTGAGAGCAAGAAGCCACAAAGTTAAAGAGAGTTGGATTAGTCCAGCATTATGGTTTGTCCAAATGATACACAAGACAGTGAAGAATTTAAAGGAGGTAAAATGTTTATCCAAGTGACTAATTAAGAAGACATATCTAGCATCTCTACTGAAGTAGAAGAGGGGATGAAAACCAAAAACAACTGATTGTTTGAGAGACAATGAAAAAGTCTAAAGATGGGAGATGTCAAATGGATATTAAAAGCAGATGTTGAAGGAGGGAGAGAGAGAGAGAGAAGTAGCAAGAGCTCACACTTACTATATTCCAGCCATTGTTCTAAGTGGCCCTAGAATTATAATAAAAATAACCCTAGGAGGTATAATACTGTTATTTCCCACATTTTATATGCAAGAATTGAGGTACTCAGTGGTTAAATCATGTGTTCAAGGTCACACAACTACACAGTGATACAGCTGTTCAAATGCAAAGATCCATCCAAATTTAGGACACAAGAGATCATCCCAAAATACTTGGATAAAACACAACTCTTTCCTGCCCCTATGACATTTTTAAAAATCTTCACTGTGAGTTTTCTTTTTTGTTGGGTGTTCTCTGTGATTCGAGCTACATGTTTGCCATTGCTCCAGGAATGTCAGTTAAGGACACCACAGCCGAAGCAACCCTGTCTTATAGTCCCATCATTAGCAGAAATATAAAAAGTCTTAGTCACTTGGGCAAATGTGTAGTCTCTGAGTTCAAAGCCCCAGCCTCAAAATACAGTTATTTGCTTTATTATCTGTTTTCTCTTCAGAGCCCTCGTGCTAGGAGGGGTCTGTGTACTCAAGACAAAGTACTCAAACTAAGTACACAGTACCTGCTCATCTACAAGAGCTGTTAAACAAATGTCTTGGGGCTTTCTTTTTTTTTCTAGTTTTTTTTTATTTTAATCATTGTTCAAATACAGTTTTCTCCTTTTTACTCCCAATCCAGTCCCCCCTCCCACCCTCCCCACTTCCCTCCCATTATCACCCTCCCCTTAGTTTATGACCGTGTGTCCTTTAAGTTTGTTCCTGTGAACCCTTCCCACTGTCCCCGTAAATTCCCTCTTCTCTCCCCTCCGGTCACTGTCAGCCTGTCCTCTATTTCAGTGTCTTTGGTTATATTTTGCTTGTTTCTTTGTTTTGTTGTTTAGGTTCCTGTTAAAGGTGAGATCATATGGTATTTGTCTTTCAATGCCTGGCTTATTTCACTAAGCATAATGCTTTCCAGCTCCATACACGCTGTTGCAAAGGGTAGGAGCTCCTTCTTTCTTTCTGCTGCATAGAATTCCATTGTGTAAATGTACCATAGTTTTTTGATTGATTCATTTACTGATGGGCATCTTGGTTGCTTCCAGCATCTAGCTATTGTAAATTGTGCTGCTATGAACATTGGGATGCATAGGTTCCTTTGAATTGGTGTTTCAGTATTCTTAGGATAGAGTCCCAGCAGTGGAATTGCAGGGTCAAAAGGCAGATCCATTTTTAGTTTTCTGAGGAAGTTCCATACTGCTTTCCATAGTGGTTGTACCAGTCTGCAGTCCCACGAGCAATGCCCTAGGGTCCCCTTTTCTCTACAACCTCTCCAACACTTGTTGTTTGTTGCTTTGTTTATGATGCCCATTCTGTCTGATGTGAAGTGGTATCTCATTGTGGTTTTAATTTGCATGTCTCTGATAGCTAGTGATATTGAACATCGTTTCATGTGTCTTTGGATTTTCTTTATGTCCTCCTTGGAGAAGTGTCTGTTCAAGTCCTTTGCCCAGTTTTTAATTGGATTCCTTGTCTTCTTAGAGTGCAGTCTTGTAAGTTCTTTATATATTTTGGAGATTCAACCCTTGTCTGCGGTATCATTGGCAAATATGTTTTCCCATACAGTTGGTTCTCTTTTTATTTTGATACTGTTTTCTTTAGCTGTGCAGAAGCTTTTAATTTTGATGAGGTCCCATTTGTTTATTCTTTACTTTATGTCCCTTGCTCTAGCGGACAAGTCAGTAAAAAAGTTTCTGCGTGAAATATCTGAGATTTTCCTACCTACGTTCTCCTCTAGGACTTCAATGGTGTCACGGTTTATATTTAAGTCTTTTATCCACCTTGAATTTATTTTTGTATATGGTGTAAGTTGGTGCTCAAGTTTCATATTTTTGCACCTGGCTGTCCAGTTCTCCCAACACCATTTGCTGAAGAGGCTACTTTTATTCCATTTTATGTTGCTGCCTCCTTTGTCAAATATTAATTGACCATAGAGACTTGGGTTTATCTCTGGGCTCTCTGTTCTGTTCCATTGGTCCATGGGCCTGTTTTTATGCCAGTACCAGGCTGTTTTGATTACAGTGGCCTTGTAGTATAGTTTAGTGTCGGGTATTGTAATCCCTCCTACTTTACTCTTCTTTCTCAAAATTGCAGCAGCTATTCAGGGTCATTTATAATTCCATATAAATTTTCGAAGTGTTTGTTCTATGTCTGTGAAATATGCCATTGGTACTTTAATAGGAATTGCATGGAATGTGTAAATTGCTTTGGGTAGTATGGACATTTTGATGATATTAATTCTTCCAATCCATGAACACGGTATATGTTTCCATTTGTTTGTGTCTTCCTTGATTTCTTTCCTCAGTGTTATGTAGTTTTCTGAATAAAGGTCTTTTACCTCTTTAGTTATGTTTATTCCTGGGTATTTTATTTTTCTTTTTGCTATTTCAAATGGGATTTTTTCCTTGATCTCTGCTTCTGCTGTTTCATTGTTGGTGTACAGAAATGCCTTTGATTCTGGATATTGCCTTTGTATCCCGCTGTTTTGCCAAATTCATTTATTAGGTCAAGCAGTTTTTTTGTGGAGTCTATAGGATTTTCTGTGTACACTGTCATGTCATCTGCAAACAGTGACAGTTTTGTTTCCTCCTTTCCTATTTGGATGCCTTTTATTTCTTTTTCTTGTCTGATTGCTGTGGCTAAAACTCCCAGTACTATATTGAATAGAAGTGGTGAAAGTAGACAGCCTTGTCTTGTTCGTGATCTTAGTGGAAAAGATTTTAGTTTTTGGCCATTGAGTCTGATGTTGGCAGAAGGTCTCTCACATATGGCCTTTATTATGTTGAGGAATGCTCCCTCTATTCCCACTTTGCTGAGTGTTTTTATCATGAATGGGTGCTGTACCTTATCAAATGCTTTTTCTGCATCAATTGACATGGTCATGTGGTTTTTGTCTTTGCTTTTGTTTATGTGATGTATTACATTTACGGACTTGCGAATATTGAACCATCCTTGCATCCCTGGAATGAATCCCACTTGGTCATGGTGTATGATCTTTTTTATGTATTGTTGGATGCGGTTTGCCAGTATTTTGTTGAGGATTTTAGCGTCAATGTTCCTCAGTGATATTGGCCTGAAGTTTTCTTTCTTTGTTGTGTCTTTATCTGGTTTTGGAATTAGGATGATGTTGGCCTCATAAAAAGAGTTTGGGAGATTCCCATCTTTTTGGATTTTTTGGAATAGTCTGTGAAGGATAGGGGTTAGCTCTTCCTTAAATGCTTTGTGGAATTCTCCTGTGAAACCATCTGGTCCAGGGCTTTTGTGTGTTGGGAGTTTTTTTGATTACTGCTTCAATTTCTTTTGTTGTTATTGGTCTGTTCAGGCTTTCTGCTTCTTTTTTCATTGAGTTTTGGAAGATTATATTTTTCTAGAAATTTGTCCATTTCACCTAGGTTTTCAAATTTCTTGGCATACAGCTGTTTGTAGTAATTTCTTACAATCCCTTGTATTTCTGTGGTATCTGTTGTAATCTCTCCTCTTTCATTTCTGATTGTGTTTATTTGGGTCTTCTCTTTTTTTTCTTGATGAGTCTGCTTAAAGGCTTGTCGATTTTGTTTATCTTTTCAAAGAACCAGCTCTTGGATTCATTGATCCTTAGAATTGTGCTTTTAGTCTCTATGTCATTTAATTCTGCTCTGATCTTGGTTATTTCCTTCCTTCTGCTTGCTCTGGGCTGTCTTTGTTGTTGTTCCTCGAGTTCTTGTAGACGTAGGGTTAGGTTGTTTGAAGAGTTTCTAACTTTTTTAGGTGGGCCGATATCTCTATGAACTTCCCTCTCAGGACTGCCTTGGCTTTGTCCCATAAGTTTTGGGTTGTTGTGAGTTCATTTTCATTAGTTTCCAGAAACCTTTTGATTTCTTCCCTAATATCATTCCTGACCCATTCATTGTTTAATAGCATGCTATTTCATCTCCATGATTTTGAGTGTTTTGGGTTTGTTTTCCTTGGGGTTGGTTTCTAGCTTCAGTCCCTTGTGATCCGAGAAAATGCTTGGTATGATTTCCATTTTTTTTAAATTCTTGAGGCTTGTTTTGTGTCCTATCATGTGGTCCGTCTTTGAGAATGTTCCGTGTACATTTGAAAAGAATGTATATTTAGCTTCTTTTGGATGGAGGGCTCTGTGTATATCAGTAAAGTCCATTTCCTCAAGGGTATTGTTCAATGCCACAATATCTTTGTTGATATTTTGTTTAGAAGATCTGTCCATTTTTGATAGTGGGGTGTTAAAATCTCCCACTATAATTGTGTTGTTGTCCATATCTTTCTTGAAGTCCTCTAAGATTTTCTTTATGTATTTGGGTGCTCCTATGTTGGGTGCATATATATTTACAATATGTATGTCTTCTTGATGGATTCTTCCCTTGAGTATTATGAAGTGACCTTCTGGGTCTCTCTTTATGGACCTTTTTTGGAAGTCTATTTTGTCTGATATGAGTATTGCTACCCCGGCTTTTTTTTTCCTGTCCATTTGCTTGGAAGATTTGTTTCCAGCCCTTCACTTTCAGCCTCTGTAGGTCTTTTTATCCTGAGGTGGGTCTCTTGTAGACAGCAGATATGTGGGTCATTTTTTCTTATCCAATCAGCTATTCTATGTCTTTTGATTGGAGCATTTAATCCATTTACGTTTACGGTTATTATTGATAGGTACTTATTCATTGTCTTTTATGTACGTGTGTTCCTCTCTCTCTCTCTCTCTTTTCCCTCCCTTCCTTAAAGCAGTCCTTTTAGAATCTCTTGCAGAGCTGGTTTGGTGGAGGTGTATTCTTTTAGACTTTTTTTGTCTGGGAAGCTTCTTATTTGGCCTTCTTTCTTGATCAATAGCCTTGCTGGATATAGTAGCCTTGGTTGCAGACCTCTGGTTCTCATTACCTGGAGTATTTCTTGCCATTCTCTTTTGGCTTGAAGTGTTTCCATTGAGAAGTCAGCTGTTAGCCTTATTGGGGCTCCCTTGTATGTTACTTCCCTTTTCTCCCTTGCTGCCTTTAAGATTCTCTCTTTGTCTTGAAATTTTGTCATTGTAATTATGATGTGCCTTGGGGTGGGTCTCTTTGGGTTCCTCTTGATTGGGACTCTCTGTGTTTCCTGGATTTGTGTGACTTTTTCTCTCATCACATTAGGGAAGTACTCCTTCATTACTTGTTCAACTAGGTTTTCGATCCCTTGCTCTTCTTCTTCTCCTGCTGGTATCCCTATTATACGGATATTATTACGTTTCATATTGTCTTGCATTTCTCTTAATACCTCTTCTTTCTTTCTGAGCCTCTTTTCCTTTTCTTGCTCTTTCTGGATGCTGTTTTCTACTTTTTCATCCAGCTGGCTAATCTGATGTTCTGCTTCATCAATCCTGCTTTTCATTCGTTCTACTGTGTTCTTCAGTTCAGAAATTGTATTCTTCATTTCCTCTTGGCCTTTGTTGAGAGTTTCTATTTCCTTTTTTGTGTTTATATAGTTTGCAGTGAGATTGATGTAGTTTCCCTCTAATTTCTGATAGCTCATTGTGAGTTCATTGAATTTCCTGGTAATCATTGTTTTGAACTCACTATCTGATAGTTGAGTTGCCTCTATTTCATTTAGTATTTTTCCTGACCCTTCCTCGTTTTCCTTCAATTGGGGATTGTTTCTTTGTTTTCTCATTGTTTGTGGGTTTCTTCTTTTTTCTTCTTGTTTGTTAATTTGATCTGTTCTGATTCCCTGTAATTATGGTGTGAACTTCTGTGGTAGAATATTTGTGAGATTCAGCGGTGCAATCTCCTTCATGTATCCTGGTGTTCACACCTTCCCCCTACTCTTTTTTGTGATCAGTTGGAGGAGTAAGGCAAAATGGTTTGAAACAGCAAGACAGTATACTATGATATTTACTTTAGCAGCCAGTAGAGAAGAGATGGGTTATCCTTTGCCTCCTTATAGTGTTAACCGTGATCCTCCACCCCACTATCCACGTTTTAGAAAGAAGGGAAAGAAGGTAAGAGTCTTATTGGGGACAAGAGGATTGTTAGTTGGATCTAGAAAGCTGTGAGGCTGTGGGAGGTCAGATTCTAAGGTAGGGTTGGACTAAAGATTAGTATATAGGAGTAGTGAGTAAAAGAATAGAGACAACCCCCACAATAGTATAGTTCAGAAAATTGCAAAGTGGGCTGAGATCAGGTAGGGGGTATTGAGAAGCATTTACAATTGTATAGACTAGGTCTTACTAGCAGTAATAGTAAAGTGACAGTCTTGTGGCAGAATCAATGAGGTCTAGATAACAAGAATAAAGAGTATAGAACCTTGAGAGGTGTATTAATGGAACACAGATGAAGCATAGTAACTTATCAACACCTTCTGACTGAGATACCAGGGGGAACCTATCCAATGACAGTATAACCAGCCAAGCAAAGAAGATTATACAGAAAGAAAAAGAATACCAAAATATTATTAAAATAAAAAATGTCGGAAAAGTGAGAAAAAGATAATACAAATTTACAGTAACTTGCAAGATAAAAAAAAACAAAGGAAAGAAAAGCAAAAGATGTAGTGCAGGAGAGATAAATTTGGAGTGGAAAGAATATTAGGATGAATGGAAGAGAAACATAAGGGATTGCGAGATAAAAATAATAAGAATTGAAAAATAAAATGTCACATAAAACACAAGATAAAATCAATCAACCAACAACAGCCAGAGAAACCAAACTAAACCAAACAAAACAAAAAAAAAAAAACCCAAAAAAACCTTCTTGTTGGTTTCTAACTGGCCAGACCAGTTTTTCTGATCTTGCTGGCTTCAGCTGGCTGAGGGACCTTTGAAATGCTTCTCTCTCTCCCAGCCAGATCTCAGCAAGTCTGTCAGGTACCCTGGGTGCTCCCAAACACACTGGCTCCTTGGATCTCACTTCCACATTCTTCCAGACTCTGGGGTCCTGCAGGTTTCCAGCTCTATGCTCTCAGGAGGCACCCAGGCGATGTTTTGGGATTCACTGCGCCCTCCCTGGGGATCGTAAAAGGGCGCGCTCCTCCCCCAAACTTTTGGGATTCAGGGTCTAGGATCGCCCTAAGCGCCTCGCCGTGACCCTTCCGGGTTCAAAGCACACGTGAGTCAGTCTTCCCGACGGTGCGCGAGCCAAGCCGTTTCCAGCTCTGTGTTCCCGCGGAACCGCACTCCGACCGGGTGTTGGTGCCTTTTCCGGCTCCCCCGGTCGGGCTGGCTGGAAATTTCTGAGCCACTACTGTAGGAACTCACCAAGCGCCATGTCCCTCCCGGGATCGCAGCGCGATTCAGGCCTCCCTAGGGGGGCAAACTGAGCACGGCCCAGCTCTGTGCTCTCCACCGATCTGCACTTCCACCGGGCTAGGGGTGCAGGCGCTCTTCCAGGCTGCCTCTGGTCCTGTCGACTAGAGGCCCTCACTTCTCCCAGGTCTCTGGGTAGGTGTTCATAGACCCTGGGTGTTTTTTTCCCAGTCCAACTGGCCAATCTGTTCCTTCTAGCAACACGTTCTCCCCTGGAGTTGCTCACCCCCCGTATTCGGGTGAGGGAGCAGCGACTTCCCTCTCCCGGGAGCCCTAGGGCAGGCCCCAGAGCACTGGGCGGGCCTGGGGTCTGCACACCCCTAGACCCCGCGCTGATCCCTGGGCCCCTTTTGTCCTGTAGCAGTCTCCTTACCGTCTGGTTTTCCAGTGAGTGCAATAATTTTTGATGTCCTGCTTTCAAAAGTGATTCGGTAACCTAGCCCATTTGCTCTGTTTCTCCACCGATCCGCGAGTTTTCCCCCTCTTCACAGAAGCTGAGAAAAACGCTGCCTAGAGTAAAGCCGCCATCTTCTGTCTCCCGGGCTTTCTTAAGTTTCACTATACTGGCGGGGGGCTGTGAAAAGAAATTGTATTTGTGTCCCATTTATGCCACCTAGTAACTGTAACCCTGTCCATGATATTTAAGCATCCTGAGTCTTTGTTTTTTGATCCATAAGTTAAAGATAGAAATGGTATGAATATGCTCATTCCTCCAAAGTGGTTAACAGAGCCTGGCTCATAGTAAGACCCACTCACAGTGGTAGTAGTGGTATTGGTTCTAGAAGTTGGCAGTAATAGTAGTAATAGTAGCAGTTATTGATACACTTATTATTTGAGTTTCCTCACTACCCATTCACTCATTCTCCCTCCCAAACCTGTCCCTCCACTGAAAAAGTTCTCACCAAAATCATCTACATCATCTTTCATGTTAAATCTAATAAATCCTTCACAGATCATATCCAACAGAGCCTCTTGCTAGAAGTTATAGAGTTAGTGAATGATGAAACTGAGATTCAGATTCAGGCTTGGTGTTCCTCAAGTCCTAGACCCTCTTCTCAACATACTTTACACACTTAGCCAGTGCAATCATATCCATTTCACTAACTTCGAAGACCATTTCTGAGTGTTTATGGTGTGTCAAGTGCCATGTTAAGCGTATATGAGTATATTGTATGTATGCGTGTATGTATGTGTGTGTGTATAGATAGATGGTTACTTTTTTATGTTGAATATGAAATTAATATGTTTATTTTGAATATATTTTTCTACTTAATTACTATTTTTATTGCTTCTGTTAGAAAATCTGTCTTTTATAATTTTTAAATTATTTTATTGTTGTTCAATTACAGTTGTCTGCATTTTTCCCCCACCACTCTCCCTACCCCAGCCAAACCCCCCTCCCTCCTTTGCTTCCACCCTCCCACTTGGTTTTGTCCACGTGTCCTTTATAGTAGTTCCTGAAAACCCTTCCTCCCATTATCCCCTCACACCTCCCCTCTGGTTACTGTCAGATTGTTCTTACTTTCAGTGTCTCTGGTTATATTGTGCTTGCTTTTTTCTTTTGCTGATTATGTTCCAGTTAAAGGTGAGATCATATCATATCTGTCCCTTACCACCTGGATATGGATACTTTTAAAAAAGATTTATTTATTTATTTGTTTGTTTGTTTGTTTGTTTGTTTTTAAAGAGAGGAAGGGAAGGAAAAAAGAGAAGGAGAGAAACATCAGTGTGTGGTTGCCTCTCACGCGTCCCCTACTGGGGATCTGGCCCACAACCCAGGCATGTACCCTGACTGGGAATAGAACTGGCCACCCTTTGGTTCAAAGGTCAGTGCTCAATGCACTGAGCTACACAAGCCAGGATGATAGATGGATACTTTTAATGTCAGTAATTGTCTTATGAGATAGGTGTTATGATTCTAACATCTGCATTTACATGGAGAAACTGAGGCTCAGAGAAATTAAGTTAATTGCTCCAGTTTGCTTTGCTAGTAAGTGAAGAAGTCATTATCTGAACCGAAGTCAATCTAATTTCAAAATAATTGCTGTTAGCCATTACATTATACTACAGTACATTTCCCATAGTACAGTACATTTCCCTTTGACTTTATATAAGATTAAAATTAACTAAACCGAATTGGAACTCAGATCTAAGGTTTACTGAAATATGAATATTTATATTATGATGTGATAGATGCAGATCAGTCAAAAGATTAAGGACTAGAGGGACCTTTGGAATGGACCTCTGCCCTTATTCTTTATTCTCACCTGTACGGCCTGGCTCTTTTCATCAGAGGCCCCTTCATACTTCTCTGACTGTGCCACACACTCCCCCACCTCCAGAGCTTTGCTCTTGCTGGTCCTCAGCTCTTCATTTCTCTCTCCCATCCTTGCTGGATGAAATCCTACTCATTTTTCTTGGCCAAGATACACAGTCTTGTGTGATACCTTCCTTAACTTGGTTAAGATAAAATCAATTGCTCTAAAACAAAGAGTAGAGCTGCATGTGCAGAACTGCTAATCCCAAATGCTGGCTCTGAAATAATGAAGGCCAAATCCAAGCACCTTTTATAACCATCAGCCTGTTAGAGTCTAGTTGGAGACACTACCACTTCATTCATGACAGGCAGGGGCAGGCAGAAAACTGGGGTTTTAACTTTTTCTTTTTCTTTTTCTTTTTTTTGATGTTCTTTTACATCAGTTTTTCCTTTTTTTTAAAGATTTTATTTATTTATTTTTAGAGAGGGAAGGGAGGGAAAAAGAGAGAGAGAGAGACATCAGTGTGCAGTTGCTGGGGGTCATGGCCTGCAACCCAGGCATGTACCCTGACTGGGAATCGAACCTGCAATGCTTTAGTTCGCAGCCCGAGTTCAATCCACTGAGCTATGCCAGCCAGGGGGGTTTAACTCTCAAGTTCAATTAAACTCTGGTCTCAGTTCTCTGAAGATCAAAATGTCCAATCATCTACTTCTTTCACAAGAGATGAAGAGTGAGCCTGTGCTCACCCTCAGCATGGCCATAATTGTACCAACAACTCACCTATATCTACTAAAACAGAAGATAGGACCATTCAAAGAAAGAGCAATGACTGCTGCTGCCCTAAGTAATATCTACTATTTTATGATTCAGCATGTCTCTATGCATGGTTCTTCTAAAGAGTATAAATATTTCACACTAAATTATAGTTACTAGAAGGATATTTTAAGTCTAAGTTGGAATTCATACAATTAGTGTCTAAAATCACCTTGAAGAGAGAAAAGGAAACATTTTGACTACCTACATAACACTTTTTAAGTAGCTTACAGAACATTCCTTAAATTAATAGTGATTTCCACATGGAAGTAAAATAGTATATATAATTTTTACATTAAAATGAAATATTATAAAATATAATTAAGAGGCTTATTAGCATTCTCAAATTTTAGGAGTGGAATGAAAAGGTATGAATTGAGAAGCTTATTAAACTAGATGGGTGATTGCTGTATCTGTTTCTTAATTATGAAACATTTATACCCCTGATGTCATAGACCATGCAGTATTTGTGCCAGACATGCAACAAAATCTATATTTGATATTTAGGCAACATGACAGGGGAAAAAAACTATTCTCTAAATTGATTCTAAAATTATCTTCAATTTAAGGTATTATCTCAGAATTGTACATAAAGCTCTAAATTCAAGACAAAGTAAGATTATTTTTACCTGAATTACCATAGAATTTGCTTCAGGTCTAGTCAGTTTGCCAATAGAGATAGCCAGAGTTTTATTAAGTACTTCTCTAACTGAATGATAATTTTGCTATAGACCTTTGCCCTCTCTGACCCCCACTTGCTTATTTTTAGAAAGAAACCCATTTGTCTTTAAACATTAAAATACAACTGAATCTTTTATCACCAATGTCAGTATAGAGGTCTTCCAGCAGAGACCAGATTATAAACTAGTGAAAAAGCAGCTTTCTATAAGAATCTTTCATTTGTTTTAAACATGTAGGTGAGAATCAAGTAAAGTCCTAAGGAAGAGAGTTCTCAAACTATATCATGCACAAAAGAATCCTTGGGAAATTCTTTGCCTCACCCCCCAGATGCTGAATAATCCAGATGCTGGGTAAGTATAGGGTGGAATCAAGAAATCTGCACTTTAATGAGCTCCTTCAAGCTTTTCTTATGTAAATTGTCCCCAGATTTCACTTAGACATAATTCGCCCTGAGAGCTCTTCCTCAGACACTCTGGGATTATATTTTATTGTAACCTACAGGTCATGATGTATAAAAGGAGTTTGAGTATTGGAGCTGATGGCCTGAGTTTGACTGTAGATTCTGCCATTTACCAGCTATGTGGCTTTGGGCAAATCACTTCATCTCTCAGATCCTGTTCCCTCATCTACAAACAAAGGACATTAATCTTTGACAAGTACTTCCTAGGATTCTTAGGCACTTCAGATTAGATAATGGCTATGCATTGCACCAACGATATTACGTGTTCACTAAATTCTTTTCACTTTCCTCATGAACACACAACTAGACTGACTTTCTTAGTCTCCTGGTTATATTTGGTGAGGCCAAGTGGCCATGCTCTGGCCCATGGAAGATGATGTATGTTACTTCCCTCCAGACTCCCCAGCACCAGCACTACTGGCTCTCTCTTTCCTTTTTGTCATCTAGATGTCAATTCTCAGAGCAATCTTGAGAACCATGTGTAGTACATGGTCAGCTTTTGACCCAAATGACTGCTTAGAGCTCAGCCTCCTCTCCATCTCCCTGCATTGGACAAAAAGGTGCACAAGAAATAAACTTTATTGGGATAACTCACTGAGGTTTGGGAGTCATTGGTTACTGCAGTTAGTCTACTCTGTGAAGCATAAATTTGTATATAGATATGATATTAAATCAAAAGACACCAACCAGAGCAGTGAAAAAGAAAAACTAATAAGCCAGGCTGCCTTTTTTTTTAGAGTAGATATTGGATCTTAGAAAGGCCTTCTGCTCACAGATACCTCTTTACTATATGTTCCCTTGCTCCATTGGGCCTTTTGCTGACAGTGGATAAGAGAGCACAAGAAGCAAGATTGGAGAATGAAGACATTGGCAGCAGTGAATACTAAGGACCAGGTATAGAGGCATGTATGCCTGAATGGAGGGTGGCAGACTAAGCTAGCAGAAGTCCATGATTTGTACCTTGGATTCAGTAGCCATGGAACATGCAGGTAACAAGTGTTAAGTAGAGCAGCAAAAACAGAAAATATGCATTTTGTCCTGATCCAACAAATGTGCAGAAGCAAGTGACCAATATGTGCTATGAAATTGCAGAGGATGTGTTCAAAGATCGAGGAGGTCGTTCTTCTACACCATTTGAAATTCTAGGCATTATTCACATAATCTCCAATGTCACCTCTTTTAGAAAACCTTCAATGAAATTAATTTGTAATCTGGAGTCTGAGTACCCAAGTGGTATAAGAATGAACTTCCACAGGGTTCTTGAACTCTCCGAACTTGACTGCAAAATTAAGTGACCATACTTCTGGTGATAGAGTCCTTACTTTCATCAGCTTTATAAAGCAATCTATGAAGCAAAAAAGTTTAAGAATCACTTCACTGGTTTTGTGAACACTTGAAATGCAGGTGTTTGTATCTACCTTCTTACATGCTCTGCACAAAGTAGGTTCTTAGTAAATTATCATTGAAGGGATACATCTGTCTCAGATTCTCCAAGTTGAAATTGCCCTCTTGGTCTTTGTGATTCTCAAATCACTTGGTTTATAAGTCTTTTTGGGTTCCAGACTGCATTGCATCTATGTTCATTGTTTACTTGATATTTTTCTCCTCTCAGGGTAGGAATAAGCAAGGTAAGATACATATTTGTATTCTCAAACAGTGTCTCACACAACAAATAACTGAAGATACACATTACCTCATTTAATTTTGACAACACTTATGAAAAATACCAACTATTATCATCCCCTTTTACTGACAGAAAACTAAAGCTTGGAAAAATGAGTCAATTTATTGAAGGTCATGTAGATAGTAAGTAGAGAGCCTTCAGTCAAATTCTTGTCTATCTGATTATTTGCAATATTATATTATATTATATTATATTATATTATATTATATTATATTATATTATGCTGCTATAGCTGTCCTTCAGTATTGTTGGATTGAACTAACTGGACCTGAACTAAATTTTATGGGCATGAAATAGGCATTAGTTAGCAGGCCATCAGAAACCCCTGATCTATTCCAATCTTCTGATTATACAGGTAGGAAAATGAAAACTTAGCATGAAAGAGTGACTTGCCCAAAGTCAGGCAACAAATAAGTGATTAAGCTAAGTGTCCTGTCTCCTGATTTGGTGCTTTTTCTTCCATATATTCTGTTCCTCCCTTGTTTTGTTTGTTCATGCTGCACTTGAGTAAGATCAAAGTCAAATCCAGGTAAATTGTTATACAAAGGTATGCTATGTCTTTACAGCTCAATTTAGCTTGTTAAATATTTCAACATATCCCTTGACAACTGGTAATGATCATGGTTCCTGCTGAGACAATGTGTTTTCATATATCTAATTTTCCACATTTTTTATCCAGATATTCTTTTTAAAATGAAAGTAGAAATGTGTCAAATCTTATAATAAATGTAGTCTACTTAATTCACATAAATTACAGCTCTTCCTTAATAAATTAAATATTGAGGAGACTAGATCCTTTCAATGTGTCCAAAAGAACATTGTCACTTGGCATAACTTAAGAGGTCAAAGTGTGCATTTTATAAAAATAATCCATATCCAGTATTTCTGATCCAGTTCACTCTCAGCTTCTATAGCTCATAAAACTTACCTAAGACTCTTGTTGAGCTACATACAGAGCTAAATATGATTAGCAAAGCAGAATCATAACTTGTGTCTAAGAATTATTGGACAGATATTCAGAATTGGTGCACATGATTAAACTAAAAATATAACCAGCAGAGGCTGCATGTGGTTGTTTCTGTATGACTTCAACACATGTCTTCAAATTAGATAATTTTAAAAATCAAATTATTTTGTTACTGACATTACCAAAACAAATCTATTAAAAACAAATAAATATCCCCAAATCTCAAAAAGCTAATTCAATGTATGGTTAATTAACTTTTCCTTTATTTTTGACCTAAATGCTTGAAAATAGTATCATTTTGTCTCTCTTAACTGACTAAGGTCAACTACTGAGCTAGTTAAACTGATAGTGACATCAGTCATAAAAATAATGTTTGATACAGATAAACAGAAAAGAAGAAACAGTGAATTAAGGATCAAATGTATATTCACTTAGTTTAAACACAATAAATCAAGCCCATCACATAATAAAAAATTCAGCTTTCTGTACGAATTTTAGTAAATGTTTTCTGATGATTTTATTAACAGATTTAGAAAAGCAGGGAGTACCAAAAGCTAACAGATAAATATTATGACAACATTTTAAAATGATGCAACCATATCATTAAAGGGAAAATGTATGCTAGAAATGCAATATAAGTTAAAATGTTCATAAGTAAAATTAATTCCTTCAACAAGCATTAATTGAGTGCTTTGCAATTGAGTAAAGGCCAACAGGCCCAGTGGTGCATAGGTTGGAGAGCTGACTAAGGCAAGAAGTACACAGTCCTACCCTCCAGGAGATCTCAGCCTAGAGGTGGTGATAGCAGTGTAGACCTACATGTAATAAAAGGTGTCCAAGAAAAGAAACAGATGGAACACAGTGGGAGTTCAGGGAAGGAAGAGAGTAATTCCATTAGGGGAGATATTTGAAATCACATAGTATCTAGAGCTAACACTCCAGTGAAAAGACAGACAGCCAAGCTGCTGGACATACTACTCTCTCTAAAGCAGTATAATCAGTTTATGCTGCTGGTGTAAATGCTCCTACAGGGGCACAAGTAAGGCTAGAAAGATCTCAAAGGTCTTATGTGATCTGGGCTTAAATAATACTAGAACATAAAGCTGGAGAGATCAGTAGGGACTAGATCATTTAAGGTCTTAAAGACCATGTTATGCATTTAAATTTTGTCCTGTGGACAATGGGGAGCCATGAAAGGATTGCAAGCAGAGAAGTGGCATGATCATAATTTGTACTTGAGAATTATAACTTGGGCAACAATGCAGAAAATAGATTGGAATGGAAAGGAGCAGGAGAGAAGGTAGAAAAACTCATTGACTCAGTTTTTAAGTTCAAGATGATGATAGCCTAAGAAGTCAGTCAGTGGTGGTGAGGCCAGAGAAAGCAAAATTTATTTGACAGTGGAATTGAAACAGAAATGATAAGTCTAATACAGCTAGATAGAATTGACTAGACATGGTAAGTGACTGGATTTGGGGATGTAGGAAAAAAGAGTCAAAATTACCACTCATGTTTTAGCTAGGCTGATTATGTAGTGAGCAATAGCATTTTATTAAGATATAAAACACAGAAGAAACATTTCAATGGGAGTGGTGGCAAGGGTTGGAAACTGGGGAAAAGAAAGCAAAAAACTAATCAAACTTCATGAGAACTAGAATCACTCTATTTTTTGTCATTGAGGCCCCTGTGCCTGGCTCAAGAAATACTGGAATGAATGAATGAATGAATGAATGAATGAATGAATTGAATTATTGTTTTGAAGTATCAATGAAAGGATTTGAATCTGTGGACTCCACTATAGAGTTAAAGACAAAGCTCTTCTCATGCATTGACTTAATAGTTATTGAGCACCTACGATATACCAGGTCAAATTCTAGGTACTGAGGAATCAGTGAGCGAAACAGTGGCAGACCTGTATCATGAACTTATATTCTAGTTAGATGTGACAGACAATAAACAAACATAATTCTTCAGTTGGTGATAAATAGTATGAAGAAAAATTAACCAGCATAATAGGGTTAGAGGGTAACTGGATCCTTTTCATGTAAAATGGTCAGAGGTAGTCTCTCTTAGAAGATGATACATGAACAGAAACATGAAGTGGGAAATGTGACCATCTATCTGGGTGAAGAGTATTCCAGTCAGAAGGAATAGCAAGTGAAAAAGTCATAAAGCAGGAGCCTGCTTAACACTTTCATATTCAAACAACAGCAAGAAGGCAAGTGTGACTTGGGGAGAGTGAGCAAGAGGAATGGTAGATATAAGATGAGATCACAGAAACCAAGGACTCGATTCTGAAGAACTTTAGAAGCTAATGTAAGGACTTTGGCTTTTTCGCTGAATGATATAAACTCCATTGGATGTTTTTTAGTAGAGGAGTGACATAGTCTGACACATTTTAGCAGGATAACTCTGCTGTGTAGAGAATAGTTCATAGAGTAGCAAGAGCAGAAGCCAGCAGACTGGTTAGAAGACACTTGAAGTTATCCAAGCAAGAGATCATGATGGCTTGCACTGAAGTAGAAACATTTGAGATGGTATGGTTCTGTTTTTGGTTTTGTTCTGATTTGAGTTTTATTTATTTTTTGAAGGTAAAACTGGTCAGATTGACTGGAATATTGGTTATGGGGTGTGAGGTAGAAAAACACACAAAGCTGATTCTAAAGCACTTGGTTTACACAACTCAACAACATTGTCGTTTATTGAAATGAAGACTGTAGGAAAAATAAGCTTCAGGCTGAGGTATCAGTACTTTGGTGCTAGACATGGCCCCAAATCTATGTTTGGAATGCTTATTAGTGTATAGTTGACAGCTAAGTATACAAATCTGCAGTTCAGGTAAGAATTCCAGGAAAGAGGTAAAAATGTAGAAGTCATCAGTATATTGATGAGATTTACTGGATAGAACTACCTTCACCAAAGAGAATAAAAATAAATCCTTGACTAGTCCTTGGGACATCATAATGTTTAGTTGTCAGCAGGATAGAGAAAATCTAAGCAAACAGCAAGAGAGGCCAGTAAGGTAGGAGAAACAACAAAAATTAGAATCAAGGAGGGAGCAATCAACTTTTCAAATGTCGTGGACAGGTCAGTTAAGGGGATAACTGAACACTAATCTTTATATTTGGCAACTGGGAAGTCACTTGTGAACTTGACAACAGCTGTTAGTGGAGTGGAGTAGAGTGGTGGGGTTTGAATAAAAGCATGATTATACTGAATTCAAGACAAAATGGGAAAAGAGAAAGTGGAGGAAATAAGTGGTAATTAATATTTCAAATATCATTGATGTAAAAAGGATAGAAATAGGACAACCTGGTCAGAAAGAGAGTGGAGAGTGTAAATCATGTAGGATCTTGCAGGTCAGAATTAGTACTTTGGGTTTTACTCTTAGAGAGGTGGGGAATGATTATCCTAGAACAGAATGCTGAGGAACCCCAATACATAGAGATCTAGAAGGGAAGAGGGAATTAACATAGACTGAAAAGCTATTAATGAGGTAGAAAGGAAAATCAGGAAGATATTTATTCAGAAGCCAAGACAGGAAACAATGGAGTAGTCAACTATATCAAATGCTGCTTTGAAGTATAGTGGGCTGGGGAGAGCTGAGACGATCAAGAGTAACAACAATCAGACACGCTGATCTAGGAAGGAGGAGATCAGGTCCAGTAGCATATACAGAGGGGGGTAATTGTGTGTGTGTGGTCATGTATGTAAACCATAGAATGCATAATAGTTCATTTTAGAATTACCAGCAATGATTGGGGATTTAAAGATTTAAACACTGGACTTTAAGGAACAAAGGATACCATTAAAGATTTGAAAGAAATGAATGGCCAGTATAATTCTAAAGGTGTAACAATGGTGATTAAAATTTGGATTGGAGTGACTAGGTTTGAAAAGTAAGTGGAATTCAGATCTTAATGACTTCAGAGCTAAAATTAGTGCACAATTACAAAAAATGATATCTTCTCCTTTTCCCACTACAATTATCTCCCGGCTCCCATCTCTCCTTGGTTTTTGAACTCCTCCTGAGATTTACTTAAGCCATCCTTTGAGGATGTACTTTTACTATGAGTTTCTTCATAGTACATCTCTTTTGGAATTATGTAACTATAAATATTAAAACATACCTTAGGAACTAGTAGAAGTTTTGAAGAGGAAGTTATCCTAACCTATGTCTCTCCCCTACAGGAATGTTTCTTGGGAAGTCTAAGAGAGAATTATTTTGTAAATGCAGAGTTAGGCAAAAGGTAAATAGCTGGAGATTTTTTTTTAAACCCTTCAACTGTGCCCAACTGATGTGCTGGGAGAAAATAATTTTTGTGGACATTGATCAAAGTGACCAGCTACAAGTTTACTGAGTAAATATGGAATAATCCTGCCTTGGATTCTCCCTCTACTTCCCCCACCCCTAAATTTTGTACAGACTCCAGCCCTTTTGCTAACATGCTTAATCTGCTTAAAATTTAACTTTCATTTATTGTGCAATCACATCGACTCATGGATTTGGTTAAACTAAAATATAATAGCTTATGTTTAGTGGAGTGCTCACTTGAAGTACTTTAATGCCATTTAATATTCACAGCAAACCTTTTTGTTAAGTGCTATAATTCTCCTATTTTACAAATGAGAAAACAGACAGAAAAGTAAGTTTAAGCAACTTGCTCAACATTACACACATAAATAGCAGTGGAGCCAGGATTAAAATCCAAGGGCCTGTGGCTCCAGAATCTATGCCTTTAACCACTAAGATCTACTGCTTTCCTAGGAATAGCATACCTTATTTCAGTCAATGTTTTTATTTCCATTTTATAGAAGAGGAAACTGAGGCTCAGAAGAAAGGATCAGTAGGTTGTTCAAAGTAATACAAATGGAAAACAAAGAATTTCCATGCTGAGCCTACCACTTTTTCCACATTTATATACACTTGAACTTAATATGTTTAGAGATTACTTTTTCTTTAATATAATAATTGCCAGATTTGTTCCTTGGTCTGTCTGAATAGGCATTGTTTAAAACTAAACTAAACAAAAAAGGTTCTTTTAGTGAATACATTTGGGAAAGCTAAAGAGGTGTCTTTTTAACAGGTCTTTTCAATACTTTTTACACTCATGTACTAATCTATCCCTTTGAAACTGTGGGGAGCAGGTATTTACAACTTAACCATGCAATTTGTTTTTTTTTTCAGAGCATCTTTACCAACAAAAACATAGAACATACTTAGATTGATGCATAACTACATTCCTAAACACACATATAGTACCTGATGACCTTAATTACATTAAAAGACAATCTGGCCCTGCCTGGTGTGACTCAGTTGATTGAGTGCTGGCCTGTGAACCAAAGGGTCGCATGTTTGATTCCCAGTCAGGGCACATGCCTGGGTTGCAGGCCAGATCCCCAGTAGGGGGCATGAGAGGCAACCAGACATCAATGTTTCTCTCCCTCTTTTCTCTCCCTTCCCTTCTCTAAAGTAAATAAATAAAATCGTTAAAATATATAAGAATATTTAAATCATAAGAACATAAGAATATAATAAATATTTTTATTGATTTTCAGCACATGTTAGCTCCAACAAGGTCTCACTTAAGATAATATCTGCTTCAATGACAGCACAATGTGATTATAGTGATGAGGAGATCCCAAGTCAAAAATTATTCCATGTCACCATTTTGACATAAAATGTAGAAATGATATTTTGGGATAGCACCAACCTTGGAGAACCTATAAGAAGGTATAAACCCCACCAATCATAAATAACCTAAGAATGTATTATGCACAAGAAAAGAATGAACTGAAATGCAAATGTTTTCTTTTCCTAAGTCACAATGACTTTGTGACTTAGTGCCAAACTTCATTGCTGTTAGGAAAAAAAGAAGAATCTTTATGTTTTATACAGACCAATTGAGATGCAACAGAAAAGGATCCATATAGAGTGGATATGCCTTAGGCTTAAAAAAGAGGAAAATAAAGAATACACACACTCTAATTTTTCACTCGGGTTTTATAGCCTGTTACAAAATCAAAAAATCATAGAATACTAGAGTTGGAAGAGATGATTCTGCTATTTGACTTATCAATCCCATCTATAAGAGCTCCCAAAAGTGGTTATCAAATACTTCCCTAAATGAACTAATGAGATAATGAGATACTATCTGTCATTACTATGGAATGTATACTGGTCATCTGGGAACCCTTGTATTACAATTAAAAGAGTACAGATTCTGGAAGCAAAATAGACTAGGTTAAACTCTGACTCCTCTACTCATAGCTGTATCAGCCAAGGTGAAGTGAGTTTTGCTACAGAAAGAAATAACTCCAAAGTCTCTGTGACAAATAGGAATTCATACAAAAAACCCCAGAGTTTAGAATAAGAACATAGAATAAGGAGAAAAAATATATATATACATACATATACACACACACACACACACACACACACACACACACATATGTATATAGAGAGAGGGTCTGCTGGACTCTGTATATATCCAGCAGAGGTAAAGCTTGCTTCAGTGTGATTGGTAGAGAAATAATATGAGTGTAATAATTTATACTTTTAATTTCAACATGTCAACTAAAATGTCATATGGTGTGCTTGAGTGTGATATTGTTATGTTACAGACTTACATGCTGACAATTTTGAAATAAAAAATTTTGTAATAGGACCTCTGGCCAAGATAGAGGTGTAGGTAGATATGCTTTGCTTCCTCACAGAACCAAAAGAAGGACAACGACCAATTTAAAAACAAACAAACAAAAAAACATAACTGCAAGAAAATTAAACTATATGGATGTCTAACAACTAAGGAGTTAAAGAAGAAACAATCATCAAGACTGTTAGGAGGGGTGGAGATGGGCAGCTGGGAAAAAGACAACACAGGGCAAGGAAGTGGCTGATGGACCAGGCAGACCCACATTTGCATGCAGATAAACTGGGAGGAATACCTGGGGAGAAAGATAGACAACACAACCCAGGGTTCCAATATGGGAAACTAAAGCCTCAAAACCTCTGGCTGTAAAAACCTGTGGGGATTGTGGTGGCAGGAGAAACCCCCCAGTCTCACAGGAGAGTTCATTAGAGAGACCCACAGGGTCCTAAAACATACACAAACCCACCCACCTGGAAATCAGCATCAGAAAGGTCCAATTTGCTTGTGGGCAGCAGGAGAAGTGACTGAAAGCCAGGCAAGAGCTGAGCAAGCAGCATTGTTCCCTCTCACACCCCTCCCACACATACAGCACTACAACACAATGACCTGGGTTGCCTTGCCCTGGCAAATACCTAAGGTTCTGTCCCTTACAATGTAACAGATGTGCTGAGACAAAGAAAAATGGTCCAAGTGAAAGAACAGATCAAAACTCCAGAAAAATAACTAAGCAACTGTGAGAGAGACACCCTATCAGATGCAGCATTCAAAACACTGGCAATCAGGATGCTCACAGAAATGATTGAGTGTGGTTGCAAAATAGAGGAAGAAGTGCAGGCTATGCAAAGTGAAATAAAGCCAAATACAAAGGGAACCAACAGTGAAGGGAATGAAACCAGGACTCAAAACAATGATTTGGAACAAAAGGAAGAAATAAACATTCGACCAGAACAGCATGAAGGAACAAGAATTCAAAAAATGAGGAGAGGCTTCCATACCTCTGGGACAATTTAGCACTCCAACATCTGAATCATAGGGGTTACAGAAGGAGAAGAGAAGAGCAAGAAATGGAAAACTTATTTGGAAATATAATAAAAGAGAACTTCCCCAATCTGGAAAAGTAAATAGACTTCCAGGAAGTCCAGGAAGCTCAAGGGTCCCCAAGAAATTGGACCCAAGGAGGAACACACCAAGACACATCATAATTAAGTTACCCAAGGTAACTTAATGAGAGAATCTTCAAAGCAGCAAAAGAAAAAGAGACAGTTACCTACAAAGGAGTTCCCATAAGGCTATCAGCTGATTTCTCAAAAGTAACCTTACAGAAAACAAGGGACTAGAAAGAAGTATTCCAAGTCATGAAAGGCAAGGACCTACATCCAAGATTGCTCTATAGCAAAGCTACCATTTAGAATGGGAGGGCAGATAAAGTGTTTCTCAGATAAGGTCAAGTTGAAGGAGTCCATCATCACCAAGCCCTTATTATATAAAATGTTAAAGGGACTTACCTAAGAAAAAGAAGATGATCAATAATACAAACAGTAAAATGACAACAAACTCACAACTATCAACAACTGAACCTAAAACAAAACAAAAACAAAACAAAAATGAACTAAGCAAACAACTAGAACAGGAACAGAAATGGAGATCACATGAAGGGTTATGAGTGTGGAGTGGGTGGGGGATGATGGGGGAAGAGGTACAGGGAATAAGAAGCATAAATGGTAGGTACAGAATAGACAGGATGTTAAGAATACTATAGATAATAGAGAAGCCAAAATATATGCATGACCCATGGACATGAACTAAAGGTGGGGATTGATATAGGGAATTAGAGAGTGCTGGGTGGAGGGGGCAAAGGAGGAAAATTAGGACAACTGTAATAGCATAATCAATAAAATATGCTTTTAAGAAAGAAAATGTTAGCTGCAGTTGACTATGGGGAATGGGATAGCTGAGGCTCCAGATAAAAGGAAACCTTGCTGTAGGTCATATATATCCCTTTGTTTTTGTTTGTTTGTTTTGTCCTTATCTTTTGCATGAGTTACTTTACATTAAGTGATAATTACAAAAGCAACTAGCTTTTTAGGGTAAAGATTTAATAAAATACATAATACATTCATCTTTCAATAGATTGGGAAACTAAGATTGAAAGAGGCTAAGGGACCCACTGAAGTCAAGGAGCTAATTAACAAATGAGTAAGAACAACAATCCATGTCTATTTGTTTGTGTTTTCTTTCAACTTTCTTATCCCTCTTATTGCTTACCCTCAGAGAT
Organism: Phyllostomus hastatus; assembly: GCF_019186645.2. Classification (NCBI taxonomy): domain Eukaryota; kingdom Metazoa; phylum Chordata; class Mammalia; order Chiroptera; family Phyllostomidae; genus Phyllostomus; species Phyllostomus hastatus. Next base: position 3,316,431 of record NW_025333841.1, on the reverse strand, counting down.
TTTGTGAGTCAGAGATAAGGGAGACATCAATTTCATTGTTATTTTTTTATTTTTAAACATTGTGTATATTTTAAATTAAATAAACCTTTTGTTTAAAATGCCATCATAATACGAGCAGGCAAAATTCAGCAGCAAATTAAAAGGATCATTTACACCGTGACCAAGTGGGATTTATTCCAGGGATGCAAAGATCGTTTAACATATGAAAATAAATTAATGTGATACACCACATTAACAGAATGAAGAAGAAAAATCACATGATTATCATAATAGATGTAGAAAACAAATATTTGAATGAATTCAATGCCCTTTCATGATAAAAACTCTCAATAAACTAGGAATAGAAGGAAATTACCACAACATAATAATACCATATATGATAAGCCTCAGCTAACATAGTACTCAACAGTGAAAAGCAGAAAGTTTTTCCTCTAAGATAAAGAACAAGGCAAGAATGCCCACTCTTTCCAGTGCCCCTTCTATTTAACATAGTATTGGAAGTTTTGCCAGAGCAATTAGTCATTAAAAAGATATAAAAGGCATCTAAGTAGGAAAGGAGGAAGAAAAAATGTCTTTGTTTTCAGATGACATGATCTACATAAAAAAATGCTAAAGATTCCACCATAAAACTGAACTAATAAATTCAGTAAAGTTTCAGGATAAAACACCAACACACAAAAACCTATAGTATTGCATACACTAACAATGAACTATCTGAAAAAGGAAATTAGGAAAACAATTACATTTACAGCAGCATCAAAAATACTTAGGAATAAAATACTTAAGAATAAACAACTAAAAAGGTAAAAGACATGTGCACTGAAAATATTGATGAAAGAAATTTAAAAACACACAAATAAATGTCAAGCCATCCTGTGTTCATCAATTGGAAGACATAATACTGTTAAAATGTCCATACTGCCCAAAGTGATCTACGGATTCAATGCAATCTCTATCAAAATGTAAATGGTATATAATTTCACTTATATGTGGAATCTAAAGAACAAAACAAAGCAAACAAACAAAACTTAAACAGACTCATAGACACAAAGAACGGATTGATGGTGACCAGAAGGAAAGGAGGTTGAGGTGCTGGGTGAAAAAAAGTAAAGTGACTAAGAAATACAAATTGCTAGTTACAAAATAGTCACAGGAATATAAAGTACAGCATAAGGAATACAGTCAATAATATTGTAATAATTAGCTATGGTGCAAGATGGGTGCTGGAAATATTGGAGAGAGCACTTTGTGAAGTGTGTCATTGTGCTGTATACCTGAAACTAATACAAGATAATGCTGAATGTAATCTGTAATTTTTAAAAACATGCCAATGGTACTTCTTGCACAAATAGAAAAAACAATCCTAAAATTCATATGACATCACAAAATACCCCCACATAGCCAAAATAATCTTGAGAAAGAAGAACAAACCTAGAAGCATCACAAGTCCTTATTTCAAAATATATTACAATGCTACAATAATTAAGACAGTATGATACGGCATAAAGACAGACATACAGTCTGATGACACAGAATGAAAAGCTCAGACAAATCCATGCATATGTAATCAACTGATCTTTGACAAGGGTACCAAGACTTGTGTTGGGAAAACTGAATATTCACATGCAAATGAATGAAAATAGATTGTTATCCTATACTATAAACAAAAATCAACTCAAAATGGACTAAAGTCTTAAAGGTAAGACCTGAAACTATAAACCTCCTAGGAGAAAAAAGAGTGGAAAACTTTATGACATTAGCATTGGCAATGATTTCATGAATATGACATGTCTATTTTTGCTTTTGTTGCCCACCAAAGACATGGGCAACAAAAGCAAAAATAGACAAGTGGGACTACATCAAACTAAAGACTTTCTGTAAAGCAAAGAATACAATCAACAGACTAAAAATGCAACTTATCAAATGGGAGAAATATTTACAAACAATATGTATGATAAGGGGTCAAGTTCCAAAATATATCAGGACTTCTTACAACTCAATAGTAATAAAACTAGAAACATGATTAAAAAACAGGAAAGGGACTTGAATAGACATTTCTCAAAAAAAGACATTCAAATGGCCAACAAGTATAGAAAAAGATTATTAATGTCAATCCTCATCAAGGAAATGCAAATCAAAACTACAATGAGATATTACCTCACACCTGTTGACTATTATTTAGAAAACTTAAGACAACAAGTGTTGGTGAGGATGTGGAGAAAATGGAATCCTGTACACTGTTGGTGGGAATGCGTAATGGTGTAACTGCTTTGGAAAATGTATTCAGGTACCTCATAAAATTGAAACTAGAACTACCATATGATACAGCACTCCTGCTTCTGAGTATTTACCCAAATGAATTGAAGTCAGGATATTGAAGAATATTTTCACTCCCGTGTTCACTGCAGCATTATTCACAATACACAAGAGGTGGATGCAACCTCAATGTCCGTGAATGGACAGAAAGAAAATGTGGTATATACATACAATGAAATAATATTCAGCCTTAAAAAAGAAGGAAATCCCATCAAGTGCTGTAACCTAGATGAATCTTCAGAACATTAGGGTAGGTAAAATAGGCCAGTCACAGAAGACAAATTGCATGATTCCTTTCACATAAGGCATCTAAAACAGTGAAACTCATAGAAGCAGAGAGGAGAATGGTGATTGTCAGGGGCTGTGGCAAAGAAGGGAGTTGTTATTCAACATGTGTAAAGTTTCAGTTATGCAAGATGAATTAAATTCTAAAGATCTGCTGTGCAATATAGGGCCATTTTTGCTTCTAGTGTCACTGAATTTATAGAATCCTTGGTTCCAGAGCTATATAGCCTCTGCAAAGTATTCCAATAGACTAGACTTTTCTAAAGGTGCTGACATTCTTTTCTACCTTGAACTACCAGTGCTGATAAAATTGCTTATTTTACTCAGGCATGGGAATTTGCCAAGAAGCTATTAGCCTGTTTGATATGCTGGAATTTTCTTGAGTTGGATAGTTTAGTGTATTTAATCACCCATGTTTTTTTGCAGTACTTCTATGGAAAGATAGCAAAGAAAAAAGATACTTCACCAGATGGAAAAGACATTAGCCACACTTGACATTTTAAGTGTTATACTTTTGTCTTCTAAGCCCACATAGGAAATAACTCCATTGCGTAAATGACAGCAGCTCTGGGTGGAGAAAGACTGCATGTATCCGATAGTGAAAGCTAAAAGAAAACCCAAATAAACAAGCAACAGTGACTGAGCATATTAGATCACAAAGAAGAGTCTGAAGTGTACTTTGGTATATATATTATATGTTGAGAGTAGACATAGAAAAAAGGAGAGAAGGAAGAATTAGTTCCATGGTTTTCTTACAATTTTTATTCAACTGTTTTATGATGGAGTCCTTTTACTTTGTGTAATTCAACTCACTTATAGTCCGTCTCTTTCCAAACTAATTCACTCCCCTTTTCTAACCTTTCCCCTGTGAGAAAAACTAAATTCAGTGCCCCATGAAATGTCTCAATTTTTGCTGTATAAGTGGATAATGATGTTTAATGCTGGAAAATGCCATCAAGTGTCATCTTTCTACCTGCTGCAAAAAGTTTGCAGCCCTATCCTGGGCTGTTTTGTAGGAGATCATTGTGACAATAAAAATAATTTTGAGTCCAGGCACTAGTGACGAGCAAGTGTACTTATACAAGAAAGTAAGAAGGAAGGACAAGCACAGCTGAACATACCATGACAAATGATGGAATGCTTTTTAAAGTTTTTGTTGAAAATTTAGCAGTTCTTTAAATTTGCATGACAAAGAGCATAGCAACTATTTCTCCTTCCTCCATTCCAAAATAGAAAAATGAAAAGAAAATAAATCTAGAAATCTAGAAGTTCAGAGTAGTGAAACTATGGAGCTTCACCAAATATTTCCAGAGCCCTCCCTTCCTTGTCATTATGTTCCGAGATCCTAAACCAGGTATTACCACTTTACATGGATGAGACTGCATCCTTGTGGACAGACCCCTCCTTCCCAAATCTACTGCTAATGGCAAAAAATCAGCTCCACTTTATGAACAGAAGAAGCACCATGGAAGAGGTGCAGGGGTACACTGTGAGGCTTAATAAAAGTGGCATTTTTGGCCAGTTTTATTTTTGTTACCATTGGAGGCCAGAATGGAAACTCAGATTCAAGTTAGCGAAAGTCGGTTCTTCTTTACTATGTTGATATTTGATTCCTGGATTTCTAGTTATTGAGATCCAAGTGTAACCAAGTAGAGCAACCACTCTGCTGACAAACAACAGGGTCAACACTTCCAAATATGAGCTCTGTTCACAGATATGTGACAGCTCATCAAGACCCTCCTTCCTCAAACAGCAGAGCAGACATGCACGAAAAAGAAAATGAAAACTGATTTTCCCTTACAAAGTAAAAGAAAAAAACATAAAGGTAGGCAAAGAAAGAATGAAACAACAGCCTATCACCTGAAACCAGGAGCTAGGGCAAACTGGGAAACATGAAGACACCATGTAGAAATTGCGACAAGGGTGCAGACTTGACCTTGAATGGAATAGTTGAGAGCTGTTTATGAAAATCTGCAACACTCAATTCTTTCATCCTTGAGATGCCTGGGAAGAATTTGAACAACACAAAGTCCAGCAACAAAAGCTTCATTTGTGTTCAGCAGAGTACACCCACCAACAGAAGAAGGAGTAATGCACTGCCTGCCCAGCTTTCAAGGTTTTAAAAAACAATAATTCCAAACTCTCTCAAGGGCTTTGCTGAGCTAAGAGAAAATACAGTCATGCACTTGATTGAGAAAAACACATTGACTTCAGTACCTTGTTATACAGATTGGAGATAAATCACCAGAAATACACATGAGTGCATGATTTTTCCTAATTCGGTGCTACAAATACACAGTGAAATTTTCGCCTAAATACCAAACTTCTGCATTAAAAGAAACATTGCTGGAATGAACTATCTGACCTGAAGGATCTTTGAAGGAAGAGATATGTTTTATTTTCCTTTTCTTTCAGCACTTGGCATGTAGTATATATTCATTCTTCTGTTCATTCAGCTAATATATGAGGGGAGACCAACGAAAACCAGAATTATCTTCTGGAGGCCGGGTCCCTTTGAGTACAGGCTTCCACCCGCTAGGTGAATGTTCTAGGAACCCATCTGTATCAGTGCACTAGCTGGTGTGAGAATCTGTGTTCAGCTTCACTAATTTTTTTTGAAGACTCTTTGAACATGTTTGTGCATTTCATGACAGGTAATTTACAAGTGCACCAGCCCACAGCACACTGAATGTTCGGCAGCTTTTGACCAAAAAAGGCATGACCCCCATGCCCCACCCTTCCTATTCACCCAACAATCGACAATCGGAATGACTTTTTTGTTTGTTTGTTTCCCCAGGTGAAAAAAAGTCCTCAAACAGAAACGTCTTGCCAATATGGAAGAGATGTGACAAAAAAAAAAAAAAAACAATAGAAGCACTGAATGACATCAAAATCAACCAGTGCAAAAACTGTTTTGAGCAGTGGAAAAACATGTCTTGATGGGTTTATTGCATCAAATGGAGAGTACTCTGAAGGTGACTGAAGTTTAAATATGTAAGAATAAATACCCAATTTTTTATAAATGCATTCTAGGTTTTTGTGTCCCCCCTCATATATGTGTACCTGGGTGAGACAGGTGCTAGGTGCTGTGGGTACTGTGCTGAGTCATACATAGTCCTGTTCTTAAGAAAAGCAAAATCTAGTGGAGCATGTCAAATAAAACAATAAATCTGAATTTAGGTAAGGAAATTTACTGGAAAAATTATTGTATGTAGGCGGAAAGGGAAGTTGAAATAAAGGGAAGCTATTGCAATAGGGTGAAGACTTTGATCATGAGATCTGCAAGTGTCTCCATAGTCAGGCATGAAAGGACTTTTCTTTTACAAGAAAAGATAAACAAGGATAGATAGAACTGAGTATGAGGGAGTGGTATAAGCAAGGGTGGCATGATGGGATAGAAGGTCATAGAATGTTTTGCCCTCAAACTGAGGCTTTAAAGAGAGTCTGTATGCTAGTTCAGGCTGAAAGTGGGTCAAAATTCAGAGGCCTGGGAAGAGAAAGCTGACAAATTCAGTCAGTTACAGTTAGTGGGAATTTTGTTCTGATTTTTCAGCAGGGATAAACATTTCAGCTAATCATTTATGAGATAAAGGATAGAAATTTGGAAGATCTATGTCTGGCCTTGTCATAGGTATCAAGGGGAGGGGCTCATTTATGAGACTGAGCTAAGTCATATGGGGAAGAGTGGTTCTTTATTAAGTCATTTCAGGAAACACAAAAGTGTCAGAGAATTCTTTCTTTCTTTTTTTAAGATAAAACACAAGTCAGATTTATGAAAGTTGTCCACAGTCAGTAATGGTGATCTTGCTGGTGTTGCCATTCATGGACCCACTGCATTCCATGGCTGTTACAACATCCATGCCATCCAACCACTGAGTCTTGGTAGAGAAGATGAAAAACCGGGAACCATATATGTTGGGTCCAGCATTTGCCACAGACAAGATGCCAGGGGACCTGTATGCCTCAGGTTGAAATTCTCATCAAATTTCTTCCCATAGATGGACTTGCCACCTGTGCCATTGTGGTGTGTGAAGTCACCACCCTGGCACATCAATCCCAGAATATTTCTGTGAAAGTAGGAACCTTTATAAGCAAATTCTTTTTCTCCAGTGCTCAGAACACAAAAGTTTTCTGCTGTCTTTGGAACTTTGTCTGCCAAAACCTCAAAGGAGATGTGGTCCAAGGACTCACCATGGGCAGCTATGTCAAAGAATATAGTGGGGTTGACCATGGCTGGGCACAGAGAGATCTGCGGTGGTGGCAGTGTCTCCAAGGCCCAGGGACTTATTTCTTTTTTTTAAGTACATTTTATTGATTATGCTATTATAGTTGTCCCAGTTTCTTTTGCCCCTTTCGAGGTAATTCTTTTATGTAGCAAAAACTGACTGAATCCCTAGTTTTATAATTACATTAGTAACACCTTGTTATCCTCTTACCTTCAAAATTACCTCTCCAATCCCCACAGAGTATCAGACTCTTCTTCCTAAAATAGAAAGTTCACATATATCTCCCCCTTCTCAAAACTTTTCAATGGCTCCTCATTGCTCACAGAACAAAATGCAAAATATCTTCACATGGAACCAAAATCCCTTAACAATTTTACTCCAAACTACCTCTCTCAGACTTCATCTACTGTCATACCAGTTATTGTATTTATTGACTTAATAAATATCTGTTCAACATCTACTATGTACCAGGTACTATGCTATGCATTGGGAATATAAGATTAATAGAATTTGGATCCCACACTCTTATTTTAATTGGAGAGACATGAGAAAATATGCAATTTTAATACAAGGTACAAGTGCTAATACAGGGGTTAGCAGAGGGTACTATGTAGATGTATAGGAAGGGCTTCCAGAGGGAAGTAGTGCTGATATAAGATGAGAATAGAAGTCAATGTGGCAAAGAGAGGAACAAATGGTGGTTTAGGCAGAGGAATGCAGCTGTATGTTCAAAAGCCTGAGGATAAGAGTGCATAGCACATTCACATAATTGCAGTCATTTAGTTCAGTATGCCACATAGAATTTTAAGGGAGAGAGGGTAACAATTACATGAAGACTAAAGAAGACAACCAGAGGTCCAGCCATGCCGGGTATGTAGACCACACATAGTAAACAGTTTATATATTGTAGGAGCCGTGCAGCATAGAGAGAAGTCTGGGATGTATAGCTAGAATGCCTGGGTCTGTTTTCCAGCTCTGATACTTAATAGTATATAACCTTGGGCAAGTTTTTGAAATCTCCTGTTGCCTCCATTTCTTCATCTGTAATTTGGGGACAATAGTAGTAACTGCAAGGTCTGGGGAATTCTCCAAGACTCATCTTTTGGGGGCAATACCACTGGGCACAAAGCTTCTGAGAAAATGCTGGTGTTTGTGAAATAAACCAAGTGGTGAAAGACAGATACCATATGATCTCACCTTTAACAGGAATCTAATCAACAAAACAAACAAACAAGCAAAATATAACCAATGACACTGAAATTGAGAACAGGCTGACAGTGACCAGAGGGGAGAGGGGAGGGAATTTCAGGGGAAAAGGGGAAGGGTTTGCAGGAACAAGTATAAAGGACACATGGACAATAACAAGGGGGTTGGAAACGGGAGGGAGGTGGGGAGGGCTGGGGAAGTGGGCTGGGATAGGGATAAAAGGCAGAAAACTGTACTTGAACAACAATTAAAATTTAAAAAAATTGATTCCCAGAAAACGATGCTGGTGTTTGGTGATCTTTCATCATAGCCTACCCTGATGCCCTCTGGTCTAGATACTCACTTTGACTGTGTGCCCTTGATATGGCCCTGCTGTTGGCTTAGCTGTTTCCATGTCTCTCCTCTGGACTCCTGAAGTCTTCCTTGCACTGATCTTTTGCTTTCAATTGTCCAGTATCCTGGTTCTGACTCTTGTTTCATTTCTTAGATCATCTTCATCTGTGGAGAGTCTGTCTGTGATTCTGTCTTCTGTTAGGGCATGCAGTCCCACAGCTGTTCTGACATCTCTCTTAAATGCAATCCAACTACAATGGTGCCAGAAAAGCCTAGTGAGATAGCACTGATGTCTTTTAGCAACACTGGACACAATTGACCTCCATCCTTTTCGTAGCACCCTTTTCTCATTACTCCCAAAACCCCATGGCCTTCTGGTTTCCCCTCTAGCTGTTTGATTATGATGTCTCTTTTGTGCAGGTGTCCTCTCTTCCAAGTTGCTTCAACAACAGAGATTCTCATAATTTAATTTAAATGAGAATATACTGGGAAACTATAAAATGCACATTCTTGGGCCCCACCCACAGATATTCTGATTCAGAAGGAGCCTGAGAGTCTGGATTTTAGCAAGTACTCCAAGTGATTTTGATACAGATGGTACAGAGATAATACTGAAAAACAAAGCTCAGAAATACCTGCACTTATTGCTGGGCCTTGCTTTCTCAGTCTGGGATCTGCTTCCATGACCTGCAGTGTCAATAATGATGATTTTCAATTCTTTCTCTGGACTAAACTGCTCCTCAGAGCTGTTATTAAACAAAGTCAGCTATCTATCAGACATGAAGACTTCCAGACATTTACAATTTAACATATCCAAAATGGAACTTTTACTTTCTTTTCTAAAAAAAAAGATTTTATTTTTTTTATTTTTAGAGAGGGGAAGGGAGAGAGAAAGAGCGGAAGAGAAATATCAATGTGTGGTTGCCTCTTGCATGACCCCCTAACCAGGGACCTGGCCCACAAACTCAAGCATGCATCCTAGATTGGCAATTGAACTGGCAACCCTTTGTTTCGCAGGCTGGCACTCAGTCCAGTGAGCCACAGCAGCCAGGGCAGGAACTTTTACTTTCTTGATGTGTACTCTGCACAGCCACCTCTCTGACAGAGTTCCTCATCTCAGGGTATCTTCATCAGCCCAGTGGCTCAAGGCAGAGAAATCTGAGAATCCTCATTGACTTCATGTCACCCTTGACCCTCATATCCAGTCTATTGACAAAACCTTCAGAGTATACATTTAAAATATAGCTCATATTTATACACTTCCTTCATGTTTAAAACTTAAATCACCCTCATTTTTTTCAATACTACCACAAGAACTTCCTTACTGGTTTCCCCCATTTATACTCTGCTCTTCTCTCCCTCCAGTTCATCTGCAATATAACAGTCAGAAGCCTGTCTTAAATACACTTAATCATGTCACACTACTGATTTTTAAAACCCTCATTGACTTCCCAAAGCACGTGGAAGTCAGAATCCTATCAGGCACTACACAATCTAGCCTAAGGGTTGGTGGCACTGATGGCCAATGGCCCAAATTCAATTCACCACCCCTTTCGTTAATAAAGTTTTATCAAAACAGCCAAGTCCGTTGGTTTACGTATTATCTATGGCTACTTTCACACTATAATGTCAAAATCGACTAGTTGTGACAAAGACTGTATGGCCCACAAAGCCCCAAGTGTTTACTATCTGTCCCTTTGCAGAGCAAGTAAGCCAACCCTTGGTCTAGGGACTGCCTACCTCACCAGCAGCACATAATGAGCTAATTGTGTTTTGGAATTTTACCCCACGTTCTTTCCTTACATTCATATGCCCTCCCCAGCCCCATTCTTTAACAACTAACTTGAACTCACTCTTCAAGGCTTTAATTTAAATGTGATTTCCACAGGTGAAACTTAGTTAACTCCTTTGCCCCTTTTCCTCACTCCAATGTGCACAAACCTGAATTAAGGAAAGCCACTTAGGGGACCTATCGTGAGACCCACACCAGCTTTACACATGGTATGACTAAAGGATACCAAGAGAGGCCTCCTAGTTCACTGCTTATCATACACCTGAAATGCCCTCATTTGTTCTACTAACATAGTCTCCTCCTCTACTCCTGAATATCCTCTCTTTTTTCTTTTAAATATATTTTATTGATTATGCTATTACAGTTGTCCATTTCCCCGCTTTATCTCTCTCTTCCCTGCAATCTCCCTCCCACCAGCATTACCCCTCTCCTTAGTTCATGTCCATGGGTCAAACATATAAGTTCTTTGCCTTCCCAATTTCCTATGCCATCTTTAACCTTCCCCTGTCTATTTTGTACCTACCGTTTATGCTTCTTATTCCCTGTACCTCTTCCTCCATCATCCCCCACCCACTCCACACTCATAACCCTTCATGTGATCTCCATTTCTGTGATTCTGTTCCTGTTCTAGTTATTTGCTTAGTTCATTTTTGTTTTTGTTTTGTTTTAGATTCAGTTGTTGATAGTTGTGAGTTTGCTGTCATTTTACTGTTTGTATTATTGATCGTCTTCTTTTTCTTAGGTAAGTCCCTTTAACATTTAATATAATAAGGGCTTGGTGATGATGGACTCCTTCAACTTGACCTCATCTGGGAAACATTTTATCTGCCCTCCCATTCTAAATGGTAGCTTTGCTATAGAGCAATCTTGGATGTAGGTCCTTGCCTTTCATGACTTGGAATACTTCTTTCTAGTCCCTTGTTTTCTGTAAGGTTACTTTTGAGAAATCAGCTGACATTCTGATGGGAACTCCTTTGTAGGTAACTGTCTCTTTTTCTCTTGCTGCTTTTAAGATTTTCTCCTGGGGAGCTAAGATGGTGTCAGTGTAGGAAGGAGCAGATTCGGCTTCCCTCTGCTCAGGGGAGAAAATCCTGACCGATCTATGGAGTAGAGAAGCAAGCAACCAACATACTTCAGCATATGTGAAAATCGGGGACTAAGGATTGTGGCAGAACTGAAAAACCGGACGCTAAGAAGAGTGCTGTAACAAGGTAGGGTCTTGGGGACCAGCGTGTGGTCTGGGGGCTGCAGCCCCAGGCCCAGGGCCCGCTGCTGGGTTTGCCACAGAGTCCTTGGGAGAGAGCCGGGACAACCGCTCCCTCCCCAGCCAAACAAGGTCTGAGTGGTACTAGGAGGAATCCAGGTGCTAGCAAACACACAGGGGCTGTGAGCACCTTTGGAGGCTGTGGACACCAGAGGGGCTAGGTCGAGCAGCAGGCCCTGACCCACACAGTCACGGGTCTGGCTGGAGAGGGGCTGCGGGAGAAGCCAGTCCATTGTGCGGAGAGGCAGGCTTGAACAGGGGGAATTTCTCAAGAGGAAGGAGTGAATAGACAGAATTTCCCTGTTTGGGAAATTCTCCTAAAGTGATCAGTCACTCCAGCCTCCCTGCCACCCAGCTGTGGGGCGTGGGCGCGCATGCAGGGAGAGCATCCCCACACCTCAGCACACAGCAGTAACCCAGGGGAAAGACCTGATTCCCACACCCAGGGCACAAGGCTGAGGAGCCACGTTAGCTTCCCTGATTGAGGAAGAAAAGCCATATCAATCACCCCTCAGCCTGCCACAGCCAGCAAAAGCAGAAAAACCGGTTTGGCCACCTTGAAACCAAGAGACTTTTTTATTTGATTCTATTTTTTAACAATTTTTAATTTTTTAATTTTTATTGTTTTTATTCTATTTTGATTTTTTTCCTCTCTTTCCTGATTTCTTGTTTTATTCCTTCCTCCTTCCTTTGCTCCAATTTTATCTCTTCTTCCTTCCTTCATCTGCCTTTTCTATTTTTACATTTTTAATTTTTTTCTAAATACCTACAAGTGAGACAAAATCCTGGATCTGTGAAAAGACCAAAGTTGAACCCAAAGAAGGGGCATCACAACAGATGGGACAGTGAGACACATTTCACTCTGCTATTACAGAGAACTGCAAGTTATTGCATATTTGTATTATTATTATTTTTCCAGTATTCCTACATCTTTTCTTAATAGTATTTTTGTATCCCTCTTCTTTTTGTATAGTCTGCTTTGCTAGGCTGGATATATTGTATGACCTGACAGCTTTCCCCTGATAGCTCTTTCCATAGTGTATTACTAATCTACTATCCTTTAACTCACCTGTGTCCCATTAGCACACTACTCGAGGTCCTGTACTCCCTATTCTTCTTACCTAGATCTCATAGATTCTGTCATATGATTGTTGTCATAATATTATTGTAAATAACTGCTGTTCCAAGCAATTGTAATTACTTCACAACACCCCTCTCAGATCTTAGCCCATTTCAAAGTTTCCTGAACTCTACCACCGTAGTGGTTAGCTCTATTCCCTCATACACTACACGTATTTACTATTCTTTACTCTCACCTTACCTCAGAATCTGACCTCCCACAACTTCCCTGCCTTATAGATCCAACTCAAAACTCTTCATTCCCCAACAAGAGTCTTATCTTCTTTCCATCCTTTCTAAAAATCAGATAGCTGGGTGGAAGATCACGGTTAACACTATACATAGTCAAAGGATCGCCTGTCTCTCCCCTACTTGCTGCTACTGTAAATATCATAGAATTCTCTGTTGCTGTCTTAAACCATTTCACCTTCCCCCTCCAACTGATGACAAAAAAGAATAGGTGGAGGCAGTGAACACCAGGATACCCACTGGAAGAGGAAACCCAACAACAAAGGAACCACTAACAGATAACAACAGAAGAGGGTGAAGTAGGGAGTGGTAACCACACACACCTCAATCCAGGACCTATCTGGAAATACAACTAAACAGTAGAGACAGTACCCAATACAAACAACTGAACAAGAGCAAGAGAGAATTCTTTAAACCTTATACACACGGAAGAATGAGCTTCAACACAACCTCCCCTCACTAGCACAACAAAATACAGGAGGTAGTGGACAGAGTGACCCTCAGTTAACCAGCTGGTAGGAAGGAACCACCAAAGAAAGACTCAACAAAAATCAAAACCCAAAGGCAAACACAAAGCCAACTTAAACGACAGCCCAAGACCAGTGAGCTTGGGAGATCAAGGAAGCTGCACCACTGAAACTCATTGCTATTCTACTAAAGAAGTTCACACCATAAACCCAGGGAACCAGAGCAGATCAATTTAAGAAACAGGGGCTAACAAGAAGAGTCTCACAAACAATGGGAAGACAAAGAAACAATCCTCAAATGAAAGGAAAGGAGGAAGCTTCAGAAAAAAAATGCTAAATGAAATAGAGGCAATTCAACTATCAGATATTGAGTTCAAAGCAATGATCGTCAGGAAGCTCAATGAGCTCACAATGAGCTACTAGAAACTAAAGGGAAGCTAAAACAAACTCACTGCAAACTACATCAACATGAAAAAGGAAATAGAAACTATCAACAAGGGCCAAGAGGAAATGAAGAATACAATTTCTGAACTGAAGAACACAGTAGAAGGAATGAAAGGCAGGATCGATGAAGCAGAAGATCGGATCAGGGAGCTAGAGGACAAAGTAGAAAACAACATCCAGAAAGAGCAGGAAAAGGAAAAGAGGCTCAGAAAGAATGAAGAGGGATTAAGAGAAATGCAAGAAAATATGAAATGTAGTAATATCCATGTAATAGGGATACCAGAAGGAGAAGAAGAACAACAAGGTATCAAAAACTTAGTTGAAAAAGTAATGGTGGAAAACTTCCCTAATTTGATGAGAGAAAAAGTCACACAAATCCAGGAAACACAGAGAGTCCCAAACAAGAGGAACCCAAAAAGGCCCACCTCAAGACACATCATAATTAAAATGGCAAAATTTCAAGACAAAAAGAATATTAAAGACAGCAAGGGAAACACAGGAAGTAACATATAAGGGAGCTCCAATAAGGCTAACAGCTGACTCCTCAATGGAAATGCTCCAAGCCAGAAGGGAATGGCAAGAAATATTCCACGTAATGAGAACCACAGGTCTGCAACCAAGGCTACTTTATCCAGCAAGGCTCTCGATCAAGATAGAAGGCCAAATAAGAAGCTTCCCAGACAAAAGAAGTCTAAAAGAATACACCTCCACCAAACCAGCTCTGCAAGAGGTGCTAAAGGGACTGCTTTAAGGAAAGAAAGGAAAAGAGAGAGAGAGACAGGAACACATGTACATCAAAGGTAATGAATAAGAACCTATCAATAATAACCTTAAATGTAAATGGATTGAATGCTCCAATCAAAAGACATAGAATAGCTGATTGGATAAGAAAAAATGACCCACATATCTGCTGTCTACAAGAGACCCACCTCAGGATAAAAGACCTACAGAGGCTGAAAGTGAAGGGCTGGAAACAAATCTTCCAAGCAAATGGACAGGAAAAAAAAGCCAGGGTAGCAATACTCATATCAGACAAAATAGACTTCCAAAAAAGGTCCATAAAGAGAGACCCAGAAGGTCACTTCATAATACTCAAGGGAAGAATCCATCAAGAAGACATACATATTGTAAATATATATGCACCCAACATAGGGGCACCCAAATACATAAAGAAAATCTTAGAGGACTTCAAGAAAGATATGGACAACAACACAATTATAGTGGGAGATTTTAACACCCCACTATCAAAAATGGACAGATCTTCTAAACAAAATATCAACAAAGATATTGTGGCATTGAACAATACCCTTGAGGAAATGGACTTTACTGATATACACAGAGCCCTCCATCCAAAAGAAGCTAAATATACATTCTTTTCAAATGTACACGGAACATTCTCAAAGACGGACCACATGATAGGACACAAAACAAGCCTCAAGAATTTAAAAAAAAATGGAAATCATACCAAGCATTTTCTCGGATCACAAGGGACTGAAGCTAGAAACCAACCCCAAGGAAAACAAACCCAAAACACTCAAAATCATGGAGATGAAATAGCATGCTATTAAACAATGAATGGGTCAGGAATGATATTAGGGAAGAAATCAAAAGGTTTCTGGAAACTAATGAAAATGAACTCACAACAACCCAAAACTTATGGGACAAAGCCAAGGCAGTCCTGAGAGGGAAGTTCATAGAGATATCGGCCCACCTAAAAAAGTTAGAAACTCTTCAAACAACCTAACCCTACGTCTACAAGAACTCGAGGAACAACAACAAAGACAGCCCAGAGCAAGCAGAAGGAAGGAAATAACCAAGATCAGAGCAGAATTAAATGACATAGAGACTAAAAGCACAATTCTAAGGATCAATGAATCCAAGAGCTGGTTCTTTGAAAAGATAAACAAAATCGACAAGCCTTTAAGCAGACTCATCAAGAAAAAAAGAGAGAAGACCCAAATAAACACAATCAGAAATGAAAGAGGAGAGATTACAACAGATACCACAGAAATACAAGGGATTGTAAGAAATTACTACAAACAGCTGTATGCCAAGAAATTTGAAAACCTAGGTGAAATGGACAAATTTCTAGAAAAATATAATCTTCCAAAACTCAATGAAAAAGAAGCAGAAAGCCTGAACAGACCAATAACAACAAAAGAAATTGAAGCAGTAATCAAAAAACTCCCAACACACAAAAGCCCTGGACCAGATGGTTTCACAGGAGAATTCCACAAAGCATTTAAGGAAGAGCTAACCCCTATCCTTCACAGACTATTCCAAAAAATCCAAAAAAGATGGGAATCTCCCAAACTCTTTTTATGAGGCCAACATCATCCTAATTCCAAAACCAGATAAAGACACAACAAAGAAAAGAAAACTTCAGGCCAATATCACTGAGGAACATTGACGCTAAAATCCTCAACAAAATACTGGCAAACCGCATCCAACAATACATAAAAAAAGATCATACACCATGACCAAGTGGGATTCATTCCAGGGATGCAAGGATGGTTCAATATTCGCAAGTCCGTAAATGTAATACATCACATAAACAAAAGCAAAGACAAAAACCACATGACCATGTCAATTGATGCAGAAAAAAGCATTTGATAAGGTACAGCACCCATTCATGATAAAAACACTCAGCAAAGTGGGAATAGAGGGAGCATTCCTCAACATAATAAAGGCCATATGTGAGAGACCTTCTGCCAACATCAGACTCAATGGCCAAAAACTAAAATCTTTTCCACTAAGATCACGAACAAGACAAGGCTGTCTACTTTCACCACTTCTATTCAATATAGTACTGGGAGTTTTAGCCACAGCAATCAGACAAGAAAAAGAAATAAAAGGCATCCAAAAAGGAAAGGAGGAAACAAAACTGTCACTGTTTGCAGATGACATGACAGTGTACACAGAAAATCCTATAGACTCCACAAAAAAACTGCTTGACCTAATAAATGAATTTGGCAAAACAGCAGGATACAAAGGCAATATCCAGAATCAAAGGCATTTCTGTACACCAACAATGAAACAGCAGAAGCAGAGATCAAGGAAAAAATCCCATTTGAAATGGGATTTTCAAAAAGAAAAAAAAATAGCAAAAAGAAAAAAAAATACCTAGGGATAAACCTAACCAAAGAGGTAAAAGACCTGTATTCAGAAAACTACATAACACTGAGGAAAGAAATCAAGGAAGACACAAACAAATGGAAACATATACCGTGTTCATGGATTGGAAGAATTAATATCATCAAAATGTCCATACTACCCAAAGCAATTTACACATTCAATGCAATAGCCATTAAAGTACCAATGGCTTATTTCATGAGACATAGAACAAACACTTCAAAAAATTTATATGGAACCATAAACGACCCTGAATAGCTGCTGCAATTTTTGAGAAAGAAGAGTAAAGTAGGAGGGATCACAATACCTGACACTAAACTATACTACAAGGCCACTGTAATCAAAACAGCCTGGTACTGGCATAAAAACAGGCCCATGGACCAATGGAACAGAACAGAGAGCCCAGAAATAAACCCAAGTCTCTATGGTCAATTAATATTTGACAAAGGAAGCAGCAACATAAAATGGAATAAAAATAGCCTCTTCAACAAATGGTGTTGGGCGAGCTGGACAGCTGCATGCAAAAAAAAAAATGAAACTCGAGCACCAACTTACACCATATACAAAAATAAATTCAAGGTGGATAAAAGACTTAAATATAAACCGTGACACCATTGAAGTCCTAGAGTAGAACGTAGGTAGGAAAATCTCAGATATTTCACGTAGAAACTTTTTTACTGACATGTCTCCTAGAGCAAGGGACATAAAGGAAAGAATAAACAAATGGGACCTCATCAAAATAAAAAGCTTCTGCACAGCTAAAGAAAACTATCAAAATTAGAAGAGAACCAACTGTTTGGGAAAACATATTTGCCAATGATACCGCAGACAAGGGTTGAATCTCCAAAATATATACGGAACTTATACGACTCCACTCTAAGAAGACAAGCAACCCAATTAAAAAATGGGCCAAGGACTTGAACAGACACTTCTCCAAGGAGGACATACAGAGTATCCAAAGATACATGAAATGATGTTCAATATCGCTAGCCATCAGAGAGATGCAAATTAAAATCACAATGAGATACCACTTCACATCAGACAGAATGGCCATCATAAACAAAGCAACAAACAACAAGTGTTGGAGAGGTTGTGGAGAAAAGGGATCCCTAGTGCACTGTTGGTGGGACTGCAGACTGGTACAACCACTATGGAAAGCAGTATGGAACTTCCTTAGAAAACTGAAAATGGATCTACCTTTTGACCCTGCAATTTCACTGCTGGGACTCTATCCTAAGAACCCTGAAACACCAATACAAAAGAACCTTTGCACCCCGATGTTCATAGCAGCACAATTTACAATAGGTAGGTGCTGGAAGCAACCTAGATGCCCATCAGTAAATGAATGGATCAAAAAACTGTGGTACATTTACACAATGGAATTCTATGCAGCAGAAAGGAAGAAGGAGCTCCTACCCTTTGCAACAGCTTGGATGGAGCTGGAAAGCATTATGCTAAGTGAAACAAGGCAGGCAGTGAAAGACGAATACCATATGATCTCACCTTTAACAGGAACCTAAACAACAAAACAAAGAAACAAGCAAAATATAACCAAAGACACTGAAATAGAGGACAGGCTGACAGTGACCACAGGGAAGAGAAGAGGAAATTTCAGGGGAGAATGGGAAGGATTTACAGGAACAAATTTAAAGGACACATGGACAAAAGCTGGGGGGAGGGTGGTAATGAGAGGGAAGTGGGGAAGGTTGGGTGGGTGGCCTGGAATGGGAGTAAAAGGGAGAAATCTGTACTTGAACAATGATTAAAATCAAATTAAAAAAAAAAGATTTTCTCCTTATCTTTAATCTTGGGTAATTTAATTATGATGTGCCTTGGTGTGTGCTTCCTTGGTTCAACTTCTTTGGGACTCTCTGAGCTTCCTGGACTTCTTGGAAGTCTATTTCCTTCGCCAGATTGGGGAAGTTCTCCATTATTTTTTCAAATTAGTTCTCTGTTTCTTGCTCTTCTCTTCTCCTTCTGGCACCCCTATGATTCGGATGTTGCAGTATATAAAGTTGTCTCCGAGTACCCTAAGCATATTCTCATTTTTTTGAATTCTTATTTCTTTATTCTGTTCTGGTTGAATGTTTATTTTTTCCTTCTGGTCCAAACTGTTGACTTGAGTCCCTGTTTCCTTCCCATCACTGTTGGTTCCCTGTCCATTTTCTTCTATTTAACTTTTCATAGCCTGCACTTCTTCCTCTATTTAGCAACCATATTCAACCATTTCTGTCAGCATCCTGATTACCAGTGTTTTGAACTCTGCATCTGATAGGTTGGCTATCTCTTCATTGCTAGTTGTATTTTTCCTGGAGCTTTGATCTATTATTTCATTTGGGCCATATTTCTTTGTCTTGGTGCACCCACTATATTGTAAGGGGTGGAGTCTTAGGTATTTGCCAGGGTGGGGCAACCCACTTCACTGCATTGTGGCTCTGTCTTTGGGGGAAGTGTCAGAGATGGAATGATGCTGCTTTCTGAGCTCTCTGCTGGCTTTCAGTCACTTCCCCACTACCCACAAGCAAATTGGTCCCTTCTGGTGCTGATTCCCAGGTGGATAGTTTATGTACATTCTAGGACCCTGTGGATGTCTCCAACAAACTCTCCTGTGATGCAGGGAGTTTCTTCTGCCACCTCAGCCCCCACAGATTTTATCAGTCGGATATTTATAGGCTTAATTTTCCCATTTTGGAACCCTGGGTTGTGCCGTCTGTCTTGCTCCCCAGGTGTTCCTCCCAGTTTATCTGCATGCAAATGTAGAATCACCCACTCTGCCAGCCACTGCCTGCTCCAGTCCTCCAGTGGCCGCCTTGCAGTGCATCCTCTCCACCCCAGCTCCCCAGCTCCACTCCTCTTACCGGTCTGGATGAATGTTTCTCCTTCAACTCCTTGGTTGTTGGACTTCCAAACAGTTCAATTTTCTGTCAGTTTTGTTGTGTGTGTTTTTTTGTTCTTGTTTTTTAATTGGTTGTTGTCCTTCTTTTTTTTTGTACAAGGAGGCATAGGATATCTACCTATACCTCCATCTTGGCCAGAAGTCAGATATCCTCTCTTAAACATGCAAATACCTTTGAGAGTACTGACATGCTAATGTGCATGTGAATTAGCTGCCTCTGAATTTGGCATCTGAATGCAAATCAGGGAGGAAGCAAAACATTAAGCAGAATCAGCATTTCAATGGGGTGTGGGGTGTTAGTTATTCCTGGAGGTAATGGCAACTGCCATAAAAGAGGATGTTGGAGTGAGCAGTTGTGGGGCTGCATGAGTAGCAGGTGGGGTGAAGTGGTGGCTTCAGGGGACAGCTGGATAAAGAGAGAGGGAAGGCCAGGGGGTCAATATGCCTCACTCTAATGGACATTTTAACATGTCAGACACCAGTCAAAGTAAATATTTTTATTCTTTTCTATTCTTATCTACTTAAACATAAAATTAATTAGGCAGAGGTTATTTATACATTTAACACTGTTACTATTTACAAGTGAAGTATTATTCTAAAGTGTAAAACTGCTAATTTTGAATGAGTTACTAAGTAATACCTGAAGGAATACTCTTCGTGATTAAATGGGTCGGTGAATGCACAGTAGTCACTTTTGAGGTGGTCCTAGTTAATGTATTGAATGAAGACAAACTTCAAATTGCATTTCAGAGAGATCTTGGATGTGTTCAGAATTTTAAAAAACTAGCAAGACCTAAAATAAACTCAAAACACTTGAGGTCTGAAGTGTTTATTTTCCCCTTGCCTTTTCTCCCCGAAAACTGTCTGTATGGAATGTGATTCAAATAAGAATTTCTGAGAGCATTTTTTATAGTTCAGATAATCTGTAGTTTCCATTCTTAATATAGTCTGTTTAGCTACAACTTGAAGTAAAAATTTTTGGAATAAATTTCAATTCTATCTAATTGAGGGCAAATAAAAAATAGAATCAACTCCAATTACAGAAGATGATGTAACAATAAACTAACCTTTGTGTTCCTTTCACCAATCTCAAGAAATAACCTCAAAATTGAAATGTAGGATTAAAATATTAAATATAAACATGCCTTATCATTTCTATTGTGAGGTTGTTACTACAGTGCCATCTTCAGTGCAATGTACAAAGGAGGTTCTTTTTTTCTTTGTATAAAATTAAACATTAGAAACTATGTTCTTTGGAATGCTGACACAAATTGAAAACACTAAAAATTGGAGGGAACTTTGTGTTTCTTCTAAAATGATGCTTAATATATAACTGGTATTTGGGATTATTG
Source organism: Phyllostomus hastatus (assembly GCF_019186645.2). NCBI lineage: Eukaryota > Metazoa > Chordata > Mammalia > Chiroptera > Phyllostomidae > Phyllostomus > Phyllostomus hastatus. The sequence continues at coordinate 3,295,350 of NW_025333841.1, read as the reverse complement.
ATTTGTTATTCCAATATCTAGTATATATCATCTATTAGTTACTAAACTACTATAGAGTAAATATTTAAATATTTGGGACAAAATCCGTATTTGATAGTTTTGACTTGCTTGATAAATTACTTTGATGCATACCCCAGAGAAACACAGGAGCTTAGAGTTAGAAGTGTCCTCCAAGATCTGTTCCAAGCTTACATTCAAATAAATTTTCTTGAATAATATCTATCCTCCTTGTCAGAACCATTCTCAATTTGGACACTTCCATGGATAAAGAACCCTGTAGTGTATCTGGCTCATACTAGTTATGAGCTGCTATATAACCTTATGGAAAATGTCCTTATGCTACATTGGAATGTCTCCCTGAAGTCTCACCAACAGATTCTCATTCTCTCCTCTGTAACTTCCAAAAAGAGCAGTGTAATGGAAATAGCATCATCCTGTGAGTTAGGAGCATCAGGTCCTAGACCAGTTTTGCCATAATATGTTACTTGACCTTGGGCAAGTCACCTTCCCTTTCTAACCCTGGTTGCTCTTTCACTAGAAAAGGAATTGGGACCAAATGATCTGATTTGGAAATTCAATGAGTATATATACAGCCATCTTCCTGTGATGGCCCTTAAACATAATAGAATAAAGACCATTTAGTTCAGCCTCACTTGGCTACAGTAAGAAAAGTATGTTAGAAACTGGTCTTCTCCAATGTGATTGTATTCAAATGAGCAACTGAAATCAGATAAGCATGGGGGATTAAATAACCCAGTTAATGCTTACATTCTAGGCCACAGCACAGTCTAGGCAACCAAGATGACTGTGCAGAGAATGCAAATATCTATGAACTGGAGTGAAACTTCCTTTACAATGCACATATTGAAATCTACAAAAAGTCAACAAGTTCAAAAAAGGAGATCTACCATGAGGTGATTTTAATACAACACTTCACTTTGTTTCTCTAAGAACACTAGGTTTCTTTTTAATTCTGATAATTTTACCCAGTTTCCAATGCACATTTCTATGTAACAGCTAAGGTTCATATAGAAAAAAATGCTTTGTATATTTTGAGACTGACACATGATACAGCAGCATTTCAGCAGCTGTATCAAACCTGAGCAAATGAGTATTGTCTGAAAGAGTGCAAGGAGAAAATAATAGTCATGTTTTATGGCAACACATGGCAAGCCTGCCCACATGTCAACAATAGCACAGTTCTTTAGTCATTGCAGGGATTCCAGAGTGAAAACTGGTTTCTTTGAGTCCAGCTGAGAAGATAAAGCATTGAACTACAATTCCAATGTAGTGGAATCTAAAACACAAGAAAGATTTTCCTAAGTTGACTTTTTCTCTGATAACTCACTTTATCTTCTTATAATTATTTTTGTGTCAGTAGGACTTCCTTTTAAATAAGTCACTATTAAATTTCCTATATTTCTAGAAGTTACAGAAGGAAATGAACAGATAGCAGCATCAAGATTCTTTCTATAAGTAACTGAGTTTCCAAGGTGGAGATTACCTTCTGCTTTGAAGGAGAGCTGTGAATAAAACAACTAGTAGTTGTTGTGCATGGGAAGATAACCAGTAAATAAAAACAAATATAGTAATGTAGAATATATATACAACTGAAATGTTCTTTAGTTGTGATAACATTATAACTCACTTTATGCTTCAGAAATATATCTCAAATATATGCTTGGACATAGAATCTTAGATTTTTTTGTGTGTACTTCCATGAAGAATCACACAACAGTGAAAAAAAATCTACTTAAGCTAGCCTGTGCCATAGATGATGTCGGCTGTTCATACCAGCAGAAGAGAAGAATTTCCAGCAGGGAGGACTTGGCAAATGTGACAACATCCTGCTATGGAACAAGGGGTCCCATGGCAGAGATGTGGCTTCCCAGGGGTTGTTGCAGGAAATGGTTTCTGAAATATGCACTTGGTAATTTTTATTGGAATTCAATTCCTGAAAACAACCCAAAAGGTCTAGCTGCTTTTTACCATGACATTAGAAACCCAAATGTTTGTATCGATTTATTTTGCTCCCTATCAAAATTCATTATTTATAAAATGTATGTCTCACCTCTTGTTCTCATTAAACACAAATACTTCTTATTGTTTTTTTATAGATAGAACGGTATCAGGAGGCCTTAACAATCAGTCAATCCATGATGTCAGTCATCCCAGGAAAAAATTCCATGGGGGCTCAAAAGGTAACTAGTTACTTTAATTAACCACTGAATTCTTTGAAAATACATGAATTACTAGCATTGTGTTGATATAGCCTGGATTTCATAAGCTATATTTGAAAAAAAAACCAAAGCAGAGAATAAGAAAAGAGAAGTCTAAGATTTGACATATTTTACCATGATTCTTATTTAGTAATCAGATTCTGAGTTTTGTCTGATAAGCAAACACTTTTTTTTCCCTTAATAATCTTTTGCCTTTATCCTCCCCAAATCCTCCCCAATCTTAACTTAGGTACAGAGCTGTTTAGTTAGTAATTTTTAGTCTACTATCTCCTCTTCTCTTTTTTAACATGCACGTTCTAATAATTTCTTTTTTGTTGTTTTTTAAAGTTTTTTTTAAGATTTTGTTTATTTGTTTTTTAGAGAGAGGGGAAGGGGAGGAGAAAGAGAGGGACAGAAACATCACTGTGTGGTTGCCTCCCACATGCCCCCAACTGGGGACCTGCCCCGCAACCCAGGCATGTGCTCTGACTGGGAATCGAAATGGCAACCCTTTGGTTTGCAGGCCTGTGCTCAATCCACTGAGCCACACCAGCCAGGACCATGTTCTAATAATTTCTTTTTTTTTTTTCAACCCAGGCATGTACCCTGACTGGGAATCGAACCTGCGACACTTTGGTTCACAGCCCGCGCTCAATCCACTGAGCGATGCCAGCCAGGGCTTAATAATTTCTAATCAAAATCTGACCCTGGGGTTCTTTATTTTGGATCTTGATATCCCTCCATGATTCTGTGAATAATATTTGAGAAGGATAGTAGCCATGTTGATTTGTATCATGGTTTATCTAGGAATTGCACACCCCATACATATTAACTGAGCTTATAGGTTGAGGATAATAATGATAATGATGGTAAAGTTAATACATAAGAGAAATAAAAATTAAATCTCAAGGCAATAGACATTACTGACACCCAAGGGAGTCCTGGGAGATGAACTGGGTCTACTTTCTACTGTACATCAAACAGTAGCCAGGTTTCGATCTAAACTGCAGCAACCAAACAGGAACAGAATGATAGATATGGGGATCATCTGGAGGGTTATCAACCTGGAGGGAGAAAGAGGAGAATGGCAGGGGAAGGTAGAGGGATTAAGAAGCATAATTGGTAGAAACAAAATAGACAACGGAGAGGTTAAGAATAGTATGAGAAATGGAAAAGCCAAAGAACTTATATGTATGACCCATGGACATGAATTAAGGGGGGTGGTGAATGCTGGTAGGAGAGAGGGTAAAGGACAGAGAAGGGCAAAGGAGTAAAAAGTGAGACAGGTGTAATGGCGTAATCAATAAAATATACTTTTAAAAAAGTGCAGCAACCAGCAGAAACATCATTTTGGGCCCCAAATACCTGCTTTTATTTGAAAAATCTAGGTAGTCAAGTCAGAAACATTTTGTTTACATCAACTAAATAATTCCCTTTGTGCATAATTCATTTTCTGTGCATTCCTGTGTGTGTGTATGTATAGGTAGGTAGGTAGACCTGGCCTATCATGTAAACCAATAAACAATTACATGAGCTAAAAACATTGTTTACATTTCTTTTTGATGTTGAGCTTCACTAATTTCACACTAATAAACACACTGAATGGCTACAAATATGACCTATAAGAAAAGACTTTTATTAGTGAAAACAGCATTAAAAGTACTGATATCAACTCCAGAATTTTACCACAATTGTTCAGTTTACATGGAACAATGATTGAAATATACATTGCAATTTTTCATAGGGAGAACAGAGCTTACTGTGATTTTCAAAGGCTTCCATGAGCAGTATCGGCTGTACAACATGGCCTCCTTAGGCTGCAAACCAGCAGCATGTAAAATTATCTACTTTATGAGGTGCCAAATAAGAGAAATATGTTGTTGAAGAACTTTAGAAGACTATTTCCTTCCTACAGCTAATTTAAAAGTGATATTTTATATTTTTTCATTACATATTCATATCATTTCTCTGAAGGCCTTATTCATGAGCTTTTTAAACAAGTAATTTATCATTTTGATGTATTATTAAAAATCATAAGAATTTCTATTTATCCAGTATGTCTACAAAAGCAAACTGAGGTGGAGGTCTGAGTAATTCTTTCCTGGTTCTGGATTCCAGAGTCAGCAGATCTAGTCATTATGATTTAATAAAAAATTTGAATTGTTTTATTCTCAATAGCAATTATTTGGCTCAAAGTGTTCAAGTAGTTGTCTCAGAGCCCCACTTCATTTTCCCTCTCTAGACATAAAAACAACAGGCTAAAAAGAACCTTTAAAAATTAAAAAGTCTTAGTGTTTCATATAAGATAGGCAGTTCAGTTTGCTTTCCTTGATTTCCCCTTCTAAAATGCAATCTTGTCAACCAGTGGGAACTGAAACAAAATGAAATTCAAAATTAGATTAAGGATAGCTTTCCACACAATAAGCTATTAAAATTCATTTAACCTCTAATTTGCTTTTAATTTAACAAAGGACAACTCCCCAGTAAATATGAAGTTTAGGGTTAACAATTATCAGGTGAACTTGATGTATGTCATCAGTAATTCCCAGTAAGTGAGGCCACAAACAGGATATTTTAGTTTAGTCCATCTGACCATGGTGACTAATTTAATGAGCACTGGAAAGGAAGCCAAGCTTTCATTTGATGCCACTTGTCTACATAACTGAGTGGCTGGACCCAGTGCTCTGTGCTCACTACTCATAAAGAACTAAAAAAAGGCACACAATCACGTAGTGTATATACTGTGATACATAAAACATTTAATCCAAAAGTATTTGTATAAGCTACCTATACTGTTTATATCTTCAGCACAGCTAGGTATAGACCTAAGGCCACACAATCTTAATTTATGTTCTCTTTGTTTCCCTCTCTCTTTCTATATCTTCCCATAAGGAAACATGCCTTAAATCCACTTCATTGCTTAATGCAGTCTGTTTATAGTCCTTGCTACCCTCAAATGAACCATAATGCAATTGGCTCATTATTCTCAACCATAATAACCCTAGAAAAACAATACATTGATGGTTTGGTCATTTTGGAAAATAAACAAATAAAAACCACACTCCACCCCATCAATGGGTAGGTAATCAGTAACTAGTCAAGTTGGCCATGATTACAGGGGTCTTGAAGTTTTGCTAAAGGTATTTCAATAGCTAGTTAAGACTGACTATTATACTAGCTTGCCTACAGTTATGTCAGATTCCAACTGATTAATGGCAATGAGCAAGAATCAAAGTATGTTGATCTTGGCACTACCTGACTTTTCTCTAAAGAAGCTGTCAGTGGAAAGGAACACAGATTGCAAAGATGTTTGAAAAGAAAGCATCTCTTAACATAGAGTTAGCAATTAAGTTGAATACAAACAGTATTCTAAAGGTCTATGTCTTACCCTCAAATCTAGGTGAAAAGATCGGTTTGGTTACTGCTTTATTTCTTCTGAAAAATAATGGAAAGATAAATAAATATATTTAACAAACTATAGCTTCAGAAATACCATTGTAGCAAACAATTTTATTAATACTTTCATAAAATGGCATTTAATAAATTTTCTCTAATAATTTGATGTTATTAAAACAAACAAAAGTCATTAAAACAGTTCCTTTCTGTGATTTACATTATCTTTTATAGCATTACTTGATTTTTGTCTTATAAGCTAACCTAAAATACTAATAATCAAATCAGGGTAAAAACAATACAATGTATTTTCTTTATTTCAAAATAGTGATTATAAATACATTCTTAATATATTTCTCCCCGGCTCTTTGGATGCGACAACAATAACAAAAAAAATAACTCACTGTGCTCATTTCATACAATGTCAATGTACAAATCATGCAAAAGATATTGTAAATTAATATTACTGCCATACATTTCTAGATGTGTTCTGTTATTTCCACAATACCTGTTGATGTTACTCATGAGGCCATGCCCTGTATAATGTATGCATCCTTATGGCTTAAAATAATTAAATGGTTTTTAAAAGCAACAAAAGAAAGCTGGTCTTAAATGATTTTCTAATTAATATATTTATTCAGTTTGTTATGCAGAATGGAAAACTAAATATAGAATATAAATTGCCTTATATACTTCAATCACTGTATTTTAATAGCTGCTTTCTCATAAAATTACACAAAGATTTACTTTTAAAGAATTGAATCATCTTTATTGATTTCATAAAAAAATAATTTAAAACTTGATTTATATTACATGAACATAATATATTATCTCAACCCCTTCACTGAATTCATACACTCTATTTTCTTTGCAACCATTCTAACAGAGTCCAAGCACATGATACAGTGCCAAGAAGCCCATGATGTGTCAGACCACATTAGAAATGAGCACTTCTTGAATTCTCTAGATTTGAATCAAATTCTGCCAAAAATGCTGTACTGACATATATATCATTCCTCAAGGGGTTAAACTAACATCAAGGTTATAGCTGAAGCCAACAAAATGTAGATACAGTATTTTAACTGCTCTTGTACTCAACTAAAAACTTATGCCTAACTATGTTATCATAAAATATACAAGTAGAACTAATGAGAGACAGATGCAAAATAGTATACACTGTATAATGTAGGCACAATGACTTCAGTTAAGAAAAATATATCAGCCTTAACCAAGGATGTGTTACTGTAATTCACTTACAATTAGATCTTCCAAATAACCACATATATTTAAATTACTTTTTTTTGTTTTAAAAAAGGTGAACATTTATACCTTTCAGCAGAAAAGTTTGAGATAGCCAATATGCTACAGCAAGCTTTGAGATAGTGGCAGGCACTCTTGCCATTGACCACTGCAGAAACCTTGAAACATCTTCAAAGCATCACCACAATGAATAAAAGGCATCATCCCAATGACCTATGATCCCAGATCATGGATGGAGCTTTCCAGTTCCTTCCATAAGTGTCTACTTAAGATTTTTCAATCCATCCATACATTATTGACAGGATAAGCTAAAACACTTTCTGTGAAGCCTTTCCATATTTATCCTGTCAGTATGCATTAGGAGCCCTTTAATCCACGAATGCATGCAAGCAGGGTAATGGTATATTAAACGTCCTTATGAAATTGTAGATGAAAACAAGCTGTTGGGCACACATCTTCGTGTCCTTTCTTTCAAGATCAGAAAGCAAGTATTTGTATCTTTTAAATATTCATATAAAGTTTTCACAGATTTTGTCATGAAAATTAAAATTACACATTAAAGTTTTAGGAGCACCGGCACACATATGCAGACAATTTTTTTTGCTATTTAAAAAAAATCTTCAAATTATTGATATGTATGCACACACACACACCTGCAAGAATTCCAAGGTTTTTTTTTAATCTTGGAACAAACATAGAAAACCCTGAATTTAGTAATCAATAAAGGGACTAATATCACAACTCTAACCATAATATCATTTTGGAAACTGTACTAAAACATCTGCCACTTGAAATTCATGAAGAATGTCTATGTTGTTTACCTTCTTGGTCATCTTACTGATGAATACAATAGTTATAAAAGATGGAGCTCCAAAAATATACACACACAGGTAGGCCAAGAAGGCGACGTGTTTGGGGATGTCACTTTGCTAATCAGGAGCTCCTAAAAATCTTCATGTATCTCCCATTATAAAGTATCTCCTTCCTTTGACCAAGTTTCACTCCGAAGTTAACAGCACAAGCAAACACAGTGGCATATCATTTGTACTTGCAGACTATGAACTCATCTGAGACCAATGAAAGCATTTTACAGAGTGGCTTTGATAGCTGAGGTTACCATGATGTTTAATGTTCTCCTTGATTATCTGATAGTAGTCAGGATGATGAAAGAACAGGATACTGATGCGAGATATAACTATTAACCTTACTCATTACTTTTTAAAATATTTGTCATGAAAACTATTTTAGTTAAGCTCCTAGAATCCTGAAAAGCAAGACAACTGATGGCAAATAACAACTGCCCCAGACACGATACTATAAAACTAAGGGACCTATTTTAAAATGCACAGTTGGTAACAAATCTGAAGATAATATGCTGAATTCTCAAGAATAGCACAGAACTGTTTTTTTAAATATTTTTGTTTGTTTTTTGGTTTTTTTGTTTTGTTTTTAAATTATACCTGATCACAATGTCCAGAATATTTCTGTACACATAAACTTCAGTTTCAGTTTGGTATATTTTTTCTGCCTAAATTTATACTTATTGATAAATTCCCTGTGATCAGGAAAACAAGTCAGGCATATTAAATACATATTAAGGAGTACATATTTTCCTATTTAGTATACAAAGTACTTCATAAATATGAATTATGTTACAAAAATAGCTTTGGGTGCGCTCACATGGTAAGCACTTTGCTAATTTTGGACAACCTTTAAGGATTGTGGGTATTTCACATAACTGAGAACAAACTCTAATGTTAGTTTAATTTGAGCCATGTTTAATTCTGATAAACATCACGTATTTATTCAGATCACCACAAACGCTATGTAACTCACATTGATTTTTTTCTCTTTTAGGTTTTATGTATTATAGACAGGTAATGCTTAAAGTGTTCAAATTTATTTTATAGTTATGTGATGCATGGTATATTTTAAACAAATATTTGCACAATTTAACATTATAAATCCAGCAGTTTCAAGATGCAGGCCATAAAGGTTACCAATTTACAAATACTATCGAATGTTCTCTCTTTGCATGCTTTTTTTTTACTTTTCAGATAATCTTTACACAGAGTTGTTACAATTCCACAAATCAAAAGGATTACTCCAGTTCCACCAACTTAATCTACGTGCAAGATGAAGGACCCAGCTGAGGTGCGAACACTGGTACAGTTTTCTTGACTTTGCTTTACAAAGCACAAAGAGACAAAGGTTTTGTATTGGGGTACAAAACACATTTGCCTCTTGAGGTTAAATTCAGTGTGTTATGTATATAAAGCATCCCTTTGGCAATAGAGTTTGCAGTATCCCCACAGGACTCCACAGTATAGGTTTTATGTAGTAAAATCTATTAAGGAAATTCTCTTCTGGACACATCTTTGCAGCTGCAGTTAATGAGACACCTTGGAAACACCTGCCTCTATGCCTATTGATAATATAGTATTTGGAAGTTAGAAGTCAACAAAAGGCACTTTCATCATTAAATAAATGTCCTCTGCATGAAGATCACATGACCTAGATCTTGTTCAAAGCCGTCTGCTCCTCAAGGACCTGAAGGTAATCGGGGGAACTCTGGAGTTTTGCTTTCAGTTCAAAATACTCGCTGCTCTTCCTTTGCTCTACCACAATTTTACTGTGGTTGCCACCTATCAATGACTTCTTGTTTTTTTTGTCTTGTTGTTTTTCTGGATAACGGATCTCAAAGCCACTGACACCTATGCTATTGTACTCCTTTTTGCTTTCTAGAAAATTCTGAATAAACACATTGGAATCCCTGCTCGGGAATAATTCATCCAGCTCATCAATTGTGCTCAATCTCTTTCTGCTATCTACATGTAGTAAGTCTTTCTCCTTGTCAGCAACATTTCTCATGACCACTTTCTGTCCTGGGGGATCTGAAAACATGAACCCAGTTTCTGACTCTTTCAAGCCACATGTGTGGCTCTTGCTCATCTGTTCTATGGTTTGTGGAATGAAAGCTTCTGTGCTCAGCCCATCTTTTTTATTGGATTTGTGGTCATGCTTCCTCAGCTGCAGCTGCATGGAGCCACACTCTGGATTCCCCAAACCTTCGTGTTTTGCCGTGGGTTTCTTGTTTCGTCGCAGCACAAAAACAAGAAGGCAAAAAGCAACAAACACAGTTAAAATGAGGACCACTAAGATACTTAAGATTAAAATCGACAGAGGCACTGGCCCACCAGGAGGACTTCGAATAGGACCCAGCGGGGTGGTGAAGGTAATGGCAGGTGCAGGGCTCGTGAATGGTGCAGATGGCTTGTTTAAGAGTTTTGGACATAAGATTTCATTTTTGAGGGACTTCAGTTCAATGTTAGCAAACTGAACAGGTGTTTCACATTTTAGTTCTTTCACAATAATCCCATCGTTCAACTTCTCCAGCCACAGTTTTAATGCCACCAAGTCACAAGTACAGTCCCACGGGTTGCCCTCCAAGTCAATCTGTGTAAGAGATTGTAGTTGATCGAGGACCCCACTGACAGGTAGGTACATGAATTTGTTGTTCCTCAGGTTCAGTCTCGCAAGGGGTGCTCCAGAAAAAATGTAAACGGGCAGGCTCTTTAAGAGATTGTTGTTTAAGTACAGTAACTGCAAATTTGGCATCGAGTCAAAGGTGCCCGCTAAGATTTCTTTAATCAAATTGTACTCCAAATAGAGATACTGCAGGTTATGAAGGCCTGAAAATATTTCGGGATAGAGTCTCTCAATCTGATTGCCATTGAGATACAGCCTGCGTAAATTAGTGAGATTGTGGAATACATCTCCCTTTATCACTGTAATCTGATTGCTGCCTAAATGGAGCAAATCCAGTCCTTCAAACTCGCTGAAGTCTGAGATATCCATATCTTTGATGCTGTTGCCATTGACATGCAACTTCTTGGCATTTATGGGTCTTGGTATCAGTTCAGACATGGATTGTATATTTTTCTCTTGGCAGTTGACACTCAGTCCCAAATCTGAAGGATGTGTTTTACAAAAGCAAGGCGCAGGGCAAGGTGTAAGAGGAGGCACCCTTGTTTGGTAAGATACAATCTGACTGAGATTGCGATTGGAGAGGGCTTTGCCTGCCACGATTCCAGAGATCTTGGAAGGATTTGTAGTTTTCGGTGGTTTGGTCACTAATCTGTGTAAGGATGTTTGAGTAGTGTGACCATTGGGAGTAGTGTAGCCATTTTCCAGCTGAGATGGAGGCAGGATCCGTACATCAAAATCACTGCCTGTGCCCATGGGGCATAATTCTTGTTTGTTGGTTTCTTTTAAAAGCCTTCCATATAAGTCACTGGGAGTTTCACAGATAGCTTCTCCTATGTAAATGTTATATGGCATATTCTCCAGCCAAGCTTTTAAAGGCAACAAATCACAGCTACAGTTCCAAGGGTTATCTTCCAGTTGCAATTCAACAACGCGGCCTATGTGTTCCAGAACTCCAATATAGGGGAGCTTCTGAATTCTGTTCCCTCGTATATCCAGATGGGTCAAAGATGCAAATCGGAATATATTATCAGGAAGGAATGAAATCAGATTGTCATTAAGAATGAGAACTTTCAGTTTGTGGAGCTTATTGAAGGCTCCTCGTTCAATATACTTGATTAAATTGTAGTCAGCCTGGAGATACTCCAAGTTCTCTATGCCAAGGAAAGTGTCAGCTCGGAGAATCTTTAATTCATTGTTGTTCAAGTGCAACTGCTTTAATGCACTGAGGCCAAGAAAGGCTCCTCCCTCAATGTTCTGCAGTTTATTATTTCCCAACTGCAGGGATACTGCATGTGAAAAATTCAAGAATGTATTTGGATAGAGGATATTTAAAAAATTGTTTTGGAAATTGAGGTGATAAAAATTTGACCAAGGTGGTTTCAGTTGGTTTGGTCTGTAGACTGAAACCTTCTCACAGTTCACATACAGCACATTCTCCACTGACACACAGGAGCACACATTGCAAATTTCCACCGATATGTCAGAATCTGCATTTGTCGATGAAATCAGGGCTGACAAGATCAGAAAGAGCCAAAGAAACATCTTCTTGCAATCAGCAAACAACGTTATGCTTCTGAATAAAGAGAAATAATCTAAAAAATAAAAAGAAAACATTTTTCAATGATACTTACTTGAAAAGTTATTTGTGCTTATAAGTACAGTAACTGAAAATCTGGCTGTAATTATTAGCTTTGTATTTTTAAGGCACCAAAAGCTGTAAACATTCTCACTTACTCAAACAATAACCAATAAAAATGGCATACATTTAATTTCCACACCTGTAGTTTATACAACATTTACAGGTGCAGAACACATGACAAACAACAGGAAAAAAGACTGTTGATCATGCTTATACCTTAAAAATCTGAAATATTTTCTCTACATGGACCACCAAACTGTGACCTTGAACAAACATAGACCTTAAGCTTCCTATTTGGAACTTTAATGACTGATCCCAGCCCATCACAGTCAGCCTGTAGTTAGCACCACAAAGGCATTTCAATTAGTAGATTTCTACTCTCTAGCCTTCAGCTTGATAAGAAGCTGAACAGAAGAGATATTAGATCTCTGCGTTCAATGGAGTATGTCAATGAGATGATCTAGCTGCTATAAAGGGGACAGTCGAAAGGCCAAGGTGGAAGGAGCCCCTCAGAAAAGATATGTCTGAGCTTCAGTCCATTGGGAAGCACATTGCCACAAATCAGTTCACTCCTGTACACTACTACCTCAAAAAAAAAAAAAAAAACAACTCACACACAGATTATCCTGTGAGGTTCTAGAAAAATAACTGAGTAAGGAAGGCCGAGTTTTGGATTCAGATAAATAAACCATATCTAGTTTCCTGTCAGTCCTCTTCCAAACAGGGGGAAAAGCCTTTCATCTTTGGGTTCCTGAATACAGGAGAGAAAACTCCTTGCTCCTACGTTGCTTACCTGATGCCCAAACGGCTTTCCCTCCCCCAAGAACTGGATCTCCTACCTACGTGGCCCTCTTCCATTACTTTGTGTGCCATTTTGAACCCAGCTCCGACTGACTGACACTTAGCTCAAATGCTTATCTGCTTCACTTTGACCACAGACTGCCAATGCTGAGGAAGAATTCACACACTACAATTGTTGAGTGGCTGTATCTGCAGCACCAAATACAGATATTATAGCAAATGTGTGTCCTAAAATCATTTTCCAAACATCCCCTTCCCAATATTACCACCCCATGTCTCTCTCTATAAACAAATCAAGAATCACTCTAGTGGAGTTTAATGCTTAGCAAATTAACCTGTTTTAGCCAATCCTTAAATACTGCATGCATACACAAATATATGCAATGCATCATAGAAAAGATTAAAAGGAACAACAAGCATTGTGGATTTTTATTGATGCTATTTTAACCACGTGAGTCTTTTCCATCTTGAATGGGAAGCTGGCTGCAATTTCATTATGGTTACCACCAAATATTAATTAAATAAATCACCCAGGAATACACAATGAGGGAATGATACAAAGACAGAAGTGTCACACAGAAACTCCTTTGTTTATTTTACCCATGAGGAATCAGCCAGTGGTAAACTGAACATGTCTCAAGGTAGACAATTCATTAGCCACGACCCAGGAAGATTTGCATTTTAAGTAGTGCGGTTCAGCATACAGGAAGCACCGCCAAGATTCTCCTTGGCTGCCATATAGACCTGCATTCCCCCTATTCACTGTGACAGCTTGATTGGCAGTGCAAAAAGAAGTCATAATTCTTAAGTATGACATCATTCAAACCAACTTTCATTGTAAAATCAAAATTTTACTTGATCTTTTTTCATTGCTATAGATGTGGTTTTCAACAGAAATTCTAGTTCGGTTGAGTCATTTCTTGTACCTACCACCACCCCCCCGCCCCAAGAAACCAAAAAGTAACCAAATTAAAAACAAAACAAAACAAAAACCTGAATTCAGTACAAAAATAAGAACAAGGAGCATGAACAGATCTCAAATGCACAAGGCGCTACCTTCCTTCTCCCAATTTCTACTTTAAGTAGGGGGCAGGGGAAGCGCAAGGAAGTGCTAGGAAGTTCCCCAATGCAGCTCTATGAAACAGAGGAAGCCAAGACAGCTGGAGGGCCAAGCAAGGGAACTGGGTAGTCATCCGCCTAAAGAGAGAAGGGAAGAGAGATTGAAAGGGCAAGAGACCATGGAGAAGTAGAGAGGGGAAGAAATTAAGAGCTAGGAGAAGGCAGCTAGCATGAGGGGAAGGGGGCATTACATGTAAGGGGAAAAAAACTTCACATTCACATGGCACCACTAAAACATGCCCGTTTTAACGGTGGTGTGGGAAGGCAGCAAAGAAAAAGAAAACACAAAGTATGAGTTAGGTACCAAGAGCTATCTCTTAGGCTGCCAAGAGTGGCTTGGCTCTCGCGCTCGCTCTCTCTCTCTCTCTCTCTCTCTCTCTCTCTCTCTCCCTCTCCCTCTCCCTCTCCCTCTCCCTCTCCCTCTCCCTCTCCCTCTCCCTCTCTCTCTCTCTCTCTCTGCCCCGCAAGACGCTCAGCTCCCAAGGCTGGCCATGATTGCACAAACCTAGCTTTACCACAAATCCAGGAACTACCTGAGTGCCGCGCCTGGCGCTCCGCACTCGTGTGAAGAGAGCTGGTATGCGGGGAGCAAACAGCCCGGGAGGGTGGGCCGAGGTGGCACCCCTGGCCTGGGAAACCTCTGTCTGCCCGCCTAAGGCACGGAGTGGGGGGGGGGGGGTTCCATGGAGAGACGCGCTCACTGCCGCCCCCTGTGCGCTACCTCGGGCCGGCAGCGACGCGGCTGAAGGGGCCGCTGGCGATGGCGCGTACCGCAATGTTTTGCCGCATCCTGGTGCCGGGAGCCGGCACCAGCCCCCTCCCGGGTCCGAGCCCGAGCGGCGGCCTCGTGGGCCCGGCAGCGGAGGTGGGGACCGCTCCGGATGTCTTGGGGGCCTTCAGACCCGATGCGCACACATTTCTTTGCGCGCTCCCGTCCCACAAGGGGCAGCTGCTGGAGTTTCCGTCCGCCTCTCTAGACCCGGACGTGCAGTGATTGAGGGGGAAGATATGGTCAGCTCAGGCCACGAGGGCGATGGCCACTGGGGTGTCACTGGCCCGATTTTCACATGAATAGTGACCCTGTCGTTCCTTGGCTGAGAGCGTCGGCCCAGGCTCCCCCTTGCCCGCACCGCCGCCTCCCTCGCCCCCCCCCCCCCACCTCACCCTGGCCAGCCACAAAACGCTGCTCTCACCAAGCCAGATATCAGCTCAACATTTGGGCATCTTGCAAAGTCGCGCTACCAGCGCTTGCCCAGCTTTGCAGGGCTTTTAGAGTTACCCACCGGCTTCTCTCGTATCCCCTTTCTCGCTGGGTGCCAGAAATCTCCGACCAGCTCGCGGGCCACTGCCCAGAGCCTCAGATCCACGTCCGCCTAGAGTGTCTGCGACGGGGCACACAGAAAACAAAGCCCAGTGCAGCGGCCCCGACAGTCCGAGCCGCCCTAGACTAGGGCACTTTCCCCGCCGCCCCTGCCTTCCTGGGGGGCAGCGAAGCTCAGAACACCAGATTCTTTAGGTCCTCAGGGACTTGCGACCACGCCGCGGGCAAGCAAGCGGGAGCGGAGGCGGAGTCGCCAGTACGGCCGCTTTGGCCACTCTGCCAGCCCCAAACCAACACGACCCAAACTAAAAATAATAAGCTACCTGCCCCCCTCAGCGCACGAGCGCGCGCGCGTGCGCACAAACACGCGCGCGCGCGCACACACACTAGCTACCGAGCTGAGGGGAGAAGAGGGAGCGCGTGTTAGTGCAGTTCTCTCAGCCCCCACTGTAAATTTACCCACCTTCGGAGCCTGGTGGCTCTTATAGAGCGTGCGGCGCCGCGGTCCGTGCTGCAGTTTCAGCGATGTTCACTACGTGATCCCATCTCCAGCTCCTCCGCGCTCGCTCGCCCGTCAAACCCACCAGGCAGCCCGGGCAAGCCAGCAGCCGGGCAGAGGCGCGCGCGCACCGGGCCAGACACCGCGCGAGACACCGCGCGCGCACCCAGCCTCTCGCACACGGGCTGCACCTTTACATACACTTGCTCAATCCCCGCCCCCGCCCCCCTTCAGCATACACGTAGCCTTCCCTCCTGACACTCAAGCACCTCGACCCCCGCACATTCCTGAGCTCCCCCGTCCCCCACTCAGACACCCCCACTTGATTTCTACCCACACATAGGGAAAGGCAGCTCACTTTCCTTTCAGCATCCGCCCCCTCTTTATTCCTAAAACATCCCCTAGGGAGGAGCGACCCCTTTCCTCATGCACAGAGACAGTGGTTCCCTAATGCGAGGGCGCCAACCTCCATCCCCCCATCACATACACGCAAACTCGAGTCCTTTCTCCTCCCCCAGTCCCCTAAAAAACGAAGACACACACGCACACACACACACACACACACACACACACACACACACACAACCGGGGCGTTCCTTTCAGAGAGCAACCAAGAACCCAGGCAAAGCCAAAGAAACATCGGAGAGCTGGGGGGAAGATGGGTCGAGGGAGGTAGACTGGGGCGTCGAGTCTACGCGGAATTGAATAATTCCAGGATCGAGGGGGGTGAGTCAACAACAATGACATTCAAAGGCAACAATCGCACTTGGGCTTTGTATCACGAGTACAGTACCTTTGGCTAATTGTCACCCCACCGAACAGAGGGCTCCGGGAATACTTCTTCGGTAGCGGGCGATCCTGGATGGAGCCTTCTTTGGGGCCAGCTTCCTGGGATCCAGTAGTTTTCGCACTCCCCCTACCTGTCTGCGCGTAAAGGGCTGGGGGCTTTAAGGCAAAAGTGTGAAGCTTTAGCCCAAAGTGAGACTATTTCGTGGGTTTAGGAGACGGCTAACTCTCCATACCTTAGAACTCTGCGAACCTTCGGCGTCGAACAGGTTAAGCGGGGTGACTAAGGAGCTGGGGGTGGGGAGAGGGTATAGAGATAGAGGAAAAAGAGGTGTGGGACTGGGAGAGATGCCGCACTTGCTACCAAAAGAAGAAGAAAAAAAAATCTGCTTTGGCTACTGAGCATGCCCAGTCCCCAGCTCAAGCCCTATAAGGGAGGCATTGTGTGCGTTCCACTTCTCCGGGCTTTGGTTGTGACTGGGAGGGGACTTTGGTTGGATAGGGTGGTGGTGAATGGGAGACTTTAGGGAAGGGGGGCAAGGTTTAAAGCTTTGGGGCTGGTCGGAAGGGTCTGTGGAAAAAAAACACGGAATACCTTGGGAAGATAGAAAATGAGACAAAATGAACTAAGAAAAGTCACTTCAGTAGCTCCTTCATTGTCATGTCTGTGCCAAAGAGGCTTAAGCAGTTGCCATCTCAAATATACATTCAGAGGCTGCAAATCCCGTGTGTGGATTGTCTAGGCCCCTTTCTCCTACCCATTTGTTAGCGCTTCCGCAAGAGGGTAGGAATATCCTGAGGAAGGGATATAGTGTTCAAATCAGTTTCATGCAGATTGGCAATTTAGTCCGTGTGCTTGATAAGAAAGCAAATGTAACTATGGGGAGGGGGAGTTTGGCTATCGTGTGTGTATTTCAAATACCTTGCTTTCCTAACAAGGACAGTCTGAGCCGGGTGGTTTAGCTCGCTTCTCCCCTAACCTTGCTGTTTGTGTAGGTGCTTGGCTAAGAAAAACAACTCTTTCTCTTTACTTGGTGTCTGTCGGAACAAACTGGCTTTAGCTAAATAGAGCTAAGTTATACGTGGGGAGTATTTCCCTAGGACTCCTGGTACCCTATTCGTTCACACATTTCAGGTAATACTGCAGGGCCCATTTCTTAAACACCTATGCTTTGCCTAATCTACTTATTCAAATTCCAGTAGCTCTAGCAGCTATAGGGTATAGCCAGTACCCAGAAATGCTTTTACTTAAAAATGAAAGACTCTTTAAGCTAAAACTAGCAATAGCTTTGAAACCAGATTTTGGCTGTCTGCCTGAACTCCTACAGTTAAACATTTACCATAATTGGTTGATGTTTAAAGGCCTCAAATCTAGGCAAAAAATCCAATGAGCAAAGGATTTATTACATTATTTGTGGATACTGTCCTACCTTCTACATTACCTGTAGTACCTATTCATACATGAGTTTAATTTTTTTCATTTTTGTCATTCATGAGGCTGCCTTTAGGTTATATTCTTGCAAATATTTTCTGGACACAGCATGTATACAGAGATGCACATGTATTATTTAACTAGATATGTATATATAGGCACATTTCTTTATGACCTTGGTAAATATTGCATCTTTTAAAATGAACTCTTTCTCCACTTCCACTCTCATTGCCCTTAAAAATTTCTTCTCTTTTAAAACCAACCTAGAGGCAGAAATCAAGTGGGCAGCAATAGTACGATTTGCTGTATTCAAAGTGAAATTCATTATGTAATAGCATTGCTTAAGGAAGCACTAAGGAACCTGTCCATAATGACATATGTCTTAGTAAGGTGAAATGTGTTTCCTCCATAGGTAACAGCTGCAGTATGTTGAAAAATCCCTCTACTGTTGCACACTTGAACAAGACAGATCCTGCTAAGTAAGAACTCATATTTGCATTACATTTTACAATGCAATTTGAAAGTGGTAACGGATACCTAAAACAAGTTGGCATTTATTCTAAATGCAAAGGTTGCAGGGAGCTATAATATATTTTATCAGGATAGGTGGATTGTTTGTCCTTTACTATAAATGTTAACAAGATTCAATAGGATGAGGAAAAAAATTTTACCCAAAATTATAATGCACACTCCAAGTACTGTAATAGCTGAAAAGGCCAGAGTTGGACAGTAAATATCAGATGATTTAAATGCTTATCTTTACTCAACTTTAGAAACTGTTGAGAGTTGAGTATGTTTGACTGCAATAACTGTGGAATGTTCTTTTTCATATGGGTATGGCTACAGAAATCTGAAAACAGGTGCACCTAAAACCTCAATAAATTATAGTTAATAAGAGTGCTAAGAACTTGATTAATATTGAACTCATTAAAATGATGCTTTAATATAAAATATTTTGTTGCTTAAAAATGATAAAGTGGATAATCATAAAAATAACATAGAAGTAACAGCTTTCATACCTTCTGTTTCTTTTGCTTTCAAAGTAATTTAAAAACCCAATCCTTTAATCCTGCAGTCTCTTTTCTCTCTGTTAGAACTACATGTAATATCCTTATAGAACAATAGTAAATTTAGGGAAATTGCTAGCTTAAAAAAGAAAGTAAATATAAATAAGTAAAAGTGTTAAGAAAAATCCAACACTATTTATGGAAATTGAAAGAAAACAAAGTTGGTGTTCTTCCTAAAATATATGAATGCAAATATTGTGAGCTGGATTTGTAATTGTCCCAGTATTTCTACATGTTCCACTGTACTTAATCTTGGCTTTGCAAGTAGACTTGGAACCATAGTACTATGCTGATACACTGTGGCAAATAAACAACTGCACCAGGAATTTCACCAAGCTCCTGGATATCCTTAATTCCAAAGGTAGTTTTAGTCAATCAAGCACTACCAACAAAACTTGGCCCTAGTTAAAACTTTCATTGTATTTCTCATTTACTCTGCCTTGTCTTGCTGCTGTTTAAAATCAAATTAGCCTTAATTTTGGCATCCAAGTATCACAGATCATTTCGTGTATCTTAATTTCAAAATTTATTTATACTTAGCATTTAAAATAATTATGATCTTGGCCTATCTCTAAATGGAATACAAAAAAGTTCTTAGGATGTTAATATATCTTCTAGAAAAGATGTTTCTGAGATCACATGAGTTTAGGAGACCCTGATTTCATGAAGCTAAAGATTTTTTTTTATTTGGGGGAATCTCAGCAAATTCAATTATATTGAAAATGAATTCTGGCTTACAAGAGAAAAGGGATAGAGCATGTACAACTTCTCAAGCTTATTTGGCAATGTAGTCATTTTTAAATCATATACACTTTGAGAAATTTCATAATAATTGCTCATTTTTGCAAATTTTATGGAATTTAGAAGCTGAAAGGTAGCTTTCAGACTATAATATAATTCATACTATAGTATGTACTATCTATTGAGTGCTTCTTAGCCATGTTGCCCCCAAATATTGTTTCATTTAGTTCTCTGAACAATATTACAAGGAAGAGATGATTTCCCTTAAAACACAAAGTTCAGGGAAGTTAACTGATCTGTTCAAGGTCACACAGTGAGTAAGTGAATGTCAAGATTTAACCCTAAGTCTTTGAGGTGTTCCTAAAACTGCACACTTCCTTGCCCACAGAGGAATCAAAGCACTTTAAATTTTGAAAGCATAATGGATTTTTCCACCAAAGATAAGCACTTGGTATATAAATGTTTGCAAATATTAAAGTATTAATATTCAACACTAGAATAAACCAATAAAGGACAAGAAAAATTAGTTCACCTAATTGTGCACAACAGGGTCTCTTAAATCAGTTGATTTTCCCTTTGCCAGTAGTGGGCTTGTTTCATCCATTCTGCTCTTTCAATTTTTATACCTGAGTTGATTCTGAACCTCTGATGATGTCTAAAGTGTCCCTTATTAAAGACAATTTCCTTTGCTACTGCCAAATACAGCCATGTAAAGCAGTAGTGGTCATCCCTACAGTTATTCCAGAGTTAAAGACAAAAAAAAAAAACCTGTTAACCAATAGGGCACTGAGTGAATTGGAAGAGATGAGATTAGTTCATTAACTGATTGGATAATATCAGCTAATGTGACCTTCCATTTTCCCCAGGCTACCTCTTTATACTATATCTGGTAACCTATTCTTTGTTCTTGTTTTTGTTTCTCCTTTTTTCCAGAACCTAAGTTGTCAGCTGTTAATGTATTAAGGTCTAAGGACCCCAGGCACTGGTTGATTTTGCACAGCATACTCCATTCAGAATTTTTTTCTGGAGTATTAAAGTTTTTTAAAGTATGTTATTTTGAAGGATCTTTGTAATTTTGGCTTTTAATGAGTGCTTGTTAATATGGTTCACTAGTACCACTTATATTCTTTAGAATATCATTTTTTTCCAAGCCACAGAAGCAGATCAATAGTATCTGTTCTGTTTACCCATTTCTTCCTGATGTTCTCTAACTTGAAGAAATCTCATCTTTCTCACTGACGGTCAAAAATTAGGGCCCAGAAAGAAGCAGAAAATTCACAGAAAAAAAAAGATTATAAAATAACAAAATAAGGATTTAATAGTCAGACAATCTACTGTAAGAATTATTCCCATGGGCTTTACAAGTTCCATAACACCAACCAGAGCTTTGTCCAAAAGACAAAGTTGATGAGAATCTTTCCATTTTTACCATGCTCATATCTATCTGGGAACTGAGTTCTGTCCCTAGCCAGTAAATGTGTTCTCATTTTGCAAAAAAAAATATTGAGGGTCTTTTCCCCAATGTTTTTATGCTTTTATTAGAATACTTTTTCCTTAGAAATTTAAACTTAAAATTTTCCTTCAAAATTGATCTTGTTTCCAGCCTCTCATTTTTGTTTTAGAGATTATTTTTGTACCATTCAAATGTGGGTCAAAATCAAGGGCATAAGTAAGAAAAGGCCCAATGTGAATATCTGAGGTATGGTGTGACTGTATCACAATTACTATATCAAAAAATAAAATTTATCCTTCTTTGAGGCCCAAACAGTGAGTCAGAGGAAAGCAGAACATCTGTGTAAGCCAATGTCATGTATCTGTGATTGACTATCTTCTTTTCCAGTTCAAAATTGAAGCTTCTATTGCCCCAAACTGACTCAAATTGAGTAATGTCTATCCACATAAGGTCTTCATAAGAAAATGGTCCTCAGTCTTGTGCTAAGGCATCATGGTATAGGAAAAGTTGTAATTGCAGAGAATTCCTGCTATATCTTTATGTGCATAGTATTTTTGGTAGTCATAATGTTTCAGGGTTTAAAAAGACCTTAAAATTCTTATGGTTTAACCACTCCCAGTCAAGCTGAAATCTTCATCAGATGAATACTCAATGCTTGAATAGACCAAATAATGGGGAGCTCACTGAGGGTAGAAGTTCCAGTGAATCATCTAGAAAATCAATTATAGAATTTTTGAAATCTTTACTGTTTTGTAGATGTGAAAGGAACATACAATTAGACCAATGACCAATGAGAATTTTAAAGAGTATGAAATTCAGAACCAGATGGACTTGGGTTAAAATTCTTGCTGTACTGTTAAGTAATTCTATGATTTAGGGCAGTTAATTTTGCTGAGGATTGACTCACTCAGCTGTAAAATGGGTATAGCAAACTCAGTCTTCCTGAGTTTTATGAAGATTAACTAAGATGTTTATGAAACATCTAGAATGCTGCCTTTGTGGTTCAGAGGATTATTATCTCCTATTTATAACTGAAATAAGCTACACAGATAAAAAAAGTATTACACTATATATTCCTTTCCTACCATAGTCTATCAAAGGATGACAAGTAGAATAAAGTGATGAAACTTTATTTTTAATTATTTTGAAAGTTAGAAAACAGTATGTTAAAATAAATCCATGGGTGCTTATACTTCCTGGTATCTTTTAGTTACTTTTCTATTTTCATCAGTTTTTTTAACATTAATTTCAAGAACAACCTCTGAAGAACTGGCCATTAGAAAGATCATCATTTTTTTTTCATCTTGCTTGCCAGACGAGATTCTAGTTTAGAATCTCATCCTCTGCTCTCCAGACCCACAAGAAGTGATGACTATCATTATTTAAACCAAGTTCCTCATAATAGCCCTGGAGAGAATATTAAAAATATATTTTCTGGAGCATAGCACTGATTATCTTTTTGAAAAAAAAAAGCAAAAAGGGAGAAATAAATGGGAAGAAAGGAACCAAAGTATATGTAGGTGTTGTTTGTACATCGTTATTTGTAGCTTTATTTGTAACACGTGCAAAGAAAGTTCAAGGACTTAGGGGCACTAATTTTATCATTTTCTCTACAGAAAACAGGTATTTTTAGAAACATAATGATTTGAAAAACTAGCTTTCTTCTAGCCATAAGATTATTTTATCAAAAGAGTGGCATATGTTGTTTTTAGAGAAAAGAAAGTCAGATCTGACAAGATGTGATCAATTATAGCTAAGATCACATTTGTGTGATAAATTATGCTTAAATTAACTCAATCTCAACCATCCAACAACTATTCAGACAGTTATAGTGTGTATAGGCTTGTTTCAGAGGTGCTGCTAATTGACTTATCTTACAATATTCATCCTTGGAAATGTTGAACTCTAACTTATATTATTTGGATTCTATTTGTATTTTCCTATACTAAAAATATTGTATTGTAAAATATGTTCCGGGTATGACCTCTAACCAATGTATTTTTCACAGAGTAAAAGCTGTTGGTCATTTTGCTTCTTACAGCTAAAGCTATTGTATAAAATTTCATTGTATTATCCTTATGGATGAAAGAATGCAAACAACCAAATCTATCAGATCCAGGTACTCAGAACAATGAGAAAAAAATTACAAACAGGCTGTATAATGATGACTCCTCTCACTTCTCTATCTGTGTTTCAAGAGATGAGAGTTTCCTGAGCCTTGAAGGTAGAAGGGTCTCATTGATAGTCACTCTGACTTCTTGAAAATCTGTCTTATGTGCAAGCAACAGGGCATACCCGTGAGAGGGCAGTGGTCTTGGGAGCCTGATCTTCCATTCTTATACCTCCATGTATAGGTAAAGAAGGCTTCCCGTCAGAAGTAAAGGAAATACTACTGTCCAGTTTAAATTCTGGTGAATATTCAGATTTGTGTTGGTCGGTTAGCCATTTATGTCTCTAAGTTAGCACTAACATTTAAATTTGAAATTACATATATTGACAAGAACTTCCATTTTGTTAATAAATGTTTGTAGAAATTTGTAGCATTTTATAAAAGAGAAATTTCTGAGGGGGAGATGTCTTGCTATAAAAGAATTTAAATTTGGTACACATGTTGGAAATTCTATAAAGAGATAATTCCATACATTGTTTCCATAGTAACAAAGGACTGGCAAGAATTGTTGATTAAGTAGATTTAAGTAGATCAAAAGGTAAATATTTTGGGTCTCTATTTCATCTCATTATTAAATAGTATTATATAAGTTTTCTCCAGTTTATTAGAGATTCAGCTTTTATCATTTATTAAGACTAATGGCAAAAATAGATTTTCCTAGAGGGGAAAAATGGGTAAAGGAGAAATGACATTTTAGCATAGCCATGTATATGATTTATAAATTACACATAACTCTCAAGTAGTTTTTTCCCCCTCATTCAAATCATTGCACACTTCAACTAAATACAGTAAGTCCTCATTTAACATCATCGATGGGTTCTTGGAAACTGTGACTTAAAGTAACATAGAACAAAATCAATTTTATCACAGGCTAATTGATATATAAAAGAGTTAAGTTCCTAAAGCATTATCTCTGGTCACAAATACATCACCAAACTTCTAAATAAAGACCCAAAACACTTCTAATATCAAACATTGAAATAAATGTAAGCTATACATACACTTAAAAAGATTAATAGAAACAATTAAGATAATTATTTTCCAACCTGCTTATTCCAGTTCAGGGAGCAAAGAGTAGTCCACCCTGGACAGGATGCCCTTTCATTTCAGGGCACATCACATGCACCTACACTCATTCTGGCACTGTTAAGACACACTAGTTCACCTCACATGCACATCCTTGGGAGGGGGCAGGTTACCAAGGTCCCCAAAGAAAACTCATACAACCATGGGAAGAATGCGCAAACCACACTGAGAGTGGTCCCAGCTGGGAATTGATTTTTTTTTCTCATCAGCATTACAACATTAAACAAAATGATGTTCGTTATTTAAGAACCTGCTGTACTTTTTTTGGTAACCAAACGTTTTTCCTTCTCTTGCACTGACAGTAAATTCTATTATACACATTTACCCTCACAGCTTTTCTGGAAAATGTGAAGCTTAATCCTCAAGAATTCCTAGAGAGCCATGTTGCATCTTATACCAACATAGACATAAAATCTCCAAAACTAAAAGAAAACAATACCACTCCCTCTTCCCATCCCCATCCCAGTTGTTGATTTGGTAGCTGCACACTGAAAGCATCAAAATGTATATTGAAAATACCATATTTCACTCTCTCTGTCCTAGGGTTAGAAAACTGCCTTGCCTTTCAGACTCAAAGAACTCTATGAATTCAAGGACATAAGAAGTTTAACTAACATAGCCTGACTGCAAATAATCTGCTCAACCATAAAGTGCAGTTCATTTTAAACCTTTATTGAGTATCTATTACACATCAGGCTTTGAATGCCAAAATGAAAGGCAATGCATCTGTCCTCCATGATCTCTGAATTTATTGATACAACAGGTGAGGCTATGCTATAATAAACAATATTTTATATTGTATTGAATAAAAACACCCTTGAATCACTAGATGCTCATTTTGTAACTTAACAAAAATTTTTTGCTTTTATTAAACATTGTGAAATACTGTAGTTGAAGGCAGTAACGGTAGGCTTCCATGGCACATATTCAAGGAAATTAAGAAAATCAGAACATTGTCTTCCATCAAATGGCAAGGTCAACAACTTGTGTGTCCTTCTGGAGATGACACAGTCCAAAACTTTGGTATTCCTCCAGAAGACAGAGTCAAAATTTACGTGTGCCAGGCATATTTAGAAAGGACATTAACAGGAAATGCTCTATAAAATAAGAAATTAAATCATTTGGAAGGGCCAGAAATTGAAATAGCCAATGTAACCAAAAGAAACAAATGAAAGAAGACACCAAAACAGTAGGAATCTTTTCATATTTGATGCCCAAATTATGAAAGCTTCAAGAAGGGTGACATAAAAAGTAAAAGAGCTTATGTTGTTTTCAAGGTGTGAACACTATATAGATGTGTTAGGGACTTGGCTTCTTGAGGGAACTAAGAGTGAACTATAGTAACAATCATTATCTCTACTTAGTATATAAAGGGTCTGGCACAAATAATGTCCCTTTTTATTACAGAATATTTTATTACAAAATCATAAGCATGTAATTCTGTAATATAACAATATCACACTCATATGACACTTTAGGTGAAATGTTCAAATTACAACTATAAATTACTACACCCATGTTATTACCCTACCAACCAGACACAAGCAGGCATTACTTCTGCCTGGCCCTGTATATGTATGCATCTAGTGATCAAGAAAAAAACAGCAACAATAAAAAAAAAACACCGTTGATTCTCAGAAAATAAGAGCCACTGGAAATGAAATAGTAAATATAAGCTAGTCCTGTTTTATATTATTACTCTTTTTTTTTTTACTGATATACACAAATGTGCCACAATATTTAAATGGGTCATTTGAAAAATATTTCTAGAGAGTGGAATCTTACTGAAATGATTTTACCAAGATTGAGAAGTGAGTTCCTTTATATTTTTTGGACTGTTTGAGTAAGTCAAAACAGACTGTATATTTACTTCTTAGAGCCGTTTAGCCTTGAAACTCCTACCTCAGCCTGACAGTGATGCCTTCTAATTATTGTTCATGGACATTAAGAGACTTTACACCTTTTTGTGTGTTTGCTCTGATTCTTTTTTCTATCACAATATTTAATTTGTGCTCTGGCTTTGCCCATGACCAAAAAACAATTATCGAGGGAATGATTGATGCATTTGAATTTGAGCAGAGATCCCATTAGAACTTTGTTAGTCAGGATTGCCTTACTTTTCTCAGTTTCATTGTTTTATTGTATGAACAACCCCCAAACCTACCTTCCCGTCTTACAAAAGGAACAAAGATAGATGGAAATCCAGAAAAGCAACCATCCCAAAACATTTGCTGATCAGCATCTTATACAGAAATCCTCTTTTGCTATTCAATTTACTTGTGGTTTAATTTTTTCCTTTACAAAACTATTTGGGAAAGGAAAAAAGCACATTTTCCCTGCTGTTGCTGCTGTGTTATTATTTCAGTGATTTTCAGCTTGTTAGTCATTCATCTGGATTGGTGCCTGTATATTTTTCCAAAGGTTTAATATGGAAAATCATTTCTTTGACCATATTGAAGCTTAGCTCAAAATTATCTTTTTCCATAGCTAAGAAGCTTTGCAGTTATTTTCTTATTAATGCTCACAACACTCTTGTAGATTATTAAAAAGATATCATAGACTTCCAGTCAAGATGGAGGCATAGGTAGCCATGCTTTGCTTCCTCACACAACCATAGGAAGAATTACAATCAGCCTTGGCTGGTATGGTTCAAGGGACTGAGCACCAGCCTGTGAATCAAAAGGTCGCCGGTTTGATTCCTAGACAGGTCACATACCTGGCTTATGGACCAGGTTCCCAACAGAGGGCACACAAGAAGCAACCACACACTGATGTTTCACTCCCTCTTTCTCCCTCCTTTCCCCTCTCTCAAAAAATAAATAAAATCTTTTTTAAAAAAGAAAAGAAAAAAAAGTACAATCAGACCTCAAAAACAAATGACACCACGAACTGTCAGAAAATCAAGCTGTATAGAAGTCCAACAACCAAGGATTTAAGGAAGCCATATTCATTCAGATGGCTAGGAGGGGGAGGAGTCACAGAGATGGGGCAAAGACGTGGTGTGGTGCAGAGAGGCAGCTGCAGTAGTGGCAGCAAAACAGAAGGTCCCACACTCACATGTGGTGGATTAAAATCAGGGGGCATACCTTGGAAGCAAGTGATCTTAGCCCCAGGCCAGACCGCACAGCCCAGGGCTCCAGCACCGGGAAGATAAAACCTCCATTACTTCTGAATCTAAAAACCAGTGGAGTTTGGGGTGGCTGAAGAAACTTCTGGATTTTCACTGCTTAAAGGGCCCTCATAGGCTAAGAATGTACATAAACCCCAGAGCAGCAGCTGGAAAGGTACCAATCACATACGGGAGGTGGGTGAGGTGACCGGAAATTGGGTGAGTGCCAGGAAGGCGTCCAGAAGCCAGGCAGAGGCATTGTCCTTTCTCTGAGCTCCCTGCCCCCACACAGAGTCACAAGTGATGAAGCGCTGCCCCACCATGGCAATTGCCTAAGGCTCTGCCCCACACAATTTATAGGTGCCTGCTCTGCACAGGCCACACTACTAAGACAGGAAGTAAAAGCAGCTCTGTATAATACATAGAAACAAACACAGGGAGACTGCCAAATTGAGGAAGAAAAGAAATATGGTCCAAATGAAAGAACAGAACAAACCCCCAGAAAAAGTACTAAATGAAATGGAGATAGCTGACCTATCAGATGCAGAGTTCAAAACACTGGTGATCAGGATGCTCAGAAAACTCCTTGAATAAGGAACCACACAATAAGGAAGAAATGAAGGATACACTAAGTAAAATAAAGAAAAATATACAGAGAACCAAGAGTGAAGGGAAGGAACCCAGAATTCAAATCAACGATTTAGAACAGAAGGAAGAAATAAACATTCAACCAAAACAGGAAGAAGAAACAAGAATTTAAAAAAATGAGGAGAGGCTTAGGAACTTCTGGGACAACTTTAAATGTACGAACATCCAAATTATAAGGGTGCCAGAAGGAGAAAAGGAAAAACAAGAAATTGAAAACTTATTCGAAAAAATATTGAAAGAAAACCTCCCTAATTTTGCAAAGGAAATAGACTTATAAGTCCAGGAAGCACAGAGTCCCAAAGAAGATGGACCCAAAGAAGGCCACACCAAGACACATCATAGTTAAAATGCCAAAGGTTAAAGATAAAGAGAGACTCTTAAAGGCAGCAAGGGAAAAGCCATTACCTGCAAAGGCGTCCTCATAAGACTGTCAATTGATTTCTCAAAAGAAACTTTGCAGACTACAAGGAACTGGAAAGAAGTATTCAAAGTCATGAAAGGCAAGGACCTACATCCTAGATTACTCTATCCAGCAAAGCTATCATGTAGAATGGAAGGGCTGATAAAGTGCTTCTCAGGGAAGGTAAAGAAAGCTAAAGGAATTCATCATCACTAAGCTATTACATGAAATGTTAAAGGGACTTATTTAAGAAAAAGAAGGTCAAAACTATGAACATGAAAATGACAACAGCTCCCAACTATCAACAACTGAATCTAAGAAGTAAAAACACACTAAGCAAACAACCAGAACAGGATGAGAATCATAGATATGGAGATCATTTGGAAGGTTATAAGCTGGGAGGGAGAAGGGGGAGAATGGGGGAAAAGGTGCAGGGAATAAGAAGCATAAGTGGTAGGTACAAAATAGACGGGGGAAGTTAAGAACAGTATAGGAAATGGAGAAGCCAAAGAACTAATATGCATATCCCATGGACATGAACTAAGAGGGGATTTTGGAGGGAAGGGTGGTAGTGGGAAGAGGAGGGCAAAGGGGAAAAATTGGGACAACTCTAATAGCATAACCAATAAAATATATTAAAGAAAAAAAATGAGAAGCCTTAACCAAAAAAAAAGACATCATAACACAGTTTATAATGTAAGGAACAGATGAAAGCTAACTTAAGTTACATGATAAAATAGAAGCTAAAAATGGACAAAAATAAACAAGTTTTTAAATCCTGGTTCTCAGTCTAATGCGCTAAAATGTTCTTCTATGACTCTCTAAGGTAGGTAAGTGTAACATAGTCACCATGTAGAACAGAAAAATGGTCTGGAGATGCTGAAAGAAACTGTAAACTGGAACCAACTGCTACCACCAGGGTAAAAGACAATTGCTAGGGCACTACTGACAGGATAAGCAAGTAATCAGCAAGGGTCAGGTCCTTTCTCTCTCCTCTGAACTTGTGATCTTCTTCTATCTCTCCAATTGGCAAAGCTTAACCAGGAGCCAGTTAGCAAAGGAAAAATATGTTTTGCAGAGTCCCAGAGCCAGGATCACAGAGCAGTGTACAGAACTGTGTATTTGGACTTGAGATGTCACACTTTGGTTACTTAGTGTCTATATCCATCCTTCTATACATATTTAATTTTCATACAACAAAGCTCTGTGATTTCTATCCTTCCTCCAAGTAAAGATACTTTGCCCTTTTCCCCAAAGCAACGTCCCAACAGTCACAATGTCCATTCTAGTTGATACTAAATGCTCTTTTATGTCCATCTAAACATATCATCTAAAGACTAATTTGCAAAGTGAACTGCCAGCAAAGTCTCTATATAAAATAACAAGGGAAAAAGAGAAGGAAAGGAAAACGCTGTATGGGTGAAATTTTCATATGTGATATACAAGGTCTGTCTGGAAAAAGTCCAGCCATTGTAAATATAACGAGAATGGTTTGCACGGCTTCGATGTCACCTGGCAGCCAAGGAGAGTGGACTGGAATGCGCATGCGTGAACAATAATGACTTCACTGTACTAGTCAGTGGGGGTGGTAGACGCCATTGAGTAAGCATGTGTACCATGTGACTGTCACATTCAAAATGACTGAGCGAGCAGAGGAATGAATCTGGATGAAATTTTCTGTGAAGCTTAAGCATTCCTCTGTGGAAACTATTCGAATGACTCAGAAGGCTGCAGCTAGGGGCAACTGGTGATTGGCAGCTTCATCACAACAACACGCTCACCCATGCATCACATCTCGTGCAGAATTTTTTGGCGAAACATCAAATCACCCAAGTGACTCAGCCCACTAACAGCCCAGATTTGGTGCCCTGTGATTCTGGCTTTTCCCAAAGCTAAATCACCTTTGTAAGGGAAAGGATTGCAGACCGTCAATGAGACTCAGGAAAATACGATGGGGCAGCTGATGGTGATTGACAGAATTGTGTGAGGTCCCAAGGTGCCTACTTTGAAGGGGACTGAGATGTCATTTTCCTATGTACAATGTTTCTTGTATCTTGTATCTTCTTCAATAAATGTCTTTATTTTTCATATTACATGGCTGGATACCTTCTGTAGATACCTCATATATCACATATAGAAATTTTATATTTATAATATATAATATATAAGCACTATGCAATAATATATATGTGGCCTGGCACAAATAATGTCCTTTTTATGAGCGGGTAATCTATACCAAATCTTTTATTACAAAATTATAGGCATATAATTCTGTAACATAACAATATCACACTCGAGCACACCATATGACATTTTAGGAGAAATGTTCAAATTGCTGTCCATCTCCTGAGAGACATTCACATACCCTACCA
Organism: Phyllostomus hastatus; assembly: GCF_019186645.2. Lineage (NCBI taxonomy): Eukaryota > Metazoa > Chordata > Mammalia > Chiroptera > Phyllostomidae > Phyllostomus > Phyllostomus hastatus. The sequence continues at coordinate 3,264,346 of NW_025333841.1, read as the reverse complement.
ACCACACTCATTGGTGTTACTTTTGCTGGACCCTGTATATACAAACACAACAAGCAAGGAAGGAAAGCATAGTTGCTCCAGTATTTTTCCATTAATGAAGTTGTAAATAATATTGTAACTACCTTATTACAGAACCCTTCCTCTGTTTCCTTTGCCCTATGTCAGGACTCAACTAGTCATTTTTCCCCATGATATCATGACCCAAATATTTATTCTCAAAGCCTTTGAGTGTGCAGCACTGCCCTTCCCCTTTTTTCATTAATTTTCCATTAACCTTTTCTGTTGATCATAAAAGTATTTAGAGACACCATGGAAGTACTAAGAAGGCAGTTCCAGATATAATCCTTTTTACTTACATGACATAAGAGCAACCAAAACTATCCTTGGAATCAGGATTAATCTTCTGAGATGGAAAAATTTTAGGTGGCAGGTGACTTTTATTGGCATGTTGTTCAATAACATCATAGTTTATTAAATTATAACTGTCACTAATACTAACCTTCGAGAACCTTTTGCTTGTTATGGCCATAGGAGGCAACATTGGCTGTATCTTGAAGAATGGCACAGTGGAAATACCAGTAGGTGGTAGGTAGCACACATTGTCCTGCGTGAATTAATTTTGGTTAGACTTTTTTTTATTAAAATTTAAAGTAATTGTAGTGATTTCCAAAATTGTGTGCACATTTCATTTGTATAGTAAAAAAAAAATTAAGGCTATGTGTTATTGATTACAGGACAACAGCTGGATTTGACAATTCACTGATGGATCACTTCAGGACAGGAGCATCAAACTCATTTTCACTGGGAGCCACATCAACCTCATGGTTGTCTTTCAAGGGAATGTAGAGCTCCTTGCCCCTAGTTAAGGAATACTTACATTTCTACAGTCCTAAAATTACATTTGGCCCTTGGAAGGCAACAGCAAGGCTGATGTGGCCCCTGGTGAAAAAGAGTTTGACACCCTTGCTTTAGGGGAATTACACTGACCCTCCACAAGTTAAATACCTTTGGCTCAGACAAGCTCTCTGAACATTCCTTTTTTTTTTTTTTTCCTTTACACAGGTTTCACACATTGCCATGTGTTTCTCTCATCTTTATCATTTCTGCCATACATTGCAGCCCCTAGGGGTCCGCTTCGCTGTAAGACTGGCTGCAGAATAATATTTAGCAGTTTCCCTCTTTTCCTCCTCAAATATTCTTCTTAATTGTTTTCCTATTAATCACTAAGGAAAAAAATTGTGGCACACAAAAATGCCATTGTTTTATTCATTCAACAAACCATTTTTTGGACACTTACTTTGTGCCAGGAACTATGCTAAGCACTAGGATTTCAGCAGTGGAACTAAACAGTTCCTACCCTAGTGGAGATTACAATTTTAGGAAATCATGTGATGGTAGTTATAGAGATCTCAGTCATCTTTCAGTCATTGCCCTTTTCTATAATTTCTTCCTCTCTTGCTAGATTAGTATAGTATCTGTATCTTCAAAAAAAATTGTCCCAAACCCAATTTGATATTAAGAAGTAATCTGAAATCAAAATCATTTCAGCAACACTGTAACCGATGTCATTGGATGTTCAGCTTAACTGTTTAGACACTGGCCCAAAGTAAATTCAGTTTTGCACCATCATTAAACTTGGAAAATTTGATTATAATTTTCAGTTTGTAGAAATTTTTCTCTCTTCTAGGATCATTTTCACAATCTCTAAATATGTCCCTTTTGCCACCTAAAATTTACTTTTATGATCTTGCCTAAGGCAAGCAGCTTCCTGCCTACCTTCATCTCTTCTGGAAAGTTTCCAAATACAGGAAGTCTTACTCTCTTTGCTATTTCTGGCCTTTGCCCTGAATGAATGATTTTCTTGGGGAAAAAAGTCAATTAACTATGTTTTAAGATTGGTTCTGTATTCAAGTAAATTGTGATTTTTGTTTTCACCTATTGCTCTAGGTTAATAAACTTTCATCTATGGGCTTGATATGTCTCTGCCTCTTACTCATTAATAATCATTGGAATATCCTTGTGTCACGCACTGTTTTAGGTAGTTTTTAAGTATAATTCCACCTACTCCTCATAAAAACCTTTGAAGAAGGCAATTGTAGTATTTCTATTTTATAGGAGAGGGAATTTAGGTGCAGAGAGGGTGAGGTGGTTTACTCAAGGCCACATGGAGGCCGTGTGATCCAAGAGGCTGGTGTATTTTTTTCAAGATCTTGCTTCTACTATCTCGTCAAGATAATCCATAGCTGTAATATATGAGTTCCTTGTAACAATTAACTGAGTGTAAGGATAATGTGAGTCAGTAGTGCATGTACAAATAGGATTCATTAATGAAAATGCAGTGTTTATAATAAAGAAGGTGATCATTTGTTCTATCCTCTATTGGACATGCTATAACAGGAGTAGTATATTATATTCTGAGTACTATGTTTCATGAGTATTATTAAATATAGAAAGTATCCAGGAAGAACCCTTTAGATTTGAAAACCATGTCAGATGAGAAACCACTGAAAGGGTTGATGGTGTTTTACCTGTAAAATTGGATGGTGGTTAGCTGTCTTGAGTCACTTAGAGGAATATCTTATAGAAAAGAGACTAAAGTTCTGTACATTTGCAGAAGGTCGAAATATGCACAGTAAATGCACGGTAGAGAAAAAGATATTTGAACTCACATTAAGACAGAATCTTATGATTAGAATGTCCAAAAGTGGCACAGACTACTGCAGCAGAGTTAAAGTTGCCTATTTCTTACAGGATTCAATTAGCTGAGAAATCACTTCTGAGGAATGCTGAAGAAGAGATCCAGTAGCAAATTAGTCATTTCCAATGAAATGTATTGATATATAAAAATACCTAGCATATAGGCATGCAACAAATGTTACTGTTCAGGCCCATTATTTCCAAAAAGCAAATTCCACACCTTACCAGTTCTCATGTTTTACTACTCACTATCTGAACCTTTCCTTACTCTTTGGCCAAACCTGAGCATTTCCTATAATCTTCTTTTGCTCTACTTGTAAGCATTTGCCTCTATTATTCCCTTTGCCTGGAAGGCTTACCTAGTCCTGTCTATGCCCAGGAAGTCCTGGGAAAATACTTCAAGCTGGATCCCAAATGCCATCCCCTCAACAAAGCCCATAATTGAGCTTTTCAGCTTTTTGACCAATTGTGCTTCCTCAAAACAGTGTAAGTACTTCATTATCTTTCTGAGTCTATCATACCTAATATCCCTCCCATCAAATTGGAGACTTGTCCTGGGACTATTGTCTTAATCCCTTCTTGTATTTACCTCCTATCCATACTAAATGAAGCCATCTGACAATGCAGGCTTAAACCACTGTTTCCTAGATAACTTCTCATACTTATCAGTAAATTACAGTGATCACAGCATCAGAATTTTAAATGATTTATGTCATCCCTTAAAATAAATCCTATTGTAATCCCATGCAAATTACTGTACATTTCTGGTGGTAAATTCAAAGTACTTTAATCATCTTTTCTTTAAATAATTTTTAATCAGCTAACATTATACAATATTGAATGCAATTAAAATGTCATAGATAGCGGTTGAGGAATCTTTATATTTCAGCATTTTAAAAACATATTTTTGGCTTACAGTTTTTTTATTTTATGTCTGTGCTTTTCTTGTATCATCTATTTCAAGCTTATGGTAGCCATCAAGGCAACAGCAGTTGAAAAAATTACCAAATGTTATATGTAAGATAGCAAAGTTAAGACCATGACTTATTACTGTATATTTATTTGTATTTACCTGTTTATTTAGGCACTTTAAAATTACAACTTAATTCAGTGAAGTTTTTTCACAATAATCAGTTCTAAAAATAAAGCACAAATATTGTATTTGCAGCAGATTTTATTTCTTTCTTTATTTCTGTTTTTCCCTTATCTAGGCTCTTGTACATTAAATGTTTTAGATTATCTAATCTCATTGCATATTCTTGAAGTTCCACAATTTCTACAGTTTTCCCAGATTGCTTAAAGAAGAGCCAGTCTTTTATTCTTCTAGCTCCATTCAGTCATAAAACTTCATCCCATGTTTTATAATCTACCTAATAATGTACTTTGCTAAAATGCCACTGAATGGCATTTTATTTGTGTTTCTTTCACTCTCTCTATGTCTTGGTTTGATGGTTTGATTCCATTTTTGTATTTTTAATTTTGTTTTATTGCCTGATATAGGTTGTTAGGTTCCAAAACTCAGTCTATGTGATATACTTTTGTAGAAGACCATGTAAAAAAAAAGGCTTCCAATAATTTTTAATGATGAATGCATCCTTTTTAAAGGCAAATAGTAACTATGCTTCCTTCAATTTAATATCTGTTGGTGAGCAGAAGAGATTTGCTTCATCGTACTATAGTGGATTTGGTTGAATTAATATTTGTTCTGTTATGACTTGTTACTATGTGTTTTCAAAAAAGAAAAGAAAATTGTCTTCATAGATTTACTGTGTTGTTTGTTTTACAGTTGACTTAATATCGGCAAGCTCTCACTTCAGTGGTATAGACATAGCAGTGCTATAATGGACTTAAAGTCTGTCTTACAGTTTTTTTGTAGTAAAAAGCAGATTTTGACCAAAGATTTATATACATAAACATGTAGAAAAGCATATTATCTTTTAGTAACTATGCTCAGTTCTTAGGTAAAGCTATGTTCAAAGTGTAATCCAATATGTACACAATGTTATGACCACCCATGCTAATAGTTTCTGGTACAGGTGCAAGAAGACCTCAGTAAACATTATCAGACAGTTGTGCACTTAAAAAAGAGTGCACCACATAACTTTTTAAATATACTTAGATGGTAAAATAAGCCTAACACCTCAATTTTGGTGTGTGGTGATAATCCATGCCAAGAAGGAAAATAAAGTTTATAAAAAGTTCATTTTCACGTGTTCTGTTTGAAATTTGCTGGCACCTTCAATTTTGACTATTTAAATACAGCTTCCTCCATCACAGCTGTTTGCCTGTGAATGCCAAATACTTAAATATACTGCTAAATTTTCTAAATGGAATTTTTAGAAATTCCACATTATGCATCTATCTGCATATGTAATTTCAGCTACATTATAATACAGCATAGTAGTAATATATTTCTTATTTTGCTAATTACTTTATTAACTAATTAGTATTAAAACAGATTGCCAGAGTACCTACTATAATTTCTTAACTGCTGCTTAATGTTAAAGGGTAAAACTGCTACCACTGGTAATTTGCTGAGAAATTAAAATGTTCTTATAGTAATAATAACCACAAATGAGTTGAAGTTAGATTCCTATACTCTTAGAGCACGGTACTGGTGTGAGCCTCATAACCTTTGTGAGAATTAATGACTAGTATTTAACCTCTCTAACAAGTTACCTGTTATAAATTTGATGAGTCTAGGACAGCTAGGAAATTATCAAGCAAGATCAATAGGTCAGAGAGTATAAATACCAGAGGTCATGTATTTTTTTAAGTTTTGTTTTGTGTGGGTCATTTTTCTTTATATACTTCCTATTGTACCTAGCACAGTTAATTGCATATAACAGCTAGTCAGCTAAGGTTTTCTCAATGAATTAATGAAACTGTAAGAGTCCAAGATCTGTCCCAAGTTGAGAAGGGTACAATAGATAGTAAGCACTTACTTTTTTTTCAATCCCCTTAAAAACATTAGATTAGTGTGACTTGCATACATTTCTACATAGGGCAAAAACCAAGTCAACTGTGTATGAAGCATGGACCTTCTCCTTAAAAAGTAATATTTAGCTAGAGTGACAAAATATATACAGTGTTTAAAAAATGTAGAGTGGTTTGAGTAACAGACCCATAAATGTATATTCATGTTGATTTATATATGCATATATTTATAATAAAAGTGATGTTGGAAACCTTTAGCATATAGCTTAAAGAAACAAATATTCAAAAAGTTCAACATAAGCTTCATTTTTGACCTCCACATATTGAATTCCTCAGTCATCTTTCAGCTATATGGGTGTCACAATATCTTTTCCCTTAAAGCTATCATGTAATGGAAAAGAAACTATTCTGGAGTCACGCAAAACCAGGTTTTGATCTTGGCCATTTCATTTATCACTGTATGGCTATTTTGGGGTTCAATAGCTTCACATATTGCATAGTATAATAATAGCATCTATCAATATACCAAAGGCCTATGGTGATAATTAAGGGGAATCATATATGTAAACCACCTACCACATTATAATTTATCAAGGCATGCTAGTTTCCTTGCATCTGCTTACCACAACATGTCTACATATGCACTTCAGAGACTTTTAAATTCAAATCCATAGATCTTTATCTCAGTAACTTTTTAATTTGTTGTTCAAAATTATTTTTCTTTCCTTTTATTGAATTATTGGGATGACATTGGTTAACAAAATTATACAGGTTTCAGAAGCACAGTTCCACAAAACATCATCTGTACCTTTTATGCTGAGTTCACCACCCCAAGTCAAATCTCCTTCCATCACCTCCAACTCTCCTCACCTCCTTTCCCCCTGACAACAACCACATTGTTTTTGGTATCCATGAGTATTTTATCTTATTTTTTTTCTTTTTTGCACAGTCCTTCCACCCCTCCATCCAGCACCCCAACACCATCCCTGACACCGGTCAACTAGCTCTCCATCTACGAGTCTGTCTTTATTTTTCTTGTTAGTTTATTTTGATCATTAGATTTCACATATGAGTGAAATCAAATGATACCTGTCTTTTTTCATTTAGCATAATGCTCTCCAGGTCCACACAACCTGTCCCAAAGGATAGCATTTCCTTCTTCTTTAGAGATGAGTTGTATTCCATTGTGTAAATGTACCAAACTTTTTTTTATCCACTTATCCACTGATGGGCATTGGGATGCTTCTAACTCTTGGCTGTTGTAAATAACGCTCCAATAAACACAGAGCATATATTGTTGCATATATTGTTTCAAGCAGGCATTGTTTCAAATTAGAGCTTTGGGCTTCTTTGGATAAATTCCCTGAAGTGAAATAGCTGACTATTAAGGCATTTCCATTTTTTATATTTTGAGGAAACTCCACACTGTTTTCCACAGTGGCTGCACCTGTCTGCATTCCCACCAACAGTGCACCAAGGTTCCCTTTTCTCTGCATCCTCTCCAGCACTTGTTTGTTGATTTATTGATGATAGCCATTCTGACATGTTTGAGGTGATATTTCATTGTGTGTATAATTTGCGCTTTTCTTATGATTAGTGATGTTGACCATCTTTTTATATGTCTATTGACAATCTGCATGCACTCTTTGGAGAACTGTCTATTTAGGTCCTTGGTCCATTTTTTAATTGAATTGTTTGTTTGTTTGTTTGGTGTTGAGTTTTCTAAGTTCTTTATAAATTTTGGAAATTAACACCTTATCAGATTTATCATTGGTGAATATGTTCCTCCATTCAAGGATTGATTTTTAATTTTGTTGGTGGTTTCCTTTGCTGTGCAAAATTTTTTGTTTGATATAGTCTCATTTGTTTATTTTTTCTTTAGTCTCCCTTGCCCAGAACAATACATAAGAAAAAAATATAGTTATGAGAAATGTCTGAGATGGTACTGCCTATGTTTTCTTTTATGATTTTCATGGTTTTGAGCCTAACATTTAAGTCTTTAATCCATTTTGAGTTCATTCTTGCATGTGGTGTAAGGTGATCTGTCCAATTTTCCTAACACTATGTATTACATAGACTATCATTACTCCATTGTATGTTATTGCCTCCTTTGTCAAATATTAATTGACTATAAAGGTGTGGGCTTATTTCTGGGCTTTCTATTCTGTTCCATTGACCTATGCATCTGGGTTTATGCTGGTACCATGCTATGTTGATTACTGTGGCTTTGTAGTATTGTATGATATCAGGTAATGTGGCAAAATCAAGACTGCCTTGGCAATTTGAGGTCTTTTGTCATTCCATATAAATTTTTAGAATATCTGTTCTAGTTCTGTGAAATATGCCATTGGTCTCTTCACAAGAATTGTGTTGACTTCCGGCCAAGATGGAGGCACAGGTAGATACAGTTTGCCTCCTCACACAACCAAAAGAAGGACAACAACAATTTAAAAACAAAAAATAACCAGAACTGCCAGAATTTCGAACTGTGTGGAAGTGTAACAAGCAAGGAGTTAAAGAAGAAACATTCATTCATACTGGTAGGAGGGGCAGAGACAGGCAGTTGGGACAGAGAGGTTGGGTGGCAAAGTGACAGCTGGGGGATCAGGCAGTCACACATTTGCATGCAGATAACTGAGAAGAACAACTAAGGAGCAAGACAGACCGTGCAACCAAGGTTCCAGCACGGACAAATAAAGCCTCAAAACCTCTGACCTGTAAAGCCCTGACTGGTGTGGCTCAGTGGTTTGAGCACTGGCCTGAGAACCAAAGGGTCACCAGTTTGATTCCCAGTCAAGACACATGCCTGGGTTTCGGACCAGGCCCCTGGGAATCACATGAGAAGCAACCACACATTGATGTTTCTCTCCTTGTCTTTCTCTCTCCCTTCCCCTCTGTCTAAAAATGAATAAATAAAATCTTTAAAAAAACTGTGGCTGTAAAAATCTGTGGTTGTTGCTGCAGCAGGAGGAACTGCCAGCCTCACAAGAGAGTTAGTTCACTGAAAAGACCCACAGGATCCTAGAATGTACACAAACCCACCCACCTGCGAATCAGCACCAGAAGGGCCCAATTTGCTTGTGAGTAGCAGGGGAAGTGAGTGAAAGCAGGATGAGAGCCAAGCAAGCAGCATTGTTCCCTCTTGGACCTCGCCCCCACCTATAGGTGCACAACACAGTGACCTGGGTTGCCCTGCTTTGGTGAATACCTAAAGCTCTGCCCCTTGCAACATAACAGGTGTGCTGAGACAAAGAAATATGGCCCAAATGAAAGAACAGATCAAAGCTCCCAAAATAGAACTAACCAACAAAAAGATAACCAACTTATTAGATGCAGAGATCAAACCACTGGTAATCAGGATGCTTACAGAAATGACTAAGTATGGTGCAAAATAGAGGAAAAAGTGAAGGCTATGCAAAGGGAAATAAAGCAAAATATTCAGGGAACCAAAAAGGAAGGGAAGGAAACCAGGACTGAAATCAACAATTTGGAGCATAAGGAAGAAATAAACATTCAACTGGAACAGAATGAAGAAACAAGAATTCAGACAAATGAGGAGAGGCTTAGGAACCTCTGGGACAACTTTATATGTTCTAACATGACAATCATAGAGGTGCCAGAAGGAGGAGAAGAAGAGCAAGAAATGGAAAACTTACTTGAATACATAGTAGAGGAGAACTTCCCCAATCTGGAAAAGGAAATAGACTTCCAGGAAGTCCAAGAAGCCCAGAGAGTCCCAAAGAAGTTGGGCCCAAGGAAGCACACACCAAGGCACATCATAATTACATTTCCTAAGATTAAAGGGAAGGAGAGAATCTTAAAAGCAGCAAGAGAAAAAGACAGTTACCTACAAAGCAGTTCCCATCAGACTGTCAGCTGATTTCTCAAAAGAGACCTTACAGGCAAGAAGGGGCTGGAAAGAAGTATTCCAAGTCATGAAAGGCAAGGACCTACATCCAAGATGACTCTATCCAGCAAAGCTATCATTTAGAATGGAAGGGTAGATAAAGTGCTTCTCAGATAAGGTCAAGTTAAAGGAGTTCATTACCACCAAGCCCTTATTATATGAAATGTTAAAGGGATTTATCTAAGAAAAAGAAGATGATCAAAACTATGAACAGTAAAATGACAACAAACTCACAACTATCAACAACTGAACCAAAAACAACAACAACAACAACAACCACCCAAAACCAAAATCAAACTAAGCAAATGAGTAGAACAGGAACAAAATCACCAAAATGGAGAGGAAAGGGAGGGGAGAGAATGGGGGGAAAGTACAGGGAATAAAAAGCATAATTGGTAGGTACAAAATAGACAGGAGGAAGTGAAGAATTGTATAGGGAATGGAGAAGCCAAAGAACTTATATGTATGACCCATGGACATGAAAGGGAGGGGGGATGCTGGTGGGAAGGGAGATGCACGGCGGGGGGGAATAAAGGGGAGAAAAAAATGGGACAACTATAATAGCATAATCAATAAAATATATTTTAAATCGCCACCAAAATTGCATTTAATTTATATATTGCTTTGGGTAATATGGACATTTCAATTATGTTAATTCTTCCTATTTATTAATGCAGTATATGCTTCCACTTATTTGTATTTTCTTTAGTTTATTTCTTCAGTGTCTCATAATTTTCTGAGTACAGGTCTTTTACATCCTTAGTTAAATTTATTACAAGGTAGTTTATTCTTTTTGAAGGATGTGTATTTATTGCCATTTTATTATTTTAGCTATGTTCTTTATTTTCCTCCTCCTTCTCCTCCCCCACCCCTTCCTTTCTCTCTCTTCCTCTTGTTCTTTTCTTTTAAGCAGGCCCTTTAGCACTTCTTTTTATACTGGTTCGGTGATAACAAACGTCCTTAGCTTTTTCTCATCTGGGAAGCTCTTTATTTCTCCCTCAATATTAAATGATAGACTTCCTGGGTCTTGGTTGTAGGTCCCTGTTTTTTATCTCTTTGAATACTTCATCCAATCCCTTCTTGCTTGAAATGATTTTGTTGAGAGATCAGCCGACAGTCTTATGGGAGCTCCCTTTTAGGTTACTAACGGTCTTTTCCTTGCTGTTTTTTTTTTAGATTTTCTCTTTGTCTTTAACCTTTGCCATTCTAATTATGATGTGTCTTGGTGGGGGTCTCTTTTGATTCACCTTGTTTGGATATCTTTGTGCTTTCTGGACTTGCATGTCTTTTTCCTTCACCATGTTAGAAAAGTTTTTGGTCATTAGTTCTTCAAATAGGTTGTTGATCCCTTGTTCACCTTTTTCTCCTGGTACCCCTATGATGAAAATGTTGTTTCACTTCATGTTGTCCCAAAGGTCCATTAAACTATCCTCATTTAATTTTTTTTCTTTTTTTGCAATCTATTATTATCTTAAAAATTAAATATTCTGGGTATTTTTTCCTACCTTGTCTTCCAAATTGCTGATTTGGTCCTCTGCTTCATCCAATCTACTGTTTCTTCCTTCCAGTGCATTCTTCATTTCAGATATTGTATTCTTTATTTCTGATGAGTCCTTTTTATGGTTTCTATGTCATTTTTCATGCCGTTGGACATCCTTATAACCATTGCTTTGAACTCTGTATCTGATAAAATGCTTCCCTCCATTTCCTTTAGCTCTTTTTTTATGGAGATTTCTCCTGTTCTTTTATTTGGGGCCTCACTTTAAAATCTATTTACATTCTTAAACATTTGATGCAGTTCTGATGTTCAGAATCTATTATTATCTTAAAAATTAAATTAACAATAAAATTGTGCATAATTAAGGTGTACAACCTGAAGATTTGATAAACTTATACATATATATAGAAAAATTATTACTACAGTCAAGCTAATTAACATATCAACTCACATAGTTATCATTGTGTGTGTGTGTGTGTGTGTGTGTGTGTGTGTTTGTGTGTGTGATGAGAGTACTGGAAATCTTGTCTCGGCGAATTTCCAGTATACAATACAGGATTATCAACAATAGTAACCATGTTGCATATTAGATCTCTAAGCTTATTCATCCTACATAACTGCAACTTTGTACCTTTTGGGCAACATACATTTCTACCACCTTTTTTATCCTTCTATTCTCTGCTTCTATGTATTCAACCTTTTTATGGGGAATCTTTATTGTCAATCAGGACCTTTGTCAGGTACTGATCTCATCGCCCACAGTAGGCATTATTACAATTTAAATATGTTACATTAAATACATTATCACATTTAAATTGTGAGTCTTATTTTATTAAGCTGCAGTGACTCTTCCAGACATTGTATTTGGTAGGGGCCAACACTGACACTACCACAGAGGAAAAGTATTTATCTGGTGCCCTAGGATGACACTGAGACTGTTGAGGCATAACCCCCATTAAGGCAGTTTTGGCAGGCTCATGATTGGTTATTTTGTTAGTGGGAGATTAGTGATTGGCTAGGAGCATAGAAGATAACATACAGAGACCAGCCTGAGGAATACCAATAGCCAGCTAATCAGAATAAAGGGCATAAATAGAAAATAAAATGGGCCATGTATTTAGAATGTAAGCTAGTGCAAGGAAATTCCATGGCTACAAATGGGTGATTAAGTTGCTGTAACAGGCCCATGCCGGTATGAATGCTGAGTGATGAGTATCTTTTAAAATGAGAGATGAATGTGTTTTGATCAGAGAGAAGTTGAAGTAAGGAATGTGAGTAATGAAAGTTCAGTCATTGCATAAAGTAACCCACTTCCTTTATTAGGATGAAACAGGAGATTAAGAAAACATTGCTATATATCAAACCCAGGTTTTCATATTATATTGTTCTGATCCCCTTGAAGAAATAGAAAACGTCCTAAAATTCACATGGAATCCCAAGGGGCTTAAAGAATTGCCAAAACAATCTTGAAAAATAAGAACAAATTTGTAGGCCTCACAGTTCCTGATTTAAAAACATATTACAAAGCTACAATAATCAAAACAGTGTGGTTCTAGCATAAAGACAGACACCTAGAACAGTAGAACAGAATAGAAAACCTAGAAAACCTCACATACATAATCAAATAATCTTCAAGAAGTATGCTAGGACCACACAATAGGAAAAAGACAGTGTCTTCAACAAATGTTTCAAAAGTGGATATCCACATGCAAAAGAGTGAAGGTAGACCCTTACATTATACCATATACAAAAATTAACTCAACATGAATTACAGAAATAAACATAAACCTAAAACTACAACATTCCTAAAAAACAAAGGGGAATATCTTCATGATATTGATACCAAAAGCTTGGGTGACAAAAGGAAAAATAGATAAATGGGACTTCTTCACACTTAAAAACTTCCTTTTTTTAATCATTGTTCAAGTACAGTTTTCTCCCTTTTACTCCCAATCCAGCCCACCCACCCAACCCTCCCCATAAAAACTTCTGCACAATAAAGAAAACAACAAAAGGCAACCTATAAAATGAGAAAAAAATAATTCCAAACCCTGTGTCTGATTAGTGGTAAATTTCCAGAATATATAAATAATTCCCACAACTCAACAACAACAAAACAACAAGATATAGAAATGGTCAACAAGCATGTGAAAAGCTAAGTTTCATAATCACTATACAGATGCAAATCAAAACTACAATGAAATGTCACCTCATGCACATTAGGATGGCTGCTATTAAAAAAAAACAGAAAATAACAAATATTAGTGAGGATGGTGGGAAAAGTAAAGCCATGTGCACTACTGGTGGGAATGTAAAATGATGCAGACACTCTGGACAATATGAAGGCTCCTCAAAAAATTAAAATAGAATCACCATATGATCCAACAATGCCACATCTGGATATCTACCCAAAAGAATTGAAATCAAGATCTCAAATGTATATTTGCATACCCATGTTCATTACAACATTACTCACAATACTCAAGAGGTAGAAGTAGCTCAAATGACCTTATGTATGTTATATGCATACAATGGAATAATATTCAGCTTTAAAAAAAAAGGAAATCCTGTCACATGCTACAACATGGATGAACCTTGAGGATAATCATGATGAGTGATATAAACCAGTTGCAAAAGGACAAATACTGTGTGATCCCATGTATACAGTGTATCCAGAGTAGTCAGAACCTTGGAAACAAAAAGTAAAATGATTGCTTTTCAGAGCTAGGGTAAGAAGGAATGGAGAGCTATTTGATGGGTTTCTGTTTTTCAAGATTAAAAGTTTCTAGCTATCTGTTACACAACAATGAGTTTATAATTAAAAATTGTTAAGAGGATAAAGTTTTAGTGTGTGTTTTTTACTAAAATGAAAAATAAAAAATAAAAAATAAAATTTTCTTCTGAGCCTTTGTGGCCACAATTATAGTCATAGCAAACAAAATCAGTCCCTCTAGGACCTTAAAAAGAAGGGTTGGCGTATGTCTTATATCGGTTAATCAGGTGACTTAACACTTTCCAAAATTCACACAACTACTTGGCTGCAAGCTAGAAGCCAAATCTGATTGCCAATCTAAAGACGTTTCCTCTCTATTACTTTATCCTCTGCTACCATGCCATCTGGCACATAGGGACTACTCTAGTAAAAATTCTAGTAGAACTGAATGCCTCCCACATTGCCTAATCACTTCCCGCCTTTGTTAGTTGAAGGAAAGGAAAATATTTCCTTCGGCCTTCTAGACATGTACCCAATCAAGAAATGCTGCATGTAAATGACCTGACTCCTGCTAAATAAAATGTATATGACAAAATAGCACTAAAATGTTTCAAATTACAAAGCAATTCTAAAAATAGATAAAAAGTAATGAAAATGGAGTATTGCCAGTCCATGTCTCCATTTGACACAACCCCCACTGTCTAGTTTTGAACCTGTAAGATTTCCCACTGTGGTGTGTCTTGCCCCAAAATACCTGTTCACTATTGACTTAGAAGCACATTCAAAGTGGTATTTTGGAACCTTTGGTTTTACCACAAAATATTTTTCAAATCCATTATGTTATATACTTCTTTCAGCCACCAGGTGGCATGCATTTTGCTGCTGAAATATACAATGAAAATGTATAATGAAAATGTATCCTGAAGAGAGAAATTATATCAAGATTTACATACCTAAAAAAAAGATAATAGTGGGTTTTATCATGAATTCAATCAATGAAAATCTATATGCTAACAGATTTGATAGTTATAAATATACCACATAGAGTCCTGAGGAATTTTAGGGTAGACATTTATCCTAGCAAAGAGCTCACAATTAAACTTTATAATTAGTAAGATAGTTGAGTGAATTTGTTTAAAATTATACTTTATTAACTTGAAGACATTGATGTCATTAATGACCTGGTTTTGTAAGATGGAGGCAAAAAATTTATTTTCTCAATTCTATTATAATGTGTAACCCTGCTTATCAATGATAAATCTACACCCTATTACCTAAGCATCAGACCAGAGAAAGGTAAACATGAGCTTTATTTTAAGAAAACTCAGAATTAAGAAAGAAGGTAATTATTCATTGTTTTTCAAAAAAAAATCATTCTGTAAAAGGATCCACAGTAGCATTGTTTAAAAAATTAAATTTCTTTTTTAAAAGATTGTATTTATTTATTTTCAGAGACAGGGGAAGGGAAGGAGAAAGAGAGGGAGGGAAACATCAATGTGTAGTTGCCTCTTGCACAGCCCCTACTGGGGACCTAGCACACAACCGAGGCATGTGCCCTCACTGAGGATCAAACTGGGTGACCCTTCAGTTTGCAGGCCAGCACTCAATCCACTGAGCCACACCAGCCAGGGCTAAAATTAAATTTCTTTAGAGTATTTAACTTTTCATATGACATCATGAAAAATGGAAGAGGCCACCAGATGGTTATAAACTTGTAAAATACCCTTGGGGCTGTAAAAGTCTTTGGAAATGTGGCAAGAAAATATAAACCATTATTTTCCTTCTCAATAGTTTATTTTTCTTTCTACCTCCAATCCCAAGTCCAGGTAGCTAAAACCTTTTGTGTTCAGCATTCAGGAGAGCCATCTGACAAGGCACAAAGCAGAGAATGGTTTTCATAGCTTTGGTTTCCAAGAACTCATATCCTTAGGAAATGGATAGGACTATTGACATAGAAAAAAAAGACATATAAGTGAAAAATGGCATTGTATGAGCGAGGGTGGGGAGGGTTCATGAAACAACTTATTTTTCAGGAGGCTAAAATAGATCTCCATGGGGAGAGAGGAATGACGCATCTGCAGATTCCAGCACGAGGGTGTTAATACTCTGCTTTATAAGTGGAGTGCTGGGGAGGTGCCAAATCCAAGAGAATGAATGTCTGAGGGGTATTTCTAGACACATGGGGCCTCAGAGACAGCCTAGTAGAGATGTGTCCACCTTAGAGTAGTAGGGAGGCAGCAGAGAGAGTCCTGAGAGCCAAAGCATGGCATGCAAGTATAGTGTATTACTGACAGACCCCAAGGGCCCACATGGCTGGAACGACGGTGGTCTCAGAGGCAGCATACCTTTCCCATCACCAAGGGCCACATGAGGTCAGAAATGCCTCATGGGCTGTCTTCCTGGGCAAATACCATCAAGGACCAGATGCACCCTCTACCCTATAATACCTCAACCAAACGTCAGTGCTTCAGAACTTAGGTTCAACCCCATGACAGGAAGGGAAACCACAGAATTCCCAAGATGGTTTATTTAAGGCAAAGCAACTGAAAGCTTAATATTGAAATTGCGTTGAGTCCAATAAAAATAATTAAGGGGTTAAGATATCTTGTGCTATTAATATTTTCTAAACTTGATTCCCTTTTGTTCTTCTGTAGTATTTGGTAAATTTACTTTTGAAATATTAGCCTTTGTAAGCTCTACAGTGAGACACTGAAGAAAAAAGGTTTTGTTTCCACAGGTGGACTGTAGTTTTGCAAGAAAGGTAGAGCAAGGTACTTATGGGATCAACCTTGGATCCATGTGGTCCCTTAGAGAACCCTAAAGGAAGGTGAGCCTCAGAATAGATGTCTTCCCACCTGATGATTCTCCTGTCTTCCCTTTTACTTATAGTATTAGACATCACTATGTTTGCTACAGTTATAGGAGATGAACAATACTTTTCTGACATAAAATACTCAAGTTCTAAAAGGGAAGATAGATGTGTGAATCAACAAGTACAAAACTTGTTATCATTGAGTCTGAGAAGTGCCGGGATAGAGAACAGCACAAGATATTGCTAAGGAATATAAGGAGCACGGAGAGCTATGTAACACACCCAGACAGAAATAAGCCTTACCTAATTAGGCTTTTATTGTCTGCAATTGTCAGGGCATGTATGGGTGTGTTCTTGTGTATGTGGGGTAATTTACATAGTTTTGCGCTCTTTGGTATCAGATTCTTGATTGTAACCCGTAGGGTCTCCTCAAACCAGATATTTATTTCTAATAAAAAATTCAGGGGTTCTTTAACTTGAGACTTCATTAGAATGTCAGGAAGGTCTATTGAGAATAACTGCCCACACTCTGGAATGAGCAACTTGTGTCTACATAATTATCTATAATAAACTCTGCAGGGGTTGCAGAGAACTGATAATGGTTTCCAGTACAGTGGGGGTGGGGGAGAAGAGGTCTCATTCTTTCTAAATCAATTCTTCTGTCTCATGAGTGCTGGTTTGTGTTGGAATATCCACATCTTATTAGGGCTTCCTTAATGACTGATCTTGGAGAGTTTTTAACTTTTGCTCACAAACAATGAGGATGGGGACATAATGCCAAGGCTCTCCGTGTCTCTAACATGAGTACTTCAGGACTGATGTCTCTTCTCTGAAAGCTGCAATACTAGAAAGGGTTGTCTAACATTTGTTGAGTACCTACTATGTGTGAGAATCTCTTCTAGGTATGCTGTTACAGAACCCCACAAGGCAGCCTGCTATAATTAGACACACAGTAATTATTTTGATATTCATCACAGAGTGCTCCTGGTTCTCTACATGAAGAGTCTCCTTTTATTTCAAGTGAAACTGCAAATACATCCCTGGTTTTGTTCTGTCATGACATTTCATAGTTAACACTATTAAAAGCATCCACAAGCAAGCATACTTCGGGACTTGCCTGTGTACTTACTTTACACTCAATAACATAAGGATGACACCAGGATTAGCCATTCTTGGAGGTGTCTGAGTGGGTTTCATAAAGACAGTCATGCTTGACTTTGATTTAAAAGGTGATTAGCAATTTGATGTGAAGTGTAGGGGTGAGAATAGCCCAGCAGAGAAAGCAGTATAAATAAAGAAACATTCCTAGAACAAGAGTGCTTGGTTTATTTTAGGAATGGCAAAATTTTGGCTCATCACATGTAGTGAAGGGGATTTTGTAGCAGAAGCCTGCATTTCACCCATGCATACCCGGAGGATGATGAACCAAACCAAGTCACTTAGTGAGTTTAGGTGGTCGCCCAGCCTCACCACTCAGCCTGGTGGTTTCCTATTCATTGGTACTCATACAGAAACTTTAAAAAAGTGGTGAAAATTAAGTTTCTCTGTTGCAAAAAAAAGACTACAAAAGAAAGCCAAATGCTAGAGCTAATGATGGAAATGTGGAGTCCAATAAAGTCATGTTAATTAGACCAAAAATAGAAATTCTGAGCAAAAGATGTAATGGTATGTGGAATTCAGTAGCAATTTGAATTCCTGGCATAAATAGGTACACTAAACATTCAATATGGGAACAAGAAAAAGCAATTCAAGAAACTACTCATCAAGCACTGCAGTAACAACTCAGTAAAATTTTAGAAATATTTATTTAATTTCCAATTACATGTTCTAGTTATTCTTTACTGTATTTTAAGAGGGAAATTGTTTACTGTAATGGCTTGAAAAATTGGAATAGTTTAAGTCTTAAACCTGATTCCTCAAAAATGTAAAGGGTGTACTATAATGCAATTTCATGACCCACTTTGTTTCACGAAATATTAACTTCAAGTTATTTTCTAAGTTTTCACACCATCCTCAAATGTACTCTTTTTGATGGCTGCTTAATATTCTGTTATATAAATTCAATTCTTGCAATAGACAACAATTCATTGGCTGATCATTTAAATTGTTTTTATAAGGTAACCATTCACATTTTAATAAAATAAACATATTACTTTCTTTTTTGATTAGTCACGTAGAGTAAATTCCCATGTGTAGAATTGTTGGGCAAAGGGTATGATTATTTTATGTCTTAGTATGCATCACTAAGTTATCCAGTGCAAGGACTGCATTAACATTCAATGGTGTTAGCCATAAATAAGCATATCTCTTCTCACAGTGTTGCCAGCATTGAGATTTATTATTTTATTTATTTTTACCTCTTTACTATTCAAAAATTTGCATCTCATTTGTGTTAAATTTCGCATTTCTTTAACTCCTTAACCAAGTTAAACTTATTTTTCATGTATATGACTATTTGTATTTCTTTTGAGAAATGACATGTCAGGTCAACTGATAATTTATACCTGGGATTTTGATGTCATTGCCTACATTTCTTCACTCATGTGATTCTCATCCATGTAGTTACCACAATTATTCATTATATTTTGCATTCAAAGACATGATTTTAATGCATAACTCTTCTCCTTTGGCTATTTTACCCGTTCAGTAAGCCATCTATGAAATGGAAAAGTACATAAAGGGAGGGGAAAAACAACATACTTTCCAAAAATGCCACCATTAAGGGAGTTAATAAGGGATGAACAATGATTGCCAACTTTTTGAAATTCAAAGAAATAAAAGAATATTATAGAAATAGTGTAAATAATTATGATATTACCATAGCAACTCTGTGAAGTATGGTATAGTTGAATATGAAGATGTAGTTTCCATAAATATTCAAATATTCTATTATTTACTTGAAGCATGCTCTCTCTGTAAATGGTTTTAGAGTCACATAGGTATAATCCAGTACACAAATGTTGGCTGTCACTATTTCATAAACAGACTTTTCTAGGTTAGTTTGGCAACTGTGGTTGGATAAGATCAGTTAAAATTTCATGGACCTGGAGAGCATTATGCTTAGTGAAATAAGTGAGGTGGTGAAAGACAAATGCCATATGATCTAATCTTTAAGTAGAACCAAATCAACCAAACAAATTAGCAAGCAAAATATAACCAGAGACATTGGAATTAAGAACAATCTGACAGTAACCAGAGGGGAGGTGGGAGGGGATAATGGGGGGGAAGGGGGGTAGGGTTTTCAGGAACAAATATAAAGGACACATGGACAATCCCAAGAGGGGGGTAATCAGGGGAGGGAAGTGGGGATGGTTGGGATTGGGGGGAGTGGGGGGGGGGTAAATGCAGACAACTATACTTGAACAACAATAAAATAAATTTTTAAATTTTTTCAAATAGCCCTGGCTGGTGTGGCTCAGTAGATTAAGCACCAGCCTGCAAACCAAAGGGTCGCTGGTTCAATTCCCAGTCGGGGTACATGCCTGGGTTGCAGGCCAGGTCCCAAACAAGGGGCACATGAAAGGTAACCACACATTGATATTTCTCTCCTTGTCTTTCTCCCTCCCTTCCCCTCTCTAAAATAAATAAATAAAATCTTTAAAATAAAAAATTCAAATAATGTTAATACTCATGGGTTTTGTAGACTGACTTCAGGTTATTTTATAAAATGTGCAAGAATTGGGGGTTCTTTCATATAGAATATCCCATACAATTACCAGTAGTAATAATATGTCAGAGGAATTGGGTCATGATTATGTTAAGTAAAAGATTTTAATTACATACAAAGTGCATGTTATAAGTAAACAACTTAAGATGCCTAAATATACTATTCAGTATGAGAACACTATTTATCTAACATTTGTTGAGTGCATACTAAGTGAGAGAATCTCTTCTAGGCATTATACATATATTAATTATTTTAATACTCATCACCATGCTGCAAATTAATGTGACAAATAATTGTCCCTCTACTCTTTTGAGTTACTGGCTGAGATTCCCTTAAAAAAAGGAGATTAACAAAGAAAAACAAACAGAAGTTTATTAATGTGTATACCTCTTGTATACCTGGGAGAGACCCTGGAAAAATGAACAACTAACAGAGATGACTTTAGAATCCAGGATTAATACCACCTTAATCAGGAAAGAGGAGGAGGGCTCAAGAAGAGGAGGAGGGAAGCAGAAATGACTTTTAGGTAAGATGACTGGGGCCTTAGAAGAACAGATGAGAAAAATGATGGTTTGTGATAAAGTTTGTCTGGCTGTAGTGTTGACTTCTAGTTTCGTCTCCTGTGATAAGAATCGATCTTTCCTGGTTAATAAAATTCCCAGAGAGAGGGATCTATAACAATTAGGATTCTTTCTCCTTCCTTCCTTCCTTTCTTAATATCTCTCTCTCTCTCTCTCTCTCTCTCTCTCTCTCTCTCTCTCTCTGTCTCTGTCTCTCTCTCTCTCTCTCTCTCTCTCTCTCTCATCTGTCTTTGGGCCATGCAGAGAAAGCCTCTCACTGCATTGCTGTTTTGAAGTGCCTACAGCTCAAAATAATCAATATCCTAAAGTGGCATATTTTGGGGGGGGTCATATTCTGCTACCCTTCAGTAGTTACTGTACAACTTCATTTTATAGGTGGGGAAATTAGGGCATGGAAAGTTTAAAGTTGAGCAAAGAGGTTACAGTACATGCATTTAGATAATGGGGATCATATACTATTTTCCATTTTTTTCTATTGTTTCCACATTTTCTATTATAAAGTTCATTCCTTTTATAGTGGTAAAAATTGAGTACACCTTTGAAAGTTTCTGCATCTTTCATAGTGACTAGAACACACATTCAGCTGAAGACCTGCTCAAATAGAAAACAAGTGTCAGCTTCATCCATCTGGATGGGCATTTTAGTAGTCGTTCTCTGTGTATTCAGTTTTACCCACAGGGCACAAAGATAGAACAGCCAACACAAGAAAAAACTATACTTCCTCTTATGAAATAATAAAGAATAAAAAAGATGTAAGACATGATCGATCTCATAAGCGGGGTGTGAAAACAAACAGCCTCCTGGTAAAACTACCAAGAAAACTGTGGTTAGGTAGAGCTGTTCTTGGAGAAAACAAAAACAATAGTCCACTGCAAACCACAGCTGAAAATATAGTAGGATGTTGCAAAGATTTCTGTAGACTTTATGATGATGTCAACTGCAGTGAAAATATGCCCCCCCCTTCCATTCTCACATGTGAAGGCTTTGAATTCTGAGTCGTTCTTATTGTACAATACAGTTAAATCTAGCAAAGGAAAAGTGGTCACCTAAAAAGTCACCGAAATAATGTGATAAAAAGCAGTTCAATTTCATTCATCCTGACAAGCATTTATTGAGTGCATAACATGTACTGGGGCAGGCAGGGCTAGGCCTTACTAATATAAAGATAAATAAAACATGCTCTTTGGCTCATCAGAGGTTTTCCTCTATTGGATACACAGGCATGAAACATTTCATTTTAGCACAATGGGGTTAAGTGTAAGAGATGGTTTCTTTTTTCACTATTTATATTTTATTTGAGAAAATAATGTTATGATTTATTTTTATTATTATGCATATTTTTCATTTAAGAGTAGATTGCATACATCACGTACCTTAATAGATTAATGTTTACTTCTAAGAACAAGGATTTTCTCTTATATAATCATAGTGCATAGCTTATAACCAGAAAATTCATGGACTGAGCACCAGACTGCAAACCAGAGATGGTTTCAAAGTGTTGCTGTATTTGTGGCATGCAGAGAAAATGGGATTAAACATATACCCTCAAGAGGCTGGAGTTCCTACTAGGTACAAGGACCTCCTTTACAGAAAAAGTTTGCCAATCCCTGTGCTGGAGCTTAGAGAACAGAGATGGTGACTCCGTTGTGAACAACCTTTCTCCATGTTGCCAGTCCTTGCTACATAAAAGGGAATTAAATCTGTGGTATATTTAGTGGAACCTCTATCTACTGTTAGAGGAATTACCCGTATTTTGCCATGTATAGTATGCACTTTTTTGTCCAAATTTTTGAGGGAAAGATAAAGATATGCATTATACATGGGTAGTGCTAATTCTCATGCATAATGAAAATTATAAATGGGAATTAGTACTAAAATATGGGTGCACATTATACATGACAAAATGTGGTAATAAGACCAATATCATCTCAGATAACCATGAGTTCCTTAGAGGCCTTTGGCTTAACATAAGGCCATGAGTAGACTCTAAACTATATAAGTGCAAGAAACTATATAAGTGCATGAGTTTATTTCTTCCCTGTAATTCTCCACACCCAATATAGGGTCTGGCACATGGTAAAAACTTAGCAAATCTTGGATGAATGGATGAATAAATGAATCACAGAGAAGATTGCTTTACATTTCAAATTAGGCTACACTGAAGTAAAGCACACAGCTTTATTAATTTTTAAAGCTAAACAATATGTTAGTTCTGCCCTGGCTGTGGTGGCTCAATGGAGTGAGTGCCAGTCTGGGAACCAAAAGGTTGCTGGTTCAATTCCCAGTCAGGGCACATGTCTGAGTTGCAGGCCAGGTCCCTGGTAGCGGGTGTGCGAGAGGCAACCACACATTTATGCTTCTCTCCCTTTTTTTCTCCCTCCCTACCCCTCTCTCTATAAATAAATAAATAAATAAAAATCTTTTAAAAATTTTTCTAAAGTGTGTTAGTTCTGCAGATTTCATTCTAACTTGGCATCACTGCTTGAGGCAAATCATAGCCCACTGCATATTCTTTCCAATGTGTTTATTTCTATTGCTTCCATAGTCACCTGACTTTTATCTATATCCTGTCTGTCTCATTCAGTTTTAATATGAACTGCTTTAGTCTGTTTGGTTTTAATTCTGATTTTCTCAACTTGTCTTTTAAACCTAAATTCAGCACCTATGATCACCTCTCATTTGAAGAAAGATATTTTTAAGTTCACTGTAAGCCAGTTGGTGAAAGACAAATATGATCTCACTTATATGTGGAAGCTAATGAACAAAATAGAAACAAAGGCATGGATGCATGAAACAGACAGCTGTCAGAGGGGAGAAGTGTTGGGGAAGTGAATGAAAGAAAATTAAAGGATTAGTCAAAGAACATCTATGCATGACCCACAGACACAGACAACAGCAAGGTAATGGCCAGAGGCAAGGGGGGCAGGGGCTGGGTGGAGGTTGGCAAAAAGTGGGAGAAATGGGGACATCTATAATAGTGTAAACAATAAAAATAAAGGAAAAATATATATCCCCTATATTTCTAGACCCTATGGAGATGTTATGTGTTACTGGATCTGGATGTGATTTAAATTGATATTCTATTGATTTCACTTTAAACTGACAAAAAGAAAATGTACTAAATATTTTTTTTAAATTCAAGCTATTCACAATTAGAGTTGACAGTTATAGTGTCCTTTGTCGCAGATTCTTAGTCCCCCAATTCAGTTCTCTCACTGTCTTTCCCCTCTCTCCTTCACAGGGGAAACAAACTTTTTGGCTAACCAGGCATATCCCACACAGTTGTTTTATGCATTTACTTACACACACAATGTACACACAAGGGATGTTTTATCTTTTATTTTGTGTAAATGAGACAAAACATCATAGTATATATTTTTGTGCATATGTTTTCCTACAAACTTTTTCCATATTAATATCTCTCCCAATTAACTTTTCCATAGAATTCTATATAGTGCATATACAGGGTCAGGCAGAAGAAGGCCTGCTTGAGTGTGGCTGGTAGGGTAATAATATGGGTGTAATAATTTATAGTTTTAATTTGAACATTTTACATAAAATGTTTTATGGTGTGCTTGACTGTGATATTGTTATGTTACAGAATTCCATGCTTATGATTCTGTAATAAAAGATTTTGCAATAAAAAGGGGCGTTATTTGTGCTGGACCTTGTATTATAACTTTTTTATTATTTAATTGATTTTAAGAATAAATGTGTCAGCCCTGGCTGGTGTAGCTCAGTGGATTGAGCGTGGGCTGTGAGCCAAAGTGTCGCAGGTTCGATTCCCAGTCAGAGTACATGCCTGGGTTGCAGGCCACGGCCCCCAGCAACCACACATTGATGTTTCTCTCTCTTTCTATCTCCCTCCCTTCCCTCTCTAAAAATAAATAAATAAAATCTTTTAAAAAAAGAATAAATGTGTCATTTAGAGCATTGTAGACATCTGTGTAGATTTTTCAACCTGCCCATTGACTAGCCGCTTATTTTATTGTTGTCTATTTCCTCTTTTATCCCTTAAATTATGTCAGAAGGTCAGGTAAGAGACTTCGTAAAATAGCATCAATTTTCTTGGAATGGAGTGCCTCATATATCCACAAAATGAAGTCTTATTGTCTTCCAAGAATATCATTAAGATATCTTCACTTCACATGTAATGTTTTCATTATTTCTCAAACCACTTTCTGGACCTGGACTATATTATTGTCAATTGTCTAAGAAAACTTCTAATGTGGGACTGTTGATCTGTCTTTCCTGTTTTCCTGAATTAAGTAAACAGTAAATAGAAGAACTAAATTCAAACACAGAACTGTTTTTAGTCTGGCCATATTATATAAACAGGCAGAAGGAAATGAAAAACAGTTTGGTTCCCAACTGAGAGTGGTGGCTCAGAGAGCAATATGATAAGTACAGTAGTAGACAGTATAATTAAGTGCTGTGGAATTTCAGAAGAGAGCACCTCAATTCTTTTTGAGTGAATCAGGGAAGACCTCAGAGAGGAAGTGACAATTTAGCTGAATCCTCAAGTAAGGGTTTTCTATGTGGGTGGGAGGAGAAAGGCACTCAAGGAAGAAGAGAGTATTTAGAAAGGCACAGAAGAATGACAGCCAATCGTGTATTCAGAAAGTTTAAGGACTTCAAAGCTTCTTGAATAGAGAGTGTATGTATATGGAGCCCAAATTGTTAAATGCCAAGTGGCAAACAAGGTCAAATGATGGAGGGAAGACTATCCTAAGCATGATGGGGAACCACGGGAGGGTTTTCAAAAAGGGCTTAAAAAGCCCTGGCTGGTGTGACTCAGTGGAGTGAGTGCTGGCCTGTGAACCAAAGGATTGCTGGTTCAATTCCCAGTCAGGGCACATGCCTGGGTTGCAGGGGAGGTTCCCAGTAGGGGGTGCGCAAGAGGCAACCACACACTGATGTTTCTCTCCCTCTCTTTCTCCCTCCCTCCCCTTCTCTCTAGAAATTAAAAATAAAAAAGCATAGTTTGTGTGTACAGATTAGACAGGGGGCATTGGGAATACTATGAGAAGTGGAAAAGCCAGGGAACTCATACATATGACCCATGGACATGAATCAAGGGGGGAGTTGCTGGAGGGAATGGAGGTGCCAGGAGGAGGTAGACAAAGGGGGTGAAATGGGACAACTACAATAGCATGGGCAATAAAATATGCTTAATAAAAAAAGAAAATGGAAACAAAAAAGGGGGTCTTAAAAAGATGAAATTTGTATTTCAGAGCTGGTGTGAGCAATCTTTTTCTGGAAATGGCAAGATAATAAACACTTTAGGTTTTGTGCTCCATATATGGTCTCTGCTGCATAATTTTTCTTTTTTATTTCTCTTCCTTTTCTTTATTTTTAAAAAAGATTTTATTTATTTATTCTACAGAGAGGGCAAGGAAGGGAGAAAAAGAGGGAGGGGAACATCAGTGTGTGGTTGCCTCTTGCATGCCCACCACCAGGGACCTGGCCCACAACCCAGAAGTGTGCCCTGACTGGGAACCAAGCAGGTGACCGGCCAAGGCTCAAACACTGAGTCACACCAACCAGGGCCCTTTTCCTCCTTTTCCTTTTCCTTTTCCTCTTCCCTCTTCTCCTGTACCTCATCCTTCTCCTTCTTTTAGGGTCTTTTGAAAATTTAAAAACCATTTCTACCTCAAGGTTCATACAAACAGGCAAAGGTTTGGATTTGACCATGGGACACAGTTTGACGGCCTCCATTTTGAAAGACAGTGTTTGGAAGTTTAAAATCATTGCAGGCATTGTTCAATATTTGTCTCTTTGGACTGTTGGAGGTGGGGGTGGAAGAGTGGGGACCAGTGAGGTTGTGGGGCTCACTGGCAGTATTCTGCCTTCAGAAGCCTGGACAGGGTTGTAGGTTAGGGCACTGAAGCCTTCTTTGGGGGCATGGGTGGCTGAGAGGACACTTAGAACAAAGGCAGCTTCCTAGAAACTTGCAGGCCAGCTCCACGGTCAACAATACAGAGAGAGGCTGAAAGAATATGAAGTGGTTCAAAGAGCAGATAAAGAAAAATGAGGTCAGAAGCTGACAGCAGTTCCATGAGGTATTCATCAAATTTTTTATATAAAACCCATGCCTCAGTGAGGTTGAGCTGGCAGCAGTGAAAAGGGCAGATGCAAAGCAGAAAGTTACAGAAACAAACCATTAAACACCAAATTAACTAGAATTACATATGAAACCATGCTTAAAGAACCATAATTTTAAAAAACAACTATCTTTTTATGACTTAAGTTGATTTCATTTTGTATGTAATAGTATATGATCAAACACTAATAATACTAACTTGCATTGAGTGAGCACTCCCAACATGCCAAGGACCATTTGAAGAACACTACATGTTTCCTTCAAACCTCATCAGAGAGAGCCCTGTGAAGCATGCATTATTATTAAACATGCCCATTTTACAGGTAAAGACACTGAGGCTGAGAGGTATGGACTACTGTGTTGAAGGCAATGCCCCTGGTATTTAAATGCAGATATCTGTTTGCTGAGCTTTCCTCTTCACCACTATACAAACTGCTCATCCAGGGAGAATGGAAGATTTGATATTACAGTCTTCTTATAATTTACCTTCTACAAACAAGCTTACCACTTGTATTCTTCCATGTCTTCCCTCAGCCAGATGTCTTTAGATACCATATTCACATCCACACTAACTTGCATGCCGACTGAAAACTAAAACTATTTAGAAAGTTTGTCCACTGCCTTTACCCTCAGGAAACATGTATCTTTTATAGTTCCATTCCCATATTGAACAATTACCATTTACCTATCATACTTCCTCTTCTGAACTGAAATTTCTCTACCAGTCTTCTGTTCTGAATGCTGAGTTTATATATGTAATTTGTTGCATTAACACTTTCTAATAATATTCAAGAACCCAGAAACCATGGCAAATTCTCAGATGGGAAAAAATTCAAGTTTATAAATTTGGATATTAAGCAAATTAGATCCTATTATGACAAAGAGACCTTTGGTTTTCATGCATGATGTGATAGAAAAAAGATAACAGAAAAATGTCATTCAATGTTAATCTGCACGTTCCATTTTTACCCTAATTGCATGCAAATGAAAAGCGTCCCTAAACATTCAAAAGGGCTTTTCACTACTCATTAACCACATAAAAATGCATGGGCAGTGGTTTGCCCCAGAAATTGCCTTGAAGGTGACTTGAATGTATAGCTTCTGGTTAAAGGGCAAACTTTTCCTCCTGGCCTCATCAATTCTTTGGTTCTCTGTAGTTAGAATTGCTAATAATTGTGGAATTTATTACCAGCTCAGATGGAGTTTGGGTCATAGTCTGTGCACCAGGGTCAAAGTAAAAAGAACACTGTCATGTGATTCAATGTGAGACCTCAAACTATATTTAAATGGTTACAGCCCTGGCTCTTGAGATCAGCTTCTAGAAAGCTCAGACTCATTCCAACATATGTATCTTTCAGTTTACTTACATCAAACCACCTGAAGGCCCTCAAATGTTTCAGGTTTTTGTTTGTTTTGCGTCCATGCCCTCTATATCTTCTCTCATTCAGAAACACCCTTTTCCACTTAAAATTTGTACAAATAATTTTTAGGTATTTTTGCCCTTAAAAATCTATATTAATCAAATAAATTACATATGTGATACATGAAACTGTGTTTTCTTTGTAATAGATTTAAACAACACAGAAATATACAAAGCCAAATATGAAAGGGACTTTTTATCATTGGTATCCTGTCTCGTGCATACATTGAGATTTTTTGTTCTTTTATTGTAATATATACATTTAGAAAAATGCATAAATATATAGATACAATATTTTTGTCTCTCTTTGTGGTCTAAGTTTCTATGCTTGCATTGCTAAATGTGTACTTTAGTTTGGCTAGTTGTTACACTTTATTTACATAAAATAGTGTATAACATGTCTTACTTTCTTTACCCTCCATTTGGTTTGTGAAATGATTCATTAACTTTGATGTGTGGCTGCAGTTTGTGTAGTATTCTGCTCTGTGCAGAGAGATAGAGAAGGCAAAGGGAAGACTGAAGGATACAATTAATTTTTGCATATTGATTTTTCCCAATGACCTTGTAACTCTCTCATTAATGCTAATAATTTATCTGTAGATTCATTAGGATTCCCTAAACACGGCAGAGTAACAAATTTGTTTCTTTTTCTACACTCCTCTCACTCTTTGAATCCTTCTTTTTGATTGTTTTCTGCACTGGTTAGAACACCCAATACAATGTTGAATGTAGGTGATAATTACCAGGCATTCTTGTCTTTATCCTGTTCCCAGGAAGGAAACAGTTCAACCTTTCACCAAACAGTGTGTTTACTTTCATTGTTTGAGCATCCCTTTTTCAGACTAAGGGGGTTTTCTTGTATTCCTAATTTGCTGAGAAGTTTATTTATTTACTTTTTAAGTCTTGATGGGATGTTAAAATTTATCAAATGTTAGTCTACTAGAAGGAACTAAAGTTTATTTCTTTAATTTAATGATTGAGCAACCTGGCATTTCGGTGATAAATGAAACTTAGATGTGATGTATTATCCTTTCTATGTGTTGCTTTATTCACTTTGTTACAGGGTGCAGCCAAGAGGAGGGCCCCAAACAGGGATTTGGAGTGGGGTCCAGAACTCAAGGTGTCCAGGAAATATTAGGATGTCCTCACCCCTTCCCCCCACAGGTGTGAGATGGAGGAGGGACATGTGGAGCAGGAACACGCAGGGCTGTTTTGTACAGCAACAGCTTTACAGCTAATCCATGTCATGGTCAATTAACATACCTATAGCCTTTGGCTGGTCGCATAGATATGTTAAATAGCTGTGGCCATACTTTGAGCCAGGGAGAAGGGAGTGACTTCCACCCAAGATGTAACTGGAGGGCAGTTCCCCGGGGTTACAGCACCTGCATGAGAGCTTGGAGGAGATTGGCTCCATGACATGGGGCCACACCTGCCCAGACTCACAATGGCAGCCCAGTAAACTTAGAAGAATACAGGAATGCTGGCAGGTGTAACTGATTGTAGGAGGAGTCAGAAATGGGGGCACAGAGGAAGATTGGCACAGGGATTTAAACCCAGACACGGCAGCCATTGGGGGAGAACCACGAAATCTTGGCAGAGTGGAGACCCCCCTCACAGCTTTGCAGGGGAGAACCATGCGGCTTTAGCCACAGTGCAGACCCCCTTGCAGCTTTAGTAGGGAGAGATTCAGGCAGTTTCACCAGAGTGTGGACCCCTGCAGCTTGGGTAGAGAGAATCACCAGGTGGCTTTAGCAGAGAACCGCCACTCAGCTTTGGCAGAGTGGCAACCCCTGCCTCCACAGCTTTGCCGAGAACAACCATGCAGTTTTGGCCAGAGTGGGGACCCCTACAACTTTGGTAGAAGAGGACCATGTGGCTTTGGGGTGTTCCCTTTGACCATGTGGCCAGGAAAGCAGGAGAAACTTTGCCTGGAAGAAGGGTGAAAGAACTCTTGCCAGTAGGCCATGAGAAGGTGCCACAGGGCTTTGGATTAATTGGAGATCCTGCCTGGACAGTGACACAGCTGACGGTGTCAGGAGCCTGGATCCCGGACGTTCGCTTCTTTTCCTGAGTGATGGTACCCTGAATTAGGGCAGGGGGAGAAGGAAGCACTGTGGGCATCTGTGGGTATCCAAAAGGACTTTGATATTTTAATAAAGACATTATGTCACTCATTTAAATCTGTACAGCTTTAAATAAACATTTCCTTTCCTTTTCACAAATCTCGGGCATTGAGAGACGTCTTTCCTAAGGCAACGGACAATCAGACCTAGTGTGGGGGTCCTTTCAGTAATAGTATATCAGTGTACCGCCCCTTGGACCCTGTGTGTCTGTTCTGTAAAAGTTTTTGGCGTCCCTGAGTAGGCCAATAATTGTCCCTCCCGGGTCTATTCTGTAACAACTTG
This sequence comes from Phyllostomus hastatus, assembly GCF_019186645.2. Lineage (NCBI taxonomy): Eukaryota > Metazoa > Chordata > Mammalia > Chiroptera > Phyllostomidae > Phyllostomus > Phyllostomus hastatus. The sequence goes on along the minus strand of NW_025333841.1, from coordinate 3,233,603 downwards.
GCTAATATTTTTATTATGATTTTAATGTTACATTAATGTATAAAATTGACCTTTTTTGCTTTTTCGTTTTCTTATCAGAATTTGGTATCCATAGTATACTAGGCACATAAACAAGCATTGGAATGTGTTTCTTTTACTATGTTTCTATTTTCTAGAATAGTTTGTAAAAGATTGGGATTTTTTTCTTTCTGTGTTGTTCAGTAGACTCTTAATCCAATATCTTTGATTATTTAAGGAATACTCAGGCCTTCAAATTTTTTAGCCAATATAATTTTGTGTTTTTCTATATTTTCTCCATTTGTTTACTTTCAAAACAATATTGGCATAAAGTTAATGAAAATATCAATTTATCTGTATAATTTTCCCACTTCTCATTCCTGATAGTTATTAATGAATTCTTTGTTTTAACCAATGTCTCCACAAATTTGTTGATTTTATTGTTTATTTTCTAAAAACCAATTTTTGATTGTGTCAATCTCTATAATTTTTCTATTTCACTTATTTTGACTCTTAATTTCATTATTATATTTTATGTCTACTTTCTTGAGTTTATTTTGCTATTCTTTGTCTTAAAAACTGTTTTCCAAAGTAGCTATATCACTTTACATATTCATCAATAATGAATAAGGATTCCAGTTTTTCAAAATCTTTACCAACACTTATTATTTGTATTGTTGATATTAGTCATCTTAGTTGGAATGAAGTGGTATGATACTATGGCTTTGATTTACATTTTCCTGATGGCAATTTATGTTGAAATTTTTTTCTTGTACTTACTGGCCATTTGTATATCATCCTTGGAGAAATATCTATTCAAATTCTTTTCCAATTTTTTAAAAATTGGGTTAGTTATCGTTTTATTATTAAGTTGTAAGAAATTTTATTATTCTAGGTATTAATCCCTTGTAAGATACATTATTGCCATTTTTTTTCCCCCACTATGTAGGTAGTCTTTTCACTTCCTTTTTTTTAAATTAAAAAAAAATTAAAGATGTTATTTATTTATTTTAGAGAGAGGGGAAAAGGAGGAGAAAGAGAGGGAGGGAAACACCAATATGTGGTTGCCTCTTGCACACCCCCTACTGGGGACCTGGCCTGCAACCCAGGCATGTACCCTGACTGGGAATCGAACTGGTGACCCTTTGGTTCTCAGGCCAGCATTCAATCCACTGAGCCACACCAGACAGGGCTCATGTCCTTGATGGTATAATTTAAAGCACAATATCTATTTTTAAGAGTTTTGAAAATAGATGGTTTGTGTTTTTTGTTGTTGTTTTTGAAGTGTCAAGGACTCAAGGGACACTTCCTCACCATGGACATTTATGTTTTTTATAAGTATTCAAAGTTTTTATTTATTTATTTTTAGAGAGAGGGGAAGGGAAGGAGAAAGAGAGGGAGAGAGACATCAATGTGTGGTTGGCTCTCAAGCATCCCCCACTGGGGACTTGTCCCACAGCCCAAGCATGTGCCGTGACTGGGAATCAAACTGGCGACCCTTTGGTTCTCAGGCCAGCAGTCAATCCACTGAGCCACACCAGCAAGGGCTAAAGCACAAAATCTTTTAAATTTTCATGAAGCCCCATTGCTTAACCCAGGATCACAAATATTTATAAATATGTATTCTTCTGAAAGTTTTATAGTTTTCACTATTGTACTTGGTCTTTGATTTGTTTTAAATTAATTTTGTATATGGTGTGAAGTAGGGGTCCAACTTCATCTTTTGCTACATTAAAGCCATTACAAATGTCTGCCAAATTTAATGGGAGGGAACATAACTTCAATTTTTCAATGGCAGAGCATCAACTTCACATTGTAAGAAGAGCATGCAATATCAGATAAATATTAATGCTTCCATCTTTGTAGAATACAATCTATCCTATGTGGGTTCACTGAATAATCTGGGAGCTGATCTGTGAATTGCAACTCTAATCAAAATTGCATATATGATCACTCTTTTGAGAAAAAAGTCTATAGTTTTAATCAAAGGTTTAATAAGGTCCATTCGCAAAACATTAAGCTTTGAAACCTTTAACATTCAAGTGACTGGTAATGCTGTCATATCATTGAAGAGTACAGATTGTATAATGAGGGTGTTCAAATATTAACTTATAAAAATAAAGGTTTTCAAGTGGATTTTCCAACTCAGCTAATTGTGTGAAGATGGCTGAGAAAGCAGGGTAGGTAGAGCCCCTGTTGTATCTTTTCTAAGCACACCAGTAGGTGCACTTATAACCGTATGTGACCATCACACATCATAGCTCAAGTTTTGCCTAATTCACAATTTAACACATTATACTCTTAAATCCGTAAACTGTCATATATCACACTTTGAATTATTATAAAAGAAATGAGAACTGCACTATATATTTTGAGCTATTGCATACTGGTGTTTCCAGCCAGTCATCAGTTCCATCTCAGCAGTGTTGCAATTCTTAGTGAACATCATGGTTTATTGTACCTTTATTGGAATGTTGTACATTTATTTTATTTTGTCCTTATTAGCTAAGAAAATGAGAAGAAAGTACCAAATCAAATATACTGACGCATAAGTCTCATAAACATAATATAATTGGCAGAAAAGAAAAATGGTTCCCTCTGAAAAGTTATAAACCTTTAACTTCAAACAAACTTCAACACAATAACTGTGTATTCATGTATGAAGGAAAAGAACCAAATTAGGGGAACACATGAAATGAGAAAGATGCATTGCAATAAGGTTTTTGTAGAGTCTGGACTCAGTGGAATATAAACATGAAATGGATTTATTTTGTCTCCAATTACTGTCTTCAACTATGCTCTATTGAATCTCTTTCCTGTCCTTTAATGAAGTCTCAGACAGTTTCTAGAAGTATCTGGTCAGTTTTGGTTATGAAAACTTTGTCCAGTTTACAGTTTCAATCTCAACTTTTATTTAACTTATATTTCTTCTCCTTCAGCATAGACTGAAACTGGGATCCCCATAATTTAAGGAGAGGCAGGACAGGTTCTGTAGGAAATACTTTTCTCCTTTAAAGCCTAACACTTCCAGTGTGCCAAGGTAGACATGTGGCAGGGGAAAATGGACACATGAACAAACCTCTCTTTACCTTGGGGCTGTGAGTGTGACTGTATTTCTTTTTTGTTATTGGTTATTGCTGCTTCTCTGTCATCTCCTCCTAGTCATCAAGATTCTCTATAAGAAAGGCATCAAATTACTACCTCTCTTGTGGGCCTCTGTTTTAGTTTTGCAGGAGCTCACTAGATTTGTTTATTTACATAGTTCCCTAAGGTGAAGGATAAGGAAGTGGTTCTCAACCTGTGCAGTACAACACTTGCCCACTACCCAGGAAACCTTCAAAATGTGTGAAGGCATTATTGGTTGTCAGGGTAACTGAGAGAGTATGTAGTGTCCAGGGACCAAAATTATTAAATGTAATATGCAAAGGGATCAGAGTCAAGAACAATGCATACAATGAATGAACAGTCCCAGGAGAATAATGATACCTCAATGCTAATATCTGCCCCGCCATGTTTGAGAAACTCTGTTGAAATATTGAAATACTTCTTTATTCATTGACAAATACCACTAGCCAGTGGTATTTATCCTCCCTTGTCACCTACCCCATTAGTACTCCTCTGCAGTGGTCAGCTCAGCCCCTAACCCAACATCCTACATAATCTAGCAAATATAGAAACAGTGTCTGAGTATTATGAAATGTCCTTCTGTGTCTCTTTTTATGGCCTTTGTTTTGAAGTCTATTTTGTCTGACATAAGTATTGTGACCACAGCTTTTTTTCCTGTACATTTGCTTGGAAAATTTGTTTCCAGCCCTTCACTTTCAGTCTGTGTAGGTCTTTTGTTCTGAGGTGGGTCTCTTGTAGGCAGCATATGTGCGGGTCATGTTTTCTTATCCATTCAGCTACACTATGTCTTTTGATTGGAGTATTTAATCCATTTACCTTTAAAGTTATTATTGATAGGTACCTACTCATTGCCATTTTCCCCCCTTTGTACCTGTGTTCCTCTCTCTCTCACTCTTTTTCTTCATCTTCTTAAAGCAGTCCCTCTGGCATAACAGACACACCCCACCCTGATTCCACACCAAGGCCAGAGTCTGTTCTTGTTAGCTGATGCCTGCACATAGTCAAATCACCCTTGTGAAAACTGTTTTTGACTTTGATTTCTTTGCTTTCCCTTACTCAGATCTTTTAAATGTTCAGGGAAGCTAAGGACAGAAAAGATTTTGGGATGATGGTTGGAGGTACAAGAAAAGACATGCCACTACTTGATAAGTCTAGTGAGCTGGTAGGGAGGTGTCTGGACATGATATCTAGTGCCTCTTTGTCCTCAGTGCTAGGCTCCATTCTGAGGTAACAGGAGTAGTCTCACTCAACACACTATAACATCATAATAAAAAATCTAGTTTCAAAGTGAGAGGTAATTAAGAACTTTAAACGTTTTTTAATTAGCTCTCTGGGAATAGGGCCTAGTTTTCACAATTTTACTTTAGCACGTTTACTTTTCCTCCCCTTGGGAATGCATTATGAACAAATAGTGGTAACTAAATACAGAGAAAATCCATCTGATAAATTTGAATTCATGAAATGTTTGTTTATTAGACTCTTCGGGGGTCCTTGTTACTCTGTGGAATAGTGAAGTGGTACTATATTTGAAGTCAATATATTGGTTCAAATTGTGCTTCTGCCATTAATCGTCTATCGATATGAATGAGATCAAAGTATCAAGGATGAGCCTTTGTTGAAAGGGCTTAAGAAGTACCAGTTGCCAGTTATCAAAATAGTCACAGGGATATAAAGTATAGCATAAAGAATATAGTCAATAATATTGTAATAATATGTATGGTGTTAGGTGGGTACTAGGTTTATTGGAGTGATGTCTTCATAAGGCACATACATGTCTAATCATGGCTGTACAGCTGAAACTAATATAATATTGTATGTAAACTGTAATTGAAAATAAATTTTTAAAAAACAAACTAAAAGATAATAGAAAGGATGAGCTGCAGGTTTTGACTGTGCAAATGTACAGGTGTTGGTGTCATTGCTGAGATGGAGTTGCTAGAGGAGCAGATTGGAAAAAGATCTTAAGTTTACTTTTGGACATGCTCAATTTGATAACCATTTGAGGTACCTAAATAGAGATAGACAAGACAGACAGAGTCTTTCTGGAGTTCAGAAGAAATATCTGAGCTGGAGTTATACATCTGGAAGTTAGCTGTGTACGGGTGACAATTGAAGCTGTAGAGTGAAATGAATGGTCTAAGAATAATGAAGAGTCAAAGATAGGAGGATCTAGGACTGAGTGATGTGGAATTGCATAGCATTTGATGTTGAAGTGGAAAAATATGATTCGGCACAAGAGCAGTAAGGAATATAACAGGGAAAACCAGGAGAGGAGGTTAGTTTACTTTTTATTTTTACACACTCTTATTTTCCACAATTGTTGATGTATTACCTTGACATCCTTATCTGTCTTATTGCCTATATTAATAACAGCAAGTTTGTCCTACGTTTCAGATGGATATTGGTACACTCATTGCTGTATTTTTTGTTTACATATTTCTTTTTTGAAAATTCTGTATTAATTTCTCTGCAATGTCAAAAGATGTTTCTGAACAATGTGGTTTCATTTGCTTACTAAGAGAAAAAAAAAGATTCCTGCAAATGGTTGAAACAGCATCTTTCATCTTATACAACAGAAGGCATTGCTACTGTTATTTTATTACTTGAATTGTGCAGTTGTACACTTTCTCAGTAAGATGGTCTAACCTTGAGCACAATCTTCCATTCACTTTATGGGACTGGCAATTTGCATTTTCTTTAATTTAGTGATTGGCAATGTGCAAAGTTAAAGAATGTTAGCATTTATAATTAAAGGAGAAAAGCAACAAATATCATCATTCATCCAGTTTGTGGTAGATTTGTGAATATACATATATATCACTCTTGACCCTTTTACAATAAGTTTGTTGTAGATTTATGAATATATATTTATATATTCACCCTTGACCCTCTTTCAGTAAGAATGTCATATTGCTTATTACTTCTGGGAGTAGCAGATTGGTTTCTTCACTCAAACTTATTCCTTTATCCCCACCACATAGATATATATGAGGGGGGCCAAAAAATCTTGGATTTATTTATAAAAATGTGTGTATTTATTCTTACATGTCTAAACTTCAGTCACCTTCAAAGTACTGTCCATTTGATGCAATATACATATCCAGATGTGTTTTTCTCACTGCTCAAAACAGTTTTTGAACTCATTCATCAATTTTGGTACATTTTAGTGCCTCTGCTGTTCTTGGTTTCACCTCTCCCACACTGGCAAAACATTTCCCTTTAAAGACTTCTTTCATCCAAGGAAACAAACAAAAAAAAGCTTCTCGGGGCAAAATTGGGTGAATATGGAGGGTGGGGTACAGGGGAATATTCAGCACAGTGTGGACAAATGCACTCATAAATCACCCATCATGAAAAATCAAATTAGATAACCAATTTACTCCATACACTACAATAAACTCAAAATGGATAAGACTTAATTATAAGTCGTGACACCATAAAAGTCCTAGAGATAAACATAGGCAGGAAAATTTCGGGTATCCCATATAGCAATAATTTTGCCGATATCTCCTAAGGCAAGGGAAATAAAAGAAAGAATAAACAAATGGGACTACATCAAACTAAAAAGCTTCTGAACAGTTAAAGAAACCATCATCAAAATGAAAAGGGAACCAGATGTATGGGAGAACATATTTGCCAACAATACATTGGACAAGGGTTTGATCTCCAAAATATATAAAGAACTCATACAACTCAATGTCAGGGAGACAAATAATCCAATTTAAAAATGGGCAAAGGATCAGAATAGACACTTCTCCAAGGAGGACATGCAGAGGGTCCACAGACATATGAAGAGATGCGCAGCATCACTAGGCATCAGAGAGATGCAAATTGAAACCACAATGAGATATCACCACACACCCATCAGAATGGCCATCAACAATAAATCAAAAAACAACAAGTGTTGGAGAGGTTGTAGAGAAAAGGGAACCCTAGTGCACTGTTGGTGGGAATGCAGACTGGTGCAGCCATTGTGAAAAACACTACAGAATTTCCTCAAAAAAGTAAAAATGGAACTGCCTTTTGACCCAGAGATTCTGCTGCTGGGAATATATCCTAAGAACCCTGAAACACCAATTCAAAAGAACCTATGCTCCCTAATATTTGTAGCAGGACTATTTACAATAGTCAAGTTCTGGAAGCAACCTAGGTGTCCATCAGTAAATGAGTGGATCAAAAAACTGTGGTACATTTATACAGTGGAATACTACACAGCAGAAAGAAAGAAAGATCCCCTACCCTTCACGACAGCACAAAGGAATTGGAGAGCATTATGCTAAGTGAAATAAGCCAGTTGGTGAGAGACAAATACCATGTGATCCCACCTATAAGAGAATCTAGTGAACAAAATAAATTAACAAACAAAATAAAACCACAGGCATGGAAACATGGAACAGACTGAAAGTGACCAGAAGGGAGGGAGGGGGAAAAATGGTGGAAAGAAGGGGAAGGGACTAGACAAAGAATGTGTATGAATGACCTATGGACATGGACAACAGTGTGGGGATTGACTGTGGGAGCAGGGGATGGGATGGGCAGAGGAGGTCAAAGGGGGAAACACTGGGACAATTTTAATAGAATAACAATAAGAAATTATTTAAAAAGTGAATTTAGCACCATTTAAGGATACAAAATATATAAAAATCAACTGAATTTCTGTATTCTAGCAATGAACAAGAGGAAATATAAATTAATGTTAACAGAATGAAAAGTCACAGACGGGAGTAAAATAGTTGTGAATCAAATTGTAATAAAGGAGCTGCATCCAAAATACATAATGTACACATGTAATAATAAGAAAACAAACAACCCAATACAAATTTTAAAAAAGAAAAAAGTAAATCAGCCATAATGAAGTGGGCAAATGTGTTGAGTCTTCAAAAAAATTCACCAAAGCTGAATGCAGCCACTCACAACAACACCAGCTGGCACTGATACAGATGGATTCCTAGAACACGCACCTAGTGGGGGAAGCCTGCACAACAAGGGGCCTGCCCTCCAGAAGATAAATTTATTTGGGGGGGGGGGTCCCTCTTCAAAAGAGTTTTTATATCCTTATTTGGCTTGTTTGGAAAATTAAAATTTCCCACACAAAACTAAGACTAGAACACCTAATAGACTATCATTAAATAGCAAGCCACTAGTATTGTTTATGATGAATTCTATTCATCTTAATTCTATTCCTCAGTAATATTCTATAATTCATACCAGCCTTGTCTAGTTCCATATACTGAGTTTGATGACCACAGAGTTAATAGAACAACTTGTTAACTTTTATTTATTTTTTTATTTAAAGCTCATCATAACTTAATTTAGCACTGCTGAAACACTGCTAGAGACTGACTAGCTAAATACCATGGAGGTTAGCATTGCAGGAACAGTCCAACCCAAAGCAAAAAAGTTTACCGTGGCAATAAGGATGACAACCTAAAGCCAGCAACTCCGGAAGACTGGTCTGCTTCCCCACATGGAGAAAAATGTTCCTGTTCAGAGTATTAGAAAAGAACATGACAGTCAAATTATAAAATACAAACTTTGATAACTATCTTTGTCAGTGTTGTATTTTACCCAAGAACCTAGTCAGTTGCTACTTGGTAGGTAAAGATATCAACAATGGAGTTCTCAAATGCAATCAGTTGCATTCTAAGAGAACATGTTCTAATTAACTTATGCCACAAATCCATGTTTGTGTGGCCTGGGTGGGAGTATAAAAAGTGGGGAGAAGGTCACTGATGAAATAATTACTCCTATCAGGAATATGGTTATCTACAACAGGGTCAGGGATGAAGGCTATCAAACAAAACAACAAAACAAAAGAACAGGTTAGGCAAATCTAAGCTCCAAAAAGAAACTATTGAAAGAACAGTGGGTGACACCAAAAATCAAAGAAAAAAGATTTACATCTATGCTTTCCTTTGAGTGTTATAGTTTTATGTCTCTTAATTAGGTCTTCAATCAATTTTGAATTATTTTTATAGAGTATGAGGTAGAGGTCCAGCTTCATTCATTTGTATATGGGAATCCAGTAGTCTTGTCACCATATGTTGAAAAGATGATTTTTTCTCATTGAATTATCTTGGCACCTTTGCCAAAAATCTAGAGACAGAAAGTAGGTTAGTGCTTATCAGATGCTGGGCAGAAGTTTGGGAGAATGGGGAGTTATGGCTAAAGCGTAGGATGTTTCTTTGAGTGGCGGTGAAAGTATTCTAAAATTAGACAGTGGTTCCTCAAAAAATTAAAAGTAAAACTACCATATGACCCAGAAACTACACTACTGGGTATTAATCTGAAGAAATCCAAAACACTAATTTGAAAAGATATATGCATGCCTATGTTATTGCAGTGTTATTTACAATAGCCAAGCTGTGGGAGCAACCTAACTCGCCCATCAATAAATGATTGAATAAAGTAGTGGTACATATGTAAAATGGACTCTTACTTGGCCATACAAAAAAAAATGAAATCTTACCATTTGAAACAACATGGATGGACCTTGAGGATAATTTTTCCTTTTTAAAAAAGTATATTTTGTTGAGTATGCTATTACAGTTGTCCCATTTTTACTCCCCTTTACTCCAATCCACCCTGTACCCACCTCTCACCAGCATTCCCCCACCTTAGTTCATGTCCATGGGTTATACATACAAGGTCTTTGGCTTCTACATTTCCCATACTACTCTTAACTTCCCCCTGTCTATTTTGTGCCTACCATTTAAGGTTCTTATTCCCTGTACATTTTCCCCCATTCTCCCACCTCCACCTCCCCACTGATAATCCTCCATGTGATCTCCATTTCTGTGATTCTGTTCCTGTTCTAGCTGTTTGCTTAGTTCATTTTTGTTTTTGTTTTTGTTTTGTTTTAGGTTCAATTGTTGATAGTGTGAATTTGTTGTCATTTTCCTGTCCATATTTTTGATCATCCTCTTTTTCTTAGATAAGCCCCTTTAACATTTCATATAATAAGGGCTTGGTGCTGATGAAGTTTTTAACTTGACCTTATCTGAGAAGCACTTTATCAGCCCTTCTATTCTAAATGAAAGCTTTGCTGGATAGAGCAATCTTGGATGTAGGTCCTTAATTTTCATGACTTGGAAAAGTTCTTTCCAGCCCCTTCTTGCCTACAAGATTTCTTTTGAAAAATCAGCTGATAGTCTGATGGGAACTCCTTTGTAGGTAACTGTCTCCTTTTCTTTTGCTGCTTTTAAGATTCTCTCTTTATCTTTAATTTTGGGTAACTAAATGATGATGTGCCTTGGTGTGTGCTTCCTTGGGTCCAACTTCTTTGGTACTCTCTGAGCTTCCTTGACTCCCTGGAAGTCTATTTCCTGTGCCAAATTAGGGAAGTCCTCCATTATTTTTTCAAATAGGTTTTCAGTTTCTTGCTCTTCCTCTTCTCCTTCTGCCATCCCTATGATTTGCATGTTGGAATGTTTAAAGTTGCCCCAGAGGTTGCTAAGTCTCTCCTCCTTTTTTTTGAGTGCTTGTTTCTTCATTCTGTTGTGGTTGACTGTTTATTTCATCTTTCTGCTCTACATTGTTTATTTGATTCCTGGTTTTCTTCCCTTCCCTATTGGTTCCCTGTATATTTTGCTTTATTTCACTTTGCATAGCCTTCACTTCTTTCTCTTTTGCTACCATACTCAACCAGTTCTGTAGCATCTTGATTACCAGTGTTTTGAACTGTGCATCTGATAAGTTGGCTGTCTCTTCATCTCTTAGTTGTATTATTTCTGGAGCTTTGATGTGTTCTTTCATCTAGGCCATATTTTTTTGTCTCATGCCACCTATTATGTAGTATGGGGAGGAGCCTTAAGTATTCGCCAGGGTGGGGCAACCCAGGTTGCTGCATTGTGGTGCTGTCTGTGGGTGAGAGGTCAGAGAGGGGGAAATGCTGCTTGCTGGGCTCTCAGCTGGCTTTCAGTCACTTGCTCTGCTACCCCACAAGCAAACTGGGCCCTTCTGGTGCTGATTCCCGAGTGTCTTGGTTTGTGTACATTCTCAGACCCTGTGGGTCTCTCCAACAAACTCCCCTGTGAGGCTGGAAAGTTTTTCTGCCATCACAACCCCCACAGATATTTTCAATCTCAGGTTTTGAGGCTTTATTTACCCACACTGGAACCCTGGGTTGTGTGCTCTATCTCAGTCCCAAGTTGTTCCTCCTGATTTATCCACCGACAAATGTGGGACCACCCAGTCCTCCAGCCTTTGCCTCACCAGCCCCAGTCCTCCATCCACTGCCTTGTCACGAGTCCTCTCTGCCCAGCTTCCCATGTCTCCCCCTCTTACTAGTCTGGATGAATGTTTCTTCTTTAATTCCTGGGTTGTCCGACTTCTATACAGTTCAATTTCTGGTAGTTCTGTTTTTTTTTTTTAATTTGTTATCCTTCTTTTAGGTTTTCAAGGAAGCAAAGTGTATTTACCTTCACCTCCATCTTGGCCGGAAGTGCATCTAGACGATATTATACTAAGTGAAATAAGTCAGACAGTGACAGAAAAATAACTTATGTTTTCACTTATATGCAGAATCTAAAAAGAAAACAAAATAAATGAACAAACAAAACAGAAACAGAATCACAGATACAGAAAACAGGCTGATGGTTGTCAGATGAGAGGGAGTCCAGAGGTCTGGATGAAAAAGGTGAAAATATTAAGAAATACAAATTGGTAGTTACAAAATAGCCACAATGATGTAAAGTACAATGTAGGGAATATAGTCAGTAATATTGCAGTAACTATGTATGTTGCCATGTGGATACTACACTTATTGGGGAATCACTTCATCAATTATATACATGTTTAACAACTATCCTATACAACTGAAAGTAATGTAAAATAATATTGAATGCCAACTGTAATTAAAAAATAACAAATAAAAACAACATTTGAGAAAAAGTAAATAAAATTAGTGCTGTTGGTTGCAGCACTCTGGGAATATACTAAAACCAAGTGAATTGTATGACTTCAGTGCATGAATTGTACAGTATGACCATTATATCTCAATACATCTGTTAAAATTGATCAAATAATAATGTTAAAAAATCAAAAGAAGAAGTAAATGATCAATCTGGAAGTCCAGAACCAAGGCAGGTCCAGAGATTGAGCAGCAAGAAGTAATCGGCAGTTTCTTAAGGACCTTGCTTTTAGAGTGACTTCTGCATCAACCGTTTTTTGTTTGTGTTATTAATTTTGTATCATTTAGCACAGAATTCAACTTTTCAGAAGAAAAAATCAGATTGGTTCAGCCTGAGCCACTTGCCTGCCTACTCAGTGGGAGGAGAGGTAGTGGGTGAGTGCCCCATTTGTCAGTATTAACATACTATATGGAATAATAACAGCCAAGCCTGGAATACAGGATCACTTAGTCTGTACCAGTCACTATGCTAAGTGATTTACATTTATTGACTTAGTGAATCTTCAAAATTACCCTATTAAGTGAGTATGAGTATTATATACCCTTTACACTAAAGTGGGAACCTAAGCTTATCAAGGTTAAGAAAATTGTCCAAGGCTTGAAGTGAAAGAACTATGTTTCAGACCCAGGCAGTCTTCTGTTGAGTCCATACTTTCAACCACTATGCTACAGAATGTCTCCCTACAAGTGGACACTGATATGTTTTCACATCCTACCTCTTACTATCCTGGGGTTAGTGTGTTTACCAAAGGAAACATGTTGTTACTGGAAAGAGAGGGAAGCAGCGCTGAGCTGGCAAAAATAACACATGATGACCAAAGGATAAAAGTAAATGAGTAATTATTAAGGCCATGCTGCATGCCAGGCATTTTCATATATATTATCCATCCCATTATGTTCTCAATGTGCCCTATGAGTCCACTCTTCACCCTTCTCTGCCTTGTATCCCAGGGGGCTGCCTCATATGGGCTACAGCAACTTGAGTCTCTTGCTCTCTGGCTTCTGCTGGGTTCAGTGAATAAGAGGTAGGAAATTGAAGCAAAGGTGAAGAAGCTACAGTCAGGTGATTTATTGGCTTCCTCCCATATAGTCACCAAAAAGTGATGGTATCGATTAACTGAAGCTTCCAGCTCCTCTCAGGTAGCCTTATACTACTCACAGTAACACATATTTCTTTGAGTTCCTGTAACTCCTTCTTCTCTTAGATCCTTCAGACCTAAGAGTGGTAATGGCTACCCATTATTTGCTAGGGACCCCTGCTGGTTTCCCTTAACTCTGCTCATACCTTGTGAATACAGTGATCCCTCACCTATCATGGGAGTTATGTTCCAGAGACCCCCGCGATAGGTGAAAATCTGCTAAGTAGCAGCGTTATATTTATTTTATTATTTATGTATATTTTAAGGCTTTATAAACCCTTCCCACACTCCCATAAACCCTTCCCACTCTCTTATTAACCTTTCCCACACCCTTATAAACACTTCATATGCTCTTAAACACTTTCCATACTCTTAAACCTATGTAATTTTAACAACATACAAAATTCTACACAGGTACTCACCAGTGAAGTATACTACAACTTGAATGATGAAGATCATGAATTATGTAGCTGTGCAGTACTGATGGCGATGAAGGTGGTGGCGATGAGATGAATATACTGCACAGCCAAGAAGAGCATTACAGCTCTTCTGAAGGCACCACTTCATCAGGCACTTCATCAGGTGGTGCAGTATCTTTGCCCTGTGCCATAACTTCTATTTCCACTAAAGGTGTAGGTGTAACTGATTTCTTCATCCAAGTGATGAACATAGTTATGGGGAGTTGCTGGCACTGCTTTTTATCCACAGAGGCAGCTTCTCCATGCAGAGAAATGCTCTTGAGTCCAAAGTGTCTCTGAAATTTGTCAAACCAGCCCTTGCTGGCACTGAATGGGGTTGGTCTGGTGGGAGAAGCACTCGACAGTCCTGCTTCTGCATCATCGTCCTCGTCCTCATCCTTGTCACTGTCGTGAACATCAGTGCTTTCCACAAAACCATCATAAAGTTTCTTGGCCTTTGTCCGGATGGTGTTGGTATCCAGCGAGATATTCTTCCTCCTGCAGTCATTTATCCACAGGGCCAATGCAGACTCCATCCTCACAATGGCCTTATTGTGGGAAGTGACCACCCTCTTTGCAGTCTTGTTGAAAGTCATTGTTGCCATAGACCTAATTATCTCGTCTTTCTTTATGTAGTGAACAGTAGATTTGTTGATCCCGTAATGGCGGCCTACTGCCACATAGCTTTTGCCTTCCTTTAACATGTTGAGAAGTTCCACCTTTTCTTTGGTAGTTAAGCATATTCCTCTGGTGCTTGGGTTCACTGCCAGAAGCCTCAGAAGGCACAGAACGTTTGGGCGGCATTGTAGGTCTTGAAATAAACTCAAACTTTTACAAAAATTTCACAAAAACACAACACCATAGAGCAATACTATGCACAGCGATCAGACGTCGATGCGAAGTGGACAAGGAGAGTTGCTGAACATATGCACACAGTGTGGGAGAGCGAACAGACCGATGCTGCGGTCACTGAGCCAATCAGCTCCCAGGATACAGAACACAGTGCTGTGGTTGGTTGCCTTCCATTCCATCAGCCAATAGTGTGCCGTGTAGAATCTCCTGTTGGCAAACTTGCACAAGCGGCAGTGGTGTACTGCATTTCCACTGTGTACAGTATGGTATTCATCTGCTGATGAAATACATACTGTATTTTATTTCGATTTAGTATTCTTTTAATATGTTTGAATTAACACTTTTTATATTTTTTATATTGTTTTAAGTTTTTTAGGCAAACATAATTAAAATCATAAATATTATATAAATACCTATATACCATAAAATCCCGCAATATAGCAAAAATTCCGTGATACAGAAATAGATTTTTTTTAAACCCACAATACAGTGAAGCTACAATAAGTGAACTGAGATATAGCAAGGGACGACTGTAGTCTCTTCACTGAACTTCTCCAATCACTGTTTTTGAGGGACTCTAAATGATACACAGTAATGCTGCAGGGTCAATAAACGCATGTTGGTTTTGTTGAAGAATCAAGGCTGAGATAATTAAGTAACTTGACCAAGATTCCAATCAGTAATGACTGAGCCACAAATCAAACCAAAGTTTTTATTTTTTTTTTAAACTCTCATGCATTGGCTTTTTCTTTTCCTGGGAGCTGGTTCCATAAGCTACAGCCCGTTAGACACAGAAAAACTAAAAACATGACTGAAGAGGGTATATATTTCAGAATAGATTTAAATGAGCATTACTCATTTTGAAATTCAATTGATGCTCTCTTCAAATGTGCTACATACTTTTAGCAAAGTATTTCAGGTCTGGCATGATGCTTAGCAATGTGAAATCTGAAGTCACTGTCTGACTCCCCACCTATAATTACTGTGTGACTTTGGGTAAGTTACTTAGATCCTTTTTGTAAAATTAGAGTAGTATTGGTGCCAGCTTTACAGAATCATGGAAAGGATAAAATGAGCTAATGTAGTTAACATTTGAACCATGTGAGTGTTAGGGACGCTGACTTCCTGCATAGTCCAAAATCCACATATAACTACAGTCAGCCCTGTGAACATGCTGATTCCCAATGATTCTCAGTTGATCCTCAAACAAAGTAGGTTAGAACTGTGGTTAGTCCCCTTTTTATTAAACTTATTGCGGTGACACTAGTTAACAAAATTATACAGGTTTCAGGTGCACAATTCCACAACACATCATGTGTACCTTGCTTAATTGAGAAAAATTTGTCTATAAGTGGAACTATGCAGTTCAAGCTTGTGTTGTCCAAGGGTCAACTGTATATGTAAGGCCCTTAGTGTATGACTCATGGTAGGAGGTCAATAAATGTACTTATTATTATTGTAGATTTCAATGTAGCCACTTATCTTCCCTCGTAATCTATAGGCCTGATTCTCATGTAGAGAATTAGTCTACTCTCTAAAAGAACAAAAACAAGATAAACAATTCCTGTGGTTTCTATTTAACCTGCTAGAATTAAGGTAACCATTTTGAACAGATAGTTACGTGCCATTTTTGGACACTTCGGGGTTCTTACTGCTCAAAGAACCCTTTTAATGCAATTGTTACGTGCATAGAAATGTTTCCATGGTGAAGATAGCTTCATTGGCCTATGCTCAGCAGCATATGAATGCAGAGCTTCCTTTTATGTTATGTATTTGTCTTCATTGTATCTTCTTATGTGACCCCTTGGTGACCAGAGGCATGTCGATATTTTTTACAAGGGGAGCAGCTCAATAGCTACTCTGGAAATAAGCTTTTCCACTTGGTCTTATCAGCACCTTGTTGAATAGACAAAAATTGGAAAGAAATATAATAGTTTTGGAGATATGAGGCCTGGGTTCTAATTGAGCTGTTTCAATATGTGGCTGTATGACTTTGGCCAAGTTGCTAACCAGCTCTTGGACTTAAGCATCTTATCTGTCAAAAGAAGTTGGATCAGCTGATGGATAGTTTCTTTCTCTCCTGAATACCATGGCATTACTGAAGGAATCACAGCAGTTTATCAAAGTGGTCAGCCTTCTCTGTGCTTCACATGAGGGCTGAAAGGCAAAGGAGAAAGAGCACAGGCTGAGGTGACAAATACAAATAAGACACCAAGCATGGCTTTACCACTCACTCCTTACATGAACATTCAAAAGTGATTTATTATTGATTAACCTCAATTTCTTTATTTTTAAAGGTAAGATATACTTCAAAGTATTGTCATAAGATAAATCATGTCAATTTCCTAGTACCCTATGTCGTAGCTATACTAATATTCAAGTAGCTTACCATTTCATTGAGGAGATTGAGAGGGATCTCAAAATACAAAATCTGGAGTATGGCCACTGGTGGTTATCTTTTTCAAGTCACAAATCAGAACACAGAATATGATTTCCATTCAGATTTGAAAATTCATTTGTAGGAAAATTCATATAAATACATAAACATTAAATTCTATTGTACATTTACAGAAATCTCTTAGGTAAAATAATTTTAAAAATATAATATTGAGAGTATACTGGGTAATGTCTGGTGGCTATAACATGTAAATTAAATGCCATGCATGACATATACAAATATATGTACATGATAGGGCCTCAGGAATGGATAAGATCACAAATATTTGCCCTGTACTTCATTGCTACTGTGGCTCTAACTGACCATTCTCTCAGCCCTGATAACTGCTCCTAGAATTGTTCTACCAGGAGTCAGTGGCACCACATTAAAAGCTACTATGAATCTCTGAACTACAGTATAGGATATTCTTCCAGACTGCCTTCTGTCTGCTCTAAATATAAAACGTTATCCCTTTACATATGAACTCTTTAATTCTGTTATCTCGACTGTCTTCATGACTATTTCCTTTTTTAAAAAACCCTCAGGTTTATTAAGGTATAGTTTACTTACAAAAAAAAATGACCTCTTTTACACTATATAGTTTGATGAGTCTTGACAAATGTCATGAAACTTCCACAATTATGATAGAGATTACTCCCATCACCCTCCCCCCAATTTTCTCATGTTTCTTTGAAGTCAATTTCCATCCTTTTCCCTGCTGAACCCTGGAAACCACTGACTTACTTTCTGTCACAGTTATTTTGTCTTTTCTAGAATTCTATACACATGGAATAATACAGCATGTAGTCTTTTGTGTTTGGTTTCTTTCACTTAACATAATGCTTTTGAGATTCATCCACACTGTTGAGTACTTTAGTAGTTTATTACTTTCAATGTTGAGTATTTTTTTCATTTTATGAATATACCATAATTTGCTTATCCTTACCAATTAATGGACATCTTGAATGCTTCTACTTTTTCTGTGATTATGAATAAATGTACTATAAGCAATCATATAGAGGATTTTATATGAACATAAGTTCTCATTTTCTCTACATGGGAGTGAAATTACTGTCATATGATAATAACATATTTCACTTTGTAAGAAAAATAATAAACTGTTCTCCAAAGTACCTATACCATTTTACATGCCCAGCAGCAATCTATGCGATGTCTTCTGTACACCTCCTCAGCAGCTTTTGGCATTGTCAGTTTTACTTGTAGCCTCTCTAGTAGGTATGTAGGAATTCCTATTTGTGGTTTTAAGCTGCATTTCTTTAGTGTGGCAATAGTTTTTATGCCCAGAAATGTACAGGCCACTTCTCCTATCAAGCTATTAGCATGTGAGTGAGTCAGTTTAGTCAGGAGGTGAGCTGGATTTAGATTTTGTTGTTGCTATAGTTACCTTCTGTATACACATATGACTAAAGGAACTGACACATTACTTCAGTGATGGTTTGCTTCCTTGTGCTTATGTGGGGCCTGGAGTACTGGAAGTTTTCTCTAAGTGTTCCTGTTCCCTTGACCCTCTGTTCCCCACCCAGCCTTTGGTAGGACCTGCATGCTTGTACAACAGGAGGGTCTCTTTCCACATTGCTGCAGTCTCTCAGTGGTAGACTGCTGTTTCTTGTTAGAATGTGAGAGACTTGTGCTGGAGGATGGGGGCAGTAGGGGATTCTCAGTTCTCCACTCCTTCCTCAGCCTCAGGCAGACACTGTGCATGTGAGCCACAGGGGTAGGGATCTTGCACTGTTCCTACTCCTCCCTGCCAGTGGCAGTCAGTATCTTTCATGTATCTGCTCTGTATTTTGAATGAAAAAGAGCTTTCAGCCCCCTCCTTTAGTGACAGTCGATCTCCTGGGCCTGAAAGTTTCCTATTCTTTCTCTTCCTAATGTAGATGGGATTCATGTTTACCAGTCCTCCATCAGCCATGCAACTTTGACTGGGTCCTGGGAGCAGGACAGTTTTCTCTCCTTCCTGCTGGGGTAGATGGCTTCTGTTTGAGATGAGAAGAGTCCCGGAAACTAGGCAAGGATTTCTTGCCTTTCTCCCAGTGGAAGCTCTTTACCACCTACATGCCTGCAGTGCCAACAAAGGGAACTCTCTTGAGTCTTGGTGCTTCCAGTCTTTCTCCTGTGCAACTGGCAAAGGCCCAGGAAAAGAGCCTGAAAGTGAGTGCAGACTCCTTTTTGTCTGGGTATTTTGAGCATTATAAATTAATAATTAGCCCAAAGTACACCTTTAAAAATTCATTAAGATTTCACTTGTTTTCTTCTTACCTGCTTTTCAGTGGCCACTTCTTCCTGTCATGCACTCCCAAAGGTTAAAAAAGTTTGTGTCCCGTTTCTTTTCAAAAGGGCTTGTCACTCTTTGAAATTTAGTTCAGCAAGTTGTTTTGTGACCTCAGCAATTTGAGAGACTCAGGAATAGCTATTGTCTTCTAGATGATCTGCTTTCTTCTTATGTCAGGATGGAAGCAACATTCCCTTGGAGCTTTCTACATGCTAAGTATGAGCAGAACTTTTAACTCATCCTTTTTTTGTCACTCAGTCTACACCATTTACCTTGGAAGAGATTAAACTACCTTGTAGGTCACTATTATGACAACTGCAGTGCTGGGCAAAAGGCATTCCAAACCAAGGCCAAGTTCTTAAAATACTGCCAGCTCCCTCCCTTAACCCAACATGCCAACTCTTGAAGGAGATGAGCCCTGGCTGGTGTGACTCAGTGGACTGAGTGCCAGCCTGTGAACTGAAAGGTCACCATTTTGATTTGCAGTTAGGGCACATGCCTGGGTTGCAGGCCAGGTTCCCAGTTGAACATCAGTGTTTCTCTCTCTCTCTCTTTCTCCCTCATTTCCCCTCTCTCTAAAAATAAAGAAAGAAAACCTTTAAAAATATTTTTAAAAGAAAGGAGATGAGAAACCTGGAGTAGTTAGGACTTATTCTGGACCTCAAAAGGAGATGCAGTTCAGAGTACTATGTGAGGAAAAATCTATGCTTTGTTTCTGACTTCCTTCCCTCTTTATATCTGAGGTGAGTCTGTTAACACAGATCCAAGCATAACATGGCCTCTTTAGCATATCTCCATCTCATTTGAGTCAATTCTCTCACCAAAGATACTTATCCCCCTGTCCATGGCTTGGACTTCATGTAAAAGAACTGGCTGTGTAACAATTCCCATGAGGCAACTTGCATTGGGCTCACTAATAAACGTTGCCAGAGAAATGTCTTTTGGCAAAGCCTTGGCTTACTATACAAATCATGGCTTCGTAACCCACCAAATGTTAGCATGCTTTAGCAGGGAGATTAAGAATGTGATGTTTCTCTAAGTTTCCAGTCTATGATTCTTACAAGTACAAGAACCTATTGCACTTTAAATAATTCCTTGTCCTCTCCCATTTGAGCTAATGGATAACTGATAATTTCATAGTTATAAAATCCATTTCTTTGCCTCCTATTACTATATACACATGTCTAGAAAAACTAAATCCAAGGCCTTTCAAATGATAATCTCTAAGTATGAGTGAGTACATCTTCACTCTTACAGAAATTCAGCTGAGAGAAGAGGGACACAGAAGAGAATGTGTGCTTACTGGTATTCTAATTGTGTAGGGTGTGGGAAGGTTTGATGGACACAGAATAAGGAAAGGAGAACAGAGTAGAAAATAAAGTCATTGCAATTGAACTTCTTGAGTTTGATCATGTGCCCAATCTAGCTGATGGTAAACTACTTTGAGGAAGAAGTGTCCTTAAGTAGGTAAGTGTCTTGTTAACAAGGGAAATAATGATCCAGTAATTACCTTTTTGAATGTCAGAAAGTTTCTATTTATCTCACCATTCTAAAAATAACTCATGCCCTGATGACCAGAGAGGCTCAGCTGGTTGAGCATCATCCCGCAAACCGAAAGGTTGCTGATTTGATTCTCCGTCAAGACATGCCTGGGTTAAGGGTTCAACCCCCAGTTGGGACAGGTGGAAGTGGTAACCAGTTGAAGTTTTTCTCACATACTGATGTTTCTCTCTTTCTCTTTCTCCCTCCTTTCCCTTCTCTCTAAAAATTAATAAGTACGACCTTTAAAAAATAACAAGAAAAGAATTGGATGTAGGACACTGAACACATCCCTTCTGCTCTCCACAATTCAATTTTTCCATTTAAGAAAAGATAGAGTTGAATTTGAATGTCCCTAAGGACCTTTCCACATATATTTTAATGTTTTTACCTTGTAGTGATAATATTTCATTTTGGTGAAATAAAAGTTACTATTATGAATGATAAGTGAAGCAGACATTTTAGATTATATTCTTAACTTTGTGTTAGATGGTTACAAAACCATGTATCAGAGGCATTTATTTGGCATTTCAATGCCCTTCCTTCATTGATTGTTGATCACATTCCAAGAAAAAGTCATTTAGAAAACAACTAAAGGACTAGCCTTGGAAATAAGATGACAGTGATTAGTAATCCTTTATGAAAAAGATGGGGTTGATTTCGGACCCTGTGTGTCATGCTTGTTTTGGTACCTGCTGCAAGGTACTGTGAAGAAAAACTCAAAGTCTGGGTAAGGAAACACCTCACACACTTTTGTATCCAACCTCCTTGCCAAGAGTAAAAAATACACTGATATGATACAGAGGAAAACCCGCTCTTTTTATTTTTTAAGATTTTATTTATTTATTTTTTAGAGAGTGAAGGGAAGAAGAAAGAGAGAGAGAAACATCAATGTGCGGTTGCTGGGGGTCATGGCCTGCAACCCAGGCATGTACCCTGACTGGGAATCGAACCTGCAACACTTTGGTTCGCAGCCTGTGCTCAATCCACTGAGCCAGGGTCTTCACTCTTTTTATAATAATTTTAAATTATGATATCTTCACAAACAGGTGACAATCTAGGTGCCAAAATCATACAAAGTATATATTAAGAGGGAGAGAGAAAGAGAGAGAGAGATCGATCCTGTTGAGTTTCTTTACTTACATGACCAATATCATGGATTTATCTGATGTAAAATTTACACTGAAGTCAATACCCAAACTTCCAATTTTGGAGAGCCATGTCAGAAGCTTTGCTAGGGACATTACAAACTTAATCCCATACAGTCTTCAAAACAGCAAAATGAATGAGCTACTGTTATACCCACATGCTAAGTAAGTTGTCCAAAGCACACAAAGGTAAGTGAATGAATCATAATTTGAAAATGGCTTGGCTTGATATGATTTCAAGGCACTAATCTAGATACTGCTGTGAAAGGATTTTGTTCATCTAATTAAAGTCCCAAATAAATTATCCTTAAAATATGGAGGAGTTCCGGCCAAGACGGAGGTGTAGGCAGAAACACTTCACTTCCTTACACAACCAAAAGAAGAATAACAACCAATTTAAAAACAAAGGACAACCAGAACTGCCAGAAAAAAAATTTACATGGAAGTCCAACAACCAAGGGGTGAAATAAACATTCATCCAGACAGTAGGAGGGGTGGAGATGGGCAGCCAGGCAGCTGGGTGGAGAGGACTCACAGCAAGGCAGTGACTGGTGGACCACATGGGCAATCCCACATTCACATGCAGACATACAAGGGAAACAATGGGGGAGTGAGACAGACCTCAAAATCCAGGGTTCAGAGTGGGAAACTAAAGACAGAAAACCGGAGGCTATAAGACAATCTTTGGGGGTTGTGCCAGTGGGAGAAACTCCCAGCCTCACATGAGAGTTGGAGAGACTCACAGGTCCCTAGAATGTATTTGAACCCACCCACCTGCAAATCAGCACCTGAAAGGGCACAAACTGCTTGTGGGAAGTGACAGAAAGTGGGACAACAGTGGAGCAAGTAGCATTGTGCCCTTCCTGACCCCTCCTCCACAGAAAGTACCACAACGTAGCAAAGAGAGTTGCCCCTCCCTGGCGAATACCTAAGGCTCTGCCCCTCACAATGTAACAGGTGTGCTGAGACAAAGAAATATGACCCAAATGAAAGAACAGACCAAAACTCCAGAAAAAGAGCTAAGCAATGATGAGAAGGACAACCTATCAGATGCAGAGTTCAAAACACTGGTAATCAGGATGCTCACAGAAATGACTGAGCTCAGTCACAAAATGAAGGAAGAAATGAAGGCTATACAATGTGAAATAAAGGAAAATATACAGGGAACCATCAGTGAAGGGAAGGAAACCAAGACTCAAATCAACCATTTGGAACAAAAGGAAGAAATAACCATCCAACCAGAATGGAATGAAGACACAAGAATGCAAAAAAAAAAAAAAAATGAGGGAGGCTTAAGAGCTTCTGGGACAACTTTAAACATCCCAACATCCAAATCATGGGTGTGCCAGAAGGAGAAGAGGAAGAGCAAGAAATGAAAACTTACTTGAACAAATGATAAAGGAAAACTTCCCCAATATGGTAAAGGAAATAGACTTCCAGGAAGCCCTGAGAGTCCCAAAGAAACTGGACCCAAGGGGGAACACACCAAGGCACATCATAATTACATTACCCAAGATTAAAGGTAAGGAGAGAATCTTAAAAGCAGCAAGAAGAAAGGAGAGAGTTACCTACAAAGGCATTCCCATAAGGCTATCAGTTGATTTCTCAAAAGAGATCTTACAGGCAAGAAGGGACTGGAAAGAAGTATTCCAAGTCATGAAAAGCAAGGACCTGCATCTAAGATCAGTCTATCCAGCAAAGTTATCATTTAGAATGGAGGGCAGATAAAGTGTTTCCCACATAAGGTCAAGTTACAGAAGTTCACCATTACTAAGCCCTTATTATATGAAATGTTAAAGGGACTTATCTAAGAAATTAGAGATGATCAAAAACTATGAACAGTAAAATGACAACAAACTCACAACTATGAACAACTCACCCTAAAAAACAAAAACAAAAACTAAGCAAACAACTAGAACAGGAACAGAATCACAGAAATGGAGGTCACATGGAGAGTTCTCAGTGGGGAGGGGCAAGGAGACAGTGGGAGGAAAAGTTACAGGGAGTTAGAAGCATAGATGGTAGGCACAAAATAGACAGGAGGAGTTCAAGAATAGTATAGGAAATGGAGAAGCCAAAGAACTGATATGTATGACCCATGGACATGAACTGTGGGGGTGGGGGATGCTAGAGGGTGAGGGGGAGTGCAAGGATGAGGTGGGTAAAGGGGGAAAATGGGACAACTGTAACAGCCTAATCAATAAAATATACTTTAAAACTTTTTACCTTAAAAAATGAAGAGGATCTGGGCAGACTTCACTCAGCTGACAGGCAGGAAATGGGGCCTTGGCTCTTGCAACCATAACAAACTGATATAACAATATAAGCCACATCTGAACAGAAGCTTTGAATAAGATTGTATGGTTAAAACCACAATGAGATATCGTCTCCACTTGTCAGAATGGTTATCATCAATACATCAACAAACAAATGCCAGTAAGGATGTGGAGAAATGGGAACCCTAGTGCACTGTTGGTGGGAATGCAGACTGATGCACCCACTGTGGAAAGCAGTGTGAAGATACCTCATAAAATTCAAAATGGAACTGCCTTTCGACCTAGCAATCCCATTTCAGGGAATATATGTAAAGGAACCTACAACACTAATTTGAAAGAACATAAGCACCTCTATGTTCTCTGCAGCATTATTTACAATTGCCAAGATATGGAAACAGCCCAAGTGTTCATCAGTAGATGAGTGGATAAAACAACTGTGGGACATTTCCTCAATGGAATACTGCTTGGCCATAGAAAAGAAGAGACATTTCCCCTTTGCGGCAGTATGGATGGACCTGGGGAACATTATACCAAGTGAAATAACCCAGTCAGAGAAAGACAAATACCATGTGATTTCACTCATGCGTGGAATCTAATGAACAAACTGAACTAACAAGGAAAATGGGGACTGACTCATAGATTGAGAGTAGATGACAGCTCGTGGGAGGGGGCTAGATAGGGCATAGAGGGATTGAGCAAAAAGGAAAATGGACTCAGGGACATGGACAACAGTGTGGTGGTTGCTGGGGGGATAAGGGTATAAGGGGACTAAATAGTAATGGAAAAAAATACAATAAAGATTAAATTTTGAAAAAAAAAGATTTATATGGTTCAGATTCCATTCATGGCCCATGCTCTTCCTCTTTGGCACAAGATTAAAAATGCCTAACACAAGGACTGCTTTCAGTCATGGTCCCAGAATCAGATAATGCATGAAAGTGTGTCAAGCAGAAGTAAGGAAAACTAAGCAGAGTCACAGTAGCCATAGCTGCCCTGCAACCACCAATGTGCAATGCAACTTAAAAATATGTGGGGTTTTGTTTTGGTAAGCCATTAACTTTGGGGGCTGTCATGCAGCAATGGTGAATGAGAGGTATGTAATATATACAACTCTTTATCATGCTTTTTAAAATTAAACATTTTGATAATGTATTGTTTATCTATTGCCAAATAACAATATCACCACAAATTTAGTGGCTTACAACAACACATTTATTATCACAGTTTCTATGGATCAGGAGTTTGTCATAGACTAACTAGATCTTCTGTTTCAGGGTCTCACAAAGCTGTAGTGAAGATGTTGGCCAGTGGAAAGAATCTGCCTTGAAGCTTGAGTGGTGGTTGGTAGCATTCACTTTCTTGCAGGCTCCTAGACTTAGGGACAAAATTTCTCACTGGTTATCCACTGTAGATTCCCTTCACTTCCTTGCCACATGGCTCTCTCTCTAGAGGGAAATCTCAAAACATGCCAGCTTGCTTCTTCAAATCCAGAAAGGGACAGAGTGTCCCCTAGAAAAATTGAAGCTACAAACTATATAACAACATCACAGAAGTGATATTCTATCACCTGTCTTTTATTGGTTAGATGAAAACCATAGGTTCCATCTACACTCAAGAGGAAGGAATAATACAAAGATATTAACACCAGAAGGAAGAGATCGTAGAGGAGGGTACCTTAGAGACTGTCCACCACATAACTTCTCGTGTTCCTTAAATGTTCTTGAAAAATATAATTCTTAAGGTTTATTCAATACCCCATGTGAATGGATAATAACTTAATTTATCATTCTGTTGTTCAAGAAAATTGGTGGTTTATTACTTTTTTCTGTTAGAATTATCATTCTATCAATGATAATTATATATCTTATACATGAATTATTGCCATATTTACTTATTTTCTTTGCATCCCTAAATGACAATTTGCTGAATGAAAGGCTATGACTGCTTCTAATGAATGTCCTTGATAAATATTTCACAATTCTTTGCAGAAAAATGTATATCAATTTGTAATTTCTATGCACATCCATGATACATTTTCTTACCAGCCTTTCACATATGTATACACATATATTTAAATATGAACTTACATGGGGTTATTGACTACATTTCATGTATTAATATCTCTTTTCTATTTTTTATTGTTGTATTAATATTTTTATCATTGACTTTTAAGTACTCCTTATATATTAGAATTAGTTACTTGTCTTTAATTTGATCTTGAGGATTTATTTTCAGTTTTTCTTTTACCTTTTTCTAAAAATTAAAGGGGTTCTAAAAACTTTTTTAGATTTTATTTATTTATTTTTAGAGAGGGAAGGGAGGGAGAAAGAGAGAGAGAGAGAGAGAAACATCAATGTGTGGTTGCTGGGGGTCAGTCATGGCCTGCAACCCAGGCATGTACCCTGACTGGGAATCAAACCTGCGACACTTTGGTTCGCAGCCCGCACTCAATCCACTGAGCTACACCAGCCAGGGCTTAAAATGTTTTATGTAATAAAATACATGAAACTTTTCATTTGCAATTTCTTTTATTGTTTGGGTAATTAAAAATTTATTTCCCCTCTTGAGACCAGTGTCATTTTAACCTCTATTTTCTACCACATTTTATGACTTTAGTTTTTCTATTTTGTTATTACAATGTACTGAGATTTATTTTTGTGCATGCTATGCTATGAGGTTTAAAAGTCTTTTCCCCTGAAAATGGCAATATTCCCATCAAAATTTAATACAAATTGTATCATGCCAAATTGGCTTTTAAGATTTTTTCATTTAATACTATTCATATATATATAAATATATAAATATGTATATACACACATATATTTATACACACACTATAGTTTATTTTAGAAATCCTTTTTTTATTATGTTGTTGTTCATTCCCAATTCAATGTCACACTAATTTTAATGACTATGCTTTAAATTTCCTAAAATTAGTCTGTAACTTAAGCAGTGGATCACACAGTTATATATTCTGCTTTCTTTCCACAGTAAATATATCCATGGAATATCAAATAACATTGATCTCAATACATAGCTCTATCTAAAATAATCCAAGAAACTCGCTAAAATAATTCTATATAGATTATTTTTTAATGGAATCACCATGTGAAAGCATATTTTGGAAATTTTAATATTTATGAACAACATTGGCATTTTATTAAATGGAACCAAAGACAAGCTCTTTAGAGACAGTTTATATTAACTGGGGAAAAGAGATAGTTAAAAGAAAAAGTTCTTTCACTATTTCATCCATTTGTAAGCATCACAATTTTATTTAGGTATTCATGAAATAAGTGAAGCAGAGATAAACATATGCAGAAATGGCAAGAATGAGCAGGCCAAAAAGCAGTTATGCAATAAGCACTAGTACGCGAATTATCTCATATGTTAATTTTCATTACATATATATAAATATATATGCCTACATTGAATTCCAATGATGTTATTTAGATATCTCTTTTTTTTTTCAAATCCTTACCCAAGGACATTTTTCCGTTGCTTTTATAGAGAGAGATGAAGGGAGAGAGAGAAACATTGATGTGAGAGAGAAGTATGGATCAGTTATCTCCTCCATGTGCCCAAACTGGGGATCAAACCCACAACCAAGGTAGGTGTTGTGATTAGTAATTGAACCTGCCATCTTTTGGTTATAGGACAACGCTCCAACCATCTGAGCAACACCAGAAAGGGCTATTTGGATATCTTTAAAGTAAATAAGATTATACATCTTGAAAATCTAGACACAAGAAAGGACAGAGAAGTCTTTTGTCTATTTCTGGCTTTCCCATTCAGTTTTCTTTGTATCTACTAGTTAATGAGAAATATTCTGCCTAGAGGCAAGTGTAGCATATAACTCAATCTTTCCCTTATTCTAACATATATAAAAGAATATGCAAATTATTTAATAACTATAAAGTCATGACAGTTCTCAGGGAAAATAATTTGCATTTCCATCAGGAGGTTTATATAGATAAATGATCATAATAAATAGAAGTGAGACCCTTGATACTTGACCATCTTCTGCCACCTCTAACCCCTTCTCAGTCATATATTCACAAATCGGAGTAATAAATAGTTTCAAATAGTTTCTTATTATTTGGATGACTTACACTTCACTGTTTACCTAAAGAAAGGCAAATGTCCATACATTTCTACTTCAAGCCCTCACTGAACCTTCTTGAAATCTTCTTTTGCACTCAGATTTTGAAATCAAAATACACTTTCCACTTCTGTACAAAAGCAGAATTTTCATAATCATTGTTTCCCACCCAGCATTCAGATATATAAAGAGACCCTGATGGGTATTAAAGAAAATTTCTATGGATTCCTTCTGCATAGGTACCACAACTGGTGTGACCTTAAGAACCCAAATTAGGGGAGTGAGGTGGAGATAGCTGGGATGTGGGGGGAGTAGTGGGGGGGGGGGAAGGCAGACAACTGTACTTCAACAACAATAATCTTTTTTAAAAGAAAAGAATCTGAAGCAGCCACAGAGGTGGGTTCTCAGAGCACACCATGATGAGGACTCTCCAAGGCGACAAGAGTTATGACATTTCTACAGCTTAGCAGTCAGGCTTGAGAGTGTTCCTCTGGAGGGATGCTGTACATTTACTTTCAAATAGAGTCTGGCTAGGGGAAAAAATTCTTATAATATAGAAAGAATAACATTTAGTGAATAAATGATGTGACAAGTGCTAAGCTAAATGGTAAATGGTGCTTCATTTAATTCTCATAGCAACATAGTGCCTATGAGGTAGGCACTATGATAATTACAATGTCTATTCAATTTATTTTCCATACAAGAACACTTAGGGAAGTAAAAGGGCAACTATTAATAAATAAGCTCACATGAAAGGCATAGTAGAGCACCTTTCTAGAAAAACTGCAAGTATAGTCACTCTTTTATAATCCTCATATTACAAATAAGGAAATTGAGATTCAGAGAGATTAAGTAATATCCCCAAGCTCCGTGGCTAAAAAAATGACACATCTAGGACTTCAAAATTCTTGAATTCACCACTTTATGGAGTAAGTAGTTCAATAAAAAGCAGTATTTCAGGAGACTTTTGATAGAGGATGACAGATTAATAACATTTCCTCTCTACTTCCTTCAGTAAAATCCTCCACAAAACAGTAAAAAGGAAAAGGAGGCAGAGGAGAAACCTCCTTCTTTAATGAAACTAAGACATGGTCGTAATCTCAATCCACAATGTATATGGAATTTGTGTCAAGACAATAGCACTCTTGGGCCTCTTTTCCAAAAATGTACTTAACACAAACATCCAATCAACTCAAACAATAAAGTAAAAAAACAAAAAAAAACAAAAAATGGAGATGCCCCAACATGAAAGGGCTGAGATCAAGTGTTGATTCCATTATTTGGAATTTAAAACAAAAATGGTAGGAATTATAATTATAACACAGAAAATAAATGTTATAAATGCAGACAATGTAAACATTATAATAGAAGTGACAAAAATGTGAAGGTTTGAGGGATGAGGAGAGTGGGAGGAAGTTTAAATACATGAATATCTTCCTTATCCAAGGAGAGAAACTATTTTTAAGTCAATTAGTAGTTTAAATATACTAGTTAAATTTAGAATGTTAAGCAGATGTATAAAAAACTAGAAAATAATTAAACCTAGAATTTTACAACCTTCCAAATTTGGAGGAAGCGCCAAATCAATAATAAAGTGAATAAAATGAAAAAACAACTGCCTGATGATGAACAAGGCAAAGCTAGACTACCATGTTAACATACATGCCTGAATGTAACAGGTATACAACTAGACAAATACAGCTTTATGAATACAACTAAACAAATGAGAGAAATGAAAATTTTCAAATAATATGATTATCCATATGGAAAAGCCAAGAGGATAAATTGAAGCCATATTAGAAACAATAGAAGATTTCAGTGAGGTATCTGATTACAAAATCAGTATCTTTCCTATAATATAAAACAAAGAAAAATCTCAATCATCAATAGCTATATGATTTAAAAGATCTAGGCATCTTATTCAGCCTTAAAAAAGAAAGATTCTGCTATTGGCAGCAATATGAATTAACCTGCAGGATATCATGTGAAGTAAAATAAGCCAAACATAGAAAGGGAAAAACCCAGCATGATCTCACTTATATGTGGAATCTTAAAATGTCAAAAAAAAAAAAAAACATACAAGCAGAGAGTAGAATGGTGGTTACCAGGGGTGGGGATGTGGGGGAAATTAGAAAAGTATTAGTTAAAACATACAAAGTTAGATTTATGTAGGTTGAATAAGTCTGGAGATCTCAGCATGATGATAATAGTAAATGATACTCTATTTTTTCAATTTAAGTTTACTTCCAATATTATTTTGTATTAATTTAAGCTATACAGCATAGTGGTTAGACAATCATATACTTTATAAAATGCTCCACTTAATATTTCTATTACCTAATTGGCACCATATGTAGTTGTTAGAATAGTATTGACTATATTCTTTATGCTGTACTTTACACTTCATGACTATTTTGTACCCACCAATTTGTACTTTTTAATTTTTTCACATCTTTATCTCAGTCCCCCAAAGCCCCTTGCCTTTGGCAACCACCAGTCTCTCTCTGTGTCTATGAGTTTGTTTCAATTTTGTTTATTTATTTTGTTCTTTAGATTCTATATAAAAGTGAAATCATGTGTTATTTGTCTTTCTTTGACAGATTATTTTTCAGAGCATAATACCCTCCAGGGCCATCCATGCTGTTGCAAATGGTAATATTCCATTGTATAAATGGACCACTGCTTCTTTTATTCACTCATCTATCGATGGGCATTTGGGTTGCTTCCCTATCTTAGCTATTGCAAACAATGCTTCAGTGAACATAGGGTGCATATATTCTTTTTAGTGTTCTGAGTTTCTTAGAATAAATCCTCAGAAGTGGAATTGCTAGATCATAAGGCAGTTCCATTTTTAATTTTTTGAGGAAACTCCATAATGTATTCCATAGTTGCTGCACCAATCTGCATTCCCACCAACAGTGTAAAAGGGTTCCCTTTTCTCCACTTCATCACCAACACTTGTCATTTGTGGATATATTGATGAGCGTCATTCTGACATATGTAAAGTGATATCTCATTGTGGTTTTCATTTCCATTTCTCTCATGATTAGTGATGTTGAACATCTTTTCATGTCTATTGGCCATTTGTATATGGAGAAGTATCTTTTGGAGAAGATTCTTCACATTCTTTGGAGAAGTATCTATTCAAAACCTCTGCCCATTAAAAGACAAACAAACCTTTATTTATTTATTTTTAGAGAGGGGAAGAGAGAGAGAAAGAAAGGGACAGAAACATCAATGTGTGGTTGCCTTTCATGCTCCCCCTACTGAGGACATGGCCTGCAACTCAGGCATGTGCCCTGACTGGGAATCAAATTGGTGACCCTTTGGTTTACAGGCCAGTGTTCAGTCCACTGAGCCACACCAGCCAGGGCCCTATGCTCATATTTAATTGAATTGTTTGTGCATGTGTGTGTATTAAGTTGTATAAGTTCTTTGTAAGTTTTGGATATTAACCCTTTATACTGGAGAACATCTCCCATTCTGTACATTGTCTTTTTATTATGGTGATGGTTTCATTTGCTATACACAACTTTTTAGTTTGAAGTAGTCTCAGTTATTCATTTTCTTCTGCTCCTTTTGCCTGAGGAAATATGTCAAAAAACTGCTAAGAAAAATATCAGAGATTTTACTGCCTATGTTTTCTTGTAGGAGTTTTATGGTTTTGAGTCTTACATTTAAGTCTTTAATTCATTTTGAGTTTATCCTTGTTTATGGTATAAGAAGGTGATCTAGTTTCATTTTTTGCATGTATTTGTCCAAATTTCACACCACCACTTATTGAAGAGACTATCTTTACCCCATTGTATGTTCTTGCCACCTTTGTCAAATATTAGTCGATCATATAGATGTGGATTTATTTCTGGAATCTCTATTCTATTGTATTGATCCATATGTCTGCTTTTATGTCAATACTATGTTGTTTTGATTACTATGGCTTTGTAATATAATTTGATATCAGGTAGTGTGATACCCCCAACTTGGTTCTTCTTTCTCGATTGCTGAGGTTATTCAGGCATCTTTTGTGCTTCCATATAAATTTTTGGATTATTTGTTCTTGTTCTGTGAAGTATGCCATTGGTATTTTGATGAGAATTGCACTGCATCTACAGATTGTTTTGGGTAGTATGGGCATTTTAATGATGTTAATTGTTCCTATCCATGAACATGGTATATACTTCCACTTATTTGTATCTTCTTCAGGTTCTTTCTTCAGGATCTTGTAATTTTAGGAGCATAGTTCTTTTACCTCTTGTGTTATAGGTATTTTAAATGCAACTGTAAAAGGGGTTATTTTCTTTTAAAATTTTTATTTATTTATTTTCAGAGGGGAAGGGAGGGAGAAAAAGACAGAGAGAAACATCAATGTGCACTTGCCTCTTGTGTGCCCTCTACTGGGGACCTGGCCTGCAAACCAGGCATGTGCTCCAACTGGAAATTGAACCAGAGACCCATTGCTTTGCAGGCCAGCACTCAATCCAGTGAGCTACACCAGCCAGGGCATAAATGGGGTTATTTTATTTGTTTATCTTTCTGGTAGTTTATTACTGGTGTATAAAAATGCAACCAAATTCTGAATATTAATTTTATACCCTGCTACTCTGCTGAATTCATTCATCAGTTCTAGTAGTTTTTCGGTTGAAACTTTAGGGTTCTTTATCTACAGTATTGTATCACTAGTAAATCATGACAATTTTACTCCTTCCTTTCCAGTTTAGATGCCTTTTATTTTCTTCTCATTCTTTGATTACTGTGGCTAGGACTTCCAGTACTATGTTGAATAAGAGTGGTAAAAGCAGACATCCCTGTCTTGTTTTTCATTTTAAAGGAAACACTTTTAGTTTTTGCCCTTTGAGTATGATGTTGGCTGTAAATTTGTCATATATGGCCTTTATTACATTGAGATATGTAATCTTTTTCCCACTTTGCTGAGAGCTTTTATCATAAATGGATGCTGGATTTTGTTAAATGCTTATTCTATATCTACTGATGTGATCATATGCTTTTATTCTTTATTTTGTTTATGTTGTGCATTACATTAAATAATTTGTGGATATTGTACCCAACTTGCATCCCAGGACCAAATCCCACTTAATCATGGTGTATGATCTTTTTGATGTATTGCTGAATTCAGTGTGCTGATATTCTGTTGAGGATTTCTGCATCTATGCTCATCATGATTATTGGCCTATAATTTTCTTTGTTTGTAGTGTCTTTATCTGGTTTTGGAGTTAAGATAATCAGCCTTATAAAATGAGATTGGAAACTCTTCACTCCTTGAATTTTTTGGCATAGTTTGAGAAGGATAGGTGTTAGTTCTTCTTTGAATGTTCAGTAAAATTTATCTGTGAAGCCATCCAGTCCAGGACTTCTGTTTGCTGGGAGTTATAAAATTACTGCTTTGATTTCATTAGTTGTAATCAGTCAGTTCAGATTTTCTGTTTCTTCTTTAATAATACTCTTGAATACTAAATATTTTCAGAGAGTAGATTTCAGATGTTATTACCACACACAAAAATGATAACAGGGTGAGGAGATGATATGCTATGAACTTGACTGTAGTAATCATTTCACTATGTATATCAAATATGATGTTGTTTATCTTATATAGTTTTATTAAAAAATTAAAAGTATCTAGACATCAATATCATAAATAATGCATAGCAGTTATGTGAACTCAAACTTTAAACATTTACTGAGATACTTAAAACTAGCTTTAAAGAAGTGGAGAGAAAAATCAGGCTGTTGAGTAGTGAGATTCAATATTCAAAAAATATTAGTTCTACTCATATTAATCAATGCATTATGGGCAATTCTAACCAAAATATTAACATGATTTTAGATAGAATTTCAAAAAAATTATGCTGAAGTTCATCTGCATAAATAAACATAAGAACAGCAAGGAATCCTCTGACAAAGAAGAGCAAAAAAGGAGAACTTGGACATAATATGCTACGATATTGTAAAAAGCAACAATAACTAAAACAGTTTGATTCCAAGACATAAATTGACTGGTGAACAAAATAGAGAGTCCAGCCAGAACCAAACACTCCCAGAATTTAGTATGTAGTGAAGTAGCATCTCTGATGGTGGGGAAAAATAGACTATTTAATATACAGGGTCTGGCACAAATAACACCCCTTTTTAATTACAAAACATTTTATTACAAAGTCATAAGTATGTCATTCTGTAACATAACACTATCACACTCAAGCACACCATATGACATTTTAGGTGACATGTTCCCATTAAAACTGTAAATTATTAAACCTTTATTATTACCCTACCAACCACACTCATGCAGGCCTTGCTTCTGCCAGACCCTATATATACAATGGAATATGATGCTGCCTTAAGGACATCCTGCCATTTACTTCAACATGGATGAACCAGGACGACAATATGGTAAGCGAAATGAGCCAGACACAGAAAAACAAATACTGCATGGTCTCACTTATATGTGGAATATTTTTTAAATTTTTATTTTAATTGTTATTCAAGTACAGTTTTCTATCTTTTACTCCCATTCCAGCCTCCCCAGCCCTCCCCACCTCCCTCCCATTTCCACCCCTCCTAGTTTTTGTCCATGTGTCCTTTATACTACTTCCCGCAAACCCTTCTCATTCTTCCCTGAAATTCCCTTCCCTCTCCCCTCTGGACACTGTCAGCCTGTCCTCTATTTCAGTGTCTTTGTTTATATTTTGTTTGTTTCTTTGTTTTGTTGTTTAGGTTCCTGTTAAAGGTGAGATCATATGGTATTTGTCTTTCACCGCCTGGCTTATTTCGCTTAACATAATGCTCTCCAGCTCCATCCATGCTGTTGCAAAGGGTAGGAGCTCCTTCTTTCTTTCTGCTGCATAGAATTTCATCGTGTAAATGTACCATAGTTTTTTGATCCATTCATTTACCAGTGGGCACTTAGGTTGCTTCCAGCACTTGACTATTGTAAATTGTGCTGCTATGAACATTGGGGTGCAAAGGTTCTTTTCGATTGGTGTTTCAGAGTTCTTAGGATATAATCCCAGCAGTGGAATTGCTGAGTCAAAAGGCAAATCCATTTTCAGTTTTCTGAGAAAATTGCATACTGTTTTCCATAGTGGCTGTACCAGTCTGCAATCCCACCAACAGTGCACTAGGGTTCCTTTTTCTCCACAACCTCTCCAACACTTGTTGTTTGTTGCTTTGTTTATGATAGTCATTCTGACTGGTGTGAAGTGGTATCTCATTGTGGTTTTAATTTGCATCTCTCTGATAGCTAGCGATATCGAGCATCTTTTCATGTGTCTCTGGATCCTCTGTGTGTCCTCCTTGGAGAAGTGTCTGTTCAAGTCCTTTGCCCATTTTTTAATTAGGTTGCTTGTCTTCTTAGAGTGGAGTCATGTAAATTCTTTACCTATTTTGGAGATTAAACCTTTGTCTGAGGTATCATTGGCAAATATGTTTTCCCATACAATTGGTTCTCTTTTTATTTTGATACTGTTTTCTTTGGCTGTGCAGAAGCTTTTTATTTTGATGAGATCCCCTTTGTTTATTCTTTCCTTTATGTCTCTTGCTCTAGGGGACAAGTCAGTGAAAATGTTGCTGTGTGAAATATCTGAGATTTTCCTGCCTGTTTTCCTCTAGGACTTTAATGGTGTCATGGCTTATATTTAAATCTTTTATCCACCTTGAATTTATTTTTGTATATGGTGTAAGTTGGTGCTCAAGTTTCATTTTTTTGCAGGTAGCTGCCCAGTTCTCCCAACACCATTTGTTGAAGAGGCTATTGTTACTCCATTTTATGTTGCTGCCCCCTTTATCGAATATTAATTGACCATAGAGACTTGGGTTTATTTCTGGGCTCTCTATTCTGTTCCATTGGTCCATGTGCCTGTTTTTATGTCAGTACCAGGCTGTTTTGATTACAGTGGCCTTGTAATACAGTTTGGTATCAGGTATTGTGATCCTTCCTACTTTTCTCTTCTTTCTCAAAATTGCAGCAGCCATTCAGGGTTGTTTATGGTTCCATATAAATTTTTGAAGTGTTTGTTCTATGCCTGTGAAATACGCCGTTGGTACTTTAATAGGTATTGCATTGAATCTGTAAATTGCTTTGGGTAGTATGGAAATTATTTTAATTAGCTGAATTCATAGAAACAGAGTAGATTGGCAGTTGTCAGGGACTAGGGGTGAGGGAAGTAGGGAGATATTGGTCAAAGAACACACACTTCTGGTTATAAGAGGAACAAATTCTGGAAATACAATGTATAATATGGTGACTATAGTTAACTACACTGTATTGTATACTTGAAAGTTGTTAAGGAGATCTTAAGTGTTCTTTCCACAACAACCAAAAAAAAAAAAAGAGAGGGAGAGAAGGTAATTATGTGAGATGCAGAATGTAATTAACCTGATTTTGGCAATCATTTCACAATATATATGTGCATCAAATCATTGTACATGTTAAACTGATGCAATGTTTTATGTCAATTATATCTTAATAAAGCTAGAAATAAATGATATTGTAGCCACTGGCTAGCTGCTTTGGTATGTAATTATAAATCTTGTTTCTTATTTCCCTCCTTACCCTGAAATGTATAGCAGATAGATAAAATATTTAAATGGAAAAAATGTATAAAGAAACTAGATGAAAACATGGGAAAATTTCTGTCCATGCTTGAACTAAAAACCCTTCTAACATGAAAAAAATCCATAATGAAAAAAGAAAATATTAGTAATTTGACTATATGTCTTAAAAATTTCTCTATGACAAAGATGCTATTACAGTCTAAAGAAAAGTGACTCATTTGGGGGAAAAAAACTTTATAATATCCAGGCCAAATGAAACTCCAATTTTCTTAATATTGAAATAGTTCATATAAATTAATAAATTATAAAGAGGAATTCAAACTGATAAAAATAATTAAAAAGGGAAGGTGGGTGAAACAGATCATATAAAAAGAGTTTAATTCATTTAGAAATGTTTGCGTTCACAAATCTTTTAAGCAATACAAAATAAAGTGATAAAGTACTATTTTTAAAGTATCAGATTGGACAAGATAATAGTGGTTTGAGGGGACACAGTTGCAAAGAGTGAGGGGAAAGCAAGCACTCATACACTGTTGATAGAATTGCAAATTGGGGGAAAGTTTTTTGAAGGATGAATTGGCATTATTAAAGTTATAATGTATTTTATATAACTTTTAATAGTGATTTGCACTTTAGGTATTTACTATACAGATAATTTTGCACATGTGGTCAACTACATTATAAAACTATGTATGATGAAGCATCCACATGGGAAAGGGAAATGACAAAAATATAAACATCATGTTGGTTATGTACATCATGGTATATCTAGAATACATTACTATGTAGCTATTTCCAATATTCAGTAAAACATATAAGAAAGATGCCTGATATATATTCTAATGTGAAAAAGAAAAGTTGCATAACACTATGTATGGTATGATACTATTTCACATATGTGAAACCTAATCATTCTCCTGGCTGGCATAGCTCAGTGGATTGAGCGCAGGCTGCGAACCAAAGTGTCGCAGGTTTGATTCCCAGTCAGGGTCCATGCCTGGGTTGCAGGCCATGACCCCCAGCAACCGCACATTGATGTTTCTCTCTCTCTCTCTTTCTCCCTCCCTTCCCTCTAAAAAAATAAATAAATAAAATCTTAAAAAAAAAAAGCTAATCATTCTATCTGTATACATTATTTCTGGACGGATATAAAAAAAAACTTTAGCAGTTATTCTGGTATTAGAATTAGCAGTTTGAGGAGGGGAGAAAATAGACTTTGTTTTTTATTTTCATTTTTAATATATATTTCCCTATTAAAATTTTCCCATCAATAGATGATTGGATAAAGATGTGGTGCATATACACAATGAAATATCACTCAGCCACATGAAAAGATGAAATCTTACCATTTGCAACAACACAGATTAGCCTAGATACTATTATACTAAGTGAAATAAATCAGAAAGGGAAAGACAATATGATTTCACTTATAGATGAACTTAGTTTAGTTTATACATCTTTAGGCAAATTCGATTATTT
The DNA here is from genome assembly GCF_019186645.2 of Phyllostomus hastatus. Taxonomy (NCBI): domain Eukaryota; kingdom Metazoa; phylum Chordata; class Mammalia; order Chiroptera; family Phyllostomidae; genus Phyllostomus; species Phyllostomus hastatus. Next base: position 3,195,278 of record NW_025333841.1, on the reverse strand, counting down.
TTTCATGATAATTTTTCCCTTTATAACAAAAGTAACTTGCTTGTATTTTATTAAGAATCTATTGATAGACCATTAGTTAAAAATTTCAGTTTTACACATTATTGACTAAGTGTGCTTCTCCAGTGCCTTCACAAAGAAGAAATTCCAGTCATCAAATGAATATTCAGTGAGAACCTACTCTAGGCTGTTGGTATATACTGGGAAAATATAAAATGGCTTGTGGGAAAATAGAAACCTAGAATGGAGGTTTTTTTCTGGACATGTAGCTCTATTTTAATCACATGGGTTACCCATTTGGATCCCACTTTATCTTAGAATGTGAAGCACTCCTAAGAAAAACATCATGCATGGTTACTTAAAAAAACAGATAACTTCAGTACAGATAATCATGATGAAAAATGAAAATAAATTAACTATGAGACTCATAAGACAGCATCAAAGTATTTCTATTCCAGAACTAGACATGAAATGCATATGCTTAATAGAACATAATTATGCTTTGATCTATATTTTAGAACCTGTAAAATACACTTCCATCATAACAACAATGCACCATATTGTACAGTCATACAGCACTAATGGAGTGCTAACTGGATAGATACTAACAGAAATTTCAAAGTCCCCCTGCTGCCTCTCCATTTTCTTTCCTGATATTCCTTCTGATTCCTTTCCATTGCTCCAGTGAAGTCAAAATTCTCAAAGCCTTTCATGGACTACTGACTGCTCCTCATCTACTTTATCCGTTTGTACCCCAGCTCACCCCAACACACCTGATAAAATATAGCCAGAGAAAGGAGCAGCCTAGCACACTGTAGTTATGAGCATAAACTATGGAACCGCTTTCTAGTTTTGTGAGTTTGAACAAGTTATTTACCATAATTTTTTGGACCATAAGATGCACCTGTTTTAGAGGAGGAAAATAGGGAAAAAATTTTTGAAGCAAAAAATGTGGTAAAATATTTAATAACATAAGTAACATAATATTTCACCAATGTAAATGCAAACAGAACTCAACAGCAGCATTAACAACCATTACTCCTCCCAAATTTGGGGAGAAAAAAAGTACATCTTATAGTCTGAAAAATACAGTAATCCATATGGGCTTCACTTTCCAATCTCGTAGTGTTATTACAAGAAGTAAATGAATTAAATTAAGACAGATAATTCATTTGTAAAGCGCTTAGAACAATTTCCCTGGCACATGGCAGGCATTATGTATGAACTTGTTAAATCAGTAAATAAGTCCTACAAGGCTCAGCATAGTCATTACTACCATCAGGAAACTTTCCCTCATTTTCTTCTTACGAAAATGGGTTAAGTGCCCCTTCCCCTTGTTTCCCTCCTCTCCGTGCTCTACCTTCTCATTGTACTCACTGCACTGCATTTTAATTGTTAACTGTTTTTAGGGCTCCTCTACTGAAGTGATACACAGTGAAGATGTTCTTCAGTTGCTCAATTCAAGCTTTCCCAAGGTAGTAATTGTGTCTCTTTAGCCTTCTGCCAAATCCCCAGTGCCCAGAACAGTGTCCAGTGCAGATGTATGTGACCAACAAAAACACTGAATGAATTATCTAAATGCTTTTATACACCTGCCTATTATAGTACTACACCTAATATCCCATAATAAAATTAATACTGATTGTAATCACTAAACACATGCTATGGAATGAGTGCAAACTATGTGAAAGAAAGTGAAATAAGTGCTTTACGCACAGAATTTCCTTTAATCCTCCTAACAGCCCAATAATGGAGGGGCTGTTATTATCCTGACACTGCAAATGAAGAGACTGAAGCTAAGCAACAGTATTTACCTTCCACCTGTAACACAGCTACTAAGTCATAGGCTTGAAACCCTGGCATTCTGAGTCCAAAGTCTATACTCTTAATGAAATTGGCAAACTGCTGTTGAAGGCCACATGTGCTATGTTAGAGGCAATGAACTTCATCTCACAGACAGTCACTGTATGAATAAAATATGCCTTAAAGTAGATAGAGACACATGTGTTACTTCCTCTATTAAAATGAAATAGTATAAGGGCCCTGGCTGGTGTGGCTTAGTGGAGTGAGTGCCAACCTGTGAACCAAAGAGTCACTGGTTTGATTCCCAGTCAGGGCACATGCCTGTGTTGCAGACCAGGTCCCCAGTAGGGGGCATGTGAGAGGCAACCACACACTGATGTTTCCCTCTCTCTCTCTCCCTTCCTCTCTCTCTCTAAAAATATATAAATAAAATCTTTTAAAAATGTCTTTAAAAAACAGTATACGGAAGGTGGGGAATGTCAGGAACTGCTATACCCTTTACATGGATAATCTTGCGTAATTCTTACACTAACCTGTTGATGTAGGTGTTATTACCTCTATTCTATTGCTGAGCAAACTAATTTCAGGGACATTAAACTTGGCCAATGTCAAACACCAAGATTAGAATACTCCTCGGTACAACTTCATATTAAACTAGTTTCTTGTTGTTTGTACTACAGATATTTATAAAAAGATGAATTAAAATAATACAGTATTTATGCTGGCATTTTAGAAACTTTGATATCTGGATAAAAGAAATACTTGCAGCAATAGTATCTCCAAATGTTTTCAGAACATTTTCAGCATATCAGTTTTTCAGCAAACAGCAAAGATGAACCATGGAGAAAATGCAACACAAGGCAAGTAAAGTCCAGTGATTATCATGCTATATCTTTCCCTCCTTTACTGAGTTATCATTTCAGAATGGTCCTGGGGATATATTTATATCCTTGTATCTTTGAATTTTTTAGTTGTAAGAGAGATATAATTCCTGAATCAGTCAATGTTCTACAAACTTTCTACAAATACACATTTGTTATGAATTTTACTTTATAATTTTATTCTTCTTAACTCAACATGCATTTTGATAATTGCTTTTTAGCCTCTCTGACCAAAGTGAATTTTAAACTGCAGTTATGTTGGTGGATTTCATTTACTACTTGGTAGAGCACTTTTTGTACCTAAATGATGACAGTTTAGAGCACACAACCTATGACTTCATAACTGTACAGTAGCTGAAAATTCTGCAACACACTGATTAAAGTGTAATCAGAAATTCCATTATGTAATTCATCCCCTTTCTTATCTTCACTGTCTTGCCATCTCCAATGTAATTTTATTATAGTTTCCTCATTGCCTCACAAGTATATCAATTTTTAATTTATGTGACTTACTGTATGTTTATGTGCCCTAGAATGTAATTCATTTTACTTCTGGCTTGTTTTTGCCAGAGTCCACACAAGATTGTTTTTCTTTGGAGAGTAAACCTTTTCCAGATATGCTTATCTGAGCACAAACTACAAGAAAGTTAAGCCAAGCAGTAACAAAACAGAGTTCTAGCCTTTCAATGCTTATCTTCTGTCAAGTTGTATTGTGTTGATTAGTTTATGGAACTGAACTCCCTTAAAATCCATAGACTCTTCAGTGTTAGCAGCCTTAGCCACAAAGTCAAGAATTCCAATTTGATAGCTTTGTGGAATCTGTCATTGTGATTATGCTGAGACCAGTTGTATAGTGACACATCATGTCATTGCACTTGGTTCCTTGAACTTTTGGTCAGAAAAACATAACTCTAACACTTAAATAAACATCATGTCAATGTGCCAGCAATTTTCCAAGGTCAAATTGAATGGCAAATACTAGCAGAAAGTCCTGTATCATATATAGACTATGCTGATGTGACTTGGAGGTAATGTTCAAAACAACCCCATACTGTTGACCTCCACTAATGATTTTCATGTGAATCCATGAGTAAATACAGACAGGACTGAACCTAATAGAAGTATAACTATACAGTCCTCTAGAGGGACAGAGTGTCACCTCACTTTAGAATAATCAAATACTCTAAATGTCCAGGATACATTTTCGGACTCTTTTCTCTAAGTAGGGGAGGTAGAGAGGGAAGGAGCAAGAGAGAGAGAGAGAGAGATCAAGAGAGAGAGAGACTTGCAAGTGATCTAAAGAAATGAAAATTTTTATGCAAATCAATTACTACTCACTAATAGAAATGGTCCCATTACCAGACTAATTATCAAAGATCTGTCCCTCTGGCAAAAACAAAGTACAGTGAAGAGGAAATAGATAAGTAGAAATGTCTGAAAATTTCAAAGCAAATGTATATACATCTATATACAGAGTGGGGCAAAAGTAGGTTTACAGTTGTTCATATGGAAAATAATACATTAATGAATAAATATATTCACAATTGTTAACCCACTGTTGTCCAAGTGTTTTGAAGATGAAAACTTATAGTACACAAAATCAAAAAAGAACACATCATTTCTTCCTCAGACACAGTAAAGCATTGTCAAGAGAGGGTTATTAGAGAGATGGCCAGTCTGAATTGGTGAAATGTCTTCAGTAGTTAGAATTCATTTTATTTATATAAATTATATTGCTCTAAACTAATTTAAATAATAATCACTAAGGCATAGCCCAATAGAATGTTTGGCAAGTTTTATTTTAATTAATAGGTAAGTAAATTTGTAACCAATTCATTGCTTGTATTCAATTTGATTTTGCTAATATCTTTGGAAACATTGGTTTCTTTAAGCAGTTTACTATCCTTCAACATTTTTCATTAAAACGATGAATAGGTTTGCCAAATCTTTTCTGTATAGAAAGCACAAATGGGCAGTTAAGTCACAATTTTTTAAATCATTGTAAGATTCAATAACTAAGATTTAAGTGATTTTATTGAAAAATTATTGATGTGTTCTTCTTTGGGTCCAACTTCTTTGGGACTCTCTGGGCTTCCTGGACTTCCTGGAAGTCTACTTCCTTTTCCAGATTGGGGAAGTTTTCCTTCATTATTTGTTCAAATAAGTTTTCAATTTCTTACTGTTCTTCTTCTGGCACCCTTATAATTTGGATATTGGAAGGTTTCAGGTGGTCCCAGAAAATCCTCAGCCTCTCTTCATTTTTTTGGATTCTTGTTTCTTTGTTCTGATCTACTTGGATGTTTATTTCTTCCTTTTGTCCCAAATTGTTGCTCTGAAACAGAGGACTCAAAGAACTTATATGTACAACCCATGTACATGAATTAAGGGGGGGTGCTGGAGGATTGGGAGGGCAGGGTGGAGGGGGGATAAAAAGGGAAAATTGGGAAAACTGTAATAGCATAATCAATAAAAATACTTTAAAATAAAAAATAATAAAAAAGGAAAAATTCTTTATAATACATTGATTACATACAAGGCAAAAACTTCAGAAGTATTACAAAAAATTTTTAAGGAAGTATAAATTTAGCAAAATTCTATTTTGCTCTCTCCAGACAGTGCCAACATAACTGGTCAAGATTTGATCAAATTAAGATATTTGTTAAAATAAAAATAAAACCAACAAAAACCCCTCAGTTTGATGGAATTGAATAGTGATTTTTTAATTCAGATAGCTGATCCCATACCATCTCTGGGGTTTGAGTACCTATTATGCCAGGTTCTAAAGTTTAAATATAGAGAAGATCATTTTTGCCATATAAGAACACTCAGTCTAGTTGGGAAGATGAATTTATAGATAAATAATATCTGATGAGATATAGGCATGGCAGTTAGGTATATTAATTTAGAATTTTTGTGATAGATGATGATGGACTTATATAATGGATTGTCCATTGGGATGGCAAAGATGGGACAGATTTTAAAAGATACCTAGAAAGCAGAATTCATGGAATATAGTGACCACTTCAAAACAGGAAAAGGAAAGTATAGAGTTCAAGAACTTACCATATATCAATTTTCTAATTTTCATAAGTACCTATTCCTCTGCCATTTGCTGAGATGGAAAACACAGGTGGAATGATAGATTAAGGTGTGAGTACACACACAATTAATTCAGATTTTGACATGTTCACTTTGAAGTACTTGTATAATATTCAAAGTTTTATGCCCAGTAGATAGAAAGACAATAGAAATCTGGAAATGGAAAGAGAAATTTGAAATACAGTGATAAATTTGGGAATAATCAGCATCCAAATGGTAGTTGAGCCCATGGTAGTGTATGAAGCTTGTGGGCCAAGTGACAACAGAACCTAAAGAAATACTTGCATGAAGGAACACATAGGAGAATAAGAACCCACAAAATAGACTGAGGAGAAGTAACCAGAGAATCAGGAGGAAATCTAAGTGAGTATAATGTCACAGAAATCAAGGTAAGACACTGTTTTGAGGAGGAGGAAATTGACTGTGAAGATTCCTGCTGAGAAGTCCAGTAAAATAGGGACTGGACAATAACCACCAGCTTTAGCATCATGGAATATTTTAGTAACACTGATCTCTTTCAGTGGAGTGGTATAGACAGAAGCAAGAATGAAGTGAGTTGAACAATAAGTAGGGAATCATGAGGCATAAGCAATGAATATAGACAGCTCATTAAAGAAGTCTGGCTATGAAATAGAATAGAAAGAATGGGCCATAACTGGAGACATATAAAAAAGAGCCTAGGAATGTTTTTTGTTCTGTTTTGCAGAAAGACAAGCAAGAATATTTGTGAGTAGAAGACTTCATATACAAAGACTTTATAATCAGGAGATCGGATGGGGAGTTACAAAAGGGGATTTTATCTTGATGACTTCTATTTCCCATTGCAATTTTAGTCCAGATTTTTTTCTAAGAACAAGGAGAGCAAGTTCAACTCTGAGGGCCTCTCAGTTCACTTCTTATCCCTGCTGTCATACTTAGTACACTGTAGAAAAAGGGATGTTTTTGTTTGTTTTTCTTCTTACCTGAACCCCATGATATTGTTAGTACCTTGCACAGAACCTGTCACAGAGTAAACTCTTAGTAAATGTTTATGAATAAATGAATAAATGTTGGACTCTGTGAGCATGAGTTGAATATGAGATCACATGAAACTGTCCACTCCAGCTGTAGGTGAAGCAAGAGACTCAAATCCAGCAAATATAGTGTGTGGTTCTCTTTGTGGTTTTAATGACTGTATCTTTAGTGTACCTTTCAAAGGACATATTCAGTGTGGTTCTGCAGTAGTGCAGCCATACTTTACTTTCTCGCTTCTTTGTCACTGCTCCTAGTTAGTGCATTCTGGTTTGTTTATGGTTGATGCTCTCAAAGAAACATGATTTACTGACCCCAGTTATGTGTCTGCTGAATATTCACATTAGCATATACCATATTTTTGGACCATAAGATGCACCTAGGTTTTAGAGGAGGAAAAGAGGAAAAAAAATTTTGAAGCAAAAAATATGTTAAAATATTTAATAACATAAATAATATAATATTTCACCAATGTAAATGTAAACAGAACTCAACAGCAGCGTTAACAACCATTATCCCTCCCAAACTTGGGGGGAGTGTGTCTTATCATCTGAAAAATACGGTATATACACATACATATAAATAAAATGGGTCTGTCCAGAAAGTATCCAGCCATGCACTATGAAGAACAGATGTTTATTGAAGAAGATACAAGAAACATTATACATAGGGTAATGATTCCTCAGTCCCCTTCAAAGTAGGCACCTTTGGACTTTACACAGTTCTCCCAGCATCATTAACAACTGCAGCAGGATGTATCTTCTGCTTTGGTAGCAGAAGCTGTGGAATGAATTTTGCCATGACACGTCTCATGCCAAGATCCTGTGTCAAAATCTCGGACACAGTAGTGTTTGGCATCCCCATGTCAGCTTCTAGTTCTCACACCATCAGTTCCTGACCTTTATTGGCTGCAGCCCATACATGTTCAACATTCTGAGGTGTTCTGCTTGTTGCAGGCTTTCCAGAATTGCTTTCAACAGATTCTCAGCCACTTTTGAAGCATTTGTGCCATACTTTTATTTTTATCACACTTGTATTGTCCCCAAAAGCCTTCTGAATCATCCAAATAATTTCTGTGGAGGAATGTTCAAGCTTAACGCAAAATTTGAAGTAGATTCATCGCTCTACTCACTCAGTCATTTTGAGTGCAACAGCCACACAGTACACATCTACTGCCCCCACTGACTAGTACAGTGAAGTTGTAATTGTTCACACATGTGCATTTCAATCCACTCTCCTTGGCTGCCAGGTTACATTGATGGTGTACAAACCATTCTTGTTATATTAAGAATGACTGGACCTTTTCTGGACAGACTTCACATGTTCCTTGGTTAACCCCTTTACCATTTTTCATCCAATCCTCCTCTGCCCCTCCCCTGTGACAGCTCTTGATCTGTTTCATGTGTCCAAGCCTCTATTTCTATTTTGTTCATCAGTTTATTTTATTCATTAGATTTCACATATAAGTGAGATCATATGGTATTTGTCTTTCTCTAATTGGCTTATTTCACTTACAGATGATCAACAAACATATGAAAAATGTTCAATGTCACTAATCATTAGAGAAATACAAATTAAAACAACAATGAGATATCACCTCACACCTGTCAGAATGGCTATCATCAATAAATCAACAAACAACAAATGCTGGGGAGGATGTGAAGAAAGGGAAACCATCTTGCACTATTTGCAGAAATTCAGATTGGTGCAGCCACTGTGGAAAACACTATGAAGTTTCCTCAAAAAATTAAAAATGGAACTGCCTTTTGTCCCAGCAATCTCACTTTTGAAAATATATCCAAAGAAACCCAAAACACTAATTTGAAAAAATATATGCACCCCTACGTTCACTGCAGCATTTACAATAGCCAAGATTTGGAAACACCCCAAGTGTCCACAAGCAGATGAGTGGATAAAAAAGCTGTGGTTGCCCTGACTGGTGTGGCTCAGTTGCTTGGAATATCATCCCAAAGACTAAAAGGTCACAGGTTCGATTCCAGTGAGGACACATGCCTGGGTTCCACGTTCAATCCCCAGTCTACCGTGTAAGAAAAGGCAACTGATAAATGACTTTCTCTCTCTCCCTCCCCCTCTCTCTAAAAGCAATAAAAAAAAATGTCCTTGGGTGAAAATTAAAAAAAAAAGTTGTGTGTACATTTATACAATGAAATACTATGTGACCATAAAAGTAAATCTTCCCTTTTGCTACAGCATGGATGATAAACCTATAGATTATTACATAATTACTTTTGTAAACTGAGTCCAAATTGGGCCACAATGCTATTTTTGTCTATAATCTACTTGAACATATTTTTCCATTATTTCTGCTTTAACGAATCTTCTTTCTAGATATGTTTGCTCTTACCCTAATGGTCTTGTTAATTCTAGAATATTGATAACTCGATAGTGCCACACATAACAACTATTTCCAACTTGTTCTTGAATAAAATTTTTGAAAACATTTCCTCTCAAATTTCCAGCACTCTGTGGCCTGAAACTAGAATGTTGAAATGACTTTCAACCATTATAGTTTACTAATTTTAAGTGATTTCACTTTCCTCCATCCACATTATTAGAGTTCCATAATACTTTAGGGACCATCCAACTCAATATCCTCCCTTCATGACCAAGAAAACTGGTGCCCAAAGAAATTATTTTCCAAAGTCACACTTGATAGTATTTGAACATAAATCAGAACTCAAGGCTCTTCACTTTTGCAACAAGGCTCTTTCTACTCTACCATAGTATATTTATTAATATGACTAATGTCTAATTCATATATCTTATTTTCAGTTCCAAAATATTTGTAATATTTTGATTATTTTAATCTTTGACTTGAGTTATTTTTTAAAATAAAAGTAATGTAATGCTCTCTTATCATACCCAATCACCTCCACTCTCAATAAAAGATGTCTTCATTTCCCTGTATGGAAGGAAGTTCATTAACATAGCATTTTAATTTGAATTAATGGTAACACATAGAAAGGAAGGCTGGATCAAATATTATAACTGATCTTCATTATAATTCTAGTAAGGCCAGCAGCTGCGCAGTTATAACCATGTTGTGTTATGAATGTTTTAAAAAAGTAATTAAATGAGTGGCTCTGGACAAGACATTAGAACCAAGGTGATAAAGTCAATGATGCAGACACAAATCCAAAAAAATTAAAAACCACAGTCAAAGTCATTCTTATATTTAAATATCATTACCCAAGATTTTAAGTATTAATATTTTTAGTTTCAGAAAAAAAGTACTACTGACTCTAAATGATATAAATTTCTACAATGTGTTATGAATTATGATGAAAATTACAGGTGGTTATAATGACATTTGGAGGCATTAAACAACAAGGTAGCATAAAAAAATCTATGATTATGGAACATAGAGACCTGTGGGTTTCCTGTCAAAGAAAATGTGTAACTAAATACAAAAGAGAATGGTTATGTGCTCATAAGTGCTAAATAAACCATCCTATGTTTCTGTTACAAGTGGGTATGTTCCAACAGAATGATAACTTCTAAAGAAAAGCACATGATTGACTCATAGCTCCTGTGCAGTCCATCTGCTGCTTTTAAAGTCTACAGTAGTCCTTGAAGTGAATGAAAAGGCAACTCAACTGAGGTAGGTAAAATCCTCCCTCAGAAAAAACAAAGGTACATAATGCAATTGTATATATACATACAATTACATACACACCTATATATGTACATATATGTATTAACAAAGCAAATTTATTTTTGTTTAAGTAGTCACAGACATATTTTTGAGACACTAAGTTGCCACTGTGCCAGTAAATTCCATTTTGCAACTGGCATTTAAATCATGGAGTGGTTCTATCATAAGGTAAAAAAAAAATCCATAGAGGAAGAGTCACATAAAGCCCATTCCTCTGATTTTGTTTTCAATTTAAGATTATTCAGAGAAGAATTGACAAAATTATCTGGAAAAATCAATGATCAAAGCACCTGCCCTTCAATTATGTGGACATGTCATTCGACAGAATATTTCAAGGGGAAGGGAAGCTAAACTATTGAGATAAATGCTTCCATTTCCTCAGTCATTTTTCACATGTAAGCACAATAATTTGCATTCTATATTGAAAAGCTTTCTTGGCCATTTGTTGATGTAACTGAGGAATCCTGGCTTCTCTTTGTGGTCATTATTCAGATGTGAAAGCATATGTTTTAAAATAAAAGACAAACTTGCAAACTAAACTAAAACAAATGTTTGCAAGAGGGGACTTAGAGAAAAAAGTGTATTACTGCCTTTAATCAATACTAGAATTAGCTGGGGAACTTGTTAGAGATTCTCAGAGCTTACCATAGACCCTCTTTTTATGGATTACAGGAATATGTTAACTAGTTCCCCAGGTAATTCTAATACATCTAGGCAGGCCAGCACCAGTGATGTTTGGGAACTACTGAACTACATCATCACAAATATTCAGCTGTTAAAATTCTCTAGATTTGTTATATATTTCATAGTTTGAAATAATGTATTTTACCTGAATCCTTTTCTGAGTCTATTTACATGCCATGGAAATGGCAGAGAGAGAACCATTTGCACAAAAATTTCTGATCAGATTAGTTTCCATCTGGTACTTTCATAATAGCAAAACTGGAGAAAAGAATACTTTGAGATTTATATAAACTGCCATTAAGTATGTTTATTGGCCTGAAACATCCGGTTGGGTACAGACTGACTGTTTTAAATTAAGAATACATACATGTATTTTCCCATTTTTCCTAACTAGCACCACTCACCAAAATACATACTAATATTTATGGAATTTCTGCACAATTAATCTGATAGTTATTAAGATGATAAAATTAACAAAATTGTCATAGTTACTATACATAGAATCATCAATTACTCTGATTCTCAGGCAATCAGTACTGACGAAAACTAAAAATCTTTCTCAAACCAGTCATTAAGCTATGACTCCGAAAGCATTATATTTTAAAAGACAAAAATGTTATTTTGTTTTTTCAAATCCTAATGTATCTGAGCTATCTCATTTGCTTGAATTCATGATATATTTGGATGATTTGCCTCTTACCAAAGTAGACACAATGTTTTCCACCTTATATAATGACAAAGGAAAACAACAAGATCTCTAGAAGAAAAAAAACAATGTGATTTTTACTATTTTACTATTTTATCAATTTTCATAGCATTTTCAGCTACCATTGACAATTTCAAGGTACCAAATTGATGTCATTGTATGTAGAGCTGGGAAGAAATAAGCACAATTGGTTCTCACAAGCTGGTGTGATCTGGTTCCAGCACACTATGGTTGTTGTTTTCAGCCTACAGCTACCAAATGTTAAGCAAGGCACAATTTTATCTAACTTCCTCATACTATCACACTCTGGATCACTGCTATGATCTGGGCAAACACAGAAAAGAAACAATGATCCCTGCTCTGAAAGAGTTCCCAGCCTTTATAGAGAAAATAGACAAAGAGACAGAAATTTATTATGCACTAAAATAAGTGCTGTGAGGGGGATGAGCACTGGGTGCTAAATGAGCACCCAAAAAAGGCATCCAATCCTACTTGAGGAGTTGGACAAGGCTTCACTGACAGGTGACATCAAGCCACATCTCATAGGGTAAAGTTGTAGACCACAATTTGATAAGCCTCACATAGGGCATTTGGTTAGGAGCAAGAGAATAACTGAGTCTAGAGGGGTAGCCCAAGACTAGGTCCTAGTGGAACTTGAATGGTGTAATTAGAAGCTTGCACATTATGCCTGTTGTTAATAGAGGACCATTAAAGTATTGGAGATGAATGGATGCAGAGCAGAAAATGCATTGGGTGAGGTGAGGACATACTGGAGGTAAAGACAGATAATGGGCAAAGGTCAGGGAGCCCTTACAATCCTCACAGGGAGAGACCTGTATGCATAAGGGTTGCTTTGATACAAGGTGATAAGGGCTTTAATAAAGTTGAGTTTGCCTGTGGATTGTCTTCTTCTTTCCTGTCATGTATACAAAACAAGGTTGTAAGTTTCATGAGTTAGAAAGTTAATAATGTAACCAATTAGCCCTAGCTAGTGTGGCTCAGTGGATTGAGGGCAGGCCTATGAACCAAAGGGTCCCCAATTCGATTCCCAGTCAGGGCACATGCCTGGGTTGCAGGCCAGGTCCCTAGTAGGGGGCGTGTGAGAGGCAACCACACATTGATGTTCTCTCTCTTTCTCCCTCCCCTCCCCTCTGTCTAAAAATAAATAAACAAAATCTTTAATTTAAAAAAGGATATTTAAAACATCATTTATGCAATATGGGGAACAGGCTAAAACACCAAGAAAATGTCAGTCTTATCACCAAATTTGTCTCTGTTCTACATATATTTTATACACAACAGTGCTTTTATTACATAATTGACTGGCTTATCTGCTAAAGCTAGTAGATTTTGAAAATTATTTTAGTATATATAATACTAAAGTGGGAACATTTTATGTCATGATAAATAAATCCAATTCTTGAAATCCTTTCCTCCTCAAAACATGCTGTTTATTTACTTTTAGACTCATAAATACCTGTGTTGACAATAGAGGGCTTGGTTATGAGGAGTTGACTTGAGATTATAACACAATATCACAATTCTACAGATCACAACCAAATCCTAGGTCATTTCCTATGTAGCATATTGTTACATATGTCACTGGCATAAGCCAGTGACTTTCCATCAGTGTGCCACAAAAATTTTTAAAACATGCCATACCTAATGTTCGGTCAGGGGCACTGACTTCTTTTCCCTTAGATTGCTAAATGAAAAACTGACAACAGCCAACACAACAAAGCCATCTGGTGTGAATAAATCAAAATTATACCTATTTTTGTCACATTGGCAAAAAATACAACATATTTTTGGTGTATGAAAGCATTTTAGTAATTAGTTTAGAGTTGCCATGAGATGAAAAAGGTTGAAAATCACTGGTATAAGCCACTGCAATTGATTCCCCAGTATTGTTAAAATAATACTACTCTTTCATAATTAGAACATTTTTGAATATTCAAACTTTTTACCACTGTCTTGCAGAAAGACATAAATGTAAAAGTAAATTGTTAATGCTAAAGTTAGAGATATACATTACTTTTATATAAGTGATATAAGTTTTTTATATTTTTAACTTTTTACTTTTTTATTGAATTTATTGGGATGACACCAGTTAACAAAATTATACAAGTTTAAGGTACACAACCCTACACCACACCATCTGTACACTGTATTGTGTGTTTACCACCCCAAGTCACACTTCTGTCCATCACCATTTATTCCCCCTACAACCTCTTCCACTTCCTCCCACCTCTTCCCCCTGGCAATCACACTGGTGTCTGTGACCATGAGTTCTCTGTCTGTCTCTCTCATTTTGCTCAATCCCTCCATCATTCCACCATACTCTGCCACCAAAAGCTGTCAGCCCGCTCTGTGTGAGTCTGTCTCTATTTTGCTTGTTAGTTCAGTTTGTTCATTAGATTCCACATACGAGTGAAATCATATGGTACTTGTCTTTCTCTGACTGGCTTATTTCACTTAGCATAATGTTCTCCAGGTCCATCCATTCTGTGGCACAGGATAAAATGCCCTTCTTGTTTATAGCCTAGTAGTACTCCATTCTGTAAATGTATCACTGCTTTTTTATCCACTCATCTACTGATTGGCACTTGGGCTGCTTCCAAATCTTGGCAATTGTAAATAATGCTGCAAAGAACATAAGGGTGCATATATTGTTTCTAATTAGTATTTCAGGTTTCCTTGGATAAATTCCCAGAAGTGGAATCACTAAGTCATAAAACAGTTCTATTTTTAATTTTCTGATTTAACTCTGCTTTCCACAGAGTTAAAGAGCAGATTGGCTGCACCAATCTGCATTCCTACCAACAGTGTAAGAGTCCCCCTTTCTCCACATCTTCGCCAGCACTTGTTTGTTGATTTATTGATGATGGACCTTCTGACAAGTATCAGATGATATATCATTGTGGTTTTAATTCACATTTCAGTGATGATTAGCGACATTGAGCATCTTTTCATATCTTTTGACCATCTGTATGTCCTCTTTGCAGAAGTGTCTATTCATATGTTTTAAAATATATTTATAGTTCATGTTGATTTTGCATGTGTTTATAATTGAATAAAGACCTAAATGAAATCAGTGATCTTCTATTTATTATTATATCTTTTATGTACCAGATGGGCATACATATACATAATTCAAACTGTAGGTAGAAATTGAAACATTCAGCAGACATTTGTGTATTTTGCTTCTGCGTAGTACCATATTCAGAAATATGTGTGTAATTGGTTACATTCTTTTTATTTTAGATTTTATTTATTTATTTTTATACAGATGGGAGGGGAAGGAGAAAGAGAGGGAGAGAAACATCAATGTGTGGTTGCCTCTCACGTGACCCCTACTGGGGACCTGTCCTGCAACCCAGGCATGGACTCTCACTGGGAATTGAACCGGTGACCTTTCAGTTCACAGGCCAGCACTCGATGCACTGAGTGACACAAATCAGAACTTTTTTTTGATCTTCAACCTCAAATGTTTGGTTAAAAGAAGAGAAAAAAGTTGCCCTGGCTGGTGTGGCTCAGTGGATTGAGTGCTAGCCTGCAAACCAAAGGGTCACCCAGTTCAATTCCCAGTCAGGGCACATGTCTGGGTTGTGGGCCAGGTCCCCGGTAGAGGGCTCTCGAGAGGCAACCACACATTGATGTTCCTTTCCCTCTCTTTCTCCCTCCCTTCCCTCTCTCTAAAAATAAATTAAAAAACCTTTATAAAGCAAAGAAAAAAGTTACTATGCATAGGTTAGAGGATGCTCTCTCTGTGGTTGGAAACTTTTCTTTAAAATTAAAAGGTAAGTGCAGTCTGCATGATGCCTCAATAATAATGTTAGAAATCTCAGTGATTTAACACAGTAACTGCTTATATTTTGTTCATTCTACATGTATCACACACATTGGCAGTGAAACCCAGTAGGTATGGTTGGTTCACAGCTCAGTGGATGGTCTACTTTGTAATGCTACAATTTCTGCTGGTGGCTTTACAAAGCACCAATGTCAGGGAGAGAAATCTTGGAGACTTTCACCTAATATTAACTGCCTTGAAGAGGAAGTGATATATAATCATTTCCACTCACATATATATGAGTTGAAATACATATATGTACAAATAGATATTATATAATTTATACATATTATATATAATATATTGTTTATATTATAGATATTTTATACATATATATTTTTTTATGTAGACTTAATCACATGTTCCCACCTAGGTACAAGGGAAACTGAAAATGCAGTTGTTCTTGTGTCTGGAAAGGAAAGGCAAACTGGATACAGGTGTATACTGGAATACCTACCACAGGAGGCAAAGGACTAATATGTGTAATGTATGGAATCAGGGCAGGAAAAACTCAAGAATTCCACTGGAACTTGTCTTTCAGATCCTGTGCTCTTTAGCTCCAAGAGCCATGTCTTACATGATTTTGAATCTTCAGCAGATATGACAATGCTTGAGTACACAGGCATTCCAAAAATGTGTCAAGTGATTGCTTTTCCCAAAATTTATAGAAGAGTTAGTTAGAATTGTTTGAATTGGAAGTGCACCCAAACCACAAAAAATACTAGATTAATTAGATAGATAAAGAGGTATAATCAGTTTAATTATAAATCAACTGATATAAATCAGCTTGGTATAAGGTTAATCTACAAGTTCAACATAATTGCCAGTTTTTTAATCTCCTCATTCTTGAGTGGGGAGACATGCCTAGTTAAAAGAATTCCAAAAGCTGGATGACAAACTGAACTGAAATAGCAGATCAAGGAAAGCTGTCAACATCCACTTATGCCGACCACAAATTCCATCACACATGCTGCCAAGGTGACTAAGCCTCAATCTGTGCTATGCTGGTAGTCACAAAAGCATAACTCGAGAGCTGGAAAGCACCTTAGGAAGTATTTATCTAGGGATGGTAACTGAAAAAGTACCATCCCCCAATCCTCTGCCCATAGCAGATATTCTGCTGGGGCAAGTAGGTTTACAACTGTTTGTATGGAAATAGTACAATGATTAATAAATAATCATACAAGAATAAACTCTGTGTTTCACATACTCACAACTGTAAACCTGCTTTCGTCCCAGCCATATTTATATGGGCTTGTAAGTAAGCTGAGGGCCATGCAGGTAATGGCCATAGATACTACGGGCATATGAACTATAAGGTATTGTGCTATGAACTTTATATGAATTACCTAATGTATTCCTTACAGCAGCTCAAGAAGGTAGGTAATATTATTTTCTTCATTTTATAGGTGAGGAAAGAGAGGCTTAGAAAAGTTAAGTAAAATGCTAATGGTTACACTGATGGTAAGCAGGTCCAGAAATCTTTGATTTCTAATCCAATGCTCTCTTAACCACTGCAATTAGTCATTATGATGTAATGCAATTAGAACAGACTATGGTGACCATATTGAATGAAGACATGCAGACTACTTCTGAACACAGTGACCTAAGCAATCACTTCCAGTCAGTGGCGATTGCCAAGAAAGTTGAAACTTACTTTCCTTCTCTGTCAATTCTCTTAATTCAGAGAAATTGAGAACACAGATCCAAGGGAAAGAGGTTGTCCAAGGTTACATTCAGGGAGATGGTGACTGAACCAAGAATAAGAAAATGCAGCAATCCTGACTTGGAATCCTAGGCTCTTGAACCAGGATGTCCACTGAGATCTCTGTCCTGCATGGGCAGCAGCTAAGAAATTAGGGACACTTGGTTCTTATCTGACAAAAGACCCTGAACAGGGCCAGGTCTCAGGGCGTGGAGTACTGGAGAACTTCTAGAATATCCAGTGAATATTTCCTCAATGTTTTCCTATAATGCATTTAGCCATACCAATTAGGTGCACCAAGGGTCATGTAGAACTTTAGAGGATCAGTGACTGCTGTAGTTGGCTTACCCCCAACCAGGCTAAATTAGTTCTGGTCCCTCTTGTCACTGATAAGGATGACTCACAGAGAAAAAGGTAATCCAGAACGTCACAGACAGGAAAACACTCAAAAAAGAGGGTGTGGGGGAAGATAAGAAACAGAAAGGGAAACATTTTTTTAAAATGGTAAAATCATAAACCATCTTTTATGTTGATTAGTAGAGAGAAGCTTAAAAAAAATTCTCATCAGTATTCCTAGGCTCAAGCTTAGTTTTCTGCCCTCAGATTTAACACATAGACAAAAGATCTCATTTCAGCATGAAGGTTGTAGCTTCTTCAGTGTTTGTTGCAAGATCTCCTTTTTCCTCCATTCATTAATTAATTAATTTCACTTTCCCCACTTAGCCATTCTCCAGTTTGCTAGGTCACTGTCTGGGGGGAGCTGACCTGGTCCATAACTAGGACCCTCAGAGGCAAGCTGAGTGGCTGCTGTCTCTCAGCTGAAAGCTGCAGTGAATTCGCTCTTCCGGTGATTTTAGGTGCACCCTCCTCAGAGATGAGAGCTATAGCTTTCAATATGAAGGGCTTGTAGAAGCACTTAAACCTTTTCAAGCAAACTCTGAATTTCTAAATCATGGTGGGTTATAAGAGGTAAGGGCTCTGGACGCCTCCACCGTAACTGTCCTTATGGTTCATTTTCTGTTCATACATTGCATGCCTCGTGCTCTAAGAAAGCGAGGAGAAAGGAACCTGACTTTCCTGTACCTCATTGTGTTAACAAGAAAAATGTTGAGTGAAAGATGGAAATTAGTGAGGGAAATTCTACATTATCCTTAAAAACATTTGACAGAACATCATATTCTATGTAATTTAAATAGCTGGATAGTAAGCAGAGTTTAATTAAAGGAGAGCTATAAGCTACAAACTTCAGACAATGATTCTAATGGGTGCTTAACAATACCTTCACTTAACTCATTTTGATATTTCTAAAGCCCCGGGGCTTTCACTCTGAGTATCTAACATCACAAAATTAAGAGAGTTGTATGTGTCAGCCTTGGCAAATGACAGTCCAATGGGCAAGCTTCAAAACTAACATTTGTGAGCCATTGCTGATAAAGTATACTGCTCTTATGTCACATAGTGGTATCAGGGAGGGGTGTGTATGTGTTCACGGAAAACACAATCTAATATTTCAGTGTTGCCAAGAGAAGCCCTGCTGAGAGGCACAACTTTAGTGAATTTACTAAAGTCCAATGTCTGACCTTCACCCTCAGTGTGAGAGATAATCTCTTTCCCACACATCTGTTGGCAGGGTGGGATTGGGGAGGGAGGACAATTCCCATTGCATAGGTGCTAGTTATGTTCAGTCAAGTATAAGGGCCTGGGAGTTAGACTGACCTTAAGATGATTTAGCATATCTCTGCCCTGACTCATGGTGTGCTGTTTTTATTATCTCATGACCCTACACATAAGTTTATTGAGGTGGAAGCTAAAATTTCTCATCAGATAAGTTGTTTTTTTAAGACATTATTTATTTTTTGAGAGAGGGGAAGGGAGGGAGAAAGAGAGGGAGAGAAACACTGATGTGCAAGATATACATCCATTGGTTGCCTTATGTGTGCCACCTACTGGGGACCTGGTCCACAACCCAGGTATGTGCCCTGACTGGGAATCAAACCAGTGACCTTTCCGTTTATAGGCTGGCACTCAATCCACTGAGACACACCAGCCAGGGCAGTTGTCTTAAAATCAATTTTTTAGCTACTATTGCTGGAGGAGGCTCAAGCTAAGGTGCATGTGTAAATCTTGACTTCCATGACCTTTAATCATATATAGTCTGGAAAAAAAGGAAGAAAAACATAGAAAATATCTTCTAATTAAACCTACCAATTAAGTCTGAACCTCAGTAATTGCACAAAATGGAATCATATTACCTGTATTTCTGAGGCTGACTCTTCAAGACCGGTGTCTGCTTATGACCAGGCCCTCTTGGTACATTTACGCTGTTAAAAGGGCACTTTCCTGTTTATTAATGCTGCAAGTCTGACTACCTGGTCACCCTGGTCATCGTACTGTTTTCTTATATTACAGTTTCAACAATTGCATCTATGTTCTATATCCTTGTTTATATATTTCTTTTTTCCTTTCCCACTAGCCTCATAGGATTTACTTAGAGTTGTGGATTAAGCTTCTGTTTGTCCTCATTCAAACCCTCCAAGGCTGGAGCTGGTGAAACTAAGTTCCATGGTTCAATACTGGCTGCCTAGTGCTATACCTCCCCAATGCAGTCTTTCTTGATTAGACCCCTGCTTATAGTTAATGGCTACACCATCTTTGGCACATCTGCATTCCTTAGAGAGAAAGGCATACATTTGCCCTCTAGGCAGAATTAATAACAATAATAATAACTACAGGATTCTTGGTGACATTTGGGAAGTTTATGGATAAAAACAAAATCTCATAAGCTTTTAGGTAAAAGTAATAGGTAATTTTAAAAGGAAGTAGCTCAGATTGTTTTAAGAGACCCAATTTCCAGCAGTGGAAACTATGAGTAGCATTTTATTTACATATCTATAAGAATAAAGGACTCAGATTTTAGAATTTTACCCTCACATACATCCTTATATGTAATGAAAGAAAAAAGGTGCTTTGATATGCAAGGGCTTGGAAAACATGGGGTAAGGGGAAACGTTCAATATTCCTATGATTCTGTCTCAGTTTTTTAGTTAGTGAGTCTATTTTCTGGACACTGCACTGTCTATGACTTCTCAAATTTTCTCCCTGCTTAGGCAGGGGAGATTGACTAGAATAGACTGAAATAGGTTATTTCCTTTCCCCTAGATCATTTAGGCTCTGATAATACCCCTACAGGTTAGGCTCTGGTTAACTAGTTTCTTCTGAGGACAAAGCCTTTGTAAGAATAACAGAGTGGTCTGGTATGTTTCAGAATGGGTGCTTCCCCCTTCCACCTGCCAGAAGCAAAGAGGATTTTTCTCTGATATTTACTGTCAGAACCTGGGTGAGCTCCTGGAGGTAAATCTCACAATAGCTTGGGGGTCCCTAGGCAAATGGTGCTGTTGGCAGAACCAGGGTGAAAAGGGGTGGTAGCTCAATGCACAAAATCATGGGGCTGCATCTGGGTCTGCAGCTGAGACCATTGCCAGTGTTCTGCCACCTGGGCATGAGCCTCCCTGCTCAAAATTGTGCCACTTAGTCTTGGGCTCCAGCAGGGTTTCACAAGCCTAAAGTTCCAACAGAGGCACTTTTGTCTGTGGATGTCTGCCAAATTGTTGCTATGGGGGTTAAGAGTGTGGGTCCTCCTAGTTTGCCATTCTGCTCTCACATATCTTTTAAAGAAATTTAAAAGAAAAAAATGTACCCACATATCTAGCATTTTCAGTTTTTTTATTTCCTTTACATGAATCTACATTTTCATCTGGTATGATTTCCCTCTTGTCTACAAACTACCTTTAATATTTTTTGTAGTGCTGTTCTGCAGGAGATGAATTGCCTCAGAGTTTTTTGCTTCTGAAAAAGTTCAGTTTGCTTTCATTTTTGAAAGATATTTTTCACTAAGTAGAGAATTCTATGTTAAAAGGATGTTATGTTTTTAGTACTTTAAAGATATGACTCCCATGTACCTACTTTGCATTGATTCTGAGGACAACTTTGCAATCATTTTTATTTTTATTGTGCTATACATAATGCATTTTTTCCCTGGTGACTTTTAAGATTTTCACCTTTATCACTAATTTTTAACAATTTGATTGTGATGTGCTTTGGCCTGTTTTCTTTTTTTAAAGTATATTTTATTGATTATGTTATTACAGTCATCCCATTTTACCTCCTTTATTCCCCTACACCCTGCACACTCCCTCCAGCATTCCCCCTGCCTTAGTTCATGTCCATGAGTCATATATATAAGTTCTTTGGCTTCTCCATTTCTGATACTATTCTTAACCTTCCCCATCTATTTATACCTACGATTTATGCTTCTTATTCCCTGTACCTTTTCCCCCATTCTCCCACCCCCACCTCCCTGCTGATAACCCTCCATATGATCTCCATTTCTGTGATTATGTTCCTATTCTAGTTCTTTGCTTAGTTTGCTTCTATTTTTTAGGTTCAGCTGTTGATAGTTGTGATTTTGTTGTCATTATACTGTTCATAGTTTTTTATCTTCTTCAATTTCTTAAATAAATTCTTTACCATTTCCTATAATAAGGGCTTGGTGATGATGAACTCTTTTAACTTGACCTTACCTGAGAAGCACTTTCTCTGCCCTTCCATTCTAAATGAAAGCTTTGCTGGATAGAGTAATCTTGGATGTAGGTCCTTGCCTTTCATGACTTGGAATACTTCTTTCCAGCCCCTTCTTGCCTGCAAGGTTTCTTTTGAGAAATCAGCTGACAGTCTTATGGGCACTCCTTTGTAGGTAACTGTCTCCTTTCCTCTTGCTGCCTTTAAGATTCTTTCCTTATCTTTAATCTTGGGCAACTTAATTATGATGTGCCTCAGTGTGTTTCTTCTTGGATCCAACTTCTTTGGGAGTCTCTGAGCATCCTGGACTTGCATGTCTAGTTCCTTCATTTTGTGACAGAGATCAATCAATTCTGTGAGCATCCTGATTACCAGTGTTTTGAACTCTGTATCAAATATGTTGCCTATCTCCTCACTGCTTAGTTCTTTTTCTGGAGTTTTGATCTGTTGTTTTTTTTTTTTTTTTCATTTGGGCCATATTTCTTTGTCTTGTCACACCAGTCTGAATGAATGTTTCTTCTTTAACTCCTTGGTTGTCAGACTTCCATGCAGTTTGATTTTCTGGCAGTTCTGGTTGTTCTTTGTTTTTAAATTGGTTGTTTTCCTTTTGGTTGTGTGAGGAAGAAAAGTGATTCTACCTATGTCTCCATCTTGGCCAGACAAAGTACTCCATTTTCTACATTCTCCTATTTTGGTTTTTATTGAGTTCTGTTGGGTCTCTGGGATTAACATTTTCATCAAATTTGGAAATAATTCAGCCTTGATTTTTTAAATCCTCTATTATTTGATTTTGGAACACCAATTTCACATATTGTTCACTTTTTGTTGTCTCATAGGTCATTGATGACATGGATTTTATTTCCATTTCTTTTTCTTGGTGTATTTTGTTTTGAAAGTTTCTATTGTTACATTATCAAGTTCAATATGTTTTTCTTCTGCACTGTTGTCACTAAAGTCTCTCTCAACATTGTGAAAACTATAAAATTTTCTTTTTTAAATATATTTTATTGATTATGCTATTACAGTTGTCCCATTTTCCCCCCTTCACTCCCCTCCACCCTGTACACCCTCTCCCACCCATATCCCCCCTTTAGTTATGTCCATGTGTCATACTTATAATTTCTTTAGCTTCTGCATTTCTCATACTATTCTTACCCTCCCCCTATCTATTTTCAACCTACAATCTATGCTACTTACTCTCTGTACCTTTTCCCCTTCTCTCCTCCTCCCACTCCCCTGTTGCTAACCCTCCATGTGATCTCCATTTCTGTGGTTCTGTTCCTGTTCTAGTTGTTTGCTTAGTTTCTTTCGGTTTTGCTTTAGGTGTGGTTGTTCATAATTGTGAGTTTGCTGTCCTTTTACTATACATGTTTTTTTCTTTATCTTCTTTTCTTAGGTAAGACCCTTTAACATTTCATAAAATAAGGGCTTGGTGATGATGAACTCCTTTAACTTGACCTTATCTGAGAAGCACTTTCTCTGCCCTTCCATTCTAAATGAGAGCTTTGCTGGATAGAGTAATCTTGGATGTAGGTCCTTGTCTTTCATGACTTGGAATATTTCTTTCCAGCCTCTTCTTGCCTGTAAGGTTCCTTTTGAGAAATCAGCTGACAGTCTGATGGGAACTCCTTTGTAGGTGACTGTCCCCTTGTTTCTTGCTGCTTCTAGGATTCTCTCCTTCATTTTAACCTTGGCTAATGTAATTATGATGTGCCTTGGTGTGTTTCTTCTTGGGTCCAACTTCTTTGGGGCTCTCTGAGCTTCCTGGATTTCCTGGAACTCTATTTCCTTTGCCAGAATGGGGAAGTTCTCCTTTATTATTTGTTCAAATATGTGCTCAATCTGTTGCTTTTCCTCTTCCCCTTCTGGTACCCGTATAATTCAGATGTTGGAACGTTTAAAGATGTCCTGGAGGTTCCTAAGCTTCTCCTCGTTTTTTTTTCTTTTTTCTTCATTCTTTCCTGTTTGGTTGTCTTTTTCTTCCTTCTGGTCCACTCTATTGTTTTGAGTCCCAGTTTCCTTCCAATCACTGTTGGTTCTCCGTGCATCTTCCTTCATCTCTTTTATGGTAACCTGCATTTTTTCATCTAATTTGCTTCCAAAATCAACCAATTCTGTGAGTTTTCTGATCACCAGTGTTTTGAACTGTTCATCTGATAGATTGGCTATCTTTTGGTCCCTCAAAAGGATGAGCCCTGGGGCATTGATCTGTTTTTCTGTTTGAGACATCTCTCTCTCTCTCTCTCTCTCTCTCTCTCTCTCTCTCTCTCTTTTTGGTCTGGTCGCTCCTGTTATGGTGATGGGTGGAGCCTTAGGTGTTCACCAGGGCTGGGCACCCCAGTTGCGAGATTGTGACGTTATACGTGGGGGTGGGGGGGAACAATGGTGGTAGCTCCTTTCTCCTGGGACCACAGTCCCTTCCCTGGGATCCTGGGCTGCGTGCTCTGTCCTGATCCACAGTCGCCACCTCACTGGGTCTGCCACCTGCCGCTTGTGTACTCAGGGTCCACCTGCTGCGATCTTGAGCACCCCAGATGCCTTACATGCTCCCGGTTGCCTTATGCGCCCAGTTCTCCTTGTTCTCCGTGTGCCGCAACCCGCGCATGGCTGCTCGTCTCTGCCCCTCCTACCGGTCTGGATGAACGGGTCTACTTCAATTTCTTGGCTGTCCGACTTCCATTCAGATAAATTCTCTGTCAGTTCTGGGTGTTATTCTGCCTCTGAATTGTTGTTGTTCTAATCTTGGTTATGCCTCCATCTTGCCAGAAGTCTCTGTGAAAACTATAAAATTTTTTTCAACTCTGAAACTCCCAAAGTGTTTTTGCTGAGCCAATTTAGTGTCAGTGAGTTATATTCTTAACTGTTATCTCTGGGTGTCAGTAGACAGTATTAAAGTTGATAAATTATGAAATAATGATACAATATATCTGTCTGTTTCCCCTGAACATAGAAAACTATCTGACACATATTAGGTGGTAAATACATTTGATAAATGAGTAAATTAAAATAAGATTAGTGGTATAAAGGGTCAACTAAAGTAGATGATTTTGTTCATAAATTCTTTTGTTATTATCTGTGTTTTAAAATATGACCACATTCATATATTATATCTTAAGATAATATATAAGAAAAGTTACCTTTTTTAAGTCAGTTAAATTACAAACAAAATATATCTGCATAATTAACACCTGTGAGAAAATTTAACTACAATTTAATATAGAATATGTCCTGAAGAAAGAGACATTTTATTGCAAGGGTATCAAACTCATTTGTACCAGGGGCTATATCAGCCTTGTGGTTGCCTTCAAAGGGCTGAATGTAACTTTAGGGCCATATAAATGTAACTACTCATTAACAGTTAAGGGAGAGCTCAGCACTTCTGCCAGGTAGAAACAAGGTGGATTCAGCCCATGGACCTTTGTGTTATATTGGTTAGGCAACATGGTCAATAACTTTAGATTCTTCAACTCCTATCATTGCATCTGACAAACTTAGCAGAAAGGAAAGTTCTCTAAATCAGAATTCTTCAATTTATGCCTCTGTGTATATATATTAAGTGTTCTACACGTAGTTTTGTGGGTTTAAAGGAAAAATAAATAAAATAAAAATTGTAAATTAAGATTACAGAAATTTTCATTCAAATTTCATTATTATCAGATTCTTAAAGTTTTTTCATGTACTATAAGATTCCATCAATCACTTAATCTCAATAGCCCTTCATTTAACACTCACACTTCATGTCAGTTAACTTGCATGTCATTAACAAAACAGCTTTGTAATCTATAACATACATACAATAAAAAGGACAAATACTAACCTTAGCTGGTGTAGCTTGGCTGGTTGGAGCATTGCTCCATGCACCAAAAGGCCGTGGGTTGATTCCTGGTGAAGGTACATACCTAGGTTGCAGGTTCAGCCCCAGGTTGGGGTGCATAGAAGAGACAACTGATTGATGTTTCTTAATCTCCCCCTTCCTCTCTCGAAAATCAGTAAATGTATCTTCAGGTAAGGATTTAAAACAAGGAAAAATACTAAACATACTAAAGCAGTTCAATAAATTTTTAATAAGTAAACATACCCATGTAACTAGTGCCTGCATTAATATACACATTACCACCTATATCCCATAAGCCTCACTGGTACCCCTCCTGACTAATAATTCCTAAAAGTGGAATCACTTTAATACATATGTGTGTGTGTGTGTGTGTCCGCACAGATTATTTTTAAGCTTTATGTAAAATGGAAATATTTTAATATTATTTTAACTGTTCACTATAAATGCTATTTTCCTTGTAAAGAAACATTCAGATATATCCCCAATTCACACACAAACAAGGATCAGTGGCTGCAAAGAGTGAACTATAATGTAAAAGCAGAAATAAAAATTATAATATCAATATAGTGTTGCAAACATAACAAGAAAATAGGACTCCAGTGAGAATGTGGAATGCACATCTGTGAATTCAAGAAAGAAAACAAAGAGTTAACGTGGTGGTTTTACTAAAGTATCCAAAAGGAAAACTGGAATTAGAAAACAATGAAAAGGAATATTTGCAAAATTAGATTTTATTCAACTGGTGATTAATTTCCCCCTAGTTATAGACTCACTGTTAAAAATTTGGCTAACCTATAGCCTAAAGGTATCAATATTTTTTAAAAATTATTTTCAAACAAATACAATATCATTCTTAAAGCAATTGTTTCCCAACCAACTTTGACATAAATATACCAGAAGAATATTTATATATAAATGAGTTGCTTAAATAAGATCAGTCACAAAGAATATATGAGTACCTTTTGACATAATACTCCTCATGGCAAAACAGGCACAATGAGATACAATTAACACTAAAGAAAGTTGTTTAAATCATCTACAGGTGTCTCTAATGACAGAATAAATGGTATGGGAATTGCTTCCCTGCTATAAATGACTAGAAAAATGGTCAAAGTATAATGAAATAATTGTTTTTAAAACTTGGGTAGAAGCACAGGAGTTTGAGCCCTGAGAGAAAGGAAACAGACAAGTTAAAACCTACATTTTCCATAAATTTCTATCTAGAGGCCATTTGTAGTCTGTTGCACCAAAGAAGGACCCAAGAAAAACTACTTAGAGGCCTTCATGGTAAAAGATACAGTTGCTCAAGAAAACAGAGGTGACAAACTGCAGGAAATACTAGATTAAGGAGCTATGCAAGAAAGAAGACTGGGAAAGTATTTTGATGAATGCTAAACTAAGTATGTTTGACATGGAACTCTTTAAGGGACCAAGCAAAAAACTCATGTCCAGGGACATTTGAATTCCTACCACCTAGGGTGAAGAAATTGCCTTGAAAATGCAGACTATCTAGTAGAGAATCCAGAATGATCATCCTTAGTAGTAGGTCTAAATTATCCCTAGAAAAATCTACTCTAGACCTACTGTAAAAATTCAAGGCTTGAAAGGCTCATGTTTATGTACCAGTAACTTAACTTTTTTCCAAAATAGATTTCAAGACTATTTAAAAGAAGAAAAACACCTAAATAGTTCATGATTAAATGTTACAATTTCCAGCATTCATTGAAAATATTAGGTATGGGACACAACAGGAAAATATGAATTATAACCTAGGGGGAAAATAAAATCAATACAATCCAGGTCAAAATTAACTGACATGAAATTATCCAACAGAAATTATAGAATAGCTCATTTAAATATGCTCAAATACTTAAAGTATAAGGTTTGTCCAGAAAAAGTCCAACGAGAATGGTTTGCACGACTTCAATGTGACCTGGCAGCCAAGGAGAGTGGACTGGAATGCACATGCATGAAGAGTGACATCTTCACTGTACTAGTCATTGGAAGCAGTATACAACATTGAGTGAGCATGTGTACTGTGTGGCTGTCACATTCAAAATGACTGAGGGGGTAAAGCAATGAATCTGCATACAATTTTGTATTAAGCTTGAACATTTCTCCATGGAAACTATTTAGATGATTCAGAAGGCTGCAGCTATGGGCAACTGGTGATTGGCAGCTCCATCAGACAATGTACCCACTCATGCATCATGTCTCATACAAAACATTTTGGCAAAACACCAAATCACCCAAGTGATTCAGCCCACTAACAGTCCAGATTTGGTTCCCTGCATCTTCTGGCTTTTGCCAAAACTAAAATCACCTTTGAAAGGGGAGAGATTTCAGATTGTCTAGGCCAGGAGTGTCAAACTCATTTTCCCTGGGGGCCACATCAGACTCGTGGTTGCCTTCAAAGGGCCGAATGTAATTTAGGACTGTATAAATGTAACTACTCCTTAACAGTTAAGTGAGAGCTCATCACTGCCACCTGGTAGAAAGAAGGTGCTGGGCCAGATAAAACAAGGTGGAGGGCCAGATAAAGACCACAAGCTTAGTGTTTGCCACCTGTGTTCTATGAGATTCAGGAAAATACAGTGGGGCAGCTGAAGGAGATTGGGAGAACTGTGTGAGGTCCCAAAGTGCCTACTTTGAAGGGGACCGAGGTGTCATTTTCCCATATACAATGTTTCTTGTATCTTGTATGTTCTTCAATAAATGTCTTTATTTTTCATAGTGCATGGCTGGATACTTTCTCAACAGACCTTGTATGAGTCTGTTACCTGCATCTAGAAGAAATGCTAGATCATATTTTTTTTGCTTATTACTGAAATTCAATGCTACAGAAGAAAATTTAAAATTCTCATTTACCCAGTTATTATTTTGTAACTCAATATTAAGACTAGAAAATCTACACTAGGAGTATTCTTCTTGAAGTGGTAACACCCCTATAAGTAGCAGGTCATAGTTTGTTATGAAAACAAAGAAGTGGCACCTGAATGTTATTCTACAAACTGTTAATCACAGAAAACTATTCTAACCTCTTGAAGCTAACTCAGTAAAAATGGTGAAACTGATCAAATTGTGCACATTGAAAGCATTTATTTGCACTCTGTGTGCAGAAATGGTAAAAAATAACACTTTACTTTTGCAGAGTTTACTCTTGAGGAAAACTACGCATATATGAGTTTTTAAGGGAAAGATTAAATAAAATCTTGTCTTCTCACAAGAAGAGAAATATATCCAGTGTCTTCAACAGCCAAAACCTATGATTTCATGGACAAAACATCATTATCTGCAATACTGTGGATAACCTATTAAGATGTCTTAAGTGCAAATGGCTTGCAAAAGGATTGTCAAGAATTTGTCTCTTCTCCAAAATCCAAAGATCTTTCTCAACTCATTGGAGAAAGAAACTGATGACATATCATTAGGCGTAGTTAAAACCCACATTTAAATGTTTAACAGAACATGTAGAATATTTTTCAGAGCCAAATGAAACCAGAGACTAGAATTGGAATTTATTCTCTGACAAGTTGAAATATCAAACGTTCCAGCTGTTGAGTGCAATGTGCTTGTCAAATTCGCATCTGATGATGCACTGATAATAGTTTTTATTGAGACATGTCTCCATAATTTCTGGGTCCTCATTTCATCTTAATATCCCAATCAATTTGAAAAAGCCATGAAGTACTTGCTGCCAATACCAACACCCTATAATTGTGAGTTAGGCTTTTCTAAATTTAAACAAATAGTAAAAACAGAGCCTGATCATCTAGCTCAGTCTATCCATAAGTTAGGTATCGATTTCTGGAGAGACACATTTGTGGACTATAGACTAAAATAATGTTATTCATTTTATAAAAATGGGAATATATGTGGTCACAATTAATTTGTTGTGTCATTACAGATGGTGCGCATAAAAGGGCCAAGAAGGAGGTAAGAATATAGACAAAGTTGGAGATTGTTTTCAGTAATTTATGAGAAACATGACCATCGTTTGGATAAATGTTGCAAGTGGATACTGAGTTAAATGTGTGGATAGAAGGGATAGGTGATAAATCTACGGGATATGATGAGGATAAAGTGAGAAGAGGTAGCAAAATAAAGTGCATATTTTTTACTTTTGTAGAGCATTTTGTCTTTTACTGTGACTTAGAGCACAGGAAAAAGAACAAATTTCAGGTGACAGAAAGAACCTTCTATTTTACCATGTTGGGTCTAAGAACTATGAAAACTCAATAGGGAAATGTACAATAAAAGTTGTTTATATGAGCCGGGGGAACAGGACAGAGGTTTTGATTGGATATTAAAATTTTGAAATCATCATAATACTTATGCTATTAAAACCATAGGTTTGATCATATCATGCAGGAAGTATGTGAGTGAAGAAAGTAAGTATAGGACAGATCTATGAGGAATAACATATGTAAGGTAAAGTAGAGGAGGGATTTCAGAAGAGTACAGTGTCAAAGAACTCAAAAGAAGAGTGTCTTTCAAGAAGGAAAAAGTGTGCCCTGGCTGGCATAGCTCTGTGGATTGAGCGCGGGCTGCGAAACAAAGTGTCGTAGGTTCGATTCCCAGTCAGGGCACATGCCTGGGTTGCAGGCCATGACCCCCAGCAACCGCACACTGATGTTTCTCTCTCTCTTTCTCCCCACCTTCCCTCTCTAAAAATAAATAAGTAAAATCTTTAAAAAAAAGAAGGAAAAAGTGGGGAATTGACTGACTAGAGCGTGACTGAGAAACAGAGTGGCATGAGAACTAAATGTACTAGATTTAGTGAAATAGATTTCATTCAGCAACCTTATGTGGAGCAGTAGCATTGCAGCGAACAGAGTGGAATTTAGACTGGATCTGAAAATTTAGACTGGAAAAGTGAGTGGCAGGTGTATTGAAAGATTGAGTTTAGACAACTTTCTAGAGAAAAGTTTGAACACAAGGAGGAAAAAATTAGGGTTTACTAAAGCAGTGAGCTCATGAGGAGAATGTAAAAATAATAAAAGCAGGGAGAAATTAAGGATATATAATTGTTGATGGAAAAATTTCACTAGAAGAGGAAGGGTTGAAACACAAAAGCATAAAGGGACTTCTGGCCAAGATGGAGACATAGGTAGACACACTGTACCTCCTCACACAACCAAAATAAGGTCAGCAACAATTTAGAAACAAGATAACAACCAGATCTGACAGAAAACAGAACTGTATGGAAGTCAGACAACCAAGAAGTTAAAATATACACATTCATCTAGACTGGCAGGAAGGGTGGAGTCGGGCAGCCAGGCGGAGAGGGGTTGCAGCTCAAAGAGCTGTGGCACTGGGCGTGTAAGGCATCCCAGGCATAAAACGTCAGTGGGTGGATCCTGGGTGCACAGGTGGCTGGCATATCCAGAGAGGTGGTGACTGTGAAGTGAGGCACTGCACACCAGGCACCTGGCTGTCCAGACAATCCCACATTTGCATGCAGATAAACCAGTAGAAATTGGGCAGTGAGACAGAGCGCACAACCTGGGGTCCCAGCACTAGGAAATAGAACCATAGGACACTGATTGAAAATACCTGTGGGGGTTGAGGTACAGGGAGATACCCTCAGCTTCACAGGAGAGTGCGTTGGAGAGACCCACAGGGTCCTAGAATGTGCACAGGCCCACCCACACAGGAATCAGCACCAAGAAGGCCCAGTTTGCATGGGGGAAGCAGCGGCAGAAGGGACTGAAATCTGAGGGAGAGAGGAGCAAGTGCCATTGTTCCCTCTCAGACCCCTCGCCCACATACAATATCACAACCAAGCGACAGTGCTGTCCCGCCATGGTGAACACCTAAGGCTCCACCCCTCATATGTAACAGGCATGACCAGACCCCCCCCTCCAATAAAAATGGCCTAAACAGAAGATCAGATCAAAGCTCCACAGCAAATACAACTAAGAGACCAAGAGATAGCCAACCTACCAGATGCACAGTTCAAAGCACTGGTGATCAGGATGCTCACAGAATTGGATGATTTTGGTCGCAAATTAGATGAAAAAATGAAGGGTACAATAAGTGAAATGAAGGAAAATGCACAGGGAACCAATAGTGATGGGAAGGAAACTGGGACTCAAATCAATAGAGTGGAGCAGAAGGAAGAAAGAAACAACCAAACAGAAAAGAATGGAGAAATAAGAATTCAAAAAAATGAGGAGAAGCTTAGAAACCTCCAGGACATCTTTAAACATCTCAACATCCGAATTATAGGCGTACCAGAGGAGAGAGGAAGAGCAACAAGTAGGAAAGTTATTTTAACAAATAACAAAGGAGAACTTCCCCAATCTGGCAAAGGAAATAGAGTTCCAGGAAGTCCAGGAAGCTCAGAGAGTCCCAAAGAAGCTGTACCCAGGGAGGAACATACCAAGGCACATCATAATTACATTAGCCAAAGTAAAAATGAAGGAGATAATCCTAGAAGCAGCAAGAGATAAGGGGACACTAACCTCAAAGGAGTTCCCATCAGACTGTCAGCTGATTTCTCAAAAGAGATCTTACAGGCAAGAAGGGGCTGGAAAGAAGTATTGCAAGTCATGAAAGCCAAGGACCTACATCCAAGATTGCTCTATCCAGCAAAGCTTTCATTTAGAATGGAAGGGCAGAGAAAGTGCTTCTCAGGTAAGGTCAAGTTAAAGGAGTTCATCATCACCAAGCCCTTATTTTATGAAATGTTAAAGGGACTTATCTAAGAAAAAGAAGATTAAAAACACACATACAGTAAAATGACAGCAAACTCACAATTATTAACAACCACACCTAAAACAAAAACAAAAACAAAAACAAACTAAGCAATCAACTACAATAGGAACAGAACCACAGAACTGGAGATCACATGGATGATTAGCAACAGGGGAGTGGGAGGAGGAGAGGGGGGAAAAGGTACAGAGAATAAGTATCATAGATGGTAGGTAGAAAATAGACAGGGGGAGGGTAAGAATAGTATGGGAAATGTAGAAGCTAAAGAACTTATAAGTGTGGGAGGGAAGAAGGTGGCTTTACTCTAGGCAGCATTTTTCTCAGCTTCTGTGAAGAGGGGGGAAACTCGCGGATCGGTGGAGAAACAGAGCAAGTGGGCTAGATTACCGAATCACTTTTGAAAGCAGGACATCAAAAATTATTGCACTCACTGGAAAACCAGACGGTAAGGAGACTGCTACAGGACAAAAGGGGCCCAGGGATCAGCGCGGGGTCTAGGGGTGTGCAGACCCCAGGCCCGCCCAGTGCTCTGGGGTCTGCCCCAGGGCTTCTGGGAGAGGGAAGTCGCTGCTCCCTCCCCCGAATACTGGGGGTGAGCAACTTGAGGGGAGAACGTGTTGCTAGAAGGAACAGATTGGCCAGTTGGACTGGGAAAAAATCGCCCAGGGACTATGAACACCTGCCCAGAGACCTGGGAGAAGTGAGGGGCTCTAGTCGACAGGACCAGAGGCAGCCTGGAAGAGCACCCGCACCCCTAGCCCTGTGGAAGTGCAGATCGGTGGAGAGCACAGAGCTGGGCCGTGCTCAGCTTGCGCCCCATAGGGAGGCCTGAATCGCACTGCGATCCCGGGAGGGACGTGGCGCTTGGTGTGTTCCTACAGTAGTGGCTCAGAAATTTCCAGCCAGCCCGACCGGGGAAGCCGGGAAAGGTGTCAACACCCGGTGGGCGTGCGGTTCGGCGGGGGGAACACAGAGCTGGAAATGGCTTGGCACCATCGGGAAGACTGACTCACTCGCGCTTTGAACCCAGAAGGGTCGCAGCGAGGAGCTTAGGGCGATCCTAGACCCTGAATCTCAAAACTTTGGGGGAGGAGCATGCCCTTTTACGATCCCCATGGAAGGCGCAGGGAATCCCAAAATGTCGCGGGTGCCTCCTGAGATCATAGAGCTGGAAACCTGCAGGACCCCGGAGTCCGGAAGAATGTGGAAGTGAGATCCAAAGAGCCAGTGTGTTTGGGAGTGCCCAGGTTACCTGACAGACTTGCTGAGATCTGGCTGGGAGAGAGAGAAGCATTTCAGAGGTCCCTCAGCCAGCTGAAGCCAGCAAGATCAGAAAAACTGGTCTGGCCAGTTAGAAACCAACAAGAGGGGTTTTTTTTTGTTTTGTTCTGTTTTGTTTTGTTTTTGTTTGTTTGTTTTTCGGGTTTTGTTTGGTTTTGTTTTGTTTTTGTGGCTGATGTTGGTTCATTGATTTTATCTTGTGTTTTATGTGACATTTTATTTTTCATTTCTTATTATTTTTATCTTGCAATCCCTTATGTTTCTCTTCCATTCATCCTAATATTATTCTTTCCACTCCAAATTATCTCTCCTGCACTACATCTTTTGCTTTTCTTTCCTTTTTTTTTAATCTTGCAAGTTACTGTAAATATTTGTATTATCTTTTTCTCACTCTTCCGACATTTTTTATTTTAATAATATTTTGGTATTCTTTTTCTTTCTGTATAATCTTCTTTGCTTGGCTGGTTATACTGTCATTGGATAGGTTCCCCCTGGTATCTCAGTAACAAGGTGTTGATAAGTTACTATCCTTCATCTGTGTTCCATTAATACACCTCTCAAGGTTCTATACTCTTTCTTCTTGTTATCTAGACCTCATCAACTCTGCCACAAGACTGTCACTTTACTATTACTGCTAGTAAGACCTAGTCTATACAATTGTAAATGCTTCTCAATACCCCTACCTGATCTCAGCCCACTTTGCAATTTTCTGAGCTATACTATTGTGGGGGTTGTCTCTATTCTTTTACTCACTACTCCTATATACTAATCTTTAGTCCAACCCTACCTTAGAAGCTGACCTCCCACAGCCTCACAGCTTTCTAGATCCAACTAACAATCCTCTCGTCCCCAATAAGAGTCTTACCTTCTTTCCATCCTTTCTAAAATGTGGATAGTGGGGTGGAGGATCACGGTTAACACTATAAGGAGCCAAAGGATAACCCATCTCTTCTCTACTGGCTGCTAAAGTAAATATCATAGTATACTGTCTTGCTGTTTTAAACCATTTTGCCTTACTCCTCCAACTGATCACAAAAAAGAGTAGGGGGAAGCTGGGAGCACCAGGATACACGAAGGAGACTGCACCACTGAATCTCACAAATATTCTACCACAGAAGTTCACACCATAATTACAGGGAATCAGAACAGATCAAATTAACAAACAAGAAGGAAAAAGAAGAAACCCACGAACAATGAGAAAACAAAGAAACAACCCCCAATTGAAGGGAAACGAGGAAGCGTCAGGAAAAATGCTAACTGAAATACAGGCAACTCAACTATCAGACAGTGAGTTCAAAACAATGATTACCAGAAAGTTCAATGAACTCACAATGAGCTTTCAGAAATTAGAGGGAAACTACATCAATCTCACTGAAAACTACATAAACGTAAAAAAGGAAATAGAAACTCTCAACAAAGGCCAAGAGGAAATAAAGAATACAATTTCTGAACTGAAGAACACAGTAGAAGGAATGAAAAGCAGGATCGATGAAGCAGAAGATCGGATTAGCGAGCTGGAGGACAAAGGAGAAAACAGCATCCAGAAAGAGCAAGAAAAGGAAAAGAGGCTCAGAAAGAATGAAGAGGGATTAAGAGAAATGCAAGACAATATGAAATGTAATAATATCTGTATAATAGGGATACCAGAAGGAGAAGAAGAAAAGCAAGGGATAGAAAACCTAGTTGAACAAGTAATGAAGGAGAACTTCCCTAATTTGATGGGAGAAAAAGTCACACAAATCCAGGAAACACAGAGATTCCCAATCAAGAGGAACACAAAGAGAACCACCCCAAGGCACATCACAATTAAAATGACAAAATTTCAAGACAAAGAAAGAATCTTAAAGGCAGCAAGGGAGAAAAAGGAAGTAATATACAAGGGAGCCCCAATAAGGCTAACAGCTGACTTCTCAATGGAAACACTTCACGCCAGAAGAGAATGGCAAGAAATACTCCAGGTAATGAGAACCAGAGGGCTGCAACCAAGGCTACTATATCCAGCAAGACTCTCAATCAAGATAGAAGGCCAAATAAGAAGCTTCCCAGACAAAAGAAGTCTAAAAGAATACACCTCCACCAAATCAGCTCTGCAAGAGATTCTAAAAGGATTGCTTTAAGGAAGGGAGGGAAAAGAGAGAGAGAGAGAGAGAGAGAGAGAGGAACGCACGTACATAAAAGACAATGAATAAGTACCTATCAATAATAACCTTAAACATAAATGGATTAAATGCTCCAATCAAAAGACATAGAATAGCTGATTGGATAAGAAAAAATGACCCACATATCTGCTGTCTACAAGAGACCCACCTCAGGATAAAAGACCTACACAGGCTGAAGGTGAAGGGCTGGAAACAAATCTTCCAAGCAATGGACAGGAAAAAAAAGCCAGGACAGCAATACTCATATCAGACAAAACAGACTTCCAAAAAAGGTCCATAAAGAGAGACCCAGAAGATCACTTCATAATACTCAAGGGAAGAATACATCAAGAAGACATAAATATTGTAAATATATATGCACCCAACATAGGAGCACCCAAATACATAAAGAAAATCTTAGAGGACTTCAAGAAAGATATGGACAGCAACACAATTATATTGGGAATTTTAACACCCCACTATCAAAAATGGACAGATCTTCTAAACAAAATATCAACAAAGATATTGTGGCATTGAACAATACCCTTGATGTAATGGACTTTACTGATATATGCAAAGCCCTCCATCCAAAAGAAGCTAAATATACATTCTTTTCAAATGTACACGGAACATTCTCAAAGATAGACCACATGATAGGACACAAAACAAGCCTCAACAATTTCAAGAAAATTGAAATCATACCAAGCATTTTCTCAGACCACAAGGGACTGAAGCTAGAAACCAACCCGAAGGAAAAAAAACCCAAAAACACTCAAAATCATGGAGATTAAATAGCATGCTATTAAACAATGAATGTGTCAAGAATGATATTAGGGAAAAAATCAAAAGGTTTCTGGAAACAAATGAAAACGAACTCACAACAACCCAAAATTTATGGGACACAGTGAAAGCAGTCTTGAGAGGGAAGTTCATAGCGATTCAGGCCCACCTAAAAAGGTTAGAAACATTCCAAACAAACAACCTAACCCTGCGTCTACAAGAACTCA
This sequence comes from Phyllostomus hastatus, assembly GCF_019186645.2. NCBI lineage: Eukaryota > Metazoa > Chordata > Mammalia > Chiroptera > Phyllostomidae > Phyllostomus > Phyllostomus hastatus. The sequence continues at coordinate 3,158,310 of NW_025333841.1, read as the reverse complement.
AGGAACAACAACAAAGGCAGCCCAGAGCAAGCAGAAGCAAGGAAATAACCAAGATCAGAGCAGAATTAAATGGCATAGAGACTAAAAGCACAATTCTAAGGATGAATGAATCCAAGAGCTGGTTCCTTGAAAAGATAAAATCGACAAGCCTTTAAGCAGACTCATCAAGAAAAAAAGAGAGAAGACCCAAATAAACACAATCAGAAATGAAAGAGGAGAGATTACAACAGATACCACAGAAATACAAAAGATTGTAAGAAATTACTACAAAGAGCTGTGTGCCAAGAAATTTGAAAACCTAGGTGAAATGGACAAATTTCTAGAAAAATATAATCTTCCAAAACTCAATGAAAAAAGAAGCAGAAAGCCTGAACAGACCAATAACAACAAAAGAAATTGAAGCAGTAATCAAAAAACTCCCAACACACAAAAGCCCGGGACCAGATGGTTTCACAGGAGAATTCTACAAAGCATTTAAGGAAGAGCTAACCCCTATCCTTCACAGACTATTCCAAAAATCCAAAAAGATGGGAGTCTCCCAAACTCTTTTTATGAGGCCAACATCATCCTAATTCCAAAGCCAAATAAAGACACAACAAAGAAAGAAAACTTCAGGCCAATATCACTGAGGAACATTGACGCTAAAATCCTCAACAAAATACTGGCAAACCACATCCAACAATACATTAAAAAGATCATACACCATGACCAAGTGGGATTCATTCCAGGGATGCAAGGATGGTTCAATATTCGCAAGTCAGTAAATGTAATACATCACATAAACAAAAGCAAAGACAGAAACCACATGACCATGTCAATTGATGCAGAAAAAGCATTTGATAAGGTACAGCACCCATTCATGATAAAAACACTCAGCAAAGTGGGAATAAAGGGAGCTTTCCTCAACATAATAAAGGCCATATATGAGAGACCTTCTGCCAACATCATACTCAATGGCCAAAAATTAAAATCTTTCCCACTAAGATCAGGAACAAGACAAGGCTGTCCACTTTCACCACTTCTATTCAATATAGTACTGGGAGTTTTAGCCACAGCAATCAGAAAAGAAAAAGAAATAAAAGGCATCCAAACCGGAAAGGAGGAAACAAAACTGTCACTGTTTGCAGATGACATGATAGTATACATAGAAAATCCTATAGACTCCACCAAAAAAACTGCTTGACCTAATAAATGAATTTGGCAAAACAGCGAGATACAAAGTCAATATCCAGAAATCAAAGGCATTTCTGTACACCAACAATGAAACAGCAGAAGCAGAGATCAAGAAAAAAATCCCATTTGAAACAGCAAAAAGAAAAATAAAATACCTAGGAATAAATCTAACCAAAGAGGTAAAAGACCTGTATTCAGAAAACTACACAACACTGAAGAAAGAAATCAAGGAAGACACAAACAAATGGAAACATATACCGTATTCATGGATTGGAAGAATTAATATCATCAAAATGTCCATACTACCCAAAGCAATATACACATTCAATGCAATACCTATTAAATTACCAATGGCTTATTTCACAGACATAGAACAAACACTTCAAAAATTTATATGGAATTATAAACAACCCCAAATAGCTGCTGCAATTTTGAGAAAGAAGAGTAAAGTAGGAGGGATCACAATACCTGACACTAAACTATACTACAAGGCCACTGTAATCAAAACAGCCTGGTACTGGCATAAAAACAGGCATATAGACCAATGGAACAGAACAGAGAGCCTAGAAATAAGCCCAAGTCTCTATGGTCAATTAATATTTGACAAAGGAGGCAGCAACATTAAATAGAATAAAAATAGCCTCTCCAACAAATGGTGTTGGGAGAACTGGACAGCCACGTGCAAAAAAATGAAACTTGAGCACCAACTTACATCATATACAAAAATAAATTCAAGGTGGATAAAAGACTTAAATATAAAACGTGACACCATTAAAGTCATAGAGCAGAACGTAGGTAGGAAAATCTCAGATATTTCACGAAGAAACTTTTTTACTGACGTGTCCCCTAGAGCAAGGGACATAAAGGAAAGAATAAACAAATGGGACCTCATCAAAACTAAAAGCTTCTGCACAGCTAAAGAAAACAGTATCAAAATTAAAAGAGAACCAACTGTATGGGAAAATATATTTGCCAATGATATCTCAGACAAGGGTTGAATTTCCAAAATATGTAAAGAACTTACAAGACTGCATTCTAAGAAGACAAGGAATCCAATTAAAAACTGGGCAAAGGACTTGAACAGACACTTCTCCAAGGAGGACATACAGAAAATCCAAAGACACATGAAACGATGTTCAATATCGCTCGTTATCAGAGAGATGCAAATTAAAACCACAATGAGATACCACTTCACACCAGACAGAATGGCCATCATAAACAAAGCAACAAACAACAAGTGTTGGAGAGGTTGTGGAGAACAGGGGACCCTAGTGCACTGCTGGTGGGACTGCAGACTGGTACAACCACTATGGAAAGCAGTATGGAACTTCCTCAGAAAACTAAAAATGGATCTGCCTTTTGACCCTGGGATTCCACTGCTGGGACTTTATCCTAAGAACACTAAAACACCAATCCAAAAGAACCTATGCATTCCAATGTTCATAGCAGCACAATTTACAATAGCTAGATGCTGGAAGCAACCAAGATGCCCATCAGTAAATGAGTGGATCAAAAAACTATGGTACATTTACACAATGGAATTCTATGCAGCAGAAAGAAAGAAGGAGCTCCTACCCTTTGCAACAGCGTGGATGGAGCTAGAATACATTATGCTTAGCGAAACAAGCCAGGCAGTGAAAGACAAATACCATATGATCTCACCTTTAACAGGAACCTAAACAACAAAACAAAGAAACAAGCAAAATATAACCAAAGACACTGAAATAGAGGACAGGCTGACGGTGACCGGAGGGGAAAGAAGAGGGAATTTAAGGGGACAGTGGGAAGGGTTCACAGGAACAGACTTAAAGGACACATGGTCATAAACTAAGGGGAGGGTGGTAATAGGAGGGAAGTGGGGAGGGTGGGAGCGGGGACTGGATTGGGAGTAAAAAGGAGAAAACTGTATTTGAACAATGACCAAAATAAAATAAAATTAAATTAAATTAAAAAATGAAAAAATAAAGAACTTATAAGTGTGACACATGGACATGACTAAAGCGGGGGAATGTGGGAGAGAGAGGATGTACAGGGTGAAAGGGAGTGAAGGGGGGAAATGGGACATCTGTAATAGCATAATCAATAAAATATATTTAAAAAAAAACAAAAGCAAAGAGGTGGGATAGTGTGAAACTGCAACTATAATTTGAGTGATATAATTTATATGGGAGGAGGCAAGCTTCTTCAATTCTACCTGGAGGGAATGAAGAATAAGTGGGGTTTGTAGGATGTGAATTCATCTGCTCAGCAACATATGGGATGGATATGTGATATCAGACATTTCAGGAAATTGGGTAGGATTTGAATTCCCTGTAGAAAAAGAGGATCAAGCTGATTTGAGAAATATTAGTGGGATGGCTACTTAGTGTGTGAGTGCTGGTTGAGGCTAGTAACCACTAATTTTATAATGTTACCATCAGCCAAGTTTTGTTTATTTTTATGTTCGATGGCCAGATCAGAGGAAAAAGTTAGGCTTATTCAAAATTAGGATATTGTCAGATATATGTGATGAAAGGGAGATTAGAAGCACAGTTGAAATTATAGACAATATAAACTCTATAAGGTAAGGATTGAGCTAATAGATAGGAAGCAAGTTGAGGGATTACTAAGAATTTGAAGTACCTGTAATTTCAAAGAACAATAGTGGGAAGAATAAATGAATGAGTAAGCTGGAGGTTATGCTAAAAAAATCTGGAATACATTGTATATAGAATATGTCTCAGTGATGTTCCTGGTGAAGTACTGAACATTTCATCTACATGCGCATAAGTTACATAGCATGATAGAAAGCTTGAAAAAAATAGAATGTGTGTGAGCTAGATGTCTTTGCCTTGAATGAATAAGTAGAGGGGGAGACTTTTAGATACAGTGACAAGAAGTAGGAGAAGATGGCCTAGCCAGAGGGCATGAGTCTCAAAAAAGCAGGAATTTTAAAAAATCATACAAGCTGGAGAAATAATGATCTGAATGTAGTATTACTTATCTAGTAGGACACTAACTCAATTCTAAATTCTGAATGGCAGGGGCTCGTGAAAGAACAAACAGCTTTCACTTGACAGGAAAGACAATGTGCCTATAACAACTGGATTTACATTAAGGCAGAAATTTATGTTTAGTGAGTAGTGTGTTGAAATTGATTGCATTAGGCTGAAACATATTCAGGTCATGACTTTACTAGTGTATGGCTAAAGGAAAAAAATGTTTTTTTCTATTTTTTTGTTTTTTTGTTTTGTTTTTTTAATATATTCTATTGATTATGCTATTACAGTTGTCCCATTTTCCCCCCTTCACTCCCCTCCACCCTGTACACCCTCTCCCACCCACATTCCCCCCTTTAGTTCATGTGTCATACTTATAAGTTCTTTAGCTTCTACATTTTCCATACTATCCTTACCCTCTCCCTGTCTATTTTCAACCTACAACCTATGCTACTTACTCTCTGTACCTTTTCCCCTTCTCTCCTCCTCCCACTCCCCTGTTGCTAACCCTCCATGTGATCTCCATTTCTGTGGTTCTGTTCCTGTTCTAGTTGTTTGCTTAGTTTCTTTCAGTTTTGCTTTAGGTGTGGTTGTTCATAATTGTGAGTTTGATGTCCTTTTACTATACATGTTTTTTCTTTATCTTCTTTTCTTAGGTAAGACCCTTTAACATTTCATAAAATAAGGGCTTGGTGATGATGAACTCCTTTAACTTGACCTTATCTGAGAAGCACTTTCTCTGCCCTTCCATTTCTAAATGAAAGCTTTGCTGGATAGAGTAATCTTGGATGTAGGTCCTTGTCTTTCATGACTTGGAATATTTCTTTCCAGCCCCTTCTTGCCTGTAAGGTCCCTTTTGAGAAATCAGCTGACAGTCTGATGGGAACTCCTTTGTAGGTGACTGTCCCCTTATCTCTTGCTGCTTCTAGGATTCTCTCCTTCATTTTAACCTTGGCTAATGTAATTATGATGTGCCTTAGTGTGTTTCTTCTTGGGTCCAACTTCTTTGGGGCTCTCTGAGCTTCCTGGATTTCCTGGAACTCTATTTCCTTTGCCAGAATGGGGAAGTTCTCCTTTATTATTTGTTCAAATATGTGCTCAATCTGTTGCTTTTCCTCTTCCCCTTCTGGTACCCGTATAATTCAGATGTTGGAACGTTTAAAGATGTCCTGGAGGTTCCTAAGCTTCTCCTCGTTTTTTTTTTCTTTTGAATTCTTGTTTCTTCATTCTTTCCTGTTTGGTTGTCTTTTTCTTCCTTCTGGTCCACTCTATTGTTTTGAGTCCCAGTTTCCTTCCCATCACTGTTGGTTCTCCGTGCATCTTCCTTCATCTCTTTTATGGTAACCTGCATTTTTTTCATCTAATTGGCTTCCAAAATCAACCAATTCTGTGAGCTTCCTGATCACCAGTGTTTTGAACTGTGAATCTGATAGATTGGCTATTTCTTGGTCACTCAAAAGAATGAGTTCTGGGGCACTGATTTGTTCTTCTATTTGAGCCATCACTCTCTCTTTTTTTTTCTGGTCTGGTCGCTCTTGTTGTAGTGAGGGGTGGAGCCTTAGGTGTTCACCGGGGCTGGGCACCCCAGTTGCTAGATTGTGATGTTGTATGTGGGGGTGGGGGTGGGGACGGGAGGGAATAATGGCGGCAGCCCCACTCTGCTGGGATCTCAGTCCCTTCCCTGGGATCCTGGGCTGTGCGCTCTGCCCTGGTCCACAATCGCAGCCTCACTGGGTCTGCCAGTTGCTGCTTGCGTACTCAGGGTCCATCCACTGCGTGCCCCAGATGGCTTACTAGCTCCGGGTTGCCTTAGGTGCCCAGCTCTTCCTGCACTCCACACGCTGCGACCCATGCTCATCTCTGCCCCTTCTACCGGTCTGGATGAATGGGTCTACTTCAACTTCTTGGCTGTCTGACTTCCATTCAGATAAATTCTCTGTCAGTTCTGGGTGTTATTCTGCCTCTAAATTGTTGTTTTTCTCATCTTGGTTGTGCGTAGAGGTATGGTGCGTTCACCTATGCCTCCATCTTGCCAGAAGTTGGAAAAAAATGTTTTTGTAGAACAAAAAGGTTAAGAAAGTGAGAACAAGATGTCAAGTAGGTTCCAGATAGGAAGAAGACCTTTTCCAGGATGCGGGAAATTTTCAGAGTAGAGAGGAGTGAATTAAGTCAGTAGATAATAATGACAAGATAGGACAAACTGAGCTAGATAGATAGATGGATTTTTATCTCAGAGGAACAAGTCACTCCTTTCTCTGCAGATCTTCAGCAATGACTTGTGACATGAACCTTGTGAGTCAGCACTAGTAATGAAGAGATCTGGTGGCTATAGTGAACACTGACTAAAGGGCAACCATGAGTATCTGGGCCCACCACACAAAAGTATGGGCTATAGGAAGTGGTTAGTAAGAAAAGATGGGTCCACTGGATTGGAACAGGTTTGAGAAGAGGGGAGATCTGGGTGATCCTACTGAATCACTGTGTCATCAAAACATGCCTCCATACTGCAATTCTATTTAAACTTTTGTTTGGCACTTCTCATTTTTTTAAATTTGTGTTACTGTTTTTTGTTCATGGGGCTGATGGCCTGTAAACTGTGAAATCCCTGATGGAAGAGCCTATGCTGTAGTTTTTTTCAGTATTCCATGTGCCTAGTATGGGACACAGCACATATTACTTCAATAGGTGTTTACACAATAGGTGTTTGTTTAATGAACAAATGTCTGAATTTAATTGAGACCAGAATTCAGTGGGAAGTGGGATACTGAGCATAAGTTTCAGGGTAGAGCATATAGATGTAAGCACAGGAATGATGAGAAGATAACCTTGGCAAGCAGAGAAACTGAAGTTTTCAAGGCCAAGGAGTGAATATGCTGATACCGACAATCCTGTCAGATCAACGAAAGTCATCTTTGCATATGTTGACAAGCTCTTTCATAAAGATGTGGAAATATGATAAGGGCCACATTTTGGTTTGTTATACTTTGGAATTGAGCATAATAATCATCTCAGGGCAAAATGCTTATTTCCAAAGACTGATTAATTAAGCATTACACAACTGTGTGTTGTCAGTATCAAGTGTTTTCTGTCATCAGATTTCAAAAGAACTTTTTATCTTGTTTCTGCATGGGAATAAGGAAATTCAATAACCATGAATATTTCAAAGTGCTTATAATTAAAACTTCATGTGCTTGGCACAAAAACATGTTTCAAAGATTGAGCCAATTGTTTGCTGATTCTGCTGTCAGTCTGCACCCGTGCATGCTAACAGCTGGCTAGTAAACACTGCATGGCATCGCTTCTCTGCTACCGTGCAAGTAATGAAATCGCTCTTTTTTGAAAAGCATCATTAATATTCAAAACAGAGTCAAATAAATGCTCATGTGGTATCTTCTATTAAGCTTTCCATAAGGGGCAAAATAAGCCACCCTGAGGATGCTGATAAACACATTTTTACCATGTTGAGACACAGAAATAGAATATAAGCAACTAGTGCTAAGGACAACATGGTGGGCTTATTCCTTTCTGGGTGAACCGAAGGGAAGAACAAGCTGTACAGAGTCCTTAGAAATGGGGGTGGGTGTCCTTGTGTAACATTGACGTAGGTCAGTGATGAGCAATAATAGTAACATATACATCCAAAGTAATAAATGCTAGAGGTCACGTACAGCAACTCAACAGAGTCAAAGACAAGGTAAGTAGACCCAAACTATCACCAATATGACGGTCCTGCATTAACAGTAAATTGAAGCCTAGACCCCAAACAAGACAGGTGAATAAGGAAAGCAGTACAGATGCAAATAGATCCTGGATATACCTCGAGGCATTCCCCAGGTGAACTGAAGCAGCCATCGTGGCTCTTTGAGCCATTGTGAAAGGACCTTTGAATCATTCAAAGCAAGGGTTCCTAATTTCCTGTTAGGAACCCGGCTGCAAAGCAGGAGGTAAAGAGCAGGAGGTGAGGAGTGGTTGAGCCAGGGAACCTTCATTGTTTTTACAGCTGCTACCCATCCCTCGAGTTATTGCCTGAGTTCTGCCTCCTTTCAAATCAGCAGCTGCATTAGATTCTCATAGGAGCACGAACCCTAGTGTGAACTGCGCATGCGAGGGATCTAGGTTGCACGCTCCTTTTATGAGACTTAATGCCTGAGGATCTGAGGTGGAGCTGAGGCAGTGATGCTAGTGCTGGGGAGTGGCTGAAAATACAGATTATCATTAGCAGAGAGGTTTGACTGCACAGAGACCATCATAAATCAACTGCTTGCAGATTCATCAAAACGCTATCAGTGAATAACCAGTGACAATTAACCTGCATCTGGTCCATGCTGTACATCGGTCTGTGGAAAAATTGTCTCCCATGAAACCAGTCCCTGGTGCCAAAAAGGTTGGGGACCTTTTGATTTAAAGGAAGCAACTAGAACAAGCAGGGATCACCTACCTTCTACCATGCAATGTACAGAAAGATCATATTCAGAGGTAATTATCAAAGTGCCTTGTTAGAAGCTTGAATCCCTACTTACAGAATTCTACTTAATTGTTCATAATGTTGACCACAGAGAATAGGAAAGCTACTGAGCTTCATTTGTTTCATAATCAAAATGTTCAAGAAGCACAGACCTGAGCTATAATAATTATCATTAAGCAGATGGGAAAATTAATGCTTGGGAGGAAGTGGGAGCAATAGGACCCTTTCCATGGTTCCCTCTTCCTTGTGAGTCTGCAACTTTGGCTGGGTTTACTGCTTTCTCTGAGTGGGCCTCTATGATGTTATTCATTACACTCTTACTGGTGAGTGACTGATTTAAAAGTATTTCTTTTTTTATCCCTGTTCTCTGTTGATTACAAAGCTCCATTTCTGGGGAACAGATTTCATGAAATCATTCCTGATGACAGTGAGCCAAGGTCCATACAATTTACAGTGCAATACACAGTGCCTTTATTGTTTCTTAAAAAATTTATAACTATTTTCTTTGGGTAATGATGCTGAAAGGTAAAGTACTGAAGTCTATGCGATTTTCCCTAATTCATAATACAGTAAGGCCAAGGTATACACTGATTTGGTAGCAAACCACTTTTTATAATTATGCTAAATACCTTTGATTGTATAAAACTGAAGTGTCAAACCTTGACTTCCCCAGTCCTACAGCTGCAGGTACTATTTTATGAAATTATAGACTTTTTGCCACCCACGTGATGGGCCAGTATTGTAATATTAGTCCAAACTGGCTTAATATTAGGAATCATATTCACATCAGTGGGCAGAGTCTAGAACTGGTCTTGCTGTTCTAAGCACCCAAATATCTACCTCACCATAAACACTGGCATCTGCTGCAATTCCTTAACAGTTAGTTTAGTCCCTCTTTGGAGCTTTGCCCAAACTCCCCTCTCCAACTGGATAGAGCCCTAGTTCTCTACTTAGTCCTTGCCAATCCCTCATCTAATAGCTGGACCCTATCTTCAATTACCAGGTGTTAGCTTGGATCTTAGGCCAAACGAGACACACAACCCAGCACTAAGACATTGCCTTCTATTTGAATGCAGAATATCTACTGGAGGACCTTATTCTAATGCCACACTCACTATATTAAAAGCACTGTGACTGGCTCACATTACCCCTGAGTTTACTACATTCACTGATCATTACATTCCTCAGAGCCTAGCAGTAAAGTTGGTTTAATCCCTATAACCCTAACCCAGATCATCTATAGCAGCTTCTTATCCTTCCAAGCTAGCATGCCAGGCAGTTGAAATACGTCTTGGGGGTTGTATTAAAGTTTCATAACTTAAGCCCACTTCAGAGACTAACAGAATCAGAGAAAGGGGGCTCACCTCCTGTGTATACCAAGAAGACAAAGCATTTTCACCAAGATGAATAGCAGGTTCAAGCTCAAAGCAGCTGAGGGCTTGTCATTGTCTAACTTTCCTAGTTCCAGCCCCACTTAGTTGCTCTCATAATACTTTCCAGCTGTAGGCTTAACCCCACCAACTATGAGTCTATAGTTAACTAGCCTGGCAGGATGTGAGGAATCTCATCCTCACAAGTGGGTGGGATCTAGAGTTAGTGTTGCCATCTTAAGCCTGGTATCTCTGGAGGTATGTCTTTAGTAATCACTGCTTCAAAGGCATTCCTTGTTCTGCTGCATTTATGCCTACCGTATATAAATCGCAGTGTTTCCTGTTTTCTTTTTTTTATTGTTTACGCTATTATAGTTCTTCCCACTTTTTCTCCCTTTCCCCACCTCCACTCAGCTTAACCCTCTCCCCTCCCTAAATCAATTCCCATACTGTTGTCTGGGTCTATAGGTTGTGTATAAGTGTTCTTTGGTTAATCCCTTCCCCATCCTTTATCAATTTTTACTATGCATCCCTAGAAACCTGTGTAGACCTTAAAACCCTGATGCAGCCTGTGAAGCAAAGGGTTGTGGGTTCAATTCCCATTCAGGGCACATGCCTGGATTGCGGGCCAGGTTCCCCAGTGAGGGGCGCACAAGAGGCAACCACACATTGGTGTTTCCCTCTCTTTTCCCTTCACTTCCTGTCTGTCTAAAAATAAATACATAAAATCTTAAAAAAAAAAACAAAAACCCTGATGCTCTGATAACATCATGTAAGCCAACTTACCTGAACAGGTGGACCCAATTTCCTTTATGCCTATTTCACAACCAAATGGATATATGCCACCCCAGGCCACTCCTAGCATTCACGATGAACTGATTTTCCATATCACTATACCTCTGTATGCCCACTGTTATGTTCTATACATCATATAAGTCCTTATTCACTATCAACACTAACTGCTCTCAACTGCGTTAATCATGATGACCCTAGAATATTATGATGTGGTTGTTATAACCCTATCAGTGACCAGATCTGGAGCCAAATTCATCCCTATAGATCCATTCTGGTCCTCGCTTTGCTCCAGAATTATTCAAGTTCAGCTTTCTTTCCTTACCCACTGGCCTGTCATTTTTCATACCCAAGATTTTTTATACCTAATCCCCTCCTGCCAAGGGAAGAATAGTCTCTGTAGCTGAGGTACTACCCATGCTATGGAAATCCCTATCCCATATCATGGTTAAAGCACAGTCTGAAAAAAATGATGAATTTGCCAGCAAATATACTTTGATTTTGCTTAAAGAGAGTTTAATTTTCTCGCTTTCTCTCTTTTTTAAAAGCATGGTTCAAATAAGGCTTATCTCTTCTTTCACTGTACACTCCACCACACTGTATTGTCTTATAAGTGCCCTGCTTTGCTCATTTAGCATATCTGCCTAGAGTCTGAATACATTTAGGTTTGTGACAAACCTACCTAAAGTATGTTTAAGGAAGAGTGAAAAGCTAAAATAAGCCTCCAAAAAAGAGCAATTGCAAAGGAAAGAGAATCAAGTTTTCGAATTTATAAATTATTCAAGTATCTATTATTTCAAATTGGCTTAATGTAATACAACATAATGACAATAATATATTTAATATCACATAGAATTAACAAGCTATGCATTTGAATTGTAAGACTCTGTAACAGAATGCAAAAGTATTATAAAAGAATTTTTGAAGGAGTGAAACCATTAATGTAGATAATTCTACTCAGGAAATATAATAATTTTAAATACTAACTCAACACATAATTTTCATTTCTGTTAAGAACAACTAAGAGTCAGAGGGAGGGTTTGAAGAACTTAATGGTCATATGTAGCATTGCTTTTATTTTAGGAGAAATTTAATTTATGTGTTTCAACTGCAGTTAAAAAATGGTACATTGATAAAAAATGAATATAAGACACATTGTTAGTGGTGATATAAATTGGTACAGCTACTATGGAAAACAGTGTGGAAGTTCATCAAAAAATTAAAAATAAAACTACATGTGATCCAGTAATTCCACTTCTGGGTATTTACCCAAGGGAACTGAAAACACTAATATAAAATGATACATGTACCCCTATGTTTTTTGCAGTGTTATTTACAACAGCCAAGATATGAAAACAATATAAGTGCTCATCAATAGAAGAGTGGATAAAAAAGCCATGGTACATATATACAATGAAATATAACTTGGCCATTACAAAGAACAAAATGTTATCATTTACAACAACATGGATGTAAAACATATTAGACTCAGCACTATACCCTCAGCATAGAGGGTACAACACTGAGTCTAGTAAGTCAGACAGTGAAAGACAATTACAATATTATTTCACTTATATGTGGAATCTGAAGAAAATAAACAAATAAACAAAACAGAAACAGACTCATAGATATAGAAAACAAAGTCATGGTTGCCAAAGCAGAGGAACATGGGAGGATGGGCAAGATAAGTAAAGGAGAGTAATTGGTACACACCACAATCTATCAACATTGTAATGAAATTGCCACATAGCCATAAATATTGGGTTCCCCATGACAATCCTGAGGCAAAATTGGAAGATTCTAGAAGTTGCTTTTATTGACAGACTATGTGGGTTCAAATCTTGGTCTCATCACTTAATAGCTGTATGACTTTCAGCAAATCACATAAGCTTCCATCCCCTCCTCTTTGTGCCTTTGTAATTGACCACATCTCACATTTGATTGGAGCATTTATATAAATCTTGTCTCAGGTAGTGGAAGGCTTGGAATGGCAGGGAAGAGATTGCCTGCATGAGGAAAATGTGTTATGAGGAAAGAGATCCTAGGAAACAGATCCTAAAATACAGATGAACATGCAGATATTTATTAAGGAGTGCCTTTGGGATCAACATGGGTGGAAGGGAAGGGAAGGGAAGAAAGCAGGATTGAGTAGAGGGAGAACTTGGTCTCTGATAATCTCAACAGAGGCCTCAATGAATACCATCAAGTGTTTTGAAGCTGGGATGATTCTTTAGAGTTTTCTGAGTTTCTGCAGGAGGGCCAGGCTCTTATACTACCTCAATGATTATTCTCCAGATGAGGGCTGCCCCAGGAAGGGATTGTGATTTTTGGCAAGGTGAATCTCTTCAGGTGAGGAAATTTCTGTTGAGAGCTGAAAATTGAGGGCTACACAGCAGCCAACACTCCTAGCAGTGGAGGGAATAAATCTTTCAGTTTTGAAATCGGGATGTGAGTGGAACATCAGAACATTCACTGAGAACAATTCTACACACACTGGAGCATGACTCAGCTGGGATTTTTAGCAGTTTATTCCCCAAAGATTAAGTGAAGTGGGGCCTTGTATACATATTAATTTCTCCTGGAATTCTCAGATATCTGATGCCTCTCTGGGGCAGAGTCATAATCAGGAGTTTAAATTTTATGTTCTTTTTCCTAGGATTTCAAATTATTGTTCATGTTATTAGATGTTAATGAAATATGCATTGAACATCTAAAATGTGTGAAGCATTTCTCTAGACACTGGGGACACAGCAGTAAGCAAGGCAGACATGGTCCTTGCCTTCCAGGAACCTACAGATCATAAGGGGATACATTTTTCTTCTTAAATAGCAAACCCAAGTAATTTGGTAAATACTAGGCATTTTTCTTCTTGAGGGCTAAACAGAACTAAAACCAGGGAGTTACAAATGGGATACTCCTTAAGTATTTTTTGAGGATATGAGAGACTACAATTTAGTATGTCATTTAATTAAGCACAAAGACTGAATCAGTAATTGGGAGGGGAGACCAGTTGATTTGCTCTTCCTTCATACATCTATTAGTTATGTGACATTCCATAAGTTACTTGCACTCCCTGTGCTTTAGTTCCATCAATTATGTCTGGCAATCTTAGTAGGTAATCTTGCAATATTACTCCATATTCTGTTAAAGCTCAAACATGGTACTTAAAAGAAAATCATAATTATACATTTCTATTTTCAATTTCTTTGTAAATAGCACACCCAGTGTCATCAGGCTGCCCATATTACACTCACATTATGATTCGACTTCTTCATCCAGACTTGAATAGCTTTTATCAGGAGCCTGAAGGTTTGTTTCAAATTAGTATCTGTATTAGGAAAGACCTAGAGTGAGAAGGTGAAATCTAGTATTAGCCTGGCTGGGGAGGAAATGCCCAATCAACTCAGTAACAGAGCTAAATTGAAGCTCAGTAGCCTCTGGGCATAAATGTTAAAATTGAATAATCAAGATTCAATCATTTTTTCTGTCCAATATATTAAGAAATACAGTACAAAACTGAAAGAAATCATAATCAAACTGTGTGTACATCCAGGGCTATTGGATCAAAATTTTAGGCTTAATTAACCAGTCGATACTTTTTTTTCTATATACACTGGTTGTTGTGAGTTACTGGGTAGGTCATGGCAGCTAACAAATAGTGAAATCACAATCAAGCAATTGCTATTTCCCCCTAAGTAATGGATTGGCTATTTTGGAGACACAGCCTCAGAGGCATTTAATATAAATGAAAAGAAAATGAAAAATAATAGCAACTGTCATTTATTGAGCTCTTACAATGTACCAGTCTCTTGACATGCATCCTCTTTTAGCACTCAGATCAACCCTATGAGGCAGGCCTTATTAGTATCTAACTTTTATAGATGAGGAAATTAAGGCACATGGAGGTGAAATAACTTTCCTGAAGTCACAACAGCTGCAAAGTGGTAGACTCAGAATTGAAACTCAGTCTGCTTGACTCATAAGCTCATGCTCTTCTTTCGTGCAAAGCTTCCTCTTACCAAAGCCTGTTCCACCTCACTTCTTGTATACCCCAATACCATAAAATTTGTTATTAGCTTATAATGTACTCACTTGCAGTTGTTGGTGTGTTTTATCTCTAAATACAGTTGTCGGTTGATGGATGAATATGTATGGTGCATTAAAACAATACAACAAGCTCCATCACTAATATTTATTAGGTGCCAGGATTCAGTCGTGGTTCTAACTTGCACACGTGAATTATTTCATCCTCACCACAACATTCTGAGGAAAGTACTACAAGTATCTCCATTTTACAGACAGAACAACTGGGGCACAGAGAAGCTAACAAGTACTTGCTGTTGGCAAACCTACCTGTGGCTTGTTTTTGTACCACCTGGGAGCTGACAAATGGTTTTGACATGTTTAAAGAAGTGGATTACATGAAACAAAGGAAAGTATGTGACAAAAAACCCCCGACAACTATATTCCCTACAAAGCCTAAAATATTTACTTTCCTTTAGAGAAAAAGTCTTCCAACCCCTGGTGTAGAGTCTAAGTCACAGACATACTAAGTAGTAAAACAAAATATATTTATTTTGAATCCCAACCCTCTAACCATGATGTCTATTAAAGTATTCCACCTTAGAGTTTAATAACAAAAATAACAATGATAATATCAGTAACTTTTATTTATTTAGTACTTACTTTGTGTCAGACGCATAAAGATGGACTTTATATATGGTTTCATTTACTACTCAGTACTCTCAATGACGTGCTTTCCACTCATTGTCTCATTCACCTTCCTTTATTTTCACTCTTTTGACAGAAATACTTCCAATTTGTTCAGCTCTCTTATGCTGGCCCCCATGCAATGTAACGCCATGGTGGAAGATGGCCATGGTCATTGTCTGCTCAGAAGTAGATCCCTATGGTCTAAGGTTTTCAGGGTGTTCCCAATTCCCAGGCCAATTATCATCAGGGGCAGACATGTGCCCTAATTCTGGCCAATGAGACTCAAGGAGGGGGTCTTCTGGCCAGGAAATTTTCTGCAAGAGCTTCCCTCATCATTAAAAGGAGATACTACGATTGTTCTTCTTCTCCTGATATTGACTTATTTGGATGTGATGCCTTGATGTGCTACAGACATACTGCTCTGACCCTTAGGGAAGCAAAGTCAACCTAGGGAAGAGGAAAGAGAATTGCAAAGTAGTTGAGCCAACCCTTGGAGGCTGCCTTATCTTATGATTTCTTCTGATAAGAGATCATTTATTTCTTTCTGATTAAGTTAGTTTAAGAATCAGGGGTTTTTTTTGACAACTACTCTCTGTAGTTAATATTGTCCCCATTTTAGAGTTGGTGAAATTCAGCACAGCTTCTTCTGGCAGAGCTAGGATTTGAACCAAGGCCCTTTCTACTCTAATATAATTTCCCACTCTATTATTCTGACTTGACAAGAAGAAAAGAATAAGTTTGACATACAACATTACATTTTATGCAGTTTAGTAACAGTAAAATCTATGTCAGTGCCTAGTCAACTGTCTTTTAGGTATTATAACACTCTCCTCTTCCAGGCCAGTATGATATTACAAAACTCTCATGCCATACCACATAGAAACACATCACTGAAGAAGCTGCCAGACTGCTTGTATTATATGGGTACATAGGAATATTTTGAAAAGATTTAAAGGGCAATTTGTCCTCAGTCTATAACAGAACTCCCATTAATGTGCATTGGCTCACACAGCTGGGTTGGCTTAATACACTTAGTCCTGTACTTTTGCAACTTAGGGCAGCATGCCTCATGTTCTAAAGTTGAATGTCATTTTATTAATTTGCACCATTAGAATGATGTCCTACATAGGAAGATGTTGACATCCCAAAGATTCTCAAATTTTGTGTCTTTTGGCAGTATTACCAGACATAATGCTGAAATGATAACTTCCATTTTAAAACACTGTGCCCTAAAAAATTCAAAGCATCTGTAGTACTTAAAATTTATGATTATAAACAATGAAATACAAAAATCATACACATAAATTTGTCCTTAAGTATATATAACTGATGTTTAAGTATATCATATCCAATTACTCGAATCGAAAATCATAACTTAAGTTCTCACTGCAATTAGTACAATTTACAAGTTCTTTTGATAAATACCTATCCACACACATCTACTCTGTAGTGTGTGTATACAAACACATAAATACATATGTATGCATAAATATATAAATATAATTTCCTTGTTTCTTTCTGAACAGTTTATATTTGGAAACCTAAAGGTAAAATATATGACATCAATGCAGACTTTCAATATTTATTCATTATTCCACTCTAGATATTTAGAACATACAGATTTGCTGGATTTTACAAGTATTTTTAACAATCACTTGAGGTTTCTATATTGTTTTGGTTTGTGAATTTCCATTTGTAGGAGGTTATAATGTCTTTAGAATTTAATTTGCACCAAATTATGTTTTTAAATTTTTAACATTGGGAGAAATTGCCCTGTAATTACTTTGAAGATTATAAATTTTTATGAATCACTGTCTACCATAAATTAAACCAAGATTTTTCTTGATTTTAGTAGCACCATTTCAATTTTTCTTTGATTTGAAAAGTTTCATTCCTGGACAGTGATGACATGAACTGTTAACCAAAGACATGATGCTTGGTTCCCAGAAGCAAGAAAAACAAACAAATAGCTTTTGGCACACCATAATGTAGACTAATGGAGAGGAGCAGAAGAAGTCTCTGAATGTTTACCACAATTTAATGATCTCTCGAAAACCATCCCTTCTTTTTGCCTCAACCAGCAGCCAATATGTTCAGAGAACAAGAAAGTGTGGAAGCACGCACAATGCTCTACAAAAGGTAACATTAAAAATGAGCCCAGGATCTTCCACAGCTGTTTATATTTCCATCCAATATAATACTAACCCTATGTTTTTGACATGATTCCTAAAGTAGACACAAATTAGTTACTGGAAAGTCACTTAATGGAACAACCTGAAATAGTTTGAAAGGTGAGTTTGGTTTTAGAGACTATTCTTCCCATATTATACTTAAAGTATAAAGACATGAGCACTGAGTACCTCTGGGAATAAATCAAAATAATTTGCCATGAGAACTTTTCTGAAGGTTATCAAAGCTAAGTAAGAAATTTATTAACTGGTGAGCATGCTAGCCTAATAATTTTTTATTTCTGGTTTCCTATTATGGCCCACAGGTATATATAAGCATAATGAATTACCTTCAGTTAGCTAAGTACACATTACAGTCTCACTTGGGCACCCTGCTGTGAGCCCCCATAGCACCTTGTCCTTTTCCTAACAGAAAGCTTACCTGGCTACACCGTTGATACTATTCCACTACCTTTCTTAGTACTGCGCTGCCAGCATTTCTGCCACAGACTCATCCAACAAATTGACACAGGAGCACAAATATCTCCAGCCATTCTACAGTGTATCACGAACTTCTTCAAAAACAAATTAGCAGATAGGCCAGGGGCTTTTAAAATTGAATAAATAAAAATGTGTCATTACACCAAGGGGATAGGATTTTAGAAATAATTTCAAGAACTCAAGCCCCTTGGAATGATATTGCATTTTTTCTCGTTAATTTCTTAGCATTTCTTCATTCATTATTTCAAATCACTTACAGCCTGGCAGAAAAGACAGACATTAAAGAAATAATTGCAAAACAGTAAGAAGACTGTAATGACAGGGACATTTGAGGCTACTGTAAAAGTATGAAGCAGGGGACATTACCTAGACTGAAGGATCGTGATGACCTCTCTGAAGAAGTCAACAACACATATAACATTTTTCCTTTATTTTTATTGTTGACACTACTACAGATGTCCCCATTTCCTCCTCTTTCTCCCCCTCTACCAAGTCCCTGACCCTCTTTCTCTCTGACCATCACCACACTGTGTCTATGGGTTATGCATATATGTTCTTTGGTTACTCCCTTCACCTTCTTTTATCCAGTCCCCTCTCGCCTATCCCCTCTGACAGCTGTCTGTTCCCTGTGTCTATGCTTCTGTTTCTATTATGTTCATCAGTATGTTATATACATTAGATTCCACATATAAGTGAGATCATATGGTATTTGTCTTTCTCTTACTGATTTATTTCACTGAGCATAATAATAACCAGGTCCACCCATGCTATCACAAAAGGTAAGGTTTCTGACTTCTGGCCAACACGGAGGTGTAGGTAGATACACTTTGCCTCTTAACACAACCAAAACAAGGACAACAACAAATTTAAAAACAAAAAATAACCAAAATTGCCAGAAAATCAAACTTTATGGAAGTCCAAACACCAAGGAGTTAAAGAGGAAACGTTTAATCACACTGAGAGTAGGGCCAGAGATGGGCATCTGGGGAAGACAGGATGCACAGAGCAAGGCAGCAGCTGAAGGACTGGGTGGGTGAGGCAGCTGGCAGATGGGCCAGTCCCACAAACCAGTCCCTGATTCATGTGTGGATAAACCAGGATGAACAGCTGGGAAGGAAGACAGACAACATGACCCAGGATTCCAGTGCAGGAAACTAAAGCATCAAAACCTCTGACTGTAAAAATCTTTTGGAGTTGGAGCAGCAGGAGAAACTACTAGCCTCACAGGAGAGTTTGTTGGAGAGGCCCATGAGGTCCTACAATGTACATAAACCCACCGACCTGGGAATCAGCACCAGAAGGGCTCAATTTGCTTGTGGGTAGCAAGGGAAGTGACTGAAAGCTGAAAGAGAACTCAGCAAGTGGAATCATTCCCTCTCAAACCCATCCCCCACATATAGCACCACAATGCAGCTGCATGGGTTGACCTGCCCTGGCAAATACCTAAGGGTCTGCCCCTTACAACATAACAGATATGCTGAGACAAAAAAAGTGGCCAAAGTGAAGGAACAGATAAGAACTCCAGAAAAAGAACTAAGCAACGAAGAGATACACAACCCTCTGTATCTATATCAGATACAGAGTTCAAAACACTGGTAATCAGGATGCTCACAGAATTGGTTGAATATGGTAGCAAAATAGAGGAAAAAGTTAAGGCTATGCAAAGTGAAATAAAGAAAAATATACAAGGATCCACCAGTGAAGTGAAGGAAACTGGGACTCAGATCAACGATTTGGACCAGAAGGGAGAAATAAACATTCATCCAGAACAGAATGAATCAAGAATTCAAAAAAGTGAGAAGCTTAGGAACCTCCTGGACAACTTTAAATGTTCCAACATCTGGATCATAGGGGTGGCAGAAGGAGAAAAAGAAGAGCAAGAAATGGAAAATTTATTTGAAAAAATAATGAAAGAGAACTTCCCCAATATGGGGAAGGAAATAGACTTCCAGGAAGTCCAAGAAGCTCAGAGAGTCCCAAAGAAGTTGGACCCAAAGAGGTGCACACAAAGGCACATCATAATCATGTTACCCAAGATGAAAGATGAGGAAAGAATCTTAAAAGCAGCAAAAGAAAAGGAGACAGTTACCTACAAAGGAGTTCCCATAACACTATGAGCTGATTTCTCAGAAGAAACCTTGTAAGCCAGAAGGGGCTAGAAAGAAGTATTCAAAGTCCTCAAAGGCAAGGACCTACATCCAAGATTTATCTATTCAGCAAAGCTATCATTAGGAATGGAAGAGCAGATAAAGTGCCTCCCAGATAAGGTCAGTTAAAGCAGTTCATCATCACCAACCCCTTATTATATGAAATATCAATTGGGCTTATCTTAGAAAAAAGAAGATAATCAAAACTATGAACTGTAAAATGACAACAAACTCACAACTATAAACAACTGAGCCTAAAAACAAAAAACTAAAACTAAGCAAACAACTAGAACAGGAACATAATCACAGAAATGGAGATCACATGGAGGGTTATCAGCAGGGAAGTGGAGGTGGAAGAATGGGGGAAAAGGTACAGGGAATAAAAAGCATGAATGGTAGGTACAAAGCAGACAGGGGGAGGTTAAGAATAGTATGGGAAATGGAGAAGCCAGAGAACTTATATGTAGAACCTATGGACATGAAATGAGGGGGGTAGTGCTGATTGGATGGGGAGTGCAAGGAAGAGGGAAATAAAGGGGAGAAAAAAATGGGACTACAGTAGCATAGTCAATAAAATTTTTTTTATAAATAATAGAAAAAAATTTCCTTCTTTTTTAAGGCTATGTAGTATTCCATAGTGTAAATCCCCATAGTTCTTTTATTCACTCATCTACTGATGGGCACCTGGGCTGTTTCTAGATCTTAGTTATTATAAATAACAGTACTATGAACATATGGGGTGAATTCTTTCAAATTGGTGTTTCAGGATTCTTAGGATATATTCCCAGAAGTGGGATTGCTGAGTCAAAAAGAAGTTTCATTTTTAATTTTTTGAATTCACTCCATTCTATTTTCCACAGTGGCTTCAACAGGTACATGCAAAAAAAAAATGAAACTAGACCACCAACTTGCATTATACACAAGAATAAACTCAAAATGGATAAAAGACTTAAATGTAAGTCATGATACCATAAAAATGCTAGAAGAAAACATAGGCAGTAAAATCTAAGACATCTCTCATAGCAATATTTTTGCCAATATGTCCCCTAGGGCAAGCAAAATAAAGGAAAAAATGAACAAATAGGACTGCATGAAATTAAAAAGCTTCTTCACAGCAAAAGAAGCCTTCAACAAAATGAAAAGGGAACACGCTGTATAGGAAAACATATTAGGCAATGACACATCCGATATGGGGTTAATAGCCAAAATATATACAGAACCCATTTGACTCAACACCAAAAAGACAAACAATCCAATTAAAAAATGGGCACATGACTTGAACAGACACTTCTCCAAGGAGGACATACACAGGGCCCAGAGGTATATTAAAGGCTGCTCAGCATCACCAGCCATCAGAGAACTAGAGATTAAAACCACAGTGAGGTATAACTTCACACTGGTGAGAATGGTCATCATAACCAAATCAACAAACAACAAGTGTTGGCGAGGTTGTGGAGAAAAGGGAACCCTAGTGTGCTGTTGGTGGGGATGCAGACTGGTGCAGCCCCTATAACTTATTTTTTAACAACATCCGGTATAAGGTTTTAAAAACATAAGATTCTCAAAAATATTTATTGAGGAAAGTAGGTATGGCAGTATAATTGCTGGTAAAAGCATTAGATGCTATTTCTCAAGTTATAAATGCAAACAAATACTACCACACTCCAAATATACACGTTTGAAAGTTCACTAATATATCCCTACTCATTTCTGGCATGTCTAGCTACCTGAAATTGCTCTTTCCCATTACTCTGAGTAGAAGGAGCCATTTCACATGTGCATGTGTGCATATATGTATGCAGGTGTGCATTTTGTATTTATACTCATTTTCACTAAGTACATTAGTGCATGTTTCACATTTTTCAGCATCATTCTTCTTGAGACTAGGTTTTCAAATGACATACACTTACTGCTTCCAATGCCAAAATAGATATCTGGAGTTATAGAAAGGAAGAGAACTGATACTTCTACATTGCTTAGGAAGCTCATTGAAGATAATGTTGGAAATTGTTCTTGAGGCAGTACAGAGGTTCATTTAAATCTATCACCACACATTAGGTAGCAGTTTAGGAGTCACTATTTTGGAGGCCTGTTCTTTTTTGAACTAAAAAGGCTTATGAATATTGTCCAAAAATTCCTTATTTCACAGAGAACTGTGAATAAGTCAATAAGCCAGAACGCATTGTCTAAATAGATGAACAATAAAGCCATATAACATGAATAAATGAATTGGGAGATGTGGCATCTTTGGGAATCAGATAAATGTAAGGTATTATGATTATGACTTTTATTTCAGTTCCTTAAATAATCCAAAATCTTTCCCAAGTCAAGTCCAACTTTTCATCTGAATAGCTCTTACTTTGTACTTATATTTATATATTACATATGTGATAGTCTAAAGAAACCTCCCCTGACTGTCAATTCTAAGCTACCCACTGTTTCTTATCCATTTCTTTCCTCTATGAAATATCACAATTAAAAAAAAAACATTTTTATTTATTTGCCCTGGCTGATGTGGCTCAGTAGATTGAACACTGGCCTGCGAACCAAAGGGACACTGGTTCAATTCCTGGTCAAGGCACGTGCCCCAGTTGCAACCCAGGTCCCCAGTTGGGGGAGCAGGAGAGGCAACCACACATTGATATTTCATTACCTCTCTTTCTCTCTTTCCCTCGCTCTAAAAATAAATAAATAGTCTTCAAAAAAAGACAATAAAAAGATTTTTGTTTATTTATTTTTAGAAAGAGAGGAAGGGAGGGAGAGAAACATCACTGTGTGGTTGCCTCTGGTACACCCCCTACTGGGGACCTGGCCTGCAACTCAGTCATGTGCCCTGACCGGGAATCAAACTGGTGAACTGTTGGTTCACAGGCTGGCACTCAATCCACTGAGCCACACCAGCCAGGGCAAAATATCACATTTTAATTATATCTTATTTAAGATGATTAACATATTTTTCCTTCACTCAATTTTAAGGTTCAATAGTGTAAAAATTGAAGCTGTCTGGTTTACTATTAATTCCCAACACCTAGTGCATTGCCTGGCAAATTGTAAGTGCTCAATAAATCCTCATGAATGACTGGGTGCATAGTAATATATCATTGGAACCACAGATTTCATGAAGAAGTAAGAGATGATTTGGGGCAAATTTCTGGGACCAATGCTACTGACTGCCAATCTCTTTTATGTCATTGCTAAGAGATCTTGGATTTAACAATAATGAATGGGGGTATAGTGTTTCTTCTGGAGGTGATGATAATGTTCTCAAATTAGATAGTGGTAAGTTGTACATTAGTTGTAATGCATAACTCTGAATACACTGAAAACCACGGAATCAAACACTTTAAAATTGTGAATTATATAGTATGTATCCTTTAGCAATTATCTTTTTTAATCCATGGAAGAGACTGACCATTGAGAATGTCAACAGAGTTTAGTGATGTGGGAGTGGTCTGACTTTACAGTTCCATAGTCACCAAAAGTACAGTTACATATTTTCAACATTTATACTAAATGTTAGAATAGGGACAATTTCATTAGAAAACAGGAAATTTGCTATTAGTAGTATAAGACTAGTGGTCTAGGGTTTATATCACCAGTGTAGGGCATGCCAAATCCCTGCAGTTATGTGATAATGCTCAGAGTCTTCATGTAGCAATATTTTTAAATTTTATTTTTATTTTTAATTTGAGAGGGAGGGGAAGGGACACAGAGAGAGAGAAAAAAAATATTGATGTGAGAGAGAAACATCGACTGGCTACTTTCTATACAGGCCCTAACTGGGGCCAAATCAGGCATGTGCCCTGACCAGGAATCCAACCAGCGACCTTTCGGTTTGTGAGATGACGCCCAACCTACTGAGTCATACTGGCTGTGGCTCCATGTGGCAATTTTTAAGCTTCCATGACACAGGAAGCAAGGGATGTCACAAAGGATTCAAGTGTCAGTTCACTCATTACCTCTCCTCCACCATTACTTTTCTACTAGGAGACAATTCTATAAGCAGGAAACCGTTGGCAGACTGAAATTTCTGCTCCAAATCCTTCCATCCCTGTCCTCAGGAGGATTTAGTCCTGGGACTTTTCCTTCTGCCTAATCTGCTTTTCTCACTGCCATCCAGACTGCTTGCTAAAATATTTTCAAGGTGAAAGCCTTTCAAAAGAGGCAACCTCAGCCAGAGGCTTTGCTTGGGTATGGAAAGGCACGATCCTGATTTTAAACCCGTACTGTTTCTGTAGGTTCCTCGGTGAAAGCCAATAGCCTCAAAGCCACATGTCAGGGCCCAGGAAGAAGAGCACAGAACACAGGGCAGCAGCTATAAGGAAAGTTCCAGCTGTGTTTTGGAAAGCAGAAGGCATTTTGGTACCAAAATACAACTGAACCTCCAGATCACAGCAAAAAACCTCAATGGACTCTGAGCTTCTAGAGGGCAAGGACATGTCCTGGTTTTCTTTATGTGCCAATTACTAATATCACCTCCTACACCTGTGTAATTATTAATACCTTCTCCTTTTCACTCTCCAAAGTGGCCTTATTTGGATGAGAAGTTATATTGTCACGTTAAATAAATATAACACATAAATGAGTGCTATTTATATTATTATTCTTACTATTATTTCAAGTGGCACCTAGTTCTCTGATTGTTACCTTTTAACAACTTTGAGCTATTGTGACATTTAAATAAAAACTTTAATTCATGTTATCACCACTGTTTAGGTAAATCATTTAACTTTTCAAATTCTATGCAAACATACAAGGAGATAACACAGTAACTGTCTAAAAAAAGAAAGGAAAAAAAGCAGCTTCTTAATAGGGCCATAACATAATTTTCTCAAGACAATGCTGTCTTAAACTAGTTCCTCTCTGTCTCTTTCTGAAGAATCTTAAACAATTTGTAAGATGTTTTCTTCCTTTGTAGCACATGGTAATCCTAATTTATAATGCCAGTTAGTCATATTCTCAGGGATTTAACATACTAATTTACAAGAAATTTCTTAGAGAAATACAGCACATGGAGTTCATTATCACAGTTTTGTTTTTATTGGCTTTTTAAAAACTCATGAGTAATCAGGAAATATAATTAATTCTTTTCAGTAGCAGGTAGTTCTAGAAACCTCTAAAACTCAAATCAGACTATGTTAACCCTTTTAAAAAACAAATGGCTGTTAATATTTCAGAATAAAGTCCCTACTTTGACCCAAACCTTCACTCCAGCTTAGTCTTTTGCTATCCCCATTTACTTCTGCACATCACCTTACAACCACACAAGGGAACAAGTTGTCATTGTTGCCTTATGCTTCTTTGTCTTCTGTGTGCTATTCCTTCTGTCATCAGTGAACTCCTACTCTTGATGAAAGACCAATTCCAAATACTAGTTTCTCTGTGAAAGCTTTCAGAATCCTTGCCTATCCTGCTGCCCCTTTGTTTTAGAATTACGAACTTCACAAATATAAAGGACACGTGGATAAAAACTAGGGGGGGGGGTGGAAATGGGAGGGAGGTGGGGAGGGATGGGTGGGTGGGCTAGGATGGGAGTAAAGGACAGAAAACTGTACTTCAACAACTATTAAAATAAAATTAAAATAAATAAATAAAAGGAAAAAGCAAGCCCCCCCCCAAAAAATAAATAAAATAAAAATACTTGAGGTGTCTTTGTGGGTTTTCTTTTTTAGTACTCTGTAAAATCTGGATGTAAGTCCTTTCATGGATATATTCATTGCAAATACTTTTCTTAGTGTGCACCTTCCCTTTTGGTTATCTTAAATGGTGTCTTATGATGAATAGATAGAAGTTTAAACATTCATTTAAATAAAGACCTATTTGTCAATCTCTGTAAAAAAAAAAAAGGAATTATGAACTTCAAGTGAGGTGAGTGGCCAGAAGGAAGAATGACATTAGAGGAGCGTGTAAGAGCTGTGAATTGCTATGTTGTCCCCATGTCCTGATTGGCAGTGAAAGATTAGCCACAATATTTGCTCAAGGGACGGGATTAAATTCCTGTTCATATTTGCATTCTACCTCCCAGAGATAGCACAGAGCTCCCTCTGGAAGAGCTGTTTCATATATATTTCCAAAATAAAAAAAAATGCAGATATTCATTGTGACAACTACCATCCTTATTATCTATGGCTAACTCCTCCACTAAATGTTTTCATACTATTTTGTTTCCTGGTTATAAAAGTAATATATACTAAATATAATAAATTAAGAAAATAGAGAAAAAATAAAACTGCATATTCCACATATTAAAATATTTCATAATTGGATAACTTTCCTTCCTTATTTTTGGACAACCTAGCTAAAGGTCTATCAATTTCATTTATTTTCTTTAACTTGCATCTTTTGATTTTATTGCTTTTTCTATATGCTTTTATTCTCCATTTAATTTCTCCTTGTTTCTTTATTTATTTGTTGCTTAATCCATTCACCTTTTTCATCCAGCCCCCAACTCCCTCCACTCTGAAAGTTGTCAGTCTGTTCTCTGTATCCATGAGTCTGTTTCCATTTTGTTAGTATATTTTGTTCATTGGATTCCACATGTAAGTGAAAACATATGGTGCTTGTCTTTTTCTGACTCACTTCACTTAGCATAATACCCTCTAGGTCCATCCATGCTGTCGAAAAAGGTAGGAGTTCCTTCTTTATTGTGGTCCAATAGTAATCCATTGTGTAAATGTACCACAGCTATTAATTTCTATTGAATTTTTGGGAATGATATTGGTTAACAAAATTATGTTTCAGGTTTACCATTCTATAATACATCATCTATACATTGTATTGTGTGTACACCACCCCAAGTTTTCTCCTTTCATCATCATTTACCCCCCTTTTATCTTCTTCTACCCCTTGGTAATCTCCATACTGTTGTCTGTGTCTATGATTTTTTTCTTAATTCCTTCACCTTTTTCACTCAGACCCCCAATTTCCCTTTCCTCTGACAGCTGTCAGTCTGCTCTTTGTATCTATGTATGAGCCTATTTTAATTTCATTAGTTTTTTTGTTCATTACTTTCCACATACAAGCAAAATCTTGTAATGTACCACACCATTTTTATCTATTCAGCTACTGATGGGCATTTGGGCTGCTTCCAAATCTTGGCTATTGTAAATAACACTGCAGTGAACACAAGGATGCCTGTATTCATTTGAATTACTGTTTCATGTTTCTTCAGAAATATTCCCAAAATTGAAACCGCTGGGTCATAAGGCAGTCCCATTTTAAACTTTCTGAGGAAACTCCATATTGTATTCCACAGTGGCTGCACCAATCTGCATTCCCACCAACTGTGCATGAGAGTTTCCTTTTCTTCACATCCTCACCAGCATTTATTGTTTGTTAATTTATCGATGACAGGTGTGAGGTGATATCGAATCGTGGTTGTAATTTGAATTATTCTTAGGATTACTAACACTGAGCATCTTTTCTTATGTCTATTGGCCATTTCTGTGTCCTCTTTGGAGAAGTGTTTAGCCAGGTCCTTTGCCTATTTTTTAACTGGATTCTTTGTTTTTGTTTTTGTTTTTTGGTGTTGTTTTGAAACTTCTTTATAATTTTTGCATATTAACCTCATATCAGATATATCATTGGTGATTATGTTCTCCCATTCAGTAAGTTCCTTTCTTCTTGTGGACAGTTTCATTTACTGTCCTAAAACTTTTTGTTTATTTTTTCTTGGGTTGCCCTTGCCTAAGAAGATATATCAGAAAGAACTTGCTATGATATATGTGCCTGGGCCAGGTATCTAACCAGTGACCTTTTGCTTTGTGTGACGATGTCCAACCAACGAAGCCACACTTGTCTAGCCTGCCACTTATTTTTTTTAATGAATGTGTTTTTCTTTTTCCTCTTTTTAAAGAAGAACCTTTAACATTTCCTATAATACTCTTTGGTAGTAGTGAACTCCTGTAAACTTTTCTTCTCTGTGAAGCCTTGTATTTCTCCTTCAATTCTAAATGATAGTCTTGTTGGGTAAAGTAGTCTTGGTTGTAGGTCCTTGGTTTTCATCACTTTGAATATTTTATGCCATTCCCCTTCTAGCCTAAAATGCTTCTGTTGAGCAATCAGCTGACAGTCTTATGGAAGCTCCCTTGTAGGTTACTGTCTTTATGTTGCTGCTTTTAAGATTCTTTCTTTGTCTTTAACCTTTGCCATTTTAAATATAATGTGTCTTGATCTGGGCTTCATTCAGTTCATCCTGTTTGGGACTCTGCACTTCCTGGACTTGTATGTGTTTCTCATTCAACAGGTTAGGGAAGTTTTCAGTCATTATTTCTTCAAGTAGGCTCTCCATCCCTTGCTCCCTCTCTTCCCTATGTTGGGGATTTTGTTATGCTTTGTGTTGCCCAAGAGTTCTTTAAACTATCTTAATTTCTTTTTACTTCATTTTTATTTTTCCTGCACCAATTGGATGTTTTCTGATACATTGTGTTCCAGATAGCTAATTTAATCTTCTCCTTCATTCAACATCCTGTTTATTCTTTCTAGTTTATTCTTCATTTCTGAATGTTTTTTTAAGTGGTTTTTATGTTAATTTTCATGCTGTAGTTCTCACTACTTTCTTCTAGTTCTCACTAGTATCCTTGATTATTGTTACAACCATTTTTTTGAACTCTATACCTGGCAAATTGTTTGCCTCTATTTTATTTAGCTCTTTTTTTTCTGGAGATTTCTCCTGTTCTTTAATTTGGAGCATGTTTCTTTGTCTCCCCATTTTTGCTGCAATTTTGTGTTTGCTTCTATGTATTAGGTAGATCTGTTATGACTCACAGTCTTTATGGAATAGCCTTATTAGTAGGTATCCTGTGGGTCTCAGTGGTACAATCTCCTTGATGATCTGAACTGGGTGCTCCAGGAATGTCCCTGGTGTGGGTTATATGAGTCCTTGTTTTGTAATGAAGTCTTGATTGCTATTGGCCATTGGTACATGAGTTCATCCCTCAACCTGGCTGACTGAGTATCAACCCTGGCTGCAGAGTCCTGCTGCTTTGCAGGAACTGACCACACTAAGTGGAATTGGCCTTAGCAGATATGAAGCCTGTTGAGGTCTACCTTTAGATATGCTATTGGGATCCTGCTCTAATGTTATCTGGAAATGGCCATTGGGTGTCTCTGTTCTAGGGCCTCTTGAGAGGTATTCTAGTTCAAGTCAATGTCAGATACTGACTGTGACTAGTCCTGGGCAACCTGTTTGGAATCACAAAGTGATCCACAATTTGTGGTTGCCTCTGCTGAGCCCAAGTTTGCAAGGGAAGAACCAAGCTCTGCAACAAGACCAGCTCCACCAGCACTGAGTCTGTGGACAAGTCAATGAAAGGCCCAAGGCATCCCAGACCCACTTTTGCCTGCCTAAGCCTGCCAGCCGCCTGTCACACTCAGTCACAGAAAGAGCCTCTGGTGGTACTCAGATTACATGAGGCAGGTTCTCAGTGAGTCACCAAGTAGGGGTGAGTGGTAATCAGTAGATTGATATGGGTTAATTCTCAGTACCATTGCTGGGTCTGAATCCACTCATCAAATGTTTCAAACTTTACCAAGTCTAGCTGCCACCCAGCAGCTGCCTACAGACCTTTGTGCTGGTGTAGGGTCTCAGGAAATTGTCAGAGTGAGGTCAGCAAAGTTAATGAGGCCCAAACAGACCAAGATTTAGTTGTGTAATAGGTGGGCTCTGCAATGGTCAGTGGTGTGAGGGGGGAAAAAAACCCAGTCCTAGAGCCACACAACTCAGTCTGTCTGAGATTCTACCAGGAGCCTGAGCTCAAGAGGGTGGGGATAGTGGATCTCCTGTGAGGGAGAGATGCTGTCGGGCTTTAGGGTGGATAAGTGAGTGGACACTGCCCCACAGCCATACAACTCAATTACTGACAGCTCCTGAGTCTACCCAAACCTTTACTACCCTGTCCAGGCAGTTGATTCCTCATCAGGGTACAAGCTCCACAGGGTGGGGCTATAGGGAGTCCTGATCACAGGGCTTTTGCATTCCTCCAAGCTGATGATGTAAGGAAGGGAGTGCTCCATCTAAGAAAGATGGTGTCCACAGTGTGAGAAAGGGACTCAGCAAAGGGATCCTGGTAGCTTTTCATTTAGCTCTCTCCCCAGAGTCACAAACACCAGTCTCTGTTCATGTGGCTCAGCCTCCTTTCAACCAGAGCCCAAGGTGAGTGTCTGAAAATGAGACTTTATGGATTGGCCCTTTAAGAGGGCTCCTGTGTGTATAGCAAACTCCAGTCTCTCACTGGCAGACAAAAATTCTTGCTAATTTTCACAGCCAAGTGTTATATGTGCACCTGTTCTCTTCTCTGGTGCTTTGAGCTGGGAAGCCGGGTCTGCAGTTGAGACCCCATGCTTCTCAGGGGAAACTTTGCAGCTGAGCTATCTATTCAGAATCTCAGCCACTGCCCACCAATGGGTAGGACTGGGGCCAGCCCTTTTTGTGTCTCTGCCCTTCCTACCAGTCTCAATGTGGCTTAACTGTTCAACTATTCTTTAGTTGGTTATTCACATTGTTATATACTTTAGCTGTAATTCCACTTGGTTCCTGGAAGGAGGTGAGTATACCTTTCACTTACTCCACCACCATCTTTGACTTCCCTGACATAATAGTTTTCTAAGATATTTCTTCTTTTAGGAAATAAAGAACAAACTGACAGTGACCAGAGCGGGGAGGGGGACAATGAGAGAAAGAAGGGCAAGAGTCAAGGAACATGTATAAAGGACACAGACAAAGACAACAGGGGTGATTGAATGTGGAAGATGGGGGAGGGTACAGCAGGAAAGAGTAATGTGGGAAAAATAAGGAGAACTGAAACTGAACAATAATTAACAAAAAAAGCCATAAGAAAAAGAAAAGATATTTCTTCTTTTATATTACAGGTGTTTACAGGTATAAATTTCCATCTAAATACTGTTTTGGTGGCATCTAATAATTTTTATAAATATTATGCCCACATTTATTTTCATCTCCACATATTTACTAATTTATATTGATATCTTCTCCATCATTGATAAAATATAGTGTACTATTTAACCTCCACATATAATAATCACCAAAATTTCCTTCTGTTTTTAATTTCTAATTTTACTCCAGTATGATCAGAGAACATATTCTGTACAATTTCAGACATTTTAAATATATTAAAGCATGTTTTATGGCTTACCACATGTTGTATCCTGGAAAATGCCTCATGAATTGAAGAATGTGTATTCTGCTATTGTGTGGTGTACAATACTATAAGTATCTAGTAAGCGTAGCATTATTCAAGTATTCTATTTATTTACTAATCTTTTTAGTTGTTTTAGCCATTTTTGACAGTGGAGAATTGAAATCTTTAACTATTACTGTTGAATTGTCCAACTCTTCCTTCAAATCTATAGATTTTCCTGTACTTTGGGGTATGTATATGTTCATAACTGTTTTATATTTCTTAATAATTGACTCATTTTTATTATAAAATGTACACTTTACCTCTAGCAACTCATAAAAATTTTATTTTGTCAGTAATTAGTGTTGATATTTCTGCTCTCTTAAAGTTGCATGGCATATATTTCCCCAATTTTCTCTCAAAATATTTGTATCTTTGAATCTAAAATATATCTCCTATATACAATATTTTTGCATCTTCTTTTTTATTCATTCTGACAATCTTTGAATTTTTACTTCAATTGACTAATCAATAGATATTTAATGTTTTCATTGATATCTCTGGATTTATGTCTGTCATTTTGCTTTTCATTTTCTATATCCTTCATGCCTTTCTGTTACTCTCATGCTCATTTATTGGCTTTTTATGTGTTATGTAAATATTTTCTAGGGTAACATTTTAATTCATTAATGGTATTTTCATTATCTTTTTCCTAAGAAATTGCTGTAGGTTCAGAATCAACTTCAGATTTACAGTAAACAAATTTCAGTGTGATATAGAAAAGTTATCACTCCTATATAGCTCTGTTCCCTTCTTCTACATGGTGCTATTATTGATATACATATTACATATATATGTTAAAAACTCAAAAATATATTTTCTAATTATAAATTTATATGATTTTGTATTTTAAATAAACTGAGCAAAGAAAAGAGATCTAGCATTTTTTATATTGGTGGCTTTCTTACTTATATTTGTGGTTCTCCTCACTTCTAACTGTGGATTTGTTACCATCTCTTGTCATGCCCTTATTCTTTTGAAGATTTGTTCTAACATACTGCCCTCATGTCCCTATTTGCAAATACAGTACATTTTTATATGCTGTAGGCAGTGGTGTCCAACCTTTTGGTGTCTCTGGGCCACACTGGAAGAAGAAGAGTTGTCTTGGGCCACACATTAAATATATAATCACTAACAAAAACTGATGAGCAAAAGAAAGTTTTAAGTAAGTTTACAATTTTGTGTTGGGTTGCATTCATAACCATTTGGGCCTCATGCGGCCTGCAGGTCGGACACCCTGCTAGACCCCTAAATTCTGTTAAATTAATATTTTATTCAATTTTTTAATTATTATTTTTATTTTTAAAATATTTTATTTATTTATTTTTAGAGAGAGGGGAAGGGAAGGAGAAAGTAAGGGACAAAAACATCAATGTGTGGTTGCCTGTTGCGCACCCCTACTGGGGATCTGGCCTCCAACCCAGGTGTGTGTCCTGACTGGAAATCAAAGCAGCAACCCTTTGGTTCACAGGCTGATGCTCAATCCACTGAGCCACACCAGCCAGGGCATATTTTATTCAATTGTTTTTCAAATCACTTGCAACTATATTACCTTTTATCATTTCTTACATAATTACTATTGGCAGTGCTCTTTGTTTTGTGGGGATTTACATTTTCATCTGTGTTCACTTGTTTTGAGCATTAAGAATTTTCTTCCCTATTTTATTTTTGTAAGGAGGATCTTCTTGCAAAATCTCTCATGAATTTTGTTTATCTGGAATGTCTTTTTTGCCTCCATTTGTAGTTTCTCTGACTGTAATATTCTTGGTTGATTGTTTCTTTTTTTGTTTTTTTCAGTACTTTGAGTATGGCACCTGAATGCCTTTCAGTCTCCATAACTTCTTATGAGAAGTCAGACATGATTCTTACTGTGGTTCCCTCGTTCATGAGTCATGATTTTCTTCATGATTTCAAGGTTTTCTCTTTGTCTTTGAATTTCAGCATTTTGACAATGATATTTCAGGGTATAGATCTCTACTTTTATCCTGCTTAGAATTTGTTGAGCTTCTTAGATTTATGTATTTATTCAAACAGGGTAAATTGTCAAGCATTATTTCATTTCCTCTTTTGTCTCTATCCTTTCCTTATTGTACATAAGTGTGCTTACTTTCCCACATTTCTCTAATGTACTGTTTATTTTCATTCATTCCTTCTCTTTTTTTGAGACTGCAAAATTTCTATTGATCTTTTCGAACCTCCCCCTAGCTTATTTATTTCCAGAATCTCCCTGTTAAATTTCTAGATGGCCTTTCAATCTCATGCCTACCCCAAAAATGACTACAACCTCTGATTAGCAAAGTTGAAAGTTTTCAGCATTTGTCCCTAAATATGTGTTTTTCGTCCTCATGGAGGCCCACACTAGCAATAAAGCTGCTATTTCTCACAGCTAACCCTATCCTGGTATCACAACTATTCTGACTGAACCCTAGGGGAATGGGAATGGCCTCAGGCGAGAATATCATAGACTCCTACAGTTCTTAATTCAATTTCAGCAGATTTTTTGTGAATAAACTCCTTTTAATATGTTGTTTGCCTTAGGTCAATTTCCATAACCTTGAAATGCTTGTTATCAATCATTTCTCCAGTTTTGTAGCTTTTGGGGAGGATCAGATTTTCTAACTTGTTCATTCCTTTATAGACATAAGCATCCTACTCTCTATAAGCATATTTCTTACATAATTGATAACTGCATGTTAATACTTTGTATTAAAGCATCATTATTTATTTATTTATTTATTTAAACATCAAATCTTGGCAATTTAGGTTCAATTTTTTGCCTTTATAAAATGCCATGAATATCTTTTGCTTGTGAATCTCTCTATCCTTAAAGCTATTTCTGTAATTGGAATTATTGAGTCAAAATATAATTTTATAAAGGTTAGAAATACATCCATTGGTTGTCTCTTGCATACCTCCTAAATGGGGACCAAATCTGCAATCCAGGCATGTGTATACACTGACTGGGAATCAAACCAGTGACCTTTTGCCTTGTGGGAGATGCCCAACCAACTGAGCTACACCTGTCAGGGCCAATTCTTAAGTTTTCAATTTTAATTAGGTCACAGGAATACCTTTTGACTTTCAATGACTACAAATATGAAGTTCCTTCATAAAGTAGTAATCTAACATTTACAAAATTGAAAAAGAAAAATGTGGAGAATAAATTACATTTTTAAACATTTCATTTTTATTTGAATACTTTCTGAATAGTTACTAAAATACATTTAATATTCTCCACTGTATATACACATTGTATGAACTCGATTGCGTTTTTGAAATGATGGTTCTGAACATTTTCTTCTAAAGTCCCTTTCCCATAGATATTTTTCGTTGTTTACTCTTCTTTATCTATGATGGATTGAATCCAGAAAGGTAACCAGTCCATACTATACTACAGTACTTTGTCCAAATTTATAACAATGTCCTTGACAGTGTTCACTCAGAAATGTCTAGTAATATTTATTAAAAACCTTTAAGAAATTGGGCTTTCTTTTGGAACTAAAGGTTTTACCTGATGTTTCTGCTTCTTATGTCCCAGTACAATCCACTCAGCTCACAATAGCCAGAGTGATCTCTACAAATTCTGATTATGTGATTCCCCTTTTTAATATAATTTAATATGTGGTAGACTAAGAGCTACACCGGATGTGTACCCCTTTTCAATGACTTTGTTACTCCTTCTTTTTAAGAGGGAAAGACTGTTTCCCCCACCTCCTTGAATCTGGGTAGCTTTCTTCCTTGTTTTGTGCCAAAGAATGTGATGGAAATGATGTAATACAAGTTCAGGAACCTTGGCTTCAAGTGGCTTTACAGCTTCTGTTTTCAGAACCTTGGAATAGTGCCCAGTTTGTCATGTAAGGAAGCTGGTCTAGTCTACTGAAGGATGAGTGAACATGCTGAGTGTAACACAGGCTTCAGAGCCAACAACTATCAGAAACTGCTAGATATGTAAGTGAGGCCATCTGGGAACTTGCAGCCCATCAAATCCTGCAGTGGAAAGCTTCCACATGAATTAGCCCGGGAAAAATCAGCAGAGGATCTGACCAGTTAACTCACAGGATCATGAGCAATACCATATCACATAATTTGAAGACACTAAGTTTTAGGGTTGTTAGTTTAGTAGCAACAGCTACCTGATAGAAGTGACTTCTCATTCAACTCTGTATTTTATTCTAATTTCTCCCTTTTGCCTATAAAACCCTCCATTATCTAGCATTGCCTCTGAAATATCTTTTCCAATACTATTGTTCTTATTCTAATCACAATCCATCTAGTTACAAAATATGAAGCATAGAATTGTCCTTGACATTTCTCTCTTCATCAACATCCTGATGAGCAAGCAGGTTTTCTTGTCACCAGTCCAATCATGGCCAGAGACCAGAACATGAACCATGTCTCACAAATAAAAATAGGCCAGGGTGTTAAGCCTCAAATTATTCCCACTGGCAGTGAAAATCAAAGCAAATACATCCTGACAGTTTATCAGCATAGGTAATCTAAAGTTTGCCAAGATTTATGATGATGAAAATACTTCATTTTATAATGGTATGAGTAAACATGTATTTGCATAATTTATTTTATTTTTTAAGATTTTATTTCTTTTTAGAAAGAGGCAAAGGGAGGAAAAAAGAGAGGAAGAGAAACATCAGTGCATGGTTGCCTCTTGCACACCCCCTACTGGGGACTGGCCCACAACCCAGGCATGTGGCCTGACTGGGAATCAAACTGACAACCCTTTGGTTCACAGACCAGCACTCAATCCACTTAGCCACACCAGCCAGGGCCATTTGCATAATTTTCATGGAAGGCAATTCAGCAATATGTCTTCAAAATTAATATATTTATATGTCTCAGAAATAATAATACTACTTCAAATAGTTTTCCTAAGGAAATAAATGAAAAGAGGAGCAAAGATATATGTACATTAGGATTTTTATATTAACAATGCATTTGAAATCATCAAAATGTATATCAATAGGAATTTACTAGATATTTAACATCAAAACAATGGAAAAGGAGGTAGTCATTAAGTCTTGACAGAAAACAATTTCCAAGATAAGTTGATAAGAAAAAAGAAAAAAGCCATAGCATATAAAATATGTTCATTATTGTTGTGTTTTTTACATATACAGCACACATAGCCATCTGCCATCACTAGTTGAAAGTGCATTTCAGAAGATAATTAAAGCAAAGCAAATGTGGAAGTTAAAGGAAGGGGTAACTTGTTTTTTTCTCAGCATGGGCATGTTAGAGGAGTGGTGGGGCCCTGGGATCAAATGAGGGAGATATAGTTAAAGGTATTTTTATTCATTAGTGAGAGGTGAGCTGGCCCCCATCTCATGCTGGCTCACTGAACACCTTTGCCGGCTTCTTGTGGAGGGTCAGGAGAACAGAGAGCTATCTAATAGCTGGTCTTGTTATCTGCATTGTACTTCAATTCAGCAAAATTTTGCCAATTTTTACACTCTGGTCAGAGTTCTGCTTTGGGGAAATGTAGGGAAAAGCACATGGCCATGCCTATGAGAAAGGCTTTGGAAAAGGCTGTTAGGAGGTAATAGGAGGTAAAATTCAGGATTTGGGGCAAAAGTTCATAGCAAAGCAGCTAACTATGGTGATGTGCAGGAATGTTCCATGGTTCACACTCTGTCAGTCCCAGAAGTGTAGTATGGGGAGGAGCTTCTAAATATATTGGACTTGCTCAAGTCAAACCACCTAGGATTTAAACTATCCTTGGATAATAAAGAGAAGTACAATTTCTGAAGACTGGGGAATTTAAAGTGAACAACAAGATGACTCCTTATCAATGTTTGTTATCATGAAAATAAAATGACTTTTGAAAAAAATTTGTGTGTAAGAGCATGTGGTTCAGGTAACACATCAGAAGGGGAACTGACTATTCTCAATGAATTTATATTTGGAGATAGGATCTACAGTTTATTTGAGCTTTCTGAGGAAGATGTTAACAACCCATACTTGTGAGATATGTCCCCTCAAAAACATTATATGCAAAATAAAAAATAATTTCATATGAATTTGTTGGGAAGAGCATGAGCTCTCCTCTCTAATTATAACATCAATGAACTATAGAAATAATGTATGATAAGAAATATTGTTATTGAGAAACTTGTATTAAAGGTCCATATGGTTTGGTGTCTCCCTATGATTTACTTCAAATCTGATCCTTCTATCTCTCCTCAACACTACCTATCATGCAGTCTGTCAATAGAAGCAGATGTAAAATCAGCTGCTCACCAACTAAGTGGCAGCACCATAAACAGGATGCTTGGTACTTATGTATAAGTAAGATAAGCAAGGATACCTTCTGTGGGGTTTCTAAGCATGGACTCTTGGCTTGGTAGACAATCACAGGCTGAAAATCTGTAGAGAAGTGACTAAGAAGGGCATGAATATTGTACAATGTTAAAATACTACCAAAAGAAGACAAATTTCATATATATCCATATATATAGATTTCAATAAAAGGAATCTAGGAATGCAAGTAATATTAAATAGTACTTTTGGACCATAAGACGCACCTAGGATTTAGAGGAAAATAGGAAAAAAAAATTTGAAGCAAAAAATGTGGTAAGATACTTAATAACATAAATAACATAATATTTCACCAATGTAAATGTAAACAGAACTCAACAGCAACATTAAAAACCATTATTCCTCCCAAATTTGGAGGGGGGGGGCATCTTATAGTCTGAAAAATACGGTAATATCTACATCCCAAGCACTGTATGTGGTAGGTAATAGATATTTTTTAAGATTTTATTTAGTTATTTTTAGAGAGAGGGGAAGGGAGAAAGAGAAGGAGGGAAACAACAATGTGTGGTTGCCCCCTACTGGGTAACTGGCCCACTACTCAGGCATGTGCCTTGACTGGGAATCAAACTGGTGACCCTTTGCTTCACAGTCTGGTGCTCAATCCACTGAGCCATACCAGCCAGGGCAGTAAGTGATAGATATTATTCAGACTTTCATGCCAGTTAGCTTCAGTTTAGGTCATGTTTGTGAAAGGTACATGGGGAGAATGAATGGCAACAGAAAGAGAGAATGCATATTTTCTCTTCTTTCTTACATTTCTTATAAAGCCTCTGAGTAAGTCTGAAACTTACTGGGTGATGTAGATGTCTGGGTTCTGCTTGACAGTGCAGTTCCAGGGGTCATGTGACCACTTTGGCTCTAGTGTTCTTGGTAGTACAGTGCTTGTGGGCAATGGATCGAGCAGCAGCAATAACAGTGATGGGTGACTCTGGATCCTCTGTATTTTTCAGGATCAGTAGAAAATGAATGATTTAAAGTATATAGCTTCCACTGAACAAATTTACAAGACTGACATAATAACAGTCTTAGGACATCCCAGAAATGACAATGCCTTCCATACTTAAATTTGAAAACAGGTAGATGTCTGTGGAAAAATGTGAAAACATTTTTAGATGCCGTACAAGCAAAACAGAAGACTACTATCTTACAAGGTCATGGCTGGCTCATAATCACTTCTCTAATCAAGTTCACGGGAAAGGCAAAAAGAGGAAGCCCAGGAAAAGCAATTTCCTTTTAAGTGAGTCAGAGGTTACAGTAATTGCTTCACTCCTCTTTCCTTGGTGATAACTTTATGACATGGCCACCCCTAATTAAAAGTAAGGGCAGGAAATTTAACCTTTAGCTGGGTGTTCATGTGCTCAGGTAAATTCACTGACTTTAAAGAAAGATAAGGCTTTTATTGACAAATAGCAATCACTTCTACAATATGTTCAAAAACCAATTTCACAGTGATAAACTTGTATCTAAACTACCTAATAAGGTTTCCATTTCCTGGATTCCATAGTTCTCCCAGCCTCTAGAACTAATTGCTTATAATCCAGAATTCCTACTTCTAAGAATGTAAATCATGTTAGAAGTATTGAGCAAACTCCTACTACATGTTCAGAACTCTCCTGGTAGCTAAAGATATAATTTTGAATAAGACAAATACTATCTCTGCCTTCAAGGAGCTTATTTTATACTGGGGGGGGGGTCTGATGATAAAGTTAAGATACTACAAAATAGGAATAAATGATAGCAAGAGAAAAAGCAGACAGCACTCGCTCCTAAAATATATCATACCTAAGTCAAAATTGCAAATGGAGGCACTGTGTATAAGAGTTAGATATATAATTATACATACTTTATAAAAGTTTATGAAATACTCAGAAAATTAAGAGTTTACAATGCTATACACAGGCTATAACAAGAGACATAGAAGGACACAGAAAAATCCACTTCTGGGTATTTATCCAAAAAGACCCAAAACACTAAATGGAAAAGTAATGTGAATCCATATATTTATTGCAGCATTACTTACAATAACCAAGACATGGAAGCATCCTAAGAAATGGTGCATATATACAACAGAATGCTTCAGCCATAAAAAAAATAATGAAATCTTGTCATCTATAGCAACATGAATGGACCAAGAGAGTATTATGCTAAATGAAATAGGTTATACAGAGGACAAATGCATGATGATTTCACTGATGTGTAGAATCTAAAAAACAAAATAAGAAAATAATCACAACAGAAACAGACTCATACATACAGAGAACTCTTTGAGGGTTGTCAGATGAGAAAGGGGATGGGGGATGGGTAGAAAAGGTGAAGGGGATAATAAATACACATTGGTAGTTAAAGAAAAGTGCAGCATATGGAATATAGTCAATAATAGTATAATAGCTATATATAGTGTCATGGGGATACTAGATTATCGTGATGATCATTTTGTAAGTTATACAAATGTCTAATCTTAGGGTGATTCACCTAAAACTAATATAATATTGTAGATCAACTGTAATTAAATTTTTTTAATTAAAAAAAGCTAGTAGCCCTGGCTGGTGTAGGTCAGTGGATTGAGCGCAGGCTGCGAAACAATGTGTCGCAGGTTCGATTCCCAGTCAGGGCACATGCCTGGGTTGCAGGCCATGACCCCCAGCAACCACACATTGGTGTTTTTCTCTCTCTCTCTCTCTTTCTCCCTCCCTTCCCTCTCTAAAAATAAATAAATAAAATCTTTTTTTAAAAAGCTAGTAAATACATACATAAAGAGTGTGTGATGATATAAATTAAATTTCTTTAATTCCAAAA
The DNA here is from genome assembly GCF_019186645.2 of Phyllostomus hastatus. NCBI lineage: Eukaryota > Metazoa > Chordata > Mammalia > Chiroptera > Phyllostomidae > Phyllostomus > Phyllostomus hastatus. The sequence goes on along the minus strand of NW_025333841.1, from coordinate 3,117,679 downwards.
ATAGAAACAAAGATAGATGACATTCTCTGAGTACAGGAAACAAAAACAACAAGAACCTAACATGTCAAATTTTTAAAAAAATAGAAAAACAACAGATTACTTTAAAAACTTCAATAACAGGCAATATACACTGAAATTTAAAAATTCACAGAAATAAGCTATAATGAAAATAAATATCAGAACCTGTAGGGTATAGGTAAAACATTGATTATAGAAAACCCATAATGTATGTCAGTAAAAAAGAAATAATAAAAGAAAATTTAAACAGGCATCTAGAATAAATTAGATAACAATCAAATAAATAAAATCAGGAGAGTATTAATAAAAATAAAAGTAGAGCCCTGGATGGTGTGGCTCAGTGGATTGAGCGCAGGCCTGTGAAGCAAAGGGTCTCTGGTTCGATTCCCAGTCAGGGCACATGCCTGGGTCAGGTCCCCAACAAGGGGCACATGAGAGGCAACTGCACAATGATATTTTCTCCCTCCCTTTCTCCCTCCCTTCCCCTCTCTAAAACAAATAAATAAAATATTTTTTAAAAGCAGAAATAAGTAAATCAGAAAAATAGCAAGAAACTAATAAATAATTCTAAATTAGAATTGGTTAATTAAAAAAATAAAATAGGCAAATCTTCACCTAAATTAATGAGGAAAAATAAAAGAAAGCAATATGAAATAACAAATGATAATAGGGAGATAATCATAAGAAGAGATAAAATTAAAATAATATAAACTTTTTAAAACTTTATGCTAACAAAGGTAAAAAATTGAATGAAAGAGATAATTATCTCCAAAAAGTAGTTTAACAAAACTGACCACAAAATTCATAGAAAATTAAAGCAGACTAGATTTTGCTGTGTATAATGTGCAGTTTTTTGCCCAAATTTTTGAGAGGAAAATAATGGTGTGCATTATACATGTGTATGACTATATACCATGGGTACAATAATCTCATGTGTAATGGGCACAGAAATGTAAGTACACATTATACAAGGGAAAATATGATAATTTCCAAAGAATTTGAGAAAATTATCAGAGAAATTATACCACTTAACAAAAACAAAGTCCAGTTCAGATTATTTCAGTGGAAAATTGGATCTAGCTTTTTTAATTTTTAATTTTTTAATATTTTTACAAATTTTCAGTTACAGTTGATATACAATATTATATTAATTTCACGTGAACAATCCAGTGATTAGATATTTATATAACTTACCAAGTGAGTAAGTTATATAAATGAATATATTTAATTGGTCTCAATGAATTTATTACACACTGACACCATACGTAGTTATTACACTAATATTGACTATATTCCTTATGCTATACTTTACATCCCTGTCACCATTTTATAAATACTGATTTGTGCTTCTTAACCCATTCACCTTTTTTTTTAATCCTCAGCTAAGGACAGCTTATTGATCTTAGAAAGAGGAGGAGCAAGTAAGAGAGGGAGGGAGAGAAACATTGATGTGAGAGAGAAATAGCAATCTGCTGTTCTGGCATTCTCTCTGACTGGGGACCAAACCTGTAACCTAGGAATGTGCTATGACCAGGAACCAAACCCACAACCTTTTGTTTTACTGGAAGACACTCCAACCAACTGATCCACAGTGGACAGAGCTAATCCATTCACTTTTTACCCATTCTCCCAAACCCCCTTCCCTTTCACAACTGTCAAAATGTTCTCTATATCTGAGTCTGTTTCTGTTTTATTTATTTTGTTTAGATTCCACAAATAAGTTAAATCATGGCATTTATCTTTCTCTGACTTATTTCACATAGCATAATACCCTTTAGGGCCATTGATGTCATAGCAAAAGGTAAGATTCATTCTTTTTATGGCCAAGCAGTATTCCAGTGTGTGTGTGTGTGTGTGTGTGTGTGTGTGTGTGTGTGTGTGTAATCTCCCTTCCTTTTTATCCATTCATCTATTGGTGAACACTTATGTTGCTTCAATATCTTGGCTACTGTAAATCATGCTGCAATGAACATTTGGATGTGCAAGTCTTTTTAAATTAGTGCTTTGGTTTTCTTAGGATACTCAGAAATGACATTGCTGTGTCCTTTGTCATCTCTTGTTATAGCCTTTGCTTTAAATTCTATTTTGTCTCATGTAAATATTGCTACCCCAGCTTTTGCTTTTCATTTCCATGAAATCTCTTGTGCTAGCCCTTTACTCTCAGTTTGTGTCTTTTGATCTAAAGTGAGTCAGCATGTGTGAGGGTTTTCTTGTTTTTTTAATCCATTCAGCCACCTTATGTCTTTTGATTCAAGTATGTAATCCATTTGCATTTAAAGTAATTATTGACAGAGATCTATTTATTGTCATTGTATTATTCATATTTTTGATCTTCTTAAAAAAGACACTTTAACATTTCATGTAATACTGGTTTGGTGATGAACTCTTTTAGCTTTTCTCGTCTAGGAAGCTCTTTATCTGTCCTTTGATTCTAAATGATAGCTTTTCTGGGTAGACTAATCTTGGTTATAAGTACTTGCTTTTCAACACATTGAATATTTCATGCCAATCTCTCCGATCTACAAAGTTTCTTTTGACAAAGCAGCTGACATGTCTTATGGTAGCTCCCTTTTACATAAATAATGGCATTTCTCTTGCTGCTTTTTAGGATTCTTTTCTGTCTCTAACCTTTGGCATTTTAAATATGATATGTCTTTGTGTGGGCTTCTTTGGGTTCACCTTGTTTGGGACTCCCTGTGCTTCCCAGACTTGTATGCCTATTTCCTTTTCCAAGTTAAGGAAGTTTTATGTCACTATATTTTCCAGTAGGCATCCGATTTCTTGTTCTCTCTCTTCTTCTTCTGGCACCTCCATGATGTGAATTTTGATGAGCTTGAAATTGTCTCAGAAGCTTCTTAAATGATCCTGATTTTTTTATTCCTTTTTTCTTTCTGTTGTTCCGATTGGTTGTCTTCTACTATCTAATCTTCCAAATTGCTGATCCTATCCTCAACTTCATTTAATCTGCTATTGATTCACTTTAGTGTATTCTTCATTCTAGTTATTTTATTCTTTATTTCAAATTTGTTTCATTTTTGTTCTCTATCTCCATTTTTATGTTTTCCATCTCTTTGTTGAAGTTCTCACTCAGTTGATCTTTTCTTCCCTTAAGTTCATAGAGCATCCTTATAACCAGTGTTTTGAACTCTGAATCTAGTAGATTGCTTGCCTCCATTTTGTTGAATTATTTTTCTGGAACTTTTGTCCTGCTCTTTCATTTGGGACATGTTCTTTACCTTCTCATCTTAGCTGCCTCCCTATGTTTGTATATATGTATTAGGTAGAAACACTATATCTCCCAGTCTTAGCAGAGTGGCCTATGTAGTAAGTGTCCTGTAAGTCCCAGTGGTGCAGCCTCCCTGGTCACCTGAGCAGCGTGCTCCAGGTACAATCCCCTGTTTGGGCTGTGTACATCCTCCATTGTAGACAAGCCCTGGTTGCTGTTGGCATATTAATGAGAGGGATTGACCTCCGGGCTGTTCGTCTGCAAGGAGCAGGCATGACTAAAGCCTAAAGTGAAAGAGTTACTATGAAGGGACTCACCCCACTGAGCAGGTCTCATATCAGCAGGGCACTGGTGCCCACCAAGTTTGTCCCTTGAGTGTTGCTTATGTAGGTGGTTGTGTGGTACTCCAGCAGGATCTGAAGCTGTCTACCAGGCACAATGGCTCTGGGAACCTCTTAGGGGGTGCAGGCCAAGACCAGCTATTGCCTGTACCTTGACTGGGGCCCCCGGCATGAGCTATAAGGCAATATGAAGATGGTTGCCACTTGAGCTGGGCTTGGCGGTACCCAGAAGAGGCCTACCTACAAACTGATGCTGGCTGCCACTAACGTCAGTCTTGGGAATGCTTAGCAAAAGACATGGGGCATGCAGAGGCAAGATGCTGCTCTTTTAAAGTTTGTAGAAACTTTGGGAGATTTTAGAAAAGTCTGAAGCATGAGTCAAGACAAGTCATTTGTATGCAAAAGCTACTGGGAGAGGTTTGGGTGAGCTGGTAAGTTAGATGGGGTAGGGTCTCAGGGAATCACCAGGGTTGGGCAAACAGTGTGACCAAATTGCTAGAGATTCAGATGTGGGCCTATCTGACCCTGGAATACTAGGATTCAGTAAAGGAACAATAGCCTCTGCCAACACTTTTGTCTGGGAGAAAGCTGCCCCCTCAGCTCTCACCTTGATACCAGACAATTCAGTTTCTACCTTATGTCCTCGGCAACTTTTGAGCTGTTGCCCCTGTGCTATAGTTCAGAGTGAGTACGCTCAAGTAAGTCCATGCTGGTCCTTTAAGAGGAAGTGCCTAGGCTCTAGAAGCTTCTGTCATATGCAGCCACAATCCTGTCTGGTTTTCACAACTAGAAGTTATGAGAACTCCTTTTCTCGGCACTGGAACCCTGGACTTGGGAGTCTGGTGTGGGGCTGGGACCGCTTGATCCTCAGTGGGAGACCTCTGCAGACAGAAATTTCCCTCCTGATTTTTAACTGTTGCATGTGGTTGTAGGACCAGCTCATTTGGCATCTCTGCCCCTCCTACCAGTCTCAATGTGGCTTCTTCTATATATCCTAAGTTATAGGACATTTGTTCAGCAACACTTCACATTGTTCTCAATGATGGTTGTCCTGTAGTATAGTTGTAATTTTGATGAGGTAGTGTGAGGATGCGAATACCACAGCCATCTTGATCTACCCTATCTAGTTTTTAAAAAATAACAATTTTACTTCAGAGCAGGAAAAATACATAGAGCCAAAAGTTATTTAGTTGTAATGAAGCTTTTTTAACACTAGTACTGAGATTTCAAATAATAGCACAAAAACTGAAATTGCAGATCAAGCCAATTTAGGAAAATTGATGCAAAAATGAACACACAATATTAACAATCCAATAAGACATTAAAAGAACAAATCTATAGTAAGTGAGTAGTTTCTTTCATTAATTCAAGGATGGTATAGTAATGGGAAACTTACTAATTTAATTCATCATCATAGTAGATCTAAGAAGACGATAATTTACTGACTCTATAAAATGCAAACTCTTGATTTTAAAAAATCCTTAGTAAAATAAGACTGTATAGATATTTTCTTTATATAATACAATATAGCTATCTCACCCCAAAAGTCAGAACCATGTTTAATGGGGAAATACCACCTGCATTCCCACTAAAGAAAGGAACTAGATACATATATCCATTATAATTATTATTTAATGTTACATTGGCAATACCAGCTAAAACAATACATAAATGAAAAACATTAGTTATAAATTAGAACAAGGGAGGTAAAATTATCCATATTTACACATGATGCAATTAAATTAAAAAACAACAAAGAAAATCAATTGAAAAACAAAAGTATCGTAAGTCAGTGAATTAGTGAGATGTAACATAATATGTAGAAATGAATAACTTTCATTTTTATACCAAACTATTAGTAAGGTTGTTATAATTGAATAAATAACATAATGAAAGAAGTCACATAACAGAAAAAAATAAAACTTAAGATAAATATTAGAAGCAGTAAGCAAGTTCTATATAAGAAGAACAATTTAAAATCACTTTTGGAGAACACAAAAGAGGGTGGGCAATATATACTGTCTCAAAAAGGAATTGTCAGGAAAAAAAAACTTCAGACTTCTGGCCAAGATGGAGGCATAGGTAGACACACTGTGCCTCCTCACACAACCAAGATAGAGACAACAACAATTTAGAAACAGAATAGCAACCAGAATGGACAGAAAATTGATCTAAATGGAAGTCAGACAACTAAGAAGTTAAAATAGGCACGTTCATCCAGACCGGTAGGAGGGGCGGAGTCAGGCAGCCGGGAGCAGGTCTTGGCGCGGACAGCAGAGGGCTTTGGGACCAGGCGCGTAAGGCAACCAGGGTGGGCAAGACCACAGCGGGTAGACCCTGAATGCGCAAGTGGCAGCTGGCAGACCCCAGCTGAGGGGTGGCAACCGACAAACCCAGTGAGGTGGCGATTGTGAAGCAAGGCACTACATGCAACCAAGGATCCCATCACTGGGAAATAGAGTCTTGGGGCAGACTGAAAACACCTGGGTTTTGAAAGATGGCATCGTTGTTGGAGGGAGTGTACTCCCCTTCCCCTATGCAGGGGAGAGAAACTCACGGAGCTGCGGAGAAACAGAGCAAGGGGCCTACGATATCGCAACATCTATGAAAACAGGACATCAAAAATTACAGCGGACATTGAAAAACCAGATGGTAAGGAGACTGCTTCAGGATAATAAGGGCCCAGGGATTAGCGTGGGGACCTGGGAGGTTGCAGCCCCAAGGCCTGATGCTCCCGGGTCTGCCTCAGGGCACCCGGGGGAGGGGAGTCACCGCTCCCTCCCCAGACAACAAGGATTGAGCAGCACTGGGGGAGGCCTTGTTGCTTGAAGGCCCAGAGAGGGGAGTGAGACTGAGAGACAATCACACAGGGGCTGTGAGCACCCATGCATAGCCCTGGGAAGAGTGAGTGCCCCTGCCTGTTCTACCAAGGGTGGCCTGGCTGTGCACCCATGCCCCCATCCTGGTGAGAGTGTGGTTCTGTGGAAGACCCAGACCCCACAGCCCTGAACAAGGAAAGGGCATGGGCATTCTCGGTTTTCTGGAGCCTGCAGTGGTGAACACAGGGAAGCGTGCACCCCTTCAGGATTCCCAACTCTCACACTCTGAACCCGGAAATTATGCGGCGCTTCGCATGTTCCTGGAGACTGCAGCGGGGAAATTGGGGGAAGGGTGCGACCCCTTGCGATCCCCGGAGCTTACAACGTGAACCTAGAAAAGACGCGGGCGCTCTGCAGGGCCCCGGAGCCTGGGAGACCAAGGCAGTAAGCCCTAGAGAGCGTGCTTAGGAGCGCCCATACCCACACCCAGGGTCCTGCGGGAAGGCATCAGATTGGCTCTGGGGAGAGCGTACAGCTAGCCCTGGGGACAGTACGCAAGAAACTGACTGAGTTCTGACTGGGAAGAGTGAAAAGCATTCCAATCGCCCCTCAGACTGCAGAAGCCAGCAAGACCAGAAAAACCGGTTTGGCCAATTAGAAATCAATAAGAGGGGTTTTTTTGTTTGTTTGTTTTTTGGCTGTTGTTATTTGATTGTTTGATTTTATCTTGTTTTTTAAGTGACTTTCTATTTTTTAATTCTTATTATTTTTATATCACTCAATTCCTTATGCTTCTCTTCCTTTCATCCTAGTGTAATTCCTTCCACTCCAAATTTATCTCTCCTGCACTACATCTTCTGCTTTTTTTCTTTTTTTTTTTTTTGAGGCTGCAAATTACTGCAAATCTGTATTATTTTTTCTCACTTTTCTGACATATTTTATTTTAATAGTATTTTGGTATTCTTTTTCTTTCTGTATAATCTTCTTTGCTTGTCTGGTTATACTGTCATTTGATAGGTTCCCCCTGTTATCTCATTCACAGTGTGTTGATGATTTAATCTCCTTCATTTATGTTCCATTACTACACCACTCAAGGTTCTATACTCCTTATTCTTGTTATCTAGATCTCATAGATTCTGCCACATGATTGTTGCTTTAATATTACTGTAAATAAGACCGAGTTCATACAATTGTGAATACTACACAGCCCCCCTCCCAGATCTCAGCCCACTTCGCAATTTCCTGAACGCTATTATTCTGGGGGTTGTCTCTATTCTTTTACACACTACTCCTATTTACTATTCTTTATTCCCACACTACCTCAGAATCTGACCTCCCACTGCCTCACAGCTTTCTACATCCAACTAACAATCCTTTCGTCCCCAGTAAGACTCTTACCTTCTTTCCATCCTTCCTAAAACGTGGCTACTGGGGTGGAAGATCACAGTTAACACTATGTGTAGCCAAAGGATCTCCCATCTCTTCTCTACTGGTTGCCACTGTAAATATCATAGAATACCGTCTTGCTGTCTTAAATCATTTTCCCTTACTCCTCCAACTGATCACAAAAAAGAGTAGAAGGAAGCTGTGAACACCAGGATACCCGAAGGAGACTGCACCACTGAATCACACAGGTATTCTACCACAGAAGTTCACACCATAATTACAGGGAACCAGAACATATCAATTTAAGAAACGGGCTAAAAAGAAGAGTCTCATGAACAATGAGAAGACAAAGAAACAATCCCCAAATGAAGGGAAAGGAGGAATCCTCAGACAGAATGCTAAATGAAATAGAGGCAATTCAACTATCAGATATTGAGTTCAAAGGAATCATTATCAGGAAGTTCAATGAGCTCACAGTGAATTACCAGAAACTACAGGGAAGCTACAATGATCTCACTGCAATTTATATCAAAATGAAAAAGGAAATAGAAACCATCAACAAGGGCCAAGAGGAAATGAAAAATACAATTTCTGAACTGAAGAATACAGTAGAAGGAATCAAAAGCAGGATCGATGAAGCAGAAGACCAGATCAGCGAATTGGAGGACAAAGTAAAAAAAAAAAAAAAAAAAAAAAAAACCCACAAAGAGCAAGAAAAGGAAAAGAGGCTCAGAAAGAATGAAGAGGGATTAAGACAAATGCAAGACAATATGACATGTAATAATATCTGCATAATAGGGATACCAGAGGGAGAAGAAGAAGAGCAAGGGATAGAAATCCTATTTGAAAAAGTAATGATGGAAAATTTCCCTAATTTAATGAGAGAAAAGGTCACACAAATCCAGGAAAAACGGAGAGTCCCAATCAAGAGGAACCCAAAGAGGCCCACCTCAAGACACATCATAATTAAAATGCCAAAATTTCAAGACAAAGAGAAAATATTAAAGGCAGCAAAGGAAAAACAGGAAGTAACATACAAAGGAGCCCCAATAAGGCTAACAGCTGACTTTTCAATGGAAACACTCCAACCAGAAGAGAATGGCAAGAAATATTCCAAGTAATGAGAACCACAGGTCTGCATCCAAGGCAACTTTATCCAGCAAGGCTCTCAATCAAGGTAGAAGGCCAAATAAGAAGCTTCCCAGACAAAAGAGGAACACACCTAAAAGTCTAAAAGAATACACCTCCTCCAAATCAGCTCTGCAAGAGATGCTAAAGGGACTGCTTTAAGGAAAGCAAGGAAAAGAGAGAGAGAGGAACACACATACATAAATGGCAATGAATAAGTACCTACCAATAATAACCTTAAATGTAAATGGATTAAATGCTCCAATCAAAAGACATAGAATAGCTAAATGGATAAGAAAACATGACCCACACATATGCTGCCTACAAGAGACCCACCTCAGGATAAAAGACCTGCACAGGCTGAAAGTGAAGGGCTGGAAACAAATCTTCCAAGCAAATGGACAGGAAAAAAAAGCCAGGGTAGCAATACTCATATCAGACAAAATAGACATCCAAAATAGGTCCATAAAGAGAGACCCAGAAGGTCACTTCATAATACTCAAGGGAAGAATCCATCAAGAAGACATACATATTGTAAATATATATGCACCCAACATAGGAGCACCCAAATACATAAAGAAAATCTTAGAGGACTTCAAGGAAGATATGGACAGCAACACAATTATAGTGGGAGATTTTAACACCCCATTATGAAAAATGGACAGATCTTCCAAACAAAATATCAACAAAGATATTGTGGCACTGAACAATATCCTCGATGAGATGGACTTAACTGATATATACAGAGGCCTCCATCCCAAAGAAGCTAAATACACACTCTTTTCAAATGTATACGGAACATTTTCAAAGATAGACCACATGATAGGACACAAAAAAAGCCTCAACAATTTCAGGAAAATTGAACTCATAACAAGCATTTTCTCGGATCACAAGGCATGGAAACTAGGAACCAACCCCAAGGAAAAAAAAAACCCAAAACACTCAAAATCATAGAGATTAAATAGCATGCTATTAAACAATGAATGGGTCAGGAATGAAATTAGGGAAGAAATCAAAAGGTTTCAGGAAACAAATTAAAACGAACTCACAACAACCCAAAACTTATGGGACACAGTGAAAGCAGTCCTCAGAGGGAAATTCATAGTGATACAGGCCTACCAAAAAAAGATAGAAATTTTTCAAACAAACAACCTAACCCTACATCTACAAGAAGTCAAGGAACACCAACAAAGCCAGCCCACAGCAAGCAGAAGTAAGGAAATAACCAAGATCAGAGCAGAATTAAATGACATAGAGACTAAAAGCACACTTCTAAGGATCAATGAATCCAAGAGCTGGTTCCTTGAAAAGATAAACAAAATCGACAAGCCTTTAAGCAGACTCATCAAGAAAAAAAGAGAGAAGACCCAAATAAACAAAATCGAAAATGAAAAAGGAGAGATTACAACAGATACCACAGAGATACAAAGGATTGTAAGAAATTACTACGAAGAAGTGTGTGCCAAGAAATTTGAAAACCTAGGTGAAATGGACAAATTTCTAGAAAAAATAATCTTCCAAAAACTCATTGAAAAAGAATGAGAAAGCCTGAACAAACCAATAACAGCACAAGAAATTGAAGCAGTAATGAAAAAACTCCCAACACACAAAACCCTGGACCAGATGGTTTCACAGGAGAATTCTACAAAGCATTTAAGGAAGAGCTAACCCCTATCCTTCACAGACTATTCCAAAAAATCCAAAAAGATGGGAGTCTCCCAAACTCTTTTTATGAGGCCAACATCATCCTAATTCCAAAGCCAAATAAAGACACAACAAAGAAAGAAAACTTCAGGCCAATATCACTGAGGAACATTGACGCTAAAATCCTCAACAAAATACTGGCAAACCACATCCAACAATACATTAAAAAGATCATACACCATGACCAAGTGGGATTCATTCCAGGGATGCAAGGATGCTACAATATTCGCAAATCAGTAAATGTAATACATCACATAAACAAAAGCAAAGACAAAAACCACATGATCATATCAATTGATGCAGAAAAAGCATTTGATAAGGTACAGCACACATTCATGATAAAAACACTCAGCAAAGTGGGAATAGAGGGAGCATTCCTCAACATAATAAAGTCCATATATGAGAGACCTACAGCCAACATTATACTCAATGGCCAAAAATTAAATGGGCAAATCTTTTCCACTACGATCAGGAATAAGACAAGGCTGTCCACTTTCACCACTTCTATTCAATATAGTACTGGGAGTTTTAGCCACAGCAATCAGACAAGAAAAAGAAATAAAAGGCATCCAAATTGGAAAGGAGGAAACAAAACTGTCACTGTTTGCAGATGACATGATAGTATACATAGAAAATCCTATAGACTCCACCAAAAAAACTGCTTGACCTAATAAATGAATTTGGCAAAACAGAGGGATGCAAAGTCAATATCCAGAAATCAAAGGCATTTCTGTACACCAACAATGAAACAGCAGAAGCAGAAATCAAGAAAAAAGTCCCATTTGAAATAGCAAAAAGAAAATTAAAATACCTAGGAATAAACCTAACCAAAGAGGTAAAAGACCTGTATTCAGAAAACTACATAACACTGAGGAAAGAAATCACAGAAGACACAAACTAATGGAAACATATACCGTATTCATGGATTGGAAGAATTAATATCATCAAAATGTCCATACTACCCAAAGCAATATACACATTCAATGCAATACCTATTAAATACCAATGGCTTATTTCACAGACATAGAACAAACACTTCAAAAATTTATATGGAACCATAAACGACCCTGAATAGCTGCTGCAATTTTGAGAAAGAAGAGTAAAGTAGGAAGGATCACAATACCTGACACTAAACTATACTACAAGGCCACTGTAATCAAAACAGCCTGGTACTGACATAAAAACAGGCACAGGGACCAATGACACAGAACAGAGTCCAGAAATAAACCAAAGTCTCTATAGTCAATTAATATTTGACAAAGGAGGCAGCAACATAAAATAGAGTAAAAATAGCCTCTTCAACGAATGGTGTTGGGAGAACTGGAAAGCTATGTGCAAAAAAAATGAAATTAGAGCACCAACTTACACATTACACAAAAATAAATTCAGGGTGGATAAAAGACTTAAATATAAACCGTGACACCATTAAAGTCCTAGAGGAGAATGTAGGTAGGAAAATCTCAGATATTTCATGCAGAAACATTTTTAACTGACATTTCCCCTAGAGCAAAGGACATAAAGGAAAGAATAAACAAATGGAACCTCATCAAAATAAAAAGCTTCTGCACAGCTAAAGAAAACAGTATCAAAATAAAAAGAGAACTAAGTGTATGGGAAAACATATTTGCCAATGATACCTCAGACAAGGGTTGAATCTCCAAAATATATAAAGAACTTACATGACTCCACTGTAAGAAGACAAGCAACCCAATTTAAAAATGGGCAAAGGACTTGAACAGACTCTTCTCCAAGGAGGACATACAGAAAATCCAAAGACACATGAAACGATGTTCAATATCGCTAGCTATCAGAGAGATGCAAATTAAAACTACAATGAGATACCACTTCACACCAGTCAGAATGGCCATCATAAACAAAGCAACAAACAACAGTTGTTGGAGAGGTTGTGGAGAAAAAAGGACCCTAGTGCACTGTTGGGATTGTAGACTGGTACATCCACTATGGAAAATAGTATGGAACTTCCTCAGAAAACCTAAAATGGATCTGCCTTTTTACCCATCAATTCCACTGCTGAGACTATATCCTGAGAACCCTAAAACACCAATACAAGAGAACCTTTGCACCCCAATGTTCATAGCAGCACAATTTACAATAGCTAGGTGCTGGAAGCAACCTAGATGCCCATCAGTAAATGAATGGATCAAAAAACTATGGTACACTTACACAATGGAATTCTATGTAGCAGAAAGAAAAAAGGAGCTCCTACCCTTTGCAACAGCATGGATGGAGCTGGAAAGCATTATGCTAAGCGAAATAAGCAAGTCAGTGAAAGACAAATACCATATGATCTCACCTTTAACAGGAACCTAAACAACAAAACAAAGAAACAAGCAAAATATCACCAAAGACACTGAATAGAGGACAGGCTGACAGTGACCAGAGGGGAGAGAAGAGGGAATTTCAGGGGAGAATGGGAAGGGTTTACAGGAACAAATTTAAAAGACACATGGTCAAAAACTAGGCGGGGGTGGTAATGGGAGGGAAGTGGGGAGGGATCGGTGGGCAGGTTGTAATGGGAGTAAAAGGGAGAAAGATGTACTTGAACAATGATTAAAATAAAATTTAAAAAAATAAAAGAAAACACCTGTGGGTGTTGATGCACAGGGAGAGATTCCCAGCCGCAAAAGAGAGGTCATTGGAAAGTCCCACAGAGTGCACAAGCCCACCCACATGGGAATTGGCACCAGAAGGGTCCAGTTTGCTTGGGAGCAGCAGCAGAAGGTTCTAGGGTCCCACAGAGAGCAGAGCAAGTGCCATTTTCCCTCTCAGACACCGCCCCCACATACAATGTATCAACCCAGCCACTGGGGTGCCCTGCCCTGGTGAATACCTAAGGCTCTGCCCCTCATAGGTAACAGGTGTGACCAGACCAAAGGAAAAAAAGAAAAGATGGCTCGAACAGAAGTGAAAGCCCCGCAACCAGTTTTTTTTTTAAGTGACTGAGAGATAGCCAACCTATCAGATGCACAGTTCAAAGCACTGGTGGTCAGGATGCTCACAGAATTGGTTGATTTTGGTCACAAATTAAATGAAAAAATGAAGGCTACCATAAGTGAAATGAAGAAAAATGCACAGGGAACCAATAGTGGTGCGATGAAAGCTGGGTTCCACATCAATGGAGTGAACCAGAAGGAAGAAAAAAAACATACAACCAGAAAAGAATGGAGAAATAAGAATTCAAAAACATGAGGAAAAGCTTAGGAATCTCCAGGACATCTTTAAACAATCCAACATCCAAATTATAGGGATACCAGAAGGAGAAGAGGAAGAGCAACCAGTGGAAAACTTATTTGAACAAATAATAAAGGAGAACTTCCCCACTCTGGCAAAGGAAATAGACTTCCAGGAAGTCCAAGAAGCTCAGAGTCTCCCAAAGAAGTTGGACCCAAGAAGGAACACACCAAAGCACATCATAATTACATTAGCCAAAGTAAAAATGAAGGAGAGAATCCTAGAAGCAGCAAGAGACAAGGAGACAGTAACCTACAAATGAGTTCCCATCAGCCTGTCAGCTGATTTCTCAAAAGGGACCTTACAGGCAAGAAGGGGCTGGAAAGAAGTATTCCAAGTCATGAAAGACAAGGACCTACCTCTAAGATTGCTCTATCCAGCAAAGCTTTCATTTAGAATGGAAGGGCAGATAAACTGCTTCCCAGGTAAGGTCAAGTTAAAGGAGTTCATCATCACCAAACCCTTATTTTATGAAATGTTAAAAGGACTTATCTAAGAAAAAGAAGATAAAAAAACATGTATAGTAAAATGACAGCAAACACACAATTATGAACAACCCCACCTAAAACAAAAACAAAAAGATACTAAGCAAACAACTAGAACAGGAACAGAACCACAGAATTGGAGATCACATGGAGGGTTAGCAACAGGAGATTGGGAGGAGAAGAGAAGGGGAAAAGGTACAGAGAATAAGTAGCATAGATGGTAGGTAGAAAATAGACAGGGGGAGGGCAAGAATAGTATGGGAAATATAGAAGCTAAAGAACTTATGACACATGGACATGAACTAAATGGGGGGGAATGTGGGTGGGAGAGGGTGTGCAGGGTGGAGAGGAGTGAAGGGGAGGAAATGAGACAACTGTAATAGCATAATCAATAAAATGTATTTTTAAAACTTCAAGTAGTTTTAATGAGAATTTATCTTATTATAAGTCATGGTGGTAATCTTTTACATTTGTGGGTGTTATCTATTTATCTGTTACAAATAGAATATAATTGCTAAGAAATTAAGATGCACAGGGACAGTGCCATGTGACGATGGAAGCAGAGACTGGAGTTATGCTTCGGAAGCCAAGGAATACCTGGAGCTACCAAAACCTGAAATAAGCAAGGAAGGAGCTCCCCATAGACACTTTAGAAGCAACATGGTCTTCACAACAAGCTGACTTTGGACTTCCAGCCTCCAGAATTTATAACCAATAGTACAATAAATTTCTGGTTTTTTAAGCCACCCAGTATGTGATAATTTGCTGCAATAAGGTAGGAAACTGATATGAACAACTAACTGACATTTAAAAAAAATATGCTGTTAAATATTATCTAAAAGTTATATAATGGTAACAGTTGGAGTAGATAATTAATTTAGACAACACTTCTTACTTCATATTCGCTCTATTCTTCACATTAGGGTTTCACATACAATTGAGCTCGATTAGCCAGTAAGAGAGACATATTTGCTTTTGAAACTTAGAGAATTAATAATAATGTAACAAAACCCACTAAATCCACTCTCTTGCAGATTATGCCTTGTTCATTTCTTTTCTGCATGTATAATTTGTATTAATTATGGTAAGTCTTCACAGGATATTCTGTGAAAGTCAGGAGCTCCTTGTAGAATTGAACCTCATTAAAGCTTAAAATATTGAATAGAAGTAGTAAGCTTTGGGGGAGAATTACAGGTTTCATATATTTATAATATGAAAATGTGTAGTGTTCTGAGATGGAGACTCCATTAAGATTTATTCTTTTCCATTAAAAGCAAAAAGCATGCTCAAGGAGACTGTTGTTAAAAACTGACTCGATTTAAGGAGGAGAGAGGTTGCATAAACACATGAATCACCAGGAGATGGTTAATCAGCTTTGTGTGACTCATAAGAATCTTTGAATACCTGCTAATAATAACATGCACTTGATATCATATGTATAGGGATTGTTGAATAAAATAAAAGCACTACAAGCTGCATTAAAGTGTTACTTGTTAAAAATTACTTTAGATGTTTGTTTAAACTAATAAGAAATCTCAAACAAATGTACTCTCATAAAGAAACACACTTTACATAGAGCCTCATAAATGAATCTATCTGTGCTTGGTTGTCAACTTTCTTCTGAACGGATTGCTGAATCCCTAACTTCTGAAAAGTAAGGCAGCTGGGACATTGGGGAAGGAACACAGTCCTCGTTTTGATATGATACTGGATATTAACTCAAGCTGGACTACTGAAAGAGAGCTGTAGTGTATGAGAAAGAGCACTGGACAAGAAAATCACCTCACCTCTCTCAGCATCATTGTTCTCATCTAATAGAGAAGTAACAGTCTGAAGAGAATTCATGTTGTATGTTTTCTTCAAGTATGCAAGGTGATTTGGAGGGATCAATAGTGGATGTGAAAGTGCTTTGCAATTTGTGAAATTCCATGTATGGAATAATATCTTCCAATTTTACAAAGAAGTGGGTTTTCTCTAATAATTAAATGTGTTTTTCAGATAAATAAAAGAAACAGGCAACACTTTTCAGATGAATAAAAGAGGTGCGTCAACCATGTTGCATTGTGTAGTCAGTCAAATCAAGCCCACGAAAACATATTTTTGAGATGACTATACAAATAACATTGCATTTGTTTATTGTCCCATGGACTTATGCAAACTTCTATTTTACATAATTATATTTTAAAATATATGTTTGGATATTAGCCAGAGCACTTTGAAAAATGCTCTAGCATTTATACAGTGATATTTAAGAAGTGGAAATAAAATAAAAATAGATCATATAAGGAGATTGGCACTTAAAATTCCAAGTACACCATTGTTAAGAAAATGAGTGTGAATAATATTAATACTTTATATCAGGATAACATTTCAGTTAAAAAAATTCCAATTTCATTATGCTATTTGAGTTACACACTCACCACGTATAGTTATTTATATTATTTTGCTGATGAGAAAGTGAAGATTTTGAGAGGTTACCTCGGGTACCCCTGCTTGTAAATGGAAGAATTGCAGTAAAAATCAGATTTTCTAGTCTCTAAATCATCATACTAACTATCATGATTGATTTATTCAAGATATGTATTCAGACACACTATATGTCAGCTTTTCCATATTTTAAGTAGAAATTTTCTTTCACATAACTGATTTGTATTATTGTTGATTTTAATATTGTGTCTCATTAATATGATAAATTAATGGCAATAGTTGTACATATCTGAGCACATTCCTGCAACCATGGTTTTGCATGCTATCTCTTTTGCAATGTTTTTTTTCTCCTTTTTTATTGAGTTTATTGAGGTGACACTGGTTAACTAAGTTATACAAGTCTCAGGCACACAATTCCACAACACATCATCTGTACACTGCATGGTGTGTTCAGTGTTCACCACCCCAAGCCTTCTCTGCTTCCATCACCATTTATCACCCTATACCCTCCTCAAGCTCCTCTCATGCCACACTCCAGCAAGCACCAAATTTTTGCTATGTTTTAAATATTTTCAATCTTAACAGGTCCTACATGTCCTAAATGAATAGATACTTAAAGCACAGTGAGTAATTTTAAGGACTTAGTTTTCTGCAGGGATCTGCAAGTGACAGGCACACACTTGAAGAAGTGGTTGGGAAAGACACCCCCCTGGCCATACATGTCCCTGTGTGTCCCACTGCTCTGTGATGCTAAATAGGTACATCAGAGGATGGGGCTGGGACTCTCCATCCAGTCTGGACTAAAAAGGCAAGGATCCAGACAAGGAAAAGGGGATGCAGTTGGAAATGGAGTGTTCCAGACATTCTAAATGTCATGACATTTTTTACTTGCACAAATAATGTGGGCTGACAGGCAACAATGTTTACTTGAGAGCCAGTGGTTCCACTATCGGAGATTGGAGAGGTCACAGTTCCTTTTCAACTGGTACATCACATCTGTAATTTAGGGATATCGGGCTTTTCAAGAGAATGTCTTGGGCTCTTTCTCAGTTTTTGTGTAAGGGACCCTGTAGAACACTGTCTTTCTGATTCAACAGCCTTCCTTTCCCTTTCTAATTTTCTTCAGTCTGGTAAGTTCAGACACATCCTTTAAAACACAGCCATAGCTCAAATTTAATCTCTCCTATTTATTACATTACCCTGATACTCCCAGGAACAAGTTCTTATGAGCTGCTACATTCAAATGTATCTACTTCCAGGGTTATATGATAACATATCATATCCACTTGTTTGATAAAGGTGTTTCTCCTATAAAATTGAGGGTTTCCTGATTGCAGGGGTCTGACCCCATTTGTCTTTGTGTGCCCATTGAATATTAAATGCCCATTGCAAACTAACACTGGCCTAGAACAGACACTATGTAAATGTCTGTGGAAATGGTAATATTAAACCCATGGGCCGTGGAGCACTTGTCCCTGAGACCATGGTCACCATATGCTAAGGGGCTATCTTGTGATGAACAAAGAAGCCTACAAGATACTCAGCAGTATATATTCTCTTCTAATACCCATTCAGAAGGAATAACCAAAAGAAAAGATGTGGGAGCTGTTCTCTTAATGTTAACTTCGTTCATGGTAACTGGAATGTAGACTATTTAGTTTACAAAGCAGTTAAGGCCTTCACACCAGTAAGATTCCCCTGCAGACTTTGAGAAATGAAGAATTCATGCACTCAACTCCTAATGGATGCTGCAGACATTGTGCGTAAAATCCCCATGCTTTATATAATAAGATACAAACTCAATGTATACTGGTTAAAAATGACTAAATTTTAAAAATTTATTCTTGGGGCTTTTCCTTCATTGACTTTAGAATTGTTTTACCAGGTGTGTCAAATCCGGTATTATTTCAAACTGAATTCCCTTTCATCATTTCTGCTACTTGGCCATATAAAAATCCCATTAGACACACCGTTTTAACTAACACTCAAGAGTATATGAAAATCATACTATAGGAGTTATATCAATTCATAGGTATTTCTCTTATACATATAAAGGAGACATTAACTTCAATAAATGAAGAATACAGGCTTCAAATAATTCATTGAGAAGATACTTGCATCCTGGCTTTCTAATAGAACATATTTTCTTTCCTTTTGTTATAAATCTTTCAGCACCTTGTGAATCTTAATTGCCTAATGTTATAATTCAAATGGACATATAATAGTAGGCTCTGTGACAGGTAACTACATACACTGAAATGGAGAAAAGGTAAGATAGGGCATTGAGAGAACAAATTTTAAAACCCATAGATATCAGCTGTCCTGAAACCATGCCCTCACATTCATGCCCAGCTCATACCTCCCTCCTATACTTCCCAATTAACCTCTTCAAGGAGCCTAAAGTATAGACCAGTTGTGTCCACACATTGTACAAATATTTGTTCAAGAAAATAAGGGTAAGATCTATTATTCCATTGCTTTGATTTATGGAGAGATTGAATTCAATAAAACAGTTCAGTTTGATAGAGAACCTGAAATGAAGATCTCATTAAGGCTTCTAGATCAAAAATAGTATTAACTCAACAAGTCATGAGCAACTTCACCTATCTGCTTTAGGTCATAACTTATGGGAGTGTTTGGTTCATATTCTCCTTCCTTATTTGGGGGTACTTTTACAGGGTTGAGGAAACAGCCATTGGGCAGGGCAGGTAAGGGCAAGGAAACCTAGCTGAATTGGTTGGCATAGGCCAATGGGCTCAGTGAACAATTAACTGTCATACAGTGATTGTTTCAGAGGTAAGCGGATGGGCCAAAGCAGGCTAATCTATGTGACTTGCAGGACTTTGTATGCAACTTACCTCAGAACTCTGAGTGGATACATTTCAGGAAAAATAAGACCATAAGTAGAACTGAATGAGTTCTAAGGCTTATGTCTTATAACCTCCAAACTGCATCTGGAAGTCTCTAAACCAAAAGATATTTCATATCTTGCAGTTTTAGTCACTGGCACAATTTCCTCAAGGGTCCAAAATAATTCATAGGTTGTCTTATTAAAGTGCTCTCAACAAGCATATAGCACAGGGAATGCTTTAAAATACATTCAAGGCACTTAATATGGGAAAAAAAAAACCTTTTCTTGTTAAGGAAAGTGAAAGCACATAACCCAGAATATGAATAGGACAATTTAAACAGAAGCATTTCACTATGTATTTTGATATATTTAATTGGGAAAAATTCCTCAAACTTGGGAAAGTGACCAAGGTAATTGCGACACTAGAAAAACAAGAAAGGCACAATGTGGGAGATTGTTTGCTCTAACTTATACACTACAGATAGTTTAAGTTGTATAAAAAGGTCTTATAAGGAGTAGACTTGAACACCAAAGCTTTTTTAAAAAATAATTTTGTTATTGTTCTTCAAGTACAGTTGTCTCCATTTTCACCCCATCACGGCCCCACTGCCCCAGCCACCCCCACCTCCCACCTTCAATCCTACCCCCTTTGGCTTTGTCCATGGGTCCTTTATACATGTTCCTTGAGAGCCCTTCCCCCATTATCCCCCCCCCCCCGGTTACAGTCAGTTTGTTCTTTATTTCAATGTCTCTTGAACACCAAAGCTTTAACTGAGGCCCTCCCTTGTATTCTCTTTCTGAAAGAAGTAGTGTGAGATAGAAGGAGGAATATGGGATGAGGACTCAGAAAAAGTGGACAAAAACCCTAGTTATGTAAATTACAGGCACTGTAAACTTGGATAACACATTTGATTTCTTTGTATCTCTGATCTCATCTACACAGTGGGAATACTGTTAAAACTCAATGTGGTTTTTTGTCAAATGTAATAATACATAGCACATTATTTGTTATTTTTATTATTAAAATATCATATACTTATTATATAATATAAAATACGGAACACTATAATAACAAAACTGAAAATCATCTACATGCATACCACCTTGAGATCATTGTTGATGTTAATGCATTTCTCTTTTGATATATTTTTAATATAATTAAGAATATTCTAGATATACAATTTTCTATTCTTTGGTTTAAGGTGTTATAATAACTTCCTCAGCACCTTAGGAATATTTTATAACATGATTTTAGTGGCTACATATTTATGGTATCAGTTTATTTGTTTAACTAATATTTGTCTATGTAGGTACTTGCCATTTGGTCCTATGTAATGATTCAGTGAAATTTTTTATATATAAATCTCCCATTGAATTTTAGTTTATTTCTCTAGGCCAATTCCCAGAAGTGGAATTATTGGGTCAAAGACTATGAACTTAGTTTTGTATGTGATCATGCACACTCTGCCTAATTGTCCACAGAAAGTTTAAAGTACTTCATTCATCCACTGGCTCATTATGAGAGTATCTGTCTTATAGCAACTTTGCTAACATTTTGCCCTTAAAAATTTCAAATTTCATTTAAAAGTTATCCTTTTCTTTTACATATCTGATTATTTTGCAAATCATTGATTATTCATAAAATATTTTGAAAAGTGTTTTTGGAGAAGCAAAACCTCATATAAATGGTATTATTATTTGAAGCCATTTCTTCACACTTGTCTGCTGTCAGCTCTGGGCTCAGAGGTGCCAGCCATGCTCTGAACCTTGTCTGTAGCTAAACTGTAACCCTGTTACACTTTTCAGAATTCTAATTCCTCAAGCCTTGCAATAAGCATCGAGTTTACTTGCCTTGGATTTCTGACTTGATTACTGATCTCTGAGAACTTAGTTGCTCAACCACAGCTCTCCAAGGTCCACAGTTCACTTATTGACCTCTCTGAGGATACTCACCCACCTGAAGGGGAATCTTACAAATATTATGAAGTTGCTCTTATTGGGACCAATTTAATTCTGTGAAGATATTAGAGATGTTACATGTTCAATTGTGTGGTGGCTGAGGGCAAAATGAGATTAGAATAAGGGAGCTCACTTCATATTCTTATTTCGCTTGGGGAAATCATATCAAGTTTAATTTTGCTTGCATGAATTATTTGAATAATTATATTGAAAACATAATTTTCAAATGTGTAGATCCTATTAGAGGTAGAAAATCAAGACAAGCAGCAAATTAAGATTTACAATGTGACCTAGACTGTGCTAGTATGAAACCTAGGCAAATGCTGCATTCAGCCAAATCAGCTCGTGGACAATACCAGTCCAACCAGCTTTTGGACTGAAGCAACAGAGAAGTGAACAAGGTTGGCTGAACTGATAGCAACTGTTTTGTCAGGACTTAGTATAAATAAAACACCCAGCAGGACAGACTGTGTCCTTTGTTTAACTGATGGTCTTTATTTGACTCTAATTTGGATATTTGTTTTTTCACTGATCCCCAGTAACTACCCTTAGTGCCCTACCACACACACACACACACACACACACACACACACACACGCTGCCTTACTTTTTTTTTCCTCCTGGACTGTCATTTAGTGATGCTCACTGATAGAGGCTAACTTTGCTTAAATTTGTTTTGCTACCCACTCTACCTTGAATAGATTTCCTACTTCCCTGCACCATCTCATGAAAATTTAGACACAGTTTTGTAATTTTCCTCTACCCAGCTACCACTTTTCATATTAATTCCTACTGATCCTACCAAAGACTATAAAGCAATTTTATTGCTCAAGTGGAGGCAAATTCTAATTAATATACTAATTTTCATTTTTATGACACTGTGGTACCTATATGACACTAAACAATATTTGTGAACCAACAATGAAGCCATCCAAGATAGCTTTGTGATTAACCTTTGGTGATTTTAAACAATACCCTTCTGGGCACATTTATCAAATGAACTAAGCTTGATTTGGTGCCTGGCCTTTCCCACCAGCCTCCATGGTGCTTCTCTCCTTCTTCCCAAGGATGAAGTATTCCCAAAGTCTCCTCCTCCTTATGACTATGAAATACTTCTCTTAGGATAGGATCCCATTAACTTCCTCACAAATTTAGGTATAAGAAATGAGGAGCCAGAATGTAGGCCTTCTCCCAAAAGAACTGGACTATTAACTGCTGAGGCTAACATTGCTTAAATCAAGGTTATAAATGTCTAGCTCCATGATGGCAGACTCCTGGCACTTACACCAACTGCCCTTAGATCCTACATTGATAGCAGTCATCATGATTGAACATAACACTCTTTACTGCTAAGGCAGGAAGCATTCTCCTCAGAATCTTTCTCTATACATCACTTCAGGCAGTGACTGCTAACTAATTACAATTGGTGGTTAAAATTAAACTTATTTGCTAACTGTGGTTTTAATAAAATACTGTAGGCTTGGGGATATACAGCTGATGGTCATGTTTGGAAACAAAGCAATTTCCTCTGAAATCATACCACACAGAAAACTGTTCACATCCCATGTGTATAACACACATATATCCTAGAAGAATTTCTCAGTTTTCTCTACAGGTCTTTCAACTGCAGAATGAAAATAAGTGTTTTGGACCAGATAGACATGGGTTTAAATTTCAGCACTGTAACTTAATGTATTACATGGGTAGAGTTATTCCACTCCTATAGGTAAAATGAGAATAAGAGTGCCTACCTGATAGTATTACCCAGAAGATTAAATGAGATATTGTGGGTAATGAGATTTCTCATTGTCTGGTCATAGTAAGTACTGAATTTATGTGCTTTCTAATCATAAACTTATCTCCTCCAAAATAAGAATAAATTATTGTGCATTTAACGTTATTTAAAGGCTTGGTATAAGAAATACACACTAGGATATGGGGTCAAGATGGTGGGGTAGGTAATCACAGTACTGGCACCCTCCTACAACTACATCAAAATTATAGCTAAACCACAAAACAACCATCATTCAGAACTTCCTGAAATCTAGCTGAACAGAAGTCCCAAAGCTGAGGAATTAAAGAAGAAGCCACATCAGAATGAAGGAGGGGGTAAAAAAGACTAGATCCAACACCATGTGTGGCAGATAAAAATCAGAAGGCATATCTGGACTGCAGAGGGTGCCCTGAGGATCGCAAAGTATCCCAGCCCCATTACAGAGCCCCAAAATCAAAGTTCCAGTGCCAGGAAGAGAAGTCCCCATAACTTCTGGCTGTAAAAACCAGCAGGGATTGTAGCTGAGGGAGATGGAGGGCTTCTAGAGTCCCAGGCAGTTCTTCCTAAAGGACCTGCACACAGACTTATTGTGGCTCACTCCCTCTGAGCTCCAGCACTGGGACATCAATGTCAAAGGCACCAGAACATACAGGGAGGAACTGGAGTGTCTGGCATCAGGGCAAGGTCTGAAGGGGCAGCTCTCTCCAACACAGAATGCTGGCAGAGACCAATGTTCCTTTTCTGAGCCCACCCACCACAGAGCCAGTAAGTAGGACCCCTATCTGAGCCCCCATCCACCTGGCTCACATTATACACCCCACCCTGATGATTTTCCAAAACGCTGCCATACCCAACTTGTACGCCCACCTAAGCTGTTTCCAGTGGCTTTTCCATAAGAACGGCGAATCTTGGCTCGTGATTCAGACTTTCCTAAAATCTCTCAAACAAGCAGCATCTGGCCTCAGTGAGCCCTGTATTTTTTCTAATTGGCCCCAGGCCCAGCACTAGTGGCAGCTGGCCTTGGTTTACAGCAAGACCTCTCCTGGGCACCTCCCGGTTCAGCACAAGTAGCAACCATCTGTAGATTGCTTTATTTCTCATGCCTGGTGGCCCAGGGCAGAATACAGGCGGTGACTGACCTTCGCCTGCACCTCCCGGGAGGCCCCAGAACCAGAACACATGGTGGAAACCTTCAAACTATATCAAAGCACCATCCATTCAACTGAACAAAAACACGCTCAAAGGGTGGATTAAGTGGACAGCACAGCCCCAGTGAAGTAAGTCCTGTTCCATAGGGTGGGCACCTGCACAGCTGATCCTCCACAGTGGTCAAAGCCAGTGTTTGCAGTTAGTTGATTGGCTTGTGGGTAAACCCCTTTCACTGACCTACCAACAGCAATCAAGGATCAACTAAAACAGGAGGATATACACAGCTCACACAACGAAGGGGCACACCTGGACTGTCCACCTTGGGTGACAGGGAGGCTGTGCCACTGGACCCTGTAGGACACCTACTACATTAGGCCACTCTACCAACCCTGGGAGATGTAGCAGCTCTAACTAATACATAGAAGCAAACACAGAGAGGTTGCCAAAATGAGAAGACAAAGAAACATGTCCCGAATGAAAAGAATAGGAAAAAAATAACTAAAGAAAATGCAGACGAGCAATGTACCACACACTCAATGAACTTAGGGGACGAGCAGATAAACTTAATGAGAAATTCAACAAAGACATAGGAAACATAAAAACGAAGCCGGAAAACATGAAAACCAGTCAGAAATGAAGACCATATTAACTGAAATCAAGAATACACTACAAGGAATCAACAGTAGATTACATGAAACAGAGGAACAAATCACATATTTAGAAAATAAGGAAACAGAAAACACCCAGTCATAACAGCAAAAAGGAAAAATCCAAAATAGTGAGGATAGTATGAAGAGCTTCTGGGACAACTTCAAGCTCATCAACATTCACATCATGGGGGTGCCAGAAGGAGAAGAGAGAACAAAGAATTAACAATCTATGTAAAACAATAATGACATAAAACTTCCCTAACCTGGTGAAGGAAATAGGGATAGGACTTGGACCTACAAGTCCAAGAAGCACCGAGTCCCAAACAATATGAACCCAAAGAGTCCAGCTCCAAGACACATCATAATTAAAATGCAATAGGTTAAAGACAAAAAGAGGATCTTAAAAGCAGCAAAGAAAAAAGCAGTTATTTATCTACAAGGGAGCCCCGATAAGACTGTCCACTGATTTCTCAAAAGAAACTTTGAAGGCTACAAGGGATAGGCAATATATGTCTAAACTGATGAGCAGGAAGGCCTTACAACCAAGATTATTCAACAAGAGTATCATTTAAAATCAAAGGACACATAAAGGGTTTCCCAGACAAGAGAAAACCAAAGGAGTTCATAACCAGCAAGCCAGTATTACATAAAATGTTAAAGGGTCTTTTTAAAGAAGATGATCAAAAATATAAATAACAAAATGGCCAATAAATACATATCTACCAACAATTGAATCTAAAAAACAAAAAACAAAATAAACAAGCAAGCAGAACAGGAACAGACTCATAGATACAGTGAAATTTTTGACAGTTGTCAGATGGCAGGCAAGTTGAGAGGATGAATGAAAAAGGTGGAGGGATTAAGAAATAAATTACTAGTTACAGAATAGTCAAGGCGAAGTAAAGTACACCATGTGGAATAGAGTTAATATATTGTAATAACTATGTATGCTGCCAGGAGGGTACTGAAAATATCAGATGAAGCACTTTGTAAAATATATGATTGTCTAACCACTATGATATATACCTGTAACAAAACAATATTAAATGTAAACTGTAATTGGAAAATTTAAATTTGAAAAAAGAAAAAAATACACCCTAGGGCAGGAGTGTCAAACTTATTTTCACCAGGAACCACATCAGCCTCACAGTTGCCTTCAAGGGGCCGAATGTAACGTTAGGACTGTAGAAATGTAACCGCTCTTTAACAGTTAAGCATGAGTTTGGCGCTATCTCCAGGTAGAAACAAGGTGCCGGGCCAGATAAAACAAGGTGGAGGGCTGGATTTGGCCCATGGGCCTTGTGTTTGCCACCTGTGCACTAGGGAGAAAAAACCTTACAACTCAGTTAATCAATAGATCAGTACCCCAGAGTAGCAAGGGACTAATCACTGGCTTAGTCTGGAGTGGCTAGGGTAGTTCTTCAGCTTCTGGTGTGCACCACTGCTGTTTGATCACTTTCTTTGTCCCAGTTTTCTTTGTAGCTCACTTCTTAAGTGGTAGCACATTATAGGGAAGAGCTTCCTTGCTCATCTTTGAACATAAAACAGAATTTCTCTAAATTTAGGTTTCTCTCAGATCTTTCATCAGTCTAGATTTTTAGTCTCTATGAATTAAGTCTCATCCCCAGCTTTTTATGTCAGACATAAATTATAAAACAATCAAAAAGAATCTAGCATCCTTGATGCATTGATATTTTTTATCTTTTATCACTATTTTACTTCAAATAGATTATGTTTGGAAGACACAGAAAATCTTCCAACTTTACCCTAGCTGGCCTGTGAACCAAAATGTTGCTAGTTTGATTCCCAGTCAGGGCACATGCCTGGGTTGTGGGCCAGGCCTCCAGCAGAGGGTGTGAGAGAGGCAAACACACATTGATGTTTCTTTCTTTCTCTTCCCCCTCTCTTAAAAAAAACAAAACCTTCAAAATCCCTGATTTTATATTACTTCTTTCCTCCCTGACAAGATGACTCAGTAGGACCATGACATAAGTCACATGCAGTTTTCCAGTATTTTCTTATTTCTTAACAATCCTTTACATTTGCATAATATTTTATAGCCAGAAAGCACTATCCTTCACTACTGTTTTTGACTTTCACAACAATTTTATGTGGTGGTACCCAGGGCAAGTATTGTCGCTTTTTGGCACATAAAAGAAACTAAGCTCAAGCAAGGTTAAATATAGTGCTTAAGGGCAAAATGCTAATACATGGTAGAGCTCAGAGTAGAAACCAGCTCTGTATGAAAGTTTAAACTATAAGCACATCCCAATACATAAAACACACCAGAGTGCAATTTTAGTCAACAGAACCAATACATATGATTCCATTTCTAGGTCAGAAGAACTTCAAAATCTCCTGAAAACCAATTTAATTTTGATTTGGATCAATGTGTTCTCTTTCTTACTTTCACCCCAAGTTAAATGCACTCTGCCTTGGATCTCAAAGAAGTCTTTAATTGAAGTAAGACCAAATACATTCTCTATCACACATTCAGAAAGCCATGAAACATTCCCAATTCCTGTCAGCAGACAATCTCTGGGAATGCAAAAAACTGGCTACATTTTACTTTGCTGAAATAAAATGTATAAGCATCCAATGATCTTGATGAATGTTATGGTCCACTCCAGGTAAAGTCTATGGACTGGGATCTTGGACATTTAACAAATTCCCACAAGAGACCATGAAATTTTATTTGCCTTATGAAATTTCCATTAAGAGTGATTAAGTTCTGCCCTGGCTGGCATAGCTCAGTAGATTGAGCACAGGCTGTGAACCAAAGCATCACAGGTTCGATTCCCAGTCAGGGCACATGCCTGGGTTGCAGGCCACGGCCCCCAGCAACCGCACATTGATGTTTTTCTCTCTCTCTCTCTCTCTCTCTCCCCCTCCCTCCCTCCCTTCCCTCTCTAAAAATAAATAAATAAAATCTTTTTTTAAAAAGTAAAAGTGGACATTTAAAAAAGAATTTTTAAAAAGAGTGATTAAGTTCCAAGATATGAGCTCACAAAAAAGAAAGGGCTTAAAGATTTCATGCCTTCAAAAGCTGGAACAAAAGGTATAAAAATTGCTAGACAACATGTCATGAAATATAAGTGCAAACAGGCTAAGATGAGTGATTGTATTTAATATTTCTATGGTATCTGTTTTTTTAGGAGGAATAGAAAGGTGCTAATTAACTTTAGACTTTCTTAATGTAATTATACAAGGTCTGTTCCAAAGGTATTTGGCCATGCATTATGAAAAAGAGACATTTATTGAAGAAACATTGTAAAGAGGACAATGATGCCTCAGACTCCTTCAAAGTAGGCACCTTGGGACCTCACACAGTTCTCCCAATCGCCATCAGCTGCCCTGTCATATTTTCCTAAATTTCATCAATGGTCTGAAATCTCTTCCCTTTCAAAGATGATTTTAGCTTTGGGAAAAGCCATAATCATGGGGTGCCAAATCTGGGCTGTAGGGGAGCTAAGTCAGCTGGGTGATTTGATGTTTCACAAAAAAACTCTGCACAAGACATGATGCATGAGCAGGCACATTGTCCTGATGAAGCTGCCAATCACCAGGTGCCCATAGCTGCAGCCTTCTGCATCATCCAAATAGTTTCCATGGAAGAAAGTTCAAGTTCAAAGCAAAATTTGATGCAGATTCATTGCTCTACTCACTCAGCCATTTTGAATAGGACAGCACCAAGCAAGGGAGGGAGAAGTGGAATAAGATATTTAAAGTGTTGAAATAAAAAGCATAAATATAACATATAATTCTATACTCATCAGAAGAGGAGATATAAAAACTTTCCTATACCAACAAGAAAAAAAAAAAAGAGGAGAAATCTAAGGCAATTTTCTCCTGTGGTCTGGACCTGGACACAATTTAAAAGAAATTCTTCAGAAGAGAAGGAAAATGAAGCAGAATAAAAAAGTATTGGATAAGTAATAAATGAAGATAAAATGAAATCTTCTATTTATTCATAATTAACATAATAGATAACAGTTCAAAACTATAATGGTAACAATATATTGTGTGATTATAGCTTATGGACAAGTAAAATAATTTTATGAGGCAAAAGAGGAAGAAATTTAGATTTCTGTTATGTTACTTGCACTATACATGAATTCATGTAATGTTATGTAAGATGGACTTAATTAATTGCAAATATATAATGCAAACTCTAGGGCAACCACTACAAAATTTCTTCAAAAAGAAGTGCGAATGATATTGTGAACACCGTTTCACCACTGATGTGAACTGACCATGTAATTAGCCTAATGTACCCATTAAAAATGTAACAAGTAGAACAGTTACACACTCAGTAAATATTTCAACTATAACAATAATCACTTTATTGTGAATGTTCTAAATACAGATATTAAAAAACACTGATTGTCAGAGTGGACTCAAAAAAACATTACCTTCACTAAAGCTATTATGTTACATAGTCTACATATAAAGAAAAAGGTAGAGTAAAATTAAAGGGGTGAATAAGGATATACCATACATTCGCTAACAAAAAAAATGCTGGAATAACTAAAATTTCAGGTAAAGCAGATTTCAGAACAAAGAAAAAAAATTTCTTTATTTATTTTTAGACAGAAGGGAAGGGAGGGAGAAGAAAGGGAGAAAAACATCAATGTGTGGTTTCCTCTCCTATGCCCCCTACTGGGGACCTGGCCCACAACCCAGGCATGTGCCCTGACTGGGAATTGAACCAGCCACCCTTTGGTTCACAGGCCAGCACTCAGTCCACTAGACCACACCAGCCAAGGCTGAATCCACATATTAAAGAAACAATTCAAGTATTAAAAGATAATCACATTGAAAAGAAATAAATAATGTTCATATCTTTTACAATTGAATAGCTATTGAAACACCTTTGAATCAAGGTAATTTGGGAAAACTCAGGAATTCATGAGCTTCAAAACGAACACCATGGGCCAAAATATAAAGAAAGAGAAATGTACGCAAGAGAAAAGAGGATGTGTGCTTTTAAAAGATTTTACTTATTTCTAGAGAGAGGGGAAGGGAGGGAGTCAGAGAGGGAGAGAAACAACAGTGTGTGATTGCCTCTCATGTGTCCCCCACCAGGGACCTGGCCCACAACCCAGGCATGTGCCCTGACTGGGAATCAAATCAGTGTCCCTTTGGTTCACAGGTTAGCACTCAACCCACTGAGCCATACCAGACAGGAAAGAACAAAGCAAATTAAAAGGAATAAAGACAGGTATTGCACAATGATAGAGAATTCTACTAAGAAAATGTACCAATCCATACTGTGTGTGCATCTAAAAAAGTACATGTGTGGAGCAAAAACTGATAGATAATTGATAGATCAAACAGGTAGAAAATCAGTAAAGAAACAATGTACCTGAAAATCACTATTAATCAACAAAGTCTAGTTGACCTTCATAGAGCACGCCATGTAGCAACAGCACAGTAGACATTTTTCTCAAGCTCACAGAAACACTCAGACCACTTTCGGGGTCATAAAAGACAGATTAATGAATTTTTTGTAAAATCACACAAAGCATGCTGTCATGGAATTAAAGTAGAAATCAATAACAGAAATACAGCTGAAAAATTACCAAATAGTTGGAGATGAAATAACACATGGGTTAAATAAGTATTTTCAAGAGAAATTTTAAAATATCTGGAGCTGAGTTAAGGGCAACTTATCAAAATTTGTGGGATCTAAAGAAAGCAGTGCCTAGAGAGAAATTTGCAGCATTAAATGCATATTAATTGGAAAGCAGAAAAGATCTAAAATCAATAATGTGTTTCCACCTATGGAAATAAGAAAGAAAATCCATTAAAGCCAAAAACAGGCAGAATAAAACAAATAATAAAAATTAGAGCCAAAATCAATACAATTGAAAAGCAGGAATATAATACAGGAAAATCAACAGAAAGCTGGTTCTTTGAAATGATCAATAATACCAATAAACCTGTATGTATCCAGGCTAACCAAAAAAAGAAGAGAGAAGATACAAATAGCCAATGTTAGAAATGAAAGAGGGGTCACCATTATTGAGTCCTTTGCAATCAAAAAGATAATAAAGAAATATTATAAACAACTCTATGGCCACAAACATTATAAGCAAAAGGAAATGTGCCAATTCTGTGATAGACTCAAATTACCAAACTCACACAAAAAGAAAAAGATAATCTGAATAAGTTTGTATCCATTAAAGAAATTGAATCCATGATTAATAACTTTGCCCAACTATAAATGCCAGGCCCAGACCTTTTCACTGGTGAATTCTACCAAATTTGTAAGGAACAAACACCATCAATTTTGTACAATCTCTCACAGAAAACACAAGCAGAAAGAACACTTCCTAACTCAAGCTGTGAGATCAGAATTATCCTAATATGAAACACAGACTGAATTGTACAGAAAAAAGGTATACTAACCAATATTTCATTTGAATATAGATGCAAAAACATTTAAACAAATTATTAGAGAATTGAATTCAAAATCCATATAAAGAATTCTAGATTATGACAAAGTGATATTTGTTCCAGTTATGCAAGGCTGGTTCAAGATTCAAAAATCAATCAGTGTAACCCACCATATCAGCAAGTTAAAAATCATATGATCATATTAGCTGATACAGAAAACCTATTTGAAATACCTAACACCCGTTAATGATAGAAATTCTTAAATAAATAGAAATAGATGCAAGCTTCCTCAACTTGAAAAGGAACATTTATAAAAAACTACAAACTTAAGAACATTTATAGCAATCAAAGTGTTAATATCTATTATATTGAAAACAGTCCTACAGATCAATAAAGAAAAATATAAAAAGTGCAAATAATAAGAAATTGCCCTATCCCATGTAATTATAGGATATTAAAAAATAAGCTTACTATGTTCACTAAGAAATGGTGAAAAAGGAACTCGTATAATCTTTGTGGGATTATCACTTGGGAGAGTTATTTGAAAAAACATTAGTTTGAAAATATGTCTACTCTAACATTCACGAATTTTACTTTTAGGTGTATGTCTTTGAGGCCCTATTGTACATGTGCACCAAAAGATATGTATAAGAATATTCACTGCAGCCCTGGCTGGTGTGGCTCAGTGGATGGAGAGCTGGCCTGTGAACCAAAGGGTCACTAGTTCAATTCCCAGTCAGGGCACATGCCTGGGTTATGGGCCAGGTGCTCTCAACACGGAGTGTGTGAGAGGCAATCACACATTGATGTTTCTCTCCCTCTCCCTCCCTTCCCCTCTCTCTAAAAATAAATAAATGAAATATTTTTTAAAAAAGAATATTCACTGGAGTATTATAACAGCATGGAGTAGCATACACCTCAATAGCAAACAAATGGACAAACATATTATAGTGTGTTTTTACAATGGGAGAATACACAGGATTAAATGTGTATTAACAACATTTAACACACTGGACAGATTTCAAAAACACACTATAGATTGAGAAAGTCAAGTATTCCATCATATGAAAAATTAAAGCATTCATGTAACTTTTATAAACACATACAATATATAGCTCTACATGTAGTAAAAACTATGGTAAGATACACACAAAATTTATGCTATTGACAGGATTGTGTCTGGGGACTTCTTCAGTTATGTTTTATAATTTTTATAAACAGAAAATTTGAAGTAATATAAATCCAAAGTAAAAATAGTTTTTGTGTTCTTAACGATATTTCAGAGTACATTACATCTATGAACTAAGAATAACCAACCATAAGGGGAAAATATGAAATTAGGAACAATTTTGCAGAAAAGAAAATTCACAATTGTCAAATAAAAATATACCATAGGGAGAAGCATTAGCCAGATTGATGCATAATCAAATCATTGAAGTAGAATACAAATGTTATATTTTACCAGAATTCTGAAGAAAATAGTGAAGACATTAAAATAATGAAATCACCTCTAAATGACAAAGAGAACATATTGTGGAAATCCAAATTAAACATAATCTGAAACTCACAAGGCAGAACAAATTTTAATTAAATTGCGTGTGTCTGTTGTATGCTTTTGAATCAACTCCAACTCCTGACAATCCTGTGAAGGAGTGATCTGCCCACTGTCCTGTCCTCAACAGCCCCTTTCAGCTCCTGCAGACTCATGCCCATAAATCCTTTCATGGAGTCAATCCATTTCATACATGGTCTTCCTCTTTTCCTACTGCTTTCTATTTTCCCCCAGCATTATTGTCCTTTCCAGAGGACTCTGCCTTCTCATGATGTGCCCAAAGTAGGACAGCTTTAGTCTTGTCATTTTTGCTTCTGGAAATATTTCAAGTTAATTAAGTTAATGTTAATTAATTAATGTTAACTAGTGGAATGAACCAAAAATGAAGAAAAATCTTCCTAAGTAAAAAAGACCCAATGATAGTAAATAAAAATGTATACTGTGCAATAGGCAAATAATGAAAAGAAGATTTAGATTTATTTTGAAAAAATTCTAAAATTTGAAAGTTTCCCTGCTCCCACAAGCAGTTTAGTGGGGGAAAAAACTGATGGGAAATGATCGAATTTAGTATTTTTTTCTTTTTGGTATTTTTTAAACACTAGGGAAACTGTTGTACTGAAGGCTGAGAGAAAAGTTTTGTGAAAGAAAAATTTACATACATAGCCAATAATGCATACACAATAACACTCTCTCAGATATCCAAGGGTACAGAAATAATGCCACTTACATAATTCCCAGAACTATACTCCTCCTCTTGAATTGCTAGAATTTGAAGATTTCCTCCAGTTTCCTCAGGAAATAATCAAAGCAAAGAACACGAGATGAGTTTTACACAGAATAGAAGACCTGCGGTGAGCACTAAAACCAATTAAAATACAGGGTCCAGCAGAAGTAAGGCTTGCCTGAGTGGGGTTGGTAGGGTAATAATATATATGAGTGTAATAATTTATAGTTTTAACTTTAACATTTCACCTAAAATGTCACATGGTGTACTGAGTGTCATATTGCTATGTTACAGAATTACATGCTTATGATTTTGTAATAAAAGAGTCTGTAATAAAAAGGGAGCATAATTTGTGCCAGGCCCTGTATAGACTTGTCTAAATAATTTGTATGGTAATAAAACCGAGAGGTATGCTACAAATACCTCTTAAAAGAGAAGAAAGATTGTATCAAATACTTCTGTAATAATAAGTAATAATCTGAATATAAAACAAAAATTGCTAAAGAATAAATCTCCCATTGGATAGAAATGGTTTCATTGCTAAAATTGATGATGATAATAAAGTTCAAATATACATATTTCAATATTAAAAGTAACCTGTTGATGAAAACAAAATGTGTACCTTCCAAATAATCTGAGAAAGTCATTTCACCACAATAACAATACCAAAAACAAACAGGAAAAGGTGTCAAAGAAAAGCAAGCCAGAAAAACACATAGAGCATCAAACAGAATGGCAGAGGTAGCATTAATTGGAAAGAAAAAATAAATAATAATTTCATTTGAGAGTGAAAAACAATTCAAGGAGCCCAGGATCCCTGAGGAAAACCACTCAGTCAGGAACATCTGCATTGGATTTTGCACAAACCAGTATGTTACATTTACTTGCTACTTTTGTATAAGCTAGCCTACTACTACATAAATTGGTGTGGGCTAGCTCAAGACACGATGCCTCCGCCTCAGGGAACAGATGGCTGGCTGGCGAACAGCCATGAAGAACAAGAAAAACAGTCTCTCAAGGCCCATGTCTCAAGGCTCCTGTGTCTATCACAACTGGGTAGCACTTTCACATGCTGCCACTGCTCCCTCCTTAACCATGTAGTACAGGGCACATCCACAGCATGTCTACATCTGTCAGTCCTCCTGGTAGTTCAGAATATCACAAACACTTAAGCAGCTCCCCTGTTTGGAACTCCTGGGATACCATTGGTATCTTGCGGTGGAGTGTTGGTGTAACAAAAACCTAAACTATGTGTCTTTGTTTTAACCATTGGGTGCCAGGAAGCAAGGAAATGGACAAAAGAGGTTAAAAAGATGACATCTTATGACATGCAATGTAAACCTTTCAACAAAATAATACATGGAGTAACTTAAGAGATACAATCAGATGAATACTTAGGTAGCAGTCTTAAAGAAAAAGGTTGAAAAACAGAAACTTCATGCTGTGTGCTGGTGGTTATTGCCTGTAAAAGCTTGGCAAAATAAGAAAGAGATGAACTAAGAATATAGTCACTTTGCAAGCAGAAACAAAAGGAAAAAAGAAGAGTTAAATGAAACAAGAAGAGTTAAGGATTAGAAAGGCCAGCTGTTTTCCAGAGACAATATTTTCAGAGTTGGGAATAAAAAAGATGTTGAGAGGATAAGATTTCAGTAATTATTTTTTAAATGTATTTGTTAATTCTCTTTTGTGTATATATAGAGAAGGAAACATTGAGTTTTGTTTTTCCACTTATTTGTGCATCCATTGGTTGTTTCTTGTATCTGTCCTGACCTGGGATTGAACCCTTGGCATATCTCAATGATGCTGTAACCAACTGGGCTGTGCCTTCTCCTCAGTTGAATAAGTGATTCAGCACAGTGATCAGGTTAAAGTATTGGTTCCTCACCTATTTTTAAAGATAGCCACAGATAGCTACTATTAGTGAAAGAGAGAGAGAGAGAATGAGAACGCATTAGTTTTGTGTAAGGAAGCAAAACGGGTCAGATTTGGAAATTGTTGGTTTGGTTACTGGTGCATAGAATTGATTTGAAGCAAATGACTTAAAATCCTTCCAAGCCTCTGATAATTTGACTTAAAACACCTTGTAACTCCATCTTTCAATATCCATAGTAAGCTGGGACAGCTATGGAGACACTAATGAGGGCATATTCCCATGCATTGCAGATGTGATCCAGGAAGATTAAATAAAAGAACTTCCTAGAAGACAGAGCCCAGGCTCAGCAATAATCAACAAGGATTCCCTCCCAGTGAGTAGAATTGGGACTTAAGCAAAAGACTTCTGCAACCGGTGGACTAGGGGGCCTCCCTAACATCTGATTTTCTGGATTTCAGCCTTGTCATTTACTAGCAACTGATGGGTATATATCTCTTTATTCATGGAAGCTCCTCTCTCCTCCCTCCCTTTCCCACCCCAATACCCTTGTACTTGCTCCACTATTTTATGTTTGACTTGTGTGGTGGTGGTGGACAGATAAATTATCTTCTCTACTTCATAAGTCATCAAACTGATGGTGATCACATTTACTCCTAAGAGAGAATGCTGGGAATAGTCTGGAGATTCCAAAATTTGAGCTGGATTCAGTACATGGAAGAGACTTTGTCTCCATTAGGGGCAGATGAACATTTTACATTTTATGGGAGCAAGCATGAAATAAATATTTAGGACAGATTATGACAGAAAAAATGCTATCTACCTGCCAATGCAGGAAACTACATTTCTCAGCCCCATCCTTTGCATCTAAATGAAACATGGTGAATAGTAGTTCTACTCAAGGGAATGTGGAAGAAATGAGGCCTTTTGTTAAGAAACAGGGATTTTTGAGTTCATAAAAAACAGCCTATTGACACTGACACAATAAAAAAGGCATATAACACACATTTTACAGAAAGGATAAAAACAAATATCTAGGCAGAGATATAATGAAAATTACAATTTAAGAAACGTTATTTTAATGTTATTAAAAGATAAAGTGGAATACCAGCCTTATAGCATTCCATGGGAATAAGATGCTTATAATTAAAAGTAACAAAGAACAATGAAGTCATACCCATAATAATTATTTATTCACTGAATGATATTACATCAAAATATAAAACAAATATTTTGATAGATAGTACAAAGCGACAAAATACAATCACAGCTGAAATGTGTTACACAACTTTCTTTGTCTTTAAGTCAAATTGGTAAATACAAATGATATGCATGTGAGAATAGTAAGATGTGTATTTATCCACCTAATTTTAAAATTCTTTTCTGGTACACAAATGTCAGTTTAATGAGGTGTTGTTTATTATGTCATGTCATACAGAAACTTCATAAATTCTAAAATTCAGAAATACAAACGGCTAAAATTTTGGACCATAATGTATTTGGATTGTAAAATAATGTCAAAATCAAATACTAGAAAACTTAGAAAATTATTACAAAACTATTTCTTATGTTGGAGAGGACATAACTTCAGTTATATATAATTCTAAAGGTAAATCCAAGGAGGAAACTAAGCATCCGAATTTCAGAATGTGGCTAAGGTGGCATTCACTAAAATATAACTGGTCAAATCATAAATATGAGCGAGAACTAAAAAACACCAGAATTGTCTTCTGGAGGGCAGGCTCCTCATAGCACAGGCTTCACCTGCTAGGTGAGTGCTCTAGGAACCCATTGTATCAGTGTGCCAGCTGGCATTGTTGTGAGAGGCTGTGTTCAGCTTCAGTGAAAATAATTTTTGAAGACTTTTTCAATGCCTTTGCCCATTTCATGATGGGTGATTTAAGAGCGCATCTGCCCACACCATGCTGAATATTCAGCAGTTTTTTGAGACCAAAAACCACATGCGCCCTGTACCCTACTGATGCAGACACCTGCCCACAGTGTCCACATCATCATGAATGAAATGAGACATTCACATGGACTACCGAGTCCTGTGGAGGAAAAGGGACAGTATGGCTTTTCTCTCAAGGGGAGCAAAAGCCATGGCCTCTGCCATGACAGGCCTTTATTTCTTTTTCCTGGCCCATTACATAATGGTCATCATTTACTATGCACCTGTAAGCTTTAGGTGGTTACCTTTTCCAGAAGACAAAGGAGCCAATGTTGCTAATCACATCACAGAAAAGGGATATTTGCAAATCAAAAGGCAAAAGCGGTTGAACTGGTTACACTCATCCTTGGAAGGTTTGGCATGGATTTTAGGAAGTTACTTTGCAGTAAATGTCCTCAATTCAGGGTGAGGGAGTTTTTTAGCAAGAGCAAGACTCATAGCAGCATAGGCACATTGCAGGCCTGATTCCCCACAGGAGAACCTATTTGTGGGTGTGGGTCCTGTGCACCTCCCAGTGAGAGCTGGGTCCATGTCACACAGAACAGTCTCCTACACCCTACCCTCCCTATTCACCCAATCTCATCACAAGCAATGTTTTTTTGTTTTCCACAATGAAAGAAATCCTCAAAGGGAAATGTTTTGCCAATGTGAAAGAGGTGAAACAAAATGGCAGAAGCACTAAAAGACATCAAAATCGACATGTTCAAAAACTGTTTTCAACAGTTGAAACATGTCTCAGCAGGTATAGTGCATCAAATGAAGGTGACTGAAGTTTAAACATGTACAAATAAATACACAATTTTTTAATAAATCAATTCTGTTTTTGGGATCCACCCTCCTGCTTGTGCTCAGTATAGCATAATTAGCCTCAACTGATTTCATTATTAAAGAAACTTATAAAATGAGCTACAATGATCTAAGCATAAAAAGCAATAATTAAAAAAACTATGAAATATTTCAGGAAGAATTAATAAAGATAAAATATAAGATCAATAAATTTGAATAACATAAAAGGAGAGAATAGATAGTGAAAAATATCAATAAAAAGAGCAACTTCTGACAAGCTAATCAAGGGGAAAAGAAGAGGAAACACATATATAAAATTCATGAATGTAAAAATAGATGTGATCATTATAACAGGTTGTAAAATTACAATAAGTAGCTATGTAAAACTTTATGCTAATAAATCTTGATTAAATAAATGTTTTAGACAAAAGTCAGTCAATACAAATATATTCAAGAACTAGAAAACATAAATGTATCAATTGAAATAAAATGTATTTAGGAAAAAAAGAACTGCATTAAAAAATGGTACCCCCTCCAGAGATTTTATCAATTATTTCTTACAAATTACTATAGAAGACCTAATTATCACCAATTTATGCTATTATAGAACACAAAAGAATATGAGCTACTTTTCAATTCATTTTGTAAACACTGTATGTCCTTGAAACAAAATACAAAATTGTATTTCTTACTTTG
This sequence comes from Phyllostomus hastatus, assembly GCF_019186645.2. Taxonomy (NCBI): domain Eukaryota; kingdom Metazoa; phylum Chordata; class Mammalia; order Chiroptera; family Phyllostomidae; genus Phyllostomus; species Phyllostomus hastatus. Next base: position 3,078,532 of record NW_025333841.1, on the reverse strand, counting down.
GTCTTATATATGCACACAGAAGTATATGCACTGATAAAATACCACCAATTCAAACACAGACCTATAGTTTACAAAAAGGTAAGATTTATATCAGGAAGGTATATACTTTTTCTTCTGGAAACTTCTCTTCATTCTATCTATCAAGGGGACAAGGATCAAAACCATATGATCTTGATAGATTCCAATAAGGCATATGCAAAAGGAGTTAAGATCTACCTTCCATTTACTATCACAGTTAACTAGAAATAAATATATTAAAATCATTATATATATATTTATATATATATATATATATCTTACATTTGGGGCTAATTGAGTATCTTTATGATGGTGTCTTGAAATTCTTTGTCAGGAAGCTCCTAGATCTGTATTTCCTTAGGATCAGTGTCTGAAGTTTTACTTTGAACTTCACTGGTCTGTTTTCTTTTTTATTTGTAAGCCCTGTAATGTTTTTTCCTGGGAGTTTGGCATTTGAAAAAAACACCACCTCTCCTACTCTTTGACTGCTGGATTCACACAAAGGAAGACCTTTGCAAATCCCCCTGGCTGGAAGTTTCAGGACCTCTTGACACTTTTTTAGCCCGTGTTTCCCCTGGCATCTGCCTGAAGAACCATGGCTCTTATGTGCTGCTCAACTCTGTTTCCTGCTTTCAAACTCTGGTGCCAGCCCCATCAGTGTTTTAGGTCAAGTGAGACAGAAACCAGTCCCTTGAGCAAATCCCCGACTAGCCAGAACACTGGACACGTGGTCCATGCTTTGTATCTATCCTGGGGGAGGAGCCCCAATGTGGGTGTTTTCCCCCTGGTTCCTCCAGATACTGTGACTTTTCCCATCCCTTACACTGGAATCCCTTCTTGGTTTTACAACAGCTTTGGTGCTATAGTTCCCAACTATGTTCTAAAGTTCTCACAGATACTCTGTTCTATATATGGTTGTTCACTTGGTGTCTGTGGGGTAAAAGGGCCTACAGCTTCCTCGTCTGCCATCTAGCTCTAATTAGCAGGGCTTCAAACGTGGTTTTCCTGGACACCAACTTCCACTTTTCTGTGTACTATGTCCTCCTGTCCCCTAGTTGAGGTATCCTTATGCTCACACCCATTTCAGGTCTAAATTCACATTCCTGCCCTCTCACTGGAATGACTCAAAAGTGAATAAGTGCAAGAAATTTAAATGACTGCAGTGTCACAAAAGTTAGCATAGCTGACTTTCATTTATAAGTAAGACATCTATCTAATAACAATTGCTTATGTGTTGTAAACTTTATCCAACAAATATTTTTGACACTATGGTACAGATCTAGATTTAAGAAGAGGATATTACCCTGGCTGGCGTAGCTCAGTGGATTGAGCACGGGCTGCGAACCAAAGTGTCGCAGGTTTGATTCCCAGCCAGGGTACATTCCTGGGTTGCAGGCCATAACACCCAGCAACTGCACATTGATGTTTCTTTCTCTCTCTCTATCTCCCTCCCTTCCCTCTCCAGAAAGTAAATAAATAAAATCTTTAAAAAAAAAAAAGAAGAGGATAAATCGATGGTGACCAGAATGGCTTACAGATCTTCGAGCTATGCTGTGCTGTCCATGAGTTACCACAGCAGGGGTCTGGACAAAAACAAACTGATTAAATCTGCATTGGGAATTAAGTTATTCACTCATATATGTCAGTTGAGCTGGTTCTTGGAGGATAAATGGAAGCTGAGTAAGTGGTCAATATGTTAAGGATATTTCCTGCACAGAACAGAGTGGTTAAAGGTGAACAGGGTAGAAAAGAAAAGGTGAGACATTCATTCACTGTAGCAGGAGTGGAAGGAGAGGAAGGGCAAAGGGTGAATTTATTAGAGGGTGACTTTGAAAGTATCAAGATAACCTAGTCCTGGACCTCTTGCATCAACTTGGGGTCAATCTTTCCATGAGACAGAAGGCTTTGCAGGGCTCATTTGGGCACCTGAGACCCTGGAATCCATGTGAGACATTACATCTACTTCATACAGCAATCCCCAGGGTTGGGTTTGATTTCCCAGAATCTTCTCCAGAAAGACCCAGATTAACTACACATATCTCCCTGCTCTACAAAATTCATGATGACACAAGCAATGAATGTCCACTTAAGACCAGAGATTTGATCCCAAGGACAGGGCCAAGCAAAACCACTTTAAATGGAGGACCTCGTCAAGGTGAAGCCAAAATCACTTTTAATCACAGCAGGCATTGAATATAGGCTTTTGTCATATACACCCAAAGTCCCAAATTACAAGTTATGTAACCTTACTCTGGTTATTTCGCCTCTCTGAACTTCCGACTCTTCAACTCTAAAATGCACATAATAACAGTGTGCTACCAACAGAGTTCTGTGGGTGAAATAATGCATTAATGGGATTTGTATAATGCATTTCAGTACACAAAATAAAGTGTTTACGCTCCACCTCACCCAATACTGAGTTATTTTGAACATGCTAATCTCAAATCTCTTAATGCTAAATAATGTCTTTCTCTTTGTTGTTTCTGTAACCAACCCTGAAAATGTCTGCAATAGTGGTAATCTGGCTTCGATGGCCTTGGGCACTTCCCAGTGTGGATCTGTCAAATATGACTGACCCAAACTTGATTTAGTTGTCCAGGACTTACTGACCCCGTTGCTTGCCTTCCTCCTCATCACTGTCCATATTGGGGCATTTTTTTCACCTTAAATCCAAATCTCCATCAGTGAATTCCTGCTTTCTGGAGCCTTACCTAAACGAGCAAAACATGGAAGATACTTTGAATTTCGATCCTCAAATACATCTTTCCATGGTATAATGGTAATTTCTTCATTTAGAAAAAGTCATTTGCCATGTGTCCCAAAGGATGCTTCAATGCCTCATTCACTGTCTTTTCTAACTTCTTTCTTTTTCACAAGGAATGAGCCTCCAGTGAACTATCTTTGAAATTTTACTTGTCAGAAAAACAGCCAAAATATTGAAACAGATGTCAAAATCCATTTTCATAGATTAGAATCATTAAATGGACGTCTATTCATAGATAATATTCAATATAATTACATCCCTAACTACATTTTAAATCTGATGTTTTCCTTCTAAAACATTTAAAACAATGTTTTAATAAAGAGGTTTCATTGCTCCATTGTCTCTTACCCATGAATGACTTTTCTTTTGTCTTCATTTTCAAACTTTAAAGAAGTCTTTAATAACTGAATCTCTCTGAAGACATTAAAATTGTACTCATCCACTCGTTTCTCAACCCCTCCAAGATTTGCTAGGGAGGTGCTCTCTATATATAAAAGTAGTGTATACATACACATTATTTTTAATTTCAACATCAGGAGCACCTCCCTACCAAGCCTTCCTAATCCTGAGTTGTTAACCTGGTCACAACTGGAGTTAAATCTGTGAGCCTGACTCAATTATTTTAGAGTTTGGAACTGGTCATGTCATCCAAGACATAGATAGCATGTACTGATAAGTCCTATAGCTAGACCTGTGTGGTCTTTCAGCCACAAGCTTACCCTAGTGTCCCCACACCCACCTATATCACTGGCTTTCACCGCTATTTTTTTTATTCTCTCTCTTACAGGACAGTATTGAATTTCTCCCACGATAAAACCCCATCAGCTTGACTGGAAACCTGATATCCTGCTTAGGTCTTATAAGACACATATCACAAAGAACTGGATCAGCATTGTCTAGTGAGATTGTATGACAAAAGTAGAGTACAACATTAAGGCTAAGGGTTTGGGCTACTGAACCACCGACCTTTCTATACATCTCAGCTGTATAATGTGATCTAAGTATTCTCTTGAAGGCTCAATTTCCTCACAAGTAAAGTGGGGATAACACTATCGCAGGGGTGTCAAACTCATTTTCACCAGGGGCCACATCTGCCTCATGGTTGCCTTCAAAGGGTCAAAATAATTTTAGGACTGTATAAATGTAACTACTCCTTAACTGTTAAGGAGTTGAAATTACACCTGGCCCTTTGAAGGCAACCACAAGGCTGATGTGGCCCCCCGTGAAAATGAGTTTGACACCCCAGCATTATCTCTTCTCATAGGGTTGTTGTGAAGAATGAATGAGCTAACCAAGACAAATCACCTATAACAGTACCTGGCATGCAGTATGAGCTAATTCATATCAACTAGGAAAATTCACTGATTAAACAGGACCATGGTATTTTCACATTTAAATGTGAGGATCACCTAGTACGTAATAGTTCTAACCACTTGAGCTATTCACATCCTTCAGATCACATGTTCCCTAGTTATGGAAAGTTTACATATGCTGTACTTGATTTTTTGACACAGGAGCCCAACTCATACAGTCATTGCACACCCCAGCACCTCCTCTACACACATTATTCTTCCTTTCTGCAGCTCAAGAGCCAATGTTTCTCACCAATGGAAACATCTGGGGAGGTGGTAATCATGGGACTCAAGCTGACAAAACACTGAACCACAGGACCTCTTTCACAGGGCATGTCCCTCAAATTATGCCTAGGTGAGAAATGAACATGCTCCCTTATAGAAACAGGACCTTTTCTGCTTTCTGAGCTGAATAAATCACTCAGCCACTTCAGTTTGCTAAATATAACCTTTACAACTTATCAGTGAGCAAAACCGAAAACAAGGTATCCCTGCTGTGCCTCCCTCCCAACATCCTATTGAAATGTAAGGAAAGATGCACAGAAACAGTGGACTGCAGAGAAGAGCAGTTCATAAGTTCAAACTTCTATCTTGGTGGAAGATCCATTAAATGTATCTTTCCTAGGAAACAATTAAAGGACACTTGGACAAAGGATGAGCTTTTCCCTTACATTGGAAACTACAGGTGAGCAACTAATTGCTACAGAACAACTATACGGAGTGACCATATCTCTCATTTTCTCACAAGAGTCCTAGTTTTTACCTGCTTTTCTGATATAAGTATTAATAGTGCTCCTTTCACTCTGAAAAGAGTCCCAATTTGAATGATATACCATCTCAGTAGGACAACAGAGCACCCCAATAAAGCAGACAAAATTTACTAGTGGTCTCAACATATATTTAAACACATGTTAACAACTTTATCGAAAAGTCACACAATCTTCCCCATCAGTATAATTAACTGTTTTGGCTCACCTGAGAACTATACACTTTGGGAAACACTCTGTCAATTCTGAGATAGCTAAAGTCTGTTCCCACTCCTACCAGCCCTTTTTCCAATGTTGGAACACCTCTAAAACAACATTCCAGGAAAAATGAGGCAGAGGCTGTATCACCACAGGAAAGAATTTTAATCCCAGAAAAATGTTTTGTTTCTCAGAATGGTGAAAAATTTAAACTTTATGCTTGCTTGCAAGAGCAAAGGAGAACAGCTATGAAACAAGAATGGGAAGAAAATAGAAAGCTCAAGCTTAGATCAAGAAAAATATACAAATGGATGAGTAAAATAAGCAAATAATGACATATGAAAATAATCCAATATAGCAAAATAAAATTCCACACTAGAGGAAATAGTTGACAAAATGTAAAAGAGATATGAAATTAAATTTGTTTTTACTTATTAAAAAACGTAAAAGAGAATTGAAGCAGTAAAGTAGAAGAAAATATAAGAAATTATAATAACACAAAAACACTGTGTGATTTAGAAAACCAAGGAATTATATGTTTTCAAAGGAACTAGAATAATAGAAACCCAAACAGCAAAGAAAAATAAAATAGAAGAAAATGTTCCCTTTCTAATAATAGATGTGAATATACAGACTAAAACAATTCATTAATACTCAGGTAAAATTGATGATAATTACCTTGGGATAGCTTTGGAAAAACTTTAAATATTAAATTTACAAAGTCTCTGATCATCAAAACAAGAAAAATGTTTACTGACAAATACAGGGAAAAAAGATCAACCTAAATGCAGTTTTCTGCTGAAGAAGAAAAACTAAATACAAGAAGAAAAATGAAGAAATGCCTATCATGTTTTGGGGAATAAAAAATTGTCACCCAGGATTTCTACTCATCCGACTTGTCATATGTGTGGGAAGAAAACTATAATCTTCTAAAGCAGTGGTACCACCCTCCCCGTCTTTTTTTCTCTTCATGGCACACACACAAAAGAATGTTTTGGTAACATAATAAGGTAAGTAGATGTGGCTACTCACAATAAGAAAGCATTTGCTTGAAAACTCTGGATTACTCAAGCTATGACTTATTATCTGTGATCTGAAGGGGGTCAATTCCTCAGCACAGGTCAACCATCTCTCTCAAAAATATCTAACAAAACAGTGAACCACAGGACCTCATGCGGTTATATAAGGTACAACCTTAGGCTTTGGCACATAATTGGGGAAGCTCTCTTAGATGTACAAGGATTCACAAAACATGATTCTTGTTTTCTTTTCAGTAGAAACTACCTCAATGGTAACTAAACTGAAACAGAGATGAGTATAGGACACAAGAATGGTACTTTTAAAAAGATTTTATTTATTTATTTTTTAGAGAGGGAAGGGAGGGAGATAGAGAGAAAGAAACATCAATGTGCAGTTGCTGGGTGTTATGGCCTTCAACCCAGGCATGTACCCTGGCTGGGAATCGAACCTGCAACAGTTTGGTTCGCAGCCCACGCTCAATCCACTGAGCTACGCCAGCCAGGGCAAGAATGGTATTTTGAAGATGACTGGAAAAATACTCAAACCAACGAAAGAGAGCATGTTAAGCAGGAAAAATTCCTAGCAATACAGGTAACTACATTGACTTCAAAATCCTAAACCTGTTCTGGAAACTTATTTTACTGAATAAAAATTATACTTCTATTATTTTGAGTTGATAACTATATATTAGCTTAATAGCAGAAGTGCTATTAACCAGACCAATGCCGCTCACCCAAATGGACATACTACCCAAAGCAATCTATAGATTCAATGCAATGTCTATCAAGATACCAATGGTGTATTTCACAGAACTAGAACAAATATTCCAAAAATAAATGTATATGGAACCACAGAAGACCTTAAGTAGCCACAAAAATCTTGAGAAAGAAGAACAAAGTTAGAGGAATCATGCTACCTGATATCAAACTATACCACAAGGCCATAGTAGTCAAAATGACACCTCTGCACTCTCTCATTTTTTTTTATATTCCTGGATACTTTATCAATATTTCTTTGTGTACTTTATCTTCTCTAACCGTCCCTTAAATGGCAGGGCTTCTATGATTCTGTCTTGGCTACAGTACCTTTCTACTCTATGTGGGTGAACTCAACCACTGCAATGGCCCCAAAAACCACGTGCATATTTTCCAGTCTTGGAAACAGTATCTTTATCCCAGATCTGTCTCTTGAAATTTATACTCCTATGTAATGGCTTATTTGCATTCCTACTGTGATACTTAATCTCTATCTTACACTTGTTAAAATATGTTTGATTTTCTTCCCAAACCTGCTCATCTGACAGTTTTCCATATGTAAATAAATAACACCAACATCCACCAATATCTCAGGCCAAACCCTTAGGGTCATTCTTGATTTCTCTCTTTTCTTCATGGATGACGTCCAAACTATTAGTGATGATGCCAAATCTACGTCCTAAATAGATCCCTCTTTCCTCTGTGTTGGCTCTGTCCAATCCATTCTGTACACAGCAGCCAAAGTGCTCTTTTGGAAACACTTTTCATGTTGTATCACTGCCCTTCTTTATCCTCCGGCAGTGGCCCCATGCCTAATTACCCTCTGGTTACAATTCAGATTTCTTTAAACAACTTACAAGGCCCATTTCTAGGTGGTTTCTGATTACACCTACAGTTTTACCCACTCCCTTTGGATTCCTTCAAATTTTACACTCCAGAAAAATGCAAATTTGCCATGCCCCTGTTCACATGGCTTTATACCATTTTCTTTTTTCCTGAAACATTTCCCTCTCTGACTCCTAATTTTATTTTTTATTTTTGTTGTGGTCCACTCTTAATTTTCCATCAGGGGTGAGTATTTCTCCTATGTCAAGAAGTAATTCCTGACCACTACCCTCTACAATATACTATAAATTTATACTATACTATATTATACTATACTATATACTATACTATACTATACTATATCAGCACGCAAAGAAAAGCGCTCAAGGAGTGTTTTCACACATGTAAATCCTCTCCACATTTGACTGTGAGCTCTGTGGGAGCAGCAATTCTGTCAGCCTTGTTTACTTCTGTCTAGCATGCAGACATCTTACTCAATCTTTCTTGAATCAAATAATGAACAGAATGAGTGATTTTCAAGCCAGTTTCTCCAAAGCTCTAAAAGCTCCATACTGGTAATTTGAAGGCTGCAGTAAAGTAGCAGGAGGTACAAAAGACGAGAGTGGGTAATGGAAGGAAAGGTTCTGGTACCTCAAACTCACTTCAAACAGAGAAGCTGCACTCTTATCTGTAAGGCATATGACACTTTCATTTCTGATTTTGTTTAGAGAAGATTTTCCTGAGAAGAAAGTTTAAGAAACAACTGAACTTCATGATAGTGGATATCCCCAAAAGCTCTGAATTCTGTTATTTTGGTCTAATTGCAATAAATTAAACAGCTTGATTAAAGGGATAAAAGCATTAGACTCTATTCTATTTACATATAAAACTGTCTTCAAAGGGGTTTGCCCTAGACTTAGAACATTTTCAGACAATTCATCAGAACGTTAACATTCCTATATGAGACAAACTACTTCTAGGAGAATGGATACATTTTCTTTCAAGAGTGCATATCCTACTGCCTAGAAACAAATCGCTATGTCAGGCCTGCCAAACCAAAATACTATTTTCCTCAAACTGTTATTAAACTCATAATAGTTTCATTTTATTTAACTTAGTAACCCAAATGAACATATAAAATCCATAGCCTTTCTCTTGCCTGTGGGAGCCTCTTGATTCAGAAAATGTGAATGAATACAAAAGGAAATATTCAGAAAGACAATGACACAACTAATTAAGTCACTTGCCTTAGAGATTAATGAGCATCCCAAGAAGGGATCACAAAACCAAACTTAGACATTTTAGAAGTGTGATGCATATGTACTGCAATCTTGCTGTTAAAAATTATTACAAATTATTAAAGCTTTTAATTCTCTGTGTGTGTGTGATGCTTCATATTACGAAGCACAGGATTCACCAAGAGTCAGGGTGTTGGAGACAATATGGCCCAAATTTCCTGCTCATTGAATACGGAAACAAGACCAGGGAAGGGCAACAACTCACCCCAGATTATTCCAACTGAAGAAAGAAGATGGGATGTTAAGTCTAACTACTCTTAATTGGATGATTTGTCTTGGACACTAAATTTTGATCTATTCATAGTTTGAAAAGCTATGATAATCTAAGGCAGAATTATGTTCCCCATGAAGCAGTAGAGCACAATAGAAAGAACATAGGTTTTCAAGGAAGATGGATCTGGGTCTGAGTTCCAGTTAGGTCTCTTTCTCGTTCTTTCAGCTTTCAATACCACCCCACCCCCAAAAAAACTAACATGGAAATATCAGTTATGGCAGATTACATTTTTTTTTACATTTTCCCAATATGGCCACAAACAAATCTCCCATATTACTTGAACACAATGTGACTTGAATACTCCGACCATCAATGGTGGACCTTTGTTCCTTCTCCTCTCAATCTGGTTGGACTTATGATGGGTTTGAGCATTAGAGGGCAGAAGGTTAATGTCATATGACTTCCAAAGGTGGAATGGAAATAGCCTTGAAGTTTCTACCAGGTTTTCTTAGGACACTTCCATACAGGAAGGTAGCTGCCAATAACAAAGTCAAACTGCCGATCTGCAATTAGCATTGTGAACTGGTGAGGAATCCTCACTGTGCTTCCAGCCCACAGCCAGCACCTACTGCTACCCACAGGAGTGAACCCTTCTCAGTGTTTCCAACAGTTGAACCTTCACATGACTGAAGCACCCACCTACATTTGCTGCAGTGGCATGAGAAACCCTTAGAACTAGACAATGGAGCCCTTCCTGAATTCCTGACCAGTTAAATCATATGCACAGTGCAAAGTTTCTGTTTGACTCTAAATTTGGGGTTATTTGTTATGCAACAAAAACAAGCACAGCACAAACTATATAAGAACTGAAAGGTAAGGCACTAGAGTGATCACCAAGACAGATGAACAAAGCTAGTTATTACTGAATTACATTAAAGTAGGTACTCAGTTTTTATATCAGGCAATGGCAATTTGTCAGTATACCCAACTTAAATATAACTTCAGGAACCTATGATTCATTTAAGTTCATTTTAGGTCCCTTGCCCTCACTTATACTCTCAAGTTTTTCTTTCTCTAGGACTTGGTCCTGATTTCTTGGACCTGGTCCTAGTCCTAGAACATTACTATGGTCTAAATAAATAAAAAGTATGCATTGTATCTGGACAGATACCATTACATAAGAAGTATATGGTATGTGTGGCATTAAAAAAATTGCATATGTGTCCACATATAAAAATTAATATCCACTTAGGACAAGCACATATGCCTCTATGTAACAAATGCATGTAGACTATGTGCCTAGAGCATGGACATAAAGCCACACAATGCAAATGAATTTCATCTGACCACTTGTCCTCCTAACATATGAAAAACATACGTAACAGTGTTCTGTAACATAAAGAGAAAATAAGTACTCCCTAAATAAGGATGAGAATATTTACTGTGTAACGAATAAGCTAGGACTCTTGTTTACAACAAATGTTCATTAAACAAAATAAATATCATCTTAAATGCAGTTATATGGCTATTTGCCTGCATATCACAGAACCCAAGAGTAATCATATCTCTTCTCTAGGTAATAGTTGTGCAGTGAAAGCTGGTAAAAGTTAGCATGAAGGAATAGGGCTTGAAGCTAACTCAATATCCAGACAGACATTTCCAAACTACTACGCCCCTCTTGAGAAGCTGTTGTTTATCCTCCTCCTGTTCTTATATCTCCCATCCCTGAAAATATTATGAATAAGGAAAATTTTCATCTATTGCCATAAATAGAAGGAAGGCAACCTCATTTACGGAGCACACACTATGTGCCTGGTATAACACTGCTACCTCACATGTCACTATGATGTCATTCTCCTAGTAGAGTGAAGGAAGAGAACATTTGGATGTGTGTAGTAGTAGTAAAAGTAAGCAATCATCCTCTTTATAGATCCATAACATAATCTTGTAAGAAATTATTAGAGATAATGTAGTCCAGTGATTTTTAACCAGATTGTGGCCTCAGTGCTATCAATATAGATAACATTATCACTAACAGTACATCTTATTATAACCAGAAGATTTGAGGAGAGTAGTGTTAAAGTAGAAGAATGTGTAGTTTGAAAAATACCATATTTTCAGACCATAAGATGCACCTAGGTTTTAGAGGAAAATAGGAAAACAATTTTTGAAGCAAAAAATGTAGCAAAATATTTAATAACATAAATAACATTTCACCAATGTAAATGTAAACAGAATTCAACAGCAGCATTAACAATCATTACTCTTCCCAAATTTGGGGGGAGAGAAAGTGCACCTTATAGTACAAAAAATACAGTAAATATTATCCAGGATATTTGATATGCTCCCTTGGATGCATGTTTCTGTCCTCCCCATCCCAACCTCATTTCTCTCTCTCTCTCTGCAAGGAAGACAGTTGGAACATTATGCCACTTGAGAGGAAGTGATTCAGCCAATGCACACATTAAAGATAGGGTTACAGGTGGGTTTACAATCCTCGTCATGTCCATGTTCTTTCTATCAGGACACTGCTTAATTCTCTTTCAAATGGTGCAAGAATATCAGTACTTTAAAAAATGCTGCATTTGAGAACTCATCAGGCCATCCTTATATAAGCAGAACTAATTGTGTCCAGAATTCAAATTATATTAGTGCAAGGACCTGGATTGTCTTCATATTTCAGTCAATGTCTCATTTGCAAGATGAAGTCCAGAACACTGATACTCACATCCTCATCTGTAATTCCAGGCAAATGAGAGAAACCCCATGCATGTTGATTACCCCCATTGCAAAATTGAAGTTGATGGAGGGGAATTTGGGATAGTCATATCCACCACTGATACTAAAATTATAACTTGAATTGCTATGTGAACATGAATCAAAGTATTCTATTACTTGCAGAAATCACTTAATGGGTGTCCACTCCCTCAGAAAGGTATTGATGCTCATTATGTTGATTGATTTTTTACATGAGTATAGATGTGGAAAGCAGATACATTTTATTTGACTCTATACCTCTTCTTTGTATTCTTTTATTAATTCATTATAGCAGAACATTACATTTATTTTAATGCCAGCAGAATAGAAAATGAGCTCCTCCCAGTGGCTTATTTCACCTTTATAAATTGTTTTCATCAAATTCAATCGGACAACAAAACCATTTGATTTTCTGTATTGATGGTGAATGATGCAGTTCAGTGTCTCGCAAGTATCTTGGCATTCAAATTCAGGATAGATTCAGCTTTGCTTTGAAAACACACCTTTGAGCCAAATGAGCTACACCATCACAACCTAATTAGGTACTTCGTCCAAAGCAATTTGAAAGAATTAGTAAACACATTCATCCTAGTTCTCCCAGATTACAAGTCAAGACTGCCAGAAATTTACCAGAGGGAAGCTATTGCCCACTTACTCAGGGGCGGGAGATACTTTCTTTCCTATGACTTTTACTCTATGATTTGTTTTTGTGTTCTCATGCTCTTAACCATTATCACTTTGTAAACCCTAAACTTGGTCTCTACTTGATACAAAATAGTTTCAATCTGAGCATTTGGTCCAACTTTCTTACATGTCATCAACTTTATCAATGCGAGATTACTCATTTTCTACAACAGATAGTAAGTCTTTCTTTCTTTATAATTCTAATTAAGATTCCCTTCGACTGTAACATCTTGCGAAAGACATTCCACTTCTCATTTCCATCACCATCTTTCAGCATCTTTACTTATAGGTGAAAAAACAAGTGACAGTGTTTATCTTTTCTAAAGCAAAGCTGTTGATGACAATTTGCAGGTGTGCAAACGCAATGACTTCAACTTGAAATTAGAGCTAGGGGTTGCATTATTTCACTTTACTTAAGTGAAATCAAATGACTAGGTCTAGGAAAAGAGAGAATCAGACACTAGAACTAGATTAGACAAGAATAGACTAGAATTGCGTGCCTGTGAGTGTGGGTGTGGGGTGTGGTGGGTGGGATATCTTTTGCTTTCCTTTTAGATTCAATTGGGGGAAAAAAGGAGGTACAAGGTCTATATTGCTCCTGTAACTGTGGCCTAAATAAGAAAGTGTTAGCCAGTTTTTGTTTGGTATCATGTATATGGAAAAAAGTTTTGTTTGCAGCACCAAAGATAAGCCCTTGCTCTGGCATGTTTTCTAGCCATATGGGTTTAAGAAGAACTAAAAATGTGTGCTGAGATATACTATCATTTCATTGTAGAACAAATAAGTGAAAGAGAGGGACAAGATACTAGAAGCACACACTCTTTATTAACTAAAATTACTTCTCCAACTAAAAGTTCAATTATGATTGCAAATAGCATGAGAACAAAGAATAAATTTATGAAAACTGTTTAAAAAGGGATTTAGATTCCAGGTTTTGTTCTGTTAAAATTATACTAACACATGATGACTAATTAGAACCCCAGTGTGTTCATACTGTGGCTTCAGAAGAATTGTAGCAATATATTTTAATCATGGAAAATAAATAAAACGACAGGTAAGTAAGCACCATCAGATTGGTTACACCACAGATTACTCACTCTGCTATGTCAAGCTGTCTTTATATGTGGATTTGTTGTGGCTCATGTTAACATGTGTGTAGACTTGCCTCATCATCTTCATTTTAAAGTAATCATCATGGCTGGTTTGAAGATGGCGGCTTTACTCTAGTCAGCGTGTTTCTCAGCTTCTGTGAAGAGGAGGGAAACTCGCGGTTCGGTGGAGAAACAGAGCAAGTGGACTAGGTTACCAAATAACTTTTGAAAGCAGGACATCAAAAATTATTGTGATCATTGAAAAACCAGACGGCAAGGAGACTGCTTCAGGACAAAAGGGACCCAGGGATCAGCTCGGGGACTAGGGGTGTGCAGTCCCCAGGCCCAGTGCTCCTGGATCTCCCTCAGGGCTCCCAGGAGAGGGGAGTCGCTGCTCCCTCCCCAGAACACGGGATTGAGCAACTCCAGGGGAGAACTTGTTGCTTGAAGGCACAGATTGGCCAGTTGGACTGGGAAAAAATCGCCCAGGGACTATGAACACCCACCCAGAGCCCTGGGAGAAGTGAGGGCCTCCAGCCGGCATGACTAGGGGCAGCCTGTTAGAGCACCCGCACCCACAGCCCGGTGGGAGTGCGGATTGGTGGAAAACCCAGAGCCAGGATGGGCTCAGGCGTTTTCAGGTCTCGGGAGCCTGCAGTTCTGATCTGTGGAAGCGCTCGCCCCATCGGGAATCCTGACTCGTGCGCTGTGAACCTGGAAGGGTTGCGGAGCTTAGGGTGTTCCTAGAGCCCAAATCTCAAAAGTTTGGTGGAGGGGCATGCCCTTTTACGACTCCCAGGGAGGACGCAGTGAATCCCAACACATCGTGGGTGCCTCCTGAGATCATAGAGCTGGAACCCTGCAGGGACCCCAGAGTCTGGAAGAACGTGGCAGTGAGCTCCGGAGAGTGAGGGTGCTCGGGAGCACCCAGGGTTCCTGAGGGACTTGCTGAGATCTGGCTGGGAAGAGAGAGAAGCATTTCAAAGGTCCCTCAGCCAGCTGAAGCCAGCAAGATCAGAAAAACTGGTCTGGCCAGTTAGAAATCAACAAGAGGTTTTTTTTATTTGGTTTGGTTTGGTTTGGTTTTTGTGGCTGTTGTTGGTTGATTGATTTTATCTTGTGTTTTAAGTGACATTTTATTTTTCAATTCTTACTATTTTTTTTATCTCGCAATCCCTTATGTTTCTCTTCCATTCATCCTAATAATATTTTTTCCACTCCAAATGTATCTCTCCTGCACTCCATCCACTGCTTTTCTTTCTTTTTTTTAATCTTGCAAGTTACTGTAAATTTGTATTATCTTTTTCTCACCTTTCCAACATTTTTTATTTTAATAATATTTTGGTATTCTTTTTCTTTTTGTATAATCTTCTCTGCTAGGCTGGTTATACTGTCATTTGATAGATTCCCTCTGGTATCTCAGTCACAGTGTGTTGATAATTTACTATCCTTCATCTGTGTTCCATTAATATACCTCTCAAGGTTCTATACTCTTTATTCTTGTTATCTAGATCTCATCGATTCTGCCACAAGACTGTCACTTTACTATTACTGTTAATAAGACCTAGTCCATACAACTGTAAATACTACTCAATACCCCTACCTGATCTCAGTCCACTTTGCAATTTCCTGAACTATACTATTGTGGGGGTTGTCTCTATTCCTTTACACACTACTCCTCTATACTAATCTTTAATCCAACCCTACCTTAGAATCTGACCTCCCACAGCCTCACAGCTTTCTAGATCCAACTATCAATCCTCTTGTCCCCAATAAGAGTCTTACCCTCTTTCTATCCTTTCTAAAACATGGATAGTGGGGTGGAGGATCACGGTTAACACTATAAGGAGGCAAAGGATAACCCATCTCTTCTCTACTGGCTGCTAATGTAAATATCATAGTACACTGTCTTGATGTCTTAAACCATTTTGCCTTACTCCTCCAACTGATCACAAAAAAAGAGTAGGGAGAAGCTGTGAACACCAGGATACACGAAGGACATTGACCACTGAATCTCACAAGTGTTCTACCACAGAAGATCACACCATAATTATAGGGAACCAGAACAGATCAATTTAAGAAACAGAGGCTAACAAGAAGAAACCCATGAACAATGAGAAAACAAAGAAACAACCCCCAATAGAAGGGAAACGAGGAAGCCTCAGGAAAAATGCTAAATGAAATACAGGCAACTCAACTAACAGATAGTGAGTTCAAAACAATGATTATCAGGATATTCAATGAACTCACAATGAGCTATCAGAAATTAGAGGGAAACTACATCAATCTCACTGCAAACTATATAAACATAAAAAAGGAAATAGAAACTCTCAACAAAGGCCAAGAGGAAATGAAGAATACAATTTCTGAACTGAAGAACACAGTAGAAGGAATGAAAAGCAGGATCGATGAAGGAGAAGATCGGATTAGCGAGCTAGAGGACAAAGGAGAAAACAACAACCAGAAAGAACAAGAAAAGGAAAAGACGCTCAGAAAGAATGAAGAGGGATGAAGAGAAATGCAAGATAATATGAAACGTAATAATATCTGTATAATAGGGATACCAGAAGGAGAAGGAAAAGAACAAGGGATCGAAAACCTAGTCGAACAAGTAATGAAGGAGAACTTCCCTAATTTGGTGAAAGAAAAAGTCACACAAATCCAGGAAACACAGAGAGTCCCAATCAAGAGGAAACCAAACAGGCCGACCTCAAGAAACATCATAATTAAAATGCCAAAATTTCAAGACAGAGAGAATCTTAAAGGCAGCAAGGGAGAAACAGGAAGTAACATACAAGGGAGCCCCAATAAGGCTAATAACTGACTTCTCAGTGGAAACACTTCAAGCCAGAAGAGAATGGCAAGAAATACTCTAGGTAATGAGAACCAGAGGTCTGCAACCAAGGCTACTTTATCCAGCAAGGTTCTCGATCAAGATAGAAGGCCAAATAAGGAGCTTCCCAGACAAAAGAACTCTAAAAGAATACACCTCCACCAAACCAGCTCTGCAAGAGATTCTAAAGGGACTGCTTTAAGGAAGGGAAGGAAAAGAGAGAGAGGAACGCATGTACATAAAAGACAATGAATAAGTACCTATCAATAATAACCTTAAATGTAAATGGATTAAATGCTCCAATCAAAAGACATAGAATAGCTGAATGGATAAGAAAAAATGACCCACATATATGCTGCCTACAAGAGACCCACCTCAGGATAAAAGACCTACACAGGCTGAAAGTGAAGGGCTGGAAACAAATCTTCCAAGCAAATGGACAGGGAAAAAAAGCCAGGACAGCAATACTCATATCAGACAAAATAGACTTCCAAAAAAGGTCCATAAAGAGAGACCCAGAAGGTCACTTCATAATACTCAAAGGAAGAATCCACCAAGAAGACATACATATTGTAAATATATATGCACCCAACATAGGAGCACCCAAATACATAAAGAAAATCTTAGAGGACTTCAAGAAAGATATGGACAGCAACACAATTATAGTGGGGGATTTTAACACCCCACTATCAAAAATGGACAGATCTTCCAAACAAAATATCAACAAAGATATTGTGGCATTGAACAATACCCTTGAGGAAATGGACTTTACTGATATATACAGAGCCCTCCATCCAAAAGAAGCTAAATATACATTCTTTTCAAATGTACATGGAACATTCTCAAAGATAGACCACATGATAGGACACAAAACAAGCCTCAACAATTTCAAGAAAATTGAAATCATACCAAGCATTTTCTGGGATCACAAGAGACTGAAGCTAGAAACCAAACCCAAGGGGAAAAAAAAAACGAAAACACTCAAAATCATGGAGATTAAATAGCATGCTATTAAACAATGAATGGGTAGAGAATGATATTAGGGGAGAAATCAAAAGGTTTCTGGAAACAAATGAAAACGAACTCACAACAACCCAAAACTTATGGGACACAGCCAAGGCAGTCCTGAGAGGGAAGCCCACCTAAAAAAGTTAGAAACATTCCGAACAAACAACCTAACCCTACGTCTACAAGAACTCAAGGAACAACAACAAAGGCAGCCCAGAGCAAGCAGAAGGAAGGAAATAACCAAGATCAGAGCAGAATTAAATGACATAGAGACTAAAAGCACAATTCTAAGGATCAATGAATCCAAGAGCTGGTTCTTTGAAAAGATAAACAAAATACACAAGTCTTTGAGCAGACTCATCAAGAAAAAAAGAGAGAAGACCCAAATAAACACAATCAGAAATGAAAGAGGAGAGATTACAACAGATACCGCAGAAATACAAGGGATTGTAACAAATTACTACAAAGAATTGTATGCCAAGAAATTGAAAACCTAAGTGAAATGGACAACTTTCTAGAAAAATATAATCCTCCAAAACTCAATGAAAAAGAAGCAGAAAGCCTGAACAGACCAATAACAACAAAAGAAATTGAAGCAGTAATCAAAAAACTCCCAACACACAAAAGCCCGGGACCAGATGGTTTCACAGGAGAATTCTACAAAGCATTTAAGGAAGAGCTAACCCCTATCCTTAACAGACTATTCCAAAAAATCCAAAAAGATGGGAGTCTCCCAAACTCTTTTTATGAGGCCAACATCATCCTAATTCCAAAACCAGATAAAGACACAACAAAGAAAGAAAATTTCAGGCCAATACCACTGATGAACATTGATGCTAAAATCCTCAACAAAATACTGGCAAACCGCATCCAACAATACATTAAAAAGATCATACACCATGACCAAGTGGGATTCATTCCAGGGATGCAAGGATGGTACAATATTCGCAAATCAGTAAATGTAATACATCACATAAACAAAAGCAAAGACAAAAACCACATGATCATATCAATAGATGCAGAAAAAGCATTTGATAAGGTACAGCACCCATTCATGATAAAAACACTCAGCAAAGTGGGAATAGAGGGAGCTTTCCTCAACATAATAAAGGCCATATATGAGAGACCTACAGCCAACATCATACTCAATGGGCAAAAATTAAAATCTTGTCCACTAAGATCAGGAACAAGACAAGGCTGTCCACTTTCACCACTTCTATTCAATATAGTACTGGGAGTTTTTGCCACAGCAATCAGACAAGAAAAAGAAATAAAAGGCATCTAAATCGGAAACGAGGAAACAAAACTGTCACTGTTTGCAGATGACATGATAGTATACATAGAAAATCCTATAGACTCCACCAAAAAAAATGCTTGACCTAATAAATGAATTTGGCAAAACAGCGGGATACAAAGTCAATATCCAGAAATCAAAGGCATTTCTGTATACCAACAATGAAACAGCAGAAGCAGAAATCAAGGAAAAATATCCCATTTGAAATAGCAAAAAGAAAAATAAAATACCTAGGAATAAACCTAACCAAAGAGGTAAAAGACCTGTATTCAGAAAACTACATAACACTGAGGAAAGAAATCAAGGAAGACACAAACAAATGGAAACATGTACCGTGTTCATGGATTGGAAGAATTAATATCATCAAAATGTCCATACTACCCAAAGGAATTTACACATTCCATGCAATTCCTATTAATGTACCAATGGCATATTTCACAGAAATAGAACAAACACTTCAAAAATTTATATGGAACCATAAATGACCCTGAACAACTGCTGCAATTTTGAGAAAGAATAATAAAGTAGGAGGGATCACAATACCCGACACTAAACTATACTACAAGGCCACTGTAATCAAAACAGCCTGGTACTGGCATAAAAACAGGCACATAGACCAATGGAACAGAACAGAGAGCCCAGAAATAAACCCAAGTCTCTATGGTCAATTAATATTCGACAAAGGAGGCAGCAACATAAAATGGAGTAAAAATAGCCTCTTCAACAAATGGTGTTGGGAGAACTGGACAGCCACATGCAAAAAAATGAAACTCGAGCACCAACTTACACCATATACAAAAATAAATTCGCCCTGGCTGGCGTAGCTCAGTGGATTGAGCACTGGCTGGGAACCAAAGTGTCCCAGGTTCAATTCCCAGCCAGGGTATACTCCTGGGTTGCAGGCCAGAACCCCCAGCAACCACACATTGATGTCTCTCTCTCTCTCTCTCTCTCTCTCTCTCTCTCTCTCTCTCTCTCTCTCTCCCTCCCTTCCCTCTCTAAAAATAAATAAATAAAACCTTTAAAAAAATAAAAATAAAATAAAATAAAAATAAATTCAAGGTGGATAAAAGACTTAAATGTAAAACGTGACACCATTAAAGTCCTAGAGGAGAACGTAGGTAGGAAAATCTCAGATATTTCACGAAGAAACTTTTTTACTGACGTGTCCCCTAGAGCAAGGGACATAAAGGAAAGAATAAACAAATGGGACCTCATCAAAATTAAAAGTTTCTGCACAGCTAAAGAAAACAGTAGCAAAATTAAAAGAGAACTAACTGTATGGGAAAACATATTTGCCAATGATATCTCAGACAAGGGTTGAATCTCCAAAATATATAAAGAACTTACACGACTCCACTCTAAGAAGACAAGGAATCCAATTAAAAAGTGGGCAAAGGACTTGAACAGACACTTCTCCAAGGAGGACATGCAGAAAATCCAAAGACACATGAAACGATGTTCAATATCGCTAGCTATCAGAGAGATGCAAATTAAAACTGCAATGAGATACCACTTCACACCAGTCAGAATGGCCATCATAAACAAAGCTACAAACAACAAGTGTTGGAGAGGTTGTGGAGAAAAAAGGACCCTAGTGCACTGTTGGTGGGATTGCAGACTGGTACGACCACTATGGAAAGCAGTATGGAACTTCTTCAGAAAACTAAAAATGGATCTGCCTTTTGACCCTGGGATTCCACTGCTGGGACTCTATCCTAAGAATACTAAAATACCAATCCAAAAGAACCTGTGCATCCCAATGTTCATAGCAGCACAATTTACAATAGCTAGATGCTGGAAGCAACCAAGATGCCCATCAGTAAATGAATGGATCAAAAAACTATGGTACATTTACACAATGGAATTCTATGCAGCAGAAAGAAAGAAGGAGCTCCTACCCTTTGCAACAGCTTGGATGGAGCTGGAAAACATTATGCTAAGCAAAACAAGCCAGGCAGTGAAAGACAAATACCATATGATCTCACCTTTAACAGGAACCCAAACAACAAAACAAAGAAACAAGCAAAATATAACCAAAGACACTGAAATAGAGAACAGGCTGACAGTGACCACAGGGGAGAGTAGAGGGAATTTCAGGGGACATTGGGAAGGGTTCACGGGAACAAACTTAAAGGACACATGGTCAAAAACTAGGGTGAGGGTGGTAATGGAAGGGAAGTGGGGAGGCGTGGGGGGGGGGCTGGACTGGGAGTAAAAAGGAGAAAACTGTATTTGAACAATGATTAAAATAAAATTTTTTAAAAAGAAAGTAATCATCATAACTGTGGTGGCATTTCATGATTTAGGGGGACTCACTGAACATCTTAAACACTGCATGGATTAAGCATCGTCTGTACATGCTAAATGCTGACATCTACCTCCTCAATAAAAATTACTCCTGGATCACATTTGTTATGTTATTAACGAACCCAAATACCATGTAACACTCCATTTTAATTTTTTTTCGCACAAAGTTTGTAGCTAAATGCAAGGGGACTAGAACTGAGAGATTCCGCTATCTATTCAGAGTAGATGTGCCACTGCTTGCATAGACACACACTATGAGATACTATTCTCTTTGTCTGGATCCACTTCTTCTAGCACCTCACAGTTGGAGGCACTGAATCGTTGCATCAACACAGGCACATGTGGTCCCTAAGCTCGTCCTTCTGACAGCAGGCATATAAAAAGAACCACAACACACTAGGAGGTGGGACCTAAAGCTAACATTTGCTCTTGATTTAGGAGGCAAGTATCTGTATACCTGCATGACCACCATATCAATACAGCCCCAATTATGGCTAGAGCTTTTCCTCCATGGTTTCTTTGTCAAGTCCTAAAATTCCCACTGGTAGTATAGATTTCTCTTTGCCCTAAGCCTGACATCTACCTAGTTATAGTTATCCTCTTAGATGGCTGGATACCGCATATTACAACCTTGGTCCTCACCTTCTCCTCCATTCCTTAGACACAAGCTAGGATCTTGCTGGAAAAAAATCAGAAACCACAATGCTTGCTAAACAAGCTCAAAATTATCTCATCCCTTTGGACTTCATACATTGGACAGTCTGGCCATGACATTCAGAGTCCTATCCTATACCTAGACTTGACCCCTCTGAACTCCCTCCTCACTACCTTTCCTTCTGTCCACCAGCAATCACCACCGTAAACCGTATCTTGTACCTGACAAAGGTGACCAAGAGAAAATAAATATAGATGTTAACAATGTGACAGCATCCCCCTGTCCTGTTCTCTCCCTGCCCTCATCATATGTAATACACTAGCAATGAATCCCAGATAAAATATAAGTAGGATGACATGACTTTTCATGAATTGATCATGCCTTGAGCATTTTCATGCTAAACACCTGCATTTGGTCTACACTGCATTAAGCCTGGTCACAACAAAATGTACTGAGAATGGAAGATGAAGTTTTTGATGTCTATGTCTGATCCTTTGATCACATCTGCCTCCCTTTCTTCTTGATCCCTGCTTCTAATGCTTTTTTATTCTGAGATACAATGCTCTGAAATAAACACTATGTTTAAAATGTCTGCTTTGTAATTAGGTAGTCACAAACATGCAGTTGAAAACAAGATCATAATACTCCACTCAAAAACATATAATTTAAACGAGTAATAGGTTATATATTCTAAGCAACCTTTTGTTTCCTGAACAACTATTTTTAGTATGCAAATATACAGATGTGCACACTTGTTGCTCTCTAATGAATAAGTTGTGTCAGATCTAACAAAAGCAGTAACTCTTATTTAGTTATAACTTTAAAAATAAATTTTCAATGCATCTTTGTGTTTTATTTATATAAAGCTTCTTTTTGGCGATACATATCCTCAACATGAATATTGTGATAAATATATAAAGGGTACGGCAGAAGTCATGCCCACTTGAGTATGGTTAGTAGGTAATAATATAAGTGTAGTAATTTGTAGTTTTAATTTGAACATTTCACCTAAAGTGTCATATGGTGTGCTTGAGAGTGATATACTGCTATGCTACAGAATTACATGCTAATGATTTGGTAATAAAAGACTGTAAAAAAAGAGGTGTTATTTGTGACAGACCTTGTACATAAAATAAGGCTCTTAAGTTGATATGGCAGCAAATGTCTAAGTAATACTTCATGTCTTTAACTGGAATATCCACTGATTAGGGCAGATATTCAGCTCACTTTAACCAAAACAAAAGTCTTGTAGCTGATTATAGAAATTACTGTCAAATATTCATGTATTATCCAAATTCAAAATGGTGCAAGAATCCAATGTTCCTTGCTAAGTTATATTTCTTTTATTTTATTTTTTTGGCCTGGCAATACATATTTTAATTTTTGTTTCATTTTTATGGTGACAAATAATTTAAGTTCATTTCCTTTTTAAATATGAAGCAAAACCACAAACAGGTACAACCAAGACATTCTCTCTCACATTGACACACTCCTTCAAATCCTCCTCCATTTGGCTGACCACTGACCAGGCAAGTGTGGGCTGGGGGAAGACTCATTAGATAGCACCTTCATGAGGCTGGGGTGGGGGTAGGGTAGATGGGGCTGGAGGGCATCAAGCTTGAGGACAGGTTCTCACACCTGTCTCCACTCACAGTTACCTGTAAGGGGTGGGCAGGAAATTCTAGGTCACCACTCCAGGGCCCAGGCCCTGGGACCCCAGGTTAACAGAGTGAGAACCAGTCCCCCTTTGGGATGGAGGAGGAAGCTGCCCACTTACTCCTCCTATCATCACAGTCGAGGTGAACACTGTACCCTTAGCCTTGATCCCTGGGTGCGGACCTGCCCACTTCCCTGGAGTGGTGGCCTGAACTTCAGGACTTGTAGGCTTACCCTTCGGTCCAGGGCTGCAAGGCCTACATTTTGCAGGAAGGACACTAGGTGGTCTGACAGACAGAAAGCCTGACAACAGGTCTGGAACTTTCAATCCGGCAGAATCTGGTTGGGGTGGGGTCGGGGTGGGGTGTACTGGATAAATAATTTCTGGTCCCACTACAAAACTTTATTTTTGATTAGAATAGAGTACCATCTCAAATCTCTTCTACAAAAGCAAACAAAAAGTAAAAGAAAAAAGGACAGCCACTCTACTCATTTTAAGACCTATATACATGTAAGTTGTTTTCTGTTTTTTAAATTTTTTTTGTTTTTCATTTTTAAATTTTTATTATTTTTAAAAATAAATTCAGTGTTGACATTTCTATAAAGAATCGCCCCAGTTTTGGGAAGCCCTGTCCTGGCAGGGTCAGCTAAGCAATGCTTTTCCCTGGACACAGTTTCGATGGCCACCCTGGCTCTCCAAGATGCAGGCAAAGCAGCAGCCCGTGGAGGAGTAAACCTAGGCCGGGCCCATGTCCAGGGTCCAGCAGGCAGCAAGCTTTCGAGAAAGCAGAGGGGAAGACTAGCGTACTGCAAAACCCTTTTACAAAATATTCATGCACTTCCATGTGCACCTGGTGAGACATCAGGAAAACAAGAACTTTGATTCTGCCCAGGCTGTCCGGAGGCAGTGTCTTCTGGGCCACCTGCGCCTCTATGTTGGGGTGTGGGGAAGAGTCCTGGCTCTCTGCATCTGGAGGCAGGAGCATCGCCCAGCTTCCTAGTTCATGTGTGGCTCTTTCCTCGAAAACCTGAGCTGGGTCTCTGACTTGCATGCATGGGAAGTATGGATGTACAACTTGTATGCAAAAAAGGTACAAATAAAACTAGAATATAAAAGCTTTGGTAATATAAGACCATCTGTTCAAGTGCACCTTGGAAACACTTTGAGGGCACTTTGTCCACTGCAGAAAGGGGGAGAGGGACAGTTAATGCTTCAGCCAGGGGTAGGCTTCTATGGAAGCCCAGCTTCGGTCGCCATAGTCATATAGAAGCTCCTTCCCAGGCTCAATGTCGCGGGAGGCTAAGAGGATGAGGTGAGGCACACCGTTGATGTTGCGCAGACTGGTTTGGCATTCCCACATTTACTGTGATTGATCAGTCTTCCCAGGCGATTTGTTTCTTGGGTTGCATCCACGCAGTAGGATTTGCTCAAGTACTGGAAATAGTACATGTAGCAGCCGGTGGAAGGATCTTGTGCATAAATGGCCTTCCCCGCTTCTTGGTGTCAGTGATCTCGATGAGGTCCCCATGGTATTCCACCACAAATTCGCCCTGGGAGAACTGCTTGGTAGCGACCACACCCCTGCCTTTGCCATTGATGAGATCAATCCTCATTCCTTCTTCCTTCCCACTTTTGATCAGTTCATCTATTCTTTTCCTTTCTTCAGACTGCAACTTCACTTTGCTCTTCCTGGAGCTCTTTCCCACAGGGTACAAATGCTTGAGTTTATGGTTCTATTGCATTCTTCCTTGAGCTTTTTTCTGAATGGCCTGCTTACCCTTGATGGGCTTTTTCAGAGCTGGCTTGGCGATGGCTACATTGGGGGAATAACAAGACAAGGTCAGAGTTTTTGGAGGCTCTGCTGCTTCAGATTTTGGGTTTGGAAAAGGTGCCAGGGGACCTCTCCTGGAGTCTTTGACCTTTAGTTCCTCGGACTTCATGGTGCTTCTTTTGGCATTCCTAGGGGTTCCCTTCCCTCCCCATTTCCTGTAGATTCCTGCAAATGGCTTTCCCTGGCATTTGACTTTGTAATGTGCAACTGAGTTCTCTTCCTGAAAGGGGGAATGCATTCCAGAGCATTTGTTCGGGCTCATGTAGGTATAGACTTCTGATTGCCCAGTAAATACATTCACTCTGCTGGTGCGGGGCCTCTGCTCCACCACCTCCAAGCCAGGGACCATTGCTTCCACCACAGCCACTGCCAGCATCGCTGCCACAGCAGCCACAGCTACAGCCACTGCCTCCACTTGGCTAGGCTTGGACATCTTCCTGCCTCTAGCCATGACCCTAGTCTGTCACTGCCTAGGATCAACCCAGAAATGCAGCTTTCAAAAAAAGTTCGCTAGGTTATATTTCTTAGCAAGTTTATGTCAATATTAATTATGTGCTAAGATGCCAAGTAGTTTGTACAGAATGGCCTAACACTTTCACTAATGTATTACAAATTCCATGGTCTTGATATATGTATGCCTAAGAAGTATATGATGAATTAGAAACATTTCAATGGAGCAAAGGAAATTAAGGTTCTATGGGAATTTTCTATATATAAACTTGAAGTTTAATGAGATAGACAATAAAACAATTATAGTGTTTTTTTACTAGTGTTACTATATGCACATTTATAATACATACATTTAGCTATATGTGTGCAATTATAATACAGATAAAACATTAATATTCATACATATATATGAATATATGTGTATATATTCTATGTATATGTACATACATAATTTTGGAGACACATTGATCATTTACAGGTATATCACAAAAGTTTGGGCTTATCATATATTTTAGCTCAAAATAATTCTCATAAAAGTATATGTTCCCAATGATATCATTCTCTTTATGAAGAGAAAAGCCAAGATTCTAGAGCCTTGGATCTTTCTACCGTATTGTGCATAGCAAACATTCTTTTAGTTGTTTCAAATTGTACCATCCGATTAATGGACCTTTCATAAGTTTATGTTTCACTGTAGAAATTCTGTGTTTAGTTTGATGAATATTATCAGCCAAATTAGATTTTTACTTATGGGATCTGATATAGGATTTATTAGGTAGTAAGTGAGATGGCAAGTGGAGAGACAACGATGACTAGAGAAGAAATTATGAAGGATAATAGGTGCTCTTTGCAAAAAATAAAAATAAATGGGTAAGTATAAGGGAGACAACATGAGAAGAAAACATCAGAATGGAGAGCAACTCTTCCTAGTGCCAGGACACATCACACTTTTGGGTTGAGACAGCATTTAATTAATAGCTTACCACTAAGACTTTACCTAAAATAGTACAAATATACATACTAACTAAAAAAAAAAAACACAACAATTCCATTTAAAAAGAGCCTATACTAAAAAAAAAAAAACAGCCCATACTCTATTGTCATAATTTAAGAGAATTTTCTTTTAACTTCCAAATCCACAGCACTGAATTAAAACACACAATAAACTGAGACATTGCACTTCTAGTATAAAGGGAATCTAAAAGTCTGCAAGAAAGCTGCTTTGTTCTTCTCCTTCTCACTGTCCCATGACAAAGACATCCAGGGTTTGCACCAACCAGAAACCTCTACAACCAACTCTGCATATTACTGCTTTTACTCTTTGCAACCATACTTTATTTACATATAATAAAATAGATCCATTTTAAGTATAATACTTTAAGTATAAGTATAATACTTTTAAGTATAATACTTTATTTACATATAATAAAGTAGATCCATTTTAAGTATGCTGTTAAATCTGTTTTGACAGGTGCATTATCATCATCAACATCAAGATATAAAACATTTCAATCACTACAGAAAGTTCCCCATGCTTGCATGTAGTCAATATCAAATGCCCCTTTGAAATTACTGATCAGATATTTTCAATCAAGATTAGTTCGCCTGTTTTTAAACTCCATATAAACAAAACCAGGCAGGAAATGCTCTCTGTGCCTGGCTTTGTAAGCTCAGTATAATATTTGCTCAATATTTGCTCATGCTCAAGTGTCTATCATCTTACTCTCTTTGCTTAGTGCTATTAATTGTATCAATATGTCATAACACGTATTTGTTTGAAATTATTGTTTCCAATATATAGTAATTTTTAAAAAATAACTACAATAAAAATCTGTGAAGAAGTCTATGTATGAATATATCTTTTCATTGCTCCTGCATAAATACCTGGACAAGACCACTTTGTAGGTTGTTTTTAATTAATCCTTTTAGGATGACTTCTATACTTGCCTTTTGTCTAACCCTAGTGTATTCCTATTACTGAAGTGTGACTCTACAGATCTGTACTGAATGGGTCAGATGTCCAATTAATTCTATCCATTCTGGTTGGTGAAACTCTAATGAATTCCCATCCTGTCTGAGCTCTCAGAATTGTTCACCTAATAGCCCCCCAACATTACCTTGCCTAATCTTGTGAAGTTTTGCCCTATGTATGTACAATTTTATGTTCAGAATAGACTCATGAGAACCCAATGCAGACTTCTGAAGACTTTTGTCAATATAGAAACATTGTTCCAAAACTCTGCCCTACATATTTAAGCTACATCAGCCTATTTTAATTCTAATATGTATTTAAATTTAACCAAACTTCTGTGCTATGCTTGGGTCCCCAATTCTTGCACAATGGTGAAGAAGTTGCCCTTTTGGGGGTATAAGGATTGGGAGGTCATAAGTTTCACCTTTGTTTCTCTTCTCTCAGGTATCACAATCATGACCTGCATGTTTTTCAATGTCTGAAAAACAGATATATTTTTATAGGTATATGTTTTAGGTATATATTATGTTCATTTATCTACTTGTTTCCAGTCCCATACAAGACAAGTATCAGACATTTTGTCATGATTGAAAAGTTATACACATAGATATTGATTTTTAAGGTGGCCAAAATACTATGGGGTGGGATTCAATCATTCACACAAAACACAGCATGACATTGAGGGAACTGACAACTGTGTATTGCTTCTGGAGTGGGGGAATAACCACCTGTAAATTTCTAATGCCTGGGACAGAGAGGAAGAACTCTGTTTTCATCACATGTTGGAGACTTTGGGTTGCATGTGCTTCTTTGGTTTAGCAGGATAAATAGAGGGACGGTAAAAATAAGTAAATCTTTCAACTCCATTCAAATGAGATATACTCAAAAAACATTCACTGGAAATTGGGCCAACGCCTATGCATATCCATCTGTTTTCTAGCTACAGATATGCCAAGGTTATTCTACCAAAACACAAATGCACGGCTTTCCAGGTTTAAATTTTAGTCTGATTATGGCAGCTAAGCATTTTGTCAAGTGAAGATGTGTTATTGTAAATTTCATGCAAATTATTTTACTCTAGTATTTTCAAATTCATTGTTCTAGTGATTTGCCGCTTTCCTATGAGACCATAAGCTTTACAATGCAGTATTTCTGTTCAGATTATCTGACAACACGATTCCTATAGAAAGAGAGTGGAGCCCAGACAAAGAACACACCACAGACTCTATGTGTTGGTAAACATCAGGTCTGCATAGATAGGTTCTTGTGTCGTGTTGAATAAACAAAACACTACTGGTATCTGATAAAGCAATATTGAAACAAAGAAATGGAATATCATCTTAATGATCCACTAAGCTTCTGAAAATCATTGAATATGTAATTAGAAGTAAAATACTTTAAACCTTTAATACAGACTCAATATTATCAAAATGTCTTCTTAGCAAATTGATCTATAGACTCCATAAAATTCTAACCTATCTCCCAGCAAGATACGTCTTTGATATTAATGACCTGATTTTAAAATTTATATGGAGTTGTGGCCCAGTGGCTCAGTAGGTTGGAATGTCAATCTGTACACCAAAAGGTTGAGGGTTGCATTCTGGGTCAGAGCACGTACATACCTAAGTTACAGATTTGATCCCCAGTCAGGGTGTGTATGAGATATAACCAATCTCTCTCTCTCTCTCTCTCTCTCTCTCTCTCTCTCTCTCTCTCTCTCTCTCTCTCTCTCTCTCTCCCCCATAAACATACCCTCAGGTGAAGATTAAAAACAAATAAAAAAATAAATTTTATGTGGAGATGAAAAAAACAGAATAACCTAACATGATATTAAAGTAGAAGAAGAGAGATGGAGGGTTGATAATATAAAGCTACAATAGTCAAGACAGTGAGGAATTGGGTTTTTTTCTTTTTAAAAAAAAAGATTTTATTCATTTTCATTTTTAGAGAGAGGGGAAAGGAGAGAGACAGACAGGGAGAGAAACACCAATGTGTGGTTGCCTCATACATTGCCCCTACCAAGGACCCAGCCTGCCATGCAGGCATGTGCCCTGACTGGGAATTGAACCACTGACCCCTTGGTTCACAGGGCAGCATTAAATCCATTGAGCCACAGCAGCCAGGGCTGGAATTGTTAAAATAACAGAAAAATATATAAATGAATCAGAATAGAGAGCCCAGAAATAGACCCACATAAATATGGTCAAATGATCTTTGACAAAAAAGCAAAGGCAATACAAAGAAGCAAAGATAGTCTTTTCAACAAATGGTGCTAGAACTAACAAATGGATCCCCAAGCAAAAAATTAATCTACACACAGATAATCCACCCCTCACAAAAATTAACATATAATGAATCATAGACCTAAATGGAAAATGCAGACCTACAACACTCCTAAAAAATAACAAAAGAGGAAAGCTAAATGACCTTCAGTATGGTGTTAACTTTTTAAATACAATAACAGATGAACAATCTATGCACAAAATAATTGTTAAACTGGACTTCATTAAAGTTAAAAACTTCTGCTTGGCAAAATGCAATGTCACGAGAATGAGAATACAAGGCATAGACTGCAAGAAAACATAGGCCAATGACATATCTGATGAAAGACTTAGCCAAAATACACAGAAAATTATTAAACCTGTACAATAAGAAATTTTTAAAAATTTTTAAATGCCCAGAGACCTTAAAAGGCAATTCACCAAAGAAGACATACAAATGACAAATAAGAGTGGGAAATGACACTGGGGAAATGCAAATTAAAACAACAGTGAAATATCATTCCACACCTGTTAGAATGTCCAAAATTCAGAACACTAACAACACCAAATGCTGGTGAGAATTTTGAACAATAGAAACTCTCACTCATTGATGTTAGAAATGCAAAATGGCACAGCCACTTTGAAAAAGTGTTTGGTGGTTTCTTACAAAACTAAACAGACTCTTACTTTATGATTCAGCTATTATGCCCCACTGTATTAACCTAAATGAGTGGAAAACAAATGTTCACACAGAAACCTGCATGCAAATATTTATAGCTGCTTTAATCATAGTCGACAAAATTTGGAAGCAAGCAAGATGTCCTTTAGTAGGTTAATGGATAAACAAATTCTGGGCCATCCAGACAATGGAATATTATTGAGCCCTGAAAGGAAATGAGCTATCAAGGCATGAAAAGGCATGAAGGAAACTTAACAGTATATTACTAAGTGAAAGAACTTAATCTGAAAAGACTACATACTATATGAGTCCAAATATATAACATTCTGGAAAAGGTGAATCTTTGTCAACAATAAAAGAATCAGTCATTGACTGAGGTTCATTGGAAGGAAGGATACATATGTGGAGCACAGCTGATTTTTAGAGTACTAAAACTACTCATTATGACACTATCATGGTGGGCTCATGTCATTATAATTTATCAAAGCCCATAGTATGTACATCAACAATAATGAATTTTAATGTAAACTATGGACTTTGGATAATAATCATGTGTCAATACAGATTCATTGATTGTAACAAATGTACCATTCTGATACAGTATTTTGGTAGTAGGGTTATGTGGGGCATGGGGTTTAGAGGAAATCTCTATGACTTCTGCTCAATTTTGCTGTGAATCTAAAACTTCTCCTGGAAATGCAGATTGGTGCAGCCACCGTGGAAAGCAGTATGGAATTTCCTCAAAAAACTAAACATGGACATTCCTTTTGACTCAGCAGTTCCATTGCTGGGATTATACCCTAAGAATCCTGAAATACCAATTCAGAAGAACCTATATACCCCAATGTTCATAGCAGCATTGTTTACAATATCCAAGGGCTAGAAACAGACTAACTGCCCATCAGTAAATGAGTGGATCAAAAACTGTGGTATAGCCCTGGCTAGTGTAGCTCACTGGATTGAGCACTGGCCTGTGAACCAAAGGGCTGCTGGTTCAATTTCCCATCGGGGCACATGCCTGGCTTGTGAGCCAGGCCCCCAGTGGCGTACGTGTGGAAGGCAACTGCACATTGATTTTTTTCTCCCTCACTTTCTCCTTCCCTTTCCCAGGTCTCTAAAAATAAATAAATGAAATATTTTTTTAAAACTGTGGTACATTTATACAATGGGATACTACACAGTAGAAACAAAGAAGGAGCTGCTACTGTTTCTGACAGTATGGATGGATCTGGAGAGCGTTATGCAAGTAAAATAAGCCAGGCAGTGCAATATAAATACCATATGATCTCTCCTATAAGTGGAACCTAATCAGCAAAACAAAAAAAAAAGAACAAACAAAAACCAGAGACATGGAAATAAAGAACAAACTGACAGTGATCAGAGGGGAGGGAGAACAGTGATAATGGGGGAAAGAAGGGAAAGGAACTAGACAAAGAATATGTATGAATGACCCAGAGAGGCACAACAATGCAACAATTGACTGTGGGAATGGGGGGATAGGGTGGGTTGAGCAGGGAAAGGGGGAAAAAATTGAGACAACTATAATAGAACAACAATAAAGAATGATTAAAAAACAAAGCAAAATACTAGGTAGGAATTGTGCTGCATTATTGACAATAGCCAATATAAATAATGCAAGTGTCCATTCATAGATGGGTGGATAAAGATGTTATATACACACAGGCACACACTGCATTGTATCACTTATAGATGCAATATTTAAAAGAGAAAAAGTCAAACTTACTGAAACAGAGTAAAAAAGTGTTAGCCAGGGGCTGAGGGGTGGAGGAAATAGAAAGAGCTTGGTAAAATGGTACAAACTTTCAAATATGACATCAATAACATCTGAGGATTTAACATTAAGAAACACAACAAACAAAGCAAACTCTGAAGGTTCTCAAAAACAAGAATTCTAAAAACGGTCACAGCCCAGAGGAGCCTCATGAGGCATGACATGATGACTAAATGTAGTATGTATCCTGGATGAGATCCTGGGACAAAAAAGGGCACATTAAGTAAAAACTAAGGAAATCTGAATAAAGCACAGACATTAATGAATAACTATTTCACTGTTGGTTCACACGTATAACAAATGCACCACACTAATGCAAGATGTCAATAATAAGGGAAATTGGGTGTGGGGTGTGTGGGTATTACCTTCACAGTTTTTCTGTAAATCTAAAACCGTTCTAAAATAAAACGTGCACTAAACACTCACGAGATACTGGATAATGAGGAGAGCTGGGAGACAACAAATGAACCAATGAATGGAGACCGCTGTGGGGCGTGGCTTAGAGGAACCGCCCTCTCCCTGCCACGTGCACCACAAGCACTGACCGAGAGGAGATGAGGAAGAGTGAGAGGTCAGATCCGGAACGCCATTAGCGGGTGTGGAGGAAGCTCCGCCATTTTCTAACCAGAGCAGCTCCACTCCTCGGCACCCTCCCCCGCCCTCCTGGAACGTGAGGCGCGTGGGGGGCGGCTTTGTGATGTCACGCCACTCCATGGTTACCGCTGGCTAAGGAATTCCTTGATAGCCAATCACAGCTGAGGGCGTGGCCCCTCATTTTCCTGGAGGGTATATATAGAGGCCAGGAGCCCCAGAGTGGGGGCACTAGGCTACCAGAAGGCCGAGGAAACGGAGGGAGCTATGGAGTCCGATTCGGATGAGGAGACGCCAACACCAAGCACTGGAGTCAAGAGGAAGAGGGATTCCCAGCCCACCGACAAAGGCAGGGAGAAGGTCAGCCTACCCTACTCATATGCCTCCTCTTCTTCCCCCATTGACGCCCCACGCAAGACTTCCCCCCCTGCCCGTGCCTGGCACAAACCCCCTCCTCAATTCACTCTCATTCCCTTACAACCCCGTTCTTACTTGTTTCCCATCCTCCTCCCCAAAACCAACGTCTTTCTGGGTTTATCTTGTTTCCTTGCTAGGCATTGAAGTTAACGGAGAAGGTGACGGCAACCCCTGCGGCAGATCCAAGAAAAAACATAAGGGAGGGAAAATGCCGAAGATAATCATCTTCTGCTCCAAGCGGGGTAAAAAAAGTCAGCGAAAATCAGCCCAAGACGGATGAAGAAGAACAACAGGATCCTGCCCCTCCGAGTGAGGATTGTGCCCCTCCAAGTGAGAATTCTGCCTCTTCCAGTGAGGAGTCTCTCACTGCAAGTGAGGATTCTCGCACTGCAAGTGAGCAGTTTCCCTCTGAAACGGAGGAGTCTCTCTCTGAAAGTGAGGACTTTCCCTACACCCCAAGTGAACCAGAAACCCAAGACCCTTAAATACATGCAGCCTCTCCAGAAAAAAAAAGTTCTGGAGGGATGGTCCTTTATACAGAGATCAAACCGGACCAAATGAAGTAATTCTGTGTCAATGATTAAAATACTAGCATGTATGAAAAGGAAATGTGTTTGTATCTCTGTATGTTCTCTGAAGATGGGGAGGGAACGAAGGAAGGGGCAGGTATGGGAGAGGGGAGGGAGGTAGAATCCTGCAAGTTTGGGGACTAGGCCAGCCAGTCCACAGTGAGCCAGACACTGAGAATAAGCACTAGTTGACAACTGAAGATGGAGTTTTTCCCTTAACACTTTCTCATACTGGCAAGGATGGAAAGAAATTGGCGTTTGGCTGGTGTTTGGCGGTGGGGGGCAATGGGGAGTAGCAGGGTGGTATGTGGGGGGGGGGTAGCAGTGTGTGATAATGAATCTGATTCCATTTTAGACATTAGACTATTTTTAAAGATTTTTTATTTTTTAGTGGGGTGGGGAAGGGAGGGAGAAAGAGATGGAGAGAAACATCAATGTGTGTTGCCTCTCATAAGCCCCCTACTGTGCACCTGGCCTGCAACCCAGGCATGTGCCCTGACTGGAGAATCAAACCA
This sequence comes from Phyllostomus hastatus, assembly GCF_019186645.2. Classification (NCBI taxonomy): domain Eukaryota; kingdom Metazoa; phylum Chordata; class Mammalia; order Chiroptera; family Phyllostomidae; genus Phyllostomus; species Phyllostomus hastatus. Next base: position 3,043,955 of record NW_025333841.1, on the reverse strand, counting down.
GCAACCCTTTGCTTTGCAGGCTGTTGCTTAATCCACTGAGCCACACCAGTCAGGGCTAGATGTTAGATTATTGACAGCTTTCAGTCTCATTCTATTCTCTTCCACTTCTGGCCCACATTTGGACAAGCTGGTTAAAAAACAAAACAAAACAGGGAGTTAGAGCATAAAATAGAAACAGATATGCCTGAGCTGCACCATTGGAACTATTGTGTTGCCTACATTCCCCATAGCCTAAGGACTCACTCCCCTAAAATATCTTCTAGTGCATATGGACTATCTGACCCAATAAGTAATAAAATTAAGTATTTTGTGCTTACAGTAAGCTTCAGAAAATATTACCCTGCAGACCTTCCTCCTTACTTATAAAATAAGTAACACCTTCTACCCTAGTTAAAAAAGGGTCCAATCTAAACGAAAACAGGGCCTTCACAGATTGACACCCATTATATGAGACCTATTCAGAGAAGATGTAACTATCCCCACTGCTTCTGAATTTCACAGCCAAATCTGACTTGCTCTTCAACCTGAAAAGCATGAGTGGGGCCTCAGTGTGAATTTTCATTCCATTCATGTCAGGGTCCCACCCATTAGGGGTCCCTATCTAATACTACTTAAGTCACTGATTCCACCCAATAGCAAACTGGTAAATACTCTGCAGTCACAGCAAAGTGTTTGACCAACTGACGCGCTCCCCTCAGTGCCTATTTCAACAGCCTCCAGCTACACTTAACCTTCACTTTTTTGAGTCATAACACACCTTCACTTGGGTACTCAGTGGGACACCTCCCCACTCCTGTCATCTCACATAACCTTTGCAGACAATAAATAACCACATCTAGCTCTTTCCAGGTGCACAGGTATGACATCACACTGATGACACCTCCTTTGAAGAGATTCATGACACACTTATTCTGGACACTAAAACAGAGGAGTTCACAAAAAGGGGATGACCCATTAACCCCACACGTAGTACCAGGCCCCACCACCTTGGTTCCGTTTTTGAAAATCATTAGTTAGACTGAGGGCTGTTCTAATCCTGAGTGTATCAGGAAACAGATTTGATCTTGTTTCGTACCCACATTATTAAAAGAAACCCATCATCTTAGACATTTTTGCATTATGGAGGTGACATTCATCATGTACAAATGTTATTTAATTTTATTTATGTTACTCTGCAGATAGGCCCACCTTGAACAGGACCCTTGGAACATTAGGCTCTAAAATCTGTCTAAATGACCATAAAACACTTACTCCTGTTAGGGCCTTCTAGAAACTCCTTCACTGTAGAGGCTTTAGCAACAGACTCTCATACCTCTTGGAGCCTCTGGACCATCCATGAAAAAAGGCTCAATGTCACTAATTATGAGAGAAATGCAAATTAAAACCACAATGAGATACCACCTCATACCTGTCAGAATGGCCATCATCAACAAATCAACAAACAACAAGTGCTGGCAAGGGTGTGGAGAAAAGGGAACCTTAGTGCACTGCTGTTGGGAAAGCAGACTGGTACAGCCACTGTGGAAATCAAAATGGAGTTTCCTTGAAACATTAGTACTGAAACTGCCTTTTTGACCCAGCAATTCCATTTCTGGGAATATTTCTTAAAAATTCAAAAACACCAATTCAAAAGAATATATGCACTGCAATGTTCATAGCAGCATTATTTAAGACAGCCAAGACCTGAAAACTATCCCAGAGCTCATCAGTAAATGAGTGGCTAAAAAAGCTGTGGCACATTTACCCAATGGAAAACCACTAAGCTGTAAAAAAGACAGAAATCTTACCCTTTGCAACAGCATGGATGGACCTAGAGAGCATTATGCTAAGTGAGATAAGCGACTGAGTGAAAAAGAAATACCATTTAATTTCACTTATAAGAAGAATCTTATGAACAAAATAAACTAATGAACAAAATAGAAGCAGAGGCATAGAAGCATGGAACAGACTGACAACCGTCAGAAGACAGGGAGGTTGGAGGGGTGGGTGAAAAAGGTGAAAGTATAAAGAAGTACAAATTGGTAGTTACAGAACAGTCGTGGAGATGTAAAGTTTGGCACAGGGAATTTAGTCAATGATATTATAATAATTATGGGTGGTGTCAGATGGGTGCTAGATTTATCAGAGTGATTATTTCATATAAATGTCTAATCACTATGTTGTACATCTGAAAAAGTATAATACCAAATGTCAACTGTAATTGAAAAATATAAAGTTATTTTTTAAAAGAATGCACCAGTAGTTCTTTCTTTGTTTCTTAAATTTAGATTAATGAATTGAAGTGTAGAATATACAATTCACACAAAAACATACTCTTTTATTACCATATTAGTCTAAATAACTTTCTTATAGGTACCCTGATACTCTAAGTAAGTTTCTTAGGGGAATCTTTTCATTTTGTTGTGTGTATAAACTTGTTAATGATTATACTGTGCATTTACATTTGTGAACTGGTAGAAATATATAGTATTGTGTTGCATGTATCTTTTACATCATGCTATATGGATCATTATGAAATGTTCCTTCATCAATGATAATGTCATGGAAAACTTTCCATTTCATCACATATGTACCTTGTTTTCTTTTTATTTATATTTTAATTGGTGTAGCATATTTCATAGTGTAGCTATACCACAGCTTATTTATTGATTCCCATGCAAATGGCCATTTATATTGTTTCCAGTATTTTACTATCTCAAGGTAATAATACACATCTATTCATCTATCTATTATCTATACAATATTTTATCTATATCTGTAACTATATCTACATAGCTAGATATAATAAATACAATGAATGCCAGTGTATAGTGTATCTGAAATTAGGATTTGAGAAGTAGAAAGTAGTAGTGTAAAACATTTACATTTTAATTGTCTCTCAAAGTGTTGTTACTAATTGACACCATCATTTTAATGGAGATCCAAATACTCCTCACTTAAGTTAAGGCTTAGAACTATGGAACTTTTAAAAACATGTTAATCTGATTTGGAAAACAAGGCATTTCAGTATTTTTGTGTATTTGTCAGTCTTTTAGTCTTCAGTCTTTGGATTACCACTGAGATGAACTATTTTTTCAATTTTCACTTTGGGAAATTGTCAACTCAAATCTTTTGCTAGTTTTTCTATTTATTATTTGTACTTCTCTCTATGGATTTTGAGGTAGACTTTAAGCATTCTAAATGTAAATCTTCACATTTTGTATGTGTTAGAAATATTTTCTTCTGATCTTTTTTATTTTACTTATAGTGTTTTTGCCATATAGATTGCATTTAATCTTGATTTGTCAAATGTAACAATATTAACCATCATAGGTTTGCCTTTGCAGTGGTTCAGCATCCAAATTTAGAAACATATTTTCACAGGGACAACAGTGTGGTGATTGTGGGCAGAGAGGGTGTGCAGAGTTTGAAGCAGGTATAATTATGGGGGATAAATGTTAATGAAAAAAAGTACAATAAAAAATAAACTATTTAAAAAACAAAACAAACAAAAGAAAACTATTTTCATTAATTTGTTCTTCAGAGAATGTGATTAAATTGATCCCAAAAGACTTGATTTTCATAAACATGTCATCTTTGCTATTAACCAATTATACTTTTAGTCCTATGAGATGTATGTTAATTGATATTTCTAAATGGATTCTCAATGTTTCTTATAATGCTTCAACAGCATTTCAGTAAGTGTGTAAAAATAATGTTGGTGTGTGTTTTGAATATATGTGCTTGTGTCTGCATGTGCACAATATACTGAATTTATTTTAGATTGTACTAAAGATTTCAACTTCTGTCACTATCAAATGAGCATAAAGGGAAAAATACTATATTTTATAACCCTGTTGCCACCGAACAGAGAGAGAAGGGAGAGGAAGAGCAGGAGACCACAAGAATGTGAGTGAGTGTAAAAGAGGGAGATCTCAGAAATCATGCACCATTATTGTATGGGTAAATAATTATGCTGGTATTAATTTCATGTGATGCTTCAACTTCATTGAAATACATTGCTTTTTATTGCTCAAAAAAACCATAGTCTCCATATTTTCTGACAATACTTTTGTACCTTCTTTCAAATGTTAAATATTTTATCCATAGAGGAGTTGCCATCCCTTTGTAGTTGTGGGAAAATTGTTTCCATGTGTACTCGCCCTGGTATTGCAGAGGCTTTCCTCTCTCAATCTGGCCTCTTTAGTCCTTGGGTCCTAGAGTTCTGAAAATAGACTGACTCAGGAAATTGGGCAAGAGGTAATGACTTTAGATAGGAAATAATACCCTTGGATTCATGATCATCCATTCTTGATCAATTTTTCATTTACTGTATAGATTTAGGACTGACACCTACCTGTCTGGGCTTCTCATCTAAAGATGCTGTTATCTATTAGCCATATTCACAACGTTTTACAAGTCAGAGTCTCTTGGCTGCCATTGCAACGAGGTCACTCATTATAAACATTGCACCTACTTTACTTCTGATGTATAGCACTGCCTGGGGATCTCTATTTTTTCAGGATCTTATCATCCCATTGCTATCAATCAATGAGCCCGTTTTTGTATTAGCAACCCCTGTCCTTAGCCTTGGCCTTCATAAATCACCCACACTAAACTTTGCAGTGATGCTGGTGTCCCTTTCACCTTGGCTTTTCTTATGACTAAGTGACCTACACCCTGCATTCCCAAGGGGACAAAATCATCTAGTAACTTTTCTTCCCATGTACATCATATGTAGAATGTCTACTTCTTTGAGTCTTTTCATCTGTTCTTTCAAGTGTCCCATGGAAATTCTGGAACTTACCTTCACTCCTTATAGAGGAAACTTTCTTGTTGTTTTTGTTTTCTGGGAGCTTGCCCAGCAGGCTTTCCCTAGAGTAGCCTTGGTTCCTTCCATTCTCAGGTTGACAAACTATCCACTCTTTCCTTAGAATCCAATCCTGATTGCTGAGGTATTTGTATAAATCATGCCATCTTCACAGAAAACTTCACAGAATAGATATCACTTCCCATTTTACAAATGGAGACATTACGACTTCAAAGAATTAAAGAACTGGTACAAGGTCACACCCTAAGTAAGTGACATGTTAGTATCATTTCAAAACTCTCATTCTCAGTAGGACTCTTCACAGGTGCAGGAAACCAAGTCGTAAGTGGGAGATCTATACAGAAGTATGATTTCTTGAAACTTCATTATAATTTTCTAGACATTGTATCATCACTTTAACCATAAAATTACTCAGATTTTAACTATGAGGTTAAACTTCTTTGAATGAATCTTTTCCATACTCTACTGTGAGGTCAAAGTTTTGTAAATGAACAAAAATCCCTAGAGAATGTGATCACTGGAATTGAATGTAGTAACTGTAACTGAAGTCCATACAGGAAAAGGCTTATGGAAGAATATCTGTTAAATTGTTAACTCAGACAGCAATCATGGCTTTTACCTAAGCATGTTTCACACAGATTTCTCTTTTGGAGGCCAGACCATTTCCAGTTACGTGTATTGAAAAGTCAAGGTAGATCAGCTATTAAGGACTCATATAGCTGAATGAGAACCAAAATCTATAATTTAAAGATACAGAAGCCTCATTTTTATAAGCAGTGAAAAACAAATGTCAGAAGCATAATTTATTCTTAATTTTTCCTCCCAATACAACTTACACTAAAATCTTGTTAACACATACCTTTTAGGCAATCAAGGTCACCGTATATACCAATGCAACTTGAAATACGTACTTGGCAAACTAGAGTTAGAAGCCTCACATACACCAGTCTTTATAAACTGCATGTGGTCACAGATAAAAGTAAAAGACATGGAAATCTGCCTTAAATTAGAAGACCCTGTGTTATAAATTGCAATATTGTCATAGAGATAGGCCTCCCAAAATTTTCAAAATAACTAGAGAAAGACAAAAAATTTTACATGAGAGATCATTTATCCTAAGCTTAGTATATAGTCAGCAATCAGTGTAGCAGAAATGAGAAAGGAATACCTTGAAAATGTGCCCCTTAATCCCATCAGTCTGCACATACAAAAGAAACCTTGTCCTGAATTCAGCCTCAAAGTAAAAGGTGAATTTTAACCATATGCCAGAACAGAAATGGACCTCAGCTAGGAATACATGGTGTCTGACCCTGGCTCTGCCACTAACATGGTGTGTGACATTGGAAAAGTCACTTTCACCTCTCAGGGCTCATTTTCTACATCAGTGAACTGAAATGATCTCAAGAGCCCTTTCAAACTCAAAAAAATCTATGAGAGCAAATAAACAACTTTATTGACTTTGAAATACTAATATTTTCACAATGTCTCTAAACTGGTTGACTAAAATATTCCCTTTTCACATGGTTGTTATAAAGACCCAGTTTAAGAAGAGGTTCCTCAAAGAAGAGACTATTATCCCACTTTCTCACAAGTGGGAGAAAGGTCAGGACATGCTAATTGGGGAAGCTGGAAATTCCAAAGATCTACAAATGGAACAGGTGCAAATATACCTGGTGATAATTGATGGCTAATTATGCAAGCAATAACCCACCTCAGGTTATTGTCTGGTCTGCTAATACATACATTCATTGGGTTTGAGTGTCTTAGGAGGCAGAAATATACCCTGGGGGTTGTGTTGTGCAGAGAAAATGCTTTTGAAAACACAACGTGGTTTTAAGTAGAGCATAAGAATATGAAACATATTAGCACATAAAATGGTTGAGCTAGAACTTAGTCAACAAGAAAATCCCCTTGCATTCTCCCCTTTAACATCCCTCATTCAGCACTGACCATTCTGACCCTTCTCCCTACAGCTGCTCAATCCAAATTGAGCCACTTGGAAGAAAAATTAAATGTATTCACTTTCCTTTAAAAATTGACTGTAATAAACTGAATTAGCATTTAGTGAGAATGCACAGGGTGATGCCAGGAAAATGTTTTCTCATAAAGGATCAAGTATATTGCCCAGTCTGCAGTAAATGGTTTCCTAGTCTCTTTATTCTAATGATGGATCATAGGACCCAGACATTGATTTTAATGATGACAGCCAGAAAAGCAATGCCCACAGCTGAGAAGAAAACTAGAAGGAATTAGGAAAGGTTATTAGTTTTGTTCTGTACTTTTCTTTTGTTTGTTTGTTTGTTTGTTTGTTTGTTCATTTGTTTGTTTCATAGTGAGAATGTCACTGGGGGTAGGATTCACAGATGGGACAGGTTTCCCAACTGAGCATTAAGGATGAAATGGTCAGACAGACACTAATTAGATCCATTGGTACTCAAGATGCTCTGAGGACCCCCATCATTCAGAGTGAACACTCAATCTTTGTTATGGCTACGAGCCACAGGTGTAGCCTCCCAGGTTCTCCGTTCTTCCCTACTGTTTATCTCTCTTACTCTGGTCCATCCATGCTGGCCTGTTTCCTGTTTGTAAAAATATTAGTCATTATATATTTTGATATATGACTAATATATTTTAATATATTAGTTATATATAGTCAAAGACTTCAGAGTCTTTATTGTTTCCTCTATCAGAGCAGTCTTCCCTCAGATAGCTACATGGCATGCTCCTTTACCTCCATCAGATCTTTGCCCAAATGGCATGTTCTCATTGAAACTTTCCCTGGCCATCCAACAATCCATCCAACATAAAATCATAAACTGTCCACATTCCCTGCTCATTTGCCTGCAGTATCATTGCCCATATGAACTTTAGTTTTTAGTTATTACCTCTTTCTCCCCAGTAGAATGTAAGTTCCAGGAAGGCATGATTTTTGTCTCTTTGGTTGTCTGATATAAAACCAATATAGTTGATGGAACATAATCAACAAAAGAAAAAAGCCAACAAAATATAACCAGAGATATTGAAATTAAGAACAATTTGACAGTAACCAGAGGGGAGGTGGGAGGGGACAGTGGAGAGAAGGATTTTCAGGAACTACTATAAAGGACACATGGAAAAAAACAAAGGGGAGGGTGGAAGCAAGGGAGAGAGGTGGGTTTGCCTGGGGTGGGGGGGAGTGGTGAGGGGGAAATGCAGACAACTGTAATTGAACAACAATAAAGTCATTTTGAAAACCCAATATAGTTGAATAGAGAGAGCCTCATACAATGCATTTGGTTAATAAAAATTTGTTGAATGAATAAATGAATAAAATAAGAATACTGTAATCAGCCAAGTTTCTAGCACTAATAAAGTTTAAATGTTAAGACCTAGGTTTAGAATGTTAGTCAAAATTTTCAAACTAGGTTGTATTTGTCAGAAACATTTCATTCACAAGAATCTATACATTTTCTTCTAAGATAGATTGGATACGAACCTAAAGATGAAGCCAATTTTCCAGTTATACAGCTATTTAACCTTGAATTTCAATGTTTCCAAGATTATACACCAGACTTCAATAGCATCCTCAAAAAGAACAAAAACTGTGGCTTAGCTCTCTCATGGTGATGATTTCAGATTAACCCAAGTGAAACCTCCTTTTCCTATTTGTCTAATAATTATATCAGGCTGTAGCAAATAAAGTTGATAATAATTGACAATTTTTTACCTAAAAATGTAACATTCACAACATTTCACAAATGTCTGACCTTCATATGTTTTAAAATAATACTTCCCAAATGACTCAAATCAATCATTTTGCTATCTTCCCAAATGGAGCACTGTTATTGGGAAGATTCTTCCAGCCTCTTTGGAAGAAATCATCCTATTTCATGCTCAGCCTTGGTTCTTTTCAAATCTGGTTGCCTTCAACTTCTACACTGTTACAATCACATATATTCAGAATGTATGCTAATTCACTCTAAACACAAAGTGAAATCCATTGCTACAGGCTAATATCCTTAGAAAGTGGTTGAATTAGGAAGAATCTTTCCAATATAAATGATAGAAACCCAACTCAAAATGAACTAGCTTAAAGAAAAATGGGACTTTGTTAACTCATAAACTGAAAGGCACATGAATTAAAATGCTGAATCTAGAAGCTCAAATCCTTCTCATGATTTTTTTAATACTTGGCTGCTTTCTGCATAGATGTACTGTACATGTGATGGGTTAGATGGCTATATATATCTCTGGACTCATATTCTCCTTAATTAATCTATTGGAAATATTTCTTTCTTCTAATTTCAGTATCTTGGGGAAGATACTGATTAATTCTCCATTGGTCCAGTATCACTCCAGGGTCAAGACTGTACCAAAATTGGCACAGCCTATTGTGGTTTGCATGGGAATTTGTGGAATGTGTGTGGATCAATGTAATTGACAAGGCTACTTGGATCTCAAGCAGTGGAGGGAGAGTACCTCAAAGGCAAGGTTTAACTCTTAACTGAAGAGAGGATAAGAAATATGTGCAGAGTTTAATCATCATCATCATCATCATCGTTATCACTGCAAGTCCATTTTTGAGTATCCACTTGGCACAATGAACTCAAGGAATCTCAGTGAAACCGTCCTGGTGCATACTTCAGGTCTAACTAAGGTAATCACCAGGAATTTATCTTTGTTTCCAGGATTTAGCTATGCATTGTGGCACTATCTACCAACATAGAAGGTATCCTTATGAATTCTAGGGCCAGAGAGTGATTTCTACATAGGGAAGAGTATTTTGGTGTTAGGCAAGACTCCTTGGAGTCAATTCTGGAGTCATCTAGCCTCTTCTGTACTGACATATATTGTTTGTCAATAAAAATAATTAGAAAGATGCAATTATGAAATCCTAAGAAAGCATAAGCAAGAATAAAGTAAACTCTAGAAGGTAGTCGATAATAGGTTTAGAATAAAATGTGTTAATATCACTAGGGAGCAATTTGAACCTATAACACTAAACTTCCAGGAAGAATGAAGGAATGAAATGCTTCAAGAAGTAAAACTTAAAATGCATGTCTTCAATAGACAATACAATGATGATGTTAGTTAAGTGGAAAGTCATGTGCAGAAAGCACCTGGGCTAGCTGAGAGGTTCTCCACCCAGTTGGGGAGTTATGTTTCCTTGTTTGTTTTATTATCCCCAATCCTAGGACTCATCCCAGACTAAATGTTCTTAAATGTTGGGAACTGCCTTGCCTGGTATCAGAAGTTGTAACCCCTGCCAGGGCTAAGGCTGAGGGAATGACCTTGGACCATAAGCCACCAAGGAGACAAAAGCTTATCTCCCTGGCAGGAGCACCACTTCTGCTCCTTTTACTTCACCCTGCCTGGCCCCCAATGCTTGGTCGGTTAGCCAATGATGGGTAAGATTCCTCAAGGGTGGAAAGACCTAAGACAGGCACGATCACGTGGGAGGCCCCCAAGGAAGGACTTTGGGTGCTACAGCAAAAGGGGGTGATGGACCCTCACCCCTCGGCTTTGACATAGCCTGAGTCCTCATTGTCTGCGAGAAGTCTCCTAATCTCTTGGCTGCCTTACTTCCCTTGCTCCACCTAAGCCTGAAACAATGACAGAGGGTGGTGCAGCTCTGTGCTGGAAAGGGTGGGTTCCCCAGGTGATCAGGCCTAAGAAAGAATATGTAAAATCCTGTGAAACCTGCTTTGTTTAGAATGCTCTCAATTGAATGATAAGGGTTCAAGGGAGAAGTAAGTTTGTTCCTTAAAGTTTGTTACAGCTCTTTAGCTACCTGACCCTGACTCAGAATAGGCCCTCAGAGTTCCTTATTATTTGATCCTTACTTCCCAGCAATGAGTAATGAGCTTTACTTGAATTCCTGTGTAAATGAACCCAATAAAAGCCATTGAGGAAAAGGCTCTTGGTCCTTCTCCTGTGAGAGATCAGCCACCTTTCCTACCCAAGCAGATCATGTCTTGGTAGACTTATTCTCATCTGTGGCAGACGGGGGGCTCCCCCACACTTAAATTCTTTCTTAAATATTTTATTTGCTTCTTTTTAGAGAGAGGGGGAGAGAGGGAGAGAAACATCAATATGTGGCTGTCTCTGGCCCATCCCCCTGCACGGGGAACCCGGCCCAAACACAGGCATGTGCCCTGACTGGAAATTGAACTGGTGACCCCCCATTGATTCGCAGGCTGGCAATCAATCCACTGAGCCACACCAGCCAGGGCCATGATCTTAAATTTTGACATAAACTAAAATAATAAATGAGAAGTAAGCTCTGCCTCCTGATACAGGGTCTCCAAAAGACAGACAGAATCATCAGATTCAGAGAGGCTTGCAAGCAAAACAAGCACACTTAGAATTGACAGTCACAGCAGCAGTGGTCTTACATGAACCATAATTGGTTTTCCCAGAAATTATTGTCATAACTATTTCTCTATCTTCTCTATTGGTTACAGGGTGCAGCCAAGACAGGGGACCCCAAATAGGCATTTGAAATGGGGTCCAGAACTTAAGGTGTCCAGGAGATTTTAAGATGTCTTCACCCCCATTCCCCAGGTGTGGTCTGGGGGAAGGGACACGTGGAGCAGGGCCTTTGAGAGCTGTTTTGCATAGCAACAGCCTTGCAGCTAACCTCTGGCGTGGTCATTTAACATATCTATAGCCTTCGGCTGGTCGCTTAGATATGTTAAACAGCTGTGGCCAGGCTCTGAGCCAAGGGAATGGAAGTAACTTCCCCACCAAGACGTGACTGGGGGGCAGGTCCCCTGAGTTAACAGTGCCTGCATGGGAGCTTGGAGATGATTGGCTCCAGGACTTGGGGCCACACCTGCCCAGACTCAAGATGGCAGCCCAGTAAAGCTGGAAGGATATGAGTTCTGGCATGTGAAGCCGAGTGTGGGAGGAGTCAGAAATAGGGCTGCAGAGGAAGATTGGCGCGGGGATTTAAACCGAGATGCAGCAGCCATTGGAAGGAGAACCATGTAGCTGTGGAAGTGCAAAGAAGATCACAGCTATTGGAGAGAGAGAACCACACAGCTTTAGCAGAGTGAAGACTCCCACGGCCCTGAGGGAGAGAACCATGTGGCCTTGACAGAGTGGAGACTCCCGTAGCCCTGAGGGAGAGAACCACACGGCTTTGGCAGAGTGGGGACCCCCACAGCTTTAGAAGGGGGAACCACCACCTGGTTTTAGCAGAGATCCCAGCAACTCAGCTGAGGGTGCCGGGAACCCAGGGAGGTGTCCCCGTTGAGATGGAGTACTAACTGGGAATAACCAGAGGACTGCCTGAGCCATGGACTTCTATTTCCTTTCCTGAGATACGGTACTCTGGACTGGGCAAAAGGGGAAGGAAGGAAGGACTGTGTCTGTTTGTGGGTGTTTTAAGGGACTTTAGGATTTTTTGATGAAGACATTAGGTCACTACTTTAAGTTTGTATAGCATTAAATAAATATTTCCTTTCCTTTTCATGAATCTCTGGCATTGAGAGACGTCTTTCCTCTGGCAGCAAACGTAATGGACCTGGGGCCTTCTTTCAGTAATAGTATATCGTCTCAGGCCCCCCTTGTTTGCTCTGTAACATATCTAGTCTATTACATAGCATATAGACACCGCCAGAGAAGTTTCTTAATATTCAGAAAGAATATCTTTTCTTTCCTTTTGATTATTTGTCAAAACTTGTATGACAGGAAAGAGATATTTGTTTATAAAAAATACAAACACTGCTTAATCCCGCCATGGATAATTTAGGGATAATTACACCTACGGGAAGGCAGCACAGGTGGCTGCTTTCTTCCACAATAATGCACCATTTCATTTGAACAAGCAATTGGCAACTGCCTCTGCCAGGTTCTCCTCCACACTGAATGACAATCGCAAATGCAAAAGCAGTGGCACCAGGTTTCAGGTTCCACAATAGAATAAGAATAATCTTGTCATTCAACCTGAAGCTAAGATCTTTACATGTTTTCTTTGATGTGTTTTCTTTCCTGTCATAGGCTCATTGTCAATAAGTTGGCTGTAGTAGGAAAAACCCACTTGGATGCTCCCATATTGCCATAAATAACGATAATGAACAGTATGCTGTCTTTTGCCATATAGGATGCTATTTAAATTCCAGCTAGTGACAAGATACAATTGCTACTATATCAACTGTGACTGTTTCAAACTTTAATGTACCTCCTGGGGAACTTGAAAGTGCATTTTTTTTCTTCTTCCAGAGAGGTACATTGTGAACTTCTCTGACCAGATTATGTTACTGAAAGCTCAGCTGAGTTTAGTGATGGACAAAACAAAAAAAAAAGGACTATCAAAATATAAAGCATAATTTTCATCTTTATGGCAATAACACAGCATGTCAACTCTTGTCTTTAACATGTTAAAATGTCTATCTGGAGCAGTTTGCTACCCCATTTCTCTCTAGTACAGGATGCTACTTACATAAAGCAGACACTAGGACTGAATCAGAAATTTACTAAGATGCTCATTTATACACAGTTAAGGAAGGTTTAGTTTCGGGAGGGTAAATATGAGCAAATAGACACTGTATCAAATTTTGGATTAAAGGGGCCAGATAGAGAGGAAGAGCAGTGAGAACAGATACGTGAGGAGTGTCTAGGAGAAAAAGAGGGTGAAGAAGCTGATCAGAAACAGAGCAAGGGGAAATCCATAGGCCTGGGAGAGGATATTGCACTTAATTTTCATTGACCTCAGGGGACCTCAGGCACTGGAAAGAGGAAGCCACTGACCACTGACAGCATCACTCTAGTGCTCTTTCTACATTCATTATCCCAATTCAATATCCTTCCCAAGGTATTTATTTTTTTTAAAGAACTTATTTATTTTTAGAGAGAGGAAGAGAAGGAGAAAGAGAGGGAGAGACACATCAACATGTGGTTGCTCTCAAGCCCCCTCCACTGGGGATGTGTTCCGCAACCCAGGCATATGCCCTGACTGGGAATCGAACTGGTGACCCTTTAGTTAACAGGTCAGCACTCAGTCCACTGAGCTACACCAGCCAGGGCCCAAGCTATTTATTAAGAATCCTATATGTATGGTGTCCTGGCAGCATAGTCCATGGCAGAGAAAGTGATCACTTTCATTGTCCCTGTTCCCTTCTAGTGGGTTAGGAACAGCCACCTGGGGCACAGTGTTCATGAAGAGTTTGACAGTATATCTGAGATCAACAGGAAATGCCTGTCCTGCCCCCTTTACAGTGTTGTTGGTGAGGATTAAATGAGAAAACCTATCTGAAGAGTTCATCATAAGGCCTGGCACAAGGTAAACTGTGTGAATAAGATGTCATTCATTAGAAAGTGTTACAAAACTCAAATCAAACATATTGCAAATATAAAGTAAACTGACTGCTTTGTTAATGGAAAGGTCTAGAGCCGGGGTGTCACACTCATTTTCTCCGGGGGCCATATCAACCTCGTGGTTGCCTTCCAAGGGCTGAATGTAATTTCAACTCCTTACCTGTTAAGGAGTAGTTACATTTATACAGTCCTAAAATTATTTCAGCCATTTGAAGGCATCAGGAGGCTGATGTGGCCCCCCATGAAAATGAGTTTTGACACCCCTGGTCTACAGGTTAGGGATGCTTCAAAATTTGAACCAAAGGTTCATCAGTAGCTCTTTTGCTCTTTAATTATCTCTGCTCTGTTATCCTACATGGGCCATATTCTTCCACAAACTAGCAGAAAAATAGCTCCAGCAATTCCAGGACTCAATCCACACATCAGATGCTCAACCCAGCAGCCCATACTGAAGTGAGCTTCTCTAGCACAAATGGAGAATCAAGTAAGCATATGGATTATAGTGCGTTCTGTAGATTCTAAGACAAGACATGTTGATTTTATAACTTTATTAATTCCTTAACCAGCCTTCTCTTTTAGTTCATGGGAAAGACAATTGTCGAGCAAATGGTTATGGCAGCATTCCTAAAAGTGGGCAAAAAAAAAAAAACAATAGAAGGAAGATCCTAAGGGATAGGATACCATGTCCTCTTTACTCCTTTCAACCTTGAGTGTTGCTGAAGGAAAGAGGTGATGTGGTTTTGTTTTATAACTAAGAGAAAGCAAAAACTTACCTTCAGTATAACATTAAGGCCCTTAACAGATAAACATGAAAGATAATCTATTTTTACTTTATCATTTTATACATAGAGAAAATAAGATCCATGTTCCCTACCTTATCTATAAGCAATGATCTTTCTAAAATAACTACCTCAACTTGGTATACTCCAACAGATATTCTGTCAGCATCCTACAAGCGTAGAGTGCTGCACGAGACCCAGGGCTTTCAGGCAGCTTGCCATCAGTGCCTATTTCTTTCTCTTTCTCTTTTTTTCCTAGCATCTGGCACAATCCCTAACACACAAGTGATACACGTTGTTTGAAACAATGAACTGAGGTGTGAGGCATTTGCACAGCTAATGGTATGAGAAGAGAAATTGTCAACTGCACCCACATGTTCTCCTTTACTTACTGCATCCTAACTAATACAACTGTAAATAGCACATCATCTCCTTTTGTCAACAAATATAATTTAGCTAGAGCTAGCTAATTATCCAAAAGAAAAGAAAGCTGTTAGAGAAGCAGCTTTTAGGAACACACTGAAAGAAAGGGAGCTTGTGTCACGATGTAATTTATCACCCTGGGTGAGGATGGCAAAAGACACATTTAAAAAAGGCTTAAAAGCTTTGAAGAACATATATGCAGATGCTTTAAGAATAGGGAAAAGGGGAAAGTTCCACAACAATCCTTATATTTTAAGTATGCATGTAATGGTGTTAACACTTTATTTGGATGGTTAATTGTATAACATTAAAAATTGTACACAGTACAGTGTACACACAAACATAGAATGTAAGATCAAAAGTACAGACATTAAAAGTCTACTCTTTCCATGACTTTATTATGATGCTCACCAATATTCTATTCTAATCTCAACAGACATCCATGAGGCTTTTAATATCATCAACATGAGTGGTCACAATGGCTCTTTCAAATCCATTATCTCTAATATCAAAGAGTTTTTCATCTCTACTTCTTCATAGCTGAGTAACCTCACAATGAAACTTCTGATTTTGTTTCTTGACTATGATTTGACTGATGGGTCACATTAGAGGTGTACAATCCCAGCAGTTTTTCAATGTCAAGTGGCAGACATCTCAGCTATCAACCCACTAACTTCAGATACTGTTATAAACGAAATATCTGTGTTCTTCCAAAGTATCTATGTGGAAGTTCTAACCTCCAAAGGGAAGATATTTACAGGTGGGACCTTTGGGAAGACAGGGTTCTCATGATGGGATTACTGTCCTTATGGGAATAGGAAGGGGGAACACAGCTCACTGTCTATGCTTCTCGGATCCCACCATGGGAGGGGGCAGGTGAGAGGGAAGCTCTCTGCAAAGCAGAACAAAGGCTCTCCATAGAAACTGTATATGCTGGCACCTTGCTCTTGAAATTCCCAGCTCCCAGAACTGTGAGAAATAAAATCCTGTTGTTTAAAACACTCAGTCTGTGGTATGTAGTTATGGCAGCCCACCCTGACCAAGACAGCTAAACAACTGGCAGTTTCATCTGAGATGCATATGCGTGTAAGTTTGGGCATAAATAAATGTATGTCTGCTTGCAGGAGATGTCTTACTTTTCACAGAATTTTGCACAGTCTTATAACTACAAAATAGTAGTACATGATGGTTAAAATGGCCTAGAATTGCACATAGTGTGGACGACTTGGCTATAATCAAATGTAATCTGCCTAGCAGGGGAGGTCCAATTTTATTTAATCTAAGATAGCAGTTTTTAGTTTTTGAATCACTGAGTATTGTTTTTTGACCAGAATGCATTTGGAGCTCCAACATTAAAGTGGAGTCCTGCTACCCTAAACCCTTTACAGACGAGGAACCTACCAAAGAGGCTAAGATTTACTTAATTCCACACAGTCGGTAACCGGCAAAGCCCAGCCATAAAGTCAGTTCATTCTATTATAACATGTAGGTTTTACTCCCACTTCGGTCACTTAAGCAAGCCATTTAAACGCTCTAAGTCTCAGTATTCACAATTTGCGAAATGATGATAATAAGTTATTTACTTCAGAATGTCTATTTGTAAGGATTACATAAAGTACTCTATGGAAATAGTTCTAATAAACTGAAATGTGCTGTACAGGAATTAGTTATCACCATCACCATTTCCTGACACTAAACACAGTGTTTTTGATACCACGTATGTAGCTTTTGATTTTATTTTGCGGCAGTACAGTCATTTATTCAAACAAAATCTTCCATCAAATCCCATGAAATAAACCAGAGGAAAATGGAGTTGTTCTGACTGAAGTGTGAATAGGGTATTCTTGCCCTTTGCCTTAGCCCCAAGAGACCTGGAAGGATTCAGCAAAACTTAAAGGATACAGCAAACATGGTTACAAAATAATGTGACCCTGTATCTTCTTTTCTACAGATGGCAAATATATTTACTTCTCTCTGCATTTCATCTCAGATCTTATGAAATGTAAGTAGGTTAAAGATTGTTTTTCGACCTCCAAAATCAGCAGAAATCACAGACAGTCTGAGGTGAAGTAGGTCAAACTGCACAGAACAAGGTTAACAGGATAGATCTATTAAGGTTGAGCCATCAATAGTCAAAGATTTCACACCCCCAACCCAACCCACACACCAGCCTTGTGAATCACTTTCTACATAGTCATTAGGCCCCATGAAATCTCGCATATACCATTCAAATGTACCAGTAGCACAAAGAGCAACAAAAGGTCTTGTATGGATTGACCAGGAAGGTGCAATGCAAATAGAGGAATACTCTTATCACCATTAATATTCATTTGATATTTATGATCTCATTGAATCCTGAAACTGGCCTTATGGAGCAACTAGAACCTCCATTTTGGAGATAATGTGAAAAAAGCCTCAGAGAAGTTAGTTGGCTTTTCAAGCAAAAGAGCACAGCTTCAAAATTAGCTCTATCAGGCAAGTTACAGTACAAATCCTGTCAGGGACGGAATCATGGTGATGACCAAGGAGCTATTACAGATTGACTTGTATGCGCTGCTAGGTGTTGAGGAGAAGGCAGCACACGAGGAGATGAAAAAGGCATATAGGCAGAAGGCCCTCTCCTGCCACCCAGGCAAAAATCCAGATGATCTCAGAGCAGGAGAACTCTTCAACTAGCTTTCTTAGGCCTTGCAGATACTAACGGACACTGCATCCAGGGTTGTGTACAACAAGATCAGGAAAGCCAAGAAGCATATAGCAGAGAGGACCCAGAAACTAGATGAGAGAAGGAAGAAAGTCAAACTGGCTACCCCACAGATGTCCTCCTCCGGCTTTTTCAAGAGTATGGAGAGATGCTCAACCTGGTGCTTTCCAGTAAGAAAGTAGGCACCACCATAGTGGAGTTTGCAACCATCAAGGCTGTGGAACTGGATGTCCAGAATGAAGTGGGCCTCTGTGAGGACCCTCTGGAGATTTCCTGGTTGGAAGGACAAGGACAGCCTCAGCCATCCAAGACTGTCACAGGGCTCAGTGGTGTGCCAGATAGACTATGAAAGCTTCCTCATGGTGTGTATGCGCCAAGGAGCTGAGCCGAAGCAGCTGATTGCCCAAAAGCAGCAGTACAAAAAGGTGGGGCAGCCCAGGCAGCTCCAGTCCTGCCACCCCGCATCTTTTTTCTTAAACATCACCCATAAACTTTAAAAAGAATTAGCTCTATCAAATTTCAAAATTCTTGTTCTACTAAAGCCAAAAGCCACAAGGAAAATTCATTAATTAATTCATCCAACAAAAATTATCCATTACCACTGTGTTCAAGACAGTGTATAAAAATGAAATAAATGATTGAGGTTACACTCTGGAAAAATTCCAGAGTGAAAATAACACACAGACAAGTTTATCCATAATCCGATGATTCAAGATTGACTGAGAAAAGTATTTTTATGAGAGCAATTATTTACTTGAATCACACTTCTTTTTTAATCTACATTCTCAAAAGTCATATGTTCTACAGTTATATTTGAGGAATCAAATGCTACCATGGTTAAAAAACATAACAGCTTACAGGTTTAGATAATCTTGATAGAACTCCATGCATTTAAAAGCCCTAGTTACCAACCTGTGTCTAGAAATTAACTTAATTATATATGTTTGTTCATAGACATATGAATATATATGCAAAAACAACCTTGACATATCCAATAAGATAACTTATACAATCACAGATAGATAGAGGTTGATTGAAAAATATGTACTACATCTTCCTTCATCCTAGTCTAAATTTTGAAGTTCTTCGCAACTCCTGTTTATGTCTTTTCATGTATGGAGTTACACCTATGCAGATGTTTCCATATTTTACCAAAGGTGAATATCCTTCCTTGTTTGGAGGTAGTTCCAAAGATTAGAAAGGATCTAAGCTGGTTAAAGCTACCACTGTTGCCTGGCTGGTGTGGCTCAGTGGATTGAGTGTCAGCCTGTGAACCAAAGGGTCACTGGTTCAATTCCCAGTCAAAGCACTTTCCTGGGTTGTGGGCCAGATCCCCAGTAGGGGGTGTGCGAGAGGCAACCACACATTGATGTTTCTCTCCCTCTCTTTCTCCCTCCCTTCCCCTCTCTCTAAAAATAAATAAATAAAATAAAATAAGCTAGCACTATTACCTCAGTTACTAATTATCCATAATTCCATGTTACATGTAAATATCAATAATAGGGATCCACATTTTGTTAGAATATTTTTTATCCTTTCAAAAAAAGACACACTTAAGCAATCTCAGTTTTCACTGCAATTTGAAAAAATATTAGCAGACAGAAAAATAGAATACAAAAGTCACCTTCTTAAATGAAAAACTACTGTTATGCTCTTTGCACTATGGGAACTTGACATTCTTGTCAGACTGAGTCTCCTTTGATGGCTGTGTACAAGCTTTGACTTCCAGCTACTTTGAGATCTGTAGCATCACCACTTGTGAACTTGGAAAACAGGCACTTTTTTTTTAACATTTTGCTATTTCATCGTGAATCAGAACCTCAAAGATATCCCAATAAGTCCATATCAGTTTTTTAATTCTGAAAATGAAGATAAAGCATGCATTTTTTTAGAAAATAGAAAAGGAGTCAAGAACAATCACTATTTATATTCTCTTACATCTGATTTCTTGGTGGATTCTATTTATCACTAACCGATCATTTCTCTATATCACCTCTCCACATCCCCTGCCTTCTATCTTATGCCCCTCAATGAAATGTAGTATTACTTGATTAAAATAATTTATGCTTTGGGAAATGGTACAATATGCCATCTACGAAAGAACAATTGTCCTTCTATTTCCAAATACTATCTTGCCACTAAATACATACTGTCTATTTCTCAGAATTCCAGAATATTTATCACCTGCCATTCTGAGTTCAATATTTTCTCATCTTAAACATGAAATCTAAATAAACACTTAAAAAGAAAGAATAATATGAGAAATAGGTAACATATATACTATGAAAATTTATCAAACTGGCTTCACAAACAAAGATGAACTGTATCTAAGTACTGGCTGAGTATTTGCCATCTACTTATTATTAAACATTTTACATTATATTTTAAGCAGAAATTCGGGACACAAGAAATTGCTGTTGCCACCACCCTTTCCTGTTTTCCCATGTGCTCAGCAGAGCAAATTAAAATTTCTGAAAGAGCTATGCTTTTTCTAGCTTCCCTGCTGATTTTTTCAGTATATTTTATTGATTATGCTATTACAGTTGTCCCATTTTTTTCTCCCCTTTATCCCCCTCTGCTCTATACCCCTCTCATGAGTATTCCCCCCTCCCACACTCAGTTAACGTCCATGGGTCGTACATATAAGTTCTTTGGCTTCTCCATTTCCTATACTATTCTTAACACCCTCCTGTCAATTTTTGTGTCTACCAATTAGGCTTCTTATTCCCTGTACCTTTTCTTTCATTCTCACCCCTCCCTGCTGATAACCCTCCTTGTGATCTCCATTTCTGTGATTCTGTTCCTGTTCTAGTTGTTTGCTTAGTTGTTGTTGTTGTTGTTGTTGTTGTTGTTGTTTAGTTTTGGTTGTCGACAGTTGTGAGTTTGTTGTCATTTTACTATTCACATTTTTTATCTTTTTCTTTTTCTTAGTTAATACCCTTGAACATTTCATATAATAAGGGTTTGGTAACGATGAAGTCTTTACCTTGGCCTTATCTGAGAAGCACTTTATTTGTCCTTCCATTCTAAATGATAGCTTTGCTTGATAGAGTAATCTTGAATGTAGGTCCTTGCCTGTCATGGCTTTGAATACTTCTTTCCAGCCCCTTCTTGCCTGTAAGATTTTTTGGTTTTGTTTTTTGAGAAATCAGCTGATAGCCTTATGGGAACTCCTAGGTAATTCTCTTCTTTTCCTTTGCTGCTTTTAAGACTCTCCTTATGTTTAATCTTCAGTAATTTAAATATGAAGCCTCTTGGTGTGTTCCTCCTTGGGTCCAACTTCTTTGGGACTCTCTGAGCTTCCTGGACTTCCTGGAAGTCTAGTTCCTTTGCCAGGTTGGGGAAGTTCTTTTTCAAATAAGTTTTTAATTTCTTGCTCTTCCTCTTCTTTTTCTGGCAACCCTATGATTCAGATGTTGGAATATTTAAAGTTGTCCTAGAAGTTCCTAAGCCTCTTCATTATGCTTCTTCATTCTGTTCTGGTTGAATGTTTATTTCTTCCTTCTGCTCCAAGCCATTGATTTGAGTCCCAGTTTCCTTCCCTTCATTGCTGGTTCCCCCTTTTTTTTTTTTCACTTTTCATAGCCTTCACTTTTTCCTCTCTTTTTTGACCATACTCAACCATTTCTGTGAGTGTTCTGATTATCAGTGTTTTCAAGTCTGCATCTGATAGGTTGGCTATCTCTGCATCACTTAGTTGTATTTTTATGGAGCTTTGATCTGTTTTTTTCATTTGGGCCATATTTGTTTGTGTCAGTGCACCTGTTATGTAGTAAGGGGTGGAGCCTTAAGTATTAGCCAGGGCAGTGTAATCCACATCGGTGCATTGTGACAGGACTCTGTACGTGGGAGAGGGGTCCAAGATGGAACAATTGCACTTGCTTGGCTTTCAGTCATTTCCCCCGCTACCCATAATCAAATTGGGACCTTCTGGTGCTGATTCCTGGGTGGGTGGTCTTGTGTACATTCTAGGACCCTGCTAGTCTCTCCAATGAGCTCTGCTGTGAGTCTGGGAGTTTCTCCCACTGCCACCTCAACCCCCACAGGTGTTTTTAGTCAGAAGTTTTGAGGCTCTATTTCCCCACACTGGAACTGGGTTACCCAATGTGTCTTGCTCCTCGTTTGTTCCTCCCAGTTTATCCACACGCAGATGGGGGACAAACCACTCCACCAGCTGCTGCCTTGCCCACCAAGTCCTCCATCCTTTGTTTTGCTCTACATCCTCTCTGACCTGCCCCTCTTACCAGTCTGGGTGAATGTTTCTTCTTTAACTCCTTGGTTGTTGGATCTCCATACAGTTTGATTTTCTGGCAGTTCTGGTTGTCTTTTGTTTTTAAATTTGTTGTTGTCCTTCTTTTAGTTGTACGAGGGGGCAAAGCATATGTACCTATGCCTTCATCTTATCCGGGAGTTCCTTCCTGAGGCTCTAGTTCTCTTTTTCCCTCTGCTGGAATGCTCATATCACATGCTTCATACCACATATTTTATCTTCCTGACTTTTATTGATTCTTCAAAAGTCTATTCAGGTACCGCATCTTCCATAAAGCCCATCTTTATCCCAAACTCACACAAGTTGAGTCAAGTGTACATACAGCACATGGAGAATCACTCAATGAATATGCTACATTAAATATCTCTCTATCTGTATTGGAATTCACCTCTTGATCATGAGCCCCTGGAATCCTATATTCCCAGAACTTCTCATAAAGCATGGCTCAGAGAAGGAGCTCAGCAAATACTGGCCAAATGAATGAAGGAGGAGTAGCTGAAGAAAGCACCATAAGCACAGGAAAATGGAAAACATGCAGCACGGTGTTTCATTTTATATTCACAATATCTGTGTAGGGTAAGCCATATAGGTATGATTGATACAATTTTAGAGATGGGTAAACTTATCCTAACATGTCAAGTAGAAAGAGTCTTCTTTCTGTTATTTCCTTTTCTTCCTTCCTTCCTTCCTAATTTATACTATTAAAAAGATAAGGATGATGAGGCAAAAAAAGAGAAAGATGTTAAAAGTTGCTGAATTTTACAGGTTCTGTTGTTTCATAGTTTCCTTTTGGAAGAGATAACTAACTCATTTGAAAAAAAAAAGAAAGGCTGAGCTTGGAAATGGAGACTGAAGTCAGTGATTGTCATGAAGACAGTAATGATCAAAATGCAAAGGTCTGAAGCCACATCGTGGAGTAACAGCATGACAAGTACTTTGGAGTCAGATAGGCATGAATTCATATCCTGATATTGTTATTATTTAGTTAGAGAAAGTTTAGCTAGTCCCTTAAAGTTCTTTGGTTCTGGTTTTTCACTGTAAAATGGACAAGTACAACCAATCTAACTGGGACATTGTGAGGATTAAATGAGATAATGTATGGAAAGGATCTAGTCCCATAAGGAATGCCTAAGAAGTGCTCCACCAATGTTAAACCTCTTTTAAAGTTTCAGATATGGGGATTATCATAACACCTTACAAAGCATTTGAACATGTCTACTGAGGTAAATTTAGTCTAAATGGAAATGTTTTTAAAATGTTTCTTTCTGGTGTTTTTCGTGGACAGAGAAAGAGAGAGAGAAATCCATGCAAGATGCTGCTGAAAGCACCCATAACAAAGAAGAAAAAAAGAGGAAATATATAAGGTGAACCAATGACATTTTACATCACATCTTTTTTCTTTTGAAAACTGAGGTCGTCATTAGTGTTTTTTCAGGAATGACACCACTGTAATGAGTGGGAAATGATATTTGGGGGTTTGGAATAAATTTCAATTACTTTCTGAAAACAAGTTAAAAATTAGCATTTTAAAATAATAATACCTGGGCCTGATTTAACAAGGATGGGGCAGAGCCTGGGCACCAGAATTTTTTACAAGCCCCAGGGAGAGTCTAATGTACAGCCAGAAGGGAGAACCAGTGCTCTAGGCATCTCTGAGCAGTAGAAATTATGTGAACATCATCTGTCCTTTTGTTACCAACACTTGACAATTGTTTCTAGGCTGAGCATAGCAGTTTGACGTCTCCTACTTCTCTGCTGGGGACAGCAATTCCCCACAAGTGACGATCATTACGCTCCTGGGCATAATGGACTATACTAACGCTATAACATGCCAGAAGTTTCTGGCAATGCCTCAATCAGAAAACCACATTTGTAAAATTGTCAGTGTTTGTGCTAGAAAGTTGATGTTTGTCTAGTGGGGGCGATGAATCAAAGAGGTGCATCAAACACAGCTGTGACTCTTCAGGTCTTCAGCACAGATGGGTAGACTCAAGCAACTATCCGCTAGATATTTTGAAGGGGAAATTCCAAGTCAATCGTTAGGATGTGGGAGAATGAGAATTTGAATATTTGACTTAATGAGGTCAATTCTTTTATTTTTTTTACAGCAGAGTATGGCAAACATTTTTATAAAGGTCTAGATTGTAAATATTTTGGATTTTGTGGGTCATAAGCCTGTCTCAAAACTACTCACATCCATCCATTATGGTGAGGAAGAAGCCATAGACAATGTATAAACAAATAAACATAGATGTCTTCCAATAAAATTTTGTTTACAAAAAACAAATAGTTGGCTGAATTTAATCCAGGGGCAATATAGTGAATCCCTCCTTATCTGTGGAGAATATGTTCCAAGATCCCCAATAGAAGCCTAAAACCACAGATAGTGGTGAATCTTATATATACTATTTTATACACACACGCACACACACACACATATACATATATACACATATACATTATAGTTTGTTTCTCTTAGGAATGTCTGACTTGCCAGTATCACTACTCTTAGGCTTTGGAGCATTGTGGAGTAAAGTAAGTGTTATCTGAACACAAGCCCTGCAATTCCTCAAAAGTTGATGAGATAAATAAGATGGCTACTAAGTCACTAACTAGCAGGTAGCATATACTGGGTGGGATAGACCAGGATGGCACAAGGAATAAAACTTGCAAACTGTTTTAAAAAATACAAATTGTATATTTCTGGATTTTTTTTAATTTAGAATGGAATTCTAAATTGTTCATGGGTAACTGAAACTGCAGAAATGAAAAACAGAGACAATAGGTGACTACTATAATTTAGTAACCCATGGTTTATAGGTTGTGATTATTAGGATCCTAATACTGTTTACATATGAAAGGGAGTCATGTGATGCTTTAAACAATCACAGTGAGAGTGAAAAAAGATTGATATGTAGAGGAAAGGACACTTAGCAAGGCTGGTATGATTAATACCTTTGAACAGGGTGCTACTAACATTGACAAGATGCTACACGCTGATTTAAACCCTCTAGGCAGGTGGAGTACTTGAAGTTATTTTGAGAATGAAGTGAGTACAATCCTACTGGAATTTTCTGAGGATTTTTTTAAGGCTTTGTCTATTTACTTTTAGAAAGAAGGGAAAGGAGGGAGAAAGAGATGGAGAGAAACATCCATCTGTGGCTGCCTGTCACACGCCCCCTACTGGGGACCTGGCCTGCAACTCAGGCATGTGCACTGACTGGGAATTGAACTGGTGACCCCTTGGTTCATAGGCCAGCACTCAATCCACTGAGCCACATCAGCCAGGGCTGCTGAGGATATTAATTACTCTGGATCACCATGGAGCAACCAGAAAACAGGTGCCTAGAAAAAGACTCTTTAGTCCACTCTCCTTTTGAAAATTTCCTAATACCTAAAGGGTGAAAGGAGAAAATGAGGAGGAAAGTAGAAGCTACTAGTTGTTTTCTGCTTCTATGCCTAAGATATACAAAGTTAGTCCACAAAGTACCCAGCCATGTACTATGAAAAATTTATTGAAAAAGATACAAGACACAAGAAACATTGTACACAATAACCTAAAGAGCTAGTAATTAGTAGCATCACCTGTGTCTTAGTGTTCCATATTCCAAATGCCTCTCTCACATAGTAGGATGGAAATTATCAAATAAAGTTAAAAGCTGTGCCAGGAAAACAGAAAAGTGTTTAATACACATGTGTTGAGGGAATGAACAGCAGAATAATGATTATATTCTGAATAGATATACCACATTAAGCCTACCCTGAACCCCATGACAAACATTCTCTGAAGTAGTTTCTCAACCTGCTTTGGTCACCTCAACAAATCTAAGGGCAATGACTACCCCATGTGCTATAAAGACTCTCAATAATTTCATGCTTCACCAGGAACGAGAGGATGGTGAGTGACCCAGGCTATATAAGAAAATAACCATAAATTTGTTGGAAGACCTAGTATTCAGTCAGAACCAGAGAATAACCAACCCAACTAAGCAAATTTGAAGGGCAAGTAGAAAACAGTATAAAGTTCTTATCTGCCTAGTTTCCTCTGTCCTGGTATTTCAAGTCAATGCTCCACTCTTTGCCAAGCATGTAGAGGAGTAGTAACAATGGATCAAATTAGTGAACTTCCTGAGAGAAGCAGAGCTGGAGTTGACTCTGGAGACTGTCAACTTTTCCAGAACGCTTTTCATTCAACAACCACTCAGTACTGATTAGATGCAGACGCTGTCCTACGTGCTGATGATATGCTGAGGATGAGACAGTTAATGAGTAAATGAACACACACGATGACTATAGATCATGAACAGCATTTCAAACCAACGAAACTCCATGAGACACACTGTATGGGGCAGATTTAAAATTAGGTGATCTGAGAAAGCCTCCCAGGTGATGACATTTCAGCCCAGACCAGAATCCTGGGCAGAGGGAACAAACACAAAGAGTAAGGGCATTGAGGTTCTGTGGCAGGGTAAATGACAGGGCAGTTAGGAAATACGAATGAAAGGTGGGAGTTCATTCATTTATTTAGTAAATACCTATTATAGAATGCTTACAGTATGCTAAACAGTGTCCTAGGTTCTATGAATACAGCAATGAAAGAAACCAAGTTCTAAATCTTACTGACTTTCATCCTAGTGTGTTGAGCAGGCAATAGTCAGGAAAGAAACACATATAGTATCAGTCAGATGCTTAGAGTTATGTGAAGTCATTTCTTTTACATAGTGTGAGTCATAGAGGATGATTGGAGTATATTATTTCTATAGGGTGCATGCAAAAATGCTCTCACACATGGTGACATTTAAGTACACCTATTAGGTGTATGAACTGAAGAAGCAACTGATATTTATCTGAAGTAACAGCTTTCCAGGGTGGATGGAACACTGAGTACAAACGTTCTGAGGAGGGAGTATGCTTGGCATATTCAAGGAACAGAAAGGGGGCCTGGCCTGGCAGTCGGACCAGAATGAAGTAGAGGGAGAGAGTAGAGGGAAAGATAAGCAGAAATATCATCATGCAGGGCCTCCAGAACATGGAATGATTATTGGCTCTGAGTAAGATGGGAAGTGATTGCACAATTTTGTTTAGAGGATATGATTTGGCTTATATTTTAAAAGGGTCACTCAGGAGGCTATGTGGAGAATAGCCTGAACTGAAGAAAGAAGGGAACCAGGGAACACAGAGGGCTAGTGCTTGAATCCTGGGGATGGTGACTCAGGCAAGATGATAGTAGTGAAGGAGGTCAGAAATAGTCAGGTTCTAGATATATTTTGAAAAATAAGCTAACAAGGTTGGCTGATAGATTGCATGTGAGGGTGAAAGAGCACAAAAACAACACAACATTTTTTTCTGTCTGAGGACAAGGTAGAATGGGCGTTATCGTCTGGGGAGATAGTATTACAAGAGAACAGGCTTCTTGACAGAGTTCAGGGACACTCTTATGGAAAGCAGAGAAGATGATAAAGTCATCAAAGAAACCTGAAAAGCAGTGACCACAGAGGTAACAGTAGTACCAACAGAGTGGTATCCTGGAATATAATGGGAGTATTTCAAAAGATGGGTGATTAGTCGTATCAAATACTATCAAGAGGTTGAATAAGAAGACAGGATTAACCACTGCATTTTGGCAGAAAAAAAGGATACAGAAGTAGCTAATAACTTCAGGAGCATGACAGTAAGGGAATCTTTTTGTTTGGATTTCTGTTTGAAGAGAACATCCATGCTAACATGTCTGCCTGATAGGAATGATGCAACAGAGAGCCGAATAATTGATCATAGAGGAGAAAGAATTGATGTAGACAATTACTGCACAGACAATAAGGGTTGGACTCCATTGCAAAGAAGAGGTTTGCTTTAGATCCGAGCAGAAAGTGAATTGATTGGATGAGGGGAAGGGCAGGGCAGGTGGATAAATATGTAGATAGTTTGATGGGTTTGATGGGAAAAGCACGTAGCATTTCTCTTTGATTGTTCCTCTTTTCTCAGTGAACTAGTGACTATGTTCATCAGGTAAGAATCTAAAAGATTAAAAGTGGTGAAGGTGGAAGTATTTTCTCACATTCTGTAAATCGCTTTTTCACATTGTTGATTTTTTTCTTTTGCTGTGCAGAAGCTTTTAGTTTGATGTGGTCCCACTTATTAATTTTTGGTGTCACATCCAAAAAATTATTGTGAAAAATAAAAATTTCAAGGTGCTTTTCCCCTATGCTTTCATGTAGTACTTATATAGCATCAGGTCTTAAATGTTCAAGTCTTTTTAATTAATTTCAAGTTAATTTTAGTGACTGGTGTAAGATCTTAAAGGTTCTCACCACAGAAGGGAAAGAGTGATTATGTGATGTGATGCAGGTGGTAGCTAAAGCTGAGGTGGTCATTTTGCAACATATGTATTTCAAGTCAACACACTGTACACCTTCAACCTATACAATGTTACATGTCAATTATATCTCAATAAAACTGGGGGAAATCATATCAGAAAGATAGTAGGTACTCAATAAATATTTGTGGAATGAATGGATAAGGGGAGAAAAAGACTGGAGAAATGTGTGTAAAATAATAGTTGAGGATAGCATGTGGAAGCATGAAAGGTCCAGGAAAAATGCAGCAGGGTTTCTAAGTAGAGGGAAGGTCCCCTTGAGGATCCTTCCTTGGGGATAGCTGTGTACCCTCCAGTTACATTTAACTGCTTGTGTGCAAGTGAAGAACACACAGGAAAGTAAATTCAATGATGACTGAAGTATTGACAAGTGATCACAAGCGCTGGAATGAATTCTATTACTACCAAAAGGCAACATTTTTTTTGGCTGGTGTGGCTCAGTGGACTGAGTGCTGGCCTGTGAACCAAAGGGTAGCTGGTTTGATTCCCAGTTGGAGTACATACTTGGGTTGCGGGCCAAGTCCTCAGTAGGGGGCGAATAAGAGCCAACCACACATTGATGTTTCCCTCCTTCTCTTTCCCCTTCCCTTCCCCACTCTCTAAAAATAAATAAATGAATAAAAATCATTTTAAAAGGCAATATTTTGTCAATTATACGTAATAAAAAAACTCTTGTGACTCTGATGACACTAGAGGATATATTTGAAATACCAGGGGAAGATTATTTAAAACAAAAACATAATAAGGACAGAGCAGTGCAATGACCATTTGGAAACCAGGCTGCCCTCACCTCTGGAGATTGATGGAGGTAAGCCTGCAGAAGACATGGTGGTAAATCGGACTGCTGATCTTGACAATTCTTTTATTTTTCAATTCTGACTCCATTTGCAGGGAATAAGAACTGTACTATATCAAGTTTCAAGGAAAAAACAGTTTACAGCTTTTGGCAGCTGAAGACTTTCTAATTGAAAGGAACAAAACTAGATGTTCTGGGTACTTTTCCAGCGGTGAACTGCAAACCTCTTTCTTCTCTGTGTGCTGATGAGTGCCAAACGTTAAGTACTTGGTCAGTGGTAGGTAGCGGGTCAAGGAGACCTCACTTTCGAATTCACTCCAGGTCTGATCTCAACAAGAAAAATACCACTCTCACCTCAGCCACAGCCACAGGGAATTGGAACAATCTCCAGTGAGGAAATGAGGGACATCTGGAACTCCCAGGGGAAAAGCCACTGTCATATAAGGGACCTGGTAGAATGACTGTGGCTACCTATGGAGATGGTATCTGCAGTGGATGACAATTACATGATTTTGGGCAAATTGTTATTAACAGCAGCAGAGGATTTCAAGACTACAATGCAGGCCCTGAATTAAGGGAGGAAGTCAAAATATAAAGCAAAGGCCTTTGGGTAGTAAGGATAAGAGCTGAAGTACACTAGAATTAAAGGTGCTAGAATGCCAAGGCGCAAAGCAATGGGAACAGCTAAATTGGCTGTCAGGAGTCTGTTTCTGGCCTTTGAAAACTGTATGAAAATTTGGCAATTTGGTTGCAGCTAAGATCCTGGTGACACCTGAAGATTTCAAATCCATGAATAAAACATGTTGCTGCTGTAGAAAACACACTACCTTGCTGAACAAAACAAAACAGCTTATCTGAAAAAAACGAAGAACCAGGCTTCAGTGTGTTTGAGGGCTTGGAACCAGAAAATCAGAATATTTGGAATTCATGATATGCAAAAGTGTAACAACTCAAAAATCAGAGGTCACATATGGTTGCACAGGTAGATAGATGTTATCAGTTTCTGAGGTCAATTTACACAGATTTAGAAAAAGATTTTCACATGTGGCTACTTATAAGACATAGTCCAGTGAGCTAGTATATAAAAGTGTACATCTTCCCTGGCTGGTGTGGCTCAGTGGATTGAGTGCCTATCTGCAAACCAAAGGGTCACTTGTTCGATTCCCAGTCAGGGCACATGCCTGGGTTGCAGGCCAGGTCTCCAGTGGGGGCCGCATGGGAGGCAACCACACATTGATGTTTCTCTCCCTTTCTTTCTCCCTCTCTTCTCCTCTCTAAAAATAAATAAATAAAAGCTTTAAAGCAAAAGTGTACATCTGACTCCTATAACTTGTAAATAAACCTGCAGTCTGACAGAATCAACTGAACTTTATTCAATGTATTATAGACACTGATGCCTAAGCAACAGTAAAGACATTGTATCATTTCTGCAGTGTCCTAGTACTATACCATAGGTGAGGCTACTGGATAAATCATGGGTGGTTGTTTTTTTTCTGAAATCTTTAATCTATTCCTGAAAAATGCCTATTGATCTCTCTTTGAAGCACATGATAGTGAGTGGGCTAGGGATTTCTTAAACTCACAATGGAGTAATACTTCCTAAAAAATAACTCAAGATGCAGAGGAAGAAACATGCATTGAATTCTGTTCATTCATTCACTCATCCAATGGGACTGCGTTTGGTGATTATGATTAGCCACATGCTAAGGTAGCAGTTGATGAAGCCATGACCCTTGTCTTCAACAAGCTAGCAAAGGTACAAAGACAGAGCTGCAAGATAACTTACCACCCTCCAATTACATACCTTTTGAACTTGTTTTTATTGCTAACAAATACTCATGCTGATAATCTATTTCTAGCACTAAGTATTACTGGAGTCAAGACTTAAATAGATGACTCTTAACTATCTAATATTGTAATATCTTCTCATCATAATAGCAATAAGATTCATGGAGGCAAAACGATTGTCAGTAATGACTCAGTGCTGCTTAATACTGCAAGAAAGACATGGCTAAATAAATAAAAAAACAAACAATACCCAAATCATGGAGCTGTGTGGTCATTGCATGTACAGTTTTTAAATGGCATCTCTTTAAAATCTAGAGCTGGCTAGGGCAGTTTTAGCACTTAGTAGTGGGAGAATAGACTGATCAAATCCACATTCTGCTTCTTAAGCTAAACAAAGAACAATAGAAAACTGTATACCAAAATCATTTCACCTAAAGAAATACAGGAACTGTTGATTAAATTCTTATCTCTGAACATCCAGTCAGTTTAAATTTTGTGTCAAACTACAAATTGTCATTGACATCTATCAACATAGAGCTTTTCAAACAAAAAGCCACTTTCCCCGGTGTGAATTCATCTCCTGCCTCTCAGCAAAGCTTCAAATGTTTTCAAATGTGCAATATTCAATGCTTCTCACAAACGCTGAGGAACTCCCAAAAGAATTTCATTTCTAACTGTACCTAATATGAAGATGAATCAGATTTCCAAGTGAGTCTCGAAAACTCTCTTATGAAAATTATGTCTGGTCAGCAGAATGAGACTGGATCGCTGCATATAATGAAAAGTCCACTCTTCCACTTGCAAAATGTACCGCATGCTAAAGTTATGAGCTGCACTAGTCAGTCAATCTAGCTATAATTTTCTTATCCTCGGCTGTAATGGGCGGGGCGGGAAGGGAAGATGAGAGAACACTTCTAGAAACAAGACATAATTTTCCTTCAATAATTCTGCTTCTTCACCTCTAATCTTTCTGTTTGTCATTGGGTCATTTTGTGTATTCTGAACTTTTCCACAAGGACTTTTTTCACATTGTCCTTACTATTGAGTTCGACAACTTTCGAGACTCTCCTGCCCAAATGAAACCTTCAAGGCCAAATGGCGAGCAACATGGTGACTTCCTGCCCTCTCCCTACCAATAAATTATCCTTAAATTATATAACTAAGTAAAGAGTCATGTCTCAGCCACCATCTTCTCGAAATGTTCACATTTTAAATTTCTGATATTTGGCTTATAAAAACACTTAGTGGAAAATATAAGATTTAGTTTTTATGCACAAGAAAGCAAAACTTGTTTAGTGAATTATGTCAGATAAATTAAACAAAATCTAGTAGGTGTACGCATCACAGAAATTATTGGCTTCCCAATAATCGGAAGGACAAATTCAGGGGAAGGAATGTTCACACTTCTTCCCATCCAAGCGAACTAACTTGGGGAGAGAACTACCACACCGTGCTTGCGCCCTTTCTTCCAGCCCTTTCATAGTGTCTCCCATGGGGGGTAATGTGATTTCCATTGGTCAGTGGGATGCATACATTATGATAGTTTTTACTATCAGGCACATTTCCTAAACCTTTAAGTTTTGGTCTTACTGGCTTCCTCTTTTAATTCATATCACATTACATTGGAAAACAGTTTCAACTTCAACAAAAGAAAACCATTACAGTCTGTCAAGATCTTAAGAAAAGTCAGCTACTGATTTCAGTCAGAAAGTAGAAGTCAGTTAAGCCCTTTATGAGAAGGTATGAAGGTGGATAAGCATAGCTGTGAAAACAGGTAAAGGCATTGAAAAGATTATCCTTGTGACTATCCTCAATATACTCTCTTCCTCTAGCTAGCATACCTGTTTCTCTAGAAGCACCCATACAAATTACCAGCAATCATGGCTTAAGGTTAGCCTTATGAGGAAAATACTATAGATCAAAGGGCCTCCCACACTGGACGGATATTAACATGTTGGTTATTTAGAGACAAATATTCATGGTACAAATTGGCCCAATTCATTAGCAACATCACTTTTTAAAAAGACTTGTATGAAGTCTTTTTTACTTCATTTGAATACATTTATGAAATGTATTAGGGTGACATTGGTTAATAACATTATATAGGTTTCAGGTGTACAATTCTATAATACATCATCTGTACATTGCATTGTGTTCACCACCCAAAGTCAAGTCTCTTTCCATCACCATTTATCCTCCTTTAACCTCTTCTACCTGCCCAACCCACTTTCCCTCTGGTCATCACCATACTATTGTCTGTGTCTATGAGTTTTTTCCTTTGCTTAATTCCTTCACCTTTTTCAACTGGCCCCCAAACCTCTCCACCCTCTGCTGCCTATCAGCCTGTTCTCATTATATATGATTCTGTTTCTCTGTTGTTTGTTTGGTAGTTAATTTTGTTCATGAGAGTCTACATATAAGTGAAATTATATGCTATTTGTGTTTTACTGACTGGCTTATTTCACCTAGCATAATACTTACCAGGTCCATCCATGCTGCTGCAAAAGGTAAGATTTCTTATTTTGTCAACCACTGGGTAGCATTTCATTATGTAAGTGTGCCAGTATTTTTTTATCCACTCATCTACTGGTGGGCATTTGGGCTGTTTCCAGATCTTTGCTATTGTAAGTAATGCTGCAGTGAACATAGGGGTGCCTGTATTCTCTCAATTTCCTGATTCAGGCTTATTCAAGTACATTCCCAAAAGTGTAATAACTGGGTAATAAAGATGTTCCATTTATAATTTTCTGAGGAAATTCCATACTGTTTTCCATAGTGGCTATACAAATCTGAATTCCCACCAACGGTGCATGAGAACTCCCTTTTCTCCAAGTCAACATTCCTTGTTTGTTGTTCTATTGATGATACCATTTTGACAAGTGTGAGCAGATGTCTCTTCATTTGGTGGTAATGAACTCCCTTTTAGCTTTTCCTTGTCTGAGAAGCTCTCTCTGCTGACTTTCACAGCCAGATGTTATTCCTTCCAGAATCTCAGTCACCGCCTGTAGGAGCAGGGCCACCTCTTTTTGCCCCTCTTACCTTGCTACCATTCTAGATGTGGCTTCTTCTATACATCCTTAGTTATCAAGAGATCTGTTTAGGTGGTCTACAGTTGTTTACTCATGTTGATAGCTCTATATTTTAGTTGTATTTCCACTTTGTCATGAGAAGAGGTGAGGGTAGCATCCACCTAATCTGTGACCGCCTTGGCTCTCCACAATATCACTGTCTACCTTCCAATTCTCTTTCCTCAAATTCTCTTTTCAACCAGTGTCATGCTACTGGACACCAGGTACAGCACTCATTTCACTCACCTGATACTCACCCAGCCCAAACCAACTGCCTACATAATTTCCACCCCATGGATCCAATGCCCCTTTGTAGCAGTATTTGCACAAATTCCCTGAATTACTTTTGGAACATAACTGGGTAAAGAGAGAAATAAAGCAGAAATAAAACTGACATACCTACACAGAAAAGTGGCACTCATTCCCTAGTCACTGATACAGCAACATCACCCTTCTCTACTGTTGTTCCTACTAAAAGTTTCATGCCAAGGACAGACACTGTCAGGACTATCATAATGCCCATTAAATCTGGGTAGCACTTTATTATTATGAAGATCTTTCATATTTGCATTTTATTTAACCTCCTAGGTACATGGATAAGTTCAGTCCCCTAGATAATTTATTCTTTCCCACTTAAGACATTAACAAATACATATTTCAATATAATATTCATTATGACTAATGTCCTAAATTTTGGTAATGTCAATTGGTATGGCCTCAGACAGTTGGCTCAAGACCAATTTCCATTCAGAAAGGGAAGTTTGTCTCAGGAAGCAGTGAGCTCCTTGTCACTAGAGGCATTCAACTAATTGCTGGTTGATTACTCACAGAGAAATTGCAGAGGAATCGCTTGCACTAGATATTGGCATGATTTAAATGATTTATTTGGTCCCTTATATCTTTAAGCTCATGAAAGTAACTTGCCTACCTATTTAGCTTATGGCCTATTATTAATCATCTATATGAATTGTGTCGAATCCAAAGGCCCACCTTTTAAGAAACATTTTCTTTGCCTAGGGCACAGGTGGCAAACACAAGTCCCGTGGGCTGAACCTGGCCCTCCACCTTGTTTTATCTGGCCCAGCACCTTGTTTCCACCCAGCAGCAGTGCTGAGGTCCTTGCCCCTAGTTAAGGAGTAGTTACATTAATTCAGTCCTAAAGTTACATTCAGCCCTTTGCAGGCAACAGTGAGGCTTATGTAGTCCCTGGTAAAAATGAGTTTGACACCCCTGGCCTAGGACTTTGTTTCTAGGCTATATTATCACTTTTTGAACATGTAGCCATTCAAGAACTCCTTTCTGTATCTAGTATTTCAACTTTGGGTATAGGCTGACCAATGTCACATATCTGTGTAACTCTGAATATACATAACATGTTTCGTTCATCTCCACAACAAAATAGCTATGATAGCCAAGGCAAGACAAGTTGCAAAACCAATTTAGAATATATGAAACAAACACATGTATAATCTTTCAAATTCACATTGTTTCCATAATAAAAATGTTGTCTTTCTTATACAGAAATGATGGCAAAAGCCTTCCATCTGTTGAGATCTGTCAGACTCCCAGCCCCTTTACCCACCAGTGTCTGAAGTGAGGACCACAGAACATTAGCCTTTCAGCTCAGCAGCATAGGAAACCCTGAGGGTAAGTTAACCCACTTTCTAGGAGAGAATATATTTTAAGGAATGCTATATCGAGAGCTCTAAGTTCAGACAGAAGTGAATATGTGTGGTAAAATTACATCATCTGGATCTTTATCCCACCCCCTCATTCTTCACACTCAGAGGTATACCCCATATCATGTTGCTGCTAGAGTTTCCCTCATTCTGAATTTAGCCCTTCTGGCTACAGTAACAGTAGGATAGCACAAAACCTTCTATGGTGCATACTTGATCCATGATGAAATAATGCATTGTTCTTGTACCTGACATAGAAGGTACATGCTTTGCTATTTCTGGACCCTCTCATTGCAGAAAGTTCTCTCCATTTCACTTTTCTCCTATTGAACCAGGTACAGGGGGACAACAAGCAAGTCCACTGCATAAACTTTGGTGTTCATCAGGACCACCTGGAGCATTTATTAAAACACAGAGGCTGAGATTCCACTTCAAGAGTTTTTGATTCGGTAGGTTTGAAATGGCACCTAATAACCTGCATGACCAAGAAGTTTTCAGAGGATGATGATGATGGTGGTGGTGGTCAAGGACATTTACTTTAAAAATAAATCACTGGAACCCTAGTGCACTGTTGGTGGGAATGCAGACTGGTGCAGCCACTGTGGAAATCAGTATGGAATTTCCCCAGAGAACTAAAAGTGGAACTGCTTTTTGACCTGGCAATCCCACTGCTGGAATTATGTCCTAAGAACCCTGAAACACCAATCCAAAAGAACCTATGCCCCACAATGTTCACAGCAGCACAATTCATGATAGCCAAGTGCTGCAAGCAACCTAAGTGCCCATCAGTAAATGAATGGATCAAAAAACTATGGTACATTTACACAATGGAATTCTACACAGCAAAGAGAAAGAAGGAACTTCTATGCTTTGCGACAGCATGGATGGAACTGGAGAGCATTATGCTAAGTGAAATAAGCCAGGTGGTAAGGGACAAATACTATATGATCTCACCTATAAGTGGAACCTAATCAACAAAACGAACAAGCAAACAAACTTTTACCAAGGCATTGAAATTGATAACAGGCTGACAGTGACTAGAGGGGAGAGGGGAGGGGATTATAGAGGAAACAGGTAAAGGGTTTGCAGTAACAATTATAAAAGACATATGGACAATAACAAGCGGGGTTGGGAACAGGGGAGAGAGGTGGGGAGGGCTGGGGAGGTGAGGAGGGGTAGGGGGAAAAGGCAGAAAACTGTACTTGAACAACAATAAAAATGTTTTAAAAAATAAAATAAAATAAAGAAAAAATACAAATAAATCACTGGTATAAGAAGAAATTTAACAAGGTAATTAGATGATTGTCTTCCTAATTATTGACATCTCCAATTTCTATGAATGAAATTCTTGGAGCCAATTCATTTATCTTCTGAGTAAGAAAGTTCCCCTTTCCTTCTCCAACAGGGTGAGTCTCCATAAGGCCACTGACACATGCTTTCCAGTACACTACACCTTTTTCTCTTCTCTTACGTTTATATACACTGGAAATGCAGAACTCAATCAGCTGCTCCTTAATAAGCTCTAGGAGGATACGTATTATTTTCCTGGGCTGCTGTAATAAAGTACCACAAACTTGGTGTTTTAAACAACAAACTTTATTGTCTCACAGTTATGGAGCCTAGAAGCCATAGATCAAGGTGTTGGCAGGGTTGATTACTTGTGAAGTCTCCAAAGGAAAATGTGCTTTATGCCTCTCTTCTCATTTCTTGTAGTTTGCTGGCAATCTTGACCATTCCTTGGCCTGTAGATGGATTACCCCATCTCTGCCTTCATGTTCACACAGTGACCCCCCTCTGTGAATGTCTATACACAAACTTCCCTTTTTTATAAGGACACCAGTCATATTGGATTAGGGTTTACCCAACATCATCATCTTAACTGATTACATTGCAAAGGCCCTATTTCCAAATGTAATCTTCTGAGATACAGGACATTAGGACCGCAACATATAAATTTGGGAGAAGGGACACAATTAAATTCAAGTTCCAGGCCCCAGTGTAAACCTGCCCCTCTTTCTATAAATTATAAGTTGTTTGAAGATACTTTGTGTCAGCTTTGGATCACTATCAACAGACTGGGGTTCCAGGGAACACCCTGCTCCATAACCTATTAGGAATAAATGCATCGGGGCAGCAAGGCCTTACTGACAGCAGTCACAAATGCAGTCAACAACTAATTAAACTAAAGAACAAAATGATGTCTCTTAGAATTCCCCTGGCCTTTATTGGTTGTGCATTGTTCCATACGATCTACTAAGTTATATTGTCAAAAATAATGACAATAAAAATAAAACAAAAAATGTCACCCAGGAATATCTGTTGAATGTAAATTTTGTAAATTCTTGTGAGGGAGAATGGGCATCGCTATAACACGTATTCAGATTCAAAGTTATCGTGTATCTTTTCATTTATTCAAGACATCTTGTGTGTTCCTCTGCAAGTGTTGTTTATAATTTTCTACAGTTAGATTCTGTAATGTCTTGTTAAGTTCATCTCTAAATATCTTATGTATATGATATAATGGAGATGTTCTTACTTTTGTTAACATGTATGGGAATCATCCAATGTGTAGCACACTGCTTCTTTTGGATAAATTATTTGATAAGTCCAGGCAGAAACTTGGACTTTTGGACTTTTTTATTGGTAGGTATATGGGAAGGTAGGCAGACATACCTGCTGTGCAATGAAAGAATGAAATAGGAAAATATTTGTTTAAGAAAGAACAAATGAGAACAAGGGACAGGTCAGGGAGGAATGGAGTCATGATTGGCAAGAAGAAGAACAATTGACCACAAAGGAGAAAAGCTGTATTTAGTGGATACTTACTCCAGAATGTGGTTGTGTCCTCAGATGTCAAGATTGGATTAGTCAAGCCAGACTCAGATATTAATGAAGATATTTATTTGAGAAATTCTGTTGCAACAGAAAAAGGAGAAACTAGAAAGAATATGGAAGAGAGAAAAAAAGTGATTTGGCAAGTGTCAAAAATATTTTCCAGTAAATTTCAAGCAAATATCTAGATTCTGAGTCATTTAGTATCTCTAAGGAGCAGTTGAGATGACAAATAAGAGTAAATGTTGACATTTTAAAAGAGCATCTCTTCCTGTTTGGAAATAATGAATGCAAGACATGACTATTTTTTTTAACTTGCAAAATACAAGAAAGTGTATGTCTGGGACAACCTGGGTTTGTGAATCTATTTTTCATCTATAAGTTTTATGAAATACAAGTGTAGATCTAAGTACGGTATTTCTAATGAATATTTTGTACAAACTGAGATGTGCCATTTAAGTAAAATCAACCAAATTTTAAAACCAGCACAAAAAACTTCATTAGCCATGCAAAAGCTTTTTAGTTTTATATAGTTTTATTTGCTTATTTTTCCTTTTATTTCCCTTGTCCTATGAGATATAACAGCAAAAATGTTGTTACATGGGATATCTGAAAATTTCCTGCTTACATTTTCCTCTAGGAATTTTATAATATCAGAACTTCAAGTCTTTTATCTATTTTGAGTTTATTCTGGGGTATGGTGTCAGCTGGTGGTCTAGTTTTATTTTTTTGCATGTACCAGTTCAGTCCTCTGCAAACCATTTATTGTTGAAATATTTAGAATATAGTGGAACACATACAAAATATATAATTAAAAATAATTTCACTTATTTTTTACATTTTTAATGAAAAAACTTAAAATATAGGTGTGGCCAGCATTAAATTCCTATTAAACAGGACTGGACTCAAACATCACTAAAGACATTTCCATAAACTTATGTGTTTCTCTCCTGTCTCATCACTCTGATTGCCAGCCAAAGGAAACCACTATTAGAAACTCTGTGTTTATCATTCCTTTATTTAAACAAATAATCCACACCTAGGAATATACCACTAATCAAAGTATTATTTTGTTTTGCTTGTTTTCAACTCCATAAAAATGGTGCCAAAATGCAAAAAAAGGTGTGAAGTCAATAAAATCATAAATGTCCTCAGTCCCACCCATTCATTTTTATACAAATACTTCACATAGTTCCCTTCACACATGCACACACACCAAAAATCCAAACATATTGAGCAAAACCAAAAAACACGCCTCTGACGATTGTGAAGTTATTTTAAACACATATAAATTTCTAAAGTAATTAAGACATTTGTGAATTGAATAAAATTCTTACAGATATGTAATATCCTTTCAAGTAAGTGTACATATTTTGTGATAAATTAATATATATTAAAATAAACTATTACTGGAATAAGAACAGCTTTTTTACCCTACATTTTGTTTTTACTCAACATGTCCCAAGCTACTAATGTGACTATTAACACATAGTCTGATTTTTTTATACTATAAACAGAATACAAAGATTCACCACAAATATCTGAGATTCATTTTTGTCAATTAACATTACGTTGTGAGAAAATGTAACCTGCAAGTACCATTTAATGTTAGGCAGCATAAATTAAATGAAAAAACTAAAAGCTCTTTATTGAACATTAAACTTATGTAAACTCTGCTGTTTGTAAACTGGTAGATTTTATTCTTCATTATTCCATACATAAAGTTTATGAAAAAATCAAAAAAGTATGTCCCTTAATTCTTAACAGTGACATGACCTTTTGTGACATTTGATCCTATTCATCAATTGATTACCTAGAATAGGGTGAAAAGTTGCAGATGTTCAGGGATAAGGAAAATTCCCCAAACTGTAATTGGCTTATTTGACTATGAAAGGAAAAGCAATATGCAAAGGTAGGCAAAAACACTTGATTAGAAATCAGGAGACCTGAAATCTAGCCTTGGCTCTGCTACATTATAGCCATAAAACTGTGTTTCAATGTCCTGTTCTCATCTATAATATAAAAGGATTACTCCATTGTGTCCCTAAGGGCCTTTTCCAGCAATGATATTTTAGTATTCTCATATTATAAAGTAAGGTTTAGCATTTTATTACCTCGGCTGGTAAGGTCATAGTAATAGGAAAGATAGACTTATGGGATTGTTTTGACGTCAAGTAAACTTTTTGGTCGGGAAAATCTTGGATTTACAGAAAAGTTGCAAAGAACAGAAAATTCTGATATAGCCTTCAGTTTCTCCTAATATTAATATATTACATAACCTTGGAATATTTGGGTACACTTCTGGTTTTGATCAATCTGTGGGCCATTAATTTTATTGCTAAATCATTTAATTTATTTTTCAAGTATTTATTGGACACTTATTGTGTGCTGGGCATGCTTTCAAACACTTTGTACTCGGCATTCTTTTCCATGGAGAAGATTCTCTCTCTCTCTCTCTCTCTCTTTCTCTCTCTCTCTCTCTCTCTCTCTCTCTCTCTCACACACACACACACACACACACACACACACACACACAGAATATGAACCTGAATGAATTTCCTGCTGCCAAGAAGCTTATATATGCTGGGAGGGAACAGACAATACTAGAAAAATAAGTGGAAAAGTAGTATCTAATGAACAAAATAAACTAACAAAACAGAATCAGACTCATAGGTAGAGAACACACATTTTTAACACAGCTTTGACTGTGAATAGCTTTTTTTTGCACAAAATATGTTTTTTTATTACTTTTAATGTAAAATTTCTTTTTCTTAATCATTGTTCAAGTACAGTTTTCTCCCTTTTACTCCCAGTCCAGCCCACCCACCCAACCCATCCGTCTTCCCTTCCATTACCACCCTCCCCCTAGTTTTTGTCCATGTGTCATTTAAATTTGTTCCTGTAAACCCTTCCCATTGTCCCCTGAAATTCCCTCTTCTCTCCCCTCTGGTCACTGTCAGCCTGTCCTCTATTTCAGTGTCTTTGGTTATATTTTGCTTGTTTCTTTGTTTTGTTGTTTAGGATCCTGTTAAAGGTGAGATCATATGGTATTTGTCTTTCACTGCCTGGCTTGTTTTGCTTAGCATAATGCTGTCCAGGTCCATCCAAGCTGTTGCAAAGAATAGGAGTTCCTTCTTTCTTTCTGCTGCATAGAATTCCATTGTATAAATGTACCATAGTTTTCTGATCCATTCATTTACTGATGGGCATCTTGGTTGCTTCCAGCATCTAGCTATTGTAAACTGTGCTGCTATGAACATTGGGGTGCATAGGTTCTTTTG
The DNA here is from genome assembly GCF_019186645.2 of Phyllostomus hastatus. Taxonomy (NCBI): domain Eukaryota; kingdom Metazoa; phylum Chordata; class Mammalia; order Chiroptera; family Phyllostomidae; genus Phyllostomus; species Phyllostomus hastatus. The sequence goes on along the minus strand of NW_025333841.1, from coordinate 3,001,852 downwards.
GATTGGTGTTTTAGTGTTCTTAGGATATAGTCCCAGCAGTGGAATTGCTGGATCAAAAGGCAGATCCAGTTTTAGTTTTCTAAGGAAGTTCCATACTGCTTTACATAGTGGTTGTACCAGTCTGCAGTCCCACCAACAGTGCACAAGGGACCCCTTTTCTCCACAACCTCTCCAACACTTGTTGTTTGTTGCTTTGTTTATGATGGCCATTCTCAACAGTGTGAGGTGGTATCTCATTGTGGTTTTAATTTGCATCTCTCTGATAGCTTGCGATATTGAACATCGTTTCATGTGTCTCTGGATCCCCTGTATGTCCTCCTTGGAGAAGAGTCTGTTCAAGTCCTTTGCCCACTTTTTAATTGGGTTGCTTGTCTTCTAAGAGTGGAGTCATGTAAGTTCTTTATATATTTTGGAGATTAAACCCTTGTCTGCGGTATCATTGGCAAATATGTTTTCCCAAAGAGTTGGTTCTCTTTTAATTTTGATATTGTTTTCTTTAGCTGTGCAGAAGCTTTTAATTTTGATGAGGTCCCATTTGTTTACTCTTTCCTTTATGTCCCTTGCTCTAGGGGACATGTCAATAAAAAAGTTTCTGCTTGAAATATCTGAGATTTTGCTACTGACATTCTCCTCTAGGACTTTAATGGTGTCATGTTTTATATTTAAGTCTTTCATCCACCTTGAATTTATTTTTGTATAAGGTGTAAGTTGGTGCTCGAGTTTCATTTTTTTGCACGTGGCTGTCCAGTTCTCCCAACACCATTTGTTGAAGTGGCTATTTTTACTCCATTTTATGTTGCTGCCTCCTTTGTCAAATATTAGTTGACCATAGAGACTTGGGTTTATTTCTGGGCTCTCTGTTCTGTTCCATTGGTCCATGGGCCTGTTTTTATGCCAGTACCAGGCTGTTTTGATTACAGTGGCCTTGTAGTATAGTTTAGTGTCAGGTATTGTGATCCCTCCTACTTTACTCTTCTTTCTCAAAATTGCAGCAGCTATTCAGGGTCGTTTATGGTTCCATATAAATTTTTGAAGTATTTGTTCTATGTCTGTGAAATAAGCCATTGGCACTTTAATGGCTATTGCATTGAATGTGTAAATTGTTTTGGGTAGTATGGACATTTTGATGATGTTAATTCTTCTAATCCATGAACACAGTATATGTTTCCATTAGTTTGTGTCTTCCTTGTTTGTTTCCTCAGTGTTATGTAGTTTTCTGAATACAGGTCTTTTATGTCTTTGGTTAGGTTTATTCCTAGGTATTTTATTTTTCTTTTTGCTATTTCAAGTGGGGTTTTTTCCTTGATTTCTGCTTCTGCTGTTTCATTGTTGGTATACAGAAATGCCTTTGATTTCTGGATATGAACTTTGTACCCCACTGTTTTACCAAATTCATTTATTAGGTCCAACCTTTTTTTTTTTTTTTTTGGTGGAGTCTATAGGATTTTCTGTGTACACTATCATGTAATCTGCAAACAGTTACAGTTTTGTTTCCTCCTTTCTGATTTGGATGCCTTTTATTTCTTTTTCTTGTCTGATTGCTGTGGCTAAAACTCCCAGTACTATATTGAATAGAAGTGGTGAAAGTGGACAGCCTTGTCTTATTCCTGATCGTAGTGGAAAAGATTTGCCCATTTAATTTTTGGCCATTGAGTATGATGTTGGCTGTAGGTCTCTCATACATGGCCTTTATTATGTTGAGGAATGCTCCCTCTATTCCCACTTTGCTGAGTGTTTTTATCATGAATGGGTGCTGTACCTTATCAAATGCTTTTTCTGCATCAATTGATATGATCATGTGGTTTTTGTCTTTGCTTTTGGTTATGTGATGTATTACATTTACTGATATGCGAATATGGTACCATCCTTGCATCCCTGGAATGAATCCCACTTGGTCATGGTGTATGATCTTTTTAATGTATTGTTGGATGTGCTTTGCCAGCATTTTGTTGAGGATTTTAGCGTCAATGTTCATCAGTGATATTGGCCTGAAGTTCTTTGTTGTGTCTTTATCTGGTTTTGGAATTAGGATGATGTTGGCCTCATAAAGAGAGTTCGGGGGTTTTCCATCTTTTTGGATTTTTTGGAATAGTCTGTGAAGGATAGGGGTTAGCTCTTCCTTAAATGCTTTGTAGAATTCTCCTGTGAAACCATCTGGTCCAGGGGTTTTGTGTGTTGGGAGTTTTTTTCATTACTGCTTCAATTTCTTGTGCTGTTATTGGTTTGTTCAGGCTTTCTCCTTCTTTTTCAATGAGTTTTTGGGAGATTATTTTTTCTAGAAATTTGTCCATTTCACCTAGGTTTTCAAATTTCTTGGCATACACTTCTTCGTAGTAATTTCTTACAATCCTTTGTATCTCTGTGGTATCTGTTGTAATCTCTCCTTTTTCATTTTCGATTGTGTTCATTTGGGTCTTCTCTCTTTTTTTCTTGATGAGTCTGCTTAAAGGCTTGTCGATTTTGTTTATCTTTTCAAGGAACCAGCTCTTGGATTCATTGATCCTTAGAAGTGTGCTTTTAGTCTCTATGTCATTTAATTCTGCTCTGATCTTGGTTATTTCCTTTCTTCTGCTTCCTCTGGACTGTCTTTGTTGTTTTTCCTTGACTTCTTGTAGATGTAGGGTAAGGTTGTTTGTTTGGAATGTTTCTAAGTTTTTTTAGGTAGGCCTGTATCACTATGAACTTCCCTCTCAGGACTGCCTTGGCTGTGTCCCATAAGCTTTGGGTTGCTGTGAGTTCATTTTCATTTGTTTCCAGAAACCTTTTGATTTCTTCCCTAATTTCATTCTTGGCCCATTCATTGTTTAAGAGCTTGCTATTTAATCTCCATGATTTTGAGTGTTTTGGTTTCTTTTTTCCCCCTTAGGGTTGGTTTCTAGCTTCAGTCCCTTGTGATCCCAGAAAATGCTTGGTATGATTTCAATTTTCTTGGAATTGTTGAGGCTTGTTTTGTGTCCTATCATGTGCTCAATCTTTGAAAATGTTCCATGTACATTTGAAAAGAATTTGTAATAGGCTTCTTTGGGATGGAGGGCTCGGTATATATCAGTAAAGTCCATTTCCTCAAGGATATTGTTCAATGTCACAATATCTTTGTTGATATTTTGTTTGGAAGATCTGTCCATTTTTGATAGTGGGGTGTTAAAATCCCCCACGATAATTGTGTTGCTGTCCATATCTTTCTTGAAGTCCTCTAAGATTTTCTTTATGTATTTGGGTGCTCCTATGTTGGGTGCATACATATTTACAATATGTATGTCTTCTTGGTGGATTCTTCCCTTGAGTATTATGAAGTGACCTTCTGGGTCTCTCTTTATGGTCCTTTTTTGAAGTCTATTTTGTCTGATTTGAGTATTGCTACCCCAGCTTTTTTTTTCCTGTCCGTTTGCTTGGAAGATTTGTTTCCAGCCCTTCACTTTCAGCCTGTGCAGGTCTTTTATCCTGAGGTGGGTCTCTTGTAGGCAGCATATGTGTGGGTCATGTTTTCTTATCCATTCAGCTATTCTATGTCTTTTGATTGGAGCATTTAATCCATTTACATTTAAGGTTATTATTGATAGGTACTTATTCATTGTCTTTTATGTATGTGTGTTCCTCTCTCTCTCTCTCTCTCTCTTTTCCCTCCCTTCCTTAAAGCAGTCCCTTTAGAATCTCTTGCAGAGCTGGTTTGGTGGAGGTGTATTCTTTTAGACTTCTTTTGTCTGGGAAGCTTATTTGTCCTTCTATCTTGATTGAGAGCCTTGCTGGGTAAAGTAGCCTTGGTTGCAGACCTCTGCTTCTCATTACTTGGAATATTTCTTGCCATTCTCTCCTGGCTTGGAGTGTTTCCATTGAGAAGTCAGCTGTCAGCCTTATTGGGGTTCCCTTGTATGTTATGTGAATGGCTCTTGATGCTACTTTCTTCTGACCTTCTGAATTTTCCCTATATAAGTATGTATTTGGATTCCTTCTCTGACCTTCTATTAAGTATATTCATCATTCTTTCTCTAGGCAAAACCTTCCACTACTTGTGCAACCTTTAGTTTCTCTGGGGAACATCATCCCTGATCTCAAGTGTTTGGTCTTTGTGTGGTTGGGGTGCCCCAGCCTGATGGGTATCAACCAGACAGAGTCAAATTTTCCTGAGTAGTGGAAGTCACTTTAGTAATAGAAAGGCTAGCATACTGGTGAGGGGGATTTGGAGGATAAAGGATAATTAGGCATCATGCTTCTTGATCCACCCAATAGGTGGCATCTACTCTATAACAGCCAGCCCCTCCCCCCACCAGCTAACCAAAAAGAAATAGCCCTTAGTATAGTGTACAGACTCAATTTTTTACTGCCTAAAAAAAAAGGCCTTTTTTGAAAATTTTTACTTCAAGAGTTTAGGTTCCAAAACATGGCAGCATGCCCTGACAGGTCAAAATGTTGCTAACACGAATGGCCAGCACATGAATCCTGCATTTCAGTCCATTGAACAGTTCAGAAAAAAAGCCCATTCTCCAGTCTAGCTGTCTAACTGAGAAACTCCCTTCCCGAGCTTGCCATTCTTGCCGCTGAGTGTTGAACATTGCGAGTCATCTTTGACTTTTTTCTCAATTATCTCCTACTCACAGTCCATTAATCATGTGATCCTGTCAGTTTCTTTCCAGCATGTGTCTTGGAACATGAACCATCCTGTCTTTTGATATTGACACTTCTCTAGCTTCAGGCCTCTTCACGCTGGTTCTCCCTACTTCATGGCTGTGCTCATTCTATTAATACCTTGCATTTCCTTGTCAAATTAACTATAATCTTTAATTTAAGCATCCATTACCCAGCTCAAGAAGATATATACAGAGCCTTCTATAGTTTTTATTCCAAGTCTTCATTCAACCTTGCCTTCAAGGATTTCTCAAAATTGACTCCATCTTACCCGTATTACCATACTTGTCCATGTATAATGCATAGCCACATTTTTGTGCTAATTATACATGGGACTATTATGCCCATTATTATACCCGTGTTATGTAGTCATTATACCCATGTATAATGTGAATCCCTACCTTTCCCTAAAAAGTTTAGGCCAAAAAACTGTGCATTTATACACAGTAAAATATGGGATATCCCAATATAACACAATATTATAGAGTTCAAAAATCAAATGACTGGATTGAAATGACAACCACCATTTTATTAGTTGTATGAACTTGGGAAATTTATTGAACCTGTGAAAGCCTTGGTTTCCTCATTTGAAAAATTAGGATAAAAATGCTAACATTATAGGACTATTGTGAGGATTAAATTAGAAAATGCAAAAAAGGAATGAGAATAGTCCACGGTGTATAATAAATCCTCAATAAGTTAGGATGGTGATGATGATGATATTGCAAAGTGAATCACTTTTCTTCAAACAAGCTACACTTTTATATTCAGTTCTTATTTGTTGGCCTGTTTTACTTTTATTTTTAAACTGTCCACTTACTTGGTATTAGTTTTCAAGGAAAAGAAAATGGCCTAATTTCAGCTATATCTCTTGGCAGACTCATAGGCCTTTGGCACTCCTGGAGGGTAGTTTTGATGAAAAAAAGCTGACAACATGTTGCTCTAGAGTGTGTCGCTATAACACTTCCAGTTAATGAAACTATCATATTGAACCACCTTTGAGGGTATTCCCTAACATACCAGTTCATAAGAAACTATTTACTATAGGTTAAATACCCCTAATAATGGCATCACTGATTGACTCGTCCAATCAATGGAATCAATGAAGTGGTGAAACAGTATTGAAACAAAGGAAAGTCACTATAGATCATGGCTTGGATATTCAACAAAGATGATCTGCTAAATGTTATCCTTTCAACTACAGCCTGTGGGGTAAAGCAGTGACAGCACATTAAACACTCTGGCTTAGTTTGATAAAAGTTGGACAATTCAACCTTATGTTCTGAACTGAGGACTGGTCTTGAATGAGGGGCCCAGGGATTTCAGCCCAGGCTTCCCTATTGAGTTGTCAAGTCCCCTTCTCTGTCTCATCCTTATTTTCCCCTATTTTAAAAAGTTGGGATTGCATGAAGATAATATAGGCTTTACTACTAGTGTTGATATTTATTTTTCCAAATTTTGGGCAATGCCAAATTTTGCCCACATATTTCACTTTCACTAAGGAATGTTTGATACATACAGTAAACACTAGTTGAGGCCTAGATCATGGGATTCATTCATAAACAGGAAAAGTTTCAGATATAACATTAATAATAGTCATATAATATCTCTATGGGAGGAGAAAGTCCATCTCTTCTTGTATTTGTGATTCATTCAAAAACACTTCTACATGCTTAGCATCTACAGCACATTTGATATTGTACTGCATGCCAGGATAAAATTATGAAGACAAACACAGTTCCTCATTGAATTTACAATTCATTAGAATAGATAAAAATAAAACAAAATCTATAATGAAGAACCCAATAAGTGAAAGAAGCAAGATTGGTGATGCCAAACTCTTTTCATTTGATCTTCCTCAAACTCTTGTAAGTTATGAATTATCATTCATGTTTACAGATGAACAAGTACTATCTCTAGATAAGTTGGGTGATTTTAGAATCCAGAAACAGTATGATATAAATGGCATGTAATTGGCCCAAAAGAATTAATCAAACTTCCAGAAAGAAATATATTAGAAATATTAAAAAGGAAATTTAGATGCACAGTTCACCATCAGATCTCTTGCCTTTTCTCATGTGTGTTAAAAACACTCCCCATCTCCATTCTTAGCATTCAGCCTGATGGGCTCCTTATCAATTATTAAAATCATAGTCATCTTTTCAAAGTCAAGTTGAATATCATGCACCTTAGAAGCTAGCCCTATAATCAGAGTGCATTATTATTCCCTCCACTCTTCTACACAGCATTTTTATGATGTTACTTACTACATTCTGCCTTATATTGCTAGTTTATATCTCATGGAGTCCACTACTCATTTATAATTGCTTCACAAAAAGGACTATGCTTTATGCCTCCCTATGTCTTACGTAATGTTTTGGAAATAGTAGGTGCTCAATACAATATATGCTGATGTAAGAGCAAAAAAATGTTCCTGAGTGCTACAGTCCTGTCAGGCATTTTTATACTTTGTGGTACATTGCTTTTCATTCTCATTCATATCTACTGTTAGTTCCCATTCCTTAATTAAAAGGGAACAATGATCAGCACAATGTTTATCTGGGAAAGTGGTCACTTAATACTATTTTCAGGTTTGAATACACAGGAAAGGCCTTAACTCAGGACACAGGTGATACTGACATGCTAAAGGTATATGTGACGTCACTCAGGAAACAAAGCACGAATCCTGGAGATTCTGAGGCCCTGCTACAAGAGAAGAATAACATGCAATTTATTTATTATGTATATGTGATCTGAAGATAGTAAAGACCATAGATGACTTGTAATAAAACAGTGGGAATTATGACTCAGGTCATATGACTCAGATTCTCAGCCAAAATGCTGACATTTGTGAGTGGAAACAGAACTAGAGCAGGGGACTGTGCCTGCCTTAATTACATTAAAGGTATTATTTTCATTTTTAACAGCCAAGATATTACATTTAAACATATGACCTTACAAGAGAAAACCAGGTCATTTTTACTTAATTCTCTTCTCTTTCTTTTCTGATTTTATGCAGATACACTTTAGGAGGGTAGGGTGGCAGATGGTAAGGTGGAGCAGAGCAATATGACACAGAAAGAAAGACAAAAAGCCAAATATCCAGTATTTCGGAGCCAGAAAGCTGACCACTCTTACCTAACCAGGAGGAACCATCCCCTGGGATATAAATTGCTTCAGCAACCAAGCTTAAAGAAACAGTAATTTATGTTAACTCTATTAGCAGTGTGTCTATATATGAGCACACCCATGACTATAACATCACATCCCCTTAAACATATCCTGTATACAGTAGGCACATTTCCTACAGATTTATTAGGATTATAGGCTCATGGACCTCCAATAAGAGGAAATGTTAACACTGTGATTTAACTAAAATAAAATATTTTTCAGAGTCTAACTGGATACATTGGTATAAAGCCTCACAAGTAGCTTCCCAAAATTGGACAATTGGACAATCAATTAAAAGTAATTTCTTTTCTATGGGCATTATTATTATTTCTATGACAGCAATTATACTTCATTTTAATTGACTTTAGCCATAATTTAATCCACAATGTAGGGCCTGGTATTTCCTAGAGAAATTTCTAATTCAAAGCATACATATAAAAAAAGCACCAAAGTATACAAATTAAGACTAATTTTACAGAACTGCATGAAAATGATTTTAATTTAACAATGGCACACTTTCAGAAATGACTAAAGCCCATCAACTCTAAGGAACAATTGGGGAAATACTGACAACATTTTACAAATTAGAGTCAGCCAGTACTATCAGTTCAGTGTGGGAAGGGGTTACTCAGGCCGGCACCACTACTTTCTGTTTAAGCTCCAGAGCTCGTGTTGAACCCATGTCTTCTTTGTGTTTCACCTCCAGCCGCATTTTCACTGCCTTAGCTTTTGTTATGGGTTGAATGGTGTCGCTCCAAAAGATATTCAAATTCAATTCCCCAGAATTTTTTTGGAAATAAACTAGGTTCCTCGCACATAAAATCAAGTTAAAGTGAAGTCATGAAACAAAGGCTGTGTCATTAAAAAGAGGGAAACTATTGGACAGGGGCAGACAAGCCCAGGGGGCAGATGATGGGAAGACAGAGGGAGAAGATGGCCATCTACAGGCCTGGAACAGACCCTTCCAACAGCCATCAGAAGGAAATAACTCTGTGCACACCTGGATTTTGGAGATCCGAACTCCAGAACCATAAAATAATACATTTTTGTTGTTAAAGTCATCCAGTTTGTGATAGTTTGTTATACAAGCCCCATGAAACTAGTACTATTCTGATTACCATTTCCCTTAGGGGAAAAAAAAAACATTTAAAAAGAGTGTTTTATAACCAAGGTACTTTTAGATGAACCCCTGACTAGCTTGGTCATACCACCTGAATCCTTTTGACTATATCCACATATCTAAACATACATACACACACACATACATATAGTTACAAATTTTATATGTATATTTATTTCTGAAAAACCTAATGTGATATGCTACATGTGCATTATTTCTTTTACTATGACTATGAGGTAAATATTGCATTATGTATTTTACAGATAAAGGACTTTCTCAGAAAAATTGAGTCATGTGTCTAAGACTACACAGAGACCAGGTGAGAGAGCTATGACTTGAACTCGACTTTCTCTGACTCCGTTGTGTGAACCCCTCATCACTGAGTTACACTAAGTTAAAGAGGAAGAAGAAAGAAAGATAGATCAGCTTCTATATAAGCAATGTGACCAGAGGATGTATTATCCATGGGGGGAAAAGAAGAAAAACTCATTTAATTCAGTTGGACAGTGGCACATGCTAGCAGTCGGGCTAACACGTGACTGGAATGGAAGGGTGGGCTGAGCCTACACTGTGGAAGCATTCCAATGCAAGAGTGAGAACTTCTTAAAACCAATCATGGACAGCATTAATCAACTTGCTTTTTGCCTCTCTTACTTGCCCCTTTCTTAGTGAAGCATTCCCATTGCTTTCCACAAGTGGAAAAAATTATCATAATCAACCAAACCTCAGCACAGAACAACACAGGAAACACCTACCTTACATAATGTGCCTGGAAATGACAAAACTGAAGAATCCAGCAGAGATAAAAAGCTGTGCACAAGCAGGGAGTGAAAACACAAAGTAGTTTCCAGGATCTCTTACTGTGTCTTTCAAATTAGACTCCCAGAATGCAACATAGCTCAAATGTATGCCCCAAAGTCTAACATAGTTTTGATTTGCATAATAATCACTGTGCATTTTGATTTACGTGCCAGCTTTTGTTAAAATACATTGCAGTATAGCCTGCCATATTTTAATACATGATGTATATATAATATACTTGAAAATAATTGGAACTAATCTGAAAATAATTGGAGCTAATCTCAACAGTAGTATGTATCTTCATATCAATGGAAAAAAATCTAAACACCAATATATATCTGAATTTTTGTGAATGAATGAGCTCTTAGTAGGAATACAGGGATGCCCTTACCAAGGTCTCTATCTCTCTGATATATTTATAATTCAATTACACACACTACATATGTATATAATTGTATCCATCCCATTAACATATCTGTCTCCACAAATATATGTATATATTTGAAATGAGGATTACTTATGCCATTTTAAAATGTGTTGCTATAAATAATTCATTTCCATCTGTTCCTCTGATTTCTCTTCTATATTCTAAAAATTCACATAAAATCATGAAAATCCACATGGATTCCAGAAGTCCTATATGTGTTAAATTATAGCATTTACAGAGAGACTGACCCAAAACTGAGCACTGGGCTAGGAAGAAAAACACCAGGAAATTCTTGATGAATCATTGATCACTACATAGCTGACTTTAGACAAACTTTTTAAACCCTCTAAATCTTAGTATTGTCATCTTTACAATGAAAATAATTAACCTCAGAGCCCAAGGTTGCAGCAAATTTTAACAAAGGTGACAATAATGAGAAAGGTTTAAATTTGCAGAGTGCTAAAGAATTTGTAAGTTATTATTATTAACATGCACAGATGACAGTATGAATAAATACGAGCAAGTCTGGAATAATTAGAAAGAAAAAACTTAAGGCTTTCTCCAGGGGTTGATTAAAAGGTGGGAGTGGTCAAGTGGCTGTTTCTTGATACCCACAAATATACTTCAGTTCAGTTCCCCAACTATCTGCTGAGAATATACAATCGATTCAAGCATTCAATGCCTAATTTACTCTGGACATCAGTCTAGATGCCAAGGATAGAGTAGTAAACAGATCAAAGATACCTGGGATTGTGCAGTAACCAGGAGGATGAGTGGAAAGAAACAAAGTAAAAAAATGTATAACAGAGAAAATTAACCATTTTTCATTTTATCTAAGATGCCACTGATTTTAAGGTACACTATTGAAAACAAATAAGGCAGAAACAGCTCTGGCAAGCGTGGTTCATTTGATTAGAGCATTGTTCTACAAACCAAAAGGTGGCCAGTTTGATTCCTAGTAAGGGATGATGCCTAGGTTACAGGGTTGAACCCCATCACGACATGTATGAGAGGCAACTAATCAATGTTGCTCATTAATATTGATGTTTCTCTCTAAAATCAATAAGCATGCCCTCCAGTGAGGATTTAAAAAAAGAAACGTAAAATCATTGGTTAGTAAATACAACAGTCCCTTGGTTGCAAAATATGTTCCAAATCAGAGATGGTGAAATGTAAAGTAAGCATTGCACCTTGGGATCAATGAACTCTAGTTGAATATTAGTAGATCATAAGTAAGAGGAAAATAAAGAACTCTGGGGGATATGGTAAGGGATATGGTAAGTTTCATAGGGCAAATTGATTACCACACACCAGTGGCTTAAAATAATGGTCAGTAATTTTCTCATAGTTCTGGACACCAGAAAACCAAAATCAAGGTGTTAGTAGTGCTATCTTTCTTTTCAGGGCTCTAGGGAAGAATCTTTCCTTGCTCCTTCCTACCTCCTCTCGCTCCAAGAAATCTTTGGTGTTCTTTCGCTGATGGAAGCATCACTGCAATCTCCACCTCCATCTTGACATGGCCTTCTCTACGTTTCTCAGTATGACTCTCTTCTTCTGTAAAGAGCACCAGTCATTGGAGTATGAGCCCACACTCATTGAGTATGGCTTCATGTAAATTCATCAACAAGGACACTATTCCCAAGTAAGGTCACATGTTGAGGTTCTGGGTGAACATCAATGTTGTTTTTGTTTCCATGGGGGTGGGGCACTGCTCAATCCACCACAAGAATGAATCTAATAACTAGACAAAATGGAACTTAAGACAGGTGAAAAAGAATTCTGGTGTTGTTCATGTCTCTAGTACCAAAAGTTGCTCAGGACTTCTGGAATGCTTATGCTCTAAAGGCATTGGATCTCTGATCTTTTCTTAAATGTAAGAGTCAACAGTCCTGGCTGGCATGACTAAGTGGATTGAGCACCAGACTGCGAAGCAAAGGGTTGCTGGTTCAATTCCCAGTCAGGGCATATACCTGGGTTGCAGACCAGGTCCCCAATAGGGGGTTCGTGAGGAGCAACCACACATTCATGTTTCGCTCCCTCTCTTTCTCCTGCCCTTCCCCTCTCTCTAAAGAAATAAATAAAATCTTTTTATAAATTTAAGAGTCAGCAAATTCTTCCCTTTACTGAAGTCAGTTTGAATTGAATTTCAAGTACTTAAGACCAAGGCACATTGATATCAAATAACTGCCACTAGTTCTATGTGGGTGGAGGATGAAGTCTCAGGCAGGAAGTGGCAATGACAGGTAGGCCGATTCAGGAAGTCTTGTGTACCAATGTTAAGAAGCTTAGACTTTATCTTTCAGGCAATAGTGAGCCATTAAAAGATTTTAGGCAGGGAGTCAAGATTGACAGGACCAGAATTACATTTTAGAAATATCAATCTGGCTTTTGAATAAAAGAATAGATTGAATGTTGAGGGAAAACAAGAATGCTTTAGACAGATGCTATGTATTATACATCCTTCCCAAGGAAATAAAGTCCTAAGTCCAGAAATTTTGGAATCCTGCTTCCAGAATTTATTTGCTGCTAACCTCTGGACTAGTGGTGTCCAACCTATGGCCCATGGGCCATGTGAATGCGGCCCAACACAAAATCGTACATTTACTTAAAACATTATTTGGTTTTATTACTAAGTTTTATACTAAGTTTTATTACTTACTTATGCACATTTTCAATATTGGTAAACACAAATTTGGGACCTGCTCGACTATATTAAAAGATTATTGAAAGGGCCATTGCATAATTAGTGTTATTATGTTAGGACTTTTTTGCTTATTCGTGGAGGCAGCTATCATGTAAATTCTGCACAGAACTTTTTTTGCTCGTCAGTCTTCATTAGTGTTTGTATATTTAATGTGTGACCCAAGACATCTCTCTTCTTCCAGTGTGGCCCAGAGACACCAAACGGTTTGACACCCCTTCCTAGGCATTTCTGTACAACCACACTTCTTAAGGTATTGACTTTATTTATTTTTTAATTTATTTTAGCCTACAACAACACAAAAAAAAATTTGCCAATAACACTGTCTTTTGACCTGCTGCTTTACCTTGGTCTTTCCTGTAGTAAGCGGTTTAGAATCAGCTGCCCTGAATCATTTTCTAACCTCAAGGGTATATTTAATTTCTCTTCCCAACTTTCCATTGCCATTGCTTATATATGCCAAAAGAACTTACATCTCATGCATTAATCAAATCTCACTCAAATTTGTCTTTGCTACATTTTCTTCATCTAGGTAGACAGCTTTCAATCTGTTTTTTTAATATTTTTTTTTATTTTTAGAGAGAGGGGAAGGGAAGGAGAAAGAGAGGATGAGAAACATCAATGTGTGGTTGCCTCTTGCACACCTCCTACTGAGGACCTGGCCTGCAACTCAAGCATGTTCCCTGACTGGGAATCAAACCTGCGACCCTTTGCTTCACAAGTTCATGCTCAATCCACTGTGCTATATACCAGCCAGGGCTCGACCTGTTTTTTTTAATCATTGCCAAAACTTCAGTACCTTTCCTAACACAGACCAAATATTATCCCCTGACATTGATATCACTGAATATTTTATTCTTTCATATGAAGACTTAGGCATTCTATGCAAATGATCATTTACATTTCAGTTGATAGCACTCTATACTCTCAAAATAAAATTCTGTATGCTAAAATATTTCTATTACATCAAGTAGCCTGTACCTCACAGTTTTTGTACAATTAATAAGTGAATCTAAATTTTAAAAAAGAGTCAATAAAAGAATACAAATAATAAAATAATTTTTAAAAACATTACACAAATATATTCCAGGTATGTGGTAGGTCATTGGGATACAGAACTTCATATGACATAATCCCCACTCTTTCAAAGCTCATCTGTAATGAGGAACAACAATGCTTAATTATAATAGATTTGGTAAAGTGCTAAGCTATCCTTGAGGTATATATACATTTAACTCACTATAAGGAAAAAACTTTAGGCTGTGATTGATTCTGCTTCACAATTCAATATGCATTTGAACTAGATGTTAAAATATAAAGAAATTATTTCTTAAATAGCTGGAGAATTTACCATAAACTGTACAGAAAAGTTGGAGCTACACGTCAAGTGACATGGATAAAATTTAAAGTAAATAACCTGTGATCTAAAAAGATTCAATAGTTCCTTATTTTTTAAATTAATTTTGACTTCAGCATGTCATACAGGTGGGAATTTTAACTAGAGTTACTTTTCAAGTGACTTCCCCAAGGCAGAACTCAGTTATGCAGGGGGTTATGCAGCCATGCAGCACTTCTAAGGCTCCTCTGCTCATCAGTCACTGGCCAGGGAGCACACTGTCCCAGTGCAAACAATTCTTTAAAGTCCCCTGACTCTGTTGCTTTCATGCCATACTTAGGGTGAAGGGATCAATAACAAACACCATAAACCTAGACCCATTTATCTTTAAATCTTCCATTTTCCAAAAGGCACAGCCAGGAAACAGAGTCCCAGGGCTATTATTTCTGGGACTCAAATACCTCTTTTTCCTTTTCATTTCAGGAGAATTTCTCCTTAGTCAGAGGAAAATGGCTTCCCTAGACACACTCTTTTTCTCTACACTTCCTATTAGACTCATGGCATATTTTCCTCAATAGGCTTAATCTTTGGGGAACCAAAACCAAAGAGGAAATTTTCTTGACAGTAACTTCTATTTTATACTCAACCACATTTGTCCCCTGAGTCAAGGAAGCAGAATTTGATTTTTTTTTTTAAATAAAAACAGAGGAAAGAAAAAAATGAAGGATAAAAAATAACTTTAATTAATTTTAAAAAAGAAAAAGACTCACACTTACAGAGAACACACTGACAGCTTTCATTAGGGAGGGGTGCTGGGGGCTGGGTGAAAAGAGTGAAGGGATTAAAGAAAAGGAAAAAACCCTCATAGAAACAGACAACAGTGTGGTGATTACCAGATGGAACAGAAGATGGGGGGAGGTAGAGTATATAGGGGGAATAAATGGTGACTTTCGGTGATGATACAGATGATGTATTATAGAATTGTGTACATAAAATCTATATAATTTTATTAACCAATGTCACCCCAATAAATCAATTAAATTTTTAAAAATTCTCACAATGTTAGAGTGTTTAATTTTACACACAAGAAAGTCAATTACAACATTTTAAACACACAAGTGATGTCACAACACATTTCTTCAGGAAAGGTGATCTGACAATTAAGCATACACAGCAGAGCTCAGAGAGAGGAGGCAAGGGATCAGTAAAAAGGATTCCGCAAGTGAGAAGATGAATGGATTACAGAAGAATAGTGCTCCTGAGCTAGAAGATAAATAAGGATGTAAAGCACAAAATTTTTCTTTATGGCAACTCTATGAGATCTGTCCAGAAGGTATCCAGCCATGTAATGTGAAAAATAGAGATATTTATTGCAGAAAACATTGTACATAGGATACAGACAGCTTAATCCCCTTCAAAGTAGGTACCTTGGAACCTCACATAGTTCTCCCAATCACCATCAGTGGCCCGGTCATATTCTCCTGAGTCTCATTGACCGTATGAAATCTCTTCCCTTTCAAAGGTGATTTTAGTTTTGGGAAAATCCAGAAGTCATAGGGTACCAAATCTGGGCTGTAGTAGGGCTGAGTCACCTGGGTGATTTGACCTATCACCAAAAACCTCTGCAGGAGGCATGAGGCACAAACAGGTGCATTGTCACATGATGAAGCTGCCAATCACCAGTTGCACATAGCTGAGGCCTTCTGATAAATAGTTTCTGTGAAGGAATGTTTAAGCTTCATACAAAAGTTGATGCAGATTTGTTGCTCTACTTGCTCAGTCATTTTGAATGTGGTGGCCACACAGTACACTTGTTCATTCAATGTGTCTATGCACCCCCAACTGACTACTACAGTGAAGTTGTCATTATTCAAGTATGCACATTCCAGTCCACTCTCTTGGCTGCCAGGTTACATCGATGTCATGAAAACTGATCTCATTATGTTACCATGGCTGGATGATTTCTGGACAGACCTCATATGCTGATCACTAAGAAATATGGTGATTTGAGCAGAGGGTTTAACTCCCTTCTTCTGTTCATAACTCACCCTCCCATTTTCTGTTTATATCTCAAATAATTTGATGAAATTGATCAAATTACTTAATATTTACTTAGCCCCTAACAAAGGCCAGGCATTGTACTTGCAAAAAGGAGTACTGAATAGAGTAAACACATCAGAGGTTGAGATTGGAAATGCACAGTTTCTGCTAAGGAGCTTGCAGATATGCCATGACTGCAAAAGAAGCAAGATCAAAGTCTTTCTCAGAACGTGGTGTATGTCACAGGAGTTATGTAAATAAAGTACTGGCAGAATCTACTACTACTTCAAAGAGTTGAAGGTTGGAGTCTGCATTGGCCAAGAGACAGAAGGTAGGCAACTTCCTTTGAGGGGCCCTTGCTGCTTTAGGTAATCAGTATTTGAAAAGAGAAGTACGAATCAGTCCAAGTGAAACTCCAGCTGATAAGAAGGGTTTCTCTTACAATACCTTCTACCTGAGAATGAAGGTAAAGATTAAATATATTGAGAATGGATAACAGATATCTAGCACAGAAAAGACTGAAATTTCAAAAGAAGTAAAACAAAGGGCTAAATATAAGAGCTAACATCATAAAAATTTTAGAAGAAAACATAAGAGTAATTCTTGGTTCTCTTGAGTTAGACATGGGTGCTTCAGATATAAAATCAAAAATACAAGCTACAGAAGAAGAAATAAATACATTTGACTTCATCAAAATTTAATTAAACAAACACAAAAAGCTCCTTTGCACATCATAAGGAAAATAAGTAGACAAGTCACAGAGTGGGTGAGAATATTCTCAAATAGTATTTTCTGATAAGATACTCATATTCAGAAAATATAAAGAGCAAAACAAAAAGGCAAATAATCCAATTTAAACATAAGAAAAGGATATGAACAAACATTACTTCAAAGAAGATATATTAATATCTAACAAGCTCATCAAATGATGCTAAAAATCTTTAGCCATTAGAGAAATAAAAATCAATACCACAATGAGATATCACTTGCGACCAACTAAGATAATTACAATAAAGATGACAGTAACAGGTGTTGACTAGTGATGGAGAAATCAGAACCTTAAGACATTTCTAGTGGATATTTAAAATGGTGAACTTTTTTTGAAAAAGCTTGGTAGTTTCGCAAAATGTTAAACAGAGCTAATATATTAACAAGCAATTCTACTGGTAGATAAGTAACCAAGATGAATTAAACTGCACATCTGTGCAAAACTGTGTTCACAAATACAGCAATACTCTTCATCACAGCCCCAAATGAAAAGAACTCAAATGCCCATCAGCTGGTGAATGGATAAATTATTATATCTATATAATGGGACACTATTTGGCAATAAAAGGAATGAACTAGTGATACATTCTTCAACATTGATGAACCTTGAAAAATATTATAATAAGTGAAAGAACTCAATAACAAAAGGAAACTTTATGACTTCATTTATGTGAAACTTCTAGCCTAAAAAAACCTATAGAAAAAAAAAAGGAGATTGAGGGTTTCCAGGATCTGAGGAGAAGGTAGAATATGAACAGTGGTGACTGCTATTAGGTACATATTTCTTGTTGGGGAAGTGATGAAATCTTCTAAAATTGATTGTGATCATGGTTACACAGCTCTGTGAACATACTAAATATCACTGAATTAGACATTTCTAGTGAGTAAACTTTATAGCAAAAGAATTATAATAAATCTATCCTTAAAAGGAAAAATTCAGCACTGGCTGGTGTGAATCAGTGAATTGAGTGCCAGCCTGCAAACCAAAGGGTCACCGGTTCAATTCCCAGTCAGGGCGCATGCCTGGATTGTGAGCCAGGTCCCAAGTAGGGGACGCGTGAGAGGCAACCACACATAGATGTTTCTCTCACTCTATTTCTCCTTCCTTTCCCCTCTCTCTGAAAATAAATAAATAAAATCTTTTTTTAAAAAAGGGAAAATGCATCAATTCTTAGCACTACCATCTAATACTATTCTCTGGGCTTTAGACAACAGTAGACATCAAATATTGTTATTTGAAAACAACACAAAAATGAATGATTCTGTAGTGTAAAAATATAATTTGATGATCCAAAATCAAATCATTTTCTTTAAACTTTTATTACCACTAAAAAAGAGAGATAGATAGATACTTATCTATCTAAGTAAATGAGATGTTACAAAAATTCCTATTGGAATATATCATGCCCCAGGAAAGAAAATCATAACTTTGCTAAGATTCAAATTATTATTAAAACCACAAACCATTAAGTGAAACCCAATCAAAATGATATTTATTTGCTTCTCATCAGAATCATTCTAAAGGTCTTATGACATTAAACGTAACTTTCAATATTTTCTTATTATGCATTTGTGTGATAGAGGAATTTTAAATGTTAAAACATGTCAATATGTGATTAACTAGAATCTCAGAAGGAGAAGGAAGAGATTGATAATTAAACATTATTTGAAATATTTGAAAGAGATGATGCCTGTGGATTTTCCAAAAGTCATGAAACATATTAGTCTACATATGCAAGTAACCCAAGGAGCTTAAAGCAGAATAATTGAAATAATAATATGCTTAAATACATCTTAGGCAGGGGTGTCAAAGTTGTTTTCACCAGGGGCCACATCAGCCTCATGGTTGCCTTCAAAAGATTGAAATAAATTTAGGACTGTATAAATGTAACTACTCCCTAACTGTTAAGGAGTTGAAATTACATTTGGCCCTTTGAAGGCAACTGAGAAGCCAATGTGGCCCCTGGTGAAAATGAGTTTGACACCCATGGTCTTAGGGAACCAAAAACTCAAAAAGAAAAACAAAGACAAACAGAAAATTTTTTTAAATACCAAAAGTAATAAGACAAACCTTCAAAGAAGTAAGTATTAGACAAAAGATGACCTTTTAGTAGAAAAATGGCAACCACCCAATCTATAATTCTTTACTCAACAAAATATCATTCAAATAATAAAATTAAGACACATATAAAAACTAACAGAACTCAACAACAGTAGATAAACATTCTATATATCCATATATGAACACATCATGTAACATATACATAGAAATACACATACATATTTATAATTATTTATATATACAAATACATATATATATAATTCCAATGAGAATAATATGTAAGTAAATATTAATAAGTACTTAACTTTTAGAAGATTTTATATATTTAGTTTCAGAGAGAGGGAAAGGGAGGGACAGAGGGAGAGAAACATAAATGTGTGATAGATACATAGATCAGTTGCTTCTCACAGGCCCCCTACTGGGGACATAGCCTGCAATCCAGGCACATGCCCAGACTAGGAACCAAACCGGTGACCTTTCAGATTGCAGGCCAGCACTCAATCCACTGGGGCACCTCAGCAAGGACCAATAAGTGATTAATTTTTAACCAATAATAACAATTCTTCATGACACATTATATAGCAGGTATAAATCAACAAAGGATTCCCTGCTCAACACACAAACATGACTGACTGATCCACATTTTGAAACATCTAAGATGGGCAAGTGAAAGTAAAGTGGTAAGGCAAAGGTAGAAAAGTAAAGCCTAGCCAGAGATGCAGCTCTGCAGCCTGAACCTCATGGTAGGGCTTAGCCTAGTGAGGGGAGGAGTCAGGTAGTGGCCAGTACTCAATTCAGCCAGAAGGGTCAAAGAGATTCAGTGGGAATGCCCACAGGGTGGAGATTACAAGCAGTGGTTGAGCCCAGAGACCTAGGCAAAGACACAGCACATGACAACCTGAATTGTCTGGCTGTCTCCATCCCTGATAAACAAAGTCTAGCCCTGCCATGCTAACCTCCCAGAGCTTACCTAGCTGCAGCCTTGCTATTGGGTAGCAGAGTACATCATCAGTAAACCCAAAAACAAGTATACAGAATCAAGTTTTTCTATGATCAAAGGGTGCATATTGTGACTGGTCATGGGGTTGGGGCACAGGAAGGAACCCAAAAAGGTCCAAGGTCACCAAACAAGCTGGTCCAGTTTCCACAGTCTGCCCCACACCTAAGCATTGTTGCTAAGATGAAAGAAGCATCTGGCTGCTGGTAACAGCTATGGGATTTCACAGATTTGGAACCTCATTGCCTACCCCATTTCCCTGCAGGTCTGGTCCCCTGATACCCAGGTAACCATAGCAGAAGAGATGAAATAACCTACCCAGAGAACTTCCATTATCTGGAGATCTCTATAACAAGAGAAGTGCAAGACAGTTAAAAACATGTGATTCAGAACCACCTAGTGGAAAATAATAGAAAGCACCCCATTGTATTGGCTAGAAAACTACTACTTATATATAGATGCCTAGACCAAAAAGGAATCCACTGAATATCCAATACCATGAATATCCAAGGTACCTAAGTAGCTAATAAAGAAAATAAAAAATATCCAGAAAATAAACTTATGGACATGGAAATATGTGATATAAATGACAGAGAGTTTAAGATTGCAGTCCTGAAAAACATCCACAAGATGCAAGAAAATACAGTCATTTTAATGAGTTCAGAAGACAAATCAATGAACAAAACAAGTACTTTACCAAAGAAATTGAAATGTTAAAAAAATTCTACAGGAGCCCAGGAGACCGAGGCAGGGAGCTCCGGAGAGCGTGCTTGGGAGCGCCCATACCCACATCCAGGGACCTGCAGGGCGACATCGGATCGGCTCTGGGGACAGCACGTTGCTGGCCCCAGGGACAGTGCCCCGAGAAACTGACTGGGTTCTGACTGGGAAGAATGAAAAGCATTCCAAACACCCCTCAACCTGCTGAAGCCAGCAAGACCAGAAAAACTGGTTTGGCCATATCACAAAAAAAGAGTAGGGGGAAGCTGTGAACACCAGGATACACGAAGGACACTGCACCACGGAATCTCACAGGTATTCTACCACAGAAGTTCACACCATAATCACAGGGAAACAGAACAGATCAATTTAAGAAACAGAGGCTAACAAGAAGAGTCTCACGAACAATGAGAAGACAAAGAAACAATCCCAAATGAAGGGAAAGGAGGAAGCCTCAGAAAGAATGCTAAATGAAATAGAGGCAACTCAACTATCAGATATTGACTTCAAACCACTGATTGTCAGGAAGCTCAATGAGCTCACAGTGAATTACCAGAAACTACAGGGAAGCTACAATGATCTCACTGCAATTTATATCAACATGAAAAAGGAAATAGAAACTATCAACAAGGTCCAAGAGGAAATGAAGAATACAATTTCTGAACTGAAGAACAGTAGAAGGAATCAAAAGCAGGATCAATGAAGCAGAAGACTGGATAAGTGAATTGGAGGACAAAGTAGAAAAAACACCCAGAAAGAGCAAGAAAAGGAAAAGAGGCTCAGAAAGAATGAAGACGGATTAAGACAAATACAAGACAATATGATACATAATAATATCCATATAATAGGTATACCAAAAGGAGAAGAAGAGCAAGGTATAGAAAACCTATTTGAAAAAGTAATGATGGAAAACTTCCTTAATTTGTACAGAGAAAAAGTCACACAAATCCAGGAAACACCAAGAGTCCCAATCAAGAGAAACCCAAAGAGGCCCACCTCAAGACACATCACAATTAAAATGGCAAAATTTCAAGACAAAGAGAGAATATTAAAGGCAGCAGGGGGAAAACAGGAAGTAACATACAAGGGAGCCCCAATAAGGCTAACAGCTGACTTCTCAATGGAAACACTCCAAGCCAAAAGAGAATGGCAGGAAATATTCCAAGTAATGAGAAGCAGAGGTCTGCAACCAAGGCTACTTTACCCAGCAAGGCTCAACAAAATATCAACAATCAAGATAGAAGGCCAAATAAGAAGCCTCCCAGACAAAAGAAGTCTAAAAGTATACACCGCCACCAAACCAGCTCTGCATGAGATTCTACAGGGACTGCTTTAAGGAAGGGAAGGAAAAGAGAGAGAGAGAGAGAGGAACACATGTACATAAAGGGCAATGAATAAGTACCTACCAATAATAACCTTAAACGTAAATGGATTAAATGCTCCAATCAAAAGACATAGAATAGCTGAATGGATAAGAAAACATGACCCACACATATGCTGCCTACAAGAGACCCACCTCAGGATAAAAGACCTGCACAGGCTGAAAGTGAAGGGCTGGAAACAAATCTTCCAAGCAAACGGACAGGAAAAAAAAAGCCGGGTAGCAATACTCAAATCAGACAAAATAGACTTCAAACAAGGACCATAAAGAGAGACCCAGAAGGTCACTTCATAATACTCAAGGGAAGAATCCACCAAGAAGACATACATATTGTAAATATGTATGCACCCAACATAGGAGCACCCAAATACATAAAGAAAATCTTAGAGGACTTCAAGAAAGATATGGACAGCAACACAATTATCGTGGGGGATTTTAACACCCCACTATCAAAAATGGACAGATCTTCCAAACAAAATATCAACAAAGATATTGTGACATTGAACAATAGTCTAGATGAAATGGACTTTACTGATATATACCGAGCCTTCCATCCAAAAGAAGCAAATTACACATTTTTTTTCAAATGTACACGGAATATTTTCAAAGATAGACCACATGATAGGACACAAAACAAGCCTCAACAATTCCAAGAAAATTGAAATCATACCAAGCATTTTCTGGGATCACAAGGGACTGAAGCTAGAAACCAACCCTAAGGGGGAAAAAAGAAACCAAAACACTCAAAATCATGGAGATTAAATAGCAAGCTCTTAAACAATGAATGGGCCAAGAATGAAATTAGGGAAGAAATCAAAAGGTTTCTGGAAACAAATGAAAATGAACTCACAGCAACCCAAAGCTTATGGGACACAGCCAAGGCAGTCCTGAGAGGGAAGTTCATAGTGATACAGGCCTACCTAAAAAACTTAGAAACATTCCAAACAAACAACCTTACCCTACATCTACAAGAAGTCAAGGAAAAACAACAAAGACAGTCCAGAGGAAGCAGAAGAAAGGAAATAACCAAGATCAGAGCAGAATTAAATGACATAGAGACTAAAAGCACACTTCTAAGGATCAATGAATCCAAGAGCTGGTTCCTTGAAAAGATAAACAAAATCGACAAGCCTTTAAGCAGACTCATCAAGAAAAAAAGAGAGAAGACCCAAATGAACACAATCGAAAATGAAAAAGGAGAGATTACAACAGATACCACAGAGATACAAAGGATTGTAAGAAATTACTACGAAGAAGTGTATGCCAAGAAATTTGAAAACCTAGGTGAAATGGACAAATTTCTAGAAAAAATAATCTCCCAAAAACTCATTGAAAAAGAAGGAGAAAGCCTGAACAAACCAATAACAGCACAAGAAATTGAAGCAGTAATGAAAAAAACTCCCAACACACAAAACCCCTGGACCAGATGGTTTCACAGGAGAATTCTACAAAGCATTTAAGGAAGAGCTAACCCCTATCCTTCACAGACTATTCCAAAAAAATCCAAAAAGATGGAAAACCCCCGAACTCTCTTTATGAGGCCAACATCATCCTAATTCCAAAACCAGATAAAGACACAACAAAGAACTTCAGGCCAATATCACTGATGAACATTGACGCTAAAATCCTCAACAAAATGCTGGCAAAGCACATCCAACAATACATTAAAAAGATCATACACCATGACCAAGTGGGATTCATTCCAGGGATGCAAGGATGGTACCATATTCGCGTATCAGTAAATGTAATACATCACATAACCAAAAGCAAAGACAAAAAACCACATGATCATATCAATTGATGCAGAAAAAAGCATTTGATAAGGTACAGCACCCATTCATGATAAAAAACACTCAGCAAAGTGGGAATAGAGGGAGCATTCCTCAACATAATAAAGGCCATGTATGAGAGACCTACAGCCAACATCATACTCAATGGCCAAAAATTAAATGGGCAAATCTTTTCCACTACGATCAGGAATAAGACAAGGCTGTCCACTTTCACCACTTCTATTCAATATAGTACTGGGAGTTTTAGCCACAGCAATCAGACAAGAAAAAGAAATAAAAGGCATCCAAATCAGAAAGGAGGAAACAAAACTGTCACTGTTTGCAGATGACATGATAGTGTACATAGAAAATCCTATAGACTCCACCAAAAAAATGCTTGACCTAATAAATGAATTTGGCAAAACAGCGGGATACAAAGTCAATATCCAGAAATCAAAGGCATTTCTGTATACCAACAATGAAACAGCAGAAGCAGAAATCAAGGGAAAAACCCCACTTGAAATAGCAAAAAGAAAAATAAAATATCTAGGAATAAACCTAACCAAAGACATAAAAGACCTGCATTCAGAAAACTACATAACACTGAGGAAAGAAATCAAGGAAGACACAAACAAATGGAAACATATACCATGTTCATGGATTAGAAGAATTAATATCATCAAAATGTCCATACTACCCAAAGCAATTTACACATTCAATGCAATAGCCATTAAAGTACCAATGGCTTATTTCACAGACATAGAACAAACACTTCAAAAATTTATATGGAACCATAAACGACCCTGAATAGCTGCTGCAATTTTGAGAAAGAAGAGTAAAGTAGGAGGGATCACAATACCTGACACTAAACTATACTACAAGGCCACTGTAATCAAAACAGCCTGGTACTGGCATAAAAACAGGCCCATGGACCAATGGAACAGAACAGAGAGCCCAGAAATAAACCCAAGTCTCTATGGTCAACTAATATTTGACAAAGGAGGCAGCAACATAAAATGGAGTAAAAATAGCCACTTCAACAAATGGTGTTGGGAGAACTGGACAGCCACGTGCAAAAAAATGAAACTCGAGCACCAACTTACACCTTATACAAAAATAAATTCAAGGTGGATGAAAGACTTAAATGTAAAACGTGACACCATTAAAGTCCTAGAGGAGAACGTAGGTAGGAAAATCTCAGATATTTCAAGCAGAAACTTTTTTATTGACATGTCCCCTAGAGCAAGGGACATAAAGGAAAGAGTAAACAAATGGGACCTCATCAAAATTAAAAGCTTCTGCACAGCTAAAGAAAACTATCAAAATTAGAAGAGAACCAACTGTTTGGGAAAACATATTTGCCAATGATACCGCAGACAAGGGTTGAATCTCCAAAATATATACGGAACTTATACGACTCCACTCTAAGAAGACAAGCAACCCAATTAAAAAATGGGCAAAGGACTTGAACAGACACTTCTCCAAGGAGGACATACAGAGTATCCAAAGATACATGAAATGATGTTCAATATCGCTAGCCATCAGAGAGATGCAAATTAAAATCACAATGAGATACCACTTCACACCAGTCAGAATGGCCATCATAAACAAAGCAACAAACAACAAGTGTTGGAGAGGTTGTGGAGAAAAAGGGACCCTAGTGCACTTTTGGTGGGATTGCAGACTGTTACGACCACTATGGAAAGCAGTATGAAACTTCCTCAGAAAGCTAAAAATGGATCTCCCTTTTGACCCAGCAATTCCGCTGCTGTAACTTTATCCTAAGAACACTAAAACACCAATCCAAAAGAACCTATGCACCCCAATGTTCATAGAAGCACAATTTACAATAGCTAAGTGATGGAAGCAACCTAGTTGCCCATCAGTAAATGAATGGATCAAAAAACTATGGTACATTTATACAATGGAATTCTATGCAGCAGAAAGAAAGATGGAGCTCCTACCCTTTGCAACAGCTTGGATGGAGCTGGAAAGCCTTATGCTAAGCGAAACAAGCCAGGCAGTGAAAGACAAATACCATATGATCTCACCTTTAACAGGAACCTAAACAACAAAACAAAGAAACAAGCAAAATATAACCAAAGACACTGAAATAGAGGACAGGCTGACAGTGACCAGAGGGGAGAGAAGAGAGAATTTCAGGGGAGAATGGGAAGGGTTTACAGGAACAATTAAAGGACACATGGACAAAAACTAAGGGGAAGGTGGTAATGGGAGGAAAGTGGGGCAGGTTGGGTGGGTGGGCTGGAATGGGAGTAAAAGGGAGAAAACTGTACTTGAACAATGATTAAAATTAAAAAATGTTACTTAAAAAATTCTACAGATTAAGAACTCAGTAAGAGATTAATAATGAACCAGCAAGCATAGGAAAAACGGTGGACCAGATGGAGAAAAGGATTAGGGATATCAAAGACAGAAACCTAGAAATGACAGAGAAGAAAGATAAAGACTCAAGTATGAAAAGAAATGGGAGAGCTCTATGAGAACTATCTGAATCCATCAGAAAGAGCAATACAAAAATAACCGTTATACCAGAGGACGAAGAGAGGGAGAAGCCAACAAAGAGCGTATTCAAACAAATAGGTGATGTGAACTTCCCAAATCTATGGAAAGGGGCAGATCCTTGAATCCAAGAAGCAAAGAGAACACCTAATCACCTTACTCAAACAAGGCCTTCTCCAAGGCATATTGTATTAAATCTGTCAATAATTAATGACAAAGAAATAATTCTCAAGGCAACCAGGGATAAGAGAAAAGTAAACTATAAAGGAAAGCCCATTAGATTATCATTGGACTTCTCAGCAGAAACTGCAAGAAGTGAGTGGAGCCAAATATTGAAACAACTAAGAGAAAAATTACCAGTGAAGAACAATATATTTTGCAAAGTTATCTTTTAAATATGAAAGAGAAATAAAGAATTTAGAAAGAAGGAATTTGGAGAAAAATTGTAGGTAGCAAAACATTGCCTTGGTGGGAAAATTCGGAGGGGGAGGGATTTAACTTGATGAGAGTATCATATCATTTTTCCTTTTAGAGTATCAATATTTATGATGAGCCCATGTACTTTGTAGTCTTACTCAATCATTCATTCATCAAATATCATTGACCACCTACTAAGTGCCAGATTGTGCTCATCAGCTTTGAGGATACTCTGCTGTCAGGGCATTTATGATACAGTGCAGAAAACAAACAATTCAATGTCTACACAACTAAGTTAGCACAATTATATTGAGTGCTATGATACAGAATATTGAAGAATACATTGATATTAGGTAAGTGACCAGAAAGAGTCTTTTTTAGAAAGTCATATTTACTGGGAGATTATCAGAATGAGCAAATTATGGTTAGGCTATATAGGTTGTCAAGAATGTCCCAAACAAAATATACGTTATGTGAAAGAAGCCAGTTGGTGAAAGACAAACACCATAGGATCTCATTTATATACAGAATGTAATGAACAAAATAAAGTAACAAGCAAAACAGAACCACAGGCATAGAAACATGGAGCAGACTGAAAGCTGTAAGAGGGGAGGGTGGAGGTGAGGACTGATTGAAAGAAGGTAAAGGGATTAGTCAAAGAACATATATCAAGGACCCAAAGACATGGACAATAGAGAGGGGGCTGACTATGGAAGGGGGGAGGGCTGCATGGAGTGGGGTACAAGGATCCCCAAAAAATAGTGACGATTGTAATAGCAAAAACAATAAAATATTTAAATTGAATTTTAAAAAGAAAACGTAATGGTTATGAAATGAGGAAGAGTATGGCAACATGAAAGAATTGAAAGGCTTGTACAGCAGGTATTAGAGATCTGGACAGGTGTCAGATCATGAATGATTTTCTACACTATCTTTTGGATTTGGTCCTTTATCTGGAGATCAATGAGAAATCATTGAAAACTTCTAAGTAAATAAAGTAATATGAGTTACGTTATTTTTTTTTAAATAAAATCACTGTGACAGCAGGGTAGACAATCAGATCTATAATGCTTCAGGCATGGCAGGACTAAAAACAGGGAAAGATGGTTGAAATCAGATCAGAGAGGGACTTTCAAAGACATGTAGAAGTATGGAGGCAGTTTACTCTGGCAGCTGTGGTGTAACACTGGCTACATTAATTTGATCCATTGATCTAACCTATTCTCTCCAAAGTCAAGTCAAGGCTTTGATATCCCATTTTCCTCTTATAAACTCCAGAAACTTTAGATTAGAACTGCTAGCAAAGCATTAAAGCAATGGACACTCACAAACATTATTCTGATGACAGTACACATTATAAGGGGAACTGGACAGAATTATGTCCCTTCAAAACATTCTAAGGCAGAGGGGATCTTCAGGGGGGCCTGAAAGCAAGACAGGAATGCAACTTCCGGGCAACAGATCAAGGATGGCTGGCTGCTGGCAGCTACTAAATGGCAAATCAGCTTAATTCACAACTAAGAAAGCAGGAGGCTATAAAGGAAAGAGACCATCAGCTAGCTGGCTGTATTTTTGGATGCTGCAAAATGAAAGAGGTGACAGCACTCAGGCATCAGAGGCTCTGATTAATATCAGTTCCTTGTAATGTTATCAGATTGATAACAGTCCCTTCTATCATGACTGCTTCCATCCCTACTTTTATGTAACTTCTGATTTTGAAATATTCAGCCACTGGCCCAGAGGAGACTTAACCTTGCAGTTAACATTTTCACTGCTACTTTCTTGTTTAGAATATGTATATAGACTAATACTACATTCTAAGGACTTCCTCTCATGTGTGCTAATATAAATCCTCTGTGTCCCTCTTGTCTTCCACCACCCTTGAACAAAAGGTCAGGCAAGAGTCCAAGGAAAGCAGTTACATAAACTCCCAAATTCTGGACTCACTGTTTGTTCTGCTTTGGTGATTATCTGATCCTTCAGTAAGTGAAGAGCCTAGACATTCATCTGAATTAGCATCTGGAAGGTCTGGGAAAGCCAGACCTGGCAGTAGAGAGGCAAAGGGACAACACTCAGAGCCTACATGAAAAAAGAGGGTTGTGGACAGGAAGTTCAACTGGTCATCAGAGAGAAAGTGACCCTCAAGATCCTCAGAGACCATAAGGATGATTTCCCACCATGCCTCCCCCCAAAAACAGCTTTAGATTTAATGCTTCAATGGTGTAACTAAATATAAGATAAATATAGAGAGGCCTCTTATGGTCAGTTTCAACTTTTTTTCTCCAGTAATCCAAAAATGTCCAAGTTCATATCAATAAAACAAAAAATTCCAGAGGTTTAATGAGAATACAAGAATTTAAAGAGCAAACTACCTAAAAGCCAAAAAAGATGGGCTAAAGAACAAGCACTAAAGCCTGAGCTTCTGTGGGAAGTCTTCCACAAGCTGTGCCTATAAAGGAATTTAATTCTCTACAAGTCACACAACAAAATTGCATTCCTTATAGTTGCAGCTTGCACTATATATTTAAGCAAATATGTCAGGGCAACTACTCTTAATATCCCACATGTCAATAATATGTCTGTGTGTATGTTGTGAGCTTGACATGAATGATCGGGGTCGGGAGGCATCACAGGTAAAAACAGAACCTGCTTAGATATTTTCTGAGGAATAAGTTTTCTCTTCTACCAGTGCAGAGTTACACTAATAGACACTGAGTTCCTAAGTCTGTGATGGATTTTTTGAAGAATTTTGTGAGAGGGGAAGGAAGAGAGAAAGAGAAGGAGAGAAACATCAATGTGTTGTTGCCTGTCACATGCCCCTTACTGGGGACCTGACCTGCAATCCAGGTATATGCCCTGCCTGGGAAGCGAACCACTGACCCTTTGCTCGGCAGTATGGCACTCAATCCACAGAGCCACACAAGCCAGGGCATATATGATGGATTTTTTGTAAAAAAGAAAATAAAGAAACAAACTTTATTTTTAGCTGATGGTAAACTTGATAATTTACTTAGAAAACAGTACTTTTCTGTTAGAGGCATCAGAGTCTTATATAAATTCACCAGTTTATTCTTTTGTACTTAAAAGTAGTTTTTCTAATATAAAGGTCTTATGAGTGAATATATCCAGTTTTAGTACTGTATAATATTCAAGGTTTTTTATGTGGTGGAATAAAAGGGTTTTTTTAAAAAAAATACCTTAATGAATAATTTCAGCTTGCTTACTGAATAGTTTCTACTAACTACACATGCAATCTATTTTTTCCTTTTGATTCTTTAGCAAATTGCCCAGGTTTGGTTTCTTAGGAACTAGTTCTGTATCAAGGAGAAATGAATTTGGTCTGATTAGTTGCTTTACTTATGTGTCCTATAATTTTGTCATGGGATTGAAAGGTCCACTGTGACAAGAGCAGAGGTGGTATGAATGGCCTGTATACACCTATTCATTAGACTTCAATATGACATGACAGCTGAAACTCTGAAATAAAGACCATATAGAAATGGGTTCCAGAACTGACTTGTCCACTTACTGGTTGTATAAACTGAAGTAAGTCACTCTTACATGCCTTGGATATCAGTATCTTCTCTGTAAAATGGAAGTAGAGGGAGCCTGCCCACCTGACTCAGAGAGCTGTTGGTGAGATATCGGATGTGTCAGTGTTAAAGGTACAGATAGTCGTCATTACTATGAACTCACCTGATGGCATGTTAGACCCAGAGCATGCAAAAATAACTACACCCATTTCTGATCTCATGCACTTGATTCAGCGGTGTCCAACGCATGGCCTGCATGCTGCATACAGCCCAGGATGACTATGAATGCAGGCCAACAAAAATGAAAAATTTACTTAAAACATGAGACTTTTTTGTGATTACATGTTGCAGTGTATTTGGTATGTGGCCCAAGACAACTCTTCTTCCACCAGCGTGTCCCAGAAATGCCAAAAGATGGGATGCCCCTGCATGAGTCACTCAATCATGAAAAGGCAGGAATTAAAAACACAGTGAGTTTTATTATAGAAGGTAATAGAAGGCTCACTATGGGGCAAACAGTGGTAAGGTGTAAGGAAAGTCAGGAGGGATTTGGGAGACTGACAACACCAACCTGAGTCTTGATAGTTAATGTAGGTGTTCACCAGGCAGAAAAAAATGGCGAAGAATATTCTAAGGGCACACAGTAAAATGAAATCAGAGACAGTGAGATGTGGGAGGGACAGGAACAAACTGTCTGATGTTTCTGGAGCACAAAATGTGCAACATTGTGGCAACAGAGACACAAAGGAGCTGGACCAGGGCAGCTTTTCAAACCACAGTAAGGTGTTTGGACTTCCTTCTACAGGAAGTGGGGAGAGCTTCACTTTCGGAGCCCATTCCAAAAGTTCAAATAGTACCCTTTATTGCTTTATTGGAAGTACTAATTAAGTAGAGCGTTTATTTAGAGCACATTGTAATCAACCGTTTACTTTTCTGTGTCCCTGACTACATTGTGAGCTGTACTTATCCCCAGCACCTTTAATATCCAGCATGTAGTAGGAGGTTGATTAATACCCAAGTTAAGATATTAACTAGGGGACTGACATGATATTGATTTTCATTTTATATTAATCACCCTGGTAATACTGGGGAAGAATAGTAGATGAGAGAAGAATAATAATGGTTCCATGATTTTGTATCTTTCAACTAAAATGTGGCTGATGATAGTCAAGTTTTATTGGTTTACCCCTGCTAGGGAAGATCGAAACCATAAAGAAAATACTGATGTGTTCACTGAATATGCAAATAGCTTGATCAATATCATGGAGACAGGAAGTAATAGAAAATTAAGAAAAGTAATAGCATGCCTATTTAGTAAAGACCTATTTATTTGATCTAACACCCTGAAGTTCTTTATTAAACAGCTTAGACTTCATGGAGCTTTTGCTACAAATTAATGTAAAGCAATGGATATATATTTTTTAGATGTGCTCATTAGACCTGTGAAAATATAGTTGTTTACAGAATTTCATTTAGCTTCTTATTTTTAAACTGGGTGTCTTTATAACATTGAATATATCATACTCTTTTATTCATGACTATTTTAATGAAAGGTTTTCACACACCGGTATTCACTAGCTATTCAAAAAAAATCTCTGAACAAAGCAACGCATCCATAACGGCTCTAGAGTAAGGAGTGTGCAAAATGCATATAATGTCCAGATTTAGGAAATCATCAGTTTTATGAGCATCGGCCCATTTTCTTTTTTCATTAGCATTAGGTCAGCATTGAAGCTGCCTTACAAAACCCTTTTTATGCCAAAACTAAATATTATAATATTGATTTTTTAAATTTAATGAACAGGGAAAATGAAATTTATTTTTCCTTCATAATCTTTACTCTTTTTTTCTGGAAAAAAAATGATTATCTCCTTGAGATTAGCAGATTATAAAATCGTACTCAGGGAAAAGATTTTTTTAAAAGGAAAATCTAGTCAATACTTGGGCACTGACAAAATGGAGATTACAACTAAAGAGAAATAGAAAACTTTTCATGTTAATTTTATCAAATCTTCTGTTTCTTGAGTGGATGCTGTTTGAAAGTCATATCAGTTTCCAAATTCTCTCTTCGGCCTACATTTATAATTGGCTTAATTAAAAAAAATCTACATGCAGTCCAGTGGCTAAAAGAGAGAGTGAGGGAATGACTGAGAGACCTGCGCTGTTAAATATAAGGAGCTGATAAACACGCTGACAATTCAGTGTAGCAGTGCAACTAAGGAAGGTGCTGAAAACTAAAAAGCACACACACAATCTCAGTTATATCACAATCACTGGATATATATTACAGGATGGTGTGTAGTCCCTAGTCTCCTAAATCATTGAAATTCAATGTTATAATTCTGCACACAGTCTAAAAGTCACACTATGTATTCAACTTTCTCTCTTTAGACTAGTCCCAATTTTTGATGGTGAAGACAGCTGAAAAAAACCCTTAGTTTGGGACTACATGAATGTTACAATGTAGAAACTTCACATAATGGGCTCTAATTTATACCATCCCTATAACATATTCTTTTTTAAGCAAATTTATATTTATTCATATGACTTCAACTCTGTCATAAAATTTTATAATTCTAATGTCTATTTTTTCAGATAAGAAACCATTTATTTACTATTTTTTATATTCAATTCTTTTTTTCTAATTTTATTTTAATCATTGTTCAAGTACAGTTTTCTGTCCTTTACTCCCATCCCAGCCCACCCACCCATCCCTCCCCACGTCCCTCCCCACCTCCCTCCCATTTCTACCCCCCTAGTTTTTGTCCATGTGTCCTTTATATTTGTTCCTATAAACCCTTTCCATTCTCCCCTGAAATTCCTTCCCCTCCCCTCCCCTATAACATATTCTTGCTAACACTAAAAGTGATGACAATCTTAGAGATACACTATCTACTGCAAACTTTCCATATTGGAGTCCCTGTGCATTCCTGAAACATCTTGACTAGAAACATCTATTATTTTCTCATGATTTCACAAATCTGGGTACTTATCTCGATCTCAAAAATCTAGATAGACACAATTTCATTTGATTCGATTCTGTTTCTTACAAGACAAGCTTGAACGATTTAACCAAATTCTTTAAGTATTCATGGGGAAACCAGCTGAATCAGATCTAGAAATTTATTTTGAGATATTTGTATACCATGGAATTTCACAAATCTAAACCATTCAGAAAATGCTCCCAGTCATTCAGAGAAGAAACCAGTTTACTTTAGCTGGTCAGCTCCATGTGAGCAAGGACAGAGTGGAACAGCACGCTTTAAGTGGAAACAGCAGCATGGTACAATCGTTAAAAGTAAGATTTTTAGAATGACTTAGGATGTTTCAATACCAGATCTGCTATTAATTACTTCTGTGGCCTTTGGCAAGAGTATTGACCTCTCGGAGCCCTAATGTACGTATGTGCGAGTAGGAAAAATAATTATCTCCCACACAAAGCTCATAAAGATTAATGATAGTATGTATAATGGCCTTGATACCCAGCTAACACACTGTAGATGCTTGGTATACAGTAGCTATTATTGATAATATGACGGTTTTCATGCCAACAGTATATTTATACATTGACAATGATGATTCATCTACCATTGCTAAAGAGGGAAAATAATTTCTTCCTTGTATTTACACTTTTTATTAAGCTGCCATTGTAGATAGCAATTTATGCAACACATCCTGACAATATTTACCCAGTGTTATTATACAGGTTATTTACTGTCCACAACTTGCTTTTAGAGGCAGGAGGGAATTTAGAGCTTTTTTTCTAAGACATTTTGCAAATAGTAGACATCAGTATTGACTTTTTTAAAAGTTTAAATTCAGTACCATGTATTTTTTTCTTTTTATTCTTTTTATAGGCTGAATTAAAGCAAGATGCTTTTACCTGAAATTAATTCAATTTTGTCTTTTGCTATAGAAACATTTATAATTTTTGCTGTCTCTGTTATTTCAGGGCAAGTCCATTAAGACTTTGGATGGCAGATGCCTTTCCCAAAGCAATTTCAGATTTGATGCCATTGTATTTAAATGGTTTCCAGCGCTCCATGACAATCTAATTAGCCAGGGGCACTGTTAGGGCTGATCATCAAGAAGTAAATTATGCTCTCAACTCTACTAACTGTGAGGGTTCAGACCATCAGATAAATGAAATATCACCATGTAATTTTTTATTCCTTCCATTTTGGCAAACATATGTGTGTGTGTGTGTGTGTGTGTGTTTAAGTAAATGAAATTAAAATAAACTGAATATTTGAATAGAGGATCAGTTGATTTTTCTATAAAGGACAGAAATCACTGAAAAGCGTGTTGGCAATAATAAATGGTAAGTGGATATTATTTGTTGAGTCCTCCTTATTATTTCCTTAAAGTATTTCAAATTCCACTGTTCTTCATATTTACTGTGTGACCTTCATTGTTTTGTTAAATGAATCTGACTTCCAAATGTTTATTACATCTTGTTTTCAAAGCCCCAAGCATGACTTCTAAGAAGGCATAGGGTCTTTTCTGTGTGTTCTCTACAATAGCAGTCAGTCATGAGGAAATTTTGTGACACTGAATGTATTAACAATGACAAAATTCCCCAAAAGGATGCTTTGCTCTTCCTTTTTACTGTGACCATATGAAGATGTCCAACATAGTTTATACTGCTACTTCTGCCCCTCTCTCCAAAATAGTCTCTTCTCCAATATGATACATCTCTTCCTCCTACAACCAAAAGCACACTCATCCCAGAAAAGACTCACATTCTCCTGAATTATTTATTCCATTTTCAAGACAGGATC
This sequence comes from Phyllostomus hastatus, assembly GCF_019186645.2. Taxonomy (NCBI): domain Eukaryota; kingdom Metazoa; phylum Chordata; class Mammalia; order Chiroptera; family Phyllostomidae; genus Phyllostomus; species Phyllostomus hastatus. The sequence continues at coordinate 2,966,682 of NW_025333841.1, read as the reverse complement.
CCTGGATCTTTCCCCTTCCATCCTAATAAAGTGTGAACCCTCCTCAATGTCCTTCCACTCATGGACTAACATGTGAAAGCAAGCACCACCAAATAGTAAATCCTTCCCAATAGAGGGAGGAATACACATAAAATAATAGAAATGAAGATGAGAAATCTAGAATATGATTCATCTGGTATATTTATATTTCACTGAAATAATAACAATAGAATTATGTTTCCCATAATCCCCTTCCCTGCATATAGATCCAACTTACTATGGGCTATGGTGCCAACTTGTATATGATTTCTAAGGCAGAAATACAAGATTAGTCATATTCTTTTTATGCTCAGGAGATTGTAACAGAGCAAAAGGCACTTCTGCAGCTCATTCATGAAGCTTGTCCACTGATTCATCTTGTTTATATGCAGTAGCAGCCTCAAGTCTTCAAACACCTGCTGGATCTACTATTTCAGTTTCTCCAACTCCTGATCCAAGTATCTGAAACAACTCCATGATTCCGAGCACTAACTTTTCCTGCAAGACATTCCCATCATATAAGTTGGAGGCTTAGAGGCACTAAGAAACCAACATGGGTTCCAGCCTCTCTTCATGATTTTCAGCTCACCCTTGAAGATTCCAGGTGTTTTTACTCTTTCCCCTCTTCACTCCCATGTACTCTTCCTGATGGCCCATCTGTTGACTTAAATCTCCGAAAGAAGTCTCAGAAGAAATATTCACCCACAGCACATTGCATAACATAATAACTCTGTTATTACACACACATCCACACTATGGAGATACACACACACACACACAAACACACACACACACACACACAGGATGGGGGAAAGTAGATTTACAGTTTTTCACATGGTAAATAATACAATAACTAATAAATAATAATACAAGAATAAGCTCTGTGTCTCATCTACTCACAAATGTAAAATTACCTTTCCCGCACCATGTATATGTATAGATATGTATGAGTATTTATACTGCACTATAATAATAACCTTATATAAAGTAGAAATCAGTATTCATAAATGAGGGTTTTTATTGAAACAATATGATTCCTTACACAGAAAACCCCACATAACCTAAGTGTACATGCAAGGATACAGTCACAAAAATTACACAATTATTTACAATAGCAAAAATTAATTTAGATACAACTTATACTGAAAAGACGATTTTCCTAATCTTCAGCAAAAAAATGAAGTAAGCAAGTTGCAGAAGGATCTAGAAAGGATGTTCCCACTTATACAAATATAAAATATGAAAATCACTGTTGTATGTATTGTTTGATGTGTACATGTATAATAAAGTTATGAAGGCAGAGATGAGAAGATAAGTAAATATATGCTGGGTAATGCAAAGCGGTTGCATCTGGGAGGGGAGTTTGTATAGAGAGTAAGAAAGATGATGAGATTGCAGAAGGTTAACCACAGACCTTAAATAGTACTGGTAATATTAGATTTCTTAAACTGAGTAGTGGGTACACAGATTTTTATTATATTTTTCAGAACATCTTTTTCATATGTTTGAAATAGAGCCTTCCTTACAACTGGAGTCATTTTGGTGAGATTCAGATGGGCTGCTGATAGGCTCGCTCTACGAGACTTCTGAAATGATCTTGTCCACATTTCTTCTCCAAATGTATGTCAAGTGTCCTGAAATTCTGTTCATCCCAAGTCCCTGATCGTTTGACCAGAGAAGACATGAGCCATGCTCTGTGACTCAGTGCACAGTAATACAGTGGACGAGGTCTCCTTTCCTTCTCATTCTCATTCTACCCCCTGATCCCAGCACCCACACATTCTGGTATTAGAGAAGCAACACTACGTTTTGGCTTCAGAGCTTATATAATACTCAGGAAAACTGCACTTCAAACTCTAATAAAAGTCATCTCCATCCTGTTTACTTCATCGGTTCTTCAATTGTCCAGTTCATCGTTTTATAAGAGCAGCTGCTTAAGTGCTGTAGGCCAGTGAATGACATAGACAGCAGTCGATGTTTCACCTTTTGGGAAGAGATTTAGCCATTGTTTAGGGAAGCATCATTGGACATTAAAGTAATCTCTAAATGTAAAGGCAGGCAATAGTACTTTCTGCAATTCCAAAATAAAGTCCATTCAGTGCCAGTACCACCACCAAACAATGACAGGAGGAATCCACAATTATTTCCTGATCCACGTAACTGGTGGCTGTGCAGTTCCAGGAAGAGTACACAGTATCCAAGAAGGACAAACAGTATTGGCCTCTGTTGTTTGGCAGTTTGGGCCCTCAGGAGTTGTTGTAAACAGATCATCTTGTTGAGAGAAGCCCAAATGATGACTCAGCCCATGAATTACCTTTATTTTAGGCATTATATTCTCTGTTCATGAGTTTATTGCACAAGCAGGAAGTTGTTAGGGGTGTTCTCAACCTCTGCAAAATGGACCAATTTATGCATCTGATTATGGAGATTCCTCTACAATGAATAATCTTTGGTACATCTTTACATGGGGCAGTGATGTCATCTTCAACATGTGTACACATTCAGAGAGGTCTATAGACATACCTCTCCCACAAAAAGCATTGCCAGTCCTCTAATCATATTCATTCTAAATTCCTAAGAATCCAGCAATGTTCATGAAGCCATATGTTCTGCTTTTTCATCTTCCAGGGAAATTGACAACTGGAGGCACTGCTTCAGGTTATGCCCACAGAGAAGATTATCCTTAGCCCTGTCTTTCAGAGATGCTCCTGAGTGGGGATAGAACAGGCACAAGTCAGGATAGAGTGGTGTCCTGTCTACCAGCCACAAATATCTCCTCCATATTCAAGTTTCCATCAGACACTACCTGGGAAGTCATAGATGTGGATGGAGGGAGGTATTACCATGTGGCAAGAGTAGTCCCACTGAGAATATTTTATCTGCTACTACAACATCTTTCTGCCTTACAAATCTGCTCAAGACTGGATTTATAAGTCCCATTTCCACCTGTTGGTGGGTTATTTGTTGTTGGGCCTGATTTTATCACTAGGAGTTTGGATAGTACAAAGTTTGTAAAGGGAAGACTGTATTACATAGTCTCATAATATCCCATGGTTGGAATTTCTGTCTCCACAAAACCCCAGTAAAACACCAGAACCTTTTTATTTAAAGAAAGGTCACTTGAAGAAGGAGCCATGATTCTGCTGAAAACTCAACTTGTGACTTGCCTCAATTTCAGTCACCATCCAATTTTGCCACAGATACTTCTGGATCCACTCTATCTGATGGGTTAACCCTCTAGTATCTAGACAACCAGAGTGTTTTTTTTAAATGGGTTCATTGAGAGCATTTTTAAAAAGCCTAGGCTGTATTTGAAGACATGTGCATACGAGTGTGTACGTGTGGCTGTGATGAGAAGGGACGATACTCATGCAGTATACACTGGCAATGTTTGTATGATGTCAAACAGTGTTTGCTAATGCTAATTCAGTGCAAACAAAAGTTAAACATGGCCTCCTTGTGGAGAACATGTGAATAGCGGATGTTGGCTTTTACTGACCATGAGGCAGGGACAGAGCTACAGAGGAAGGGCAGGTGAAGGAAGCAGTGAACTTTTGTTTCTTAGATATTTACAAAGGTCCCCCAGCATCTGCTCTTCTTTTATTTCTTCATATAGACTGTCAGAGAAAAATCTGCATTGCATTCCCCGTGTCAGCCTTCAAACAGAGAATGTACGGGATCAGCCTGGCGTTAAGAAAGAAAACAAGATACAGGAAAGTTGCTGCAAGAGCTGAAGTGGAGAAACAGTTAAATTACAACAGCAATGAAGCCAGGTGATTAACAGAAATTAACATGTTTTTCTAGCAAACAAAAGACATCCAGAAGTGGAAAACTGTCTGGGATTGTTCCTACTGTGGAATACTTAATTGATAACAAGCTGTTACTTACTGTGGGTGTAGAATTTTCAGTACATCAATTTATACATGAATTCCCCCAATATCAAGCTGAATAGCTTATTAACTTTTATTTCTGTTTAATGGGAAAGCAACACCACCTACCATATTCTTGTGAAAGCATATAGCAAAAATGAGGCTAATTCCTAAAAACTAACTGTCAGCAGGAGTATCAATGGGCGACACTTCATACTATTTCCATTCCTGAGACACACAACGTGTAGTTGTATAAAAATGCCACCAGGTGATCTATCAAAAGGGAGTGCCTTCCAAAGGTAGGGTCACCAGCCTGCTTTGTTTACCTTAGTGGAGAGATAATGGTGCTAATTTTGATCTGTCTTTGAATTTATTGTCTTCTTTACCATGATAAAACAAAAGAAGAGAAGGAAAGGCTGGATGTTAATGACTGGTTCCATTAATGCTCAGGGAAACTTGTGTCTTTCAAAGTCATCAATGAAAGAGATTTGTCTCAGTGAACAAATCATGGGAAAATTACTATGAAGCAATGTTTTAAAAATCATGTTCCCTTTTTATTATCTTTTCAGCACACTGTGCAGACGTTTCCCCTTGGAAACAATATTTGTACATGATGACTTCACTTGTTTACTAGCTCAAGCTTACTTAGTTCATAATAGAGGTAAAGTACATACATTTATAGTAGTATGCTCTTCTAATCCTCTATGGAGCCTTTTGCATGCATGTCATATAATGGTATGGGGGAAAAAAAGAATTGTTAATGAAAAGGTTAAGGCTTCCATTGGGCTTCATATCATGGGAACACAAGCTTTGCACTGATAGGAATGAACAGTGTGTCACCAGTCAGAGACAGTGCCTGGTGTTAGAGAAAGATGCATTTGGACACATGTAAGCTCTCATAATGACAGCATTCAAGGTTTTAAGAACAACTATTTCCACTAAAATTGGATTCTTACAGCTTTTCTCTCTTTCTTTACCTACAGAAACCTATCCTTTCTCCTTTGTTTTTTCCCATCAATACATTTTCTTTAACTATCTGAAGTCTTTCTTCTTGGCATTTACAACCCAGTTAATTCTTCCCCTTAGAGTGCTTATGTTCCCAGTTCTTCGGGATTAAATGTTAAATTCTGGTGAAGAAGTGGCTTAAGGTGATAGAAAGAACATGGACTTTGCAGAAACGTGGGCCAGGGTTTTTACTGCTGGTTCTTTAACTACTACTGGGGAGGTCAGGAGGTATTTTATTAAATACACGGAGGTTCAGGTTCTTCACCTTTGAATTGGAGCCAGTAACACCTGTCTTAGCTCTCATCACCACACCTCCAGGCCTATGCTAAGGCTGACTGACCTCTCTTCCTGGAATGCCCTTTCTCTACATTGTCACTGAAGTAGTCAGGCTTTGCCCAACCAGCAATTCTCCCTCTAGAAGCCTTCCTGGAGCCCACACATTGTGCCTAATTTCTATTGTGTCCATTACCTTCTTTTCTGTAAAACAAAAGACACATTTTGCATCTTCACCAATAACTTTATTGATTTGCATATTTTGAGTATGTTGCCTATCTCCTGCTACTGACTTCTAGTGGGTAGAGGCCAGGGGGCTGCTAAATATCTTCCAATGCATAATACAGCCCCATAGCAAAGAATTGTTTGGCCAAAATGTCCATAGTACCAAGAAATTTGCAAGCCAATTTTGACATGTTCTAGAAGTCACAGCATCTTCTCCATATACTGCAGAAATCTTTTTTGCCTTTCATTTGCATTTTTACCTTTCTTGAAACAATAAAGCATAATATGCTGAAGATATTATATATTTTCTTCCATCTTCAGTATTAAAATGGCTCTACAAAAATTCAGCAATTTTGATGTATTTTCTTAAACATGCAAGCTGATATAACAGTTGTCACAATACAATAAAAGAAAATGGTTTCAAATGAAGTTAAATACAACTAAGCACTATTAGAACCATTGTACAGAAAAAAAACTAAACAAACATTTTGGCCAAACCAGTACTTCAGAATTTAATATAGCCCATCAGAATTACATGTATGTATCTCTCTTACAGAACCAGGGACTTCATAAAAAGAAAAGTCACACCATCACGATCTTGATATTCTAACATCCAGTACGATGCCTGGTCCAGAGGAGCTGCTAAAGAACTTGATGTTTATAGAACTGAATTATTCTTTGAACTATAATTTGCCTTGAGGATTAAGTTACACATTTACTATAAAGCACTCACTGTGGAATTCCAAATAAATTTCTCATTAGATCCAAAAATTGAAAACTTAGCACAGGCAACATTAAAATAATCAAACCAATGGAGTGTAACAATACACTTTCCCTAGATGTGTATAAGTCCTCTCCTGTATATTTCCCCTTGATAATGCTTGACTTGAACTAATGGTTACATAGAATGTTCCCATTCTGTTTTTAACATTGACATCAGCTTTTATTTTTTATTAAATTTAATGGGATAACATTGGTTAATAGAATCCTATAGATTTGAAGTGTGCAATTCTATGATACATGATCTGTATTCATTGCATTGTGTTTACCACCCAAAGTCAAATCATCTTCTGTCACCACATGTTTGTCCCCCTTTACCCTTAATTTCCCCTTCTCTCCATTAACCAAGACACTGTCATCTGCTTCTATCAGCTTCAGTTTTATCCCACATGAGTGAAATCATATGATTCTATGCTCCAATTCTAATCATAGTGGATGGGGGATGGCAAGCCACTGCAGCTTTTGTATGTGGTCTTTGACAGAACAGAATCAACCTGGTAAGTGACCTTCTTCTGACTTTTCATCATTCAGACAAAAAAATCCTGAATAACTGCTGATTCAGTTACTATATCCTGAATAACTGCCAAGGAAGGGAAGAAGCCATTCATGCCTTTTAGGCTCCAGTGCCCTTTCTATTCCACAAGAGCATCCTTGGACAGAGATATCCAGGCGATTCTGAAGAGCTGCTTTGCATTCATAATCCATTCTGTTTTCTCCAAACATCTGTGTCTATTATTAGTAGAAATTAAGATAAATGAGACCTCCTGGAGATCTTCTAGGGTTGAGTAAGAGTGCTCAAGTACAGCCAACTGTGGAGAAGATTTACTTAAAGCTAATAAAAAGGAAGGAAATGTGTTCTCATTCTCCTTGTAGCTTCTGAGCCACAGCACTGGTGTTACTACCATAGTGGGATCCATTTGCATGCCTTCTGTTTGGAGTGATAACATGGGAAATTACAAAGACATTCATTGTGATGAGACATAGTTCATGGGCTTATGATGTTTGATATGATAATAAATGAATAATACAATAGTCAATCATACCAGCTTGCTGAAATACATATGCACACAAGAGAAGTTCAGTTGACAGAAAAGTGAGTTGGCATTATTGCTTGGATAATAAGGTGATAAATTGTGGCATTAAAAAAGGGAGTGAACATAGGGAGAAAGTAGATGGATGACCGGACTAGTTCTCATCCTGAGAACAAATATTCAGATGTAATATGAGGAAACAAGAGAGATGAAAGTAGACAAGGATTTACCATATTCTCTGTGTAAAATGTGCACTTTTTTGCCCAAATTTTTGAGCAAAAAATAAAGATGCACATTATAAATGGGTACTCCTAATTCTGTGTCTATATAAATGTTTTTAATTCTTTCATTTATGTGTATGTCTTAAAACTATAACTTTAGAAAGCAATAACAATATCCATATGTTCAAAAATAAATGCTAACCATGGCTGATATGGCTCAGTGGATTGAGTGCCAGCCTGTGAACCAAAGGGTCACCGGTTCAATTACCAGTCAGGGCACATGCCTAGGTTGTGGGCCACATCCCCAGTAGGGGTTGTGTGGGAGGCAACCACACACTGATGTTTCTCTCCCTCTCTTTCTTCTCTTCCACATCTCTAAAAATAAATAAATACATAACATCTTTAGGAATAATTGTTAAAATGCCTTTATAATATAAAAAATGCATGTAAATATAAATAAATAAAGTACTGAATCAAAAACACAAAAGATTTTTTTCCTGAAAGTTTGCCAAAAAACATAGGTGTACAGTAAACATGTCAAAATATGGATAGTCAAATATTAAAAATATTTCAATTTCATATATTAGACAAGGAGACATACCAGGTTCTTATCAGGATGGCGCTGTAACCATAGGAATGGTGGACTGAGGAATAGTGGAAGTGAATCTCAGGAAATGAAAAGGTTTAAATATTTTGAAGCCACAGAGATGAAAAGTTCATCTGTGTGGCACTAGAACTTGTTTTGAAGCTGAAATTATGACTAGGTACAAAATTCTGCAATGAATATGGGGGATATGCAAGAGGTTTTGGGGGTGACAGCAACAAAGACAAGTAGAGGGTTGTGCGAATGCACAACTTCATAAGAGCAGGAGGTTTTGCCAGGTAAAGGAGTCACTTATTCAGTTATTAACAAAAACACCACAGCCTGGTGGATTAGACAACATTTAGTTCTCCCAGTTCTTGAGGCTGTCAGGTCTAAGATCAAGGTGTTGACAGATTAGATATCTGGTGACAGCTCATTTCCTGGTTCATAATTAGCCGTCTTCTCAGTGTCCTCACATGGCAACGGGACTCTCTGGGGTCTCTCTTCTAAGGCCACTAATCCCATTCATGTGGACTCTCCTCTCATGTCCTGATTACCTCCGAAAGGCGCCACTTCCAGATACCATGCCATCAGGAATTAGGCTTCAACATATCAATTTTGGGGAGAGACAAACCTGAGATAATTGAGAAGAGAATAAACAGACTCTTCTTGACACAGTGGCTGGGATGGCAGAGTTCTTGGACCACAGCCAGGTTTTTATTAAAACAGTAAAGTCAAAGAGAAAATCATGACAAGTTGTGAAAGTAAAAGAAATAGGCAGCAGTTGGCACAGGAGAAAGCATAGAGTCATATTAACAGAATCAGCTGAAGAAAATAGCTTATATTGTGGGAGATAACTAAGGATGACAAGGATGAGGATAAGAGGCATTACGAAATGATGGGCTCCAAGTATTCCACTTGGATTATTCTGACAGTGCCCAGCACAATGGCAAGATTCTGACTTCTCCACACAGACTCAGGGGTGATAGGGACCGAGGATAATGTTGAGTGGGTCCTAGGCCAGGTATGCAGCAGTGGGATTATCCAACTTCCAAGATCCTCATTTTAGGTCAGAAATAGGTGATGCAGCCTCAATTTCTAGGCTGAGAAAATCATTAAGCCCTAAAAATAGACCACCTGATCACTCTGGTTTCTCTAAGAACCATATATCTAGGTTTAAGTACAGATGGAAGATCTCAGGAGATTTTTGGCAAAAAATGGATTTGAAGACCAAAATGTTAAATTTAGAAGGAACATAAAAAGCAAATCACATAATCACTCCTGGCATGATAAAACTATTATGTGAGGTTTAATAATGTCTAAGATTTCTGAGAAGGTTGTAGAGACAGTTGAAACCAGAAAACACCTGTCTGCTAATTCCCAGGTCAGAGCTCAGGGAAAGCCAAAGACTTTTCATCTTATTACTACTGTATTTTGCCATGTATAATGTGCACCCACATTTTTGCACACATCATACATGGGTTTATGTGCATTACACACACACATGCACACACACATCCCATGTATAACGCACATCCTTATTTTTCCCTCAAAAATTTGGGCAAAAAAGTGCACATTATACACAGCAAAATATGATAGATCATACCCATCCGGGACATTCTCTCTTGATTAACTTGAAGTCAACTGATTAGGAACCTGAGTTACATTTGAAAAATCTCTTCTCCTTTTCCATGTAACAGAATAGAGTCAAGGAAGAGAAGGTGCATCATATTCATGGGTTTGATCCACAAGCTGAGGGAGGGGATTACATAAGAGCAAGTGAGTATCTGGGGAGATTCTGAAAGAGTGATCTATATATAAATATTCACCCACATATAATGAGATAAAACAACTTCCACTTACATCATTGCATTTGGCAACAAGTTCTTCTTCAAACATTATTTCTTTTTTCTGGCCTGCATCTAGAAAATGTTGTGCAAGTGCTTTTTAGTAACCTGCTTGTTTGTTTGTTCAGCATTACTTCCCTAAGGAGCCCTTCTAGATTTTTTCTATGCAAATACCCTGTACCAATGAACTTTTAAAAGCACAGATGTACTGAATATTCATTTATATGTTGCATATCTGTTCTTTATACATACAATAATAAGATTATGGTCTTCCCTCTCCAAAGAACCAATTTTTGTTCCCTTGGAACTGATACAACTGTGTTGAGAAATCATGTTTTGTAAGACCATTGACCCAGTAGCGCAGAACTAATCACTGTGCCCTAGTCTTCCTTTGACTTTTGCTCTCCAGCCCTGATGTCAGCTCCCCTGCTCTGTCCTCTATGAGTCTATAGTGAAATTCAGTGATATAAAGATGAATATGGTTGGCTGATGAGTAGAATTATATAACCTGTGTCCCAATCTTGCCTTTGAAACTAATTTTCTTTTTTTAAGACTTTATTTATTTATGTTTAGAGAGAGGGGAAGGGAGGGAGAAAGAGAGGGAGAGAAACAGCAGTGTGTGGTTGCTTCTCACGTGACTCCCACTGGGGACGTGGCCTGCAACCCAGGCATGTGCCCTGACTGGGAATCAAATTGGCAACCCTTTGGTCCACAGCCCACACTGAATCCACTGAGCCACACCAGCCAGGACTACAACTAATTTTCAACGTGACCTTTTGGCAAGCCATGCAAGATTGGGCAGTGCCATTTCTTCAGGATGTCAAAAGGGCACAATATTGTAAGGTACAACTCAGTTATAATAGAGAAAATGAATCTGACATGTCAAAAGCCCTGCCTAGAAGAAGAAAGGATAACTCTTTATCATTTTAAAAAGATAGATGAGAAAAATGAAGTTCCTATTCTAGGAGCAGGAATTTAGAGATAAAGATGTCTAAATTATGTCAAAAGTTCTATAATGAGCTTGGCAGTTCTCATCTGCATTCTGGGGCAGTTGATGATGTTGGACAAGGGGCCAAGGATAGCACCTGCAATCATGAAAAAGGGACTGAAAGTTCAAGAGATCTTAAGCTACTTTTTAACATATTGTCATTTCCTATCCTTGGGGCATATTTGCCATCTGAAACATTCTTTGTGGAGCCAGCACACATTTGTTTTTCTGGTCCACACCAAGGAGGAAGCCATGGCACTCTTTTCAACCACTACCTCAGACATCACACTAGTTAATTAATTCTTCAGCATGCATTCCCCGCCGAGGCGTCAAAGGAGGAGGTTCTTTGCAAGACATCAACTAAAACAAGGTTTCCCCTTGTCAAGGCCTGGGTTTCACTGCTACCATTTTGGCAATTTAAATGTATGGGCCAAATTCCAAGATGTGAGATGTAGCTTTTATATACCCAACAATCTACTTAACATGTTGAAATTTCCACAAGCCAAAGCACATGAATAATAACAATAACATAGGGCACTATATCCTAGGAAGACATATTGGGAAAGTGAAAAAGTGCAGAGGCCAAAGCGAATCTAAAGAATTAGGTTGCAGTTACTTAATAGTATAGTTTTGGAATTGAATTTCATCTTTTATATATATATCTTTATTGAAAAATGTACCTTGGTTCATTTTACAATCAGCAAAATGCTCATTACTTGAAAACCCCTCTTTTATTTTGTTTTCTTGCCTATTTCCAAAGCAGTGAAACTCTATTGGTCCTAATGAAATCAGCATTATGGTTTCAGACACAGCTAGGATCCTTGGTGTAAGTAACTTATCACTCAGAACACTAACAGAACTATTATTTTCTCAAACAGCATATTGGGAAATGATGTCATTGTTTGGTTGAAAGCGACACAGATATTACACTGGAGTTGATGGACACAGCCTGGAATTCTCCTTGCCGTGGTTTTAGAAGCCTTGAAGCTAGGGGGCTACATTTCAAAAGTGTTAGATAAATACTAAGCAGTGTAGCTCAGTTGCTTGGACATCCTTCTATAATACAAAAGGTCACCGCTTTCATTCCTATCAGGCCACATGGCGAAGTTGTGGATTCAGTTCAGGTGGGGTATGAAAGGCAGCCAATCAATGTTTCTCTGCTTCTCTTTCTCCATCCTTTCCCCTCACTATATAATCAATAAGCATGTGCTTGGGTGAGGATAAAAAAAGTGTGAGATGAGGATTTCCAAGCATTTATAGAACATAACCCATCCCTCACAGATGAAAAGTGAGGTTTTGTTTACAAAAAAATTACTATTAGCAAATGAAGAATGCACTTAAGACCCAAACAATTGATTTCTGTCCATCTCTCTTTGTGGAAAGCACATGTTGAACTAAAGCTAACTGAGCTCAGTGGCAAGATCTGCTGAGGTAGGAAAGCAAGCCATGAAGTTAAAGATTCAGGCTTCAAGTAAAGCCTTTCTACAAACCTCTGCACCACAGATACTTCTGTGTTTCCACCTCTTGTCACACCTTTATGTCCCTTTAAAACAAAGAAGCACCCTCTACCGCATTGTGAGTTCTCTGACATACCTTCATGGATGGCTTTGCTCTCTTCATCAGAGAGTGGAAACAGGAACAGGGTGAAACGATCAATGACACAGCAGGAAAGGTGATAGGCCAAGATATTTCACCAACTGAAGACTTCATCAAGAAAGGCATAATCCCTGTTCTCAAATATGATATCAAGAAAATTGTCCCTTCAATTAACCATGGTGAACACCCTGGGAATGGTTCTCCCTGCCTTTAATCACATGCTCATTGATCTCAGTACAGCTCACTGATTCCAAGCAACCACCGTTCTTCTCTCCCTTTGACCACAACCATCTCTACTTTTAAAGTAGCTCTTTAGCACATGTTGCAATTATGTTGCCGCTTCTGGCTCAGTGTGCAGGCTGACAGCTCTTGCAGAGTACAAGCAGCACCTTATTTATCTTCATTTCTAACATCTTCCCAGTGCCTGGCACTGAATAAGTGATCAGTCAAATTAATTAATAAATAAGTGAAAGACTCAAAGTCAGTAATTCTGGATGCTTAATCTTATACGAGCCACATTTTTATTAAAATAAATCAAGGACTTGCTACAAATGTGTGTGTAGGATGAGGTTGTAAAATATGAAGACAGAGCTGTGGAGGGTCCACCGTTTTGAGAGATAATCATCTTGCCTATTTCCAAAGCAGTAAAACTCTATTGGTCCTCACAGCCCTATCTGTCACAGCCACTTATCCAAGAAGGTAAAGAATGGGTTTTTCCACCACCTCCACAACTTCATTCCATTTATTCTGAAACTACTAGTTGAACACCTATTTTGTGATAGATAATGCATTTGTTTCAGGGTATAGAAGTAAAACAAGAAGATGAGACATAAGGCTCAACTGCCATGCATTTTATAAAATAGCAGATGGCAATCCATTTGTGATTCTTTCTCCATTAGGCACTGTAATAACTTGATCTGTGTCCTATCTCATTTTGTCCTCCATACCACCCTGTTAAGTACCTCAACTTATTGTTCTCATTTTGACAGTAGGGACATCAAGGCACAGAGAGGATCATATAATCTTCTATAAAGTTTCAAACTTCTTGTCATGGCGTAAATTTCAGAGCTTTTTAAAACTTGTAATAGCTGTCATTTGGACTATGCTATAGTTGCAAAGTTCCTAGTTCTTGTTTACAACAAGAGAGGTTCTCTGAATTGAGAATGATGGACCAATATATTTTTCTTGGAATACACAGGAAAGAAAGATCCACACAATAGAAAGAAGCAATCTCAGAAGAAATACATTCCTAAGTATATCTATCTTCTCTAAAAGAAAACTATTACCATTAAATAGTCCAGTCTAATAACATGTTATATGTACATAACATAAAGCACACATTAAGCCTAGAAAAAACAAATCAAACCTACTCATTTTTCATTAATGCACACCATGCTTCAAATCCAGCATGAATCTCAACTTTTTCAACATATGCAATTCAGAGCATCCATATCTTCTACCTGACCATTGTTTTCATACCCTGTATTATTCAGTCAGAACTTGAACTTATATCTGAGTATACTGTGTAACCACATGACGTTAACATGATTAAGAAAATCCAAGTACAAGTATAGGAGAACAAAAGCTTTAAGTAAAAATTGCACAGAAAGGCATCAGAAAACATAATGTAGTCAAAAATATGATAGCAGAACCATATATTAATTCTAAATCAATTTATAATTATCAAGTTTTTAGATGCCTAAATTACTAATTTCTGCAGAGCAAAATAAGCATAAAGGTACCTGCCTGGATCCCTACTTTCTCTCCTTTATCTCATCTTTTATCTTTGTCACTCAAACAGAATTTACCATCCTCTATATTCCCACTGCAGTCTGCTTGCACTGCTGGTAAATGCCTTCTTTCACATTGCCTGCTATTTGAAGAGTTAGTTGTTGACTTGTCTGCTTCTCAAATTAAATAATAAATTCACTCAGAGGGGAAGCTATGGCTTTTTATCTTCCTACCCTCCTATAGCCCGACACAAAATAGGCGCTAAGAAAATGTTTCACAGAAGAGTAACTATCAATATTTTTTTCAAAATCAAGAGTATTAAATGGCACCAATAATTTATCCATATAGAATTTTGCCTCAGGACATTATACACCCTTCTGAGTGGACTACATTAACTCTCTTCATTTATTTCTACAAAACTCAAGCCCAGGGATTGATTCAATTGAGTTATAAATGTTGTAGTTACAGACCCCTAAGCATCCCACAACTCTAAGGCTGGATCATTTCATCAATAGAGCCACAAGACGAACATTGGAAATCAACCATTTACACACCCTGTAATACAAGGCTTTTAATAAGCTTGAGAAAAAGTGGAAGGTGCTGTCTTGGGAAAAGGGTTAGGAACTCTACAGAGAGACGAACTGGGCGCCAAGCCTGCTCCATTATATACCAGCTTTCCTGCCATTACATGACAGAGGCAGAAGGATTTGTGTAACAACTAAAAATGAAGCAATAAAGCACAGTGCTTGGAACAGAAGGAACACACCACTGCCATCATCCCATGACCTGGTCTGTACAGACCTTAGATCTCTGGAATGAAGCTGCTTTGAACCCAGGTCTGCAGGTTTGCATATTGGATGCTGGCAGTTGTGAATGGGGTTTCCAAAAAAGATATAGGATGCCAGTTAAATTTGAATTTCAGATAAACAAAGGATACTTTTTATTATAAGTATACCCATGTACTCATTGGAATATACATATACTAAGAAGGCATCCATTGTTTATTGGAGATCCAAATTTAGCAGGGCATCCTGTACTTTTATTGGCTCAATCTGGCAACTCTTGCTCAGAAACCACCCAGTAACAGCAGCCCCTTGCCTCAAGCACTCAAAGATGAACACTGCTTTGCAGAGTGTGCTTTTTGATTGCTTCCTCATTTACTCAACTTTTAGGTATTAGCAATTAATGAAACACCCACAGCACAGAGACCTAGGCTAGCAAGAAAAAGCTGAGCAGCTTCATTCCCACTTAATATGACTGAATTTTTCATTTGAGGATGACAAGGCATACTTAATAATAACTAAATGTGTCAAATACTAAATCTCCAATTCTATTCTTTTTCTGCCCTTAACATATAGAGGTGGCCTCTCATTCAGCGTCTATACATTATACGACCTTTGTCTAATAAGGCTGCATCACCACACACAAACACACACACACACACACACACCGATAAAAAATAGCCAAAATCAGTTCAGAGCATTGTGTAGGGAAAGCATTTTGGGTTATGTCTCCAAAAACCAGTACACATGACTTCTTTTCCTTCTTCCACTTAGTGATTCTTGTTATGACATGGACTTTTAGGGTTAACGTGGTGAAGAACATCTTAGTCTGGGCTCAAAGAACCAATATTAACTTGCTGAGCAGAAATCTATCCCAGACCTCATACTTATTTCTGACATTCAGAAATTTTACATAAGAGATCTTTTTCAGAGTATGCTGTTAGGTGCTACAAATACCTAATGTCTGTAGTGTAGGGACTGACCATATGATTATGTGTAAAAAAATACATGCATTTGTATGTATGTGTGCATGTATGTGTTTATATATTCATGACTGCATGGTATATTTTAAAGATACATTATCTGTGATAAAATTTCACAACTTAACACTCTCAAGTGTTTAGTATCACAGATTTCTGGCTACTTCTCTTACAGAATTTCCACATGGCCCACACGACTCTTGAAGTTTTTCCTGATAACCCTATTCTAAATAGCCAAGTGCATCGCTATCTATCCTTTTATCTTACTTCATTGTGTTTCTTAGTACATGATACCTATATAGTTGATATTCCATGTATTGTTTTATAAGTATTTCTTTCCCATAGAATGTATTATCAATTAAAGGCATGGGTTTTCTTTATTCTTCAAAGTTATAGTCTCAGTATCTAGAATACTGCTAATGACATACAAATCACACAACACATATTGTCAAATGGCCCTGGCTGTTGCAGCTCAGTGGATTGAGTGCAAGCTGTGAACTAAAGGGTCGCCAGTTCAATTCCCAGTGAGGGCACATACCTGGGTTGTAGGCCAGGTCCGGCATAGGGGGCACAAAAGAGGCAATCACACACTGATGTTTGTCTCCCTCTCTTTCTCCTTCCCTTCCCCTCTCTCTAAAAATAAATAAATAAAATCTTTTCAAAAATATTCCCAAATGAAGATAAGAATAAAATAGGGGAATAACAACAGCTACTGTTTGTTGAGGGGGCTCATATGTGCTATGCACTGTGCAAAATGATTTGTATATGATGATAAAAACACATGTTTTATTGTTCATCAATGTGTCTGAGGATGGATCCCAGTGACTGAGAGATCTTTGTTTCCTTAAGGAAATAATAATTGATAGGTCTGAAAGGTTAAAATTCTAAGAGCTTTATGGCCCTGACCTGTGTGGCTCAGTTGCTGTGGTGTTGACCCACAAAGTGAAAGGTCACCGGTTCCATTCCAGGTCCAGACACAAATGAGGGGCAGCCTATATATTTCTCTCTCACACTGATGTTCATCTCTCTTTCTATCTCCCTCCCTAGAAATAAATGGATAAAATATTTAAAAATAATAAAAATAATAGATATTTATCTCACTAAACAATTTTCCATCTTAAAAAAACAAATATAGATCTTAGAAGATCAAGGAACTAGTATTAGGACTTTGGGAGAAAAGAGGCAAGATGAAGGTGAAGGGGTGCTTGAAGAATGGGTCTGGAAAGAAAACAGTGCTTGGAGTCAAATGAAGTATTTTGGAGGTACAAGAAAAATATATGGCAGGGATTATTAAAGGAAATTTTACAATCACCTCACATAAATTCATTCTGCACTATTTCTTTGAGCAAATGTTTTGTAAATTGTTTATTTCACTTTAGTGCCTATGCATTTTCTTCAGTGAGAATGAAGAGAATTGCTGTGACTTTGTCCATGTCAGGCATGAGAAGACAACAGCCTACCAGCATGGACCAGTCAGAAAGAACAATAGAATGATGAATAGAATACAAAATCTGTCCATTGGGAGCCACCTGGTAGTCCATGTTCCCACCTAAAATGGAATTAACTCCATCAGACTCTCAAAAGATGGCATCTTTGATAGCACGCCAGTAGATACCAGGCACTCTTCCACAGCAAGTCAATTGGGGATGTTTTTGGACAGCTGCATTTTTCTCCATATTCACATCCTTTTTACTGATCTGAAAACTGCTTCTCTGTAAGTAGCTTAATGTTATTTAAATAATATGTTTTTAAAGAGTATGTAATGTATCTAACACTAAGGTCCCCTCCTGAACCTTTTTTCTAGAATCCCTGATCATTCTTTCACTTCATGTGACATTTTGTCAGCACAATGAAAACAGCCATATTCCTGGCTATAACAAGGACTCAACAGATAGTTGATAAACAAATTAATCAAAGAGCTTTGGCAAATGCCCCCTATTCTTTTCTAAGAGTCTAATCATTCCTCACCTTAGGGGTCCTTACACTCTGTTTTGAAAATAACAATAAGAATAAACACAGTCTCATATTATCAAAGAAAATTTAATATTCTAGTGCCACCTGAAACAGAAGAGGTGAACCAACTCAACAAGCAATAGGTTTTGTTCTAAATAATGGCAGATAAGTGGTTTTGTGCTAACCACATATTATGAGTTATGACAATTTCTCCATTTCAGTATCTATTTAAAATGTCTGATGGAACATGGCACTTAAAATGGGAAAAACTTGTCCTTTGACATGCTGTGACAGTTGAAAAGCAATAAAGATATTTAGTAATGATGCCACCCTCTCTCAGTTTCCTGAATAAACAACAAAGAACAAGAGCTACCTATCTCTCTCCAGCACTGGTTTTAAGTAGCACATTCTTTCTTGAAACATGGACTTAACAACTACTGATTCACAAAGAAACACATCCATGCCTGATCATGTATTAAAGGATGGTGTCCCTCCTTCTTCATATATAGAACTATCATTGACAAAAGTGATACATAAAGAGCATACATTGGGGTGGGGTAGACTCTCCAAGGATGGAACATGAATGCGAATGTCTTTGCTGGGCACTAAGTCATAGCCCGCACAGAGAAGATAAGTCCGTAACACCCTCAAAGCATTGTGTGTCCTTATGTCAGGAACCCGACATGCTCAGAAAGGATTAGCTTCACTTAGATGATTACAGTGTTAGCTTAAATCTATGAACAGCAAATGCCATTTATCATTTTGATCACACACACACACACACACACACACACACACACACACAATCCTTTTATAGTGGAAAACGAAGAGCTTACCATACTGAGGAATAAACCAAAAGCAACTGAGAAGAGGATCCTGTGAGCCACAAAAGCTCATTTTCATAGTAAGGGGAAATTCATCTGAAACATGGCCCAGCCTCTGCATTTGGCACTCAGAAAGTATGTTCATCTTTGTACCTGCAAAGAGGAGTCACTTAGCTGTAACTAAATTATTACTGTGAGTAGCCAAATCCAGGCTTTTATTCCAAATACAAGCTGGCTTCTGCATGCAGATGTGGGCATGGCAAACATCCACTGGTATCAACAGATTTGCGTGATAACAGGTTCCACAAACCAATACATGTGAATGCCAAACCTGTGAAGGAGACAGTTGGAGAGATGGTATGAAGAGACAAGACACAAGAAAAGGAGAGAGAAGGGATATAACAGGAAATCTCTCTCCCATTCATCTGGTTTTCCCTATTCTCACTCTGTACATCAAGGGTGATAGAACACTTGAGTTTAGTTCTTGCATTTCCCTTCCTCCAGCCTCACCAGACTTCTGGACTATCCTCCACACTAGTCGAGCAAGACAGTTCTTTCTAGACCATGAAGATGGCAATCATTAAAAGTCTCCAATGGCTTACCATTGCCCACAGGATAAAGTGCAAGTGCAAAGTTCCTTACCCACTAGGCCTAACTCCTCTCCAGGGGCTACTATGCCCACAACCTGCCCACTACCAACACACACAGATGGTACATTTCAACCACATATAACTTTTTTCGTTTTCCATAATTGGTCATGTTCTTTCACAATTCCATGTCTTTCAAAATCAGGGGCACTAGATATGAAATTACATTTCCTTACATACATACCTAGTATAATTTACTCATTCCATAGTAATATTAGCTACATGACGTCTTCTCAGATGTTCATGTCTGAGTAGCTTATTTCCACTTATTAAAGATGTTACCACATTAGACTACAGACATCTATGTGTAGAAATAACTTTTTGAACACTTTGAACACCTTGAAAAAATATTATGCAATCTCCAATTTTTTCATTGGCATGGTTTATCATCAGTAAGAAGCCCAGTAATAGTTGTCTGCACTCATCTCAGTCAATTGATTCATTCTGAATCTTTGCAAAATTTCCTTCTGTATTGAAATACTACTGAACTTGTGACAACAGAAATACAAACCGATAACACTATGAAGTTGTATTTTACTGAAGCCTGGTCACTCTGGGGTTCATTCTAGGCTGGCCTTGTATAAGAAAGCTCTACTCCGGAGTACTCACACATATAAATGAGGACTACATCTTTGACCTCACCTCACTTCTGACTCTTAAGAATAACATACATAGCCCTAGGCAGGTACAAAAAGACATGTGGGGATGGGAGCATGGAACTATGATAAATTCAATTTCCATTACACTGAATTTAAAGAAGCAGGTAAATATTTCCAAATGTGGATAAGTCCATTAGACTTAAGCAGCCACAATCTTTGGAAGCTTCGGGCACAGTAGGGGAATGTATGGCTCTAGAACACAAGTAAATTTCTGCTTTACTGTTTTAGATGAACTGGCTGTTATTTGATTACATTACTAAATCAAATTCAAAATAATGAGATGCACACACACACACCATGTACCATATACTGAAATTGTGAAGCCGTAAAATAAATACTTAATAATTCACATCATTCAATAGGCAAAATATTTTATAAACTTATACACAAAATTAAAACCAACTGCTTTCCCTGCAAACTACTCTTCTGAATTATAGATTTTCTTTTAAAGATACTTATACCCCATACAGAGGATGCCCTTACCCATGACGCCATCCTCCTGATTTTGAAAAATAATTCTAATGGGTGTTTAGAGACTGAGAGATATAACAAGCATGCCTGTGAAATGGTCTCATTAGGAGAATATTATCAAAACACAGTTAGAATAATGAGAAGGACAATTTAAGAGTTAGGAGGAGAGAGAGCAAATGAGTTCATACTGGCATCTTGTTGAGGCATAAACTGATTTTTAGAAAAATAAAATATTAAGGTGGTGGTAAAAAAAAAGATGGAATCACGTGACACTATTGCTTGGGAAATACAGAATACTTTCTAAGCAGGAGGAAAATGCCTGACAGGGAGAAATACCAAAAATGGGACTGGATTTGAAAGGTTCATGAAGAACAGTTTTATTTTCTATTGAACAAAGAAGTAAAAAACATACAAAATATGAAACCTTTAAAAGCTTACATGATGGAATTTAGAAATGGAAGGAGATCTTTGTGACTACAATTTCTTTTTTTAAATATTTGAGTTATTTATTTTTAGAGAGAGAGGAGGGCGGGGAGAAAGAGAGGGAGAGAAACATCATTGTGTGGTTGTCTCTCATGCGCCCCCTACTGGAGACTTGGCCCACAACCCAGGCATGTGCCCTGACTGGGAATCGAGCCAGCAACTCTTCGGTTCACAGGCTGGCCCTCAATCCACTGAGACACACCAGCCAGGGCTTGTGACTACAACTTCTACAGTTAAATTTGATCAGGAGTGTTTTACAGTGAACTATAATGATGTTACTAAGCTTTACAATCCTCTGCTACCATTTGTGAATATGATAAGAAAAAAACCATGTTGCTTATTGGTATACAATCAATCAGCCCTCCTTATGTAACAATCACAGAAGTCACCAGAGAACACAGTACTATTCAACTGTGTGACATGAGAAATGAAGCCCATTTAG
Organism: Phyllostomus hastatus; assembly: GCF_019186645.2. Classification (NCBI taxonomy): domain Eukaryota; kingdom Metazoa; phylum Chordata; class Mammalia; order Chiroptera; family Phyllostomidae; genus Phyllostomus; species Phyllostomus hastatus. The sequence continues at coordinate 2,945,274 of NW_025333841.1, read as the reverse complement.
AGCTTGAATTAGACATCAGGCATGACATGTAGGCATAAGTAACTGTCTTAAGAATCTTCTAAAAATATGGTTAGCAGAAAAATCAAGCATAAAACTAAAAAAAAATGTCTGAAGTGGTCATAATAAAAACATGTTACAGTATCTACACTGTAAATATAGTATAAGTGACATGAAAACCTGAAGAAACCACTTGTTCACGACATGAGAGTGAGGGCACCAATGACCCTCTTTGTTACATTATCGATGTCACAGGTTTCTAAGATTTTTCTCCTGAATGAAGCAATGATATGAAGAGTTCTAAAAACCAAGCAATACATAGTAAGATAAGATTTTCAATCACTTTGTATCAAATGGTCCTTACAGTTCCTGAAGAAAATGTTTCTACTTGTCAAATGGTGGTTGAAACTCAGTTCTCTGGTTATCTATTTTTTCTACTTTTCGATCTTGGCATTATGTTAATTGATTCATTCATTCCCTTGTTCTACCACTTGTTGAAAGACTAGGACATGTCAGACACTATGTTTTTCACATGGTATCCAATAGTGAACACAACAAAACTCATGTTCTCATACCTCCCATTTTTGGTTCATATACTACAGTAAACATCTACTACACTGGTTTTCACAATACAACTTTATGGCCTTGATGCCAGGCTAGGAGCTTGAGCAATACTAGGAGACATAGTTAAAAATACAGACACTGGATTTCACACATACAGATTTCACTTAGGTAGGTTTGGGATGGAGTATGGATGGCAATTTATACTTTAACAAAAACCATTCCAAGCATGTGAACTTTCAAGTCCAAACTCATGGCTGGGAACTAGTCTAGTGCACAATGATACCTGATTTTGTAGGATAAAACAAAGCATAGGTTCATTCTGGTATGTCACAGGGGCTGAGGGCCAGGGCAAGTCCTGTGTGCTCCACTGTTAGGGAGTGCAGCAGGGGACTTGAATGAGCACAGTGTACTTGACTGGCGGTGGGGGATTCATGTAATCACAGTACCAGAGAGTACACAAGTAACACAGAGCAGATCGAAATCGATCAAGCCAAGAAACACAGGCAAGATATATCTTTTCAAAAGCTTGGAGGATCTGGGATAATTCACCCTGACTGGTGTGGCTCAGTGGATTGAGTGTGATCCTGGTGAAACAAAGTATCACAGATTCAATTTCCCGTCAGGGCACATGCCTGGGTTGCAGGCCAGGTCCCCATTAGGGGGTATGTGAGAGGCAACCACACATTGATGTTTCTATACCTCTATTTCCCCCCTTCCCCTCTGTCTAAAATTAAATAAATCAGTTTTTTAAAAAAGAGGGGCAATTCAAGATCATAGAGGAAAAGAGCCAGAGGACAAACACAGGCAAGAGGTCAGGAGGAGAGGGGGAGAAATTTCCAATGTAGTGTACCTGTTTAACTCAGTATTTTGTCTCATAGTGCCTCATGGATTAATCTTTGTGTGGTTAAATCACAAGCCAGACAATTTCCTTGCCACCAAAATATAATTTACCCATTGTGAAACTGCCTTCAGTATAATTATTCACTACCTACAATTCAGGAAACATTACAGAAACCATTTAACGGAAGTGCAGACTGGAATCTATGAATACTCTCTTGCAGATTAATAATGGTCTTGGAGACAGGGTTTAGTATTCCCTTTCATTGTGGGCTTTGACCACAGATACACAACGGGTCACATTTACTGAGCAGTCCCCAGATCCTGGACCTGTATACTGTTTCCTGTGCAATAACTCATGTAATCCCAGAAACTGCTTTCTGTATTAAGTACTTATTACCCACATTGAAAGATGGGTTAACGGGTCCATTGTAAGTGCTAAGTTGCAGACACAAGACTCAATTCTAGAATTGTGAAGTTCAAGAGCTCATACTTGAAAGATAACTCAACACAAATCTATTCTACTTTTTGGAATATAGAGGGGAGAAAAACATTTCCTTACCCATTTAATTCAAAACTCCATATTCTCACTTTCTGGCCTGCCTTGAAATAATATATTTAATGTTAAAAATAGTACAAAAGGTGTGAAATTATATCTGTGATTGCATATTATCTGGAAATAAAGATAATAGTTTAACCTTAAAGTTATGTAATGAAGCATTTATATAAATATGAGTAATTAAATTTTAGATTCTTAAACTTCATTGAAGTTAGATAGAGGACATTAGAGGGATGATCTCTCCTATCAGTAAGACTTTACCTGTGTATTTAGAGCTTAGAAATCTCTCCTCATGGGCTATATTTCCAAGATTAGAAATCATACTTTTTAAAATCCTTTCCTATAAAACCAGACAAGTAATCATCACATATCTGAGCTTCAGAGGCTAGTCATTACATTTTGATTTACTATATATGGAACCCAAAACTCATACAGGTAACGTTAAGTAAATTAAGCAAAAAAACAACAACAACAACAACAAAAAACAAAACAAAACCCACACACAATTAAAGCCATACCAGTTAGTGCCAGACAGAGATTCAAGCCCAGCATTCTGCCCACTCACCCTAAACTTCCTCCCAGGTCAACAGACTATGATAAAGAGGTGAACATCAATTTTGCCCTGGCTGGCGTAGCTCAGTGGATTGAGCGCAGGCTGCGAACCAAAGTGTCGCAGGTTCGATTCCCAGCCAGGGTACATGCCTGGGTTGCAGGCCATAACCCCGAGCAACTGCACGTTGATGTTTCTCTCTCTCTCTCTCTATCTCCCTCCCTTCCCTCTCTAAAAATAAATAAATAAAGTCTTTAAAAAAAAGAGGTGAACATCAATTTTAATGATGAGTAAAGACAACATAAATGATAACAGATCAGAATCTACTTGTTTCTCAAAATTAATAACATAAAGGTTTATAATGGCCTTATAGCATTTATCAAATGAATAGCCAAAGTTAACAGACTTTCACTGGGTAATTTTTATCAAAATGGCATTATTTATTAATATGTATGGGTCATTATTCACCCAATTTGTGGATTATGAATTTTAAAATTAATGATTCAGTCAGCATTGCTTTGACAATGCTGATGCACCACACCTGCAGTTTGATCAGATGACAGATAGGAGCTCTTAGTTGTCACTATTTGAAGCACAAAACATTTACAGTTGGGTAGACTTTTTACCACAGTAGAAATTATAATCTCCGGCAGTTTAAATGAGTGAATTTTGAGTGGTACATATGGAAAATAGTATATTTATAGCTGTGTGGATGTGATCAATACAAACACAATATGGTACTATTTTGCTCTTGTAAAATAAGCCAAGGTTGATATTGAAGCACAGAAGTAAACGCATTCATTTTTGTAGAAATTTATTTTTACTAGCTTGCGATGTAAGCGCATTCATACAAAAATTAAGAATTTAAAATGTTATTATATAAAAAATACTAGTAGTGGTGCATCAATATTTTATGTAAATTTTTTAAATTTAGTATATGTGTAATTTTCAAAGAGAATCTTAGTAAGTGATACAAATATTAAACTTTCAAATTATAAAGCATATGTGGTGGGAAACAATTCAGTAAAATGTACACTTCTCTAAATCATAGGCAGCCTTCAATCCCTTTAAGAATTGAATTTTGCTTTTTCTATGCTTTGGCACTCTATTCATTATTTTTCTATTTTTTATCTTTGTTGAATTTTTTCCCATTACAATTTAGTCCCTTATATCCCCCTCCCCCCAGAAATCACCACACTGTTGTCCATGTCCATGAGTCCTTTTTCCTTTTGCTCAATCCCTCAACCCTCTAATGCCTCCCCACTACCTGTACTCCTGTGCTCCATCTATGAACCTGTCCCCATGTTCCTTCTTAGTTCAGTTTGTCTATTAGATTCCACATGTGAGTGAAATCATTCATTATTTGTCTTTCTCTGACAGGCTTATTTCACTTAGCAAACTGTTCTCGAGGTCCACCCATACTGTTGCGAAGGGTAAATTTTTCTTCTTTCTAATGGCCAAGTAGTATTCCACTGTGTAAATGCCACTCACCTATTCATGGGCAATTGGGCAGCTTCTATATCTTGGCTATTGTAATGAACACAGCAATGAACATAAGGGTGCTTACGTTCTTTCCAATTAGTGTATTGGGTTTCCTTGGATATATTCCCAGAGGTAGGATCACTGGGTCAGAAGGCAGACCTTTTTTGAATTTTTTGATGTATCTCCATACTGCTTTGCACAGTGACTACACCAGTCTGCATTCCCACCAACAGAGCGAGAGGGCTCCCTTTAATCCACATCACTGTTGTTTTTCCACAGCATTTGTTGTTTGTGATTTATTGATGATGGCCATTCTAGCAGGTGTGAGATGGTATCTCATTGTGGACTGAATGTCCATCTCTCTGATGATTAGTGACATTGAGCAGTTTTTCACATGTGTCTTGGCCATCTGTGTGCCCTCTTTGGAGAGGGTCTATTCAGGTCCTTTGCTCATTTGTTAACTGGGTTGTTTGATTTTTGGGTGTTGAGTTTTGTCAGTACTTTATAAATTTTGAATATTACCCCTTATCAGATGATTTGGCAAATATGTTCTCCCATTCAGTGGGTTGTCTTTTCATTTACTTGATGATTTCCTTTGCTGTGCAAAAGGTTTTTTTTTTTTGTATGCTGTATTCCCATTTGTTTATTTTGTCTTTTGTTTCCCATGCCTGGGGAGATACATCCAATAAAATATGACCAATGCCCAAAAATTTGCTGCCTATGTTTTCTAAGATTTTTATGGTTTCAGGTCTAATATTCAAGTCTTTGATCCATATTGAATTTATTTTTATCTGTGGTGTATGAAGGTGGTCTAGTTTCATGTTTCTGCATGTATCTGCCAAATTTTCCCAATTCCATTTAATAAATAGACTTCTTTAGTCCATTGTATGTGCTTGCTTCCTCTATCGAATATTAATTAACTATAAAGGTGGGAGTTCATTTCTTGGCTCTCTATTACACTGTATTGATCTATGTGTCTATTTCTATGCCACAACAAGGCTGGTTTGATTACTATGACCTTATAGAATAGTTTGATATTAGGTAGCATGATTCCTCCAACTTTTTTCTCCTTTCTCAGGATCGGTGTTGCTATACAGGGTGTTTTGTGGTTCCATATAAATTTTTCAAATAGTTCTTCTAGATCTGTGAAGTGTGTTATTGGACTCTTGATAAGAATTGCATTGATTCTATAGATTGCTTTGGGTAGTACAGACATTTCACTGATGTCAGTTCTTCCTATCCATGGAAACGGTATGTGTTTCCACTTATTTGTATCTTTTTTTTCTTTTTTTGATATATTTTGTTGATTATGCTATTACAGTTGTCCCATTTCCCCCCTTCACTCCCCTCCACCCTGTACACCCTCTCCCACACACTTCCCCCCTCCTTTAGTTCATGTCCATGTGTCATACTTATGAGTTCTTTAGGTTCTACATTTCCAGTACTATTCTTACCCTCTCCCTATCTATTTTCAACCTACATTCTATGCTACTTATTCTCTGTACCTTTTCCCCCTCTCTCCCCCTCCCACCCCCCTGCTGCTAACCCTCCATGTGACCTCCATTTCTGTGGTTCTGTTCCTGTTCTAGTTGTTTGCTTAGTTTCTTTCGGTTTTGCTTTAGGTGTGGTTGTTCATAATTGTGAGTTTGCTGTCCTTTTTACTATACATGTTTTTTTCTTTATCTTCTTTTCTTAGATAAGTCCCTTTAACATTTCATAAAATAAGGGCTTGGTGATGATGAACTCCTTTAACTTGACCTTATCTGGGAAGCACTTTCTCTGCCCTTCCATTCTAAATGAGAGCTTTGCTGGATAGAGCAATCTGGGATGTAGGTCCTTGTCTTTCATGACTTGGAATATTTCTTTCCAGCCCCTTCTTGCCTGTAAGGTCTCTTTGGAGAAATCAGCTGACAGTCTGATGGGAACTCCTTTGTAAGTTACTGTCCCCTTATCTCTTGCTGCTTCTAGGATTCTCTCCTTCATTTTTACCTTGGCTAATGTAATTATGATGTGCCTTGGTGTGTTTCTTCTTGGGTCCAACTTCTTTGGGGGCTCTCTGAGCTTCCTGGATTTCTTGGAAGACTATTTCCTTTGCCAGATTGGGGAAGTTCTCCTTTATTATTTGTTCAAATACGTGCTCAATCTGTTGCTTTTCCCCTTCCCCTTCTGGTACCCCTATAATTCGGATATTGGAACGTTTAAAGATGTCCTGGATGCTCTTAAGCTTCTCCCCGATTTTTTGAATTCTTATTTCTTCATGCTTTCCTGCTTGGTTGATTCTATCTTCCTTCTGGTCCACTGTATTGTTTTGAGACCCAGTTTCCTTCCCTTCACTATTGGCTCTCCTCCGTGTATCTTCCTTCATCTCTTTTATGGTAACCTGCATCTTTTCATCTAATTTGCACCCAAAATCAACCAATTCCATGAGCTTTCTGATCACCAGTGTTTTGCACTGTGCATCTGATAGATTGGCTATTTCTTAGTCACTCAAAAGGATGAGTCCTGGGGGACTGATCTGTTCTTCTGTTGGAAACATGTCTCTCCCTGTATCTCCTTTTTTCTTTCTTTTTTTTTTGGTTTGGTCGCTCTTGTAACGGTGGGGGGCAGAACCTTAGGTGTTCACCGGGCTGGGCACCCCAGTCACTAGATTGTGACGTTGTATGTGGGGGCGGGGGGCGGGAGCGGGAGCGGGGACAGGAGGGAACAATGGTGGTAGTTCCATTCTCCTGGGATCTCAGTCCCTTTCTGGGATTCTGAGCTGTGAGCTCTGCCCTGGTCCACAATCACCACTTCACTGGATCCGCCAGCCGCAGCTTGCATACTCAGGGTCCACCGCTGCGTTCTTTCATGCCCCAGATGGCTTACGCGCCGAATTCGCACCAAGTTTTCCCCGACCTCCATGCGCCACCGACCGTGCCGGCCTGGCTCGTCCTCTCCTACCAGTCTGGATGTACGGGTCTACTTCAACTTCTTAGCTGTCCGACTTCCATTCAAATAAATCCTCTATCAGTTCTAGGTGTTATTCTAGCTCTAAATTGTTGTTGTTCTATTCTTGGTTGTGCGTGGAGGTACGGTGCATCCACCTATTCCTCCGTCTTGCCAGAAGTCTCCACTTATTTGTATCTTGTTCGATTTCTTTCTTCAGTGTCTTTTAATTTTCTGAGTACAAATATTTTTTACACTTGTGGTTAGGTTTATTCCTAGGTATATTTAAGCAATTGTATATGGGATTGTTTTCTTAATTTCCCTTTCTGTTAGTTCATTATTGGCATATAAAAATGCAAATACCCGTATTTTATAATATAGGTATTACAAAAATACTTGTCTATAAATTGAGATTTATTATGCCCACAGTACATTGTCATTATAGGCATGTATAATCCACATCCTTATTTTTCCTTCTAAAAATCTAAGCAAAAAAGTACACATTATACGCAGCAAAATACAGTGATTTCTAGATATGAATTTTGTATCCTGCTACCTTGCTAAATTCATGTATGTGTTCTAGTAGTTTTGGGGGGAGTTCTTTCTGAATAGTATCATTTCATCTGCAAGTGAAGACAGTTTTACTACTTTCTTTCCACTTCTTTCAGCACCATTTGTGGAAAAGACTATCTTTGCTCCGTTGTATTACTTCTGCTCTTTTGTCAAATACCTGTTGACTAGATTTATGTAGGTCTGTATCCATGCTCTCTATTCTGTTCCATTGATCTCGTTGTTCATTGTTATGCCAATACCACACTGTCATGATAGCTTTATAATAAGTATTGAAATCAAGTACTGTCTGTCTTCCAAATTTGTTGTTCTCTTTCAATATCTGTCTCTCTATATTAGTGTTAGAATTAGTTTGTCAATATCCACAAAAAATAACTTGGTGGGATTTTGACTGAGATTGCATTACATCTATAAATCAAGTTGGGAAGCACTCAAATCTTGACACTATTGCATTTTCCTTTACAATAAAATGGAATCTCTCCATTTCTTTAATTTTTTATTTTGTTCATCACAGTTTTGTAGTTTACCTCATATAGATCTTCTATGTATTCTGTTAGATTTATAACTAAGTATTTACTTTTTATTTTCAGATTCCACTTATTCAAGGCAAGTATATAAAAAGCGATTCACTTGTGTACAGTAACCTATATCAATAACCTTGTTACAGTCACTTATTAATTCCAGGAGGGTTTTTTTTTCAATTATTTCAGATTTTCTATAAAGGTAATCATGTCTTCTGTGAAGACAGTTTTATTTATTCCTACCCAATGTGTATATCCCTTTATTCCCTTTTCTTGTCTTTATTAATTCACTAGAAGTATGAAGTGGAAAAGCAGTGGTAAGAGGGGACTAATGTGATATTTTATCTTATATAATGTATTTAACTCATTTTCTTATTGGTTGTTCTAGATTTTCTGACCATCATCCTAAATTATCAGAATCACTTTCATTGTTATACTGAAATGATCACAGAGAGATAAAGGATACTGCTATATATCTGTATTCCCTTACTTGCCTTTTCAGATATCGTTACACGTATTACATCTATAAACATTGCAAGCATTGTACAACATTATTACTTTATAAGATTTTATATGTTTTAAAGAAGCTCAGACATGACAATAAAAACAACTAAATAATTATGTTCCTATTGTGTTGAGCTATCATTTGCAGTAATTTTCTTACCCAATACAGCTAGCTGTGCATCTACCACTACCTGGAAACTCTCAGACAGCTGCTAGTTTCTCAGGTTTGAAGCTGAATTTTGTGTTCTGAACAAACCCAGGTCTTTGCTCTTAAGGCACGCTGTGGCCACCCACATCATTGAAGGTAGTCTTTTTCACTTAACAACAGCTAATCACCAGTGTTAACCACATTAACTAAATATCTTCACAGCAACATCTAGATTAGTGTTTGAATTATTAACTTGGGACTAAAGCCTAGCCAAATTGATTCTGGTGCCTTGCACTTACTTCTGAGGGTTTTTTTTGTTATTGTTTTCATTCTTTTCTGTCTTTGTTGTTCAGATTTCATAATGACTGGTCTGTCTTCAAAATCACTAATTATTTCTTCTGCCAGTTAAACCCCTTGTTGAGCCCCAAAAAAATGTAATGAATTTTTTACATTTCAGTTATCGAACTTTTCAATTAAAGAATTATTTTGTTTTTTTTTATTATTTGGAATCTGTTTATTAATGTTCTCAGTTGGATGTGATAATGTTGTCATATTTTCAATTACATCCTTATTCATCATTTCCTTAGTTCATTCAATATATTAAAAAGTGGCTACTTTGAAATCCTTTTTTTTTTTTTAATCTGACATCTGGTTATTCTGGTAAACAATTTGTGTCTCCTGCTTTTTAGTTTTTCCAGCATGTAGATTCATAATTTCCTATTTTCTTTTCAGGTTTTACAATTTTTGTTGGAACATGGACATTCTACATAATATGTTATAGCAAGTATGGATATTAGTCCACTCCATCCTCTCCTGAGCTTTTTATTGCTATTTACTTTTTTTCTTTAGTTAGTGGCTGGCAGAGTTATTTTAATAAAGTATATTTACCCCAGAAATGTCAAGCCTGAGATGTTACGCTTCAGAGTACACACCCTTAAGTATGCCCACGATCTCCCTCAGATGACACTGGATTGGCAAAGTTAAGTTTACAGATGTCTCTCCTCACCCACCCCCAACAGTTGAACTCTACTAATCACCAGCTAATTGCTCTGTTATTTTCAATAATGTCCTTGGAAATAAATTGCTCCACAAGTTAATTTAAGCAAAGGTAGTCTCTTTTAAAGATATAGATTGTAGGATCAGTGTTACAGCATTTGTTCTGACAACAGGAGGGATCCTCCCAACATTCTCTTTCCCAATTGTCTCTAGAATATTAGTCAGCATATGGCAGAACCTGTATATCAAATAGATCTACTTATCTCCTCTGAACTGCTCTAAAACAGGAGCTCCAAACTGGGGAGCTGCTTAAGTGTTCATGATATTCCAAAAAAATCACCCAGAGGACCAGCAGATGCCGACATGTCATTTGTTCCTCACATTACAAGGGAGTGCATCTATGGCTGGGAAAAGTGCACATGCATAAACAATGACAACTTCACTGTAGTAGTCAGTGGGGGCAGTAGATGCACTTGAGTGAGCATGTGTGCTGTGTGGATGTCACATTCAAGATGACCGAGAGTATAGGGCAACTGATCTGTATCAAATCTTGCAGCAAGCTTGTACATTCCTCCATGGAAGCTATTGAGATGATTCAGAAAGCTGCAGCTCTGGGCAACTGGTGAAAGGCAGCTTCATCAGGACAATGCACAGCTGTTGCAGAGTTTCATGGCATCTCATGCAGAGTGTTTTTGTGAAACATCAAACCACCCAGGTGACTTACCCCCCCACAGCCCAGATTTGGTACCCTGTAACTTCTGGCTTTTCCCAAAAGTAGTATCACCTTTCAAAGGGAAGAGTTTTCAAACCATCAGTGAGATTCAGGAAAATATGACAGAGGAGCTGATGGAGACTGGGAGAACTGTGTGAGATCCCAAGGTGCCTACTTCGAAGGGGAATGAGGTGTCATTGTCCTGTATACAATGTTTCTTTTATCTTGTATCTTCCCCAATAAATGTCTCTATTTTTCATATGACATAACAGGCTACCTTCTAGACATACTTTGTATATATCATAGTAAAATATTAGGATTTATGTGGTGTGCTAGCTCCCCAAGATACGTGAAGGATACCACCCTGTTTACAATAAAGTAAATCCCATTAGTAGAAATCTCCACCCAGGTACAAGCCTCATTCACAAAAATGAACCAAGGAGTATCACCAGACATCTGAGGAAACACATGGATATATGCAAAACAAAAACAAAGTCAAATGAAAACAATTAGTCTAGAAAAACAAAGAAAAAGATTAAAAATAACTTCAAGAAGATCTATAATTATTTTGCAAAGAGAGGTATAAGAAGATGGAATATCGATAAATTGAAAACAAAGAGATCTGGAAAAGGAAAAATGAGAAGTAAGGAAAGAGGGCTCATCAGTTAAAAATATATTTACCAATGAAAATTTCAATACAAGCACCATAATAAATTTAAGCAAATATCTAAAAAGGAGAACAAAACAACAATTTGTTTTATAGCTTCAAATTAGAACTAATAAGAGTTCTACAAAGGGAGAATAGAATATATGAATAGAAAATATTCAGTAAATAATAGAAGAGATTTTCTCAAAGCAAAAATACAGAACTATTCAGGTCAAAGGGGCCAGAACAATAAAACTTCAGACTCTTTCTTATGAATATAATTCTAAAATGATATAACAACAAAGTAGCAACAAAACTCACTCTGAGCAGTAGGGTGGGTTTAAATGATGACCCAGACACAAATAAAACAATAAGCATCATATTGAAATCAAATTCTACACCAATTATGCTTGATGCTAAAAATCAATTAAAAATGTATAAAGAACACATGGACAAAGCCAAAGTGGGGGTAAGATCAAGGGTGGGAGGTGGGGGGAAGTGGTGGGACAAAAATGGAGACAACTTTACATGAGCAACAAAAGAAAGAAAGAAAGAAACTGTTTCATGTTTGGGGAGGAAAATGTGTGTGCAAGAGAAATTTTATTCTGAATAGACTATTGAATTGCAAAGCAGAATAAAGAACTTTTCAGTCAGCAGGGACTTGAAAGTTTGTGTACAGTGTATTTCAGAATGTTACTTGAGGATTTACTTTGAAGAAGAAAAAAGGAATAAACTAGGAAGAAGAGGACACTGGGGTTCAACAAAACAACACTAGAAATTATAGGATTATGGCTCTTCAAGGGTCCTACACAACCAACAATCCAGCTAAAAGCAGGACAGGGAATTCAGGATTAAAGATTCTAAGATATAAAACAAACTGATAGAGCAGATACAAAAATGACTGCTATTTTAGAAGAATTTGAGGTTATGGTAAAATCAATTGTGGTTTATGAAAAATCAGGATCCAATTGAAATTGGCTCTTGAAACACTCTCTTAGAAGTTGCTAAGTAACTGTGACACTGCACAAGCAGAGATAGAAGTGTGGTCTTAAACATACCATTTGACTATACAGTGAACTTCATTTACAGGTTTGTAATAATGTAAATTGATTTTCACTATTTTTTCCATTTTAGAGTTTTGGACAAGCCACAGATATTGTAATCATGGTTATAGAACACAATGAAACCATTATCAACTTTGAGAACGTGAAGATGGAAAGATAACAGATAAAGACTGGAAGGTAGAGAAGGTAAAATGGATGGTGGAAAAAATAATATCCTTCTCCTGAAAAGGAGAAACTCCAGAAAAATTAAGCAGTCTATTTAATGTGTCAAGTTTCAGATGATATAATATAACCATATATATTGGGAGGAAGGAGATAGAAAAAGTGAGTGATATAATATACATGAGCTAAACTCCTAACATTTACAAGTGGGAAAACAAACAACAGTTAAGGCTATATCGGCCACTGTTTTAAGGACTTCACACACTTTAAAACATTTATTTCTCATAGTGGTCCTATAATGAACTTGCTATTTTTTCACTGTTTTACACATAAAGAAACAGGCATAGAGAAATAAAATAACCCACTCAAAGTCACAAAGCTGGAGGGGTGGTAAAGCCATTTTTACACCTAGACAAGTTGGTTCCATGGTTCATGTTTCTAACCTACATGCAAATTGCTTCTTACAACAAGTTTAGACAATGTTTAAAGTTGATAAATAAAAAAAAATTGAGTACTGAATTCCATTATATTATATACTCTGACAATCTTATTCATGGATCATTTGGGCCAATTAATATAATAAGTAAAGTTTGTATAACAGGGCAATTTTCTGCTTTTTAAACAAATAAAAAATAACACTCACTGGTATATATAAAGTTATATAGGTGTATCACACAACAATTACTCACTTAAATGTCATGTAAAACTGTGAAACGAAAAAAAATAGCTGAATGGGAATGTGTAAAAATACTGTACTAGGTGGATAACCATAGAGATGAGGAGTCAATGGAGACATGTACACATGCTTCAGAAATTCAATCAGAGAAGCTTGGTGAGTAGTTTGTGGCCCCTCATCCTTGGCCACTCTTGCCTTAATTTTCTGCCTGACAGTTACAAATCTCCACTGAAGACTAACAGCAAGCATCGCTATACCCTTCAGTGTTATCCTGGCCTATGAACCAAGACATGGTGGGGTCATATGCTACTCAGAGGTTTGGTTACAAAAGGCAGAAACTGAGACTAACATTAGCAATAGTGAAGTTAAACATGACATTCCCATAGGAAAATGCTGTTATAGAAACCACACTACTGTCTTTCAGTAGATCCAACATAGTCATTTGCCTCTAAATTTCAAACAGATTGCTGTTTCTTTGAGTGAGCTGCACAAAAAAAATAGCTGGCTTCTGTTTTAAAGCTATGTAGTATAACTAAAAATGGTTTTTACAATTTTAATTTATTACAAATGAGTTTGGGAATAGCAGATATCTCATGTTCCATTTATGGGCTGAATTCATTAAGTGGAATGACAGGTACTACTTAAATTGTTATATCCCTATTTTTTCCTTTTATTTCCTGAGTTCCATAAATAAATTCATGTAAAATAAATGGGAAAAAAGATGTAAATTCTCTGTAATCTTTCCTTTGTGCCTTTTATTAAAAACTGTACACTCCTATCATTCTATGACACATAATATAATTTAGGTAGGAAGGCATGATAGAGAATGATGTATTGGTGAGGGGTGGATGAGATGATACAATACTAAGTAGATAAAAAATGTTAGTTTACACTTTAGATAAAGATAAAGAAGTTTAGGGATAGGGACAGATAAAAAGTTGGGATGATGACTAGACAGCTTGAGAGACACACTATTAGAATGATAATACATAATGGAAAGATAGTAAGAGAGAAGCTGATAAAGTGATGGAGGAGCGTAGACAGAAATGAATGAAGATACAAATACACAGAGACATTTATACATTCACTCAACAAATATTCATTGTATCACTATTAAATGCCAGTCACTATATGGGGCATTAGAGACACAGTGGGTGGGGGGAAGGACTTATGTTCCCTGTCCTTGTTGAGCTCAGAGTTAGACATATTATTCTCAGGATGATAGCTACTACGAAGCACCTTTTTAAATCAAGGGATAAGAAAGGGTTGCAGATACAAGTTTGGGAAGGGATGTCAGTAAAACCCCAAATAAAGAATAAAGAAAAGTACATGATATGATATTATACAGACACCTATAGAGATAAATAGTTGTTGCAGAGCAGAATTAGGTAAATGAATAAATGCAAAAGAGAAAAGAGAAATTGCCCTTGGCTGGTGTATCTCAGTGGATGGAGTGCTGGCCTGTGAACCAAAGGGTCGCTGGTTCCATTCCCAGTCAGGGCACATGCCTGGTTGGGGGCCAGGTCCCCAGTAGAGAGCATGAGAGAGGCAACCACACACTGATGTTTCTCTCCCTCTCTCCTTCCCTACCCGCCTCTCTAAAAATAAATAAATAAAATACTTTTAAAAATTGAAGAGTATCAAATAACCAAAGAATGGTCGAGAAAGGCAATTAATGTTAAATAAATAAGTGCAAAAATGAAGAAATACAGACATAAATAAATCCACGCTGTGGTGGTGATTTATATAAAACCTAAAAGTCTGGAGAAATTTATGAATGGTTCATTCAGAAGGAAGTTTCAAGCACTCGCTATATTTGTAGGCCTTCATATATTATTATGTCTTTCATTCGTATAAGAACACATGAAGCCAGTGTCTCTCCAGAACAAATACAATTAATATTTCTAAACAGAATTCACATGAAAATAAATCATTACAAAGTGTTTAATTTGAGAAACAACTTTTGCTGTACAACTGTTTCTTCATATGCAATGCATTTTTAATCCATTTCCAAAAGCAGAATCCGATAGTAATTATCTCCCAGAGTTATTGGCTTGTAAAAGCTCCTTAAGCATCCAGAGTCCAATAATATGTTGGCTGCTCCCTATTTTTAGCCATCATTAATGGTTGCTTAGCAGCCCCAGAAACTCCTTTGTCAGAAACCAGTATCTCATTGTGGGTGTCACTGGAAAAATATGTTGCCTACAAATTCTCACCCAGCAAGGAAGCCCATGAGGGAGAACTGGCAAGACGGCCTAGAAAGCAATGTGCCCTGTCAAACAGGGAGATAAATGAGACACGAAATGAGAAGAAACTTAGAAGTTCTTTATTTTAGCTCTAACACCTTCTAATGATGCAATGATGGGAAAGGGGATAGACAAATGTACATTACATGTGTGATGACAAATTCTTCCAATAATATGCAAAAGGCCTGAGTGTGTAGGGTGCCTTGTTTTACCTAGGCAATCAAACTTCCCATTCATTCATTCATTTATTAACCACTTACCAAGAATATATACAACAGAAATCGTACTATACCATGCACTTGAGACCAATACTTGATTAAAAACATTGGCTAAAACTAGAAATCATTTTAAAAATGGCATATATGTACCCTAGGCACATTAGCATTAAATCATAAAACTATACAATTAATGCCCTGGCTGTAATAGCTCAGTGGGTTGAGTGTCAGACTGTGAAGCAGAGGGTCACTGGTTTGATTCCCAGTCAGGGCACATGCCTGGGTTGCGGGCCTGGTCCCCAGTAGGGGGCACATGAGAGGCAACTACACATTGATGCTTCTCTCTCTTTCTCCTTCCCTTCTCCTCTCTCTAAAAATGAATAAATAAAATTTTTTTAAAAAACTATATAATTTCTGTTTCTTGACATAGGGTGAAGCCTATACACTGAGTGTCAGTCCTCTGTGCACCTTTCTCATGGTCCTTATTCCAGAAACCACATGATACACCCTCATCTCTGACATCAAGTTTCACTGTCTTTGAAATATAGAGAAATTTGAGTATATTTATTAGGGAATTAAGGTGCAGGATGCTTCTGCATTTTTATGTGTTCCAATCTCTCCTGCAAAACTAATTTCAAAGCAATTTTGTTGTATAACTTGTCTCTATCAACTCTTCCCAGAAGCATTTGATTTAGATTTCAAAGGATGGCTCTGTTTTAAGGTTTGTATTAATTAGGTTTTGTAACATTTAATTAAATTAAATTTGTACAATAATAAGTATACTCAGGAGAGAGATGTTTGGAAACAAACATCAATGGCTTTCAGTAAGCAGGAAACTCAGCAGGTGGAACCAGATATATACAAATGGGTAAACTATTAGTTGTGAATTTTTATTGTGCCTTAGAATACCAATGACTGTGTCTTACAGTCATTGGAATAAAAAATATTATTTCTCCAGGAATAGGTCAGCTGAGAAAGTTAAAACTCCCTGTGCCGGTCATTGTACCAATGCTTGTGTGCATGAACTTGTAAGCCTCTGTTCTCTGGGAAAAAAACAACATTAAAATGAAATTTCAAAAATGCCTTCTTTATACAGCTGAGGTACCTTTCAATCCTTGCTCTCTCTTTAACTCACGCTGTGGCAATTGTCAGTTATTTTCTCTCCCAGACACAATTTTGCAGAGAGTGAAACTCTTAAGACATATCTTGCTAAAGTACTTTGCCACTTTCTGATTCTAAAAGCTGATTTTTGGAGTTTTAGAGTTGGTATACCTTTTTTTTTATTAAGATACTTATTAAATCATTCATACTGACATTTTCTTGTTTAGGATTAAGATTCAACATCACTTTGATAATTTTATACTATTCGTCTGGAAATAGAAAAAATGTATTACTTGCGAATGACCTGTGACAATATAATATAATGGAAGGAGCAATGAATCAGAAGTCAAAAGACTAGGAATTGAATTTCAGCTCTGACAATTTATATCTTTGCATTCATGGAGTAATGCCATTGACATTTTCAGATTTCAGATAACCTCTTTGCATAGGACAACCCTTGATGTGTAAAAAATCTATATCTTAGAAACTTAAAGCAAAAAATAATTTTTTTGAACATTCTATTGAGGAATCTAGGAATGTCATGTCTGGAGCTTTGGCTCAGAGTCTCTATTAATCTTGCAAGTCAAGCTGTAAGCTGAGGCTACAGTTCTTTGAAGCCTTTACTGGAACTAAAAGTTTCTTTGCAAGCCAAAGCTTGTGGCCACAGCTCTCTCAGTGCCTCACTGAGCACTGCTGGAAGGGGAGGGGAGACAGAAAGAGGAAGGAAGGGAAAGAGAGAAAGACACAGAAACAAAAAGACAGAGAGAACACATCCACAAATAAGCTATAGTCCTTTTGCAACCATCCAGAGAGACATCCCATCATTTGTGCAAAACTCAAAGTAATTTCAGCTTCACCTGTTTATGAAACGCTTATCAAATAACTTTTGCATATAATTTTAAACCATCAAATACGGAACACTGACATTCACCCTCTTCCACTTTCTAAAGTGACCTCTATCTAGTGTATTTGAGGGAACAAGCAGCAGCAGCAACAAAAATGCATCTCTAACTCAATTAATTTTATGTGGCAGCTGTTTCTTACATTTTATCTTCCCCAATGAACTTCCCAAGCAAGTGCTTGCCATAAGTTGTAAAAAAAAATCAGTTTCATCTGGCTTCAAATATAAGGGGTTGACACCCTGCCAGATTGTGTTGTAGCCTGACCTATATGAGCGGCGGACACTTCCTGCATCTGGGCTCTCTCTGATTTCTGGGAACAGCATCTCAGTGTGAACAAAGAAGACCTATGTACTCCGTTTCTCCTTTCAGGTACTTGGATTATAACGCTATCACACACCCAATCTGATCAAAGGGTGAGGGGCAATAGCTAAATGGGAAATGTTTAATGTAATATTCATAGCATAAAATGGTGTCACAGACATTCACATAGACATTCTCCTTTGGGACAGTGCCTTGGGAGATCCCACTGTGCCTACCATACTGATCATAGCTGCAAACACTCTCCCTTGCTCACTCTATGATAATGGCTAACTTACTGCTCCTCAAATGCACCAAGCATGTGTCCCCTCAGGCAGCCAGGGATCCATGATTAATATTACCATGCAAATACTTCATCAGAAAATACTCCCCAGACCCTACCCATCACCCTTACAACTATCATCCAATTAGGTTAGCTTTTCTTTATAGGGGTAATATCTATGCACATTTAGTGCTCACAAATTAAAACTGACATGTGAATATATTTATGTTTTCATTAATGTAAATATAGTAATGAATCAACTACACCATAGCCAAGAGGACATTGTGTGAAAAATAAGTGTATTTTCAAAACACAAAATACATAGTGATGAGGGTGACATTGCTTTATATTTTTGAAATTATCTTTTTTAAAGATTTTATTTATTTATTTTTAGAGAGAGGGTAAGGGAAACATAAAGAGAGGGAGAGAAACATCAATGTGTAGTTACTACTCGCACCCTGTACTGGGGACCTGGCCAGCAACCCAGGCATGTGCCCTGACTATAAATTGAACCGGTGACCCTTTGGTTTGCAGGCCTGTGCTCAATCCACTAAGACACACCAACCGAGGCTGGAATTATCTTTAATGTGTGGCTTAAAATGAGACATCAGAATTTCTATATCCAATTCATCAATCTGGAATGAAAATTTTTGCTTGAAGTATATGAATAAAACTCATTAACAAACACAAATCAAATAGGAAAAGAAAGGAGTGTTTTAGTAACTTTTTTGGATAATCTGGGATATCCCTCTTTCATACTATGCTAAAATTCAAACATGGTGGTTTCAGAAAGATGACTGGCAGTATGGAATCTGAAAGCAAATAAATGAATATTTTTATACTCCACTGCATTAAACTCCATTGGTTTACTTTCCATTGTGGGTCCATTAGTTAGGCCTGATTTGGTGATTCAGAAAACACTAGTCCACTGAGCTATGCAGATCTTTCAACAGCTGACATTTGTCAGTGAAGCAATATCAAAATGCACATCTTTACAGGCATCGCCAATCTCACCAGAATGTCTTTAAGGATCAAGGAGTTGTCAGGCTGCCAAGGAAGATGTGAATTTTCCAAAATTCCAATTTTCACTTGAATTTTCAAACATTATTGGCAACAAATGCTGTCAGTGGTTGTCTTTGAAGAGATAGACTCCACTTATTTCTGAGAAAATGTTGGCAAAAGTCCAATTCTGAATAACAATAATGTGTCTGACAGTCATCCTGTCAAATAAAACGGTAGACCACGAATAAAAGCCAATCATTAGATTGTAACTCAAATAATCACAGAAGAGTTTTTCCTCAAGACAAAGTTATTATTTTATTATGAAGCAGAAACACTTCATGTCTACTTCTCATTCTCTCATCAATATTTATAAAGATCTGTATTCAAGCCCTAGCTGGTGTGGTTCAGTTGGTTGGTATGCGGTCCTATAAATCAAACCATCAGAGGTTCAATACCTGGTCAGGGCACATGCCTGGGTTGCAGGTGCAATCCCCAGTCAGGGCTCCTATAACTGATTGATGTTTCTCTCCTATTATCTCTCACTCCCTTCCCTTCTCTCTAATATCAATAATCATACCCACTGGTGAGGATTAAAACAAAAAAGATCTATACTCAAGGTTCAAGATTTAATACAATTGCTGAATTTTATTGCTTCATTAAAGACATTGTTAGGTAATACTTGCCACTTGCTTTTGTTTCTTTCTGGTCTTTTTTTTTCCCCCATAAGCATGTGACCCTGAAGAAGACAATGTCTTCTAACACATTTGGTATCAGTCCCTTAATTCATGCTAATGACCCACCGCTCATTTTACTCCATTTCTCCAGAAGTCAATACAGTGAAAAGGGTAAATAATTCATTAGTGTTATCACAAAAATAACATTGCCAATGCTGGCCCTCTAACAGAATATCAGGGATTCCCCCTCCTGACAGCAATCTCTGGATTACCGTTTGAGTAACATGGTTCTAAGTCGGCATCTTAGAGGAAAACCACTGGCTCAAAGAGCATTCACATATTCAACATTACTACAAAGTGTGAAATTGCTCTGAACTGGGTTATAGCAATTTATGTCCTCCAGGCAGTATATTAAATTTCCCATTTCTAGCCCTTGGGATTTTTTAACATTTTAATTTTTGCACAATTGCCTACCTAAGGCGCAACCCTTTTTTTCTGTTGAATTGTTATTAAAGTATCCTATGAATATATAAATTTGCTACTCTAATAAAGATCCCATATATATTCAATTATGTTAATATGTATGGATATTTAAATATATATATATATAAAAGGTAGCATAATACACATACTGTTCTAAGTTTTCCTTGTTTCTGCTATTACCATTTCTTAGATATGTTTCTTTATGAGAAAATATGGAACAGGTTTATTATTTAACAGTTACAGAGGTTTTTATTTTATGGATGCACCACAATGCAACCAGTATTTTTCCTTTGTTATTCATAGCTCTTTACAAATTGTATATATTAATTCTTTTTCAGCACTACATATTGTATGTAAAATTTCCCATGCTGTAGTTTGCCTTTCCTCCTTGTTTGTGGAACACACACCAAAGATTTTTATTACAATATAAGTCATATTTAGAATTCATTCTTATTTTTTTCTTTTATAATGTATGATTTCCTATTCTGTATTCATTGAGCCACTTTTCTTTATTGTATTCTAAAAGCTTTGCAGTTTTTGACTTTCCCATTCAGTTCTTAAGTCCACATGGATTTATTTTAGTGCCTGGTGTGATGCACAGTCTACTTTTATTTTGTCTTTATGGATGACCAATTTTCCAGCATAATCTATTCTACTTCCCACAGCTTAGAATGGCCATCTCTCTCATATATTCCTTCCCTATGTAAGAGAGTCCATTTCTAGGCTGTGTCTGGATTTCCATTTGTTTATCTGTAATCTTTCAACAGACACCATTCTGTCTTAATCATATTTTTAAAACAATTATTGCTGTGTGATAATAAATTCCCACACCTTAATGTTCTTTGAAATTGTCTTAATAATTTTTATAGATCCATAGCAGAAAAATGGCATTGTAGCTATTGATCAGTAACTTTCTTTTTTAATTTTTCTCTTTTTTAAATTGTATTTTCCTATTACCATTTAGTCCCCTTATAGCCTGCCCCAGCAACCATCACACTGTTGTCCACGTCCATGAGTCCTTTTTCCTTTTTGTTCAGTCTCTATATGGCCCACCCTCCATCCCTTTTAGTCATCATCGTGCAGTAGAGACAGACTCAGAGATGGAGAACTCTTGGGGGTGGGAGGGGCTTAAGGGGTGGAGAGATCCAGTGAAAATGAAAAAGGACTCAAGGACAGCAGTGTGGTGATTGCAGGGGGCCGAGGGGTGCAAGGAGGATAAATGGTAATTGAAAATATATAATAAGAAAACATGAGCAAGTATGTAAAATTAATTACTAGACTTCCCATTTCAGCAAACTAAAAAGGAAAGAAAAATTAAACACAAGGCAAGCAGAAGAAAAATAAATATCAGAGGCTGAGTTAATGAAATAGAGAATAGAATAACACTAGAAAAATCCTAAAGATAAAAATCATTTCTGAAGAAAAGATTACAAAATTAGAAAACTTTGACTAGGTTAACAAAAAGAAAAAACGCAAATTACTAAAATAAGGATAAACAGAAAAGACATTAACTGACTGAATAGAAATACAAAAGTTTATAAGAAAATGATACTGAAAATGTTTAAATAAATGACATAGATGAAATGGATGAACTTATGAAATAAACTACTGACATGGAATAAAAACAAATTTAAAAATGTAAGAGTCCTATAACAAGTAAAGATAATGGACTTATAGAAATAAAATTTCCAAGAATGAATAGTACAGGTGCAGATGACTTCACGAGTAAATTTTACTATGCTGTTATTTCTTTTTTCAATTTACTTTTACTAAAGTTTAGTTGACGTGCAATATTATATTCAAGTATACACACTGTTGTCCATCTTCATGAGTCCTTCCTCCTTTATGTCTCCATACCCAAAACCCGCTGCCATAACTGTCAGCCTGCTCTCCATCTATGAGTCTGTCTCTATTTTGCTTGCTTGTTCAGTTTTTTCATTAATTTCCACATGAGTGAAATCATATGGTTTTGCCTTTTTCTGACTGGCTTTTTAAACTTACCATCATGTTCTATGGGTCCATCCATACATGCAAAGAGTAAAACTGTCCCTTTTTAGTGACCAAGTAATATTCCATTGCTTAAATGTCCCATAGTTGTTTTATACACTCATCAACTGATAGACACTTGGGCTGTTTCCATATCTTGGTGATTGTAAGTTACCAAGCAAATTACCTGCAATTAACATACAGGTGCTTATGTTCTTTTGAATTAGCATATTGGGTTCCTTCAAATATATTATCAGAAATGGGATCACTGGGTTGAAAGACAGATCCATTTTTAATTTTTTGAGATACTGCTTTCCACAGTGGGTGCACCAATTTGCATTCCCACCAACAATGCAAAAGGATCTCTGGTTTTCCACATCCTCACCAATACTGGTTGCTCATCGATTTATTGATGATGGCCATTCTGACTGGTGTGAAGTGGTGTCTCATTGTGGTTTTAATTTGCATGTCTCTGATGGCTAGTGACTTTGAGCATCTTTTCATATGCCTCTGGGCCCTAAGCATGTCCTCTTTAGAGAAGTGTCCACTCAAGTCCTTTGCTCTGGTATCCTTGCTTTGAAAAAGGATTTTTAGTTCCCAGTACCATAGGGGAGTACAACTTCTGGTTTCTGTGTGCCTGCTTCCAAACAAAGAATCTAGCAGAGCTGCAGTGATACCCATTCAGTGGGCTGGGTTTAATTTGGTTGTTGTTCATACAGATATGATATTGCTTTTTCATCAGCCTTTTTGTTCTTTTGGTTTGGTTTTCATTTCTTATATTTTAAATGTCACTGCCGTATGCTTACAGTGATAAAGTGGGCACTTGGACCTTCTCGACTACATCTGGTATGGCCAACTAATGGATTTAGACACAATCTTTCATATTGACTTTTGCTGCTTTTGTTTCTTTGTTTTGTTATAATTTGTTTTTGAAGTGTGAAAAGGGCCATGATTGTAAATAATTATGTACAAGTGGATATTTCAGTACTCTAATTCATTTAGTTATCTTTTTGGATTTGCTAATACTTCAATTGAAATTTTCTGAGCCTGCTTTTCAATGACTGATTTAAACATAACAATCAAGGAAAAAAGCTTACCATTAATATATTTATGCAAGTTCATCTTAGGAGTAAACCCCATCCTCTGGAGCAGAGAAGGTCAGAAAATCCTGGGCAGTCACCATCCGCATGGAGACATAGGCTGTCACATTAGATCACTGATCTGGTCAATCTAAGGGTCAGCCACCAAAGATGACGATCTTGGACTTCAGAGAAATGTGTGGGCCATTCATAATGCGAGGTGACAACTTAAGGTAGAGCACAGCATGCACTTTCCACCTCAGGTCTCCAGCAGCAGTAATGGCTTTCTCTCTATGACCAGGTGATGGTAGAGTTAGCATGTGCCCCTGATATTATGCACACTGAGGCTTTAAGTTAAAATTAAAGGCTTGTGGGAAATAAGACACTTTAGAGCAGTGCACTATTTTAAATGTTAATTCTGAGGATTTTTATCTCAATGTATGTCTAAAAAGAAGCTGTAATACTTGGAGAATACAATGGGAAAGTAATATCTTGGTGTCATGATTTTCACAGTTTCTGCAAATCGCATTGAAAAAAATCTTTCTTTGCCCTAAGTGGAGTTATAAATTAAGCTAACTTGCACCATTAATAGCAGCAAATTGGAGCCCTTCAAGATTTCATTTTTTATAAAAGAAACAGAATTTTCAGTCAGTCACACAGCCTCCATTTTTGCCCACACACTCACCACTAATTGACATAACATTAAGTAGTTTCCATGGCTTCATTGAAAATGATTCTAAATATATTAGTCTCTGAATATAGGATTGAAAAATTAAACTACATGTGAAATTTTTTCAGTTAAGTAATATCCTGAAATATGTTTTCATCTTCAACTAAACACGGACTTGCACATACACACATGGACACAAACCATTTCAAAAGCTTAAATGTTCATGTGTAACATTAAAGAGGTTAAAGACTTCAAGCATGCACTTTAGGTAAGGTTGCAGATACATTTTAAAAATAGAAATGATGATGACAATATAATAAGTAAGTGGGAGAATGTGTAATTGCTAAACAGACATGATTGCATGTCTCATAGAGAAACATTCATGTATAACTCCTGTAGTATATATTTGTTTCTTTCTGACCATAAAAGAACACATGCTTTTTATTGTGAACTACAGCTACAGAGTTTTGCCTAAAAAAATAAATAAAAAAACCGTAATCTCGATACCCTGGATAGATGTTAACAGCTTCTTAGAACTTTCCAGTTTTTCCTGTGTATGTGTTTAAACAACAAAATAGAAATCACAGTTCATATGCTTTCTATTTCATTATTTTGCATTGCACTTCATATTTTTGACTGAAGATGAATTTTTCAGCAACTTTATCAGTAATGTTATTGTTAAAATGCATCATAACAGTACACCCAAATTCTAGGGAAATAATATCCAAACTTCCCATGATTTATCCTGGGACATATTGGAATATTTAGGCTCATTTCTTTTTGGAGGTAAGCCAAACTTAAAATCTGTATGCATAAATCTAAAAATTGCCAAATAAAAATCTTTCTCACATCGACATTTAGTTATATTCTCTGTGCATTTATGAATATAATATTCAATCTCATTCTAATGTACTACAATTCTCCTTCTCTTTCCAGCTATTACTTTACTGACCTTCAAAGCCAAGTTTTTTCATTGTTTACTCTCTCCAGTTCCTTAGCTCCCACATACTAGAAATACATTCCTGTCTGATTTGGTTCTCACCACTAATAGTGGAACCTGTCCAACTAAGGTTACTAATCAACTCTGTGCCACTAATGTAATATTCAGAAACTAAATTTCTTACTATTAATCATTGGCAATCCACCACACACATACCTACTGGCAACACCCCTTGCCCTTTCTTTCACATTTTGTTTGTCAATTTATCAAATGTAACCTACCATTCAATGTTGGACTTCTTCCAGGGTTTGGTCCTAAGACACCTTCTCTTCTTAGTCTATACATTTTACTTCATTTTGCATATATGTACTATCAAATCTTTCAGATAAAACTATCATATTGCATCACTGCCTGCCGAAGATATAATACTCAACACCCACTCTACTTTAGCATTCACTACATTGTATCTCACTTAGGTTTCATTCTTCTCAACTATCTTACTTCTTTGTATTTTCCAGGGTGTACCCCTCTGCCTCTCTCTCCTCCCCTCCCTCCCTTCCCCTCCTATGTCAGTTCTCCAGAAACACACATGGTTGATCTGGGGTATCCCAGAGGTGAAGCCTCAACACATGAATCTATGTGACTCTCAGACTTGATAGGAACTAATGACTGGCTCAGTCACTGAATCTCAACTCTAGCTTCCTGTATAGAATTGGAGTGTTCTGATGAGGGTCTGCAGGTCAGCTTTCCAGCCCTATTCCATTAATCTTTGGCCCAAGATTGATAGTATCATGTAGTACATGTGTCAATACATCCTATAGGCTGTGAACTTGGAATATTTTCTAAGTTTGTGGTATCAACTGGATGGTCACATGGTCACCACTAAGACAAACAATGCCATGATTACCTTTTTAAAAATGTCTACTGTTTTAGTTTTAATAGCATTGCAATGGAATCTTTACATTTCTATCACATGATATCTTCTAATACTGACAGTTTTAACCTCTTTGTTTCCAATTGAGATTCTTTTCATTTTTTTTCTTGCCTAATAAATACAGAAAGAAACTCTGAAGTTATTGAAGTTGCAAGAGGTAGGTTCTTCGTGAGTCACCGGGTAGGGGCAAGTGTTGGTCACCAGACTGATAAAGGTTCAAACTCAATGTTAGTGCTAGGTCTGAGGCCACTCAGCAGAAGTCCCAAGTTTTAACAGTTTAGCTGCCATCTCCTGGGTGCTGACTGATACACCTTTGTCGTTGTGAAGGGTCTCAGGGAATCCTCAGGGTGAGGCCCAAACAGACCTCCACTGCTCTGGAATGCCTAGGAAAATGGCCCCATTCTAGAACCTTACAACTCAAGTATGTAACAGATTCTACCCTATCTCAGCAGGGAAGACCTCCAGGAGTGCCTAAAATGGGGCCAATGGATATGCTCTGAGGGAGAGTCGCCAGTCAGGCTTGGTATAAAGTGGGGGGAGGGCTCCCCACCCCAGAGCCATACAACACACAGTGTCCTAGATTCTGCCCAGACCTTGGCATGATGGAGACACCAGGAGTCAGGATGGTGTGGCTGCCTGGATCCCAGAGAGTACAACTACTGGATCTTCCATGCAGGGGAAGCTCCAGTCACATTCAAAGTAAAGTGGGTGGATGACCCCCACCCCAAATATGTACAGCTCAGTTATTGACACATCCTGAGTCTGGGCAGATCTAGCTGTTTTTCAGGGCAGAAGCTCCACTGGGTGTGGACAGAGGAATTCTAGAGGATGGAGCAATTGCTTCCTCCCAGGCTGATGGTACAAGACAGAGAGTGTGCCCCCCCAGAAAAGATAGTGTTTTCCATTTGAGACTGTGCACAGTAATCCTAGAGGCTGTCCCTTCAGCGCTATGCCCAGACCCACAAACCCAATCTCTCCTCCTGAGAGTCTAGTTTCCTCAGCCCCGTGACCTCCACACCCCAAGGTGAGTGAATGGAAAGTACATTTGGTGAGATGGCCCTTTCAAAGGGCACCTGTGTTTCTAGCAAAGTCCCTGCTCTCCCTACAGAAAGAATCCCTGCTGGTTTTCACAGGCAGATAGTATATGGGTACCTCTACTTCACTTTGGTGCTCTAGGATGGGGAGCCCGAGTTGGGGTTGAGAACCCATGCTCCTCAGGAGGAACCTTTGTAGCTGACATATCCCTCGGGGTCCTCAGCCATTGGCCCCTTGGGAACAAAGCCAGCCCCTTTCATATCTCCTCCCTTCCTACCAGTCTCAGTGTGGTTTCTTCTGTAAAACCTTGGATATAAGGCTTCTCCCCAGCTACACTTTAGTTGGTTATTCAGGCTGATTGTTCTATAATTTAGTTATAATGCAGGTTGATCCTGGGAGGAGGTGAGTGTAGCTTCTACCTACGCTGCTGCCATCTTGTCTCTCTTAATCATACATTCTTGACAAAATTAAAATTTGTATTAAATCAAATTCTCCCTATTCAACAAATAAACTAGTATTCCTTAACATTATTCTCCCTTTTCCATTCATAAAATCTTTCACACATTCCAGTCTATTTTATCTCTTAAAAATCTCATTGTCCTATTAATAATGGTTACTTCAGTCCACCCTTAATTTTTGGTAGTATTACTTGAGAAGCTTCTTCAGTCTATTTTCTTGTTTATGTCTGTCTTCCTCTATTCTGGTCTCCGCAAAAATGCCAGAATTTTCTGTAATTCAAATCAACGTGTACCACAGCATTGCTTAAGATTATTTAGTAGCCCCCTATATTCTATTGAAAAAATCCAAACATTGGAAAATATACTACACTGTTTCCAATTCTTATTTTCTGACACCATTTTACTCATACTTTATCCTGCTGCATCACTGAAATGCTCGAGCCATAAAGTTGTGTTCAACTGTACTGGCTGGCCGAACTTTGTGATGCTAACACACTATTATTTCATGACCTTGCTAATTCTGTGATTTTCTTTCTCTCTCTCTCTGTAAGAATTCCCAATTTATCTCTCCCTAGGGATATGGACCGAGATACAGGCACATATTGTTTAAGGATATCTATGTCCTACTATTGATTTCTTCAACTCCTCCAACACCAACCTCACTACCACCTGAGTGAATCTGTGGCTTTTTTGACACTAATTTGGGTTTTCAAACTTGCTTTAAAGTGATAGATTGTTTCTGTCAATTCTTCTATAATGGCATTACAAATTCTGGGTATAAGAGTGGGGTAGAAAGGGAAGTCTAAACTTGATGAATCAAGCAGGATGAAAATTTGTCCAAAAAGGATAATTGTCAACTAAATAGAGCCATGAAAAACTATCAAAACATGCTATTCCTGCTTTGTGTGGCCATTCATTTCAAATAAAAACTAGTATACTTAGCAATTTAAATTATATCTAATCTTATACTTTCAATGTGTGTGCTAACATCTCTGGCATTTAAATGTGTTTTTAATAAGTATCATGTTTGTAACAATTAAGCAGATGTTAGAAGTGAAAATTGCTCAGTATTCATAATGACTTTTAGAAATATACAGGGTCTGGCACAAATAACACCCTGATTTATTACAAAATCATAAGCATGTCATTCTGTAACAACAATATGACACTCAAGCACACCATGATATTTTAGGTGAGATGTTTGAATTAAAACCATAAATTACTACACCTATATTATTACCCTACCAACCACACTCAAGAAGGCATTTCTTCTGTTGGGCCCTGTGCATTAACATTTTAAGTTGAAATATTCTTTCCTTCAACAATTTAAATCCTCGTAATGTATCCTAATGAAATAATATAAAATTTAGCAATGGTATACACATAAACAAATAATTTAGTTAAAAAATGTTTAAGTAATAAGAAATTGGAAACAGATGCTTAATAAACTCTTACAGTAAACCCATTAAATGTTAAACTGTGAAGTAATTGACGATAATGAGGAATACTTGTATTAATTGAGACAAAAAAGAAGCACATGTTTTATTGAGGAATGAGAGAGGCAGAAGTCATAGAGTATACAGAGCAACACACACAAATACACACACACACTGAGACATAGTTATGTATGACTAAGGATACATCTAAAAATAAATTTTAACATAATATACATTTTTAATCCTATCACTTGGGATCTTTTTATTTTTTTCATTATACTTTCCTATAATGTTCAAATGTTTCAAAATGATCATTGAAGTAGATGACAGCTATTCCTTTTGTTTTAAATATTAAACCATTAGAGTATGAGAACATAGTAGCAAACGGTTTCATACTCTTTGGAAGGATTTAGAAGGACATTGGAAGCCTAATACCTGAGCCCAATTTACTACAGAAAAAGATACATACTTTTGAACACATAATAGTTATGAATTTCAGCAAGGCAAATTACAAACAAATGAACCTAAGTGTCCTTTGATAGACAATAGATAAAGTAGATGTGGCATATGGGATACCAGACATAAAAAAGAATGAAATCTTGGCATCTGCAGCAATATGATGGACCAAGAGAGCATTATGTAAGTGAAATATGGTAAGTGAGAAGAGAAAGATAAATACTGTATGACTTGACTTATATGTAAAATCTAATAAACAAAACAAACAAATAAAATCAAACAGAGATAGACTCAAATACAGAGAATAAACTGATGGTTACCAGAGGGCATAGGGTGCATGATGGGTAGAAAAGGAAAAGGGGAATAAGAAGTACAATATTTCAGTTATACAATAAGTCTCAGTGATATAATGCACTGCATAGAGCACATTGTTAATACTATTTTAATAGCTATGCACAGTGACAGATGCATACTTGACTTATTGTGGTGATTATTTCATAATGTATATAAATGTTAGATCATTATGTTGTACACCAAAAACCCATATAGTACATCAACTACAATTAAAAATAAAACAAATGAACAAACACTAACAACCATAAGCAAAAAATATAACTATATGGAATTTAAGGAAAGATTTCATAACATGTTTAAAAAGCAGTGGCTGTATACTCCTAAAATATAAGGAACATATTCAAATGAATGAGTATACATTGGTCACTGGAAGAAGGTTTGAATTGTACTGGTCAACTTACATGTGCATTTCCTCAATAAATAACTGTTCTGTTTTCCAACCACAATTTGAAAGTCTGTATACCAGTAGGACCAACTGAACTATACAATTTTATATAAGGGATATAAGCATCCTCAGAATTTGGTATCCTAAATTCTGAGGGGTCCTAAAACTAATTTCCAATGGATACCATCAAGGGAGTCAAGTGTCATACATTTGATTTTTGACTGCATCTGTGTGTGTGTCGGGCAGTGGTGGAGCACTGAGGGCTGTTGCCTGAAACCATCACATTGTTCCAAAGTGTCACTACTCACTAATTTAAATTTTTAAAGTAATGTGAACTTAATAATCATTCATCTATGGCTAATAGAAAATGTCAGAATTTTACTGGACATTACCTGAATCATTAGGATAGACAAGCCTTTCCTGAAAAGTCATAAGCAAAATCAGTGAAAA
This sequence comes from Phyllostomus hastatus, assembly GCF_019186645.2. Lineage (NCBI taxonomy): Eukaryota > Metazoa > Chordata > Mammalia > Chiroptera > Phyllostomidae > Phyllostomus > Phyllostomus hastatus. The sequence goes on along the minus strand of NW_025333841.1, from coordinate 2,914,975 downwards.
TATTCATGGCCTGGCTATCTGTGTTTTTATAGGCATGATCCTTTATACACAATAGAAAATTCTCTATTTTGTTTTTACAGACATAACTGTTTTGTCTTTTAAAAATGTCATGATACTTTAAACAACAACAAATAATTCTCCAAGGAGTCCAAAAGAAACAAAGAAAATCTGCATCTATTTATCAATTCACACTGATGAGACTGAATATACAAATGTAAACACACTTCTAAACTTTCCTACGCCTCTTTCCCTTTAAACCAAGAACCTGGGCATAACAATGACATCTCCTAGATCTTTATGTCTGTACTATAAAGAAACTCCTACAATCTTTTGATAATCACATGAACTTTTCCATGTCATAAGGAATCACATGGAGTTGTAAGAATATATTTTGAAAATCACTTTTAGGATTTACTAGTTTGGTTGATTCTTTGTGAATAACAAATGTTTAAATGTTCAAAATTTAAAAATACTAAGCCAAGAAGCATGGGGTTAATAATATCTCTTCATGTGGCCATTTGGAGAATATAAACTAAACATCTATCATATAACACAAGGCACATAACATAGGATCAATAAAAAAACCCTAAATAATAGTAGGGTGGTAGGGTTGAGAGTTATGCATCTCTTCCCTGAGAATTATAAATATATAACATTTTGTAGGAGTTTTACTTCTCAATACATGCAGTGTGAGGAGATTGGAGCCTTGAAATTGTGCCCTTCTGAGTTGGTCACTGACATATTTCTGTCAACGAGTCATTCATCTCATGCATGAAGGGCTACTTTTGAGTCTCCAGCTCAGAGTTAATTGTATTTTTTAATTGTCCCTATTTTAAATTCATTAGTGTCAATAAAGTTATTTAAACACAAAGAAAAACAAAATGAAAGAACAAAGTTTTGAGATGTCTGTTTGAAATACCACTGGACTGGGAATTGCTAACCACTGTTAGCAATTACAATGGTTTCTCATTATGGAGAGAGACATGGGGAAGATTCATGGTAGTTTTTCAGAATTCACTCTGTGCATTGGGAAATTTGAATTGTATCTTTTTCAAAAGGATATAAGGAACATAAATTTCTTTGTGCCTGATATTAACGCAAAAAAATAAAAGTGGATAACCTAAGCAAAAAACCCCTGTATTTCAGCTTTCCATAGTGATTAAAATGCAAAAGTACAATACATACGCAGGGCTATAGGACCAGTCACTGGGGAACTCTGTGTTGCAGCCCGTTTTTCGGCATTGGAGTCTGACTGGAGTATGAATCCGTACTTTACAGCCTAGCACAGGTTTCTGGAACTCTCTACTTCCATTAATAAATTAGGATATCAATTTTAAACAATGTTTAAAAATTTCAGCCCTGCCTGGTGTGGCTCAATGGATTGAGTGCCAGCCTGCAAATCAAAGGGTTGCGTGTTTGATTCCCAGTTGGGGTACATGCCTGGGTTGCAGGCCAGGTCCCCAACAAGGGGCACATGAGAGGCAACCACACATTGATGTTTCTCTCCCTCTCTTTCTCCCTCCCTTCCCCTCTCTAAAAATAAATAAGTAAAATCTTTAAAAATAATAATAAAATAAAAAAGCTTTAAGTTAGATACACAAAATATTTTTTAAAATTCAAAAAATATAATTACTGCAGTCCTTGATCTATACAAGTGCAACCAAGGAATATCACTCCTTTGTTGTCTTATCTACTTATGACAGTCATTTTCATAGAACTTATAACTTCTTAGAGCAAATTTATCTATCTAAGTCTAAATATATTATCAAATGACTATTAGAGAGCCAGTCGCTTATTGAAAGGACTATACAGTGACTTAAGGCAGACATAGTTAGTTTCAGTCCTGGGCTTCTTAGCTACCCAAACATGTGTTACTGGCATTCAATAGCTTTTTCTGAGGGATATATTCTTTAAAAAAACAAAACACAGCTAACTGTGAAAATGAATGTCAAAAGCAATTTTATCACAAGAAAGAAATGATAAAGGACGTATGAAAATCATTTCTGGGTAACCAGCTGCAGCAGCCAATTCTCCAGGGCTGAAAGAAAGGAAAGCTGACATTACTATGTTGCCTGTTCCATACTCTGCAGCAGGAGGGAAGAGGGGAGAGACCATGACTTGAGAAAGAGACAAAAAGCTGCATCTCAGAACACCTGTGAAAAGAAAATGGCCCCGAGACCATCTGACCTCATTTCTGAATGCCTCAGGGAAGATCTTTCTTAACTTTTGGACTGATGAATCTGATTAAATGAAATTATATTTTAATGAAATGATGCAAGGCCAAATCACAAGCACTTAACAGAAAAGGAAAAGAATATTTTACAATGCACGTAAATGAAAAATACATCACAAGCACCAGGCATGAATTCTTAGAGATTGTGTGCTGCAGAAGATGTGCCAGTTGCTTTCATTCACTAATGAGCTCTCTGCTTGTATTGCTTACAAATGTCCTGATTGTTTGCTGAGGACAAACTTATTCTGAACAGCAACTCGGGTATAACAATAAAAGTATAAATAGAGAATGTTCTCGCTTCTATTCCAAACATCTATATTTAAATTTGATAGCCCACAAAGTGTCCAGAACAATAATATGTAGTTAGTAACTAATCTGGGACACATTCTGAAAGGTGATGCTTTGAAAGAATCAACTATCTCAATCACAATCATAGCAAATTTGTCCCATCAAAAAGTATCAATTGTTACATTACAGGTGCTTAATGGCTAATCAAACTTTTCACATTAACTTGCATCCTATACTCCTTCTAAAGTGCTGTTAATATATGTCACCCTACCACTACAAGAAGCAAACAAGAATACTAGGGATTTAGTAAATTCCCTCCACAAGCATTTCCTTTATATTTTATACTTTGGCATTGAAATGATTTTTAAATGAAGGGGGCAAAATTATACATGCATTCAATTCTGTGTGAAATGCTCTAATGAGTGAAGTCTCACAATGCCTTTCATTGCTCTGGAAGAATTACCACAGTTTCTAATTTCTTTTTTCTTTGCATGAATGCTCACAAATTTTCATAGAAATTTTAACTTTAAGAAAACAGAATGTTTCTCTTTCTTCTCACTCCCAGCCCCCAACAATAGCCACCCAGGAATGACATTTCAAGCTCCTGGACAAACCAATTAACACTAGATTGTGAACAGTAACTCTGTAACTGAATTTTGTGAGAAGGAAACATAATAGCTTTGTCATGATTAATGGCGATTACACACCCTTTCAATGAGCATAACACTCTGATTTTTTTTTCAAAGTTGTAGGTTTCCTTTTCTACCACTTCAAAGCAGAGGACTTGAATCATCTGCTGCTGAAATTTATTATAAACTCCAACAAATGTATGTATCTTTTATTTACAATCTAAAACTTCTAGTGATATCTGATTATAATTTCTGGAACACAGTTGGAATTAATAGACATAAAATTCACAGGACAGGGATGGAACTGGAAAGATGTTTGGGGGTGTGGAGAGGAAAAGGCAAACAGAAGCACAGGCATGCATTACCTCTTCATTCTATTCCCAATTCCCAAAGATGCACTGGTATCAATCCTGATTCCACGCTGCCCCTCATACATGCAACCTGCTATTTTATTTTTATTTCTACCCACACATTTTGCACCTCTTACTCACACCAGTCTGCAGGAAACAAAAGATTTGCAAGCTCAGAGATGGTTCACATGGCAAAGGTAGGATTACAATCCAAGTCTTGCAATTACCAGCCCCTAAACTTTCAAACATTTCAAAATTAACAAAAATAGCACAATTGCTTGATGATGCAACTAAAGAAGCAACTACAACAGAAGGATTGTCACCAAAACTAAAAATGGAAAAACACTTCTCCACTACATGAAGTATGTCTCTACTACTGCAGGTCTACATTTTTCCTAAAATTAGGAGCTTGAATATGACCTTATTAAATACTTTAATACTGTTTTTAAATTTACCAGATAGATATATTTAGTCATTAGAGCAACTTTCTACTAATGAGCTCTTTAATATATTACTAACTATACATATGAACCTACTATTTCCTGGGATGCAAAGGAGTTGGAGCAGAAGCTGATATTCTACTTACACTGCCTTGACTATCAAATACTAGTTCCTGTCTCATTTTTCCATAAGTACAAACACAGGATCAAAAAACAGTACCAAGGGAATATCATACCAAAGGAATGTCCAAAAATGGCTGACACCTTCCCTTCTTATATCTTCTACTACATTGCCAGCAGTTCGTGACTCTCTTGAATTTAATTTAAATCTTCATTCTCCTTGTCATTTTGCTCCATTTTCATGTGGTACCCTAGCTCAGATAAGGCTACATACACTATTAACTACCTGACAATGTAACCCTGTACAGAGTTGGTTCTGCTAAATTGCCCACATCATGTGGAAAAGAACATAAACATCAGTTCTGTACAGATGGCCAGGATAACTTGAAAATGGCCCTGTCTTCCAGAAAGGGCCACCTATTCTAACAGTTTCTTTTGCCATATGGTATTATAGAAAGAGCAACAAATTGAGTATGAGGACAATAATGTTCATTTTGCTTTGTGACTTCAATGCTCATCTCTCCACTCCATGTTCCTCACCTATAAAATGAGAAATTTAAGTGGTTCAAGTTTTAGCAATCTTAGATGTTCATTAATATGGCAGGGATAGTTTTTAACACATAAATTCTTAGCAGTGTTACTTCATATATTAAATCATAATATTCAGGGCCTGGACTCAAAAAGCTGTAATGTTAAAGGCTACCCAAGGGGCACAAAAGTATTCATTACATTAGGCATCCTCCTCTATGGTCCTTTCCAGATTTATACTCTTCTCATATATTTTAGGCAAATTAACAGAAACTGAGAAATAGCAGTAGAATGTAATGATGCTTTGTTATATTGCTCACTTCCAAATCAAATGGCAGATTTTTAATGTTTTGACATTCTAGATTTTAAGCCCATGTAGAAATGAGATCATACTTCCTTTTACTATTGGTGTCTTGCCTATTTCACTTAGCAAAACGTCCTCCATATTAATCCACATCTTATCAAGCGGCAGAATGCCACTTTTCTTTAGGTTTTATTTATTTATTTTTAGAGAGGGAGTAAGGGAGAGAGAAAGACAGGGAAAATAACATCAATGTGTGGTTGCCTCTCATGTGCCCCCTGCTGGGGACCTGGCCCAAAACCAAGGCATGTGGCCTGACTAGGAATTGAACCAGTGACCCTTTATAGGCCTGCACTAAATTCACGGAGCCACACCAGCCAGGACAGAATCTCTTTCTTTTTTAATCCAAAAGCAGAATAATGCCCCATTGTGCATGTAACTGTATCATACTTTTTTAATACAATCATCTGTCAAACCTTATGCTGTTTCTGTATATTGGCTAATGTGACTAAAGCTACACTGCACAAGGAAGTGCGCATCTCTTTAAATGGCTAATTTTGTTTTCTTTAGGTATATATGAGAAATATGGATTGGTGCATCATATAGTAGATTTTTAGGTTTTTTGAGAAATTCTGTACTATTTTCTATAATGGCTGCATCAATTTACATTCTGTGTGCAAGGATTGCTTTTTCTGCACATCCTCACAAACACATGTTATATTTTCCTAAATTTTTTAGATAGCAGTCATCCTAGCAGGTGGGAAGTAATACTTTACTTTGAGTTTGATTTCCTTACGATCACTAATATGCAACTTTTCATTAACCTGTTGTCAATTTCTATGTATTCTTTGAAAAAAATAGTTGAATGAGTTCCTTATAAGTTTTTCATATCAATGCCTTATGAGATACCTGCAAAAGACTGCTTTTCACATGGTTAATTGTGTCCTTTTCTCTACAAAAGTTTCTTATTTTGCAGTTATTCCATTTATTTATTTTTGCTTTTTCTGTTTATGCTTTTGGTGTCACATCCAAAAAAGTAAATGTCAAGTCCAATGTCAAGAAGATTGTTCCCTATGATTTCTTCTAAGAGTTTTACACTTTCAGGTCATACTTGTAAGTCTTTAATCCATTTTCAGTGGATTGTTTTTCTTTTTTGGTGTTTTGTTTTTGTTTGTTTGTTTGTTTTGGCTGATTAGTATAAGATATAGAGCTCTAATGTCATTCTTTCACATGTTTTCCCAACAGCATTTATTTGAAGTTATTATCCTTTCCCCATTATGGTCTTTTGGCACTTTTGTCAAGTACTAGTTACTACATACTATGGGTTTATTTTGGGGCTCTTTACTGTGTTCAATTGCTCTATGTGTCTGTTTCTATACCAGTACCATGCTGTTTGAATTACTATAACTTTGTAACATACTTAGAAATCAGAAAGTGTGATGTCTCCAAATCTGTTCTTCTTTCTGATTATTTTCTTTTGTCTATTGGAACTGTATTGTCTTTCCATAGAAATTTTAGGATTTTTTTCTATATCTGAGAAAAGTGCTATTGGTATTTTGATAGGAAATATACTGAATCTCTAGCTCACTTTTGATAGAATGAGCATTTTAACAATATTAAGTCTTGGAATTCATGAATACAAGATTTCTCTCCATTTATTTGTGTTTTCTTTAATTTCTTTTTTGAATTTTATTTTAATCATTGTTCAAGTACAGTTTTCTCCCTTTTACTCCCAATCCAGCCCACCCTCCAAACCCTCCCCACTTCCCTCCCATTACCACCCTCCCCCTAGTTTTTGTCCATGTGTCCTTTAAATTTGTTCCTGCAAACCCTTCCCATTCTCCCCTGAAATTCCCTCTTCTCTCCCCTATGGTCACTGTCAGCCTGTCCTCTTGTTTTCTTTAATTTCTTTCATCAATGTTTTCTATCTATGTACCTCTACCTCTTTCACTGAGTCATGCCTAAGTATTTTATTTTTATTGATGCCAATATAAGTCAGCTTGCTACATTTTTTTAGATACATTGTTGTTAGTGTAAAATCTGCAACCAATTTTTGTATGCTATTTTTATACCCTTCAACTTCAATGAATTCACTTATCAGCTCTCATTTATCAAGAGTTTTGTATATGGAGTTGTTAAGGTTTTCGACAAATAACAACATGTCATCTGCAAACAGGTACTTTTACTTCCTTTCTGACTTGTGATCTTTTTATTTATTTTTCTTATCTAAATGCTTGCTAGTAATTCCAGTATTATGTTAAAATAAAGTGCAGTGAGTGAGCATCTCAACCTTAAAGCAGATCTTAGAAGAAAAGAAAGATTTCAGTATTTCACACTTTGATTCTGGTGTTCATAATCACTGTTACTTTTCATAAATGTTCTTAGTTTGTTGAGAATTTTTATCACAAATGGACATTGAACTTCCTCAAATGCACTTTCTGCATGTATTGAGATGATCAAGTACTTTCTCTTTCTGTAAATGTGTTGTATCACATTGATTGATTTACGTATGTTAATCCGAATCCCAGGTGTAAGTCCCACTAGTCATGGTGTATAATCTTTTTGATGTGCAGTTGCAGACATTGCATCTGCATTCATCAGGAACATAGCCCTGTAGTTTTCTTTTTCCTATGGTGTCTTTCTCTGGATTTGGTACTACACTGATGCTGACCTCCTAAAGTGAGTTTAAAAGTGCTCCCTATCCTCCTATGTTTGGAAAGCTTTGAAGAGAACTGATATTAATTCTTTTTTAACTGTTTGGTAGAATTCAGTTGTGAAGCCATTTGGTCCTATGCTTTTATTTATTGGGAGATTTTTTATTACCATTTCATATCTTAATTTCTCACTGGCCTGTTTAGGATTTCTATTTCTTTTTCTTCTTGTTTCAATCTTGGTAAATTGGATGTTTCTAGGACATTTATCTACTTCTTCTAGGTTATCTAATTTGTTTGTATATAAATGTACAAAACAGTCCCTTTTGCCCTTTCTCATTTTATTTACTTCAGTCTTCATTTTTTTCTTAATCAGTCTAGCTAAAAATGTGTTGATTTTTTGCCTTCCTTCTTTTTTAAGTAACTCAGCTTTTTTGGTTTTTCAAATCATTTACTTGATTAATTTCTACTGATCATCTTCTAACTTTTCTTTCTTACTTTTAACTTTAATAGATTACTTAATTCTTTTATTATATCACTGAATGTAAAGTTAGGTTTAGCTTGTTTATTTCAGCTCCATCTCATCAGTTTTGGTAAGCTGCATTTTTATTTGTCACTGAAGAGAACAGAACACTGGCTATCAGGGGTAAGGGAGGTAGGGAAATGGAGAATTGTTGGTCAAACTGTAAAATGCAGCTACCTACAATGAATGACTGAGAGATCTAATAGCATGGTGACTATAACAGTACAGTGACTACATAGATATTATCATATGGAATACTGGAAATTTGCTAAGGGAATAGATTTTAAGTGCTCTCATTACACACAAAAAATGGTAACTGTGTGAGGAAAGGATACATTATTAGCTTGATTATGATTAACATTTTACTGTGTATATGTAAATCAAATAATTGTGGTATACACCTTAAATATATACAAATTTTATTAAAAATAAACATCATTTCCTTAGATGTGGCACACTCATTTTTCTGAATTTAGCATGTGTGCATTATCTTTTTTAAAAAGCTATTCATAAGATTGTTATGTGAACACTTGTAATTGTCCCATTTGTATATGTTGTTATTCTGAGTTAAACAATTGAAACTCTTTCTTCAAAACAATATTTTTTTAATTATCTGGCAGATATTAGCATTCACACCTCACTTTGGAATGCCTTTGTCTATGCACACTGCCGCATTTGGGAATGACCCATTCACCAATTGTCAAAATGGCATGGGTTTTAAATTCTTACACTAGCCCATTACTGGAATAAGGTACAGCTCTACAAAGGACTTTTTCACATCTTATCTCACTTAATGTTAAAAAATACCCCACCATAAAAGAATCACCCCCTTTGTTTTATCAATGAGGAAAAAAACTGATTTCAGAGAGGTTAAGTGACACAATTGAATGTCACTCAGGAATGGGACAAACATGATTTCAATCCAAGTCTTTCAAAGTCCTTGTGACTTGACAATAACATATCTCATTGTGTGTCCACAACCACTGCTTTTATCACTGAAGGAAAGAATACGACCTGAGAGATTCCCTTTGTGACTTGGTGCTGGGGAAACAGCAGACTAATACTAAATAGTCAACAGAACTGGATTTAGAAAACTTCTGCTCTCCAACAACTTAAACCAGACAGTTATTGCCAGGCAGGTCCTTACAAATTCTCCCAATCCCATGTACTCACACAGCCAGAGAAACTGCAGCACAGACAAGCAACATCAGTGCTTGGGACTTACATGTAACTTCTGATACAGATGGGGCCAAAATGGAGGTTTTCTGAAACCCTTCAAAGTTCTTTTTTTCCTTCCTTCCTTCAATACTATGTGATGTAATTTCCAGTTTTACAGAGAACAGTCAGTGAAACAATTCCACATAATCCTGTAGACAAAAGTGAGAAAAGGGGCTTTGAAGCAGTTTTTCCCTCCAAGAGAGTTCCTTTCAAATAAAAATGCATCTAAATGTTATCCAAAACCATCTCTAAAATAAAAAATCAGAAGCCCCATTATTGCTCATCACACATATAATTCATATCTATTACACTTAGCACATTTTACAGTCTCAATATGTTTGCTCCTGTGAGATGGTCTTCATCCTATATATAATGTATTCAATGCCAAATTATTGGTTAAGAGTACAACCTAAAACAAAAACATTATTCCTTTAGGAAAATAGAATTCACTTTACAATAATTTCCTGTGCCTTCTAGTTTACACATATGTATTGAGGCAAAAAGTAGAGGTTACATGTTTGTTTAGTAAGTGCCTAATTTAGCATGATAATATGGAATTTAGATGGTCTATTAATGTTGATTATTTAGGAGCAAGATACATATATTACTTCTCCTTCAATTCCATAACTTTCAAAAGTTCCAGCATAGATTATGTGACATTATATGTGCAAAGTCCCAAGTGTACTACCCAGAGTATAATAAAATATTTGGTAATTACTAGACATAATTGTTATTCCAACATGTACATTATGTGGAAGGATGGCCATTCCCATATTGCTTCACCATTATATGCAAGGCAAACATAATAGATACAATATAAAGTGTATCTTTTCATTAGAAAATTATTATTCTTCTATTTCTCCTATTTTTAACAGGTATAGCCTAAAACTTCTGAAGTAATGTATAACATAAAGGAATTACAAGCTCAACATTAGTACTTTACTACCTTATTGTTGACTTGGCCACTGTTTCATATATTCCTAATTCTCAAGTAAGAGCTACCAACAATGATCTTCCTCACACCCAATCAGATATTCAAATATATCAGAAATAGGTCACATGTCAAAGGAAGCACATCTATTATCTCACATAACCCCAAAAACAGTCCTATGAGCCAGGTATATTACTGATATAACTGTTTTGTAGAAGAAACTGAGAATCAGAGGGATTAAGTAATTCAAAGTCACAGAAAAAAGTATAAGCTGAGTCTCCAAAGTCAGAGCTACACTATACAAACCACCCCAGTGTCTGTTCATTCTGGCATCTCTGTTATGTAACTGAGTAAGGATGTTTTGCTCATGTCTACAAACACCAGATATAGATTCCATACAGAGCCTCGTAAGTGCTTCGATAGACCAACTATTTTCTGTTGTTATCCTTTCCCTTGTGTTCATTATTCCAAAAAATTTAACTGTTGGTGACAACTTTCCCACTCTAGTTCATGGAGGTAGATGGTGATAGCATTACAGGAGGGATGGAAATTACCTGGAGAGCAGAAGAGAGATAGTGCAAATATCAAAAATTATGAATATTTGGATCAACTCCTTGGAGAGACAATAAATCAGGCTTTGTTTTTCCATTTCTTTCCTTATAGGATGCTAGCTGGATTACATTAGTCTCTATCACTTGTGTTGTTACTATTTGGGGATTTAAATATTTAATAACTTAATGTGGTGGACTGTTCTAGAACTTTATTAATATTTTTTGATGCACAGAAGTTTTGATATATACTTCCTCTGTATGAGTCTCATCAGAAAGCAGAGCCAAATGTCTTGGTGTCCCTGCTAAGAGACATGCCTGGACAATGCTGATGTTCCCCCAGATCAAGTATCTGCTGTAATTTTGCAAACTGTCTTATCCATACCACAGATGGGTTTGCCAACATTTCTGAGGTATCTTGAAACTAATATACTTTAATGAATTAGATTTTTTTACTGTTTGAATTAACCAGTTGTTTTTGTTTTTTCAAGTAAGAAGCCTGACTGATTAAAGGTTCTCATATGACTTACACAGCTAATCCATATAAAGAATTTAGGCCTTGGCTGGTGTGGCTCAGTGGACTGAGTGCTGGCCCATGAAAGAAAGGGTTGCCGGTTCCATTCCCAGTGAGGGCATAAGCCTGGGTTGCTAGCCAGGTCCCCAGTAGCGGGCACGGGAGAAGTAACCACACAGTAATGTTTCTCTCCCTCTCCTTCTCCCCCGCTTCCCTCTCTCTCAAAATAAATAAATACAATCTTAAAGAATTTAGTAGAGTTCCTAGTATTAAAACAACTGCACAGTAAATGAGTGTGACTTATGAATGAGTTATAGAGAAATCAAAATATATAAAAGGAAACAATGGTTAGCTCGGCATACTGGGATTACTTGACATTATTATTGTTCCTTATATATATTTATAGAAGTTCCTGAGATAATTTATGAAATTAATGTTTCATAAATTATGAAACTATATGAACAAATACTACAAACATTACTGAAATTTGAATTTTTATAGCATTTAAAAATTATGACTTTATTATGACTGCCAAGGTTAGAAGTGCATTTTGAACACCCATGTGAAAAGAAGAAAAACAACAACAATAAGAAACGTGGTTCAGAGGGCTGGGGGGGTGGGCTGGGATGGGACTAAAAGACAGAAAACTGTACTTGAACAACAATTAAAATAAAATAAAATAAAATAAAGAAATTTGGTTCAAAAATAATTCAGAGTAAATGTTTGTTATTATAAAACACTTATGAGTTAAGGCTCCATAAGATTAACATAAAGTTAATGTTCAGTATCACAGGACTTGTGTCAAGGCTAATACTCCACTTACGGTTGAACCTTAACGTGAGTACTGCCAATTTCTAATTTACATCTTCACCCTCCTCCCACATGGCAGAAAATTGTTCCTTCTGAAACCTGACAGAGCTAAGAAAATACAACTATATTTTCCAGTTGTTAAGGGGAAAGCTCTGAGTAATACTTGATATCTTTCATTGTTACCTCTGCATCTATCATACTGGTTCAAGTCCCTATAAACTCTCACAAGGGCCTCGAATCTCCATACATGAATCCTTGCCTTCCTTTAGTTTCTCCTCAATGAAGCACCCAGAATCGTCACCTTAAAAAATGACATCCTGTTATTCCTTTGTTCCAAACCTTCTGATGGCTTTCTATTTCATTCAGGGAAACAATGACCTATATTATTAGTTTGGAGCTACCTCCCCAACTTATCTCCCCACCTTTGCTCATTGAGCTCCACCCAGATTGGGCTCCTCTCACCTTCAATAGTCAAAGGACACACTCACCTTTGGGGCCTTCATTCGTGTTGTTCCCTCCACCTAGAACATTTGTAAGACAAATACTTCCTTATAGCAATGCCTCACTTCCTTCAAATATCTACTCAGTATGATAATAACCAAGAAACCTTCTCTTGCCATCCTATTTGAAATAGGATCGCCAGGATGCAACAAACACCCATTTCCTTTATTTTGTTTGTGCCCATATAATTTATCTTCACATACATTTTAATATTGTAATTATTTTGTTTCTTCTATCTCTCTTCACTAGTAAATAACCTCCATCAGGACAGTGATTTTTCTTTTCTATTCTGTTCCCGCCCCATGTGCTTAGCAACCAGAAATACAGATGCTTAGCAATCAAAAATGTGTGCTGAATGAATGAAAGGGTCTCACTAAAAATCTCCTTCAGCTCAAACTAAACATAGCAAATGATTCAGTGTCAGCTAGCTGAGTAAGTTTTAAGTAGAACTATAAAGAATTAAATTGACTGAATAAACAGGCACACAAGTCAAACAGAGCTATAAATAATTTCTAAACAAAAAAGCTGTCCTCATTATGGATTTTCAATTATTAACCCGCTCTCTTTTTGGCAGGATTTAGCACCATTAACGGAGGCTATGTTTTTACATATGCTGTGCTCTGGATCCACACTAATATCCCTTAAAGCCTAGCATAAAAGGTTGAACAGGGAGCATTGCTTACATTTCTATTTCATGCACCTCAATGCACGCCTCTGCAGTCCCCACCCCCGTATTCCCTCGACTTCCATATTCTGTCCCTCCATCTTTCTATACATTCCATGCCTTCTTCCTCATGTCCTCTACTATTAAAATATTCAACCATTGTTACTACTATTAAAGAAGCCCTAAAATTGCTTCTTTGTCCACTGTTTCAAATTGGAAGCACCATAGACTTCTATGTCCTCTACTCACATCCATAATAAACTACTTACGCACATCCTTAGAAACCAGAAACCAGTGGCAATCTGTGGTAGAGAAGCAAAAACATATTTACTCCAGACATACTGTTAGGAGATGGCCGGATGTGGTTGAAATGGGAGTAAATGATTGAAAATGGGAATAAAGGATGTTGAACAAATTCCCTAAGGACATAAGCCCTTTGAGCAAAAATAACAAAAATTTAACATTTACTGAAGTACTATTATTATTAAATCTCCTCTGGATATTAGGTGCCAATATATACGTGGTGGGTAAAAACAGGTTGACAGTTGTTCATATGTTAAAATAATACATTAACTAATAAAAGTACATGAATAAGCTCTGTTTCACACACTCTCAATTCTGCACCCACTTCTGTAAATCGCTGTGTGTCTGTGTCTTTTCTACCAAGGTCACAGTTCAATTTCAAGGACAGCATTTTTAATAAAATTACTCTTTTTCCAATTAATTTACTCTATTCACTGATTATAAAATTCTCTAGAATAATGACCCATAGACCACTTACGTGGCCCAAAACACCTATATGCAAAATGGAGAGTTATAAAAACATTACTGGGTAATCATTTTCAGTTAGAGGGCACTGGTATGAAATATAAAATGATGGAAGTGTGTTCGTAGTCTTGTCAAGTAAAATAAAATAGACAATTTACTCATGTTCTTCCCTAGTTACTTAATGGTTGATATAGGTGGGTCATAGAAACCCTAATGCTTTACACACTGCCTGCCCCAACAAATGTTCATTGAATCAATAGGCATATGATTATTATTTCACCCACAGCCCATGCATGTTTTATAATTTAAATATTAAAAAAGAGTTCCCTAAAATATCCAAATTTGCACCATTACACAGTATTATATACATTCTTGAATCATCTTCAGCCACATCATTGTTAATTCACATTTTCAAGTATCGTTCATTTTCATTACTCATTTGATAATAACAAAAGCTTTGAAGATAAGCAGCATATGAGTAAGATATACTAATTTATAGATAAAGACATAAAAAGTTAGAAATATGGCATTATGTCCCCAAGCATATTGAAGGTTCCAAATCTGCCCTTGGTGGCAGGTTTTTTAGTCTCCTTATATAAGGTACACTTAGCTACACCCACTATATCAGTTTAGAAATTTTAGGACAATAAACCATTCATGCTTTTTTGCATTACTCAAACCACTTCATCTTTAAGAAATAGGTGGCATGAAATACAACACAAGTGAATTTTTATTAAATATAATATCATGAGAATGGCCATTAAGCCACTATCTGTATAACAGAAAGTGGCACCTAGTCATTATTAACTCTAAAAGTCTCATCCTTCTAAATTTTCAACCATATATCTACTGTCTACATTACCTTTTAGCATGTACATGATGCATTTCATCTGTTAAAAAATACATAATTGTCTTCAAAAGCCTAAGCTACAAAATCAAACTGGGAATCAAAACTGTCTACAGGAAATTAATTCATCAAAATTGGCATAAGATTTTTTGTTCAGGTTCAGTGGTTTCCTTAAGTGAAATTGACCTTATTTTCTTTTAAAACTATTCATACATATGTATATATAAAAATCTAATTCCCAAGATAACCAGGGAAATTTCTTCTATGTGTTTCCTATGTGTAGGAAAAGAATGAAGAACAGTTTGTAAAAAACCATAGAAAGACCTTTTAATATTTGTGTAATTATTTTGCACAAACCACATTCATTTAAATAATTTTGACAGCTAAACAAACTATTAATGTTTTCAAAATAAACAGATTACATGACATGCTTGCAGATTAATTTTCTTTCCAAGTCAAATAATTTGATATTGATTCTCTTTCTCTCAGAAGTGATGAGGCCTCAGCTCAGCGTTTTGTTTCCATATCACTCTGGAATTCTGGATTTCTCATAACCTTGTTTCAGTCTCTTTCATCTGTAAAAATGGGGCTAAACACCAGTAGTGGATTCCACATTTGTGGGCCTAAAACCTACAGGTTTGAAGAGGATGTCTTAAAGAAAAATACAAAACATGCCCTGGATGGGGTTTTGGCAGACACCAATGAGACTGAATGGCTCTTTGCAAGTACATGGTGCATCCACTTCTCCTAACACCAATACCAGCTAAGGCTAAGGTTTTGTGCCATCTATGCAGAAATTGATAGTTATAGAACATACTATGTTTCTATTCATCTTGTAGCTTAGCAGGCTTTTTAAAAAAAAAAAAAGGTTGGTCTCCAGAGTAAGAAAATTCCTTCTCAGTCCCCCAATTTGCATCTTCTGCCTCAGAAAGTAGAGAATCATAATATGATTATAGGAGATGCTGGATTTAATTAGCTATAGGAATGTCACTCAAAGCCATTTACAGAGGGTTGAAAATGGTCAAATGCACATGGTTACATCACTGAGCAAGATATCATACCTCAACAAAGGTTGTGCTATCAGAGACAGATGGGCATCACCAACTTAGAAAGTAGTACATTCTCAGTAAGTGCAAAAGGGGAAACAATTCAGAGTGTTGAAGGACATAAAAAGCAACCTAGTATCTTCAAGGTGGGAGGTGTAGGATATTATTTCTGACACATAAACAAAGAAAAAAGGGATGATCTATCGATAAATAGCAATTTGAGCTGAGAGGCAGGTATGGTGGCCTGTCTCATGAAGGTTTCTGTCACTGCAATCCTGCCTTAACTACATTATAATCCATCAGATAAATTTTTAATATTCAAGGAGTATTGATGAAATCCCAACACGTCTTTAACCTGAAATTGTTTTGAACTCATAAACTCAAAATATTCAGAAGCAATAAGAATGCATTCAGATTCAAAACGCTAAACCATTGAAATAAAGGATTTAACTGAAATCCATATAGCTTATGCCTTTCAACACGTTAAATCAACTTGCTGCTGTCAAGTACTGTTGTTAGAGTTAAAAAAGAATATTATTCAAAATAATTCATTAAGTTGCTTCCTAATCAATGGTAAATAATCCTCAAAACTTTATTAAGTTCAGCCTGGCTGGCGTAGCTCAGTGGATTGAGTGCGGGCTGCGAACCAAAGTGTCGCAGGTTCGATTCCCAGCCAGGGTACATGCCTGGGTTGCAGGCCATGACCCCCAGCAACCGCACATTGATATTTCTCTCTCTCTCTCTCTCTTTCTTCCTCCCTTCCCTTTCTAAAAAATAAATAAATAAAATCTTTAAAAAATTATTAAGTTCAAAAGCTAAATAACTTGTAAAGTAACAATTTAATTGTTTGCAAAGAAATTACACATTCAATCTTGAATTAATTTACTTGGGAATGCAACACTTAAATACTAATAACATGAAATAGTAAGTGTTAACAAAAATAAATCATGCCCATCCATTTTTGACACCAGAAAGCAAATATGGATGAGTTTCAGTAACCCTAAAGCCACTGAATGCATTACCTCTATTACTTTGAATTTTGCCAATGTATTTGAATTGATAAAACTTTTAATTTTACTAGAACTCTGCAATAGTCGAAACTAAACATGGGTTTTGATAGGAAAGAATACCAATCCACATTTGAGGCCTGCCTGGTGTGGCTCAATGAATTGAGCACTAGCCTGAGAATGGAAGGGTCGCTGGTTTGATTCCCAGTCTAGGGCACATGCCTGGGTTGCGGGCCAGGTCCCCAGTAGTGGGTGCACGAGAGGCAACCACACATTGATGTTTCTCTCCCTCTCTTTCTCCTTCCCACCCCTCTCTCTAAAAATAAATAAATAAAATCGTTTTAAAAATACACATTTGACTTCAGCTTATCTACAAGGCTCACCTGCCTCTTCCTTCTACCAGTGCCCCTCAGAGTGCTGCTCCACAGTTTCAGTACAGGAAACACCCAAGGCTAGATATCTGATTGGAGGTCTGGCAGGATCCATTGCAGACCTTTACTGAAGGGGTGTTAACTGCTTCTGTCTTACTTGGTATATTTGTTGGAGTGGGAAACAGCTTCCCATGTCACCCTTTGGCACTGCAACTGTACATTGGTGTTCCTCAGGAACCCCAGACTTCAAAAGCTGGCCAGAAAATGTCCATGATTGAGAAAGACCTTTGGCAAATGTTAGCCATCATTTCTCTCCGATGCCGAAGATACACCTGGGCTTCATCTGCTCAGCTTCCTACAGCATTTCAGCACTATTTTCTCATCTGTCATCTACTGTTCAATAAGCCAGTCCTATAATGTGCAGCTTCGAATTTCTTTAGAAATCCTGCTGAAAACATCATCCATCTTTTTTTCCAGCAGGCCTTATATAATAATAATCACCTAACACATGACAGGTATTCCAAAAGGACTTTTCCCTAGACTATGTTTAACCCTCACAACAACAAGGGGACATGACTTTGCTTGTCTTCATTCTACAAATGATGAAACTCAGGTTTAGAGGGGCTGACATAGATACATCATGAAAATGGGCAAAGGTGGCAAAGACAGTATTAGGTGCTCATCAAATCCTCCTTAAGTTTCCCTGTTGGAGGTAAACTACGTGTCCCAGCCTCTCCTGTAGTTAGATAAGGGATGTGACTGTACTGGCAAGGAGAACTTGGTTACAAGTAATGTATGACACTTCCTGTGGCCTTTCAAGCCTCCCATACAATCTTTCATTTGGCCTTTAACCCTGAGCCAGGAGGTAGCAGTGCCTCTGTGGAGTCGTCTAGTTCTTCGAATGTCTACCTAAAGAAATCCTCACCCATACTCATGCTGCTAATGCATCTGGACTTAAAAATGAGTGAGAAAGCAAGCTATATTAAGAAAGCTATTGGGTCCTGGCTGGTGTAGCTCAGTGGATTGAGCACCAGCCTGCGAAGCTAAGGGTTGCTGGTTTGATTCCCAGTCAGGGTATATGCCTGGATTGTAGGCTAGGTCCCCAGTAGAGGGCACGTGAGAGGCAACCACACAATGATGTTTCTCTCCCTCTCTTTCTCCCTCCTTTCCCCACTGTCTAAAAATAAATAATTAAATCTTAAAAATAAAAAGGAAGAAAGTTATTGGGACTTGGGGGCTTTTAAATTAAAGCAGGTACAAAACCTCTCCTAATACAGTGGAGCTGCTACTGTGATCCTTTTCCACCTTATCTACCTGCAATCACTCTCTTGCAATTTACATTCTAAGAACTTGCTAGAACATCATTCTCTGGTTCATCTGTCACCAAACTCTCACTTATCCTCCAAGCCTGTTTATAAATGTTGTCTCTGAGGGAATGTCAACTTTTCCTCTGCTCTCACCACATTTTGTTTATACCTCAAAGCTAATAAGTTACTTCAATGCTGCTAAGCAAGAAAAAGTAAGTAAGTCACCTTCCCTCTGTGGGCATCCACTTATAATAATGCCTGCCTAGCACTTAGTATGTGCCAAGCCCTGTGCTAAGCATTGCCTGTGCTCTGTTTCATTTAATCCTTACAACAAACACTGGGAAAAAGATAAAAATTAGTATCCTCAGTTTAAGATAGAGACATGTAGCGCTAGAGGTATGCCCCAAATCCCCTAACTATTACGTAGCTAGGAAAACGTCACAACTTTTTGTCCACATAGATATCTCCTCCCCTAGATTGAAGAGCAGGAATCTAAATAAATCCAGTATCCCCTGTACCTAATAATGGTGCAGGTCAAGGAGGCTACAATAACAATTTTTAGAATGCATAAGTGGAGAGATGAATGAATCAGAACCAGAACCGAATTCCTCTGTCGCCAAACCTTTCCTCTCTTTGTTATACTGCCTTATATTATATAACCAGAAAAAAAAGTGCTTCCATGAAACTTGCTACATACCAGACATTAAATACATATTTGAATAAATAAATTGATACACAAAGAAAAGTTCATGCAAGTGTAATTTGAGAACAAAAACAATTATTTGTAACCATAAACCCCTCCCCAGGAACATAGAGTCTGTCAGAAACATATTTTATATTTCTGAGTATTTTTATGGATTTTGGATATGTAGGCTAGAGAATCAAGTCTGACCAGAGCCAAATAAATGTTCATAACAGAAGGTGAAGAATTTGGAATTCTCAGTGCAGTGTTGGGTGGACCATGTGAAAACTAGGAGAAAGGGGAGAAATCAGCAAGTATCACTTGTGATGAAAGTCTGTAGGAATACTCCAGAGAAAAGTGGCTAGTTCACATTTTTAGAATAGGACATCTAATGTTGAAACTGAAATTGTTGCCACATGGACAATGCAAATTCCTCCTCCATAACTTTGTGATCCCCAAGTTTATTGCCTCTTCCTAGAATGTGAGGCACGTTTGATGGAAACCAAGAAAGCAGCTATGTTTCACATTTGACTTGGTACTGTGAGGAAACAGACAAGGTAATTTCTCCAGGAACTTGCAAAAATCGTGGAAAGGGTGTTCGGCATCTCATAAGGGTTCAAGTCAATTTATCATAGCCACAGTGTCTTGGTACCCCCGCTGACACCTGTGCTACTTGAGGTATTACAAAGTGCTACATTTTCTGATATAAATGTATCTGATGGCTAAAGGAACGTTTGCCTGCAATAAGGTGCAAGAAAAAAAATGTCTCATGCTCTCTATTGGCAATGAATTATAAGGAGCTAAATACACTTTCATGGAGGATGCCAAGGGAAAGGAGTTAGATATGTTAAAACATTTCCTAACAGGAGGTGAAATTTTAAAATGGTCTGTGTAACTCACATTTAAGTCAGCAAAGGAACAGCAAAATGGCAATTTCTCCCTTCACCAAGGATGAGGAGGTATTCTGTCCAGGATGCAGGCAACCAAAAAAGTAATAAATTTTTCACTAGTGGACAGTGAGAATTTCAGGCAGCTATCAAAATAGAATTTGTCCTTCCCGGGAATCAAATAGAACTCCCTCTACGACAGCTGCATTGGCCTTTCATTTGAATGTATAGGCAGCTGCAAAGGCATTTGCAGAACTGAAATCGTCAGATCTCTAGCATTTACACAGATTGTATAATTAGCAATTAAGAGCACGAACAGTTAGGGCACGAGTAAT
Organism: Phyllostomus hastatus; assembly: GCF_019186645.2. Classification (NCBI taxonomy): domain Eukaryota; kingdom Metazoa; phylum Chordata; class Mammalia; order Chiroptera; family Phyllostomidae; genus Phyllostomus; species Phyllostomus hastatus. The sequence continues at coordinate 2,894,476 of NW_025333841.1, read as the reverse complement.
AACTGTACGTTCAAGGCTGAGTTTTCAGCATTTGCCAACACATAAACTGAATTCTTTCAGATGCTTACATTGTTTCTGATCCAGGGAGCCACCACTCAAGGAGGACATGTACTGCATTTGCACAAAAGAATCTTGAGACCTAGAGCAGGGGCATCAAACTCATTTTCACCGGGGGCCACATCAGCCTCGAGGTTGCCTTCAAAGGGCCAAAATAATTCTAGGACTGTATCAATGTAACTACTCCTTAACTGTTAAGGAGTTGAAATTACATTCAGCCCTTTGAAGGGAACCCTGAGACTGATGTGGCCCCCAGTGAAAATCAGTTTGACACCCCTGACCTAGAGCAAATCAGTGACAACACCTGACCAGGCCCCATTTGGGACTATCAGGACGTTTGCAACACCTGTGTTCTGTGCACTAAATAGCACCATTATGCTGGGTTCATTCCTGTCTTCTTTTTACTCTGTTGAAAACAAAACAAATAGCAACAAATAACCTCAGCTTACCATTCTGATAATTGTCTGGGAAGGCATGATGTGAAGCAGACCTTGAAAGGCAGAGGAAGCCACAGGCTCAGAACCATCTCTTAGCTGAAATGCAGCTCTGATGTCTGCTTTGCAGTCCGAAACTCAACTGATGTGCTGTTTCAGACAGAACCCCTTCAGAACTTAGAAATGGGCAGAGATACCCAGGGAGATGCTCTGCTAGCCTTCTGCTATGCTAGTTAAGAACCAAAGGATTTAAAGTAGACAATAAGAAATGAGAATAAAATAGATGCTCAGGTGTTCCACACATATAAACAAAAGCAGTTCTGACCATTTAGTCATGGAATAGGTCCTACTCAAAAGCCAGGCTGAAAAAGAGAAACCACTAAGTGTTTGGAGAGGTGGGGAGAGCACCCACCTGTTAGTGTTAGGGTGAAAGTTAGTTCAGTCACTCTCAGCAGAACCAACAGAGTTACCTCTGAATTTTAGAGTTGCAAATTGACCCCATAGGCCTCTGGGTTAGCCAATAAATGGAGAGGAGCTCAGTGTTTTCACATTTTTGTCAAGGTGCAATTCATCATTTCATAGTACCAGCGTTCAGAAGCCTTCACAGTTAGTGCAGCCCCCTTCCCTAAAGATGAGAAACTTTTACTATACAAGGGCTATGTTGGCAGGAGTGTGCTTGGTGGATTATATACATGCTCATTTAATTCTCATCATACTCCTACCCAGTATTTGTAGGGTGAAAACATGCCTCTGTCTTCCTGAATACCTAAGATCCAGCTGTAAGTATAAATCATTGCTCATCCCCCACCTTTCGCAAGTGTCTCCCCATGTGAGGAGCATAGATGCATCTCCTCAGTTAGATGGCAAGAATCGGACCCAGACACGCAGTGATACAAGTATCCCTAGGGAGTAGGGAGAATGAATGAAATGTTGATGCTTCCCTGTGCTATTCACCGGCAACTCTCACTACACTGTGAGGAAAGCTAGGATCCTCTAAACAGCTGGGTGGCAGTCCCAAATATCCCTACTTAGGGGCCAAAGTCCAGAATTGTCTGCAAGGAGCAGGAAGCCTGGTTTATCTGGGGCCAGCTTAGTTCAGAAGTTAAAGCTGGTATTTTGATTCTCTGACCTTTGTGCCTATATCTCAATATGGTAAACAATTTCCCTTACAACTGCCGACAAATAATGTTAACCCATATTGTAAGAAGTTAAACCCTGGCTGGTGTGGCTCAGTTCATTAGAGTGTCATTCTATAAAATAAAAGGTCACAGGCTTCATTCCCAGTCAGCGCACATGCCTAGGTTATGGGTCCCATCCAGGTCGGGACACACAGGAGTTGCAATGGATCGATGTTCCTCCCACACATCGATGTTTCTCTTCCTCTCTCTGTTTCCCTACCTACCCCGCTCTCTAATCTCAAAAAGCAATTCCTCAGGTGAGGATAAATAATAATAATAGTAACAGTAATAGTAATAATAATAATTACGATTATAATAATGTGTCCTTTAGAAAAAAAGAAATGGAGATCTAAGTAGTGCATGTGACTTACCAACTCATTTCCTACTCCACATTTATTAGTAACTTCAGTCTAATTTATTAAATCTAAGGCAGGAATTGTACTATTATTTTTTAAATCAAGACAAGGTATTGCACTGACAGGGCTTGGTAATACATGCAGGTGGTATATACTAAAGCATCAATTAAATATAATTGAAAGAAACTTACTATGATGGAGGTACTACAAAGGGTTTCATAAGACATTTAATTTTCAACACTGTCAGATAGATATTATTATATGAATTGTGAAGACAACAAAACAAACACAGGTAACAAATTGGTGAACTTCATAATACCAGAATGATTCCAAGATGGAATCTCTCCACAGTCTTGTCTACTTCTAAGTCAGGTTTTGGGGTTGTTGTTTTGTTGTTGTTTTTGTTTTGTTTTGTTTTGTTTTTTGCATCACTCACACTTGCTTACAACAGCTTGGACAATTTCCTACTGACAGATCTAATCAGGAAGGAGCTCGAATTTTCCCATTGTTCACACCGTTAACAGAACTCAATGAAGAATGCCAATGGCAACAGATCTACTCCCGAGGCCCCCAGAATACCTAGCACATAAGTTGGCACAGAATGGGTAGTTAGTCAATTCTTATAGGCTGAGCAATAATGATGAATTTTATTTAAAAAACAAACAAGTTAATATATACCTGAGTTACAAAATACTGAATTCCACTTTAGCAGACAGGATCTACAGTGGGGTTTCCTCCCACCATATTTGCTACTATAATTGCTCTGACCTACAAAGCCTTCAGCTGAGCAATGAGAATATTAATAATGCCTGCCTCACTTTACAGGCCTGTAGGAAGAAAGAGAGAAAATTATTCTAGGGCATATATCATACCACTTATGATAGTGTATTGTCATTTGGTTTTGCGACTAGACTATGAAGGCCTTAAAGAAAAAGACAATTTTATTTTACTTTGTTTCAGTTCTCAATTATGTTTCAATATAAAACTCATTAAAGAAATGAGTGATATAATTAATTCATGAAATAATAAATGAAACACTGTTCTTGTAGAACAGCATCATGACATTTTTATCTTAATGTATGCGTGTGTATGTAACTATGTATAAAGCTATATATGTAAATAACTATATAATACAAATGCATATAACTACATACAGTTATATATATAAAGAAGTAATTGAAATTACTTTTTAATTTTCATCTTCTCTGTCACAAACCCCCTTCTTGATCAGTGCAATTGGTAATGGTTGCACAGCCTTGTAAACATACAAAACACAACTGATTTGTGCATTTAAAAATGAATAAATTTGATGGAATGGAAATTAGACCTCAATGAACATTTCTTTTTCTTAAATTATTATTCAAATTGCAAGTTTTGTTTTGTGCTCTGTTGCTCTGGCAGTTTGTTTCAGTAGGCATCAAATGCCCTGTCAGGATGTTTTTCCCTATTCTCAATGGCCTACAATATTCTCTTTATTTCCAAGTTGGTATCTAGTTTCCATCTCCTGTGGCATTAGGAAAGATCCCATGAGCTGTGGGCTGTCCACTGAATTTATACCCAGTTCAGTGTGGCATCTCTGACCCTGTCTTGTGATGGTACGAGATGCAATATGGCTACACCTTCCTACACAGTCTCTTGGGGCATAAATCTATGTCCTTGCCATGGCCTGTGACCAGAAGGTCTCTGTATTTGATGAGTGTTTTCCACAAATCCCAGGCTAATTTTGGTTCACCAGTTAGGTAAAGAATTCACAGCCCAGGAAATCATAGTCACTTCCTCCATATCTTTCTGGAAGACAGGACATAATCTGCTGGAAGGCATGGTGCTGTGCACCTCTCTTGGTCAATACAGATCCAGGACATCTTCACCAGGCACTTTTAACCCTAACTTCAGGGGCACCTTCTTCCGCTGCTGTCATGTTAATTTGACTGTATTTTTTACAACGCTTTCTATTTCCCTAGGCTATTCTCTGACTTGCCCTGTGCTGTGACTTCAGCAAAACTCCCTCCTGTCTTCTGCAGTGTGTCCAAACAGAAGAAGTAAAAAAGATGTTCATGTAAGGTCATTGTGCCCTATTCAAAGGACTAACATCTGAAAACTGACTTTCAGTACTTTCTTGCCATAATAATCGGAACCTCGACCACCTCTCCTCCACCACCTGTTGGGAAATGGGTGAAGCCAGAGCAGTCTCAGGATGAACACAAAGAAGAACAAAATAAAAAAAAAAACAGCGCATCAACACATTTGAAAAATATGACCTGAATTACATGAGATTATTGTTTTTAGTATCTGTGTATCTTCTAAACCATTAGGTGGTTTAAAATGGAGAGAATATTCAAGGAAATTGGAATGCAAATGACTTTGAGGTCTGCATCAATTTGGCATCAAATTCAAAACACACATTTTGAAAAAAACACTTTTTAAAATGGTATACTGTTAACACATTAGAGTTAATAAACCACATAGTATACATATCACCTGAAGGTAGCAAGTGAAAGGAAGACTTTTCTTATGCTAAAAGATACTGTTAAAGTATCTCTTTATGGGTTTACCTCTAAAATGTTAAGATAACTCCATGACATTTATATATTATTGCCAGGTTTAAGATAATAGATCTAACTAGCCAATTTCAATTCACACTCTCACATACATCTAAATATTGAAATCCTTAGCACTCAACAAAAATATATTCTAATAGAAAATCTTCAGGCATCTCAGAGAATGCTTGGCTGTATCTACATCAGATAAATTGACTCCAAAGATCTCTCTTTATCTAATCCATGGCTTCAGAAAAAAAAAAGGTTTTTTTGATGAAGCTGTGAACTTTGCTCTAGCTATTCAAGACAGCTTGACAGCTAATAAAATTCACAGCCAGTGGAGAAGAAAGGAAACTCTACTTGATGTCAGATCCAGCCACTGTCATCATTGTCCCTACCTTTTGAGAGACTGCAAAACCCTTTCTCAGAGCTTCCCAAGTGGGTTCTGGTTCATTTCATCCCATGAGCTTTGTGGGTGGCCTCTCACAGGTGCACCCATTGTCTCTAGCCATGAGTAACCTTTTCTGTTAATGGCCTGGGGGTGTACACACATTTCATTACGTACATGTGCTCTAAAGCAAAAGAGGTTAAGAGGTACTGATGTACACCCACAATAGAAAAGTAGTTCCACCTCCTGAAGTCAGTCCAAAGCACAGGTAGCAGCTGCCTGCAGCACACAGGAACTCAGCACTCAGTGTCAATGGGAGGAAACGCTAGGCCTATTACCAATAAGCACCATGTGTGTGGGGGCGGGGACAGTGAGAACCCACAGCAACTTTGTATTTGTTCACCTAGGCACATGCTATGATTCTAAGGGTGCAAACATAAACTGACTGTTTTTACTAAGGAAGCAAGGTATTATACATACAAAGAAGTTAGGATGTGTAGAGGAATAAGAACCTCTTAATCATATTTAGTGTGAAGAGGCACTTAACGCCAAATCTTTCCCAGGGGCCTGCAGTGTGTTTGTATTGTATGTTATGAAGCGACTGGAGGAAACACAATGGCCCATAGAGTCCTGTTAAAAATAACTGGTTATGATCATGATGGCTTCCAGCTCCACTTAGGTAAATGCAGTCAGGGCGGGTTATCCTGGCCTAAGGTGGCACGGCGGATCGTTTTACTCTGGCTCTCCAGTACACGCCAAGTCAGCAGCTCATGTTGCCCTATTTGGTATTCGGAGAGAATCTGCTGAATTACAGCATTCTAGCTAGAATAAATGCAAAATTAGCCTTTAAAGATTCAAAGTTTGACTATAATATTCCTTCCAATATTCTCAACTTAAGTGATCATTATTTTAAAATCCTCCGATTACTTTGGGGAAGGGCTATCCCTGTCTTACCATAATCAGATGGCCTCTAATTAAATTTGTTTATTTCTGTTACTAACCATGTCTCAAAAGTTATACTAGATAATATTTCTCAAAGACATTCCGCTTTAATACTGTCTATTAGACGTTTGTATAAATGAGACTTAGAAGAAGAAACACTGCTTAAAAGACTGAAAACAATCTAAGCGTCAGCACCAAACACAGGAAACATTTTTATCATCTTATAGCTTCAAGTGCCATTTCATTGCTTTCCTTATTTCAATGTAAAGGAATAAATGAAAAATAAAAAGATTTCAAATGATAAGAAGCAATTATCTCCACTTTAATATTTAAAACTATACAAAGGTGCAGCACTAAGTATGATGTTTTAATATTAGCCATTTTCAACTTAATATCCCCATTATAATTAGAATTGTCTGCTCTTCTGCAAGATTCCTAAAAATCAATTGCAAACATGTTACCAACTTCTGTATCAATATAACCAACATTTAGAATGCAGTCCTCAAAAAGTCCCAGAAAACTTGTTTTAAGTAACTTTTTTCACTTAATTGACAATAAATGTTACTACATCAAAAAGAACCATAATAGAATTACATTAATAGCATTGTGTATATTTACATGCAATTCTAGGGTCAAATTCCTCACAATACCCACTTAGTGACATGATAGCATGATTTCTCTAAGTTAACGGTGATGGCTACCCTAGAAATGGTTACAGATTAAATTGGATTACTGTGAATGAATACAAAACCATCATTAAGGAAATGAATTTTGTAAAGATCCTCTTATTGCAAAGGATTCTCTACACGGTCTCTTAATATATAGCCTATGGAATCTCTTGTTTTAGCCTTCACAATTCATTTCTAACTTGACTACCCTCAAGAGGAGCATCTGGAGAGTCAGTGGGCTGGCTTTACTCAATTTCATCATTTCCTGTTAACTCCCTTCAAGGCTTCCTAAAGAGAATGCTGTAACCACAACTAACGCAACATACTTTAATCACTGTGCATTTAAATTATCTGTACAAGTGGAAATTTTTCAAGGAGAAATAGAGTTCTGCTGTCTCAGAGCTTCAGCTAGGCTCTGTCTAATTCATAAAACACGCTCAGTTTCTAAAATTCTCATTTCAAAAATTGTAAAGCCCTGGCCATTGTGGCTCAGTGTATTAGAGCACTGTCCTGAAAATGAAAGGCTGTGGGTAGTTCCGGTATCGTTCCCAGTCAGGGCAAGTACCTGGGTTTGCTGCTCCATCCCAATCCCAGTTCGATCAAGTACAATCACCCGCAAGGTTGAGAATGGAAAGCAACAAACCAAAGCTTCTCTCTGGCCTGTTTCTGCCTCTCCCTTCCTCTCTCACTTCCTTTATCTGTTAAAAAGCAATGAAAAAATGTCCCCAGTTGAGAGTTTTAAAAAAGTATATTTTAATACAGAAGCAAACAGTTCCTTTCTTGCCCACTAACGATGGGACCAATAACTTGTACAGAGAGCTGCTGAAAACTACACAATGATTTAAACATTCCATATGGCTATTAAAGAATAGAGTTATATTGCCAGTCTCAGTAGAACAGATGTAAAAAGGTAGAATGTGCTTTTGGATTTCTCTACCTACAACAAACTTACCACCTATCAGATTCTTCCTGAATTCTCCAAAGCTCCTTCTTGCCTACCACAATCTTTTAATCCAAATCTCATGAAGCCTATCTTTCTGAACAGTGTTTCCCCCCTTTCACCTCAGTATCACTTTTTTCGGTGCTAGGTTTTAGAAATAAACCAATAAGAATGCATTAAATATTATTACAAAATGAATGGCTGACAACTTCCTATTAGCCTTCAACCATTCACCCAATAAATTTTAATATACAATGCATCCTATATACCATGCACTGGGGTTGGCCATGGAGATAGAACAATGACCAAAAATAGACATAGCTCCCAACTTTATGGCTTAAAATCTAGTAGGGAGAGATAAATATTAATAAAATAATTACAACAAAAGGACCTGATGTCATGAGTACATATGATGTAATCATGGAACTCAGGAATATTAAACATCCAAGAATGTGATGATTGATTTGATACCTAAAGAAATAAGAAGAGGAAAGGGAAGCCAGTTCCAGGAAAACAATAAACAAAAGCTCAGCACAGCCAGAGCAGAAACCATGTAGGAGCCTACTTGAAAATGAGGCTAGAGTAAACTAAGTAGAAACCACAAGATGCAGGTACTTGTAGGTCACAATAAAGGGCTTTTATTTTTTCTGTTAGCCAAAGAATGGCAAGAATTTATTAAACTGTGGAAGGCTGTGAATGATGACAGAATATGATTAAATTTGCCTTTCAAAAAGATCAGTACTGCTGCTATATGGAAGGACATCAGAGTGTGGAGTAGTGAGGAGGCGGGTGAAATAGGACACAAGAGAAATGATCATTGCATGGACTAGTAGGTTAAGCATGAGGAGTTCAACAGACACAGCCACCTGGATATTTTAATTTGGCTGATAAACATGGCCTTGGCATTCAGATCAGATATGCAACCAAGAAATATGACCCATCTCCCTGGGACACTTACTTTCTTTTTAAACTGATGCTTATTAACTTAAACTAGTAATGAGGACTGGCAGGTGTGGCTCAGAGGATTGAGTGCTGGCCTGCGAACCAAAGGGTCACTGGTTCGATTCCCAGGCAGGGCACATGCCTGGGTTGCAGGCCAGGCCCCCAGTGGGGGGCGAGCGAGAAACAACCACACACTGATGTCTCTATCCCTCTCTTCCTCTCTCCCTCCCCCTTTCTCTAAAAATAAATAAGATATTTTTTAAAAAAATAAGCAAAATAGTAATGAAAGAAATATATTTTTACAAAAGTTTCCTACCACTTATCAATTCACCCCCATCTCACTGGCCTAAGTACCTTTCTGGGAATATGTCTTTAATTGTAACAAATCATCAAATACAAAAACAATCAACATTGTGAACTCACATGTTCTCTTTTTTTCTCATAGCTCTCCCAGGAATTATGAACTAAAGTCTAAGGAAGCACAATCTAAAGTGAAAATTGAAATAAAAAACATGAAATATATCAAAGTACAGAGCCACTATTAAATAGGCTAAGACAAGAATAAAAGAGTTCAGAAAATGTTCCAAAGAATTCTGGAAATGTTTTATTGATGACAATTTCCTATTATCTCAAAAATTGATTTGTAGTTTTTAAAGAAACACAGTGAAAAAGAATAGAAAATAAATGTAAAACAAAATCAATTAAATGGAAACAGAGACCTTAATATTATTAGTCATATGAAATGATTAAATAACATAATTAGGTTCTTCATTAAGTACTTTGCATTTCTTATAAGTCAAAAAGTGAAAAAGAAACGTTGACTTCTATCAGATATGCTGAATAAAAATTGGGACAGATCATGTGATAAATTTTCAAGTTGAGACTTTCCGGGAATATCTGGAATATCAGATTCTCTTTGTTGTATAATTCTCATTGCTTTATAAAAGACAACATACATATTTTTTGGAAATGCATTATCTTCTGTTAAATTCAAGAAGGCATTAACGGTGTCTCTAGAATTTGATAGAAACTTTGGCATAAAAGAAACATAGCCAACTGGCAAGATAATTCTTTGATCCTCTGCACTCGGTTCAGCATTGTGAATGGCTGCTCAGAGCTCCGTGTCCTCAATTTGTGCAGACATCCATTCTTGATCTCGTTTTATAATAAAGCAAGTTTAACGGGCTTTAGCTCATAAAGGCAGGGACACAGCACCGACCTGGTATAAAGACCAAATTCTCTTGAGGTATCTTCCCTTCCCACATGGGCTACACTTCCCTCCAAATCAGTGATTGATTGACTTTTTTTTTTTTTTGCTCAGTTCACAAATGAGTAAGTTTTCTAATTTATAAGGAACTATCCTTAAAGACATTTCTAATAATAAGCTACGTTGAATGTATTGGGTTGGCCAAAAAGTCCCTATGGTTTTTTTCTGTAAAACAAAAAGACCCATTTTTCATTTTCACCAAAAATGTAAGTGGCTGTCATCTTAGATTTTAATTGCAATATAAAAAAACACTGCGTTTTTTTTTTCCTTCCAAGAAATTTGCTTTCACTCTCCACAGGAAACTGTTAATTACCTTTTAAGGGCTCTGTATTCAAGAAACATCAGAGACTAAGTAAATCGAATCTCTTGAGAATGATAGTTGAGATACCAGAAAGATACCTACAAAGGTAGTTTTGGGTTAGGTAATATCATAAGGTCAGGAATCATTTGTATGGAACTTTAGGATTTTCCAAACCATTTTTACATATTATGCTCTTGAATGTGAATACCATTCTAGTATCTAATATGTAAAGTGCAACTTTAAGATAATATTTCACACAGATATAAAATATAGGTACACTAAGACGTCTTACCTGTCTTCTGAGTGTCTGCTCATTTTTATTGGCATTAAGTATCCAAGAGCTTTTCTTGTTACTCTTGTGAGTCCCTCGGCTATGACTGTATTTAGCACACTATAAGGAATACTTTCAGCCTCCTCCACCTTTCTACCCTGGGGAATTTCAAGGAAGCAAATGGTCTTCAATCAAGATGCACTAAGTGTACATTCCTTGCTCAACAATCACATGTATTACTTGTTAAGATTCATATCAAATGGAAATTTATGGAGTCTCTACCTTCTGAGTCTTACACCAGGGTTCTGGGTGGAGCTAATGAATAATTTCTGCTTTCAAGGAGCCTGCGGTCCCACAGAGTTGAGAAAACTGTATGCCACTGAACACAAATAAAGGTAGAAGGAAATAACTTCTCTATTAGAAGTTTAAGTACAGTGTTGTCAGGGTACAGGGGAACGAAAAGTAATAAAAAGTTTCACAAAAGAGCCATTCGTTGATCTTAGGCTCAAAAATCAGTATACTACATAGAAGTATGTACAGAAAGAAGAATTATGCAAAGGGTTTGGGAAATCCCTAACCAAATTATACTTTCCAAAATGTCAAAAATAATGCATACAGCAGTCTCTTCAGAAATAATTATGTGTGTGCCTCAGGATAATATTTCCAAAAGGAGCGTCTTCAAAGTTATATTTCACACTTTCATAACCGTCCAAAAAGATAACCTGTGCATCTTTAACAAACCTCCAATATAAATTTCCCTTTGCTAATCTTGATCCCTTAAGGTGAAATCAATAATCGGCTCTTTTCTGTGAGGGCCTCGAGAACTTCATTGTACTCAGTTACAGACCAGTGTCTCCAGTATCCTCCCCACCCCCTGACCATGTGGCACTTCTGGGTTGACCAAATTTGGGATACGACATTTAACTGGAGTTCGCAGAGAACCCCATGTTTACAGAATGCAAAAGACTGACTATAACGTTTCCCCATGCCTTTCTATTACTGGATAGAAAATAACTTCAACTGTAGACCTTATTCCCCTCAAACAAAGCTGAATTGCATGCTGTCTGAGTAGTACACAGATGGATTTTACTTAGGGCAGAATCAGCCTAACCATTAGCCTTCTGTTCCATTATAGAGCTGGGGCTACATAATCAAGCTCACTCATACTTTAAAACATGCATTACCATTCATGGTGCAGATCTGCAATTTTGCAGAAAATAAAAAAGTAATTCTACCACTTTCACATTTACAGTAAAGACTAAGAGGGTTTACACATTTGTTCCTCTAATGCCACCTCCAACTTTAATCTACACAAAGATGTTTCTCAATAGATTTCTTACCTGAGATTGAATGATTCAATGGACTAGTATGATTTACATTAATGTCCACAAAACAGAAGCATCAAAATAACAACTGCTATGATTCGCTAACAAAGTCATTCAATACAGATATTGACCTGATTATTTAGTACCACAGGGTCACATCAATAACTTAATTGTTTCACTGTTCATCTTCTAAGAAGGGTACATGTATAAAATATATAAAATACATTCCTCATTCCTGAATAAATGTTGTTTAAATATTAAAACACTAAATGAGAAACAGAAATAGAAAGCAATTTCTTTCACCAAAGTCCACACTCACTGTTGTTCATATATACATATCCACACACCACAAAGGACAATGTCTATAATGTAATAGGTACCTATATATGTTGATTAAATGTAGGTATATCATTGATAAATTAGAAGTGTCTACAAGCTGCTGCTAGAATTTTCTCCAGACTTAATTTTTAGTATATTTGATAGCATTTAATCTTTGGCTGAATCAGCATTATTCTAGTTCATTAAAAAAGTATTCCTCTAAGAAATCCATTTTAAAATATCAGTACAGCTGTACTCAGAGATTCAAAGATAAAATATGTTGACAAACAAAAATTAAAATATTAAACATGATGTCAAATTTATTTTCCACATTTAAGAAATACACTTCTGAGAAACTGATGAAGGATGCTGTTTCAGTTTCATATTATGGCAAAATAAACTACCACAAGCTCCTAAACATAAAATAACTTCTGTTCATTATGTCAAATGTCTGTAAGTGAGAAATCTGAGCTGGGGTGGGCTGGGGTTAGCAGAGTTCTTTGATTAAGGTCTCAATATGAGGCAGCAATCAAGGCTCCAGGCAGGATAGTCTTTTATTTAAAAGCTCTGGGTGAGAAATTGCTTTCAAAGTTATTGAGGCTATTGGCAAAAATGACTTTCTTCACATTATAGGTCTCACACCCTGTCCCCCTTCTTTGCTCATTGTTAGCTAGGGACTGCTCCTACAGGCTGTTCACATTCCTTGGCAAGTGATACCCTCCATCCTCAAGCCATTATATCCAGCCCGTGACTTCAATCTGTTCTATGCTTCCTCCATAAGCAGCTGCACAAAATTCTGATTGCTAAGGGCTCTTGTGATTTGGTGTAAACGACCTAGATAATCTTCATGGTGAATGGCTAGATTCAGCTACTAACCCCTAATGATGATCACAATGCCCTCAGTTGCAGCCCACAGCAACTCCCACTGGCTCAGAATCTCCCAAGGAGGATGCAACACACTGGTTGGCACAAGGTATTCCTCACACACAATAGAAGAGATGCTACAAGGTTAGTGTTGGGAGTGCACACTGCTCTCCTATGGACAGATGATTCTGCCCAATAGCCAACACAGAGTGGCAGAATACACACACCCAATTCAAGTTACAGGCGAAGACCACATTCTCTTTCTGTAAGGGTGCTTACTACATAGTGGTGGGGCCATCCTGGGGCCTTATGAAGCACATGCTTAAGCAATACAAGGAAGTTCACAGAGGAACCAGAACAGGGGAAAGATATCTCCCACTAAGGAAGAAAAATCTGGGGCCAAGTGACAGCTCAGCACCTAGCTTCTCTATATGGAAATGTTCCTCTGTGGGAGTGGACAGTACTGGAGAGGAGCAGCAGCTTGGATGCTGGCTGCTTCCACAACAGCTTATCATAGAACCTACTGATTCAGGCCCTTAATTCCATCTAAAAACCCCTTTGTAGCAGTACCCAGATTAAAAAACTGGAACAAGGTTAACAGCAGGTACAAAACGCTGGGAATTTGGCGGGGGGCATTGAATAATTTTACCAACCACAAATAGACTCCAAAAAACATGGGAGGAATCTAAGAGAAAAGGATAGTCTGGACTCAAAAAAATAGGGCCTCCATACAGGAAACAAGAGAAAGGGAAGGGGAAGGGCAGGGCAGTCATTATGAAAGTTCCACCATCTTAGAGAGCTCCAGGCCCTGCCGGGATCAGGACTACAAGGGACCGCAGAAAGAAATCCTTCAGAGAAAAATCTTTAAAAAGTGATAAATGGGTTCATAGATTCCAAATGCTCAGAAAAAAAAAAAACATTGAAAGCCCTTTTACAGATCTGGCATACTTAAAATGAAATTGATTTAAGGTAATCAAAACATGCAAATTTAATGTTGAAATGAAAAAAATTTACAAAAAAGTGTAATTATAGCACTTTATGTGGCTGAGTTCAAGACAATATTTACATAGTCTAATAGACATAACTGCAGAGTATTAATTTAACCAAAACTGAAATTAAATTATATGAATAATATTCAAAGAAAGAGGAAGCAGATTAGGACAACTAAATCCTTGTCTACTGTTGAAAACAAAGTTAATAAAGAATATATACAGAGGAACTATACAAACATAAGAATCAAAAATATTTGTCAACAATGTGGAAGAAATATAAAAATCAGGAGGCAGAGGAACACAAAGTGGTTGCTTTGAAGGGAGGATTCATGGGGTTTGCCTTCCCCAGTATCATCACTTCATTGTTGATCAGCTTTGATAAATATCATACCAATTACAAAGACATTTTACGTAGATGCCCTTTAGTCAATGAGAACGCATAAAACTTTATTTCAAACTTCAGGAAATTAAAGTCTAAAATTCTAACTTGAAACGTGCCACTAGTAAATATCAACAAATTACTCAGAGGCATTGTGTCCAGCTGAAGGCTCTACCATCAACTCAATTAGTTAAGATAAAACATGAACAACTGACTACAGTTTAATTTTATGAATTTTCCTGAAAGCAGCATTAAATAATAAATACACCTATGACTTCACACCAGACCTGTTGCAGGTGCCACATACTGAATATTTAGCTAGTCTCTGCATCATGATAATCTTTGTCAAGCTTAGAAACAGCGTTTTGCTAATATGTCCTAATGTTCATACCAGGGAAAGTCAATTAACAAGTCTTTACTTGGGAGAAGAGCTATCAACAAAGCACCACCCACTAATATGCTAATGGTTAGCAGACAGTTGCCAGGCAACTATTAGTACCAGCACATATACTCTGAAACTTCCCTTGCTCAGCACGGAGGGAATATTTTAGAATTTCACTTTAATACCTCACTTCTCTCCCTTCCAAGACAACTGTAAAAAGTCATGGAAGCTCTCAAGAGATACCTTAAAATGGTTAATAACTACAAGTGATATGGAGAATGCAGAGAGACTTGTCGGTGTTGGAATAAGAACACAGTTAAAGTGCTTGGATGCTGAGAAAGAGCTCCATGCAATTGTTAGTGTTGAGACAGTAGTGACTCATGAAAGATATGTGGTCATCATTTACTGCAATATCCTAATAATACACACACTGGAAGCCAATTACCAAGCTATTATATAGGGAGGGGAGCAGTCAATCAGATTGGTTGTCACACTGTCAGAAGCACCAGCACCTGATTTTATTTTTAATATTAGTATTCTTTCTTATCCTGACCTATTCTGAATTTAAGGCTTTATTATGGTCTTGTATCATATGTGTAAATGTCAACACAATGCCAATGTAAATAATATAATGATTGAAGATATTAAAATTCAAATTACCTTTCCTGACTATCTTGAAACTCAGACACTATATGGATACATACAACCCACTGATTCATTACCAAAAAGTAACTTTGCATCTCTCAGTACAACTTTCGAACATCCCCTGCATTCTGCAAGACAGCCGTAATATATCTAGAAGTCAATAAGAATGTGGTTTATAAACCAGCAGAATAATGTTTCAGTATCATATTGGAAGTCCATTGGAAAGGAAGATTCCCTTAACATAAATTCAGTTTACAAAAACTTGGCTAGAACACATCACTTCCATTTAGGAAAGAATATCTAACAAGAAAAGAAAAACCACAATATTCTGCGTATATTTTGATTTCGATCTTTGATCTCTATCTAATACTTGCTTTCCTATTAAGTTCTATAAAAAATGTGAGAGCTATTGATTTTACTTTACATTTGAGATTGTTCTAACACCTTAAAACTTTAAGCAGACCAGTTCTTATGGTCAGCAAATGTGACTGTCCAGCAGGCAGATGTACCGTCTTTCATAATGCTTTTTTAAAAGTCCTGAGGAATCACAGTAGTAAGGTCCTTATAGGTATATTGTGTTAAAAGTACAGGAAAAGCAGAGTACTGACATTGTGTGGATGTGGAGTCTTCTAATGCCAGGAATAATGTCTATGGCCATACCACCCGGAAAGCTCCCCATCTCATCTGAATGCCAGGAATACACATCTAATTTAACGAGCAAAAGGGAAAAAGACCAATAGATGGATTTTGGTGTGACATCCCATGTTTTTTCAAATAGTCAAAAACTAATTCCCTTTTTGACTTAAGTGAATTTTTATTTAGAACAATTCACCCAATGCATACACAATCTAGTTAGGTGTCCACTCAGATATGAAATCATTTGAATTTTTAACATATTCTACTCAAATGCAAATTTTCCCTCTGACTTCATTTGCAAATTATACAGTGTGCCAAACAAATGCTTGTGCCAAATAATCATAAAGTATTTTCATGTTATTGAGAATCGCTATCATACATCCAATTTTTAAAGGTAATGTCTCTTCAACATTAATCCCTACAACTTCTATGTAAGAATGGTGGACAATACAGAATTTCAATTTTATAATTAAAGAAACTGAGACACAGAAAATTAAGACATTCTTCTTTTGGCCTTATAAAATGATGCCAAAACACAGTTGTGATTTAATTAAAATCATCCTGACTCTTGTTTATTATGAAGGATTAAGATGTGTTCACTCTTTGATGGGGGCGGGACAACACACTTTTTAGGAGACAGGTTCTCTGTTTTCAACTCTGGGAAGTATGCCAACCCATGGCAAAAATCATCATTCTTATTTGTCAGGTTTTTATCCCATAACGAAAACTATACAATCATCCTGACTCAAAACTGTAGGTGAAGTTTGCTTTAATGACTTCCATGAAAAATGATTCATTTCTTCACATTAATCAGAGCCATGTAACACATTGCAAATTGGCTTTAGAATGTCGATTAACACTAAAGTGCAGTGTCAATTGAGATTGTCGTTGGTTTTCTGTGTAAAGCTCCCCACAGGTCCTTTGTTAACTTCGTTGACAAGCTGTATCAGAAATTTTGTCACATGCCCTGGCTGGTGTGGCTCAGTGGATTGAGTGCTGGTCTGTGAACCAAAGAGTCGCCGGTTCGATTTCCAGTCAGGGCACATGCCTGGGTTGTGGGCCACCACCCCCCTTAAGTGAGGGATGAGCAACAGCTGACCAGTCAATATCTCTCTCGCACATCTGTTTCTCTACCTTTTTCTCCCCTCCTTCCATTTCTCTCTAAAAAGAAATAAATACAAAGTATTAAAAAAAGAAATTTTGTGACCTATGTTACCAATGCACTGTTGTTATTTTTTATATTACTTATTTTCTACATTGCTGTGGCCCCTAAATATTTTGGGATGGGGGTTGTAAGTCCTAAAAAATTTACAATGTAAGCAAAAGACATATAAACCAAAATATGGAACTTCTCTGATCAAACATTTTTTCATAAATTTTTATTTGTTATTAGCCAAAGTTCACTAAACTATATACCAAAGGCATAAGAATTAGTGTAAATTTGGATTGCATTACAGGCCTTTATATTTGTGTACATTTGAATTAACTTGTAAAGACAACCACATCATAAGATTTTTAACATACTTTTCAAGCATGAAATAGTTTTCCATGCCCCGACTGACTTTTTATTTCCTTCAACATTTCTCTATTACATCTGGTGTTTTTTATTTAACGTTTTCCTGCAATGTTTACATTTCTTAAAAAAAAAAAAAGAAATCACTTCACTTCTACAATGCTGCTGTGATTCCATTTATACTCATATATATATTTACATATACATGACATTTGAAATTTAACGAGATTAACTAATCATGTGAATTAAATGACTAGTTTTAAATAGTAGCATCATCAGATTCTTGAATCCCAGATTTGGAGAACCTTGCCTATGTATATTGACTCCAGAGACCTCATCTGGGACCGGAAATCTATTTTTATAAGTAATTTAAGCGTTCTGTCACAGCAGGCTCTCTAGACCAAGTCTCTGTAAGAGAAGCCTTGAATTTTTATAACTAGTCAAAATTATACCACATATTCAAGTTATAGTAGTTAAAATTCTGAACTCTCCTATGCCATTTCACCAGTTGATTTTAATATATCAACACTGTTTCCTTTTTAATGCTTTTGGCTTGACCAGATGTTGTCCATAAGTACATGCTCTTCTGAAAATACAATTTGGTGACTCTGATTCTTCCTGCAAATGCTTTATTTCTATCTACAAAGGTCAATATCTAAAATAATATAATAGACATTTGCTAAATTGTTCAATGCTGCTTTATTTGTTTAAATTTAACCAATTTGGTGCACAGCTATAATTACATTCTTTTCATACACCACATGCATAGTAAATAAGCATTGTTACTCAATATTTCATGATGTAAGAATAAAGGTCATACAGCATTAAATTTTTCTTTTAATTATTGTTATATAATAAACAAAATCTATTTCCAGCTCTTGAAGCAGTACAGCAAGTTTATTTATTCCATATATCTGTCATGGTTTTACTCGATGAATTCTTAATAAGAACTTCCAAATAGTTTAAATTAATGCTAATAAAAGAAAGACTGCTTTCTAATGAGACTCATTGATTTGGTGGCTGATTGTAATGACTACACAATGTAAAAACCATTTAGCACCAACAGCATTACTAGCTAATAACTCAGGAATATTGGATCATTAAAAAATGGAAATACACTCCACTAAGTGTCTTATCTTTGTGAAAATAAGGAGAGTGTCTACATTTTTAAAAAATTTCCAGTTCACTAAGGTTCTGATCTCACCAAGAAATTCCACCGAAATTAAACAAAACTTAGAAAATATAAAAATGTCTTATCCTTACACAGCATGGACCTAGTGGGTATTGTACTAAGAAAAATACATCAGTCAGAGAAAGGCAAATACCATAGCGTTTCACTTATATGTGGAATCTAAAGAACAGTGTAAAGAAACAGATCCATAGATACAGAGCAGGAGTGTCAAACCCATTTTCACCAGAGACCACATCAGCCTCTCTGTTGCCTTCAAAGGGCCGAAATAATTTTAGGACTGTATAAATGTAACTACTCCTTAACTATAAGGAGTTGAAATTACATTCAGCCCTTTCACAGCAACCGCGAGGCTGATGTGGCCCCAGTGAAAATGGGTTTGACCCCCCTGATACAGACCACACAGACATGGCTGCCAGAGGGGAGGGAGGTTGGGAGATAAGGTGAGAAAGGTGAAGGGATTGAAAAATACAGATGGGGCATGGGCATGTACAGTACAGCACAGGAAATATAGTCAATAATATTGTAATAACTATGTGTGCTGATGGGGTACTGGGAATATCCAGGAGAACACTTTGTAAAGTGTTTGATTGTCTAATCACTGTGCGCTACACCTGAAACAGATACAGAGCAATATTAAGTGTAAAGGCAAGTGGAGAAAAAATTAATTAATTAAATTCCAAAAATGACTTCTCCTTCCTGCATTTCCTGTCACTAAACTCGGTACAGAGAATATTAAGTAGAGCTGAACTTTTCTAACCAGAGTCTCTGGAGTCAATCTTGAAATATATGCAAGTTACATCACTGCCTAGCAATGTAACCTTTGGGGGCTTGCTTAACCTCTCTGTATAGTACTTTCCTCATTTTAAAAAAATGCCCATAATAATACTTGTATCCTGTGGTGATTGGGTCCATCTAATGTATGAATCCAGTATGTGCTACTGATGGCTCCCACTAGCTCATGACAGGCAACGTGATGCGTTTCATCCCCATGTTCATGGTGGAAGCACATACATCATGGACTTTAGCAAAAGCTACAATCAGGCCATCACCTCACAGGGAAATAGGAGTTTCCAATTTAGTGCACCACTGATTAATACACTGAAAATCATGCAGAACAAAGTGGTTCCAAGAACAAAACAATCACATACAACATAAGGTCTCACAATATTCTCACAATATTAGAATCGAAAAGTCTAGAGAGCAAAAACTGGTGTGTGCTCTGAACATCAGTAACTTATCTAGGTGTCTAAAGTATGGAGACGGCTGCATATTGATAATGGTTATAATGTATAAGGCACAAGGAAAATATATAAATATACTATAAGCTGTATTAGATGAGAGACATGCTCTAAAAATAAAAAGTGGGAAATAAAGATGAGTTAAGGGAGAGGTACTTTAAGTACAATGCCAGCCAAGGCAACTGTCAATAAAAACATGACATCTAAGAAAGGATGTGAACTTGGTAAGGAAACAAATCCTGAGGAAATCTGGGAATAAGTATTCCAGGCAGAGGTAACAGCCAGTGCAAAGGTTCTGAGGTAGAAGCAGGCTTAGAATATTTAAAAACATAAAGAACAAAGAGGATGGTATGGTCAAAGCAGGAAGAAAGTCCTAGGAAATGAGTTCAGAGAGGTAAAAATTGAGGGGTTTTTTATCCATTTGTGTGCTTTGTTATTTAAAGAGGTAGCACATGGAAAATTTTCAACAGAGGAGAGCCAATTACGGATATGTATGTAACAAGATTATTTTAGCTGCAAGGCAGAAAATAATTTACGAAGGATGAGAACAGGAGTAGGGAGAGCGCTCAGGGGGATTATTGCAGTGATCTGGGCGTGAGAGGAAAGGTCCTTGGACCACAGTTGGAAAAGTGGGGAAACACGAGTCAATGTAGAAAATTCCATTGCTAAACCATCATCAAAAATTTTGGCCCACAATTTATTTAGATTTTATTCATTTGGTCTCATGAGTACTTATTAAGTCTTTGATAAACATGATAAGCAAGGTGTTCTGTTTCCTTGATTTTGCTGTACTTGAAAGGAGATTCATATTTGCCTATTAGTAACATTTTAAAATATGCAATTACCTGTAAATAAAACAATGCAGTTGGCTTATGACTGAATTTCAGCTTCCTTTGATATTTCTGCTAATACCATATATTGTTTCCTTAGTAATTTTTCCATTTAAAATGTCACCAAAACACTGTAAGTTACACTGTCTTAAACACATTTTGATCACATCTCGGAACACTCCCAGTAGTATTTCATATCAAAGTATCAGTGCAGAATTTTTTAAACGTTTTTAAAGATTTTATCCATTTATTTTTAGAGAGGGAAGGGAGGGAGAAAGAGAGAGAGAGAGAAACATCAATGTGCGGTTGCTGGGGGTCATGGCCTGCAACCCAGGCATGTATCCTGACTGGGAATCGAACCTGCAACACTTTGGTTCACAGCCCGCGCTCTATCCACTGAGCTACGCCAGCCAGGGCCAGAATTTTTTTCTTAAATGTGCCCCGCAGATTTAATTTGATCCAACTTACCCAAAGGAATTTCCCTAGAGATCTTCACTGAGTAAATGTCTGTATTTCCAAAAATACAAGAAAGAAAATCTGATAGCAATTAATTGAAAGAAAAAATGAAGACTATGTGCAGACAGTGGAGATTAACAATGCTACATCCTATTATGTCCCAAGTGTACTATAATTAGTTTTTTGGCAGTATGTATGAAGCAGATAGTGCTAAACATGAGCTCTTTGAGGGCAGGGGTTGCTCACTCATTATTTTATCTTCTTTTCCTAAAACACTGCAACTGAAACCTATTATTTGTTGGAGGGTCTGGGGTTTTTTCCCCCCAACAGCACCAAGCAATTGTATGACAACCAGCTGGCCATCCTACTGAAAATCTGCAGAGAGATAAAACAAATTAGGTGTTTGGCCATGCTGACAGGGGGGAAAGAGTGATCCAGAGATGTGTAATAGCAAGAGCAAAGGTCTCGAGTTGGGAAAATGTGTGCTGTGTTGAAGGAATAGCAAATGGGCCTTTGAAAGAGGAGAAAAATGAAAAGAAGCATAAAAGATGAGATCAGAGAAGGGGTTGAAACCCAGATTTTAGGGCATTTTGTGCTTTTCACTTTGATTTAAATTGGAAGCTGGTAAACATTTTTAGCAGACTCATCATATGATGTGCCTAAAATTTTAAGGACAATTATGTTGTTTTTCAGAATGTAGGACAGCAAAGGAAGAGCCATGGAGAAGTGAGAAAACTACAACAGCAATCTGGGTGCAAAATTTTGGATGAATAAAGACAGAGGTCAGTGTTGGAGTGTCAACTGTGGTGGGAAGTGGTGCACGCTGAACACCGTCCAAAGATTTCTATCAATTCAACCTGCCATATTTCTTCATTATCAGCAATTACTATGTCTTTCACAAATAAATAATAATAAAATGAATTGAACGAACATTGTGTTCCAGATACTTCTTTAAGCAGTCATAGAGTAAATGGGCAAAAGTAAAGAGATATAACTTTTTTTATTAAGCTTGTGACAAGACTCTTATCTATAAATCCATTCGTCCTCCATGAGAATTTTGAGGTCTGAGAAGAAAAACAACCACGTCCAATTGCTTTTAACATCTCTAATACTATGCAGAATAGGACTCAAACATAGAATTTACTAAGTAAATGTTTGTTGGGTTTCTTACTGACAATGGAATAAATTCCCCACACCTCGCATACAAAAAAAAAATGCTCATTGCAGAAAATGATGTGGACCCAAGAAAATTGGTGATTATTATCAAAAAGTTCAATGAACAACTCAGAAAACTATTTCACCAGATTCCCCTCCTAATAGGCATCACGGTACCATGGAACTTGCCTTCACAGAACCTAACACAATGACAATTTCACAATATAGGAGTGACCCCACTATATGATCGATACCTGGATCCTCCATAAGATTGTACACTCCACAAGAACAGAAACCCCAACTGTTTTCTCTATATTCATCCCCAAGCCCAGCACAATCAATGGGCTATAAAACAACATTTGATATATATTAACGAAATAGGAATAGGTAACAATAATGACTTTCTACTGTGTGCTAAAATCTCTTCCAAGCAATTTAAACATATTAACTCATTTAATCTTCACCACAACCCTATTAAGCAGATATTCTTTTATTTTCCTTTTACTGCTTTGAATGAATAATTAATGAACTATTAATTAGATATTTTTATTTTACTTCCTTAAATGAACTAATGAGTATAATAATGATGATCATTACTGAAGAAGTTATGCCACAGCACAACCACACACACAACCTGAAAGGGGGATCCATATATTAATAATCATTTCTGCTGGGCATGGCAAAGGCTCCAATTTAGGTTGTCTCTTTTAAGAACTTACTACCATATTTTGAGGACTATAAGATGCACTTCTCCCTTTTCACCCCTACCCCCGCCTCCCAAATTTGGGAGAAATAATGGTTGTTAATACTGCTGTTGAATTCTGTTTATATTTACATTGGTGAAATATTATGTTATTTATATTATTAAATATTTTACATTTTTTGCTTGAAAATTTTTATTCCTATTTTCCTCCTCTAAAACCTAGGTGCATGTTATGGTCCAAAAAATATAGTAATTGTTTCTTTTCAAATGATACTATGTTTCATCTATGAAATTCTAAAAGTAATGATCTGATAGGCTTGATCAATCAATTACCATGTCTGATTAAATTTGTAACATTCATTTGTAACAACTCACTGATGTAGCCAAAGAATGTTTCAATCAAAAGAAATATATACTTGTGATTAAATGTACAGGTCAAGGTCTCTTTTGACAGCATCATAATTACCTATGATTTTTTCCCATTAACAATAGAATGCTTTACCCTTAGGTATTTATCTTTGCACAAATTAATTCCCACAATTAATCTGATGAATGTGCTTAATTAGATGTCTATAAAATTTTGATAATGACCATGAATTCATAAGGCTCATTCTAAACAAGAAGAAGTTCATGGAATTAAAATACATAGCTGCTGCAGTGAGCCACCCTCATTCCCATACTGGTGAACAACATTACAGTTACAGTAAAGTGTGGCACTTTTTGGTCAGACTGAAGCTTCAACACAAAACTATGTTTGTACATTCTAATTATAAAACTATGGAGGGAAACAGAAGAAAAAATCACAATGTTTATCCCTTTAGTTTTTATAGAAGGACAGACACTGCTTCATTCTTGCAAAACATAGAAACATAGGGTAATGTGGACAAACTAAAAACTCAGCTAAAAACTGAAAATTTGCAGGCATTCTCAAGTCTATTAGAAGTCGACTGTTAAGACGCAGTTTTCATTGCCTGGATTGCATGTTCACAGCCTGTTTCCATCCTTCTGGGATAATTAAGAAAATATTATTGCAGCTGCCAGAGGTCCTGAAGCAGTGAGGACTTCTCACAATTTCCTACCAGTTCTTTTGTTATCACAGTTGTATCCCACTCATATTAATAGATAGCAGTTATAAGAAGACAGATTTTATGTTTAGCTCAAATGAAGAATGTGCTGTGTTCCATACTTGCCACTACATTTTAGGTCTTCCGAGCAGATCTCTCCAACACTAAAACCTGCTGCTTTCCAAATTAGCAGCCTTTAAACCGACATGTTTGATCTGAATTTGCGAACAGCCATCTGTCAGAACGGTTGTATGCCATGATTTTGTACTGGATGCATAGTTAATCAAGATCTTCTATCTTGTTACCTATTATTTAAAACAGGAACTGTTATTTAGAAGTCCCAAGAGAAACACAAATTTATAAGTTATGGCTATGAAACAGCATTTTTTTATGGTTGTTTCTTTCTAATGGCTAGATGACCTTTCCAAACAGTAACTGATATATGTTATATATGGCTGGAGAGTTTGTTGATCATTTTTTCCTCCAGTCACAGAACATATAGACTGAATGTCAGAGACACTTTGACAATAATCTTAGAAAACATATCCACTAACCCACACTGTGCCGCAATATTGCCCAAATCTCCTATGGGGCATCATGAAAGTAAGTTTAAGGTTATGAAATATGGACATTCATAAAATATTTTAATGACACTTGACAGCCTACTGAAAATCAGGACTAGTCTTAAAAATTGACTTATGTGCATTTGCTCATTATGAAACATCTTCACACATTCAACATACACAGGAAAAAAAACCCTTAAAGCTGCACTTATGGTGAAGAAAATAAGAGAAATATCTTTCTACAAATTCACTGTATTCCTTCATTTAGGAGCCATTTAACCATATGAAACAATTACTTTCCTTGCACTCATGAAGAGCTTTTTCAATAATAAAAAATTATCTTTCTAATCTCCAAAGTAAACATAGGATTTAACTATTATGAAATGAAGCAATTGAATTTAATTGATTATTTCTTTGCTGTCACATCCCAAATTATTACTTCACCCTTTGAAAAGTCAATTATTAAACCTCCAGATGAAGGAAATAAAAGAGCCTCTGAGACTGAGTGGAATTAATGGATTCTTATGATAAAATCAACTTAATATCTCAACACTGGATAACTCCATTTTTCTACTTTCACATGCTCTGTCCCCAACGTGTATTCATAATACAATCACTTTCATGTATTTTATTTTAAATTTTATTTTATTATTTATTTTATTACAGTCATCCCCATGTTTTCTCCCTTTGCCCACCTCTACCCCACCCCCTGGCAATCACCACCAGGCCCTTGCATGAGTCATGCATGTATGTTCACTTGCCACTCCCTTCAATTTCTACTTTATGGCTTTGTTTTCTACTAGTAAATGTAACCAAATATCCAAAAAGTAGTCATTTCAAACATATCATGCATTGTTTTTAAAATACAAAGAGCCCAATTTTATTTACACAGAAAAAGGATTTTAAATTGGTACCTAATTAATAAGAAGTTGATAATCTAATATAATATGAGTCAAAAGAAAAATAAAAGAAGTCTTTATTCTATCAAGTTGAATTGCAAAGAACTGTGTGTATGACACGAGGGATGAAATCAATATGCATGGCCATTGTCACCCAGGTCAATCACCAACCAGTGGCCCAGGTGATATTTGGATTTTCTATACTCAATTTGAACTTGGGAGACATATCCTCTCTAAAACTGTTTCAAACCCGTGGTGCAATGTGCTTCAAAATAACACATTTCAACTTTAGATAACAGAATAAGTTATACAGCTCAAACTGTCATAATCTATGCTTATGTATATTTTGAGGTTTAAACAATTCATGATCCAGCCCTGACTGGTGTGGCTCAATATGTTGGGCTTCATCATGCAAAACTAATGGTCGCTAGTTCGATTCCTGCACAGTGCTCAAGCCTGGGTTTCAAGCCAGGTCCCGGTTGGGGAGTACAGCAGGCAACTAATTGATGCTTCTCCTCTGCATCAGTGTTTCTCTCCCTCTGTTTCTCCCTCCCTTTCCCTCTCTCTAAAAATAACATCTTTTTTTTAAAAAATCATGATCCATAATGCACTTCTAACATTACATCTCATTAACACAAATAAAAATGGATTTACTAACCACATTATCTAAATAGAATTGTAGAAAAGAGCAAGCAGATGGAATATGAAGATTGTCAAATGTACTTTTAAGGTATTAGACTACAAATTATTTACTAATTTATATTAATTAATTGTCCCTACAGAAAAATTTCAATTTGTCCTCTTATTTTTCTTTAACCTGTAATTGGTTCATACCTTATTCTCACTCCCTGACATATTTTCTGCAGCACCTAGCAGTCCACATCAGACCACTTTAAGTCAAGCTACATTTTATTTTTTGTTAATTTATTTCTTTATTTTGAGAGACCAGGAAGGGAGGGAGAAAGAGAGGGAGAAAGACACCAGTGTGTGGTTGTTTCTCATGTGCCCCCTACTGGAGAACTGCCAAACAACCCAGGCATGTGCCCTGACTGGGAATTCAACTGGCGAACCTTTGGTTCACAGGCCAATAGTCAATCCACTGAGCCACATCAGCCACAGCTACATTTTAAAATACATATAAATCACGTTCATCAAAATAAGAATAATATGGCAAATGAACGGCATATTAACAACATGGTAACATTCTTTTCACCACTGAAACAAATGTTTGCTGACTAATTTAGTAAAACAAGGTAATTATAAGGAAAAAGACTATTAAACCAGTTACTTAGCATGTATAAAAATTCATCCTCTTTGAATAAAACTCGTATTTTTCACTTCACCCTTATAAATGAATCTAATTTATAGACTATGTATATTTAATAGAAAATGTTACAACAGCTCAAGGGAATGTGGTCAGAAAGTCAGCATTCTTCAGGGAATTTTCCCCATGCTCAGTTCTAGAATTAGAATCACCCTTGCCAGGGGCAGAGGGAGTAAGAAGAGTATAAAGGGGTGATAAACCGTAACAAAAGCAGATTGGACTATGGATGGCAAACACACAACACAATATACAGATGATGTATTATAGACTTGTACACCTGAAATCGATACTTTTATTTACCATGGTCAACCCAGTAAATTCAGGAATTTTTTTTTAATTTGTAACTGAAATATGAAATAATCAGAAACTTGCATAAAGATTTATATATAGGGATAGTAATAATGGCTTTATGCATAAGAAAAAAAAACCTAACAACATGGAATTACTTATGATTAATATTATATCCACAATGGAATAATACATAGTGATTAAAAATCATATTTTTCAGGACTATTTAAGGACATGTAAAAATGCAGATAATATCTGATGAAATAAAAAGGGAAGAGACAAAGTGCTATGACTCCAGTTTGTAAAAAGAATATACCTGCAAAAGAAAAATTCTTGAATACAATAAAATAGTCATAGTATTTTTACAAATAAAAATATAACTGACTGTACATATATACAAACAAAAATATCCTTAATGTTTATTGCATAGAAGTAACCTATTTTTACCTAAAATTGAAAAATGTAGGTAATCTGTCTGCTAAATTCACTGAGTAATATCATGGGCTTTGAAATTCATTGTGTTAGTGTTTCTGTGCCAAAAAACACCTACACAGAAAAAGAAGATTCAAAAACTAAATAGGGAACCAAGGAAGAAAAAAGGATCTCAGGGGATTCTCATGAGGAGAAACACTGAGAGGTGAGCTACCAAAAGCACAATAGTCCCTCCTTATGCATGCAGGATAATTTCGAAGACCTGCAATGGATGCCTGAACATATACTGCACTGAACCCTAAATATACTATAGTGTTTCTTATATGAACATGCCTACCCTAAAGTTTGCTGTATAAATTAAGTGGAGTAAAAATTAACAACCACTAATAGTAAGAAAAAATAATTATAATAATATATTGTTATGGGTAAGAGAATGTGGCCACTCTATCTCTCTCTGATAGCAGGAAGTTTACTAAGTGACTTCAGGGCACAGCCTGGAGATGTTGAAGGTATAATTCAAATTTCCAGTACAGCACAGCTAGATAGCCTGAGATTTCAATACACTACTCAAAACAGCACACCAGTAAAAACTTATGAATTGTTCAATGAGAAGACAAGGAAACAGGATGGAAATGAAAGAGGAGGAGAAACCTGTAGAAAAAGAACTAAATGAAAAACAACTCTGGACCAGATACAGAGTTCAAAACCCTGGCTATAAGGATGCTCACGAAACTTAGTTAGAACTTTAACAGAGAAAAGGACAGGGAAACTACAGAAAAGAACCAGTCAGAAATAATATACTAGCTGTGATGAAAAGTAAATTACAGACAATCAACAGTAGACTAGGTGAAACACAGAATCAACTCATTGATTTGGCATACAAGGAAGAAGAAATGACCCAATCAAAACAGCAAAAAGAAAAAGGAATCCAAGAAAAAAAATGAGGATAATATAAGATGTATCATAGAGAAAGTGAAATACACAGCATTTAGTACATAGAAGTGTTCAAAATTACTATAGAATATGAGGATGTTCGTTGGACACCTTTGTCTTAAATGCATCACCTCAATACCTGCAGATATGTACAGAAGTGGATATCTGAGTAAGTGCTGGTAAAGCTGAGTTAAGCAGGTCTATGTGAAAGATGAAAGGATTACCAAAGGAACACATATGCAAAAGCCACGGACAAGGACAGATTAACAGTGTGGCAGTGGCCTGAGAGAAGAGGGTGTTAGGGCCTGAGTGGGAATCATCAGTAAAGGAGGGGAAATGGAGACAACTGTTGTTTTTTTAAAAGCTGAGTTCAACATACCTTTTAGTTCCACGATCTATTGGGTTGGCCAAAAAGCTCCTTTGGTTTTCATCTGAAAAGTTGGGTCTAGTGGCACTTAGTTAAGTTTAACTTTATACAAAACAATTTTCTAAGATTGCATTGTGACAGCTGTCACATACACATGCATTTTAAAAACTTAAATATTGAAAATGGGAAAATAAGCAACACTTGTCATTTTATGCTTGATTATTTCATGAAAGGAAAAAATGCAACTGAAATGAAAAAAGATTTATGCAGTGCATAGAGAAGAAGCTATGACTAATTGAATGTGTCGCAAGTGGTTTGCAAAGTTTTGAGCTGGAGATTTCTCGTTAGAAGATGCTCCACAGTCGGGTAGACCAGTTGAAGTTGATAGCAACCAATTTGAAATTTTGAGAACAATCAATGTCATACCATGCAGAGATGGATGACATACTGCAAATATCCAAGTGAATGCATTTATTGGTGAAAATGAAAAATGTGTTTTATTTTATGGAAAAAATCACACAAACTTTTTGGCCAACTAAATAGTACCACCAGTCTAAGCACCAGGGTGACAAAGTGTGCTTGCAAACTGATTATCCCAAACCTGATTTCATTTACATAATTTCTTGATTTTTTATGTGCTCTCCAAAAGGTAAAATAGTAATGAGAGACATTCACTAGATTTGCAATTACATAGTCAGTGGTCACTTCATACTGCATGACAAGAGCAAAAACAATGAGAAAAATGGAAATTGAAGAAGTAGACTACTGATAAAAACATTTTAATGTAAAACTGGTAAAGTGAAGAGGTTATGATATTGTAGTGTGTGTATTAGATTATTCATAAATATTGCTAAGTACCTTAGATGAAAAGAAAAATTATGAAGCAACTCCCAACTGCCACCAGAGTACAGTTTAGTTTCCAGAGCACATTAAAATTCCTCAATGAAGAAAATCAATTAGTGACAAATTTATTGACATTTTAGAAGCTAAATTTAGGGTGAAACGTTGGGCTAGTAAGAGAATGTATAATATTTTAGAGGGAAAATGTGAGCTGATAAAATGTTTAAAACTTAACTGTGAATAAAAATGCAGAGTAATCCTAAATTAAAGCACTTTTTGACTTTATCCAGGTCAAATCATTTTTCAGAAAAGGTGTTAAGCACTTTTCCTTAGATGAAGAAAAACAATACCACAGGACTGCTAAGAGGTAAACTGCTGGATGCTAGCAAGCAAAATAGAAGCAAAGTTATCCTTTGGGATCCATTGTGCTCTTGGATATTTAGAGTACGCTATACAAAATGATTGTAAAATAAAAAATCAAATACAAATAACAAATATAGTTGCACTTTCCATTACTTTTCCATTCCTCTGTCCTTCTGCATAAAGACAATCATGTTATGAACTTTGTGTAGCCTTCTAGATATAATGATGGTACAGGGTCCAGAAAAAGTAATGCCACTAAGTGTGGTTGGTAGGAAACGGGAATGTCTTGCAGGAGATGGACAGCAATTTTACTGCCTATGTTTTCTTCTTGAGACTGATGTAACACAGTGGACTAATTTTATTTTTCTGCAAATATCTGCCCAATTTTTCCAACACCATTTATTGAATAAACTATCTTTAGCCCATTGTGAGTGCTTGCAAACTCTGTCAAATCTTAATTAAATAGAAAAGTGTGGGTTTATCTCACTAATTTGAAAGAACATAAGAAGCCCTCTGTTGATTGCAGCATTATTTACAATCACCAATATATAGAAGAAGCCAAACTGTCCATCAGTGAATGATTGGATAAAACAAATATGGGACATTTACACAATGGAATACTACTTGATTGTAAAAAAGAAGAAAATTTTACTCTTTGCAGCAATATGCATGGACCTGGAGAAATTATGCTGAGATAAGCTGGTCAGTGAAAGACAAATACCATATGATTTCACTCATATGTGGAATCTAATGAACAAACGGAACTAACAAGCAAAATAGACAAACTCATAGATGGAGGACAACTGAGGGGGGTGGAGGGATGGAGCAAAAAAGAAAAGGGAGTCATGGACAAGTGTGGTGATTGCTAGGAGGACAGGGGTGTAAGGGGACTAATTGATAATGAAAAAATACATAAAGATTAAATTTAAAATTAAAAAAGTATATGTGTTGAAAGCTCTGCTTCATATAGCTCAGTTGGTTGGAGTGTCACTCTGAAAACCAAAAGGTCACATCTCATCTTTCTTTCTTGCTCACATTGATATTCCCCGCCTCTTTCCCAAATAGCCATTAATATAACAGTACACATCATTAAATCACTATAACCTCATCATTTCTTTATTTTTATTATTTTTACTACTTCTACAAAATGCAAGATTCTTACACAAGTATGTATAATTCTATTTACCCTATTTACATGTTTTGTGTTCTTTACTGTATACTTATATATAGTTTAGTATAAATCTTACAAGGCATTGTTATTATTTTTACATTATTG
The DNA here is from genome assembly GCF_019186645.2 of Phyllostomus hastatus. Lineage (NCBI taxonomy): Eukaryota > Metazoa > Chordata > Mammalia > Chiroptera > Phyllostomidae > Phyllostomus > Phyllostomus hastatus. Next base: position 2,863,218 of record NW_025333841.1, on the reverse strand, counting down.
TTATAACTAGCCACATATTAACAAATACTGATGCTCTTTACTTTCCTCTTATTATTCTTATCAATGTGGTAACATTAATTACAGTTTGAAGAATTCACTTAAATATTTTTATTTAAGCAGGTCTGAAAAACTCTTTCAACATTTTTTGTTTGAAGATGATGTATTGAAACTTCAATTTCACTATGGATTGCTATAGTCTGAATGTTTGTGTCCTGCCAAAATTTTTAGGTTGAAATGTGAATCTCTAAGATGATGGTGATAGGAGGTGAGGCCTTTGGGAATGGAATAGGAAAGGAGGGTAGAGCTCTAAAGACAGTGATAAGCGCCCTTATAAAAAAGCCCCAGAGAACTTGCTTTCTCCTCAGCCATGTCAGGACACAGAAATTAGATGCCATCTATTAACAAAGAAATGGATTCTTTTTTTTTAAGATTTTATTTATTTATTTTTAGAGAGGGAAGAGAGGAAGATAGAGAGAGAGAAACATCAATGTGCGGTTGCTGGGGGCCATGGCCTGCAACCCAGGCATGTACCTTGGCTGGGAATCGAACCTGGGACACTTCTGTTCCCAGCCCACGCTGAATCCACTGAGCTACACCAGAAGACATGGATTCTTATCAAACACTGAAATTTCTGGCACTTTTATAATGGACTTCCCAGGCACCAGAACTGAGAAATAAATGTCTGATGTTCCTAAGGTACCACACTGTGCAATTTCCTTGTAGCCGACCAAATGGACTAAGACAAGGATAATACAACAGGTGTAGACTTTTCTGTTAGGATTTTGTATTCTGGCTTCCTTTGCCTTTGGAAAAAATTCACCTATTAGTATTACTGGTGTGCATTTTCAAGTAACCTTATACATCTTTTTTTCCTAAGTGTTGAGATATCCTTTTTTTGGCTTTGCCCTTCAGAAATGGGATTGTGAAATACATATGTGTGATTTTATTTGCATTTATTCTGCTTGGGGTTCACTAGGGTTCTTGAATTTGAGTTTAGGGCTTGTTTCCAATTGTAGATGTCAAATCTTCAACTACTCCATCTCCTCCATTTTCTCTCCTCTTTCAGGAGAGTGTAAATTTAAATGAAATTACATTTGCACGTGTTACACTTCTTTTTTACCATACCCAAATTTTTCCTGTTTTTTTTAAAACAAAAAATTATTTTTGCCCTGTTTGAAAATGACGTATTTTCCCTGTTATTCATTTGTCTCCTACGGTGTCCAGACTTCTGTAAAACATATACTATATGGCCTTCATTTGAGATACTGTATCTACAGTATAAATTTGGTCTCTCATCATAGATTTTAATTATCTTTTCATTTTCCCCATAATTTCCACTATTTTCCTAAAAATTTTCCCTATTTTTTTAAATATAGTCAGGCTAGTCTTTTTTTTTTAAGATTTTTATTTATTTATTTATTTATTTATTTATTTATTTATTTATTTCATTTTTAGAGAGGGAAGAGAGGGAGATAGAGAGAGAAACATCAATGTGAGGTTGCTGGGGGTTATGGCCTGCAACCCAGGCATGTACCCTGGCTGGGAATCGAACCTACGACACTTCGGTTCGCAGTCCGAGCTCAATCCACTGAGCTACACCAGCCAGGGCTAAAATTTTCCCTATTTTTTTGAAAGTAAAACCCATGTTTATTTTAAAGTCTATATGGTAAGACCACTGCTTAAATGCACTGCCAGTCTTCTTCTTTTTATATGGTACTGCTCACTGGTTAGAGGGACATCAGTTTTTTTTTACATTACCTTCCCAGTAGGACTGTAGATCAGCACAGGTGTTTTACAAAGTAATGTGGCAATACAAATGAGGAATATTAAATTTTAATATGTTTTAATCTACTGAATGCATAAGGAATATAATTAATGGAAATTAGTATATGTACAAAAAATATTTCACTACATGTACTTTCACCATTGAACTGTTAATATAATTAAAAATAGAAAGCAATCTAAATATTCAATAAATAAATGACATATACTGTAATGCATTGTTCTGATTTTTTGTGTAGTCCTATTGAAGTAACATTTTCAATGATTACTAACAGACAAAAGAAGGCTTGTGAAAACACTGTATCTTATCAGCTGACACTCAGTCAGCTTAGTGTAAAAAGAAATTCATTATCAACCACTTTCAACATGTTCTACGGAAATGCGAAGCTGTCCTCAACATTACAGGAAATTACTAGAAAGCATTGTTTTTCTGACAATTAAGTTTCTAATGTTTTTATCCTGCTGACATCTCAATCTCATTTGTGTGTCATATCCTGGGGCTATTTTCTTCAATTTCCTACAAACACATACACACATACCTACAACTAGAATAAACCTTATTTATTTAAAATTTATTACCGGCCCTGGCTGGTGTGGCTCAGTGGATTGAGTGCCGGCCTGTGAACCAAAGGGTAACAGGTTTGATTCCCAGTCAGGGCACAGGCCTGAGTTTCCGGGCAGGTTCCCAGCAGAGGGTGTGTAAGAGGCAACCACACAGTGATATTTCCCTTTCTTCCTCCCTTCCCATCTCTCTAAAAATACATAAAATCATTAAGAAATAAAAATAAAATGAAATGTATCACTGGGTATGTTTGCATTTTTTAAATATTAAATATTATTATTTTCTTCATTTTTTTCAAAATGTTATGCCAGCATTATATTTTCACCCACAAAAAAATTTTAATGAGTAAGAAAAAAGAACTCTTGATGGAAATTATAAGAAAAATAACAAAATTGAAAACATTCATCAGTTGATATTTTTATTAATAAACCTGAAAATCTAATTCATGACCAATGGATGTGACTACCTAGGCAACTCAGTCAGAAATAATTATCATACCAGCAAAACTTAAACATTTCTTATTGGTTAACCACAGATGGGTTCTCCAAGCATACGCACACACAGAAAGTAAGGATACCCATATTCAAAGCCATATTCAAACCCTCTCACCCATATTCAATGCTCATATTCAAATTCTCTCACACTCATACCTTTTATGAATTCATTACAGAACATGTAATATGTATATAGCATATACACTATCCATGGATGAACTGCGAATCTATACAAACATCAACACACACAGGAACTCTTCCTGATACTTTTGAATTCACAGTTGTTATTTTCATTCCCTGAGGCCAGTGAACTTGTTCAGCACTCATAGCAGCATAATCGACAAATAAAATTGATTGTATTATATAATTCTATTTTTAATTCTGAATCAAAGTAGGAGTCTACAAACTTTCCCACACAGATGCAAGGAACAGTATCCAGAATTAAGCAGGGGTGTGTAAAAGAAAACAGAAAACTACGGACTCTTTCGGATAATTAAGAATTAGAATGCCCTCTAAGGACGATAGCAACAAAACAATTTTTTTACATAAAAACACTTGAAAACAGTAAATTAGTACTCTCCATTGCTAATAAATTTTAAGTCAGAATTGTACCAGTCAAAATTAAAAGATAAAGAAATTATGTGTTATTTTTCAGGAAAATATTTCTACAGACTGAGGGAAAGTATTTTCTACATACCTAGTAGAAAATATTTCTGCTTTGCTAAGTAGAGGTCATATATCTCAGGTTTTCTTTTCATGGAGAGAAATTGGCAATGGGCAAAGCTGGCTCCGAAGCAATTTTCGATTGGTTAAACTCCCTCAGTTCTTAAAGACACTTGCATTTGATTAACATCAGATATTTAGAAATGTAAATGATGACATAACTTTCTATGAGCTTGATGGGATAGGTGTTTACAAACACCAAGGAGCTCAGTAAGTTTATGTATGAAACAAGTATTTGCCATTACTGACTGATTATTAGACAATTTGCAATGTGCTTTACGTGCCTTGTCTCCTTCAATTTCACAATGAAAGTATAATTAAGATAACTTATTCCAATTTCATGTTAAAGAAAGAGAAGCTTATCTAGATTCCTTGAAATTCCAAGTAAAAAGGAGAAAACTGTATTTGAACAATGATTTAAATAATAATAATAATAATAATAAAAGAAATTCCCAACATGATAAAGCTAAGAGTGAAAGAGTCCCAATTGGAACCTAGATATATCTGATCCAAAAACTTGTTCCTGCAAAGGTCCCTCGATGCATAAATGCGCAGTTTTGGAAGGAATGCTTCCTGTGACTTCATGCAGCAGCCTGTTCCAACACTGTGCACTATTAGAAACTTCTTCCTTAATACAGAGTAAAAATGTTACTCCCTGTAACTTTCACCTCTTGCTGCTAGTTATGCCCTCTGGGCCTAGAGGAGAAAGTCTACTCCCTCTTCCACATGACAGCCCTTCAAATATTTCAAGACAACTAGCATGTCTCCCCGTAGTGTTCCAGTCCCCAGGCTAAACACCCACGGAACATTATACTGTGGCATTAATATCTCCACGTTGCATTTTCTGCCCACCCACAACTTCTCCTTTGTTCCTTCCCTCTTAAACAGTGGGAGCAATAAGAAATTATGTCATCCATGAACAAAATTATATAATGTAACACACCTCCTACTTCACTCCCCTACATAACCTCTTTGCAGGCCTTCTCGGTAGTTAAGTACTACAGGATTGAGAGGAAAGAAATCATTCAGAAACAATTCTTAAACCAGTTAAGTTCTTTTTTCAACCCTAACGGTCATAGAAATATAAAACTCAAGTGCATTCTAGGATTTAATCATGATTTCCCATTATAACTACCCACAGTAGTAGAGACTTATATGAAAAACACTTGAATTTTTAAAATTGTAATGAACTTGCATTTCATTGTAAGTTCAAAATGTAAAGGAGCAGCTATAGTCACAACAATAAGAAATGTTGCTGCAAGTATGTTGAAGAAAAAGATCTGTGTCTGAATTCCAGCTCTACCATTTACTAGCTGTATTCTTACACAATTGACAAATACAGAGTCACAATGTTCTTGATTGAAGAAAATTCTTAATTTGCATGGTGATTTTAAAGAAGAGAACAAACCTATGTAGGCATTTATTGGAAAATTTAATCCACATGTGAACCTCTGTTCTCAACCAAAACCCCACAAAAATGACAACAAACAATTTGAAGTCATAAATCAGCAAGGACAAAGAAAAAGAGAATAAACAACAGATTACAAGAAATGGAACACAATTTTCCATCCTGGAAAGCAGATGGACAAGTAGAAATTGACTTAGCAGTCCAGAGCAATTTAAGTATCTACAGGGGAAAAAGCCAACAAGCAAAACAATTTGTGTCCAAGCACCGCATAAAGATCGAGGAATTGCACACATCACTTAATTCTAAAGGCAGAGAAGGGTATGGCAATAAAAAGAGAATTTGAAGTCAGCCACTTTTTTGTCAGTTGGCATGGAAATCTCCTCATTTAATTATAACTGCATCACTTACATGTTTTAATTTCGACAAAACCGTAGAACATCATTGACACAAGCCCTCTCTCTCACTTAACAAAATTGACGATTTTTTCCCAGGTTTCAAGATCCTGTCCTCATTCCACCGGAGCAAAAAGAAACACCAATAGTGTTCATATTACTATCAACATTCTGTTGAACAAAAAAATATATGCATTCTCAAAGACAGAAGCTTTCTCTACAGTGATCCTCATTTCTTCCAGAAACCTGACATGAATTTCATTTAACACACTCGGGATGGATATTTTCAAATGTTGACTTGACTGACCCATGGAGTACACAGACATATGGCCAAACATTGTGGCATTGTGGGTGTGCCCATTGTGGGTGTTTGTGGATAGTTTTAACATTTCAGTTGGTGCACAGAGTAAAGCACACTGGCTTCTCTATGTGGGTGGAGCATATACACTTAATTGAAGATCTAGAAGAAAACAGCTGGTGAAGAAGGAGCCCTTATGCATGAATGCTTGAGGGAGACATTGATATTTTCTGACCTTCACACTCAGACTAAAACATGAGTTTATCTCAGTCTTCCACCTGTTGCCAACTCCTAAATCTGCATGATAATGTGCTGCAGATCCACTCCACAGGCAGAATGATGTGTTAAAGGTCAGGTCAGTCTTTCTCATGGACATCATTGAGGTTCATCCACACTGTGTATAATAACAAGATTTTTACAACGTCTACTACTTTAAATGTTCACATCATCAAGAAGTAACCTCCATAGCAACAACTACACCTCTTTGGCCAAATATATGGGTACCAGGGCCTACCCAAGTTGGCACATAAAATTAACGTTCATAATTGAAACCAGGTTACAAACTTCTATGTTAATATTCCTAGCAACACAAGTTGTAACAACCAAAAATTGGAAACAGCCAACTGTCCATCAGCTGATCAATAGACAAATACAATGCATCATGTTCACGATGAAATGCTACTGAGACATAAAAAGGAATGGTACATGATGAGCCTTAAAGACATTAAGCTGAATGAAAGTGCCCAGATACAAAAGTCTACATATAACATGATTCCATTTATATGAAATTTCCAGAGGAGGTAAATCCTATTTTGACAGTTGTTGAGTCAATACATGACTCTCCCACCACCCGTGACAAGGGCTGGCCTGGGGACCCCTGGCCAGAAGGAATGTATACAGATTGGGAATGGACTGTAACTCTCTACTTATCTCCCTTTGGGAACAGCTTCTTTTCCTGTGATTGCTTCTTGTCCTTTGACTTTTGCACACACATACTGATGTAATGTAGATCTGGGTTGTGCAACCTGGGCCTGAGCTCCCTTCGTATGGGACCCAGTATAATGAGCCTCGGACTACAGGAGGTGTGGTCTTGCTCCCACTTACCTATGGCTGTAAGTGCGCTCCCCTGTAATGTGAGTAATGAACAGCATGTCCCCATCTTCTACTTGACTGAGAGGGGTTTTATTTTTTCCTCAGAATATCACAAACACTTAAGCAGAACCCTGTCTTGGGGCTTTTGTGCTACAAGAGTATCCATTGTATGTATGTATGTATGTATGTATGTATATTGAATAAAATATTGAACATTTTAAACCGGTTAAAATAGTAAGTTTTACAATGTGTGAATTTCACCTCAGTAAAACTATATACATGATGGGGAATTTGTATCCAGAATATGCAAGATTCTGACAACTCAACAGCAGAAAGCACCACCATTCAAATAAATAAAGGGAAACATATTTCAAAAAGAATTTCACCAATGAAGATGTTCAGAAGGTAAATAAACACTTTATATGATAATGTTATTAAGCTGTCAGATAAATGCAATTTGAAAACATGATGTTATATACTTGTATACCCACTGAAACTACTAAAATGAAAAACTGAACACTAATAATGCTAATAGTGGTAGATGTTGTGTAACACCTGAAACTCTGACACACTGCTGGTGGAAATGCAAATGGTACAGCATTTAGAATCTTTGTGTTATTCTCAACTGTAATATATAAACAAGAGGATAAAAAATCACCCAGGCTAAACGTCTTTTCACAAGTTACTGAGAATATCCACATCCATTGAACAAATAACTATTGAGATATTACCCCACGTTTGTCACTGCTCTAACAATGAGGGATACATCAGGAAATAAAAGAAAGGTTTCTGCAATCATCAAGTCTATGATGATAATTGCATGCATTCTAAAGTAGCAGTTACAATCTTATTCAGCTAAAAATAAAAGTAAAGATATATTGGCTGAAATAGTCATGTGGCAGCAGCAAAAAATAAGTTGTGTGCTAATTTATATTAAGAAGCCAACACATCACTAAATGCTCTGTTTCTGAGAAATCAAATTCATATTCCAGCACCAATACTTGAGTATGGTCTACAAAGGTCATTAATGGTCTGCTTCATTCCTAGCATTTGAGTCTAAATGGTGAATCCCAATGTATCCACTATATTCTGTTACAAAATCCAAACTCTCAGCAAATTAGCTAACACTGCATTTTCTTACTTGCATTTGTCACATTAAATGCATTTCTTCTCACACTCTTTTTCACCCTTGAAACTCTCTTCCACCTTTTAATATTCAGCTGCAATATGCTAAAAATATCTAAAAATTCTTTTTCACTAAGCTACAGGTGAAAAAAACATCTTTCTCAGATTTTATTTATTTATTTATTTATTTATTTTTACAGAGACGGGAAGGGAGGGACAAGGAACAGAACAGAAACAGAAATGTGAGAGAGAAATTATCTATTGGTTGCCTCCTGCATGCCTCCAACCTGGGACTGAACCCGCAACCTAGCTATGTGCTGTGACAGGAACTGAACCAGCCAACTTTTGGTTTGAGGGACGACACCCAACAAACTGAGGAACAATGGGCCAGTCTAAGCTGAAACCTATTTAGTTCTTGTGTGCTGTTATTGCTATGTTCTATACTTTCATGAAAGCAAACAGCAGGTAACATGATAATCATTTATTCTAGTCACCTATTTTCGACTAGATAGCGAACTCCTTAAGGGTAGGACATTTTGATACTGATTTATAATTACACAGTGAAACTTACATAATTACATAATTATAATTACATATGAAACTTACTTATTTACCAAAGATTTTAAGTAATTGTTTATTGAATAAATTGAAAAAATGCACATTTTGTTGCACTTTAAAAAAATATAGTGTTTTATATTTTATAAACTACACCATGTGTGCAAAAGCTGCTAATGGCCTATCTGTGGTCCAGTGGGGATTATTGTCTACTCACCTTCAACATGTGTTTGCTATGCCCAGATGAATTTTGGCTACCTAAATTTTAGAAAATGGTTTCTTTTAGTATCCAGAATAGAAAGTGGGAATTAATCACCATAATGTTTTCTTCAATTGGTACCTAAGTGATCAGGTGGACAGCATACATTTCCCATGCCCTGCATATAAATAGGTATATATAGTTATTCCTTCAGATTGGATGGTTAATTGCCACTAGTATATTCTAAACTATAGTAACAGTAACAATCACCGTAGTAAAATAATAATTTCTACAATTGTATAAAGGCTACTCTTGATTTGGAGAACTTCATCTTTATGAACCAATCGAAGATTTCTGTCTTTTCCAGAAATTAGCATGGCCTCACTTCCTTATGTTGGTGCCTAATGCCCTGGAAGAGTATTTCCAAAGAGCTTCTGAAACTCAGAGAACACAAAGCTATTGTACACCTGACCACATGGATATTGATGGTAAACCTCCTGGGTTCAAGTCTTAGCCTTGTTACCCACTAGTTTTATGACATTGAGCGTTTTAACAAATCCCTTCATTCCTCAGTGAGTGGGGTCTATAGATGTACTACACTCCAGCAACTTCTGTTTCATAAGCCTCTCCCTTAGCCTATTAAAACATATAGATTTTCCTGTTGTGTTCACAGCAGCAAACCACCATGATGTGAACTCCCTATGGTAGGGGCCATAGACAGCAGGAAACTGAGACCTGACAACTCAGTGTCCCAAAGAAATAAATTCTGCCAACAACCTGAAGGACTTAAGCACACCCTTCCTACAGGTCAACACACAGCTGGCTGTGACACCCCCCACAGTGAAGCATACTAAACTGCATTTGGATGCTTCACCTATGGAAACTATCTAATCCTGAAGTTGAGTTATTTTAAGTCGCAAAATTTATGGTAATTGGTTAAGCCACTATAGAAAATTACCTATGTCAAAGCATTGTTATGAAGATTAAATGATGGTAATACTTACATCTGCATAACTGCCTGTTAAATAAAAAATGCAAATCTGCAAATCATTCAGGAAACTAAAAATAAAGTGTCTGTATCTGCAAACTCATACAGAGTAGGAAGCAATATTGGGAAGATATATTCAAAACTCAATCTTTGGTTCCATAATTAGACTCGGGGTTTATAATTACACTCCTTACTTCTTTCAAATTTCAAAGTCCACTGTGACTACCTCCACAGAAATGGACAAGAACATAGTCAACATTAACCTATTATATACAATAAACTCAGGATCTTCAACTGTATTTTCCTCTTAATCCAATTCTAACTTAATACCAGTTCACTTCTCTTAAGGTCTCTCCAAGCCCATCAGCTTGAAGAAACTAATCAGATTAAAAATATTTAAATTAATGAAATATATGCAACTAAAATGAATTGCTTTTTCACAAATAAGGCTCAATTTGTGTAGGATGATGCAAATTGAGCTTCAGTTCTTTGAAAAATTCATTTGGATTCTTTTTCGCCTTGCCATTATACTTAGAATAAAACATCTGTAGTGGTTTAGAAAGCTTAGACTATTAAAATAATCGACATTTTAGCACTGATCTCAAGCTGTTCCATGAATAATGAATCACCAAAGTTGCCAATTTTACACTATGAAGGAAAAACATTTCATACAATAAAAGTTTATGTTCCTGGTTTTATTTAGAAAGATTCATTTAACATACAGCTGTTGTATATGAGGTATATTTTGAAATAAGTTGTCACTTAGATATTGATTTACATGCACCAAGAACATTTTAAAAAATCAATGATTTTCTTCTTTTGAATGACTCCTACCGAATCTGGTTGAAGTCCTGCCTGCATTTTCACTGCTGTATCATATAAAATTAAAATTTGCCCATCAACAAAAGAATTACTTCACTAAGTTATATTCCTACATTTTAAATTATATTGACGAATAATGTATGTACCAAATAAAAGAATGTTAATCGCACACAATTTTATGGTTAGAACATGACTTACTTCATACCTTGCATTGTGTAGGGTAACCTTTGCTGTCCAGTCTGCAACTGTCAATATCTTATCAGTCTGCGATGTGGTTATCCACAAAAAGTGTTTTTGTTTAATTCCTTTTTTAACGTTTGTTAATTGTATTTTTGTATTTTGTTCATTACCACGTATTCCTCTCATAACCACCATTTACGTGCAATCATGGCAATGTTGTCTATTTCCAATGCTCTAGTTAAAAAAGGGCCCAATATAAATGTGACAGAAGCAGGCAGGCCTGGAAGGAAAGGAAAATCACCAGGCAGGAAACTGGACCAGCAGGAAACTGCCTGCCTATCCCAACCAGGACCAACAGCTAGGACCAACAGACGCTTGGCCAAGATAACAGGAAGGCCGCCAAGACCAAAGGTCAGAAGAAGTGCCACCCAGTTTCAGTCAATCAGACTTGGACACCCCATTTACCTTCTGCTGGTTTTTGTGCTTAAAAACCGTGCCCTAAGAACAACTGGGTAAGTCTTACCCTTCCTTGATTGGCTCCCCGACCTTCCTTGGTTGCCTTCACTTTCCCCTTTTTCCTTGCTAATAAACCCTGCTCCTTAGCTCCCTGATGTCAATTTGGTTTCTTGACCAACTCTGACCAAACAAAATGAAAACAGGACCTTCACAGTGAAACCCATTATATGAGACCTATTTAAAAGTAAGTATCCCCACTGCTTCTGAATTTAACAGCCAAATATGACTTGCTCTTCAACCTGAAAAGCATGAGTGGGGCCTCAGTGTGAATTTTCATTCCCTTCATGTCAGGGTCCCAGCTATTAGGGGTCCCTATCTAATACTACTTAAGTCACTGATTCCACCCAATAGCAAACTGGTAAATACTCTGCAGTCACAGCAAAGTGTTTGACTGACTGACATGCTCTCCGCAGTGCCTATGTCAACAGCCTCCAGCTACACTTAACCTTCACTTTTTTGAAACATAACACACCTTCACTTGGGTACTCAGTGGGACACCTCAGACAAGGTTTTGATGACCAAAGTATATAAAGAACTCACACAACTCCACTCCAGGAAGGCAAACAATCCAATTAAAAAATGGGCAAAAGATCTGAACAGAGATTTCTCCAAGGAGGACATACAGAGATGGCCCAGAGACATATGAAAGGATGCTCAGCATCACTAGCCATCAGAGAGGTGCAAATTAAAACCACAATGAGCTACCACTTCACACTGGTCAGAGTGGCCAACATAAACAAATCAACAATCAACAAGTGCTGGCGAGGTTGTGGAGAAAAGGGGACCCTAGTGCACTGGAGGTGGGAATGCAGACTGGTGCAGCCACTGTGGAAAACAGTATGGAATTCCCTCAGAAAACTAAAAATGGAACTGCCTTTTGACCCAGCAACTCTCCTCCTGGGATTATACCCTAAGAGCCCTGAAACACCAATCCAAAAGAACCTATGCACCCCAATGTTCATAGCAGCACAGTTTACAATAGCCAAGTGCTCGAAGCAACCTAAGTGCCCACAAGTAAATGAGTGGATCAAAAAGCTTTGGTACATTTACACAGTGGAATTCTATGCAGCAGAAAGAAAGAAGTAGCTCCCAACCTTCGGGTCAGCATGGATTGACCAGGAAAGCATTATGCTAAGTAAAATCAAGCAGGCAGCAAAAGATAAATAAGTATAAGTAGAACCTAATCAAAAAACAAATAAGCAAGCAAAACAGAACCAAAGACAGATAAATAAGGAACAAACTGAGAGTGCCCAGAGGAGGGGGGGAGGGGTATAAAGGGGTAAAAAAGGGGGAGGGTTGCCTCAAGAAATATATATAAAGTACTCAAGGAGAAGGACAATGGGGAAGGGTGGCCAGAGGGCAGGGGAGGATATAGGGGAAAAGGGGGATAACTGTAATTGAATAACACTTAAAATTTTCCTTAAAAAGAATGAATAGTGAGGAGTGTTTGGTAAGCAAAACCCTGGGAAAGCATCTCACTTTAACATGTTCCAAAAAAGGTTGAATACATATTGTCAAAGTGTGTTGGGTATTCTGATCCGACCATGCTAAGAGTGGGTATACCATTCTTTTACCACAAATTCCAAGGCCTCAATATTAGTTATTGGTGCGCAATACCCCCACCTCACCTATATTACAGTCAATCACTAGGACACTATACGGCAGTGAGGAGCACATCTCCAGCACTCATACAATTCGGCCTCATCCTGAACCTAGTCAATTGCTTTTTGCCCAAAGGGACAAAAGGTTCTGACCCTCATGCCTGCCCAGGGCTCCATCCATCCTTATACTCCTCTAACAAAAGCCTTGGCACGGCTTTTGCTTCACATAACATACAGATAGAAACATCTTAAAATATCTGTATACTTTCCATTAATTGTCCATTTACTGAAGAGTTCTGAAAATAAGGGATAATTGTACACCTCTCCCTCAGTTTCCCATGCAATATATCATATTACCTTGGTAATATATTATGAAACCAACATTTGTTTACTCTTACTAAATTTCATTCCGATTTCATGAATTTTTCCACTAATATCCTTCTTCTGGTTCCAGGACACAAACCAGGAAACCACATTGTATTTAGTGCAATTTGGTTTGCACTCAGCAACATAAAAGAAAGTCAATATCCTCTAGAGACATCAGAACTCCACATTATGAAACCAAAAGCTTTTAGAGAGAGGCAAGGCAAGGTAACTCCCATTATGCCCCAATCTTCCACAGTAGCAAGATGAAAAGAAATATTTCAGTAAATTATCCTGCCAAAATAGTTTACAAAGTCCTTTCTCATATAGTAGTCCACTCTAACCACAAACCCATTTTTATAGAGGGAACTGATTGTTACAACAGGAATGTGATTTTCAACATCCAGTAAATGGAGCTTTGACATTCAGACCCAGCTTTATTGGCTCTAATCCTGAGAATCTTTCCACAAGAGCATGTTACTAACCCACTGCTTCTCTGAGCCAGCAGAGGTTCATATAACTGAGATAATCTAGCAAATTAAACATTATTGCAAGATGATGCAGTGAAAAGAAGAGGCGTGATATAAAGAAATTAGTCATTTGGCATATGTATAAGTATGTATTAGGTCATAAATGATAGGGACAAAAATCAGTGTTGGTGTGGACACTTGGATACCAATGACAGCATGGTTGGTGACATAATGTACAAGTAGGACTATCTCCATGGGGACCTAATGTCTGCTTCGTATTTTCTGGTTCCAGAAGGAATCCATGCTATCTTTGTGGGCTTAAATATGCAATTGACAAGGTTTAAAGACACAGTGGAAGTACACCATGTGTGGTCAAAGAAGTATACTTCAGCTAAACAAAGCAATATACATTGCTTTCTGGGAAAATAAGAATTCAGTGGTAAATATCAAAAGTAGAAACATGATCATTTTTGTCCCACAATTAGTCTACTTCCAAGCACCCATTGCCTTTCAACCCCACAGGCTTCTGAAGATCTCTGAAATATCCACACTGGTTACAACTTAAGTTCATTTCATTTCCTTCTAAGGAAAGGAAAGTGTCCACATATAATGACTATTTTACAATTTGTTTCATGATATGTATTTGGTCAAATTTTAGAAATAACTAGAATTAAAAGTTTAAAAATGACCCTTTCAATAGAATCCTCATCTGACACATTAGTTTTCCTTAATATAAAGAGTTCTGCTTTTCGTCCAACATCTTCTCAGGCAGCAGTGAGGTCCGGGGCTCCTCGAGTTTCACAATGCTGCCCAAGGATGACAAGAAGAAAGATACTGTGAAGTCTGCTAAGAAAGACAAAGACCCAGTGAACAAACCTGGGGACAAGGCCAAAAAAGAAGTGGCCCAAAGACAAAGTTGGGGACAAGCTCAATAACTTAGTCTTGTTTGACAAAGCAATATATGATAACTCTGTAAGGAAGTTCCCAATTACAAGCTTATAACCCCAGCTGTTGTCTCTGAGCAACTGAAGATCTGTGGTTCCTTTGCCACGGCAGCCCTTCAGGAGCTCCTTAGTATCGGACTTATTAAACTAGTTTCAAAGCACGGAGCTCAAGTAATAATTTAAACCAGAAACACCAAAGGGTAAGGATGCCCCAGCTGTTGGTGAAGATGCATGAACAGGTCCCACCAGCTGTACATTTTGAAAAATAAAAGTTTATTAAATGAGAAAAAAAAAGATTTCTACTCTGGGGGAAAAAGATATTCAAAGGAATATTCCAGGAAAGCATATGGTTTCCTTAATTATGCCAAATTTTCCATGAAGTTTTTTGCATTTTGCCTAACCATGTTGAGAGGGAACAACCTGCATGGTGGTTTATTGTCATCATTTAAAACCAAACAAAAAAGGTTTCTGAACTGAATAGGCAAAAATATGCTACAGTCACTTCTCTCTCGTGGGCTGAATAATGGGACACTAAATTGTACAGTAAGTCTATCTTCATTATATAGTGTCTGTATATTGACCAAAAACACTTTGCTTTTTTTCCCATTTCCCACATGCTTCCCACCTATTCTCTCCAGCCTCACCTCACAAAACATCTTGGTCTGGACAAATAACCTCTTAGTTTACCCATTCATATATAATTCAGTGTTTCTCTCTGTGTGCTATTGTATTTCCAAATGGTATTTTTACCTTCTGCATGTTAAAAAAAGGTTTCAAATATTATCTCTAGGAAAAGAAAAAGATGTGACAAAGCTCATGTCCCAAATTAAGGATAAAATGCTTTATTAATTTTTCTATTCTAATCCTTGAGGAGAGAAATTTCAATAGATGTCTTAGGATATTTCTATGCACATTTGTGCCTTAAAGAAGTGCTAAATCTGATTACCAGACAAGTGGGCTGTTTTCATCATCTATAATTTACGCCTCTTCTAACCTGTATTAACTACCCATCTCTTCTGCCATTATACAAATGAACAGAACACCTAAGTGATGAAAGAACGGGGGACATGTGCAGACAGTTTTACTACGATACCCTGCCTTTATTCCATACATGAACTAGTAGTTACTTGATTAATGCAAAGTTGAGTGACACAACATTGTATTTTACAAAGGGATACACACATACGTTAAGCACTTTAAAAGTAAAACATATACATAGACATTAATTTGCCAAAATTTTGATTTATGCTATATCTATAGGCTTTTTCCCACATGTGATCAAGTCTCATGACTCTGTTTCATAAATATCAGTCAGAATGCATTTTCAGTTTCTGCTTCTTTCGGGGAACCTGTAGATTTGTGTAGCTAGGTGGATAAAATACTTACGTGGTTTTACAATTTTTCTCAATTCTCGTATTTTCATCCTCCCAAATCAAATTTGATAGCAACGTGCTTATTAATAACTCACTTTTACTGAATCTTCAAGATATTCACCTTGCTTTTCACAGATTTTTTTCAAATTCATATTTTGTCTATGAACAACATCTTTAATTAAATTTGGAAACTGCAGTACTAAGTACAAGTGCTCCAATGAGGTTCACCTATAGCTCGGAAAACATACAGTTCAGCTGTTTCAGAGAGCCCTGCACAGTCAGTGGTGGGTACACTGGTCTGGGCCTTAGGCTTGTCCAGTCCCTGTTTGGGAGAAAAAAAAAGGATATCTGTGGATTAAGTAGATGAGGAAGTTCAGTGAGCTCAACTGTATTTAGGACATCCAAAAGTTAGAAAGCGGGGGATGGGACAGAAAGTAAGTACAATAAACGAAAATTCTTACTGTGGCTGATGTGGTTCAATGAACTGAGCACTGGCCTACAAACCAATAGGTCGCTGGTTCGATTCCCAGTGAGGGCACATGCCTGGGTTACAGGCCAGGTCCTCAGAAGGGGGTAAGGAGAGACAACCAATATATGTTTCTCTTGCACATTGATGCTTCTCTCCCTCTGTTCCTGCCTTCCTTCTCTCTATAAAAATAAATGACATCTTTATTTTAAAAATTTCTTTGCCAAATGAGAACAGGATAATTTTATAGAAATATATGCAGTATACAATCAAGTAAAATCACAAAATACCTGCTCTAAGATATGCTATACTCTGAAGGAATTCTTTACTGAGAAATAATGTCCCTAATGGGTTCATTTTCTAATTTGAATTAGAATTAATTACCTTAAGCAATTTCCCAAATGCACCTAAAATATCTTTTTCCAAAGATGTTATTGAATTTATAATACATACTTCGAGTTAAAAATAGAAAACTGACAGTCTGACTCTCTCTCCTGCTGTTTCTTTACTGTCTCTTACAAACTCCAGATGTAGAAATAATGAAACCAGTAGCACTTGGTTCAACAAAAGGTTAAGATATGTTGAATGAAATGTTTCAGAAGTTTCTCTTGATGTGAGAGTCATACATTCATTTTGCACACCTCGTAGCATCATGCTTGAGAATTCTTATCAGAATTAGAGTCCTGAAATTTTCCCGTCATTAACATACACCTTTAAAATTCCCCATTAGTCAAATTATCTAGCAGTATCCTAAAAATACACTGATAGAAAATATATTCCATGAGGCACTCTCTTGCTAGGAGTCTCTATTTTTAGCAAGCAGGTGACTGTTATGAAATTAAAGACTGCTTCTATCGCATAAAATGTTCATGCTTTAAAATATTCAGTTTTTCTCAATTGCCATCAATCTTTTCAGAGTGCACAACCCCAGAGGCGTTTTCCCTACTACTAGGAATTGTGAAAGGACCACTTTCTTTTGAAGGACCATGATGCAAGATCACACTCGTCAAGAACTAAACATCATTTTTAATGTGGGCTACATATTAGCAAGCTGCTCATTCTAAACAGCCAAAGTAGCAATGTCTAGTTCTGCTCTGTGCTAAAAATCGTTTTCTATCTTACAGCTGCAGGCTGCTGCCACCCTCTCTCTGGTCTGCTTACTGTGGTCATGAAAATATCTTCAGAGGAACATTCTATTATTTATTTATTTTCCCTGGAGGTATATTTTGCCTTTGCAATGCCTTTGGAAGTTTTTCAGGAATATGATGCTGCATTTGTGAATTAGGCAGACAAGGTCCAGCACTAGATTTCATGGGTTTTCATACTCATTTCCCTTTAATTCACTGTGAACGTGAGAAGAGGTTTGGCAGATGCGCCAGTGCACTGAACAGGGCATTCATTCTCATTAAAACACCTTTGTGTAAAATTTTAACACTGAATGGAGTCTTCCCCAACAAAATACAATTTCTGTTCTATTGTCAGTGTTATCAACACAGCTGCATAAGTCTTGCAATAGTCAGATGGCTTTAATCCCTGGTGGTGTGCCAATGGAAGCATTAAGGTTCCCTTTCTATGGCCAGGAAAATCTAATGGCTAATTTTAGTGTGGGGGGGGGGGTGTTTATATCCCTATTTTCCCTTTTCTGGTAGATATATAATGTTTCATTTTCAAATCATATTCAATACCCCAGAAATATTTTATAAAACATTTTTAAGAGCTCTTACCTTAGAATTAAGACTTCCTTTACACAAACACACATTATTAAGAAAATGAACTTCCAATTACCTGCACCCTCCACAGGCTTACTGATAATTGCAACTATTGATCTTGTTTTTGGTGAACTCAGATTCTGAACAATTTGTACTTACTTAACTGTAGGAGGTAATTAGTAGGTTTGGTTGTTGTAACAGTCACGACTAACTGTACTTTTTCAAATGTTACCATGACATTCATTTGACTTAATATTAGATCTACTTCTCTGTGAGCAAATGCTTATGTGGAACTTGGAATAAAAGATGAGAGATTAATATAAAAAACCATTCTGTGACTTTAAAGTAGTCTAATTGGTAAATACTAACATTGTTTCTCATAAAATCTGACCACAAATACAATTCCATATATACAATATAATAATTATTATGACCACAAATATTAGTGCTACCTGAGTTAATAGATAAAATACTGAAAGGACCCAGACACCCAAAATATATATCCCTTCCTTATCTCACAATGTGCTGATTTATATATAAATATAAAATATCTTTATACTTTATATTTATATGAAAATATATGCATAAAATACATAAAACACTATATTTCTGTGATATATATTATATATAATTATATAATAGATGTATTATAGTATATATTTTATATTAGATAATAAATACCACATATATAAATTATATATATCGATCATGTATATTTATATATGATTATATAAGTATATTATAATTGTAATGTATTTATATAGTATTCAATCATTATTAAAAATACATGTTTGTGTTATAAATTATATATTGTATAATATATTATTGAATATATATTTATATATTATTTGGTTTTAATGTATTATATTATTATACATTATATATTTAATATAATATTACATTTATATTAAACATAAATTTTTAATATATTAAATATATTAAATATTCTTATATTTTCTTAATATAAAACATTGATTTTTAAACATGCATTAAATATTAGTTTGATGTATTATATTTATATATAATAATATAATGTGATATATAATATAATATATATTTACATATAAATATATAGTTTACATTGGTTTCTGTTGAAATTTATATAAATGAAATTATTAAAATTATACTGTTAAAAAGTAAAGGGTCTTTTTCTTTTTCTTTTAACACAATGCTTGTAACTTCTATCATGCTGTTCTATGTAGCTATGAAGTGTGATGGCTAGATCTTATGGTAAGACTGCACTATTTTGTAAGAAAACTCCAAAAGGTCATTAAATACTGCTGCACCATTTTGAATTCCCAATAGCAAACTCTCCAACATTTGATATTCTCAAATGTTCTAGAGCAGGGGTGTCAAACTCATTTTCACCGGAGGCCACATCAGCCTCGCAGTTGTCTTCAAATGGCTGAATGTAATTTTAGAATTATATAAATGTAACTACTCTGGAACAGTAAAGCAAGGGTTTAGTGCTACCGCTGGGTAGAAACAAGGTGCCAGGCAGGATAAAGCAAAGTGGAGGGCCAGATTCGGCCCACGGGCCTTCTGTTTGCCATCTCTGGTGTAGACTGTAGCCATTCTAATAGGAGTGTAGTTGTGTGTCATTTTGTTTTAATTGCATTTCCCTGATGACAAATGATGTGGAACATTTTTCACATACCTATTTCCTTCCCTTCTGTAGACGTTGCAGTCAGAGTAATTTAGGTTTGAAGATGGGTTCTGCCATTTTATTGGCTTGTGATTTGGGGGTATTTACACAATCCCAACTGTTTCATCTGAAAAATGAGAATAACAAAATCTATCTCTTAGACTTCTTTTGGCAATTTTAAAGTACATCAATATGCCTAGAACAGCACCTGACATAGAACACTGTTCAAGATATAGTAGTACTATTTACACAATGGACTTCTATGCAGCAGGAAGAAAGAAGGGGCTCCTACCCTTTGCTACAGCATGGGTGGAACTGGAGAGAATTATGCTAAGTGAAATAAGCCAGGCTGTGAAAGACCATACCATTGAAAAATACTATAGGATCTCACCTTTAACTGGAACATAATCAACAAAAGAAAAGCAAACAAAATATAGCCAAAGACACTGAAATTGAGAACAATCTGACAGTAACCAGAGGGAGAGGGGAGGGGATAATAGGGGGAAAATGGCGAAGGGTTTACAGGAACAACTATAAAGGACACATGGGCAAAACCAAGGGTGATGGAAACAGGGGAGGGAGGTGAGGATGGCAGGGGTAGTGGGGAGGGATGAGGGAAAAGGTAGAAAACTGTACTTGTACAACAATAAAATTCAAAAGTATTTAATAAAAAAGTATTTTAAAAATTAATAAAAAATAAAATTGTTTCTATTTTTTCTCTTCCAAAAAAAAAGAGATTCAGTAGTACTAATAAAACTATTGGCAGTAGCCACATTAGTATTCATAATGCAGCCAAATGAAGTAAACCATGGTTTTCATGGACAACTTTTAGAAGTATAACACATAATATTTTCTCTTTATATAAGTATGCATTTACTATCCTTTAAATTCCAGCCTCTTCATATGGCTTTCCTTAAAACACAAAAATTATTAATAACTTCCTTAATCAACTTAAACTGCATTCCAAAGAATACACAGATTAGGCTTCAATTTGACCATGTTTGTGGTTTAAATTTTAATATCTTTATTATTTAGGCTATCTTCATACCTTAGATACATTCAGAAATCTCTCGTATCTTTGATTTACAAAAGTTAATATGAAACCATTCAATGAAACCAATTAGTGATGCTGGTAAATTGTTAAAAAAAATAACTGGGAATGGTAAATTAATATTATGACATGTGCTTAAAAATAATTAAGGTCAATGATTCTTTGGTAGCTATAGGCTTCTAACAACATCACCTCTTTTATCTAATTTAATACAGGTTTTTAAATAGAAATATGCTTGGCTGTGTATTGATACCTCATCTGCCAAGGATGATTTTACTTTAAAACAGCATATAACTCTTCTAGAATTTTCTCATTGAAATGACAGAAATAATAGCTGTAATTATCCATGTAGATTCTCTTATAATTCTATCTTCTTCATGATGTAGAATTTCCAAGGTACTACCCTGAAGAGTTAATTTATAATTCACCATTGCCACATTTACTATAATAACCTATGAGGTTTAAGCTAAAATTCTTTTGATGATGATATATTTATCATGGAAATCTAAATCTGTCAGCCCATTATGTTCAACAATTTCGTATTCACTTTTGTCACAATTCCATACTCATGACTTGAAATATCCTTCATAAGCCACACTATGAATTTCATGACACCCTTTGAAATCCCTACTAAATTTTCATGAAGGAGACAGAGCCAGACAGTAAGAAAAACAATATGACTACATAAAATCATGAATGGATTCAGGAGGTGATTGGCCAGGAAACAATGACCTGGAGTAGAATTTTACAAATTACTTCTGCTATATAACACTGATATATAGTTGTATATTATATTCGTGTGGAGCCTAAAATTATTACAGCACTACTGATTTCTATGTAATTGAAATTACTTAGATGGATATCTTAATAAAACAGTTGAGCTAAAAATCTCTTGGTTAACTGCGGGCATTTATTTTAAGGTACAGTAAATACTGATAGATTTTTAAAAAATTTGTACCTATGATTTTAAGATATTCAGTTGTTGCTTCCATGATTGTTTTTACTTTTAGGGAGTTTACAAGAGTAATATCCATAACAGATACTTTCCTCAATTACTATAATTGAGGAAATTACTATAATTCACTATTAAATTGTAAAGAAATATTTCTGAAACCAGAGAATGGTCAAAAATCAATTTTTTAACATCATGATGCCTAACACCACATTTTGTTTGGTAAGTACAGAGTAGCTGTTTGCTGACTTTAATTAAAAAAATAGGTAGACTCAACAGTGAATGGCCTTTACCTGTGAAAATGAAGTTCTTAATGTACAACTCGACCTGCCTGAAGACTGTGCTCTATTTTTACATTTTGCATGCTCAAAATAACCTGACTCTGTATGTCCACAGGCATTATCCTGTAGTGAATTCTGACTACAGATTTATATCTGCTGTCTGCTGGGAGAAACCAAGTACTAGAGCAAGGACTAAATAACCTAGTCATGGAAAACTCAACGATCATAACAAGGTGTTTTCAATTTCATGTGAACTTTTCTTCATCATACATATACTTTGGTACCTTTGTATAAGCTGAAAGTATTAGATTCCCATTCACCATGGAAATCTAACACTGCCTAATAAATGAAGTGTCTACTTAAACCTTGACAGTAACTGAGTACTAAATAAGGCATTTTATTAAAATAAATTAACATACATAATTGAAATATTTATAGCACATATTGCACATAATTCACAAAATTAAAAGCACAATAGAAAAAAAGCAATGAAACCTAAAATTAAAACATAAATAAAGTCATTCACTATGCTGGAATTTAATCAGACCAAGGACCACTCTTCTCTTACTATTTCTCTGATAAAATAAGTGTTAATTGGAGCATTTTTATGAAGATCTTATTCATTTATTTTCAGAGAGAGGGAGAAATACAGGGAGAGAAACATCAATGCGAGAAAGAAACATCAGCTGACTGCATCTCACATGCATCCAACCACAGTCCTGGCCTGCAAGCCAGTCATGTGCCCTGACTGGGAATCGAACCAGTGACTTGGTTCACAGGCCTGCACTCAAGCCATTGAGTCACACCAGTCAGGGCAACTGGAGATTTTTTATTTACAATTATTATTATCAGAAGAGAACACCTCAACATCACCTTCCAATCAGATGTCTAACCTAGGGTGCCTGACAAGGATGTTTGACTGTATAAGAAAACAAGGCCCTTACATATTTGGCCTACAACACACCCACTTTACATTGAAAGACATACAGAGACTGAAATTGAAGGGATGGATAAAGATATTTTCATCCTTTTGGTTCTAAATGGATACCAAACAACAACAAAAAGCTGGGGTAGCAATACTTTTACCAGACAAATTACACATTCAAACAAAGGTTATAAAAATAGATAAAGAAGGACCAAGCAATTTCACTTCTGACTATTCATACAAAGAAGCCAAAAATAGTAATTCAAAAAGATATATACATCCTCATGTTCACTGCAGCATTATTTACAATATCCAAGATACAGAAGCAACCTAAGTGTCCATCCACAAATGAACAGATAGTAGAGATGGTACATATATAGAACAGAATATGACTCACACATAGAGAGAATGAGATCTTGACTTTGGTGACAACATGAATGGGTGTGGAAGGTATTAAGTGCACTAAGTCACACAGAGAAAGGCAAATACCATATGATCCCACTTATGCATGAAATCAGAGAAAAAAAGAAAAGAAACAAACTGAACGGAAAAAAATCACATATATGCACAAAAAGTTTTGGTGGTTCCAGATGAGAGAAGGGTGGTTAAGAGAATGGGTAAAAAAGGTGAAAGGATTAACAAGCACAAACCGGCATTTATAAAAACATTCATGGGAATGTAGAGTACCACTCAGGGAATATAGTCAATAATGCTGTAATAAGTATGAATGGTGCCAGGTGGGTACTAGACTTCGAGGCCCATCACTTACTAAGTTATAGAAATGTCTAATCACCATGCCGCACACTTGAAATTAATATAATATTGTGTTTTGAATGTAACTGAGAAATTAAAAAGTTTTTAAAAATAAGTTGTATTGCCAACTGTCCCCCTTAAAATGTTTAAGAAGGAAAATTTAATAATTTTCAGAAGCCACACACACATTTAGACATATGCAGATATGTTTTTCTATTTTTAGTTTAAATAAACATCATAGTATATTTGAGGTATGCCATCATCATAGACTTGTACCATTTTGTCTATAGCAATACTTTTCTTACATTAAAATCTAGTAGCTTTGCTACCTACAGACTTCTTTGTTACAAAGACTAAGGTTTTTCTTCTTAATTGATATTTTAGAGAGAGAGAGACTGAGAGATGTGTTGTTCCACTTATTTATGCATGCATTGATTGATTCTTGAATGTACCCTGACCAGCGATTGAATGCAAAACCTTGGCATACAGGGACAACTCTCTAAACAAGTGAGCTACCCTTCCAGAGTGAAGAATAAATTTAAAATAAGCATTTGAGCCCTGGCTGGTGTGGCTCAGTGGACTCATTGCAGGCCTGTGAACCGTATGATCAGCAGTTCGGTTCCCTGTCAGGGCACCTGCCTGGGTTGCTAGCAGGGTCCCCGTTTGGCAGGGGGAGGGGGCGTGCTTGAGAGGCAACCTTGCCTCAAGCACAGGTGAGGCAACCTTGCCTCTCAGAAACACCTTGCTGTTTCTTTCCCCCTCTTTCTTCTTTTCTTCCCCTCTCTCTAAAAATAAATAAAAGAAAAAATCTTTAAAAAAATAAAATATATAAAATTTGAAATACAATACATATAGGTTCTAACTACATGTCTAAAACTTAGTAGTTTTGAAATATCAGGCATCGTAACATTTATACGCTTCAGGCCCTATATGAATAAAATTAGCATATCATATTAATATGAAAATTATATAAAATGAAGCGTAAAAATAACCTAGCATTGTGTTTAGTGCATTCTTAGAATATAACAAGATGGTAATTCTTTTATCCCTTTCCCCATCAAATGGTTCATACAACAGATCTTAAGATCACCTCTTAAACCCTGCCAGATTTTAAATATCTCTTACAAAACACACAGCCTTCCTGAAAAACATAGTGGACTTGGTGAGTTTTCTTAATCTTTCATGATTATTTTTTTCTAGGTATCTTTATATATTCAGCCTTCTCAATTTTCTCCTGGGAGACATTAGTGTGGCCACATTTTTCATGCTAGACTAACTATTCCTGACTCCAGTATGTCATATACTTCAATTGCAAAAAAGAACACAGCAAACTTTTAGAAGAACTGAAATGTATCACAAGTATTGAGGAACAACAAGCTATCTATGTTTAGGAGATTCTCTTGTTCAAATGTGAATTTGATATAAAAATATAAACAGCACAACCAATCATTATTCACATTGGCAATATAGAGTTATTACACAATTTCTAAAATGAATCTCATGATAACTGATTTTTGTTCTATTAAACTAATAATAATTTGTTTTCTTGTAATTAGAACTACTTTGAGAACACACAATAAATTGTCTTTTGCATTTTGAGTAAATTAATTTTATGTATCATTTCAAAATATAGTTCAAGTAAAAGTTTACTACCCTTGATCTTTCCTCACCAAAATGTTTTGTAAACTGCAATATATAATGAAGGTTCACTGAGATGAGTATGAGCACCCTGAAATAACACCTTACATTTAAACAGCACTTAATAGTATAAGCTTTTTTGCATATCTGATAGAAGCTGAACACCATTAGTACACGTAAATAAAGGTGTAATAAGAAATTAAATACACATTAAATTAGATGAGCACATGACCTTGAAATTGATAACTACTGCTTTGAATGCAAATGTATGTCATTGCATGCAAGACCTTTCCCAATCTGATGGCAACGTCCCTTTGCAAGCTTCCCTTTTATAGCAATCCTCCACAAAACACTGTTCCAGCCTCAGTAGACAATTCATAAGACTACAAAAGAACTGTACACTTTCTGGCCTTTGCAACATTACATATGCTTTTTCTTCTACTTTGTAGTACAGTTAAGTCCTCAGTTACCATAGACTAACTCATACAAGAAAGAGCTATGTTCCTAGGGCATCTTGTAATCATTTACCACCTAGCATGCCAGAACACATCTCTCTGGCCAGTATTGTTGTAATATCTTCATAAATTGTCTGTCCAATTCCCACTTTACCCTTATCATGCAGTCAGCAGAAAAGTCTTTTTAAACAGAGTTATCTAGCTGAGTTGTGCCCATACTGCTGATCTATGGAAACAGAGAAATTAAAAAATGGGAGTTTTATTAAGCTATTAAGTATGGGGTGGTTTGGTAAGCTGAGAACAATATTCCTAAAGGAAAATGCGCACTGCTCTTTTTCCAAAAATTGTGTGTCTATATCAATAAATACATGTGCATAGTGAACTGAACAATGGCCACCAGAATAATGTCTACGTCCTAATCCCTGAAACCTGTGAATGAATCTCCATTTGGGAAAAAAATCTTTATAATTCTATGAAGTACCTTCAGTGAAATCATCCTGGATGCAGGATAAATTCTAAATCCAATAACTAGTATCCTTGTAAGACCAGGGGAAGACAGATGAGAAACCAAGAGAAACAATGGCAGGGCAAGGCCCCAGGGAGATAGAGACAAGCATAGATGTGTGAGCCCACTGGACAAGGAACTGCTGAGGCCACCAAAAAGTTTGAATGTGAAGGGAAACATTCTCCCCTACAGCAGGGGTGTCAAACTCATTTTCACTGGAGGCCACATCAGCCTTGAGGTTGCCTTCAAAGGGCCAAATGTAATTTCAGCACTGTATAAATGTAACTGCTCCTTAACTAGGGCAAGGAGCCATCAGGTAGAAACAAGGTGCGGGGCCAGATAAAACAAGATGGAGGGCCGGATTCAGCTCGAGGGCCTTCTGTTTGCCACCTGTGTGCTAGAGCTTCCACAGTGTGTATAGTACTAGTGACAGAGTGATTTTGGACTTTAACCTCCAAACTGAAAAAATAAATTTCTGTTTCTTTAATTCACTAAATTTGCAGTAACTACTACTATATGGCAGTCCTAAAAAAGAGATAGAAGAAAAAATAGTTCTGTTGTGAAAATAGACATGATCTCACCTTTAACTGGAACCTAATCAACAAAAGAAAAAAGCAAATGAAATATAACCAGCATCATTGAAAATAAGAACAATCTAACAATAACCAGAGGGGCAGGGGAAAGGGACAAAGGAGGGAAGGGTTTTCAGGAACTACTATAAAGGACAAAAGGACAAAACCAAGGGGGAGGGTGGAAGCAAGGGAGGGAGGTGGGTTTGGCGGGCGGGCAGGGGGAGAAAATACAGACAACTATAATTGAACAACAATAAAGTAAAATAACAAAATTAAAATAACATAAAATTAAATTAAAATTAAAATAAAATAAACAAAAGAAAATAGATCTACATCTGACCAAGGCAATCAGGTGAGTTTTCTAGGAAAAAACAATTTTTAATGGAGGTGAGAAGTACATCCCACCACAAAGAGTTACAGGTAGAGAGAAATGCACTAAGCACCTGTGAAATTCTGATTTTTTTTCTTAAAGCAACCTACTGCCTGAAACCCACCGTACATTATTTCCGCTAACCATATTCGACATTTAATATGTTCTCATTTAAGAGTTCAATGTTCCTGTGTACATTCAAAAATGTGTACCAAGTTGTAACTATATGTCGCTGGCTGGTATGGCTCAGTGGTTTGACTGGCAAACGGTCAAGGGTTCAATTCCTAGTCAGAGCACATGCCTGGGTTACAGACCAGGTGCCCAGTAGGGGGCGTGTGAGAGGCAACCCACACATTGATGTTTCTCTCCCTCTCTCTCTCCCTTCCCCTCTGTCTAAAAATAAATAAATAAAATCTTTTTAAAAGTGTAATCTATGTGATTTTTTATATATCAGAGAAAGCATATTCTTCACAAGTGTTAGGCACTAGTGTGTACCAGTAGGCAAAATGGTGCAAAAATAGAAACTTGAAACTCTTTAAGAATGATGACATAGTACACATGATGAATGTACATGTCTGATGCTGCACATGTATAGCTAATAATACATGCACTCAATCTTGGTTTTTACATCATTCAGAATTTTGCATTTAAAATGGTGTCCTGGCATATTTCATCAGTTACACTCAACAAGCAATTTGTGGATTCATTTTTATCATCGCTGCTCTCCACCAATTAAAAATCATGGCACAGCTGGACAGAAGTAACCAGGTTCTTTGTGATGGAGCAAAGAATTGGACCAGACTAACAGTTTAAAAAACAGGGAGAGAGAGAGTGCGAGAGAGAGAGAGAGAGTGCTAGAGAGAGAGAGCAGATTTATTAGGAGCCAGTACACTCACTCCAGAGAATGTGGAAGCACACCAACTCCAAATAGAGTTTGGCCCTCAACAGTCTGAGGGATTCTACTCTTATAGGGAGGATGTTTCCTGGTTAGATTTGACAGGCTTTTATTGCACATGTGTGAATACTTACACTACTTCTAATCTACCTACCGTGCAATCTCCCATAATTCTACTTGATTGCCCACTTGGGGGATGGGCATGTAGGGAACCGCAATGCTAACTTATTATAATGTTATTATGATGAACCAGGGGTCATTCATCAGCAGTCACAGAATCTTCAGGGACAGTCACAGTTCATCATGATTCAGCACTTTTCCAGGAGCCTGACAACTTGTTCTCCACCAGGGTATCTGTTCTGTATCTATGTCCTTTGGTGTAGTACTGGAGTACCTCTGGAGTGTCCTCATTCCTGACTATCTCCTGCCTCACAGTAAACTAATCTGCCCATGAAAATTGAATTCTAAAACTTATTATCACTCTGGTAAACAACAACAATTAGAAAGCTTATTACTCAGAGCTTTGCAAAACACACAGGTGTCAAAATTAAAATAGAACTAGTTAGGAAAAAAGCTAATATAATTATTGGTTGCATCAATGTATAAAAACCCCATTTTATGATTGTATACTGTATGAAGGTGAAAATTTGATTACACCAGAAAATTTCCATGCCTTAAACCTGTAATCAGCTCGATTGGCAGAGAAAAATATGAAGTGCATAACAAGAATCACACCCACATACAACTAGGTAATTCTAAATATAATTTTAGCATCAGGCCTCGAAGTTCTTACCTTCACTTTTGTCACTAGTAAAATGATAATTAAACACATACATGCAGAGACTTCTCACTTTGTTACCTCACAGGAATACTGTGAACAGGAAATGAGATAATGTGCATAGAAGTGCTTTGTTAACTCGAAGTCATAACTACATTTAATGAGAGATGCAGATGTCTTTACCAAGGATATTCAAGAAAAAATCAATAATGTTGACACATTTATACTTGAGAAGTACCAAACCTAACAGATTCAAATCTCACGAATATCCCCATCTTGAATGTTAATTTAAATCCTTGTAATAGTAGCACGGCTCTTAGCAAGAACTTGAGGAAGTCTATGAAAATAGCCAGGGGCCATCATCATAATCCAGTTAAAACTGGACAATTCTCACCTCCAGTTTAAAGCCTGCTTCAGCATGCCGACACATGGAAATGAAGCACAAATTAAATTCCAAAACTCCCGTAAGAACAATGTCCATCTTTATAGATGATGTAAATTTCATGAGGCTACACTGAAGGGAGCTGGCAGTGACAACACGGCCAATCTTCCTAAATTTTATTTCACTCATTACTTTATTCTAAATTTCATTGTCAACCAAGGTTGCGGTAATCTCTGTCTCCTCAAAATTCTCTATTTACTTTTAAGCATTCTAACTCCCTTCTCTAAAGATGTTTGAATTTCACATCTCAAAATATTATGTTGCACAAGACAAAATGGGATAATTAAAAAGCACAGTTTCCTCCTCCTTAAAACTACAGTATGTAAAACACTTCTACAATAATATATATATATATATATATGTGTGTGTGTTTTTATATATTTTCCCGACACATACAGATTTCTTCTGAAGGTGATTTATCTCTGTCAAGTTAACTTCCCAAAATCCAATTGATGACCTACAGGTCAGCAAAACAAGGCTTTGAAGCTATAGATAACAAAGTTTATGAATTTAAGGACATATATTCACATTCTTCCTACAGGAGAAAAAAATCCCTGGTTCTTCTCCACAGGCTACATTTTACCATTTAAATACTGTTAAAAAGCAATACACACACACACGAAATTATCTATTAATAAATGACATATATTATACAATGTTACAAAACACATAAAATTAGTTAAAATAGTATGTGGAACAATGTATGACAACCATATTATGAATGAAAAACATTCAGAAATACATTCAAGTCTATGATTATGTCATAATGATAGTATTGCAGATCAGTGGGAAGATGAATTTCAAATTACCTTCAGACATTTTTTGTTTATTTAAATAAATAAATGTAGTTCAAAGACATAAGATAAAATATTCAATTATTAAAAGGTTTTTTTTCATTTCCCATAAATAAATTTCAACAGGAAGGAACTGAACCAAAAGAGAAGAAAAAAGTTTTCAAACACATCAAATAAAAACCAACTCACTATTATGAAACACACTGTAAACAAGTTAAAGTGACAATTGTCAACCTAGAGAAAATGCAACATAGTTAACAATGGACTAATCCATCCCATTTGAAAAATAAACTTCCACAGTCCTATAAAAAGACCATTGAAATGTCAAAGAAAACGGAATGGATGTGCTAGGTCTCTGCTGTTCATCCTCACTTGTCTACTCCACACTCTTCTTCTGGCTCCACATCCAGGGAAGCTGACCCATAGAGATTACATGGACTCCACTGCCCCAAGCTTCTGATGGGGTTTGGCCAATGGGAGGCTCTGTAGAGGATGAGAGTGGAAGAACAATGGCAGAGGGCTATTTTTCCCCTGGATATGTTCTTGCAAGGTTACTATGGGTTGTGTCTTTCTAGCAAAGAACACAACCCCCATCAGGAACTCCTCCAGGTCAGCTCCTCCCCTTGCCTCCTGAGGCCGAGTGGTGAAAGGAGTACATTATTGTTACAACCTTTTGTGCTGCTGTACTATCCCTTGAAGGTTTTCTTAAACCAGAGATTCTCCAAGTGTAGTTCAGAGACTCCCAGGGACACTGCAACCCTTTTAGAGACTATATGAGGTCAAATGGATATTTAAGATGGTAAGATGCTATTAGCTTTCCCACATCAGGCTGCGTGCACAAGAAAATAGACAGCTACTTTAGAGTCTATTAAACCAGATGTTAGAAAGATTTATAAAACTGTAAAAGAATGTGACTCTTCACATTTATTGTGTTTTGGAAAATAGTTATTTTTCATGAATTATGTTCCTATATTAATGTGACATAGGTATTATTAGAATCGTTAATTTTAAAGTAAATCCTGTTAAATTTACCTAGATAAAAGATTACTGAGCTCCTCAAAATTCTTAAGAGTATAAACTGGTAAGGATTTCAAAAGGTTTGATTACCACTAACTGAAAAACTGCACTGACATGTATAAATGGGCCCTTTTATTTAACTGTCCTAAATTTGCCGCAGCTGAGTATGTCATACATCACTGGCTAGGACCCAGAGAAATACATTGGATAGTATTATATGGAGATATAAACTGTCAGTAAGCCTCACTAGTAATTAGAGGAAAATAATTAATACAATGAAAGAAATGTTTACACCAGGCAACTTTTCCCTAAAAGATTTGAAGCATCCAATTTTCTCTGAAAGCCTAAGAAAGTAAGCATTATCATGAAAGTTTAGAATATAAATTGGCACAAATTTTTGTAGGGCAATTTTTCAGTAGATCTTAAAAATGGAAATGTGAATGTTTTATGACCCAACATTTTAAATTCAAGGAATCTGCCTTTCAGAAATAAAATTTTGAGTACTTAAAAGCATCAGTACAATATTATAGCACTTTATTCCACTCCAAGAAAAGAAAATAAAAATACAAGGAAAAGATATGAATGTTCATCAATATAAAATAACAAAATATTTTAACAATTAAATACCATGGAAGTGTTTATGAACAAGTAAACGCTAGATGTTTATATACTTAGACTAAAACTATAACTACCCAATATGATATATTGAAGGAAAATTGTAAGTTGCTAAAATACATTATTTATATAAATAAAATACCATCATTTATAAATATACACGTATATCTTTCTGTGAATGTATGAGAACACATGGATCAAATTATTTCATAAATAAAATGGGAGGAGTGGATGTTGCTATTTTCACAGAAAGCAATTTTAAAAATATAAAACAAAGGCATGGGCTTGGGTGGGAGAAGGGGGTAGTAGGAGGCTATTTAACATATGAACAAATTATCCCAGCAAAATTCAGTCTGAGAACATTATTATATTGTTGATAATCACTGATATTCATAATAATGATTATGGCTTCATAAAATAATTTTATGCCCAGTTTTATCTTTGTACAGATTTATAGTACGCTCATCTATAGAGCACACACTCTTTATTATCATCGTAAAATCAGCGAAGATTGCTGTAGCTCTTTCACTCTTCCATGACAGTTTATTCCCAGTGCCCTTGTGTCCTTCTGGTTTTTAACTCTCTCCCGCCCAGCAGTAATCAGTTCTGGTAGCACATGTTTTGAAGCCCATTCAAACCAATCTATTTACTCTCTTGACTTTGACTTTGTTAAGCTTATGTCCAGTACATTAAAAGCACACACAGTAAAACAAAAAAAAAATTAAGCATGTGCAAGATGTGAATTTTAGTGTTGTCCATATCACAATACGTATCTTAGGCAAAGTATGGTATCACTGAGTTCAAGTTTCTCATCTGTAAAATACAAATACTACCTTCTTCCTTGAATTATTCTGAGTCCACAATCAAGTTAGGGATGTAAAAGTGCCTAGTATTTTCAACAAGTTACTGGAATTTCAATAAAAAGCTATTTTTCTCATAAAAATTGTTAAGCCGTGATGACAGAGTGAACATAATATTTGGGATGTCGGGGGTATTTCCTTTCCCCTAAAAGTAGTACATTGTTGGGAACCACCCTTCCTGGTTTCAGGAGCTGTAAACCCCCCATGGTTAAGGCTGAGTGAGTGGCATTCAGACCATAAGCCACTAAGGACACAAAGCTTATCTCCCTGGCAGGGGTGCCTCTTCTGCCTCTTTTGCTTCACCCTGCCTGGCCCCCAATGCTTGATCGGTTAGCCAATGACAGGTAAGATTCCTCAAGGGAGGGACGACCTAAGACAGGCATGATCATGGGGACCCCCAGGGAAGGACTTGGGGGCTACAGAAAAGGGGTGATGGACCCTGGTCCCTTGGCTTTGACATACCCTGAGTCCTCATTCTGTCTTCAAGAAGTCTTCTAATCTCTTGTCTGCCTTACTTCCCCTACCTGACTTAAGCCTGAAACAATGCCAGTGGTGGACACACCCCTGTGCTGGAAAGGGTGGGTTCCCCGGGCAATCACGCCTAAGAAAGAATATATAAAATCCTGTGAAACCTGCTTTGTTTAGAATGCTCTCAATTAAATGATAAGGGTCCAAGCAGGAAGTCAGTTTGTTCCCCAAAGTTTTATGGCCATTTAGATATCTGACCCTGACTCAAAAGAGGTCCTCAGAGTTCTTTGTATGTTATCTATTATTTGATCCATACTGCCTGATAATGGTTAATGAGCTTTACATATACACCCTGTATTCCTATGCAAACTGAATCCAATAAAAGGCTCTCAAGGCAAGGGTCCGGATGCTCTCCTCTAGAGAGTGTGGCCAAGGTGCTCCAAGGCTTGCTCTCTCCTTGAGAGAGAAGTCTTGCTGTCCCTTTTCCTACACAGGACTCAGTAGTCCGTGTGAATTTATTTCATCTCATCTATAATGCTGTGGACACCGTGGACTGGTGTCCTGTCAGTACATAATGATCAAACACCCTTTAAGTCATTGGGTCCCAGTGGTCTGTTACAAGATGAACAAAGCATTTTCAAGACAAATTACAGGAATTGCCTTGTCAAATTTTTATTAAACTCGACTCAAGCAAGGATTGTCTGGGAAGAGGGAGTGTCTCAGAAAAACAAGGAAACCAAATGGGATATTTCATACTATAAATTTACTGAATGCACTTCTATTTCAGTTCCTAGATACACAGAAATGGGCAAAACAGGTAAGTTATCTGTCCTCTTTGGGATTATATTTGAGTATGAGGCAACAAATAAAGAATAAACCAAAGAATTTTAAATACAATTTTATATGGGGGCAAGAGTAGGTTTCCACTTGTGAACATGTGAGAGTTTATTCTTCTTTATTTATTGATTATTATATTATATAATTTTCCATAAAAATACCTGTAAACCTACTTTTGCCCTACACTGTATAGGTATTAGGGACAAAAGAAGTGGGTAAGGGCATTGTGACTTTAATGGGCTAGCAGTGTTCCTCTCTTGAATGTGGTTGAAGGAATACTCTCAGACAAGGTGACTTGACGAGACTTGAAGGAGGTAGAGAGGTGCATTGGAAAGATATTTGGAGGAAGAACAAGAACAGCATCCCCAGCAGAGGAAAGAGTTCAGTGCAAAGGCTCTGAGGTTTGTTTGGGAAATAGCACATTGCTCAATGTAAGTGGGGTTAAGGGAAGAGTAGCAAGAGTGCAGTTCTGAGAGACAAAACGAGGCCAAGATATAAAGAATTATACGACCTTATTTGTAGTTTGACATTTACTCAGACCTACCTTAACTTGTTTTTAAATTGTATGTTATTGATTAGGCTATTATACTTGTCCTGATGTTTCCCCCTTTGCCCCCCTCCACCCAGCACCCCCATCCCCTCCTTCACCATCCCCCCCACCACTGTTTACGTCCATGGGTCATGTGTATCAGTTCTTTGACTACTCTATTTCCTATGCTGTACTTTACATCCCTGTAACTATTGTGTAACTACCTATCTGTGTTTCTTAATCTCCTGTACCTTTTCACCCCTACCTCCACATGCCTCTCCCATCTGGCAACCATCAAAAATATCTCCTGATCCATGATTCTGTCTGTTCTTCTTCTGATATCATTTACAATGGAAAGGCAGTTAGAGCTTCTCAGACAAGAAAAAAATGAAAGGAATTCATCACCAAGCCATTATTATATGAAACTTTAAAGGGACATTAAAACTAGGAACAATAAAATGGCAATAAATACTAGCTATCAACAACTGAATTTAAAATACCTTAACTTTTAACAAGATCACAAAGACATTATGATGTGCCAAACTCAACGTATATATTGAGGGAAGAACCGGCAGAGTTTGCAGACTATGAAGTGAGAGAGACAGATTGGTATGAAATCCCTGTAGAACAGTAAAATTACAAAGATAGGGAAGATTACAGAGAACACTAGGACTCGCTGATAGATGTAGTTTGGTTTTTGCCCTGTTAAAAGCAGGGCATCTCTTAGTTGTCCAACTGGAGGCATTATAAGGTGCAACTGAATGTGTTGAGTCTGCAGTTTAGGAATCACCAGAATATAAATTTTATGTAAACTCACGGTATAGGGTAAAATGATTGAGAAGAACTGCTCATGGCAAGAAAGAAGAGGGCAAAGGATGTCTTACTTAAAAACAATATGAAGTATAAAGACCAAAAGAAGATAAATAGTAAGTGAGAATCAGGTGAAACAAAATGTAAGATGAATGACAAATGAAGTGATCCTGGCATCTCTAAGTGTAGGAAGACATTTTCAGAATGAGTGCGGAGCCAAGTGTTTCAACCAAGCTGAGGGGACACAGTACGGAAAACCGTGACAGTTGGAAAAGTATATTTTGGTCAATAAAAGTTTCTTTAACTGTTAGTAGCTCAAGTCCAATACAATTTCCATGATTAGAGGAATTTTATGCCTTTAGAATGACCTGCTGGGAAAAACCATTGAGTCATGTGAGGATAGTCAATTGTGGAAGATGGAGGTTATTGGTGACTTCAATACTGTGGCTTCAACCTGAAAGCCATGAGTGATAAGATCTACGATTTAGGCATTTGCTGGTGAAGCAAGATAAACAGAGACTAGGTGAATGATGGCATTAGTCCAGAAGGTCTTTTACCTGAAGTAATTTCTGTGCCATCTAAAAAAAGTTAAGCCCTAAGTTGTTTGGGTGTTATCCAAAACATCAGGAAATTTGCTTGGGTTGAGGGTTCAGTCCCTGGTCCGGGGACAGCTGATGTTCCTCTATTACACTGATGTTACTCTCCCTCTCTTTCTCACTCTCTTCCCTATCTCTAAAAATG
This sequence comes from Phyllostomus hastatus, assembly GCF_019186645.2. Classification (NCBI taxonomy): domain Eukaryota; kingdom Metazoa; phylum Chordata; class Mammalia; order Chiroptera; family Phyllostomidae; genus Phyllostomus; species Phyllostomus hastatus. Next base: position 2,827,223 of record NW_025333841.1, on the reverse strand, counting down.
AATAACTAAAATCTTCCTTAAAAACCGTTACATTACATCTAATATAGGCTCGTTAGAAAGGTTAAGAAACATGTTCTGACTGTGTCCAAAAAGGTTATACATAGCAATATTACCTCTCTGAGAAGCAGTGTGGTGCAGAAAAGAGCAGAACTCCACATTCATCTCCGCCACCGAATGGCTACACAGCAGACATTGGAATACAAGTCTAAACACTCTGTACCTTGGTTTCCACATTTGTAAGATGGGGATATTGATAGTATGATGTCACAGGTCTGTTACAAGGATTACATAATGTAATGTATGCAAGGTGTTTAATGACATTACCTCACATAGAGTAACAGACCTAATGTTATTACTATTATTAAAGAGATTCTTTCACTGTTATGCAAAATGAATATACAGGCTAGTTCCTATCCTCCAAATTCTGCACAAATGGGGTGCTCTCCCTCACACATGCACATGAAATGACCTGAAACAGGTCAAATTCCTCCAAAACACCATGTTAATCCCTCTGTCCACTTTTCCTTACTCTCCTTTTACTCTTTATGTGTGTATCATTTTATTACAATACAAGGAAATTTATTTCAAGTTGTATTCATAATTAAATGGTTCTTTTTTCATTGCAGTAATGTTCCTTAAAGTAGATACTGATTGTGGAATTGACCTGCTGGTCTTAGCTTACCAGGGACTTCCACCGGTTTGAGTTCAGAAGTTATCCACATGCCAACACTGGAAAAGACTGATGCCCACCAAAAGAATTCATGTATACATAGTTGCCCAGAAAGGTAGTTGTTGTAAAGGGTTAGTGTACTAAAGTTAGTGTACTGGGGTACTAAACCTAGTATTCAAAAAGCTGAGGGGACACAGTATGGAAAACCATGACAGTTGGAAAAGTATATTTTGGTCAATAGAAGTTTCTTTAACTGTTAGTAGCTCAAGTCCAATACAATTTCCATGATTAGAGGAATTTTATGCCTTTAGAATGTACCCTAAAACATATTAAATAATATATGATGATTTTGAAACAATTTATGGATCTCGTAATCATTTAACAAACTTAGGCTCTTTGGTTCTATGTATTTATTCTATAATTGTACAATTTCTGTTGCTCTGGTAGATAAATAATAGATCCAAGCTCCCAAATCTAAGCCCCTATTCTGGTAGGGTCTCCAAAAGGTGACGATTATTAATGGTCAATAAAGTTAAAGTTCAGTGTTATAGAACACAATGCAAACCAGCCCATGAAGAAATCACAACCATTCTCACATTTTAATGAGTGTTTCAAATCATTTCCATGGGAACCAACACTTGGCACAAGGGCGACTGTTATGAAAAACAGTTAAAAGGCAGCTTCTACCAAGCCAGATGGTTAATTTGTCACAGGGGACTATAACTAGGAGAAACTGGGTTACATAACCCCCACAAACCCTTGATAATGAATTCAAGTGGACTAAATTACTGGGCGCTCTTCCAACCCTCTGTCATTGCTCCTGTCTGTGACAACAACATTATCAACCACAGGAGTAAGTACTACTAATTGCAAAGTGTCTAAAAAGGTAAATACCACAGCGAGAGAAATATGAGTAAATATTTGTAGACTCATTAGTAAACTTAGGGTCAAGAACCCTGAGGTTCTTTAAATAAAGTTATATGAAGAGAAGCAGCAAGAGAGAGGGGTAAACTGTGTTTGGCTTAACTTCCCAGAGCAATTAGAATCAATCTAATTATCCACATTAACTGTCAGTTAACATTCAAGCCAGCACTGTGAAATGTCACTTTGCATTGAACAGAATCTGCGCATTCTCTGGTTTTAGTGCTCCCACAAGCCCTAGAGATACAGTGAGCTACTCAAAGTCATGCAGGAAGATATTGACACAGCTGGGATATGAGCCCTGGGACCAAGACTTGAGATGAGTAGGCCAATGAAATTTATCCGCACACATTTTTCCCTTGAAGAAGTGCTGGATCCTATCTTTAAAGAAATTGTTTGAACAACTATTTCCCAGAGTCCTCTACTGGGACTCTTCTTACCATACCTGCAGCCATACACTGAGACTCAGAATTCAGATTGATGTTGACCTTTACGCTTCTCTTCCCTTGAGGGTAACAGAAGTTATAAGGCTTAAGTAAAATAAGGAAAGGACATCTCAAAACACAAACACTGTGTGAATGCACACACACACACACAAACATACTGCTTTATGGAAGTGAGACATCAACATCTTGAGGTTCAATTCCTGAAGCTACAACATAAAATTTGCTGTGACCTTGAGGAAAATTAGTTTCTTCATATCTCAATTCTCCTAGGTATAAAATGGGTTTAATGATGACTCTCTCAAAAGGGTATTATGAATCTAATTAATCCTTTAATTATGAGAAAGCACATTACAACAAAACCAATTTCATAAGAAGGAATGCATTGCCTGTAAGGCTTCATTAACTGGTGTATGACTTTTTTTTCCTTTGCTCTTTCGTTTCCAAGTCATCATAATTTATTGATTTTATTAAAGTTATATAACAATAACCATATTTTAGTGAAAACTACAAAAATGATGACATTTACTATGTAAATGAAATACACTTGGACAGGAAAACACTTCTCTGAAAATTTCACATCATGTGAGAAATATTTTAAGAAATGTAAAAATATGAGTACTCTCATATTTGCGTCTCAAATTTGTTTCTTCCTCCTAGGTTTTCAGGAATAGAGTTTTTATTATTTCATCCTCATTGCTGAAAGAAATATCTGAAAATGTCATCGGCAACCTCATTATCTTCCTTTGAATGACTTCTCCATAATAGAAAGCAAAAGGCCTACTCTGCCATCACTTTGGCTATTAGAGATTATTTAAATTGATAATGAGTTTTGTGAATGTTAATTCTATGAGCATACTTTGAATCACTCCCTACATTCATTCAAAATTTCAACAAGACAACTTTCTCCCTGCAATTGTCTACAGAATCCAACAGAACTGCCCCAAATGTTATTGCCTGTTCATTAGCGGTGCTCTCAGCAGGCTGTCCTGGAACATTCCTGCACAGCAGGCACTGTTCTGTGCCTCCAGCCATAAATTAATGGAGAAAGCTGTCATGATGGACTCAAACTCAGGAAAAAGCATCAATGCAGCATCCAAAGGTGGCTCCTGTATCCTGTGAAAACATATCTTGGAAGTAGGATTCACTGATTTTGCTCCATGGACTCCCTAAGACATAAAAGTCCAAATTGGGCCTCAAGAATTTTCACTTTCTCACATTGGGCTCCAAAATGTGTTGCATTAGTAATTCTGTAATGAGAACACAGTCTAAATAAAACAATTAATTATTCTCAAATGCATTGAATCATCTTCCATTGGTGTTTGTGTCCTCTTGGGATCATGATTAAAAATGAAAAGTTAGGTGCTGGCTGGTGTGGCTCAGTGGATTGAGCACCAGCCTGTGAACCAAAAGGTCGCTAGTTTGATTCCCAGTCAGGGCACATGCTTGGGTTGTGAGCCAGATCCCAGGTAGGGGGCACACAAGAGGTAACCAGACATTGATGTTTCTCTCCCTCTCCTTCTCTCTCCCTCCCCCTCTCTATACAAAATAAATAAAATATTTTAATGAGAAATGAAGGGCTCAAGACTCTGATCCAGGCAGCCAGCTTTAAAGACTGACACAACCACACAGGGAGCCAAGTCTCCGTATCTGACTATACATGACCCAGTTCTTCTCACTGCTCAGTACTCCATTCACTCCCTCAATTATAAACAGGACAGTATTACTCTTCCCTTGTTTTCTTCATGAGTCACCGTCAATTCCAACACTACTGACTCATTTATGCACAGGAACTCCTTGAGCATCCATGGTTCCTACCCCCTCCCCCACCATAGCACACCTCCCTCCCAGTAATTTCTCATTCCTGTCCTTTATAATGGGCTCTCACTCATCCCGTGGAAGCCCTATCTATTACTAAGCAGTTGAAATTTCCTACTTGAATCTATCAAGGACTACATATCCTTTGTCTACTAGTGTTTACAAGCAGCAACCCTTATAGTATTGTTCCCTACCCTAAGTATGCAACTGGAACCTCTAGTCTTCTCTAAATGATTTCTTCTCAAATACAATCCCATATCGGGATGGACTTTCCCTATACCTAGAGCCTACCTAGGCTTGAGGTAAAAAGAGGTACACCCCTCTCCACCCTTAAAGCAATATTGCTACAGGCTGTAATGAGATTATCTGAGGATTGAGCTCAGAAGTAATGATCACTTGGATCAGGACACCAATAATGTATAAGGTGAGAGGTAGTAATATTTTGGATATAGCTGAAGTTGGAGCTACCACGTATACTAACAGATTGGAAATGGGGCTTGATAAGGAGACTGGAATCAAGAAGGACCCCCCTACCCATACCATATGCAGACACAGCTACTGCAAGAATGTACCTGATATCTATTCACATATAAAACACAATGGCAGTACAAGTTTTGAGGGTGGAAACCAAGCTTTTGGTCCAAAAAAGTATCCCATTTAAACTGTATATGAGATATCTAGTTTATCCATGGTCTCATTGAGAATAAGATCACCAACAGGCCAACGAAAATCAAAGACCAAGAACTGAACCCTGAGGCAATGTTATCTTAAAAAGCTGAAGACAGATAGAAGCCCCAAAATACGAGGCTAAGAAAGACCATAACAGTAATCAAAGAGGAAAATGAATGAAGGGTATGTGGCATCCTGGGATCCAAATGAAAACAGTGTATCAAAACAGTAGGGAGTGATCAACTAAGCCCAATGTTGCTGATGGGTCAAGAAAAATGAGGTTGAGAAATTATTAGGGATTTTAGAAACCCTGAAGCAATTAGTGATTTTGATGAGGGCAGTTTTGTCAGAATAGTGGGACCAAGGGTGTTATTTCCTAGACCTTTAGAAAGAATACAAGTTGAAGAACTAAACACAGTGAATACACATACATCTTTTTTTAAAGATTTTATTTATTTAGTTTCACAGAAAGGGAGGGAGAACGAGAAAGAATCATCAATGTGTGGTTGCCTCCCACGTGCCCCCAACTGGGGACTTGGCCCACAACCCAGGCCTGTGCCCCAAGTAGGAATCAAACCAACAACCCTTTGGTTCACAGGCTAGCACTGAATCCCCTGAGCCACACCAGCCAGAATGAATATACATACATGTTATAAGAAGTTTTGCTACAAATGATAAAAAGAAATAAGACACTAACTACAAGGGGATCAAAAAGTATTGTGTTTGTTACTTGGTGGATTAAAATGGATGAAATTTTTAAAAATTTTCTTCAGTGACAAATGGTTACTTGTCTTATTGAGGTAATTATTTTACAAGTTTTATAAACACAAGTACACTATGTACACCAGAAATAAATGTAGTATTATGTGTCACCTATAGTTTAATTAAAAACTTAAGTAAAAAGTAGATTTAGAAATAAACAAAGAAACATGTTCCTTTGCTATGAATGAATCTATCAACAGTGAACCTAGGAACGGTGTGCTGGGGTGAAATATTTGGCATGTAGTACCTAAATGGGATCAGTATTGACAGGACCATGGAAGTTTTCACACAGTTAACAGACAAGGAGGCCAGCTATTTTGTAGCACGTGCTAGACATAGTGGCACAAGTTCACAGAAGTTCTCTTTCAACTGCTTCAGTTTTATCACTGAGGTGTGATGTAAAGTCATCAGGTGACCATGAAGGTGGAGAAAGAGATTTTGAGAGAATGAGTAGAGAGAAAAGTGTATGAGAATGTGATATAGAAGTGGGGGCAAGTGATTTCACTCAGGGAGTATAGTATGATCACTTTCTCAGTAACACAGCAAGGTGTGAATTTAGAGCTAATAAGCCAGAACAGTAGGTAAGCATATACCCTGGTATATAGCTCTTGATATAACTGAGTGCAGGAGAACACTATTGCTTTGCTGGGTACAAAGAAAAAAAGGTAATTGAGAAAATACACTGCGGAAATGGGCAGACAATAAAATTTTTATAAAACATCTGTAATAAGATTAAACAGGATGGCAACAAAATCATACAAGCTATATGAGCAAAATATGTAGAAAAATAGGAGAAAAAATATTCTAGGGAATAGGCTGAAAAATAATCAGTGACTATTTTGAGGAATGTGATTAGAGTTACTTTTCCTTCCACTTTGCTATACTGAGTTTGTTCACTTGTATAATGAGAAACAATGACCAAATGTATGTTAAGGCAAGAAATCAAAATGTTCTGCCCTGGCTGGCGTAGCTCAGTGGATTGAGTGCAGGCTGGCAACCAAAGTGTCCCAGGTTCAATTCCCAGCCAGGGTACATTCCTGGGTTGCAGGCCAGAACCCCCAGCAACCACACATTGATGTTTCTCTCTCTCTCTCTCTCTCTCTCTCTCTCTCTCTCTCTCTATCTATCTATCTCTATCTCTATCTCCATCCCTTCTCTAAAAATAAATAAATAAAATCTTAAAAAAAGTTATTTAAAAAAAATCTAAAAAATGTAACCAATAGCTAAAATAGAAATAAAGAGAACATTAAAAAAAAAGAAATCAAAATGTTCCAAAGCTACAACTTCTTTAAGATGTTCAAGTAGTGCCTATACAGCAGTCAATTTAATTTAAATGTTCAGGCCAGTGTTTCCTAGATAATTCTTGAACCACTTGAAACTGAAACATTTTAGTTACTCTCTCAACAGCAAATTCCCAGGCTCCAACCAGGAACTACCAAATTAGAATCTCTAGATGTGAGTTTCACGAATCCTTATGTCAAAATGTTTACTGAGGCATCCTTTCTCCTTTCCAGAGCTGATCAGTTAACATCAACAAAATAAACAATCCAATTCAAAAGATGGGCAGAGGACCTGAACATACACTTCTCTAAAGACAACACAGACATGGAGCAGAGACATCCAGAAAAATGTTCAACTTCAGTAATCATTAGAGAAATTCAAAATAAAACCAAAAGGGCCCTAAAAGGAAAAAAGTTTACCCTTTGTACAACTTAGATAGACCCAGAGAACACAATACTAAATAAAATAAGCCAGTGAAACAAAGACAAATACCTTATCATTTCACTTGTATGTGGAATCTAATGAAGAAACTAAACTAAAAAGGAAAATGGAGACAGACTCACAGAGGGAGAGGAGGCTAACAGCTATTTTGGCGGGTGGGGGGGTGCCATTGTTTAGTGGATAGAGAGATCAAGGGAAAAGATAAAATGACTCCTGGACATGGGCAACAGTATAGTGATTACAGGGCAGAGGAGGATATAAGGGCATTAAATGGCAATGGAAAAAATAACACTTAAAAATTAAAGAAAACAGAAGGGAACCTTCAGGCAGTGTTGGTGTGAATGGAGATTAGTGCAGCCACTGTGGAAAACAGTATGGAAGAGTCCCCCTCCCCCGCAAAAAAAATAGGTAACTGCCTCATGATCAAGCAATTCTACTTCATGGAATTGAGGTCTATACAAAAGGTATCCAGCCATGTAATATGAAAAAGATATACTTATTGAAGAAGATACAAGAAACATTGTACATAGGATAATGACACCCCAGTCCCCTTCAAAGTAGGCACCTTGGGACTCTACACAGTTCTCCCAATGGCCATCAGCTGCCCTGTCATATTTTCCTGAATCTCATCAATGGTCTGAAATCTTTTCCATTTCAAAGGCGATTTTAATTCTAGGAAAAGCCAGAAGTCACAGGGTACCAAATCTGGGCTGTAGAGGGGCTGAGTCATATGGGGCCCCCCTGTGATACATGTGTGGGCCTGTAGTCAAGGTGAATATACCAATCACTGGTTGCCCATAGCTGCAGCCTTCTGAATCACGTGAATAGTTTCCTGGGAGGAATGTTCAAGCTTAATGCAAAATTTGATGCAGATTTACTGCTCTACTGGCTGAGTCATTTTTAATGTGATGGCCACATAGTACACATGCTCACTCAATGGTGTCTATCGTGCCCACTGACTAGTACAGCATTCCAGTCCATTCTCCTTGGTTGCCAGGTTACATGAACATCATGAAAACCGTTCTTATATTGACAATGGCTGGACTTTTTCCAGACAGACCTTATATATCCAAAAACCCTCAAACACTAATTAGAAAGAATCTGCACATCTATGTTCACTGCAGTCTTTTTCACAACAGCCTAGCTATGGAAGCAACTCCAGTGCCTATCAATGAATCAATGAACAAAAAAAGGTGGTAAATATATACGATGGAATACTACTCAGCTATAAAAGAGAATGAAATATTACCAGTATGGAATGACCTACAGGGTATTATGCTAAGCAAAATAAGTTAGTCAGAGAAAGACAGATACTGTATGATCTGAATTTTATGTGGAATCTAAAGAACAATGTTAACTAGGGGTGTCAAACTCATTTTCACCAGGAGCCACATCAGCCTCGTGGTTGCCTTCAAAGGGCCAAAATAATTTTAGGACTGTATAAATGTAACTAACTACTCTTGAACACTTAAGGAATTGAAATTACATTTGACCCTTTGAAGGTACCCACAAGGCTGATGTGGCCCCCAGTGAAAATGAGTTTGACATCCCTGATGTAAACACTGCAGGGGTTCAAAATGAGATTATAACTTGGACTTAATTTAGTAACATGGCCTTCAGTGATCTGTAAGACCTGATTCCTGCCTCCACTTCAAACCCCTTCCTTCACCCTTGATCAGCAGTGAGGCACACCGACTTTCCTTCTGTGCCTCTGAGGCACAATGAACTGCAGACAAAGTTCCTGGTTCACACTCTTATCCATATCTAAGCTTCATCCTGCAGTTCTGAGCTGCAGTCTAGTCCCTTACCTCCCAGTGTAACTTGGTCCCTTTATTACATGCTCTTACAGAAGCAACTTTTTTCAAGGACTTATCACCATTTTCAGCCATTATCTGATTGTGTCTCTCTCTTCATCAAGGCTATCAGCTCTGACAGTTGACAGTGAACCTGCCACCATAGAAGCTGAAAAAATCATTTCTTGATTACATGAGTGAATGAATGAATGAATGCAGTGATGATGTCCTTTGATAAATGCAAACTTTTGAGAATTCCTATCACAGAAATGCTATTTTCTGTCCTGTTCTTCCATATTCATTAAGTCTACATACACCAGTAATGTCTTTCATGAATTCAGGCCTGTCCTGGTTCATAAACCCAACTTATCTACAAGCAAAACTTATATTTAGAATTCTGTCAAAAATCATATGTTGCAAATAAATAGAGAAAACTTCTCATTTGTCACTAAAGTGCAAATTGCTACAAAACTGTCACAGTTTTATGATCCTATGACCAGACAACTCCCTCATGCACCCAATGACTCTGGGTTAAGAATGACTCATGACGTATGTGCACACACACACATCATGAGACACACACAGGTACATAAGAAAGAGCATTTCTCATAAGTCAACATTTTAAGCAATGCAAATGCCATCACTAGTTGAAAGCATAAAATGTAGGATGCACTGTAGTGAAATCTTCCTCAGCAATCCAATGACCAAAGTAAATCTATACACACAACAATGGGGAGAAATCTCACTAAGATAATTTCACAGTTGCATCTATATTACAAAGATACTACATACAGAATGTTTTCATCTTTAAAGTCCAAATGCTATGTCACAAGTCCAGGAAATGCTATGTCACAGTATTTAGGGATACATGCATACGCAGTAGGACTATAAAGGAAATAAGGACTCATTGCAAAAGTTATGATAAAAGTATGTGTACAATTTAGACTCAAGGAAATAGAAGGGCCAGTGATCTGGTAGGGAAATATGGGAGTCCTTTGAGGTGTTGGCAACGAGCAATTATTTTGTCCAGAATTAAAACTATATGAATGTTTATTTAACGGCTATTTATTAAGTAGGCATTTATGTTTAAGCATGCTCCTCATTGCATATTATATACATATTTAAATAATAAATATTTGTTGATCAGAAAGTGCTATATACACCCTTCCCCTTCTGATCTGTACAAGTTCACTGTAATTCATTTCATAGTCCCAGAGCAAGGATTTAATAACTTTAGTGAGCTTGTTAACATCTTCCCATCATTTATTCATCTGGCAGTCCTTCATTTATCCTCAGACTATTAGAAATGGGAGAGCCACTGAAAACCATCCAATTCAATCCTCTCATTTGAGGACAACGAAATTGAGTCCAAAAATAAAATTAGCTTAACCAAGGTCAGAGTGCAACTGAGTGAAAAAGCCAGTATCCATCGGCAGTGAATTTTCCATAATCACCGCTGCAAAGAGCTACTATTACTTTTCCCCTGGTATCCATTCTCTCGTTTTCGACAGTAATAAAAATGTTAACTGAGAACATGGCCGTGATGACAGAGACTGACTTCTCCAACCTGTCTTACAGTTAAATGTGACCAGGTGAATAATTTTGGACAGAAGTTAAGGCTAAGGAAGTGTCATATCTTATGGCTACTGTTAAAAATTGCCTGTATGGGACAGCTGGGAAACCTACTTTAAACTTACTGTTCATCCTTCTGTCCTGTTGCTTGGAATGTAAAATCTATCATTTTGAACTTCCAAGATGCAGGCAGGCAGGGTGTTGCCCAAGAAGATGAAGATGTACGTTCCTGAGGACCTCATGCAGCACGGCTGTCAGATTAAGCCAGGAAGGATTGCTGTGCCAATCAAATTTCATGTGCAAGAACTATAAAGTCCTACAGCACTTATTCCACTGGTACTTTGGGTTTTCCTATCAGTTACAGCCAAGCTATAGATAAAGATCCTAAATAAGTGTTTATTAAATTAAAGTAGCCTAAGCCTTAGAACAAGTGGATACCTTCTTTCCACCACACCACAATGTGCTTCTTCTAAAATATCACCTAAAATAACAAACTCTGCTTCAATGCTATGTCACCTCTGGGTTTTAAACATGTTCTTTGGTTTTCTTATCAACATCGGATATATAAAGGATAAAGGATAAGATTTTTTAATTTAAAAAGATAGTACCAACCAAGCTGCAAGCTCCTAAATAACTTCATTGTGCACCTGAAGGTATGCTGATGATGTACAGATATGGGCTAAATTACTGTAAATAAACCCAGAACGTTCAGCTGATACCTGCTCAGATATGGCTTTCAATAAAAGTTGTTCTAAGGGAAAATGCATTTTTCAGGTTGCAGCAGTTGTGTATCAGATCTTATGGGGTTGTCAGTTTCTGCTTAAGTGCTGTATGCTGTCATGAATACAAAAACCTGTATAAATGTAAAGTGTTATTAGAGTTACTACAAAGTGCAACATGAAAAATGAATGCATATAAAGACCCATATTGGGCATTGTTCACTAAATCGACCAGAAAATTAGAAATCAACCCTATATAATATAAAGTTATACAAGGTTCATGACCAAATGGAGGGGAATTGAGAAATGGGAATGTAAGCAATTAAATAGGTGGAAAGAACAATCTGGAAATGTGGGACAGCCAACGTTGCACTCTCCATTTTTGTGGATATGTCTTGCTTCCATACAAGACAGGTCTATGTCCCCCTGGAGACAAAGCTCCCCCAGAGACACAGACATATGAGGGAACCTGATGTGTTTTAAATCTATCAAGGTTCAGCTGCTAGATAAGAACCGATAGTTGGGAGCCAGTGTGAACAGTGAGTTCCGCATAGGACACAAACTTAGACGGATTTGCAGCTTTGAGAAGCTGTCTGAAGGCATTCAGACTTATCTTCCATAAGCAATAAGGTTGAAAAAAGGCCCCCAATGTAAGACCCTCTTGAACTTGGAAGCAGACGGCTCATGCTGCTGAAGCAATGACCTCTGCAGCCTGCAGGGTCTGACTCAGATGCACAGTCTTCCCTTCAGAACTTCAACCCTAACTCAACCCACCAGGCGTCTCATCTTTGCCCAGCATGCTCTACTCAAAAGGCAAGCAAGCATCATGCTTGATATCCCCACCTGTCTCATCTTCTCCCATCCTGCTATGCTCTTCTTTCCCCTACTTTCTGAAGCCCTTTCTTTGTACACTTGATAGCTAGCTTGCTCTTCATGTTTAAACTATTAATTGCGTATTTGTTAGGCAGTTATTTTCTTGTTTTATGCATTTTTGAGGAAACTTTTATTCATGGAATATCTATTATCATCATAAAGAACAATCTTGGGAAATGCTCAGGTAAGGACTAGTAACTGTAATTGGGGGAGCCCAGGTTGTGGTCCTGGCTGAGCCACTAATTTGCATTTTCTCTATTGTTTGGACTTCATTTTTCTCATCTACAAAAGTACATAGTTGAAATCAAAGACGAGAAGAGAAAAAAAGCAAAGCTACAATTTATTGCACACTTACTTTGTGCCAGGCACTGATATGAGGCCTCATGTTTAAAAGACAACCTCCCCTTAGTATATGGCTTAATCCCTCTGTTGTCATCATATTCAAATTATTAATCTTTATACCTTTATTTTTTGGATTACAGTTTGAATTCAAGATTTTTTTGTGGTACTTTCAGGTATACAGCACAAGGGATAAACTCATATATGTTACAGTGTTCCCTCCAATACTTCGGGTCAATCTGGCACCATAAATAGTTGTGACAATATTGTTAACTATATTCCCTATGCTTTCCCTTACATCCTCCTGCCTCTTTTGTAAGGACCAATTAGTATTTGTTAATAGCATCCCCTGGTTTACCCAGTTTCCAATCATGTCCCCTCTTTGGACTCCATCACTTTCTTCTATGTATCTTTGAGTCTGTTTCTATGTTATTTGTTTGTTAATTTGGTTCATATATTCCACATGTAAGTGAAATCATATCATAATCGTCTTTCTCTGACTTATTTCACTTACAGTATTTTGCCATGTATAATACGCACCCACATTTTTATGCGCATCATACATGGGACTGTTATGTTCATGACATGTAATCATCATGCCCAAGTGTAATGTGTACCTTTATTTTTCCCTAAAATTTTTGGGCAAATCAGTGTGCATTGTACACAGCAAAATATGGTCATATAATACCCTCAGGGTCTATGTACACTATAAATGATGGCAAGATTTCATTCTTTTTTATGGCTGAGTAGTATTCTACCATACTGTATTTTCAGCCTATAAGATGCAAGTAGGTTTTAGAGTAGGAAAAGAAATAGGAGGGCCTGCCTCCTGTGACTCTGCTCCACTGTTGCCCCCCAGCACAGCAAGCCAGGTAAGCTACATTCAGATTCTAAGGTGTTCCCTCATTTTCTTCCTAAATTTGGGGGGCGCATTTTATAGTCTGAAAAATACACTAAGTGTACCTTAAGCTTTTTCATCCACTCATCTATTGATGGGCCTATTGAGCTGCTTCCAAATCTTGGCTATTGCAATGAACCTAGGGGTTCATATATTCTTTCAGATCAGTATTTTGGGTGTCTTCAGATATAAGTATTCCCAGAAGTGGAATTGCTGGGTCATGAAGCTTTTTTTTTTTAATTTTTTGTCCACTGACTCCACCTGCATGTTCTACAACATCAAATGCCACCATGGTAGCAGGTGAGATATACTTCACTTTCCAATGCTGTTTCAATCACTGTGAAAACTCCACGTTGTCTAAATACACCAGTTTATCTTCTGTGTTACTCTCATCTAGGAATTCAATGCCCACTCCTGTATATTGAGTAAAGATATGAATAGTTAGCTTCCTTCCCGGTCCCAAATACTGTCAGTACCATAGATGATTCCATATCCATGTGCCTAACATATCCAATGCTTTGTCCTCACTTATTTGTTAGTTACCTCTATGCCAGTGACTTACATCTTCTCTGCACTTTCATTGGCACAGCCAGGACCTGGTGACCAAGCACAGAAATTCCACCTTTTGTATCACAAATACATGGTATATTTTCCATACTGATCCCAACCACCCATCCTTCTAGGTCTTTCACTCCATTCTTATCCCCATACTTGCTATTATTGAATTTCAGGGCAACTTTATATCATTTTTCAGTCCCATTTCTTCTCATTCTATAGATAATGCCTACATGTACTCCTTCCTCTATATAACATAGGGTCTGTGGATCAATCACTCAAACAAATATCTTCCCGATATCTTTAACTGTGAGATACACTTAGAGTATCCTATAGATAGCAGGTTTTCATTTGCCTCATTGCCTTTTTGTTCTCTTTCACTGCTGGTACTTTCCCAAATTCTTTGCCTGGTTAACTCATACACATTCTTCAAGAATCAATTGCATCCTAAGGGATGCTTTCTCAGACATCCTGCCTCCTGACTCCTTCCCCCCATGCTGAGATAAATGTTCTCCCTCTTCAGAGCTCAGTTATTGCCCCTTTCAAAGCACTTCTCACACTCTATTAAATTTTCTTTTAGTTTTTTATCTATTTGAATAGCCTGCAAAATTCATGAAGTTAAGGATCTCTTGTGTCTGAACGACAACTACATCCCCAATACCTTGATCCATTCCTGACAGGATTTCGATGCTCAATAAATATTCAATGAATGAATCCCAAAGTACTAAGGTCTCTTGCATTTCCATGCCTTTGTAGTTTTCCCTCATCCTCTTTTTATGCTTTAACTCCATAGACCTCTTGACCTAACTCTATGTTCTCTTCAGTCTTCTGCCCAATTTCCACCTCTTCCAGGAAGTCTTCTCTGATGTGTCTCTATCCTACTCTGGTCACCTACAGCAATCTGTACATATTTAGTATCATATTATTTTTCATATTTTACTGGAGTCCATCTGTTGATGACAGCTATCTCTTTGAAAAGTAAATTACAGAAGAGGAGGTTCTAAAACTGACTGGTATCTCTTACCTAATCAACTACCATGTGACTTACCCAGAAGGAAGGCTCAGTTAATGCCATCTTAAATATATAAATTGTAATTTTAATATCTGTATAAATCCATTTCCTTTATCTAGCAGCATAGTCAGTAGCAATACCATCAATCAACCCTTCAATTACTTACATTCTCTCTTGAGAACCTGGGGAACCTACAGAGAAATGGGTCACTTGCTAAATAAGAAGCATATAAATACTCTTCATCTGAGCGCTTGGTTGCTTCTGAAGGAGTAATATTTAGTTGGTAGGTGTTTCCTTCACATTCCTGAGTATTTCACTGGATTGTAAAAAAAAAAAAACACATTTCTCTGCCTCTTTAGATTCTATGCATGGCAATATTCACGACTGTCCACATTTCTCACTTCTGAGTTTATTTTGTCCTGTTGTCTGTTTACCTGATTTCTGATGGATCCTGTTTTCAGACCTACTGCTTAACATGAAATCCCCAAGCTCTTGAACTTCAACCTTAAATTCAGTTTGGAATTCAATTTCTTTTTTCTCACACATATGAAACAGTGGCACTTATTTTGGTAAAGACAGCATTCTACAAACAATAATGACATTAAACTGTTTTTATGTTAAAGAATGCATCCCATAAACTGATCTCTTACACATCAAGTCTCAATGAAAAGCACAAAAATCTCTCTCGGATGCCAGGGCCCCTGTGGGTTTTGCTCTCATGAGAAGAGCCCTGCCAAAGTCAACGAGGTTCCAAAGTGTTCCATCTGGGAACCAGATGGAAGACATGAGTCTCCGATCACAGCCCCCAAGTGTTGGAGATATAATGTGTCACCTTCCTGTGCTAGGGTATGAGAACCAGTTCTTGCAATGTAGCTTAGCTAAACAGACTAGAGAATTCCTGTGCACCCAATATGAAACATCTACTTTTAAAATTGCAAATTCTCCAGGGACTTGCCTAGCTGTTGCTAAAGTTCAAACCTTTGTGCTCTGCATAATTCTATTTTGACTCCTGCTCACGTGACCAAGGCTGTAGGTCAACCACGGATTCCTTTGGCCTCTGACTTTAAGCTATTGTATCTGCTAGGTGGCTCACAAAAAGCTGAACCATAACCTTCTAGCTCATTGGAGAGAAAAGACAAAACAAAAAATTCCACAGAGAACCTGTACACTACCACCATAACCACATGAACCAAAACAAATGCTCTAGCAAGCTACAGTACAGAAGGAGATGTGACAGGGAAATACAGGTTTGATACAGTAGTAACTAACAAATAATAACTGAGAAATTATATATTAGGTAGAGATTGCAAGCCAAAAATCACCTAGGGGTTCTAATGATTAAATAATTATTTTTAAATGGTAGGTTTATTCTGTTTATTTTACACCACTGGTGGAAATGATTTCTTTAAAATACAGATAGATGCTCATGTCCATCCCTCAGAGAGTCTCTTTCTGTAGGTCGACACAGCCTCAGTGTTAAAGCGAGCCCATGTGACAGAGGATGAAGATCACTGGATTTGCATTCAGGCACATCTGCATGTGAACATCACGTTGCTTATCTACTACCTGTATGTGATCTTCAACAGAACAAATGATCTCAATAAATCTTACCTTCTTATACCTGTGAAATCAGGAATATTGCTGCCTGTTTCTTAGGACAAAGAAATGACTAAAAATTACAGTGGCATATATAAACCAAAAATATATTCCTCCCTCGTATATTTCTGGAGACATCCAAGGCTGACAGAGTAGCTCTGCGCCTGCCAGACAACTCAGGAAATCATTATTGGCAAAACACTGTCTAATGTCCACTAGACAAGGGTTTCTCAGTCTCAGTGAAACCAATATATTGGGGAAATGGGAGTCATGTGAACTATAGGTGAATCCCTGATCTCTACCCACTAGATGCTCACACCTTACCACTCCTCAGCTGTGACAACCACAAATGTCTCCAGATATTGCCAAATGCCCCTTAGAGGAAAAACTGGACCTAACTGATTTAGAAACAATGCCTTCAAGTAATGTCCTCATCTCCCTGGTGAAAGCTGGGTAGCCAACATTCTGTGTTCTGTCCTTGGGGAGTAGAAAAGAAATGGAACCTAGTATATATAACACCTGCCTTCAAGGGAGGCCAGGAACTGTTGTTATGAGATGGGATGTGATATAATCAGAAAGATGGGAATAAGTTTTGGGAGGTGAGAAGGGGAACTAGCAGATTGCTATAGGTATATACAAAAGAAATAGTACACGGTTCCCTGTGACCTTAATAGTTATAGTGTGTTTCAAGGGCCAAAGACTTAGATCTGTCACAGAACACTATTTTATCCTTCCAGTGGTTATGAAAGTATCACAGCAACTTATGGCACAACATATGGCAGAAAGGAAGGGCAGGGATGGCCAATGAGACAGTCGTAGCAGATTTCAAATTTGAAAAATTCCTTTAATGCTTGCATTTTATAAGTAGACTTTTCCCCAAATTACTTTCTTTAGTAGCATGCTATACATGGTTTAAGCCATGCTATGTTTTAGGTTTGTTAACTATTAATCTCATGGTGGAGCATATTTTAGCGGGTTGCTCTAACAACATGCTAAAAATCTTGGAACATTACCCCCTGCCGGTAAGGATGGGATTACTATAAAGGCAAAGTACTCTAATAGTAATAGCATAGAAAAATACCGAGTCACCAGAACAAATTCCATGGAGGCTTTTAGCAGAGTGTCCCATTTCTATGCCAGCCCCATCCCCCTGTTCCTTCCCACCCACATCACCCATCAGCAGAATCTCGCCAGCCATGAGGTAATATCTAATGAATACTACTCTAGAAGACTAACACATGTACCTGTGACCATTTAATTGAACTCTCTCTGCACTGACTGCTACTTTAGGTGATTTTGAAAGTAGCCCAGCGATACACACACATAATGACAGTTTTCCTTATTGTCACTACACAGTTCAGGAAACGGAGTCACGTAGATCAGATCGGTCACTTACACAAAATGGCATTAAAGCAGGAATGGTGGAGTGATTGCTTTCCCTAGGGAATGTCTCTGTGCTCCCAGAACTATAAACATGCTTCTCAATGGATTCCCACAAAGGATGGGACTGTGTATATCATACTCAATAGTATACCCCCTCATACAGTAGGCATGATTAATTATCTTTTTGGAAGGAAGAAAGGGAGGGAGGGAGGGAGGGAAGAAAGACTGAGCAAAAGGACATTCCATCCCCCAAAAGCACAAAACACAGGGTGTTGGCTTTGAGGAGCTCCACAATGCGTGCAGCGAATGAACAAAGGAGCCCAGCTGAGACATGGGGAAGGACAGGGGAAATCCAGCCTGTGCTCCACTCACTTTGGAAGCTCCTTAGTGCTGTATCCGCCCGGCATCTGACATCGGTTTCCTGGTTGCCAGACCAGCTAGCTTGCAGTTTTCTATTCACACAATGCGTGATATATACAATGCATAATACCCTAGTGTTATTTAAAAGGACAATGTATTCCAGGAATAGCTTTACATTGGTAGAGCCCAGAATAGTGTGTGAGGAAAAAGGAAGGAAGACAAAGTTGGTTTGGAGACAAAATTACAGAACAGATTTTATAATAAAGGCACAGAAATTAGATTGATGGATTTTAAGCAGGGTGCTAAAATAATCAGTTTCTTATCTGGCTCAACTAATTCCTCTTGCTTAACGTTCTTCATCTTTAAAATAGGGATAATAGTAGTCTAGATCTCAGAGGGGTATTGAGATAATTGACTGTGTCAGTATATAAAACTCTTAATAGAATTATCTGGAATTTAGTGAATGGTCACAAAAATGGTAGTTAAATCAATGTCAATGAAACAAAAGGCTTACTTAAGCACAGTATAAAAGATTAAAAGTGTATACAACCAGAGGCTGAAAGACCAGTGAGGAGGCTGGAGCAATACTCCCAGACAGAGATGGTGATGGCTGGCGAAACAAAGGAACCCACTGGGAAGGTGTGGTAGATGGGTTTGAGAGCTACCACAAGTGTGCCTCAGAGATGTAAGAAACATCTATTAAAAAATCACATCTAAATGCAAAAAAGGACTCTAAATTCAAAATGCCTAGAATACTTTCTCCAAAAATCCTGTATCTATTAATGATGTATAAAATAACTTTGTATAATTGCTATGCTGAGCCAGATCAAGCATAGCGTGAGGATCAGTATTTCTGAAAGAAAAAAGTTTACTTCTAAACTATCAACAGCTCAAAACATGGGGTTACATGTTTAAAATGCAGATTCCTAGGTTTCCCAGAATGTCTCCATAATTAGCATCTTTGTGATACATCTGCAGTGATTCAAAAACACTGGGAAGCTTTGGAACAATGAGAGGAGGCATCTGATGCTTTCTAAGCAAGGAGGTAATATTTTAATTTGTTTTTAGAAAGATTACCATGGTAACAAGCAGTAGGGAGGAAAAAGGGTGAGAGGTGGGTAGAGTGGTGAAAAAATTAGGGCCAAAATTACTGCATTCCTAAATACACACACTAAGAATCACAATGCAATTTCTAAGGGAGATTTATACTTATAATTCTAATGATGGAACTCATTAATTCACTGAAACTCACTGTGAACATTGGTGGGGTGTTCACTCTTTTAATTAGTACCTATACAAATGCAAGAATGAAGCTATAGACCTATAGAATCTAATCATGTTTTATTGATAATTTTACTGTAAATATGATAGTTTTTTCATTTGAAGAGAACAAATAAATGTTAGGACTTGCCTTTGCATTAGCCAGTAGGTATTGTGGGCCAAAATACAATGCTATTTGCAAAAACAAAACAAAACCAAAAAAAACACCCTAAATTTTCTCACTCATCCCTCATTCTTACTCTTCCCTGACACTTATACTGTTAGAGTTACACAGAGACGCTAAGGATCATAAATACTTGTATCTCCTTTTAAGAACTAATTCAAATTGCTCTTGGCCATCAGTGCCAACAGGAGCCACCTGAAAGCCTTAACAATGACAAAAGTGAAATCTGTCCTACGTTTTAATCCTAGGCAAATGGACTGCCAGGGGTTTCCCGCTGTTCAGCAGCCTGAGCGCTGGAGAGTTGTTAGGAGCCATTATAGTCAGTGAGATCGCATTTTGCATCCATGCTGTGACTTCAGGCAAATTATTCAACATCTTGCAGCCTGAGTTCCCCACTTAATAAATTACAGATCATTGTCCAATAGCAATAAAATATTGTAAACCCTTAAAAAGAAATGTCAATGATACCTGCCTGTTGTAAATTATATGATATAACCCAGGAACAATGTAAGTATTCAAAAAGGCCACTTATTAGAATGTGAGGTTATCAAAATCCATGTCTGTACAGTACATAGGAGAGGCATGGCATGAACTAATCAGATACTATTCAGTCATTATTATTATCAATTCAATTACTGTCGATTGTTATCCTAGTACTCACAGTAATAATCAACAACAGATGTGAGAATAGCTTCCTATAAAGCACTGCATTTCTGCATACTTCTCTTCTTGGCTGAACAGGTGCTAATAAGCCTTCAGCAATTCACAATATATTTTCATGTGATTGGTAAATCCATTAATAGGCTGCCTTGGCCCTGCTTCAGTGGCTCAGATGTTTGTAATTTCCTCTGTAAACTAAAAAGCTGGAGGTTGGATCACCGGTCTAGGGGGCTGAGAGGAGGCAGCCAACCAATGTTTCTCTCTCTCTCCCTTTCACTCTTGCAGATCAATACACATATATTACTGTCAAGATTTCTGTTTCAAAAATAGGCCTCCTGAACTATTCGATTTAGGAGGTAAGAGAATATACTACAATTATATTTGAAACTTATTACAAGTCATGTGAGTGCTAGGCTCTGGGTTAGGTGAAAAAAGACATACATGAATAAGTCACATTTCCCATCCTGAAGATGTTCACACAAAAATGGACAAAGGTCCTAGCTGGTGTGGCTCAGTGGATTAGAACATGGGCTGCAAACAGGCAGGGCACATGCCTGGGTTGTGGGCCAGGTCCCCAATAGGGGACGCAGGAGAGAGGCAACCACACCTGCTTCTTTCCCTGTTTCTCCCTCCATGCCCCTCTCTCTAAAAATAAATAAAATCATTAAAATTAAAAAATGGACAGAAATTTCATCATGATCCATAGATGAGCAAAGAGGTCCAGTCACACTTAGAGATTGTAGGCAAGTGTCTGCGAGTGTGTATCCATTTATTCATCCATTTACACAATGGGCTAGTCCGACTTCTAAGAACTTTTTGTACGGTAACTCATTTCATATTGAGAAAAACTTTATCAAATAGGCACCGTTATCAACATGCACCTATTGCAATAGAGGAAACTGAGAAACAAAGACCTTCGGCAGCTTTCCCACCGCAGTCAGAAAATGGCAAGATTCACACAAAGACAGACTGTCAGAAGAGTCTAAATGTGTAACTTATTGCTGTATGCCACTATACTTCCTCCAACTTGAATTCAGAGATTTCCTTTAATTTTTAATAATTGAAATATCACAAACTAAAGTTCAGAACACAGTCCTCAAGAAAGAAGACATACAAACTAGTAAGCATATCAGTTTGAGGCAAGATATAATAAAGAATTGTGGTAGGTACTGTGTAAGAGAGGACAAGGAAGAAAATACTGAAGGATCCCTAAGTGAGTACAAAATGCAAAAATTAAAGAACAGAACATTATTCTACCAATATGAAACACCACTGCCATCCCATCAAGTCTCCAAGAATTTTGCTCTTGTGCTTTAGATGGCAGAGCAATACAACCCTACCCAGGTCACTTGATAATGATTTTCTGTGTGTGGATCATACACTACTGCAGTCGTGCTTATTTCCACTTTGGAGTAGGGAGACCAGTGTTATTAAGACTCCTCCCAAAGGGCTATCATTCCATAGGATATGGATGTATCAACCCTTGATTATCAGTTTGGGTCTTGGCACATTCAAGCCTCTCGCTATTTAGGGGTGATGCTGCCTAACAAACGTTAGGTTATTCTGTATTTCTGTTGTCTTGTGTTCGACATAATTGCTTCCAATGTCTGGGTTTCCTGGGTAAAGAATTCCCAGACAGAACTAGACCGGAAATGCCCTTTGCATGGATTGCCCCCTCATCATCAGGTTTCTCCAAGAATCAGGGTCTACTTTAGGATCATGGTTATCCTGTGTTTATTTGTTCATTTGTAACCCTACATGGCTATAGACATGGATAAAAGAAAAACATCAAGAAGCCCACAGATTCTTGAATTCGTTAGCTCAATAACTTAAGTGTGACTTTACATTATATGTATAGGGTTTCCAACATACAGGAGCCGGCACAAATAAAGCCCCTTTTATTACATAATCTTTTATGACAAAATCTGAAGAATGACATTCTGTCACATAAAAATATCACACTCAAGCACACCATGACATTTTAGGTGAAGTGTTCAAATGAAAATTATAAATTATGACACCCATATCATTTCTCTATCAACCACTCTAGCAGGTGTTTACATCAGCTTGAACCTGTATATCTACATAAATAAACATAGAATACCCTTGTTTCCATTTGACATAAAGAAATGAGTTGATGTCAATACAAACTTGCAATTTTTTCAAATTCCCATTTTTAACAGTACAGAGTTTAGTAGTTTTCTCAATCTGGAAACATTTCAACAAATATAAAGTATAGGCTTAAGATTAATATACTTCTGCCCTGTGTAGAATGGCTAGAGCACCAGCATGCGAACTGAATTGCTGTAGGTTTGATTCCCTGACAGGACATATGCCTGGGTTGAGGCCTAGGCCCCCACTAGGGGATGCTTGAGAAGCACCACACATTGATGTTTCTCTCCCTCCCTTCCCGACTCTCTCAAAATAAATAAAACATTTAAAAAATAAACACCAAGTTACAAGTAGAATTTGTTTTGTCACTTATGACAACTGGGATTTGGACGAGGAGAGAGTAGGAAAAAATATTCTAAGTGTTGGGGACAAGGTACACAGCTTCTTCTGTGTCCTCAATTGGCCCTTCCATTCAACTAAGACTAGAACTTGGACATCCAATAAAAATTACTTCTAACTCTTGTATAGTAATTACTAATACACCCTCTTCTAGATGCTTTATATGCATCAACTCATTGAATCCTCATTTGTTTGTATGAGAACTGCCCCATTTCACAGATGAAGAAATTGATAGACATAGAGGTTTGGTACTTACCCAACCTAGAAATGGAAAGTGGCAGAGCCTTCAGAATACTCCACTCTGTTCTTGTGAAAGAAAGCAAAAAGGCTCCAAAGATTTTAGTGTTATGGTAAACTGTTATTACACTGACGCCCTAAAAAGATTTTAGGGACTCACAATAGTCTCTAGACTACAATTTGAAAAGCAATATCCTATAATGTATTGCCTCTTAATATGAATGTTTGATGCTGCTTTAATATTTATTGTGCTAATAATTCAGTTTCGGCTCCAAGGATAGTATTAGAAAGCGACTCCCCAAGTCCACGGTGAAGTGTTGGAATGAAGAACTCTTTGGCAGACTCACAGATATAAAAGCTCCCAAATGAGCACACAGTAAGCAAAACAAACTGTTCCAACTGCTCCAATTTGCTGGCTTCCTCTGTGCTGCAGATTTCTGGCTGCCTTACTTCAAAGGGAACACTGTGTGAGGACAGCATCTGTGGGGAGAAGATAGCAAAGGGAACGGGGCCACTAAAGAACCACAGACTTCAAACATTTTTTTTGTAAAATGTGAAGATACTTGTGCTCTGGGACATAGTGTCACGGGAAACCATAAAAGGAAAGTGGAGCACTACAAGTGTGCGGAGCTTCCAGTAGGAACTCCTTAACCCTTAGGTGCCTCTGCCCACACCCTCCCCACACAAGTCTCTGGCACCCTGCCCCGGGACAACTTTGAAGAGAAAACTGTGACATTTCAATTCAGAGTGTAGATTTGACCTAATCCGGACTTAGCGCTTAGTGATAGAGTCTCACACTGAGCAATAAATGCTCGGCACTAAGCTGGGGAAATTTTCCTTCGACTTTCACTAATACCGAAGCGGGGAATTGAAAATGAGCAAGTAATTACTATAAGGTGCTTGGTGAGTATAACTAGATTTAAAACAAAACTGGATAAAGTGAACATAAATCTTCGTACATTAAACATTCAACAAGACCTTTGGAAGAAATTTTAAAAATTAATGATCAGAAATTTCAACACCCGAGGGGAAATCTCTGCAAAGTTTAACTTTGTGAAGGGAATTAAATAATGATCATTATTACCATTCCCTTTGTCCTTCACAACCCAAATAACTTCCCAAACTGATTTTCTCTTTCTGAAACAGGTATTTCTAGACTTCTAAATTTTTGTTTAACCTAGTTTCATAATAGCTACTGTTTATTGAGGGCATATCATTTCCCAGGCACTTAACTACCTGGCTCGTTACATTATCACTCCTATCCATAAAATTCCTGAACAGAAACTATCATTATTTCTGTCCTACAGATGAATAAATTGAGCCTCAAAGCCATTAAGTGCTTTGACCTAGAACACACAGTGCAAAGATGGAGAAACCAAGATTAAAGATTCAAGGCAGGTTTCTTAGCTCCAAAGCCATGGTGTCCTGTCGCCTCCTCCTTATTACTGTGCATTGCAGATGGTTTTGAAGTGGACTTCTTCTACTTGCGTTAATTTATGCTAGCCATTCTTGACTATAAAGGTCTAAATGATGAGTGGCAAAATAATGTTCATCCGTCCTTTAATGCTTTAGGCTCTAAGATTTGATCTAGGTCTATTCGAACACTCCAACTTGTATCCATGTAAGCAGCTTCAATTGAATTGGTAAAATAATCACATTTCATGTAAGAAAACAATCTCCTTCAGATACACTTAAAAATGCAAATGACAGCTACTCTCCCTAGTTTTCTGGCCAAAGGCCAGCCTAGTAATTGATTAATATGACAGCAAAAGTATTTATGTACTTCAAAAAGGATCATTTCCTAAAAGGGGCATGCAGTAATTTCCTAGACATGCCATAACAAAGTACTACCAAGTAGTTGATGTAAAACAGTAGAAAATCATTCCTTATACTTTTTAAGGCTGAAAGTCAGAATTTCAGGTGTGGGTAGGGCCATGTACCCCGTGAAGATTCTAGGGAAGAAGTGCTCCTTCCTCTCTGGAGTCCTTGTGATTGCCACCAATCCCTGAACTTCCCCAGCTTGCAACTGTGTTACTCCAGTCTCTGCCTCACCTGCCTTGTATCCTTCCTCCTGTGTACGTCTGTCTGCATATGAAGTTCTCCTCTCCTCGTGTCTCCCTAAGTTTCGCTCTTCTTGTAAAGACAACACTCATTGCCCTGGCTAGTGTGGCTCAATGGACTGAGTGCTGGCCTGTGAATCAACCTATGACCAGTTTGATTCCCAGTCAGGGCACATGCCTGGGTTGTAATCCAGGTGTGCAGTAGGGGACACTCAGTGGTAATCACATATTGATGTTTCTCTCCTCTTTCTCCTTCCCTTCCACCCCTTAAATGAGAAGTTCAATAGATAAATCTTTTTAAGACATCAGCCATTGATTTTAGGCCCACCTCCATCCACTATGACCTCATTTTAACTTAACTGATAACATCTGCAAATAAGATCATCTTACGAGATTCCAGGGGAATGATTTTTTGCCTTTTATCTGCTACAACCAGTTAGCTCAGATTATTACAGACAAGATACCCAGGTAAAGGATTTCTACAAGCATGTGGTTTCCTGGAAGACCTAGGACTGGGCACTACGACACTTTCTGTCATCTCACACATTTGTTTGCAAAGGACAATGGTTAGTGACTTGTCTTCATGTCAATCTTTCACATTAAGATTATCAATCACCTTGCTCTATTGACTTTTCAGTCTCAAGTCTTACTCTGAAGTCATTTCATGTGATTACTGATTTTATGTCTCTTCTACAATGTAAGTCTTCTGAAGGCAGGGAATGCATCATTCTTACTTGCCACTATATACCTAGTACCAATAATAGTACATACCATGCCGGCTCCCAATATATTCTTAATGGAAGATTTGATAGATGTGTAGTTGTGGCTCGTAGTAGCTGAGTTTGATTAGAGTTTTCATTCATGAAGTTCATTCTACCTCCATTCATTCACAAAACAATTACTGAATGCTTACCATTTTTCAGGTGTTATGTTCAGCACTAAAGATCCACTTGTTAGCAAAAACAAGCTAATATTTACAGATCTCATGGCACTTTTTTTTAAGTCTCACCAGAAAACTATTTTTTCATTGCTTTTAGAGTGTCAATAGGGAAATATTGTGAAAACCATTGACTGTTTGCCACCCATATGCCCCCAGATCAGAGCTAGAACCAGCAAACTTAGGTATGTATGAGTAAGGTAATCTAGTCCATACAGGGAATAAACAACTGTGCTATACTAGCCAGGACAATGTTCTCCATCTTTAAACAAGAAATCTTCATAGCACCTTCACTGTATTAAGAACTGTTCTTGGTGCCATGGGTACTTTGTCCTACTGCTTAGAAAAGCCTTTGTGTGACTAGCTAAAATAAATGCTAAATCCCATCAGACCGAACAGAAATCAGACTCCAACAGGAAAAATAAGAATAGTAGATGTTAGAATTTTAAAATAGGATTACAAGTAAGTGTTTTCAATAGGCACAGGGGAAAAAGAGGTAGGCATTCCAGTATTACAAGTCTGACGAGATCAATTGGATAAAATATACTGAGAAATGAAACTGAGTAAGTCAAACAGAACAAGTTAACATATTATGACTGCAAGAATAATATTATTCGAAAGATGGTTCAATAATGGTCCCCAGTGACCCTGACTTCCGAGATTGCTAGGCTGCAGAGAATCAACAAAATAAATGCTAAAAAAGATTTAAGATTTACCTTTACATTGCTTACATGAAATAGATTTGGATCAATTACAATGAGTCACAATAGAGGAAACTCCTTGACTGACAGCAGATCCTTCGAAAAATACTTGAGTTTAGTTTCTCAGAATGTCAGTCACAACACAAATGGCGTGTTCTAGCTGTCTATTTAATTCCAATGCAACTATCCACAACCACAGCAGGAAACCGAGTCCCAGAACACCCAACTAATAACCTCACTGTTCTTGGAACTAGTCATTTCACAGCTAGAATAGCCTGTGTCAGTTGGAACTCTGACTTGTAAAAGGGGTATGTACATATGGGGGTGCATTTACATAAGAACTAGGATAACAAAGAAAATGAACAATTATACTCTAGAGAAGGAATACTCTGGAACATTTCTTTCATATGGACAAAATTTTTCAAAAGTTTCAATGGACATTATGTAGAAAGGGAATATGTACGTTCAGAGTTTCTCTGGAAGCACACGACACTGTAGTAACAACGACAGAGGATTAGAGCCACTCAGAGATGGATTCCAGTCTCTGTCACTTATTAGCTATGTTACCTCTGAGTGACTTCTGTGAGCCTCAGTTTCTCAATGTATAGATGGGAATAGTAACTATACCTTCCTCTCTCACAGGGTACTGGGGAGGTCTATATAAAGAAAAATAAAACAAATAGTTCTATAAAGCAGAAAGCTATTCTATACAGGACAAAAATTAATGTCACACTTTTAGTGCACAATTGGAGCTGCTTCCAGTTGATACTATATTCATTCATTCAGCACCCATTTTCAATAGCTACTATGTGATAAGAACAGTAGAAGACACTAGTGATGCAATAATGAACAAAACCAACCAAATCCTTCCTCTGATACAGATAACCACCAGATAACCACCTGGCAGTAGACACAAACAATAAACAATCGTAACTGTAAAGTAATTCCAGCCAGAGCTCAGTGCCATGAAGAAATGAAATGAAGGGCTCAGCAGTGGGAGGTGGTTTCATATTGTGTGGTCAGGATGTCTCCGAGCAGGTGACATATGAGCACACTCCGATGGGAAGGGACAGAATGAGAGAACAGATATCTGAGAGAAGTGCTTTAAGCAAGAAAATGTTTGCAAGTGCATCAGCCCTGAAACAAAACAAGCTTAGTGTGTTTTAGCAACGACAATGAGGCTACTGTGGCTGGGGCAGAGGGAATGGGAACACAGTGCTGAAAGCAGAGGTAAGCAAGCCTGCAAAGGGCCAGATGATTCAGGACTTTGGAGGCTGGTTAGGAGTTCAGGCCTTAATGTGAATATTTCAAATTCAAGTGATAAGACATCCATTGGGGTGTTTTGAGCTAGGATGAGATACGATCACACGAATGTTTTAAACTCTGCAGTTTTGTGACGTTTCTTTCTTCTGCTAATAAGTGTTTCTATTGCAATGTTACCTCAGATCCACAAAATGTTCCTGGCTGCTGTGCACCTGCAGTGCCGATTGGCACCTGGGAACCCAGCTACAGGGATGGTTGCTACCACCATGTGGCTCTAACATCCCTAAGCTGTTGTCCTGACCTTCATGATTAAAAGCGTTATGAAAAAAATGTTATGGAAACAAAGAACAGAAGTAGTTAATTCTCACTGAGAAGTTGCAGCATATTTCACGAAGTTTTATTTAGATTGGATCTCTGTAGAAAAGCAGAATTTCACCACTTTGGAAATACAAAGAAAGGTGTTTACAGTCTTAAGTATGCCAGTGCAAGACACATGACAAAGTACCAAAGGTTAGAAAAACCAGGAGAGAAACCTAAAAGCAGCAAGAGAAAAGAAAAGCAGTTAGTTACATACAAGGGAGCTTCCATAAGACTGTCAGTTAAATTCTCAACAGACACTTTGAAGGCCAGAGGGATGGACAGGAAATATTCAAAATCAGGAGAACCCAAGGACCTACAAGTAAAGCATTCAACAGTAATTGAAAATTTTTTAACAGTATTTTTTAAAGATTTTATTCATTTATTTTTAGAGAGGAAAAGGAGGGAGATATTAACATCAATGTGCGGTTGCTGGGGGCCGTGGCCTGCAACCCAGGCATGTGCCCTTACTGGGAATCGAACCTGCGACACCTTGGTTCGCAGCCCGCACTGAATCCACTGAGCTATGCCAGCCAGGGCTTCAGTAATTGAAAATTTTTAAAAAAATTACTTAAAGTAAAAAATAACTTGGGTGGGCTATCAGGTTGTTGGTCTGAATTACTGGAAGGATGGTATCACAATAAATTGTCATAGGCAAGTCTGAGACAAAAGCTGCTGTGGGAAATTTCTGAGGTTCAAGATCCACTTTGGGTTCCCTCTTCATTACCCTGTATGCAGGAAGATGATCATTAAATGTTTGTAGAATGAAAATGAATGTGCATGAAAGGATGAGCATTACAGAGTGAATGAGCAAAGGAAGGAGACCATATTCCCTAAGTTTGTTGTAATTCAGTGTTGACTGGTGCACAGCATAAGCCAAAGTCACATAATATGTATGCATCAGGGCATGATAAACCCTATAGGGGGATTAGACAAGAGCCTGTGAGAATAACTAAGCCCAGGAGACACTGTCATTGGCAATACATCACATTAAGGGAGTTATAAGATGGGACCGAGAGCTCATAGTGAAGAGGATGCAGAAGACTGTGTGAGCACTGAAGCAATAAAAACAATAGCATGTAAAAGAGGGAGACTGAATTACAGTCCCTACATATGGTTTCCTTCGGCTGTGAAGGACACTTTCGATGCACTGTAACACATCACTTCACCTATTACATAGTTTTAAAACAGCTAAAATGAAGTCACACTTTTGAAGAGGTTAAATATGTATGAATGTGCTTTTTTCTCTTCCTACTGGCTACGTCTACCTCTTTCTCAAGGTGCGGCTTCGTATTGCATGCAGAAGGCTGAGGGTTTGCATGATGACAATTGCTGGTACTAATTAGAGAAAAATAATTGCCCAAATCCTTTAGCTTATAATAGATGTTTGGAAAACAATTTAAGAATTACCTGTGAAGACTTAGAACAAAGACTCGCACAACCAATGCTGTGTACAAGGTAACATTTCCACGATCCTATTTGATAATGTGTTGTACTGAACTGTATTCCAAGCACACCCCAATGGCCAGATACTCAGGAATCGGGACATGATAAGCAAAAATCATTACCAATCCCCTAAAAGAATTCCAAGCTGGATTCCAAACCCACATACATGGGGCACAGGGCATCGCACCCAGAACTCAATTTACACAATTACAATAAACTGCACTGACCAATTTTATATTTAAGGAATAGATAATTTAACTAAACCAGGAAACATTCTAATGACCTACTTCCTGAACAAAGAATGAAACTTTCTGCTCCATTTTTTTGTTTGTTTGACCGGGCGGAGACTTGACTTAAGAATGGGAATTTCTTTCAGCGGTTCTTTACCATGAGTTTACAGCAAAGGAGGCCCAGATGGGGGTAAAATAAGGTAAATAAATACATCTATCATTGTTGAAAATTTTTAATGAGAATATGGGGTTATAAAGTAAAGTTTTATTCTTTATATTATTTTCAAAAATGTATTTAAAGATTTTATTTATTTAGTTTTAGAGAGGGAAAGGGAGGAAGAGAGGAAGACAAACATCAATGTGTGGGTGTCTCTCATGTACCCCCTACTGGGAACATGCCTGCAACCCAGGCATGTGTCCTGACTAGGAATCGAACATATGACACATCCACAAGTCCGCACTCAACCCACTGAGCCATACCAGCCAGGGCAAGATTATTTTCAAATCTTTGTCATTTTATAGCTAAGGGCTCATTAAAATTAAAATCTCAGATTCTGATGAAGAAAGATACACACTATTTGGAGGAGTTCAAAAAATCTGACAAATGTTCAGAATAATGTGAAGTATGACTGTACATCCATACCCCCTCCCCTCCTTCAATACACACAACAAAACATCAGCCTAGATTGCAGTTTATGAACTTCCCAAATGAACTGTTCCATGTCAGTGTTCAAAGGGATCAGCATTAGATACAGTGGTACCACATACATCTATTTCCACACAGATATTTGTACCACAAGGTTTTGTGACCCAAAGCACAGTGGCCAATCACTACCTTTACTATCAGCTGTATAATTTCAACAACTGAAGTGGCTGGCTAAACAAGCATTACCACACAGCTGCAAAACCCTAAAGAAATTGTAGACAGGCTATTACACTATGATTTATGAAGTCAGCTTTTGTTCAACCAAATGATTGGAATTTAATAAGTTGGCCTACTTAGCTCAGAATTAGACACAACCAGTCAAAAGGAAAAAATGTATGAGAAATAAGCTTAGGAGAAGATTCATGTCTCACACCATAATAGCCCATTTTATTCAATTACCAAACAATTCTTCAATGTTCAGTGATAAGCACTTCAGGGAATATAAAATGGTGTAAAATGTGATCCTTGCCCTCAGGAGGCTTACTTAATGTAACATGTGAACCAGATTTGTACACAAATACCTCCATTTAGAGGCATCATGGAGGCACAGCACAATCCTGTGCAAATCAGATTGATGCATAAATACTCCCAGCTAGAGAGCTAAGAGGGGGCTTCAATAAAACTTAGTTGAACTTTGATGTATGTAGTGTTTGGATATAAAGAAGGGCAAGATTGCACAAAAATATGCATGGAACAGAATATAATTCACTGTGATAACAGTCTTAAGGAGAATGCGGTAAATGAGGCTGGAGGCAGGAAGTATAGGATCAAATAAAAAAACCAGAAATATGAACTCTAAACTGTGATTGCAGCAATTAGTAGAGCATACTTTTCATTGTATTTAATTGAACCAAATTCTGAGCAAGTGGCTACTCCTTACCATGAGCCAGAAATAAAGAATTAGGGATAAGAAAAATGTGAGGCAAAGACAGCAAATACTAAACAATTTTAATGAGTGGCAGAATGAGGGTGAAGATGAGAAAAGTCCAAGGTAGGAAGAGCTGCGACATCATCACTCTTGTGCAATATTATGTCTTATGCCCTTAGAATATTGACTGATACACAGTAGGTAGTCAATAAATATGGTATATGAATAAATAAACTAGTAAAATAAGAAGTAAATGCACCCCAGAGACTGATGTCTGGGTATGTGGTAAAATAGAGAATCCTTTTCAAAAACTGGAAAAGAAACTAATTTGAAAAAAAAAGTACTGAAGGTACAGATAAGGTATCTTCTCCAGTGACACGATAAAAACCATTACAACTTTTCTAGTCAACACACTGGCTGATATACTTGCTTTGACTCTGTTCATAGATGTCTGCCTTTCTGTAAGTTTCTTTTTAAAAAATAAATGTGTAATATGAATAGTACAATAGAGGACAGCTTAGCTGATACAAACAAGTAAAAGTCCTTAAAATAGTGAATAAAATACAAGCTGCATTCCAAACCCTATTTTACAGTTCCCTGCCTGTGACAATATGTACAGATGTAATCACTGTCTTGTAACCAACCAGTCAAAACTAACTTTCCATCAATACTCAGTTACTTGTGCTTATCATGTATTTATCAATAATCATTTTCATTTACCAGGTAATAAGAAAGCAAAGGGTGAAAGAAATTAATGAACTGTTTCTGATTTAAAAATGTTAAATTACTTTACGCATTTCAACCGTATCAACATAAATTTTAGAATCTGCTCCTGGGATATCCAAGACAATAGATAACGAGGAAACTTCTTATGTCCTCTTCAGATTTAAACAGGAGTTTAAAATTAAGCAGAGTAAAACTCTTCAGAAAAAAAAAAATCCAGTCCTTGGGATTCTAAACATTTTATTTAATCTTTTTCATAATGAATTGGTTGATAAAGGTTCTATGATGATGGAGAACACACATTTTACAAATCCACCTGCCCATCCATCAACCCACCCACGGACACACCCACCCATCCACTCATTCATTAAGCCAGTATTTCTTTTAAACGTACTTTTTCTCAGTCATTGTTCTACGAGCTGGAGGAAGATAATCCAAACAAATTCCCTTTACTCATAGAACAGAAACAGAAAAGGATTGCATTAATATTATGCCAAGCTGTAGTAAGTGCTCTAAAGCAAAAAAATATTCAGGGTAAAGGTATAGATAATGATGGAAGGGCCACATATAAATTAGAAGTTCTTGCCCAGATGTGAAAGATTTCATGAAAAATTGCAAATATAATGTATGCATACTGTGCTGATTCACACTTACTAAGTGATTTGTTATACAACAGAACTGGTGAACATTTTAGAGGCATAATCAACATGAATCGTGAAGATAAGTTATTTAGGTTCTGTACACTGATAATTTTCTCATTTCTGACTTCAGGCGAGAGAACTGGACACGTTCCAGATATACAAACCAGGCCATTTTTTAAATTCTTCAATGATTTCTGATTATACTGCACACTGCATATTCTGATCATTAACTAGTCGAGGGATGTCAAACTCATTTTCACCAGGGGCCACATCAGCCTTACGATTGACTTCAAAGGGACAAATGTAATTTTAGGACTGTATGAATGTAACTGTTCGGTGCTGCCGCCAGGTAGAAACAAGGTACCGGGCCGGATATAACAAGGTGGAAAGCTGGATTCAGCCCATGGGCCTTGTTTTTGTCACCTGTAATCTAATCCCTTTTTGTTTCAAAATTTGAAAACGAACTCCAGCCTGACTAATCACACAAGCCTTTAAAAGAATCCAGATAGTCACTGCCCCGTCCAAAATTCAGTTGTACTATGCTCAACGATTTCTGATTTTTTTCATCAGCTTGTCATATTAGTCTTACTCCCCACTCATAATCTCTCCCTTTGAATAATTCAATGATTCTCTTCCTGATTTATTCACCTTTCCCAAATAGATTCATCCCCCCCCCGCCCAAAAAAAGACTCTGATCATAGTTTTGTCCTATCAAAATCTTTAATGCACCCTGGCTGGTGTAGCACAGTGGGTTGAGTTCGAGCTGTGAACTAAGGGGCCACAGGTTTGATTCCCAGTCAGGACACACACCTGGGCTGCAGGCTGGATACCCAGTGGGGACCACATGAGAAGCAACCATACAAGAATTGTTTCTCTCCCTCTCTTATTCCCTCCCTTCCCTTCTGTCTAAAATTAAATAAATAAAATCTTTAATGGTTCCTCATTGCTTCCTGAGCTACTAAAATTTTTTCAACAATAATTATGTATTTATACTGCTAAGATGGTCAGAACTAGACAAGGAGCTCTTAGGCAATGAGAGTCACTGTGTTTGCTGTCAATACAAGTAACAACTGATAATCATTTTTTTTTTATCAATTCCAGTGGATACTCTTCCTGCTCTTAAATCTTATAAACACATGGGTTGCTAACAGTGGGCCCCAGCTGGTGTGACTCAGTGCCTTGAGTGCCTGCCAGGCTTTGAACCAAAGGGTTGCCAGTTCAATTCCCAGCCTAGGGAACATACCTCAGATGCAGGCCAGGTCCTCGGTGGAGGGCGTGCAAGAGGCAACTGCACATTGATGTTTCTCTCCCTCTCTTTCTCACTCCCTTCCCCTCTCTCTAAAGTAAATAAATAAAATCGTTTAAAAAATTAATGTATGTAAACTATATTTAAATTTTTTTAATTTTTTAAAAATGAAAGACAACTCAACCATAAAGAAAACTATACAAAAAAAAAGTAAAGATGCACTAGAAAGGAAAATAGTTTAAACTGAGTAATTGAGGTATTATCCATAAGCAGACAGACAATAAAAAAAAGGAAAGAAGAAACCAAGACCAAATAAAGTAAAAAGAGATAATGAAATATCAATAAAAGGAAACATTGGGCAAAACCAAAATTGACAAAACCAAGTTAATTCTTCAAAAAGACCAACAAAATCAATAAAACTTGGAAGAGACTGTTCAACAAAAAAGGAGAAAGCAAGAATCACCAGTGCCAGTAGTGAAAAAAAAAAAACATTTATTAGAAGTTTTGCAGACAATAAAAATGTATTAGTGTTTTTATGAAAATAAACTTTAAAATTTACATAAAGATACATCCATAGAAAAAAAACACAATAAACACAAAGTAACAGAAGAGGAGGTAGCAGATGCCAGGCTAAGATGCCTTCAGCAGTGAATTTCCTCGTCTTTTACAGAAGCAATAATAATACGGATATTACATACATGGTTCCAGAGAATACAAAATTAATATTCCAATATCTTTAGTAAAGACAGCACTACTCTGATGACATTTTACAAGGATATGAGATAAGACAGTTACAGAGCTGTCCCTCCCATAAACATAGATTCAAAAATCTTAAATAGTTGCATATGAAATAGTGTTATAAAAGGGATAAAATACAGTTTGACCAAGAGAATTATTGTAGTGAGATAAATTGACTTAATATTTGAACATCAATAAATGTAAATTTATATGATCACATGAACATGTACAGAAAATCTTATTAGAATTTAGTAGGCATTCATGGAAAAAATACTCCTAAATTAAGAAGGCAAAAGCTTTTTAAAATTATGAAGTATCTACAAAGTACTTCAGAAGTAACTATACATAGTAAATACACATAGTATTCCCTCCTGAGATCATGAATCAGAAAAGGATAGAATAAAGCTATAATTATTGCAAGAGGTCATAAGTACAAAATTGAAAAGTCAAATCAATCAACCAACTATTAGAAATAACAAGTAAAATTGCAAAGTTGCACTATACAAGATTACCATAACAATAACTTCTATTTTAATGCAACAAAACAGAATATTTAAAATAAAATACCATTAATAACAGCATGAAGAACGAAGTATGTATTCTTAATAAATTTTACAACAGATGAATGACATCTACACAGCCAACAATAAAATATTACAAGAGAACATTTCCGAAGGTGAACATAACTTAGGATATACCATGTTCATAGACTCATAGACTTTAAATGCCAACTTTCACAAATTGATGTGCAGATTCGACGCAATTTGAATCTAAGTCCCTGAAAACATGTTTGCAAAACTAACGAGGTAATAATACTATTGATATAGAAATACAAGGGGACAAGAATCTACAAGATAATCTTGTAAGACTATTACAAGCCTGACATTATTACTTATGGAGATTTATGTTATAGCTAGAGTCACTGAGAGTATGCATTTGGCTTAGGCAAATTGGATAAACAGGAGAAACCAGAAACTGAAACACATGCATGTAATTCAGTCACAAATCAACAACTGAACCTAAAAAACAAACTAAGCAAACAACTAGAACAGGAAGAGATGCACACAAATGGAGATCTCTCTCTCTCTCTCTCTCTCTCTCTCTCTCTCTCTCTCTCTCCCCCTCCCTAAAAATAAATAAAATCTTAAAAAAAAAAAAAAAAGAAGCATAATTGGTAGGCACAAAATACACAGGGGGAGTCCAAGAATAGTATAGGAAATGGAGAAGCCAAACAAGTTATATATATGATTCATGGACATGAACTAAGAAGGGCTGATGCTGGAGGGAATGGGGATACCGGGTGGAGGAGGATAAAGAGGAGAAAAAAAATGGGACAAGTGTAATAGTATAATCAATAAAATATATTAAACAATTTTTAAAAGAAAACAAATATATGTGTAATAAATTATCTTTGTGACTTTGGGATATGGAAAGATTTCATTAGTGTTAAGGGTAACAAACAGCAAGCTATAAAACTTGAAATAATTGGAACACACATATCTGACACAAGATTTTTTTTTAGAAAACATCTTTGCAACATATACATGTGACAAAATAGAAACACTGTTTAAGTATAAAAATGTGCATGTGTATATGTATGCATGTGAGTATGCATGTCAAACTACTATATGGTAGTAACTACCAAGATAATAGTTGCTGTTCTGACTGGTGTAGCTCAGTGGATTGAAAGCGGGCCTGTGAAATGAAAGGCCGAGGGTTTGATTCCCAGTCAGAGCACATGCCTAGGTTGTGGGCCAGGTCCCCAGTAGAGGGTGCGTGAAAGGCAATCACACATTGATATGTCTCTCCTTCTCTCTTTCCTTCCCTTCTCCTCTCTCTAAAAATAAATTAAAAATTTGTAAAAATAAAAAAAAGGACAATAATTGTTTTAAGGAAAGATTGAAGAATATTGACTAAGAAGGGTAGCAAGGAGTCTTTCAAAATTGCAGTAATATTCTATTTCTAGACATCAGTCATACAGGGGAATACAGAGGGGAGATTGGACTGGCATATTACCAGTGTAAATTCACCTAAGAACCTCATGAATTCTTACAGGAGGACTAATTTGTAGAAAAATTCATAATTTCCAGTGGGAGAATTTACACTAGTTGTATGGTTTGTTTTCTTTTTTTTAGCTGTATCTCTAAAGACTTTTGAAATGTACATTCATATTTCATACACTTGTCTGCTAAATGGCATTCCTGAGGGTAGAAAAACCTTCCCAAGAGCCACCAGTTCTATCAAGAGCCCCATCGTCTACAGCACCCTCCCCATTCCTGGGATCTCTCTCTTCAACAGGGTTTGGATGGAACAGACTTGGGGAGACCCCTTCTTTCCAACTACCCCCCACCAGCTTTTCTAGTCACTACCTTTGGAACCACCTCAGCCAACCTCAGCCTCCCAGACCAGCCAACTTGGCTGAATCATCATAAGCTCCCAAATTCATCAGAATCATTCCAACTGAGGGAGAGGCTCCCATCCACTGCCTGGCCAACCTGCATCTGCGGGCCTCCTACACCTTCTTCTCTTTGGGCTTCTATTGCGACAGTGAAGCTGTGGCTCTGCAGGGCATGGGCCACGTCTTTCCACAGCTAGTGGAGGAGAAGTGAGAGGATGCTGAGCATCTCTTAAAGCTACAAAACCAGTGGGTGGACACATTCTGTTTCAAGACTAAGCAAAGCCTTCCCAAGGTGACTGGGATAAAACTCAGGACACCATGAAAGCCATCATGGAGTTGGGAAGAACACGAATGAGGCCCTTTTGGACATGCATGCCCTGGGTTCTGCCCGCACAGACCTTCATCTCTGTGACTTCCTGCACAACCACTTCCTAGATGGGGACGTGAAAATCCTAAAGAAGATGGGAAACCCCCTGACTAACCTCGTCAGGCTGGCTGAGTCCTAGGCTGCGATGAGAGCGAGTGAGTATCTCCTCGAAAGGCTCATCTCACACAGGGTGAAGAAGCCTTTGGAGCCCAGAGGCCTTTGAGGTGCCCCTTAGCATTTTCCTGGCATCTGGCTTTTCCCTTAGCCTCTTCCTGAAACCAGCAGGCATCATTGTCACAACTGTGGAGCTTGCTCCAATGCACTGTACCAAATGGAAACAATAAAGCTTTTTGCAAAAAAAGAGAGAGAAATGGCATTCCTGAGATTATTCCCCACTGAGAAACAAAAAGTAAATTTTTCCATAGCACTGAGGATCAAAATAACTCCTCATATTATAAAGACTGCCAGATCGCCCTGGCTGGAGTAGCTCAGTGGATTGAGCTCAGGCTGCGAACCAAGGTGTCGCAGGTTCGATTCCCAGTCAGGGTACATGCCTGGGTTTACAGGCCATGAACCCCAGCAACTGCACATTGATGTTTCTCTCTTTCTATCTCCCTCCCTTCCCTCTCTAAAAATAAATAAATAAAAATTAAAAAAATAAAAATAAAAAGACTGCCAGATCATCCTGTTATGGTAAACATATATTACAAATAATATAAATTTGTCAGTTGAAACCATTTTGAATTGCATATTTGTTTATTGAAAATTGAAGAGCAGTATAGGCATTACGAGGAAAGGTCCCTCCACAACTGCCATACTGAGGTAGGAGACAGCATAGGAGTAACTGAGTCTGTGCTGCTGTTACTAGCATCCTCGTTGCCAGGAAACGCCTTTTAGCACTTAGATACAAAGAATAGTAAACCGAGGCAGGCAGGAGGAGGCAGACAGGTCTCACATGCTAACTCAGCAGTCCTGAGCCAGGTCTGATAATATTGCCAGGAGTTCCAACAACATAAGAAACACTATGTTACCAAAATAGAAGGAAAATCCTTGAAATCCTGTGTAGCCTTTCCACTATCTGGGAATGAACACCTGGAAACTGTGATTTCATCCCAGAGCCTGCAATGCAGGAGAGGGTCCAAGGTGCCCGAAGCAGCAGCCCCATAAAACAATTTTTGTTAACCGTCTACCTCTGGTCATCATTTCTTTTACAAGAGAGTCCTTAATGCTTACAGAAAGAGCTCATAAATAACTTTGGAAATTGCCCCAATTTAAATAAACAGGCTCCGGTCACGTATTTGACAACAAGATGAACAAATTGGGTCTGGAAGTAGACAAGGATTTGGGGTTAACAGACCCCTACATATACCTAAGGTTTATGTGAGGCATGAGATAGGAAGGAGGAAACTTGGGAGGACCCCCAGGGCTAAGATAAAGGACATGGATACAGAACTGAGACCCTGTTTCTAAGACAGGTTGTTCCTGCTTTCTGTAAAAGTGCTGAATCATGGTGACTCATGAATGCACCTGCCCAGAAGATGCTATATGACCCCTACTTCATTATAATAAACGAACATTTTGCAACTCTTTTCTCCGGTGGCCAATTAAGGAAGCTCATGGGAGACCACATACGCGTTAGGGCTTTAAAGTAATACAACTACTTGTGCATGTGCAATAAAAGCCCGCCAAAACTAGCCAGGAAATAGCCTCCATATAAGAATGGAATCCATACAGCCCGAGATCAATCTCTGCTAGGAGTTGCCCCGCTCCCATGTTCTCTGCAGTGTACTATTGCTTAATCAATCTGCTCTCCCTTTCTACTATAAATTCTGTGTGTTCAGCTCAATTCTTTGTCCGCGATCATCAAGAACCTGGTTACCTCTGCCCACCTGTGACATAGGGAGTCATGTACCCCCCAGGAAAGCTTGCACCACATTTACCCATTAATCAATATGGAACTTTTTCCTCCTATCCCACCAACTATCTAAGTCCTCAGAACAAAGGGCTCGCTATCTTGGGGGCTCAGGGCGCTCCAGCCACTAGGCCTCTGGCAACCCGGAGGCTGGAAAGAAGTATTTCAAGTCATGAAAGGCAAGGACCTGAATCCAAGATGACTCTATCAGAGCTATCATTTAGTTACGGGGGCAGATAAGGTCAAGTTAAAGGAGTTGATTGACACCAAGCCCTTATTATATGACATGTTCAAGGGACTTAGATAAGAAAAGCGAAAGGTTTCTGGTAAGCCTGGGTTGCTGGTCTGTCCCCAGTTGGTCAGGTGTCAGAGGCAACTGGTTGGGATGCCTGACAGAGACAACCAACCAGATGGGGACGTGTGGGACGCAACTGATGGATGCTTCTCTCACACGTTCATGTTCATCTCCTTCTCTGCCTCTCTTCCCCTCTCTATAAAAGCAGATAAATAAAATCTGTCTTAAAAAGTCCTGACCAATCATTACAATCAATCCAGTGTATATACCACTCTTAGCCCTCACCCTCTTCATCATCTGGCTGAAATCCTGCTGTCTGTATCCCATGAGAAGAATAAAACTGGAAAATGAGAAACTCCACTGGCAATTTTCGCTTTAAAATACGGATGATGAATAATGTCAGGCTGGGCCTTAATGCTGCTCCAAACTTTTTCCTAGTTCTTCTAACTTCCAACACCTAATTCCCAAACTGTCACTCTCAGCTGATAATTCTGCATCTCCGTGCACCAGGGATGCTAAAGAATAAGAAAACAATCTTTTCAAATGGTCCCAACCTTCCACATCTACCCACCTCCTTACATCTGTGCATCTAGTGTCTGTGCCAAAACTCTCTAGCAATTGTTCCCTCTCTCTTCTACAGAAGCAATTTCCTCCCTCAGATGGACCATTCAAATCGGCATTAAAATAAACAGGACACTTCTCCAAAATAAAAACAAACCTTTTTTAAGCCCATGTTAATTCTACTCACACATCTTCTCGTTTTTATTTACAGCAAAACAATTTGTGTACAATGTATGCCCAATCTTTTCCCTTCCATCCTCTTTAGAAACCACTCCAATGGGACATTTCAATCCACTCACTCCCTAGATAAGCTCATCCAATGTGCTGTCTTTACTGCAGAAAAAGTTTCTACTTGGCAATATGTACCTTAAGAGATTTGTCCTGATCTCTGTAATGACCCATATTATCAAACTGCATCCTTCAAAATCACTACTTGAAATTCTAATAGATCATGTAACCTTCATTATGTGGCAAACAAAGACTCTGATATTCCCATCAAATACAGCCCATTTGCAGTGCTCCCCGTGTCAGATCATGCCAAATATTCAAGTTGTTTGACCAAAAAATTGTTCAGTCATCCTTGAATTCACTCACTGTCTCACATCTAATTTTGCAGTAAATTTGGTTGACGTTAACTTCAAAACACCTCCAGGATCCAATCGTTTCTCACCATCTGTAATAGTTACCACACTAGTTCAAGGCAACAAGCATCATTTCTTACTTTCATTATTGCAACAGCCTCCAAATTGATTTCCTTGCCTCTGCCCTTAAAGTCTCTCACATTTATACTCAAGCACAATAGCTGAAGAAATCCTGATAACTGTAAAAAACCCTGAAGAATCCTGATAACTTAATGTTTTCTCCATTTGAAATCCTGCAAAAATATCTGATTATCCATTAAGTGACAGATGAATGCTGAGAAAATCCTGTAAGAGCCTATTGGTTCTTTATCTACTTCTGCAACGCCAGCCCCAACAACTGTGCCTCCACACTGGCATTCTCGACTCTTCTTTCACCACACTGAGGAGATCCGTGCCTAAGTGTCTTTGCGCTTTTATTTCCTTTTCATATAGTTGTATTCCCCAAAATATATGTATACCAATCTCTCCCAGTTCATTCAGTTCTATATTTAAAGACTACATGGTAAGGTTATCTACTTCCAGTCAGGTTGTAGAAATTTGTTTTTTTTTTTTAAAAAAAAATGCATGGCTTTCAACCTAACAACTAAAAAAAGCCACATAAGCTCCAAAAGCAGAAGTACCGGTGAACAGAAATGATAAAAGCAAGGGAGCAAACAAACCACATATTGGAAAGCTGAGAATACATGAAACCTAAATGAACTAAATTCCTGGAAAGGAAAAGCTGTACATGGGAGAAAAAAGATACCTGGACAATTCTGCACATGGTGAACTGATGGGGGGACAGGGAAAGTATTTGCCACTGTCTGGGGGAAAAAAAAGACACCCCCAAATATAACTTGTAATGCCTACACACTGGATGGACGGTATGATAGATTAAAATTTCACAGAGCATAGAGAAAGTTAGATTGTGTTCATCTTCCAAATCTTCACTTACAACATGGGTAATAGTTTTACAAAACCTAGCAGGGGTATCCAATCTTTTGGCATCTGACAGCCACACTGGAATAAGGGTTGTCTTGGGCTAAACATTACATACTTTGTCACACATACTCAGAAAAAAAAATCTCATACATGTTAAGTAAATTTACGATTTTGTGTTCGGCCGAATTCATACCCATCCTGAGCCACATGTCGGCCATGGGCCCCAGGTTGGACAACCCGGAGAGGGTAATGGCAAGAGGGTAATGGCAGGGGAGCTGAGAGAAATCCCTTCTAGGTAACTCTAGTTCTTTATAAATTGTAAAGCGCATGTCTTCTCAAAACTGTCCCAGTCAGGTCTCACAGATGAGGATCCAGATCCATATTTGTTTGTCTGTCTCGCTCTCGCTCTTTCTCACATTAATAAATACATCCTCCGGGGAAGATTAGAGACAAAAACAAACAAAATACTACATCAATGTGTAGCTGTCTGGTTCACTGTTGTCTATCTGTCTCTGTCACTGTCATTATCTCTCTAAAATCAATGAACATATCCTCAGGAGAAGATTGAAAAAGAAAGACATACAAGGGAACTGGAGTAACCAAATATTTTGCAAGACCAATATATGGAATTACCTGATTGTAAGACTTACCATAAAGCTACAATAATTGAGATATGGCAGTACTGGTGTCCGACTAGAAATATGGGGCAATTGAACAGAATAGAGGGTACAGAAACAGACACATGTGACCAGCGTTTGTTGAATCAATGCACCAAGGTACTGGAACAAATTTGTGTATGTATGGAAAACAGTGAACTTTAACCTTACACCATATACCACATTCCTAAACATAAATTTAAGAATCATAAAGCTTCTAGACGAAAGCATAAACTATCTTTCTAACCTTAATGTAGGTAAAAGTGCTTAGTAAGTTTAAAAGAACTAGCCATAACAAAATGTTTGCACAATCCATACACAAGTGCTGGCAAGGGTTGTGCAGAAAAGTAACCCTAATGCACTGTTGGTGGGAATGGAGGCTGGTGCAGTCAATGTGGAAAACACTGGAATTTTTTTTTTTAAAGATTTTATTTATTTATTTTTAGGGAGGGAGGGAAGGAAGGGGGAGAGAGAGAGAGAGAGAGAGAGAGAGAGAGAGAGAAACATCAATGTGCGGTTGCTGGGGGTTATGGCCTGCAACCCAGGAATGTACCCTGGCTGGGAATCGAACCTGGGACACTTTGGTTCCCAGCCCGTGCTCAATCCACTGAGCTACGCCAGCCAGGGCTTAAAACACTGGAATTTAAAAAACAAAACAAAACAAAACAAAACAACAACCCCTAAAAATCCAACTGTCTTTTCATCTGGCAATTTCACTTCTGGGATGATACCCCAAGAATCCTGAA
Organism: Phyllostomus hastatus; assembly: GCF_019186645.2. Lineage (NCBI taxonomy): Eukaryota > Metazoa > Chordata > Mammalia > Chiroptera > Phyllostomidae > Phyllostomus > Phyllostomus hastatus. Next base: position 2,783,853 of record NW_025333841.1, on the reverse strand, counting down.
ACACCAATTGAAAAGAACCTATGCACCCCAATGTTCATAGCAGCACAATTTCCAATAGCCAAGTACGGGAAGCAACCTAAGTGCCCATCAGTAAAACAGTGGATTAAAACACAGCGGTACATTTACACAATGGAGAGCTAATTACCCAGCAGAAAGAAAGAAGAAAGAGCTCCTCCCCTTTGCGACAGCATGGATGGAGCTTGAGAGCATTATGCTTCGTGAAATAAACCAGGCGGTGAGGGACAAATACCATATGATCTCACCTATAAGTGGAACCTAATCAACAAAACAAACAAGAAAATAAAGTAAAACCACAAACATGGAAATAAAGAATAAACTGACAGTCACCAGGGGGTAGGGAGGAGGGGGCAAAAAGAGGAAAGGTCAAGTCAAGGAACATACATAAATGACCCATGGACAAAGACAAGGGATAAAGGACTAGATGTGGAAGGTGTGGGTGGGCACGGCAAGGGAAAGTACTGGGGAAAAAATGGGGACAGCTGTAATTAAACAACAATATAAGATATTAAAAAAAAGTTGACATGAAATGTTCTATTCAATAAAAACGCAATGAAATTAATAGATAAGCCCAAAGTGAACTAAGATAGTACAATAATAATCCAGACCAAGCTGTGGGTTTACTTTCCATGTTTGAGTTATCCATGGTCTTCCATGGTCTGCAAATATTGGGTGGAAAATTGCAGAAATAAACAATCCATGAACAGTACAGTATGCATGACTCTGAGAGTGTGGCAAAATCTCCTCCCATCCTGCTGCCCTGCCTCCTCCAACATGAATCATTCCTTTGTTCAGCAGACCCACACTGTATAGTATATTGATTGTTCTATCATTATTGTTAATCTCATCATGTGTCTAATGTATAAATTAAACTTTATCATCACTACACGTGTCTGTGAAAAACAGTGTATGTAAGATTTGGTGTCAGTATCCACTGAAGGTCTTAGGACACATTCCCTGTGTGTATGAGGGGAACTAGTGTACATGTATCTGCAAAGACACTCATATACAATCTACGTGAGGAATTTTCAGGAATAAACAATACAATCTCAAAGGACATAATAGGAAAATGATGAAGAGACACTGTAAGCAAAAGCATAGTGAGCACAGGCAAAGGCATTCAACCTCAGGTGTCACCAGCAAAATGCACATTACAAACACAATGAAATGTCACTAAGTATGCAGAATACAAAAATGTCATACACTAACAAATATTCCTAAGACGTGGAGCTATTTCAGGATGCTGAGCTAGAGAGTACCTCAAAATGCTGAAAGCACCCTTAGCTATCACTTGGGGGACAAGAGAAAGCAGAGCAGGGCCACTGAGAGTTACTTTGCATATCTGAAAAACTTGTCCAGTGGTTTAATAATGTTAAAAATTGTGCCTGCCTTGAGACCCAGAGAAATGGGCATCATTCTAACCTGTGATACCATATATCCAGAGGGGCTTCCTGCGCCTGCTGAACCTGCAAGAGTGACTTCAAGATGATAGGGACCAAGATCCTCTCTGGCATCCGAGTCCATAGACCTGAGGGGCTTAACCATGCTGAGTTGTGAGGGAGCTCTCTCTGCCATGCTAGAGCTCCAGATCACAGGGGAAGGAGAGTAGGAGAGCCATGAAAGGCTAGCAGGCTAGAGAACTAGCATAAGCAAGCAATCTCTCTCCCTCCCTCCCTCCCTCCCTCCCTCCCTCCCTCCCTCAAAAAAGAAACCTCTTGACCATGTAGCAGCCGTGCAGAGTCTTGTGCAAGGTGTCTAAAAGAATGCAAAAGGACTCCTACAGGCCAGCCATGACACAGTGCCACAAGGTTTTGCATTTGGAATGGGAGCCTAGCGAAGCTACGCACCTCTGGGCTGGACTGGTTTGGCAAGGGGAGGCAGGACTGTGCATTTGTTTCTAGGTGTTTTAAAGGCACTTTGGGATTTAACTGCAATACTCCACCATTATTCAGAACCTGTATAAAATTTTGAATAAATAGTTCCTTTGCTTCTTCCCAAACTGTCACTGAAAGTCAGAGTTTTTATCAGCGGTGAGCAAAATGAACCGGAGTTACAAACTGACCCAAAAAGGGGGGTTTCTGTCACAAAACCACTGGAAATGCCATGCTAATAATTTGGGAAAGTTATTCAGTAGTTTCTTGTAAAAGTTAAATACAAATGTATCTATTGATACAGCAATTTTACCTATAAGTAATTACCCAAGAGGAATAAACACTTGTGTCTACGAAACAATTTACTGACCACAGTCAAGGTGGTCTCAAACATAAAGTCCTAAAGTTAAAGTAATCCAAATGTCTGACAGGATATTAAATTTAAAAAATTATGCAACTCAGGTTGGAGGCTATCGTGCCATATGAAGCAAAAAGCTATTGATAGGAGTAAAACTTGCATGAATATTACCAACATTATGTTGATATAAGTAGCAATAAACACCCATACGTGTACCTGTGCATGCACATGTACACACACACCACAAACTCACAAATACTATACCAAGTCAAAGAACAGGCAGCAAACAACAGCTAGGGTTGCCCTGGCTGGTGTGGCTCAAAGGATTGCGCTCCAGCCTATAAACCAAATGATAACCCATCCAATTCTCAGTCAGGGCACAAGCCTGGGTTGGGTGCCAGGTGCCCAGTAGGAGGCGCAGGAGAGGCAACCACACATTGATGCTTCCCTCCCAGTCTTTCTCATTCCCTTCGTCTCTAAAACTAAGTAATCCTTTTTAAAACGTTTCTCTTTAAAAGAAACTAAGCTAGGGTGATAGAAATCAGTAGAGTGGTGGCTTAAGGAAATTGGCAGAAATAATTTACAGGTACTAGACAAGAGAAATTTCTAAAGACTTCTTCTTACCTACCTTTCCCTGTACAAAACCCTTTAGCAGCCTTCTCAACATGGCTCAGAGGATACCAGGATCATCTTGCTTCCTTCCGAGACCAGTTTGGTATGTACGTCACGCATGGAGTTTGTAAGGAAGGGGATAACTGCCGCCACTCACAGGACCTCTCTGAAAGTCCATACAGTGCAGTGTGCAAGTATATTCAGTGAGGGTTCGGTACTTACAAAGACCACTGCAGATATGAATATAGGAAATGACTGAAAAAGGAAGAAGAGACTACTACAGATCTAACTGCAACATCATCTCTTGCTGCCTCGTCAAGTCTGTCATCAGTAGTTGGACCAACTGTTGAAATGAATGCAGACGAGGCTCAGTCAAGACATTCAAACTAGCCCTGGCTGGCATAGCTCAGTGGACTGAGCGCGGGCTGTGAACCAAAGTGTCGCAGGTTCGATTCCCAGTCAGGGTACATGCCTGGGTTGCAGGCCATGACCCACAGCAACCACACATTGATGTCTCTGTCTCTCTGTCTCTCTGTCTCTCTGTCTCTCTCTCTCTCTCTCCCTTTCTTCTCTAAAAATAAATAAATGAAATCTTATTAAAAAAAAAAGACATTCAAACTTTGGAACTGTAGGAGCAGGTTCAGAAGACCGGGTGAATGCCTTTGACTTAGATCCTCACTAGCCCTACTGTGGCCTTGTTGCAGGGGACAGCATAGGAAGAATCCTTAGACTGCGCAACTGTTGCTAGCCAACACGTAGGTTCCTGGTTGCCAGGCAAAGACTGTTAACACTTAGGTAGCAGCTAGGAATGAGAAGCCAGAAGGGAAATAAAGGGAGGCAACCTCATCATTACAATCTAACAAAGAACTTTAAATACAGGAGGCTAAAAGAGGAAGCCCGTTAATCCTGACTCAGGTCCAAAAAGGCTGCCAGGTGACCCCAACAAGTAAAGTATGATAGTGCACAGTGAAGCCCTTGAAACTGTGTGTATCATCTCCACTAGCTGGGAAGAGGAAAACCTTGAGACTATGTATTCATCCCAAGGCCTGGAAGGGAGAAGGGGAGGAGGACTCCACTGCCGAAAGAAAAAGCCCACGAAACAACTTCAGTTAACTGCCTGCCTCCAGACAAGCATAAAATGAGCAAACAGAGTCAGTAGCAAGGTAAGTTTTCAGGCTAACAGACCCCAACCCATACCTAGGATTTAAGCAGTCAGATCTCCAGGGAAAATTAGCACCACCTTTATCCTGCCATCAAAATGGAACTCCCTGACCCCCATCCTGACAAGTATATAAGTCCTCAGAAAAAAGGACCTCTCTCAGCTGCAGGTTCTGTTGCCACAAGGTTGGGCAGGGGGTTGGCCACCTGGACCTTTGGCCACCCTTGCTCTTGCTCTCCCACTGTAACAGGGTGCAGTGAAGAGGGGGGACCCAAATAGGGATCTGCAATGGGGTCCAGAAGAGCTTGCAGATGATTAGCTCCACACCACAGCGCCACACCTGCCTGGAATGCTAGCAGCTATGGCCAATTGTGGGAGGAGCCGGAAGTGAGGCAGCCAAGAAAGATTGGCGCAGGGATTTAAACTCAGGCTCGGCAACCATCTGGTGTGTTTTGGGGACCACGCGTCTTTGGCGGAGTCAGGACCATGTGGCTTTGGAAATGCTCCCTTTTTGCCCCGTGGATGGTGCCAGTAGCCTGAATCACAGACTTCTACTTCTTTCCTGAGATATAGTACCCCAGACTAGGCAGAGGGAGAAGGAAGGACTGTGTGTGTTTGTGGGTGTTCTAAAGAACTTTAGTCTGTATAACTTGTAAATAAATAATCATTCCTTTTCTTTTCACCAATCTCTGGCATTCAAAGACGTCCTTCCTATGGCAGTGGACAAAATGAACCTAGTACTGGGCAGGAACCTCTGGAGAAAGAGGGGGTCTTTTACGTCCTTCAGCCTCTCCCCTATCTGTTCTGTAACACCATCACTAATGAAATTTGCATGCATGCTAATAGGCTAGCTGACCTGTAAATCATTACTGCATTGGCAAGAAGAACCAGGGTTTCTCCAATAACACTCTACTACCCCTTCTTGCACTGCAGCACCCCTGCAGGGCTCAGTGACCAGGGAAGACTCAGACTGAGCAGCCAGCCCCAGGAATAGAGCAGCCACTGTGCCCCTCTGCAGCTGTCAGAGAGTGTTATCTCCATGGAGACTCCTGGGACCTGTGTGGGCTGCAGGTCGTCCATCCCTTGGAGGCTGCCCAGAGTTCACAACATATGAAATCTTGCATTGAGGTCCACACTGAGGTCTCATTTGCTGGCCAGCACAGTTAAGAACAAGGTGTGTGAGATCTGCAAGGAGGTGGTCTACGTGAAAGCCATCCCCCAAAAGAGCAGCTTTAGGATCATCTCCAACTGTGACCACACCTACTGGTCTCAACTGTATTTGCAAGTGGAGGAGTGCTAAGCAATTTGAGAGCAACTCCATAAAGTCATAAAGTCCTGCCTTGATGCTAGATCACATGTAACTTCGTCATTCCAACTGAGTTCTTGGTGGAGGAGAAGAGAAGCAGAAACTAATTCAGAAATACAAGGAGGCTATGAGCAACAAGGCGAGCAAATATTTTGACGAAGGACTGGGAGCTGCCCATTTGGAGGGAACTGTGTTTACCAGCATGCGCACCCTGATGGCCCTAGAGAGGAGTCACAAAGACAGAACGTGGGAACATCAGGCAGATTCCGGGCCTAAGGAAGGAACCGCTCGTGGGAGCTCACTGAGGAAAGACAGAACAGCAACCCGATAAGACCACAATGAAGAAGAGGTTGCCACCTTTGAGCTGGGCAAGATGTTGCTTATGCTTTTGGCTGCAGGTGGAGACGATGACCTGACAGTCTCTGAAGACCGGTGGGACTTGATTCAGGATGAGCTGGATGACTTTCATGACTGGAATCTATAGCAGCTGTGTGCCGAAAGCAGACTGGCCTGCACAGCCTCAGAAGTGCTGTCCCCAGAGCACCGGGGCACAGTCCAAGCTCCTCTCCCAGGGAGGCATAAGCACTGCAGGTGCTGTCGGAATAACTTTTATCCAGGGTCTGTCTTCTAGATCCCTCACCTTTCCCCAAGGAGTATCGTGTTTCCTCTGGTTAAAAAAGTTACAAAATAAATCTTATAGTTAGTTTTTTCCGAACGTGAATTTAACTGTCAGACAGTAACTGTAGGTTTGCTGCTTCACCTGTTCTTAATGAGATTCCCACAGTTGGAGGTATTTTCTATGCACTTTCCCCCACTATTTTTGAGAGCCCCAGGTTCAAAAGTCACACAATGGGACCTGTTTGGGTGTCCAAGAATAGGGGTGATGGGTAAAAAGGGTCTGTACTGTAGCAAGGAGCCTTCTGCTACAGACTTAAAGGTGGGCACTTGAGGTTTCCAGTGAAATTTTGTATCTATTCCCTCTGTTTCAGTCCACCCCCGACACCCACACCCCAAGCACTTGTGTAATGGTTTGGGTTTAATTGCACACAAGTGGATAAACTACCCAGTAACCATAAGTGGAGGGGGGGCGGGGGAGGGGGAGACTTGTATATACTGTTTCAAGTGCCTGCGTATGTGCACAGGGAACTTTCAAACTGCATAATTGTCAAAAACATGACAACTATACATTTTATTATTTGTAAGTTAAACCTCAAAAGTCAACGTCCATTGATTTTCTTCCCTTACCAACTTATTTCAAATTTCAGTGTCATTACTTGATATCCCCTCACCCCACTCACTGCAACCTTGTCATTAGGCCCATCAGACAAATTATATTTAACTACTTAATGGTTTATTATCGATCCTTTTCCCTGATTGTTCACTTCATAGGGTGAGATACTCTGACTGTTTTGTTCATTGGTGTACCTATTAGCATACAATAATTTCTGACACATAGTAGGGCTCAGTAAATATTTGCTGAATAGATATGTGAGCTCTAAGTAAATACTACTATAAATCTATAAAGTTATGGCTCTGTGGCCCCAAAATAACGTCCCTTGGAGATGCCTAGGCAAAGGACCAAGTGTTTCAATACCCACTGGAACATGCAAAACGTGAGCGCTGCATTTTATTTTCCTGATGTAAATAAATGAGGTATTTTTAAGCATCGATATCTCTGAATGGCTTAACTATAAAACATTTCTCTGGTAGTGAAATCAACATGAAGGACATACATCAAAATTATGGGGTCAATTAATGAAAAATAAGCCAAAGTATCTCTTGTGATACTGAACAAACTAACGATTGTAATTAACATTTAATTGCTGAAACACTGAATTTATGGATCTTAATGTGAGATTTGCCTAAGGCCCCAGAGAAAATCACTGCTTAGCCGTTACTCCGGCTGCTATGTGTAAATGATCAAAGCGGGGGCAGGAGGACTCAGGGACTGTTATTTCTTAAAAGTTTCCAATTGATAGATGTGAACACACATGTGCTTGAAGCCTTTAAGAGAGAATAAGTACCCATTTTGACATGGGTACCAACATGGAGGTGGTTCAAGTTTGTCCTAATGGATCCCTTTGCAGAAAAATTACAAACTTTCCTCATAAGAACCACCTGTACTCCTGCCATCCAAGGTTTACTGGTCTTACTATGTTTGTGCATTTCCTGTCAATTTTTTGTTGTTATAGAATTTTAATAAAAATAGCCCTAGTTGGTGGAAGCTCGGTAGGTTTGAGCGCGGGCTGCGAACCAAAGGGTTGCCAGTTCAATTCCCAGTCAGGGCACATGCCTGGGTTGTGGGCCAGGTCCCCAGTAGGGGTGTATGAGAGGCAACCACACACTGATGTTTTTCTCTCTTTCTCCCTCCCTTCCCCTCTTCTCTAAAAATAAAATAAAATCTTTTAAATTTTTTTTTAAAAATAAATATAAACATGCAACCACATGTATAATACTCACCAGAGTTTAAACAGTCCAACTTCATCTTTTTTTCATGCTTTCATTCATACTTTAAGTACTGGGACTCAGAATATATATGCAGCTTAGGATTCAAAGCAGGCCTCAAGATCATATACATTCCTTTCATTTAATTTTTATTACGTCGGAGGGGTTAGAAAGACTTCTGACAACACTGGAATGTTGATTCTTCAAAAGGACTGTGATGTGCTTCCTCTGAATCTCTTTTCTCATGTGATAATTTTACCAATCATGTTCCAAATCCAAGCAATCGACATTGCCAGTGATACTGTATTAACACAAGGACAGCACTCCTGTGAGCTCTTCTTGTGAAGAACACAATCAAAAGCACACTCCATATACACAACACAGTAACAAACTCTTCAGTAATAGTGAAATTGAATGACATGAATCCTTTCCAGGAGTTTCTTCCTGTTACGAATATTTCCTGCTACCAGGGTTCCTGTATCAAAGTACCTCTAGCAGAAATGATTGGGCTTGAAATTTCTCCTATACTACACTTCTATCTTAAATCCTGTCAATTGCAATATACAATTAGAATTCAGGGGTGCCCACCCTTTTGGCATCTCTGGGCCACACTGGAAGAAGAGTTGTCTTGGGCCACACACTAAATACACTGTGACACATAATCACAAAACAGTCTCACAATGTTTTAAGTAAATTTATGATTTTGTGTTGGGCCGCATTCACACCCACTGTAGGTTGCATGCGACCCCTTGGCCCCAGGTTGGAAACCCCTGAATTACTAGACTATTCTGCCAGCTTCTTAACATTTCTCAACTCCTTGATCTCCTTTTATCTAATGATCTACTTTTCTACACAACCTCAACCCCCGCGTGTATCCCAGACAATCAAAATCAACAAGTGCAATCTTTATTCTCAATTTCACTCTCTACCTTTTCACATCTTTCCAGGTTACTTCCTCTAGTACTTTATTTCAAAGACAGTTCAGTTCCACTGTTTCACATGAGTCTGTTAACGTCATTTCTAGTTTCCTTACCAAACTTTGTTCAATCTTATCGTAAATCATAACAAAGACTCCCTTAGTCCCTAACTGCTATATCCCTCTGTGTAGTCATAGCTCTCTCTTTAGGGAAATCTGCACAACAAATTAAATAAAACTCTCTTCTTTCAAAAGTGCAAAAGAATATGGTTGGAGAGAGATCCATGCTGATTTGTCTCACTTTCAACCCATGTTCATTAACCTCAAGTAAGTCTTTCATGTTCCCAATTAATTCTAATACATTTCCTATTCCATTTTCTCCCAGCTCTGAGAAGACTATTCCTATTTTTTCCTTAAATGCCCATTGACTCCTTTCCCATCCTTAATCTCATTGCTTTGCTTCCTACTGTACTAGTTACACTGAAATGATCAGAAGAGAAATTCTCAATAATACATAAAAATTAGCTTAATTGTCTGCTTAGAACAAAAACAGAAAAGAAATTCCACAAATCCCCATTATCAAATTTACCAAATTGTCTGTGCTTCTGCCCACATATTCTCCCATCTTTTAAAAAAATCACCTTTCCCCCCCTAGTCTGCTCTACTACCATGATTCCCTAGGCCGGGGGTGTCAAACTCATTTTCACTGGGGCCACAACAGCTTCGCAGTTGCCTTCAAAGGGCCGAATGTAATTTCAGGACTGTGTAAGCAAAAGTACTCCTTAACAGTTAAGCAAGAGCTCAGCGCTGCCACCGGGTAGGAACAAGGCGCCTGGTTGGATAAAACAGCCTGGATAAGGTGGAGGGCCGGATTTAGCCCTCGGGCCCTGTGTTTGCCACCTGTGCCCTAAGCAAATGTGCACGCACATGCACACATATGTGCAGGATCTCCTGCAGGGTTCAAGGGAGAAAATGGTCTCCCCTCCAGAACTGTGAGACCATAAATTGGTGTATTATGCCTCCTAGATCTCAGTGCTCTGGAACAGCACCTCTAGAAAACTAACACAACTGATCTCTCTACATTCAAAATACACCTGTAATCCAGTCACCTGTACCTTCTCCACTGCCACTCCACAATTGGAATGGGTCTTATATAAACATGTTTATATTCCTGGGAACCTTGCTTCTGTGTGAGAAGCCACTAAATTTATCAAAATCATAAATTTTAATCATCAATAATCATGCATTGCATGCCAGGCAGCAATATGTAAATATCAGACACAAACAATGAAAGGTGAACAAATTAAAATCCAGTTGACATATTCAACACCTACAAATTACCACTGAGATTAATGTGCTTACACATAAGTGTTAAGAAGTGTAGTTTTGTTGTACTCACCAATGGAAGAAAAAACCTTGACAGTGGACACTGACTGGTGAAGGACAGAGAGACGGTGATCCTTTGAAAAGTGAAAGAAAGTCAGGAGAGATTGACTTTTAGGTAGCCATTCAATATGTTACAGCAAGCAGTGTGACTTACTGATAAGGAAATGCCAGAGTCTTGCTTTCACCATCATCTCAAGCATCATCATCACACACATATTTTTCTTAATGCGTGGAGCTGTTCTCATTCTTTTTCTTTTCTTGCTGCACTACTTTCTTTGCCAAGGTTTCAAGCATTCAGTAGTTAGTACTCTTGCCCTTCAAAAATAAAGGTAGAGAAAAAAACAAAGGGAGAACATAGAAAAACACTTTAGGACAAAATGAGGGTTCTACATGAGAGCACTTTTAATTACATGGAAATAGCTACTATGCAGAACAGAGCAAAGATCAGTGAAGGATGCTATTTCTTTATTCCATTCACATGGTGGACCTACACCAAGTAAATCCTTTTGGTTTTATCCAAATACAATACATGACTCCTATGTGTTCCATTTTTCCTGACAAGAACCCGTTGGGTTGAGTAAATGAGTACGTCTTAGCCTGAAAACTTAAAGGCAACATAGCATTTCTTATAATGCAGTCACTGAGTATATTTTTGGAGAAAAGCACTTATGGCTCCACATTACCACCAACCCTACAAACAGTCATCAGGAAAATGTTTTTATGTTTTCAAGGGGAGTTATGGCAAAACAATGAACTGACTAGACATCATATGCGCCGACTCTGTTTTGTTCAAGGGCTCTTGCGTCAAGTGACTCTGAATAGCACTTGTTCCTGACAAGGCCTTGCTTTAAAACCGTCCCCTCTCAAGTTTCACAGATCTTAAGACTTCCCTACACTAGGCAGTTCTTTTTTTTTTTTTTCTTTTAAGGATTCTATATATTTTATATTTTTTGTATTTTTAAATTATTTCATTGTTGTCCAATTACAGTTGTCTGCATTTCCCCCCACCCACTGCCCCCCACCCCAGCCAAACCCACCTCCCTACCCTGCTTCCACCCTCCCCCTTGGTTTTGTCCATGTGTCCTAAGAACTGGAACAGATCAGGAATATTTTGAAACCTTCCTCATTATCTTCTTACCACTTTAACAAATGTTCATTTGTACTAAGTGCAGCAAACATGATAGGTATATCAAGACTGTGCATGGATTGAGAGCTAGTTACACAATGAAATATTGCAAATCCTTTGAGGGAAGGCACTGTTTCTGCTCCCAGGTTCCACTGGGCTATCCATCCCGATCGACAGAGTTCATCGATTTACAGAATAAAAATACAAGCTGCCTAGGTACATGTCAATTTCAGATACACATAACATAATGGGACATGCAATAATTAGATGTTGTTACAACAAATTGTTACCTGATACTCAAACTCAACTAATTACCCTGTATTTTATCCAGCAACCTCATTACTAAAGGATGAGGACTATATTAAAGAATCATATTGTAACTCAACAGAAGCTGCCATCCCTCAGTTATTCCTCACATCACTCCCATGAGTCGCATAATCCCCAATAACCCAACATTCCACAAATATGCACCCACTTCACTCAACATACCTGAGCAAACAAGTGCAGAGCCCTTACCAAATACTGGGCCCTGGGAACCCAGGAAAAATACAGCTCAGTCCCCAGCCTGGAGAAGCTCACCCTGCAGAGAAGAGACAGACAAGTAAACAGACAATTACAAAACAGTGTGCTTCAAATAGCACCATTAACAGATTTGTTGGAAGCATGGGGGAAAAACTGAAGTACACAGATTATTTCTGAAACCATTACTAAGATTCTCTCTGTTTTTAAAAGTCTGTTATAATAAGAGGGAGAAATGTATATGACTTTTCTGTACGTGACAGGCACATGTAATTGTTCAAGCACTTCTTTGAATCTTTAAATGCTGAGATATGGCTGGCAACCCCAGGCCTTGGCTGAAGACAATGACATTCGCCTCTGTTAAACACAGATGGTTTTGGCCTCTTTAGTCCGTGCAATCTATCTAAATATATCTTTATCGTAAGTGTCTATGTGCGAGGCTGGTTTATGGTCCTTGGTTGGAATGTTAGCCAAGTCATTTTCTGCAAAAAAGGAACTGCGTAGGCTAAAGCTTGGATGACTTCACTAGAAATTACTTTCTATTTTGGGTCTCTAAGCAACTGTGGTTTGGGGATCATAAAATCAGATAGCTTTGTCTTTGGTCACAGCCCGTGTAAGTTCTACATGCAAAAAACAATACAGCAGGTTGTGTACACGGTAAGTAGAGAGAAACAGAAGGAGAAAAAAATATGAAACAGGCCCACAGAAATTTTTTTTACTCTTACTAAACAACTGGTAATGAAACCTTGAACTGATCAAGCCCACTGACACCAGAAAATATATCCTGTCATTTATCTTTATAGTTGAAATTATATTTCCTTATTTTTGTATTAAGTATAGATAAATAAAGAGATTCTGTAAATGACTACAGTACAAAAGATCTCACAAAGACTGCAAAAATTATAGCAACATACACATTTAAGTTCAGTTGCTTTAACATTCTGTTTGCAGTAACATGAATCCTATTGAACAGTTAATAATTTATATTCATAAAGTTTGTTATGAGTTGGAGATGTAGGCTGTATCATTCACATCAATCACAGTTAACAGCGTCAAAATAAGCTTCATCAAGATTCATTCTACCAAACAAAAACACTGCTATACTAATCAATTAAGTCAGTCTTTTGTGCATGTGTCTTTGTTTATCCTCCCTCCCTCCCCTGTGTAATTCTTCTAGAAGAGGTATTCATGTTACAAGGGATTTGTGTTACTTCTGTAGGGTTGCCTGAAATCAATTTGGCACTAACTCTCACCTGCAATGTAGGAAACATTCCATTAGAGAAATGGAAGTGACTGCAGATACTCTGATCCCGAACTGCTAGGAAACATTCAATAACTGAACAGGTAATAGAATCCCTTCAAGGGATGATAATTCAATGGCCTACATAGCCAATCCACATACAGATACAACAGGGTCCCTCCTCAAGTCAATCGCCTCCTCCTTACTGTGACTGCAAAATCAAACTTCAATCTTGATGAGGCGCTCTCTGTCAGTAATTTAATTGAGACTAGGGTGATTGTTAAAATTAAATCCATCACCTGAATCCTAAATACAAATTATTGTATGTGGGTTTACTTTCAAGAAAAAAGTCTTTCAGTGATTGTAAAATTAACATATATATCTTTTTATTCATGGCCTGACATTGTGTCTAATACTTTTCTTCCCTGTATATCATAGCAATTTTTCATTTCTAAATGTAATAAAAAGAAAGCATGCTCAAATGTCAAATGCATAGAAAACTTCCACTATTTTCTTTTATTTTTATGATATAATACGTTTCTTTTTTATGTTGCCCTTTTCCACTGTTCTTTAATTACAGTTCTCCCCATTTACCCCCATTACTCTCCCCCAATGCCCTACCCACCCCCACCACCCACATTCACTCCTCTCTGCTCCTTGTCCTTGTTGATGGGTCTTTTATACACGTTCCTTGATGACCCTCCCCTTATTTCCCTGTTATCCCCCTCCCCACTCCCTTCTGCTTACTGTCAATTTGTTCTTTATTTCCATGTCTCCGGTTATGTAGAAAACGTCAAATATTTTAAATCAGAGAAACAGGAGCACATTTATTTTTTTTAAATTGTTAGTAATATTGAAGCAAAATAGTAATCTCTTAGGTTTGATTAATTACTTCATCCATTCAGCAAATGTTTAAGGCTTACTAAAGTGTCACATGAACAAAATACACACAGGTCATTTGGGTAATGCAGGTAATGTTTAAGGTGACAAATCATTAAACTCAAAGTCAGGATTTGCAAAACATTTTGTACTGTGGCATTTGAATACTGTAATGAGTACAATTTTATTAATGTTCTGACTACCTGAAAAACTCTTGGGATTGACCAGATGATATAGAACAGATTCCTATCATATAAGAAATTATGAGACTTTTTTTTTTCAAGATGGCTGCACAACAGGTCGAAGCTACACTTACCTTCATCTCCTCATGGCAAACCGCATTTAGCACTCAACCTGAATGACCAACTTAAAGACAGGTGAACAGGAGTATTATGTCCAAGAATTTATAGATGAAGATATATAGAGACTGGTAAAGACAGCAAAGATGCAGGGGCTGAGAAACTAGAGGGATATCTCAATGCAGAAGACCCCACTGAGGAGCACAGGGGTCTCATCCCCACACCAGGATCCATAAGCCAGAGCACAAGGTATGCATAGCATGTCACAGTGAAAGGGGAGTCAGTCAGAATCCCATGTGTGCTCTTAAAGGGCCAACACACAGGAGCTTGCACAAGGGCACGCACCCAGGACTCCAGTTCAGTGAAGACAACTCAGGGCATAAAGGCAAGATCCTAGTGGTGAAGCTGCTAGAGGGTCAGCTACTCAGGACGCTGTCCTGATCCAGTATTTCACAGGGCCCTCAGGCAACGTCATCCCAGGGCTGGGCACTGTGACTCTAAAGGCACCACCCTGGAGAATGAACTGACCCCATCCTGCAAATACTGAGGACGCCACCCAGTCTAATTTATCTCTAGCAGAAAGGACTGTGCGCTGTATCCAACAGGGACCTCTGATGCACTCCTTTTTGAAAAACTAGAGGAAGACACTTAGACACCGAACTGTGAGACTTTGGAAGAGGGGAGAGGAGAGAGGAGGGGGAAGACTCTTCTACTCCAACTTGCAGGCTCAACCAGCACCACCCCCAAGGGGAGCCTGTTTTGTTCTGTCGTCCCAAGTCTCTGTGGCCTCTCCCTGCTCAGCTCAGTTCCTGAAGGGGAAGGGCCAGTAAGAATTGGAAACTTTCAAGAACCTGTGGCTGGTGAGGCTCCACAACAAAGGGGAAGGAGAGAGCTCAATCCTTCCCAATCACCCAGGAACAGAAGACTCATCTGTTTTCTCAAGTCGCAAGAGGCCTGCCCTGCTGAGCCTCCTTCTACAGTGGGGAAACCTGGGTGCACCTAACCGAAAGCAGTGGTGTGGTGCTCCTCCCCGGGGAGTAATATTGGAAATGCTAGCATAAATTAACCAATAAAAAATTGGAGAACAGGAACTGATAGACATTTCTCCAAACCCATACAAATGAGCAAAAGGTATATGAATAGGTGGTCACCATCATTAATCATCAGAAAATACAAATCAAAATCACAATGAGATATGACCTGTCAGAATGGCTACCATCAATAGATCAACAAACAAGTGTAAGCTGGGATATGGAGAAAAGGGTACGCTGGGATACTATTGGGTGGGCTATAAATTGGTATAACCAGCATGGAAAACAGTATTGGGGTCCCTCAAAAAATTAAAAATACAACTTCTGTGACTGAGCAATTCCACTTCTAATTAATTATCCAAAGAAATCCAAAACACACACTTGAAAAAATAAATGCATCTCTATGTTCATTGCAGCATTATTTACAATAGCCAAGATACAGAGGCGACCAGTATCCTGGGATAAATGGAGACAAGGTGGTATATACATACAATGGAATATTACTTGGCCATAAAAATGAATGAAATCTTACATTTGCAACAACATGGATGCACCTAGGGGGCACCATGCTGAGTGAAACAAGTCAGAGAATGAAAAATACCATGTGCATTCACTTATATGTGGAATCTGAAAAACAAAGTAAATGAACAAACAAAATAGAAACAACTCACACACAGAAACAAATTGATGGTTGCAAGATGGGAGGAGGTTTGGGGGATGGCTGGCAGAAGTGTGAGGCATTAAGAAGTACACGTTCCCAGTTATAAAAATACTCATGGGCATGTACAGCACAGCAGAGGATAGACAGTCACTAATATTGGGAGGTGTTAGATTTTTTGGGCTCAGCTCTTTGTAAAGTATATAAAACTCGAATTATTATGTTGTGCACCTGAAAATAATATTGTATGTCAAGTGCACTTAAAAATAAATTCATAAAAGAATCACAATGATATGTTAGCACACACATGTGCTCGGGTGTCTGTTATCAAAAAACAAAAAATAGCAAATTTTGGCAAGGATATGAACAAAGGAAACCCTTGTACACTGCAGGCAGTAATGTAAATTGGTTCTGTTATTATGGAACCAGCATGATAATTCTTCAGATCAACACAACTGGAACTTTCATATGAGATAGCAGTCCAACCTCTGGGTACAAATGCAAAATATCTGAAATGAGGATCTTGAAGAAATACCTTCCCTCCTATCTTCACTGTACCACTGTTCACAACAGGCAAGATACACAAAACATACAGATGATGACTGTCAGATCAATGGCTAAAGAACATGTGATATATATACACACACACACTGCAATATTGCTAGGCCTAAAAATGAAACACATCTTGCCATTTGCGACAGCACGGTAGAATGTGGAAGGCATCATGCTAAATAAAACAAGCCAGACACAAGATACTACATTATACACCTATATGATGAACGTAATATAGTCAAGCTCATAAAAGCTACATAGAAATGTGGTTGTCAGGGGTTGGGGGAAGGGAGGAACAAGGAGGTATCACTTAAAAGGTGAAAGTCTGGTTATGTACAGCAGGGCAACTACTAATGTATAAATGTTACTGTTAAAACATGTACTTTTTTTTAAAGTAGATCTTATGTAAAATGATCATAATAATGATGATGACGACAATAATACATAAAAGGAGGCATGATGAAAATTTTGGTTGGCAGGAATATGGCAGATTGTGAGAATGCTTTCATGGGTATTATCCTTATCTCCAAATTCATCAAATTTTATACATTTAAATATTTACAGCTTTTTTTTATGTCAATCATACCTCAATAAAGTGGTTTAGGGAAGTAATTAAAATTATATGAGAAGAACACTTGTGTAGGGAAACTGAAAGGTACTTTGGGAGCACATTAAAAAAAAGACCATTTAATCCAGACAACAGAAATTCTGCAAAGCATAATCAGTAAAAATAGGTAAACGTGGAAGATGAATTAGAAATTACATAGTCAGGGATGATATGAAAAGCTTCCTCCTGAAGAAAGTGCAGAATGCAAGCTTATGGGTGAGGGTGTGCATAGGGCTAATTGGGCAAAACACTCTTGATCCCTTGCTTCTGAAGGGAGCACAAGAGCCAGGGAAGTTTAACAATTAGCATAGAACAGCTGGCCAACCTCCATCATAAAGGGCCATGTGTCCCTTCATAAGCTTTCTGAAGTCTTCCCGGAATACAAAAGAGGAATCATTGAAAACTTCTGTGCAGCATGGTGACACTATCTGATTGTTCTTGAAAGTTCTTGTGTGTGTGTGTGTGTGTGTGTGTGTGTGTGTGTGTGTGTGCCCACACACATGCGTGCATGTTTTGTAGAGTAGGGATTCCATGAAAGAGGAACTAGAGCAACATAGGGAGATCATTTAGATGGGACTGATTCACTGACTACCCTAAGGTTTTGCTTAGCACAAGTGGGATTCTCAGGACTACTTACTTATACAGCTGCATCAAGTTAAAGTGTGAAGTCAATCTAAATGGTTTTGTAGATGAAATCTCCTCAAATCTGAGAAGGAATCTCCTCAAATATGAGGAGAAATCTCCTCAAATACCCTCAGAATCTCCCAGAATAATTTATATCTGCATTCAGTGACTTGAGAGCCACATGCCTTCCTCAAAATCCACCTTCCTAAGTCTCTGGGCATAATTCTGCCCTTAACTTTGTCCTTCTAATGTTGACCTCTAGGTACCTCTTGTCTGCATCAATTCCTGTCTTTTCTCAATGCATTTATATAACATGCGCACTGTAATGTCTCATTTTGATGATAACCTATGACAATTCCAGGCGGCCGTAGCTGAGCCTTGATCTAGTCCCCAATGTAAATGTCAGTTTGAAAGGTACAAGCCTCATGAAAAAAAATTCCTGAGTTGGTGTGAGGTACAAAATCACTAGCTGTGAGTGTAGAAGCAGTGGTTTAAAACTGTTAACATACAAAATAGCACCTGTTTGGAAGATGGAGAGTGGCCGTCAGTATACCATTTGTCCCACAGGTAAAGGGGAAGAGATGTTCTAAATGCATGCTCTCAAAAAGAAATCCTGCCAGTTTTACAGGTTCAAGAGAAAAAATGTTGTAGGGATTGTAGGGTTCTGTAGCACCATGTATTTATTTTTACCGTTGACTCAAAAACAATAAACCTAAATTAGGTAAAAAATGATACACATAATTTAAAATTATTGGACACAAATCAATCTCTTTCATTTAACTCAGGAACACACATTCCATCATTGTTCAAATCTATTTTTTTAAAAGATTAAGAAGTGATGTTTATAGAACTGCAATATTGCAGGCACTGATTTTATATCTTTCATGAATAGAATACTAAAATATATTTCACAGGCAATGCTCCTAAATTCAACAGCACCATTTAGGTGTGCTCTCTCTGGAAGAGAAAAAGGTTTCCATTTATTGCTTATTCTTTTAGAAAATCTGTTTTCAGGGGGTGGAAAGAACCTGTTACTGGAAATCCAAGTTGCACTTCCTGGACTATTTCCTGATTCAATTCCCCTTCACATGGTGGAAATTGGAAGCTGAAAATGAAGCAAACAAACAGCTGTGGTGCTTCCTGACAAACCTCTTAACTTGTTCTCAGGGAGTTTCATGTTTTAAATCCCATGTCCTTCCCATTACTGTCTCAGTACTGTCATTTTAGGACTATCAGCTTTGGTAATACATACACTCCTTCAGTCAACCACCATGCCGTTCTATTACCCACGTATGTGAAACATGAGGCACATGCAGTTTCACGTGTTCTTCTTTCTTGTAACACGTTTTCATGTAAGTGATGCTTTCGTAGCTTACCTGGTTTGTCTTGATCTAACAAAATCCAATAACACAGCACGATCTAAGAAAGTGGAGAAAAATGTTGAGATAAGGAGTGGTTGAAGTGCCTCAAGCCATATGCAGAGAAACAAAGCAAGATTTGAGAGAATTTCAAGTAAGAAAGTGCTACTGACATTAAAAAAAAAACTAGTACTTAGGAAAATAACACAGCATCATATGAAACGTTCAGTGTTGCGTGACACTGTATAAATAATTCTATGCCCTGCCGTGCACTCCACTGTGAGCCAATATTCCTGAATAGGAGATAATCACACGTGGGCTAAAGTCTCCCTCAGATCCCATCCTACCCACTGAGGAAGCAGAAGTGAGACACACACACACACACACTGCCTTCCCGGTGTCCAAGCTTTAGCAGGGTTGTATAGAGGAATGAGTAATTAGGGAGGAATATTCCAGTGTGAGAAGAGCTAAGGAAGAAGACCACACAGGAAACACCTTTGCCCAGAACACTGAGGATTCTTCTTTACCCCTTGGGCAGCTTCTGACCTCAATCAACATCCATAATCATTAACTCAAGGAAAACTGCACTTAGCATTCACCAGAGGGTATTTGATATTTCCTCATGTTCTGCTGTAACCAAGCACAGTTCAGAACAAAGTGTCTCAGGAAGACATTTAAAATATTAAAACACCCTTCGAATTAAATAATAAGGAAGATCACTTTATTTGCTAAGTATTCGTCTTATTTGTGCTAATTAGCAGATGCTACACTTCCTTAATCATGTGTTATTTCCATTTCAAATAGCAACGGGGTGACATTGGGGATGATATACCCAGAACCTTTAGCACCCTGCCAGGCGTATTTAAATATGGAACTTACATCATTGAACTTGGAATCACTTTGCCATCATATCCATCACTATAAAATGAGAGGACACAGTTCGTAGCCCAAGCAACCAAATGTGCTTTCTTACTTTATATTTACTCCCCATATATAGGAAAATATTCATATTCTACATCTGCTCCAAAGAAGGTAGAGACCTTGGGTTGACTCCATTTATTAGTAAAATGATGAGAATTCACAGAAGGAATGATTTAACAGTAAATTATACTCCAAGAGCAAGAACTCTGAGATCAGTCATAAGCCTTACAATGTACATGGTGCCTATTCTGAAGTAAATAACATTACATCACTTATCCTCCTGCATGGGAGTGTGCTTTTTGTGGATTCTACCAAAGGCATCCGTGTGTTTCGGAGTACATGTGATTACAAAGGGAAAGGAATTGTAAAACAGCTTTTTAGAGTACTTAGCAAGGCAAATAGGCTAGAAAATCAGACTTCGTCTTTATCTCTTTAGCATACCAAGGGGCAGGCCTGGTCCACTGGGTCTCCATTTAAGTAATAAATGGTTCTGTTTACAAACGGAAAATTAAAGAGAAAATAAATCAAATTTTCCTTTTCTCAGCCCTCCTTAGGGCCAATGAACTGAGTGCACTGAGGCAGAAGGAAAATCAAACATCATGGGGGACCAACATCTCCCTGTCTCCCCCACCTCCCCCCACCCCTGCTTCTATGGATTTGACTTTTTTAGATTCCACATTTAAGTGAGATCATGCTGGATTTTTATTCTCGCTGTGCCCAGCATTTCCACTGTGTAAATATATAACAAATCATCATGTGGTACCTTAGATATACAATCTTTATTTCAAAATCTAAGATTTTATTAAGGTATTTTTAGAGCCAGAGGATGGGAGAGATACATCAGTGTCTGAGAGAAACACAGGTCAGCGGACTTGGGTGCACCGCGCCACCTGGGGTCCTAGCCCGCAACCCAGGCGTGTGCCCTAAGCCCAAGTCAAACGGGTAACATTTCTGTTTGAAGGCCAGCACTGAATACACTGAGCCACAGAAGCCAGGCCTTCAATTTTTTTAAACAAGACATTATATAGGAACATGAGCTCCCTCTTTATTCTCACAAAATCTAAGTTTTCATTTGAAATGAGATTTAGAAATATTCTGCTTCTTGAGTCCCACAGATTTTTATACCCAAAGTAGGCACATCAGGCTTGTCTATTCTTTGAATTCCTAACCACTAATAAAAATAGCCAATATTCATAAAGTACTTCTGGACGGGCACTGTTATTAGTGCTTAAAATACCTTAAGGCATCTACTCCTCACAACGATCATGTTGGGAAGGTACTAACTGTATCCCCAACTTGGCAGATGAAAAGAATGGGGCACAGAGACATATAGTGGGTTGCCCACGGCCACAGTTAGTAAATGGAAGGCTGGACTTTAAAACTCCATCTCACTCACATTGTCCCTTAATTACTATCAGCTGTCGTTATTTTTATTTCTAGGGTTAGTTTTTTTCCATCCGGTAAGAGGCATGCCTCGCACATTTCCTAACAAGTACTCAAACCTCTTCAGTTTTTCAGGTTTCATCTTTTTTTTTTTACCACCCATATTGCACATCAAAGTGCTATTGTGACACATTCAGTTTTGGGACTTGAGTGATTACATCTGAAATGTCTAATATCACCTTACTTACACAGAACACCCTACATCAGTTTAGCCTGCATGCAAGAAGGTGAGTCTACTCTCAAACGCTGGTATAAAAAAATGAAATACTGACCTTGACAGTGAGAAGATAATGCAGTGCAGAGATTGGACAGACTGCTAAAATGCTTGGCAACATCCAGTGCTATGAAGAGGATATTTGGTTGTTTATATAAGTTCTTATCACTAAGAACTCAGAACTCAATTAAAGGGTATAGAAAAAACACCTATGCAGACCATGAGTTTTTCTCCCTTAAAGGGACAAGAGCAAGACCAAAGCAAGGAAAATACATGCAATGCAGGACGTACACAAGGGGACAGACACTAACAGAAGTCTTTGGAGGGCAAGACTCCTGAAGAGTTATTCAAATATCCCTTAATGAGAAAGAATTATACATGACAAGAAGGACTTGTTTACCCTGTGTAGAATTTGTGGCATATATTCCTTACTTTAAACTGAACAGAACTTTTATAGTCTACAGCGGGGTTGTACTCCTTCACAGTGTACTTTTATTGGGGAGAGTGCTTATGAAGAACGAAGTTCAAAAGGACACAGAAATTATGTTAAGTATAAATAAAATGGACAGGAGGGGCAGCCCCTGCTGTAAGGGTGAAGTCAATTGCTAAGTTGCAGTGAGAACAAACCCAAGTAAGCCATGCCCCTTTTAGAATATGTTCCTTCATCAGGAAATGTAACCTACTATCCTGATATTCAGTATGTATCAATCAGTGCTTGACGTACAGACTGTAAGGAGCCCCTTGCTGGACCTTTTATGGGAGCTTACTCCTCTGGGCTTTGCTGTAACAATGTTGTCAGACACAACTTGCAATGGAAATTGTGCTTGGAACTCAGGTCTCTTTCTTACCATGTCCAGTTGCCAAGAGACATTTAAGCAACAAGAAAAAAAGCTGACATTATTTCTTCATTTCAGCAGACAATAATGAGCTACATTTTTACTTAAAAATGATGATGTATCCCATGCATTGATTAACAAATGACCCTTTCTGTTCGCACAATGGCAATGCTGTGGGCCCAGATGAGAAACGATGAGACGGACAGAAATGGGTTTCATGCCTTGCCCAAGGCCATTATGTATGTCAATGACAGCCATTCCTTTGACATTTTGCCATAAGCTGAGTCTCCAAAGACACATTTCTGATCTTTACTAATAACAGAGTTGCTAAAGAAACACTGTGCCTATTTCAAGATACTGAAACAATTCCAACACAAAAAATTTTTTTCCAGGGTCTGACATCTCTATTTAGATCATGCAAATTCATGGTTTTTCTTATAATGTGTTAATCAACATTTGGCGGCATGACATTTCCTAATATATACATCAATTTTGTGACCATGGAAAGGCATGGAGTGTATTTTTCATACTAATCACTCCATAGGTGCAGCATTTAGAATTCCTTCCTGTTTTAGAGAAGCGGGGTGAGACTTTTGCTGAACTTCTATCAAACAATAATGTCATCTAAGATATTTAGTTCAGCGGCTAGATTGATGTACAAGTGAGGCTAGCACGCTGGATACAATCGTTCTAAAGTTCAGTTAATTTCACAATCATCACAAAGAACTCACCAAGTCAGCTGGGAGCTTTTAAGACAAACAATCCCACGCATCACCCTTAACCAAGTAAATCAGAATCTGTACTGGAAGAGCCTAGGGAAGCTGTGTACTTACAAACGAGGTTTCTATCAGCAGATCCCTAAATGTTTCTTGTTTGCTATGAGGATCCCACATGGGAAATGCCAACAATCCTTGCTACTGAGAAATCAATGATTAAGTCTGAATTTTGACTATGGGAAGAGACTAAGGAAACCTCTTCATGGGAAAGGCAGGCAATCACCCTTCCTTTCTCCAAAGACTACAGTGTCGTGGTTCTGAGCATAGACTCCGGCACCTGACGAGCTGAGAGCAGAGTCTGGATTTGAACCTTTGCCACAGTGTCTGCATCTAGAGAAGGGAGATGATGATAGTGCCTATTACCCATGGTTGTTATCTGTCTTCCATTACAAGTTATTTATACATTCGAAGTACTTCAAAAACAATAGGTACTATTGTAGAGTGTTCATCCTTTCTTTAATGTTTTGCACTGACATTCAATTACACTTGTCCCCATAGCCTTCATTCTTTCAGAAGGCTTTTGTGTTATATATCCGACAGGATAGGGTGCGTCTATCACCCCACCTATTGAGACACCAGAACCTACACACATAAGAGAGTAAATGATTTTTTTCCATGTTCTTCTGAAGTTGCATGGAAGAGCTGGAAGTAAAGTCAAACCTCATGCCATCAAGCATCCTCCTCTAATGATTACAAGTCCCAGTTCAATACCCTCTTGGACTGAGTTATCACTGTGTTGATGACAGCCCAGAAGAAATTCAGTTCTTTACTACTTAACTTTTCAAAAGTACATGCAGACAACAGTTAAAACCAAATGCTAAAGCTTCATAGGGCAAGTCTCACTAATTTGCAGAATTCAGCTATACAGCAATACAAAGTCCCCACCCACGTTAAACTCAAAAAATACTTCCCACCCTCATTTTGTGAAATAAAATAAAATAAAATAAAATAAAATAAAATAAAATCACTGTTATCAATCTACTGTTGTGTGACATCAACAACTTCTGTGATGATGAGAGAGTTGGCCGACATCATAAGCAAAAGGTCTTATGACTTCAAATATGTCAAGAACCTGGAAGCAGAAAACTCTAAGAAACAGATGGTGACGACTTTTAAACAGAGACATTTGTAAAAGAAATATAAATTAACACCTTCCTTAGAACTATACACCGCAGCAAGTTGACACTAGTGCCCTCAGCATTCTGCTGCTGACACCGCAACCAATGCCCATGCCTATTTTACACCATCCAAAACTTGGCTACGTGCAAAGTGGGGTTTGTACAATTCCATTTTGTTCTGTGTGAATGGAGTCATACGGCAGCACAATAACTGGTCAGCCAACTACAGACCTCTCTCAGACTCACTCTATTGTCAACCCAGTGCTCCCGAGGGCACTGAAAACACTGAATGTACCACATACAGACTTTCTGCACAATGAAGCGGGGATCTGTCAGGCAAGAGGCCATCATGGGCCTGTGCCACAGGCCTGGAATGCTGAGCAATAAAGGCTGAAGAAAGTTACTGATTCACTTCATTTCTGGATACTTCAAAGAAAACTCAATCTAGTTAATTCAGATTAATTAAGATGTTATAATTAGCAAAAAAAAAAAAAAAAAGTACAGACTAGTATGTTTTCCCTCCAGCTGTACATGGCGGAGATCTAACCAAAGAGAATCAGAATCTAAGTTTTAAAAAAACAACTTTTTGAACTGTCTACAGCAGGGGTGTCAAACTCACTTTCACCAGGGGCCACATCAGCCCCAAGGCTGCCTTCAAAGGGCCAAATGTCACTTTAGGACTGTATACATGTAACTGCTCCTCTATCGTTAGGTGAGAGCTCAGCGCTGCTGAGATTCCGCTTGAAAGCCTTGTGTTTTCCACCTGTAGTATATAGCATACCATGTCTACGCCTTCAATCTTTTTTTAAATTTGTGTTTTTTAATGATTTTATTTATTTATTTCTAAAGAGAGAGGAAGAGGGGGAGAGCAACATCAGTGTGTGGTTGCATCTTACATGCACCCAAATGGGGACCAGGCCCGCAACCCAGGCATGTGCCCTGACTGGGAATGAAACCCGCAACCTTTTGCCTCCATCCACTGAGCCACACCAGCTGGGACTGCATCTTCACTCTTACATAACTGAATTATAAGTCAACATTAATAACTTTGTGTCATTATCGCTCAATTTTCAATTCCTTTATCTAGAAGGGAATGTTCTTATTAAATATTATGTTTAAAATATAAACATGAAAACATTTCCCTTACAGCTTGTGCACACACGGGACACTTACAAATGCAATACCAGAAGCAGCAGCAACGTACACAGCAGTGAACCACAGCTAAGGACTGAAGACTGATCAACGTTAACCAGATATAAAAAGATGAGACATAGGAAAAAGCTTCGTTTGTTACAGATGAATATGCCTAAAAGATTGATGTTAAAAAAAAAACTAAGCTTATCCTCACACACCATTTACATACTTCCACTGACAGTCTTCAAAGGGCTAACTGGATCAAACAGAATATGAGTAAAAGGAAATGGAACTCATTATTTTGTTCAAAGGAAGTGCAGAGTAAATAATACTAAAGGCATATATATTGGTGCTCAGTCTAAAAAGAAAGTATCATCTAATTATGCTACTAAGATATGAGGGGAGGGTTAGGGTATGAAGGGGAAAGCAGCCACCTGTGGTCCACTGTCGCTTTTCTGCCACTAGGAGAAGTGTACCAGAACTGAAAGTCCAGGGTCTGTCAGAAGTAACACTCATTTGAGTGTGGTTGGCAGAGTTATAAATGGGTGTAATAATGTATAGTTTTAATTTGAACATTTCACCTAAAATGTCCTGTGCTGTGCTTGAGTGTGATATTGTTATGTTACAGAATTACATGCTTAAGATTTTATAATAAAAAAGGGGCACTATCTATTGCCTGACCCTGTGGAAAGAAACAATACAGGTATTCACCAGATCTATCAGCCAGGTAGCCAGCAACACCTTTTCCACCCCAAGGCGAAGTAAATTCACACATTTGAGAGCAAGGCAGAATGAACTGAACATTCCAGTGCTGCAATGGAGGTTACAGAAAAGAAAATGCTCCACCTCAAGCAACAAATTTCTGTAGAGGAACGTTTTCGAAGACTGCAATCCAATCTGTAAATTGGTTTCTGTGATTCAGATCTTTGATTTGTAAATCACAGAATTACCCCAGGCCAAATCAGTTAATATATCCGAGTGCCTGCTCCCTGAAATAGTGTGCAGGGTGAGTGTGCTTGTAGTATGAGGTATCAACAAGGAACTTAGAAAAGGGTCCCACTGCCGGACACTTATAAACCAAGACTGTGTAAAACAACATGAAGGCAAAGCACATACACATGTTTTTAATAGAACTGAACCTTTTGAAGCACGAGTTACAAATGAACATGGGAATAAACGATAGCTCCGAAAGAGCCCAAAACACATGTAACTGTTAAGTATTTGAGTGGCCAGAAGCCACCATGGACCTCTACAGAAGCTTTCCACCATGACCCCAGTCATGAGGAAGGAAACAATGTAATGTGTTTGCATTACTCTGCATCTTGAACAGTAAGAATTGGATGGTTAGTAATATGTCACTAGTACTATCTCATTCAGGCCTTACAGTCACATTGTAGGGAGGTAAATGGTATCATCCTGAATTATCTCAGATGGCTCAGTGTAAACAAAAAAGGGAGGCAAAAAAAAAAAATACAAACAGAAATGGCAGCTGGAAAGACTCAACCAGCCATTGCTAGTTGTGAGAATGGAAAGGGGCCTCAGAGGAAAAGGGGATGGGGGTCGAGGGCCGGAAGAGGCCGGCCAGAGAGCACACATGTACATATGCACAGCCCAAGGACACAAGACAACAATGTGGTGACAAGGGAGAAGGAAAGGAGTACTGGGAAGGAGGAGGAAAACAGGGACCTCTGTAATGGTGTCAACAATAAAATACCCATATTTTGCAGTGTCTGGTGTGCACTTTTTCCCCCAAATTTTTGAGGGAAAAAATGACGATGCACATTACACATTCAGGGTAACACCGAAACACCTTGTATCTGTTCTTGTGTTTTGTAACTATTTGTTACCAAAAATGTCTTGTACCATAATATGTTGACATATAAATGCTAAAACTCCCTTATAAGAAACAAGTTATCTAAATATAAGTCAACAGACAACTGGATTAAAAATGCAATTCCCTTCTTTATGTTTCACATAGAGAGAAACATCTATGTGAGAAACATCATTCTTTGCCTGTTGTACTAGCCCCAACCACAGAAGGAAACCACAACCTAAGAATGCACTTTAACCAGGGATCATACCAGGGATCAAACCTAGTGCCCATACTCTGTGCCCTCCATATGTGCCTTAATCAGAGATGAAACCCTTCTGAGATCTCTGGGTCACACTGGAAGAAGGGTTGCCTTGGGCCACACATTACATACACAAACACTAATGAAAATTGATGAGTTAAAAAAAAAAAGAAGGCTTTTAGGTAAATTATGATTTTTGTGTTGCACCACATTCATAGCCATCCTGGGCCCCATGAAGCCCAAGGGTTGGACACGCCCGCACTGTATGTAAGGGATGATGCTACAAGCAACTGATCTACCCAAGCACGGCTTCTACCTAACTGTCATTGTATATTTTTATATATTCTTGATGCAAATGTTTTGTAGGACATATGGTTCAATTATTTTAGCCCACTGTTTGACTTACTTTCTCATTGCATTAATACTGCTTTTGATTGATGCCAATTTTAATTTTTCTTAAGTGTAGATTATAATCATGTAATTTTTTAATGATTTTTGCTTCTTGTATTCTAAGAAATATTTGTTTGTCCAAAGTGGCAAAGATATATCCTTAAAAAAGTTTTTCTTCTAGGACCTTTTTAAGAGGCATCTAACTCTCCCCTTTATTATGTTTGTGACTGATTTCAAGTTAATGTCTATGGTGTCCAGTATGGGTAATAATTTGTTCCATATTCAGTTGTTCCTGCACCATGCCTTCAAAATACTTACCTAGTCCTATCCAGTTGCATTGGTATCTTTGTCAGCAAACAACTGGCCATACATGTCTGAGTCTTTTCCCAGATTCTCCTTTCCTTTTTACTAAGTAAAGTCAATACTTAACTACTACTACTGCTACTATGGATTTGTAGTAAGTCTTAAAGTCAAGTAGCATAAATCCTCTAACTCTGTAATTTTGTAAGCTTGTTTTAGGCATTCTATGCTTTCTACAACATTCACACATAAACTGTGCATATCCATGTGCAGATTATGTTTAAAATTAATGCAAGTGGTATTAGTTAATATGAAAATAAATACATGTACATGTACAAGAATAGGAGGATAGAAGGGCACAATAATCATTACAATAGCTATTTCTACCTAAATGGATGAAAAAATTGAATACAATTCCAACTAACAAAAGTAAATCTCCAGTTCTGCAAACTAATTTAAAGTTCAGATAAAAACATTTGAAGGATAGCTGAGGTTATTCTAAAAAACAAATCATACAGACTATCCCTATCAGGTACTGGGTTGTACACATCATAAAATTAAAGTACAATAGTTCTGACACATAGACAAAGGATAAGACCGTGAGAAACAAAAAAGATAATCTAGCAATAGACCTAACAATATATGGGATCTTAATTGAAAACAAACAAGCAAAGAAACAAGCAAACACATGGTCTAGAGGCCAAACACAGGATCACACAATGAAACTGCTGTTTTCTTTTTTAAAAAAACTTTTCAAGTTATGAGATATAACTGATGTACAACATCATGTAAGCTTAAGGTATACAATGTGATGATTTTAGATGAGTTGATGAACACATATCATAAAATATATAAAGAAACAGAAGTCCAGTTAGAAACCTTACATATATGGTCAAAACATATTTTACAAGGGAGCCAAGTATAATCAATGGGGGAAAAATAATCTTTTCAATAAACGATGCTGGGAAAATTGGAAAGCCACATGCAAAAGAATGAAATTGGACCCGTCTTACACTATTCTCAAAAAATTAACTCAAACTGGTGTGAAGACTTAAATACAAGAACTGAAATATGAAGGGAAAAAAACACTCCTTCAGATTGGTCTTGGCAATAACGTTTTGGATATGACAGCAAAAGCATTAAGTCTCAAAAGGAAAAATAGGCAGAACTACAAAGTTCATGTATAGCAAAAGAAACAGTCAACAAAATGAAAAAAAATCAACCTGTGGAATTGGAGAAAATATTTGCAAATTATGTACCTGACAAGAGTTGATGTACAAAATATATAAACAACTCATATAACACAATAGGAAAAAATAATAATTCAATTTTAAAATCAGAAAAGGACCAGAATAGGTATTTTCCTAAAGAAAATATACAAATGTTCAAAATGTACATGAAAAAGATGATCAATCTAACTAATCATGGCAAAAATAAAAACCACAATGTGCTCACCCTGCACCCGTTAGCACGGTTATCAGCAACAAGACAAGACTTAACAAGTGCGGAACAAAATGGAGAAACTGCTATGTTTGCAATCTCAGCTATGCCAATTACGAACAGCTTCTCTATTTTGACCACTGATCTATTTTTTATTGCAAACCAGTAAGAATAGATCTCTTGACTTATGGCGTGACAATTAATTGTCCAAAAATGAGAAGTCAACTCCAGATACATTAAAGATACATGTTTTTTTAATGTTTTGCAATAATATGGTGATTAACAGAATAAAAGTAAGCATAGGGGAAAATATAAGGTAATGTGAGGGTTGGGGGGAGGGGCCAGTGATGAAGGCGACTTCGCTTGTGGTGAATGGACTACATACTACACAGATGCTGGATTACAGAATTGTACACTTGGAGGCTACAATTTTATAAACCAATGTCACCCCAACAAACTTATAAAACAATAAAACAATTGAACAATAGAATAAAGTACAGGGTTTCTGATCAGAATGGAATTCTTAAGGAAAATGGAAACAGCATAAAATTCACTGGTGAAATTTACATGGGATATAACCATGGTTATGTATGAAAATAAACACTATAACAAAGTTAAGAGAAAAGCAATAGTCTTGGATATGATATTCACATAACCTAGGAAATATAAGGACTCAAAATGTTATGAAAAATGCCTATAAATCACAAAGAAAAAGACAACCCAATAGGCAAATGAGTCAAGGATGTGGGTATGCGATCCACACAACTCACAGACGTGGAAATGACAATTAAACAACTGTGAGATACTAGTTCACACATTCTATACGTCACTGGCTCTCTGATAAATTCAAGGGTCTAAAGGCATTTTTTTCAAGGATGTAAAGAAATGCCAAATCTCATACAGTGCTGGTAGGTTTTGTTCTTCATAGAAGAATACTTAAAACAATGCAAAACTGAGGAATCTGGAAAGATTATGTCAGTTGCACTATTTTGTTTGTTATTATGCTACTTTAATTAAGTAAAAATGTTGAGATAGGAACTAAAATGAAATGTAAGGAAGAGTAGTTCTTGATTTTGCCATAATGGAGTAATGGGAACCAGCCTTGATTTACTTTCTCATTCAACTCTCTCTCTCATTTAAACAACTAAAAAACAAGACAAAATGGGTATATCTGTGTAAGTTTGTATAAAATGCACAGTATACTTTGTAGTGATAGATAGGAAATGACTGATTGCCTAGGGATGGAAAACAGCTGTAGCACAGCATAAAGTCTCGAGAAAACTCACAAGAATGAAAATTTTGGTTATCTTGATGGTGGCGATAGTTGCACAGCATCAACGTGTATACTATAAATTATTGCAATTCTGTTCATTATAGCCCAGTTATGTTATTTTTAAAAACCAACGGGTAAGCTGTTTGACTTTACCCTTTCTATATATTCAATCCTTAATGTTGCAAAACAAGGAAATACAAATACTATGTACCTTTTAGGTACATTATGAGTTAAAATTTAGGCAGTATACATTACTCACTTAGAAACATATCTGAGATATAGTTAAGTGCTCAATTTTTTCTTCTACTATTACTACATGCAAGGTATTGGTACAAATATTATCTCCTGTAATCTCAATTTATCTTACTGATATGCTCATTGACAGAAGATCAAAACCCGAAAATATAGACTTATGCAAACCCATGTGACTATAAACCCCTTACTAGTCACCACTGATGTCCTATTGTGTACTAAGTTTAACTTTAATGTAATTATTTTAAATTTATGAAAAAATTTTATTTTTGAGGGAGCCAGGAAGACAGGAAGAAAGACAGGGGGGAAAAACATCTAAGTGTGAAAAAAACTGCAACCCAAGGAAGGTACACCTTGACCAGGAATGGAACTGGCTACCCTTTGCTTTGCAGAATGACACCCAACCCACTGAGCCACACCAGGAAGATTCTTTTGTTAAATTTAATAACAAAATAGGTATTTGCCCCTGGCTGGTGTGGCTCAGTAAATTCAGTGCCAGCCTGTGAACGAAAGGGTCCCAGGTTTGATTCCCAGTCTAAGGAACATGTCTGGGTTATGAGCCAGGTCCCCCCACTAGGGGGCACTCGAGAGGCAACAACACACTGATGTTTCCTTCCTTCTTTCTCCCCCTCTCTAAAAAATAAAGTCCTTTTCAAAATTTTTTAAAATAGATTTGATTCTTTATGCTATGTTAATGCTACTTTATTTTAAAAATTGTTTGGCTCTCATATACACATAAATCTTACTCTTACTTGACTCCTGTATCCAGCAACTTAGCAAAACTTCTGCATTATATCTAATTGTTTGTTGATTCATTTGACTTTTCAATTATGTAATCAAGATGACTTGCAATAATGACAGCTTTATTTCTTCTATCCTTTTCTCATTCCTGATCTCAGGAGGGAACACTATAATTTCTTCTGACTACCACACTGGCACTCTCCTGCTGTGCGGAACATCCTTAATAGCCAAAATCTGCAAGCCCCACATTTCCAGTTTCCACACGCAGCCCCTGGTCACAAAACACACTGGACAGATATTCTTACCTTGAAACCCAGCGAAGTCCTGACACTGCAGGGATGGGAAATGAAAGCGCTCCCCTCTATCTCAAGCCCTCCAAGTCTGTTTAGGGTGTTTTCCTCTCTAAAATGATTTCCTAAATCCAAATAGTCCTTGTCACTGAATGCCTGCTTACTGGTGAAATTAGGTTTTATGCACATGTATTTACTCCCGCACATCACTAACATACAATATCTCACATGACATAATATTTGGATTTCAAAAGAAGTTTTAAGTCAAGTCCTGTGACAATTTACCTAATCCCCAATTACTGTTTTACAAGTCAAAATTCACAAACAAGGTAATCTACCAAATATTTTCCTTCTTTTTTTTTTTTTTTTTTACAATAAATTTCTTGCTGTCTTATCATACTCACTGGTCATTCCTTTCTATCTGAACTTAGTGAAAAGGTACTTCCTCTCTTCTAACAAAGATGTAACCTTTATCTGCCCATGTCCAGTACAGTACATGTACAGTACAGGTTTCAAGAGTTCAGGTTCTGCAATTGTTGAGATCTCAGTTTGGAATACAGTTATACCAGCTATTACTTGACAAACCTACTTGATCTTTCAGTGACTCGGTTTCCTTACTGCAAAAGGAATTACTGAGAAGCTTGAACAAATTAATAAAAATTAAGTGACGACCATAAAGTACCCCAAAGAGCCTCAGCAATTTTGAGCAAGAACAAAGGAGGATCACAATACCTGATATTAAACTATACTACAGGGCCACTGTAATCAAAACAGCCTGGTACTGATATAAGTAACATAGATCGATGGAACAGAATAGAGAGCCCAGACGTAATCCCAAGTCTCTAGGGTCAATTAACATTTGACAAAGGGGACAGGAGCATAAAATAGAGTAAAAAGACCTTCCTCAAGAAATGGTGTTGGTGTTGGGAGATCTGGACAGCTACATACAAAAAACATACACACACACACAAAAACAAAACCACACAAAAACCAAAAAACGAAACTCAACCACCCAGTTACCACATACACAAAAATAAACTAAAGATGAATGAAAAAATTTTAAGTCATGATACCATAAAAATACTAAAGGAGAACATAGGCAAGAAAATTTCTGATATTCCGTGCAGCAATATTTTCATAGATTATGTCCCGTAAAGCAAGGGACATAAAGGAAAGAATAAACAAGTGGGACTTCATCAAGTTAAAAAGCGTTGCACAGGTAAGGAAAACATCAGCAAAATGAAAAGGGAACCAACCATATTGGAAAATACATTTCCCAATGATACCTCAAACAAAGGTTTGATCTCCAAAATATATAAAGAACTCACACGACTCCACTCCAGGAAGACAAATGACCCAATTAAAAAAATGGGGAAAGGACCTAAACAGACACTTCTCCATGGAGGAAATACAGAGTGCCCACAGAAATATGAAAGGATGGTCAGCATCACTAGCCATCAGAGAGATGCAAATTAAAACCACAATGAGATACCACTTCTCACCACTCAGAATGGCAGTAAATGAACAAATAAGTGCTGGTGAAATTGTGGAGAAAAAGGGAACCCTAGTAGACTATTGGTGGAATTTGCAGACTGGTAAAGCCACTGTGGAAAACAGTATGGAATTTCCTCAGAAAACTAAAAATCGAACTGCCTTTTGACCTAGCAGTTCCACTGCTGGGATCATACCCTAAGAACCCCGAAACACCAATTCAAAAGTACCTATGCACCCCAATGTTCACAGCAGCACCATTTACAATAGCCAAGTGCTGGAAGCAACCTAAATGCCCATCAGTAAATGAGTGGATCAAAAAACTTTGGTACATTTACACAATGGAACACTATGCAGCAGAAAGAAAGAAGGAACTCCTAGCCTTTTGTAACAGCATGGATGCAACTGGAGAGTACAATGTTAACTAAAATAAGCCAGGTGGTGAAAGACAAATACCCTATTATCTCATCTATAAGTAGAACCTAATCTACGGGAGGGAACAAGCAAAATAGAACCAGAGACAGAACAAACTGGCAATAGGGTTGTGGGGCGAGGAACACAGGGAAAGAAGTATAAGGGTCAAATGACGGTACATGTATGAAGGACCCATGAACAAAGACAATGGGGGAGGGGGGGGAGTAAGACAGGATTAAATAATGGGGACAACTATAATTGAACAAAAATTTTAAAAAGAAAAAAATTACATAATAAATTATTACCTGGGCATTTAAAAACAATTTTATTTTGTTAATTAAGTGATCAGCCCTGGATGGTATAGCTGACTAGACTGAGTGCAGGCTGTGAACCAAAGGGTCACCGGTTCGATTCCCAGTCAGGACATATGTGTGGCTTGTGGGCCAGGCTCTGGTCAGGGTCACATGAAAAGCAACCACACACTGATGTTTCTCTCCCTCCCTTCCACTCTCTCTCTAAAAAAAAAAAAAAAAAAAAAAAAAAAAATGAATAAATAAAATCTTAAAAAAAAATAAAAAGTGATCAAAACAGTGTGTGGTACATGGTAAGTACTTAAATATTCTTCATTATTATCACTAAAATTAAAAATGCATAAAGATGTAGACATGGACAACACGGTGTGATTGCTGGGGAAGCAGGGTTTATGTGGACTAAATGGTATTGGCAAAAATGTAATAAAATTATGTATTTGTAAGAAATTTCATAAAGTGATCTCTGAAAACATTTTTGGATAGGAGATACAAGTAGAAAGACTAACTAGAAGGTAGGCACTTTAGAACAAATGTCGTTATTCACGTTCTTTCAGTGGTTTTTTCTTAAAGATTTTATTTATTTATTTTTAGAGAGGGAAGGGAGGGAGATAGAGAGAGAGAGAGAAACATCAATGTGGGGTTGCTGGGAGTCATGGCCTGCAACCCAGGCATGTGCCCTGACTGGGAATCGAACCTGCGACACTTGGGTTCACAGCCCGCGCTCAATCCACTGAGCTATGCCAGCCAGGGCCAAGCATTGTTTTGATGAATGGCAACCATGTTTATTTCAATCAATAGCTTAAGGTTATAGAATGGAAATGGAAGATATGTGCTATAGCAACCTCTAAAAAATGCCTGCTATATAATGTATTAGTTCTATATTCTATCTTTTAAGAAATTATGTTGGCAATTAGAAATTCCTAAGACTGTGATCCCATGAAATATTCATGAACATCTCCCGTATCTTAAATAGAAACAGACGTGACAAGGACTTGCCACGCTACTTGCATTTGC
This sequence comes from Phyllostomus hastatus, assembly GCF_019186645.2. Classification (NCBI taxonomy): domain Eukaryota; kingdom Metazoa; phylum Chordata; class Mammalia; order Chiroptera; family Phyllostomidae; genus Phyllostomus; species Phyllostomus hastatus. Next base: position 2,748,459 of record NW_025333841.1, on the reverse strand, counting down.
TGAAAAGGATGTATATTGTTGGGTAAAATGGCACAAAAACAGTGCCACTCTTTAAATAATGTGCACATCTTACTCCACTGTGTAAACCTGGTATTGGTATCAGAGCTTAAAATATATACATAATCATTGAAGTAATGTCACTTTGGGATAGCTGATCATTAACGACTATAATTGTATAATACCCATACTGGAAATGAAAGTATAGGAAAGACATACTCATACAAAAATCCTAAAACATATAATGACATTTCTGAATACTTATGCATGTTAGAATTAGGATCAGTGAAAACCTAATCTTCTGTTTACACATCTTTGTTCGTTAAAAATTTATGTGTTGCATTTAACCTTGCAGTGGGTGAAACGTCAGTATGGGACCAGGAACCGAATTATTTTCCCGACATATTTTCCATGATATGGTTCATGCCATAACCTGTGGATTTGTCTATGCAACCTCATCCCCATCCTTGGGCAAACAACTCTGAGCTGAAATATTAGTTAGAATGGATAAGCAGTAGAGTTTCACATGCCAATCTGATAATTACGAGTATGGTTATAAAGATAGAATTTTGTTTTGTCAGCATTGAAAGATAAAATCTTTTCCATACAGTATGTTACTGGGGACACACACATACATTCATACATGGCCAATGCAGACACATCCTTTCCTGGGAACAGTGTACCATTCCAATGAAAACACACACATGGTATAACATGTGAAGGTCAAGTCTCATTCTAATGTCACTCTTGAAATCCTTTCTAATGACATTTTGAATGTGTATAATGCAGTGTATTATGATATGCAAATAATGGGAAACCACAGCTTTTTAAGGACAATTACAATCCCAAAAGGCAAATTCAAACTAAGTAGTATTAGAGGTCACTGTGAAGTAATGAGGGTGTGTTAATGATATCATTCATACACTGTGGGTTGTAGACAAATTTTTCAAAATGCACATTTTAAAAATTGATAATTTCCAATTAAGTTCTCATTATCTCGGTAGTATTGCTAAAATATTTAGACGATAGTTCATTGCAATATGATTATTGTAATATCCACTGTTGTGAAAGGATTAGTAGTTTCTAGAGAACACACTTTTTTGGGTTGTCCTTTTAGAGTAGGTCTTATATATCAACGTTACCAAAAGGAAAAGAATAAGAAAAAAGACATGTTGCACATGTGAATATTTCTCCATTTATTTTAAGTAATGAGGACTCAAGTTTATATTTGTCTAGTTTCACTTGTTAAAAACTTATTTTTGGAATAGGCAAGCCAGGGTTGGTATTTATTAAAATGCAGCAATACAAATAAATATGTGTACGAAAACCACCAGTCTAAGAGCTTCGTTCTAAAGCAGAGTATTTATCAAACATTCATTATGTGTTCTTTACAGTTCCCTATTTTTAAAAAAACATATAACAAGTATTGAAGATGTATTGTAAAATATTAGACCTAACAATGTGATCTGATATATGAGTGTCTACTATTCAAGGTTTTGTGGAAATCATGTTAATTATTTTTAAGCATGACAACATGACTATAATACAGTTAGTAGCATTGTTTCATAAGTGAGAATTCAGTCTTGGGTTGCCCTGATTTGAAACCACTGAAAGAGCCCTGGCTGGCATAGCTCAGTGGATTGAGCGCGGGCTGTGAACCAAAGTGTCGCAGGTTCGATTCCCAGTCAGGGTACATGCCTGGGTTGCAGGCCATGACCCCCAGCAACCACACACTGATGTTTCTCTCTCTCTTTTTCTCCCTCCCTTCCCTCTCTAAAAATAAATAAAATCTTAAAAAAAAAAACAGTGTTTGAATATCCACTATGTACCAAATATTTTTCTAAGAGGCGAGGATTGAAACAAGTAATGGATACAGTCACAAGTTTTGGAGTTTTAACTATCAGAGTTGAAATTTCATTACTTTAAAATATTTTATGTATAATCAAACATTTCTAAGTCATGAGATGTTATATCAATTATACTTTGTCTCCACTGGGGATGGAATACCCCCTAAATGAGGTTAGGACAAATTATCTACAAGGAAATGAAATTATAGAGTGTAACATTTCTTTCCATTCTTAAGGTTTTGAAATGTTGGATAGATTTAAAACTGTTTCTTCATCTGACTCCTGCTCTGTGCCAGTGCCTATCTTGGTCTTATCCCTCCCCCTCACTAGTACTGCTACAAGCTTCGGCGTGTTTCACTCATTCTTGAGACTTACAATTTGGCCAGATGTTTCCTCGCTTGTCTTGAAGACTCTGGGCTAGAGTTCAATCCAGACTTCAAACTTAGTAATGTCCTCCAGGAAATACACTAGCAACTCAATATAAAAAGGTTCTACAGTTCAACCTTAAAAAGCAAAAAAGAGCAAGCAAGGACACAGAATGATGCCAATAAGTACCATAGTTTTCGACTATAAGACGTACCCCCCCACACCCAAATTCGGGAGGAATAATGGTTGTTAAAGCTGCTGTTGAGTTTTTACATTTACATTGGTGAAATATTATGTTATTTATGTAATTTTTTATTCAATACTTAACCACATTTTTTTACTTCAAAATTTGTTTTCATATTTTTCTCCTTTAAAACCTTGGGGTGTGTTATGATCCGAAAAATATGGTGCCTACCCTTTGTTGTAAAATTTACTTTACTGTTTAATCCTGGCTTGTGTGCAATAAGAAAAATCTTGCATTTGTATTAGTGTTTTGTTAGTGAAATTTCAATTAAAGTTATCAAGATCCTTTAAGTACTTAATGCATTTACATTATTGGGTCAGGTAGATCTTTAAATGTTAGAAACAATTATACAGTCCAATGGCGAATAAATATCAAGTGGTAACAAAGTTGTAATAAAGATCAAATTTGAAGTATTTATTAAACAATGATATATATTTATATATATAAATCTATTTACACCTCTGGGAACAAATGTAATAACACCACAGAATTTATTATAACTGTCAAAAAATCTTGATCACAACAATTTTCTCCCTTTAAAGAAAATAGCATTCATTTCAGGTTTCATATAAGAATAGGAATAAGTGCAATGATACATTGCCCTTAAAAGTGGGAGTCTAAACTGTCCACAGGGAATACAGAAGACATCCTGAATAATACAACATCCCACATAGTAGCCATGCCCATTCCTCAAACCGAGGTAGGCTTTTTTAAGAGCAGGAATAGTTTTGCAATGACTCTCTAGTCTGCCGCAGAAAAGAAGGGATTTTTTTTTTATTATCCACCAGTTAGACAGAGACTACAGAAACCAACAAACACAAGATATCTATGTTGGTGGGGATGAAACTGTTATGACCATTGTTACAAGGCAATTTGCAGTGTTCAAATCATTTAAAAATTGCATGCAGTTTGACCTTACAAACTCAATGTCCACTATTATAGCTACAGAAATTTAATAAAAAATAGTATATTAATGGAGGAAATGAATAGAAGATATCAACAAAAAGAATGCAATCAAGAGAAAATGAATCAGAATCTAAAAAAGGAGTCATAACAATTACCAAAGTTACAATTTTTAAGTCCTGACCTCTCAATAATTACTTTCAATGGATTAAATTCTCAAAAGACATATAAAAGCTATTGTTATACAAACAATATAGCACTGTCATATCTTACAGAACTCTGACATTATAAGGAACTAGACAAAAGAGACCCTATTATCTTGTTTGCAAGAAGAACATCATGCTTGACCCCTATAACCCTAAGCCTCCGCATCTAGATCACAGCCAATGTATGTTTTCATGGGTATTTTCTTTTCCCCGGCATGACCTACTATGACCTATATGACCTATTAATGCCTCTCCTACCTAACAGCACTGTTTAAGATGCAAAGATTTTTTTTTTCCACTGTAAGCAATTCCAGAACTTTCCATTGCAATGCCATGAACAAGCAGATGTTTAGTAAGCATTTCCTGATGCTGTTGAGAAAAGTTAACTTGGAATATTGTATTCTAAAGCAGGTAGGTACATGAAGAGACAAGCATATAATTATCAAAATGCCTGTGGCCAGAAAATAACTGAGGTAACCGAATCTTCGCCAGACCTTGGTAGAGTCCCAGGGAACAGGCTCCCTACAGGAGAAATGTGGCCTTGGCCTAGATTTCTGTGGAGCACAGTACGGTTAGGCAGTGCTACTGATGACCATGCTGCTTGCTGCTAATAATCCACCTAAAACTATTATGTGTTTGTATTATTTCAAGATACAGTCATTAGACCCCAACTAATAAAGACATTTAAAGTAATCATTTCTAAGTTCCAAATGTTCCTCTGTATGTGGAAAATAGAGGATTTGTTTCCAAAATAGCATCGGTTGAGAAAAATACATCATTGTTGAATTTCCTCATACTTACAGGAGGAGTATACAATGTCCTTTTCCCTTAAACCCTTCCATCCTCTATTGCTGGTAACAAGTTCTAAGAGGAAGCCTTTCTCGTGATGCTAAACACCTGTAGTTACAGGCAAGGCCTATAAGCTGCTATGTTTATCAGTCTAATGTAAACTATGTGAAATCCAAGAATACGTGGTTTTTCCATTTAATCTCTTTAAAGTACACCATTTCATTAATACAAAAAATAAACCAAATTTGTAGACATGGTATAAATTATTTAGGTATTTATACTGTTCCATAAATTACACTGTTCCACTAATTACATTTCCAGTGACATGCAACCTGCTTAAAGCAAACACATTGCACAAGCACTGGACTCAATTGTGTATCATTTGACACTTCGGAAATAAATTCCTTCTTAAGTGATAAGTTTGGTTAACAGTAATTATACCTACACCATATAATGAAAATGGTGTAACAGTTAGACTCTTAAAAATGAGTTCTATTTGAAATTTAGCATTATACCAACTTGGAGAGAACATAAAGTACATAAACATTTTTAATCGCTTTCTAAAATTCTAGTTAAACAGAGAACATGGTTATGAAGCTAAAATATACCAATAATGTGATGGCAAGCTCAGATGACTAAATAAGGTACACAGAATAGAGATAAAAGTCCTCTTAATACTATGCAAATACCTCATTCTGACCCCAAATCACCAGGATATTGCGTAGAGGAGAAAAACTGTGTAATGCATGGTCCTTTCAAATAGCAGGTAATTCAAAAATAATTCACACTTATATTCTGGCAAGTCACCACTTTTCAAGTAAAATAGTGAACAATACAAAGAAACTTTAGGATGAATGTCAATTTAATTCAATTTACAAAACATTTATTATTTCTCTTAGCAGGAGCTAAGAAGGTTTCTGCCCTTGAAAATAGCCTTCATAAAGCAAAGTCAGGTGTGTAAACACATCTTTTGACAAAAAGCACAGCCTGCTACACTCCTCACATGAACAGGGATCAGGAATGAATTAACATGGGGATCGACAGAGAGAAAACTCCTCAGCTCAGACGTCAAAAATGACTTTGCCACATAGAGAAGCATGAAAATGACATTTTATGAGAATGACAACATGATCAGAGACACGTAAGAATAAATCCCAGCAAAATTCCCTATGGACTGAAACCTGGCTGGTGTGGGTCAGTGGACTGAGTGCTGGCCTGTGAACCCAAGGGTTGCCGGTTCGATTCCCAGTCAGAGCACATGCCTGGGTTGCAGGTCAGGTCCGAGAAGGGGGCGCATGAGAGGCAACCACACACTAATGTTTCTCTCCCTCTCTCTCTCCCTCCCTTCCCCTCTCTAACAATAAAATCTAAAAGAAAATTATGGTTGTAAACAGAGGGCACATAGTTTGAAGCAGAGAAAGACCAGGCAGATCAACTGAACTACAGAAACAGTAATTGGTACCTACCCTGCTTATACTTTTCTGAAGCCAGGGGACTCGCTGACAACTGCAGAGCAAGTATTCGTGTGAGAAGGACAAGTAGGGAGACTTACATACAGAGTTTTCATGGCTTTTATGGAAAGCAAAGAGGTGCTAGTTTTAAAATAGGGGCACAAGGGTTACTTCAGGGGAAGAGCTGTCATGCTAGCAAGTTGGGCCTTAAGCTGACTGATGGAGCATGCAACCAGAGAGAGGTACAATGTGTGTGCAGTGAGGACCAAGGCTCCACGGAGACACAGCTGCCCTTCCAGCAAGTATCTGCACAAGGGCCTGAGCAAGGAGGACTGCTGCCTTGGAAAAGCACATGAACCGCAATGTACATGGAGACCACAGAAATCACCATCATCAGACCTCAGTGGTTCAACAGAATGGGTGTGTGGCCTCCGCCAGACAAACACTCAACAGTGGTTTCCCGAGTCCACTCAAGGGCAGAACAGCAATGATAGCAATGGGAGAAAGAACAAATGGAGTATGGGAGAATAGCTGCCCTCCACACACACAGCCAAAAAATCCAGTCTCATTATCCATACTGTTTCTGAATGGTCTTTCCTACTATGTGGCATGAACACATGTCAACGGTGATACATATACACCCACCAAGTCATTGTTGATAGCTGCATAAAATGAAAGGGATTGCCAGTATCCTTATGTAAACAAACCCTATTTGGAGAAAATTTTGCTTCATCACACATATTTTTAACCAGCTGTATCCTACCATATAGAGCACTGCATACACTTGATTTTTTACAATACATATTTAGCAGCAACATTCTTGGGTCACAAGGTAGTAGACAACTGCGAGATTCTTAAGCTGTATGTACTGCTAAATTGCAGTACAGCTTTACACTCCTGTCAAAGGAGTAAGACAATGTCAACTTCCTGGAACCTTCACCATGACTAGATGTATCAGTTGTATACTGCTACCACAAAAATTACCACAAACATAATGGCTTAAAACAGTACCCATGTATTATCACAGTCCCCGTTTTTCAGGAGTCTCAGCAGTGGCAGGGCCTTGTTCCCTGCTTTAGAGGCTCACTACCTGCAATCATGTCAGCTGGGCTCCAGTCTCATCAGGGACTGCACATGGGGACAATTCCATTTGAAAGCTCGCTAGGGTGGGCCATTGGCAGCAGAATTCATTTCCACATGGCTAGACAGAGAGCTTCCTTTTTTGTCAGCTGGAAGCCTCCCTCAACTCACACAGGCCCCGCCAACACTTTGCTTCCAAGTCTCCCTCTGCATAACCAGTTCAAACACTGGCAGTGCACTCTGTCCGAGTCAATACCACTAGTGGTAAGACGCGGCCAGCTCACAAGGCAGTCTTAGGTAACATTATGTGACATTTGAGCGACATCCCATCGCTGTTACCAGATTCCATTGGTTAGAAGCAAGTAACAAGGACCACTCAAACCTCAGTGGAGGGTTTTCTACAATGGGATGGACATTAGGAGGTAGGAGGCATTGGAGGTCACCTTCAAGTTTGCACACTACACTATATAGTCTCACTTGTTTCACTTTATAATTTTTCACATATTAATCATAGCTTTAATTTGCATTTAATTTGCACTCACTGTGTGTTCATAATGAAAATAATTAAAGTAATTTGAACAAAAAAGTGGTCAACAATATTAAATGTTATCCCTCCCCCCCCAAAAAAGGAACTGCTCTGCAGGAAATTACCTAGAGTTCCTTGTGCACTGAATAAAAAAATGACCAGGCTTCAAAGTAATATCAAGAAAAGTAGTAGTATATGACAATGGTCTCTGCAGCGAAAATGCCTGAGTGTAAATACTGGTTTTACTGTTTACAACCTGAAAAACTTTTGGTCAACATGTTAACCTTTTACCTCTTACTAATGCAAAATTTCAATGTGATTAAGTGCTTAAACTTACTGAGCACTTTCTATTCAGAGCACTTTCACATAAATTAACTCATTGAATTCTCCCAGTAACCGTATTAAACAGATGCTTTGAAATATAGTATCTTAGAATATCGTGCGGATTGAATGAGTTCATTTGAAGGCCATAGAACAGTGCCTGGTACATAGTAAGCACTCAATAAATGTTAGTTATCATTACAATACACGGTACTGTGTTCATGTTCAGTACTCTGGGTAATACACAGATTATAATGTAATATTTAAAGCATAGCAAAATCAGGATGACAGATAACTCATTAGGTAATATATGGTTTAAGTGACTTGCATTATACCTATCTCCAGAAAATCTGGGAACTTCTAGAAGAGGCAAGCCACAAATCAAATTTTTTAAAGATTTTATTTCTTTATTTTTAGAGAGGGAAGGGAGGGAGGGAGAGAGGGAGAGAGAGGGAGAGAGAGAGAGAGAGAGACACACACACACACACACACACACACAGACACATCGCTGTGCAGTTGCTGGTTGCCGTGGCCTGCAACCCAGGCATGTGCCCTGAGTGGGAATTGAACCTGCGATGCTTTGGTTCACAGCCCGCACTCAATCCACTGAGCTACACCAGCCAGGGCTCACAAATCAATTTTAATGGATAGATAGGTATACGTTTCTCAAGGGCAGTACTGAGACCTTTCTTTTATGTTAGATAGAAAGCTAGATGGGAAGAGAGGGAGGGAGGGAAGGAAGGAAAGAGAGTAAAGAAAATAGGAAATGAAAGGAAAGAAAGACAAAAAAATGGGTAGAATTTACTGTATTTTCCCATGTATAATGCGCACCCATGTTTTTGACCCAAATTTGCAAGGAAAAAATGTTGTTTTACCTTTAATGTAATTATTTATATCGACATCCTTTTATGGTATTACAAAGGAACTTTAGCATTTATTTTTTAACATTTTATGGTACAAAAAAAATTTATGTAATAAATTATTACGAAACACAAGACCAGATACAAGTTATTTCAGGTAGTACCCATGTATAATGAGCACCCTTATTTTTCCCTGAAACATTTTGGCAAGAAAGTGCACATTATGCACGGCAAAATACTGTAGTTCTAAACAAAAACGTGAATGGGAAATTACAAGTGAATGAAACAATTTTTTCCAAGGCTAAGGGGGATAAAATGGCCAAGAAAATTCACTATAATAACTGCTAAGTGTTCAGGATAGGACTGAGAGGAGGCTGGACAGGAAAGTTGAAACAAGAATATGGCTGGCTTTGAGGCACTGCATTAACCTGTGAGTATCTATTCATCTAGAAATATTTCTTAGTCTTATTTACTCAGTGAACACAATGATGATTTCTCATAATGAAGACTTTTTATTTCAAGAACATCAAATTCAGTGCTACACTTTCCTTCCACATTAGGAAGGAAACAACTGAATGCCCTTGAGCCTTCACTGCCTCTTATTCACCACTAATCTATTCCTCAAGACTCACCTCATACAAGAGGCCTCCCCAGCCCTGACCAGGTTCAGTCGGTCAGTTGGGGTCAGGGCTCATGAAAGGCAACCAATGGATGTGTGTTTCCCCGTCTTTCTTACTCCCTTCCCCTTTGTCTAAAAATAAATAAATAAAATATTAAAAAAGAAGAAAAATTCCTCCCCTAACATTTATAAAGCTGTAGAATATATAACATCATTTACAACATGAAGACCTAAGATTTCGCATTGTTCAGGAAATTATTTGTGCACACATTGTGACTTCCAATGTGAAGACAGGCTCCTGGGTGAGTGAGGATCATGATTTAGAGCAGAAAATGAAGTATTGTTTATTGAGCATCTAATGCATTCTTAGTATTATGCTAAAGGTGTTCTACTATTGGTTTATTTAATCCTCACTGCTACCATACACTTTGTCAGCCTAACTCTGTAATTCAGGTTTACAGCTACGCTGAATATATACATTGTTTTTGTTAATTTATGTAATATGATCAGCACAAAAATTGGAGCATACACACCTGTAGCCCTTTGAACCGCACCAACACAAACAGCAACACTGCAAACTCAGTCAAGTTCACTGAGTTGAAGTGAGATACGTGTTGACAGGCCAGAGAGGCTGGGATGTGAGGAAGGACGATAACCTGCAAAAAATCAGCAGGCCTGAAGCTCCAGTGCTTGTTCTAAGCCTTATCGTGATAGACATATATGCTACACAACGGCAATAATAATTACTGTATTTAATGAATATTTCCAACTGAATCTGAACCATTATTATAAACTTACCTTTTTTCAAGATGTTATTTATTTTCAGAGAGCGGCACAGAGGGACAAACAGAGGGAGAGAAACATCAGTGTGTGCTTGCCTTTCGTGCAACCCCTACTGGGGACCTGGCCAGCAACTCGGGCATGTGCCCTGACTGGGAATCAAACTACCAACCTTTTGGCGCTCAAACCACTATGCATCACCAGCCAAGCCTAATCTTAATTTTTATATACCATGAAACTTGTCCTCTGTTGAGCTAAAAAGCTTTGCTGAGGCTCAGTCTTTTCCCTTACTTGTGAATTTTGTCTCCTCTCCAACCCTCTTGCAAGGGGACTCAAATTATAAAAAGTGTTTTATCAGTACTTTTTATGTGTAATAAGTGTATTCATCCTCTGCTTATCAAAGGTACTCAAATAATATGAACAGTAACTAGTTTCAAAGACTCAAGAGTGTCTTCTAACTCTCTGCGCCCCAGCCTATAAATGTCAACACAATTCTATCTCCTATCTACAGAGAGATTGCCAGCTGAAAGTTAGATTGCGACTATAAAAGTGTTTGAAGAAACTGAGAATTCTCGACATGTGTGAGGATTACCCAACTGGAATACCTGCTAAATGGAAGAAGACCTTATTCCTTGTGGGAGCCTTTACTTTGTTTTCCTTAAGATGTAGATTTACTTCAAAAAATAATGTTACCTTCCCTGCTCGTTGTACTGCCGCTATCAGAGGAAATTTTCTCTCCTCTCCTTTATCACAGTCTTTCTGCTTCTCTTATCCTTGATAATAATTAGCTGTAGTGAAGCAAGATTACTTTTGGTGTTATTCATATTCATTAAAATGGGTAGCCACAAAAAGTATGGGAAAGCAAAGGGAATGTGGGAGCTGAAAAAATACAAAGTACTGTTTACATGGCAGCCTAGCAGGGAGCAGAAACTCAAGCAGTCAAGGGAAAACCTTGAAGAATAATTCTACCACAACAGACCCTCTTGGCACTCAGCACCCCTGAGGATTCTCAGCAGCAGCCAAAGCTGGTTCAACACGACAGTAAAACATGCGGGAAACTCAAGTTTATTTAGCAACAGGGAGCATTAATTCCAGAAGTAAATGTACAGTGGTGCTGCCATAACTTTGGAAAGTTCTTTGAACAGCTTTCTAAATTCAAAAGCTATAATTAGGTATACACACACCATGTACTTGCCCGGAATTTTAAAAAATAATGATTCATCATGTTTCTTCATCAACAAATATTCCTGTATATTTTGATGGATTCTCTATATGAAAGCACCAAGTTGTCAGAATGCCAACTATCTTTCTTAGTAGCTAATCAATGTTATCAGAGACGTTGCTAAAAATAGCAATGAAGTAAACATAAGCCTATGGATTGGAAATAAAACTGGGCATCCATCATTTGTATTCCTTCCTCAGAAATAGCAGTGCATTTCACTTAGAGAGTATTATGATGAGAGATGAACTCTTTGTATTGCTTCTCAAATAAATGGCAGTTTCATTCCACAGATTAAATGCTTTGAGTGCACTGAAAAATGTTTATGATTCCAAGTTCAATATGATGGCACCCATTTTAAAGATACCAAACCTGAGATTCAGGCAAACACCATTCTGTTATGCAACTACTGTCAAGATCAGACCTTTCGCCCTGGCTGGCGTAGCTCAGTGGATTGAGCACAGGCTGCGAACCAAAGTGTCGCAGGTTCGATTCCCAATCAGGGCACATGCCTGGGTTGCAGGCCGTGACCCCCAGCAACCGCACATTGATGTTTCTCTCTCTCTCTCTCTTTCTCTCTCCCTTCCCTCTAAAAATAAATAAAATCTTAAAAAAAAAAAAAAAAAAAGATCAGACCTTTCACTGAAGGCTGTCTTCAATTCCAATGCTCATGACCCTTTTTTCAATACATTCTGTATCCCAAAGACAATAATAAAAGTAACTGAAAGCACAGATAATGGGTTTCATGAGGAATCCTTAAAGAATTTGATGCGTTCTTTGACAATAAAAAGCTCAGAGAATAATGTATATGTCTATATATTCCCAGTAACTAAAATGGAGGAAAGTTTTAAAGTACTAGGAGAAAAAATAAAACACCTATGATATAGTAAGAACATACCACCCTGGCCGGTGAGGCTCATTGGATTGCATGATAATCAGCCTGCGACCTTAGGGTTACGGGTTTGATTCCCCAGTCAGTGCACATGCCTGGGTTGCAGGCCAGGTCCCCAGCTGGGAGCAAGGGAGAGGCAACTTATCAATGTTTCTTTTGTACATAGATGTTTCTTTCCCTCCCTTTCTCCCTTCCTTCCCCTCTCTCTAAAACAGAAAGGAAACCTTAAAAAAACAAACAAACCATATCTACTGTCTGAGTGCATAAGCCTCCAAGAGAGGGACTCCTTGAAGTATCTCTTCCTGGAGCTCTCCAAACAAAATATGGACACATTCCCCTTGATCCTGCCCAAAGAGGCATAGCTGGGACAGATCTCTCTATTGTCCTTTCAGCTTTATGAGCCCATGAGTCTATTACTTAATATTTTATAAATTAACAGTCCATAGGGGTTTCAGATTTCTCCATCTGTGCCTGACAGTAGGGCAAGGAGAATGCAGCAGAAAAATCACTTGCCTCTTACATGCAGTTACTATTAATATAGTATAATGAAATAGATATGTTGATCCTATTTTGATTTAGGAGCTCTAGAAATGAAATAAGGTGTGCTCAAGCAGTGTTCACCAAACTATTTTTCTCCTAAATGCCAGTTAGTTAAAAGAGAGCCCATTTAGACACACTAATTCATATAAACCTTCTTCTCCCATGCGTCACATCCAAAGTCATCAAGGATGAATAGTGTAATAGTTTAATGAACCAAAATTTCCCTCAAGTCATAGGTCACAAGTAATAAAAGATATAAAACTATTTTATTACCTATAAATTTTTCTTCAATAATACAATTTTAATAGTATTTTCCCTCAGTCAACTGTATCAAATTGTATTAGTGTGTAGCTGACTTATTTCACTCCTTATTCAGTTGTGTTTTGTCTTTCAAAGTTCAGACCTCAATCTTCAAACTAGGCTGCTCACCTGCTCTAATATTTCTCTTTCCTAAAGCCTGTAAAACTAATGAACTCTCAGATGACATCGGAAATGAAACTCAGTGAATGGGAGGGGTAAATGCATCATCTATACAAGAATGAAATAGAAAGCACATAAAAACCTCAAAACTAAACTAATGGCAAATCTTAAATATCATTTATGGTTCATAATATAAGTGTATTTGGAAAGACCATCAGAAGGAGGTGGAAAAAAACATTGTCTAAGGACGTTGAGGAAGTAAGGTGACATGAGCTAATGTATGTGAGGCTGCCTCCGTACCCATGACAGTATCTAGTGTCCAGGGAAACTATAGGATTCAGGGAAACCTAACCCATTGGTAGAAAAAAAGAAAAGGTGCTGGACTACCTGCCATGAACTGACCGATTCCCACTAAGCGACATTCAAATAGGATCACTGTAAATGAAAGATGGACAAAATTTAAATAATCACAGAATACATAAACACAAACCCTAAGAATGAGCAGATAGGTGATACACTGAGACCTAAGCATGGCTGAGATTGCTTGGGAAGAGAATGAAGTCAGAAGAGAAAGGATTTATGCTTTTAAGAAATTCACTATTAGCCCTGGCTGGCATAGCTCAGTGGGTTCAGCGCGGGCTGCAGACCAAAGTGTCACAGGTTCGATTCCCAGTCAGGCCACATACCTGGGTTGCAGGCCACAGCCCCCAGCAACCGCACATTGATGCCTCCCTCTCTCCCTCTCTCTCTCCCTCTCCCCCCCCCAAAAATAAATAAATACATACATACATACATAAATACATAAATAAATAAATAAATTCTTTTAAAAAATGTTTTCATAAAAGAAAAAGAAAGAAATTCACTATTACTCAGCTGGTATGGCTCAGTGGATTGAGTACATGCTTGGGAACCAAAGGGTCACAGGTTTGATTCCCAGTCAGGGCACATGCCTGGGTTGTAGGCCAGGTCCCCAGTAGGGGGCATGTGAGATGTAACTACACATGGATGTTTCTCTTCCTCCTCCCTCCCCTCCGCTCTGTGTAAAAATAAATGAGTGAAATCTTTTTTAAAAATTCACTATTGAAGGATTACACAAATACTGCTGTGTAAAATAAACAGATTGCTCTCCACTGAAGAGGATTAAGAGGATACTTCTGAAAAATATTCTAGGAAATGAGATCACATTTTAGTCACCACCTAACAGCTATCAAATAAAAGCCAACAAAGCCTAGAGGAAAATAAAATGGTTTATAGTCCCGTAAGTAATATTAAAATTAATTAAGAACAATTGCTGCAGGAACTGAACCCACCATCCATGAACCTGCATGAAGCTTCTCAAGGGGTATTCCTGTGGAAGACACCTAACAATCATCACAAAAGTAATTTTGGCTTGGGCATTGGCACATAAACCCAAAGGGCGCTGATTCCGTCCCTGGTCAGGACGCATGCCTGGGTTGCAGGTTCTGTCCCAGGGATGTTCCTCTCTCACATGGATGTTTTTCTCCCTCTGTCCCTCCCTCCCCTTCTCTCTAAAAATAAGTAAACAAATTCTTCTAAAATAAGTGATATGTAAGAAAATAAAGTAACATCTGAAATGTACATTAGAAGGCAGTTTTCTCCAATGAAGGAAGAGTGCACCTATACAAATGGAACGAGCAACATCAGAGAATCTGAAAACCTGCACCTGACATACTGACAAACACCTACACCTAACCACAGAAAATCCATTTTTGATTTTTACTTTTTAAAATCTTCCAATCCTCTAGTAAGATATAGACACAAATCAACAAATAAATAATGCCAGCTCCAAACTTATTAACTTACAATCTAACAATGCATTATTTATTTACCTGCATACACATGAACCACTCTCCTCCCATCAATAAAAACATATTAAATATATAATATTAACATCCTTAATATATTACCAAAAACTTGAAATGCATCAAATATTAAAGGTATAAAAATTGTTCGGTTCTGTCAGGAGCCAAAGCAACCATGTCAAAGCTTATCCCCTCTGCACTAGACGAGAAAACAGTGTCCTTCAAACAGGATCCCCCTGTACTACTCACCTCCACTGTGACCCACTTCCTTAAAGATCCCTCTATATCCTTCCAGATCCAAGTCCTTCCTCTTATCTTACCTCAGTTAAGGAACTTTGAATTGCATCTTATTGCTTGGGGGCTCCCTCTCCACTATTGTTTACAATGGTGCTCTGTAGTAGTTGTTTCCTAACATTTATAGATATAAATTCTTTCACCCTAAAAACGTATCAATCAAAAAAAGGAAAAAAAAACTTTCCAGCCCAATTTTCTTCTCATAGCCATCTCACTCCATTTCCAAATTTCTTGAAATTGTTGTCTGCATCGGCTGCCTCCATTTCCCTACTTGTAATCCACTTTCTTCCCTACCTTACCACCGACACCTCTTACCAAGATTAGTGACTTTCTTTTTTATTTAATCTTCAGGGTATTTTTTTTCCATTACCATGTAGTCCCTTTATACCCCCACAATCACCACCCTGTTGTCCATATTCATGAAACCGTTTTTCCTTTCCCTCTATCCCTCCCCCCTACAATGCCCCCCCAACTACCACCAGTCATCCTACTCTCCTTGAGTCTGTCCCCATCTTTCTTGTTTAGTTATTAGTAAAAACCATTCAGCACTCCTCAGCCTTGTCTTACTTGACCACTAAGCTGCATTCAGTCTGACTGTGGTTTCCCTGGACAACAGGAGTGTCAAACTTATTTGCACCAGGGTCCACAGCAGCCTTATGGTTGCCTTCAAAGGGCCAAATGTCATTTTAGGGACTGTATAAATGTAACTACTCCTTAACTCTTAAGGGCTAGCTCGTCACTCCTGCCGGGTGGATGGAAATGTGTTGGGTAGAAACAACGGGGTGCAGGACCAGATTCAGACCTCGGGCCTTGTGTTTGCCACCCGTGTTCTACAACTACTTTTCCCCCTTGTTATCCACAGTAACACACACGCTCCTGATGTTCATCCAATTTCTCTGCTTTCAAAACCATTGATGACTTCTAAATTAACTCCTCTAAACCAGCTAATAGACACCTTTGCATGCATATCCTGTTGGAGTTTCAAAAACTATCAGTAGTTTATATGCACTAGCCCTTTGCGCATTATTCCGTACATATAAGTTTCTTCTTCATCTACTATTTATCCAAATGAAACTTAGTGTATACATTAATAAGTACCCTGAAATATCACAATTAGTAGACAGAACACCTTACAATGTCATTATATGACATGCTTTTAAAAGTAACTACTAAATACATATGCAAGCATATATAACATGCATGTAGAGTTTAAAGAATAGTGAGGAAAGAAAAAAACTGGGAAAACACACGTGCCCTAAAGACAAATACATTATAGTACAATCCCAAAATAGAATGGTATAGGGCAGTCAAAACTGAATGAAGTATAACTATATCTAGCAAGATGGAGAACCTTGGCAAAACTATGTCAAATTGTAGCAACACAGTACTGAAGC
This sequence comes from Phyllostomus hastatus, assembly GCF_019186645.2. Classification (NCBI taxonomy): domain Eukaryota; kingdom Metazoa; phylum Chordata; class Mammalia; order Chiroptera; family Phyllostomidae; genus Phyllostomus; species Phyllostomus hastatus. The sequence goes on along the minus strand of NW_025333841.1, from coordinate 2,731,888 downwards.
AGAAAACTGTGAATCCCAAAGTAAAAATTACTCGTTTATGAAGTAGAAATAACCATACGTGTATAATACACTAATGAACCCATGTGCAGAATCCAGGTCAGATTGCGTTGTGGGGTTGTAAGGCAAAGGCCACTCACCACACAATTCCCTAAGGTTCACTGCCACCACCTCCCCCCCCCCTCACTGGAGTCCCACAAGTCCCATCCTCCTGACTCCCAGTGGGCCCTCCCTGCTGACATCAGGCCAGGGACAGGTTGTGGCCCAGACTGAGAGTTGTGGGGCTGCAGGAGGAACATCCTCCCTTCACCTAATCAAATCTTGGTCTTTGGGCCTGACAAACTGTGCCAGGCTCCCGGAGACCCTGCCCACAATTAAGGTGTGATAGCACCCAGCAGGTATCAGCTACATATAGTTTACACCCTGGGACATGTGCTAAGTGACCTCAGAACCAATTACTGGCCTTGAGTTTGAACCTGTGCCAATCCTGTGAGCAGCCCTACCTGGTGACTCACTGAGACCCTACCTCATGCAACCTGTGTACTGCCAGAGGCTCTTTCAGTGACTGCGCCTAACATGCAGGCAGAGGTGGGTCACTGGGTGTCTTGGGACTCTTCCTAAACTGCATGAGGGCCAGGTGCCCCTGATCAGCCTTGGTGCGCGAGCCTTCGTCCTTCCTGCACACACCTTGGCCTAGGGGGGCAGCCACAAACTGTGGAGCACACTGTCGCTCCAAACAGGTCACCTAGCACCAGTAACATGCACAGTCTGAAATTTGACTGCACCCCAGTCTCGCCCAAGACGGTGCAGAACCAACACTGTCAGTGGCCAGTTTCAGACGATATGAGAGAGGGATTCACTTAGTGGCATATCCAGGGAGAGATCTGAGCAGGCATCAGAAACTGCTGAGCAGAATTTCACTTCCTGTGGTGTGGTCAGCACCTGCACAGCAGCTCATACACTGCAGTCGTGATCAATCCTTACAGCCAGCCACCCTAAGAGTTCACCCCACACACGAACAGGCCAAGAGCAATCAAAACTCACATCACATACACAAGGGACATTCCTAATGCACCCAAGGAGACTGCCCCACTCGGTCCCATAGGGCACCTACTACAAAAGGCCACTGTACTAAGAATGGGGTTCAAACCAAATACATAGAAACGAACAGAGGCAGCCAAACTGTGGAGACCAAGACCCATGCCCCAAATGAAACTGGAGAAATGTACAGCACAAGAGCTAAAACAAATGGAGATGCAGAGTTCAAAAAAATGGTTATAAGGATGCTTAAGGAAGTAGTGAGAATTACATCAGCATGAAAAAGGACTTAGAAACCTTAACAAAGAACCAGTTACAAATGAAGAGTAAAGTATCTCCAAAGAAAAACAAGCCAGTAGACAGAAATGCAAATTAACACTATGAAATATCACCTCACACCTGTAAGAATGGCTATCATCAGTAAATCTACAAATAAGTGTTGGTGAGGACGTGGAGAAAAGGGAGCCCTAGTACACTGTTAGTGGGAATGCAGACTGGTGCACCCACCGCAGAAAACAGTGTAGAGTTGCCTCAAAAATTTAAAGGCAAAACTGCCTTATGACTGAGCAATTCTACTTATGAGAATGTCTGAAAAGATGAAACACTAATTGAAAGAATATAAGAACCCCTATGTTCACTGCAATGTTATTTACGATCACCAACATTCCCCGATCTTGTCTGATCTGGGAAGCTAAGCAGGGTTGGGCCTGGTTAGTGCTTGGATGGGAGGCAACTGCCAACATTCTAAATCAGCCCAAGTGTCCATCAGTGGATGAACGGATTAAAAGCTGTGGTGATTTCCACAATGGAATACTACTCGACTGTAAAAAAGGAAATCTTAACAGTTGGGACAACATAAATGGGCATGTGGACTTTTAAGGTAACTGAATAAGCCATTCAAAGAAAGACAAGGACCATGCAATGTCTCCTATATGTGAAATCTAATCAATGAAATAAACAAACAGAGTATAGAAACAGACTCATAGCTACAGAGAACAGACACGACTGTCACAGGGGAGGAGATTGGGAGGCTATATGACAAAATGAAGCGATTAACAAGGGGAAAAAAGTATGGTGATTACCAGAGGGAAAGGGGGTAGGAGGAGGTAGAAATGGGTGATGGGGTGATGGGGGGGAGAGGGGCCATGGAAGGAGACTTCATTTGGGGTGATGATCACGCAATACAGTGTACAGATGCATAGATATGCATGAGATGCATACATAGACAGACAGATGGACACACTGATTTAAAAGCAAGTAAGTGAATGAGTAATAGAAGATTCAGAATAGTTATTCTCTCAGGTAGGCCCGGGCATGGGGATAGTATGGAGTAGGGGTACATATGCACATGTCAACATTCTTCTCTTTGCATTAATTAAGTCATGAGTTCACAAGCATTTATTATGCCACTCGTAAATGGATAGGCATATACACAGATATATGGGCCAATTAGAGCTTTTCATGGACCAGTTAATACAATTTATTCGATGCTGCATACCTGAGATGTAAAAATGGTAAGATGAATACATGAAGAATACTTTTAGATTTTATTTATCTCTAGAGAGAGAGGGGAAGGAAGGAAGAATGAGAGGGAGATAAATATCACCATGTCGTTGCCTCTTGCGCAACCCCTACTGGGGACCTGGCCTGCAACCCAGGCAATGTCTTGACTGGGAATCCAAAAGGAGACCCTTTGGTTCACAGGTCAGCGCTCAACCCACTGAGCCACAAGAACCAGGGCTATTGCTTTCCTTTATGGTGGCTGTTGCCACATTCTTATTTAAATGTAACCAAATTTACATTTGAGCTTCGCCTCTTGCTTTTTAAGAATTTTTCCATGGCCCTGGCTGGTGTAGCTCAGTTGGCTGGAGTGAGGACAGGCAACAGAAATGTTGCTGGCTGGATTCCAGGTGAGGGCACATACCTAGGTTGTGAGCTCCATTTCTGGTCTGGCTGTGTCTGGAAGGCAACTGATGGATGCTTCTCTCTCACATCAATAGTTATCCATTTCTCTCCCTTTTCTCTCTAAAATCAGTAAACTTTTTTATTTTTAACGAGTTTTTCCATGACCAGAGAGCAAGAGTAAGAAAACTGTACCCCATTGAGCAAATCTGGGATGTTTTATTTTTATGGCCTGCTAAGAACACTTTTTGTAGTTTTAGAAGGTTACAAAAATAAACAAAGACTTAACATGCAACAGAGATAGCATGTGACATGCAAAGCCTGAAGTGTTTAGTCGTTACTGTATTTTGTCACGTATAATGCACTCCCTTGTAGAATGCACAACCAGGTTTTTGTCCCAAACTCTCAGAGAAAAAAATCTTTCATTTTAATTCAATTCAATTTTTATTTATTTATATGTAGATACACATTGGTTCAATGAAACCAATGATCATATTCCAGAGTATTATTTTGTATATGGATATCATGATTGCTTTCTAGGTTTACACTTTTAATGCATAAGCATAAATAAAAGAATTAAGCCTGGCTGGCGTAGCTCAGTGGATTGAGCGCGGGCTGTGAACCAAAGTGTCGCAGGTTCGATTCCCAGCCAGGGTACATGCCTGGGTTGCAGGCCATGACCCCCAGCAACCACACACTGATGTTTCTCTCTCTCTTTTTCTCCCTCCCTTCCCTCTCTAAAAATAATAAATAAAATCTTAAAAAAAAAGAATTAAAAGCATTTATATAGATAGAATTACTACTAAACATGTATAATGTGCATCCTTACTTTTCCCTCTAAAGTTTGGGCAAAAAGTGTGCATTATATGTGACAAAATGCAGTAAAAGAATGGTGATGCCCTGCCGGAGGATCATAAAGACAATCTGTCATACCTGTGCTGGCCTGTAGAACTTCGTGTGATTGACATCTGTAGGCCATGCTTTCCAATATGATAGCCACTGGCCATATATGTCTACTCAATGCTTGAAATGTGCTTAATGGATTCAGGGACTAAATTTTTAGTTTTATGTAATCAATTTAAATTTCAATTGTTAGATTTATTTTTATAATTAACTTCAATTTTAACATTATCTTATATATTTTTTTATCTGAAAGTTTAATCAGTTAGCCTTTCAAAACTGTCTTTCATCCAACAACAGATTTTTGTACATGTCACAGATAAAATATAATCAGCAAAATAGAATGCTTCCTTACCACTTCCCCAATCTGAATAATATAGTATATAGTATATAGATTATATTTGTAATATATTATTATAGTTTATATTATTCCAGTTGGGGAAGTATATATATAAATATATTCCTATAGAAATATGTATTTACATATTTAGATATAAACTAGTAATATATTTATATATTTAAATATATTTGTAATATATTTATGTTTATGAATAGATTCATCTTTACTATTTGTAAATATTTTATGTATATATACTTAAAATTTATACTAAAAATTTGTGTGTAATTTTTATATAAATATTAAGTATAGCTTAATATATAAATATATAAATAATATACATAAAATACACTGGGATAGATGTGAATGCTTTAGATCGGAGACAACCTCAGAAAATCACTTGTAATTTTTCTTTTAATTTATCATTGTCATGACATGTGTATACTAGCCTTATTTATGAGCACTTTACAAATATTTACTAATGTCATCTGCATACTACTATTATTAGTCATATTTGGTACATGGGGAAATAGAGCACAGAATACATCCAAGGACAAGAAAGACATTTAGGTTTCCAAACCAAGACTTGGATCAGGCAGCTTAGCACTAAAGTTCATGATGTTACACCAAATAATGGCTTTGCTTCTTCTATTGAAATTATATACATTTATTTAAATGTCTTTATTGTCTTAATGCACTGACTCACACTTCAAATAACAGCACTGTTAAACTGTAATCTTATATTGTCTTACCCAAGGTTTTTAAGGAAAAAAAACATTTTAGTATGACGTTTCCTTCATTTTGGCCAATATCCTTCAAGTAAACTTTGCTACAATTTTTCATCATGAGTTATGAAAGTCATGAGATTGAAATTGTAATCAGAAGCTTGTTCTGCATATACAGTAATCCTCCCCTATCAATGGGGCTACATTCCAGGACCCCAGTGATTGAATGCCTGAAACTACAGATAGTACTGAACCATATCTGTAATACATTTTTTCCTATAAATATGTTCCTATGATAGTTTCATTTCTAAATTAGGCACATTAAAAGATATCTAACAATGGAACAATTATAATAATATACCATAATAAAAAGTGACTTTTATTAATGTTATTCACCGTAATTTATTTGCACAGTACTTTTTATACAAGGCAGGTTTTATGCTCTAGATTGACTCAGTTAAAGGAATGAACAATGGAGTCAAAGTACATTTCATTCATATTTCAAAAGAAGGCATTGTTAGGATTCCCGCCAAGGTTCAGAAGTAGTCTTCACCATTCTCATTATAAATTCAGAGCAAAAGTCTGGTGAAGACTGCACTCGAATTTCTAATAGTTGCAAGAGAACTTGTTTAAAAAGTATTCACACAGCAAAACCTCCCTTTCCACTAACCTCTCCACAAATCTGTCTTTCTGCAAAGTTCTCTGGGCCAACTGTAAGGCATTTCCAGATATGATTCTCAACCCCACCCAGGCTGCAGCTTCACCATCCCTAACTAGTTGCTTCAGGTAAGCAGTACACTACACCTGTAATTTTACGGACCTTCAGAGATGAGAAAATAAACGTTATTCCAGCCTACACAGACCAACTGGTTACATAATACAAGTTATCAAAAGCCTACATGCTGTTAAAAGGTTAGTTTGGACCAAACTTACTTCTTAAATAGCTGTTATAATGCTTGCATGAGAATATTCAAAGTCTTATTCAATATTTTTTAAAGAGGAAGAACCTCTGAAGTGTATCCCCAGATGGTTTTGGGCAATCAATGCGAAGCATGAGCCCAACTATTTGTGCCTCTCCACTGTGGAATCTGGTTGGTTTCCTACAGCCCTCTATACATAGCACTTTCAATTAGGGAGCCTGACCTATTCTATAAATGCCCCCACGGGACATGATCTAATTTTAAACTCCAATCTTCATTAGTGCAGCATATTCTCAACCTTAATTTCCTGCCTAATTTAACTGTTTGTCTCCTCTTCTCCTCTGACCTCTATAACACTAAGTGTAAAGGTTTTTGCAGTTTTGTATGTAAATAAGTCTCGTGGCTAAGTATCATCGAGGATTTCAATCAGCAAGGTAGAAGACAAGATGGATGAATTCTGGGCTATTTCCACAACAAATAACCGAATTCCAAGCCTCTGGCCCTTCGGGTCACTATTTCTCGGACTGGATCAGCCTTCTTTCCCTCTTCCACTGGGAAACTTTCTGTTTACCCTTCCACCCAAAGCCATCTGACTCTTTCCCAAAGCAATTGTCTTTAGGTAGTTTTCTGTTATCACTCACTAGTCCAAAAATAATAATTTAAAAAAGCCTTCAAGGACACGGGCCTACATTTCTTTTTATTCTCCTGCACTTCGCAAAGGAGGACCAGAGTGAGCTGCTGTGCTACATAAGGATTAGCTTAAAATAGAATATATTGTGAATCTTTAAGCAGAGTTGACAAATATATATACCTCACTGGGATTCTAATGCCTAGTATGCCTTGCACGTTCATCTGCATCCACTTCAACACAGAGTATTAAGCATTGTGGTGATGCTTCCACCATTTGTCCTTTAATTCTGGGTTCTAAGCTCCCCAAGTCATCTTCATAGTTCTCTCCTTTACCTGTGGTATTCACTCCTTTCCCTTGGTAATGTCATTAATTCTGATGATTTTTCCGTTAGATCTCAGTTCAAAGCCCAGCTCTGCTGTTTACTAGTCATGTGCCCATAGACAACCCACTTAGAGCTTTTTCTCTTGAGTTACAATCAAAATGTTTCTTTGTGGCCCTGGCTGGTATGGTTCAGGGGACTGAGCAGTGTGGCCTGAGAACTGAAGGGATGCAGGTTCAATTCCCAGTCAGGGCACAAGCCTGGATTGTGAGCCAGGTGCCCAGTAAGGGGCATGTGATGGCAAGCACACATTGATGTTTCTCTTTTTCTGGCACCCTTCCCCTCTCTCTACAAATAAATAAATAAAGTAACCAAAAAAAAAAAAAAAAAAAGACTTTGATGTTTGGTGTTAAGAGTTCAAAACAGGAAGAAAAACATGGATGATTTCTTTAAATTCATGGATAAAATTTTTTTAAATGTTTCTTTGTACATTTACCTAATACCACAGTTGTAACTTCCTCATTAACATGGATACAGTGAAGTCTTCCAGACCTAGCATAATATAGGGTACCAAAAACACAGTCAGTGCCAGGACAGATTAGCCATTCATTGAATCCCCCCTTCACTCAGTCTCTGTGGTTGCAAATACCTTGCTTCTACTTCTGTTACACAGCGTTTGAGATGAGGCAGTCCTGCATTCAGACTCTGTCACTACCTGTGCCCTTTTCACATTGAGATTTTTACATGTCCAACCTCCCACTTGGTTATAAACTCCTTCAGGTTACAGAGTATGTATTACTTGTCTTTAAGCTACTCCCCTTTAAAGGCTATCACGGTGGCTTACAAATCTGAGTTCCATGGAAAACTAGTGCAAAAGCAGTGAACAAGTGCTGTACATAAGCAACATATTTGTAGGATTACTGCATTGGTGTCCCCCTCCCATTAAAATCCTTCTATAGTTACAAAACTTCCATGGGCAGCGGTACAACTTTGAGAATGACCAAGATCTGGCCATCAGTTCCTGCTCTTCTACGTGTCTTACCTTCTACCAGCCACTGACAGATGTCACCCCCTATGTTACCGCTGTAGGCTAGCCATTACGGTAGTTACCAGACTGAAAGCCTCACAATCAGCACATGCTCAGTTAACATCTTTCTCCTCTTTTCTGGCTCAAAGGGTGTTATAAAATGATCTGCCCTTACCAAAACCTACTTGAGTGAACTTATTATTCTCCAGATATCTATTTCCAATATTATAACTCTTTAAGAATTGTCAGTGATCATTCTAGGCTGAACTTCTCCAAGAAAAATGTGGTGAAAAGGTAAGAGTAGAAAAAAATCATAAAAAAAATAAGCAGCGAATGTACTGACAACTGTAAAGAACACTGTGTCTAAACAAGTATCTACCAAGTACTTGATAAGAGTAATAAGCACTGAAACGTTGAGTGTTTACTGTGTTCAAGGCACTGGGCCAGATACTGTGCACATGTCACCTCCTCGAATCTTCTCAACGCTGTGCAGTGGATACTATTTGTCTGTATTGTCTCATAGATTAGTAACACCGGGAGGTTAAGAAACTTACTGAAGGTGGTCGATTTGCATTGTAACCAAAAACTATCTGTTCTATCATCAGAACATGGGATGAGTGTTGAGCCCAATAAAGATTTCAATTCAACAATAAGATATCTGCAGTTTTGTTACTGCCTACGAAAGGTAGTGGTCTAAATGGCAGTAGTTCATAAAAGCAAGTCTGCATCATGATCACTTGAAACACTTCATCCAAAAACAAAACAAAACAAAACAAAAAACAATGGTTCCTGCCCTGGCTGCTGTGGCTTCAGTGGACTGACCACAGGCCTGGGAACCAAAGGGTTGCTAGTTCAATTCCCAGTCAGGGCACATGCCTGGGTCGTGGACCAGGTCCCCAGTAGGGAGTGAAAGAGGCAACCAATCAATGTTTCTCTAGTGCATCAATATGTATGTCCCTCTCTAAAAATTAATTTAAGAAATCTGTTTAAAAATTTAAAAAAGAAAAAACATTCCTGGGCCCTACTCCAAACCCAATAAATCAAAATCCATGTTGCTGGGGTTCAGTAATTGTTGTTTGGAAGGATTGTTTGGGGACTCTTTTTTATGAAAACCTCAGTATATGCTAAGGACAACTGAGTTACGAATGAATGGTATGTGATAGAAAGAACTCAGTGTTTGGAATCAAACAGAGAGAGGGGGAAAATCCCAGCTCTGCCTATAACTACCTACCTCGGTGAGTTTAAACTATTTTCAGCTTCAGATTCCAAGTAAGTAAAAAGTAGCATTGACCAACTCAGTCCTCTTTGCCAATGAATTTTCTGATTCAGCAGTAACAGTTTCAAGAAAACACAGATGGTTGGTCCCCCTAATGCAACAAGAGTATGCCACACAGTTAGCAGGACATAAGGATGTAATTGTGCATATATTATATCCTTATTGCAGATCATTTTTTGAGCTCCAAATACAAGTGTTTAATTGCACCATTGACCCCTCGACTCCTAGATACCTGTATCTAGTATCCACCTTTCAGTACCTGCTCCTCAAATTCAACGTTGGCTACCAAAGTATAGTATTCTTCCCTCCGTCTATTGAAGCCCCAGCAGTTAGACATGGACTTTTAGAAAGGGATGAATAGAAATTCTATTCTTATTATATTCAGAGTTAAGTAAACCAAGGAGGGATCTGGAGCACCTAGGAACATTAACAGTGATATATTGTCAGTCTTAGGTCTCAAGGGGAAAGGAGAAAAGGCCAAGGCTGTGGTCTTAGGTCAGGAGTAAAGTCACTAACAACCTGTGGCCAAAATATAAGTCCTTGGAGAAGAATGACCCAACCTCTCTCTCCTGCGTAGTGAACCGCTGCCGGATCTCTCACTGACCAAACAGAAGCTGAAGACACATAGAAAGTGCGATGAGCTGATGTGGTCTGTGAAAGTTCAGCCTCCCAGGGGAGAGGGCAGGATGAAGATGCAAAAGAGTGAATCAGGAAAGTTAAATGGAAAACATCTTGCACATGTACCAAACGCAGGCCTCTTCCAGAGTGCCCTTAGACATATGAATACGACCAACCCTCTAGTTGCTTAAGTCATGATTCCAGCACTTACCTTCAACACCTGTTTGTCTAGTATTCAAGGGACCCTCCCAGTAATTTTACTTTCAAAAGCACTCTTCAATCAGCCCACTTCTCTCCACTGGTTCCTGTGCCTAACCTACCCTACTGTGTTGCATTGACGACTTTGTGAACCTCCTAACTCATCTGCCTGCTCACGCTGCAGTCTCCAACTCAACTGATGAGTTGTAAGACTGAAGAGGTGAGTATTGAGGTGCCTTGTATTAATTTACCAAGGGATGCTGCAGTAATCCTGGAGCAATGGTAAACACCCATTTTAAAGTGGTGGCAGTAAAAGGACTTACCTGTACAACCCATTCACATGAACAAGGAGGGGATGCTGGAGGGAGGGAGGGTACAGGGCGAAAGGGGAGAAAAAAGTGGGACAACTGTAATAGCATAATCAATAAAGTATACTAAAAAGGAAGTACAAATTAGTAGCTACATAATAGTCGTGGGGATGTAAACTACAGCTTTGAGAGTATACTCAATAATGTTGCCATAACAATGTACGATGTCAGATGGGCACTAGACTTATCAGGGTAATTACTTTTTAACATATAAATGTGTAATCACTATATTGTATACCTAAAAATTAGTATAGTGTTATATGTCAACTGTAATGGAAAAATAAAAAATTTTTTAAAAACAGAAAAGAAAGTAATAGCTGTTGAGATGGAGGGACTGGAAAGAGTGGACAGAAACCACAGGGCTTGGTCACTGATCACTGAATAGGTGTTCAGGGTGAGCAAGGAGACATCCTGTTTCTGATATAAGCAAATGGATAAATGGAGACCGTCAGTGAGACAGAGAGCTGAGAAGTTTAAGTTTGGGCAGATACTTGCAAATGACACTGATACTAGGAGAAGATCACGGGCTGCTTTTTATCTGATTGGGTGCATTTTCTGTGACCTTACACTAATTCCTATAGATTAGCCACATTGGCCTAGAATTAGCTCAAGAGAATCCTTTCCAGGAATAGCTCATGTTTTTCCAATAATTCTTACATACATGACAATTGTTAACCTCCACAAGGATTGGAAATAAACAGCAAAAAACTGCAGATATGTGCATTGTCTCTCACCACCACTGCCACCCACAACTCTCTGGCTATATACAATCTGAATTCAGGCCATCAATAAATCTTACTCCTTTACCTCTGGGCCCCGCATAAGCTTTTTATTTTCCCTGGAACACCACTGTTCTTGGCTTGATTCTGTCTTCATCCTCTCATACCCAGCCTAGATATTGTCTCCCAGCACGAGGTCTTCCCAGACCCACAGGTACTTAAGTTAGCTGTCCACCCCATCTACCCCTTTGTCCCATGGCACTTCATGCTTTTGACTTATTACTTGTCCCGGCACCAATCACACTGTTTTGTAATTGACTCTGCCCTTTTTTTAAAGATCTTATTTATTTATTTTTAGATAGAGGGGAGAGAGGGGATCAGAGGGAGAAAGACAGGAAGAGAAACATCAATGTGTGGTTGCCTCTCACACACCTCCTACTGGGGACCTGGCCTGCAACCCAGGCATGTGCCCTGACTGGGAATTGAACCAGGGACCCTTTGCTTCGCAGGCCGACACTAAATCCAGTGAATCACACCAGCCTGGGCTGACCCTCTGCACTTTGGTGTTTCTCAGTATGATATAAGGCTCTTGAAACAATGACCATATCTTGTTCATGAACACATTTAGAGCAACTATCCTGGTACCTGATATATGGTGTAGTGCAATAGTTGTTTAGTAAATGTAGGCAAATTGTTAGCTTAAAATGTTACTCATTTAAACACCAAAACAAGGAGGTATTTTAGATTCCAGAAGGGGCTTTTCCCTCTCCTTTTTTCATCGGTCCTTTGTAACAACTGTGCTCACCCTCTCTGGGGGCTCAACTTGCCAGGTGAAGTCTAAACCTTAGTGCTAAAGCTATCATGTTGCAGGATCCAGAATATAGAGGAAATCTATCATGTGGCAGCTAGTCTCATTTTCTAGGTACCATACGTGCATGGACTGTGTGTCTGTGTACTTGCACGAGGGAAGGAGGGAGAACAAGGTCAAATATGTAATGAGCATTTATGACGTGCCTGGCTCCATTGAAGCAATTTCAATACATGACCTCATGTAATCCTCATAACCACCCTACAAAGTAGGTACCTATGCTATACCTATAGTACATGAGGAAAGTAAGGCTCAGAGACTTTAAGTACCATATTTTGCCATGTACAATGTGCACCCAATTTATGTCCGCATTATAATGGGATTACTATTCCCATAATTAGACCCATTATACCCCATGGATAATCATTACAATCATCATACCCATGGACAATGTGTATCTTCATTTTTCCTCAAAAATTTTGGTCAAGAAAAGTGCACATTGTATACAGCAAATACGGTACCTCATACCATATTACACAGTGCATAAGGAGAATCAAAATTTCAATCCAGTTAGATCTCACTTCAGATCCTGTATCCTTCCCTATGACAGGGGCTATCAAATTCGTTCCAAAACAGGCCAGATACTAAGTCTTTCTCGTTGTATGGTTTATATGGTCCCTCTGTCACAACTACTTCGCCCTACCCTTGTAGCACAAAAGCAGCCACATACCATACATAAATGAATGGACATGGCTTTATTTCAATAGAACTTTATCTACAAAAACAGGTGGTTAACCAGCTCTGACCCTTGGACAATAACATGCTGACACCTCCTCTATGATCATCTTCTCAACCCTGGCTACACAAAAAAGATTTCCAGAGGAGCTTTAATGCTGCAGAGGTAAAGATCAGAACCCAGAGCAGTTGATGCGGTAAATGCTTAAGACAAACAGATGTGAATTTCATCTTGAAACTTCCTTCCCTGTTTTTACCTACATAGAGAAAGTGAGATCCAAAAATCTTAAGTAAACTGTGCAAGGGTACAGCTATCAAGTGAAGGGCGAAATGGGCACTTACACCTTCTGCCCATGTATGTTGTTCTCACGGTGCCTTGCCAGCACGTCATCTGTGAAAGGTTTTTTGTTTTACGTTCGGGACACTGATCACTAGTTAAGTCTCCAAACAGCCCAAAATGACTCCATTCCATATTATGTCCCCCGTATGTTTGTAGAGGGAAGAATTGTTTTGAAGTGGAAGAAAACTACTGCTACTGAGGAAAAATCATTTCATTAACACATTTTATGTGACATGTCAAATATGGCTTTATTCTATGAGGCAAACATACTGAATTAACATTGTATTTTAAAATAGTGGTATCAAATTTTAAAGTAGGAATCTTGCTCTGAAAACTCAAAACCAGAGTAATAACAGATTTTTCAAGAGTTAAATATATCCTGACCTCTCAAACAGAAAAACATTTCTTTTCACACAAAACCAGTGGTAGTGGATGATATAAAGATGACTCTGTTTGACATGAGATTATACTGAAGCACTGTGGGTCAGTAAATCTATAAAAACACCACAAGTCATGGAATATTAGGATAAATAGTTATGGATGCAAAACTGCTATTAAAATAAAACATTTTTGGCTCTATTTAAAAGTTGGAAGGTAGTCATCAGATTTCAGTTAGTAGTGAGGAGAATCTGACAGTTTGAGACATCCTTAAAGCTGCAGTAGTCACACGTATGTCTAGGGGGACAAAATTTATCTTAAAAAAAACTTTTTAAGTTCTTTCCAATATTCTTATGTACCTCAGATTCCACTGAAATTAAATATAGAAAACCTCAAAATTGTTCTTGTATAACACTTCAGCTTACGTAAAAAGTAGGAAATTATTATGACTGACAGTTTTACAAAAATCAGTATAATCCAAATTTTAACCAAGACTTATATTAACACCCAGATATGTTCACTGTTTTTTTTTACCACTTTCTATGATTGTTAACCATTTCTTATCTTTAAGAGCTGAAGTGTTTTTCCTACATGGAAAGGGTCTGCAGTACTTTGCAAAATGCCAACATAAATATTTGTTAGATGAGCACACAAAACTAAACACTTATTTTAACAAGCAGAAAAAAACCCCTGAAATTAGGACTTTAGCAATCACAGAAATAACATCAGACCTTGTCTAGTCCCTAAAATTGTAAGGAACAAGCAGGGGGAGTTACACATCCATTACCATCTGAAATCCCCCTGCCTGCTGCAGCTCCTAGCCAACAGAGGTTATTTGCTTAGCCCTTCTGAGTATCCAGTGCTTTCAAACAGATAATCAAACACAGCAGGAGAATCAGCACACTGGCAGGATGAATCACACCTTCGGGCAGTCCCAAAGCCTTGTAGACCCTTGCTCTTATAATTGGTCAAATCTGTCTGGCGTCGAGGAAGACAGGAGTGAAACTACCAAGTATTCAGGCTTCTGAACTGTTTCCTTTACCTATTTCTGAAATGTTTCCTTTACCTATTTATTTACAATTTTCAACACCCCCCTCCATTTTTAAGTGCCATCCATCAGTGGGCACCTGCTAAATCCTATTTTAATTGTCCAAGGCAAGTTTACTTTTTAAAGAAAACCTAGGGAAACCTTCTCTAAGAAGAAAATTGTCTGCCAATGAAAGAACTATATACATCCTCTGACTTGGTGACTCTTACCCTTTCTGGTACATTGGACCACTTCGAGAATTGTAGATAAAGTTATGGAACTTTTTTAAAGGAAGAAAAAAACAGGACCGATGAGACAACTTTGCATAGAATGTTAGCAAGTGTAAAAGACCCCCAAAGTCTTCTATTTCAGAAAGAATTTCTGCTTTAAGTCATCACTTCTGAGATGTTTTAAACATGGATACAGAGAGCAACATACCACATACCATTACATCTACTATCAGATCGAAAGTACCCTTGCACCTGTTGCTTTGGCTGTAACTGATTGAATGATTCTTTCATTCATTTATTCAACAAAAGTTTCTTAATTTTTTTTTAAAGATTGTATTTATCTATCCCTGGCTGGTGTGGCTCAGTGCATTGAGTGCCAGCCTGAAAACCAAGGGGTCACCTGTTCGATTCTCAGTGAGGACACATGCTTGGGTGGCAGGCCTGGCCCACAGTATGGGGCCTGCTACAGGCAACCACACATTTCTCTCCCTCTCTTTAAAAAACAAAAAGACAGACAGAAAATGATTTTATTTATTTTGAGACAGGGGAAGAGAGAGAAAGAGACAGAAACATTGATTGGTTGTCTCTCACAGGCGCCCCAACTGATGACCTAGCCCCCAACCCAGGCATGTAATCGGCACCCTTTAGCTTTGTGGGACTGGACTATAAAGTCTAACCAAGTGAGCCATGCTGGCCAGGACAATTTAGTCAACAAATATTTTTTGGCACCTACCATGAGGCACAGTGTGCTTTATATGCTGGGGAGAAATGAACAACGCAGAGACTCAGCTCTCATGAAGTTTACATACTGAAACGCATTTCAACCTGCCTGCCATGCATATGCCAAAGTAAAAAAATAAAAACTTAAGAGGCAATACCAGAATTACATTTCAACAGTAATTCTCAACCTTGGCGATATATTAAAATCACCGGGATCCCTTTAAAAAAATCTGCATGAGTCAGCCACACTGCTCCAAGTTTCTCTCCCTTCTCCTTTCTCTTACAGTTGTACAATCAGAAATACACTGCGAATACTGTCTGCATGGTACATACACGTGTGATCGAATGGACATGTGTGTGGGGAAGTGTAAGTGCACTGAGGAGAGTGTCTGAGAGGCACACTGCAATACAGACTGACTGCAGAGGTGGACAAGCACATAAAATGTCCGGGACTGTTCCATGAACAGGACAAGTCAATGAAAAAGAGTTTCAGAGCCAGAGGCAACAGAGAGAATGTAAGGCCACTGCAGGAAAATGTAGAAAACTTCCAGAGGCCATTGAGTTCTCAGAGTGTGTATCTTAAAGGTTAGACAGACTCCAACATGCACCTGGCTCACAACTGCATGCTGTGCTATCAGTAAGAAGTGAAATTACACAACACTTCCACCTGCACTGAATATAACTGAAATCAAAGAAATATGTGGCTGCATGTTTGAGGCAACACCCCTGGAATTTTAACATTCATTTGGAGGACAAGTTTTGCAATATTGATTCTTTTCCTTTTTTCTTTCCCTTTCTCCCTCCCCCCTTGCTGGCCCACCAGCCAGCATTTCCCGGCCCTTCCTTTCCTGTCTCTCCCCACTTCCTTCCTTTTTCTTCCTTTTAATCATTAATCCTAACCCTTATCCAACCAGGGGTGGTAAACAATAAACCTTGCAACTAGGCAACAGTGATTTCTGGCTCTGAATGGAAACTGTGCTGGGAGGTTGTTTTCGTCTGATTACCAGTATGACTCCAAAGGAAACAACTAATTCATGGACCTTCCTGGATAGAAACTAATTACTGGCATACCTTGGAGATACTGTAGATTCAGGTCCAGGGCACCTCAATAAAGTGAGTCATAATCTTTTTCCTGGTGGAGGACCTTCCCTTCAATTTGTAAAAAACACACTGTGAAGAACAATAAAGCAAAGTGCAATAAAACAAGTAGTTTTCTATGGTTTTTGTAGCTCTAATTTTCGTTTGAAGGATTACTCACAAGATTTGAGAATACATCCCCAAATGATTTGCAGGCTGAAAAGAATATAATAACCTTTCATGGACATTATTTCAGTGATACCGAAGGTCACCAAGTACCCATAAATTTCATAATTTATATTTGCTTATTAAAGTGTTTATAGTCTACCCTGGGCTGGTGTGGCTCAGTGGACTGAGCACCAGTCTGCAAGCCAAGGGGTTTCTGGTTCGATTCCCAGTCGGAGCACATGCCTGGGTTGCAGATCAGGTCCCTAACAGGGGGGTGCATATGAGGAAACCACACACTGATGTTTCTCTCCTCTTTCTCCCCTCTCTCTCTAAAATAAATAAATAAAATCTCTAAAAAAAGGTATTTATATAGTACATGAGAGGTCTCAGCCTCAGCACTATTGCTTTTTTGTGTTGTTTTGTTTTGTTTTTATGGAAAAGTTCTTTAAAATTCCTTTTAGTGAGGGTGCTGTCCTGTTACAGGGTCTTTCACACCACATCTGGTCTCCATCCCCACTAGATGCCAGTACCATCCCTCCTATGTCTCCAGACATTGCCAATTGTCCCTGGGGTCAAAATTGCCTCCAGTTGAGAATCACAGATATATGCTATTTCATAAAAATTCAAAATAGTCTGACCAGTGTGGCTCACTGGGTTGGGCGTCATCTTGCAAGAGAAAAGGTTCATGCCTGGGTCATGGGTTCGGTCCCCAGAGGCAACAGATGCACGTTTCACTCTCACACTGCTTTGTTTTCTCCCTCTTCCTCCCTTTCTAAAAATGAACAAAATCTTTTTTAATAAAAACATTCAAAATAGCTTGCAAAAACACATACAGTGAAATAAAAATACAACAAACAAGAATTAAGCATAACTGTCCAGAATATGTATATCCTATACAGGTGGAAGACAAGAGGAATAGCTATAAAGGAAATAGGGACTAAAATGTATGATATTATAGAGTCTCAAATATTTCCTTTGAGCATTCCGGTAGCTAAAGAACAGAGGGAAAGGGGAGAGAGACAGAAAAGGAGTCTGATACATAGAGCCAGACTTAACATGCATGAATTGAACTTTTCAAATATCCTGCAAAGTGCTGTGGCTGGTATGGCTCAGTGGGCTGAACAGCAGCCTGTGAGCTAAGGGGTCACCAGTTCGATTCCCAGTCAGGGAACATACATGGGTTATGGGACATGTCCCATTGGGGGTTGTGCAAGAGACAGTCACACACTGATATTTCTCTCCCTTTCTTTCTCCCTCCCTTCCCCTCTGTCTAAAAATAAAGTAAATAAAATCTTTTTTAAAATATCCTGCAAACTTACTTCCTCATAAATATACAAAACACACATATAGGCACACACATACCTTCTGCAACTTAGTAAGAACCCCATCATCTATCCCCATGCAATTATTCAAAATTCTAAAATGTAAGGAGTATTCTGGTTCCTTTGTTGTCTTCCCCAGCCATCCCACATTGAATCTATTGTTAGAAAATCTTGTCAATTATAAAACAAAAATATCTGAAAGCCATCTTTCTGATCCTACTCCTTTTTCATCTCTCCTAGTCCAAAATTCCTTCATTTCCTTCCCAGTCTACACAAACAGCCTCCTAATTCTTTTTTTTCCATTTTGTACCCCCCTTTGACCACTTCTCAGAGGAATCTTCTTGATTGTCAATCAAATCACATGACTCTGCTACTGAAATATCTGAGTAACATGGAATTGCTCTGAGACTGAAACCTAAACTCCAAAGTCTAGCTCCTCCCTGTTTCTCCAAACTCTTTCCCACTATGACCCAACCAGACTGACCTTCTTTCGGCTCCTACAACACATTAGACTCTTCCAAAGTATCAGCACTACAATTATTATTTCTAATGTACTGATGAGGGCATACTTTCATGATTTTCAGATACAAAAACAACATATGTAAATATACATATAATACATATTCATATACATACATATATACATACAGGTAGATTGCTACCTTGTTACAAGGATTTTATATGAGACAAATATAGGAGCTATGTAAGTAGTCTTTATAATGCTGTTGTCTTCATGTCTGATGTTTGAACATGACATTTACAGGCAAGGCAATAAGGAAGTGAAACAGATGTATGGAGGAGGCAGGTGCTGGGGGGGCGGGGGGGACAGAGCAAGAACAAGCTGGAACCTAGGTACATAAACTGCAACCCATGAGCTTGGGTAGGAGCCCAGAAAGATGCACTATAATTGCGTTGGTTTTCATTGCTTCTAACCTTGATGTAAAGTGCGTGTCCAGCAGGAAAAGACAGTGGTGCCCTTGGTCTTGGAACTTAACACTCAACCTAAAAGGGAATTTATAACAATACAGGGCTACACCAAGAAACAAACAAACAAAAATCTCAAATAAACAATCTCACTTTACATTTAAAGGAAGTAGACAAAAAACAAGAAATGATGCCCAAAGTGAGTAAAAGGAAGGAAAACATGAAGGTCAGAGTGGAAATAAGAGTCTTTAAAAAACAATGCAAAACATCAATGAAACCCAGAACTGATTCTCTGAAAACAGACAAGACTGATAAATTTTTTCACCATATTCATCAGAAAAGAGGACTCAAATAAATAAAAGCAAAAATGAATAGAAGTGAAAACTGACACCACAGAAATACAAACTGGAAACTGATAGAATGGATAAATTCCTATGAGCATACAATCTTCCGACACTTGCTCAAGAAAAAAAGACCAATTACAACTACAACAAAATTGAATCAGTAATTTTAGAAAAAGAAAGAAATCCCCCCAAAAAAGGCCAGGACTACATGGCTCACAGTTGAATTTTACCAAACATTCAAAGAATTAACACTTATCCTTCTCAAAATATCCCCGCCAAAAAAATCAAGCATTATCCTGAATCTAAATCCTGGAAAAAATACCACAAGGAGATAAAATTATAGGGCAATATCCCTGATGAACATAAATGCAAAATCCTCAAAATATTAGCAAATCAAATTGAGCAAAATATTAAAAAAGATCACACACCATAAGCAGGTGGGATGCAAGGATGGTTCAATATCCACAAATCAATTAATGTGACATACCACATAACAAAAAAATTTCAAGATAAAAATCATATGCTCATAAGGCATTTGACAAATTTCAGCACCCATTTATGGTAAACATTGTCACCAAAGTGGGAATAGAGGGAACATACCACAACGTAAATGAGAATCCTGCACCTAACACCTTACTCAGTGGACAAAAGCTAAAGAGCACTCTCCTTAAGATCAGTGGATTTCCACTTTTACCACTCTTAATCAACATAATACTGAAAGCCCCCACCACAGCAATCAGAAAAGAAATAAAAGGCATCCAAACTTAGAAAAGAAGTAAATCTGTCATTATTTACAGATAGCATGATACTTCTTAGAAAGAAGCCTAACCCTGCCTGGTGTAGCTCAGTGGGTTGAGCACCGGCCTGCTAAGCAAAGGGTCACTGGTTAGATTCCCTGCCAGGGCCCATGCCTGGGTTGCACACCAGGTCCCCAGTAGGGGGCGCACAAGAAGCAAACATGCAATGATGTTTCTTTCCCTGTTCCTCAGTACCCTCCCTTCTCTCTAAAAATAGATAAATAAAATCATTTTTTTAAAAAAGAGAAAAGCCTAAAGATTCCACCAGAAAACACTAGAACTTAACTAAATTTGATAAAGTGCAGGGAAGAAAATTATTCAGAAATTTGGTTTCATTTTTATGTACCAATAATGAACTGCAAGAAAGAGAAACTAAGAAAACAATCCCAATTACTACTGCATCCAAAAAATACCTAGACATAAATTTAACCAAGAAGATAAAAGACCTTTACTTTGAAAAATATAAGACGTTGAAAAGAGAAATTAAAGAAGATAGAAATAAATGGAGGAGGAATATACTGTGTCCATGGATGGGAAGAGTTAACACTCTTAAAGTGTGTGTATAACCCAAAGCAATTTACAGATTCAATGCAGTCCCTATAAAGAAACCAATGGTATTTCATACAGAATTCGAATAAATAACCCAAAACTTTATATGGAACCATAGAAGACCGGAAACAGCCACAGCAATCTTGAGAAAGAACAGTTGGAGGTATCATGCTGCTGGGTATGGTGATCAAAACATGTTCCTGGAATAAAAACAAGGATACAGATCAATGGAACAGAATAGACAGCCCAGAAAGAAACCTACACCTTTATGGCAACTAAGATTTGATACAGAAGGCAAGAGCATACAATGCAGTAAAGGCAGTCCATTCAATAAATGCTGTTGGGAAATTAAGATACATGCAAACAATTAAATTAGTCCACCTTCTTATACCACACACAAGAATAAACTCAAAATGGATTAAAGACTTTTAAATGTAAGACCTGAAAGCCTTTAAGTCCCAGAAGAAACAAACGCAGTAAAATCTCGGACACTGCTCTTAGCAGTATTCTCTCAGATATAAGTGGCTACCCAAATAAAAGTGGAATTATGAAAAACTGTATTTATTCCACTATGTTTAAATTTCAGTCACATCCGAAGTATGCTCCATTTGACACAGAACACCTATTGGTGTTTTTTTCTTTTCCACTATTCATAGCAGTTTTTGAACTTGTCAATTTTGATGCCTTTCAGTGCCTCCTGCCATTTTTGTGTCACCTTTTCCTCATTGGAAACACATTTCCCTTTGAGGACTTTTTTCCACTGGGGAAATCAAACAAAAAAATTTGCTCCAGGACTAGGGGACAAGATCAGGTGGAAGGGAAGGTAGGGGCACTGGAGTGGAGCTGAACACTCAGTGCAGTGTGGGCAGGGGCGCTCGTAAATCACCCATCGTGAAATGGCCAAACAGGTTGAAAAGTCTTCCAAAAATTCACTGAAGCCAACCAAATGTAACCTCTCACAACAATTCACAAATGAATGATATATAATAATCCATCAAATAGATGGAAAAGTATTCACTCTACTGCATTAGTCGAATAAGCAAATTAAAAGCCTCAGGATTTTTCCACCATAAAATAAGAACTGCTTTAAAAAAAGAGGATAGAGGATGGTGGTAAGCATGTGGTGAAACCTGTTTTCCCACACATTGCTTGTAGTGACGTGCATTAGCACTACTCTTTTCCTAACAGTTATCAAGCCTAAAACCATTTAAGCTTTTTAGCTGTGCAACTATTTCTAATAATCCACCCTGTAATAGTCAGAATGGCTCCCCAAAGATGTCCATGCCCTAATCTCTGTAACTTCCTAATACATTACCTTCCAGGGCAAAAGAGAGGTTTACAGATATAATTAAGGATATGGACGACAACATAAGTGCATTAGCCTAGTTTATCCACATGGACCCACTGTTAATCATATGAACAAAACCAGAGAACTTTTTCTCCCACTGTTGGCACAAGTGCTACAGCAGAAGAAAAGTCAAAGGGCTTCCTAAGTATGAGGGCTTGATCTACATTTGAAGATGTGAGAAGGGACACCACAAGCCAAGGAATGTGTTTGGCCTGTAGAAGGTAAGAATGCCCAAGGGGCCAACAGCCAGCCTCGAATGGGGGATCTCAGTTCTAGGAGCACAATGGAAGGAACTGTATTCTTCCAACAGCCTCCATGAGCTTGAAAGCAGGTTTTCTTCCCCACAGCCCACAGGTAAGAAACACAGATCTGCGTAGCTCAGTGGACTGAGCGCGGGCTGTGAACCAAAGCATCGCAGGTTCAATTCCCAGCCAGGGCACATGCCTGGGTTGCAGGCCATGGCCCCCAGCAACCGCACATTGATGTTTCTCTCTCTCTCTCTTTCTCCCTCCCTTCCCTCGCTAAAAATAAATAAATAAATCTTTAAAAAAAAAAAGAAACACAGATCTGCTGACATCCTGATTTTAGCTTATGGCCACCTGAGTCAAGCTTCTGACATATAAAACTATGAGGTAATAAATAGATGGGAGTTTGAAACTGCTACTACATTACTATTAAATTTTTATGGCAGCAAGGAAAACTCATATAACTACTACAAATACTTTTCACTTGATCATACCCCTTATGTGACCTTAAACAAAACAGTTTTTCTTTCTGTCCTCAATTTCCTCACCTATGTTAACAATTACACTGGTTTGTTTAGGTCCATGCCAAATACTAGTGTGCCCAGGACCAAAGGTGCCATGGGGGCTACATGTTGTATGTCTAAATATTTAAAATGTCTAAGTTAGCATGGAAAAATATTCTGTTTCTACTTTGATATATATATTCACAAAATATCAGAATTGAAATATGGTGTAGTATCCCTTTTTTTGAGGGAAAGTCAGTCGAAGAGCACAGACAACTGGTTTATTATAGTACTTACCTATGTGTTCACTTGATGTATTTTGCAATTTTTAAATGAATACTTAAATATTCATAAGTATGATTTATTAGCTTCATGAAATTTTCCTTGCATTATTTCAAAAAATAAAATTTTCTAACATAATTTGCACTCTTCTGAGAGCCTCTTTGGGTTAGTAATTTTCATTCTTTTTCTTTTTTACTTATATTTCATTGATTATATTATAGTTGCCCCAATTTTTCTCCCTTCGAACTCTTCCACCCAGCAACCCCCACTCCCGCAGACAATCCCACACTGTTGTTCATTTCTGTTGGTCACGCATATAATATCTTTGGCTTCACCATTTCCTATACTGTACATCTGCATAACTATTCTGTAACTACCTTTTCACCTATTCCCCCAATCTCTCCCCTCCAGTCTGTGCACCAATCAAACCTTTCTCCACATCTATGATTGTTTCTTTTCTGCTTTTTTGCTTAGTTTGGCTTTTAAATGAACTATTGATAGATGTATTTATTGTCACTTCATTGTTCATAGTTTCGATCTTCTTTCACTCTATTCAAATACCAATGACATATTTCACAGATATAGAACAAACATTTCAAAAATTTATATGGAACCATAAATGACCCCAAATTGCTAAAGCCATTTTAAGAAAAACAAAGTAGGAGGGACACATAATACCTGACATCAAAGTATATTATTACAAATGACTAATCAAAGCAGCCTGGAACTGGCATAAGAACAGACACATAGATCAATGGAGCAGACAACCAAAAATAAACAAACCCCAGTGTCTATGGTCAATTAATATTTGACAAAGGGGGCAGAAGCATAATATGGAGTAAAAATAGCCTCTTCAACAAATGATGTTGGGAAATCTGGACAGTTACATGCAAAAAGAAAGGAAGAAAGAAACTCAACTACCAACTTACACCAAACACACAAAAAATTGAAAATGGATACAAAAATGTTAAGTCACACCACCATAAAAGTCCTAGAGGAAAATATAGGCATGAAAATGTCAGATATTCCAGGCATCAATATTTTCACTGATATGTCCCCTACAGCAAGGGACATAGAAGAATAAACAAATGGGACTTCATCAAAATAAAAAGCTGCACGGCTTAAGAAAACATTAGCAAAAATGAAAAGGCAGCCATCCGTGTGGGAAAATACATTTGCCAATGACACCTCAGACAAGGGAACTCATCTTCCTGGCACTGGAATCTCTGGCTGGGACTCCTCGCTCATGATACATCCCTCCTGATTTTTATCTACTACATGTGGGAGTCGGAGCAGCCTTTTCTGTATCTACTGTCTCTGCTCCTTCTACCAATCTGGATGGATGTGGTTTCTTCTTTAATTCCATGGTTCCAGGATTTACATTCAACTCACTTTCTGTTGGTTCTGAGTGAAGGTTGCTCTATAATTTAGTTGTAATTTTGATGTGGTTGTCCAAGTTGTGTTTACCTAGGCCACCATCTTGGAGATCTAGCTCTTATATATCATTCCTTATTAATCTCAATTTGGAAAAATTTCAAACTATGGCAGTACAACCTGAAATTATCAATAATATTATGTAATACACTTAGGTTTGAAAGTGAACCATGATTTTTACCCATTATATCTAAATATTTTAACAGTGTTGCAAGTCATAAATCATTGTTATCACAAAAACTTATCTTTTAATTTCATCATATAAACTACTATTACATGTGATTTGGTGACTTTTTAAGTAATATCTTCCAATTACTATTTCTGAAGTCTTTTCAAATTCTACAGTGCTAATATATATTAAAGAAAGCAGCGTAGCTCAGTGGATTGAGTGCGGGCTGGGAACCAAAGTGTCCCAGGTTCGATTCCCACCTAGGGTACATTCCTGGGTTGCAGGCCATAACCCCCAGCAACCGCACATTGATGCTTTTCTCTCTCTCTCTCTCTCTCTCTCTCTCTCTCTCTCTCTCTCTGTCTCTCTCTCTCTCTCTCTGTCTCTCTCTCTCCCCCTCCCTTTCCTCCCTAAAAATAAATAAATAAAATCTTTAAAAAAAAAAAAAAAGAAAGCAAAAAACAACAACACGTATTTCAATTGATTCACTTCTCTCATACAGTGAAATTTCTCTTTGATGTATATGATGGACAGAAAATATGTCTAAAAATTATTTTGGGGATTAGTATCTGAAGCTTTTTCATGGAATTGCAATTGTGTTCATATCTTGCTCCAATTTCCTTCTACTATTTGTATATTACACATGCAGTTTCCTTCAGTTAATTTTGTGTAAAATATTTTCAATCCTTTAAAAATGTTTGTAAGCTTTTGTTAAACATTAATAGTAAGCAATTATTCATACAAATTATGTGAATACCATGTCCAAAATAGTCATTTTGTGACTATTTTGTTACAGGGTACAGCCAAGAGGGAGGACCCCAAATAGGCATTTGAAATGGGGTCAAGAACTCAAGGTGTCCAGGAGATTTTAAGATGTCTCCACCCCTTCCCCCACAGGTGTGAGTTGGGGGAAGGGGCACACAGAGCAAGAATATGCAGGGCAGCTTTGCAGCTAATCCATGGCGTGGTCATTTAGCATACCTATAGCCTTTGGCTGGTCACTTAGATATGCTAAATAGCTATGGCCATGCTCTAGGCCAGGGGGATGGAAAGGGACCTCCCCCCCAAGATGGGACTGGGGGGCAGGTCCCCTGAGTTACAGTGCCTGCGTGGGAACTGGGAGAAGATTGGCTCCATGACATGGGGTGACACCTGCCCAGACCCACGATGGCAACCAGAAAAGCTGGAGAAGACAGCAGATTGAGGGCAAGTGTGCCCAAGTGTAGGAGGAGTCGGAAATGGGGCTGCAGAAGAAGATTGGCGCGGGGGATTTAAACCCAGACACGGCAGCCCTGAGAGGGAGAACCATGCGGCCTTGACAGAGTGGGGACTCTTCCCTCTCATGGCCCTGGGAGAGAGGACCACGTGCCTTTGCCAGAGTGGGGACCCCCGCAGCTTTAGAAGGGGGAACCACCACCTGGTTTTAGCAGAGATCCCAGCAACTCAGCTGAGGGTGCCGGGAACCCAGGGAGGTGTCCCCGTCGAGATGGAGTACTAACTGGGAAGAACCAGAGGACTGCCTGAGCCATGGACTTCTATTTCCTTTCCTGAGATATGGTACTCAGGCCTGGGCAAAGGGGGAAGGAAGGAAGGACTGTGTTTGTTTGTGGGTCTTTTAAGGGACTTTAGGATTTTTGATAAAGACATTAGGTCACTACTTTAAGTTTGTATAGCATTAAATAAACATTTCCTTTCCTTTTCACAAATCTCTGGCATTGAGAGATGTCTTTCCTAGGGCAGCGGACTTAACTGACCCGGGGCCTTCTTTCAATAATAGTATATTGTCCCAGGCACCCCCCTGTTGTGTTCTGTAACATTTTTCCACCAAAGATACATTTTGCTCCTTAAGAATTATTCCATGCTCTAATGTATCTCATACCAGGCCAAAATTAAATTAAATTTCTTTGTCGACATCATACCCATTGTGTATATGAATAGTTTTAAAGGCAAATCTGATAGGTATTTTAACAAGATACTACATTTGGAGGTCAGATCCATAAATATGATATACAGTTTAAATGGATGTCATCACTACCAAAAGTTAAAGCCATCATTCCAAGGAACAAGATTAAAATATGATTTGTATGTGGTACAAATAATACTCCTAGATTTTGACCAATAATCTGGCTTCCACAAACTTTTCTTTTGGCAGATTCACATAGGCTTGCCCTCAAGAACATCTTAAATTATTCAAACAATGCTGATAAATTTTTTTATAACATTACATGTAATATATTCTTATAAAAATAAAAATTTTTGCCCTGGCTGGCGTAGCTCAGTGGATTGAGCGTGGGCTGCGAACCAAAGCATCACAGGTTCGATTCCCAGTCAGGGCACATGCCTGGGTTGCAGGCCATGGCCCCCAGCAACTGCACATTGATGTTTCTCTCTTTCTCCCCTTCCCTCTCTAAAAATAAATAAATAAAATCTTTTAAAAAAATTAAAAATAAAAATAAAAATTTTAATTGTGGCAATCAGTCTGTATCTATTTTCTTGCCAACAACAACAACAACAAAAAATCAGTATTACAGGAGCACTAAAGATCTTACTCCCAGGCATATGTCCTCATTGTAGCTCAGATAAACTCATTACAATTCTTTAAAATTCAGTATCACATTTTATACACTTTATATACAGTCATATATAAATACGAATTTAAGAAATAGGGATTTATACATATTGAAAAAAAGTGTTCCTCAGCTGCTGTGTTGCAAACATCATGCCATTTTGGAAAAACTTGGAGTTCAAGAAAAAGCAATAGAACGCATGCTTGCAAGCACTGGAAAATGATACTTCATCATGAAAGAATTCTTGCAATTGTGCTACTTGAAAGGAATTTTTAAGTTAATTAATTTGCCCTTTTTTCTCACCTAAATTACTCTTACTGCTCACATCCTCCTCCTCCGTGCATTATGAGGCAGGGTTTTTCTCCAATGTTGTCAGAAGCATAATGAGCAACTTTCCTGACATTGAAACACAGTCATTTTTGGTTTTAAGAACAAGACATATGAACCAACATTCCTCTGAAGGCTGCACAGTGCTGGTAATAAGCATGGAGCCCACGAGCTAATGACTAAGGCACTGGGTCACAGCACTAATGGCTCCCAACCCAGATTATTATTTACTGTAATACTTTGGGACCTTTCTGATAACATGCTAATAGTTATTTAAACTGTGTTTAAAGAATGCTTTAGGGAATCAACTTTTATAACAAAATATATGAAACAATGAAGTTGTACCCACAATGATATAAATCAAATTTAAAACCTGATAAAACATGAGAAATCACCTAGTCAGTCCTATTCAGTTTTACTATTAGAAAACTATTGCTCAGAGAAGGGAAGTGACTTGAACAGCCCTCAGACTTCAAAAGCAACAAAAACAAGGCTATATTTTAGTCGCCTTGCTCTAAGGCTCATGAGCAATGCATTTTTGTAAAAACTTTTATTTCTTTATTCTTAGAGAGAGGGAGAAGGAAGGACAAAGAGAAGAGAAACATCAATGTGTGGTTGCCTTGTCTCTCCCCCACCCCACCCAGGACCTGGCCCACAACCCAGGCTTGTGCCCCGACTGCAAATCCAGCTGGAGACCCTTTGGTGCACAGGCCAGCACTCAATCCACTGAGCCACACCAGCCAGGGCTCATTAGCAATGTGTTTTCATCACTGCTATTATGAGGTTGGTGAAAGAAAGTGTAACCTTTATGAAAATTCAGACATTTTTATCAAATTATAAGAAATAGTATTTCAAAGAAAAGAGTTTTCTAAAACCTAAGTGTCCTATTTTCTCAGTTTCTTAGTCTAAATGTGTTCTTAATTTAACCTGAAGGATGGATTTAGTAAAAAAATTTAATGAATGACAGTAGACTCCACAAAATAGAAAATAAAGTAAAATTATGTAACTTCAAATGTTGAAACGTACTTAAGTAAAAGAAATTTAGAGCTTAAATTTTTTATAGAATTTCAATTAAGTTTGACAGCTGTTTCATTATCAGATTTGATTTACTGTAATAATACATTGTGAAATAATAATCCTTTGTCAGTAAAAAAAAAAAAAAACGCTTCTATAATGTAGGTAATAAGATCCTCACATAAAATCTGAAAAATTTTTAACATCATCATTTCCTCATTTTTGCAGTGACTTTCATAGAAAATGTTAAGAAAAATACATAATTAAAATAGGGGAATAAGAATTTAGTGATGAATAACCAAATTATATAACTGCGTGGGAGAAGTCTAACTTCTTTGTAATCATTCTAATTTAATCTCAGGTGTTGGATCACAAAGGTTTTCCAAAGGAAAAGACAATCACTCTGAATCGTAAAAATCAAATGTAACACAAGCTCACGTGAATGCTTAAAGAAACAATACTGGCAGCACAGATTTAGGGTTGGATGAAAATTATTGGCATAAATGCATAAACTTGAAGGGATTAAGTGAAGAAAAGCAACAGCTCAACTACAGACAGCAGCATTGTGATTACCAGAGGGAAAGGGTGGCTGGGGGAGGGAGAAGAGGGTCAAGCAGCGATAAATGGTGAGGGAAGAAGACGAGTTTGGGTGGTAAATACGTAATACAACATACAGATGGTATACTATAGAAGTGTGCCCCTGAAACCTATGATTTTATGAACCAATGCTACCACAATAAATTCAGTAAAGATTTAAAAATAAAAGAAACAAAAAATCATTGCACCAAAATCACAGCAGTTTATATGTAGGAAAACTCTTAGAGAGCATTATTTTATAGAACTGAAATGGGAAAGACAATTTACCAAAGGGAAAGCATCGCAACAGTGACAAACTAGGAACTAGAAACATTCATGAGACGAAAAGGGTAGCAGGAGGCTTAAATCAATCCACACATAATAACATAACTGAAACACAGCACAATCAATCAATTCCCTAGTTCTGGTATTTTGATTTGCCAACCAAAAATGAGGGGGGAAAGGGATCAAAAAGATATCTGGAGGTGGCTTTTAAGACTCAGTTATCATTGTTTTCAGATCCATTTTTGAAAAATCATTATTTTCTATTAAAATCATTCTTCTAATACTTTGTTCAAACTGCTCCTTATTCAAGTAAATATACTTAGGTCTCACACGACTTTACACATTTTCAGTTTGCACAGCGACGTGGTCCACTTAATAATGACCCATGATTGTTCTAGTTCTTTCCCCCAAGCTACTCTGGGTCCCAAAAAGTTCATAGAAGGCCCTTTCCTCTATTCCCCCATAGTGGCCGAAAGAATAACCACCATGGCTGTGTTCCTCAACACTGGAAAACGCTGCTAGATGTTGTTCCATTAAAAAAAAATTGTCCCTTTGCAGTCCACATTTTCATATTTCAGCTAATGAATTAACATTTCAAGCCATGGCATCATGAGGTCAACACCCAGCCACTTCTTGGTCAGTGTCACCATCTTTGTTCTTCATTTAACTACTAGCTAGTGACTGTAGGACCTAATAAAAAGAAACAAGTTCACTGTCAATGCTCCTTTTAAACATACTACCGTAGTTCCTAGCCACCACAGTATGATAAATAAAATGTGATGTTTATCATTTTTTAAAGATTTTATTTATTTTTAGAAAGGGAGAAAGAGAAGGAGGGAAACATCAATTGTAGTTGCCTCTTGCACGCCCACTACTGGGGACCTGGCCCATAACTCAGGCATGTGCCCTCAGGCATCGAACCCGCAACCCTTTGGTTCACAGGCCAGCACTCAATCCACTGAGCCACCGTAGCCAGGTGAGGTGTTTATTATTTTAAGTGAAGTTACACAACTGTCATAATTTGTGAGGGTAGGATAATCCACATAGTAAGTCCACTCAGTAAGTTCATGATTTATTAAGACTAATAGAGCCCTGGCTGCTGTGGCTCAGTGGAAAAAGCACCAGCCAGTTAAACTGAAAGGTCCAAAGGCCATAGGTTCCATTCCAGGACAGGGCACGTGCCTGGGCTGCAGGCCAGGTCCCAGGTTGGAGGTGTGGGGGAGCCAATGGAGGAATGTTTCACCTGCACGTGGATGTTTCTCTCCCTCCCTTCCCCTCTCTCTAAAAATAAATACATAAAACCTTTTCTAAAAAGACTAAGAGAATTCAGCAGGGTTACAAGATGCAATTATCAGCTTAATGAAATGAATCATTTTCTTTGATACCAGCAACAAATTCTTATAAGAAATTAAGGCATCCTTCGTTAACAGTAACAAAAGTTATAATGGATTTAAGAATGAACCCAACAACTTCATAAGACTCATTTTCAGAAAGTTGTAAAATGCTAAGGATACCTTAAAAATTATATGTACAAATGAAGACATATTCAATGTCCATGAATTTGATGACTTAACATTGTAACCATGACGATTCTCCCCCACAGACAATCTATTAATTCAATACACTTTTAATAAAAAATTCGGCAGAGCCCTGGCAGGGGTGGTTCAGTGGATTGAGCACAAGTTGGGTTCCCAGTCTAGGTCACAAGCCTGGATTGTAGGCCAGGCCCCCAGTAGGGGGTGCACAAGAGGCACCCACACATTGACTTTTATCCCCCTTCCCTTTCCCAGCTCTCTAAAAATAAACAAATAAAATCTTTTTTAAAATGTGCAATTACTTAAAAAAAAAAAAAGAATTTCAGCAGAATTTACAGAGGAATCAATAAGCTCTTACTTATCACACACTGTGTTAACCTTATTAAATGGGCTCCAGGACCCAATTCTAAGTTCTGTGAGTGGAGGCTTTCCCACACCAACAAGCAATTTTCAGACACCAACAGGCTGTCCAAACTTTCAACTCAATTACAATACTATCCACCTACCCCGACATAGCATTAGATTCCACAGGTATAGGGTGCAGTCCCCCAAGACTGCCCCTTGCATTGAGATGCCAACTGCAAGCCCAGGTTGTCACCTATGCTTCTGACTGACTATAAATCACAGATTCCCACTATACCCTCCTCCTTGAGTTTGACTTATTTGCTAGAGCTGCTCACAAAACTCAGGAAACCTGTGTACCCCCTAAATTATGGTTGGATTACAAAGGATATTAAAGAATACAAAATCAATAGCCAGAGTAAGAAATATACAGGATGAAGTCCTGTAGAAAGAAGCTCCTGTCCTCATGTAGTTTGGGGCCCAGCACAGCATGGTGGCACATGGGAGCTCTCCAAATCCCCGCCCCTCCCCACACCTTTTGGATTTTTATGGAGGCTGCATTACGTAGGCATGACTGAATGAATCATTGGCCACTGGTGACTGATTCCACCTCCATTCCCTCTCCCAGCTCCATAAATTAGAGGGTGGGACTAAAAGTGACAGCCACTCAATTCAAAATTGTTTCCCCTGGCAAAGGGCCCCCATTCTTAGATAGTCACCTTGTTAACATAAACCCAATGGTGATGCAAAGGGACCAAATATTATGTCAAAACATGCTTCCTCTGCTCTTATAGTTCACTAAATTCCAAAGGTTTTGGTAGCTGTGAACCAGGCACTACGTAAAAGACCAAATATACAGGGTCCAGCAGAAGTAAGGCC
Organism: Phyllostomus hastatus; assembly: GCF_019186645.2. Classification (NCBI taxonomy): domain Eukaryota; kingdom Metazoa; phylum Chordata; class Mammalia; order Chiroptera; family Phyllostomidae; genus Phyllostomus; species Phyllostomus hastatus. The sequence continues at coordinate 2,699,988 of NW_025333841.1, read as the reverse complement.
TGCTTGAGTGTGGCTGGTAGGGTAATAATGTGGGTGTAATAATTTATAGTTTTAATTTGAACATTTCACCTAAAATGTCCTATGGTATGCTTGAGTGTGTTATTGTTATGTTACACAATAACATGCTTATGATTTTGTACTACAAGATTTTGTAATACAAAAGGGGCGTTATTTGTACCAGACTGTGTTTATGAAGCTGTAGGAGGGGAAGGGGGAGTGGGGGCTGGCTGTCAGAAGGTGAAGGGATTAGACAGAACAGATATGCATGAGCCAGGGACAGAAACAATGGTGGGGACTGGCTGTGGGTTTGGGGGCAGTCTGAGAGGAGGGGGGCAAAGGAAGGAAAATTGGGACAACTGTAATAGCATGAACAATAGAAAAATATTTATATACTATACAGCAGAAAGAGGGAACTCCTACATTTTGTGACAGCTTGGGTGGAACTGGAGAGCACTGTGGTAAGTGAAATAAGCCAGGAGGTGAAAGACAAGTACCTCACCTACGAGAGGAACCTAATGAACAAAAATAAAGTAACAAGCTAAATAAAACCAGAGGCATGGAAACATGAAACAGACTCACAGTGACCAGAGAGGACAAGGGAGATAATGGAGGAAAGAAGGGGAAGAGACTAGTCACATGGCACGCATAAATGGCCCATGGGCGTGGACAACAGTGTAGGAACTGACTGTGGGAGCGGGGTAGGGGGAGAGGAGGGGAGGTTGGAAGGAATAGTGCAAAGGGGGGAAATGTAATAATTAACAATAAGGAAATTTCAAAAAGTAAAAAAAACCTTTTAAACATTAAAAAAGTGTGCATACATTCTTACAAAAATGTTTTTAAAAAGACCAAATATATATGACAAATATATATAATAGGTCATCTAAATGTCCAAAATATATTTCGCATAAATCACAGTATCATGCTTACTTACTAGATAATAATAATACTATACAATGCTAATACCCACTAGTATTAGGATGCACTGGAGAAGCAGATTGCCATAAATAGTTGGGAAGAGTACTGGCTCTTGAACCAGACTACCTGGGTTCAAACCTGTGTTCTGTCAATACCTAGGAGTGTGACTCGGTGTAAGTTACCTAACCTCTCTGGCTCCCGTTTTCCATCTCATGTTATGGAAATAATAACTATACACAGCTTACGACTGTTGTAGGAATTAAATGCGTTTGTATAGATAAAGTACTTGGAATGTTGCCTGGCACATAGTATCAACTATTACTACTACCCACTACTGTAACTACCACTGTGTGGCACACTCACAAGCATGGTGCAGTCCTGGTACAGAGACACAGAATAACTGATAAAGCAACGAGAAAGAGCAGATTTATGATAAAGGTAGCACCTTAAATCAATGGTGAAAGGATACTTAGTACATGCTATTGAAAAACATTACCCATAATATGGATTAATGACGTAAATATCAAGGGGAACTTGATGGAAACAAATGAAAGATGTCTTTTTCCACCTTAACATTAGAGAAACTCTTCAACAATTCCCCCCAAACACTAACCATAATGTTTACAGATAAAATCTTTATTTAACTACATCAAAATGGAGGATGTGTGCTCAACAAAAAGACAAATTAATAGATAGGGACTGAAATAAGATGTCTGCAGCATATAAAACTGACGGGAGATTAATTTTTAAAGTATACAAGGAACTTGTAAAAATTAACAAGAAAAAGCTATCACATCTAATGGAAAAGTGGCCTAAGAAATAGGAGGCCAATTCACAGATGGAAATGACAGATACATGGGGAAGCACTCAACCTCAGGGAAAAGCACCAGAACAATGAGATACCACTTGACGGACACCTGTTAGAACGGCGACAATGGACAGCGGGATAACATCGTGTCTTAGAGAGGGTGTGTGAAAATGCGAGCCATTGTGCACTGCTCAGAGAATGTAAGACTGAGCAGCCATGCCCTGCAGAGCAAGCAGGCAGGGTTTAGTGACATTAACCACGCACATGCCAAATGCCTCAACAATCTCACATCCTGGTTTTGTATCCTAGAGACTCTTTCATGCCTTTCACATCTGCTCATTATGGAACATGTGAGAGCATGTTTATCACTGCATTGGTTGTGATGGGTGGAGTATTGATAAATCTAAGTATCCATCACCTGGGGAAGAGATCAAGGAAATGAGGATGCAGGAAATGAACTATTATGCAGGCCTCTGAAGCAATGAACTTAGAGCTATACTTAGTATGGAGGGATCTCAAAAATAGTATGGAATAAAGAAAATAAAAGCCATACAAGATTCATAGCACAGTACTTTTTTACACAGAAGGGAGTGAGAAAGAGAAAGAGAGAAACAGGGGACTCAGTTGCCTTGCCCACACCCCCTACTGGGGACCTGACCTGCAACTAGGTATGTGCCTTGATTGGGAATTGAACCGGCAATGTTTTGGTTCACAGGCCAGCACTCAATCCACTGAGCCACACCAGCCAAGGCAGCACAGTACCATTTGTTATTAGTCCAAGTTCTCCAGACAACCAGAACTAATATATATATATGAGATTTATTACAGGAATTGACTCAGATGATCATGGGGGCTGAAAAGTCCCCTGATCTGCCACCTGCAAACTAGAGAACCAGAAAAGACCTATTTCAGAGACAGAGAAGATGGATGTCACAACTCCAGCAAAGAACAGTAAGTTTCCCTTTTTCTGCCACTTTGTTCTATTCAAGCCCTCAGCGGTTGGATGATTCCCACTCACACTGGTCAGACTGATGATCTCCTTTCCTGTCTACTGATTCAAACATTCGTCTCTTCTGGGGACACCCTCACAGACACACCAAGAAATAATGTTAATATTTTACCAGCTATCTGGGTATCCCTTAGCCCAGTAAATGAACACATAAAATTAACCATCACACTGTTTATATGAAATTTTAAAAATATAAAGACCTATGAAATGATTAAAAATGAGTACTTATGTGCAAGAAGGGGAAGGGTGGGGGGATCAGAGACAAAACGAAAATGATACATTACAGTAAAGAAGGATCTGCGTCATCCTGTGCCCTGAATTGAGGACTGAATCGACAACCTCAAGAAAGGTATAACTAGCAGATAGACTGATTTATTAACTGATTTAACTTCCTGACAATACTCACCCATCTACCCATGTAACATTTACTGTTGTTTATTATCTCATACACTCGAAGTTTTCGATTATGGCTTATGCTTACAGGCAGAAGCCTGATACGAGGTCATTTAACACAGACATTCCTGTACTCTTTTGAAAGCTAAGAAACCTGAGACTCAGAAAGGTTAAGAAGTCCCGAATGGTGTCGCTCGGTGGGTTGGGAGTTGTCTAGCCAAGGGAAAGGTCAAAAGGTCACCAGTCCAGGACTGGATTCAGGCCCTGGTTGGGTAGAGAGGAGCCACCAATCCATGGTTCTTTCTCACACTGAAGTTTCTTACTCCCTCTCTCCCTCCCTTCCCTGCTCTCTAAAAATAGATAAGTAAAGGTTAAGTAATCTCCCTAAGGTCTCTCAGAGAAAGTGACAGAACTCAGGCATTAACCCAGAGCCCACTTCCAGGAGGTGGGAGCAAAAAGTTTAAATACCATTAAACTATTTGCTCCCGTCTCATACAAGAACTGATATTATTAGCCTATTTATTGGTTTTATAATCAGTTGGGAATTTGTTTTTCTAAATGTCAAATGATAAACTGTCTTCTCACTTTTATGAACTGAATTCTTTCTCAAACTTTTGCTTTCATAACTACTTGGAGGCATGAGCCAACAATCTGTTCAAGTCCTGTTTCATTGTCAAGGAAGGAGAGACTGAGGGGGTTGGAGGAAGGAGGCAGAAGCCTTGATTCTGAGTCTTTATTTTTTATTTTATTTTAATCATTGTTCAAATAGTTTTCTCCTGTTTACTCCCTGTCCAGCCCCCCTCCCACCCCTCCCCACTTCCCTCCCATTACCACCCTCCCCGTGGTTTTTGACCATGTGTCCTTTAAGCTTGTTCCCGTGAACCCTTCCCAATGTCCCCGATTGAGTCTTTTGATAAAGTCAGTGAATGTAGTGCTTTCAAAACATGAAACATATTTCTTGATGAGTCCAGCAGTTGATATGCATATGGTACAGGAAATGCTCTTGATAATTCATGTGTTGCATAAGTTTGTTAAATTTGATAAATATGGTACCACTTATCCAGAGGGAATTTTGGCACCAGAAAGTAATGGACACTGAGCATTTGATCAGCGCTGTTAAATGGACACCTATAATCTGGCTTTTCTTCAGATCACCAGCTTCCAATCAAAAATAATTGGCAAATACAATTCATGTGATCCTTTTGGGTTCATTTCACTGCAAATAAATTTCAGTAAGTGTTTTCTGGTGAGACTAATTGTCCTTTACAGAATCACCCTCTTGACAGACACCATTATACATGCAATTTCATCAGTGACTACTAACATTTGGACAGTTAATGTTTTTCTCTGCTTAAATTTGTACATTTTTCAATATTTTATTACAGTCAACCAAAAGAGAGAGAAATGAACATGTTTGGCTCTTTAAACTTCTGGAGCACATTGTCAACTGCATGTAATTTATTCCCATAAATCCTAGAACAAGATATTAATCACTCTTCCTGCCTGCAAACTTGAACAATATAAAGACGATAAGGCAAACTGGAAACAAGGCCGATAATAAGACAGCACCAGTTAAACAAAATAAAAGACAGTCTGAGTATTGTAAAGAAAATCCTATTACCAATTAGGTCCTCATTCCACACATCATTTCTGCTGATGAAATCTGCACTGATTTACAATTTTAAAGATTGTCACTTATTTTTATGAACTTATTCCTCACTATGTTCCCAACAGAATTAAGAACATTTAAGGATATGCACATAATATATAGCAATGTCAAATGCATGTAAAAATAATTTGAGACAAAATTTACTGTGTAGGAAAGCAACTAAAGGCAAGCCTAGGGTGAGGGTAACACAAAAGAATCTGAAATCCATAAACTAGGTGTTTCTAAGATTCCCAGCAGCCTATGTAAGATATGATAGGAATGCGTACAATATTCTCAGTGTCCTCCAAATAAAAACTCCTTTCTCATGAGAAAATGCAACCAAGGGTCCTCCAATAGAAGTCACTGTGTTCTGAACAATTATGATGCTCCATATATAACTCTTGCTACTTTTTGAAAGGTGGTATTTGTCCATTTAATTAAACTTTGCCAGTCTGTCCATATCTGTATTTCTAGGAATTAACCTGAAAAATATAATTCTAAATTCCATTCAACATGCAAGCAGAAAGATATTAATCATGTAGCCAAAAAACCTTAATCCAATATAGGTATACCATGTTTTGCCCTGTATAATACACTCCCATATATAATGTGTGCCCATGTTTTTGGCCGACTTTCAGGGAAACTACTCTTTAGTTTTAATTTTTTACTTATATTTAGATACTTCTTTTGTATTATAAAGGAATCTTAGCATTTTTTTTTATTTTTTCTAGCTCTTTAATGTAGGTACCCAATTATTGCCTCAACCTTTAAATCACACAGACTCTGTCATTCTTGTACATGAACACACTGTCACCATATGGCTTTCCCTGGTCTTTGCAGTGGCCTGTGGTCCATAGCCATGGAGGACAGGAGATGCTAAAGCTGGAAGCTCAGCCATGTGCTTTTTATCTGGGGGCTGGGGCTGGGGCTGGGGCTGGGGCTGGGGCTGGGGCTGGGGCTGGGCCTGGGGGCTGGGGGCTGGGGGCTGGGCCTGGGCCTGGGCCTGGGGCTGGGCCTGGGGCTGGGCCTGGGCCTGGGCCTGGGGCTGGGGCTGGGGCTGGGGCTGGGGCTGCGGCTGGGGCTGCGGCTGGGGCTGCGGCTGGGGCTGCGGCTGGGGCTGGGGCTGCGGCTGGGGCTGCGGCTGCGGCTGGGGCTGCGGCTGGGGCTGGGGCTGCGGCTGCGGCTGGGGCTGCGGCTGGGGCTGGGGCTGCGGCTGGGGCTGCGGCTGGGGCTGCGGCTGGGGCTGCGGCTGGGGCTGCGGCTGGGGCTGGGGCTGCGGCTGGGGCTGCGGCTGGGGCTGGGGCTGGGGCTGCACCACCAGCACCAGGACTTCCACAACAGCAGCCCAGCTCACTGTGTCTGTTGGAATTCCTGATATTGTCATAGTTCTTCCCACATGCGGGTATCAGTATTGCTTTCTAAAACTACACTTTTAACACATAAGCATAAATACAAGAATTAAAAACATACAGGTATGGAATTAGCACTACCCATGTGAAATGCACATCCTTATTTTTCCCTCAAAAATTTGGGCAAAACTGGCTGGTGTGGTTCAGTGGGTTGAGCATGGGCTGTGAACCAAAGGGTCACCAGTTTGATTCCCAGTCAGGGCACACGCCTGAGTTGTGGGCCACATTCCCAGTGGAGTGCACGCAAGAGGCAACCACACATTGATGTTTCCCTCCCTCTCTTTCTCTCTCCCTTCCCCTCTCTCTAAGTAAATATAGAAAAACCTTTAAAAAATTAGGGCAAAAAAGTGTGCATTATACACAGAAAAATATAGTATCACAAGACGCTAATCAACTGTATCTATGTAGTTGATGATTTTCAGTCAATTAAAAGTGTTCCAGTAAAGGTATTTATCATATTTGAAAATGTTCATAAAGTGAAGTCTAATATAAATAGCACGTAGATTATAACTTCAATTTTGTCTTTAGGTTATATATATGCATATATAAGAATAAGCAAAAACTAAAAGGCCAAAACAAAAACTGTACAGTAGTTACTTCTTTCTAGCCTATGCAAAAACAGGTAATTTTTATTCATCTTAGGAATTTTCTCTCTTCATGAAATACATTGAAACCAGCATGTATTATTTCTGTAATAAAAAGTAACTTTAACATAGTCTGAGAGATGTATCATGTTTTATAGACTTTCTTACATGTTCAGAGTGGTACCTATCCTCTGCATCAAAATAATCCTGTATACTTTTTCGTTTAACATGTAGGTTTGTGATTTTTTAAAGATTTAATTTATTTATGTATTTTTTTAAACAGAGGGGAAGGGAAAAAGAGAGGGGCAGAAACAATGTGTGGTTGCTTCTCGCACGCCCAACTACTGGGGACCTGGCCCACAACCCAGGCATGTGCCCTGACCAGGAATGGAACCAGGGACCCTTTGGTTCACAGGTCAGTGCTCAATCCACTGAGCCACACCAGCCAGGGAAATTTTGAATTAATTTTTTCAAAAGGGTTAATGTCAGTCTCTAGAATCAACTTTTTTCCATGTAAGTGTCTCTTTATTGCAACACCATTTGTTGAAATAGCTATTCTTTCTATAGCGAGCCATTATATATAATATATACAATAATTACTATATATGTATATGTATGTATTTAATATTTTGCTAAAAAAGTACTTAAAGTCCAGCTTAAATAAGTAGGTACTGCTCATGTTCTTAACCCTAAGATCATGCTGGTAAAATTGTGTATTTCTTGTCTGTCTCCCATATTAAACTCTCAGCTTCCTAAGTAGTGATCCAATCTTGTTCAATGGGACATCCTTAGCATCAAGTAGTGTCTGGTACTTAGGAGGAGTTCAATGTGCACTTAAGGAATGCATGAATGCCATTCAGTGCTCTACAAATCTAGTAACAGCTTAAAAGTATTGAAGGGATTTGATCGAAATGACCTCACATTTAGGTGTTCCTAAAAATTCATTAAGGATTGAGCTGTGATGTACCCATCTACTATACCTAATTTACCTTCTTCACCCATCCTACAGCTATTAAATATCAAATTCAAAATAACGCATACACAGCTGCAAAGTCCAAATAGCTCTGTAAACTAAAGATCTCAGTAAATAATGTGAATCTCCAAAAAAAAAAATTACCCTTAGAACCAATAGTCCGCACTGAAATAATATAATTAGAAGCCAATTCATGCCTACCCACCTCTGAAACCGAACCACAAAGAGAGGGGAAAGGAAACATACACCTATCAGCACTCCGATGTCACCATCAGAGTTGGAAGCCTGAACTAAGGACCAAGGGTAAGGAATCTTGCTTTCCTTGTTCTTAGCAGTTGCTTCCTGAGCCAAAGTCTTTCCTTTTCACCCCACCCCTGCTCCCAATGAGGTGCAGACAAACTGAAAATAAGAAGCTGGCAAAGACTTGTCCGGGCAACATAAACGACATATAGGAGAAGCGTTACTATTTATAAGGCAAAGAGTATTAAATGTGGCAAAGAGGGTCATTTTATAAGGCCAGCCATGACTGTGTGACAAATATGTACAATTAGTATCTGTTTAAAAATGAGAAGGTACTGACAAAAATATAATTACTCGAGTTTTGAACACCTCTACTCTGAAAAATAATCAGACCGAAGGGAACAATAAAAGGTTCAGAACAATGGTCGGCAATCTTTTCCTGCAAAGGGTCATCAGTAAATATTGTCGGCTTTGCGAGCACTATGCAGCTCCGCAGTTGCAGTCATAAGATAATGCATAAATGAATGGACAGGGCTGAGTTCCCATAAAATGTTATTTACAGCACGAGTGACTACCAGATTAGCCTCGTGAGCCATCGTTTCTTGACCTGTGACACAGAACATCTAAATATAATTAGTATCTATGTGGTCAAACACAGTGCAGTGTCAACCTATTTTGTAAAATACAAATATGCTTTTTATAAAAAGCATCTGATACAATTAGATGGGAAATCACTAGGTGCCACCCCCAAAAACCCCAGGAAATGTCAAAAGTGAAAAAAACAGGCCTAATTCTTTGAACATAATGCAGGAAAAATAAAAACCGGACATTTAAATCAGAACCTACCTGTGTGTTTGGGGAAAATACTACTCCCTCATGAGTAAGTACATAAAGAGACAAAACCAAAATTAAACTTTTAGAATAAAGCCAAGTATGAATATCTTTTTTTTTTTTTTCGTAACTATGCCTGCAACTGGGTGTATCAATTTTTTTCTTTGCTAAAAGATAGGTGTAAAACTGTATTTGGTATTGTTTTCATTTCCATGACTTTATTCATGAGGTTAAACATCTTTTGTATGTTCATTCTGCATGTTTATTAAAGAACAAGATATAAAAGAATACTTTCTCACTGGATGTGAACATTATAGTTAATGGTGAAAAACTGAATCAGAAGAAAACAATGACTTGAACATACAATCAAGACAACAACACATGAAATACTGAAGCTAACTATTATAAAGGATAAATTATTTATTTATGGATTTCATGATCATACTTAGAAAATTAGTTGACAAACTATTAAATACGAGTTACTATAGTTTTCACATTTCTTACTCATGTATTTGTAAAAACAACCAAGGACTTACCCAAAGAGACAAAGCACTGCTGTATGTGACCAAAAACTGAATGAGTGATTCAAAAGAAAAGATGACCCTTACATTGACCAAATTACTTATTCCATCCTTCATTCTCTCATTCACCCTCTCACGCATTCTCTCATTCATATGCTATCCTTCAGTCATATTGGCCTTCTTTCCTTTTCTGCTCAAGACTTTACAATGTTTTACTTTCCCACCTGTCTCTCAAAGTCCCTTCTTCCTCTTTGTTATTCATCTGGCTTTTTCCTTTTTATGTCCCAAGTCATCTCTCCAGAACCTTTTCTGAACCATTCTGTCTAAAATAGCCACCCTATCCACCACCACTTCTCCCTATCCTCCTAATGACCCTTAAAATGTGTCCATATATCAGAGGCATGAGAATGTCATCTGGCAACTTGTTAGAAATGTAAATTCTCAGAACCACCCCAAAAAACTACTGAATCCAAGACTGAGGGTGGTCCCAGCAATGTGTTTTAACAAACGCTTCAGGTGCTTCTGACGCTTCCTCCATTTTGAGAGCACCTGTAATAATCTGAATTTGTCTTAAATGTCTTATCTCTTTTTTGTGTGTCTCCTATTAATCTTTGCTTTGCTCAGGGCTCTCCCCCTGTGCCTAAAACAGTATCAGCCCGATACATGGCAGGTACTAAAAAATATTTGTTGAAAAGTACAGCAAATTATCACAACAGTTGCCTTTGGGTGATGAGATTCTAGGGGAACTTTATTTTCTTTACAATTTGTATGCATTTCCTCAATGTTAAACTATAAGCATACAGAGTAGGGAAAGGTAGATTTACAGCTGTTCGTAGGGAAAACAATACAATAATACAAGAATAAACTGCTTCATATACTCCCAACAGTAAACCTACTTCTGCCCCATTCTGTATTATCATTGTATAATTACATAAACCAATTTACATCATAAAATCATATGTATGTGTATTTCTCTTACTGATAAAACAGAACAGTCTACTTTGGCCTCTGTTGGAGTCTCATGGTCTCCATGGCAACAAAAGCTGCAATATTATCTTAATATTGAATTTTGCACTATTATGAGAAGCTTCTGAATAGCATTTTCTGGTGTGAATAATTTCAAGTCCAAGGCCTTCTTCAGTAGCACTTGACCGTTTTACAAGCAAATGACCTTTCAGGCAACATGCACGTTCTTCCTCTTCAATCTAGAATTTTCCAAAACGTCTTTTACACATTAATGCTATTTATGTATGTCACTCACCCCAATCTAATAATCCTCAGACCCATTGTAGCAACAATAACAAAAACAACTTTATAACTCACAGTAACTACAATGTTTGATATAGAGACACAGTATTTCCATTTTGAACCACCAACCAAAAAAGTTGTTTAATGGCCGTGAAATTTGAACACTTCTCCTAAGAGGGCGGTTCTAGGAAAATGGCATGTCCTGCTTCATTTTAAATTACTGTCACTTTGTGGATGTGAAATTTATTTTGCATATTTTTTCCTCCTTTGAATAAATGATAGGCCATATCTAGTCCTAATTCCGCCATTAATTTCTTGTGTGACTTTGGGTCAATGACTTGACTCCTCTGGACCTTGTTTTCCCCAATGGTAAAAAGAGATTTTACTGAATGAGCTCTTAAGCCCTTTCGAGTGCTAAAGTTTATTAACACTTTCATGTCAATTTTCACACTGGGATTTCACTGTGGTGGGTGTCACTTCCTCATGTTTTAGTCAATAGCCATTTAAGGGAAATTAAGATTTTTTAAAACTAATTAAGGCATTATTAATGACCCTTGGCAAATCTGACTTCGTTATATGCGTTTGGTATATACAACTGTTCCTGAGATTAGAAATAGAATAAAATTGAGCTCAGTGACAAAAAGCAAATGCGTGCTCAGTGACTGCCCTGTGCCAGGCACTGTTCTGTGTTTTAAATCTATCTACCAATTTAACCTTTGCAATAATAATTCCATGAACTATGTTTTAGTATTATCCCCCCAACCTACTGGTAAGGAAACTGAGGGAATACGTGAAAATGACAAGGTCGCAAAACTGTCAAGTTATCGAGCTAGGGTTCAAACTGAGACAGGCTAAGTCCAGAGTCCTCGTTGCTACTTACCACACTTTGTTACCTCCGACCAGGCCAGCTTGCAAGGGTTCCTCCTTTCAAGGACCTGCAGAGGACTTGTCAGGAGCTCAGGGGTGATGGTTGGTTGGGGAAGAGTCCTGAGGCAGTCACATGAGCTGTACCTTGTGCTTAGGAGAAGCAACACCTTTGATTTTCACAACTGGCCCTAGGCACTTTGATGCCATCACTTGAAATAGCTTTTGGCCTGTCTCATTCCAAGACAGGAAAACGAGAGCAAATACATAGACACACTGACATCTTCTATAAAGGTTTGCATACACTTAGCGACAGAGCTCGGATTTCTTTTAAGATATTTTTTTTCACGCATGTGTTTAGTCTCCCCTGAATGGACAGTAGCTTCCTTTGGGCAGAGATATTATACACTACATATCATTTGTAACCCTCAGAGAATCAAAGGCTTACTGAGCCCAGGCAGTGCCAGGTAGCAAGATCCTGGGGTTTAACATGGTGAATACAATGTCATCTTTGTTTCTGAGGAACTCACAAACTAGCAGGGAAGACAGATCTGTAAACGACCCAAATAGAGGTGGGATAAAAAAACACAAAGACTACAGGGCTGTAGGGCACAGAGGAGGAAGCCATCTGCTGAGGACACAGCAGTCTGTACATGTACGCAGTAGGCATAGTGGCTGAGACCATGAGCTCTAGAGTTGGACAGTTTGACTTCTGACTCCCCTTTCCTTACAAGCTGTTTGAAGTTGGAAAAGAAACTTTTGTGAGCCTCAAGACTCCTGTGGGTAGAATAGATTGGGCACAGTAATGAGGTTTAAATGAGAAAAGCACTCAGCAAACACCTGAAATGGTGTGGGTGGTAAACAACACGTAGGTACTATCAATATCAGGTAAGTGCTCACATACAAGAACACAGTTCAGGTAGCCCTTAAAAAGAAATACGAAAGTATAAAGGGGACAGTGTTTCAGTTAGAGAAAAGTACATGATGAAACATGACATAAAAAGAAAAAAAAGGTGTATTTGTTGTAGGAAAGGAAAATAATTTTATGTGAGTGCTGGTATTTATAAAGGTTTGGGGGTCAAGTGAAGAAAGGCCATCTCTAGTCAGATTCGCAAGGAGCTTGAAATCCTGTTCACAGGAAAAGCAGGACAGGACATTAAATATGGAGTAGAAAGATGTCGTATCATCTCATCCATATTCTCAATGCCTCAGAAAGTGAGTGTGATCATCCTTCAGATTACTTGGTTATCCCCGAGAACATCACTTTCAAAAAGACTTTAATTCAAGGGGGAAAAACTGATGAGACAGCTGCCTACCAGCAACCATTAATTCAGCCTACATTCTCTAATCACAGTTCTCAAAACTGTCCAATAAAACAGTTTCTGAAATCATCTTAGTCCAGCAGGGAAAATATTCTGCTGGTTCAGCAATTCCTACGAAGGAGGGAAGAAACATTTAAGTAGTTAGACCATCTTGAGGTTAGAGATTTTATGGGATTTCTATCACCTTAAAATAAAAAGGCCTGCATTTTTTCATTAACATTTTCCATGACATTTTTTTCTGAAAGATTCCCAGAGGCTGTACAACCACGTCAGAGACCCTGGGGGAACACTATGTTGGACAATTACCCCCTGGACTCTAGAACCCCAACAGCTAGTGGAGCTCACCTCAATGCCTGTTGACACTGCTTCTGCTCCCAGAATCCATCAGCCACAGTTTAAGAATATTCATCACCCTTTGCGAAAATGTGTTTTCCTCTTTTAAGATGAAGTTTAGATTTGAATTCTGGCTGTCCGTTGGCAGCACTGTGAAATATGACCACAATTACAGATGACTCTCATCTCAACACACCTAACTCCCAGAGTGACCTGTATTTGGTCTCTCTCCATCCTCGGCCTCCATTTTCACTTCTGTAAAAGAGGATGCTCGGCTGCAGAATCTGAGGAGATATTAGGTGCTGACATTCTCAACTTCAGTTTTTAACACTTTGGGCTTCCTATTATTTTAAAAAGAAAGTGTTTAATGCCCTGGGAAGAAATCATAGCAGAGAAGAATTATACCACTAAGGCTGCATCACGGACAGCTAACAGCCAACATTTCCTGTGCATTCACTGTGTGTCTGACTCTTATGGATGTTTTTAATATGCCCAGGTGAATCCTGGGGCACCCTACCTATAAGGGGGAATGTGGTACACAGAATAACTTCTTTGAGACAAAGTTCCCAAAGAAACTCCTCGGTGGGGAAAATTCTGAGATTTCTTCAGTGGCTAAACTCCTGAGACTGCTGTAAAGCAACAGCCTCCCGAGTCCCCACAGCCTTGAGTATGGCCAGAAATGGCAGCACCTGTGAAGCCCCATCTTCACTAACCCAACTTGTTGGCAGATTAAAAATGCCAAGCAAAGCTAGCCTACATATGTGAAACTCTAACAGAAAAAACTTGCAGAAAACTATTAAACCCAGGCTCTGTTAATTTAACATCGTGCATGAGAGTCCTTTAAGGAATTGTAACTGAAGGGACCTCTAACAAAAGTACCAGGAAAGGTTGGCTTCTTACTGCTTTCCATAGGCATACCCAACCTAGTGGCCTGACTGTTGTGTGAACTGGGAAGATGACTAGTAGAGTAACTAGCCATGTTGAATGTGAACAACATATTTGCAGTGTCTGCGTTTCAGTTTCTTCGTCTATAAATTGAGATGGTAACACTGAAGTCTTAACAATCCTTTTGGCTCTAACATTCTCTGGTTAACAACAAATGCTTTTTCCTGTTCTCCATGTGTCCTAGGTACTTCTGTGGCTCTCAGGAACTGTCTCTTTCGATCTATAAACAGCTTTTAATACTCATTTAGAATATCAGACTTTTTAATTAATCGAAATAGTCAATGTACTATTTTGACATTTACAAAGATGAGCATAATTTTAAACTCGTTTATTTTGTGTTTGACTATTCTAAACTGCATTCCAAAGCTCACAGCCATGTGGGAAATAAAAGATACGAGCATGAATTAATGAGCAACACACCAAGGAGTCTGGAGAGTCTTCAATTAATCTGTTTTCCAGACTGTTCTCTCAGGTTTCATCCTATTAAAAACCTGCCATCTTTTTTCCAACAAGACAACTCTCACACTTCTCTAATAAATCACCACAGCATTCCACTTGGCTAAAAGAGAGTAATTCACATAACTTAAATAAACCTTCCACATCGGTGTATACTGAGTTATAGAGCTTGCCCAAAACTCATGATGGAGCCAAGTAAGTGAAGAATGACTTTTTGTGCCTACATATCAAGTAGGTTAGCAAAACACAGATGCATTTTTATACAACTCCACAGAGAGCTTCCCAAACACAATACTGAGACAAGATTAGATTATGTAGCCAGGTGTCTGCTGAAGTCTCCTTACAAAAATAAGACAAAAGTCACAGCCCAGATTTTATATCAACTCAATTTCAAAACCTTTCCCCATGATATCCATTAATTGTCCAAATATCTTGAATATTCCAACATTCCAGTACTCAAACTACTTCTACCAGCATGTGTCTTTGTGTCAAAAGTAACACACAGGTCTTTTTATGTCACAGCTGTTAGGTCTCACCACATCTGAAAGCATATTCAGATGCGATGTGTTTCTAGGAAGAACACTTTTACTATTAACAGATCATAACCATCCCAATTGTCCAAAGGATGTGCGATGGTTTTCTTTCCCATCTGATGAGCTTGGACTCAAAATAGCGAGACCTTCAGGGGCCATACGAAATTTTCCATGCCCCCTCATTTCCCCCTGGCTTCTCTTCTCTACCCACTTTCTTCCCTGGATGGCACCACAGTGAGGTCAAAGGCAAGGGAATTTCTTTCCAGCTTCCTCATGAAAGATTTGGCTCCTTACCACTCTTACCCTTATTTTGCCCACTCCAGGGTCAGCGTAAGACTAAGGAAAACAACGACTTTCAGCTAACATTCACTACACGCTGGACACTGTCTGAAAGGACCAAGCCTGCCCCGTTTGCTATATTGTGGCACCGTTTGCTGAGCAGGCCTGTGACCTTGGTAAACATGACTGCCATTTTGCTCATCTGAGTTTCTGTCCCCAGGACTGGAGACCACTGTTAGGCAACAACACAACTAACTGCTCCCAAAGTCACAGGTGGGAAACAGAACAAACTGCAGCCTCCTGTTATGAGGCCCCAATTGCCCAGGAGCCACACAACAGCAAGCCCACCTTTTGAATCCAATTATAATCCAATAAAAGGTCAAAGCCCCCACCCCTCAAAGCTGGTGTATCCCTCCACACGAAGTCCCTGTACTTTCTTGCAGTGTGAATAACAAATTTACTCTCTAGACTTTCTTCTCTATGAATTCTTTCACAGCCAGCATCCCAAACTACCTTAACACCATACAATTACTCACACATATACATTTGCTCCTCACAACCCTAAATGCAATGATTACCTCCTTCATCTTACAAATTAAAACAGTACTGATGCAAAGGCATTAAAAGACTCACCCAAGCTTCTACAGGTAGTAGACTGTGGCGCTAAGATTCAAACCCGTGTCTGCTGTCCGCTTCCACGCTCCAGGTTCCACGCTCCAGGCAGTGAGAAATGAGCAGAGGAAAGACAGCGGGCAGGTACAGAAGGTGAGCAGGGAGGAAGGATCCAGGTGCCTAGCAATGGACAAAACCAGGGAAAGGAGGACCTCGCCCCCAGGGCAACCTTTCCTTCCCCAGCACATCACTGGTCACGCAATTCGGACCCTCCTCTGGATACATTAGAAGAGATCCAGGAAAAGGGAGTTACTTTGGAAAATGGCCCAAATTATCATCTCAAATACCATTTTCAGCTTAAGACAAAAGCATTTGGAGGAGAGGAAATCAGTTTTAGAAGGTTACCAGCCAAACTCAGTTGGGTTTGGTTGTTATGCAGATTTAAGTCCTTGCCTTCTGCATTGATAAGTGTTTCTAGAGATTTAGTCATCTTCCTCTTCCCAATACTGTCCGGGGAGACATCTTTATAAATGGAGATTTCCCTTATAAATGTAAATGTCTCTCACAAAAAGGTAATTTTGACTCAGTTTTCCTGAGCTCTTCCTATGTCTGTTGTTTCTTCAAAATAATCAGCCCAAAATAAAACTTATGTAAAAAAAGACATATTTTGGGGTGGCAAATTCTGTTTACTTTCATTATCAAACCTGGAAGAAAATTAATGCAGGCAAACAATAATTGGTTTCAATTGAGCTGAAGGTTTCAAAATCATAAATTAACAACGGATAAAACATTGAATAACATCTGAGCATAGATTATATTCTATTACTGAATCTCCATTTTTAAGCATATGTACCTCACAATGGAATTATAACATACAGAAAAGAAGGTTTTGAATATATAAAACTGTAAGCATCTGAATTTCTACCTCTTTCCTCTCAAAATCTGAACAAACAGAATATTGTTTCTGTCAGTTCCCAGTATTAGGCAGGAAAAGATTTAATAATGCAGTAGCAAGGTTTTCCCATCTCTAAATGACATTTTAAATCGGGTTTTACTGGAAGCTTAATTTCTTTCGCCAGAATCCCTTAACACACAGAATAAGAAAAAGACAAAATTAGTAAAACCAGCACCACATCCTTTGTTAAGGAAAAAGAAAAAATACTTTGGGGATAAAAAAAATTTGTATGTCAAAGAATGCATAACCTGTGCTTATTTAATGCATGAGTCCCATTGGATTCCTTGTACGAAAAATTATTTCTCTTTTAAAAAAAAAAAACAGCCTGATATGAAGGGGAAAAAAACCCTTTGAAGACCAAAACCCCTAAGCATGTGATCGATCGCTAGGTATATGCATCTAGCTGGTCTGCATCAGATATACACCAGTAAAAACCATTCTAATTATAACCACCATTTCCAGTATCTAAGTATACTAGAAGTCCTGTCTGCTAACCTCATCCACCACAACTACCTTGTGTTTGTTGATTTTAAATAAAGGGCCCTGGCATCCCTGTAAGACGAATCTTAAGAGGCCAGCCGCCATTTACTTGATGGCTTTGAAAGATTTCTTAACAGAGACTTCTGCAATGCATGCCAGGACACGCTACTCCCTGAGTCTTCAGAGCCAGAACATGTGCACAAAATTGGCCTCAGCATTTCCTTAGTCCCAAGAGTGTCTCTGAACTGTGGGGAAGAAATGTTTTTCTATAAAATCTATGCCATCTTCTGGAATCAGGTCACAGCTCTGCTGCAGGGTTTATTATAACAGCAGCCACATGGTGGCGCCGTCTGCGATAGAGTTCCCAAGAGCCAACCTTGGAACTTCATACCCCAAAGTGAACTGTGGTCAGTCTACTGCAGCCGTGTCTCAATTTCACGTGCCCTGTCCACCACCCACTCTGTTCCCCCTCTTCCCCTCCCCTATTATGAACACACATACGCCACGTAGGATTGCCTGCTCATTGCTTAGGAAAAGGTTAAATAAAACAAAGTGCTCCGACCTGGGACCTAACCCACAACCTATGCAGGTGCCCCGGCCTGAAACTAAACCAGCAGACCTCTCGCTTTGTGAATGACACTTAACTACCTGAGGCACACCGGTCAGGGAAATATTCCTGGATTCATTTTTTAAAGATTTTATTTATTTATTTTTAGAGGGAGGGGAAGGGAGGGAATAGAGAGGGAGAGAATCATCATGTGCAAGAGATACATCCATCAGTTGCCTCTCACACACCCCCTACTGGGCACCTGGCCCGCAACCCAGGCATGTGCCCTGACTGGGAATCAAACTGACAACCCTTTGGTTCGCAGGCCGGCACTCAATCCACTGAGCCACACCAGCCAGGGCCATTCCTGGATTCTTCACCTAATACTATTATTACTCTCAAATTTCATCACTCTTTGTAACAGACTTTATTTTGTAATCAAGGCCTATAGTATTTGACTTAAACTATTTTCCAAATTTTCCTTTTTAGGTACTTGATCTAGTTCCCCTGCACTGCTACCTTTGATAGGGGACTTAAGAGTTGGAAAATTTTAGTTTAAGGTAAATAGTTATAAGTTTAGTAAGTAATGCATAAGTTAAAGCTTTTTTTCCCTATCCTACAGATAAGGCCCATCCTGGCTCCTGGGAAAGCAGCTGACCTCCTAGGGCACTGCTAGAGATTACTGCCTAGGGACAAGTAGAGGCACCCAGGCCTTTGTGTTCCAGGGAGAGACAGAGAACCACCTGTCCCTGGGAACAGCTAACTGCCCAGCACAGGAATGTTGTCGTTTCTTTTACCTAATTCTCCCTGCATTTCAAAACCCCTCACCGCACCTTGTTTATTCCGTTGTAAAAATGTTGGCCTGGAAAGAAAATGTAAGACGGTTCCTTTAGGGTGCGATCCAGCCGTCTTCTCAGATCGCCGGCCATCAGCATAAACTGCCCATAAAGATTCAATTGCTTATTGGGTTTGGTAGTAACCGGCAGCCTGAATGCCGGTGTCTTTTCCGGTTTCACCTTGTTTAGACATGGTATCCTGAGTTGCCCTTTTCCCTTTCTTCCTGAAAAACTCTCTCCCTTCCTGGTAACCTTTTCCATCAGCAGATGAGATTGAAAGCTACCATCCTCTAGCTACCTCCTACCATTAGTTACCGACCTCTGCCATCTTCAATTCCAAGTAGCATTTATTTA
Organism: Phyllostomus hastatus; assembly: GCF_019186645.2. Taxonomy (NCBI): domain Eukaryota; kingdom Metazoa; phylum Chordata; class Mammalia; order Chiroptera; family Phyllostomidae; genus Phyllostomus; species Phyllostomus hastatus. Next base: position 2,680,893 of record NW_025333841.1, on the reverse strand, counting down.
CTCATTTACACAAGTAATATTTCCTGAATGGTACCATATGCTAGGTACTGGTCATAATGCCACGGACACAGCACTAACTCAATCAGGAAACATCTCTGCTCTAATGGAGCTTATTGCACTGAGGAGATATAAAAGATAAACAAATAAACACAATACACCAGGTGGCAATACGTGCTATGCAGGAGAATAAAGCAGGGAGGGGGGGTGGAGAGTAATGAAGAGAATATTTGAGGCAACATTTACTGTCAAGTGACATTGATCCTGTACCATACTCCAGCCTTAGCAGTAAAGCTGAGATAGGAAAACGTTCTAAAAAGAGACTCTGGCACCTGAAACTGTTAGGTAAGTCTTAACCTCTGCCAGAGGATGTGTGATATTCTAATTGTCATTCCCAGCTCTGTGTCTTCCTTTCCCCCAAAGGGCGTGTCAAGTGCGTTCCCTGTGGCCTATCTTTCACTCCTAATAGGACAAAAGCCACTATCTCAGGCCCTCTTTCCCAGAGCTGACTAGAACCCTAAGCATGGCTGACCCTAATTGTTTTTATGAGCCTTTATCCTCAGGACTAGAAAATTACTGGAAGCATCCTGAAGGCTCAGAAACTCTGGGAACCCACAACACAGGCCATACCAAACCACAACCACCTCCGGACCCTGCACCCAAATATAACATCCAAACAAGTTGCAGCCAAGCAGAAACACCCTGACCTATAATCCCCCCTCCCATTACCAGATAAAAGCCCAAGGCCCTAACCCTTCGGGGCTGGTGCTGGTGCTAGTGCACATCTCCGCACCCAGCCCTGCCCCTCCCTTGGGAAAGTAAAAATAAAAACCCTTTACTCTGTACTGTCTGCTCTTTGTGAATTCTTTCGCAGCTCGTATCACTGACCACCCTAACAACTCCCCCGTTGTCCTGGGGGGTGCATTAGTGGACATGCCCTTATGACATGCTTTGTCTTGGTGACTCCTTCTCTAGTTGGTCTGCAAAGGTATTTCCAACCTTGGCCACTGTAAAGGTTCATTCCATTCATCTCTAAAAGGCTGAACCAATCAGTAGTTAAACCTCCAGCCCCTCATGGAAGCATGTTAAGACTTACTCCTTGAGGAGCTCCTGCCCTTCACAACAGCATGAATGGAACTGGAGAGCATTATGCTAAGAGAAATAAGCCAGGTGGTGAAAGACAAATACCATATGCTCTCACCTATAAGTGGAACCTAATTAACAAAACAAACAAGTGACCAAAACATAACCAGAGATGTTGAAATAAAGAACAAACTGACAGTGACCAGAGGGGAGGGGTGAGGGAAATAACGTGGGAAAGGGGGAAGGGTCGTCCAGGAACATGGATGAAGGACCCATGGACAAAGCCAAACTGGGGTAGAATTGAGGGTGAGAGGTGTGGGAGGGTGGGGCAGAGGAAAGTGGTGGCGGGAAAACTGTACTTGGACAACAATTTTTTTCAAAAGGCGTCCTTCATGAGCTGGGAAATCTTTGAATCACACTTCTTCACTATTTGATTAACCAGCTTAACTCTGCAGCAATTCCCTTCCGATGTGCTTCCTTTGCTCCCAGAATACTTTCATTAAAACCCGTTGCCATCACCTGCTGTTTGTTTGCTTGTTTAGGAGCCAAAATAATTTTTTTTATTTCTTTGGATGCCAGATCTGGCTTGAAATGCTCCCTTCTCTTCCAAATTTCATATATTCCAGGACAGCATAGGTTTTATGAACCAAAATTTGACGGAGAAAACCAGAAGTTTACGGACATAAAGAAATTGCTAAAAATTGTAATTACCAAAAATGTAATTAGTAAATTGATGGCTACCTATCAGAAATATCAGTGTTACATATTAGAAAATGATAAGACATTATTTTCACATCCTGGCCTTCCCTCCATTTTTATGTGCTAGGGAAGATGCCTTTGTTTTATACCTATAGCTACCCTAACATACACGACAATCCTGCTCACAAACTAATTTATCAACCTAAAGCCATCAACCTAAAAAGTAGAAACACCATGCATGATTTGAACCAAGTTCTGCCTGGATCTGAAGACTACATACCTGACCACACTATAATCCCACTGAAAACAATTCTGTGATTCTAGAAAATTAGTTTAGATCAGAGAGGAACAAGAAAGAACCCAGGTCTGTCCAAGGCCAGGGCCTATACTTCATCTACAACATCACTCACGTTGTGGATCCTGAAATACAGCAAATTTGAACATTTCTCCTGAGTCATTATTCAACCAACTGACAAACATCTGCTTCTCTTATAGGATGACCTACCTCAGACTAGTTATGGTCTGCATTTCTTTTTAAAGATTTTATTTATTTATTTTTAGAGAGAGGAGAAGGGAGGGAGAAAGAGAGGGAGAGAAACATCCATGTGAGAGAGATACATCCCTGGGACAGAACCTGCAACCCAGACATGCATCCTGACCAGGGATGGAATCAGCGACCTTTAACCTCGCGTACACCCCCAACTGGGGACTGAACCTGCAACCCAGGCATGGGAATCGAACTAGCAACCTTTCACTTTGTGAGACGATGCCCAACCTACTAAGCCATGCCAGCCAGGGCATGCATTTTTTTTTTGACATCTGGGAGTCTAGCCCTGCCTCAGCTTCTTCCTGGCATATCTGGTTGAGCTAATGCCAGCCCCAGCATAATTTTCTTCCCAGCACTGTTTCTTTATTGCAGCTAGTATATTCCTGCTATCTCTTCATACACATTAACTTCTGAAATCTCAATATTTAATTAAAAATTATGACTTAGAAATAAGTGCCAAGATCTTACTATTCCTATGAACTAGGAGGGTTTTTTGGAGCAAACACGTGCCCATGAGATGCGATATCTAAGAACCAGATGTTCAAAGATTCAAACTGACTACACATCTAAGAATACAGGGCTTTAATGCTAAACTTGTGTTTCAAAAATAATTTTAAAATTAAGCCGCCGTGGCTGGTATATCTCAGTGGATTGAGCATGGGCCTGCATACCTAGTGGTTGCCAATTTGATTCCCAGTTGGGGCACATGCCTGGGTTGCAGGCCAAGTCCCCACATTGGGGCACATGAGAAGCAGCCACGCATTGATGTTCCTCTCTCTCTCTTTCTCCCTCCCTTCCCCTCTCTAAAATAAATAAATAAAATCTATTTTAAAAGCATTATTAAAAAATTAATAAAAAATAAAATTAAGCTCCAACTACCAAGCTATGGAGCACTAAATGTATGCACACACACACTGTTTTGTTAGATACTACAACACCCAAATAGTGCACTGATTTCAATAAAAATTTAACTGACCTCATACTATGTTCAAGGTGCTACTAGATTTAAAATGGAATGACACAAAGGAATCGAAAATAACACAGAGCAAGGTAGGAAAAAAGAAAAATGTGCTGTAAGTAGAGATTCAAATGAGGGAGACGGTACTTCTAATTATTGAAATGAGAAAAAGTTTCATGTAAACGTCATTACCTGAACAAGCCCCAAAAGGAGGCACAAACACTTCTTAACAAGACATGAAGAAGAAAGCCTTCCAAGCAGAATTACCTGATTAAACACACACGGATGGGAAAGCGAGGGGCATCTTTGGAGAGTGATGAGTGATAGAGTTTGGCCTGAGCACAGGTTATATATAGGACAGAACTGGAAAAGAAGCCTGAAGGGAAGAGTGTCACAGGAAGTCTTAAATTTCATACCCAGGAGTTTCCACTGGGATTTTTATGTATTAGAAAATGTAAAATAAAGAAATGTGATTAAACGCTTCACTAGAATAATAAATCTGGAGTGGAAAGTGAATTACAATGAGATAGAGATATAAGGCAATTACAGAAATCCAGACAAGAAGCAATTTATTCATTCAAGAAGAACCCTTACCTGGATCCTTACAACAGCACCTACTGATCTTTTTTTTTTTAAGATTTTATTTATTGGCCCTGGCTGGTGTAGCTCAGTGGACTGAGCACAGGCCATGTAGGAGAGAAACATCAATGTGTGGTCGCCTCTCGTACACCCCCAATTGGGGATCTGGCCTGCAACCCAGGCATGTGCCCCAACAAGGAATCAAACCAGCGAGCCTTTACTTTGCAGGCTAGCACTCCATCAACTGAGCCAGAGCAGCCTGGGTAGCACCTACTGATCTTTCTGCCCCCTCTTTGGCCACTGATCCTTTACAAATGCTTATCTGATATCCTTATGCATGAAAATTTCATGATGTGGCCCTGATCTGCCTAATCCTGGGTTAGGTATCCTACCATACTTTATATGACACTACTCTTTAGCTATACTGGTCTCCTTTTGGTTCCTCAAATAGATCAAGCTCTTCCCACCTCAGGACCTTTGCACCTGCTGCTTCCTTTGTCTGCTGGGCTCTTTGCTCATTCACTATGTGACTTGCTACTTTTTTCCTATCAGGCTTCTGGGAACCCTGCCTAAAATAAGAATCCCTTTGTTATTCTCTATTCATCTCTTTCCTTTTGATTTTTTTTTTGGAGTATAGTCAAGCAGACCAACTAGGAGACTCTTCTAATTGTTTAGGCAAGAAATGATAAGGGACAAAGGTCTATAATATAGAAAATATAATTCCATAAGAACATGTTACGGTGAATGGGGAAATGGGCAATAAGCAGTAGTAAAAAAAATAGTTCAGAATTTTTTTTCAGAATGGAAAAATATATTAAAAACTATAGTCATTGTGTTGCCCTGACTGGTTTGGCTAAGATGGTTGAACATCATCCTGCAGAGCAAAAGGTCACCAGTTTGATCCCGGGTCAGGGCACATGCCTGTGATGCAGGTCCGGTACCAGGTTGGGCTACATACAGTAGGCAATCAGTCAATGTTTCTTTCTGTGATGTTTCACTCCCCGTCTTTCTCCTTCCCTTCCCTTCTCTCTAAAAATAAATAAATAAAATCTTTAGAAAAAAGAAAAATTACATGCTTTCCCTTTCAGGTCCAGAAAATGACTGGACCGTCAACACCCTTATTTTACATTTCAATTGGACCATCAACACCTTTATTTTACATTTCAGTAAGGTTTTTACCATTGGGGTACAAAAAGACAAAGGAATAAAAGATGAAAGAATTTAAAAGAAAAAAGTGTTACTTTTATTTGTGGATGATATCTATGTGAAGCCAGAAGAATCTGTATAAAGATTACTAAAATTATTAATAGAAAAAAAAAGAAATAAGGGTGAGGGAAATATTTAAATGAAAAAAGCTACAGCACTTTTGGGGGGTGAGAAAAAGGATGAGTGTTGGACACCACCCTGACTTTTGCATGAAGGACAGGGATAACAATGGCAAAGGAAAGAAAAGGGCCAAGCGCCACTGAGAAGTATTTTAGAAGCGGAACTCATATACAAGACTTGGCAACCAATACGGTTTGCAGGAAGATGCAGAAATTAAATCATGACTGAGCTTTTAAGTACTGAATGGTCCTGTCAGTAACCGAAGTAAGGATTCTAGGAGAAGGAAAAAGAACTATAAAAATAAATTTCCTTTCTTAATTTTCACAACCTTGTCCTCAGACATAAAGCCTGTTTCATTGGAAGTACAGTTTCAAGTCTTGTTCACAACAGAAAATGTTGACCTTTCTTCTTGAGAACAGCAATTTTCCAAATAAGCGGTTTCATCAATAGCGCCATGAGGATAAACAGGACTACAAATAACACCCGGAGCTAGAGACAGTAGCCTCAGCCACCCATTCTTCGCATGATTTCATCAGCAACTGCATCTTACTTCACCATACCCAGAAATCGGTAAATATATTTAAAGGGGAAAGGCTTCATATAGAGAAAAATATACTTAAAATAAACCAAAATCAAACTACATACTTGTACCCATAAGAAAAAGTCAGGCAATTTTCATGAGCTTTGATCATACGGAGTACTCACTTGATGCTCTGATAAAGTGACAAGATGTACTAGATATGATTATAAAATGATAAGGTAGCCTTCCAGAACCAAAATAAACATTTCAAATGTTATTTTAAAAGGTAGACAACAAATATGCATCTTTGATAGTTAAATTGGCTTGAACTTCCTGTAAACATCACTTTCAGCCAACTTTCTACCCTCTGAACCTTCCTGCTGGGTATGATTTATGTCCATGAATGGTGTTAATGTATACATGCCCAATTTTCTATGGCTACTTGGAAACACTTGGCCTCGAAACATGGTATACTTAGTGGCTGCCCAGAACTTAATTAAAATCCCCGACTGACTAAGCTGACTTCAAATGGTGCCATAACTAAACTTACTAAAACTCTTCTGCAGAAAAATATCACATTAATCCCGAGTCCAGCCACTATCAATCTCACTTGAACACTCTGAGCATCATAATTCATATTGAGGCTGTCTCTACACTTGCAAATGTTTTCCAAACAAAATTTATGCTTAGGAAAATGAACGATTCATTTGCAACAGTCTTAACAGATCAAATACATTTGTATTGGCAGAAAATTATTTTCCAGCGACTCACTGAGGCAAAACAAAGACCTTCCCTGAAGAAACCTGACGTAGTTCAAGCATATATCCAACGTTTTTAAAAAGTAGTTTCTGGTCCTGACTGGTGTGGCTCAGTGGATTGAGGGCAGGCCTGTGAACCAAAAGGTTGCCGGTTTGATTCCCGGTCAGGGCACATGCCTGGGTTGCAGGCCAGGTCCCCAATAGGGGACACACAAAAGGCAACCATGCATTGATGTTTCTCTCCCTCTCTTTCCCTTCCTCTCTAAAAATAAATAAATAAAATCTTTTTTTAAAAAAAGTAGTTTCCATTTACATTGTCATCTTTGAGATTTTGCCATGTGACTAGTGATATTACTTTGGGGAAATTATATTATTTAACAATTTGACAACATAATAGAGAGACAGTGTGTCTTAGTGTGGGGGGAATGGATTTTGGAAACAGAGAGTCCTAGACTCAAATATTAATTCTGCCACTTACTTACTGTACAATTTTTGGCATGTAATGTAACCTCTTTGCATCTCAGTTGCTTGTGTTTTCCAAGGGGATTCTATCAGCAATGCCGTATCAGCATTGCAAGAATCAAATGAGATAACATACACAAAGGAAGTAGAATAGTGCCTGACAGGAGGTATAGAACAGATAGATTTGAGATAATTTTCCTTCATTCTGCTGGAAATAAACAGCCATGCACATGTTGAAAAATGTCTATGTCCCTTTGCAACCCTTGCATTTGCCTGTACAACACAGCTCCGGGTCACAGCCCTGGAACACCATGAGGTCTTCATTAGTCATCCTTCACATACAAGCTAATTTATCCTTCTAACCTCAAGTTCACTTTGTTTTAGCCCCTTTTATTTTCCAAAAGAGAGCTTAATTTCTTCCTCCAAAAACATCTTCCCTGCGTCATGAGAAACCACTTTACTGAGCCAGTTCATCTCGTTGCTCTATTATCAGCTCCGTCTCCCCTGCAGATGCTCAACTCTTTGAGGGCAGAGGTAGTGCCGAACTGAATTGTTCCCTGAGTGTGCTAAATTAGTATCAGTTGTTCATGCCAGTTGTATGAAACTGGTGTATGAAGGCTGCACTAGAGAGGCAGTGCTGGATTGAGAGTTGCATGCTACTTATTTGTATTGTGTCAACGTACAGGTCACTTAATCTTGAATAATTTTCATATCTAAAAAAGAGGCTAAACGTATCCACTCTATGAGAATCAATTTAGACATTATGTGGATGATGCTTTATACATAGTAGCTGAAGAGTCCGGCTGTTCAGGGGGAAGATCTTCAGGCAGCATATTTGAAATATATAGAAATGTATTAGTCTCCAATCGAACAACTGGGTATGTTAAGATATCACCAAATACTTAAATGATCAGGGGCTTTTCAAAAACCACAATCTTCACTGTTTACAAATCTCACATACGCCAGAATCTTTTCCTTTTTATGAGGTAGTTGTTCAGATGCCTCATTCAGCAGAAAATGAAAAGCGTATCATCATGAAATCATACAAGAGCTGCTAATCCCGCTGTGGAACAAACATGTTCTATTTTGTTTGTCCAATAATATCATTCTTCTTTGTTTCTCAGTTGCTTTATCACTAAATCAACATTGGAGATTTCAAAAAAACAAAGATATGCGAAAATACAATCACGCTACAGGTTTCGGTTGGCTTTTTATATTATGAAAAAGAACAATCAACTAAAATGAACAACTCTGTATTTTCCTCAAACAAGAATACATACTGAAAATCACACAAACACACGGACTGGTATAGTCTTTTACAAAGACTATTATGATTTGAGCACTACATCTTCATGTGATAGACAAGGTGAGAATTATGACCTCATTTTTCCGATGAGGAAGCAAATTTAGAATAGTTCAGTGACTTGCTCAAGGTCATATACCTATCTTGCAGAGAGCCCACACAAGGAACTGAAATCCCTTAACTGTTGCTGCCAATTCAGCAAACAACTTCTTGTTTCAATAATTATAATGAATTTCTTAGGAAAACTACAAATACATCCATTAAATCATCAAATTACCAAGGAAATACCTCAATTAGCATCTAATCATTTCCAAGGTGGATGCTTGCATGTTCAATGAAATTCTGGAAAATTAATTCATTCCACATCTATGAAGCACCTACCCTGTTCTCGAAACTGTTTTAGGCACAAGTATACAACTGTGGACAAGACACAGGAATTCCCTGCCTTCACGGAGTTTCCTTTACAGTGTTGTGACAATAAACCAATGAGCAAACTCACACTAGAAGTATGAGGCATACTCCTGCCCTTATTTTTCTAAAAAAAAGAAATACAGGAAAATGCTTTAAAAATTATGTCACCCTGAAATACACTATTCATCTGAAATCTCTGAAGAAAAATAAAGCAGAGTGAAGCTGTTAATCAAAGAAGGCCTTTCTGAGGGGTGACCTTGATCGTGAAGCCATACAAAATTTGAGTAAAACTGAGTAAGAGCACGCTACACAGAAGAAGCTACAAGTGCAAAGGCCCTGAGGTAGTGGCATGCTCGACTTGTACAAGAAAAAAGATGGAGGCCAGCATGGCTGTGGCACAGAGAACAGTGAGGAAAAGTGTAGGAGAAGTGGTCAGACAGTTTGATGTAAGCTTGCCCATGTACATTTAGATTTCACTGTAATTGCATCGGGAAGACAACAGACGGATGGCAAATCTGCCTTCTATTTTGTAAGGGCCACTCCTGTCAAGTGGACAAAAATCAATATTGAGACAGTGGAAGAAAGGAGGCCAGTTCCAAGGCTATTACAGTAGTTTCAGAAGAGAGATAATGGTTTGGACCAGGCTTGTAGAGGTGGCTGTGTAAGAAGTGGACGTCTGAGATAGAGTCCACACAAGTTTCTTGATGGATTATAATGGGGTTGAGAGAGAAAAAGAGACAAGAATGATCCCAAGGTTTGTGGCCTGGGCAATGCGATAAATGATGATGCCATCTGCCGAGATAGAAAACATCCTTAGTGCCTCTCCCTCCTGTGCAGAAATTGTTTTATTCTTTTTATTCCCACTGAGTAGTACAGTGCCCAAGACACAGGTAACACTTCATAAATGTAACTTGAAGAAAAGGTCTGCTAGATTTCCCAGAACAAAAATCATCCATAACATTTGAAATGTTTTCTGTGATTCTTGGTGCTTTAACTGGACTGAGGAACAGATCCAGTGTTTACTAAAACATGGAAAGAATGTGTTTTTCTTTCCCTTGTGGAAATAAAAACTCTATGGGTCTGACAAGTCTTAGGAATGTTCTAGGAAGCCAAACAGGACTCTCTTCATTCATGCATATCAATGCCATGCATTATAATACTATAGTGACATACCTACCTAGGATCTAGGAAATCCTGAATGATGATAAATTACTTCAAGTGATGGTCTGAGACTGCCAGAAATGAGATCCTTATCATATGGGACTAGTTGAGAAATGTCAGCTTATTGAGAACAAAACCGGTGAGTGACTCACTTCTCACCATACCCAGAAGAGCACCTTGCACGTATTAGGCACTGGCTGAATGTTTGTGGAGCTGAATGGCAGAAATATTGCTATATGATTTTCCTACATTTAGGTTATAGGAAAATACATATGTGTACAAAGGGGGCAAAACTAAATATGATAAATTGTAAATCATAAAGACTCCCCTACCTACAAAGAAATTTAAGAGTAAATTAGGGCATCTTGCAGTGCCATCTACTCTTTAACTCTTTTTCAAAGAATTTATTTATTTATTTTAGAGAGAGGGAAAGGAAGGGAGAAGGAGAGACAGAGAAAAAAACATCAATGTTTGGCTGCCTTTTGAGCGCCCCCTACTGGGGACCTGGCCCGCAACCCAGGCATGTGCCCTGACTGGGAATCAAACTGGCAACGCTTTGCTTCACAGGTCCACACTCAACCCACTGAGCTACACCAGCCATGGCTACTCTTTAACTCTTGAGGTACAAAATGAGCCTAATCTTTGCCATTTTGTGGTATGTGTTCTTAATATTAAAATGCAAATAACTTTTCCAGTTAGCCATTATTTTGGCACCTACTCAAGGTAATAAAATCCCTTACATCACTAGGTATGGGGCAAGGCTCATCGATCACAGTACTGCTAACGTTTTGGGTTTGCTAATGTTTTAAACTATTTATTTATTTATTTACTTTTAGAGAAAGGGAAAGGGAGGGAGAAAAAGAGGGAGAGAAACATCAATCGGTTGCACACGTCCCAACCAGGGACCTGACGCACAACCCAGGCATGTGCCCTGACCGGGAATCGAACCGGTGACTTTTCTTTGTGGGACAATACCCAATCCACTGAGCCACACTGGTCAGGTGGGTTGGGTAATTCTTTGCTGAGGAAAGCTGTCCTGTGCATTGTAAGATGTTTAGAAGAATCTCGGCCTCTACCTACTCAGTGCCAGTAGCAACCCCATGCCAGTTTGTGACATCCAAAAATGTCTCCAGACATTGCTAAATGTTCCCTGGAGGGCAAATCATCCTGAGAACCACTGGAATAGGGGAAAGAAATTAATATTCATGCATCCGTTCTATAAATTATTTGATGCCTATCCAACATTAAGCCAGCCTCTGGGAATACACGGAATGAACAAAGATGTGGCCTTTGCCCTAACAGAGCTTTCAACAGAATAGGGAAAAGAGGCAATCACCGAGTGCACAAATACACGTGTAAGTGCAAACTGTGGTATGCTGTATGAAGGAAAAGAAAAAAGAAAAGAGGAGAGGGGAGGGGAGAAGAGAAGAGAAAAGAAAAAAGAAAAGATAGACCTGGATTAGGCAGTCAGGAATGGTTTCTCTGAAGAGGTGGCATTTAAACTGAGACCTGAAGAATGAAAGCAAGCCAGCCAGGGAAGAGTGGGGTTACAAGGGGAGGGCGTAGTGTTGCAGTGAAAGAGAAAAGCATATGTGAAGGCTTTGCCATGAGCCAGGGAGTGTGCTAGTCCCATTGGATACATCATTTCATTTAAACAGGGTGTCTTCTGTCTTGGCGGCCAGCAGCAATCTAACTTGCATCTGTACCCCTCCGTAATTATTTGGCTGATGAATTACACTGCCCCCTTATCACAGATTTGAAGGGGATTTTGTTCCTATCTCTGTTACATAAAAGAAAGCCGAGGCCTAACTAGGTTAAGTAATTTGTGCAGTTCACAAAGTTAGTAAATGACAAAACCAGGTTATAAAACCCTATCTGACTCCAAACTCAATGTTTCTGACTACTCGCTCTTAATGCATCCCATAGAGAGAAGGATGAAATAAGATAGAAGTACTAAGTAGATATGAGGTAGTAAGAGGTATGATTGTGAAAATACAATAAACATTTGAAGAAATGCTGTGCTAGGCAAAGAGATCAAAGTTGGAATTGGGCCATCTGAGCCTGATGGCATGAGCGCACCATAGGGACCTGCAATCAAGTGTTCACAGACGACCAGAACCAACTTCTTCACCAAAGTACATAGTTCTGGAGACTTCATCATAAGGCACTTGCTTGGATGGTGCGGCACTGCACAGTAAAAGGACCCAGAACAGGACTCAGTAATAAAGACTGACTCTCTGGCAAAGATACCTATTAGACATGAAACCCTCAGTGAGTTCCAACCTCTGAGATTATTTCCTCATCTGCACAGTAGAGATAAGGGCACAAATTCTACCTAAATCAAGGTTTGGCAAGAGGCTCAAATAAGGTAATGCCTGCGAGAATGCTGTCTAAACTAGGAAGTGTAATTTATCATCCTGGTACAAAACTAAAGCTTTTTGCACTGTTAGCATTTCTTCCGCTGTGCTTGGTCCATTTCCTTATGCTTCCAATACCAGAATTGTTCAGAACACATGAAGAAATATACGTTCTCCTAGGGAGAAATACAGATATGACATTTTTGAATGCCTTGCTTGAATAGTCTGGCCAGAGACACGAGTCTGGATCACCAGCAATTTCATGGAAGTACACGTCATTACGTCAGTGCTTCCCACTCCACTGTGGCACACACAGGCCCTCCTACAGCAGAACTTCCTGCATGTCTCTCATAGTTGTTTCTACTTGGGGAAAGGAAAAAAAATGGAGAAAAAGAGAAATCACTATTCTAGGGATTAATTTCCAAATATTGAGTTGGCACTGCTATGGCACTTTTTCATATCCATCTGTGCTGGTCTGCGTGTATAATCAACACTTATTGTCTGGGATTTCAAGCAGTTTAAAAAATATTTCTGGAAATGCAGTGCCCCTTTGGCCTTTAATCAACCTTTCAATAGTTACTTGCTATAACAGGAAAATGATAGAAAATGCCTATTCTTTTACCTCATTATTTTTTCACAGTGAGTCTTAGATTGGCTGTATTTTGTTTTTCTAAGAGTAGAATGGAATGAAAACTTCTGAACTTACTTAGAAGGTGGTTTTCAGGGACTCTCTAAAATAACTTCCATGCCATCTTTTTTAAGCTATTACTTTTGAAAACTTGAAGATATACTGTATTTTGCCATGTATAATGCACACCCACGTTTTAGGCCACAACTTTCAGAAAAAATTCTTTCAATTTAATTTCTTTGCTTTTTAAGATTTTTATTTATTTAGTTTTAGAGAGAGGGGAAGGGAGGGAGAAAGAGAGGGTGAGAAGCATCAATGTGTGGTTGCCTCTTGCGTGCACTCCACTGGGAATGTGGCCCACAACCCAGGCATGTGCCCTGACTGGGAATCGAGCCAGTGACCCTTTGGTTCACAGGCCTGTGCTCAATCCACTGAGCTACGCCAGCCAGGGCCAATTTCTTAATTCAATTTTGTATTTATTTCTTTTTTTTTTTAAGATTTTATTTATTTATTTTTAGAGAGGGAAGGGGGGGGGAGAGACAGACAGACAGACAGACAGACAGACATCAATGTGCGGTTGCTGGGGGTTATGGCCTGCAACCCAGGAATGTACCCTGGCTGGGAATCGAACCTGGGACACTTTGGTTCCCAGCCCGTGCTCAATCCACTGAGCTACGCCAGCCAGGGCTGTATTTATTTCTATTTAGAAATTTTTTTTTGTATTTTAGAGGAATTCTGGCATTTATTTTTGAATATACTATGATACAATAAATTTTATCTAACAAATAATTACAAAACACAATAACAGATACAAGGTATTTCAGGTACTTACTATCCATGAATAATGTGCATCCTTATTTTTCCCTTAAAAAAATGTAAGCAAAAAAGTGCACATTATACACAGCAAAATATAGTAATCTGCACCCTGGCTGGTGTGGCTCAATGGATTGGACTGACTGCTGGCCTGTGAACCAAAAGGTCACCAGTCGAATTCCGGGTCAGGACATATGCTTGGGTTGCAGGCCAGGTCACCCGTTAGGGGTGTGTGAGAGGTAACCAACTGATGTCTCCCTAGCACATCAATATTTCTCTCCCTTTCTCCTTCCCTTCCCCTATCTCTAGAGAAATAAATAAATGAAATCTTTCTTAGCCCTGGCTGGTGTGGCTCAGTGGACTGAGTGCCGACCTGCAAACCACAGAGTCATTGGTTCAATTCCCAGTCAGGGCACATGCCTGGGTTGTGTGCCAGGTCCCCAGTAGGGGGTGCATGAGAGACAATGACACATTGATGTGTCTCTCCCTCTCTGTCTCCTTCCCTTCCCCTTTCTCTAAAAAGAAACAAAATCTTTTTAAAAGATATAACTCCTATACCATAAAATTCACTCCCTGAAAGTATACTATTCAGTGGTTTTTAATATATTCACAAGGTTGTGCGACCATCTCCAGTATCTTATGGTAGACCACTTTAATCACCCCAGAAAGAAAATCCATGCTTATTAGCAGTCACCGCCCATTCCCAGACTCTCTTTCCTCCCTCCACCACAGGCAATCACTAATCTACTTTCTGGCTGTATAGGCTTGAATATTTTGGACATTTCACATAAATAGAATCATACAATATGATGCCTTTTGTGTCTGGCTTCTCTCGCTGAGCATAACATTTTCAAGGTTCACCCACACTGTTAACATGTATCAGCACTTCATTTCTTTTTATCATCACAACGGTGCATTGTGCACAAACCACAGGTGCTTCTCCATTCATCAGTGGAGGGAAATATGGGTTGCTTCTACTTTTGGATTATAATGAATAATATTCTATGAACATTCATGTACAAGTCTCAGTGTAGACATTTGACTCCATTTCCTAGGTATGTACCCAGGAGTGGAATTGCTGGTTTTCCCCAACAGTTTTAACAATGGTTTTTTGAAACAGTTATTGTAGAGGTGAATTATTATGATAAAATAATTAGAATTCTTCCTATAAAACTACTTTAGTCAGGCAAGAATTGGTATTACAAATATTTAATTTGAAGGTTAGGAAGACTGAAAGATTATTTCTCAGATTTAATAGCTAGTAATTAAGCCATTATCAACTTTAGCAATTCCAAAAGCTATTTTCTTATTGTAACTGGTCATTATAAGTTAGAGTTTTTTTCCCCTGCCTGTTTTAGCACTGCTATTTCTATTTATGAATTTCATTACTGTCAAATCATAAATTATACTAAGAAGAATTGCTATGTCAGATTGTAACTCTTAGACCATTTATATGTTTAATTTACAAGGTTTAAAATAGCTGTATTATTATATTTGTGAATAATTAAAAGAGCTAATACTGTGACAGAGAATATAAAAAGAGATTACAAAATGTGCCTGCAATTTCATTCATTCACTAGGAATAAGGAATATAGTTCTGCTACAAAAATCACAAAATACTTCACTGGCTTTACTCTGAAAATGCAAGCACTAGTTTTAAAATGATTTTCTTACTACTAAATACACTTCATTGACATGATTCACGCTCTAAAATAATTGCACTGTTGCTCTTGCCCAGGGTAGACAGAATAATCAGAAGTTGAAATTCTAGGACTGAAAGCAGAGTGTTGTGTGGGGTTCGGGGTGGGGGGAGATGACTCCTCCACTCCAGCCCACTTCAATCAGCAATCTCCTCATAATGTATCCAGGATGCTCTTAGGAGCTAACTAGGCCTCCAGCTACCTTCTCTGAAATCTAGACTCTCCCTAGCCAATTGTAGGCATGGGGAATTTCGGAAAAGGCCATGTGATGAAACATTTGAGAACTTTTTAATGTTATAATTAACTCATGCATTCAGTTACATCTCCATTAGCATATCTAAAAGAACTTGTTGCTATGGATGAAATATCCATGCCCCTAAATATAGCCAGTACCTCCATTTGTGCTCTAGATTTTATCCTTTCTTATCTCCTCAAGGGCCAGCAATGCTAGCCTCTTATTCTTGCAGTTTTCCCTTTCTATTCGGCCATCTCCATCAGCACATACATGAACATATTACCATTTATCTGATTTTACAAACAACACCAACTTCTTTTGACCTTCGATCCTCTGCCAGCTAGGTATCTCCTCATTTCTATGCTTCCATCTGCAGCAAAACACTTGGAAACAGTTCTCTATACATCCTGCCTCTAACTCATCCCCTGATTTCTCCTCATGGCCCCACTACAATCAGCCTTTCACCCCTCACTTCCACTAAAATTGATCTTGTCTTGCTCAAAAATGCCCTTCATGTTATAAATCCCAGAGTTAATTTTCAACCCTCATCTTAGCTGACCATAAGACACACTGAACATAAGACACCCTCTTATTATACTCATGCCCCTCTTTTATTACACTTCTTCACTTAGCTTCCAGGAAGTAGACACTCTGGGATTTTCTCCTGACTGGTTGCACCTTCAAAGACCCCTTTTGCACGTTATGTTCTTCTCCTTGTACTTGCAACACTATTGTGCTCCTGGGCTAAGTCCTTAGACCTGGTCTCTTTTCTATCTGCACTCTACCCTTTGCTTTATACACCGTCTGTATGTCGACAATTCCCAAATTTCTATCACCAATGCACACTTCTGTCATTAACTCCTTACCAGTAGATTTTACTTCCTACTCAGCATCTCCACTGGCTGTCTAATTGACATCCCAAAGTGAGCATGTTCACGGCTTAATTTCTGATCTTCTACCAACACCTACTCCACCCTCAGTGTTCCCCATACAGCAGACAGAAGCTTCCTGCCTCAGGTCAAATGCTTTGGAGTCATCCTTAAGTGCACGCATGCTCACTCTCTCTCTCTCTCACATCCTGTCTCTCCCCCATCTATCTGTCTAATCTCACAGGACCTCACACTGCTTTTGAAAGCTGCCATAATCTCATCTGGTTCACTGCAAAAGCCTCCTAAATGTTCTCCCTGTTTCTATCCCTTCCCCCCAAGGACTGTTCTCAAAACAACGTCCACAATAACCCTGCTATTACATAAATCAGATCATGCTATCGTTCTGGTTAAAAAAAAAAAAATCCTCAACTGCTTCTCAGGTCAGGGTTCAGAGTAAAAGCCAAATTCCTCCATAGCCATACAGTTATATCTCTGATCTCATTTCCTAATACTCTTGCCATTGATCACTCTGTTTGAAGCGTAATAGCACTTCTTTTCTAAAGATTTTATTTATTTACTTTTAGAGAGAGGGGAAGGGAGGGAGAAAGAGAGGGAAAGAAACATCAATCGGTTACCTCTCGCGTGTCCCCCACTGGGGACCTGGCCCGCAACCCAGGCATGTGCCCTGACTGGGAATAGAACCAGCGACCCTTTGGTTTGTAGGCTGGCACTCAATCCACTGAGCCACATCAGCCAGGGCTAAATAAAACATTTTTTAAAACAGAAAAAGAAAAGAAAGGATTGTTTCAGGCAAGAATACCTTCTCTTAAGCAGAGGACTTATCAAGCAAATTGCCTCAATTTTCGTGGGGTTTGCAGAGAGGCACATGTGACAGGTCACCTCATTGGTACTCAGCAGAAAATTCCAGATTACCAATTAAGATTACATTCCTAGAGAACGTTAATACTGCATTTAGGTCAGGTACTAAGTCTAGGTTTGGTTTCAAGGGCTTTAGAACCAGTGACTCCATTTTGGGCCTGTGGTTTTCTCTTTAACCCTGGTTTTCTTGTGTTTACTCCAGTCCCACAGCCTATGATACTGCAGCCAGATTGATCCTTTTATCTCTCAAACCACAGCATGTCATTTCCATATTCTCATTTATTCTAACTAGATGCCCACTACACTTAAAATAAAATCCAAACTCACCATGAACCATTCTACCCAACACATCAAAGCATAACAAGAATTTATGATTGAATTTCTATAGGTCCTTTTCTTTTAATGGTAATTGAAGTCTGATCTGCCTAAAGGCAAATTACAGCTTCTCAAGTGCATTGTAAAGTCATCACTGAATATTCTCTCAGGCAGAGACAAAAATGCAAAGCTTCTGATCATTGCATTTGACCATGTAAAGTTTGTGATAAGAAAAAAAGTGGAAATAATAGCAATCAAAATAAATGTAATTGGATGGGATCCACCCATTGAAAGATAGAGACTATCACAACAGATTAAAAAAAAACACAATGTACAGTTATAGGCTACTTAAAGAGATGTGCGATAAGTAAACTCAAAGTCTGAGATAAAACAAAAATAGGAAAGGGAAATATTAGCTGGAAAAGCTGTGAAACTATAAATACCAAACACAAATAATTCACACGAAGAGCATTCACAGAAACACAGATACAATATAAAAATAAAAGGAAAGATTCCCCCACCCTGGTCAGTGTGGCTCAGCTGCTTGGGTGTCTTCCCGCAAATCAAAAAGTCACAGGTTTGATTCTCAATCAGGGCACATACCTAGGTTGCAGGTTCGGTCCCCAGTCAGGGTGTGTGTTAGAGGCAACTCATCTATGTTTCCCTCTCACATCGATGTTTCTCTCCCTCTCTTTCTCTCTCTCTTCCCCTCTAAAAATAAATAAGTAAAATCTTTTTTTTTAAAAAACAGAACAATTCCCCAAGAATTATTAAAATCAGTAATTTTTCTTGTCTCTGACAGAACAGTATAGTTTTCTAAAGATGGTGTGGTTTCTAGCTTCTGATTACATCACATACTTGTTATTCTCCAGACCCAGAGAAGATGTAGCTCCTGTCCTGCTCTTGCTAATTTCGTGATTATTTCACCCTCCCATGTGGTTGCTCTGCATTCATGTCACCTGGTAACCAATTCTCTGTATTAAATTTGGTCTGTTTGTAAAATACTTCAAATGATTTGTTTTCCTAGTAGAATCATGACTGACACACAAATAGGTATTATTTTTAAGCACAATTAGAACATAATCATGTTCAAATTATGACTGTATTCCCCAGATTGGCCAATCCTATAATAATAAATTTCTTTCTCCACTGCAACCCCCTGCCCGTTCATTTCTTTTGGCCTGTGCACACTGGCAGAGGGACTCACATATTGGGGTCTGATAAGGTCTATTTGAGGTAGACATCTTTAAAGTAGATGACTCTTTGAAGTACATGCCTGGGCAAACAAAGCTTAACTCTGGCTCTTGCATTATAAAAAAGAAAAAAAAAAAAAGACCTGGCTGGTGTGGCTCAGTGGATTGAATGTCAGCCTGCAAACCAAAAGGTCAACAGTACAATTCCCAGTCTAGGGCACATAACTGGGTTGCAGGCCAGATGCCCAGTAGGGGGCCCGCGAGGGGCAACCAGACATTGATGTTTCTCTCCCTCCCTTTCTCTCTCTCTTAAAAAAAAGAAAGTCAGGCCCTGGCTGGTGTGGCTCAGTGGACTGGGCATAGACCTGCAAACCATAGTGTTGCCGGTTCAATTCCCAATCAGGGCATGTGCCTGGGTTCCAGGCCACGTCCTCAGTAGGGGGTGTACAAGAGGCAACCACACATGGATGTTTCTCTGCCTCTCTCCTTCCCTTCCCCCTCTATCTAAAAATAAAGAAATAAAATCTTTTTTAAAAAGTTAGGGTTTCACTACAACACTCCTAAACTACTGATATAAAGAAGAAATCACAATACAACTTGTAACTAAATTGTAATAAAACGACCATGTATCAAACATTTTATAGTAATATTTTATGGTATTTTCTACAGACATCTTTAACTTAGTTTTATCTATTTGTCTCCTAATTTACTTATTCACTATTCTTTCTTGCATCTCAGATCTTCCTTCTGGAGTCTTTCTTCTACCTGGATAAAAACCCTTTATACATTCCAACCATGAAGGTCATTTATACCTATGCTCTCTGTCTTGTTTATCTTTTTGTATATGTCTTTATTTCCCCCGTCCTCTCATAAGATAGTTTGGCTAGATGTACACACTTCTATGTTGATGATTGTTTTCTCTCAATTCTCAGAGAAATAGTATCCCATCTTGTTTTCTCGGTAGTTGGTTCTGAGATCTTTGTCTTTGCTTGTCTGTAGTCACACAACATTTTGTGTATTTTTTTGTATCTCGTGCTATGTACACTTGTTGCCTCTTATCATATCCAAGGATTCATGACTTTCATCAGATGTGGAAAATAACCAGGCCTTAGATCATCCTAAAAAATTCCTCCTCTAATCTATTCTCTCTGTACTTCTTGGTCTCTGATTTGGTATGCAGTGAAATATGTATTTCATCTAACAAAATGGCAACAGGTTAAATCTGCACGATAGGTATGGTATAGGTATTTCAGTACATTTGAACCATTTGATAATAAAAAAAAATAATTGCCCATGGTAAAAGATTATCAAGTGCTTATATGTTTCTGAATGGATGAGCTTATGATAAAAGTGGAAAATGTAAAGTTATTAAAATGATAAAATCTAAACTATATAGCTTTCTTCAAATTCCTCACTAGCATCTGAACTACCTCTGACAACAAGTTCAGCTATATTAAAAACTTATACATAATAAAACAGATACTTGCTTTAGATGCTAAGATTCCTGTGTTTTCCTGAAAAAATCTGGAATGTATCTTAAGTTCTTGGTATTAGGGTCGTGGAACACTTAGCAGTAAAGCTGACAATTTAATCCATTTGTGGTTTGTTTCTGACACAGGAGGTTTTCATTTAGGTGGTATTGCTTGACTACTAAGGGTTTAAACTGTACCTAATTCAAGTCAATGCTATATCTCCAGTGTCCAACACAGCAGCTGACAGCAAAGATGCACCCAATAAATGTTTAATGCAGCTGCTCTCAAACTTTAATGAGCATAACAATCCCCCGGGAGAACTAGTTAAAACAGTTTCTTGGATCCCATCACAAGAGATTTTGGATTCAGCAGTTCAGCCTGAGGGCCGTGAATTTGCATTTCTAATTGGCTTGTAAGTGAGGCCTATACTGGCTAGTCTGAGGACCACATTATGAGTAATACTGGTTTATGACTGAAGATGTAATGTGGCCCTGACCAGTGTGGTTCAGTTGGCTGGGCATTCTTGCACACAGCATAAGGTTGCCAGTTTGATTCCTGGTCAGGGTACATGTCTGGGTTTCATGTACGGTCCTCAGTCGGGGAACGTGCGAGAGGCAACTGACCAATGTTGCTCTCCCTTTCTTTCTCCCTGCATTCCCGCCTAAAAAAAAACAATACATTAAATTTTAAATAAAAATTAAAATAAAGAAAATGTATGTGAAGATATGTTTCTTGGGGAAAACACTGAAATGTGCTTCCTAAATGTTATTATCGGATTCTCTTTTTCAGTGATTTTTGTAAAAAATTTTTGCTTTTCCTTGGTATGGAGAAACCTTTAATGTCATAAAGCCCTCACACTCTTGTTCATAAGTGACTATTCAGGCCTCATCTGTTACTTTGGTCTCCTATGCTCTTCATATTCCAGCCACACCTATCTACTCTACTGTCTCCTAACTCACATGCACTTTCACAGCCAAGTGCCATTATGTATGCTTTGACCTCTTTCCCTGAATGTCCTATTTTCAATCAAAACTTCATCCCTCAAGGTTTAGCTCAAACATTTCAAGCTTTCCATAATCCTCCCTTCCACCATCCCAAATATGGATCACAATTTATCACCTGCACTATACTCGCAGGAAACTCTCATACCTTAACTACCACCCAGATTACATTAGGAGTGGTCATTTATGTCGCCGTCCATCCGGCTTTGTGCTTATCTCACAGTACGGTACTCGACCTCCACTACTGAACATAACATCCATCACAGACCCTAGCACATAGCAGATAGTTAATAAATGCAGGTTGAACTACAACTAAGAGGACAACTTTAGGTATATTTGAATTTAGCATTAAAATTCCAATAGAGCAAGCGGTATTTTTATGGTGATGTCCATGAGACAGTGTGATCCTATGTTCAGGTTAATGTCTGTTATCCCAGCATAACTATTAAGAGGTCCCACTCTTACTCTTGAAAGGATCTCACCTACTTGGGTACCTTGTACAGCTACCCAAGGTTCATCATCAGCCCAGGTTCACTTCAGTAGGATCTGGCAAAATGCTGCCTCCGGTTTGCATTTTGCCCCTCTGGTCCCTTCATGTACTCAGGTGGGTGTCATTTGATGCACATCTGATTCAAATGGACAATCTACAAAGTCCATCTGCATATTTTTAAAACTGTTTCTCACTTGCTTTCTTTTTTTAATTTTAAATATTTTATTTGTTTAGATTTAGACAGAGGGGAAGAGGGGGAAAAAGAGAGGGAGAAAACATCAATGTGTGGTTGCCTCTCATGCGCCCCCTACTGGGGACCCGGCCCACAGCCCAGGCATGTGCCCTGACTGGAATCAACCTGCGACCCTTTGGTTCTCAGGCAGGTGCTCAATCCACTGAGCCACACCAGCCTGGGCTCTCGCTTGCTTTCTTAATGTGAAAAGATTAACCATAGGAGGATAAAGTGTCACACACACACAAAAAACAAACAAGCAACTATGTACTATACTCCATGGACAACTGCTGCAGACATGCAAATAAAAAGCAAGCTTTCATCAGGCGGAAAATCCCCGACCCAGCACTCTAGTACATAACATCTAGAAGGCGACTGGAACAACAATTCATTTTTAATATGGATTTCTACAGACAGAATGATTATTTCTTTTATCAGCTAAAAAGAGCTCCATAGGAAACCTATTAGTGAAATATGTGACAAGTGACGGTGTTTGACAACTGTGAAATAATCCATAGTTACATAATTTTAAATGATAAGCATATTAGCTTGGCTACTAAAGGAGAACACTTTTTTTTTGCACAACAGAGTACTGAATGAAGTTACTGAGACACAATGAGGCACAATGAAAAGAACACATCCTTAGAGTTAGGCAGAAGGTAGGTTCAAATTGCAGTTCTGCCACTTACTACTCATGTGGTCTCTGAGCCCTGGATTCCTCATTCATCAGTATGGAATAATAATAGCACCTACCACACTGGGTTGCTGAGAAGAATAAATGAAACTACATTTATGAGGCATCTAGCACATAGAAAGTATTTAATGAATACTTATTACATTCTCATTGATTTTCAAAAGCACGAAGTATTTTTTCTTTTTTTTAATTGTTGCTCAAGTACAGTTTTGTGCCTTTTACTCCCATCCCAGCCCACCCCCAGCCCTCCCCACCTCCTTCCCATTCCCCACCCCCCTTGTTATTGTCCGTGTGTCCTTTATACTTGTTCCTGCAAACCCTTCCCCTTTTCCCCTGAAATTCCCTCCCCTCTGGTCACTGTCAGCTTGTCCTCTATTTCAGTGGCTTTGGTTATATTTTGCTTGTTTCTTTGTTTTGGTGATTAGGTTCCTATTCAAGGTGAGATCATATGGTATTTGTCTTTCACCGCCTGGCTTATTTCGCTTAGCATAATGCTTTCCAGTTCCTAAGCAAAAGCACAAAGTATTATACAGATGTATCTCTACACTTGAAGTTTAAAAATTCTTACCAATTGTTTTTATTTCTAATATGGTAACAGGGTATTTTCAATAGTCTCCTGGGTGTTGTCAGTGAAAGAAGAGACAATGATAGCAGGATAATTTAGCTCATTATAATTTTTTGTTTCACTTCACAACAGCACAACCACCAGTAAAAGGGTAACTAGAAACACAGATGTATTGACTAGATATTAACGTTTAGGATCCTAAGGAACTGTGCATGCTTGCTCTTTTCATTGGAAGCAAGGACAAATCTACAAACAACTTTACCCTTGTTTACTGTGCTTTGCCCCAAACCTCCCATAACTGGCTCCCCAACCCCCAACATCTTCTTTCCTCTTTAGCTGGAGATAGTGTTTCAGGTGGTGGCTTGGAAGGCTATACTCTCAGGGATCATTTCTATAGTTCGCTGAAGTGGTGGCCTGGGCCATTTCAGGAGTGACTCAGTTTTCCTGGGTTTCTCCCATGTATACAAGGGATATTCATGGTATTAAACTTGTTTTTCTCCAGTTAATCTGTCTTTTTACTACAGAGGTGTCTCAGCTAAGAACCTAGAAGGGTAGAGGGCAAATTATTCTTCCTGCCCCACAAAGCAAATGCCTGAAAGTTTTGACCCAGGGATCTTTAAGTTGGGTAGCGAGCAGAACACCCTAGTAATGAATATAGAAAATAACCTGGTATCTTGAGAAAAATTATCTTTGAAAAGAGTGCAGTGCAGCGGGGAGAGTAACAGGCCTTGGATTAAAAAAAATCTATTGATATTCCAGTTCTGCATTTTAGTAGCCCTTGACCTTGGGCAAAATAGTTAACCTCTGATAAACATTAGTTTCGTCAGCTTCAATTGGAATGATGAAAATGATACCAACTTCAGAGATTTGTTAGGAGGATTAAACTTGACAATTTTTACTTTGATTTTGTCTTTCTTTGACTTATTTCACTTAGTAAATGTCCTCAAGGTCCACCCACACTGTCATAAATGGCAGGGCATCCTTCTTTCTTTAAGGCAGAATAATATTCCATTATATATATGGAGGTATACAAGGGAGGACCCCCCAAAACCCAGAATTATCTTGTGGAGGGTGGTCCCCTTGTAGTATAGGCTTCCCCCACTAGGTGTTTTAGAAACCCATTTGTATCAGTGTGCCAGCTGGCATTGTTGTGAGAGGCTGCATCTGGCTTCAGTGAATTTTTTTTGAAGACTCTTCCAACGTACTTGCCCAGTTCATGGCAGGTGATTTATGAGCACAGCTGCCCACACCACGCCAAGTATTCAGCAGTTTTTGACCCAAAATGGCATGAACCCCATGCCCTATCCTCCTTATTCACCTGAACTGACCCCTCACCCCAAGCAACTTTTTTTTTTGGTTTCCCCAATGAAAAAAAGTCCTCAAAGGGAAAGGTTTTGCAGATGTGGAAGAGGTGAAACAAAAAATGGCAGAAGCAGTAAAAGGCATCAAAATTGACACGTTCAAAAACTGTTTTGGGCAATGGAAAAAACATCTTGAAAAATGTATTACATCCAAATGGAGAGTACTTCAAAGGTGACCAAAGGTTAAACATATAAGAAGAAACACAATTTCTCATAAATAAATTCTGTTTTTTGGGGGTCCCTCTTCATGTATATCTCATATTGTCTTTATTCATTCATCTGCCAAAAACTTTAGGTTGTTTCCATATTTTGGCTATAATGAATAATGCTTCAGTGACACTGGAACTACAAATATCTTTCAAGATAGTGATTTCATTTCTTTGCATAAATACCAGAAATGGAACTGCTGCATTATATGGAAGTTCTATTTTTAGTTTTTTGATGAATCTCCATACGGTTTTCCATAGAAGCTTTACCAATGTTTTAATGTTTTTCTTAAATTGACTCTCCAGATAGGGGAAGGGAGGGAGGAAGAGATGGAGAGAAACATCAATGTGTGGTTGCCTCTTACACGCCCCCTACTGGGGCTCTGGCCCTCGACCCAGGCATGTGTCCTGACTGGGAATCGAACTGTGGCCCTTTGTTGCACCGGCTGGCACTCAATCCACTGAACCACACCAGCCAGGGCTCCATCCATAACCATTTGATGACAAAACAAAACAGATATTCTCACAACATGTGTATACACATATGTGCATGTAAACACAGACAGACAGATTCTAAAACACAATTACAGAGAAATTTAGAGGTCATTTAGCCCAATCACTCACCTGGGATGCACATTAGAATCATCCAAATGGCCCTGGCTGGTGGGGCTCAGTGGACTGAGTGTCAGCCTGTGAACCGAAAGGTCATTGGTTTGACTTCCAGTCAGGGCACATGGCTGGGCTGCAGGGCCAAGTCCCCAGTGGTTGGGGGCATTCAGGAGGCAACCGATGAAAAACATGGATGCTTCTCTCCCTCCCTTCTTCCTTCTCTTCCCCCTCTCTCTTAAAAATAAATACATAAAATATCATTTTTTAAAAAGAATTATCCAAATGGATTTCCAAGAACATATGGCTACAGGGTGCCTCAATTCCTTTTTCCTCTTCTTCTCCTCCCCTCTGCCCCATAATTCTGACTGGCAAATGATTCTACTGTGGCCACAGCTGAATAGCACTCATCTGATGCAGGCCTCCCTTTCCAGATGGGAAAGTGAGTTCTAGGAATTGACTAATTTGGCAAAGGTCTCTCCTCCATTTGGAACCTTACAACTCTAGCATCCTCCTCTTGGCAAAGGAACACACAACATTATTTTGAGGTTAAAACGAGGAGCCTTGTTCATGTCACTGGGGGTAACTGCTATGTTGACTTGCTTTTGATCTATTCCCTTTAAAGATTAACAGACCCATTAAGAGTTTGGTTTCTCTAATCTGTAGACTGGCTCAGGCCTTGAGAGGTTCCAAGAGCAAGTACCACTTTTCAAAGTGCCAATGGAGTGTAAAGTCAAATAAATTATCTTGCTAATTCCAGTAATGCTGGGCTGTGAGAATAACAAAATAACAAAGCACTCTATTTCTGTCGTCTGCACTGTACTCGACCATTTAACTGCTTATGGTCTAGGAATGCAGCAGGGAAGAAACTCTCCATTGAAAGCAGACACACAGCACAGTCTTACGTGAATCTGAGCTATCAGTAGCACCGGCACTGGCGAACAGCACTAGGCTGCCAGTGCTTAAACAGCAATGGCCATTCCCTTTGCACTCACCACAGGCCAGCCTATTGACAGTCCTTTTGCCATAGCACCCTGGCCTACAAGGACATGATCAGGTTTTAAAATACTGGTTTATTAATTTGAAACAGGGACACCAATAGAATTTGAGAAAATAAACAACCTTATTTCACCTCTATCATCCAGCCATATCAATCTGTGCAATTTATTTGTGGGTTGTCTGTACATGTTTCTTTGTTGTGTGCATAAAGAATAAATTTTACGGCCCAGACTGGTGTGACTCAGTTGGTTAGGCTAAATCCCACAAAGCGAGAGGTCACTGGTTCAATTCCCGGTCAGGGCACTTGCCTGGGTGGTAAGGCCAGGCCCTCAGTTGGGGGTGTGTGAGAGGCAACTGATGGGTGTTTCTATTACACATCGATGTTTCTCTCTTCCTCCCTCCCTTTTCCTCTCTCTAAAAATAAATAACTGAAATCTTGAAAAATAATACATTTTACAGGTATAATCCAATGAACAGGCAATTTTGGGTTTTGCTTTCCTTTGACAGGTATCTTTTAAGTCAGCACTTTGCACAGCCTCTGTAAAGGTGCATATAGTAAATATTTTGGGCTTTGCGACCATACAGTCTCTGTCACAGCTACTCACCTCTGCTATTGTAGCACAGACACAGGCATAGAAGACACAGAAAGGAATGGCATTGCTGTTTTCCAATAAAAATGTATTTACAAAAATAGGCAGTGAGATGGATTTGGTCCAACTGAGTCATAATTTACTAACTCCTGTAATAACATAGGCTCCATATGCACCATTTTGAATAGTCACATAATATTGTATGTAGTGGAGACACTAATTTACTTGACTACTACTCTATTACCGAACATTCAGGGTTTTTTTCTTTCTGTAGGTAAGTGTTAAAATAAATAATGTGCTATTATAAATAGTATTTTTAAAAGATTTTATTTATTTCTTTTTAGATAGAGGGGAAGGGTGGGAGAAAGAGAGGGAGAGAAACATCCATGTGTGGTTGCCTCTCACCTGCCCCCCATTGGGGACCTGGCCTGCAACCCAGGCATGTGCCCTAAGAATCGAACTGGCAACCCTTTGGTTCACAGGCCGACACTCAATCCACTGAGCCACACCAGCCAGGGCTATAAATAGTATTTTAGTGAGCGATAATCTTCCTCAGTCTGGATTAGTTTTAACATAAATTTAAATGTGAGGACTCCAGTGTCTATTCCAAAAGGAGCCAAATTGCTCTAAGTGGCCCAAATTGAACACTATCAGTAATATATACTTGTTTCTGCGGAACTTTGCCAATGTCAGATTTTACTGTTACTAGTTTACTGTTACTGTCATTAGTTTAGCTGAAGCAACTAATTATTTGAGAGAACTGTTGGAAAGCCCCTCTTTCGTCAGTGAGTTATCTATGCTGAGTGGCTTGTATGACGTCAAACATCCAGATAATGGGAGGGCTGACAGCTGGATGGGGTGCGTTAAGCACCCTTCTCCACTTCAACACGCTTCTTCCCAGGGGCCCTGCTCTCAATGAACTCTCAGAAGAATATATTACAGACAATTTTCCCTTCTTTGCTTTAAAGCTGTGTCATATGAGTCACTCTGATTCTCTGTGGCGCATTTAGAAATATCACACACCCTGAGATGCACAGAAAGACTGTAAGGACATAAAGTGGTCAAATATTTTAGTAAGATGAACTTTAAAACCAATATCGGTGAGTAAGGTAGGCCTTAACCACTGTAATATGGACTATGATAGGCTGCATTCCCGGCATTTAAGGGCAGGCATTGGAATATAACCAACCATAAAATTTAAAAGCCATTGCTAAGGATAGTGAAGTGAAAATGTTACATTTTATTACTGTATTACTATTTTACTCAATGGATGGAAATGAAGTAGTGCTTAGGATGAGAAAGGAGTTCAAGTCTTGATATGGCAATAACATTCCAAGTGAGTCCCTTTACAACCTCCAGACTGTCTCGGCTGATCTTCATAAATACTGTCCTTTACCACGTCCCCTCTACTCTGAAATTACACTTTGCCAAAAAAACAAGTCACCACATACGTTACATATGTTAGATCTAAGTCCAAGAACAACAGATGTAACTATTGGGGTATAGCACCAACTGAAAGGGATGAGAAAAGCAGCTGGATTTTTCTAGGTCAGCAGGGCCCCATTAATCTGATCCAGAAGATAACAGCAGGGGACGAGAAGCATTCGCTTAGTGAATGTCTACCATCCACAAGGAAGAAGACTTAGCAGTAAGAGTTTGGCAACAGGGCAGTCCAAAAAGAGGTAGACGGGGTTTTCTGAAAGATATGTGGAGCACAATTTTGAAAAAGAATCAACCCTGGCTGGTGTGGCTCAGTGGATTGAGTGCCAGCCCGCGAACCAAAGGGTTGCTGGTTCAACTCCCAGTCAGGGCACATGCCTGGGTTGCAGGCCAGGTCCTCAGTAGGGAGCGCATGAGAGGCAACCACACATTGATGTTTCTGTCCCTCTCTTTCTTGCTCCCTTCCCCTCTCTAAAAATACATAAATAAAATCTTTAAAAATGAATCAATGAGAAGTACACACACTAAAAGAGAGCTCCTGTCTTACTATATGAATTGGGCGTAAAGGTCAAGGCTGAGGCTGGAATGCAAAGACAGGTTTCCAGCTCTATGAGTGTATTTCTAAGTGTGTGTATGGAGTGTGTGTGCTAGGATTGACTGACCAAAATATTTCTTAGGAGATTGTGCCAGGGTTCAAATCCCAGCTCTCTTTCTAGTTGTATAACCTTGCACAAGTTAACTAACCTCTCTGTGCCTCAGTTTCCTCATATGTAAAATGAAGAAAAAAGTATCTCATAGAATTTTAGTGAGAATTTAGTGTGTGTGTGTGTGTGTGTGTGTGTGTGTCCAGAAAAAGACCAGCCATTGTTAATATAATGAGAATGGTTTACACAATATCAATGTGGCCTGGCAGCCAAGGAGAGTGGACTGGAATGTGCATGTGTGAACAATGACAATTTCACTGTCATCAATGGGGATGGTAGATGCCATTGAGTGAACACATGTACTGTGTGGTTGTTGCATTCAAAATCACTGAGCGACTAGAGCAACAAGTCTACATCAAATTGTGTGTTAAGCTTGAACATTCCTCTGCGGAAACAATTTGGATGATTCCAAAGGCCACGGCTACGGAATCTGGTGATTAGCAGCTTCAACATGACAATGTGCCAGTTCATGAATCACATCGTATGCAGACTTTTTTTGGCAAAACATCAAATCACCCAGGTGACTCAGCCCTCTACAGCCCAGACTTGGTGCCCTGCAACTTCTGGCTTTTCCCAAAACTAAAATCACCTTTGAAAGGACAGAGATTTCAGACCATAGCTGAGATTCAGAAAAATACAATGGGGCAGCTGATTGTGCTTGACAGAACTGTGTGAGGTCCCAAGGTGCCTACTTTGAAGGGGACTGAGATGTCATTATCCTATGTACAATGTTTCTTCTATCTTCTATCTTCTTCAGTAAATGTCTCTATTTTTCACATTACATGCCTGTACACATTCTGGACAGACCTTGATACATATATACATATAAAAGTAGTGCTCGGCACACTGTGCTTTATAAGGATTTGCTGTTATATATGACATCCTCAGTATCCAAGCAAAGACAGGGTAAGGCAGAATCTGTATACACAGCACAGCTGGACCCAGAGTTCCTTCCTCTACCAAACCAGCCCTCCTCCCTCCTGCTTTCCTGACCAAGGTTACATGGCAAATTCCTACAAGTGACCTGCTTTTGTTTGCACGTGACTTCATGATGCCTTCTTTCACGGTATGTCCCTTCTTCTCAAACAGACTGTGCTCCTAAGAAAGACTCTGTGTACCTCCCGATGGAACTCGCTCTCAACATATGGGAACTGGAAGAGGCTCAATGCTTTTTATTAACTAGGAGCTTGTGAACAGAATATTTATAATGTAAAACCAACAGAGAATTGACACTGTTGTCCTAGTTCTCTAGTTTTCCTGAAGCCACTGTGAGAGTAAATCAACACCTCAGAAATCAGCCCACACAGTGTTCGGGGAAGTAACTAAGCAGCGAGGTCAAGCAGCCCCACATACAGACAGGCCACAGGGAAGTCACAATGAAAATAATCTACCCTGAACTGAATCCAGTGTAATTCTGAGGAATTTGCCTGAATGCTAACAATAATGCTTTTCCTCTACAACTTTCTATGATATATTTAAGGCAAAGTCTCAAAGTACAAATAGAGTAAGCTCGCTGCATGGGTCTGAGGCATCACTGAGTCAGGGGAATACCTTGTAATGTCTGTTGTGTTTGTTGCATCTCTTTTTACAAAATCTTGACAGAGGGATAAACCAGTAAAAACAATCTTATGTGGTCCTTACTTGAGACACCCGTTTTATATATGTATGTGATGAATTACCATTGTACTGCTATATGAGTGAAAGCATGTATTAAGTATGCAGATGTGATTTATATTAGAAACCATAACCTATGTTTGATTAATTAAATCTAATGATATTTTATAAGTACTGGCTTTTAGATTTTCATTCATTACTACTGTTGGAAACCCATGAGTAGTATTTTTTTTTTATTTTAAAGGCCATAAAATCTAAGAATTTATTAGTCTGTGAGCTATTTTATTGACCAATCAGTATGTCCAGCATAGTACATTTTTTCTCAATACAGAAATAACAGCCAATAGATTCAAAATATTGGCTCAGGCCTTGTTTTGTAGAACACTACAGAGATTATTCATTCCTGTCTCTTGAATGAAATTATGTTCCTATTGTGAAATTCTGGAAAATCATTTAGTTCTAAATATCACTAAATTCACCTAGGACAGATGGAAAAACACTAGTATCCAGTCAGTTTTGAAGAGACCATACTTTTTGGACTATAAGATGCACCCCCCCAAATATGGGAGGAATAATGGTTGTTAATGCTGCTATTGCATTCTGTTTACATTTACATTGGTGAAATATTATATTATTTATGTTATTAAACATTTTACCACATTTTTTGCTTCAAAAGTTTTTTTTCCTATTTTCCTCTAAAACCTAGGTGCATCTTATGGCCCCAAAAATATGGTATTTCATGTCCCCAAAAAAGCTTTCATCAAGGCCATGTGTCTAATGTTTAGCAACAACCAAAGTCACACAGAGGCTCACTTTCTCTGAAAATGATCCAAATATATAGTTATATTTATATTTCAGACTTCGCCCTACTAATACTTTTTAGGCTTGTATGATTCTACCACTGGTGTGGTCTAAATTCTGCATCTGCAAAGAAAATTTTGCATCTCCCCTCACCCATCTCCTTTTTCTTCTACTTGAGGCATCTCGGCACACTCTCTCCAAACGTTTTCATTTATTTTTCTAGGCTTATTCCAATCTCTAAGTTCTGTGAACCTTTACTCAGATGCCGAAGCAGAATGACTACCCAACCTACCACAATAGATAGTAAGCATTCTAAGTGCGAGAGCTGTTGTTCATCTGTTTTATCCGGATTAGAGTACAGTAGTTACTTAGAGAAGGAGATGATGTTTTGTTAACACCAAGGCACGTGTTATAAGCTAAATCGCATCTTCTGGAAAAGCCAAATGTTGAAATCCTAACCCCAACTATCTCCGAATGTGACCATATTTGGAGAAAAGATCTTTATAGAAGTAATTAAGTTAAAATGAGGTCATTAGGGTAGGTGCTAATACAATATGGCTGGTGTCCTTATAAGAAGAGAAGATAAGGACACATTCAGAAGGAAGACCACATGAAGACACAGGGAGAAGATGACCATCTATAAGCCAAGAGAGAGTCATGGAACAAATCCCTCCCTCAGGCCCTCAGACAAAAACCACTCTGCTGACATCTTGATCTCAGGCTTCGAGCCTCCAGAACTGTGAGCAAATACACTTTCCTTGTTTAAGCCATCCAGTCTGTGTTCCTTTGTTACTGCAGCCCTAGCAAACTCATACAGCACTTCCTGCAGCTGGTGGTATTTCCTGTTCCCAAAGTTTGGGCTTCCTCCAAACTTTGGCCATGTCAGCTAACATAAGTCTTGCCTTGCCTTTCCTCTCATGGAATTTTGCTAGTTGCTATTTGCATTAACTTTAAAAATCCCACCTTAATTTTGCTCTGTGGTATTTATCCACCTCCACATTACCACCAATACCATTGTTTATTTGGCCCTTGACCCACCATTTCTCACAACTTCCTGTTCTTGAAATAACCAGCTTTAAGACCCTAAGTATCTAGACCCATTCCCATCCCTGGGAAGAAGAAGGAGGGGGTAATTATTACTAAAGGAACATGACTCCTATTGCCAGGCATTTTGCCAGGCCTACTATGCTCCCCTCATCTACCCCTCCTCCACAGCCAGTATGACACCCTCAGCTACTCTGGACTGTCCTGTTACCTTCACCATCCAGCTCTCTGCTTTTGCCATGACAGGCTTTACTGGAATGTAGGCTCCTGTGGGTCAACACAGTACTTTAATTCAGGTCTTAGTGTATAGAATGTTCAATAAAGTTTTGATGATTGAGCCAAGGGAAACTGATCTCATTCAAAGATTGATTTGCTAATTCAATACTCTACCAGGTGTGTCCAATCTGCAGCCCAGGATGACTATGAATGCAGCCCAACACAAAACCATGAATTTAGTTAAAACACGATGAGATGTTTTGGTGATTACATGTCTCAATGTATTTAATGTGTGGCCCAAGACAGCTCTTCTTTTTCCAGTGTGACAAAGAGACGCCAAAAGGTTGGATACCCTTGCCTAAATTAATATGTACAATTAAGATACCAGAAAACTGAGTTTGTCCTAAGTAGAATGTTTCTGCCCTTGATTTATGTACATGTTTATTACCATCCACTGACCCAAGAAGCCATATATTCACTTCTCTGGACTTAAGCTCAAGCATATGATCAGTTCTGCTTTCAGTATTCTAAACCCATAGAGAAAGGAAGCCTTGAGCTACTTCAGAAAATCAGATCTCACCTAACCAAAATCAACATGGTCCTTTATTGTTTCCTTTTAATTCTATTGTAACTGCTCCTAAGATCAGTATCCCCACCCTTTAATATGCTTTCTCTGTTTTTAAAAATATTTTATATACTTATTTTTAGAGAGGGGAAGGGAAGGAGAAAGAGACAGAGAAACATTACTATGCGGTTGCCTCTCGAGTACCCCCCACTGGGGATCCAGCCCACAACCCAGGCATGTGTCCTGACTGGGAATTGAACTGGTGACCCTTTTGTTCACAGGCTGGTGCTCAATGCACTGAGCCACACCAGCCAGGGCTTCTTTCTCTGTTTTAAGTAAATTAAATATACTTTTACCCTTAAGAATGACAATAAAACTATGGTACCATAATTCTGATGCATAAAGAAATATTTCTTCTCTATAACTCACAAAATGCCATAGCATTCATTATAAGTTGTCATTACAACCTTATTTCCATTGCAAGTGTGTTGAGTTTAAGAAGATCAAGAAACAGAGCTTCCCTAGAAGAACAGATGTTTTACATATATAACTGAGAAGTCAATGTATGAGCAATCAGTGATAAGAAGAAAACATTCCAGCCCCTGTAAAGCAACATACAATGAGAAGACTTAAAATCACAACCAACACCTTGGACCTGGGAAGAAGCACTGTAGTTTATCTGTAAATTGAGAGATGCAGACATCAGTGGGTTATGAAGACTTTTTGAAGAAACACACAGAAATGTGGCTAAAAGAGGTAAACTCTAATGTAGTACACAGATGAGAACAGAATGTTTATACAAGTTTGCGACCACGACATTTGTTAACAAGTTGTCATTGTTATTAGATGGTGACATTATGGGATGGTAATACAACCTCATTCTCATTACCAAAGTTAAGTGTTTAAATATTTTATAAGTGCTAATTCACAAATAAGTCATTGTACATAAACTTCAGGTATTAAAAAAGTGTTAAAGTTCAAAAACCCACAAGATGTAGAAGCATTGATATTAAAATGTTGAATAAACTTATAGATTCTTAGCATAAATGAGGTTTGACTCCCCTTTAAACACACTGATGCTGCAAGCTAAGCAGGAAATATTGCAATAAAACTTAATAAAAGCAGAGAGATGCAAATTAAAACCACAGTGAGATATCACTTCACACCTGTCACTATGACCATCATTAATAAATTAACAAACAACAAGTGCTGGCAAGGATGTGGAGAAAAGGGAACCCTAGTGCACTGTCAGTGGGAATGCAGACTGGTGCAGCCACTGTGGAAAACAGTATGGAATTTCCTCAGAAAACTAAAAACAGAACTGCCTTTTGACCCAGTGATTCCAGTGCTGGGAATATACCCCAAGAATCCGGAAAAACCAATTCAAAAGAACCTATGCACCCCAATGTTCATAGCAGCACAATTTACAATAGCCAGGTGCTGGAGGCAACCTAATTGCCCATCCGTAAATGAGTAAATCAAAAAACTGTGGTACGTCTACACAATGGACTACTACACAGCAGAAGGAAAAAGGGAGCTCCTACCTTTTGCAACAGCATGGATGGAACTGGAGAGTATTATGCTAAGTGAAATAAGCCAGTCAATCAAAGACAAATACCATATGACCTCAGTTATAATTGGAATCTAATGAACAAAGTAAACTAACAAGCAAAACAAAACCAGAGACTTGGAAACATGGAACAGACTGAAAGTGACGGGGTTGGGGGGAACGGTGGAAGGAAGGGGAAGGGACAACACAAAAAACACGTATGAATGACTCATGGACATGGACAACGGAGAGGGAACTTACTGTGGGCAGGAGGCGTGGGCTTGGCAGAGGAGGACAAAAGGGAAAAAATTGAGACAACTGTAATAGAACAAACAATAAAAAAAAAATAAAAAAACACAGGAGGAAAAAAAAGAAACACTAAAAGGCTGCAGAGAACAGGAATGTTTTTCCAAAGAATGACTGTTTGCGCCACTTCATCAATATTCAAACTAGGCTCCTCTGAGCTGTGGGAGCCAAAGCAGCAAGACCCCACCACATAGTAAACACCGGTGATACTCACATTGAAGACATTCAAACCCTTGGTGCTTACACTCACACTCATCTCTTTCAGCAATTTGGTTACACTTGAGACAGCCTAACACTTCCTAGCACATTTTAGGAACCTTCTTTTTGTATCTTCTCTACTGAAATTAAGTCTCAGATTATTTTGTCAACTGTTTCCATGCCACTGAATGCGTGGAATTCTATATTATTTCTGACTGCTACCCTATCTCTATTGATTTCATCTTCTTATTCGTATTTTGTTTTTTAATTTTTTTCAATTTTATTTATTTATTTTTAGAGAGAGAAGAGAGGGAGAAAGAGGGAGAGAAACATCAGTGTGTGGTTGCCTCTCCCATGCCCCCAAATAGGGACCTGGCCCACAACCCAGGCATGTGCCCTGACTGGGAATCAAACTGGGGACCCTTTGGTTCACAGACTGACACCTTATCCACTGAGTCACACCTGCCAGGGCTATTTTCTGCTGCTGTTACAATCTGGTCAATATCATCTTTATGGAAACAGTCTGTTAGTAATGTTGATTTTCTTCTTCCTCCCAGTAGTTTTGTCTGCAGCACTTACAGTGGGAATATTGGTGTCTATGTCAAAGGTCACCTGTATTTTAGGAATGCCACATTAGTAAGCTAGAGAATCCCAGGAGCACGAACTTGCCAAGAAGTTTCTCTCTTTTAGTAAAGACCTTTTCTCCCTCATACA
This sequence comes from Phyllostomus hastatus, assembly GCF_019186645.2. Classification (NCBI taxonomy): domain Eukaryota; kingdom Metazoa; phylum Chordata; class Mammalia; order Chiroptera; family Phyllostomidae; genus Phyllostomus; species Phyllostomus hastatus. Next base: position 2,644,733 of record NW_025333841.1, on the reverse strand, counting down.
CCTTCACTAACACAGTGGTCTGTTGCCAAAATACCGTATTTTGCTGTGTATAATGCACATTTTACCAAAATTTTTGAAGGAAAAATAAGGATATGCATTATACATGGATAGTACTGATTCCGTATCTATATAAATGTTTTTAATTCTTTTATTCGTCGTTCTGTGTTAAAAGTGTAACTCTAGAAAGCAATAATGATACCCATATGCAAAATAATACCCTGGAGTATGATAATCAGTTTTGTTTCTAAATATAAATAAATAAGTAAATGGGATGAAAAAATTAAACCGCAAGACTTTTTCCCTGAAAGTTTGGGCCAAAAACGTGGGTGCACATTATACATGGAAGCACAGTATACGCAGCAAAATATGGTAAGCTGTGAACATCTGAGTTTGCTTTGTAGAAACAGCAGTGTTTCTTGGGATAACGGATGTCACATCCTCCTTGCTGTTTCAATGCCCAGAGAGAAAGGGGCAACGTCAAGGAGCAGGAGACCCTGCACATTCTCTGATTTGTCAGCCACGAGACTAGCTGCTTGTGCAGCTCTGCCATATATCACTGCCTCCTCAGGGTTAATGGTGTTGAGCTCCTGTCTGTTTAAGACATCTTTCAGCAATTTTTCGAAGTTTGAGATATAAGTGGAATCACCCACTAGCACAGTTTCATTAATCTCGCACTTGTCAAGTTTGGCATCCTTCAGAGATTTCTCTACTACCTCAAGATACCATGGATTCCTCTCTCTCTAAAAATAAATAAATAAGATCTTTAAAAAAAAACAAAAAAAAAACAAACCCTGACTGGTGTTGCTCAGTGGGTTGGGTGTGGTCGCATAAAGCAGTAGGTTCCTGGTTGAATCCCAGGTCAGGGCACATGCCTGGGTTGCAGGTTCAATCTGTGGAGGAGTGGAGGGGCATGCAAGAAGCAACCGATTGAAGTTTCTCTCTTACATCAGAGTCTCTCTCCATCTCCTTCTCCCTCCCTTCCCTTCTCTCTAAAAATAAATAAATTAAATATTCAAAAAGAAAACAGACACCATGGAAAAGCAAAGCAATGAGCTACTGGAAGTGGGCTCAGGAAATGAACGTGTAGAAATCCACATCCTTCAAGAATGAACCAATTTCAATCCTGGTATTAACAAAGAAACAAAATATATTTTGCCTTCTCGCAGGCGGTCTGGAGGCACAACACCCCCGGCTTGTTGGAGGCTATATCCTTCTTGTGTCTACATTTGAACTCGTCCATCAGGTTATTCACCATATGGTTATCAAAGTTTTCCCCATCCAAGTGGGTGTTACCAGCTTTGGATTTTACTTCAAAGATGTCATCCTCGATGTTTTGGATAGACACATCAAAGGCGCCACTACTCAAATCAAATATCAGCACATTTCTCTTTTTTAAAGCTTTAAAAAAAAATCCAGGCCATAGACATGGCTGCTACAGTAGGCTCATTAATGATTCTCAGGATATTAAGATCAGTGATGGTTCCTGCATCCTTGGTGGCCTGACACTGAATCATTTAAGCCGGCTGGAAGAGTAATTATTGCATTTCCTACTTTTACCCCCTAAACAGGCTTCAGCAAACTCTTTCATCTTACTTAGAAACATGGAAGAGACCTCCTCTGAGGAAAACATATTATTCCCTTTATGTTCTACATTTTCTGTGGGTTTTCCCTTTTCACGAGTCACTTGGAAAGGCTAGTGCTTCATTCTCACTGAACTGTGGCATCATGAAACTTGCAACCTCTTGGCATCAAAGATGGTATTATTGTTAAGCTTCATGACCTCTTGGTTGTTAGTAACCTCACGGATGAGGTGTTCACTTTGTGAAAGCTATGTAGCTGGGACCAGCACAGTTGTCTTGGTAATTGGCAGTGATCTCTACTTTTCCATGCCAAAAGACACCTACACATGAATAAGTGGTACCCGGTTCAATACTGATCGGCAAACATCTTGACTAAAGAAAGAAAAGGGGAAATGAAACAGAAATAAATAAGTTTTGTTTTGTTTTGTTTTAAATCAGTGTTATCCTGGCTTGTGTGGCTCAGTAGATTGAGCGCTGGTCTGTGAATTGAAAGGTTGCCAGTTTGATTGCCAGTAGGGGACGTGTGAGAGGCAACCACACATTGACATTTCTCTCCCTCTCTGTCTCCTTTCCTTCCTCCCTCCCTCTCTAAAAATAAATAAATAAAAATCTTTAAAAAATTAAAAAATGGGGGGGAGAACAGCTTAAGATTGCAGGATTTTTTTTTAATTTTATCTATTTACTTTTAGAGAGAGGGGGAAGGAGAGAGAGAGGCAAAGAAACACTGATATGTGAGAGAAACATCAATCAGTTGTATCTTGCATGCCCCCCAAGTGGGGGGAACCTGGCCCACAACCCAGGCATGAGCCCTAACCAGGAATCAAAGCAGTGACCTTTGACTTTGTGGGATGATGCCCAACCCACTGAGCCACACCAGTCATGGCGATTGCACAGATGCCCATACATAAAACTGGAACACCGGACTTTTTAAAATCTTGCAATTATTCCATTTGACTACACTGGCTGCTCAAACAGAAATATGTGCATCACTTGGCATCGGTTGAATAGCTGCTATGTGCAGGTCACTGGGCAGAGTGCCAAAGAGAAGATATGTTGATAAGTTCTACCTGTGCTGAAGGAGGGCAGAGAGGACAACAAGCTGTTCAGTTGTTCCATGTGTGCACATACCCCCAGCTGCACAGGCAAAATATATAGAAATGTCGGTAGTCACAGCCAGCCTAAGCAGGGCGACTCCAAAAAGGATTCTTACACTGTCATTTAACATTAAAATTTAATAAGTTGCGTTCAACACAAGTTGAAAACATTCATAAATTTAATGAATCATCTAATTAAATAGTTTATGTGCAACAGTTTGGAGCAGACTGAGGAAAAACCTTGAGTTATTTTTATGCTTAAATGCAATTAGTAAGTAATGTTCCAAAAACAAAACCCTCTTGAATTTCATAAAGCTCTTTTTCTAAAGCAGAAAATGTTATTTCATAAACCATCCTGTTTTAAGGAATTACATGCTTATTTCTGCTTTTATTGCTAAGGAGTCAGCTGAACTACATTTTCTTCATGATTTTATTTATTTAATTTTAGAGAGGGGAAGGGGGGGGACATCAATGTGAGACAAAAACATGGATCAGTTGCCTCTTGTATGTGCCCAGCCAGGGACCGAACCCACAACCCAGGCATATGCCCTGACTGGGAATCGAACTGGCAACCTTTCACTTTGTGGGATGGATGCTGCCCAACCAGCTGAGCCACACTGGTTAGGGCTGAACTACAATTAATACCAGCCACTGTGTTGTCAGTGTAGGCAAAGCCAAGCTCAGTTTCATGCAGAATGATTAACATGGCAATATTGTTTTTTGGTGCATTGTAATGCCAAAATGATTCCATGTTAACAGGCTCTATCACTGTGGGAAAACCACATATTTTATATCAGAATATGACACCTAGTTTCATTTATAATCTTTCCTTAATGTTTTCCTTATCCTTTATTGTGGTAAAGTCACCTCTAACTCTTTTTGAGCTATTAATGAAATATCTTTTGAGTTAGTATGTCAGGTAGCTTTAAGCCCAATATTCAATGTAAAGTGGAAAGCTCAATTTGAAATTTGACAATTTTCTAGAAAGTTCATGGAGTATTTTAGCCAGAGCAGCCTGGGTTTGAAATACTGCTCCCCACCCCTCCTCTTAGAAAGCCTTCTACTTAAACTTTGAAACTTTGATAATCCATAGAATATTAAATGCCACTGTTCCAAGCAGCATGCTAACTGTGGGCCAAATCATCCCTTTCATACCCCAACTACCTACAGGAGTTCATTTAGTCCCAATGAAAGGTTTTCAAATTTCCAAATAGCAGAAATGGTGAGTTAAAAGCCTTGAACTCTAAATAATGTTTTATTTCTTCAGCTGGGTGATGTGTACACAGGTAATCACTGTGTTGTTATTTTTATCAGTTTAATATTTCTTAATGGATCCATCTCTTTGAGGTTCACAAATATACCAATCAGTTCTTTGAAAGATAATAATTACCGTAAGTATTGCATGTGGTAATATACAAAATCCACGCAACAAAAACAAACTGTCCTCATGCCTTCATCCAGGATCCATCATTACCCACTGTTCTCAAAACTGAAACCTCTATTGAGGTCCACAGGATTTTGCTAATAAATACAGTTGGGTTACCTCCTGCCCTCTGAGTCTGGGGCTACTACCCTATTTCATTCATTTCCTTACATCACTTAGTGTCGACCTTCTGGTCGAAGGTGAATTTTACTTCCAATTCAACTATTCCTCAGTCCTTCATACATTCCCCCAGAAGCTGTATTATCCCTAATATTGAAATGATGATTTAGCCTTAGGGAAACAATAGGTTAAAGATCAAAAATTGCTTAGGAAGATGAGAATAATGGCCTGAAATATATTAACAGAAAATTTCACACCCCTTCTGAATCTGAGGCAGAAAATCAGTTGACTTTTCTTTGCACTTTCCAGAGCAAAATGTGGCTTTGGAAAAACTAAGGAATGAAACAGAGGAAGATAATTCACCCAGCTCTATCTAACCAGAGACGGGAAAGGAACCATAGTAGAAAATCTGATTTATGAGAACTGTTAAGACTGTCAGGAAGTTCCAAGAAACCTGCAGGTGTTGCTCTTAGTGAAATACATGTCAACTTTTTATATCTAATAATGTGCCATGAATTAAAATATAGTTATGCATATAGATGGTGCATTTGATTACAACGAAGTAGTGGAATAATACCTCATTGCTTCACAGTCATGCCTATTCAGAAAAGAGAATTCTGAAGCATGATTTTCTATCAGATGTACAGTGGTTAGCATAGGGGACTATCGAAAGCGATTACCTTACACCAGCGAGGCTCACACATGCATATCTATTTGAGTTTGGGAGATTTTGCAGGGCCAGAAGAAAAAAGGTAAAATGTGAGGAAATATTTCAAAGTATTTTTAAGTGTGAATTGCTATAGAAATTCAATATATAATTGACTGTAATTAAAATTACAGTAAATCAAATTATGAAACATCAAGCATACATTTCTATACATATATGTATATGTGCACATATATACACATATATGAATACACATATATGTATACAATTGTTCTTAGGTGCACACTAAACTGTTAGTATTTGAAGGATACTTCATTTTAAAATATGTGGGCCCTAAAAATGCAGTATACTCTGTAAGGGCAGAGATTATGGGATCACAGAAGGCACATAAAAACCTTAAACTGTATAGTCATGTTTTATTTCTTCAGCTGGATGATGTATACACAGATGATCACCGTATCTCTTTCATCAGTCTAGTATTCTTAACCAAATATTATTAATATTATTATTCCTAATAGATAATGTTATTTGAGAGATAAAGAATGCTTTATTCTGACCCTGGCTGGCGTAGCTCAGTGGACTGAGCGCAGGCTGCGAACCAAAGTGTCACAGGTTTGATTCCCAGCCAGGGTACATGCCTGGGTTGCAGGCCATAACCCCCAGCAACCGCACATTGATGTTTCTCTCTCTCTCTCTCTCTCTCTCTCTCTCTCTCCCTCCCTTCCCTCTCTAAAAATAATAAATAAAATCTGAAAAAAAAGAATGCTTTATTCTAAATGTGTATGGGCATTTGAAAGAGAACAAAATAAGAAGGAAAATACCTAATTGCTGTTCAGCTACAGAACGAAACACAAACACACCCCTTCACAGAAGCACACCTACACACAAGTACACAAATACACTTCACCACATGGTGTAACGGGATCAGAAAAATTAGAATTCTGTTTTTGGCTCTACCACATCTGAGAGGAGTGACCTCATACAAGTCACTTCTTTGCCGAGATCCAGCTGACTTGCCTAAGGATGGACTTTTTAATACACAGACAGGGCCACTATAAATTATTAATATAATCAAGACAAAAGCACTTCATAAAGTGAAAACCCACCATATCAAGGCTAAGGTGTTAAGGCTGCAGTAAGGACAGTAGATGCTGACGTGATGAAGGCCATTTCTGCCTATCCGGTCACTGGGTGGAATTCTACCTAAAGCCTGAAATCATATAAGAAGTTGCCCATGTACGTGCAAAAGGAAAAATATTTTATGTTTGAAATGATATGCTCTTTCAAGGTGGTACTTTTCTCAGGGTGTGAGCGGAAAACTAAATGTATCACTTGTAACTGTGTTTGAGAATGAGGTATGAGGGTACAATCTCCCTAAATCAGAGGCCAATTTCAGACTGAAGGGAGTCAGAAGTCAACCTGCAGATCACAAATTTACTGGACTTAACCATATTCTGAAAATCTATTTTCAAATATTTTATACACATTTCTAATCCTTAAACCTGCCAACATCTTATATTGCACATTTTAGAGATGCAAAGTCAAGTTCAGCAAAAACAAGTACAATGGTAAGGTGATGAACTTCACAACCACACTGACCCAGCTGCCAAGATTTCTGCCTCAAAATGATAGTGTGAGCCTTCCAGCAGACCTTGCTGCTTATGCCTTTGTCCTTACTGTGTTTTCTCCACTAGCCAGACAAATCCTTCTAAAGCAGTGTTTCTCAACGTGTGCTCCACAGCCTTCTACAACAGAGTGAGCTGACAAACCTTACTAGATAAATTCAGATTCCCATGCCCCACCCCAGGGTATCTACTTTCACAGGTCTGGGGTGGAATTGAGGAATCCGCACTTTAGCAACACCCAGGGGATTCCCACACTGCTGACACGTGAAAACTGCTCAAGTATAAGGGGTATTATTATGTCATTCCTGTGTTCAAAACCTCCCAATGGCCCCTTCTCTTACTCTTTAAAGGCCAAAGGCAGCATTATGGCCTACGAGGCTCTTCAAGCCCCAGCTGAACTCATCCTCTACCATACCACACTTTTTCTTGCTAACTACCCTCAGCCTTTGTGAACTCCTTCCCCTTCTTAAGCTGCTCCTGCCATAGGGCCTTGGTACTTACTGTTTCTGCTACCTGGAATGTTTTGATGCTCCTATCTCATGCCTCATTCCCTCTCTCTCTTCAGACACCAGCTCAAAGATTACTTCATCTCAGAGATGCCTCCTTAACCATCTCATATTGACGAAAACCCTCTTTACTTTTTAATTTTTTTAAGATTTTATTTATCTTTAGAGAGCGGAAGGGAGGGAGGAAGAGAGAGAAACATCAACGTATGATTGCCTCTCACATACCCCCTACTGAGGACCTGGCCTGCAACCCAGGCCTGTGCCCTGACTGGGAATCGAACCAGCAACCCCTTGGTTCACAGGCCGGCACTCAATCCACTAAGCCACACCAGCCAGGACAAACCATCTTTATTTTTATTCAAATTACTTACCATACACTGACATTTACCTGCCTGTCTTACCATACTTCAGCTGAGGCTCTGCTACAGAAAGCACACTGCCTGTTTGTTACCCACATTGCCTACAGCAGTGTTTAGCACATAGTGGGCCATTAACAAGTGTCTGTAAAGGTAATTTAAAAATTGGAGGTTTCACTTAAAATATTTCTATTTTTATATTTTTATTTTTTAATTAAAAGAGATTTTTTATTTCCCTAGAAAAAAAATGAGATTAAAAATATAGCCCTGACTGGTGTGGCTCAGTTGGTTGGGCATCAACCTGCAAAATAAGAGATCACAGGTTTGATTCCCAGTCAGAGCACGTACCTGGGTTCCAGGCCCAGTCCCTGGTCGAGGCACATATGAGAGGCAACAGACTGATGTTTCTCTACGTCTCTTTCTGCTTCCCTCCCCCTCTCTCTATAAATAAGCAAGTAAATAAATAAATCTTTAAAAAAGTTATAGAGTTGATTGAAAAATTTAAAAAAAAACTAAGTATGCTACTAAACATTCAACAATATCCTATCATGCATTACAACAGTCCCCCACAATGAAGAATAATCTGGAGCACAATGTCAATAGTGCTAAATTTGAGCAACTCTGCTCTAGAGATTACTACCCCATACTAAACAACTCTGAATCCATGCAGTTGCAGCTATCTCCAGCAGAAAAAAGGAAACATTCTTTCCTTCTTGATGAACTCACTGACAAACAACAGAATATAAAAGCAAAGAAGTTTTTGTATGAGTATTATAAAACATTTCAAATAAAAAATAAGAAGCCCTTGAGGACCTGAAGTGATATTTCTCCCAGAGGACATACAGATGGCCAACAGACATATAAAAACATGCTCAATGTCACTGATCAGGGAAATACAAATCAAAGCCACTAGGCAGTATCACCTCAGAATGGCTGTCATGTGGACAAAAGGGAACCCTAAGGTATGGCTGTTGGGAACGCAGACTGGTGCAGCCACTGTGGGAAGCAACACGAAAGTTCCTCAAAAAATTGAAAGTGGAACTGCCTTATGACCCAGCGATTCCACTTCTAGCTATTTAGCCGAAGAAACTCAAAACACTTACTGGAAAACATATCCATCCCTATGTTCACTGCAGTGTTATTTACAACAGCTAGGATCCGGAAGCAACCTAAATTTCCATTAACAGATAAATGAATAAAGATGTGGTACATATATACAACGAACTATTACTCAGCCATAAAAAGAATGAAATCTTAACATTTGCCACAACACAAATGGACCTAGAAGGTATTATGCTAAGTGAAATAGGACAGAGAAAGATTAATACCATATGATTTCACTTAAAAGTGGAATCTGAAAAGCAAAATAAATGAACAAACAAAACAGAAATAAACTTATACATACTGAGAACAAATTGATGGGTGCCAGAAAGGTGAAAGGGATTAAGAAGTACAAATTGCCAATTATAAAAACAGTCGCAGGTATGTAAACTACAGCACAGGGAATATAGTCAATAATATTGTAATGGCAATGTAAGGTATCAGATGGGTACTAGACTTATCGAGGTGATCATTATGTAAGGTATATAAATGTCTAAGCAGTATGTACACCTGAAACTAATATTGTATGTCACTGTAATTTTTAAAAAATGTTTTAATGAGATGCCCTTGGTTTAAACACTGAGGTCACAAATATAAGTTGTTTCATCATTCAGACATTAAAATACTTCCACTGAAGAACACTGATAGTGAAAAGACTGGAAGAAAGTATAACAAAATGTTAGTAGGGGAGGAAGAATAATTTTCCCTCTACTTTTCTAGATTCTTGGCTGAGACCACCTCCTCCTACCCCCGTACTAAAAAAAAGATTAACGGGAGAAAAACAGAAGTTTAATAACATGAAGATTTAATTACTAGACCAGATGAAATAACCCTGCAGGGTTAGAAGAAAGTTTCTTCCACCCCCACAGCATGAAAAAGACATTAAAGAAAAGACATTTTAAAATTTGTCAGATAAAACTTAACAAAATAAGAAAGAAACGCTGTTGATGTGCCAACATTGGCTTTTATCCAGAACCAACCATTGTTGTTTCTTTTTTAACTTCAGCTGAAAAATATGAATTTTAAAATATTAATTTAAACATTTTGTTTTAAACTTTGAAAGCTGTGAAAATTCTGAACATGTTGACATCATATATCTCCAAGGTTAACTCAATTTGCAAGCAGTATCAAAAAGAGCATTTTAAATCTGCCTTCTTAAAAGAAAACAAAACAAACAGTTTTGATGTATCAACTTCAGCTTTTATCGTGAACTAATCAGTGTTGTCAAAATCTTAAGATTTCAACATTCATGAGGAAGCGGAGGTTTTCAGGATAGTAAAAACTTCTCATCATTTCATATACAATAAATGTCAAGTTGGATAAGAACCCATCTTGTTGGTTTACACCGTTTATCGTAATCAATTTAATATCACTTCCACCAGTGTGGCACAGCACTGCATAAACAATATGATAATTGGAATTCCTCTGCTCCTTGAATTAGTAAGCACGTTACAGTGTATATCAATCATGCCTAATGAGTCTGAAGCATGGCTTGATTATATTTCATTTGCATAAGAATTTTCTATAATTTTTTAAACTGATCATTTTTAATTCAGAATAGATATAAATGCCACAGAAATGCTGCTCTCTTCCTGAAATACTAAGCAATCTTTTTACATAATACAAAAATGCTAATCAACTTTTTTAATGCAGATCCTAGCTTGTTAATGAGTTTTCAGCTTTCCACATGCTGTCAAAACTCACCACACTGTCACCTTTCTAGGGTTCACAATTGCAGCACACTTTTATATGGTTCAATTCTAATTGCCATATTATTTCATTCCTTTTATGAGGGAAACACCTTTTTGTAAAGAAGATTTTATTTATTTAGTCTTAGAGAGAGGGGAAGGGAGGGAGAAAGGGAGGAAGAGAAACATCAATCAGCTGCCTCTTGCACACCCCCAACCGGTAACGGCCCAAAACCCTGGCCAGTGCCCTGACCCCTAATGGAACCCGAGACCTTTCACCTTCCAGGAGAATGCCCAACCAAGTGAGCTACAATGGTTAGGGCAAGGGAAACATCTTGTAGATAATCCTTGGATTCTCCAATTTGAAGAATATTTTGCTCTTTGCATGCTGCAGTTTGTAAAACTCCTACTATTAATTCACAGAAGTACTGACTTAAACACTCTCTGATAAGCCAAAAGCCTGAATAGTAAACACTAAACAGGAACAAACACACAAATAAATATAGATCTACAAGTGTAAGGTAGCAGCTAGGAATGAGCGACCAGAGGGGAAATAAAGCTGGGCCCTCACCATTACAATCTAACAAAGAACTTAATACAGAAGGCTAGAAGCAACAGGGAGACATGTCTCACCAATTATTTCAGCAGGACTGAGCCGGGTTTCTTAGGATTGCCAGGTTTCCTGAATATCCCAAGCGCAGGGGGCAGTCCTTGAGACTCTGTGCTAGGAAAGAGAGCCTCTCTAACAATTTCACTAACACAAAGAGCTAAGAAATCTTTGTAGTTGTATATTATTCTGAAGATTTAGAAGGGAGAGACAGAGGGGAATCCTAGAAACTGACTAAAATATATAATCCCTGAACCCCAAGAGTCGGCACACTTGGATTACCCAGGTGTCTGTTTATAGGCTTGGCTCAAGTGTATAGAACAAACTCATTAACAAACTAACAACTTTATTTCCTCTATATGTGGGGCATTTAGACTAGCTGGGTGCCTGCTTGCAGCTTTGTGCTCGTTTGTGTTTCATAAATAAACCTGCTATCTCGTTTCTACTAGAGTGTTGTCTCTTACATGGTCTCTTGCAAGGAGACAAGAACTGAGCAACAAGCTCTGGGGAGGCCCCTGACTGGGGTCACCCTCCATAACAAAAGTTAAATTACAATGAGATAGCCCTGGTCAGTGTGGCTCAGTGGACTGAGTGCCTACCTGCGAAGCAAGGGGTCACAGGTTCAATTCCCAGTCAGGGCACTGGCCTGGGGTGTGGGCCGGGTCCCCAGTTGGGGGCATGAGAGAAGCAACCATGCACTGATGTTTCTCTCTCTCTCCTTCTCCCTCCCTTCCCCTCTCTCTGGAAATAAATACAATCTTTTAAAGATTATAATGAGATAAAATGTAGAAATAAAAATAGCTTATTAAATATAATAATTTAGAAAATCTATTTGGGAATTAACACATTAAAATAATTACTCATACGCTATTCAGAGGACAGGCATTTTCTTCAATTTCATATAGTACATATATAGTACAGTAGCCAAATATCTTGAAAGGTTTCCATGTGAAACATTAAAATCTTTTAATAGAACTTTTCCAAAGAGTAGGAACCAAGACAAGTCTGAGGCAAGTGACTCGTTTGTAAAACATACCATGTACTGACAATGACTTGAAAATGCCTAACAGGAAAAAAGAAAAGAAAGAATGGTTTATATGGGAGAAGCAAGCACTTGGAGGGAAAAAATGAATTTAACTGGCTAAGTCAACTCTTAGATGCAAGTCCCTAAGCAATGCCAAGTAGTAACCCACTGGCTAGAAGGAAGGGTTCCTGGTAGATCTCATTACTGCACATTGAATTTCCTATTCTTTCAAGGAAAAAATATATATTCCATCAAGGTAACTTTTCCCCCCTCTAAAGAAACCATGAAATTTCCGTGGAGAAAAATCTGCATGGTAAAAGGAGCTACTGAAATCATTCTGAGACATTTTTTCCATCTGTAAATTCCTACTTTAAAAAAAATTCCTAGTTTACATGGTACAATGAATACAGAATTTGTTTAGAAACAAATTCCTTTTTGTTCACTTGTTCAAGTGCACCTCTAATTCCTAAAACCTATTAATTTGCTTTTATTCAATTATATAATACTTTCAAAAACAGAGTATGTAATATTCTTTGTAAAATGGCTTATGTGAAATTGTATTAAGCTGTTTCACATTTCAAAAATCACAAGATTCCTGAGATTCCCTAGAAGATTCATCCTTCCTGCAAGATCCAAAATGACCTTGTTAATTAAGTGCAGTAAAGACAAACCAGCTGTTCCCTCCCCTACACAGCAGTACTGCTTGTGATTAAAATAGAATTTAACTAAATGACCATTGAGGCATTCGTTTAATAGTGGGATTACAGGTGACTTTCAAAAATAAACCTGTTGAAAATCTGTAAAGCAAACAAGAAGGGAATTTTTAAAAAGCAATGACAAAGACTTGACCAAAGAGTAAAACAGTGCAAAACAAAGTGGGTGGGGAGAATTTTGAGAGGTTCTAGAGCCCTTCTGCTTTAGAGTCCCCTAGTGACCGGCGACCCTGGGTGTCCACAGTAACCCAGTCTACATCACACCGCGCTTCCCACTCTGTGATGAGGCCACATGCCTCTTTTCTTACTATTAGCTAAAATACTGCAAACAAAATCCAACCTCTAGTTAAAGGTAAGAAATGGCCACGGAATTTGAAAACTCAAATTGCGCAACTCTACAGGTTAGCCACATTATGACAAACCAATTCAAACTTGAGAGTGAGAGGAAAAAATGATTCTACCTTCCACTGCTCCACAAAGGTAAAAACACTTGATGCCAGGGAAATGGCAAATTTGGCCTTACCTCACTCACGCCATTCTGACTGTTCTAGAGCCGCTGCATCCTCAGCGGCCTCTCTTACCTGACTCGCCAAGGCTTTACTTAGGCCCCGTGCCGATCAAGCTCTCGAACGCAATTCACAGTCACGTGTTAGGCCCGCAGCAGCCTACTGCCCGCGTGTGCTGCACGCGTGTGCGCTCTTTCCCAAATCCGCCTCCTTTTGACGTTCCTCCCTGCCTTCTGTTGTCCCACGTGGGAAATTGGAAAAACATGCCTTCATGTATACTTTATCGTTCTTGTTTTTCGTCTCTCATCTCTTCAAGTGTCTCATTCTTTTATTTTTGTCCCATTTTTCTCCCATTCTAGTTCCTCATGCTTGTTCCCATTCTGTCTGGCACAATTGTTTTCTCATGACCAAAGCCTCTTAGTTTATTTCATCTCCTCCTTTCCTCACGTATTCCTCATAAATGTTCTTCTTTATTTTACATTATTCTCATATTTAATCTCATATTTTCAGCATATTCTTTACATTTGTCTTATTCTTTCACGTATTTCATTCTCAGTTTCATTTTAGTTTCATCCCTTCCCCATTAAATTCTAATATTCTTTAATTTTCACATATTCTCTTCTCCCCTTTCTCATATTTATATATTTCCATTTTCTCACAGTCTCATTTTAACAGCATCACAGATTATACCTTATTCTTTTATATTTTCTCATTCCTTGCATTGTGTTCCATTACTAACACTCATTCTCTACCACGTTATTTTCTGTCACAGTTCTCTCACATATACTTTCACACTTTCTCTGCAGTAGTTCTCTCTCTCTCTCTCTCTTGTTTTTTAAAAAATCATATTTTCAAGCTGCAGCTGGGAATACCAGTACGTGGAAGAACTGCTTAAACTATACTTGGATTTTCGACTATGTGGAGGCGGGTTTGTCATCCCTAGTCCTCCCGTTGTTCCAGAGTCGACTGTAATTGTTGGTCTAGCAGTTAAGTAAGGAAAGGTTTACTCTAGTGTTCATTTGCCTGCTGGTAGATGAACTTACTGGTTAGTGCTCAATGCGGGTGAATGGTTACGCCAAGACTGTGCAAACCCACAGGAAATTAGAGTGAAGACAAGCCTACCCAGGGATAATGACTGTTTTACAACAGGGTGTGGCCTAGCAAGAGCCTCTCGTTAATTGCCCTCTATCATACCACCTAGTTACTGAAATTTCTACAAGCAACAAGGGGGTAAGGAAATCTCAATTTGAAGTTCTCAACTAATTTCACTTTAAGGCATATTGTTTTCCTCACAAGATCAACTAATCTCTCTGAGGGTTCTCACTATCCTACAGGTCCCAACTAGGTCACAAACAAGCCCAAACCTTTTCCCCTATGTGTCTCTTTAAAATGTCAGACAGATGGGGAAATACAAATAAATATACAGCTTGGGAATGGAAAATAGATCATTGCAAACATCCTTAAGCCATGGAGTAACTAAAAGAAACTAATGGTTAAAAAGAAAAGTTTAAGGCAAATTCCTTAGATACATATAATTCAAATTTTAAGAACCAGTGAAGAGAAAAAAATGAGCAAACAAGTGCTGCTGCTGCAAAAAAATGTTAAGGATCTTGTGAGAAGAATGTTCCAGAAGTGTCACAGTTTCAGATATACTGAACAGAAAATACCGTGTAGACTCGATTCTATGTTTTATCACATAGAAGACAAAATATTCCAAAGAGAATATTCAGTAAAGTCACAGGATGGCAGCCACAATAGAGAAATTCAAATACTGAAGGAAGAGAACCTAGATAGATTCATCTTTATGCTTAATCGTATGAATCAACTAAAATGTAACTGAAGATCAGTCTGCCTGCCCAGTGTCAAATAAAAACAAATCTGGAAGTAAGTAAAGATAAACTTTACTCAAAGGGATTTTTGCAACAGGGAGAACACTGTAACCTCAGGATCTGCAAGAGTCTCAGAATCAAACAGAGAGAGGCTTTTCTTATACAAGAAGTAAGCTGGGCTAGCAAGGACTTTGTGAGGGAGAGGGGCGAATGTTGGGAGTGACTAGCTTGGTAAAATCAGAGTGCTTCAACAGAAAATTGTTTCTCTCTGTAGTCAACCAATTCTTGATTCTCAGAATGAGCTGTTAAGGGGGGAGGTTCAGCACCTTGGTGCTTGCATGTTGGGTGAGTCACATTTAAGCGACCTATGGGGAGGTCCCTTAAATTTGATCCCTTAAGGTTTGGTCAAGCCAAGTCAGAGGGTAAATAATCATGAGGACTTGGTCGTCAATAGTAAGTTAACACTACCTGCTCTACCTGGAAGCCTCCAATAGCAAATCTGTTCTGAGCAGTGTACTTAGGCTGACCACTCCACTTTCCATATTTATTTCTATTTCATTCAACAAATACTTTCAGAACCTATTTGTGTGTCAAAGCTGTGTCTTACTTGTTTTCCTGTTCCAGTCCAGATTAAACCACCAAATGGAAACAGCATTAATGATTAGAAAGCCAAATTTCTTACATTGCAGATGACAAAAAGGGGTTTAGAATAGTGAAGTGACTTCTCCACAGGCCATACAACTAATAGCAGAATAATAGCAGAAGCAGAACTGAACTCTAATCCTTAATATCTCTCTCTCTTTTTCCCTCTCTCTTTTTTTTCTCTCTCTCTCCTCCCCAGCCAACCCCCCCCACACACACACACACATGATTATACCTCTGAAAAACTATCATGGTCACTGAAAATGAAAATGGATATCCTTTTGCCTAAGACAGTTTGGCTTCACTGTATAGTTGTATTTAATTTAACTCTGCTTATACATTTTATTTCAATTCTTTCTAAAACGTAAAGTCAATCTTTTTATTTTGGAACACATATACCTACAAAAAATGATGATTTTTCATCCAGTATAGAAAATTACATTAGAAAAAATGGTCATAGGTTCAGGGAAACAGCAGGAGAACATTAAATCATACTGAGGTCAGAGTTATGTTTTTGGTTTTAATTAGTCATAATACAACACAATCAAAGAATAATTTGTTGTGACTATCATATTAACAAGGTTGTTTTTAATAATGAATACAGCTCAAAATAACCTAAGGTGAATCTGCTCAAAAGTGTTTGGCTATTAATATTCATCAGAGGACACTGTAGAATTCACACTTTCTCCATCTGCAGTCTGAAGTGAACAGAGAGCAATAATGGGCAAGAGAAAATGATGAATTAGGTAGAAAATAATTTAATTTAAAAGGAGACATTAAGCGTGATTAAAATATTGTTTGCTATGCCTATTGCAGTGAAACAACAAGGATTTGAGAACCCGTAACCCATCTTTTTACATCATGAAATATGGGAAAAAGTATGATAAAAGTAATATGTCATTGAAATATGCCACTAGTGTGGTCTCTTGCCTATTCATCTTTTATTTGTTTTACATTTTCATATTCTTAGAAACCATGTATTTCCAGAGCTAATGATATTACACTACATTATACATACTGTGATCTAGATGTCAAGATCTAAATGAATATAAAATAGCTATTCCAAAGATGTATGAATATGGCAAAAAGCAACCTCATCTCTTTTAATCAAAGAACAATTGCTTACAGATAAGCTGATAGCATTTTGCTAACTACAGACAATAAATAGTATGATAGAAACCACAATAGAATAATAAAATGCACCATTTTAACCATTGACTGTGTATTATCCCTAATGTGTGCCATATGTTGCGGATTTAAAACTATGCTTTTCATAACTACATTTAAAAAAATGAAATGTGCTTCAGGATGGCAAAAAACACGGCATGTTAGATTTTCCTCTAATGCCTCCTCCTACCACCATCACTATAACTTACAAGGTTAAACCAGAAACTTACATATTCTGATTAAAGAATTTTTGCTTAATAGACATACACAAACATATATGTACACATGCACATATTTATACTCACATAAATACACACACAGTTTTAACTGGATAAGGCAAATAGCAATTCCTTATATATACACAAATCAATTTAATATCTTTAAATGATTTCACCATTGAAATAACACAGAAAAAGGGCAAAAATCTTTTTCTTATATTGATACCACAGAGTGTATATTAGAGGAGAAAGAGCAAGTGAGCACTAGATAATAAAAATATATAAATCTTTTTTTTAAGATAAATGGACTTTTTTTAAAAGATTTTATTTATTTATTTATTTTTTTAGAGAGGGAAGGGAGGGAGATAGAGAGAGAGAGAAACATCAATGTGCGGTTGCTGGGGGTCATGGCCTGCAACCCAGGCATGTGCCCTGACTGGGAATCGAACCTGCGACACTTTGATTCGCAGCCCGAGCTCAATCCACTGAGCTACGCCAGCCAGGATATAAATGGACTTTTTAAAAATCTTTTGTTGTTGTTGTTTTAAGATTGTATTTTATTTATTTATTTTTAGAGAGGGAAGGGAGGGAGAAAGAGAGAGAGAAACATCAATGTGCGGTTGCTGGGGGCCGTGGCCTGCAACCCAGGTATGTGCCCTGACAGGGAATCAAACCTGCGATGCCTGGTTCGCAGCCCGCACTCAATCCGCTGAGCTATGCCAGCCAGGGCAAAATATATAAGTCTTTTAGAGACAGAACATTTGGGTTTGAGTCCTGACTTCTAAATGACTCCAGATAAATAACTGAATCTCTGTGCGCATCACTTTGTCTAATTGGAAAAGGGAACTTATACCTGCTATTATAATAAGAATCCAATAAGAGAACATGTGAGCAAATTCTTCATAAACCGTATAGATCAATACAAATGAAAACTCAGCTAACTTCCTAGCCACCTTCTCCACATGCCCCTTGGTGGTCTGATCGAGTGGTAAGCCCTACCAGGAAGCATGTGGTGCTCTAGATGTCAACTGTGATTTTATTTTTTTATACTTACAAATGGTCTGTTTCCTCAGCCCTCAACATAGCCTACAACATGGCATAAAGGAAATTGCCAAGTTTTGGGATCCAGACCCCTGGGTTGGAATCGCAACTACACTTTCTGTCATGTGGTCGTCATCACAGGCATGTCACTTTAGTTTTCTGAGCTTCAAGTTATTTAATTACTTTTAAAAAGATCTTGTTTATTTGTTTTCAGAGAGCGCAAGGGAGGGAGAAACAGAGGGAGAGAAACATCGATGGGTTGCCTCTCACTTGCCCTCAACTGGGGACTCAGCTGGCAACCCAGGTATTTGCCCTGACTGGGAATTGAACCGGTGACCCTTTGGTTCGCAGGCCAGCATTCAATCCACTGAGCCACATCAGCCAGGGCTCAAGTTATGTATTAATATGATAGTAAAAATGGTACCTACTTCCCAGACCTGTTTGAGTGAGATATTTATTGCTTGTTAATTTCTAGCATCATACTTGGCACATATTAGGCACTCATCAAAAGGTAATAATGTTGTCCTCACCCATTGTAGCTCAACTGGTTGGGTGTTGAACTGCAAACTGAAGGGGTGCAGGTTCAGTTCCCAGCTCAGGTGCATACATGAGGCAACTGATTGATGTTTCTCTGTCACATTGATGTTTTTCTCCCTCCCTTCCCTTCTCTCTGGAATCAATAAAAGAAAAAAGTTTTAACAGTAAAGTAGTGATATCATCAATATTGATATTTATTACCCTCGCCTGGCAATTATGCTTCTGGCTCTGAGTGGCAGGATTTAAGCCCTGGGCATTTTTCCCTGAGAAGTTTTCATAAAGAATATTACTCAATATTATCCAAGGTGAATCTGCTCAGAAGAACGTGCTTTGATATTAATATCTATCAACAGATACTGCAGAATCCACACTTCGTACATCTGGTGGGGATTTTTCTGTTTCAGATCCTTTCTTCTTAGACTTTCACTTATAATAAGGAGCTTTTTCACATCTCAGTAACCAATATTACAAATAAGTGCCCCACCAGTGAATTCATATATTCAACACAAAACATTATATTTAAGGGTGAAGTTTCCAAGCAACCCTTAAATGAAACATATTTGAATAACAATGTAGTCACATTCTTAACTAATGTTAACTTGTACTTTTCTAGATGATTTGGCATTGTAAGCCTAGTGAAGACAGTCCTGGCCAGAGAGAATGATTACCTATGAACTTGGATAAGCCATAAAGCACACCCAACTTGCAGTGATGGAAATTTGCATTTTCAGACTCCCTGCTTCTCCAAACTGGACAGAAAAGAAGGAAGAACTTGTTACATTCACTCTTTTGCAAAGCAGTGACTTGGAAGCCACTTGATCTGTGACTATATATTTATTCCTTCCTCTGTCTCACTTACCAGTAGCGATGGCTCTATCCCCCAAATCATCTCTGAGAATTTCCTAGAGACTTTTATATCTATTTCACAAACAATACTTTGGGGGAGGAAACAAACTGTCAGTAGATATAGGTGAGTAACGAGTACCATGAGAATAAAACTTCAAGGAAGAAAAGGCAGAGAGCATATGGTGGGATGGGAATATTTTAAAGTGGGTGGTCAGGGAAGGCCACACAAATTCAGTAACGTTTGATCAAAACCCTCAAGAGGGGAGGACATGATCTGTGCGGTTGGGCTGGACGAAGGGCATTTCGGGAAGAGGAGACAGCAAAGGCTGATGTCCTCAGATAGAAGCGTGTTGGATGGCCTTGAGGGGCAGAAAGGAGAGTGGTCTGGTGACAGCGGTGCAGAGAAGGGGGTGAGGGAAGTGACTGGCCAGCCTTGTAGAGAGGTGTTTACACTGACAATATACATACAAGGCTGTCATGGAAAATACTAGTAAAATGTTCTCTTTTTTAAAAGATTGTGCTTGTTTATTTTTAGCGAGAGGGGAAGGAAGGGAGAAACAGAGGGTGAGAAACATTGATGTGAGAGAGAAACACCAATTGGCCGCCTCTCATACATGCCCCAACAGAGATAGAACCCACAACCCAGCCATGTGCCCTGCTCTGGAATTGAACCAGTGACCTTTCGCTTCTGTGGGACGACACTCAACCAACTAAGCCACACCAGTCAGGGATAGTAAAAACTTCTTAAATACACACAAAAGAAGGCCTAAGTAAATGAAAGGAATAGCATGTTTTCTACATAAGGTGGTGTACTGAAACTCACCATCTAAAAGAACAATAATACATTTTCCCAAATTGATATGTAGTTTCAATACAATAATGCCAACCAAATTTCTACAGGCTTCTATAGTGTGTTTTAAATATTTCCTAATGATGCATCTGTTTGCTCAAATGGCTCAAAACAAACATTTTTGCTCATCAAGAGATACACAAAGTTAAGAAATATGTGACAGATTGGGAGGTGAAATGGTCATTGTGAAAATGCAATAAAAGATTAACATCTAAGCTATACAAAATACTCAAATTTAGCAAAAGCAAAGTCAGAGGTAATGATAGTAAAAAGGGACACAAATATGAAGTCAATTCATAGAAATGTAAAACTGAATATATTACACTAGTAATCAAAGAAATGCAAATCACAAAATGAACTGGCACTTGCCATCCACATTAGTGTCAAAAAAGTGAAAATCTGCTGTGGTTGGTTTAGCTCAGTGAATTGAACATGGGCCTGCGAACCAAAGGGTCACTGGTCAGATTCCCAGTCAGCACACATGCCTGGGTTGTGGGCCAGGCCCCCAGTAGGGGGCATGCGAGAGGCAACCACACATGGGTGTTTCTCTCCCTTTCTTTCTCTCTCCCTTACCCTCTCTCTAAAATAAAATCTTTTTTAAAAAGTAAAAATCTGATACCAAATGTTGACAGGTACCATGTACCCTCATGGACATGAATAAGTAGTCCAGTACAGCCATTCCAGAGGTCAAGTCAATATGGCAGTCCTCAGTGAAAGTCAATATATACATATTATATAACCCAGCAAACACTACTCCTGAAATATTACTCTAAAGAAACTCAGGTCACAGGACCATAAGAGAATATGTACAAAGTTATTCATTGCAGACTTGTTTGTGGTACTGGAAGTTGGCGGCAATCAAGCTGGTTGTTTATCACCCAAAGAGTATATAAACAAATGTGGACATGTACTGTGGAATACTATACAGCTGTGAAAACAATAAACTAGATTTTTTTTTTTTTGGCCACCTGGGTGGGTCTTGGAAACCTAGCACTAAGTGAAAGCATCTGAAACCATGATACCTCTAGCTCAATACCATTTATATAGATTTTTTAGAAGACTACAATACTGTATTCTTGACCAAAACACAGAGCCTTGATACGCTAAAACAATGAAATCTTGCATGTTCTTTTTTTTTCAACATTACTTACTCTTGTTACTTGGTTTCAGAATTATATTGCTTTGAGCCCAAGGATAACCTATGAAATCCGCCTCTTCACAAGAAATGGGCTGATCCATGACGTTGGCTTAGTCAAGACTGTGTAAATCACTCTACAGTTGACACCTGGCATAGGAAGAGAGGCGAGAAGAGGTGAATAGCGGTTTATGTTGGAAGGTCACTATTCTCAAAGGAGTAAAGGAACAGACAATTTCATGATTTCTTTAAACAGAATTTTGTACAAATATTGTTAAAAGAAAAAGGAATAAAACATCTTCTTTGAAGCTGCAAAGAAACAATTCATAAAATATAGAACAGGACAATAGCAATAATGCATAATGTGTACAGCACAGTATATTCTCATGTAGCCCTCTTGATGGACCTGGTGCATTTAGTAAGGCTTAAAAACAATAAGATGTTCTATATAAAAGTAACATGTTAACGTCACTAATTGGCCGATACATTAATAATAGCAATCGTATTACAAATTCCAAGCTCTATTGCACTTCATCTAACAGCTTTTACAAGTAATTTCTTTAATATATCTATGTATTTTATTGATTATACTATTTACCATTGTCCCAATTTTTCTCCCTTGGCCCTCCTCTACCTGGTACTCCCCCATTCCCTCTGGCAATCTCTCCTAAGTTCATGTCCATGGGTCGTGCATATAAGTTTTTTGGTTACTCCATTTCCAAACTGTTTTGACATCCCCCTATCTATTCTGTACCTACCAATTTGTGCTTCTTAACCCCTGCACCTTTTCCCCTTCTCCCTCCCAACTGGTAACTCTCCAAATGCTCTCCATATCTGTGATTCTGTTTCTGTTCTGCTTGTTTGCTTAGTTCATTCTTTAGATTCAACTGTTGCTAGTTGTGAATTTATTGTCATTTTAATGTTCACAGTTTTGATCTTCTTTTTCCTAAATAAGTCCCTTCAATATTTCATATAATAAAGACTTGGTGATGATGAACTCCTTTAGTTTTACCTTGTCTGGGAAGCACTTTATCTGCCCTTCCATTCTAAATGATAGCTTTGCTGGATAGAGTAATCTAGGTTGTAGGTCCTTGCTTTTCATCACTTTGAATATTTCTTGCCAGTCCATTCTTGCCTGCAAAGTTCTTTTGAGAAATCAGCTGATAGTCTTATGGGAACTCCTTTTTAGGTAACTCTCTCCTTTCCCCTTGCTGCTTTTAATGTTCTCTCTTTGTCTTTAACCTTTGGCATTTTAATTATGATGTGTCTTGGTGTGGTCCTCCCTTCATCCATCCTGTTGGGACTCTCTGTGCTTCCTAAACTTATATGTCTATTTCCCTCACCAAATTAGGGAACTTTTCATTCATTATTTTTTCAAATACATTTTCAATTTCTTGCTCTTCCTCTTCTCCTTCTGGGACCTCTATGATTCAAATGTTGGTACATTTCAAGTTGTCCCAGAGGCTCCTTACCCTATCCTCAGTTTTTCCAATTCTTTTTTTTTTCCTTCTTGCTGTTCTGATTGAATGTTTTTTCTTCCTTTTTTCGGTCAGGGCAATCGAACTGGCAACCTCTCAATTCACAGGCCGGCACTCAATCCACTGAACCACACCAGCCAAGGCTAACCAGTGTTTTGAACTCTGCATCTAATAGATTGCTTATCTCCATTGTGCTTAGTTCTTTTTCTGGAGTTTTCATCTCTGCTCTTTCATTTGGACCATATTTCCTTATCGCCTCATTTTGTTTGGCAGCATGCGTGGGTTTGTTCCCATGTATTAAGTAGAGCTGCTTAGACTCCCTGTCTTAGTAGTGTGGCCAGTTGTACAAAAGTGGGTCTGTAAGTTGCATGGGGCGGAGGCTTAGGTAATTACCAGGGGAGGGCAACTCATGTGAACCACGTTGTGGAGTCTCAGATATGGTGTTGCTGCTCTGTATCTCTGTGTGGGGGAAGGCTCAGAGAAGGGACAATGCTGCTGCCTGGCCTCTGGAGTTTTGTCTGGGAGGAAGCTGTCCCCCCGCATTCATCCTGATGGCAGACACTTCAGTTTCTCCCTGTATGCCACCAGTGCCCTTCCAACTGGTATGCTCCAGCTATCCCAGTGCTGGAGCCCAGGGGGAGTGAGTCTGCGAAATCCTACGTCCATTGCAGGCCCTTTAAGAGAAGACTCCTGAGAATCCCACAGTTTCTTCTGCCACCCCAACCCCCACTGGTTTTTACAGCCAGAAGTTATGGGGACTTATCTTCCTGGCACTAGACCCCTGGGCTGGGTGGTCTGGTATCCCTTGCTCCCCGAGGTATCCCTCCCGATTTTTATCCACCACACCTGGGTGTAGGATGGCCTGTTCTGCATTTCCACATCTCTGTACCACCTACCTGTCTGGATGAATATGACTTCTTTAATTCCTTGGTTGTCGGACTTCCATACAGCTTGATTTTCTGATGATTCTGCATAATAGTTGTCTCGTAGTTTAGTTGTAATTTTGGCTATGGTTGTGTAAGGAGGCGAGCCGTGTTTACCTGTACCTCCATCTTGTAAGTACTTTCACCTACACTAATTATGAACTCCTTAAAAAAAAGGCTCTAAGTTAGGCAGCTATTACCAGTCCCAGTTTACAGAATTAAAAACTGTGTCCCAAAGACATTGTCATGTAGCCAGTAAATTATAGAAGAGGTACTAAAAACATCTGTCTTCTGACTAGAAGAGTGAGAAATTCTGGAAAGTACTGAATGAGAAAGCAGATATTTGTTCATTTGCATAACACATTTTCAAGAGAAAAGAAGCAGCAGAAACTGAACATGTGTGTTACACTAAGCACAGGATCCCCCCCAATGCTAAATTCTAAATTTGCTGCAATATGTTATAGAATTAGAGTGACATATTTAAGTGCTTAGAAACTCAATACAGAGACCAACTAGTAAAGGTAATTAGCAATAAATGATCTGCTGTTTTAATATTTCCATCACATATTCTGAGTAGGTTCTAAAATATTAAATTAAGAATAATGATATTCTTCAGGAAGATATGCAAAACAGGAAAAAAACCCTTCTATTTTGTGTGGTAAAATTTCCACTTGGTTCATGTTTTATTAATGAAAATTCGCTAACTATGGTGCTCATATATTTCTAAAAATATTATTCTAGAAAGACTTGAAAAGGAATGGCACACATACTCAGTAAGTGACTATTTACCATAGATGAAAAAATAGCACTTAAATTTTCTTGGATAATTAGCTGTTGAAAGGGGTTGTATATTTTCAGAACCATTCCAACATATAATTCAAATGTCTTTGTTATTAAACTTATCTTTGCAAATAAACCCAGATGGCTTTTTGAGATATTTATTTAAGCTCTGACCTGTGTGGCTCAGTTGGTTGGGTATCATTCTGCAAATTGAAATGTTGCCAATTTGATTTCTGGTCAGGGCACACACTTGGGTTGCAGGCCAGGTCCCCTATTGGAGGTGCATACCAGAGGGAACCGATCGATGTTTCTCACATCGATATTTCTCTCCTTCTGTCTCTCCCTCCCTTCCTTCTCTCTAAAAATAAATAAATAAAATCTTTTTTAAAAAAAGAAGTACTTATTTAAAGCTCAAAATTTACGTGTAAATTCATTTTTTACAATTTCTTGTCAAGTTTGGTTTCATGCAAGTCTAAGCAGACATACCTTTTCTCAGAGGCTGCCACAACAAAAGATATTTATTTTAAACTGAAACACAATTCCAAGTTGTCTTATAATAATACATTACCTGGGAAATTCATCAAGAATCA
The DNA here is from genome assembly GCF_019186645.2 of Phyllostomus hastatus. Taxonomy (NCBI): domain Eukaryota; kingdom Metazoa; phylum Chordata; class Mammalia; order Chiroptera; family Phyllostomidae; genus Phyllostomus; species Phyllostomus hastatus. The sequence continues at coordinate 2,619,687 of NW_025333841.1, read as the reverse complement.
CCAGAGGACAGTGCCCAGAAAAAAAAAAATCACTGAGCAATGGATGATTCATCCTTCCTTCTTCCATCTTTCCTCTTTCTCTCTTTTCTTTTCCTTTCCTTTCCTTTTCTTTTCTTATTTCTTTCCTGTTACTTAGCAGAAAACAGCCTGCCTTATGACTTCACAATATTGCTATGACAGTCATTTACAAGATCAGTTTCTGTACCCCTACATGTAAGCTGCTTAATTTCTGTGTAAGACTGACTTGCCTCTTGAAAATATCCCAGATTCATTTGAATTTCATTAACTTGCAATTCCAAGTGTTTTGTCATACCAATTATTTGGTTATAGTATGAATTAGAAGGAAGAGTGCATATTGCTCACAAGTAGGGAATTGCATTCAATGATATTTTCCAACTCTACTTGATAGTGATGTCATTAATATGGATAAATAAAAATATTAAAAACAAGTGATTGTATCATGTTCACTCAGTTTACTTGGGTAGAGGGTGAGGACTCCACATGGACCTGAAAATATCACCATGAACTGCCTTCTGAATTTGCCCTCATGATAAACTCTGAAAAATAAGAAGCCAGGGAGCATAATTGTCATATATTGACATTCTAAACCTTGGGAGGTTTGGATTTAATTCTAGCTATAAATGTGACTATGTTGGGCTGAATGTTTATTACATAATTTTAAATACACTTCTCCCAAGATATTCCTCTTTGGAGGAGATGTTTGAATTTTACATAAAATATTTATGATTATGGTGCATGTCCTAAAGAAAGTAATGCCTAAGTGGCAACAAGGGAGTAGAGAAGAATCCAATCACCTAATGAGAATAGGCTACTTCCAAGGCTGCATAATTCAAAGGGGTGTCATTCACATAGATCAGAATGTGAATGATGCTCCCCGTGTTTGTGCAAGTAAATAAAAATAGATCGGAATAAATGTAAATGGACTGAAATAGTAGCTTACACCTGTAACTCAATTTTCTCCAGGAATCAACAGAGTGTCGGAACCAGCTGAGTTGGATTAGTAATAGCAACCCAGATTTCTTTTTTTTATGTTTTACTTATTTTACTTTTAGAGAGGGGAAGGGAGGGAGAAAGAGAGGGACAGAAACATCAACGTATGGTTGCCTCTTGAGCACCCGCTACTGGGGACCTGGCCCACAAGCCAGGCATGTGTCCTGACTAGGAATCGAACCAGTGACCCTTTGGTTCGCAGTCAGGAGCTCAATCCACTGAGCTGCACCAGCCAGGGCCCAACCAAAATTTCTTATCCTCTTACCCTATACATTGAGTTCAGAGAGACCTCACCCTCTGGTTCAGATCCCCATATTTTCAAATATTTCTGGGAAAACCCAAAGGGGATTCCACATGTTCTCATTAACAAGTCCAGGCAGCTATGTACATCACCAGCGTTTGCTCTTAACTATTGCCATGTTCACTGAACATTCCTGCCTCTGACAGGCCCTGCCACTCTATCCTGCTGGACATGGCAGTCTTTTACTGGAGCTCCCAGTCTGTCATAACTGTTCCAAATTCCATTTTCATGTGTTTTACTTCAGAGGCCCCTCAGTTCACCGTGCAAAGGGTCTTCCAATAAGTCATTGCCAGAGTTCGCCATGCAAGTTTAGATAACCACTCGGACCACTGATGGGCACAGCTTTAGGCTACACAGGCTGGGAGTCCAATCATAAGGGTATGCCATACACTAGAAGTTACCAGATGTTTTCAGGGACATTCTGTCATTTAATCCACACAACGACAACCCTGTAAAGTAGATTGGATTATGCTGTGAAAGAAATCAAAATTCAGAGAGTAAACATTATTCACTCAAGGTCACTTGAAATAGCTTGATAATATTAGGCAACTAGAATCCTTCCTCTATAAGATGCATTGTTTTTCTCATTCTGCCTTATGAGGTGGCTTATTTCATTTTATTTGGAAAACTTTCTGCTGAATTAGGGCACCAAAGTAAGAGGCATTAACAGAACACCATGTTTAGGCACTATCAGCCTAATCGTCATGGACAAGTCATAAGAGCAGTAATGATCAGATCACCTGATGCAACAGACGGTGCTTCATGCAGGTAAACTTGGACCAACCAGACTAACAGTCTTACTATACAGAGAGTGGCTGCAGTGGACTGGTGGGGAAAGAAACCAGTTTACAGAGATTTGAGGAGAAGAAAGGAAAGACAACAAACAAAACAAGACTAGATTATTTTGAGATGCTCAAGCTATTTACTTCAAGAAGCTTAGACTCTTTGAAGAATAAAGGACATAGATGAGGATCATATGCAGGAAGAAATCTTTCCTACTTAGGAAAGGACATTTTTGAGTATGTTTGATGACAAAGAAGTGGAAGTAAAGAAAAATTGGAAGTACAAAAGAGAAGGAAGACATACTTATATAAAGTAGAGGCCCAAAGAAGGCAGAAGGGATGGATCAAATGTACATTGTCACATGGTTATCACTAAATAATTTATATACTCATCCTTTTTTAGACATTTTTAGTATTCTCTCTCATTCTGTTGTCTTTCTGACAATATTGTCTGCACTATCTTTAGTTAAAGAAAAAAATCCCTAATTTTACTATAATTAAATTCAGCAGTTTTTGGTGCTCTTGGAAATTTGTTTAAAAACTCTTGAGTTCAGCCTGTTATAACAAAATACCCCAGGTGGGTTATAAACAACATAAATTTATTTCTCACAGTTCTGGAGGCTGGAAGTCTGAGATCAAGGTGACAGCATGGTCAGGTTCTAGTGAGGACCTTCTTCTGGGTTGCAGATGGCTGACTTTTCTTTGTGTCCCCATGTGGCAGAAAGAGAACCATAGCTCTCTAGGGTCTCTGGTAAGGGCACTAATCCCATCCTGAGGGTCCCACCCTTATAACCTAATCATATCCCAAAAGCCTCACCTTCAAATACCATCACTTTGGAGATTAGGTTTTAACATATGAATTTTGAGGGGACATAATCATTCAGTCCACAGAAAATATATTCTCCAAACCTAGATAATAAAAATAACCTATAAATTTTATTGACTTTATAGTGTTACCTTTCACATCTGGAGTCCCACGTTATTTGTGACTGTGGATAAGGAATCAATTCTATTTTTCTTCATGTAATGAACCAAATTTCTTAATATCATTTACTAAACAAATTCTCCTTTACACATGATCCATGGTCTCCTCTTTATTGTATGCTGGGCTCCCATATAAATGGTATTTAAATTCTACTGAATTCCATTTAAAAGCATGATAACATCTTTATCGTAAATGTTTGCAATATATTTAGAATTTAAACCCTTTACAAAACTATAAACTCACATGATAAATTTATACTATCAATTTAAAATGAATGAGAGAGTATATCATATTTCAAAACTCTGTTGATGAGTATAGAAAAAAAAAGTTCATCAGCCGTAGTTAAAATGCATGCCTCCCCTCTCTTCCATAGATTTATCTGAGGTGCATTTTGTAGTACTGAGCCAGAAGACTTTGCTAGTTCCTTATCTTTAAACTTTATTAATTTACCTGTTTTTTTTTTTAGATACAGGAGAAGGGAGGGAGAAAGAGAGGGAGAGAAACACCATTTGCCTCCTGAGAACACCAAACCCACACCCTAGGCACGTGACCTTACCAGAATCAACCCTGCGACCTTTTGCTTTGCAGATGCCCAACCAACTGAGCCACATTGGTCAGGGCTAGCACTTCATCTTTATAAGTATATTGGAACTCTCCCATCACTAAGTCCCTATAGGGAACTGAGCATTAAGATAATATGCCATAGGAAACCTCACCAAGAAGCTAGTTAAATGAGAGGATGTTAAAAGAAAAAAATAAACTAGAAAGAAACTCATGTCAGATCCTTCTGCATACTCAGGGGCAGGAACAAAGAAGTTTCTGCAGACATCTATTGTGTTCTTAATTCTCATGTCCAGTGTGTTTTGTATTCTGTCGGTTATATGGATACTAGTAAAAATATATTCCCTTTAGCTCACTTCTGGTCCTATCTATACTTTCAGACCATGAAACCGAATATAAGAAGCATTTAGTTTTATGTCCTTGTTAGTATATTACCAATATGCAGTCTGTAAACCAAGAGTCAGTGCTTGAATTTTCCTCTTAGGGAGTGTTTCTTATTCTATAAGAATGTAACTCCTTGAGCATCGTGTACACTATTATATAATCAGTGCCTCAAATTCTGAGCAATAATATTAAATAAATTATTTTTCATTCAGCTTAGCTAAGCTCGATAAACAGCAGGAATATTCTAAAAGCCCTCTTCCAAGGGCGTGGGGTTTTTGAACAATAAAGTCTCAACAAAGACAAATTCAGGCTAGAAGACAGAAGATTCTAGAACGATAGTCTGATATGGTTCCAGCCTCTTTGCCCAGATCTTAGTATTACCCAGTATATCAGGTAGAAATGAAATAAGAATACAGTTCAAAAAATCTAATGTTTTTTGTTCAAATGTCTAATGTCCCCCAAAGCCTAAATGAAAAACATCTGTTCTGCTTTATCTTATTCCTTCCTTCCTTTGAAATACCCATATTATGTTTTAAATGTGAATTAATCCTAATTGTTAGGAGAAATATTTATATGTAAAAGAAGAAATGAAAAAAAATTACTGAAGAAAACTTGAAAAGTGATTTAAAAACACAGAAGTCTTATCCATTTAACTCATTGTATTTAGTACTCAGTCCAGTGAGGGCCCTTATTATTTTTTAACAGAAAAGAAGACAGATAAAAGTGCCCTCCAAAATCGTGTAGAAGAATATGGACAAATACATATTTACATCCATATACTTTTTCCCCCATTAAATAAAGCTGCATGCCACACATAAGGATATCTAAGGAGAGAAAGAATGGGTTGTAATAACAATATTACCTTTGTGGTCTCAGTTTCCCCACCTGTGAAATTAAAGCCCTATAAAATATGATTTCCAAGGATCCTTACACTCTCTGATTCTCAACCCTTCTGCCAACATTTCTGGTTATGTGTAAAGTTCCAAAAAGGCAAATCTTTACCTGATTCAAATAAAAAAGTACCTGATGTCCTGGCTGCTGTGGCTCAGTGGATTGAGTGCCGGCCTGCGAGCCAAAGGGTCATGGTTCGATTCTCAGTCAGGGCACATGCCTGGGTTATGGGCCGGGTCCTCTGTGAGAGGCAACAGATCAATGTATCTCTTGCCCAGTGCTATTTCTCTCCCTCTCTTTCTCCCTCCCTTTCCCTCTCTCTATGAGTAAATAAATAAAATCTTTTTTAAAAAATTAAAAGTTGGGGGGAAAAGCACTTGAAGATTAAACATTAGCTGCTATGACATTTCCCAGCATTATTGGAGCTTGGTTATAAGTTCTATAAGAAAAATCATAGGACACTGATGATTAATAAGCTGGAGTGTAAAGCTCAATGAGCACTTGTACAGTGTGAACTATTATTAGATTTTAAAGGCACTGGGGAAACCCGCTTGAGAATTTAGACAGATGCCCTTGAATTCATGTGCTTAATGTTAATTTTCATTCCTAAAAAGTTCCGTGCAGTGCTGTATAGCAGAGGTCATTTGATGCTGATCAGAACCTCCTTGTTCTGAGAGTGTAATGCTTAAGGGAGTGGTCATGCAAGGGAAAAGGAGGCAGGTGAGTCAGGGTGCTGGACGCGGCCAGCCTGAATCAAAAGGAAAGCAAGGAGAAAGGTCATATTAAAGAAATGAAGTTTCTCCGTGGTCACAGCCTGAAAGAAGAAGACTGCTCATAGTGCCATGAAGAAAACAGACTGTGAGCTTGGTTCCTCCTTAGATTAGCAGGAAAGAGAAATTGGATAATAGCCTCTGAATTTCTATCTGCCTGTCTGCTCCTTTGAGTCAGTGAGTCGATCCTGCCAATGATGTGCAGTGCTGTCATGAGCAAAGGTTGCTTCATCTCACCTGCTACCCTAGGGTACAGTCTTAACTTTCTTATTAAGGCTTCAGCAAAGAATCAGAGAAAGGTGTTTTTTTTGGGAAGCTGAGTTGATTAAACCATTCCTGCTTCTGCACCTTATACTTTATCACTGTGACATAACATGAAGAATAAAAAACATTTTTCACCCAGTGCTAACCTTTTTTGCTCTCATTTATCTTTTTTTACCTTGGATCTCAATTCAGTGTCTATATTCCTAGTCTATAAAAATGGGTCAGGGGGTATTTTAATTTAATATAAATATTTTAACAGCAGACAATTTGGCAAACACCATACTAAGCAATAAATGTCACTAAGTCTTCTGGGTGTTTGAGTGCTGCATAACTGTGCAAATGTTTACCTGAAATTGCATTCACAGATATCCATTCTCATAGAAATACATTCTCTGTATTTAACATAAATATTTTAATAGTCGACAATTTGGCAAATACAATACTAATAAATATCTGTAAGTCTTCTGAGTATTTGAGTGTTGCGTAAGTGTACAAATATTTACATGAAATTACATTCACAGATATCCATTCTCATAGCAATACAGTCTGTGTTTTAAATTTGTAATTTAAGTTTTTATGAACACTCATCTCTGTCTTATAAATACTTGCAAGTTGCCAGCCCATATATAATGGTTCTCAATTTTCACTCCTCCAGTATTGTCAAAACATTGATGTAAGGAAATTTAGACAGGCAAGAGACCCTTGGAAATCTAGTCCAAACTTTGTATTTTATATATACAGAAACTGAGGCACCGATCAAAGAGACTTGGCCAAAGTCACACAGTGGCGTGGCAATGACAAAACACACGATCTCCTCTCAGTCCAGTAGCCTCTCCATTGTGCCCTACCCACTACCACCAATTAGGCAGCGCGCCACACAAAGGGACCGAAACCACAACTCATTTCCCTCAAAGGACTAGTTCCCCCATGCCATAAAATTGGCTGCCAAGTCCCATTACTTTTATGTCCTAGTCCTCTAAGACCTCGCTCCAATATCACCTCTCCTCTGAAATGCCTTCTTCAGCCCTACCAGGGAGAGTTAGTCACTTTTTTTTTAAGATTTCATTTATCCAGTTTTAGAGAGAGGGGAAGGGATGGAGAAAGAGAGGGAGAGAAACATCGATATGAGAAACATCTATTGGTTGCCTCTCATACATGCTAGAACAGGGACCGAACCCACAACCCAGGCATGTGGCCTGACTGGGAATCAAAGCAGTGACCTTTTGTTTTGCGGGTCCAACCAACTGAGCCACACCAGTCAGGGTGAATTAGTCACTCTTAGTGACATATTATAATTTTCTCTCCTTATGCTTTTTACTCTCTCCCTTAGTCTTTGAAATCGTCATAGCTTAGGGACCATGTTTCATGCATATCACTATAACCATGTATTAGATTCCCCTGGATGTTGCAATAAATTACAAAAAAAAACCTAGTGGCTTAAAAGAACAGAATTTTGTTCTCTCATAGTTCCGGAGGTCAGAAGTCTGAACTCAGTTTCACTTGGCCAAAATCAAGGTGTTAGCCAGGCCCTACTCCCTCCAGAGGCTCTGTAAGAGAATCTGTTCATTACTTCTGAATTCTTGGGGCTGCCAGCATCATTTGGCTTGTGCCCACATCACTACAATCCATGCTTCTGTGATCACATCATACTCTCCCCTTCCATTTGTATCAAATCTCCCTCTATCTCCTGCTGACAAGGATATGTGTGATTGCATTTAGTACTCCATCTCAATATATTCACAGCTGCAAAGTCTTATTTTTTTTTTCATTTTAAATGATCTTATTTATTTTTAGAGAGAGGGGAAGGGAAGGAGAAAGAGAGGGAAAGAAATATCAATGTGTGGTTGCTTCTCGCATGCCCCCTACTGGGGACCTGGCCCCCAACCCAGGCATGTGCCCTGACTGGGAATCAAACCAGCGACCCTTTGGTCTGCAGCCTGTGCTCAATCCACTGAGCCACACCAACCAGGGCTGCAAAATCTTTTTTTCCCCCCATACAAAGTGATACAGGTTCCAGAGATTAGGGCATGGATAATATCTTTGGGGTGGGGGGTCATTACTCAGCTTACTGAAAACCATACTTTATAGACCAGGATCTGGCTCATAGTACAAAGAGTCTATATTTATATAGTTCTTATTACATTTTTAAAGCACAGTTTGCAGGATCAAATTTCTCCACTTGGCCTTATTAGTCTAGGGAAACTATTTGCACTCAAGTTGAGAAGCAGAGATTCAGATTTCAACTGTCTAACGATGAATTGATTTCACAGTTCAAATACAATCACCTTTGGTTATGATAACTGTTTGGAATTTAAAAATGCTTATTTTCTACCAAAAGCATTGCTTGTATATTGTAGAAAGTTAAGGGGGGAAAACAAGAGAAAATATACACAAAAAATAAAAATCACCTGTGATTCCTTCACCTATAGATAATTACTATTAGCATCATTTCATATTTAATATATGTGCTCCTAATATTGTAGATTATACCATTTTATTATAATAACATACATATGTATCACATTCTCTTAAATGACTTCAATCATACTATATGGGATGTTTTTGTAGCCAATTTTCATTCACCAGGCATTATATCATCAGCATTTTCTCATGTCATTAAAAACTCCTTGTTAACATCATTTTAATAGTTGCATAATGTTCCATCATGCAGATGTACCATAATTCACTTTACCATTCCCTTGATGTTATCCAATTGCAGTGTTTGTGATTGACTCTTTATAGTAGTGAGTTATAATACAATGAAAGGCACTTATTAACGTTAATTCAGTATTGGTGGAAGTTGAACCTATTCTCAATGACTGGGAGATGTATACTTCCATATAGCCACATTTTACAGAAAGTATTAAAGTACAGGTATTTAGACTATGTGTCACCCTATCTCATAGCTGTTACCTTTGGCCCTCTGTAGCACAAGCATGTTAAGAGCCAGAGAGTATGGGATAGGAAGAGATGTGTGGCAAATAGAGAAGGATTTAGAGAGGGACAACCTGAAATACTTCCTTAAGGGATAAAGACCAATTCAGTTCCTAATGCAGCCAGACGAAGCATGGAACACCCAGGAAACAAGTAAAGTTAGATGAGGAGCCCTGGCTAGTGTGGCTCAGTGGATTGAGTGCCAGCCTGAGAACCAAAGGGTTGCTGGTTCAATTCCCAGTCAGGGCACATGCCAGGGTTGCAGACCAGGTCCCCAGTAGGGGGCACACAAGAGGCAACCACACACTGATGTTTCTCTCCCTCTCTTCCTTTCTCCCTCCTTTCCCCTCTCTCTAAAAATAAATCAATAAAATCTTAAAAAAAAGAGAAAAGGTTAGATGAGGAGTTGCCACTGAGTAGCTTGATTACCTCCAGCAGGCCTGGCAAGATGCAGGAATTTTGAAAGCTGGAGGGAAAGTAGAAAGAATGAAGAATGATTAAGATTAAGACGTTTATACCTGAAGGGCCAGAGTAATTCTGTTAGGTAGGGAGACATGATTTGTGTTTTGTTTCTTTTTAGTCCACATCGACTTTCCCATTCCCTGTGCCCTTGCCGAAGTCATACAGCGACTGACCATCACTTTTCATAATTCGATATATAAGAGCCTGCCATGTGCTATGCTCCATGCAAGTGAATTTACATATATTATTTCTATTCATCCTCACATCAACCCCATGACATTGTATTATTATCCCTGTGTTACAGATAAAGATAACTGATGTAAGGTAAACAGACACTCACGACTAGAGAGTCACGGTGTACTGATTTCAAAGATCTGTCCTTAACTTTTATCCTCTGCCTTCATTCCCAACTTAGGGCATTACAGGTCTTATATCAAGATATTCTGGTTCTGTGATTCCAGCTGGCACATAACCCAAGCACTTCATAAATGTGTAACTTTGGGTACACAGAAAATGCTGGAACTGAATCCTCATATGATCTTCCTCCTGGGAAAACAGCCTAAAGCTTATGACTCACCTCCAATGAGTCAGTTGTCTTGGACATTCCGTTGCTTTCAATCTCCTCAGTACTGACTTAGGATCTGTAAATACACAGAACCGTCACAGTGTTACCATTAGCACAACTCAGGAATTATTTGAAAGAAAAATGACCTTTAAGAGAGATCAAATTAGAGATAAAGATGTCTTTAAATAGTATAACTACATACTAGAATTATTAGCAAAAATTCTGACTTTCAGAGCATTAACAAACACACTTGCTCATATTAAGATGAGAAAGATATCTTGCTTTATTTAAATGATTTCTCTCTTCTTTACAACAATTGACCACTCACTCATAACATTATATTTAATATCAACTATCATGACATTGATTTATGGAATATATATCATGAAGTAGGAGGAATCTGAACTAATTTCTTTTGGCCATGAACCAGTTTTACCTAGACTGTCCAAAACTTAGCTACATTTTAATATTTCTCCCATACTTAACTTACTTTCCCATAATTCTTACTTTATATACATGTGGTTTTATTTCTATTCTCTATGATAGCCCATTACAATTTAGATCTGTTATTTTTGCCTGGTCAAAGTTGTAAAGTAATTAAACACTAGAGCTAGGTTGACACTGTTTTCTGCCTTTCTGGTCCGTTTATATTCTCTGATTAGATTACAATGTTAGGACTGTAAAAGATCAGATTTTTTAAAGTGCTTCAATGTTTACTCAATGCAAATAGTCTTTTACTACCAGGAACGCCTTCCAACAGTACCATAAAATGGTTTATGAACATTTTATTGAGCATTTTTATTGACAGAAAACTCATTAAATCTTTTTTTAGGATTTTATTTATTTATTTTTAGAGAGAGGGGAAGGGAGGGAGAAAGAGAGGGAGAGAAACATCAATGTGTAGTTGCCTCTTGTGCGTCTCCTACTGGGGAACTGGCCTGCAACCCAGGCATGTGCCCTGACTGGGAATTGAACTGCTTTGTGTGCAGTCTGGCGCTCAATCCACTGAGCCACACCACCCAGGACAAACTCATTAAACCTTGAGGTGGTCTATTCTATCTCTGGGCACTTAGACTCTTTTTTCCCTTGTTTTGACCAAAATTCACCTCCACAAGGTTTCCTTTAATTAGTCCCAGTTTTATCTGATGAGGCCACACAGAAAAATCTAATTCCTCTTTCACTGGTTTATAGCTGCAATATTACGACATTCTGGTACTGATATAAAATAATTAATGATAACAACTAACCATTAGATAGTGCTTACTATATGCCAGGAACTGTGCTAAGTGTTTTACATATATTAACACATTGTAATACAGCAATCCTACATAGTAGATTCCATTATTATCCTCATTTTACAGGCAGGAGATTGAAATACAGAGAGAGCAAATAACTCACAAAGGTCATGCAGTTGGTGAGGGGTGGAGCCATGATTCTCACTCAGCCTCTGTGGCTGAGACCACTGGACTGTATATATCAAACCTGATTTATATTATACAATGATATATATATATATGCTATGTTATATTATACATTCTAAATGAGTTAAGGAGTTATATGCAAAGCATCAAGTCATGAGAAAACATAGATAAATATATATTTCTGATCTCTTTCCAACACAGTTCTCAGAATCTAGGCCAGAATCCTAACAGGGAAAATTAGACTATCCATTTCTGGGTAATGATTTATAGCGCAGGTGGCAAACAGAGGGCCCGCAGGCTGAATCCGGCCCCCTACCTTGCTTTATCTGGCCCTCCACCTTGTTTTATCCAGCCTGGCACCTTGTTTCTACCTGATGGCAGTACTGAGCTCTCACTTAACTGTTAAGGAGTAGTTACATTTATACAGTCCTAAAATTACAATCGGCCCTTGAAGGTGACCATGAAACTGATGTGGCCCCCGGTGAAAATGAGTTTGATACCCCTGATTTATAGGTACTGACATATGGCCATCTACCATACTGAAGTCCACCAGTCAACAGGACAATATATTTGCTCAGAATTTCCAAATGTATTTCTACTGTCTCACTCTTAAAAAATGCCAACAGTCACCCTTGCTAGTGTGGCTCAGTCAATGAAGCATGGGCCTGAGAACCAAAGGGCCGCCGGTTTGATTCCCAGTCAGGGCACATGTCTAGGCTGCAGGTTTGATCCCAGGCAGGAGCAAGTTTGGTCACGGCATGTTCCAGAGGTGACTGATCAATGTCTCCCTCTCACATTGATGTTTCTCTCCCTCTCTACCTCCTTCCCTTCCCCTCTCTCTAAAAATAAAGAAAATCTTTAAAAAATAAATTGATTAAAAAATAAAAGTGTACAGAGAATAATAGGTCACATACAAAGATTCTGGAATTTTAGTGCCATCAAACTCCACAACAGCAATATTAGAAGACAGTTTGTTAATGGAGCAGTGCCTTCAAAATGAGAGAAAATTATATTCAACTTAGAATTCTCTGTCAAGAAAAAAGTACTAATCAACAGTGTGAGGAAAATACATTTTCCAATAAGCAGTGCCTACAAATGTATCTTCCTTGCAATTAAAAAAATAAAGTTATGGGAAATTTGCTACACCAAAATAAGGGAGAAAACCAAGAAAGAGAAAAAGATGGGATCTAGGCAGCAGGAGATTCAACACAAGAAAATTCCAACATGATGACAACTCTTATGTCATTGAATGCCATCTCTTTTGAATATAAGTCAGGTCACTTTTCTCCTCTGATTAAAAGCTGTAATGTCTTCACCTCATACTTACAACATAAACACTCTTTTGGGGGGCTCTGGCTGATGTAGCTCAGTGGATTCAGTTCAAGCTGTGAACCAAAGGGTCACCAGTTCAGTTCCCAGTCAGGGCACATGCCTGGGTTGCAGGTCAGGTCCCCAGTAGGGGGTGCTTGAGAGGTAACCACAGATGTTTCTCTCCCTGTCTTTCTCCTTCTCCTGCCCTCTCTGTAATAAAATACATAAAATCTTTAGAGAAGAACCTCTTCTGGGGGGCCTATTTCTTCAACTTCAGCTTGTAGCACCCCCCTTCTGTCTGTAATGTTGTGCCCTGACTGGGAATCTGTGGCAAGCCATACTCTAACCTCATGAGTATCTGAGCATCCACGCTATGGTCTCTCCTATAACCCAGCAAGCCAGCCTCCAGTCTTTGTCACGGGCCAGAGGTGCCTGGCCACCTATACAGCCACCAGCCCTACAGGCAACATCCATACCAAGGAATAACAGTGAGTCAACAAAGGTGACTGTGTTATTCACTCAGCTTCTATTGATGCAGGTTCAGGCTCAATTAACAACGATCAATCAATAGTGATAACACTCAGAAACAATCAGTAACAATATCACAGGAGAAAATCAGGGATAACAAACCTGAGTCCCCAGAGTCCAGTTGCATTCCCAGTCTGCAAGGCAGCAGGTCAGCATCTGACAAGGAGTAGTCCTTGGTGGCTTAGGCATCAGCTAGAGCAGGCACGATCAGAGAAGCAGGGGCATGCTGTTCTCTCCCTCTAGGCTGTCTTAGCAGTCCCTCCAAATGCTCCTGCTTTTATGTTCCTCTTGATTACTGAATCATGTTGTTTTTGCAGTCTCTCACACACAGGTTGTTTTCCTCAGTCCCAATAAACACGTTGTTTGTGTCACTTCTGGTACTCTGCTATACCATGTTGTTTACCAGGTTGCACTGCACACGCTCTAAACATGGCGTCAGTCCTGCTCTGCACAGAATCGAACCTGCGGCATTTTGTTTGGCAGGATGACACCCAACCAACAGAGCCATGCCCAGCTAGAGTGAAATGCATACTTTCTAATGGTGCATTCAGAAGAGATCAAGTGCTATAACTATCATAAAACAGGCATAGCAATCCATTTGTGGGGAATGGTGAAAAACCATTATAGTACAGAAAACAGTCTGTGGGTGGCTAGAAAAAGATATTGTAGCATTGCAGCAGAGACACTCATGAGAAATCAAGTGATGCTGTAAACAATGGTTCTTTTATTTATAGCTGCCACTCGTTGAAAGTTTATTGTAGGTTATACCTTGCTCTAGGGGCTGGATATACTTTGATCTGATTTAATGCTCATGACAACTCTAGGAACTTAAGTATTATAATTGTCTCCATTTTACCAAAAAGACAGCTCAGATGGATTAGGTCCCTTGCCCAAGGCCATACAGTTAAGATATGATGAAACTAGGATTTGACTCCAAATTTGTTTTTCTACTATGATATGCTGGACTTAATGGCTGCTATTTATGATGTTTATTATATACCAGGTAATGCAGTAGCCTATGTCTCAATATTATTTTGTGGAAACTAGTTCAAGCAGTCTCCCACTCCAGGCTGTGAGTGCCCTGACCTTCAGAAAGAACCCTTGCTACGATTGCTTGGGAGGGGGGAACACAGTCCTTGGTAGGGTCTTCATCATATGAATTGGCAGCCTTTCTCTCTACTGTTCAAACTTTCTCTCTCTCCGCATTTTAACCTCACTCAGTTCTACTTATCTGAATCCATGCTTCAGCCTTATATTGACAAAAGCCTTGACTTGCAGTGACTCAGAGCACTTTCTATTTTATACAATAGAATAAAATTTTTAAAAGCATTTTAAAAAATGTTTTGGTTTATTTTTTTTCTGACCACAAGTTTACTCAACACAAAATAATGCCTCCAAGTTTACTGAGGTGGTTGATTGCATCCACGACCAAATCCACCTCTAAAGTGGAATTCAGTTGCTGACCCAGCTCCAGCCTCAGCTTCCTTGTCCACACCAGGGGGCACAGCACTCTGTCTGTAAGTGTCTGTCAGCTTCGCCTCGTGTGAGTCTTGCAGGTCCCTCACCCTCCAGACCTTTGGGCCTTGGCCTGCCAGTCTCAGGCCGGCTGCAGCACAAATTGGCAGGCGTGATCTCAGGGGGCAGGTGGAGGTAATCACAGAGATACTGGATGCCCTCTTTGGTAAGGTGCCAGCAAAAATGCCTCCAGGCAAACCGTTCCTTTACACAGCCTCATGATTTGAGAGACTGCATGGCCTTCATCACGTGAAGATGAGGCACGTTCTTGTCTGCCTGCTCAGGGTGCTTAGGCATGTGCCCATTCTTCTTTGCCACCATCAATCCCTCCCTAAAAATGAATTCATACAAGAACAATACTGTTCTTTTGGGGCATCAACATCGTAACAACTGCTGTGTATGGGCCCAGAGCTGAAAAGGCAAAGCAAAAAGCAGTTTTTTAAAATGTCATAAAATAGTGTCCTGGAGCAACGACTTTTAATATGAAAAATCATCTGAGATTCTGAATAGCAGAGACAAAGTGCACAGATGGTACAGGCATTATTTAGCTGGAAGAAAATGATTATATCTATAATTTAGATAGCACAGCAAAGATGCATCTGAAAGAGATTAAGAGTACTACCTTCACATTACTTTGCTTCTTAATAACTGACCTGCAACAGAAGAGCAGGTAAAGCAATAGGACACATCAACCTGATTTTCCTGAAATTGCTGTCAGAGAGCACCCACTTAATCTTGATTCCAAAGAAAAAACACCAAGGGGGAGCTGGAACTCTTAGCAAACTATGGCAAAGATGGTAAGGATTTTATAGTAGAAACTCATCTTTCTTTCTAAAAGTCAGACTGAATCAGGAATGTGAAGCTATGGCGGCAAAAGGCAAAATGATACTGCATATTCTGAATGCTTTGAATATAATGTCCATGCATTTGATTTCACTTACGTTAGGGACATATAAATGTGAAATATTCTAATTTATTCATTCTCTCTGCCTCTCTCTCTCCCTCCCTTCTCCTCTCTCCATGTATAATCAGTATGTTACCTAGAGATAGGCCATATTTCCCCTGCCCCCAACATCACTACCAAATGCACCCCCTGCTGGAAGCTGATTCTTAACTAGCTTTCCCAAGCTTATGAATGAGGTACAATAATTGACCAACTTGCCTGATCAAGAGTTGGCATTAGCCCTGGCTGATGTGGCTCAGGGGATTGAACGCCAGCCTGTGAACCAAAGCAGCACTGGTTTGCTTCCCCGTCAGGGCACATGCCTGGGTTGCGGGCCAGGTCCCCAGTATGAGAGGCAACCACACATTGTTGTTTCTCTCCCTCTCTTTCTCCCTCCCTTCCCCTCTCTAAATTAAATAAATAAAATCCTTAAAAAAACAGCTGACATAGAATTTGTCATAATATTTAAAACTATTCTTTAGTTTGTTTCCATAAACACACATTACTAAAGAGTGTATTTCATTTTTGAGGGTGTGAAAAAATGATTTTCCCTCTATCCTTCAGGTACTTGCCTAAGATGTCCTGAAATAAAAAGACAGGTTAACATGAGAAAAGCAGAAGTTTAATAACATGCATATCTCCTGCATATATAGAAGAGATGCAGGAAAATGGAGTTACTCTGGAAAATGGCCCAAGCTATCATTCTAAGTACCATTTCCAGCTAAATTGACAAAAGAGGTTGGGGATGGGGTAGTCAGTTATGGGAGGTTATCAACCAAAGCTCACTTATAAACAAGGGTATGGTTGTTATACAGACTTAAGTCCTTGCCTTTTCCACTGATAAGAGTTTCTAGGGATGTATCAGCCTGGTACAGAGATATAACTGCACATCAGAGAACTACAAAGCAAAAGAACATGCCCAACCAGAGAAAAATGGGGCTAATTCTACCTCCCTGCTCTCCAGAGATGAGAATGTCATATGGGATCCAGAAAGGTCATCAGCAGTTCTACTGATGCCATGATGTGTGTTCCAAAAGATATCACTGTGACTTTAATAATCAAAGATATTATAATTGTACTTTTTAACTTAAGCCATAAAATAATTATGGAAGATGAGTCTCTGAGAATTTTTATAAAACCCTATTTGGGGGAAAAACATTCTTCATAATAATCATCTTAATGAATGGAGGGAAAACGCATATGAGTAATTAATTGTACAACCCATGGTCTATATTTAAAAATATCTGAAAAGTTTGGATGAGTTAGTAATATTCACTTGACAAAAGTAGCCGAGCTACAAGCAAAGTCATGAAAACAAGTACTGTGAGTAAATGTGCATTGCACAGAGAAAAGTGGAGAAACCATCATAAATTAAACATAGGTAAGCACAGATACTGGTATCACAACCTACTCTCCAGTGAGAAATATCTTTTCATAACATCATATTATGCTTTCTCAAAATTTACCAGCTATACCAACACACCACACATTTCCCACCAGTACCATACTCTCAGATGTTCTTTTCCTAGGGAATTGTAATGTTTGGCATTGAAGTGCAATTGCTTTGTTACTTCTTTTGGCCACATGCACAAGTCTACAAATTCTAACCAAAAGATTAATATCCTAAATACATACAGATCATCAAAATCAATAAAGACCCAAGTAGATACATGGGCAAAGAAAATTAAACAATTTTACAAAACTGATAAACAGATACCAAACAAACATATCATGACCCAAAGAATCGGAAAAATACACTAAAACAAAGATGACATACAATTCACGGTCCATTAATTTAAACCCTAATCCCTAGTACTGGTAAGAACTTTGAGAAGGGTAAGGGTCAGAAACACCAGTACACTCTTATATTACTTTTGGAAAGCAATTTGTAACTACGTATAAAAAACCACAAAGTTCTTCATTGCTTTTGACCTAGTATTCCATTTCTAGAAATCTATCCTAAGGAAATAAAAAAATAATACACACATGAAGATAATCTATGACCTCTTAAAATTTTAAAACTTGAAATGTTCAACAGCTGGGGATGGCCAATAAAATATCATACAGCCATTGAAAATAATGGTTTAAAAATTATAGTGGCAGAGTTCTTGTGATATAACACAACTAAGAATTTTGGCATGGCTAATAAGGTAAAGAGAAAAGGAAGGTTAGGGTGTGTGCATGCGTGTGTGCATGTGTGTGTTGGGGGGCAGGAGTAAAGCTGATGGAGAATCTAGAACCAATTTTTAAAAAAGATTTTACTTTTAGAGAGGGGAAGAGAGGGAGAAAGAGAGGGAGAGAAACATCAATGTGTGGTTGCCTCTCACATACCCACTACTGGGGACCTGGCCTCAACTTAGGCATGTGTCCTAACTGGGAATCGAACCTGTAACCCTTTGGTTTGCAGGCCGGCACTCAATCCACTGAGCCACACCAGTCAGGGCTAGAACCAATGTTTAAGGGGCCTTGAATGTAATGGAAAACAAAAGGAAAACAACATAGATGTATATTTTAAGCCAGTGTGCAAATTCGATACATCTTCCAGATATATCGATTTTATGTGAATATTATAAGGAAAGTGCTTATATTTAATTGACATATAGAGTATAAAATCTACATGCATTGCAGAGATAAACCTCAAAATTTCAAGGAAATTCATGCTTAGATAATCAGGCCCTTTCAGCCACTGAAGTCAGGGAAGTACATGTTCATACCCTTCCATAGGGAGAAAGGTCACAGGTGCAACATTTAAGAAATGCAACAGTCAGAGAGTAGAAAGCCAGTGACAAATTTTAAGAAATCAAATTTATGCCTTCAAAAAATATTGGAAGCAGAGTAGATTAGAGAGAACCCACAGCATATGTACGGATGTCAATTAGGAAACTGTTGGCACTGACCATCTAGAGAATGGGGCCTTCAGATAAGACAGAGTGGTAGTAGACAGGTAGGACAGAGAGGAAATTTGGGAGAAATGCCAGAAATAGAGTTCTGATTTTAAATTAGCAACTACATGTGGGGGAGATGGTTGAGAAGGAACAAACACAGCTTTGATAATGTCATTTTCCTGCCTGACAGCTCTCAACTACTTTTTTTCTGCTTCTAATAATAAGTGTAAAATGCTGAGCCTGGCTCCAGCCGGTATGGCTTAGTTGGCTGGGCGTTGTCCTACAAACCAAAGGGTCACAGGTTTGGCAAGTTTGATTCCCAGTCAGGGCACATGCCTGGGTTGCAGGTTGTGTTCTTAATCTGGGCACGTATTGAAGGCAGATTGATGTTTTTCTCCCTCTCTTTCTCCCTCACTTCCCCTCTGTCTAAAAAAATAAATAAAGATTATTTTTTAAAAATTAAATAAAATGCTGAGCCTGGCCCTCAAGAATTGCAAAGATACAGCCTCAATGTACCTGTCTTCTCTCATTTCTGATTTAAACAACATTACTAACTGTGATTCCTTGCCATTCTGATACCAAGAGATCTGATTAAGATAACTCAGATTACTGGGGAGAAGTAGGGAGGGGCCATAGGAACAGTTTGTCAGGCAATGTTGGCAGTTTAGAATGGGATTGGTTGAGAAGCTGAATGTCTCCAGGGCTAATGAAATAAAAAAAAGGGCTGGCACTCAGGGTCTGGCTCAGGCTCTCAGGCTCTCAAGCTTTCCTCCTTGAGGATGCCTGGATGACCGTGCTAGAGCTGCCTGCATTTCCCAATGTACGCTATTTTGTATAGGAAGGAACTCCGGGCACAGCCTAGGATCAGGCTGGTCTGGCAGAAGGTGGCAGGTTTATTCTTTGGGTGTTCTAAAGGGAACAGGCTCTGAAGCAGAAGCCTGCCATTCTTCCAAAATTGGGTAGTCTTTGTATATTAGGTTGTTTTCAGTTTGTAAACGGACCTTATAGAAAAAGATAACTAAAAACTAACAGGGAAAAGCTAAGAGAACTCAGGTGTTAGAAATTTAGCCTTAGTTGAGCCTTTAGTGATTAGATCCGTGACTTGATAGGCTTAAGTAACTGCTTTTGAATAAAGACTCCTTTCCTTTATCACCAAACCTTTCCCTCTGGAATTTTTGCCTAGAGGGCGGTGGTAGGCACAGGACTCCAACTGCTGTTTGGTAACAATTCTACAATTATTCTCTCCCATTGTTTGTGTCACTTCATATGCTTAGAATTCTTCTCTTGTTGACTTTACCCAGCTCCAAAATCTACTTCCCATGCAACCTACTCATCTGTGAATACTACCTAATCATCCCTGAGCAAGGAGCTCTCATGTCTTTAGGTGCCCATAGCATTTTGTCTGTATCTGTTTCCTGTCACATATCTTCTCTTCTCAACAGGGAAACTGGTTATCCAATTAACCCATAAGTCAGATCGTGCCACTCCATCGTTCAAAACTCTGCTGTGGCTCCCATCTCAGTCAGGTAAATACCAAAGTCCCTAGAAATCCCTAGTTCAGTGTTTCTCAGTCAACCCCAACTATAATGTTATTCAGGTCAGAAACTATTTTTTTTAAAATCCATGCCCAGGCCTCACTCCAGACCAAGTGAACGGAATCCTTAAGGGTGCAATTTTTTTGACCTCCCCAGGTGATTCCAAAGTGAAGTCAGGGTTGATTGAGGACCACAGAGCTGTAGCTACTGAAGCTGCAAGAAGAGGTGATGAACTGCTTCCTGTTCACTTTGTGAACTACAGGCCCATTCTGGACCAAGGGTTGCCTCTTTCTGAACCATTATCATTTTTTCTCCAGTCAGTACTTGCCTCAAGCTCTAGCTTCTCTGGACAAGTAATCAATACAAAAAAAAACTTACTAGAACACAGTCCCCTTGGAAGCTGTCAGTTTCTGTGATTTAGAAACATAATTTTTCCTCTGAGGGAAATTATAGACATAGCTTTATCTGCAGGAAAAAAATGAGATCTTTTTAAAATAAATATTTGACTCAAGTTTATCAAAATCGCAGCAGACACAAAGCCACATTTGTGAGGGTTAGCAAGCATAGTATGGAACAGAAGCGGAATGCTCTGGGGTGGGGGGTACTGCCCAAGCCTGGGGGAGAGGTGATGCAGTCAGGTGGACTCTATCTTCTTTCCCTTTTAATGCAGTCAGTCTTGATCTCTTTGCTTCAGGGAGCGGTTTGGCTTCACCCCCCGCAACCCCACCCCCCACCCCCGTGTTCCAGGATTCTCTCAGTGGCATCTCACCCATGAAGCGTTATTAGTTGTTCTTCTTGTGAGGGGGGGCAAAGTCAGGAACAACCTATGTCTCCTTGGTGAGATCACTGCCAGAATCAGAATCCAAGAAGCATCTGACAAAATGAGGCAGTGGAATGAATCTAATGATATGCAGTATAATTGGGTAAACATACACGAAGCATGTAAGAACTGGGTACAGGAGGTTTGGCATAGAAACACCACGTAGAAGAGATATTTAGGGGGTTGATGATCAGTCAGGGGTACAGCAGTTTTCAAACTGGAACATGCATGAGAATCATCACAAAGTCTTGTTAAAACAGTTTACTGGGCTTCAGCCCTGGGATTTCTGATTCAGCAGGTCTGCAGGGATGCAGCCTGAGAATTTGTATTTCTAACAAGTTCCCAGGCAAAGCTGATGCTGACACTGTCAGTTCAGGGACGACTCTATGAGAATCACTAGTGTAGTGTGAGTGTTCAAAAAAAGTCACTGCAAATTTAGATGGCAGGAGCAAAATTTGTGCAATAAAATAGGTGACTGTATGTCTTCTCTATTAGTCCTAATCTACATCTATGGAATGAGTGCCATACCCAGCAGTATGACCAGAGAAAAGAATCAATGATGGTGAAGAAATTTGCAACCATGTGAAATCAGGAACTTACGAAGAAATAGGATTGTATAATTAGGAGAAGGTGAATTTAGGTAGGACACAATGACATTCTTCTCTTCAAATCTATGGCAGGCTCTTACATAGACAACAGAGATTTGATTTGGGGAATGTTGTGGAGTATCACAGCTAGAATCCATGGCCATCCATCTAAGGAGACAGACTTCAGTCTGAAGTAAAGCAGATATTTCTTAACAGATGGAACTCTCTCACATTACACTGAGCTGCTTCTTAAGTGTTGAGCTGCTATCAGTTGAAATATCCAAGCACAGACCAAAAGGCATTCAATCACCATATACCTTCAAGACTGAGAAGTCCTATGAGTATATGAAATAGTTTTCTTAGTTATATACTCTGGTGAATAATGAAACTACTGCATTTGGAAAAATAAAGACAAACTAAAGAATGGTACCCAAAACACAGTATCACTAAATCACAGTTAAAAACATGAGACTAGGGTTATTTAAGAAAAGGCTATAATCAATGTGATTTGAAACTAAAGGAAGAAAATGGATTTAATAAGAGGTATTGAGGCAAAACCCAGACAGACTGCAAGGCAAGAAGGAAAGGTACAGGCACAAGAGACTATGACAAAGTACGCAGGGAAGTTAGACTAAAAGCAGGCAAGAAAGCAAAATGGCTACAAATTCCCTCTTTCCATGGCAATTTACCATCCACAGCAACTATTTTATCTCCGTTCTGACATCTAATATTGCCTACAGTTATGTATGACCCCAAATTTGATGTGAACAATCTGGGAATTGATTCGAGTTAAGAGAACCCACGAGGATTGTAGGTCAGATAAACGTCTGTATAGTCAGTGCTGAAGGAATAAGTCAGTCTGAGAGGGGGACAAAGAAAAACAAAAAATAGGAGCATAAGATAGAAGATTGTCACTAAAAATACTGCTTGGCTACTCTGGGGACCCAGCTCCAAGAGGTTTACAAAGATCTGGGGACACATGGTCTGTAATGATGTCTTAGGCAAAATGGTGATCTTTGATCACTTACAGTGTTTTTCGATTCAAAGGTAAACTCTTTGTCCTCTTCCCATTCTTGGCCTTTTAGGCTTGCGTCTTCCTGCTCTTCCCTGATTATCTCTGCTGAGAAAAATTATACTATCAGCTACTTACACTCTATTTTGAGTGGGAGAATATGCATGTGTTATGATGTATACAGTATTTTCCTTATAAACTTTATACCGTTATTAACAAATTTAAGGCAGCAGGGTCAAATGTGTGAACAATTTGGGACACACAGGGGAACACTGTGTGAGAGAAAAGTGGGACACTTCAGAGAGAAGGGAAGGGAGGAAGAAAGAGAGGGAGAGAAACATCACTGTGTGATTGCCTGTCATGTGCCCCAACTGGGGGCCTGGCCTGCAACCCAGGCCTGTGCCCTGACTGGGAATCAAACCAGTGACCCTTTGGTTCGCAGGCTAGCACTCAATCCACTGAACCACACTATAGGGAACCTACCTATGTGGTATGGCGAATGTAGCCCAGCCCCTGACTTGGAAAGGCCAGTGGGGAGTGAGTCGGAACACAGCAGCTGAACCCACGGACCGGTTTTCCCATGGGGAATCAGGCCTGCATTGTACCTAGGCTACTATGAGACTTGCTTTTGCTAAAACTCCCTCACCCTGAATTGAGGCAGCAAATGCTTACTGCATATCTTTAAAGTAACTTCCTAAAATCTGTGCTAAACCTCCCAAGTATGGAGTGTAACCTGTTCAATCACTTTTCCCCTTGATCTGCAACATCCTTCTCTCTGAAGTAATTAGCAACATTCTTTCCTTTGTTATCTGTAAAAAGTAATCAACTACAGCGAACCTGAGCAAGTGAATTACATCCTTGATGTAATGTACCCAGAAAAACAATAAAAGCCTGTCCAGGCAGGGATCAGGGCCATCTCTCACTTAGAGAGTGGCCCTACCATCCCTTTTCCTCCACAGGACTTCTGTAGTCTGTGTGAATTTGTTCGTCACAGCTACAACACATGGACCCCATAGGCCGGAGTCCACATTACCACACCAGCCAGGGCCAGAGGTCTTTAAATAATAACTTACTCCCCACTTCTATAATCAACCTAAAGGCCACAAGGACCACATCAAAATCATTCAGGAAGTCTTACTGGAGTCAGCTCCAGCACAAATCACTTGGATTTGGAAAATAACACAAATATTGGGTGCTAGGTGTTCTGGAATATAACTTAAAAACACATGGAGGTGCCACTTCCCAATGGCAAGTGATGTTATTCCAATGATTAAATCAAGTGTTTAGATTTAGCTGACTAGCTAGCTCAGTTGGTGTTGAGAAGGTCACTGTGGGAGAGCAATATAACAGCTTCAATTCCTATGTATGGCAATGACAAGTCCAGACTTTTAGAGCTGGAAGGACCATCAAAAACTAGCTAGTCCAAATCCTCATTTCTAGATGTTGGAAATAGAAACATAATGGCAGATAAGAAATTGCCAGATTCTGGGATGAGTGAATAGAGGAGCTGGAATATGAACACCACATTGTGCTAACTTGCTTACATTTTGCATTCTCAAATGGCACCCATACTTCTAACTAGAGGTTCACCAACCATCCTGAACTGCCTGAAACTTTCTCAGTTTTAGTACAGAAAGTGCCATGTCTTGGAAAAAGCCTCAGTCCTGGGGAAACTGGAATGGTTAGCCACCACCCTACCTGACCAGCTGTTCTAAAAATACATGCCAGTAGCCCCAGCTGGTGTGGCTCAGTGGATTCAGTGCCAGCCTGAGAACCCAAAGGTCACCAGTTAGATTCCCAGTCAGGGCACATGCCTGGGTTGTGGACCAGGCCTCCACTGGGTGGGCACATGAGAGGCAACCACACAGTGAGGTTTCTCTCCTTCTTTCTCCCTCCCTTCCCCTCTATCTAAAGATGAATGAGTAAAATAAAAAAAAAATACATGCCAATAGACCTAAGAGGACTGACCCAGACTATACAGATATACTTCACAACATTCATTACTGGTGCCAACTTCTACTGGGTCAGGAACTCATAACATGATCCTCCTAGTCATCTTCTTCCTCCTCTTCTTCTTCCTGACTAAAATCTACATATTTAATAATTTAAAAATTTTTTAAAGAATAAGAGTTCATTGTATGTGCCAGGCATTGTTCTAAATGTTGAAAAGTGAGTAGGAAAAACATTGGAAAATTGCTGACCTGATAGAGCTTACATTCCGGATGAAGAGATAGACAAAAGAAAAACAAACAACCCCCCCCCACCAGTGAAATAGATAATTTGTCAGCTGGTGATAAATAATTTGGAGAAAAATGAGTCAGGAAAGTGGAGGAGAGAGTGATGTTTGCAGGGTTGCTGCTGTTTTGGATAGGGTCATGTCATCAAGGATGGTTTCTCAGAAAGGTGGCTTTATGATTGACAAAGTCCTTTCATACACTATTTCTAGCATGCACACATTTTCAAAGAGCGCTATTATCCGATTAAAGCTCAGTTTATATCCCCGTTTACTTTGCTAGAGTCCTTCAATGCAATGACCAAATATTTTAATTCCTCCCCTGAGTTGCTATAACTGCTGTTCTGGGAGATCTGGGAGCTTTTTAAGATCCCAAAGGGCCGTGGCAGTTGCAATGCAAACATAACCAAGGCCTTATAAAAACATAATTTGCATTGTTTACATTTCCAAATGTGATGGGAGAAAAAATTAAGCTCTGCTGAATGAAGGTACCTAACAATGTATCTGGGGACGCTGTGTACATTCAATCAATGTTTACAGAGTGAATGAGTGGATTTATAGAAATTCAAAATCAAAGCCTTTGATCTTTACTGTGTTCAAATGTCACTTTGTCAGTGAGGCCTGCTGTAATTTCCGTAGTTAGAATCGCAACCCCTCTCATACACTATTCGCCTTGTCAGCTACATTTTTCTCCTCAGAACTTGTTGCTACCTTAACTCCTTCATACATTACTTATTTATTGTATTGTGTTTCTCCTCTTGCCACAATGTAAGACCCATGAAGGTATAAATTACCTGTTTATTCACTTGGCATAGCATCAAACCTCAAGAATAGTGCCTAGACAAGAGATGTTCGAAAAATATTCAATGTATAAAAAAAAAAATCCATGACTTTCTCTCCAATTCATCCCCTCTTCTCTGAATCAACTGCCAGCACATTCATTATCTCTCTCATGGACTGTTATGATGGCCTCCTACTTCATCCAAATACCATCTCTCCAAAGGAGTTTCTCCATGATAGTCAGAAATGAAGACTTTCTTATGTTGTGTTGTGTAGGGAACCACTTCATGAGGCATAGAAATGTAGCTCAGCACCCACGTGGAAAACCAGTGGGGAGCGAGTCGGCACGCAGGACCACGCCCATGAAGAAGTTCTCCCGTGGAAAACCAGGCCTGCATTATACCGAGGCTGCTTTGTGACTTGCTCTTGTTAAAACCCTCTCACCCTGAGTTCAGGCAGCAAATGCTTACCGCATATCTTTAAAGTAACTTCCTGAAGTCTGGGCTAATTCTCCCAAGGACTGAAGTGTAACCAGACCTGTTACTCTTATCACGTTCCCTTGCATTTGCAACAGTTTTTCCTTGTTAATCTGTAAGATATAATCAGTAACATCCCTTCCATTGCTATCTCTAAAAAGTAATTACCTAAAGCAAACCTAAGTATAATGAATGAAAACCTTCTTTGATGTATGCTGTTAGAAAGCCAATAGAAGCTTGCCAAGGCAAGGGTCAGGGAGTTCTCCTCTTGAGAGAGTGGCCAGGCCGTTCTGAGGCACTCTCCCCTCGAGAGAGTAGCCGTGCCATCCCTTTTCCTCCACAGGACTCGGTAGTCTGTATGAATTTATCTCATCTCATCCATAATGCCGTGGACACTGCAGGCCGGTGTCCGAGTCAGTGTTGTGACTTAAAATCCTTAAGATAATGTACAAACTCCTTCTAATCTATAAGATGCAACCTGTGATAGCTTTTACCTCTCTCTTCAGCCATATTTGCCCTCCATTTACTTAATCTTTTTAAATTTATTTTTTTCCAAATTATATTTATTTATTTTTAGAAAGAGAAGAAGGGAAGGAGAAAGAGAGGGAGAGAACTATCAATGTATGGTTGCCTCTCACACACCCCCTACTGGGGGCCTGGCCCACAACTCAGGCATGTGCCCTGACTGGGAATCAAACCAGCGACCCTGTGGTCTGCAGGCTGGCGCTCAATCCACTGAGCCACACCAGCCAGGGCACTTACACAAATTTTAAATCCCATTTCTCATGACCTAAGCAATCCCCCTTGGGCATAATGTGTATGGGACTTTCCCAATGTAAATGGCAATTTTATTCTTCCCTTTTCTTAGGCCATTTATAAACCTTGGGCGCATCTTTTTGCACACCCCACATCTAATTTGTCAACAAATCATGTTGCCTCTGCCTTCAACATGCACTCAGATCTAACCCCCTCTCTAGGCCTCCACCACGACCCTCTGGATGATGTCACTGCCATCCATCATCTGTTCTCAGCATCTACTCCTCTTGCCCTACTGCAATCTGTCATCTACGGGGCAGCCAAAGGAACCTTTCACAACACGGCCTTGCTTGAAACTCTCTAACAGCAAGCATCTCCCTCTAAATAAAATCCTAAGTTCTTAACAGGGCCTACAAGGCCCTCCATGCCTTGACCACTGTCTAGATCTTCAATATCACTGCCTGCCTCTTTTTCTCTTCCGAACTGAGCTCCATTCACACTGGCATCCGTACTTTCTTAGATCTCAGTGCTGTCCTGCTTCAGGCCCTTGAACTCGCTCCCTGTTCCCCCCACATTGCTTGCTCTCTTACTTTGTTCAAGTCTCTGCTCAAATGTTACCACCTCAGAAATCACATTTTGAAAGCCTCCTTCCCATTCTCTACCCTCTTATCTCACTTTAGTTTTCTTCACAATACTTACTGTCAACTGACATATGGAAGTTCATTCACTTCTTTGTTTATTGTCCACCTCTCTCCTTAATACGGGCTCTCTCAGGGAGGGACGTTGTTCGCTGCTCTATCCTCAAGTATTGGAACAGTGCCTGGAACACAAGAGGCAATCAATCAATATTTCCAGTGAATGAATGCTTGTCTTACTTTACAGATGTTACTTCTCAGACTAAAATGCATTCCTTCAACTTTTGTAAAATAGGTAAAACTTTTTTTAGATTTTATTTATTTATTTTTAGAGAGAGGGGAAGGGAGACAGAAAGAGAGGGGGACACTGATGTGTGAGAGCTACATCAATCAGTTGCCTCTCACATGCCCCCCCACTGGGAACCTGGCATACAACTCAGGCAGGTGCCCTGACTGGGTATCGAACCAGCAACCTTTCCATTAGCAGGCTGGTACCCAGTTCACTAAGCCACACTAGCCATGGCAGTCAAACATTTTTTAAGGTCTAATTCAATTGTTTCTTCTCCTTTAAAGTACCTCAGTAACCACTTCTCCATCCCACCCCACCTCAGGAAAAATTAATTGATCTTTTCTCTGACTTGCCTTAATATTTCCTCCATATTTTTATAGTACTCAATATGTTACATTGTATTACTATTTTTCTTTCTCAGCATGAGCCACTTACTCATATATCCCAGTCTGGGAGTCCCTTTTGGATAGAGTATAGGTATTTTTTATAGCTCCCTATTTCCCCTTTAAAACTGGCTGCATAATTTTCAACACCCCTTGTAATGTGAAAATGTGCATGCACCTTAAGAAAGATGGCAACAGTAGAACTTAAGACCAAGCCTGGGCCCTGGCTGGTGTGGCTCAGTTGATTGAGCATCAGCCTGTGAACCGAAGGGTCACCTGTTTGATTTCCAGTCAGAGCACATACCTGGGCTGCAGGCCAGGTCCCCATTTGGGGGTGTGCAAGTAGCAACTGATCAGATGTTTCTCTCTCTCTTTCTCCCTCCCTTCCCCTCTCTCTAAAAATAAATAAATAAATTCTTTACAAAACTAAATATTAAAAAAAAATAAAACAAAACCAGGCATGGTTCCTCTATGTCTGGAGCCCTATGTGACTACATAGGGGGCACACCCATAAAGCTGAGCCTGCTCCTCTGGTAATCAGCAAAGCTCCTTCCTTCAATTTCCTATTCACAAGCGGGTGCTTCTCTGAAGCTTTCCCTGTCCCCATTCCAAATGCACAGGCAGAGGTAGCTGAGTTTCTCAATATTTTGATAACCCTCAATGGTTAGTTACCTTTATAAGCGCTTATCATGTAACATTGTAATTTTCTCTTTATTTGTCATTCCCAATCTACTGTGAGTTCTACCAGATGGCAACTTTGATTTCTCCACTGGGCATTCAGTAAATGCTTGTTCATCAAATGAGGTTCTACTGGAAAACCATCATAATCTGTACAAAAAAAGTTTTGCAGATTTATATGTAAACAACTCAAAACAACTCTTCTAATATTGCTGAGCCCTGGGTGCTTGATGTAAAGGACTACGGTTTTAAAAAATAATTTTTTGGCTTCCTTCATCCTAGCATTCTCAAGATGATAACACCAAGCCTTTGAACTTTGTGGATTCCAGCTGAACTGGTTCTATGCCATTTGTATGGACTTTGATGAATTTTAAAACGGCACCAGCTAAAATATTGACGTGCAACATTCTGGATGGGAATTGAAAAGTAATTTAGAAAGAAAACAAATCAAGTCTATTCCCCACTGATATTTAATGCTGCTTTGACTCTCTTGGCAGCCTCTAGCACATTAACTTCTATCTTCTTTCGTTTTCCCTTTAGTATATGTCCTCATCCTTGTTTTCCATGAATCACAAGAGAGAATTTTCTAGTCTCCTATAGTTTTATTGCCTGGTAAAATAACTGCTCTGAACATAATTGCATTATTTTCTTAAAGGTAAACAGTTGTTAAAATTCAGAGTCTAATTGGATAATTAAAATTTCAAGAAAGCATGACAGCAATTTCCTTTGTAGAAACTGTCTTTAAAATGATGCTTCCCAATCTTATTTTTTCCTGTTCATGGCATTTAATTCTAGGCAGAGCCACTATTATGAGTTGTGAGTTTACACACAAATGTAGTAAAAGGCCCGGTCACCAAAGAACATTATAAATTCATAATGCAGCCTCACCCAGTAGCTCCAAGTGCATTCTCACATTTAAACACCACACAGGAGCCTTGCTAAAACATGGGATAAAATGGGAAACTTCTGTTGCCTCCACTAGCTGAAACCACCTTGCACAGGTTTAAAACTTTTGTTACCCTGATTTTATTATTTTGATGCTCCAGGGTTTATGTAGCTATTACAATAGGTAGATTAATAATTCAGAAATTACCTGAAAAGTTTTCCATGGTTCATGAAAACATTGAATAATAGACTCTTAGTGCCTCTCTGGCTCATTTTATTCAAATTTTCTGCCAGCAGAGAGGTCTTACATAGCATCCATACAGATATGAGAGAGGTGACCTCTAATCTGAAAAAAGATTCTCTGTTAAAAATCTACACTATGCCCAGGCTGATGTGGCTCAGTGGACTGAGTACTGGCCTGCGAACCAAAGGGTCACGGGTTCGATTCCCAGTCAGGGCACATGCTTGGGTTGTGGGCCAGGTCCCCAGTAGGAAGCACGCCACAGGCAACCACACATTGATGTTTCTCTTCCCCTCTCCCTCCCCTCCCCTCTGTCTAAAACAAAATTAATAAAATCTCTTTTAAAAAGTCTATACTAAACATCATTATTAACAAGGTTACTTTGGAAACATTCTCCTTAAAATCTGGAAGTGATGGGGAAACTCAAGAGTTAGAAAATTTTTAATTTGAAGTTATATTTAATAAGCTCAGTAATTAATGCATGTAGGGAGCTGTTGTTCCAGGAACCCACAAGCAATTCGACTTTTGTGCCAGTCGATTGCTCACATTGATGTTTTTCTGCCTTCCTTTCCCACTCTCTAAGTAAATAAATAAATGAAATCTTCACACACACACACACACACAAGGAGACGCAGCTCCCACCTCACTTTAAAGACTTGGCAGCACCCTGGCTGGTGTGGCTCAGTGGGTTTAGCATCATCCTGAAACCAGAAAAGACACTGGAGTTCAGACTGCCTGTCACCACCAAACCCAATAAGCAATGACAGTGATTGAATCTTTATGGGCGCTTTATTCAGATGGCTGGCGATCTGGGAAGATGGTGGGTTTGCACGTAAAAGAACTGTCTTCCCTTTTCCTTCCAGGTTAGACTTTCTATAACGGGATAAACAAGGTGCAGTGAGGGGTTTTGAAATTCAGGGAAGATTAGGTGAAAGAAATGGCAACATTCCTGTCCTGGGCAGTTAGCTGTTCCCAGGGACAGGTGGTCCTCTGTCTCTCCCTGGAACACAAAGACCTGGGTGCCTCTGCTTGTCCCCAGGCTGTGGTCTTTAGCAGCGCCCCAGGAGGTCAGCTGCTTCTCCAGGAGCCAGGATGGGCCTTATCTGTAGGATCTGAAACAAAAGTTTTAATTTATACATTACTTACTAGGCTTATAACTATTTACCTTAAACTAAAATTTTCCAACTGTTAAGTCCCCTATCATTCCCCACCGCTAGTATTAAACGATCTCATTTCTATGAGATCAGCTTCATGCGGAAGTATTCATTTTGTTCTTGGGCATGTAACTTGGCATTGGACTGTCTGGTGGGGGTTTAGAGACACACCTCATGGCAGACCCACATAAGGGGGCACACTGTGTGCAACAACAAGCTATGATACTGAAGGAAATGACAAGGATAAAAACAATAAATGCCTCTCAAAGACCAGGTACACTAGGCATCCAGGAGGTTAGTTTAGATAAGTCAATACCAAAGAATCCCTCTCTATGTTTTATATTGGATACCACATCATTTACTTGCCTTACTTTATGTTCTATGAGCTGTAAACTATCAGTTGGGTTAAAACAGCAGAGTCCTTTGAATTCTTCACATCTATGGTTATACCTTAAAAAGAAGGTAGTCTACAGCTGCACGATTCTCCAATACTGCTTCTCTGACTTGTCCTAGTTCTTGACTAATGGCACTGATGGCTTGTGAGGTGGCATTCAAAGCTTTTGCCATAGCGAAGGCTAGTCTGCTTATTTCTACATTCAAATAGGTTACCGTGGCTAGCATTACAAATATGGTTAAAGACACATACTCAGCAGGGCTAAAAAAGCATGAGTCACTGTTACAATTGGGTGTAAGGGAGAGATCCTGTCGAACTTGGGTCAGGTGGGGCTTCTGAGGCATAAACAGCGTCAGTCTTCCCAGAAGGCATGGTCCCCCAGAGCCGTTTGCTGGAACATAGGAATAGACAGTCATTCCACACATCAGAACCCATCCTGTTGGCAATGCATAAGATACATCCATGGTGGTGTTGCAATTCATGTTCACACCTGCTGAGAGCACAAAACAGTTTTTAGTGCCATTGACGAAAGGTGCACACTGTCTAGCTGACGCTACATTAGTGACTTTCAATGAAAACATTACCCTGTCTTTTATAGTTACCACTGGCCCCCAATTATAAATATCAGAGTAGGTCATTTTCTTTACGATATGCTCAAACACAGTATAATTTCTAAGGCTTTCCAAGGGAGTACAAACACCTACAAGACATGAAGTGAAAGTTTGTTCAGCATAAGTTCCTCCTGCAAGACAAAAGTCAGAAATATTCAGAATACTTTTTGCTAAATATACCCAAATATTTTCATCCGATTTAAAGGGAGTTAAGTTGTCCAAAAAAGGGGGTTAAACAGGACATAATGAAGAGAACATAAGTCATTGTTTCCAAAAGGTGACTTTCAGGTCTTCTTGAGGTTCGGTGGTCCATTGTTCCTCTACTGTTTTCTTTATCCTGGTGTGAAGAGTCCAAGGTTTTATTCCTGCCAACTTCACTGCAGTTGGGGTGGTGAGGAGTACATCCCAAGGTCCAGTCCACTTCTCTTCTAGTTGGCTCTCTGGAGATCCTGTTCTCCAGGTCTTAAATAATACCTTATCTGAAGGATCGAATGAATGCAGTGAACCTATAGGGGAGAAGTCTCTAATACAGGCAAAGTCATTAGTTACAGCTAAGGTTTGAATTAAATGTGTACATATTTCTTTACCTTCATTTCTTGATCTATACACATATCTTCCACACCAACTGTGGCCTGAAATGGCTGCCTATACACAATTTCATAGGGACTCAATTGAATCCTGCTTCGAGGAGCCACCCTTATCCTGAGCAGGGCAATAGGCAAGGCTTCATCCCCATGGAGATGAGTTTCTTGACACAGTTTGGCTATATTTTTCTTCAATGTGTGATTCATCTTCTCTGCCTTCCCAGAAGCCTGGGATCTCCATGCCGTGTGGAGTCTCCACTTAATTCCTAAAGTTTTACTAACCTTCTGTGTAATTTCTGAAATGAAAGCAGGTCTGTTATCACTCTGGATGCTGTCAGGGAGGCCAAAGTGAGGGATTACTTCCTTCAGTAAAGCTTTCACTACCTCGAAAGATTTCTCTGTTCTAGTGGGATAGGCTTCTACCCATCCTGAAAGGGTATCCACAAAAACTAACAAATATTTCCACTCTTGGACCCTTAGGATCTGAGTAAAGTCTATTAGCCAGTCCTCAAGTGGGCACTGTCCTTAGTATTGCTTTCCTTCTTTCCTTTGATGGGGTTCTGTTTTGGGCTTGTTCTTCTGGCACACAACACATCTAGCAATTGCTTTTCTTATGGCTCTGAAAATTCTAGGACCTGTGAGCCATGGCTTAACATAGATGGTTAATGAGTCTCTTCCATAGTGTGTGGGCTCATGCAAATGCTTCATGACTGGCTCTACTAAATGCTCAAGAAGCAGTATAACTCCTTTCTTATTCTTTTTATATAGACTGTCAGGACCTTCTTCATCAAAGTCCCAACCCTTAGCTTTCTCTAAGTCTGCAGTCAAATATTCAGGGTCAAATTGTGACAAGTCCAGAACAGGTACCAAAGGTGTTATAAACATTCCTTTAGCAGCCCCTTTTGCTGCCCATTCAGCCAGATTGCTTCCTCCAGCCACTTTAGTGCCGTCTTTTTTTTTCTTTTTAAGATTTTATCCATTCATTTTCAGAGAGGGAATGGAGGGAGAAAGAGAGAGAGAGAAACATCAATGTGTGGTTGCTGGGGGTCATGGCCTGCAACCCAGGCATATGCCCTGACTGGGAATCGAACATGCGACACTTTGGTTCGCAGGCCGCGCTCAATCCACTGAGCTACGCCAGCCAGGGCTAGTGTCCTCTTTCTGATGCCCGGGGCAGTTATGCACTGTCCACCTATAAAGGTACCTGAACAGCCTCTAATAATTTTTAAATTTTTGCTGCATGCTTAATCTCCTTTTTATTTGGAAGCTAACAGTTCTTTGTCTCCCCAGATGAAACCATGTGTATGCAAAATGAGGAGAGCTTACCTTGAGTCGATACACACATTCACTCTTTCTATGTGACAGTTCCAGGACCCTTGTCAATGCAGTCAGTTCAGTCTTCTGAGCAGAGGTTCCTGGCAGCAAGGCCGTGGCTTCCACTGCTCCTTGAAGAGTCACAACTACATACCAAGCCTTTCTGCTTCCTTTGTCCATATAACTGCTTCCATCTGTATAGAGTCCAGTCTGGTTCTTCTAAATGATGGTCCTATAAGTCAATTTTGCTAGAATACACGTCATCAGTTATCTCAGCACAGTCATGGATTAGCACAGTTGAGTCAGGGTCTGGGAGAAGAGAGGCAGCATTTAACTTACAGTTTTGAGGGAGACATTGGGATTGTTGACAAGAATGGCTTGGTACCTGCCCCTTCTTCCAGCAGTGAGCTACATATTTCCCCTTTGCTCCAGCAGGCTCAACACTTGCTGGGGCACATAACTGGTATAACCTGTTCCAAGGAAACCTTTTTCAGCTTCCTACAAGAGCTCACAGGTGGCTGCTACTCTCAAGCAGGCTGCCACCCCTGGACAGTCTGATCTAATTTCCTTGACAATTATGCAATGGGCTGCAGATGTCACTAAGCATTTGGGTGAGGAATCCTAGGGCAACGCCCTGTCTCTCACACACATGTCATTGAAAGGGCTGCAGTAGGTTTGGAAGCCCCAAGGCTGGTGCAGAAGCCAAGTGCACCTTCAGGGACTCAAAAGCCTGAGTGCACTCTTTTGTCCACTCTAAAGGGCTATATTCTGGTCCCTTCATAGCCTCACACAGTGGTTTAGGAATGAGCCCAACATTTGGAATCCAAATGCAGCAGTCACTTGCCATCCACAGGAATCTCCTTATCTATTTCCTGGTGTTGGGAGGGGTCCTCTGAGGACTTTTGTTGCCCCACCTGCACCACACTCAGACTTTTCTGCTCAGGGACACCTTTCTCATTCCCTCAAAGAGACATCACCTATAGCGCTCTAAGAGAGGAAGGCCATCCCCATTAGGGTCCCAGTTGGACTCGGTTAGAGGTGTTGCCCTGGGAGGGCCCAGAGCCCCATCTGGATTTTCTTGGTGTAACCTCTGAGCCTCTTCATTTGCTTTAGCCAACACCAGCCTCCACTCATCCCCCGTAAGCAAGATATTTAATAAGCCTTGTTTGTCTGCCCAGTTGGGATGATGGGTGGCAAAAACTGATGCAACCAAATCAGTCATTTTAGTAGGATCATCTGTATAAGAAGGGCTTGAGCTTTCCCAGTTTAACAGATCTGATGTACAAACCGAGTATGTGCCCAATAATATCCAGCAGGCTGGCCCTCTGGCCTTACTCCCACTGGAAGTCTCTGCAAAGGATATTGCCCTGCCCCAGTAGGGGCTTTTCCTCCACCACATTTGCTTCCCTGACCCATTCCAGATGGCAATGCCAGTTAAGGCGCACTTTCCCCAGCTCCCTCAGCCAAGTAGATCCCCTGGGGCTGTGGGAACTCTGACCAGCTCACAGCAGTCTCACTGTCTAGATCTTCCTGGTCCCTCTCCTCTGAGCTTCTGTCTTTCACATGCAAATTCCCTTTTCTCTGAGCCATGAACTTGTTTTCTTTTAATTCTGCGTCTTTATCATGTAAATTGAAAAAAATTAAACTTCTAAGTAAGGCATTTTGTCCCACTTCCCTGATTTTTGATAAAACAACTCTAGTTACAGTATAAGGCAGTAATTCTAAGACCCATTCAGTGACCAGTGCTCTCCTGAGTCTAAATTATACAATACACAAGCCCAGCAATTTTACAATAAAACCACATTTGCTCTATTTATCCGTTTATAAGTCGACAAATTAGCCAGAACTTGCCCCAATGGGCTGTTTCCTGGAACGGAGGCTTTTGCTCACATTCTGCCAGACAGAGCTCCAAACAAAGCGTACCCGAACCACATCAGAAGATGTCCTTTTCCAAACGGAGCTCCTTTGAACAAAGGGCACCCCAATGAAATTGGACGTCATTTTTTCAGACTTAGCTCTGTAACCCAGAAAGGTACCTTTACCAGATGAGCTAAGTTGTGACCTGAGATTTTAACCTGAACCAGAAAGTACAACAATTCCATCAAACATGACAAAAAAAATGAGAGGTGCCAGGAATGAGAGGGAGAATCCCCAAGTGAAATCACTTGGCAACTGCTTGGGATTCTCTGGATCCAAATCCCCAGGGCCTCTCAGCCCAGGCAGCCAATGGGACTCCCCACCAAATACCCAGACTTACCAGAGAGTCCCAAAGTCTCTCCTGGAACAGAGTTGCCAAAATATGAAACCAGAAAAGACACCGGCATTCCGGCTGCCTGTCACCGCCAAACCCAATAAGCAATGACAGTGATTGAATCTTTATGGGCGCTTTATTCAGATGGCCGGCGATCCAAGAAAATGGCAGCTTCACACCCTAACAGACCATCTTGTCTTTTCTTACCTGGCCAAGGTTTCTACAGCAGGAAATAAACAAGGTGCGGTGAGGGGTTTTGAAGTTCAGGGAGGAGTAGGTGAAAGAAATGCAACATTCCTGTCCTGGGCAGTTAGCTGTTCCGAGGGACAGGTGGTCCTCTGTCTCTCCCTGGAACACAAAGACCCAGATACCTCCACTTGTTCCCAGGCTGTGGTCTTTAGCAGCGCCCCAGGAGGTCAGCTGCCTCCCCAGGAGCCAGGATGGGCCTTACCTGTAGGATCTGAAACAAAAGTTTTAATTTGTACATTACTTACTAGGCTTGTAACTATTTACCTTAAACTAAAATTTTCCAACTGTTAAGTCCCCTATCAGTCCTGCAAAGTGAAACATCGCTGGTTTGATTCTCTGTCAGTCAGGGCACAAGTCTGGGTTGCAGGCCTGATCCCTGACTGGAGGCCTGTGAGAGGCAACCAATCGATGTTTCTCTCACACATGGATGTTTCTCTTCCTCTCTATCTCCCTCCCTTCCCCTCTCTAAAAATAAACAAAATCTTAAAAGGAAAAGACTTGGCAGCTTATTCTCTCACCTTCTACAAGTCTTTACTCATATGTCACTTTTTCAGTGAGGCCTTTCATGACTGCTCTAAAATACACTTTCCTTATTATCTCTTTATCCTTTCTGTTTTGTTTTGTCTATAGCACTTATCATAATCTGTTGTACTATGCATTTTACTTGTTTTATTTGCTTTCATCCTCAAAAATAATGTGAGTCCCTTGAGGGCAAGGATCTGTATCTTTCCTATTCACTGCCGTATCTTCAATGCCTAAAACAGCATTTGGCACAGTGTAGCAAGTATTTATTATTGATGGTAAAGGATGAATAATTGAGTTTATTTTCTGATTAGTTTATAAAGCTTCCAGTGTGTCTCAAACCACACTTTCCCACTTCCCTAGTCCTGCTCTTGAGTGTGATCCTTAACTTTGTGCAAAACAACTGTACCTAGATAACTTTTTAGAATATTGCTTTGCCTTACTATTGCTGAAGTACTTTGGAAAGAGTGGGGTATAGAGGTATAAACTTTTCCCTTCTTCCCTTCTAAGTTTTTGGCTAGTCTATTAAATTGACTCAAAAGCAATGAGGCAATTAACGCTTATGTGTTATCAAAACTGGAAAAGACACTGGTGTTCGGGCTGCCTGTCATACCAAACTCAATAAGCAGGGACAGAGACTGAATCTTTATGGGCGCTTTATTCAGATAACTGGCGATCCAAGAAGATGGCGGGTTCATACCCTAACAGACCATCTTACGTTTTCTTTCCAAGCCAGCATTTTTATAACAGAGAACAAAGTGATGTGAGGGGTTTTGAAATTCAGGGAAAATGAGATTTTAAAAACTGCAGTATTCTTGCCCTGGACAGTTAGCTGTTCCCAAGGGTGGGTGATCTTCTGCCTCTCCCTGGAACACAAAGGCCGGGATGCTTCCACTTGTCCCCAGGCGGTGGTCCCTAGCAGTGCCCCAGGTCGACTGTTTTCCCAGGAACGACAATGGGCCTTATCTTTAGTTTCTGAAACAAAAGGTTTAACATGCATTACTTACTAAGCATATAACTATTTACCTTAAACTAAAAATTTCGGCCCTGGCTGGCATAGCTCAGTGGATTGAGTGCAGGCTGCAAACCAAAGTGTTGCAGGCTCGATTCCCAGTCAGGCCACATACCTGGGTTGCAGGCCATGGCCCCCAGCAACTGCACATTGATGTTTCTCCCCCTCTCTCTTTCCCTCTTCCTTCCCTCTCTAAAAATAAATAAATAAAATCTTAAAAAAAAAAAAAACTAAAATTTTCCAACTCTTAAGTCCCCTATCATTATCTTCACCTGAGAAGTCAGGAGGGTCTGGGCCTTATTATGTCTGGTAATAGCTCTCTTTCTGCTACAGGTCCCCATCTAAATTCTTTGAATGGGT
The DNA here is from genome assembly GCF_019186645.2 of Phyllostomus hastatus. Taxonomy (NCBI): domain Eukaryota; kingdom Metazoa; phylum Chordata; class Mammalia; order Chiroptera; family Phyllostomidae; genus Phyllostomus; species Phyllostomus hastatus. Next base: position 2,581,413 of record NW_025333841.1, on the reverse strand, counting down.
TATGGGAGAGGTAAAAAGCTTTTCCTGGGTCTGCTGGGTCTTATGTGCCTTTAGTTCAAAACAATTCACATGCCAAAGTGGCTCATTTTGGGGTGATATATTTTGTTCCCTCTCAGAGGAAAACATAGACTTTCCTTCCAATCCAAGAAGGCTGTGACACTGTGTTTTGGGTGTTTGTTTTGAAAGGAAGCACAATTTGTGCCCCCAAAGTGTGCCTCTTTGGAGTAAGGATTATTTTAGGCTGGTTATTTTGAGAAACTGCAGACACAGGAAAAGCTTGAAAACCAAGTCCAAGGTACTCTTGTGTAAGGGTCATTTACATTTATAAAGGAGATTTCCATTTGTAAGGAGGTCTCCTCCTCTGTACCACAAAAAGGAGGTTGACTCTGATCTCTAGAAACTTTTATCAATGCAGAAGGCAAAGACCTAAATCTGCATAACAACCATACCCTTATTTACTATACTTTGCCTGTGAACATCTCATAACCGGCTCCCACACCCAATATCTTTCTTTCGCCTTTAGCTGAAGATGGTGTTTCAGCTGGTGGCCTGGGGCATTTTGAGGAGTAACTCAGTTTTCCTGCGTCTCTCCCACATATACAGGAGGTATTCATGTTATTAAACTTGTTTGTTTTTCTCCTGTTAATCTGTCTTTTTATTCAGGGGTTTCTCAGCCAAGAACCTTGAAGAATACAGGGAAAGTTATTTTTCCTCTCCTACAGCTTATTTGTTTAAGGGCAATTTTGTTCCCTGTCCACCAGATTCTAAATGCAAAAGCTATTGCCCTGCCTGCTGTGGCTCACTGGATTCAGTGCCAGCATGCAAACGAAAGGGTCGCCAGTTCAATTCCCAGTCAGGACACATGCCTGTGTGGTGGGCTGGGTCCCCGGCTGGGGCTGTGCAAGAGGCAATCACACATTGATGTTTCTCTTCCTCTCTTCCTCCCTCCCTTCCCCTCTGTCTAAAAATAAATAAATAAAATCTTTTTTAAAAAGTTACAGAATACCTGAAAGACACTCACACACACAGGATTTCCTTCTGGATTTCTGTCCACTGAGAGACTGGCATTGAGAGCAACGCCCTTTGACTTTGGAGCCCGAGGGTGAACTTTTCAGAAAGAGAGAGAAAAGCACATTATTTTCTCCATTTCTTCTTGTATAGCATATTCCATAGTACATTTTGTTAGGGTGCTTGGTGACATTGGCTGTGAAAGAATTCACAAAGAGAAGAAAGTCTAGAGAGTAAAGTTTTTATTCACTCTGCAAGAAAGGAGGGGGCATGGTGTGGAGAGATACACCAGCATGGAGGGGTGGGGGCTTTGAGCTTTTATTGGATTATAGTTGGATTAAAAAAGGGTGGGGTGCTGTTGTGGGGTCCCTGTGAAACCGGAAAGAACACTGGCATTCGGGCTGCCTGTCACTGCCAAACCCAATAAGCAATGACAGTGATTGAATCTTTATGGGCGCTTTATTCAGATGGCCGGCGATCCAAGAAAATGGCGGGTTTGCACCCTAACAGACCATCTTGTCTTTTCTTCCCTGGCCAAGGTTTCTACAGCAGGGAATAAAGAAGGTGCAGTAAGGGGTTCTGAAGTTCAGGGAGGATTAGGTGAAAGAAACTGCAACATTCCTGTCCTGGGCAGTTAGCTGTTCCTGGGGCAGGTGGTCCTCTGTCTCTCCCTGACATAAAGTCCCAGATGCCTCCACTTGGCCCCAGGTGGTGATCTTTACCAGTGCCCCAGGAGGTGGGCTGTTTTTTCAGGAGCCAGTATGGACCTTATCTGTACTTACTAGGCTTATAACTATTTACCTTAAACTAAATTTTTCCAACTCTTTTAATTATTTTATTGTTGGTCAATTACAGTTGTCTATATTTCCCAACCCCCAGCCCCATCCAAACCCACCTCCCTCTCTTGCTTACACCCTCACCCTTGGTTTTGTCCAGTAAGTCCCCTATCATCTCAGTTGTTGGGGTGTCATAACAGGAGACTGCAGTTTGTTCCAATGTTGCCTTCTGGTTGTAGGGAGCAGTTAGTTCTGTTCTTGCTTCCAGTACTTTCCAGTCCTGGAGACAGAAGCTCAGATGAGTAAAATGACAGTCTTGTTTACCAAGGTCACAGGCCTGCTCAGCAAACAGTGCCACAACAGCAAATGGGGCAGGCTTTGTCCTTTCACATTTCGGAGGATATTAAATAAAGGCCAGCCCATACACATGGAGATCTAAAATCAACTATAGGTAAAATGATTTCTTTCTGGAAACTGTAGAGTTGTTTTTCAAATATATTTTGTACTATGTTGGTCTGTGTCTTCCTATAAAACTTACTGCAGTATTTATTAGTGAAACACAATTTAATATTAAAATGATAATAAAATACAAGGGTAAAAAAAAATCACCCTGGATTCATCCTGAAACAATAATAAATTTTAAAAAGATGAAGAACTTATAAAAGTTAGAAAAAAGAACAAGAATTTCTGAAACATGAGCAATATGAAATTCTGGCCATTTGGGCAAAAAAGAGGGCATGCTCAAGGATTTCATTTTGATTGTACTCAAAACTAAATTTTGCTCCATTTCTTTCAACAAAAAATATGGAACACATTTATAGTTATTCACATACTTGACCACTTTACTCCTCTGTTTAAAATACTCTGGATCCTGCCTGGTGTAGCTCAGTGGACTGAGTGCGGACTGTGAACCAAAGGGTCGCTGGTTCGATTCCTAGTCAGGGCACATGCCTGGGTCACAGACCAGGTTCTTAGTACAGCACATGCAAGAGGCAACCACACATTGATGTTTCTATCCCTCTCTTTCTCTCTCCCTTCCCCGTTCTCTAAAAATAAGTAATAAATAAAATCTTAAAAAAAACCCACTGGTGATTCCATAGTGCCCTCAAAATCAAGCCCAAGTTGTCAGTGCATCAGACATCCCACTTCATGATCAGGCTTCTGTAAGTCCTTGCCCTTACAACACCCCATATGTACAGTTTCCAGTCAGTTGCCCACACATGCCATCTTCTCTCTCACCTCTCATCTTTGTTCATGATGCTTCAATGCTCAAGATAGACAGACCACCCACTTCCTTATTCTTCACATGAAGCACTTACTCATCCTTCAAGTGTTTGTTCCAGAGAGCATTTTCTTACCATCTAACCCCCATGCAAGGCCATGTTAACACCCTTCTCTGTACTTGCACAGCCTCCTCCTACATCTGGCCATCACACTGTTCCTCACACTTACGTAATTATCTATTTATATGTCTGTCATCCTCATGAGGCCGTGAGCTCCAGAAAAGCAAAAGTTGTCTGTATTATCTTTTTTATCTACAATGCCTGGCAAATAGTAGATGCTTACTAAATATTTGTTGAATAAATGAATGAAGTAGCAATTGCTTTTAAAAGGTGCTATTAAACAATGAAGTAAAATGTTGTAAGTGGGTGCAGAGTGAGGGTCCCTTGAAAATAGGAGAAAACTGTTACAGTACAATGAGCAGACAGAGAGGAAATAAAGGCGGGGAGGAGGAGAGAGGTGTCTCTCTGCCCACTAACTCAGCCGTCCTGAGCCTGTCTGGTAATCTTGCCATGTGTTCCAACATCACAGGAAACACTGTGCTAACAGAGGAGGAGGGCAGCCCTTAAAATTCTATGTGCTTTTTCCACTATCTGGGAAGGAAAGCCTTTGAAACTCTGCTTTCATCCCAAGGCCTGAAAGGCTGAATATGGCCCATACTGCCCTAAAAGAAGAAGCCCATTAATACCTTTGGGTATTCACGACCCCCACTCCTGGAAAGTTAGCACTGCCTTTACCTATAAATCAATATGTAACTTCTTCCCCCCTCCCCCATCCCACTAACTACATAAGTCCTCAGGACAAAAGACTCAGGGACTTGGCTCTCTGGCTACCTGGCCAGGCTGCTTGGCCTCAGGCCACGTCGTGGCCTCTGGGCATGTGCATTTGGCCACCTCTTACCTTCGATGCCCTTACTCTGCTTCACCCTGAACCTATGCCTTTCAGCCCCCCACCCCCACCTGAACTAGGCCTGTTCTCTTCCATGAGAACAGAAGGATCACCAATAAACCCTGCTTACATGCTAATTGACTCCCTGGTCTCTAATTCTTTACTGCACTGGCAAGATGAACTGAGTTTCTGGGAGTTTCTCCCTTAAGAAAATCCTGCACAACCCTTGGTTGAGGGGCCGAATATGAGGTCTCATAGGAAGTTCTGGGCTGAGCATTTAAAATGAGGGCGGGCTGGAAGATGGAGGTGCAGGTAGAAACCCTTCGCTTCCTCGCACAACCGAAAGGAGGATAACAACCAATCTAAAATCAATAAGAAAAAAAAGAAGTGCCAGAAAATCAAACTGCATGGAACTCTGACAACCAAGAAATTAAAGAAAAGTCAACTAGAACAACCAGACCAGTAAAACCTGCAGCGAGGAAACAGACTGCACAGGCGGGGCTGGCTGAAGGCAAAAATGAGCTGAGACTCAGAGCTGACCGTGGACTACAGTGGTTGCCACAGTGGGAGAAACTCCCAGTCTCACATGAAAGTTTGTTGGAAAGTGGGCTAGAGCTGAGCAGGTAAGCTGCATTGTTCCCTCTCTGGCCCCTCCCCCACAGGCAGCACTACAGCACCGCAAGGAGGGTTGTCCTGCTGTAATACCTAAGGCCCCGCCCCCTTATAACTGAACAGGTGAGCCCAGACAAAGAAATACCACCCAAATGAAAGAACAGAGCAAAACTTCAGAAAGAGAGCTAAGCAATGAGGAGATAACCAACCTATCTGATGGAGAATTTAAAGTCCTGGTAATCAAAATGTTCACAGATCTGATTCAGCTGGTCAAAAAATGAAAAAAAAAAAAAAACCGAATGAAAGATACCCAAAATGAAATAAAGCAAAATATCCAGGGAACCAACAGTGACAGGAAGGAAACCAGGACTCAAAGCAATGATTTGGAACAAAAGGGAAAAATAAGCATCCAACAGGAACAGAGTGAAGAAACAAGAATTCAAAAAAGTGAAGAGAAACATACGAATCTCTGGGACAGCCTGAAACATTCCAATATCCGAATTATAGGGGTGCCAGAAGGAGAAGAATAGCTCCAAGAAATCAAAAACTTACTTGAACAAATAATGAAAGAAAACTTCCCTAATCTGGTGAAGGAAACAGATTTCCAGGAAGTCTAGGAAGCCCAGAGAGTCCCAAAGAAGTTGGACCCAAGGAGGAGCACACCAAGGCACATCATCATTAAGTTACCCAAGATTAAAGATAGAGAATCCTAAAAGCAGCAAGAGATAAGGAGACAGTTACCTACAAAGCAGTGACCATTAAGACTATCAGCTGATTTCTCCAAAGAAACCTTGCAAGCAAGAAGGGGCTGGAAAGAAGTATTCCAAGTCATAAAAGGCAAGGACCTACCTCCAAGATGACTCTATCCAGCAAAGCTTTCATTTAGAATGGAAGGGCAGATAAAGTGCTTCCCAGATAAGGTCAAGTTAAAGGAGTTCATCATCACCAAGCCATTATTATATAAAATGTTAAAGGGACTTATCTAAGAAAAAGAAGATAAAAAATAGAAACAATAAAATGACAACAAACTCAACAAATGAACCTAAAAATAAAGAAAAACAATGAAAACAAAAACTAAGCAAACAACCAGAACAGGAACAGAATCAGAGAAATGGACATCACACAGAGGGAGTTCAGTGGGGAGGGGGAAGGTAGGAATGGGGGGGAAAGGTACAGGGAAGAAAAAGCATAATTAGTAGGTATAAAATAGATGGGGAAAGATAAAAAATGGTATAGGAAATAGAAGACTCAAAGAATTTATATGTATAACCCATGCATATGACCTAAGGAGAGGGGGATGCTGGAGGGTTGGAGGGGTGATAAAGGGGGGAAAATTGGGAAAACTGTAATAGTATAATCAATAAAAAATACTTAAAAATAAAAAAAAAATAGAGACTTCCGGCAAGATGGAGGAATAGGTGGACGCACTGTACCTCCTCGCACAACCAAGATTAGAACAACAATAAATTATGGTCAGCATAACACATAGAACTGATAGAGGATTTATCTGAATGGAAGTCGGACAGCCAAGAAGTTGAAGTAGACCTGTACATCCAGACCGGTAGGAGACGACAAGCCGAGCGGGCGCGGGGCTGGCGTGGGTCGGCGGCACGCGGAGGTCGGGGAAAGTTTGGCGCGGAATCGGCGCCACAGCCATCCGGGGCGCAAGAACGCAGCGGTGATCCCTGAGTACGCAAGCTGCGGCTGCCGGACCCAGTGGGGCAGCGATTGTGCACCAGGGCAGAGCTCGCAGCCCAGGAGCCCGGGGAAGGGTCTGGGCCCAGGAGAACGGAACTGCCGCCATTGATTCCCTCCCGTCCCCGCTCCCACCCCCACCCCCACATATAACGTCACAATCTAGCGACTGGGGCGCCCAGCCCCGGTGAACACCTAAGGCTCCGCCCCCCACCGTAACAAGAGCGACCAGACCGAAAAAAAAATAGGAGAGACAGGGAAAGACATAAGACATGTGTACAACAGAGCAGATCAGTCCCCCAGGACTCATCCTTTTGAGAGACCAAGAAATAGCCAATCTATCAGATGCACAGTTCAAAACGCTGGTGATCAGAAAGCTCACGGAATTGGTTGATTTTGGGCGCAATTTAGATGAAAGGATGCAGGTTACCATAAAAGAGATGCAGGAAGATACGCGGAGGAGAGCCAATAGAGAAAGGAAGGAATCTGAGACTCAAAACAATACAGTGGACCAGAAGGAAGATAGAATCAACCAAGCAGGAAAGCATGATGAAATAAGAATTCAAAAAATCGAGGAGAGCCTTGGGAGCATCCAGGACACCTTTAAACGTTCCAACATCCGAATTATAGGGGTACCAGAAGGGGAGGAGCAACAAGTGGAAAAGTTATTTGAACAAATAATAAAGGAGAACTTCCCCAATCTGGCAAAGGGAACAGTCTTCCAAGAAATCCAAGAAGTTCAGAGAGCCCCAAAGAAGTTGGACCCAAGAAGAAACACACCAAGGCACATCATAATTACATTAGCCAATGTAAAAACGAAGGAGAGAATCCTAGAAGCAGCAAGAGATAAGGGGACAGTAACCTACAAAGGAGTTCCCATCAGACTGTCAGCTGATTTCTCCAAAGAGACCTTACAGGCAAGAAGGGGCTGGAAAGAAATATTCCAAGTCATGAAAGACAAGGACCTACATCCCAGATTGCTCTATCCAGCAAAGCTTTCATTTAGAATGGAAGGGAAGATAAAGTGCTTTTCAGATAAGGTCAAATTAAAGGAGTTCATCATCACCAAGTCCTTATTTTATGAAATGTTAAAGGGACTTATCTAAGAAAAGAAGATAAAGAAAAGACATGTACAGTAAAAGGACAGCAAACTCACAATTATTAACAACCACACCTAAAGCAAAACCAAAAGAAACTAAGCAAACAACTAGAACAGGAACAGAACCACAGAAATGGAGGGCACATGGAGAGCTAGCAGCAGCGGGTGGGAGGAGGAGAGAGGGGGAAAAGGTACAGAGAATAAGTAGCATAGGTTGTAGGTTGAAAATAGATAGGAGGAGGGCAAGAATAGTATGGGAAAGGTAGAAGCTAAAGAACTCATAAGAATGACACATGGACGTGAACTAAAGGGGGGGAACGTGGGTGGGAGAGGGGGTACAGGGTGGAGGCGAGGGAAGGGGGGAAATGGGACAAATGTAATAGCATAATCAATAAAATATATTAAAAAAATAAAATAAAATGAGGGCGGCTGTTAAGAGTCAAGGTCTGCCAAGAGTAAGGGGGAAGCCACATCATTTGGAGTAAGGGGGATCTGCCACGAGATCTGGAATTGAGAGGGAAAGAGTCTGTGACAGAGAGAAGAGGTCTGGAGTGAGTGAGAGAGACATGGGGGTGCACCACGAGGTCTGGTGTGTAAGGGGAAGCCATGGGGTCTGGAATACAAGACCCACTGGCAAGCCTGCTAGGAGAAGACAGTAGCAGAGCTGATGGAGCTGTGTGCGGGGACCTGCCTAACCAAGCACAGATTCGTGAGAGATGCCTGGAGCTGAACTGTGACTGGGAGTGTTGAGCTACAGACTTCTGCCTCTCTGAAGGATGTATGGAGAAGCTACTCTCTTGGGACATGTTCTTCCCTGGACTGCACCATGATCCAGTGTAACATGGCACATGTTCCCCCTGAACTACTGCATGGAGGCTGAGAACAGTGCACCCCAGATCCTGAAGGAGAGAGCTGCTTCGAGAGAATGGGGACTCTGAAACCCACAGAAGCACATTCCAGAGGGGATGGAGACATGTTTGTGCAGTCGGCTTAAGAACAGATAAGAATGTGGAGAACTTCTGGGCATGCTTTTGGCTTATAGCCTGGTGGGGAGCAAGGCAAGTACTGGGTCTTGTGGGGGAGCAGGGCTCTGAGCGGTAGTGCTGTCAGCAACCCCAAAGGCTGGAACCCTCTTAATAAAAACCTGTTTAAGGTGCCACATGGCCAAGCCCCATTTTGCTCAGTTACAATGCATCAGAGGGCAGTGGCTTCCTCATAATTGGGGTATCCAAGCAGATCATCATCTAGCAGTCTGGAAGGTTGTTGCCATACTACATATTTCAAGTAAGTATTAAGAAAGGTAAGTTCCGAGGTCTTTTCCAAGTCTAACTTTGTAACTGAGCAGAAACTTTATTTCTTTAATGAAAGGACAAAGCCAGCATTATTTGCTATTATGGCACCATTTGCCTGGCGGGGCTATGACCTTCTTAAACATGACTGCCATTTTACTCTTCGGAGCTTGTCCCCAGGACTGGAAATGACTAGAAAACAAGAACAGAACTAACTGCTCCCTACAGCCACAGGCAGAAGATAACATTAGAACAAACTGCAGCCTCCTGTGATGACACCCCAACTGCTCAGAGGACACACAACAGCAACCTCACCTTTTTAATCCAATTATAATCCAATAAAAGCTCAAAGCCCCCATCCCTCAACTCTGGTGTATCTTTCCATACCTTGCCCCTTTACCTCCTTGGAAAGTGAATAGAAATTGCACTGTGCATTTTCTTCTCTTTGTGAATTCTTTCATAGCCCGCATCACTGACCATCCTACCATTTAGTATGATCTTTTCTCCCCCTTTCCTTCTGATTTAAACTGGCCTCACCCATCACCCTAACTCACCCACCTCCTTCTCCCTTACATGTCCACTCTCTTAAATATTAACCCGCAGGACAACGAGGCCCTGGTCAACATCACACAATCTTAGGATCAAATCCTCAGGTCCACTGACCACAGAAACAGTTTCAGTCAAACTAAATATGTAAGTCTCAGTAGTGTTTCAGCTCCAGACCCAGAAAAGCAAAACAACCTCACTGACCACAGCCATGGCTGACATCAAGATCAGATACAATAACCTACTACCCCCTACCGTAGTGCTGACCAATCAGTAGAGACCACAAGCCTAACTCCACCATAACTAATGATTTTTCTCCTATATAACCCATCCTCTGGAAGCATAAGTGAGGCAGGTCTTGACTCCAGGTGTGGAGTCATTTCTTTAAAAATAAACATTTACAGCCCTGGCTGGTGTAGCTCAGTGGATTGAGCGCAGGCTGAGAACCAAAGTGTCGCAGGTTCAATTCCCAGTCAGAGTACATGCCTGGGTTGCAGGCCATGACCCCCAGCAACCGCACATTGATGTTTCTCTCTCTCTCTCTCTCTCTCTCCCCCCCTCCCTCCCTCCCTTCCCTCTCTAAAAATAAATAAATAAAATCTTAAAAAAATAAAAAAATAAACATTTACATTTTTGGCTGGAAAGTCCTATTAGCATTTGATAGGGCTAGGTTTTGTTTTTTTTTTTTTTTGACTGGGCTTTGATATACACAGGTGAATGAACCCCTTTACCTGGGTACCAAGTTGAAGCAAAGTAAATCTCTGTAATGCCAAATTTTTTAAAAAATAGTTCTCACACTTCATTTAAATCTATCATGGTTGAACTCAAAGGTATGGTCAATTTATAACTAATACAGACCCCCGCTATTAGCTAGACACCCTCATGTGGGGTCAATACATGGCTATTCCACCACCGGTGATAAGGACTGGCCAGGGGCCCCTGGGCGAAGGAATGTGTACTGCTTGGAAGTGGATTGTAACTCTGACCTTATCTTCTTTTGGGAGCAGATTCTTGTCCTGTGATTGCTTCTTGTACCTTTTCCTTCTGCACACGCACACTGATGTAAGGTAGATCCTTGCCCCATGCAGGTTTGTGCAACCTGGACCAGCGCTGCCTTTGTCTGGGAGCCCTTATAATGAGCCTCGGGCTGGAGGAGGTGTGTCTCTCTTGCACGAACCCACCGTCGTCAGTGTGCTCCCCTGTAATTGAGTAATAAACAGCATGTCTACACATGATAATCCACTGGGCGGGGGTTTCAGACTATCACAAATACTTAAGCAGCTCCCTGGTTTGGAGCTCCTGCGCTACACCTTGCATACATTATCTCATTTCATCCTATTATGTGAGGAACATGTTGTCAACTTCATCCTACAGATCAGGAAATTGAAACTCAGCAAGGTCGTAGTCGCAGAGTCAAGACTCAAATTCTGATCTGTTTGACTCCGAGTTCAGGGTCCTCTTCATTACATTCTACTTAAAGGATCTCACTTGGTGCCGAGATTGTAGAGAAAGTTGCATGAACTTCATGTAGAAGATCAGGCAGGTGTCAAGAAAGGTAACCTAAAGGAAAGTTGACTACAGGAGCCCAAATGTTTGGTGCCCTCCCATTGCACAGCTTTCTGGTGACCTCTTTACGTTTTCCTTTTACCCTCAGATTGGTCCTTGGCATCTTTAATAACTTAAATGAAGTCATCCACTACTAAAACACAAATGAACTCATTACTGTTAATATTAATTAGTGCCAATGTTCAAATAATTCATTAAGCCTGCTTTGCAATTTGAGAGACTGCTGTAAGGATCACTGAAAAATAAAATGGAAAGGTCTAAATGGAAAATGTTAGTTGTTTTTGATGAATCTGGCTATATTTTGGGTGTTCTCTGTGGGGTTCTGGGGAAACTTCTGTAGGCAAAATGTATCACAAATTATGTGTGTGCTACTTCAGAAATTAATCATGAGAACTATGAATACTGCAATGTTGAGAATTTCAACTCTCTGAGCAATATTTCATCTTCACTCACAAATATATGAAGAAAACAAGTTGATATTAAAATTTTCTTTTTTTAACATATGGCATTGGAACACTACTTTATTAATTTTTTTTACAAAAGAAAATGTCTTAATTCTCACTCAACTTTTTCTCCAACATCAGCCATGAAAATGAATTACAAGGAAAATATAGTTGCACATTTTGTTGAACATTTTTCCTTTTTCACATCTCTTTCCCTTTGGCCACGAAGTGAAAGATCAAGTAATAACGGAGAAATGTAAATGTCTGTCCATCTAGAGCATTTAGATTTTTATAGATCATCTTCATCAAAAATTCAAAGCTTGGCGTTCTACTTGAAACATTTATCTCAAACTCAAAACTTTATAAAATTAATTTTATATCTCTCAAAATAGTTATAGCATGGTTATTAATGTGTATTGAAAGAAAAAACGTCTGTGAAGGACAACTCATAAGATGATGTATTCAGTGACAAAAAATGTTACTAGCAGAATTGTGTTGGATGAAAGAGGTTGAAGGGGAACAGAATTTTTCATCCTCAATATGCCTCTCTGGCATATTGGTTATTGTAACTTGTTACTTTTAAAAAATAGCAGACACAGGTGAAGTTTGCAAAACTGAGATGTTACTCTTTTGTGAGGGACATTGCCATATATAAGGGAAATCTCCTGTTGTAAGGGTGTCTCCCTGTCTGTACAGGAAGAGTAAGATGACTCTAAATCTCTAGAAAATATTATCAGTGGAGAACAGTTGATGATTTAAATGACAAAACTGCAGTAAAAACCTTATAGTTGTTTACCGCATTGTTTCTGAAAACCTCCCATAATTGCCGCTTCCCCTTCCAACATCTTTCTTTGGTCCTTAGCTAAGACCATAATTAAAGTGGTGGCCTAGAGCATTTTGAAGACTTTCTCAGTTTTCTTGGGTCTCTCCCTTGTATACAGGAGGTATTCATGTTGTTAAACTTTTGTTTGTTTTTCTCCTATTAATCTGTCTTTTATTATAAGGGGTCTCACAAGAACTAGAAGGGTAGAGGTAAAATTATTATTTTAAAGACATTATTTATTTATTTTTAGAGATAGGGGAAAGGAGGAAGAAAGAGAGAGAGAGAGAGAAACATCAATACGTGGTTGCCTGTTACACACCCCCTACCCGGGGCCTGGCCTGCAACCCAGGCATGTGCCCTGCAGGGAATTGAACCAGCAACCTTTTGGTTCCCAGGCTCAATCCGCTGAGCCATACCAGCCAGGGTGTATTTTCTCTGTTCAACACAGCCTCAGTTTTTCAAGTGTAAAGTGGGAACATGATGTCGCCTACTTAAACAGTTGTTATATGGACTAAATGAGATAATGAAGCATTTAGCTTAATGCCTTAGCTTGCAATGAATGCTGAGGAAATGCTAAAGTGGATGAATAAATGAATGCATGTGTGAGGACTACATACCAGGCAGAGGACTAAGAAGGTGCCTTTGATCAGTGACAATGTAGTCTGGGAGACAGAAAGGCACATGCTGCAAATGAAAGCCAACCCTATGACAAATTCCTCACCAAGAACTTATTAGATGGTAAGAACTGCAGAATAACCAAGAACTAAACCAGGTTGGATGGTACAACATGGTAATCTACGTAGACCACTGACCTTGCAAAGATCAGTAGGGACTTCTTTGTTTACCAGACTATAAAGTGAAATTATGTTTTTCACTGTCTTCAGTGAAACATGAGGAAATTAGCCCACTTTTGTTTCCCCTCTTTACTCCTAGTTTTGTTAGCAATCTGAGGTTTAAATGCACATTACAGTTATAAAACTTTGGCAAATTTATTTTTATAAAATTACTACTACTTTCATTGTCAAGTTCTGTTTTTTGACATTTGCAAATAAATTTTATCATATTTATAATTCTTCTAACATCATTCTATATTTAATTGGATTCATAGCTTACTGCTAGTACTTGAAATCAATTTTCTTACACATATTTTAATTTTGTTCCATCTCTCAGTAATACTGAGTATTAAAATGTTTTTTCTAAGATACGAATTTGAGTGGCATACTTTCTAATATTGTTCTTGCCTTCATAATTTGAATAATGAATTAAGTTTAAAATACTTTGATCAAAACATTTTCTCCATAAAATTGGTTTTTAATTTTTCTATGAATTCCCATTGAAAAACTATATTTATTACTTTAATGTTTAAAATATATAAATTTGAATAATAACTGAAACTTGTTTAGATAACATAGGGTTCCTTTTTTAACACTCTGGTATGAAGAAGCTTCCCTCATCCTAGGAGTGTCTGAAAATTTAACACTCAAACATGCTCAGATTAGCAGAATGTTCTATCATACTTTCACTGCCCCATGGCCCTTCTTACTTCATATGGCAAGAACCTTCTACATCCTTACTTTTACCCGAAATCCAACCTTGTGTTTGTCATCTAATCCTACAAGCCTGATCAAGATATACTTGAAAGGGTAGGAGACTCAATTTCCATTATTGTTTCTTAGTACCTTGAAATATGTACATATCAAACATTTGTTTTCCTATATGTAGTATTGAAGAAGAAGCCCTGGTTGGTGTGCCTCAGTGGATTGAGCACCGGCCTGCAAACCAAAGGGTTGCCAGTTCGATTCCCAGTATAGAGCACATGCCCGGGTTGCAGGGTAGGGCCCCTCGGTTGGGGGGCACATGAGAGGCAACCACACATTGATGTTTCTGTCCCTGCTTTCTCTCCCTCCTTTCCATTCTCTAAAAATAAATAAATAAAATCTTAAAAAAAAAAATTAATTAAAATAAAAAAGGCAAGGCATCAGCTGGGAAAATATTTATAATACATACATCTAATAAAAATGGTCATCTAGAATATACAAACTATATATACAACTGAATAATACAGAGGTAAACAATTTGATTAAAAACCACACAGTAATTTGTACAATCTTCACAAAGAAGATATATGAGTGGTCAATAAGAACATGAAGTGATATTCAACATCATTAACCAACAGGAAATGTCAATTAAAACCGTAAAAGACACCACTATAGTGCTCACCTCGGCAGTACATACAATAAAATTGGAACGATACAGAGAAGATTAACATGGCCCCTGTACAAGGGTGACATGCACACCCATGAGGCGTTCTACATTCTGTGCAGTGCCCCAGTAGGTGCCTCACAGCCTTTGATTAGCCCAGAAGAAATATGAATCACAGTATAACATGTGGCACTCAATAACAAAACTGTGACTTTTCACTATTAACAGGTGACACCACTATATTCACACTAGAATAGCTAAAATTAACTAGTGATGACAGAAAGCATTGGTGAGAATATGGAAGAACTTGGACTTCTCATGATGGCTAGTGAGATTGCAAAATGGTACACTTTGGAAAACAATTTGGCAGTATCTTATAAAGTTAAACATACACTTACCATATAACCCAATAACTCCACTCCTACGAATACCCTAGAAAAATAAAAACACATCTAGATTAAAAAAAACAAACAAACCTGTCCATGAATGTTCATAGCAGCATTATTCACAATAGTCAAAACCTGGAAACACGCCCAATGTTCTTTAAATGAATACACAAGATGTGGGCCATCTACATAATGCAGTACTGTTCAACAATACTAAGGAACTGAATTACTAGCTCACACACAACATGGATAAATCTAAAAGGCACAATCTTGAACAAAAGAACACATACGCATAGTCCATATTGTCTGATTTTCTTTATATGACATTCTGGAAAAGTTCAATCTAACCTATGAAGACACAAAGCAGACTGGTAGGTCTTGAACACTGGGGAGAAATAACTGATTTCAAAGGGGCAGGATAAAATTTTTGCAGGTTATGGAGATATTTTATATGTTTATTACAGCAGTGGTTGCATGCGTTTGTCAGAACTCACTAAACTGCGCCCTTGCAATGGGTACATTTTATTATATATAAGTTATAATGCAAAAAATTTGACATGAAATTAAAATAGGAAAATACTAGCTTACAAATAAGACAGAATGTGTGATTATAAGCATACTTAGTCTGGCATATATTTTACCAGCAGCCAACAATGGGTCAAAAAAATCTTTATTTGTGGAAATAAATGAACAAGTAGACTATACAATAGAGGCTAAATCTGTGATGCAGCAGCAGACAAACCTTTCTGTTCATACAGTACTACCACTTCAGTCTGTACCTCTCTGTCACGTTCCCAAATGGCTTTAACAAGTTGCACAAACTCAAATCAGCATGAGATCAGCATCCAGCAACCCTGTCCCTCCTCCAGATCCCTGGGCTGGCACACAGTGCACATTCATCAAATGGTCCAGAATGCCTCACTTGCCAAATACCTGAAAAGGAGCTTCTGAAGAATCGTGAGATAGGCTGTGCATCTTTTAAGATACTAGAAAGTAAAGTGTTGGGCAATTGAGCAATTTTATTTAGCTCAGGAGGAGTTACAGATATATGCCTAATAACGCAGTTAATAAACTGCAGTAAGAAAAACATAGAACTACTAAAATAGCTGTATATTTCAATGTTTTCCAACTTTGTTTGGTTTGTTTCCCACTTTCATTAATTCCTATTTTGACTCCACATGCTGGACAATATTTGAGTAAAACAGAATCTATAAAAAGTACTTGCTGAATGTTCCAAGTCTTCTCACTGCATTTTCTTTAACAGTGCGGCAATTGCACGAATTGGAGGTTGCTTCTTATGCAGTAAACAAAGATTATTTTCATGAAATTAGTTAAGAGTGGTAGTAAACTTTGACCTTTGGGGTAGAAACCCAGAGCTATGGAAAACAATTTATTTATTTTTTAAAGATTTTATTTATTTATTTTTTAGAGAGGGAAGGGAGGTAGAAAGAGAGAGAGAAGGAAACATCAATGTGCGGTTGCTGGGGGCCATGGCCTGCAACCCAGGCATGTGCCCTGGCTGGGATTCGAACCTGCGACACTTTGGTTCGCAGCCCGCACTCAATCCACTGAGCTACGCCAGCCAGGGCGAAAACAATTTATTTTGTTTCCTTAAAAAGTAATGGGGAGGTCACAGTTGAAAATATCCCCAGCCTACACCAAAATGGGAATTAAGTTCTAACTGCTAGAAAGATCTGCCTATGCTTCCTAATTAGTGCTCAGCCTCCACCCCTTCCCCATCCCTTGATTCAGTAAGCAGCATTCTTTGGAGAGCCCTATCTCATTCTGATTGGCCTGGTTGTTAGGAATTTCACTGCCAAAGGCAAGTTTCAAGAGCTTGAGTTAACCCAGGCAAGTCTTTCTGTGCACACGGGATAAGATTTCCTTATGAAGGGGAAACACAAGAAACACACAACAGCAGCTACCACTGCCAAACCCCAGTGACCCCAGAAGTTCTGAAAACAGTCAACTCACATTCTAGGCTTAAAAATTCAGAATCTCACACTTTTCTATGCTGTCTAGGCAACATTCATGATTTTATATGGAGTATTATACCATTTTGTGTGTTAGAAAAATGTGGCAAAGGCCTTGGCCAGTGTGGTTCAGTTGGTTCTGTCCCATGCACCAGAAGGTTCGGGCATATACCTACGCTGCGGGTTCAATCCACGTTGGGGTGAGTGTGGGAGGCAGCCAATTGATGTTTCTTTCTCACACAGATGGTTCTCTCTCTCTAAAATCAATAAACATATTTTTTAAAGAAGAAAAGAAAAGTGTGGCAAAGAACAATGTAAGTATACAAAACATATTAGTATTGGGTGGCTTTTCATAGGAAAGATGTCTTTGCCTTTAAATTGGGTCTGTTCTTGACCTTTGTTAAGGCCCAGGGTAGAATGCCCCAAAACATTCCCCAAAGGCACATTGGTTATTTTTGAATTAAGGTCAATTAAGAAACTGCCAATGCAAGACCAGTCTCACCTCTCTCTCAGTCCCTCTGAAAGCAGGAGATAAATCCCATGTGTGGCCCTGGCCCGGTTGCTCAGTTGCTTAGAGCATTACTCAGGTCAGGGCACATATAAGAAAGCAACCAACAAATGCATGAATGAATGGAACAAACTGATGCTTCTCTGTCTTTCTTTCTCCTTCACTTCCTCTCTCTCTCTCAAATCAATACATTTAAAACAAAATTTAGGGGAAAGGAAAGAAACTGTGAGCTCCCCGTATAAAAGGTGCCCTCTCTGCCACTGGAGACACCATTAGCACTAGAAGTAAAGAATCCAGAGCCAAAACACCTGTACAAATGAAACTTGTTGCCTCTTTTCTAATTTACAACCCAACTCCAAACTCTGTTTAGATTCCTCACAAATAAATACCAAAATCTTCATTAGATTCCTGTCTAATGAGAACTATGGTTTGTTTGTTTTTTTTGGTCCTATCAGTTTTGCACAAATTTATTGTTTTTTTTTCTCTAAAAAGTATAAAACACTGACTGGTTCATCATTTATCAGAGCATCATTTATGGTTCTCCCATGCACATATAATAAATTGGCTTTTTTCTTCTGTTAACATGGTTTTGTATCAATTTTATTATTCATCTAACCATAAGACTTTAAGAAGGATAGAGGTGGGGGAATTCTTCCTCTCAGCAGCACCTTTTTTTGAAATGATATATTTCTCTAGCATGTTTAAAAAGTATCATTTGAGCTTCAAAACTTAGATTTGCATGAGCTTTTCAGGAAAACATTATGAAATACACTGTCTTAGATTCCTATTGCTGCTGTAATTATAACAAACTTAATTTATTCTCTCACAGTTCTGGAGGTCAGAAGTTGGAAATGCATCTCAATAGGCTAAAATTGACTTGTGAACAGGGCTGCATTCCCTTTCAGAACTCTGAGGAAAAACCCATTTATTTGCCTCATTCAGCTTCTAGAAGCCGTCTGCATTCTTTTTCTCATGACTCCTTCCATCATCAAAGCCAGCAGCGTAGCATCTTCAAATCACTCTCCCTTAACCAGTACTTGCATCCTTACATCTCCTTCTAAAAGCTTCTCACCTTCCTTTTATAAGGATTTTTGTGTACATTCCATCCACCCCAAAAATCCAAGATATTCACCCCATATTAGGATCCTTAATCACACCTGCAAAGTCCTTTGTGCCATGTAAGGTAACATAGGGACAGGTTCCTTGGATTAGGTTGTGGACATCTTTCTAAGACCTTATTCTGCCTACCACACACAGTGGCATATTATTTTCTATGCAGTTAGAAAAAAACATGCTAATAAACTAATTCACAAAGTTATCTGTCCTTGTGCATGGAACTGCAGGGTTGAAACAATTGATAATATTTGTATATGAGCTAGGATTAAAATAATGCTAATGTCAGAGGATAGAAGGCTGAAAGCATTAAGTTCCATTGAATTAAACTTGAATAAACTGAATCCAGTTAGAACTTTGTGACAGAAAAGACATACATACCCTGAGTAATTATGTACTTATTTTGTCAAGCTCTTGCATGGCATTTAGCTCCCATTCCATCTATGTGATAGAGAACAAAGAATAACATGTAGGTAATTCTCTTTTACATGCTTTAGTTGCCCAAATAAATTCCCTAACTGAAAGAATGAATTATTTATTCTTTAATAGCAGAGACTCTAAACATAGCTTTTGGCTATTTGGAGGTCATTTAGGCTTCAAAAATCTGTTCTGTCATTATTGAGCCATAAAACTTAATAGCCCATGAACACTACCTAAATTCAACACCAAAGGCTAAATAAAATAAAACAATGCATTAATTACAGTCTATTATCATCAGCAGTTGGTTAGGGAAAATCTCGTTATATGGAAACTTCAAAATATGGTAAAAAAAAAACCACTTTCATAACAGTAACAGCAAAAACATTTTTTAAATTAAAAAGCCCTATTCTCCCACTCTAACAGCTTACCTGTGTTCACTGTTCTTGCTCTTTTCCAATTCCAATATATGTGCATACCTTGTTTTGACACACCCATAATCGTAATATAGATATAATTTTGCACTTGGATTTTTACAACCTAATTAATGTTTATTTTTTCAGATAACTATGTAATAGTAATAATTTTCATTTTACTGACTATAGTGTATTCCACAGCATAGATGTAACATGGATATAACGGGATTCCAAAAGGGTTCAGAATGAGCCTCCCCAAAATGTGCCACTTTGGAATGTAAATGATTTTGAGTTTAAGAAAAATCAAGCCCTGGCTGGTGTGGCTCAGTGGATTGAGCACCAGCCTGCAAGCCAAAGGGTCACCAGTTCGATTCCCAGTCAGGGCACATGCCTGGGTTGCAAGCCATGTGCCTGGTTGGGGGTCATGTAAGAGGCAACCAATCGATGTTTCTCTCGCACAATGACATTTCTCTCCTTCTCTTTCTCCCTTCCTTCCCCTCTCTCTAAAAGTAAATAAATAAAGTCTTAAAAAAAAAGAAAATCAAGGCACAAAAGACTCAGAAAGAGCTTTCTGCCTCCCTCTTAACTGCATCATATAATTTGGAGGGCTTGGTACAGAAAGAGAACTTTCACCAGTGATAACTACAGACAGTTTGGGCTAAGTGTGGTGGGCTGGGAGGAGCTTGGTAAGGGCTATTTGTCCAAATTCCATTTTCGTGTCCCACTGTCTCTGCATTTGTTTACCAAACATTTACTCTTCCTAGCTTCCTGTAAATTGCTCCCCTCTTTGAAATCACACATCCCCTTCTCCTAAGTTCAAGATGACACATAAGCCTTTTTTTTTTTTTGCCTGTCTGTAGGTCTCATATTCTCATGGAGACCCCTGTATATATGTAATCAAACTTTGTTTTTCTTCTGTTAATCTGTTTTATGTCCACTTAGCTATTAGACCAACCAGAAGAATCTAGAAGGGTAGGGGGAAAAGTTTTCCTTCCTCCCAGTTTTATGAATTGACATTTATGTTTGTTCCATTTTTAACCATTATAAACACTGCTGTAATGAACATTTTTCTGTATATTTTTCTCAGGGAATGAGAGAGAATTGTCTTGGGATAAAGTTTGAAAAATGGAATAGTAGTCATGGAATTTTAAAGCAAATAATGGCAGGTTTTGTTCCTTGTTTGTACACAGAGTAAGTCCCACCAGTGACAGGAACTTTTTTTTTTTTAAGATTTTATTTATTTATTTTTAGAGAAGGAAGAGAGGAAGATAGAGAGAGAGAAACATCAATGTGCGGTTGCTGGGGGTCATGGCCTGCAACCCAGGCATGTACCCTGGCTGGGAATCGAACCTGGGACACTTTGGTTCCCAGCCCGCGCTCAATCCACTGAGCTACACCAGCCAGGGCTGAACTTTTTTTTAATACCAGTACTATCTTTATACCAACATTCCTACCATGACTGAAATAACTTCCCTGAGGATAGACATAAGAGTGAAGAACATACCCAATGAGTACAAAAGTTAAGTTATACACGGATTATTCTTGATAATGTACAGAGGTTTTATATATATAGAAGAATTGTAGAGGAATAAAAAGAACAGTTATTTTAAAAAAAATATTGCTACATGTCAATGGTGCAAGTTATAAAATAATGTATGCAACCCATATAATGTTTTATACTAAACTGTATGTTAAATATTTAACTTAATAATTATTGCTCTTTTTGTGAGCCTTAATTCTTAAAGAATAGGCCATTAAAGTTCTATTTTTGTTTTATAAACTACAAAGTCTGAGAGGTAATAGGGTCACATTAGAATTTTCAAAGTACATATATTGTAATGTCAGCAATAGAGTGTGAGGCAAGAGGTAGATTTGGTTTTATCAGGTGATTGAATGAAGGCAATTCTAATACATTCTTCAGGCTGCTTGCCATTTTACTCTTAATTCCAGTGTACAAAGAAGAACGACATTTTGTGAAGACTAGCAGTAAAATACTTAACAAAGGAAATGAGCCATGTGTTAAAAGGTGTAAGGAATATGGAAAATTTTGAGATAAATTGAGACCTTTTCCAGCTTATTTTCTTTTCATTATGTACCTGCACAATGTTTACCTAAGAAATTTGCAATCATATGCAATTTGACTTTTAAGTAGGCAATATGACCAAAATATACCAAGCATTAAAAAAAAGTATGTGCTCTGACTGGGGTTGGGTGTTGTCCTGCAAACCGAAAGGCCACCGGTTTGATTCCCAGTGAAGGCACATGCCTGGGTTGTGGGCCAGCTCCCTGGCTTGGGGGCAAGCAAGAGGCAGCTGATCGATGCTTCTCTGTCACATCAATGTTTCTCTCCCTCTGTTTCTCCCCCATTTCCCCACTCTCTCTAAAAAAAAAAAAAAAGTGTGCCCTGGCTGATGTGACTTAGTGGACTGAGTGCCAGCCTGCGAACCAAAGGGTCCCTGGTTCAATTCCCAGTCAGGGCACATGCCTGGATTGTGGGCCAGGTCCCCAGTTGGGGGCATGTGAGAAGCAACCACACATTGGTGTTTCTCTCCCTCTCTTGCTCATATTGGTCATATTGCCTACTTAATACTCCCTTCACCTCTGTCTAAAAATAAATAAATAACATCTTTTTTAAAAAGTGAAAAAATGTATATGTCTGTTCAATAGTGTGAGAGAAGTCAGAGTTCACGCTGATGAGGACTGTTGGCTACCCTTATGTAAGAGAGTATCTTTCAGTGGGGTAGCCGCTCCTGACCGTGAAGAGTAAATCCACAAGAGAGTTCTTGATGTGGCAACCTTTGCTTAATATAAGAAAATACTGATATATTCAAAATTTAAAATGTACTGGCTTAAGTTTCCATTATCTAGCACTGAGAATAAAAGGGACAAACCAGAATCTCTGCTGCAGAGCTACTGAAATAATAAAAATGATCACTTTCCTAAAAGGAGAATATTTAGGATTTGAGGAACTACTACTAACTTGTAGACAATAGAGAACTTACACCATGTTGCATAATTAGTCTCAGTGAGTAATGCTAGGCTTTGTTTCAGAAAATAATCTGTTAAAGGAAATTCATTTTATAAGACTTGTTAATTTGCTCATATTTTGAACACATAACTTTTCATTCACTCATTCTCACATTCATTCCATCATTCATAGTATTAAGTGCCAGAAACTATAGATATATCAGTGAGCAGAAGAGACACAAAATTCATGCTCTACAGAGCTTATATTCTTTTTTTGTTTTTTTGTTTAGATTTTATTTATTCATTTTTAGAGAGAGGGGAAGGGAGGCAGAAAGAGAGGGAAAGAAACATCAATGTGTGGTTGCCTCTCATGTGTCCCCTGCTGGGGGACCTAACCTGCAACCCAGGTATATACTCTGACTGGGAATCGAACCGACAACCCTTTGGTTCACAGCCTGCACTCAATCCACTGAGCTATACCAGCCAGGGCAGAGCTTATATTCTAACAGATAATTTTTTATGGCACATATATTTTTCCCTGTACAAAACATCAAAAGGGGCCATTATCCTTGGTAAAACAGGAAAAAACAACACGGTGGTATAACAGTGAAATGGAGTTGCAGGGACTTGTTCTAGAATTACAAGGAAAAGTATAACAGCAATATATTTCAATGAGTACTGGATAGGAAAAGAGATAATGCACACTCACTAAGGTGTTAGAATTTACACCAGGTTTGCTTTTTAAAATGTCTGAATGAAGTTTGATATGCAACTCACCTTTCTGCTCTGGGTGGGCTCAACCTGAAGAACAAGACTTTGCATGCCCCGCTTTACCACCAGATCCTTTTCAATCTTTGGTGCCTCCTAACAATAGCACTGGCTGCCACACACAAAAAAAGGCAGTAGCCAATAGGTAGTTTTACTCACATCTGTTTTATTTTCATATCTCTTAGATCCCCAGGCTATGTTGCTTGGAGGAAGAATGAAGAATGAATACAGGGCTGCACTACCAACTGTATCTTGTATCAGGTTTCCTCTGAAAGAGAGAAATTGGGACAATCCCAGGATTTCAGAAACGTATCATTGATCTCCAACAAGTTGAAGAATTGACAGCAGCGGGAAAACTTCCTTCAGAGACTGAAACCTGTAGTCAGCCTAAATGAGAGACATGAAGTGATTAACTCACCTTGGCAGAGGTAGGCGACCTCATTTGGGGCGAGGAGTTTAAAGCAATAAATGCTTTGTATATAGGCTACAAAGGAAGCCAATTACTTTTCATATATATATGTATTTGTAAAGATTTTCTTTATTAATTTTATAGAGAGGGGAAGGGAGAGAGACAAAAAGGGAAAGAAACATCGATGTAAGAGAGAAACATTAATCAAGTGCCACCTGTACGTACACCAACTGGGACTGAACCCCCAACCCAGGCATGTGTCCTGACTGGGAATCAAACCAGAGACCTTTGGCTTTGTGCAATGACATCCAACCATCTGAGCCACAGTAATCAGGGCACTTTTCATATATTTTTAAATGTACTTTCTTACTGCCAACATAATCCAAATGCAGTATTTGGCCATGTATAATGTGCATCCATGTTTTTGGCCCAAACTTTCAGGAAAGAAAGTCTTTTGTTTTAATTTTTTAATTCAACTATTTATTTATTTATATTTAGAAACAAAACCAATTATTGTATTTGAGGGTATTATGTTGCATATGGAAATCATTATTGTTTTCTAGAGTTACACTTTTAATGCATAAGCATAAATAAAAGAATTAAAAACATTTATGAAGATATGGAATTAGTACTACCCATGTATAATGGCATCCTTATTTTTCCCTTAAAACTTTGGGCAAAAAAGTGCATGTTATACATGGCAAAATATGGTAACTTAAATATCTTCACCTGCCCATGCTTCAAAGAGTAAATGTAACACTAGACATATTTCATTGTCTTTAAAGAAATACTTTGTAACAATTAAGCTCATCATATTTGAGTAATTTCTTTTAATTCACAATTAAAATAACTATTCAAAATATTGTAGTCAAGAGTACCAGACTGAGGGAGGTTAGTAAGAATGTAGGAAATTCCTTAGCCAGTGTAATGGGGAAACTGAGACAGATAGCTGAACAAACAGCAAAGCAATTTACAGCTGGCTAATAAATCACAAGATCTTAACCTCCCTAACCAAGGACACTTAAGAGCGAACCTGTCTCCAAAGGCCCTTCTTTTGTCTCTGTAACTTCTTACCAGAGTCCATGCAGCCCAGCTGGCTCACTTCTTCTGCCCCTGTGACCTTCTAAAAAGCCAAGGCACCTCCACCTAGGCTCACTCCTGTTGTTGTGATGTTGCCTCTTCTATCTTAAGCCCTTCTTTTGTTTCCCTGTTCCCTCCTACAATAAATGCTCTCTTAAAGCCACCTGGACTCATGCCGTGAAATCTTTTCCTACATGGAGTCAAGAGCCTACACACTGCAGACTGTACCAGGGCAGACCATCTTGGCCCATTTCCAGTGCCTTTCTCATGACACGACTACTAAAAATCAGAGTTCCGGCCAACATGGAGGCATAGGTAGAAACCCTTCGTTTCCTCCCAAAACCAAAAGGAGGATAACAACCAATCTAAACATCAATAAACAACCCAAATCGCCAGAAAATCAAACTGCATGGAACTTTGACGACCAAGGAAATAAAGAAAAAATCAACCAGAACAACCAGACTGGTAGGGTGGACCGCACAGGCCAACTCAGAAAGACGGGGCGAGGCAGCTGAAGGGTGGGGCTGACTGCTGAGCTCAGCAGAGCTGTGCTGGAGGGACTGACTGAAGGGGAACACTGAGACTCAGAGCTGACTGTGGCTGGGGTTGCTGTGGTGAAAGATACTTCCAGTCTGACGGAAGAGTCTGTTGGAAAGTGCGCTGGAGACAAGCAGGCAAGCCACACTGTTCCCTCTCTGGCCCCTCCTACACAGGCAGTGCAGCAAAGAGGGTTGCCCTGCCAGGGTGAATACCTAAGGCCCTGCCCCCTTATAACCCATCAGCTGCGCCAAGACAAAGAAATATGGCCCAAATGAAAGAACATAGCAAAACCTCGGAAAGAGAACTAAGCGATGAGGAGATTGCCAACCTATCTAATGGAGAATTTAAAGCCCTGGTAATCAAAATGCTCACAGAACTGATTGAGCTTGGTCCAAAAATGAAAGAACAAATGAAAGATACCCGAAATGAAATAGAGCAAAATATTCAGGGAACTAACAGTGACAAGAAGGAAACCAGGATTCAAAGCAACAATTTTGAACAAAAGAGAAAAATAAGCATCCAGCTGGATCAGAATGAAGAAACAAGAATCCAGAAAAATGAAGAGAGGCTGAGGATTCTCTGGGACAACCTGAAACATTCCAATATCTGAATTATAGGGGTACCAGAAGGAGAAGAATAGCCCCAAGAAATCAAAAACTTATTTGAACAAATAATGAAAGAAAACTTCCCCAATCTGGTGAAGGAAATAGATTTCCAGGAAGTCCAGGAAGCCCAAAGAGTCCCAAAGAAGTTGAACCCAAGGAGGAGCACACCAAGGCACATCATCATTAAGTTACTCAAAATTAAAGACAAAGAAAATCCGAAAAGCAGCAAGAGATAAGGAGACAGTTACCTACAAAGGAGTGACCATTAGACTATCATTTGATTTCTCCAAAGAAACCTTGCAAGCAAGAAGGGGCTGGAAAGAAGTATTCCAAGTCATAAATGGCAAGGACCTACATCCAAGATGACTCTATCCAGCAAAGCTTTCATTTAGAATGGAAGGGCAGATAAAGTGCTTCCCAGATAAGGTCAAGCTAAAGGAGTTCATCATCACCAAGCCATTATTATATGAAACGTTAAAGGGACTTATATAAGAAAAAGATAAAAAATAGGAATAAAATGACAACAAACTCACAACTATCAACAAATGAACCTAAAAATAAAGAAAAACAATGAAAACAAAAACTAAGCAAACAACCAGAACAGGAACAGAATCAGAGAAATGAACATCACACAGAGGGAGTTCAGTGGGGAGGGGGAAGGTAGGAATGGGGGGGAAAGGTACAGGGAAGAAGAAGCATAATTAGTAGGTATAAAAATAGATGGGGAGAGCCCTGGCTGGCATAGCTCAGTGGATTAAGCGCGGGCTTGCGAACCAAAGTGTCACAGGTTCGATTCCCAGCCAGGGTCCATTCCTGGGTTGCAGGCCATAACCCCCAGCAACCGCACATTGATGTCTCTCTCTCTCTCTCTCTCTCTCTCTCTCTCTCTATCTCCCTCCCTTCCCTCTCCAAAAATAAATAAATAAAATCTAAAAAAAAAAAAAAAGATGGGGAGAGATAAAAAATGGCATAGGAAACAGAGAACTTAAAGAACTTATACGTATAACCCACGGACATGAACTAAGAGGGGGGAATGCTGGAGGGTTGCGGGGGCAGGGTGGACAGGAGATAAAGAGGGGAAATTGGGGAAACTGTAATAGCATAATCAATAAAAAATACTTAAAAAAGACTATTAAAAATCTAAGAAGCGATCACTCAGAAAACATTACCAAGTTTCTAGTTAGCATAACAACTTTTAGGGGATTTTCCAGTATCACCTTGGACACTTTCTTGGCATTGTAGAAGATAATCACATGGCTTATCAATAGCCAAGTGAAATTCCATGTGCTTTTTGCTGTTTGAAGTGAAAAATTCACCCATCCACACAGTCCTTTCTTAACCTACATAGATAATCCCTGTAAATAGTATGTGTTAGCAGAATTCTTGTCATTTATAACATTAGGCTTTGAATTTTTTTGGTTTGATTTTGTTTCTCAAAAATAAATACAAATCTTGAATTACATTTGTTTGGCAGAGGAAGTGATATATTTTATTCTTTGCCTAAATGTTCAATGCAGGCTGCTCTGGAAAACTTCTCTAGATTTCTTAGTCAATGACTAATGGCTAATATATTGGCTATGGTTCCTTTAAATGACATGTGGCCCATATTAGACTTATTGGTCCCTGGAGACTTACAACCAATTAGTACATAACTTCTTTTCAGATATATCAATCATCTGAGAACTGACATCACAGACCTCCTAAAAAATTCAAACATTTTGATTTAATATATATTATAAACTGTGGCAGAAATAAACACTTTGCTTTAATACCTACATGTTATTTAATACAGTATGTGTTTGTTTCCTCTGCTGGACCTTCTTGATTCCTTTACTACAATGAAATACACTTTGTTTTTTTTCCTATAAATTTCCAAAACACAACATGAACAATGTGAGCTATTTATAAATCAACTAACTTCAGCCTCTCCATTTTTTCATTATTACCTATTTCCTTAGGGCCTGCTTCTGTCCTTGGAAATTGTCAACACTTGAAAGTCCTTGATGTGGTAGAGGTTTTTAGTTGACTAGCCATTAGGGGAGTACCTGTAATATCTTCTTCACTAAAATAAAATCCATGCAATGTCGGTCCAAATGCCTCTTCCAAAACCATTGCCCTGGTCTTACAGGAACACCAACACTGACTTTCAATGAACAATGTAAGAGAAAATTAAGAAAATTACGCAGTTTCTGCTCTACCAAAAAAGATAAATAATACAATTTTAAAATAAATATATAAAGATCATTCAAGGTGTATTAATAATTTTTTTTCTTAATGTAACAGAGAAAATAGAGTTTGAGGTCATGTCACCATTATTAGGGCCTGAGGGGTCTACGTTTCCCTTAGCCTACAGTCAATATGTCTGTCTAATTGCCAGTGTAATACTTCTACTTGAATATTTCTCCTCTCAGTTTAGATCAAGTGTGTTTAAATGACTACTCTTCATCTTCTCAGGAAATCTCTTTTACTACCTTCCTTTGTCAATCAGTATCATCTTCAATATTTCATTAGTTCCATAACCAAATCTTGAAGCCCTTTCTGAATCTTTTTCCATCCTCATCCTCTGTACCCTGTGGGTCCCTTGGCAATTCTTCCAATACATGCCTGTTTTAAAAAAAAGATCTTATTTATCTATTTTTAGAGGGGAAGGGAGGGAGAAAGAAAACATCAATGTGTGGTTCTCACATGTACCCCCTACTGGGGACCTGGCCCAGAACTCAGGCCTGTGCCCTGATTGGGAATCAAACCTGTGACTCCTTGCTTCGCAGGACAGAACTCAATCCACTGAGCCACACCAGCCAGGACCCAATGCATTCCTTTTATAATTGTCCACTGTTACTATCCTAATCTGAATCCTTGTCACCTTATACTTGGATGGTTAAAACAGATGCTTCCTGGCTTTAGAAACACTCAAGTTCCTTTTGCTCCAATTTATCATAGATTTTGCTACCAAAAGAACTTGTCTCAATTGTAAATCTTACTAAAATGTTTTTCTTTTACAAATAATCAGTGGCTTTTCTTTTTTTTTTTTTACTAAAGATTTCATCTATTTATTTTTAGAGAGGGGAAGGGAGGGAGAAAGAGAGAGAAAGAGAAACATCAACATGCGGCTGCTGGGGGTCATGGCCTGCAACCCAGGCATGTACCCTGGCTGGGAATCGAACCTGCGATACTTTGGTTCGCAGCCCGTGCTCAATCCACTGAGCTACGCCAGCCGGAGCTAATCAGTGGCTTTTAAATGACCTGTTTGATATTGCTCAAATGTTATGACATCTGGAATTAGTTCAACCCCTTTAAGACTAGCATACAAGGTTTTGCATGTTCTGGCCTAAACTTGCCAATGTTCTGTACTTTCCTCCTCCTATTCCATGACAGGAACCCAGTTCTCCAGTGCAGGTACCTCTCTACTCTCCACCAACATAATCGTTCCCAATCACAAGCTTTTCTTCATGCTGTGCCTCCTACTAGGCAGCGTCCTTTAAAGTGTCACCCAAAGGTCATCTATACAAGAATCATCTAAAATACTTATAAATCATAAGATTCTCTGAGCCCATAACTCAGACCTCCTGCAGTTGGAGACTCAGAATCAGTTTACAGCACGGGTGTCAAACTCATTTTCACCAGGGGCCACATCAGCCTTGTGGTTGACTTCAAAGGGCAAAAATAATTTTTAGGACTGTATAACTGTAACTACTCCTTAACTGTTAAGGAGTTAGAATTACATTTGGCCCTTTGAAGGCAACCACAAGGCTGATGTGGCCCCTGGTGAAAATGAGTTTGATAGCCCTGGTTACAGGCTTACCAGGCGATTCTAATGTAAGCTACACTGTGAGCTCCCCAAGTCATGTGGAATTTCACTCTTCATCTCCTGTTTGTGGCGTAGTACCTGTGTTGACCTTAAACAAAGTTAGTCAGGTATTTCTCCAGCAAAATGGGTTTCTTTGGGAACAACAAGAAATTGCAATTTGGAACATGCAACAATGGTGGGCCACCTGCAAGTCAGCTAGAACAAAGAAGAGGAAACTTGTATAGAGGGAGAGAGGACGTTGGGAAGGCTATTACCAAGAGTTCCTCCTGTTGTGGTTTGTGATTGGTATAGGGTGTGAGAACTCCCCTTCTGTCCTCCCTGCGTCATTTAAAATGACGTTCTTGTTTACCAATTTTTTTTTACATTTTCCCCTTTTGATCAAGATCTTTCTCGGAAAGCACTGCTGATCACAAGTCAGGTGTTGTCTGGTTTCAGCAGCCTTTTGTCCCTTGATGCCAGGGAGGATATTTCCTGCGTGTCTTGTCCCACATCTAAGTGAAGGAGCACAGATTTGGAAACTATTGTGGCTGCATGTGAGCAACAAGGGGGCGTAGAAGGGAAATCTCAAGGACTTCTTATTTCATATGTTTGCACAGCAAATCAGGCGAAAGCACATTGAGAACAAAAGAAAATGCTACAAGCACTTTGGGTTTGCTGTCCAATGGTGCCCAGCTCTTGGCTAAATACACCCCCTTCAGTCTAGTTTCCATGTGTATGACTTGGGAAACTTCACAGCAGGCACCAGGTGGACTCAAATGTAGGTAGGGTACCTCCCCAGGTAGCATGGAGAGTATGGCGCCTGTTGCAAGCTCTTTCAAGTCATTATGAAGAAAGAGGTTAGAAGTGAAAGCCGATGGCAGGCTCACAGCTAAGTAAATATGAAGCCTAGAAAATTGTCAAATTCACAGCCAGAGATAATGGAAAACTTGATAGACTGGTAAAGAAGCATGGTACATAGTGTTTCTGGTCAGAAAGAATAAACAACTACCAATGAACAAAACAAAGTGTGTTCTTCAGATAGCTGTGCCTTCAACAATGGTAGTGCCCTGGGTAATTTAAAAACCTGAATGAAGTACCACGGAGGGTGAAAATGAAAATAAAGAAAAGAAAGTATGTATCTCTATGGAGATTCCCTCAAGAGAAAACACTGAAAGTTAAGATTTTTTAAGAAGTCAGTAGTTTTTAAAAAGTGTTATCTGCACATGATACAAATAAATCAAATCACAATAAGGTTATATGGTTGAAGTAACTCTCCCTCCCATGCCCTTTTCATTTTGAAGGAAGGTTCAGATTTGTAAATAATTGTTTCTTATAGATTTATTATATATTTGACTCTTTACTATGTGAAGGAGGAAAAATAATCTTCCCTCAACCCTTTCAGGTCCTTGGCTGAGACCTACCTGTGATAAAAGACAGAGTAACAAGAGAGAAACAAACAGAAGTTTAATAACATAGATACCTCCTATGTGTAAAAGAGAGACCCAGGAAAACTAACTCCCCCAAATGGTCTAAGCCACCATCCTAAATATTATCTGCAGCTAAAGACAAAAGAAGATATTGGGGGGTGGGGAGTGAGGGAGCCAATTAGGGGAGATGAGCAAGAAAAGCACAGTAAAAAGGATAAGGCTGTTATGCAGATTTAAGTCCTTACTTTCTCCATTGATAAGAGTTTGAGAGATTTAGAGTCATCCTTCTCTTCCCTTATCAATGCAAATTGCTCCTACAAGAGGATAACTTATCAGTTTTAGGAGATTTTCCTATGCCTGCTGTTTCTTAAAAATAATCAATTTAGTCCTGGCTGCTGTGGCTCAGTGGATTGCATGCCTGCCGGTGTATTGAAAGGTCACTGGTTCAATTTCCTGTCAGGGCACATGCCTGGGTTGGAGGTCAGGTTCCTGGTTGGGGATGTGCGAGAAGCAACCAATCAATCTATCTCTCACATATAGATTTTTCTCTCCTTCTCTTTCTCCCTCTCTTCCCTCTCTCTAAAAATAAACAAATAATTGAAAAGGAGCAACTTGGGCCCCTCCCTTTAACTACTATGTATAGGGCAGTGCAAACTTCTATTTATTAAATTTCTATTCTTATCCCTCAATTACCCTTTGAAGCCCCCAGAGTACATTACCTCATCTCTATATACAATCAAAATGACCAGTTCCTCAAGGTAAATGTAGTTCATAATTTTATAATCATGTGAGTAAAATAATATATTTCAAATCATTATAATAGCTTAATTTACAAAATATAAGTTAAATATAATACACTGTAAATTTATTAATGTAGCAATGACCCAACTATGTCATTTACATATATTTCAATATAGTGCTTATATTTCAGTTTTTCTTACAATTTTCTCCTCATGCGCACACATTCATTAAAAATATACTGTCCTGTGTTCCATTCCTCAAGATATCCATGAAGTATATATTTTTTATTTTATTTATTTTCAGAGAGAGGAGCAAAGAGGGTGAAAGAGAGGGAGAGAAACATCTATGTGTGAGAGAAACATCAGTTGATTGCTTCTCGCAGGCCTGTAACTGGGGACTTGGCCTGCAATGCAGGCATGTGCCCCAACCAGGAACCGAACTGGTGACCCTTCAGTTCACAGGTTGGTGCTCAATCCACTCAGCCACACCAGCAGGCATGTATATTTCTAAGGTGAGAGCAAGTTTTATGTGGAACCTGCAGAAGAATAAACTCTTACATCCTCCTGCTTTGGTGGGTATCAGGGTTTCTAAGCATTGGTACTATTCATATCTGAGGCCAGATGATTGTTATTGTGGGGGCTTGCCCTGTTGGGTATTTAGCAGGATGCATGGTATCCATCAAGCCAGTAGCAACTTCCCCCAGGTTGTGACAACCAAAACTGTCTCTGGACATTGCCAAATGTCCCCTAAGGGGGCTCAGTTTTTGTTCCCTTCTGCCCCCCATTGAGAATTCCATATTGATACTTGAGATAAGACTTGAATATCATTCTGCACGTCTCTAACTAGTGGATAAGGAAAATTAACGGTCTCAAATTGTGCATAGACTAAACGTAGACAACCAAAACTTTGGGTGAAAACTGAGAAAGAATTGACTTGTTCTAAGAAAAGTAAACAAAACCAGGATCCTTTCAGAACAAAAGAGATTTTTAAAACCATTTTTCTGTGAAGACTTTAAAATACAATTGATTACAGCCCATAAGGTCATTTTCAGTAGGCGTGTACATATATCA
Organism: Phyllostomus hastatus; assembly: GCF_019186645.2. NCBI lineage: Eukaryota > Metazoa > Chordata > Mammalia > Chiroptera > Phyllostomidae > Phyllostomus > Phyllostomus hastatus. Next base: position 2,548,978 of record NW_025333841.1, on the reverse strand, counting down.
TAGTGAGTGTGCCCATGGATATGCTGTGCAGCGGGTATCCAGAGAGCAAGAGGGCTAGGAGAAAATCTGGAACTAGGAAATTAGACTGCAAATAAATATGAGTCAGGACAGCAGTACGGTAGAAAGTCAGGAAGACAAACAGAAATCCAGCGCAATAAATCCTTTACAAACAGAGTCATCACACAAGACATCCCCAGATACAGAAAGTGACCCGATGCAGATTATATACATGGCTCCACCAACCAGAGAGGGAACCCATCCTGACACAGCCTGGGATTTCTCTCCCATCGCAATCGGCTTATTTTATTTCCCTTGCCTGTGGAGAGAGTCACCTCTGGTAAATCTGGCCTAGAAAGTGGCACGAGATAGTCACTGACAATTGTTTCCTAGGTCTTTGGACTCACTTGTTTGGCAAACGCATTTTTGTGACACTGTGTCTACACCAAAGAGCAAGCTAGTAGGTTGTATCTGCTCTGACAGGTCTGGTTTTCACCCCGTTGTTGAACTGATGGCTTCTGTTTTTCAACAGGGGCCGTGGGCATACATTTAGACCAGAAACATGATGGACTGGATCTGCTTCTTCATTTTCCAACTGAAACCTAGAAACTTACACAAGAAACCCCAGAACACCTCTCTGATGTGCGAAAAAGTCCTGATGAGGACATTTGAACAATGTCAGAAGCCACACTTTTTCCATTCATGTATTTCTTATCTGTTCTATTGTCTTTATAGCACTTATTGCTGTCTGGAATTCTTTTCTCCTTGTGTATTGTGTCTACCGCCCAGAAATATGTATTCTGTAAATGCCAGGCCCTTGCTGTCTTGTTAACTGCTGTGTCCCTAGCATCTGGAATAGTGCCTGCCTGGCATGTAACAGACATTCAATAAATGTTGTTGAAGGAATACATGAATAAATGGGCAACAAGAGACTGGAGGAAACATTTCTACCCAAGTAAGAAATCCCTTTGAAAATTTCAATCTCAAATTATTGTACCTACCCAGAAATAGCTTGTTATCTGCAGATATTATCTGTCAACCTGCTCTGTGTTTGGAGGTGTCAGTAACGGTGTGAACAGGGTGCTCTGAGGATTTCTCAGTGAACCACAAATAAGAAAATCACTCAGATCTCCTCAGTTTCGATGCCAGCCACTTAACAGTAAACACCAGCCTCAGAACTCAAAGTAGCATTAGTGGTTTGGGTTTAAAAGACAGGCCATGGAGCAAAGCAAGTAATGAGGAATTATGTTTTTATCTGCCCTCATACAATTAAATCTTGACCTCCAGCTGTATTTAAATAGGAAATAGAAATTTTTTGAATTTAAATGTTGTTCTAGAGTCATACTGATGCCAGACACAAGGCATGGGATTAACACCTTTTATAGAAATCATTGCACTAATTAGATCCCAGGAGCCAATACCTGCAACAATGAACAGAGACTATAGTAGATGGGGAACCATATGTATGACTGGCTCAGTGGATGAATAAACACTAGCAGCTCAGTATCCATCCCCAGTCCAGCCTCTGCACAGTAAATATTCTAGATCTGAGAATCTGTGATATGCCACCCAATTAAATCCTGGTAAAAGGAAAGCAAACGGTTTATGTAAGGAAAAATTGCATGAAAAATATTGGTATTTTGAAGGAGGGATTCACAGCTTGGCAAGATAAGCTGTGAAAATTCTGCTTCCTTGAAAGGAAGGGGGCGAGCACAGCCTTTGGAATGGCTCCTCATGACTAAGGAGCTGGCACGATATAAAACATTCAATTCAGTTCTTTGAAAATTATGCTACTGAGGGGAACACTACCTCAGTTTGACCAGTTTTGCATTTATGCATAGGTTTACTTTTCATGAACCCATATGATACTCAAGTGCCTTAATGGAGAAGCATTGTAAGAAATTTCTTTGAGCCTTGACTGGTGTGGCTCAGTGGGTTGGGCGTCCTACTGCAAAGGAAAAGATCATCAGTTTGATTCCAGGTTAGCGTACATGCCTGGGTTATGGGCCTGATTCTCCCCCATCCCCCGCCCCTGATGTTGGCAGTATGTGAGAGGCAACCCATCGATGTTTCTCTCCTTTCTCCCTCCCTTCCGCTCTCTAAAAATAAATAAATAAAATCTTTTTAAAAATATCTTTGAATTGCCTAATTACCATATAGCTTTAGATTATTTCTCAATACAAATAACAAACTTTATTTAGTTTCAAAATATAAGAAATGATGGGGTATGCCCTGGCTGGTGTAGCTCGTAGATTGAGTGCAGGCCTGCGAAGCAAAGGGTCATGGGTACTATTCCTAGTCAGGGCACATGCCTGGGTTGTGGGCCAGGTCCCTAGCAAGGGGCGTGCAAGAGGCAACCACACATTGATGTTTTTCTCCCTTTCTTTCTCCTTCCCTTTCCCTTTCTCTAAAAATAAGTAAATACAATATTTTTAAAAAAACATGATGGGGATATAAGAATTCAAGATCTCAGCCCCGGCTGGCGTAGCTCAGTGGATTGAGCGCGGGCTGCGAACCAAAGTGTCGCAGGTTCGATTCCCAGCCAGGGTACATGCTTGGGTTGCAGGCCATAACCCCCAGCAACCGCACATTGATGTTCCTCTCTCTCTCTCTCTCTCTCTCTCTCTCTCTCTCTCTCTCTCTCTCTCTCTCTCTCTCCCCCTCCCTTCCCTCTCTAAAAGTGAATAAATAAAAAAATCTTTAAAAAAAAAGAATTCAAGATCTCTTTGGAATTTAAGTTACATTAAATTAAAGAAGAGCATCAATAAAACCTATGATCATTCTCAGTCTTGGAAAGAACAATGATTTTAACACACCTACTAATACAGAGAGAACAAATTAAAGAGGAAGATAATTTCAAATACAAAATCTGAATACAAATGTCAATGTCATTTTATTTAGAGTTCAGTACCTGCTCTGTTTCTTTTAGGGGCATGACTAAAGTGGTCTGGGTATCCTTTCTTGCCTAACGGAAGGAATATGACTACACATGGCTTTGAAACTAGCTTCTCTTCTCTACCACGCAAGTTCAAGTGTTCTGAGACTCCAACATGGATTCTTCATTACTATCTCAGCAGTCTGCTATCTGTACATCAGTACATGATTAAAATAACCAAAAAAAAAAAGTGGCACAATGCCTTAGTTATAAATAGTAAAGTATGATAACCCCCTTCCAAGAAAAAGGAACACTGCATTGCAGTGCTCAAGAGTTTTGGAATAAGTTCTGCTTAAACCACTGTTTCCTTCATTTGTAAGTAGTCACCTCTCATTTATCTATCATAAGAATGAGCAGTGGCAAAAAGGGAACAGATTGGATTAGAAAGCCATGACTCAACAAAGGAACTTGTGAAGTACAGACTCAGCTATCCTCCATTTCTTTTCCACTCATGTTTAAATGTATTAAGGTCATCAGTTAATTCAAGGGCAGAGAAATGTCTGGTTATTACCACAAGTGTCAAATGCTCATGAATGTGGAAATCATTATATTTTGCTACCAAAATGAGACTTAAAAAAAATTTCAGAGGTAGGTATACAGACCCAAGTGGTCTGAAATAAACCTGATATGGAAACAGGACTTTAGAGAAAGGCAAGACACAGCATTGACCCCAGCTGTCCTTCAGGCATTTTTCCTTGAATTCTCCTCTCACCTTTCTCAAGTTACTTTGGTGTTAATGTAGTTAACAGCTAGTTGCTAACCCAATATCCCCTTTTTTTCTTCCTTAGTAACAGTACCCTAAACTTGTTGGCTATGTCACTGTGCTTTACCAAATGACTTCATTTTTGCACCTCCCTTACAGTGAGAATAAGCAGGAGGACTAAGTTTTGGCCAACATAATGTAGGTGAAATGTTGTGTGGGACACTCAGGAAGTTTCCTTAAAGAAAACTGACTTCATTGACTAAGCTGCCTTGTTCCTTTTAAAGACTGGAACACAGATGCAATGGCTGGAGCTTAGCAGTTGTCACAGACCACATTAGGAGAGTGAGACAGAAAAAGAGAAGGATTTCTGGTGCCTTTAGAATTGTACTTCCAGCCCTGGGTGTCTAGTCCTGAAATTATTTTAATTTTTTATCTTATATACTAAAAATAAATCTTGCCCTGTCTTCTGTGGCTTAATGGATCCAGTGCTGGCCTGCAAACCAAAGGGTCGTCGGTTCAATTCCCAGTTAGGGCACATGCCTGGGTTGTGGGCCAGGTCCCCAGTTGGGGGGTGTGAGAGGCAACCAATTGATATATCTCTCACACATCAATGTTTCTCTCCCTCTCTTTCTCCCTCCCTTTCCCCTCTCTAAAAATAAATAAATAAAATCTTAAAAAAAATAAAAATCTGGTTAAACGCTTACTGGGTTCTCCTTTGCTTAAAGCATAAGCTTTGTCCTTCGGTGGTTGTCCAATAGGAATCCCCACTATGCGGTATGGTGAAGAAGGAAACTTTATTCAGTGCAAAATAGCTCAATGTGATACAGCAGGGCTGTGAAAACAGCATGGCTCTGAGGTGGCCCTGGGGTGAGGCAGCTGCAGAGCCAGATGGCCGTGAGGCCAGGCCCCTGTCCAGCTAGACAGCTCTGCTCTGCTCCTTGCTGGTCAGGGTCGCTCTGCTGTTTGCCAGTTTGCTCTGGCCTGTACTGATCTGCCCTGTTCTGGGGAGACATTTTCAGTGTTTCAGATCCAGGCGGGGAAACACAATCTTTGGTGGAAAAGGAAAATGTGTTCCTAGTCCTGAAATTATTTTAGATGAGAGAAAAGTAAACTTCCCTATTGCTTAAGCCAGGAGCAATTTGGATTTTTTTATGTGTCAGGCAGCTGAATCAAATACTACTTGATATAAAACACCAATAAGTCCCCAAAGCTAAAAAAAAAAAATGAAGGAGATGGGGAAAAGCAGATGCAACAGTATTAAAGAAGTAAAAGGGAATAGAATTTGTTCTGTCCAAAATATGCCTCTTTGGAATAAGGATTATTTTAGGTTGATTTTTTAAAAGCAGACATCAAAGAAGCTCTGAAAACAAAGCAAAAGTTAGTTACCCTTTCTAAAGAGACATTTGCATTTTGCGGGGAAATCTTTTTTTGCAAGGGTGTTTCCCTCTCTGTACCAGGAATAGGAAGACGATTCCATATCTGGAGAAACTCTTGTCAATGGAGAAGGCATGGACTTAAGTCTTTATAACAACCTCGCCTGCTTTACTGTGCTTTGCCAGAAAACCTGGTTCTCCCCTGCCCAACATTTTCTTTTGTCATTAGCTGGAGATGGTATTTAAGGTAGGGGCTTGGGTTATATGGGGGGGGGGGGAGTGACTCAGTTTTCCTGGGTCTCTCCTATGTTTACAGGAGGTATCCATGTTACTAAACTTCTGTTTGTTTGGGGTTCTCCCCCCCCCCCCCATAATCAGTCTTTTATTACAAGAGACTCAGCCAAGAACTAGAAGGGTAGAGGCAAAATTATTTTTCCTGTCCTACACAGCCTCAGTTTTTCAAGTGTAAAGTAGGAACATGATGTCGCCTACTTAAACGGTTGTTATATGGACTAAATGAGATAATTAAGCATTTAGCTTAATGCCTTAGCTTGCAATGAATGCTGAGGAAATGCTAAAGTGGATGAATAAATGAATGCATGTGTGAGGACTACATACCATGCAGAGGACTAAGAAGGTGCCTTTGACCAGTGACAATGTAGTCTGGGAGACAGAGAGGCACATGCTGCAAATGAAAGCCAACCCTATAACAAATTCCTCACCAAGAACTTATAGGTGGTAAGAACTGCAGAATAATTGAGAACTAAACCAGGTTGGATGGTAAAACATGGTAATCTAGGCAGACCACTGACCTTGCAAAGAGCAGCAGAATGAGATGAGGATGGAACACTGGGGACAAATTAAAGATTCCTCTAAAGATTTACTGGACAAAACATAAATTTTCTCAGGGTTGGAATGCCCAAAGAACTAACTGGATACAAATACATCCAGTAATAAGCACAGTTCTGATAACTTATGTCCAAATATTCTACCTTGGACCCTAATTTTTTGGTTTCAAGTTATAGACAGAAAAGTGGGTTTTGCAGAAAGTACCCCTCACAGGGTGATTTGATAAAAAATTACCAACTGGGCATTGTCATGGTGAGTAGTCACGCCCCAGGCATGTAACTTTTAAGTAAAAGGCTTACTTATCTTTGCCTTAAGCCAGCCCTGCCCATTGTTTTCTGTGCATCCAGATTAATGCCTCTTTGAAATGCCACTTTTCAGACCCCTCCTTCTAAATGGTGACCCCCCCCCTTAAGAGAATACAGAACCTCATCAATTGTCCTGTCAACCAATCCCTGCCTTGCTTTTCCCCCACCTTCATATAATCTTATGAAAGTTTCCTCCTCAATTGCAAATGCATAAAAGAAGCTTCCAAACCGTTATTCTCAGGAGCATTTGAGATTTTGCCATCCAGCATACAGTGTTAGTTTGGCTCAAGTAAGCTCTTATAGAAATTCTCTACAAGTCTGGACATTTCTTTTGCCGACAAACTCAAATCAGGGGAGTGGTTGATATAGCTGGAACCTTTCCCCTAACCTTTCTGTTCACATGGACCTAATTGTAATAATAATGGCAATTCTCTGTATGTCTGGGCTGCCTAAACTTTCTAGAGTGCTTTCAGCAATTATCTCTAAATTTTCACCCAGTACTTGAAGATTAAAACATTTCCCCTGTTTCAGCCCTGAGCTGCGTGGCTCAGTTGGTTGAGCATCATCCCAAAAAGCAAAAGGTCTCTAGTTTGATTCCCGATCAGGGCATACGCCTGGGTTGCAGGCCTGGTCCCTGGTTGAGGTGTGTGTGAGGGGCAATCTATGTTACTCTCCCTCTCTTTCTCACTCCCTTCCCCTCTCTCTAAAAATACATAAATATTTTTTAAAATTCCCCCATTTCAGATGTGCAGAAACTGAGACCCCAAGAAGGGAAGTGACGTGCTCAAAGTATGAGATCAAATAAAAAGATACAGAACCTACCTTTCTGGCCTCCCAGATGATTCAGGAACCCTTTCTCTCTTACGCTTCAGCACCCTGTGACAGTCTCTGGACTGTGCTGTCTTCCACACCAGATCCTCTTAAAAGGAGATGCTTGTTTTGTACACCCCTCTGTCCCCAGTGTGACCTGGCATAGAACAGATTCTCCAGAAATTTTTAATGAATGCAATAAACATTTAATAAATTACTGAAAGGGTAAAAAAATAAATGAATAGATGGGCAAACTAACTTGAGTCTCTCAATATCTTTGATAAACTGTGTCTCAATGAGTGAAAACCAAACATATACAAATTATCTGTGTACTGTTCTCTTGCTGGCAGTTGTCTATGATGTTTCCTTTATTAAATAACTAGAGAGAAAAAATATATAGTATACATTGTTCATGCCGCTTTCAACTGGCTTTGGAACAAATATGAGTAATATCTTCAATCCAAAACATTAAGATAGTTATGACTTTTTATTTACAATAGTATCATATACTTCTCAATCATCAAATAAGAGCATTAAAAAGGAACTAAATTTTCCCTGACTGATGTGGCTCAGTGGGTTGGGCATTGTCCTGCAAACTGAAAGGTCACCAGTTTGATTCCTGATCAAGGCACATGCCTGGGTTTCAGGCCAGGTCCCTAGTTGGGGACGTGCAAGAGGCAACCAATCGATGTTTCTTTCACACATTGATGTGTCTGTCTCTCTCTCTCTTTCCTCCTCCCTTCCCCTCTCCCTAAAAATAAATAAATAAAGTCTTTTAAAAAAGGAACCAAATTTAATGGAGCTTCTGCTACAGGTTAGGAGCTGTTGTGGGTTCAATATTGTCCTTAAAAAAAATACATGTTTACCCAGAACCTCAGAATGTGACCTTATCTGGAAGTAAGGTCTCTGCAGATGTAATTATTTGAGGATCTCCATATGAAATCATCCTGAATGTGTGGCGGCCCTAAATCCAATTATTGATTTCTATAAGGAGGAGAGATTTGGACACAGAAAGACACACAGACACAGATTAGACAGAGACACAGAGAGACTGGAGTGGCGCTGCTACAAACCAAGGGATACCAAGGATTTTCAACAACTTCCGGATGCTGGGAGAGCAGCATGCTATGGTTTCTCCCTCTGAACTTCCAAAGGAATCAACCTGGATTTCAGACTTCTGGCCTCCTGAACTACAAGAGAACACATTTCTGTTATTTTAAGTCACCACATTTGTGGTGATTTGTTACAGCAACCCTGGAAAACTAATACAGAGACCTAACAAATGTTCTCCTTTAATCTTCACAACAGCACAGGCAGACAGAAATCATTGTGTATTTTATAAAGATGGTGCATCAGAAAGAAAAGGTAACTCCTTTTATTCATCTGACATGAATGCAGTGCGTATTTTGTGCTAGACTCTGCTGTATACTGCACAGCAGAAACATAAATAACTGCATGAGGAAGCACAAATTATAAATGATCAAGGTTGAACCTAGGTCTGCCTGACTCCAAAGGCATGATATTCTCATCACATTGGAAAGCAATGGTCCTACAATTCTCCTCAATCATGTGGTGCTAATGGCAACCCAACGCTGTCTACAGAGTCTTCAAATGTAGAAACTGCAATCCAATGATGGTCCCATCTGTGTCTCAGTGCTTTACTCCCAATAAGACCAAGCAGGGCAACAGGCCACATGCTTAGCTTTCTACAAACAAAATGCTCAAGGTGAAATTTATCTCTTTAGATTAGGCACTGAAATAACAGCTTCTCTCTTCTTTAGAAAGTGAAAATGTTATTTTTGCAGATGCTTCCCTACTCCACTGCAAAGAGGGATTTGTAGCATCTGCTCATCACATCTGGGTCAAGGGCAGTTTGGTTGAAGATGATTGTCTGGTTTTATTGAAAGCCCCATGGGGGTGTAAAGGACAGTGTAGGAAACGGAATAGCCTGACCCATGGACATGAACAATGGTGTGGGGATTGCCTGAGGGAGTAGGGGGTGCTGGGTGGTGGGGAGCAGGAGGGGAAAATTGGGACAACTATAATAGCACAATCAATAAAACATAATTTAAAAAATAAAAATAAATAGATAAAGATAAAATGCCAAAAAAAGAAAGAAAACAAAGAAGGGTTTGTTGGATCCTGATTCTCTTTTTATTTTCTGTTCCTTTACGAGGTTTGATCATATTCTGTTATAACTGGGTTCAAGTTGTTTATTTAGCCAGCTTGCCATGAAATGTAAATAAAAATAGCCATCAATATCACTGTTGACACAAGTGACAAATTTATATATACCGATTATGCCTACCCCAAAATATTTTCACTGATTTTTGCCATGTACAGAGACACCTGGCCCTGGCTAACTGACAGCTGAAATCCCATTCTTTCATCACTTCTTCTAAATCCTGAGTCTGGTTATAAGAAAGAAGGGCATCTATAATTCTCATATAAGCTTCTTTTCAGTCTTCACTGTGCTGGGCCCTTTCAATCTGGAAAACCATACCCTTCAATTCTATAAATTTATTTACTTCAGAAATTCTCTCTCTTTTCCTTATTTTTTCTTTCTAAAATTCCTAAAATATATTTCCTATTCTCTGAATATCCCCTTTTATGGATGCTATGTCTTCTCTTATCTTTGCATATACTAAGGGTATTTTTGTATTAAGTGAATGTTTTCTAGTGTAATGTTTTAATTCCTTAAATGATTTTTTTCCCACAATATATTTACTGTTTTCTTAGCCCTATGGCTTACTATAAACATTTTAACATTCCAGAATCTACTTAAATTTGTGCTGACTTAATTCTAGTGAATAATGTTATAACTCTATAGCTCAGTTCTCTATATAATTATGTAGCTCTATTCTCTCCCTCTTTTTAATACTATTAATGATAGCTATTAATAGATCTCCATGTATACAATCCTAAGAATACATTATTTTAATTATTACTTTATATAATCTCATGTAATACGAAGAATCTGAGAGAACAAAAGAGAAAGTATATATTTATAGAGTGTGTTATATTAATCTTACTTACCATTTCTTGTTATCTTCCTTTATTCCTGTGGATCTGAGTTCTCATCTGGTCTCAATTTCTTCCTCAAATACAACTTAGCATTTATTGCATCCTTTGTTTTGTTATTGTCAAATATATTACTTTTATGTATGTTGTAGATCCAATAATACAATCACATAAAAATTAACTTATATAATTTTTAAAATCATTTAACAGAAGGAAGGCAAATATACATTTATACTGTCTTTATAATTATACAATTACCTTCATCAGTGCTCTTTGATATTTTGTGTGGATTCGAATTTCAGTCTGGTGTCCCTTGCTTTGAGCCTGAAGAACTTTTGTATTTTTTGTAGGCCAGATGTGCTAGCAATTAATTCCCTCAGTTTTTGTTTATTTGGAAATGTTATCCCCTGCCCCCATCATTTTTGAAAGATCATTTTCTTGGATCTAAGGTACTTGGTTGCAAGTCTCTCTTGGCCTCTGCTATGCCAAGGGTCCTATGGGGCAGCAGCAAGAGCCCCCAGCTCTATAGTGTTTTCAGAGGCCCCCGGGCATCTAGAGTATGCCAGATACCATCAGCACTTCAAGGCTGGCCAGATGGGAACCAAAAGCCCCAAGAAAGCTGGAATGGTGAATACCTGCTCTACACTTTTCTTTCACCCTGAAGGAGAGGCTGCCAAGGTAGATCAGCCTCTCAGTGTACCACAGGTCCTTTGGAGCAGCAGCTCAGTGCCCAACTCTTTTTTTTCCTCAGTGGCTTCCGGGCATCTAGAATATGCCATAGCCCATAAGCACCCTGAAACAGGCAAGGCCAAAGCCAGACTATTAGGCAGCCCCCTGAAAAGTCACAATGTTGGGCTACAGTCCCATCTTCCCCTTTTCTCCTCAAGGAGAATGGAGAGCTGGGAGTTTCCTTTCAATTGTGTGTGGCACTGTGCCAGGGAAGGGACTATTTTAGAGAGGGTGCTAGGAATTTTCCTACTGGCTTTGGTGGGGTTGGTTTTGGCGGGGTTGGTTTTGGCACTGCCTTGGGTGTAAGGGCCACTTAAATGGTTTCTGAATTTCTCAAAGGTCATTGCTTCACACATTTTTTGTTAAATTGCTGTCTCCACAGGAGGTCTGGGGCTTCCTATTCTGCCATGGGTGAGTGGGAGGGGAAAGATCAAGATCTTGCTTTGGAGATGCTAATTTAGATTGTCCTATGAAACAATCAATTGTGGAAGTCAAGTGAGCAGTTAGATTTGATTCAGGAAGTCAGGGAAGAGGGGCTGTTTGGGTTTTGACTTTTTAAAAGACACAAGAATGGAATCATGCTGGTAAGCGTTTTTGCATGTTTGTTCAATTTTGTTTTGTTCACTTCCTAGAAAAATCTCTGGTTCATATAAGAACTATAAATATTTATTAAATAGAATTTGCACTGTTTCTGTCAGGTAGTGAAGATTTAAAAACATATACTGCTCGGCCATAAAAAAAAAAAAAAAAGAAAATTTTACCCTTTGTGACAGTATGGATGGACCTGGAGAGCATTATGCTAAGTGAAAATAAGCCAGCCAGAGACAGACAGATACCATTTGACTTCACTCATGTGGAATCTAATGAACAAAATGAACTAACAAGGAAAATGGGCACAGACTCAGAGATGGAGAGCAGGATGACAGCTCTGTGGGTGGGGAGGTTATGGGGTGGAGGGATTGAGGAAAAAGGACTCATGGACACCAACAGCAGTGTGGTGATTGCTGGGGGAGCCCCGGTCGGTAAACGAGGTCTAAATGGTAATGGAAAAAAAAACAATAAAAAGCCTTGGCTGGTGTGACTCAGTGGATTGAGCGCCAGCCTGTGAACTGAAAGGTCACCAGTTTGATTCCCAGTCAGGGCACGTGCCTGGGTTGCAGGCCAACTCCCCATTTGGGGGCACACGAGAGGCAACCACACATTGAGGTTTCTCCCTCTTCCTCCCTTCCCTTCATTCTCAAAATAAATACATAAAATTTTAAAGAACTTAAAAAATACAATAATAAAATATTTAAAAACAACATGTGGTCAATCTATCATGTTGGATCAGAAGTTCATAGGGACAAATCTCATCCTTAAATTATATATTTGGCTTCCTAGAAGTAAAATAGATATTTGAACCAAATATGGTAAAAAGAGTACGGTTATATTGTTTTAGGGTCAACTTGTTATGAGGTTATAAAGTCCAGTGATTAATTTCATCATTGTTTGAAATCTGGCTCTGAAAGACTTCTAGAAATGTCATTCCAAATATGGTTTTTCAGATTTATTTATTTATTTTGAGAGAGAAGGGAAGGTAGGGAGAAAGAGGAGAGAAACATCAATGTGTGGTTGCCTCTTCCATGTCACCAACTGGGGACCTGGCCTCCAACTTAGGCATGTGCCCTGACTGGGCATCAAACTTGGGACCTTTCGGTTCACAGGCTAGAGCTCTATCCACTGAACCATACCAGCCAGGGCCCAAATATGTTTTTATTGTACTTTTTCCATTACCATTTATTCCCCCTACATCCTCTTCCACCTCCACCCACCCCCCACAATCGTCACACCTTTTACCTTGTCCATGAGTCCTTTTTTTTCCTTAATCCTTCCACCCCATAAATGTCCCCTCCCATACATACCTTAGCTGTCAACCTGCTCTCCGTCAATGAGTCTGTCTCTCTTCTGCTTGCTAGTTCATTTTGTTCATTAGATTCCACACATGAATGAAGTCATATGGTAATTGTTTTTGAAACTGACAGCATTCTGAGTATAGTTACGAGGCATCAAGGGTTACCAGTTTTAAAAGGCTCATGAAACATAAGGTACTGGTACTTTTGAATTAAGACTCTGCTCATTTAGAAACTATTCATTATATTGTTTGTAATTATTTTAAATACTTAGAACAGAAGAGTGTGATAGACACAAACTTGTGTGTCTATTTAATCAATTAGGTATCCAATCCATTTGTTGATTTGTTAGTTTGAATCTAATTATTTAATTAGTTAACAATTGAAATTTTGAACCAATCTAGGGCTGGTCCTTATATTGAAAACACAAAAATCAGAAGCTCACACTCTAGCTAGTGTGCCTCTAGAATCCTCCAACATTTTTCCTATCAGATATGTAACAGAGGGTGTACTAATCAGAACAACTAATTTTAGACATGAGTTTTCATGTTTAAAGCTTGAAGTAAGTGACATTCCAAATACATGAATTGCCTGGAACTACTGTACAGGCCTGGCTGCCCTTGCATCAATAGGGTAAAAGAAAAAACGAGGCCCAATAGTTTGTGTTCTTTGCAGTGACTCCCTCTGCCAAGAACTCCAACCTATTTCCATGGGATTCTGCTGCCTGACAGCACTGAAAGTATAGTTGAATTCTACACTGCATTTTGCTACATCTGGTTTAAAACTAGATTATTGCCACATGTAATTTGAATGACCCTCTCATGTGAGATGCTTGTGGAGGATCTAAAGGGACAGATAGTAGGGGCTTCATCCGGCATAAAGATAGTTTGAACGGCTGGAGAACTGGCTGCTAAATGTATTGGGCTGGCCAAAAACTCTGTTAGATTTTTTCTGTATAATGGCTTTAGTAGCACTTAGTTATCTTTAATTTCACTCAAAGCAGTTGTTTTGTTAGATTGCATTGTGTCAGCTGTCATATCAGTATGCATTAAAAAAAATTATCAAAATTGAATTTTTGCGCAGCCATTTTAATACTGAAAATAGATGAAAATCTGCAACATTTTTCAGCATGTTATACTTTATTATTTCAAGAAAGGTAAAAATGTAACTGAAATGCCAAAAAAAAAAAAAAAGATTTGGGCAGTGTATGGAGAAGGTGCTGTGACTGATCGAACATGTCAAAAGTGGTTTGCAAAGTTTCTTGGTACTATTGACATTTTGGCCAAATAATTCTTTGCTGTGGGGCTGCCTTATGCATTGGAAGATGTTTAGCAGCACCCCTGGCCTTTACCCACTAGAAGCCAATAGCAGGAGATAGCTGGCATACTCAAAATATCCAAATCAATAGTTACTGGTGAAAATGAAAAATGTTTTTTATTTTATGAAAAAAAGGTAACAGACTTTTTTGCCAACCTAATGTGGTAAAATGTAGACTAGATTTTGCCTGCATTGTAACCAACATGCATGTTGCATGCATACGTGTACGCTACATACACTAAACATGCATGCTATAGTGAGGTCGTGGGGGAGGAGACCTATGACCCTTACTTCGCAAAAGAACATACCAATTGTGGAAAAAACTATTTGGTTTAGGTGTATCTGCAACTCTGTTTTCTGAACTTTTTATGGCACTTACCCCCCATCTTATGTTACAGGTTTTAAAAAATTTAATTCTTACCTGCACTACTGAACACCATAGGGCCAGGGGCAGTGTTTAATTTGTTCACTTTTATGCTCTAGCCCTAGCCCCATGCCTTGAACATAATAAGCACTCAGTCAATACTGATTGAGCAAAGTAAACTTGTGAGATTATTATCTAAGCTCAACTGAATTTGATCCCATACCTTGAATCAAAGAAAAGTAAATGCATAACCAGGATTGAAAGCTGTGTAACCTGTTCAAGAAAAATAAGCAACTTTCTCTTTAAAAGATCATTCATTCCTTTTTATTTTTATGATCTTTGTCACATTAATGAAAAACAAAAACTCAATTTTAAATAATACCAATTTGCATCTAAATAATTAGAGAACCCTAAAGAGAAAGTAACCTAAGCCTTGGCCAGGTGGTTCAGTTGGATGGAGCATCAACCTGAGACAGGACAGTGAGAAGCTAGGAATAGGGAAACTGAGACAGATAGCTGGGCACTATGACTAAGCAATTTACAGCCAGGTGCAGATGGTCACCAGGATGGTGCTTGGCAGGGAGCAAAACTGGGAAAACAAGGACCTCACGCCCAGGGTAACCTCTTGTCTCCTGTCCTTTCCTTCCTGGAGATAACTTCTGGGCCTCAGTTGTTTCAGCTCCAGGCCCAGAAAAGCAGCCAAACCAGGTGGGAGACACCAGAACCAATTGCAATGACTAAATGAGCCCTACCCTGTCATTGACCAATCAGTGGAGACCATGGCCCTCTAGAGCACACTTGGAAAACTTATGAATATTCTACTGAAACCCTCCCCTGAGGCCTCCCCTAGGTTCCCACCTGCAGGAGAGAGAACTAAGCCTCAAGACAAAGGGCCCAGGGTATGTGTTCTCCCTCTGGGGAATGGCCAGTGCCATTTCTTTTCCCATCCCCACCCCCCGCCAACAACTTCTTTCTTCACAGGCACCCCTCTCCTAAACTCTAAAGCAATGGGTAGTCTACAGCTTGTCCCAGGCTGACTCCCTGAACCTGTTCCCAAAGCCACCTCTTCTCTGACTTCCCAGTGGGCTAAGGCAGCCCAGCCTGGGCTCTCCTGTTTCTTCCTCTATGCTAACTAAGCCCTTCCCTGTTTCACTGTCCCCAGCTTTAATAAACATACCCTCATAGTCCCCTGAACTCCAGTTGGGATTCCAATCTTTCCTACATGAAGTCAAGAACCCATACACTACCAGATGGTCCTAGGCAGAGCCACTCAGGGCCAGGCCCTGGGTAACAAACCTATGCACCAAAAGGTTACTGGTTCGATCCCCAGTTGGGATGACTACAGGAGGCAACTGATCAATGTTTCTCCCTCTCTCTCTTTCTCTCTCCAACATCAGTAATAAAACATACCCTTGGGTGAGAATTTTAAAAAAGTAACTTAAGATTTTTCACTAGTTTTAAAACTAACCTCCTATATTTTCTGTTAGTTTCATTAGACCCAATGTTATTTCTTTTTGAATGTTCAGAACATGAACAAGGCACTTGTTAAACTTTGCCTAGTATCTCGTATTTTATCACATCATGCCAAATATGTTTTATTTGAATATAAATTTATTTTGTAGAAATGAAAACAAAATAAACAAAATTTTCACTAAAAACACAAAATAGTCCTAAACAGTGGATCTAAAAGGATATAGGTAAAACATAGCTGAGGCACTCTTTTTTTTGGTAGAAATCTCAAGTTATGAATACTTGATGAACATGTATTTATGGGAGACTTTTTTACTTGCTTTTGCAAATTCACTTAAGACTAAAATTTTTACTTAATATTACTCCTTAGGAAAACAAATTCACTTAAGACTAAAATTTTTACTTAATATTACTCCTTAGGAAAACAAATTCACTTAAGACTAAAATTTTTACTTAATATTACTCCTTAGGAAAACAAATTCACTTAAGACTAAAAGTTTCACTTAACATTACTCCATAGGAAAACAAATTCACTTAAGACTAACATTTTTACTTAACATTACTCCTTAGGAAAACAAATTCACTTAAGACTAAAATTTTCACTTAACATTACTTCATAGGAAAACAAATTCACTTAAGACTAACATTTTCACTTAACATTACTTCATAGGAAAACAAATTCACTTAAGACTAACATTTTCACTTAACATTACTCCTTAGGAAAACAAATTCACTTAAGACTAACATTTTCACTTAACATCACTTCATAGGAAAACAAATTCACTTAAGACTAAAATTTGTACTTAACATTACTCCTTAGGAAAACAAACAAGAGTACATAGCACCTCAACAGATCATTTTACATTTGAAATTTAAAATCTCTGTCTCCAAATTTTATATGCCATATGACTTATTTTAAGCAATAAATTCATTCTTTCTAAAGAAAACATATAGGTAACATTTTTATGCATTGTTGTTGTATAACACACACACAAAATTTGACTGGTTGAACAAAGTCAAAAAATGATTCTTATCCATAGGTCTTATTAAGGATATTCTTGCCAGCCCAGTGATGTGAAATCACCTAGATACAAAAAACAGAGTCCAGAGCCAGTCTAAAACTTCTCTATTACCCAAATATACCATGAGCTGACTGAAAAAAATCAGTTGGGCAACCCCATGTAAGCTTTGTAGAATGCTTACTGAGAAGGGAAGAACAGTTTTCCCTGAAATACAAAATGACTTTTAATATGGAAGCTTTAGCAGTTCCTTTCTTTACTATTGTCTACAAATATTGTAACACTTGAATAGAACTACAGAAAGCCCATGGCAGTGATAGAGAATATTGATTCTCTTAGGTTAGAAAAATGTATTCATAGCAACTATTTTAAAGACAACTTTCAAAAATTCCTGGTAATAGCTAAGAGAACTACAAAAGTAAAATTAGCCATTGGGCACGGCCTGTTCTAGAACACTGGACTCAAACAGCACCTCCACTGCTGGGGGAAAAAAACAATTAAGTCCTTCACGTAACAGAAAAACAAAAGACCAAGCTATTTAGGAGCAACTGTTCCATATAGAGAAGAACTGTTCAACCCAGAGCAGCCAAATCACAAGGTAATTTTTTTGCATGACTATACATAGTGAACTATATATTATGCAGCTTTCTTTAAAAAGCACTGAAACCTCCAACAAGCTATATGCATCATATCATAAAGAACAACACAAAGTTCACTATTACTAATAGCCCGTATCTAGTCAATGTTCTGAAACAGATTGAGAAGGCAAGTTTCTTTTGAAAATGGCTTAAACTCTAGAGTTTAGTTTTGTTTGCTGAACACCAAACTTTATTATTCCATAAAACTAAGATTTAGATTAGAAAAAGTGAAATGAACACCAATCCTAATTTAAATTGCTTAAGTATTCAACTCTACAAAAGTAGGTTGGTGGTCTATTTGTAATTAGGTTTTAGGCAGTTGGTATAAAACTGTATGTAAACTCAATATTCAGACTGTAACTGCAGAACCTAGTCCTATCCTATTTCTAACAAGATCTGGAACCAAAGTTTAAACCCTGGATACATTACTTAACAAGTAACATTGGTGTTAATATACTGCTACACTCCAAAAGACTTGGTGTGAGGACTGGGTGGGTTTCGTTTTGAACTTTATCATTCTGCAATGGTTTGTACACAAGCTGGCTCTAAGTCTGGGGCCAGACACAAACAGTGCAATGTGTACACTCTATCAAACAGTATATTGTAGAGAATGGAGACGGCCTACCTCACCCGCTAGCATCAGGTGGGGTGGAAGCTGAATGATGGCATTGCTGGTCAGGGACAGGTGAACAGAAGAGGGCAAGATGCAGAGGTGACAGCCCTGTGGATGATGCAAACTTGCTTCTGGCCATGACCCAGGCCTCCAAGGCCGCAGTGGTAGAATAAATGGTGGGAGCTACTGTTCCAATCAGCAATGAACTACAGTCAAACTCTTGCAAACTACAGATTAACAATGAGGGTTGGGCAGTAAGTTCTCGGTCTGGGTGTCCCAGGTGTGGCAGCTCCAGGGGCAGGCCAATGTCCCGAGTGTCCCTTTCTAGGTGCTCTTCATTTAGGAGGCAGGAAATGTGGCTTTTTCAAGCTGAAATCGGACCAGTCGACAGACAGTCTTTGTCGGGCCTGTCTGGTGGAATCCAAGCAGAATCTTTTGAAATGCTCCACTTCCCTTTCCGTCTCATCCATATCTGCACTCTCTAGATCGATATCTTTGGGCATAAAGACATCATAGAGCGGGTTGTTGTCTCCATCTCCTTTTCTGCTTTCTTTGCTCTTGTTGCTGGACTGAGGAGTGTCCGCCTGCTCTAGCTTGCTGGGGCTGGCGGGCTCCCCAGGGCCTGGGGTTGCCTTCCCCTCCTTGACCTGGCTGAGCTGTTTCTTGCCCTTGTTTTCACTCCTGGCTTTTCTCTCCATTTTCCTCTGCTCTGCCAGCAAAACAAGGTGAAGCACTTTAGTACTTGGTTGAGTCTGGGACCGGGATTTGGACTGGCCCTCTGAGGCTCTGGGGGACTCCGCAGACCTCCTCCTTGGATCCCCACCAGCCTTCCCTGTCTGTTTTAGCTTCTTTTTGCCAGTCCCATCTTTGTGTTGCTTTGGCAGGAGGTGCTTGGAGTCCCCCTGAGCCCCAGACACTGCGTGGTCTTCACCTCTGGAAGGGGAGTGAGATGAGGTTTCCAGTTCTTCGGTTTGCTCTAGGGAGCCACTGTGCATATGTGCCTTCTCCTCCAGCTTTCTCTGTTTATGTCTCTCCCGCTTGGCTTTGCGGGTGCTGCTCACAGGCTTGATCTCTGGACCATTTATGAACTGCAGCAAGTCCTCCACTGTGCGATGATCAACCACATCCTGCTTTTCTGGGAGTTGACCTGTTTTCTTAGGTTGCTCTTCTTTTCTCTTGGCCAGCCGTAAACGAAGCTTTACTCTCATTTCTTCATAACTTCTACCTGATGCTGTGGCTGGAGGCCGGTGGTGCCTGGAGGATTTACCACAGAATTCGCAGTACTTGCCCTCCTCCTGGAGGTTGCAGGCACAGGACCAGGAGCTGCTGCGGGAGCTGTGCTCAGAGTTGTTTGTACTCTTTTCCCTGGGGTCCTGCTGCCAGCCATAGGCACCTTGGTTGGAGAGTTGCTCTTCCGGGTCAGGACTGAAAGCGGCTGGAATGGCCAGAAGTGAGCTATCATAGAGGAGGC
This sequence comes from Phyllostomus hastatus, assembly GCF_019186645.2. Lineage (NCBI taxonomy): Eukaryota > Metazoa > Chordata > Mammalia > Chiroptera > Phyllostomidae > Phyllostomus > Phyllostomus hastatus. The sequence goes on along the minus strand of NW_025333841.1, from coordinate 2,529,475 downwards.
CCTCAGGGTTCCCCTGGGCATCAGACCTCACATTGGTCACAATCTCGGTATTGTCATCATCGCAGGTCACTACCTCAATATCATCAGTATTCACCAGATAAATATCAGCAAATCTATCTGACAGTGAAGCCACATCACTGTCACTGCCAAAACTTGGTGGAGAGACCTCATCTAGGCGGATGGGTCTGGACTGTTGCTGAGTTATAACTGGAGAGCTGGAATCTGACCTTGAGGTTGCTAGTGACACACCAGGCAGGTGACTCTCAAAGAGACAGTCAGGAAGAGAACGCACTCGGAGTGGCTGCTGGTGGCCATGGATGGTGCTGGGTATTTGAGGCTCCACAAGGCCACACGTGAGAAACTGTGAGTGGTTGCAGTTGTAGATGGTACACCTTTCTGGGCCAAGGCAGTCAGGCATGTCCAGGGATGACGATGGTGGCATGTGCCTCAAGGCTTCTGCCAAGTTCCCACTGTGTAGGTCTGCTTCTGTACTGGTTAAGTGCTCTTCAAGGAACTGCGTTTCTTTATAACGCGTCAAGGCTTTTTTTAGGTTGGTTTTCAGTGTCATCTTCTCAAGGATGAAGGTGCTGATCCTCCTCTGGCACTGCACCCATTTTCTGGCTACTCTGTGCAGCTCTTCCTCCAAGCCCTGGTAGTGTAGCAGCAAGGTGGCGTATGTGCCCTGGCTGCAGGTGTCATTTGTCGTGGCTCCCAGCCTGATTTGTGATATCAGTGCTGGCAAGTTGCTTTGAAGAGTATGATCAGAAAAAATCAGGTTTTCAAATAGGTGTTTATTATGCAGTTCCCATGTCACCTGGAAAAGACTCAAATGCTTAATTTCTAGAGTGATGAGGAAGGTGCTGATGGTGCGCGCAGCCTGGCAGAGGGCGCCATACTCTTTGATAAGGCGAGAGATGAACTGCTGGGCCTGCAGGGGGCTCTCCAGGCAGGTGGGTGGTCCCGGCTGGGCCCACAGCGGCTGCAGGAGGCGGATCTTCATGTCCAGCACAAAGTCTCGTGCTACACGATCCAACCGCTCGTACAGCTGTGAGGGGTCCATATTGCAGAGCCTATCCACATGCTCTTTTACCCTGCTCATGTTGGGCACCAGCGCGGTCCCTGCCTGGTGATATGTGAAGCGGACCATGAAGCGCACTTCTGACCAGTAGATTCGTAGCTGCTGTGACTCTGGATACGAGTCTGGTGAGATCTCCTGGGGCTCACAGCTAGCCCCGTAGGCACTTTCCGTGTCCAAGGCAGGTAGCTGGCCCCCCTCAGCCAGCATCCCGCCCTCTGCCTCTGCCAGAAAGTCGCCGCGATGACCATGGCTCAGGAAGCCTAGGCCCTGTGCGGCCTGGTCAAGGTCGCCGGAAATCCCATAGTTATCCAAAGTCCACTGGCAGGTCGGGCACACCCAATGGGTTTGGTGCGACGCACCGTCGCCCTCGGAAGCCAGTTCACTCACAGGCTGATCCCCACTCTGTACAACCGCACTGTCTTTCTCCTCAATTTTACAACAAACACAGAAAATGCCCGTGGGGTAAGGCAGAGTTCCTTGAGTCTCGCCCAAGCTGAAAGCGGCCGCGCCACCCGCATACACGTCCTCAACCAACGGCATGTCCGCCACCGCCGCCGCCACAGACATGGCGGCAACGCCCGGAGGCATAATGGCGGTGTCCAGGGAGCTGCATGGCTCCGCCTCCGGGCGGTCTCTCTCTCTACCCTTTCGGCCGCGGTCCCCGCCTCCACCGCCCCGCTTGTTCTTACGGCGCTTGGCCCCTCCCTTGGCATGGGATGGGCTCATGACTGCACAGTCACTGGCCGCGGCGGCGGCAACGGCTGCAAGGGCGGCAACGGCCGCAACGGTGGCAATGGAGGCAGCGGCTGAGGGACCGCCGGCTATAGTAGCGCACACCGAGCACGGCTGGCGGCGGAGGGTAGAGGGGCAGGAAGGCTAAGGTGGCTGACCTGACCGAGAGTTGTGCGGAGTCACCTCCGGACAGGCAGGGAGGACGGGTTGGCAGAAGTGGCTGGGAAACGGCTGGGCTGGACGAACGGTGAGGTAAGTCCACCGGCTGCTTCTGCTGCTGGTGAGATTTAGAGTCCAAAATGGCGGAACCGAAGGGGAAAATGGTCCCAGCTTACATCGCGGGGTGGGGAAGGAGCTGCCCTGTGGGGGAATGAGCAGCCTGGAGAGAAAAGGAGGTGCCTTAAGGGGAAATGAACTGCCAGGAGGGGGAGGGGTGTGGTGCATTTTTCAATTACAGTCTAATTCAGTACTTTGCGTGAGTTTCGCATGTATGCCAGGGTGGTTGCAAAAGCATGTACTTTACAGAGTGGTTCCCTGTAGTGCTTTAAGTGCCTGCCGGCCCCATACATAGTTATCAGGCTGTTATTTACTGTTTTTTCTATGCCGTAACCTATAGCTCTGTGACTCATCATCTATAACTACCAGAAGGTTTCCCTAGAAACCTTTCCCTAGAAATACATCCCAGCAGCCTGAGACAAGACAGTGAAGTGTTTGTACTTCTACAACATTAGTTTCATGGGATAGACATCGGTGCTGCAGGGCAACTGTCTGATGATTTGTAAGAGCTGTAAATTTGTTGGTTGAAGCTCCCTGGTAAACATTCATATTTAACAACTGAGTTGTTTGCCCTGGCTGGTGTGGCTCCATTGGTTGGAGGGTGTCCCATAAACCAAAGGTTGTGGGCTTCATTCCTAGTCGGGGCACGTACCTGGGTTGTGGGTTCTGTCCTGTTGGGGGGTGGCCAATGTTTCAGTCTCACATCAGTGTTTCTTTCTCTTTCTCTCCCCTCATTTCCCCTTTCTCTAAGGATTAATGAGCATACTCTTGGTCAGGATAAAAAAGAAAAATAAAACAAAACGAATAACAACTGAGTTATTCTCTTGACCATGACTGGCTATCTAGTGACACCTGTTTTTCCCTTGTTTTGATGTCCTGATAAGCCTGCATTTTGCTTGCATCCTTTAAGAAAGCTGTTATAAAACATTATCACGAAAAAGTGGACCAGGGAGATGACAGTGGCACCACCTTCCACATAGGCCACAATGAACAGGTAATAAGAAGACATGCAGAACTCATGTGTGTCACAGATGTTCTAAGACGGAGACACATAATTTTCCTGGGAAAGCATTTGAAGTAATGTTATGCTGCAGTGCCTATCTACTCCACACTGGATGTCTCATCTCATTTGCCTGGGTGGCTTGATGAACTTAACAAGTTAATCATATGCTGTAGAACATAAATGCTGGCACCACAGGGCAACAAAACACCCCTAGCCCAGTCGCTTCCACTAGTAGATGAGGAAGACCAACATTCCATGTATGCATTGACCACAGGCAGTTGTTTAAAACGCCCTGTGCAGTCTCTTCACTGCCCTTGCGATCAAAAGACTTCTGCCAATGTAATGATCTCATACAAGAAGAAAAAATACAATTCCATAAATGAAATGCTGCATCAGTTGCATTGCCTCACAGAGCAAGGCATGGTCACTGATGTTGATGGAGAAGGGCTGCTCAAGATGAAAGCTTTTTCATTAGGATCAGAAACAAGACAAGGATGTCCACTTTCACTGCTTTTATTCAACATAGTATTGGAAGTCCTAGCCCCAGCATTCAGACAAGAAAAAGAAAAGGCATCCAAATTGGAACAGAAGTAAAACTCATTATTTGAAGATGAAATGAAAAACAATTAGGTTGACTAATAAATTAAAGTAGCAGGATACAAAATAAACATTCGGAAATCACTTATAACCTGACCGGTGTGTCTCGGTTGGGCATCATCCTGTGAAGAGAAAGGTCTCCGGTTTAATTCCTGGTCAGGGCGCATGTGTGCATTGTGGGTTCAGTCTCCAGTTGGGGTGTGTATGAGAGGCAACAGATTGATGTTTTTCTTCTCTTTCTCCCTGCCTTCTCCCCTCTCTAAAAATAAATAAAATCTTTTAAAAATTAGACATCAGTTGCATTTTAATACACCAATAACAAACTAACAAGAAAGAGAAATTAAGAAAACAAGCCCATTTAAAATTCCATCAAAAAGAATAAAATATCTAGGAATAAATTATCCAAGAAGGTAAAAAAGCCCTTTACTCAGAACAACTACAAGAAATTGAAGAAATAAATTGAAGAAGATACAAAAAATTGAAGGATATACTGTGCTCATGGATAGGAGGAACACACATTTTTAAAATGTCCATACTGTCCAAAGCAATCTCTAGATCCAATGAAATCCCTTTGAAAATATCAATGGCATTTTTGACATAGTAATCCTAATGTTTCACAGAAAACTAATTTTAAAAATTATATAGGACCACAAAATACTCAAAATAGCCAAAGCAATCTTACATTAAAAAATTTTAAACAATTTTATTCATTTTTAGAGAAAGGGGAAAGGAGGGAGAAAGAGGGAGAGAAACATCAATGCGTGGTTGCCTCTCGTGCACCCCCAAATGGGGACCTGGCTGGCAACCCAGGCATGTGCCCTCACTGGGAATCAAACTGGTGATCATTCTGTTTGCAGTTGGACTCCCAACGCACTGAACCACAGCAGTCAGGGCTAGCCAGAGCAATCTGAAGAAAGAAGAAAAAATTGGAGGTATCACAATAGCTGATACCAAACTATACTATAAGAGTATAGTAATCAAAACACCATAGTAATATCACAAAAACAGGATGTTATATCAGTGGAACAGAATAGAGGATCCAGAAATAAATACATATTTATCTGGTTAATCTTTGACAAAGGAGGCAAGAATATTCAATGCATCATTTCAATAATTGGTGTTGGGAAAACTGGACAGACATGCAAAAACTGAAACTGGATCACTTTTACTGTATATACAAAATAAACTCACCATATACTAAACATTTAAATGTAAAACATGAAAACTAAATCTAGAAGAAAACAGTAAAATCTTTGACATTGCTCTTATATATTTTTGTTTTTTGGATCTCTCTACTTGGGCAAGGGAAACAAAAAGAAAAAATAAACAGTGGGAATACATCAAACTAGTTTTTGTCCAGGAAAAAGACCATCAACAAACCCTAGCCGGGTAGCTGAGTTAATTAGAGCATCGACCCAATACACCAAAGCTGCTTGTTAAGTCCCTGGTGAGGGCACATAACAAATAAGCAATGAATGCATAAATAAGTGGAATAACACATCGAACTCTATCTTGTTCTCTTGCTCTCTCCCTCCCCCTCCTCTCTCTCAAATAAATAAATATTTTGATTAAAAAAAATAAAAGAATCCATCAACAACTAAAAAAAAATGTGTAACAACAGAAAAATAAACAGATGGGACTACATCAAACTAAGAAATTTCTGCATAGTAAAGTTAACTTACAACAAAATGAAAAAAACAACCCACTGAATGGGAAAACATTTGCCAGTGATGCATCTGGTAAGGGATTAATATCCATAATTTATAAAGAACTTACAAAACTTAACACACACACAAAAACAAACAATCCTAGTCAGATATGGGCAATGATCATCAGTGAAATGCAAATTGAAACCACAATTACTAACTCACTTGTCAGAATGGCTATCTTCAATAAATCAATAAACAAGTGTTGCCAAGAATATGGAGAGAAGGGAACCTTTGTGCTCTGTTGTTAATGGCAGACTGGTGCAGCCACTGTGGAAAGCAGTATGGAATTTCCTCCAAAAATTAAAAATGGAACTTCCTATGACCCAGAAGTTACACTGGGAATATATGCAAAAAAACCTGAAATGCCAATTCCAAAGAATATATGGACCCTTATATTCATTGAAGTGTTATTTACAATATCCAAGATTTGGAAGCAGCCCAAGTGCCCATCAGTGGATGAGTAGATAAAAAAAGCTGTGCTACATTTACACAATGGAATACTACTGCATCATAAAAAAGAAGGAAATCTTTTATGACGGCGTGGATGGACCTGGAGAACATTATGCCAAATGAAATAAGCCAGTCAGAGAAAGACAAGTAACATGAGTTCTCTCATATGTAGAATCAAATGAACAAAATTAACTAACAAACAAAATATTAACAGATTCAGAGAACAGATTGACAATTGTCAGGGGTAGGGGGGTTTCCAGGGCTGGGTGGAAAATATAAATAGATTAAGCAAAAAACAAACTCAGACACAGACAACAGCATGATGATTACCAGACGAGAATGGGGTTGGGGTGAGGTAGAAGAGGGTATAGCAGGAATAAATGGTGACAAAAGGAGAATTGACTTGGCATGGTGGTAACAACATAGAGATGATACATTTTAAAATTGTACACCTGACCTGGCTGGTGTGGCACAGTGGATTGAGCCCTAGCCTGTGAACTGAAATATCTCTGGTTCGATTCCCAACCAAGACACATGCGTGGGTTGTGGGCCAGGTCCCCATCTGGGGGCATGCAAGAGCCAACTATTTGATGTATCTCTCGCACATTGATGTTTCTCTCCCTCTTTCTCCCTCCCTTACTTTCTAAAAATAAATAAAATCTTTAATTAATAAAATTGTACACCTGAATCCTATATAGTTTTATTAACCAATGTCACCTCAATAAATTCAATTTAAATAAACTAAGACAACTTACTGAATGGAAGAAGGTATTTACCAATGACACATGTGATAAGGGCTTAATATCCAAAATATGTAAGAAATTCATAGAGCTTAATGCACACATAAAAAATCTAATTTAAAAATGAGTGTAGAACCTGAATTTAAAGAGGACATACAGATGGCCAATAGACATGTGAAAAGATGCTCAGCATCACTAATCATGAAAGAAATGCCAAATAAAAGCACAATGAGATGTCACCTTATACATACGTGACAGAATGGCTATCATCAAAAATTCAACAAATGACACTTTGCAGTGTTGGGATTATAAATTGGTGTAGCCACTATGGAAAGCAATATAGAATTTCCTCAAAAAATTAAAAATAGAACTATATGACCCACCAATTCTACTTCTGGTTCTATATCCAAATAAATCCAAAACAGTAATTTAAAAAGACTTATGGAAGCAACCTAAGTGTTCGTATATACATTAATGGATAAAGACATGGTAGGTATATACAATGGAATATTAGTCACTCATAGAAAATGAACTCTTACTATTTATAACATGAGTGGTCATGGAGGGTATTATGCTAAATGAAATGTCAGAGAGAGAGAAATACAGTATGATTTTACTTATAAGTAGAATCTGAAAATAAGGAAAACAAATTCATAGATACCGAGAAAATACTGATGGTTGCCAGATCGGAGGTGATTAGGGATATGTTAAAAAGGGGATGGGATTAAAATGTACAAAATTTTAGATATAAAAATAGTTATGAGGATATAATATAAAGCATAGGGTTTATAGTGAAATATTGTAATAACCATGTACACGAGTACTAGGCTTATCAGAGTGATCACTTTGTAAGTTATATAAATGTGTAATCACTATGTTGTACATCTGAAACTAATCCCAACTTTAATTGAAAATTTTTTTTAATTTTAAAAAGGAAGGTATGTGAAATAGTGAAACTTGTAGAAGCAGAAGATAAAATAGTTTTTGCCAGGACATAGGCGACGAATGGAGTGTTGCTACTAAATTTCAGTTATGCGAGATGAATAAATTCTAGACATCTGGTGTACAGCATCATACCTAATGTTAATAATATTGTGTACTGAAATTTGTTAAAAGGACATATCTCATTAAATATTCTTTGAAACAAAGACATTCTGACAAATGTTATAACATGGGTGAACCTTGAAGACATTAAGGTAATCAAAATAAGCCAGTCATAAAAAGAAATGCTCTTATGATTCTACTTAAATTCATCGATGTAAGAAGTAGAATGGTCATTGTAAGGGATTGAGGGAAGAGTAAATAGGGAATTGTTTAATTAGTATTGAGTTTTACTTTTGCAAAATGAAGAGTTCTGGAGATCCATTGCACTATAACATGAATATAGTTAATACTACGGAAATGTACACTAAAAATAACTAAGGTGCCTCAATTGAGCCACCTGTGTGGCTCAAATGGTTGAGCGTCGTTCTGTGGGGCAAAAGGCCACCAGTTCTATTCTCAGTTGGGCACATGCCTGGATTGCAGTTTTGGTCCCTAATTGGGACATGTGCAGGAGGCAACCGATTGATGTTTCTCTCTCACATTAATGTTTCTCTCCCTTTCTTTGTCTGTCCCTTCCCTTCTCTCTAATATAAATAAATAAAATCTCTTAAAATGGTTAAGGTGATAAATTTTATGTTTTGTGTATTTTGCTGAAATTAAAAATTAAAAATGTTTTTTAAATTATTGAGTTTCCATCATGACCTGAGAAACGCATCAGTTATCTTAATATAAGATAAAAAGATATAATCCCTTCGCTAAGGAGGTTTCAAGATTAGACAGACAAAGAAGCAATAATAATTTTGTATGCATGTGGAAAGTTTAAAGCAGAAAGAACACCTAAATTTATGTTGAGTGTTCACTGAGCACAAATATGACTGAAGAATAACTAAGAAATACCATAATATTTGAGATTTTTTAAAAGACTAGCTGTGTGACCATAAGCAAATTTCGTAATTTCTCTGTGTCTCAATGTCCTCATCAATAAACATGGGAATGACTTATGTCAGAGAGTAATTGTAAGGATTAAACAATATATGTAATGTTGTAAGTACAATTTCTAGCACACAGTAAGTATCAATATGTACTACTGTTAGTACTGTTCTATTATTTTTTCTATTATTTTATTTTTAGTGTTAACTTTTCTTCTTATGTTTTAAATTTTGTTGTTTTCAACTTTACTTTTACTTTGGTATTTACTCCTTTCTCACCCCACTCCTTCTATCCATTCTGTCATCATTTTTCACCCAGGCAATACAAAAGAATTGTTACTATTCTTATTGTTATCTGTGTCATTATGGGCCTCTAACACATGGCCACTTCATTTGGAAGTTCGGATTCACAGACAATAAAAACCCCAAGTCAGAGGTGAATAACTAAGCACTTTATTAAGTGAGAGCAAAGCAAAAGCAAAGATTAACAGCATACATACATCACCAGATGGGAGTTCACCAACACCTGAACATACATGCTGGGGAATCCCAGAGACAGCATTCAGGGTCTGACTGGGAAAGTTCGAAGTGAAGCGTCCTTCTCTGGGGTGAGATTTCAAAGTCCCACTTTGGGGGCTGTGCTTAAACATGTTTTAGACAAAAGTGGCTATGTGCCAAGGGTCCCTCTGGGAGAAGGGCCAGTTCTCCCCGAAGGAACAGTTAAATACTAGAAGTACTGACCTCCCAGGGAGAAGGGCCAGTACTCCCTGGAAGAGGGGACACCTATATTTTATTCTTTTTTTCCCCCTTGTATTTCATTCTTACAGTAAAGGTCATGGCTCAGGCATAAACAGGGAAGATTCTCAGTGTCCCTTTAACCCATATTATCTTGCAAACTGTTCTTCAGATTGTAGTTGGAATTGAAAGAGAAATTTGGATCATGTGACTTTCTTTAAGAATCTTTAAAGTTAGGGGTAAAGGCCAGAAAACTGTACTTGAACAACAAATGAAATTAAAAAAAATCTTTAAAGCTTCCTTTGCTCACAAAATAACATTTAAATCCCCTAGCCTGCTGTTCTGAGCTCTCCTAAGTTGATCCCCGCTGACCCTTTTAATTGTTTTTTTGTCACTATAGTGGTGCTCTCCTTTATCCAGCTACTAGGGAATGCTGTCCACTTCCCAAAGAGGTAATGAATTGTCACCATTTGTGCCTTTATACACAACATTTTTTTGGTTGAAATACTAAAAGATGTACCTTTTTTGCCAAGTGAGGTAAACCTCATTAAATTACTTCCTTACTTTCTATCCCAGTTCAAATATTACCTCCTGTGTTTATTGTCTAGTTGCAATTTGTATATTAGTTGTATAACTTATTCCCCTTAGTATTAACTTCCCTTTTCCAAAGAATATAATCTAAACTCCCGATTTTGGCTTTCTAAACCAGCTGATTCCTTCTAAGTCCGTTTCTAACTGTTCTCTTACAAATATCACTGACCCCAACAAACCACAGTTGCTTCAATTCTACTCCTATATAAAGCCATTTAAGTGTTTAAGGCTTACCATGACCCCTCAATGAGGATTCGCCAAAACCCAGCTCCTTGAGATATACATGATGGAAAATTCTGTGATACCCTCTGTTGGTACCCCTCACTACTTAAATTCTGCATATTAGCATTTGACTTGTGTTAACCTGTCAATTAAATTGCTTTTCAAAAACAAAGAGAATAAAGTTTCTTTGTATTCCCAACACTGAGCATTGCCCCTGACAAAACATAGGTTTTTTTAGATTTTATTTATTTTTAGAGAGTGGAAGGGAGAGAGAGAGAGAGAGGGAGCGAGACATCAATGTGTGGTTGCCTCTCACACGCCTCATACTGGGGACCTGGCCCACAACCCAGGCAAGTGCCCTGACTTGGAATCAAACCAGCAACACTCCAGAGCCAGTCCAGGACCTTGACAACAACCAAACCCCAGCACTGATCATGCACTTTCAATGACTGAATTGTGTGGTATACGAAGTATATCTCAATAAAGCTGTTTAAAAAGAAAAAGAATAGATATTTTTCAGGCTTAGTAACTGCTATCACTAAAAACAAATGAAAAATTCTTATGTGTTCTATACAGTTTTCAACCAACTAGCTATATATGTTCCATTTTCCTCTGTAGATGAAATAAAATCTGACTTTTTTGTTTATGCATTTAGTCTCTTGAATCTTTTTTAAGAGAGAGGAGAAGGGAGGGAGAAAGAGGAGAGAAACATGGATGCGAGAGAGAAACATTGATTAGCCATCTCCCATGTGCCCCCTTCCCAGTAGGGAGCACAACCCAGGCATGTGCTGTGGCTGGGAATTGAACAAGCCACCTTTCAGTTTGCAGGCGGGTGTTCAACCCCTGGAGCCACACTAGCCAGGGCTGTCTCAATTTCTTTATTCCACTTGCCATGGAATTTTCCAAGGTTCTTATTCTTGTCTCACTACTACTGACCTATGACAGTTTGGCTGGTCAGCAATTATATATTTTCTTGGTAAATGTCTTAGCTTTCCAAAGTTAGAGGTAGAGAAGAGCTATCCATCCTCTACTCCATTATCTTTCTCAGAGTAAGAGGTCACCATTTGAAAATAAAATAAGTTAGATCAATTTGTGTTAAACCTATATTAATGAACAACCAGATCCAAAAACCAGTTGCATAATGAGTCTTTGTAGATCATAGGAGTCTCACTCTCTCCACTCCAGCATCCCAACAATAACATGTCTGAGACAGTAATAATGATATGCCCATGGTTGTATTGGCCAATGTGATTCTTGGATAAGAGGTCTGAGTCCTTTTGAAATGCAGGGGTTGAGGGAAGAAAAGACCGACCTCACAGCTATAACACACAGAAGTACTTTAGAGTGACTCGTTTTAGAAATTAAATCTTGTTCACAATTTAGGTAACTTAGTGGTGATGTGGCAGACCCCTTAAAGCTAACTTTATATAACTTACTTTGATCTTAAAGCTAGGAAGTAACAATGCTAATAATAATCTATCTTTAAAAGTACCTGCTACGGGTCAGGTACAATCTTAATCTGGATTTCCACTAAAAGAGGCATGAAGTAAGAATTTGGGTAGTTATTCCAGGAAGCAGGAGTGCAGTATTGAGTGGGAACAATGAGACAGGAAAATAAAATAGAATAATGGGGGACATTATGAAGTACCATGTAGCAAAGCAGTTCCCAAAACAGTAGGCCTCAGGGTTTCCTCTACACCTAAAAATTTGAGAGCACCCAGAAGGTTTTGTTTTTCTGGGTTATGTCCACCCAGGAGGCACTGGAAATGAGTCTTATAGGGTGAGGAGAGCTTGTAATAGAAAATTCTTAGAAGCGACATTACTAGATGGGGATAAAATGTACAAAGTCATATCAGAGTATGATCTACTCAGGAGGCACCAATAGGAACAAAAATAATGTTTCCAATTGTGTAAAAGGTGAGAAATACCTTAAATGTGCACAAATGAGAAAATGGTTAAACAACAATAGTACCCTCAAGTTGGTAAAAATATGCAATCATTAAAAGCAATATGCTAGATCAGCAGTTTTTAAATGCTTTGGCCTTAGGACCCCTTTGCATTTTGAATAATTCTTAAAGACCCTCAAGGGTCCAAAGACTTTTTGTTTAAAGAGTTTTTTCAATCGTTATTTACCACATTAGAAATAAAACTGAAAAAATTTTAATGTGATTATTCATCAGTTCACTTAAATGTAACAATAATAATACATGTTAACAATAATACATTTTATGTTAAAAAACTATTTTTTTCAAAATGAAATCTAATGTAGCAGTAAAAGTCATCATTTTACATTTTTCCAAACCTATTTCCCGTCTAATACAATAGACAATGGATTCTCAACACTGCCTTGGCATTTAATCTATAACAATATGCTGTTTTGGTTGAAGCACATGAAGAAATTCAGCCACATACAAATATCTAGTTGGAAAAGGAAACAGTGTTTTAATTGCCCTTCTAAATAGTTCTGGATTTTTTAAAAAAGATTTTATTTATTTTTAGAGAGAGGGGAAAAGATGGTGAAAGAGAGGGAGAGAAACATCAATGCGTGTGAGACACATTGATTGGTTGCCTCTCCCATGCCTCCAAATGGGAACCTGGCTCACAACCCAGACCTGTGTCCTGACCAGGAATCGAACCAGCGACCTTTCAGTTTGAGGGATAATGTCCAACCCATTGAGCCATACTGGTCAGGGCTATATATTTGTGATATTATAACAAAATTCAACAAGTAACAATTTCTTAAAGATAATAGCAATGTGAAAAATAATAATTTCAATGTAAAATCTAAAACCATATCAATGAACTTTTGGCATGTTGAATGGATTTTTGCATGGATGGCTTTATAATGTCTGCATGGCCACATGAAAAACACTGTTTCAGAGTTTTTTAATATCATCACCCATTTCATCAGAAAAGGCTTTCAGCATTGGGAAGTTATAAAACTCATGCTGGTGAATATAAAATTTCCAAAAGTCTAATTTTCATTTGAATTATCAAATATTATTATTGGCAACACCTGCTGTCATTTGTGTTTCTTAAAGTAGCAGTCTCATTTCATTTGTCTTTGAGGAAATGTCTGCATAATCAAACCTGAATATCCACAGTTTTTTTTTCTTTTATTCCTTCAGGTAAAAAAAATGGTATTCCATGAAATACAGTAGCTGGTTCTGTTCCATTATTCCAATAATTGCACAAATGGTTTTCCTCAAGAGAGCAATCTGACTTCATATGTGCTTTCACAAGTGCTTCATGTGCACTTCCTGTTTTGTCACCTAGCATATTCAAAACACATGTATTCAATGGTGGAGAATAATGAAATTAATACTCTTTTCTGTTTAATAAAGAACTTTCTCAAAGGAAACTAGTTTTTTCTTGATTTGTGCTAAGGAGTTTACCCACTGTTGAGTTTTCACCACCTATATAAACAACACAGTGGGGGGGAAATGTTTTTATCTCACAACCCCCCCTGGAAGTTTCATGGGGAACCCTAGGTGTCTGTGGACCACATGTGGGGCACCGCTAAAGGATCTATTCCAAAACTGCCCCTCCAAAATATGGGAAGATAGAGTCTTTGTCCTCATACTTCAAACCCCATTGTTTTAAAAACTGTCCTTAAGATTGTTCATGTTCATGTAAATATACATGTATATTTACAATTTTCGCTGCCGTAATGGCTCAGCTGTGTTGAGAACCAACTGCTAAAACAAGGTTAGGTATGCAAAAGGATTATTTGAGGGAGGGAGCAGGAGGCAGGGAGAGCCTTCAAATTGTGATTCATGTCTCATACCTCTGGAAGGAGAGAGGGAAGGAAGGAGACTTGAAGGAAGGTAAAAAGGGTTGAAAGAGACTTAGATTACAGGGCAAGTCCAAGGGTGATTTGGCCAGGTCAATGGGCAGACCTCAATCCAAAGTCTCCTATTGTAGGAGTTCCATATCACTTCATAATGGGCCTGCCTTAGTACCTCTACCACGCTCAGTCATTTGCTGGGTGAAGCCCATGGGCAATAAGACCTTGGCAGTAGTGGTGGGTCCAGAAGGGCAGTGGCTGGAGCCATCACTCTATCACACTCCCTGAAACATGAGAGCACTTTTTTAAGACCCCCATGGTTCACCCTTTGCACCAAACACATCCATTACTCTAAGCAGGTTTGGAGAGTAGGGTCAAAAAAGGGACCACACACTAAACGCAACAAGCTCAGGGGAGGCCTGCGTGATGGTCTTACAAACTCAGACACCTAAGGTAACCATATAGGATGGTCTAAAATGAAAACTTCCTAACTAGTCCTGAAACTGGAAAAGACCAGCATTCGTGCTGCCTGTCACATACCAAACCCAGTAAGCAGAGATGGGGATTGAATGTTTATGGGCGCTTTATTCAGATGGCCGGCAATCTGAGAAGATGGCGGATTCATACCCTAACAGACCATCTTACATTTCCTTCCAAGCCAGCCTTTTTATAATACAGAACAAAGTGTGGTGAGGGGTTTCGAAATTCAGGGAAAATTCAATTAAAAAACTGCAGTATTCTCACCCTGGACAGTTAGCTGTTCCCAAGGGTGGGTGATCTCTGTCTCTCCCTGGAACACAATGGCCCAGATACCTCCACTTGTCCCCAGGTGGTGGTCTTCAGCGGTGCCCCAGGAGGTTGGCTGTCTCTCCCAAGAGTAGTGGGCCTTATCTGCAGTTCCTGAAAAAATAGCTTTCACATACTCATTACCTATTAGGCTTATAACTATTTAAACTAAAATTTTCCAGCTCTTGAGGCCCCTATCATTCCTAGCAGGTAGTCATGTCCTAGTCCGGTTTCTTCCTTAACAAAGGTCAATATTTATCTTAGCCAAGCCTATTGTCTTTTTGCACCTACGATAACATACTTTTGGAATGTCAGACTAATGTTCTCTTCCAGACCCCTCAGGGCACAGTATTCCACCAGAATACAAGACCACAAACCCATCATTGTCATCTTGCTGCCCAAATACCATCTCTATGTGCTGTAAATGTTAATCATTAACTATGTTATACCCACCAATGTAAAATAAGAATTTATCTCTTTATTTTACTCTTTATCTGATCCCAGAGGTTTCCCCACTTTGCTTTCTCTGGCCTCCCTACTCTACCACCAACAGATTTCATGTAAACGTCTTTACAGCCCCTCCTTTGATTGTAATACATAGAAAAAAAACTGCAAAACTGCCATTCTCCAGAGCATTTTTGATGGGGGACCCAAGAGCTGGAAAATTTTAGTTTAAGGTAATAGCTAATAAGTCTAGCAGTTAATGCATATAAAAAGCTATTATTTCAGAAACTGGAGATGTGGCCCACCCTGATTTCAGGAGACCACAAGTGATTGACCTTTGTGCTCCAGAAGAGACCATAAGCCATGGAGGCGGTATCCCAGCCATTGTGTTCCAGGGAGAAATAGTCCACTGCCCCGACACAGGACACAGATAACAGATAAAGAAAATCACCGAAAGGATGTTTAGGGAAATTGCCGGACTGTAGCTTTTATCTGATTAACCCCTTTCCTGAATTCCAAACCCCTTGCCCACATTTTTCTTCTTGTTTTAAAAAGGGTTGGTTTAAAATGGAACTTAAGACAGTCTGTTAGGGCACAAACCCACCATCTTCTCAGATCAGGGGCCATCTGAATAAAGCACCCTTATAAAGATTCAATCCCTGTCTCTGCTTATTGGGTTTGGCAGGTCTCAGGCTTTTCTGGTTTCATTTTCTCAATCCATTGAGATTTTGTTTCCCAGTAATTGTCATCAGCTTGACTTAAATAAACTCAAAAATTCTCCACAGGTTTGGACCTTTCTTACGTTGACAGGAACATTCCCCTACGGTCCATGCGCATCTCTCTTCCCAAGGGGAAACTGAGAAGTAAGAGTTCGGTGCACAGGCTACAATCACTGTTACTGTAGCTAATCTTGGGGCTGCAACTGGTATGCATCTTCTCCCTCTCTTCTCCACTATTCATTCTAGATTCCTTTCACCCTGAGCTATCTTTGTGGTAGAAAAGTAGAGATCTCGCAGCTTCAAAGAAATCCAAGGTGGAATGGGGATATATGGATCAGGACACCTTATTGGCTACATCCACCATGACAGGAACAGTGCGTATTGTAGGGGAGACAAAAAATTTTCACTGACATACCTTCTGTAGTAAAAAATTAACAGAAGAAAAACAAAAAGAAATTTAATGATCTGAGTACCTCCTACATACACAGAGACCCAGGAAAACTGAGTAACTCCCCTAAATGGCCAGTACTACCACCTTAAATTACCATCTTCAGCTAAACACAAAAGAAGATGATGGGGCGGGGAAGTCAGTTTTAGAAGGTTACCAGCCAAGCTCAGTTGGGTTTGCTTGTTATACAGATTAAATCCTTGCCTTCTGCATTGATAAGTGTTTCTAGAGATTTAGTCACCTTCCTCTTCCTGACACTGACCGGGAGACAACTTTACAAATGCAGATTTCCCTTATAAATGTAAATGTCTCTCACAAAAGGGTAACTTCGACTCTGTTTTCAGAGCTCTTCCAGTGTCTGCTGTTTCTTAAAATAACCAACCTGAAATAACCCTTAGAAAGATGGGGAGACCTTCTCTTTTCCCTCTTAGTTCTTCTGGCTGGTCATATATGTCAAATGACATACAGCAGATTAAGAGGAGAAAAATCAAGCTTTAATACCCTCGCAGAAGGAATTCACATAAGCATGAAAAATCCTAAGAGAGTAAGGCAAAATAAGGTCTATTTGTCATTTAGACCTAAGGAAGGGGAAGTAAGGCAATTTGCAGGGAGACGGAATCAATCAATGCTTAGTAAATAAATGCATATTGGGCCATCTGGAAACAATGGGACAGAGAGGATTTCAGTTAAGTCTACTGGGCCTTGCTAGGTTCCTCCCTGTCTATCACACCTAGTTCATAATAAAATAGTCATCTATGATGATTGCTCCCTCCCTGGAGCAAGTCCTCAGTCTAAATTCCTTCAAGCAGTGAAGGGGAAGGTGAAAGATCCTTCCTGAGCCCCTGTTTTCAGCTCAAAATAATCTGCATGCCAGAGTGACACATGTTGAGGCAACTGGTTCTGAACCCCTAAAGTATAAAAGGTCTGTCCAGAAGATATCCAGCCATGTAATATGAAAAATAGACACATTTATTGAAGAAGATACAACATACAAGAAACATTGTACATAGGACAATGACACCTCAGTCCCCTTCAAAGGAGGCACCTTGGGACCTCACACAGTTCTCCCAATGGCCATCAGTTGCCCTGTCATATTTTCCTGAATCTCTTGAGGGTCTGAAATCTCTTCACTTTCAAAGGTGATTTCAGTTCAGGGAAAAGCCAGAAGTCACAGGGCTCCAAATCAGGGCTGTAGCGGGGCTGAGTTACTTGGGTGATTTGATGTTTTGCCAAAAAACTCTGCATGAGAAGTGATGCATGAGTGGGCACGTTGTCATGATGAAGCTGCCAATCACCAGTTGTCCATAGCTGTGGCCTTCAGAATCATCCGAATAGTTTCCGTGGAGGAATGTTCAAGCTTCACGCAAAATTTGTTGCAGATTCATTACTGTACTCACTCAGTCATTTTGAATGTGACAGCTACACAATATACACGCCCACTCAATGGTGTCTACTGCCCTCACTGACTAGTACAGTGAAGTCATCATTGTTCATACAGGCACATTCCAGTCCACTCTCCTTGGCTGCCAGGTTACATTGATGTTGCACAAACCATTCTCATTATATTAACAATGGCTGGACTTTTTCCAGATGGACCTCATATATATAGAATTTTCACTAGTATGGTAGGATAATGTTATGCTTATTATACAAATAAAGATAGTAAAGCTCAGTGAGGTACATTTTCTTGTTCAAATTAATATAGCTGGTAATTGGTGCAATTGATACTTGATACCCCCATTTTTAAAAATTTGAGCCACTCGACTTTATTAAAACAAGACCTTTGGGCAACCTGATACGTGGTTCGTCTACATATCTTTCTGCATGGTCTCTCCATACAGATAATACAGAAGAAGGAACAGAGCAGTTAAAACCTCTGGAGGTGATTCTTGCTGTCCTGATACCATAATATTGTGAGGCATTTCTATATACTTTGATAATATTAGAACTGATATCTTCCACTACATAATTCCATAGACATGGTATTTTATTAAGCTGTAGCCTTTCCTTTATAAAGAAATATGAAAACCTACAGCTAAAGCCTCATTAATAACAGTTGTTAGCTGGCATTTGATATATGCTTAATGGTTCCTGCTGCTTCCTGAGAAGTAGGTACAATCCTACAGCACCTAATTTTCTTCTGAGCCTATAATCAGGCCTCATCTACAGCTTCTCAACTCAAGGATATTTAGCTCTTAACTACTTTCTTTGGTTTTCCTTTCTGTACCTTTATTTTATAAAAGCATCATTGCCTCCTTAAAAAATTTGCTCTTCAGAAGTAACGCCATCCTCCTAACTCCAGGGAGAAAATACAATTGAATCACATTTTTAATAAAAGGTTAAGAATATCACCTTATCCATCATCTCCACCCTCCACCCCCACCTTTTTTTTTTTTTTTTTTTACAGCTCAGGAAATCCAGACCAAACCAAAAAAAAAAAAAGAGAGAGAGAGAGATTTTCAAGGTAATGAAGCCATTTAATGGCAGAGTTGGTAGCTTAT
Organism: Phyllostomus hastatus; assembly: GCF_019186645.2. Classification (NCBI taxonomy): domain Eukaryota; kingdom Metazoa; phylum Chordata; class Mammalia; order Chiroptera; family Phyllostomidae; genus Phyllostomus; species Phyllostomus hastatus. The sequence continues at coordinate 2,510,684 of NW_025333841.1, read as the reverse complement.
GACCCTACCCTCAAAAAGCTTCCAGGTAAATAAAAGAAAGATACAATTTTGGATACACAAAGAAGTGTTATCTGGGAAGTGAGAGCTAAAGGAGACCTGGGGCAGTAACAAATGATGACAGCATTTGTAGAATTAGTGCAAATTTCCTTCTACTTTGATTTGACTTTAACAAGTCAAAAAATTCTAAGTAATCATATCTCTGGGGACTGCAGTTATTTCGAGGGAATTCTGATTTCAATTCCTTTGGTTATATACTCAGAAGTGGGATTGCCAGATCATACAGCAGTTCTATTTTTTGAGGAACGTTCATACTATTCTCTATAGTGGCTATCCCTATTCCTGCACATCCATCTTCTAGCCGGGGCTGAAGCTGGGGGTAGCAAGAGGTGAGGAACTATGGTCTTGGAAAATTGAGACTGAAAAATGTTATTTGTAGCAGATGTATAAAAAATTAAATATTAAAACAAAACACTTTAGATTCTTAGAATTATATATGTGACTTCTTTAATTAACTTTGCCCAACTTTCCACTGAAGGGACCAAAATTCTGCTACCCTCAAGGTGCTTTTTGGGACATTGATTTTTAAGCTGTTTGTTAAGAAACAAAAGACTCAGAAAGAACCTTTGACCCCCCTGTTCCCTTTTCCTGCCCAAGAGATTCAGACAGAGAAACCTGCTTCAGGAAGGAGAATTTAGGATGTAGTCTTAGCCTGATTTGGATTAAGTATGGTAAACAAGTGAGCTTCAGACAGGGGCCTGTGAGCTAGATACCTGGGTCCCATTGTCTCTGAGTCACCTGGCAAGGATTTTCCTGCTGTGTGTGTTTTCTTTCTCAACTACCTATAAATTGCCCGTTCTCACTCCTATAAATCTAATACCCTGTTCCCCCTCTTTTTTCTTAGTCTAAAATGCATTATAGATCCAATGTTGCCTGTCTTTGGAATTTTCATGGAATGATCATACCTATGTGAATTCCCCATGTGCATGTATTAAACTTTGATTTCTCCTGTTACTCTGTCACTGCTAATTTGGCTACTGGCCCAGGCAGAATTTAGAAGGTGGGAGGAAAAATATTAATATATATGTTTAGCTCCCATAGCACTCAAAATGGGAATATCCTTTGAATTATCCTGGCAGTCAGTCTGCACTCTGCCTAGGATTGTTTTTGTTTTATCCTCACCTGAAGATATGTTTTTTATTGATTTTTACACAGAAGAATGGAAAAAGATAAAGCAACATTGATGTGAGAAACAAGTTGCCTCCACTATGCACCCTGACAGGATATCGAAACTGCAGTCTAGGTATGTGCCCTGACTGGGATCAAACGCACATCCTTTTGGTATCTGGGATGATACTCCAACCAACTGACCCACCTTGCCAGGGTGCCTGGGCTCTTTCAATGGTAGTGATCTCACTACCTAGCCAGGCAGATTCTCCTACAGTTGCACACCTATTATTGTTATCCATGCTTGGCTGAAATATGATTTATTCTAACATTATTGGTCCAGGCTCTGCCCTCTAGAAAAATACGAATATATTAGTAGTATCAGAAATAATAATGTACATTTATAAATATACATACTCATTTAATCATCAAAAGAACTCTTTGGATTAGACAAAATTATTATCATTCCCATTGAAACAATAACTGTTTTTTTGCTCTTTCACATAATAGCTTTTTACATATATGAACATTAGTATTATCTAATCATCCCTGCTTTCTCCAACTGTTTCTCATGAGGTGTTTCCACCTACTTCATCATCTTTTTTGTCCTATGCTGAATGTATTATTGTTTGTTAATATCCTCATAATGTTGTGGTTATTAGAAATAACCATAGTAGTCTAGATATAGTTGGAATAGCACATGGTTCAATAGGATTAGACTTAGATTTTCAGATGGTTTAGATTTTCATATTATATTACTAGTGGTATAGGCAGAGCAAAATGGGTTCTTTTGTTTGTGTTTCTCTTTGTGTTGGAAGTTGGGTCTCAATGATTAATCCTGTTCCAAATCTGATTTGTTTCAGTCCAGGATTTGGGCTACATAGTCAACTCTTAATATTCAATGACAGATTAAACCCAATATCGATGTCACTTAATCTATTTTATATCTTTGTCTATAGGGAAAAGAAAACAGTTTATGCTATTGGTCTTCACTTTGAAAAGAGGACATCCTCCTATTTTGAAAGTAAAATACCATCAGAGGGATATTTTCAGTATCAAAGAGAGGGACAGAAACATCAATGTGTGGCTGCCTCTTGCTCACCCCCGACTTGGGAGCTGGCCTGCTACCCAGGCATGTGCCTGACAAAGAATCAAACTGGCGACCCTTTGGTTCACAGGCCAGCACTCAATCCACTGAGCCACTTCAGCCAGTGCTATTGTTTTCTTAATGTTAAAATAAAGAAACTATTTCTCACAACTAAAACTAATTCATCTGCCAGTACTTAGGTCCAATCTGAGAGCTTTGCATCATTCCACCTTACCTTTGCATTGTATGTATTTAATCTCCTTCCTCTCAATTCAGTTTTTCCATCAATACAGAAGTCCAAGATACCACCACGTCTCATACAGACTATAGCAAAAGTCTCCTAACTGGTATACCCTCATTTACTCTGGTCTTGTTCCATTCTAGTAAATTTCTTCACATAAGGACAAAAGTCATGTTTTAAAATCCTATATCAGGTAATGTGACTTTCCTGCTTAAAATCCTCCAACGATTATCTTTAAATCCACAGTCTGTTGTGACTTGTGCTTTCCTCTCTGACTTCTCTGCATTAGTTTTATGTGGCTACTGTAACAAATTATCAAAACCTTGGTGACTTAAAACTACACACATTTATTTTCTTGTAGTTCTGGAGATCAGAAGTCAAAATAGGTTAGTGGGGCTACGTTCCTTGTGGAGGCTCTAGAGGAGAATCCATTTCTTTGACTTTCCAGCTTCTAGAGGTGCCTACATTCCTTGGCTCATGGTCCCATGTCACTCTGACCTCTGCTTCCATCATCCCATGTTTTTATTTACTCTGGTCCTCTCACTTCCCTCTTAGAAGGACTATTTTGATTATTTTTGCACTGCCTGAATAATCCCTGATAATCTTCTCATCTCAAGATTCTTAACTTAATCACATCTGCAAAGTCCATTCTGCCAGGTCTGGGATTCAGATGTGTACATCTTTCTGAGGCCATTATTTTGCCTACCACAATTTCCTACAACTAATCCCCATTCTCATTATGTTTCACTCATACTGACTATAACATTTAGTGTTCCAAATTAGAAATAACAGAGGCTTTATGCTAAATAATTAATAAGAAAAGGAGCTTATTAAAATGAAATTAAAAAAAAAAACTTGGGAGGGTGAGAGAACCAGGCTCCAGACTCTGCTTCCAGAAATAACAGTCAAAACCATCTTTAGAAGTGATCTCAGGAGGAAACTTCCACTGCTACAGCTGTGGCACATTAGATGTGCACCACTGTATGTCTGGGCCAGGAACATAACTTTGAAGCATCATTATGACTGCCAAAGTGAAAAAGATCCCCTTCCTCTCTCTCTTGGGACTCTACCTCTATAGGGATAATGGAGTCAGTCAGGCTCCCTCACCCGGATGTCTGGTGACTGTTACTCCGCAGTATTCATATAACCTTGAGGAGGGGTCCGCATGCACAGAATTAAGCTCTGTTATATAACTAGAAGGTCAGATATTGCCAGCCCACTGGCTTTGTGTTCACTTAGTATATAAGGGGGTTGGGACTTTCCACCTGCACATGTGGATTACTCCACCCTGGAATAAAGGCATGTCAGACATCCTGAGGGCTCCACATATTTTCTTCCAGTTGCCTGAATCTCCCCTTAACCTGCCCAGCCTCCAATGCTTGCAGGACAACCTAAGTTAAAATTTCAAACTATGTGTCTTGATTGGTGGAGCCTGGGTCACATTTCTATACCTTATTTGGAAGGAAGGCCACAAAGGCAAACACTTAGTATTTAATCTCTTGGACAAAGAGGCACACTTTATGTTACACTAAGATTCATAAAAAGAAGACTTATGAAAATAAAGAACAGGGTTCAAGATACTGTGTTGCCAGAAGAAATTGCAAATGCCTACATCAACTTAGTTCTGATTCTAGATTATGCTGTTTGTTTCTGAGGCACGGCCTTTTTACTTGCATTATACATGCTCCTTGACTTATGATACATCCCCATAAAACCATTGTAAGTTGAAAATATTGTAAGTTGAAAATGCGTTTAATTCATTTAAACTACCAAAGGTCATAGTTTAGCCTAGCCTACATTAAACATGTTCAGAACACTTATATCAGCCTATAGTTGGTCAAAATCATCTAACACAAAAGCTATTTTATAATACAGTGTTGTATATCTCATGTAATTTATTATGCATATCACTTTATCTAATGTTCTTTCCCAGTCACTTTGTATCATTGACTTATTCTCTTTATACCACACATCACTATTTAAATTTATGCTTTTTCCTTGTTGACTTGTAATTGTTTTGCATTCCCATTAGACTGTAAGTTCCATAAGAGTAGCGACCATGTCAATTTTATACATCAGTATGTCCTCTATCACTAGCATAGTACCGGTGCATAGTACGTTCTCAAAATATATTTTTGAACTGAAAAACAATTGTAGTATAGTAGAAATGTACAAGCTTTGGAACCAAACATACCTGAATTTGAACACTTGATCTACGTATTTAAACTATGTGACCCTAAATTAAGTGATTTACTCTCCTTGAGTGTCAAGTTCTTCATTTTTAAGTGACAATGATGCTTGTCATAGACATGTTATGAGAACTAAAGTAGCAAACAGAGAATGTGTGACAGACAGCTGTTTCTCTTAGTTACATGCCATCTAAAAATGTGATAAGCCAGTCTTTTATGATTCAGTGGTGTTCTGAATATCATGTTGAAAAGGAAATATGTTAACATTAATTCCTGGAACATGTCACTGGAGAAATTCCTAAAAGCCATCACTGATTCAGTAATTAATACTGAAAAGAGGACATTAAAGAAATATATATGCACATATGTGTGTGTGTGTGTGTGTATATATATATATATACATATTTTAATGTTAAGAAGAATGGAGATGGAGATTTCCAGCCGAATGGAGGCGTAGGTAGATGCAATGTGCCTCATCACACAACTGAAAGGACAACAACAAATTTAAAAACAAAAAACAACCAGAACTGCCAGAAAACTGAACTGTATGGAAGTCTGACTACCAAGGAGTTAAAGAAGAAAAATTTATACAAACCAGTAGGATCGGCGGAGATGGGCAGCTGGACAGAGAGGTCTCGAGGCAAGGCGGTGGCTGGAAGACCTGGATGGGGCGAGGTACTGGCTGCCAAAGGAGGCAGTCCCACATTTGTGTGCAGATAAACTGGGAGGAACAACTGGGAAGCAAGACAGGCCATGCAACCCAAGGTCCCAGAGCTAGGAAATAAAACCTCAAAACTTCCAACTGAAAAAACCTGTGGGTTTTGTGGCAGCAGGAGAAACTCCCAGCCCTCATGGGAGAGTTCATTGGAGAGGCTCACAGGGTCCTAGAACACTCACAAAACCACTCACCTGGGAATCAGCACCAGAAGGGCCCAATTGGCTTGTGGGTAATGGAGGAAGTGACTGAAAGCCATGGAGAGCTGAGCAAGCGGCACTGTTCCTTCTTGGACCCCTCCCACACACACAGCGCCCCAACGCTGTCACGGGGTTTGTTCTTCCCTGGTGAACACCTAAGGCTCCACCCCTCATACGTAACAGGTGCGCCAAGAGGAAAAAATGGCCGAAATGAAAGAACAGATCAAAGCTCCAGAAAAAATAAAACTAAGTGATGAAGAGATAGCCAACCTATCAGATACAGAGTTCAAAACACTTGTAATCAGGATGCTCACAGAAGTGGCTGAGTATGGTTGTAAAATATAGGAAAAAGTTAAGGCTATGAAAAGGGAAATAAAGGAAAATGCACAGGGAACCAACAGTGAGGGGAAGGAAACTGGGACTTGAATAAATTGTTTGGACCAGAAGGAAGAAATAAACTTTCACCCAGAACAGAATGAAGAAACAAGAATTCAAAAAAATGAGGAGAGTGTTAGGAACCTCCGGGACAACTTTAAACATTCCAACATCTGAATCATAGGGGTGCCAGAAGGAAAAGAGGAAGAGCAAGAAATGGAAAACTTATTTGAATAAATAATGAAGGAAAACTTCCCCAACGTGGAGAAGGAAATAGACTTCCAAGAAGTCCATGTAGCTCAGAGAGCCCCAAAGAAATTGCATCCAAGGAAGCATACGTCAAGGTACATCATAATTACATTACCCAACATGGAAGATAAGGAGAGAATCTTAAAAGCGGCCAGAGAAAAGGAGACAGTTACCTACGAAGGAGTGTCCATTAGACCATCAGCTAACTTCTCAAAAGAAACCTTCCAGGCAAGAAGGGGCTGGAAAGTATTTGAAGTCATGAAATGCAAGGACCTACATCCAAGGTTACTCTATCCAGCAAAGCTATCATTTAGAATGGAAGGGCAGATAAAGTGCTTCCCAAATAAGGTCAAGTTAAAGGAGTTCATCATCACCAAACTCTTATTATATGACATGTTAAAAGAGACTTATCTAAGAAGAAGAGGATGATCAAAAATATGAACAGTAAAATGACAACAAACTTACAACTTTCAACAACTAAACCTAAAAAACAAAAACAAAAACAAACAAAGCAAACAACTAAAACAGAAACAAAATCACAGAAATGGAGATCTCATGGAGGGTTATCAGTGGGGGAGTGGGAGGGGTAAAAGGTACAGTGAATAAGTAGCATAGAATGTAGGTTGAAAATAGATAGGGGGAGGGCAAGAATAGTATGGGAAATATAGAAGCTAAAGAACTTATGACACATGGACATGAACTAAAGCGGGGGAATGTGGGTGGCAGAGGGTGTGCAGGGTGGAGGGGAGTGAAGGGGGGAATGAGACAACTGTAATGGCATAATCAATAAAATATATTAAAAAATAAAGAATATCTGAGGATATAAAAATGTCTATGTATTATTTTTTACAGCTCTATTGAAATATAATTCACATACCATCCAGTTTAGCCATTTAAAGTCTACAGTTTGTTTTTAGTGTATTCACAATTGTGCCATCATTACCATGATCAATTTTAGAACACTTTTATTACCCCAAAAGAAACCTTCTACCCATCAGCAGTCACTGTCCACTCTCACCTCCTTCCAACCTCAGGCAATCATTAATCTAATTTTTTGTCACTAGGGATATGCTTAGTCTAAACATTTTATATAAGTGACTAATACAATATGTGAATTTCCTGTGCATGACTTCCTTAACTTAACATTTTGTTTTCAAGGTTCACCCATGTTATATCATTTCTTCCTTTTCATTGCCAAGTAATATTCCATTGTGTGGATATGCCACTTTTGGTTTGCCATTCATCAGTTTATAGACATCTGAGTTGTTTCCACTTTTATGGATATTACAAAAAAATGTTACAATGAGCATTTTTATACCAGTCTTTGTTTGAGAATAGGCTTTCAACTTTTTGTTATATAGCTACGAGTGGAATTACTGTGTCATATGATGATCTACATTCAACTTACTGAGGAATCATCAAACTGTTTTCTACAGCAATTTCACCATATTACATCCCAACAAGCAGTGTGTGTGGGTTCCCATTTGTCCATGTCCTCACCAGCACTTGTTATTTTGTCTTTTTTTTTTTTGCTACTCGAGTAACATTATGCTGCTAGTTATTATTTGTCTTTTTGCATATTTTCATCCTAGTAGACATGAGGTGTTCTCTCATTGTGAGTTTGATTTTCATTTCCCTAATGACTAATGATGTTGAGCATCTTTCCACGTACATATCACATATTTGTATGTGTCCTTTGGAGAAATATCTGTTTAGATCACTTGCCAATTTTTAAAACAGATTATTTATGTTTTTATTGAGTTGTAAGAGTTGCTGATATATTCTAGATAAAAATCCCTTATATGGGATTTGCATATTTTTTTCAGTTCTGATAGTGGTCTTTTTGTTTTCTTGATGATATCCTTTGAAACAAAAAGTTTTTAGTTTTGATAAAATCTAATTTTTTTTCATTTACCTCTTGTCCTTTAGGTGTGATATCTAAAAAATCTTTGCCTAACCTAAGGTTATGAATATATCCACACATCTGTGTTTTCCCCTAAAAGTTTTATCTTTTACATGTAGGCCTTTTATCCAATTTGAGTTGCTTTTTGTATGTAGTATGAATACAGTGTCCAAATTCAGTCTTGAGCATGTAGATACGTAGCTGTCTCAACATAACTTGTTGAAAAGACTTACTTTCCTACTCAATGGTCTTGGCTACTTTATTGAAAATCAGTTTACTGTAAACGTGAGGGTTTATTTCTGTACTCTCAATTCTGTTCCATTGATCTATTTGTGTACTATGATTCCAGTACCACACTGTTTTTATCACTGTACCTTTCTGGTAGTTTTCAGAAGTGAAAAGTGTGAGTCTTCCAACTGTAATATTCTTTTTCAAGTTCATTTTGGCTATTCTGGGTCCCTTGAATTTCCATGTAAATTTTAGGTTTGGTTTATCAAATAAAGGGAATTGACATTTTTAAAAAAGATTTTATTTATTTTTAGAGAGAAGGGAAAGGAAGAAGAAAGAGAGGGAGAGAAACATCAATGTGTGGTTGCCTCTCATACTCCCCCTTCTGGGGACCTGGCCCACAACCCAGGCATGTGTGCTGCCTGGGACTCGAACTGGTGACCCTTTGGTTCACTGGTTGGCACTCAATCCACTGAGCCACACCAGCCAGGGCAGGGAGTGGAATTTTAATAGAGATTGCATTGCATCTGTAGATCAATTTGAATGGTATTACCATTTTGTCAACATTAAGTATTTACATCTATGAATATGGGATGTCTTTCCATTCATTTACATTTTATTCAGTGGCTTTCAAAAACACTTTGTAATTTTCAGTGTATAAGTATTATACTTCTTTGGTTATATTTATGACTAATTATGTGATTCTTTTTAATGTCTTTTAAAATATAATTATTGTCTTGATTTTTTTTACTGATTATTCATTGTACATGTGTAGAAATAACACCGATTGTATTGAGTTGGCCAAAAAGTTCATTTAGTTTTTTCCATACGATGGCTTTAGTAGTATTTAGTTGTCTTTAACTTCATTCAAAGTAATTTTGTTAGATTGTATCAAGACAGATATCATAAGCATGCATTAAAAAAACTTATTAAAATTGGTGAACCTTTGTGTAGCTATTTTAATATTCAAGATGGTACAAAATAAACAACATTTTCAGTGTATTATGCTTTATTATATCATGAAAGGTAGAAATGCAACTGAAAGGCAAAAAGATTTGTGCAGTGTATGGAGAAGGTGCTGTGACTGATTGAATGTGTCAAAAGTGGTTTGTGAAGTTCCTTGGTACTATTTACATTTTGGCCAAGTAGTTCTTTGCTGTGGGGCTGTCTTATATATTGGAAGATGTTTAGCAGAACCCGTGGCCTCTACCCACTAGAAGCCAGTAGTCAGAGATAGCCAACATACTCAAAATCTATACAGTTATTGGTGAAAATGAAAAATGTGTTTTTTACTTTATGGAAAAAATGAAATGGACTTTCTGGCCAACCCAAAATTGTTTTGCAAGATATGATCTTATACCCTTCAAAGTTGTTGAGCTTGTTTATTAGCTCTAATAGTGTGAATGTGTGTTACTTAGGGTTTCCTATATATAAGATCATTTCATCATTAAACAGAAATAATTTTAGCCCTAACTGGTGTGGCACAGTGGGTTGAACATCCTCTCTTGAATTCCTGGTCAGGGCACATGCCTGGGTTGCAGGCCAAGTCCCCACTTGCAATGCTGTTACTGGCCAGCGTCTAGCATCCTGGTTGCCAGAAAATGCCTTTTAGCACTTAGGTAAAATGAATAGCAAACCAAGGCAGGGAGGAGGAGGGAGACATGTCTCGCTCACTAACTCAGCAGTCCTGAGCCTGGTCTGGTAATATTGCCAGGTGTTCTGATGCCACAAGAAACACCGTACTAACACGGGCGAAGGGAAGCCCCTGAAATTTTGTGTATTGCCTCCACTATCTGGGAAAGAAAGGCTTTGAAACTGTGCTTTCATCCCAAGGCTTCAAAGGTGGGAGAGGGTCCACAGTGCCCAAAGAAGCAGTACATAAAACAACTTTGGTTCATTGCCTACCTCTGGTCACTATCTGTTTTATGAGGGAGTCCCTAATGCTTACAGAAAGATCCCATAAATAACTTTGGGATTACTGCCCCAACTTTAATGAACTGATGGAGTCTGGAGCAAGATAGACTTGGGCTAACAGAGCCCCAAAGCATACCTAAATTTGGGTGGTCACGTCTCCCCAGCAAAGCTGGCACCACCTTTACCCATCAATCAATATGTAGCTTCTTCACCGTCATCCTGCCAACTATGTAAGTCCTTAGAACAAAAGACTCGCTCTCTTGGTTCTCAGGCCACCTGGCCTTTGGCCACCCAGGCGAGCTTGCCACCCTGACCATTGGCCACCCTTACTTTCACTGCCCTGCTTTGCCCTGCACCTATGCCTTTTACCACTGTCCCCCTGCCACCTTAGCTAGGCCTGTTCTCTTCTGTGGGAACAGATCACCAGTAAACCCTGCTTGCATGCTAATAGATATGCTGATCTGTAATTCTTCACATGCGTCAGCAAGAAAGCCGGGTCTCTCAATGTTAACAATTAGGGGTGTGCAAGAGGCAAGTAATCAATGTTTCTGTCATACATCAATGTTTCTCTCCCTCTTTCTCCCTACTTTCTTCTCTCTCTAAAAATAAATAAAATCTTTAAAAAAAGAAATAGTTTTTCATTTCCAAATTGAATACATTTTATTTCATGGCATTGCCTAATTTCCCTGGCTAAAGCCTCCAGTACAATGTTGAAATGAAGAAATAAGAGTGGACATCCGTGCCTTATTCTTGAACTTAGAAAAAAAAATTTTAGTCTTTCACCATTAAGTATGATATTGGCTCTGATATTCATGATATAAATACTCAACAAATTAGGGAACTTCCTCCACTGATATCTTTTCACTATCTGTTATATTGATGTTATTTTTATCTGTTTTGATATTATGAATCATGTTCAATATTTGGTTTTCCAAATATTGAACAATTTTTATAATCTGCATAAATACCTCAAGGCCAATATATATTATTTTCAGTATATTGCTAAATCCAACTGCCAGTATTTTATACTGTATTCATGTATCTTTATTTTGCATGCTCATAAATAAGATCCAGCTGTAATTTATATTATATTTTCTATGTTTCTTAAAATTTTTATCAGGGTTATACTCACTCCATAGAATGCATGGGACAATTTTCTTCATTCTTTACCCTCTGAAGCAGACTAAATAGCATAGAAAATATCTACTCTGAAAAAAATGAAAAGATTCATGGGAGAATCTTTCTTAGCCAAGAGTATTCTAAGAAGGAATTTATTTTTACACTAAAAAAGTCTTTCATTTTTTTATCTTTTTATATATTCTATCTTTACTTGTATAAATTGGTAATTTCTTTTTTTCCTAGAAATTTATCAGTTTTAAGGGTTCTTTCTAAGCTTTTCATCCAGTTACAATTTTTATCCTTCAGATCTTTGAAAAATCTAGTTTTTTCTTCATTTTCCTTTTCTGTTTGCATTTAGTTATGGATTTATTTATGCTAAATTAATTTATCCTTTTTTATGGTTATTAATTCATAAGTCTATATGAGTATGTCAGAGCTTTTTTCTTTGAAATAAAAGCAATTTTGATCCTATTGAAGATTATGAACTTTCTAGTAGAGTAATATTCTATCCTTCTTTGTTATTCAGGTTAATATAAAATGAATCTGATTTTTTCACTACTTGAACTCATATCTAAAACATAAGTGCCTTGCCCTGGCTGGTGTAGCTCACTGGATTGAGTGCAGGCTGCATACCATAAGGATCACCGCTTCAAGTCCCAGTCAGGGCACATGCCTGGCTTGCAGGCCAGGTCCCCAGTGGGGGCATGTGAGAGACAACCACACACTGATGTTTCTCTCCCTGTCTTTCTCTCTCCCTTCCCCTCTCTCTAAAAATAAATAAATAAATAAATAAATACATAAGATCTTTAAATAAAACAAAACACAAGTGCCTCATAACAACGTACTCTAACTTCTGACAAAGTATCCAAATGCAAATAACCAGCTTTTTGTTTGTTCGATGTCCAGTTCTGGTGATTAAAATGAAAGTTGTTATCAAACATTACACTTCCCAGTATTGAAAATAACCAGCCTTTTTTTTCTTTACCATCTATGTTTATAAAAGATTTTTCTATGTTTTTGCTCTAGATACATGCAATTTAACTTATTAATTATCTTACATGTGGATATAATTGCTCTTTCTCAGCAGAGTTTCTTCTAAATGACAGTTGCGCATAATATGGAGTATATATTTTATTCTAATTCCATTCAATAACATTGGAATTATGTGGTTTTTCTAAAGGTAAGAAGTAATAAAGCCCACAATCATATACAAATAAAACTGTCATTAGTTCAACTGGATAGGCACTTGAGTAGATGAATCTGATATTCTCAAAGAAATCATTAGGCTAAAGTAACTGTTGCTTCAGACCTTGTTGCTATGTACTTGATTTTTTAGATTTACTGAAGTCTTAGCAAGAAGATTACTTAGCTTGAAAAAACAAATCCTTGTGTGACTTGACCTTTTTAAAAGGGGATTTAGTGTCTCTTTTTAAAGTAATGCTGGAAGCAGAGCAAAGAGGCTAATATTCAGATATATGAATTACTATAGACTATCTGGATTTGATTTCCCCAACATATGATTATGAGGATCTATTTCTTTGTGATTTGTTTGTGAACTGAAGACTCATATGAGTCATTCAGAAGAGTTGAAACTTACTTTGTTTTAAAAATTCTGATGGAGGGGAGGATTGAATATTATATGCAATAGTTAAAATGATAGAATGGTGTTTAAATGCAATGAAGTTTATCTTACATGCCACAGAACCTGAAACAACAGATAAGAAAAATGGACATGCATGTTAACCTACAGAGACTTATAACTTCATTTTTAAACCAATGTTTCCCAAACTGTTGTGCAGAAAAGGTCTGCATAAGAATGACTTGGGTGCCTGCTAAAATGCAAAAATCCATGGGAACTATTTTAGACTTAAGGAATTAGGATATTTAGGGGTAAGGTTATGGAATCAGCATTTTAACAAGTTTACCAGTTGCTTCTTATCAACAATAAAATTTGAGAATCATCATCTCCCATTTCTTCTTGAATCATCTTTAACCCTTGGCTAGCTTTTCACTCTGTGCATAACTTCCAATCAGTTATCAGTTCCTGATGCTATTCAAGAGACAATATTATATCAAGCCAGACACAGTGTTAGGCATTTGGAATAAAAGATAACTCAGACATAAATTCTGTCCTAAAGGACTATAGCTTTGTTATGGAGCTCTTCGTGCAAATGGACAATTTTAATAGGATAAAGTTTTCATGACGACATAACGTGCTGCAGAAACTGAGAGGATCAAGGAGAGCTACCTAAATCTTTCTGGTGAGGAAATGGATGGTGGTCACCCCCAAAAGATTATTATACCTTATTCCTAAAGGAAAAGAGGGAGTACACTAGGGCTAAAACATGAGGCAATGGCATTTCAGGCAGAGGAAATAGTTTCAAAGGAATAAGAGCAAAAAAGGCTTGTGCTTGGGGAAATATAGAAACCACCTTTGTTCAAGTGTACAGTGAAGGATAAGTAAGCATGAAATTAATCTGAGGACACAGTTAAGATAAAGATCACAGGAACTGTTTTCCCCTGTATCAAACCGGCAACCTTTCAGTGTGCAGACCAGCGCTCAATCCACTGAACCACAGCAGCCAGGGCCTTTTTGTAGTCTTTTCTGAGGTGTAAAGTTAGGTGTTTTATTTGAAATCTTTCTTTAGCTGCAGTCTTGGAGCAGTCCTGCCTGCCCAGAGACCTGTCCAGAGATCAGCTTTTCCATGCCTCTGAAGGCAGGCCAGCTAAACGCAGGCCAATTGCAGAGGCTGAAGCAGCCCTGTGGTGGGCTCCAGCTTTATTCAGCCTGAGTCCAGGGGCAGTCCTGACTGACTGGGAGCCCGTGTCCTTGGATCCTTGGACACAGGCCTGCAGACCTTGGTCTCAGCTGCAGACACTGAAGCAGCCTTGTGATTTGGTTCTCACCCCTTTCAGCCATGGTCTGGGGCTAGTCCTGTCTATCTAGGAACCTACCCAGTGACTCAGCACAAGTCATTCCAGGGACCTGGCTGCAACTATGGATGTCCATGCATCTGGTAACAGGTCCTCTAGCTGAAGACTCCACTGTAGGCCCAATAGCAGCCCCCTGACCCGGCTCCGCGTCTACTGTTCTGTGATCCTGGATACAATACTTTCTGTCTGGAGAACTGACAAGAGATCATTATGCACCAAAACCAGCCTTTAAAGACTTAAAGACCTCTGGCTGACGTAGCTCAGTGGATTGAGCAGGGGCTGCGAACCAAAGCATCGCAGGTTTGATTCCCATTCAGGGCACATGCCTGGGTTGCAGGCCATGGCCCCCAGCAACTGCACATTGATGTTTCTCTCTCTCTCTTTCTCCCTCCCTTTCCTCTCTAAAAATAAATAAATAAAATCTTTTTAAAAACCTATATAATTAAAAGAAAGACTTAAAGACATCTTTGCTCTTTCAGGTGCATGGACACTAAAGCAAGGCTACATGGATCATGAAGAATTAGGCAAACGTGGTACCACCAAAGGAAACTATTGTAGTAAAGCTCCAGAAACCAAACCCAAAGAAATGGAGATATGTATTGCATTGTGAGGATTTGAAAAATAATCATCTTAAAGAAGCATGTTGTGTAAATTTTGACGCTTAGTTTTAATTTGTTAACTTTCAAAAATGAATAAAAACTCTGCTTCAACATGATTTGTGAATATTAAATGTTAATGACTATTAAGGATCAGGCAGAGTGCTGGGTACAAAATAAATGCTCAGTAAATGTGAGCCATTTTGATTAATATCCAGCCAGATATTGCTGCTCACGTTTCCCCTCTCTATGCCACACTTTCTGGATTCCATGCTTTTTCCAGGGCTTACTCTGCCAGGAATACTCTTGGCACTCCCTTATGCATATTCATATCATACCCAACCTTAAAAGTCAAGTTCAAATTTTCTTCTCTTGTTCCTAAATCCCAGCCGGAGGTTATTCTTCCTTCCTCTGAACTCTCTCAGGGCACATCATCTGTACATTTATTATGGCACACACAGCATTTTCTATTACATATTATAGCTACTTCTGTGCATATCTAATTCCCCAACTAGCCTGCTAACTCTTTGAGACAGGATTATTTGTCCTATTCATCTTTTATCTCCTACAGTACATATTCGGTGCCATGCTTTTTATTAGGAATTCAATAAATATTCTGTGAATAAAGAGAGATGTCAAGAAAAAGTCCAAATTCTTTAGATTGATTCCCACTATCTGTTTCTGATTATCCCTTTGGTAAGGTGAGATATAGGACAATAAAAATATTGACTTCAAAATTATCCCTTTGACCCTTTTCCTGCCATCCTAATTCTGAAGCTTTGCTAGCTCAAACTTTTGCAGGCATTTGGACACATGTCAGGGCACTGTATGTGGAACCACCCTTTTCTCAAGGAGAAAACAGATTAGACAATTTATCATCTCTAAACTTCTGTATTTCTAACCATTGTAATTTATACCTCCAGCATTGCCGACGGGTTAAAGGGACATTGAGAATCTTCCCTGTTTATGCCCGAGCAGTGACCTTTACTGTAAGAATGAAATATACGTGTGCTCTCTCCCAGGGAGAACTGGCCCTTCTCCCAGAGGGACCCATTGCTTAGCTAAGTCACACAAGGCCCTTGGCGTGTAGCCACTTTTGTCCAAAACATACTTAAGCATAGCCCCCAAAGTGGGACTTTGGAATCTCACCCCAGAGAAAGTCGCTTCACTAGGAACTTTCCCCATTGGACCCCGAATGCTGTCTCTGGGATTCCCCAGTATCTATGTTCAGGTGTTGGTGAACTCCCATCTAGTGACGTATGCTCTTAATCCTTGCTTTCCCTTTGCTCTCGCTTAATAAAGTGCTTAGCTATTCACCTTTGACTTAGGGTTTTTATTGTCTATGAATCTGAACTTCCAAATTAAGTGGCCAAGATGTCATAC
Organism: Phyllostomus hastatus; assembly: GCF_019186645.2. Classification (NCBI taxonomy): domain Eukaryota; kingdom Metazoa; phylum Chordata; class Mammalia; order Chiroptera; family Phyllostomidae; genus Phyllostomus; species Phyllostomus hastatus. Next base: position 2,494,387 of record NW_025333841.1, on the reverse strand, counting down.
GTACTACCTAATGGCACAAAATTGGCATCACGAACAGGATCCGAGGACAAAATGCCCTTTTTCTGTAAGCTGAAAGCGAAGTGTGTGATTTGTGAAGTGCCAGGCTAGGAGGACTTGCCATTCTCCCAGGTCACACAAGAATAGGCTAAGGAAACAAGCCCCTGTGAGGACTGGGGAACCACCCTAGTTGGTAGAATGCCTCCAGGCAGCACCCTGTACTATAACTTTAATTGAGAGAGTGCAAAAGTTCCCTAGGCAATGGTATGCTGCCATTGATTTAGCGAATGCTTTTTTCACGATCCCTATTGACCCTGTACCGTGGGACCAGTTTGTCTTTCCGTGGCAGGAGAAACAGTACACATTTACTCGGTTGCCCCAGGGTTATTTGCACAGCCCCACCATTTGCCATGGAATTGTGGCTGAACACCTGGACAACTTTCCTTTGCTTCCCAGGGCCCAGATTACTCGCTATTATTGATGACATTATGATTCAAGTAGAATCCCAAGAGATAGTAGATGAAATTTTGCAGGCCCTCATTCAGCATATGAAAGAAAAGGGTTGGGAGATCAACCCTGCCAAAGTACAGGGGCCGGCACAGCAAGTCAAGGTTTTAGGAATACATTGGAACCAAGGCCATCTAGAAATACTACCCAAGGCCAGACAAACAATTCTGGATTTTCCTCCCCATCGTAGTAAAAAGGAAGCTCAGAAATTCATAGGTCTCTTTGGATATTGGAGGGCCCACATTCTGCACTTAGGGGTGATTCTCCAACCTTTATATAAGGTGACCAGGAAAAAATATGAATTTGGAAGGGGGGAGAAAGAGGCCGCTACTTGAGGAGGCTACAATGGCTGTACAAACTGCTTTAGACTTGTGGCTCATGAAAGAGGGCCCTCTGGAAATTCATGTTACTGTACAAGACCAGTATGCAAAGTGGAGTTGATGGCAGCAGCAAGAGGGAAAGCAGGTGCCTCTAGGGTTCCGGTCTAGAAAACTGTCCAATACGGAGGAGTCATATACTCCTGTTGAGCAGCAACTTCTTGCTGCTTACTGGGCTTTGATGGAAATGGAACAGTTAACTGTGGGACATGATGTCCTACTATGGCCTGGAATCCCATTATGAATTGGATTTTGAGTGCCCCAGCATCCCATTAAATTGGACATGCCCAAGAAGCTAGTTTAGTTAAGTGGAAATAGTACATCCAGAATTGGGTGAGGGCTGGCAAATCAGGGGTCATGAGTCTCCACACACTGGTAATGGATGGAGGACGAATAGAGGGGGAGGCTACTATGCTCCCCCGTACTAAGGAAAAGCTTAGTTCCCTCATCTGTTGGGGAGTGGGATATACCTCCCTAACCCCTGCCCCAAAACAGCATGTCTAGTTTACAGATGGAACAGCTAAATGTATTGGTCAAGAAAGGCATTGGAAGGCTATTGCTTACAATCCCCATATTCGAGTCACTCCAGAAACCACCCGAAAACAAGGCAGCAGCCAACTGGCTGAGCTGAAAGCTGTTCACCAAGCCCTTGTACAGGAGGCGGGCAGAGAATGTTGTTTATTTACCGACTCCTGTACAGTAGCCAGTGGACTAACTACATGGATGCCCACTTGGAAACGTAATAACTGGGAAATTCATGGAGGGGAACTTTGCGGGGAACACCTATGGGGAGAAATTTGGGATACTCTTCAGTGCACTAATGTCTCTGTTTTCCAGGTAGATGCACATACTAAGAAGGATTCACCTGAGTGTGAGTATAACGCCACCGCGGACGCTCTGGCAAAAATATCTGCTACCACCTCCTCTAAAGATGACTATTCCCTTGCCCAATGGACACACCCTCAAGTGGGATATTTAGGAGCGCAAGCTATGCACAGGTGGGCACAGGCCCAAGGAATAGATGCCCCTCTCTCTATTCTGAGACAAATAAAGGATGAGTGTGAAATCTGTCAGAAGGATGCTTTACACTCCATCCCCAACATAGTAACGGGGGAATTAGCTAGATGTACACTCCCTGCTCACATTTGGCAAATAGATTATACTGGACCATTGCCTGAGAGTTGGGGATGCCAATTTATTTGTGTTTGTGTGGACACCTATTCCGGGGTGTTGTTGGTTGCCTGTGCATACCAACATGCTATCCAGGAAAATGCACACAAAACCCTTGACATCATTACACCTTATTATGGTTCCCCTTTACAAATTCAGAGTGATAATGGTTCTCATTTTAAAGGAAAGGAAATTGAGACTTATTGCCAGCAACATAATCTAAAATGGGTATAATCTAGAATGGGTATATCACATTATTATCCACAGGCTATGGGCCTAATTGAAAGAATGAATGGTCTCCTCAAGGAAAAGCTGAGAAAGTTGAGAAATAATTCTTATAAAAACTGGAAAGACCACTTATTCCTTGCTTTGCAATAATTGAATAATTGGCCTTTAGGCAATTCTATGCCTTTGGCACAAATGATGACTCCCAATTTGCAGATTCATAGCCAGGAAAGCCCTATTACCTTCAAACGGTGGGCAATTGATCCTAATGCTCAGGCCCTATGTATGGGCACTTTAGAATCAGCAGGAAGTGACTTACTCGCACTGGGAGAGATCTGGATCAATCCTAATACTACTCAGACTGTCCTAACAGGATTAGGTATACAAATCCCAAAAGGACATTTTCGGCATATTCTCTCACGATCCAGTCTGACTTTAAAGGAATTGCAAATTATGGCTGGAGTTATTGATTTAGACTATGTGGGAGAAATAAAGGTACTACTGCATAATGTATCCTCACAACCTATACAATCGCAAGCCCAGGAACAGGTGGCTCAAGTAGTCATTATCCCCTATCATAAGGGAGAATGGCAACAACTTCCCCAGGTCCTGATACCACCACCAGAGTGGGAGGCTTTGGATCTACCAATATGAAGACTGGAGCTCAGGCATGGGTAAAGAAACATCCTCATGATAAGGCCGGGGCCACAGAAGTTGTTTCTGAAGGAGCTAACAATACCCTAGCAGTTACCTATGCAAGACAGGACTGTATGGAAATTCTACTCACTAATAAGTTGTTCCTGTGGGAGTAACTGTCTTTTAGGGCTTCTCCTTGCATGGTGGATGATATGGAGGCTCGAAGCCTGGACACCCAGAGCCCTTCTTTCTGGTCCTACATAGCAACTGTGGCTCTTCTGGGTAAACCATAGCCCCGCCAATAAGAAAATTTTTCTGTGCCTGGCCAACAACCATTGCAATGTGTCCAACTGGACTATAAACTCTGATGGACAATTATGAAAAGCACCTAATCCTATTCGGGTCCTTTTAAATGGAACTTTGCTTACTACAACATTCCTCCAATCTATGTATTCTTACTTTATTTCCTGTTAACAATTATTCAGCATTGTATGACATAGAAGTGCAGTATATATGCCTAGTTAGCAATGATCAGTCAGAGACAGCCATGCTGGGGGCAGAAGCCCCATGCTCTGGGTGTCTGCAGTACCTGGAGGTTCTCCACTGGCAAGGTGATGTTTTTCACCTGTCCCCTGTCCAAGAGGATGATGTTTCTCTCACCTGGGTACCCAAGTCTGTACCCCTCCCATCTGTGTATATATATTTACACCCCTTGATAGAACTAATCAAGAATTCTTACACTAATGCAAAAATTGTTAGATGAAAACCAGAATCAACTTAATTAACACAAGATAATCAAACATATTGTTGCTAATAAGTTCAAGCTTCCCATCTTATTGTAACTGATACTAATCATCGTTGGTATGATTTCCTGTTTAAGTCTGTATCTGCATCTAAGTATTGGAATGCAATATTTCATCTCACTTTAATATGTATCATTATCATAATTTTGCTCTACATATGTAATATTTTCCTGTATTGTCAAATAAGGAAAATGTGTTTGACCGTGATCCCCAAGATGTTAACTAGCTACGCGATAAACACATGGGATTCTAGGGCCAAATTGATGGGTTAAAGGGACATTGAGAATCCTCCCTGTTTATGCCCAAGCTGTGACCTTCATCGGAAGGGTGAAATATAGGTGTGCTCTCTCCCAGGGAGAACTGGCCCTTCTCCCCGGGAGATCAGTACTTTTAACATTTAATTGTTCCTTCAGGGAGAACTGGCTCTTATCCCAGAGGGACCTGTTGGTTAGTCAAGCCACGCAAGGCCCTTGGTGCATAGCCACTTTTGTCTAAAACATATTTAAGCATAGCCCCCAAAGTGGGACTTTGGAATCTCACCCAAGAGGAGGACGCTTCACTAGGAACTTTCCCCGTTGTACCCCGAATGCTGTCTCCGGGATTCCCCAGCATGTATGTTTGGGTGTTTGTGAACTCCCATGTGGTGATGGCATGCTCTTGAATCTCGCTTTAATCTTGCTTAATAAACTGCTTATTTATTCACTTTTGACTTGGGGTTTTTATTGTCCGTGAATCTGAACCTCCAAATTAAGTGGTCATGATTTCGTATGTGCCCCTTAACAGCACAACTGCATAAACAGATTTTGGGGGGTTATTTTAGTAAGATTCCGTTGCCTTTCTACTAGTGTGCAGCACCTTCTCCGTACATATTTAACTATAATCATTTCTCAGGTAAAGGTGGGTAAATAATTTCATTTTGAGAGCTAACACTTGCATTTTCTTTTATTTCCTGGTTAGCAAAATCTTCCCTTGGTAGTTAACAGGTCTTATTTGAATGCCTGCTTTATTGAAAAGTCACACTATTTATTCTTCGATTACATGCAGTGGGAAATGCTTCAAAAGGAAAACACTTAAGTCCCCACCTAAGGAAAGGCTTAAGAAGGTGCAGGTGAACTTGGGGTGAAGCTGAAATACAGAGTCTTCACCAACATTGAACAAAGACAAAATGCATAGAGGTCAATTTTAGGAACTTAGAGGACTTTTCAGGATTTCTTAAATCAGGTCTTCATTCTGCAGAGTCATTGCTCTAATTAATTTAAACCTCAAAACAGGCAAAAAAGGAAGAATTAGTCATGTGAATTTGCTTTGCAATAGGAAATACTTTGGAAGAGAAGAAAGGGGCAATGGTAGTAATTTTACTCATTAAGGCAGGGCCTTTATGGGATTTAAATTAAGCAACTTTAACACAATGTCTTTTGTTCCTGGATGCTCCAGAAATGTTCTTGTGCATATGTGCTAATGAAGATATGTCCATCATATGCATATGTGAAAGAAGTGGTGATGATATTCTTTAGTATATACAAAGTAATGATTGCTTCCCTCAAACATGCATTTTGTTTCATAGACTTTTAGAATCCAAAGAGGCCTTAAAAGTCATTCGGACCAACCACTTAACTTCACATTTAGGAAAACCAAGCACCAGAGAGATGTAACTTTCCGGTGAACAGCCAGCCAGTGACAGAGCTAGTGCATAAAACTCTTTCCTGTCTATGAAACCGTGCCTAGTGGTCTAGGTTTGTACCTCTTTAACTGCCTTCTATTGGATTAAACTATTGTTTCTGTATTCCTTTTTATTATCCCATGAGCTGAAAGTTATATGTTCTATTTCGCTTATAGCATGTATCCTTACATTTTTAGCATGTCTAATTAATCTAAAGTCTAAAGTTAGCTAATACTTCTCCTCTGGAGCATTAGTAGGGCCTTAGAATGCTTAGACAGGCCATTTTAGTTGTCTAAACGACAAGCATTTTGCTCTTTTCTTTCTGGCTAACACAACTATGCTTTTATTCAAGTACTGAGAAAAAATTCCTTCAAGGATGGCGAGCCTATCACAAGGTAATAAATCATGATTAATCTAAGTAAACAGGAAAATCACACTCCCCTCTGCAAACAATCGGTTATATGCCAGTTGTGGCCAACGGAATATTAGGAGAAGTCTACTTTGAAGCTACTGGAAAATATGTTTTAACCGATAAAAAGAGAAAGATGTGAGAGAAGATATTTTCCCCTGCCTTCTTTCTTTCTGCCTGTGAACATATTTGTATGAGAATGTTGTACTTGAGCTGTTCTGGCCATCTTCCAGTCATGAGGGGAAATAGCAGAGACTTACTATAGAAGAAAGAGCAGAATGAAGAAGGGAGCTTATGTCCTCAATTGCCTAATTGGGCTGGTGCACCCATTTGTGGACTGTTGATCTCTGGACTTCCTGATACATAGAATAATTTTTTTTCCCAATTTTTAAAGACCCTTTTAGTGAAGTAATTGGTTATTTCCTACCAAAACCTACTGAAATCACTTGAATTTTTAAGTCACCCTTAAGTCTGACATATTATTTTTATACAATATTTTAGTCATTTTCAGCATTAATGCTTTTTTTGAGTCAGTGCTTCTTCAGGTTAGCAAAATGGTAATCAGTTTCTTTGGTAAGCATGCCTTCTTATGGTGTCTCCTTGCTTTGAAGCTTCAATTAATTCCTTCATGATATTCACCTTTTAGTATTTCATGATAGTCTATTAATGGAAAAGCTTCTCAGTCCTTACCCCCAAAAGTGTTTATTTTGCTCCCATTTATAAATGGCAGCTTATATACATATATATAAAATTCTAGATCAAAACATCTTTTCTAGCATTTTTAATGGTAAATAAGTCTTTTTTTCTTTAACGATTTTATTTATGTATTTTTAGGGAGAAAGGAAGGGAGGGAGGAAGAGAGGGAGAGGAACATCAATGTGTGGTTGCCTCTCCCATGCCCCCCCCCAACCGCCACTGGGGACCTGGCCCACAACCCAGGCATGTGCCTTGACTGGGAATCAAACCAGTGACCCTTTGTTTCACAGCCCGCACTCAATCCACTGAGCTACACCATCCAGAGCTTTTCTAGCATTTTGAAGATAGTACTCCATTGTCAGCTGGCAAGAACTGTTGCTTTTGAGGGTCAACTATTAGTCTAATTATCATTCAGTATGAGTTTGTACTTCAAGATTATCTCTTAGACCTTGATATTCCTTAATTTCCCTTCAGTGTGTCTAGGTGTGGATGTATTTTTAATACTGCATGGAACTTGGTGTATTTCCTGAATCTGAGTATTGATGTTTTTTAATTGTGGAAAGTTCTCAAATATGACATGCTCAGATATTCACAATATTTGAAGCCCTAATAAACATGTTAGAAATTATTCTTTTGAATCTTTAAACCTCTACTGCATAACTGCAATCTCTTCAAACTTCTGTGCTTTATTCTGGATAATTTTTCAGAACTAGCTTTCATTTTTTAAACTTTATTTCTTCATTTTTTCCTGTTAATCTGCTGCTATAAAAAGTCTATTGAGTTTTAAAATTTCTATAAATATAATTGTAAAGATTATTTTCAGTAGTGCTATTGGTGTCTTTCCAAATCAGCATGAAAAAGGATCCCCGTGTGTGGGGGTCATATATATTATTTAGAAATCTACTCATAATTTCTTTCATGTTTGCCATTTTAGACATGTTTATTTTATCACTTCTATCTGATAAATATAGTATTTGAAGTTCTTGTGAGTTTAATTTTTCTCTTTGTTGTGCCTGCCGACTCTTCCTCAGTGGTGGATTATTTCCTCATGTACCCTGAGATTTAGATTGTAACTTCTCTTCAGCAGATAAATCCTGTGACTCCTGGTATGAATGTGTATCCCTCCAGAGAAGTCTTGCTTTTGCTTCTGCCTGGAAGTATCAGTGGACTTAGATAAGTTTTTGATGTTAATTTATGAGCTTGGTAGTTCCCAGATAAAATGGATAGTAAAAATTCAAAGTTAATATGCGGGCAGACACATGGCTACAAATTCACTGGGGAAGCTTTTTCTACTCTTAGTTCAGGCTGAGATATACAAGCTTTCTTCCCATCTCCCTTTGAATTTTTGTTATTTTTCACAATTTCACTGAGCTTGTAATCCCTTGAGTATTCCAAATTTATGTCACATTCTCACAGATCCAATTCTCTTCCTCACAAATTTCAATGTTCTCATTTTCTTATAATTTCTGGAACCTTGCAACAAACTTTGGAAAGGGACAAACAAAGCTGTCATATAGAATTGTATATACAGAAAACTGAAAAGAATATATATATATATTTATTGAGTTTATTGGTTTTGCAAAATGCTTGTAACAGTCATCACAAACAATATTGTTATGCTCAAGGCATAAATACTTTTCACAACACTTGCAAAAATATTTTGATAAGCGACTCATTTTGGATGCATACCACCTAACATGTTATGACCAAAGTAATGGTTTAAATGTTGTGGCTTAACATTAGTCATCTACAAACATGCAGCTAGTCATGGCCTTGAACTTATGCACCTGATGTATGTAACAATATTTAGGGAAACAGTTTGTTTATATCTCTCAGATCAGCCATGACCTCTGCAAAGTTAAGGTCACTGTTTCCTTGCTTTGTGTCTGGAAGATATAGCCATTGATGACATTGGGGTGTTAAAATTCCCTATTATGACTCTATTACTGTCAATCTCTCCCTTAACGTGCACCAAGAATTTCTTTATATATTTAGGTGCTTCTATATCAGGTTCATATATGTTTACAAGGGTTAGACCCTCTTGTTGGCTCGATCCCTTTAGTATTATGTAGTGACCTTCTGTGTCTCTTGTTATGGCCTTTGTTCTGAAGTCTCTTTTGTCTGATATAAGTATTGCTACCCCAGATTTTTTTTCATTTCTATTTGCATGGAACATTTTTATTCATCTCTACACTTTTAGTTCTATGTGTATCTTTCATTCTGAGGTGAGTCACTTGTAGACAACGTATATATGAGTCATGTTTTCTTATCCATTCAGCTACACTGTGTCTTTTGATTGAAGCATTTAATTCATTTGCATTTAAGGTTATTATTGATAGGTATTTATTTATTGCCATATTATTCTTTGTACCTATGTTGCTCTCTATTTCTTTTTTTCTTTCTTCATTTTAAAGCAGGCCCTTTATAGTTCTTGCAGTACTGGTTTGATGGTAATGAAGTCCTTTAGCTTTTTTTTTTTTTTTTAGGCCCAGGAAGCTCTGTGTTCACCTTCAGTTTTTTTTCTTTTTTTTTTTTAAGATTTTATTTATTTATTTTTAGAGAGGGAAGGGAGGGAGAAAGAGAGAGAGAGAAACATCAATGTGCAGTTGCTGGGGGCCGTAGCCTGCAACCCAGGCATGTGCCCTGGCTGGGAATCGAACCTGCGACACTTTGGTTCGCAGCCCGCGCTTGATCCACTGAGCTACGCCAGCCAGGATTCACCTTCAGTTTTAAATGATAGCCTTGCTGGATAGGGTAGTTTTGGTTGTAGGTCCTTGGTTTTCATCACTTTGAATATTTCATGCCAATTCCTTCTGCCCTGAAGTGTTTCTGTTGAGAAAGCAACTCACAATTTTCTGGGAGCTCCCTTGTAGTTAACTAACTGCTTTTGTCTTGGTACTTTTAAGAATCTCTTTGTCTTTAACATGTCCTATTTAAATTATGATGTGCCTTGGTGTGGGCCTCTTTGGCTTCATCTTGTTTGTTACTCTCTGTGTTCTTGGACTTGTATGTCTGTTTCTTTCACTGGGTTAGGGAAGTTTTCCATCATCTGTTTTTTTACATAGGTTTTCAATTCCTCGCTCTCACTCTCTTCTTCTGACACCCCCATGATGTGAATATTGGTATGTTTGATATCCCAGAGGCTCCTTACACTATCCTCATTTTTTAAATTTTTTTTATTTTTGCTGTTTTGATCGGATATTTTCTGCTTCTTTATGTTCCAATTCACTAATTAGATTCTCTGCTTCATCTACTCTACCGTTATTCCCTCTAGTGTATTCTCATTTTAGATATTATATTCTTCATTTCTGTCTGGTTCTTATGGTTTCCATGTCCTTTTTCATGCTTATAATCTCTTTGTTTAAGCTGTCATTGAGATCATCCATTCTACCTCTAAGGTCCTTGAACATCCTTATAATCATTTTAAACTCTGCATCTGGTATTTTGGTGGCTTCCATTTCATTTGATTCTTTTTCTGGGGATTTCTTTTGTTCTTTCATTTGGAGCATATTTCTTTGCCTCCCCCTTTCATCTCAATGTATTAGGTAGGTCTTCTATGACTCTCAAACTTGTTATGATGGCTTTATGATGAATGTGTCTTGTCAGGTTCACTGGAACAATCTTCCAGACCACTGACTTCCATGTTGTATTTTGTGGGTTATGTGCACCCTCCTGTTGTTGTTGAGTCTTGAATGCTCTAGGCCCTTTGGTGGATGGAGTTAACCCTATAGCTGGATGACTGTAAGGGTGAACCTCTATTACCAGGTATGAGATGCTGTGCAGCAGCTGCCCCCCAAGGCCAAGTTGTTCCCAGCGGGCTCTGGTACCTGCCGGAATCCCCCTTTGGGTGTGCCACATGTATGGGTAGTTAGGGTGAGCTCTGGTGTGGTCTGAAGCCCACCAGTGGTTGTGTTGGTTGTGCATTCACTTGGGCGGTGTGTAGGTACAGGTTTGTCTCAGATGGTCTCCTGCCTTGGTTTCCCTGTGTAGAAGTGTAACCTGCCTGGTCTCCTTCTGTAGAGGTACCACACTATTCATTGTTTTTGGTTGTGTCTACTGGGCCTGGGTGTGTGTGGGAGGGACCAATATTTGTACAAGGCTTGGCTTCCTCCAGCTTAAAGCTGGGGCATATTTGAGAAAGGTCTGAGGCTCTATGAGGTCTACCTCCATCTGTGAGCTTGTATGCCTCCCCCTGAATTTGCCTGAATTTTCCAGAGCCTTCAGGAAGAAGACTGCAGAGTGGGCCCTAGCTGGCCATGACCCACAGCCCCTTCCACACGTTGTGAGCTCTGTAGGTCACAGTGACCTGGGTCAGGAGATGGGGCTTGCATGTCCCCTACTTGGGGATCACACAGTTAGACACTCAGTGAGGAGAATGTGACCCCTACTTCTGAGTTGAACAACTCAGTCTCTGCCAGTCTCTAACAATAGCTCCCCCCGGAGGAGTGCACCACAGGTTCAGGTTGGGTACAGCCAGCTGCCCTACTGCAGGAACAAGCTTAGCTGCTCAGAGCTACTGGGGCTCTGGAGGGACAGATTAAAAGGGTCTCTCACTGGGGGTGGTGCTGGCTGAGCCTGCAGTAGGGGGCCAAGTTTTTCATCCTGGTCCCACACGAAGCCTCTGAGGGAAACACACTCAAATATCTCAGCTCTGAGCAGCTCTCCTTTCACCCTGTGGAACTGAGCTGAGAATGGTGGAGCTACTAGGACTGGGGGTGGTACATCCAGTCTCCTGTTGGGGGTGGTGCCAATAAGCCTGTAAGAGGCGGCAGGCACTTCTTTCTGGGATAGTGCAGGCTAAGCTCACAGGGGAGATAGGAGTGGCCTCTCTGTAGCCACACAGCCCAGCACCTGCTCATCTGATTCCTGGACAAAAGTCTCCCCAGGAGACACACACTGAAAGCCCCACTGTGTGATGCCTCCATGCAGCTAAACTCAGCAGGGTGATGCCACAGAGTGGTAGGGCAGGCTGAGTAATTCAACAGGTAGGGGGGCACTGGCTGTATGCTTGAGGTGGGGAAGGATGGTCCCCTTTCCAAAGCTACACAATTCAATCACTGAGTCTCCACCAAGAGCTTCTCTAGAAAAAGAGCACTTCAAATGTCCCTGCTGGGTGCATCCAGCTGACCCCCCTGCAGGACCAGAGCATGGCAGAGTGGTGTTTCTGGCAGTTGGAGGACTTTGCAGTCCACTCCCCAGGCTGGTGCTGTAATAGTGGAAGTGCTCAGCTCTGGGAAGGTTGTGTCTGGGTCTCTAGCAGACACTCTTGTCTCCCAGGCTGACTGAATCCCCATGGATTTTCACCACCAGATGCTATGCAGGCTCCTCTTCCTTTCTCTGTTGCTCTGGATTAGGAATCTCTGCATGGCTTGAGACCCCACACTCCTGAGGGGAGAGAGTTTTGCAGCCAAGGCATCCCTCTGGAGGTCAGGCCATTCCGCATCTTGACCCTTCTTACTAGTCTCTAGGTGGTTTCTTCTGTAAGTCCTTGGTGATAATATTTCAGTTCAGCTAGCCTTCAGTTGATTATTCAGGTTGATTATTCTATAATTTAGTTGTAAATCCAGTTTGGCACTGGCAGGAGGTGAGTGTAGCTTCCACCTACTTCACAGCCATCTTGGAATCCCTGAAAAGAATATTTGATCAAAGTAAGTAAAAATACTGAGGTATGTCATGGTAGATGGCAATATTATCGAATGTAAAAAGTCCATCCTGTTTCTATACACTTAAACTGCATAATTAGGCAATGTAATGATTTCTCATAAGATATCATTAACAATATCAACAAAAATCATAAATTCTTGGGTTCACAAAGTATAGTCCATTCATACAATGGAATATTATACAAATCTAAAATAAATGACTAATATGTATATAGAGAGCTATGGATTGATTTTCAGAATATACTGTTAATCGAAAAAAAAGCAAGACAGAAAAGATATGTATAGTATAAGTTAACTAATAAGACAGGCATGGGAATATGCATAGATATATTATAAAGTCATCCTTAATAAAAAGCTAAACAAAAAATGTTAAGTACTTATAAGTGGGGAGAGAGCAAGTAAGGTGAATAGGACAGAAATGGAAGGTACACTTCTCATCGTATCTTGTTTCTCATATTTGACTTTGGAAGCATATATTTTTTTAAACTCTTATAATACACTATTATATCAAAATGAGGAAGGTAACAGAATAATTATAAAAAATAAAGAGCAGCATAAAAAAGAACCCAAATCAGTATTGAGACAGGGATTTAATCACACAATTATTAGACTTTTCATCTCTGGTGGGTTTTACTGTAAGAAAAAAAAGACTGCCAAGTAATTTTTGTATGTTTGCAATAATGACATTTTTAGGAATGATACTGGTATTGGTATAGATACTGAGAAATTGCATATATGTATATAATGTATATAGACACATACATATACACATATATAAAACAAATTATCACATTATTAATTAAGAAAAATATTTTTCAATATGAAAAACACAAAATTATAAATCAAAGAAGTTAAGCAAATACACTGTCACCTTAAATTTGAATTATAAACATCAGTATGAAATCACAATGTATTATCTCTTAAAAATAAGTGATACCTTAGTGACAAAAAGAAATAAAAAAGTTTTACAGTGCATTAAAATAAGATATTTTTGGTGTTAGTGTTGGTTTTGGTTTTGGAAGATCATTTTGTGTGTACTATGGGATAAAGAAAATGAGTTATTCATTTCTGCCTTTGAGAACCTGTGCTTTGGCATGAAAGAAAGATACAAAGGAGAGATCGATCAGGCTAAGTAAATAAGATGTGGTGCTGTGTATTTGATTTGTAAATCCTGAAATATTATATCTTTAAAAATATCTGTTTTCTAAAACTCTACTGAAGAAGTCTAGAGAAAAGATGAAACTATAGAAATAAGCACACCTAATGCCCAAATAACAGTCTGGAAATAATATTTCAACCAAAAGGAAACAGGTACTTGAATAAATGACTGATTCAAGGATAAAGACAAGAAGTGTATTAGATAAACCGTATACATCTTATATCAAAATCAAGGAAGCTCTAGCAAAGACTAGTAGGATAGTATGAGAGGACTCAGGAACCTACTTGAACAGGATCATACTGGCTTAAGATTGAATGATTTGATATCAACAAGGATAACAACTACAACTGACTTTTACACATCAAATATTCAGGGTTTGGCACAAAGAGTGCCCCCTTTTATTACAAAATCTTTCATTACAAAATCATAAGCATGTCATTCTATGACATAACAATATCACACTCAAGCACACCATAGGACATTTTATGTGAAATGTTCAATTTAAAACTATAGACCTGGCTGGTGTGGCTCAGTGGACTGAGCACCAGCCTGCAAACCGAAGAGTTGCCCATTCAATTCCCAGTCAGGGCACATGCCTAGGTTGCAGGCCAGGTGCCCATTGGGTGGCATGTAAGAGGCAACCGATCATGTATCTTTTGCACATTGATGTTTCTCTCCCTCACTTCCCCTCTCTCTACAAGTAAATAAATAAAATCCTTAAAAAATCAAATCTATAAATTATTACACCCATATTATTACCCTACCAACCACATTCAAGGAGGCCTTACTTCTGCTGGACCCTGTATTTAAGTTGATGTTTATAATTATATTAAATTTCATCATTGATTACTTTGGGAGGTTACCAGGGAAGCAACACATTATTCTGAAAACTGGAAAAATTCAAATGCTTACTCTTCCTATATTTATTATATGTCAATGCCTTAGGAGAATTGCTTTATACCAGCAACCTACTAACTTTGTGTGTATTCACACAGAGCACGTAAGCAAGCCTTGACTGCTGCTTACCTAAATCTTGGGAGCATGCCCTATGCTACTCCTGGAATGTGGGGTGACAGGTCATCTTGTAAAAAGCAGCTACTAGGCTATTTCTTACCTACCACCCTACCTTTAGTGAGGCTGTCAAAAGGCAGTTTCAATCACCTCCCCAGTACCGCTTCACACCTCCCCCCATTAGTGTAGAGTTTCAGGCTATAGAACTCAATCACTGCAGCATGAAATCCACTCCCCAGCAACAAGGTTCCCATTGCTTGTGTTGTCACCTGGCCCTTTTGTCTCAGTATTGTCCTATGCCACATGGTATGTGGGGACCTGACACCATTGCTGGTCTTACTTTTGCTGTTTGTATAAGTAACAGAGAATTATAACTATGCATGGTGTCAGATGAGTGCTAGACATATCAGGAGGATCACTGTGTAAGTTATGAAAAAGGTCTAATCACTATGTTGCATTACTGCAGCCAATATAATATTGTATGTCGAGTGTAACCAAAAACTAAAAAAAAATTTAAATAGAGTATCTGAATCTATAAAGGGATCATTACTTCTTCACTGGCCAAATCTGTCAGCCTACTTGATAAGCAGATGACAGGGAAAGTTTCTACTTTAAAATGTCATCCCAGTTCATAAATTTAAAAAGAATGAAAAAATTGAATATTAGCATTGCACAACCCTTAAAGAAGTAATGAATCTAAGCAGATATCATCAATGGCTGGTAACCTCACACACACACACACACACACACACACACACACACAAAACAGGAAGAAAGAAATAAAAAAAGAAAAAGAGAAAGAAGGAAAGATAGAAGGAAAAGTCATACAGTATGTGTCTCTTGACGGAATTACAAATCACCACCTATAATATAGTCTTGCCAAAAAAAGTAATGAGAATGTTTTGATCCATTGAAATTCTTCTTGATGGTCAATGATCTGACCTAAGATTTACTTTCAGAATAATATAATTGAAAGAGGAAAGGTGGGAGCCAGATGAAAACGTAGGTGTTGAGTTGATACTTCCTGAAGCTGAGTGATAAAAACATGGGTGTCTCAACCTTTGTATGCATTTGAAGTGTTTTATCATCATAATAAACATTTTTACAAAGGAGATGGGTAAGAAATAAAGATATCAAGAGATATACTTAAATAAATATAGCACCATTGGGGGTGGGCTGGGTGGAGGAGGGCAAAGGGGGACAACTGTAATAGAATAAAATATTTAAAAAATAAAAAAGAAGACATTAAACCATGCTAAATTTAATGAAGGCAAATAACATGTTCATAGGTTGGAAGACTCACTGTTTTAATGATGTTGCTTTCCCTAAATTAATCTATAATTTTAATTAATTCAAATCAAAATTGTAACCAGGGTTTTAATGGAACTTGACAAAAGTAATCTAACTTTTATTGTGAAGTTGAAAGGGAAAAGCATAACCATGACTATTGTGAAGAAAAATTGGAAGGATTAAAGGTATACTAGTTAAGGTAATTGAAATAATTAAAGGTATAGTAATTAAGACATCGTGATATTCTTAAAGGAGTAGATAGGTTTGGTTTGGTTTGGTAGTTTTAAGATATCAGGGCCTTGGTCCAGCATTTCAGTCTCTTCACTTTCCCCTCAAAGTTGCAAGATAGCATGTACTGTTCCTAATACAACATTCTCACTGGAAATCATCAAGAAAAAAATTGACTGGGCAATGATACTGGTATTCATAGCCAGGTGCCAGGGAGACTCAACATCTATAATACTGGGGGGAGAACCACACAAGAAAGAATTACCATACTCAAAATACTAATAACATCCCCATGGAGGAACACTGGCTTAGGCCAATCACATTTCATCTTCTGAGGCTGGGAACAAGGCAATTGGTGAATGTTTGGATTCTGTTAGCAAGGAATAAGAGAGATGGCTAATGAGTAGATAAAGACCAGTTACTGCTACTGCAGTAAGGAGGACCGACTCTGTGGGCAACTAAAATATGTCAAATACCCTGCTAAGCGATCTATATACATCGTCATTTTTTTCTCACAGCAAACGTATTGTCATATCCATTTTATAGGCAAGGAGACTGAGCCTCAATCTGAGAGAGCTAAATCCTTTCTCCAGGTTCATATAGCTAATAAGTGGCATCATCCAGCTTCAAACTCGGTGTTCATAGAAACTTCATGCAAAACAAACAAACTTGATTTCTATGTTTATGAAGCATACACAGTGCAGCAACTATCTCTGAATTTTCTTCTTAAAGTTAGCAAGTGACCAACAGAGAAAAATCCTTAATGTCCCATGGAATTTAGTTCCCCATTGATACTTTCCTGAGTGATGATTATTAAATTCCTAGGGCCATCCCTGAACCACTTATACCAGCTTTAGAGCAAATTCTGACACACAGCTCTGCTTTAAATAACCCACATTTCCAATATTTAGTGTAAACAGGGTACTTTTTACCATTGATATTTGAAAAACACTTAAAATGCCTCAGAATATGAAATCTGCTGTAATACTGTATACATATATTGGTAAATTATATTTCCAGTTTGTCCTCAATTTCAAGAAAATCCTCCGCCAAATAAACTAGCAAGCAAATAAATCACTTTAACTATAATAAATAGCAGTTCCACTAAATATATTTCTGGCAGCAAATAACTTCTATTATTGACTTTTGCTAAAGTAATTTAAGGGGAAACTTATTCTCAATAAAGTTGGGGACACCGGGCCGTGACCTCCTCCTCTATGTATATCATTCCCCAGTTTGATTCCTCCGCCAAGGAAAAACTAATTTCCAATTTTAAGGCACTTAAGCTGATATATTTATTATAAAATTACCCATCTTGTAAATTATCTTCTTCACAGTGCTTCATTGGCTAAATTTAAGATTTACAATTTCATATAGTGCAAACAGAATAATCTTGGCTCGGGTCAGAAAAAAATGACTGCCTTTCTAGAACTACAATAATGCACCATAGTACTATGATGAGACAAATTTTATTTCAGTTTTTCCATTGGCATGAAATTTTTTCCCTATTACAAACATTTTAGACATAGTGATAATTGATTAGGTATGGTGGATATCTTATTTGGTAACTAGAGCATGGAATTCAAAATCAAGATGATAGGGTATTAAATTCCAGCTTTGCTGACTAGCTGTGTGGTTTTTGGCAAATTATTTAACATTTCTAGACTTGAGTCCATTTTCTTTAAAACAGAGATACTATTCAACTTTCAGAGTTGCTTATGTGTTTGTAAAGTACCTGGCACATCGTGAGAATTCCATAATGGTAGTAATTAATAACTAAATTTTAATAACATCATCATATCATCATACACTCATGTAGGGTCTAGAACTTTTTACTTACACACCTTGGAGGAATGCATAATTTCACTCAATTATAATCAGATCCTTGCTGGACCTAGTAGTCAATCAATTTGCCTAAAGGTAAAGGTACTTGAACATCAGCAGTAAGTGAGGTTGGTAAGGTGGAGATGCATTTAAAAGCATAAGTATAATCTGTAGGATTTAATGATTTACTGGAAATGAATAGGAAGACTAATTACTTAAGGATTATATCTGAGTTTCTGGTTTTAGTTATTCAGTAAATGGGGGTACCATTTCATAAGAAAAGGAATTCTCGAGAAAGAACAGATTTTGGGGGGTAGAGAGAGAGACAATGAATTTGTTGACATTTCACCTTTCAATTTGAGGTGCCTGTGGAATATCCCAAAACTGACATGTTAAAGACTGGTGACTGAAGAGCCTGAAGTTCAATAGACAGACGTGAGCTAGATTTAGAAAAACAGAAATTAGTAGTATAGTTGAAACAACTTGGAACAACTGGTATGGCTGAGATCACTCTGGAAGTATAAAGGATGGGAAGAGGACCAAGAAAAGAAAATATCTGGGTGAACACCTAAGGCTCCGCCCCCCCACCATAACAAGAGGGACCAGACTGCAAAAAAAAAAATAGGAGAGACAGGGAAAGACATAAGACATGTGTACAACAGAGCAGATCAGTCCCCCAGGACTCATCCTTTTGAGCGACCAAGAAATAGCCAATCTATCAGATGCACAGTTCAAAACGCTGGTGATCAGAAAGCTCATGGAATTGGTTGATTTTGGGCGCAGTTTAGATGAAAGGATGCAGGTTACCATAAAAGAGATGCAGGGAGATACACGGAGGAGAGCCAATAGAGACAGGAAGGAATCTGAGTCTCAAAACAATACAGTGGACCAGAAGGAAGATAGAATCAACCAAGCAGGAAAGCATGATGAAATAAGAATTCAAAAAATCGAGGAGAGCCTTGGGAGCATCCAGGACACCTTTAAACGTTCCAAAATTCAAATTATAGGGGTACCAGAAGGGGAGGAGCAACAAGTGGAAAAGTTATTTGAACAAATAATAAAGGAGAACTTCCCCAATCTGGCAAAGGGAACAGTCTTCCAAGAAATCCAAGAAGCTCAGAGAGCCCCAAAGAAGTTAGACCCAAGAAGAAACACACCAAGGCACATCATCATTACATTAGCCAATGTAAAAACGAAGGAGAGAATCCTAGAAGCAGCAAGAGATAAGAGGACAGTCACCTACAAAGGAGTTCCCATCAGACTGTCAGCTGATTTCTCCAAAGAGACCTTACAGGCAAGAAGGGGCTGGAAAGAAATATTCCAAGTCATGAAAGACAAGGACCTACATCCCAGATTGCTCTATCCAGCAAAGCTCTCATTTAGAATGGAAGAGAAAACAAAGTGCTTTTCAGATAAGGTCAAATTAAAGGAGTTCATCATCACCAAGCCCTTATTTTATGAAATGCTAAAGGGACTTATCTAAGAAAAGAAGATAAAGAAAAGACATGTATAGTAAAAGGACAGCAAACTCACAATTATTAACAACCACACCTAAAGCAAAACCAAAAGAAACTAAGTAAACAACTAGAACAGGAACAGAACCACAGAAATGGAGGGCACATGGATGGCTAGCAGCAGGAGGGTGGGAGGAGGGGGGGGAAGGTATAGAGAATAAGTAGCATAGAATGTAGGTTGAAAATAGATAGGGGGAGGGCAAGAATGGTACGGGAAAAGTAGAAGCTAAAGAACTCATAAAAATGACACATGGATGTGAACTAAAGGGGGGAACGTGGGTGGGAGAGGGGGTACAGGGAGGAGGGGAGGGAAGGGGGGAAATGGGACAAATGTAATAGCATAATTAATAAAATATATTTTTAAAAAAGACCCTGCTTTCAGTTCTTTTGGATATAGACCCTGTTGTACTATTGTATTCTTTAAAAAAAAAAAAAAAAGAAAATATCTGCAGACCCGTATGCCTAACTGCTCACTTAAGAGTTACATACCCCCTGATCTTTATGTTCTTGCTGTAATATAGTAGTGCAAAAGAACCAGTGTATATGC
The DNA here is from genome assembly GCF_019186645.2 of Phyllostomus hastatus. Classification (NCBI taxonomy): domain Eukaryota; kingdom Metazoa; phylum Chordata; class Mammalia; order Chiroptera; family Phyllostomidae; genus Phyllostomus; species Phyllostomus hastatus. Next base: position 2,474,671 of record NW_025333841.1, on the reverse strand, counting down.
TATGTCTTCTATCTAATAATACTTGCCTATCTCCTCCACTACTCTTGATTGTTATTTTTTAGCTGATTCCTTTTCACTTTCCAGGATTCCATTTAACATTGACTCAGTCTGGAAAATGTCCTACAATATCTATGCACATTCCTATCATAAGACATGTTGTGGATTGAATTGTGTCCCTATAAAATTTATGTTGAAGTTCTAATCCCAAGTATCTAAGAATGTGATTGTATTTGGATATAGAGCTTTTAAAGAAGTAATTCGGTTAAAATGTGGTCATACAGGTGGGCCATTATATAATATGATGTATGTCCTTATAAGAAGAGAAGATTAGGACAGACACACAGACTGAGGGATGACCCATGTAAGGACACAGTGAGGCAGTGGTCATCTGCAAGCCAAGGAGAGTGGCCTCAGAAGGAACCGACTCTGCCAACACCTTGATCTGGACTTCTAGGTTCCAGAACTGTGAGACAATCAATGTTGTTTAAGCTACCTAGTGTGTGGAACTCTCTTAAGGAAGCCTTTGCAAATGAATACAGTACTTTAACGCATATACTGTACTTGCTTATATACATGACTGAAGTGAACATATCGTCCCTAGAGAACACCAGTATTTAAGGTATGAGGGAGGGGGATGGTACTGTGGAGTAGAATAAAAAAGACATGGGCAGGATACAGAAAGATAATCCAGAGAGCTGTATCAAGGAAGCCAAGGAAGGAGTTGACCGACATGGTTTCACAAGTGTAGACATAGTCCAATTTATCAAATTATACGTTGCATTTTATTTTTAATATTCAAATTATACATTTTAAATATGTCCGGCTTGTTGCATTTCAATTATTCCTTCATAAGACCATTAAAAAGACGTTGACTAACAAGATCAAATAGCAAAAAATTTCAAGATAAGTATTTAAAAATTCTCATTGAACAAAGGCCACTGGGACACATTCATAAACATCTGAGGCTCTAAATAGAGCCAGGCAACATGGGGCAAGGAGCAGAGTGCCCTTTCTGGTAAATCTGTAAGACAGCCTGACACAAAAGAGAAGCTTGTAGGACTATGGATGCTGCGGTTTACCTTGGGATTCTTCTTGTGGATAATCGGAAAGTTGGCAAAGTTCTCTGATGTAGCAGAGAATTCAGCAAGTACATATTTTAATTATTAATGATATAATTTTAGCTCTGAGCCTCCTTCCTCCTCCCCAAGATTCTGCTATAAAAGCATTCAGTTTTTGAGCACCATTTATATAGAGATATAGATATATAGATATATATAACATATATAGAAAATATATATAAAATAAAGATTATATATTACATATATAATAGTGCTATTTAAAATTTGAATTAGGTCTGTGACATCTTGTATGTTGATCATAGTATTGATTGGTCTTTGATCTTTTTGCTTCAGCACCTAGAACCAGCAATGCTGTGCTGCGCCTGCACATTGAAATGACCTAAAGAGCTAGTAAAAATTCCAGTGCCAAGGCCCCACGTGAGACCACACAGACACAGATATTATAGGCAACATGGACACATCTGAACTAACTTTCTTTCTTTCTTTCTTTCTTTCTTTCTTTCTTTCTTGAGAGAGAGGGGGAAGGGAGGGACAGAAGCATTGATGTGAGACAGAAAGATTGATTGGCTGCCTCTTGTACATGCCCCAAATGGGGACCAAACCCACAACCCAACCACGTGCGCTGACCAGGATGATGCCCAACCAAATGAGCCACATTGTTAATGGTGAAGCTGCATTTCTTAAAGCTTCCCTGATGGCTCCAAATGTATAGTGAGGGCTTGAGAGATATTGGTTCTTAAGCCTTGGACTCTTAAGAAATGGGTCTGAAAAATGTATGAATCATATGATTCACGCACAAAATTGATGCTTTTATTTTTAAAATGGACACAGATATTTTGGGGGGAACACAAACACATTTAACCATATTATTTGAGCCATGATATCTGTCTATCAAGTATTTTCCTAATCAATTGGTACTAAAGTACAATTAGAATTATTGAGGACTATGTATAGTAACTTTGGAAAGATACCCTGAGACTCTTAATGGTTGGGATACATTTGCTACCTATGTAGCATTTTCTAAATAGTTTGGTTTCAGATACATTTGGAAATGCTCCATGTGTTTCGCTTTTTAAACTTTACAATTCACAGTAATACATTAAAAGCTCTAAGAAACCTTGCGACCAAAAATAATCTTTTAACTTGGTTTCCTCAGCATTCCCAGACTTATCTGAGCACAGAACCTTTCCTTTATTCCCCAAAACACATATTCACATCCCAAGAGACACAGTTTTCCCAGCATATTTGCAATCCCTAACTGGGATCATTACAAAAGGGAGAGAATAATGAAACCCCAGATGTTTGCTTTTCCAATGACAGAACTGTTGCAGGTGGTACAATTATTTTTACAATGAAGAATTAGACACTTTCAAATGTGGTTTGCAAGGTCAAAAATAATTGAATCTTTGTTTTTTACTATTTTGAAAAATATTTTATTTATTTATTTTTAGAGGGGAAGGGAGGGAGAAAGAGAAGGACAGAAATATCAATGTGTGGTTGCCTCTTGCATGGCCCCTACGGGGTCCTAGCCCACAACCCAGGCATGTATCCTGAATGGGAATCAAACCCATAACCCTTTGGTTCTCAGGATGGCACTCAATCCACTGAGCCACACCAGCCAGGGCTGTTTTTTACTTTTTAAAGAGATAGATACTGATAATAGTAATGATAACTAAACATATAATATTGCAAGCATTATCACTATTTTGTGCATATGAGGGGGGGACCCAAAAACCCCTGGAATTTATTTATAAAAACTTGGGTATGTATTCTTATATGTTTAAACTTCAGTCACCTTCAAAGTATTCTTCATTTGATGCAGTACACCTATTTCTCACTGCCCCAAGCAGTTTTTGACCTCATCCATTTTGATGCCTTTTAGTGCTTCTGCCATGTTTTGTCTCAGCTCTTCCACATCAGCAAAACATTTCTTTGAGGACTTTTATCATCCAAGAAAACAAACAAACAAACAAACAAACAAACAAGGAGGCACTCACAGTGAGATCAGGTGATTAGGGAGGGTGGGGCATGGGCGTCCTGTAGTTTTTGGTCAAAAACTGCTGAACACTCAGTGCAGTGTGGGCTGGTGTGTTCCAAAATCACCCATCATGAAATGGGCAAACACACTGAAAGAGTCTTCAGAAAAATTCAGTGAAGCCTAATGCAGCTTTTCACAACAGTGCCAGCTGGCACACTGATACAGATGAGTTCCTAGAACACTCACCTAGTGGGGGAAGCCTGTACTACAGGGGATCCACCCTCCAGAAGATAATTCCGGTTTTGGGGGGCACCCCTTCGTGTGTATGTGTGTGTGTGTTAATTCTTCCACAACCCTAGTAATTATTATCATTCTTTTTTCTTTTTAAAAGATTTTGTTTATTTATTTTTAGAGAGAGGGGAATGGAAGGAGAAAGGGAGGGAGAGAAACATCAATGTGTGGTTGCCTCTCACATGCCCCCAACTGGGGACCTGGCCCACGACCTAGGCATGGGCCCTGACTGGGAATTGAACCTGTGACCTTTCGGTTTGCAAGCTGGTACTCAATCCACTGAGCCACACCAGCCAGGGCTAAATGTAAACAAATGGTACTACATTTTACTAATATTTCATGAACTTTTATTTCTTTTACTTGTCTATTATCTGTCTCCACCCCACATTGATATAAATTCCACAAGTCAAGAGGAAAGTTTTTGTCTGTTTTGTTCATTCTGCATCTCCAATGCCTCCAACAGTGACTGACACATTGCATGTGTTCAATAAATATTATTGAATGAAAGAATGTAAGGAAATACACTGTATTTCTTTCCTTGAGCTGCCTTAACTAAGTACCATAAGCTGAATAGCTTAAACCAGGGATATCAAACTCATTTTCACCAGGGGCCACATCAGCCTGATGATGGTTGCCTTCACACAGCAGAATATAATTTTAGGACTGTATAAATGTAACTACTCCTTAACAGTTAAGTGAGAGCTCAGCATTGCTGCTGGGTAGAAACTAGGTGCTGGGCTGGATAAAACAAGATGGAGGGCCGGACTCAGCCTGTGGGCCTTGTGTTTGCCAGCTGTAGCTTAAACAGTAGCAATGAATTGTCTCACAGTTCTGGAGGCTAGAAGTCTGAGATCAGTATGTCTAGAGCGTTGGTTCCTTCTGAAGCCTGTGAAGGAAGAATCTATTCCAGGCCTCTCTCCCTGACCACACATGGCCAATTTCTCCCTGTGTCTTCATGCATTATCCTTCCTCACACTTGTCTGTGTGTCCACATTTCCCCCTTTTTATGAGGACATGAGTCATACTGGATTAAGGCCCACCTTAATGACCTTACTCTAAATTGATTATCTCTGCAAGTCGTGTCACATTCTGAGATACTGGAGGCTAGTATTTCAACATGAGTTTTTGGGGGACACAATTCAATTTACAACATACATCTGTGTGTTAATGGCTTTATTTTTAAAATAGCCTGTATTTTTCAAATTTAAAAAATGAATATGCTTATACATTTGTAATCAGGGGTATAATAAGTATTTTTGTTTTCATCAAAATAATACATGCCAGGGTAAAACATCGAATTGTACAAAAAAGCTTTCAATTAATAAAATGAAAGAGTCCTCTTACCAAGGTTTTTCACCCATAGCTCTATTCTTCAGAGGCAATTCATTTTAAACTCTTTTAAAAAATTTTTTTGGTGGTTACAGTCATATCTCAAAATATAAGACTTAAAGTGCTATTTATTCATGTCTCAACTTTAAACATCATTTATCAAACTCATGTTGTGATAAATGGAGTTTAGCACATTTATATCCTCTACCTCCCTTTCTGTTACTTCCCAATAAAAGTCCTTCTCCTTTAAGTCACCTTTGTGACTTCAAATAATGTACTTGAAACTAGATTTCTTATTCCACCAAATATAATTTGTCTTTCTTTATCTGTTTTTCTGTAACTATCACATATGTGTTATAATCTAAAGCCAGAAGTGAAAATGCACAGTTTATTTCCCACACCATTGTTTTTATGTCTATGTAAAGTTTTGAGTCCTATTGTAACAGTGGGGAATAGCAACCCACCCCACCATTCCTCTGACATCGTCTCTGTAAGTGCTGGCTCTGACTAATATGTAGCTTGTCAATGAACAGCGTGTTTGTGTAAGAATCCTAGAACTAACTTCAAAGATATACACTCCAACCATCAGTCATCCCAGCTCTGCAAGATATGTTGACCTTCAACCATAAAACCAGGATGACAAAAACCATGATGATGTAAAACCAGGATGACATGCACCAGACCATCGCTTGACCAATTTCAGGTCCATGTCAAAACAGACTGTGCTGGTCCGCATGTAGTCCTCTCAATGGAGAGCTCTCCACCCTCTCCCCTTGATCTCTTTGCTCCACCTTCCCTCTTCTGCCTTATACAAATCTCTGCTGCACTGAGATAAACCTCTTCTCTTCTCACCAGCACCTGCCTCATGTGTTTGACTTATATTGTGGCAGGCAGCCAGACCTGTGTTTGGTAACACTTTCTGCTAATATGTACAGGGTGGGGCAAAAGTAGGTTTACAGTCATTGGTATAGAAAATAATACAATAAAGCCCTGGCTGGCGTAGCTCAGTGGATTGAGCGCGGGCTGGGAACCAAAGTGTCCCAGGTTCGATTCCCAGCCAGGGTACATTCCTGGGTTGCAGGCCATAACCCCCAGCAACCACACATTGATCTCTCTCTCTCTCTCTCTCTCTCCCACTCCCTCCCTTCCCTCCCTAAAAATAAATAAATAAAATATTTAAAAAAAAAGAAAAGAAAAGAAAAGAATACAATAATTAATAATACAAAAATAAACTCTGCATTTTGTGGACTAACAACTGTAAACCTACTTTTACATCACCCTGTATAATAGGAGAGTACCTAGCTATGAAATGTCATGGGCATCTGCCTTTTAATTCCAAGCTTAGCATTTTAGAGGCTACTGAATAACATGGATCCTTTTTAGTGATGCCACCTTCCCCAGGGTACATCCAGCATTTTGATGTGCCTTATGTGCTACTACTGAAATTTCTGAGCTTTCTTTTTCAGTTTATCTGTTACCTGCATTTGGCCAGATTCCTGGAATCTGCTAGGGTTTGCTCTGATCTGGCCTGGTTGTTCTCTAGGTCTCCTGTGCAGTGGTCATTGGGCTTGTCTTCACGGGCGTTCCATCCTGTGTCCACTGTTTCTTGAACACTGTGTTTTCTTTTTGTTGAACTCTCTAGGCACACTAGAATGCATCTTCTAGTTCCTTCCTCAGAAAGGATGCGGGAAAGGTGAATGAATGAGTCCAATGATTTATGCAATGTTTTTATTGACTCTCACACTTGAACATTAGATTGGATGATCCACTTTCCCTCAGAACTTTTGAAGGCATTGGCATCCTTTTCTGCCAGCAGCTAGTATTGCTGAGAAGAAGCATGATGACAATTGATGCCCGTCCTTTGAGATGTGACCATCCTTTCTAAGCTTTTCTCTACCATGTACTGAAATTTCACCATGAGGCTTGATATGAGTCTTTTATTTAATTTATCTGCTAGATGTTCAATGGGCCCTTTATATCTTAAGATATAAGGCAGAATGATTAAAATTTGTCTTTAAGAATTTTTCTTTCTATTTTTTTTTTGTTGTCTGTTTATGGAACCTCTATTGCTTGGATGTTGGACTAACTGGTCTGATTCTTATATTTTCTTTCCTATTCCCCAAGTCTTTGTCTACTTGTTTCACTTTCTGAAAGAATCCTTGGTATTCTCCCTAATTCTTACATTGAATTTGATTTTTTAAATTTGTTATCATACTTTGAATATCTTTTCTTTGTTCTGTTCCTTTTTAATAAAATCTTCTTGTTTTATGGAAGCACATAAAAATAGCTCATTCATCATAAATAATCTCCTATATGTTAGATACTGTGCTAAATGTTTTACTTCTATGAACTCACTTATTCTTCACATAAACAGTATAAGAAAGATACAAATATTATCTATGTCTTAGAAACATGGAACTAGAAGAAGAGGTTCCAGTAAATATCTTCAGTAAATAAAGAAGTGCAGGAATACTGAAAGCTACTGTGTGAGATGAGAAGCACGTGACCTGGTTTTGAAAATTGGCTCCGTCAGTGGCAAGCCTTCCAGGTGTGAGAGTGATGATGGAAGTCACCTGTTAGACGTGCACATTTTCAGTCTATTGCCCTGTGTTCTCCCCTGCAGCTCTTCATCTCCCTGTGCCTCATTTTGTGTCACTAAATCCTAAGTCTCTCCTGGCCGTCTCAGAGTAAACTGGCTCTTTCTCCTTGATGTCTCTTCTACATATTACCTCTCCCCCATCAGCTTGCTTTCTTTCCAAAATGTGTTGAAATTGTCTGCCCTCTGAGGTTCCCCTGTATGGTATTCTGGTTCTTGGGTATTTTATTTGTATTTTGATAGTCTTTTACCACAATTTTAAAAGAGATTTTACACATTTATTTTCAGAGAGAGGGGAAGGGAGGCTGAAAGAGAGGGAGAGAAACATTGATGTGGGAGAGAAACATCGACTAGTTGCCTCTCACACACCCCCAGCTGGGCACCTGGCCCACAACCCAGGCGTATGCCTTGACCAGGAGTTGACCAGCCACCTTTTAGTTTGCAGGCCAGTGCTGAGTCCACTGAGCCACACCAGCCAGGGCTCTTTTGCCATAATTTTAGTGTGGTCAGTCTACTACCTTCATCTGGAAGTTCACAGTGTGTTTCTATTTACCCATTTTTGCCATTGAAAACTGGTTATCTAGAAAAAATTCTAAGTCTGATATGAACCATGATTTTGAAGAAGTTTATATTCTATATAATTGACTTGTTTTTTAAATGGTATGTGATACTTTTCATAAATGACTTAAGTATATTTTTAAAATCATACTTTTTTCTTAATATTAAAATCTTTTTAAAAATTATCATCAAAACATCATTAAGACTCTGAAATCTAATAACAATTGTATTACTTTCATTCTACTGATACTCAGAAATTAATAGTGATTTAAAAGAGAAAAATGATAAAAACACACTTCATACAATTTGGCCTACTTAGAAATAGGACTTGCTATTTTCCTGGCATGATACATCTCTGAATTATATTTTAGATCATGGGATTCCCCATCATTAGAGTGCTAGAAAGAAACATTGAGCACACCAATTATGAAAGAAAGCAGATCAGTGTTTACATGTACCTGGCAAGATAGTCAGGGAAGCATAATGAAAATTTGTGTGACATCATTTTTCATCTAATGTTTGAGAATATTATCATCTTAGTTACTCATGTTAAGAACTTTGAAGTTGTTTTGTCATCTTCCCCATGATTTCCCAGATTATTTTGGAACCAGTTCTGCTTCTAAAATCCAATCATGCCCTCTCTTCTCACATTCTCATGGTAATATTCAAATTCAGCCTGTCATCTCTTCTGTCATCTCAACTTGTCACTCCATCAAACTCATTTTCACCGGGGCCACATCAGCCTCACAGTTGCTTTCAAAGGGCCGAATGTAACTTCAGGACTATATAAATGCAACTAGTCCTTAACTAGGGGCAAGGAGCTCGGCGCTGCTGCTGGATAGAAACAAGGTGCTGGGTGGGATAAAACAACGTGGAGGGCCAGATTCAGCCCACAGGCCTTGTGTTTGCCACCTGTGTCCTACACCAACTGCTACAAGACTGGTTTTCCCAAAGCACATGCTTACCCACACCATTCTTCTATTAAAATATATTAACCCTTTACTAATTCTCCAGAATGAAGACCAAATTCTAAACATGGTATTCAGGCTTCTGAAGAAATGTGCTCAAAACAGCTCAGGAGAGTGCAGATTGAGGTTCAGTTGAGCAAACGTTCATGGTATACTTACTCTGTCCAAGATTTCAAGATGGATATTAGGAATTCAAATATAAGCCATATGAATGTTTAGAGTAGGGATTTGGTCCCCAAGGAGGACTGAAGTACCATTACTATATACTCTGTGATGCTGTCTAGGTGCTGAGGATACAAGATAAAAAAAAATAGCTAAAGCCTTAGACTCTCTGCATCGTATAGCTCACAGTATAGAAGAGAAAGAGAAGAAATGGACGACCATAATACAATGCAAGTACTGTGAAGAAAAAGTAGAGGAAGTAATTCAGAAATTGTAAGCAGCGGGGACTGACTGAGGCCATAAGGGATCTGGAAAAACTTGCTTAAAGAAATGATGTTTGAGCTAAGACTAAAAGATGGAGAAGAGTTTGTCAAGGGAGGGAAAACAGTGCATTTCAATAAGAGGGAATAACATGTACAAAGACCCTGAGGAAGGAGAGGGTCTGTATTCTGTCTTTGAGAACTAGAAAAAGGTCAGCATGGCTTGGGAGAAGATATGGAAGTGGTCATGCAGCAAGATGAAGTTAGAGAGGTTAGCTATATAAAGAATGGCTTGGGCAAGGAGTCAGAATGGATTCAGGGAGATGAGACATGAGGTTGTTGCTGTAGTCTAGGCAAGAAAATGAAAGGACAGCAACACTAGAGACTGAAAAACCCAAATCACAGAAATTTTGGAAGTAGGAGAGAAAGTGGGAAATGGAGAAATGTTTTTACCAAATTTTTAAATATATATGTTTTATTTATTTATTTTTAGAGAGAGGGGAAAGGAGGAAGAAAGACAGGGAGAGAAACATCAATGTGTGGTTGCCTCTCGCATGCCCCCTGCTGGGGACCTGGCCCACAACACAGGTATGTGCCCTGGCTGGGAATTGAACTGGCGACTCTTTGGTTCGCTGGCCGGTGCTCAATCCACTGAGCCACTCCAGCCAGGGTGAGAAATGGAGAAAGTTTGTAATTTGGTGAACATGTTCCTCCTGACAAAGTGAATGCTGGATCTATGACAGGATAAGTGTGCTTCCTCCAAGTAGTACATTGAGGTATCTGACCTGCTCTATGTCCCAGTAAGGATTGGTTTCGAAAATTATCTTGCATATATGTAGAAAGCACTGATGGCTCTTGCTTAGAATAAGAGAAGGCAGAAACTGAAAAACATGAAATAGAAATTACTTTAATGCAGAGGATTTATCCAAATGATGATCATATGCAAAGAGTGCCTAGCATAGCACATAAAATGTGTTTAAGAATGCTTAAAATGTTTTTTTCTTTTATTGATTCTACAGAGAGGGGAGAGGAAGGAGAAAGAGAGGGAGAGAAACATTGATGTGAGAGAGAAACATTGATCTGTTGCATCTCACATGCACCCTGACCCTCCCTGGGGGACCGAATCCACAACCCAGGCCTGTGCCCCGACCGGGAATAGAACCAGCAACCTTTCAGTTTGCAGGTTTGCTCACTGAACCCACTGAGCCACAATGGCCAGGGCAAAGAACACTTTTAGAAGTAGTTTAAAATTAATAACGAAGAGAAATAACTCATTCCCTTGTATAGTGAACAGCCTATTTAAACAACTGTATGTTGTTTGACTATTGACAGCTTTCAAGCCCCATCTCCTGCTTCTCTTTGTGCCCCATACCTGGGAAGGTGATAAGAAAGTACATTCATTCCCTCTCTCTTGCCACTCACTCCCACTCTCTCAAGCCACTCAAGACATTTTCTTACCTGCTCGCGAGCCTGCCAGGCTCTCTCCAGAAACCTCATTATGTGAGTAATAAATGTCTTCACATGCTGTGGTAGGTGTGTGCATCATTAGTCTTGACATCCAAATTGATTTTTGATGGGGGTCTGTCCACGGATTGAACATAACACCTTGGAAGCTGGAGAGATTTAGTGCGTACCAAATATTTCATAAGCTCCACTACAATTTCCAGCTTCTTTACATTTAATTTGGGGCCACAGAAATAATTCTGGCCTAATGGACTGTGAGCAAAAGTTAAAGTGTCATTTCCAGGCTAAGGCAGTTAAAAACTAGACTTCTTTCTCCATCTCAGTGCAACCTTAGAGGCCACACTGTGTACTGATAGAGGAGGACAACCTAACCTGAATTTCATTGTGAAATAAGCAAGAAATAAACTTTTGTGTGAAGTCACTGAGATTTGGGGGTTTATCTCTTTCTGAAGTAGAGACTATACTAATCTGATTAATACATACTGAACTGCACCACTTCAGCAATGTATAGCTCTATACGTCCACTTCCACAAAGTGACATTTAAAACATATCATTGAAAACCAGTTATCAAAAAACATGAACACTTCTATGGTATCATTATATTATTTTTATGTCACTCACTTAAAAGGAGAACAAAAATATATGCCATAAACAGGTAAATTTATCTCTTCAAATGAACTTTTCACTGATTTCCCTTTGAGACATTGACAATTGAAATTATTGATAGAATAGAAACGTGTAACTGTTTTACTATATTTCATTATTATTAGTCTAAGTTCAGTAATTTATTTTCCCACATGGTACTATTAACTAGTAATAAATCCACTTATACTTCAATCTTATGCCTTTGAAATGCTAAATACATCATCATAATTATTGTACAATGATTTAAAGTAAGATTTCACTCTGTTTCCTCTTAAATTCAATGTAAAAACAGATTTTTAGAGCAGAGTGAATTAAACCAAGTGCTTTTGACAATATTATTAAATTATTATTTGTAGAATTCTTTTGTAGAGCTCTGGCATGGTTTAAAGACAATGCAAACGTTTATCTTCTGTGCTTACTTTCTATTCGACACTAAACAATTGAAATCCTCTTTGCTTAAAGATTTTTTTAAACTTCAAATTGAAGGTCTTGATCAATGAAGTTCAAAACTATTTGTTGATATGTTTGACTCAAACACATTGACATATAGTCTGAACTCCATGGCAGACTGTATTGATCGAGCTGAAAACAATGATCACAATAGAGTATGTCTAATTGTGCTAACATTATTTCAACTCAACCCCTTAATGAAGGAAGTAATTCTGCTTTTAAACACCTATCACAAAATCATTTTTAAGAATGACTGTTTTATCCTTCTTGTTGTCTATGCTGGCATAATATGGATTTCCTTATTTATTCCTTTTCAAATAAATTCCTTAGCAAATTTATTTTTTATGATATCTGGCAGTTCTCTTTCTCTGAAAATTACACATTTCTGCCCAAAGAATTAATGTAGCCATTCATGACATCCAAATTTACATTCTATTAATAGTATTTCAGCTCTTAGAGTCCCTGCTGTTACCTATACTGACCTTGTCTGAGTATTTTTAAATCTTTATCTTAATTTGTATTGTAACTCTTCTGTCTTCATCTTTGATTGTCATAGCATTTTTCTACTTCAATTTCCCTTTGTCATCTTTTTCTCTTGCTTTTTCTATCCAAAATGCTCACTGGTAACTAACACAGATCACCACTGGCTTTTTGCCATTCAACACATTCCATTTCTCTTATAAAAAATTTCCCTTGTGCCTCTGTGTTTGTTTCTTAGTTCCATTCACATCAATAACACTTTGAGCTTCATCCACAAGACACAAAGGTTAAATTAAGCATTCTTATTATGATCTTAAGCTTGGTTGACATTAATTCTTTTTACATGGTTACTGAGATATATCACTATAACTTCTTAGATGTGTGATACTCATAGATATCTTTACCTCAGTGTTCCTTAAACTAAGCCATCTTAGCTTTTAGCTATTATGCTCAGAAGTCATCCCCATAGAAAAAAATTACCCATCTTTTTCAGAGTTTTCCATATTGAACCCATTTCTTGCATATCTTTAGACTCATTCTCTACATTCTCCCAGACACATATTTCAATTGCCAACTGATCTATAGGGTGTTTCACATCTCTGTGACTTCAACTGATGTTGTTCCCACTGCCTGGCATTCCCTTCTATCATTTTCCAGCTGAAAATACCCATCATTGAAGATTCAACTCAAGTACCACCTCCTCTGGAAAGTTTTACACCAGGCACATTTGGCTTCACTGGGGAATCCTACCCAATAACTAATGAAAAAAAAAAAACCAAAAACAACAACAACAGTTCTAATACGTATTGACTGAAAATTAAAGAAGAGAGAATAATACCTAACATGTTCTTTGATGACAACATTAACCTGTTACCAAAACCAGAAAAAATATATTAAAGGAAAAGAAAACTGTGGACAAATCTCACTTAGGAACACAGACAAGTATTTGAAAATGTTTCAGCAAACAGAGTCTATCAGTATATAAAAAGGATGATACATCATGAACAAATAAGGTTTATCTCAGGATTATGAGATTTGCTTAATATTTAAAAATCAGTTTATGTAAATCACTGTATTTACATACTAACGAAGAAAAACCACATAATCATATAAAAAGATTTATAAAAACAATATAAAAATCAAACACGCATTCTTGAAGTAACCTCTAAGTAAACTTGAAGGAACTTGACAAGAACTTCCTCAGCCAGATAAACAGCATCCATGAAAAACTTACAGTTAACATCATATTTAAAGGCAAAGGCTGGCCCTGGCTGGTGTGGCTCAGTGGATTGAGTGTTGGCCTGTGAACTAACGGGTTCCTCGTTCAATCCCCAGCTAAGGCACATACCTGGGTTGCGGGCCAAGTCCCCTGTTAGGGGCATGTGAGAGGCAACCAATTGATGTTTCTCTTGCACATCGATGTTTCTCTCCCTCTCTTTGTCCCTTCCTTCCCCTCTCTCTAAAAATAGATAAAATCTTTAAAAAAAATACAAAGGCTGAATACTTCATTTCACATGTCAAAATGGCTAGTCAATGCTACCCAATTGTTTAGTCAAACACTAGTCTATATGTTGCTATAAAAGTACATTTTTAGGTGTGATATACATTTAAACTAGTAGACTTTGAGAAGAGTAGATTATCTTCCATAATATGGTGGGCCTTGTCCAATTAGTTGAAGGTCTCAACATGAGAAAGATTAAGGTCCCCAAGGAAGAGGGATTTTGTCTCCCTATTGCCTTCAAACTCAAGTTGAAACAACAACTCATGCTAAAATTTTTAACCTGCTGGCACTGCCTTGCAGATTTTGAACTTCCCTGCTCCTACAATTGTATAAGACAATTCCTTTTTTTAAAAGATTTTATTTATTTATTTTTAGAGAGGGAAGGGAGGGAGAAAGAGAGAGAGAGAGTGCAGTTGCTGGGGGCCGTGGCCTGCAACCCAGGCATGTGCCCTGACTGGGAATCGAACCTGTGATGCTTTGGTTCGCAGCCCACGCTCAATCCACTGAGCTATGCCAGCTAGGCAATTCCTTTTTTTTAATCATTCAGCAAATATTTATTGAGCACCTACTGTGTGCAGTCACTGTGATAGGGGACTCAAGAGTTGGAAAATTTTAGTTCAAGGTAAAAAGCTATAAGCCAAGCAAGTAATGTATATGTTAAAGCTTTTGTTTCAGAAACTATAGATAAGGCCCACCCTGGCTCCTGGGAAAGCAGCCGACTTTCTGGGGTGCTGGTAAAGACCACTGACTGGGGACAAGTGGAGACGTCCAGGCCTTTGTGTTGGGGGAGGGGGGCAGATGACCACCCGCCCCTAGGAACAGCTAACTGCCTAGGACAGGAATGCTGCAATCTCTTTCACCTAATCCTCCCTGAACTTCAAAACCCGTCACCACACCTTGTTTATTCCCTGCTGTAGAAACCTTGGCCTGGAAAGAAAAGGGAAGATGGTCTGTTAAGGTATGAACCCGCCATATTCCCAGACCACTGGCCATCTGAATAAAGCACCCATAGAGATTCAATCACTGTCATTGCTTATTGGGTTTGGTGGCGACAGGCAGCCCTGACACCAGTGTCGTTTCCAGTTTCAGCTGTGTAAGGAACCTGGTGTGGAGACTGCATGGGGCAGTGGCTTTCCACACTGGCTGAAGAACTTGGCAGTTTCTGGCATGGAGACATGCCGGCAGGAAGGACACTCCATGCCTCCGGACTGAGCGGTCTCCAGCCACTGAAGATCTGGAAGCAAAACTCTGGAGGAAGCAACTGCCTTTATTCATAGCCCCCTATCATGTGACCACAGTCCTGCTTCAGTTTCATTTTCCTTTACCGCAGGCCGGCACCATGCCCCACAACCCCAATCCCAGGCTGCTGGTGCACACATCACTCCCACCCCGCAGGGTTTTGTTTCCTGCGTCAGGGTCCAGTCTCTACTGGAGCCACCCAATTCCTTTTCTAAAAAAAAGGTTTTATTGCCCTGGCTGGTGTAGCTCAGTGGATTGACCACGGGCCTGCAAACCAAAGGGTCACAGGTTCGATTCCCAGTCAGGGCACATGCCTGGGTTGCAGGCCAGTCCCCAGTAGGGGGCGCACAAGAGGCAGCCACATCTTAATGTTTCTCTCCCTCTCTTTTTCCTTCCTTTCCCCCTCTTTAAAAATAAATAAGTAAAATCTTTGAAAAAATAAAAAAAGAAGTCATATGAAGTCTAACTGACAACCCCCCCGGCTGAGATTCTGTCCAATAACTAACATCAAACTGTCAGCCCTATGAGTGAGCCATCTTGGACATCCAAGCCAACAGAACCTTAAGAACACTGAAGTCCCAAACAACATGTGATAGTAACTGCTTAAGAGATACCATGAGGCCGGAGGAATGGCTACTCAAGCCTTGTCCAAATTCCTGGAACACAGAATCCTTGAGCATTGTAATAGGATTGTTTATATCACTCCACTCTGACGTGATAGGGTATTACTTAGCAATGGTAACTGGATTACTACCTCTAAGGATTATTGTGAAATGAAAGAATTACATAAAAGAGGTATATTAACTCTAAAGTATTATTAATACATAAGGCATTACTTTAATATCTACTGCATTTATTGGTAGTAACATAGGCCACATATCAGTTGGTTCTGATCTGTTTCAAACACATTGGTTTTGTCTTCTCAGTTATACTGTGATCTCATAACACCAGGCTCTAGCTCTTACAATACCTTTATACCACCTGCAGCCATTAGGCTGGAGCTGGGCATAAAATCCTTTGGGAAGTATTATTGTCTTACATGTAATTTCGAAAGAGTTCACTAAAACTTGTTATATTTCCAAAGTATTTAAGTCATTCCATTATTCAAATTCTGTTCACAGGTATTTACTCATATATCACTCTCTGTTTGTATTTAAGGCTGGCTCAATTATTCTATTTACTAACTCTTACTTACTTTATTTGATTAAAAAAAAAAAAGAATTTTAACCAGATGGCCAGTCTTGGTCATTCGAGTTTTTGAAGGAAAAGTTATACCTCACCACGGACACTATCTGAGAAGCTAATTCCTTTTGCAATTCTTCTTTTTAAGTATTCTAATTAAATTTCCAAAGTAGCACAATATAAAACAATCAGTGAAAGCCAGAAAAAAGTCATTAAGGTTTTTAATTCCTTTCTAAACTTTTATTCTTAAACTTTTCCCCCCTATGGATGGACTCTCACATTTTACTCTCAATTTTTCTCTATCCTCTCCTGGGGAGTTTAAATTCCTACAGTGATTTACTCAGCTTTTATTTCTGTATGCGCCAGATGAAAAACTGCAAATAAGTGCAAACCACTGCAAAATCCTGGGTTGGAGAAATACATTAATTCAATTGGAAGCTTGACTGCATCCACACTAGACTTGTGATTTAATTTCAACTAAGTCTTTCCTGATGCTCAGCAATCCCTCATCCTTTTTCTTATCTCTTGTTGACTTCGTATCACATTCCTCACAGCTGTTGTTCCACATCTCTTCACTCTCCTGCCAGGCCACTAGAAAGGGGCTGACATTGCTGCTTACTTTACTTAGATGGAAGCTATCCAGAGCAAGCACTTTCTTCTTCTCACTTTAATTCACAGCCTCTCTATATGTTCACTCATCTTTATTATTTTTCCTGACTATCTCAAACCAGGAGCAGTTACTCTTCCATTCTTAGACTAATCTCTCACCATCTGTTACCAGGAATATCTTCATTCCTGCCTCTTGTAGAAATTTATTTAATCTGCAATCCCTCTTTTTATCTGGCAGTTTTAGTCTCTGGCTATTGGCTGCTTTTCTTTTTCCTAAAAGCATGCTAAGATTTCCTGAGTCTTAAATAAACATCCTTTGCCTTCAGTTTACTCACACTCTGAGTTACCATTTTGTTTTTCCGTTAAACAAATGTGTGGGAGATGGCCATCAGAAGAAATAGACCTGTCCCTATACTTTTAAGCCAACTTAACTCATCCAGTCTCTGGGTGTACCAAGTGATAACGTAACAGGGCTCAGCCAAGAGGGGGGCCCCAAATGGGGATTTGGAATGGGGTCCAGAACTCAAGGTGTTCAGGAAATATTAGGATGCCTCACCACCCGCCCCCCACAGGTGTGGGTTGGGGGAAGGGACACATGGAGCAGGGCCATTGAGAGCTGTTTTGCATAGCAACAGCCTTGCAGCTAACCTCTGGCGTGGTCATTTAACATATCTATAACCTTTAACTGGTTGCATAGATATGTTAAATAACTGTGGCCAGGCTCAGAGCCAGGGGAATGGAAGTAACTTCCCCACCAAGACATAACTGGGGGGCAGGTCCCCCGAGTTACAGCACCTGTGTGGGAGCTTGGAGAAGACTGGCTCCATGATATGGGGCCACACCTGCCCAGACTCATGATGGCAGCCCAGTAAAGCTAGAAGGATATGAGAGGGCTAGCAAGTGTAGCTGATGATGGGAGTGCTACAGGGTGCAGCAAAGACAGGGGACCCCAAATTGGTATTTGATATGAGGTCCAGAACTAAAGGTGTCCAGGAGATTTTAAGATGTCTCCACCCCTTCCCCCACAGGTGTGAGTTGGGGGAAGGGGCACAGAGCAAGAACATGCAGGGCAGCTTTGCAGCTAATCCATGGCATGGTCATTTAACATACCTATAGCCTTTGGCTGGTCACTTAGATATGCTAAATAGCTATGGCCATGCTCTAGGCCAGGGGGATGGAAAGGGACCTCCCCCCAAGATGTGACTGGGGGGCAGGTCCCCCAAATTACAGCACCTTTGTGGGAGCTCGGAGAAGATTGGCTCCATGACATGGGGTCACATCTGCCCAGACCCACGATGGCGACCAGAAAAGCTGGAAAAGACAGCAGATTGAGGGCAAGTGTGCCCGAGTGTAGGAGGAGCCGGAAATGGGGCTGTAGAGGAAGATATGGGCGGGGATTTAAACCCAGACACGGCAGCCATTGAGGGGAGAAGCACGCGGTTTTGGCTGAGTGGGGACTCCTGTGGCCCTGGGAGAGAGGACCACGTGGCTTTGCCAGAGTGGGGACCCCCACAGCTTTAGAAGGGGGAACCACCACCCAGCTTTAGCAGAGATCCCGGTGACACAGCTGAGGGTGCTGGGAACCAAGGGAGGCCTACTAGCTGAGACGGATTACTGGGAAGAACTGGGGGCTGCCTGAGCTGTGGACTTCTATTTCTTTTCCTGAGATATGGTACTCCAGACTGGGCAAAGGGGGGAAGGAAGGACTATGTGTGTTTGTGGGTGTTTTAAGGGACTTTGGAATTTTGATGAAGACATTAGGTCACTCCTTTAAGTTTGTATAGCATTAAATAAACATTTCCTTTCGTTTTCACGAATCTCTGGTATTGAAAGATGTCTTTCCTCTGGCGGCGTACAGAACAAACCTGGGGGGTTCCTTTCAGGTAATAGTATATTGTCCCAGGCCCCCCTTGTTGTTCTGTAACAATAATAGAGGAGAGGTGAACACTTATGTGATGGCAGTCCTATTCTCATATTTGCCTCTATTCCACTCTACCTCCTATGTCTTCCCTGTGGACTAAATGATTTAAAAAACATGTTTTAATCGTCACCCAAGGATATGTTTTATTGATTTTTTTTAAGATTTTATTTATTTATTTTTAGAGAGGGAAGGGGGGAGAGGGAGAGAGAGAGAGAGAGAGAAACATCAATGTGCGGTTGCTGGGGGTTATGGCCTGCAACCCAGGCATGTACCCTGGCTGGGAATCGAACCTGGGACACTTTGGTTCCCAGCCCGCACTCCATCCACTGAGCTACACCAGCCAGGGCTTGTTTTATTGATTTTTATAGAGACAGAAAGGAGGGTTGAGGAGAGAGAGAGGGAGGGAAGGAGGAAGAGGGAGGGAGGGGGGAGAGAGAGAGAGAGAGAGAGAGAGAGAGAGAGAGAGAGAGAGAGATGTGAGAGAGAAACATCAGTTTGTTGCTTCCTGTATGTACTCTGACAGGGAATCAAACTTGCAACCTGAGTATGTGCCCTGACCAGGGATCAAACCCACAACTTTTGGTGTATGGGGTGATGTTCCAACCAACTGAGCCACACAGCCACTACTGAGTGGTTTTTATTTCATTTCTCGCTGTTTCTAAGAAACCTCTCTGACTCTTTTCTTTCTTTGCTTTTTCTTCCTTTCTCTTTCTTTTCTTTCTTTCTTTTTCTTTTGTTTCCTTCCCTCCTTCCTTCCTTCCTTCCTTCCTTCCTTCCTTCCTTCCTTCCTTTATTCCTTCCTGCCAATCTTCCTTCCTTCCTTTTCCTTCTTTTCTTCCCTTTCGTACCCTCCCCCCTCCCGTCCTTTCCCTCTTTCCTTTCTACAAAGCAATTCCAGGTGTGGGAGGGCATTGACAATCATCTTTTGGAGAAAGCTGATTAAAAAGCATTTTCTAGCCACCTGGCCTGAGAGAGAGAAGGTTTCTGGAGCAAGACCTATGGTGCTTTGACCTGTGTGATACTACTATCACTGCTAGCTAACATTTATTGAATACAGTGGCCAGGTACCATATTGAGGACATTAGAGGTATTACCTCATTTAATACTCACGACAACTTTTAAGGTGGGTACTATTATTGTCTCAGTTTTACGTAGGAGAAAACTAAGTCGCAGAATTAGTAATGTCCTTGCTCAAGGTCCTATAGAGTTTGTTAGTGAGAGAAAAAGGAGTCTAAACTGCCAGCCTTTCTCCAGAAACTATTCTATTCAGGCAAACTTTTCGAATGAGTTTGTACAAAATTTAAAGAAAAGGTCTTAACTGCTTCAATCATTATTTAACATGATTATTCCACAACTGTAGAATACCTCTTGGGAGCCTCATGTTGAAAGAAGAAAATGACTAATAATCAAGTGAAGATCT
Source organism: Phyllostomus hastatus (assembly GCF_019186645.2). Classification (NCBI taxonomy): domain Eukaryota; kingdom Metazoa; phylum Chordata; class Mammalia; order Chiroptera; family Phyllostomidae; genus Phyllostomus; species Phyllostomus hastatus. The sequence goes on along the minus strand of NW_025333841.1, from coordinate 2,454,538 downwards.
GTCTTGCCTCTTTCAGTAATTGAATTTCATAATTAATAGTCTCGAGTGATTCCAACACATCTGAGCACACGAACCACAAATGAAGTCACAAGCACCATGATATTAACTATATGGTGTAAACATTTTCAGTGTCCAGAACAACGATTTGAGGATAATCACTATACCTTAAACTCGACAAGTTTCATTCATAAATTAGATTCACTTAGATGGCTATGCAAATTCCTGATGTCTTTCTCAAAAACTTTTTACTTAATTAGTCCCTGATATAATCGGACATTGGACACTGATGGAAAGAGCATTTCTGCAAAGGCAGTGAGGTAAGTAGCTAAAAGAATGAGCCCAAGGGGCTCTAGAGCAGTTTTCTCTATTGTATTAAGTTCATAAATGGTAATTCATAGCCAAAGCAAGGCCCATTTAGCAGTTTCCCAAAGAAAGCTGAGTTAAGAATTTATAGGCTCCGTCAAATGAATCCTTTACATTTATTTACATGGTACTTTCCATTGTGTAAAGCATTTTCCTTCCATTATTACAATTGAAGTTCTCAGTTCCACTGGGACAGACAAGTGCTCCAGGAAATTTTGTTCCTATTTTGAAAATGTATTTCCCATTTTGTCTTGACTTTCAGAGAGCCTAGAGATAAACTGAATAATTAAGTGTAAAAATAAGAGCAACTTTGTATTTCTTACCTTTATATTATTCTGTCATTTTTTCCTTACTCTTTTTATTTGTTAAAAATTATTTAGTTGCTGACAGTGACCAGAGGGGAGAGGGGGGGAAATTTCAGGGGAAAAGAGGAAGGGTTTACAGGAACAAGTATAAAGGACACATGGACAAAAACAAGGGGGGTGGAAATGGGAGGGAGGTGGGGAGGGCAGGGGGTGGGTGGGCTGGGATGGGAATAAAAGACAGAAAACTGGACTTGAACAACAATTAAAATAAAAATAAAGAAACTTGCATCACTTAAAAAATTATTTAGTTGCTTTCACTGTTTTGATTATAAGCTCTGGAAGTTCTTTATCACAAAGTATGTGGGGTATAAATTGCAAATAAATAAAAATTAATAAGACATCTTTCAAGAAAAATGATAGTCCCAATGGCTGCTCGCTAAGGGCACTAAACACAATATAATCCCAAATTACATCCATCAAAAGAGCCCTGGGATTTTAAACAATCATAAAAAAAAACAGAGCAACATAATATGATATACAAAATAAATATGAACTTAAGAATTTCATAGTTACATATTGTTCTACCACTTTTTTTAGCTAAGAATATATCATGAACATATTTCCATGTAAGTATACAGAGATTTACATTATTTGATTAAGTAGATTCATATTTAAGTTTATGGGTGATTACTTATGTTAACTTGCCTCCCATTAATAAGCCTTTACAAGAAAGGTGGAACACATTGTTATAACATTGTTTGCACTTTTTAAAAAACTTATTTATTTATTTTTAGAGAGAGAGGAGAAGGGAGGGAGAAAGAGAGGAAGAGAAACATCAATGTGAGAGATACATCAGTCGGTAACCTCTTGCACACCCCTAACTGGGGACCTGGCCCTCAACCCAGGCATGTGCCCTGACTGGGAATTGAACTAGTGACTCTTTAATTGGCTGGTCGGCACTCAATCAAACAGTTTTGACTTGGGATGTTGTGTTAAAATGCATTTGAGAACTGCCTCTATCCTTCCCATACCATTCTATAGATATCACTTGTTTTGAGCTTTTAGAAAAAAATGTAAAACTTAAAAACAAAGCAAAAATATGATGATATGACCATTTAAAACCATGTTAGGGCATTCTTACTGAGCCCACTGAAAGCTGATGGCTCTCAGGAAATGTACCTTTATTTGATCATCAGGACCCATATATTCTATAGTATCTTAAACTGTAACACATTGAAAGAGTGAGATGATGGGTTTTTCTGTCTGGTGGAGAATAGAATACCAGAGCATGGTTTTATTCCCTGAGAGAATACTTATCGGTTTTGTATATAACCCAGCAAATGTATTTCAACATCTCTGTCCCCAAGAATTCTCTAAGTCCAAGTTTCTCAAATTCGTTTCGTGTAATTCTATGTTCTTTTTCTGGTTCCCTCAATAAAGAATTGAATAAAACATTGACACATGGCCACTATATATTTGTAAGAGAATTATGTTTTTAACAATTGTATTATATGCTTTCACAGTTTTTGGCAGTTTTACCTAGATGTTATCTCCACCCAAGGAACCACTGGAGCAGAAAGCAACCCTCAATCAATGAATGCCATAACAGGAGCACCTTCAAGATCCTATAATGCTTCCTGACCTCCCTCTTCCAAAGCTACTAAGACCAGCTATTGAGTTTGAGCTGACAAGAATCAAATTGGGCATATTTTCAGAGATGCCACATAACAAAGCCTGTTTTTAAGGAATCTTTATATTTTAAGAACTAGACTCTACTTTTATCTGTATTACCATCTGCATTTGGAAACTGATAGGACCTGGTGATTATCTTTCAAGAGGTCTGAAAGAGCTGTTTCAGGTGTCACAGGTGGCCTACCGATGAAGTCTGAAAGACCTCTGTGGGCATCTTTCTCTCACTTTAAAGACTGAAGGCTTGAGCATGGTACCCTAGCTGTGGCGCTACTGTTTGTATCTCAAAAGTCCATGAAATGTCAAAAGGTGAGGTAAAGTAGTGGATTTGCAGATGACTGGAAGTGTTTTATTTTTTTTTTTAAGACATGCTGTGGGTTGGTGGTTGCAAAATCCCAGCATGGAAGGGAGAGAAATTAGTGTCATTCAATGGTCTTTATCTCTTATGTCTGAAGAATGATAAACATCTCTATTTAAAAAATTAATTAGAATGAAAAATTATACAATCTCTCAGGGTTCTGTTTATTTGTAGAGCTTGCTTTTTCTGTCTGATTTTGTCTGCTTGAATTGTTCATATGTATATATTTGTACCTATAATATTTTCATATTTGTGTGTGTCTATGACTCTATAAATGAGCAGTTTTAACCCCTCCTCAGAGAAGGTAAGTAAACATTTCCAATGATCTGCTCATGTTTGTAGCCATATGGATCTTGGAATGACTTCTTAATTAAAGGACACACTTGGAGATTAGTTGAGCATGTAAGTCTGTACTATATTTGTCTGTACTACAGGGACATGGAATTAAAAAAAAACAGATTTATGATCAAGCAGAAATAAAGTGCAAATTGGTATCAAGCTAACAATTAATCATCATACAATTGTACTAATGAAAATTTCTGTGACTCATTTTTGATAGTGAGTAAATAACTACAGAATTATATCAGATCCAAGTTCACATAATATTCCTAATCTCTGTGAATCTTTAGATACAATACACTGGTTTGAAATTTTGGCTTATAAACACATACGTATTCCCTATAATTTTATTATACTGTAGAAGATAATACAAATAATACAAGACCATTTTTCACTAATAAATATGATATTTGCTGTAAGTTTTTCATAGATGACCTTCATTATTTTGAAGAAGGTACCTACTATTCCTATTTTGGTGAGAGATTTTTACCATAAATAGGTTTTAAATTTTGTCTAATATATTTTTAAAGATGTTATTTACTTATTTTTAAGGAGAGGGGAAAGGAGGGAGAAAGAGAGGGACAGAAACATCAATGTGTGGTTGCCTCTCACGTACCTCCTACTGGCAACCCAGGCATGTGCCCTGACTGGGAATCGAACCGGCAACCCTTTGGTTCCCAGGCCCACACTCAATCCACTGAGCCACACCAGTCAGGGCAATTTTGTCTAATATTTGATATGCACTTAATGAAATGATAATGAGTTTCCATTTTATTCTCATTATGATGAGTTACAGTGTTAACTTTTTAAACATGAAACCAACTTTGAATTCTTGGGATTAAACCTTGCTTGTTCATGATTTATTGTATTTCTTATATATTGTCTATCTGACAATATTTTGTTAGAATTTTTGTGTCTACATTTAGGAGGGTTTCTGGTTTGAAATGCTCTTTTTCTTGAAATTTCTTTTTAAGATTTGGTATTAGACTTAAGTTAGCTCATGAAAAGAGTTGAGAAGTGCCTTGTTTTTTATTTTCTGAAAAAGTTTAGGGCTAGTATTGTTTCTTCCTTAAACTTCGAATGTTTGACAGCAGTTTTCTTTTGAGGAAGGTTTTTGATCAGTTCAGTTTATTTAAAGAAAACAATCAATAAAATAAGATGTTAATTTTAGTTAATTACCTTTAAAAAAATTGTCTATTTTGTCACAGTTATCAAAATTACCTATATTATTCTCATATTATGCTTGATTAGTCTAGCATGGGTTTGTCAACTTGGTTAATCTTTTGAAATAAACAACTTTCACTTATGTCAATTTTACCTAGTATTTTTTTTTTACTGTATATTTCATTGTTTTCTGCCCTTATCAGATTATTCCTTTCCTTCCACTAATTTTAGGTTTACTTTACTTGGTTTTCCAATTATATTAAAGTTGAACTGTAAGCCATTGGTTTAATTTTTTTCAAATATTAGCATTCAAATAATTTGCCATTTAAGCACTGTTTTAACTGTGTCCCATGAGTTTTTTTTAAAGATTTTATTTATTTATTTAGAGAGAGGGGAAGAGAAGGAGAAAGAGAGGGAGAGAAACATCAATGTGTGGTTGCCCTTCACTTGTCCCCACCTGGGGACCAGGCCCACAACCCAGGCATGTACCCTGACTGGGAATCAAACAGACAACCCTTTGGTTTGCAGGCCCATGCTCAATCCACTGAGCCACACCAGCCAGGGCTCCATGAGTTTTAATACACTGTTTTCATTATTCTTTTGTTCAAAATATTTTCTAATTTGCTTTGTAATTTTACCTTTGACCCATGAGTTATTTAGACCTAGCAGTTTACAACTGGGCCTTGACAGGAATAGATACTGATTCTGGTGTGGACTTCACTTACCTGGTGGGAGACACAAATGCTCCGAGTACTATCAAAAATAGAACAAGAGATCCTGTACCAATTTGGATTGCAAAGTCACATTTCCTCAAAACAAGAAACACATAACAGCCCCTAATGTCAAACAATTGGCATAGAAATATCCCCCTCGATTATTAGTTTGATAGACAACAGGAATGGCTATTGAAACATTGGAATAAGAAGTAAAACAGTGTAACAGTGACATTAAATCCTGCGCAAGTCACCCACCCATTATATTCTATCCTAACGATATCCAAAGTTTTGCATTCATTTGGAAGGTACCATCTTAATCTTTTACTGAATATCAGTAATGAATCTAAACTCCTCAATGCGGTATTCAATTCCCCTCATACGTGGCCCCAGTTTAATACTCCTAAGAATAAATTAATCTAAGAATACCACAAAAAAGGAACAAAGTTGTCAACTAAAAAGGGACAAATACATGCTGATACACATATTTTAAAAGATACCAAGTTATATTTGATGTCATTCTCCAATACAAAGGGAGATAACTAAAGCCAGGTCATATAATTAAACAGAATACTAAAAAATTCAATACAAAACACTGAAGTAATAAAAAAAAGACAGAAAAGGGGAAACAGAAGAATAAAAACAGAACAAACACAAAATAAATAAAATTATACACATAAATCAAAATATATATGTTGTGAGAAAGGGAACATCCCTGAAGTCACTCACACACGTTTGTGTCTTTCTACAATGCCAGGTGTATTAGGGGAGACCTCCCCAATAAGCCAATAGAGTCACACGTAAGTTACGCGCAGAGAAGGGGATCTTACACGATAGGAGAGAGCAGAACAAGTGCCTGGTGAGAAGGCCCAGTCACTGGCGGTGCCCACAGGTGGTAAGGCAGGTGATAGTCTCAATCCAGACAGCTATAGGGGCAGCAGGCATCCAATGGAATGAAAGTCCAGCAGGGCTCTGAGTGTGAGCATGGTACAGCCAAGCACCAGCATTAGGTGCTTGGAGCTCTGAGTTCTTATAGCCCACAGCGGGTATAGGTCCTGAGGCAGGTGATAGCATAGGGAAGAACTCTGAGACTGCGCTGCTGTTACTGGCCAGCGTCTAGCATCCTGGTTGCCAGGAAACGCCTTTTAGCACTTAGGTAGAATGAATAGCAAACCAAGGCATGCAGGAGGAGGGAGACATGCCTCACCCACTAACTCAGCAGTCCTGAGCCTGGTCTGGTAATATTGCCAGGTGTTCCAGTGCCACAAGAAACATTGTGCTAACATGGGAGGAAGGAAGCCCTTGAAATTCTATGTAGCATTTCCACTATCTGGGAAAGAAAACCTTGAAACTGCTTTCATCCCAAGGTCTGAAAGGTGGGAGAGGGTCCACAGTGACTGAAGGAAGAAGCCCATAAGGCAACTTTGGTTAATTGCCTACCTCTGGTCACTATCTGTTTTACGAGGGAGTCCCTAATGCTTACAGAAAGAGCCCATAAATAACTTTGGGTAACTGCTCCAACTTTAATTAACAGCCTCCTATCACATATCACTTTTACAACAAGATGAAGAAATGGAGTCAGGAGCAAGACAAGGATTCAGGCTAACAGACCCCCACACATACCTAAGTTTAGGTAGTCATGTCCCCCCAGGAAAACTGGCACCACCTTCACCCATCAATCAATATGTAACTTCTTCACCCTATCCTGCCAACTATGTAAGTGTTCAGAACAAAGGATTTGCTCTCTTGGCTCTCTGGCTGCCCGGCTTCAGGCCACCAGGCCTCTGGCCATATGGGACGCTTGCCACCCCAGCCTTCCGCCACCTGTACTTTTACTATCCTGCTTTGCCTTGAACTTATGCCTTTCACCACCCCCCTCCCTCAACCCTAGTTACACCTGTTCTCTTCCGTGGGAACAGATCACCAATAAACCCTGCTTGTACGCTAATAGATATGCTGATCTGTAATTCTTTACATGTGTCAGCAAGAAGAACCAGGTCTCCCTCGTTAACCGTTCCATTCATATTAGTGTCCAAATGGAGTCCTTTATCCAAGTGTCCAGATTTGTGGTTTGGGACATCCCATTGTATTCTATTACTTCAGTCTTGATATAGCACTTGAGGTAACTGTCATGGCTGACAGTGACTCCATATTGGATTGTCGAAGGTATCCAGAAAGTCTGCTCTGCTCTTGCTGTATACAGTATAACATGTCACATTACACTAAAAGGGATTAACCCTACAGAGGTGCAGCTCATCTGAGAGATATAAACTCTTTTCTTGAACATCTCCATTAAAAGCAGAGAAAAGTTCAGAAATAATCCATATACTTATGACCAATTAATTTTTTTTAAAAATTATAAAGGATACACATCTGGAACAGTCAAATGGAATAGATGCACAAGGCAAGCAAGGTATGGGGGCTGGGAGTGCAAAACTCCCCTCCCCTTTTCACGGTGCTACCTCCCAATATCTCAATGTGTTCATCAACCTGGAAAGCTTTGAGTCTCACTGTGTATGTGTTTAATTTATAGAGTTCAGTCTCAGACCTCCCGCCTCACTTTCCAAAAGGTCAGTAGATGGGGCTGAAACTCTAAACAATTTAATCCCTTGGTCTTTCTGATGACTAGTCTCATCCTGAGGCTATTGAGGGGCCCATCCAGAGTTAACTGTTTTGTATTATTTTAGAAGTGATGGAAGGGGCTTGTGAATAACAAAAGACGCTTTTATCATTCAGGAAATTCCAAGACTTTCTGTGGCCCCCTGTGAGGAACCAGGGACAAAGATCAAATATATTTCTTATTATACGACAGGCCACCCCCCTGCACTTTGACCACAGATCCTTTATAACAAAAGGGTCCTAAGTATTAAAACACAATGGCACATTACTATAGTCCTATTCAGTTGTTACTAATTATTGCAGTCTATCATTGTATCATCTGAAAATGTCTCTCAGGGAGAGGTCACTCAGGTTTATAGGCTTTCATTCAATGTTGTCAGATTTCAAAAGCACCGAACTGAGAGAATATCATGTGTTGCTGTGAGTGTCTTTCAAGGTGCCAACGTAATATTGGATTCCCCTCATTACATAACCCATTCATTTGTTTTTTACTCTCAGCTACTATTCTTTCTTTTCTCCATTTATATCTAAACTCTCCCACCTCTGGAAAGAACATTAGGTACAGCCACTGTACTGTTCTAGATTGCAGAGGGCAATACTAGTCTAGTGTGGAAGAAAAGGGGCCACATACTAACCTGACAAGCTCAGGGAAGGCCTGTGAGGCAGCCTTACACTCAGAGACATCAAGTAACTGCAAAGGATGTTTATGGTGGGTAGGCATGCCCTAGGCCAGTATTTTCCCCTAACAAAGGTCAATCAGTACCTTATCTGAGCCTGTCTACTGTATTTTTTGCATCTATGATAACATACCTTTGGAATGTCAAGGTAACTTCCCTTTTTTCCTAACCCCTTGGGCACAGCCACCAGAACTGAAGCCACAAATCCCCTCATTGTTATTGTTGTCCTGGTAACTGTTGATTGTTAATTATTCTTTACCCTCTTATGTGAAAGAAGTATGTGTCTCTCATTTTATCTTTTATCCAACCCCAGAGGTTTCCCCACTTCGCATTCTCCCTCCTCCCTAATCTGTCACTAGTGAATTTCATGTAACCCTCTTAACAGCTCCTTTGATTGTAATGTATAAAATAAGGTGCAAAACTGCCATTCTCTAGAGCATTTCTCAATTCCTTGAGGTTTTGCTTCCCGGCAGTTGTTCTCAGTTTGGCTCAAATAAACTCACAAGAATTCTCTACAGGTTTGAATGTTTCTTATGTTGACACTAGCAAGTACCTCCCCTCAGTCAACTCCCATTCACATAGTGTAGGCACAGGGGTGTCCAACTCATGGTCCACGGACAACCTGTGGCCCAGAATGTGTATGAATGCGGCCCAACACAAAATCATAAATTTATTTAAAACCTTTGTTTTTGCTCAACAGTTTTGGTTAGTGTTTGTGTATTTAGTATGTGGCCCAAGACAAGTCTTCTTCTTCCAGTGCAGCCCAGAGATGCCAAAAGGTTGGACTCCCCTGTAGGGTTACACAGGTACAGAATTAATGGGCTGCCTTTGCCACTTCAACTCCAATTTGGCCAGAGCGAAGGCAAAATTTGTTCCATCAGACCTTTAGGAATTTTGGTATAAATGTTTAAAAATATAGTTACAGTTTCTTCTTTAAAAATCATCCCTGTTTCCAGCACTTGTAGTTATAACCCTGGTCCTAAGATCACTGTATTAGGTAGCAAAAAGAAAGTTGAGGCAACATGGGGAAGAAAGAAACAAATTATAGTCATTGTACCAGTGTCCTCCTCCCTTGGAAAGAATTATATGGTCAGCACTGGCTGGTGTGGCTCAGTGGATTGGGTGCTGGCCTGCAAACCAAAGGATCACCAGTTCAATTCCCAGTCAGGGCACATGCCTGGGGTTGCAGGCCAGGTCCTAGTAGGGGGCACGTGAGAGACAACCACACACTGATGTTTCTCTCCCTCTCTTTCTCTCTCCTTTACCCTGTCTCTACAAATAAATAAAATCTTTTTTTTAAAAAAAGGATTATATAGTCATACCTGCATGCTCACCCATCCCTCTTCTGTAAATCTCCCATAAAAATAGGGGAACCTCTCTAATGGGGGAAATTCCTTAGCTTCCCACATGTTGAGTGTCAGCACTCACTTGTGAAGGAGTTTAAGCCAGTTCTGCCCAGTGCTTTTAGATTCATGGATGCTGAAGCCCACATGCATGGGTTCAAATCCTGTCTTTGCTACTTGTTACTGGTGTGACCGTATCTGCTGAATGAAGATAAGAATAGAATCTATTCACAGGGTGTTAAATAGTTAGTATATGTAAATCACTCAGTAGGTATTTAATACTTGTTAGCTTTATTGGTGCTTCTACACTCAAGCACCAATATTCTGTTTTTCGTACTTTAGCCAGATTGATCTGCTTCAACATGCAAATCTGATCATTTTACACAAATGTTTTTTCTCAAATAAGTAGGAGGCTTCCATTAAAGTAGGGGGAAAATCACAATATGGCCTAAAAGTCTTTCCTTTTTTGTGTCCTTAACTCTTGCTCATCTTTCAGATCTCAGGTAAGGTATCATACCCTAAGAATTTTTCCTTGACATATCTGACTAGGTGTATTAGACTGCTTAAGGACTAATTTTCCAGTTGCACTGGTGGAGCTAGGAGCACGCTGCTTTCCTTCTACTGAGTAAGCTTTCAACCAGAGAACAAAATTACAGGGAGTGGATATAAATTGTTCACACTATGATGTTGCCTCTAGCTTCCCAAGCAAGGCCCTATGGAATAAAGAGAGGAGGCTCTTAGACAAATAGAGGAGTTAAAGATTACAACTATTCCTCACTCCAGGTAAAGTTAAATTCATACCGACAGGCAAAAATGATAGATGAATCTAGCCTGAGAGCTCATGGTTTTTCAAGGAAATAGTCTTTCTTTGCCAAGTCAGGAGAAATGGCCATTGGTTGTCTGAGGGCTGCCATGTCCACTACATGGGCATGGTGCCTTAGGCTACACCAGATACATGTCCATCATACTTGCCACTTATGGGACCAATTTATTATCATCCTGAGTGTGGATCACGAGTGACCAGGCAGGCAGGGCTTGCATTGCCCAAGCACACCGAGGCAATCAGGCATCTGTGGGCTGAGTTTCCCAGGCTCACGGACGCACTAAACTGTTTTGAAAAGACATAGCTAGAGGTGGCATGAGGGAGGCTTCTGGGGAACTGATCAATGGTCCTATTTTTTAAATCTAAATGCTAGTTACATGGGTCTGTCCACTTTCTGATAGTTTACTGAAACACCTGATTATTGAAGTTGACGTACAGAAAAGTGTACTTTCCTGTGCGTCAACTTCAATAAAATGGTACTTACAGTAATGTTATGTTTTAATTTTGACACTCAAGTTCAAACTTTTATATTATAATCAATGTGTATGAACCACTTTTATATATATAAAAATGTAGTCTTCTTCAACAAAGTCAGAAAAAGTTCTGATAATGAGAGAACAGTCTTCTTATAAAATGACATTTACTTCTGGGACTCCTTACTAAATCCCTAGATCAAATTATCCTGCTATAAATTCTGCTAACCCCATGTCACTTGCCATCATGCTACTTGTCTTTGTTGTCATTTTGTACTTATTGTTTTGACTAATTAATGCCAGTCTCTCCCACAAGGACACAACTCCATTAGGGTTGAGCTTGTATCTATCACATTTCACTGCTGAATCCTCAAGATGTGGAATCATACCTGGAATATCACAGGTGCTTAACAGATATTTGTTGAATCAATCAATGAATAAATTAATGTAACATGGGGACAAAAATACACAGGGATAAAAATATCAAGGTGTTAGCCCTGGCTGGTGTAGCTCAGTGAATTAAGCATAGGCTACAAACCAAAGGTTTGCCTGTTTGATTCCCAGTCAGGGCACATGCCTGGGTTGTAGGCCAGGTCCCCAGTAGGGCATGCACGAGAGGCAACCACACATTAATGTTTCTTTCCCTCTCTTTCTCTTTCCATTCCCTTCTGTCTAAAAATAAAACAAATAAAATCTTTTAAAAAATGTCAAGGTGTTAAAGGTGGGACAGAGGCTGTACGGGTTGAAAATAGAAAATGCTGCTCACTTTTGTTGGGGACCACCCTGCCTGGTCTCAGGAAGCTGTAACCCCCCGTGACTTAGGCTGAGTGAGAGACCTCTGGACCAGGAGCCACTAAGCAGACAAAACATATTTCCCTGGCATGAACGCTGCCTGTTCTGTGCCTGACCTCCTAAGTTTGATCAGTTAGCCAATGACAGGTAAGATTTCCCATGGAGGGAATTGCCTAAGACAGGCATGATCACGTGGAGGCTTCTAGCAAGAGACTTGGGGCTGTGGAAATAAAGGGGTGATGGACATCAACCCCTGCCCCCTCGGCTTTGTCAAAGCCTGAGTCCTTGTTCTTAGAAGTGAGTAATCCAAGTCTCCTGGCTGCCTTTGTCTCTGTTGACTCAGGCCTGTGGAAATAGCAGGGGCAGTGCAGCCCAGACCAGAAAAGGTGGACCCCTGGAGTAATCAGGCCTGGGACATAGAATATGTAAGATCCTATGAGATCTGTTTGCTGGAGGATGTTATTAGATTAGAATTTGAAGGCACAGACAGGAAACCAAAAACTGCCCTTTGAGTCCTGTTATTCCTTTCGAATGTTAAAACTCCAAGCTCTGCCCAGAATCACAGCGGGGGTTCTGTCTGCACCTTTGTAAGTCACCTACTTTTTTTTATCTTTTCTGCCAGACTGTGAATCCACAAACTAAGTCTGTATTCTCAATAAAAATCTGGGAATGGATACGGGACGCTCTCCACTAGAGAGAGTGGCCATTCTGTCCCTATTTCCCCACAGGACCTGGTTGTCTCTGTGTATGTTTTTCTCGTGTTTCAATGAGCATCCGCAGCTGAGATGGATACTGCTGACCGGTATCGACTGCAACTTTAAACTGATTCAAGGAGACAACAGTTTTACTGTGATTGTGAGAGAATATCATTTATATCTTATCAGTTCATGAGTTCTTTTATAGGAACACCTGGAAACTTTTACACTTTTTAAAAAAAATTATTTATTTATTTTCAGAGAGTGGGGAAAGAAAGGAGAAAGAGAGAGGAAGAAACATCAATGTGTTGTTGTCTCTCACGTGCCCCCCACAGGGGACCTGGCCCACAACCCAGACATGTGCCCTGACTGGGAATCAAACCAGCGACCCCTTGGTTCATAGGCCTGTGCTCAATCCACTGAGCTACACCAGCCAAGGTGAAACTTTTACACTTCTAACTTCCAAATTCCAACTTGTTTTTCATCAAGAAACAATTTTAAAATGTACCATAAAAATCGTGTGTCACGTTCTACTGTTGTGCTGACCACATAAGAAACAGAACCATGGGAATGTGCCCTCAATGTGGATTTTCAACTGAGAATGAAATGTTGCTTTGAGCCTTCCAGATCTCTCTTTAATACAGTACTAACAGGTTGGAAAGTTAATTCATAACCTCACAACTTTTTTGTTCCCAAAAATCACAAAAAGAAGGGGGTCATCTTTAAAAACATGTCTGAACCATCCAGATAGCTTTGTATATACACTTGCCAATAGTTCAATCCCATCTTCTCTCAGCTATTCCTTGTTATCAGGTATCTCTTTATATATGTAATTAAAATAGTCCATCAGTGTTCTGGTATTAGCTGCAGTCTGAGACAGCCTCCTCCTTCACAGAAATAACACCTCATTTGTCAATCAGCAGTACCTTAAAATATATTTTCAAATTTGCTGAGCAGTACATACAATGAACAAACTACATATCACCTGTATCGATAGATTGAACTTTCAATCAAGAGCTACTTGGAGCTAAATCATTGCAAGAATGACATATCTTGCATACCACATCCCGTTAGTTTTCACATTTCTCTAAGCTTACAGTGAGATTCAGAAAACAGGGTAAAGAAACAAGCCTATGTGCCGGGAGCCAGCCCAGCCCTGCTGTCTGACACAGTCACAGAGGGAGCTGCGCGTCTGCACAGCAGACACAGCGGGGGAAAGTACCTGGCACTCCTCTGCTTAATCACTGTATTACTGCCCGTGCTTAGGGTCTATGTGGTTTACCATAGGACCGGGACAAATGGCAATTCCACAGAAGAAATACAGTTCTTCGGAAGTAAATAAGAAAATGAGAGCTCATTGGAGAGTGACTCCCCACCGCAGTGTCCTCCTAAGTGGGTTAGAGAGTTCAAAGAGTGGGAATGGAAAAGACTCCTAGGATTACTCCCTACAGAAGCCCCTATGCCCACCCTTATTACACAATGCCTTAGAACCAGGGCTCCGGAGATAAGAAGGAGATTCAAAAAACACATTTAGTCAGCATTGTACCAGTATCCATGGTCTGTTCCCCTCTCACTCCGAGGCCCACTGATCCCCCTTTACCCTATGCCGGAATCTATCATAAAGGGACATGATGGGTAAATATAAATGGATATTGGAAAGATTATTATACACTCCCCTTCTATGAGGCACTTAAGGGATCAGGGCCCCCATGGTGTTTGTTGCCAAAAAAGGTCTGACATCTAAGATGAAAACAAATAATAAAAATGCATCAACACCGAGGTGAATGGCAGGCAGCCGAATGGACTGGGCAACACAAAGATTGTTACTTGCACAGAAAGACAGGGTTCTGGTGCTGAAGGGAGAAGTGAGAGACAGGTCCTAACCGCATTGATCACGAAAGCCTTCCGCATGGCCTTTGTCAGTGAGCTAAAACAGTCCTGTGCCCATCTACGTGCCCAGCTTGTGGCTTTAGAATATATAGATTAAAATTAAGTTAAGCTTTAAGAAATTAAGGTGTTATATGAAGTGGTAAAACGTCTTACTGATTAATTGCAAAGATTAGGAGCTAAAAGCTTGCACAATAATATGCAATGGACAGCTACTTCCTATTATGTCTGTGTCATATTTTCTGCAGAACAATGACAAAGCAAATATGCCCTAAGAACCTCATTTTGATTGCCTTCACATATGCCACATGTACACACCCAACTGTATAAAAATAAAGAACTCAAGAGCACAGCAGAGATGCCTGGCTGTTAAGCTTGAAACTGCACCTCTCGTATCATTCCTTCGCCGACGTCATCCCTCCACTGGGAATCCCTGGGCCTGCTGGAGCTGGACTCAGGCACCTATGTCCTGACCGGTGTGGCTCAATGTGTTGGGTGCCATACCGCAAAGTGAAAGGTCACCAGTTTGATCCCTGGTCATGACACATGCCTAGGTTGCCGGTTTGGTTCCTGACTGAGGTGCCTATGAGAGGCAACCATTCAATGTTTGTCTCACACATCAATGGTTCTCTCTGTCTCTTTCTCCCTCCCTTCCTCTCTCTAGAAAAATAAATAACAATAAAATAAAATATTTAAAATAAAAAAATAAGAAATAAAATTTAAAAAAGAAAGAAGCCCATTTTTCTAGGAGAATCATAAATGTGTAGTGACTGATACAAATGATAACTTTTTTCTTCTTCATAACAAATAAACTACTCCCAGCATATGGAGGGTGGGAGAAACAATTCAGCCTATAACAGAGTCCAACAGACCTGAATTAGAATCCCTCACACTAATATATAGAAACCACACACAGCAATTCCTGGCACAAAAGAATTGTTATATACATGAGAGCTGTGTTGGTGGTGGTGGTTATAGTTATTATTTTCTGGATAAACTCTAAATCCATCCAGATTCTCCTATTATTCTGGGTAGGGGAGGGCATCACAATAATGATTGCAATGAAATTTCATACCAGCCCAGAAACATGTGGCCTCAATGTCAGCATTAAGCTGATTTAAAAGAAATAAGGATGGTAATTTCTTTGGCATACTTGAATGTTTGCACTGACATTTATATTTGCTACATCATTTGTGCCCAAGTCAATGAGAACTCTCCTGTGCAAGGCCTGACAGCTAATCTATAGGTACAGTACACAATAAACCATACAGACTATTACTGATTTTGTAAAAAGTGAGCTTACAGTGGGTTAGTGCTGTGCAGTGAAAGAATGGCTGTGCCGCCATGCCAGGTGACTCTGCTGCCTGCTAAGAGACATCTGCTCAGAGGATTTATTTCAAATACTATGAAACCTCAGGGCTCAGACATGTGAGAAAGACAAAGCAAGGGTCTTACAGTCTGTTCAGTGCCAAGCAAACAAACAACAAAGATTAATTAAATAACACAGCAAATCTATAAAATCATTTTTTAAAAAGTTACAGAGCAATGATTAAAGTTCCAGGATGAATTTTCATTTTTACCTCTCTTACAAAGTAATTGAAAACCGAAAGCAACAGGAGAGCAAGATTACATGCAGCTCATTTTGTGGTCCCTGGAAAAAAAGAAGCTGGTCACCAAGGGCCACTACCCTTTCATCATCCTTGAAGAAAGTGCACCCGTGCCAACAATTCAGCATGAGCTGCAGACCGATTCATAGTTTTTCTGTTATTTCATGTATTTAGCAAATAAAGAGCAATGTGGCAGTATCAGGAGCGCAACTGTGATAACAGTCTAGCGCCTTGTACTAGGCAGGCTTTTCCTCTCCTATTCTGACTATATAGATAGATAGTGAGAAATACTATTTTTGTGAGTTCTCACACATTTGCTCTTCCAGATGATCTTTGGAATTCAACTGTCAAGTTTAAAAACATCTATTATGCTTTTGATTGGGGTTTCACTAAATTTATTAATTACTTTAGAAACAAACAGGTTTATAATATGGAGACCTTCAGTTCAACACCATATATGCTTCTCCATTTCTTCAAGTTTTCTAGATAATTTCAATAGAGTTTTTTAAAGATTTTATTTATTTATTTTCAGAGTGTAGGGAAAGGGAAGGAAAAAGAGGGAAAGAAACATCAACATATGGTTAGCTCCCACACACCCCCCGCTGGGGGTCTGGCCTGCAACCCAGGCATGCGCACCGACTAGGAATGGAACCAGCAACTCTTTGGTTCTCCCGCCTGTGCTCAATCCACTGAGCTACACCAGCCAGGGCTCAATACAGTTTTATAGCTTTCTTCATGTAACTCTCAAACATTTATTATTAAGATGATTATTTATTAAACTTCAGAGTTTAGGTTGTTATTATAAATGGCATTTAAAAAATATTTTTAACTGGTATTACTGATATATGGGAAAATACTATTTTGTGTCTATTTTAATTTTATTAATTTTCTTTTGGAGAGATGGGAGAGCAGGGAGAAAGAAAAGAAGAGAAACATCGAGAGAGAATCATTGGTCGGTTTCTCTTGTATGTGCCCTGACTGGAGACCAAACCCACAGGCCAGGCATGTACCCTGACTGGGAATCTAACCAGTAACCTTTTGCTTTGCAGGATGATGCCCAACCAACTGAGCCACACTGGTCATGGCTAATTTTGTGTCTATCTTTCTTGTGCCCAGCTGATTAGCTCTGGAATAAAACTAAGAGGACATCCTGATTAATATTTAGTACTGAATATATATTCATTATAAATGATAAAATTCAATTATTTTGCATCCCCAGTCCCGTTGTTAAATAAGGTTTATGCAGTTTTTGGTGTCAAAAGATTTATTTGTACATAAAATCTCAATAAATATCACTAGGTTCATGTTGAACTACTCTGGAAGCAATAGCAAACTTTTGGAGTCAGTAATAGAATATGATATACTGAACTTCTCGTGTTAGAGACAGCCTATACAATCATTGTGGGTCAAGGCCAGACACATAGTAGGTCCAAAGGAAATGTTTGCTGTGATGTATACTGTGAGAAAGTAATGGCAGTAGTATTAGATCATGGCACAAAGATACTATTGTTGGATAATAGTTTATCCAACAATATAATATAATATATTGTAATGTAATATAATGTAATATAATATAACAATTATATTACACCTAATATAATTGTACTTTTTATCGCTTTAACTTCTTGGAGCATATCTCTTCCTCATAATTCTCTGTATGATTTCCAATTTCTTGGCACATCAAATAATATTGTGTAGAAATTATAGCTATCTCGTCTAAAAACTTACTATTTGTACTAATTGTTAACTCATTTAGGCCTCAGAATTACTTAGTATATGTGGTAGGTACAAAATGAGATGCTGTCCATGTTGATAAAGAGAATAAACGTGAACCCATCCATTAAGAATTTAGTTCTAATGAACATTAAACTGTCAATATTTTCCCCATGAATATTAAGCAGAAAAGGAGTTTTTAGATTTACAAAATCTTAGATAGTATCTGTCCTTACACACCTAGGAAACTAAGACCTAGAGAGGGAAGATGATTACCCACGGTCACACAAGGAGTTAGTGACAAAGGAATAGGGTCCAGGCCTCTTGTCTTGGCCTGCTCTTTCTATAGCCACTTGGGAGGCCACACAGTTTTGTTCTCAAAATATTAAGTATTAGGAAGTGCACCACCTGTTGGATAAGCCAGCATACGGCTGGTTAATTATCCTTTTCATAACATAGAATTCTGATGCTAGGAATCGATCCATGTCTAAAACCAAAATGTGTTCTAAGTAGCACCAAGTTCAGAAAGAAAAAAAAAATGTCCATTTACAAAAGCTGAACATCTGTTTGTATTTGGCTACCTCCCAGCAAATGAACACTCATTTCAGTTGAGCTTTTGTGTTTCTCTTGAAAATGGTAAACCTTTGGAAAATGTGAACATTTGTTTCCTTCATTATTGTGGTGAAACAAAGGTTTGGAGGGGACAGAAGGGAAATGCAAACATTTTTGCAAACATCTCCCACAGGCCAGCTGGTAGAATTATTGGCAAAAAGCACAGGCAGGGCTAAGTAAACATGAATTTTTTAGAAAAGTGATTGTGTGTGTGTGTTTCCAGGAATATTTTAATAGTAGAAATTAGCCTAATCAACTGTTTCTGAGAACTCTTAGCCATTATCATCACTCCCACTGTGACACATTACTATGGAGGCTGACTATTCCCTATTCTTGATCTTACACAAAGCAGTCATTTCAGTTAATATAGTTCCTGTGGGACAATGCCCATCATCATGTAAATAAACCTACCCTTGAAGGTTTACACAACATACTGGCTTCCAGCTACTGAATGTATAAGGGCGTGTGTCTTGTTCATAGTCCTGAAGATTTACAAACAAAAGAAGCAAAGATTTTCAATTCAAAGGACATCAGTGATATCTCCGTGTGGAAAACAAAAAATTGTAGGTCATTTTTCTCTCTACATGTAACTAAACAAGGCAGATGTACGTGGCATGATGTGACATGAGGGCATGTGTTTTACTTTTGAAAATAGCTTTAAAATGGCAAAAAGAATTTTTGTAAATTGCTTGTTCTTTGAAAACTGTGCTCTCTAACCCACAGATTCAAGTACATTATGTGTCCTTTCCAAAATACAATAAAATCATTTTATTGTTTGATGCTATCTATGGTGATGTCTGAATAAGGACCAGTACCTGTCTGGTATATAACATTTAAAAAAATAAATTAAAACTTCTATTAAATTAGTCATATTTGGAAGTTTTGAACTGCAACAACCAGAATACAAGCGTGGAAAACAAACTGTGCCTTAGGATACAAGAAGGCTATCATTTTAAAAGGGACTTTTTCAAAAAAGAGTATTTTTAATTTTGATTCATTACTATACCTCTGGGTGTATGAGACCCAGTCATGTACCGAGGCCACTATTTTCCAATATTCAGTAAGAATAAATGTATATATGGAGCTGATAACAATCAAGCACGTCACCCTGGCTGGTGTGGCTCAGTGGATTGAGTGCCAGCCTGCAAACCAAACAGTCATGGTTTGATTCCCACTCAGGGCATGTGCCTGGGTTGTGGGCCAGGTCCCCAATAGCGGTCACATGAGAGGCAACCACACACTGATGTTTCTCTCCCTCTCTTTCTCCCTCCCTTCCCCTTGCTCTAAAAAATGTAAATAAATAAAATCTTAAAAAAATTCAAGGAAGTCTTTCTGTCTCTCACTTTCTTCTTTTATAGTGTTCCCTGTCTTGAGAATCATATTTTACTGCAATATGCTTCTGAATAATTTGTGTTCTTTTTATTCACTCACAAATATCTCCATTCAGGTGCGTCGGGAAATAAACACATATAAAGCAGGTGTTCAATGGTTTAAATAATTATTTCATATTAATCCGACTTCATGACAGATAGCTTTATTATACCTAAAAAGGAATTTAATATCCAAAAGCTTTTTATAATAGATAAGTTTTTAATACAAAAAGAGTAGAAATTTCAGGACATTTTAATACATGAAAATTATTTTATACAGCATCAGAGACCTTTTATTTTTATCTTTACTGTGGTTCTATAAACCATAATCACAATCCATATTTTAATGGTAAAATCACAAGAAAACTACAAATAACTACATCTACACATGTACACACAAATATACACACAGCAGTAGCAGCATATACATGCTTCCTTATACAGAAAGCAGAATGTTATTGGGGGGAAAAAGCAGAAGTTTTGCCACATACTGTAATGATATTAGACAAAGGACTTTACAATTTTGAATCCCAGTTTCTACCTTGTAAAACACTGAGCAAAATTATTTCTTCATGGGCCAGTTAAGATAATCAAAGAAAATAATGTGAATGTTCATTGTATAATCTACAAAGTGCTATTTACATGTAAGATTTGTGTTTTTGTTGCCTTTCTCTTCCAAAATTCTGGATATAGAGTCAGCTCAAAAATACTTCTAGAATGACTTTACACATTCAAAGGACATAGTTTTACTGACTATAGAACTATGATGGAGTTTTCTGTATCATGTTGGAGATTATAACTTTTACACATGGTGCGACAGATGTGAGTTAAAATAGTCACAGCCTTGGTAATGCAGTTGAGTATAAAACACAGAAAAAACTGATTACACATTTTAGAAATGAAAAAGTAGGTATAAATACAGTGAGAGGTTTGAGGAAGTGAAGAATATTTATGTCTTTGCTAATATATCTGAAAATCTCAATGAAATGAACAATTTTCTAAGAAAATAACTGATCAAAGTTAAGAGCTAGCAAACCTAAGTAAATGAATAATCACAAAATGAATCAGAAAACTTAATAATATTTTAGTGATTCTTGATTCTTCTCTGTCTCACATAATTCATACTCACTTTGTAAGGAAATCTTATTCTCTCTACATTCAAAGTATATCCAAATTGTGACTAGGCCTCTCAACTTCCCCTACTGCCACCCCAATTTAAAGCCATCATTTTATCCAGCCTGGACTTTTGCATAATAACTTCCTAATTGGTCTCCCTGCTACACTCTTTCTCCCCTTTAGTCTATTCTCAACACAGCAGCTAGAGAGAATTTTTCAAAACCTAAATGCAGCCAAGATGGAAGAATAAGAATCAGATGGACCCTGCTGCTTTAAGCAATAATAAACTAGAAAAAAATATGAAACAAAGGTTTTCAGGCATTAAACCACAGTCAGGGATGTTTTCTCTGACAAAAGGACAACGAACAGGGTAAGAGCTATTTCTTCACCAACTTATTTCCTGGGATCAGTTTCTGGGCTGCATCTCTGAACAGGGGTTGGGTGGGAGAAACATTTTATTTTTCATAGCTTTTGATCTTCTCCTATTTCTTAGATAAGTCCCTTTCACATTTCATATAATAAGGGCTTAGTAATAATGAACTCCTTTACCTTTATCTTACCTGGGAAGCACTATATCTGTGCTTCCATTCTAAATGGGAGCTTTGCTGGATAATCTTGGATATAGGTCCTTGCCTTTCATGACTTCAAATGCTTCTTTTGAGCCCCTTCTTGCCTGTAAGATTTCTTTTGAGAAATCAGCTGACAATCTTATGGGAACTCCTGTGTAGGTAACTGTCTCCTTTCCTCTTGCTGCTTTTAAGATTCTCTCCTTCTCTTTAATCTTGGGTAATGTAATTATGATATGTCTTGGTGTGTGCTTCCTTGGGTCTAATTTCTTTGGGACTCTCTGGGCTTCCTGGACTTCCTGGAAGTCTGTTTCCTTTGCCATATTGGGGAAGTTTCCTTCATTATTTGTTCAAATAAGTTTTCAATTTCTTGCTCTTCCTCTTCTCCTTCTGGCACCCCTACAATTCAGGTGTTGGAGCATTTCAAGTTGTCCCAGAGGTTCCTAAGCCTCTCCTCATCTTTTTGAATTCTTGTTTCTTCATTCTGTTCTGCTTGGATGTTTATTTCTTCCCTTTGTTCCAAATCATTGATTTGAGTGTTGGTTTCCTTCCCTTCACTGTTGGTTCCCTGTATATTTTCCTTTATTTCACTTTGTATCACTTTCATTTCTTCCTTCATTTTGCAACTGAGCTCAATCAATTCTGTGAAGCATCCTGATTACCAGTGTTTTGAACTCTGCATCTGACACATTGTCTTTCTCCTTGTTGCTTAGTTCTTTTTCTGGAGTTTTGATGTATTCTTTCATTTAGGCCATATTTCTTTGTCTTGGCACACCTGTTATGTTGTAAGGGGTGGAGCCTTAGGTATTTGCAGGCTAGAGTAACCCACTTCGCTGTGTTGTGGTGCCGTATGTGGGAGAGGGGTCAGAGAGGGAACAATGCCCCTTGCTCTGCTCTAGCCTCACTCTCTGTCACTTCCCCCTGCTTCCCCAAAGCAGGTTGTACCCTTTCAGGTGCTGATTCCCAGGTGGGTGGGTTTGTGTACGTTCTAGGATCCCATGGGCCTCTCCAATGGACTCTCTTGTGAGACTGGGAGTTTCTCCCATTTTCTCAACCCCCATGGGATTTTACAGCCAGAGGTTTTGAGTGTTTAGTTTCCTGGTCCTCTAGCTGCTGCCTTGCTGTGGGTCCTCTCTACTTGGCTGCCCATCTCCACCCCTCCTACCAGTCTAAATGAATGTTTCTTTAATTCCTTGGTTGTTGGAGTTCCATACAGTTTTATATTTTGGCAGTTCCAGTTGTTTTTTATTTTTAAATTGGTTGCTATCCTTCTTTTGGTTGTGCGAGGAAGTGAAGTGTTTCTACCTACTCCTCCATCTTGGCTGTAACTCCCCCAAGCAGTTCCTTTTAAAGAACCCCCACACAGACTTACTCAGGCTCATAATTTATCAACCATTCAATATAAAAAATAAACTAAACCAACAAGAAGAACAGAGACAGAATCATGGATATGGAAAGTGTTTTCATGGTTGTTTGATGAGTGTTTTGATGGTTGAAGGAAATAAAAACTGATCCTTGTTTCTCTCTCACATTGATGTTTCTCTCCCTCTCTTTTCCCTCTTTTCCCCTACCTCTAAAAATAAATAAAATCTTTAAAATATATATATCAATAAAAAATACATATAGCAGATTATGTCCCATGTCCATTTAAAACTCTATAATGTCTTTCCATGAATAGTTAAAATACAAAATTCCTTAAAATGGCAGATGGGGCCTTACAAATTCTAGTGCCAAGTATCTTCCAGATTTCATCTCTAATTAGTCGTCCCTTTAGTCTCCGTGCTCCAAACATATTTGACATTTTTATTCCTCCTTAAAAGTAATAAGTTCATTTCTACATTTTTGCATTTGCATTTATGTACTCTTGGCTTGCAGTGCCCTACCCTCAGATATCCAATCACATGGCCTTCTCTCTTTTTATTCAGATTTCTGCTTAGATGTCACTCTTTCAGGCAGGCCTTCCTTACTCACATTATATAATGCCCATCAACCTACTTTCTATTCCATTACTTGACTTAGTCTTCTTATATCTTAGAAGCTATCTAATATTTGTAAACATATGCATAATTTATGTATTATTTGTGTTAATCTCTAGAGTTTAGGTTCCAATACTGCAAATGCTTTGTCTGTTTTATTCAACTATCTCTAAGACCTAGAAGTGTTCTTGGCACATAAATATTTAATGGATGATTGCATGAATGAGTAAATAAATGCATATAAAGGGGAAGGATATACATTTGTATTTATCTCTGGGTAGATGAAATGGTAGGTCATTTCTGTGGCTTCCTTTCGCTTATCTGCATTTTTGCTTTCTAGTTAATGAGAACCTATTGATTTTGCAGTGAGAAAAATGTAATTAAAATTATTTTCTATTAAAAACTGCACAGTCCATACTCACAAGTGGATAAAGTAGTTGAGTCCAAAAGCCAATATATTAATAGCCCATTTATAAATCAATTTTCTGTACTTCTGAAGCTATCATTGTAATAAAAGAGAGACATGCTGATTGACCAACTGACAAATAAAATGAGTAGAAAAATGAATAATGGTAAGTGTAAATTGTTTAAAAATCATGACAATACCAACGATAGCTAAAATGGAAGAGAGAGGTAAAATATATAAGCCTAAATAAATGTAAAATTGCTTATAAAATATTTTCATCTGAAGAATTCTTTAGCAAATTCACTGAAAATATTTAATATCACATTGCATCATGAAAGTTGGAAAAATATGCTACTTGAATCCATAAGAAATGATCAGCATAGTGTTTTCAAAAAGGAAATATTTATTTTGTTTTTCAACCGTTACATTATGTTTCTCTTTGTCATTTGGAAGATTTTCAAGTGCACATCACAATGAGATCATGAGTCATATTTCTTAGTCCACCCTAATCCAATTATTATTATTAATCACTTTCTATGGTACAAAGCATTCTATTGGGTACTGTGGAGGAAAGCAAGATGATATAGAACTGTCCTGGTTGTCCAAAAAGTCACACACTTGTAAAGAAAGCAGCTACATATAGAGTGAAGTAGCAAATAAGACCAACAATTCTACCTGTTTTTATGAGAGGAACAAAGGCTCTGGGACTATAGGAGAGATACATTTCAGGTTGATGGTTGGGGAGGAATGTTTTATAACATTTATAGGAGGAAGACATGTGAGGGGCCCCCCCAATACCAGAATTATCTTCTGGATGGTGGGCCCCTTGTAGTACAGGCTTCCCCTGCTAGGTGAGTGTTCTAGAAATCCATCTGTAGCAGGGTACCAGCTGGTGTTGTTGTGAGAGGCTGCGTTAGGCCTCAGTGAATTTTTTTTGAAGATTCAATACATTTGCCTATTTCATGATGGTTGATTTCCAAGTGCACCTGCCCACACTGCACTGAGTTCAGCAGGTTTTCATAAAAAATGGCATGACCCCTGTGCCCCACCTTCCTTATTCACCTGATGTCACCCTGAGCACCTTTTTCTGTTTCCCCAGATGAAAAAAGTCCTCAGAGGGAAACATTTTACTCATGTAGAAGAGGTGAAACAAAAGGTGCCCCCTAGTGAGTTGGGTATGGAGGATAAGTAAGATGTTCATAGACAGGTAAGGAGCAGGAGTAGGAAGAGAGTGCTCCTGATAAAATGAACAGATTGAGCAAAGGCCAAGAATTAGAAAAGTTAAGTAATGGAAAATAAAATGGAATGAACAAAGAAAAGGCTTCATTAGGGAAGTAGAATGAGAAATAAAGCTGGAAAAATAGGTTGGGGCATTGGTGTGCTGGTAAATTAATACCCAGCTCTTCAGAAAGCCTGAATATGTATGATCTGCCAATTTGTATGATGCAAATATCATCACAATGGCCAATTTCAAGCTTCTAGCATATGTCACTAAACAGAATTGAGAAGAAATAGTCACATGGGGCTCCTGTGAAGTGGTATGGGCCAGCTCCAGCAGGCTCCCACATTTGGGTCAAATTATACAGATTAGAATCAGGTACTAAACAAATCTCTTACAGGGGATGGGAAGTCGCTGAGGGATTTTGAACAAGAGAAAGGCCTAATCAAATTTATATGCTGGGACAAGAATTGGCAGCAGGTTTTTTCAAGGTCTAGAGAGAGAAAACTTAGATTGAGAAACCAAACAAAACTACAAACTAAAGTGCTGCTGAGAGACAATGAAGGCCTAATTAAAAGTGGCATAAAGAAAAAAAATTGCATGTCAGAAAGTGTAGATGACTGATTGTCTGTGGGGATGATGAGGACAGAAGAATTAAAAATAATTTTCAGATTTCTAGCTTAGGTGCCTAAGTGGATGGTAGTACAATTAGTCACTATAAGGAACGGAAGGGGAATGAATGTTGCTTAGGAATGGTTAAAATGGGGGATAGGGAGAAGATAATTTTTATGTGTGGAATTTGGAACCAATTAAATGACATTAAAATGTCACTGAGTAAGTTCATACTTAAAACTTTCTAAATTATGAGCCTTGTGCCAAAATGTTATTAATCATATTTATAACCATATAATATTCAGTATAGATGCACTATAATTTACTTATCCATTTTTCTCCAGTTGAACATCTCAATGAGATCTGTTTTTTTCCTGTTACAAGTGATGTAATGATTCACACAGTTGGACTTGGGGCTTCTTCTTCATTATCTTGAATTATTTTGGATCACTAGGTCAAAGGGCATGCATATTTTGTGGCTTAATTAATATTGCTAATTTACTTTCCATAAAAGCTACACCACTTTATACCATTACCATAGAAGTATACTAGCCTTCACTGAATTCTTTATTCCAGCTTTATTGAGATATAATTGACATATAATATCATCTAAGTTTAAGGTGTACAATAGGATTATTTGATACATATATTTAGCACTAAATAATCACCACATTAGTGTTAGTTAACATCACATAAGTACCTTATGTGTGTGTGCGGGTATGCGTGCACAGTGAGAACGTTTAAGATTTCTTTTCTTTTTTTTTAAAGATTTTATTTATTTATTTTTAGAGAGAGTGGAAGGGAAGGAGAAAGAGAGGGAATGAAACATCAATGTGTGGTTGCCTCTCATGCACACCCTGCTACTATGGACCTGGCCCACAACACAGGCATGGGCCATGACTGGGAATTGAACCGGTGATGCTTTGGTTTGCAGGCCCACGCTCAATCCACTGAGCTACACCAGCCAGGGCTAAGATGTATTTTCTTAGCAACTTTGAAGTATATAATATCGTTAAATGTGGTCACCCTGCTGAATATTAGATCTCCAGAACCTAACTGAAAGTTTGTACCTTTTGACCAACATCTCCCAATTTCCCCCACCCCCAGCCCTTGGCAACTTCCACTTTACTTTGTTTCTATGAGTTTAGCTTTTTTGGATTTCACATATAAGTAAGACCATACAGGATTTTTCTCTCCGTGTCTGACTTATTTCACTTAGCATAATACCTTCAAGGTTCATGCACGTGGCCACAAATGGCAGAATTTCCTTCTTCCTCATGGCTAAATAATATTCCATTAGATATTATATATTATATTCTATATCAGTTTTTATCCATTTATCTGTTGACAGACACCTAGGCTGTTTCCTTTTTGTCTCTTTTGCTGTAAGCTACATCCATGTTGTCACAAATGGCAGGATTTCACTGATCTTTTTCTATTGTGTTTCTGGTCTCTGTTTCATTATATCTGCTCTGATCTTTATTTCCTTCCTTCTGCCTACTCTGGGCTTACTTTGTTTTTCTTTTTTTCTAGTTCCTTGAAGTATAAAGTTAGGTTATTTGGGGTTCTTCTTCTTTTTTCTTAATGTAGGTGTTCATTGCTATAAATGTCCCTGTTAGAATTGCTTTTGCAGCATCCCATAGATTTTTATATGTTGTATTTTCATTTTCATTAGTATTGAGATTTTTTTCCTTTTGACTTCTTTGACCCATTGATTTTTTTAGGAATGTGTTGTTTAATATCCACATATTTATGAATTTTCTAGTTTTTCTCCTATTATTGACTTCCTGTTTCATACCATTGTGGTTGGAAAAGATACTTCAGATGATTTCACTTCCTTACATTTGCTAAGACTAGTTTGTGACCTAACATATGATCTTTCCTGGAGAATATTCCTTTTGAGCTTGATAGAATATGTATTCTTCCACTTTTGTATGGAAGGTTCTGTATATGTCTGTTAGACACATCTGGAATAGAGTCCAACATTTCCTGATTGATTTTCTGTCTGGATGATCTATCCATTGTTGAAAGTAGGAGAGTGAAGTACTGTACTATTGTTGTATTGTTGATTTCTCCCTTCATATCTGTTAGTATTTGCTTAATATATTTAGGTGCTCCAATATTGGGTGCATATATATTTATGATGGTTACATCTACTAGATGAATTAACCTTTGTACATCATATAATGACCTTCTTTGTCTCTTGTTACAGCTTTTGAGTGAGAGTTTATTTTTTTCTGATATAAATATAGCTACCCTTTTTTCTTTTAGTTTCTACTTGCATGGAATATCTTTTGACATCCCTTCACTTTGAGCCTATGTCTGGAGTCACTCTCTTTTAGGCAGCATATAGCTGGGTCTTTTTTTTATGCCTCCAGCCACTTATAACTTTTGATTGGAGAATTTACTTTAAATTAATCCATTTAAAGTAATTGTCAATAGGTAAGAACTTACTAATGCTATCTTATTGTTTCCTGGCTGTTTTGTGGTTCCCTTGCTCATTTCTCCTTCTTTTGGTGCCTTTCCTTGTGAATTGATGATTTTCCATAGTGATATTCTTCGATCACCTTCTCTTTATCTTTTGTATATGTACTGTAGGTTTTTGCTTTGCAGTTACCATCAAGCTTACATAAAACATCTTATAGATTTAATAGCCTATATGAAGCTAGTAACTTTGATCACATATAGAAACTTCCCTTTTACTCTCCCCTTTACTTCCATTCTTTTATTTTATTAATGTCAACATTACATCTTTTTTATTGTGAATTAATTAACAAATTATTTTAGCTACAAGATCTGTCCGGAAAAAGTCCAACAATTGTTAATATAACAAGAAGGGTTTGCGCAACATGGCAACTAAGGAGAATGGAATGTAATGCACATGTGTGAACAATGACAACTTTGTTGTAGTAGTCAGTGGGGTCAATAGATGCTGTTGAGTGAACATGTGTACTGTATAGCATCCCATTCAAAATGACTGAGCAAGTAGAGCAACGAATCTGTATCAAATTTTGCATTAGGCTTGAACATTCCTCAGCAGAAACTATTCAGATGATTCAGAAGGCCACAGCTATGAGTAACTGGTGATTGGCAGCTTCATCAGGACAACACATTTGTTCATGCATCACATCTTATGGAGAATTTTTTGGCAAAACATCAAATCACCCAGGTGACGCAGCCCCCATACAGCCCAGATTTGGCACGCTGTGACTTCTGGCTTTTCCCAAAACAAAAATCACCTTTTAAAGGGAAGAGATTTCAGACCGTTGATGAGATTCAGGAAAGTATGATGGGGCAGCTGATAATAATTGGGACAACTGTGTGAGGTCCCAAGGTGCCTACTTTGAAGGAGACTGAGGTGTCATTGTCCTATGTACAATGTTTCTTGTATCTACCTCAATAAATGTCTACTTTTCATAGTACACGGCTATATACTTTCTGGACAGACCTTGTATAGTTAGTTTTAATGCTTTGTCCTTTAACCTTTATATAAGTGTTACATGGTTAACACATCACCACATTACAGTATTAGAGTATTCTGAATTTGACTATAAATATCTTTAGAGTGTTATATATTTTCATATGTTTGCATGTTACTAATTAGCATCCTTTCACTTTGGCTTGAAGAACTTTCAGCATTTCTTGTAAGGCAGGTCTAGTAGTACAGTATTCCCTCAGAATTTATTTGGGAAAATTGTTTTCTCAACTTCATTTCTGAAGGACAATTTGTCAAGTAAGTATTCTTGGTGGGCAGCTTTTTGTTCTTAGCACTTTGAATATATCATTGCATTCTACGGTGCTATCAAATTTCTACTGATAACTTGTTGGGGATTCCCAGCTTTATTGAATTCTTGCCAACACTGAGTAAAGATCAATTTTTTAAAATTCAGCTAACAGATATAAATAATGCCTTATTTAAAGTTTCATTTTATTTACCAAAAAGGTATAATATTAACATGTGGATACTAATCAGTGGGCTTCTTTGTTAGAATACATTTTCTAGTTATCATGCTTTTGTTTACATTTAAGCTATCATTAACCATTGCTAACTACTTCAAGTAGTTTTTTGTTACTTTTAACTTAAGCTACCTTTTTTGTTTTTAAATTTATTTATTTTCAGTTTCCATTTCTGTAAGTTTCCATGTAAGCAAGAACCTTGTCTTTTCTTTTTTGTTGTTGTTTTTAAAGATTTTATTTATTTATTTCTAGAGAGAGGGGAAGGAAGGGAAAAAGAGAGGGAGATAAACATCAATGTGTGGTTGCCCCTTGTGTGCCCCCCCACTGGGAACCTGGCTCACAACCCAGGCATGTGCCCCAAATGGGAATTCAACTGGTGACCCTGTGGTTCGCAGGCCCACACCCAATCCACTGAGCCACACCGTAGGGACACCTTGCTGCTTCTTTTTCTACTACTATAGTCCCAGTGCTGGGAGCAATGCCTGGCAACAAAGTAGGCACTCAATAAATATTTTTGAAGAAATGATGAAATGACAGTCTAAGGCAGGCATCTCAGGGCATCATTTTATCAGCCATTTCCTATGAGAACTCCTCTATTGCTTGAAATTGCATTTTTCCTTATAAACCTCATTATTTTCCATAAGTGTTTTAGACATTAAAAAATGAAATCAGTGTGTCCATATCTTGTTCAATTTTGTTTCTTTTATTCTTAGTGAGCCTATTTTGATGTTGCCTAAAAAATGTAGGTTGAAAGGACAGGGATGTGACTTTTCTAATTAATCTCTGTGTCCTCTTCCCAAACACCTATGGCAATATCACAAACACTCTGGAGAGTTAAAAATTATTAACTGATAACAACAGTGTTGATAATGTGGATGTTACAAAGAAAAAAATGTCATTCTAGAAAGCTTTATAAAATTTTATTTTGCCCTGCTTAGTGTGGCTCAGTGGATTGAGTGCTGGCCTGCAAAGTGAAAGGTCACTGGTTCAAATCCCAGCCAGAACACAGGCCTGGGTTATGGGCCAGGTCCCCAGTTGGTCGTGCCATAGGCAACCAAGGCAACAGATTGATGTGTCTCCCTCACATCAGTGTTTAGCTCCCTCTGTTTCTCTTTCCTTTTCCCTCTCTCTAAAAAGTAAATAAATAAAATCTTTTTAAAAATAAAAATAAATAAAATTTTATTTTAATAGAAATATAACATTGTGACAGTAGTCTTATACAGATTTAGGTCTAATTTTAGCATGAAATTTTATTGACATACATTGAGAAAAGCCTGTGTATTTGTGTATAAAGCCTCTTATACACAAATACACTGTCCCTAAAGGGATAAATTACTACCAGAAACAAAGTTTAAGAATGTATGAAAACACTTCAACCCTGAAGAACCAAAATAATGTCAAAGCATCCAGCTGATTGAGAAATACCCAAATAAGCTTATATGCTTCCACTTGTAACATGTAATCATTAATTAATATATATGTGTGTGTGCATACATATACACACATATGAACATATGCAAGTACATATATACACATACATACATACACAGAGTTAATCACTACATTCCTTTATTCATTTACACAGTTCTCAAATCTTCATCAAACATCTGCTATTTAATTTAGCACTATGCTTATATGTTGCTCAACAGAGTCAACCAGTTGAAAACATTTCTACATCTTCTTTGAAATTACTGTTAAAATACCAATGTAGTGTTCTTTATAAAAATACTCATACAGTACAATTTGCTCTTAAAAATGAATGTCAAAAAATGCTTGGTGTCTCCCACCTACAGTTCAGTGGTTATATTAACAATTCCCACTTATAAAGGATTTTCAATTCACAAGCTACTTGTTCTAGATTTGATCATTTGCCTCTTGCAATAACACTTTGCAATCTATAGAAATTGGGCCTTTATTGTGATTTAGTCTCCCGATAGAAACATTAAGTTCAGATTGTCAGGTGACTAGTGATAGATCATTTATTAGCAGGTGGGGAGCAGAGGTAGACTGGCAGAGTGCATGTTTCCTTATACATGAAAAACTGCTTTTCAATAGGCAGGTGGTGAGAGCTATATTGCTTTCTTTCCACATTTAGCTCTCAAAAGGTGCAGAACTGAGTATAACACTATAATGGTTTTTTTCAATTCTTAGACACTTGTTTCCCTTTTCTTAAATGTTATTATTCAATTACAGTTTACACTCAATATTATTTCATTTTAGTTTGAGGTGTACGACACAGTGGTTAGACAATCATATACTTTACAAAGTGACCCCCTTGATATTTCCAGTACTTACCTGGCACCATACATAGTTATTACGATAGTATTGACTATATTTCTTAGGCTGTAATGGACATCCTTGTGAGTAGTTTGTATTATCAATTTGTATTTCTTAATCTGTTCACCTTTTTCACCCAGTTCCCCAACAGCCCTGCTGTCTGGCAACCATCAGTCTGTCCTCTCTGTCTATGAGTCTCTTTCTCTTTTGATTGATCATTTATTTTGTTCTTTAGATTCCATATGTAAGTGAAATCATATGGTGTTTGTCTTTTTCTGACTGGCTTGTTTTACTTAGCATAATACCCTCAAGGTCCATCCATGCTGTCACAAATGGCAAAATTTCATTTTTCTTTATGACTGAGTAATATTTCATTGTATATATGTACCACTGCTTTTTTTGTCCTCTCCTTCAATGATGGACACTTGGGTTGCTTCCATAGCTTGGCTATTGTAAATAACACTGTGATGAACATAGGGGTGCATATATTCTTTGGAATTAGTGTTTTGAGTTTTTTGGATATATTCCCAGAAGTGTAATCACTGAGTCATAGGCAGTTCCATATTTAATTTTTTGAGGAAACTCCATACTGTTTTCCACAGTGGCTGCACCAATCTGCATTCCCACCAATAATGCATGAAGTTTCCCTTCTCTCTACATCCTTGCCAGCACTTGTTATTTATTGATTTAATGATGATAGCCATTCTGGGTTCCAGACAAGATGGAGGCATAGTCAGAAATGCCTTACTTCCTCACACAACCAAAATAAGGATAACAACCAATTTAAAAACAAAGAACAACCAGAACTGCCAGAAAATCATTTGCATAGAACTCTAACAACCAAGTAGTTAAAGAAGCATTCATCAAGACTGGTAGGAGTGGTGGAGGCAGGCAGCCAGGGTGGAGAGGACATTGCAAAGCAAGACAATGGAGCACATGGGCAATCCTACATTCATGTGCAGGTAAGCTTGGAAGGAAAACAGGGGAGTGACACAGACTATGAAACCCAGGGTTTCATTCAGTGCAGGAAACTAAAGCCTCAAAACCCCTGGCAGTAAAAAATCTGTTGGGGTTGCGGCAGTGGGAGAAACTCTCAGTCTCACACAGAATCCATTGAAGAGGCCCACAGGGTTTTAAAATGTACACAAACCCAGTCACTTGAGAATCAGCACCTGAAGGGGCACAATCTGCTTGTGGGAAGTGAGGGAAGTGATGGAAAATAGGATGAGAGCTGAGCAAGTGGCATTGTTCTCTCTCTGACCCCTCCCCCACAGTTGCCACAGCACTGCTAAGAGGGTTGCTCTGCCCTGGTGAATACCTAAGGTTCCACCCCTTGCAATGTAGCAAGTACACTGAGACAAAGAAGTATGGCCCAAATGAAACAACAGATCAAAACTCCAGAAAAAGAACTAAACAACAAGGAGAGAGACAATGTGTCAGATGCAGAGTTCAAAACACTGGTAATCAGGATGCTTCACAGAATTGATTGAGCTCAGTTGCAAAATGAAGGAAGAAATGAGGGCTACACAAAGTGAAATAAAGTAAAATATACAGGGAACCAACAGTGAAGGGAAGGAAGCTGGGACTCAAATCAACAATATGTAACAAAAGGAAGAAATAAACATCTAACCAGAACAGAATGAAGAAATAAGAATTCAAAAAGATGAGGAGAGGCTTAGGAACCTCTGGGACAACTTGAAATGCTCCAACACCTGAATTGTAGGGGTGCCAGAAGGAGAAGAGGAAGAGCAAGAAATTGAAATCTTATTTGAACAAATAATGAAGGAAAACTTCCCCCAATATGACAAAGGAAACAGACTTCCAGGAAGTCCAGGAAGCCCAGAGAGCCGGAGAGTCCCAAAGAAATTGGACCCAAAGAGGAACACACCAACATACATCATAATTAAGTCACCCAAGATTAAAGATAAGGAAAGAATCAGCCCTGGCTGCTGTGGCTCAGTGTGTTAAGTACAGGACTACGAACCAAAAAATTGCCAGTTTGATTCCCAGTCAGGACACATACTTGGGTTGTCGGCCAGATCCCCAGTAGGGGGCATGCAAGAGGCAACCACACATTGATGTTTCTCTCCTTCTCTTTCTCCCTCCCGTCCCCTCTCTAAAAATAAAATAAATAAAATCTTTAAAAAAAGATACGGAGAGAATCTTAAAAGCAGCAAGACGAAAGGAGAGAGTTACCTACAAAGAAGTACCCATAAGTCTATCAGCTGATTTCTCAAAAGAATTCTTATAGGCAAGAAGGGGCTGAAAGAAATATTCAAAGTCATGAAAGGCAAGGACCCACATCCAAGATGACTCTATCCAGCAAAGCTATCATTTAGAATGGAAGGGCAGATAAAGTGCTTCCCAGAAAAGGTAAAGTTAAAGAAGTTCATCATCACCAAGCCCTTATACCAAGTATTAAAGGGGACCTATCTAAAAAATAGAAGATCAAATACTATGAACAGTAAAATGACAACAAACTCACAACTATCAACAACTGAACCTAAAAAACAAGAACAAAAACTAAGCAAACAACTAGAACAGGAACAGAATCACAGAAATGGAGATCACATGGAGGTTTATCAGTGGGGAGGGGGAGAATGAGGGGAAATGTACAGGGAATGAAAAGTATAAATGGGCCCTGGCTGGCATAGCTCAGTGGATTGAGCTTGGGCTGGGAACCAAAGTGTCCCAGGTTCGATTCCCAGCCAGGGTACATTCCTGGGTTGCAGGCTATAACCCCCAGCAACCGCACATTGATGTTTCTCTCTCTCTCTCTCTCTCCCCCCTCCCTTCCTTCTCTAAAAAAATAAATAAATAAAATATTTTTTAAAAAGTATAAATGGTAGATACACAATAGACAGGGTGGGGTTAAGAATAGTATAGGAAATAGATAAGCCAAAGAACTTATATGTAAGACCTATGGACATGAACTAGGGGGAGGATGCTGGAAGGTGGGAGGGGTGCAGGGAGGAGGAGCATAAAGGGGAGAAAAAATTGGGACAACTGTAATAACATAATCAATAAAATATGCTTAAGAAAGTACTGATGACAGCCATTCTGACAGGTGTGAGGTGATATCTCATTGTAGTTTTAATTTGCATTTCTCTGAAGATTAGTGATGTTGAGCATCTTTAATATGTCTAACAATCATCTGTATGTCCTCTTTGGAAAAGAGTACATTCTGGTCCTCTGTGAAAAATACATTTTTTAATTATATTGTTTGGGGTTTTTTTGGTGTTGAGTTGTATGAGTTCTTTATAAGTTTTGGATATTAACCCTCTACCAGATGCATCATTGGCAAATATGTTCTTCTACTCAATAGGTTGTTGTTTCATTTTGTTGATGGTTAGTTTTTTTGTGCAAGAACTTTTAACTTAATGTAGTGCCATTTGTTGGGGTTTTTTTTCTTTTGTTTTCCTTGACTGAGGAGATATATCACAAAAAAACATTGTTAAGACAAATGTCAGAGAATTTACTGCCTATGTTTTCTTGTAGGAGTTTTATGGTTTTGGGACTTACATTTAAGTCTTGAGTCCATTTTGAGTTTATTCTTTAAAAAAAAGATTTTACTTATTTTTAGACAGAGGGGAAGGGAGGGAGACAGAGAGGGAGAGAAACATCAGTGTGTGGTTGCCTCTCACGTGTCCCCCACCAGGGACCTGGCCCACAACCCAGGCACGTGCCCTGACCGGGAATCGAACCAGCTGCCCCTTGCTTTGCAGACTGGCATTCAGTACACTGAGCCACACCAGCCAGGTCCAGTTTATTCTTGTGTATGGTGTAAATAGGTCATATAGTTTCATTTTTTTACATTTATCTGTCCAATTTTTTGAACACCATTTATTGTATACACTACTTTTATATGTTCTCGCCTTGTTTGTCAAATTTCAATTGACCATATAGGCATGGGTTTATTTCTGAGCTCTCTATTCTGTTACATTGATCTATATTTCTGTTTTTATGCCTTGGACTATAGTTTGATATCAGGTAGCATAATACCTCTAACTTTGTTCTTCTTTCTCAATATTGCTGTGGCTATTTGGAGTCTTTTGTGGTTCCATATACATTTTGGGGTTATTTAATCTTGTTCTCTGAGATATGCCATAGGTATTTTGATAGGAATTGCATTGAATTTATAGATTTCTTTGGGTATGCACATTTTAATAATGTTTATTCTTCTTATTCATGAACACAGTGTATGTTTCCATATATGTATTGTTCTTCAGTTTCTGTCTTCAGGATCTTATAATTGTCTGAACATAGGTCTTTTTCTTCCTTGGTTATACTTATTCCTAGGTCGTTTTTTTTTTTTTGATGTAATTGTAAATCGGGTTCTTTTCTCAGTTGCTCTTTCTGAATAGTTCATTATTGATGTATAAAAATGCATCAAATTTCTGAATATTTATTTTATATTCTGCTATTCTACTGAAGTCATTGATCAGCTTTAGTAGGTTTTTTTTTGTAGAATCTTTAGGGTTCTCTATATACAGTATCGTGTCATCTGCAAATAATGACAGTTTTATCTCTTCATTTTCAATTTGGATGCCTTTAATTTCTTCTTCTTGTCTGGTTTCTGTGGCTAGAACTTCTAGTACTATGTAGAATAAGAGTGGTAAAAGTAGACATTCCTGTCTTGTTTCTGATCTTAAGGGGATATTTTCCCTTTCCTTAATGGTTTCTTTAATTGTTCTTTTATTGATATTTTATGTACTACTTTAATTTTCACCCTGACTGGCATGGCTCAGTTGGTTGGGTATCATCCTGCAAACTGAGAGGTCAGTGGTTTAATTCCCAGTCAGTGCACATGCCTGGGTTGTGGGCCAGGTCTCTGGTAAGAGACTGTGCAAGAAGCAACCAGCTGATGGTTCTCTCTCACATTGATGTTTCTCTCCCTCTCATTCTTCCTCCCTTCTCCCCTCTCTAAAAATAATAAAATCTTAAAAAAAACCTTAATTTTAGAAGTAGATGAGATTAAGGATATTCATAACCATCACTCTTTCTTAATCTACTCCAGCCCTCTGCACTCCCATCTCACAAAAGAGACTTGAGTGCTCTACTGGCACTGTGGGACCTGCCCTTGTCCATCTGAGATATGTTTGTCCTTGTCATACCAATGAAGTCCTCATCCTGTTTGTTCTTTGAAAGGATAGAGATGCCTCATCTTTAAGAAAAACTTCTAATAAATGTAAGAAAAGTTTTTGGACAAATATAAAAAATAAAATATAAAACTTTTATTTAGAAAGGATGAAAATAATGCCACTCATGAAAACTTGACAAATGTATAAAAGTCCAAAAATCCATTCTAAATATGTTAGAAACTGGATATCTAAAGTCTTGGAACTGATAAGTTACTGGATGAGATTTTAGACAATGAGAAACTTTCCCCACTATATTTTGATCTGTGAAATGTGTGGCGCGTGTCCTCTCTACCAAGGACAAAACATTGTGTGACTTTTGTCCTTGGAGGCAGAAGCTAAAGATTCAAGAACAATGTCCCACCGATCTCTGGGTTTTGTTCCCCAGGTATCTGTATGTCTTGGCCTAAAGTGTGTGGTGATTTTCAAATATAGTTCATGAAGGAATTCTTTGAAGGACCTGGCCATTCCAGGTAGATTGGGAGCGGGAACTCATTTTTCTACTGTACTTAGCTGTTCTACCAATGTGTCCC
This sequence comes from Phyllostomus hastatus, assembly GCF_019186645.2. Classification (NCBI taxonomy): domain Eukaryota; kingdom Metazoa; phylum Chordata; class Mammalia; order Chiroptera; family Phyllostomidae; genus Phyllostomus; species Phyllostomus hastatus. The sequence goes on along the minus strand of NW_025333841.1, from coordinate 2,417,196 downwards.
ATTGGCTGAACTCAACTGGAAGCCAGCTTTTAAGGCAGTCTCAATGATATGGTTCTCAAAGGTTAGCACCTCAGAATACCAAGCAGAGCCAGAAAGGGAAAAGAATGGATCAAAAGTAGTAAACAGAGTAATATCACAGAGGTATTCAACTGTTAATGTTGATGTTAAAGCTATTAATTAAAGCTCTTGGTACTTTTTCAACTCCTTTACATCTACTTTTTCATTTTGTGATCACTTATCTTAGTCTTTCAAAGGGCTCAGAATTATTTTGTAAATAACTAGTTCTTTTATCTCAGTTGCTATGGATGGTAACATCCTGGAAACATTCTTTACCTTCCTCCCAATCATTTATCTCTCAAGTGTTTTTGCACAGTCAGAGAGGCTCTGCTAACAGTGCCTCTGAGTACATAACTACCAAGCTATTATGTTTGATCAGAAAGTGATCTGAAAATTGATTGTGTTATGTGGCAAGAACACAGAGAAACAGATTTTCTGTTTTCCATGCCTCCTTTCATTGCCAAATGCACAGAAGTTCCTGCAGCTTACTCTCCATGGGGTTTTCCGGTATAAAGCAAATGTGGCTTTCCAACTTGGCAAGGCCTTACAACTAGTAGTACTACCACCAGAAGTAATGGTTTTCCCAGTGAGTTATATAGTTATAATCATACTTTGGTCTCTGTTCTCAGAGTTGTTCTGGCTGTTTTCTGTTCCTATGTGATTATGTCTTCTTCTTCAAGTAAAAATGACATGCAAAATGTCTGCATGGCTGCAACACTCAGCAGTTCACTTGATTATTTTTTAAATTTTGTTTTATTAACGGTAAGCATGTTTAATATGAGATCTAGACTCTTAACAATTTTAAATACATATGTGTACAATACAGACTGACTATAGATACAAGATTGCATAGCCTATATCTAGAACTTATTAATCTTGCTTAACAAAAACGGGGACTTACTAATCAACAGGCATAAAGTGCAGTCCAGCAGCTCACTTTAAAACAAGTCCACACTCCCTTGATAACAATGCTTGGTTGTAAGGCAATAAAAACTCCAGCTTTTTTGGTTTCAGGTAATATTGCCTCAAGTAGAGCAAGACCCAGAAAGCAGCCTTTTAAAAATAGTTAAAATAATTCAGCTCCAAAGATGAGAGTGCTGACAAGATTAGATAAGAGCTTCTAGAACTCAAGCACTATGCTAGTCTGGAGTTCAGAAAATGACTTCAGGTTCCAAATAAATCAGGGTATGGGGAGAATACCAAAGCAGAGCCTGGTTGCTTTGACAGAGCAAACAAGAAAACTGTGTTTTTATAGGCAAAATAGTGCCTAGGTGTTCAACTGTGTACATTGTAACTCAGGTTTAGGATAATAAAACTAATTCTAGGCTCTCAGGCCCTGGGGAGCTGAGTTACCTGAGGTATTCCTTGACTAGTCCTAATTTGATTCAGAACTCAGACAATGTTAAACATACAGGGTATAATCATTTTCAATTATTGCCAGATGCTATTAAAATAAAATCACATTGCTTTCTTAATTTATATTATACTTATTCCATTATGAGTGAAGTTGCCAGAGAAAACAAAGAATGCCCAGTTAAATTTGAATTTCCAGTAACAACAAATAATTTTAGTATAATTATGGCACTTGTAATATTTGGTATATACTTATACTGAAGAATACACTGTTTATTTGAAATTCAAGCTTAAGTGAGCATCCTGTATTTTTATTTGCTAAATCTGGCAATCCTAATTAGGAGCGGCATTACGCATCTCTTTATGCATTTCTCTCCATTTGGATAACCGTTTTCTGAAAACTGCCTGTTCATGTCCTTTGGCCATTTGCTTTTAGGCTGTTGGTGCTTAAATACATATTAGTAAGAAAAGTGTCCTCTGTATGTCATCTAAGATTCAATAATTTTTTGTAGTTTTCATTTCATATATAGTATTTTTGCCAAAGTTTTACAGTTTAAAATAAATTTTTATTATTTTATTTTATTTTATTTTCAGACAGAGGAGAAAGAGGGAGAAAGAGAGGGAGAGAAACATCAATGTGTGGTTGCCTCTCACATGTTCACCACTGGGGACCTGGCCCGCAACCCAGGCTTGTGTCCTGACTGCGGATCGAACTCGCGACCCTTTGGTTCATAGGCCAGTGCTCAGTCCACTGAGCCACACCAACCAGGGCCAAAGTTTTACATTTTTTAATTACAGGACATATCAACCCTTTCTTATATCATAGCAGGAAAACAGTCCCTCAAAGTTGTCCGTGCCTTAATCTTCAGAACCTGTATATATGTTAGAGTTCATGGCAAAAGGGGAATTAAGTTTGCAGATGGAATTAAGAATGCTAATCACTTGATTTTAAAATAGGAAGGATATCCTGACTATACAGGGAGGCCCTTAAAGAGTGGAAGAGGGATGAGAAGAGGAGATCAGACACAAATGTGACTATAGAGGAATGGTCAGGGAGATGTAACACTGTTGCCTTTGAAGATGGACGAAAGTGACTACAATCCAAGGAATGCAGGTAGACTCACAGGCGCATCCAGCCTTTTGGCGTCTCTGGGCCACACTGGAAAAAGAAGAAGAGTTGTCTTGGGCCACACATTAAATACACTGTGCCACGTAATCACATAAAAATGTCATCATGTTTTAAGTAAATGTACGGGTTTGTATTGGGCCGCATTCATAGCCATCCTGGGCTGCGTGAGGCCTGTGGGCTGCAGGTTGGACACCCCTGCAGCTGAAAAAGGCAAGGAAATGGGTTCTCCCCTAAAGCTTTCCAATAAGAATGCAGACCTGTAGACAACTTGATTTTAGCCCCATAAGACCCATTTTCAGACTTCTGATTCCCAGAACTGTAATACAATTGTTTTTCTGCTGTTCTAAGCCACTATGTTCATGATAATTTGCTGTTAAGATAGCAGCAATAGAAGGCTAATGCAACTTGTATTTTTCTAAACCTGTTTTTTTAATGATGTTTAAATACCCCTTCCCATTATCCATAGCTGGCTGATTGTCCTGACTCAAACAAATCATGCTCCTATCTTACCATTCCCTCTATATACATTGTTCTTAGCACAGGTATTGTCATGGGTTGCCCTTCACTTCAGATCTTGGCCCAATGGGCACCTTGCAGAGAAGTCTGTGCTGAGTGCTCTGTTACAATACTCTATGTAGCAGCCTCCTTCTACCCTCAGTTAGCCTCTGTTCCCTTGCCCTGATTTTTGTTTCTCAAACACTTATCACTATGTGCTCTTCAAAAGCAGTAGGTACTCCATGCATATTTATTGAAGAAACTAATGTGTTACTCTAGGTCTCTAGTTAAATGGAAGGGGTTCCCCAATATTTCCAGATGAATTTGTATACAGATTACAGAGTATGTACTCATCTGCCAGGAATCCAAATAAAAAATAAATATAAATGAGACAATATTTGTTACCTAAAGTTGGAGAGAAGTCACCTGTAGTTAGATTTTTTTTTGAAGTTGGGGGACTTTGAATTCCTACCATTGTAATAGAAATTGAAGGCTTATAGGTAGCTGATGCTTAATATCCTAACATCTTTTGAAAAATAAAAATAATCTTAGAATGAGGTTAATCAATTTTCCACAGAGATTAAGTAGACACCTAAGAGGAAAGTGCTATAACTTTTATCCTTTGCTTTTCCAGATTCAATAATATACGAACTCTCTGGTTGATTGGACTGATATTTACTAAGATTCATTGGAAAGAAAGAATGTCAAAACTTCTAAATTAAATCTCACTGTCAGTTTAGAAGTTTTCTAGGCTGATGGCCAGGATTGACACATGGAGCAGGATGGAGCACAGGAAGAAACTGTGGGCTAATGTTTCTGGAGTAATAGCTGAACATATGTAAGTATGAATCAAAAGAACTATGACTATAAACCTAAACAGGTCAGAGAAAGCCAGGTCCTTGTGGCAACAACGAAACTGAAAACCTTGGTAGACTTAAAAGGCTGTTTCTCAGTTCTCTCTCTCCCTGATATTTGGAAGGAAAAATGATCTTTGAGTTATATTCAGTATTAAAATGGGAGTAAAAGAATGGACCGGGATCAAAGGAAAAACTATAGAATTTCTGTTTACATGGTATAATAGATATTTAGAAAAAACAGATTTGATTGATTTTTTACTCAAAGTTGATGAAAATATATCACATTGATTATGCATGATTTTTTTGTTGGTTATATTTTAATGATCTGGTTTTGTCCCTCCCCCAGTAGCTAGTAAGTATTTTGAGAAGTCTTGTACTTTATTCACCTCTCTGTCAGTTCTTAAATAGTGCTTGGCATATAATAACAGTTTCCACTCAGCATATGCTTGATCAGTGAATAAATTAATTAATTCAGCAAAACATTCAGAAGAAGGGGATGGATTTTAATGGGTTTGCCAAGCTACTATGTACTTTTTCTTATTTAGGATGACCATTGAATTTCAAAGCAAAAAAGAAAATTAAGAGGAAAAAAGCAGAAAATTAATTCATTGAATCAACATGTATTTAGGTGTGCAAAGTTATTTAAGAGATACTAAAATTAAAAAAAAGTTCCCTGACTCTAGCAATATGAGAATACTGAATTATACCAAAATATTAAGTTTTCATGGTCAAGATATTATATTTTATTCAAATCCTTTGGCCAAATAAAACTTACTTTGAATTATATCTGTAGATTGTTTGTCCGAATGCTCTATAATGCATACACACTTTGAAATGAATGGCAACTATGTTTCTGCACTTAGATTTCTTTTAACTAAATATTCATTAGTGGATAGAGTCTCTTTTGGTGACTATATTTACCATTTGGTCTAAAATGACTTACCCTTAAAAAGTAAATGCACCTGGTGTTAAAAGTATACCTTGTGCAAATCACACTTTCATTCTGTACTTTGTGACTAATACATATTTTTAGAGTTAAAATATTTCTGGAATAATATAATGGTACTTTTCCCCCATTTAGTATTTTTTTCTAATTTATTTCTCAATTTTAGTCTATATCAAAAACATTTTAAAATTAAACAAAAATGGCATTTTTCCAAAAGAAATAAAACCCTGCATCATTCAAGCATACTTCAGTTTCTTTTCAGTATGTATAGCATAGATAGACCAATTTTTGTTCTAAACAATAATAACCAAAAAAAATCAGCTTGTATGTGTGAATAATATTACCTCCAAAATATGAGCAAACAGTATGAAATATTATGAGAATGTTTGGGTAAAAGATATTTTATCTAGTCAACTGAACTAAAATTTTAAACACTAGAAGACAATTCATTTTATCAAAAACATTCATAAAGTTATGCCCTAAGGGGTGTGGCTCAGTGGGTTGGGCATCTTTCTGCAAATGGAAAGATTGCTGGTTTGATTCCTGGTTGGGGCACATGCCTGGGTTGTGGGCCAGGTCCCTGGTTGGGGCTCTTGGGAGAGGCAGCTGATTGATGTTTGTCTCTCTCATTGATGTTTCTCTCCCTTTCTTTCTCCTTCCCTTCACCTCTCTCTAAAAATAAATAAATAAAATCGTTTAAAAATATTTGTAAAGTTATCAAAAAACTGTCCATAGTATGACATAAGAGAGAAATGCAATGAAGCTCTTAGATTTCTCCAGAATAAGGCAGTTTGAACAGATTGGTCTGCAGAAGTGAGAGATGTATAAAACATTGGAAGTTGCTTTGTGAAGAATTTGGTTAAGTCACAGACAGTATTTAATACTCCATTTATAGGGCCTCATTGAGTGAGTCTCACCAGACACCAGAATTTATTTAATGGTTGTTCTACTGTGGGACAGATTTTTAAGTAGAGCAAAAATCTCTGATATAGGAGAAGGAAACTACATCACTTTAGTGGCAAAAACAGAATGTGTTAGATCAATGAAATCAGGAATACGTATAGGTAAAATATTGGAAAACAGCAGACAGAAAAAGAAGAGAGCAAAGTATCTGCACTCTTCTGACCAGAAGAATGAGGTGAGTCAAAAACATAGTTGGGTTTGACCAAATGAAGCAGAAGTGATAATTGAGACTGAACTGCAGGAACCTCGCTTCTAGTTGTCCTGGCTATTTCCTGCCATGATTATATGAAAAAAACAAACAAACAAACAAACCAATGTTTATTCAAGTGAAATAAATAGTAAACAGAAATTTGATCAGTAATCAGAGTAAAATGTGATCCATTCAGTTCCAGCATCAGGGAAAGACTGGGAAGGACTTTCTTAGGGGTTCAAGAGATAAAGTATAAGATCATACAGAGACAGATTTAAATTATACATACAATGAATTATACTGGACCTGCATAAAAGAACAAATTTTTAGATACCACAGACTGTTGTGTAACTGACTTTATCTTGGTCAATATCAACAAACTAAATATTTCATGAGTTCATGTCACCATTTCTCTTCCACACATGGCCATTGTTGCATGAGAGGAAACCTAAGCACTGATAGAAGGTAAAGTTTCTTGCCTTGATGTGGTGGTTTTTGGAAACCAGTTTGGGTTGCTAGCAATTGTGGCAGCTTGTTTCTTTGATTGAGCTCCACGATGTTTAATGTTACCAAAGGGAATTGATCCCATCCTAAGGGGATAGAATAGGGACACAGGAGATTCAAGAATGTTTTAAACCATTTTTTGTGTGTGTGTCAAAGACTTCAACATGTATTTGGGAATTTTTGCTACCGAGACTGACAGCATTGCTTATGGCATTTTCTTTACAATTACTTTTATTTTTAAGATACGTATCTCTCAGAACAGCTCAGTTAAGGAAGGTTTTTGTAGGGGAGATTGCTTTTTTGCAGTTTTACAGCTGCACTGACAGGCACAAAGAGAAGTTTAGTGACAAGGTCAGGTAGTGATTCACAGAGCACCAAGGGTCGTGGGTCTCATCAGATGTTGTCAGTGGACCCACTTTGCTTGTAAATCACAGTGCTTTGCACTGGAAAAGACATGGCAATATTTGCTTAAGGATATATTTTGAAATTATCTTTTCTTAGACAACATAAGTTACATGGATGTTTTTGCAATACTCTACCAGGATCTCTTAACCTCTGAGCTATTTAAAAGCCAGCCATGCATTATTCTCACAGAAAGTCATTTAGGCACTTTTGTGTGTATGGCAAAAGACTATTTGGGAATTTAGAATGTGCCGTGCAAATACATGTTAATACACTCAAATGCATGCAAAGAATTATTTCTGGTGTTATTTAAAATAATCACCCAGTAAATGTATTGTTAAATACAAGAATACTTCTCTAGCTCTGGCTGGTGTGGCTCAGTGGATTAAGCATTGGCCTGTGAATCAAAGAGTCGCCTGTTCTATTCCCAGTCAGGGCACATGCCTGGGTTGCAGGCCAAGTCCCCAGGAGGAGGTATGTGAGAGGCAACCATACATTGATGTTTCTCTCCCTCTCTTTCTCTCTCCCTTCTCCTCTCTCTAAAAACAAATAAAATCTTAAAAAAAGAGAATACTTCTCTAAGCAAAGCATGTTTCAGATTGAATTTATTTATTTAGTATTAATTCATTGAGCTCTACCTCATATAGGCTAGGCAAGGGTGAATTAAAAACCAGGAAAACAAAGGCCTGAGCCTCAGGGAATTTGCAGTCCCCAAGAGTGATATACTAGGAAGCAAATGTTGGAGTTTAAGGTACTACTAGAAGGTGGGTGGGTGTGGTCCCTGCCTTAGCCTTTCACATTCTAAAGCTAAGCAGTCCTGGAAAAGATTCCACAGGGGTTAATGCATTAGTGAATGGTCAGGCTGATATGTAGCAGCAATAAGTAGAAATTGCATGTGACACTGAATGTAACCATGCGGCAGAAGGAAGTGTGATATATAGATTTCATGATGCCCAGCAAATTCCTTCAGTGTTCTGAGATTTTAAAAAAATATATGAAAGAGAAAATGTTTGAATATCTTCCAAAGTTCCCTCCAGCAGTGTCATTCTAATCTATAAGATTTGTAGACTTACCAAGTGAGAATTCTTAGTGATCTGAAGCATCTAGGTAATCAGGCTTAATAGTTGAAATTGTACATGGCCAATAGTATATGGAGTTGGTTGAAAGTGAAAAGCTGTATTTATCGGAATGGTTCACATTTTGAAACTATACATTATAAGGTAAGGCCAATAACGTCTTTTATTCTGGATCCCTTTAGTTTTACTGGCCCCCAAATACATCTAAGTAAATATAAGCCAATTTTAAATTGCTACCCCTCCAAAACCTATGCTAAATTCAAGTTCTGGAGTTTTTTTCTACAAAGTAGAAGAGTCTAGTGTGATTATAAGAATCCTCACTAATAAAATCCATACACTTTCTACTAAACGTATTGATTATGTTTTCAAGATGGTCCTTGAGATTCTTTTTTGAAGTTGCTTCCAGGCCAGCAGTGTCAACAGCAATAGTCCACAATGAGTTTCAACTTAATACATTTCTCTGCTTAACTCCCATGATACTTTACACTTGAATAGATATGACATATCTTCTGGCAATATTTATATGAGAATAAGATATTAAATAATATGTAACACTTCAAACTTCTTTGACTGAACTGTTTCCATGGGAACCAAAGACATGTACTGAAAATTAAATGTCATTTTTGTTCTGTGTTGGATAGGTATGAGGCATCTTCTTGGAGATTCTGCTGTGCACAAGCTAAAATCACTAACTCCATTAATTGTAGACATTGATTGCCTGACTGAATTTCTTAAAGGTCAAGGGAAGAAACATGAAATATAGCTTAGGCAATTTGACTTTAAACATATCACCTTTATAAAAGGTGAAATAAAAAATTCTAAACTGCCACTGGTACAAAATGTTGGCAGATATTTTCATTTTAATAATAACACACAGATCAAAAATCAAGGAGACTCATTCTAATTTAACCTACACAATGGATGGTACAGGCTAATGTTGTGATTATTTGAATTGTCCAAAAAGAGGAATAAATTATTTTAATAGATTATCCTAGCAAGATGTTTATAAAGATGGCATTCTGATTGCGGAGAAGAGAAAGAATTCCTTCCAGTCCTGGAAGAGGTTACCATATTTTTTTCCTTTCCTTTTTTCTTCCTCTCCCTTTTTTTTTTCCATGAATAAAGTTTTGATAAGATTCTAGTATCTTGTCAAGCTTATTAGAGAAATATAAAACACCCTGCCTTCAGAGAACCTACAGTCCAGTGACAGAGACTTACAAGTTAATAGGAAATTAGAATAGTGGTCGTTATGTGTGCTTTTTGGATTTCTCTTTGAATCTTTTATCCCAACACTGAGCATACCTGATACTAGGAATACTCAATATATTTAAATATGTTGACAAATGCTCACAGAAATTAATGTATGATGTCTTTAGACGTTAAGCTAATCCAATATATAGTTAAATATAAAATTAAGCAGTAAAAATGATAAATAGGACAGAGGCTCAAAAAGTACAAACCACTGAGTGCTAGAGAGGTTTTTTTTTTTTTTAAAGAGCCCCGCCTAGGCAAACTGAAAGGTTGCCAGTTCAATTCCCAGTCAGGGTACATGCCTGGGTTTGGGGCCAGGGGTGTGTGCAACAGGCAACTGATCATTTCTCTCTCTCATGGATGTTTCTCTCTGTCTGTGTCTGCCTCCCTTCCTGTCTCTCTAAAAATAAATTTTAAAAAATCCTAAGAAAGTGTTTTCACAAAAGTGGTGAGACACTAGCTAGATTGTAAAGGACACATAGGGTTTTTTTTATGATAAGATAGTTTTAATATATTTTTTAAAGATTTTATTTATTTATTTTTGAGAGAGGGGAAGGCAAGGACATAGAGAGGGAGAGAAATGATTGGTTGTCTCTCATGTGTACACTGACTGGGGATCTGGCCCAAAACCCAGGCATGTGCCTGTTGGGAACAAGGAAATTAAGAACTAAATTTAACCTTAATAGACAAGAACCACATTGTAGCTAAAAAGAAATGATAAAAGAGACAAAGTACAGTTAAAGCAAACATCCTGTGTCTAGCAGACGCTCTCCCCTGGGTAGGCTAGATAAGCAGTGCTTTGTAGTTTTTAATGAGAAAATAGAAAACTAGCTAGCTAGAGCCAGGAGATTACTAGGTTAATGAACAAACATCCTGCCTTCCTGCCTTATGAAAGAATGCTTGGTTTGAAATTCCCGCGCGGTCTTTGTAAGCGAATTGCTAACTGCCACGTCTGCTTCTGTATAACGCTTGCTTGCCCGCCCATATATAAGAACGTAGTTGTAAGCGCTCGGCGCGGCTCTCGTTGGCCGCTCCTTGTGGGCACTGTGTCGCTGGACACTTTGAGAGTTCGCCCCTGCACAGGTTAAACTTGGCCAATAAAGTAACATCTTTGATACCCTGAAAGTCTCTGATATTTGTTCTCGAGTTTGCTGGATGCTACAGTGCCCTGACCAGGAATTGAACTGGCAACCTTTTGCGTCACAGGCTGACAACCATCCAACTAAGCCGCACTGGTCAGGACTTTTTCATACATTTTCTAATAATAATAATAATATAATAGAATTCTAGTTAAAACTGGGGAATTAAACACACATGCTTCTTTTCTCTAATCCCTCACAAAAACCCATTGAACTGTATTAAAATTTTTACTGGTTTCCTTTTGCTGATGTAACAAATTACCACAAACTTTGTGGCTTAGAACAACACAAGTTTATTATCTTAGTGTTCTGGAGGTCTGAACTCTAAAATCAAGGTGACAGCAGTGCTATTTCTGGAGGCTTCAGAGAAGAATCCTTTTGCTTACCTTTTTCATCTTCTAGACCAGGGGTGTCAAACTCATTTTCACCGGGGGCCACATCAGCCTTGCGGTTGTCTTCAAAGGGCTGAATGTAATTTCAACTCCTTAACAGTTAAGGAGTCGTTACATTTCTACAGTCCTAAAATTATTTTGGCCCTTTGAAGGCAACCTCAAGGCTGATGTGGCCCCTGGTGGAAATGAGTTTGACACCCGTTCTGGATAAAGTCTGTCTGCATTCCTTGGCTCATGGCCCTTTCTCCATTTCACTTCAATGTATTGCCTTCATCTTTTTATCTGTTTCTAATGAATCTGATCCTACTACCTCCCTTTTATAGGGACCCTTGTGATTATACTGGCCTACCTGGATAACCCAGGATAATTTCCTCTCTCAAGATCTTAATATAATCACACCTGCAAAGTCTGATTTACTATGTAAGGTAACATATTCACATGTTCCAGGGAGTGGTACATGGACATCTTTGGGAGAGTCAGCCTACCACAGTCTTCCCCCCCTCAGCTCTCAAAATTCACATCCATGTCATAGGTGAACTACATTCATCTTATATCAAGGTCCGTAAAACTCTCAACTTATTAAGCATCAACTGAAGTCTAAAATGTCATCAAATTGTCTTCATCATATCAAATGTCACAAATCTCATAATGTAAATCACCTAATTTGGTATGGGTAAGACTATTGGTATAATTTGTCCTGGTATAGTATTTTTCATCTGCAAACCTCTGAAACTTCAGAAACAGGCCATTCGATCCCCAAAGATAATGATGGGACAGGTATAAGATAACAGTTCTACACATTTTTATTCAAAATGGGAGAAAATAAAAGGAATAAAGGAGTCACTGGTCCCAAGAAAATTTAAAATCCAACTGGCAGCCTACACTAGTTTTAAGGCCTGAGAATAAACCTCTGGGGCTCCTGCTCCTCCTTCTGAGCCTATGGCTGCAACCTCAGGGGCCTATGCTCTGCTTTTGAAATCATCCTTCCTTTTCAGGAATCACACTGTAACCGGAAAAGACACTGGCGTTCGGGCTGCCTGTCACTACCAAATCCAATAAGCAATGACAGTGATTGGATCTTTTATGGGCGCTTTATTCGGATGGCCGGCAATCCGAGAAGATGGTGGGTTCATACCCTAACAAACCATCTTCCCTTCTCTTTCCTGGCCAGATCTTTCATAAGGAGAGTGGGGGAGGACAAGCAAGGTGTAGTGAGGGCTTTGGAATTCAGGGAGGATTAGGTGAGTGAAGCTGCAGCCTTCCTGTTCTTTGTTCCCAAGGGGTCAAGGGGTGGTCACACAAAAGGCCCGGATGCCTCCAATATGTCCCCAGGCGGTAATCTCTAGCCAGTGCCCCAGGAGGTCAGTTGCTTTTCCCAGGAGCCAGGATGGGCCTTATCTGTAGTTTCTGAAACAAAAGCTTAACATACACATTACTTGCTAGATTTACAGCTTTTTACCTTAAGCTAAAATTTTCCAAGTCTTGAGTCCCCTATCAATAGTGTTACAGGACAGGGGGCCTGGCACTGAGTGGGTCTGTCAAGGGCCAGCCAGTAGTCTGTGGGTTCTTGACTTTGGCAGGAAAGATTTCACAACTGGAGTCCAGGAAATTATGAGGGTACGTTTATTAAAACTGGGAACGTAAAACAGGGAAGGGCTTAGCATAGAGGAAGCAACAGGAGAGCCCAGGCTGGGCTGCCTTAGCCCACTGGGAAGTCAGAGAAGAGGCAGCTTTGGGGAAAGGTTCAGGGGGTCAGCCTGGGACACACTGCCAGTTGCCCATTGCCTGCAGGGGTGTCCAACCCGCAGCCTGTGGGCTGCATGCGGCCCAGGATGGCTATGAATGCAGCTTGACACAAAACTGTAAATTTACTTAAAACCTTTTTTTTTTACTCATCAGTTTTCATTAGTGTTTGTGTATTTAATGTGTGGCCCAAGACAACCCTTTTTCTTCCATTGTGGCCCAAAGACGCCAAAAGGTTGGACACCCCTGCTTAGAGTTTAGGAGATGCGCGCATGTGAAGAGGGAAGTTGGGTGGGGGGAGGGGAAAAAGAAAAGAAAGGAAACGACGCTGGCTGTTTCCCAGAGGGAGAGCACAAACTAGGTCCTTTGTCTTGAGGCCTTTCTCTCTTACAGGTGGGAATCTTAGGGAAAGTCTCAGGAGAGGGTTCAGCAGAATATTCATCAGTTTTCCAGATGTGCCCTTTCAGGGTTTGTGGTCTTCACTGATTGGTCAAGGACACGGCAGGTGTCTTTAGTCACTACAGCTGGTCCTGGCATCACCCACTTGGCTTTGCTGCCTTTCTGCACCTGGAGCTGAAACACAACTTAGACCTAGTATGTTAACTGTAGGGAGGTGACCTTCTGTGTGTGGCTGTACATTGCTCAGCCAGTTTGTTCAGCTATCTGTGTGAGTTTCCCCATTCTACCTGCGAAGGAATTTTCCTAGCTGCTCACTATCCTGCCTCAATAGCCTGTGTTTGCAGCTAAGCAGTTTTAACAGCATGCTTCTTGCCTATAAATTTTGGGGACTCTGATAGCTTTCTTTTGTTTCATTTTTCTCTCCATTTGTTTTAGTACAGATGACATTATGTCTTCTAACATTCACAAAAAGTCTGTGAGTTTTCCATGCTCGTCAAGAAGATTTACTCCATTAGAGAGGAGGCCTCTCTGAAGGTCTTTCCTAGATAATTCTGTACCTGTGCTTGGCTCCTGCTGAGATGGCTGTGGGAATCCATGAATCACTTGACTAATCTCTTCTAAAATTGCCCTCTGAGTGAATACCCTGCTCCGTTGTTCTTTTTTGTAGTTTAATATTATGTCTTAGTCAGTTTGGGAATGCTATAACGAAATACAATAGAGTATGCGGTTAAACAAGACATTTATTTCTCACAATTCTGGAGGCTTGACTTCCCAGATCTGGGTGTTAGAACAGCTGGGTTCTGGTGAGGGCCCTCTTCCTGGCTTGCAAGTGGCTGCTTTCTTACTGCATCCTCACATGACAGAGAGGGAGCTCTGCTGTCTTTTCATCTTCTTATTAGGGCTCTCATTCCACTGTGAGGGTTCCACCCTCGTGACCTCATCTAAATCTAATTACCTCCCAAAGGCCTCTCTGAAACTACCAACACATGGATACTACTATTTTTCCCTTTAAAAATTGTGTCAGAAATTAAGTAATATGCTTTGGAAAAGTTTGCCACTAGCTTTAATATTCTTTAGTGTCTCCTTTTAACCTCATTATGCTTCTTTCTGAGATTAGGTCATGGGGTAGAGAACTAAATTGCGCTTCTGTACGTATTCTTTCTTTTCCATTCACTTGTCCTAAACGCAGATGTTAAATCTCTCTTTTAGCAAAGTACAGTTGTTCAAAAGCCCCAAGGACGTAAGAGGTGACAGAATATGATTTTCTTGGGTCAGGGATGCAAACCTTATTGAAATAAAATTCGTCAAACTATAGTTGAGACACTGATATTTTCAGTGACCAAATCCCTCTCTCCTGGCAATTCTGGAAAAAGCTACAATCTAACCAATATTATTGGTAATTTAATATTTCCCCCCAAATCAGTTTATAAGACAGTACAAATTTTATTGGAGGGTTATAAAATTAATAGCAGAGGTCCTTATTCTTAACCTCATAACAATGTTATCCATAAAGGAAGAGGTCAAATTCATAAGACCTGAACCAATTCAGGTTTACACATATTATATCATGTATACACATAGCTAATTTCTCAAATTACCTTAATTAGTCTTTGTAATAAATAAAACCTCTACTTATGTTTAATACCAAAACATGGTACTGTCATGCACTGCATAATGATGTTTCTGTCAAGGATGAACCACATGTACAATGGTGGTCCTATAAGATTATAATGGAGCCGAAAACTTCCCATTGCTGAGTAATGTCATGAGCATCATAACACCACAGTGCCAGGCATTACCCACACATCTGTGGTGATGCTGGAGTAAACAAACACACTGCACTGCCAGTCATAAAGTATAGCACATACAATTATGCACGCTACAGAACACTTGGTGATGATGATACATGACTATATTGCTGGTTAATGTATTTACTATACTATACTTTTAATTGTTATTTGTGAGTGTGCACTTTCGATTTCTAAAAAAGCTTACTGTCAAGCAGTATGCTGTGTTAGGCTGGCAGTAGCCTGACGCATCTGGTGTTTACTGAATCTCTTGATTGCATCATTTTCTCTCATGCCTGATTTGATCTCATGTTGTTTTGTACAGGAACATCCTGTACAGATTTGCACCTAGGTGCAATAGGCCATACCATCTAGGTCTGTATAAGTGCACTCTATGATGTTCATAAAATGACAAAATTGTCTAATGAAGCATTTCTCAGAATGTGTGTGTATAGTTACATACATGACTGTACATGCACATGAAATGCTTCAGGAAAAATGTAATATAGTATTTGATGAAATTCTAAATAAGGAAGTCATATGATAAGTAGTTACAAATCAGAGTATTGTGGTATAATGTCATTTTTGTTAAGAAAAGAAACAAGAATACTAAGCTATAGAGAGCTACAGTTATTTAGATATGGGTATATGTACCATATTTTGCCATGTATAATGTACACTCATGTTTTTGGCCCAAGTTTTCAGGGGAAAAATCTTTTGTTTTAATTTTTTAATTCAATTATTTATGTATTTGTTTTAGATACTTGTATTTTGTATTACAAAGGAATTTTAGCATTTATTTTTTAACATATTATGGTATAAGGAATCAACAAATAATTACAAAACATAAGAACAGATACAGGGTATTTCAGGTACTACCCATGTGTAATGCACATCCTTAATTTTCCCTTAAAAAATTGGCAAAACAGTGCCCATTAGACATGGCAAAATATGGTAAGTGGATGCCTAGGAAGAGGTCTGGAATAGTCTAAACCAGCATATTTTAGGTGATTATCTCTGAAGAGAATTTACATTTGGGATAAAGGGGTATTTTCACTTACAACTCTATATATTTCTGATATATAGATATATATATTTCTGAAATATATATATTTCTATATTTATATGTTTCACTTGAGGGGATAAAATTCACATGTTACTTTTGTACTTTGTTTATTTTCTTTAAGATAGTTCACTTTTATTCCTCTTTTTCAGGCCTAAATTGTATATATTTTATCTTTATTGTATTTTTTCTCATTACCATTTAGTCCCCTTACTCCTCCTCCCCCAGCAATCACCACACATGGGTCCTTTTTCCTTTATGCTCAGTCTCTCCAACCCCCCCCCCCCCAACTAGCTGTCATCCTGCTCCATGTATCCTAAGGTGCCTGACTTTGGATAAGAAAATTCACTTTTAAAATTATATTCCCCCATAAAAACACATCTGAATTTCTTTCCTATTTATTGAGATAATTTGCCAGGGTTTAGTGTTTCTCTGCAACACATATAGACACATACAGAAGGAGAATGACATATAGTTGAACAGCTGTTTCATTTCCCTGAGAGACAGAGAACTATAACATTAAGTGATCCATATGTGAATTCTGTACAACCTAGGAATAAAGATAACCTGAGGAGATAATAGAAAGCAAGCAGTTTAGGGAGGATATTGTGTAGCAGTCTACAGGATTCTGGAGCTTGTTTCTTCACTTATCTATGTATCTTGGGCATCTGTCTATGTCAGGATACATGCATTTAGTTCATTTTCTTCTTTAAAAAATATTTATTTATTTATTTTTAGGGAGAGGGGAAGGGAGGGAGAAAAAGAGGGAGAGAAACATCAGTGTGTGGTTGCCTCTCACGTGGCCCCACTGGGGACCTGGCCCACAACCCAGGCATGTGCCCTGACCAGGAATCGAACCAGCAACCCTGTGATTCACAGCCCATGCTCAATCCACTGAGCTACACCAGCCAGGGCTAGTTCATTTTATCTTTTCATGAGACAGTGAATGTTATAGAATGGATATACCATAATTTATTTAGTCATTTTTTTATCTGAAGACTTATGCTGTTTCTTACATTTTTCTTATTATGAGTAGAAATCCCTGTCCATACACTTTTGAGCACATTAATTAGTATTTCTGTAGGAAAACATTGGAGAAATAAAAATGGCCAACAAAGGGTTTCTACGTGTGAATTGTTGATACTATCAAACAGTTCTCAAAAAAGCTTATGCCAATCTATATTTCCAACAACAGTGTGTGAGAGTACTGATCTACCCATGCTTTGCCAATATCAGACATTATTTTGTTTTCTTAACTCTTGAGAATCAGAGCAGTAAAAAAATGACAGTTGATTGATATTCTGTACAAACTGATTTTTAAAAAGATTTTATGTATTTACTTGTAGAGAGGGAAGGGAGAGAGAGAAACATCAATGTGGGGTTGCTGGGGATCATGGCCTGCAACCCAGGCATGTACCCTGACTGGGAATCGAACCTACAACACTTTGGTTCGAAGCCTGTGCTCAATCCACTGAGCTATGCCAGCCAGGGCACAACAAACTGCTTTTTTAACTAAGGAGATTTTCCTTCATTCCATGGCTGTAGCGGTCACTAAGAAAAAAGAAACAGTTTTTAGATTTTCACAGGCCCTGCATTTTCTATCTGGAACCCATGTTTGGACACATTCATATGCTAAAGTCAAAGCCTAAGTGACATATTTTTCAGACTATAAGACGAACCCCCCAATTTGGGAGGAGTACAGGGCTGCGTCTTATAGTCCGAATGTGGCTTACCTGGCCCGCTGTGGCAGGGGGCGGTGGAGCAGGGAGGGTCACAGGAGGCAGGAGTAGGGTCGCCACTGCCTTTTCCTCCCAAATGGGGGGGGGGGGGAGTGCATCTTATAGTCCGAAAAATATAGTAACATCTGATTTATGAATATAGTTTTCTAAAGTGAAAAGTTCACCACAGGATAAACAGTGGGTTTGCTAGGCATTATTACACACTGAGAATGTGAACTAACATTCAGTACCAGATACTGTCTAGTAGAACTGTATCTTATGGCAGAAGTTAAGTTCAAAAGTAAGCTAATAAGGCCAAAATTACAGCCATTTCATTCTCCCTCTCGGGATGAGCTCCCTGTTTTCATGGTTAGGAACCAGATGAAGTTGTCTTGCATTTTGAGGCAATATTATGTGACATGCTTATTTTTTTAAGATTGTATTTATTTATTTTTAGAGAGGAAAAACAAAGAGAGGGAAACATTGATCAGTTGCCTCTCGCACATCCCCAACAGGGGACCTGGCCCACAACCCAGGCATGTGCCCTGACCAGGAATTGAACCAGCGACCTTTCAGTTTGCAGGATGATGCTCAACCCACTGAGTCACAACAGGACGATGTGCTTGTTAAACCCTTGAACCCTACTTGTCACGGTGAGCTGATCACACCCTAAGAGGCACATAGGACATAGGAGGGTCCTAAGAAACAGTGAGTGACACCTACCATGTTATGCTGACTCACAGAATAAGCATTTTGAAGTGGCTGGTGGGCAGGTTATTTAAACTGTAACTTTTTCCTCTCTCACACTTTATACTGAGTGCATATAGTTCTGTGAATCAGCAGTGTTAATGAAAAGGAATGTAAATGTAGATATTCCATGCCAACATCATTTTTAAAATAACTCTCGAAGTATAGCATAATGTTAAGTATTTCATGCATTACTAATTTTATCACATGACATGAAATTAATAACAAAATGTTTTAATTAATTTTGGAAATTGCTGATTTCCACCCCCCTCCCCCTACATGGCACTGGTATCTGCCTGTCAAGGAAAAAAATAGTTTAAGTGACTCAAATAGAAGTAATAGACTTGATTCACCTGAGTCATATCAGGGAGCACCTGAAAACCAGGTAACTCACCCAACTCACCTGTCAAAACAGGACTGTACTTTTATAGGGTGAGGAAGAAAGATATACGTCCTTGTGTTTTGGCTCAGGTAACAGTTTTCTTCCTTAACTGCTGTGAGACTGATGGTTGGAACACTTGAAAATTGTTTCAGATGTCTCTTGCTTAGGAGCATATGTATAATCTCATACTGCTAACTGTCAAGAACTGTTGTTTGAAAGTCCTGTGTTTGTTCTATTAGTCAAGGTTAAGGGCTGGGGAGATAGCAACAAAACAAGAGAAAGGAAAAAAAAACAAGGAAAAGAAGCAATGTTTAGAGACAAGGGAGCTAGAGACCTTCTATCAGGTCTACATTAAACCTTCCATATACCTGGGTTAACAAATTTCTAGTGAACCCAGGCCTCTCTAATAATGTTGCAACTTCCTGGACTGTCCAGTTCTGTTTCTCCCTCTTTCTTAGGTGCTAAGAGTTGTTTTCTTACTTTCAGTAGGTACAGTAGGTCCTCAAACCAAGTTTCTGTTATTCAGCAAGGATTGCAGCTAAATGTGATGTCCAGACTTCTTGATATGACTGGCTAGGAATGGGAGACCTATAAATAAGTAAATAAATAAATGCTGTAATGATAAAGGCACAAAGGTACCACAGCACATGGGAATTTAAAGAACTCAGGAAATGACATGAGAAGATAAAATATTCAGGTACCAGAACTTTAGCAGAAGAGGAAACTTGGTTATTGAAAATACAGCTCTCTGATTGAAGAAGTGATAGGGGACTCAAGAGTTGGAAAATTTAAACTTAAGATAAAAGATTATAAGCCAAGCAAGTAATATATATGTTAAAACTTTTGTTTCAGAAACTATACATAGATAAGGCCCATCCTGGCTACTGGGAAAACAGCCGACCTCCTGGGGCACTGCTAGAGATTACCACCTGGGGACAAGTGGAGGCATCCGGGCCATTGTGTTCCAGGGAGAGACAGAGGACCACCTGTCCCTGGGAACAGCTAACTGCCCAGGACAAGACTGTTGCAGTTTTTTTTACCTAATCCTCCCTGAACTTCAAAACCCCTCACTGCACCTTGTTTATTCCCCGCTATAAAAACCTTGGCCTGGAAAGAAAAGCAAGATGGTCTGTTAGGGTATGAACCTGCCATCTTCTCAGATCACCGGCCGCTGAATAAAGCACCCATAAAGATTCAATCCCTATCTCTGCTTATTGGGTTCGATATGTGACAGGCAGCCTGAATGCCAGTGTCTTTTCCAGTTTTAGAAGGAGCAATTGCAGATTGATGCAAAATCATTCAAATGCTGGCCTCAGTTTTTAAAGTTCTAGTTAACAGAAGTTAGAATTGGTCCCAGAGCCTGGAGAATCCTGAAAGTAAACCGATGTCAAATGTCCCCAGTTGTGAGAAAAGCAGAAGCAGGAGGACAAGGGAAAAGAGGAGGAAGATTCCCAGTAAGAAATGAGGAAAATCCTTACCATCACAGAAAAGTTATCTTCAGGGCAATATTTGCCCTCAGTGAAGAAGCATGATGACATGCACTGAGTAAGAGGTTTGTGTCAAATGTCCTCAGTGTGAATCTTGAATCTGCCATATTCCTTTGGAAAGAAATTATTTGTTAATAAAGTATATGTTATTACCATGTAGTTTGATTTTATTCATCCTTATATCTCCAGAATCTAAAGTAATAACTGGTGAAATGACTATTATTTGAATCTATATCAGTGATGTGAAAATTGAGGAAGCATTAGAATTACTTGGAGAATTTGTTAAATTACAGATGGCCAGAGTTTTGATCCAGTGGGAGTGGGGAAGGGCAGGGGGAGTGGCGAGAATTTGCATTTCTATAAAGTTCCCAAGGAATGCTAAAGATACTGCTTGGGAAGCACACTTTGTGAACCTTTGGGCATTGTTTTATACTAAGAGTCAACAAACTGCAGCCAGCTGGCCAATCTAACCTCAGCCTGTTTTGGTATAGTCCATGATTTAAGAATGATTTTTACATTATTAACCGTAGTTACACACACACACACACACACACACACACACACACACACACACACACAAAGAGGAATGTATGACAGAACCATATGTCTCCCCAAAAGGCTAAAATATTTATCTAGCTCTCTGCAGAAAATATTTACCATCCCCTGCTTTAAACAATACAATTACTGCAAAATAAATAACTTACTTGGAAAAGGTTTAAATGGCCTTCATCACTGAAGAATAAGAACCAGGTATTTATGTTTTATGTTACCAAAAACACATTGTATTTCAATATTCTATCTCTGGCTAATTCTTGTTTTTCTGCTTCTATCCCTTTTAGAAATTGTAAGAATGATTTCAATTGTTATGTAAAAGCATTCCACTAAATTAAAATGTAGATGGTTTTAGAAGCATTATTCTGTAATAATTTGAGGAAAGTAGGCATGGCATTAGTGCTTTCAATATTTAAGCTTGTCTCTTCATTTTAACTGTACTTTAAATCCTTTTGTTTTTGGAATGTTCCGATAGGCCATTTCCAGATGTTAGATTTCTATCTGCAACATGCAAGCATCACATTAATCTCTAAAGCATTTGGGAGCTGATTCAAAACTTTTTACAAGTGTGTATATTAGTCTTCATATTGTCTCTGCGGCATATTGGTATGCTTCAGTAAATCATCAACCTGAATTTCTGTTATTCTTTATCTAGTTTATAGGTGCATCTAGGGTCAAGAAAGAAACCACAACATAACTAACCTCTTAAACGTGTATGGTACATCCAAAGATTCCTGACCATCCACATTCTGTAAGGTTGACTGTAGACTGACCATTAGTAGCGCCAATCACAAGGGCTGATTTCAGATACCCAGACTGAGTTTAGCCACATACAGAGTGGTTTAGTTCATCAATGAACAGATGAAGTAGAATTGTTACAGGGTGCAGCCAAGAGGTGGAGACCCCAAATAAGCATTTGAAATGGGGTCCAGAACTCAAGGTGTCCAGGAAATATTAGGATGTCCTCACCACCCCCCAGGTGTGGGTTGGGGGAAGGGACACATGGAGCAGGGCCTTTGAGAGCTGTTTTGCATAGCAACAGCCTTGCAGCTAACCTCTGGCGTGGTCATTTAACATATCTATAGCCTTTGGCTGGTCGCTTAGATATGTTAAATAGCTGTGGCCAAGCTCTGAGCCAGGGGACCGGAAATAACTACCCCACCAAGACGTAACTGGGGGGTAGATCCCCCGAGTTACAGTTACAGTTCCTGTGTGGGAGCTTGGAGAAGATTGTCTCCATAACATGGGGCCGCACCTGCCCAGACTCACGATGGCAGCCCAGTAAAGCTGGAAGGATATGAGTTCTGGCATGTGAAGCTGAGTGTGGGAGGAGTCAGAAATGGGGCCGCAGAGGATGATTAGCGAGGGGATTTAAACCCAGATTCCCGCAGCTCTGAGAGGGAGAACCACGCGACCTTGACAGAGTGGAGACTCCCTCAGCCCTGAGAGAGAGATCCCAGCAACTCAGCTGAGGGTGCCAGGAACCCAGGGAGGTCTCCCAGTCGAGATGGATTACTAACTGAGAATAACCAGAGGACTGCCTGAGCCATGGACTTCTATTTCCTTTCCTGAGATACGGTACTCTGGACTGGGTAAAGGGGGAAGGAAGGAAGGACTGTGTCTGTTTGTGGGTGTTTTAAGGGACTTTGGGATTTTTGGTAAAGACATTAGGTCACTACTTTAAGTCTGTATAGCATTAAATAAACGTTTCCTTTCCTTTTCACGAATCTCTGGCATTGAGAGACGTCTTTCCTCTGGCGGCAGACATGACGGACCTGGGGGCTTTTTTTCAATAATAGTATATCATCCCAGGCCCCCCCTTGTTTGTTCTGTAACAGAATGGCCTAGACCTGAATGTCAGTGAGCCAGCAGGGTGAGGAGGGAAGCCAGGTGTTTGGGGGAGGAGGAGTCAGAGCCTGAGTAGGGTAATCAGAGAATCCATGCACAGAGCAGGGTGGGGGTGTCTGATGTAGGGTGTTAGAGCCAAGCAGCATAAGAAAAGTTTCCACCTGAAAAGGCATCCCGGTGTGAAGAATCAGATATGGAGCAGGGTGAAGGAGGTTCCTGTTGACAGACCTAGGGAGGCCTAGGAGGAATGGAAAATCACCAGGCGGGAAAACTGTATGGTGGGAAAGTATAGCCTGGGACACTGCCTGCCAACCCTAACCAGGACAAACAGATTCCCGGCTAAGATTGGGGTCTGGGGTCGGCCTATCTGGCATAACAGGATGCAGCTTTAACTTGGGCCTGACAAGATGAATCAAGATCAATAATGGTCAGCAGAAATGGCACCCAGCAACCAGCTCTAGCCAATCAGACTCTGGCACCCCAACCAGTTATCCTTTGAGGGTTTTTGTGCTTAAAAACCCTGCCCTAAGAACAACTGAGTGAGTCTTAACCTCCCTTGGTTGGCTCCCCAACCTCCCTAGGTTGGCTCCACTTTCCCTCTTACTCCCCGCTAATAAACCCTGCTCCCTAGCTCTAGTTTCCTGAGTGACTCCGACCTAATAGCTGTGTGGGGTGATGGCATCAGCAGCTGTCTGGTTTAAGGTATTAGATCCTAAACGTGATGAAAGGGGCATTCGTGCAAGAAGATGGTCCTGCACAGGGTGTTGGAACCCAAAAGGGGTGGGGAAGGCATCCTGGCTGAGGAGGGGATTGAGGTAGCAGTGATGGGAGATTGGTTCCCTATGGAGGGGTTGATCACATACGTAAATACGTTAAAGATGGTGGGACCACAGAAGGCAGTCACAAATATGGAAAAGAAAAAAAACTCAAGCAAACCCTGTAGCATTGAATTGAAATTGCACGCACTGGTGTGAACCTGTGGATATGTGAACCTATAGATATATAAGTAATACATAAGCTTGTGTTAGTGTGTGTGTGTGTGTGTGTGTGTACACTATGAGATCCTGAGATAAGTGATACTATGATACTGTGATAGCTGGGAGCCTACCCGGTGCTCATATCTGGGTTTCTAATACCATCCTCTACCTAAAGGAACCAAAGATCCTTGTTGAAATGGCTGATTCTAGGGGTGAAAAAGAGAAAGCCAAGATGGGCCTGAAACATGTTGTATCAGAAAGGAAGGAAATGCTAACTAACAAACAAAACAAAATGATGGGGACCTGTTGAACAGCACAGAATCAAGTTTCAAGAGATTTGAAAGGTTTTTTCTTGGCCACCGCTAGGACAATCTGAGTGTCAAAATAAATGATAATAGTTTCAGTTTATAGTAATAGTTTTGGCTTATAACTTGAATGTAATAAGAATCAATAATATGATATGTAATTAAATAATGCAAATAAATGAATATATTGAAAATTTAATGAAGAACAAGATATTTACATGATTTCCGTAGGGGACTCAAGAGTTGGAAAATTTTCGTTTAAGGTCAATAGTTATAAGCCTGGTAAGTAATGCATATGTTAAAGCTTTTGTTTTGGATCCTACGGAGAAGACCCATCCTG
This sequence comes from Phyllostomus hastatus, assembly GCF_019186645.2. NCBI lineage: Eukaryota > Metazoa > Chordata > Mammalia > Chiroptera > Phyllostomidae > Phyllostomus > Phyllostomus hastatus. The sequence goes on along the minus strand of NW_025333841.1, from coordinate 2,393,094 downwards.
TCTCTTGGGAAAGCAGTCGACCTCCTGGGGCACTGCTAAAGACCACAGCCTGGGGACAAGTGGAGGCATCCAGGCCTTTGTGTTCCAGGGAGAGACAGATGGCCACCTTCCCTGGAAACAGCTAACTGCCCAGGGCAAGAATGTTGCAGTTCTTTCACCTAATCCTCCCTGAACTTCAAAACCCCTCACCGCACCTTATTTATCCCGTTTAAAAAGTCTGGCCTGGAAGGAAAAGGGAAGATGGTTCTTTTGCGTGCAAACCCACCATCTTCCCAGATCGCCAGCCATCTGAATAAAGCGCCCATAAAGATTCAATCACTGTCATTGCTTATTGGGTTTGGCGGTGACAGGCAGCCGGAATGCCGGTGTCTTTTCTGGTTTCATATTTTGGCAACTCTGTTCCAGGAGAGACTTTGGGACTCTCTGGTAAGTCTGGGTATTTGGTGGGGAGTCCCATTGGCTGCCTGGGCCGAGAGGCCCTGGGGATTTGGATCCAGAGAATCCCAAGCAGTTGCCAAGTGATTTCACTTGGGGATTCCCCCTCTCATTCCTGGCACCTCTCATTTTTTATCATGTTTGATGGAATTGTTGTACTTTCTGGTTCGGGTTAAAATCTCAGGTCACAACTTAGCTCATCTGGTAAAGGTACCTTTCTGGGTTACAGAGCTAAGTCTGAAAAAATGACGTCCAATTTCATTGGGGTGCCCTTTGTTCAAAGGAGCTCCGTTTGGAAAAGGACATCTTCTGATGTGGTTCGGGTACCCTTTGTTTGGAGCTCTGTCTGGCAGAATGTGAGCAAAAGCCTCCGTTCCAGGAAACAGCCCATTGGGGCAAGTTCTGGCTAATTTGTCGACTTATAAACGGATAAATAGAGCAAATGTGGTTTTATTGTAAAATTGCTGGGCTTGTGTATTGTATAATTTAGACTCAGGAGAGCACTGGTCACTGAATGGGTCTTAGAATTACTGCCTTATACTGTAACTAGAGTTGTTTTATCAACAACCAGGGAAGTGGGACAAAATGCCTTACTTAGAAGTTTAATTTTTTTCAATTTACATGATAAAGATGCAGAATTAAAAGAAAACAAGTTCATGGCTCAGAGAAAAGGGAATTTGCATGTGAAAGACAGAAGCTCAGAGGAGAGGGACCAGGAAGATCTAGACAGTGAGACTGCTGTGAGCTGGTCAGAGTTCCCACAGCCCCAGGGGATCTACTTGGCTGAGGGAGCTGGGGAAAGTGCGCCTTAACTGGCATTGCCATCTGGAATGGGTCAGGGAAGCAAATGTGGTGGAGGAAAAGCCCCTACTGGGGCAGGGCAATATCCTTTGCAGAGACTTCCAGTGGGAGTAAGGCCAGAGGGCCAGCCTGCTGGATATTATTGGGCACATACTCGGTTTGTACATCAGATCTGGGAAAAGCTGGGAAAGCTCAAGCCCTTCTTATACAGATGATCCTACTAAAATGACTGATTTGGTTGCATCAGTTTTTGCCACCCATCATCCCAACTGGGCAGACAAACAAGGCTTATTAAATATCTTGCTTACGGGGGATGAGTGGAGGCTGGTGTTGGCTAAAGCAAATGAAGAGGCTCAGAGGTTACACCAAGAAAATCCAGATGGGGCTCTGGGCCCTCCCAGGGCAACACCTCTAACCGAGTCCAACTGGGACCCTAATGGGGATGGCCTTCCTCTCTTAGAGCGCTATAGGTGATGTCTCTTTGAGGGAATGAGAAAGGTGTCCCTGAGCAGAAAAGTCTGAGTGTGGTGCAGGTGGGGCAACAAAAGTCCTCAGAGGACCCCTCCCAACACCAGGAAATAGATAAGGAGATTCCTGCGGATGGCAAGTGACTGCTGCATTTGGATTCCAAACGTTGGGCTCATTCCTAAACCACTGTGTGAGGCTATGAAGGGACCAGAATATAGCCCTTTAGAGTGGACAAAGGAGTACACTCAGGCTTTTGAGTCCCTGAAGGTGCACCTGGCTTCTGCACCAGCCTTGGGGCTTCCAAACCTACTGCAGCCCTTTCAATGACATGTGTGTGAGAGACAGGGCGTTGCCCTAGGATTCCTCACCCAAATGCTTAGTGACATCTGCAGCCCATTGCATAATTGTCAAGGAAATTAGATCAGACTCTCCAGGGGTGGCAGCCTGCTTGAGAGTAGCAGCCACCTGTGAGCTCTTGTAGGAAGCTGAAAAAGGTTTCCTTGGAACAGGTTATACCAGTTATGTGCCCCAGCAAGTGTTGAGCCTGCTGGAGCAAAGGGGAAATATGTAGCTCACTGCTGGAAGAAGGGGCAGGCACCAAGCCATTCTTGTCAACAATCCCAATGTCTCCCTCAAAACTGTAAGTTAAACGCTGCCTCTCTTCTCCCAGAGTCTGACTCAGCTGTGCTAATCCATGACTGTGCTGAGATAACTGATGACGTGTATTCTAGCAAAATTGACTTATAGGACCATCATTTAGAAGAACCAGACTGGACTCTATACAGATGGAAGCAGTTATATGGACAAAGGAAGCAGAAAGGCTTGGTATGTAGTTGTGACTCTTCAAGGAGCAGTGGAAGCCAAGGCCTTGCTGCCAGGAACCTCTGCTCAGAAGACTGAACTGACTGCATTGACAAGGGTCCTGGAACTGTCACATAGAAAGAGTGAATGTGTGTATCGACTCAAGGTAAGCTCTCCTCATTTTGCATACACATGGTTTCATCTGGGGAGACAAAGAACTGTTAGCTTCCAAATAAAAAGGAGATTAAGCATGCAGCAGAAATTTAAAAATTATTAGAGGCTGTTCAGGTACCTTTACAGGTGGGCAGTGCATAACTGCCCCGGGCATCAGAAAGAGAACACTAAAGTGGCTGGAGGAAGCAATCTGGCTGAATGGGCAGCAAAAGAGGCTGCTAAAGGAATGTTTATAACTCCTTTAGTACCTGTTCTGGACCTGTCACAATTTGACCCTGAATATTTGACTGCAGACTTAGAGAAAGCTAAGGGCTGGGGTTTTGATGAAGAAAGTCCTGATAGTTGATGAAAAAAGAATAAGAAAGGAGCTATACCATTTTCTTGAACATTCAGTAGAGCCAGTCATGAAGCATTTGCATGAGGCCACACACTATGGAAGAGACTCATAACCACCTATATCAAACTGTGGCTCACAGGTCCTGGAATTTCTAAAGCCATAAGAAAAGCAATTGCTAGATGTGTTGTGTGCCAGAAGAACAGCCCAAGATGGATCCCCATCAAAGGAGAGAAAAAAGCAAGGCCAAGGACAGTACCCACTTGAGGACTGGCAAATAGACTTTACTCAGATGTCAAGGGTCTAAGAGTAGAAATATTTGTTAGTCTTTGTTGACACCTTTTTCAGGATGGATAGAAGGCTATCCCACTAGAATGGAGAAATCTATGGAGGAAGTGGAACTTAACTGGAGGAAATAATCCTTCACTTTGGCCTCCCTGGCGGCATCCAGAGTGATAATAGACCTGCTTTTATTTTAGAAATTACACAGAAGGTTAGTAAATTTTAGGAATTAAGTGGAGACTCCACATGGCATGGAGACCTCAGGCTTCTGGGAAGGCAGAGAAGATGAATCACACATTGATGAAAAAGATAGCCAAACTGTGTCAAGAAACTCATCTCCATTGGGATGAAGCCTTGCCTATTGCCCTGCTCAGGATACAAGTGACTCTTCAAAGTGGGAATCAGTTGAGTCCCTATGAAATTGTGTATGGGTGGCCATTTCAGGCCACAATTGGGATGGGAGATACATATATAGATCAAGAAATGAAGGTAAAGAAATATGTACAACATTTAAATCAGATCTTAGCTGTGATAAATGACCTTGCCTTTATTAGACACTTTTCGCCCACAGGTTTACTGCATTCCTTTGAGCCTGCAGATAAGGTGCTACTCAAGATTTGGGTGACAGCCTCTCCAGAGAGGCAACTACAATAAATGTGGACTGGACTTTGGGATGTACTTCTCACCACACCCCACCATGGTGAAGTTGGTGTAAATAAAACCTTGGGCTCATCACACCAGAGTAAAGAAAGCACTGGAGGAAGATCTCAAAGTCGTCTTTTGAAAACAATGACTTATATTCTTTTCTTTACCTCTTGTTTAACCTCTTGTTATAGACAACTTATTCCATTCAAACAAGATGAAAATATTTGGGTATATTTAGTAAAAATTTTTCTGAATATTTCTGACTTTTGCTTTGCAGGAGGAAATTATGTTGAAAATATTTTCACTTCGTGTCTTATAGATGTTTGTACTCCCTTGGAAAGCCTTAGAAATTATACTGTGTTTGAGCATATCATAAAGAAAATGACTTACTCTGATATTGATAATGGGGGGCAAGTGGTAACCATAAAGGACAGGGAAATGTTTTCATTGAGGGTCGCTGATGGAACCCCAGCTACAGAGTGTGCAAATTTGTCAACCACTAAAACTGTTCTGTGCTCTCAGCAGGTGTGAAGATGAATTGCACCACCACCACTGACATATCTTAAGCTTATGTTCATGTTAAATTTCCCACGGGATGGGTTCTGATATGTGGAATGACTGTCTATTCCTATGTTCCAACAAATAATTCTGGGGGACCATGCTCTCTGGGAAGACTGACAGTGTTTATGCCTCAGAAGCCCCACCTGACCCAAGTTCAACAGGATCTCTCCCTTACACCCGATTGTAACAGTGACTTACACCTTTTTAGCCCTTCTAAGTATGTGTCTTTAACCATATTTGTAATGCCAGCCATGGTAACCTATTTGAATGTAGAAATAAGCAGACTAGCCTTCGCTATGGCAAAAGCTTTGAATGCCACCTCACAAGCCATCAGTGCCATTAGTCAAGAACTAGGACAAGTCAGAGAAGCAGTATTGGAGAATCGTGCAGCTGTAGACTACCTTCTTTTAAGGTATAACCATAGATGTGAAGAATTTAAAGGACTCTGCTGTTTTAACCCAACTGATAGTTTACAGCTCATAGAACATAAAGTAAGGCAAGTAAATGATGTGGTATCCAATATAAAACATAGAGAGGGATTCTTTGGTATTGACTTATCTAAACTAACCTCCTGGATGCCTAGTGTACCTGGTCTTTGAGAGGCATTTATTGTTTTTATCCTTGTCATTTCCTTCAGTATCATAGCTTGTTGTTGCACACAGTGTGCCCCCTTATGTGGGTCTGCCATGAGGTGTGTCTCTAAACCCCCACCAGACAGTCCAATGCCAAGTTACATGCCCAACAACAAAGTGAATACTTCCGCATGAAGCTGACCTCATAGAAATGAGATAGTTTAATACTAGCGGTGGGAATGATAGAGGACTTAAGAGTTGGAAAAGTTTCATTTAAGGTAAAAAGTTATAAGCTTAGCAAGTAATGTATATGTTAAAGCTTTTGTTTCAGAAACTATACATAGATAAGGCCCATCCTGGCTCCTAGGGAAACAGCTGACCTCCTGGGGCACTGCTAAAGATTACCGCCTGGGGACCAGTGGAGGCATCCAGGCCATTGTGTTCCAGGGAGAGACAGAGGACCACCTGTCCCTGGGAACAGCTAACTGCCCAGGACAAGAATGTTGCAGTTTCTGAATCTCAAAGCCCTCACCGCACCTTGTTTATCCTCTCCCGCCCCCTTATAAAAGGTCTGGCCTAAAAAGAGAAGTTAAGATGGTCTGTTAGGGTATAAACCCACCATCTTCTCAGATCACTGGCCATCTGAATAAAGTGCCCATAAAGTTTCAATCACTGTTATTGCTTATTGGGTTTGGTAGTGACAGGCAACCTGAACACTGGTATCTGTTCCGGTTTCAGTTTCTGCTATGGTCTGAATATTTGTGTTCCCCAAAATTCATGTGTTGAAATCCTAATGCCCGGTGTGTTGACAGTTGATGATTAGGTCATGAGGGCAAAACCTTCATAAATGTGATCGGTACCCTTATAAAGCAGACCTGAGGGAGATCCCTCGTCCATTTTACTATATAAGGATACAACAAGAAGTCTGAAAATTAGAAGAGGGCCCTCACCCAACCATGCTAACACTATGACCTTGGATTTCCAGCCTCCAGAACTGTGAGAAATAAATTTCTGTTTATAAGCTACCCGGTCTCCAGCATTTTGTTATAGCAACTCAAATGGACTAAGACAGCTTCAAAGTATCTTTCCACAAAATACTTAAGAGTTACAAAGGACAAAAGAGTAACTTTACATTGGGGAAGCCTGGAAGACTTAAGACTTAAGGTATCTTAATTAAGTGATCAAAGATAACAATACCAGGCTGGCGGGTCAAGATGGAGGTGTATGTACACATGACTCACCTCCTTGCACAATCACATCAAAATTACAACTAAACTATAGACAAACCATCACTCAGAACTGTCAGAAATTGAGATGAATAGAAATTCAACAACTATGGAACTAAAGAAACCACATCAATCCGGACTGGTAGGAGATGAGGAGACATAGAATGGGCAAGTCCCACACCCTCATGTGTTGGATAAAAATCAGGAGGGATATCTTGGGAGCAAGGAGTGCCAGCCCCACACTAGGCACCCCAGACCAGTGTTCCAGAGCCAGGAAGATAAGTCCCTACAACCTCTGCTATAAAAACCAGCAGGATTAGAGTCAGTGAATAAAACTACAGGACTCCCTGGCAGTTCATCTGAAAGGACCTGTGCCAAACTTACTCAGACTCATTCCCTCTGAGCTCCAGTGCCAGGATAGCAGCTTGAAAGGAACCAGTGGCTTACAGGAAAGAACTAAAGGTTCTGGCATCATAGTGAGAGCTGCAGGACAGTTTTCTCCCAGACAGAAAGGAGGATAGAGGCCATTGTGCTTTTTCTGAGCCTTCCCCTCACACAGCTGCAGAACTGGCAGACAGGTGCCATATCTGAGACTCCATCAACTGGCTAACACTGTTTGCCCTGCCCTGGTGTTTACCTCAGGCTCAGCCCTGTACCTCTGGCTAAGCAGCCCCAATACTGGCATTAACAGCGGCCAGCTTTGGATCACAGTTTGCCCTCCCCCAGGGACCTCTAAGCCCAGCACGAGTAGCAGACATCTGCAGAATGCTTTGCAGCTCATGTTGGGTGGCCCCAGGGGAGAACGCAGGTGGTGACTGACCCTGACCTGCACAACCCAGGAAACCCCAGGGCCAGTGCACCCAGTGGATAGCTGCAAACCACAGTGGAGCACCACTACTCTGTCCCTGCACAGACAATGCTCCGAGGAAGGCAGAGGTTGGTGATCAGTGGTCACAGTCAGTCCTTGCAGCTGATTGGCCTTGGTAAATCCCTCACATAGATCTGCCAACAGCAATCAAGTCTCATCTACAAGATAAGGGTATACTCAGTTCACACAAAGGGTGCACCTCAAGTATCCAGCTTGGGTGATAGGGGAGGCTGTACCACTGGACCCCATAGGACACCTACTACATTAGGCCACACTACCAAGACTGAGAGTCACAGCAGCTCTACCTAATACATAAGAACAAACATAGGGAGGCTGCCAAAATGAGGAGATAAAGCAACATGGCTCAAATGAAAGATCAAAACTCCAGAAAAAAACTAAAGAAAAGGGAGATGAGCAACGTATCAGATGTAGAATTCAAAACACTGGTTACAGGGATGCTCTAGAAACTTAGTGAGGACCTCAACAACATAAAAATGAGCCAGGAAGAAATAAAAGATATACTAACAGAAATGAATAATTTACAGAGAACCAACAGTAGAGCAGATGAAGCTGGGAATCAAATCAATGATATGGAACATAAAGAAACAAAAAACACCCAATCAGAAAAAGAAGAAGAAAAAAGAATCCAAAAGAAAAGAAAAAAAAAAGCTGAGGATAGTGTAAGGAGTCTCTGGGACAACACCAAGCGAACCAACATTTACATCATGGGGGTGCCAGAAGGAGAAGAGAAAGAGCAAGAAATTGGAAATCTATTTGAAAAAATAATGGGAAAAACTTCCCTAATTTGGTGAAGGAAATAGATATGCAAGTCCAGGAAGCACAGAGAGTCCCAAACAAGATGGACCCAAAGAGGACCACACCAAGACATATCATAATTAAAATGCCAAAGGTAAAGACACAGGGATAATCTTAGAAGTAGCAAGAAAAAAGTACAGAGTTACCTACAAAAGAGTTCCCATAAGACTGTGAGCTGATTTCTCAAAAGAAACTTTGCAGGCTAGAAAGGACTGGCAAGAAGTATTCAAAGTCATGGAAAACAGGGACCTATAGCTAAGATTGCTCTACCCAGCAAAGCTATCATTTAGAATGGAAGGGCAGATAAAGAGCTTCCCAGACAAGAATAAACTAAAGGAGTTTATCATCACTAAATCATTATAGGAAGTGTTAAAAGGATTTATTTAAGAAAAAGAAGATCAAATGTATAAACAATAAAATATCAATAAATACATATCTATAACAATTGAATCTAAAAACAAACTAAGCAAACAAGAAGAGCAGAGACAGAATCATGGACACAAGGAGTATTGTTATGGTTGCCAGATGGGAGGGGGTGTGGGGGAGTGGGTGAAGAGATGAGGGGATTAAGAAGCACAAATAGGCAGTTACAGAATAGCCATGGGGGGTGTAAAGTACAGTATAGGAAATGGAGTAGCCAAAGAAATTATACACATGACCCATGGACATGAACAAAGGTGGGGGAATTGTCTTACGGGAGTAGGGGGTACTGGGTGTGGGGGCAGGGGAGGAAAAATCAGGACAAACTGCACAATTAATGAAATAGTTTTTTTTTAAAAGATAACATACTAGTAATGGACTAAATAGAAATTGAGTACTACCTGATATGCTGCACTAAGATGAGCACAGCATAACCTAGTGATATTCTTGCCAAGAGCCATAAACTGAACCTTACCATGAGAAACCATCAGAAAATCCAAATAGAGAGACATTCTGTATAATAACCAGCCCGTAATATTGAAAAGCGTAAAAGGCCATAAAAGTCAAAAGACCAAGAAGTTGCCTCAGACTAAAGGAAACTGATGAAACATACAACTTAATGTAACACATATTCTGAAGTGGATCCTTTCAGTATAAGGACATTCAGCAGTGGATAATTTGGCATTTTGAATAAAGTCTAAGGATTATATGGTTATCATATACCAAAGTTAATTTCTTAATTCTGTTATTGTATTGTGGCTATGTAGAATATACTTAATTATAGGAAATACACACTAAAGTATTCAGGGGGGTGGGAAATTATGTCAACTATTTACTCTCAAATGATTGAGGTAAAAAATGTTCTTTGTACTTTATTTGCAACTTTCTATTGTTTTAATAGAAACACATACCACACACACACAAGGTCTGTTTGGAAAAAGTCTAGCCATTGTTAATATAATGAGAAAGGTTTGCACAACATTGATGTAACCTGGCAGCCAAAGAGAGTGGACTGGAATGTGCATGCGTGAACAAGGACAACTTCACTGTACTAGTCAGTGGGGGCAGTAGACGCCATTGAGTGAGCATGTATCCTGTGGGCCATGGCATTCAAAGTGACTGAGCAAGTAGAGCAATGGATCTGCACCAGATTTTGCATTAAACTTGAACATTCCTCCATGGAAAGTATTCAGATGATTCAGAAGGCCACAGCTATGGACAGCTGGTGATTGGCAGCTTCATCACAACAACATGCCCTCTCATGCATCACATCTTCTATAGAATTTTTTGGCAAAACATCAAATCACCCAGGTGATTCAGTCCCCCTACAGCCCAGATATGGCACCCTGTGACTTCTGCCTTTTCCCAAAATGAAAATCACCTTTGAAAGGGAAGAGATTTCAGAGCATTAATGAGATGCAGGAAAATACGACGGGGCTGCTGATGGCAAATAAATACAGGGGGAGAACTGTGTGAGGCCCCAAGGTGCCTACTTTGAAGGGGACTAAGGCATCATTATGTCCTATGTACACTGATTCATGTATCTTATATGTTCTTCAATAAATGTCTCTATTTTTCATATTACATAGCTGGATACCTTCTGGACAGATAAATATATATATCATACCAAGGCTATGGAATGGTTATACTGCATAACTGATTCTGTTTGCCCCAGAGAAGTATTTTGAAGTATTTGAGAGAGTAGAAATATTGACTTACTTCTTAAAAACAAAGGGATTTATGAGATCTCTTTCTGAAAAAAAAACAAACAAACCTGGATTTATTTAAAATTATTAAAAAGTTACACACCCAGCAAGCTCTCATTGCAGGATTATGTTTGTTTGAACATTTGGGAGGGAGTGTAATTAGCATTTACAATCTGAATAAGAAGAGCAAGAGAAAGAAAGAAAGACGAAGGGGTCATGCTGCGAGAGCTGAAAAAAAGCCATTGCCTTAGGAGAATGCAGTGATGTTAATGGCAAAACTAGATAGAAAGGAAAGAGAAAATGAGATATATCCAAGACCAAGTGCTATTAAAGTTGAGAATGGGAAAGAGGGGGGACATTTTGGTTGCTACTAGACTACAGACTATAATTAGAGATGGAAGAAATTTAACGAAATACATGAGGAAAGAGCTCAAGAGAGAAAATGGGAATGACTCTGAGTGGGAGTCCAGATCCAGAAGAGTATTGAGAAGTGCTTTAGGAAAGCATCAGGTAAGGAGTCAAACAGATGAGCACTTTGAGAGGGTAACTTCCTTGATGAACAGGTAAGCCTAACAAAGGTGATCACATAAGACCTGGGAAAATGTAATTATGTAAGTTTACATAGAGTTTGGACAGACTTGATATAGAAAGTTTCAGTTTCTAGGTTTCAGTTTCAGTTGGCTAGGTGGGTTTCAAAAGTGACACCATTACTGCAAGTGGGAGAGAAGACACATCCTGGCCCATAAGGAAACATACCTGGAAAATGTATGTAGTTGTGCCTTCATAAGAAGTTATAAGGGCAATTAAACATACAAAAGAGAAATGACGTAGGACCACTATGGAGCCAGCCCATGTTTTGTTTAGATGTCGGCTGATTGAAAAGACATCTCTAGGGTGGAACTGCCAGTAGCAACTGACATGTTTTAGTCACGGGTGGGAGTATAAGCCATGGGATAGTTGATGGGAAAGCAAGGAAGAATCAACCCTGTGACACTTATAGACTCTAAGAAGTGCTAACTGGGCCACACGTATCCATCCATGAACAAGTGCTCATAGCAGGAGGTGCTCCGACTTTTTGTTACAGTCACAGTTACATTCCTACCACCAGAATCTGTGTCACCAAAAGCACATGCAACAACAGTTCCAGAAAAGTTGGTTCCCTGGAGAAAAATAAGGGTACTGTTATTTCAAGAAGAAAAAATTGGGTAATAAAAACAACAAATAGGGACCATAACCAGACTTGGGAGATTTTAACAGATATCACACAATCTCTGACAAAAATTCTATCAAGATCCAATTTACAATGGACTGACTGTCCCTACTCCCTTTGTAGGGACAAATGTTAAGGAAATAAAATTAAAAACAACAGTGTTTGTTCTTATGCCTGTACCAGGCTGTTTTGATTATAGTGACCTTATAACATAGTTTGATATCAGGTATGTGACCCCTCCTACTTTGTCCTTCTTTCTCAAAATTGCTACAGCTGTTCAGCGTCATTTGTGGTTCCATATACATTTTTGAAATGTTCTATATCTGTGAAATATGTCAGTGGTATTTTAATAGGGACCACCTTGAATCTATAAATTGCTTTGGGTCGTATGGACATTTTGATGATGCTAATTCTTCCAATCCATGAACAACGCACATGCTTCCATTTATTTGTGTCTTCCTTTATTTCTTTCTTCAGTGTTGTGTAGTTTTCTAAGTGCAGGTCTTTTACCTCTTTGGTTAGGTTTATTCCTAGGAAAACAGTATGGAATTTCCTCAAAAAACTAAAAATGGAACTGCCTTTTGACCCAGCAATTCCACTGTTGGGATCATACCCTAAGAATCCCAAAACACCAGTTCAAAAGAACCTAGGCACCCCAATGTTCATAGCAGCACCACTTATGATAGCCAAGTGCTAGAAGCAGCCTAAGTGCCCATCTGTAAATTAGTGGATCAAAAAACTATGGTATACTTACACGATGGAATACCATGCAACAGAAAAAAAAGAAGGAGCTCCTTTGCTTTGTGGCAGCATGGATGGTACTGGAGAGCATTATGGTAAATGAAATAAGCCAGGTGGTAAAAGACGAATACCATATGATCTCACCTATAAGTGGAACCTAATCAACAAAACAAACAAGTGAGCAAAATATAACCAGAGATATTGAAATAAAGAGCAAACGGACAGTAACCAGAGTGGAGGGGGCAGGGGGTAATGGGGGAAAGAAGGGGAAGGGTCATCAAAGAACATTTATAAAGGGCCCATGGACAAATCCAAAAGAGGGGTAGGACTGAGGGTGGGAGGTAGGTGGGTGGGCCAGGGTAAAGTGGTGGTGGGAAAATGGGGACAACTGTTTTTGAACAACAATAAAAATAAATAAATTTTAAAAATCTTCCAACCCAGAAATCCCCTCCACAAAGGTAGAAGAGGAAAAATACTATTTTATTATTGAATAAGCACTATGCCAGAATATGATAGGCATCACAGACTAGACTGCAATCTGCTAAAAAAAAATTGTAGACAGAAAAGAAATCTCACCTTTTCCTATACCCAAGGAGATACAGCCCATTACATACATGTTCTCAAGAAAAACAATAACTAGTCCTCAGGTAAGAGGATGTGACAGCATTTTGTCACACATAGTTCACCTAAAATTCATTTATTAATTGGGGGTCATCTGTGTTAGCTACTTGGCCTTATCCAAAGGAAAAATACACTTCTCATACCTGTACAACAAGAGTTACTTTTGCAACTTGGAGAGAGGCACCAAGGAAACTCAGGTTCCTTCTGTCCTACAGAAATTGGGAGTCAGACACATGCCATCTTTCTTGATCTTCACCTTTTAAAAGGTGGGTCCCAGGACCTTGAGAAAAAGGGTGGTAAAGCTGGCAAGGGTATTTTTTAGCTTTTAATAAGATTTGCATATATTTCAAAGAAACAGAGAAAGAACTTCCAAGTTTTCTCAAGCAAATCATCTAACAAAAGGGAAGGGTTGTCTCTTCCCTTATTTTTGAACGATGAGAATTAAACCTCATATTTTTAATTTGTATTTACCCTTACTCAAGGGAATAGAGAAAAATCAAATTTTGTGTTGTGTAGAATATAGTTCCATAAAAGAGAAACAATCTAAGAAATCACAGGAAATTCACCCCTGTGAAACAGTCACTGGAGGAATTACAAAAAAGTTTAGCAAATCTCCAATTCATGTTGTGAATAAGAATTGAGTAGGCATTGTATGAATATAGGATCATTTACTGAATATAGTATAGTGATTTACATTTATTCCTGTATGGATTGTCCCCTTCCTTGTATCCATCTAAACATGTAATAGTAACAATAGTTAGCTAACTAGTTAAATAATGTTTATTGATAATATAGACTCAGTGAATCCGCTCAATCATCTCATGAAGTATGTGCTATTATTGCAATAGGTTGGTGGTTCAGAGAATAGACTGTGGAGCTAGAACACCTGGAATTGAATGCTATGGCTTTACCACTTATTAGCTGCGTGAGCCTGGGAAAGTTCTTTCTCCTCTCAGTGTCTCAGTTTACTCTTCTATAACGTGAGGACATATCACATTGGTAGTGGTGAGAATGAATGAATAGAACAAAGCACCTAAAACAATACCTGGTATGTAAAGTATATGCCATGTACATGATACCAGCTATTACAGATGAGGAAACCAAAGCAGCTCGGTTCTGTGTCTCTGGGCCTCTGTGGGGGTTCATTGAAGTTGAGGAGTAACCTAGGGAAGGCGACCCACCCAGAGACATTGTTTCTAAGGTGATTCTTTTCCTAGCTTTTGTTTCTCAAAAATCTAAATCCATTGGAGAGACTTTTACTAAATAGCCAGCAAAGAGAGGGAGGTTGGATTTGGGGAATGGGGTGAGGAGTGGGATAGAGCTATAGTAAGAGATGGCTTGGAATTGGGAGATGGGCCGAAGGCTAGTTATTAAAAGTGGGGAATTACACTCTGATCCCTGGTATCTCCCTGGGGGGGCGGTTGGCAGACCTCAGAGAGGAATGGATGCCCAAGTGGGAGTGACTCCCTGTAGCCACAGTGGGCTAAATGATCAGAGAATCCTTTCCAGTTCCTTGATAGAAGACCTCAGGACCTCTGATTGATATGGGCCTCAAGAATAACTGAAATGGATTTCTCTTCCTAGCTGGCAAGACAGAGCATCTAAAATAAACATATAGTAATTGAACTAAATGAAGGATGTGGTATATCTTCCACAACTGGGCTTTTGTACTGAAATGTAAACTTGCCCTCTAAGGAGAACCTCTCCTTGGATTTCAGAGAATGCCTGCCCATCTCTATCAGAGCCCACCTCATTACATACCACTCGTAGAATTGGAGAAGGTTCATTTGGAGACCATGGCTGTGATTGTTAATGAGCTGTATGCAGAGATGAATGTAGCCTCTTAGAAGTTACTGCTACTTCTATATATGAGAGTTGGCTGAGATAGCATTGAGTTTGACAAAGTAGCACAGAGTGTGTTTGACCTGCCTTGGCAAGGTGCTTTTCAGTAAGGATCCTCGAGAAGAGGAGAGGCTGAATGCATTCAGACTAGATTTTGCTGATGATGATTAACTTCTCTATGATTTTCAGGAGAATATATAGAAAGGGGGAAGGTATGACTGCTCATGTTTAAGGCCCTGTATTAGATTTTAAGTGTCTTGAAACTAAAATCAGAAACAAAACGAAAACATCCTATTGCCAGGGGTGTCCAACTTTTTGGAGCCTCTGGGCCACACATTAAACACACAAACACTAATGAACACTGATGAGCAAAAAAGAAAAGTTTTAAGTAAATTAAAGACTTTGGGTTGGGCCACATTCATAGCCATCCTGGGCCACATGCAGCCAGCGGGCTGTGGGTTGGGCACCTCTGTTCCTGAGAGGAAAGAGAATACAGTAGCAGATGTTGGCAGGTCCCTGGGTATAAAAGATCCCTAACTGTCCCTAGCTTGGACATGCTGCTTAAGACATAGATTATCTTATTTAGACAGAATACTTTGTGTATGGGAATGATAACCTACTCAAACTTGAGGAGATCTGTAGCAATATAAATTTTACTTAGGGAGAGGGGCCTTTTGGATATTGCTCAGGGTAGACAGAAAAGATGCTATAGTAATAGAAGGCATCTGAGGCCAAGAAACTGCAGAACCTGATGGTATACCTGAAGGTGCTTGGGCTCTCAAAGCATACAAGTAACTTTGGCTGAATCTTTGTGAGCTTAGAAGAGGTTTTCTTTCTTGCTGTAAACCAAAGTGCATACTACATAAGCCTCTTTCATACACATCAGGGAGCTGGAGAGAAAGTCATCTGCATTTACACAGATGCTAGAACTTCTGTAACAGAGAAGACTGCCCAGGAAATTTAGACTCAGATGCCATTTAGCACAGATTTTGGCAGGAGAAGAAGTTCTGACAGCCACTTTGCAGACTTTTGGGAAGCCAGGTGGTAGTACACTTGTATTCTCTAAGCACAAGTTGCAGAGTGAAACAGAACTTGATTCTTCACCAGATGGACGCTTTCTTGAATCTGCCTCAAGATGACAGCCCAGGGCACTGACAGAGAAACTGTGATTAATGGCACTACTGTGCCATTAAGATTTTAGAAAAATGAAAACACCCATCTTTTGGCCTTGCTTTTAGAGAGCCACAGATATTAAGAAGACAAGTGTTGGGGAAATTCAGAATACCTGCGAAGTGCACACTAGCTCCACACTGGTATAGCTTCAGCCAGCCCCTATTTATTTCCTCTATTGGGTCAGACGACTGAGACCAAGTACTGGAGGAGAAAGAGGCATGAATAGTTACCAGATGTTGGGTAGGTGAATGAATGACTGAATAAAAAATCAGCTATCCTCCTGCTCTCTAACCTAATGTTAGACAAAATGAGCAGGAGATGATATTCAACATTTTGTTCTCAGTATCTAGGGGACACTTACGTACATCATAGGGGAGCTGAAAAATATAAAGAACAAAGATTAATCTGAAATGTCACCAGAGAAAAGAGACAGATTAACTAAAACAAAATGACTATTATCAGGCTGATTTATCACATCAGCCAAAATGGATGCCAGAAGACACACACAATAAAAAAGTGAGAAAAATCAATAAAGACTAGGTCTCTGAAAAGACTAATAAAAATTTAAAAACTAGTAAAATAGAGCAAGAAAAATAAAGGGAAGAAGGCAAAAAATGAACAAGGGAAAATTGACATAATTACAGAAATTTTAAAAATCACAATAGCATTAATAGCACTTTGGCTGAATTTTTAAATTATTAATTAAAATATGTTTAAGTAAATACATATCAATATATCCACAATCCCTTAAATTACACTGGCAGTCAATTCCTACCTCCACCCCAGTTAAAAAAATAAAATGCCAATGCCAGGAAGTTTTACAGGCAAATTTCATCAAACTTTCAAGCAATGGATAGTTCCTGTATAATTCAAATTATTTCCAGGAATAAAATAGAAAAAGCTATTAAATACATTTTATGAAACTAGTATATATAACCTTTGTACCAAACAAGAAAAGATCAGTACAAAAATAAGCATATAGCATAGAAGTAAAAATCCTAAGTATATCATTAAATTTAATATAGCTGTGTGTGTGCATGCACACGCATGAGTGTACATAAACTCAATGATCAAGGACATTTTATCTTAGGAATACAAGGATGCATCAATATCAGAAGATCCATGTTATTTATCATATTGATAGTTACAAAAGAAAACACTATCAATGGAGGGCAAAAATTTTTTGATGAGTTACCGGCAATCTTTATGACTGAAATTATGAACAAACTAGAACTAGATGAATACTTTCTCAATCTGATAGATAACATCTATGTAAAAAACCTATAACAAAACATGTAATGATAAAACATTAAAATCATGTCTATTACATTCAGAAAAAAACAAATATTATTGCTATCACTCCTACAATTTAACACTGTACTGTAAATTCTAAGTGAAACACAATAAGAAAAAGAAGATATACTAAAATTGAAAAAAAGACAAAACTGTCATTGTTTGCTCATGAGATATCATAGAAAATTGCAGAAGAGAGAAATGGAATGTCCAAGAATAAACAAAAGATGGGATGCTCAATCTCACTAGTAATCTGAAGAAAAACAAAACATAATATAAGAATCATCTATCCGATTTTGAAAAAATATATAAACCTCTTAAATGTTTGTGAGAATGTGTGTAGAAGTAGAATTGTAAATAAGACCAAATTGGCAGCTGACCAATGCTAAATATTTACCTTTTCTATAGAGGCAACTACTGACAGATGAATTAAAATTAAATATTAGATGGATTTAAGTACTAGATGGATTTAATTCCTTGGATTAGAAAAAAGGAAAACTGGACTGTGGAGAAATACAAAGAGGAGATCAGCTCTATCTACAATATTTTTATTTTGTTAAAAACAACATCTGAACCAAATGCTTACATTTATTAATTCCTGGTGGTAAATATATGAGTGTCAATATTAGCATCTTAGGTTTTTCAGTTTTCTGTATATTTAAACTTTACACACACATATACACACAGACTGTGGTAAATGTGATTCACATTGAATTTTCTGGACCTTTTGAATAGAATGTACAAAATAGGATTTAGACTGGGAATCTAGTTCTAGGCTAAGGTTGAGTTGAGGTACACAACAATAAAGGAATAAAGAAATGGAGAGAGTGAGAGAGCTGGAGAGAATGTCTCAGCTGGGGTAGAGAGTGGTGAGGTGACTGACAGCAGAGGCATAGGAGGTACAATGGACATTAAGCAAGGTCCATGTAATACCTGAGAATAACAACAAAATTGAATAATAAGGAGAGTCATAAAATCATGAATGAATCTGTCTTTTATCTAATAGGCTACTAGGGGTAAAACATCATTTCTGAAGTAAGAGGTGACACATGTCATCCCTTACACAAAATCCCTGATGGGGGTTCTGAGCTGATATGACTCAGGTTATCCCCCTCCTACTTGCCTCAAAAACAAAGTCAGAGCACAGTAGGCACTTTCCCTCCATAATTTCTCCATCTCCTTGACACCCTCCCATGGAAAAGAATCAAAGGCAGGTCCTTCTATACTATCTGCCACTTTTCTATCCAAATAATCACAGAATTTAGCAGTTTGGAGACATTTTTCACAGACACTAGTCACTGTATCAGATTGTTCATCTATAGGGTGGCATTTTCAATAAGGGCACATTTCTTCCTGCCTAAAAAGTATCATGAAGAATAACTTTGCTATGACCTGGGGTAAATTCATTGCTGTCTATCATATTTCTTCAGTGAAAAGGAAACGAAAGAAGCAAAGATTCTGCATCCTCAGCACAGGCAAATACCATATCATTTCTACTGAATGCTTTCAACAATTCTGGTTGTGGGGTTTTTTTTCTTTTTTTTTAAATAAAAAGAAAATCGATGGGGGGAAAGGTTCTTTAAAATGTATGATTCAAAGGAAATGATATTCCACATAGTATTATTTCTTATTGCTGCCCTCTGGGAAGTTGAAAAATAATTAAAGATTAATTTAAAAATTATCTATAGCTCCACGTAGAAAAGAAAATAACATTTTTTCCACCTGAAATTTAGAATAGTTACCACAGGTTTTCAATAAAGCACTGAATCAGGATTTAGGGCACTGGGAGTGTGGGTTCAACTCAGAGTGTAGATCCAACTCTACCAAGATTTTGCTGGTGGTCCAAAATGGGGAAATGGCATTCCTGTTTTCATTTGAACTGTGAAAGTAGAATGATAATTAGCTACTACTAAATTCATTATAAACTTTCAAATACTGCTTGAAAAATACAAGAAAACCCGAAAGACAGGGGCTTCTTTGATTGGGTCTTCATTTCATGCAGTTGTCATGCTGCACCAAACTACACAAAATGCCTGCCTCCCAGAGAGGCCCTGCAAGGCATTGGAAGAGGACCAGGGTTTTGCCAGAGAGCAACTACAGCCTGCCCCCAGAAGGTTGTGGATCTCCCCAAGCAATGGAAGGGGACAGAAAGTGCATCCCTCTTCGCACGCACTCAAGCAGGAGAATCTTCAAGAAGCCGGCTCCCTAGAACTTCCTATGTGACCTTTGTCCCCGAAGGACTAAGAGGATCTGGGACATTACCCCAAGCGCTTGCGGCCGAGATCTTATGTCCCGCCCCCTCTCTAAAGCTGTTGTCTAGGACGCTCTTTTGTGACGTCACCCGAAGCCACGCCCTGTTTCCCAGGAGACGCTCCGGACTGCTCGCAGCAGTCTCGCGGCCCAGTCCCAGAGTCCTTGGCTGTCCTAGAGCCAGTCGCCTGCCTTTAGAACTGCCCCCTACCCCTCTGGGCATCTGAGAATGGAGAGAGAGGACAGCCTCATAAGTGATGCCGGAGAGGCCGGCCTTCCAGAGGGTGGACGCTGCAGGAAGCTGGTCTCCCGCCCAGCCAAGTGGGAAGGCCTGTTGTCCTTGGGAAGCGGAGACTGCCTCCAGACCCTAGCTCCGGAAGTCAATGGTGGTGCCAAGAAAGTCCTCGCCCGGAACGTGAGCGGATCCGTCAAGTGGTACAATGTGAAGCATGGGTATGGTTTCATCAACAGGCACGACACGCAGGAAGAAGTGTTTGTTCACCACTCGGCCATTGCCCGGAGCGGCTCTCGCAAGTTCCATCGGGGTGTGGATGCTGGGGAGGCTGTCGAATTCGACGTGGTGCAGGGCAGGCGGGGCACCGAGGCCGCCAACGTGACCGGGCCAGGTGGCGCCCCGGTGAAGGGCAGCCGCTTCAGCCCTGGCTTCTGCATCCGCCATGATAAGGTGCAGCCTCGCCACGATGCGGGGCATGCCGAAGAGGACATCGACAGCGACGATGGCAGAGAAGGCTTTGCCGCAGCCCAGGGCCAGAAGCACCACCAGCCCCGCC
This sequence comes from Phyllostomus hastatus, assembly GCF_019186645.2. Taxonomy (NCBI): domain Eukaryota; kingdom Metazoa; phylum Chordata; class Mammalia; order Chiroptera; family Phyllostomidae; genus Phyllostomus; species Phyllostomus hastatus. The sequence goes on along the minus strand of NW_025333841.1, from coordinate 2,373,064 downwards.
GCCGGCCCCGCTACCCCCATGCCCAGCGACAGCGGTGCTTCCCATCCTTCCAAAGGATCCCGGCTGCCACCCGCCACTCTGCCACCTTCACTGCGCCCGCCGCAGCTGCAGGGCCTGTGGGCACTCCAGCACGCCGGGGGCATGGGCCCAGCTACCGGCTGAGCCGCCCTAGGGGCCGAGGCACTGCCCCTGGTCCGAAGTCCTCACCCAACCTTGCCCAGAAGTTGGAGGCAGAAAAGGAGAGCAGGATCGATACCGTTGGCCTGCAGCAGGGGTCCCGGCCACACTACACATGCCACTGCCCCAACAACCCGTGTGCTTGCTATCGCCAGCAGCAGCTGCCTGGCAAACAAGGCCAGACACCCGAAGGAGGAGAGGGTGAGATTGGGAAGGGCCCTGCTGGGAAACCCGCTTGCGTTGCCAAGAAAACCAGCACCTCTGAGGAGGAAGCTGCAGTTGCAAAAGCCTCCTCTGCTGCTCAGGCCCAGTAACAGCCCTGCTGCCTCCCAGGGACTCCCTGGTCTGGGCTGCAGGTGATGTCCCCTCCAGGAGATGGTGCCCTTTGGTGTCATGTTGTTCAAATATCCATATTGTTAGATTTGTGCCCTGAGAAAAATGCATGCCCCTCCCCCAAGGTCTGAGGATAAACGACAAGATCTGTATATTTCTAAACAACTCTCTCTTACCATCTGCCTTAGTGGTTTATACACACATAGGCACACAAGCCTCTGATTTCATTTTTTTAAATTATCTGACCAGGATCACAGCTATGATTCCACATTCCCAGGTGAATGAGGTGCAGCAGTTTAAAGATACTGTGTCTAATAAAACAAAGATTATCTGATATTGAAGATTATCTAACATTCTGTGGTATTCACGTGAGTGGTCATTTCCTCAATAAATCATTTCATCTTGCTTTTATCTGTTATCACTGTTGTCTGATTTTTTTTAAAGCCTGCCAGTACAAAATTGTGCTGAGACAGTCCTTTCAGTCCTTTCATCATTCAGAACCAGTTCCAGCAAATATACTGAAGACTAATTCTTGGCTTAGGGATTGCACTTCTCAGAATATTGTAAAGGATGAGAATATACGGAGAGGTAAGAAATGTCCCTATCATTTCCTTTTTCACCCCCCCTACCCCCGCCCCCACAGAATTGGCCTCCTCTGGAAATAGTTTCTTTCAGTGGTTTTGATCTAATACCACTTAGGTATCTAGAAGAAAGTGGACATGAGGGGTAAAGGGTGGGGGAAATGGGTATATCTTGGTCCAAAGGTACAAACTTCCAGTTAGGAGATGAATAAGTTCTGGGGACCTAATCTACAGCATGCTGATTTAGGTAAGGATACTCTTTAATATACTTGAAAGTTACTATAAGAACACAGAGGACTCATGGGTACAGACATTGGGGGAATTGACAGTGGGAGTGGGGGGAACAGGGCAGAGAAGAGCAATGGGGGAAAAGGCAGGACAACTGTACCTGAACCTCAATAAAATAAATATTTTAAGAGCAAAAAAAAAAAGTACAGCTTCAGTGCTCTCAACATGGCAACAGCAACAAAATGGTAATTATGTCAAGGGTAGGATGTGTTAATTATCCTCATCCTGGTAAACATCACATGATAAATACATGTATGAAATCATCACATCATGCATCTTGAATTTACAAAATGTTATATGTCAATTATATCTCAATAAAGCTGGGGAAAAAGCTGAGGAGAAAAATGGGCATGGAAGCAGGTACAATTACTGTTGGATGTGCCTCCGGAGCTAAAAAGAAACATCTAGTCCATAGTTTCCATCTGGGCTTCCTGGCTGAGTCCATCCAGGGGGGCCTGTGGAGGATTCCCAGAAGGCTGCACAAGCGAGGTTTAGCCCAGCTCTGGCCCTTTCTGGTCAGACAGAGAGGCTCTGACTTCCCTATCTTGGTTTTCCTTTGAACATATAGTGGGGTTGGTGGGAGGGAGGCAGGGGTTGGGTTTGGGGGGAATAGGTGGTTAATAAATTTGAAGCCAACAGGAGTCTTTAAAACATCATTTTACAAATTAAAAAATTGGATTATCAATAGCAAAATCAAAGTACTTTTCTTGTGTTAAAGTTGATGCATTGTACAGCTCATTATAGACTAGCATAAGAGATTAGGAGAGTGTATATTCTGTCAGTTGGTATGGCCAAATATCCTCAATCGATTTGAGTAGCAGTAAAATTACTCATTCAGCACATATTTTAGTGCCGACTTGTGCCAGACACTCTGCCAGGCATAGGAGTTGCATCTCGGTGAAGAAGATGGTCCCTGCTCTCAAGGAGCCCAACGTCTGGTGGAGAGTGACACAAAACTGACAATGACTACATGCTGGAGGGAGTGCTCTGCTGAGAGAGGAAAAACAGGTGGCCCAGGTGATGGTGGGCTTGGCTCCAGGTTAAAGGAGTCATTGCTTGATACTTGAATTAAAAATTTTATCTTAGAGTCAGCTCCTAGATGGCAGAGTAGGACGCAGGGACTATACACCTACGTGTAGAGCAATTCCTTCTAAACAGCAAGTGAGAAAGGGACCACACAGAGATGTTGTAGGAGAAACTGAGGTGGGGTAACCACAGAAACCTCACTCCAAAGGGGAGACTTGCAGTGGAGAGGGATATCACTTGAGGGCTGGCGAGGGCAAACTCAACCTGCTATAAGGCATAGCGATAACATGGCGACTTAAAGGGCAACTAGGCTACACATAAAAGAAATCCATTTACTGACCCCGAGACACCTATCTACCAAATGAATATGTGGAAACATGTAGGAACTCCCTTGGATCTGAGGAGCTGGCAAATGCCATTGTTGACATTCCTCCTCCAGCTAAGTGGTGCTCTAGCCACCCTGCAAGGCCTCCTCAGTGGACCCCGGGCCACCCCACCCTTTATTAGCGGCAGCCCCAGGGAGATGGCCTCTCAGGGCACCCCCATGGTCCCTCATCCTAGGTCACCTTGCTCTGAGACTGCTGCAGCCCAGGCCCACTGGCCCACCAGGGCACCCCGGGCTCCCTGTAACGCAGCCAACTCAGCCAGCACCCACTGCAGCTGCAGTCAGCATTAGCCGCAGCCCCAGCCTGCCAGACTCCCATGGGCCCCCAGAGCCCTGCACCCCAGGCGAACTCAGGGAGCGCCTGCTGCAGCCCCTCTCACCCAGCCCCCAGTAAGCACCCTGGAGCCACATACTCTAATAAACTTGCCATGCGACCCCTGTGACCCCAGCAGCTGGGTCTCTAAAGAGATGCTAGAGCCCAGCGCCTTTGGGTCACCATGCCCCATGTTTCCTGCAGCCCCATAAAACTGGCCCACCAGCAATACCCCAGGTACCGCATGCCTCTGGCAACCTCAAACAGGTCTTATAAAAGGTGCTCCATAGCTACAAGCCCAGGGCTATTGTTGGGAACCGTACTGCCTGGTTTCAGAAGCTGTAACCCCGCCGTGGATAAGGCTGAGTGAGTGACCTTGGGACCATAAGCCACAAAGGAGACAAAGCTTATCTCCCTGGTAGGGGCACCCTGGCCTGCATGCTTGATCGGTTAGCCAATGACGGGTAAGATTCCTTAAGGGAGGAACACAGGCACGTGCCTAAGACAGGCACGATCATGGGGAGACCCCAGGGAAGGACTTGGGAGGCTATAGCAAAAGGGGGTGATGGACCCTCGTCCCTGGGCTTTGACATAACCTGAGTCCTCATTGTGTCTGTGAGAAGTCTCCTAATCTCTTGGCTGCCTTACTTCCCCTGCCTGACTTAAGCCTGAAACAATGATAGAGGATGGTGCAGCCCTGTGCTGGAAAGGGCAGGTTCCCCAGGGTGATCAGGCCTAAGAAAGAATACAGTGATCCCTCACCTATCGTGGTAGTTACATTCCAGAGATCCCCAAGATCGGTGAAAATCCACGAAGCAGCAGCGTTATATTTATTTATTTTTAATTTTTAAAAAGATTTTATTTATTTTTTTTTAGAGAGGGAAGGGAGGGAGAAAGAGAGAGAGAGAAACATCAATGTGCGGTTACTGGGGGTCATGACCTGCAACCCAGGCATGAACCCTGACTGGGAATCGAACCTGCGACACTTTGGTTCGCAGCCCGCACTCAATTCACTGAGCTACGCCAGCCAGGCATATTTATTTTTTATTATTTATATATATTTTAAGGTTTTATAAACCCTTCCCACACTCCTATAAACCTTTCCCACTCTCTTATTAACCTTTCCCACACTCTTATAAACATTTCATATGCTCTTAAATACTTTCTACACTCTTAAACGTACATAATTTTAACAACATATAAAATTCTATATGTGTACTCACCAGTGAAGTATACAGTCATTCTCACTATATCTGGTTCACTTATTGTGGCTTCAGTGTATCATGGGTTTTTAGTATACAGTCGTCCCTTGCTATATCATAGTTCACTTATTGCATGGATTTTTTAAAACCCATAGTACAGTGAAGCCGCAATAAGTGAACTGCAATATAGGGAGGGACGACTGTATATAATATCCTGTGAAGCCTGCTTTGCTAAGAATGCTCTCAATTAAATGATAAGGGTCCAAGCAGGAAACGAGTTTGTTTCCCAAAGTTTTGTAGCCCTTTAGATAACAGACCCTGACTCACAATAAGCCCTCGTAGTTCTTTGTATGCTATCTATTGTTTAATCCTTACTGCCTGACAATGATTAATGAGCTTTACCTATATTCCTGTGCAAATTGAAAACCAATAAAAGCTTTTCAAGGCAAGGGTTGGGGCACTCTCCCCTTGAGAGAGTGGCTGCACCATCCCTTTTCCTCCACAGGACTCGGTAATCCGTGTGAATTTGTCTTGTATCTCATCCATAATACCTCTGACACTGTGGGCTGCTGTCTGCATCAGGCTATCTCAGCAGGAGATGGCTGCAGCCCCTGCCTCCAGATCACCAGGGTAGAGAGCATGCGCATTGTGAAGAGGGGAATGGAGGAAGGCAGTCTTCAGGTAAACGATGGGGAGCATATCTGCAACTTCTCACCCGCTCCATGAATTTAGAGTTAAGTTTAATGTATACGAGCCTCACATGAGCTTCATAGTGTAAAAACTTATATGAATAGAGCCACTTTAAAGGGGATCTGGAGCTGCTCTCCCAGAGGAACTGCCTTACGTGTCTTATGCCTCAAACCTCTGAAATGTTAAAACAGGGTCAAATAACCATTGAACTGGGCCTAAAGCAACAGTATGCCCCAAAGAGCTGCTTGCAATGATAACAAGAAGGCTGATAAGGGACTACTGGACTGATGGCTGCTGGACTGAAAATTTTTTTTAAATTGTTCAGAATCAGCACCACTCATGTTAGCTTACCTGCACCAATAGAAAAACAATGCTTTTCTTGTTTTGATATAATTGTTCCCCTTCGATTTCTCCTAATTACCCGTTGCCCTTGTGTCCTAATTGGAACACTGTTTGGGCTTCTGCCTGAATCACTGCTTCCTGAGGAACTATTTTTTTTCTTCTGTATTTAAAAAAAAATCTCATGTAAATGCTTGTTGCCTCTGACTTTGAAAGGCCTTTTATTTTTAGGTTAACATATCTGGCATCTCCAGCAGGATCTAAAGTGGCCTCATTTCCATGGACTGGAGTCCCCTGGAACCAGGCATGGGTTCCTCCTGGGTATACTCTTAGTAAGAAATGATAAAGGGAAAGCAAGAATTTTATGTCTTCTTAGAAAATTCCCTGTGTCCTTTCTCCTCGGGTCTATAATTGATTCAGTAAACTGAGTCTTCTTATTAAAAGAGCTAAATTTTGCTTACAACCACTTAACTTCCTGTGTTTTCCTGAAAAGTCTTTAATTCTCATCATGACTGAGTGAATGACTTAGTAAGTATTGTTCTACAATGACTTATGATACGATTTGACCAAATGTTGACATAATTAGACTTAATGGTATGTTAGGTTACATGGGAAGCATAGCCAAATAAATGACACTAAACCTTTTATTACATAAAATTCCTAAAATTCTGACATACCCTGATATAATGCTAAAAAACTTGTAGTATTTATCTGTCTCTTAAAAGTCATAAATCTTATGTCTTAGAAATGTAAACACACAGGAGCTAATCAAGACAATGCCTACAGAGACTGAAGGAGGAAAAGAAGGACATTTTAAAATACAGATTGCTGTATAAGTTAGTTCCCTTGCCAAAACAGATTTATAAAAGAACTAATGACTGTATATGAAAAATAGGATATTCTATTTTCAATGGAAGAAGATATGAAGCATGGAGATGCACTTTTGTTGAGGGAAATGAAAATAGAATGTGAATTTTTGATAAGGAAGGACATTTTAAAAACATGAATTTGGGGGGGTAAGGAATAAAAAATTTAATTTTGCCCTAAAATAAAATGACTTTTAAAATAAGAAAGGAAAGGATGGTGGAGGGACTGAAAGGTACATAGAAATTGCAGGTTTGTGGAAGTTGCAAAAGGATTATGGAAAAGGGGTCTTAAGAATTTTATATATGGCCAAGAAAACTAAGATTGGAAGATATAATTAAGGCAATTACATTATTTTTATGTATGGGCATGTAAACTCTCATCTGATCTTTAACCATGGTCAGTTTTGGGTCTTCCATCATTTACAGACAACTATTGCTTACTCGGATGCTTTGGGGGAAAAAATATTCCTACAGATGTGTTTCATCCTGGAAGGATTCATTTTTTTAAAATCCCTGACAAGTAGTCTGAAATGTAGGTTTGTGATAACTTTATAACCATAAACTCAATTGAATAAAGATTTACAGAAGTCTAATGCAAAACCTGGACTCATAAAACTGGTAACAAAAAGATTAAGTCAGTAATATTATAGTAAGTGTTGATATGTGCAGTGCCAGGTGGGTACTTGAAAGACTGGGGGAATCACTGTGAAGTGTATGATTGTCTAACCACGATGCTGTACACCTGAAACTAATGCAGAATGATACTGAATGTGTGCTGTAATTGAAAACAAAATTTAAAAGGACTAAGATCAACAAGGACTAATAACATGGGACTAAGTAAACAGATAAGGATGATCATAGTTTTATGACTTTTTATGTAAAATATCACTGTTTTTGCAGAAAGAAAGAAAGGAGCTCCTACCCTTTGCAACAGCATGGATGGAACTGGAGAACATTATTCTAAGTGAAATAAGCCAGGTGGTGAGGGACAAATACCATCTGATCCCACCTATAAGTGGAACCTAATCAACGAAACAAACAAGCAAGCAAAATAAAACTGGAGACACAAAAATTAAGAACAAACTGACAGTAACAGAGGGGAGGTGGGAAGGGATAAAGGAGGGAAGAGGAAAGAGTTTTCAGGAACATCTATAAAGGACACATGGACAAAACCAAGAAGGGGTGGAAGCAGGGGAGGGAGGTGGGGGTGACTGGGGTGGGTGGGGATGGTGGAGGATAAATGCAGACAACTATTTGAACAACAATAAAATAATTTAAAAAATAAAAATCACTGTTTTTTAAATCTCTGAAATATGAGAAAGGGTTTTTTTTTCTCCTATGCTACCTATGGCCTATGGCAATTTGTCAAATTATACCTGTGTAAGCAAAATTAAAACGTTCTTCTTTCCCTCCCTACCTGATCCTTACAGAATTTCAGGTATCTTAACTAAGCTATGTACGACAAAATCTTAAAATGTTAACTCCTGGATTCACGATCCTATCTAAAGAAAGCTCTTGAACCTAACTGGGCTGTTCAACCAGCAGAGGACTTGAAATTTAAAATCACTGGGAGTGAAGCAGGTGCCATCTGTTGTGGACAAACTAACCCCAAATCCCAGACCGGTCCTGTGTAATCTCCACCTTCAGCTTTCCTTTTTCCCCTTCACTTCTGTTGCTTCCTATCTCACAGGTAACATGAGAGACCAAGCACTCACTAAAATAAACATCACTTACTCTCCCCCTGTAATTTCTCACCGCAAAACAACTCAACATTGGGCATCATTGTTAAACCTACCCCTCAGGTTAACACGTGCAACTGGTTCCACACCCAGTCAAGGATGTTTAATTTCTGGTGATGTCAACCCCAGTAAAGGTACCAGATTTGAAGCAATACTTTTTTTCCCTTGGGCAGATATTACAGTCAATAAATACCTAATTAGAAAGTTATCAAAAATCTTAGAGGAATTTCAATGACTGGCACAACAATAGCCAGCCAGGAAAAAATATTTAAATTTTCTTGCATGAGTTATACTGAACAATAAAGTGACTCTTGATCATAACTTAGCTAAGTCAGGTGGGGCCTGCTTTGTTGTTCATACTTCTTGTTGTGCTCAGATAAAACACCTCTGGTGAAAATAAAGATGGCATTAAATAAAGTCTGGCACAAACAAAATCAGTAAATACAGTGTCCACTGAAATCTCCTGGTTCTTTAACATCTTTGGCAGCTGCTCCCAGGTCATGCCTATGGGTTCCCATGCATTCTGTAAATTGGACTCAGCATTTTGTTTGTTAACATAGAATTTTTTGCTGTCATAAAACTATGTTTTGCAGAGCTCAATGTTATAAAAACACCTATCTAATAATGGTGGCTCAACGTTTTGAGATGATCACTAAGGCCTATGAAACTTCAAGGAACTACAGAAGGTGTTTGCCCTTAAAGAAACATGACATCAAACCTTTTTCTGCTGTGGCACTCTTGTAGCTCAACTGTTGCCTAAGGCTCCTAAAACAAAACAAAAAACCCACTTTCCCCCCTATGTGGGACATGACATACCCAAAATGAACCTTCCTGGCAAGAGGAGCCAATAATGACATAATGTACCCCCAATTAGCAATCCCAACAATGAAAGATAAATGATGCTTTTAATCACTGACCAACACTGCTCTCCAATGATTGATCAGCAATACCTTCAAGGATCTTGATCAAAATGGAGAAGATGGACAAAATGAAAACAGAGCGGGAACAGCCCCCTCAGAGAACCAGCCCTGCACACTTCAGGCCTCACGCCTTTGGAATGTCACAACAGGGCAAAATAACCTCCGGGCTGTCTGAAGCAACAGTCTGTCCCAAAGAGCTGTTTGCAAAGATAACAAGAATGCAGATATTATGACTCCTGCATAGCAGACTGAAAATTTAAAAAACAGTTGTTTAGAATTAGCATCACTTATGTTCACCTATCTGCAACAGAAGAAGTGCCTTCCTTCCACTGATGTGATTGTTACTCTTTCTTCTCATAGATACCCCTTGCCTTGGTCTCTTGATCAGAACACTGTTTGGACTGCTGCCAAAAATCACTGCTGCCTGAATCACTATTCCTTTTTTTAATCTCAAATGAATGCTTGTTGCATTTTGCTATGAAAGGCCTTTTATTTTATTGTATGTTTTTGCTCATCACTAGTTACCTGGGTCTAAAACAAACAAAAGTAATCCCTGCCTTCCACCCACCACCACTGGCAACCACCAATCTGTTCTATATCCTCTCTCATTTGCCATTATAGCATGACCATTTTTTAAAGATTTTATTTATTTATTTTTAGAGAAGGGAAGGGGGGTAGAAAGAGAGGGATAGAAACATCAATGTGTGGTTGTCTCTCATGTGCCCCCTACTGGGGACCTGGCCTGCAACTCAGGCATGTGCTCTGACTGGGAATCAAACCGTTGACCATTTGGTTTGCAGTCCAGCTTTCAGTGCACTGAGCCACACCAGCAAGGGAGGCATGACCATTTTTAAATTCACAAAATCTTTCTCTAAAACAGGGTGTCAAGTGGCTACATCATCTCCTTTAATTTTTGCTGTACTTTACTGGGTGACTCATGTCTCTGATTGCTCCATGCTTTCCTCTTCCTCTGCCCCTCAAATGCTGACATTCCTCAGAGTTCCACTCCATTGGTCCTTATCACTTCTCAAACTCTCCTAGAGCAGTCCCATACACTCCTACAACTGCAACTACTGAGAGTTTCAAGGAAATGTATATACAGGGTCTTGCACAAATAACGCCCCTTTTATTACAAAACCTTTTATTACAAAATCATAAGCATGTAATTCTGTAACAATAATATCACACTCAAGCACATCATATGACATTTTAGGTGAAATGTTCAAAATAAAACTATAAATTATCATACCCATATTATTACCCTACCAACCACACTCAAGCAGGCATTACTTCTGCCAGACCTTGCATATGTACACATACACATTTAGGAGACTCAAGACAGTTAAATAAATCTAAAAAATACTCTAAAAGCTTAATAAATTTAAATTTTGTGTGAAAAAGTAAAGTTTATGCTTGAATAAATTATAAATTTTATCAACTCTTTAATAGATATATATATTTGGAGAGTAAATTGATGCAATTCTGACATTATCAACGTATGTGAAATACAATTCAAAACATTTTAAAAAATAGGTACTCCTATAGTGTACTCCAATATTTTTCAAGACCATGGAAACAATGCACAAAAGTATTTTATGCTGGTAAACATTCTTTTGGCACAGAGCAGTATCCAGAGAAGACAGAAATTTATATCTTAGGATTCATCACAATGAATGGACCTGGGCAGGAATGAACTACACAAAATATTTTTTAAATAAATCTTAAGAATTTGGGAGAAATTGCATGGGTTCCCAAGTAATTAAAGGCAAATTCAAAAGGTTAAAATGGGGATACTTTCAGCCAAGATGGATGTGTAGGTGGATACACTGTGCCTCCTCACACAACCAAAAGAAGGACAACAACAAATTTAAAAACAAACAAACAAACAAAACAACCAGAACTGACAGGAAGTCAAACTGTATGGAAGTCTGACAACCAAGAAGTTAAAGAAGAGCTATTCATTCAGACTGGTAAGAAGGGCAGAAATGGGCATCTGGGCAGAGAGTACTCTCAGCAAGGCGGCAGCTGGAGGACCTGGATGGGGCAAGGCAGCAGCTAGAGGACCAGTTGATCTCACATTTGCATGTGGATAAACCAGGAGCAAGACAGACTGCGCAACCCAGGGTTCTAGTGCGGGGAAATAAAGCTGCAAAACCTCTGACTGAAAAAACCTGTGGGGGTTGAGGCAGCGGGAAAAACTCCCAGCATCACAGGAGAGTTCATTGGAGAGGCCCACAGGGTCCTAGGAACAGGTACAAACCCACGCACCCAGGAATCAGCACCAGAAGGGCCCAATTTGCTTGTGGGTAGTGGTGGAGGGGACCGAAAGCTGTCAGAGAGCTGCGCAGGCAGCATCGTGCCTTCTCAGACCCCTCCCCCACATACAGCGTCACAAAGCATCAACGTGAGCTGCCCTGTCCTGGCAAATACCTAAGGCCCTGCTCCTTACTATGTAACAGGTGTGTGGAGACAACAACAACAAAAAAGGCCCAAATGAAGGAACAGATCAAAGCTTCAGAAAAAATGCAACTAAGTGACAAAGAGATAGCCAACCTATCAGATGCACAGTTCAAAACACTGGTAATCAGGATGCTCACAGAAATGGTTGAGTATGGTTGCAAAATACAGGAAAAACTGAAGGCTATGAAAAGTGAAATAAGGGGAACCAACAGTGAAGGAAAGGAAACCGGGACTCAAATCAATGGTTTGGGTCAGAAGGAAAAAATTAACATTCAACCAGAACAGAATGAAGAAACAAGAATTCAAAAAAAAATGAGAGACTTAGGAACCTCCAGGACATCTTTAAACATTCCAACATCCAAATCATAGGGTTGCCAGAAAGAAAAGAGGAAGAACAAGAAATTGAAAACTTATTTGAAAAAATATTGGAGAACTTCTCTAATTTGGCAAAGAAAATAGACTTCTAGGAAGTCCAAGAAGTTCAGAGAGTCCCAAAGAAGTTGGACCAAATGAAGCACATACCAAGGCACATCATAATTACATTACCCAAGATTAAAGAAGAGAGAATCTTAAAAGCAGCAAGATTAAAGGAGACAGTTACCTACAAAGGAGGTAGACTGTCCGTTAACTTCTCAAAAGAAACCTTGAAGGCAAGAAGGGGCTACAAAGAAGTATTCAAAGTCATGAAAGCCAAGGACCTACATCCAAGATTACTCTACCCAGCAAAGCTCTCATTTAGAATGAGGGGGGCAGATAAAGTGTTTCCCAGATAAGGTCAAGTTTAAGGAGTTCATCATCACCAAGCCCTTATCACATGAAATGTTAAAGGTACTTATCTAAGATAAAGAAGATAAAAATATGAATAATAAAATGACAACAAACTCACAACTATCAATAATCAAACTTAAAAAAAAACTCAAAAAAACAAAACCAAACTAAGCAAAAACTAGAACAGGAACAGAATCACAGAAATGGAAATCACATGGAGGGTTATCAGCAGGAAAGAGGAGGAGGAGAATGGGGGAAAAGGTGCAGGGAATAAGTAGCATAAATGATAGGTACAAAATGGATGGGGGGGCATTAAGAATAGTATGGGAAATGTAGAAGCCAAAGAACTTATATGTACGACCCATGGATATGAACTAATGGAGGCAGGGAGGGAATGTAGGTGGGAGGGGGTGTGCAGGGTGGAGGGGAATGAAGGGGGAAAATGGGACAACTGTAATAACATAATCAATAAAATATATATTTTAAGAAAAGGTTAAATTGGGTATCCTCCTGGACACCCAATTGTGTATACAGGCATACACAATTTTGTTGCACTTTGCTTTATTGCTCTTCAGAGATATTGAGTTGTTTTCAAATTGAAGGTAAGGCCCTCCAACAGCAAAAAGATTATGGCTTGTTTTATTGCAATACTTGCTTTATTACAATGTTCTGGAACCAAACTTGCAATATTTGTGAGATACACCTGTATTGCTATTGGAATCTGCATACAAAACTAATTGAAGAGAGAGAATAATTCCGACATATTGAAGATAACTCTTGAAGTTTACATTCGCAATAAGTTCTCTTTTTGTTGTGTAAATTTAATATGTGTGTGTGTGTGTGTGCGTGTGTGTGCGTGTGTGAAACCAGACTACTTTGGTTTAAAATCTGGGTTTCTTTTCAACACTTATACTAGCTTGGTGACCTTGAGGAAGTTATTTGAAATATCCATGCCTAAGGTTTCTTATGTGTAAGTATAATAATAGTACTCACATCATAGAGTTGTAAAATAAAAATGAATTAATAGCCATAAAAGTTCTTAAAATGCTCAACACATAAAAATTTTCAATATATGAGTATATATTGGGTATAATAATGATTATTACTGCTGCTATTAAGTGATACCATTTATTGAGCATATATCATGTATAAAGTTCTCTTCAAAATATCACCTTGCTTAATTTTCACAACAACCATGATGAGGCCACTATTATATTAAACTGACATTATTAATAATAATGTCTGTGGCCCCATGGCTAGTAAGTTGGGGAGTCAGTCAAGGATTTATATAAATATCTCCCTAACATAAAAATACATGTTTTTCTTATTGAGTATTTTTCAAAATATAAATGCAAATTTGTAATCTCTATGACATGCTTACTGATTCAGAATCTCTGAGTATGGCTCCAGAAAATCGTTCTTTTTGACTAGTTCTCCAATTAATGCCTATGTACATTAATGGCTGACTAACCATGCATTGTGCCATGGTGACTAAATTAATTAATTTTACCACTGGAACACTTTACTATCAACACCAAAGGCAAAAAGTCTACCAGAAAAAGCTCCGGCATATTAACCAAGGACTATCTATTATTTTTTCAGTTCTCAAGGAAGTTATACTTACAATCATTTAGATAAAAATATTGCAGTTATCAGGTCATAATTAAAAATCTATTTGCTCACCATAAATTAAAAGTAATTTTCTTCTTTTCAGAGAAGGCAGCTTGATATTGAGATTCAGCTAATAATATGATTCCCATTCTGTTTTATGCAATTGTGAAGATGAGTTGTTTATTACACCATAGAAAAATAAGTGTGATTAAAATTTGAGCTACTTTTATGTTAGCGTAGTGAGTGTCAGTCTAACCAGCACTTTGTGAAACTGCCATAGCTAAAATATAGAACATGCAACCTGGTCTGTGTGTGCCTGTGTGTGTATAATATTTGGAAAAGAAGAATTTTAAAAAAACAAATAAATTGTTCTTAATGTCACTTTCGAATATAATCATTGTTATTTGTGTAATGTTTAAATGTATATATTTCCTAGATTTTCTACACATTTTAGCAGTTATTATTGTGTTTTATATATAATGTTATAGTCCGCTTTTTCACTTATATGCATTTTTCTGTCATGAAAGTCTGCATAGACACTTTTCAGTAGGTAATATTAAACAGTAAGGTTCTATAATGTACTCAATTATTATACAATAATAGTGCACTTAGATTGTCTTCAATTATTTTGTTATTATCAATTATAACATCTTGAATGAAAGTATAATACCAAATTGTAAATGATGGTTATATTGTTACCAGTGCAGTTGTGAGTGGTTATGTTTTTCTGAGATTCTCAAAATTCCTACAATGAACATATATGAACTTTAACAGAGAAAGTGTTATTCAAAATAAAAGTAATTGTATAATAACAGGTGATTACAGCTTAAAGGATTGCAAATCACAGACACAGTGTAAAATGTCTTAGGGAAACCCAAAGATGATAAAGAAGATAAAAGCACAAACACTACAGTAAAATTTTAGACTCTGATATCACAGCTACAACAAATAGTAAACACAGTCTAACTCCTACCCAGGTAAATCTAAAATGTCATACTAAGGCCTATTTATCATAAATACCCTTTACCTGATACATCATATATAGCTTTCGACAAAAAATTACAAGATGTGCTAAAATGCCAAAAACACATTCTAATGAACAAAAGCAAGCATCATAATTAGACTCAGATATAGCAGAAATTTAGGAGTTACCAAACCAGGAATTAAGAATAACTATGGTTGATATGCTCAGGGCTTTAATGGAAAAAATATACAACGTGCAAGAACAGATGAGTGACAGTAGCAGAGATTGAACCCCTAAAAAAATCAAAAGGAAATTCTAGAATTCAAAAACTCTGTAACAGAAATTTAAAAATCCCTTTGATAGGCTTATTAGACTGGATATAGCCAAGGAAAGAAGCAGTAAGCTTATACACCATGGAAACTTCTTTAACTGAAAAACAAAGGAAAAATTTTTAATGGGACAGAATATCCATACAAATATTCTTATAAGAGGATAACATACACATAATGAAAATACCAGAAGAAGGAAAGGAGACACCTAATAAGTAAGTGAAATAATAATGGCTGAGACTTTTTCCCAAAAAATTAATGATAGACAACAAACTACAGATCCAGAAAGCTCAGAGAGCATTAAGGATGATATTCCAAAAAAAAAAAAAAAAAAAATCTACAGCTAAATACATCAGACTCAAACAAAAGAAAACCAAAGGCAAAAAGAAAATCTTGAATGCAAGTAGAGAGGGTAAAACCCCATGTTACCTATAGAGGAACAAGGATAAAAACTACATCGGACTTCTTTTCTAACATTATGCAAGCAAGAAGAGAGGAAAGGGAAATATATAAAGTGCTGAAAGGGAGGAAAAAACCCACCAACCTAGAATTACGTATCCAGTTAAAATAGTTTTTAAGAGGAAAGAAGAAATAAAAACGTTCTCCAACAAAAATAAGTATAGAATTTGTCACTGGTATACCTGCCTTACAAAAGATGTTAAAGAAGTTACTCAGAGAGAAAGAAAATTATATAGGTCAGAAACTGCTATCTACACAGAGAAAGGAAGACCATTGGAGAAGGAATAAATAAAGGTAAAATAAACTACTTTATTTTTCTTATTCAAAATAATAATAGAAACAATGTTTTAGATGAGTATAACTCATGGGTAAGTAAAATGAATGACATCAAGATTATGAGGGATAGAAGACAAGAATTGAGAATATTCTACTACAAGGTACCTGTACTGCATGTGAAGTGGCACAGAGTTGATAGTGGGCTTAGATTAGTTGTAAATGTATATTGTAATCTAGGATAGCACTAAAAATATAAAGGACATATAATTATTATATTAGAAAAGAGACAATGGAACCATATAAAATGTTCAGTTAAAGCAAGAAGGGGCAGAAAAAGAGAAGACAAAAAGAGAAAGGAAGCATAAGGCAATGAATAAAAACAATTACAGGCATTATAGATATAAATAAAACTATATTAATAATCACTACGAGTGTAAATGGTCTAAATGCACCAATTTAAAAGACAGAGATTGTCAGAGTGGATCCAAAACACAATCCAGGTGTAAATTGTCCCCAAGAAACCCACTACAAATATAAAGATACAGATAGATTTCAATTAAGGGGTAGAGAAAGACATACCATACTATTGCTCTAACCAAAAGAAGTTGGAATAGCTATATTAACTTTAGACAAAGAAGACTTCAGATCAAGGAAAATTATCAAGGATAAATATGGGAATTGCATAATAATAGGGTCAGTAATCTAAGAAGACATAAGAATCCTTAAGGTATATGAACCAACAATTGAGTTTCAAGATACCAATATATGTGAGACAGAAACTGATAGACTTGCAAGAAGAATAGATGAATCCACTTTTAAAGTTGCAGAGTGCAACACTCCTGTACCAGTAATTCACAGATCTAGTAGGCAGGAAATAAGTGGGGATATAGTTTAACTGAACTGCACCATCAATCATCTGGATGTAATCGACATTTACAGACTACTTTATTCAACAACAGCAGAATACACACTCTTCTCAAACTCAACAGAACATTTGTCAAGACAAAATATTCTGGGCCATAAAACTCAACAAATTTTTAAAAATAGAAATCATATAAAGAAAGCTCTCTGACAACAATGAAATTAAACTAAAAATCAATAACAATGATTTCCCAAAATATTTGGAGATTAAACAACATAATTCTAAGTGGCACATAAATCAAAGAAGTATCAGGAGAAAAATAAAAATGTTTGAATTGAATTAAAATGAAAATACAACTCATCAAAATTGGTACAATGCAATGAAAGCAGTGTTTAAATGGAAATTTAATGCATTAAGTGCATATATTGGAAAAGAAGGAAGTTCTAAAATCAACACTCTATGTCTCTACCTTAGTAAATGAGAAACAAGGGGTAAATTAAATCCAAAGTAATCAGAAGAAATTGAATAATAAATATTAGAGCAACAATCAATGAAATTTAAAACAGAAAAACAATATAGAAATGTAAGAAAACCAAAAGCTGGTTCTTTGAAAGATAAGTAAAGTGGATAAATTTCTATCCAGTCTAAGAAAAAAAGTGAAAAAACACCAATTATTAATATCAGGAATTAAAGAGGTCTATACCACTGATCCCTTGGACATTAAAAGAATAATAAAGCAATATTAGGAATAAATATATGCCCACAGATTTGATAATCAGATGAAATGGACCAATTCTTTAAAAGACACAAACTATCAAATCTCACAGAAGGAGAATCAGGTCTTCTGTAAGGCCTATGTCTATTCAAGAAATTAAATCAAAAGTTAATAACCACCCTAAAAAGAAAGCAGAAGGCTTAGATGAATTCACTGGTGAATTTTAAAAACTATTTAAGGAAAAATGATAGCAATTCTCTACAATCTGTTTTCAAAAAGTAAAAGCAGAGGGAATACTTCTCAACTCAGTCTTTGAAGACAGCATTACCCTAATACCAAAAGAAGACAGATAGATTAAAAGAAAGAAAAACAACAGTCCAATGTCTCTTATGAACATAAATACAAAATCCTCAACAGAATATTAGTAAATCAATTCCAAAACTGCATACAAAGAATTACAAACTATAACCAAATGAGATTCATCTCAGGTACGCAGAGCTGGTTCAACATACCATATAATATAATCCATCACCTCAATATATCTAAATAAGAAAAGTCATATATCATATCAATAAATTCATTAAAAACATTTAAAAAATCCAGCATCCATTCAAGATAAAAATTCTCAGCAAACTTCAGGGAGAAATTCCTCAACTTCATACAGAGCACCTACAAAAATAACCCTACAGTTATCATCATACTTAATGGTGAGAAACTAGATCTTTTCCCCCTAAGATTGAAACAAGGTAGTATGCCCCTTGTTACCACTCCTATTCAATGTTGTACTGAAAGTTTTAACTAATGCAGTAAGACAGGGAAATAAATGGTAAAACAACAGCAACAACAAAGAATCCACAATAACAACAACAAAAAGGAAAAAATCTCCTGGGAATCATAAGCAATTATAGCAAAAATCAAGCTACAAATGAACATATACATAAATCAATTGCTCTTCTATATGCCAGAATGAACTATTGGAATTTGAAATTAAAAACATAAAACCATCTGGTCAAGATGGAAGTGCAGGTAGACACACTTCACCTCCTTGCACAACCATAAAAGGAATTACAACTAAATCTCAAAGCAAGTAACACCCAGAACTGTCAGAAAATAAAACTGTATGGAACTCCAATAACCAAGGATTTAAAGAAGCCACAATCATCCAGACAGGTAGGAGGTGTGAAGACGTGGAGACGTGAGAAGATGCAGTATGGTGCGGAGAGGTGATGACAGTAGAGGAACAGGCACAAGTGGTCCCACATTCACATGTGGTGGATAAAAACCAGGAGGGATACCTAGGAAGTGAGCAATCCCAGCCCCAGGCCAGACCACAAAGTCCAAGGTTCCACTGCCAGGAAGATAAATAGCCATAACTTCTGGCTGTAAAAACCAGTGGGAGTTGGGGCAACAGAAGAAACTGCCAGATTTTCAGGGAACTTTGCTTAAAGGGCCCTCAGGGTCTTAAAATGTATGCAAACCCACCCACTGTGGGATTCAACACCAGAGCAACAGCTGGATGGGTGCCAGTCACATACAAGGAGTAGGTGAAGTGACCGGAAATGGGAGAGTGCCAAGCAAACCATCAGAAGCCAGACAGTGGCACAGCCCCCTCTCCGAGCCCTCGTCCCTCACAGAGCCACAAAGTGGTGAAGTGGATTGCTTTATTCTGGCAATTACCTAAGGCTCCACCCTACACAATTTATAAGCATTTTTTACAGAGAGTCAAAGTAGCTCTACCTAATATACAGAAACAAACACAGGAGGCTGCCAAATTGAGCAGACAAACAAATATGGCCTAAATTAAAGAACACAAAAAAACTGCAGATAAAGAACTAAATGAAATGGAGATAGTCAACCTGTCAGATGCAGAGTTCAAAACACTGGTGATCAGGATGCTCACAGAACTCATTGAGTATGGCAGCACCATAAAGGTAAAAAAATGAAGGTTATACTAAGTAAAATAAAGAAAAATCTACAGGGAACCATCAGTGAAGGGAAGGAAGTTGGGACTCAAATCAATGATTTGGAACATAAGAAAGAAATAAACATTCAAACACAACAGAATGAAGAAACAAGAATTCAACAAAACAAGGATAGTACAAGGCAATTCTGGGACATCTCCAAACATGCCAATATCCAAATCATAG
Source organism: Phyllostomus hastatus (assembly GCF_019186645.2). Classification (NCBI taxonomy): domain Eukaryota; kingdom Metazoa; phylum Chordata; class Mammalia; order Chiroptera; family Phyllostomidae; genus Phyllostomus; species Phyllostomus hastatus. The sequence goes on along the minus strand of NW_025333841.1, from coordinate 2,353,614 downwards.
GGATGCCAGAAGGAGAAGAGGAAGAGCAAAAAAGTGAAAACTTACTTGAAAAAATAAGGAAAGAAAAACTTCCCTAATTTGGTGAAGGAAATAGACATGCAAGTCTGTGCTTCAGGAAGCACAGAGAGTCCCAAAGAAGTTGGACCCAAAGAGGACCACACCGAGACACATCATAATTATAATGCCAAAGGTTAAAGATAAAGGGAAAATCTTTAAAAGCATCAAGATGAAAGCAGAGAGTTACCTTCAATGGAGCTCCCATAAGACTACCAGCTGATTTCTCCAAAGAAAACTTACAGGCAAGAACGGGCTGGAAAAAAGTATTCCAAGTCATGAAAAGCAAGGACCTACATCCAAGATTACTCTATCCAGCAAAGCTATAATTTAAAATGGCAGGGAGGGGGGCAGATAAAGTGCTTCCCAGATAAGGTCAGGTTCAAGGAATTCATCATCACCAAGTCCTTATTATATGAAATGTTAAAGAGACTTATCTAAGAAAAAGAAGAAGATCAAAACTATGAACATTAAAAAGGCAACAAACTCACAACTATCAACAAGTGAATCTAAAAACAAAAAAAGAAACTATGCAAACAGCCAGAAAAGAAACAGAATCATAGGTATGGAGATTATTTTGAGGGTTATTATCTGGGAAGAGGAAGGGGGAGAATGGGGGGGGAATGTGCAGGGATTAAAAAGCATAATTGGTAGGTATAAAATAGACAGGGGGATATAAGAATAGTATAGAAAATGGATAAGCCAAAAAACTTACATGTATGACCCATGGACATGAACTAAGGGGGGTATTGCTGGAGGGAAAGGGGTGCTGGGCAGAGGATGACAAAGAGGGAAAAATTTGGACTACTGCAATAACATAATGAATAAAATATACGTAAAAACATAAAACCATTCCTCTGACCAGTGTGGCTCAGTTGCTTGGGTGTCATTACACAAAGTGAAAGGCCCCCCCACCCGGTTCAATTCCCAGTTGGGGCACATGCCTGGGTTGCAGGTTTGGTCCCTGGTCAGGGTACATACAAGAGGCAACTGAACAATGTTTCTCTCTCACATCAATGTTTTTCTCCTTCTCTTTTGCCCTCCTTTCCCCTTTACTTTTAAAAAATTAAAAATAAAAAGAGAACCATAAATCTAACAAAATATGTACAAGATCTATATGAAGAAAACTACAAAACTCTGATAAAAGAAATTAAAAATCTAAATAAGAGATACCTTATATCCACATAGGGAGATTCAATATTGTTAAAAGGTCGGTTCTTGCTAAATGATCCGCACATTCATTGAAAGCCCAGTAAAAGTCCTAGAAACGTACTTGTGGATATTGACTGATTCTAAAGTTTGTATGGAATGGCAAAAGACAGAATAGCTCACATAATATTGGAGAAGATCAAGTTGGAGGACTAATGCAATCTGATTTCAAGACTTACTATGAAGCTATAGTATTCAAGACAGCATGGTATTCCTGAAATAATAGAGAAATAGATCCATGAAACAGACTAGGAAGTCCAGAAATAGACTCAAACAAATATAATCAACCAATCTTTGACAAAGAAGCAGTCAATTCAGTGATGAAAAGAAGACTGTTTTCAACAAATGGTGCTGGAACATGGGAAAAAATGAGTTTAGACTCAAACCTTATACTTCTTACACTTTTCACAAGGGAAACACAAAATGGATCATAGGCCTAAATGTAAAACACAAAACTATAAAAATTCTATAAGATAATGTAGGAGAAAACCCAGATGAAATTGGGTTTGGCAATGAATTTTTAAATATAATGCCATAAGCTGCATCCATAAAAGAAAAAAATTAATATGTTGGACTTCATTAAAACTAGAATGTTCTGCTTTGGGAAAAATACTGTTAAAAGAATGAAATGAGACTTCCGGCAAGATGGAGGAATAGGTGGACGCACTGTACCTCCTCGCACAACCAAGAATAGAACAACAATAATTTACAGATAGAATATCACTCAGAACTGGCAGAGGATTTATCTGAATGGAAGTCGGACAGCCAAGAAGTTGAAGTAGACCCGTACATCCAGACCGACAGGAGACGACGAGCCGGGCGGGCGCAGGGCTGGTGTGGGTCGGCGGCGCACGGAGGTCGGGGGAAATTTGGCACAAAATCGACGTGATAGCCATCTGGGGCGCAAGAACGCAGCAGTGATCCCTGAGTACGCAAGCAGCGGCTGGGGGAATCAGTGGGGCAGCGATTGTGGACCAGGGCAGAGCTCCCAGCTCAGGAGTCCAGGGAAGTGTCGCCATTTATCCCTCCCGTCCCCGCTCCCGCCCCGCCCCCACGTATAACGTCATAATCTAGCGACTGGGGTGCCCAGCCCCGGTGAACACCTAAGGCTCCGCCCCCCACCGTAACAAGAGCGACCAGACCAAAAAAAAATAATAATAAAATAAATAATAATAGGAGAGACAGGGAAAGACATAAGACATGTTTCCAGCAGAACAGATCAGTCTCCCAGGACTCATCCTTTTGAGCGACCAAGAAATAGCCAGTCTATCAGATGCACAGTACAAAACACTGGTGATCAGAAAGCTCACAGAATTGGTTGACTTTGGGTGCAATTTAGATGAAAGGATGCAGGTTACCATAAAAGAGATGCAGGAAGATACGCGGAGGAGAGCCAATAGTGAAAGGAAGGAATCTGAGTCTCAAAACAATACAGTGGACCAGAAGGAAGATAGAATCAACCAAGCAGGAAAGCATGATGAAATAAGAATTCAAAAAATCGAAGAAAAGCTTAAGAGCATCAAGGACACCTTTAAACGTTCCAACATCCAAATTATAGGGGTACCAGAAGGGGAGGAGCAACAAGTGGAAAAGTTATTTGAACAAATAATAAAGGAGAACTTCCCCAAACTGGCAAAGGGAACAGACTCCCAAGAAATCCAAGAAGCTCAGAGAGCCCCAAAGAAGTTAGACCCAAGAAGAAACACACCAAGGCACATCATAATTACATTAGCCAAGGTAAAAATGAAGGAGAGAATCCTAGAAGCAGCAACAGATAAGGGGACAGTAACCTACAAAGGAGTTCCCATCAGACTGTCAGCTGATTTCTCAAAAGAGACATTACAGGCAAGAAGGGGCTGGAAAGAAATATTCCAAGTCATGAAAGACAAGGACCTACATCCCAGATTGCTCTATCCAGCAAAGCTTTCATCTAGAATGGAAGGGAAGATAAAGTGCTTTTCAGATAAGTCAAATTAAAGGAGTTCATCATCACCAAGCCTTTATTTTATGAAATGCTAAAGGGACTTATCTAAGAAAAGAAGATAAAGAAAAGACATGTATAGTAAAAGGACAGCAAACTCACAATTATTAACAACCACACCTAAAGCAAAACCAAAAGAAACTAAGTAAACAACTAGAACAGGAACAGAACCACAGAAATGGAGGGCACATGGAGGGCTAGCAGCAGGGGGGGGGGTGGGAGGAGGAGAGAGGGGGAAATGGTATAGAGAATAAGTAGCATAGAATGTAGGTTGAAAATAGATAGGGGGAGGGCAAGAATAGTACGGGAAATGTAGAAGCTAAAGAACTCACAAGTATGACACATGGACATGAACAAAAGGTGGGGAATGTGGGTGGGAGAGGGGGTACAGGGTGGAGGGGAGTGAAGGGGGAAATGCAACAACTGTAATAGCATAATCAATAAAATATATTTAAAAAAAGAATGAAATGAGAACCCACAGATTGATATAAAATATTTCCAAAACATATAACTAATAAAAGATTTTCATCCAAAATATTTAAAGTACTCTTAAAACTTACCAGTAAGAAAACAAACAACCCAATTAAAATGTGAGATCTTGAATAGACACCTTAACAAAGAAATATACAGTTGGTAAATACACTATGTAAATGCTCAACACCATATTTTAGGGATTTGCAAGGTAAAACAAAAATGAAATTCTACTAGCCACCTATTACATAGGTTAAATTCCAAAACAATGACAAACAAAAATGCTGGTAAGGATGTAGAGCAAAAGGAATTTCATTCATTACTGGTGGGAATGCAAAATGGTACAATCACTTTGGAACACAGTTTGACAGTTGTTACAAAACTAAACTAATCTTACCATATACTATAACACTTGTACTCTTAGGTACTTACACCAATTCATTTAAAAAGTTATGTCAAAACAAAAACCTGCATACCAATATTTATAGCAACCTTATTCAAAATTGATTAAAAGTTGGCAGCAACCAAGGTGTCCTTCAATAGGTAAAGAGCTAAACAAACTGTGGTACATTAATGCAATGGAATAGCATTCAGTAACAAAACAGAATGAGGTATTAAGTCACCAAAAGAAATCGAAGAACATTAAAAACATATTGCTAAATGAAAAAAAGCCAATCTGAATTAGGTACTGTATTATTTCCACTATTTAACACTCTGTAATGGCAAAACTTTATAGACATTAAAAATATCAGTGGTTTCCAGGGGTTTAGGAGTGAGAGAGGAAGGGATAAATAGAGGAAGCACAGGGATTTTTACAACAGTGAAGCTATTTTGAATCATACTATAATGGCGGAAATAGCACGTTATGAATTTGTCGAAACCAGTAGAACTGCACAACACTAAGTGTGAACCCTAATGTAAACTATTCATTTTAGTAAATAATGACATATCAATATTGGCTCATCAATTTTAACTAATTTACTATACAAATGCATGATGTTAATAATAGAGGGAACTGTGGGGGAAGGAGGAGGTAGTATATGGGAACTCTACACTGTTGTTTGATTTTTCTGTAAACCTAAAAAGTTCTAATAAATAAAGTTTATTATTTAAAATAAAATGAATAAAAGTGCACTGAATATCACTGTATAGTAATCAAATTGTACTTCTATTTTCACAGGACAGAATTTCATAAGTGAATTCAGTGAATATGTAGTGTGACTATATTTAAGATGCTTCTTATAGTTGAATCAGTTTCCCAAAGTGTTTTACCAATTCCCATACCAGGAACTATTGTTACATCTCAGACTCAAGTAGGGAATTTTACATTGATCAGGCTGGCTCTTCGTTAATCCTGGCAAGTCAGCTCACAAAAGTGTATATGTTGGTCATAAGAAAGGGAAGTTATGAAGATATAAGATAGATTAGCAAAAGGCATCACTCTCATAGTAAACAAGAGTGGTAGCAATTTGTCATTTGCTGGCTGTGGAGCATCCAAGTGCCTGTTTTATCATATAGCAGTATCAAGACTCTGAATGATTTTATTGTCTTTTCTTTGTAAATTAAATTTATCATTACAAAGACCATAACATTATACACATAAAATAGTAGACCCTTATTTTGTTTCAGTTTGTCAGTTTCATTGCTGAGTAGTAGTATAACACAGTTCATTTATCCTTTAACCAGTTGATGGATGGACATTTGAGTTGTTTCCAACTTGGGCTATTATGAATAAAGCTGCTATACTTGCATACAGGTTTTCATTAATGAATCTCAAAAAGGTTATGCTAAGTGAAAATTCAGATACAAAACAATACATACTGTAAAATTTTATTTCTATGATAGTATAGAAGAGGCAAATTCACAGTGTCAGAAATTGGATCAGTAGAGAAGATATAGCCTGGAAAGAAGTGCAAGGAAATTTGGGGGTGATGAAAATGTTCCATATCTTGATTTTGGTGGTGGTTACATGATTGTTTATTGGTCAGTGTTCACAAAATTATACACTCAAAATTAGTGAAATGTATTGTATGTAAATTATACCTTAATAACACCAACCAAAAAAATGAAAAACAAAGAAAAGGACAGCTATTAATTTTCAAGGGTAGTACAATCTCAAACTATCAACTGCCTCATAGTCTGGAAGACAGCCCCTCTCACATCCATGGTAGTTCATTGTATTATACAGAAAAATGTTCCTTGTTCCTCTTCATCTCCTTAACACCTTCTTCTCTTTTGAATTTTTTTTTAGCTGATTGGTGAGCCATGGTTGCTCACCAATTTAACATGGTTGGTGAGCCATATACTTCCTCATGGCCTTTCCCTCAACTACAGAAAGATGCAGCTGAAGCTTTCAAAATAATGTTTATAATGACTAAATTCTAAGTCAAGGATAATCTAATTTTCAGTCTCCATCTGTCAGGACCGAAGGGGATGGTTTTATCCTCTCAATTGCATAATGTTTATGGTTGTATCCACAGTGCCTATCATAGTGTCCAGCATAGCAAGTATTCCATAAATATTTATTGACTGAAAGAAATATAGTTAAATGGTTCATTCTGTTCTAAAGTGTTCTATTGAAAAAATATTTCAGCTTGAAGAGCAAACCTCCTTAACTACAATACAATCTATAATCAAGGACTACTAGCCTCTTTAGAAATTGTAGTACACGGTGCAAATTCTCCAGCCAGATACCCCCATCAAGAGCACCAAACCACTTTTTCCTATACGCTGGTAGTGGGGCTACTAAGGCTCATAGCAAGTCCCTCTCTATGAATTGCCTTTGCCCCAAAGAAACAACCTTGTGCAATGTTACATCCCCTCTGTAGCAGAAGCCTGTATCTAATCTCTGGTTAGTGTGGGGATACAAAGACCTGACTTCTTTCAATGTAGAACAATTTGGAGAGACAATTCCATTTCCAGAGATTCCCATGGGAGAGCCTGAAGCTTAACTGCAACTATATTGAGGTTTGAATTACCCCTCTGCTCATCCTGCTTCCCTCACTCCCTTAAAGGTGCTGCTCCTAAGATCATTCCCCAGTAAACTTCCTGTATGTAACTATTTGTTTTCTTGGGAAATACGACCCAAGACAGTTCATGTTGATAATAGTTCCAAGAAGTAGTCTCAAATATTAGATTTTACAGCTAGGTTACTCCCTAGTCAGATAGGTAGGAGGACTTCCTGTGCGGTTGCAGAAGGCATACTAATAGCCACTACTATGATGTAGCAGTGCAATTGTTAAAACTTTCACTGGTGGTAAACTGGATGGGATACAGAATGGAAAGGGATGCAATAGTGTGCACAATGGCTCAGACGTTTGAAAGGTTTGAGGTGAGTAGTAATTACAAGGAACTTGGAATTGTGTAACTTTTCTGGCTATTATTGATGCACTGGAGAAAAACAATAAAGGATGAAGGTGATTAATCACCAATTTAAGGCAAAACACGAAAATCAGCTTCCTTGGCAGCACATAAAGAAACTCATCTTCTGTAACTGGAGGGCAGAAAAAGCTTAGAATCTGGTTCAGACTTGACTATAAGGTTAGAAGAGCTTCAGAAGCTGGAATTCTCAACTGTATGTTGAAGACAGGGCAATCATAGGAAAGGAAAATGGGCTCTGAATCTTGAGATGAGGAGATTTGAAGAATACTTGAAATTCTTAAATTCCCAGATTCCTCTGAATCACGGGAACTGCAAAAGTGGTCCACTGCTCTGGTAAAATAAGCATTCATGTTTTGCTCGAAGACAATACACATGCTTCTTCTGCCTTGCAAGACAATTCAGGATCCTCTCACAATCAATCCCCAGCTCCTTTTCTGGCCAACAGAGAAATACGGTGAAGTCACAACTGGGGAAAGTATTGGTATGGCGAAGGAAGGGAAAGATGACTATGCATCAAATGAACTAGAGAACCCAGCAGGAAGATATATATGGGGCTAGACCCTGAAGATGCTGAATCAAGAGGGACAAAATAGAGTTGGAAGTGGTAAGTTTATCAATATGGGAGAAATCCTCCATTATTGAGGATTTAGTAACCTAGCAAAGGCAGGAAAGAGTGATGACACACTACTAGGATGGCTCCTGAAATCTTGGAAAACACCCACTTTAAGTGAAAAATAAATGTCAGGATTACCATGGTAGGTGAGGGGGTGGGGGATAAAAGGCACAGAGAAGCAGGCATGCTGCAGTGAATTTACGCTATAAGGTGGAAAAACTCAACAGCTCATCATATTCTGCCAAAAGGTCCAGATGATAATTTATTTACCAAAATGATATGAAATGCACTGGTAAGAAAGGAACTAGCAATTTTGAGAAACTCAATGTGGCTATATTAGTTTCCTAGTTCTGAGTAATAAATTAACATAAACTTAGTGTTTAAAACAACACACATTATTCTACTCCAGCTTCCATGGGTCAGAAATCAACTGGGTCCTCTGCTTCAGGATCTCTCACAGGTTTTAATCAAATGCCAGCCAGGCAGGAAGGAGCATTCATTCCTTTCTGGAATTCAGGATTCTCTTTCAAACTTAAGTGGCTGTTGGCAGAATTCATCCTTTTGTAGAACTGAGATCTCTAGTTTCTTATGCTATAAACAACTAGATACTATCCTGAGGTGACAGATGCTTCCTTTCCTTATCAAGTTTAGAATAAGTTTGTTGATATCCATAAAGTATGTTGCTGGGATTTTGAGTAGGATTGCATTGAATCTATAGGTCAAATTTGGAAGAACTGACATCTTGACAATATTCATTCTTCCTCTCCATGAATATGGAATATCTTTCTGTTTAGCTCTTTGATTTTGTTCATTAGACTTTATAGTTTTCCTCATTTAGGTCTTGTACATATTTGGTAAGATTTATCCTTAAGCATTGGTAAGATTTATACTTAAGTATTTCATTTGTTGGGGTACTAACATAAATGGTATTGTGTGTTTTTAAAAATATTTTATTTATTTATTTTTAGAGAGAGGAAGGGAGGAAGAAAGAGAGAGAGAAACATCAATGTGTTGCCTCTCATGGACCTGCTACTGGGGACCCGGCCCACAACCCAGACATGTGCCCTGACTGGGAATTGAACTGGCGACCCTTTGGTTCATAGGCCAGCACTCAATCCACTGAGACACAACAGCCAGGGCTTGTGTTCTTAATTTAATACTCCACTTGTACATTGTTAGCATATAGGAAAGCAATAGACTTTTGTATATTAACCTTATATTCTGCAAACTCACTGTTATTGTTTGTTAATTCTAAGCACTTTTGTTTTGGTCAACTTTCTCAGGTTTTCTACATAGACAATCACGTCATCTGCAAACAAAGACAGTTTTGTGTCTTCCTGCCCAATCTATATCTTTTATTTCCTTTTCTTGAAGTACAATGTTGAAAAAAAAAAACTGGTAAGAAAGAATACCCTTGCATTGTACCTATCTTAGTTGGAATGCTTTGAGTTTCCCACCATTAGTTATGACATTAGCTGCAGGGTTTTTGTACGTTGTTGTTTTTTTTTAATCAAGTTGAGAAAGTGACTCTCTATTCCTAGTTTTCTGAGAGTTTCTATCATAAATGGGTGTTGAATTTTGTGAAATGTTTTTCCTAAATTTATTGATGTGATCATGTGATTTTTTTCTTCTAGTGTGTTGACATGATGAATTATATGAATTGATTTTCAAATGCTGAACCAACCTTGCATACCTGGGATAAATCTCATATTATTGTGATGTAAAATTCTTTTTACATACTTAAAAAAATGATTTGTTGTTCTTTTGTTGAGGATGTTTGCATCTGTGCTCATGAGAAGTATTGGTCAGTAGTTTCCTTCTCTTGCAATGTATTTCTCTAGTTTTGGTATGAGAGTAAGGCTGCCCTCAAAGAATTAGTTTGCAACGATTCCCTCTATGTCTATCCTCTGAAAGAGATTGTAGAGAGTTGGTATAATTTCTTCTTTAAAGGTTAGGTAGAATTCATCAATGAATCTATCTGGGCCTGGTGCTCAGTCTTTTGGAAGGTTATTGATTCTTTAATAGACATAAGCCTATTCAGATTGTCTGTTTTTTCTTCTGTGAGTTTTGGCAGATTTTGTCTTTTAAAAAATTGCTCCATTTCATATAGTTATCAAATTTGTGGGCATAGACTTGTGCAGAGTATTCCTTTATTATCCTTTTAATTTCCATGGTAGTTATGTTTCCTCTTTAATCTCTGATATTAGTAATCTTTGTCATCTGTTTTTCTTAGTTAACCTGGCTAGAGGTTTATCAATTTTAGTGATCATTTCAAAGATCCAGAATTTGGTTTTATTGATTTTCTCTACTGATTTTCCATTTCCAATTTCATTGACTGTTGTTCTAATTCTTTTTAAATTTTTAATTTAATTTAATTTTTTGTTTGAGAATTGTATTAATAACTGCTTGCAGTTTGTTGACTTTTTTGAAAAAATCAAGTTGTAAGCCTTTATTACAAATTAAAATGAGGCTCTTCAAATTGTCAACAAGACTAGATATGATACAATTTAAAAACCTTTAAAAGTGTATGGAGAAAAACCAGGTTTAAAAAAACTGCATTTGTCATTACCAAAAAGAGATGACTTTAGATAAAAATAATAAAAACCCCATGCTACATAGACAATGCAGATAGTTCTAGCCATCTGGTCAATGGGCAAAAATCAAGCACTTAAAGTCTTTGGCTCCAATCTTTTGTTCATTTTTTATTGCTGGAATTTCATATTCCTTTCTTATTTAAGTATATTTTATTGATTATACTACTACAGTTGTCCCATTTTCCCCACTTTATTACCCTCTGCCCTACACCCCCCTTAATTCATGTTCATGGGTTGTACACATAAATTCTTTGGCTTCTCCATTTCCCATACAATTTTTAACTCACTCTATTTTCCACCTACCATTTATGCTTCTTACTCCCTGTACCTTCTGCCCACTCTCACTCTCTGCAGATAACCCTCCATGTGATCTTCATTTCTGTGATTCTGTTCCTGTTCTAGTTGTTTGTTTAGTTCATTTTTTTTTGTTTTATCAGCCTAACAATGACCCACAACCTTCAGACCAACTTCATTTTTGTTTTCATTTTATTAGGTTCAGTTGTTGAGAGCTGTGAGTTTCTTGTCATTTTACCATTTGTATTTTTTATCTTCTTTTTCTTAGACAAGTCCCTTTAACATTTCATATTATAAGGGCTTGGTGATGATGAACTTCTTGAACTTGACCTTATCTGGGAAGCACTTTATCTCCCCTTCCATTCTAAATGATAGCTTTGCTGGATAGAATAATCTTGGGTGCAGGTCCTTGCCTTTCATGACTTTAAATACATCTTTGCAGCCCCTTCTTGCCTGCAAGATTTCTTTGGAGAAATCAGCTAAGTCTTATGGATACTCCTTTGGAGGTAACCGTGTCCTTTTCTATTGCTGTTTTTGAGATTCTCTCCTTATCTTTCACCTTGGGTAATGTAATTATGATGTGTCTTGGTGTGTTCCTCCTTGGGTCCAATTTCTTTGGCACTCTCTGAACTTCTTGGGCTTCCTAGAAGTTTATTTCCTTTGACAGATTTCTTGCTCTTCCTCTTCTCCTTCTGGCACCCCTATGATTTGGATGTTGGAATGTTTAAAGATGTCCTGGAGGTTCCTAAGCCTCTCTTCCATTTTTGAATTCTTGTTTCTTTATTCTGTTCTGGTTGAATGTTAATGTCTTCCTTTGGGTCCAAACTGTTGATTTGAGTCCCAGTTTCTTTCCCTTCACTGTTGGTTCCCTTTATTTGACTTTTCATAGCCTTCAGTTTTTCCTGTATTTTGCAACCATACTCAACCATTTCTGTGAGCATCCTGATTACCAGTGTTTTGAACTCCTCATCTGGCAGGCTGGCTATCTCTTCATTGTTTAGTTGTGTTTTTCTGGAACTTCAACTTGTTCTTTTATTTGGGATATATATATATATATATCCCAAATAAAAGACAATATATATATTGTCTCGGTATGCCTGTTACGTAGTAAGGGGTGGAGCCTTAGGTATTCACCAAGGTGAGGCATCCCACATTGCTGCTGTCACTGCGTTGTGGCACTGTAGGAGGGAGAGGGGTCAGGGAGGGAACAATGCCACTTGCTCAACTCTCAACTGGCTTTCAGTCACTCGCCCCTCTGCTCACAAGCAAATTGGGCCATTCTGGTGCTGATTTCTGGGTGGATAGGTTAGTGTACATTCTAGAACCTCATGGTTCTCTCCAATGAACTCTTGTGTGAGGCTGGGAGTTTCTTCCACTGCTGCAACTCCCACAGGATTTTACACTCAGAGGTTTTGAGGCTTTATTTGCCCACACTGGAACCCTGGGTTGCAGAGTCTGTCTCACTCCCAAGTTGTTCCTCCTGATTTATCCACGTGCAAAAGTGGGACCACCTGGTCCACCAGGCACCACCTCACCTGCCCTGGTCCACTAACTGCTGCCATGCAGCAAGTCCTCTCCTGGCTGCCCATCTCCACCCCTCCTACTGATCTGGATGAATGTATTTTCTTTAACTCCTTGGTTGTCAGACTTCATACAGTTCAATTTTCTGGCAGTTCTGCCTATTTGTTTTTCAATTTGTTGTTGTCTTTCTTTTGTATGTGGGAGGAGGCAAGGTGCATCTACCTATGCCTCCATTTTGGCCGGAAGTGAACACATGATTTTTTATTTAAACTATGGAACCATTAAAACCATAAGACAATTTTTTAAATGAAATATTATATGGAACCAGTTTTCCATGGGATATACTGAGCAAAATACTGAAGAGGTGATTTCTATTTTTAAAATTTTATTTATTTTTAGACAAAGAGAGGGAGAGAAATATCAATGTGTGGTTGCCTCTTGTGTACCCCTAACTGGGGACCTGGCCTGCAACCCAGGAATGTGCTCTGACTGGGAATCAAATCAGTGACCCTTTGGTTTGCAGGCCAGGGCTTAGTCCACTGAGCCACATCAGCCAGGGCTGAAGCGGTGATTTCTTATTCTCTAAAATGATTCAGAGTCCCTACGTATTTAAATCTCAACTAAAATGAGAGGCCTCAACAAAGCTTACAACCATCTTTAAGATTTGAAAACTCACATTTAATTTGAGAGGATTCCATTTTACCACTTTCAGCCAGTTCAGTAAAAAAACAATGTCAGACAGCAGTCATCTATCAGATTAACACAAAAGCTTACTAGAGATACTTATAATGAAATATGTGATGTATTAATTTTGTTGCTGGGAGTAAGCACAGAAGTATAAAACCACAGTGCATGATTTAAATTTCTTTTTTCATCAAATATACACAACAGACCACTTCAGACTAGGTATCAGGTTTCCTCAAACTAGAGACTTGCTTCTCTTTACTTACCCAGATGGGGTTCTCAGAGCCATAAGAAATTCATGTAGAGAGGTGCAGAAAAATCAATTAAGATCAAATGAGGAATTGGGAGCATTTTCCAACCAAGATGGAGGTGTAGGTTGCTTTCTTGCACAACCAAATGAAAGAAAACAACCAATTTAAAAACCAAAAACAACTAGAACTGCCAGAAAATTGAACTGTATTGGAAGTCCAACAACCAAGGAGTTAAAGAGGAAACATTCATCCAGACTCATAGGAGGGGTGGAGATAGACAGCCGGGCAGAAAGGACACACAGCAAGGAGACAGACAAGACTGGGCCAGGCTAGGTGTGTGCTGGCCGACCAGGTAGTCCCACATTTGTGTGCTGATAAACCAGGAGGAACAACTGGGGAGTGGGACAGACAACACAACCCAAGGTTCCAGCATGGGAAACTAAAGCCTCAAAACCTCTGGCTGTAAAAACCTGTGGGGATTGTGACATCTGACAAACTCCCAGCTTCACAGGAGAGTTCATTGGAGAGATTCATGAGGTCCTAGAATGTACACAAACCCACCCACCCAGGAATCAGCACCAAAAGGGCCCAATTTGCTTGTGGGTAGTGGGAGAAGTGACTGAACACTAGCCGAGAGCTGGGCAAGCGGCATTGCTCCCTCCCTGACCCCTCCCCCTCCTACAGTGCTCTGCTCCAGTGAATACCTAGCACTCCTTACTACACTCCTTACTACAAAACAGGCATACCGAGACAAAAAAAATATGGCCCAAATGAAAGAACAGATCAAAGCTCCAGAAAAAGAACTAAGCAAGGAGATAGCCAGCCTGCCAGATGAGGAGTTCAAAACACTGGTAATCAGGATGCTCATAGAAATGGTTGAGTATGGTTGCAAAATACAGGAAAAACTGAAGGCTATGAAAAGTCAAATAAAGGGAACCAACAGTGAAGGGAAAGAAACTGGGACTCAAATCAACAGTTTGGACCCAAAGGAAGACATTAACATTCAACCAGAACAGAATGAAGAAACAAGAATTCAAAAATGGAAGAGAGGCTTAGGAACCTCCAGGACATCTTTAAACATTCCAACATCCAAATCATAGGGGTGCCAGAAGGAGAAGAGGAAGAGCAAGAAATCTGTCAAAGGAAATAAACTTCTAGGAAGCCCAAGAAGTTCAGAGAGTGCCAAAGAAATTGGACCCAAGGAGGAACACACCAAGACACATCATAATTACAGTACCCAAGGTGAAAGATAAGGAGAGAATCTCAAAAACAGCAATAGAAAAGGACACGGTTACCTCCAAAGGAGTATCCATAAGACTTAGCTGATTTCTCCAAAGAAATCTTGCAGGCAAGAAGGGGCTGCAAAGATGTATTTAAAGTCATGAAAGGCAAGGACCTGCACCCAAGATTATTCTATCCAGCAAAGCTATCATTTAGAATGGAAGGGGAGATAAAGTGCTTCCCAGATAAGGTCAAGTTCAAGAAGTTCATCATCACCAAGCCCTTATAATATGAAATGTTAAAGGGACTTGTCTAAGAAAAAGAAGATAAAAAATACAAATGGTAAAATGACAAGAAACTCACAGCTCTTAACAACTGAACCTAAAAAACAAAAATGAACTAAGCAAACAAGTAGAACAGGAACAGAATCACAGAAATGGAGATCACAGAGAGGGTTATCAGTGGAAAGGGGGCTGGGGAGTGAGAATGGGGGAGAAGGCACAGGGAATAAGAAGCACAATTGATAGGTACAAAATAGACAGGGAGAGGTTAAGAATAGTATAGGAAATGGATAATCAAAGAACGTATATGTATGACTATGGACATTAGTTAAGGGTGGGGAATACTGAGGGAGTGGGCTGCAAGGCAGAGGGGGATAATGGGGAAGAAAAAATGGAACAACTGTAATAGCATAATCAATAAAGTATATTTTACAAATAGAAAAAGAAAACATTTTATTGAGGCTAATAAATGTATTTTCGATCAAAAATGAATCAACATGAACATTAAGATTTATTTGATGTATCACTGACAAATTTGCAAAAATCTTAAAAATATTTTTAGTTATTACTACTGGGTCAGACCAATATGTGTTTGTAATTTCTCCCTTTTTTCAAAAACCAGCTTTATAGCAATATCAAGCATAAATCCATTACTTTTTTGCACTGAAATATTTATTTTAGTTTTTTATTGGCTTAATAAGAAAATCACAAGAACAATTTCACTGGTTGCTTTCTCTTCTGGCCATTTCATTATTCATTTTATGTCATTGTTATTACAAAAATAATTTTGTCACATAAAGGAACTTTTACAAAATATTCAGTCCAGGTACAAAATATTTTGGGTAAACTACTGCTGTGAGCAGAAGTACAGTGTGTTCTCTTTTGAGCTGAGGAAATGGAAAGCCCTTGCTTACTCGGAACCCTCAGTGTGATCACACAGGCCTCCTGTGGAGATGGCAGAGTCTCAGGATGAAAACAACCTGGATCTCTGAGGCACCTTTGGAAGGGAAGTATCCAGCAGAGTGGACAGAGCAGCAGTGGTATTTCATATGCAAATGACAATACTTTGGTGTGTTAAGCCAATGAGATTTGTTTCTTATCACAGCAAAGCCTAGCCAATCATGACTGATACAGAACTGAAGCACAGTTATTCCTTCCTCAGGTAACAAGATACTGTTTGTCAGGTTTAGTGTGCCAGGACAAGGTGAGCAATCAGCTTTTCATTTGTGGACACTTTGATCTCTGATTAAGTCTGGAAGATAAAGTACTATGTAAAGAACATATTTACATTATGTAGGTATGTTTTATGCTCAGACACTGGAAAGTCCTTGCTTAATTTTTTTAAATTAAGTTTATCAGGTGACGTTGGTTAATAGGATCATAGAGGTTTCAGGGGACATTTCTATGATACATGATCTGTATATTGCATTATGTGCCCACCATCTTCCATCACCATATATTTTGTCCCTTTTACTTCCCCACCATTTCCTCAATCCCTTCCCTCTGAATACCACCATACTGTTGTCTGTGTCTATGAGTTTCAGTTTTATATCCCACATGAGTGAAATCATACGGTTCTTAGCTTTTTCTGACTTATTTAGCTTAGCATAATATTCTCAAGGTCCATCCATGTTGTCACAAATGGCAGTATTTCATCTTTTCTCATGGCTGAGTAGTATTCAATACTATATAGGTACCACATCTTCTTTATCCAGTCATCTATTGAAGAACTCTTTGGCTCTCTCCATGTCTTGTGTACCATGAATCATGCTGCAGTGGACATAGGGGTGGCACATATCTTTGTCAATAAATGTTTTTGAGTTTTTCAGGTAAGTACCTAGGAGAAGGATTGCTGGGTCATATGGTAATTTTATTCTTAATTTTTTGAGGACCTTCCATACTGTTTTCCACAGTGTCTGTACCAGTTTACATTCCCACCAGCAGTGAATAAGGGTCTCTTTTTCTTTTTTTAAATATATTTTATTGATTATGCTATTACATTTGTCCCATTTCCCCCTTCCCTCCCCTCCACCCTGTACCCCCTCTCCCACCCACGTTCCCCCCCTTTAGTTCACGTCCATGTGTCATTCTTATGAGTTCTTTAGCTTCTATAGCTTCTACCTTTCCCGTACTATTCTTGCCCTCCCCCTATCTATTTTCAACCTACATTCTATGCTACTTATTCTCTGTACCTTTTCCCCCTCTCCCCTCCTCCCACCCCCTGCTGCTAGCCATCCATGTGCCCTCCATTTCTGTGGTTCTGTTCCTGTTCTAGTTGTTTGCTTAGTTTCTTTTGGTTTTGCTTTAGGTGTGGTTGTTAATAATTGTGAGTTTGCTGTCCTTTTACTATACATGTCTTTTTCTTTATCTTCTTTTCTTAGATAAGTCCCTTTAGCATTTCATAAAATAAGGGCTTGGTGATGATGAACTCCTTTAATTTGACCTTATCTGAAAAGCACTTTGTTTTCTCTTCCATTCTAAATGAGAGCTTTGCTGGATAGAGCAATCTGGGATGTAGGTCCTTGTCTTTCATGACTTGGAATATTTCTTTCCAGCCCCTTCTTGCCTGTAAGGTCTCTTTGGAGAAATCAGCTGACAGTCTGATGGGAACTCCTTTGTAGGTGACTGTCCCCTTATCTCTTGCTGCTTCTAGGATTCTCTCCTTTGTTTTTACCTTGGCTAATGTAATGATGATGTGCCTTGGTGTGTTTCTTCTTGGGTCCAACTTCTTTGGGGCTCTCTGAGCTTCTTGGATTTCTTAGAAGGCTGTTCCCTTTGCCAGATTGGGGAAGTTCTCCTTTATTATTTGTTCAAATAACTTTTCCACTTGTTGCTCCTCCCCTTCTGGTACCCCTATAATTCGAATGTTGAAACGTTTAAAGGTGTCCTGGATGCTCCCAAGGCTCTCCTCGATTTTTTGAATTCTTATTTCATCATGCTTTCCTGCTTGGTTGATTCTATCTTCCTTCTGGTCCACTGCATTGTTTTGAGACTCAGATTCCTTCCTGTCTCTATTGGCTCTCCTCCGCGTATCTCCCTGCATCTCTTTTATGGTAACCTGCATCCTTTCATCTAAACTGCGCCCAAAATCAACCAATTCCATGAGCTTTCTGATCACCAGCGTTTTGAACTGTGCATCTGATAGATTGGCTATTTCTTGGTCGCTCAAAATAATGAGTCCTGGGGGACTGATCTGCTCTGTTGTACACATGTCTTATGTCTTTCCCTGTCTCTCTCTCCTATTTTTTTTTCCCCTGTCTGGTCGCTCTTGTTACGGTGGGGGGCGGAGCCTTAGGTGTTCACCGGGGCTGGGCGCCCCAGTCGCTAGATTGTGACGTTATACGTGGGGGCGGGGCGGGAGCGGGGACGGGAGGGAATCAATGGCGGCAGTTCAGTTCTCCTGGGCCCAGACCCTTCCCCGGGCTCCTGGGCTGCGAGCTCTGCCCTGGTCCACAATCACTGCCCCACTGGGTCCGGCAGCCTCAGCTTGCGTACTCAGGGATCACCGCTGCGTTCTTGCGCCCCGGATGGCTGTCCCGCCGATTTCGCGCCAAACTTTCCCCGACCTCCGCGCGCCGCTGACCCGCGCCAGCCCCGCGCCAGCCCCGCACCCGCCCGGCTCGTCGTCCCCTACCAGTCTGGATGTACAGGTCTACTTCAACTTCTTGGCTGTCCAACTTCCATTCAGATAAATGCTCTATCAGTTCTGTGTGTTATGCTGACTGTAATTTATTGTTGTTCTAATCTTGGTTGTGCGAGGAGGTACAGTGCGTCCACCTATTTCTCCATCTTGCTGTAAGTTTCAGGGTCTCTTTTTCTTTACAACCTCTCCAACACCTGTTATTACTTATCTTGTTGATGATAGCCATACTAACAGTGTGAGGTGGTATCTCATTGCAGTTTTGATTTGCAATTCTCTAATAGCTAGTGAAGATGAGCATCTTTTCATACGTCTGTTGGCCACTTGTATGTCTTCTTGGGAGTGGTGTCTGTTCAGGTCCTCTGCCGATTTTTAAATTGGATTGTTTGTTTGGTGTTGAGTGCTTTTGGTATGAGTGCTTTATATACTTTGGATATTAACCCCTTGTCTGACCTGTTGTTTGCAAATTATCATCTCCCATTTGGTTAGTTGCCTTTTTATTTTGTTGGCAGTTTCCTTTGCTATGCAGAAGCTTTTCAGTTTGACGTAATCCCACTCATTTATTTTTGCCTTTGCTTCTGTTGCTTTTGGGGGTCAAATATTTAAAATATTCTCCATGACCAAGGTACATAAGTTTAGTACTTATGTTTCCTTGTAAGTAATTTATTGTGTCAGATCTTATATCTAAGTCTTTGATCCACTTTAAATTAATTATTGTACATGGGGACAAACTCTAGTCTACTTTCATTCTTTTGCACGTAGCTTTTCAATTTTCCCAGCACCATTTATTGAAGAGCCTTTCCTTTCTCCATTGTGTTTGTGGTTCCTTTGTGAAAAATTATTTGTCCATATACATGTGGGTTTATTTCTGGGCCCTCAATTCTTATCCACTGGTCTGTTTTTCTGTCACTACCATGCTGTTTTGATTATCATAGCTCTGTAAGTATAATTTGAAGTCCGATAATGTGATACCTCTGGCTTTGTTCTTTTTTCTCAGAATTGCTTTGGCTATTTCAGATCTTTTGAGGTTCCATACAAATATGGTGACTTTTTGTTCTATTTCTTTAAAAAATGACATTGAGACTTTGATGAAGACTGAATTAAATCTGTATATTGCTTTGAGTAATATAGCAATTTTCTATGTTCATTCATCCAATTCATGAATACAAAAGTGTCCAGCAGAAGTACGGCCTGCTTGAGTGTGCTTGGTAGGGTAATAACATGGGTGTGTAATAATTTATAGTTTTAATTTCAACATTTCATGTAAAATGTCCCATGGTGTGGTTGAAAATGATATTGCTATGTTACAGAGTTACATGCTTACGATTTTGTAATAAAAGGTTTTGTAATTAAAAAGGGTGTTATTTGTGCCAGACCCTGTATCTTTCTGTTTCACTGTGTCTGTTTCTATCTCTTTTAATAATACTTTGTAGTTTTCAGTATATGGTCCTTCACATTCTTTAAGTTTATTCTTTGGCATTTTATTCTTTGGGTTGAAATAGCAAAAGGAATTATTATTTTCATTTATTTTTCTGAAGCTTTATTTTTAGTATATAAGAAAGCAGTGAATTTTGTACATTGATTTTGTATCCTGCAACTTTACTATATTGATTGTTTCTAATAGTTTTTTGGTGAAGTCTTTAGGATTTTCTATGTGCAGAATCATGTCATCTACAAAAAGTAACTTTTACATTTTCTGGCAAAACAGCAAATCACCCAGGTGACTCAGCACCCCCTAAATCCCAGATTTGGTGGCCTGTGACTTCTGGCTTTTCCCAAAACTAAAATGGAAAGGGAAGCAATTTCAGACCATCGATGAGATTCAGGAGAATATGGTGGGGCCCATGGTGGCAGTGCCACTGGTTGGGAGAACTCTGTGAGGTCCCAAGGTGCCTACTTTGAAGGGGTCTGAAGTGTCATTGTCCTACATATGTTTCTTTTATCTTGTATCTTCTTCAATAAATGTCTCTATTTTTCATATTTATAGGGCTGGATACCTTCCAGAAGACCTCACATACACACACACATATATATACACATACTGTATACAATATATATGACATATAGGCACACATATATTGTGTGTATGTATATTTAAACTCTTTGGTCAAACAATACCTTATATGGAAATTGTAGTCAGTGATCCCTACCCCAGGCACTTCTGTAAACACAGCAGTTGAAAACAACCTGGCTAGATGTTGTTTAATATCCTTTCCAATGTCATGTTATTTTAACCATTTTGATGAAAATCTTTCTGACTTAGAAGGTTTTTTAAATGTGTTTAAATCTATTTTTTTCACAAGACCCAGGGCCATCATTGTGAACACGAGATACTGTCATAAACCATAAAAGAATGCAGTGTTTTTGCTTCCTCCCTTGAGTCTGGGATGTCAACTCTAACTACTGCTGTCAGTATTCCGGACTCATGTACTGTCCAGCCTGACTTCGTTATGCTGTTTTTGTGGACTCACAAGCTAAACAAAAATTGTTAACAGTTAGGGAAAGAAGAGATGACAGTAGAGTCATGAAAAGTGCCTGCACTTATAAGAAACCCACTATCTTTGTGCCACTGTCATGTATTTACCATGTGACCTTGAACAAATCACTTGCCACCTTAGCCTCTGCCTCTTGTAGTATGGATTAGATCATCTGTGCCTGTCGCAGTGCCTGACATGTTGTGGCTCCTCAAAGAATGTTACTGAATTGAATCTCAGATCCTCCTAGTTCTATGAGTCAATGATTTTATATGCCAAAATATTTACTTTAGGTACTATGATTGTAACATGTCTAAAAGTGATCATATAGTTTGCTAAATTCTTAATCTAGATGTCAGTTGATGAGGGAAACAGGTAATGAACACATACAACATGCAATGTACTTAAAATATGCTATCTTACTGTATGAGACCAGTGGCATTATTCATATTACAAGATAAGTAGAGTGAGGTTTAGGGACCTGATCTGATTTTCTCAAGGTCCAAGGTCTTAAGGGAGTAGGGAGGGATTGCTTTCTTTAAATTGTAGAAAGTTTGTAGAAATAAAAATAAATAATACATGTAAAAGGGATTTCAAATTTAAAAATAAAATACAAGCAGAGGATAACATTATCATCATTATTCTTATTATATATGTATATGTAAATTTTAAGAGAGGAAAACTTGTTGAGTAATGGCCTTAGGGTTTTCACTAAGAAATAAAAGGCAAAGGACTCTCTGGTACCTGTTGGGGTTTCTCAAACCTTTTTTTTTTAATCTAGGGAAGCTGAGAGACCCTTAAGGGCCACCTCAGAGTTAATGAAAGACCGTGCACAAATGTGCAATGCATGCTTGAAGCACAGTTGTTCCAATCACACACATCTAACCTAGGAAACACCCCAGCAATAAGAAGAGAATGACGAATCATGCCCTATCCTCTGCCAACAGCCTCTTATAGATATTGTGGCACTGTGCTGAAATAATCAACTAATCAAGTTCACTGGACTGAGTTCACTTGAAATTTGCAATAAAATCACTTGTGGCAAAATTTATTATTCTTTTACTCCTCTTTTAAAAACTGTTGTTCAAGTACAGTTGTCTCTGTTTTCCCCTCACCACGCACCCTGTATGAAAGTACTCCACATTACAATTACTTTTTGTGCAACCCGAGAGATCTCCATAACATTTGGATCTTGGGGAGCAGGAGCTTGACTAAAAATCTTTCCTCCATCAGTTGGCCAGGACTCTGTAGGAAAATCAGTACACTTCCCTACTAGTGACCTGTTTGGTATGTCAAGGCTCCAGATAGCTTTTACTGGAGCTTTTAAATTATTTTTAAAGTCATATCACAACCTTTCTCTAGACTTGCAGTATCTGATACGGTCCACAGCTCTTAAAATGTAGCTAATCCATGTTAAAATGTACTCTTAAGTATAAATTGCACAACAGACCTCAAAGACCAAGTCAGAAAAAAGAATATGTTTTTGTAATGTTTAATAGGACAAAAGCCCCCTTTTCAGGTCCTCTTTGCGAGAAACAAGTTGCAGCCTAACTAAAACATCCTGTTCTACAACCAACCCATTACCTGATAAAAGCCCAAAGCCCTAACCACCCAGGGCTGGTACATTTCTCCAGACCCAGCCCTTTCTTTCCCCTGGGAAGGTAAAATAAAAATTACACTCCCTGCAGTTTCTTCTCTTTGTTAATTCTTTCACAGCCCGCATCCCCAGCCACCTGAACAAATATTGATTATGAGTTGTAATAGTAATGTCTTGGACATATTGTGTTTTAAAACATACATTATTGAAATTAATTTCATGCATTCTCTTTTAATTTTTCATGTGGCTACTAGAAAATTTAAAATTGCATATGTGGTTCACATTATCTTTCTATTAGAGCTGCTCTAGAATAATGGCTATCTACTTGGCTTATTTCTGCTTATTACTTTTCAGGGACAAATATTTACTTGTCTTTATAAGAAGAAAAGCTCAAAGTCAAACAAAACAAAACATTACTCATACTTTTCTGGTGTATATAAAACAGCTTTGCAATGGAACAAGGAACCAATAGGATGTTTGGTTTTGAAAACTGAAACCATGCACATGATATTCAGAACCATAAAGAGTATTTATTCATCTGAACTTGCATACAATTTGACCTTTTTCTTAATTGTGTTCATTCTGCAATTTAAATGTATCCGAACTAAAAAGAAAAAAACAATTATTTGACATAACTGGCATTGTCCCATGGAAAACTCTCCTTTAAATTGGCTTTTACTTCAAGATTCTGAAATCAGTTCTATTTTACTTTATAAAATAAGAAAAGGCCTTGTTAGTATAGAATGCTTGATTTCCAGAGATGATCTGGTGTCAAACCAGTCTTTTTTATATTTATGAGATGGAGACCTAGATAAAATAAACAACTGGCTCAACATTCTCCAATTCATAAATGATAGGGACACAGTCTGAGTTTGTTACCGAACAATGGGGGGGGCAATTATTGGCCCACTAAGGGATGCCAAAAACTGTTACAGAACACATGGGGCCAAGGGCAATATACTATAACCAAAAGGAAGCCCCCAGGTTCATTATGTCTGCCACCTTATAGGAAAGACGTCTCTCAATGCCAGAGATTTGTGAAGAGGAAAGGAAATGTTTATTTGATGCCATACAGACTTAAAGTAGTGACCTAATGTCTTCATGAAAATATCAAAGTCCTTTAGGATACCCTCAGATGCCCACAGTGCTTCCTTCTCCCCCTGCCCTAATTCAGGGTACCATGACTCAGGAAAAGAAGTGAACGTCCGGGATCCAGGCTCCTGACACCGTCAGCTGTGTCACTGTCCAGGCAGGATCTCCAATTAATCCAAAGCCCTGTGGCACCTTCTCATGGCCTACTGGCATGAGTTCTTTCACCCTTCTTCCAGGTAAAGTCTCTTCCGCTTCCCAGGCCATGTGGCCAAAGGGGGCACCCCAAAGCCACATGGTCCTCTTCTACCAGAGCCATAGGGGCCCCCACTCTGGCAAAGCTGCATGGATCTCTCTCTATTGCCACAGCCACATGTTCTCTCTCTGCACTGCCACAGCCGCATGGTCCTCTCCGCAATGCCATGGCCATGTGGTCCTCTCTCTACTGGCTATGGTTGTGGTCCTCCCTCACATGGCTACAGAGGTCCTCACTCTGGCAAAACCTCATGGCTCCCCAATGGATTTAAACCCACATCTGGGTTTAAATCCCCGAGCCAATCTTCCTTTGCAGCCCCATTTCTGACTCCTCCCACAATTGGCTACACTTGCCAGCACTCTCATATCCTTCCAGCTTTACTGGGATGCCATTGTGAGTCTGGGCAGGTGTGGCCCCATGTCATGGAGCCAATCTTCTCCAAGCTCTCACAAAGGCGCTGTAAATAGGGGGAGTAGCCTCCTAGTGACATCTTGGGGGGAAGTTCCTTCCATCCCCCTGGCTCAGAGCATGGCCACAGCTATTTAACATATCTGTGCAACCAGTTAAAGGTTATAGATATGTTCATTGACCTTGCCAAAGGTTAGCTGCAAGGCTGTTGCTATACAAAACAGCTCAACAGCCCTGCTCCATGTGTCCCTTCCCCCAGCTCACACCTGTGGGGGAAGAGGTGAGGACATCCTAATATTTCTTGGACACCTTGAGTTCTGGACCCCATTCCAAATCCCTATTTGGGGCCCCCCTCTTGGCTGCACCCTGTAACAAGTTCAGTTCTGTCGTGTGATTCAAATTTTTTTCCTATTCACATGGCAAACTTAAAACTATTTCCAAGTCATTCTTTTTTGTACCACAGAAACATAAGGCTCAATTGTTTTAAGAACATCAAACAGTTGAAAATGAACCACTAGTTAAGTTCCTCTTACAAAATTCATGCCGAAAAAGGTCTCCTTACTGTAGACTATGTGGATACGACATAAAAAACAAATTTTCACACAATTAGGCATAGACTTGGAAGTAGCCAGTATAGCACTCTTTCCTGCTGATTCATAGCCTACAATTCTAATGGGAACAGTGCAAATGCGGTAGGTCTGTTTTGCTTGCCTTTTAAAATTTAAATGCAGCTTTCTTCCCCAAACTGCTGAGATTGTCAAGGTGTATGACACTTTGTCTGCTCAAGAGTCAAATGAATTTAAAACTTTTGCACTCATGAAAGAAGGCATTGTTTCAGCTTCCAAATCATTTGAGTGGATTTGGGTTGTTTTAATTTATTTTATATTTAATGACATTGATAAGTAAATTAATAAAGTCCCTATATCTAGATACCTTAAATTTTCCAAGTCATTTTTTTCTTTTTCCAGTAGCATATTTCTGTTTTCTTCGGAATAAATCTGTTACAGGGTGCAGCCAAGAGGGGTGCTCCAAATAGGGATTTGGGATGGGGCCCAGAACTCAGGGTGCCCAGGAAATATTAGAAAGACATATAAGATGTCCTCACCCTTCCCCCTTCAGGTGTGAGCTGGGGGAAGAGACACATGAAGCAGGGCCATTGAGAGCTGTTTTGCATAGCAACAGCTTTGCAGCTAACCTCTGGTGTGGTCATTTAACATATCTATAACCTTTAACTGGCTACATAGATATGTTAAATAGCTGTGGCCATGCTCTGAGCCAGGGGGATGGAAGTAAGTTCCCCACCAAGACATAACTGGGGGGCAGGTCCCCCCAGTTATAGCAGCTGCGTGGGAGCTTGGAGAAGATTGGCTCCATGACATGGGGCCACACCTGCCCAGACTCACGATGGCAGCCCAGTACAGCTGGAAGGATATGAGAGTGCTGGCAAGTGTAGCCAATTGTGGGAGGAGTCGGAAATGGGGCTGCAGAGGAAGATTGGCTCAGGGATTTAAACTGAGACCTGGCAACCATTGGGAGAGAGGACAATAACCAGTGCAGGAGAGAACCACTAGGTCTTTAGCAGAGTGGGGACTCCCGTAGCCTTGTGAGAGAGAATCACCATGCGGCCTTAGCAGAGAACCTCTCAAAGAAAATACAAATAATAATATAGAATCCAAGAATGTAGCATCTAATTATAAAAATGTTAATATTTAGCCACATTTCCCTCAGATTAAAAATATATTGTGGTAAAATACACATACATAAAATTTGCCACTGTAACTGATTATAAGTGTACAGTTCAGCGGCATTCATTACATTTACAATGTAATTAATATGCAACTATCATTACTCTGTATTTCTAGTACTTTCGTCATCCCAAACAGAAACTCTATACTCACTAAGTAATAACTCTTCATTCTCCATCTATAAGCCCCTGATATCCTCTAATCTACTTATTGTTTCTATGACCTATTATAGATACTTCATAGAAGGGGAAATACCATACCATATTTGCCTTTTTATGTCTGGCTTCTTTCATTTAGATTAATGCCTTTAAGTTTCAACCATCAGAATTTAATTTCTTTTTATGACTAATATTCTACTGTATGTATATACTACATTTTGTTTATCCAGTCATTTGTTAATGAACCCTTGAGTTATTTCCACCTTTTGGCTACTGTGAATAATGCTGCAATGAACATAGTCACACACATATCTGTTTGAGTCCCTGTTTTCAGTTACAAGTAGCATTTCTGGGTCACATAATAATTCTTCTTTTTAATCTATTTTTTATTGTTGTTCAAGTACATTTGTATCCATTTTCCCACCACCACTTTCCCCCAACAATTCTGTGTTTAACTTTTTGAAGAACCACCAATCTGTTTTTCCATGACAGCCACTCTATTATACATTCCCACCAGCAATGTACAAAGGTTCTAATTTCTCTATATCCTTGTCAACACTTTTTAATTATAGTCATTCTACTAGAGATGAAGAGGTTATGATTTGTATTTCCCTAATAAATAATGATATTAAGCATCTTTTCACATGTTTATTATCCATGTGTATATCTTTGGAGAAATGAGTATTCAAGTACTTCGGTCATTTTTTAAAATTGGATTGTTAGACTTGTTGTGGAGTTGTAGGAGTTTGCCTCAGATTTTTTGAGAAATAAAACATTACCTCCTGGCTGGTGTGACTCAGTGAATTGAGTGCCAGCCTGCTAACTGAAAGGCTGCAGGTTCGATTCCCAGTCAGGGCACATGCCTGGGTTGCAGGCCAGGTCCCCAGTTTGGGGCATATGGGAGGCAACCATACATTGATGTTTCTCTCCCTCTCTTTCTCCTTCTCTTCTCCTCTCTCTAAAAATAAATAAATAAATGAAGTTTTTTTTTAATTGCTAAAAAAAAGAAATAAAACATTAAAATTCAGTTTAAATGCCCTTTATATTTGCATCTAATCCTAATATCTCACTCCCTAAATTCATCCAGATGGGACCACTATTTATTTAAAGACTGATTTATTTATTTATTATTTATTTATTTATTTATTTATTCATTCATTCATTCCTTCTTGGACGTAGGGAAGTCCACATGACATATTTCTGATCAATACAATATAAGTGCAAGTTGCTAGACATTACTCAGCAAGGAAGTTCTTTAAAAAGAGGCAGACTTTACTGGCACCAATTGTTTGTACTCTTCATCTTTCCCTTTCTTCAAGTTTGTAATACTTTCACTATGCTGGACACTGAGCAGCTATCCTTTGGTTATGAAGATGATAAAAAGTCATGCTGAGAATGGCAGAGTGGAAAGCTCAAGGAAGCTTAGGTCCCTGGTAGCATTATGTAGACTCTGTACCAGCCCTAATCAACCTCCTCCAGGGTTCATTTTACATGAGAGAAGTAAAATATTTTGTTTTCTAAATCACTCCACTCTTTTGTAAAATATATTTTATTGATTATGCTATTACAGTTGTCCCATTTCCCCCTTCACTCCCCTCCACCCTGTACCCCCTCTCCCACCCACTTCCCCCCCTTTAGTTCATGTCCATGTGTCATACTTATAAGTTCTTTAGTTTCTACATTTCTCATACTATTCTTACCCTCCCCCTGTCTATTTTCTACCTACAATCTATGCTACTTATTCTCTCTACCTTTTCCCCCTCTCTCCTCCTCCCACTCCCCTGTTGCTAACCCTCCATGTGATCTCCATTTCTGTGGTTCTGTTCCTGTTCTAGTTGTTTACTTAGTTTCTTTTGGTTTTGCTTTAGGTGTGGTTGTTAATAATTGTGAGTTTGCTGTCCTTTTATTATGCATGTTTTTTTTAATCTTCTTTTCTTACCTAAGTCCCTTTAACATTTCATAAAATAAGAGCTTGGTGATAATGAACTCCTTTAACTCGACCTTATCTGAGAAGCACTTTATCTGCCCTTCCATTCTAAATGAAAGGTTTGCTGGATAGAGTAATCTGGGATATAGGTCCTTGTCTTTCATGACTTGTAATACTTCTTTCCAGGCCCTTCTTGCCTGCAAGGTCTCTTTTGAGAAATCAGCTGACAGTCTGATGGAAACTCCTTTGTAGGTGACTGTCCCCTTATCTCTTGCTGCTTCTAGGATTCTCTCCTTCATTTTTACCTTGGCTAATGTAATTATGATGTGCCTTGGTGTGTTTCTTCTTGGGTCCAACTTCTTTGGGATTCTCTGAGCTTCCTGGACTTCCTGGAAGTCTATTTCCTTTGCCAGAGTGGGGAAGTTCTCCTTTATTATTTGTTCGAATACGTTTTCAATGTGTTGCTCTACCTCTTCCCCTTCTGGTACCCCTATAATTCAGATGTTGGAATGTTTAAAGATGTCCTGGAGGTTCCTAAGTTTCTCCTCATTTTTTTGAACTCTTATTTCTCCATTCTTTCCTGTTTGGTTGTTTCTTTCTTCCCTCTGGTCCACTCTATTATTTTGAGTCCCAGTTTCCTTCCCATCACTGTTGGTTCCCTGTGCATTTTTCTTCATTTCTTTTATGGTAACCTGCATTTGTTCATCTAATTTGAGACCAAAATCAACCAATTCTGTGAGCCTCCTGATCACCAGCGTTTTGAACTGGGCGTCTGATAGGTTAACTATCTCTTAGTCACTCAAAAGGATGAGTTCTGGGGCACTGATTTGTGCTTCTGTTTGAGCCATCTCTCTCTCTCTTTTTTTGGTCTGGTCGCTCCTGTTACAGTGAGGGGCGGAGCCTTAGGTGTTCACCAGGGCTGGGCACCCCAGTCGCTAGATTGTGATGTTGTATGTGAGGGTGGGGTCGAGAGGGAACAATGGTGGTAGCTCTGTTCTCTGTGGGATCTCAGTCCCTTCTCTGGGATCCTGGGTTGAACGCTCTGCCCTGCTCCACAATCGTCGCCTCACCGGGTCTGCCAGCTGCCGTTTTGTAATCAGGGTCCACCCGCAATCTTGTGCACCCCAGATGCCTTACACGCTCCCGGTTGCCTTATGCACCCTGTTCTCCGCCCCACAACCCCGAGCCTGGCTGCTCGTCTCCGCCCCTCCTACCAGTCTGGATGAATTGGTCTATTTCAACTTCTTGGCTGTCCGACTTCCATTCAGATAAATTTTCTATCAGTTCTGGGTGTTATTCTGCCTCTAAATTGTTGTTCCGATCTTGGTTGTGCGTGGAGGTACGGTGCATCCACCTATGCCTCCAACTTGCCAGAAGTCGGAATTACTCCACTCTTAATGTTTCCTGTCATGAACACCTGAACACAATCCTTAACTGTTACAATAAACTCTTATTTCATGACCTGTAATGATTCATTTTATGTGTCAACTTGACTGGGCTAAGGGTTGCCAAGATAGCTGGTCAAACATTATTTCTGGGTGTATCTGCAAAGGGCATCTCTGGAAGAGATTAGCATTTCTTTCATTCTTTGTTTCTTTCTTTCTTTTTTGGTTGCTATCATATTTTTATTTTTTTTAATATATTTTATTGATTATGCTATTATCAATAGCATGTCCCATTTGTTGTCCTATAGTTGTCCCATTTGTTCTCTGCTTCTTTCCCTTCCTTCCTGAACCCCCCTCCCACCAGCATTCCCCCACATTAGTTCATGTCCAAGGGTCGTACATATAAGATCTTTGGCTTCTCCATTTCCCATACTATTTTAACCCCCCTTCTTATTTTCTACCTACCATTTATGCTTCTTATTCCCTGTATCTTTTCCCCCATCCTCTCCCTGCACCATCCCTGCTAATAGCCCTCCATATGATCTCCATTTCTGTGATTCTGTTCCTGTTCTAGTTGTTTGCTTAGGGGTGTTTTTTTTAGGTTCAGTAGTTCATAGTTGTGAGTTTGTTGTAATT
This sequence comes from Phyllostomus hastatus, assembly GCF_019186645.2. Lineage (NCBI taxonomy): Eukaryota > Metazoa > Chordata > Mammalia > Chiroptera > Phyllostomidae > Phyllostomus > Phyllostomus hastatus. The sequence continues at coordinate 2,323,744 of NW_025333841.1, read as the reverse complement.
TCACTGTTCATATTTTTTATGATCTTTTTCTTAGATAAGTCCCTTTAACATTTCATATAATGAGGGCTTGGTGATGATGAACTCCCTGAACTTAATCTTATCTGGGAAACACTTTATCTGTCCCCCTCCATTCTAAATGAGAGCTTTGCAGGATAGAGTAATCTTGGATGTAGGTCCTTCCATTTCATGACTTGGAATACTTCTTTGCAGCCCCTTCTTGCCTGCAAGGTTTCTTTTGAGAAATCAGCTGATAGTTTGATGGGAACTCCTTTGTAGGTAACCGTCTCCTTTCCTTTTCCTGCTTTTAAGATTCTTTCATCATCTTTCATCTTGGGTAATGTAATTATGATGTGCCTTGGTGTAAGCTTCCTTGGGTCCAATTTCTTTGGGACTCTGTGAGCTTCCTGGACTTCCTGGAAGTCTATTCCCTTTGCCATATTAGGGAAGTTTTCCTTCAATATTTTTTTCAAATAAGTTTTCAATTTCTTGTTCTTCCTCTTCTCTTTCTGGTGCCCCTTTGATTCAGGTGTTGGAGTATTTAAAGCTGTCCTGGAGGTTCCTAAGCCTCTCTCATTTTTTTGCATTTATGTGTCTTGATTCCATTCTGTTTGGATGCTTATTTCTTCCTTTTGTTCCAAATCATCGATCTGAGTCCTGGTTTCCTTCCTGTCACTGTTGGTTCCTTTTACATTTTGCTTTATTTCACTTTGCAAAGCCTTAACTTCTTCCTCTACTTTGAGACCATACTTAACCATTTCTGTGAGCAACCTGATTACCAGTGTTTTGAACTCTGCATCTGATAGGTTGGCTATCTCTTTGTCACTTAGTTCTATTTTGGAAGCTTTGATCTGTTCTTTCATTTGGGTCATATTTTTTTGGTCTCAGCCTGCTTGTTATGTACTGAGGGGTGAAGCCTTAGGTATTCCCCAGGGCAGGACAACCCATGTCACTGTGTTGTAGCTCTTGTATGAGAGGGAACAATGCTGCTTGTTCAGCTCTTGTCTGGCTTTCAGTCAAATCCCCCACTACCCACAAGCAAATTGGGCCCTTCTGGTGCTGATTCCCGGGTGGGTGGGTTTGTGTACATTTTAGGATCATGTGGGTCTCTCCAATGAACTCTTACGTGAGACTGGGTATTTCTCCTGCCACTGCAACCCCCCTAGGTTTTTACAACCAGAGGTTTTGAGGCTTTAGCCTCCTGAGTTGGACCCCTGGTTTGTGTTGTCTCTCTTGCTCCCCAGTTATTCCTCCTGGTTTGTCCACATGCATATGTGGGACCACCCAGCCCACCACTTGCAGCCTCACCTCCCCCCAGTCCTCCAGCCTCCACTTTTCTGCAAGTTCTCTCCACCCCAGGTGCCCATCTCCACCCCTCCTACTGGTCTGAATGAATGTTTCTTCTTTAACTTTTTGGTTATCAGACTTTCACACAGGTCAATTTTCTGGTAGTTCTGGTTATTTTTTGTTTTAAAATTGTTGTCCTTCTTTTGGTTGTGCAAGGAGGCAAAATATATCTTCCTACACCTCCATCTTGGTCAGAAGTCCAAGATTAGCATTTCAATTAGTAGACTGAGTAAAGAAGATGGGCCACACTATTATGGATGGGCCTCATGCAATTCCTTGAGTGTCTGAATAGAACAAAAAGATTAAGGAAAGATAAATTCACTCTCTGCTTGAGCTCAGACATCCATCTTTTTTCTCTTGCTTTCAGACATTAGTGTGCCTGGTTCTTGAGATTTTCAATTCTTACTGAAACTTACACTATTGCCTGCCCTGCTTCTCAGGCCTTTAGATTTGAACTGGAACTATACCACCAGCTTTCCTGAGCCTCCATCTTGCAGACTGCAGATACTGGGACTTAGCCACTATAAATGCATAAGCCAATCCCTCAAAATAAATCTCTTTCTGTATGTATCTCATTATTTCTGTTTCTTTGGAGAACCTTTATACATCACCTTCAATAATATTTGTAATTTTCTCCACAAAGTCTTTCACAACTGTTGTTAAATTTACTACTAGGTGGTTATAATTTTTTTTGTTATTTAAAATAAAAAATTTTCCTTTGTAATGACAGTTTCAAATTGGCTGATGCTATTCAGTATACAGGAGAGTTATAATAAATTATTCCACATTAATTGTTTACCTTAAAACTGTTACTTTCTTGATTCTAATAGTTGGTAGAGGTCACTGAAATTTCTGTGTAGATAATTCTATCACGTGTGAATAAAGACAATTGGATTTCTTCCTTTTTATTCTTTCTTCTCCCTTACATTTTAAAAACATTTTCTTCTCTTATTGCAATTGTTAGGCCCTCCATTACAATGTTGAATAGAATTTTTTGCTAGATCCCCTTTACTGAGTTAACAGAGTTTATTTGTAGTGTATTGGGAGCTTTTTAAAAAATTATGAATGGGCATTATGTTTGATCAGATATGTTTTCTATATATCTTGAAATTATAACACTTTTTTCTTTCTGACAACATGGGTGGAAATGGAGAATATTATGCTAAGTGAAGTAAGCCAGTTAGGGAAAGACAAATACCATATAGTCTCACCTATAACAGGAATCTAATGAACAAAGTAAACTAATGAACCACAAGCTAAAACAAAAATAGAACCACAAGCATGGAAACATGAAACAAACTGAAAGTGACCAGAAGGCAGTGGAGAGGGGGATAATGACGGAAAGAAGGGGAAAGGACTAGACAAAGAGACATATGAAAAGATGCTCAGCATCACTAGCCATCAGAGAGATGCAAATTAAAACCACAATGAGATACCGCTTCACATCAGTCAAAATGGCCATCATAAACAAAGCAACAGTATTGGAGAAGATGTGGAGAAAAGGGAATCCTAGTGCACTGTTGGTGGGAATTCAGACTGGTGCAGCCACTGTGGAAACCAGTATGGAATTTCCTCAGAAAACTAAAAATGGAACTGCCTTTTGACCCAGCAATTCCACTGCTGGGATTATATCCTAAGAGCCCTGAAACATCAATCCAAAAGCACCTATGCACCCCAATGTTCATAGCAGCACAATTTTTAATAGCCAAGTGATGGAAGCAACCTACGTGTCCATCAGTAAATGAGTGGATCAAAAAACTGTGTTACACTTACACAATGGAATACTATGCAGCAGAAAGAAAGAGGGAGCTCCTACCCTTTGAGACAGCATGATGGAACTGGAAAGCATTATGCTAAGTGAAATAAGCCAAGTGGTGAGGAACAAATACCATATGACCTTACCTTTAACTGGAACATAATCAACAAAAGAAAAAAGCAAACAAAATATACCCAGAAACATTGAAAATAAGAACAATCTAACAATAGCCAGAGGGGAGGGGGGAAGGGACAATAGTGGGAAGGGTTTTCAGGAACTACTATAAAGGACACATGGACAAAACCAATAGCAGGTAGAAGCAAGGAGGGGAAGTGGGGATGGCTGGGGTCGGAGGGCAGTGGTGAGGGAAAATGCAGACAACTGTAATTGAACAATAAAATAATTTTAAAAAATCAAAAAAGAACAAGTATGAATAACCCAAAGACATAGACTACAGGGTGGGAATTGACTATGGGAGCAGGGCAGGGGTAGGCTGGACAGAGGAGGGCAAAGGGGGAAAAATTGGGACAAGTGTAATAGAAAAACAAGTAAAACAAAGAAAACCACATTTGTTTCCTCTGTCTTTCAATCTGTTGGTATGATGAATTAAAATGATAGATTTTGAACACTGAACCATATCAAAGAATTTGGACAGATGACAAGCCTCCTCACAGTATTCTCAAGTATTGTTATCTATTTTGTCAGATGAGACAGTTCTGAAAGGCATTTCATTTTATGTAAATTTTAGTTTTTCCTCCTCCTGCAGAGTTTGGGTCATATGACATTTCCCTTTGTGCTAGAAAGCTATTTCCCTACTAAATCATATTTGAAGCATTGAAAACATTATGGGCCACTTCAATATCAGCTCACATTTAATGCCAAACTTTAAAATGATCTCTTACTTTCAAATGCTTGAAGATAAAAAAAAATTTACCTATATAATGAACGTTATGTTTTGATATATTTAATTTCATATTTCTATGTGTTTCTAGTGACAGTCTGACATGTTACTGGAAACTGATTTACTACATATTTAATTATGTAGAAAATTAATAAATGTATTATGAAAAAGACTGCTTAGATATAGGGGAAGTAGTAATTTTATCTAGTATCTCTGTATATCATGGATATTGATCTGGTGGTCAATAGTATGGGGAAAAAAAACAACACAGGTTTGTTTAGTTAGTACAGTGAGTTGGGCCCTTAAAAACTGAATTGGGCCCTGATGGGTATGGCTCAACAGACTGAGTGCTGTCTCTAAAACTGAAAAGTCCCCAGTTTGATTCCCAGTCAGGGCACATGCCTGGGTTGTAGGCCAGATCCCCGGTTGGGGGTGTGTGAGAGGAAACAGATCAATGTTCTCCTTTCCATCCATTTTCCTAAAATTAAATAAGTAAAACATTTTTTAAAAACTGAATTGGAACATTTACTTGATCTGCCCAGCCACTGAAGACATTTCACTTCATGACTCCTGTCAGTATATTTAAAACAAGAATTTTCAACTATAACTCATCTTTGTAATATTATTTTCTAGAAATTATGAAATATTTATTATACACTAATATGTGCATAATAAATCTAATCTTTTTTTTAAAAAAGTATCTTTTAATTCAAATTAAAACCCTGTAAGGCAGATATTGTCATCCTATGTGATAGATAAGGAAACTGAGTTTCAAAAGATTGCACCACTTGCTCACCAAAATCAGATCTGTTTTCTAAACGTATTCTTTTTAATAAATTCCCCAGCAATGTGAATTTCTTTTCTTGTATTTCATTTTATACTTACACTACCCAAGAGCTGTTATTAGTAAGTTGCTTTAAGTGGAGTCAGAAGCCATTATGTATTTCACCAAATTTGATAAAGTGCTTTCAGGATTGCAATTAATTAAATTCAGAAGCTATGCCAGTGGTGGTCTCTGATATTTAGAATTTCATCTCTCCTTCCATAAACTAAGGAAATGAATGTAATACAAGTCATATTTCTGGATGTTCATGATGTACACAGTTGACAGTTTAGATTTTAAAAGAAGATTCACAGGTTAATTTATAGCCCAATTCCCTGCCAAATAATTATTGAGTTAATCTGTGTTTGAAGTCTGCCAGAATGACTCTCTGGTACTAAGGTGTAAAGGCACTGGGGAATGGTCCTAAGAGGGAAGCTTTGCCCTTTCATTGCTCAGAGCTAGATTCTTTCTGCAAAGTCAAACATAAAGGCTAAAGAAATAGAATACAGAGCAGCAAGAGGGATGAAAAGTACCTTTCAGTTAAGGTTTTTGTTTTTCAAAAAGTTCAAACAAAATAACTTTCTATGATTTTTAAAAACATGCCACTTAAGATGTATTTTTAATTAAGGAACAGAATTATAGAAAGTAAAAGATGCCAAAATTAATTTACATTTTACAGAGAGAAGGAGAAACTTTAAATATGAAGAACAATGAAAAAATAAAAGATGCCAATTTAAAATAAATAAACGTTAAATAAAATAAAGTGGATTGAATCAAGAATATAGCACAATGATTGATGGCAGAATAAATAGGTACATAATGATTCAAGTATAAATCTAAACGTTGCCTCCTGTACATGTCTTCTATGACTTTGAGCCAGCTCTAAGAATCTCAGCTAACTCAATTCTGTTGGTTTATTAACACAACACTGATTCTATGGGATTCTTGTAAAGATTAAACTGGATAATACTTGCACTGTGTTTTTGTTTACTCCATTGTAAGCAATTGATAAATGCTTTTTTACAGTTCCTTTCCCTTTCCTCAGTGTAAACAAATATCTCTGCAAATACAACAGCATGATATAATTGACAGAACACCTGATTTGATTTTAAATGAACTGGTAAATGACCTTGGGAAAGTCAGTTCACGCCTTTGGCCTTCAGTTTACTCACCTATAAAAATGAGCATTGATTCATTTAACACTTGTTCAAGGTTACAGAGCTTGCAAGTGTTGAATCCATACAAAGTCCTGACTCACAATCTGGGTTCTTTTTTGCTCTAACTTAGCCATCATATGGTATCCTTTGAGTTCGTGATATAATAGAAAGTGTACTATGTAAACACCATCTCTATGCCTAACCCATTCCTAATCACCAAGGACAAAAAAGAAAGTAAAATGTTACAGCATAGGATCCAAGATAGTGGCAGAGTGGGTGGATATTACACTTACTTCCTCCCAGGAGCAAGCAACTTGAAAAACCAACTGAAAACAGTGTTGTGCCCTGGCTGGCGTAGCTCAGTGGATTGAGCGCGGGCTGGGAAACAAAGTGTCCCAGGTTCGATTCCCAGCCAGGGTACATTCCTGGGTTGCAGGCCATGACCCCCAGCAACCGCACATTGATGTTTCTCTCTCTCTCTCTCTCTCTCTCTCTCTCTCTCTCTCTCTCTCTCTCTCTCTCTCTCTCTCTCTCTCTCCCTTCCCTCCCTAAAAATAAAATAAATAAATAAAAATCTTTAAAAAAAAAAAAGAAAACAGTGTTGTATAGCTTTGGGGGAAGGAGCCATTACTACCACTTTCCTGTTAAACTTGCTGGTGCATCTCCTCCACAGGAGATCAGCTAGCTCCACTCTCTGGCCTCCTGGTGGCCCACCCCCCACAACTCCTGATGGCTTCACCCCGCCAAGGTCTGGGCAGAATTTGGGACAGTAAGAGTTATGTGGCTCTGTGGTGGGGGCCACACCCCTCACCATCCCCTAAGCTTGACCAGCACCTCCTCCTCAATGGTGATCAACTAGCTCCATCATCCCAATTCCTGGTGGCCCCACCCTGCTGAGATCAAGCTCCAGGCAGAATCTAGCATAGACTGAGTTATGTGGCTCTAAGACAAGAGCCATTTTTTCCACTGTATGACTGACCAGTGCAGAGCCCTCCCTTCACATGGCCAAATATAGGTCTGTTTGGGCCTAATAAACTCTGCTGGCCTCACCCTGATCACTCCTTGAAACCCCACTCTCCCACAAAGGTGTGTGAGCACCCAGACAGTGGCAGCTAGACTTGGTACCCCAGGGACATTTGACAAGTGGCCTCAGAGCCAGCACAGGCACCAAGATTGAATCTGTACCTATCTACAACAAAATAAAGGATAAAAACCACAAGATCGTATCAATAGATACAGAAAAGGCATTTGATAACATTCAGCACCCATTTATGGCAAAACTCTCAGCAAAGTGGGAATAGAGGGAATATACCTCAATGTAATACAAACCATATATGACAAACCCACAGCCAACATCATACTGAATGGGAAAAAATTATAAGCATTGCCATTAGGAATGGTAACAAGACAGGCATTTCTACTTTGCCCACTGTTATTCAACATAGTACTGTAGGCCCTAGCCACAGCAATCAGATAAGAAGAAGAAATAAAAAGCATCCAAATTGGAAAGAAAGAAGTAAAACTGTCATTTGTAGATGACAAGATACTGTATATAGAGAAACCTACTAAAGATTTCTCTAAAAAAAACTACTATAACTGATGAACTAATTTAGTAAAGAAACAGGATACAAAACAAATCAAGAAATCAGTTACATTTTTATATACCAGTAACAAACTATCAGAAAGGGGAACTAAAAAAAAAATCTCATTTACAATTGCATCAAAAATAAAATAAAATACCTTGGAATAAATTTATCCAAAAATATAAAACATCTGTAATCATAAAATTATAAGATACTAAGGAAACTGAAGAAGATACAAATAAGTGGAAGCATATATCGTGTTCATGGATAGGAAGAATTAATCATTAAAATGTCCATAGTACCTAAAGCAATCTATAGATTCGACAAAATTGTTATCAAGATATCAAAAGTAGCCCTGGCTGGCGTAGCTCAGTGGGTTGAGCACGGGCTGCGAACCAGTGTTGCAGGTTCGATTCCCAGTCAGGGCACATGCCTGGGTTGCAGCCCATGACCCCCAGCAACCGCACATTGATGTTTCTCTCTCTCTCTCTCTCCCTCCCTTCCCCCTCTGAAAATAAATAAATAAATAAAATATATCAAAAGCATATTTCACAGAAGTAAAACAATATTCCAAACGTTTATTCGGAACCACAAAAGACACAGAATAACCACAGCAATCTTCAGAAAGAAGAAAGCTGAGGGTATCATACCACCCAAGATCAAACGATACTATAAGGCCATAGTAATCAAAACAGCATGGTACTGACATAAAAACAGACATATAGATCAATGGAACAGAACAGAGAGCCAAGAAATGATCAATTAATATTTGAAAAAAGAGGCAAGAACATACTACAGGGTAAAAATAGTCTATTCAGTAAATGGTGTTGGGAAAATTGGACAGACATGTGCAATAAAATGATATTAGACCACCTTATTACACCATATGCAAGAATAAATTCAAAACAGATTAAAGACTTAAATGTTAGACTCAAAACCATAAAGATCCTAGAAAAAACATAGGCAGTAAAATCTTGGATATTTCTGGCAGCAATATTGTTTCTGATATATCACCTTGGGCAAAAGAAACAAGAAAAAATAAACAAATTGGACTACATGAAAAAAATATTTTTTGCACAGCAAAAGAAACCATCAACAAAATGAAAAGACAACCCACTGAATGGGAGAACATATTCACAAATAGTACATCTCATAAAGGGCCAATATCCAAAATTTATAAAGCACTTAAAAACTCAACACACACACACACCAAACAATCCACTTAAAAAATGAACAAAGGACCTGAATAGACACTTCTTCAAAGAGGACGTACATGATGGCCAATAGACACATAAAAAGATGTTCTATGTCACTAATCATCAGGGAAATGCAAATTAAAATCACAATGATACATCACCTCACACATGTCAGAATGGCTGTCATCAATATATCAACAAACAAGTGCTGGTGAGGATGTGGAGAAAAGGGAACTTGCATGCATTCTTGGCAGGTATTGCAGACTGGTGCAGCCACTGTGGAAAGCGGTATGGAGTGACCTCAAAAAATTTAAAATGGAACTACCGTATGACCCAGAGATTCCACTTCTGGGAATATATCTAAGGAAATCCAAAACACTAACTAGAGAGAATATATGCAACCCTGTGTTCATTGCAGTGTTACTAGTATTTACAATAGCCAAGATCTGGAAACAGCCCAAATGCCCATCAGTAGATGAGTGGGTAAAAAAGCTGTGGTGCATTTACACACTATTTACTATGCAGCAGTAAAAAAAAAAAAAAAAAAAAAAGGAAATCGTATCCATTGCGACAGCATGGATAGACCTGGAGAGTACTATGCTAAGTGGAATAAGCCAGTCAAAGAAAGACAAGTATCATATGACTTCACTTATGTGTGAAATGTGATGAATAAAATAAACCAACAACCAAAAAAAGAAAAGACTCATAGATACTCATAACAGACTGACAGCTGTCAGAGAGCATGGGGGTCATGCAGCTGGCTGAAAAAGGTGAAGGGATTAAGAGAAAAATCATCATAGACACAGACAGTAGTATAGTGATGACCAGAGAGAAAGACAAGCAGTGGGTAGAAGAGGGTAAAGGGGGATAAATGGTAGTGGAAGGAGACTTGACTTGGGGTGGTGAACACACAATGCAATATACAGATGTTACAGAATTGTACACCTGAAATCTACATAATTTTATTAACCCATGTCACCCCAATAAATTCAATGAAACAAAAGGATTAAAAGAAATACTATAGCATAGACTACAGCAGAAGCTTAACAGGGTTTTTCTAAAACCTTAGTATTTATTATCAGTGCATAAGGGTCATGAAGTTCCATATTTTCCTATGAGAATGCATGCATACATACATATGTACATGGTTCCTTTTCTATAAAGAATAGATTATAGGTACAATTATTTTAAGGTTATTTACAAGGTGACAAACAAACCTTGAGGTTTTGCAACCCAACTGCTGTATGACCATAAACAAGTCACTTTACCACTTGGAGCCCACGGGTGAATAGAGAGAGAGAATGAACGTGAGTGAGCCTAAGGGGGAAGATTTATTGTCTATATGACAATCTCAGAAGTCACATAGTATCACTTCTGACAAGGTTCTCTGAAGCACACTACACCTAACACTAAATACCACTGTTCCTATCCCTCAAATAATCATACCCACATACCATCATGAGAGGATACATTTAAAATGTATTCAATCAACTCTACCTGACTTGTTATAAACAAACACATCTTGCACACCCATACACCTGGTGTCTTTGCAATATCTACTAGATAATGGCAAGTTTTCAATGCCTCTTGGCACATTATTTTAAAAGGCTATGCTTCATTTTCCTTCACTGAAGATATTGCTCAAAAGCAGTGTTTATGCAGACCTCCCAGACAAAACAAAAAAGAACATGTTCATTTGTAACTGTCAAATTAATTGCAAATTATTTTTCATTCAACTGAGAACAAAATAATTTCATGACAAGAAGAATTTGCTACATAGCAAAGTCACAGTGAAAAAAAAGTCAAGGGTGAATTAATTGAACCAGGTGCCAGGTTCTGATAAATTTAGCAAGGACAGACTAGTTGACTTAATATTTTTTATTAAGGGGGAAAACATTAAAAAGAAGTCATCCCCAAATAAATCAGTAAGTCTGTTAAAAAAATCTCAGAAATGATTAATGATACTTTAAGAAGAACCAATTTTTTCCTATCAATCTGTCTCCCTTTTGTATATGGCTAGAACAAGGCTTTTTAAATCAATAAGAAGCAATATATAAAGTATTCTTCATTTAGACCTGATTTCACATTTTCTTGTTATACCATATAAGAAAATGAATATGTTGATTTGTTTGGGTGGCCTAAACTGATGTTTTCAATTTTTCTGTAAATATAAACTCATTAGCCCCATCAACTGTTACTCCACTATAACAATCCTAAGATTGAAGTGATTATTTTTACTAACGACTTAACTGTTGGAAATCATATCAGTCTGGACATATTAAGGTATGCTTCAGCAAAATAAACAGCACCCCAAATCTCACTGGTTTAACAAGAAACATTTATTTCAAGTGCATATGACACGCTCAGAGTGGACTACCTGGGCTCTATGTGGATTTTAGTTGCTCAAAGATTTAGGCAAAAGGAGCATTCATCCTCCCCAAATTTGCTGGCTGCTGTGTCAGATGGTAAAAGCAGCATTGGAGAATCTTGTACTTCCAAAGAAGGGTCAGATACACTGGCCAGTTCAAGTCAGTCCCATTCAGCCCCCAAAAGCCAGAAAATGGCTCTGTGTACTCAGAATAGGGAAGAATCAGAAATTTTTGGTGAGCACTGTTCATGACTAACACACAACTTAATGATTAAGATCAAAGAGCCAGGGAAAGATGAGCAGACATGAATGAACCAGAGTAGAAGAGAATTCCTAGGTAAATTCATTAGATGGAAGCTACTTCCCCAACTGAAATGCAGTATAGGTAGGGTATGCACTCACTGTAGGATAGGAAGGCTGGAAACAGTTGGAGTGCCAGAAATGGAACAACATAAGCACTTAAAAAGACAGCTAACCAGGTAGTGGATCACTCTTCTATAGGCCCACTTGGTTCCCCACATTTGTAAAACAAATACCAGAATGATGTTATAGTTAAGAAAAGTAAGCCATCATAGTTTTATTGTGGAAATAATTTGTCAATTTTCACATTTTCACATTAACTTAGTTGGAACCCAGTATTAGATAATGCTTTGTTTTACTTTTGATTTTGGACATAAGTGCAGAGTGTTGAGGTATTTGCATTACCATACTGGACACGGCGAGGCCCCTCTTCTCTTTTACGTATTTTTCCATTTCATTTGCTTTTTTGTTCCCCATTTTCTTTCCTCCATAGAGGACAATTCCAATCTGTTTGATACACAACCTTTTCATTTGTATTTTGCAAAATGTGTATTTTTCTGTGTGCATGCATTTAAAATTTATGAAAATGGTACTTTACTATACTTCATTTTATTTCTTCCCTTTTTCATTCAGTGTTATGATTTCTAAACTATCCATGTATATATCTACATCTAATTGAATACTTGTAACTATTGCATTGTACTAGAGGTGTGCAGGTACTACATTTTACTTATCCACTTGCCTGCCAATAAATTCTAAGACTGCCTCCAATTCCCTACTCCTCCAAATAACACTGCAATGTACATCCTTGCACGTGTTTCCTTATGAAGCCAAGAAGAATTTGTTTGGACATTCACACGCACAGGAGTGAGATTACTAGGTCAAAAGAGGTATGTATATTTAATTTGACTAATTTGCACTTTTTTTCTAGAATGGCTATCCTATAGCATGCCTAATCTTCCCTCTTATTTATCTTTTTATACCTGCCTACCTACCTACCTACCTACCTATGAAAGTATATAAAAATATCCAACATATTAAAAGCAACATTTAAGGAGCAGTATAGCCCTGATGTGGGGACTCAATTACTCTGCTTCCATTCAAATTTCCATTCTGCCAATCACTACTCGTACGACACTGGGAAGCCACTTAATCTGTGATTCTGTTTCCTCATCTGCAAAATACAACTATATTCAGCAAACAGGATGGTTGGTGGTTGAAAGGAATGCTTAGCACTCAATATCAGCTATGGTTATTATTATTTATACATACTGATAGATCTCTGATTATGTTACTATTTTTGTGCATCAACTCCAGAAAGTTTATGAGATATTCCTGCCCCTGCCACCTACATAAAAATTGGGTAATGCAGAGAACACAGCAACTCCTTCAAGTACTCTGGAGTGTCTGGGCTTGCAGGCACCAGAAAGGACTTTAGAAATTTGCATACTTTACGCTGGGACAATATGTTCTACTATGGGCCTGACTGGAAGATGTTTCCTCAGCCATCTAATTGGCCTGTCATCTACAGACTTTCCTGATCTTTCACTACAAAGACCCCAAAGTGAGAAAACTGAAATAAAATAATGCCTTGTTGGGGTGAAACAACATTACTCTGAAACTATAACACTCTGTTAAAGGCATTCCACCACTAGCCTGGGGTTACTCTTCCTGCAGGGACACACATGAAGTAGAATCCTAGTTCCTAATCTAGCACTTGAGACAATGAAGATGGTTAATCAATGCAAGGGAGTTGAATACTGATGAGTACAAGACTGAGTTCACCTCTAAGAGCTACAATGTTAAAAAAAACTGACTGTGCCACTGAGGAGAATGAAGATTTAAGTTTACATATGGATCTCATGTCTATTCTCTTGTATTTAAAGAGTTTACTCTGAAGACTGTAGCACAGTGTGGCTAGAGGACTTATTCTAGAGCAGTGATTCTCAACTTATTCTAGAGCAGTGGTTCAGTGATTTTTCTCACCAGGGAACATTTGCAAATGTTTGGAGACATTTTCAGTTACCACAGTTGGGAAATGCTGCTGGAATAAGCAGCAGCCAGGGAGGATGTTCAACACCCTGTAATGCACAGGACTGCCACCACAACAATGACTTTTCTGCCCTAAAATTGAGAAACTCTGTTCTAGAGCCTGAGATGCCTGGGTTTAAACTATTTATGAGCTGTGTAACCTTTGATGAGTTACTCAATTTTCTTCATCTATACATCATAATTGTTATGTCTGGCATAGTGATGATGTTTAGTAAATGTTAGCTTCTGTTTTTTATTTATTATTATTAAAGTAATTCAAGCATACAAATGTTCTCTTGAAGGCCACTGACTAGCTATGCATTTGTTAGATGCATAACATGTTAACTACTATGTGACAATTACAAAATTGTTACTCTTTTCCTTTGTTATTCTAATTTATACATGGATATTTTTGGCATTATGCTGTCAATCTTTCCAAGAACTCTAATGTTCTTTTTCTGAAATAACAGAAACAAGCTCAACATATTGAACAAAAACAAGAACTGGTTGTAACATACTGCAGATGCACGGGGAAACTTGTGAGTGAAAGTGTCCAAATTTCTAATTAGTTTTCTCAGAAAACAAGATCATTTTCTTGTTTTTACATTCAACTTCTTAACATGAAAAGAAACTTTTATAAAATACACCTAAATCCATGATATATTTTATTTCATTTGATCAGAAGTATTCTGAGTTTTTTTTTTTTTATTTTGAGGGATACTTTCATTCAGAATCACTAGTGAGCCATGTTCCCTTACATTTTATCACAATAGCATAGACCAGTAGGACTGAAGAAGCTCACTCAAAAGTACTTACTCTGGGGAGATCCCTCAAGCCACAAGAACAATCAATCTTCTCTCCTCCAATATGTGGTTGTGCTTTTATTCTTTTAAGGCACTACTCTATTTCATTTATAATTCACAGAGCTGCTTTAGAAGTGCTGAATAACCAACCTAGCACTTTTCAAGGAGTACAATTGTGTTGAATTGTAAAGGGATTTTTTTCCCAAGGAATATGGAAGATGAGTGTCTTTCGTTCACTTATTAAGTCTTTCAATTCCTGTTTACTGAGGGCCTACAAGGACCTAGAGACACTAAGCTAAAAGAAATAGCCAAGCTTTAAGGAGCTCATTACCAAGGGAGAGAGAAAGACAGGTAAACAATGACAAATAGTATGTTTACTACAAATATTGTACAATGAAAACAGTAAAAGCTGGGTACTATGGAAGCATAGGGCATCCTGATTTGAGGAGTCAGGTAAAGATTTCTGGAGGATATCGAGCACCATCATTCTTGTATGTGTAGCTTTCACCCTCACCATGCTTCCTAAAACTCTTACCACAGTCAGTAGGAAACTCTACATTGTTAAGTACAATTAACCCATCAGTAGCATTGGCCACAGATACTCCCTTCCTGCTTCTTGATGTACTTTGTCCACTTGCCTTTAAGAACACTACACCCTCCAAGTTTTTTTCTTCTATTTCACTCAACTGCTCACTTCTCAGAGTTATTTGCTGGTTCTTCCTCATCTCTCCAATCGAGAATGATGTTGAAGTGCCTCAGAATTGAGTCCTTAGACTTCTTGTCTATCTCTCTCTGTTGGTTCATTCACTGTTGCAATTTTAAATATCATCTGTATGCAGACAACTTCTTACCACCTCCACTGTACCACCCTGGTCTGTCTACCATCAACTCTGGCCTTGATAACTGAAATAGCCTTCTGATGCCATCCTTGTTCTCCTACAAATCATTTTAACACAGTGTGATAGGCAGAATTCTAAGATGGTCCCTAAGATTCCTACCCTCCTTGAGGGTAGGGATAGTAACTCCTTGAAGCAAATTACATTATATAAGATCATCAGAGCATACTGGGGGGGGGTTAGAAATCAGAGAGAAGTGGCCATTTTGTCTTAGAAGAAAAAAATAGCTCTGTTGTCAACTGTTCCTAGGGGTCATATGACAAGTAACTGTGGAAGGACTATAGCTGCCAAGAGTGTCTCCTGCTTCTAACCTGGGAAATTCAGGATAATCTCCCCATCTCAAGATTCCTAACTTAATCACATTGGGAAAATACATTTTGCCATGTAAAATGATGTATTCACAATATCTTGGGATTAAGATGGGGGAAGGGTTATCAAGGAACATGTATAAAGGACCCATCGACAAAGCCAAAGGGGGTAGGATTGAAGGTGGCAGGTGGGGGTGGGTGGGGCAAGGGAAGTGGTGGTGGGAAAGTGGAGTCAACTGTACTTGAACAACAATAAAAGTTAAAAAAAATTAAAAAGATGCAAACATCATTGTGGGACCATTTTTGAGACTATTCTTTATTTAACAAAACACCATAATGTGCTTCCCACATACTTTCTCAAATTTTCCTTCTGTCTGCTTATCACTATCTAATATACTATTTTACTGATTTGTCTTGTCTCTCTCTGCCACTAATATATAAACTACATGAGGGCAGTAACTTGTCTGTGTTGATCACCACTGTATATCCTGTGCTTAGAATAGTACCTGGAACATAAGAGACACTTAATAAACTGTTGAGTGATTGAATAAATGACAAATGATCAACCCTACAAACCTCCCCACCCTCTTTGTCCTCCTCCAATCTTCCAGTTCCTTTAAAGTCAATGAATAAAGATAGAATTCCTTATCAATATATTCCAGACCTATTATAATATGACTTTTACTTCTGCAGCTTCTTTCTCATCACTCTCCCTTACAAGCAGTGCTCCTAGCCCCAATTGTAAGCAATGATCATATTTAACATGTCTAGACCTTTCCAGACCTTTCCTCATACTCTTTCCTGGACTGAAAATGTTCTTCCTTTCTGTTTTCTACTTGTTTAAAGATCCAGCTTAAATCTTAAAACTTCTTCCACAAATGAACTAATAGCTTGCAGTCACAACTAGGGCTTTGATTTTCTTTTGGCTAACATAAAACACTGTTTATGACACTGCCATAGAACATCTTTCTTTATTCCTATTAAGATTATGATTAATGGTCTATGAAATATATTTCCCATTTGACCATGACTTCTTCAAGGAATAATGTTACATAATTCATCTTTTTGGTAATAATTTTAGCACAGTGTATGGACATGGAAAAGGCTGAAAATAAGGTGAACTAAATTAAAAGTGAAAGATGAAAATTGATTATAGCATTTTGTGAAAATGGAAGTAAAAAAATTTGGAGGAATAGTGGCTGCTAGTCAGTATTTATTTAGAAACTCAAATTCATATTATCCAACAGAAACCTAAGACAATTTCTTGAATGTGATGATCCTAATGAGAAAACTTTAGATGACATTACACAACTTATTGATTTCTTATGCCTTTTGTTTCTTTTAAGAAGGGTAATTTTGCTTTTATAAAACTGATAAACACACATTATGAGTAATCTGAACAAAAGAGAAAATTACAAATGGGAAAGTAATTATTACCCAAATACAACACTCAGGAAAAAGACATAGTTTTGATAGAGGAGAGTACCACCCCAGAAAACTGTGTTTGAATAAATATAGAAAGAGTAGAGAGACAAATGTTTTTACAAAATTTGGATAATTCAACATGCTCATTTTTTAAAATCATCACTTCAGGACATTTTGTTTTCATTGCTTTTAGAGAAAGAGGAAGTGAGATAGAGAAATATTTATATGAGAGAGAAGCATTGACTGGTTGCCTCCCAAATGTGCCTGGACTGGGGACTGGAAACATCCACACTGAGGGTCGCACATGCCTGTGCCCAGTGTGGAGATCAAACCTGCAACCTACATATGTGCCCAGGCTGGGAATCAAACATAACCCTTAGGTTACAAAACAATGCTCCAACCAACTGAGCCACACTGGCCAGGGCAACAACACACTCATTTTTAAGTGTTAATTAATTTTCTTTTCCTGTTAAGAGGTTGAATAGCATGGACTGCCAGATGATTTTTCAAAATGAACCTTGAGAAAATTACACAAGTTAGAGAGAAGCATTAACCATAGGAACTGACATCAATATAAAAAAAAAACAAAATGTGAGATAGTCCTGGTGAAATGTAAGCCTGACTTGAAATGGTGTCATTATGACTGTGTGTGTATAAGTGTGTGGGGTGGGGAGTAACTGCAGCTCAGGGAGAGGGCAGTAGGGGACAGAATGGCAGTGAGAGGATACATTGGAAAGAGTCTCCTAAGTTCTCCTTTTGCTTTTTATCCCTAATTATCTCTCCCTGCCTGTTTTGTAGTAAGATCTCAAGCAACAATCTGTGCTTTGGTTGTCAACAAGGTCTCAGACCAGTATAAAAGTCCTGATATAATAAGAATTTAACAAAAGGGTACTTCTGGCCAAGATAGAGACATAGGTGGATACGCTTTGCCTCCCTGCACAGCCAAAAGAAGGAGAACAAACTTAAAAACAAAAAATAACCAGAACTGACAGAAAATCGAACCGCATGGAAGTCTGACAACCAAGGACTTAAAGAAGAAGTATTCATTCAGACTGGTAGGAGTGGGGGGAGAAGGTCAGCCGGGTCAGAAAGGATGCATGGTAAGGCACCAGCTGGAAGAACGTGCAGGCAAGATGGCAGCTGAAGGACAAGGCGGTCACACATTTGCATGTGGGTAAACCAGGAGGAAAAACTGGGGAGCAAGACAGACTGTGCAACCCAGGGTTCCAGCATGGGGCAATAAAGCCTCAAAACCTCTGACTGAAAACATCTGTGAGGGTTGAAGCAGCAGGAGAAACTCCCAGCCTCACAGGAGAGTTCATTGGAGAGACCCACAGGGTCCTAGAACATACACAAACCCACCCACCTGGGAATCAGCACCAGAAGGGCCCAACTTGCTTGTGGGTAGTGGGGGAAGTGACCGAAAGCCAGCCAAGAGCTAAGGAAGAGGCACTGTTTCTTCTCTGACCTCTCCCCAACATACAGTGCAACAATGCAGCAATGTGGGTTGCCTTGCCCTGGCAAATATCTAAGACTCCATCCCTTACAATGTAATGGGTACACCAAGACAAAAAATATGGCCCAAATGAAAGACTAGATGAAAGCTCCCAAACAGAGCTAAGTGATGAAGAGATAGCCAACCTATCAGATGCAGAGTTCAAAACACTGGTAATCAGGATGTTCACAGTAATGGTTGAGTGTGGTCACAAAATAGAGGAAGAAGTTAAGGCTATGCAAAGTGAAATAAAGCAAAATGTACAAGGAACCAACAGTGACAGGAAGGAAACCAGGATGCAAATCAAAGATTTGGAGAAGAAGAAATAAATAAACATTCAACCAGAACAGAATGAAGAAACAAAAATTTTTAAAAATGAGGAGAGTCTTAGGAAACTCCAAGACAACTTTAAACACTCCAACATCTGAATCATACAGGTGCCAGAAGGAGAAGAGGAAGAGCAAGAAATTGAAAACTTATTTGAACAAATAATGAAGGAGAACTTCCCTAACCTGGCAAAGGAAATAGACTTCCAGGAAGTCCAGGAAGCTCACAGAGTCCCAAGAACTTGAACCCAAGGAAGCTTACACTAAGGCACATCATAATTACATTACCCAAGATGAAAGAGGAGGAGAGAATCTTAAAAGCAGGAAAAAGAAAGGAGACAGTTACCTACAAAGGAGTTCCCATAAGACTATCAGCTGATTTCTCAAAAGAAATCTTGCAGGCAAGAAGGGGCTGGAAAGAAGTAATCAAAGTCATGAAAGGCAAGGACCTACATCCAAGATTACTCTATCCAGCAAAGCTCTTGTTTAGAATGGAAAGGCAGACAACGTGCTTCCCAAATAAGATAAGTTCAAGGAGTTCATCATCACCAAGCCCTTAGCATATGAAATGTTAAAGGGATTTATCTAAGAAAAAGAGGATGATCAAAAATATGAACAATAAAATGACAACAAACTCACAACTATCAACAACTGGACCTAAGAAAACCCCTAAGTAAACAATTATAACAGGAACAGAATCACAGACATGGAAATCACATGCAGGGTTATCAGTGAGGTGTGGAGAGGGGGAGAATGAGGGAAAAGATACAGGGAATAAGAAGCATAAATGGTAGGTACAAAATAGACAGGGGGAGGTTACAAATAGTATGGGAAGTGGAGAAGCCCAAGAACTTATATTGTACGACCCATGGACATGAACTAAACAGCAGAAGGGAAATGCTGGTAGGAGGGGGGTTGCTGGGCAGAAGGAAATAAAGGAGAGAAAAAATGGGACAACTGTAATAGCATAATCAATAAAATATATTTTTTAAAAAGTTAACAAAAGAGGTGGGGGCTACAAACTGCCTACTGGTATTGACTCTTCCCCCAAGCCATGACACCCTCTGCCTCCCATCTTTCTTCACTCTCACCTCCCAGAACTGGCAGAAACTGCCTCTTTCTAAAACTGTTTTTGTGAACAGAGAAGCTTCCCAGCAGAGTGGCAGCAACAGGAAGTAGAAACAACAGATTTGGAATAGTTTGGATTCTCCTGGAGCATATCTCACAGCTCTTTTTAAACTGGACAGATACGTGTTCAGCTAATATATGAACATATAGCAACTAAAGTAAAATTATTATAACAGAAAGACCAAAGTTACACACATATATGCACACACACAGATACACACATTCAAATATTATTAGAGAGAGCATGAAACATACTAGCAATCTAAAACGGAAGCAAACAAGCACACACACACACACACACACACACACACACAGGGTGAGGCAAAAGTAGGTTTCCAGTTGTTTTGCGGAAAATAATACAATAATTAATAAATAATAATATAAGAATAGACTCTGTGTTCCATATACTCACAACTGTAAACCTACTTTGGCCCACCCTGTATGAATGAAAAATATATTTGAAACCAGGAACACAACAGATGAAATAAATAAGGGGATGACTATAGCTGAAGAGTAATTCAGAGATGTGCAAAACGATACTGAGAAATTTTCCCCCAAAATAGCAAGAAAATATAAAGAAGTAGTAATATATAAGAAGTGCAGAGACATGGAGTATAAAGGTATAATTTTCAATAGGTGCACCGAAATAAGAGAAGAAAAAAAAGAGATAGCGATCATATTATGTATAGAAAGTAATGCCATCTGCTATACACAGCAAACTACCCCAAAACTCATGGGTCTAAAAGAGCAAAAGTATAAGTCAGAGGGCTGCAGGTAGCTCTGCCCCCTGAAGTCATTTTGGGACCTAAGCTCCCACCATACAGTGATTGTTCCACCTTCAGAACATCAGAGCCTGCCACTGAAGCCTTTGTTTCCAGCCAGACAATGAATGAAGAGAGAGCACGAGGTGACTCACATGAGATACTTTAAAAGTCCAGGCCTGGAGGTGACATATGTCACTTCGGCCCATATTTCATTGGCCAGAACTCACCTAACTATAAGGGTTTGGAAATTGTAGTTTAGCAGTAAGCACAGGAAAAAAATAAGGGACACCTTTATA
The DNA here is from genome assembly GCF_019186645.2 of Phyllostomus hastatus. Taxonomy (NCBI): domain Eukaryota; kingdom Metazoa; phylum Chordata; class Mammalia; order Chiroptera; family Phyllostomidae; genus Phyllostomus; species Phyllostomus hastatus. The sequence goes on along the minus strand of NW_025333841.1, from coordinate 2,302,844 downwards.
GTATGAATACTAGCATTCTTTGCCACAGAACTATATTATGAAATTATGGAGATAAACTCAGAAATGAAGTTAAAAACCATGTATGTACAAAGGGAATATAATAAATAATACTATAATAACCATGTATGGTATCAGTGGGTACTAGACTTATTGGGACAATCACTTCATAAGTTATATAAATGTCTAATCACTATGTTGTATACCTGAAACTAATAAATATTGTATGTTAACTGTAATAGGGAAAGCTTTTTTTAAAGACCATGTATGTAAAGGGTTTATAGAGTACAAAACAGGAGATAGATGGGGGAAACCTCACTGTTTACATTAAAATAAAATTTAGAATCATCAAAAGCAAAAAGAAAATTCTGAAAATTTCCAAAAAAAGATCAAATATGAAAACAATTTGTAGTTTTTAAATGAAAAAAATAAATAAATTTAGGAAGATGTTGTTAGATATATGGGAATTAAAGGTGATTAAAATACCCTTAATATTTTTTTTCTTAACAAAGATAGCACCAAAATAAACATTTTTAAAGTATATTTATATAGCCCTGGCTAGTGTGGCTCAGTGGATTGAGTGCTGGCCCACAAACCAAAGCGTTGCTGGTTTGATTCCCAGTCAGGGCACATGCCTGGGTTGTGGTCCAGATCCCCAGTAGGGGATGCATGAGAGGCAACCACACATTGATGTTTCTCTCCCTCTTTTTCCTCCTCTTCCCCTCTTCTCTCTCAAAAAATAAATAAAATATTTTTAAAAATAAAAAATAAAATAAAAGCATATTTATAGCAAGTAGAGCTAAATTTTAGGACAATATTAATATGGTAAAGAAAGAGGAAAGAATTAAAGGTATGTGAGAATGTATTCATATATTTTTAAGGAGGATCGTATAGATATTCATAAGTCTAAGATATCAGTAGAGGAAATGAACATGAGTGTGGGCCCACATAGCATTGTGGGCCATCTGAACAAAAAATAAAATGTGTAAGTTTTAAATCAGCAGAACAGAAAGTGATTTATACAGTGGAATTTATGAAGGGGAAAAAGAACATCTAGTAGATAGAAAATATATAATAAGATGGCAACTATGAGCCTTATTAAAACCATAAATAAATATATATTGGTTAATCATAGCAATTAAAATACAGAAGTTCTCTCTTTGAATTTTTTCAAAAGGTGTTATAAAAATACAAAAAATGTTAAAATTAAGACACAAAGATTTCAAAAAAGGTAAATAATAATGCTAGCCAAGTATGAATCCAAATAAAACTAACATAGAAATCTTAATATATGATCAAATATAAATCAAGCTAAAAACATCACAAAGAATAAATGAAGATATGAAACACTGATAAAAGGGAAAATTGGGCAAGGTCATCAATAACATGCATGGACCTAATAATACTATCTCAAAAATGTTATTACCTTTTTATAAAGAACAATGAAAAGAAATTTAGGAAGATTTTCAATATCCTTCTCAGACATTGAGAGCTTAAGCAGGAAAAAAATGGAAAGCAGAGACATTAAAGTTGTGAAAAATGCTGTTGTGGTTATTATGAAAGGCAGCGTCCATAGCAACTTCAGCAGCATTAACAACAGTGCAGGCTCCTGATTTCCTGCTACACAGCAGTGGCATGGTAGTGACAACTTCCATCAGGGTTGTAGGGAATATGAGTAGTAGGCTCCAGTCCAACGGCAATAGCATCTTTCTGAGATGTGGGAAACCTTATTTCCTTTACTTTTCCAGTCCTTCCAACACTTTTGTAACTAATTCCTGGCTTACAATCTCTGGTTGATATACCTAGAGTGGTTTTCCTGAATATATACACTGACTAATTCATATCACTTATGTCTACATACCATAGGCCAGACTCAGCCCCCAACATATCTAAAGGAAAGAGTAAGAAAGAGAGCCTTTTCCCTGTGTTCCCGTGAGGTGAAAATGGTGTGATGAACACATAGTATTTACTCTGTCACTATCTGCCCTTCTGGTCATGAAACTTCAATTTTTCTTCCTACACACTCATTCATTTTCCAAGGGAGACAACCTGCAGTTCAATCTGTCATTATATCTGGCCCAAGGTCTAGGATGTGGCTCCTCGTGTTCCACAGACCTATGCACTGAAAAGACAAATCATCTGCTATGCCCACCGCACATACCCTATTTACGATGGTGAAGCAGGAACAGAATAACTACAATAAACATCCCCATTCAAAATGGTGGGTGTGGGAGACACACAGAAGTTAACAGCTGTCAACAGAACTTTTGAATGACTGCTGAAAAATATGGTGAAGGTCTGCCTTCAAATATAGGGACTAAAATAATTGCTTGAATAGACCCTGATTCTGTTCTCTGGAAGAATTTCCTTGTCTGTCGTCCTTTGTAGTTTCTGAATTTACTTTCTGGCAGGTTCTTTTTCATATTCTCCCTTTTTTGCCTGGCCACACCTGAAGTAGATGTTGGAAAAATATGCTGAAACTGAGAACTATAAAACCTCCTCAGCAAATTTGTCAATTCTACAAGGTTGCAGGTTGAAAGCTTCTTTTAAGCCTGGAACTATCAAAAAAAAAATTTGTCAAGCCCTGGCTGGTATGGCTCACTGGGTTGGGCATCATCCCACAAAGCTGAAGGTCACCAGTTTGATTTCTGGTCAGGGCACATGCCTGGGTTGTGGGTTTGGTCCCTGGTTGGGGGCATGTACACAAGGTAGCCGATCAATGTGTCTCTCTCACACCAATGTTTCCCTCCCTCTCTTTCTCTCCCCTCTCCCCTCTCTCTTAAAGTAAATAAATAAAATCTTTAAAAAATCTGCCAACGATTGTGCTTTTCTGGGCAATAAAACTGTCTCAGAAACTAGTACGGTTCTGACCTACTTGCTTCTAGCCAGTTCTGTGTAGCAGTAACCACACCTAATATTTCTAGACTTATTTCATGGATATGCTTTATTTCTCTGCTTTTTCATCCACATGTCTATCCCCCTCAACTTAGCAAATAAAATACAGGTCACCCAGTTAAATATGAATTTCCAATAAACAATGATTTCTTTTAGTATAAGTATGCATCTTGCAACATTTAGCCCATACTTACACTGAACATATTTGACATTTATCTGAAGTTAAAACTTAACTGAGCATCCTGTATTTTATTTGCCAAGACTACATAATATAACATATGACCTAAAGGTAGACATACCAATGAAGAGAGTGAGCAGAAAATATAGCACAGAAAGTTTTATTGCCAGGCTTGAAAATGTTGTATATTGCTTATGTTTACATATCCTTGCCCTGAAGTCATTCACATATACCCTAGCCAACTTCACACAGAGTTGATGAAATGTATTCTTCTGTCTTCCAAAAGTAGAAATAGTATTATGAACACATAACATCATTTCTTATACAAATATTATTGAATCTCAGTTATGAGATATATAGATAACCCTATACTCCACAAATGGACATGCATTATTTTTAACCACATATAAATTATTAATAAAATACACCATACACTAAACCATAAAGGTAGCCTTCACATACTTCAATGAATCAATATATCACAAATCATATTCTCCGACCCTAGTACAATCAAATTAGATATTTAATCACTAAACACATGTTAAAAAAAATCCCACAATGAAAAGAGGAAGGACTTAAAACAATACTTGAGTGAAAAAGCAAACCATAAGTTGGGAGAAGATAATTTGCAAAATACATGAAAAATAAAGAGCTTACATAAATGCTCTTATAAATCAATAAGGAAAAAAAACACAACTAATAGGAAAAATAGAAAAAGACAGTCATTTTTTTTAAATGTCCAATAAGTAGCCTTGGCCAGTGTGGCTCATTTGGTTGGGCATTGTCCCACAAAGCAAAAGGCCATCAGTTTGATTCCAGTCAGAGCACATGCCTAGGTTGTGCGTTCAGTCCCAGGATGGGGTGCACAAGAGAGGCAACCAATCAATGTTTCTCACATCAGTGTTTTGCTCCCTCTCTTTATCCTTCCCTTCTTCTCTCTCTAGAAATAAATAAATAAAATCTTTTTTAAATGGCCACTAAGCATTAAATCTACAATAACACACCACTTCATGGACATATGAATGCTTGTTATTTGAAAGATTTAACATGTAAATTGAGAATTCTTTAGATAATGACTTTGGTAGTATCTATTAAAGCTGAACATGCACATACTCTATGAAATAGCAATTCTACCAATAGGTATAGATACAACTGACTTACATACCTATGTTGACCAAGATCATTCATAGCAGCAGTATCAATAATAACCAAAAACTAGAAACAACACAAATGTTCACAAACTGTAAGATGGCTGAATAAATTGTAGTGTATTCATATAATGTAATAATATAGGACAGTGGGAATGAATGAGCTACCAGAACGTGAAATGGCATGGATAATTCACAGACACAGTGCTAAAAGAAACCAGACACAAAAGAGTACATAGTGTGTGATTATTTATATACAAAGTTTTTAAAAGGGCACAAAACCAAACTATAGTGATAGAAGTGAAGACAGAAGTTTCCTTTTTGGAAGATAGGACTAGAAATGGGCATAAGGGGGGCTTTAGGGAGCTGATAATGTATTTCTTAATCTGGATTCTGTTTACATTGGTGGATACGATATGAAAATTCAGTAAGATCTAATTTGTACACTTTTCTGCCTATTTCTTCTACTTCAAAAAATTTTATTTTAAAGAACTACATGTAATTTTGGCAAATAATATCAGTGAATGCTAAAATCTGTAGGTTAAAGATTTAGGGGGTGATAAAACAACTTTGGGGCATTTACACAATGGAATACTATTCAGCCATAAAAAAGAAGATAATTTTACCCTTTGCAAGAGTATGGATGGACCTGGAGAGCATTATGCTAAGTGAAATAAGTCAGTCAGAGAAAGACAAACACTATATGATTTCATTCATGTGTGGAATCTAATGAACCAACTGAACTAACAAGCAAAAACAGAGACAGACTCATAGATGGAGAGCAGATGACATCTAGTGGCAGGGGGAGGTTAGGGGTGGAGGGCCTGAGTAAAAAGGAAAAAGGACTCATGGACATGGACAACAGTGTGGTGATTGCTGGGGGTGGGGGCTATAAGGGGACTAAATGGTAATGGATACATAAAATAAAAAAGTAAAAAGATTTGGGCAGACAAGGGTATAGTGATATAATCTAAAATATCACCCCACAGATTATACATTAATCACAAAGAGAAAATGTTGCCTTTACAAATGAAGAAATACGACATATTCCATCTAACTCAAGTGATCAATTACGAAGTGACAAACTGTGTTAGGTACCTCCTGATGTGATGTGGTATGATACAATGGGAAGCAGTGTTCTTGCTAATAATGTTTAACCTGTATCTCATCATGAAAAAGCAACCAGACAAATCCATATTATGGACAGACTTCAGTATAGCTAGACTAAAGTCTTAAAAAAGGCTAGTGTTATAAGAACAAAAAAGGTAAGGACTGTCCTATAATAAAAAAGACTAGCTCTGACTGGTATGGCTCAGTGGATTGAGCACTGGCCTGCAAATCAAAGGGTCACCAGTTCGATTCCCAGTCAGGGCACATGCCTCTGTTGCAGGCCAGGACCCCAGTGGGGGCACACACGAGAGGCAGCCAGACATTGATATTTCTCTCTCTCTGTATCTCCCTCCCTTCCCCTGTCCAAAAATAAATACATACAATCTTTTTCAAAAAAAAAAAGACTAAAGAGATGTGACAATACTATGTAATTCATGATCTTTGGATTCTGGACCAACAGACAAAACAGTTGTAACAACTGGGAAAATTTGAGTAAGGACTATGTACTTGATAACAGCACTGTGTCAATGTTAAATTTCATTGATGTGATAATACTCAGTGGTCGTGTAGGAGAATGCTCTTGCTCTTAGAAGACATATGGATCATTTAAACTGTCTTCTTATTTTTTCTTACAGCCTAATTTTTATAAAAAGTATGTATTACTTTAAAATAGAATAAAACAAACATTTAAAAAATAAACTAAGTAATCAACCCTAGTAATTAGAAAAAGTGTAACAGAGCAAACCCAAATAAGAGAAAATAAATAAAAGAATGCAGATATAAGCAAAAATTAATGACAAAGATAAATAAAAGGTGATAGAGAAGATTAACAAAAGAGGAAGGTTGTTCTCTGAAAAGTTTAATTAAATGGATGGATTTCTAATAAGGCTGATTACTAAAAAAGATCAAATACAGATAAATAATAATGAAAAGAGAAAACAACTACAAATATAAGCATTTAAAAATAATAAAATACATCCTGGCTGATGTGGCTCAGTGGACTGAGCATTGGCCTGTGAACCAAATGGTTGCTAGTTCGATTCCCAGTCAGGACACATGCCTGGGTTGCAGGTCAGGTCTCCAGTAGCGGGTGTGTGAGAGGCAACCACACATTGATGTTTCTCTCCCTTTCTTTCTCCTTATTTCTTTCCCCTCTGCCTAAAAATAAATAAATAAAATCTTTTAATAAATAAATTAATAAAATGTGTTAAAATCTTGAGTAAATATATAAGTAATTAGAAAAATATAAAATAGCAATATCAGTGTCAAAGGAAAAAATTAAATAGATCAATATTCATTAAATTAATAGAAATGACAGTGAAAGAACCTCCCTCAAAATTAATGCCCAGGCTGGGTAAAATAATTTTACAGGTGAGGTATACCAAAGTATAAATCATAAGCAGGGATTTTTCACAAAAAATAGAAATAAAGTAAAAGCTGCAAAAGAAATTTTACTAGGCCTCTAATGTTGATTCTAAAACCACATGATGATAAAATAAAAAGAAAATTGAAGGCCTGTTCAGATATGAATGCAGATGAAAAGATCTTAAATACCATATGAGCTAAGTAAGTTCAACAGAGTAAGATGAATACAATACATAATGATTAAGTAAGACTTTTTCTCCTGGGAATAAAATGATTTCAATATCAAAAATCACTACAATGAAAAGCATTAACAGATTAAAGGAGGAAAAAAACATTTTTATCCCTATGTGAACAGCTTTACAATTTACCTATGATAAAAACAAAATTCTTAGTAATGTGGAAATTCTTAGTAAATCATAAAACTTCTTAATTTAGTAAAAGTCACAAACCAAATGCCTACAGCAAATATTAAATTTAATGGAGAAACATTTCATGTAACCCATTAAAATCAGAGACAAGACACATGTTCACTTGTCAGTGTTAATGTTTAACATATCTGAAGTATTGGCCAATTCTATTAAAAAAGAAAACTAATGAAAAGTATAATAATTGAAAGAAAAAAATCCATCAAAAACTTGATCTGATATAATCATCTACTTAGAAATAAAGAAAAGTGACAGGTAAAACATACTAGTTTATAGCTATTATCTCTCTGTTGCAAATTTCACAAGTGTAAAAATCTTTTTTTCAGTGTGATCTAGTTAAATCAGAGTTAAAAAAAATTACTGCATCATGGTTTTAAAAAAACTAAAATATCTACACTCATGGAATTTACTTTATAATGGAGAAAGATAGAGTAAAGCAGAGTAAGGGGATAGAATAATGTTGAGTGAGTCCTATTTATAATAGAGTGGCCAGAGAAAGTGATATTTGAAAGAGATATGAAGGACATTGTAGATCTGGGGCAATGAGGGATCATTTCAGGCAGAGTGAAAGCTTGCCTGATGTGTTCCACAAACAGCAATGTGGTGAGTAAATCTGGACTAGAATAACTGAATATTTAAGAGTGGTAGAAGAGAAAGTTGAAGACTTAGGATATACTTTTAAGTAATGGCATATAGATTTCATGATATGTTGGATTTAGAGTATGAGAGAATGTATGAAGAATAGTTATCAATTTTGTGGCCCTGGTAAGTAGATGAATGGATGGTTTTACTTACCAAAATGGGGAATGGCAAGGAAAGACTAGGTTTAGAGGCCAAAGAATTCTCTTTTAAATGCTTATGCTTTTTAAAAACGATATTTATTTTTAGAGAGAGGGGGAGGGAGAGAGAAAGAGAGGGAGAAAAACGTCGATGTACAAGAGAAATATCGATTGGTTGTGTCTTATACATGCCCCCAACTGGGAGCCAAACTAGAAACTCAGGCATGTGCCCTGACCAGGAATTGAAACAATGACCTTTCAGTTTGCAGAACGATGTCCAACCCACTGAGCCATGCCACTCAGGGCAGAATTGTCTTTTAAAACAAATTAAATTTGAAATACTCATTATAGCTCCAAGAAAAGAAGTTGACTAGTCAGATAGATATAGCAATCTGGATTGTAGGGGAAATACTAGAACTATAAACAAAATACAGAGTTCATTGGCAAACTTGATAAGTGCTATTTTGTTAGAATGGTGGAGTCAAAAGCCTAGCAAGACTATGGAACTCCATCAGATGTACAAATACAAGGTGGGGCAAAAGTAGGTTTACAGTTGTGAGTATGCAACACACAGTTTATTCTTCTATGATCATTTATTAATTATTGTTTTCCTTACAAAAAAGTGTAAACCTACTTTTGCCCTACCCTGTATTAGAATAACTGGAGCTCCAGAAGAAAAAGAGTGGGAGAAGGGGACAGAAAGTTTATTTAAATAAATAATAGTTGAGAACTTCCCAAATCTGGGGAGAAACTTAGACAACCCAAGTTCATAAAGCCAATAGGTGACCCTATTATCTCAATTCAAAATGACTTTTTCCAAGATAACATTATAATGAAACTGTCAAGAATTAAAGAAAAAGAATCCTAAAATCAGCAAGAGAAAAAAATTAACCTACAAAGGAACCCTCATTAGGCTATATGCAGATTTCCCAGCAGAAACTTTACAGGCCAGGAAAGAGTGGAATGATGTATTTGAAGCATTGAAAGAAGAAAAAGTTGCCAAACAAGAATACTTATTCTGACAAAGTTATCCTTCAGAAATAAAGGAGAAATAGTTTTCCAGACAAACAAAAGCTGAAGGAGTTTATCACCACTAGGTCTGCCTTGCAAGAACTGACGAAATGAATTCTTCAAGCTGAAAAAAGACTTTGGTTAGTAATAGGAAACATATGAAAGTATACAACACACTGATAAAGGTAAATATATAGACTTGGAAAACTAATTCTGTAATAGGATGGTGTGTTTACTTAACTATAGCATAAGAGATAAAGGAAAGGAATATTAAAAATAACTATATCTACTCTAATTTGTTACTGAGTATACAATATAAAGAGGTAAATGTGACATCAAAATATAAAAGGTGGAGTAAGAGTGTAGAGCTTTTGTATGTGATCAATTTTAAGTTACTATCAGATTAAAATGGACTGTTTTATCTATAAAATGTTTGATGTAAGCTTCATGGTAACTATAAGGTAAAAACCTAGAATAGATTCACAAAAGATAAAGAAGGCAATCAGAGCATACCACCATGGAAAAATCACTGATTTACAAAGTAAAGTAGAAACAAAGGGAAAAAAAAAACAATGGAAATACAAAACAGCAAAGTACGAAAATGATGGGGAGGGGGCATTTTACGTAGTGGGAATAGTGTGTGTAACAAAGACAGCAAGATAACAGCAGAGTGTAAATGTAATGTGTTTGGCAAGCCACAAACGTTTCAGGGTGTCTGAAGTCTATCATGTGTAGAAGGTGCAATGTCAGGTGGGAGATGTGTTGAGAAATGAACTGCAAGAGAGTATCAGGGGTCATACCTTACCATAAAGGTTACTACAAATCATGTAAGAAGTTTGGATATCTCCCATGACTCTAGAGTTCCACTGAAGGGTTTACATTTGGAGGAGAAATGATCAGTAAAGATCAAATGCAACTGGTGGTTCATTGAAAAGATGGATTTTAAAAGGTAGTATTAAAAGGGCAGGGAGACAGATTTATTTAGTTCTCTAACACATTTTACCATGGTAAGAACGTGCCAGGAGTTTAGATAAAGGGACTCTACCATGTAGTCCTTGGTATGGGCTACAAGTGTCCTATGACAATGACTGTGCCATGACTCATTGATTGCCAAGTACAACTGCTACAGACTGAATATTTGGGACTCACCCAAATTCGCATGTTCAGGCCTAACCCACAATGTCATGGTATGTGGAAGTGGAGCCTTTGGGAGGTAATTAGCTTTCATGATGGGATTAATGTTCATATAAAAGAGAAGGAAACAAAATATCTCTCCCTTTGGTCTCCACCATATGAGGAAACAACAAAAAGACAGTCATTTGCCATCCAGGAAGTAGGCCCTTAGGATCTGCCAGTACCCCAGTCTTGGATCTCTCAACATCCAGAATTGTGAGTAATAAATGTCTGTTGTTTAAGCCACACAGTCTATGGTAATTTGTATGGCTACCTTAACTAAGACATATGTTATAGTACAAATGAAGAAACGAGGCAGCAGGGTTGCTGGATATCAAATACTGGAAAACACAGAAATAGCTACTATCTTGGAAAATTGAGATCCATTGAATTTTCTGGTCAGGACACTTTTGTCCCAGTATTACCAATTTACGCTTTGGCAGTCAAAAGTGTTTTTTCTAAAGGAAAACCTAAAATTCAATTAATACAGAATTATAGAATGTTGGCTCTTAAAAGCACTGCTAGAGGTTGTTTAGTGTACTGTGTCATTTTAAGAAAAGGAAAACTGAGATCCATTAAGGGCAAATTAACTTGTTTAATATTACCTAGTTAGCTAGGAACTTAGGTCTCTTGATTTACAGTTCAGTGTTTTGATGTTGAAACACTAGGAATATGAGAAATGGTGTATTAAGTTCCATTTTTATGGCTGTCTTAGTATAGTCATCTTAGTTTGAATTCAATTTCCTCAGTTTGTTTCAGATACATACAGCTCTATGAGCTCCCATCCCACAAAGTGGTAGAATGAGAAGAATAAGGGGTCAGAGGAAAGTCAAATAACTTAATGCCCTATAACAATCTATTAGAAAGATAAAGAGCCTTCTTTCCATTAGGCACAATTATAGCTCAGTATTTATCCAGTTCAAATTTATGCAACTAGCTTGTTATATAATATTTTATGTCACTGACAGATTTTGGTGTAGTATTTATTTATTGAAAACAAGGTACTATTGAAAATATAATTTACTTATTTTTCCCTAGGAGGTACATACACCAAGTGTAAAATTTCCAGCTTTTACCATAATTTTGCCTAAATTAATGTCATTAACAAAAATAGACAAGCAGAAAATTTTCCATGAAATGATCTATCCTTTGGCCTATTCAAGCAATAATTTCACCATAGAATCCCAAGATGAAGAGCATATGAACTGAATCAGGAAAAGGGTTGCACAACAAAAATGATTGTTTTGCTCAACAAATGAACACATTTATTTGTCAAGAAAAAAATATGTTGTCTCTGACTCCTGATTCTTATGTGACTAAATTTTGTATGGCCTTTCAATATTAACCACCCAGGAGTAGCTGCCCTTAGGCAAAATTCTGTATGTCTCCCTATGGTGTGTTACTTCATAGAGAAACTCTTTTTCCTTGTCTCTTCTACATTTCATTTTCCTCTTTACCTTGCCCAGGGCTAGAGTAGAACAGGACTGCGGAAGAAGAATTGATCATGAAGTGGGAAAAGCAATTAATTACTACAGATGCCATTTTCTAGTCTAAAATCAGAAGCCATTCCATCCTAGCCTCAACTCTTCATTACATTTTTCTTTCCCTAACCTTCTGACTAGCACATACACTCAATTCCAATCATGTTATTTGCCTGAAAACACAATTTTTTTAGAAAAAAGTCCCCAAATCATCAGGTGCAGTTTTAATAATAATAGTTACTATAAAGATAGTTACCATTTATGAAGTATATAGCAGATGCCTGGTTTTATTAACAACTTTTAAATAAATATATTACCTAATTTAATGCTTACCATGATACTCTGAGGTAGATATTATTATCCTTATCTGATATTATTAAGCAATGTACATCATTTTCCTGTGTCTGTTGTAACTAATAATGTTATACTTTATTCTCTTACAGTTCTGGACACCAGAAGTCTGAAATCAATATCACTGGCGTGGAATCAAGATGGTGTCAAGGTCATGCTCCCTTGAGAGAGTTTAATGGAGAATGAACGATTTATTGTTTCTTCCAGTTTCTGTTGACTTCCAGCACTCCTTGGCTTATACCTACATCACTCTAGTCTCTATATCCATGATCACATCTCCTCTTCTTCTGTGTGTCATTAACTATGCCTCTGCTTCTTTTTTATACAGATACATGTGGTCATATTTAGGGCCCACCTGGATAATCCAGGATAATCTCCTCACCTCAAAATCCTTTACTTCATCACATCTGCAAAATTAGGAGTTATGAAAAGGGAAGCAGGCAGGGCAGTTCCAGGAGTCAGCAGTACACACACGCACACAAAGAGACATATATTTGGAAGTAGATGAGTCAAAAAAAAAATAGAGGTTCTCATCCTTCTTAATCCTCCTAGAATCTTCTTTATACCTGTTCCTAGCCTCCACCCTGCTGAAGCCTATGCTTTAAGACCTGGAAACATGTCTAGTAGTTTATAGCTAGAGGTGTACTTATCTCCACAGTAATATTACAAAAAAAGATTTTAGTTACTGTTATAGGTTGAATTGTGCTCCCCAAAATTCTGTGTTGAACTTCTAATTCCTGGTATCTCAGAATGTGACCTTACATTGAAATAGGGCTGTTGCAGATATAATTAGTTAAATTAAGATGAGTCCTCAAGCAGGATCAACCCTAATCCACCCAGTTTGTGGCACTTTGTTATGACAGCCATAGCAAACTAACATAGTGTTAGTTTAATTTCTATAGCAAATAGACCCCCACATGGCATGAAGCTCCAACTAACTGAGCCACCTGCCAGAGCTGATTCATTCTTTTGTTAAAGACTTTTTGAGTATCTGCTGTTATAGTTGTCCCCACTCTCCCTCTGCCCACCTCCACCCAGCCCCTCTCTCTCTCCTCCCCAAGTCAATTCCCATACTGTTGTCCATGTCAATTGGTTGTGCATAAGTGTTCTTTGGTTTCTTTGGTTAATCCCTTTGCCATCTTTCATCCTGTTCCCACCTCCTTTCAAGCAGCTTTCAGTCTGTTGTTTTTTTTTCTATCTAAGCTTCTGTTACTATCTTGTCCGTTAGTTTATTGGATTTATTAGATTCATAAATAAGTGAGACAATGTGGTATTTTTCTTTCACTGACTGCCTTAATTCAATTAGCATAATTTTCTCCAAGTAGAACAGACATACTTTAATCATGCTAAATTGTTCTAAAGAATGAAAATAATACTATAACAAACTACATTCTAATCAATACCTTAGGGTTACTAAATTTACATATTTCTATCAATAATTAATATTGTTCTGCTATCTAATTTTTGCCAGGCTAACAGGTATAAAGTGATATATCTTTGTTGTCCTATGTTCTGATGACTACAGAGTTTTTCAAAAAATTCAAAGTGGATTTTGATTAGGATTGAAATTTATAGATTGAGGTTTAATTGGTCACTTGTCCCATGCCACAAAATCTTTAGAAGTAGGTGAAAGCTGAGACAAGACCATTGGCTTTGGCAGTTATAATTGTAATAAGCAATTTCAATAATGTAGTGAGGAACTAGTCCAGTTTTCAGAATTGAGCAGAGGAAAACATCTGAGGTAGCAACATTCTCAAAAGTTATAAAATAGACTGCTGGCCAAGATGGAGGCATAGGTGGACACACTGTACCTCCATGCACAACCAAGATTGGAACAACAACAATTTAGAGGCAGAATAACACCCAGAACTGATAGAGAATTTATCTGAATGGAAGTCGGACAGCCAAGAAGTTGAAATAGGCCCGTTCATCCAGACCGGTAGGAGGGGGGAAGACGAGCAGCCAGGCACGGGTCGAAGCACGGAGAACAGGGAGAATTGGGCACTTAAGGCAACCGAGAGCGTGTAAAGCATCTGGGGCACGCAAGATCACAGTGGGTGGACCCTGAGTACGCAAGCAGCAGCTGGCAGACCCAATGGGGCGGCGAACATGGAGAAGGGCAGACTGCGTGACCCAGGATCCCAGGGAAGGGACTGAGGTCCTACGGAGAACGGAGCTACCACCATTGTTCCCTCTTGACCCCGCCCTCACATACAACGTCACAATCTAGCGACTGGGGTGCCCAGCCCTGGTGAACACCTAAGGCTCCACCTCTCACCATAACAGGAGTGACCAGATCAAAAAGAGAGAGAGAGAGAGAGAGAGAGAGAGAGAGAGAGAGAGAGAGAGAGAGATGGCTCAAATAGAAGAACAAATCAGTGCCCCAGAACTCATCCTTTTAAGTGACTAAGAGATAGCTAACCTATCAGATGACCAGTTCAAAACACTGGTGATCAGGAAGCTCACAGAACTGGTTGATTTTGGTCGCAAATTAGATGAACAAATGCAGGTTACCATAAAAGAAATGAAGAAAAATGCACAGGGAACCAATAGTGATAGGAAGGAAACTGGGACTCAAAACAATAGAGTGGACCAGAGGGAAGAAAGAAACAACCAACTAGAAAAGAATGAAGAAACAAGAATTCAAAAAAATGAGGAGAAGCTTAGGAACCTCGAAGACATTTTTAAATGTTCCAACATCTGAATTATAGGGGGACCAGAAGGGGAAGAGGAAGAGCAACAGATTGAAAACATATTTGAACAAATAATAAAGGAGAACTTCCCCATTCTGGCAAAGGAAATAGACTTCCAGGAAGTCCAGGAAGCTCAGAGAGTCCCAAAGAAGTTGGACCCAAGAAGAAACACACCAAGGCACATCATAATTACATTAGCCAAGGTAAAAATGAAGGAGAGAATCCTAGAAGCAGCAAGAGATAAGGGGACAGTCACTTACAAAGGAGTTCCCATCAGACTGTCAGCTGATTTCTCAAAAGAGACCTTACAGGCAAGAAGGGGCTGGAAAGAAGTATTCCAAGTCATGAAAGACAAGGACCTACATCCCAGATTGCTCTATCCAGCAAAGCTCTCATTTAGAATAGAAGGGCAGATAAAGTGCTTCTCAGATAAGGTCAAGTTCAAGGAGTTCATCATCACCAAGCCCTTATTTTATGAAATGTTAAAGGGCCTTATCTAAGAAAAGAAGATTAAAAAAAAACATGTATAGTAAAAGGACAGCAAACTCACAATTATGAACAACCACACCTAAAGCAAAACCAAAGAAACTAAGCAAACAGCCAGAACACGAACACAACCACAGAAATGGAGATCCCATGGAGGGTTAGCAACAGGGGAGTGGGAGGAGGAGAGAGGGGGAAAAGGTACAGAGAATAAGTAGCATAGATTGTAGGTAGAAAATAGATAGGGGGAGGGTAAGAATAGTATGAGAAATGTAGAAGCTAAAGAACTTATAAGTATGACACATGGACATGAACTAAAGGGGGGAAGTGGGTGGGAGAGGGTGTACAGAGTGGAGGGGAGTGAAGGGGGAAAATGGGACAACTGTAATAGCATAATCAATAAAATATATTTTAAGAAGTTATAAAATAAAGATATAGGAGCCTCAGCTAAATGTCACAGTCACAGAATTTTCAGTAATGAGCATCACACTATGTAGTTAAAATAAAAGAGAATACACAACTTAGAACGATCTCAATTTACCAATGGTTTGTTAATAATAAAGGGGAAAATGGACACTGGGTTCTTCTTATAAAAGGTGTAAAAATAAAGAGACTACTGAGGAAAACTGGTAGTGCTAATTGGTGGAAATACTTTGCCACTTACATCATCATTTACATAGGTCAGTCAAAGTCAAGGCCTAACAACAGAGGACCATTTGAAATGAAAGAAAATGTGCATTGCCTATCAGGATAAATACTATGAATTGGACATACAGCTTGATAATAAGGTAAATTTATATTCCAAAAACTCATTATTGTGTCAAGTGGACCAATACATTGTATCTAATATTCTTATCAGATCCATCGTCGAGACTCTCCAATAGGTATGCTGCCTTAACTAATCAAGGTCATGTGGAAGGCAGGAAAACATCATTAGTGCAATTAAATCAGCACTTGCCATTTATGTGTCATTCAGATCTTCCATATGATAAATTTCTATGGAGCCTTCAGAATCTTACAGGATATTGGCAGGAGAGAGTGTGGCATTGTCCACAGCAGTATCCCTACCCAATTTTAAGCTTCCTTGGGGCTACTTATATTTTTAGTAAATATTTTGATTATTTTTTCTAAAAAATATAAGAGTGTTACTACTTAACTTTTATAATTTTTATAATCAGTAAATTGTATTCTTCATTTTTGTAAACCTTATATTTCAGTGTAAATACCATGAGAGTGAACACAATTGATATTCTTGAGAAAAACTGGGGACTCCCATTGTATTCCTTGTCTATAATCTGCTTTTAAACTATGTTTATTTTTACAAGTGGAAGAAAATGTTGATAGCCCAGCTAAGGTTGTAAAGAAGTCTATTTCCAAGTTCTAAAACTCACATTGATTAATGTGATTAATGTTTAGAAGGAGACCTAAAATATTTTCAGGTAGCAGAATCAAGTTCCTAGGATTTTTCACAAAATCATTATCAAAAGTCTATGCTCAGGACCAAGAAGAGAAATATATTCTGTAAACCAATCATACAGCATATCCAACTTCTAGTTAGCCTCCTTGCAGTTTCCCTATGTGAACAAACTCCAGTCAAATATTCCTGAAGCCTTCCTTCTTCCCCCCACTATAAAGCTGTCTTACTCCCTGGCTGTCTTTGGATCTCTGCAGAATGCAAGTGATGATGGCTGACCATTTCACTACAGCAAGCTCTGAATAAATATCCTCTGCTTATTCTCATTCGAATGGTCTTCATTATTTTCACAAGCCAATGAGTCTTGATTTTATCTCCAACATCAAGTGGGGCACTTTTAATTTGAGGCCTTTTACCCCAAGGGAAAAGAAATCTTGTACACTCTAGCCTACTTCAAGATGCAGATGCCCAGTTCACCTTCACTTACAGAGAGATAATTACCTTGTTTCTGAGCACAGATATAATGTTTTAATTTTTCTTTTTTGCTTATCTATTTTCTATTATATATATTTCTCAGGAATAGAAGACTTCAAACCATGAATGTTTGATAGCATCTTAAATAGAAGTTCTACATTTATTTCATAACATTTTTTTCCTTCCATCTGACAGTAATAGACAATAGGCATAGTTCATGACTGCACCATTTATATGAGATGACATATGGATAATAATCATTATATTCATGAAGGTACAAGATGGGGACATTTTGTTAATAAATATTACATTGGTGATAATCATCATAAAATAATGGCTAATAGTATGTATTTGTTGGGAACCGCCCTGACTGGTATCAGAAGCTGAAACCCCCGCCTAGGCTAAGGCTGAGGGAACGCCCTTGGAACCCTAAGCCAGCAAGGAGACAAAAGCTTATCTCCCTGGCAGGAATGCTGCTTCTGCTGCTTTATTCATAACTGAACCCCAAAAAGCTTGGTCGGTTAGCCAAAGACGGGTAAGATTCCCCAAGGGGGGAATGACCTAAGACAGGCACGATCACGTGGGAGGCCCCCCAAAACAAGGACTTTGGGGGCTGCAGCAAAAGGGGGTGATGGACCCTCGCTCCTCAGCTTTGGCATAGCCTGAGTTCTCGTCATCTCGGAGAAAATCTCCTTATGTCTTGGTTGCCTTGGTTCCTGTGCTCCACCTAAGCCTGAAACAATAACAGGGTGGTGCAGCTCTGTGCTGAAAAGGGCGGATTCCCTGGGGTGATCAGGCCTAAGAAAGAATATGTAAATTACTGTGAAACCTCCTTTGTTTAGAATGCTCTCAGTTGAATGAGAAGGGTCCAAGGAGGAAGTTAGTTTGTTCCTCAAGGTCTTACAGCTCTTTGACCCTGACTCAAAATAAACCCTCAGACTTCCTTGTTTTCTATGGTTCCTTACTTCCTCGTAATGAGTACTGTACTTTACTTGAATTATTATGCAAAATGAGCCCAATAAAAGCAGGTTTGGATGGTAAATTGTGCGCTTCCCACTAGAGGGGGTGGCCATTCCGTCCCTACTTCTCCACAGAAACTAGCCTGTCTCTGTGCATGTTTTTTTTCGCGTGTTTTCGGCGAGCCATCTGCAGCATTCCATGATCACTGCTGGCCGGTGACCCACGCATCAAGTGGGCACACTGTCGTGATGAAGCTGCCAATCACCAGCTGCCCATAGCTGTGGCCTTCTGAATCATCCAAGTAGTTTCCATGGAGGAATGTTCAAGCTTAACACAAAATTTAATGCATATTTGTTGCTCAACTTGCTCAGTCATTTTGAATGCAACAGCCACACAGGACACATGCTCACTCAATGACATCTACCACCCCCACTGACTAGTACAGTGAAGTCATCATTGTTCATGCACGTGCTTTCCAGTCCACTCTCCTTGGCTGCCAGGTTACATGATGCTGTGTAAACTCTTCTCGTTATATTAACAATGACTGGACTTTTTCCAGACAGACCTCATATTTTTATGGAAGGTGGGGTGGGGGTAGGAAAGAACAGCAACAAATGAAACTATTAAAGCAGAGATTCAGTACAAATGGATGATTTTTCTTGCAAACTTCTCACTGAGATCTCCCACCACAAAAGAGATTGGTGATTTAATGTGACAATCATTTTTCCCACCAGTTCACCAAAGCCTGAAAATCACCATGAGAAATAAATTCCTATGTCCTAAGGTATTGCTCACTGTTAAAATGCAAGCCCCAGGAAATCTCTTCATTGTGAAGGCCATGAGAAGCCTTTAGGAAAGTTATTTAACATCTCTGAGCCTCAGTCTCCCAAACCATAAATTAGAAATTATGCTCTCTGCCTAACAAGGAAGTTGTAAAGATTAAATGACGGGCCCTGGCTGGCGTAGCTCAGTGGATTGAGCGCGGGCTGGGAACCAAAGTGTCCCAGGTTCGATTCCCAGCTAGGGCACATTCCTAGGTTGCAGGCCATAATCCCCAGCAACCTCACATTGATGTTTCTCTCTCTCTCTCTCTCTCCACCCCCTCTCTTCCCTCCCTAAAAATAAATAAATAAAATCTTAAAAAAAAGAACATTTAAAAAAAAAAGATTAAATGACAGTGTGTGTATATCTATATATACATATATTTGTTCATATATACATATATAAAAATAAAACATATGTTCTATAGATTGAATGTCTGTGTCTCACCCCCCACCACCAAATTCACATGTTGAAACCTAATCTCCAACATGATAGTATTTGAAGATCGGGCCTTGGGAAGGTAATCAGGTCTTATAAGTCATTATTAGCATATAAGTGCCCTTTTAGAGGGTATCTCAGAAAGCTCCCTTGTCCTTCTGTTATGTGAAGGCAAAGGGAAAAGATAGCCATTTATGAACAAGAAAGGGGGCTGTCGCCAGGCACCAAATCAGCTGGTGCCTTGATCTTGGATTTCTACTCTCCAGAGCTGTGAGAAATAAATGTCTGTCTTTTATAAGCCACCTGGTCTATGGTATTTTGTTACAGAAACCTGATTGGACTAACACACTGTGTGTCCGAGTACATACATAATGGATGCTTGGTAAATGGTTTAGGCTGTTTATCCTTCCCAGGCATGTTCAAATATGTAAATATTCTTGGTGTTTAGCACATAGCTTCTTCTTACCTTCTCTACTCTGTTATTAACCTCAAATTGTGTATGAGTTCACCAAATTCTTTTTTAGGAAATTGTTTCAGCACTGGCTGGTGTGGCTCAGTGAATTGAGTGCTGGCCTGCAAACCAAAGGGTCACTGGTTCGATTCCCAGTCAGGGCAAGGTCCCAAGTGGGGGGCATGTGAGAGGCAACAAACACACTGATGCTTCTGTCCCTCTCTTTCTCCCTCCCTTCCCCTCTTTAAAAATAAACAAATACTTTTAAAAAAAAAAAGAAAGAAGAGAAACTGTTTTGATGAGGGAGGAAGTTTATGAGAATACCAGATGTCTTCAGATCAGAAGGTAGGCCACAACTGAGTGGTAGAAGAGCTACTAAAGGAAAGGCTAGGAAAGATAAAGGTTCCATGTAATTGACAAGCTTTCATATATTTCCTCTTCTTGCCATTTAGATGCTATCTAATCACATGGCTTGCTTTTATATTTTCTGTAACAGAAATTGTGATTTATACAAGATAACTGTCATCTATACTATAAAAGTGGTTAGTAAGCTTATGATGTACCTTAATCAGGAATTCACACTCCAAAGGTAGTTATTAAGCACCTCCAATATGGATCTAAATATCTGTCCCCTGAGGGTATGTTAATCAGCATAAGAGATGTTAGACATAATTTTTTTCATTGGTGAAATAATAGTGTTTGTGATATGTAGGTGGTTAAGACATTCATTGCTCAGGTCCCACTGTCCTTGCATAAACAAGATGTAAAAATTTGGAACCCCAGCAGCCTAACAGTTTTGATACAGGCCTTAAGGTCTAAAGCCCCATTTGTTCTGTGTCACTTTATTTTATGTAAAACTCTTCCCTGAACTAACAAAGTTGGCTGATCCAACTATCAAGTAATAGCCAAAGGAAGGAAAGAAGGGCAGAGAGTAGAACTCCTGAACTACAACAACAGGATGTATAATTGTTTCTGCCTGCTTTTGTTGACAAGTGTATCTTTGGCAATATTGGATATACGGGGTGTGTTCATATCACCTGATAGAAAGATTGTGGAGAAGCAAACATGAAGCACCAACTATTTCTGATATTTAGAGGCCAGTGAAAAACACCAAAAGAAACTAATAAGTGCTGAGTGGCTAAATTAGGTCAGTTTGTAATACCTGGTACAAAATTTGCAAGTTATTAAAGCAGTATAAGCCATTTATAACTTTTCATGATGTATTAAGGCAGAAAAACAATCCTGGAGAATGTTTTTACACAAGTCCAGAGTACCACATTATAAAACAGTTGAAAGAATAATGGAGATCAGGAACCCAGCCTAACACAGGGGACAATTATCACCATCCTGCTGAAGGTTTTTGGCTTGGCTTTAAGACTTTGCATGGTAGGAACAAGGGCTTATACCCTACTCAAGTTACTAACCATAGGAAAAAAATTGCCTAAGAGAAAAGGGAGCTCTATATGGTAAAATAGTAGACCCCCTTATGTTAAAAAAAATAAAGTTAGAAGTTTAGAAAATTTCCCCAGGGAGAAAGACTTAGAGCATAAAAAAGAAAAGAAGAAAGAAAAAGAAAGAAAGAAAGAAAGAAAGAAAGAAAGAAAGAAAGAAAGAAAGAAAGAAAGAAAGAAAGAAAGAAAGAAAGAAAGAAAGAAAGAAAGAAATAGGAAGGAAGGAAGGAAGGAAGGAAGGAAGGAAGGAAGGAAGGTAGGAAGGAAGGAAGGAAGGAAGGAAGGAAGGAAGGAAGGAAGGAAGGTAGGAAGGAAGAAACCTACAATCACCCTGGCTGGTGTGGCTCAGTGGATTGAGTGCCAGCCTCAGAACTGAAAGGTTACTGGTTCGATTTTCTGTCAGGGCACATGGCTGGGTTGCGGGACAGGTCTCCAATGGGGGTGTGTGAGATGCAACCACACACTGATGTTTTTCTCCCTCTCTTTATCCTTCCCTTCCCCTCTCTCTAATAAATAAATAAATAAATAAATAAATAAACAAACAAACAAACAAACACCTAGAGTCTCCTCCAAGGTTGGAAAACCCCTCTCCGACTCCGCACGAAATAGATTTACAGCCTGATGAAGGAATGAGCTCACAGCTAATACAACAGCCTGAGTGGTAAATGAGAGAAGTTATTCTTTTTTTAATATATTTTATTGATTATGCTATTACAGTTGTCCCATTTCCCCACTTCATTCCCCTCCACCCTGCACACCCTCCCCCACCCACATTCCCCCCTTTAGTTCATGTCCATGTGTCATAAGTTCTTTAGCTTCTACATTTCCCATACTATTCTTGCCCTCCCCCTGGCTATTTTCTACCTACCATTTATGCTACTTATTCTCCATACCTTTTCCCCCTCTCTCCTCCTCCCACTCCCCTGTTGCTAACCCTCCATGGGATCTCCATTTCTGTGGTTGTGTTCGTGTTCTGGCTGTTTGCTTAGTTTCTTTGGTTTTGCTTTAGGTGTGGTTGTTCATAATTGTGAGTTTGCTGTCCTTTTACTATACATGTTTTTTATCTTCTTTTTCTTAGATAAGTCCCTTTAACATTTCATAAAATAAGGGCTCGGTGGTGATGAACTCCTTTAACTTGACCTTATCTGAGAAGCACTTTATCTGCCTTTCCATTCTAAATGAAAGCTTTGCTGGATAGAGCAATCTGGGGTGTAGGTCTTTGCCTTTCATGACTTGGAATATTTCTTTCCAGCCCCTTCTTGCCTGTAAGGTCTCTTTTGAGAAATCAGCTGGCAGTCTGATGGGAACCCCTTTGTAGATAACTGTCCCCTTATCTCTTGCTGCTTCTAGGATTCTCTCCTTCATTTTTACCTTGGCTAATGTAATGATGATGTGCCTTGGTGTGTTTCTTCTTGGGTCCAACTTCTTTGGGACTCTCTGAGCTTCCTGGACTTCCTGGAAGTCTATTTCCTTTGCCAGAATGGGGAGGTTCTCCTTTATTATTTGTTCAAATATGTTTTCAATCTGTTGCTCTTCCTCTTCCCCTTCTGGTCCCCCTATAATTCAGATGTTGAAACATTTCAAGATGTCCTGGAGGTTCCTAAACCTCTGCTCATTTTTTTAAATTCTTATTTCTTCATTCTTTTCTGATTGTATGTATTTTTCTTCCTTCTGGTCCACTCCATTGATGTGAGACCCAGCTTTCATTGCATCACTATTGGTTCCCTGTGCAGTTTTCTTCATTTCACTTAGTGTAGCCTTCATTTTTTCATCTAATTTGCAATCAAAATCAACCAATTCTGTGAGCATCCTGATCACCAGTGCTTTGAACTGTGCATCTGATAGGTTGGCTATCTCTCAGTTGCTTAAAGGTACCGGTTCTGGGGCTTTCATTCTGTTTGAGCCATCTTTTTCTTTTTTCCTTTAGTCTGGTCGCACCTGTTACGTATGAGAGGCGGAGCCTTAGGTGTTCACCAGGGCGGGGCACCCCAGTCGGTGGGTTGTGATGTTGTATGGGGGGGTGGGGTCCGAGAGAGAACAATGGTGCTTGCTCTGCTCTCCATGGGACCTCAGTCCCTTCTGCTACCTCCCCCAAGCAAACTGGGCCCCTCTGGTGCCCATTCCCATGTGGGTGGGCTTGTGCGCCCTGTGGGACTTTCCAGTGACCTCTCCTGTGAGGCTGGGAGTATCTCCCTGCACCTCAACCCCCACAAGTGTTTTCAATCAGTGCCCCAAGGCTTTATTTCCCAGCACTGGGATCCTGGGTGTCGTGTAGTGCCTTGCTTCACAATTGCCACCTCGCTGGGTCTGCCGGTTGCCAACCCTCGGCTGGGGTCTTCCAGCTGCCACTTGCACACTCAGGGTCCACCCACTGAGGTCTTGCATGCCCCAGATGCCTTACAAGCCTGGTGCCAATGCTCTCTGCTCTCCGTGCCGCGACCTGAACCTGGCTGCTGGACTCCGCCCCTTCTACCGGTCTGGATGAACATGTCTATTTTAACTTCTTGGTTGTCCAACTTCCATATAGTTCAATTTTCTGTCAGTTCTGGTTGCTATTCTGTTTCTAAATTGTTGTTGTCCCTATCTTGGTTATGTGAGGAGGCACAGTGTGTCTGCCTATGCCTCCATCTTGGCCGGGAGTCCGAGAGAAGTTATTCTTTAAGTCAAAGTTGATGTTGGCCATAAACAGATAGTTTATCAAGATGCATCAAACCCCACTGAAACTGTCAGGATACCCTCGCAACTGCTTTTAATGAAGGAAATAGAAATTATAGCACTTCTTACCAAAAGGACTTCGTTCATTGACATAATGGAGAGCTTAGAGATCAGGAAAGGGTAGTAGATGCCTTGCAATTAGTAGAAAAATGCTTATGTAATAGTAGGTTCACTCTAGTCACTCAACTATGGAAATGGGCAGTAAGTTAGCTAGAAGAGAGCAGGGATGATTTCTGAGAGAAAGATGGGTCTTAAAAGATGAAAGTGGCAGATGAGAAAGAAAAGATGAGGTAAAGGAAGTACAAAGGAAACACCATTAGACTCCAGAGGCAATCCCAGATGAGGTAATCATAGGAAGCTTAGAGACAAGGTCCCCCAATGCCAAATAAACCAAGCTGAGCTTGTCCCTGAATATCTTACTCTGAAAGGGTAGCAGCCTCCTAAAATTACAAAGTTTATAAGGGATCCACAAAGCTACTCTGGGAATGAGGTAGTGTGATCATCCTGTGAGAGTCAAAAGGTCAGTAGATGGAATTAGTATCAATTAACAGTAGCTCCAAAGTGATGACAGCTTAGGGATAGACAAAGTTTTTTAAAGGCTTGGGTAATACAGACATACTGGTAACAAAAAGTAAGATTAAAGTGGAAACAGGTGGCTAAGCACAGAAATTGAACTGGTAGTAGCCAGAACTTCAGAATGAATAATTGAAATGGATACATTAGGGTAGTGAAAGATGGTTTTAAATCTGATAAACAAATTCAATATTTTATGATTACGGTCAGAAGGCTAAATGGCAACATGTCAAACTGCCTATTTCAAAGTATATATTTAATGCAGCTGCTATGGAAAACAGTATGGCAATTTTTTTGACAAATTAAACAGAATTCTCATATGACTCAGCAATACCACTTCTAGATATTTATCGAAAAGGATTTAAAGCAGGATCTTAAAGAGATATTTGCATACCCATGTTCATAAAAGCATTATTCACAACAGCTAAATGGTGAAGCAATCCAAGTGTGCACTGAGGGATGAATAAACGAACTGTTGGCTATACATACATTGGAATATTATCCAAACTTAAAAAGGAAGGCAATTTTAATACATGCTACAATGGATATGAGCCTTAAGGAGATTATGCTAAATAAAATAAGCCATTCACAAAAGGATAAATACAGTGTTTCCACTTATGAGTTCCCTAGAGACGTGAACTTCACAAAAACAAAATGGTGAATGGTAGTCTGAGGGGCTAAAGGCGGGGAAAAATGAAGAGTTGTTTAATGGGTATGGACTTTCTGTTTTGCAAGATGAAAAATGTTGGGAGATCTGTTGCACAACAATATGAATATACCTAATACGGCTGAGCTATTCACTTAATGGTTAAGATGGTAAGTTTTGTGTTATGTGTATTTTACCACAATGAAATTATCAACTGAACATTGCATATTTACCATGCAAATCAAGAAATAAAATGGAACCAGCAGAGAGAGACAGAACATATGTAATAATTCACAAAGATGAATTGAAAAGGAAACAAGCTGAAATCTCCTCAAATAGAAAATATTTGAAAGAGATAGGGGTGATTTACTAAAGCCATGTATTCATTAGTTCTCTAGGATAATTGTTGAAAGCCTTTCATTAATTATTAATTGTTAAAGCAGTGGGTATATTGACTATACTGTCCAAATCACTAATGAATTAAAGCCCTTGAAAGATATTTAGCTGTAATTGACTTGTCTATTATGTTTTTAACATGCCAACTAAAAATAAATGTGAATTAACCTGCCATCATCTTTCAAGGAATGCAATATAATTTTGTCTTCCTCCAGTACGATTATATCAACTTGAAAAAGAAAAAAAGCAAGTATTTACTGGGGACAGCAGGTAAAGGAAGGAGAAAACAACAGTCTACACTAACTTAAAATAGATGTCAAGCAGAGTATGCCATTAGGGACAACCCAGCAGATGAAGCATTTACTTTGGATGTGTCAATAGCCAGACATCAGGAACTCAGCAGCTTAGTGTCTGCAAATGGACCCTTTGGAGTCAAGAAACAACCAGATGTGTATCGGTCAGGATTTAACTGCAGATATCAGAAATCTCTCTAGTTATTAAAAGCAAAAACAAATTTACTGCAGAAAATTAAGTGTTTACAAAATTGTTGGAGGGTCAAAGAAGCAGGCTGTAGACTGAGTGTTTGACTAAGTCCCTGAACACCAGCACAGAACCACCTGTCAAGGAAAGGATCTCTGAGTCAGTCAGGAAAATGGTGAATCAAGAACTGACATACGAAGCCACTGTCTAAACTGCTGAATCCAGGTGCACATCACCTTCACCATTATCCAGGGATCAGGAAGCTGCTTCCACCACAGCCTTCAGCTGTGCCTTAGCTGTGACTGGAGGATTAGAAAGGCCATTATAAGCCATGACACATCTGCTGGATCTGCATCAGCAAAATGAATATATCATTGGCTGCAGCCTCTCTCCCACTGATCTCAATTCCTGATTAAGATTGAATATGAAACCCCTGAAGGTTATCCAAAAAAGGGAGTCTAAGAAGTGCACTTTTTGGCTTTCTAGCACCTATGGCACAGGCGGCAAACACAAGGCCTGCGGGCCGAATCCAGCCCTCCACCTTGTTTTATCCGGCCTGGCACCTTGTTTCTACCTGGCAGCAGCGCCGAGCTCCTTGCCCCTGGTTAAGGAGTAGTTACACTTATACAGTCCTAAAGTTACATTCGGCCCCTTGAAGGCAACCATGAGGCTGATGTGGACCCTGGTGAAAATGAGTTTGACACCCCTGCCCTATGGGCTACAAAGGAGTTTAAAATCAATGTTGAATGACCCCTTCTGTGGTATCCTCTGAAACCAGCAAGAAATTCCCAGAGACAAAGGCAACTTACACTCCTCTAGAAAAATCTAATACTCCCCACCACCTTGGGTCTACCTGAAACTAAAGGCTTAGTGGTCCTCAAAGCCATTTTATTACCATAGAAAGAACTTCCAATTATGCCATGGGTCCTTTCAAATCAGGGAGGAGAAACTCAAACCATACAGTTAAAATTGTAAGGACAGCCTCAAAAAAGGGCCAAACCAAGCCTCAGTGGCATGGGGCCCCAATGGCACTATGCATGGGGTGCCAGTCAGCCCCAGCTCCCCTGCTGCTCCAAGGAGTGTCCATGTCACGAAGCAGTGAAGGAAAGCCTCTTGGTAAATGGACAGCCCAGGGAGAATTCTCTGGAAGAAGGTAGAGACTATGTTTTTGCTAATGGATAGCAGTATACTCTAACTGGGAAGAGAGTTAAATGAAAAGCCACTGTCCTTCACTCACCTTAAGATGTGACAATGGGCAAAGAGCCAGCCAGACCAACTAGCACACCATGCCAAAAGTCAGACAGTCCTGATAGCAGTGTAAGACACAGAGAAATCAACCAACACATAGGTCCACACGTTTATGGAGTTGTGTTTGATGACTACTAAAATAACTACATTATCAACTAGGTAAATTTTGTTTAAAAAATTAGATAATTAATGAAAAACAACTTGGGGAAAGTTACTTTTGGAATGCACTATCAACACCAATGTAATGTGTCATGTTTCAGTCTACTAAAAAGGTAAAGGAGTGGTTTTAAATTATGGTGGAGACACTAGACCCAGATGGCCTTTAAAAGTTTAAAGGGAGCAGCTGAGACAATGGAATGTCTGGGATCAGATCCTTTCACAGATGCGTTAAGAAGGTTAAGAAGGTGGGCACACCAGGTTACTGCGCCTGTGGCCATTGCCCTTTTAAGTGAGCTGAACACATCAAAGAGAATTAGGATCACATGTCCAGCAGGTAAACTGACTCAGAGATTTATGAATAACTCTCCAAGAAAAGCACCCAGTGGACTGGTTTCTGGGCAACATTGGCAGATTGACTACAGGACCTCTAAAAAGGCACCAATAAATAGCTTGGTTTTACTACTGTTTACTTGCATTTGGGATTTGAAATTACATTTGCTCCTTCATGATGGTGAGCCTAAACAAAATAAAAGTTTTGGAGGGATTGCACACAAAAAAATATGGGGCCTCTGAAACTTTTTATTCAGGCCAGGAACATATTTTATGACAAAAATATTGTGGGAATATGCAAATAATATGGATAATCAATGGGGCTTTCACATCCTATTCTACTTGCCTTCAACTGGAATAGGAAAAAGGTGAAATGATCTCCTTTAAAAGATAATTATTAAAACAACTTAGCGTAATATTCTCAGAGTCCATCCACATTGTCACAAATGGCAATATTTCATCTTTTCTTATGGTTGAGTAGCATTCTATTATGTACATCTTCTTTATCCAGTCATCTATGGAAGGAAAACATGGAAGAATCTTGAGAACATTATGCTACATGAAATACATCAGTCAGAAAAAGATAAGAACCATATGATTTCACTCACATCTAGGATATACAAAAACTGAAACTTGTGGACACAGCAGTATAGTAGTTACTAGAGGGTAGAGGTGTGGGTGGAGGGGGCTTAATATATGGTGAAGGAAGGTGCTTTGATGTTAGGTGGTGGGATCACAGTGCAATATACGGATCTAGTATCATAGTGATGTATACTTAAATCCTATATGATCCTATTAACCAAGTACAAATTGGCAGTTACAAAATAGTTATGGAGATGTAAAGTACAGAATAGGGAATACAGTAAATAATACTGTGATAAGTATGCATGGTGCCAGGTGGGTACTGGAAATATCAGGGGGAACACTTTGTAAACTATATGGTTGTCTGACCACGATGCATACACCTGACTCTAATACAAAATAATATTGAAAGTAAATTCTAATTAAATAATAAAAAATAAATTAAGAGAAATAATACAACTTGTGATTTTGATTAGATCTTAGTTCACACTGACATGCTTGCGATAACTGAGGTTGGTTATTCTTTTTATCCTCTCTTTATAGATACCCAGTTCTGAGAACCCAGCTGCCTAGTAACTTTGGAGCAACACCTTAATTCTAGACATTGTTAGTGTCTTCACTCTGCACATGATGGGAGTCACTATGAGGGGGTTAGACTTCAGGCCAAAATCCTACATAAGCAATTACAAAGGCTTTGCTTGGCCAGCCTCTTGGGGGAAAATCTACTCTTCCCACACCAGATATGATACACGGTCTGGAAAGAGTCACTGCCATGCTGTTTTGATTACTGTAGCATTGTAATGTACTTTGAAATCAGCAACTATGATGCTTCTAGCTTTATTCTTTCCCATGCTTGCTTTGCCTATTCAAGGCCTATGTAGTTCCAAACACATTTTAAGGTTGTACTTTTCTATTTCTGTGAAAAATGCCATTGAACATTTGATAAGGGATACATTGAATCTACCAATGGCTTTGGGTAGTATGGACATTTTAACAATATTAACTCTTCCAATCCAGGAATGGGTTATCTTTCTATTTGTGTGTGTCTCCTTCAATTACTTTCAATAAGAGTAATTTGGAACTTCAATGGCCTTTCTGGGGTTCATCTCTGGTAGACCCTTGAATCCTGTGCATCTAAAATTCCCTGTAAACAATGGTTTACTACATTCTTTTGGTCAGGAAACTGGAAAATAACTTGTGCAGGTCAAGCTTAACCAAACCATGCAACAGTTCTCTGGTTCATTATCTATGATATGATGTCACCCTTGATGGGAAAATGTCCCCAGACAACATCATGACTTTCCTCAATTACTCTTTTTGCAAGTGAAGAAACAATTCCTGGGTTTTATAGAATTGGTGGCTATTGTAGGATATGGCTTTCTTTTCCTTTTTTAAATTTTATTTATTTCTTTTTAGAGAAAGGGGAAGGGAGAAAGAGAGGGAGAGAAACACCCATATGTGGTTGCCTCTCAAGCACCCCCTACTGGGGACCTGGCCCACAACCCAGGCATGTGCCCTGACTGGGAATTGAACCAGTGACCCTTTACTTCTCAGGCAGGCACTCAATCCACTGAGTTACACCAGCAAGGGCTAGGATGTGGATTTCTAAATGACTCTGCTATAGCATCCCCTTTTCTATATTATGAAGGAAACAGAGTCTGAACTCCTACCATCGGGTTTTCCTCTGCAAAGCATCTGAATCCTTAAAAAAAAATCTCCCTTTTCTCGGCCTCCACCTTGGAACTCCCAAATTATTCCTATCATTCTTGCTGTACAAGGGTGGCTGGTTAGTACCAGGGTGGGCAGTAATAACACTGGTTTACAAAAATCTGTGGTTGTGTGTTTTAATAGTTCTGGTGGTTCCCTAGGGACTAGCTCAACTTTCTGTTGCTACATGGGCTACAGTGTTTTCCCACACTTAGAAAGCGAGTGTTCTGAATGCCACTGAAGCATACACTTTAAAATATTTTAAATGGTAAATCTTATGTTTATTTTACCATAAAAATTATGCTGTTTTCAGTGCTTTCTTATGGCCATGTCATGATGTACTTAAATTTTTATTCAACAAAAGCTCTCCCTAATTTTGAGTATACAGTAAATTTTTTAAGACGATATGGGCAAGTTACACAATTCATGAGAAAAATATGCTTTGCCTCAATTTCCCAACAGAGTCAATAATAACTTCTCCTTATCTGAACCATTCAAATTAAACCAAATTCAGCAGATAATTTCAAAATGCCCACTTTACCTCCTATTGCTTGGCTCTGATCTGTAGTACCATGTAAAACAGGTAGCATACACGACACATTCACAAACCTCATGAATAGTGAAATAGTGAGAAATCAGGATCACCCAGGCTCTGTCTGCACAAATAACCAGGATAGGATGATCAATTTGACAACCCTTCAAAGAAACCAAATAATATATTCACATAAATTGTTAATGCCAAACCATTACACATAAAAGCATTTCACACTAGATCTATGAGAAAATTTCGGGAGGACAAGACCTTTGAAAAATATATGTGGGAATCAGTTCCCCAGGAAGCAATCAGAATCAATGCAACTACAGTAGTTTTGAGTAGCACAAAAAATTCTGTTATTAAAATAGACATTGAACTTTCACAATGGTTTCTGTGGAGAAAAATATATCAATTACCCTTCAAAGTATGCTGTCTACATACAGAAACACACAGTACAAAAATGATTCGGAAGAAAAGAAACTAATTTCCACCATTACATATAAAACTTTAGATGATTCTTAAATGAAGTCCAGAGTTCATAAGAAGCAGGAGAAACAGAAGGGAAAATGGGGACTGCAAATAAATTAATCCTGTAGTTTCTAACCTTCAAACCACCTTTTATCGTGTTTGCTTCTTCCATGGGCCCTGAATTGAAATTATTTTTTTTATTAAACTGCAGTTAGTAAGTCATAATTAACTCATGCCATCTGTATTATTACTATTTTTCAGGTTCACTGTTGATTCAGATTTTAAGCAACAATCCATAATTATGAAGGTTTTATAATAATATTATGAAATCACCTAAATCACTGTCATGTTTGTGATAAGCTATAAAGTGAAGCAAGCCTGAAGAAACTTATATACTGCTCACAGATACCAATCATTTAAATGTGGCCATCAATCTGTACCCAAGTCCAAGATCAGTCACATACTGGGCATGTTTGAGTACTGCAACTATCTCACATGGGGCTCTGCTCTCCAGGACTGCTGCACCAACTACCCGCCCACAAATTCCTATGATGTCATCAAGAGCCAATCAGGTGTTCTTTCTCTGATACTGATTTGATATAAACCAGCCAAAAAGCAAAGGTATTTGACATTTTGGTTAGCTTGTTCAGTCTTAACCTGGGAACATGTACAACAATCACTAGGATTTGAAACACTGAAACAGCTGCCTATTTTATTTCTATACACATGTACAAATAAGAATGTTGAATAAGAAACTTTTTAGTGCCCTGGCTGGCGTAGCTCAGTGGATTAAGCACGGGCTGCGAAACAAAGCATCACAGGTTCGATTCCCAGACAGGCCACATGCCTGGGTTGCAGGCCACAGCCCTCAGCGACCGCACATTGATGTTTCTCTCTCTCTCTCTCTCTCTCTCTCTCTCTCTCTCTCTCTCTCTCTCTCTCTCTCTCTCTCTCTGTGTCTCCCTCCCTTCCCTCTCTAAAAATAAGTAAATAAATTCTTAAAAAAAAGAAACTTTTTAGTTAAGTAGAAAGCATGAAAATTATATGACAGTGATGGTATCAAAAGACAGAACATAAACAAACTGTTACACTTAAATTTAAATAAAATGCATTCAAAGTAGTCAGTCGGTTCACTGTGTTCTTACAGCATTTAGTGCATATCATTATTTCAGAAATTTCATTATATTCCAATAATTTTCCTATATGTATGATTCCAATACATATTACAGCACCTGGTAGGCAGTAGGTGGTTAATGCATATTTGTTGAACACAGTGCTTTATTTTGCCCAGCCTAAGAATGTCAGTCTTTCAACTTGGTTTTGTTTCACAAAAACATGACAAGGAGGAATAATAATATTGTTTCCCAAGACAAACAAAGTGTATATATGACAGACATGAGAATGTCAAGGGAGCAAAAGTAAACCTCAGTTCTACATCTAAATGCTTCAACAGTTACACCATGACCTTCTTCCTTCCCCTTGGGCCTCCTTGTGCCCTCATGCTCTATAATGGCACACAGTACTGCAGTCTGAGCTAGTGAATAGAAGGCAGGCTTTGAAATCACACCAAAGGAGGGTAGGATCAAGGGTGGGAAGTGGGGATAGCTGGGGTGGGGAGGAGTGGAGGGGGTGAAATGGAGACAACTGTACTTGAAAAACAATTTTTAAAATGTGGAAAAGAAAAAAATAAAATAAAATGAAAACAGAAATCACACATACCTGGGTCCATAGCCTGGTGATGCTACCTAGTATGTGTCTAGGGGCAAGTTTCTTATTGTCACCAAACTTGGTTTTTCTCATCAATGAAATGTCACAATAACACCAACTTCATGGGACACCAAAAGTCCAGACCTATTCCACAGCCTGTGGGGTCTTAGTGAAGGTATTTATACCAAATAAAATGCAGAGTACATTTTTAAAAAAACAAAGGAGATGGATTCACATCCTTTTGACCTCCTATTTCTTTCCTGTACCTGTCCAAAAATCACTTCCTAGCATCCATTCACTGTAACAACACTTAGGACCTTCAAACAAGTATCTCGACTCACTGTACCTCATGGATAGCCCTTTATTGTCCTTGTCATGTATAATTTTTGCTTTCGAGAGTATAAGATTCCTTCAAAAAAGGCATAAATAACTTAACAAAAGGTCTGATGGTATAATCAAAGCATAGAATTTATCAATACCTCTCTGAGCCAGAGATAAAGATTTTATTCATTTATTTTTAGAGAGAGGGGAAGGAAGGAAGAAAGAGAGGGAGAGAAACTTCAATTTGTGGTTGCCTCTCACATGCCCCCTACTGGGGACCTGCCTTGCAACCCACGCATGTGCCCTGACTGGGAATCAAACCAGCGACCCTTTGGTTTGCAGTCCAGCACTCAATCCACTGAGCCACACCAGCCAGGGCATGTAATGATGACTTTTAAATGCACTTTGCAATTTATGCAACTTTTTCCATCAGTTACATCAGTTCCAACTTTTATGCATCACTGTATTTCATTCTCTCTCTATCTCTCTCTGTCTTGCTTGCTCTCTCCCTCCCTCCACACAGACACACATTCACACATACTTATAAAACAGGCAAGCAAGGTAGGTATTATTGTTTTTGACTTTTGGATGAAAAATGAGAAGGCAGAATATTTTATCAATAGTAGAATAAAGCATGAAGTTTAGAGCCAGACCTGCTTTCAAATCCTGGGTCTTAGCAACCTTGAGCAAATTACCTAAATCATCTCAGCCTCTGTTTTCTAATATGTAAAATGGGTATAATAACATGTATCCTAAAAGAGCTGTTTGGGGTATAAAATGAGACAACAGGAGGTATTCAACACATGGTCATGCTTATTATCAAGTCCAAGCAGAGTAAAGTGACTTGTCTCTTTATCTTCTGAATAATAAGACCTGGGCCCTGGCTGGTGTGGCTCAGTGGATTGAGTGCAGGCCTGAAGCTCAAGGGTCACCGGTTCCATTCCCAGTCAGGGCCACGCATGGGTTGCAGGCCAGGTCCCCAGTAGGGGGCAGGTGAAAGGCAACCACACATTGATGTTTCTCACCCTCTCTTTAAAAAAAATAAAAAAACAAAAAAAACAAAAAAAATAAGACCTGGACTAGAATCTAAGAAGCCTGACTCCTAATCTAGCAGAGTTTCTAGAAATAGCCAATGATGGGATTTTATATTTAAAAGATGTGTCTCTGCTAGTTTCCTATGACAACTAAACATCCATTGGATTTTCTTAATTTGTTCAAATCCTTAGAAATATGTCATGTTTACACAATACCAAACCAGTTAGTATAGCAGTGATATATTCAGTCAATCAGTGACATTATTCTAATGTCATCAATTTGAATTTTTTTGTCATGGAGTTGCTGTTACAGTCATAGAATATGATGAGAACAAAATAACACTACCCACATGAAAAATCTGCCCACAAAGAAATTCTATGTCATTAAAGGAACTGTATTAACTATGTCTCAGGCAGTACAATATCACAAACTAAAAGCTGAATTGAGAATTTGGATATATTTACAAAAGCTTAAGTATATTACCTTTGCATATATGCTCTGTATAAAGGATACTGCACATTTGAAAAGAATAGGCATACACAGCAAGCACAGCATGCAAAACAGTCTGCTTAAAAGTGAAACTTCTCTTGCCCTGGCTGGTGTGGCTCAGTGGATTAAGTGCTGGCCTGCAAACCGAAGGGTCACTGGTTTGATTCCCAGTCAGGGCACGTGCCTGGGTTGTGGACCAGGCCCCCAGTTGGGGGTATGTAAAAGGCAACCACACATTGATGTTTCTCTCCCTCCCTTCCTCTCTCTCTAAAATAAATAAATAAAAATCTTTTTAAAACAAATTCTTCAAAGCCCTGGCTGGCATAGCTCAGTGGATTGAGTGCGAACCAAAGTGTCGCAGCGCAGGTTCGATTCCCAGTCAGGGTACATGCCTGGGTTGCAGGCCATGACCTCCAGCAACCACACATTGATGTTTCTCTCTCTCTCTCTTTCTTCCTCCCTTCTCTCTCTAAAAATAAATAAATAAAATATTAAAAAAAAAAACAAGTTCTTCAGTTGGAGCAAATTCCCAAAATCTTATACACAAATTATCCTACCACTTATCCTAACTGCCATTAAACACCCTGTTCACTTACGTGTCCTTCAGTCTCCCAGGGTGAAACCATTTTGTGGCATCACGAGGGTGCATTTTCCCTTTGATAAATGCTCTGCCAGTTGCTGGTGACACATTAAACAAGCAGATATTCCCTGCTCATAAGGGGCATAGAGTCTAAATGGAGAAGACCTACATAAAATGATGCAAATGTGATATATAGTGAGCCCCTAAAATTAAAGGGAGGATGGAGAAGCATTTGACGTGTGTTAGAGTCCCTGGGAAGAAGATTCACGGAGATTAGCATGCAACAAATGGGAGTGTTGGGACTGCTTTCAGAAGCTACACCTATAAGGGAGTAAATGAAAGAGAATTAGGAAGAAGTTAGTGTGTGATACAGTCACAGGAAATGTCTCAGCTCATCTCATAGGGAGCACGGGGGATGGAATGGCCCTCAAGAGTTTTCTCAAATTTAGGTAAGGGGTCTGGGTTTGTGTCACCTTGCATCAGCCAGTCATTGCAGGAAGCCAGGCTCCCTCTCCCCCAGCCACTCAGACAAGATAAAACCTTAGGAAAAGCAGCTCTCTTTAGTCAAGAGCAACCCATAAAGAGAAACTCTGCTAAGGTCTACCAACCACCTATAGTCTCAAGAGCTGGGGTGACAAGCATTTCACTTTTACAAGTGTTGTTGGAGAGAAAGAAAATGAGGCAATACACCATTTAGGGGCGATTCCTAAAGCATCTATTAACAATCCACCCTGTATTCCACTCACAACTCTGTGCTTCATGTAACTTCTGGAAGGCGATCCCTTAGGAATTTGGTGGGCTTTTCCTGAGGGAAATATCTAAGAGGAAGTTTTCCAGAATGAACTACTGCCTCCAACTGAAGCTGGTATGCAGGCTCCATCTGATTTGCATCTCCCTCCTACACTATCCATTCTAGATAAGTCCCTCCATCAACTATTATCTCTAATGGTCTCACTATTCATCCATCATCCTTGAACAGTCTGAGACCCCAGTTATCAGGCTCTTCTCAGGCCATGGTTGCTGCACCTGTTCATTTACTGTTAAAACTCGATAAAAAGTAATAAGAGAAGTGCCAGTGGGTCACCTGGGCTTATCCTCTCAACTTAATTGTGTAACGGCAGCTCTGTCTCTTCCTGATGGTCAGGGCCCCTGATTCCTGCTAGGACAGTGACTCCTTTCTGTGCTTGCTGGGCATTGATGTTTGATGAGAGCTTTGCTGTGTGCTCTGGGGGAAGCATTCCTTTCTGTGAACCAAAGCTCTCAAACCTTCAGGATCCAGAGTTATGAAAATAAGAAGTACAAATTCTGAAAGTGAGTCACTGGGAGTGATGGTGAGTGAGGCTATTTCTACTTTTGGGAGGGGGCAAAAAAACCAGGATTTATTTATTTAAAATTGTATATTTATTGTTACATGTTTAAGCTACAGTCACCTTCAAAGTATGGTCCATTTAATGCAATACACATATTGAGACTTTTTCCCCACTGCTCAAAACAGTTTTTGAACTCATTGGTTTGGGTGCTTTTTAGTGCTTCCACCATTTTCTGTTTCACCTTTTCCACATTAGCAAAACATTTCCCTTTGAGGACTTTTTTCATCCAGGGAAACAAAAAAAAAGTCACTTGGGGCAAGATCAGGTGAATAGGAAGGGTGGGGCACGGGGGTCATGCCGTTTTGAGTCAAAACCTGCTGAGCACTTAGTGTGGCGTGGGCAGATGCACTTGTAAACCACCCATCATTAAATATGAAAAAAATTCACTGAAGCCAAATGCAGCCTCTCACAACAATACCAGCTGGCACACTGATACAGATGGGTTCCTAGAACACTCACCTAGTGGAGGAAGCCTGTACTACAAGGGGCTCTCCCTCCAGAAGATAATTTTGGTTTTTATTGGGTTATCCTCTCACATACCTCTTGTTTTTGTGGACTCACACATTCTAACTACTGGGAAAATAGTTCAACATACTGACTGCTATGTCTGAATGTTTGTGCCTCCCTCCCAGTTCATATATTTAAACCCTAATGCTCAGTGTTATGGTATTAGGAGGTGGGTCCATTGGGACATGTTTAGGTCATAATGGCAGAGCCCTCTTGATTGGGATTAGTGCCTTATAAAAGAGTCTCCAGAGAGATTCTTAGCCCTTTCTACCATGGCTCAAAATGTGACTATTCTGACACCCTGATCTTGGAATTCCTAACCTTCAAAACTGTGAGAAATACAGTTTTGTTGTTTAGAAGCTACCCAATCTGTGGTATTTTGTTTCAAGAGCCCAAATGGACTAAGACACTAGTGCTTACTTTACAGCACATTCAGTGTTCTTCAGGATCATGCCTCAGCTATGTCTGTTGAGTGCATCACTTTCTGGCTGGTAGCATCTTGGTCGTGTGGTATGTGATAGGACTGGTAGATATCATGATTATGTGACCACTGCTCTACTTTCTTTACTATAACATAAATCCCTTAGTCTGATGTTCTTCCCTCACAGGCCAAGGAGCTAATATACAGGTTCTGCCAAAGACCAGGTGAGTCTATTCCAAATACACATTGAAGGACTCAGGAAATAAGCATCCTGGGAGAATGGAAACCATTGAAAAATGTATGATCTCCTGAACTACCTGGTGGCTTAAGGTAATTACAAGCATGTCGGTAAGGCTGGAGCACAGGATGTGAGGGTTAGGTGGAGAGTGAAGTGAGAGGTAGGAGGGGGACATCATGCACACCATTAAATGACATGCTAAAGATTTTAGGCATTATTTTAAACAAAAAAAACTGTGCTGAAACTTATACTTTCTACATCTTTACTCTGCTACAGTATGGATGTTACATAGGAGAGAGTAAGACTACTCAGGATGACTTATGAAAGATAGCATGTGGGGTGTGAGAAAAAACAATTCAAAAATCACTATAGGTTTTTGGCCTGAGAAACTAGAGAGATAGACTTTTCATGAACTGAGATGGAGAAAAGTGCAGGAGGAGCTTGCTTGAGGGAAAAGATTAGTAGTTTAGTTAGACATATTGGATATCTAAGTGAAGATGTCAAGGAGGCAGTTGGATATATTAATATGGAGTTCAGGGGAGAGCTCCAGGCTGGCAATAAAAATCCAAGAAACACCAGCAAATGGATAGAATTTAAAATTAAGATACTGAAAGAGATCTCCAGTGGAATGAGTATAAATAACAATAGCGGTCCAAGACTGAGGCTGGTACTTTCCAAAATTTAGAAGACAGGAGGGCGAAGGGGAGTCAGAAGGCTGAAAAGGAGCAGCACGTGAGGCAGCAGGAAAACATGCTCCTGGAAGCCAAATGAAGGAAGCGTTTCTCAGAGGAAGTAGGGATCGACTGTGTCAAATGCTGCTAAGTGTAGTAAATTGAGAAATGAAGACTAGTCCTTGGATTAAGCAATACAGAAGTCATTGGTGACCTTGACCAAGAATACTTTTGGTGGAGAAACAGAGGCAAGAGCCTGGATTCAAGAGAAAATGTTAGGAGAGGAATTCTAAACAAACTGTATAGATACCATATTTTGTGGACCACAAGATGCACCCCCCAAATTTCGGGGGGGATGGGGGTGCATCTTATAGTCCAAATGTAGCTTACCTGGCTAGTAAACGTAGTTTACATTTATATTAGTGAAATATTATGTTATTTATGTTATTAAATATTTTACTACATTTTTTGCTTCAAAAATTTTTTTCCCTATTTTCCTCTAAAACCTACGTGTGTTTTATGGTCCAGTGTGTCTTATAGTCCTAAAAATATGATAACCACCCCCAAGAGCTTTTCTGTGAAGCAGGGCTGAGGAATGTGGTGGTAGATAGTGAAGGGGGAAGGGTGAGCTGCGTTTTGGTTTTGGTGATTTTGTTTTGTTTACTTTGATTTTTTGTTTTGATAGGGGAAGTAGCAGCATAGTTGTCTTCTGAAGTGAAATATCTGGCAGGAAAAGGCAGGAGCAGGTGGGTAGGATTGCTGGAGCAATATCCTTATGTTAGTAAGTGAGAGAGTTTTGAGTGTAATGCAAGAAGTGGACAGATTAGCCTTTAGCTGGGAGTACAGTTCATCCCAGTTACAGCAGAGAAGACAGTATACATGAGCACAGTTATAAGTAGGTTAGCAGATGTAGTACTGGAAGACTGAGGAACTCTCTTCTAATTGTTTCTGTTTCCCCAGTGAAATAGGAAGCATGATTGTTTGTTTCTTTAAGTGTTTGCTTGCTTATTTTCTGAACTTCTGAGAGTACTGCCTTAATCCATTCACCCCGCCAGCCTCTAATTGCCTTTTTACTCTATCCGAAAATTCCCTCGTGACCAGAGGTCTCTGCAGTCAATAACATCTATGGAGGTAGAAGACAGAAAGTGGCCCAATATTTCAATTGGCATTGCAGAGCTGAGTTTAGCCTGTAATACGCAGTCACAAATTTTCAGGGGAAATCACCCTTCTCGAGTTGGAGCTTTACATAGAGTATATTTGATCCAGTTCTATGGCATTTCTCCTTCTACCTTGCTCTGCTAGCCTCACTGCAGTATACGAGGCTCTGGCCTTGGGCTGTAAGAGTCCTTTCAGTTCTCAGAGTTCACATTAAAGAAGATCTTACACTGCCCACTTTCATCTTCAAGATAAGAGG
The DNA here is from genome assembly GCF_019186645.2 of Phyllostomus hastatus. Classification (NCBI taxonomy): domain Eukaryota; kingdom Metazoa; phylum Chordata; class Mammalia; order Chiroptera; family Phyllostomidae; genus Phyllostomus; species Phyllostomus hastatus. The sequence goes on along the minus strand of NW_025333841.1, from coordinate 2,263,153 downwards.
AATAGTCTTTTAAAGGCAGTGAATATAAAACCCTTAGAGCAGTAGTTCTCAAACTTGGCTGATCATTGCACTCATGTGAATCACTCTCTAAAAACTATACACTCCAGGGCCTCTCTCTCTTAAGTCCCAATTAAAGCAGGCCTGGACTAGGGCCCAGATATTACCTAAACTTGTGCAACCTTGGTGAACTCATCAATAACAGTGGACATAAAAACAACTTTTATTTCAATTACAGTGCCTGGAATGTTGCAGACATGCAAAGAATGTTTTAAAAACATCTTACTCTCCTTAGTATCCCTCTCTCCCAGCATACCTAGCTAGCACTCTTCCTATTTTTTTATTGTGGTAAAATACACATCACATAAAATTCACCATTTTAACCCTTTTAAGTGTGTAGTTCAGTGGCATTAAATATATCCACATCATTATGCAACTTCTCTCTAATTTTAAAAATAAATCTTTTATTGGAATGCTCTTAGATTCACAGAAATGCTGCAAAGATAGTGTACACTTCCCACATATTCCTTATCCAGTTTCCCCTACTGTTAACATCTTACAATACAATGGAACACTGTCAAAATTGAGACGCCAGCATTGACTCTAGACTTCACCCAGATTTCACAAGTTATTTCCAAAGTGTTTTTCTATTCCTAAATCCAACGCAGATACTCCTCTCCCTATTAAAAAGAATTATGTGTAACTTTTTAGTGAAGAGTAAAAAAACCATACTTTCTAGACACACACACAAAAAACATTCTTCCTTGTGGACTAGTGCATCCCCCAGATGCTACAACAGCTGTGCTTCCAGCTGTTATACAGCTTTAGAAGCTACTTCCATACCTTGACTTCAGTTTTTGAAAAGAGAGCAAGGACTTGATCTGTGAACCTATACTATGTAAAAGGGACCAAGAATTATGAGCAAGATGTTCCTACTCCTCAGCATGGAAAGTCGAGCTCAGGTTCATAGGTGACCATTTACTCATTCAACAGTAATTGTGATCCTATTATATGTGGTTATTACGGTAGGCACTTGCAATACAAACACAAATGAGACAAAGTTTGTGCCATCAATTTGCTCAGTTTAATCGAGGAGACAGACATGTAAGAAAGCAATTATAATACACTGGAATAAAAGCTAGAATTTAGGTAAATGTAGATTATAATGAGTGTGATGAGACCAAGGAAGGTTTTTCCTAAATGAGATAAGGACTAAAGTGAAAGAAGAGATAGCTCATCAAGGATAGGGAGAGAGAGTGTTACAAGTAAAGTGAACATGAATAAAAGCAACAGAGATATGAGAAAAGGTGGAAAACTGGTCTTTTAAGTATTTTGATATGGCTGAAGTGTTAGTGTGTGTATGTAGGAGTAGATAGTGCATGATTAAAAAAAGAATAACACTAGTTATGTAGAGAAGACTAAACATGGCATGAAATGTTCATGAATTTAGAGTTAATTCTGAATGGGATGTAGATTCATTGAGGAAGTGATCAACTTCTTATTTCTACTAAACCCTACAAGCATACCTTGGAGACATGGTGGGTTTGGTTCCAGACAACTGTAATAAAGTCAGTATAGTAATAAAGTGAGTCACAAGTTTGTGGAAGCTCTTGTTTTCCATTTGTTTTTCTAAGTATATGTTATTGATTATGCTATTACAGTTGTCCCATTTTTTTCTCCCCTTTATCCCCATCTGCCCTGCACCCCCCCCTCTGGCATTTCACCCCAACCCCTTAGTTCATGTCCATGGGTCATAAATATAAGTTCTTTGGCTTTTCCATTTCTTATACTATTCTGAACTTCTCCTTATTTTATGCCTACCAATTATGCTTGTTATTCCCTATACCTTTTCCCCCCACTCTTCCCTTCCCAGTCCCCACTGATAACCCTCCATGTGATCTCCATTTCTATGATTCTGTTCCTGTTCTAGTTGTTTCCTTAGTTTTGGGGGGTTTTTTTTAGGTTTAGTTGTTAATAGTTGTGAGTTTGTTGTCATTTTACTGTTCATAGTTTTTTATCTTTTTCTATTTCTTAGATAAATCCCTTTAACATTTCATATAATAAGGGCTTGGTGTTGATGGACTCCTTTAACTTGACCTTATCTGGGAAGCACTTTATCTGCCTTTCCATTCAAATGAAAGCTTTGCTGGATAGAGCAATCTCAGATGTAGGTCCTTGCCTTTCATGACTTGGAATACTTCTTTCCAGCCTCTTCTTGCCTGCAAGATTTCTTTTGAGAAATCAACTGACAGTCTGATGGGAACTCCTTTGCAGGTAACTCTCTCCTTTCCTCTTGCTGCTTTTAAGATTCTCTCCTTATCTTTCATCTTGGGTAACTTATTTATGATGTGTCTGGGTGTGTTTCTTCTTTGATCCAACTTCTTTGGGACTTTCTGGACTTCCTGGAAGTGTATTTCCTTCACCAGATTGGGGAAGTTCTCCTTCATTATTTTTTCAAATAAGTTTTCAATTTCTTTCTCTTCCCCTTCTCCTTCTGTCACCCTTATGATTCAGATGTTGGAGCATTTAAAGATGTCCTGGAGGTTCCTCAGCCTATCCTCATTTTTTTTTAATTCTTGTTTCTTCATGTTGTTCTGGTTGGATGTTTATTTCCTCCTTTTGTTCCAAATCGTTGCTTTGAGTCCCAGTTTCTTCCCCTTCACTGTTGGTTCTCTGTACATTTTCCTTTATTTCACTTTGTGTAGCCTTCATTTCTTCCTTCTTTTTGCAACCAAACTTTATCATTTCTGTGAGCATCCTGATTAGCAGTGTTTTGAACTCTGCATCTCTGTATCTCTTTGGTGCTTAGTTCTTTTTTTTCTGGAGTTTTTATCTGTTTTTCTTCATTTGGGACATATTTCTTTGTTTTAGTGCACCTGTTACATTGTAAAGGGCAGAGCCTTAAGTATTCACCAGGGTAGGGCAACTCTCTTTGCTGTGTTGTGGTGCTATTGGTCTGGATGAATGTTTCTTTATCTCTTTGGTTGTTGGAGTTCCATGCAGTTTGATTTTCTGGCAGTTCTGGTTGTTTTTTGTTTTTAAATTGGATGTTATCCTTCTTTTGGTTGTCTAAGGAAGGGAAGCGTTTCTACCTACACCTCCATCTTGGCCAGAATTCCTCTTGCCTTTCATTTGTAAAAAAGCAAGCAAAGTGCAATAAAACAAGGTATGCCTGTACTTGTACTAATGCAATACTAAACCAATGCCAAGAATTGCCTACCTCCAGACTTCTTATTTTGTGAGAAAAACTGCTACTTGTTTATGCTACTGTAAACAGTTTTCTACTAATTGTAGCCTTATGAATTCTTTACTTATAATCTACATCTTCCACTGCTGCCTTATTCTCCAGTCTTTCACTGAGGCTGTGTTCATGACACCTAGGAATACTGTCCAGTCCCCAGACTCTTCCCCAGTAAAGCCAATGTTGGCAGATAGAGACAAAGTAGGCACACATGGAAAACACTTAAGGGCTACAGAAAGCATACAGCCATTAACATTCTGGAAGAAGAAAGATAAGTAAAAATAAGGGATGTAAAATTATTGATTGTCATCAGTTTCACAATTGCCCTGTGTGTGCGTTATACTCAATGACTTGCTGACAGTTCTGCCTCTGAAACAACACTTGCTTCCAGAGTTATAACCAGGGGTACATGTTTTAGAATCAGGGTACCAACAGCTCTCTACATTGAGTAAATTGATCACAGACTCAATTTGTTCAATTAGTCTGAATGTGACTATTGACTGAAGAAGGAGGGTGTAAGTGTACAAAGGGTGTGAGCTGAGGTCTAATCCTGTGTTATTTAGGTGGTAGAGTTGGTCAGTGTGAACACTTTAAACATACTAATTTAACAACTTACTTCTATTAGTTCTATAGCATAAGAGGAAAAGGAGTTAAACCAGAAAAAGTAATCTCACTGCAATGAAGTGCTGTTTTCAATTATCTGAAGTGCTATATTTCACCAAAGTGTTTAAAAGCAGAATAACAAGCACATCTCATGTTTTTTACTGTTCAACTAAAAGGAAAAAAAGGATAATCAAGGTTATATTCAGTGCCAACATTCTAGATGAAATAGTATCAATAAATTTTGAATTATTGAGTACATTTTCTTCATTCCATTAATTACATTCTTCGGTGCAATTCTGCACTATTAGAAAGGAAGTATGCTCAGTAATACCAAAGAGACAAATAAAATTCTTTTGAAAGGATTGTCAGTGTGGGTGTTTAGACCACAAAAACTAATGAGTTGTAGTGAATATTTGGTTCAAATCATTGTATTAATAATCAATTACTGAAGTGTTGAAAGAGCGTGCCTTTTAAAGGAGGACTATCTCCTTCTTTTGCATATAACAATACAACATCTCTTGCTAACATGGTAGTAATAATACCGTCTCTGAGCCTTACTTTTTCTAGTTGTTAAATGGTTACAATTTTTGCTATGTTAGGTGTTATGAGGATTAGTAAGAAATTTCTCATAAAGTGATTAGAGCTTCTGGGATCCATGATTTTTTCTACATAGAATGTTCTTCTGTCTTTTTAAGACATTTTAAGACATTTTATTTATTTTTAGAGAGAGAGGAAGGGGAGGAAAAAGAGAGGGAGAGAAACATCAATGTGTGGTTGCCTCTCTCGCACCCCATACTGGGGACCTGGCCTGCAACCCAGGCATGTGCCCTGACTGGGAATTGAACCTGCAACCCTTTGGCTCACAAGCCCACACTCAATCTACTGAGCTACACCAGCCAGGGCTGTTCTTCTGTCTTTAGGGAGGCATCACGGTGCCATGGAAAACCACAGGTTTTGAAAGAAGAGAGACTTTGGTACAAATATTCACTCTCCTTGAACAAGTCATTAAATCTCTCTAATTCTCAACTTTCTCACTTTTAAAATGGAGACAAATACCCATTCTCCTGTATTGGTCTTTACTTAAAATAAAATATGCTTATTTCAAGATCAATTAAGTATTAGGTATCATGTTGCAAAATTGGGGGTGCACAAAATTTGGTGGTTTTTATCACCCCAAAAGGTAAAACCAGAAAGCTCTCAAAATGAGCATGAAAGATGCCGGGCATGACATCGAAGGACACACAGGGCCAAGATTAGCTTCGGATCACAGTAGGCCAACTAGCTTCAGAGTATAGAAACATATCCCATTCCTTATCCCCAGCAATAGGCAGTGTGAACTTGATACAACCTACAATCTAGAAGCAGTGGGGCTGAAACAGAAGAGGCACAGAGCAGGGATTGTACATCTCTGCACCAGGGACTGAACCCGCAACCAATGTATGTGTCCAGACCAGGAATCAAACCCACAACCTTTCATTTAAGGCACATCATTCCAACCAACAGAGCCATATCAGCCAAGGGCTCTCTTTACTCTTTATTTCACTCAACCTTCTGATTCTCAGACATCTGGTCATGACCACAGCTCCTGGGATATCATGAAAAAATACTCATAGCATATTTGAAGACTAGGTCTTCCTTGTTCCCTTTCTACCATAAGCACCATTTTTGTTAAACTAAATATTCTCTAAAGTATATTTAATTCAGAAAAATCACACATACATACACCTTGGTAAGAACTTGCAGTGTTCAGCCCAAACAAATAATAAAATCATATAGTTAGGCTGGTTATTCAAATTTCAGACCCTGCACATAGGTAAAGAACTGTTAAGACTGAGAGCATGATACAGATATAGTCACTTTGTAAGTATATAATTTTGGAGAGTGTGTATAAGTGTACAAAGGAGCCACAGCAAACAAAAGTTGGTTCCAGTTTACGTTGGACCACCTTTCCAAAGGCCATGTGCTAAGCTTTAGGGCTCTTCACAAGATTATAGCTATCTTTCTGGGCATGGGTTGATTGCACTTCTCCATCCATTAGAAGCTAGGAGTGGTCATGTGACTTGCTTTGGCCTGTGCCATTTGAGCAAGAATAACACACTTCACCACCATGCAGAATGAAAGTTTCAAGAGTCTTTACACTCAATTTTCCTCTTTGCCACAACATTCATCAACATTCTAGATGGTTTCTTTCAACAGCCTGGGTTTTAGAGGGAAGACAGTGTAGGAGCAGAGCCCTGAGCCAATCCATGGAGGGTCTGCAGTGAAAGGGATGAATTTTGTCACTAGGGTTTGGGGGCCATTTGTTCCTGCAGCATACTGTACCTCATCTTGACTAACATAGTTGATTCTTCAGATTCTATGATTCCATATAAGTTGGAGCTTTGCATGCTGTCTGAATTACTGTAAAGGTGAAACCACTGCCCACAAAAGTTGTCACTACTTGCTAGCTGGTGAAACTATGTTAATCAATGCCTCTTAAATGAGCAATCTCTTAATCCTATCTTCTAAGTCCTTGAAAACATCTAAGCCAGTCGTCAAACTGCTCATGCGCCTTTCCTAATCTAATGGTATTCAGCAAAAGACTGAAAATACTTACAGTTCAACATTTGTTCCAACTCTGTCTTTTGACTGAGATGATAGAAAACCTGTATTTCTTTCATCCAACAGTGTTTAAGCTTTGAATTCAAAGGATTACATAGTGTCTGGATTAAAGTGTCAGCTATACAAGCTCAAGCTAAGAAAAAATAAAGAGTTGTTCCGTGTCCATTTAATATAGAGTCATAGTGATCTTTGAAAATTTTCAGATGGTGTTTTGGAGGAAGGATAAGATAAACTGAAAAATCTCAAAAATCTACTAGCACCAAGAATATGCAAGGAATATGTGACAGGCACTATCAAGATGACAATTTGTAGCACTCACCAAATCAACAGACTATCATGAGAAGAATGTGAAAGGCCTACACGATCATTTCCAGATAATTTGGGGGTGCTAAAGAATGGTAGGTAACACAACAAATTACTTTAATAATGTATTTATTAAAGACACAGAACCAAAGAGTCATCATAATATATCTACCAGAGGGCAATTATCAAGACAGTCATATTGAATATGACTAGAACAGCATTTCCCAAACTGTCCTGCAAAATACTCTTAAAGTGTGCAGGTCAGCAAAAGTCCCAAGTCAACACGACATCTGCCTCTGCCTCCATCTGCCAGCTTCCTGTTAGGCTCAGTCACTCAAAGAGCCTCTGGCTATACTTGAGTTGCATGAGGTAGGTTCTCAGTAAGTCACTTGCTGACACAAGTGGTGTTCACCAGATTGATACAGGTTCAAACTCAGTTTCAGTGCTGGGTCTGAGACCACTCAGCAAATGATGCAGGGCATATACCAAGTCTAGCTGCCACCGGTTGGATGCTGCAGCATACTGCCACATTTGTGGTAGAGTAGGGTCCCAGGAAGTCCTCAAAGTGTAGCTAACAGAATTATCAGGCCAAAACAGACCAAGATTTGCCCATGTGAATGGAGGGCTCAGCACCGGTGAGGGAAAAATGGCCCTTGTCTTAGAGCTACACAACTCAGTCTATCCCAGATTCTGTGAGGAGCCTGGTCTCAACAGGGCAGGGCCACTGGCAGTGTGGGGTTGTGGCCCCCCACTTCAGACCCACACAACTCAAATTGTCCTGGATGGTGCCCAGACCTTGACAGGATGAAGCCACCACAACTCATAAGGGTCTGGTCTCCAGCAGACCAGAGAGTGGGGCTAGCTGATCTCCCATGAGTGGAAGGCACCAGTAAGGTTCAGGGGAAAGTGGGGAGAATGGTCCCCACCCCAAAGCCACACAACTTAGTCACTAACACTCCCTGAGTGTGCCCAAACCTCTATACCCTGGCCCAGGCAGCTGACCCCTCAGTACTGTGCAAGCTTTCCCCAGGGTGGAGGACTACAAGAAGTCCAGAGTGTGCAGCTATTGCTTTTCCCCAGGCTGATGTTGTAAGGAGGGGATTGTTCCACCCAGGAAAGATGGCATTTGCAGTCTGGGAAAGGGACTCAGCACGGGGATCCAGGCAGGTGTCCCTTCAGTTCTCCCCAGAGCTACAAACCCCAGGTTCCCCTCACACAAATTGGCCCTCCTCTGCTGGAGTCCAGGATGAGTGGCCATGATCAGTTCTATGCATTGGCCCTTTAAGAGCATGCTTGTGTCTCTAGCCAACTCTCATTTCTCCCCGGTGGACAGAAACCATGCTGAATTTCACAGCCAGATGTTATGTGGGTGCCTCTTCCTGGCTCTGGTGCTCTGTGCTAGGGAGCCTGGCTTTGACTAGAGATAACATGCATCTCAGCTGAGATATCCTTCTGGAATCTTAGCTGCAGCCCATGAGAACAGTGCCAGCCCTTTTTGCATCTCTGCCCTTCCTGCCAGTCTTGATGTGGCTTCTTTTGTAAATCTTTGGTTATAAGACTTCTGTTCAGCTAGTCTTCAGTTGGGCATTCAAGTTAATTGCTCTATATTTTAGCTGTAATTCCAGTTTGGTCTTGGGAAGGGGCGAGTTACGTTTCTACCTACTCTAGCACTCTGTTGGCTGTCTCGAGGGTCCACTGTTCTTGTACATGTAAGAAGGGATAGGGTGAAAATATAGTGGAGAAGATGATCTTTAAAGCAACGATAGGGCTTCTACTGTCCTTGGACAGAAGGTGGAGAATATTTGTGCACAGACAAGTTGTGTGGGTGATTAAGTGGTGACAAGGCACAGGTGTTCCCTTCTACATGCTTTTACTTATACAGCTTATACTAAAAATAAGCTTAACAGTTATGAATGGTCAAAATCCTAACTTTTATGACACAAACTAGAAATTAAATGGTTTTAAGAGTAAATTTCAAACCTGCTCTAGCCAGAGCACATAGAGTTGTATTTATATAAAATACTATAGTGTCTTTGCCTCTTTCCATTGGAGAATACTTTTGTAGATCAGATTCCAATCTAGATGTTAAACTACCCACACAAAGAAAGGACTATATCCATCCCAACAGTCTCCTGTCAGCTGTCACAGCAGGGAGAACTCACTAGCAGCAGAGGGAGAGGTTCAGAGAAGCAGAAATCTGCAGACCCATACAAATAGAGAGATAAGCTATTTCCTGGGTAATGAGAAGTCATCTTGCAGATCCAATTTAGAGGAAAACAGCCGTCTTTAGAATCAATTGAGGAAGAGTTGTTATTTAAAAATCTGAACTTTAAACAATTCCAGATGCAAAAGAGACCAAGACTCCTCTGCAATTAGTAATTAAGGTCCTATGACAAGAAAGAGATCATTTCAGGATAACTACTGAGACCCTGAAGTGTGGGATCTAAAAGTATGTCAAGCAGTACCTGGACGAAGAATCTGAGAAAAATTTAAGGAGCAAAGAAGGGAGCCATAACTTCTTTAGTGTTTCAGTGCTTCCTATTGAATGGGAATTTTAAACTGTTACCTCAACACTGCTTTATTTTCCATCATTATATTACCTTTATAAACAGAGCCCCTTCAAAACCTCCTGTCACTCACACACACACACACACACACATACATCTATCTATATATGGACCGGTAATATGTGAGTGACAATTTTAATCTAGGTTTGGGGACTGGATTGTCAAGGTCATGTAAACAGTGCCTCTTATGGAATGGCATCATAATAATGTTTACTCTTATATGGGCTTACTACACATTGCACACATATCAGTAATTTAAAGCTTTTCATGGATCAATTTCCACATGCGTAAAAGAAGGGAGTTAGAATAAGTGAACTTTATAGTCCATATCATGTCTAACAATCTCCTTCTAAGCATTAATAAGTATTTCACAATATTTATTAAAACTGGTTACCTTAGCTTAACACACATATTCTTCAGGGATTTGCAATCACCATTTATCAATCTTTAATTCCTAATTTAATCCATTCTGCCCTCCTCATCACTGTATATGATCTTTAGTTATGCGAAGGTAAAAATGAAGGTGGATATCAGTTTGCTTTATTTTTTTAAACATTTTATTTATTTAGTTTTAGAGAGAGGGTAAGGAAGGGAGAAAAATAGGAAGAAAAACATCAATGTGTGAGAGAAACATTGGTTGCCTCTCACATGCCCCCAGCTGGGGACCATACCTGCAACCCAGGCACGTGCCCTAACAGGGAATCAAACCAGTGACCTTTTGCTTTGTGGGACAATATCCAACCAACTGAGCAACTTTGGTCAGGGCTACTTTATTTTTTTAATTAAAAGAACTTCAAGTGCTTATCTTCTCAAATGTCCTTAGCACTTTTCTGTAAAGTAGGTAAGGCAGGGTGTGTAATTGACTGATCATAGGATAGTAATAGCCAAATACTAATTCCTTGGTTCTTCATGCAAAGATGGTCTTTGCATGTCTTTCTAATATGTTGACTGAAGTAATTTTAGCCTGTGCAACCAGACCCTGTGTACTGAACACAAGAGACTATGCTATGGAGCCAGAATTGGTTTAGGAGTTAAGCAAGGTATTCTTCTAAAATCCATTAGTCTGGAGAAGCAATTTTTAGCAAGTACAGACTCAATACTGAAGTGGTAAAATAGATGCCAAAAACTGAGAGTCTTCTAAAATAACTGTTGAGGTGCTAAAACAGACACAGAATGGAATCATACAGTCTGTTTCCAACTGGTATTTATTTCTTGTTGTACAAAATATATGCCATGTAGGGTATAGGCATATAGGTTACCATAATAAAAAGAACATATGTTTTTGAATCCTTTTTAGCCATTTGCTAGCTGGCAGCCTTTGGGTGAATGACTGAGATTCAATTTCCTTATTTGTAAAAATGGGATTTTGTTACAAGTTTAAATGAAATCTAATGTATTCACGTCCCAGAACAGTGCCTGCCATTCAGTAGATACTTAATAAACAGACTTTGTTACCACCATTTTAGTATATCACCTGCTTAAGTATATTCCCATTATGGTATGCTAGAGGCTTCTTATCTCTGGCTATCTATGTGATATGTGTATGTATGATCTTGCATGCTCATGTGTACATGTGCATGAATAAAGAAAGTTTCATTTCAAATAAGAATTTTTTTAAAGTCCATTAGAGGATCCACATTGTCTGTGTTAAAATCATACAAGATTGGCAGATAAAAACACAGACAGGCCAGGTGAGCAGTTACTGGCCTGTGCATGAGCATTCACGTGGACACACTGGCTTCCACATTTAAAGAGCCATCTCAGAAACATGTAACTTACACAGTGAAATACTGGTTGGCTTTCTAAAATCCATCACTTCCCTCTGGCTTTGATGGTTACATTCAATATAAACTGCAAGTAGGTAAGGCTTTAGCATTTCTTATTTTATACTGCCCCCTGGAGTCAAAAGTGACTACAACATTGAGTTGGGCTTTTTTCCTAAAATAATGTAATGGGTTATTTAAGGGTGAGAATGCACATTGACACTCTACATCACACTCTTTGGTCAGAGATAATATAGATCACATGTGTAACTTCTATGTGTTACTACAATAAATACAGGCCAGCCTCAACTGAAATGACAAAAAGAAGGAGAACGGTGCTGATTTGAAAATCTTTGTTTCTTAAATTTTGTACTAACTCATCATGTGAAGACATTAAAGTAAAATAATGGTGCAGCATGTAACTTAGAATAACAGATAAAGGAAAAAGTATAATATTTTTTCTTTTTTCTTTTCTTTTTTTCTTGATTAAATCCTTTTTGAATTTTTATTTAAATTACTTTATTGTTGTTCAATTACAGTTGTCTGTATTTTCTCCCCACCCCTCCCCCCAAAAAAGTATAATATTTTTAAATAACAAAATATAAGAGAAATTGTAATGATGTGAAAATCACTTAAAATAGGTAAGGTCCGCTTCATAATGTTGGCATTAAGCTAAGACAGAATGCCAATGGTGAACGATTAGAGGTAACAAGCAAATTGAAAATCCACTGCACTGGGAACCAAAGTGTCCCAGGTTCGATTCCCAGCCAGGGTACATGCCTGGGTTGCAGGCCATAACCCCCAGCAACCGCACATTGATGTTTCTCTCTCTCTCTCTCTATCTCCCTCCCTTCTCTCTCTAAAAATAAATAAATAAAATTTAAAAAAAAAAAAAAAGAAAATCCACTGCATATAAGCAAGCCTTCAATGATTTCTTTAGATCAGAAAATAAAACTAACCACTATAGAATAAGAAATTAATTTGAAAAGCATTTCTTTGAAATGCTCCCTTTAACAGTCTCCCAATTATGTCCTTGGTGTTAATCACTTCATTTGAAACTCTTCTGAGACTTCTAACTTTTCATTCACTTTAATGTTTTTACTGTGTACAAGGCATCTCAAGTAGATGGATTCAAATTATGTTTAGGTAAGACATATGTACAATTATTAATTATAATTACTGTTATTATACTAAAGGGAGAGTGTTGTCTCTATTAACTTTATTTAAATGACTCAGTCAGAATACTCATTATAGCAAGAACTCATTCCAGGTCAATTCTGGTTAATCAAACAGTAAGAAAGTTAAGATTCTACAAATATTTTTAAGGTTCTCTATTTCACAGTTAGCAGTGTATAATATTGGAAGATGAAAAGCCTTTTTAAATCAAATATTTTTATTCAATTTTATCGTTTTCCTTTAAATCTACATTCCTCTAAAACTCATAATGGAAATGTACCAAGAGATCTAGCAAATATTTTGCTAGAGACCAGGTATAGACAAATAGTACAGAGAGACTATTCCCAAGGAATTAAAAACATACTAAAAAAAATGTTTAAATCTTTCCCCCACTTTCCTCTCCTACCAGAAACATAAAGTGCAATATATTGAATGACAGAATTATATATAACATGAATAAACAGTCTAGAGGAAAGGGGTATCATCTCTCCTGTCAGTGAGATTTCACAGAAATTACCTGACTTTGGACTGAAATAGAGACCTCGATAAGTGTGTGGATGGAATTGTTGCGGGGGGCGGGGGGAGGGCGTGCAGAGAATTCTCCTTAAAGAGAAACCAAAATGTAAAACAAAGAGACACACAGGTCTGTCCAGAAAGTATGCAATCATGAAAAATAGAGACATTTATTGAAGAAGATAGAAGATACAAGAAACATTGTACATGGGACAATGACACCTTAGCCCCCTTCAAAGGAGGCACCTTGGGACCTCACACAGTCCTCCCAGTCACCATCAGTGGCCCCATCATATTTTCCTGAATCTCATCAATGGTCTGAAAAATCACCTTTCAAAGGTGATTTTAGTTTTGGGAAAAGCTGGAAGTCGCAAGGTGCCAAATCTGGACTGTAGGGGGGCTGAGTCACCTGGGTGATTTGATGTTTCGCCAAAAACTCTGTACAAGATATGATGCATGAACAGGTGTGTTGTCCTGATGAAGCTCCCAATCACCAGTTGCCCATAGGTGCAGCCTTCTGAATCATCTGAATAGTTTCCACCGAGGATGTTCAAGCTTAAAGCAAAATTTGATGCAAATCCATCACTGTACTTGCTCAGTCATTTTGAATGTGAAGGCCACACAGGACACATGCTCACTCAACAGCATCTACCACCCCACTGACCAGTACACTAAAGTCATCATTGTTCACACATGCACATTCCAGTCCACTCACATTGGCTGCCAGGTCACATCAATGTTTCACAAGCCATTCTCATTATATTAACAATGGCTGGTCTTTTCCCATATGGATCTCATGTATTGCTGAGAACAATAAACAAAATCAACCATCTAAATAGGAATTTAGTCCAGATGAAATTAGTTGTAGACAACAGACAGTCCAGTGGACCTCATGCTAAGTTCAACTCAATGCCTGTTTTTGTAAATAAAGTTTTATTGGAACACAATCATGCCCATTCATCTGTATATGGTCTCTGGCTGGTGCTTTGGCACTGCTATGGCAGAGTTCAGTAATTGTAAAGAGTCTGGCCCACAAACCCTACATTATTTACTGTCTGTCTTTTCACAGAATATGTCTTCTGATCTTCAAATTAGAAAAAGACTTTAAAAGAACTATTTTTAGGGTCCTCGAAGAGATAAATAAAGCAATTATCTCCATTAAAAAGTTACTGACAATGAGATAAATGAAACAAGGACATGAAAAAATAAAACATTAAAAAGTCTTGTAAAATAAGTGGAAAATTAGGAAAGAGAGGAACAAAGAACATACACACAGAGAAACCCAAATAGTCAATAAATATAAAAATACAGGATTCAACAGAAATAACATCTGCATGAGTGTGGTTGGTAGGGTGATAATATGGGTGTAATAATTTACAGTGTTAAATCAAACATTTCACCTAAAATGTCACATGGTGTGCTTGAGTGTGATATTGTTATGTTACAGAATTACATGCTTGTGATTTTGCGATAAAATATTTTGTAATGAAAAAGAAGCGTTATTTGTGCTGACCCTGTATATTAAACCTTACTAGTAATCATGGAAATGTGAAGTAAAAAGAGATATTATTGCATACCTGTCAGAAGGGCAAACAAAATTCTGAAAATGCTAATTATTAGTGAGGAGGTAGAGAAACAAAGAATAAAACATGTTTCATGAGTTACAGTTTGCAGAGAAAAGTAGCACTATGCCTAGTAAAGTTGAAAATGTGCATACTCTACCATCCAGAAATTTAACTTGTAGATGTGCTCCTTAGAGAAACCCATACATACAAGAGGAGACCCAAACAACCTGGAATTATCTTCAGGCTTTCTTCTGGTGGGTGGGCCCCTTGCCATACAAGCTTCCCCTACTAACTGAGTGTTTTAAGAACCCATCTGTATTGGTGTGCCAGCTGGCGTTGTTGTGAGAGGCTGAATTCTGCCTCAGTGATTTTTTTTTAGGACTGTTTTAATGCCTTTGCCCATTTCATGGTGGGTGATTTACAAGCACACCTGCCCACACCATGCTTAGTGTTGCACAGTTTTTGACCAAAAACAGCATGACCCCCATGCCTCACCTTCCCTATTTACCCGATCTTGCCCTGAGCAACTTTTCTTTGTTCCCCTGGATGAGAAATGCCCTCAGAGGAAAACATTTTGGTGATGTGGAAGAGGTGAGGCAAAAATTGGCAGAAGCACTAAAAGGCATCAAAATAAACCAGTTCAAAACCTGTTTTGAGCAGTGGAAAAAATTGTTTCAATCGGTATGTTGCATCAAATGGAGAGTACTTCAATGGTGACTAAGGTTTAAACATGAAAGAATAAATACACAGTTTTTAATAAATGCATTCTAGTTTTGGGGGGTGGGAGTCCCCCCTTGCAAACCCAAAGAAATCTTCACATTATTATAGCAGAATTGTTTCAGTAGCAAAATGCTAGAAACAAATATAAAGTTTGTTTCAGTTAGCTATATCCACCCCAAAATTTGGTGGCTTAAAACAATGCTTATTTATTCTTGCTCACATATATATGTAGGTTGCCTAAGGAGGCTCCAATGACCTCAGTTGAACTGATCTGGTTTTTGTTGCAGGTCACAACATTGGTTTAGATCTCCTCTGTGTGCCTCTCCCTCCTGGACAAGTGAACTAGCTGGGACTTTTTTCAGCCATGACATTGGCAGAAGTGTAAGAGGGCAGGTTCAAATGCACATTCCAAGTAACCTCTGTGTCATGCCCACTAACATTCCTTTGGTCAAAGCAAGTCATGTGGCCAAGGCTAACATTAATGGGGTGAGAAAATATATTCTGTCTATAATGGAAGAAATTAAAAAGTCACATTGAAAGGGTATGGATGCAGAGAGGGGAGAAGAACTAGGTTCATTAACAAGAGAACAAGTATAGTATACGTTCACTGGAGCACTCTTTAAAGCAATAAAAATGATGAAACTCCAGTTCTATGCTCGTATATCAACAAGGTTACATATTAGCATAACATATCAAATTTACTGTGTGAAGAATAAAAAGGAAAGTAGAAAAAGTTTACAAAACACTTCTGTGTATTATTTGTGCATAAACACATATATAAGAAAATTATAAGACATGCATGGAATTGATAAATATCAAATTCTGGATAATGGTTACCATGAGGAAGAAAGACAAGAAGGGATTGAGTAGAAGTATATGGTGAGGGGACTTGAACTGTATTCTGTCATTTTTTATAAAAAAAAAGATCTGAAGCAAGATTTGTTAAAGATTTGTTTAAAAAAAAGATCTGAAGCAAGAAAAGCAGTGCAGTGTAAGTGGATAAGAGAAAAACTGCCTACTAGGTATATGGTCCTAGATAAATTACATAACCTCTCAGAGACTGTTTTACCTGAAAATTAGGACTAATAATAACAGCCTATCTCATAGAATCGTTTTATGGATTAAATGGGTTGATCCATGCAAAGCATATAGAACAGTGCAGGTACAAAGTAAACACAAGGATATTAGCTATTAATATTTTCCTCCATACATTTCTCTCTCTTTGATGAATTTCATTGAAAGAAATAAAAAGTACATATAATATAGAGGAGGGAGAGAGTAGGTAAGGCTAAGAGTTTAGGTGTTTAATTCACAAACCATACTCTAATCCCACTCATTACTATCATCGACGGGATTCCTCCTGAAGCACTCACTAATACTCACTGGGCATTTTGTAATAAGGCTTATAATATTTGTAATCCAATTGTATCCATCATCCTAGGGCAATTCATTGTTTGTGTAAACTTATGGTGTCACCCAGTACCGGCCCTTCAGTCCCTTCATCTTTGAAGCTTCATGGCCCCTCACTTACTACACATCCATCGCCCTCTGCATCCAGGGCCTCAGGAACACTCTGAAACAGATTCGTCTTCTGAAAAGAATGTAAATAAATCACTGGTGTTCTTCCCAGGTGTCACATGCCCAACCTGAGTCTGACCACCTCTCTTCTTCAGCTTCACTACGACCATTACTGTCACCCTGGATTTTACCACTTTCTCACAGTCAGTTATCACCCTACTGGCCTCTCCTGTTTCTATACCATGCCTGGGTCCCATGATGAATCACCCAGACCCATGTCTCACCTGTACCTTTTACTCCTAGCCACTGTCATGCTCTACCATGGACTGACACGATGTCATGCCTCTGCCACTCATAAACATACTTAGCCGCACACAAGTGGAGATGACCAAGCAATAATACAGACTGATCTCCAGTCTTAACAAGACCCTCAGAACTGCTTGTGAGTACCCCTTCCTCCTCTTTCACCACGTTCTAAATATTTACAAGTCTTAAACTCCATACTCAGTGTTAAGCTGTTGATTTTGTTTCCTAGTTCATTATCAAGAAACATGAGCTCATCCAATGTGTTATCTCTTAATTTCCTGCACATGATTCCATTATCTGCGTACATTTCCATTCTTACATCATTCTTCCAGTCTCAGAGGATAAAATATCCTGGTTCTTTCTCAGGGCCAGTGCCTCCTCTGTGCCTTCAATCTCATGCCCTTCAGCAGGACCACAGCTAGAATAAGAGAAGAGAGGTCCCCAGGACACAAGATATAAAGGGCATTCATTTTCATATGCAGACCCTGCACTTGAGCAACCTTAAGACTTAGTGCCTCCTTAAACTCTGTGTCCTACACCCTTCACTTGCCTCAACGTAGTCCAGTCCCTTCGTCCAGTACCTTAATTTATCATTCATCTCCACTTTCTTTATTTTCAGCCTCCCCCTCTACATAGTCTTTCCACTCACCCTATACAATGTTCAAGTCATGCTGTTTCTTCATGTTATACATTTTACAAAAGGTTGCTCTGTTCCATGAGAACCATAAATGGTCTACAATCTTTGGTAACTAGGCAGGTTAATATGACTACTACTGGTGTTATTCAATAACAGGAAGTGAATTTGGCTCTCACACCTAAGCAACATTCTCCAATAACAACACTGTCATCAATAAAGATGATATTTTGACCTCTGTAGGTCCTACTGCTTTTGTCTTTTTTCCCCTGAATTTACTCAAAACTTAGTGAAAAGAATTATAATTTGTTGGGTGCTGCTCAAAGGCCCCGAATGGCTATATTCCCTCCCAAACATGCTATTCCTTTTGCTTGGACATCAGTCTATAGCCCAACCTAAACCAGTCCATTCCTACTCATCCTTCAATATCAGTTACTTTCTGAGGGAAGCCTTCCCCCAACCTAACCAGAATCTAGAGTAAATATGCCTATTATGAGCTCTCCTACTACTAGGTACTTCTACTTCGCATCAATTACCTTGATTGTAATTTTATATTTAAGTGACTATCTAGTTGTCTGTCTTTCCTAATGGAGTGTAAGTGCTAAGAGGGCAGGAATGATCCCCAGTCTGGCTCACCATATAACTCAAATGCCTAAAACAATGCTTGGCACATACATAGTAGATCATTCAATGCACATTTGCTGAATGAATGAGTAAATAAATGACAAAGTTCAGATCTTACCTCATCTAATAAGCCTTCCCTAACAGGTCTAGGTTGAGAGTCCCAGGCCTCCATTTTCTTACACAGCGATTCCCTTTCATTCCCCTGAACATAATGCACTTGAATTGTTTATGACTTTATGATTATATCCTGACCTTTTTGAAGGCAAGTATTTCATTATATTCACCTTTGAATCTTTAGCACATGGCACAGTCCGTTCCCAGGATAAGGGAGCAATGAATTTTTATTGAATAAATGAAATTATGTCAGCTTTGCTCCATAACAAAAAAAGACAGTCTTTAAAAATCAGATAGCAATGAGAGTTGGTTAAAACAGGTCAGTAGGTCTGGGTGCATTGCTACAGCAAGTTTCCTTGGAAAAGACTGGCATGTGAACAGTTAATGACAATGCAGATGAGATTATATGATGACTAAATCAAGTCTTTTACCTTCTTTAAATAACCAGTTTGTAGTGTGTTTTTCACCGTTGGAAGTTAATGCAACTTTAACACATCTATCAAGTGCGTAAGTAAACCTCAGATACCCAGAAAACTAAGCCACTGTCAAAAACAGTGCAAATAAAATGTAATTTATAAGAAGAAAATCAGAACTAAGTTAAAAAATAGAACATATCAATGTGACCATCATTCCTCATAAGATTTGCAACTGCCTTCATCAGAAGCATGGGCAAATATTTCTTTTCCAAAATTTGAAAATTTACAACCATATCCAGAGAAAAGCTAAACACTGGTATCAGAATGTTGAAAATTTATAGATGTATAACACTTTACAGAACTGTTGAATATACATCCTATCATTATGCTACAAAACACCTAGAGAGAAATCATTATTATTCCCATTTTATTACTAATAAAACTGAGGTATACAATGCTGAAATGATTTACAATAACACAGTTACTAAGTTTGAGATTCAAAACTTTTATATGATACCATGCTGTCTCCCCAGAGAGGGAGAGTAACTCAATACATCTTTATCTCTGTCCTGAAATTTGTAAGGCCACCCTGTAAACTCTAATAGCTAACACATCTTCATACTATAACCATATTACTATGATTCAATAGTTTGTATTAAATGGTTAGAAATGGCCTTCATGTGCTTGGTGACACTCTGGAAAAGTCTGTACAATGACTTACAGTGGGGATTTTGCTGAAGGATTTTTCTGGCCAAATACCTTTTTTGCAATCTTGGATGTCCATATTCTTGTCATTATCAGCTGCCCAAGAAACCCTATTTGTAATAACACTTTCCTTTTTCAACTCCAAATGTCAATTTTGTTTATTTTAAAAACCTGAAAAACTCTGATCTCTGATCCTTTTCTTTGAAAGGCTCCAGAATCAATAGATTATCCTTGACAAACAATCCTTCAAAACACCTGCTGGGATACTGTTTTATAGCATATCATTTTGCCTTTTAGATAAAATGACATGATGCTAACCACTCCTTTCTTCATAAGAATGGCTATTTGTTAGTGCTAAGAAAGGCTTTAAAATGGCTTACTTCAAAACATAAATATGCTCTATCAAGTCTAGTCATTTATGAGTTAAGGTAGATGGTAGAACAAGTAAGGAAAGAGAAACCCAGTTCCCATTAGTAAATGAAATATGTAGCTGCCACACCATCAGCTTATTTGAAAGGAAAAACATGCCTGCTCTAAATATTTTTCTGTCAGTTTGTTATGCTACTTTTTTATAGTTATATGCTTTTGTAAGTATATTATATATGTTTATACATATTCTAAAACTATATCTAGCACATCAAAACTCTGATTTAATGAGTATTACTGCATAAAACAAAGTAAAGTAAGTGCAGATGTTAGTCATGACTTGATTCCAAGAATAATGTTAAGCAAACGATAATACAGGTGCTGCAACAGGTATGAGTAAAACCGTGAAGATGGTAAACAAATGTTTGGCATTAGGGGAAAACCTGATTAAGAAATATTGCCCTGGCTGGTGTGGCTCAGTGGATTGAGTGAGGGCCTACAAAGCAAGGGGTCTCAGATTTGATTCCCAGTCAGGGCACATGCCTGGGTTGCAGGCCAGGACCCCAGTGGGGGGTGCATGAGAGGCAACCACACATGTTTCTCTTCCTCTTTTCCTCTCTCCCTTTCCCCTCTATCTAAAAATAAATAAATAAAATATTTTTTTAAAAAAACAGAAATATTGTCTTGTTGTGGTTGGTGTGGCTCAGTGGACTGAGTGCCAGCCCACAAACCTAAAGGTCACTGGTTCAATTCCCTGTCAGGGCACATGCCTGGGTTGCAGGCCAGGTCCCCAGTTGGGGGCGAGCAAGAGGCAACCATCGCACATAGATGTTTCTCTATGTCCCTCTCACACATAGATGTTTCTCTCCCTCTCTTTCTCCCTCCCTTAAAAAAGGTAAATAAATAAAATATTTAAAAAAAAAGAAATGATGACTTGTAGTTTTCTGTTTTGTAGGCTAAGTAAGTTCTAAAAGGGTGAGGAGGTGGTGAGTAGCATAAGCTTTGTGTCTCTTGTCAGTTCTGTCTAATCAAAACTGTAGAGGAACATGGCATAGGGCAGGAACTGCTGGTCTAGAGGAAAAGAAAGGAAGGCCTGGAGCACAGGGTTTGGAATGCATGGTGAATGCACGTGGGAGAAAAGAGTGGACCCTTTGAAGTGGTAGAAGCTCTAGATGACAGGGTTCTCCAGCCCCAGCAGGAAAGGATGAAGCTGAGTACAGTGTATTTTCTATCACTCAGATTGTCAACTTACCCAGGGTCCTTGAAATAATTGTGTACCTGAAATCTGCCTTGCATTAGGATGAATTCCTTCCAAGAAAACTTCATAGTCCCTCATGAAAAATGGATCCCTGGAGGTTCTGCCTGAGAGGCCCTCCAAATGCACTCAGATGTATCTGAATCCTGGGCTAAACACAATGTACACTGACAAACAAAACAAAGTACCATATATGTGTACAAATAACACAACTTGACATAGCAAAAACGATGCATACTGTTCTAAGAAATGGAATTAATGAAGTGCCAAGGGCTTAAAGTGATATAGATGAAATAAAAACCACAGCGTACTGCCTCTTATTTATGTGTCAACTCTTTTAGGAATGTATCTTTGGAAGGCTTGTGGGGCTAAAACATTAGGGGTAAAAAATGATAAAATGACAATATAACAGTAAAAACAGACAGAGGTTATAAAAACATGCATATACATTTTCAGGGGTATTTTAATGAGCAATAATTTTTCCCTGAAATGGTGACAGAAACAAAAACAAAAATATTAAATCCCATTTGCCATACAGGTATCCTATAATGTTTGGATAAATTTCTTCAGCTTTTCAGTATTATACAGTGCAATACATTTTGACAGGTGATGGGAGTAATATCAGTAACCTAGCTTCTACCTGCAAATGTATTTGCATACAAAGCCATCTTTCCCTTTTGCTTTGTAAGTACAATGCTTGTTCTTCTGTGGTCCAAACCCTATCTGCTGTGACCTTCCCACAGACTCCTTTTTATTAATTACCCTTTGAGCATCAGTTGAACATATCTATTTTTACTGCTTTCTTCCTTTCAAAATGTAAACATGTTCAATTAAAAATAAACAGCATCAGCCCTGGCTGGTGTGGCTCAGTGGATTGAGCATCCCTCTGCAAACCAAAGGGTTGCTGGTTCAATTCCCAGTTAGAGCACATGCCTGGGCTATGGGCTAGGTCCCCAGTAGGGCGCATGCGAGAGGCAACGACACATTGATGTCTCTTTCCCTCTTTCTTCCTCCCTTCCCCTCTCTAAAAATAAATAAACAAAATCTTTAAAAAACAGCACCAGTTGATTCTGTGTTGCCTTACATCTACTACTCTCTTAGTCCTTCCCTTCACAGAGAAAGTTATTTCGAGAGTTTGTCTACATATGTATTCTCCAATGTGAAAAACTTTCTAGGTTTCTAGAATTAACAAGTGGCCTTGTTTCAGCAGGTGAGGCCCATTCATGCCTGCTGTCCTGTGTTCTAATTAATAGTGCCCTCTTTCACTCTCAAAAAATAAAATGGTTTGGATGATAAAATTATATAGTTACCATATACCTGCAGTAACCTGTTAAAAATAATTTGGAAAAAAAGAAATTATTGAATTTCCATAACAGAAAATACATACATACAGTACCTAGAAATAAGAAAAATTAACCATTTTTAAGAATAATTTTCAAAATTTTACCAAGAGACATAAAGGTAACAAAAGCAATATAATGACCAGGAAGTATGGTCTAAAGATAGCAAAAGGAAAAACATTTAGGTTGAATATAACTACAATTACAGTCCAAATGAGATTTTCAGGAAACTTTACAAAATGATATACATGTTTATATAGAAGTGAATATCAAATAAATGTTCAAAGAAAGAATAATCCTAAGGGAAACACTAGATACCAGAAAAAGGAAACATGATATAAAGCTAAAACAATAAAAGCCATGTGATAAGCAGTATATAACATGAAAAAAATTCATCCAGGATGGGATGCAAAATATTAGAAAGCATTTTTCCACTTGACCTCAAGATATAAATGAATATTACTGTTAATGTGACTTGACAGTAGTACAAGTACATAATAAAAATAAATATACATACCTCGATGGTTCATGAACAAATATTTTGTATTGGTAGTCATGTGTGATGAAAAAAATTTGGAGAACTCTACTAGATAATTCAAAAAAAGATCTCATCATATGTAAAATGTAATATATGATGAAAACATCATAAAGCAATGGGGAAGGGATAAATGATGTTGGTATTATTTTTTAGCTATTGGGGAAATAATTTATGTAGTCATCTTATTTCATGCAGCAAAATAAATTCCAGCTGGGATGCAGAAATAAATGTGAAATTAATTATTCAATAAAATCCTAGAATAACATAGAGGAGAATATTTTTTCAAGTAAGGGCAGGGGGACTGCCTCAGTTTCAAAGCATGAAGAAATCAGAAAGTACTGTTGATATAAATGACTGGAATAAATCACAAAATTTCTGAATTTCAACACGTAACTAGGAAAATTAAAGGCAAACAATAGCCCTGGCTGGTGTGGCTCGGTGGATTGAATGCTAGCCTGTGAACCAAAGGGTCACCAGTTCGATTCCTGGTCAGGGTACATGTCTGGGTTGCAGGCTGAGTCCCCAGTAGGGGGTATGCAAGAGGCAACCACACATTGATGTTTCTCTTCCTCCCTTCCCCTCTCTCTAAAAATAAATAAAATCTTTTTTTAAAAAGGCAAATTGAGAAATGCAATGAATATGGGAACTTGTTTTAAAAGCTCAATAAAATGTTTAAGAAGTTGTTAAAACCCTTTATGCAAAATTGAGCAACTGAGATAACACAAATAATTCACAAATGATGAAAAACAAATTGCTAATAACTTTGGGGGAAAAGCTTCATCATTAGTAGCTGTCAAAGAAATAGAAACATAAGAAATAAAGTCATGTTTTCATCATCAAGCAACATATAGTTCTACTTCCTACCTACTAAAATATTCAGTTTTACTATGAAATAGATAATGACATCCCTTTCATTCAGTATGTGTATGAATCTGGCCTAAGAAAATAATGCTGAGAGTGGGAAAACCTTGACACAGGTAGATATTTTATTGTATCATATTATTGTATCAAAATTTACACAGCGAAAAATAGAACACAACATTGATTGATTTCAACTATAAGACATCCTGGAAAAGGCAAATCTATGGAGACAAAAAAGATCACTGGTTGCTAGGGATTGTGGGAGAGGGATGAAGGTGTGGTGCACGGAGGATGTTTAGGGCAGTGAATCTATTCTGTGTGATACTATAATGGTGGGTACATGTCATTATTCATTTGGCCCAACTCACAGAATGTACAACGCCAAAACTGAACCTTAATGTCAACTATGGACTTTGGGTGATGACATGTCAGTGTAGAGTCATCACTTGTAACAAATGCACCACTCTGGTGGGAGATGAATAATGGGGGAGGCTCTGCCTGCGTGGGAACAGGCAGGATATGGCAAATCTCTCTGCTTTTCTCTCAATTTTGCTGTGAACCTGAAAGTGCTCTTAAAAAATAAAGTCTTTTAAAAATAATTAAACGTACCCACAACTTTAAATATAGGGGAATGGTATCTCATTTGTTAGGCAGTGGTTAAAAAGAAGATTCAAAATTATTTTGTAGTCAGATGGAGAAATACTAATTTTATAGTGTTAAAGTAAAAACAGTCAAGAGTATAAAATTATGTATTCTCTGTGATCTCAACTACACAATTTTCTATATAGGCACAACTCTGGTCTAAGGAAATATTAGGTTTTAAGTGTGTCATGCTGTACCAAAGAAACTCATATTTCTATCCTCATTACACACATAACTAATTTAGATAATGTTTTTCTTGGCGTATTTGGCATCAAGAATATTGAATCTAAATCTCCTTTAGCAAAGTAAATCAGAAAATAGAGTGTGGTATGCAGATCATTGTGGACAATATCCTCTGTTAAATTGATTTTGTTGGTAGCTTAAAACTGTACCTTTGATATTTGCCTCAAATTTTTATCTACTTGTTCCAGTTGGGCAGCAGATATTAGTTTGGGACAGGGCATAACATAATGCCTTGCACATAGTAAATGCTGAACATATATCTATTAATAAGGAGGTTGATTAAGACACTAGACCTGTAAGTAGTAAAAATTATAAAACCAATCCAAATTTGGGGGATGCCACTTGGGAAAATGTCATACTTTGAAACAACTTTTAAATTATTCAGAACATTTTTGAAAATGAGAACATTGTTCTATAAAAGCAAAGAAAAAGGCAAATGGTAGTCAAATTTATGGGCTATTATAGGGGAAAGAATTAAGTGATGGAGAAATGACCCTCATGAAACCTGCCTAATTATTTATGTACTGCGGTGGACAGGGAAATGTAGCCAGAGAAGCAATAAATATGCAAAAAGCATTAGCTTATGTCTCTAAGTTTAATGTGGCAATAGTCATGTGCCCAAATGCCATTAGCATTTGGCACAAAAGCCAGGTAAGCGAAAAGTCATCTGGAAGAGACAAAAATGACCAGATGCCTTAATGGAGAAAAATTTCCCTGTTTACTAGTATTTTAGCTAGAACATAACCATGTGATCTCACCTTTAACAGGAATCTAATCAACAAAACAAGCAAACAAGCAAAATATAACCAAAGACACTGAAACAGAGAACAGGCTGACAGTGACCAGAGGGGAGAGGGGAGGGAATTTCAGGGGAAAAGGGGAAGGGTTTGCAGGAACAAGTATAAAGGACACATGGACAATAACAAGGGGGGGGGTGGAAATGGGAAGGAGGTGGGGAGGGCTGGGGGTGGACTGGGATGGGAGTAAAAGACAGAAAACTGTACGTGAACAACAATTAAAAATTTTTAAAAAACTTTAAAAAGGAATAAAATAAGTAAATATGTAGGAGGGTGAGAGCTACAGACAAAATTATATCAGCAGTGTTTATGGCGGTGTGTTATAAGAGATAAGGATCTGGGATTCAGCGCTAGGATCACAGAGCACCACACTAGTAATAAACAGAGTCCTGCAGAGAGCAGTGAGTGTGGCCTCTAAGTTATAAATCCCAAACTTCATTTCTAATTCCTTTTAAAATCTATTTTATTTACCTTTCTTTTTGCTTGGCATCAAACCAATAACAATGAAGAATGGGAAAAGGGGACATCACAGACGCTCCTTTTAAACTTGTAACAAAATCCCACGTTTACAAATAAGGAAATTGAATGTCAGTAATTCACCCAAAGACTGCCAGTTAACAAATGGCTAATAAGGATTCAAAAACATATGTTTTTTAAAAAGATTTTGTTTATTTATTTCTATTGTTCATTTATTTTTAGGCAGGAGGGACTGGAGGGAGAAAGAGAGGGACAGAAACATCAGTGTGTGGTTGCCTCTCATGTACCCCCTACTAGGGACCTGGCCCACAACCCAGAAGTGTGCCCTGATTGGGAATGGAACCAGTGACGCTTTGGTTCACAGGCCCACACTCAGTCCACTGAGCCACACCAGCCAGGGCATCACAGATGCTTTAAATTCCATCCTCAGTTATTGTTTTTAAGTTTGCCTGTTTCTTAAATGATTTATTGGAACACAGCTATACTTATTTACTTATTATCTGTGGCTGCGACAGAATATGAGATCTGTCCAGAAGAGTCCTGCCATTGTTAATACAATGAGAATGGCTTATGCAGCATCGATGTAACCTGGCAGCCAAGGAGAGTGGACTAGAATGCACATGCATGAACAATAACGACTTCACTGTACAAGTCAGTGGGAGACGATAGACGCTGTTGAGTGAGCATGTGTACTGTGTGGCCATTGCATTCAAAGTGACTGAGTGTACAGGGCAATGAATCTGCATCCAATTTTGCATGAAGGTTGAACGTTCCTCTGCAGAAACTACTCAGATGATTCAGAAGGCCACAGCTATGGGCAACACGCCCACTCATGCATCACCTCTCATGCAGAGTTTTTTGGCAAAACATCAAATCACCCAGGTGACTCAGCGCGGCTACATCCCAGATTTGGTGCCCTGCGATTTCTGGCTTTTCCCAAAACTAAAATCATTCTTGAAAGGGGAGAGATTTCAGACCATCAAAGAGATTCAGGAAAATATGACAGGGCAGCTGATGGTGACTGGGAGAACTGTGTGAGGTCCTAAGGTGCCTACTTGGAAGGGGACTAAGGCATCATTGTCCTATGTGCAGTTTCTTGTATCTTGCATCTTCTTCAATAAATGTGTCTATTTTTCATATTTTCATGGCTGGATAACTTCTGGACAGACCTTGTATATATAGCCCACAAGGCCTAAAATATTTGCTATCTGGCCTTTTTACAGAAAAACTTTGCAGATTTGAATTAGATAAATATACAATTCTAATAATTATATGACAACCAGAAAAAAATGTGAAATTATTCTCAGGCAAAAGGAAACACAGAAGCCACAAATACAGTAAGCCAGGTCTCTAGCTCTTCTGATGGCTTCTAGTACACAAACCTAGGTGTGGTTTTCCAGGACCATTTAAAGGAGCAGGTGTCCTCCCACAAAATAGAACTTCCTTCTATTGGCTAGAATTTTTCATGAATTGCTAGTTTTCCATGGTTACTCTGTGGAAAATGTGATGATAGAAAGGACTTGCCAAAAGCTTCAGTATTGAAAATATCACAAATGCATGGCTGGGATCCCAGAATAAGGCAGTTCATGTTTTAAGATATCAAACCCAAATGTTAAAGTGACAAGACAGAATTCTATGGTTCACATTGCTATTTGCTTACTTTGCCTAAGTGTATTGGGTCTAAAGACAGCAGAGGCAAAGCAGAGTATTTGACATGTTTTGTGAAGAACCCACTGCATTATTTCTTAGCATTTTTTCCTTTTGGGGAAATAGAACAGTAAGAAAGGAATACAAGGACTTCAGGCCACATTCCTAAAGACATCCATCACAGGATTGGTATTGTGATTCTGTAACTGCTTGACACAGCCAAGCTTTGGAAAACTCTCACCACTTCTTTGTAATTAAATGCTTCCTATTTTGAAAACAGACATTTAACTGGACCACTGAAAATATTGCTTTTTCTCTACAGATCTAAAAGAATTCAAAATGTATAAAGACTGTTTTTAAACTACACTTTTTAAAAATTACATTTAAATTATTTGTGGCTTTAATATCTACACAATAAAAATAATACCCCAATATTATGGAGAAAAGAATGGACACATTTTCCTTTGACTAACCAAAGAAATTAAGCAGAAGGGTTAGTGTCACTTGTCCTAGGATTCAGTTCTATAGTGACTTTTGGTAAATATTAACGATGGTCCTACACAAGTCATTTTGTAGGCCTCACTTCTTCCATCCTAAGAATTGGAAGTATCATTTTGTTCTGCCTACACTTCTCACTGGGCCTGTAATAAATACGCTGTTTCCTAGACAAAATCAAAAGATTAGAACTTAGTCTAATTAATGTCTATTGTAAAATGCTTTGAGATGTGTTTTTCTCATGAAAAATCATTGCTGAATTTTTCCATGACCTACCCACTGCAAATGATAAAGCTTGTTTCTAATGGCTTAGGTATACTCTTGTACGCTCTTCTTTCACAGCCTTTAAGTTTCATAGTACATTATGATATAATTATAAACTTTTTAAATATATATTTTATTGATTATGCTATTACAGTTGTCCCATTTCTCCCCTTCACTCCCCTCCACCCTGTACACCCTCTCCCACCCATATCCTCCCCTTCAGTCATGTCCATGTGTCACACTTATAAGTTCTTTAGCTTCTACATTTCCCATACTTTTCTTACCCTCCCCCTATCTATTTTCTACCTACAATCTATGCTACTTATTCTCTGTACCTTTTCCCCCTCTCTCCTCTTCCCACTCCCCTGTTGCTCACCCTCCATGTGATCTCCATTTCTGTGGTTCTGTTCCTGTTCTGGTTGTTTGCTTAGTTTCTTTTGGTTTTGCTTTAGGTGTGGTTGTTCATAATTGTGAGTTTGCTGTCCTTTTACTATACATGTTTTTTCTTTATCTTCTTTTCTTAGATAAGGCCCTTTAACATTTCATAAAATAAGGGCTTGGTGGTGATGAACTCCTTTAACTTGACCTTATCTGAGAAGCACTTTATCTGCCCTTCCATTCTACATGAGAGCTTTTCTGGATAGAGCAATCTGGGATGTAGGTCCTTGTCTTTCATGACTTGGAATACTTCTTTCCAGGCCCTTCTTGCCTGCAAGGTCTCTTTTGAGAAATCAGCTGACAGTCTGATGGGAACTCCTTTGTAGGTAACTGTCCCCTTATCTCTTGCTGCTTCTAGGATTCTCTCCTTCATTTTTACCTTGGCTAATGTAATTATGATGTGCCTTGGTGTGTTTCTTCTTGGGTCCAACTTCTTTGGGGCTCTCTGAGCTTCCTGGATTTCCTGGAAGTCTATTTCCTTTGCCAGATTGGGGAAGTTCTCCTTTATTATTTGTTCAAATATGTGTTCAATCTGTTGCTTTTCCTCTTCCCCTTCTGGTGCCCCTATAATTTGGATGTTGGAACGTTTAAAGATGTCTTGGAGGTTCTTAAGCTTCTCCTCGTTTTTTTGAATTCTTACTTCTCCATTCTTTCCTGATTGGTTGTTTTTTTCTTCCTTCTGGTCCAGTCTATTGTTTTGAGTCCCAGTTTCCTTCCCATCACTATTGGCTCTCCATGCAACTTCCTTCATCTTTTATGGTAACCTGCATTTGTTCATCTAATTTGCGCCCAAAATCAACCAATTCCGTGAGCTTCCTGATCAGCAGTGTTTTGAACTGTGCATCTGATAGATTGGCTATTTCTTGGTCGCTCAAAAGGATGAGTCCTGGGGGACTGATCTGTTCTTCTGTTGGAGACATAACTCTCGCTCTCCTTTTTTCTTTTCTGGTCTGGTCGCTCCTGTTACGGTGAGGGCGGGGCCTTAGGTGTTCACCAGGGCTGGGCACCCCGGTCGCTAGATTGTGACATTGTATATGGGGCGGGGGAGGGAGGGAACAATGGTGGTAGCTCCGTTCTCCTGGGACCTCAGTCCCTTCTCTGGGATCCTGGGTTGTGCACTCTGCCCTGGTCCACAATGTCGCCTCACTGGGTCCGCCAGCCGCTGCTTGCCTACTCAGGGTCCACCACTGCGTCCTGGAAGGCTTACGCATTCCCAGTTGCCTGATGCGCCCAGTTCTCCCCGATCTCCGCGCTCCGCGACCCGCGCCCCGCGCCCGCTCCTCCTCTCGGCCCCTCCTGCTGGTCTGGATGAACGGGTCTACTTCAACTTCTTGGCTGTCCGACTTCCATTCAGATAAATTCTCTATCAGTTCTGGGTGTTATTCTGCCTCTAAATTGTTGTTGTTCTAATCTTGGTTTGTGCGTGGAGGTACGGTGTGTCCACCTATGCCTCCATCTTGCCAGAAGTTCAACTTTTCATATAAAAGACAACATATCCCCTGACCTTCCCAACCCCAATTTACCAGCGGGGTGTGGATTCTTACTGAATTTTTAAAAAATTCACATACTGATGAACTCTTTAGACCTTATAAATTATTATGATTTTACATTTGAAAATATTAAAGGTGGTAATTTTGCTTGTTTATATATAAAATATTTTTCACAAATTTGGAATCTATGCTCCCTATAAATATGATTTAACTAATATTTCCTTGATTTGGGTTTTATGAAAAAAACAAGACAATTTCTGCAAACAGACCTATTGCCTTGGGCTTTTAGAGACTTAAACAAATCTTTCAACTTTTGTTACTATAACTTTGCCTTAACATTACTGCTGGCCAATTTTATGATGATCTTTATTTATGTTACTGGTTATTTAGCATTGAAAGAATTAGAAGCTGCAGAAATAGAGGGTTAGGAAGAGAAAACAATCAGGACAAGAAAAGGAATCAGACAATAAATTGTAAGAAACAAAATTAGAAACCTTAATGGTGTGGGGAAATGGGGATAACTGTACTTGAACAACAATAAAAATTAATTAATTAATTAATTAATTAATTAAATAATTTCTCAAAAAAATAGCAAGCATAAAGCAAGATCACAGAATCAAGACAACAATGACAATGGGTAACAACTGCCTATTAAAAGAAAAATGGGAACAGAGTGAGGTAACCCAAAAATCTACCTAAAACAAAATTAAGCCAAAGGATTACATTAGAGAACCACGAAGAAATACTAGATGCAATACTATAAGCAAAAGAGAACACTCTCAGTTGCTGTTTCAGAGTCTTTCAAGGGGAAAATCCTTGATGAGTAACTAATCATTTGTTAACCTTGCAAGAAAAAATAAAAATAAACCACATCTGGCAGATGCTTTCATTACACATCTATAATAGGCCAATTACATTGATAAGAAAAATAACTAATAATTAATACAGTAAGAATATAAAATATGAATGATATATTAAGTTAAAACACATTATAATTTACATGTATTATGATGCTATTAAAATCCATCTTTATATATTTCTAAGAAGTTGGGTTACAGGTAATTTAAATTTCCTTTTGTGTTTTTGCATGTTTTTAAAATTGTTACTAAAATCACAGAATTGCTTTGAAAACAGTAACATAATTAGTATACAGCAAAAAAAAAAATTCTTTGACTTTTTTTACTTGCCCTGTAAGCCTACTCATACATCCCTACTTTTGCTCTCACTGTTCACTGGCTCCCCAAATACTCTCCTCCTTTTTCTCTATCTATTCAAGTTGTACCTTCAAGACATCTATGAAAACTTTCTCTCTTCTAGTTGTAGAGAAAAGGGAACCCTAGTGCACTGTTAGTGGGAATGCAGACTGGTGCAGCCACTGTGGAATGCAGGATGGAATTTCCTCAGAAAACTACAAATGCAACTGCCTTTTGACCCAGCAATTCCACTCCTGGGACTATATCCTAAGAACCCTGAAACACTAATTCAAAAGAACCTATGCACCCCAATGTTCATAGCAGCACAGTTTACAATAGCCAAGTGCTGGAAGCAACCTAAGTGACCATCAGTAAATTAGTGGATCAAAAAACTATGGTACATTTACACAATGGAATTCTATGCAGCAGAAAGAAAGAAGCAGCTCCTACCCTTTGAGACAGCATGGATGGAACTGGAAAGCATTATGCTAAGTGAAATAAGCCAGACAGTGAAAGACAAATACCATATGATCTCACCTTTAACAGGAACCTAATCAAAACAAACAAGTGAGCAAAATAGAACCAGAGACATTGAAATACAGAACAAACTGACAGTAACCAGAGGGGAGGTGGGAGGGGATAACAGGGGAAAAGGGGAAGGGTCATCAAGGAACATGTATAAAGGACACATGGACAAAGCCAAAGCGGGGAAGGGTGGAGGGTGGGTGGCACAGGGAAAAGTGGTGGTGGGAAAATGGAGACATCTGTATTTAAACAACAATAAAAAAAAGATTTAAAAAGAACAATAATATACTCAAAAAATTGAAATATTAAAAAACAAACCTTTCTCTCTCATATAGCAGATCTATTCTGGCTCACAGATGTTCATCCCCAGCAATGGAGCACAGGTGGTAAAGGCTTAAAATTGGTGGCATCCCACAGACCAAGGTTTGAACATTGGCTTTTACCAATTGTGTGATCTCAGAAAAGGCAACTAACAACTTCATGTTGCTTTTCCCGAATCTATTAAACAAATAATAATAGTAACTATTTCACACAATTGCTACATGAGGATTAAAAATCAACACATATAACCCTGGCTGGTGTGGCTCAGTGGATTGAGTGCTGGCCTGCAAACCAAAGGGTCACCAGTTCAATTCCCAGTCAGGGCACATGCCTGGGTTGCAGGCCAGGTCCGCAGTAGGGGACGTGCAACAGGCAACCACACATTGATGTTTCTCTCTTTCTCCCTCCCTTCCCCTCTCTAAAAATAAATAAATAAAATCTCTTAAAAAAGAGTTGACATGTAAATTTACCACAGAATTTGACACATATTAAGTGCTCAATATTACTGCATTTTGCTTGAGCAAATTTTGTATTCTTTTATCACTTTTATGTCCAGCAAAATACACCATAAAGCACTTTGTCCTTGTTGATAAACTTATCTAATGAGAACAAGAGTCAATGTACAGAAATCTCTGAAATATTTGACCTCACACCTCATGTAAAAGACTATGAATTCTACATGAACTGGCAACCTATCATGTTTCCCTGCATTTTGGAGCATGTCGAAGTAACATCTATGGAGTTATCAACCAAATTACTTGGTCATTTGGAAGTTTCTCCAATAGTTTCCTTTATCAGCAATACTTTATTTGCAAGTCATTACCTACATTCACATACAGTTTAAAAGACTTGGAAATGAAGAAAGAGTCTTGAAAGTTTCTTGAGGCTCACGTATTTGCTTATCACTGAAACTGAATGGATGGAGGTTCCAAATTCCTTTTGTAGTTTTATATTTTATGCCAGTTTAGGAAGAATCCAAATAATACCAGTTATGTTTAAGAAGTACCAATCAGCCATGGCTGGTTTGGCTCAGTGGATTGAGTGCAGGCCTGTGAACCAAAGGGTCAACCAGTTTGATTCCCAGTCAGGGCACATACCTGGGGTACAGGCCAGGTCCCCAGTGGGGCATGTGCAAGAGGCAACCACATGTTGATGTTTCTCTCCCTCTCTTTCTCCCTCCCTTCCCCTCTCTCTAAAAATAAATAAATAAAAATGTTAAAAAAAAAAGAAATGCCAATCAGGCTGTACAACTTTTAAACAATTAGCCTAGGCACCTTGATATTTTCTAAGAAAATATGTACTTTTAATAACCTGAGTTTTAAACAACCTGTGGTAACATTAGACCCTATGAAGAAATTGATTTTTCCCTGAAATATGTTCAATTTAAATGAACATTTACTGTATATCTAATGTTTCTTGCATGACTCATACTATGTAAGAGTGATTTTTTAAAAAATCAAACCATAAAAATAAGTCATTATCAAATTGCCAATGGAAATACTTTTAAAGTTTAAAGGCAATGGAAGAAATTACAAATGAAAATATGGACGTTTTATTATGTAAAAAACTAAAATGTGAGCATAATAAAAACAATACTAAAATGCTAATCATCACCTTTTTCTCTTTATGTATATTCTATATATGTGTGTATACATGTCACATGGATATGTGTGTAATATATACAGTTATATATATATATACACATATGGATGAATGAAAGTACAGACATTTGTGAGACACATTTCCATCCTTTGACCTAGAAAAAACATAAACAATAATATTCAGTTTAGAGAGCTGGATAACTATATTGTAGTGGGGATGTTAAATAGCATACACTTTCTAAAAAATAGCTTATGAAGATGTATCATATACCATAAAAACAAAGATATATGCCTATACATTGATTTAAGTCATTAAAATTATGTTTACAAAGGACATTTTATGAAAAGAGGAAATGTTTATATATATTCCTATACATTCTGCAATTGTTTACTAATCACCTACTATGAGTAACAATGGTAAATACAGTAAATCCTCACTTAACATTGTCAAAAGGTTCTTGAAAACTCCAACTTGAGGCAAAATGACATATGATAAAACCAATTTTACCAAATTTAGTTGATATAAACAAGAGTTAAGTTCCTACAGCATATTTCTGATCACAAAACATCACTAAACTTCTAAATAAAGACACAAAACACTTCTAATATTAAGCACTGAAATGAATGTGAGCTACATATCCATTTAAAAGAAATCAATAAAAACAAGTCAGATCATTCTTTTCCATCCCACTTATTCCAATTCAGGGTCATGGGTGTGGCTGGAGCCTCTCCCTGGAGCTCAGGGTGCAAGGAGTGACTCACCCTGAAGAGGATACTTTTCCATAAGAGGGACACACACACACACACACACATACACACACACACATTCAGATCAGGACAATTCAGAGATACCAGTTCGCCTCACATGCACATCCTTGGCACACGGTACGTTAAAGATTTTATTTATTTATTTTTGGAGAGAGGGGAAGGGGAGGAGAAAAAGAGGGAGAGAAACATCAGTGTATGAGAGATACATGAATGGTTGCCTCTCACGCGCTCCCCACTGAGGACCTGGCCTTGGGGATTGGGGAGGACACCCGAGTCCCCAGAGAAAACTCACACAGCCATGGGGAGAATGCGCAAACCACACTGACAGTGGTCCCGCATGAGAACTGATTTTTTTCATCATCAGTGTTATAATGAAACAAGGTTGAACAAAACAACATAATTTGAGAACCTGCTGCATGTTTAGGAAAATAACCTGGAATAAAATCATTGAGTCAATGGTAGTTATTGGAAATATTTATGCTTTTTCTTTTTTATACTGTTTATACTTTAAATTTTTCCCTAATCAATGTGTGTTTTAGAATCAGAATGTACTGATTTCCTTTAAGAAACATGATAGTAAGTAGTTTGTATCTACTGATTTTTTTAATTACACACAGTCAAAATAAGCTTTGGCTGGGTTGGGGACTATAAAAGTTTTAAATTTTATAGTAGTCAGTCTTTCAGACTAGATTTCTCTTAGAAAAAAAAACTCTGGAAGTCCTCAAAGAATTCTCAAAGTTGTGCATAAATGTTTGTTTTAAATGTAGCAATAAAATTAAAAATTGTAACAAAACAATCTGAAAACATACAGAATGGTCTTTGGGCTCTTACAGAGAAAACCCGTTTTGCAAGGGATGCCAGACCCAGGTTGCTGTGGTGCACTAAATATTCCACAAGGGGGCAGAAAAACAACACAGCTTTTTAAATTCCCATCCTAGAAAACTTGCAGCTTAATTTTACCAATTACAGAATTATTAGTATCAGCACTGATAAGCTGTAACATCACAATGTGTTCATCCAACCCTTTCAGATTTCATTCTAAAAGATTTATCCTATATTACTTGTAAAAATGGAAAAACAATGATACAGTAGAGGGGTGGGATCTGCAAGCCATCCATGTTATTTCCTTTTTCTTGGACTTTGATTTGAAAGCCACAGATTTAATATGCCTGTATTTTGGGGGGGTCATTTATTTATTCGTTCATGCATTTTTTTGGATTGAGGATGAGTTCTTCACCAACATACCTCAGAAAGGGACTACGAGAGTAGATGAAATCAGCTGGAATCAGTTTAGCATGTCTCACCTCTGAGAAGGATTTAGAGGTCACCTAGTCCAAATCTTTCCTTTCATGTTATCAATGAGAAAACTGAGGACCCGAAAACAACATAACCACATACCCAAAGGCACATGGTATGTTAAAGATTTTATTTATTTATTTTTAGAGAGAGGGGAAGGGAAGAAGAAAGAGAGGGAGCAAAACATCAGTGTATGAGAGATACATGAATGGTTGGTTGCCTCTCACGCACTCCCCACTAGGGAGGCCAACTGGAATTGAACCAGCGACCTTTTGGTTCACAGGCCAGCACTCAATCCACTGAGCCATACCAGCCAGGGATAACATGATTGACTTTAAAACATTTTGTTAGTAGTTTGTGATTTCTATATATTAAGAGATAGTGTCCTACCCCAAGCACCTTACCTTCTAACAGTTTAATAGTTTTCCTAGTGATATTTAAATGTTTAAATTACCTGGAATTGATCTTTGTTTCTGATTGGTTTTCCAAATGAATATTTAGAAATTAGGTTCCCAAATTTCACAACAAAATGTGTGGGTTTTGACTGGAATTTTATTGTCTTTACAAATCAATTTAGGGATGATTTATGACTTCATAACAGAGCCTTCTAATCCATGAATGTGGTATTTGTCTCCATTTATTTAGATTTCTTTAATGCCTTCCAGTGAAATTATACAATTTTCTCCTCAAAGGTCTTACATATTTTTGGGTGAGATTTATTCCTGTGTAATTTACAATTATTGATGTTTTTATAACTGGTACCATTTTTATTGCATTTTATAACTCCATATAGCTGGAGGATAGAAATACATTTTATGTATTGATCAAGCATACCAACACTTTACAAAATCATTTTACTGGTTCTAATAATTTATCTGTATAAATTTTAGATTTTCACATAAATGGTTATCATATGCCAATGATGAATAACCTTGTTCTAATCCTTATATCTTTTTCTTCTTGTCTTACTGCACTGACTCAGATATTAAACACAGTGTTGAACAGAAGTAGTGGTGGTGGGAAATGTTTTGTCATTCCAGATTTTAAATGGTAAGTTTTCATTCCTTCACCATTAAATGCAATGCCTTTTATGAATTTCTTATAGGTACCTTTTATCAGGCTAATAAAGATTTCTTTTATGCTTGCTTTGTTAAAATTTCTTTTTTCTTTTTTAGTGATGCTGCCCTGGCTGGTGTGGCTCAGTGGATTGAGCACCAGCCTGTGAACCAGAGGATCGCCGGTTCAGTTTCCAGTCAGGGCACATGCCTGAGTTGCAGGCCAGGTCCCCAGTGGTGAGCATGTGAGAGGCAACCACACATTGATGTTTCTCTCCCTCTCTTTCTCCCTCCCTTCCCCTCTCTAAAAATAAATAAATAAAAAATCTTAAAAAAAAAAAACAAAAAACCATAGATGTTGCCCTGGCTGGTGTGGCTCAGTGGATTAAGCACAGGCCTGTGAATCACAGGGTTGCTGGTTCGATTCCCAGTCAGGGCACATGCCTGGGTTGAAGGTGAAGTCCCGGGTGCAGGCAGGGGCGGGGGGGGGGGGACGCGGGACACACAAGAGGCAACCACACATTGATGCTTCTCTCCCTCTCTGTCTCCCTCACTTCCCCTCTCTCTAAAAATAAATAAATAAATAATCTTTTAAGAAGAGTAGATGTTGAATTTTATAAATTTTTTTTCTGCACATGTGGAGATGGTCATATTATTTTTACCTTTAATAAGTAAGCATAGTAAATCTATTGATTTGTGAGTATAAGACCAATGTCAAGGCCCAAGGCAGGCTGCTCCCAAATATCCCACAATGGCATACTGATGACTTTGAATTAAAGTGACTTAACAGTTGGTGCAAGAAGGGGATGTCGACCCTCCCTTGCCTTCTTGAACATAGGAAGTAAAATCTGTCCTGGGAAAGGTACCTTCCTTGACCCAGGGGAGCTAAGAGAAACACCCTTATCACTAGAGTTAAGGAATCCAGGGCTGAAAGGCTTAGGTAAGCAAACTTTATTAACTCCTTTACTAATTTACTACGCAAGCCCAAACTCTGTTTAGATTCCTCACTAATTGAGCACCAAAACCTAAGTATCTTTGTCTTATCAATTCTTCACAAATGTATGGTTTCTTTGTATAAAAAAGATTAAAAAAACTGGCTGGAGAGGGGAGGGAATTTCAGGGGAGAATGGGAAGGGTTTGCAGGAACAAGTATAAAGGACACATGGACAAAAACTGGAGGGGTGGAAATGGGAGGGAGGTGGGAAGGGCTGGGGGGTGGGCTGGGATGGGAGTAAAAGGCAGAAATCTGTACTTGAACAGTCAAAATTTAAAAATGTTAAAAAAATTAAATTTAATTTAAAAAACAAAAAAATGGTTGGTTTATCATTTGTATGAGCATCATTTATGATCTCCCATGCACACATAATGTCGTTTTTTCTCCTGTTTATATGGTCTTAAATCAATTTTATTATTAGTCCAGCCAAAAGAACCCAAGATGAATAGAGGGAGGAAATTGTCCCCCTCCTTAACACCATCTTTACATTCCGAAGGTACTTAACATTGTCTTTTCGCAATATTGCTGAATCTGTTTTGCTCCTATTTCATTAATGATCATAGCACCTATGTTCATGAAAATATTGTCCTGTAATTTTCCTTATTATACTGTCCTTGCTTACTTTTGGTTTTAAACTTTTGCTAGTTCCATTACACGAGTTGACGATTTTGTTCCATAACGACAGATTTTGTGTAAGATTGGAACTCAGTCCTTGTATCTGTGAAAGAAGTATTGATAAAACTAATGCTGGTCCACATGGGCAAGAGGTTCTCTCTGACATTTTCCTAGGAGAGCCACTGAAGTTTAAATGTAGTGATTATGTTTCATTCCCAGGAGTTCTACGGATCCTTTTTTCAGTATGTTTGATCCATCTTTAACAATATATCATTTTTTCTCATATTTTAGATTGATATTTTTATTTTTTTAAGCATATCCATTTCATGGTCTTCTTTGTGAATATTTTATTGTCAGAAATTCTTGGAAACATAATTCTCCTTTTTCTCATGTCAGTTGACTGACTTTCATGTTGGATTGTTTCTTTGTGGCTTTGTACATTTGAATTGCAATTTCCTCCTCAGCTTTACACTTGTCAGTTGTGATATTTGCGAGTTGATAGCATGTCCCTCCAAAGAGATCTTACCTTTTCTTCTACACATGTAAGATGGTAACGCTTTTTATATTAATTTTTCACCTTGAGAGTTTCTGTGCTTTGCAGATAGACTCAGTTTAACCTGAAAAACCACAGAGGGTAAGCCTATAGTTACACATAGTTAGAAAAACTCCCTCCCCCAACAAAGTCCAGTAGACCGACAAACTCCTTTTCATCTCTGTGTGTTTTTGCTGTTCCTCTCTCTCATCTATACAGAGGCTAAAATTCCATGTCAAGGACTCATGGTGGATCACATGAGACTATTAAAAGGCAAGCCTCTTGTTTAAGGAAACTAGCCACGACCCCGTCTTGCTTTTGGCATCTAGGGATGTCCCTACTTTTTTTCCAAGTTCAACTGTAACTTTAAAAGGATGTTTTCTGTTTAGTGTGTGTGTGTTTCAGAAGAATTAACAGATCCCCTAATGCATATCTTTAGGAGGAAATCAGACCTTCCTCAAAGTTATCCTTTGAGAATGAGATATATTCATGTAAGTAAGATATATTCATGTCATATATTAGGAAAAAACATAAAAAGAATAATATACTACAGAGCAGAAAGAAAGAAGAAGCTCCTACCTTTTGTGACAGCATGGATGGAACTGGAGAGCATTATGCTGCATGAAATAAGCCAGGCAGCGAAAGGCAAATACCATGTGATCTCATGTGACCTTTAAGTGGAACCTAATCAACAAAACAAACAAGTGAGCAAAATAGAACCAGAGACATTGAAATTAAGAACAAACTGACAGTGACCAGAGAAGAGGGTGGGGAGGGATAATGGGGGAAAGAAGGGGCAGGGTAGGCAAGGAACATGTATAAAGGACACATGGACAAAGCCAAAGGGGGGTAGGATTGAGGGTGGGAGGTGGGGGTGGGTTGGGGTGCGGGGCAATGGGGTGGGGATAATGGGGCCAACTGTACTTGAACAACAACAAAAAACAGAATAAAGGACACTCCTAATATTTTTTACCTTATACTCTCCTTCACAGAAAATGAAAAAGGCTCTATTATCTTTGTTAAAAATTTAAGATGATAAGACTGAGTGATATCTAAAATTTCCAAAAGGTAACTGTGACATATAGCTATAGATACAGAAACAAAGAAAGTACTGATTCTACCTTATTTTTAGTTCTTTCAGGATAAGTTCATACCTTCCAAAAAGTCCTCTGTTTTGTATATATGCATCATTAATGCATATATATATGTGTGTATATATATATGTGTGTGTATATATATATATGATATACTATATTTAGCCATGTGTAATATGCACTTTTTTGGCCAAGTTTTTGAGGGAAATATAAGGATGCCTGAAATGCTTGTATCTGTTCTTGTGTTTTGTAACTATTTGTTACATAAAATTTCTTGTACCATAATATGCTCAAAAACAAATGCTAAAATTTCTTTATAATACAAAAAACAAGTATCTAAATATAAATAAACAAATAATTGAATTTAAATAAATAAAATGAACAATCATTTTTCCTGAAACTTTGGACCAATTTTGCACATTACACCTGGCAAAATACACTATATATAAAAACATATATATCATATATAAAACATATATATATATATAACCTGTGGGATGGTTCTGGGGAATCACAATATGAGACAGAGAAGAGGATAACCTAAGGTAGATATGTTTCTAAATCTAGGACCTAACCTATAACAAAAAGTACACCAAATATTTCTAACAAATCCTGCGTTGCTTTTAAAAGATCAGTGCATACTACTTGTCTTATAATAATGTTCCTGAGTTATTTATTTCAGT
Organism: Phyllostomus hastatus; assembly: GCF_019186645.2. Taxonomy (NCBI): domain Eukaryota; kingdom Metazoa; phylum Chordata; class Mammalia; order Chiroptera; family Phyllostomidae; genus Phyllostomus; species Phyllostomus hastatus. The sequence continues at coordinate 2,222,257 of NW_025333841.1, read as the reverse complement.
TGTTCACTCAATAGAGTTTCACTGCTTATTTTCTCATTCTGAAAGCAATCCATTTTTGTGGCAAAGCCACACATAGTATTTTTCAGATACCTAGTAAACATGCTAGGTACCACAAATGCACGCTTGGAATCCATTCTGGGGGAATATTTCCTCAGATATGGTGGTAGGGGGTGGGGAGCAGCTATGTTTTATTTTCCATTGGCATATACTTGAAATTTAAAGTATTTCACAAACAATGGCCCCTTGAACATTGTTTTACCGCTTTTTGGCAAAACTTAGTTCCCCATAACTGTCACTGAGTCCATTCATACTGCGTTTTTTTAAAATTGTGTTCAATATCCCTATTGTGAAAGAGTTGGGATATGCAAAGGAAGACAGAAGAGGAAATGAAGGGCATGCTGGGAGTAAGAGGAAGATTTATGAACTGTATACACAGTCAGGGAGTGTGCTTTGTGCTTTCACATATGTTTTATCTTTTGATTTCTGGAGCAATCTTGTGAACCAAAATTTACTCTCATTTTGCAGACGATGAAAACAAGGCCAAAACAATGTGTGTCATACCTCAGTTCACATGTTTAATAGGCAGCATGTCCCTCCATGTGACTCAGAAAACAGTGTTTTATTGCATGACACCATAGCTGCCCCCCATTATACCAAAGACTGGACTCAGGGCACACACACAGTACTTTGTATCAAGTATATGTGGTTCAGCAAGCAACTCATTAAGTGAGAAGGGGTAGAGGATGACTGGTAATACTTACAGCACAGTCTGCACATTTGAAGCCAGAGCCCAGGCCTAGCCCTCAGATAATTCAACAAGATCCATTAAATTAGGTATCCCAAGATATTCTTTATCCATAGAACAATGTATAGTAGTTAAAAATAAGGAAACGTCTTAACAGTTTCCTAGGATTGTTGTATCAAATTATCAAAATTGGATGACTTATATAAATTTATTGTTTCACAGTTCTACAAGCTAGAAATGTCCAATTAAAATGCAGGCAGGGCCTGGCTGGTGCAGCTCAGTGGATTGAGCACAGGCTTATGAACCAAAGGGTCACCGGTTCAATTCCCAGTCACGGCAGATGCCTGGGTTGTGGACCAGGTCTCCAGTAGGGGAGCACAAGAGGCAACCACACATTGATGCATCTCTCCCTCTCTCCTTCCCTTCCCCTCTCTCTAAAAATAAATAAATAAAATATTTTAAAAATGAAATGCAGGCAGGGTCATGCACACTGTGAATGTTTTAGGGCAGAATCCTTCCTGGACTCTTCCTAGCTTTTGGTGGTTCCCAGCAATCCTTGGAATTTCTTGGCTTGGAGCTCTATCACTCCAGTCTCTGCCTCCACCTTTACATGGCCTTCTTCCCTGTGTCTCTGTGTCCAAATCTCCCTCTCTTATACAGATGCCATACTTCGGATGTAGGGCCTACCCTAAATCCAGGATGATTTCACTTCAAGATCCTTAAATCAAGATCCACTGTTCTCAAATCAGGTCACATTCTGAGGTTCTGGGTGGGCATGAATTTTTGTGAGGGGGTGCCATTCAACCCGCTATACCTATCAATATTAGTACGATAATATTAACCATGATAGGTTCAACAGGCTTTTTTCACTATTAATGCTACCTCTAATATATCAATTCTCAATTGCGTGTATGTGTATTTTTATTTCACAGTACACAAAAATGTTTATGCACATTATCTCACCTAATTCTCATAACAACCCTATGGCTAGGTAGGGTAAGTATTATTACTATGCATCATATAGATGAAGATCCTGAAATGTAGAGAAGTAAAGAGACTTGCTAAAATTTAAACATGTGGTAAATTCAGGGAAAGAGACTTTAATCCAAGCCAAACAGGAGAAAAAAAGGTTAATATGAGCAGAAATGTAATGGATAAGAGAGGGTTGTGAGACTTCAGTGTTGAAAACGATGTTAAAACAGCCAGCAAGGCATGGCCAGAGGTATCATAAGCCCAAGGCCTGTACATGCGAAGGCAGAGGGAAATTTAAAGATCACCTGAGACCATCCTACCCTTCTCTGGACTAACCATTTGAGTAAGTGGACAGGCACTAACAAATGTATTTTTCTTTCACTCCAACTCTTCTAGTACTACTCATTTGACATTTAGCATGTGAAGAGAAGGGAAAAGTATTCAATCCCATTCCAAAATTTTTTTCCAGATTAATTTTTTTTTCTATATCTTATGTCCCCTCTTAGATTTTAAGTTGATTGAGGTCATGGGCATAATCTTAAAATCTATATCTTCCACAATATTAACCTACTTATTTATTCATTAAGCATATACTTACTGGGCTTTGCCATTAATTAACAGTGTACATGCTTATTGATTAATTCTATAAATATCTGTAAACTTCATCTGTGTATATCATAGAGTACGGTTTGCATTATTCATTAATTCATTCGATTTATGTATATTGCTGGGAAGGAATGTTATTTAATAACTTTAATTTCTCTTTGCAAGTATTCTCCTGACTTAATGATCATTAAAATGGTTTCCTATAGGAACTCCCTCTGAAAATGAAAAATGATTCTATAGCTAATGGACGGAAGATACAATATAGAACTAAAATGATAATATGCAAACGAAAACATCTCACAGCCTACAGGAGATTTTGACTGCTTATTTATGAAACCCTGAAACACAGGGACTATAATGAAATTGCTGCTAGACCCTTAGCTGTAACATCAATCACGGAGGGTGATGGTACGAGTTAGTGATAAATTGTTAAGGTCAAGCTACACTCAATATGCAAACGCTCAATACAGAAGTGTGTGACTTATGCACACCAACCGCAATAGATTAAAATATTATGGATTCAATGTCTTTTTCCTCCCAGTGAAGACCATCTTTAAAATAAATGGTATAAATAACTTTATATTAAGGTCACACCAGATTTTATTTATCCTCGAAGGTAGTATAAGCAAATTGCTTTGTTTTTAAGGAAAAAAAAACCTTGATTTTCTTTGTCTCAGTCATTATGCAAACCTCAATCAAGCATGTGGGAAAGTCTGATAACCCAGAATGATACGCACCTCATAAATTATGCTTTTCGTATACTTTTTATATTTCTCCTGTGAATTATTTCTCCACCGAATGCACCCATTTAGATTGTCATCAATTCTTTTCACAGTAGCATTCTAAGTTGTCTTCTCTATGTTTAATCACTCTTGATTCATATTGCACTCCTTCCTCTTATTGTACGCATCACTGCATGTAAAAGCCGGCCAGTTTAATGGCGGTGGTTAGCTGATGTGTTTTGCCAGGTAATACTTACATTAGTCAGGGTCAGAGTTTTCCAGAGATGCAGAACCAATAGGCTATATACATATATATATATACACACACACACACACACACACACACACACACAGATACACTTGTATACATATATACTGGGTTTAATGACAACTCTTTTAACCAGCATGTCACTAGTCTGTTTGGGAGTGAGGTGGAGCCTCTAAGCATCTTATCTGTGGTGCTCATGGTATGGGATGCAGAATCTTAGTAAGCATGTGTGTAAATTGCTTAGTTAAGTATTTAGTTAAACCTAGAAACAATGCTGTAACTATCCCTCATCCAGTGTTTTTAAGATTTTCATTATTTATTTTTAGAGAGAGGGGGAGGAAGGAAGAAAGAGAGAGAAACATCAATGTGTGGTTGCCTCTCATGTGCCCCCTACTGGGGACCTGGCCTGCAACCCAGGCATATGCCCTGACTGGGAATCGAACCAGCGACCTTTTGGTTCGCTGGTCGGCACTCAGTCCACTGAGCCACACCAGCCAGGGCCCGTCCCTCATCTTTTTCTGCCAGTTCACAATTCACAAATCTATTCTATCATTGGTTGGCCCACTTTGTTCTCATGAGAAATAAGTTGGATCATCACAATTAATGAATGCTATCTATAAATTCTGAAATGAAAGAAATTTTTAAATCTCCTTGCTTTTGGGTTTCCACCCTGTTTACCATCTTGCCACCCCAACCATTCCTTTTACTCCAGGTTGTTTCAACTACGTTCTGAGAAGAGCACTGGGCAAATATGCTTTAGGACTGAGGTGCCACTGGTCAAGGAATGCCCTAGTAGCTACATGAAATCCAAACTCACTAGAAATAATTTGGTTGAAAGTGGCACCATCGAATAAAAATGTATGTAGAGCCACGTATGTGATTTTAAATTTACTACTAGCCACATTAAAAAAAATACAAACAAAAAACAGGTTGAAATAATTTTAGCAACCCATTTTATTTACTTGGATACTTCCAAAATATTATAACTTCCATGGGTAATCAAGATAAAAACCGTATCAGTAAAATATTTTCCTTTGTTTACTTCATTTCCAAGTTGTGTTCAGTTTATAGCAGTATTTTCATGTGTGTTGGCTGGTTTAATCCTCTTGACAGATCACTAAAGCAGAAGTAATAATAATATCACCTGTCATGAGTTTTATTATGCAGATTAAATGAGTAGAATCACATAAAAGCTCTCAGTGCAGTGCTGGAAATGTCAGTGAGAGCTCAGTAAGTGTTAATAATTGTCACTATCGTAATTGTCATTACCAGGCATAAGACAAGGAATTACCCCTTTTTACAGATTGGGAAGCTCAAGACTTAAAGACTAATTTGTTTAATGTGGCAGGAGCCAAGCTTGCCTTCATTTTAAAAATCTGTGTAAAATTTTAATTCAAAGACTCTACTTGCTTATTCTAATATTTGAAACAGTGCACAACTATATACAGAAAAACATTCTTACTCAGTCAAAATATACCCAGCCTCAACCATTACCAAAAACTCCATACTTACTGGTCCACACTGTTTCCTTGCTGATATAACAACCCACTAATTCATATATGTACACATGTGAGGCTTTATTCCATTTCTGCCTTGTTTTGTCTTGTGCAAGTATGACATCATTCTATAAGAACATGTTTCTGCAACTTGTGTTCCTTCCTTAACAAAAGATAGGCCATGGCTAGTGTGGCTCAGTGGTTGAGTGCCAGCCTGTGAACTGAAGGGTCGCTGGTTCAATTCCCAGTCAGGGCACATGCTGGGTTGTGGGCCAGGTCCCCAGTAGGGGGCACGTGAGAGGCAACCACACACTGATGTTTCTCTCCCTCTCTTTCTCCTTTCCTTCCCCTCTGTCCAAAAATAAATAAATTAAATCTTTAATTTTTTTTTAAAAGATAGTATATGTCCCTCTCTGGATCAATGGGATTTTATTGTTCATATTTTTATATGGTTCATATTTTATACTTTACCTCTTTAGCCCATGTGGAATTTATTTGGGTAAATTCTGGGAAGATAAAATTTTTAACTTTAATTTTTTTTGCTAATATAAAATTGGGTCTCGTAACATTTGAGTTTTCAATTTTGCTATATTGACACTTCAGTCACTTCTTGAACCAAATATTTAATTGTTTTAGTTATGACAGCTATACACTGCCATTTGGCAAAAAATATTTATTGGCACCAATTACATGCCATCGCTAAACAAAAGAACCAAGAATACTTGTCTTCACAGAACCTGCATTCTAGGTGGGAGGAGCGGGCACTGACATAAGTAAATTATGTACCATTGGAACCTGATAAAGACACAGGTCAAGGGGGCAAATACACTTCCAGGTGAAAGGGCATCTGGAGTTCCGGTGTGGGGACCAGTTGCAAAATTAAATAAAGTGATCAAGGAAGTTCTTGAAGGGTAGCAGAATATGCCACTTCAAAATATGTCACTTTGGTATTTTGATTCCGTTCAGCTGGAGGCTTTTGAAAAATAACAAAGTTAGGGAGAGGCTTTCTCTGAACTGCCCTTATCTGCCTCCAAAAGAAACTCAATTGTCATAAATCCCATCCCAGGGAGTTTGATCAATCACAGGAGATTGATTCTTATCACAGAGAAAGAGACCAGAAGGCAACACTACACCCAGACAAACTTTGTCACCAAAATTCATACCTCCCATCCATTCTTCTACAGATCCATTCATCTTCCTTAAAGGCCATTTGCTATCCCCTAAGAGACCTATATCTCCCACCCCTTTCCCTATTAGGATGGTATTCTAAGTGTCTCAGAGAGTTACTCTCCCTGGGTCTCTGCCATATATACAGGACGTATACATGTTAATATACTTCTGTTTATTTTATCTTGTTAATCTGTGTTTGATTACAGAGGTCTCAACCAAACACTCACAAGGAGAGAGAGAAAACAATATGTCCGCCCCTATAGTCTCAATGTGAAGGTGATTTTGAGCAAATGCCTGTAACATATGAAGGGTGTAGCAGAGGGATCACATGAGCTAGGCTATATAGGAGTGAGCCTAAGGAACATCCTATGCAAATACCTGAGGAGAGTAGCTGGTCAGTTCTGGGAACATCAGAGAGGCCAGTGTGGCTGCAGTCAGAGATCTGAGGAGAGCCTGTAGGGATGAAGTTGAGCAAAATAAAGGGAGGCTAGTAAATAGAGGGTCTTATAAGCCATTGCAGTTGCAGTGACTGGCTTTTAATCTGAGTCCCATAGGGGATGCACGGCGGGTTTTGCACTGCAAAGTACTGCCATTAGTTGACTTACCAGTTAAATTATATGTAAAACAGTGCCTATAGATGTTACGAATGATTAGGATGTCCATTAACTGAAACGGGAAGTCTCCAGTTCAAGGAGACTGAGGCTGGTTAGGGATCAGTTCAATTTAATATAACTGTTACACAAGCCAATAAATATCCTGAGTAGGCAATTGTGTCCTTTGGAGTTCAGGAGGAAAGTGTAAGCTGGAAATATGAAACGTGGTGTTATTAGCATACAGACGGTACTTAAAGCCATGAGACTGGAAGTGTGCACTCAAGGTGTGAGTGTGGATAGAAACAAAAGGAGTGGGTCCCACAGCTGAACCCAAAGTCATGCCAACATTAAGACAACAGGGAAGAGAGAATCCATCAAAAGAGACTGTGAAGAAACAGACAGTGACTTAAGCAAAAACTAGGAAAAAAACAGAGCCTTAGAGGCCAAGGGACTAAACTGTGACCAGAAGAGGAATTGACTCATTGTATCAAAATGCTGCTAGTAAATCTGTGTGACTCTGCCTTAACCAAAGATTTCTCACCTATACCTAAAGCACAAGCAACCAGAGAAAAAATATCTCATTTAGACTTCATTAAAGAGAAATATTTTGTGCTTCTAAGGACACTGTTAAAGAAGTGAAAAGACAACCCACAGAATGGGACAAAATGCCGGCAAATCATATACTTATTTGAGAAGAACTCATTATTCAGAATATATCAATAATTTGTGCAACCTAATAAAAAGGCAATCCAAGTCTTTTAATTGGAAAAAGGATCTGGATAGTTATTTCTCCAGAGAGGATAAACAAATGGCTAATAACTACAGAAAAAGATGCTCAATATCATTAGTCAGTAAGGGGATGGAAACCCAAATCACAATGAGATATCACCTGACATCCTATAAAACAGTTAAAGTTTAAAATAAAAAACAATAACAACTCTTTGCAAGGTTGTTGAGAAAACATTGCTGGTGGGAATATAAATATTAAAGACATTTTGGAACAAAGCCTGGCAGTTCCTCACAGCATTAGACATAGTTACCATGTGGCACAGCAATTGCACCTAGCTGTGGACCAAAGAGAAGTTAAAACATAAACGTACGAAACCTTGTGCACAACTACTGATAGGGCCATTATTTATAAAAGCCAAAAAGTGGAAATAACTGGCATGACCATGAAGAGACGACTGGACACACACATTGCAGCATATCCATACAATAGAGTAGAATTTAGTGATAAAAATGAATGAAGTGCGCATACATGCTACATCAATGAACCTTGAAAACACTATGCAGCTAAAAGAATACAGATACAAAGGGCCATATACTGTATGGTTCCCTTTACATGAAACGCCTATTATAAGCAAATCTATAGAGATACCTGGTAGCATAGTGGTTGCCAGGTGCTGGGGGATGGGACGCCCAGTGGCTGCTAATGGTATGAAGTTTCTTTTGAGGGGATGATATCTCAGTCACAGATAGACTAGGGAGTTGCTCAAGGAATAGGATGATCTGAGACCGATTAATACTTACAACAAAAATGGTAGAAACAGACATCAACACCAATGCTTACAGTGTGTCAAGGATTACTTGAAGTTGTTCACACATGTATTTATCAAGTTCTTACAAGAATCCTATACGTAGAAGCCGGAATATTTGCTCCTTCCTAGTAATGACAAAGAGAAGGAAAACAAGTTTTAATAACTCTCTTGACATCTCACAGCCTGCAAGCTGCCAAGCTGTGACTTGAATTCAGACCATTCCCTGCCCAGTGTCCCTGCTTTGCCACCTCCCCGCTGCACTTCAGGTCCTGCCATTCCTAAACCTGCACCAGCGTATGCCAAATATTTGAACCGAGCACTGAAGGCGTTCAATTCCTCGTGTAGAGTCTGGCCCATCTCACATGGCCAAGGGCCCCTGAAGGGGGCAAGGCAGGGGCACAGTCCTTTCGTTCTTGGCTGCTTTCCTGGTCTGGGCTGGCCTGGGTTAAGTAACGGAGAAGGAAATGAGATTTCTGTCCTCTCCATACTCGCACTCTTAACCAATCTCCACCTCCATTTCTAGGGTTCTAGGGCTCCTCCGGTCCCTGCATTTCTGTAATGTGAACTGTAGGTAGTCAGGGGCCACAGAGAGAAGCGATGGAAGAGTTCTTTGTCTTTGTGAAAAAGAAAACCGTTTTCTAAGTTCCATTCCTAACCACTTGAACACCTACAGGATAGAGAAGGTGAAGATACTTCCTAACAGAAGAAAAGAAAACTAAGAGTCAATAAGCATATAAAATGATCAGCATTATTACTTATTAGGGAAATGTAAATTAAAAACACAGTGACATACCACTTTATAGTCACTAGGGTATAATAAAAAACAAAAGAGAGAGCCCTGGCTGGTGTAGCTCAGTGAATTGAGCATGGGCCTGTGAAGCAAAAGGTCGCTGGTTCAATTCCCAGTCAGGGCACATGCCTGGGTTGCAGGCCAGGTCCCCAGTAGGGAGTGCATGAGAGGCAACCACACATTGATGCTTCTCTCCCTTTCTTTCTCCCTCCCTTCCCTTCTCTCTAAAACTAAATAAATAAAATCTCTAAAAAGAGAGAGAGAGAGACTACAAGTGTTGGTGATGATGGGGAGAAACCAGAACAATTATATGTTGCTGTTAGGATTGTAAAATGATTCAGCCATTTTGGAAAACAGCTTAGCTATTTCTCAAAATGTTAAACATAGAGTCTCCTTATGACCCAGCACTTCCACACCTAGTTATGTACACAAAGGAAATAAAAATAGGTCCAGACTAAAGTGTGTACATGAATGTCCATAGTAGCATTATTCAAATTTACATAGTTGCCAAAAATGAAAGCAATCCAAATATCCATGAACTGATGAATAAACAAAAGTGGTATCCATACAATGGAATATTATTCAGCCATAAAAAAGGAGCAAAGTACTGCTACATGCTACTATATCTGTGTACCTAGGAATAATCTGATAACTGAAAAAAAGAGGTATAAAATACCTTGCATGGAATGATTCCATTTTTCATGAAATGTCCAGAAATTCAAATCTAAAGCAGAGAATATAGATCGGTAGTTGACTGGGAGAAGGAGAAGAACAGGGGGCGAAGTACAAATGAACAGGTTTCCTTTTGAGTGGGCAATCTTGTAAATTTGATTGTAGTGATGGCTGCATACTTCTAAATTTACCAAAACTCACTGAATGTACAACATGATACCAGTATATTTTATGGTATGGAAATTATACCTCTAATTCTGTTAGAGAGGAAGAGAAAACGGGGATGTTATATTCACTACACTACCTGCACAACTCTACCCAGGAAGACGGCCTTGCACAGATCATAATAGAAATTGCACTTCTGAGTAATGCTCCACAAGGCTACAGTCGCGGTAGTCTCAGGAACAGGGAAGGTATCAAGCACAGCGCTCCTCTCCCTTGAGTCTCTGGTACAAAAATTAATACAAACAAGTGGAAAAATATATAGGGGTGCAATCTTTTTTCCTTTGCCTCAGGCTACAATATGACTCCACAGAGGACTGACTGGTCCCATTTTTTATAATAATTTTACGATTGTATATGTGTTTCCCTCTATATGAAACTATATTGACATTTCTCCTGAGAAACAATCCTGAATGCATAAAAAAAGATACATGATATGAATTGGATTCTTATAGACCCTCAGTGAATGGATAATCTTGCAAATTGATTCTTGTTAAAACATTATATGAGAAAGCATAAAGCACGTGGTAATATTTTAGAAAATGAAAGGTTCTATAACCGCTATTTAGAAAAACGTCTGGGAAAACTGCGGCAAATCCCCCTCCTCAGTCAAGGCCATGGACAGGAAATATTTTCCTGTCCCAACGAGACTAAGTTCTCGTCCTCGCGAGAGACATCACGAACCAGACACCGACCTTTGCTAGCAGACCACACATGCGCACCACAGAGGCCAGAACAGGCAGTTTCATGCGCCCCCTGCTGACCCAGAGAGTACAGGCTAGGAAGCCCAAACCTAGTTGTTTAAAGCTGGCTGTGCCCTTTTTGGTGAATCCGTGAAATTCAGTACTCAGATTATTCAAGGCCATGATTTGGGAATTTCAAACTGAAATGGAGTTCATTGCTTTGTGCCAAAATGGGAATTTATAGAAGTAATATGAAGTTAAGTTCAAAGTCAATATACAAAATTCAGTTGATTCTATATTACCAGTAACAAATATTGAAACATGAAAAAAATACCATTTATAATAAACCTAAAAAGAAAAAAATTCTTACATGTAAATCCAACAAAATATTTACAGATCTCTGTGGGAAAAAGATGAAACACTCTTGAAAGCCATGAAAAAATATATCAATGGAGTTATATTCCTTGTTTATGATCAAAGGACATTATTATTAATCTGTCAATTCCTGGTAAATTGATGGAAAGAGCAAGTACAATCTCAGTAAAAATCTCGGTAAGCTACTTTGTAGATATTGATATTGGTTTTATACTTTTAAGTAATCTAGACAATACTAATGAAGACCAACTCGTTGAACTGATACTTCCCAATTCAAGATTTATTTCAAAGCTCCAATAATCAAGGAAGCATCATATTTTACAGAATAGAGAGTCCACAAATAGGCCTATGCAGATACAGACAACTTTACTTTGGTCATAGTCTTTCAGACTTTAGTCTTTTAGTCTTTATTTTTTTAAAGATTTTATTTATTTATTTTTAGAGAGAGGAGAAGGGAGGGAGAAAGAGAGAGAGAAACAATGTGTGGTTGCCTCTCACGTGGCCCCCACTAGGGACCTGGCCCATAACCCAGGCATGTGTCCTGACTGGGAATCAAACCAGCGACCCTCTGGTTTGCAGCCCGCACTCAATCCACTGAGCTACAATAGCCAGGGCTGTCTTTTAGTCTTTAGTTAACAATAAATGGTGATGGTACAAATGGATGACCAAATGGAAATAAATGAGCAAAGGCACAAACTGCACCTTACAAGTAAACTCACTCAAAACTATTCATCAATTTAAATATGTAAATAATCCTGAAATTGTCAAAATTAAATGAAATGATCAGAAACATAAACTAAACTCACCTGTCTATGAATGACAGAAAACAGACACTGGAACAGTATATAAATGACAGGTGAGTAAGCACTTAGTAAAGGATTAGAGTAATCAATATTCTTATTGGTTTTCTTAATGAAACTCAATAATTATAATAATACATTTAGAAAAGGAAGATAATAGTGACTATATAAATACATTTGCCAGGTCCCCAGAAACAGAATGGTGTAAATTGTTTTCTACTTTTTCAGCCTTATTGAGGTATAATTGACAATAAAATTGTAAGATATTTAAAGTGTACATCATGATGCTTTGGTAGATGTATACATTGTGAAAGGATTCCTCCCATCTAACTAATTAACACATTCATCACCATGCTGCACCTATAGCTGTACGTCTATCTGTATCTACACACCTACCTATCTATATTACATAGTATATAGTTCAGTGAAACCACTTAAGTTCTACTTTTTATCTATTCTTTATTTTTATTAGTATTTCCCATCTTCTTTTTCTGTTTTTTTTTTTAATTATTTTTAATTGGTTTTGCTATTAGAGTTGTCCTGATTTCCCCCCTTTGCCCTCCTCCCCACCCAGCACCCCCTACTCCCTCAGGCAATCCCCACACCATTGTTCACATCCATGGGTCATGTGTGTTAAGTTCTTTGGCTACTACTCCCTTTCCTATACAGTATTTTACATCCCTGTGGCTATTCTGTAACTGCCTATTTGTGCTTCTTAATCACCTTATCTCTTCAACCATTCCCCCACACCCGCCTCCCATCTGGCAACCAACAAAATGCTCTGAGTATCCATGAGTCTGTCTCTGATCTTGTTTGTTTAGTTTGGTTTTTAGATTCAATTGTTGATAGATATGTACCATACTTTGCTGCGTGTAATTCACACATTTTTGCCCAAGGATTTTAGCAAAATTAACATTTCACCAATCCACACTTTTTAAGAATGTTTGGCAGTTTTTCTTGGATAAACCCTTAGATTGTTGCAAGTGTTTCCTTAATTTCCAGAGTTGGGAAAAAGCTGACTTTGACAACTTTGCCAGCATTTTCACGGGTTTCACGAAGGAGCAGATTACACAGGTTCTCCCTCTACCATTCAGGAAGTCTTCACTTATTGCAGTGTACTTAAAATGGAGTGTTTAAATTGCCAGCCATCTTTGTGGCTTTGTGTAGTTATCCTTTCACTTCTATCACTTTTTGCTTCATGTATTGATCCATTTATTAATGTAAAATATTTTCCTTATCTCTGGTAATATTTGTAGTTCCAGTCTCTGTTTTCTCTGATATTAACATAATGTCTACAGCTTTACTTTGACTAGAATTTGTTTGGTGTATATTTTTTGTACTTTGCTTTTTATTCTATCTGTGTCTTTATATATAAAGAGGGTCTCTTGCATATAGCATATAGTTGGGTCTTGCTTTATTACCCAGTATGACAAATTGACTTTTACTTGAGGTGTTGACATCACTTAAATTTAGTGCAATTATTCATAGATGTGGGTTTAAACCTACTATGTTGCTGTTTACTTTTTATTTGTTCCACTTGCTCTTTGTTTCATTTTTCTTCTTTTCTTGCAAAAGCAAGAAACCCTTGGACAATTTTTTATAATTCCATTTTCTCTCCATTTTTGGCTTACAAGTGCCTCCTCTCCATTTAAAAAAAAATGAGGGGGGGCAGGATTGCTTTAAATTTAGAACACAAAATTTTTAACTTATTATTTTCTGCCTTTAAATAATAGCATGTTACTTCATACACTGTGAAAGGCCTAACAATAGTTTATTTCCATTTTCTACCTTCCTCTTTTATGGCATTATTTTTATCATAAATTTCATTTTAAAACCCATAATATGTTATTATCATTTTTGCTTTAAACAGTCAATTACACTCTGGCTGGTGTGGCTCAGTGGACTGAGCACCAGACTGCAAACCAAGGGGTCACCAGTTTGATTCCCAGTCAGGGCACATGCCTGAGTTATGGGCCGGGTCCCCAGTAGGGAGTGCATGAGAAGCAACCACACATTGATGTTCCCCTCTCTTCCTCCTTTCCCTTACTAAAGGTAAATAAATAAAATCTTTTCAAAAACAGTCAGTTACATTTTAATATGACTTTATTTTAATTACATTTTATTGATTGTGCTAGTACAGTTGTCCCAATTTCCCCCCCTTTGCCCCCTCTACCCACCCCCCCATCCCTCATGCAATCTTGGCTATAGGTCACTGCTTTTCATGAATTTGAATTTTTCTTGCCAATCCCTTCTAGTCTGCAAAGTTTCCTTTGAGAAATCAGCTGCCAGTCTTATGGGAACTCCAGAGCAGGGCAAACAGTGTGAGCCAGGTTGATAGAGTCTCAGATATGGCGTCTGCCAACTCTGTGGCTGTGTTGGGGGAGGGCTCAGAAAGGGACAATGGCCTCTGCCCACCTTTCTGTCCAAGAGAAAATGGCCCCCCAGCTCTCACCTTGATGCCAGACACTTCAGTTCTTCCCTGCATGCCACTGGTGCCTTTCAAGCTGCCACCCCAGTGCTGGAGCTCAGAGGGAGTGATTCTGAGTAAGTCTGTGTGCAGGTTCCTTAAAAAGAACTGCTTGGTGGATTGAGCATGGGCTGTGAACCAAAGCATCGCAGGTTCGATTCCCAGTCAAGGCACATGCCTGGGGTGCGGGCCAGATCCCCAGTGGGGGCCACATGAGAGGCAAGCACACACTGATGTTTCTCTCTCTCTTTCTCCCTTCCTTCCCCTCTCTAAAAATAAATAAAATCTTTTAAAAAAGATACTAAAGAACAAAAATATACATAACTTAAAAAAAAAAAAGAACTGCTTGGGAATCCAGTAGTTTCTTCCATCAACTCAATCCCTGCTGGGGTTTTTCTGCAACCAGAAGTTATGGGGACTTATCTTTCTGGCACTGGAACCCTAGGCTGGGGGGCCTGGTCTGGAGCAGGGACTCCTTGCTCCCAAGATATCCCTCCCAAAATTTTATCCATCACACATGGATGTGGGACCAGCCCATTCCTCGTCTTTGCCCTTCCTACCAGTGTGGATGGATGTGGTTTCTTTTTAATTCCATAGTCATCAGACTTCCACTTCACTAGATTTCTGGCAGTTGTGAGTGATGGCTGCTCTATATTTTAGTTGTAATTTTGATGTGGTTGTGTGGGGAGGCAAGCCACACTTACCTATGCCCCCATCTTAATCAGAAGTCAGTTCTGCTTTGTCAGCAAATTTCCATTTTACAATACAGAGTTAACAACTATAGTCACTATGTCATACATTAGATCCTCAGAACTTGTTCATCTTAGAGTGAAAACTTAGTACCATTTTACTGTCCTCTGCCTATTTCTTCGACTCTCCATCTCCTGATGTTTTCTTCTTTTAAAAGATTTTATTTATTTATTTTTAGAGAGGGGAGAAGGGAGGGAGAAAAAGAGGGAGAGAAAGATTGATGTGACAGAGAAACATCGATTGGCCGCCTCCAGCACACACCTTGACCAGGACCAAACCCGCAAGCCGGGTACATGCCCTGACCAGGAATCGAACCTGGGACATTTCACTTTGCAGGATGATGCCCAACCAACTGAGCCACACCAGTCAGAGTTCCTGATGTTTTCTTAAAAATTCTCACAAGAAGAAACAAATTATAACTATGACGCTGATGGGCATTAACTAAACTTATATGGTAATTGTTTTGTGATATAAACATTTATCATTATCTTATACAGCTTAAACTTATACAATGTTATATATCAATTATGTCTCAATAAAAATAGCATCTTTATCTACATGTACAAGTAACTGTAGCCAGATACTTTAAAAGATATCTTCTTCATTAATAGTGAGCCAAAATCAATTATATTACATTTCATAGGAATAAGTTTGAAATTCTCCATGTAAGTTCATAAACTAATGTAGACATATAAAATAGAGAAACCTGTCTTAAGAGTTATAAAAAAAAGGTGGGGATATGAAACAGCTGAGCATAGGGTAGAGAATTGAAAGGTGTAGAAAATTTCTGCTTGCCCATAAGTCATTTTATACTTTTATAAATTAATTAATCAATTTAATTAATTTCACTTTTACTAATTTACATTTCCCACATAGTTTTTTCTTTTCTTTTTTTTTTAAGATTTTATTTATTTTATTTTTAGAGAGAGGGGAAGGGCAGGAGAAAGAAAGGGAGAGAAACATCAGTGTGGTTGCCTCTCACACACACCCCGTACTGGGGACCTGGCCCACAACCCAGCCATGTGCCCTGACTGGGAATCAAACTAGCAACCCTCTGGGTTGCAGGCTGGCACTCAGTCCACTGAGCCACACCAGCCAGGGCTAAAATGAGTTCTTGGTCATCTGTCTGTGTATGTTCTGGATTTGGGAAAGGCCTCTCAGGAGGGAGAAAGGCTTCAAAGAACTGGTGGTCCAAAAACCCAGCCAAGTCAGGCATACCTTTAAATAAACCCAGAACAAAAACATAGAAAGAAAAAAGAAATTACACACCAAGTCCACCAAACACAGCAACACAGCCATAAGTGCTCCAGAAGAATGAGGGCTGCATTGTCACCCAGGCCAAGCACGTAAGCCACCACCCTCAATCTGCCTGAGCAGCTCCTTGGACTCAGGCTCTGTCTCTGGCTCCATCTCTGGCTCCAGGAACTGAAGGCCATGAGGGAGCCACGGTCTTGAAGAACAAATGCTGTCACATCCCGGGGACACAACTCAGACCCCTTTGAGTACAGTTCAGACACAATGTCAATGTGCACACAGGATACCACTGCTAACCTCCTAATATTGCTTGGTCATCCTGGGCTGAACCAAACTTTCTTCCCTATGGGAGACCACACCATCCATTCATCCTTCCTTCCTTTTACCTTTTTTCTTCCTTACCCTTTTCTTCTTTTTTCTCTTTCCTTTCTTCCATCCATCCTCCTTCCTTTGTGTCCATCCGCTGACGGTACATACTGGGAGATACAGGCACCTGGCCTCCACTAGTGTTAGGAACTGCTCTGCCTGGTATCAGAAGCTGTAACCCCCACCTAAGCTAAGGCTGAGGGAGTGACCTTGGACCGTGAGCCAGTAAGGAGACAAAAGCTCATCTCCCTGGCAGGAGCACTGCTTCTGCTGCTTCATTCATAACTGAACCCCAAAGCTTGGTCGGTTAGCCAATGACGGGTAAGATTCCCCAAGGGGGGAACGATCTAAGACAGGCACGATCACGTGGGAGGCCCCCAAGGAAGGACTTTGGGGGCTACAGCAAAAGGGGGTGATGGACCCTCACTCTTCGGCTGTGATATAGCCTGAGTCCTCATCATCTGGGAGAAAATCTCCTTATCCCTTGGCTGCCTTAGTTCCCTTGCTCCACCTAAGCCTGAAACAATGACAGGGTAGTGCAGCTCTGTGCTGGAAAGGGCGGGTTCCCCAGGTGATCAGGCCTAAGAAAGAATATGTAAAATCCTGTGAAACCTGCTTTGTTTAGAATGCTCTCAGTTGAATGATAAGGGTCCAAGGAGGAAGTTAGTTTGTTCCTCAAAGTTTTACAGCTCTTTGACCCTGACTCAAAATAGGCCCTCAGACTTTGTTATATATTGTTTGATCCTTACTTCCTAGCAATGAGTAATGAGATTTTACCTGAATTCTTATTCAAACAAAACCAATAAAAAGCCTCTCCGGAAGGGGAGCAAGGTGAGGAGTGGCCCTGCTATTCCTATTCCCCCACAGGATCTGGTTGTCTCTGTGTATGTTTTTAGCATGTTTTGACAAGCATCCGCAGCCGAGGTGGATACTGCAGGCTGGTATCCTCCACACACTAGAGCACTGGACACAGCCTGTGCCAGAGGGCGCTCCACTCCTCTGGAATTTGTTTCCACGCCAACCCTGTGCAACCATGGAGGTCACCGTGAAGCCAACTGTGCTCATTTTCCAGCACAATCGAAGAGCCAGCATTGAAGACTGGAAGCTAGGCTCCTATGAAGGCCAGAGGAGTGAGAGACCAAGACAGAAAAACAAAGAATGTGGGGGGCCCGCCATCTTTCTCTCCCCACACGGTGCAGATCACAGACATCTGTGTTGCTCCTTCTGCCACAGGCGCGGCAACAGCAACAACTGCCAGCTACACTGCCATTCTCGCCACTGTTGCAGCCACAGTAGAGGCAGCGGTATGCAGAGAGAGGCTGATAATGGCAGTTAACAGAAAATGTTTAGGTATTAAATCACAGAGTAGAGAGATACAGGTTTAGGCTTTAACTAAATGTTTCAATTGATTTGGTTGTCGTGTAGCTTATAGTCAAAAAGTAAGAAAATGCTAGTTATTTCTAGGAGGCCTGCCTGCAAAGCACGTTCCCAAAATAAATATTTAAAAGTACATCTTGCTGCTCTGGCCAGGTGGCTCAGTTGGCTGGAGCATCATCTTATACACCAAAAGTTTGGGGGTTTGATTCCCAGTCAGGGAGCATGTCTAGGTTGTGGGTTCAATCCCCAGTCAGGGTGCATATGGGAGGCAACCGATCAATGTTTCTCTCTCACACTGATGTTTTTTTCTCTCTCTCTAAAATCAATAAAGATAATAGAGAAATGCAGCTAAGTAAGCATAAAATAATGACAGCTTAAACAATAAGGTCGCAAAATGTTTAGTTTCTGCACTTCACTTTGAACATAACGTCACTGATGCACAATCATGAGGTGTTTTGCAGAATCTTAATTCTTCACCTCAGTCAGATCACTGAAACTGTCACAAAGGCTCCAAAGAAGATGATGTCAGTAACTAAATGAGACTGAGGGAAATCAGTAAAGCTTGCACAAGAACGAACTAGTCAGCTTTGCTCGTGACCTCTAACAATTAACCCTCAATCATTGCCTTTAAAAACCCTTGATTAAAAAGGAACTGAACCTTAACTGGTGTGGCTCAGTGGCTTGGGTGCTGGCCTGCAAACCAAAGGGTTACTGGTTCAATTCCTAGTCAGGGCACATGCTCAGGTTGTGGGCCAGGTCCCTGATAGGAGGCATGTGAGAAGCAACCACACGCTGATGTTTCTCTCCCTCTCTTTCTCCCTCCCTCCCCCTCTCTCTAAAAATAAATAAAAGCTCAGGGAAAAAAAGCCACCTAAGAATTGAAGTTTTAAGCTCTATTTTCCTTGCTGCGCACCCTACAAATAAACAGCCCTAATTTTGCAACTACAAACTTGGTGTTCAGTGTTTGCCTCTGCTGCACTTTGGATGGGAGGCCCCTTTTTGCTTTGGGTAATAAGATGGATACACTGGGCACCTCTATGGCCCAAACCAGATTGTGGAGGCTGGGCATGGAGTCAGATAGGAAAGGGAAAAATGAAGATACAGTGGTACCTTGGTACTTGTCATAGATTTGTTCTGAAACTCGAAGGAGTGTCGCCACCGACGAGTACCAAGCAAGCTGTAAGTGCTAAAACTTTTTTTTTCATTAAAATGTGATTAGTACAGGGTTTGATGAGTTCTGAAGCTGACAAGAACCAAGGTGTGACTGTATGTGGTTACCTCTGGAGATGATGGTTGTGTCAACCCTAAATCCACTGACCCTTAGACAGGTACGTCTCCAGAACCCGCACAGAGAGGGTCATGCCCTGGAGACATAGCCCAGGTGTCTTTGACTCTCCCATTACCTTCCCAAAATCTTTTTATAAATGTCCTTTTATGTCCCCCTTTCCACAATGTCCACTCCATAGCCCCCACTCCCTGCAACTTAATGCCTGCTATCAAAACAAGTACTTTTTCTCAGGTACCTGGGCCAGTTGTAGAGGTTGCTACCTCACAGGTCAGGTGTACCAGTTGCCAAACACCCTCCTTTTGGAATAAGACGGAATAATCCTTCTCAGAAGTGTTCCAGAAGGATGGGCTTTTGTTTTTTCCAGAAATTGTTTCACTGACCTATCCTCGCCCCCTGTGGCAGGAACAGTCAGCCTCACTGAACAAAGTGGACAAGGCGTATGAAACCCTTCTGTATGTGCCCGGTGCGTGTGCACTTACAAAGAACTTAAGGCAGGGGAGTCAGACTCATTTTCACCGGGGCCCACATCAGCCTCGCGGTTGCCTTCAAAGGGCCAAATGTCACTTCAACTCCTTAACAGTTAAGGAGCAGTTGCATTGATGCAGTCCTAAAATTATTTAGGCCCTTTGAAGGCAACCGCGAGGCTGATGTGGCCCCCGGTGAAAATGAGTTTGACACCCCTGAGTTAAGGGGAAAGCTTGGTTTGAAATCCTGCTGGCCACCTACTATGCTAATCTACTTCTCATTTCCTACTGATGTATTTATCACAAAACAAGTGCCCTGGAGAGCAGGAAATTATGACTTGGACCTCAAGGCTGAGGTCCCGAGAAAGTGGATGGAATTCACCCCAGTAGGATTTACCTGCACGGTGGTGGGTCCTTGCTCCTGAGGTGCCCAGTATATGTCAGGTGGCAAAGTCTTTCACAGTTTTCTGTCTTGACAAGGATTTTTTCCTCATCCTGGAGAGAAAAGTTCAAGCCATGATGTTAGGACATGATTGTTAAAAAAAAATAATAATAAATGAGACTAGGTGGAACCAGCTGGAAGAGATCTGGGATCTCTCCCCATAGGCCTCATTTGGCAAACAGGGCCCAGTTGGAACTGCCTGGTTTTGTCGGGAACTCTGTCAGGTACTTTGGGGAAGGGGATCCGGTGTGTCATTGACTGTGACAGGAGCCACGGTGTTTTATGGTGAGAAGCAGGGTTTTCTAGAGAGAAGACATGAGACAAACACTATGGTAACAACTGAGTTAATCTGGAGGTTGGTCTCTCTGAGTTGGTTTCAGGGGCAGGTGCTGTGACTGTGGGTCTTACGGCAGAAGGTCAGAAGCACTTGGAGTTTAATTGCCTGGAGCCTGGACTCTCATAGCAGCTGTGTCTGAGTTCCTTCTTAGGCATGCGCCACAACAGGTATACCCTTGGCTCAGTGAAGGGAATTCTCTCCGTGAGACCATTGTTACCTGCAGAGTGGTGATGAACAGAAAAAGTCCAGCTGTTTTTTTTTTAATAATAAGCCAGAAGAAACCTTTCAGGGGTCACAGTCAAGAATTTCATATGCAAGCCCTGGCTGGCGTAGCTCAGTGGATTGAGCGCGGGCTGGGAACCAAAGTGTCCCAGGTTCGATTCCCAGCCAGGGTACATTCCTGGGTTGCAGGCCATAACCCCCAGCAACCGCACATTGATGTTTCTCTCTCTCTCTCCCTCTCCCTCTCTCCCCTCTCTAAAAATAAATAAATAAAATCTTAAAAAAATAATTTCATATGCAAAAATCACAATAGGCAATATGATGATTGCCAACCCGAGGTCTGAGGAACTCACAGACAGGGTAAGAAAAATAAACACTAGAGAGAGACAGAGAGGGCA
Source organism: Phyllostomus hastatus (assembly GCF_019186645.2). Classification (NCBI taxonomy): domain Eukaryota; kingdom Metazoa; phylum Chordata; class Mammalia; order Chiroptera; family Phyllostomidae; genus Phyllostomus; species Phyllostomus hastatus. Next base: position 2,201,240 of record NW_025333841.1, on the reverse strand, counting down.
CTCTCCAAGGAGTAACCCTTGGCTACAAAGACACCCTCCCCTGGAATGACTTCCCAGTAGAATGAGTGAGAGCCAGAAGAGGAAGCACTGTTAGGCCAAGACAGAAAGCTCAATTACAAACAGACCAGTGGTGAATTTGCCATAAAGTCTACAGTGGACTTGATCATACCATTCCAAAGTGGTTTGGCTCTTCCTGACCATAACATGATGATGAGGTGTTTAGCATGGGTGGAAACAGGTGTGTGTGTGTGTGCGTGCATGTGTGTGTGTGTGAATTAGAGTTATGAGCACCTTCTCTGACCTCTTTGGGCCCCTTTCCACAAAATCTAAAATGAGTTCCTGATAACGTGTTTCTGTGAACTTGTGTTTTGGAAAACCTTTCAGAATAGAGAGAGGATTCTTACAACTCGCAGTTTGAAGTCCTGTCCAAATCAGACGCACCTTTAAAAAAAAAACCCAGAAACAAAAACAGTAAATGAAAAGAGAGTAACAGTGAGGACATCCCCAAACACAGCAATACATCTAGAAGGTCCTGGAAAATATTGATTCGTGCATTAATGCCAAGGCCCGACAGCAAGCCATGTTCTCCCATGGACAGCTCCTTGGGATCAAGCTCTGTCCCTGCTTGCAGGCGCTGAAGCCCATGAAGGAGCAATACCACATTGAAGAACACAGTGGTCACACCCTCTCGGTCACAGGTGGCAAACACAAGGTCCGCGGGCCAAATCCAGCCCTCTGCCTTGTTTTATCTGGCCCGACACCTTGTTTCTACCCGTTGGCAGTGCCGAGTGTCTTGCCCCTAGTTGAGGAGCAGTTACATGTATACAGTCCTAAAGTTACCTTCAGCCCTTTGAAGGCAACCGTGAGGCTGCTGTGGCCCCAGGTGAAAATGAGTTTGACACCCCTGCTCTAGGTCATAAGTCCTAGAGACAGTCCTTTTGGGACAGTCTTAGGCACACCATAAATGCCATCCTCAGGATGAGATGCTACAGCTAAGCTGTCAGTCGTTCTTGTTCAGCCTGGGAAGGCCCTTCTTTCACTTCTGTGAGCCTGAGACATCCAGCTAACAATCTTTTCCTTCATTTCCCCCCTCATCCTTATTCCTTTCTTTTTACCTTCCTCTGTTTCCAATCAATTCTTCCTTCTTTCTGTTCGTTTATGGACTCAGTCCAAAGGAAGGCACAGGTGACCAGGCTACACTGGAGAATTAGACCCAACCCGTGCCTGCGTCTGCTCACCACCAGAGGGCGACCCTGCTTTTCCAGAGTTTAGCACATAACCGCTTAGCAACCGAGGCCGGACTTGTGAAACGTCTGCTGTGCTGGTTTTCCACATATGCATCATTTGAGGGCCAGCTGGGCTCCCTGAGGATAAAGATGAATGAAGGATAAAGGAGATAGAGAGAGTGCACCCAAATTTCTCTTCTCACATTTTCCAGATCGCAGATTCCTGGACCTCTGCCACAGCCACTGCAGCAGCAACAGTCACAGCCAAAACAGCTGCAGTCACGGTTACAGATGGAGTTGGTGGCAAGGGGTGGACATGTTGAGTACTTGTGTGGCCTAAACATGATTGGGGTGTGTGGGAGTCATATAGAGGAGGGGATGAAGATTCCTGAATCCCACTTGAAGTGATGGTGGTGTAAACCAAAAATCCACTCCCTGAGACAGGTACCTTGTCTAAATTACACAGGCAGAACAGGGCCATACGCTGACATAACCCAGGAGACCCAGCCTATTTGACTCTCAGGAAGGTTTTTTTCTTTTCAAGATTTTATTTATTTTTATAGACAGAGCAGACGGGAAGAAGAAAGAGGAGAGAAACATGGATGTGTGGTTGCCTCTCGTCCAACCCCAGGCACGTGCCGTAACTGGGAATCAAACCGGCGACCCTTTGGTTCACAGGCCCGTGCTCAATCCACTGAGCTACACCAGCCAGGCCAGGAAGGTTCTGAAGGCAATTCTCCTTTCAGGTCCTCCTCCCCACTGTTATGCCCCAGCAGCCTCACTACCCCAGGCCACTTTTCCTTAGGACCTGGGACAGGCTGTGTAGGTCAGTGTTTTCCATGTCAGGCACACCAGTTGCCAGGTACCTCCCTCCTGGGATAGGGACACTGATGCTTCTCGAACAACTTCCCCAGGAGCTTTGTCATCTTTTCCAGGTGTTTTACTGATTCACTGTCTTTTTAAATATTAAACATTTTACTTTGAGATAATGGCAGATTCACTCACAGTTGCAGGAAGTAATTCAGAGACATCCCATGTTGCCCTCAACCAGTTTCCTCTTAATGGTTTCTTTTATTTAATGACTTTATTTCTTTATTTTCAGAGAAAGGGGTAGTGGGGGAGAGAGATGCGGAGAGAAACATCAGTGTGTAGTTGTCTCCTGCACGTCCCCTACCAGAGACCCACAACCCAGGCATGCACCCTAACTGGGAACCAAACCCGTAACCCTTTGGTTCACAGGCTGGCACCCAATCCACTGAGCCACACATATAGTACAATAAATATCACAAGGAGGAAATTAACATTGATGTGATCCACTCATGTGATTCAGATTTCCCCAGTTGTACACCTGTGTGCACGCCCATGTGTATATTTATAGTCCTATGAAATTTTATTACCTGTGTACGCTTGTGTATCCACCACCACAGAACAGTTCCAGCACCATAAGGATCCTTCCTCCTGACCTTTTATAACCACGCCCACCTTCCTCCCCTACCCACCACACCTCCTGTCACACCCTCACTCAGCCCCTAACCTCTGGCAACCTGGCAACTTTTGGCAATCTGTTCCAATTCTTTATACTTTTATCACCTCAAAATGTTATATAAATAGAACCATATCATATCATATCATATGATACCTTTTGGGACGGACTTTCTAAAATCAGCATAATCCCCCTGAAATGCATCCAGCTTCCTGCATATATCAATAATTTATCTTTCTTTATGCCTGAGTTGCATCCCCTGGTGTAGATGTGCCAGTTTTTTTAACTGTTCGCTCACTGGTGTATATATGGGTTGTTGCTAGGGCAGGGGTGTCAAACTCATTTTCACCGGAGGCCACGATCAGCCTTGTGGTTGTCTTCAAAGGGCAGAATGTAGAGCTCCTTGCTCCTAGTTAAGGAGTAGTTGCATTTATACAGTCCTTAAATTATTTCAGCCCTTTGAGGGCAACCATAAGGCTGATGTGGCCCCCGGTGAAAATGAGTTTGACACACCTGTTCTAGTGGTTAGCAATTAACAATAAAGCGGCTACGAACAGTCCCATACAGGTTTTTGTGTAACTTTCCGTTTCCATTTCTCTGGAAGAAATGCCCAATGGCACAATTAATTACTGGACTGTATGGCATTTGACCCATTCTTGACCCTAGTTTCAGGGACAGCCAGACTTCCTATCACAATATTGGCAAGCCATATGGTGCTCCTGTTTGTTGACCTGGTATTTGTGGACTTTAAAAGAGGGATGGGGAGAACTTGGTCTCCCATAATGTCGGCCATCAAATATCCAGATGCCTTTCCTGTTTTCAGTCACACATCTTCCCCAGGACAATGCTCTAAAAAAACAGGAAATCACAGCCTGTGTCTAACACCCGAAGTGCAGAGAAACCTATCTGCTTTGTGTACAATTGTTGCTAACTGTGTGCCTTTGTAGTTTAGCTCTTGACTAGGGGACAATTCATCCATTAAGTGTAACTTTTCTTTTTCTCCTGTATCCAATGGGGGGGGGGGGGAAGCCTCATTCCCCAGTCCCCGTCCTTGAGTAAATCCTTTCTTGCATATTATGCACTTCCAGTGGCTTCTTCCTAAAAATGGCCTGTCTTGGCTCATGCTGCAGACTTTCCTAAAATCTCTCAAAGGGTCACAAAAAAACAAACAAGCAGCATCCGGCCTCAGTGTGCCCCATACCTCCTGCTAAGCAGCCCTAAGGCTGGCACCAGCAGCAGCCGGCCGCGGCTGACAGCTTCGCCCTTCCCAGGCATCTGCACACCCCGCACAAGTGGCAGCCATCTGCACACCCCGCACAAGTGGCAGCCATCTGCAGATCGCTTTCTAGCTCAGGCCAGATGACACCAGGCCGGGCACATGCAATGGCTGACCTTGGCCTGCACCAGAGCCCCTCACAAGAGGCCTCCTTTGGCAACACACTGGTGGCAAGCTTCATACCACACCATGGTGCTACCTGAACACCTCCACAAATGACACACCCAAAGGGTAGACTTGGCAGGCACCAGAACCCTGATAAAGCGACTCCTGCTCCCTAGGGTCAGCCCCTGCACAACAGCTGCTCCACTGTAGTCACAGCCAGTCCTGGCGACCAATCAGCCTGAGGTTCAGTCCTTTCCACCATAGCAACAGCATTCCAGGTTCAACTATGACAGGAGGGCACACACAACTCACACTAGGGACACACCTGGAGCACCTGACTCACGTGACCAGGGAGGCTGCACCACTGGGCCCCAGAGGACACCCACTGCCTAAGACCACTCTACCAAGACCCAGAGATGTAGCAGCGCTACATAGGAACACAGGGAAGAGGCCAAAATGAGGAGACAAACAAACTCCAGAAAAAGAACTCAACAAAACGGAAACAAGCAATGTACCAGATGCAGGGTTCAAGACACTGGTTACAAGGACGCTCAAGGAACTTAGGGGAAGAGTAGATGATCTCGGTGAGAACTTCAGTGAAGAGACAGGAAACATAAAAATGGAGATAGGAAACATAAAAAAAAAAACACCAGTCAGAAATGAAAAATACACTGGAGGGGAAACAACAGTAGATTAGATAAAGCGCAGGGCTGAATCAGCAGTTTGGACAACAAAGTAGCAGATGACACCCAATCAGAACAGCAAAAAGAAAAACTAATCTTAAAAAAACGAGGATAGTTTAAGGAGCTTCTGGGACAATATCAAATATACCACAATTTGTTTCATAGGAGTATCAGAAAGAAAAGAGAGAGCAAGAAATTAAAAACCTATTTGAAGAAATAATGACGGAAAACTTCCTCAATAACCTGGTGAAGGAAATAGACATTCAAGTCCAAGAAACACAGAATCCCAAACAAGATGAACCCAAAGAGGTCCATGCCAAAACACGTCATATTTAAAATGCCAAAGGTTAAAGACAAAGAGAGAATCTTAAAAACAGCAAGAGGAAAGCAGTCAGTTACCTACAAGGGAACCCCCATATGACTGTCAGCTAGTTTCTCAACAGAAACTTTGCAGGCCAGAAGGGACTGGCACAAAATGTTTAAAATGCTGTCAAGGAAGGCCCTAAAACCAAGATTACTCTACCAGTAGAGCCAGTATTCTGAATCAAAGGAGTTCCCAGACAAGAAAAAGCTGAAGGAGTTAGTTCATCACCACCACACCAGTATTAGAACAATTACTAAAGGGTCTTCTTTAAGAAGGAGAGAAACAGGATGAAAATATATGAACACTAAAACAGCAATAATCGCCCTGGCTGGCATAGCTCAGTGGATTGAGCGCGGGCTGGGAACCAAAGTGTCCCAGGTTCGATTCCCAGCCAGGGTACATTCCTGGGTTGCAGGCCATGACCCCCAGCAACTGCACATTGATGTTTCTCTCTCTCTCTCTCTCCCTCCCTTTCCTCTCTAAAAAATAAATAAATAAAATATTTTTTAAAAAAACCAGCAATAATCACACACCTATCAACAATTACTTTAAATTTAAAAGGATTAAATACTTCTGTCAAAGACATAAGATGGTGCATGGATAAAAAACAAGACTCTTACACATGCTGCCTACAGGAGACCCACTTCAGATCGAAAGACACACACAGACTGAAAGTAGAGGGATAAAGAAAGATATTTTATGCGAACAGAAACAAAAAGCTGGGGCAGCAATACTTACATCAGACAAAACACACTGTAAAACAAAGGCTATAACAACAGACAAAGAAGGACCCAGCTATTCCATGTCTGGGTATCTATCTGAAGACACCCAAAACACTAAATTGAAAAGACATACATATCTATATGTTCGCTGCAACATTATTTGCAATAGCAAAGATATGAAAGCAACCAAAGTGTTCATTAATACGTAAATGAATAAACAAGAAGTGGCACATATAGACAATAGATTATTACTCAGCTATAAAAATAAAGAGCCCTGACTGGCATGGTTCAATTGGTTGAGCATCGTCACACAAAGCAAAAGGTCGCCGGTTCGATTCCCAGTCAGGGTACGTGCCTGGATTGCCGGCCAGGTCCCCAGTTGGGGCACGTGAGAGAGACAACTGATCGATGTTTCACACATTGATGTTTCTCTCCCTCTCTTTCTCCTTCCCTTCCCCTCTCTCTAAAAATAAGTAAGTAAAATCTTAAAAAACAACAACTAAATCTTGCCATTTGCAACAACATGTATGGGCCTAGAAGGTACTGTGTCAACTAAAATAAGTCAGGCAGAGAAAGACAAATACCATATGATTTCACATATATGTGGGACCTAAAGAACAAAATAACTGAACAAACAGAACACAAACAAACTCAGATACACAGAATATTTTGATGGCTGCTAGACAGCAGTGGGGTTGGGGAGCTGGGTGAAAAAGTGGAAGGGATTAGGAAGTACCAATTGGCTGTTACAAAAATCATGGGGATGTGGGCTATAGCACAGGGAATATAGTTAATCATGTTGTACGGCGTATGTGCGGTGTCAGGCCCGTGCTGGACTTGCCTTAGTGATCACTTCGTAAGTTATACGGATGACTGATGACTGTGTTGCACACCTGAAACTGATACAGTATGGTATGTTGTCTGTAACTAGAACATATAGCATATGTTTAAAGAAACTAGCATTAATCATTTTATATAAGACATGGCATAGAGATTATACACCTAAAAAAAACTGAAGTGTTAAATAATTTCTAATACCTTTTAAAAGTTAATCAGAGATGCAGACAGTCATAAGAACCAAAAGAAATTTATTTACAAAATGTCTTACTTAACCAGTGAAGAGAAGCAAGAAGAAAATACACTAAGAAACAATCAACTATGACCCCACTCATAGTTTTTTAAGCCAGTTCATACAAAAGAACAACCGGAGAAGCTCCTGACTACTAGGCTATAAAAAAATGTCCTTCTGCATGTCCTTCCACTGAACAGGGACACACATTTAACTGCAGGGATCTGCAAGGAGCATCGTGGTACATGTAGACTCAGCTGAGTCACAGTTTCTAGGGCACTACTCCCTCTCTACCTTACATAGGCGTTTCACCACTTTTGCTGATGCCTTCCTTGGCTTCTTTCTCTTGTTCTCCTCCGTTGTCGCTTTTCTCTGGTTCTCCTCCGCTGGCTCCTTCGTCCTCTTCTTTGTCCTGAACACTGGCGTAAACTGCTTTGTTATGGCCTTCCCGGTTCCGAGCAATTTCAATGGCCAAAAATTGTATCCTGGGGGCTGCAAGGTAAATAGAATTATTTATTGTCCTAGTGACAATTTCTCTAAACCATAGGTGGCGAACACAAGGCCTGCTGGCCGAATCCGGCCCTCCACTTTGTTTCTACCCGGTGGCAGCACCGAGCTCCCTGTCCCCTAGTTAGGGAGTAGTTACATTTACACAGTCCTAAAATTGCATTCGGCCCTTTGAAGGCAACCACGAGGCTGATGTGGCCCCCCGTGAAAATGAGTTTGACACCGCTGCTCTACACCTACTGGAAATCTAATGAATCTATGACTAAAAAGTATAGTCATAAGTTTCAGAGATGTGAAATGCTAATCCTATAAGGTGAATATACTTAACTATCTCATCTCACAGTTACTCAAGAATTAGTAACACGATCTTTAAAGATATAACAAATAAGATGACCCCCAAACTATCCATGTAAACCATTCATCAGTTAAACCAGATCCCTCCACTTCACCAATTCAAACATTTTTGGCCTTGGTACTCACTGGCTATTGCCCTCTAGTTTTTCATTCAGTCAACAAACATTTATTAAAGTGCCTACTCCGAGCCTTACTCACCTTACACTGAAACAATTCCCGGGGCAAGAAACTCACCAAAGATGGTGTTTTCTTCAGTGTAGCCTTGAGAACAATCCAGTCGCAGCAAAGTACCATAGTTAAAGTCTTCTATAACCCCATCAAACTTCAAACAGAATGGCCTCCACTTCTATAAAGGCAAAAAAGGTGCATTACGTGACTAATGCAGGAGGCTGGTGAAGTCGGGCCCACAGAGGGGCTTCCGCTCCCTCAGTAAGGAAAATGACCCCAGGGAGAGAGACTAGGTTTGAGCTGACTGCTCGTTTCATTAGCAACACGTTTCTGCACTACCCACTGTGTCTCTGGACTAGTATTTCCCAACATGAACAATATTTTTAGCTGACAAAATACTTAAATCCTTGACTGCAGAATCAAAATTTGATTTATTAAATGGAGTCTTTGTTTTGTGTTTAGTAATTGGCTAGCTCAGCCCCAAATGATCATTCATCCCCACTGAAGCACAAATGAGACAAAGAAAGCAAGGATTTGGCCCAAAATCACAAAGTTAAATTTTAAGAAAGAAGTCCATTCAGTAGAGGCAATTTTCTAAAGATCACTTGACACCCTGCTAAGAGTTAAAAGTTTACATTCTTTATAATCAAGAGGCTACTCTCAGGAAAATATTTTCCCAATTATAAAAGTTGTAGCCCTGGCCAGGTAACTCAGTTGGTTAGAGTGACGTCCCCATATGCCAAGGTTATGGGTTCGATTCCCAGTCAGGGTACATATAAGAAGCAACAAATGAATTAATAAATATGAGGAACAACAAATCCACGTTTCTTTTCCTTTTTCTTTCTTTATCTCTCTCTCCCCTCCCTCCCTTTCTCTAAAAATCAATAACAAAAAAATTGAAGAGTTTTAGTGCCCTGTAAAAATACAAGCTAATCAAATAAACAATGCAAAACACAAATATTTCAATGGTCTTTGGCATGGTCTGTGATAATGCCAGCTTAAATCCAGAGAATCCAAACACCTCCCTGTACCCTACTTATCAATCTTCCATCAAAGTGTTCTGGTTCAACTATGCACATAAACAAATTTATTCTTCCTCCCTTGAAAGTGCTGGGTCGTTAGGAACAAAATGTCCAGTCAAGAAGGTGGAAAAAAACCAGATTCAATGACCATTTAAAAAATCCAGCCTTGGCTGGTTTGGCTCAGTGGCTTAAGCGCTGGCCTGTGAACCAAACGGTCACTAGTTCAATTCCCAGCCGGGGCACATGTCTGGGTTGTGAGCGAAGTCCCCAGTGGGAGGCATGCGAGAGGCAACTACACACTGATTCTCTCCCTCTTTCTCCCTCCTTTACCCTCTCTCTAAAAATAAAATAAAGCATTTTAAAAATCCATAAACAAGAAAAAGTTACTTCATAACTTACTTATTAGTCAATGACAACTACATAAGTACACTGGTTTGTATAACTTCCTTAAAACAACCCCCCCAATATTAAATGTATAAAAGTGTATTCACCATTAATAACTGTTGGTCAGAAGCTAGGCAATATCTAAGAGAGACAATTTTTACCTCTTTAGCTGATACTGACTTGAGTTCTTCTGGGTCCAATACATCTACCCTGAGTTTCTCAAAATTTTGCCGAAATTCAGAATAGATTTGGTCATCCACTTTGGTGAGTTTCAGGAACTGCGGGTCAACTGATGAAATCAGCTGCCAGACAATAAAACAACATACATACGGTAGTGTCTAATTTACTGCACTTCTGTTCCCTCTTCCCCAGAAAACCCTTATGGTTCTCAGGGCAGAAGACTTCATTAAGAAGTACAGACAGCTTAGGTTCTGGATGAAATCATGACCTAGTTTTAATGCGTCATAATATACTACGGTCCATTTCACCAATTCAAACACTTTTGGCCTTGGTACTGACTGGCTATTGTCCTCTGCAGATTTTTCATTCAGTCCACAAACATTTATTAAAGTGCCTACTATGGGCCAGGCACCATTTTGACAGTTAGGAACTGAACTCTGGGCAAAGAAGATCAACTCCTATACACTGTCAAAACAAAATCCACTCACACCCCCCTGTTCTCTGAGGGTAAGATTTACAGTAATAAAATTTATCTCCAAAACACAATTATTTAAATTGCTTAGAACAGTGGTTAGCCGAGAATCATACAGTACATGGTTAATCCTGTTTAATAATGAAGACAGACAACTCACTTTGTAATAGACTTCAGCGTGCTGCATTGCTCTCATGGCCCATGCCATCTCAATATCAGGCTGTAAAGGAGTTAAGAATGCCAGATCAGAAATCTTCCAACCTGCTACTACAGAACAAATTAAGAAAGTCCTTGGTTATCAATTTAATGCTCAAGAGAGCTACCAAACTTAGTGTTACTGTCAAAGGATAAAAACTGGACTAATGTGTGTGGACAATAAAAAATTCTCTGTCCTTACGACAAACAACAAAAAGCTATCCACACAGTCTAACAAATAGAATGAATCACCGACTTTCTTTTCCTGGATGCTAGTGAAAGTGTAAGAAACTAAACAAAACAGTAGATTACTAACACTCTCAAGACTGAGTTAAATCATTGTATAACTGAAATAAACTCACATACACAATTGAATTATAGAAACAACAAAGTAAGATAATGGAAGTAAAATTACTCTCCACTTTTAAGAGGGTAGTATGTCATAATCATCATTTGTGTTTGTCCGATAGCCAGTTCCCCACCCTATAACATTTAAAGATGAAACAGTACCGTGAAGCAGGCTAGTTTATCAATATGCCTTACCAAGCACCCACCCCCTGTTCCAGTAGAACCTCTCACTCAAACTGGAGGAATCTATTTCACTGACTCCAGAACAAGCTATTTGCATTTTAACTCCAGGCCCTTTGTCTGACTGACAATTTTTGTCTGTTGCCCACCTACAATTAGCTGATCAGTTCCAGATCCACTATCTCAGTGAAGTCTTCCTCTACTGTCTCGGTCCTAGGGGTTTATTCTTCAGCTGAACTGCTTTGTCCCATATGTCCTGATCCACTCATGTAGCATACATCACATTATTTGAGTGTTACTACTGTTCTCATATCGCTGTGTCTTCAATCTCAAATACACCACGTGCTTTCTCCTTAAGAATCTAAACGAGACATAGCATAAGCCAGTGCAACTTTACTGCACAATGGAATCAAAGGAGACCTTTACAAACACGGATTTCGGTCTCTCGGCCTCAGATACTCCGATTTAACTGATACGCATTGCTCTCTGGACATCGGGATATTCAAATGCTTCACAGCGGATTTTAAAGTGCAGCAAAGTTCGAGAACTACTTCCACTGGCATTAGTTCTGCGTTTGTGGACCAAAAGGATTAGAATGAGCTGAAAGGCGTGGTTTCTGGAGAACGTGGACGGGGTCTACAGAGCACATCACGGGAGGCGGTTACATTACAGTTTCGCGGCAGGCCCCGCAGACATCCCAGACTAGCTAGGTGAATGGGAGCTGCGGGTGAGTCATACTCACATCGTTGCCATAAGACTCAGCCGGGAGAGAAAGAGCATGTGCCACTGACACCACTTCCCCGGACACCTGGATGGGAAAAGGAGGGGAGAGGGAGAGTTCAAGGCTAGACTAAGCTCGATTTCCCGATTCACCCGACCCCAGAGCTGCGTCTCACCGGCTCTTCATTTTCACTAGTTGCCTCCATGTTTCGGCGGCTAACACAGCGTGGCGCCACTCCCCGGAAGTGACTTTACGTGAGCTCTTTACGCAGTTGATTGGAAAGGGAAGGCCTGGCCAGAGTGGCTTTCATCGGCCTGAGCTCGCGCGCGCCCTCTCTCTCCTGGAGGAGGTAGTGCCTGGCCCCTTCTCACCCGCCCTGCGCAGACTCAAAAGTGCTGCGTTGTTGCTAGGCTGGGCTGCTAATGGCATCTGAGATGCTGAAATGCTCAGTAATGACAGGGATGATCATGGGGAAAAACCTGGGTTAAAATAATGCGGCCTTCGCGTCCCACTGCATCAAGTACAGGCAGAGAATCGAATTCACACTCTCGGTTTGTGAATGCGGGCTCACACACACACTAGCGCACAGCTGGATAAAGAGTGTAGTAATTTATGATTTGGGGGGAGTTAGACGGACTTTGTGTGGTGAATATTAAAGAGTTAAGACTTTACCCTGAAAGCAGAGGTAAGTTACTGGAGACCTTTAAGTAGACTAATTCACAATCAAAGTTAAGTTTTAAGAATATCACTAAAACACAATGTGCAGGACAAAATTGAGGAAGGCAAAACTGGAGGCAGAAAGACACTTGAAGGCACTGGATAATAAAAACCTAAGCCAACGCCCTGGCAGTTGAGATGGATTTTGAGAATTAACAAGGGAAAGGGAATCAATAGGACTTTTTGACTCATCGGATACGGAGTATAATGAAGAGTTAGGATTCCAGTATTACTCCCAGGTTGCAGAATAGGATTCAGGGATGAATGCCATAGAGGTAGAAAACTAAAAAGGAGGGATGATGAGTTCAGTTTGAGGAGGTAAGTTTGAAGAGTCTGTGGGACATTGAGATAGAGTTGACTAGTTAGAGGGAGATCTCATCAGAAATATCAATGTCACAGCTGATTCTTTGGGTTTAATTGAGCTGCCCCAAGGAAACTGCAGAACTCTAAAGACACAAAGAGCCAGAGGCCAAGGAGGGAATTATTTATGAAGAATAAAAGACAGCAAAAAATAGTTGTCGGTGAGACATCAGCAAAGAACCAAGGGAGAGTCTCACAGAAGCCAGAAGATGAGAGAACCTCTAGGAAGCAGGGGTGAACAGTGTCGAATAGGCGTGGGTTGAGCACACTAAACCCAGAAATACTGACAGGTTACTGACAACTTTAGCAAGAGCAGTTTTGGTGGAACGATGAGGGCACAGTGGGTTGAGAAGGAAGTGAGTGTTAAAGGACAGATGACAATGACCATAGAATGTTCTTAGCAAATAGAGACATGAAATCCAGATACTTTTAGAAAGTGTGGTAAAATACATATAACATAAAAATTTACCATCTTAACCATTTTAAGTGTCGTAGGTTAAGTGGAAGCAGTCTGGCTTCCTCACCCAGGTGTCTGGGTAACTAAGGGGCAGTGTTCCCATAGCCTTGGAGGGGATAACCAGTGTTCTCATAGCCTTGAGACTGGGTCCAGCAAACTGTTCCCATAACATGAAGTGAACTCACATATGCAGAATTATGTTATGTTACATAATGTGTTGGCAGTTTTCCAGCTTTGTTCCCCTCCAGTACTTAAACAGGTAGGGGACTCCCTGCTGCGGGGGGATGATGATGAGAGACACACAAGGGGACAGGTACCACAATGGGTGCCATACTGGGGAGCAAGGGCCATGACATGAGACATACAGATAGACACGCAGCTTGCAGCGTGTGTGGCTTGTCCTCCATGAAAGCATGCCAGACATCCCAATGGCTCCGTGAATATTTTTCCATCTGCACGAATACCATGAACCTGCCTGGCCTTGAAGGATGGCAACATAATTGGCATAGCTGTCAGGATTGGTCACAGAACACCATGGAGCTGGCACCCCTAGAGGGGAGCTTGTAGTGGCTGATCACGTGCAGGTAGTATTTGGTGGCCAGGCTCCTGGCAGCTTGGCCTCCCACCCCATGACTGGCCCTCTGTCAGTGGCACAGCCGGCACAGTGGAGAAAGCCCTATGGGTGGTGGGGAAGACCCTAGAGAAGCTCAGCGCCCTGCAGCCATGGGGGCCGTGGGCTGGGTGTTTCTTTCAGCTTTGCGAGCTGAGATGGAGACTATGCTTTCAGACAAAGTGGAGTTCCAAGAGCCCAGAGAGGAAGCAGGAAGCGGAAGCCCTGAAGGCTGAAGAAGAGGAGACTGCACTTCCGGATGCTGCAAAGTTACCTGAATACCAGGCAGAAAAAAAAAAAAAAAGCCTTGAAGGCTTGAGTCTGCGCCTTGGTAAAATGCCTCTGAGTGGCTGAGCTGCTGCAGTCCCCCTACCCTCTCATAGTATGAGATTCAGGGGAAAAGGGGTGGGGCTGAGTTCCCTGAGGGCAGCAGCCTATAGCCCCTGGGGGAAGTTTGGGTCTGGGAATGCCCTTCCCTCCCCTGCCCCACACAGACGTGGAACACAGTTGCTGAGACTGACTGGCCAGGGCCTGGCGGGGCTGGGTGCTCTGGCAGCAGCACCACCAGCACCCGGAAAGCTCTGCTCCCAGCATGCAGATCAGAAGAGGCGGGGGCCCCCACAGGCGAGCAGTGTGGGCTGCTATGCCTGTGGGTCAAGGCCGAGTGCTAGGAGCTGAGCTTTGCAGCAGTGTTCCAGGAGGAGGGGCGGCCGTGGGAGCTGTTAGAGCTGGCGGTGTGACCTGGGAGGCTGTGAGAAAGCAGGCCGGACCTGGCACGAGATAGGGAAGCAAGTGCTGGCACCCAGAAAGCTCACTGATGGGGAGCAGGCCAGAGAGCCCTGCTGGTGGTGGTGGCAGGCAAGCTCAGAGCCTGTCAGAGAGGCCCTGGAAGATGGCTGTGGCGCCGCGAGCCACAGAGACAGCAGTCACCAGATTCACAGAAACAGTGGCCCAGTGACCCGAGGGATGCAGTGGTGGCACCAGCACCTGGCACCCACCCGGGCAGCGTGTGGTGCTGCACAAGTGCAGCTCCTGGTGCCCGCACACCTGCGTCCAGTACAGGTCTAAATTATCTGTCCAAACCCCGGGGGTGTGACTCAAAGAGGCCCATCCCGTGTGTCTAAAGGGCCATTTGGCTGTGCCAGTCTCCCAAGAAGAGGGAGAAAATATCCTGTTAGACGCTGTGAGCTGAATGTACATGTGATACAGGAAGGCTTTGAATGGGTTTTGTGGCAGCGACTGGAATGGCTTGGGTCTCTGGTCCCAACTCTGCGCGGGAGCAGAGGTACAGTACTCCTTAACAGAAAAGCAGTTGGCTGCTGTACATGCTGCCCTGTTGGCCACAGAGGCCATAACAGGAACTTCCCCATGACAGTTAGGACCACCTATCCCATTGCAGGGTGGGTCCAGGACTGGATGACCAAGCCTCATCATGGGACTGCTCAGATGCCCACATTAGCTAAGTGGGGGGCTTATCTGCAATAAAGGAGTACTCTGTCTACTAGCCCTTTGAGAGCTGAGCTACAGGAAAGGGTAGGTCCAGTTATTTATGTAGATGAGAAATCTACTGCTCCTGTCCCTATAGAGGAGGTAGAAACTAGCCCCTTCCATGAGGGGCAGCCACCCATTCCCTCAGATGCATGGCACACTAATGGGCCCAGCAGAGATCAGCCTGCTGTGTGGACTGCTGTAGCAGTTCAACCAGAGACAAAGACAGTCTGGTTTGACACAGGTATGGGGCAGAGCAGCCAATGGGCTGAACTCGGCGCCATTTTGATTGTGGCGCTCAGTGAAGCCCCGCCCCTGACTATTTGCACAGAGTAGGGCGCAGACCTGGGGCTGACATTATGGATGTCTACATGGCATACGAATAAAAGGATGGTCATGCAGAGACCAGTGTGAGGACAGGCTTTGTGGCAAGACTTATGGGAATTAGGCTACCACAAAGAAAGCACTGTATATCATGTTACTGGACATGCCCCTCTTGCCTTCCCTGGGAATGATGAGGCTGATATTCTAACCACGGTGTGATGGCTAGAAATGGTACCTGCCAGTCCCTCAGGAAGGGAAGTAGCCCAGTGACTACACTGTTGCCTCTTACACTCTGGGCAAAAGACCATGTGGTCCACCATCAAAACTTTAGGGTTACCTGTTACATTGGCAGAGGCACAAGAAGCTTGTGAGGCCTGTGTTGTCTGCTCTCAAGAGCATCCTGGAAGGCCTGTGGGGAACTTCTGGACAGGTAGTAAGGGGACGGGTACTGCTGACCCAGTGGCAGGTGGATGTAATTGGGCCCCTACCTAGTTCAAAAGGATGTAAGCATGCTATTACAGGTGTGGACATGACCACAGGACTTTTAGCTGTTTATCCCACACAGCGCCCAGATCAGAAAGCAGTGATTGCTGCGCGTGAGTGGTTGTGTGCTGCTTATGGGCGACCCCTAATCATTGAGGTGATGAGGGGACACATTTTACTGGGGCCTTGGTAACAACCGTGGGCTCAAGACTTGCAGAGTGGCTGGAAATTCCCTGTGGCCTATCATCTCCAAGCTGCTGGAATGACTGAAAGGTACAATGGTCTCTTAAAGCAGGGCCTGCAAGCTGCAGCTGCCACCGCTACACTGCGGGGTTGGATGAAACACTTATGGACTGTCCTCCAGACTCTAAATGAGAGGAGTCAGAGGGGGTGCCCAGCTCCAGTAGAAGCACTGCTCCACCGGGCTGCTGCTCCTATTCAGCTGCAAGTACAGACTGAGGATGCCTTGCTGAAACCAGGCATGGGAAAACAGGGGAATATCCTCCTGCCTGCTCCAGAGGGCCTGGAGGGAGGGCAAACAGCCTCCTGGACGTGGCCTTGGGATATCAAAACCCCCACATGCATTGGGTGGCCCTTGTTGCCCCTTGGAGCTAATGAGGGGAGAGAAATTTACAAATAGTGCCCTGGGTGATTGGGACATGGCCCCCAGTCTTAAAGGTGACATATCCAGGGCCAGCAGACCATGGAATGCTTCTTTGTGGCACCTTTGTGATTTCCCTATGGCCCATTACACATTCTCCCGTTATTGCAAATAGATGCTGAGCCCCCAGTTGAGGCATGAAAGGTCTGGTATTCACACCCAGGAAGACCCCCTATGCCAGCCATTGTCTTATCAGCTGACCAGAAGCTGGCTTGTATATTGCCTGTGGGTTGTGACTTGCCTTTGCCGGTGCCCATAACTTCTCTGTCTTTTCGCCCTTAGAGTGCAAGGTAATACCACAGTGGGCTGAGTTCATACCTATGCCTTAGTGGCTGACCAATCAGCATGCTGGATCTGCACTGAACTCCCCCTGAGCAGGTTGGCCAGCCTCCCATGGCGCATCTCTCCAGCTTCTGTCTCAAACTGGACTTGGCTTCAGAACCAGTGGAACAGTGAACATCCCTGTGGAATGCTACCTGAACTGACATCTATGCTGGGGCAAAGCAGCAGTATGACCTGCCCAGGGCATTAAGTGGCTACTCTGTATGGGATGGCTTGGGGTGACTCACAGCTGAGGCTGTGGAGCTGGCTGGATCAGCTCCCCTTTGCACTAAGAACCCCAAAGGACAAGCCCAGGTGGGCTTGACTCGGACAGGTCTGTATCAGACCCATATTCCTGGACATTGCTGGGTGGTGAGGAATGGTGTGTGGGCTGCACTTCCCACTGGGACCCTCTGGGTGGATGGCCCACATGACTGGCCTTACTTGTATGGAAATTGGACTGGCCATTGTACCTAGGGGTGGCCTGATTACCTGTGTTTTGTCTGCATGTTGTTGAAGCTCGTACTGCTGCTGTGGCAGCACTTGTGTTTTGCTTGCTTGTTGCTGCAGTGAGTATAGCCTGTACTGCTGTTGTGGATTATGGAGGCAGGCTCTGCCCTCCTCACCAAAGGACCTTTGCGGAAGACATGCTTGCATAGATTGTAAGGTGAGGAACCCAGAAGGGGTAGATTGTAGGGTAAGTGGAGGCAGTCTGGCTTCCTCACCCAGATGTCTGGGTAGCTGAGGGAAGCAGTGTTCCCACGGCCTTGGAGGAGCCTAATAACCAATGTTCCCATAGCCTTGGAGGGGCCTGATAACCAGTGTTCTCACGGCCTTGACACTGGGTCTGATAAACTGTTCCCATAACAAAGTGAGCTCGCATGTGCAGAATTATGTTATGTTACTTAATGTGTTGGCAGTTTTCCGGCTTTGTTCCCCTCTAGTACTTAAACAGGTAGGGACTCCCTGCTGGGGGTGGTGATGATGAGAGACATGCATCATCAAGGGGACAGGTGCCACAATGAGTGCCACGCTTAAGTTGCTGGGGAGCAAGGACCATGACATGAGACGTGCAGATAGACATGCAGCTTGCAGCGTGTGTGGCTTGCCCACCCATGAATAAAGGCATGCCAGACATCCCAAGGACTATTTTTCTGTCCTTGAATCCATGAATATTTTTCTGTCTGGATGAATGCCATGAATCTGCCTGGCCTTGAAGGGTTGCAACACAAGTATACAGTTCAATGGTGTTAAGTTCCTCCACATTGCTGTGCAACAGACCTCCAGAACTTTTTTGTCTTGAAAACTGAAGTTGTATACCCATTAAACAATTCCACATTTTTCCCTTTCCTTTGCCCCTGGAAACCTCCATACTACTTTCTTTTCCTATGAATGTGATTACTTTGGATACCTCCTATAAGTGGTATTTGTCTTTTTGCAACTGGCTTATTTCACTTACTATGAGGTCCTCAAGGTTCATCCATGGTGTTGTCATATGACGGTATTTCCTTTCTTTTTTCTTTTAAGATTTTATGTATTTATTTTTACAGAGAGGTGAGATCAGTTTCTTCTCACACACCCTCAACTGGGGACCTGGCCCACAACACAGGCATGTGCCCTGACTGGGAACTGAACCAGCAGCGTTTTGGTTCTCAGTCCAGTGCTCAGTCCACTGAGCCACACCAACTAGAGCTTCCTTTCTTTTTCTATGGATATACCACATTTTGCTTATCCATTCATTTGTCAATGAACATTTGGGTTGCTTCCACCTTTTGGCAGTTTTGAACATGGGTATGTAAGTATCACTTCGAGATCCTGCTTTCAATTCTTTTGGATTTATATCCAAAACTGGGATTGCTGAATCACATGGTAATTAAGTTTTTTTTTAATTTTTGAAGAAACTCAGGGACTTTTTAAATTCCTATTTTAAGTTTAGAGCAACTTAAGTGTACTGGGGAGTTGACCTTATACAAAAGATTGCCCTGGGGGCGAGCAAGGTATATATCCTGAAAAATTGATTGAAGAGAGGCAGAAAAAACAAACAAACAAACAAAAAAACAAAACAGGAAATTGAGGTGTTCCCTCCAGACGCTTTCCGTTTTCTCTATGAAGCACAAGAAGGCAGCTAAGAGTAAGAGGGGATGTGCGAGTTTTGTCTCAACAAGTGTTGTATAGCAGCTGGGAGAAGAGGGTGAACCAAGGAGAGAAAGGGGTGTTTTCAGGGAACAGCTAAAAGTACAGGACACGATTGTTCAAGGGTAGCAGTGCATATGTAACTCAGAAGTCCGAATGTAAGGAGGATTATGCACATAGATGTTGACTGTTAGTGAATGTGAAGGTCTGACCAGGGGTCAACAGGCAACTACAACATTGAGCTATGCTCAATGTAATGGCCAGATTAGCGCATGACAAGTGAATATGAATAGAATTCCAAGAAACCCAACTGGCCTTTACTCAAGGAAGTGCTTAAGTAATTTGCTCTATCTAATATTTTGAGCAGATTCATCACCTTTAACTTTTTTAAAAAACTATTAAGATATATAGAATATGCGTGGTTTGTTTGTTAAGGCTATTTAATTGCTTTAAACAAATAAGGTAACTTGTTGCTACTGAAATACTCACAGCTGTAAATACTTGCAGAGACCAGGAATTGGGTCCTTACAAGACTGGAAAAAGCCAAGGGCTTCTGCACCACAAAACAGCTGGAGATAAAACTGTCATCCAGAGCCTTTCCCCAAACCAGCCCAGGCAGAGGTATTACAAAGAGTATTGGCCTTCACAGCCACACCTACTGTTTCAGATGCACTCCAAGTAGCTGGCTATGAGAATAACGCATGGAGGAGTGGGACAGGAACAAAAGGCAATACATAAAGGATGTGAATTAGCTGGTGGACTTTAAGAACTATATCAAAGAAAGACTCTTGGGTCTGGGGTAAGGAAATTGAAGATGGAAGTCCACTGGGATTATTCCGTGTTTTTCTGGAAGGGCACCACTGAGTTGACCTTCAGCTTCCTTCTAAAGCAGGTACTGTGGACATACCATGGTGGGGCCAAAGGCATCTTCAGTCTTGACAAAGGTCTTAAGGTGTCTATAATGCCAGGGATAACGGGGGTGTGGAGAAGATAAAAGGTGTAATTGCTGGAGCTAGGGTGTCACTGAGTGGAGAAAGTCATCTTGCATGGAAGGAATTCACCTTACATTATTGAATGTAAGTTTGTCCATGGCAAGGCAGTTGGGTGAGCGCTGCTATTTTGCAGGTGGGGAAGCCATGTGGATACACCCAAAAAATGTGGATCATAGGGTCTTGGTGGCCGTCAGACTATATGATGAAGGCAAACTTGAAGGACCTTGAAACTGCTCTTTAAAAGCTGGGAGGAAAAATAGGCCTATTGTCAGAAACCCGGGAAATGGTCTACCATGAAAATATAAAATCTGGATAATAAAAGTGTTGGCTGTGATGTATGTGGGTCATCACAACTACAGGGGTTGACTTGTGTCACCTCATAAGGCTGTTTCACATAAAGACAGGATATTAGAGATGATCTCAAGTGATGGTATCTACAGGTGTGTTCTGTGGTCAGGAGGGAGAAAAACAGTGACATTCAAATGCCTTCCAAGATTGGAGCTTATCCCAGAAACCTCACAATAACATAGCTTTAAAATACATGATGTTAAAATGGAAAGGATTGCCAGCAGAAATGGGCAAATCTATGAAAATGGCGAGATATTTCAACATGTCTCTCAGCATTTGACGGCTCAAACAGCCAGCAACATAATACAAATTTAGAAGTTTTAAACAACATGTGAAAGTGACGTAATAGATAAATCTTGAACTCTGGACCCAAATATTACGTAATACATATTATTGTCAGGCATCCATGCAACATGTATAATAAATATAACCTGTGCCAATGTAATATTGAAAATAAAAAAACAGTCCAACTCATGCAGACAAGCTAGAAGCCATATTAGCATGGAGCAAGATGTCTTGGGGCAATGAGGTCACTGAGATATTAAACATGAATTGAGTAGCAAAATAAGCAGATAGTGTTCAGGGATGTGATTTTTAGCGACTGTTTGGCTATTGGATGATAGATAGGAAGGCACACTTGGTTGGCCTTGAAACATGCGACCAAAATTTGAGAGAAAAAAATAAAGTTGGTGCTATAGTCAGCACGCATGTGAGAGAGTATTCCATGAAAGCAAAATACCTGATTTACAAAATGTAACAGGTAAAAAGAGGTGACTTGTGTCCTCTCACTGGAGCTGTTGGTGAGCACATACCAGGACTTGTTGTAGACAAGTGATATTGTCTACAGGGCATGTTTGTGGTCAGGAAGAAGTCCAACAGTCCCTTAGGACGCCATCCTGGCTAGCCTCACAGTTGTCATAGGAACTGACAATGTACGGCGTCGTTTTTGACACAGGGACTTACAAATACCCCAAAATCTTGCTCTGTCTTGTGGTGCAGTGGCCAGCAGGGGATGACATCATGAAACTGATGCCACCAATACCTCTCCCTTACTGAAAGGAACAGCCATTTACTACTGTCCATAGCTTTCTCTCAGCCTTGTGCCATGTGCGTGATGCCACCTCCATCCAGGTTTTGTGTCCCCAGGTTGCTGTGTTAACAATGATCTTACCTGCCAGGCGGGTCATGCACTCTAGCTACAGCTTTTTTGTAGTTGATGAACAAATTTGCTTCTCAAGTAGGAAAACTCAAGAGACACCATTTAATATCCATAATAGCAGATAGTGATAAACTTACACCTTGAATTCAAGTCTTAACTCCTTCTTCTTTGTATAGGTGTGCTCGCTCGCTCTCTCTCCCTCTCCTCCCCTTTTCTTCCTTCTTTCTTGTAACCACAGAGCAATTTTTATAGAAACATGAAACATCTTCTAATGCTATTAACACCTAATAATTCAAGCCCCATCCCTACATTTTCTCAGCTAGAAATGTGGAAAAGTGCCAGAGTTGAGCTTTTTTTCTAACTGATCAAATAATATGTTCAGGTGGACAGGGTAGGGGAGAGTAATGGGAAAAGGAGGACAACTGTAAACTAACAACAATAAAAAGTTTTTAAAAACTTAATAAGAAATAGAAATTTAGAAAATGTATAAGAAACTGTAGTAATTTTCTATTTGTTTCTTATCCAGTTGTCTGTAGAAACCAGAATGACCACATGACAAAACGCAGGGTTGCACTTGTACTTTCTTCCTTCTGTCTTTTTTATTTTTTTAAGATTTTATTTATTTATTTATTTTTTAGAGAGAAGGGAAGGGAAGGAAAAAGAGAGGGAGAGAAACATCAATGTGTGGTTGCCTCTCACACACCCCCCAGTGGGGACCTGGCCCACAACCCAGGCATGTGTCCTCACTGGGAATCGAACTGGCAACTCTTTGCCTCACAGGCTGGTGGTAAATCCACTGAGCTACACCAGCCAGGGCTCTGTCTTTTTTTATTGTGGTACCTTGTGGTTGAGAATTGTTTTAAACAGATAAGAGTTCAAATGTATACTGCATTTTAGTAAAACAGGGAAAAACAAAAAAAAATTTGTTCATTGAGGACTTGGATCAATTCTTCACTCAGAATTGTCCCTCTGAAGCCTTGCCCGCAGCCGTATTTTAGTTCCCCTTTGCCATTCCATTGCATTCCATTCCATTCTTGGGTGGAGATATGACATCATATGTTAGGATGTGCCTTCAAGCCTGTACCCTTACTAAGCCTGGTGATAACCTTGGTGACCACTGCATGCTGCTTGGAGCTGCTGAGTACATTGATGCAGAGCTCACCAGGAGTTCTGAAGCAGCCACAGAAGAGGCAGGGATGAGACTGGCAACGACTCTGTTCTGCTGGCCTGGTGCTCACCCCTGGTTTGATTCTGGCACTTGTACAAAAGATTTCAAGGCTCTGGACCCAGCTGTCACTAGTAGAGTTCTCTGGGAGTGGCTCCTGTGGTTTTCGGTGACACCAGGGCGTCCTATGTTCTGACCACAGCTACCTGTTGCACCGAGTGATTACCATGAGAGGGAGCTGTTTGCGCTGTGCTGGGTGACTTGCACAGCGTCAACACTTTCAGGGAAACAACTCTTCCAGTTTTTACCCTCAGCCCCTCAGTAAATTTACCATATTTCACAATGTATAATGCGCACTTTTTTTTTGCCCCAATTTTTGAGGGAAAAATAAGGATGTGCATTATACATGGGTAGTACCTGAAATACCTTGTACCTGTTCTTGTGGTTTGTAATTATTTGTTACATAAAATTTCCTGTACCATAATATGTTAAAAAAGAAATGTGAAAATTCCTTTATAATACAAAAAATAGGCATCTAAATATAAATAAATAAATAATGGAATTAAAAAATTAAAGTGAAAGATTTTTTTTTCTTGAAAGTTTGGGCCAAAAACACGGGTGTGCATCATACATGGCAAAATATGGGTCTATTCTGTCAAATGGGAGCTAGGCTGGGAGGTAAGCCCAAATATGGGATATAGTTCTATCCTCAGAATCACCACTTCCTTCCCACAGCTGTGGCGCTGTTCGTGGGCCAAGATGGGCTTCCTGGCTCGCTCTTCCATAGGATGTCATTTCCTGGTATCCATTTCAGTCCCTCAGTCAAACAGTCCTCGGAGACAAAAGAAATAGTATCTCACTGTGGCTACAAATTTTCATTGCCTAGTTTTGAGGTTAAGCATGTTTTCCATGAGGGGTGGGGCTTGTGGGAGGGGTCAGGAGGATGCCCGCATTCTGCAGGTCACCACCCATGCCAGCAACATCTGGAATGCAATGAGGGTTACCATTTCATCTCGCGGCAGGAGGATACCTCGAAGTTACTTTCATAGAAAAGAGACTACTGGGAAGTACATTCAGTACTGAGACTGATGATACACTGATTGTGGAACTATGGTGAATTTTTTAATTCATTCTGGTAACTTTCCCCTACTTCCAAATATTCTTCAGCAAGTATGTGAAGTCCATGTAGTTCGTTAAATACAAGAACAAGATCTGAAATGTAAAAAGCAGGCACTGCTGGTCAGAGAAGATGAAGTGAACTGGCTCCAGAGGGGCTGCCTGAGGCCATTCCCTGAGGTAATAAGAAGCAATAGAGAGAAACCTCCTCGGTCTTCATCCTGAAGCACCAGGTAATAATTCAAGACCCTCAAACTGTTTGTGCCCCATGGGCTTCCTTGTTCACCTTCAAACAGGAAATCCTGTACCATGAGAATCAGGGGCCTGGATTTCCAAGGATTCACTCATTACAATGTTTTGACCTGACTAGGGCATTTTTCCAGCTGGTTCTGGAGATCAGTCCTCTAGGTAGGATCCTTCTAGGTGGGGAAAACTAGGAGATGTCACAGTGTTGCTGAAAGTCTATCCTCTCTTTACTTCATATTCTACTTCCTCATTCTGGATTAGGAGTAAAGGCTGTAAGAGATGATGCAACTAGGAAGGGGAGAGTCATACCGGATAGGCTGGAGGAGGGAGCCTTGGAATTTTGGTGAATTCATATAGACAGAGAAAGCCAGAAGTGGACGCTCACAAGAATGATGATTGTTCTTTTCTAGAAAGGTCCCAGTAAGCAGGCTCATGGCTTCTTTTGCTGGCAGACAATATGGATGTGCTAGGATGGAAGGTAGTTGTCTTCACCAACCTAATGGTCTCAGTGGTGCCTGGTGATTGTATTTCTTTGCGGAAGGTGAGCAGTAGAACAAGAATTTAGCATTGACCCCATGGGTACGCCAGCGATGCTACTGGTGTTTGTTCAAATGTTGGCTTGCACAAGGTGATGCTGATGCTGTTGTTCTGGGGAGCACACTTCCAGAAAAAACTGGACTACAGACAAAGCTGGGCTGAAACCATGACTTCAATTAGTTTCCTCATACACAGAAATTGGAGTAGAGTACTGGTGTTCCGTGTTACTGTCAAGATTGAGTGAGGAAATATGGAGAAGGCCCTTGACATGGGGCCTGACACATGGGAAACCCCAAATGGAGGCAGGTGGTCATTATTATTACTATCACTGATCAAACATACCATGGCTGACACTTCCTCCACCTCTAACCTCCCTTTCCCCCGTCTCTACAGGGAATTCTATACCCCAAATAATGTAGCTAAATTATATGCAGAGTTTGGATAATCCTAAATCTCACTATTCAGAAAACAGAGAATGAATCCTGTCACAGACTATATTGGGAGGATAGATAAGTGCTGATCATAGAAAGTGTTACAGAGCAACAAGGGGGGCCTGGGACAATATACGGTTACCCGAAAGGAACCCCCCAGGTTCGTTATGTCCGCCGCCAGAGGAAAGACGTCTCTCAATG
This sequence comes from Phyllostomus hastatus, assembly GCF_019186645.2. Classification (NCBI taxonomy): domain Eukaryota; kingdom Metazoa; phylum Chordata; class Mammalia; order Chiroptera; family Phyllostomidae; genus Phyllostomus; species Phyllostomus hastatus. The sequence goes on along the minus strand of NW_025333841.1, from coordinate 2,176,032 downwards.
CCAGAGATTCATGAAAAGGAAAAGAAATGTTTATTTAATGCTATACAGACTTAAAGGAGTGATCTAATGTCTTCATCAAAATCCCCAAGTCCCTTAAAACACCCACAAACACACACAGTCCTTCCTTCCCCTCTTTGCCCAGTCTGGAGTACCATATCGCAGGAAAAGAAATAGAAGTCCGTGGCTCAGGCACCCAGTTCTTCCCAGTAATCCGTCTCGGCTGGTAGGCCTCCCTCAGTTCACAGCTGAGGGTGCTGGGATCTCTGCTAAAGCCGGGTGGTTGTTCCCCCTTCTAAAGCTGTAGGGGTCCCCACTCTGACAAAGCCACGTGGTTCTTCCCCCAATGGCTGCCAGGTCTCGGTTTAAATCCCCGCGCCAATCTTCCTCTGCAGTCCCATTTCCGACTCCTCCCACAATCGGCTACACCTGCCAGCACTCATCTCCTTCCAGCTGTACTGGGCTGCCATCATGAGTCTGGGCAGGTGTGGCCCCACGTCATGGAGCCAATCTTCTCCAAGCTCCCACGCAGGCACCGTAACTCGGGGGACCTGTCCCCCAGTTATGTCTTGGTGGGAAGTTACTTCCATTCCCCTGGCTCAGAGCATGGCCACAGCTGTTTAACATATCTATGCAGCCAGTTAAAGGTCATAGAAATGTTAAATGACCACCCCAGAGGTTAGCTGCAAAGCTGTTGCTATGCAAAACAGCTCTCAATGGCCCTGCTCCATGTGTCCCTTCCCCCAGCTCACACCTGTGGGGGAAGGGGTGAGGACATCCTAATATTTCCTGCACACCCTGAGTTCTGGGCCCCATTCCAAATCCCTGTTTGGGCCCCCCTTCTTGGCTGCACCCTGTTACAAAAGAATTGAAGATCATTGTCTGCTGCAACCCACCATGCAACACAACAGGACAGAGGCTTGCCACTTCTCTACCTACAACAGCTGGTGTCTTCCATATTCCCACTCCAGACAAATGGGTAGATGCCCAATAACAGGGCATCAGGGACTCCTTTCAGGACCTTTCTTACACTATGGTGACCAGACTCACTCTCTCCTCCCCCCACCCCCAACTACTAGAGCCATTCACTTTCCTTTGTCTATTTACTGTTCTTTTGTCTCAGAGTCCATTTTCTCAGGTCAAGGCCTCAAGATATTACTTTGCACAGTCAAACCCTGGATCTCGTTGTGGCCATTGTTTCTGAAGGCCTATTTTTGTCATTTCCCTTCACTGTGCACCTCACACCTACGAAAGGAAAACCACAGCTAATGATGTGTCTACAGCTTTTCAGCTCCCCTCCTTCCTCCAGACCCAGGATAACTGAGAGGATTCTATTGCTGTCTACCACAGAGTACTCATTCATTCAATCATTCATTCATTCATTCATTCTGTTTGGAATGCTGCTGTCAACATGATTTCACCTTCATGCTGAACCCAAAGGTTCTTTAAACTATCACAATTGTGGTCACTTATGCCAAGTCTATAAAGTCTCCAAAATTATGTAGGGCCTACTATACTGTTAGCCTTAAAAAGAAAAAGCAACTGACATTTTTAAAGGTAATTTTTAAAAATATTTTATTTTTTTATTTTTAGAAAGGAGAAGGGAAGGAGAAAGGGAGAGAAACATCAATATGTGGTTGCCCCTTGCACGCCCCCTACTGGGATCTGGCTCACAACCCAGGCATGTGCCCTAGACTGGGAATTGAACTGGTGACCCTTTGGTTCACAGGCTGGTGCTCAATCCACTCACTGAGCCACACCAGCCAGGGCTCAACTGACATGTATTTGAGGTTAAAAAATAGGTATTCAGGAAGCAATGATTCAGAAAGAAACTCAAATAGTGTTCCATTTACAGTTTGAAGGTAAGGGAATTTTATGAGAAAGGAAGGGAAATAATTACATGAATAGAAGAAACATATTTCTATTACTGCTAATAAGCTAAGCTATTAGCTAAGCTATAAGCTAAGCTATTCATTGTGGTGCCAATTCTACAGAATGTCTCCAATTTTCAGTTCTGTAGCCTGGATGCCTGCTTTCCTGCTAGTTTTGCAATCAGTTATTTTGAATACAATGTTGCTTTGTCCCAGCCCAAAGGTTATTTTGCCCACTGCGGAACATTCCAAAGATTTGAGGAGTAACACATGTGGGCTAATTCCTCTGGAATGGCTGTCCTGACTCCATTTTAAAATGGTTTCACTTATGGCAACTTTTTACAGTACCATCCCTGGGCCCACTTCAAACTCTTATATGGAATTAACATTCCACAGGTATTTCATTGACAGTACTTCTGGTCTGTGGCACAGTCCTCCAGTACAGCAAAGCCAAACCTCCTAGTGACCTAATTTGAAAAGATAAGATCCTAGGATCCATAGACAGAAGATGCCAGAAAGGAAGGAAAGCCACAAAGAGGATGGGACATCAGGCTAACCCACCCTCTGTACTCATCGGACTTAATCGAAAGAGGCCTTTGAACTAAGCACTTGAGGCCCTAACCTAGCAGTGTTTGTTGTCCATTCTGTAGTGCGCGTACTTCCTGATCTTGATCCATTAAGCCCATCTATCAAAAATGTCTAGTTTAATGCAACTTTTGGGAGTCTAGGAGCTACTGTAGGAGTTGAAGCAGCAAACATATCTGTATTTTGCATTAATCTAAGCTTGTGTATCAATAAGACATGAAACAATGTAAAGAAAGAAACTTTTATTCTTATCAATGGCATCAATGCTGTACAGAACCACTCCTAATATCCCCAACTGTCATTTCTTTGAAGCAAAATCTGATCACCTAGTGAAAATGGGTAACAGCCACCACATTTCTTGCTGTCATATTAGCCCATATCATTTTTAAAAGATTTTATTCATTTATTTTTAGAGAGGGAAGGGAGGGAGAAAGAGAGAGAAAGAGAAACATCAATGTGTGGTTGCTGGGGGTCATGGCCTGCAACCCAGGCATGTACCCTGGCTGGGAATCGAACCTGCGATGCTTTGGTTCACAGCCCGCGCTCAGTCCACTGAGCTACACCAGCCAGGGCTGGCCTGTATCATGTTTAACTGTCACTTACCACAAACTAAAATTAACACGTTAATTTGTTTATTTTCTGTCTCCACCCACTAGGAGGAATGATCCTTGAGAACAGACCCCTTGGTTCTTCTTCATAAAATTTAACATGTTAAATTTTTTCACATCATTTTATTGTACTTCTTCCATTACCATTTAGCCCCCCAAACCCTCTCCCCCACCTTCTACCCCTCCAAATCACCACACTGTTGTCCATGTCCATGAGTTCTTTCTCTTTCTTTTATAGACCCCTTGTGCTCTTAATTGTCTTGGGGCCTCAGGGTCTGAGAACTGTGTCTGGCACATAATGGGTGCTCAACAAATATTTGTTTTATGAATTAATGGGTTAATGAATCAGCCCTTAATGGGTTTCAGTGCTGATTGACTTTCTGTTTATTCCACTGAAGCACACAGGTCCAGACCCCCAAAGTAAAGGAACAGCAGAAACTTCCTGCCAAGTACCTTGAAGGCAGAGATGACACAGCTGGCCTGGGAGGTCCATACAAGCAGAAACGTCCGGACAAGACCGAAAATGTCCCTTTTTATATTTCTTCTCTATATTGAGAACTTTATTATCCCAATATTAATATTACAACTTGTGGCCCAACATTTGGATTTTGCAGTTTGAGGCTACTTTAGAAACCATAACTCTGCTCCTTAGAGTTAGAAATTTCCTGCAAAACAAAAATTCTGTGCTGTTTCATTTTGTTAATAATTACTCAAAAGCTTTTGTCCTACAAGCATGAATCAGAATTAAGATATTGGCAAATGCCTAATCATATGTTACACATGGTCTGCATCTCATAACAGCATTTCTACTCACTGAGTCAGCCAATCACGTCCAGCTGCCCCCACCAAACAACCAGTAATGTATGTTTATGATCTTATTTTCCTAAGAAATACATCTGTTTGATCATGAGCTCCTTACAGCTTTTAGCTTTAGAAACCTTGCCCATCCCATACATTTTTGGAACATGTCTTCAGTTAATATGAAGGCCTGCATCTTAGATTTGCATATGATATACGAGTAAAATTATCTCTTAATTTACTTTGCAATTGTAATGAACAGGATGACTCTGAGAATGGGTCCAAAAACTAACGTTTTCTTCCTTTTCCCTGTAATGTCTGTAAACACCAGAACAAAAACGAAAGGAGGGGGGCGGTTAGGCCCACAAAATTAAACTGGGGAAAGGGCTCTAATGGGCAGGCCGAATTCCTCCCGCCAAAAGACAGAAGGCCACACTTCCCATCAGCCCTGGCGCTGGCGTCACTGGGCCTAGCTGGTTTGGCGCCAATTCCGCCCCCCACCCCCGCCATTGCTATGGCTACGGGACAGGCCTTCCAAAGTCCGCCCAAATGAATCTCAGTCGCAAATCCACTGCCCTAGCACCCCCGTCCCCACTAGCTGATTTTCAGGCTCCCTGCTCGAGCTGCTGTTGCTTTTTCCATTTTCCACCATCTGGCTCAGGCACCTCTGCGGGCTACTCTGGGCCCACAAAGAGAAGGTCCCCAGGCTCCTGGCCCGGCTCCCTGTTCCGGCTCAGCGAAACTCTGACCACTAGATGGCAGTATGACTCCACCGATGCACCCAGCCCCACTCCTTCCCCGCCCTTTTTGTTTGAAAAAAAGTGGTCCTCAGGCTCAAAACCTAAATCACCTCTGAGATGAGGCAGATCTTTTTCCAGAGTCCTGGTTGCTCCCTGTTCTTTCCTTAAATGTGTTTGATTAGTAGCAGGCCTGTAAACTTTCTCGCACGTGACTTTTTGGGGTTTGGTTTTTTTTGGCCACTGTGCCAAGAGTCCTGTAGGGCTTGCTTAATTTCCCAGTTTTATTTATTAACTGAATGTCAAGATGCTGAGTATATAAATGATGAGAACTCAGAACACATACTTAACAAAATAAATATCAGCACCACTCCACTACTGAGAAATGACCACCAGTATACTTTCTATTGCCTTATAAACCAGATAGCATTTTGGGGATAGTATTTTCCCCATTCATCAGAAGCTGTTCACAAACAACATTCGGAAGGGCTTTATCTTATTGCGCAATATCAAGGTCATTCTGCATAGACTATGTGGACTGTGGAAAGTAAACTCACAGAGTGAGCTGATCTTAAATTCCTAACTGGGCAGCTCAAGGTGGGTAGTAACACCTCAGGCCTATTCTGTAGTGGATGGTTTGTCTTTGCCTCAACCAAGCCCTGTCCATTGTTTCTGTGCATTTAGGTTAACTGGACTTGGAAATAAGTCACAACCACCACCCTCAAGAAAGCACCGAATCTTGTTAACTGTCCTGTCATCCAAGTCTCCATCTTGCTTTCTCCCACCTCCCTGCAATCTTTCCTAAATTTCCTTTTTAATATCAAACGTATCAAAGAAGCTGAAAAACTGTTATTTTTTTGAGCACTTCAGATCTTGCTCTCAGGCCTATGCCGTCATTTTGGCGCAAATAAACTCTTGTAAACGTTCTCTACAAGTTTGTCGATTTCTTGCATTGACAGGATTTACCATACCCTTGACAAATTATTTGAATTTATTCCCAAAATATTCTAGCCAAGGTTTGTAGCTGATTTCTTTTTGTTCATTTGCTTGTTTGTAAAGATTTTTATTAATTGAGGTGTAAGTGCCATATGCTATCACATTAATTCAGGTGTACAACATCATGATTCAGTATTTGTATACATTGCAAGACTGATCACCACAGTAAGTCCAGTTAACATTGTGGGGGACACTGAAACTTCCCTTTACACTCAAAGGTTCTAATAAGCAAACAGACATGAGACAGATTAGCAAGACAAAATGACCATATTTAAGGCACACATATGTATGGGAAGCCCTTGTACATGAGAGTCAGAGATTCCACTGGAAGGAAAGGTTCAGAGATAGAAAGGGAAATGAAAGTACATAGCATATCTCAAGCTAGGGACTAGGTCACGCGCCTTGGGGTCTTCGAAGGGTCATTGCAGGATGCTAAGGAGAGCAGATGTTTAGTAAATACACGTTTGCCCTGCCATAGAGGTGCATCCAAAAGATTGTGGCTGATGATGTCTTATTATGGGCAAGGCCTCTAATGCAAGTTTTTCTAGATAATTGAATGAGGAACAGAAGTTTCTCTCGAGCCCATAGCTAAAGTTGCCTTCAGCTCTAAACAATCCACATACCACAGAGGCCCACCTCAGAGTGACTTGTTCTGCACTTCCACAGTTCTCTCCTCCAAAGCCTTCCTGGATGTTTCACACGCAAGTCTGGGCTGAGGTACCGTTCTATCTCAGTCCTGAGGAAAGTCCATTCAGTTCAGGTATTGTGTCTTACCTTGGAAGGCAGTGTTGCTCCCAAAGTTAAGCATCTGGTGCAAGCAGTGACATATATAATGAGGCATCTCTATGGAAACAAAAGAAAAACAAAGTGTAATGATCAGAGCAGACTTCCTCAGGTTCCGGGTTCTGAAAGTAGGCATCTGCCTGGCTGGTGTAGCTCAGTGGATTGAGCACGGGCTGCGAACCGAAGCATCGCAGGTTTGATTCCCAGTCAGGGCACATGCCTGGGTTGCAGGCCACGGCCCCCAGCAACTGCACATTGATGTTTCTCTCCCTCTCTCTCTCTCTCTCTCTCTCTCTCTCTCTCTCTCTCTCTCTCTCTCCTTCTCCCTCCCTCTCCCTCCCTTCCCTCTCTAAAAATAAATAAATAAAATCTTTAAAAAAAGAGCTTTTAAAAAAGAAAAAGAAAGTAGGCATTTGAGATTTCTAGATGTCCATCTCAAATCACCTTTCAATGTGATAAAGACAGGCAGTGAGAGTCTGAGAGATTCTCCTGGCCTGCAGCTTGAAAGTGTCTGGCAACCTTTCTGCAGCAGGCTTGAAGACTGTCAGTAGATGAACCATTGTGGTGATTTCTGTAAAGCCAACATGAACTTGTCCCACTTTAGCTTGCAAGGCCTTGGGGGAAAAGGGGCAGCTTTAGTTCTCAATGATTCCAAGTTAAAGGATGGAAGAATTAAAATGTTGGTTTGGAGGTTTTCGGCCAAATATTTAAGGACACTAGAGAAGTTCAGGAACCAGTCCTGTTCATAGGAAGACAACCAAAAACAAAAAACAAAACAAGAAAAAAACAACCTCAAAACACAATGAGCAACCTTAGAACATAATACCCACTAATGTTATATCATACTTTGTATTCAAACAAATTTTTTTGTCTAAAAATCACACCCATTTTTATCAAAGATAGCAAAATTATGACTAGTTTAGAAGCAAAATAAGTCTAGTGTCATTAACTAGGCTTGGTTATTTGTATAAGCCCTGCAAGAAGAGTACTTAAACACATAGGTGCTTTTAAATCTACTTTCTAAAATTTCTTCATAAGGAATCTTTAGACTGAACTTAAAAAGGCCTCTGAAGGCTTGAAAATCCAGTCAAGGGCTTGCCGTCAGATGATGCCTTCAATTTATCTATAGATTGGGGTGGATCGTTCTCTTCTCCAGGTCCCCAAAATATCCTGAGGTGCCTGCACATGCCAAAAAGTAACATTCTTTACTCACATGGTGAGGCTGCTGGTGACCATGTGAACAGGCTGCCAGGCCAGTATTTTCAAGAGTTTTTGTTGGCTTCCACAAGTCAGTCTTAATTCCTTAAAGCTGTCTGGTCATTACCTGAATCTATGAATGTCTCTGTCATAGATGGCATTGTAGTCAAAGCCTTGGTAATAAAAGTGGTTTCCAATTCTGTCCTGTTAGAAAGAGAACAGGCTCATACCGAATTTAAGCAAACAAACGTATTGTTGTAAAGGTAATAGTTCTCAGTCACTGAGAGATTCCAAATTCTAGAGGGATCAGGTAGAGAGTAAGAAAATAAACGTTTCAATCCTGCTTACACGGATATAATTTACCAAATTGCTAAGTCAATGGTAGTTTTCAGAGAAGCTTCCTTTCATCCGAAATGAAAAAGATTTTTAAAACCCAGAAAACTCACACAGACAAAATAGTTGTAAAAATTGTAAACATTCCCACCAGTTCATTCAGTCCTGTGCAATTAGTTAGATTTGTTCTGCCTGAATGCAGGGTTCTCCATTTAGTACTCTTGACCCCGCCTGACAATGGAGGGTGATAGGGTCGGTGACAATGCCAAGAAGTCTGCAAACCTGTTGATCAAGACTTCTGTGGTTCGCTCAGTAAAGTGGGTGTGTCAGTCACTAGAGGTTGTGGAAGGTACAACCCAAGAAGGAAGCAGTTTCTTTCCCACTGTGAGGGCATCAGCCTTGTGGCAGGGGAAAGCTGCAACTTATCCAGAAAACACACACACAACAATGAGAACATACTCATAACCCAAACCTGGTGGCTGTTGAATGAAGTCCAGCTTAAATGTACTCAGGTGGATGAAGAAATGTATAAAGCAAAAAGCAAAAAAAAAAAAAAAAAAAAAAGCCAGGGATCCTGGAAGAACCAAGTGACCATCTTGGGGTTCTCATGCCCCCAACTATTCATGTGATTTATAGTCCTTGTTTACCTGTCTTCATATCTCCGCTTCAGAAGCAGACTGTGGCCATGTTTCCAGGACAGCAGAAGGGCAAGGGTCTGGCAAATGAGGGGTCTGTTTAACCAAACCAGACAGGACTCCATCCTCTTGTGCTGCAATGTGAGACTCCGGTTCAGTCCTTTCAGTGTGTCCCTCAGTTTTGGTGACTGACACCTGGTGCAGGACATCTCAGATTTCTAGGAATTTCACAGAATTTCTGGAACACTTATAACATAGACTTACACAAATACAACATAAAGAAGGCTCAGTGTTGGTTTCTTATTTGTCAATGTTTCCCACACCATTTCAACACACCAAAAGTAAGCCTAACTAGTTAAGTATTTCTCTTGTATAAGGAGAGAAAACAAACCTTTTGAGGTGTTCCAGAAGCCCCTCTGGAATAAACCTCAAAGTTATTCCCAGGTCAAGACTCTATTTATAATTTAAATTTTGGAAGTCTGTCAAAATGTGTCAAAAGGCTTGAGCATTTGACTTAACAGGATCATGAGTCATTATGAAGCAATACTTAAATATCCATTTAGCCAGGGAGACAATAATAGATTTCAAAGACAAATACATATGTTTATATAATTGGTTGCAAAACTTAGGTCTTACTAGAGAGGTGATTCAGTTTTCTTAAGTAATCAAGGATCTGATTAAGACAACATTAAACAAAGAAACTGATTTTAATAAAACACAATCTTTTCTTTGAAGGCAGAAAAGTTTTTCACAGCTTCAGTAGCAGACCAATCGTCCTTTATAGCAGAGAAAAACCTCATCTAATTTTGCATCATCTTACTTTTGAGATTTAATTTCTCTCACATGAGTAAATTCTTTTCAGTCTTTCTTAATTTTTTTTATTCCATTGATTTTAGAAAGAGAAAAAGAAACAGCAATTTGTTGTTCCACTTACTGGTATTTTCATTGGTAGATTTTTGTATCCAAGAATCCTTGTATTCTGATAGTTTCATTGGTGGTGCCCTGACTGGAAGAACCTGCAAGCTTCTGAGACTTGGCTCCAAGCAACTGAGCTATTCCACTAGTGCCAAATTTATTTCAGTCTCACCAGCTTGGCCACATAGAAAATGTCTTTTCTCGAGATCCCTTTTTCACAGACCTCTTAACAACTTTGTACATTCAGATTTCTGTCCTGTTTGGTTTTTTTTTCCCCCTTTCCCATTCTGAAAGTGAGCCTCACTTTAGGATAAAATTAATGTTATTTCCCTCAAAAATACATCTCCATATCTAATGCCTATTTTTTTAATGAGTCGAAACAGTCTCCTTGTATGCAGTTGTTTTCTCTATTATTTTTTGTTCTTCTTGTTTTGATTATATCTATTAACATTCTTAACGTTTAAAAACCTTGATAGCTAGTGAAAACAAAAGAAGTAGTGAACTGTTACACCACTATTCATTCACTCATTTTTTTTTCTTTCTAATTTATTGGGGTGACGTTGGTTAATAACATCAGATGACTTTCAAAAGTGCTATTTTGTAACATATCGTCTCTATATTGCGTTGTGGGTGCACCACCCAAAATCCAGTCTCCCTCTGTGGTCATATAACTGACCCACTTCACTCTCTGCATTCCCCTCCTTTCATGCTTCCCTCTGGTAACCCTTTTGTTGTCTGTACCTGAAGCAGGACTACTAAAGCGGCCTGCAAAATAAACTGGCGAAAGTCTCTAAGGCGCAGGCCCAGTTCCTCCCTCCTTCCACCCAGAAATGCCACACTTCCCATCAGCCCTGGCGCTGGCGTTGCTGGAGGGCCAGGCTGGCTAGGCGCCCACAGCCTTGGCTTCTGTTGCTATGGCTACGGGACAGGGCTTCCAAAGTCCGCCCAAATGAATCTCAGTCGCAAATCCACTGCCCTGGCACCCCCGTTCCCACTATCTGCTTTTCGAGCTTCCTGCTCGAGCTGCTGTCGCTTTTTTCCTTTTCCACCATCTGGCTCAGGCACTTCTGCGGGCTACTCGGGGCCCACAAAGAGAAGGTCCCCAGGCTCCTGGCCCGGCTCCTTGTTCCGGCTCAGCAAAACTTTGGCCACTAGATGGCAGTATGACTCCACCGATGCACCCAGCCCCACTCCTTCCCCGCCCTTTTGTTTGAAAAAAAGTGGTCCTCAGGCTCAAAACTTAAATTACCTCTCAGCTGAGGCAGGTCTTTTTCTAGAGTCCTGGTAGCTCCCAGTTCTTTCCTTAAACGTGTTTGATTAATAGCAGGCCTGTAAACTTTCTCACTCCTGACTTTTTGTTTTCTTGGTCATTGTGACAAGAGTCCTGTAAGACTTATTAATTTCCCTGTTTTGTTTATTAAATGAATCATCCTAGCCCAGGTCCATGTATTGTGGTGCGATTGGTTAATAACATATATGTTTCAAAAGTACAATTCTATTGAATATGACACAGCATCTGATTGCATTGTGCACTGACCACCCAAAATCTAGTCTCTGTTGGTCACCATGTATTTGACCCACTTTACCCTCTGCTTTCCCCTCCACTCTGGTTTTTAGCTGGTAACCAGTCTTATTTTTTCATTGTTTTTGTATTTTGTTTGTTTATTGCTATTAGTGAAATCATATGGTTCTTGAGGTTTTTTTGGTCAGAATTTTCTCTGTTAACTTGATTGCTCAAAATGTATCAATGTTGTTGCAAATAGCAGTATGTCATAGTTACTTTTGGCTGATTAATATTCCATTGCGTGTGTACATATATATACACATATATATATCTCTCTCACATCTTTTTAATCCAATTATTCTTTGAAGAACACTTGGGAAGTTTTTATGTGTTGGATGGGATATATACTGTGTATGAACACAATCATAAGAATACATATATTTTTATGATTGAATTGTTTTCAAAATTTTCTGTTTATTATAGAAGAGGAAGGCATCTCAGTCACATGATAGCATTATTCTTAATTTTTTGAAAAATGTATACATTGTTTTCTATAGTGGTTGTACCAGTTTCTATTCCAACCATCAGTATTAGATCTCTTTTTCTTCACATCCTTCCTAACTTTTTTTCTTTTTGATAATAACCATTCTAACATATGAGGTGGTATCTATTTGTGGTTTTTATTTCCATTTTTCTCTGTAGCTAGAAAAGTTTAACACCTTTTCATTTATCTATTGACCATTTGAATGTATTTGGATGAAAAATGTCTGCTTGGTTTTTCTTCCAAAATTTGTTATAGAATTGTTTGTATGTTTGATGTTTTGTGTTGTATAAGTTTCTTATATATTTTGGATATTAGCCCTTTACTGGAAGTATGGTTTGCAAATATCTTCAACCATTCAGTTGATTGCCTCTTTAATATATTGTTTTGTTTGGCTGTCCAGAACTTTTTTTAAAGAAGATTTTGTCTATTTCTTTTTAGAGAGAGGAGAGAGGAGGGAGAAAGAGGGAGAGAAATATCAATGTATGGTTGCCTGTCACACTCCTACCCCCCCCCCCACACTGGGGACATACAACCCAGGCATGTGCCCTGTGTGGGAATTGAACTGGTGACCCTTTGGTTCACAGGCTAGTGCTCAAACAACTGAGCCACACCAGTCAGGGCTGTCCAGAACTTTTAACTTTAATGTAGGCTGATTCATTTGATTTTGCTTTTACAACACTTGCCTATAGGGTCTAGTCCATAAAATCTTTTCTGAGACTATAAGTTTAGCACCTATGTTTGTTTTGATGTATTTTATTATTTCAGGGCTTACATTCACATGTGTAATCCATTTTTCATTTAATATTTGTATATGGTGACAAGTAACAATTTAGTTTTACTTTTTGGTGTATGTCTTTCCAATTTCCCCAACACCATTTATTTAAGAGGCTTTTTTCTCCATTGTATTTACTTAATCCCTTCATTTAATATTTGTTACACATGTACCTATTGGTTTATTTCAGGCCTCTTAATTCTTGTTCTATTTCTCTGTCTGTTTTTCTGAAATACCATACTGTTTTGGTTACTGTAGCTCTGTAGTATAATTTGAAGTCAGAGTGTTGATACATCAGACTTTTTGTGTTTTCCTCAGGATTGCTTTTGGCTATTTGGGTCTTTTGTGACTTTATATATATTTAATGTTTTTTTCTATGTCTTTAAAAATATGCCATTGTAATTTTGGTGGGGATAGCAATAAATTTGTATATTGCTTCAGGTCAAATGGACATTTTAATTATGTTGGTTCTTCTAATCATGAATGCAAAATATCATTCTATTTCTTTATGTCTTATTTTTTAAAATCCCATTTGTTGACTTTAGAGAGAGGGAGGGAGAGAGAGAGAGGAACATCCATCTGTTTCTCCACCCCTCCATGCACCCACTGGCTTCCTCTTTTATGTGCCCTGATCAAAGATCAAACTCACAACCTTGACATATTTGGATGACACTCTAAACAACTTAGCAACCTGGCTACGGCTCTTTGTGTCTTTTTTTTTTAAATTTTGTTGAAGAATGTCTTGTAGTTTTTATTGTATAAGCCCTTCACATTTTGTAATTGTTTAGTCCTAGGTATTTTATTTGTTTTGTGGCAATTGCAAAGGACATTGTTTCCTTCATTTTTGCTTTTTGAAATTTTATTGTTTTTATTCATGTTGGCTGGAAGTCCCCCATTTACTAGCTCATTAAGATGTAAAGTTAGGAGCCCTGGCTGGTGTAGCTCAGTGGATTGAGCTCAGGCTGCGAACCAGTGTTGCAGGTTCGATTCCCAGTCAGGGCACATGCCTGGGTTGCAGGCCACTACCCCCAGCAACCGCACATTGATGTTTCTCTCTCTTTTTCTCCCTGCCTTCCCTCTCTAAAAATAAATAAATAAAATCTTAAAAAAAAGTAAAGTTAGGAGGAACTTCTGGCCAAGATGGAGGCATAGGTAGATACACTTTGCCTCCTTGCACAACCAAAGGAAGGACAACAACAAATTCAGAAACAAAGCACAACCAGAATTGCCAGAAAATTGAACTGTATGGAAGTCAGACAGCCAAGGAGTTAAAGAAGAAATATTCATCCAGACTGGTAGGAGGGGTGGAGAGGACACGCAGCAAGGCAGTGGCTGGTAGACTGGGGTGGGCAAGGTGGCGGCTGGTAGACACGGTCCCACATCTTCATGCAGATAAACCAGGAGGAACAGTTGTGGAGCAAGACTGACTGTGCAACCCAGGGTCCCCAGGGTCCAGCGCAGGGAAATAAATCCTCAAACCATTGACTGAAAACACCTGTGGGGGTTGAGGCAGCAACAGGAGAAACTCCCAGCCTCACAGGAGAGTTCGCTGGAGAGATCCATGGGGCTGTAGAATGTACACAAACCCACCCACCCGGGATCATCACCAGAAGAACCCACTTTACTTGGGGGTAGTGGGGGAAGTGACTGAAAGCTGGCTGAGAGCCCAGCAAGTGGCATTGTTCCTTCTTGGACTCCTGCCCCACATACAGTGCCACAATGAAGTGATATGGATTGCTCTGTCCTGGTGAACACCTAAGGCTCCACCCCTTACTATGTAACAGGCATGCCAAGACAAAAAAAAATATATATATATATATATATATATATATATATATATATATATATATATATGGCCCATATGAAAAAAAAATCAAAGCTCCAAAAATAGAACTAAGCAATGAAGAGACAGCCATGCTATTAGGTGCAGAGTTCAAAACATTGGTAATCAGGATGCTTACCGAAATGGTTGAACATGGTAGAAAAATCGAGGAAGAAGTGAAGACTATGCAAAGTGAGATAAAGGAAAATGGATGGGGGTCCAACAGTGACAGGAAGGAAACTGGGACTCAAATCAACAATGTGGAGCAGAAGGAAGAAATAAACATTCAACCTGAACAGAATGAAGGAAGAAGAATTCAAAAAAATGAGGAGAGGCTTAGGAACCTCTGGGACAACTCTAAACATTCCAACATCTGAATCACAGAGGTACCATAAGGAGAAGAGGAAGAGCAAGAAATTGAAAACTTATTTGAACAAATAATGAAGGAGAACTTCCCCATTCTGGCAAAGGAAATAGACTTGTAGGAAGTCCAGCAAGCTCAGAGAGTCCAGAAGAAGTGGGACCCAAGGAAGCATACACTAAGGCACATCATCATTAAGTTACCCAAGAGTAAAAGATAAGGAGAGAATCTGAAAAGCAGCAAAAGGAGACAGTTACCTACAAAGGAGTTCCCATCAGAATGTCAGCTTATTTCTCAAAAGAGACCTTGCAGGCAAGAAGGGGCTGGAAAGAAGTATTCCAAGTCATGAAAGACAAGGACCTACACCCCAGATTGCTCTATCCAGCAAAGCTTTCATTTAGAATGGAAGGGGGGCAGATTAAGTGCTTCCCAGGTCAAGTTAAAGGAGTTCATCAACACCAAGGGGGGCAGATTAAGTGCTTCCCAGGTCAAGTTAAAGGAGTTCATCAACACCAAGCCATTTTAAGAAATGTTAAAGGGACGTATGTAAGAAAAAGAAGATGATCAAAGCTATGAACAGTGAAATGGCAACGGACTTACAACTATTAACAACTGAATCTAAAAAACAAAAAGAAAAATAAACAATAACACTAAGCAAACAACTAGAACAGGAACAGAACCACAGAAATGGAGATCACATGGAGGGTTATCAGTGGGGAGGGGGAGGCAGAGAATAGACGAAAAGGTACAGTGAATAAGAAGCATAAATGGTCGGTACAGAATAGACAGGGGGAGGTTAAGAATGGTATGGGAAATGGAGAAGCCAAAAAACTTTATATGTACGACCCATGGACATGAACTAAGGTGGGTGGGGTGCAGGTGGGAGAGGGTAGTGTAGGGTGTAGGGGAATAAAGGGAAAAATAAAATGGGATAACTGTAATAGTATAATCAATAAAATATATATTTTAAAGAAGATGTAAAATTAGGTTGTTTACTTGAGATTTTTCTTATTTCTTGAGATAGGCTGGTAATGATAAATTTCCCTCTTTTTTTAGTGCCTTTTCTGTATCCCAGTTTTAATATGTCCTATTGTTATTCTCATTTGCCTCTATGTGTCTTTTGACTTTTTTTCTTTATTTCTTCATGGACACAGTTGTTTTTTAGTAGCATGTTGTTTAATCTCCACATATTTGTGCTTTTTCCACCTTTTTTTTTTGTAGGTGATATCCAATTTCAAAGCACTGTGGTGAGAGAATATGTTTGGTATGATTTCCAACTTTAAATTTGTTAGTTTTGTGTCCCAATATATAATCTATCCTATACTTGAGAATGTGTATAATCTGGGTGAAAGGCTATGCAAATATAAATGATGTCCATTTGGTATAATGGGTCATTTACAGCCAATTTTGTGTGTGTTTTTTGTTTAGATGATCTATTCATAGCTGTCAATAGGATATTTAGATCCTTTACTATAATTTTATTTTTGTCATTTCCTCCCTTTAGTTCTGTGAGTAGTTGCTTTATACATTTTGCTATTCCCAGGCTGGGTGCATATATATTAAAACGTGTTATATGTTGTACCAGTATATTACTACCTTTATCATTACAGAATGTTCATGTTTGTGTCTTGTTATTATCTTTATTTTGAACTCATTTTGTCAGGCATAAGTATTATTACACTCGATTTTCTCTGGATCTAATTTGCTTGAGGTATTTTCCACCAATTTGATTTTTAGTCTGTTTAATTTTACAGCTGAGATGTGTCTCTTAATGGCAGTATATAACTTGGTTTTGTTTTTTAAATCCATTCTCTGCCTTCCAGTTGGTGAGTTCAGTTTATTTATATTCAGGGTGATTATTGATTTATGAAAAATTCCTATAGCAATTT
Source organism: Phyllostomus hastatus (assembly GCF_019186645.2). Lineage (NCBI taxonomy): Eukaryota > Metazoa > Chordata > Mammalia > Chiroptera > Phyllostomidae > Phyllostomus > Phyllostomus hastatus. The sequence goes on along the minus strand of NW_025333841.1, from coordinate 2,159,685 downwards.
TTTTTGTTTTCTTTTAGGTCTATGTCTAAATTATTTCTTCTCCCATTTTTCTGTTATTTTGGTTTTGTGGTAATCTATATTTTTCCACTGTTTCCTCTTTTTATGGTATACATGTCAGTTATAGATTTTTGTTTTGTAGTTACCATTATGTTTATGCAAAAATTTTTCTATGTGCAATAGTAATTTTTCTTCTGATTATATCTTATTTCCATTTACCTGTGTAAGTTTAGTCCTTTTATCCCCTTTATATTCATGTTCTTTTTTTCTGTCAACAAATAGTTTTTCACACTGTGCATTCATTTCCAAATTGCGGTAGCTATCATCTTTTTAAATGTTTTTAACATTTTTATCCTCTATGCTATATTAAAGTGTTTAATATCCTATTTTGAACAATAGTTACAATTTTCTGCTTCTGACTGCCTGTTAGTAATCTTACTCATACTTTGGTATCCTTTTGTCTTTTTATTTATGATAAAAGAGCTCCTTTTTATTTCTTGTATGGAGGTCTTGTGGTGGTGAATTCTTTCATTTTCAGCATGTATAGAAAAGCTTTTTTAAAAAACTTCATTGACACTATTACAGATGTCTCTATTTTCTCCCCCTTTGCCCACATCTACCCAGACCCCGTCCCGTCTCTTCCCTCTGGCCATCACCACAATGTTGCCAGTGTCTGTGGGTCATGCATATATGTTCATTGGTTGATCCCTTCACCTTCTTTCATTCAGTCCCCCCTCATGCCTCACTCATGACAGCTGTCAGTCTGTTCCATGTATCCTCACCTTGTTTTTGTTTTATTTTTTGATATTTCATTTATTTAGTTTTATAGAGGGAGGAGGGAGAGAGAAAGGGAGAGAAACATCAATGTGTGGATGCCTCTCGCATGCCCCTCACCGGGGACCTGGCCTGCAACCCAGGCATGTGCCCTGCCTGGGAATCGAACCAGTGACCTTTGGTTTGCATGCTGGCACTAAATCCACTGAGCTACACCAACCAGGGCTGTTTTTATTTTAATGATAAGTGTATTTTGTTCATTAAATTCCATATAAAAGTGAGATCATATGGTACTGTCTCTGCCTGACTGGCTTGTTTCATGTAATTTAATAATCTCTAGGTCCATCCATGCTGTCACAAAAGGTAGGAGTTCTTTCTTTTTAACCACCACATAGTATTTCATTGTGTAAATGTAGCACATGTCCACTAATGAATACTTGGCCTGTTTTCAGATCTTGGCTCTTGTAAATAGTGTTGCAGTGAACATACTGGTGTATATATTCTTTCAAACTATTGTTTTGGGATTCTTAAAAGATATTCCCACAAGTAGGATCACTGGGTCAAAAGGAAGTTCAGTTCTTAGTGTTCTGAGGAAATTCCATACTGTTTTCCACAGTGGCTGCATCAGTCTGCAGTCCCACCAACAGTGCACTAGGGGTCCCCTTATCTCCACATCCTCTCCAACACTTGTTTCTTGATTTACTGGTGATAGCCATTTTGACATCATCTCTGATGATTAATGACGTTGAACATTTTTTCATATGTTTATTGGCTATCTCTGTCTTCTTTGGAGAAGTGTTCATTTAGGTCCTTTGCCCATTTTAAAAATCAGATTGTTTGCCTTCCTGATATTGAGTTGCATAAGTTTTAAAATATATTTTGGAAATGAACCCATTATCAATTCTTTCCCATATAATTCTTTGGGAATTATGTTCTCCTATACAGTAGGTTCCCTTTTCATTTTGTTGATTTTTCTTTTTCTTTTTTTTTTTTTTTTTGCTGTGCAGAAACTTTTTAGTTTGATATAGTTCCATTTGCTTATTTATTCCCTTGTTTACCTTGCTCTAGGAGATATGTCAGCAAAAATATTGCTACAAGAGATATCTGAGACTTTACTGCGTATGTTTTGTTCTAGGATATTTATGGTTTCATGACTTACATTTAAGTCTTTTATCCATTTTGAGTTTATCCTTGTGTATGGTGTAAGTTGGTGATCCAGTTTCATTTTTTGCATGTACTCATTTCCGAGCACCACTTATTTTTATTTATTTCTGTGGGAAGTATAGACATTTTAATGATGTTAATTCTTTCAATCCATGAACATGGTTTATGTTTCCATTTATTTGTAGCTTCCTCAATTTTTTTCAATGTCCTATAGTTTTTCAAGTACAGGTCTTTTACCTCCTTAGTTAAACTTGTCCCTAGGTAACCTTTTCTTTGTGGCAGTAGCACATGAGATTGTTTTCTTAGGTTCTCTAATAGTTTATTATTGGCATATAAAAATGCCACTAATTTCTGAATATTCATTTTTTATTCTGCTACTTCACTGAATTTATATATTAGACCTAGTAGCTTTGGGGGGGGGGTCTTTAGGGTTTTCTATGTACAGTCTCATGTCATCTGCAAGTAAGGACAGTTTTTCTTCCTCCTTTCCAATTTGGATGCCTTTTATTTTTTCTTGTTGTCTGATTGCTGTGGCTAAGACTTCCACTACTGTGTAGAATAAGAGTGGCGAAAGTGGACATCCTTGTTCTGTCCTGATCTTAAGGGAAACAATTTTTTTTTGCCAATTGAGTATGATGTTGATTGTAGGTTTGTCATATGTGGCCTTTATTAAATGAGGTGTGATCCCTCTCTTCTTAATTTGCTGAGAATTTATCATAAATGAATGCTGGATTTGATCCATTTTTTCTGCATTTATTGATATCCTGTAATTTTATCTTTTATTTTGTTTATGTAATATATCACATGTATTGATTTGTGAAAATTGTACCAGCCTTGCAACCCTGGAATAAATCATACTTGATCATGGTGTATGATATTTTTAATGCATTGCTGTATTTACTTGCTATAATAAAAATATTACATTTTTTTTGCTATAGCAAAAAGTTGCTATATTTTGTTTGAGGATTTTAGCATCTATGTTTATCAGGGACATTAGCCTATAATTTTCTTTCTTTGTAGTGTCTTTATCTGGTTTTGGAATTAGGATAATGCTGGCCTTGTAAACTGAACTTAGGTGTCTTCACTCCTGTTGAACATTTTGGAATAGTTTGGGAAGGAGAGGTCTTAGTTCTTCTTTGAATGTTTGGTAAAATTCGCTTGTGATGCCATTTGATCCAGGACTTCAATTTGTTTGGAGTTTTTTTTATTACTGCTTCCATTTTACTAGTTGTGATCTTTCTATTCAGGTTCTCTAATTTTTCCTTATTCAATTTTGGAAGATTGCATGTTTCTAAGAACTTATCTGTTTCACCCAGGTTGTCCAATTTGTTGGAATATAATTGTTCACAGTTTTTTTTTTTAACCATCCTTTGTATTTCTGTGATTTCAGTTATTACTTCTCATCTTTCATTTCTGATTTTACTTATTGGGTTCTTTCTCTCTGTCTTTCTTTCCTTTTTTGATTAGTCTGGTTAAAGGTTCATAAGCAAAGACACATTACAATTATATTGTTCAAAACAAGTGAAAAACATCTAAAAGCACCCAGGGGAAAAAGGCGTGTTATATACAGAGGAATAAATACGAAGAGGATAGTTGATACCTCTTTGGGAACAATGCAAACAAGAAGATGGTGCATAACTATTTTTAAAGTACTCTGATGTTTAATTTTATATGTCAATTTGGTTTGGCCATGATACCCAGACATTTGATCAAACATTATTCTAGGTGTTTCTGTGAGGGTATTTTTGGATAATATTAACATTTAAATTGGTAAACGTTGAATAAAGCAGTTTGCCCTCCATAATGTGGTGGATGTTATCCAAACAATTGATGGTCTTAATAGAACAAAGACTAACTTCCACTGGGCAGAAAGGAGCTATGATAGTGTGACTAGCACCAACTTCTTAAAATTATCTATCTATCTATCTAAACACATTTTGTTTGTTCTTTTTCTCTGTATTACCTTGACTAACACAAGTACTGAAAAATAAAAACTGTCAGCCTAGAATTGTATATCCAGGAAAGAACTCTCAAAAAGATAAAGGTGAAATAACTTTTTCAGGCATACATTAGCAGTAGATCCACACTACAAACAAAGAGGCAAATACCATATGATTTTACTTATATTTGGAGTCTAAAGAACAAAATAAACAAAATAGAAAACACATATACAGAGAATAGATTGACTGCTGTCAGAGAGGAGGGGTGTTAAGAGGCTGGGTGACAAAGGTGAAGGGATTAAAAAAACCTGATAGACACAGACACAGATAACAACGTGGTAATTACCAGAGGGAAAGAGTAGTAGTGAAGGTAGAAAAGGGTAGGGGGGATAAATGGTGATGGAAGGAGACTTGACTTGGGGTGGTGATCACAGAATACAGTATACTGATGATATATTATAAAACTGTAAACCTGAAACCTATACAATTTTTTAAAGGTTTTATTTAGTTTTTAGAGAGGGGGAAGGGAAGGAGAAAGAAAAGCATGGATGTGTGAGAGAAACATTGATCCGTTGCCATTTGCACACTCCCAACCAGGGACCTGGCCTGGAACCAGGCATGTGCCCTGACTGGCAATCGAACTGGTGACCTTTTGGTTTGCAGGCTGGCACACCAGCCAGATCTGAAACCTATATAATTTTATTAACCAATGTCACCCCAATAAATTCAATAAAATACATTTAGAAAAAAGTAAATGAAGTCCTTCAGAGAGGTGGAAAATGATACTACGTGGAAATACTTTTCAACATGAGTGAATGTCTGCAAAAATGATAATGGCATGGATAAACATATAAGGTAATTTTATTATTTAAATCTCTTTAAAAGCTTATAAACAGTAGTTTCTGTTTTCAGCTGGAATATGTAGAGGTGTGGAAAGAGCCATACAACAGAAAAAGTGCTGGACAAAATGTGAATTAACAACTTTTCTTGAGCATATCAGTGAATTGTACTAAAGACAGACAACTTACTTGAAATCTGGAGAGAGTTAACTTCAGGGAAAAACAGAACTCAATCATTGTCTACCCAGAAGAGATGTCACAAACACCATATAAACTGTGGGAGGATTGAACTAGAAATATTTAGCCAATTGCTAAAGGTCAATTGTGTATTAGCATAAGAGCATGAAGTCCCTGGGAGCCTCAGGCACAAATGTGTTTTCACCCCTTTGCAGGACTTTTCCCTCCTAGAAACCCCATACATAAGATTGAAGAGAATTCTTAGAGAGTTCTCCCCTGTTTCTGGCTGGAGGAAATGAACAAGAGTCATTGCCAAAATCAACTTAGACCAACATCCTCCTCTCATCCACTTGCATTACAGAACAAAAGACTTTATCTTTCTTTAAAAAAATATTTTATTTATTTATTTTTTTAGAAAAAGGAGAAGGGAGGAAGATAGAGAGGGAGAGAAACATAGATGTAAGAGAGAAATATTGATTGGTGGCCTCTCACACACCCCCAACCAGGGACCTGGCCCACAACCCAGGCATGTGCCCTGACCGGGAATCTAATTGGAAACCTTTTGATTTGCAGAATGATGCCCCACGAACTGAGCCACACCAGTCAGGGCCAACAGACTTTATATTTAGTGTAGTGCATTAGTGGAAACTCATTATTACAGTTGAGTAAGGGTAATGGAGACCACCACTAAAGGTGTGCCCATATTTATCTCCCCAGTTGCTTCTAGATTTAGAGGAGGGGTATAAATACTTGTGAAGAACATACCTGAAAATCCTAGTTCATTAGAAGGAATATCAGAGAATGCCACTTTCACCCATCTCCTCAGCAGGCTAACAAACCTCAAATAAATATTATAGTGGAGTACATATGGGAAAATGTCAAGGGACAGACTATGTGGAACAAAAAAGAAAAAATCCAAAGTCAAGAGAATATACAAAAACAAGGTATTACTAGAGGATTTTGAAATCTCTTGTGCCCATAGCAACAACAAAATCCAAGTCTGATAACCATAGCAACAAATTCCAGCTCTGGCAACCATAGCAACTAAGTAAATTTCATACCTAGTTTAACTCCTAACTAGATCAATTCAAACATCCACATTTAACGCCCAGAAGACGAAAAAGCATGTAATCTTAAAGTATAAATAATTTATCTCAGTACATACTATTCTATACATGTTCATCTTTCAACAACAACAAAAAACTATGTGCCATAACAGAAAGCATGAAAAAACACAGTTTGAAGAGACAAAAAATCATTTGAAGCGTACTCAGATATAACATGGCTATTAGAGCTTTCAGATAGGGCATTTAAAACAACTGTGAGTAATAAGTTTAAGCAGTGGTTCTCAAAGGAGGGCAATTTTGCCTACAGGGAACATTTGGCAATGTCTGGAGGTATTTGTAATTGTCATAACATGTGCTACTGTCATCTGTTGAGTAGAGGACAAGATGATGCTAAACATCTTAAAAGGCATGAAACAGCACCTTACAACAGAATTATCTGGCCGAGTATGTATATTATACTGAGCTTGGGAAAACTTGAAAAGCCTATGTTAAAAGTTGTATTCGAAAAAGTAGAAATCATACAAGATTATATCAGGTCTTTTATTAGAGAAAAGAACATCAGAGAGAATAAAATAGAGCTGCCAGAAATATAAAACACAAAAACAGAAATTAGATTGTCTTTGATGGGCTCATTAGTATACTCACTGCAGTTGAGAAAAAATCACTAATCTTAAAGAGGAGTCAACATAAAATACGCAAGCTGAAATACTAAGAGGAAAGAGTAGAAAAATAGGGCAGAATATGCAAGTACTGTGGAACAATAACAAATGGTGTAGTTTATGTCATTGGAATCCTATAAGTAGAAGAGGGAACAAAACAGAAAAATAATATGAAAAAATAATAGCTGAGAATTTCCCAAAATTACTAACAGGCTCTATTGACTAAAGAATTTCAGGGAGCATCAAGCAGGATAAATACAAAACAAAACAAAATAAAACGTATACACACATGGCACATCATATTCACACTGCTGAAAGCTAATAGCAAAAAGAAAATCTTGCAGTCAGCCAGGGGTCAGGGCACATTGCCTCCAGAGGAAGAAGGATAAAAATTACAGTAGATGTCTCTTCAGAAACCATCCAAGCAACAAACCTCTTTTTAAGTGTTGAAAGAAAAAAAAAGCCCTATTATCCTAGTATTCTATATCAAGTGAAAATATCCTTGAAAAGTCAACCATTGTGGCCAACTGTTAAAACCCAGCAGCAGCAGAATACACATTCTACTCAAGTACACATAAAACATTTACCAAAATTGACCTTATACTGAGCCATAAAACAAATCTTAACAAATATAAAAGAGTAAAAATTATACAAAGTATATTCTCTAGTAATAACATAATTAAACTAGGATCAATAATATAAACACTTCTGGAAAACCTCCACAAATTTGGAAATTAGATTAAGCACATGTGTGATAGAGGAAGTCTCCAAGGAAATTAAATATTTCCAACTAAATTAAAATGAAAATATATATCAAAATTTGTGCTAGGCAGCTAGAGCCCTACTTAGAGAAAAATGCATGCCATTAAATGCATCCATTAGAGCATTAGAGGGCCTTTGGTCAAAATGGCAGTGTAGGTAAATGGAGTACTCAAATCCTTGCACAACCACATCAAAATTACAACTAAACTACAGAACAACCACCATTCAAAACCACCTGAGATCTAGATGAATGGAAGTCCTACAAATAAGGATATAAAGACATAGGCATATTGAGACTGGTAGGAGGGGTGGAGACAAGGAACAGGCTGGTCCAACAACCCACATGTCGTAGATAAAAATTAGGAGTAATATCTTGGTTGTAGAGGTCCCCATGGGGAGTGAGGGTTCCCAGCCCCACAATAGGCACCCCCAGTCCAGGATTCCAGTGGTGGAAAGAGAAGCCTCCATAACTGCTTGCTGTAAAAACAGTGAGTATTGTGCTCGAGTGAGACAGAGCATTTCTGGAGTCCCAGGAAATTCCTCTTAAAGGGCCCACACACTGACTTACGTGGACTCACTCCCTCTGAACTCCAGCACAGGGGCAGCAGATTGAAAGACATCAGGGACATATGGGGAGGAACTGAAGTATCTAGCATCAGGGTGAGAACTGGAGGAGCAGCTTTCCCTCAGATAGAAATGCTGGCAGAGGCCATTGTTTTTTTTTTCTGAGCCCTCCCCCCAAACAGAGCCCACAGGTGGGCACCATATCTGAGACTCCATCACCTGCCTCACACTGCCCCACCCTGGTGATTCCCTGAGGCCCTGCCCCACTCATCTTTCAGGCCCACCCAAGCTGTTTCCAGTGGCTTTTCCATACAAATGCCTTGTCTTGATACACGCTTCAGATTTTCCTAAAATCTCTCAAGCAAGCAGCATCTGGCCTCAAAGTGCCCACTTAGTGGCACCAGACCCAGAACTAGTAGCACCTGGCCTTGGTTTGCAGCTTGACCCCACCTGGACACTTCCAAGCCCAGTACAAAAGCAGCCATCTGCAGATTGCTTTGTAGCTCATGCTGGGTGGCCACAGACAGAATACAGGCTGCAGCTAACCTTAGGCTGCAGATGACCTTGGCCTGCACCTCCCTGGAGGCCACAGAGCCAGGGCACCTGGTAGACAGCTTCAGACCATGTCAAATCATTGCCACCCAACCACAAGCAGCACACTCAAGGGGCAGACTCAGCAGGCACCAGAATCCAGCTAAAGTAAGTCCTGCTATGTGGGGTGGACCCCAGCACAGCTGATCCTCCTCAGTGGTCAGAGGTCAGTGGTTGGTTTTCACAGCCAGTCCTTGCTGCCAATTGGCCAGGGGTGTGTGTAAATTTCTTCCATTGATGTGCCCATAGTAGTCATGGCTTGACTACAACAGGATGAACCTAGAGGGTATTGTGCTGAGGGAAATAAAGAGAGAAAGACAGGGGGCGGGTGGGGCTGCGCCAGGGCTGCGGCTGAGTTTGGGGGCTGGTGATGCTGCAGCTGGGCCAGTTTGCCAGGGTTAGGCAGAGGCCAAGGGATGGCGAATGTGCGGGTGGCCGTGAGGGTCCAGTCCCTCAGCAAGAAGTGAGAAATGGTCTTGCATAAGGTCTAAAAGTAGGTAGAACCAAAAATCAATTAACCAGACTAAACTGTTCCTTCCTGAGATTACAGAAAAGTTGCACTTCTCTGTCAAATGCCTGTTTGCTCAGTGGCACTGGAAGCGACCATCCATCAGTAAAATGATACTATGGAAAATGGGTTTGATGCCCTCATTTCTACCTCATAGTTGTTTCACATGCCAGCAAGTCAGTGTCTCAGTATAGGTGCTGCCCCTTGTCTATCTAAAATCCTTCATCACTGAGACAGCACGTTCTCATCCACCCATACTGTAGGCCCTGGAACACCTCCCACTGCCCTGTCAAAAATTACCTTTCCAGACTTCTGGCAAGATGAAGGCATAGGTGGATGCACCGTACCTCCACACACAACCAAGATTGGAACAACAACAATTTAGAGGTAGAATAACATCCAGAACTGACAGAAAATTTATCTGAATGGAAGTCAGACAGCCATGAAGTTGAAATAGACCCATTTATCCAGACCAGTAGGAGGAGCGGAGACAAGCAGCCAGGTGCAGGTCGGAGAACAGGGAGAATTGGGCGCATAAGGTGACTGGGAGCACGTAAGGCATCTGGGGCGCACAAGATCGCAGTGGGTGGACCCTGAGTACGCAAGAGGCAGCTGGCAGACCCAGTGAGGTGGCGACTGTGGAACAGGGCAGAGCGCACAACCAAGGCTCCCAGGGAAGGGATTGAAGTCCCACAAGAGAACAGAGCTATCACCATTGTTCCCTCTCGACCACGCCCTCACATACATCACAATCTAGCCACTGGGGTGCCCAGCCCTGGTGAACACCTAAGGATCCACCCCTCACTGTAACAGGAGTGACCAGACCAAAAAAAAAAAAAAAAGAGAGAGAGAGAGATGGCTCAAACAGAGGCACAAATCAGTGCCCAAGAACTCGTCCTTTTGAGTGACTAAGAGATAGCTAACCTATCAGATGCACAGTTCAAAACACTGGTGTTCAGGAAGCTCACAGAATTGGTTGATTTTGGTAGCAAATTAGATGAACAAATGCAGGTTACCATAAAAGAAATGAAGGAAAATGCACAGGGAACCAACAGTGATGGGAAGGAAACTGGGACTCAAAACAATAGACTGGACCAGAAGGAAGAAAGAAACAACCAAACAGGAAAGAATGGAGAAATAAGAATTCAAAAAAATGAGGAGAAGCTTAGGAACCTCCAGGACATCTTTAAACATTCCAACATCCGAATTATAGAGGTACCAGAAGGGGAAAATGTAGAGCAACAGATTGAACACGTATTTGAACAAATAATAAAGGAGAACTTCCCCATTCTGGCAAAAGAAATAGACTTCCAGTAAGTCCAGGAAGCTCAGAGAGTCCCAAAGAAGTTGGACCCAAGAAGAAACACACCAAGGCACATCATCATTACATTAGCCAAGGTAAAAATGAGGGGAGAGAATCCTAGAAGCAGCAAGAGATAAGGGGACAGTCACCTACAAAGGAGTTCCCATCAGACTGTCAGCTGATTTCTCAAAAGAGACCTTGCAGGCAAGAAGGGGCTGGAAAGAAGTATTCCAAGTCACGAAAGATAAGGACCTATATCCCAGATTACTCTATCCAGCAAAGCTTTCATTTAGAATGGAAGGGCCAATAAAGTGCTTCCAGATAAGGTCAAGTTGAAGGAGTTCATCATCACCAAGCCCTTATTTTATGAAATGTTAAAGGGACTTATCTAAGAAAAGAAGATTAAAAAAGAACATATATAGTAAAAGGACAGCAAACTCACAATTATGAACAACCACACCTAAAGCAAAACCAAAACAAACTAAGCAAACAACTAGAACAGGAACAGAACCACAGAAATGGAGATCACTTGGAGGGTTAGCAACAGGGGAGTGGGAGGAGGAGAGAGGGGGAAAAGGTACAGTGAATAAGTAGCATAGAATGTAGGTTGAAAATAGATAGGGGGAGAGTAAGAATAGTATGGGAAATGTAGAAGCTAAAGGACTTATGACACATGGACATGAACCAAAATGGGGGGGATGTGGGTGGGAGAGGGTGTACAGGGTGGAGGGGAGTGAAGGGGGGAAATGGGACAACTGTAATAGCATAATCAATAATATATATATATATTTCTTTCTCTTTATATATATATAAATATATATATATATAAAGAGAAAGACAAATGCTATATGATTTTATTTATATGTGGAATCTAGAGAATAAAATAAATGAATAAAGAAGACAGAGACATATTCATAGATACAGAGGACAAACTGTTGCCATATGGGAGGGGGGTTGAGAGGTTGGTTAAAAAGGTGAAGTGATTAAGAAGTACAAATTGGTAGTTACAAAATAGTCAATGGGATGTAAAGTAGAGCACCAGGAATATAGTCAATAATATTGTAATAACTGTGTATGGTGTCAGGTGGGTACTACACTTATTGAGGGGATCTGGCCCAGGGAGGTTAAGTAGTGTTCCCAAGATGTCAAAGCTGATAAGTGGTGGAACTTGGATTACAACCCTAAAATCTGGCTCCAGAACTGATTTTCCTAATGAATTAAGACTCAAACTCAAACATCTGTACTTGAAGTTACCTTTCCCTACATTCAAACCATACTCAGTTTGGACCTCATCCCAGAGGCCTCACTAGATATTAGTAAATTCAGCCATATGAAGCAATGTTCCCCCAGCCATTCAGGTACTTACTTGTAAAGCCACAACACCTGGCATAGAAGGATTTTTTTCATAACTGTTGTCGTAGAGTTTGTTCCCAGTGTACATGCTATTGTAGATTATACCAGGGATAGTGTTACAAGATTGATAGGACTAGGTTCAGAAAAGAGGGAGAAAAGAGAAGGAAATAGCAAAAACAGAAAAAAGGAAGCAGGAAGGGCAATTCTACTTTCTACTCATGTGTGTCCTAGCATATGTGACTTTAAGAAATATTCAGGCAGAGTCAGAAGCCAGCAGTCTTTTGGGTAATAAGCCCATAAAATCTGTACTTAAGCATAGTCAATCTGCCACAAACTTAATGGCACTATCACAACTAGTCACTACTTATTCTAATTGTACTATGCCAAACTAATTGGTGACTGAGAACAAAACAAAGTTCACAGCACCTGCCTCATTATATTCATTTTACTTATACTTTCAATTTGGTCCCCCTAATGTATACCCAGCCTATGGTTGTCTGCCATTCCTGGCTCCTTGAGGCTCACTGCAAAAGATAGTCCTGTCTCCCCTGATAGGGTGTAATGGGGGACTATGGACCTACCTGACACAGTGTGTGTACATGGTGGAAAGTAAAACCTCATGGTTGACATTAATGTTCATCTCCTGAAGGAGAATGGATTGATATGCAGCCTTTTATATTATATGGGTGGTACTTTGCATAGTAAGAGTTGTATCCTTACTTGTCATATTCTTTCTGCTTTCACATTTTCGCAGGGCTAAGTAGGAAGGAAGCAACTGGCCTGAGAGGGACAGGTAATGAATTCAGTAGTTACTGCCCATGACCACCCATAATAAGTGACACTCAAACTTCTTAAGGTGCTATTCTTAGTGCATGACCATGTAGATATAGCAGAACTTAAGACAGTTTATTGAAAGTGTATTATGATATTTCATGCTTCAGACTTACATGAACTGATCTCACAAAGAAAAAACCCATGAGGTCCACCATCTCTAATGGCCTTTCTTTATGACTAAACTATACCAATGTATTTCTGATGGGAGTATATTTGGTCACCAATATCAATTTTTAACAAATTTTTATTTATTTTTTTTTAGACAGAGAGAAGGGAAAGAGAAAGAGAGGGAGGGAAACATCAATGTGTAGTTGACTCTCATGTGCTCCCTACTGGGGACCTGGCCCGCAACCCAGGCATATGCCCTGACTGGGAATCAAACCAGTGACCCTTTGGTTTACAGGCTGGCGCTCAATCCATAGCGCTACACCAGCCAGGACTCAATTTTGATAAAGAAGGAAAAACTGGGTAATGTAATTTCTGCAATTGGTCTATACCATTTTCAGCCCTGATCAAGTAATCTTTACAACCTTCCTTCTATCGTAGAGACATGTAGATACTAGGGGCAATGTTATCTAATACATATAGGTCTTGGGAGACCAGCTCCAGAGAAAATTTCTAGAACTCTCTCTGCATCAAGGAACTCAGTGGTCATTTCAAATATAAATGAAAGAAAATGAGGGTATTTTCTCCTTTACCTGTTTTTGTACTATGTTCCTCTATCTTTTTTTTTTAGAATGGAGACCCTCCCTCCCCCCAACCCCACAACATACACATACACACACACACACACACACACACACACACACACACACGTACATCCACACACTTTGATAAAATTCTAGGGAGCCTATTTCCAGTGGCATCTCTAAAAGCTGGTCCTTTTTATCTATTTTCACTAAGCCCTCACTATTTCTTTTCTACCTGTATTGATAACTTTCCTCTCTGGTTTGATCTGCTGCCTATAGTTTTGACCTGCAGCCATTTGACAAATACAACATCCATTTATGATTACTTCAATACAATAAAGGTCATATATGACAAACCCTCACCTAACATACTCTGTGGTGAAAAACTGCAAGTTTGTCTTGTAAGATCAGGAACAAGACAAGGATATTCACTCTCACCACTATTATTCAACATAGTACAGGAAGTCCTACCCAGAGCGCCTAGGCAAAAATAAAATAAAAGCCATCCAAGTTTGGAATAAAGAAGTAATACTGTCATTATTCAGCAAGGACATGATTCTTTATATAGAAAACCCTAAAGACTCCATGAAATATTAGAAACAATAAACAAATAAAGTTACAGTATTTCAAACCAATGTGCAAAAATCTGTTGCATTACTATACACTAAAATGAAACATCAGAAAGAGAAATGAAGAAAGCAATCCCATTTACAACCACAACAAAACCTAAAATATCTAGTAATAAACTTCACAAAAGAAGTGAAGGACCTATACACTGAAAACTACAACACATTGTTGAAAGAAATTGAGGAAAATATAAAGAAATGGAAAGATAGTCCATGTTCATGTATTGGTAGAATTAACATTATTAAAATGGCCATATTATCTAAAGAAATATACAGATTTAATGCAACCTTATGAAACTCCCAATGGCATTTTTCACAGAAATAGAAAAAGATTCTCAAATTTGTATGGGGCCACAAAAGACCCCAAATAGCTGTATCAATCCTGAGAAAAAAAGAACAGAGCCAGAAATATCACATTGTCTGACTTCAAAGTATGTGTACACTACAAAGCTACAGTAATCAAAACAGTATGACATTAGCAGAAGAACAGAAACACAGATCACTATAACAGAACTGAGAGCCCAGAAGTAAACCCGTACATATGTGAGCAACTAATTTTCATCCAAGGTGCCAAAAACATACAATGGAGAAAGAAAAGGTTCTTCAATAAATGGTGCTGGGAGAATTGAAAAGGCACATGCAAAATAATGAAACTAGTCTTCTGACACCACACATAAATATTAACTTAAAATGGGATAAAGACTTAACATGAGACCTGAAACAATAAAATACATAGAAGAAAGCATAGGCACTAAACTTAGGTTCTCTGGTGTCAGAGTGCGTTTTTGTGAACTTGACCCCAAAGGGAAGGGATGAAAAAACAAAGCTAAACAAATGGCAGTAGATCAAACTAAAAAGGTTCTACACAGCAAAAGAAGCCATCAACAAAGCAAAAAGGCAACCAGCAAAATGGCAGAGGATATTTGCAAACAATACCTCTGACAAGGGACTAATATCCAAAATACATAAAGAAAGGCAAGGACCTACACATCCAATATTACTCTATCAAGCAAAGCTATCATTTTGAATGGAAGGGCAGATAAAGTGCTTCTCAGATAAGGTCAACTTAAAGGAGTTCATCATCACCCAGCCCTTATTACATGAAAAGTTAAAGGGACTTATCTAAGAAAAAGAAGATAAAAAATATGAAGAGTAAAATGACAGCAAACTCACAGTTATTAACAACCACACCTAAAACAAAAACAAAAACAAAGCAAACAACTAGAACAGGAACAGAATCACAGAAATGGAGACCACATAGAGGGTTATTACTGGGGAATGGGAGGGAGAGAAAGGGGGAGAAGGTACAGAGAATAAGTAGCATAAATGGTAGGTAGAAAATAGACAGGGGGAGGGCAAGAATAGTATAGGAAATGGAGAAGCCAAAGAACTTATATGTATAACCCATGGACATGAACTAAGGGGGGGATGCTAGTGGGAGGGGGTGTGCAGGGTGGAGGGGAATAAAGGGGGGAAACAGGACAACTGTAATAGCATAATCAATAACATATTTTTTAAAGAATATAACAACAACAAACAAACAATTTAATTAAAAATGGTCAGAGAACCAGAACAGACACTTTTCCAAGAAAGACACACAGATGGCCAACAGATATATGAAAAGATGCTCAACATCAATGGGTATAAAGGAAATGAAAATGAAAATCACAGTGAGATACTACTGCACACTTCTTAGAATTGCTATTATCAAAAAGACAGGTAATAACAAGTGTTGGAAAGGTTATGGAGAAAAAGGAACCCTCATTCACTGCTGATGGGAATGTAAACTGCTACAGCCATTTTGGAAAATGGTATGGAGGTTCCTCAAAAAATGAAGAATAGAACTACCAACATTCCCTCTTCTGGGTATCTACTTGAAAAGTTTGGTAACATTATTTGTAAAGATAATGTACCCCTATGTTCATCGCAGCATTATTCATAGTAGCTGAAATATGGAAACAACCAACGTGTTATTTGACTGATGTTTGAAAAAATACATGGTACATGTATACAGTGGAATTCTGGTCAGCCATAAAAAGATGAAATATTGCCATTTATGACAACATGGAAGGATCCTGAGAGCATTATTAAATGAAATAAGTCAGACAGGAAAGGACAAGAACTGTGTGATTTCACTCTTATGTGGGATATAAAACCAAAAGCAACAACAAAAAAAAGCAAAACAAATAAACAAATGGATACAGACAACAGTATGGTGGTTCCCAGAACGGAAGGGGTTTGGAGGAAGGGTGAAGAAGATAAAGGGGGTCAAATATATGGTGACAGAAGGAAACTAGAATTTGGGTGGTAAGCACACAATAGAAGGAAATCGTGCTATTTGAAACAACATGGATGTACCTTGGTCATATTATGCTAAGGCAGATAAACCAGATAGATAAGGACAAATACTATATCATATCTCTTATATGTGGAATCTAAAAAAAACCCTGAAATCTTTAAAAAATTGTATTGAATTTATCAGGACTACATTGATTAATAAAATTATATAGGGTTCAGGTATATAAATCTATAATACATCGTCTGTACATTTTATTGTGTTCACCACCAAAATCAAGTCTCCTTCCACACCATTTCTCCTTCTTTACCCTCTTCTACCTCCCTCACCCCCCTTTTCCTTTGGCCATCACAACACTTGTCTGTGTCTGTGATTTTTTTCTTAGTCCCTTCATGGGCCTGCAGAGTCTTATAAGTGAAATAAGCCAATCAGAGAATGACAAATACTTTATAATTTCAATTATATGTGGAGTCTAATGAACAAAATAAACTACCAAAGAAAAAGGAAAGAGACATAACATTCAGAGAACAAAGTGACATCTGTCAGAGGGAAAACACCTGAAATCTTAAAAGCAGAGAGTAAAATGATGGCTACTGGGGAATAGGGGTTGAGAGAATGAGAGAGATGTTGTTTAAGGGTACATACCTACAACCAGTAGATAAATAAGTCCCAGAGATCTAATACACTGTACAATGATTATAGACAACAAAACTGTAGTATAAACACTAAACTTGCTAAGAGAGTAGACCTTAATCGTTTCCAACACTAGAAGAAATTATAATTATGTGATATAATAGAAGTTGTAGCTAATGCTACAATGGCAATCGTATTGCAATTATAAATATATGGAAACAACATATTCGCACCTTAAACTTACTCAATGTTGCATGTCAAATATATCTTAATAAAAAGTGTCAAAAAGTGGTAACTATGTGAGGTGGTAGATGTGTTAACCAGTTTGATTGTGGTAATCATTTCACATAAACATTGCAGTATATATATAGCAAATCATCACACTATACATTTTAATTATATACAATTTTTATTTGTGAATCATATCTTGATAAAGCTGAAAAAACATATTTTAATTATCCATGTCAGTACCTTAGGGCTCAAATAATTAATTGGGCTATTAAAATATTACAACTGTAATGAGTCTGCATTTCATTATATCATCAATTTAGTAATACAACCATGAAGTTAACTTAATGTAAAAAAACAAAACACAACAAAGCTCTTTCACCCTCTGGAAATTTACTGTGTATATAACCATGAATAAAGAATAGAGAAAACCTTGTTGAAATCCTTGTTCCCATACTGCAGTCATACAGAATGTGAATCAATGACGGGTCTCAGCAAAATTGCAAATTTCTTCCTGTCATAGACATTTGAAAATCATTAAACAGTGAGTATCAAATCCATAAATGTCAAAAGCTTGCTGTACTTCTATTTTTGCACTTGCACTTGTGTCACTGAACAACTATTGCACTAATGAGAACATGAGCTTCTTGGGGATAGGGCCTCTGTTTTGTCACTCCTTTTCTACTAAATTCCGCCTAACACAAAGCAACCAGTGCAAAAACATTTGTGGAATTAATTTGCTTCCCAAATTGGTCTCCCTGCTTTCAGGCCATCCTCCTCTCTGAAATTCTGCCAGTTCTTTTACAAAAATACATCTCTGATAATGTAATTCCATGGTCCTCAAATCTTTAATGGTTGTTCATAATCTGTTTTACAGGATTTTGTGCACACGCCCTGTGTGGGCGGGCATATAAAGACCTTCAAACCCTGCCCTCAGTCTATATTCTCAGTCTTACAATCAGGCTCTTCACACACCCTCTTCTCAAGCCATACTAGGTATCCCTCCAGCATATTGGATTTTTATTACTCTGTACCCCTGCAAATGCTGTTTCGTCTGCTTAAAGCTCCTCCACTCTCATCTGCCTGACACACTCTTATTAACTATTAAAGCTCAGCCTAATATCACTACCTTTGTGGTTTTTCCTGACCCATCACTGAATTAATATCTTCCCCATGTGTTTTTTCTACATCAATTGTTTATTTATTCTGAAAAAATGGACTAATTTAACTCAGGGGGAAGGGAAGAAGAGAAGGAAGAAGGAAGCGCCCTGTCAATGGACTTACTCACACAGGGACTGCAGGATTACGTGTTAAGCATATTGTTCAAGCAACAGTGGGAGGATGAAGCTGAGTGACCTTTAAGTCATGAGATATTAAAGGTGCATCTTTGATACTTTGTGTATGTATTATCATGTGTGTTGGGGTCAGAGTGCAAAGAGAATGAGAAAGAAACAGAACTCAGAGGAGATGAGCGTGGACTCGGTGCAGTAAGAGCAGATGGGCAGACCCAAATTTCTTCTGCTTTACAGTTTTGCAGAGGTCTAGCCCTGCATCTAGCGCTGTAGCGGTGGGTGGGAGAGGAGAAAAGGGGAGGGCCAGTGCTCTCTCTGAGCGTGCCCAGGCTCCACTGCCTGACGGGATCACCTTCCGCTCCCAAACGGCCGGTTCCTATTCGCCGTGACTCATGCTTATTGTGCCAGCCTGGGCGCACTCTGCCCTGCAGCCCCACAGGTGGTGTTAGCTCGGTGCGAAGGTTCCAGCCAGGGTAGGCAGTGGAGTGCCGCGCAACGTGCTTTCCTGCCTCCCAGCTGCGGCCCCAACAGTTCCGACCCAGCGCCTGCAGGCCTGCTCGGTCGATCTTCGAGCTGAAGATGCGGCGGGGCTGGAAGATGGCTCTGTCCGCGGCGCTGCGGTGCTGCCGCCGGGTACTTTCTTGGGTGCCAGTGCTTGTTATCGTCCTCGTCGTGCTCTGGTCTTATTATGCCTACGTCTTTGAACTCTGCTTGGGTAAGTGGAGCCGGGCACGTAAGGTAGGGAATTATGCTCCAGCATTACCGTCTGCCCTACCCTTCACGGTGGTGTTCCTTGTGCTCTTCGCCCTCACACTGCGGTGTTTCTTTACTTCCCTAGAGAGCCGCCCCCCCCCCCCACCAGCTGCTGGTTTCCCACAGTATTTCTTGCACCCTCCCACGAGGATCCCATCTTGCCTCCATCGCTTCTCACCTAGGGTTTCTTACATTATTTCTTGGCCTTGCTCACAAGAAATTCCTTGCTCTTCCCACTAGGGCTCCCTTTTCTCATACCGGACAAACACTTGTGCCTTGTGTTTTCGTTCTGGGGTCTCCCGCCCTGCCAAAGTGAGGAAACAGCATATCCCCTATCCTTAAACTGTCTACTTACATTATGAATCCCACCAATGCATTCAACTAGGAGCGTCACATTTCCCAAATCCTCTTCCTGGGAATCTCAAAAATATTTCCTGTATTATCTTACTAGCTCTCCTCTTTCCATCACAGGGATTTATCCTTTTCCCGTATCCGCTCACATTGTCTCAAGTGCTTCACATTTTCTCCCACTTGGGATCCCCCAGCACGCCTTGTTCTACCCCATCAGGGTTAATTAACCCTTTCACAAAGTGGTAAACCATCCATTCACTTGCCCTGTGGGCTTCACTATTTTTTTTTTTAATTTTCTCCACTGTAATGGGAGCCCTACAATATATACTACCTTGTCCCCTCACATTAGAGCCCCTAACTTTATCACACTAGGGTTCCCCTTTATCTCCTGCCTTACTGCTTTGAGGAGCATTCAGTACTTCCCTTAGAGGCTCCACATTATTTTCTGACACCTCATGCTGCACACTTTGCTTTTTATCACACTATGGCCCTGCCTTGTCCATTGTCTTCTCACACTAGAGTGTCCTCTTTACTCTCCCACAAGGGTTCTCACAATATCTCCTATACTCCTTCCAAGGGCCACTACTTCTCTAATGTTGATCCGCCCTTTAACTTTTTTGAAATCTACTCCGCACCTCCTCAACTCCTCTTCCACAGGTAGCCCCACATTTGCCATCCTCTTTCTCTGAGACTCTTCCTATTATTTTTCTCTTACTTTCCCCTAGGATTGCACTTGTACACTGTCTTCTCAAACAAGAAAACCACCATCTGTTCCTTCCGAAATTTCTAATATTTCCTTTCCCTTTCATTGGGAACTTAGTTCTTGCCCCGCTTCATTAGACCCCCCATTTTTATAAATTCAAGGTGTCCTCTTGTACTCTGTCCTGTCACACTAGGGAGCTTTCCATCTTCTCCTTATCTATAAAAATGGTTCCCACAGTATATCCTATTCTTATAAACTCAAAATTCTACAATTTTCTAGACATAAGCCCTAAGACCCTAACCTGTGATTCTACTACTTGGATTACCCTAAAGTCCCTTATCTTTATCGCTAATGTCCTTATTTTATTGTGTCTCCTCAGAGCTAACCTTTGCTTTTCTCACAGGGAGATCTCCACTTGCCCCTATTGTCTCATATTGAGGAATTCCCACTTCTCCGAAATTCAACTAATACTTATTGTCACCTTAATGCTAGAATCCCATTTCTAACACCCTCAGACTTGTGCCTTATAATGTTCCCTATTCATTCAGTGTGAGCTCCCAGGATATTTCCTATCCTCTCACATTAGGACTCCTATTTGTCCTGTTGGACATTCCCTCCCAATTCCTTCCGGGACTGCTTTATTTCTGCATACCAGATTCCTCTCACCTTAAAAATTATGGTTAGGGTCCTGCTTTATTCCAACCCCAGGACTGACTCCACTTGTAACTCCTTTCACTTACATATTTGACAAAACAATAGTCCACTCCAGGTAGACTGGGGTTAACTAGGGAGGCAGCAGATAACCTTTTCCAATAGTGTATTTTCTTCTAATCAGTTTTGTGCATCAGAGTTTAAAATGTTCTCATCACCTTAGATTTATTGTGGAAAATGCTGAAACAATTATTAAAATTAAAGACAATTAGTTGCCTTCACAGGTACAAATTTTTGCTTTGTTCTTTTTTTGTCTAAATATGATATTGGGGTTCATTAAGTGGGCTGTGCAATGACTAGAAGTTTTTCTATTCTTAGACCTCCCCATCTTGCTTTTTTGAAGGATTGAATAAAGGGTTAAAAGTTCAGCTCCATTATTATGGCATGGACTTTGTGTCTAAGTTCAATGCCATATTGTAAATACTGTTACACATATTTTGGAATGTTTCAATACTGATCTACATGAGCTTTGCAAAGAAATCATTTAAAAATTGACATGATTGTGGCTAACAGTTACATTGTGCTTAATCTGTGGCAGGCAATACTCTAAGCACTGTAGATTTATTACTCTCTCTATATTAACTTATTTAATCCTCACCATAATCAAACTGTCCCCACTGCACAAATGTGCAAACTAAGGCATAGATGAACAAAGTGAGGTAAAGACTAAGTTAGAACCAGTGCAAACAATCTATGTGTTAACTACCACAGTGCCTCCTTTCAACTAATACAGAGGTCAAAACTTATGACTCACAGGCCAAATGTAGGCTGCAGATGTATGTTATTTGGCCTGAACAATGTTTTCTTAACATTTTGCACCAGTTACTATTATTTAAAACACAAGAGAGGAAGGTAGCCTACACTTCCAATTCTGGCTCTACCAGTCTATCCTGTCATTTTAACATTTTACAATCTTTAACAAATTAAAGACCTGGATTTCAGAAAGATCAAATTACATTTTCTTAGTCACATGTTTAGTAACTTAATGGACAATTGGATGTCAAGGCTGCCTGATATAAAGGCAATATAACCAAATTAACAGATTTGAGTTTCAGTATGTCTCAAAAAGTAATATTAAGGACTTCTTTCCAGAAATAGAATCTGATGTCTTCTTCTCTAATGTGCGGTTAGAGCTGAAGTCAAAAAAGGGGGTATTTTTGTCTTAGAGTGTGAATTCTGCCATTTATTAACTAGAAGACCTGCAGAAAGTTAAGAACATTCTCAGCCTCCCATGCCTCACGTAAACCTTAATTGTATGCTTGTTCGTTCATACCACAGAACTTGCTTAGCATCTACTATATGCTTTATAACATTGTTATTGTGAGATTATAAATAATGTAGTGTGTGAAAAACCTGCATCACATTTGATAACACATTGTATGAGCTTATTAAATAGTAACTAGTTACTATTTGTTTTATTTTATTTTACTTTATTTTAATTGTTGTTCAAGTACAGTTTTTTGCCCTTTACCCTCATCCCAGCCCACCCCCCAGCCCTCCCCACCTCCCTCCAGAGTAACTTGTTACTGTTATTAATGAGGATATAAGGGATTCTGCTCAGCTAAAGAAAATAAGCAGCTTAGACTTTTAGGCAGGGAGAAAATTAAGAAATTCACTTTTTTAGGTAAAATTCTCAAGATAAAAATAATTTCAAAGTGTTCAATTCAGTGACCTTTAGTATATTCACAATGTTGCACACCATAACTAATATCTAGTTTCAAAACATTTAGTCACTCCAAAAGGAAACCTCATTGTCATTAAATAGTCACTCCCCATTTCCTTCTACCCCCAGTGTCTACCGATCACTAATCTGTGTTTTGTCACTATGGATTTACTTACCTACTCTAGATGTTTCACATAAATGGCATGATACAACACAAAGTGGGGCAAAACTAGGTTTACAATAGTTCATATGGAAAATAATATAATAATAAATAATATAAGAATAAACTCTGTGTTCTGCATACTCACAACTATGAACCTACGTTTGCCCCACTCTGTATGTGTGCATTTGTGTCTGGATTGTTTCAATTAGTATAATATTTTTAAGGTCCATCCACAATGTAGTATCTAACAGTACTTCATTCATTTTTATGGCTGAATAATATCCAATTTTATGTACATACATTACTTTATCCATTCATTAATTGATAGACATTTGGGTTGTTTCCACCTTTTATGTATTTTGAACAGTGCTGCTATGAACAAATATTTGTTTGAATACTTGTTTTCAATTCTTTTGAGTAAATATCAGGGAGTGGGTAGAAATTGCTGGGCTGTATTCTATGTTAAACTTTTTAAGAAATCTCCAAAATAATTTCCACAGTGGTTACATAATTTGACATTCCTACCTGTAATATAGGAGTGTTCTATTTTCTCCACATCCTCACTAACACTTGTTTTCCATTTTTATTACAGATATCATAGAGGGTGTGGAGCACCTTGTGATTTTTATTTGTATTTCCGTGATGATTAGTGGTGTTGAGTGTCTTCTCATGCGCTTGTTGGCCATTTGTATATCTTCTTTTAAGAAATGCCTCTTCTTTTAAGAAATGCCTATCTGTCATTTTTGACAACCAAAAAATTGGGTTATCTGTCTTTTTGTTTAGTAAGATTTCTTTGTATATTCTTTATATTTGACTCCTATCAGATAAATAATTTACAAATACTTTCTCCCATTCCATGAGTTGCCTTTTCACTTTTTTTATAGTATTGCTTGATGAATGCACAATTTTTAATTTTGATAAAATTCAGTTTATCTATGTCTTTTTTGTAACCTATGCTTTTGGGGCATATCTAAGAGTCCATTGCCAAATGCAGGGTCATAGAGTTATCCCTGTGTTTTCTCCTAAGAGTTGTATAGTGCTGGCTCTTACATTTGAGTCTTTGATCTGTTGAGTCGATTTTTCTATATGGCATGTGGTATGAGTCCAACTTCATTCTTTTGGATGTGGCTATGCAGTTTTTCCAGTATCATTTGTGGAAGAGGCTATTCTTTCTCCATTAAGTGGTCCTGATGTGATTGTCAAAGATCAATTGACCATAGGTATATGGATTTATTTCTGATCTCTTAAATCTGTCCCATTGATCCATTGTCTATCTTTCAGCAAGTACTACAGTGTTGAGTACTGTACCTTTGTAATAAATTTTGAAATCAAGAAGTGTGATTTTTACAACTTTATTTTTCTTTGTTAAGACTGTTTTGAAATGGCATGTCCACAAAAAAAAGACTGTTTTGCTTAGGGTCTCTTGCAATTCCACATGAATTTTAGGATGAGCTTTCTATTTCTGCAAAATGGTCAGTGAAATTTTGATTGTACTGAATTTGTACATTGTTTTGGAGAGAATTGTCATCTTAACCACATCAAGTTTTCCAACCCTTTTAACATGGGGTATCTTTTCATTTATTTAGGTGTTTAATTACTTTCATCAGTATTTTGGAATTTTATTTTATTATATATTTTTTCTTTTGTCTTTATTTATTTATTTATGTATGTATGTATTATTTATTCTATTACAGTTATCCTAGTTTTTTTCCTTTTGCCCCATCTACCCAACCCATCCCTCTTGACCACAGTCAATCCATTCCCATGGATTGTCTATATCCATGAGTCATTCATACATGTTCTTTGACTAGTCCCTTCCCTTTCCTTCCACCATTATCCCCCCTGCCCCTACAGCTATCAGTCTGTCCCATGTCTCTATGTCTCTGGTTATATTTTTCTCATTAGTTTATCTTATTCATTAGTTATCTTATATTTTTAAATCATTACCCAAGGATATGTTTATTGATTTTACAGAAAGAGAGGGAGAGAGAGAGAGAGAGAGAGATTAATGTGAGAGAAACATTGACCAGCTGTCTCCCATATGCACCCTGACTGGGGATCCAACTGACAACTTGGGTATGTGTCTTGCCCAGGGGTTGAACCCACAACCCTTTGTTGTATGGGACAGTGTTCCAATGACCTGGGCCACCAGCCAGGGCAGTATTTTGGAATTTTAAGTGTGTAAGTCTTGAGTCTCTTTTGTTAAATTTATTCCTAATATTTTATTCTTTTTGATGTTATTATAAATGGAATAGTTTTCTTAATTTCTTGTTCTAATTTTTCATTGCTTATACATAGAAATAATACTGATATGGAGTGCTGATTCTCCATAATACTGATATGGAGTGTTTTGCAACTTTGATCAGTTTGTTCATTAGGTCTAACAGGTGTTTTGGTGGATTCTTTAGAATTATTTATACATAAGATCATATCATCTGAAAATACAGATAATGTTACTTCTCTCCAATCTGGGTGCTTTTTTGCCTTGCCAAATTGCACTGGTTAGAACATCCAGTTGAATAGAAGTAGTGGAAACAGGCATTCCAACCTTGTTTCTTATTTGGGGGAGAAAGCTTTCACTCAGTAGCTATGGATTTTCCATAAGTGCCCTTATCAAGTTGTGGAACTTCTCTTCTATTTTTAGTTTTTTTAGAATTTTTCATGAAAGTGTGTGTATAATATTGTCAAATGCTTTTGTTTTTTCTAAATATATTTTATTGATTATGCTATTACAGTTGTCCCATTTCCCCCTTCACTCCCCTCCACCCTGTACCCCCTCTCCCACCCACGTTCCCCCCCTTTAGTTCATGTCCATGTGTCATACTTGTGAGTTCTTTAGCTTCCACATTTCCCGTGCTATTCTTGCCCTCCCCCTATCTATTTTCAACCTACATTCTATGCTACTTATTCTCTGTACCTTTTCCCCCCTCCCCTCCTCCCACCCCCCTGCTGCTAGCCCTCCATGTGCCCTCCATTTCTGTGGTTCTGTTCCTGTTCTAGTTGTTTACTTAGTTTCTTTTGGTTTTGCTTTAGGTGTGGTTGTTAATAATTGTGAGTTTGCTGTCCTTTCACTATACATGTCTTTTCTTTATCTTCTTTTCTTAGATAAGTCCCTTTAGCATTTCATAAAATAAGGGCTTGGTGATGATGAACTCCTTTAATTTGACCTTATCTGAAAAGCACTTTATCTGCCCTTCCATTCTAAATGAGAGCTTTGCTGGATAGAGCAATCTGGGATGTAGGTCCTTGTCTTTCATGACTTGGAATATTTCTTTCCAGCCCCTTCTTGCCTGTAAGGTCTCTTTGGAGAAATCAGCTGACAGTCTGATGGGAACTCCTTTGTAGGTTACTGTCCCCTTATCTCTTGCTGCTTCTAGGATTCTCTCCTTCGTTTTTACCTTGGCTTATGTAATTATGATGTGCCTTGGTTGTTTCTTCTTGGGTCTAACTTCTTTGGGGCTCTCTGAGCTTCTTGGATTTCTTGGAAGACTGTTCCCTTTGCCAGATTGGGGAAGTTCTCCTTTATTATTTGTTCAAATAACTTTTCCACTTGTTGCTCCTCCCCTTCTGGTACCCCCTATAATTCAGATGTTGGAACGTTTAAAGGTGTCCTGGATGCTCTTAAGCTTTTCTTCAATTTTTTGAATTCTTATTTCATCATGCTTTCCTGCTTGGTTGATTCTATCTTCCTTCTGGTCCACTGTATTGTTTTGAGACTCAGATTCCTTCCTTTCACTATTGGCTCTCCTCCCCGTATCTTCCTGCATCCCTTTTATGGTAACGTGCATCCTTTCATCTAAATTGCGCCCAAAGTCAACCAATTCCATGAGCTTTCTGATCACCAGTGTTTTGAACTGTGCATCTGATAGATTGGCTATTTCTTGGTCGCTCAAAAGGATGAGTCCTGGGGGACTGATCTGTTCTGCTGGAAACATGTCTTATGTCTTTCCCTGTCTCTCCTATTATTTTTTTTTCCCGTTCTGGTCGCTCTTGTTATGGTGGGGGGGCGGAGCCTTAGGTGTTCACTGGGGCTGGGCACCCCAGTCACTAGGTTGTGACGTTATATGTGGGGGCGGGGGGTGGGAGCGGGGACGGGAGGGAACAATGGCGGCAGTTCAGTTCTCCTGGGCTCAGACACTTCCCTGGGCTCCTGAGCTGCAAGCTCTGCCCTGGTCCACAATCGCTGCCCCACTGATTCCCCCAGCCGCTGCTTGCGTACTCAGGGATCACCGCTGCATTCTTGCACCCCAGATGGCTGTCACGTCGATTTTGTGCCAAATTTCCCCCGACCTCCGTGCGTTGCCGACCCGCGCCAGCCCCGCACCCGCCCGGCTCGTCGTCCTCTACCAGTCTGGATGTACGGGTCTACTTCAACTTCTTGGCTGTCCGACTTCCATTCAGATAAATCCTCTGACAGTTCTGAGTGATATTATGACTGTAAATTATTGTTGTTCTATTCTTGGTTGGGCGAGGAGGTACAGTGCGTCCACCTATTCCTCCATCTTGCCAGAAGTCCCCATTCCCTCTCAAATGCTTTTCTAATATCAATTGACATTATCATGTAGGGTTTTCTTTATTCTATTAATGTAGTGCCTTACATGATTGATTTTCATATGTTGAACTACCCTTAGATTTCTTGGACTCATCTCACTTGATCACAATGTATAATCCTTTAACATACTGCTGAATTTGACTTGCCAGTAATTAAGCAGTTTTGTACCTATATTCATAAGAGATATTTGTATGTAGTTTTTTTTGTGATTTCTTTATTCAGCTTGAGTATCAGGATAATGCTGGATTCATATAATGACTTAGAAAGTGTTTTTTCATCTTAAAAATTTTGTAAGAGTTTGAAAAGGATTAATGTCCATTCTTTAAATATTCAGTACAATTCACTAGTGAAAACATCTGGTCTTGACCTGGCTTTGTTGGGAAGTTTTTGATTACTGACTCAATCTTTTTTTAAAGATTTATTTATTTATTTTTAGAGAGAAGGGAATGGAGGGAGAAAGAGATGGAGAGAAACATCAATGTATCATTGCCTCTGAGCATCCCCAACTGGGGACCTGGCCCAATACCCAGGCATGTGCCTTGACTGGGAATCGAACTGGCAACCCTTTGGTTCACAGGCCAGCACTCAATTCTGCTGAGCCACACCTGTCAGCACCTTCCAGCTGATATTTTAATACTGTTTACATCTCCCTTCAATTCTATCAAAGTTTGCTTCCTGCATTTTAGAACTTTGTTGTTAGGTGTGTACTTGTTTATAACTGTTATGTTACCTTGGTGAATTGGCCCCTTTATCAATATATAATATCCTCCATTGTCTCCTATATGAGTTTTAACTTTAAGTCTATCATGTCTTACCATAGCCACCCTAGCTCTCTTTTGGTTACTATTTACATGGTTATCTTTGAAAAGCTGTCTTCCAAAGTGGCCGTACCATTTTGCATTCTTACCAGCAATATTACTCCACAAACTTATCAGCACTTGGTGTTTTAAGTATTTTGGAGTTTTGCCATCCTAATATGTGTGTAGTGATAGCTCATTGTTTGTACTGAATTATTATTTGATTAATTTATTTTTAATGTACCCATTTTGCTTTCCTTCCATTTTATATATTTTCAGTTTTTTGTAGTGATTATCCTGTGTATTACAATTAACATGTTAACTTTATAATAATGAAATTTGAATTAATACCAGTTTAGTTTAATAGTATACAAAACTCTGCTTTACAGCTCCATTCCCTACTTTATGTTGTGATTGTCATGAATTGCATCTTTATACATTGTGTGCCTATTAATATAGATTTATCATTACCATTGTATGCATTTGTTTGTTTAAATAATATAGTAAATAAGAGTGGAAAACCAAATATACAATACTACTAGCTTTATATATTTATGTATGTAAATAGAATTCAGATTCTCCCTGCTGGGGGGTTGTTTTTGCTGCCTGTTGTGAGTTGCTGTTTGCTTGTTCTGTGATTTTTCTGTATTAAAAACTATTCTCACCCTGGCTGGTGTAGCTCAGTGTATTGAGCGTGGGCCTGCAAAGCAAAGGATTGCGGTTCAATTCCCAGTCAGGGCACATGCCTGGGTTGCAGGCCATTTCCCAGCAGGGGACGCACGAGAGGCAACCACACATTGATATTTCTCCTCCTCTCTCCTTCCCTTCCCCTCTAAAAGATAAATAAATAAAATTTTAAAAAAACCTATTCTCTGGTACATGTGCTCTCTAAAGTCTCTGTTCCTTAGGCTTTTGGTCAGTCATTTGATAAAGATTTCATAAACATCTGGAGACATATAAGAAATAGAAAAGAAGAAAAATATTCTCCCAGCCTTTGCAGATTAGCTCTGCATAGGGGGCACTCCTTCAGCTTTTTCTAAGCCATTTAAGACTGCCTAAGCATTTACCCCCTGCTTACCAGTGGCTGAAGGTCAGAGGTAAAAGCCTAGGGTGTTCTCAGTCTTTTTGGACCATGCATCCCACCCTCTTGGTGTGTGTTTCCTTCCCAATACCATGGTACACATGGTAGCTTTTAAACACTTACTTCCCTACCAATCTCCTTTTCTATGTCTTCCTTCCCAAGCTTTTTATTCTGTCAATTGCCTGTCTTAAGTGTTGTCCTGTGCTCTATGGGGGCTGTTGTGGTCAATACCTGTGCTTACAAATGCTTTCAGCAAAAGCCATCCAAGAAGGCGCACCTCAAGCCTGGGAATGCTCTGACAGACAAAACATAGGAAAGCCTTTGTGTTGGTTTTTCAGGGAGACACCAGGGAGGCAAGACTCACAACCACAATTTGGAAATTGTATTATGTATTCTCTCTCTAAGCATTGGTAACCTGTATGAAGCCATTCTCACAGACTCTCCAGATCTTGGGTGTGGAGGATGGTAGACAGTCAATTTACCATATTGCAGTATTCTCTTATCAAAAAGCAACAGCTCCTTTTTCACCAACTCTTCCCTCCTAATTATTGGACATTTTTTACTAGATTCCAGTTCTGCAAAAGTTGATTCAGACAGTTTTTGCTACTCTGCCCTTTGGGGAAAAAACAGAAAAACCTGTAATTCTCTACTCTGCTACTTTTTTGGTGACTAACAGTATCCATTTTGAGATTAAAAAAAACAAAACAAAACAATAACCAAGAGATTCATGCTTAAAGATTCATTTTGTAAAAGTTTAGTATGACTATAACAATTTCCTTTTAAATGTAACTGAAGTATTCTTAGTTTCTTACTTTAATAACAAAAAAGGGCAATATTGGAAAAATAAAGGAAAGGCCAAACTACCAAGATAAGTGCCACAATGCTTTAGAATAAAGGCCCTCTTTTTTAAAACGAATTCTGTAACTTCCAACAGATAAGTTTGCAAGAAAATATTTTCCCTTAAACTTTTGGCTCCTTGCAGATTTCATGAGTTAAAGGACATAAAAGTCAAGACCCCTGTCTAATTAATTGTTGATAGTTGTGAATTTTTTGACATTTTAATGTTCATAGTTTTGATCTTCTTTTTCTTAAATAAGTCCCTTTAACATTTCATATAATAATGGTTTGATGATGATGAACTCCTTCATTTTTTCCTTGTCTGGGAAGCACTTTATCTGCCCTTCCATTCTAAATGAAAGCTTTGCTGGATAAAATAATCTTGGATGTAGGTCCTTGCCTTTCATGACTTGGAATACTTCTTTCAGCCCCTCCTTGCCTGTAAGATTTCTTTTGAGAAATCAGCTAATAGTTTTATGGGAACTCCTTTGTAGGTTACTGTCTCCTTATCTCTTGCTGCTTCTAGGATTCTCTCCTTCCTTTTAATCTTTGGCATTTTAATTAATTAAGATGTTGCTTGGAGTGGGCCTCTTTGCATGCATCTCGTTTGGGACTCTGTGTGCTTGCTAGACTTGCATGTCTATTTCCTTCACCAAATTAGGAAAGTTTTCTTTTATTAGTTTTTCAAATAGATTTCATATTTCTTGCTCTTTTTCTTCTCCTTCTGGCACCCCTATGATGTGAAAGATGGTACATTTGAAGTTGTCCCAGAGGATGCTTACACTATCCTCATTTTTCTGAATTCCTTTTTCTTCCTGTTGCTCTGATTTATTATTATTTTTTTTGCTTCCTTATATTTTAAGTCATTGATTTGATTCTTGGCTTATTCCACTGTACTGTTATTTCCCTGTAAATTGTTCTTTATTTCAATTAGTGTATCATTCCTTTCTAAGTGGGTCTTTTTTATGCTGTTAAGGTCCTCACTAAGTTCCTCGAGCATCCTTATAACCAGTGTTTTGAACTCTGCATCTGATAGATTGCTTATCTCCATTTTGTTTAGTTCTTTTTCTGGAGTCTTGATCTGTTCTTTCATTTGGGCTGTGTTTCTTTCTGTCCTTGTTTTAGCAGTCTCCCTGTGTTTGTTGCTATGTATTAGTTAGAGCTGCTATGACTCCCTGTCTTGGTAACATGGCCTAATGTAGTAGGTGTCCTGTGGGATCCAGTGCCACAGCCTCCCCTATCACCCAAGCTGGGTACTCAAGGTGTGCCCTTCATGTGGGCTGAGTACCCCCTCCTCTTATAGCTGAGTCTTGGTTGCTGTTGGCAGGCCAATGGGAGGGATTTACCTAGGCCATTCAGGTGCAAGTACTGACTGTAACTGCTAACCACCAACCTCCCCCCTCTGTGGAGGATCAGCTGTGCAGGGTCAGGGTGGTAGTGCTGTGACATGGTCTGTAGCCGTCCATTGGGTGTGCAGGCCCTGGGGTTTCCCAGGTGCTGCAGGCCAAAGGCAGCCCCCACCTGTGTTCTACCTGTGGCCACCTGCATGACCTGTATAGAAATTTGAGATGGCTACTGTTTGTACTGGGCTTGGAGATTACCAGGCAAAGCCAAACTGTTAATCTAGGCTGGCTGCTGCTAGTGCCAGGCCTGGGGCCACTTAAGAGGTATGAGGGCTGGGGGCTCAGTGAGGCTGGCTGTTGCTTGTTTGAGAGGATTTAGGAAGTTGTGAGCATGAGCCAAGACCAGCCATTCATATGCAAAAGTCACAGTTAATAGTTTGGGTAGGCCTGTAAATTGAGTGGAGTGGAATCTCAGGGAATCACCAGGGTGGGGCAAACAGTGTTAGTCAGGTTGATAGTGTCTCAGATATGGCACCTGCCTGCTGGTGCTGTGGGCCTGTGGGCAGAAGGCTCAGAAAAAGGGACAGTGGCTTCTTGCTTTTCTGTCTGGGAAAAAGTTGTCCCCTAGCTCCTGCCTTGATGCTAAACACTTCAGTTCTTCTCTGTATGCCACTGGTGTCGTTCAAGCTGTTACCCTGGTGCTAGAGCTCAGAGGGAATGAATCTAAATCCATGTGTGTGTGTTTAAGGAGAACTGCTTGGTGTAAGGATGGGCTGGGTAGGACAAAATGGCACCTGGACTACAATCAATCATGGCGGCTGAACTATAACCCGGAAGAGATGGTGACGTCAAATCAGAGCAGGAGAAGAGCCACCAATTATGGGTTGCCACTTTGTTTGGAGGGAACCAATCCCCAGCCCCCATGAAGAGGGCTGACCAGAATAAAATCCCGCCTTGTTCCTGCCACTGTGCGGGCGGAGAAAACGGAGAAAACGTCGCCCGGGAGCACAAACCCCCAAAATAAGGCTCTTCTGCCTAATTTTGTGGCTAATTGGAATTTATTCCTCAGGAGAATCTAAGGAAACCTTACACTTGGGACTCCAGGAGTTTCTTCCATCAACTCAATCCCTGTTGGGTTTTGCAGCCAGAAGCTATGGGGACTTACTTTCCTGGTACTGGAACGCTGTGCTGGGGTTCATGGTGTGGGGCATGGGCTCTTCACTCCCAAGATATCCCTCCCAAATTTTTATCTACCATATGTGGTTGTGGGACCAGCTCATTCTGCATCTCTGCCCTCCTATCAGTCTGGATGGATGTGATTTCTTTAATTCCATAGTTGTCAGACTTGCATTCAACTTGAATTATAATGGTTCTGAGTGATGGTTGTTATATATTTTAGTTGAAATTTTGATGTGGTTGTGCAAGGAGGCAAGTCGTGTTTACTTATGTCTCATCTTGAATGGAAGTCTCAGAAGTCTTTTATAAGAGTTTATTTGAGCCAAATTGAGGACATATGCCAGGGAGCAAGATCTCAAATACTCCCAATATGTGTATATTTATTGTCATTTCATTCTTTATCATTATGTTTCTATTTTCTTCTTTTTATATTAACATTTTAATTGTTGTTATTCTTTTACCTTTTTTATTGAATTTATTGTGGTGACATTGGTTAATAAAATTATATGTCAGGTGTATAATTCTATAATACATTTGTATATTGCACTGCATGTTCACCACCAAAATTTCCTTCTTTTTCTAATAGAAGACCCTTTAACATTTTTTTTTGCAATACTGGTTTGTTGGTGATTAACTCTTTTAGTTTTTTATTATCTGGGATGGTATTTCTCCTTCAGTTTTAAATGATAGCCCTCCTGAGTAGAGTAGTCTTGGTTGTATTAAATTTTGGCCAATATTTTCTTCTGAGAAATCTGGGGACAGACTTATGTGGGTCTCCTGCAGGTAACTAAGTGCTTTTCTCTCACTGCTTTTAAGATTCTCTCTTTGTCTTTACCTTTGTCATTGTAATTATTATGTTGTCTTGGTGTGAGCTTCTTTGGGTTCATCTTCTTTGGGACTCTATGTGGTTCCTGGAATTGTGTGTCTTTTTCATTCACCATGTTAGGGAAGTTTTCTTTTCTTTCGATTTAATCTTTATTGTATTTTTGCCCTTACCATTTAGTCCTCTTATGCCCCCCTGAGTATATCTGCACTGGCTGGTGTAGCTCAGTGGATTGAGCACAGACGTGAGAACCAAAGGATTGCCAGTTCGATTCCTAGTCAGGGCACATGCCTGGATTGCCAGCCAGGTTCACAGTTGGGGACGTGTGGGAGGCAACCACACACTGATGTTTTTCTCCTTCTCTTTCTCCTTCCCTTTCCCTCTTTCTAAAAAATAAATAAATAAAATATTTGAAAAAATAAAATTGTTTTTTTTCTTTTTGCTGTGCCAATTGGGTGTTTCTCCTACCTTGTCTTCAAAATCACTGATTCAGTCCCCTGCTTCATTTAATCTGTTCTTTATCCCTTCTAATGTCTTCTTTATTTCAGATACTGTATACTTCATTTCTGACTTGTCCTTTTTTATGTTCTGTGTCATTTTTATGCTGTTGAATTTCTCACTAAGTTCTTTGAGCATCCTTAGAACTATTGTTTTGAACTCTGTATCTGGTAGATTGCTTGCCTCCATTTCTTTTAGTTATTTTTCTAAAAATTTTTTGTGTTCTTTCATTGGGAACATGAGTCTTTGTCTTCCCATCTTGTCTGAGTCTCTATTTATTTTTATGTATTAGGTAGATCTGCTACATCTCCCAGTCTTTGCACAGTGGTCTTATGTAGTAGGGGCTCATTGGTGTAGTCTCCCTTATTTTCTGATCCAGGTGATCCAGGAATATCTCTTATGTGAACCCTCCTGTTGTATTTGAATCTTGATTGCTGTTGATTCAGTAGACTTCTTAAATAAAAACAAGAATGTGTCACCGCTCTGTCTCTGCTTTAATCTGACATTGATCTTATTGACTATTTAATGTTGAAACCTTGACTAGAAATGTGGTTTCTAATTATAATGTTGTACCGAAGAGGATACTGGAGCTTTTTTTTTTTGGCATCTTTAATATTGATTCATTAATCTATTCAGCCATTATTTATTAAAAGGCTTATATATGCCAGGTATTATGCTGAACAAGATTACTGATTTATTATAAAAGGGTTTAACTCAGGAATAGCCAAACAAAGAGGTGCAGAGGGCAAGGTAGTAGGAAGGGGCATAGAATTTCCATGCCCTCTGCAGATGCACCACTCTCCCTGCACCTCCACCTGTTCACCAACCAGAAGACTGTCAGCTACTCTTTATTAAGATGACTTCCAAGCTACTCTTCTCTTTCTCTCACTCCTTTTGAAAGAGATGTTATTAACCCAATTCAGGGTCTGGTAGAATTGATGTAGTCATGTAACATGTATGTGTAAAAGTCACGAGTTTCCAGGTTAACGCATCAAGGTTTCTTGTTTCCACTTCTATTTTTATTGTCTAAGTTGTGTATGTGCTTCTTTTTATCATTTTTAAGCAAAATTCATTAACCAGAACCAAAAAAAAATTGCTGTCAATCTCCAGGTAGATATATTAGAAAAAAGGACACTATGTTGTCAGATTTTTAGCACAGAGCAAAAAAATGGGACAAGTTTGACAAAGTCCATTCAAATGATCATTAAAAGAAGAATGTTTAAAGACTCAACAAAAATAGACCTGCAAATGAAGAAAAACAGGAGGTATGACTGATGAAGTATCCAAGGAAATAGCTTCTACAATACAGTTAAATTCCCTGTTTATTTTTAACCCCATTTTTCTGGCCTTTAAGTATTTATCATTGTGTACCCAAACTATCTTAATTTAATAACATTTCATGATTGATAGTCATGCTTTATAATTTCACCTTACCTTAGCATCTAGTACAAGTGCACACAGATGTTTGTTGGTAAGTAAAGACAAGTAGGCCTCACTTTGCACAAATGACATTCTGAATGAAAGTTTTGTATATATCACAATATGCCAGGAAGAAATGATTGTGAAAGGTAGACACAGCACATGAAAAAAGCCTGTGAAGCTGGAATCTAATCCCAATTCTACCACTAACTTGCTGTATGACCTTGAGCAAATTAGTTGATACTACTCTAATTCATTTTTCCCATCTTTAAAATGACACAGAAAATTAGATAATCCCTAAATTCTCTCTCATTTCTGATATTCTATGAAATCTTAGTTCAAACATAACAGCAATTAATATTCATTAAATACTTGCCTTGTGCCAGATACTATGCTAAACAGCATTTCCATGCATTAACTCATTTTAAATGTCAAGTAACCTTGTGAAGTAGGTACTGTTAGGGAAGTGAAGGATTGCACTAGGTCGCAAAATAGTGTGATTGGGCTTCTCACTGAGACAGTTTGACTTCAGAGCCAGCATGCAACCAACCTCTATACTATGTTACCTGTAAATATACAAAAGATGCTTGGTATTTAAAGATGTTCTATAGTGAATAGTTTGGAGAAATGCAAAGTCATCTCCTAATTTATTAGCTTTTAAATTCTTAAGTTTTAAGTGTTTTCATTTGCTATTTTATTTTAAATCAGGCTATACATGCATTTGTTTAATGAGTACCAATTCTTAATTACTCAAGGTTTAAGATAAAGAAGATAACAAAGAATGAAATTTAATCCTTCCCTTCCCTTATCTCATCAGGCTGATGATTTCCTAAAGTACCATTGACAAACTTGATTAAAAATAGTGCTATGGAAAAATGGATTAGAAAAATAATTTTTTTAAATACCACTAATTTTGTCCTTTTTCTCTCTTTTCACAGTCACTGTTTTGAGCTCAGCAGAAAAAGGTAAGAGGGTGTTGTGGATTGTATTGACAGCACTGTGTCCCCTTTTCTATCTAAAAGTGAATTAATTACATAAAGGCCTATAATTTGAGCAACTTTTCCAGGAATACACTGAGGTGAGTGGAAGTTAAGGATGATGGTTTTCAGGAAACTTACCTGGAGGTAGAGCAGAACATATTTTCTGTGGCCCCTTTGGCTATAGGACAAGAATTGAAAGTTACCAAGATTTATGACAACAAAGAGCATAGATAACCACTCTGTTGGCCATAGTACTTTGTTTTCCTAGGTACCTTGCCTTTTTACCCAATTCACTCCCACTTCAAGGGATGGAGTAAGGGCTCCACAGAGAGCTTCTAAGTCTTTTACTGTCACAGTTCCTATATAGTTATTGTACTCCTGTCCATTTTTCATTCCCATCTTGATCTTATCTGTGATTTATACTACCATTCCAATGAGATTGAGGTATTTTCCATTAAAAAATGTGTAAGCCAAGCATGAGTATTAACAAACCTTTAGCTTTACATTATTTTTTCAGGTATAATCATAAGTATTTATGTAGCTACTTTATATAGCCACTTTTAATTCTCATTCATGGATATTATTGTGATTCATTAACTATAAATCATTCATGTTGTGCTGTTTAGAACTCCAGTTTGCTATTACTCATTCAACAGAGGCATTGGCTATAGAGGCCACAGAGTTGTGGGAAGATAGTAGGTCATAATAGTTAAAAGTATGAGTTCTGGAGCCAAACTGTTTAAATTCAAATCCTGCCTTCAATACTTAGTAAATTATTGTACCCTCCTTTTGCTTATCTTATTCACGTGTAAAATAGAACTATTAACACTACCTAATTTATAAAGTTGTGAAAATTTAATGAGTTAATGCATGTAAAGCAAAACAGTGGTAAGTAAAGCACCTTAGGGTAAGTCCTGAGTTGCCTCTTATTCTTATGTATGGTTCTTAAGGTAAGAAAGCATATATAAAATAAATATTTTCTGCAATAAACTTTTAAAATAACTTATGTGGGGGTTTAGATGTTGTTCTACCATAATAGGAATAATGATAATAATATTGTTATTATTGAAAACCATGATTTACAAGCCCTGGCTGGCGTAGCTCAGTGGATTGAGCATGGGCTGTGAACCAAAGTGTCGCAGGTTCAATTCCCAGTCAGGGTACATGCCTGGGTTGCAGGCCATGACCCCCAGCAAGCGCACATTGATGTTTCTCTCTCTCTCTTTCTCCCTCCCTTCCCTCTCTAAGAAATAAATAAGTAAAATATTTTTTTTAATTTTAAAACAACAACAACAACAACAACAACAACAACAAACCCCCCATGATTTACTGTGCCAGGTATCCTGCTAAGATATATATCTTCGTTCAATATTTACATCAACACAATGATGTAGACACACTTATGTCCATTTTGTTGAGAAGGAAACTGAAGTTTAGAGAGGTTAAATAACATCCCAGGTAATATAATTAGTAAATAGTAGCATTTAAACCCAGAACTCTCTCACTTCAAATTCCATGCTCTTAAGCAAACCTGCACTTCTTTTTTACTTTTCAATCTACAACTCCCTTATTTGCTTACTTGAGCTTCATCCTCAAAAACCTGATGCTCATTTACTCTTTTTTCTAGTGTTCAAAGTACTATATCTTCATGTTTTGTGTCTTATGAGTAACTCAATCACACCAGTATAGATTGTCATTTGTAAACCCCACTGAGTTCAAAGCCTTCCTGGTAACATCAGTCTAGTTACAGAATTTGAGCTCTTCAGGAGATTATGTTGCCACAGTGTATAATTTTTAAGGTACCTTTTGACACTAGAATTCTGTGATCCCAAAGCACTTTTCACCTGATAGCTCTTGAATTTATCAATACAGTAAAATAAAAAATAAGATTAAATTTTTTTTTGCTTCTTCTCCATTGGGGCAAAATGGGACAAAATGCAAGATTTAGAGACAGAATATCTGGGTTGGTGTTCCAGCTCTAACATTTACTCTGTTAACTTTGGTAAGTAACTCAGCTTCCATGAACCTCAAATTCTGTAAAATGCTAGTTTAATAATATCTTACCGATTTCTTTTAAACTAGAGAGAGTAAATAAACGTATACAGCAGTAAAAGAAACTGCTTTGTAAATGTTAAGTATTAACAATCTCACTTGTAACATTTTTTATGTGTCAGGATTCTCAAAGACAGAGGAATTCATAAACTAAAATTAGATTCAATTGTAACCAGAAGGTTGAAAGTTAGACCTGTAAAGAACTTCTGACCACTAAGGCAGCTTACTAGGAGATGCTGTGGAACCTCCTTTTCAGAAAGTATCAGACACACAACTACCTGGCATGATTCAGTGAGTTTTGCCTAGAAGCACACTAGTAGGCCTAATGACTATCTGAGGTCTTTGCTAACCCTGTGCCTCTCTTGTGACTTGTTTCAAATTACAGTGCACTATTAAAGATGCAGTATAGCATATGACTGCCAGCAGGAACATTGTTTGGCATACACAAAGAAAATATAAGGGACAAAGAAATGAAAGCCTCAAACGCATAACCTTTTATTGTCTCCACAGCTCAAGAAAATTGTAGTTAAAACATACTGTAAAAGTCCCTCTGCCCCCCATTTTTTGTCTGCTCAGTGGTTCCTCTACTGGATTGAAGAATGTCTCTCCAAAATTAGTGTCCACCTAAAACCTGTGAATGTAAATTAATTTGGAAATAAGGTCTTTGTAGGTGTAATTAAGTTAAGTTGAAATCATACTGGATTTTGTGGGCCCTATTACTGGCATCCTTATAAGAAAAGGAAAAGGTGGATACATAGATAGATACAGAGAGAAGATGGCTATGTGAAAATAGAGGCAGAGTTTAGAGTTATGCAGCCACAAACCAAAGAACAAGAAGAATTTTCAGGAGCTACCAGAAGCTAAGAAGAGGCAAGGAAAGATCCTCCCCAGGAGCCTTCCAAGAGAGCATGACCTTGTCTACACCTTAATTTCCAACTTCTAGCCTCCAGCACTGTAAGAGAATAAATTTCTGCTTTTTAAGCCACCCAGATTGTGGTAATTTGTTATGACAGTCCTAGGAAACTAATATAGTACCTCATAAATTTTAATCTCTAATGTACTGTTAAGAACATTGTATCAGTAGCAAATGAGCACAGACTTGGGTGTCAGATATACCTGTGATCAAATCTTGATTTTGCCACTTAGTACATATATGACCATGGGGAACTTAACTTCACTAAGTTTCACTTTCTTTGTCTGTAAAATGGGGATAACAATACCTGCCTTTCATGGTTGTTTGGAGCATGAAATGAGATCATGTACAAGGTCTGTCCAGAAAGTGTCCGGGCATGTAATGTTAAAATGGAGACATTTATTGAAGAAGATAACAAGATATAAGAAACATTGTACATAGGACAAGGATGCCTCAGTCCCCTTCAAAGTAGGCACCTGGGGACCTCACACAGTTCTCCCAGCGTTTCTTCCACTGTTCAAAACACTCTGTAAAATCCTTTCAGTACTATGTAGAATAAGAGAGGTGAAAGCAGGCTTCCCTGTCTTGTTCTCTATCTTAAGGGGGAATGCTTCTAATTTTTGCCCGTTGAGTATGATATCGGCTGTGGTTTTGTCACATGTGGCCTTTATTAAGTTGAGGTGCAATCCCTCTATTCTCACTTCACTTAGAGTTTATATCATAAATGGGTGCTAGATTTCATCAAATGCTTTTTCTGCATCTACTGATATGATCATGAGGTTTTTATCCTTCATTTTGTTTATGTGGTGTATCACATTTATTGATTTGTGGATTATACCAACCTTGCATTCCCAGTATAAATCCCACTTGATCATGGTGTATGAACATCTTAATGTATTGCTGTATTCAGTTTGTTCATATTTTGTTGAGGGTTTTAGTATGAACGTTCATCAGGTATAATGATTTCTAATTTTCTTTCTTTGTCTGGTTTTGGAATTAGGATAATGCTGACATTGTAAAATGAGCTTGGGAGTCTTCTCTCTTCTTTAAGTTTTTGAAACAGTTTGAGAAGGAGAGGTGTTAGTTCTTATCTGAATGTTTGGTAAATTCACCTGTAATGTTATCCAATCCAGGGCTTTTGTTTGTTGAGAGGTTTTTTGATTACTGCTTCAGCTAAGCTAGTTATCTGTCTGTTCAGATTGTCTGATTCTTCCCAATTTAGTTTTGGAAGATTGTACATGTAGGAATTTATTCATTTCATCCAGATAGTCCAGTTGTTGGCATATAGTTGTTTGCAGTATTTTCTTACAATCCTTCCTATTTCTTTGGTGTCAGTTGTACTTCCACTCTTTTATTTCTGATTTTATTCATTTGGGTCCTCTCTCTTTTTTTCTTTATGTGTCTTGTTAAAAGTTTGCCAATCTTGTTTATCTTTTCAAAAAACCAGCTCTTGGATTCACTGATTTTTGTTATTGTTTCTTAGACTGTATTTCATTTATTTCTGGTCTGATATTTTCTTATTTCATTCCTTCTATTTCATTACTTCAGGCTTTGTTTTTTTTTTTTGTTTTAAGTATAAAGTTAGATTGTTTATGAGTTTTTTTTGTTTGTTTCTTGAGATAGGCTTATAATGCTATGAATTTCTCTCTTAGGACGGCTTTCCCTGTGTCCCACATATTTTCGGGTTGTTCTGTTTTCATTTTCATTTGTTTTAAATCATCTTTTGATTTCTACCTTTATCTCATTGTTAACCCATGCACTGTTTAGTAACATGTTATTTACCTTCCATGTCTTTGCATGTTTTTCAGTGTTCATCTTGTGATTGATTTCTAGTTTCATAGCATTGTGGTCAGAGAGGATGTTTGATATTATTTCAGTTTTCTTAGATTTATTGAGACTTGTTTTGTGTTCCAACATGTGATCTATCCTAAAAAACATCCCATATGCACTTGGAAAGAATGTGTATTCTGCCACTTTTGGATGAAATGTTCTGAAGATATCAATGAAATCCATTTGATTTAGTGTGTCATCTAAGGCCACCTTCTTCTTGTTGATTTTTTGCTTGGGAGATCTATCCATTGATGTCAATGGGGTGTTAGATGCCTTACTATGACTGTATTTCTGTCAGTCTCTCCCTTTATGTCCATCAATATTTGCTTTACATATTTAGGTGCTCCTAAGTTGGGTGCATAAATGTTTACAAGGATTATATCCTCTTGTTGGATTGTTCCCTTTATCATTATGTAGTGTTCTTATTTGTCTCCTACTGTAGCCTTGGTTTTAAAGTCTGTTTTGTCAGATATAAGTACTGCTACTCTAGCCTTTTATCCTTTCCATTTGCCTGAAATGTCTTTTTCCATCCCTTTACTTTTAGTCTCTGTGTATCTTTTATCTGAGGTGAGTTTCTGGAAGACAGCATATATATGGGTCATATTTTCTTACCCATTCAGCTACCTTATGTCTTTTGATTGGAACATTTAAGCCATTTTCATTTAAAGTGACTATTGATAGTATATATCTATGTCCACTTTATTCATTCAACTATGTTCCTCTGATTTTTATTTTTTCTTCTTCTTAAAGAAAGCCCTTTAACATTTTTTGTAATACTGGTTGGTGGTAACAAACTCCTTTAACTTTTTCTTGTCTGGAAAGCTCTTTATTTCTCCTTCAATTTTTAACGATAGCCTTTCTGAGGAAAGTAGTGCCAATTGTTTAAGTCTTTGCTTTTCATCCCTTTGAATATGTCATGGCATGGCAATCTCTTCTGGCCTTAAACATTTCTGTTAGGAAATCAGCTGATAGTTTTATAGGGGCTCCTTGTAGGTAACTAACTGCCTTTCTCTTGTAGCTTTTAAGATTCTCTCCTCTTTAAACTTTGCCATTTATATATGATATGTTTTGGTGTGGGCCTCTTTGGGTTCAACTTGTTTAGGTCTATCTGCACTTCTTGGACTTGTGTGTCTTTTTCCTTCACCACATTACAGAAATTTATTAGTCAATATTTCTTAAGAAAAAAAGATTTTATTTATTTATTTCTAGAGAGAGGGGAAGGGAGGGAAAGAGGGAGAGAAACATCAATGTGTGCATGCCTCTCCCCAATGGGGACCTGGCCTGCAACCCAGGCATGTGCCCTGACTGGGAATTGAACCAACGATTCTTGGTTTGCAGCCCACGCTCAATCCACTGAGCCACACCAGCCAGGGCTACTTAATATTTCTTTAAATAGGTTCTCAGTCCCTTGCTGTCCCTCTTCTCCTCTGGTATCCCTATGATGTAGATATTTTTATAGTTCATATTATCCCAAAGGTCTTGTAAACTACCCTCATTTTAAAAAATTCCTTTACTTTTTGGTGCTCTTATTGTGTGTTTTATGTAACCTTGTCTTCCAAGTCACTGATTCAATCCTCTTTTTCATCCAACCTGTTTATTCATTGTAGTCTGTTTTTTAAAACATTTTATTTCTTTTTAGAGATAGGGAAAGGGAGGGAGAGAGGGAAGAAGCAAAACACTGATGTGCCAGAGAAACATTGATTGGTTGCCTCTCACATGCCCCCAAGCGGGCACCTGGCCTGCAACCCAGGTGTGTACTAGGAATTGAACTGGCAACCCTTTGGTTCACAATCTGGCACTCAATCCACTGAGCCACACCAGCCAGGGCCATTGTAGTCTATTTTTTTATTTCAGATATTGTATTCTTCACTTCTATGTTTTTATGCTGTTGTAGTTCTTGCTAAGTTCCTTGAGCATCCTTATGACCATTTAAAAAATTCTTTATGTGGTAAATTGCTTCCCATTTCATTTAGCTCCTTAAAAGAAAATATTTCTCCTGTCTTTTCATTTGGGACATGTTTCTTTGTCTCCCCATTTTGTCTACCTCTTTGTATTTGTTTCTGTGTATTAGGGAGATCTGCTTTGTCTCCCAAACTTGGGAGGATCTTTGGTGCAGCTCAGTATCAGATGCTGCCTGTGTGATTGGCCCCTGGCAACCTGTTTGGAGCTTCAGTGTGATCCAGTTTGTGGCTGCCTTGGCTGGCCATGGGTGTACTTGGGAAGGACCAAGGTGTAAGTCAATGTCAGCTTCCACCATCACCAAATCCAGGGGCATGTAAGAAAAAGGTCTTAAGAACCCTGAGATTTGCCTGTGCTTACCTTCACCTTTTTGCTGCCTGTTAGGCTCAGTCATTAAGGGGCCTCTGGCTGTACTTGAGTTGCATGAGGATGGTTTTCAGTGAATCACCAGGTAGGGGTGAGTGGTGTTCACCAGATACATGCAGGCTAAATCTTGGTGCCAGTGTTGGGTCTAAGGTCTTTCAGCAAATGTCTCAGGGTATAAAAAGTCTAACTGGCACCTATCAGTTGCCCACAGACTGTTGTGATGCAGCAGGGTCTCAAGAAATCAGCAGGGTGAGGCCAGTAGTGTTTATCAACCCTAAACAGTTTAAGATTTGGCTGTGTAAAGAAGGGCTCTGCACTCATCAGGCTTGCAAGGAAAAAATGGCCTTCCTAGGACCACACAACTCAGTCTGTCTTAGAGTCTGTCAGGAGGCAAATCTCAGCAGGACAGGGCTGTCAGGAGTTGGGAGAGTGGGGCTAGCATACTTTCCATGAGTGTGATTGCCTATCAGTCTTGGGAGTAACAGAGGAGTGGTTCTTACCACAGAGCCACAAAACCCAGTCGCTGACACCCCTTGATTCTCTCAGACCTCTATACCTCTACCCAGGCAGCTGTCTCTTCAGCAGGGTGTGAGCTCTGCA
The DNA here is from genome assembly GCF_019186645.2 of Phyllostomus hastatus. Lineage (NCBI taxonomy): Eukaryota > Metazoa > Chordata > Mammalia > Chiroptera > Phyllostomidae > Phyllostomus > Phyllostomus hastatus. The sequence continues at coordinate 2,115,819 of NW_025333841.1, read as the reverse complement.
GGATGGTGTAACAGGGAGTCCAGAGGGTGGAGCTGTAACATTTCCCCAGACTGATGCTCTAAGGAGGGCAATGCTCCACCCATTTCACATCTCCGGCCTTCCTACCTGTCTTAATGTGGCTTTTTTCTGTAAATCCTTAGTTATAAGACTTCTGTTCAGCTACTCTTCAGCTGGTTTTTCAGGTTGATTGTTTTATATTTTAGTTGTAATTCCAGTTTGGTCCTGGGAAGATGTGAGTGTAACTTCTACCCACTCTGCTGCTATCTTGAATCTCCATGCAACTTTTTAAAAGGAGAATGAAGAATCTTACTCTTGCCCTGGCTGGTATGGCTCAGTGGATTTAGCACTAGCTTGTGAACCAAAAGGTCACCAGTTCAATTCCCAGTCAGGGAACCTGTTTGGGTTGCAGGCCAGGTCCCCAGTTGGGAGCTTGTGAGAGGCAACCACACATGGATATTTCTCTCCTTCTCTTTCTCCTTCCCTTCCTCTCTCTCTAAAAATAAATAAATAAAATCTTTAAAAATAAATACAGTGTTTATTTTTTAAAAAGAATTTCTCTCTTTCTCAGTTATGTTAAGTGAGCAATCTGTAACTTATAGCAAATGAAAAACAGTGTGTGTTGTATACTGTTGTGGTGCTTTGTATGCTTAAAATATAAAAAAATACAGAATAAAGTCATGACACTGACATTTCTTGATTCCAGGGAGGGAAACTGAGTTGCTGAGGGACAGGGATAGAAGGGAGACTTTTTACTATGTACTATTTTATACCTTCTAACTTTGAATCTTGTGTTTGAAATAAAGAACAAACTTACAGTAACCAGAGGGAACAGGGGAGGGTGATAACGGGGAAAAGAAGGAAAAGGGTCATCAAGGAACATGTATAAAGGACCCATGGACAAAGCCAAAGGGGGGGAAGGATGGAGGGTGGGAGGTGGGGGTGGGGTGGGGAAAATGTGGGTAAGAAAATGGAGACAACTGTATTCGAACAACAATTTAAAAACATAAATACAATGAAAAACTTTGTAAAAGATTTTATCTATTTTTAGAGAGGGGAAAGGAGGGAGAAAGGGAGAGAAACATCAATGTGTGGTTGCCTCTTGAGCACCCCCTGCTGGGGACTCAGCCTGCAACCCAGACATGTGCCCTGACCAGGAATCAACCAGCAACCCTTTGGTTCACAGGCTGGCGTTCATTCAATCCGCTGAGCCACACCAGGCAGGGCATCTGAAAAACTTTTACAATGAAAACCTTTTAAATATAAAAACTCTACATGTATATTATGTTTATATATATTTATAGAAACATATAAAAATAAGAAGGTCTGAAATGATATACAACAAACACCAAACCAAACAGGTATGACTTAGGAAGGGGAGGTGAGACATTAGATGTATGTGTGGGATGCACATTTACTTTTTACTTTATGCTGCTTGAATTTGAAAGAAGATTTTATAATTACACAAGTCAACCACATAAAAAGAAATCTTATAGGTCTGGGGACACTGTACCAAGAGAGTACAGTTATTTTTTTTTAAATTCTGCCATAAACATATGGAAGGCTTAGCCCTATTAATATTTCCGTAACATCATTCCCATGAGTATTTCTGATAGATTGAAGTTATAAGACCTTGTGGTCACCACCCAAATTCAAGAAAATATACAAGGCAATATACTGACAATATATTATAGAGTTGTACAGTTGAAACACATAATTTTATTAACATTGGTTAATTTTATGTCACCCAAATAAATTTAATAATTTTTTAAAAAAGGGAACAAGACCTTACCATGCAAGAATTCAAAATGAAATAGTAAGCTGACCTTCAGTCTTACAATGACTTTCATGAAGAATGCTCAAATTTCCCATATCAGAAGAATTATCCAGGAGGCAAAGGGCATAAAAAGATAAGAAGTGGATAACCACTTTTATAATGATCTCGAATGTACACCTCACATTTCCAAAGTGCGTAGTCTTTGGAACTATTGAAAAAAACTTGTAATTTAGAGTCAGAATTCCTGTTTTTAAAACCTGGCTAAATTTTAGAGTAGCTGTGTGAATTTGGATCATCAACTACCCCTATGGTTAATCAACTACTCCTATAGTTATTCAACTATCCCTATCCTATTACTTGTTTGAGAAACTTATTAAAAAATTAAATGAGATATTGCGAATGCACATTCTAAGCTATGTAGTGTTCGAATACTGTTATTATTTTTCATCACCCACAGTGGCAGAGTTAATGACAATTACTTACAGTAGTTTCCCCATATTGTCATAAGGGACATTACCTCTTTACTCCCAGAACTTCATGCCAACTTTTAAAACATGCAACTTCCAGAACATCTCTGGTTCAAAATTTGTCACTGTAACTTGTTACTGTCACTGTAGGGGAAAAAGTAAAGTTAATGTTTCATAGTAATACCAAAAAAAATAATTGCTACTAGAAAAACAAAGTACAAATTTGTTGTTGAGCTTCATGTCTTTTTGTACTCTTAGAAGTGGGCAAAAGGATAATATAAACACTTTTATTTTCTTAAATTTCAGTTATCTACCTCATATTCTACCATGCCATCTTTGTGTTCTTTACCTGGACCTACTGGAAGTCTATTTTTACACTCCCTCAACAGCCAAATCAGAAGGTAAGAATACTGCTTATTTCATAAAGCCTAAAAACAGAGGCAAGTAGAAATGCCAATAATGCAAGAAAAGGACAAAAAGGGAAGCAAAAAGCTTTCTATTATAAAAAATAGAGATTAAGAGTAATATTTCAAAAGGACTCTTGGTGATAAAGATACATTAAGTGTAGGATTGCCTATTGAAGGTGTTTGTGAAATCACTAGCTGTGGATATATTTAATACTAGAAAACCACTACCTGCATTGATGACATAATTAGAGAAACAAGAACCCATTTGGATTCTGAAAACTCATCTAGTTCAATTCTATGAAGCTATTATTTTAGAACGCAGTGAGACTGTGGAAGACAACTGTTAGGAAGAAGTTGCAATAGTGAAACTGATCATTTTCAAATTGTGCTGCATTGAATCAAAGTGTTTCCTGCAATATTTAGGAATATTTATCAAAAAATTTGTAATTATACCAGGCATTTCTATTATGTGACTACTACAAAACAGGTTTAATTCCAATGTAGAAAAATTAAAAAAAAAACAATGGAGGAGACTTAAACAGCCTACAGACATTAAAGAAAATACTGGTTTAAATTCTACCATTTAAGGAATCAAATTGGTACACAAGAAAAAATAAAATTAAATGCAAAAGAAGGCAGTAATTCAAGAATTGATGAACATAAAAGATATAAGCTTATAGAAAATAAATAGCAAAATTCTACAAGTTCTCCTTATAAGTAATTATTTGAAATATAAATGAGTTAAACTATCCAGTTGAAAGGCAGATATTTACATGATGGATTAGCATCACCTATCTTTATGCTGTCTATAAATGAGTCACTTTATTTTTTAAAAGATTATATTTAATTATTTTTAGAGAGAAGGGAAGGGAGGGAGAAAGAGGGAAACACCAATGTGTGCTTGCCTCTCATGCTCTTCCTACTGGGGACCTGGCCCGCAACCCAAGCATGTGCCCTGACTGGGAATGGAACCAGCGACCCTTTGGTTCACAGGCTGGCACTTAATCCACTGAGCCACGCCAGCCAGGGCCAAATGAGTCACTTTAAAACCAAAGACGTAAATAGGTCAAAGGTGAAAGGATGGAAAAATGTTATTCCAAGCAAATAGTAACCTAAAGATAGCAACAAGGGGAGCTGTACTAATGTCACATAAGGGGGCTTTTAAGACAAAAACTGCTGCTAGATACGAAGAAGAAAAAGATCTCACTGAGTGATGCCAGAAAGATGACAGAGTAGAAGATGCTGGCCTTTGTCCCCCTACCAAAAACAACAGACAGCTATGCATGAATGAAAATAACCATGAGAGGGCTAAAGAGTTTAATTATGTACCTGCAGCAACACAGTGGAACAAAAAATGAAGAATAATCATACAGGAAGGATTGCTAGGAAGAATAATTTGATGGAGATATCTTGAGAAGGCTAAGAACAAAGAAACGGGCCAGGCACTAACAGTATCAGCCACACAACAGGTACTAATGCAGTCACCAGTGGTCTGCTTTGTAGAGGACTCTGGCAGCTTTTGCCACTGAGGACCTCAACAGCCCCTGGGACAGCCATGAATTTCCACAGTTTTTAACAGCAGAGGACCTCAAAATGTTTGGTGGTATGGACCCCAGCAGTCTCTACCACAGAGGATACTGGCAGCTTTTGCCACTGAGGTAACCAATAGCCATCACTGCCACAGACTGTCCTTAAAATGGGATACTGCTGAGACCTCCTTACAAAAAGAAGCCCCTGTTGTGCCATCGAGTACTGGGAATGCTACGCGAAACTTTGTGCTTTCTCTAGACCCCAGAGCCATGGATCTTTACATGCACTTGCTACTAGATGCCAACATAACAGCCATTCCACCCATGCCCATCCTGCAAACCCTGGCTTCATAGCCACTCTGCCTATACCAGTACCTCAGACACCAGAGCCACCAACAACACATGATATCTCATGCCGCAGATCCCAGAGACACTATCATTCCATGCACACCTGTGCTCTGGACCCTGGATCCATGGCCACTCTGTAAGTGTTCACAACACGGAAACTGGAGTACTGCTGAAGTATATGCACCTGTGCTCTAGAATCCATTACCACAGCTTCTCCACAAGTATTCAAACTTAAGACCCGAGTCACCACCATATCAGACTCATCTATATACCACATATAGCTGCTCTTTGGACTCTAGTTCCATTACTGCTCTGCAAGTGCATGTGCCTAAGTCAATGGAGCCCATGCCTCAGACCCCAGAGCCTCTGTAGCTCTGTGAGCCTGTGGATTTATGGAAGCTGGAGGTATCATACTTCCTGATTTCAAATCATGTTATAAAGGTATAATAATCAAAACAGTATATTGCTGATATAAAAACAGACACATAGATAAATGGAACAGAATCAAGAGCCCAGAAATAAACCCATGCATATATAGTCAACTAATCTTCAACAAGTTGCCAAGAATACACAATGGAATAATAATAATCTCTTTAGTAAATGTTGGTGGAAACACTGGATATCTGTACAAAAAAGAATGAAATTGGACCTTTATTTTACACCATTCAAAAATAATTTAAAATGGAATAAAACTATTTAAACATAAAACCTCAAACCATGAAATTCCTGGAAGAAAACGAAGAAAACCTACCTGAAATTGGTCTTGGCATGATTTTTTTATTTTTGGTTTTGACACCAGAAGTATGCAACCAAACCAAAAATAAACGAGTGCAACTACATTTAACTAAAAACTGTTTGCACAGCAATGGAAACAATCAACACAATGACATTGCAATATATGGAATGAGAGAAAATATTTGCAAACTTTATACTTGCAAAGGGATTATTATCCAAGATGTATACTGTCCAGAAAAACTCCAGCTGTTGTTAATATAACAAGAATGGTATGAGTGACATCAATGTAAACTGGCAGCCAAGGAGAATGGACTGGAATGTGCATGTATAAACAAGGACAACTTCACTGTACCTAGTCAGTGGGGGTGGTAGACACCATTGAGTGAGCATGTGTACTGTGTGGCAATTGCATTCAAAATGACTGAGCAAGTAGAGTAATGAATCTGTATCATTTTTTGCATTAAGCTTGAACATTCCTCCACAGAAACTATTCAAATGATTCAGAAGGCTGCAACTATGGGCAACTGCTAATTGGCAGCTTCATCATGACAATGCACCCATTCATGCATCATATCTTGTGCAGAGTTTTTTGTGATACATCAAGTCACTCTGGTGACTCAGCATCCTACAGCCCAGATTTAGTGCCCTGTGACTTCTGACTTTTCCCAAAACTAAAACCACCTTTGAAAAGAGAGATTTCAGACCATTAATGAGGTTCAGAAAAATATGAGGGGACAGCTGATGGTGATTGGGAGCACTATGTGAGGTCCCAAGGTGCCTACTTTGAAGGTGTCATTGTCCTATGTGCAATGTTTCTTGTATCTTCTTCAATAAATGTCTATTTTTCATATTATGTGGCTGGATACCTTCTGGACAGGCCTTGTATGGAACTCAACAACTCAATATATATATAAAAAAACACCCCACAAAACTAGCAACCCAATTTAAAAATGACCAAAAGACCCAAATAAACATTTTTTGAAAGAAGACATATGACTAGCCAACAGGTATATGAAAAGGTGCTAGACACAGGGAAAATGCAAATTATCAGCAAAATGCAAATCAAACCAGAGAGATCACCTAACAACTGTCAGAATGGCTATTATCAAAAAGTCAAAACATAAGAAGTGTTGGCGAGGATGTGGAGAAAATGGAATCCTTTAGCACTCTTGGTGGGCATGTAAATTGTTGCTGCCACTATGGAAAACAGAATAGTTGTTCCTCAAAATATTAACAGTAGAGTTACCATATCATCCAGCAATGCCACTTCAGGGTATATATCTAAAAGAAATGAAGTCTGTATCTCAAAGAGATATCGACACTCTTATATTCATTGTGCCACTAATCACCGTGATAATGATATGATCACAATACCCGATATCAAACTCTATTATAAGGCCACTGTAATCAAAAGTCTGGTACTGGCATACGAACAGATATGTAGATCAATGGAACAGAATAGAGAGCCCAGAAATAAACCCAGATCTCTATGAACAATTAATATTCAACAGAGAGAGCAGGGGCATAAAAAGGAGTAAAAATAGCCTCTTCAACAAATGGTGTTGGAAGATCTGGACATGCAGAAAAATGAAACTCAACCAACTTACACCATACACAAAAATAAACTCAAGATGGTTAAAAGACTTAAATATAAGTCGCAACACCATTAAAGTCCTAGAGGAAAACATAGGCAGGAAAATCTCAGATATTCCACATAGCAATATTTTCACCGATATGTCCCTTACAGCAAGGGGCATAAAGGAAAGAATAAACAAGTGGGACTTGGTCAAAATAAAAAGCTTCTGTATGGCCAAAGAAAATATCAGCAAAATGAAAAGGGAACCAACCATATGGAAAAATATATTTGCAAATGATACCTTGGACCAGGGTTTGATCTCCAAAATATATAAAGAACCCATATGACTCCACTCCAGGAAGATAAACAATCCAATTAAAAAATGGGTGAAGGACCTGAATAGCCACTTCAAGGAGGACACACAGAGGGCCCAGAGGCATGTAAAGGATGCTCAGCATTACTAGCCATCAGATAGATGGAAATTAAAACCGCAATGAGATACCACTTTGCATGGGTCAGAATGGCCATCATAAGCAAATCAACAAACAACATATGCTGGCCAGGTTGTGGAGAAAAGGGAATCCTAGTCTACTGTTGGTGGGAATGCAGACTGGTGCAGCCACTGTGGAAAACAGTAAGGATTTCCTCAGAAAACTAAAAATGGAATTGCCTTTTGACCTGACAATTCCACTGCTGGGATTATGCCCTAAGAATCCTGAAACACCAAATCAAAAGAACCTATGCACCCCCATGTTCATAGCAGTACAATTTGCAATAAGCAAGTGTTGGAGGCAACCTAAGTGCCCATCAGTAAATGACTGGGCCAAAAAATATGGTACATTTACGCAGTGGTATACTACGCAGCAGAAAGAAAGAAGGAGCTCCTGCTCTTCACGACAGCATGGATGTATCTGGAGAACATTATGCTAAGTTAAATAATCCAGATGGTGAAAGACAAATACCATATGATGTTACCTATAAGTGGAACCTAATCAACAAAACAACAAGCAAGCAAAATACAACTAAAGACATTGAAATAAAGAACAAAGTGACAGTAACTAGAGGGGGAGGGGGAGGAGGAGGGGGATAATGGGGGAAAGAAGGGGAAGGGTGGTCAGTGAACATGTATAAAGGACCCATGGACAAAGCCAAAGAGGGGTAGGATTGAGGGTGGGAGGTGGGGTGAGTGGGGTGGAGAAAATGGAGACAACTGTAGTTGAACAACAGTAAAAATTAAAATTTAAAAAATGACAACAACCTATAAATACCTATGTTATAAAAAAGGAGTAATATATTGCCCTGGCTAGTGTGGCTCAGTGGATTGAGTGCTGGCCCATGAACCAAAGGGTTGCTGGTTCAATTCCCTGTCAGGGTACATGCCTGGATTGCAGGCCAGGTCCCCAATAGGGGGCATGTTAGAGGCAAACACACATTGATCTTTGTCTCCCTTTCTCCCTCCCTTCCCTTCTCTAAAAATAAAGAAATAGAATCTTTTCAAAAAATTAAAAGGACTAATATATCAATGCAATATACTTTACACCTTAAAGAATCAAAAAATGAAGAGCAACCTAAACCCAAAGTTAGCAGAGTAAAGAATAAGGATTAAAGCAGAGATAAACTAAATAAAAATAGAATACAATAGAGGCAATCAATAAAACCAAAAGTAGGATTTTGAAAAGATCAACTAAATTGGCAAAACTTGAGCTTGACTGACAGAGAGAGGGAGAGAAGGAGAGAAGACACAAATTATTACTATTAGAAAGAAAAGTGGGGCATTAGTACAGACTTTACATAAACAGAAATAATTATAAGAAAGTATTATGAAGAATTATGTGTCAAGAAATAAAATAATCTAGATGATATGGGCAAATTCCTAGAAACACACAAACTACTACAGCTAAACCAAGAACAAATAAAATGTCTGAAGATAAGTATAATAAGTTAAGAGATAATATTAATTAAAAATCTATAAAGAAAAAAGACCAGGACCAGATGATTTCACAGGTAAATAACAAACATTTAAAGAAGAATTAACACAAATTTTTCTCAAAATTTCCCCCCAAAAATGGAAGAGGGAGAAACACTTTGTATAGTAAGCAAGAAAAAAAAATCATCTAAATTTGACAGGAAGAAATAAAATTATCTCTGTTCACAGATAACATGATTAAATGAGCTTAGAAGGCTTCCCTCCTCTTGAATTTTTTGGAGTAGCTTGAGGATAGGTGTTCTTTTTCAAATGTTTGACAAAATTCTTCTTTCAAGCTATCCAGTCCAAAACTTTTGTTGCTGGAAGTATTTTTTTATTACTGCTTAAATTTAATTAATTGCAATCAGTCTATTTTGATTTAGTTTTGGAAGATTGTATGCTTGTATAAATTTATCTATTCTGTCCAGATTGTCCCACTTGTTGGCATATAGTTGTTTGTAATATTTTCTTACAAACCTTTGTATTTCTGTGGTGTCAGTTGTTACTTCTCCCTCATCATTTCTGATTTTATTTATTTGCATCTTCTTTTTTTCTTGATGTGTCTGGTTTTTTTTTATCTTTTCAAGGAACCAGCTCTTGATTTCATTAATCTTTTGTAATTTTTGTCTCTATGTCATTTCCACTCTAATCTTTATTGTTTCCTTTCTTCTACTTACTCTGTGCTTTTTTTGTTGTTTTTATCTAGTTCTTTTAGGTGTAGGGTTAGATTGTTTATTTGAGATTTCTTGCTCCTTGAGGTAGGCCTGAAATGCTATAATTTCCCTACTTGGAACTCTTTTTGCTGTGTTCCATAGATTTTGGGTTGTTGTGTGTTCATTTTAATTTTTCTCCAGGTAATGTTTGATTTCTTCCTTGATCTCATTGTTAACACATTCATTGTTTAGTACTATGTTATTTAGCCTTCATATGTTTGTATGTTTTTCTGTTTTATTTTTTTTTTGTAATTAATTTCTAGTTTCATATGATTGTGGTCAGAAAATATGCTTGGTATGATTTCAATCTTCTTGAATTTATTAAGACTTGTTTTGTGTTCTAACAAGTGGTCTATCCTAAAGAATGTTCCACATGCACTTGATAAGAATGTATATTTTGCTGCTGTGAGATAAAATGTTCTGTGAAGATCAATGAGATCATTTGCTGGAGTGTCATTTAAAATCGCTCTTGCCTGTTGATTTTTGTCTGGAAGATCTATCCATTGATATAAATGGTGTGTTAAAAAGTCCACTACTATGATTGTATTGCTGTCAATCTCTCTCTTTATGTCCATAAGATTTTCTTTATATATTTAGGTACTCCTATGTTGGGTGCATATATGTTTACAAGGGTTATATTTTCTTGTCGAATCCATCTCTTTAGCATTATGTAAGGTCTTTCTTTGTCTGTTGATACAGCCTTGGTTTTGAAGTCTATTTTGTCTGATATAAGTATTGCTACTGCAGCTTTTTGTTTTGTTTTGAAAAATTTTTTTACATCTCTTTCCTTTCAGTCTGTTAGCATACTTTATTCTGAAGTGGGTCTCTTGTAGACAACATATATACAGGCCTTGCTTTCTTATTCATTTAGTAACTCTATGTCTTTTGACTAGAGCATTTAATCTCTTTACACTTAAAGTTATTATTGATAGGTACTTATTTGTTGCAGTTTTATTCTTTATAACTATGTTGATCTCCCTGTCTTTATTTTTTTTTCTTCTTCTTAAAGAAGACCCTTTAACATTTCTTGCAGTACTGGTTTGATGGTAATACACTCCTTTAACTTCTTTTTGTCTGGGAAGCTGTTTATTTTGCCTTCAATTTTAAATTATAGCCTTATTGCATAGAGTAGTTTTAATTGTAGGTCTTTGATTTTCATCTCTTTGAATATTTCTTACCAATCCCTTTTGGCCTGAAATGTTTCTGTTGAGAAATCAGCTGACAGTTTTATGGGAGCTCCCTTGTAGATAACTGTCTCTTGCTGTTATAATAATTCTCTTTGACCTTATACTTTGCCGTTTTAATTATATGTCTTGGTGTGGGCATGTTTGAATTCATCTTGATTGTGATTCTGTGCTTCCTGGACTTATGTGTCTTTTTCCTTCACCAGGTTAAGGAAGTTTTCTGCCATTATTTCTTCAAACAGTGTTTCTATCCCTTGCTCTCTCTTCTCTTTCTGGTATTCCTATGATGTGGATGTTGTTATGCTTGATGTTGTCCCAGATGTCCCTTAGACTTCCCTTATTTCTCTTAATACTGTTTTTTTTAAAAGTATTCTCTTTGGGTGGTTATTGTTACCTTTTCCTCTGATTCGCTCATCCTATCCTCTGCTTCATCTAACCTGCTATTGAGGCCTTCTAGTGTATTCTTTTTTATTTTATTTTATTTTATTTTATTTTATTTTATTTTATTTTTTAAAAGATTTTATGTATTTATTTTTAGAGAGGGAAGGGAGGAAGAAAGAGAGAGAGAGAACCATCAATGTGCAGTTGCTGGGGGTCATGGCCTACAACCCAGGCATGTACCCTGACTGGGAATCGAACCTGCGACACTTTGGTTTGCAGCCCGCACTCAATCCATTGAGCTACGCCAGCCAGGGCTGCTTCTAATGTATTCTTCATTTCAGATATTGTGTTCTTCATTTCTGACTGGTTCTTTTTTATGGTTTCTATGTTGTTTTTAATGCTTACAATCTCTTTGTTTAAGTTCTCACTGAGATCATCCATTCTTCCCCTAAGTTCCTTGAGCGTCCTTATAACCATTTGTTTTAAACTCTGCATCTGGTCTCTTGGTTGCTTCTATTTCATTTAATTCTTTTTCTGAGGAGTTCTCCTGTTATTTCATTTGGGGCGTGTTTCTTTGCCTCCCCATTTTGCCTGCCTTTTGTGTGTCTTTGTGTATTCGGTAGTTTTGCTATCATTCCCAAACCTCTTATCATGGCTTTGTGATGAGGTGTCTTGTGGGACTCAGTAGCAAAATCTTTCTTGTTAACTGAGGTAGATATTCTTGGAATGTTTCTTGTGTGTTAGTTTGCCCTCTTGTTGTAGTTGAGTCTTAAATGCTGTTGACTCACATGTGGGTAGAGTTAAATTTCAGGTGGTTTGATTATAAGGGTAGAGCTCTGTCACTGTGCATGTGTCACTGTGCATGGGCTGCCCCACAAGTTGAATCTGTGCCCAGCAGGGCCTGGTGCCTACTGAAATCCCCCTTTAAGTATGCTAGTTGTGTGGCTAGTTGGGTAGAGCTCTGGTGTGGTCTGAAGGTCACCTTTTGTTGTGCTGGTTCTGGGTCTGCTTGGGCCAGATCTGGTGCAGGTCAATGTCAGATGTTGTATGTAACGTGTTTTGGGCTACCATTCTGGAGAGCTACCATGCTGCTCACTCTTTGTGACTGTATCTACTAGGCCTGGATATGTATTGGAAAGGTCATACTGTGTATGAGGGTCAGCTTCCTGCAGCTCTGAGCTGGGGACATATCAATACAAAGTGCAAGGCATTCTGAGGTCCACTTCCATCTGTTGGCTACTCTGCCTTTCAGTGAAATTGCCTGGACTTGCTCTTTCTCTAGAGCCTTCTGAACAAAAACTGTAATGTGGGCCCAGGCCAGCCACAACCCACAGACTTTTCCACAAGGTGCAAGTTCAGTAGATAGGTTGACTGGGGTCAGGAGGGTGGTGGGGACAGCATGGTTGGTCTCTCAGTGGGCGCTAGGGAGTGCCACTACTCTAGAGCCATACCACTTAGTCTCTGCTAGAGTCTCAAACTCTAGCTCCTCCAGAAGCAGCACACTGCAGGTTTAGGTTGGGTGGAACAAGCCATCCTCCTTGCAGGAGCAAACTCAGCAGAGCAGAGTCACTGAAACTGTGAAGGACTGATCAAAAGAGTCTCCTGTTTTGGTTGGTGCTAACCTGAGATGCAGGAGGGAAGCAAGTACTTTGCCTCTCCCCTTCTTCACAGTCGCGGCCATCTGAATCCTGGACAGGAGCCTCTGAGGGAGACACGCTCTGAAGTTCCCAGCTCTGAGCAGCACTCCCTATCTTCATAATTTTTATTTGGTAAAAAGAAAAGGTGAGTCTTTGGGGCCTAATTAATAGACAAAATATTAATTTTTCTATCACCTATATCCTCTTCTATCACCAATTGCCCCACCAAAACTTCATTTGCCCACTCATTGTATTCTAATCCCCAAAAAGGCTTGGTTAGTTCCCGAAATTGGGCATCCAGGCATGGCCTATGATTCTAAACAAAAAACAACTTGTCAAATAACCATAAGGTATTCATCACATACAAGCAGTAACAATATAACCACCAGAAAGTTATATTTCCAAAGACATCCCCAAAATTAAAGTGTTGCCCCAAGTTGCTAGTATTGTCAAAGTTAAAAGTAATTATGACAAACTTCATACTTTTGAGTCAGTCAGTATAATTTTCTTCTAAGGAAACAAAATAACTAGTTGTTTATTTGGTAAATTTATATTATTTAGTTACTATTTTATAACATTGATCTATAGCCTTTTGATTGGGAAAATTATTGGATTTGTGCATCTGTCCAGTTCATTACAGAATCCTCAGCACCCTGTGCCTCCATCCATTAAATGCTCGTACTGCACCGTATTTATTGTAACAACCAAAAATGCCCCTACATATTTCTACATATGCCTTGGCAGGACTCAGCTATTACTTTGCATAAACATGACATGATATCATAAAAATGTACCACTAGAAATGTATCTTAAAGTTGAGTGTTTGATTTTATGCATTTCCAATTTTAAACTTAGATACAGTAAATTACCTTAAATATTTCATTGTTTTACTCTTATTGATGTGTAATATGCATATTCTACTCCAACAGTGAAGCTGTAAAGACTACAATTTGATGAATTTTTACCTATATATACACCCATATAATCATCATCCAGGTTAAATTTTGAGAATTTCTAACACCTCAGAAATATTCTTTATAATCCATAGACACATATGATGATGTGTGGTGATGGTCTAAGGGAAGGGGTAATGAGGGCTGGGTGGAGGTGGGCAAATGGGGGAAAATGAGTACATCTGTAATAGTGTAAATAATAAAAATAGCTATAAAAAGAGAAGAAATATCCTTTATGTCCCTTCCCAATCAACTTCCTTTCAAAGGTAACCACTAATCTGGCTTCTAACAGCCTTGCCTGTATTTGAAACTCACAACAAAAGAATGATAATATGCTTGACTTAGGGTGCTGAACACACAATACAATACACAGATGATGTATTATATAAAATTGTATACCTGAAACCTATATAATTTTATTAACCAATGTCACCCCAGTTAATTCAATAAAAAAGAAACAGACACCTTTTAATTATGATGTTTCTTCGTATGGGCCTGTTTGGGTTCATCTTATTTGGGACTTTGTGTACTTCCTGGACTTGTGTGTCTTTTTCCTCCACCAGGTAATGGAAATTTTCTCTCATTATTTCTTCAAACAGGGTCTTGATCTCTTGCTCTCTCTCTTCTTCTGGTACCCCTATGATGCAGCTGTTGTTATACTTCACATTGTCCCAAAAGTTCCTCTAACTATCCTCATTTTTAATATTCCTTTTTCTTTTTGGTGCTCTGATGGTGTGTTTTCTGATACCTTGTCTTCCAAATTACTGATTTAATTTTCTGCTCTATCCAATCTATTTTTTATTCCTTCTAGTGTGTTTTTCATTTCAGATATAGCATTCTTTGTTTCTGACTTGTTCTTTTTTATGGTTCCATATCCTTTTTCATGCTGTTGTAGTTCTCACTAAGTTCCTTGAGCATCCTAATCATTTTTTTTACCTCTATACCTGGTAGATTGCTTGCCTCCATTTTACTTAGGTCTTTTTCTGGAGATTTCTCCTGTTCTTCCATTTGGGGCATGTTTCTTTGTCTCCCCACTTAGGCTGCCTTTTTCTGATTTTTCTTTATGTGCAAGGTAGATCTGCTCTGGGGTCTTGGTAGGGTGGCTCTGACAGGATACCTTATGTAGTAGGTATCCTGTCAGATCCAATGGTGCAGTCTCCTTGATCACCTAAGCTGGGTGCTCCAGAAATGTCCCTTGTGTGGATTATGTGAGCCCTCCTGTTGTGATTGAGTTTTTATTACTATTGGCCTGTACATGCATGGGTTCAACCTTCAGGCTTGCTAACTGTGAGGATCAACTCTGACCACAGTGTGCCAGCTGCTGTATAGCTACTGACCACACTATGTGGAACTCTCCTCAGTAGAGTCTGGTGCCTGCCAACATATGCCTTTGGGTATGCCTCTTGTGAATCTAATTGGATCCTGTCCTAATGTTGTCTGCAGCTGGCCACTGGATGTGTTGGTTCTGGGCCTCTTGGGAGGGACTGTGGTACAGTCCAATGTCAGATGCTGCCTGTGACTGGCCCTGGGCATTCTTTTTGGAGCAGTCTTGATGTGTCTTCATTTTTTCTTTAATTTTTTTATCCTCACCTGAGGACATTGTTAAAAAAGATTTTATTTTGTTTTTTTTTTTTAGAGAGGGAGGAAGGGAGGCAAAAAGAGAGGGAGAGAAATTTCAATGTGTTGTTGCCTTTTGTGTGCCCTGTGCTGAGGACCCGACCTGCAACCGAGGCATGTACCCTGACGGGGAATTGAGCCAGTGACCCTTTGGTTTACAGGCCAGTGCTCAATCCACTGAGCCACACCAGCCAGGGCTTGATGTGTCTTCATTTGTAAATCCTTGGTTATAAGACTTCTGTTCTGCTAGTCTTCAGTTGGTTATTCAGGTTGATTGTTCTATATTTTGTTTGTAATTCCACTTTGGTCCTACAAGTAGGTGAGTGTAGCTTCCACTTACTCCAGTACCATCTTGAGTCTCAAAAATAGACTTTTAATAACTTATTACCATCTAGCACTTTTACACCAACTTGTGAAATAGGTATATTGCCTCTATTTTATAGATGAATAAACTTAAACTGAGTGTCTGATTTTTAAAAGTGATTTTTTTAAACTATTAAGTGGAAGAGATGAGATTTAAACCCAGAAAGTCTGGACACAGATCAAATCCTTCTCTTTTTCACTTTGCAGGCCAGCACTCAATTCACTGAGACATGCCCGCCAGGACCAAATTTCTTAAACTGTGAAAATTTCTAAACTTCTACTCATTTGCAAGTTTAGAATATGTAGATAATATAACAAGCAGTCTCATGCAGATTCTACAAAAGTGTCACTTATGAAAAACATTTACAACTTAATAACAAGCATGTTAATCATCAGTAGGGTCCTGTCAGCAAGGTGTCACACATCTGTATGCAATATCATATTGTGGTGTAATGGAGTGGAAAAGGCACAAGTCTTGGAGTAAGGTGAACTAGGTTTGTGTCTTAGTTTTGCTTCTTACTAGTTGAGTGAGTAAAAATCTCAAGTTACTTAATCTAAGTTTTTTTTATTTATAAAACAATACCACTTAGCACACAGAGTATGAATATTGAGATAAAAACCAGATAAGATAATTGAGATAAATATCTAGAGAAAGTTATAAGCCTAATAGGTACCTGAGCTTCAAGGATAAGTAACAAATATTTTCTTCAAAATAATTAGCCCTGGCTGGTGTAACTCAGTGGATTTAGTGCCAGCCTGCAAAGAAAGGGATTGCTGGTTTGAGTCCCAGTCAAGGCACATGCCTGGGTTGCAAGCCAGGTCCCCAGTAGGCGGTGTGAAAGAGGCAACCACATATTAATGTTTCCCTCTTTATCTCCGTCCCTTCCCCTCTAAAAATAAATAAAATAAAATCTTTAAAATAAAATTATTCTTGTTGTTTTTAAAATTTTTGTGAACTTTGGAAAACAGTCTTGTTTCTTACTTCTGCTTTCAGTTCCACTTATCCTATACAGACAAGGAGCGCTATGAAAATGAAGAGAGACCTGAGGTCCAAAAGCAGATGCTTGTTGATATTGCCAAGAAGCTACCAGTCTACACAAGAACCGGGAGTGGAGGTCAGTTCATCCAAAGTCAACTAGAGAGGTAGATGAGCAGAAAGTTTAAGTCATCTATATCCTCAATCTAGCCCCTTTTTTCTCTTCTCTTCTGAAAAACACTATGGAGTCTTTCTCAACATTTTATTATAAAAGATTTCAAGCATACATCTAAGATGAAAAAATTATATAATAAACATTTGTATACCTACCACTGCAGTCTACCACTAACATTTTACTATATTGCTTTATCACACATCTGCTAAGAAACCCATCCCTCAATCCATCATTGATAAAGCCACCTTATTTTGGGTACATTTTAAGGTAAATAGCAGATATCAGTACAAATCTTCCTAAATATTTTACCATTTGGGGGATCTAAAATATACATGTATATGTAAAAACATGCACAAGTTGTAAGTGTACCATTCAGTGTTTCTTTAAAGGTACACATTTGTGTAACAAAAACTTCTATAAACATTGCTACATCCCATAATGTTCTCTCATACTCCTTCCTGGTAAATCCCACTAAACACAACCACTGTTCTGATATTTGTATACCAGATTGGTTTTATCTGCTGTAAGAATTTTGTATAAATGGATTTATACAGTACTTTCTGTTTTGCCTGCCTTATTGTATTCAGCATAATGCTTTTCAGACTTATTCACATGATTGTGTATTTCATTTCCTTTATTATTGAGTAATATTTCATTGTATGAGTATATCATTGTTTATTTAATCATCCATTAGTGTATATTTGGGTGTTTTTTTCTGGTGCTTAGATATTATGAGTTAACCTGCTATGAACATTCTTGTGCAAGTATTTGTGGAGAGATGTCTTCATTTTTCTTGGGTAAATATGCACTGCTTTATTCACTACACCCTATTCCCTGGATCCTTGAAGCATTTGTTTGCAGCCCCCAGGATACAGAGTAATAGAAGGCTTTCCAAAGAAATGTCATTTGACCTGAGACTGGAAAATAAAAAGGAACTGCAAAATACAAAAGGTCCTGGGAAAGAAGCAAGCTTGCATTATTAGAAGAAAAGACAGACATCGACTGTGGCTGGAGGAGGGTGATACAAGTTAAGGTTGAAGAGTCAGTCTAAGGCCAGATGATGCAGACCATATTAAGGTGTTGGGACTTCATTTAAAGATTTTGCTTATTTATTTTCAGAGAGAAGGGGTAAGAGAGAGAGAAAGAGAAGGAAACATCAGTGTGTGAGAGAGACATCAATCTGTTGCCTGGCACACAACTGGGCCAAAACCCAGGCCTGTGCCCTGACTAGGAATCAAACTGGCAACCTTTTGGTTTGCAGGCTGGCACTCAACCCATGAAGCCACACCAGCCAGAACAGGAGTTGGGATTTTCATTGTAAGGGTTTTGGAAGTCTGTTGAAAGTTTTAAGTGAAGAATGATATGATCTGATTTACATTTTAATAGATCACCTGTCTCTTGTGTAGAAAATATATGTAAGGCGTGGGGAAAGAATAAAAGCAGAGTGAAAAATAGGCAGCAACTATTGCAGTCATCTAAGTGAGAGATGATGGTGGCTTACACTGGGCAGTACCTTTGACTGTATCTTTAAAAACAGTCAGTCAAGAGAAAGAAATAGGCATCCAAATTAGGAATGAAGTGTCACTGTTTGCAGATGACATAATTCTTTATATACAGAACCCAAACCATAAAAACAATAAACAAATACAGTGAAGTTGCAGGATACAAAATCAATGTGCAAAAATCCACTGCATTACTATATACTACTAATAATGAAATTTCAGAAAAAGAAATGAAAATAACAATTCCTTTTGCAATTGCAACAAAAGAACAAAATACCTAGGAATAAACTTAAGAAAAGATGTGAAGTACCTATATACTGAAAGCTACAAAGCATTATTACAAGAGATTGAAAAAGATGCAATGAAATGGAAAGATATTACCTGTTCATGGATTGGAAGAATCAACATAGTTGAAGTGTCCATATTACTCAAAGCAATATACAAATTTAATGCAATTCACATTAAAAGACACACACAGACCAGTGGGATAGAATTGAGAGCTCATAAATAAAACCACATGTATATGGACAAATAATTTTTGACAAAAGAGCCAAAAACATACAATGGAGAAAAGAAAGCCCCTTCAATAAATGGAGATGGGAAACTTAGAAAACAACATGCAAAAGAATGAAATGACTAGTTTGTCCCCTTTTACAAAAATCAATTCAAAATGAATCAAAGAACTAAATAAGACATCAGACACAATAAATTGCATAGAAAAAATTATAGGTACTACATTATGGACCTTGGTCATAGAAAAAAATTTATGGATTTGACCCCAAACACAAGGGAAATAAAGGCAAAAATAAATGGGCAGGACTATATCAAACTAAAAAGCTTCTGTACAGCAAAAGAAACCACCAACAAAACAAAAAGACAACCAACAACAAGAGGTTACCATCCAAATATGTAAAGAACTCACATGACTCAACACCAAACAAGCAATCCGATTAGAAAATGGGCAGAGGAGTTGAATGTACAAATTGGAGGTTACAAAATAGTCATGAGGATGTAAAGTACAGCACAGGGAATATAGTCAATTAATGTTGTAATAACTACGTATGGTTTCAGGTGGGTACTAGAATTGTCAGGGTGACCACCTTGCAAGGTATATAATCACTATGTTGTACGTCTGAAAGTAATATAATATTATATATCAACTGTAATTGAAAGATTAAAAAAATTTTAAAAAGTGAATGCCTTTTATGTAATGGAAATAAAGTAAGAAAGGAAAGAGAGAGGAAAGGACTTATCAGACTTAGAGTAAAGAGAACCTGAACTATGGGTTCAGGAAAACTACTGGTCACAGCCCTGCCATTCACTCAGTGTGTGACCTTGTATAATTCACTTGGTTTGACTCAGGTCTTTACTTCTGTTATCTGTGAAATGATCACTTGATGTAATTGTTCTAGAATGTCTCTTCTATTCTTCAAATTGTTATAATGATAAGAACCAACATATTTACCATGCTTTATGAATTTATGTCATGGAATAAAGCCCCTGGAATCAGAAGATAAAGTATGAATCCTACTTTTAGTTGAAGTAAACAGAGGCTAAATGATTTTCCCAAGATCGCTCAAGCAGTTGACAGCATGGTTTATTTTATAATACAAAATGTTATAATTAGATATATTATCTTATCCTAAGATAAGAAAATTTTCCCCTTACCACCATCCCCAAAAAGTACTTTCAAGATTTATATAATACAACATGCTCCTTCTTTCTCTCTTTGAGTATGCCTGAGCCTTTCCCCACCCCCTGCTTTTCTCTCTCCCCTATCTTCACCCCCTCTCCCTCTCTCTGGAGCACGCCCACACCTTTCCTCATCTTCTTCCCCTAGGTGTGTGTGTTACCTTTGAGCGCTCATGCCTGTGCTTGCTCACATGCGCTTGTGCGTGCTCTCTCTCTCTCTTTCCCCTAAACTCTAAAGAGCCCTTTTTTGCCTCTGTAAATTGTTTCCTGAGCTGGCTCACTTTTTCTACCTCTGTAAACTTCTAAATAAACTATCACTTGTATTTAAAAAAAGAAAGATTGGTACAACAGGAAAAAATACACACCGCAATTCTCTTATGCAATCTGTTTTTTACTTGATAACTTGACATGAGTTTGACTACCTATAATCAGTGTACAGCAAGCCATTCAGATAGGCTAGAAAGATACAGGATATCACACTGAGACCTAATCAATGCTAACCACCTTATTTTTCCTATAGCTGTAAGATTCTGTGACCGGTGCCATTTGATCAAGCCAGATCGCTGCCACCACTGCTCTGTCTGTGCTATGTAAGTGACAGCCATATTTCCCCTAGACTGAGCTTAGCCATTGATGGCATTGTCTAGACAACAATCTGACTGATCTTAAAATGTAACCATTCCTAAATAAAAAAATTTCCTATCAATCATAATGAGTACATGCCAAACACCCTCACGGGGTGATGATTCAAACTATTCTAAGGACACATGGACAAAACCAAGGGTGGGGGTGGAAGGAAGGGAGGGAGGTGGGTTTGGTTGGGGTAGGGGGTAGGGGTCAGGGGTAAATGCAGACAACTTTAATTGAACAACAGTAAAGTAGTTAAAAAAAAAACTATTCTAAGGATAGGAAAGAAAAGTCAGACCCCATTTTAAATTAAACATTTTATTGTAGAGCAGTTTTAGAGTAATAGAATTATTAATAAAGATAGTTCTCATATGTCCCACACAAAGTTTCCTTACTATCAATATCTTATATTAATATGGTAAATTTGTTACAATTAATGAACAAATATTTATACATTATTTTTTTTACTGAAATCTATACTCTATTTTGATTTCTTCAGTTTTCCTCTAGTGTTCTTCTGTTCTAACATCCCATTCAGGACACCACATTACAGTTAGTTGTCATGTCTTCTTGGGCTTCTCTTAGCTGTGACAGTTTATCAGACTTTATTTATTTTTTTAAGATTTTATTTATTTCTTTTTACAGAGGAGGAGGGAGGGAGAAAGAGAGGGAGAGAAACATCAATGTGTGGTTGCCTCTTGAGCACCCCCTACTGGGGTCTTGGCCTGCAACCCAGGCATGTGCCCTGGCTGTGAGTTGAACCTGTGACCCTTTGATTTGCAGGCTGGCACTCAATTCACTAAGCCACACCAGCCAGGGCTTTACTTTTTTTATGACCTTGACAGCTTTTAGGATTATCAGGTTTTTGGAGAATATACTTCAGTTGGCATTTTTCTCAAGAATAGACTTGGGTAATGTATTTTGAGGAGGAAGACCACAGAGATATAGTGCCATTCTCACTGCATCATATCATAGTATAACATGATATGATATCATAGTACATAGTATAAACATGACTTATCACTGTGATGTTAATCTTGATCATCTGGCTTGAGATAGTATTTGTCAGATATCTCTACTACAAAGTGACTCTCTCCCGCTTTCCAAACTGTACTCTTTGGAAGGAAGTCACTAAAGGACTGAATTATACCCCCCTCCTTGAAGGCAGAGTATCTACATACGTTATTTTGAATTCTTCTGTATGGGTTATTTGTCTCTTCTTCATTTATTGATTTATCCAATCATTTATTTATGTCATTATGTAGGTATGGATAATTATTTTATATTTTGTGTTATAGCTCAGTACTACTTTGTATTGTTACTCAAATTGCTTCAGCTTTGTAAAACCCCATTTTTATGTTAATAAATATAATCATCATGTCTTTCTTCTTTCTTGGGTACTTGTTCCACCTGTATTTATTTCACCCTTGATTTAAACACAGATTGTACCCATATATCTTCTTCTGTACTTTCAGTAAACTAAGTACTGAGCAAAATGAAGGGTGATATCTTAGACTTCTCTGTATCAATATCTTGGAATTCACAATCCCTTTTAAAGGTTGGACTTTTAGGCATGTAACTTGTTACCAGCATGATCCTATGAATTGTTGTGATTGGCTAATCATAGGAAGAACTGAAAACACAGTAGTTTTAGAGTAGCTATAGGTACTGGCATCATGTACAAAATACTGGTGAGACCTTGAGTTCAATTACGAGGTGCTGCTTCATTTCCATAGCCCTACTCATCACACTATATTTTACTCCTTTTTTAGGTGTGTATTAAAAATGGACCATCACTGCCCTTGGTAAGTCCCTTTTATTTAATTATTTCCTCTAAAAAGATCAAAGTTACTCTATATGCCTACTTTACTAAGCATAGTTGTAACATGCCTGATTCTGCTATTCATTGGTCTTTTTATGTGTGGGAGGAACAGGGGGCTTAACATTTTAAAGCAACAGTGAATATGCCACCAAAGGCATGGTAGTAAATTCCTGTGGTCACAAAGTTAATGGTCTCTTGTCCATTAGCTTTAGTAATTAGGCATAGTAATGAAATAGAACACAAATAGTTTTTCTCTTTGACATTACACAATCAGTTCTGGGTTTTTTGTTTTGTTTTGTTTTTTTGCTGTCTTGATATTTGAAATACTCTGGATTGTTAAGCAATTCTTCAAATTTCTCTCTCTGATCTAGAGAACCAGTCTGAAATCACGTAAATATAAAGAGAACATGCCACACTGTACTAAGTGTAGTTGCTAAGATTTTAATATGTCTTCAGCATCCAAAATCTAGGTTTGCTTGGATGTGTCAGGAACCAGTCCAGAATGATTAGAATGGCCAGGTGTCTCTGTGCCTGCAAATGAAAGTAGAAAAATGAGAGATGAACTTGTCTTTCCAATCTGTTCCTCTCAAGGGACTTTGTTTCTGTTGAGTTCCTACGCAACACATAATGAAATATCAGGAGCAACATACTTCCATTGCTTAATTCACTTATGTATCAGTGCGTTCTCAATAAATGGGTCCTGATTTCAAATTAGTTTTTCTTTTTTTTTTTAGGGTTAATAATTGCATTGGATTTTCCAACTATAAATTCTTCCTTCAGTTCTTAGCTTATTCTGTTCTCTACTGCCTGTACATTGCTACAACGGTCTTCAGCTATTTCATCAAATACTGGAGAGTAAGTTTAAAAATCCTGAAGCCCCCCGCCCCCCGCAAAAACAAACAAACATACACCTACTCCAGTCTGTGACATTGTTCAACTTATTTTTTTTTTACATTTTTAAATAGCTAATATGGAAGTTATCAGAAGAGAAGATACCAAAAGCAAGTTTCCCATGTTGAATATTCTGTGATGGAGGAGATTGAAAGATTCCCATTGAACAATTTTTTGTCATATATGAGAATTTTTTTAAGGCCTTTAGGAACCTGAACTCTTGACTTTTACTGATTCTTTACAATGTACTTCTCTAGTCAAGTTTTAAAAATGAACATCTTACCAATCATAGATTTGAGAAATATTGAAACAAATTCTACATCCTTAGTTTCTTAAGAAAAAGGGGTAACAAAGTACTCCCTCATTGTTAGAAAATAATTTCTAATTCCTTATTCAAAGGAGAGTTTCAAAATTCCTACTGGAAAGAAAGATACATCGGCTCATCTTCACATATGACTAAAATGAAATGAGGAGTCTTATTTGGACTTTGTATAGCTGGAGTTCTAATACTGGCTCTGTTACCTACTTCATTGGCTCATTGACAAAATCAAGTAAAATAGATGTTGAAAGCACTCTACTTTTCAAAATATGATTCCAATAATTATAATGAAATCTAAAAAAAATCCTACTTTCATCTTTCTTGTACTTGAAGATACCAATCATACCCCATTTGTTTCCAAAAGAATTGAAGGCAGATTTTCAGTTTACACATGTGTACAGGGTCTGGCAGAAATATAGTCAAACATGTTGTTTTGTTTCATGCCAGCAGACTCCAGAAGACATGACCTCCACACAACTCGAGTGCAATTACAAAGACATCATAACCTTCCAGGAAGAGAATTGTCCAAACTGAACCTGAATAACAAAAGATGAATGTAGGCAGAGCTACTAGTTATTGTTTTAGGAATTAAACTAGAGCCTGTATAACAGGAATATCTCACATCAGGTAGAGATGTAAAGCAGCAGGGAAAGAACATGAATCCTGTGACCAGAATGTGGATTATAATAAACTGGAGGAAAAAAGGGAGAAAAGCAAGGCAGTGAAAGCCTAAGTAACCGAGAATATTTAAATTGTTAAATAGTGATTCATTCCTACTAATATAGGAAATATAGTATAGAAATTTATAGTGATATGTGTTCTCCATTCTCCCATCCGTTCACTTAATCAATTCAGATATTTAATAACTTTGAGAATTAGGAATGATATAATGGATATCAAAATCCTTAACTAAGAGACACAAAAGTATAAGCAGAAATGAAGTGTTCTCATCAATTTTGTATTTTCCCCAAATTCAAAATGTGTCATCATCTTGGTTTTTCTTCATTGGCCCTTTTCCACAGCACAAGTTCTCTTATCTAGTGCTCGTTTTTATGACATGTTTGGCATTTTATTCATACACTGAGCCCTGAAAGTAAACAAAATCTACTGCATCCAGTTCAGCCTTAGTCTTCACTACAGACTTTACTGGCCCTTAACACAGTAAGCTACTATTTAAGAATTTCTCTGTACTCTCACAGCAGAGTAAACAACACATTTTGTCTTTGGCATTCCTAATCATCCAACAATCAAATACCAAAATGCCAGCCAGGTGCCATATGGTTTTTTGTTTTTTACTCTTGAAAGATAATATTTAGATATGAATCAATCACCAGAAATATGTCAATATTCACAAGCACTATCAGGACTGAACATAGCCTTGTCCTTTCCTATGCCTTTATTTCTTCTCCGTAATATGCTAGCTCATGCCTGACAGATGAGAGGCAAAGAAACCTGTCTTGGCTTGCCTTCATAATGAAAATGACATTGACAGTTCAGAGAAATGCTTCTTTGCAGTTTCTCCAGCCAGAGAGCACTTTAGTGTGGTTTACAGATGGCTTTTTCAGTGTAAATCGGGTCTCCTTTAAAATGAAAAGTAAACACTGCCATTTATTTTAAAAGCTATCATATCAAGGAAACTAGCTGTGCTCCTAAGAATGGCAACATTCATTTGTATGGTACTTTACCATTTTCAAAGCACCTTTACATCTATTATCTCATTTTATCCTTACCACAGCCTTGTGAAGTAAACAAAGCAGGAATTGTTAGTCTGATTTAAAGATGATAAAAGTGAGGCTTATAGTAGTTAGGTGAGGTGCTCATGATCACCCAGCTTGTAGGTTTCAAAGTCAGAATTTCAATGTGACTCTAAGCCCAGTGATCTGCCCATAATGGTCCTGCTATGGAGAAGCTCTAGCTCATTTGGAATAAAGAATTCAGAAGACCATTGGATTGTGTCTTTCCTCTCAATATTAATATAAAAGTTGCTACCTTGATAGGAAACTGATCTTTACCTTATAAAAAATTAGTAATGTACATCTCCAATTCTGGACTATGAATCTCCTCACAGACGCTATGAATTATGTTAGAACCAAAATAATAAGTATGTCACCAGTATTACCCTGAACTGTTTCTGGTGGTTATTTATTTTTTTTTTTGAGTAGTTTATCTTGGTTATCTCCTGAGAAGATAATTTTCAACATAGGGCCATCACCCTCTTCTAACAAAAAAAAGTTAAATATTAAGTATTTTATCAAGGGACAACATAGTAGATATGATTTGGCAAATAGAAGAGAGTACTATAGAGTAATTAGGAGAAAGACTTCCAGCTCAGCTATCCAGGGTATGAACTGACTTTATGTCATTCCCTTTTGCGCAGTCATTTTCTATTGTCCATTTCAACATAAAAAGTAAATATTAAAATAAATATGAGTTTAAAAGCTTTAAAAACATACTCAAAAAGTAGAGATGTGAAATAAAAATCCAGCCAAACAAAGACTACTACAAAATGATATATGGCGTTTTTCTTATAAATTCATAACAAAACACACAAAAACCAATCAAATTCAGTTTGAGTGCTTAGGCCAAGAGGTATCATTTTAAAAGGGAGCTTCAGATAAAAATTCCTGAAGGTTGAAGTCCTAGCTAATAGGGATAGCTTTTTTCTGAGGTGCAAATTTCATGCAATTTCACCCAGACCACGCCTCAGATGAAAGCATCTCACTGGCTTAATTCCGCTTCTCTTTGTTCTTCAAACACACTCACTCTGGAAGATTCCCAGTACTTCCTTACATCAAAATGAATAAAAATCTCCTCTAAGAGAAGAAAAAGCCTATACTACCCAAATTTGCCAAGTGTTTTCCAGCTTTAATTTTCTCCTTCCTAACTAGAGTAGAACCAGATCCTAATGTAAAGTCCACTTCAAGAATCGCCTTTAACTGTATCACTCAAGATCACTTGGAAATATTTGAAAATAATTTATCATGTGAAAATAATGATCAGCACAGAAAAGGAGGGAAGGAAGAAAAGTCATTCTTACAACTGCTCACTCCAGAATTGAGATTTTTTTCTAATATTTTCTTCAGAAAACAAAATGTTATGTGCTGTGCATGCTATAGAACTTTAGAAAATTCATTTTGGTTTAGGGCTGCACATTTTTTAAAAATCTGGTGCCATAAAGAGGGCAAGATGTCCTAGCTAAACTGTAAAAATCTTAAAGTGTGGTGATGGCCTGAGGGAAGAAGGGGTGAGGGCTGGGTGGAGGTGAGCAAAGGTTGTAAATGGAGACTTCTGTAAAAAATCTCTAGCTGCATGCTTTTAAATTAGCCTGTCAAATACTGCTTGATTTTACTGTCTAAACAGTAATTTTGACAGGAGGTAATATATCAGTATATTATACTTCAGCTATTTAAAAAAAAACAACCACACAGAATTAGTAGTAGCTTTGAAATAAGGTCATGGCTTATGAGAAGAACATTTTAAAATTCTATCTACGTATTTTAACTTCCTGTACATATCACCATGGCATTTTCAATACACAGTGTCCAAGGAAACATGACATATAAAATATTACAGAATAACCCACTTTGAGATAAGAGGATGAACCGTATAATCTCAAAATTACCTGTAGCCCATGGTTCATAATTTGGAAACTAAATGGAAAACAAGCCATTGCATACCAATTATGGAATGAGTATACTCTTTTCACATTACCTTTTTCCAGTGGGTACAATGTAGACTCTATTTGACACTGAACTGCACTTAAGCAAAAATCCATTTTGGAGTTTGTAAGCTGAAAGCATATCCATAAGAGACATGGTCATCAACAGAAAGAAGTCTTGTAAATATTTTAAAAAACTATTTTTAAATTATAGCTAGACATTTTAAACATATGAAAAAATTACAAACAAATATAGAAAAGCTAGCCAAGCCTCACCACTTTAATCTTTTGTTTCTGTTTATTATTTCTTTTCTAGGGGGAATTGCCAAGTGTTCGCTCTAAGTTCCATGTCCTTTTTCTCCTCTTTGTGGCCTGCATGTTTTTTGTCAGCCTTGTGATTCTCTTTGGTTACCATTGTTGGCTTGTCAGCAGAAACAAAACCACCTTAGGTAAGACTGGATATTAAGACTAGGAAAAAAACATATTAATGTATGTCAGAGTGACTTGTGTGTTGTTCCCAAGGAATATACAAACTTCCAGTGAAGCATTTTAGCTGCAGTGACATCCCCTTGTCTCCAAACTGAGACAAATATAAACACATTTTACCAAACTGGGGAGCCATGATGAATGAAGCTTACATAGTGGAGAAAGCATTAGTGAATGAAACCTCATGACAAACCAAAAATGACCATTGCTCTTTATAGTTCATATTGCATAGGAGCTCTCCAGATGTACAGCTTGAAAATTTTAAAAAATGTGTTCACATGAAGTGAAGGAAAGAATCAGTATAGAAGGGTATACTTGAAGGAGGAAGTAAAGGTCAATAGAAGAATCTAATGTATTGAGCACGTCCAAAAATTGAGTCCTGAGAAAGAATTCAAACCAACAAATCATTGAATATCCATAATCATCAAGGAGCTGTGTAGGGACTGTGAGAATGAGATAAATACATTAAACATTTGAGTCTCTAGAACATGAGTAGAAGAAAGGAACATTTTTTCTGTCCATTACTTTGTACTCTGGGATATTATTTGGAGAACTGTATTTCTGGTGGATTCTAGTGCAGCAATTTTTTCATCTATGGTGAAAGAAATATTTACATTGTATGTAAATTCATGCATGAGGAGTGAGAAGAAAGTGTCAAAATGTTGAATGTTTAGCTAAAAGAGATTTGAAGAAAGTTTAGTACAAAAACCACTATACTTTTAAACTCATTTGTTAATAACACTAATAGGTAAGAAAGCATTTGCACTCATTTTCTAAACCAAATATATATGTAGCACTTAGTTGCTAGGGTGGTAGATTCAGCTGCAAATAAAAAAGTACTAAAAGCTTCATGATAAAAGAGTCTGAAAACAAAGAACAAAAAGGAAATGGCCAGATGCAACCAGAGTCCATCAGTAAAAGTATTTGCTTAATGGAAGAAATGTGTGTTTAAATATAATGTGCACTGACATGGTCCAGTTCCTCATAGTATTTAAGGTGATTATAGTTCACCCCATTTCTTACACTGCAGGCTTCAGTGTGAACATATACATTTCTGAAATGATTGAAAACCAAATCAATGTTACAATCATCTCTTTATGTGCTATTGCTTTGGCCCCATACCTAAAGATGGAGATCGTTCAGTTGTTGTTCTTAAGTAGATTCAAATAAAGTACTATTCAATTTATTGTGTTGCTCTTTATATGCAGCACTACCAAATATATTCTATGCCCATGGCTGCTTAATTATTTCTTCCATTGTGTGTTTTTTCTGCCATTTTTAAAAAAGAGAATAACAAATTTACTTTGTATTAAGTGCTTAGAATGGTTTTTACTAAGTAATTTAGCAGTCCCTAAGAATGAAGGGCCTGTGCTACCACAGCACAAAGGTATAGAACCAAGTCACATTCAGGGAGAACAGTAAAATCATGATGGTCCTGACATTTATTCCCTTATTGCTTTCTTCCTCTTTTCTTCAACTCCTCTACCCTGCCACAGAGGCCTTCTGTACTCCAGTGTTTACAAGTGGCCCAAAGAAGAATGGGTTCAACCTTGGCTTCATCAAAAATATCCAGCAGGTTTTTGGAGACAACAAGAAGTTCTGGTTAATACCTATTGGGTCCAGGTAGGTAATTATTACCATAAAAGAAGTAGATGCCAGACCATACCTTGAAGTAGCAGATTCAGTTTTGATTGTAAGATGCAGCAGGTATCAGTGCAATGTAAAACTCTACTCCCTAAGTTTTTCAGATGAGATTGGGCGCTTTCAGGGTGGTATGGCCATAGACTATTCCCTAAGCTTTTCATTTCTAACTTAGCAAAGATAAATCAAGAAGTAAGGGTATGATAAAATAGACATTCTTGCAAATTTTTTGTGTCAGTGTAAACTGGTACCACTCTTTTATAAATGAAGTTGGTAGTATGTATTTTAAAATCATAAGAATATATAGGTCAATTATCTCAATAATTCCATTTCTGAGAATATATTATAAAGACAGAGACAAACTAGGCACAAAAATGATTATCATAGCATTATTTCCAGACAATAATTAGGATACAATATAAAGTCTGAAAATATGGGAATATATATATAAGAAAATTAAAAAGTCAAAAGTAATGGTTATTATGTCACAATAAGGGGGATTCTTACTATATTTTAAGTGAAAAGTAGAATTCAAAATGGTATGTACACTGTAGTATCATTTCAGTGAGACGTGGTGCACTTGTGTTAATTTGAAAGCAACCTGGAGAGCGAGGAACACATTTTTATTTCTTCATTTATTATAGCACATTATAATATTTATTTAAAACTGATATATTTAAAAATAAATCTATAAAATAATAAAAATATGTAAAAATAGGACTTCCAGTCAAGATAGAACAGTAAGTAAATGCTATGCTCTCCTCCTCCCCATGACCACATCAAAATTACAACTAGTTATAAAACAATCACCCTGGAGAAACATCTGAATACAAGCCGAATGGAACTCTTATAACTAAGGATATGAACAACAAGACACATTGAGACTGGTAGAAGGTATGGATACTGGAAATGGGTTGGTCCCACACCCATGTGTCATGATAAAGAATTGGGAAGGAGGGATATCTCAGCCATGGACATCCCACCTTTGGAGCAGGAGATCTCAGCCCTATACTGCATACCCCAGCCCAGAGCACAAGTGCTGAGAAGAGGAGTCCCTACAACATCTGACTGTGAGAATCAGTGTGGATTCTGTTTTGGTGAGATGGAGGGTTGCTATAGACCCAGGCATCCTCTTAAAAGGCCTGAGTACAGACTCACTCAACTACAAAAACTCCCCCTAGCTTCAGTGAAGAGACAGCAGCTCAAAAGGCACCAGGGACACATGGGGAGAAACTGAATTGTGTGGTTTCAGGGCAACAGCTATTTGTTGAGCCCTATTCGAATATAGCCTGTAGGCACAGTGTCACCTAATGTGGCAAAACAAATAAATATACAAGTCAAAGAAGTGCTGAGAGTCCCAAATAGGATGAACCCAAAGAGGCCCACACCATGACACATCATAGCTAAAATGGCAAAGGATAAAGACAAAGAAAGAATTGCAAAAGTAGCAAGAGAAAGATAGTTACCTATAAGGGAACTCCTATAGAATTGTCAGCTGATTTCTCAACAGAAATTTTGTAGGCCAGAAGGGATTGGCATAAAATATTCAAACTGATGAAAAGCAGGATACTAAGACTATGATACTCAGCAAGGCTATTGTTTAGAACCAGAAGCAGATAAAGAGCTTTCAAGACAAGTAAAATCAGTATTACAAAAAGTGTTATAGAGACATCTGTAAGAAGAGGAAGCAAAAAAGATTATAAATATGAATAATAAAATGATAATAACTATATATCTATTAATAATCACTTTACATGTAAGTGGATTAAAAGCTCCAGTCAAAAGACATAGAGTAGCTAAATGAATAAGAAAACAAGACATAAAAAACAAACAAACAAGAAAACAAGACCCAGGGGACTTCCAGTTAAGATGGAGGTATAGGTAAACATGACTTGCCTCCTTGCACACCACTTCAAAACTACAACTAAATTATAGGACAATCATCACTCAGAACTGTCAGAAATAAAGTTTAATGGAAGTCTGACAACTCCAGAATTAAAGAAACCACATCCATCCAGGCTGGTAGGTGGGGTGTACACAAGGATGGTTGGTCCCACATCCATGTGTGGTGGGTAAAAATTTGGGAGGCATATCTCAGGAGTGAGGTATCCCAGCACCACACCAGCCCCCCAGCGGAGTTCCAGTGCCAGGAAGATAAGTCCCCATAACTTCTGGCTGCAAAAACTAACTGGGATTGAGTCAGTAGAAGAAACTTCTGGAGTCTCAAGGAGTTCCTTTTAAAGAACCCATACATGGACTTACCTAGACTCACTCCCTCTGAGCTCCAGCACCAGGGTAGCAGCTTGAAAGGCACCTGTGGCATACAGGGAGGAACTGGAGTGTCTGGCATCAAGGTGAGAGCTGGGGGACAGCTTTCACCCAAAGACAAAGGTGGGCAGAGCCACAGAACTGGCAGGTGGGTGCCATATCTGAGACTCCATCAACCTGGGTAACACTGTTTGCCCAGCCTGGTGATTCCCTGAGACTCCACCCCACTCAACTTATAGCTGTCAACAATGACTTTCCCATATGAATGGCTGGTTTTGGCTCAAGCTTCACAACCTATTAAATCATTTCAAACAAGCAATGGCTAGCCTCAGTGAATCACTAGCCCCTGTACCCTTTGCTAGGTAGTCCCAGGCCCAGCACTAGCAGCAGGAGCCTAGAT
This sequence comes from Phyllostomus hastatus, assembly GCF_019186645.2. Classification (NCBI taxonomy): domain Eukaryota; kingdom Metazoa; phylum Chordata; class Mammalia; order Chiroptera; family Phyllostomidae; genus Phyllostomus; species Phyllostomus hastatus. The sequence goes on along the minus strand of NW_025333841.1, from coordinate 2,083,712 downwards.
TCACAGCTTGGCTTCACCTGCAATTCCCAAGACCAGCACAAGTAGTAGCCATCTCAGATTGCTCTATAGCTCAGGCAGCCTGGTCCCAGGCACAACACAGGTGGGGGTTGACATTAGTTTGCAACACCTCGAAAGTCCCAAGGCCTAAACAGCTGATCCTCCAAAGAGGGTGGAGGTTGGTGGTCAGCAGTCATAGCCAAACCCTACAACTGACTGGCCTGGGTAAGTCCCTCCTATTTACCTGCCAACAGCAACCAAGCCTCAACTACAAGAGAAGGGTGTATTCAGCCCACACGAAGAACACACCTCCAAGTGCCCAGCTTTGGTGATAGGGGAGGCTGTGTCACTGGACTCTATAGGACATCTACTACATTAGGCCACACTACCAAGATGAGGAGTAATAGAAGCTCTACCTACTACATAGAAACAAACACATGGAGCCTTCCAAAATGAGGAGACAAAGAAACATGGCCCAAATGAAAGAACAGATCAAAACTCCAGAAAAAGAACGAAGTAATGAGAAGATAGCCAACCTATCAGGTGCAGAGTTCAAACCACTGGTAATCAGGATGCTCAAAGAAATAGTTGACTATGTTCGAAAAGTAGAGGAAGAAGTGAAGGCTGTGCAAAGTGAAATAAAGGAAAATGTACAGGGAACCAACAGTGATGGGAAGGAAACCGGAACTTAAATCAATGGTTTGGACCAGAAGGAAGAAATAAACATTCAACCAGAATTGAATGAAGAAACAAGAATTTAAAAAAAAAAAAAAAAGAGGAGAGGCTTAGGAACCTCTGGGACAACCTGAAACGTTCTAATATCCTAATTATAGGGGTGCCAGAAGGAGAAGGGCAACAGCAAGAAATTGAAAACTTATTTGAACAAGTAATGAAGGAAAACTTCCCCAAACTGGTGAAGGAAATAGACTTCCAGGAAGTCCAGGAAGCTCAGAGAGTCCCAAAGAAATGGGACCCAAGGGAGAACACACCAAGACACATCATAATTAAATTCCCAAGATTAAAGATAAAGAGAACATCCTAAAAGCAGCAAGAGAAAAGGAGACAGTTACCTACAAAGGAGTTCCCATCAGACTATCAGCTGAATTCTCAAAAGAAACCTTACAGGGAAGAAATATTCAAAGTGATGAAAAGCAAGGACCTACAATCTAGATTACTCTAAACAGCAAAGCTATCATTTAGAATGGAAGGGTAGATAAAGTATTTCCCAGACAAGGTAAAGCTAAAGGAGTTCATCATCATCAAGCCCTTATTATATGAAATGTTAAAGGGATTTATCTAAGAAAAAGAAGAAGATCAAAACTATGAACATTAAAAAAGCATCAAATTCACAACTATCAATAACTGAATCTAAAATTTAAAAAAACCCCACACAACTAAGCAAACAAACAGAACAGGAACAGAATCATAGGTATGGAGATAATTTGAAGGGTTATCAGCTGGGAGGAGGAATGGGGAGAATAGGGGGAAATGTGCAGGTATTAAAAAGCATAATGGGTAGGTACGAAATAGACAGAGAGATATAAGAATAATATAGGAAATGGAGAAGCCAAAGAACTTAAATGCACGACCCATGGACATGAACTAAGGGGGGGATTGCTGAAAGGAAATGGGTACCAGGTGGAGGGGGGCACAGGGGGAAAATTGGGACAACTGTAATAATATAATAATATAATATATTCTCTAAAAAAAGAATAAGCTCAAAATTGATAAAAGACTTACTTGTAAAATGTGAAACCATAAAACTCATAGAAGAAAACATAAGCAGTAAAATCTCTCACATTTATCTTAGAAATATTTTTCTGTTATATCTCCTCAGGCAAGGGAAACAAAGAAAAAATAAACAAATGAGACTACCTCAAACTAACAAGGTTTTGCACCGCAAAGGAAACTATCAACAAAATGAAAAAATAGCTCACTAAATGGGAGAACATCTTTGTCAATGATACCTCTGATAAGGGGTTAATATCCATAGTTTACAAGGAACTCACACAATTCAACACCACAAACAAACACACAAACAAACAAACAATCGTATTAAAGAGTGGGCAGAGAATCTGAAATCTGTTCATTTTCAGTCAAACACATTTGTGAATAGGATAAAAGGTATATGTAATATCAAATGAATAATGTAAAAGTCACTCCTACAAATTTGGAATGCATTCAGATATATAGACTCAAATGTTCAAATTATAACCCACTTTAGTTATGGCCAGCTCAGTTTCTTCCAAAGCATCCCATCTGCTAGTGGCCATAGATCAACCTAGGAAGTAGTCCTAGGTTACTGTAGATATCCATAAGGTGGATTCCACATGTGGATAATTGCACCCAGCATCTGCACTCTTAGGGATGACTCATTCTGTCTCTTTTCCCCAATTCTTGATAACCTTTGCACTATACAGGCCAAAGAGTGGGGCTTTCAGACATTATTATCTGACACCAATTTATAGCAACTTAACTCCACTGTATTCAGTGATACTGAATCTGGTAATTCTCTTTGAAAATTTAGAAGCAAACAATAAGATGGATGTAATTAGGATCATCACCATTAAATAATATTTATGAAGCATTTTATGCACCCATAAGATGTCTTTGTTTGTAAGCAACTCTTTAACTTGTGTCTCACAATGCCCAAACTGATGCAGACAAAGAAATAAGATATAGAAATTGAAAGCAATATAGCAGCTAAATGATGCTATTGTAAGATTCGATTTCCTATGGCTCTAGCCAATAAGCTAAATCATTTAAATGTTGCTAAGAAGTTTCTTATTTCTACTATGGTTATTACCTTACAAAAAGTCTATGTCAGTTGCAAGAGCTCACTGCCTTCCTTTTCCCTCCAGCCCTGGTGATGGACATTCCTTCCCTATGAGGTCTATGAATGAGTCACAGAATCCACTGCTAGCAAATGAAGAGGCCTGGGAAGACAATGATGATCACAGCCGAGGTAAGTAGGCTCAAAAGTAAGGAATTCTTTTCTCCTCCCAGCAGTCCAAGCACTAGTAAAGACTATATTAATACAACCAATGTAGTGTAGTGAGCAAATTGTGTCCAGAAAGATTATATAACATGTCAACCTAATAAGTTCTCTTTGGATGGACAAGGACAAGTATGGGCAGATTGTTTAGCAAATATGATTGACTTAGGCAGGATGAGATGGCAGCTTGGCAGGTTCATTACGAGCTTTGTGATACCATGATTAATTAGATAAATCAGAAAATATAATAAACAGTGCTATGCATTTTGTAAACAGTTCTGCCAGTTGTTCACTCATTGTCCTTTGTCCTTAGTTAATTCAATCAGTGGGCTACAGCTTACGTTTTTGTACTCTGATTCATTCACTTTGCTTATATTTTCTGTAAAATCTCATTCCCATTCTCTTTTAGAATGGGTTGAATATGTGAAAAAAAAAAGACAGCATTGCAGGCAAGGCTACACACACATGTTGTCTACTTTTCTAAAAGGCAGAGGAACAAAGGAAAAACAAGGAAGCAGAACTTTGCCCTTCCACCTTTCTCCCACCAGATTATTGGGTCATCTTGAAATATTTTTGTGAAGAGCTGAAAATTGAGTTCTTATACCATGTACCCCCATTGCCACCTATTCTTTGTCTTCATGTAATGCTGTGATTACTACTGTGTCTCCAGCATTTGTTTTTGTTGCTAATAATAGGCTTCAGAGAGTAATTTTTAGTGGCTGGTCCCAATAATGCAGTAGCTGACAGAAATTTTGAGTAATAACTTGAGGCTCATTAAGGTGGGGAACAGAGCTCAGAAACAAGCCTTTCTAAATATTCATACAGTTAGATTATCTGGGCCTACATTCTGTACCTGAAAGTCCAGTTTTAGAGTGAGTTATGTTAATAAGACTAATCAAGGCAAAACAGTCCCAAATCCATAGTTACAAAAGGAAAGAGTTCTTGCCCAGCCCAAAGAAGTTGTAACAAAAGAAACTCCCTTACCTTCCTTCTCTTGTTGACTCTTTATTGAAAAACTGACTGTGTTTTGATAACCTTCTTTCAGCTATCAGTCTTTTTTAACAGACTTTTATTTATAGCAGTTTCTAGTAAAGGTGTAACTTTTATTTTGGTATTAAAAAACCCAAACTAATAGAAATCAGAGACTTATAATGTTTTAACCTAGTTTAAAATATCTCCATAATGGAAAAAACAATTCATATCTGAGCTTGGTGTTGGCAAGCAGAATACTTTTAAGTCTAGATGTAGCACTACATTATAAAGAGATTATTTTCTTAAGCCAGTTTTCAATTCCAGACTTGATAAAAAATATTCAACCATAAAATAGGTATAGCATCACCAGTGGGAGCAGGACAGGGGAACATAACGCAGCTGGGGGAAAATGGGCAGCAGAGATTTCATACCTGGGGCAGTAGAGGACACAGGCTTTGTTGATTGGGTATGAGTTCGCTGAGCTGAAGAGCTGTTTTTCAGGCATCTCCTGCCAATGAAAGCTCCAGAGGGGGACTCACTCAGCCTGTGTCACCATGACCAAGGCCAGTAGCAAGGGCAGGAATATCTGTGGTAAGCTAGATGGCATCAAACTGAACCTGAGCCTCAACGACTTGAATGAGGTCTCAGTCAAGGAGCTGGCTGCCGTTCCAAAGTCTGCCACACTGGATCTGTCCTGCAATAAGCTGGCTACTCTACCATTGGATTTCTGTGGCCTCACACACCTGCTGGGCTAGACTTGAGTAACAACAAACTGCAGCAACTGCTGCAGACCTTGGCCCTCTGGTCAACCTCCAGCACCATGTCTTCAACAGTAAGTTGGTTACCCTGCCTGGCAGCTTTGCTCAGCTCAAGAGCCTGAAGTGGCTGGACTGAAGGACAACCCCTTGGATCCTGTCCTGGCTAAAGTGGCAGGGGATTGCTTGCATGAGAAGCAGTTTAAACTGTGTGGCAACAAGATGTTACATACAGCACGTGAAGGTGGTACAAGTGGATTAGCAGTGAGAGAGGCAGTGGTAGCTAGAAGTATTAGAATGAGAGGCTGAGAAGAGGCTGGAGGCCAAGCAGTGAGCTGAGGAGGCTCAGGAGTGGGAACTGAGGAAGCGGGAGAGGAGGACGAGAAGGAACACTGGAGAAAGAAGTATGATGCTCTTAAATCATCCAAACAGGAGTAGAATAAACCTAAGAAGGAAACAAATCAGGCCCTGAAATCCAAGTCTGGCTCTCTGTCCTGTAAGCCCACCCCAGAAACACAAGCGATCCTGGGCTGTGCTGAAGCTACCGCTGTGCATTGCCAGTGGGCTGGTGGTATGGAGGGGCAGTGACAGACATGCATCAGCCTCTCTACATCAGCGGATCACCATTTATGATAATGCATTCTGCCTCTAAGACAGGGAGTCAAGGCAGCTCTACCTAATACATAGAAACAAACACAGGGAGGCTGCCAAAATGAGGAGAGAAAGAAATATGGCCCAAATGAAAGAACAGAGCAAAACTCCAGAAAAAGAACTAAACAGAATGGAAATAAGCAATCTATGAGATGCAGAGTTTAAAACACTGGTTATTAGGATGCTCAAGGACTTCATTGGGTACTTCAATTGCATAAAAAAAGACCCAGGCAGAAATAAAGTTTACATGAAGTGAAATAAGGAAAAATGTACAAGGAATCAACAGTGAAGTGCATGAAGCTGAGAATCAAATCAATGATGTAGAACACAAAGAAGAAAAAAATTTCAATCAGAGCAACAAGAAGAAAAAAAGAAAAAATCGACAATAGGGTAAGGAGTTTCTGGTACAACTTCAAATGTACCAACATTTGAATCTCCTTGACAGAAGGAGAAGAGAAAGCAAGAAATTGAAACCTTATTTGAAAAAATAATGAAAGAAAACTTTCCTAACTTGGTGAAGGAAATAGACATAGAAGTCCAGGAAGCACAGAGAGTCCCAAACAAATTGGACCCAAGAGAAACACACCAAGACACATCATCATTAAAATGCCAAAGGTTAAAGATAAACAGAGACTCTTAAAAGCAGCAAGAGAAAAGCAGAAAGTTACCTACAAAGGAGATCCCATAAGACAATCAGCTGATTTCTCAAAAGAAACTTTGCAGACTAGAAGGGACTGGCAAGAAGTATTCAAAGTGATGAAAAGCAAGGACCTACAACCTAGATTACTCTAAACAGCAAAGCTATCATTTAGAATGGAAGGACAGATAAAGTTCTTCTCACACAGGGTAAAGCTAAAGGAGTTCATCACCACCAAGCCGTTACTACAGGAAATGTTAAAGGGACTTATCTAAGAAAAAGAAGATCAAAACCATGAACATTAAAAAGGCAACAAATTCACAATTATCAACTAATGAATCTTTAAAAAAAAAAAAACAATCTAAGCAAACAACCAGAACAGGAATAGAGTCATAGATATGGAGATAATATGGAGGGTTATTAGCTGGTATTGGGGGGCGGAGAATGGGGAAATGGTGCAAGTATTAAGAAGCATAGTTGGCCTGGGTGGTGTGGATTTAAAGATCAGTGGATTGAGTGCTGGCCTGCGAACCAAAGGTTCACTATTTCCAGTCAGGGCACACACCTGGGTTGCAGGCCCGGTCCCCAGTAGGGAGCACACAAAAGGCAACCACACATTGATGTTTCTCTCCCTCTCTCTCTCTAAATAAATAAATAATAAAAATCTTTTTTTTTTTAAAGAAGCATAACTGTTAGGAACAAAGACACAGAGGGAAATTAAGATAGTATAGGAAATGGAGAAGCCAAAGAACTCACAAGCACAGCCCATGGACATGTGCTGGGGTGGGGGGAATGCTGGAGGGAAGGGGAGTACTGGGCAGAGGGGGGCAAAGGGGGAAACATTGGGCCAACTGTAATAGCGTAATCAATAAAATATTTTTTAAAAATGAAAATATTCAAAATATTCTGCATTTGTCTTCTAATTGTGCAGAGCTGATGTTTTGAACGATCTGCATTTTTTCAATTTAGCCCTCACCAGGTGATGACTCTACCATTGCAGCCTTAGTTTAATCTCCCTTCAGAGTGAAACCATGAAGGAAGGTGATAATTGGGTTTTTAAGTTCAGGCTTTAATGTCTGCAAGTCTGATTTTAATTCAAATAATTACTGGAAGGAAGGATCCTGTGCCAAACAGGTGTGTGGATTAAAGTGGTAAAGAGTAAAAGAAACCCATTTAGCAGAATACTAAAAGCCAATTTCTGAATGGTGCATTGCCCACCCATATCTACAAAACTTTGAGACAGCCAACCATCAGCAAGAAGTAGCGAGGCAAATAATGCATTGCATTTACAGAATTGCCTTTCATACTTTATTAATTGCCTTCATGGTATAAATGTGTAAGTGAGGTGAGATGTATGCTAAAGCATTTGCTGATACCTTTTCTCTTTGAATTATTTGACAAAGATGAATTGTTCTCTGTCCTTCATTGAAGAGCTTGTCCATTGCAGCTACTTTCTGTTCAGACTTAAGGACAAGAATACCCTAAGTCTGAGAGTTCAGACAAGACAGAATGTTGTACCCCATATTGAAGCTATGATTCCAAAGACATTCTCAGAGCCACTTTTACTTTTCCACTCTTCCTGGAAGAAAGCAACCTTGTCTCGGGAATCTACCTAGTTAACTGTGGCATGGGTAACCTACCCTGGGTAGCCTCTATCTTCTGAAATCCAGAACTCACACTTTCAGGAGCACCGTGAATGGCACATTGATTTCATAAAGTAGAATGTACTAAGCAGAAACTGTCAGGGCCAACCACTGTCAACTTTTTTTTTTTTTAACTTCAAAGTGCCAAGTACATTTTATGCAGGGAGTATAAAGAAAGTGACTATCTGCACATTAAGCAAGCTGATTCAGAGTATACTTCGCTCACCCAAAATGCAGGAGGTTAGAAACAAAACATTTGTACTACAAATAATGTTGGCTGTTAATTTCAGAGCCTCTTATTTTCTACATACCTCACTCCTTTAAAAAAAAAAAAAAAACACCAACAGCCCTGGCTGGTGTGCTCAGTGGATTGAGTGCCAGCCTGTGAACTGAAAGGTCATTAGTTCAATTCACATGTCTGGGTTGTGGGCCAGGTTCCCAGTTGGGGGCGAGTGAGAGGCAACCCATCGATGTTTTTCTTGCACATCCATGTTTCTCTCCCTTTGTTTATTCCTCCCTTCCCCACTCTCTAAAAAATAAATAAATAAAATCTTTTTAAAAACCCACACAAGCACAAAGTCCTGTAAGAGCTACCTCAATTATGTCCAGTAGAATAACAGCAAGACAGGGTAATTTCGTGAGTAGCAAGTCCCAAAACATTCCATTAAAAGCCACATGATGTTGAGCTGTCATCACAGCTATTTAAGTCAAATACCAGGCAGTATTATAGATCAGATAATGCTGGTAAATGAAATAATCTTAGTTCATAGTACAGCAGGCTGACTACTCTTGGAATGTGAATGTCTGGGCTGGTTACAAATACTTCAGCATAGCAAACCAGTCTTTAGAGATTTGCAGATGTCTGCTGCCTCTAGGGATTGAAAAAGAAGGAAATATTCCAGTGAATAAATACCCACCCATACAAGAGAAAAGGACATTTAATCGTCTTCACTTTTTTCCTATTTGTTTTTTGTATTTTTATTTTTTAGATTTTTATTGTCATTATATTACAGTTGTCCCAATTTTCCCCCTTTTGCCCTCCTCCACACAGCCTATCCCCCACTCCCACAGTCAATTTTCAACTATTGTCCATGTTTCTGGGTCATTCATACATGCTATGAAACTAGTCCCTTCCCTTTCTATCTTTTTCCCACTTCCCCATCCACTCTGGTTACTGTCAGTCTAGTCCATGTTTCCATGTCTCTGGTTCTATTTTGCTCACTTGTTTGTTTTGTTGATTAGTTTTCACTAATCAATAGGTGAGATCATATGGTGTCTGTCTTTCACCACCTGGGTTATTTCACTTAGCATAATGTTCCCCAGTTCCAACCATGCTGTCATGAAGGGTAGGAGATCCTTCTTTCTTTCTGCTGCGTAGTGTTCCATTGTGTAAATGTACTACAGGTTTTTGATCCATTCATTTACTGATGGGCACTTAGGCTGTTTCTAGCACTTGGGTATTGTAAATTGTGCTGCTATGAACATAGGGGTACATAGGTTCTTTTGAATTTGTGAGTCAAGATTCTTAGGGTATATTCCCAACAGCAGAATCTCTAGGTCAAAAGGCAGTTCCATCTTTAGTTTTCTGAGGAAATTCCATACTGTTTTCCACAGTGGCTGCACCAGTCTGCATTCCCACCAACAATTTACTAGGGTTCCCTTTTTTCCACAACCTCACCAGCACTTGTTTGTTGAATGATAGCCATTCTGACAAGTGATCACCTTCACTTTTCAACCTTGCAGATTATCCAGAAGGTTCATCATCTCTTGCGGTGGAAACAGAAACGTAGCAGTTTTCACATTTCCTGCATCTCTAAGACAGGTCAGTATTCTGAGGGACGCACACAAAATGCAACCTGGAGTGCTAAGAGGCAGCTTTGGGAGGTTACTAGGAAAGGAGTAAGTTGTCACTCTGGTAAACAAGATGTTAAATTCGTCACTCTTGTATTATTCACATACATAGGAGTTCTAGACATAATTTCCCTTATGTACTGAAAAAAGATACCTTTATTCTCTGTTAACTCACATTTGTCATTTGGACTAAGAGACCCACAGGATATCCAGAAACTGCCAAACAGCCCATTCAAGTTATGTGCTTTCATACTACGAATTATAAATCTGGTTCTGGTGCATTTTAGGCCTCTAAAATGATACACATTACAAATAAGTTCTTTTTTTTCACTCTATTTTTATTGTTGACACTATTACAGATGTCCCTATCCCTCACCCCCTGCCTTCCTCCACCTTCCCTGTGGCTATCACCACACTGTTGTCTGTGTCTGTGGGTCATGCATGTATGTTCTTTGACTAATCCTTTCACCTTCTTTCATCCAGTCCCCCCTCACCACCTCTCCTCTGACAACTGTCAGCCTGCTCCATGAATCCATGACTCTGTCTCTATTTTGTTCATCAGGTTATTTTGTTCATTAGATTCCTGGCTCTTTCTGCCTGAGTCCATTATGTCAGCTAACAACCTACTCTTAACCCACTCACAGGCAAAAGCACCATCCTTATACTCTAATTCTCCCCAAATGCTACTAATTTGTTCAGCAGTGTCAGGCAGCCTTATCCATGAGATTGTTTTTTGTCTAGTATAAAGCTAAAGAGCCTTCTGTTTGCAACATTCACAAGGAAATAATCCAGTGTAATTCAATATTAAATGGAGATTTTTTTTTTAGTGATAGAAATACCAGTGAGTTCAAAGCTCTGATCTGATAAGACTTCCAATTTTATTCCCATGAAAAAGCTAGCAATTATTCAGAAGCCTATCAATCTGTTTATGGGCTCTTGGGTCTTCACTTTTTTCCCTTATAAAACCCTGCTGTGTGCCAGTATAGCTACTGTATAAGGTCTTATATTTGCCGGCCACTTTGCTATTGTATTTGATGTATGTTATCTCATTTAATCCTCATAGCAACTCTGTGCGGTGAATGTTATTATTCCCATTTTACTTATGAGAAAACTGTAGTCCAGAGATGTCAAATCATCTTTCCAGCTAGTCAGTGGATAAGCTGAAATTGCAAACCAGGTCTGTCTGACCTCAGAGCATGCTCTTACCACTATGGCACTACATTTAAAAACATAACTTCAACTATTTACCAGTACCTTCACTTACAATCAAAGGTCAAAAAGAGAGAAGAATTAAATGTCCTTTTATCCAAAGCACTGATGAAATGTTTGATATTTAAGTGAGACAACTAGTATGGTAGCATTTGGATTTCAGTTATCCATGGCATGTACCTCTCACATTTTTTTTTTATTTTTGCATCTTACTATGAATATTCTATGAAGCACTAGTATTTTGACATATTAACAGATGTTAAAGGGGAATGAAGTTCTTTGCTGAAATAAATTTAGGGAACCCTGTGTTGGCAAAATTAGAGAGTTGTCTTTACCATAGGGATTCTCAAGACTTCTACTATGCAAATGAGTTTTGTACTCTCCAAAAGGAGGATTTAGTAGCCCTCTGAACCTATTTGACTAGACTCATTTTATTTTGTGCAGATCATGGAACCTTGTCTTTACTGTAGTACTTATCAGGAGTTACAATATACTAAGGAACTTTGTCAGTCCCCCAAAGTGTAATAAATCTTGCCAAACTTATATTACCATATAGCTCTTTTTTTAGAATATCTTGAGTGAATGTTAAATCATAAAGTATATTTTGATATAATTTCCTTGATAAGAAAAATTGCTTTTACGCAATGCTTTTCCCAGAGCACTCTGTTAAAATAAATTAAATGATTAATTTTGTAGGAAGAATGGGAGAATCATTTCAAAACTTAATCAAGATATGAAGAATTTCTAATGTGTATAGATAATTAATATAGTGATGTTTATAAAAGCTTCAAATAGAAAACAACCTAAATGTCCACCAATAAAAAAAATGGTTGAATAAATTATGTATGCCTATGTCTAAGCTATTACATTCTTTATATGTATTTCTTTTATTTTTAGAAGTTTTAAAAATTAAAATATGAAGAATAAAATGATTATTCATCTATTTATGACTTAGGATTAACAAATGCTAACAGTTCTTTTCTCAAATTTTTATACATAAAAATTATTGCGATGTTTATACACAAAAAGCACAGATTCTAGATGATATTTTCTTTCAGAATGAAAATATAAACTTGGAGAAACATTTGTAAAACATATAAAACAAAATTTAACATCATAATTTACAAATATCTTGGAAATCAGTAAAAAAAGAAAAACACAACCGTTAGAAATGGGCAAAGGTACAATTGACAAAATAAAAGTAAAAATGAAAAACATAAAATTTGTTCAACTTCACTAGAAAGCAATACAAAATAAAATTACCCCCCAAAACAATTTTTGTCTATGAGGCAATCAATTAGTATAAATTAGAGTACATAGTGTTGGCAAGGACATGTGGAAAACAGGTGATTTTTAAATTTTTATTGAACTTACTGGGGTTACATTAGTTAATGAAATTATTTAGGTTTCAAGGTTACAATTTTATCTGTATATTGTATTACGTGTTCAGCACCCAAATTTACCACTTATCCCCCCTTTACCCTCCTGTACCTCCCCCATCCCCCTTTTCCTCTGTTAATCACCATACTGATGTCTGTGTCTGAGGATTTTTTGCTTAATCCCTTCACCTATTTCACTGAGCCCCGCCCCCCATCAATTGCCCCTTCAACAGCTGTTAGTCTATTCTCTGTATCTATGAGTCTGTTTCTGTTTTGCTTGTTTATTTTATTCACTAGATTCCACATATAAGTGAAATCATGTGATATTTGTCTTTCTCTGACTGGCTTATTTCAGTTAGCATAATACTCTCCAGGTCCATCCATGCTGTTGCAAAAGGTGAGATTTTCTTCTTTTTTAGAGCTCGGTAGAATTCCATTGTGTAAATGTACCACAGCTTTTTTTATCTACTTGTCTACTGAAAGCACTTGGGTTGCTTTCAAATCTTGGTGATTGTAAATAATGCTGCAATGAACATAGGGGTGCATATATTCTTTTGAATTAGGGTTTTGGGTTTCTTTGGATATATTTCCAGAAGTGGAATTATTGGGTCATAAGGCAGTTCCATGTATAATTTTCTGAGTAAAATATGTACTGTTTTCCACAGTGGCTGCCCCAATCTGCATTTCCACCAACAGTGCAGAAGGGTTTCCCTTTCTCCACATCCTTGCCAGCACTTGTTGTTTGATTTATTGATGAAGCTATTCTTACAGGTGTGAGGTCATATCTCATTGTTGTTTTAATTTGCCTTTCTCTGATGATTAGTGATACTGAGCATCTTTTCATATGCCTATTGGGCCATCTGTATGTCCTCTTTGAAGAAGTGACTATTCAGGTCCTTTGCCTATAAGCCAATTATCAAGAGTCAAGGGTAGGTGCAAGGGAAGTCAGTTTATTTCAGAGCCAGAAGCCTGAGAAGAGGGAAGACTAATTTCACAAAGACCATCTTAACATCTCAGTGCAGGCAGGGGTTTTTGCAAGGTTTTCTTAGACCCCGCCGAGGAAATAAGCCGCCAATTAGTCATGAAAACAGGCAAGTGAGCTTTATTTTGGAGGTTTATGCTCCCAGGTGAGGGTTTTTCCACCTGCCCAAACAGAGAAAGGACTAAGACCACAAGGGAGAAGGGAAGGGGTGGGGGTTTTATGTGGTTTGACTCCCTGTAGGAGCTAAGGATTGGTTCTTGGTGAACAAAGTGGCCACATATCATTGGTGGTTCCTGGTCTGATGTTAGCCACCTCTTCCGGGTCAGAGTTCAGTCACCATATTACTTGTAGTCCAAATGGCAGCCATATTACTTGTCAGCCATATTTGTAGTCCAAAAAAAAAAAAACGCTATCATTGTAATTAGGTTTCCAGTTGTCTTACCCCGCCCATCCTGACATCCAACCTATTTCTGATAGGATAAGGGGCAAGGGGCTGCGTTGTCTGATCTGGCTACTTCCAGCTGGTCAAAAGGGCATAGAGGGAAGGGGCGAGTAGGTTTGGGCCTGAAGCAGCCTCTGGTTGAAGGTAACCCAGGATGCTTCACGAATTCTTTCCTGGAGAAACTTCAGGAAACAGGGGCCAAATGTTAATAGTATGCAGATTACTATGACTGGCCCTAGGACCGGGGCCAGGGTGGTAAAGAGTAAAGAATGTCACCACAGGGTTATTGTTTTGAGAGAGGTAGGGTCTTGGCGTAATTTGTCCCTGAGATCCTGTAGGGTATTAACATTTCCTTCTACTAGGCCACTTTCATTTATATAGAAGCAGCACTGTCCCTGCAAAAAGACATGTTCCTCCTTTTTCTGCTGTTAGTAGGTTCAGGGCTCTGCGATTCTGGAGGGCAACCTGGGCTACCGAGGTTATCTGTCTCTGCAAAGATGCTAGAGAGGTGGCAGAGGCATCAAGGGCCTGCTCCAACTCAGCTTGTAGTTAGCGAGTGGCTTGGAGACTGTGTGCTAACCCAGCGCTGCCTACCCCAGCTGCTGCCAGCGTTGTGGTGAAGGTTAGACCTGCTAGTATAGGCAGGAAGACTGGCCCGTTTCTTTTTATGCCTGGTTAGTTTGTCCCTGAGCTCTCCCTCTCCATAAAGCATAAGCTGTGGGGTCAGCATGGTCAGGAAGCAGGGGGAGGTAGAGGTGGAGTTAATGGTCCACAGCAGCATTCCATTGCACCAAAAAATGTACCAGGGGGGCTGGTGATGGTTCCTGATATGAGTATAGTTTGGTTGCAGGAGGAGGTGCTATCAGTGGCATAACATACGTGCAGCTGGCGTCCAGGATCTTAGAGAAGAAGTACATCCTTTAAGAAGAAAGGTGTGGGGGAGTCAGTGACATTGGGAGGATATAGGGATGGAGACCACTGCAATCAGAGAACGGTCGAGATAAGCACATAAGAAACAGTCAGTAATATTTCCTATATCGGTAAGGTTTAGGAGGGAAATACCTTGACGTACAAGGCCAAGCCAAGAGAAGGGGGTATTTTCTTGTTTTTCTTGCTGGATTTTTGTTAGCAGAGACTGTTCATGTGCTTATATGGTATTAGTTAATAGGGTTTTAATCCATGGACCTGGAATAAGAGCTTGGTATATTTTAATGGAACTCTGGGGATGCGAATAGGAGAGGCTTTGGTACAGTTTTCCCTTTACTCCCCGCTCCCATTTGGAGTCCCATGGGTCATCAATAGCAAAGTGCAAAGGCTGGAGAGTACTCCATTCATGGTATTTCCAATAGTAGTAGGGGCAGCCTTCCATGTGTGTCTAGCCAGAGTTTGCAGTTACTACCCATCTGATCACAGAGGAAGCAGAGAGCATGTCATCCATATGGGGCAGTCCAGCTGTCTAGCCCTTTAAAGCTACTTTTTGGAGCAGAGAGAAGGATGGATGTAGAGCAACCAGAGGGAGGGCAATCCGCGGAAGTGACTGGGTGAGAAACCACCCATCCATCTTTGTTACAGGTCTTACATATGAAGAATCTCCAAGTGTATTTGCTTTGTAGTTTAGGAATGGTTTCTGACAGGCATGGGTGAGCAAGAAGGAGAAGGAGGATCTGTAGAAACTTTATCAGAACCTGGTGTTTGTGTAAATCGGACTCGGGTATCTCCTATGAGCTGCGCTGACCACTTTTCTGAGGCAGGGGCCGGCTTAAGGCAGATTTCAACTGGTTGGGCAGTGCTAGCCCAGCCAGGAACCCCAGAGTTTTAAACTAAGGGATTTACTATTTGTAAAATCTGCTTTGGGATATTATTTTCCTTCTTGTCTTTACAAGCTAGCATAATTATAAGGACCTTATCTGAGACTTCCTGTAACTTTAAAATAGTTTCCAGTCTGGCCAAGAGGTTTTGTCCTAGCAATGGTATAGGGCATTGTGGAATAATCAGAAAAGAATATTTAAAAATTTGGCTTTCAAACTGACAAGTGATAGGGGGCGTGTAAAAACAAGTCTTAGATTTTTTCTTAACCCCCATACTGTTTCTTGAGTTAGAAGAGAGAGTACCAGCATATGAATTAAGGACAGAGTAAGTGGCCCCAGCATCAACAAGAAAATTAATTTTCTTACCTGCCTTGTCAAGAGTCACCCCGGGTTCTTCGTTAGAGATCGAGATGCTGGCGTAGGCTGGGGCCAACCTGCTCCCTGGGCACCCTCAGTCCTCAAGTGCTGCCAAGGAGATGATCCCTTTCAACTCTGGGAATGGGGGCAGTCTACCTTCCAGTGCTAGGGATTAAGGTTTGTTCCTTTGCACTTGGTACATGGCCCTGGGGGTAGCTTAGTGCATTCCTTTGCTCGGTGTCCAAGGCATTTGCACTTAAAGCACATTGGATCCTTGTGCCCTCCACACCTCTGTGGCTTTCTTTCTCAGGTTACCTTGAGGTGGCTGGCTATAGCCAATGTTGCCACTAAGAGCTAATGCAATTAGCTTGGCCTGTTTCTCTTCTAAGTCTTGATTGATAAAAACTGAAAAGGCAACATCCATCAGCTGTGCCAAAGGGGTTTGGGGCCCCATTTGTAATTTCTTAAGTTTTTTAGGAATATCAGGGGCTGACTGGGTTATAAAGTGTTGCCCTATTAATACCTGTCCCTCTGGAGACGATGGGTCTATATTAGTGTATTTCTGAAAGGCCTCTACCAGTCTGTTGTGGAAGAGTGCAGGATTCTCTTCCCAAATTAGTTAGTTAGAACTATGTAAAGGTCTCTCCAGGTTATATTAAAGGCAAGAGTTAAAATATGGAAGTTACTGATGAGTTGCGAGGGATTTTCAGACAAGTTTCCTGGTCTTTCCTCACACTGCTACTGGTCAGCTATTGAGAAAGGTGCATGTACCCGAGTACGGCCCTATTTAAAAGAGAAAAAAAACATAAGCTGCTGTTTGCCAGCATTACGAAAACTGGGTGCTGCGGTGCCCTGCTTCCTGCTGTGCTCAGGACAGAGGCTGGAAGAAAAAAAAAAACAAAAAACTGCAGAGATGGCAGACTTAGCACTCAGGCACAGCTGGAAAAAAATGCCTCAGTTTAAAATGTTACCTTTTCCATAGCACTGGAGAGGCAGGTACCCCGCTGTTTTGAGTGGCCAGTTAATTACTCTATTGCTTTCAGGACCTACAGTAGCACTTAGGTTTAGAAGTTTACAGTGCTCCAAAGACTGAATTCCCCAGTTTCCTTTTTGAGTTCTACAGTCAAGGAGGGAATGAGATTTTCCCTTTTTGTACCCTTGTTTCTAGGCAATGTGGACATAGTGAGGCCAAGCCCAATATAAAGCTGAAATTGAATGCAAGGCTTGGGTTAGGCAGGTAAGGAATATCATCACCTCCTGCTGCGCAGTAAGGATCAAAGGCATGGTTTTACAGATTAGATGGCTGCCTGGCCAGAAAATAAATACAGCAATTATTTGGTAAAGCAGATAGGCATGAGAGTAGTCAGAGATGCAAATGGAGTGGTCAGAGAAAGGAGAAAAGACTCATGAATGAGGCAAATTCGAACAAAAAGGCCTAGTTAGGAGAACAGAGCCTGGAAAAGCCAGGACTTCCACTACAGGCTAAAATCTTGCTGTCTCTTCTCAAAGACTACACCTAAGTGGGGAGTGTGCCGCAGGGATGGGACTGTGAATGCTTTTACAGTGTGCCTCTAGTTGCGTGGACATTTGCTTGCAGTTGGCAGGAAACCTAGTGTTCTTTCCAGGTCCACATCCAATGTAACCTTCCACAGGTGTCTTGGTTGCGGCAAGCGCCCTTGTGTCTCTTAAATGATCGATCTATGCCCGCGGGGTGCAGCGATTTCTTGAGAGAGAGAAAACAAGACATTTGCTCAGCAGACATAACATTGTCCACCCCCTTCAGTTTTTTTCAAGTGGTATTCGGATGCAAATTGAGTTGTTAGAAGTTACCAGGGGAGAAAGAGAGAGAAAACTGCTGCAGACTTCCAGCCAAGATGGAGGCATAGGTGGATGCACTGTACCTCCACGCACAACCAAGATTGGAACAACAACAATTTAGAGATAGAATAACACCCAGAACTGATAGAGAATTTATCTGAATGGAAGTCGGACAGCCAAGAAGTTGAAATAGACCTGTTCATTCAGACTGGTAGGAGGGGCAGAGACAAGCAGCAGGGCGTGGGTCACAGCGCAGAGAGCAGAAAGAGTTGGGCACATAAGGCAACCGGGAGCGCGTAATGCATCTGGGGCGCACAAGATCACAGCTGGTGGACCCTGAGTATGCAAGCAGCAGCTGGCAGACCCAGTGAGGCAGCAATTGTGGAGCAGGGCAGAGCGTGCAACCCAGGATCCCAGGGAGGGGACTGAGGTCCCACAGAGAACAGAGCTACTGCCATTGTTCCCTCCCACCCCCGCCCTCACATACAACATCACAGTCTAGCGACTGGGGTGCCCAGTCCTGGTGAACACCTAAGGCTCTGCCCCTCACTGTAACAGGAGCGACCAGACCGAGAGAGAGAGAGAGAGAGAGAAAGAGAGGGAGAGAGAGAGAGAGAGAGAGCTAGCTCAAACAGAAGAACAAATCAGTGCCCCAGAACTCGTCCTTCTGAGCCACCAAGAGATAGCTAACCTATCAGATGCACAGTTCAAAACCCTGGTGATCAGGAAGCTCACAGAATTGGTTGATTTTGGTCACAAATTAGATGAACAAATGCAGGTTACCATAAAAGAAATGAAGGAAAATGCACAGGGAACCAATAGTGATGGGAAGGGAACTGGGACTCAAAACAATAGAGTGGACCAGAAGGAAGAAAGAAACAATCAAACAGGAAAGAATGGAGAAATAAGAATTCAAAAAAACGAGAAGCTTAGGAACCTCCAGGACATCTTTAAACATTCCAACATCCAAATTATAGGGGTACCAGAAGGGGAAGAGGTAGAGCAACAGATTGAAAATGTATTTGAACAAATAATAAAGGAGAACTTCCCCAACCTGGCAAAGGAATAGACTTCCAGGAAGTCCAGGAAGCTCAGAGAGTCCCAGAGAAGTTGTACTCAAGAAGAAACACACCAAGGCACATCATAATTACATTAGCCAAGGGAAAAATGAAGGAGAGAATCCTAGAAGCAGCAAGAGGTAAGGGGACAGTCACCTACAAAGGAGTTCCCATCAGACTGTCAGCTGATTTCTCAAAAGAGACCTTGCAGGCAAGAAGGGGCTGGAAAGAAATATTCCAAGTCATGAAAGACAAGGACCTATATCCCAGATTACTCTATCCAGCAAAACTTTCATTTAGAATGGAAGGGCAGATAAAGTGCTTCTCAGATAAGGTCAAGTTAAAGGAGTTCATCATCACCAAGCCCTTATTTTATGAAATGTTAAAGGGACTTATCTAAGAAAAGAAGATTTAAAAAAAATGTATAGTAAAAGGACAGCAAACTCACAATTATTAACAACCACACCTAAAGCAAAACCAAAACAAACTAAGCACACAACTAGAACAGGAACAGAACCACAGAAATGGAGATCACATGGAGGGTTAGCAACAGGGGAGTGGGAGGAGGAGAGGGGGAAAAGGTACAGAGAATAAGTAGCATAGATTGTAGGTAGAAAATGGACGGGGGAGGGTAAGAATAGTATGAGAAATGTAAAAGCTAAAGAACTTATGACACATGGACATGAACTAAAGGGGAGGGAAGTGGGTGGGAGAGGGTATACAGGGTGGAGCGGAGTGAAGGGAGAAAATGGGACAACTGTAATAGCATAATCAATAAAATATATTAAAAATAATAAAATAAAAAAACTAGGGTAAAAACAAAAAAAGATAACTGCTGCAAGCTTACAACAGGCTAATGATTCAAACTTACTTTTTTCCCTGGTCAGGTTTGGAGGCAGAAAAGGCTAAGGAATCCAAGTAGCGGGTTAGATTGTGCTGTTTGTGTGCAGGGCTTCCAAAAGCCTATTCCTTTGGTTATCCCTAACTTTTTTACATGTTTTGGTTTCTCCCCTGACTGTCTAATACAGCCAGGGGGGCTTGGAGTGCTGGGTGACCAGCCCTTAGGTGCACTTTCCCAGACGAGCCGGAGTTTAATCACTGTGATTGGAATTTTTTATGAGGCCCCTAAACATCTCAGGGATTGACCTCAGACACCCCCGCAAGGCCCTCACTTACATAGGGACACCCAAAGATTTGGGCCAGGGGGAGGAACTGCCTCTTTTCTTCGGAGCCCGGACAGAACCGGAGCACTCATTTCAGATCTTATTGTTTTTACTTCCGAACATAGGCCTAACACTTTGAAATTTCCCACCTCTACAGCACATTTCCTTAATTCCGAAGGTGAGAAAGGCAGGCCAGCTTTGCTGGTGAGACCATACTCACTGTGTTCCAAAAGGCTGGAGACAAAGAGTTGGGTTTTTCTGGCACCGCCTCGGCTTTTACCGGCATAGGCCTCTACCAGCATAGGCTGCTAGCAGGAGCTGATAAAGGGAGGGGGGGTGAGGAGGAGGAAGAAAGGTCCTCAGAGGGAGGGGGAGAATCTGGTTTAGAGGGGAGGACCGGGGCTGGAGTAGCCGCTGGTGGGAGCTGATAAAGGAGGGGGAAGAAGCGGGGGAGCAAGATCTTCAAGAGAGTCAGAAAAAGAAGGAGGAGGCTCCGGAGCAGTTAGTTTTGGAGTGAGTGCAGATTCAGAATTTTTCCGGGGCAAGAGGACTTGTGCCGTGGGACATGGGCACACAAGTCCAGGCGGGAGCACAAAGTTCGGAAGCTCCAAATGTGGGGACCTCAGACTATTTCCAAGTCTGTCTGCAAAAATTATTTAGGTCAGTAAGGGTAACGAAATTAAAAGTGCCTTCAGGGGGCCAGGTTTTGCAATTACTGAACTCATATAACGGCCAGGCCGTAGTGGACAGAAAAAGCAGTCATTTCTGTTTGAGGCCAGACACCCTAGAGGCGACTTAGTGTCTGGTTTGAACCCCTGCCCTCCAATTCGTGGTCCCAAGGACGGAAGATCAGTGACTGAGAATTGGCGTCCCGCAACTCAAGTCACAGACCAAGTCAGACAGAAAGAGAGTTCAAGCCCAAGGGACATCTCCACCTGTTCTTGAATCCCGAAGGGAAAACAGCTTCTCCCGGAAGGGCTTCCCCCAGTGTAGTGCTACGATTTTCAATTAGGAAAGCAGCCTTTCCAATGGACAGGGACCCGGAGCGGAATCCAAGGACCAGGAAGGGAAGGGGCAGCAGCACTTACCCTGGTTCAATGCTCAGACTGGTGGGGTAGCCACGAGGCCTCCTCTGGGAGCTGGGGGAGGAGCAGTCTTCAGTAGACAATGACTCCTCCTGGGTTTTGGCACCAAATGTAAGGTTTTCTTAGACCCCGCCGAGGAAATAAGCCACCAATTAGCCATGAAAACAGGCAAGTGAGCTTTATTTTGGAGGTTTATGCTCCTGGGCAAAGGTTTCTCCGCCCGCCCGTACAGAGAAAAGGCTGAGAAAAGACCATGTGGGAGAAGGGAAGGAGTGGTGGTGGGGGGGCGTTATATGGCTTGACTCCTCATGGGAGCTAAGGATTGGTTCTTGGTGAACAAAGCGGCCACATATCACTGGTGGTTCCTGGTCTGACGTTAGCCACCTCTTCTAGGTCAGAGTTCAGTCGCCATATTACTTGTAGTCCAAATGGCAGCCATATTCCTTGTTGGCCATATTTGTAGTCCAAAACGCTATCATTGTAATTAGGTTTCCAATTGTCCTACCCCGCCCATCCTGACAGTTTTTATGAGCCTCAAAGGGATAGGAAGAACAAAGGAAACTGGTGGGAGGAAGGGGGTTGCTGGCTCCCCATTGAAGGTGGTATGTGTGACTCAGCACAGTGTACTCCAGTAACCATCTCAGAGGCAATCAACAATTGGTGTGATTTTTGTCATTCTCAGAGCCAATCAACAGTTGATCTGGTTTTTGCCATTCTGGTTTTACTGTCAAAGGTGAGCAAATGTCCTGGA
This sequence comes from Phyllostomus hastatus, assembly GCF_019186645.2. NCBI lineage: Eukaryota > Metazoa > Chordata > Mammalia > Chiroptera > Phyllostomidae > Phyllostomus > Phyllostomus hastatus. The sequence continues at coordinate 2,062,159 of NW_025333841.1, read as the reverse complement.
GCTAAAATGCCTGGAAGCTGGAGTCTGCTTCCTTCAAGGTTAGCCCCTAGAATGCTTTGAGGAAACAGGAAGTTTATCCATAGCTACATATGATTTCACAAGTTCTTATTTACAGAAACAATTTTAAGAAAATGGTGTGGGTTACACCAGTTCTTAGGTTCGCTGACAATGTGCTCTTTATCCCAACATGAAGGGTGTGGAAAGGCAAGCTTTCAGAGGTTGGGGAAAGCTGGTCAGGCTCTGTTGCTATGTTTCTGTCTGAAATGCCAATTGCCAGACACTTGCCACACCTCTGTGCTTCCTCTCTGCCCAGGTCACTGGGCTTAGCCGCAATTTGTACTGCCCACTACTGCAAGAATGCTCTCTAAATCTCTTTGCTCCTACTGGCTGAAGGGAGTGCTATTCCACAACCTGATTTCTCCCCTCTCCGGGCTGAGCCCCACAGTGAGTGTCGGGCTGCAGGGCTGTGTCTGTGGTTCATCTCTGTTTTTCTCCCTTCCCACTACCCCAGTTCACTCCCATTTGCCCACCTTTAGATGTTTCAATTAGTGGATCTGTCAGATGGGTGTGTGCATTAGCAGGGAATCCTTTGTTGAGTTATAGCTGTTCAAATTGTTGAAACTTCAAGGGGAGAGACCAAGGGGACTTCTCATGCCACCATTCCTCTGACCTGGAATCCATTTTATAAGTACATTAAACATACTTATAATAAAAAAGATAAAAAAGTATGTATAACATCAAAATCACCCATAATCCACCACTGAAAGATTGCTTATGTTAACATTTGGCTGTATCCCCTCAAATATTTTCTATGAATATATTTTTTTAAACATTGAGGTCATATTGTATTCAGTTTTGAGTTCTGCTTTTTTAAACTAATGCTGAAAATAATTTCCCATTATATCAAGGCACTGTTGTTTACTTAGCCAATTCACTGCTGTTCAACATTAAGATGTTATCTAATTTTTACTATTATAAATAAGGCTGCCAATAATATCATTGGGCATAAATCTTTTTCTTAATTAATGATGATTTTCTTAGTATAAAATTCAAGAAGCAAAATCACTGGTATGAACTTTTTAACGACTCTTAATATACACGCCAAGTTGTTTTCCAAAAAGCTTATTCTAATAACAGCTACCTGAGTACCTACTATATGCCAAATATCATTTTAGATAGATTTTATTATGCCTTGTTTACAGATGAAGACACTAAGGTCCATTGATATTATTTGTCCAGAGTCAAATAGATAACAAGCAGGAAAGCTAGAATTCAAATTCAGAATTGCCCAATTTCAAAGCTCTTGTTATTTCCACGTGAATCTTAAAATATAAATTGTTTTGCATGATGATATTATTATATAGCTACTGGAGAAAATGTGGAAAATACAAATAGAAAGTAGAGAAAATAAAAATAAATTACCCACAAACCCACTACTTAACAATAATTTAGTGTATTTCCTCAGGCTTTTGTTCCAGATACAATTAGTAGGTTAAAAATAACTATAATGTTGCATATGTAATTTTCCATTCTGCTTTTATTACTTAACATTTTTAATGCTGACCCATATTCTTTGTAGACATAATTTTAACAGTTGCACATTATAGTCAATGGATGTTACCATGTGTATATTTAAGTTATTCAGCTCACTTGTGAATTTCTTTTTTTTATTCATAGGATCATCTATCTCCCATGAAGTTTACAGAGTTCAATGTTGGGAACCATTTTAATCTTCAAAATAAGTCACCATGGCAGATTGAAAGCTTCACTATATGAAAGCATTTTGTCAAATACTTGCTGTGAAAATAGTGTTTTGGAACTTTACAAGTCATTTAATTTACTGACTGAATTCATCAATCTGGTAGCAGTTAATACCATCCAGTCTTCCTCTCTTCCTCCCCCTACCCCACCTCAACCTGTGAAGGCCTAAATGCATATAAATCTTTCTAGAGGCTATTTTCATTTTTCTTATGTGGTAAAGCAGAATTCAAAAGACTTTCTTGGAGTCTTTAACTCCCCTGGAAAGTGTATTAATCATATCTATAGGGTCTTTGTGGAATTGAGGGGAATCAGATTACAGACTACATTTGCTGCTTGTATGCATGTGCATTGACAAGCATGCACATATGTAGTACATTTACACAAAATTCTGCGATGGTATTGTGAAAAATGAAGTTTAAAAACTCTGCATTGTTTATCCAATATTTTTTTCTAAATATCAATTTAAATATATGCTGAACTGTGAGCATCATCCCTATATCAGGTCCCTAAAATTCAAGAGAGATTTGACACACTGTGATCAGGGTCCTCAAACTGGGAACTGAACAGCAATGTAAATGTAAAACCTGATGTCTGTCATAGATGTATGGTGTTCCTGAAAGTACCACAGCTAGTTGGGAAGATCAGATCAGATCAGATTTCTACTTTATTAAATATAACAATTAGTATTTTACACACTTGTAATACCAGCCTGTGGTAAAATTGTCTAATTACTTTTATTCTTTTTTTTCTGCTACCTAGCTTTATTTTAGCCTTTATGAGTTATTGTTATGATGAAAGAAAAACTATAAGCCTAAGTTATGGACCATTGATTTTGTTAAGGAGGTTAATGGTGATTTTCAGATTTAATTACAATACTATTCATCAGGATAAAATTTTACAGTTGAAATTGGCCTAAGGGTTAGCACTGAAGATCTGTGTTTTCACAGCAAGCGTTAGTGTACAGATAGTGATAATCTAATAGTAATATGACAATCCTTGGTTTTTCTTTGTTTCTTGTTTTCTTAGTTTCAGTGGTATTTTAGCCTTGAAGATAGTTTACATTCATTTCCCCATTAATTTATAATCATCCGTTCTTTTCGTCCCAGTACCTAAATTAGTGAGTATGGACACGAATGCTGCTTCTTTATAATAATAATACCTAAAAGTATTGATGATGTTTGTTTCTCAGGCAGTGCTCTAGTGCCCAGCTCTTGACCATAGAAATCTCAGCTCTTCGGAGATCAGTCAGTGTTACAGGCATCTTCCAGATATCAAGGAGTTGAGCTCCTGGAGGAATGTTAGGTTTACTAAATTATTTTCCCTCAAACCTTACTGAGTAAAAAGAGTTGCCTGCTACAATCAACTCAATGTTCAGGCTCCAGTGGAGCTGAGAAAGCGAGCAACCCAACTACTTAAAGCAACAAAAGACCTGTTTATTTGGATTCTCTAGGTAGTTTGGGTCAAGATAAGACTTTTATCATAAATTAAATTGATTGTGGCCAGCATATCACTTGAGAGAATACTAGACATGACTAAATATATCAGGGCCAGGGGCTGTTTCTCAAACACGGACACTAAGAAGCAGCCTAGAAGACTATGCATACTGGATTTCCCAATGAAATTCTATATGTTCAGATGGGAATAGTTTTCCCCTTCCTCTCTCCCTCCAAGACACTCCCTTGTTTAGGTTTCTCTTGAAAGCTTATTTGGCCATCCATGTGGCCTTGTGATGGACAAGACTTGCCTTCTGTTCATGAAATGCACCTTTAAAGGTAGGCCTTTTACTTCATAGCCAGTGGGCCTCAAAGCAAGCCTTTCTCTTTTCCATGTATCATCTTCTGCCAAGGGTTTAGGCAGAGTAGCTGTTAACTATAATTCAAAGCCAGAAAGGAAGCAAGAACTTCTTTGATGCATAGAGTCTATTAGCACTCATAGAAATCAGGTCATAAAGCTCAGGAAAGGTAAGATGCAAAGCTGACAGATTTACAGTCTTCAAAAGGCCAAATAAATCAGTGTTTTTACTGGGGGCTTAGTGAAATAAAGAAACCTTATTCCTATCTCAGCACCTTGATCTCACTAGTTTATAGACTGATAATATCCATAGATTGAGTATTGACTACATACATAAGCATTCCTCCAATTGGTTTATTATTGAAACAACAGAGATTTGTTTGATAATTAGCATATCCTGATTTGGCTTCTTTGCCTGCTTTTCCTTGCAGCCCTGTCCAATAACCTCTGTGGGATCACATTCCCCAATCTTTGGTACCCATTCTTTCCCATTTGCAACATGAGAACACTCATTAGGATCCCACAGCTAAAAGGTGCTATGTAATCTTTAGTGCTCTTATACGTATTATTGCAGGATTAGAATGAAGAGTTTAACCATAACAGTATTTCTAAGTAAACCAGCGCTCTCCATTCTTCCATGTTCTCATTGCTGATTTGTTCTTTCAGAGATTAGGGTACTTTATTAATGTTTTCCATTAATTCCAACAATGTTCTTAGAAATAGACAGAGTAGAAATTATTTCCCTATGGTACAGGTAGAAAAATTAAGGCCAAATAAATGAAATGCCCTCCAAATGCACCTAGCTGTTTGGAACAAAACAATGTCCAGTGTACTGTTAGAGTGACTTGGCTTTTTAGTACTGCAATTACCATGCAGCAGCTTAGAACAGTGAGAAAAAATAGGCCAAGATCACATTTCAGAAGAGTCCTACTTTGTCTATAATCTGAAAGCATGCATTTTATGCAACTCTTTTTCTCTATGTGACATAAATGTAATATGTGCCTCTTTACCCCACTGGCCCCATGTGACACATATATTTCACACTACATGGCATCAGCCAGTGTCATTATCTCCTCTGGAAACCCATAGAGCCAAATCTCAGGGCTGACTTTGTCAGTGAAATTAATGTGCTTCCCCATGTTTATGCCAAATTGCACAAAATGTAGACATTGCAGTAAATGGAGACTTAAGCACAACCCTAGCAGGTATGTTTTAAGAATATTGAATGCACATTATTGTAAAGTGCACCTGAAATTTAACATGACCCAAATTCACAGTAATGGAACAGTAATGTAGAATCAATCCCTTTCCCTTCTCATCACACTGTCTCCAAAATGGGCTGCCTGGTGATGAGGAGCAGATACTTTAAAGGAATAATTCTGTCCTCTCCTAGAAAAATGTCCTCCAACAGTCACTGCAAGTTGAAAAACATTCCATTTATACATTCTAGAACCTCTGCTCCCACAGTAGCTAAAGTACTTATTTGGTTCAAAAGACATGTTCTGTGTTTCTTTCAGTCATAGAAGGCATCTAACAAGATTGTTCAACCCTTCCACAGTACCATGTTAGTAGAAAATTCATAAGCTCCATCCAATCAGTAGAAAATGTTTTATTAAGTATGGTACATCTACATTTCTTTAACTATAGCTGTAATGTGCCATATTAAATTGTAATCTTTTGCATGCAGGTGTTATGTAATATAATAATGAATGGGTGGCTCCTAATAGCATGCAACCCATGAATGTTTACTTCCCCAAAATGAATAAGGTTGTATCCCACACAGTGTTCAAAACTATTACATGTGTTCTTTGTATAAGCCTGGTATATGGCCATCAGCACAATGAGTTAAAACAGGCAATGAATGTAGTGTATCAGGAAATACATTCTAAGTAGGGAATGGCGTTAAAAGAAAGGAAAATAACAATAAGATGCAGTCAAGGAATAATTGCTGTCACTTTGCTGGTTAAATCAGCAAAGAGACACAGCAGAAAAACCAGTACTGGGTCTCGGTAACATATGAAATGTATTGGAGTACCGGAGAAAGAAAGGCCCTGGGGACCTCAGCAAGTAAGCTCAAGTTGCCAATTTGCTACAAGTCCTTTTTCCCTCCAATCTGCTCAAAGTGATTATATATGGTATTCTTAAAACCTTGTGTCTTGCCAGAGAAATACCCACAAATACTGATCAGCCTTATCTTCTTATGTTCTTTATTAAAAGTATATGCATAAAATTGTTGTTTCTTTTATATATTGTGGTTTTGTTAAATAATGTTGGCAAAGCCTAATATTTCAGACCACTGTGATAGAAGTTTCTGTACATTTTATTTCATGGGGTTATAACAGAATTTATTAACTCCCGGGTTGATTGTTATGTTTGGTACATAGACTCCTCTATAACTTCTCATCTTCCAAGCACATCTCCCATCCTATGCTCAATATTTCTCTTATGGTCCAACTTGGATATAACTTGGGAAATTAGCAGCAATGGCTTTTACACAGAAAACTGAGTAGTCTAATGGCACTGAATTATGTTCAGTCTCTGCTCAGCCTCATACACCTTTTGCTATTACCTGTGTTACTGTTATAAGTAAAAAGAAAAAGAAAGAACATATGTACCTAAGCATGATATGAACTCTGGTTGTTTTGTATACAATTAAGAGTATGCTTATTATTCTCCAGATGCATATAACCTGAAAAAAATACAATGATTCTGAGAAAAGACCACAGTGGTCCACTTACTCTTAAATTACACATTACACTTAGAGAAATATTTGAAGAGACCCTCATTAAATAAAGCCCCAAATAAAGTTCTCAATAGATGCACCATTTGCATAAAAGTCCTTATCAGAAAGCATAAAGAATGTCCCCCTCAATTAGCCAACAAGAAGGCAGAAATCATTGAAAAATGCACAGCATTAAAAGCTGAATTTGGGAGTCATTGACTGAAATAAATAATAATGGAGAAGTTGAATCACGTCAGAGAAGCCAACCCACAGAAGTCAGGCTTAACACAAAACCAGAAAGAAGTCTTTTATTGCAGTTAGGCTCATTTTTAAAAAGTACTTTGTCCTAGGTGAATACCTCAAAAATCTCTGCTGAAATCCCATTTCATTTATTGCAATACATCACCTACAAACAGCTTGAATTTGCATTACAAACAAAACGTAAAAAATTCAAATACTAGAAACAAAGGACAACTATTTTTTTCCTAGATTAAAAAAAAGGTATAGCCCTGGCTGGTGTGGCTCAGTGGACTGAGTGCTGGCAACAAAGGGTTGCCAGTTCGATTCCCAGTCAGGGCACGTGCCTGGGTTGCGGGCCAGGCCCTCAGTGGGAAGCATGCAAGTGGCAACCACACATTGATGTTTCCCTCCCTCTCTTTCTCCTTCCCTTTCCCTCTCTCTAAAAATAAAATAAATAAAATCTTTTTTTAAAAAAGGTATAAATGAAGCAACCTGTACACAAGAATCTTATTTGAGTAGACATTCCTAAGGAAATTCAAGATACTGATGTTTAAAAGGAAACTATACATGTAAAGATATACATACAATGATTTCTACAGGAATGTGTGAACATATTGACATGCATTTCTATGTTTTATAAACAAAGTTTTAAATTAATTTTCTTACCATATACAGGGATATTGAAAAACTAGACAGTTTCTCTTTGAATATTAAAATACTCATTCTCACAGAGTAGCATAATGTTTCAATGTTTAGACAGACTTCTAACTCTACAGAGGAGGAAAATATATGATAGTAAAAAACACATTTTAAGCAAACTTTTAAATAAGTTTTTGAATATGTTTATGATTTTGAAAGATTTTCCTCATAAAGCTTAATGGAAATATTTGAAATAAGTTTGCAAATTGGCACAGTATCAGATCCAGGTCCTGACAATGTTAGTAAACTCCAAAATAAATCTGGCTGTTGCATTTCAATGCCATTTGCGACAATATGGATAGACCCAGAAGCTGTGCTATGCAAAATAAGTCAGAGAAAGACATAATTCAACTTATATGTGAAGTTAAAAAACCAAAACAAATTAACAAAACAAAACAAACTACAGAAACAAAGAGGAAAGTGATGTTTGCCAGGCAGAAAGAGGTGGATGAAAAGGGTAGTGGGGGATACAGTCAATAATAGTGTGATAACTTGGCATAGTGACAGATGGTTACTAGACTCAGTGTGATAATCACATCATAAGATATAGAGATGTTGAATCACTGTGCCATACACCTGTAAAAAATACAATATTTATGACAACTATACTTAAATAAATAAGCAAATCTACAAAAAAAGAATTTCGATGAAAACAAAATACAATCACTGTAGAGAGAAAGCAAAAGTTTTGTTCTTCCAGGAACCACCATAATTGCCCTGTGCATATGTGCACTAATGGGAAACAGTGTCCTTATTTAACACATGTGTCCTGGTAAATATGACTTATAGCTTTTTTGGTACATTATTTCAAGTGCCATAAAAACTAGTTTTGGGATAAATATAGCAGTTTGATTTTGTAGGGTGCCCCTGCTTGAGGTTTTGGTACTTGAGACTACTACTTTGGGGTATTGTGAAAACGTCCATCTATGTTTGACAGGGCAGCAAGGACACTCCAAGAGCACCCTGGAGACCCTGAGGTCTCTGTCCAGTCCTGGGCATTACTTGTTATAAGGGACCCTGGGCCAAGAGGCTGCAGCATGTCCCCTGAACACACTGTGGCTATAACCTTTGATGTGAGAAACCTCAAAGAACGCCAGTGAACACACTGGCTGCTCGCTGGTGCATCTGGAAGTCCCAGGAAGGAGCTCAGGCAGATCACCCCAGACCCCCGAGGGCCTGTATTGTCTCATGTCCAGTCTTGTTCAATGACTACATGATTCTAACAGCTGAATAAGACTCTTTGTGTATGGCGGGGGGAAGTTTTGTTCTTAGGACATTAAAGAATGTAGGTTACTAATTAGTCAAAAATTGTTATTATACTTACCACTGTCATACCATTCATAAATTACCTTGGACAGTTAGGAAATACTTATTAATGTGGTTCTGCAGGACCCAATACAAATGTGAATCTGAAGTTGTTTCTGAATCACAAGAGTCTGTGTGTCAGGGATACTGGGTGTTGAGTCTTGAAAGTTCTGTGAGATGTAAAATATCAAGGGGGAATAGAGAAGGTCATAAGCCAAGATGAGATAGAAAACAATTGACATTTTAACCCCCTTCCCACTTGATTATAATTTACCCTAAAATTTGAAGCTTTCTATTTTCAATCTATTAAAATTGTAATGCTGTTGAGGGTAAAATTAATTTAACTCTTCTATGTCCTTTTAGTTGACTGATCTAGAGACAACTTCAGATTTGCATTTCTACCACTGCCTCTGTTTAATTATCTTAACAGAACCGCATGGTGCATGTATTTCTAAATGTTATGTTTTCATTTGTCATGAACTTACTAAGTTTTCTACTTTTTTAGAAGATTTTATTTATTTATTTTTAGAGAGGGAAGGGAGGGAAATAGAGAGAGAGAGAGAAACATCAATGTGTGATTGCTAGTGGTCATGGCCTGCAACCCAGGGATGTACCCTGACTGGGAATCGAACCTGCGACACTTTGGTTCGCAGCTCGCGCTCAATCTATTGAGCTACGCCAGCCAGGGCTCTACTTTTTATTCACCTGAAAGTTTTAGATGACCTCAGTTCAGCCAAAGTTTTCAGAAACAACTTTGCATTCATATGACTATTGTCAAAGGGTGTAGACACTACAATCCTAGATGATAAATAAAACAACATATTTGGGGACATATGTTTTTATTTCTCTGGGGTGTATACCTAGTTATGGAATTATTGGGTCATATCACTTTATGTTCAACTATTTGAGGAATTGCCAAACTGATTTCTAAAGCAGAAGCATAATTTTACATTCCCACTAAGCAGTGTACGAGGATTCTAATCTTTCCACACCTTTGCAAACATTTAAAAATATTTGTCTTCTTTATTACAGCCATCCTAATGGGTGGTATCTCGTGTTGTTTTTATTAAAGTGTAGTTGGCATACAATATCATATTAGTTTCAGCTGTACAACATAGTAATTTAACACTTCATATCTTACAATATGATCACCACACTAAGTCTAGTAACCATCTGTCACCACGCACAGTTATCTCACTCTTATTGACTATATTCCCTTTGGAATCTTTGTATTGCTACCCAATCTAGCTTTTAAATCTACTTCTTCATGATAATAATTTTCACTTCTATGTGTTATCTTTCCACACACTATTGTCAAAAAAGAACAGGGGGGTACTAGAAAGAAAGGCAGATAGGGATGTTGTTGAACTCATTTGAGGTTGCCTTAAACCAGGGACCCTAGATTTATTTTCGTCATGTACTCTTTGAAAATCTAAGCAAGGCTATGAACACTCTCCATATAAAAATACATTAACACACAGAGAAAATTTTACCATTTCAGAGGGTTCTCAGAGACTGAAATATATTCATATACCCTAGTTAAGAGTTCCTACCTTAGCCCTGGCTGGTGTGGTTCAGTGGATTGAGCACCAGCCTGAGAACCAAAGGGTCATGGGTTCAAATCCCAGTCAGGGCACATGCCTGGATTGCAGGCCAGGTCCCCAGTGGGAGGTGTATGAGGTAACCACACATTGATGTTTCCTTCCCTCTCTTTCTCCCTCCCTTCCCCTCTCTAAAAATAAATTTAAAAAATTTTAAAAAGAATTTACACCTTAAACTGGGTCCCATTTTTATAGAATCAAATAAGTGAACCTGTATGGGATACTAGGTTACATTATCAAACTGAGATACACTTTACCAATTAACGCAAAATTTATTACTGAGTTTATTATATTTTCAGAACTTGCTATTTGCATAATCTTCCACCCCATTGCTTGAAGCTTTGGAGCAGTTGGATGAGCAGAATGGTTGTTGCTAACAATATCAGAGAGATGGGCAGTGTACATAGATGGTACTATTTGAAATTGTCTCTTCACACAACAGGGGACAAAATATTTCTCATCAAATTAAAGAAATTTTAACATGACAACTGTTGGGATATTTAGCTCATGTCAGTGTTATTTTTAGTGACATTGACATTGGTTTTTATATATCAGAAATTGGTTTTTAAAGATAATTTTCTATTATAAGCATTATGCTCATTTTTATTCTCAACCCCCCTGTCATTTATTGGATCTTACAAGTTGCATGACTAAAGTTCAAATAGCTCTTTTAATTATGCATGAATAAATGCTACATAGCAGTGGTTCTTGAAGTACAGACCCCAAAGAACCATCCAAAATGAACACAAGGAACAATTTCTAGATCTATGGGCCAGAAACAATTCAATTTGCCTACCACCAAAGTAGAAAAACCTGGTAATTCATTACTATGGGCTAGAGTGCTCACAGGGTTTTATGTAGTCAGTAGCGAGGAAAATTATGTCGAGACTAAAGGGTGCTATGGACTTGCTCAGCAAAGCTTAAAATCAAGACTTAAAGACATCAAAGTGACAACTAAACTACAGAACAACCACCATTCAAAACCACCTGAAATCGGACTGAATGGAAGTCCTACAAGAAATTAGAGAAGAAGCCACATAAACACTGGTAGACAGGGCGGAGATGTGGAACAGACTGGTCCCACATCCAGGTGTGGCAAATAAAAATTGGGAGGGATATCTCACTGAAGAAGTCCCCCTGAAGGAAGAGGGGTCCAAGCCCCACACAAGGGCCTAGGGTTCCAGGGCCAGGAAGAGAAGTCCATATAACTTCTAGTTGTAAAAACCAGTGGGAATTGAGGCTGAGAGAGACAGAGTGCTTCCACAGGGCACTGCAGGCGTATGGGGAGGAGCTGAATTGTCCGGCATCAGTGTTAAGAGGTTGAGGGGGCAGCTTTCTCCCAGACAGAAATACTGGCAGAGGACACTGCTCCTTTGATTAACTCCTGCCTTCACAGAGCCAGCAGGCAGAGGCTGTATCTGAGACTCCGTCAACCTGGTTGGCACTGTTCACTGGGCCCTGGTGATTCCCTGAGAACCTGCTCCACCCAACTTGTGGGCCCAGCCAAGCTGTTTCCAGTGGCTTTACCATGTAAATGGCCTGTCTTAGCTCACACTGCTGACTTTCCTAATCTCTCAATGACACAGTGTCTGGCTTCAGTGTGCCCCATACCTCTCCTTAAGTGGCCCCAGGTCCTGCACTAGCAGCAGCTGGCCTTGGTTGGGCAACGCCAATCCCAGCACAAGTAGCAGCAATCTGCAGATTGCTTTGTAGCTCATGACAGGTGGCCCCAGGCAGAGGCTAACCTTGGCCCACACCTCCTGGGAGGCCCCAGAACCAGTGCACCCAGTGATCTTCACATCACTTTGAGGCACCACCACCATCACACAATCACCTCCATAAGTAACTCACTCAGGGAGCAAACTCAGTGGGCATCAGAGTCTCCCTGAAGTAAGTCTTGCTTTGTGGGGTGAACTCCCCTGAACAGCTGATTCACCGAGGTAGTCAGAGGTCAGTGGTCAGTGGTTGGTGGTCACAGCCAGTCCTTGAAGCTTAATGGTCTGGGGGCAAATCCTCACACTGATGTGCTAACAGCAATCAAGTCTCAACTACAACAGGGGAGTGTACTCAGCCCACATGGGGGGCGAACCTTGAGTACCCAGTCTGTGTGATTGGGGAGGCTGTGCCACTAGACCCTACAGAACACCCAGTACATTAGACTACCCTTTCAAGCCTGGAGAACATACAAACTCTACCTAATGGTTAGTACTTGGATGGCAGAAGTGAAAGAGATAATGTAATTTGTAGGGGAAAATGTTAAAATAGGTATTATATTTATATTCCATATGTTCAAAAAGGTAAAAATAAACATAAGTATATTAAGGAAAAATGTGAAAGATGTAAAAATTGAACTTCTAGAGTTAAAAAATGACAGATTAAAAGTGTGCTGATTGTATTAACAAATGATTAGAAACTTCAAAACATTAGTGACGTAAATCACAGAGCAAATTTAGAAACTTTAATACTAAATAGAAGAAGAAAAAAAGACTAAAATAAAAGGAACAATCTGTAAACTGTGGAACAACTTCAAACTGCTTAATGTAAGTATAATTGTTAGTCTCGGAAGGGGGCTGAAAAATTTCTTGACGAAATAATGGCCAAAAGAGATAAATTGCAGAATAGTGGTGTGAGGAGGTTTATACATACTATCCCCAGAAAAATGACTATAACTGGTAAAATTTATTTTTAAAAGGTATTACAGGTGTATGGAAATTGTCCTAAGAGCATGTAGCAAAAATGAAGAAGCAATGATTAAAAAAAACTGCTAAACATCATAAAGAATTGCAAGGGACCCCAAGTAGCCAAAACATTACTGAAAATAAACAAAATAGAAGAACTCATACTTCCTGATATCGAAATTTAGTACAAAGCTACAGTAGTTAAAACTGCTGCAAGGACAGTCATATACAACAAGAAAACATAACCGGAAGTCCAGAACAACACTCTTACATTTATAATCAACTGATTCTTCACAAGAGTATCAGGACAATTCAGTGGGTAATAAATAGTCTTCTTAACCAATGGTGCTGGGACAACTAGATAACCACATACAAAATAAAGACAAACCCTTACACCATACATGAAAATCAACTGAAAATGAATCATATATTATATATTTACACTTATAAAATTGTTCAGTATAGGCAAATCCACAGAGACAGAAAGTAGATTAGTGGTTGCCAGGGACTGTGGGAGGAAGAATGGAGAGTGACTACTAATGAATGCAGGGTTTCTTATTGGATTGATCTAAATATTCTGGCAGTAGATTATGGTATTTGCTCAATTTTAAAATTATACTAAAAATCATTAAATTGAATATTTTAAAGGGTTATTTTTATGGTATATAAATTATGTCTCAATAAAAATTAACAAAAGAGACAAAAACATAATTGCTTACATACCTTTATGAGTGTGTGCTTATATGCAACATGAGGGCAAACAAAGAATGGTCCCTACTAGAAAGAGCCCTCTAATTTTGTAGGGGATCTAGAGTGGTGAGGGTAGGGAGGAAACTGGACAACTATACAATGCTTTCCCACATCACACCAGCTTCTTTTTTTCTTACTTGATGCAGTAATTTCAGGACCAGGACTACAATAGTGCCTGCCAGGACAAGGGATGATCCCTATGTAAGAAATGATAATTATACATTTAAACCTTTAGGACATAATTACTAAGGGTCCTTTGGAATGGATTATACTTTCACCCCATATTGCAAAACTGGGATTGACAATGATTTCAGCTGTATTGCCTAGTGGCCAGGATAGCCCACTGGTTCTCTATTTGTGTATCTCTACTCTATATGAATGAGAATGGATTGAATGGAAAGCATTTGCTAGACTGTTGACAGCAATCTGTACCAGCATTGTTACTTAGTCTGACATTCCTCCCAAAGGTAGAAAGGTTTGGGTTAAATTTATGGCAAGTATAAAGAGGGAAAAATCATGGCTAAAGGTTAAAAACCAGAATAAATGGAATATGCAATGAGGGACATCCAACATTACACTAGTTCCTCAAGGGAGGCTCAGAGGAAGAGAAAAATGCTGTCTCTGTGTAATTATACCAGATGACCAAGTGGGTGAAGCTGTTTGCTCTCACCACAACCATTTTTGGACCTTAACAAGGTCAAATGGAAGCCTGAAAACCTGAGACATTTTGGTCATGTACTATGATATACAGCATCAACTGTTGATGACTGAATAGAACTCTAGTCATGTGACGATATCTTTTGTTAAATTTCAAATTATAAGCCCTGGCTGGCGTAGCTCAGTGGATTGAGCACGGGCTGCGAACCAAAGGTTGCAGGTTTGATTCCCAGTCAGGGCTCATGCCTGGGTTGTGGGCAAGGTCCCCAGAAGGGGCCACGTGAGAGGCAACCACACACTGATGTTTCTCTCTCTTTCTCCCTCCCTTCCCATCTCTAAAAATAAATAAAATCTTTAAAAAAATTCAAATTATATTTAACATAAAAGATCTCATTTGGCAAGAAACTTCCAGGAATTACTCCGTACCAAAAAAAAATCGAACTATGTATTATACAACTCCAGGCAGACTGAACACTGTGTAACTATAAACTTTGACCATCAAATATTTAGAAAGGCTCCTGACTGTTATGGATAGAACATAGCAGCTGCATGTCTATGGTACCAAAGTGTGCTGTGTATAAATATGTACCTCCCTTGTTTCCATGGATGTAAAGCTCCTCAATAAAATAGAAACTATGTGTTTCTGGTAGAAATAAGTTAATATTTCTCAAATCCCCACGGGAAATGACCCCACCTGAGACAAAGGAAGACTAAGGGAAACCTTCACGGCACACTCAGAGTACATTACATCCAGGTGTGACTACTACTCATATAACCTTAGTATTGAGGGCTCAATATTTTTAGGTATAAAACATGAATACTAATTGCACTCCAGCAATGAGTACACAATGGCAACAGCATGCCTGGTGGATTAAACATTGGTCCTTGAGATAGAAGATAGATGTATAATAGGTAAGTGCCAGTTCAAACATCAAAGGACAAACTGAATTCATTCTTAATGAATGGTATTAAGAAAAAAAAATGTGCTAGAATAGACCAATTAGAAGGGATATTCTTCCAGAGGAAAGGAAAAGGATGGAAACGAACCTGGAAAGATGATGAGGATTTAGTGAACTGGATCAGGCAGATTCAGCAGATTCAATGACCAATGCTGGGAAATGTTAGGACTCATTGCTGGAAATGGGCTTGTACCTTTATTCAGTAGGGTCTCTTGACTATTTTAAAACAGATTGATCCTGAAGTAGCAATGCAAGCAATGACTCTTCATACTAGGGCACACTTCTGGAAAACTTACGGGTTTTTAAACTTACGGAAGTTCTCAGGGTAAGAGTAATTTACACTGATGCACTCTGCCTGCTGTCATCCCAATAATGGATCAAAATGATAGAGCACTCAACAGGGACACAATTCTGAATTACAGTCTTGTACTCACAATAGGAAAGGGATGGGCCTTGCTACACAACAGCATACAATGGAAAGTCTCAGTGATAACATGTGAACTGAGACAAGATAACTAATCTAGCTTTGTTCCCATGTTATGGACTACATTGCATATGCCCAAAGTTCAAATGTCAAAGTAGTAACTCCCAGCACCACAGAATGTGATTGTATTGGCAATAGGGCCTTTAAAGAGGTGATTAAGTTAAAATGAGGTCATCAGGGCTCACCCTAATCTAGTCTGACTGGTATCCTTATATGAGAACATTCGGACACACAAGGGGACACACAGGATGTATGTACACAGAGGACAGACATATGAGAACACAGCAAGAAGATGGGCATTTGCAAACCAAGAAGAGACTCCTCAGAAGAAACTGAACTGGCCAATACCTTGATCTTGGACCTCTAGCCTCCAAAACTGTGAGAAAATGAATTTCTGTTGCTTAAGCCACTGTCTGTGGTATTTTGTTATGACAGCCCTAGCAAACTAATATAACATGTGACCTGGAACCTAGAAATAACCAAATCCTGGCCAATTGTGGTATCTGTCTATAATACCTGGTATATGGGCAAAGGTCAATTATGTTGGGAAGGTATACTAAATACCTCATTAATTCTGACTGACTTGTGGAATGAAACAGAATTGTACTATAACAATAGTGTGACATGATATAACATTGGCATTGCTGATAAGATTCAATAGCCTTATATAAATAATTCCTATAATATAGATATTGATAATTATATGTATTAGGAAATTGAATTAAAGCATCCTCAGGATGTGATATCAATGGTAAATAATTGGTTTTAGGAGGAAGTAGATCTAGTTAATACCAGTTAATTAATATGCTAAATACAGTAGTCCTGCCCCTTATCCACAGTTTTGCTTTTAATGGTTTGTTATTCATGATCAACTCCCATCCAAAAATATTAAATGGGCTCTGACCAGTGTGGCTCAATTGGTTGGGTGCTGTCCTGTAAAGCTAAAGGTCACCACTTCGATTCCCAGTCAGGGCACATGCCTGAGTTGTAGGTTCAGTTCCTGTTCGGGGCAATGGATTGATGTTTCTCTCACACATCAATAGGTTTCTTTCCCTCTCTTTCCCCCTCCCCTCCCCTCTCTCTAAAAAAATAAGTACAGAAAATCTTTAAAAATATATTAAATGGAAAATTCAGAAAATAAACAATTAGCAAGTTTTAAGTTGCATGCTATTCTGCGTAGTGTGATAAAATCTTGCCATCCTGCTCAGGACATAAAGCATCTGTCTAGAGCAGGGGTTTCATTTTCACCGGGGGCCACATCAGCCTTGCAGTTTGCCTTCAAAGGGCCAAATGTAATTTTAGGACTGTATACATGTAACTACTCCTCAACTAGGGGCAAGGAGCTTGGCTGGGTAGAAACAAGGTGCCAGGCTGGATAAAACAAGGTGGAGGACTGGATTCAGCCAGCGGGCCTTGGGTTTGCCGCCTGTGGTTTAGTATTTCCAAGCTGTATACACTACCTGTCCATTAGTCACTTAATAGCCATCTCAGTTATCATACTGTTGTGGTATTGCAGTTCTAATGTCAAGTCACCTTTATTTTACATAACACTGCCCCCGAAGTGCAAGAGGAGTGATGCTGGCAATTCAGATATGGCAAAAGAAGCACTGTGAAGTGCTTCTTTTAAGTGAAAGGTCAAAGTTCAAAGAAAACCATTGTATGCTGCAGTTGCTAAGATCTATGGTAAGAACACATCTATCCGTGAAATTGTAAAGGAAAACTAAATTCATGCTAGTTTTGCTGTTACATCTCAAAGTGCAAGTTATGGCCTTAATGCATAATAAGTACTTAGTTAAGATGGAAAAAGCATTAAATTTGTGGGTGGAAGATGTAGATAGAAAACATGTTCCAATTAACATGTGTCAAAAAGCACTGAGCATAGTACTATGAAGACTTCAGCAAGGGATCCCCTGAAACCAGTGACACCAAGCCATTTACTCTAAGTAAGGAATGGTTATACAGATTCAGGAATAGGTTTGGACTGAAAAACAAAAATTACTGGAGAAGCTGCATCTGCACATGAGGAAGCTTCTGCCACAATTCCTGCAAAGTTGAAGTTGATTAAGGAGAAAAAAATACCATTCAAAGCAAGTCTTCAATTGCAATGAAACTGGGCTCTTCTGGAAGGTGCCCAAGAGAACCGACATTTACAAATGCAAAGGAGGCACTAGGGCATAAATCATGGAAGGACAGGTTAACTCGCATACTATGTGGCAACACTGCAGGGTGTATGATAAAGCCAGGCATAAACATACAAAGAACCCATACACTTTCAAAAGCAAAAATTATCTGCCCATGATCTAGCTACATAATCAGAAAGCATGAGTGACAGCTATTTTGTTTATGGAATAGTTCCACCAATGTCAGATCTCCGAAGTTAAAAAAAATACTTGGAAGAGAATGGGTTGGAATTTCGAGTCCTATTAATAGTGGACAATGCACCTTACCATCCTGAATCTGTTGGTTATGAAAAGGAAAATGTCAAGGTTGTATTTTTACCTCCAAACATAACCTCATTGCTTTAGCCCCTTTAACCAGGGCATCATTCAGATGTCATGGTCACATACACTCACCTGATATTTGATTGCATTCAATAAGTAATTGATGGATACCCTAATCTGGACACAATGAAGTGCAAGAATTCATTCACTATTGCTGATGCAGTAACATTTATCATAGCTGCAATGAATGAATTAAAGCAGAAAACTGTAAATACCTGCTGGAAGAACTGATGGACTCAAGTTGTGGATGGTTTTAAAAGTTTCCCAGGTATTGATGGAGAAGTTAGAAAAATCATTCATGAAGTAAGACAAGCTGGTGGAAAAAAGTTGGTGACATGATTGAAGAAGTTGAAGAACATACTGAAGACCAACAAGTGTTAACATGACAAATTGGAAGAACTTGTTAAGTCACCCACAGAGGAAGAGAAAGATGAAGAAACTGAAGCAGAACCAGCCATGTGGACATTATCAAAATTTGCTGAAGTGTTTCAAGTTGTAGACATTAAAGGACAAAACTGAAGAATATGACCTTCAGATGGAATTTGGCATTAAAGTCACCCATGTGATCACCAAAGGATTATTTCTACAGCAACACTTTTATGTGTTAAAAAAGAGACGACGACTTCAGATTGCAATGTTCCTCCAAAGGTTTCAGAAAAAAAACAAAACCTTCACCTATTGAAGATTCACAACCATTGACATCATCTGCTTCTGATATGCATCAACATCATATCTGAATGATCCAGGATCACTCAAAACAGGAAATCCTCCTTCTGACAAATTGTCAGGTCAAAAGTAGCCTAACACTCTGTTCCAGTGTCTACATCATTCATCTCACTACATCTCATCACGTAAGCATTTTATCATCTCACATCATAAGAAGGGTGAGTAGAATAATATATTTTGAGAAATTACATTCACATAACTTTTACTACAGTATATTGTTACAATTGTTCTATTTTATTATTGTTGTTAATCTCTTACTGTGCTTAATTTATAAATTAAACTTTATCATAGGTATGCATGTATAAAAAACATAGTATAGGGTTTGGTGGTATCAGTGATTTCAGGCATCCACTGGAGGTCTTGGGAAGTATGCCCTGCGGATAAGAGGAAGCTACTGTAGTTCTATAGAAGTTGACTATAAAGTACAAATAGCTGTAGATGAAGTATAAATAAATATAAAAATGTGGAGATACACATAATGGTTTTATAGCATGGATTAGTTGCTCCTTCATGTCTATCTCTATGCCACACTAGTTCCTCCAAATGCTGCGTATACTCATGTTGATATTGTCACCATATCTGTTACATAAATCCTGTATTCAATATAGGTGCTCAGAGAAACATGATGGTTTTCCTATCAGAAAGCCTGGGACAAAGGCCAGTCAGGCGATTGTGTAAGAAACAGTTGACTTAGCAGGTCTAAGTTGCTCAAAACTTGCACATTCCCAGAAAAAGTCTGTTTTTGTGAATGGCCTCTGTTCAACTACTGGACTTTGAGCTCTTGGAAAGTTTTAACCCATAAAAGGTATTTTCCACACTTGGAGATTATTTGGACCACAGTGGATCAACATCTAGGTAGTCTCTATAAATAATGTGATTTATGGTGAACATTTTCTTTCCTTAGGTAGTCTGTTTTGATAACTGTGGTCTATCATGCAGGCAGTGTGCCTATGTGGCCAAACCCTAATAAGAGCCCTGGAATCAGGCTCAAGTGAAGTTCCCTGGTAGATTACACTTCACACATATTGCTACAATTTGTAAATACAAGAATTAAGTGTATCCTATGCAGCTCCACTGGAAGAGGACTCTCAGAAGCTTGTGCCTGCTTTTCTCCAGATCTTGCTCCATGCACCTAATTCCCTTTGCTGATTTTTCTCTGTATCTTTTCACTATAATAAATCATAACCATAAATATAATGAATTCCGAATCTTGTTGAGTCCTTGGAGCGGTCATTGGGATCCCCAACACGGGTATGCTACAAAATATTCAATTAACATAAGAAAGCAGTAATGGAGGAATAGAGAAATACAACAGATATGTAAGGTATATAAAAGTAGGAAAATTGCAGAAGTAAATCCTATGTTATCAGTAATTAAATGTAAATAGATGAGTAACAGTAGACACCAAAAACATGCAAGAAAGACAGTGAAGCAACACCTTTAGAAGGCTGAAAGAAAGAAAGCTGCCAACCTAGAACTCCACAGCGGTGAGATGTCTTTGAAAAGTGGAGGTGAAATAGAAGCTTTTTTTATGACACAAAAGCTGAAAGAATCTATTACTAGGAGACGTGCACCATAAGAACTGTTAAAGGATATAATATGGGTAGAAGGAAAATAAAATCTAATAGAAAGCTGGATCTGCACAAAGAAATGAAAAACACTAAAAGTTATACATAAAAATAACCTTTTTCTTATTTCTTTTACATCTTTTTATATCTCTTAATAGCACAAAGGCTGGGGGGGAGGAAGGATATTGTTTAAGTTCTTACATTATACATGAAATGGACTATGATAAGTTAAAGATGTATATATACTATAAACCCTAAAGAAACCACTAAAAACAGTATTATACCTAATAAGCCATTAAAAGAGATAAAATAAAATCATAAATAATACTGATTCCAAAAGAAGGTACAAAAAGAGGAAAAAGTAAATAAAGAACAGATGGGCCTAATACAAGGCAAATAGTAAGACAGTAGGTTTAAAACCAATCATAACAATAATCACATTAAATTAAAATGGTCTATGCATCCCAATTAAAAAGTAGACTGTCAAACTGAATAAAAAAAGCAAGATCCAAGTCTAGGCTGCCTACAAGAAACCCAGATTAAATATAAAAACACAAACGGGTTAAAAGCAAAAGGAGGAGAAATAGATATGCCATACTAAAGTATTAAAAAATAAAGTTGAAGCCCTGGCTGGCGTAGCTCAGTGGATTGAGCGCGGGCTGCGAACCAAAGTGTCGCAGGTTCAATCCCCAATCAGGGTACATGCCTGGATTGCAGGGCATGACCCCCAGCAACCGCACATTGATCACATTGATGTTTCTCTCTCTCTCTCTCTCTTCTCTCTCTCTCTCTCTCCCTCCCTTCCCTCTCTGAAAATAAATAAATAAAATCTTTTAAAAAAAGCTGAAATGTCTAACCACTATGCTGTACATTAGGAACTAATACAGAATAATACTGAACATAAACTGTCACTGAAAAAAAAAAGAGAAAGGAGTGAAAACAAATGAGGGGAAATATACCTTTTCTATTATTTTAATAAAATGGACAAACTTGCTGTGAAAAAAATAACTAGAATGTTTCTATTAATTTCAGTCACTGTAGATTTCAGAACAAAGGATATTACCAGGGATGAAAGGAGACATTTTACAACAATAAAGGGTCAATCTATCAATCCTAAAAGTTTATGCACCTAACAACAGAAGTTCAAAATACTTGACAGAACTAAAAGGAGAAAGAGACAAAACAAAACGTTAGTCAGAAATTTCAACAACCTTCTCTCAATAATTAATAGAATAAAAAAACAAAAAAACCTGTAAAGAAACAGAAAAGTTGTTGATACTGAACAATGCCATCAACCAACTTAACCTCATTAACATTTCATAGAACAGTCTACCCATCAAGAGTAGGATCTGCAAACTTTTCAAGTGCAGAGGGAAGATTTGCCAAGAGAGACTATAGTCTAGGCCATGAAGCTAATCTCAATAAATTTAAAATAATTCAAATCATATAGGGTATATTCTCTGAATTAAGTTAGGAATCAATACCAAAAAGGGATCTCCAAGTCCAATAAATATTTTGAAATTAATAATGCATCCCAATAACCCTTAAATAGAAGAACAAATCAAAAGAGAAATGAAAAGTATTTTGACCAAAATGAAAATACAACATATAAAAAAATTGGGGGTTACAGCTAAATCAGTATTTATAGGGAAATCTGTATCATTCAATCCTTATATTATGAAAGAAGAAATGTCTGAAATCAAAGTGTGGCCACCAGACCAGCAAGATCAGTACCACCTGGAACACAGATATATAAGTCCTCAAATCCTACTGAATTAGAAACTTCGGGGGGTGAGTCCTAGCCACCTGTTGCCTTCCAGGTGATTGTGATCGACATTCAACTTTTGAGAAACACTGATGTACAGGGTGGGGCAAAAGTAGGTTTACAGTTCTGAAAACATGAAACAGAGTTTATTCTTTTATTTTTTATTTTTTAGAGAGGGAAGGGAGGGAGAAAGAGAGAGAGAAACATCAATGTGCAGTTGCTGGGGATCGTGGCCTGCAACCTAGGGATGTGCCCTGACTGGGAATCGAACCTGCGACACTTTGGTTTGCAGCCCGCGCTCAATCCACTGAGTTGTGCCAGCCAGGGCCAGAGTTTATTCTTATATATTTACTAATTATTCTATTATTTTACATGGGAACAACTGTAACCCTACTTTTGCCCCACCTTGTATACTGTTTGAGTGGCATACTTATTGTGTTAGTGTTTTTTTCTTTTTTCTTTAAAGTGTTTTTTTTAAGATTTTATTTATTTTTTTTTAGAGGGGGAAGGGAGGGAGATAGAGAGAGACAGAGAGAGAAACATCAATGTGCGGTTGCTGGGGGTCATGGCCTGCAACCCAGGCATGTACCCTGGCTGGGAATCGAACCTGGGACACTTTGGTTCCCAGCCCGCGCTCAATCCACTGAGCTACGCCAGCCAGGGCTTCTTTTTTCAATAAGGAATTTACATAGTTTATACTGCTCTGAGGGTCATGTCATTAAAAATAACCTTGTTTTGAAAAATCTGTTAATTTTGTGTCATTTAGAAAATTTCCTGGGCCCAAGTAGTACTGAAAGTGATTCATTTTACAAATAATGCCTTATTTGCTAAAAGATCCAAATTTCAGAAGACATAGTTTCAATTTTTCTTGAAATCTGCAGGGGGCAGGCAGAGGACATACACCAGTGGAAATATGACCCCATCAATTCCTACTGTTTACAGAAATTCCCTCCATGTGGGAACAAAATGCAGTCAACTGCTTATCATGTCCACTGAGGAAAAGGAACAAAGACACATTAAATCTAAATGGCTGATAATATAAAAATAATCTGCTCAAAATATGGTTTTATATCTATACTTGAATATGAATTTGTCTGGCATCATAGCAAGTCACGTCAAACAAAATATTGAAGCCCTAACATAAGCACTAACTCAGAAGCACTGACTCCTATAATGGTAGATATTACCTGTCCCACTAATTCTATGGATCAACCTAAAGCAGATCTGGTCTCTACCTAATTTGCTGGCTAACCTATTTCCTGGCACAGGGAGATAAAGATGTCTGGTGTAAATGGGCTTCAGTTACAGCTTCTGCTAATCAGGAATAAACAAAATGAACATCATATCAAAATACTTAGCAGACAAGTATAAATAATAACTTTAATAATAGCATGAAAGCAACATTAGCCATGGAAGAATTATACTATGGGTCATCTATCAACTAATCACACTTTATTATAACAGTCTTCAAACATAAAAGAAAAAATATAGTGATGTCCTTCTAGTGTGCCTAGGCTTCAAAGGGAAAACACAGTCCATTCCATTCAACACCAGCTTTCCTGACTTTCATCAGCTTTGGTTTTTTCTAACATACTGCCTTCTGCTCTTCTCTATTTTTCTTTTTTAAATATTTATTTTTAGAGAGAGGGGAAGGGAGGGAGAAAGAGAGGGAGAGAAACATCAATGTGTGGTTGTCTCTCACGCGCCCTCTACTGGGGACCTGGCTGTCAACTCAGGCTTGTGCCCTGACCGTGAATTGAACTGGCGACCCTTTGGTTTGCAGGCAGGCACTCCATCCACTGAGCCACACCAGACAGGGCGTCTTTTCTGTTTCTTTTTTTTTTTTAAACAGAGGTCCACAAAAGCAGCCTATGGGGCTATGAGATTATAATTAATCAAATAATCAGCCAGTAACCACTGTTAAAATGTTTTAACACCAATGTAGAAGTTTCAGAACAGAAACACCAATTTCCAAAAAGGTTTATCTTCCTTTCAGAAGCTTCAATATGAATATATAAAGTTTAGGAATTTTAAAAAATATCACGGTTTCCTTTTCCAGTTTGATTTATCAACAGTTGACAAACATGCAAAATAACTAATTTCCAAATCAAAAACCTCTAGTAAAAACATTCAAATTAAAAAGCCAGCTTTTCCATTTCCTTATTGGCCATAAAACTCAACAAGAAACTGTCCTTTTCTCCCTCACCTCAGAAAAATCACCACCAATTTCTTTCTAGGACGTTGATGACCTGAACAGTACTTAGACTTAGCCCTCCCTCGTCAGCATCCAGACATCCCTGTTTCAATCTATGTGAGTTTATGTTACAGTTCCCATTGCAGGAAGTGCCCCACCATTTTATTCACTGCATTACATTTGGCAAATCACCTACTAGCACTTTACAGGGCAGGAAATGAGTCAGGAAAAACATAATGGCCTGACTGAAAACCTAGCCACACATCCTGTGCCTGCCACTTGAGTGAGGATATTAACGAAATGTAAAATTCAAGGAGGAATTTTTTTTCATCCTCTCCCAGTTCCCAGCATGTATAGTACCGGGAAATAAATAGTAGAGGAAGGGATGGCTGGGGTGGGGGAGAGTGGTGGTGGTGGGGGGAATGGAGATAACTGTCTTTGAACAACAATAAAAAATGAAAAAAAAAATAGTAGAGGAAGGTGAAAACAGCCACATAAATGGAAACTCCCTAGAACTAAAAGTAAACTAAATAATATGCAAACTATAGTGGGCCAAAGAACTTACATCCATTTGGATTTTATCTGTGGCTGCAAGCAATCTCCAAACTGAGAGGCTCACAAATTAGGGACCAGTTTCAATGATGTGCATAAAAAGATTATTAACATATTTTCTAAGAGTTGTGTGTACTTTATTGTTGAATTTGGTGCGAACAGTCAAGAAATGACCAAATAAAATAAATACACCTCAAACGTTTTCTTTTTACTATATGCACTTCCAAAGATTACGAAGCATATTTAACACAATTTTCTGTGCTATTCCTCAACTGAATCAATGAAACATGTAAAAACTCAAAATATAACTGTAATATTACACAAGATGATAAATTTTCCTTCAATAGCTTAATCTGTTCCAAAGTATTTCTGTCCAAAATGTGTAGGTGCAACAGGATGAACTTCGGTGGTTAAAATTGTAATCTCTGGAAACTCCTGAATGATTGATTTGGCACCTGCAAAAAATAAGAGGAAGAAAATTATTATTATTGCAGGGCTTTTGGTAACATTAGTTGGAATTCAGGAATTTTATGGTCAGTCACTAGGCCTCATATTCACAGAGGATACAGAGCAATGACCTTTGGGTACATAGCGAGACTGAGTTAAGCAGTTTTTTTAAGGTCTGATATATGAAAAGCTTTGAAAGTCGTCAAACTATGCCCCCACCCACTCAGTCATAAATTCTTATAATCAATTATTTTATAGCCAAGATTTGAAAAACATATTAAGTTACAGCAACTTCTCCCCTGAAGAACCTTTTGTTTTGTTTCCTTTTAAAGGCAACTGGAATAGAGAGAATATACCGTATTTTTTAGACTATAAAATGCACTCCCTCCCCACCCCACCCCCAATTTGGGAGGAATAATGGTCGTTAATGCTGCTGTTGAGTTCTGTTTACATGTACATTGGTGAAATATTATGTTATTTATGTTATGAAATATTTTACCACATTTTTGGCTTCAAAATTTTTTTTCCTATTTTCCTCCTCTAAAACGTAGGTGCGTCTTATGGTCTGAAAAATACGGTAGTTCTGCAAATGGGATCATACATAAGATGATGATTTCTCAACTGGAACACTGTGAAACAAGTGCAAAGACTTCTTTGTTATGTTGGCACAAGCTAGCTTTTAAGAAATTAATACTCTAGCTTTTATTGGGGAGGGTAAGGGAGGGGCACAGGAAAGGGACCAGGTAGTATCCCAGTCAAGCTAAAAAGCCAATAGCCAGTCTGCCACAGAATATGATTTTTATTCATCCATAATGTCACAGAATAGTATAATATTGTCGTGTATACTATTAGGACTAATACAGTTGCTTGTCTACTCCCAAAGGCAGAGAACCCAATAATTATTTGGTTAGCTCAATGTTTACAGTGCCATCTGTTATATATAAATGGATGACCAAGCAAATCACGCTTTGTCACCATGAACATCTGAACTACAGGTAATTATTTTTATCATGAAACAGCAAAATAATCAATGGCTTACTAAACACAGCCCTCCAAAAATTAAAACTCTGTGGCTGATTCAGGCTTTGCCTAAGACTTGGAACCTTTGGAAATGAAGAAATGCCCTAATTAGAAGCCACATATTTCTCTTTCTTTTCAGTTATGAAACAAATACAAATTCATTGTGGAACATTTGGAAAATATTTTTAAAACCTTAAAAAATAAAATGAATCACTTAGAATCCTACCATCTGAAAATAACCACTATTAATGTTGTACATGCATTTTAAAATGAAGATGGAAACAGTATTACGCGTCTGTCTAGCCTCTCATGCTGAGGAAAGATTAGGTTCTATGTTAAATCCAAGTCTGATTTTAGTCATAATTTGTATTAGTCATCTCTAAACATGGTAATAACATTTAACACTATTCTAATGCTATTCTTTATCCTGCCCTTTTACACTCACCATATGGATTGTTTGATGTCATTATTTTCAAAAAACATGATTTAACAGTTACATATGACATCCTTTGAATATATATTTGTTTAACCATTTCCTTATTGTAACTTATTTACATACTTTCAAATTTTTCCTTACACTAAGCATTTTTATATGCATCTATGATTATTTTATCAGGATACTCTCACAATTGTCCTACATTACATGGCAAACAAAAGTAGGGCCCTAAATTAGGCTTACCTCCCTCACAAAATGGAGAAGACTGTTTTGTCACAAGGTTCTTTGAGCAGAAGTCTAACGTTAAAAACTTCTGCTCTTTGCTTCACAGTGCAAAGCATACTTAAGTAAGACCACAGGGCTAGCTACAATCTATCATTTCTTGCTGTTTGGGTGCAGTTCTCAGGCTCATATGAGGAGCCAGGAGAAACAGCAACCTTTTGGCCAATTGCAGGCTCTACCCAAACACGGCCACTAGGAAAACGATTGCTATCCCCTTACCTGGGATTAGTTCATACTTTTCCATTTCAATTTCGACAACTTAAGAATGGTGTAAAATAGGCCTTGGCTGGCATAGCTCAGTGGATTGAGCACAGGCTGCGAACCAAAGTGTCGCAGGTTCGATTCCCAGTCAGGGTACATGCCTGGGTTGCAGGCCATGACACCCAGCAACCACACATTGATGTTTCTCTCTCTCTCTCTCTCTATCTCCCTCCCTTCCCTCTCTAAAAATAAATAAATAAAATATTTTTAAAAAAAAGAATGGTGTAAAATATTATCACTAGGCTTACTACCAAAATCAGATTTAGATTTAATGTGGATGCAAATAAACTTTTCATCAGGATGAGAGGCTGGACAGATGCACACTAGACTGTCAGAACACCTGTTACTGCTTCATGCTGAACTTACCATGAGGAGTGGAGAAGAGACTGAGAAGAATGATAACACTGGGTTGAACCCCATGTTCTATAAGAACCTTTACAGCTTCAATTACAGTATTTCCAGTGCCTGAAATCAAATGATAACCAAAGGAATTGGCAACTTTAACATTCATCTCAAAATATATTTATGTTTCTTTGAAGTAAAGGCAGTTAGGTAATCTAATGTAAGAGACCACTAGGCAAAGCTTCATTTGAGGTACCTGTTCTTTACCAATGATGTTATTTTCAATAATGGACATGACACATACACTTTACAGTTTTCAAAGGCAAAACAAATCCTAAATTCATTCAGTATTTGAGATATCAGATTTAACACCCACCCTCTACCCCCGATGCCAAGAAACCATGGCATGTGTGATCTGGGTAAGCTTAGGCAACATACATATATTAAAAGAAAAAAACATTCCTTCCAGGGAGGATAAATCCTAGAGAAAATCATTGCTATAATTCATTGGGCTAGAGAGGGGACATATTTCAATATATTTTCTGTGTTTTATATATTTTGCTTCACTGGGTCTGTTGCTTCAATGTGTTCATTTTAAGGGCGAAGCTCTTTGGATCTAATACGGTTTGAATAATGTATATCCTCTTACTACACAATAAAAATTCTCCAGCGAACTGCCCAAGGCAACTCCAAATCCAACTGAGAAAAACACATTTAGAAACAGTTTCTGCCTTATAAAGGGTGCCCAGAAGGCAGGTACTAAATTGAATTGTAACTTATCTAACCAAAGGTTACAAATTAAACCCAAACCACTCACTGAGAATTGGATACATCAGAAGGACTTTTCTCCTATAAATGTCTGGAGGGAACTTGGCATAATATACTTTGGCTCTTTGTGTCTCCTCATCACTCTGAATCAGGATCTTTCCAATACGTATGGATCGGCAGCAATCTCGTAAACCTTGTTCCATTGCCTCACCTTGAAGAAGGAAATAAATATGAAGGAAAAGAGTGTTAGGGGAGATAGAGTGAAAGTCAAGAATAGTCCAAAGCAATGTTTCTGACTGTTATTAATACAAAGGACACTGTCAAGATGAAGCAATTCTTCCTGAGCTAACAGCTTTACTTCTGATATGTTTATATTTTATAGTTAGGGCAGATCAATGAAACTAGGTTATGGGCTAGTCAATGAAACTGGGATAAGCTAGTTTTATTGCTGGCATGCAAGTTTTAGAGCTGTCATGCTTCCATGATTACAGGAAATAAAGTGTTTTGTTGAGCTGCTCCCTGAGCTTTTCCAGTATCTGGAACACTTTACTCTTATTATTTAGGGGAGCCTTTAAACAATCTAAACTTGTTACTTTTGTCTGGAAAAATATAAAAGGTTGATGGAACAATGAAGTCTACAGACCAAAGGATCTCCTTTTAGATCAAGGTGGCACTGGGAGACCTCACTTAGCCCCAGCAATAACTTCAGTGGCAAAGGTTTTGGTGGCAAATTGTGGAAAAATAATGTTTGTTCTCTCTTTCCCCAGAAAACCACGAATGACAGCACCCCCACCCCTTTGGTTTCTGAACATGGAGCTATTCTGAGACTGGACTCTTTTAAGGAAGTGTTTGACAAAAGTCAATCATTCTCATACCACCTTAAAGATTTTAGGCTATAATTCTACTTGTATTATTTATTTACTTATTTATTTATTTTTAAAGATTTTTATTTATTTATCTTTAGAGAGGGAAGGGAGGGAGAAAGAGAGAGAGATAGAAACATGAATGTGCGTTTGCTGGGGGCCCTGGCCTGCAACCCTGGCATGTGCCCTGGCTGAGAATTGAACCTGTGACACTTTGGTTCGCAGCCCAAGCTCAATCCACTGAGCTACGCCAGCCAGGGCTACTTGTATTATTTATTTAATATTTTTCTTTTTAAAAAGATTTTATTTATTTATTTTTAGAGAGACAGGAAGGGAAGGAGAGGGGGATTCCACCCAAATTTTTGAGGGAAAAATAAGGATGTTCATTATACATGGGTATAATGATTACATACCCTGGGTATAATAATCCCGTGTATAATGTACACAAAAATGCGGAAGCACATTATACATGGCAAAATATGGTAGCTCTTAAACAATTATAGGATTTTCAGGACAGTGTTGTTTAACCTTTTAAAACTGGTAAAGACAATGGAGATAGACTTTTCAGTTACAGTCTCTTCTGTGTTAGTTCAGCTCCTGCCCTAAAGGCAGCAGCATAGTCCTCAGACCCCAGATGACCATGGGGTGATGCATAGACAGGGTT
This sequence comes from Phyllostomus hastatus, assembly GCF_019186645.2. Lineage (NCBI taxonomy): Eukaryota > Metazoa > Chordata > Mammalia > Chiroptera > Phyllostomidae > Phyllostomus > Phyllostomus hastatus. Next base: position 2,032,123 of record NW_025333841.1, on the reverse strand, counting down.
ATTCTTAATCTTAAGAGCTATTGATCAGTTTTCATATATATCAGAAACTGTTTTTATGTTTACAGTAATGATTATAAAGGTCCCTCTTAAAGTACATGTAAACAAAACCAGTTAAAGAAACATTAGGTAAATAGCCCTGGCTGGTGTAGCTCAGTGGACTGAGTGCAGGCTGTGAACCAAAGGTTTGCCGGTTCAATTCCCAGTCAGGGCACATGCCTGGGTTGTAGGCCAGGTCCCCAGTTGAGGGCATTTGAGAGGCAACCACACACTGATGTTTCTCTCCCTCTATTTCTCCATCCCTTCTCCTCTCTCTACAAATAAAAATAAATAAAATCTGTTAAAAAAATTGGGCAGAAAAACAGCACATTATACAAGGCAAAATATGGTACTTTCTAATAAAAAGGGAGTTTAAAGCTCCTATTTTACTTCAGGCATTCAGTTATTCACAAATAGAACTCTATAGCCAGAAGAGAAAAGGAAATGTTTATACATTTAAAAAAACAATAACAGTCCATCTGCTTCCAGTGCAAGGGGGCTTCCAGTGTACTCTGGATCTCGTGCAAAAATAATTAAGTTGCTGAATGGAAAGAATCACCTCCACGTAACCTATGTTTTAATTATAGGCATGTGATTTTTCTGCACAAAAGTTAGTTTAGAAGGGTAATCAGCTGGACTCAAGCACAAACACAACATTTATGAGCAACTGCAAACACCTAGAGTTAATGACAGTTAAGTGCTTTTGCCTAGATGGTCACATACTCATCAAATATAAAACTAAAAATATTGAACATGTCATTCAGTCCAGCTCCTGACAGGGTACGACTATTCCATACCAAAGCAATAAAAAACAGAAATATTTTCTTAGCCAGGTTTGCAAGGTTCTGCAGGCCTGAAATTGTGCCATAATCCATCAGTTTTTAAGCTGCCCTGTTCTCCCCAAATGAGCATAATTGCATCTTCCTATCCTCCCACCCTCCTCTGAACCTTTTTGAAAGCTGGCTTGCCCACGGGGGCAGGCAGGCCAGTAGGGAAGATGCTCTGCGGTTAAAATGATCCAAACTCAGCAACACATAGACCACAATTCCAAGGCCACATGGAGACAGGCAACACAGGTAGGGAGATTTAAGCTGAAGCAGGCTGTAGCTGCAATTATGACAGACAAGCTCACTTCTCTCCTGGAAAACAGCAACAGATTCTATGCATGCAAAGAGACAAAAGTGCACATGTGAACTTACCGCTTCTCATTATGCTGACCCCACAGTTTCCCTTCTCAAATTGCACTCCTTCATACTTGTACCCTGTTGAGGAATAAATCCAAGGATGTTATCTTTCATCATTGAAGCAAACTACTTATTCTACAAAGTGCCTATGGTTTAAAGCAGATGGGTATGAACCAACCCTTGTCCAGATACACTGCATAATGTCTTAGATTTCCTATGAAAATAATGAGAAGAGTCAAGACTTTTCATAGTTATTTATTAATTCTTTATAAGAATCCTATGGAGATAACCGGGAGAGGTGGACTTCGTCAAGTGGGAATAGGACATATGATAGCATGATATTCACAGACACATTCTTCAAGCTGAATTCAGAGAATCACTGCACTCTGAGAATGCTACAAACACCATCAATTTAAGCTGGCACCCACTTTGAGTCACAGCAGAGAACCTCCTGATTCTGTCTCTCTTTATGAGCCTCCATTCTGCCTTAAGAAGCAAAAGAAAGAGACTGAAGTCGTTACGAAGATAGGTTCAACCCTTGCTGTCATCCTAAATGTGTTTAAATTATGCAGCAAGTGTAGCCCCCAACTCGAAGAGTCAACCTTCGAATAGAACAGCTTCCATTACTTACTGAAAAAAAAAAATCAGAATTTCAAATCCATGAACAGGGATCTTTGGCTGCTTTCTATTTGAGTATCACAAGGCACCTTCTCCAATTCTCATCTTTTTTAGTTTTCTTTTTCTTTTTTACTCCTCATACTTTTACGTAGAGTTCCAATGTCAAGCCAGCCCACCCATTTTGTTCCTCACAGAGGTTAAGATAAGCTGCCAGCAATTCTTAACCCCAGTACCAATGGGCTGTCATCAAAGGCAACACCTGAATGCTAAAGAACATTTATTAGCCTGTAACCCACATACATTTCTTTACTAAATGTCTCCAGGTTATTAAGTTGTTTAAAAGAGCAGCTCCACCTAGACTCCACATTCTACCTAGTAATTTGTGCAGACTGCTCTTTCCATCCCCTCCAATTCTAACGCAATATTTTTTTGAGGAAAATTACAGTAACACCTCTGATTACCTGTTGGAGTGGTCACCACGCATTCTTTATATGGCAGCTGATTCAATCCCTCTTCCACAACAAGTCTGATCTAGAAAGTCAAAGAAAGAATAAGTTGAAAATCTGCTAAGAATCTCCTGTTACCTGTTAGCCTCCAGAGCTAAATACTAGGCAAAGTTCAGTAACACACTAGGCAAGGATTTAGCTTATAGAGGAAGGAAAGGGGCCCCTATTATGGGTCAGATAGAGACAGACCAAAATGCCAGGCTGCTTGCTGCTAGGTAGCCAACCTTGTTTAGGCACCTGATTTCCCAAAGAAAGCTTAAGTATGCCTTATGATTCTCATTCAGTCGGTCTAGGCTATATTAAAAGAGATGCAAAACTACAGCAAATGACAAGAGTCATGGTAGACACCCTTGGAAGTAATAAACTTCTGGTTACTCTGGAAATAGTGTACAAAGGAAACCTCTTTGCCTTGTTCAGTACTTTGAAATTGTTCAGTTAGATTCTTTTTAACAAGTCCTACCACAATGTGAAGTGACGCCTGAAACTTGTTAGTAAGAAATAAATGAGTGGATGGGGTTTGAACCAATTTGAGCTTGAAGTAGGAACAAGTTGAATGCATTCAGGCTTTTTAGCTAAAAAAAAAAAAAATGCTCCTAATGATCTTAATGTGTGGGTATTGAGGAAAGAATCCATCAGAACTACAATAAACAGCATCCAAAAGCCAGGTGTGATATTTCTTCCTATAAGCACCAGGGATCTACTACCATAAAGGCAGTGCTGAGTCTAAAATGCACATTTTCTGCTATCAATATTACAATATTGACTAAGAATCAGGAAGAGCAGGGAGAAACGCTAGGTGCCATTCACTGTTACCACAACACAACACCCTGTTGTCAATGAAATGATCCAACACTTTGTCAGCCCGCAGCACGAGACAGAGGGTCCAGGGACCTCATGAACACTGTGTATGAGCACACTCACCTCTAACCACCACCTTCTGTGGGGGTTCATGTTTCTTACAAGCAGATCGCAAGGGGAGAAGATGATCCTTTTCTTTGAAGACCTAAATCTCCTCCTAATGAGACTCCTCTAAAGAGTTGTACCTTTCCGGCAACCCTGGGACAGAAATTTGTGTCCGAGCCTTATACAAGAACATAAAACCAGAAAATGTTTGAAATATAAAGAACTTAAGATCTGAGTGCCAGGGAAGCCAATCCTGATAAATTCAGGATAGAATTAATGTCAACTATAATGGGACCCTTGTCCTAGAAGAGACAGTGTACTAGAAAACCTCAACACTGGAAACCTAAACAGCTCCAGTCCCTGCCACAACACACAGACCCTCTTCCCCCCACCTCCCAATATCAGGACCTTCACAGCCAACTGCAGAGAACAGAGAGGCCCCAATTATCATCCCCTCAGGTGCGTTATGCCCTGGATCCTTATTATCTCATTTGATTAAGATACGAGGGGGGACCCAAAGAAACCCCTGAATTTATTTATAAAAATTGTGCATTTACTCTTACATGTTTAAACTTCAGTCACCTTCAAAGTACTCTTCATTTGATACAATACACCTAACTGAGACTTTTTTCCTCTGCTCAAAATAGTTTTTGAACTCATCAATTTGGATGCCTTTTAGTGCTTCTACTATTCTTTGTTTCACCTCTTCCACATCAGCAAAACTTTTCCCTTTGAGGACTTTTTTCATCTGGGGAAGCAAAAAAAAAAAAAGTCGCTCAGGGCAAGATTTGATGAATAGGGAGGGTGGGGCATAGCAGTCATGTTGTTTTGGTCAAAAACTGCTGAACACTCAACGTGGTATGGGCTGGTGCACTCAAAAATCACCCACCATGAAATGGGCAAACACGTTGAAATAGTCTTCAAAAAAATTGACTGAAGCCGATTGCAGCCTCTCAGAACAACCCTAGTTGGTACACTGATACAGATGGGTTCCTAGAACACTCACCTAGCAGGGAAACTATAAGGGGCCTGCCCTCCAGAAGATAATTCCAGCTTTTTGGGTCCCCTCTCATATAATGCTTACTCTTTCAGGCAAGCATTTTACAGTAATCACAAACTTAACTCCTGCTTTCTGTAGAAAAGGGGCATAAGAAAAGCAAAGAAACAGGAATCATTTTCCACCAATGAACCCTAGACCTCTCTTTTCCCCACAGCTGCCACTGACACAAGTTCCTTTTTCCTTAAACCTGCTCCTTTATTTTGATAAAAAGCATAATGACAGAATGCCCTAACTACCACTCCAGAAATGTCAATTACACTTATCTTGATGAAATCCAAGGATTACTACTGCCCTTACAAACTCAAATAGTTATAAATAGAAGTTGCCTCTGAACCAAGATTATTTAAAGCCGAAAGTATAGTAGTTGCCTATACTCTTGAAATATAAGATTTTTCACAGGAAAAATTTAAATGAAAATTAATAAGCCACTTTTTTCTCTTTACCAAACTAAATACTGATAACAGTATTTAGACTGCAAACTCCATGAGAACAGGGACCTGTCTGTATTCTTTACTGCTGTATTTCTTCCCCCTGCAACACAGCTTAGCACAGTGCCTGACTTACAGGAGTTCAATATGTTTCATAAATGAATGAATGAATGAATATTAATAACCACAGCAGAAAATGCATCAATCTTATTGTAAGAACTGAGCACACTTACATATAAACACAAAAAGGAAACACAGTGCTTACCCTGAAAACAACACAATCTAGCCTGAGATACTCTCAGATCACACTAGCTAAACAGAACTGAGCTTGGTCAATACTTAACACAAAGTCCCTGAGGAAAGCATAGACAATCCAACTCAATATTACACATGTGAGGATAGTAATGAAAAGAAGAGGCAAAATAAACATGTCCCATGTAATAATTGCAGGAGTTAATTTTTGTGTATTAAATGCATATTACAGGGTAACTATTAGGTCTCCTTACATCTTCGGTTTTCTTTTAATGTATTGGGTTGGCCAAAAAGTCCATTTAGTTTTTTCCGTAAAATAAAAGATACATTTTTCATTTTCACCAATAACTTTATTGATTTGGAGATCTTGAGTATGTTGGCTATCTCCCCTGTGGAATGACGCTGATGGTTCTCACTTATGTCTCAATTCGTTCACTATCAACTTCAACTGCTCTACCTGACTGTGGAGCATCATCCAGCAAGAAATCTGCAGCATGAAACTTCACAAATCATTTTTGACATGTTCGATCAGTCACAGCACCTTTTCCATACACTGCACAAATCTTTTTTTTTTTTTTTTGCATTTCAGTTGCATTTTTACCTTTCTTGAAATAGTAAAGCATGGTATGCCAAGAATGTTGTGTATTTTCTTCTACCTTCAATATTAAAATGACTACACAAAAATTCACCAATTTTGATAAGTATTTAAATGCATGCTGATACCACAGCTGTCATGATACAATCTAACAAAATTGTTTTGAATGAAGTTAAAAACAACTAAGCACTGCCAGAGCCATCTTACAGAAAAAAAAAATTTCTTTTGGCCAACCCAATGCTTCATTTCACTGTCCTAAGATAAGGCATTTAAGGGTTACGTATAACCAGGTTTGCGAGATCCATTTGAGAGATAGGGATGCCTGAAAGCTACAGAAAATAAGTTTATGGGCAATGCTTTGAGGTGAAAGGGATTGAGACAGAGCTAGAGCTTAATGCAACAGAAGAAGCAATACTTCATAAGTCTAGCAAGATGAAGGTTACTTGGTACAATCTCTCTCACCCCCAGAATGCTCTAAAATACCCTTGGCCTACTATGGTCATATCATTAGGAACAGCAATGAAATGAAAATGGAAATCCTCCACCTACCAAACGATCCGCAGAAAACATGAAGTCCCCTCTACTGGCTGTCCTAAAACAAAAAGTGGTACAAGTTTTAGTCTAGATTAGAGCTTTAAGGTAAAATATTAATCATTATATACAGTAACACTCATATTATGATCTATTACATACTAAAAGCTTAAAAGTTTACACGTACAGACTATTATTAAGGCAAGATATTTTTCACTAGGATACAGGAGGCTAAATGGAATGACTTGATCAGTATTATTGAGAATATTTATTTGATATCAACATTAAAGTAGGAACTGGAAAGTGAGCAGTCACCCACTGAGCTGCCTAAGAATGTTATTTAAGCAGATGAACAAAGCTCTCCCTGGAAGATGGCAGTAAGACCACAGTTCAACTTAAGAGAAAAACTTTGTACTATGAAAATCAGGGTCCCCACTTCCTCCTCTTCCATTCAGCTTGCCATAACCCATGTACTTTGTCTATAATCCTTTTTGGAATGAGAATGGTACAAACAAATAAATCTTATACCTTCAAGAATGCATAACCTAATTTTTAAGATCTCTTTCTCAAATTATCGATTGATAATTTGTGCCTTTTGCCTGTTTTTCAATCAAATACTTTGTTCCCTATATCCTTCTGCCATTTTCCTGTACATTTCTTTCTGGTCAATCCTTTCATGTCCTTACATACCCAAGAAATGGTAATCAGGGGTTATACCTACCTACAAGCTGTTAACCAGCCAAAAAAAAAAAAAAAAAAAAAAAAAGGAATGTCAAAAGGCTGAAATTTTTTTCTGTACATAAAAATCTATTATCGAGCCCTGGCAGTTGTAGCTCAGTTGATTGAGTGCGGGGCTGGGACCCAAAGTGTCCCAGGTTCGATTCCCAGCCAGGGTACATGCCTGGGTTGCAGGCCATAACCCCCAGCAACCACACATTGATGTTTCTCTCTATCTCCCTCCCTTCCCTCTCTAAAAATAAATCAATAAAATCTTTAAAAATTTTAAAAGAATCTATTATCGTTCCTACTCTTTCTCCCATACATGTTAAATGATTCAATTAAACAGACTGTGTTACAATTTATGTATTTAAAAATCCCCATCTGACATAGCGCACCTAAAACATTCTCCAACATAGCATCAAAATGGCATATGCAAACATATATTATCTCAGTATACCATTAATCATGACTTTTTTTCAAGTTTCATTTACTTTCTCTGAGAAGGAAAAGCAATAAAATATTCCTGATACAAATGTCATTAAGTTTCTTAGTGTAACTAGAATTCTATCATATTATGGATATTAGTGAAACCAACAGCAAATCATAATAGACTAGGTATATTAGAATTTAGTTTTGAGACAAAATGATTAAATTAGTGCTTCTCAAGAATCATAGCTGCACTGGAAGGTAGTCATGTCTTAGGGCCTGCAGACCTGCCTGTAAAGCAAGCTTCAGAAGGTATGGTATGCTTAAGATAACAGAAGAATACAGTCTGGTAAGCATAAAATATGAGGTCTGTCTAGAAAAAGTCCAGCCATTGTTAATATAGCAAGAATGGTTAGCACGACATCAATGTAACCTGGCAGCCAAGGAGAGTGGACTGGAATGCTCATGTGTGAACAATGATGACTTCACTGTACTAGTCAGTGGGGGCGGTAGACACTGTTGAGTGAGCATGTGTACTGTGTGGCCGTCACATTAAAAATGACTGAGCAAGTAGAGCAACAAATCTGCTTCAAATTTTGCATTAAGCTTAAACATTCCTCCATGGAAACTATTCAGATGATTCAGACGGCTGTATGTATGGGCAACTGGTGATTGGCAGCTTCATCAGACAATGTACCTGTTCATGTATCATGTCTCATGTAGAGTTTTTTGGTGAAACATCAAATCACCCAGGTGACTCAGCTGCCCTACAGTCCAGATTTGGTGCCCTGCGACTTCTACCTTTTTCCAAAACTAAAATCACCTTTGAAAGGAAAACATTTCAGATTGTCTATGAGATTCAAGAAAAGACAAGGGGGCAGCTGATGGCAACTGGGAGAACTGTATGAGGTCCTAAGGTGCCTACTTTGAAGGGGACTAAGGTGTCATTGTCCTATGTACAATGTTTCTTGTATTTTGTATCTTCTTCAATAAATGTCTCTATTTTTCATAGTACATGCCTGGATACTTCCTAGACAGACCTCGTATAGCTCTGTTCTTTTCCTTCTTCTCTTCAGATAATGTCACCAACTCACAATTCAAGATATCTTACAGAACTCTCTTTCTGTTTGAGACTACCTGGCCATTGTTATGTAGACCAGGACAGGAAGGATGCTGCCAGGAACTGAATAAATCAGATTGTTGAAGCTTGCATAAGAAGTCACAGCCTATGACCCTGAACCCCTTACTCATGATTTTTGCCCTTAAAAGCCCCGAATAGTAAGTCATTGTCTGGCTTTGGCTTTAAGTGATACAGCTTCCCACTCTCCTTGCTTAACATTCTGCAAATAAAGTGACTGTACTTTCACCACTGCAAACTGGGTGTTCAATGTTTGGCTCTGCTGTGTGCCAAAAAGAGATGAACACTTGTCCTGTTCAGTTACCATCACTCTCTAAAATACGGACCATAATTGAGCAATAGCAAGAATATAGGTCTGTATTCTTTATATTCCCTAAATATTTATATATGCCTTAAACTCAAAAAACTCTATTTACACACATCTACTACATACATGGAGAGACCACTTAAAACAGGCTCTATATTATGTACTGTGGTTTGCAAATGAAACCATACTATTACACTAGTACCTTTCATTTCTGCAACTAATCTTCCTAACATGCTTGTCAAGGAAGAAAAAGTCAGGGAACTACAAAAAAAACAAACAAACACTAAAGCCTACTGTCCTGTTTGCTAGACCTGTATGAGTACAAAGTTGTCAAGTTAGCCAGAACACAGTTTTTCAATAGGAAAGAAAAGTCTGGATTAGTCTTAAAGAAATATCCACTAACATATCCTAGGAACACATCTGAAATATTTGGTTTTAAGTTCTGAACAATTACGCGTAGTTTATTACATAGAAAAGTTGTATTAGGTTAAGTGTTCACAGTTTAACAAATCTATTAATTTATTTTGGAATCAGATATTTTAACACCTTTTACACTCTCCTGCAAAATATTCAGTCTTAGCTAACAACTTTCACATAGTAATCACCTTCTCCACATTCTTAAAATGGTACATACTATGAACTAATATGTACTGGCATCTCTTTATAGTTATTTCAATAACTATAAAGTGACTTCCAATTAAAGCATCCACTGCTCCAAATCATCCACTACAAACAGTAATTACTGTATTTTGCTGGGTATAATGTGCCCCCCCCCAATATTTTTGAGGGGAAAATAAGGATGCACATTATACATGGGTAGTACTAATTCCATATCTCTATATAAATGTTTTTAATTCTTTTTTAAAGATTTTATTTATTTTTAGAGAGAGTGGAACAAAACAAGAAAGAGAGGGAGAGAAACATCAATGTGTGGTTGCATCTCACACCCTCCACTAAGGACATACATGCCTACAACCCAGACATGTGCCCTGACTGGGGATCGAACAGGTAACTATTTGGTTCAGAGGCTGGCACTCAATCCACTGAGCCACACCAGCCAGGGCTACATATTTGTAATTCTTTTATTTATGCTTATGCATTAAAAGTGTAACTCTAGAAAACAATTAACGATATGCATATGCAAAATAATGCCCTGGAATATGGTAGTCAGTTTTGTTTCTAAACATAAATATATAAATAACTGAATTAAAAAATTAAAACAAAAGATTTTTTTTCTTGAAAGTTTGGGCCAAAATGTGGGTGAGCATTATACACAGCAAAATATGGTACTAGCCCTGACCGGTGTGGCTCAGTTAGTTGGAGTGTCCTCCTGTAACTGAAAGGTTGCAGGTTCGATTCCTGGTCAGGACACATACCTAGGTTTCAGGTTCAATCCCTGGTCTGGTTGCTTATAGGAGGCAACCAATCAATGCTTCTCTCTTGCATTTATGTTTCTCTCTCCCCCTTGCTCTGTCTGTAAAAGCAATGAAAAAATGTCCTCCAGTGAGGATTTTTTAAAAACAGTAATTACTAACCTACCTCCTACTGTTTTAGACAGACTGAAGATCCATAGTTTACTTTCAACCAATTAGAAATTAAAGTACAACCGGAATACAGTAAGTTTGTTGTATTTTTAAAAAACCCACAGTGGTTTTCCATATCTACATTTAAACCCTTAACACTGTTTCATACTAGAGTTTCATAAAGCAGGTATCTACTTGTTAGATCAATCAAGTTACACATTTTCTCTGAGCCCCTATTTTAGGCCCAACACTGGACTAAAGTATTTGTTAATAAAGGTGTTTTACTGTAAACCAAACCCTAGGCTTTATTAATCCCATGCACTTTGCTTTAAATTGTAACTGTACTCAATTTGTCTTAAAACCGTTTTTAAAAAGAAATTTCTCATACTAGAAACAAAGACATTTTAACCATTCTCTATCTAATAACAGCCCCAAAGAAAATCTAATGTAAAATTATTACAAAGCCACAAACACACTGACACACATCCCTGGAATATTAAAAAATATATCGAAGTAACCAATATCAATTTCTATTTATTTATTTAAAAGGTTTTATTCATTTATTTTTACAGAGAGGAAGGGAGGGAGAAAGAGAGGGAGAGAAACATCAATGTGTGGCTGCCTCTCCAGGGCTCCCTACTGGGGACCTGGCCTGCAACCCTGGCATGTGCCCTGACTGGGAATCAAACCAGGGACCCTTTGGTTTGCAGGCCTGTGCTCAATCCGCTGAACCATGCCAGCCAGGGCCCAAATACCAAATATTTAAATAGTGATATCTAGACACTCATAATTCAGAGCATGGAAATCTAATTAATATTAAGCTGAGCATCTTTTAAATTGTACAAACTCCAACCCAGATTAACAATGCAGACCTAACCATATCTGAGCACATACTTTTCTGGATACTCCCCCCAAATGTATGTTACGCATTTGTAGCAACAAAATGAAAGCCAAAGGCAGCCGTTAAAAAAAATGACCTTCACACTGAAACAACAACAGAATTAGAATCATATTGGAAGTCAAATCACCATTCTAATGTGGACTTGGTAAACCTAAGTTTGTACAGGTCTAGCAAACAGGGCAGTAGGCTTCAGCATTTTTTTGTACTTCACGGACTTTTCCCTACCTAAGATTGTCTATAAAGTGCTTCGAACCCCCCAGAGAGCCTTCAGCAATATTTAAAATCATGTATATGTCATAGCAAACCCAAACCAAGATGAAACCTTGAATCTCACTGACCTTTCTTTCAAATGGTAAATATCAATACAACAGGTATTTAATTATCATCCATAAGATATAGAAATGAGAAAGAAATGTTTTAAAGAATATTACAAATTTAAGACTTCAAGTAAAAATCTTTGCCCTCTTTCTTACTAGGCCTCACTGCTGCTGCGGCTAGAGGGATTCCCTAGTTGGTGGAAGATAATGTTGACCTTAAACCAACAGACTGCCTGATATTTCTCCAACAAACTGGGTTTATTTGAGAACAACAAGGAATTGCAATTCAGGACATGTGGTCGACAGGTGAACCATGGCAAGGTCAAAGAATAAAGGGGAGAAACTTTTTTTTTTTTTACAGAGAAAAAGAGGAGTTCAGAGGGGCCTTTGCAAACGAAGAGTCCAATGGAAGAAACTGGGAGTTCAAGGTGTAGTGACTTTTTACTGGCTGAGTCTTTCATTGGCTGAGAGGGTGGCAGGAGATGATCCTCCTTCTTCCTAATGGAGTAGTACAGTGGAAAATAATCTTCCTATTGGAGATAGAAAACACATCTCTGCCAGTTTGGGGTAATTGACAATGCATGGTAGGGTATGAGTGCTCCACCTACGGACCCTCCCAACTCAAATTTAAAAGACATTTTTGCTATGAACATGGCAGCACAACTTACAATAGCTAAGTGATGGAAGCAACCTAGATGCCCATCAGTAAATGAATGGATCAAAAAACTATGGTACATCTATACAATGGAATACTATGCAGCAGAAACAAAGGAGCTCCTACCCTTCCTGACAGCATGGATGGAACTGTAGAGCATTATGTTAAGTGAAGTAAGCCAGGTGATGATACCATATGATCTCACCTATAAGTGGAACCTAATCAACAAGGCAAACAATAGAAATATAACCAGAGACATTGAAATAAAGAACAAACAGACTGTAACCAGAGGGGAGTGGGAAGGGGATAATAGGGGAAGGGCCATCAAGGAACATGTATAACGGACACATGGACAAAGCCAAAGGGGGTAGGATTGAGGGTGGGAAGTGGGGGTGGGTGGGGCAGGGGGTGTGGTGGGGTGAAAATGGAGACAACTGTACTTGAGCAAGAATAAAAATTATTTTAAAAAAATTAAAAAGACATTTCTGTTTATTAAAACTTCACAATTACAACTTCAATTTTTCCAGCAGAAATTCCCACTTGATTACTCTGTTACTTCTCCCTATTCAGAATACACTTGACAATCCTTCCTTTTTTCTACAAAAAGTATTTTAACAACCCTCTATTTATCCATGTATGTATATACCAAGTGTACAAAGAGTTATTTATAAAGCTTTTCTAAAGAAGTCCAAAAGTTAGAGCAGGTACCGAATATTATACATATATTGCTCCTTGCTTTCCCACAGGTCATCATTTATTAAAAGCCTACTTGGTGCCAAGTATTAAGCACTTTTGGTGCATTATCTTACCTAATCCTCACACAACCTCAAGAGGTAGATTCTATTATTACCACTATTAAAGTGATGAAAGTAGGGAGGCTTACATAGGTGAAGAATTTCTACGGCCAGCAGTATTCCATTGTGTATTAGGTACCATAGTTGTTTCATCCACTCATGTACTGATAGTCACTTGGCCTGCTTCCAGATCTTGGGCAAGCACATACAATGAGATAAAGGTAGTTTATTCAATAAATGGTATTGAGAAAACTGGACAGACACACTCAGAAAAATCAAAATAGAACACCTTCTTATGTCATACACAAGAACAAACAGAATAAATTCAAAATGAATTAAAGACTTAAATGTTAGACCCCAAACCATAAAAATGCTAGAAGAAAACACAGGCAGTAAAATCTCAGACATTGCTTGTAGCAATATTTCTTCCAGTATATCTCTTTAGGCAAGGGAAACAAAAGAAAAAAATAAACAACTGGGACTATATCAAACTACAAAGTTTTTGCACAGCAAAGGAAACCATCAACAAAATAAAAAGACAACCTACCAAATGGGAGAGCATATTCACCAATACACCTGATAAGGGGTTAATACCAAAAATTGATAAAGAATTTATAAAACTCAACACCAAAAAAGGGCAACTCAATTAAAACATGGGCAAAGGACCTGAAGAGACAATTCTCCAAAGAGGACTTACAGATGACCAATAGACATATGAAAAGATGCTCAACATCACTAAATCCTCAGAGAAATGCAAAGTAAAACCACAATGAGATATTATCTCGCACCTGTCAGAATGGCTATCATCAATAAATCAACAAACAAGTGCTGGTGAGGATGTGGAGAAAGGGAACCCTTTTATACTGTTGGTGGGAATGCAGACTGGTGCAGCCACTATGGAAAGCAGCATGGAGATAGCTCAAAAAATTAAAAATGGAACTACCTTATGACCCAGCAATTCTACTTCTGGGAATTTATCCGAAGAAACCTGAAATAGTAATTTCAAAGAATATAAGCACCCCTATGTTTATTATAGTGTTTTTACCATTTTAAACTTTTTTTATTTTATTTATTTTTAGAGAGGAGAAGGGAGGGAGAGAGGGAGAGAAACATCAATGTGTGGTTGCCCCTCACACACCTACAAGTTTAAACTTTTTAAAGTACCTCCACAATGTTTTCCACAGTGACTGCACCACTGGCATTCCCAGCAACAATTCACCAGGGTTATTTTTTTCTCCACATCCTCTTCCAACACTTGCCATTTGTGGCTACATTGATGATAACCATTCTGACAGTTGTGTAATGAGATATAATGAAAAATAGTGCAGGGTTTTACATAAAGGAGTGTTGTTTTTGTTTTTTTAAGCAACGGGTGAAAGGGAAGTAGAACATAAAGTCTTTTTTTCGCAGGTTTAAACCAAAGGAATGCTTCATTTAAGATTAATGTTTAGTGAAAGCTCTACTAAACACATAAACTGTATTTCCAGAGCTATTTTGTTATTATGTGATCATTGACTAGCTTCAGTGTTGGTCATGGTATGCAGATGATTTATAAATGATTTTCCTTCTCCTTCCTTCACTCTCATAAAAACATACCCCCATTGAAATACTTAGAGCCAACCTAATCTGACTTGAAAAGTTAGGGGGGAAAAAGCATTTATTACCTGCCAGGTGTAAGTCATCAAGGCTACAACCCGTTAGTACTTTCTTTAAAAGCTCGTTAAATGGTGTCATTAATTATTTACTTGCACCTAAAAGCAGGGTTCAATGTAGAAAAACATTAAAAATCAGGTAAAAATGAATGAAGAGAAATGATCATTTTCCTTTAGAATCCAGGACTCAGTCATTCAGAAGTTTATTTTTTATAACAATTGGAACATTAGTGCCCCTATGTTCCAGGTACTGTGACATGCCAGACCTTCTTCCTGCCCCCCTGGGGTCCAGACTAGTTCACAAGACATTACTAGGATATGTCCAATAAATATTGTAACAGAAGTATGTATAGTTAAAGAGGTGAATTCCTCCCTCCTGGCTTAAAAGCCAGTTGGAAAATTCACATGGAATACCCAGGGAAACCAAAAACATGTCCATGTTTTAAACAATTTTCAGGTGACAGGTTTTTTTTTTTCCTGTTCTGGACATTTTGGTTTTGTACAAGTTGAGGGAGAAAGTTCTAAGATTCCTCCACTTTCAGGGTGATGCCAAGCCAGGTTCTCTGTGCTGGTTCTGTTTAGTGTGTGGAATCCCCAGCACAGCCTATTTTCTGAATCTGAAGCCAGGCAAATCACTATCCAAAGGGCTGTGGCCCAGCCTGAGTGCAGCACAATCATCCACGGTGTTTGCAAAAGCGGCAGGTGCTCAGGTTACCCACAAGACTACTTTAAGAATGGGAAGTAAAAAATGAGGGGAAAAAGAATCCCCAGGCAATTCAGATGTACAGCGTTGGTTAAAAATATTATGCCGTTGCTGGTGCGGCTCAATACATTGAGTGTTGGCCTGTGAACCAAAGGGTTGCCAGTTCAATTCCCAGTCAAGGTACACGCCTGGGATGCAGGCCAGGTCCCCAGTAGAGGGCGTGCGAGAGGCAACCACACATTGATGTTTCTCTCCCTCTCTTTTTCCCTCCCTTCTCCTCTCTAAAAATAAATAAATAAAAATTTTTAAAAGATTTTGTTTATTTATTTATTTACTTTTAGAGAGAGGGTAAGGAGAAAGAGAGGGAGAGAAACATCAATGTGCGGTTGCTGGGGGTCATGGCCCACAACCCAGGCATGTACCCTGACTGGGAATCGAACCTGCGACACTTTGGTTCGCAGCCCCACGCTCAATCCACTGAGCTATGCCAGCCAGGGCTTAAAATTTTTTAAATATAACAAATATTACATTACTTAGTGACTCAAATCACATTGGGCTGCACCCACATTAGGGCTGCACTAGATATTCATCCATCATAGGGTTACTTTTCTCCACTCCAGGTGACAAAAGAAAGTCACAAGACCGAACACGCTTTTCCTATAGTGCTAGTTCACAGACTATACAATTGCTAAGATTGTTCAACTTTCCTCCACACTTCATACTGAGGCCATGGAAAACCCCCTTCAAGAACAAGTATACAGGAAATATCCAAATATGCAACTGCTCATGAAACAGCTTTACTTTAATGTTTTAGGAGACAAAAGAAAACAAAATGGAGAGGGAAGATGATCTTTTAAATACACTGCATTGCCTGAAATACGGGGTCATGAACTTATAAGGGAAAAGGGCATTAACACTCAGATTTTGCTGGGTTTAGGGCACGAAGGGGACGGGAGGGGCAGTATATGTGGCGTAATCCATTGTAACAGTAGAATGTGGAAATGAAGGAGTCATTTCTCTTGTGTGACCCATGTGTGACTGAGTATTAATGATCTGACCATGGATGTTTTTAGATTACTGTACTCCCAGTGAAAGAGAATTTCCTTGAAATTCCATAATACAATGAACATAATTATGTTTCAAATACTGCACATTTCAATAAAAGACATTTAAATCTGTCCAATTTTCTCAATCTTGCCTGCTTTTAGTTACAACAACATGCAGTCCAGCTGGCTTAACACCCATTTCCCAGTGGCAAAATCAACTCAGCAAGCAATCCCATCACTAGACAGAACTACCAGACACTAACGACCAGAAAGGATAAAAGGAATAACAAGTACTCCAATGTCTTCTATTACCAGATAGCCCCATAGTGCACATATATTATATCACATGCCCTGAGGAAGACAGAATAACATTAAGTGATGGTACCTTCCATAATCAGACCCAAGTAAATATGGTTCCTCTTACTATAGGCACCCTACACCAACCCCTTAAAGGGAATGAAATAGGTCTTGTTTTTTTGAGGGGGGATGCCGATTTTTTAAGATAAAAGCAACAGAAGCCTCTATTAACAGATTTGACTAACAAAAACAAAACTAAAACACTGCCTCCTGCCTAAATAACTAAGCATCAATTAGTTATCAAAAATTGTAGTGAGTCTTTCCATACTATATCATACATGATAAAATTATGTAGAATCTGTGCTATTTTTAAAATAAAAATGTGAATTATATATACGATTTAATTTCTTTTACTATCTCCCAAAAGCTCAACAAACCAGCACTTATTATGAATGCAATCAGAATCATGCACAAATCCAAACATAAAGGTTTCAAATGCCTTAAATGTGCATAGCTCTTCACTGTTTATAATTGATGTTCAGAGTAAAGTATCTTGTTTTAGCCCCCTAGGAACTCCTTAAAATACTGCCAACATCCTCAATTTACAAATGATAAAAGCTGAAGCACAGAGATGCTAAACATCTTGCCTAAGCTCACAATGAATTCCAATGTCTCCTACCCAACTCAGAAAAAAAAAAAAAGATTTCACTTACACCCAGGTTTACCATACTAAGTAATGCAGTGAAATCAGGTATTGATATTGTTATATATGAATGCTGAGTGTCTTGCCCTTTTCAAGTTCTATAGTAATGGCTTACTCTTACATTGTCATGAAGACCCCTTTGTAAAATCGAATGAAATCTTAAGAAAACCTTACCTTATAAAAAAAATACATATGCAAATGTTCAAAGCAGCATTATTCATAATAGCCTCAGAGTGGAATACACTCAAATGTCCATCATTTCATGAATGGATAAAAAATGTGGTATATCCATACAATGGAATATCACTCAGCCAAAAAAGAAATGGAGTACTGATACAACATTATGAAAACAGGGAAAAGAATCTTGTCACCAAACACCACACATTGTATGATTCCACTTGTATGATGGGTCCACAATAGGAAAATCAATACAGACAGAAAGCAATCCAGGGCTTTGGGTGGGTTGGGGGTAAATGAGGACTGACTGCTCATGAGTATGGGGTATCTTGTTGGAGTGATGAAAATATTCTAAAATTGATTTTGTGATGGTTGCACAGCCATGAATATATTTAAAAGCCACAGAGTTATACACTTTAAACAGCATATTATATGGTATGTGAATTATATCTCAATAAAGATGTTCTATAAAAACAAGCATTAAAAAATGCACATACAAGTAACATTGGGCAGATGATTTCCAAAGATTTACTAAAGCCCCTAGATCCATCTACAGGTGCAGAGGGATTCAAGATTCAAGGTCATAACTCCTGCTCTTTAGAAATTAGAATGATCATCCTATTTTCTTTGTCTTACGGATGTTAGTTCAACTTCCTTCACCATAACTACCAACCCTATGCCTCCTACATTTTAAGATCACTACTTCATCTATTAGATCACATGACCACAGTGGTTTTCAATATGGATTCATTAAGACAGTTAAATAGTATAGTTTCATAACTATAATTTTTAAGAGCTTTAGAAAGACCATTTAGTAATTGACTGTTTATTATTTGAAAGGCATGGTTGGAATTCAAAAACGTAAAAGATCTCACCTATAGGTGGAACCTAATCAACAAAACAAAGAAACAAGCAAAATATAACCAGAGACATTAAAATTAAGAACAGACAGTAACCAGAGGGTAGATGGGAGGGGATAGTTGGGGGGGGGAGGGTTTTCACTAACATGTATAAAGGACACATGGACAAAACCAAAGGGAAGTAAGATCAAGGGTGGGAAGTGGGGATGGCTGGGGTGGGGGGGAATGGTAGGGGGAAATGGAGACAACTCTACTTGAACTACAATAAAAAATATGGAAAAAAAGAAAATATAAAGTAATCAATTTTAAATAAAATATCCCCAAACATAAAAAAATGAACAAAAATCAAAATGTTATTTGAATTTAAGGGAATTTTCTTGAAAAATAAGAAAAACAAAAATGTAAATGGAGGACAACTTTTGTCCTCAAGGAGCTTTAAAATCTAATAGATAAGATCGATATACAGACAACAATATACAAAATTGAAAGTGAATCTTGCATCAAAAAGGCCAGGGAAAATCAGCGAAAGGATGATTAAAGGAAAGCTTCTTGGTAGAGGTGGACATATAATGCTGGGCTTGACTTTGAAGAATAGGTAAGATTTGAACATGCAAAGGAGTAAAAAGCATTCCAGATGAGAGCAGAGGCAGAGATGGTTCAAAATAGTTCCTGGGAACCATGAAGAGGGGTTTACTTTAATGGCAAGCTAGATCCTGGCTTTTGGTAGGCTCTGAGAAGCCAAAGCAAGTTGCTGAGTAGAAGTTACCTAATCAAAGCAGTATATTAAAATAGGTGTCTGTATTCTCTCCTGTTCCACTGTTTGTCTCTCCTTACATGGACACCACACAGTCTTTTTAAAAAAATATTTGAATTTATTTTCTTATTTATTTATTTTTAGAGACTGGAAGAGAGGGAAAAAGAGAGAGAAACATCAGTGTGTGGTTGCCTCTCATGTGGCCCCCAATGGGGACCTGGCCCACAACCCAGGCATGTGCCCTCACTGGGAATCAAACCTACGCTGCTTTGGTTCGCAGCCCGCACTCAATCCACTGAACTATGCCAGCCAGGGCCCAAGGCAGTATATTAATAAAATTGATTGTTGAGTAACGTGTGAATGCACGTGGAGGAGAGAAAAAGTGAAGCAGGGAAACTAATTAGGCGCCTATTACAACAGTATGAAGAAATACTAGTCTGATTTAGGGAGTGGCAGCCTGAGTCTGTAGTCACTTTAAAAGCTCAAAGCATCCACCCAAAAAGTAGTTTTTGGACACGCAGTACCTACTCATTTAAAGTGCTGCCAATATAGAAGCCAACTATAGTTCCACCATGGTACATATATCCCTTGAGAAGCCCCATCTGCAACGTAAGTTTTCAGATCTCAAAATAGCATTTAACATGGAGTTTTGGCTACCTTAGTTTGTGGGATTAGAAAGGGCGCCAAAGGCTCCTTTAGGCCCCCTTTCCTCCATAAACTAACCGGGAAACAGTCGACGTTCTATCAGTTGGTGATAAAACAATCCTGATAAGATGTGGATAAGCTTGCACGCGACCAAGTAAACCTCGACATCGAGACTAAAAGACCTTAGAGATAATGATATCTGCAATAGCAAACACTAAAGGCACAGATGGTCTGTTAAGCACAACAAAATTTCCTTGAAATTGCTTTACTTCTATTTGTGAGCCTGAGGTTATTAGAGGTAGGGTATATAACCTCGCGTAGTATTATAGATTGACCATACGGACAGGCACCAGACAGCATAGGTGCATTCACCTGCCTGAAACGTTTTAGGGTTCCTCATTACTCAGAAGAGACAAAGAGGGAGTAGGAGGCTACCAACAAGACTTCGTTGGTCCAGAACGCAAAGCGATGTTAAACATTGTTATGAGGCAAAAAGAGTGCGGGAGGTCTGAGTCAAGAGATATTCCCCTTCAAAGAAAAGGTCCTTGCCCAGGTCTCCACAAGCCAGTTTCACCAGGTGAAAATTACCCCTTAGTTCTTTTGCTTCTAAGTCCTGCCCACCTCCAGAGAGACCCTCCAACTCCCTTTCCCCTTCCGCTCCAGACTCACTTGTCCCGGATGATGGTCTGCAGCTCCCGGATCTGGTCATTCATGGGTAGCAGTTTAAGCTGAGGCCCAATCTGCCAAGAGAGTTGGCTGTCCCTTGGAAGGCAATCAAGGGCCGATGCGTCATAGTCGCCACTGCCACCGTTACTCTCTGGGTTGAGGCTGGCGCCGGCGCAGGCCTTAGAGCCCCCCTCCCCCGGTACGCTAGAATGGGCGTGACTGGTGAGGAGACTCGGCTTCGCTTTGAAGGCGTTGTTTTCCCCAGCAGGATCTGGGATCAGGTCGCCAGATTGCGGCTCCTCAGGGCTTGGGGTAGAGGTAGAGTTTACTTGTTGGTTGTGACAGGGCATGGAGTCCCGACACCGTAACTCCGTGGCCATACACTGGACCCGGGCCGTCCCCGCAATACCGACTCCTAAGGATAAGGCAAGCAGGGAGAAACGGTGGACGCTCACGTGCTCTCCTGATAACCCCCGCGTCCTCGGACCTCTAGCCTCAACGGCCCTCTCACCCGCTCGGCTTCCGTAGGTTCCACTTGGCCCCACCCAATCGCAGCCACGCTCACCAGACGTACAGACCTTCTAGACACTCGATTGGTTTCTCTCCCTGCCACTTTGCAGCGCATTGTTTGTTAACCTTTTGAGTTAACTCCAGCGGTGTGGGTTCCCACTCCTAGAGGGACAGCTTGGGTGAGGCCAGGGTTGCTTAGTTACAGGGCCTTTTGAGACCCCCTGAGGATTTCTGCCTGCAGAACTTTGGATAAGCAGTAAAGCCAGGAAAAACTAGGAATTGGGGGTGATAAAATGATGGCACACACAAGGCCCGGGTTTTTAGGTTTTCAGTCTTGGCAGAGAGATTATATTTCAGTAACTAGCTCTTCAGTTAGCTTGTCTATGTAACCAAAGGGACCAAAATTCTGCCACCTGAAGCTGCTTTTTCGGACATTGATTTTAAGCTTTTTATGAAGAAACAAAAGACTCAGAAGCTTTGACACCTCCCGCCCCACTTTCCTGCCCAGGAGATTCAGACAGAGAATCTGCTTCAGGTAGTAGATCTTAGGTTGTAGCCTTAACCTAATTTGAATTCAGTGGTAAACAGGAGGGCTTCAGGCAGGTGAGCAAGATACCCAGTGTGTCCCACTGTTTCTGAGCCACCTATCAAGGATTTTTTTGCCATGTGTGTTCTGCTCTTCCTCAACTACCTGTGAATTCCCCTTTCTCACTTCTTGAATTTAATAGCCCATTCCTCCCCCCTTTTCTCTTTTGTCCAAAATGTTTTATGTACCCAATGTTGCCTTACTCTCTTGGGAATTTTCATGGAATGATCATGCCTATGTGAATTCCCCATGGACATGTATTAAACTTTGATTTTTCTGTCAATCTATCTCTGTTACTTTGATTATTAGCCCAGCCAGAAGAACTTAAAAGGTGGAAGGGAAAATATTACTATTTTTAGCCCACACATAATTAATAGAGGAAGTAAAATATGCCTAGCAAGCTGCTGAAGAACCTGCCCTCTGCTAGACTGTTCTACAAGTTGCAGCTTTCCAAGTATGCTTGGCTGCTAGAGTTTTCCCTATCTGTATTGATTGGGCCCTAGACTGTACAGTTACCATTGGGGATTCTGACAGCATTTTAGATCCACTACTGAGGCAGGATAGTAAGAAGCTGTAACTGGACAGGACACCAGCGTTTGGGCTGCCTGTCACTACCAAACTCAATAAGCAATGACAGCGATTGAATCTTTTATGGGCGCTTTATTCAGATGGCCAATGATCTGAGAAGATGGCAGATTCATACCCTAACAGACCATCTTGCCTTCTCTTTTTAGGCCAGACTTTTAATAAGGGGGCGGGGGGAGGTGGATAGACAAGGTGCAGTGAGGGCTTTGAGATTCAGAAGTTGCAACATTCCTGTCCTGGGCGCTTAGCTCTTCCCAGGAGAGGGTGGTCATCTATTCTCCCTGGAACACAAAGGCCTGGATGCCTCCAACTTGTCCTCAGGCAGTGATCTTTAGCAGCATGGCAGGAGGTTGGCTGTTTTACCAGGAGCCAGGATGGACCTTATCTGTAGTTTCTGAAACAAAAGTTTTAACATACACATTACTTGCCAGACTTATAACTTTTTATCTTAAGCTAAAATTTTCCAAGTCTTGAGTCCCCTATCACTCCCCATCATTAGTATTAAACTATCTCATTTCTATGAGATCAGAACTTAGCATTGGACTGTCTGGTGGGATGATGGTAGTTAGGAACATATCTAATTGCAGACTTAGGTAAGGAGGCACACTGTATGCAACAACAAGCTATGATACTAAAGAAAATGACAAGGATTAAAAACAATAAATGTCCAGGTATACTAGGCATCCAAGACGTTAGTTTAGATAAGTCAATACCAAAGAATCCCTCTCTATGTTTTATATTAGACACCACATTATTTACTTGCCTTTTTGTTTTATGAGCTGTGAACTATCAGGTAAAACATCAGAGTCCTTTAAATTTTTCACATCCATGATTATGTTTTAAAAAAAGGTAGTCTGTAGCTGCATGATTATCCAATATTGCTTTTCTGACTTGTCTTAGTTCTTGACTAATGACACTGATGGCTTGCAAGGTGGCGTTCAAAACTTTTGCCACAGCACAGGCTAATCTGCTTATTTCTACATTAAATAAGTTACTGTGGTTGGCATTACAAATCTAATTAAGGACACAGATTCAGCAGGGCTAAAAGGTGTAAGTCACTGATACAATCAGGTGTAAGGGAGAGATCCCATCCAAGCCTGGTCAAGTGGGGCTTCTGAGGCCTAAACACTGTCAGTCTTCCCAGAGAGCATGGTCTCCCAGAGCTGTTTGCTGGAACATAGGAATAGACATTTTACCTATCAGAAAACATCCCATTGGCAGTTTCACATGAGCATAAGCATAAGATACATTAGTGGTGGTGGTGCAATTGATTTTCACACTTGCTGAGAACACAAGACAGTTTTAGTACAGTTGATAAAGGTTGCACACTCTCTAGCTGGGGTGCATTTAGTGACCTTTAAGGAAAACATTTCCCTGTCCTTTATAGTTACCACTGGTCCCCAATGATAAATATCAGAGCACGTCATTTTCTTTTCAATATGCTTAGACACAGTATAATTTCTGAGGCTTTCCAAAGGAGTAGACGCCTATAAGATACGAAGTGAAAGTTTGCTCAACATAAGATCCTCCTGCAAAGCCAAAGTCAGAAATATTCAGAACAATTTTTGCTAAATACACCTAAATATTTTCATTTTATTTGAACGGAATAAGTTGTCCATAACGAGGGGTTGAACAAGAGGTAAAGAAAAGAACATAAGTCATTGTTTTTTCAAAGATGACTTTTAGATCTTCCTCCAGTGCTTTCTTTATTCTGGTGTGAGGAGTCCAAGGTTTTATTTCTGCCAGTTTCACCATGGTGGATGTGGTGAGGAGTATGTCCCAAGGTCCAGTCCACTTTCTTCTTAGCTGGGTTTTTGGAGATGCTGTCACTCAAATCTTGAGTAGCATGTTGTCTGTAGGTTCAAAGGAATGCAGCAAACCTGTGGGAGAGAAGTCTAATACAGGCAAGGTCATTTGTCACAGCTAAGGTTTGACTTAAATGTTGTACATATTTCTTTACCTTCAGTTTTTATCTATATATATATCTCCCACCCCAATTGTGACCTGAAATGGCCACCTGTGCACAATTTCATAGGGACTCAACTGACTTCCACTTCAAGGAGCCACCCTTATCCTGAACAGGGCAAGAGGCAAAACTTGATCTTGATGGAGATGACTTTCTTGACACAGTTTGGCTATATTTTTCTTTAAGGTGATTCATCCTTCTCTACTTCCTAGAAGCCTGAGGTATCTATGTCACGTGGAGTCTCCACTTGATTCCTAAAATTTACTAACCTCTTGTGTAATATTTTTTTTTAAAATAAAAGCAGGTCTGTTATCACTATGGATGCTGCCAGGGAAGCCAAAATGAGGGATTATTTCTTTCAGTAAAGCTTTCACTGCCTCCAAGGATTTCTCTATTTTAGTAGTATAAGCTTCTATCCATCCTGAAAAGGTGTCAACAAAGTTTAACAAATATTTCCACACTTAGGCCCTTGTCATCTGAGTAAAGTCTATTTGCCAGTCCTCAAGTGGACACTGTCCTTGGTATTGCTTTCTTTTTTCCTTTGATGGGGTTCTGTTTTGGGCTTGTTCTTCTGTCACACAACACATCTAGCAATTACTTTTCTTATGGCTTAAAAATTCCAGGGCCTGTGAGCCACAGTTTGACATAGGTGGTTAATGAGTCTTTTCCACAGTGTGAGGCCTCATGCAAATGCTTTATGACTGGCTCTACTAAATGTTCAGGAAAACAGTATAGCTCCTTTCTTATTCTTTTTCTATTGGTTATCAGGACCTTCTTCATTAAAACCTCATCTCTTAGCTTTCTCTAAGTCTGCAGTCGAATACTCATGGTCAAATTTTGACAAGTCTAAAACAGGTACCAAGGGCAATATATATACTCCTTTAGCAGCCTCTTTTGCTGCCCATTCAGCCAGATTGCTTCCTCTAGCCACTTTAGTGTTCTCTTTCTGATGCCTCGGGCAGTGTATAACTGCCACTTGTAAAAGTACCTGAACAGCCTTTAATAATTTTAAAATTTCTGCTGCGTGCTTAATCTCTTTTTTATTTGGAGGTTAACAGTTCTTTGTCTTCCCAGATGAAACCATGTGCATGCAAAATGAGGAGAGCTTACCTTGAGTTGATACATACATTCACTCTTTCTATGTGACAGTTCCAGGACCCTTGTCAATGCAGTCAGTTCAGTCTTCTGAGCAGAGGTTCCTGGCAGCAAGGCCTTGGCTTCCACTACTCCTTGAAGAGTCACAACTACGTACCCAGTCTTTCTGCTTCCTTTGTCCATATAACTGCTTCCATCTGTATAGAGTCCAGTCTGCTTCTTCTAAATGATGGTCCTGTAAGTCAATTCTGCTAGAATACACTTCATTAGTTACCTCAGCACAGTCATGGATTAGCACAGCTGAGTCAGACTCTAGGAGAAGAGAGGCAGGATTTACCTTACTTATAGTTTTGAGGGAGACGTTGGGATTGTTGAGAAGAATGGCTTGGTACCTGCCCCTTCTTCCAGCAGTCAGCCACATATTTCCTTTTTGCTCCAGCAGGCTCAACACTTGCTGGGGCACATAACTGGCATAGGCTGTCCCAAGGCAAACTTTTTCAGTTTCCTGCAAGAGCTTGCAGGTAGCTGCCACTCTCAAGCAGGTTGGCCACCCCTGGACAGTGTGATCTAATTTCTTTGACAATTCTGTGATGGGCTGCAGATGTCATTAAGCATTTGGGTGAGGAATCTTAGAGCAAAGCCCTCTCTCTCACACACATCATTGAAAGAGCTTCGGTAGGTTTGAAAGCCCCAAGGCTGGTGCTGAAGCCAGGTGTACCTTCAGGGACTCAAAAGCCTAAGTGCACTCCTTTGTTTACTCTAAAGGGCTATAGTCTGGTCCTTTCAGAGCCTCATACAGTGGCTTAGCAGTGAGCCCAAAGTTGGGAATTCAAATGCAGCAGTCACTTGCCATCCCTGGGAATCTCCTTAACTGTTTCTTGGTGTTGGGAGGGATTCTCTGTGGACTTTTGTTGCACCACCTGCACCATACTCAGACTTTTCTGCTCAGGGATGCCTTTCTCCATTCCCTCAAGGAGGCTTCTCTTATAATGCTCTAAGAAAGAAAGGCCATCCCCATTAGGGTCCCGGTTGGGCTCAGTCACAGGTATTGCCCTGGGAAGGCTCAGAGCCCCATCTGGATTTTCTTGGTGTAACCCTTGAACCTCTTCATTTGCCTTATACAATACCAGTCTCTGCTCATCCCCTTATTGAAGCAAAGAATTCAATAAAGCTCGTATGTCCGTCCAAATGAGATGACAAGTGGCAAAAACTGATGCAACCAAATCAGTCATTTTAGCAGGGTTATGTCCATAAGAAGGGTTTGAACTTTTCCAGTTTAATGGATCCAATGTAGAAAACAGAGTATGTGCCCAATAATATCTAGCAGGCTGGCCCTCTGGCCTTACTCTCGCTGAAAAGTCTCCGAAAAGGATATTGCCCTGCCCTGATAGGGGCTTTTCCTCCATCAAATCTGGTTCCTTGATCGATTCAAGACAGTGATGCCAGTTCAGGTGCACTTTCCCAATGTCACTCATTGGAATAGATCCCCTGGGGCTTCGCGAACTCTGACCAGCCTGCAGCGTTCATAATATTTAGATCTCCCTGGCCCCTCTCTTCTGAGTTTCTTTCACATGCAAATTCCCTTTTCTTTGAACCATTAATTTATTTTCTTTCTTTTTTAACTCTGCATGCATGCATCTTTATCATGTAAACTCAAAAAACTTCTAGATAAGGCAGTTTGTCCCACTTCCTTGATTTTTGACAAACAACTCTACTTACAGTATAATACAGTAATTTAAAGACCCATTCAGTGATCAGCACTCTCCTGAGTCTAAATTATACAGGACACAAACAGAACAGTATTACAACAAAACAACATATGCTCCAGATATACGCTCATAAGTCAACGAATTAGAACTGGCCCCAAAGGGCCATTTGGCAGAATGGAGGCTTCTCCCCCCCATTCTACCAGATGGAGCTCCAAACAGAGGGTACCCAAAACAGGTCAGATGACCTAAGTTGTGACCCAGGATTTTAACCTGAACCAGAAAATGCAATGATTCAACCGATGTGATGCATGACAAGAAGTGCCAGGAGCAAGGTGGGAGAAACCCCAAGTGAAATCACTTGGCAGCTGCTTGGGATTCTCCGAATCCAAACTCCTGGGGTGTCTCAGCCCAGGCAGCCAATGGGACTCCCCACCAAATACCCAGACTCCCAGAGAGTCCCCACGTCTGTCCTGGTGGAGTTGCCAAAATATGTAACCGGAAAAGACACGGGCATTCAGGCTGCCCGTCACTACCAAAATCAATAAGCAATGGCAGCGATTGAATCTTTTATGAGTGCTTTATTCAGGTGGCCAACGATCTGAGAAGACGGTGGGTTCATACCCTAACAGATCATCTTGTCTTTTCTTTTTAGGCCAGACTTTTAATAAGGGGGTGGGCGGAGGTGAATAAACAAGGTGCAGTGAGGGCTTTGAGATTCAGAAGTTGCAACATTCCTGTCCTGGGCAGTTAGCTCTTCCCAGGAGAGGGTGGTCATCTACTCTCCCTGGAACACAAAGGCCTGGATGCCTCCAACTTGTCCCCAGGCGGTGATCTTTAGCAGCACCCCAGGAGGTCAGCTGTTTTCCCAGAAGACAGGATGGGCCTTGTCTGTAGTTTCTGAAACAAAAGCTTTAACATACACATTACTTGCTAGACTTACAGCTTTTTACCTTAAGCTAAAATTTTCCAAGTTTTGAGTCCCCTATCAAAGCCAGGAAAATGCCTTGGCAAGTAGAATGGGGAAACTGAGACAGATAGCTGATTCTAACTGGCCTCATCTAGCACTCTGACTGGCCTGCCTCCTTCTCCTTTGTATGACCACTCCCTTAAGCATTAAGCCCTCAGGACAAGGAGGTTCTGATCAGCATCAGATAATCAGGGCTGCTGACCACAGAGACAGAGTTTTGGTCAAATTAGAAATAACATCTAGACCTGTGTTGTGGTTTAGCTTCAGGCCCAGAACAGCAGCAAAACCAGAGTGATGCCATGGCTGTCTCAAGACCAGCTGCACTTCTAATGAACCCCTCCCCTAGTGCCAATCAATCAATAGAGATCATGACCTTGAACAGAAACATCTGTAAAAAGCTGATTAATATTTCATTGAGATTCTCTTTTGAGACTTCCCCTAAAATCCCTGCCCTTAGAAAACAGATAAAACCCTTAAAACAAAGAACCCACTGCATTCTCTCCTCCCCTCCTCCTCCCCTCTCCTCCCTCCCCTCCCTTCTCCCCTCCCCTTCCTCCCCTCCTCTCCTCCCCTCCATCCCTCTCTCTCCCTCCTCTCCTTCTGCCTTCTCCCCTCCTCCCCTTCCCTCTCTTCTCCCCTCCTCTCCTCCCCTCCCCTCCCCTCTCCTCAGCTTCCCTCCTCTTGCCTTCTCCTCTCCTCCCTCCCCTCTCCTCTCTCTCCTCCCCTCCCTTCCCCTCCTCTCTGCCTTCTTCCATCCCCTCTTCCTCTCCCCTCCTCTTCCCTCCCCTGTCCTCTCCTCTCCCATGGCTGTGCCTTTCCCAAGGCGTGTTTCTTTGCTTTCTTTCCTCTAAGCGGTAAAAGTTCCTAGGAGATTTATAACCTGGAGAATGGCAAGTGGCAGCAACTCATCCCTGGCCAAACTCCTGAACCAGTCTCCAAGGGCCCTTCTTTTGCCTCTGTAACTTGTTTCCTGAGTCCACGAAGCCCAGCTGATTCACGTCTGCCTCTGTGACTTTCTTTCTAAAAGGCTAAATTTCTGGTGCTAAAGTTCTTAGCTCTAAATTCTTTCTTTGCCAAACTCAAGAACCAAGGTCTAATGCCACCATTAAGACTACCACTTTGTTTCTTTTAAATGCTTAGAAAGACTTTTTAGTGTGTGAGTTCAGTATAAATGCTTGAAGTAAGAATGTCTAGAGCAGGGGTGTCCAACCTTTTGGTGTCTCTTAAGTCACAATGAAAGAACAGAGTTGTCTTGTGCCACCCATTAAATACACAAACACTAACGGAAACTGATGAGCAAAAAAAGGTCCGTGCATACTCTTTGTGATATCCACCATGACAGATAAGCAAAGAAGTCCTCACATAATAACCCCAATTATGCTGAAGCCCTTTTGATAATCTTAAAATCGTCAAACAAACCCCAAGTTTGTGATCACTAATGTAGAAAATGTACACATCTAAGTAATAAAACATCATTGGATTTTTAAATATATTTTTATTATAAAAGTAAAAGAAAAGAGGGCAACATAAAACTAGCGGGATGTTTGACATTGTATCTGAGAAACTAGTGCATTAATATCTGGTTTGATAGCAGTTGCAATTCTGAGTGAGTTCTCAAAGTACTCGCCAGATATTTTGTTTCTAATATTACTGTTAATGTGTTTCATTTTTTAAAATAGTTGCTGGCAAATGTAGGTTCTGCCAAATAGTGATGACATGAATAAAGTGTGAAGCAAGGGATATTTGTCTCTGGGAAGATAGGACCTATAAAAGTCCAGTAAAGAGACATGACCAAATTTTTCTTTAAGTTGAATGTCAGATTATAGCTCTATGCATTCCATTTGAAAATTGGCAGGTAACATATTTATGTTGACTGAAAGTGGAGTTGCAAATACAGGACAGTATTGGTAATTTTCCTGGAAATTTTGAAATCTGTTTTCAAATTCTTGTATCAAATTGAAGAGCAAGGCTGCATATTTTTCACTGTTCACAGGACTGTGTTGAGACAACACGTCAAGATGCATAAAATTGTTTGCCTTAATTTGAGCTTGCCATAACTTCAGTTTCCTTTGGAACATTGTTATGGGTTGAAACATGGTATTGATAATTTGGTTTTCACCTTGAGCACACATTTAACTCATTGAAATCGGCAGTTAAATCCACTAAAAATGCTAAATCTGTAAGCCATTTTTCGTCATCAAGTTCCAGCACAAATTTGTTTTTTGATACCATAGGTGACTTGGTACCATGTCACAAATCATAAAATCTTTTCAACATTTGGCCTCAACTTAACCATCTTACTTCCAAAAAGTGAATGATTTAGCCATAGCCAGTATCACTACTTTTAAGGAATTCCTGGAATTGGTGATGATTCAATCCCATGGCTCTTATGCAATTCACAGTCTTGATGGTGATTTGCATGACATTATCCACTTTTAAAGCTTGTGTGCATAAATTTTCTTGATGTACTATGCAATGACACTTCATCAAATGTGAGTTTTGGGCAGCAATTGCATGGTCTTCTATTAATTTTACAAGTCCCTCTCCTTTACCTGACATCGCCAGGGCACCATCAGCAACTGTACCAGATATGTTGACCACAGACAAATGACTTTAACATATTTTTTTACTGTTTCATAGAAATCTCTTGATTTAGTTGTATCTTTTAATGACACTAAAGAAGCCATTTCTTCAGTGACATTAAATTTGTCACCAATGCCTCTAATAAAATGTCAAGTTGGGCTGCATCTATAACATCAGTACTATCACCCATCGCCAAAGCATAAAGTTTAAAATTAACAGCTTTACTCTCCAGACTCCTTTTGATAGACTTTTCCAATTTCTTCAGTTCACCTGGCTATAGTCTGGTGAGACAAACTGATTTTAGAAATAATCCCCCTTTGTTCAGGGCAAATTATATCTGCCATGCTTTCTATACATTGTTTAATAAACTTCACCATCAGTAAATGATTTTGATTTTTTTTGCTATTAAATATGCTACCACCTAACTAGCTTTTATAATGGAATCCACCTGAGTTGTAGCTTTTTGAAAAAATATTTGTTGAGAAGACAGACTTTTTTTCAGTTCCACTTATTTTGTCCTTATGACAATCCTTCCTACGCATTGACTTTGGCAGCATGTTTTTGCATGTAATGCCTTTTCAAGTTATAGTCTTTGTAAACTCACACAAATTCCCTACAATTAAGCAGAGTGCCTTACTATTTGTCTGGACAAAAAAGAGTCATCTGTCCACTTTTCATTGAACCATCTTCTTTCATCGGTAAATTTTATTTTGGGGGGTTCTTTTTTCTTTTGAGATGTTGTAGAAGCCATGCTGGGATTAAAAAAAAATAATGGATATGGGACTTTATTTACTTTTATTATGAAAACTAATTGACAGGAAAATAGAAAACAAGGTTTGGGCTCTTCCACAGCCCTCTCGGTTGCCTATGCAGGGCGAGGTGGAGGGCCAGTTGTAAAGCTTGGTGGGTGATGCTTGGCTTGGTACCACTGAGGTGTGGAAGTACCTTTAATAATCAAACGAGAATACTTACCTGACTTCTAAATAACGTTAAATGATTAGCATTGCTATGATAGGTTGAAACATTATTGATAATTGCTGCCTCAGTAAGACACCACGAGCACATATAACATCTGATGGTGTCAATTCCACTATCGGAACTCGGAAGATAACACACTGGAAGCCGCACACCATCGTAAAACTGAAGCCACACATGCGTACAAATAGCAACAGTTTACATACATTTATTTTACGTCACACTGTGACATGTAATCACAAAAAAATCTCATAACGTTTTAGGTAAATTTATGATTTTGTGTTGGGCCACATTCATAGCCATCCTGGGCCACATGTGACCCATGGGCTATGGCTTGGAGCCCCCTGATCTACAGCATTACTTTTCAATATCAGTGAGTATTACTGATACACAATGATCAGTAGAGCTTGCGAAAACGCTGGTTCTCATGAACCACTTTCTGTTTCAGTAAATCTGGCATGGAAACCAAGAATTTTTATGCTTAACAAGTAACGCAGCAAATGTACTTAAAAAAAAATGATACTCTAAGAAACAGTGCCTTACAGGCTTCATTTTAAAACAGCTACAATCTGAAAGTCAGAAACCTGATAATTCTAAAAAACATTGAGCAGCATTTGACAACTCTCTTCCCCATCTATAAGTGAGATGCATTAACTATTTGGTCTATAATTTTATTTGCCTTTCAAACAGCCATTTCTGAAAATTTCTTGTTCCAAACAGGAGCATAAGCAACAAATGCAGAGATTCAGAGAAAAATAACACATAACAAGAATATCTAGGCCTTTGATGAGACTTGAGTGATTTTATGTTTGTTTGTTGTTTTGGTATTAATATGATTTTTCTCCCTTTCTCTTCCATTTTCTTTGCTTTGTGCCTGACCCTTTCATCTCATGGCACATGTCAGGCTGGCAAAAAATATCTTATATTTGTGGTGTGCCACAGAATTTTAGTAATTAGTTAATATAAATATATTTTTTTTTGCCAATCTGACAATTTTGATTCATTCACACTGGATGACTATTGCTGTGTTGCCTGTTGTCATTTTTTTATATTTGGCTGTCTAAGGGAAAAGAGGTCAGTGACCCTGGTGAAATAGTAAAAAATTTCATGTTTTAAAAATTCTTGCAGCACACAGGTTGGAAATTGCTGCTTTAGGTCAGTACACTATTAGCTGTAATTATACAGAATTTAAATTTTATTGGCTCAGTAGAAGGGGAAAAATTTAGTTCAACTCAGTATTATTCCTGTTTTACAGGTGAGAAAATTGAGGCATATGAGTCTAATTTAGAGTTACATAATAAGTAGTAGAATTCAAAGAAGGCAAAAGAGAATTAATATTAATATTGAATGCTGGTTTTCTTGCAGTATGCTTTAGTTAGCTCATTTAAACCTTAGGGGGTAGTGCAGGAGCAGGAATTTGAACCTAAGCATGATCAGAACAATTTGATTTTATATAACCCAGGCCCTCAGAATAGTCCAGGTTATATTCCTGTACTATATATGACACTTTTTTGCTCATACTAGGTAATATGTTACCTTCAGTACTAGAGTTAACATATGGACCAAAAACTGTACTATATGATTTAGCTGGGGAATCCTGATATAATTTTGTATTAATACTTAGTCCTATGATGAACTCTTTAAGAATCCCTTTGTGCCCTAAACTCCAAGAATTCCTTAACTTAAGTCGACTTTGGTGATGCTTGAGTCATTGCATTGTAATTTTAAATTCCTATGAACAAAAATATATTAATTGAACATTAGCTAATGTTCTGAAAAATATTGATTCACTTTCTTTTAAAAATAAATAGCTGTATCGCCTTTCAGACATATACCTTACCTTGGTTCTCGGGATTCCAATCATCTAAAAATGTCCATTTGTATATCTTTTCAAATGTATATCTTACAGTCTACACCATTTACTCCTCTGCTTTCAACTTTTCCATTTTATATTCTAATTTTTTAAAAGATATTATTTATTTACTTTTAGAAAGAGGGGAAGGGAGGGAGAAAGAGAGGGAAAGATCAATGCGTGGTTGCCTGGTGCGCGCCCCCTACTGGGGACTGGCCCGAAACCCAGGCATGGGCCCTCACTGGGAATGAAACTGGCGACCTTTTTGTTCTAAGGCCGGCACTCAGTCCACTGAGCCACAGCAGCCAGGGAACATTTTAATTTTTAAAAAAGATTTATTTATTTATTTTTAGAGATGGAAGGGAGGGAGAAAGAGAGAGAGAGAAACATGAATGTGCGGTTGCTGGGGGCCATGGCCTGCAACCCTGGCATGTGCCCTGGCTGGGAATCGAACCTGCAATAGTTTGGTTCGCAGCCCATGTTCAATCCACTGAGCTACGCCAGCCAGGACTCATTTCAATTTTTTAAATTACAATTGGCATTCAGTATTCTTTTGTATTAGTTTCAGGTGTACAGCATACTGGTTAGACAATCATATACTTTACAAAGTGCTCCCCCGCCCCGCCAGTATTTCTGATACCCGCCTAGCACATACATAGTTATAACAATATTATTGACTATATTCCTTGTGCTATACTTTACATGCCCATAATTATTCTGTAAGTGCCTATTTGACTTCTTAATCCCCTTACCTTTTTCATCCAGTCCTCCAACCCTTTCCCTTCTGGCAACTACCAATCCACTCTCTGTGTCTATGTGTCTATGAGTGTTTCAAATTTGTTTGTTTATTTCATCTTTTAGATTCCACATATGAGTAAAATCGTAAGTATTTGTCTCTCTCTGACAGGCTTACTTCACTGATCAAATACCCTCTATGTTTATACATGCTGTCGCAAATGGTAAGATTTCATTTTCGATTGCCAAATGATATTCCATTGTATATATACACCCCTGATTTTTTAATCCACTCATTTATTCATGGGCACTTGGGTTGCTTCCATGTCTTGGCTATTGTAAATAATGCTGCAATGAACACAGGGGTGCATATATTCTTTCAAATTGGTGTTTTGGGTTTCTTTAGATCTACTCCCAGAAGTGGGATCACTGGGTCATAGAGCAGTTCCATTTTTAATTTTTTGAGGACACTCCATGCTGTTTTCCACAGTGGCTGCACCAGTCTGCATTCCCACCAACAGTGCACTAGGGTTCCCTTTTCTCCACATCCTCGCCAGTACTTGTTTATTGATTTAGTGACAATAGCCATTCTGACAGGTGTGAGGTGATATCTCACTGTGGTTTTAATTTGCATTTCTCTGATGATTAGTGATGCTGAGCATCTTTTCGAATGTCTATTGGCCATCTGTATATCCTCTTTGGAGAAGTGTCTGTTTGGATCCTCTGCCCACTTTTTAAATTGGATTGTTTGTTCTTTTGGTGTTGAGTAGTATGGGTTCTTTATAAATTTTGGATATTAACCCCATTATCAACAGATGTACCATTGGTGAATATCTTCTCCCATTCTGTAGATTGTATTTTTATTTTGTTTATATATATTTTTTGCTATGCAAAATATTGTAGTTTGATGTAGTCCCATTTGTTAATTTTTTTCCTTTGTTTTCCTTGGCCTAGAAAATATATCAGAAAAATTGTTTTGAAACAGGAAATATCCAAGATTTTACTGTTTATATTTTCTTTTCTAGGAGTTTTATTGTTTTGAATTTTACATTTAGGTTTTTAATCAATTTTTAGTTTATTATTGTGTATGGTGTAAAAACGTGGCCTATCTTCTTCTCTTTTTTTGCATGTGTCTGTCCAATTTTCCCGGTACTTTTTACTGAGTAGACTGCATTTACTGCATTGTATGCTCATAGCTCCTTTGTCAAATATTAATTGACCATGTTGGAGTTGGTTTATTTCTGGGCTCTCTATTCTCTCCCATGGATCTATGTGTTTTTATGCCAGTACCATGCTGTTTTGATTACTATGGCCTTGTGGAACATTTTGATGTTAGGTACTTCCAAATTTGTTCTTCTTTGTCAAGATCACGGTGGCTATTCCAGGTCTTTTGCAGTTCCACATAAAATTTGGATTATTGGTTCTACTTCTGTGAAATACATCATTGGTATTTTAATAGCAGTTGCATTGAATCTATGGATAGCTTTGGGTAGCACAGACATTTTAAAAGAATTCAAAGTAAACAAAATAGTAAAATGGATGTCCATATACCTGTCACCCAGCTTCAATAACCATGAAACTTTTGCCACTCTTGTTGTATCTATATCTTCCTGATTCCCTGCACCACCCACAGCTTGTTTATTTTTATAGGTATTTTAAGGTATAGTTTAAATATATGGAAATACACTAATATAACTATACAGTTTTGGTAAATGGCTACACCTAGCAATATTTTCTATACCATTTCCCAGTTTTCCATTGCCACAGACAATTGTTTTAATGTTTTCACCATGGATTAGTTTTACCTAATTTAAAACAATATAAAATGGAATTATACAATATGTATACTTTTGTTTCCATTTTTTTCATTTGGCAAAATACTTGCATTATATTGTTGCAAGTGTCAGTAACACATCCCCTTCTATAGCTAAGTGGTATTTTATTGTGTAAATACACAACAATTTATTTATGCATTCTCCTGTTGGGGGACATTTGACATATTTCCAGTTTGGGGCTATTATGAATGAAGCTTCTATAAACAGTCTTTTTTTTAAATTTTATTTTAATCATTGTTCATATAAACAGTCTTTTAAAGTGTTTAGTGGACAGACATTTTTGTTTCTCTAGGGCAAATAACTAGGAGTGGAATTGTTGGATTCAAGGTAGGTGCATTTACAACTATGAGAAACTTCAGAAGCTTATCCTAAAGTTGAACTATTTTATATTCCCATCAGAAATATACAAGAGTTCTGGTGGCTCCCACAGTGTTTCCAATCTATAATATTTTTAGTTTAAAAACATTTGCCCATTCCAGTGGATGTGCTCTGGTATCTCACTGTGGTTTTTATTTGCTTTTATCTGAAGACTAGTGATGTTGAGCACTTTTTCATGACTATTTGGCTTTTATAAAGTACCTGTTAAGTTTCTCGCCCATTTATTATTGTTTCTTTTTTTGTCCATGTATTATTTAGTTTTAGGAGTTTTTATATATCCTGGATACAAGTCCTACGTCAGACATATGTTTTGCATAGTCATTTTCCTAATGGTTCACTGGATTTTTAAGATTTTAATTTCAATTATTATATATTTTATTTCTAAAATTTTTATTATTTATCAAAGCAGCTTGAATATGTCTTATAATTTCTAGCACATTATTTACATTTGGATTCTTTTATTTCTTTAAACATTATAAACATTATTCATACTTTATGTCTGATAATTCCAAAATGTGAAGTCTTTATGGGTCTGATCCTGCGGCCAATATATTCTGCTCTCATTCATGTTGCCACATGTCCTTAAATGTTTTGTAATTTTTCTCTGTGAGTTTATATTTGTTGGAACTTTGTGTTCATTCTTTGAGTCATGAGATGAAAGTGAGTTTCTGCAGAGAAATGTGTTTGCTACTGCACAGCAAAATTCTTGACTTTAAGTTTTTTAATTCATTAAGTGGTGTAAATGTAGGTGTAGTTACTGGCTTTTGCTTAATAAGTAACTTAGGGAGGATTTTTTCTCTTTTACTCTTCTCCAACATTTGAAATAGGCAATTTTCCCAGTCAAGTGAGTGAGGAGGAAGACAGGTTTACTTCTAAACCAATGTTCTTTGAAGCTATAGCCAGTGGTATATCAATTTTACAATGGGTCTTCTTTTCCATTTGAGACAAGCACTTGGCTTTTTCCCTTCTCTACCCAAATCTCACCAGAGTGTAAAAACTGAAGTCCAGTTTAACTGGGGACAGCATATCCTTCATTGTGAAAGCTAGTCAGTGTTTGGCTCCCCTCTGTCAGTTTTTAACGTCATTTTACATTTTTTATTATTCTTTCTTAATTTCTTTTGACTCATTGATGCATCTATCCAATATTTTTAGTTTTCAGTAAGAGAGTTGGTCAGGCACATGGAGTGGATTCTTTAGATGAAGTATACCAGAAAAGCTTCTCTATGCAGGTGATATCTGAAGTATTAAAATGTCTCCAGTAGAGAGACTTTTCTCAAGTAGAGGGGAAAGCA
Organism: Phyllostomus hastatus; assembly: GCF_019186645.2. Classification (NCBI taxonomy): domain Eukaryota; kingdom Metazoa; phylum Chordata; class Mammalia; order Chiroptera; family Phyllostomidae; genus Phyllostomus; species Phyllostomus hastatus. The sequence continues at coordinate 1,994,658 of NW_025333841.1, read as the reverse complement.
AGTGCAAAGGCACTGAGGTAGGAATAAATTCTGGCATTTTCTAGGAACAGAAAAGATCATTGTGGGCTTCCTGAAGTACTCAACTATTTCTTCCACGTTTCAGTTGTAATTCACTGAAAAGATCATTGTACACGGAGTCATAAAACCTAGGTTTCGTTCTTCATCCCATTAGTTCTGTGAGCTCTGTCAGGTCACAACCTGTCTCTACCTTTTTCCTCATAAATATGGAAATATTAGAAAATACGATCTAATCTCCAAGGTTGATGAGAATATTAAATAAGGCATGAAAAAGCACATTATAAATTACAAAATATTATATCCATACATAGTATAACAATTGTGTAAATAAAGTGCATGTGATCTGCATGTGCACCAGCTATCTGTAGAGGCATTTATTGTGTGCTCCTCTGTCTCTTTATTTCGGACACTTATGTGGCAGGTTGCTGCAGGCCAAGTTGGCCTGTCTGTTGCTGATGTTCTCCAGCACAACTGTCACTATGCTTCACATTCTATTTCTGGGTGCACTGGAAACTTTTTTTGGCTTATTTAGCTCATGTTTGCCCACGTTAGTTCATCATAGAATAACTTCTTGTGTGTTCCAATGTTATTCACATTTCGGAATCAGAGGACTTGGTTTACAATGAGCACTACTTAGTAAAAATGTCTTCATTCCATTAAAAGACCTCACAACTGCTGTTCCATGCCAATAATGCCTATAGGCAATTCTAACGAAACTTCTCAAGAATCCTGAGAAATCGTGTGAAGGGTCAGGTGTTTCAGAATTCTGAGGTCTTGCCTGACTAAAAACTTTATGATTCTATATGGCCTCTGGAGACTTTCAGTGAAATCTTATGTTTGAATGCAGGCAACATTTTTAGGGTAAAGAACTGTGGAAGAGCAGCCAGAATACCAAGCAGGGTATTACTCTGCTAGTTCTCACTCTATTACCATGTGTCCCTGTTCTTGTGTATCTACTAGAAATGAGAAATGCCACCCCCCAAAAAAAATCTTGTTATTAAGATCCAGCAAGATAACATGCATGAGAGTTTCTGAACATATAAAAATTAGAGATTTCATTTTGTTACATTGTATCTGACAATTTCTCACAAAATACAGGGCCCTGCAGAAGTAAGGCCTGCTTGAGTGTGGTTGGTAGGGTAATAATATGGGTGTAATAATTTATACTTTTAATTTGAACATTTCACCTAAAATGTCATATGGTGTGCTTGAGTGTGATACTGTTATGTTACACAGTTACATGCTATGATTTTGTAATAACAGATTTTGAAATAAAAAAGGGGCATTATTTGTGCCAGACTCTGTATATGTTGTACAGGTTTCTGCATTTTTAGAAAGTTAGAGCAGTACTGGACAATGCCTTACCTGAGCAGAAAGATCCAGTGGCAACATTCAGCCCTAATAGAAATCACTGGAAGAATCTAGGGTTTCTCCAGTGAAGAGTGCTGCTCTCTAACAGAACAGGTGCTAAATACACTGATGATACAGGCATTAATAAAAGAGGCCACTACTGATCTGTGAACAAGACAATAACAAGCCAGAAACATCCAATTAGTCAGTAAGCTCTTTCAAGTCCAGATCCATAATACCTTAGAAATTGATCTACTGCCATCGTTACTGCCTGGTTAAGGCATTTATTTTATGACTTAATTTAATGCCATGACTCCAGTCTGAACTCTCTCCAGCTCCTCCACTTTTCCACTTAAACAAGAGTGGTTTATTTAGTGTACATACAAATTTGATCATGTTACTCTCCAGATAAAAGCCCTTCACTGGCTATAGGGTCAATCATTAACTTCTTAGAGGCCTTTTTACCATCAGGCTTCTGTTCACCCAGGCTAATCTACTACTCTGCCATACCCTCCTTATACTCTGCCATACATTCTTTAAACTCCTGAACCGGGAAAAGTTTTCTTATGCCTTCTTGTTATTTGGCATGTCATTTCATTTACATCGAGTTCCCTTCTGTTGGAAAATTTATTTTTATTTAAATAACTCTACTCAAACGCCCTCTTACCTGAAATCCTGAAGTATAATCTGAATCTTGAAACAAAGTAAAGCTAACTGCCTGGGCCAAGCATATTCTTTGTGTTCATCAGATTTACCATTAGTCCAGGGTGCTTCTACATAAGGAATTCATAATTATTTGCCTGTCTTGTGTGACAGGTTTGAGAACACAGCAATGAATATAAAATTGCAATTGCATTACCATCTCCAGGGTTTCATGTAACATTTACACTTGGAAATGCAGTTTCCTAGATAACTGTAAACATATTTAAACATCATTTTGTTTGATGACAGTAGTGACAAAAGAATATAAACCTGTCTTTAAACCTGAATTTCACATACATTTACACTTTACTATCCCTCAGTCAATCTGGCTATTTTTAAATAATTAAGGACTCCGCAGAAAACAAAGGGAAGAGCTTGAGAGGCAATGCTAATTTGCAAAGCTGTGCGGGTGTAACACTGTCCCAAAAGCAACAGACGAAAGGAAAACTGCTCCAAGGTTTACACAATCAGCCGAATAAAATTGCTTACTATACAAGAGGCAGTGAATCCCTCGGATGAAGCCTCCTCCCTGGGGAAATTAATATTTGTAGTTTGATCTACCCTAAGCGTTTGTGCATAGGGTAGAGAGTGAAGATAAGAATATGCAGAGAAAATACAGAGTGGAGTGTGGCACTGAGTTGGAGGAGGTAAGAGAAGAGTGAAACGACAGACAAGGTTGCCAGATTTAGCAAATTCAGTATTTGAGGCACACTTGTACTAAAAAAACGATACATTGTTTATCTGAAACTCAAATATAACTGTGCGTCCTGTATTTTACGTCGCAAATCTAGTAAAGGAGAAAAAAGGCAGTATTACTCTGACGTTCCCGGTTGTGTAAGAAAAACACTCGAAGGCCCGCCCTTGAAGGAAAAAAAAGCGGTAGCGCTGAAGAACCTAAATCCTGAGAGAAAAGTCTTGGGCTCTTGGAAAACGGGAGGGGGCGGGGGGGAGGGGAGAAAGGATTAAGGCAGCCGAGTTCAGTCCTCCAGCGTCCCACAATTCTCTGCTCTCGGTTCCTCTTTCCTCGCTCAAGATGGCGCTGCTCGCGATACATTCCTGGCGCTGGGCTGCCGCGGCGGCTGCTTTCGAAAAGCGTCTGCGCCTCTCGATTCTGATCCGGCCTCTAGTGTCCGTGCGCGGTTCAAGTTCGCAGTGGGGGTCACGTCAGCCCGGCGTCCCAGAAACCGCTCGGACCTCCCAGGTGAGATGCCATTCACATGGAATAATAGGGTGAAGGACGAGGGGACCTATGGGGAAAAGGTAGCCCTCAAAACCTCGGGTGAGAGAAAGAGTCAAGAAAAAGGTTGTCAGGGCTAGCTCAGAGCAGCACTAATGGAAGAATATTAGGGTTATTAATGTGAGAAAAGGGTGAAAAAATCCGTTTGGGGTACAGCATATGGGAATGGGACAGGAGGTTCCAAACAGAGGTCACCTGGAATGCCGGTGACTCCCGCTGAATTTACGCTGTATTATTTTAGTTTAAGATACCCGCGGACACCGTTCTCATACTGCTTACCTTTGTAAATGCAAGGTAAACTGGACTACTTTACAGAGTTAGTGATGGAATTTGGAACCAATTTGCCGGTGGTTCAGGTTTTACTCAGTCGGAAGTAGCATTTGGAGAGCACTGTGAGGAGACGGCAAGCTAGGTATAAACAAGCGGCAAATTGAGTTGGCGCCAGTTATCCCCCTTGCTGACAGGGCTTCTTGATAAGCCCAAACCGTAATTATCTTTCTGTCCAAAACGTAGACCGTCCTAAAATGACACGTAAACGCGATGGTCCTTTGATCTGAAAACAGTGTTCTGTGTACACCGGTCGCTTTGGAAGCGGTAAAGCTACTTATCTTTAACTAATGAATGTAGTTATGGTTATAGTGCCTCTTAATATTTGTGTCCCTTATTATCTCTCAAGAACAGGTTTTTATTATTTGAACTGGCTCTACCTCAGTCTGTCTTCTTATTATATATTGACAAAACATTTCATTGCCACCACTTGTTCATGAGTATTACTAACGTATTGCCAGTTTTGTATGAGAAACAAACTCTTAAAATTTTGATTCTTCATTAACAAATATTTGATGTTTACTGTGTACAAAGCACTATGCTAGATAATGGGGCACCGAGAGAAACAGATACGGCCCTGGCTGGTGTGCTCAGTGGATTGAGTCCCGATCGCTGGTTGATTCCCAGTCGGGGCACATGTCTGGGTGCCGGACCCGGTCCCCAGTAGGGGGCGCGTGAGAGGCAACCACACATTGGTGTTTCTCTTCCTCTTTCTCCCTTCTCTCCCCTCTCTCTAAAAAGAAATAAAATCTTTAAAAAGAGAGAGAAACATACGTTAATACCTTCAAGATTGGTCAGTTTAGTTAAGGAGATTGGATCTATGCATTACAAGACTAACTGAAAAAACAAGGTAGTAGGTTAAATATAAAATGAACAGTGTAATCAACAAGGGCTGTAGACATCCAGACGAAATAGTAATAATTAAGGACCAGATTAGAGAGCGAATCTCATGCTGGTGATAGGATTGGGGAGAACATTCCAAGCACGGAGAATAGGGAATGATGCTAGGCAAGTGGAATGAATTTGCTCATTCAATAATTAATAAACACCTTTAATGATTGGTAGCAGTGAACACAACAAAATATAGGCCCTGGGCTTAAAGAGTTTAAAATCTAGTAGGGGAGGTGCACTCCCCCTCTTGGGAGCATGCCCACACCTTCTCCTTCCCCCTCTTCATCCCTCTCATGCATGCATCTCCTAAACTCTAAGGGTCCCCATGAGACTTGCAATCAGGGGAACAATGGGCAGCGGCAGCTCTTCCCGGGCTAACCCCGTGACCCTGTCCCCAAGGTCCCCCTTTCTCTGACTTCTCAGTGAGCCAAAGTAGACCAGCCTAGGTTTATTTGTTTCCTAGAACTTTTTAGAGAATCAAAGCAACCCCGGCTAGGCCTCTGTGCTGTTGCTTCTTCTATTCTAATCTCTTCCACATTTCACTGTCCCAGCTTTAATAAACATACTCTCAAAATAAAAAAAAAATCTAGTAGGGGAAATAGAAGAAGTAAACCGGCAATCACGATAGTGCAATGGTGAGGATGGTACAAAGTACTAGAAGATATAAATGGGGATCATTAAATCTAATCTTAAGGTGGGGAAAATTGCCTTCAGTGACTGATAGTAAACAAAGGCCTAAAACATTAGAAGTTATTAACTAACTAACTTCTAATCAATAATAAGTGCAAAGGCCCCAAAATAAGAGAGAACATGGACCTTTTGTAGAATTGCATACAGTTTATACTAGTGAGGAGTTCAAGATAGGAAGTGGCAGATTAGGCTAGAGAAGCAAATCCAGATCATTTTATTAGGATTTTAAAAACACTTTTTGGTTGAAAGATTGTAACACATGATCTGGGAACCATTCTTGTTCTGTAGTCCTCTAATAAGCCAAATGAGGTTAAGATAAAATTTGTAGGACTTTGTCAGGCTGCAAGAATGAGGGAAAAAAAGAGTCATTAGGCTTTTCAGAGAGGGTGATGGCAGTAAAAAGTTAGCTTTCTCTCTTTTCATGAACACTATCTCCACAACTTCCCCTACTCTCTTCTCTACACCCTACCATTTCCTTTGATTACCATTTCTATAATGTGAAAAACAAGGGAAAGATGTTTCCTTTGTTTTCTACTTCTTAGAGGTATGCAACTCTTGCCATCTTTAGAAAAATGTGAATTTAACATGGAGATACAGGAATAATTATAAGGCTTTAAAGTAGAGCCTGATATAATGTGAGGCAAGTTCAAATTAATTAGTGACTTGTGATTAAGATTAAAAGTAAGTATTGAATGCATACTTTTAGGACAATCATTAATATATAGCAAATTATTTTAGAGCTGAAAGAATCCTTAGTACAGTGTTAAGAAGTGATTTTAGTGGGTTGGATCAGCACTTTTTTAAGGATGAAATTCAGTAGAATAAGGGAGTATCAGTGCTTTATACATGTTAAGGGAAGTATTGTTTTATGTACTTTCGTTTTCTGTATATATACACACCTGTGTGTGATTACTGGGATGCATTGTAGTTGTGTTTTTTGCACAAGATTATGTCCTAGAGCATGTGTGCAGTGTAGAAATAATTAGCTTTATGCGGCTGTTTAAACTAAAATTAAGTTAAATTAAAAGCTTAATTCCATGGTTGCATTAACTACATTCCAAGAGCTGAATAGCCACATAGATATGGAACATTTCCATCATTGCAGAAAGTTTTATGAAACAGTGCTGCTATAAGAGAGAATGTTATATTCAGCATTTCTGATTTTGCAGTTGAGGAAACTTGAGTCCTAGATAATTTACAGCCTTTAAGGCCATTCATTTATTGTCTTCTGTGTGTCATGTATTTACAGAAGGCGAAATAAGACTCTGGCAGACACTAGACACAAAATAAACATACTTTTTAAAGATTTTATTTATTTATTTTTAGAGAGGAAGGGAAGGAGAAAGAGAGGGAGAGAAATATCAGTGTGTGGTTGCCTTTCATGCGCCCCCCACCAGGGACCTGTCCCACAACCCAGGCAGGTGCCCTGAGTGGGTATCGAACCAGTGACCCTTTGGTTGGCAGACTAGCACTCAATCCACTGAGCCACACCATCCAGGGCACAAAATAAATATTTGTTGAATTGTAAAGATACTGGCATAATAATACTAGAGCACTAGTAATAGAGGGAAACGCCTTAAAAAAGTTTTTCTTAAAATTGAAAGATTTTGTATGATAAGATTTAAATTGTAATGATTTATTGTACAGTTGCCTCTCTGCTACTTTAGTTAATATTAAAAGGACTTATGACTTTTGAATGATAGAATTTTGGGTTCATTTCATTAATGCTTAAATATTAGAAACTGAGGCATTATATAATTAATCTGTAGCACTTTATCTAAGTTTAAAGTGTCCTTGACTCTTGATCCTGGTATTGATCATATACTTTACTTTTTAAAATTAAATTTATTGGGGTGACATTGCTTAATAAAATTATATACGTTTCAAGTGTACAGTTCTATAATTCATCATCTATATACGGGGTGTGTCCAGAATGTATCCAGCCATGTAATTTGTAAAATAGAGTCATTTATTGAAGAAGATATGATACAAAGAACTTTGTACATAGGACAATGATGCCCCAGTCCCATTCAAAGTAGACACCTTGGGACCTCACACAGTTCTCCCAATTGCCATCAGCTGCTTCATTGTATTTTCTTGGATCTCATTGATGGTCTGAAATCTCTTCCCTTTCAAAGGTGATTTTAATTTTGGGAAAAGCCAGAAGTCGCAGGGCGCCAAATCTGGACTGTAGGGCGGCTGAGTCACCTGGGTGATTTGATGTTTCACCAAAAAACTCTGCATGAGAAGTGATGCGTGAGCGGGCACATTGTCGTGATGAAGCTGCCAATCACCAGCTGCCCATAGCTGTGGCCTTCAGAATCATCCGAATAGTTTCCACGGAGAATGTTCGAGCTTAATGCAAAATTTGATGCAGATTTGTTGCTCTACTTGCTCAGTCATTTTGAATGTGACGGCCAGACAGTACACATGCTCACTCAATGGTGTCTATTGCCCCCACTGACTAGTACAGTGAAGTTGTCCTTGTTTACACATGAGCATTCCAGTCCACTCTCCTTGGCTGCCAGGTTACATTGATGTCATGCAAACTGTTCTCGTTATATTAACAATGGGGGAACTTCTTCCATGCAGACCTCATATAGCATTGTGTGTTTACCACCCAAAGTCAAATCTCCTTCCATCACCATATAGTTGACCCCTTTATCCTTTACTGCCTCTCCTTACTCTCCTCCTTTCCTTCTGGTGATCACCATACTGTTGTCTGTGAGTTTTTGTTGTTTGTCTTGTTTATTCATTTGTTGCTTTTAATTTTACATAGCATGTGAGTGTAATCATATGGTGCTTGACTTTTTCTGACTTATTGTGCTTAGTGTGATATTCTCAGGCTCCATCCATGTTGTCGCAAATGGCAGTATTTCATCTTATGGCTGAATAGTATTCCCATTATATGTATGTACCACATTTGCTTTTTATAACATTTATTTTGATTACTTCACATATCATACAGTTTACCCATTTAAAATGCACAATTCAGTGGATTTTAGTCTATTCAATGATATGTGCCACTGTCACCATAGTCAGTTTGCTTTTTTATTACCTCATAAAGAAACCTGTTACCATTTCGGCTTTCACCTCCCATTCCTTTTCCCCACCCGCCCTAAGCAAATACTAATCTATGTTCCATCTGTATAGATTTGTCCATTCTGGACATTTCATATACATGGAATTAAGACTGGCTTTTTTCACTTAGCACTGTGTCTTAAAGGATCATTCATATTGGGCATATATGAAGTATTTTATAGTTTTTCATTGTATAATATTCCATGATATGGATATACAAGATTTCATGCATTGCTCAGTTGATGGACATTTGGGTTGTTTCCATCTTTTGCCTGTTATAAATAATACAGCAATAAACATTCATGTACAAGTCTTGTATGGACGTAAGTTTTCATTTCTCTTGGGTATATACTTAGGAATAGAATTGCTGGGTCATATGGTAACTCTATGTTTAATTATTTAACGAACTGCCAGACTCATTTTCAAAGTTACTACATCATTTTGCATTACCATAAGAAATGTATGAGGGTTCCAGTTTTTCCACATCCTTGCCAGTTGTTGTTATCTGACTCTCTTTAGTCAAGGCATCTGAGTGGATGTGAAGTGTTATCTCATTGTGGTTTTCATTTGTATTTACCTGATGACTCAAGATATTTATCATCTATCCTTGTGCTTATGGGCCATTCATATTATCTATTCAGGTTGTCTGCCCATTTTTAAATTGGGTGATTGGTCTTTTACTATTGAAGTGTGAGAGTTTGTGATATATTCCAGATGCAAGTCCCTTATCAGATGTGTGGTTTACAAATATTTTCTCTAATTCTGTGGGTTATTTTTTATTCTCTTGATAGTGTCCTTTGAAGCAGAAAAGTTTTTTATTTTGAAGAAGTCAAATTAATTATTTTCTTTTATTGGTCAAACTTTTGATGTTATAGCTAAGAATTCATTGCCAAATGTGAGGTTGTGAATATTTACCCATATGTTTTCTTCTAAGGATTTTATAACTTAATTCTACTGAGATATAGAAACACTTCTCTTGTATAGTTGTAGTTCCTTTTCTCTGCTTTGTTTTCTTTATATTACAATTAGAAACATTACAGTCCGAATAGTACATTATCATAAATATAACTTTATATAATTTTATGACTTTTAAAGAAGCTGAGAGAAGGAAAAGTAAATATTTATGGCTTTTGTTATATTAATCTTCATATTTATCATTTCTAGTTCTCTACATTTGTTCTCTTATTGAGTTACCATCTGGAGTCATTTTTTTTTAAGATTTTATTTATTTTTAGAGAAGGAAGGGAGGGAGAAAGAGAGAGAGAGAGAGAGAGAAACATCAATGTGTGGTTGCTGGGGGTCATGGCCTGCAACCCAGGCATGTACCCTGACTGGGAATCAAACCTGCGACACTGGTTCGCAGCCCGCACTCAATCCACTGAGCTACGCCAGCCAGGGCTGGAGTCATTTCTTTATCACAGAATAGCTGCGTTCCCACTCGTCTTCTTTGTGATGTTATTGGGACATATATTGCATCTCTATAAGTTATAAGCTCAGTAATACATTATGTACATATCATTTTGTCGATGTAAGAACATCCAAGCCTGTAGAGAACTTTGATAAAAATTTATTTAAGCCAGACTGGTGGCAGTTGCTGGGAAGCAAGATCTCAAATGCTCCTGAGAAGGAGAATTTTGCGGTTTCTTTTGGAATTAAGGAGGGAGCATAAGGAAGTTTACCTGAAAGTGGAAGAAAGCAAGGGGAGATTGGATTACAGAATAGTTAACAAGATTATGTGTTCTCAGGGCGGTAACCTTTCTGAGGCACTTAAGAAACTTGATTACTCTGGCATTTCATAGGTGTGTTTATCTAAATGTACAGAAATAATGGGCAGGGTTTGCTTAAGGCAAAAATATACCTTTTAGTAAAGAAATTGTATGTCTGGCATGACTATCCCCCAGGACCTGCCCGGTTAGGAATTTATAATCATATTGTCCTGTGAGGTTAGTTTCCATAGAACCTCTTTTTTTTTTTTTTTGTCCACAGTTGTTAGCTGAAGTCAACATAATCAATGTCCAAAGCTGTAGAGAAGTTTTATAAATTTATTTGAGCTAAACTGACAATTGCCAGGAAGCAAAATCTCAACAGATTGAGAAAATGCTTCAGAGGATGGCAGTTTTTCAGCTTATTTTATACATGAGAATCAAAGAAGGACATGGAAGGGGGATTACATGAAATTCATTGGTAGAAGATTAGGGAAGTGGGAGAAAGCCAAGTGAGTAAACCTCTGTGATTGGATAAAGAGTAAAATGGAGAGACACTTTTACATTGGTAGGTATAGGATAGATAATAATTAACATTTGTAGCACACAGAGTTGGTATATGGGGAACAGATAACAGTGTGGGGTCTGTTTGGTGGGTGTACCCTAAGGGGTCTGGAAAAGGAGAGTACTCTGGCATTCCAAAAGTATGTTATCTTAGATGCAGAAATACAATAAAAGGAAGCTACAGGCCCAGGACATGACTATCTGCCATGACTCCCTTTTAATTAGGAAGTTTTATGTTTAGATCATCCTGTGTGATTACTTTTGGTCTTTGAGTTTGTAAGGCCTGCCACACAGGCCTTCTCTGGGCTCCTCAGGTTTGGTATGTGGCCACTTTTTCATCCACAGTGATTTCCTCATTGCGTGAACATCGTGGAGTGTGCTCACGGAAGCCTAGAAGATACAGCATACTACACACCTAGGTTATATAGTGTAGCCTATTGCTTGGTAGAGGAAGAATAATTTTTCCTCTATCCTTTTGGGTTCCTTGCTGAGACATCCCTGTACTAAAGGACAGATTAACAGGAGAAAAAAAAGTTTAATAACATATTTACCCCCTCTTGAATTTTTTGTAATAGTTTGAGAAGGCTAGGTGTTAGATCTTCTTTGAGTGAGAAGTAAAATTTGCCTGTGAAGCCATCTATCTGGTCCAGGACTTTTGTTTGCTGGAAGTTTTTTGATTACTGCTTAAATTTCATTTGTTGTTATTGGTTTATTCAGGTTTTCTGATTCTTCCTGATTCAGTTTTGGAAGATTGTATGTTTTTAGTAATTTATTCATTTTGCCCAGGTTGTCCAATTTTTACAAGTGGGCTCATTTATGTGTCAAACCTGAATAAAATACAGGTAACAATCTAAATTCAATCACAAAAATAAAATACTTTCCATTTTCCAACTTTGATGGTAATAAATATTTACACTTTTTTTTTAAAATATTTTATTTATTTATTTTTTAGAGAGGGAAGGGAGGGATATAGAGAGAGAGAGAGAAACATCAATGTGCGGTTGCTGGGGGTTATGGCCTGCAACCCAGGAATGTACCCTGGCTGGGAATCGAACCTGGGACACTTTGGTTCCCAGCCCGTGCTCAATCCACTGAGCTACGCCAGCCAGGGGTAAATATTTACACTTTTAAAAGTAGTTTTTGCTCATTTTTTGTTTTTTTTTTTTTTTTAAAGACATAACATGCTGAAGAGTACACAAAATGATGAAAAAAAATCATCATTCTGTCCAAGAGATGAAATGGTAGTATAAAACAATACTTTTACATATTAACCAATTGAAGAGTGATATCAAGTAATCTAACATGGTGTTTACTTCAGAGATGTCATTCAAGTATGCTATTTAGAACACTATGCCTAATGTATCTATCAAGAAATAAGCACTGCTATCTAATTTTTGTAGTTATTAATATCTTCTCTATCCACCACCACCTCCACATGGATCTCCATAACTTCTTCCACCATAGCCCCCTCTTCCACCATAATCTCCCCTGCCTTGGAAACCTCCTCCCCTGCCACCACCTCCCCCACCAGCTCCTCAAACTCTGTCCCCTGTTCCACCCCCGCCCCTCCTGCCCCCTCCTCTACCACCACCACCACCACCTCCACCACCCCGAGCATCCCTTCCACTGCCTTCTTATCTCTTTTGCCAAGGTGGCATTTTGGGAGGTGATGGTTTGATTTCATTTGGCTGTCCTCTCCTGTCAGGCACCCTTCCCATCAGCACCTTATTAATGGCATATACCATTTTCTCCCAGCTGGAGCCACTATTTGTCCTAATGATTTTGGATCTCTTCGTGAGCAGCGAGCAAATGTGCCAATGTAATCGTTGTCTTAGGTGGCAAAGCATAATGCTTAGTCTGATAAATTCTTGCTATGTCATCTGTTTTCACCTTTGCTCTATCAGACCATCCAAAAGATTGCACTGTTCCATCCAATCGTTTCATCAACATCCCCTGGTGGCACTCATATTCACAGGAAAGAGCATCATTGATTCTTTCCAGTTGTTCCACCTGTTTCTGAGTTAAAATCAGTTTTCAGCAGTGATTTTCCCACATGATTTTTCTGGACTTGTGAGAGATTAGCTTTCACCTTTGGCTCCACTTGGTTTAGTGTAAGTGGAATGTCAGAAGTTGTTGACTTGGGAACATCAAGGGTATCACAGATAGCTTGAACTTCCTGATAAATTTCACTATTTTTATCTAATAATTTTTATATTTCTTGTTCTATAATATATGTAATGCTTAAAGCTCTTTACTTAAAAATAATAGAAGTTTCTAGCAGTCATCCTCTTTTAAATGGTCTTTAACATCTCCTGATATTAATACAGAATACGGACATGACATTTCTTTTAAAAAAAAAGCAAACACTTATCTGAAGCTGGAAGCTTTCCAGATCATCTTCCCCAGCTGAAGTGATACTTTCTTCCAAGTTGCACAGTGGTTTTATTTGAGAGCCTAACCAAACAGAGCTCTGAAAATTCAGGTGAAGACAGTCCACCCTCGGCTGCCTTGGTAAAAGCTTGCTCTTCTAACAGTGGTCCCTTACACCCCAATGCCTCTGGTGTGTCCAGCACATTCCCCTCCATTGTAGGTTCGGGACCCGTCTCCAGCCCTTTTATCCAATTTCTTGGCATATAGTTGTGCATAGTATTTTCTTAACAATCCCTTTTATTTCTGTGATATCAGGTGTTACTTCTTTTTCATTTCTGATTTTACTTGGATCCTCTTATTTTCTTGATGAGTCTGGTTAAAGGTTTGTCAGTTTTGTTTATCTTTTCAAATAACCAGCTTCTGGTTTTATTGATCTTTTGCATTGTTTTTTTGTTTGTTTGTTTGGTCTGTATGTCATTTATTTCTGCTCTGATCTTTATTGTTTCTTTTAGTTACTCTGGGCCTTGTTTTTGTTTTTGTAGTTCTTTTAAGTGTAGGGTTAGATTGTTTATTTGAGATTTTTCTTGCTTTTTGAGGTAGGCCTGTAGTGCTATGAACTTCCGCCTCAGGACTGTTTTTGCTGTGTCCCATAGATTTTGGGTTGTTGTGTGTTCCTTTCTCTTTCTATTTCTTCTTAAAACAGTTCCTTTAACATTTCTTGTAATGTTGATAATAAACTCCTTTATCCTTTATCCTTTTTTTTTTTTTGGTCTGGGAAATCTGTTTTGCCTTCAATTTGAAATGATAGCCTCTCTGCGTAGAGTAGTCTTGGTTGTATGTTCCTAATTTTCATCACTTTGAATAGTTCATGCCAATCATTTTTGGCCTGAAGTGTTACTGTTGAGAAACCCGCTGACAGCTTGAGGGAACTCCCTTGTAGGTGATTGTTTCTCTATTGCTATCTTTAAGATTCTCTCTTTTTGTCTTTACTGTTTACCATTTTAATTATGATGTGTATTGGAATGGGTCTCTTTGGGTTCACTGTTGATTGAACTTTCTTGTGCTTTCTGAACTTGTGTGGCTTTTTCCTGCATCAGGTTAGGGAACTTTTCTGTCATTATTTCTTTGAACATGTTCTCTACCCCTTGTCCCTCGCTTCTCATGTCTCTATGATCAGATATTGTTATGCTTGATGTTATCCCTAGAGTTTCCTGGTCTCTTTTAAGTCTGGTTTCTTTTTCATTTTCTCTTTGGGTTAATACTATTATCTTCCTTTAATTTGCTGATTTGATCCTTTGCTCAATCTAACCTACTGTTGATTCCTTCTAGTGTATTCTTCATTTCAGATATTTTATTTTTCGTTTCTGTCCGGTTCTTTTTTATGTTTTCTATATCCTTTTTAATGCCTACTATCTCTTTGTTTAAGTTTTCACTGAGATCACCCATTCTTTCCCTAAGATTCTTGAGCATCCTTGTAACCATTATTTTAAACCCTGCATCTTGGTGTTTTGGTTGCTTGCATTTCATCTATTTCATTTAATTCTTTTTCTGGGAATTTCTTTTGGCCTTTTGTCTGGGGCATTTTTCTTTGTCTCCCTATATGGCCTCTGTGTGTTAGGTAGATGTGCTATGTCTCCCAAAGTTGCTTTGATGATGGAGGTGTCTTGTTGGGCTCAGTGGCACAATCGTTCACATCACGTGAGCTCCAAGAGCATTTTTTTGTGGGTTGTGTGTCCCCCCTGTTGTAGTTGACTCTTGAATGCTGTTGGCCCTTTCCTGGGTAGACCTAACCCTTCAGACTGGGAATCTGTTAAGGGTAAACCTTGGCCACTGGGTGTGTGAGACGCTGTGCAGGGGCTGCCCCTTGAGGCATCATTGGTCCCAGCAGGGCCTGGTGCCTGCAGGAATCCCGCTTGGTGTGCTGCTTGTGTGGCTAGTTGGGTCGAGGTGTGGTGTGGTCTGAAGCCCACCATTGGTTTTGTTGGTTCTGGTCCTCTTGGATGGGATTCAGCTCACTGCCAGACGTTGTGTGTAAACTGGCCTTGGGCTGCCTGTCTGTAGCTACCACACTGTTCACTGCTTGTCTGTTCACTGGGCCAGTATGTGCCTGTGAGGGGCCAATCTGTGTAAAAGAGTCAGCTTCTTCCTGCTTAGAGCTGGAGGAAGCTCTAGAAAAGAACCAAGGCTTCCTGAGGTCCACTTCCACCTTTCAGCTGCTTGCCTCCCCCTGAGGTTGCTTCATCCTCCTTCTGAGCCATTTGATGAGAGATTGTAGGTTGAGCCTCAGACAAGTTGAGATAGAGCTGATGGGTCCCCTAGTTGTGGGTCACGCAGTTATTAGGGCAGTCAATGAGGGGAAAGTAGCTCCTGCTTCAAAGCTAACCCCCTCATTCTCTGCCAGAGTTTCCAACTCTAGTTCCCTCAGAGGTGCTTGCTGCTGATTCAGGGTACAGCCTGCTGTTGCCTTTGCAAGAGTGAGCTCAGGAGCCCTGGACTAAAGGGGATGGATAGGTCAAAAGAGTCTTCTGTTGGGGCTGAGGCTGGCTCAGCCCTCAGGAGGAGGCCAAGTTCTCTGTCCTGTTCCCAGGCAATAACCTTGGAGGGGCACTTTGAAAGTCCCCATTCTGAGTTGCTCTTTTTTCCTCATGGAAATGTACCTAGTGTGGGTATCTGGGACTTGGCAGAGCTGATCTAAGCAGTTTTCCATTGGGGATGGTACCTGCAAACCTGTAGAAGGGAGATGGGCACTTCTTTCCCTTCCCAGGGTAGGGTGAGCTAAGACACAGTTTGCCTCTCTTCAAAGTATCCAAGCAGTTCACTCGCTCATCTGGCTCTCAGATAGAAGCTTCCACAGGAGACACAGTCTGAAACTGTTAGCACCGTGTGGCACTCAGTTCACTACCCATCCAAGCAGGATGGGGCCAAAATTCCCGATCTCTCTGTGTGACTAGTCGCAGCAGGGCAGGACCTGAAGTCGCAGCTTTGCATGGCATGACTCTGAAGACTGCAGAGTGGGCCAAAATTCCCAGCCCTGTGCCTCTGAACTCAGCAGCAGGAGCAGCCCCACTGTGGCCAGTGGGACGCCTGCCTGTGCACATGAGATGGGGTAGACCAGTCCTCTTTCCCAAGCCATTCACTAAGTCACTGGCTGTCTGGGTCTTCAAAGGCCTCCTAAGGTCCCTGCTGGCTGTATCCAGCAGACCTCTCCACAGGACCTGAGTGTGGAAGCATGGCCTTTCCAGCAGTCGGATTCCAAACCATGATCTCCCCAGGCTGGTGCTTTAATAATAGGAGTGCTCTACACTGGGAGGGTACACTCTGAATCTCCCAGGCGGAGTGAATCCCCACTGATTCCCACCACCAGACACTACAGTTTCCTCTTTCTGTTTCTGTTGCTCTGGGTTGGGGGTCCCTGCGTGGGGTTAAGACCCCTCCCTCCTAGGGGGAGGGAACTCTGCAGCCGATACTATCTGTTCTCTCAGCTGCTGCCTCACCTGTGTGCTGGACTTTCCCCATCCATGTCTCAACCCCTCTTACAATAGCATCTCCTGTACTCCTTAATTACAAGATTTCATATCAGTTAGGTTTCAGTTGATTGTCAGGTTGATTGCTTGGCAGATCAGCTATAAATCCAGTTTGGGGGCAGGAGCAAGTGGACGCAGCTTCCATCTATTCTGCAGCCATTTTTGGAGTCCTAAAGCTGACATGTGAACTGATGCAGTAGTATGGAGAGCCCAGAAATAAACCCAGCCATATATGGTCAACTACTCTTCAACAAAGGTATCAAAAATAAACAATAGGGAAAAGATGATTTCTTTAGTAAATGGTGCTGGGAAAGCTGGATATCCATGTACCAAAAAAATGAAATTGGACCCTTATCTTAGACCATACACAAAAGTCAACTCAAAATGGATTAAAGATTTAAACATAAGACCTGACACTATAAAATTCCTAGATGGAAATGAAGGAGAAGGCTACTTGACGTTGGTTTTGGCAAAGATTTTTTGGATGTGACACCGACAGTACAGGCAACAAAAGCAAAAATGAAAATTCTCGTATGTATGCATGCTAAGAGTTTTATAGTTTATATTTTTTATAACTTGGTTATCAATCTATTTTGATGGGATTTGTTGTGTGTGTATAGTTAAGAAATTCATTGTTTTGCACAGGACTATCCAGTTGCTCCAAGACCATTTGTTGAAAAGAGTATTCTTCTCTTTTTTGACACACTTGTCAAAAATCAAGTTGACAGTAAATGTATTGGCTTAAGCCCTGGCTGGTGTGGCTCAGTGGACTGAGTGCCGGCCTGCCAACCAAGGGTCACTCGTTTGATTCCCAGTCAAGGCACACTTCTGGGTTGTGGGCCAGGTCCCCAGTAGGGGGTGTGCAAGAGGCAACCACATACCAATGTTTCTCTCCTTCTCTTTCTCCCTCTCTTCCCCCTCTCTAAAAATAAATAAATAAAATCTTTAAAAAATGTATTGGTTTATTTCTGGACTCTCATTACTGTTCCATTGATCTATGTTTATGTCTTTTTGCCAGCTCCACATTGTCTTAATTACTGTAGTTTTATAGTAAGTTTTGAAATTGAGAAGTGTACTTTTAATTTTCTTCCTCAGGTACATTTATTATTCATATGCTGGATCTTATTTTCCTATCTTTAATTAGGTAATTTTCTCTTGAATCCATTTTTGTCTCATTTATTTTTAATTAATGCTATTTTCTTCCTTCTTCCCTTCAGCTTCTCTTACGACATTGTATGTTGAGTTTATTTGCCCTTGTTTATTTCCTTGTGTTCTCTCCAATTTAGGCTTTATTTCTAAAATGTGTTTATTTAAACTTATAATTGTTTTTGAGTTCTCTCATCTAATTCTGAGTTTATTCGATTTTGATTTATGTTCTTTCATATACTGTTCCTTTTTCTTAAAATTTTAGCTTATTTTGCTTGCTTGGTTAGGCTAGCTTTTCTAACTTCACAGAGCTCCCTTTTGTGGTGTTTTCTGTGATATCCCGTCTCTAACTTTCTTTTGTCTGGGCTTTCTTTTCCTTTGCTTCCATTGACCTTGTCCTGCCTAATTTTAATTCACCTTTTAGCAATTTCTCCTCATTGTATTCCGAAAGGAAGATTTGTTGGTCAATTTTAAGAGTTCATGGAATTAGACTTTTCCAGGTCCTTCAGAACATACTATGGCAGGCCTTTGCATTCATCCACTATTGGGATGGAAAAAAGCCCTTCCAGTGTCATAGACTATTCCTAATTTGGCCACTAAGTTTTATAGCGAATACTGTGTGGTTATTCTGGTCTCAGGTTTGCATGTGGCCTTTGCTTATTATCACAGAATTGCTGACACCATGCAGATCACGTGGCTGTTGGTGGTTTCTCTCCTTGTGCTTATATTTTGAGTGTCAAGGGCATTCCCAATTTTGTTGTAAATGTTCAGAAGTTCTGTCCTTGGATTAGCATAGTTATTCTGTTTATAATGTGATAATTCAAGGAGATGAAAATGCTATGCTTACACTGCTCTGCCATCTCCTCTATCATGTTTTCTGTTTTTTTTTTCTTTTTGTGGTAAAAATCACATTAATATGAAGTCGACACTCTTAAAAAATTTTAAGTGTTCAGTATACTATTAACTGAGAGCACAATGTTGTACAGGAAATCTATAGGACTTATTCATCTTGTATAACTGAATCTTTATACCTATTTTACAGCAACTTCCCATTTCCTTCTCCCCTAGCCCCTTTCAACCACTGTTCTAGTTTCTACCTCTATGAGACTGACTACACTAGATAGCTCACATAAGTGGAATCATGCAGTATTTGTCCTTCTATGACTAGCTTATTTCGGCTAGCATATTCTCCAGATTCATCCATGTTGCCATATGTGACAGGATTTTTTTTTATGGCTAAAAATATATTCCATCGTATGTGTGTACATTTTCTTTATTCATATATTAATGCACACTTATGTTGCTTCCACATTTTGGGTACTGTGAATAATGCTGCAATGAATAGGGGGGGTGCAAGAATCTTTCCAATATCCTGATTTCAGTTCTTTGGGATAAATACCTAAGTCTGAGATTGGTGGATCATATGTTAGTTCTATTTTTTAACATTGTGAGGTACTTTGATACCATTTTCATAGCAGCTACATCAAAATTTTTACCAACAATGCACAGGGTTGCAATTTCTCCACATCTTCACCAACACTTGTTATATATTTGTTTTCAAAATTGCCATCCTAACAGGTGTGAAGCAGAATCTCACTATGGTTTTGATTTCTATTTTCCTTCTATTAACTTCTAGTTTTATTCTATATGGGGCAGAAAAGATACTTTTATATAATGTCAGTCTTCTTAACTTTTTAAAAATTTGTTTTGTGACCTAATAAGTGGTTTATCATGGAGAATGTTCTTTGTGCCCTTGAGAAGAATATGTGTTCTGTTGTTGTTAGGCGGAATGTTTTCATTGGTCTGTTAAGTCCATTTTGTTTGTAGTGTTGTTCAAGTTCTCTATTTCTTATTGATCTTCTGTCTGTATATTTTTCTGTTGAGAGAGGAGTATTAAAGTCTTCTACTATTATTTTGTTGCTATGTATTTCTCCCTGCACTTCTGTCAAACTGCCTCATATACTTAGGTGCTCAGATGTTGGGTCCATATATATTTCTAATTGATAATTCTGGTAAATTGAAACTTTTATGATGTAATTCCTTGTGACATTGTTTTGTGTTAATGTTTATTTTGTCTGGTGTGATACCATTCGCACTGAATATTTTTTATCCTTTTACTTTCAGTTTGTGTGTCCCAAGTCTAAAGTCTCTTGTAGACAGCATAATTGGATCTTGTTTTTTCTAATCCATTCAGCCACTCTGTTTTGATTGGAGAACTTATGCTTTAAAGTTTAAAGTAATTATTGATAGATAAAGACTTAACTATTGCTATTTTAGTTCATTGTGTTCTGTCTTAGCTCTGTACTGCTTTTTCTTTGATGCTTCCTTTGTGTTTCATTGATTTCTTTTTTGTATAGTGATATTATTATTTTTTCCTTTATGTATCTTTTATAGGTATTCCCATAGGCTTATCAAAGGATTATCATGAGACATCTTACAGTTATAGCAATATATTTTATGCTATTAACAACTTTCATCACTTATAAAAACCTCTACAGTTTTATTCTCCCCACACATAGCATATCATTGCTGTTATATCTTAATGCATGTCAAACATTTCAAGTTATAGTTTTTCACTGCTTTTTAAAAAAGGATTTTGTTTATTTATTTTTAGAGAGAGGGAGAAAGAGAGAGAGAGAAACATCGATGTGTGAGAAGCAACCACCATTTTGTTGCCTCTCACATGCCCTCAACTGGGGACCTGGCCCACAACCCAGGCATGTGCCCTGACTGGGAATCGACCTGGCAACTTTTCAGTTCGCAGGCCAGCACTCAATCCACTGAGCCACACGAGCCAGGGTTTGACTGCTTTTTAAAAAAATCTGTGTTATTGATTATGCTATTACAGTTGTCCCATTTTTTCCTCCCCTTTATTCCCATTTGCCCTGTGCCCCCCCTCCCACTCTTATTTCCCTCCCTTAGTTCATGTCCATGGGTCATACATGTAAAGTTTTTGGCTTCTCCATTTCCCATACTATTCTTAACCTCCCCCTGTCTATTTTTTACCTACCATTTATGCTACTTATTCCCTGTACTGTTTCCCTCATTCTTCCCCGCTCCCCACTGAGAACTCTCCATGTGATCTCTATTTCTGTGAATCTGTTCCTGTTCTAGTTGTTTGCTTAGTTCATTTTTGTTTTTGTTTTCTTAGGTTCAGTTGTTGATAGTTGTGAGTTAGTTGTCATCTTACTGTTCGTATTTTTCATCTCCTTTTTCTTAGATAAGTCCCTTTAACAGTTCATATAATGAGGAATTCGGCCCTTTGAGGGCAACCACGAGGCTGATGTGGCGCCCTGTGAAAATGAGTTTGACACCCCTGTGATAAGGGATGTAGTAAGGGCTTGGTGATGATGAACTCCTTTAACTTGACCTTATCTGGGAAGCACTTTATCTGCCCTCCCATTCTAAATGATAGCTTTGCTGGATAGAGTCATCTTGAATGTAGGTCCTTGCCTTTCATGACTTGGAATACTTCTTTCCAGCCCCTTCTTGCCTGTAAGGATTGTTTTGAGAAATCATCTGACAGTCTGATGGGAACTCCTTTTGTAGGTAACTGTCTCCTTATCTCTTGCTGCTTTTAAGATTCTCTGCTTCTCTTTAATCTTGGCCAATGTAATTATGATGTGCCTTGGTGTGTTCCTCCTTGGGTCCAATTTCTTTGGGACTCTCTGAGCTTCATGGACCTCCTGGAAGTCTCTTTCCTTTGCCAGATTGGGGAAGTTCTCCTTCATTATGTTTTCAATTTCTTGCTCTACCTCGTCTCCTTCTGGCACCAGTATGATTTGTATGTTGGAGTGTTTAAAGTTTTTCTGGAGGTTCCTAAGCCGGTCCTCATTTTTTCTTGAATTCTTGTTTCCTCATTCTATTTGGATTAATGTTTATTTGTCCTTCTGCTCCACATCGTTGGCTAGACTCCCAGTTTCCTTCCTGTCACTCTTGGTTCCCTTTATTTCACTTTGCATAGCCTTCACTTCTTTCTCTATTTTGTGATCATACTCAACCATTTCTGTGAGCATCCTGATTACCAGTGTTTTGAACTGTACATCTGATAATCTGATAGGTTGGGCTATATCTTCATTGCTTAGTTCTATTTTGGGAGCTTTGATCTGTTCTTTCATTTGGGCTAGTTTTTGTCTCAGGGAGCTTGTTATGTAGTAAGATGTGGAGCCTTAGGTATTTCTCAGGGCGGGGCAACCCACTTTGCTGTGTTGTGGCGCTATATGTGGGAGAGGGGGTCTGGGAGGGAACAATGCCACTTGTTCAGCTCTGTGCTGGCTTTCAGTCACTTCCCCTGCACCCACAAGCAAATTGGGCCCTTCTGGTGCTGATTCCCAGGTGGGTGGTTTTGTGTACATTCTAGCACCCAGTGGGTCTCTCCAATGAACACCTCAACCCCCACGGATTTTTTTCAGTCAGAGGTTTTGAGGCTTTTTTTTTTCCTTGCTGGAACCCTGGGTTGTATTGTCTGTTTGGCTGCCCAGTTGTTCCTCCCTCCCAGTTTATCTGCAGGCAAATGTGGAACCGCCCACTCAGTCAGCCACCGCCTTGTCTGGTTTGCCAGCTGCTGCCTTGTTCCAGTCCTCTCCACCCTGGCTGCCTGTCTCCACCCCTCCTACCAGTCTGGATGAATGTTTCTTCTTTAACTCCTTGGTTGTTGGGCTTTCATACAGTTAGATTTTCTGGCAGTTTTGGTTGTTTTTTGTTTTTAAATTTGCTGTTTTCCTTCTTTTTCCTTCTTTTTGGTTGTGTGAGGAGGCAAAGTGTATCTATCTACGCTTCCATGTTGGTCAGAAGTTGACTGCTTTTATTTTTAATATCTATACTAGAAAAGTGGGGGTTTTGTATCATTTTAGATTGTTATAATATTATTTATTTGTCTGTATACAGGATGGGGCAAATGTAGGTTTATAGTTGTTCATATGGAAAAGAATACAATAATTAGTTAATAATAATACAAAAATAAACTCCATGTTTTGGGTGATCACAACTGTAAACCTGCTGTTGTCCTACCCTGTATTTATCTATCAGATAGCTTTATACTTTATCTTTTTTGCTGCTCTTTATCTCTGTTATGTTTCAACTTGAGGAATGCCCTTTATCAGAACTTGGGAGGGCAGCTCTAGCATTGATGAATTTCCTCAACATTTGTTTATATGAAAGTCTTTATCAGTCCTTCATTTTTTAAAGGACGTTTTTGCTGGATAAAGCATTTTCATTGGTATTTTTTTTTCCTGAATTGCTTTGAATATATCATTCTGTTTCTTTATGTTCTGCAAAATTTCTGATGAGAAGTCCATTGTCAGTTTTATTGGGGCTCCCTTTTATGTGAGGAGTCACTTTTCTCTTCTCCATTAAAAATTTCTCTTTGTCCTTGACTTTTGACAATTTAATTATAATGTGCCTTGGTGGGGATTTCTTTGGACTCGTGTCTTTTAGTCTCTTTGAGCTCTTTGGATCTGGTTAACCATTTCTTTTTCCAGATTTGTGAAGTTTTCAGCCATTATAATCTTTATGTACCGTTCTCTCTCTCTTTCCAAGACACCCATAATATGAAGAGTGATTCATATTATGGTGTCCCTTAAGTCCCTTAGGCTTTCTTCACTCTTTTTCACTCTTTTTTCTTGGTACTCCTCTTGACTGGATACTTTCAAATGACCTTTCATCAAGTTGGCTGATTCTTTGTTCTGCGTGATCAGATCTTTTGTTGAACCCAGCTATTGAATTTTTCGGGTCAGTTCTTGTATTATTTAGCTCCAAAATTTTATTTTTTATTTTTTTTTGTGTCTTTCTTGATGTTTTGTTTGTGAACGATTTCCCCAAACTCATTGAGAATCTTTATGACAGTTATTTTTTAAAAAAATTTATGAGGTCGTTCATATACCTCCTTTTCTTTAGTGTCAGTTTCTGGAGATTCATTTTCCCCTTTGACTGGACCTTTTTTCCTCTTTTCATATTTCTTTTAGATTTGTTTTGGTATCTGAACATTCCAGGAAATAGGCATATCTCTTAGTCTTTACACACTCACTGGCTCTGACTGGGAAAGACCACACCATTCATTCTAGCTAGACATTTTGGGGGCCTGTGGACGTATCTTCTATGGACTTGTACTTATAGATTTGTAATTAGAGAGAGTTGTTGGTTTCCTTTTTTTCAGGGCCTCATAATCTCTCAGTTTCTCTTGTGACTGTCCGTTATACTGCTGGTTCTCTAAAACAGTAGCTAATCACTAAGGTATTTCTTGTTCTCAGCTACTCTAGACAGCTACAGTATTCTAGCTCTAATTAGTGCTCTGAGTTGGGCAAGACAGAAACCAGTCCGCTGGGCAGCCTCCTGAAAAACCAGAATGTTAGATGTATGCTTCACTTCTTATTTCCTCTCCCATGATATAAGCCTTGAATAGTGCACCTTCTCTTTAAAAAAAAAATTTTTTTTTAAATTTATTTTGAGAAAAGAGAAGGGAGGGAGAAAGAGAGGAAGACAAACATCAATGTACATCTCACACCTCCCCCACTGGGGACCTGGCCAACAATCCAGGCATGCTTGCTGACTGGGAATCGAACCAGTGACTCTTTGGTTCGCAGTCCAGCACTTAGTCCACTGAGCCACACCAACCGAAGTGATTTCTGTACCTTCTGAGTCCTCTGATCATGCTGAACATGCAAGCCATTCACTGCTTTTCATTGTTCTCAGTGTCCTCCAGGCATCTAATCTATGCCTGTTTGGTCAGTTGCAAGTGAATCAAGATAGAAACCAACCCCTTAGGCAGTACTCAGAAAGGCTGGGATGTTGTACTCATGTTCCACTCTTTTCTCTCACTATCAGGAGGGAAGCTATAAGTTATGTTTCTCCTCCCAGTTGTGGAAAGCCATGTTAACTGTAGCAACACACCAACTGCTTTCCTTTGTTCTTAGCTGCCCCCAGGCATCCAAACTTTCCTGGTTCCATCAGCACTAATTAGTGAGCTGAGATATAAATCAATACCTTGGGTATCTCCGTGCAGTTCTGGGATGTTGGATACATGTTTCACTCTCTTCACCTGGTGGAGAAGTCGCAGAATGGGATGATCTGTTTTGGTGCTGAGTTCTGCCAGTTTAGGGGAGGAGTGTCTATAAAAACAGTGAAATTGATCTTTTTACCCTTTTCAGTGTAATTGTTGACTTTGCCATTGTCTAGGGCCCTGCAATGTCTTAACTGGAGAGTGGAAATCTCATAAATGTATTTTGGTTCACATATCATTGTTAAGTTGGTGTTTCCTTGGGAGAAAAAGTGCTGGGATTTCATTTTCTGATATCTTGTGATGTCACTCCTTTAACTCTTTAAGCATGATATATATGCAGAAAAATGCAAATATCATATGTATTCAGCTTGATGAATTTTAACAAACTGACCAGCCTCATGTAAATTTGTGTCCATAATGTCATCATTTTTGCAAGACAATGTAGTTGCATATAAAACTCCAGGTTAGACATCTTTTTCTTCAGGGCTTTGAAAATCTTACTTTGTTGTGTTTTTGTATCCAATCTAACTGTCAAAAAGTCTGATGTCAGTCTGATTCTTTTCACTTTGTTATTTCCTCTTTCTGGCCTCTTGCAGAATATATTCTTTCACTTTGATTTTTCAAAGGGAATATATTTAGATGATCTTTTTGTTGTTGTTGTTGTTATTTCTCCTCTTGGCATTCTGTGTGTTGTTCCAGTATGGGATCTTTCATCTTTAATTTTGGTATATTAAATCTCTCATTATTGTCAGTGTTTTTCTACATTTTAATTTTTCTTGACATCATATTAAATGGTGTTAATACTTTCACTTTTGTGTTCCTTTATTAAACTTTTGTTACTTTTAAAATCTAATATTATTATCTCTTTTCAAAACCTTACCCCCCCATTTATATCCTTCCCATGCTGTTCATTCCTAGCCTTTTTATTCTGTCTCCTGATTGCTCCTGTTATTCCCTGCCCCAGATGCCTTAATATATTTAAAAGCTAGTATATGCCTTTATTTTTTATTGTTCTTTTATTTATTTTAATCCTTGCTGGATAATATATTCATTGATGTGTGAGAGAGAGAGAGAGAGAGAGAGAGAGAGAGAGAGATTGGTTGCCTCCTGTGCATGCCCTGACAAGGGATCAAACCCACTACCTTTTTGGTGTACGGGATGATGCTCTAATCAACTGAGCCACCAAGGGCAAGTATATGCCTTTATATTATTCCTAAAAATAACACTGAGCCCTGGCTTGTGTGGCTCAATGGATTGGGCACTGGCCTGTGGACCTGGGAGTCGCCAGGTCGGTTCCCAGTCGGGGCACATGCCTGGGTTCTGGGCTGGGTCTCTGGTGGGGGGTGCGTGAGAGGCAACCACACATTGATGTTTCCTTCCTACTATTTCTCCCTCTCCTCTCTAAAAATAAATAAATAAAATCTTAAAAAAAAATAATACCGAGGGCTGTTCCAATCCCATGGTAGTTGTAATGGGTGCAAAACAAAGTAAGCCAGGTGTTCAGGGGGGTGCCAAGCAAGTCAAAACAAAGCACACAACCACAAGTGTTTGAGAACGAGCCCCATATTTCTCACCTTGGTAGCAGCAAGCCATACCAGGAAGGAGAGATGTACTCCATCCCCATGGCTATCTCTGGAACTGGGGAATGGTGTATGGTAGGTGAGTATGCACAAATGTCCTAACACTCTACTGAAATTTAGCAACTTCTTTCCTCATATGTACTCCCTGGCTGTTATAAGTTGAATTAGATTCCATAGTTCTAAAAAGTTTTTCTGTCAGTTTTTGACAACTTAATCATTGCTTTAGTGGAGGTATACATTTCTTTCTTTTTTTAAAAGATTTTATTTATTTATTTTTAGAGAGGGAAGGGAGGGAGATAGAGAGAGAGAAACATCAATGTGCCATTGCTGGGGGTCATGGCCTGCAACCCAGGCATGTGCCCTGACTGAGAATTGGACCTGCGACACTTTGGTTCACAGCCTGTGCTCAATCCACTGAGCTACACCAGCCAGGGCGAGGTATACATTTCTTTTTTAATTTTTTTTACTTTTTTAAAAAATATATCTTATTGATTATGTTATTATAGTTGTCCTGTTTTCCCCTCCCCCTTATTCCCCTCCACCCGGCACCCCCCCCCCCCCACCTGCATTCCCCTACCTTAGTTCATGTCCATGGGTCATGCATGTAAGTTCTTTGGCTTCTCCATTTCCCATACTATTCTTAACCTCCCCCTGTCTATTTTTTACCTACCATTTATGCTTCTTATTCCCTGTACCTTTTCCCCCATTCTCTCTCCCCCTCCCCACTGATAATCCTCCATGTTATTTCCATTTCCGTATTTTGTTCCTGTTCTAGTTGTTTGCTTAGTTCATTTTTGTTTTTGTTTTCTTAGGTTCAGGTGTTGATAGTTGTGAGTTTGTTGTCATTTTAATGTTCATATTTTTATCATCACCTTTTTTTTAAATAAGTCCCTTTAACATTTCATATAATAAGGGCTTGGTGATGATGAACTCCTTTAACTTGACCTTATCTTCCTTATCTGAGAAGCACTTTATCTGCCCTCCCATTCTAAATGATAGCTTTGCTGGATAGAATAATCTTGGATGTGGGTCCTTGCCTTTCATGACTTCAAATACTTTCCAGCCCCTTCTTGCCTGCAAGGTTTCTTTTGAGAAATCAGCTGATAGTCTTATGGGGACTCCTTTGTAAGTAACTATCTCCTTTTCTCTTGCTGCTCTTAAGATTCTCGGCTTCTCTTTAATCTTGGGTAACTTAATTATGATGTGCCTTGGTGTGTTCCTCTTTGGGTCCAACTTCTTTGGGACTCTGAGCTTCCTGGACTTCCTGGAAGTCTCCTTCCTTTGCCAGATTGGGGAAGTTCACTTTTGTTATTTTTTCAAATGAGTTTTCAATTTCTTGCTCTACCTCTTCTCCTTCTGGCACCCCTATGATTTGTATGTTGGAATGTTTAAAGTTTTCCTGGAGGTTCCTAAGTCTCGTCTCATTTTTTTGAATTCTTGTTTCTTCGTTCTGTTCTGGTTGAATGTTTATTTCTCCTTCTGCTGTACATCATTGATTAGAGTCTCAGTTTACTTTCCGTCACTGTTGGTTCCTTGTATACGTTCCTTTATTTTACTTTGTATAGCCTTCACTTCTTCCTGTATTTTTTGACCATACTCAGCCATTTCTGTGAGTATCCTGATTACCAGTGTTTTGAACTGCGCATCTTACAGGTTGGTTATCTCTTCATCACTTAGTACTATTTTGAGAGCCTTGATCTGTTCTTTTATTTGGGCCATATTTTTTTTGTCTTGGCAAGCCTGTTACATAGTAAGGGTTAGAGCCTTAGGTGTTCATCAGGGTGGGGTGGCCATGTCACTGTGTTGTGGTGCTGTATGTAGGGGAAGAGTCTAAGAGGGAACAATGCCACCTGTTCAGCTCTCTGCTGGTTTTCAGTCACTTCCTCTGCTGCCCACAAGCAAATTGGGCCCTTCTGGTGCTGATTCCTGGGTGGGTGGGTTTGTGTACATTCTAGGACCCTGTGGGTTTTTGGAGTTACACATTTCTGAAGTTTGTTACTCTTTCACTTTTGTTGTCACTCTATTTTTTTAAAGATCTTATTTATTTATTTTTAGAGAGGGAAGGGAGGGAGATAGAGAGAGAGAGAGAGAAACATCAGTGTGCGGTTGCTGGGGGCCATGGCCTGCAACCCAGGCATGTACCCTGACTGGGAATTGAACCTGTGACACTTTGGTTCGCAGCCCATGCTCAATCCACTGAGCTACGCCAGCCAGGGCTTGTCACTCTATTTTTAACATCACAATTGCATTGATGATTATACCAAAAGTTAAACATCATGTGTACCATGTTAACAATAGGAAAATTAACCAGATGTTCAAAGTTATCACGCAGGAAGATCCCAGTAAGCTCACTAGCTCCAGTAATGTTACTGATCTTGTTAATATCAGCAATGTTATGAATGTACCTCTCCGTTCCACCACTTCCTTGCTTTGTGAACTTGAGCAGGGCAGTGTCTCTGAGCCTCAGTATTTAGTCTATAAAGTGGGAATAATAATAATAACAATAATACCTTCTGGGGTTGTAGCCAGAATGAAGTGAGATAATTTAACTTTATTTATTTATTTATGTATGTATGTATGTATGTCTGTATTTATTTATGTATTTATGTATTTATTTAATTTTAGAGGTGAAGGGAGGGAGAATGAGAGGGAGAGAAACATTGATGTGTGAGAGATACATCAGTTGGTTGCCTCTTAGCGCCCCCAACTGGAGACCTGGCCTGGAAATCCAGGCAAGTGCCCTGACTGGGAATTGAACCAATGACCCTTCGGTTAGCAGCTTGGCACTCAATCCACTGAGCCACACCAGCCAGGGCAGGAAGTGAGAATTTAGTGTTGAGCAGAAGGCCAGGCAAATATGAATGCTCAGTAAACGATTCTTACCAAAAATGATTATATCATAGCTCTTTCTAATCCATGTTGCCTTATGATGCAGAGAAATACCTTAGCAAAACAAAACTACAATGAATATATGAAAAGTAGATAAAATGCTAACTATCCTGGCCTTCAGTGAATTGCTGTTTTGTTCTAGGCTAAGCATCTCTAGGGATAAACTAAAATTGAAATTTATATTTTAGGTAGATGAGAGTAGAAAAGCGATCAAGATATATCTTACCATTACATTTATCTTACTGTGATATTAATGCCTGCATCGGTCAGTTTTAGATTACAAATTCTTAAAGCATCGAGGAGCATGTATTTATATGTTTTGTTGTGTATAGTGTGTAAGATGAAAACCTTTGAATCTAATTCAAGAAGATTGACATTTGTAATTTACAGCAAGATTTGTTTACTCTTGAAACATTTTAGAGTGACTCTAAGGCTCTTGCTTCTCTTAAAGGCATTTAGAAAAAAAATACAGCTTTTAAAATGCTTTTAAGAGAGCTGTCAGTTTTCTTCCTGGCATTATGTGAAAATAAGTGTTCTAGTCATTTTATGAGTTATGGTCATCTTGTGGAATTTTCAAACTGCCATTGGAAAGAAGATTGAAGCACTTTATCTGCCCTTCCATTCTAAATGATAGGTTTGCTGGATGGAGTAATCTAGGTTGTAGGTCCTTGCTTTTCATCACTTTGAACACTTCTTGCCAGCCCCTTCTTGCCTGTAAGATTTCTTTTGAGAAATCAGCCGATAGTCTTCTGAGTACTCCTTTGTAAGTAACTTTCTGCTTTTCTCTTGCTGCTTTTAAGATTCTGTCTTTATCTTTAACCTTTGGCATTTTCATTATGATGTGTCTTAGTGTGGTCCTCTTTGGGTTCAACTTGTTTGGGAGTCTCTGTGCTTCCCGGACTTGTATATGTATTTCCTTTGCCAAATTAAGGAAGTTTTCTTTCATTATTGTTCAGATAAGTTTTTAATTTCTTGCTCTTCCTCTTCCTTTGGTATCCCTGTATAAAGTGCTTCCCAGATAAGATAAAGCTAAAGGAGTTAGTTCATCATCACTAAGCAATTATTACATGAAATGTGAAAGGGACTTAATCAAGAAAAAGTAGATGAAATTATGAATGTTAAAAAGGCAACAGATTCACAGCTATGAACAAGTGAATCTAAAAAACAAAACAAAACAAAAACTAAGCAAACAACCAGAACAGGAACAGAATTATAGTTGTGGAGATTATTTGGAGAGGGGAGAGGGAGAAAGGGGAGAATGGGCAAAAAGGTGCAGGGATTAAGAAGCATAAATGGTTGGTACAAAATAGACAGGGGGCGTTAAGAATAGTATAGGAAGTGGAGAAGCCAAAGAACTTATGTGCACGACCTACGGACACGAACTAAGTGGGGGATTGCTGGAGGAAAGAGAGGCACTGGCCAGAGGGGGCAAAGGAGGAAAATTGGGGCAACTGTAATAACATAATCAATAAAATATACTTAAAAGATAAGATTGCTATTTTTAGATAATACTGGCAGATTTTCATGGCTAAAATACACAAATGACATGAGAGGCAGCAAAATTAAGACATTTTTATGTATGTTTGAGAGGGTGTAATATCTTTTGAAAGGTCTCTGTTTTCATTTGAAAAGTAATGCAATTATTTTGGGCAATAAGTGTGTTACCAGAAATGCAGTTGCATTCTATGTCATGTCTGTGTTCAATTCGTCCATGAGGAGATAATGGAATAGAGGTTAGCAACCTTCTCAGGTGTGAGTGCCTTTAACAGTAGCAAACTGACAATTAAAAAATAGGCATCTAGAAGAGAAAGAAAATCTACCAACACATAAAAACAGAATTTTTATTTCTTTAACCTGAGCAGTAATATTAAGGCCTTTTAAAAAATTGTAGTAGGCAAGATGCTTGTTTATTTTCAGGGCTAGTTGGAAGATTTGTAGATAGCTCTGTTTTATAAATTAATGCAACAACCATTGAAATCTGCCTTACTTACGTGCAAGATGCTGTGGTATGTGCCATGGGAGATATAAACTTTAAAGAGACTGCCCTGGCCTTGAGGAATTTACCATGTAGTAGGAGAGAGAAAACGTGTGTGCAAGTTATTATAGCATAGGATGGACTGTGAAGTATTAAAAAATACTTTGTTTCTAAATGTATATATGTGAGGCAAAATAATAAGAAAAACTCCATTGTATAAAATCAAATGTGTTGTAAACCAAAACTGTATACATATGGAAAGCAAATTAGATATCATTAATTAACTGTATAATATGCTTTCCTTGACAATGATGGAGTAACAGACTATCTAGTACTGTAGTAGCAAATGATAATAAGAAAGCTGATATATTGTACTAACTCACATTTTGAAAGCTCTGACATTCTGTAATGGCTAATGGACGGCTTGGTGTCATCTTCAACTAGGCTCTCCAGGTGTGGCCGCTGATAGAAAAGAGGACATGTTGGCATGGTCATGCAGGAGGAGGACTCCACACAGACCCGAAAGAAGGGGTAAGAGCCAGTAACAAGTAACTGGAAATTGTAATAGAAGATTGTGTTTGTATAGAAGGTGTATCCAAGATCATCCTATTCCAGAATATATTGATAGACTCGTGTATCGTAACTGCAGAGTTTCCAATACAAAACCATATGAATTGCCCATTGTTATATAGAAGAGATTTTCTCAGGCTAAAAACAAACAATAAAAATCATGATTGATGAAAAAGACAAAAAGTTATCAACTTAAAAATTTATTGCTTTATTAAATTTACATGGTTAATGTTATTTGTTATATAATTTAGCCTTATAAGTAAACATGTAAATTAGATTTAGCACTTATAAGTAATTTGTGTGCACACATGTGTATGTATGTGTGTATCTTAAGGTTAACATTTTCCCTTTTGTCTAGTTATTTTCCAAAGGTCCTAGAATGTTCCCAGCTTCATGGTAAATCTTCCATCTACCTGATCCATTTATTTAATTGCCCATATTCTTTATTATTATTATCATCAAACAGACAAATAAAACAGTAGGGCCACTGAAATCAAAATATTTACTTGTATTATACTTTTTTAAGTAAGTGAAAATGTCATTTGAATACTGTTACACAATTCTCCATGTGGTCCTTTTACTCTGAGCTTGCCTTTCTTTTTTCCCTCTGACTTGACCCAACCAGGATATATATAGTATCTCTAAATAGAAATGACATTTTTACACTCATTGGCAACTGACAAATTTTATGTAAAGGTGCCCTTTAACTTGTAGAGAGATAATATTAGTTATTTTATTTGTGGGAAGTGATTGGTAAGAAAACCTTTCCAGTGCTTTTCTTCCTGTCTGTTTGATCGCCAAAATAGCTCCTTTCACAGAACTCAAAACACTTCACTTTCATATTTCTATCCCATTTTTTATATACTAATCTTCATGGCTGTCCTTAGAAGCCGTAAAATATTATAAAGTATAATTTAAAAAATAATACAAATACTGAGGTTTGTTTATTCATGTATTTTTCTTGGCATATTTGCCAGCTTTCAGGATCGTCTATCACCAAGGCCTCCTAAAGGCAGTTGTAGATAATGCTCTAAACATACCAAAAATATGTTGACTGATAAAGACGAAGCAATCACTTCTCTTAGGCTCAAGCTTTATAAACTTGGAGATAGTTTCTTTATACTCTAGTAAAAGTAAACAAAGCAAAAATCATTGTAATACTTTATATTTAGTCTTTTCTTTATCTTTTTCCCCCCTGCCAACTTTGTGTTACTTTAGTTAAGAGGGATTATAGAATAATAGAGCTTGAAGACAAGAGGCAGTATGGAGTTCTTACTTAAGAGCCTGAACTCTGGAGCCAGACTGCCTAGATTTGAATCTTGGCTCCACCACTTCCTAGTGGAATGACCATGAGCAAGTTACTTAATTTCTGTGTGTATTAATTTCTCTATCTGTACAATGGGGGTGATGATTATACCAAATGTGATTTAAATGTGTTAAGTCCTCACACCATGTAAACCTCTTAAATAGTGCCTGGTACATAGTTAGTGTTCAATAAACAGCTGCCGTTACTTTAAGGTGATGTTGTAAATCCTATCCACTACCATTATCCATTCATTTGAAACAGGGGTCCCCACCCCCAGGGTCACAGACTGGCACCGTTCCGTGGCCAGTTAGGAACCAGGCCTTGAACCTGAGCTCTGCCTCCTGTCTTTTGACCACCCACCCCCATCCGTGGAAAAATTGTCTTTTTTTAAAAAGATTTTATTTGTTTTCAGAGAGGAGAAGGGAGGGAGAAAGAGAGAGAAACATCAATGTGTGGTTACCTCTCGCCCCCTACCAGACACCTGGCCCACAACCCAGGTGTGTGCCCTGACTGGGAATTGAACCAGCAACCCTTTGGTTCACAGGCCGATGTTCAATCTACTGAGCCACACCAGCCAGGGCTCCTTAAACTTTTTAATGTGTTTCTTTTGAAGAAGCATCTGTTAGTAAATTTACTTAATCCTGTGCTCAGAACTTGCCCTGGCCAGGGTGTCTCAGTTGGTTGGAGTGTCATCCTGTGGGCTGCAAGTTCTTGGGTTCAATTCCTGGTCCAAGCAAGTACCTGGGTTGCTGATTTGATCCCTGGTTGGGCCAGTACGGGAGGTAGCCAATCAATCTCTCTCTCTCACAGTGCTTGCTTGTGCTCGTTCTCTCTCTCTCTCTCTCTCTCTCTCTCTCTCTCTCTCCCTCCCTCTCTCTTTCTCTCTCCCTTCCCCCTTCCTCTCTCTTTAAAAAGCAATGAAAAATGTTCTTGATTGAGGGTAAAAAAAAGAATAATGCAGGGCTTAATATAAGGACCACTTCCCAGATTTTGCTTCATATGCTATTTTTTAATGTTAGAAACACATCCTCATTGACTGGATACAGTCAGAAGCTAGTAATTCTAAAAGATCAGTAGTCAGATTTGGTATAAATATTGACATAATCAGAAATGAAGCTTGGAGTATTAAACATTGGAGGATTGGGGAGGTAATGGAATAGAATCTTCATGCTTGTTAAAATGAATGGGTGTGCAGACCAGTGGGCACGATTGCCTGTATGACATGCAAAGGCTGCTTTCTACCTTTGATTGTGTCCATCATGAAACAGCCTTCACTTTCCTTTAAAAAAAAAAGGAGTGACTTTTTATACCTGCTACAACCTGGATGAATCTCAGATATGTTTTGCTGAGTGAAAGCAGCCAGAAGCAAGATGCTGCATGCTGTTCATTCTATTAATCTAGCTTTCTGGAAAAGGCAATGCTGTATGGATAGAGACATCAGTGGTGGCCAGGAGGTGAGAGGCCAGTTGGTGGCAAAAGGTAGCATAAGGGAGTAACATGATTGTTTTGCTGCCTGATTGACATGGGTATGTCAAAACCTCTAGAAACTGATGCTGAAAAGAGTAAATTATACTGCATGTGAACTGTGGTTAAAGAAATAATTGGATTTTAAACAGTGCACTAGCTAGCCAACTAGTACTTGCTAAGCACTGGAATGGATGGAGAGGGGGCAGAGAGAAGCTGATGGAGGACCGTGGACCGGTTGGAGTTTTAAAGGTTCTCTCTACTTTCAGTTTCCGTCACCTCGGATGTCTCCCTGCCTTGCCCATTGCTCAGGCCACCCGCAGAATGAACACCAGAGCTCCCCAAGCAGAAACACCAGAGCTGGGCTCAGCCTCACCTCCAAGTGCGGGATAAGCAAAACTCTAAAGCACCAGTGTGTGTAGTGGGCTGGAAACTACAAAACCCTCCAACCTCAGAGAACCCCAGCCAGGAGGTAACATCACTTCCTGGTCGGTTCCTGTGTTCTGAACTTGTCTCCAGCCACAATGTTTGCAAAAGTTGACACACTCAGAGCCCACACATGAGTGGGGATGGTGTGGGCTTTTCTTGCCAGGTCCTCTGGAGGCCCTGTACCTCTGCGAGACCAGTGCGTGAAAGGGAGCCCCATGGCGCCTTGCTGTGCTTTCTGTCCTGGTGGCATACTGCCCAGTCAAGCATGGACGCAGGTCCACCAACATGCACCACGTGGCCACCCATGGGAGAAGAGGCCTGGGCACCCACCCTGTGCCCTGCATGTTTAGAATCACCCAGGAGACACCTTTGTAAGAGTGGCCCAGTGATCTTTATGTGATTTCTCAAATTGACTTATGTTTGAGATAGAGAATTCACCAACTGGCCAATGTGAATATTAGTCAGTTTGGCAGTTTGTTTTTTCATTATAAATGATGAAATTAACAGTTGAGTACATATCCATCTCATGTAACATAAGCTGTTTTTTTCCCTAGGGACTTTTCACTGCTAGATAAGATCCTTATTGTGGTTGCAAGCTAACAGAGCTTGGAAAACAAACCTTGAGGTTTAGAGAAAGTGACAATGATTGCGAAGCTTTTCCTTGCAATTTTTGTTTACTCTCCCATCCATAGATTCACTGTACCCAATTAGGTGGGGAAAATTTTCCACGGATCCTTTGGATTTTTCCCTTTACTCAACCTACATCTATTTTGACCTAGCTTTCATCAAGTCACTCTTATCCCTAACAGTATTGAAGTGGTTTTTAAAATTATTCCCTTAATAACTGCAGTTAGTTATCTTTAGCTTGGATTGAAAACAGTTTTCTTCTCTGGAAAGTTTGCTTATGCCTGAAATTGTGAACACTTCCAAATTCCCTGCTAAATTAATTCTTGAGGGAGTGCTTGCTTTAGCAGCACATATACTAAAATTCTTTTTTTTTTAATTTTTAAAAATATTTTTGTTTTCTTTTTTTCTGCTTGTTTTATTGTTTATTCTATTACAGTGGTCCCAAGTTTTTCCCTTATGCCCCCTTGACCCAGCTCATCCCTCTCTCCCATGGTCAATCCCCACACCATGAGTCATTGTCCATGTTCATGAGTCATTCATACGTGTTCTTTGATCCCTTTCTCTTCCCTCCTCTATTCCTCCCTCCGCTCCTACAGCTGTCAGTCTGTTCCATGTTTCCATGTCTCTGGTTCTGTTTTTCTTGTTAGTTTATTTTGTTCATTAGATACAAACACTAAAATTCATTAGGGAGAACATATTCAGCCGATGGACCACATTGGTATAAAACAAATAGCATCTGTAAATTTTTGGTATATGTATTTTTTCCTTATCACAATTCCCCCCCCCCCCAGGTCGTTTCTTTCTAAACCAATCCCTTGTTTTTGTGAGTTAGAATTTTTCATGCTATTAGAATTTAGAAATATCTCTAAAACTAGGATTGGTAGTTAAATTCTTCATCAGCAAAAGAAAAGGCGATTCTTCCATTTTTAATAGAAGATCACTTTTTGTTTACTTTTTCATTTCTCTGTCAAAGCCCAGTGTTCTCGCATCCCTTGAAAGGAGTGGGCTCCTGGTAGAAAAAAGTTACTCTTCAGTGCTTGACAGCCTTTTCTCTTTTTAAAAAAAATTGTACTTTTCAGTACAATTTACATTCAGAATGATTTTGTATTAGTTTTCAGGTATGTAGCACAGTTGTTAGACAGTCATATACTTTACAAAGTATTCCTCCCGATATTTCAATATTGTAATATTTTATATCCTGGTGACTGTCACTATCCTGGTGACTGTCCTAGTCACTGTTTTGTGACTACCAGTCTGGACTTCTTAATCTCTCCACCTGTTTCACCTGTTTTACCCAGTTTCCCAACTATCAGTCTGTTCTCTGTATCAATCAGGCTGTTTTTTTATTTTGTTTATTTGTTTATTTTGTCATTTAGATTCCACATATAAATGAAATCATATGATATTTCTCTTTCTCTGATTAACTTATTTCATGTAGCATAATATCATCTAGGTATATTTATGCTGGTGCAAATGGTAAGATTTCATTCTTGTTTTGGCAGAGAAATATTCCATTGTATATATGTACCACCAGTTTTTAAACCACTTGTCTGCTGATGGTCTGTTGCATTGCTTCCATTATCTTGGCTATTATAAGTAATGCTGCTATGAACATAGGGGTGCATATATTCTTTTGAATTACTGTTTTGAGTTTCTTTGGATATATACCCAGAGTTGAAATTGTTGTATCATAAGATAGTTCCATTTTTAATTTTTTGAGGAGACTCCATACTGTTTTCCGTAATGGCTACAGAAATCTCACCAAAAGTGCATGAGAATTCCCTTTTCTCCGTGTCCTTGTCAGCACTTGTTGTTTGTTGATTTATTGATGGTGGCCATTCTGACAAATGTGAGGTGCTATCTCATCGTGGTTTTAATTTGAATTTTTTTGATGATACTGCCATTGAGCATTTTTTGTTATATCTATTGGCCATCTGTATGTCCTCTTTGGAGAAGTGTGTATTCAGGTCCTCTGCCTATTTTTTAATTAGGCTGCTTTATTTTTTTTTGTGTTGGATTGTATGAGTTTTTTAAAAACAAATACTGGCTATTAATTCCTTATCTGATATATCATTGGCAGATATCTTGCTACATTCAGTAGGTTGTCTTTTTGTTTTGTTGATGGTTTCAATTAGCTTTGCAAAAACCTTTTAATTTGATATAGTCCCATTTGTTTATTTTTTCTTTTGTTTATCTTGCTCAAGGAGGTACATTACAGAAAATATTGCTAAAAGAAGTGTCAGAGATTTCACTGCCTATGTTTTATCCTAGGAGTTTTATGGTTTTGAGTCTTACATTTCAGTCTTCAATTCATTTTGAGTTTATTCTTGGGTGTAAGAAGGTGGTCTACTTCATTTCTTTCATGTTATCGGTCCAGTTTTCTCAACACTATTTATTGAATAGGCTGTCTTTACCACATTGTATGTTCTTGCCTCCTTTGTCAAATATTAATGACCGTGTAGGCATATACTTATTTCTGGGCTTTCTCTTCTGTTCCATTGATCTGTGTGTCTATTTTATGACAGTACCATGTTGTTTTGATTACTCTCACCTTGTAGTATAGATTGACATCAGGTAGCATGATACCTCCAGCTTTCTTCTTATTTCTCAAGATTGCTGTGGCAGTTTAGGGTCTTTTGTGGTTTCATATTAATTTTGGGATAATTGGTTCTAGTTTTGTGAAATATGCCATTTGTATTTTGATAGAATTGCATTGAATCTGTAGATTGCTTTGGGTAATATGGGCATGATAATGATGTTAATTCTTCCTGTCCATGAACATGGTATATTCTTCCACTTGTATCTTTTTCAGTTTCGTTCTTCAGTGTCTTATAATATTCTCAGTACAGGCCTTTACATCTGTGGTTAAATTCATTCCAAGCTATTTTATTATTTTTAGATGCAATTCTAAATCCAATTGCTTGTTTAGTTTCCCTTTCTGATACTTCCTTATTGGTCTATAAAAATACCCCCGAGCTACATTCCTTGCACAAAATGTTCGGTGAAGCCACAGAAACCGTCCCTGTTACAGAGCAGGTGTTGCCACCACCCCAGGCTGAGACAGGGTCTAGATCAGAGTCTGACAGTGATGAATCAGTATCGGAGCTCCAGGAACAAGATTCCACACAGGTAGCCACACAACAAGCCCAGGGGGCGGCCGTAGCCGAAATCAATGAAGAATCAGTCAGTAAAGCAAAATAGATCCAGAGTGAAAAGAAGGCATGGAGGCTGTATTCACACTGGGTCTTCACCAGGTTACAGGGGTGAGTAGGGTCACTATCTGGAAATCTAAGATATACTTTTTGTCATCACAAAACCGATGTCTACAAGAGCCTAGTTTCAGATACCTATATAATTTTTGGAAAAGCCAAGATTGAGGATTTATCTCAGCAAGCACAGATGGCAGCTGCTGAGAAATTCAAAGTCCCTGGTGTAGCTGTCTCAAACATTCAAGAAGACACACAGGCTCCAACTGTACAGGAGAAGAGTGAAGAAGATGAGGTTGATGAAACAGGTGTGGAAGTTACGAACATAGAGATTGGTCATGTCATGAGGAAATGTGTCACGAGCAAAGGCAGTCTGAGCCCTGAAGAATGACAGTAATGATATTGTAAATGCTATTATGGAAATAACAATGTAACCATCTAAAAATAAGGACTACTTTTTTGTTATTTCAAAAGAGTTACTGCAGCTTGGTTTGAAATTTGTACTTTTCTGCCAGTAATAAAGTTACAACTTCTTGTAGGGGAAAAATGCCACCGATTTCTGAATGTTAATTTTGTATCCTGCTACTCTACTGAAGTCCTTTATCAGTTCTAGTAGCTTTTTAGTAGAATCTTGAGGGTTCTGTATATACAGTATCATGTCATCTGCAAATAAAGACAGTTTAACTTTTTCCCCCCTATTTGGATACCTTATTTTTCTTCATCTTTTCTGATTGCTGTGGCTAGGGCTTCCAGTACTGTGTTGAATAAAAGTGGTGCAAGTGGACATCCCTGTCTTGTTATTTTGTTAGATGCTTTTTCTGCATCTACTGATATGATCTTATGATTTTTACTCTTCATTTTTCTTACGTGGCATATCATGTTAATTGTTTGTGGCTATTGTATCAACCTTGCATCTCAGGAGTAAACCATACTGGATCATGGTATATGATCTTGTCAGTGTACTGCTGAATTTGGTTTGCTAGTATTTTCTTGAGAATTTTTATATCTATGTTTATTGGGGATATTGGCCTATCTTTTCCTTTCTTTGTAGTGTCTTTGTCTGGTTTTGGAATTAGGTTAAAGCTGGCCTCCTAAAATGAGCTTGGGAGTCTTCTCTTAAAGTTTTTGGAATAGTTTGAGGTTAGGTGTTAATTCTTCTTTGAATGTTTGGCAAAATTCACCTGTGTGGAGCTATCTAGTCCAGGACTTTTGTTTTTGGGGAGTATTTTGATTACTGCTCTGATTTTGATGATCTCAGTGTGATCCATTTTATTGTTTATTATTTAGGCTCTGTGTGTTCTTCAGTTTTTTCTTGTAATTGATTTCTAGTTTCATACCCTTGTAGTTGGAGAAGATGCTTGATGTGATTTCAGTCTTCTTAAATTTAATGAGACATGTTTTATGTCTTAACATGTGGTCTTTGCTAGAGTATGTTCTATGTGCACTTGAAAAGAATGTATATTCTTCTGCTTTGGGGTGACATTCTTTGAAAATATAAAATCTGTCTGATCTATTGTGTCATTCAAGGCCACCGTTTCCTTGTCAATTTTCTGTCTGGAAGATCTATCCATTGTTGCAGCGAAGTGTTAAATCCCCTACTGTGACTGTATTACTGTCCACCTCACCCTTTATTTCCATCAATATTTTCTTTATGCATTTATGTGCTACTATGTTGGGCACGTAATTCACAAGGGTTATATTCCTTTGTTGGATTCCCTTTATCATTATGCAATGTCCCTCTTTGTCTTTTGTTCTGGCCTTTGTTTGAATGTCAGCTTTCTCTGATATAAGTATTGCTTCCTTAGCTTTTTTTGTTACAATTTGCAAGAAATATCTCATTCCTTTACTTTCAGACAGTCTATGTTTTTATTCTGAGCTGGGTCTCTTGAAGACAGCATATATATAGGTCTTTTTTTCTTATCTGTTCAGCTACCCTATGTGTTTTGATGGGAGCATTTAACTTACTTACATTTTAAGTGATTATTTTTTTTAAAGATTTATTTATTTATTTATTTATTTATTTATTTATTTATTTATTTATTTATTTATTAGAGAGGGAAGGGAGGGAGATAGAGAGAGAAACATCAATGTGCGGTTGCTGGGGGTCATGGCCTGCAACCCAGGCATGGACCCTGACTGGGAATTGAACCTGCGACACTTTGGTTCACAGCCCGCGCTCAATCCACTGAGCTATGCCAGCCAGGGTTAAGTGATTATTGATAGGTACATATTTAATAGCCATTTTATTCTTTATAATTGTGTTCCTTTGATATTTCTTATAACATTAGTTTGGTAGTAATGAACTTCTTTAGCTTTTTATTGTCGGGGAAACTCCTTATTTGTCCTTCTAGTTTAAATGGTACCTTTGCCAGGTAGAGTAGTCTTGACAGTAGGTACCTGCATTTCGTCACTTTGAGTATTTCGTGCCATTTACTTCTGTTGAAATAGCAGCTGACAGTCTTATGGGAAACCCCTTGTAGGTAACTGTATTTCTCTTGTGACTTTAAAGATTTCTCTTTTTGTCTTTAACCTTTGGCATTTTAATTATGATGTGTCTTGGTGTGGGCCTCTTTGGGTTCATCTTGTTTGGGACTCTCCATGCTTCCTGTACTTGTGTGTCATTTTCCTGCACTAGATTAGGGAAATTTTCAGCCATTATTTCTACAAATAGCTTCTCAACCCTTTGCTCTCTTTTCTCCTTCTGGTACCCTTGTGATGTTAATGGTATTCCAGAGGTCATTTAAACTTCTTATGTTTTTAAATTGCTTTTTTTTCTTTTTGCTGTTCTGATGGTGTTTTCTGCTACTTTGTTTTCCAAATTGCTGCTTCAATCTTCTGCTCCATCTAGGCTGTTGTAGATTTCTTCTAGTATTTTCTTGTTTTAAAATTTTCATTTGAGAACTCGTTTATTGATTTTAGAGAGAGGGGAAGGGCTAGGGCAGAGAGAGAGAAACATTATATGAGAGGTAAACATCAATCTGTTGCCTCCCATATGCTCCCAAATGGTGGATTGAACCCACGGCCTAGGTATGTGTCCTGACTGGGTATCGAACCGTACCCTTTTGGTGCATGGGACAACGTTGCAACCAAATGAGCCACCCAGCCATTGCTTCTTCTAGTACTTCTACATTTCAAATATTCTGTTCTTCATTTCAGACTTATTCTGTTTTATGGTTCTTGTGTTCTCATTATTTTTCCTCAAGACTTCATTCATTTTTATTTTTAGAGAGAGGGGAAAGGAGAGAGAGAGGGAGAGAAACATCAGTGTGTGGTAACCTTTCGCGTGCCTTCACCATAGTTCACCTTGTTTCCAGTTAGGTCTATCCCCTCTTTGACAGTTCTCTGTTGTTTCCAAACCTTTTCTTCCCAACTAATTTCTAGGGAAGAAATACAATACAGTTTGGCTACTCAAAATTGTTACAGAGCCTATTTGAATTCCTTTTATTGTTACTCTTGTGTATTCTTTCTGAATCTAATTTTCCTTTTTTAGGGATAGCTAATTCCACTATAGGGGTGGGCAAATGTGGGTTTACAGTTCTTATGGCAAACAATTATTAATAAATAATATAAGAATAAACTCTGTTTTATGTACTCACAACTGTGAGTACATAATTTTCTAAACCTTTTTAGAAATGTTTATTCCATATACTAGCACAGTACTAGCTTTATATTGTCTTGGAGCTTAAAATGTCAGTTCCGTGTTTTAAATTTGAGTCTATTAGCTACAGCAAAAAGGCCATATTGTATATATTGTTAGCAGGAAAGGAATGTAGATTCACTTTTACTTTTACAAGCCTTTTAATGATATTGCTGTAGTGTTCCATTTTAAAGAGCTTTTGTTATCATAATGTACTTATCACAGTTACGTTTTTAAAATAACTTTCAAATTGTATGTACTATAGAAATGATGAGCAGAAAGGTTAAAGAATTCCATGTTTTCCTTTTATTTGTAAGGAAGGCTTAAAGAAAAAAGTATTATGATATTAACTGTGGGTTACTCAAGGGATTTTGACTCTTGAGAAAGACTTTCCTTTTCTTAAATTATTGATTTTTCCTATATTTTAATATAATTACTGTTTACACAATGAATTTTCAAATAACCCAATTTCTTTTCATCCTGCTTGACATTCCCTCCATTTCCCACCCTGTCTTTAAGAATTTGCTCTTAAAGGGGTATTGTGCTATTTGTGTTGCTTAGTCCGAAATAAAAAGATTACTTGATGTGGAGGTTATGTCTAATTCAGTCTCAAGCTTATTTCTGGTCTCTCTCAGCTTTAGATAACTCTTTTTACCATTGGGTGTACAGTATGAATTAACTGTGATGATTTTGAAATATGGTAGATTGTCTTTCAGGATATGAACTGAGGCCTTCAGTTTTATTTTACTCTTGCACAGCAGGAATAGTTGGTTTAAAATTCTTTAAAAATGTGCCTCAGCCTCTGAAATGCCTCTTTGATTTGGCCTTTACTCTTAAAAAAGACATTAGTTTTCAAACTTTATAATTTATCTAGCCTATAACTGAAGGCTCTACTTTAGAGCTTAATGGAATCCTAATGCATGATTACACAAGTTCAGAACCCATTTTGTTACATAAAGTAGTGACATTTTGTGCCCTATTAAGCCAACTAGAATAATTTTCTTGCTCTTAGCTATAATTTCTCTGTGCCCTCATTGAAAAAAATTTGGCATGTGTTGTAGAAAGTATTGACATGAAAGAGTTTTTCCAGTGATATGTGGAAACAGGGCCTTTTGCCATCATTGCATCAAGAAAAATAAAAAAAAAACAAAACTTGTGAATTGAGAAAGCTGTTGAAATGCCCCTGTTTATGTTATAATATATTAAACTATATTTGTTTAGTAATAGTTCAATTGGAAAAATAAATTTTAAAATTACAGTTTAATTCCCTTTTAAAAACACCTTACCAGTTAGGAGTGCATGTGTGAGTGTGTGTGTGTATATAAACATTAAGAACTGTACTTACAGTATTGCATATTTTTACCATCTTATGTATTTAGAGCAGTTTAGGATGCTAGTCCCGTTTTCAGTATAATATGAACACTTTTATTTCTCTTATATTTTACTCAATAAACTGACTAAAAGATGTTGGAAAAACAATTTGCTGAGCCTTAGGGGATATAACCATAATAGAAAACTACCCTGTGTTGTCCTGGGTTTCTTATATTTTGACAGTTTTCCTCCATTTCTTGTGCAAATCTACTTGAAATTATATAACTTCCCCCCTCAAAATATTTTTTGTTAAATGTGAACTACAGAG
The DNA here is from genome assembly GCF_019186645.2 of Phyllostomus hastatus. NCBI lineage: Eukaryota > Metazoa > Chordata > Mammalia > Chiroptera > Phyllostomidae > Phyllostomus > Phyllostomus hastatus. The sequence goes on along the minus strand of NW_025333841.1, from coordinate 1,950,736 downwards.
AATGCAAGCAAGTAAAAAGAATGTAAAAAATCATCAGTGATTCCTCTTACTCTCAGCTACTGATGTTAACACTTCGAGGGGTATTGCTTTCCATGTACCTTTGTATGTATGTGTAAACTCTTACACACATCACATTTTTTCCATAAAAATAACTTTTTAACTCTTCTTTTTTTACTTAATATGTGTCTGTGTCACTACATGTTTTTGAGTGGCTATATTTTGTTGTATGCATTCACTGTAATTTCTTTATAAAGTTCTGCATCATTGACTAGGCTGTTTCCATTTTTTTCCTGTTAATACAAGATGGGAATGAGTATCCTTATAGCTAAATGTCTTATTCCTTTATTCAGTAAAGATAATATTTGCTGAGTGCCTAACATGTCAGCCACTGTATTTGGTATTGGGTTACAACAGTGATCACAAAACACAAAGTTACTAAGTGCATGGAATTTAAATTCTAGCAGGAGAGCAGATATTAATCAAATAACCACATTGCTATATAAGTAGTTAATAACGGAAAGGAATACTCTGAAAGAAAGGAATACTCTTCTGTGAGAAAATACAGCCGAGGATCCTGACTACAGTTAGGGAAGATCTCATTGTGAAAGTGCTGCTTGATTTGGCAATTAACTAGTTGTAAGAGGTTGTGGGTGGTGTGGGTTGGCATCGTAGAGAGAAAGATTATTACTGATCTAATGAATGGTATTGTGCAAAGGCCCTGTGGCAGAAGGGTTAGGGGATATTTGAGAAACTTAAAAAAAAAGCCAGTGTGGTGTGAACACAGAAAGTAGTGACATAAGATACAGCTAGAAACTACTTTAATCCCTTACTGTGCAAGGGCCTGGTAGAGGAGTGTCTCATAAACCATGTTATGGACTTTATTCTAAGAGGGATAGGGTGCCTTCAAAGGGTTTTAATCTGGTAGTAATATCTGATTGCAGGATGAACTAATTGTATAGGGAACAGCATGGATACAGGAAGATCAGATAGGAGGTTGATGCAGTGATTTAGGTAAGAAATGATAGCTTGGACCACCAAACTGGGAACCAGGGAGATGGCTGGGACTGACCCCAAGACCGTGCAGGATCTCACCTTGGTGGTGCAGACACCCCTGCAACAAATGCAAGACAGATTTCGGACCATGTCCAACCAGATCATTGGAAGAAGTGATGATATGAGTAGTCACATTGATGACCTGGAGAAAAACATTGCAGACCACACGACCCAGGCTGGGGTGGAAGAACTGGAAGGGGAAAACAAGGTACCTGCTTCACAGAAGAGCCGAAGGCTGCTAATTTACACTGAAATCTGGAACATCATTTTTACAAAGTCAGGAGAAGACCAAATGGCTCTTTGCAACTAATTACTATATGTAGACAGGTCTGATACTGTAAAGTGTGCATTCTTCTTATCACATACTATAGTTAGTTGATAGAGTGATTCCCCCGCCCTCTGTTTCTCGAACTTGATAACTTCACATCTTGGATCTTGGTCAGTTGTGCTATTAAATATTAAACACTAAAACTTTGGTGGTTCCTACATAAAATTGTCAAATTAAAAAAAGGAAAGAAATGATAGCTTGGACGAGATTGGTAGAGGAACTAGAAAGAAGTAGACATATTTAAGAGATTTTTGTGAAATAAAATTGATTCAACTTGGGACATTTCTGAAGTATTTTTTTTAAAGCATAAGTTTCCAAAAATGGAATTCTCAAAACAAAGGATAAAATTATTTTAATAACTTATGGTAGGTATCAAATTGCTTTCCAGAAAGATTGTTTTAGTGCATTCTCCCATTGGCAGTGTATTAGAATGTTCATTTCCATACATCTTCACCAACAACAAGCATTAACATTTTTGTTTTTTTTTCTTTTTAACACCTTTTCCAGAAATTGAGCAATTACTTCAATTTTTAAAATAGGATTTATTTTACCAATTATAATAATACAGTGGTTTTGGAATATAGTAGTCCCCTCTTATCTACAGTTTTTCTTTCCATGGTTTCAGTTACCCATGGTCAACTACAATCTGAAAATATTGAGTGGAAAATTCCAGAAATAAGTAATTCATGAGTTTTAAATTGTGCACCATTCTGAGTAGCATGGTGAAGTCTTGCACCCTCCTACCCACAATGTGAATCATCCCTTTGTCCAGCATATTCATGCTTTATATGCTACCTGCCTTTTAGTCATTTAGTTTGTCTTGGTTATCACATTAACTGTGGTATCACAGTGCTTCTATTCAAGTAACCCCTATTTTACTTAACAATGGCCTGGAAGTCATTCACATAACTTTTAGTATAGTATATTGTTACAACTGTTATATTTTATTATTATTAATCCCTTACTGTGCATTATTAATACATTGAACTTTATCAGAGGTATGTGTATATAAGAAATAACATAGTATATTTAAGGTTTGATACTATCCATGGTTTCACACATTTCCTGGGGGTCTTGGAACATATTTCCTGTGAATAAGGGGAGATTACTATATGCATGTGTTGATCTTTTTTTGGAAAAAAAAAGACTTTATTTATTTATTTATTTATAGAGAGAGGGGAAGGGACAGGGAAAGAGAGGGGGACAAACATTGATATGCAGAGAAACATCGATTGGTTGCCTCTTGCATGCCCCTAACTGGGGACCTGGCCTGCAACCCAGGCATGTGCCCTGACTGGGGCTTCACAAAGATGGAAATGTGCAAATGTGTGTATTTTATGTAATGTTTTAATACTTTAATAGGTAAGAAATAAATATATAGTACATATCCCCTCACCCCAACTTAATAACATCTTGGCGATATGAGGATAGCTATAACTCAAGGCACGAAATTAGAAATGAATAACTCTTTCAAAGCAATTGAAAATTTCTCATTCTCCAAAATAATTTGAGTTTGAAAGATACTGACCTTAGACTCAGAATACAAGTTATGTTTGTAATGTTTTCATATTTTTGTGACATAGGTACATAATTCTACATTATTGAAATATAGTTGTATTTGAAATAACATGTTACTCACTGCTTTGTTTTCTCTCAACAGTTAAAAGATGTTGATACTCGGAAAATCATAAAAGCAATGCTTTCTTATGTGTGGCCCAAAGACAGGCCAGATCTACGAGCTAGGGTTGCCATTTCCCTGGGATTTTTGGGTTGCGCAAAGGTAAGAATAAGAGAAATTATGTGTTGTTTGTTGCTATAGGAAATGCTGTGATATTTTCTGGTAATGAAACTTGGGCTGATGTAAGCCACTTTGGGTGAACATTGTCAACTTTTAGGACCCTTATTTACATAACTCTTTTATGCAGTCAGCAGAAATTATATGGTAATGCGGTAATGCCTGATTTATCTGTGACTCAGACTTAAAACAGCTTCAACTTAATGGAACTCATTGCTGGAACCAGTGAAAGATACAATATCCCTTAGTAGCAAGAAACTCCTCGCAGCCCTGTTGGCTTTTATTTAATACAAACTTATGGTAAGCCTTGTTCTCAGTTCCCAGTAAGTTGAAAAGGAGGAAGACATTTTAGGCACATTGATCAAGTCATAGGTGGTAAATACCAATGTGACGATAAGGGAAAAAAGAGGAAAAGCTTGGGCAATTTGATACCATTCAGTATAGGCGTTCTCTGCATCTTAGCGGCCTCCTCGGTTTGTTACTGTACTGTAACACATTTTAGTAAGGCAAACCTGCAAACTTATAACAACAACTGAGCTCTCAGTAAAAATCCCTCATTTTCAATTTATTCACATTTTGAAATCAGTGATGTATGAATCACTAGATACAGTAGAGTAATGGTGCATATATTGGCTCTGGAGTCAGACCTGCTGGGGTTTGCCTTGTAACCTTGGGCAAATGGCTTAGTCTCTATGTCTGTTTCTTAATTTGTAAAATAAGGTCGTTACAAGAATATTAAAAAAAAAAGGTTTTAAAGATTTTATTTATTTATTTTTAGAGAGAGGGGAAGGGAAGGAGAAAGAGGAGAGAAACATCCATGTGTGGTTGCCTCTCATCTGCCCCCACACTGGGGGCCTGGCCTGCAACCCAGGCATGTGCCCTGACTGGGAATTGAACCAGCAACCCTTTGGTTTGCAGGCCCATGCTCAGTTCACTGAGCTATACCAGCCAGGGCTCGTTATAAGAATTTTAAAAAATTAATGTACAAAGGGCTTAGAACAGTGCCTGGCACATAGTGAAACATAACGTACATGTGAAAATAAAAGTAAATTCTAATTTCCATCAGAAATATGGTAAAAGTCTGCTCAAAAGTCTAAATGAGGTTTGTTTATAATTTGGTTATCACTTTGATATGTGTGTTAATATATTGTTTTAGAACAGGTCTAATCACTTCTCTTATGTATCATGTATGTTCCCATTTATTTACTTATTCTTTCCCTACCTCAAAAATATTTTTTGAGAACTTGTCATACAAAGTACTGTTCTTGGCCCTGCTGGGTATTCAAATATAAATAAAGCACATTTATTCTCCCAAATCATACAGGATAAGACAAGTTTTCTTTTATTGCCGTAATACAAAGAGGGTCATAAATGATTTAAAAGAAGTGTTGGGGTGTTTCAAAGGAAACAGCCATTATGACGGGAAGTCAGGACAGGCTTCAGAGAGGAGGTGATGTTTGAGATAGGCCTGGATTGATGAATAGGATTGTTACAGGTACAGGAATAAGGAAGAGGAAGATGAGCGGGAGCACAGAGTCTGTGTGGAGAAGTGAGTAGTGCAGCTTTGTTCCAGGGAGGGGGTAATGTTTCAGAAGCATTCGAAATAATCTCAGAAAGAGAAATAGAGCTCCTAATGTGAAATGCCTTAGTCGTACAGCAAAAAATTTTTTAACTATGTGGGAAGTAGGAAACTGTATTTTTGAGTAGAAGAATAATCAAGTTAGAACTTCAGTTTAGGATATTAATCTGACCCTGGTGGATTATGGTGGTGAGAGACCTAAAGTAGGGATACCCTTCATTTCAATTCATGAGTTCATTCAGCAAATATTTGCCGAGCAGTTATGATACTAATTTAATAGTCTAGATGAGAAGTAATAGTTTGTACTAAAGTCGTGGTATAAATGGTAATATGGAGGGAAAAGATACCAGAGGTATTGTGTGAGGTAAGGAAGACAGAGTCAATAAGACTTAGCAATAGATCAAAAGAGGAATAGGATTCAAAGATGTTGCCAAGGATTACAGAATGATAATGCCTTCATAACAGAAATAGGTAGTATGTTGGGACATCTTCTTTGGGAAGATGAAAATTTTGGTTTTGGGTGTGCTTAGTATGAGGTGCTAGTGGTAGAGATAGTCAGCTGGTCATAACAAAATGCAAGACAAGCTGAGGAAGGAGCCCAAGGCTTAGCGAGATTAAAGAGATAATCATTGAAACAATGCAAATCAATGACTTCACTAAGGAACAAAACAGAAATAGAAATAGAAGATGACTGAAGGTGGGACCTCTGATAAATGCGTTCCTGTGGGAAAGTAAAGTAATAGTAGTGGAAACATGGAAAGAATGACTGGAGAGTTAAGAGTAAGACCACGTAATTCAGTCAGACTCTGTTCATTTTTCTAGTCTCCTTTCTCATCTATGGACTCTGTTGAGAGCTGGCTCAGTGAACCAGACCCTTCTCTGGGAGAGGACTTAAATCAGGATGCTGAGCAACAGACCAAAAATCCATGCTTTATTCTATTTGTTTAAGCTGAAGAGAGAGAATAATATTACAAATCTAATGTTGAAATTTTAAAAAGTAGTATTCATTTTTAGCACAGTTATTGGTTGCTGAATCATCTTCTACCCAGAAATTACTTAAGTGGAAGGCTAGTTTTGAACTCTTGTGCAAGGTAGATTTAGGAAATTGGCCTTTATTCCTTTATTAGCTGAATGTGAGTCCCTTGCTGACAGCTTAACAGCAGCCTGTTTTCTGGACTTACTTTTGATTTGAAGAGAAGAGGTTAGAACATTAGCAGTTAATGCAGTCAAAGGGAGAAGTCTTAAATAATGGTATTTGTATAGACTTTATTTTTAGAGTGAATTCCAGTCTTCCAAAACACAGATTTTTTTATTTTTGGGGAGGATCAGGAAAAGGAAGAAGTTGCCAGATGTTATTATATATGCTTGCTCTTTCTTTCAGAAACTATGGAAAAGCGGTTTTCTTTCTTTTTTTTTTTTCTAGACAGGAACTAGACCATAGAATAACTTTAGGAATGTAGCACCTGGTAGCATTTAATCATTTCTAATAGCATTTTTCCATCTTCTGTAGTGTCCTCACTTTAAAAGTGATACTCTCCCAAATCTTTAAAACCTCATCATTATTTATTCTTGAGTAGTATTGCACTTGTTATTTATCATTGATGTGCATATAATTATATGAATTAGATGGACTAATAGATGGACTCTATAATAGATGGACTAATACCCTTCTCCTTCCTTGGCTTCCTGTTTTTTCTTGAACTTTATTCCATGCTTTGGCATATGAGCACCTAGGCCAATGCATACTCCTTTATTCTCTGGTCTCCTCTCTCTTATCTCTAAGTGGATGCTGCCTTGCCTTGTGAACAGTGTGTGGTGATTTCATAATGAGCCCCGAGGCATCCATAAGAAAGGTGGAAGACAAAAAGCGAGAAGTAAAAGGGAGGAGGATTTCCTGCTTAACATATGGGGCTATAGCATACCATCTGCTTGCTTATTTGCCTTTTAATGCTCTTTTTAGTCTGAGGGTCTTAATTCTATCATCATCTCCAGCAAAGATTTTTAAGATAAACTGCTATGTAGAGAGTTCTGCCTGATGTATATTTTAAGGGTTCTGCTGCTGAGAGAGCCAGAGAGAACACTGCCTTCATTTCTTAAATTCCTACAAGTAATATGCATCGCCTTTTCTTACCATCCACACATTTGTTATAGGAGCATCACATCATCCTTAATCTGGGGATTTTGATATCTTCTAAGGATTTTAAAAATTTGATCTATGAGTATGTTACATACAACTGTGCCAAGATGTAAAGAAAATATAAAACATTTACTGAAGTTTGAGTTCATAAAATAAATATTTAATATTATAAAAAGTTTACTCATATTCTCCAACCACCACCATCTTGTGAAGCAGTTAGTTGCCAGAGAAATTGGGTGGGCTGGGATGGGAGTAAAGGACAGAAAACTGTACTTGAACAACAATTAAAATAAAATTTTAAAAGAAGGAAAGAAATTGGAGTACATTAAATTAACATATCAAGTACAAAAAGATATTCTGAATTAATAATCTGTTGGGAATGAAAATAAGTCATACGGTATTTAAAATTATAAAGTAATTTTAGACAAGAGTATGATTTGTGAAAATGCAGTCAATACCCTTTTTCTCCAAGAATGCATTATATAAAGTAAGGGGTAATATATGTGTCTTAGTCCATTTCGACTACTATAAGAAAATGCTATAAACTGGGTCATTTATCCACTGTTTTCTTTATTTCACTTTAACCTCATATGATGTAATGGGCAAAGAGGGTCTCTGAGGACTCTTTTATAAGAGTGTTAATCCCATCTTGTGAGGGCTGTACCTTTATGATTTAATTGCCACCTAGTGGCCTCACTTCCTAATACCATCACCCTGAGGGTTAGAATTCAACCTATGAATTGAGAGCGGGGTGTAGGGACAGGACACAAACATTCAGGCCATAGCAGTACGTATCGAGCAAACATTTTTTAATCGAGTGTTCAATATAAGGTACTCTGCTGTGCGGCTAGGAATACAAATGAATAAAATGTGGTCCTTGCCCTTCTTGAGTTGAAGTGTATTGAAGAAGAAAAATATAGAAATAATGATGAAATATATATAACATTAATAACACGCAAAGGAAGTCACAAGTGAAGCTGCATGGGAGTTTTACCAATTAGGAATTCAGGAAAGGCTTCAGGCAGGAGCTGCTTTTCAGTAACTGAACTTGACATTTGTAACTTCAAAAGATTCATGCACTTCTTGCTTAATTTTAGTTCTTTAAAACTTGATAGAAAATAGTTTTTTAACATGAAACAGTGCTACCTGAGTCCTTCAAGTTGAGAAGGATAATTTATATCCTGGAGTACTTTTTAAAATTAAAATAATATGTTTGAGGTTTACAGAAAAATGAAGCAGTAAGTACAGAAACTTCTTATATATCCTACCTTCTAAAAACAATCAGTATCTTTTGTTACTAACATCTTGCATTAGTACACTACATTTGTCACAACTGATACAACAATTACAAAAAAATACATTATTCTTATTAACTAAGCTTGTATTTTACATTAGGATTCATTTGTGTTGTAGTTTATATGGGTTCAGGGAAATACATAATATCACATGTTCACCATTAAAGTATTGTACAGAATAGTTTTCACCGTCCTAAAAATTCCATGTGTTCCACCTATTCATCTCTTTCTTCACTCTCCCATACCCTGACAACTAGTGATTATTTTACCATCTCTGAAGTTTTGCCTTTTTCAGACTGTCATATAATTAGAATCATATCACATGTCACCCATTCAGACTGGCTGTTTTAACTCAGCAATATGCATTTCAGAGTCATTCATGTCTTTTTGTGACTTGAGAGTTTATTTCCTTTTATTACTGAAAATATTCCATTGTATGGATGTACCACGGTGCGCTAAGCCATCCACCTGTTGTAAGATATTTTGGTTGCTTCCAGATACAGGCATTTGTAAATAAACTGCAATAAACATTATGTTCAGGATTTTGTATGACATAAATTTTTAACTCATTTGGGTTATGATTAAGGAGTGCGATTGTTAGATTATATGATAAGACTATGATTAGTGTTATGAGAAACTGCTGAAATGTTTTCCAAAGTGGCTGTACCATTCTGCATTCCCACCAGCAATAAATGAGAGTTTCTGTTATTCTACATCCTTGTCAGCATTTGGTGTTGTCAGTATTCTGGATTTTAGCCATTCTAATAGGTAAGTAGTATCATCTCATTTTTGTTCTAATTTGAAATTGCCTAATGTAACTTTTCTTTTTTGGTGGGGCATCTGTATATACTCCTTAGTCCCATATATCAGTATTCACCCTAAATTTATATGGATTGAAATCACCAATAAAAGACACAGAATGACAGGATGGATCACAAAACAAGATCCAGCTATATGTTTCCTTCAGAGACCTATCTGAGCTCCAAGACAAATATAGGCTCAAAGAGAAGATGTGGAAAATAATACTCTAAGCAAATGGCAACCAGAGGAAAGGGGTTGTAGCCATACTTATATCAGACTAAGTAGATTTCAAGATAAAAAGGTAACAAGAGAGAAAGATGGACATTTTATAATGGTGAGGTGACAATTCATCAAGAACACATAACACACACACAACCTGAGAGCACCAAAATGTATAAAGGAACTAGTAACAAACCTAAAGGGAGAAACTGACAAAAATATGATTACAGCAGGTGATCTTAATACCCTATTGACAGCAATGAATAGATCATCCAAACAGAAATTCACAAGGAAATATTGGCCTTAAATGACACATTAGATGACTACATGGACATAATCAATATTTATAGAACTTTCCACCCCAATATGGCAGAATATACACTCTTCTCAGGTACACAGGGGAAATTCTGAAGGAGATACACCATATGTTGGAACATAAAACTAGTCTTAACAAATTTTAAAAGATTGAAATCATGCCAGGCATTTTTATTGACCACAATGGTATGAAACTGGAAATTACATGAAGTAAGCTGGAAAAAACACAAGAATGTGGATATTAGACAACATGCTTCTAAACAACTATTGGATCAAAGATGAAATAAAAGAAGAGATAAACAGATACATAGATACAAATGAAAATGAAAATACCACAATATACCAAATGTTTGAGATGCAGGAAAAGTAGTGTTAAGAGGGATGTTACTAATTTTTATATTAATACAGGCCTACCTGAAGAAACAAGAAATATCTCAGATAAGATATTTAATATTACTCTGTAATAAGCTAGGATAAGAACAAATAAAGCCCAAAGTCATTAGAAAGAAGGAAATAATAAAAATTGGAGAGGAAATAAATGAAATAGAGAACAAAAAGACAATAGAAAAATGAAGGAAACAAAGAGCTGGTCCTTTGAAAGGATAAAGAAAATTGAGAAACCCCTGGCTATACTCACTAAGGAAAAAAGAAAAGTCAAATAAAATGAGAAGTGAAAGAGAAGTTGTAGTGGACACCATAGAAATACAAAGATTTATTCAAGAATAATATGAAAAGCTGTCTTTAAATGTCAACAACTATTTTTTCCCATTTTAGGAAATTAGTGCTTTTGAGCTGTCTGACTTCTGTTGCCATGTTCCAGGATTTCTCAGAATTATCGATGCAGATTTTTCATCATATCTAAGCATGACAGAAATGATTTTTTTTTTCATTAATGCAGCACACACAGGTTATGTTACAAGGAAATAAATGTTGTCCAGAGTTTAAAATCTCTGATACAGATTCAGGGATTTTCAAATCCTCTAGCAAAAATTTTAAATGTGTACTATTTTAACCACCCATATTTATTTATGTTTAAACAGCTCCAGTGAAGGGGAAATTGTGTATAATTGAATAGTAACTGCATTACAGATAAGGTTTCAGGGATTCTTGGGTGTTTATTCAGTAATCAAATTAAAATATCAGATTTATGATTGGATCCAAAAGCATTAAAGCCACATGGTTTCTTTCAGACTAATGAATTCCTGAATTCTTTGGACTATTGTACACCCAGATGCTTTGTTATGCACAATAGTGAATGCAAATTCCTTAATGTGACTTTGGTGAGAGAAAAGTGATAGTTTCTGCATAGGTGTTTTTCAGGCAAAGGTGATTAGAGTAGCCCCACCTTATCTGCAGAGGATACCTTCTGAGACCCCCCAGTGGATGCCTGAAACCACAGATAGCAGCGAACCCTATGTATATTATGAATTTTTCCTACACGTACATACCTATGACAAAGTTTAACTTATGAATTAGGCACAGTAAGAGGTTAGCAATAATAATTAATAAACCAGAACAACTATAATAATGTACTGTAATAGAAGTGATGTGAATGTGGTCCCTCACTCAAAATATTTTTGTACTGTCCTCAATATCCTTCTTCTTGTGAAAATGCAAGATGGTAACAGCTCCTATGTGATGAGATGAAGTAAGTTACTCAGAACAGTGCACAATTTAAACTTTCTGAATTGTTATTACCAACTTGTGCTTCTTAATCCCTTCACCTTTTTCACCCAGTCCCCCAATTTCCCTCCCCTCTGGCAACCATTCATCTGTTTTCTGTATCTATGAGTCGGTTTTCATTTTGTTTGTTCATTTATTTTGTTCTTTAGATTCCCTAGTCACAGGGACCTAGAGTATGCCATAGGGAATATAGTTGATAATGTTCTAATAACTATGCATGGTACCAGGTGGGTACTGGAAATATCAGGGGAACCTCTTTGTAAGTATATGATTATCTAACCACTATTTTGTACACCTGAAACTAATACAAAATAATATTGAATGTAAACTATAATTGAAAAATAAAATTTAAGAATAGTAAAACATAAAAAAGAATAATATGAAAGGCTATCCACCACCAAATTTGAAAAGCTAGGAGAAATATACAAATTCTTAGACATATATAACCTTCCTAGACCAAACCATATAGAATTGGAAAACCTGAATGGTCTAATCACTAGTAAGAAAATTGAAACAGTAATGAAAAAACTCTTCAAAAAACAAAAGTCCATGACTAGATGTCTTTACTGGTCGATTGTAACAACCATTCAAAGAAGATTTAGTACCAGTACTTCTCAAACTCGTTCAAGAAAAATTAAACAGTAGGGAATACTTCCTATTTCATTTTATGAGAACCACATTACCCTGATACCAAAACCAGGCAAGGACAACACAAGAAAAGAAGACTACACGCTAATATCTCTGATGAATACAGATGCAAAAACCCTAAACAAAATACTAGCAAATCAAATACAACAATACATTAAAAAGGATCATATGTCACTATCCAGTGGGGTTTATTCCAGGAGCGCAGCGTTACTTCAGCATTCGCAAATCAATCAGCGTGATAGACCACATTAACAAAATAAGAGATAAAAATCATATGATTATATCAATAGATGTAGAAACATATTTGAGAAGAAACAATATACATTTATTATTAAAAGACTCGATAAAATGGATATAGAAGGAAAGTACCTCAGCCTATGATAAATTCTCAGCCCGCGTCATAGTCCCTGGTGATAAACTGAAAGCATTTTCTCTAAGATCAGGAAGAAGACATGCTCACTCTCACCACTTATTCAACACAGTATTAGAAGTTCCAGTCAGAACAATCATGAAAGAAAAAAATAAATAAAAGGTATTCAAATTGGGAATGAAGAAGTGAAAGTCATTATTTGCAGATGACATGATTCGGTATATAGAAAACCCTAAAGACACCACCAGAAGACTAATAGAAACAATAAACAAGTACAGTAAAGTTACAGGATACAAAACCAATATATAAAAATCCATTGTGTTTCTATATATTCACAAGAAAACATTAGAGAAATCCAATTTACAATTGCAACAAAAAGGAATAAAACTTAACAATAGAAGTGAAGGGCCTGTATAATGGAAAGTATAAGACACTGTTGTAAGTAACTGAAGGTGCAAATAAATGGAAAGAGATTCTGTGTTCATGGCTTGCAAAAATTAACATTGTATAATTGGCCATATTACCTAAAGCAATACATGAATTTAATGCAATTGCCATGAAAATCCCAATGGCATTTTCCCTAGATAGAACAAAAAAAGTCCACAAATTTGTTTGGAACCACAAAAGATCCTAAATAGCCAAAGCACTCCTGAGAAAAACAAAGCTGGTCTTCAGAGAATACTACAGAGTTACATAATCAAAACAATATGGTGCCCTGATCAGGTGGCTCAGTTGGTTGGAACATTGTCCCATGTACAAAAGGGTGGAGGGTTTGATCCCTGCTCAGGGCACGTACCTTGGTTGTGGGCTTGATCCCCAGTCGGGGTGTGTACAGGAGGCACCTGATCAATGTTTCTCATATCAAGGTTTCTCTCTTCCTCTCTCATTCTCTCATTCTCCCCCCTCCCCCCCCCCCCGCACCGGCTTCCCTCTTTCTCCCTCTCCCCTCCCTCCCTTCCTTCTTCTTTCTTCCTCTCTCTACAATCAGTAAATGTATCCTCAGGTGAGAATTGAAAAAAAAAAACAGTATAGTATTGGCAGAAAAACAGACACATGAACAGAATTGAGCGCTCAAAAATAAACCCACACATATATGGGCAGCTAATTTTCATCAAAGAAGCTAAAAACATACAAGGGAGAAAGGAATATCTTCAATAAATGGTGTTGGGAAAACTGGAAAGCCACATGAGAAAGAATGAACCTAGACTGTTATCTGGCACCATACACAAAATATAACTCAAAATAAAGACTCAAATATCAGACCTCAAACAATAAGATACTTAGAAGCAAAGATAGGCACTAAACTTATGAATCTTGGTCAATGAATTTTTATGAAGTTGAATCCAGTGGAAAGGGAAGTAAAAGCGGAAATGAATGAATGGGAGTACATCAAACTAAAATGTTTCTGCATAGCAAAAGAAACCATCAACAAGACAAAAAGTCCACGAACCAGATGGGAGAAGATACTTGCAAATGATACCTCTGATAAGTGGCTAATGTCCAAAATATGTAAAGAATTCATACAATTCAACATCATACATTCTGCAGATGATTAAAAAATCTGCAGAGGACCTAAATAGGCACTTTTCCAACAAAGACTTACAGATGGCCAAACAGATATATGAAAGATGCTCAACCTAAGGGAAATACAAATCAAAACCACAATGAGTTACCACCTCACCCTTGTTAGAAATAACAAGTGTTGGAGAGGGTGTGGAGAAAAGAGATCCCCCGCATACTGACAGTAGGGCTGTAAATTGGTTCAGTCACTATGGAAGACAGTTATGGAGGTTTCTCAGAAAATTCAGGATAGAGCTTCCATTTGACCCAGCAATCCCTCTTCTGGGTATCAACCCCAAGAATTTGAGAACACTTTTCATAAAGATATCAGAGGGGAGGGGATTGCAGGACTGGATGAAAGAACGTGAAGGGATTCATCAAAAAAATACATACACAACATAGACGCAGACAACAGTTTGGTGATAGCCAGAGGGAAGCGGGGTGGTGGGAGGTTGAGGGGGGCAAAGGGGAGGGGGATGGGGATGGAAGGAGACTGTGCTGATGGAAGTACGATGCCATGTGCAGATGATGTTTTATTGATTTGTGCACCTGAAACTTGCATGGTTTTGTGAACCGATGTCACCTCAATAAATTCAGTAAAAAGACATTTCACCCATGTGTTTATTGTTGCATTACTCACAATAGCCAAGACATGGAAATAACCTAAGTGTCATGATTAAGAAGATGTGATACATACACACACACACACACACACAATGGAAGACTGCTCAGCCATCAGAGAAGATGAAATATTGCCATTTGCCACAACATAGATGGATCGTGAGTGTTCAGCTAAGTGAAATAAGCCTGATGGAAAAGTACAGGAACCATATGATTTCACTCACATGTAAGATATAAAACAAAAAAAAGTGAAAAACAAACTCAGAGATACACGTGGGAGAACTCTGTCCCGCAGAGCTCCTCCCAGGCACCGCAGATGAGAAATAAGTCCTCCAGACACAATCTTGTTCCTGTGGGAAAGGGGGAGGTGATTCCCTCTAGTGGGGAGTGCCCTAAGACCTTCTCCCAAATGGCTTTTATTGGGAATGGTATGTGTAGGTGTATACAGCATACATGCATAGCTCATCAATCAATGTCAAGAGGCTATAGTCGTACAATAACAGATATTATCTATAGATAACAATTGAAGGAACACAGAGATTTGTCATAGGTCAGGGTCTGTTAGTCATGCTGACGCCAGAGGGTTTTTAAGATGTGTTTCATGAGATAAGGAGTTTACTCCTTATACCTTGAACTTAAACATCGGTTTATATCACCAGAGCTATACAAAACAAAGCAAAGCAAGATTCTGAGGATACAATGTATTTATCAGGACTGATTCCCATGGGAACCCTAGTTGTTAGAGTCGGGTCATGTCTGCCACCTGCATTACCTGGTTTTCCAGAGAGACGTACTAGCCCCTTTCAAGAGCCTGCTCTCGCGAGACTTTAGTCTCCGAAACCACGCAGAGTGGTCCCCATCCCCAACAGATACAGATAATAGAAAGGTGGTTACCAGATGGAAAGAGGAGTGGGAGAGGGGACAAAAACATAAGAGGGGTTAAATACATGGTGACAGAAGGAGACAAGGCTTCAGATGGTGTTCATACAATAGAGTTTAGAGGTGTATTATTAAACACTTGAAATTTTATATAATATTATTTACCCCAATGAATTTAATTTAAAAAGCAGGCACATTGCATAGTTGTACAAAAGTATTTTGTTTATATCCTTATACTATACATACATACACACATAACTTTTTTGTTGAAAATGTAGACATTAGCACACACGTTAGCCTTGGCCGACATGGGATCACAATCATCAATATCGTCTTCTTCCACATCTTATCTCACTTAAGGTCTTCAAGAGCAGTAACAACACATGCAACTGTCTTCTCTATGGTAGCAATTCCTTGTTTTTAAAAAAAAATTTTTTTTAAAGATTTTATTTATTTTTAGAGAGGGGAGAAGGGAGGAAAAAAAAAAACATCCAGGAACCGAACCCGTGACCCTTTGGCTCGCAGGCTAGCGCTCAATCCACTGAGCCACACCAGCTAGGGTGCAGCTCATCGTTTTGAAACACCTCTTGAAGGAGCTCCCTGAGGCTCTTTTTGAGGAGGTGTCACTGTTTTCAGAAATATGTCCATGGTGGTTTCCTTTTTTTTCCGTCATAAATTTGCTTGTAAGCAGGTAATGCACCTCAACATGCCTCTCTTTTAATGAGAACTTTTCAAATCTGAGGTTCATGTTTTCAAACTTTTTAAGGAGCTTGTTGAAGTTTTCAAAAGCTTCTGCTAAACCCTTCACTGTATATTTTCTTGGGCATTCTTTTCCTTCTCCTTAAGTTTCCTTTTTCTCTTGCTTCTTCACCTGTGTTTTTCTTTTTCAGTTTCAACAACTCTTTATTAGTGAATTCCTCAGAAAACACCTCTAGGAGCTCCTCAGTGTCATCCTCATCCACAGACAAGCTTAAAGTTGTTTGCCATCTCAACCACTCCCTTGTTGACTTTTGCAACTTTTGCTCTACGATGTTATGATGGCTACAACACCACTAGACAGTAGTAATTTTTCAGTTCAATTATAATCTTACAGGACCATCATTGTGTATGCTGTCCGTTGTTGACCTAAATGTTATGCAGTGCATGACTAATGGATTTTCAAATGTTGAACTGACTGTGCATATCTAAAATAAAGTCCACTTGGTCATGTTGTATAATTATTTTTACACATTATTGGATCTGATTTTTAATATTTTGGTGAGAATTTAAAAAATCTATCTCCTAAGAGATATTGGTCTGTAGTTTCTTGTCTTGTGAAGTCTTTGTCTGGTTTTGGTATTATTGTAATGCTGGCCTCACAGAATGAGTTAGGAAATGTTCCCGCTATCTCTGTTTTTCTGAAAGAGATAGATGGTTTTAAATATTGTCTAAGTAGTTTGTCCCATTTTCTTTTCTTGTTTTGCATGGCTAGTAAAATATCCCTTTAGTGCTTTTGTTTTTTATTTTTTCCCTCTCCTTCTGATTCTTTTGGGACTATACAGAGAGTTAAAGAAACTAAATTCTTTTTCTCATTTACATATATTAGACCCTTTTTGGCAGCAGTAGTTACAGATCCCTTCATTATTAGAGGCTACTGTAAAAGAGATTAACTATTGATGAATTTAGGTATTAGAAGATCTCGAAGAATATGATCCCTCAGATAGCATAGATAATACTTTCATGACCAGGAAGAGAAAATTCATTTTAAATCTGAAATTTGAGACCTTCAGTAAACTGACCATATTGACCGTCAATCTTTTGCATCGTGTAGATACAGCATACCTTTGGCTGTATTTTATGGTGATTTTACTTTTTCCTTAACTCTTTCCTTCAATTAGTGTTCCATTTTTGTGTTGAAATGAATGTAGTTTTTAAATGCTATACCAGTCTCTGAGAATCTGAGAGTTTTGCAGGTTATATGTGTGTTTTAACCTTTTGATCTAGGAAAGAAAAATGTTTTGTGATAATAAGTCCCTTTATTTCTGTTGTATGTAAATTAATGGGTACATTGCAGTTACAGCTGAAACATATCTTTTGTCACATGATTATAATATAGTAAAAATAACCAGTTTCTCAACTTTTAGAAAGCAACAGGGGATTAGAGTTCCTTTTGAGTTAATTTTGATTGAAATATACTATCATGTAGCCTCACTTTTAGTCATCTCCAGCCTCTAGGGAGTCGAGTTTGGTGTGACCTGAGACAATGACTTTATATTTTAAAATTTATTTTTAATATACATGCTGTAAAATATACTTTTTTGGTATGTAGTTCTGTGATTTTTAACACATTTGTGTGTGTGTGTGTGTGTGTGTGTGTGTGTGTGTGTGTATAATCATTGCCACAGTCAGGATACAGAAATGTGCCCTCACCCCCAAAATTTCCTTTGTGTAACACATGTAGCTATATGCCCTGTCTAGATCCCCAACTGCTGAATGCAACTGATTTGTCCTCTATCACTATAGTTTTCTCATTTTGAGAATACCCTATATATAAATAGACTTATACAGTACATAACCTTTTGAGCTAGCTTCTCACACTTAACACAATGTCTTTGTTATTCATCCCAGTCATTGAGTATATCAGTAGTTTTTTCTTTTTTATTGCTGAGTAGTATTCCATGGTATAGATGCACTAGAATTTGTTTATCCAGTCAGCCACTGGTGGACATTTGGTTTCTTTCCACTCTTTGTCCATTATAACTAGAGGTGCTATAAACACTCAGGCATCGGTTTTTATGTGAACCTGAGTTCTCATTTCTCTGGTATAAATAACTAGGAGTGAAATTGTTGGGTCATGGTAAATGTATTTTTAACTATAAGAAACCGCCAGAATGTTTTCCAAAGTCACTGTTTTTATCTTCCCACCAGCAATGTATGAGAATTCCAGTTGCTTCATTTCTTTGCCAACACTTGGTATCATCAGGCATATAATGATATCTTACGGTTTCAATATACATTTCTCTTATGTTAATGATGTTGGATATCTTTGCTTGTGCTTAGTTGCCATCCATATATCCACTTTGAAGTGTCTGTTCAAGTGTTTTTTCCATGTTGTAGTTGGGCCATTGTTTTTCCTGTCGAGTTCAGTGAGTTATTTATATACAGGTTCACCATTATCTGAAAGCAGAGCGTTCCTATAATATCTTTCATACACCAAAATGGCATCAAGTGAAGAGTATCCTATGCTTTCTGAAAGTTCTCATTATGCACTTTGGTTTTACAGAAGATCTACATTAGCACTGTAAAAGGGTTTTTTTGTTTTTTGTTTTTTTCATAAAAGTGAAAATCCTTTTCAGATTTTTTTTTTATTTGGTGAAAACAAGTACTAATGTAGGTCTTTTGTAAAGGCAAGGTGGCAAAATGCAAAATTTTGGAAAGTGGAAGATATTTGTTCTGAATATTTTCTCCCAGTCTGTAGCTTATTTAAAAATTCCCTTCATAGTGTCTTACATAGAAGAAAAGTTTTCAATGTTGATAGTTACGACTTATCATTTTTTCCTTTATGGGCTATGCTTTGTTATGTCTGAGAAGTGTTTGGCTAACTCAAGTTCATTAAGATCTTTTGTGTTTTCTTCTAAAAGTTTTTTATGTGGAAAAACTGGAGTCTGCTCAAATTTATTTAAATTACTTGTACCGTGCTTTATGACTGTAGCTGGTTTATACAACACATTTTAGAGCATATATTTTAGGGTGCAAAAAGAATAAAATATTATGGTCTCTGCCTTATATGCTGCTGATATGACTATAGTGCACTAGAAAAAATTCTGAATTTCAAGTCAGACCTGGATTTTAATCCCAGTTCTGCTGCTTACCAGACCTGAGTTTTCTCAATTATACGGACAATACCTATTTCATGGAATTGTTATTTCATTCAAATCTCATTCAACCATTTGTGAAAGGTGCCTAGCACCATACCCAAGTCACATAGCTCTTTTTAAAATGTTTTTTTAAAATATTTATTTTTAGAGAGAGGGGAAGGAAGGGAGAAAAAGAGAGAGAGAAACATCAGTGTGGTACTGCCTTTCACATGCTCCCCGCCTGGGACCTGGCCCCCAACCCAAGCATCTGCCCTGACTGGGAATCAAACCACCAGCCCTTTGGTTCGCAGGCTGGTGCTCAATCCACTGAGCCACTCCAGCCAGGGTCCAGGTCACATAGCTCTTGTTCACAAAATATTTTGCCAGAAAAAGTTACACTGAAATTGAGAAGACAGTAAGTACTAAGTGGGCTGTGGTTTTCAGAGAAGCCATCGCGATGGGAATAGGATTCAAAGTGGGTTTTGAAGAACGGAGAGGTCTGGAAAGGTAAATCAGGTGGGAGACCATTATAAGGAAAAGCAAGAGCTTGAGGTTAAATGGTTATGTGAGAATCACAATTGAGAATTAATACTACTTCAAGCCTTCATTAGATTGTATTCTGGAAATTAGAAATCTTAAAAGCTTTAAGCAGTTTATCCCATAGTATTACATTCTTAAAAATATCCCAATATCTGCTGTGTATTTCAATGATTTTGTTTGGTTGCTAAGACACTTGTATATCTTACTTTGAAATCTTGATAGCTCCTCTCAGTTGTAGGTAAATTCAGGCCTGTTGACAATAAATTCTTTATATTTAACTAAGGTGAAAGACCTAATAATGGGACAATGACAAGAGCTGGAATCTCAGTGTTTTTGTTAACCCATATACAATTGTTTTCACATGTTATTAATGTACATAAATTTAATTTCTTCAAAGAACTTTGGCAGTCTAACTAGTTTGCTGTTTATAAATGATGGCTGGTGTTTTTGATACTATAACTTTGCATAGAAATGTGAGTGATTGAATATTTGCCTTTAATATAAGAAAGCACTATTTCCTAATTTTCATATATTGGGGGTATTGTGGAGAAATAGGTTAGATTTTAAAAATTAGTTTGGCATTCAGTGGGTTTTATTTTGTATAGCATTGGAACAAAGGAATCTTTTTGTGAAGCAAATACATCTAGCAGTGTTATTTGTTTTTCCAGTGGTGAATCAGCCACAGGTAATTGTACTTTGTTTGCTTTTGAGACTTTTTGCTATATAATTTAAGTTTTACCATTATTTTGGTGAATGAATAATTTTATATACATTTATTGAATACCTGTTCTGTACAAAGCATTATATTAATCATGGGTAGGACAAAAAGAGGACTATGATACAGACTACCAAGGATGTAGTAGGAAAGAAAAATATATACACAAATAACTGTAAGGCAGTTCACCATGCCATGAGCTCTGTAGGATAATGGAGAGAGCTTTTTTGAGTGGGATGATCAGGGATGATTTCATGGACGCAGGAACATTTAACTAACGCAAATAACTTGTAAATGAATGTTAACATGGCGGTTAGTGTGAGGTAGGAATCCTGAAATGACAGCTCCCCCAATGCCAAAGATTTTATCTTTATAAAGCGAGAAAATTATTCCAATACTAGTAAATGGTTAATAGTAAACAGCCCCATAAATATTAATGTAAGGTAAATGTTTATACTTTTATAAATAAAAATATTTTGCATATGATGGGTAATTGCTGCTTTTATGTTTTTAGGGCATGAATATTGTGGTTCCCTTCATGTTTAAATATGCCGTAGACAGCCTCAACCAGATGTCGGGAAATATGCTGAACCTGAGTGATGCACCAAATACAGTTGCAACCATGGCAACGGCAGTTCTGATTGGCTGTATGTGTGATTCTTTAATCTGTCTACAGGTGTTGACTTTCTTCAAGAGGGTTTCATCATATTTGAGCAGATGACCTTTTCACTACAAATACAACTTAGCATTTTGGATATGTGGTTTTTAAAAATTCTTTGTATGATATACTTTCCAAAAATCCTGTTAATGAGTCTCATTCTCCAAGTTCTAGAAAACAATGAAATGAAATAAGACATTAAATTTATAATAACCACTTCTAATATTTAGGCTTCTATAAAATACCTTTTCAGTAAGGCTAGTTATTTTCTTGCTGTTGTTGTTATTAGCTGTTAAATAGGAAATAGGTAAATAATGATATATGTGCATTCAATGCTTTATTGAATTATATCCAGTAGCTGCAACACAAATCTACAATTTGCAAAAAAGAGAACATTTTGCATATGATGCATTAGAAATGACACTTTATGAGACTGGAATGGGGCCATGCTTCAGTCAATGCACTTGATTTTTCAGGATTTCAGTTTTATCATTGGTTATTTAGGAGAATTGAATTAGATAAAAAAACTCAACAGATACTGTATATTTATCCACAGTAAGGCCATATGGGCTGTTAGGTATTGAAAGTATGTAGTTGGAAAAAAATCCTTTAACACCTAGAACCTGTGGGGGGAATAACATTGAAAGGGATCCATGGTGGTGGAAAGATTGGTAACGCTAAGTGAAATAAGCCAGGCAGTGAAAGACGAATACCATATGGTCTCACCTATAAGTAGAACCCAATGAACAAAACAAACAAGTGAGCAAAATAGAACCAGAGACTGAAATAAAGAACAAACTGACAGTAACCAGAGGGGAGGGAGGAGGGAGATAACGGGGGAAAGAAGGGGAAGGGTCGTGGAGGAACATGTATAAAGGACACATGGAGAAAGCCAAAGGGGGTAGGATTGAGGGTGGGAGGTGGGGGTGGGTGGGGTGGGGGGCGGTGGGGTGAGGATAATGGGGACAACTGTACTTGAGCAACAATAAAAAAAGAATTGAAATCAGGATCTTGGAAAAAAAAAAGATTGGTATTGACTAAGTTAGATGCTTTCTAGGTTTCTTTTAGTGTAAAGGAAATAGACTTCCAGGAAGTCTAGGAAGCTCAGAGAGTCCCAGAGAAGTTGGACCCAAGGAAGCACACACCAAGCACACATAATTACATTACCCAAGATGAAAGATAAGGAGAGAATCTTAAAAGCAGCAAGAAAAAGGGAGACAGTTACCTAAAAGGAGTACCCATAAGACTATCAGCTGAAACCTTGCAGGCAAGAAGGGGTTAGAAAGAAGTATTCATAGTCATGAAAGGCAAGGACCTACATCCAAGATTATTCTATCCAGGAAAGGTATCATTTAGAATGGAAAGGCAGATAAAGTGCTTCCTAAATAAGGTCAAGTTCAAGGAGTTCATTATCACCAAGCCTGTATTATGTGAAATGCTAAAGGGACTTATCTAAGAAAAAGATAAAAAAACTATGCACAGTAAAATGATAACAAACTCTAGCAACAAAAACAGAAACAAAGCAAATAAGTAGAACAGGAACAGAATCACAGAAATGCAGATCACATAGAGAGTTTTCAGTGGGGAGGGGCAGAGAGGAGAATGGGGGAAAAGGTACAGGGAATAAGAAGCATAGATGGTAGGTAGAAAATAGACAGGGGGAGGTTAAGAATAGTATAGGACAAAAAGAAGCCAAAGAACTTATATGTACGACCCACGGACGTGAACTAAGCGTGCAGGGGGGGATTACTGGAGGCATGGTGGTACTGGGTGGAGGGGGGCAAAGGGAAAAAAAATTGGGACAACTTGAACAGCATGATCAATAATATATATGTTAAAATATTCAGTGATATATTAATTCATTGTACAAACACTTTCTGAGCCTTTACCATTTTTATACTCCTATGCTTCTAATGTTATTCTACCCCATTTTTTCCCTTGAATGTATTATTAGATGGTGTATCAAGAGCTGGAGCTGCCTTTTTTAATGAAGTTCGAAATGCAGTATTTGGCAAGGTAGCCCAAAATTCAATACGAAGAATAGCCAAAAATGTCTTTCTTCATCTTCACAACCTGGACCTGGCTTTCCACCTGAGCAGACAGACAGGAGCTTTATCAAAGGCTATTGACAGAGGGACAAGGGGAATCAGTTTTGTTCTGAGTGCTTTAGTATTTAATCTTCTTCCCATTATGTTTGAAGTCTCTCTTGTCAGTGGTGTTTTGGTAAGTAAAACATTTTCTTCTTAACAAGCTTTTACATTCTCATTAGTAGCTGTTTAGTGTTATACTTGTACCTATCCTGATATTGTGTGTCCGTGGTTTGAAGGCGAAATTCCATGATGCCAGAAGGATTATGCAATTCATTTGATGATTTATGACGAGCTTCAAGGAATTGTCCGAAATCTTTACTGTGTTGTTATTGTGAAGAGCTGTTCAGTTCTAAATATTGGTCAGTCATTTAGTTAGTTAGTGCTTGCAATTTTTGTTAGCAGAGATTTTTGTATAGAACCTTAGACTGATACGCTCAGATTATCTGGGTTTCTATTCACCACTCATAACATTTGAAGCAACTTCATATTTTATAATTAGAATGTATGTGTATATATATTTTATTCCTCTTATGGCTCTATGCACTATTATTATCAGCATTTGACAATAGCATCAATGTGGCTAGTGTAGTGTGGCTCTCTTTTCTTGTTACCTAAAGTACATTTTCTAAGGTGTGTGATTTCTGACCCAAGCAATTATTCATTTATTCACTAACATTTTGTTTAAATCCTTTGACTGAGATTTGCTGCTGTATATTATAAACTATTTGATGAGAACAATGACTGTTTGTCTTTTCCTTTTTTGCCTTCTTCAGTATTACAGATGTGGTGCCCAGTTTGCATTGGTGACTCTTGGGACACTTGGTGCATACACAGCATTCACAGTCGCCATCACTCGATGGAGGTACGGTTTTCTGCAGAGGCCGGTCAAGGTTCAGAAATTGGTTATGCTTCTGTCACAGATGTTTCATGCCTATGCAAATCTTTGTCTTCCAGAACTAGATTTAGAATAGAAATGAACAAAGCGGATAATGATGCAGGTAACGCTGCCATAGACTCGCTGCTGAATTACGAAACTGTGAAGGTACTATGTTTAATTACACTTTCCTCAGTCTTTCACACTGCACTAAGAATTGTTCTGCCATTTAATTTAATAGGGGCTGTGAGTTAGAGCCTCAGATTCAAATAGTATCTGTAGGTGTGATAGAATAAGAGTACTTTATTGTTTTTCTCTTATTTAGAAATTGTCCTTTATTTCTACCTGCGTTTTTTGTGACAGCATCAGGTTTTACCTTCTGAATTAATTTATAAGGGATAAGAGTACGGTTAGCCTTTTGATTCAGAATGAACACTAAGCTAATCAATTTAGCATGTAAGTTCTTGACTCTATCCCTCAGAGTGCCTAACATAGTGCTTGCTTTTTTTTTCTTCAGAGTGTGTCTTTCATTTATTTGTTCATTTTTCTGTTTAACAAAAATTTTAGAATTCTTCTTGTCTGCAAAGCATTATGCTAAGCCCTATGATGGGGGTAAATGGTAAAAAAAAAAAAAGATGAGCACAGAAACAAGTATAAAGGACACATGGAGAAAAACTAGGGGCGGGTGGAAATGGGAGGGAGGTGGGGAGGTCTGGGTGGGTGGGCTGAGATGGGAGTAAGAGATAGAAAATTGTACTTGAACAATAATTAAAATAAAATTATTTAAAAAAAAAGATTAGTATTTAATCTTTGCCCTCCCAGGATTTGCTAACCTACTGGGAGAGTTAAAGAAAGCATACAGGTGACTATACAAGAAGGTATAATGCGGTGGGGGCCGTGAGAACAGTCAGTTCAGTGTTCTGGAGGCTACGTGGAAGTTTTATGAAGGAAGTGACATTGATGGCTTTTTTAAGATATGGGTTTAATTAACTAGGCATTCCGAAAGTGTTTGTGGGATGAATTTCAGGGACTTTTCAAGTACAGTGCTTTGTAGAAAACTGCGAGAGTAACCACAGTCCAGTGTATTGAAAGTCAGTTTAAAAAAATTTTCCATACATGAAGTCTGATAAAAGGATACTAATCATTTAACAGAATAAATTCTAATTATACGTGTATGTACTTACTATTTTTGCATATTTTGTAGTATTTTAATAATGAGAACTACGAAGCACAAAGATATGATGGATTTTTGAAGACATATGAGACTGCTTCATTGAAAAGTACCTCTACTCTGGCTATGCTGAACTTTGGTCAAAGTGCTATTTTCAGTGTTGGTTTAACGGCTATAATGGTGCTTGCCAGTCAGGGAATTGTGGCAGGTAACAGATCTGTGGTTTTTAACAATTATAGATGTCTTATTTAACCTTTATAAATAATGATTAATATAAGGAGTATGTATATTAGTCTTAATTATAACGCATATTCAATAATGCGCTTTTAATATCCTTGGAGTACTTTCCTTTCTTGTATCAAAATGTGTTCTCTTGATTGTATGATCATGTTTTCTTATTTCTTTTTTAAAAAAATATATTTTATTGATTATGCTTTTAGAGTTGTCCTAATTTGTCCCCCATTGCGCCCTTCACCCTGATCTCCCACTCTCTCTAGCAGTCCCTTCCGTACGTCATGTCCATGGGTCATGCACATAAGTTTGACTACTCCATTTCTTATACTGTTTTTAACATCCCTCTGTCTATTCTTTCTTTTTAAAAGATTTTATTTATTTGTTTTTAGAGAGAGGGGAAGGGAAAGGGAGAGGGAGAGAAACATCAGTGTCTGCTTGCCTCTCGCACACCCACTGCTGGGGACCTGGCCCACACCCCAGGCATGTGTCCTGACTGGGAACCAAACTGGCGACACTTGGGTTCGCAGGCCAGCTCTCAGTCCACTGAGCTGCACAGCCAGGGCCCCCTGTCTGTCCTGTACCTACCATTTCATACTTCTTCATCCCTGTACCTTTTGCCTCTTCCCCCTCCCATCTGGTAACCCTTCGAATGATCTTCATATTAATGATTCTGTTTCTGTTCTGCTTGTTTGCTTAGTTTGTTTTTTAGATTCAGTTATTGGTAGTTGTGAATTTATTGCCATTTTAATGTTCATAGTTTTGATCTTCTTTTTCTTAAATAAGTCCCTTTAACATTTCACTTAATAAAGGCTTAATAAATAACTTGACCTTATCTGGGGAACACTTTATCTGCCCTTCCACTCTAAATGATAGCTTTGCTGGACAGAGTAATTTTGGATGTAGGTCCTTGCTTTTTATCACTTGGGATACTTCTTGCCAGTCACTTTTAGCCTGCAAAGTTTCTTTTGAAAAATCACCTGTCAGTCTTATGAGAACTCCTTTGTAGGTAACTGTCTGTCTCTTGCTGCTTTTAAGATTCTCTCTTTATCTTTAAACTTTGGCATATCAATTATATGTGTTGATGTGTTCTTGTCTGTGTCCATCTTGTTTGGGACTCTCTGTGCTTCCTGGACATGTGGGTGTGGGATCATGTGCTCCGTGTCTCTGCCCCTCTTACTAGTCTGAATGAATGTGACTTCTTTAATTCCTTGGTTATTGGACTTCCATACTGCTTGATTTTTGATGATTCTGGGTTATAGTTGTTTTGTAGTTAAAATTTTTGCTGTGATTGTGCGAGGAGGCGTGCCATGTTTACCTACACCTCCATCTTGACTGGAAGTCTATTTCTTTTTAACACTATAATTTTAGCCCTGACACTCATTGATTGGGACTACTGTTTGTATATTTTGTGGGGCTACAGTCTGATCCTTTCAAGAATAACTTTTTTCAGCATTTACTATCATCACTAATTTCTCTTACTGACCTAAAAAGCAATGGAACTAATTTAATTTAGTGTGTAGTCCAAAGGACTAAAACTCAAGCAATCTTTTCTTTAGAATTACTGGTAACCTCTTAACCTTTCTAATGGCTTTTCATTTGCAAACATTTTAAAACTAATGTCTGTGCCTTTTTTTAATAACCTGCCCGCTCAGGATTCATCTATTCACTATGACATTAATACATAGTTTATCATTTTCAATCATGACAGCCATTTGCTCCAATCTTTTAATATACTCTTTTTTAAATTTCTATTTTATATTACAAATAAACTAGGTTAAGGAGAGATTTTTAACCCTTGGTTTCTATCCTCACTTAAGCCATTCTTTTTTGTGTTTTTATGTATAGTGTATGGGTGCACTTTTCCCATTCTATTTAGCATATATCAAGTGCCCTGTATTCCTGAATTATGGTTTAAAGGGTAAAGGGGGGAAATCCATGGTGACAGAAGATTTAACTTTGGATGGTGGGCACGTAGTGCAACATATAGATGATGTATCATTGAGTTATACCCTTAAAACCTATATTATTTTATTAACCACTGTCACGCCAATAAATTTAATTTTTAAAAAATGCTTTAAAATTTAAGTAGGCCAAAGTTACTGATTTTGTACATTTTGAACTATATTCCAGACTCATAGATTATAAACTTCTCTCCGTTAAATTGAAACAGTTCATAACATCTAAAATATCCTTTTCTTCTTCTGCCAAATGCATATTAAGGTACCCTTACCGTTGGAGATCTAGTAATGGTGAATGGACTGCTTTTTCAGCTTTCATTACCCCTGAACTTTCTGGGAACTGTATATAGAGAAACTAGACAAGCACTCATAGATATGAATACCTTGTTTACGCTTCTTAAGGTAGACACCCGAATTAAAGTAAGTAATTTATTTAGTACCTTTTTAAAAGCATGTGAGCTTTATCCCATTAGAGGATTATTCTAGGGGAATATTTGTACATCGCCATGTTAGCCCACCAATTTCTTTTTTGCAGAAATTGGAACTAACATGTGTATTAAGAGGTCGTTTATAGCTTTTACATCTATGTCTAGAAACCTTACAATGTTAGCAAAGAATATTAGACCTAGAAGCTAAATTTTGTTAACTTGAATTATTTGCATTTGCACTTGATTTACTTTAGAATAATGATATAAAGTCTGTGATTGCCTCAACTTCCTTACGCCACTGCCCAGCATCCCTTTAACAGCCCCCACCTCAAAATTACTGAGAAATCAAACCATCCAGGATTTTTTACCTGAGCAGTGAGAACTGAAGAAAATAAATCTTAAAAAAATTTTTTATTGTTGTTCAATTACAGTTGAACAACATTTTGCTCCATTACTCGCCCCTGCCCTACCCACACCCACCTCTCACATTCAGTCCTTTAAAAGCATGCTTAGAAGCAGTCTAACTCTACTTATAAACCTTCTTCCCCATTATTTTCCCTTTCCTCTCTGTGAATTAGAAAGTTATCTGCATAGCTTTATTCCAGGCAGTTTGTAAACTGGCTGGGTTTTCTTTCTCTTTTCTGCTAGGACAAAGTGATGGCATCTCCCCTTCAGATCACACCCCAGACAGCTACGGTGGCCTTTGATGATGTGCATTTCGAATACCTTGAGGGGCAGAAAGTTCTTAATGGAATATCTTTTGAAGTCCCTGCAGGAAAGAAAGTGGCCATTGTAGGAGGTAGTGGGTCAGGGTGGGTAATTCAGTTATTTATAAAATTCTGCATCATTGATTAATGATTCCCAATGTAACATTTTTTCTTTAGCAAAATAGAATGATTAGTATGGTTTAAAATGGGTTCTCTAATGCCGTGAGAAGCTAAGTAACCTTTCCTTGTCTCCAATTTTAGGAAAAGCACAATAGTGAGGCTGTTGTTTCGCTTCTATGAGCCTCAGAAGGGTAACATTTACCTTGCTGGTCAAAATATACAAGATGTGAGTCTGGAGAGCCTTCGGAGGGCAGTGGGAGTTGTACCTCAGGTATTAAAATGAAAGAAGAAAACTACTTGGGGGAAGATTTATTTATTGAGTTGGTGGCTCTTTTGCTAGAATAATTTGAATCCAAGGAGTCAATATATGCTCATTAGGAAATGTTAGACTCTATAGGTCTAATGGTTACCAAAAAGACTGAAAAAAAAAAGAATAGAAAATCTGTATATTAGAAAGATTTTTTTAAGTTTTAGAAAGATAGCATAATACCAGAGGAAAGAGTCAACACTGGTGTCAAAAAGAACCTGGTTCTTTTTTTTTTTTTTCACTTTTAATAGACTTTATTCATTGTACTGTGTATATGATACACCTGCTACCTGCAGGCACACTCTGAGACAACTAGCAACACTCAGTGAGGCTGCAGTCTGTTAACTTCAGTTCCAGTAAGAGTATCTGACGGTCATAGGAGACATCATTTGAGGTGTCTTTTCTGTGTCACTCTATATCAACATTAGGATCAGGGGTTTGTGCCAACAGTGCAGCTTTGCACTCCTGCTCCGACCTGAGTGCTGAGCACTTCCGTTCAGACAGAACCCGATTCTAACCCCAGCTCTACCCTTAGAAATTCTGTGGTCTTGAGCCTCAGTTTCCTCATCTGTAAAACAAGGATATTATTGTTCTCATGAGACAGAATCATTACAGATTAGAGATAATGTGGGTAAACCACCAAGCACAATATCCATGACATAATTATTCAGTAAATAAAAAGCTTATGGTAATTTTGAACAGTTTTGGACACAGTAAGTAAATTTGTAAACATTGCAAAGCAGTTCGGCTACCATCCTCAAGTTGGTATGCCTTGTTCACCACTCTCCCCTCGGGACCGAGCACAGTCCCTGACACATAGTAAGCATTTAACAAGTACTTGCTGAATGCCTTTGAAGGGGGAATAAATTTAGAGTAAGACTTGAGAAGACAAGAAGGACATAGCTTTACAGGATGTGAGTTTTTCTTATGCTCTAAGCCAATAGAGAAACCTGGGATTTAGTTGCAGACTGCAGCCTAGAATGGCAATCAGATCCCTGGGAGAACTATAGAAAAGGATCAGACAGGGCTGTGTAAGTTGTAAGAGGTCCCCAAGTGATCTGACACATTCCATGCTGCCCTGTCCTCCCTTTCACTGAGAATCCCAAATGTTCGTGTACATGAATCACCTGGGGAGACTATTGAAATTCCAGCTCACTTTTACACACCTTAGTTCTCGTTTAGGATAGCAAGGTAGGGCCCAGAAATCTGCATTTTTAAATATGCCACCTAGGTGATTCTGACACAGATCATGTGTACACTATATGTTAGAAAACAGTGACCTAGACTGTATAGCAAGTGAACTGAGTTCTTTTCTGTGCCCACTTAGCACTCAGTGTCCTCATCCATATAACTGTATAACTGAATGCTCGCCATTTTCTTTTGACAAATAAAGCATTTTATTCATTAAAGAAAAATATATGTGGTCAATAAAGGAAAGAGATGTTCATTCTTATTGGAGGTCTTAGCAATTTAAATTAAATCAACTATGGGATTCCATTTTTTTACTTACCCGATTGGCAAGGATTTTAAAATTCATAATATCCAGTTGGGCAGGACCTTGTAAAATGGCTACTCCGTTGTTTTGCTGGTGGTAGTATACAGCTTTGCTGATGAACAAAGTGGCAATATGTATAAAGAGCCTGAAAAATACTCACACCCTTTATTTCAATAATTCTACCCCTGAAAGTTTTAGTAATGAAATAAACAGATGTGAACAGATTTTTATATGCAAAGATATTCATTACAGCAGTATTTGTACCACCAGAAGTTAGAAACAATACAAATGTCCAACAATAAGTAGCTTGTTAAATTATCATAATATCAAATGTCATACAGCCATTTGTAAATTCCATGTTTGTAAAGAATATTTAGTGTGGGCAAAATACCCTGAAAAAGAGAATACCAAAACAAAACACAATACTCCAGTTTTATAATATTAAATGAATATATGTCAGTAGAGAAAAAAAATAGGAGAAACATTTTAGTTAATAGTAGTTATTGCTGGCTGGTAGGATTATAGATTATTTAATTTTATTTCACCTTATTTTTTGTAGTTTCAAAGTTTTTGTTAGCATTTGTTTTTGACTAGTGTTTGTTAACTTTCTAAATATAAAATATTTTAAAATAAGTATGTTTTCTTTATAGAGTATTAAGCTCATTGGGTTTAAGTACTAACTCAATAAAAGAATATTCTGTATTAGTAGTAGGAGCATAAATGATTAAAATATCTGAAGCTCAGGGGCTGATTATGATGTTAAAAAAGTGTTAATTGAGTATCCTGGTTAATGTCAACTAATGGAGTCATTTTATTGGAGACTTAGAGAGAAGTGGGAGATGGATGCTCTAGTTGGATTAGGTTTAGTTTGCCATGTCAGAATAAGTCGAAATAGGGAATGGATATTTGCAATGAACTTTCTCCAAAAACAGAACCCAGAGTACCTAAATTCTTTGTTTTTGGTGTTTTAAGTTTAATTTGAAAGCTTCAAGAAACATGTGAAGTCATATTCTAGTAATTTGGGAAATGCTAATTTAAACAAAAAGCACATTTTACCCCTAAAGTAGCAACAACTAAAACTTAGTAATATCCAGGAATGCTGAGCATGTAGAGAGAGACCTGGTACCCTCATACACTATTGGTTAGAATGCATTCTTTTCAGAGCATTTTGAGGTAGTTGTGCAAAACCGTCAACGGGTAAATGTATGATTACCTTTTAATTCATCAATCTGCTTATAAGAATCCTTCCTACAGAAATACATGAGTGCACAATGTCATATATACAATGATATTTTAGTTCATTCTTTGTAGTAACAAAAATTTGGAAACTACATTGATGTCCATCAACAGAGAAATGGATAAATAAATGATGATATATCCTAGTATTATACAACTGTTAAAAAGAATGAAGTAGGTTTCTCTTCCTGATGTATATGATTTCCAGGATATGTCAAGTGAAAAAAGCAATTTGCAAAGTATGGCCCCATTCGTGTTAGAAAAAAGCCTATGTTTAGGCATCTGAATGAATTGAAAAAATATGTGAATGATACACAAGAAATTGTTCCTAGCGATTAGTTCTGGGATAGGGAATGGAATTGCAGGGATGAGGGGGTGGTAAAGGCACTTATCATGTTTTACTCCTTATGACTTTATGTCTTTACTGTTATCTTAATTTTTATGATGAACATAAATGTATGTGTGGGTATATATTTATATCTGTGTATTCTATCTATCTATCTATCTATCTATCTATCTGTCTAATCTGCTCCAGGATGCTGTCCTCTTCCATAACACCATTTACTACAACCTGTTATATGGAAACATCAATGCTTCACCTGAGGATGTGTATGCAGTGGCAAAATTAGCTGGACTCCATGATGCAATTCTTCGAATGCCACATGGATATGACACCCAAGTAGGGGAACGAGGCCTCAAGCTTTCAGGTAATCAGATTTTAAATCTGCTCACCCCCTTGGATACTCCCTTCAAACTTTAATTTGTCTGAGCCATTTTCTAGAAAATGTAGTAACAGAATTCAAACTTACTGCTCATCCAAATGCTTTAGACGAGGTCCCCAGTGTCCTGTCCATCACAGTAAGCAATCTAATATGTAGAACTAGAAGTAACTGCTCTTAAGTCATGTGAGTTGTTTTCTACTTGCAGCTGCAAACATGTTAAATGCTTAATAGTAAGTTATGTATATATGCTCAAGTCAGTATTAACTTATTATCCATATTCCTAAAATTAAAGGAAAGCCCAGATCATTATTCACTTGGGAAAGTAGTAAGAGTAGGGAGGAGTAATTGGTAGTAAGTAGCATATCTCATCATAATTTCCTAGATTATGTTTAGATTTTTTTATCCTTACCCAAGGATCTGTTTCTTTAAAATTGATTTTCAAGAGAGAGGGAGAAAGAGAGAAACATCGATGTGAGAGAGAAATATCAATTGGTTGCCTCCTGTATGCACCCCGACCAGGGATCAAACACACAACCTAGGTATGTGCCCCGACTGGGATTTGAACCCACAACCCTTTAGTGTATGGGATGATGCTCCAACCAATTGAGCCACCTGGCCAGGGCAATTCCTAGATTATTATGTGATGTTTTCAATACTTTAGACCTGCTTGTACTGGATGTACGTATCTGCTAAATTTTTTTGTAACTACATTTTCAATTACAGTTAAATGCAATATTATATTAGTTTCAGATGTACAACATAATGACTGGACTTCTATATACTTTACAAAATAATCACCCCAGTAAGTCTAGTACCCATCTGACAGCATACACTTACCTGCTTATACTTTACTTACAGCCATCTTCATTTTTATGCCCTTTTTCATTCAGTGGTCAAGTAAATTTGGGGGCTTGTACATTTCTATTTAAGTGTTTAGTTATGAGGTTGGTAAGGTTTAATGATGGCTGAATTATTTGGAGGGTCTATAAATATGTTTCTTTGCCCTAATTATTTGAATTTTAGAGTGCAATGATATCTAATGCCTGAAAGTATTAATGTAATATATAGAAACATACTACCTCCTTTACAATTATCCTTCATCCTATTTTAGTTTGAGTAGGAAATGTATAGATTAGGGATGGGGATAAGGCAAAAAGGGAATAAAGAACAGTATGCATGAATTTTAATGACTCCCCATTCCTCTTTGTTACAACTGGTGTCATTTATTCACAACATTGATTAGCTACATACTGTGTGTAATCTACTAGCCTAAATGTTTTGAAAGTTAAAAAGATGAAGCATAATTTAATCTTCTCTTAAGGAATTTACAATCTATTAGAAAGTTTTGATGTAGGTTTTGAAAATGTTAAGCAAGTTTATTTTCAAGTTAAGTTGATTTGTAATAGTTGGTCATTACCCAATAGAATAAGGTGCCTCTATGATTCCAGTCCACTTTTATGCTTTAGCATTGCTTTTCATAGGAGTAGTTTTCAATTAGCTAGCCCACCCTCCCATTTTTTGTCCATTTGTCTAATTCTGGAAATTCCCAATTTGTCACGTAGTATAGACTAGCTGCCCCAACTTCAGACTTTGACTCAGATGGCTATGTCACATTCCATTCCCCAATCATTTTTTCCCCTCTCAGCATGCCTTTGAAGGTAGGAGTGGCTAAAGAAATTTTATTCTTACCTAAGAATAAAATTCATCACCTTATAAGCAGACATCTCAAAATGAGCAATACATTATTTAGCATCTCTGATTATAATTCTGGTAGATATAAATATTTTCTGTTTTTTAATTTCTAAAATTCTATTGAATAAAATTGAAACTGGGTTGGTTTCCATTTCAACTTTGGGACACATGTCAAAAACTTCTGGGTGGTAAAACCACAGTGCAATATACAGATGATATACTATAGAATTGTATACTTGAAACCCATATACTTTTGTTAACCAGTGTCACCCCACTAATTTTGATTAAAAATTTCAAATAAAAAAAAACAGTCCTTTCTCTGAGTGCCTACTTATTTTTTTAAACATTTAATTTATTTTTTAGAGACGGGAAGGGTGGGAGAAAAAAAACATCAATGTGTGGTTGCCTCTCACACGCCCCCTACTGGAGACTTAGCATAGGCCTATGCCGTAGGCTGGGAATCAAACCAGCAACCCTTTGGTTCATAGGCCAGTGCTCAATCCACTGAGCCACACAAGCCAGGGCTGAGTGTCCACTTTTTTTCAGGAGGTTTCTGTTGCTGAGTTGCTAGGTGGATAAGCAGATAGTTCTGTCATAGTGCCTGCTTTGATAGGAGGCTTTTGATCTTATGAAATGGGGAGGAGTGTAGATAGTATGAATATAAACTTAGTCATTAACATTACATATAAGGATCCCCTTTTACAAGTTGAAAATAATTGCGGAACAAATAAAACTGAAATAATATTTGGTATACCAGATCATTCAAAAAGTGGAACTTGTTTCCTGAAGAGGTTACTGAAGCTAAAAAATAGTTTTTCAGACATTAATAAATTAATGGATAACGGACCAAAAAAGAAGCCAAAATGGGCATATTCAGCAAAGCCCCATTTTTTACATAGTCATACCTTGAAGATATTTTGAGTTTGGTTCCAGAGCCCTACAATAAAGTGAAATATCACAACAAAGAGAGTCACATGATTTTTTTGGCTTTCCAGTACATATAAATGTTAAGTTTACATTACACTATAATCTATTAAGTACACAATAGAATTATGTCTTAGAACAATATAATACATTAATTTTAAAATATTTTATTGCTAAAAATACTAACAGTCATTTGATCCTTCAGTTAGTCATAATCTTTTTGCTGATGGGGGGTCTTGTAGCGTTGTTAATGGCTGCTAACTGATCCGCGCTGGTAGTTGCTGAAGTTTGGGGTGGCTAAATAAAATAACAATGAAGCTTGCCTCATTGCTTGACTCTTCCTTTCACAGACCATTTTTGCTGTAGCATGTGATGCTGTTTAATAGCATTTTACCCAGAGTAGAGCTTGTTTCAACTTGGAGTCAATCCTCTCAGAGCTGCTGCTGCTTCATCAACTGTATTCATCATCAATATTAGAATATTTCATAAGTTTATGAAGTATTCTAAATCCTTTGCTGTTACTTCAGCAATATTCACAGTATCTTCACCAGGGGCAAATTCCGACTGAAGAAACCACTTTTCTTTGCTCATGCATAAGAATTAACTCCCCATCTGTTACAGGTTTATCATGAGATTGTGGCAATTCAGTCACATCTTCAGCCTCCACTTCTAATTCTAGTTGTCATACTATTTCCATCACACCTGCAGTCACTTTCTTTACTGAAGGTTTGACCCCCCTCAAAGTTATCCATGAGGGTTGGCATCAACTTCCTGTTAATGCTGATGTTTTGAACTCTTCCCATGAATCATGAATGTTCTTAATGACCTCTAGAGTGGTGAATCCTTTCCATAAGGTTTCCAATGGACTTTGCTCAGGTCCATAAGAGGAATCACTGCCTATGGCAGCTATAATAAAACTTGAAAGTCAAAATTACTCCTTGATCCATGCGCTGCAGAATGGATGTTGTGTTAGCAGGCATGGAAACAACATTAATCTCACTGTACATCTTCATCAGAGCGCTTGAGTGGCCAGGTGCATTGTCAATGAGCAGTATTTTTGAAAGGAATCTTTTTTTCTGAGGAATAGATTCAACGGGGCTTAAAATATTCAGTAAACCAGGCTGTAAACAAATGTGCTACCCAAGTTTTGTTGTTTCATTTATGGAGCACAGGCAGAGTAGATTTAGCATGATTCTGAAGGGCCCCAGGATATTCAGAATGGTAAGTGAGCACTGGTTTCAACCTAAAGGCAACGGCTGTATTAACAAGTCAGCATGTCCTTTGAAGCTTTGAAGCCAGGCGCTGACTTCTCCTCTCAAGTGGTGCAAGTCCTAGATGGCATCTTCTTCCAGTAGAAGGAAGGCCATTTTGTGTGCATTGCAAATCTGTTGTTTAGTGTGGCCATCTTCATTAATAATCTTACTCAGATCTGGAGAACTTGCTGCAGCTTCTACATCAGCACTTGCTGCTTTACCGTGTGCTTCTGTGTAATGGAGACTGGTTCTTTCCTTAAACTTCATGAACCAACCTCTGCTAGATTCAGACTTTTCTTCCTCCCCTCGCAGCCTTTACAGAATTGAAGAGAGTTAGGGCCTTGCTCTGGATGAGGCTTTGACTTAAGGGAATGTTGTGGCTGGTTTGCTTTTCTCTCCAGACCACTAAAATGTTCTTCATATTAGCAATAAGGCTGTTTCACTTTTTACCATTTGTGTGTTGACGACTAGCACTTTAAATTTCCTTCAAAAACTTTCCCCGTGCATTCCCAACTGAGCTAACTGTTTGGCACAAGAGGCCTAGCTTTCAGCCTGTCTCAGCTGTCAACACCTGACTGAGCTGAATTAGTGCTAGCTTTTCATTTAAAGTAAGAGATGTGTGAGTACTTCTTTCTCTCGAACACTTGGAGGTCATTATAAGGTTATTAACTGGCCTAATTTCAATGTGGTTGTGTCTCAGGGAGTCCCAAGGAGAGGGAGAGAGATGGGGGAATGGTCAGTTGGTGGAGCGGTCAGAATAAACACATTTTTTTATTAAGTTCATCGTCTGATATGGGCATGGTTCGTGGTGCCCCGAAACAGTTACAGTAGTAACATCAAAGATCCCTGATCAGAAGTCAGCACAACAAATATAATAATGATAATAATGATAATGAAAAAGTTAGAAATATTGCAAGAATTACCAAGATGTGACACAGATATAAAGTGAACAAATGCTGTTGGAAAAATGGCACCAACTGACTTGGTTGATGCATGGTTGTCTCAAACCTTCAATTTGAAAAAAACAAATTGCAGCATATGCGAAATGCAGTAAAGCAAAGTGCAGTAAAACAAGTGTGCCTGTACTTCCAACCATAGTTCTGTGTGAGACTGATCATGACCTTAGACCTATGGGAGTCCCAGTGAAGAAATTAATATTGCTTCATTTTCGCTGGAGCGTATTTAGAAATAAATGTATGCCTGCACCTTGTGATAGGAAGAGCATTGGACTGTGAGTCAATTAGATCTAGTTTAGATTCCACCAGAGCCTGCTCTGTGACCTTTAGCAAGTCACTTAACTTTTCTGGGCCTTTGTTTTCTTTCTGGTAAAATAAGTTTTTTTTTTTTTTTATTAAATGTATTGAGGTGACATTAGTTAATAAAATTATATAGGATTTAAGCATACAGTTATATGATATATTACTTGTATATTGCATTTTGTTTACCACCCAAAGTCCTTTCTGTTTTAAAATTCTGATATGCTAGAGACCCAGTAGCCAATAGCTAAGGTGAAATAAGAGGTATCTAGTGTATACCCTTAACTTTGAAGAGTGCTGTGAAAATAATACCTTTATGACTAAAAATCATTGAGATTCCTGGCTGAATGGAACTTAAACATTTTTTTTTATTGATTTCATTTTAGAGAGGGTAAGGTAGGAGAGAAAGAGAGGGAGAGAAACATCAGTGTGTGTTTGCCTCTCCAGCGCCCCCTACTGGGGACCTGGCCCACAACTCAGGCCTGTGCCCTGACAGTGACTCAAACTGGTGATCCTTTGGTTTGCAGACCAGCACTCAATCTATTGAGCCACACCAGCCAGAGTAGAATGGTAATTTTTAATGTTAAGAGATAAATTTAGATATTCATAGTTTTATGTCTTCAGGATTTCAGACATCAGATAATGAATTTGTTTTTGGCTTTGTTAATTTTCTATTAGTAAAAAATTTTTATCGGAGTGCTGTTCTTTGGGAAGTAATATAAAGTAATATGTAATGAGCATATTTCTAGTGAAAGGAATATTGTGGAATCAACATTATTACCTCACCTCTTCAGTGTTTCACCTGCCATGAACTCAGAGTCCAGAATTACGTTTATGCTCTAGGGAATGTTGTTTGTCAAAGGATGTCATATATAAACTTAGACTCTTACAACTGAGTGAAATGAACAGAGGTTGGGAGTAGAGATAAATATTCAAGGTATTAGTTGGTGGTTATATTCAATGGAAATACTAGAAACTTAAAATATGTCTTTATGTTATGCCTCCTTAAACTAAATTTTTTATTACCAGGGGGAGAAAAGCAAAGAGTAGCAATTGCAAGAGCCATTTTGAAGGACCCTCCAGTCATTCTCTATGATGAAGCCACTTCATCCTTAGACTCAATCACTGAAGAGGTAAATGATTGGGAAAATACAAAGTTCTTCAATTATCAATGCTTACTTTTTCTCCTTGGAAATTTCAGTAAAATGGCTACATTCTTTTGTATTTTGAGTGAACTGAAGTAGGACGTACTATAGAGCAAAATATCTAGCCCTTTTTTCCTCAGATACCAAGTGTTGATAGTAAGAATGCCGGCTAACATTGAACAGTTACACTGTTAAGTCCATTTTCAAACATGTCTTCTTTGGGAACTGTGTGGTAATTTATGCTCTTGTTGTATTACCCTTGCATTTTGCAAAGCTGTAGGAATTCTCTAGTATGCTGACAAGGGAAGAAGGTTTTAGTTTCCCTGCTATTGCCACTTAACACTCATTAAAACAAGTCACGTCAATGACTGTGATATAGTATACACCAGACAGCCTTTCACTTATCATGGAACAACTTACTGAGGTGCAAAAGAGGTGCACCCAGCCTGCAGTGCTGATATCAATTTCTGTTCATTTCATAAGTATTGTGACATACCAAGATGTTGTGACACTGATGTCATGGCATTACCTGTCAACTACATTAGACTTCCTAACAACATCCTTGTATTAAATACAGAAGTCTTAACTGCGATGATAATTTCATGAATGAATGCCCTTAGTCTACCATTGAAGATAGCTAGATGTTATTTGTCAATTGCTTCCATTCACCTATATCTTACTTGAATACATAGTTAAAACCTAGTGTTGAAGGTTAGGCCTAATTTCAGTTTTTCAGCATG
This sequence comes from Phyllostomus hastatus, assembly GCF_019186645.2. NCBI lineage: Eukaryota > Metazoa > Chordata > Mammalia > Chiroptera > Phyllostomidae > Phyllostomus > Phyllostomus hastatus. The sequence continues at coordinate 1,911,352 of NW_025333841.1, read as the reverse complement.
CATGACATAATATTTGCATATAGAGTTAAGACTCAGGGCTCGTTATGTGATATGCCATGTGTTTGAAACAGTTTAATTTCTGAGTGAGTTGTTTAACATAAGAATTTGTTAAATTTAAGGAGACTCTTAAGCAGGACCGGACCCCACTCCTAGGCAGAGTAGGAATTCATTTATAAGAACTTTATACTTAAACATGTGTCATCCACATTTATCACAACTTAACGGTCATTATTTGAGACACGTAGCTTTATTATCTCACAGAGCATAGCGCATTGAGAGGTAGCAGACACACCTCCCCTCCTCCCCCGCCAAGGGAATGAGTTACAGTAGATTTGGTAAATTTCTGTGGTCCTTTTTAATAGGTCCAGGGAGTTTAATTTCTTGAGGGTTAGGTAGTGGAATCCCTAAAAACATCACAATATTTCTTAGAATTGGTACTGTGCTTTCTTTTCAGCGTGCAATAGTAAAATATAAGGTCGTCTTCTCCTGGGTAACCATGTACTCTTGATAATTTTATTTCTTTAATAAATATGATATTTAGAAATATCTGTAGGAAGCCATTTGGTATATCCTCATCTCCCACGTGGCTGTTTCCAACTAGCTAGCAGTACCAGGACCCATGTTTCCACATACAGCTTGTATATATACATAAGTCTCTAATACTCTACAGGCAGTAAACAAAAATGTATTTCCCAGAATGCATTAAGAAGACAAAATACTTTTGAAAAAGAAGTTTTCTTTAAAAAAAAAAGAGGAAGAACAAAAAGAAGTTCTTCAAGTTACTCATACACAATTGTCTTTGTCATTCTTTCTGTCCTCTGAATTTGAACTAAGGAAAAGCAAATGCTCCTGTACCCCTTGACTCTCCTATTTTTTCTTCTTGAGTCCTCCTCATTTCATTTTTGCCCTCATTGGCCAGGTACTCATCATACCTGGCCATGCTCCTAATGTCACTGGATTCATCATTGTGGTTTGTTTGTTTTTAAGTATAGAAAATATCCACCTTCTTCCAGACTGTGTAATATAAAGAAATGTTGCCTATCTTACAGGTAATTTTTTCTGTGATGATGTGGTCATATTTGGTTTTGGTTTTTGTTTGGTTTATCTCCTCTTCTTAGTTATTGTTAGTTTAGGTCACATATTTGGCACTGGTATAAAGTTTATATAATGTGAACTTGATTGGCATTTTATATGTCCCTTTAAGGAATGTATGATGATTTTAATTTACATTTACCTAATATATAGACCTTTTCTCTCCTCGCACTCTTCTTGTTGCCCAACTTGCAGATTATTCTTGGTGCCATGAGGGATGCAGTCAAACACAGAACTTCCATTTTCATTGCGCACAGGTTGTCAACAGTGGTTGATGCTGATGAAATTATTGTCTTGGACCAGGTAAGAGATTTAACTTTGAAGTTTAGTATTTTAACTACATTGGGAATTGTAACAGACACAAGCAAATTAAATATTTTTGGGAAAGAAATGTACAGAATGTGTGTTCTTTGAATGAGATTGAATTTTGATAGGCTTCTGTTTTTACTTCCTTTTGATAATAAATAATGCATGTCACATCCAAGAAGGAATAAACTGTATTAACTCACTGTTTATTAAAGTTTTAAAAGCAAAGGTAGATCAGGAAAGCATTAAATCTTCATATGATAGAAGCAAGTTTTAAAGGGTGTATGTATTATAAGATAATTTTTCTTCATTCATTTTTCCTACATAGAGAATTTTTGCTCAGTCTTTACTATATTTTATATTTTCATTTTTTCCTAATATCTGTGCATACTCTGTATCTAAAATAAAATATCACAAAGTAAACTGGTCATTTTAAAACATGGCCATTTTATCTTTTTCCTTATGGGGAGAGTAACAAAATGGATAATGCACTTTCTTTCTTCTGAGGGAATTACTAAAAAGCGTACTTTCTTCTTTTATAATATTTTATTTATTTTTAGAGAGAGGAAGAAGGAGAGAGAAAGAGAGGGAGAGAAACATCAATGTGTGGTTGCTTCTCGTGTACCCTCCACTGGGGACCTGGCCCGCAACCCAGGCATGTGCCTTGAGTGGGAATCGAACCAGCAACCCTTCGGTTTGCAGGCCCACACTCAATCCACTGAGCCACACCAGCCAGGGCTAGAAGTGTACTTTCTAAATATTCTAAACAAGTCAGGGTACCACAATTGTGATTGGTAGATTTGAAAAGTATAATAGATTTTCTCTTCTCCTTTCTGTAAGGACTTATTCCCACCCCCTAGTACTTGAGACATCTAACATTGTTTGGTTTTTCACCTCCCATTTGACCTTCTATATGATTATCTTTCCCTTCTAATAAATAAACCTTCAATTCTTTATCATTTTGAAAGCTTGAGTGCTGGGAATTAAGGAAGAAAAAAACATTCTCATATACTTTTTTTTTTAAAGATTTTATTTATTTTTAGAGAGGGAAGGGAGGGAGAAAGAGAGAGAGAGAGAGAGAGAGAGAGACATCAATGTACGGTTGCTGGGGGCCGTGGCCTGCAACCCAGGTATGTGGCCTGACTGGGAATCGAACCTGTGACGCTTTGGTTTGCAGCCCGAGCTCAATCCACTGAGCTACACCAGCCAGGGCCTCATACACTTTTTATATCAATTTATTGAGAGAATTTTTCACACCACTAAAAATATTTATAGGATCTTCAGTTCTGTGGTGTATATATTATTCCCTTTATAAGTTACCTAGGTACTGGAGACCCTGGGTCTTTTTGTTCATTTGTTCATCACAGCTCACATTCATTAGAAAAGAAAGTGGTTTTTCCCCTAATATGACTGTACCAGAATGTTTTATGGGAAATTGTGTGAATATGCTTTATTATCTCATTGATGTTCAAGAATCTGAAATGAAATCTGCTGTTTTCTGCTTTTTACTAAACTTTCCAATACAATAGAGCCCTTTCTTATAAGTATAAAATGTTAGAAGTATTTTAGCAGTCATGTGCTTACCTGCCTCATGCCATGAGGCTCACAGTATATACACTTATATCACAACATTCCCGCTTGGAGTTTGGATTATAATTGGAACTAATTTATTAATGATTATGGCACCTGTATCTAAAACCTCTGTGGGTTTATAATTTGATGGCTTTGTAATTGCTTCATTACGAAGATCAGAGATTTTTATTTTCTAGTGAAACTAATGTGATCTCATTTGTCTCATCAGCAGTCTCTTATAGTATTAGTGTTGAGTCTACATAAGAGATAGCATCCCCAAGGCCCTTCTTCATCCCCCACAACCTGGTGATTCCCATTCCCCAGCCTTGGCAAGGGGCTAGATTTTTGCTTGTTAGGAAATTGAGTCATAGAAGCTCTGGACACATGAAAGCTACCAGGCAAATTAACCAAGAGGGGCAAGATTAACTGGGAATCAAAACATACCAGAAAACAAGATTGCACACCCTCTTGTGCCACCGGTCCAAGAACCTTGCCAGCCAGTGGTTTATTTCTATTATTATTACTCTTGCCCTCATCATCAGATGATTGGAGGATTCTTTTCTGAAAAAAATAGTAGCCCTGGATAAAAAGGTTTTTGAATTTGGGGGGACCCCAACAAAATGACCAGGTACCCATGTGGTCATTCTACAGTGAAACCCAGCTGCTGAAAAGCCCACTCCTATGCATAAACTTTCCAGTAAGCTTTTTAATGCACAGTACTTAAGTGTCAGTGGATAATAAAGGAAGGCCTCCAAAACAAACAGGAAAAAAAAAAAGAATGTAGTAGAAAATGTAGACAGTGCAGTGAGCATAAGAAAACTTAAAAATGTAATTACTGTTGGAGATCATGGAAAATATAACATTCTAAAACAAGGAAAAATGCTGGTAAAACAAATAAGGGAGAGTTCTATGGGGCAAGTTTCAGGATACGTTGTTAATGTAAGGAGAAAAAGGTGCAAAAAAGTAGATGGTGTGTTACTTTTTGCAGGAAGGATTGGGGGGAAAGAACAAATGTATATTTACTTATTCCTGCAAAAAGAAACTTAGGGAGGATAAACTAGAAACTGAAGAAATTGGCTACCTACAGGGTGGGAAGAGAAAAGGGATAGAAGAGATGGGAGAGAGAACAAGACTTTCCTGTTTATACTTTTTATATTATTTTTACATTTGAACCATGCTGATGTTTTCATATATTCAAAGTTTAAAAATCAACAAGGATGGGGAAACACAAAAACTGAATATAATCAGAAAGAAATGAAAATAATTGCATAAACAGGAAGCGGGTCTAGGGTGGCAGCATAGGAGTACAGTGAGCTCACCCTCTCCCACGGACACACTGAATGCACACCTGTGTTTACAGCGGTTCCTCCTGAGACAACTGAAGGCCAGTTCAACAGCTTCTGCACAAGAAATGAGAGAGAGAGACCACACAGAGAAGGTTGGGGAACCGTGAGACTTATCTAGGATCTAAGGAAACTCCCCAGGATAGGAGGAATCTTTGAGTGCCATTGTTTCCCTCTCCCTCTACTTGGATAATGCAGGCAGGAACTCTATCCATGTGCTCTGACTGACCTACAAGTCCACCTTAGTGCACTTCTGGCCAGCCTACCCAGAGCTGACTCCAGCAGTAACAAGAGAGTGCTTTCATGTGCACACACAAATCTACCCTCGACCTGGAGCTTGATTCAGCGGGTCCAACAGCGTACTGGGGTACTCGCACTGGGACACTGCTTTGTATGCTTATAGGGCTGCCCTGTCATGCCTGTATTCAGTGGGCAAATAGCTAGAACAACAGGGAGCTACCACACATGCATGCACACCAGGCTGCCCTGCCCCTAACATGCTCCTTCTGGCCAGGCTGCAATGCTGGTGCCACACACACCTGGCCCAATTTGAACCAGCCTACCAAAACCAACTTGCACCCAGTCTACACAGAGGCCACTTTTACAGAAGACCACTTTTTCAAGATTTGGAGAGCTACCTATCTCACCTATATTATAGGAACAAACAGAGAAAGTCAAACAAAATAAGACAGAGTGTTATGCTCCAAATGAAGGAACAAGAATAAAACCGAGAAAAAAAAATCCTAATGAAATGGAGATAAGTAATTCCCTTATAAAGAGTTCAAAGAAATGGTTATAAGGGTATTCAACAGACTTGAGAATACAGTAGAGAAACTAAGAACTTCAGCAGTTAGAAAATATAAAGAACCAATCAGACATAGAAATGAAACAAAAAATACACTACAAAGAATTGACAGCAGATTTAATACAGAAGAACAGATTAGTGACCTGGAGACAGAATAGTGGAAATCACCCAATCAAAATAGCAAAAAGAAAAATAATTTTCAAAAATAAGGATAGTATAAGGGACCTTTGCAACAACATCAAGCACACTAACATTTGTATTATAGGGATACCAGAAGAGAGAAAAAGGAGGAGATAGTATATTTGAAGAAATAATGGCTGAAAAAAGTCCCAATCTGGTGAAGGAAACATATTCAGGTCCCAGAAGCACAAAGAATTCCAAACAAGATGATCCCAAAGAGGCCTACACCAAGACATTTTGTAATTAAAGTGGCAGAATTTAAGGGTAAAGAGATAGTCTTGAAAGCAGCAGGGGAAACAAGTCACATACAAGGGAAACCCCAAAAGTCTGTCAGCTGATTTCTCAGCAGTAACTTTACAGGCCAGAAAGGAATGTCAGGGAATGGTTAAAGTGCTGAAAGAAAGGAACTTACAACCTAGAAATACTATACCTAGCAAAGTTATTGTTTATAATTGAAGGAGAGAGAGTTTTCCAGACAGCCAAAAACAAAGGAGTTCATCACCGCTAAACCGGCTTTACCAGTAATCTTAAAGGGTTTTTATTTAGAAAAGGTCATAACCTGAAATAAGAAACTATAAGAAAAAAATCTGACAAGTAAAAGCAAATAGAGAATTAACAGTGAATCAGCCACTTAAAGAGCTAATATAAAGGTTAAAAGACAAAAGTAGCAAATTAACTATAACTACAAAACATAATTAGGATACACAAAACAAAAAGATACACAATACAATATCAAAAACAAATGGTGGAGTGGGAATAAAATACTGGTGCTTTTAGGATGTGTTTGAACTTAAATGCTTATCAGCTTAAAATAGACTATATAGATATAGATGTAGATGGAATGAAAGAATATATATATATGTTCATTCATATTTGTGAATGATTTCTATTAGATGTTGATACCCAAAATGTATAAAGAGCTCATCCAACTCCGTAACAAAAATAACCCAATCAAAATGGTCAGTGGACATGAGACATTAACTGGGAATCAGACATGAAAACATGCTCAACATCACTAATCATTAAGGAAATGCAAACTAAAACCACTATGAGAAATCACCTCACACCTGTCAGAATGGGTAGTATCAAAAAGTCAATCATTAACAAGTGTCAGCAATGACATGGAGAAAAGGGAACCCTCATGCACTGTTGGTGTGATTATAAATTGGTGCATCCATTATAGAAAAGAGTATCAAGATTTCTCAAAAAAATTAAAATAGAACTATTATATGAACCAGTGATTCCACTTCTGTGTGTTTATCCAAGGAAAACAGATATACTAATTTGATAAGATATATGCATCCATATATTCATTTAGCATTAATTACAGTAGCCAAAATATGGACACAACCTAGGTGTCCATCAATAGATGAGTGAATGAACACATATACACACATATATACACAATTGAACACTACTCAGCAATAGAAAAAGAATGAAATCTTGCCATCTGCAACAACATGGATGGACTATCATGTTAAGTGACACAAGTCAGAGAAAGACAAACACTATAAGTTCACTTATGTATGAAATCTGAAAAAGCAAAACAAATGAAAAAAACAAAAACACACGCATAGAAACAGAACAAACTGATAGTTGCCCAATGAAAAGGTATTAAAATAAAACTAACTGCATAACACACTGTAACATAAACATGCAGTACAAAAATTAGAATTAACTTTTGATTATATTATTCTGATTATTTACTGTAGCAGAATATATGGATATAAATAACTCAAAATATGGGAGTAGCCATTTTGAAACTTTAGTGTATAGTGCAAGACTGAACACATGAGTAAATATATTGATGTTTGGAAACAGGTCTTACTTGAGAGGAGAAAGATACAAATTCAGAATGGGAGAAAAAGGAGGACCCTTGTGATATTGTATTGGGACAGAATTATTAATATGAATTTATGATGAAAAAATGTTCCTTACTCTTATTTATTGAAATGGCCTAGAAGCAGTGAAATCCAATGGCAGTGAATAATACTAGCAAATAGGTCTTGGGCACTAAATACAATTTCTTATTAAAAGGAATCAAGAATCCTTGGAGAAATGAATGGCTGATTCTATCTTTGAAGCAATGAAAATGATGAAGATACATAACAAGGACACAGGAACCATTTTGAATGAGCTCCCACTGGCCAAATGTAGGGTAGTTTGAACATCAAAAAGAATAATGATACTAATGAATTACCACATAATAAATAAAAACTGATGTATAGTTCCATAATAATACTTTAAAGAAAAGTATCATGGGAAAAGGGAAAGGTCTTTTTTAAGAAGAATGCTAACTAATACATGTTGAAAAGGTGATACATTTAGACATACCACATTTTTTAACAACCATTGTAATAATTGATTTAGGTGAAGATCATCATTGGTTGCTAAAACCATATGGTGAAAAAGTATTGGGGAATAGAATATTCACACAGTTTGAAAGTATAACCTATAGATTAATTATTAATTATAAAGAGAATACCTTTAAAGTAGAGATCTGGTAGACACTACCTTAACCAAATGATGAAACAATTTTATTAATCATGGAGCAAATTGACACCATTTACCTCCTGAGATGATGCACAGAGGACATCATCATCTATACTGTATTTCTACCAAAAATATTTAGTTTGGATCTAATAATTCGGAACAGCTCAACAAACATAATCTGAAGGGCATTCTTTAAAGAAACAAGCCTGGATATTTTAGAGATGTCAGTGTCATATACACACCTGCAAAGACTAAGATAATTATAAATCCAATGTGTGGATCCTGAATAAATCCTGGATGGGGGAAAAATATATATATCATCCAGATGGGTGGGGGGGGGAGCAGAATAGGTAGTCCTACACCCACATGTGGTAGATAAAAATCAGGAAGGATACTTCAAGAATGAGGGATCCCATCCCATACCAGACTGCCCAGCCCAGGGTTCCAGTGGAGGAAGTTAAGTCCCCATAACTTCTGGCTGTAAAAACCAGTGGGGGTTGGGGTGGCAGAAGAAACTGCAGGATTCTCAGGAGTCTCCTCTTAAAGGGCCTACAGTGGTCTTAGGACTTATGAATACTCACTCCCTCTGGGCTCCAGTAGACACACAGCAGCTGGAAGGGCACCAGTGGCACACAGGGAGAAACAAGTATCTGGCATCAGGGGCGTGCCAGGGGACAGCTTCCTCCTGGAAACTCCAGAGGCCAGGCAGCAGCATTGTTCCTTCTGAGCCCTCCTGAACACAGAGCCACAGAGCAGCAACACCATATCTGAGATTCCACCAACCTGGTTCATATGGGTTGACTTACCCTGACGATTACCTAAGGCTCCCCCCCATCCAATCTACCAGTGCCCTTTTCTATAATAGGCTACTCTACTAAGACAGGGAGTCAAAGCATCTCTACCTAATACATAGAAACACACACAGGGAGGCTGCCAAAATGAGGAAGCAAACATGATCCAAATGAAAGAACAGAACAAAATCCAGAAAAAGAACTAAACAACATGGACATGATCAATCAGATGCAGAGTTCAAAACACTGGTTATAAGGATGCTCAAGGAACTCACTGGGCACTTCAACAGCATAAAAAAAGACCCATGCAGAAATGAAGGTTAAACCAAATGAAATAAAGAAAAATTTACAGGGAATCAACAGTGGAATGATGAAGTCGAGAATCAAGTCAATGATTTGGACCATAAGAAAGAAAAAAATCATTCAGAGCAACGAGAAGAAACATCAGAAGAAATTAGAATAGGCTAAGGAGCCTCTGGGACAATGTGAAATGTATGAACATTTGAATCAGGGGTGCCGGAAGGAGAAGAGAAAAGGCAAGAAATTGAAAATGCATTTGAAAAATAATGAAAGAAAACTTCCCTACTTTGGTGAAGGAAATAGACATACAAGTCCAGGAAGCACAAACAGTCCCAAACAAGATGGATGCAGAGAGGAACACACCAAGACACAGCATAATTAAAATGCCAAAGGTTAAAGATAAAGAGAGAATCTTTTTTTTTTTTAATATTTTATTTATTTATTTTTAGAGAGGGAAGGGAGGGCGATAGAGAGAGAGAGAGAAACATCGATGTGCGGTTGCTGGGGTTTATGGCCTGCAACCCAGGAATGTACCCTGGCTGGGAATCGAACCTGGGACACTTTGGTTCCCAGCCCGCGCTCAATCCACTGAGCTACGCCAGCCAGGGCAAGAGAGAATCTTAAAGGCAGCAAGAGACAGAGTTACCTACAAAGGAGTTCTCACAAGACTATCACCTGAGTTCTCAAAAGAAACTTTGCAGGCTAGAAGGGACTGGCAAGAAGTATTCAAAATGATGAAAGCAAGGACCTACAACCTAGATTACTCTGACCAACAAAGCTATCATTTTGAATGGAAGGGCAGATAAAATGCTTGTCAGACAAGGTCAAATTAAAGGAGTTCATCATCATCAAGCTCTTATTATATGAAATGTTAAAGGGGTTTATTTAAGAAAAAGAAGATCATAACTATGAACGTTAAAATGGCAATAATTTCACAACTATCAGCAATTGAATCTAAAAAGCAAATGAAGCAAGCAAGCAGAACAGAAACAATCATAGATGTATGGAGATCATTTGCAGGGTTGTCAGTGGGAGGAGGAAGGAGGAGAATGGGGGGAAAGGTACGGAGATCAATAAGTACAAATTAGTAGGTACAGAAAAGACAGGGGGATGTTAAGAACAGTATAGAAAATGCAGTAGCCAAAGAACTAATAGGCATGACCGGTGGACATGAAGTAAGGAATGGGGCTTGCCGGAGGGAATGGGAGATGCCCAGTAGAGGGTGGCAAAGGGTGAAAATTGGGACAACTGTGGTAGTATAAACAATAAACTATATTTTAAAAAAGAACATTATTGGAACCATTTGTAAAATCTGGATATAGACTGTATGTTTTATATATATATATATATATATATATATATTTCTTTGGTGTGATACAGTTATATTCCAGCCCTATAGGAGAATATACCTAATTTTAGGAGGTACATGTTAGGGAAATATTTAGCATTGACATGTAGTGATATATGTAACTCATCCTCAGATTACTCATCAAAAATACTGTAAATTTAGAGATAGGATGAAGTAAGAGAAAGCAAATATGGAAATATTCACAATTGCTAAACCAGGAGAAGTGTGTATACACCTTCATTATTGTTATTCTTGCAACATTTGAAAATTATAAATGACGGTGATAAGTATATAAATGAGCAACCAAAGTACAAGCGATTTTGGAAATGAAAAATGTCACTGCTGAAATAAAGTCCAGGAAATTTCTAAAGAGTAGAACAAAAAGAGAGAGGCAATAAAGAAAGACAAATACCATATGATCTCCCCTATAAGTGGAACCTAATCAACAAAACAAACAAGCAAGCAAAATACAACAAGAGACATTGGAATACAGAACTAATTGATAGTTACCAGAGGGGAGGGGGGAGAGGGATAATGGGGGGGCATCAGGGAACACGTATGAAGGACATATGGATAAAGCCAAAGGGGGTGGGTTCGAGGGTGGGAGGCAGGGATGGGTGGGGCAGGGGGCATGGTGGGGTAAAAATGGAGACAATTGTAATTGAACAGCGATTTAAAAAAAAAAAGAAAATGAGAGAATTAGCCTGAAAGGTCCACCATCTCACTAATAGTAATTATAGAGAGATCAGAAAAATGGGAGGAAATTATCAAAGAAATAATAACCCAATATATCCAAAACTTCAGAAAATGAATTTCCATTTAGAAAGTACCTACCAAGTAACCACTGCAATGAATGGAGAGGAAAAGACACCAAGACATAGTATCATAACATTTCAAAATTTAGGATAAAGAAAAAATCCTAAAAGCTGTGAGAGGAATATCTCTGGGGGTGCTAGAAAGTTGAACTAATTGATTCCCTAATATAGTTGATAATGAGAAAAGTAGTATTCAGTCAGTTTTTTAATTCTGGGATAAAGTTTAGAGAGAACTACATAAGTGAGAAAACAAGGTAGTTACTAAGTCCAGGAAGACTGAAAAAGCATATAGAAAAATATAGGTAAATCATAGTACTTACTTGACTCAACATGTAATATTTACATAGTCATAATAAGATAAACATTGCATATTAACTTAAACAACATCTATGATATAGCCAGTTATTAGGAGAGTGAAGAAGGAGGTAGTGGGAAGGTGAGATGCTGTAAGAGTGTTGAATCTCTTATGTATGTATATGTGTGATACATATATACAGACAGTCCCAACTTACAATGGATCAACTTACAATTTTTCAACTTCACGATGGTACACAATTCATATGCATTCAGTAGAAACCATACTTGAACTTTGAATTTTGATCTTATCCTTAGCTAGTGATAGGTGTGCCATCATGAGGGTAAGCGACCAATGCTCTGTAGTGTATTAAGGTGCCCACTCTTTTGGATATTGTGTTCTGAGCACACGTAAGGTAGGCACTCTAGGCTATGGTGTTTGGTAGGTTAGGTATATTAAATGCATTTTTGAATTACAATATTTTAAACTTAGAATAGGGTTATCAGGACATAACCCCATTGTAAGTTGAAAACCATTTGTGTGTATCTGTGTACATGTGTGTATATGTGTGTGTGAATACCAGAAGAAATAGCTATGACTTTGGGGTAGGAAGGAGATGTTCATGTGCAGAGAAGAAGGAAGGAAAAGACTGTTGTTTTTATTACAAGCTTTGCAATATTACTTGACTTTTTAAGCTCTGTACATTTGTGCTTTAATACAAATATAATTTAAAATATATTTTATACATTTCATTGTAGGAAAAATTATTTGTGATTTACTTCCTTGATGTTTCCATAAAAATAATTTCATTTATTGTAATAGGTTTTGATGATGTTTTCATTGAGGATTTTTATTTGTTTTTGACAGTGATAAATGGAAAAGTATAAAATATGAAATCCATGGATAGTTTTGTGCCAATGAAATGGTCTCTGCATACCAAGATTGAAAACTACATTCTTTAGGATCCAGAGAAATTGAAAGAGCTGAGCAAAGTAGTTCTTTCTTAGACTGTCTACCCAGCAATCAAAGAGGAACCTTAAATTGACCACTCAGAAGTGGGCACAAATTTTGGTTATTTTGCTTAACAATGTATTTGTAAAGGTCCTATCACCAGGAATATCAGTAAAAGTGACAGAATTCCTTTTGTCTGTCAGCATGTTTTAAGAGTAGCTGTCAAGAGACCAATTACTTATAAATAAGAGTTTGAAATCTGTACCAATCTCTGCAAGGTTAAGTTAATAGCCATTGTTAACACAAATAGCTACTAGAAAAAGGAAACTTTTCATGGAGAAGTCTTTTTTTATTTCAAAGTACACATAAGGACTTGGGGATATTATTTTTAATTCTTTTAAATCTCTATAAATAACAGTGATTTTGATTTAAATATTTATTGATTATAGAAAATATCACCTTTTAAATTTTTACATTCTTTTTCTGCCCTTCAAAATGTAAAATTAAACATAAAAATTTTATTGGCTTTAAGTGAAACAGTTTACATTATGTGGAATTTTATAGCCTTTTGTTTGTTCACTGAACTGATAGCTTACCAGTGAAGAAACCATTCCTACCTGGAATGTTCCCCCTTACACTATGGGTGAGTAATTGGGACAGGTATTTTAATGAATGCAAATCTTTCAAAACCCTTAAATCCTTAGTTAGAAAATATTATGTATTTTCCGTTATTTTGCTAGTTTTATGGCCTTTCTCTATATTTCTCTTGTTTTTGCTTTCTTTAGGGTAAAGTAGCTGAACGTGGTACTCACCATGGTTTGCTTGCCAACTCCGGCAGTATCTATTCAGAAATGTGGCATACACAGAGCAGCTACGCGCAGGGCCGTGATAACCCCACATGGCAAGCAAAGAAAGAAAATCTGTCCAAAGAAGAGGAAAGGAAGAAACTACAAGAAGAAATTGTGAACAGTGTGAAAGGCTGTGGAAACTGTTCCTGCTAAGTCACATGAGACATTTTCTTTTCTTTTTTTTTTTTTGACTATACATTTGCACTGAAACAAAATTGTTTTATTAAAAAAATTATATATTCCCATTATCTGTATTCCTCCTTCCAGATAAGATTTATTTGAAAGGTGATTTGAGTTTTATATCTTTCACAATCTAATTTAATGTGATATCTTTGTTTATCACCAAATTATTTTCTTGTTACTGCCTTCATTTTGCTCAAGTCACAATTTTTGTTACTATTTGACTTTACCCCATTTCCATTTTGGAGGCCCAGTAGTCATTTGATGATGAATCAGATTGGTTTCAAAATTTTAGTAGTTTTTAAAACCCTCTTTATGCTGACAATTTAGATAAAAAGTGTCTTCTTCTTAAAATTAAAAAAAAAAAAAAGAAGACAGTGAGGTTCATTGTTTCTCTTCCTTGCCACCCCTATTGAAATACTTCAGTGATAGATATCTATACTCATGTTTGTTTAAAAAATATTTGCCGTTATATACCTTTTGAGGAAAAACCTAATTCTCATGTTAGTTAGGTAGCAAGTACATCATTAACCAGCATTATAACTATCATCCAGTGGTGAGAATTTTATTTTTTCCCACCAAAATGAGATATCGCTTTTGTCTTGGACAAACATTTATATATTTCTCTTTAAAAACTTACAAACCCTGATGTAACTTGTGACATATCATACTGGAAGTAATCTAAAAAGCTTAGGAAGTTAATTGCCTTTTCTCTTTCCATCTTAAATACACTGTTTTTCTTATCCGAAGTTATAAAGAGAAACAAGTAAATGAGATGTGCGTATGCATGCGTGTGTGTACACACGCTCACACATGTAAATAGCAACATCCACTTAAAAATTCTTAATGACCTTGAGATAAATAGGAGAGGTTGGACTGGAATCTGTACTGACACTTTAGAATTACTTTATCACAAGGTCCCCTCTTCCTTTTTCAGTAATTTGATGAGTCCCTTTAAGCTCGGTATAACAAAAAGTAGCTCAAATGAAATATTCAAGTTTTGCCTGCTAGAAATAATTAATAAAATGTTGCTATATGTTCACTGAGAATGCTCCTCTCTTTTATAATTTGAATTTGCTTTGATTTGTTTGGTAGTAATAATTCAGTTTGGAAAACTGTGTATCTCATGACTAACCACATGACTATATGTAATGAGGCTTTATTTCTCAAAAATGTTTTTAAAGTCGTTATTTTATTGGTTTATGGTTTTAATGTGTTTTAAATGATAATTTGGTATAGGTGAGACTAATGTTTTCATCTGCTTTGTATTGTCATTTGTGGGTAGAGCAACATATCTAACTCAAGTGTCCAGTTTTGTTATATAAAGGTAATTTGATAAGTATCAATATCTTGAAACCAGTGTGTCCCAGTCTTTGACACCAGAATAAGTAATGCAGGATCTTGCTTTTGTTTTTTTAAATGTAATGTTTATTGTATTTTTTCCCCACTACCATTTAGTCCCCTTATACACCCTTCCCCTCAGCAGTCACCACACTGTTGTCCATGAGTCCTTTTTCCTTTTTGTTCAATTAAGGATCTGTCTTTTGAAGCTGTAGTTAAGACTGAGATGTGTAATCATCTGCAAAATGGAGGGGGTTGGGGATGGGGCATTTCTTACTCTGAAGCCATAGACATTATTGCTCTTACGAAGGAAAAAAAACACGATTCCTTTGAACAGATCAGCTGTATTGCTAGAAATGTGGTTAGTCTAGATAGAAATTTTGCTTCTGTTAATTCCTTCTATATATTTCCAATGACGCTGTTAGGCGAGATTTAGCTTAGTTGTATAATCAAGCAGGCAAGATTGAAGTAACCATTAGAAATATTCATTTTGAGTGTAAATAGTTGTATTCAAAGTGATTCTGCAATATGAGAAACATTTAGTCAAAGAAAGGTAGGAATATTTTTAGGGTGGGGATAATTTCCCCTGTAAGAGATTTAAACCTCTTTTTTGTTGTATGACTGGAAGTGGATCCTAGACCATTGGGTCACTGTGGTCATTAACCAGTATTTTCAACTAATAAAAAGTGACCTAAAACATACAGTTTTTGTAGGGGTTATAACTAAGTTTTAAATATTTTTCTCTTAACTTCATCATATTAAGGTGTTCCATACAGTGAAACAATAGACAAATTAAAATGAAAGAAAAGTTTTCTGAAGAAAGGGCAAGAAAAAATGGCCTTTATTATAATTACATTACAGTATTACATACACAAAAGGATAAAGTGTATAGACTTCTAAATCAGCACTGCAACATAGTTTTTAATGTATTGTGATAAATAAGCTACAGTTTTGGAATATGTGCCGTTAAAATGGAGCAAGATGATAGGGTTTAATCCCTCATATACTACTATTTTAAAGACTGAAAAGTTTACTTTCTTCCTAAGGGAATTCCAGTCGACAAAAATTAAATTGAAACCAAGGCAATTTGGGATAAAAAAAACCAAACTGGGCCAGATGTCTTCCAGGAGGTTTTTAACATAGAAATATTTTGGTGAGCAGATGTGCTCATTTGGAAATTGAGGGTCATTTCTTAGAATCAGAAAGAAACTTTAGCATTTGGACAAACTCAAAATATGCATTTGCTTTTCCTCTGCAGGGATTTGCACCTTTTATATGCCTTACGATCAATATTTTGCCTTTTCCCTTAGATACTGACAAAGTTCAGTTTGTAAGGATGGCTAATGCTAAAATATCTTTTGCAACTTCTAGCCAAGATGGGGGCATAGGTAGATACACTTTGCCTCTTTGTACAACCAAATGAAGGAAAACGACAAATTTAAAAACACAAAATAACCAGAACTGCCAGAAAATCGAACTTACATACAAAGGAGTTCCCATAAGACTATCAGCTGGTTTCTCAAGAGACCTTACAGGCAAGAAGGGGCTAGAAAGAAGTATTCCAAGTCATGAAAGGCAAGGACCTACATCCAAGATTGCTCTCTCCAGCAAAGCTATCATTTAGAATGGAAGGGCAGATAAAGTGCTTCCCAGATAAAGTCAAGTTAAAGGAGTTCATCATCACCAAGCCCTTATTACATGAAATGTTAAAGGGGCTTATTTAAGAAAAAAAGATGATTAAAACTGTGAACAGAAAAATGACAACAAACTTACAACTATCAACAACCAAACCTAAAAAAAAAACAAAAACAAGCTAAGCGAACAACTAGAATAGGAGTAGAATCATAGAAATAGAGATCACAAAGAGGGTTATCAGCAAGGAGGACGAGCAGGGAGAATAGGGGAAAAGGTACAGGGAATAAGAAGCATAAATGGTCGGTACAAAATAGACAGGGGGAGGTTAAGAACAGTATGGGAAATGGAGAAGGTAAAGAACTTGTATGTACGACCCATGGACGTGGACTGAGGTCAAGGAATGCTGGTGGGAGTGGGGTACAGGGTGGTGGGGAGTAAAGGAGAAAAAATTGGACAACTGTAATAGCATAACCAATAAAATATATTTTTTTAATAAAAGGAAAAATATTTCCTAGGTCCATCCATGTTGTTGCAAATTGGTAAGATTTCGTTCTTTTGTATGGCCAATCAATAAAATATACTTAAAAAACCACAAAAGTATTTTTTGCTTTATTTTAAAGGCAAGATATTTTAAAGAGTATACGATTCCTTGTTTCTGGATTACTTTGCCCATACTGCTATCTTGCTCCTATACTTCCTAATTGCTGGATGTGTCAGTGACTAGCAATTTTTGCCAGTGTATATTCATAATTCTTTCATTTTACCTTGTCACTATATCATAGGATATTTGTTGTGGATTAGTGGTTGCAATCATTTAAATGTGTTTGCAATGGCACCTTTCTTAAAGAAAGGTCCCTTTTCTCCCTGCTTTAAGTACAGTATTTGGATTTTAAATGTAAATGGTAAGTCAAGTGACAATATTAAGTCAAACAAGCAGGTTGAAACTGATTGGGTAAGACAAAATTAGTTAAGACTTAGTAAGTAAGGCCCTTTATGACAGTTTACTGTTATAGCAGTATGGGCAGAGAATCAGTACTAATAAACAATATGTGTGTGTGACTAGCAATGGGTGTCCCAATGAAGCAACTTTTTCCTGCAATGCATAGGGAGAATTGATATTTTGTCATTCACACACTTAGAATAAGTACTGATAATTAATAGACACTCTGGGAGTATGTTATAGCCTTGTGCAGAAGGTGAAAATTTGGAATTATTTGAGAAAGAAAGTAATTGCATGAATAGCTTTTAATGTGGATTAAATGGTAGGAAATTTTACTTCTTTCCTTTAGTATTGAGCTGTCATATTTTTTCTTAGAAATCAGTGAAAGGCAACTTTCTGTTGCCCCCAGTTTCTCAGTTCTAATGATCAAGAAGGAAATATTTAGGGTGGAGAAATGTCTTAACTGCAAACCATTCATTAAATTAACATTTGGACTGGCTAGGGGCAGTTGAAATGAAGTATATGTTTTAATTACAAACATGTTAGAATGTTTTTGATTTTAAAAAGTCAGTGGATTATTTCCATATTTCTTATTCTCAGTTATGGTAGAATGTTTTTCACTGATTTCTTTCTATTCTATTTCATAAAATCACAGAATTTTGCAGTTGGAAGGAATTTCCAGGTCTTTTAATACAATCCTCATTCTACAAATGTGAAAACTGAACCTCAGAAGAAATCACTGAGCTTGCTAGAGACCATGTTGGGATGAAAACCCTGATTCCTGACACCCAGTCCATTTCCCTTTTTTTCTGGACCACACTTTCATTCAGAAGTTATGTTCAAACATACAATTGACCCTTGAACAGCACAATCTTTGTATAAGTGGACCCACACTCAGGACATCAGACCACAATGTGAGACACTTAAAAGCATCTTCCAATACATGCAGACTCATAACAGTGCAATAGGTTTGCTAGCACAAAAACAAAACAAAAGAAAACAAAAAACCCAGCCAAACTGAGTCAAAATTTCTCTGATCCAGAGCTGACTCCTAGATACACAGGCTTAAAAATAAAATCACACTTATCTGTGGCAACCTGAAAAACTATGAATATGACCAAGGCTGTACCTTCTCAGAATGGAAGGAACCACCAAGCTGCAAGTCCCTGGCTGAACATCATTCAAAAGTAAACTCCTGAAATGTTAGTGGCCTCCAAGCACACACACATCCAATGGTAAAGGGTAAACATCTTACTGACCAGACCTGGCCAGTGTAGCTCAGTTGGTTGGAGTGTTGTCCCAAAAGGTCATGGGTTTGTTTCCTGGTCAGGGCACATACCTAGGTAGAAGGTGCAGTCGCCAATCGGGGCACCTATGGGAGGCAACCAATTGATGTTTGATGTTTCTCACATTCTCTCTCTCTCTCTCTCTCTCTCTTCCACCCCCTTCTGCTCTTTCTAAAAAATCAATAAATGTATCCTCAGGCAAGGATTTTAAAAAGTTTTGGTGACCACTAAGTGTGTTATGCTAACTCAGGAGAAACATTTAGGTAGTTAGAATAAAAGAGATAACATCAGACTACACACTGCAGGAGAAATAAACAACCAAGCAAATAATGATCCCTCAGAGGAGGAGGATCATTATCCAGACTTGTTTTACTATATAAAATATCCAGTTTATAATAACAATGACAAAAAAAAAACACACACACACACAAGACATGCAAAGAAACAGGAAAGTGATACCCGTACACAGGAAAAATAAAAGCAGGCAATAAACACTGCCTTAGAAGGGGCCCAGGTGCTATGTATAGCAAAAATTTAGCAATAAGGAAATAGAAATTATTTTTTAAAGAACCAAATGGAAATTCTGGAGTTGAGAATTACAATAACTGAAATGAAAAATTTACTAAGGACCTTAATAGTATATTTGAGCTAGCTAACAATCAGTAACTTGAAGAGAGATCCATAGAAATTAGACGATCTGGAGAATAGAGAGAAAAAATGGTGAAAAATAACCTCAGAGATATGTGGGACATCATTAAGTATACCAACATATGCAAAATGAGAGCACCAGAATTTCTTCTGGAACAGGAAAAAGATATTTGAAAATGGATGGAAATGTTTAATTTGAAGAAAAACATTAATCTACACATCAAAAAATCCTCAGCAAACACTAAGTAGGATTAACAAAGAGATCATATCCAGACACATGAGTCAAAAGTTGAAAGCTAAGATGAGAAAAGTATGAAAGCAATAAGAGAAAAATTGCTCAAGACAGACAGGGGAACTCTAATATGATTAACAGGAAAAGTTGCACCAGGAACAGTGAAAGAGATGACATATTCAAGTTGCTGAAATGAAAAAAAAATAAACTATCAACTAGGAATAATATATCCAAAACTATCATTCAAAAATGAAGGTGAAATAAAAATGGTACCAGATAAAAAGAAAATCCATTAGTAGTAGACCTGTGTTATAAGAAGATTTGATACCTATTCTCAAACTCTTCCAAAATTTTTAAAAAATATTTATTTTTAGAGACAGAGGAGAAGGGAGGAAGAAAGAAAGAGAGGGAGAGAAACATCAATGTGTGGTTGCCTCTTGTGTGCCCCCTTCTGGGGACCTGGCCTGCAACCCAGGAATGTGCCCTGACTGGGAATCGAACTGGTCACCCTTTGGTTCGCAGGCCCATGCTCAATCCACTGAGCCATGCCAGCCAGGAGCTTACTTCTTTCTTGATTTCATCCACTCTACTGTTGATTCCCTGTGAAGTGTTCTTTATTTCAATTAGTGTTCTTCATTTCTGACTGGATTTTTTATGCTGTTAAGGTCCTCACTAAGTTCCTTGAGCATGTTTATAACCAGTGTTTTGACCTCTGCATCTGATAGATTGCTTATCTCCATTTTGTTTAGTTTTGTTTTTTCTGTTGTTTTGTTCTTGTCTTTCATTTGGGCCATGTTTCTTTATCTTCTCATTTTAGCAGCCTCCCTGTGTTAGTTTCTATGTATTAGGTAGAACTACTATGTCTCCCAGGCTTGATAGAGTGGCTTAATCATGGGTGTCCTGGAGGCTCCAGTGGCACAGCCTCCCCTATTAACCAAGTTGGGCACTCAAGGTGCACCCACTATGTGTGGCCTGTGTACACCCTCCTTTTGTAGTTGAGCCTTAATTGTTGGCACATGCAAGATCAGCCACTGCCTGTGTTCTGTCCAGGGTCATACAGCATTAGCTACAAAGTGATCTGCAGATGGCTGCTACTTGTGCTGGCTTGGAGGTGCCTAGAAGAGGCCAAGCTGTGAACCAAGGCTGGCTGCTGCTAGTGCTGGACCTGGGGCAACTTAGCAAAAGGTATAGGGCTTGCTGAAGCCAGATGCTGCTTGTTTGAGAGAATTTAGGAAAATCTGAAATATAGGTTAAAACAAGTCATCCATATGGAAAAGCCACTGGAAACAGCTTGGGTAGGCCTGAAAGTTGGGTGGGCAGGGCCTCAGGGAATCACCAACGTGGGGCAAACAGTGTGAGTCAGGTGGATGGACTCTCAGATGTGGTTCCTGCCTGCCGGTTCTGTAGGGGGAGGGCTCAGAAAAGGAACAGTGTCCTCTGCCAGCACTTCTGTCTGGGAGAAAGCTGCCCCCCCAGCTCTTACTCTGATGCCAAACAATTCAGTTCCTCCCCACATGTGTCTGATGCCTTTCAATCCCCTTTCCTGGTGCTGGAGCTTAGAGGGAGTGAGTCCAAGTAAGTCTGTGTGAGGGCCCTTTAAGAGGAACTGCCTGGGACTCTAGCAGTTTCTCTTTCACAGCCTCAATGTCCATTGGTTTTTACAGTCAGAAGTTATGGAGACTTATCTTCCTGGCACCGGAACCCTGGACTGGGGGGCCTGGTGTGAGGCTGCAACCTCTCAATTATGATATCTCTCCCAATTTTATCTGCCACATATGGGTGTGGGACTAGCCTATTCTGCATCTCCGCCCACAGTCTTGACGTCTTCTTCTTTAATTCTGTAATTGTAGGACTTCCATTCAACTCAATTTGTGATGGTTCTGAATGGTGGTTGTTTTAAAGTTTAGTTGTAATTTTGATGTGGTTGTGTGAGGAGGTGAACTGTGTTTACCCACAGTGCCATCTTGATGTACCGCAATTTTAAATCCAGTCATCTATAGATAGGCATTTTTGTTGCTTCCATATCTTAGCTATTGTAAATAATGCTGCAATGAACTTGGCATGCATATGTCTTTTTGAATTAGTGTTTTTTATATCTTTTGCTAAATCCCCAGAAGTGGAATTGCTGGATCATGAAGCAGTCCTATTTCTAATTTTTTGAAGAACCTCCATACTATTTTTCCACAGTGGCTGCACCAATTTGCAATCTCACCAACAATGTGTGAGGGTTCCTTTTCATCACATCATCACCAACCCTTGTTGTTTGTTGATTTATTGTTGATAGCCATTCTGACAGGTGTGAGGTGATATCTCAATGTGGTTTAAATGTTCACCTCTGATGATTAGTGATGTTGGCAATCTTTTTATATGGCTATTGGCCATCTGTATATCCTCTTCGCATAAAAGTCTATTCAAGTCCTGTGGTATAATTAGATTGTTTGTATTTCTAGTGTTGAGTTGTATCAGTTGCTTTTAAATTTTGGATAATAACCTTTTTTTAAGTGTATCATTGACAGATATCTCCCAATTGGTAAGTTGTATTTTGGGTGTTTTTTTTTTATGGTTTCCATTGCTGTACAATAAATTTTTAGTTTGATGTCATTTCATTTGTTCACTTTTTGTTTTATTTCCCTTCACCAAGGTGATATATCAGAGAAAATATTGCTAAGAGAAATGTCAGAGATATTATTGTCTGTATTTTCTTCTAGGAGTTTTATGGTTTTGTGTCTTACATTTAGGGCTTTAATTGATTTTGAGTTTATTCTTGTTTATGGTATAAGAAAGTGGTCCAGCCCTGACTGGGTAGCTCCGTTGGTTGGAGCATCATCCTGTACACCAAAAGGTTGTGGGTTTGATCCCCAATCAGGGCACATACAGGAGGCAACTGATCACTGTTTCTCTCTCATGTTGGTGTTCCTCTCTCTCTCTCTCTCTCGCTCTCTCTCTCATTTAAAAAATTTCTAGTTGCATGAAATATCTTTTTCATCCCTTTACTTTCAGTTTGTTTCTTTTTATCTGAAGTAGGTCTCTTATAGACAGCTTATGTATAGGTCTTGTTTTTTTAACCATTCAGCTGCACCAGGTCTTTTGCCTGGATCACATACTCCATTTTCATTTACAGCACTATGATGCAAGCTGTGGCCAGCTACCACCTGTGCCAGGTTTGTCACTCCTTAGTTGGAGCTATGTTACAATCCAGGCCTGGCCACCACTTATGTCAGCTTTGGGGCCACTTGATGGGAGTATTAATGGCAATTGAGACTGGTCACTGCTTGTGCTGGGCTTGGGGCCATTTGGGGGGCCTTTGATTCACACCGAGGGTGGTAGCTATTTATGTGGGTTTGTGTACCTCAGAGAGAGTCTTTAGAGAGAACCAAGTGTGGCCGCTACTTGTGTGAAATTTACAGACTTTTGAGAATATTTGCAGTGTAAGCCTAGGGTAGCCATTACTCATGTGGGGTTCACACTCTTCTGAGTGAATCTGCAGCATGAACCTAGGCAGGCTGCTTGTGTGGAGGAGCCACTAAGAGTCTAAGGGTGGGTCACTGAAAGAGTCTCGGGATGGGCATGTACATTGGGTGCGACAGGGCATCGGGGACTCACTACTGCAGGACAAGCTGCGTTAAGCCAGATTAATGGAGAGTTCAGATTTGATGCCTGCTTGCACCTGGCTGGATGGGTTTAAGGACCTCAACAAAGACACAATGGCACCTACCAGGACTTCCATCTCCAGAGACAGTGGCCCCAACCCCTTTCTCTCTAACCCTTGCCCTGAAGATGGTAAATTTAGTTCCTCCCCATATGCCTGTAGCACATCTTGAGCTGCTGCCTCTGCAATAGAGCTTAGAGTGTTAGTGTGTGAGAAAATGAGTTCGTGTGCTGGCCCTTTAAGTGTAGCATGTCATTGCCCTGGCTGGTGTGGCTAGTTGGTTGGATGTCGTCCTGCAAAGCAAAAGGTTGCCGATTCAATTCCCAGTCAGGGCACGTGCCTGGGTTGCAGGTTTGGTTCCACTCAGGGTATTTATGAGAAGCAACCAATCGATGTTCCTCTCCCTCTCTTTCTCCCCCACTTTCCTCTCTCTAAAAATAAATAAATAAAATCTTTTTTTAAAAAAGTAGAATGTCTTTGTCTTCTGGAGCCCTTTGTCTTTCTCGGACACAGTTCCCATTGGTTTTCACACTTAGATGTCGTGAGGACTCTTCCTTCTGGCACTGGTGCCTTGGGATGAGGAGCCTGGTAAGGGGCTGGGGCCCCTCACTCCTCATGGGTTCTTCTACAACTGAGATATTACTCGCAATTCTTAATCACCACACCGTGGGTTTGAGACCTGCCTGGTCAGCATCTCTACTTCACCAACCAGTCCTAACATGGCTTATTGTTTATATCCTTAGTTATGCGAATTTTGTTTAGCTAATTTTCTTAAAAGATTATTTACGTATGGATAGAAGGAAAGGGAGGGAGAAAGAGAGGGAGAGAAACATTAATGTGTGGTCGCCTCTTGCACAACCCGCATCAGGGAGCTGGCCTGCAACCCAAGCATGTGCCCTGACTGGGAATCGAACTAGCAACCCTTTAGTTTGCATGCCAGTGCTCAATCCACTGAGCCACACCAGCCAGCGCTAGTTCAGCTAATCTTCATGTAGTTCTCAGCAATAGTTGTTCTATAATTTATTTGTAATTTTGTTGTGATCATAGTAGGAGGCGAACTCAGAGTTTAACTACTTCACTATCTTGACTGGAAGTCCCTGGTTTTCTTTCCGTTACTGATTTTTAGTCTTATTCTATTGTATTTGGAGAACATCTTTGGAACAGACTTGTTTTGTAAATGTTGTTTCTCCAGGATTATTTCCATGTGCACTTGAGAAGCATGAGTATTCTGCTGTTGTTGTATGGAGGGTTCTGTATATGTCTGTTTCTGTCAGGTCTAGTTGGTTTACAGTGTCACTTTAGTCCTCTATTTACTTATTATCTTATGTCTAGTTGTTCTATCCATTATTGAAAGTGGAGTATGGAAGTCTTCAAACACTATCGTAGAAATTTCTATTTTTCTCTTCAGTTTCATCAATTTTTGCTTCATATATTTGAGGTCTCTGTTGTCAGACATGTGTGTGTTTATAATTTTTGTACCTTCTTGATTAATTTTTCCATCAACATATAATATCCTTTGTCTATTGTAACAATTTTTCACTTAAAGTCTATTTTATCTGACATAAGTATTGCCACCCCAGATGTCTTTTAGTTACTATTTGCATAAGGTATCTTTTCCATTTTTTTACTTTCAATCTATTTGTGTATTTGGATCTAAAGTGAGTTTCTTATAGGCAGCATATAGTTGGCTCATATTACTTCGTTCATTCTGCCAGTGTCGACCTTTTAACCGCAACATTTAATTTATTTACATTTAAAGTAGTTACTGATAAGAAAGGAATTATTTCAGCCATTTTGCTGCTTGTTTTGTTTGTCCTATACCTTTTTTATTCTTCGATTTCAACATTACTATTTTATGTTGAATTGACTTTGTACTATAATATTTTGATAACCTTCTCTTTTCCTTTTCTGTATTTATAAAGTTATTTTCTTAAATAACACATGGACAAAAGCTGGGGGGATGGAAATGGGAGGGAGGTGGGGAGGGATGGGTGGTCTGGGATGGGAGTAAAGGACAGAAAACTGTACTTGAACAACAATTAAAATAAAATTTAAAAAATAAAGTTATTTTCTTAATGTTTAACCATAAAACTACAATCAATATCTTAAATTACAGCAATCTAGGTTGAATAATACCAACTTTGCTTCAGTCCTGTACAAAACTCTTCTCCTAAACAGCTTCTTCCCTCATCATTTATGTTTTTATCATCACAAATTACATTTCCATATATTGTGTATGCCTATTAACATAGATTTATAACTATTGATGCCTTTTCCTTTCAGTCATATAGGAAACATTTCCAGCTTTAACTAAAGTGTAATGCCTCTCCTACACACAAATCTTGGGTAGCGTGTCTGTATTCTAATGAGCACCTTGCAAACTACAAGGAACTCTTACGCATCAGTGTCCTTTCCTAGAAGAGAGTCATCAGATCTAAGTTCTTAGCATATTTCATATTGATGAACAGCTGTTTAGACTTTCTGAAAGTACTGCATTTATGTTCCTGACCTTTTTCATGTTGAGTGCATGTAGAAAATTCTAATATTGGCATGGCTTCCTGAGATTTGTGATCAAATCAGCTCACAGCTTGAGTTTCATGCTCAGGGGCTCATATCACCCCAGGCTCTGACTCATCTTCCCAAAGTCTGAAAGAATCAATATCTGGTCTTACTTATGACCTGTTCTTGGCACATCAATTGAAAAGTTATGCTATATGGCAACATTGATACCTATCACATGGAGATATGGAAGGTTGAGTAAACAAAGTGTCTGGGAAGTTGGATTAGCCAGTTACCTAGGGGCTGAAACACCAGCATGTAAGGAGGCAGAATAACATATGGAATATCGCTTAAGAGACTTGTAAGAAAATGAACTAGTATGGAATTAGAAACAAGTACTTTAGAAGATTGTGATTTTTGTGTATGTGTCTTGTACTTCTAATTTTCCTTGTGTTCTTCCTTAATATTTTTCAAGTCTTAAAAAATTTTCAGTCTTCTACAGCTGTGCCAAGAGAAGTCAAGAAATGAGGAAATATTTCACACTTGTCCCAGAGAGTTAATGAGAAAATAGTGTTCCTCTGGAGACCAGGCAAGAAGGTTTGAACTGGAAGAGAGGTTTCAGGAGAGTGTTTTTGACCTAGGCCACTTCAGAGAGTTTACAACTTAGTTAAAATTTAACACTCCTGGTGTGACTGACCATAAAAAAATTAGCACAAAGAGCTTCTTTTTACTGTGATGCTTCTACCTAGAGTACTTGATTATTTCTTTCTGTGTGGGCAACAGAAGGCCTCAGAACAAAGAGGTCTTCAAGAATGTGCCTGCTGAAACAGTGACTTAGGTCACTGTGCTTGCTTTTATACCAAGTGGTGTCTCTTTTTTTCTTTCTTTTTTATTTATTTTTCTTTAAAAAAATAATGTGTATTTTCTCTTATTTATTTTGTTCTTTTTATTTCATCTTACTTGATACAGAAAAAGCATTTGACAAGATCTAATACTCTTTCATGATAAAAGCACTCAATATACTTGGAATAGGAGGGAACTTTCTCAATATGATTTTAAAAGCCTTCTCTATCACAAACCCACAGCTAGTATACTCAATGGTCAAAACCTTGAAAGCTTTCTCCCTAAGACCAAGAAGAAGACAAGGATGCCCACTCTTACCATTTCTATTCAACATTGTAGCAGAAGTTTTTGTGAGAGCAATTAGACTGGAAAAAGAAATAAAAAGCTTCCAAAATGGAAAGGAGGAAGTAAACTATTCTTATTCATAGATGACATATTCTTATATCTCAGGAATCCTCAAAATCCACAAAAAACTATTAGATCTAATAAACAAATACAGCAAAATTATAGGATACAAAATCAATGTACAAAAATCCCTAGAATTTATATATACAGCAGCAATGAAAAATTGAAAAATGAAATTAGGAAAATAATTCCATTTTATTTTATCTTTATCTTTATTAAATTTATTGGTGTCAAATTTGTTAATAACATTATATCAATTACAGATATACAACTTTATACTACGACATCTATATACTTTATTGTGTACTAACCACCCAAATGCTAGCCTCCTTCCATCACCATGTATTTGACTCCCTTTACCTTCTTTAGCCTCTGCATCCTCTCCCCACCCACGTCCCACTCTGGAAAACACCATTCTGCTGTCTATATCTATGAGTTTGTTTTTTGTTTTCTTTGTACGTTTGTTTTGTTTGCTCACTACTTGCTTTTTGTTTTATAGCCTATATATGAGTGAAATCATACTGCAGCCACTAGGTAAAACTGTATGGAGCTTCCTCAAAATATTACGAATAGAACTGCCATATAACCCAGCAATCCCTTTTCTGGGTATCCACCCAAAATATTTGAAGACATTTGTTTTTAAAGACTAATGTACCCGTATGTTCGTTGCAGCATTATTCACAGTGGCCAAAACATGGAAACAACCTAAGTGTCATTTAAAAGATAATTGGAGGGACTTCCAGCAAGATAGAGGCATAGGTGGATGCACCGTACTTCCATGCACAACCAAGATTAGAACAACAACAATTTAGAGGCAAAAAAAACACCCAGAACTGATAGAGAATTTATCTGAATGGAAGTCCAACAGCCAAGAAGTTGAAGTAGACCCGTTCATCCAGACCGGTAGGAGAGGCGGAGAGGAGCAGCCGGGCGCGGGTTGCGGCGCAGAGAATAGGGAGAACTGGACGCATAAAGCAACCGGGAGCGCATAAGGCATCTGGGGGACACAAGATCGCAGCGGGTGGACCCTGAGTACGCAAGCGGCAGCAGGCAGACCCAGTGAGGTGGCGATTGTGGACCAGGGTGGAGCGCGCAACCCAGAATCCCAGAGAAGGGACTGAGGTGCCAGGAGAAAGGAGTTACCGCCATTGTTCCCTCTCGCCCCCGCCCCCACATATAACATCACAATCTAGCGACTGGGGTGCCCAGCCCTGGTGAACACCTAAGGCTCCGCCCCTCACCATAACAGGAGCAACCAGACCAAAAGAGAGAGAGAGAGAGAGAGAGAGAGAGAGAGAGAGAGAGAGAGAGAGAGAGAGAGAGAAAAATGTTTCAAACAGAAGAACAGATCAATGCCCCAGGACTCATCCTTTTGAGCGACTAGGAGATAGCCAATCTATCAGATGCACAGTTCAAAACACTGGTGATCAGGATGCTCACAGAATTGGTTGATTTTGGGCGCAAATTAGATGAAAAAAATGCAGGTTACCATAAAAGAGATGAAGGAAGATGCACGGAGAACCAATAGTGATGGGAAGGAAACTGGGACTCAAAACAATAGAGTGGACCAGAAGGAAGAAAGAAACAACCAAGCAGGAAAGAATGGAGAAATAAGAATTCAAAAAAACGAGGAGAAGCTTAGGAACCTCCAGGACATCTTTAAACGTTCCAACATCCGAATTATAGGGGTACCAGAAGGGGAAGAGGAAAAGCAACAGATTGAACATGCATTTGAACAAATAATAAAGGAGAACTTCCCCATTCTGGCAAAGGAAATAGACTTCCAGGAAGTCCAGGAAGCTCAGAGAGTCCTAAAGAAGTTGGACCCAAGAAGAAACACACCAAGGCACATCGTAAGTACATTAGCCAAGGTAAAAATGAAGGAGAGAATCCTAGAAGCAGCAAGAGATAAGGGACAGTCACCTACAAAGGAGTTCCCATCAGACTGTCAGCTGATTTCTCAAAAGAGACCTTGCAGGCAAGAAGGGGCTGGAAAGAAATATTCCAAGTCATGAAAGACAAGGACCTATATCCCAGATTGCTCTATCCAGCAAAGCTTTCATTTAGAATGGAAGGGCAGACAAAGTGCTTCTCAGATAAGGTCAAGTTAAAGGAGTTCATCATCACCAAGCCCGTGTTTTATGAAATGTTAAAGGGACTTATCTAAGAAAAGAAGATAAAGGAAAACCATGTATAGTAAAATGACAGCAAACTCACAATTATTAACAACCACACCTAAAGCAAAACCAAAAGAAACTAAGCAAACAACTAGAACAGGAACAGAACCACAGAAATGGAGATCACATGGAGGGTTAGCAACAGGGGAGTGGGAGGAGGAGAGGGGGGGAAAAGGTACAGAGAATAAGTAGCATAGATTGTAGGTTGAAAATAGATAGGGGGAGGGTAAGAATAGTATGGGAAATGTAGAAGCTAAAGAACTTATAAGTATGACACATGGACATGACTAAAGGGGGGATATGGGTGGGAGAGGGTGTGCAGGGTGGAGGGGAGTGAAGGGGGGAAATGGGACAACTGTAATAGCATAATCAATAAAATATATTAAAAAAATAAAATAAAAGATGATTGGATAAAGAAGATGTGATACATGTATACAATAGAGTACTAGTCAGCCATAATAAGAAAAAATGATATACTGCCATTTATGTCAACATGCATGGATCTTGAGAGTGTATTATGCTAAGTGAAATAAGTCAGGTGGAAAATAATTCCACTTATAATAGCATCAAAAATTTAAAAATTACAGTTAGTTTAACAAAATAAGTATATAATTTATATTCTGAAAACTATAAAACATTGTTATAAGAAATTAAAGAAGACCTAAATAAATAAAAAGACTTCCCATGAGGCAGTTGAGGCTAGGTGGTCCCTGGATTACAGAAGGAGAGAGAACTAGAGTTGGCAAAGTAAATAACTGGCCAGGGATTAGAATATTATAACATAATTATGTCCAATCATTGCCAGGAGATGTGCTCACAAGCACAGCTCTCATAGTTGAAGCTTATCTTCCACCATTTTCTTCTCCTTTGTGGCTCTTAGCTGCAGGCCTCTGATATTTCTGAGCTGTTGCAGCCACTGCCAATGTACACCGAAGACGGTGCTACCACCAGGACCTGAAATTAAGGACCTTATTTTCTGCATCATGGATCTTCTTTGAGCCAGGATATGCCTGCATTTACAGGCTACCTTTAACAAGACAGCTCCTGAATCAAGGATGTCTCATGTTGCTTAAATCTGCTCTATTTTTTGGTAAAAGAGCTATCACTGTTTTTCCTCCTGTCACACTCTTTTCAAAACTCACGCTTGGGTGTCCCAAGGTTTGGGCCAAAGCACAAGCTAAATGGTAGACAATGCAACCAGTGCTCTACTCAGTTTTACCTTTCTTATGCTGTTGATCCAACCTTGTGGGCCTCCATTATTTTTATCCTTGGGCTAAATTGTTTCCTAGAAGACTTCTCAATCCCTCATCTAAATAGATCCCTAGAGAGACTACTTTATCAGTTCCACAGACATGTGTCAGCCTATGCTAAACAGTATGTGCTTAAGGTGAGACTCCTTGCCCCATCCCATAAGTGATACAATTTTCATCCGATCATTAATACCTTATTTACTAAATATCTATTATGTGTCAGGTCCAATTATGGACACTGAGGAATTAAAGATGATCACAATGCAATCCCTGCCCTCATGGGGCTTATCTTGAGGTGAACAGACAACAAATAAGATGGTATATATTTGTTATTTAATCCAATTTGGCTCATAAGAAAAGTATAAAGTACTGTGAGATGTGATTGGAGGGTCAAACCAATGCTAAGGCAGCGGGAAAGCTTTCTTGAGGACACTGCATTTTAGAGGCTATGGAGGAGTTAAGCAGGTGAAGGGGGTTGAGGCAGAGAGATGAGCTTTTCAGGCAGAGGGAGCAACATTCACCATTCATTTGTTTATTTATTCATTTATTTAATGAACATTTACTAGACACCTACCATCTACCAGGCATTGTTCCAGGTGCTGACAATACCATAGTGAAAAAAAACAAAAACAAAATTCTTTTTTTTTTTAAAAAGAGCTATTCACTTTCTTTTTTTTTTAAAGATTTTATTTTATTTTTATTTTTTAGAGAGGGAAGGGAGGGAGAAAGAGAGAGACAGAAACATCAATGTGGGGTTGCTGGGGGTCATGGCCTGCAACCCAGGTATGTACCCTGACTGGGAATCGAACCTGTGACACTTTGGTTCACAGCCCGCGCTCAATCCACTGAGCTATGCCAACCAGGGCTTAAAAACAAAATTCTTGTTTTCATGTTGCATACATTCGAATGGGAGAGAGGCCATAGACGAATAACATAAATATGTCAAATAATTGGTATGTTAGATGGTAAGTGCTATGGAAATCATAAAACAGCAAAGCATGATAAGAAGTGCTGATGACAGATACTGGGAAGGGTGGGGTGGAGTGCAGTTTATAAAGATGTAAGGTAGGGAGGCTCCTAATACTTTTCAGAAGTTGAAAGTAGGTAAGTATGGCTTTGGGAACAAGAGTGGATGCTTGTAGTGCTAACTACTGGTACTATCTTCTATTTATATAGCACTTTGTTTTAATGTATATCATTTCACACACTACCCAGTCTTGCCCAGTCCTTGCCAACAGTGTATTTGACTCTCTTCACCAAAACCTTCTGATTCCGCTTGTGAGGACAGTTTCCATGGGAATACGCCTTCAACTTTATAGTGGAAGTCAATAGAGAATTAGGATTCTTTTTACAGAAATGTGTTTTTAGCCAACATTGCTGGGTTTAAAATGTGTTTGTGGAAATTATTTTAGAGCTTTAAATTCTAGCTGATTAGGCCAGACAAAGGGGAAAGCATGTTGGCAGGATGACCAACTGTGCAAAGGAAGAGAATTCTGATTTCCCAGGAAGGCAATGCTCAATGAATTCTGTGAAGCAGGAAAGTGGTGGATCTGGCTTTCATAGGAGGTGATATGTAGCTAAATGTTCAGAAGTCATCTTCTCTAACAAGTAGACAAGTCAAAGCCCATCAGCATGGTCATAGAGAATGAGTCTATACTGCATTTCCAGAGTAAGTTCCTGACACACCTGACACATTGTATGGCATTCAAAGAAAAATACTGAGAAATAGCATAGGTATTGATGTTTAAAGTGGAGGAGAGGAGGGAAGCATTATAGATACTAAGTAAACACATTTCGGTACAGGCTCTGTTGCTTACTACCTATATAAGTAAGCCTCACTTACCTGAAAAATGAGAGTGAGGATACATCTTTCACAGGATGTTGTGAGAAATAATTGAGATGATGAATGTGAAGATCATTTTAGGATAACCGTAGTTAATTTTATTGAGATTTTCGTGTTCACCAGAAACAGTTTTAAGCATTTGACATAAATTAAGTCATTTGATCCTCACAACAACCGTAGGAAATTGGTACTCTTATTATTGCTCTTACTTCACAGATGGGGAAACTGGGGCCCAGAAATAGTAGGTAATTTACTCAA
Organism: Phyllostomus hastatus; assembly: GCF_019186645.2. NCBI lineage: Eukaryota > Metazoa > Chordata > Mammalia > Chiroptera > Phyllostomidae > Phyllostomus > Phyllostomus hastatus. Next base: position 1,879,027 of record NW_025333841.1, on the reverse strand, counting down.
GGTTACACAGTAAACCAGGGTTAAAACTCCAGAGGGCATGCTCCTAACTCTTATACACACTGCTTAGGTAGCAATTCAAAGGGTTACATAGTTTATTTTCAGAAGAGGAATATGAAATCTAGCTAGTAAATAGAAATGGGATTCAAACCTTGGTCAGTCTCCAAAGTCTGTGCTTTTTTCACTATGCAGCCTCCTGTCAGCACATAATAATGGTAGCTATCATTTGCTGACTGCCTATTTACCAAATACTTTATATACAGTACCACTAATGTTCATAAGGTAGATAACCTTACAAGGTAGATATTATCCTCATCTAGCAGATAAAGAAAATGAATCTCAGAGAGATGTTCCTTGCCCAGCTACACACTTCAGGGTTTGAATCCACATCTGCTTCACACCAGAGCCTGTGTCAACGCTACCTGCCTCACACCAGAGTCTATGTCAACTGTACCCTGCTATCATTCTTGCAAAGTGTAAAGAGCACAGGTGTTCATATTTAGAGTCAGAGTGTGTGACAAGAAGCATTAGCTGTATGCTTCTGGGAACTCAATTGATATTATTTTATATGGTGCCAATTAGCTAATTCCTACACAATTCATCATCTGATTTAAGGTGGCACATCTGCTTATTTCCAGCATCCCCTCCCTTCTAGCTCTTTTCATGCCTCCCATCTCTCTCTCCTTGTCTCCTTTCTATTTCCTTTCCTAGTTCCCTTTTTTCTCTTTCTGTTTCCTCCTCCAATCTCCTCTTCATTGCTAGGGCCATCTGAATTCAGGCAGAGAGAGATATGAGGGAATCTTCTGTGAGACGGGTTATATTCAGGGTCACACCAACCTTGGAACTGAACCTCTTTTAGAAGAAGTGATCCCAGTATAGGTGATCTCATATTGAACGAGGAGCCTGGCAAATGGCCCAGCCTTATCAAGTTTTTGAGAAACACGTTGATGGAGCCGGGCTCAAGAGAGAACCAACTGTTCTCTGGAGGTATTCATTGGGAGCACTCATCTTCAGGGCCATGGCTGGTGCAAAATTATGCATGAACTTTTCAGCTCATTGAGTTATTTAGACATTTTATTCTTCAAATATAAGTGCCTAGTGCTGTCTGAATAATGGAGAGACAAAGAGAAGGAAGCAAGTTCCCTGCCCTTAAAGATATAGGAATTCTCAGTTCAGTGTGGGAGCAGACACATACATACCCAAATACTTATAATACATAGAGATAACTGCTTTAACAGGGCTTTAAACTATACTAGGTGCCACAAGAGCCTGCTGGAAATAGCCACTCATTCTTTCGGGGAAAGTAGGAAGAGTCAGGGAGGGATTCAGTAAGGAGATGACACCGAAGCTAGGCCTTGACAGGTGAACATCAGATCACCAAAGAAGAAGGTCTCAGAACAAAGAACTTAGAGACAGACGCATGAAAGAAAATGCAACTTCTGGGAATACCAAATTGTTCAGTGCTTCTGTTAAAGATTCAACTCCATCACTTACTGACTAAGCGACTGGGCCAAGTCACTTGCCCCTCTTGGCTTGCTTCCTCCTCTGTTAAATTGTAAGTATAATAATAATGATCAATTTATACACACTATGAATCTTAGTAAGATTATTTGAAAAGCAAACAAAAATGATTAACATGAAATTCTGGCAGCATGTGGATGTGTGAATTTAGTCATTCTTTTAAACTTTTAAAGGCTGTGTAATAGTAAATGTGAAGGAGCTTTATAAATTATTAAGCACCACACACATGTTTGTTGGTAACACTGCAAATCTCAACACCACAGGAAAGCTTAAGAGTTTAGTTTTCAGTCACAGTGTTCATTCACCTGACTCCAACCCCCCCCACAACTAAGTCTGGTGTTGGGATACCTCACTCCATCCTCTCACCACATCTTTTAATTAGTTTATGTTGGTGGGGAGATGTGAGTAAGACTATGTCCTTGTACCCAACCCCCACCCTATTCTTACCTTCTTCTCTTTTTGTCTCCAGACATCAAAAGGGGATATATATTCTTCAACTCCCCTTCGTACTCCACTCTCCCCTATGTCATTCCAGAAGTTTCAGTCAGTCTTTAACTCTCCTGCAATATTCAAACATCTTTTTTTACAAATCCTCACTCGAGGGTACATTTTTAAATTTTAGACAGAGAGAAATGGAGATTAGGGGAAGAAACATTGATGTGAGACAGAAACATCGATTGGTTGCCTCCCATGCGTGCTGCCTCCCCTGACCAGGGATAGAATCCACAACCCAAGTATGTGCCTTGGCCAGGAATTGAACCTGTGACCTTTTGATGCACAGGGCATCACTCCAGCCAACTAAGCCACTCAGCCAGGGCTATTCAAGCAACTTAATTCCAGCATCTGGTATGCTGTATTGTCAATTCTTAAATCGTATTCACCATGTCTCTCACAGTTGGGGGATAGTGTGTGTCTAGGGGACATCATGCAAAATAGACCTCCTAGTGATTTGCCTTAACCTCCTAGGGCTGAAACATAGAATAAAGACTTGGACTGTTCTTGTGTTTAAAGTGTTTTTATTACTTAGGATTTGGTAATCAGGCATGCTTTCTCTATCCATGAAATGGGCAGGGTGTATGTGCCCTGAGTAATTAATATTGTGTCACAGGAAGCCTGAGGAGAATGGGTGTTTTGGCAAAAAAAAAAAATATAGCAGGCTTTCCTGGCTGAGTACATAATTCTAAGTTCTATTAAAGCAATTAGCTCTCCAACTTATTCTTGGCAGTAGTCCCTCAGCCACAGCTACATGCAGATGATTATATATGGCCTCATTAATGTCATATGTGTGTGAGTCTTTCCTTTCTGGAGAGACTTTAAGCTCACAAAGGGCAATACCTATATCTTATGGACTTATGTATCTTCATTCTATGTCTAACATAATGTTTGGCACATAGGAGCTCTTGTATTTGAATGAATGAATTACAGCTACCTGAGTAAATCACAGATATGTTAAGGGAGACAGGATAACTTGACTTGGGAATTCTTGAGACTCTTGCTATTTGGACTATAATACTATAGGGGGGTTACAATTGCCTCCTGGTGATAGGGTAGCCAATACTTTCTTAGATGCAGATGCTTATTCTACTGGTTAGGTAGTACATTGCTGCCCCCCAACCTACTTTCCACAGCTGCTTCCCTCTAACTTGTAAGTGGAAGGTAAATCAACCATTTAAAATTTTCAACAGTAATTAATGAAACACCTATTATATGTCAAGCAGTGGGATAAGACATGAAGTATACAGAGATGAATAAGACAGTCTCCAGCCTTGAAGAGTTTGACTTGTGGTCAGAGGAACAGACTTATATTCACACACCTATAATACAGAAGCAAGAGTGTGTAGCGTGAGGTCAAAAGAAAGGGATAGTAATTTGGTATGGAGGATGTAGTGGGTTGATTGGTAACTCCCCAAAATATATGTCCAATTCCCAAGCCCCAATAACTGTGAATGTAAATTTCTGTGGGGAAAGGGTGTTTGCAGATGTAATAAAGTGGTGGATCGTGAGATGAAATCATACTGAATTAACCAGATAAAACCTACATCCAATGACAAGTGTCTATATAATAAGATTAGCAACATAGAGAAAAAGGAAAATTCATGTGAAGATTGCAATAGAGGTTGTAGTTATGTCAACGTAAGCCAAGGAACACCAGGATCTGCCAAAAGTTGGAAGAGGCAAGAAAGGATCTTTCCCTATAGCCTTTAGAGAGAGCATGGCCTTGCCAACACCTTAATTTCACACTTCTGGCCTCTGTTATTTTGAGCCACCAACTTTGTGGTAATTTGCTGTAGCAGCCATGGAAAAATCATACAGGGGAATTAAAGAAACACTTTAAAAAGGATATGGCACTTCAACTAGAACTTAGGAGTAGAGAGTACTTTCATTCCAGGCCAAGGAAATGGCATGAGCAAAGTAATGGAGATATAAAATGGAGACTGTCTGTGTGATTGGAGTACCAGCTATGTACAGCTGGAAAGATATTGGGACTGCTTTATAATTAATATCTTAGGCATATTGACATTTTGTTTCTCAGACTTTTGGGAGCCATTGAAGATATGAAGGCTTAAAGTAACAAGAGAGAATATCCTGTTATTTAACAAAGCTGAGGACACTCATTGACTGCTCTGAACAAGTAGTCACATTGGATGTGTGTTGACTCCACATTTCCTAGATGCCAGTTGGATTGGTTTACATGTAACCAAAGAGGATGCTCAGGGAGCATTTATGTTACATACATGGGAATATCTCTTTTCTTGTCTTGTTCTTGACTTGCTCTTTTGAAACACATCATCCATTCTGGGCCAGATCTACTTGGGACACATTTTGTGGCATCATTTGCAGTGCAATGTCCATGGGGATTTGGCATGATTGTGTATGTGGATGGATCTGGAGAAGCTACTTCAGGGAAGGTCAGGTCTCTAACCCAGCCAGTGCTTCAGTTTTCTCCCTAAAGTAATTTTTTCTCACTCTTCTTTTACTTACATTATTTGTCCTGTGGCCTGAGCCAGTCATTATTTTTCACATGATACTATCACTGTCACCACCATTATCAACATCAGCATCAGGAGCAGCAATATTAACAGCAAAAGGGGGATATCATAGGAACTGCTAGTGTAGATAGAAGGAAAGTCATGACTTCTTTCTCAATGACTTAAGAAAGCCTTCCTGCAGAAAGGGAGGTTTCAGGAACTTCTGGAATACATGTACAAACAGACACACTTGTTATAGTCCTCTACATGTCATGTCTTTTGCCAGACGTTTTCATATATCTTAATTCACAAATTTCTCAAAAGTTCTCTGTGAGGTAGAGGTTATAGTTATCCCCTTTCAACAGATTGTAGCTTTGAGAAGACTCAGTAAACTTCCCAGGACTATGAAGGGGCAGAACCCAAGGTAATTTGATGCCAATCCCAATGCTTTTATACTTTAACACAGCTCACCCTGCTTTCCTCTACCTGGGTTGGTGGGTGGGAGAATACAGTACACTCTGAGGTATCGCATTTTATATGAAAAAAGTTCTTTACGATTCTTTTCTTAAAGGAGAAGAGATAACCATGTCTAAGAAGTTCTCAACTAGATATTTCTAGGGCTAGGTGAGCTCAGTCTGGCTGGTGTCTCTTCACTTTGGGACAAATGTTCAAACTAGGAAACTACCTTGCAATTTCCAACAATGTGCATTTGGCACTACTAATACCTCTTACACTGAATAAAGCCTATGTGTCTGTGCCTGAGGGGGAGCTCAGACTGTGCAGAGCACTCTGGTGGTGCTCAACTCAGGGAAGCCCAAAACTTACATCACATTCTATACATTATGCACAAAACTGCAGTGCCACTCAGGTAGGTGCACAGTTGCAAGATGGAGAGCTGCATTACACTGTGGGATCTGGCTCAAGAGAACTGCTGATCTCTGTCCATGGTCCTGTCCTGAGTCTGGACACACTTCTTCACCACCCACACTCACACTCCTACTTTTCTCATGCCCTCTTCAGTGCTGCCAGGCCACAAATATTTGACCTGTAGCTTTATCTGGGTCTTCTCCAATGGCCTTTGACAACTGAAGATGGAAATGGTCTTCTCCAGACCTCAGTTCCTTAACTTTGAGTCACTCAGCCTGTCCTAGCATATTTCAAAGACTCACCCTGAGAGAGAAAATGCTCAGTGGCAGAAGTCCTTGTCTAAGCTGGCTTTGAACACAGCAGCCAAAGCACCCGAGCATGCTAGGCAAATAGGGGCAGGACATCCCAAACACTGTTGATTGAATTAAACCAGCACTTTGATTATCTGGCCTCAATTTTTAGACCCAGCTGTTGTAATTCAAATCTACTTCCATAGGACAATAAGCTCAACCAACAGGTTTTGTTTGTTTATTTGTTTTAAGGCTTCAAGGAAGCAGGCTTCAAGAAGGAGAATATCTGCAGTGGGACATTGTTTTTTAATAGATTGTCATGAACAAATGACATGATGTACATGAAAATCCATCATAAATGTTCATCATTGCTACCATCTAAGCCCTAGAGTTTAGTGTTTCATCTAGCTACCTAAATAGTATATGGCCATGACCTCTATTTTCCATGCTTAGAAAGAGTCAGAATTTAAGGCTAAAGTATCATAGAGTTCCACAGCCTCCGAAGTCTGGCCCCATTCAACCCATCTAAGTCTGGCTTACTTTCTGGAGTGAGCCCCAGCTCCAGCCACTCTAGATATGTAACTGACTCACAGATACACTGCTCACATCTCTTTTTGGCACTTCCTCAGTTCATGCTCTTCCCCATGCTCAATATGCTTTTCTTTTCACTGCTTCGCACAACCCTAATTCTCCACAGGGCCACCACACATGGTGCATGCCCAGGGACCCCCCAAACTCCTTTTGATTCCTGACCAAAGAGGACCCGACTTATTTTCACCTCTCATGCAGCCCTCATTCTGCACAGCCTGAGAATATTGATTTCCTGTGTTTATATGCCTAGGCTAATAGACTATGAGCTCTTTTGAGGTAAAGACTATGCCTTAAATTGCCCATATTTTCTCCTCTTCAGACCCAACACAGGATCCCAACCAAACACTAACTGAATAACTCAGAATGAGAACTTCTTTGCCCCTCCTAGGGCTGCTGAAAGGGAAAAGATGAAACATCTGTCTACTGTCAAGAGAGAGAGATCTACCGTTTTCTAATGCTGTTTAGGACAAAGGAGGGGAGTATTGAGGCAGCTTGTCAGTTCAACTATATTTAATGGGATCCCTCGGTGTTCTGGGTGCTGCCCTTCCAACAACAGGAACAGCCAATGCTGGTTTTAATTTATTGACCTGAGTTCTTTTGTGCCATCCTTTGGAATTCACCAAGCAAAGGTGCCATAAATTCCCAGCCATAGGCCATTATTATGATTGTTTTATAGTTTCTGAGCACAATATGATACATTATGTAAAAAATAATATAATAGTTTCCTACCTTGTATATACATATGATACTGTGATAATGTTATTCTGTCACTCACCTTATTTTATCCCTCTGGGTTAAAGGTAGAACATAAATTTGAGCTGAAAAACATCCTGTATCTATCCTCAGCATGATGGAAGAAAACTTTCTGAGTCCAGCTGCAGGATGGCAATACCTCTATGGCTGCCGAATTCCAGACACTACAGCTCCCTTCACTGGGCACAGGCCATTGTGGGACTGTTTGAGATGATAGCAGGCTGAAAACCACAACACCCTTGGACTTGGGTGGCATCTGAAAGGCTAAGAATCACCCAGGATTGTAATATGGAAGTGATGGGGGAGTTAAATGTTTTTCCCTAAAGAGAAACTCCAGTAAACTCTGTTTTAATCTTTACTATCAAGTTCTATTAGGCAGTGAATAAAGAGATTATGTTCTCCATTTTCCCACAGGGAGAAATAAAGAATCAGAGAGGTTCAGCGATTTTCTGAACATCACATGGTTTGTCAATGGTAAAATTAAGGTCAAGATCCAAGATTCTGGTTCTAGTCTTATACTCCTTCATTATTCCACTTGGCCCCAATGGACATTCTACAACTGACTGTTAAATAGTAGGTGCCAGTTGTTCCCAAATGGCCCCTTATTGCATTGAAGTTTCACAGTAATTCTTTTCTTTAGATATACTTTATTGGAAAAATGGGTATGTAAGAGAGCCCTTGTTACTTTTAAGTCAATAAAACCCTAGGGAAAGGGATGGTGTGAGCTAAGACAGCTGCCTTGGCCTAAGTTTCCCTCTAGACAGAGCAAAGAATGTAGTGAAAATCTGATCAATGCCTTTATATTGAGTTCCTCTCTTGTGCTAGGCACTGTGGTCAGACATGGGCACCAAAGTTACAAATACCTGCTCTCAAGTGAAATCAGCATTTTGAAGAGATACCTAACTACCATGTTCATTGCAACATTATTCACAATAGGCAAGATAATGAAACAACCTAAGTATCTGTTGATAGATGAATAAAGAAAATCTCTCTCTGTCTCTTACACACACACACACACCCCACTGGAATATTACTCAGGCTAAAGCAGGAAATCTTGACATTTGTGACAACGTGGATGAACCTGGAGGACATTATGGTAAGTGAAATAAACTAGACAGAGAAAGATGAATACTGCATGACCTCACTTCCATGTGGAATCTAAAAAAGTTGAACCATAAAAACAGACAACAGAATGGTAGATGGTAGGGGCTGGGGGTGGGGGAAATTGGGAGCTGTTGGTCAAAAGGCACAAAGATGCAGTTATGCAAGGTGAGTACATCCTGGAGATCTAATGTACATCATGGTAACTATAATTAATGATACTGTATTTTACACTTGAAATTTGCTAAGAAAGTTGATCTTCAGTGTTTTCACCACACCAAAATAAATTGTAATTATGCGAGCAATGGATATGTTAATTACCTTGATTGTGGTAATCATTTCAAGATGTACATGTATATCAAAACATCACATTGTACACATTAAATACATACATTTTTTATTTGTAAATTTTAAAAAATACCTGTTTTCCTCTCTGTAAGTAAAGGGTCTAGAAAGGAAAGAAGACACATAATCAGACAATGTCAGTATCTTATGCTTAGTATAGTAATTAAGGTAAGCACAGGTGCTATGAGGGCACAGAGGAGGACACCCACACTAACCTACAGGTCTCAGGAGTTTTCTTGGAGTAACTACAGATAACAGCAGTGCCTGGCCTGTTGAAATCACTCAATAAAGGTTAGATATCATTATTATGGCAATAAGCATTATCTGTGCCCTCAAGGACCTCACAGTCCAGTAAGGGAGAAAGTACAAATACATAACTATAATAATATCCAATTCATGCTAAATGATCTGTTGGAGAAGACAGAAATGGATAATAGCTCACATTTAATGAATGCTGCCTATGTGCCAAGCACTGTTCTAACATTACACATACACACACATATGTATATATATTCTTCATTTAGTTCCCACAACAACCTTATGTTTAATTACATTTCCCCTAATTAGAGGTGAGGACATTGAGGTACAGAGAAATAAAGTGACTTGCCTAAGGCCAAGTTAGTTACAACTAATAAATGGTGTTAGGTAGTCATATATGAGAAAAAGAAAAAAAGCCATCCCTGACATCTGGAAGCTGGCTTGGCACTCACAGGTAGGCCATGTTGTTTGCCTGTTGGACATAAAAAATCTCAGAAAATACTGACACCAGACAAGGTTACTCTGATAACATGATAAAGTGAGACAAAACAATGCTACTTCATAATTTAGTCTAAGCATAGACAAAAATAAAGTTACTGTGCCACCCACAAAAGCTTTATGCCCACTTCAGTCTACACCCATAAATACAATTTATTAAGATGCTCAATTATAGAATTGTCCTTGCTGTCTGACAGCACTCTACAGAATGAATCCCAACTTTCTTAGACTCTCCCCCAGTCACCCAGCCAAAGCCAAAATCCCGTAATAAGTTTTTTTAAAAGATTTTACTTATTTATTTTTAGACAGAGGGGGAAGGGAGGGAGAAAGAGAGGGAGAGAAACATCAGTGTGTGGTTGCCTGTCATGTGCCCCCTACTGGGGATGTGGCCCACAACGTAGGCATGTGCCCTGACTGGGAATTGAACCGGGGACCCTTTGGTTCACAGGCCAGCACTCAGTCCATTGAGCCACACCAGTCAAGGCATTCTTTCTACCACCCTTTGACTAAGACATCTCGTGTTTCCCTATTGTATTACTCTGCTAAGGCTAACATTAAAAAATATCACTGACCGACTGCTTTCAACAATATAAATTCATTTTTTCACAGTTCTGGAGGCTAGAAGTCTAAGATCATGTTGCTAGCACATTTGGTTTCTCCTGAGAATTTTCTCCTTAGCTTGCAGATGGCTGCCTTCTCAGTGTCCATGTGCCCCTGGTGTTTCTTTATGTGTCCAAATTTTCTCCTCTTATAAGGACACAGTCAGATTGAATTTGGACCCACCCCAACCACCTCATTTCAACTAAATCATCTCTTTAAAGGCTCTTTCTCCAAATATAGTCACATTCTGAGGTATTGGTGGTAAGGCTTTTAGATATAAATTTGGGAGGGGACACAGTTCAGCCCATTACATCTACGGTGTACATTCTCTGTAACTGTAATAAGTAATAAACTCAACTTGTTCAACTACTGGTGCGTTCCTGGTAGTCTTTGGGTGAAGGGAACTGATGCAAATTACAACTGGTAACTAACAAGCAGGTAACTTTAAAAGGGAAGAATAGCATACGTGGTTCATACAGGTGAAAACAATGTGCTTTGAGAAAAGTGGCCATTAAGATCCAGCCAGTAGGTGGGCGGCATTTCAATGTTTAACCTTGTTTTTGAGGACTCAGGCCAAATATTATTTTTCTTCATATTTACCTCAGTACCTGAGAGATACAAATGTATGTGCACAGTGCCTGACAGATGCGAGACAAAGAAGCTATTGTTTCTAGTCTCAACATATGTACATCTAATTTCTTTGTAGCTCAATTTTCTCACCTGTAAAATGGGAGCAATAAAATTGTGTTTATTTTGATGATTAAATAAAATAATTCATGTATGGGGAGAATGGGAAGGGTTTACAGGAACAAATATAAAGGACACATGGACAAAAACTGGGGGGTGGAAGTGGGAGGGAGGTGGGGAGGGATGGGTGGGTGGGCTGGGGTGGGAGTAAAGGACAGAAAACTGTACTTGAACAATGATGAAAATAAAATTAAAAAAAATAATTCATGTAAATTGCTTAGCACAATGTCTGGCACATAGTAAGATCTTATCAACTGTCAATGATTTAAGGATGAATTTTATTTATGGATGAGTTTCATAGATCTAAAGTGAGAGGGTGAAAGGACAACCATGTTCCAAGCAGGTGGAATGGCAGAAACCAAGGCACATAGATGAGGAATTAATTGTAAAGGTGCCCCTTGTTCAGACACGTTATGGCTCAGTGATGAAAGACCCATGGAGAGTGCCTCAAACTTGGTTAGACATCCCAAACCTTGTTGGCAACGGGATATCTAGAACACTTGTCTCTTCTACTGTGCCAGGGAAAAGGAAATAGCCCCATCCCCTACCAACCTGTGCTATTTCTGGGAAGGGGTTTTGTGACAGGCCATAGAGCCTCTGTTGATGGTGAAAAGTTGCACACATCAGGTCTCAAAGCCTAAGCGCTGGCAGCAAAATGGGCCTGCAGCTGTAGCAGCAGAGAAACCCGACTGAAGAAACTGTGCTTTGGCTATGGCTTGCTGGAGCAAGTGCACACAAAGTGCTTAGTTTGACTCCTCTCACTCTGGCACCAACATTTCTATCTCTCCCCCTGGCTCCTAGTGGTGGGGGTTCAGGGACCCAGGCCCCAACCTTACACTCAGGGCTCCAGGAGTGCCAAGTGGTCCCTTCTGAGTTAATCTCGACCCCCTTGCTCTTTCCTGTTGAGTTACCAGGAATTCTGAAGGCACATGACCACCTCAGGGGTTTCCCGATGACAGCAGTTGAGCAGATCCCATTTCCTTCCTGGCACATTTCGGGTTCCCTTTTTCTCTCCTTCTTCATTCCAAAAAACACCTCTGTCCAATTCTTTGGGAAATGGCTCTTCATTCAACCCTTCCAACACGACCCACCCTTCTGGAGGCCTAGGCTCTGAAGTTACGGGTAGGCAGAGGTTGAATGATTAGATGTTTGGTGAAAGAAGCCATTGAGATGCTCTTTCCCAAACTTCAGAGCGCCCCTCTCTGTACACATAACCACCCTGAGAGACGTGGGAGAGTGCTCTCCGCCTGCTTGTCTGCCGGGGAAATAACGCTTCACTGGCGCGGTGGACAGGGCTAGCTGCAAGAATGAGTGGGGGGTGGGGTAGGGGTGGGAAAGGGGGTGCGCGCCCTTTATGACAGGTGGCTGCGCAGTGCGCGCTCCCGGGAGTCTGAGGGGAGGGAGGGACAGACGGACAGAGTGGGAGGGGGGGACATAGGGAAGAGGCCTTAGAAAGGGTAGAGAAAACGGGAGGGAAAGGAAGGGCAGTGGCGAGGAAGGGAGGTAAAGGGGGAACGAGTCCAGCAAGAACAGCCAGATTGGAGGAAACAATGGCAGGGGCAATAGCGATGGTGGCAGCCGAGGCAGTTCCACTCTGGGCACCTTTCTGAATGGGCAGTGGCAGCTCTGGGAGAAGAGGAGACCAGGCAGCGCCCGCGGAGGCTGTGAGAAAAGCGGCGGAAGGAGGAGGAGGGGGAGGAGGAGGAAGAAGAGGAGGAGGAGGAAGAGGAGGAGGAGAAAGAGGAGGAGGAGGAGGGGGACGAGGCAGAGGGAGAACCCGGGAAGGAAAACCAGTAGCAGCAGCCGCAGCAGCAGCAGCAGCCGTCGCCGCCACCACAGCACTAGCAGTAGCGACAGTAGCAGCATTTAGCCGTAGCTTTAACGGGGTAGTGACAGTGGCAGCTTCCCTCCTTCTCTCTCCCTCCCGCCGAAAGCCACAGTACCGCACTGAGCGGGCTCCAGCGCCTTGCGCGCAGCCGTCTCTCGAGGTAGCCACGGCCCGAGCTAGAGCTGGTGCGGGCCAAGCGCGGACCCCCGGCGCAGCTGGCAGCCACTGAGGCACTGAGCTCCAGGGCCAAAGCCCAACAGCTCTGACAGCATCTAGCAAGGCGGCGGCGGCGCCTGAGGGAGAGAGGCGCGTCCACCTGGCGGGCCTGGCGCATGGAGCTCAGGCAGAGGTGGCGGCAGCGGCAGCAGTAGCAGCGGCGGCGGCTAGAGACACGGCGGTGGTGGCGGGAGCCCAGCTTTAACTGTGGCCGCGCTCACTCCAGCGCCCGCTGCCTGAGCCCGCCCGCGACGTGCACACAGGAGTCGGCCTGCGAGGTGAGTACGGGCGCTGCCACGCAGCCCCCTGGCCTCCTCGCCGGCTCCCGCAGCTGACTCCGGGTGGCGGCGGCAGCGGGTGGGAAGGATTGGGGGAGGCCGAGACAGAAGAGGAGGAAGGGCAGACGCAAGGGAGGGTGTTGGTGTGAGAATGGCGAGCGTGTGTGTGTCTGTGTACTAGGTAGCAAGGCCGCGGGGGCGCGCGGTCCCGACTCGCCCTGACAGGCACTGCAATCTAGGAAAGGCCTCTCTCTCTCTCTGCTGGCGCCGGGGGGAGGGGAAGCAGGCGGCTGGAGCTTCCGCGCTCACACGCACAGGGCCAGGCAGCGGGCACCAGCCAAGTGTTGCCTCCTTTCAGGCTGCTGCCCAGGAGACCGTGGCCAGGGAATGGGCATGAACACCGAACGCTTCGGCGTGAGCGGGAAAACCCACGCGGCAGCACGATCCGGGGCCCGGGCCAAAGCGGCAAAGGTGCGAAGCGCTGCGGCCCGCACCTCTTGAGCCTCCCGCGCGCGCCGCGCTGCCCTGCGGACCACAGAGCGCCTCTGAGCACGCGCCACTCGACTGGGGCTGCGGGCGGGTCTCGACGGGGGGCTCTATGGAGCCTCACTCAGCTTGTCACCGTTGCGGGCATTGCCCCGAGGCCCCTTCCCTCTCAGATGGCAGTCGAATTGCCGCGCTCCTGCGTGGCTTCTGGAGCTGCGCTCTGCCATGCCATGCCCCGCCACACACATCCGCTGGAGTCTGGCACACCGGCTGGGGTGGGGAGGCCGTGAGCCCGCGCCGGGAGGGGGGCCCGGCTCTGGGAAAGTGTGGAAAACGCGCCGCTGAGTTGGCGCCGTTCTGCTGAGGAATCCAGTGGTTTCAGCTTGACTGCTTCTGTCGGTCGGATTCGTGAGAGATTGAATCACCGGCGCAAGGTTTTCTGTCTTCTTCAAAGTTAAAAAAAAAAAAAATGGCATCCCCATTTTGACACTTGAATTTTGTCGAGTTTCTGGTTGCAGTTTGGAATGAGTGGGTTTCATATTTTGCATCTACGTTTTGGCTCCCAGCATATTGTTGAATTCTGTGCAGTATACTTAGCGATGTGGTCTTTTCCTAACATTCCATTTTCTAGATTGTTATCTGAAAAGACATGATTTGTGTGTACGGCTGCCTAGGGTGTTTTAAAAAGCATCTAAAGCACTTTAACCCAGGATTTGAATATCTCTTCAGTTGTTGGTGAAGCAGAGTGTGCTGATAATCCTGTAATATTTGTCTTGGTGAGAAAGGTGCTCCAACGGTTTTCCCTGAACTGTAGAGACAGATCATTTGAGTTTCCAGGGATAACTCTCCCTTACATCTTTTATACATACGGCAACATATGACCAAACGTTTTATTTACAGCAATGACGCTGTCATGGCTGAGGAGAATTTACACTTACTTAAAAATATTTTTAGAAGGGAACAAAAAAGCCCTAAGTAACTGTCATTTTACATATTAACTGGGAACCCTGCTAATCAAATAAAACTGGCTGAGTGTCTGAAACTCTATCCCAGTGAAGTATGTGGCTGTGAATATAATTAACCATCTGTCTAGTGAACAATTTAAATTTGGGCTGGTACATTTTTATTACAGGGTCTAATTTCTGGAAGACTTGAACATTTTACCAAGCAGTAACAACAAAAACATATTTGCTTACTAGGTCAAAGATTTGTTTGTGTGGTAGTGGGATTTCCCTTTCTCTCCCCTCACCTCATCTTTCCTAGTCCCCACACTCCTTGACCTAGGAGGTTAAAATGAACCTCTTGCTTTTGCAAATGGCATATTTACAATACAGAAATTCAAAGCCAGGGCAGCTAGTGATTAGACATTTCTGTTACTTGGAAATACTTTTCAATATTTTACCTCTCACAGAACCTGTATAGGTTGCATTTCAGTTGAAAAAATACAATTTTTATGGACATGTGTACACATGGAATAAGGTTATTCAACAAATTTAAACTTAAAATTTAACTCCATTTCCTTTTTCTTATTCTATTTTTAATTTTATTTAAATTGTTGTTGCAGTACAATTTTCTATCTTTTACTCCCATCCCAACCCACCCACCCAACCCTCCCCTCCCCTCCTTCCTTTTTCTTATTCTAATTACCCACTTTGCTTTCCCCAACTGTCCTAACCATCCTTTCACCGCCCCCCCACAAAATCATATCCTTTTATTATTATAACCAATTTTTTAGGTTAACAGTATTCACATTTGTGATTTTAACAGTATGTTGACAAAACTGCTTTTCTTTGTAAATCGAAAGTGTAAAATACCATAACATGAAAGGACATTGTCCATATTAAAAATGTTTCCCTCTCATGTGATTTTAACCAAAAATTTATTATTAGGAAAAAAATAGATTTTGGGTGGAGATTAAATGGCCCTGGAAAGATTAGATTTCTGAGACTCTACTAAATAATTGTTGCTATAACATAACATAACATAACATAACATAACATACCTAAAATTAACCACAGATTGATTGTGCAGTATTTTCCTTTAAATGACTAACACTTTAAAACAAATTTTTGGCTAAATAACAGCTCTGATAAATGGGTAACAATTATTGTGAGAACCTGGTAAAATTTGATGTGTCAAGTTTGTTAAATAAATCAACCTGTTCAGTGAATAAATCTTCAATGCATCAACGCTTTTTAAAACACACACAGACACACACACAAGCAAATATATAACGTCCTGTTGTCAAAGTCAAACAAGTACAGAACAGTGCTACTTTCTCTCTATTTTACCCAGTCCTCTCTTTTTCTTTTTTCTACAATCTTCTAGTTACCTGTAAACTCCCCAGAGCAGAGAGAACTAAAGATGTGGTAATGTTGCCTATGTTTAGGAGGTGGGAGAAGAGAGATAAGAAAAGTGATAAGTGCTGGATTTTAAACATTCAAAGATATGCTCCTGGATTTCTGACAATCACTGTGGAGGTCCTCATCTTATGGAAGTCTTTGCTTTGGAGATGGACTGGCTTTACCAAAGAAGCATTAATTGCAGTTGCTCTGTTCGTAAGCCTGGTTCTACTGAATACTTTTTTTCTCTCCAAATCCCTTAGTAAGGGGAATAAAAGGAGATTCTAGTTGGCCTTTTACCCTGTCACATTATCTTTACATGTATTTATCTGCTGGCACATACACGGTTTAAATGTTCTGCACTGAAGTAAGCAAAAAAAAAAAAAAAAAAAGTAAAGGACCAAAGTAGATGATAGGGAAGAGAAATGATACACTAGGAGTAGGTCATCTTGTTTCACTGCTTAACCACGTTTGGTTTGATGGGGAAAGCGGGTTTGGACATTTTAATTATTTCTTTATTTCCCCTTTTTTACCTCCTCCAAAAATTTTCCCGTCAACTCCCTAATTGACAATTTCTCCACCTTTTCGAAACCAGGGTCACAGAGTTAGGCGTAAAGGACTTGTTGGGCTCTCCATGCCACTTCTCCAGGGCTCCTTACAAACAAAACAAATGGCACTGGACAAGACTGCACCCAAGGGGCTATCTTTAATTTAAGAATTTTCTGTCATGCAGAAAATTCTGTTTTAGACAGAGATGAACATTCCTCTCCTCTCAAACAACACTGGCTTTGTGCAATATTAAGCACATCACAACCATGCAGAAATCTTGTCTGGGGTGGGGTCAGTCAGTGCAGGGTAGGGGAAAGATGCCTTTTAGTGATGGTAGGGCCTTTTCTGGACCAGCTACAGGTAAGGGGTGAAGAACCTCTAGTCTCTCTGCCCCTGGGTCACACATTGACCACAGTGATTTGAAGGCCTCTGATTGGGAATGTGCTCTTTTTTATCTTTTTTTTCCTGTGGATAAGCAGTGTGACCTGATGTCTTTCTCTGCCTTGTTCTCTGGTGGGAAAAAGGACTGAGGTCTTCAGAACCAACTATTAAGCACTTAATTTTTTTATTTTTCTAAAAGGCACTTTAATAGAGCATCTTATACTTCTCGGTAAGATGATTTTGATATAAACAATTATCTACTATTTTTCTCAAACACCTCCAAACCCCATTTAAAAAGTTACACCTCTCCCCCTCAGTAGCCCATCAGTATTACAAAACTAACTTAACCAAGACAGTGCTTCTAATATATAACTTGAGGGAGGTTAGAGGTTAGCGACCAAAACTGTACTGTGGGCCTGACAGCTTGACTAGCAGTCCTCCATCCAGAACATGCATTGATTTTCATTTTGTTTGTGGGAAATTAAAGCATTTTCTCTATCGATAACTATAAATAGTGTGGCCATATGTTGTGGCTTATACCTGTTGTCCCAGAATATTTATTTTACCCTTAAAAGTGTACCAGTTTGGGTCCAGGCTGGGTAGCTCAGTTGGTTAGAGCATTGTCCCAGTATGGCAAGGTTGAAGTTGGACCTCCAGTCAGGGCTCATACAAGAATCCACAAATGAATGTGTAAATAAATGTAGCAACAAATTGATATTTTCCTCTCTCCCTCTCTATCCCCCCTTCTCTCCCTCTAAAAATCAATTAAAAAAAACTTGGTTGGGGAGGGATAATGAACTATCAAGGTTTCTAGTCCCTTAACTGGCTCAGCTTATCCTTTTCCTAGCTAAAAAGTCTTTCTGGAGGATAAGAACCCCCCTCCCCCCCGACAAATGATTCAGGCTTTGGGTTTGGCAGAATTGGACACCCCTCCAAAATAAATGCGTATGTGTGCATGTGTGCACAAACTCACAAACACATACACAAAGAGGTACTATCTGCATGCTGGAGAGTGGCTGCTCTTACTTTCATGAACGACTGGTGATAGGTAATAAGCCTAAAGCAAATCAGGAGGTACTTAGGCTTAGAACGATCATCCTGACAATGGTAGTTGTAAAACAATAAGGTGGTACCAACGGGAGTGCGAATTCCTTTTAGGATATGTTTTAAGAAGTGCACAGGTGCCCTGGCTGGTATGGCTCAATGGATTGAGCTCTGGCCTGTGACCCAAAGGGTTGCTGGTTCGATTCCCAATCAGGGCACATGCCTGGGTTGTGGTCCAGGTGCCCAGTAGGGAGCATGCAAAAGGCAACCAATTGCACATCGATGTTTCTCTTCCTCTCTTTCTCCCTCCCTTGCCATCTCTCTAAAAATAAATAAAATACACAGTTAACTCTCTGTCCAGAATAATTTGCATGCGTTCTTGCCATATATATACAATATATATGTATAACACACACACACACACACACACACACATATATATATATAATACAAATAACATATATATGCCAAATAACATTTATTTCCACTGGCCTTTTCTGTAATGGACAAGATAATCTTTTAAACTGTCTTCCAGTCCTAAGTATCTGTGATTAGCTTTCATTGATCTAGGGCAGAAGTCAAAAGAAACTATGGTCCATAGGCCAAATGTGCCTGCTATGGTAAAAGACATCATGTGGACAAGAAAAAAAAATGTCGAGTCCATATGGAGTTGCTTTTGAAAATGTTTTCAATCTTCCCCTTTGTAATTGAGCTTTACTTAGGCCAATGCTAAGATGAGTCCACACTTTGTGAGCACATATTTATCAGCTGATATCTAGGGTTTGAGAGATTGCCCAGAACCTGGCAAAGTGGCAGGGGATGACCCAAAAAGTGAAATCTATGTGTGAATTTGTTTGTTTGAGTCAAAATGTCAATAGTGATCTTTTCTTTCCCATGTAACCGAAATTTTGTGGTGCTGCTACATTTTTTCTGTCTTCCTCTCCAATATTTGCCATGTTATTCCAGGCATTCATGATTTATTAACCCAGAGACCAGTTTTTGCCACTTGCTTGAACAGAGACCTCCTGTCTCTTTAGTTACTGAATAACTGCAACACATTCTGAAAGTGTGTGTTACTGAGTAGGAAAATAGATAAAGTGAGCCATCACCATGTAGTTTAGTGGTCCCTAACATTTTTTAGAGGGGCATGAACTTTTGTGAAAATTCAATGAATGCCAAGAATACTCTCTTCAGAAAAGTGCACATTTACATATATGACACTTGCATATATTTTCAGGAAATTCAACCATGCATTGTGAGTTAAAAACTCCTGCAATAGCCTTTGCCTAGTTGTTATAAGAATTACTATTGCATGGCTGTCATGGTCATAGTATCCTGAAATGGAAGCCATGAAAATGACCCTCTCAAAAAAAATCCTGTTATTAGTGTACTTATGGGCTATAGCCCTCAGCTACTGTTGTGAGCATTTTTCTGCTTGGCCTTCACAGGCATTTTTTATTATGAAAAAGAGTCACTTAGTACTCACTTTGATATTGCTATTGTCACCAAGAAAAAGTCAAGGCTAGTTTCCCCAAATCCTTGACTTGTCAACTTTCAGATATCTACAAAGTTCTGTTTAACACTCGCCCTATACAAGTTCATTATTAATATATAAAATAGATCCCATAAAAGCTCACTTGTGCTCACCCACCCCCATCTCTTGCTCTCTTTCATCTATTTCCCTATCTTTGTGTATTTCTCTTAGTCAATGATCTTGACAAAAATTGGGAATTCTTGCCAGCACTGATTGTTAGGTATGGTGATGGAGTCATGTAGGGAGGTGGTGTCCAGTCATTTTCATGAGGACCCTTGGGACTCATGGGCCTTTTGGAATATCAGCCATCATGGAAATCTAGCATCATATATTAAAGGCAAATTTCCTTAAGCTCTGCAAACACGAACATATGCCATATCTATGCTTTGCAGTTGGGGAGGTAGAAATAGGTGATGTTGCTACCCATAAATAAATGTTTATTTCCTGTCTCTTTGTTTTTTGTCTTAGCAGTTTGGAGTATGGCACAGTATGAAGTCTAATAGAATCCTGATTCTGGGAGGGTCTATTAATGATAACTTCTCATTCAATTCAGTAAACATTTATTGAGCATCTATTATGTGATAAACACTGGGATAGTGGAGACAGAAAAAATAATAAAACATATTCTCCTCTCATACGAAATTAGCTTTGTTCCTGGCTGGGCCTTTTTAACTTCTGTACTAATTTACCCCACTATTTTTCTAATTCAATGCATTTTCTATTATTTCTATATTCTCCTTCTTAGAAACTAAGTATAGATGCCTTGCTTTCCTAACACAGCAGGGAATTCCTTGGCAAACAGGTATTTCTAGCTAAGTTGAGACATTTCCAGCCTCCATGGCACAAATGTTTCTATTCTTATTTCTTCATTGGCTTAGCAGGTCCCATTTAATAAAGAGTGATATATTTCTTTTTTGGCAATTTTGAGGCAAGATTTCTATCATTGGCAATGTGGAACTGCAAATAGAATTAGCCATGCTGTATTGACCATTGACTTAAGATTATATAGTACAGAGTATTGACTTCTGACAAATGAATTGAATGTACTCTGCAAAAAGCTAGTTGTCCATCTTTGAATAGGTTAGTTTTTAACCCCTGGCTGGTGGTTATATTCATTTTCTATTGCTGATGTAACAAATTATTAAAAGCTTAGTGGTTTAAAAGAACATAAATTGATTATTCTACAATTCCAGAGGTTAGGAATCTGAAATAGATCTCACTGCATTAAAATCAAGGTGTGAGCAGGGCTGAATTCCTTTGTGGAAGCTCTAGGAGAGATTACATTTCCTTGCCTTTTACAGCTTCTAGAGTCTGCCTGCATTTTTTGGCCCATGGCCTCCTTTCATTCTCAAAGTCAGCAGTGGGGGATTGATTCCTTATATTGCATCATTTCAATCTTGCTTGCATTTTCACATCTCCTTTTCTTAAACTGTTCATTCTTCTGCTATCTTTTTTCACTTTTTAAAACACTCTTGTGATTACATTGCATCTGTCTGGATGAATAATACAGGATAATCTCCCCATCTCAAGGTTAGTTTATTTGCAAACTTAATTCCATCTGTAATCTTAGTTCCCTGTGGGCCATACAACCTAACACATTCACAAGTTCTAGGAGTAGGTCATGAACTACTTTGTAGGGTCATTACTCTATCTGCTTCAGTGACTTGATCTTTTTTTCACAGTCGATACTATTACAGATGTCCCCCATTTCCTCCCCATGTTTGAACAGTGACTGATTTTAAAAATTTTAAAATCATTATAGATTGATAGGAAGTTGAAAAGATGGAGAGGTTCTATGTACCCTTCACCCAGTTCCCCAAATGGTTACATCTTACATAACTATAGCATAAGATCAAAACCATAAATTTGGCATTGGAACAATGGATGTGATTAGTTCTATGCCATTTTATTACACAAGTAGATTTATGTAACTACTACCACAAAGATAAAGTACTATTTCATCACCACAACCATATCTCTTGTGCCAGCCCTTTATTGTCCTTGTAGTCACACTTATCCCCCTCACCCTCCCAATCTCTAACCCCTGGCCATCACTAATCTTTTTTCTAAATGTATAAAGTTTTGTCACTTCAAAAATGATATATAAATGGAGTCATAGAGTATGTGACCTTTTAGGGTTGAACTTTTTTTCACTCAGCATAAAGCCCTTGAGATCCATCCGAGTTCTGTGTATAGACAATGCATTGTTTTTTACTGTTGAACAGTATTTCATGGTGTGAATCTATCACACTTTGTTTAACCATTTACCTGTTGAGGACATTTTGGTGGTCTCCAGTTTTTGGCTATTATGAATAAAACTGTACAGATTAGTGTGCTAGTGTTTAGATGAACATAGTTTTCATTTATCTGGGGGAAAATGTCTGGGAACATGATCACTGGGTCACGTATTAAGTGTATATTTAGTTCTTTAAGAAGCTTTAAAACTGTTTTCCAGAGTGACTGTGCATAACTTATCACAGTCTACTAATATCAACATTTTACCTATATGAATAATCCTTGCTGCTTTTAAGCCTTTTTATCCTTCCTCATTCATGACATCACTGTCCTAAAAATTTCCTCTACATAGTATATTTAGGGCTATATCAGACAATGTTATAAATTTTACTTCAACTGTCAAATGTAATTGTGAAAACTCAACAGGAGCAAAAAAAATCAAAGGCGTTTACTCTTACTCTTTCTGTTCTTCTTCCTTCCTGATATTCCAAAATCCCTTCATGCAAGGTCTGTCCAAAAAATTTCCAGCCACTGTTAATATAACGAGAATGGTTTGTGTGACATCGATGTAACCTGGCAGCCAAGGAGAGTGGACTAGAATGCACATGCGTGAACAATGACAACTTCACTGTACTCATCAGTGGGGGTGGTAGACGCCATTGAGTGAGTATGTGTACTGTGTAGCTGTCTCATTCAAAATGACTGAGTGAGTAGAGTAACGAATCTGCACCAAGTCTTGCATGAAGTTTGAACATTCCTCCATGGAAACTATTCAGATGATTCTGAAGGCTGCAGCTATGAGCAGTTGCTCATAGCTGATTGGCAGCGTCATCATGACAACACACCTGCTCACGCATCACAATGCAGAGATTTTGGCGAAACATCAAATCACCCAGGTGACCCAGCCTCCCTGTAGTCCAGATTTGGCACCCTGTGACTTCTGGCTTTTCCCAAAACTAAAATCACCTTTGAAAGGGAAGAAATTTCAGACTGTCAATGAGATTCAAGAAAATGCGATGAGGCAGCTGATGGTGATTGGGAGAACTGTGTGAGGTCCCAAGGTGCCTACTTTGAAGGGGACTGAGACATCATTGTTTTATGTACAATGTTTCTTGTGTCTTATATCTTCTTCAATAAATGTCTCTATTTTTTATAGTGCATGGCTGGATGCTTTCTGGACAGGCTGTATATACAGAGTCTGGCTGAAGTAACGCCTGCATGAGTGTGATTGGTAAGGTAATGATATGAGTGTAATAATTTATAGTTTTAATTTGAGCATTTCACCTAAAATGTCATATGGTGTGCTTGAGTGTGATACCATTGTTACATAATTACATGTTTATGATTCTGTAATAAAATATTTTTTAATTAAAAAGGGATGTTATTTGTACTGGAATATATATTCCTTTAGTCATTCTTTTAATGCAGGTTTGTTGGCAACAAATTCTCTTAGTTTTCCTTTATCTGAGTATTTCTTGATTTCCTCTTCATTCCTGAAGGATATTTTCAATGGATATAGGATTCTGAGTTGATAGTTCTTTTCTTTCAGCACTTGAAAAAGGTATTATTTTCTTCTGACCTCCATGGGTTTTGATGAGAAATGTACTGTCATTTGAATTGTTTTTTCCCCCTTGTAGGTAAGGCATCATTTTTTTTTCTTGTTTTTAAGATCTTTCTTTTTTAACATCTTTAGTTTTCAGAAGTTTAGCTATCATTTACCTTTGCATTGATTTCTTTGGGTTCATTCAATTTGGAATAGGCTCAGCTTCTTGAATCTGTAGACTTATGTATTTTACCAATTTTGGGGAGATTTCAGCCATTATTTCCTTGAATATGTTTTCTATAAAGCCTTCTTATACTATTGTGTCAGGCCTGATGACAGGAAAGTTAGATATTTTTTTATAGTCCCACAGGTCCCTGAGGCTGTTCATTTTTTCACTTTATTTTCTCTGTTGTTTATATTGGATAATTTTTATTCTTCCATTTTCAAGTTTCTTGATTCTTTCCTCAGTCCTCTCCATTCTGCTGTAGAGCCCATCTGCTAATTTATTTTATGTTTTAAAAGATGGTGCTTTATTACTTTATCAGCATGCTTGGCACATCCCACTTAGATGTCATCTCAAAGTCAACATCTCCCAGACCCAACACACCATCTCTGATCCCACCTCTGCACTTTGTGACATGAGCAGCAGCCCACCTTATCCCACAGTTGTCACATCTCCTGTCAGTTTCACTTTGCCCATGTCTTGTATTGCCACCTTCACCCCTGCCCTACACCAAGCTCTTGCCCTTTCTCACCTGGACCACTGTACTACCCTCCTCACCAGCTTGCTGTGGACATGTTGATTTTTTTTTAAAAATTCAGTTATTTTATTTTTCATTTCTAAAATTTCCACTTGGTTCTTCCATGTATCTTCTATTTTTTTCTTGAGTCTTTCTATTTCTTGTTTGTTTCAAGAGAGTTTGTAATTGCTTATTGAAGTATTTTTATTATGGCTGCTTTAAAATCTTTGTCAGATAATTCTAACATCTCTGTCATCTTGGCTTTGGCATCTCTTGATTGCCTTTTTTCATTCAGCTGGAGATCTTTCTCATTCTTGGTATGATGAGTGATTTTTTTGACAGAAACCTGGATATTTTTATAGTATGTTATGAGACTCTGGGTCTTATTTAAACCTTCTGTCTTAGCTAACTTTCTCTGATCCTGCTCCAGCAGTGGAAGGCAGTGTGCCACCTTGTTACTTTCAGGTAGATGTAGAAGTCTAGGCTCCCCATTCAGCCTCTGTTGACACTTGGAGGGCAGGGCTTCTCATTACTGCTGGGTGAGGGGTTGAAATTCAGTCACATTTTGGTGTTTGGTAACCATCTTTGGTTAGTGGCTGCCATATTGTATGACATATATCCAGAACTTTTTATCACTATTCTGGGAAGGCTAGGGGTTCAGAAGGGGGCCTGATCCTATAAGAATTGAAATTAGATACTATGGCCCGGGTAGAATAAGGCAAGGGCCTACTTATTGAATTTGAGGCCTATGGCTGGGGTTTAGTTCCAAAACCTGAGGTACTATGAGTACTATGGAGATTTGAGCGCAGGGAAGTCAGCTGGACAGTATGGAACCAGTAGAGTTGGTAGAAACTATAGCTACCATACTATTAACTAAGTTTTCCTTCTGAACCCTTGTAACAGAGATGGAGTAACATGCTGCAGATTCTTGTACCACTCCATTTTGTTAAAATGAAAGCCTCCTCTACTGGGGAGAAGGTAATTGGTTTATTCAGAGCAACAAACTCCCTCTCTGTGACCAAAGTAATTATTGATTGAGGAAATATTAACAAAAAAGAGTAGGTTATGAAAGGGATGTTCATTCAGTTTATAGAATCTGGGGTTTATTTGGCATCTTGGTGACCCCAATGCTTTGATCCTCAGCCAGGTGGGGGGCATTTTGGAAAGAGCTCTGTCTTTCACAGAGTTCCATGTTGATTTGTTGGCATTATTGTTCAAGGCCCAGAGAATCAGTAGACCCTATTATGCATGTTCTTTGTGCACTGGCATAACTGTTGCCTTCTCAGTCTCTCCTTGCTTAGACTCATAGGGCTATCCTCAATGTAAATACACTGTTCTCAATTTCCCTTACAGGTTCTCTGTATTTGTTTATACATCTCTGTGTGTTTGTTTTTGTGGGCTGCCTATGTATTATACTGCTTGGCAATATATACCAATTGGGAAAAGATGTACCCATTGCCTGTTGAATGTGTTGTATGTGTGGTATATAAGTCACATTGTTGTTTTCCATAGAAAGTCCTGCATTTGCAAAGCTGTATCCATGACATATTAAGATATTTCATAAATGACATAGTCATATTCATTTGGCTAAGTAGGTGAAATGAAGGGGAATGGTGCCAGTGCTATAGTGAGTTTTCAGATATATGAGATTTGAGTTAAAACTAGACAAAAACACATACTCATCTGAGGAAGAAGCAGTTTGGAAAGTTAGGCTATAAAGAGAGAGATAAGCATGCTTTATAACTCAAAGCCAAGGTGTTGGGTGTTAAATCCTAGACCATGACTCACTTAGATCCTTCCATATGTGTATTTGTGGGGAAGAGGTGAGTGTGCCTGGTTTGTTACTCAGAAATACAGAAATAATGTAGTGGGAGCAAGCAAAATCCCAATTTGTCATTTTGTTTCTCAAGAAGGCTCCAAATACATCACTTAATTTTGAAAACAGTGGTCACCAGTTAAGAAGAAGAGCCAAAGAATCAGGATACTACTATGCAGATCTGGTAGACAAGCTGGAATCAGCCTTCCTTGCCATTGAACTCACCCTTTCCTATAAGCCACTGGTGTTTTTTTCACTGATTTCAATAATGCTTTGGTAGCTGAACACACACACATATTTAGCACATGAATAAATGAAAAGACCCATTTGCTTATTACCTAGATAAAGACCTATGTGTTTATTGTTTATGTTGGTGATGTCATGATATTGCTGACCCCAGTGATTGATGAATCAAGGCCAAATCACTTCTAGCGAAATACTGAAAGATGCTGAAAAGCAGGTAGGTGAACTAATCTCTCCTTTTTGATTTTCACCTCCACCATTCTACCCTCAGGTATCTTCTAGCACTAAATACCATTCGTTAATGGAGGCCTAAAGTGGATGCAGCTAATGCTAGGAATGGGGTTCATTTATTTTCTGAAAACTTAATTTATTAGAATGAAAAATTCACAGGCCTTCTTTAGACAGTCAGGCTACATACTAGAGAAATTACTCTTTTAAATGAAAAGCCATTTGGCATAATATGCACTGAAAAAAAGTGTGATCCTAAGTACGCTCTTTATTTTGCCCTCTGTCCTTTCCGACTTCCTCATCCTTTCTCTGATCCGTATGACTCTGACTCCATCTCCCATTAACCCTGTAGGAGGCCTTTTGCAATTAACTTCTTGCTGCTCTATGTCACCTACTTATGCCACTGAAATGCTGGGTGTCACATGGGATAAGGTAGTATTGGCCACCATGGGCCCAGAGGAAAATCCTGGGGGACTAAGTGTTTCCAGACTGCTAGGTAGAAGGTCTGCTCAAGCAGCTGGGACACCATGAGGTGGGAGAGACTGCAGTGGATGATAGGGTAGAGAGCTGCTGTCTGAGTATGTTGCTGAGATGGTCAGCTGTGGGAGATAGTTGTGTGTTCAGTGGTCCTAAGGAAATGTTAACCTAGACTGGTGTGTCTTCATTCAAGACACAGAGTTATGTTAAGGGACCATGGGTGTTAAGGCTGCCAATAACACCTTATAATTATACTTGTATAGCCCCTCTCTTCTAAGTGAGTCAGAAGGCCCCTGTGTTTTATTTCATATGACCTCACAGACAACCTCATGGGCTTAGGAAAGGTAGACATTGAAGATCATGTAGTACATGTTGCTTTCATTTCTCGGGTCTCAGATTTTTCAAACTGTAAAATGAGGGATTGACATAAAACTTACCTCTAAGGTCTTTTCCCACAGTAACAGTTTCCATGATGGAATCATTTTTCACATGGAGGATTTGAGTCTCAGATACTTTAAAGCAAGTTGCCCAAAGCCACGCTGTAAGTCAGGGAGAGTGATAATTACAGGTTAAGCTCTGATCCTTTTCCTTAGATTGTCCTATCAGTGGTCTATTTGAACAGTGAGGTGTAAGGGAGACTGTTGCTTCTGAATGCATGAAGCCCATATTTATCTATTTTGTTTAGCACTCTCACTTGCCTGACCATCTTCCTAACCTATCCTCCTCACTTATCAGCAAGGCCCTCAACCTTTCCCTTGATATCACTCAGGATCCATATCTTGTTTGACTATAGCTGTCTTCCTGGCATATTATGTGTCTGGATACAAGGTCACTGCTACACCTAGACAAAATCTGGAGTCAATGCTTCAGTTACATCAATCAAGAGAGGCTTTAGCTCTGGGTGTGGCTGAGAGTCAGGGCGGGAAGAGCCATTCAGAAATATCATATTGTGAGGTGCCCACAAAAAGCAAGGAGGTCTGAAGGGAAAGCACTAACAAAAAGGGGCCATGGGGATAATCTAGACACAATGAATTGATAAAACCAGATGGATTCAATTGTCAATCACTATGCAGCAAAGAGCCAAGATTACTGAGATTTTTTTTTGGTGGGGAGCTGTGGAATAAAACATTTCTGACTGTGACAGGAATTTAGTTTGGGGGAAGGCAGTGGAAGAAAAAGGAAAAGCTTTATCTTCAACAGGTTTAGCTTTTGTAGTAAGACATTTAGTTTAAGAAATGTTGTAAGCTGTGTGCTGTGAGGGAATAAATTCAGAGAACCATATTTCCCATATGATTCCTGGAAACCAGTGGGAATTTGACTCAAGAAGGGATAGCAGAAGGTGATTTATAGTGTTATAACAGCCACCTTGGAAACCGAGATGGAAATTTGTCCCTGAAAGGCTAAGCAGTACAAGGAGATTCACTGGAAGTTTCTGTCTAGAGAAATCAATGAAAGAGAGTGGGGTTTTAAATTCATATGGTGGGGGGTGGAATACTCAGGAACCTTCATCTTTTAATGGGTCCAGTTGTTAAATGTTTGGTTTGTCCCTCAGAACAAGAATTTGTTTGTTACTTTTGGGCAAGAAGTCCCTGAGATTCCCAGGGCCTCTCTATTTTATCCCAGAGACAGTCACTGTGTCCTGTTTCTTTGTCCTGTTATTTTTTTCTCTTTTTCCTTAACCTAGTTTTGATATTACATCCACTTATTATTTATCAAATAATCCATGGACATTTCACAGTTTTGTATTTTTTATTTATATTTTAAATATTTTATTTATTTATTTTTAGAGAGGTAAGGAAGGGAGATAGAGAGAAACATTAATGTGTGGTTGCTGGGGGTTATGGCCTGCAACCCAAGCATGTACCCTGGCTGGGAATTGAACCTGCGACATTTTGGTTCGCAGCCCGCGCTCAATCCACTGAGCTACACCAGCCAGGGCACATTTCACAGTTTTTTAAATACAGAAAGGAAATAATCAACATTTTGGTTTTAAAAATGATACTTTTTTATTTTTAGTAAGTTGAAAAATGTTGAAAAGCACTGAAAATCAATAACATAACAAATACACCTGGATCTCTACTCAGAATTAATAAAGAACATTTTTAATGGTAAGAACACTTAACATATCTACTCAACAAATTTTTAAGTGTATTGTTAAGTGTAGGCACTATGTTCTAGAGCAGATCTCTAGAACTTATTCATGTTGCATAACAACTATTACCATTTTCAATATAAAGTTTGCTTTAGATTTTTTCCCAGTGGGAAAAATAAAACATTACAGACAAGTTGATTTATGTCCCCTATTTTCAGCCCCATTCCTCTCCATCCATTCCCAGAGGTGAAGATGAATTTGGTATGTATTCTTCTATTGCACTTGAATGCTTTTACGCGCATGTGTGTGTCTGTATGTGTGTGTGTGTGTGTGTGTGTGTGTATATATATATATATATATATATATATATATATATGTTTTTGTTAATTTACATAAGTGATATCCTGATGCATATGTCATTCTGCAACTAGTTTTTTTCTTTCATTCAACATCTTGTTGGGGATGTATTCTATTTTTCTCTTTACATTTCCTTTTTTCATTCTCACTGTGCCCTAAAGCCAGTAACATGCACATTAACTTTTCATGATATTTTTATGTTAAAATAATATATAACCATGTTACAGGTAAATTGAAAATCCAACCAGTCAATAGCTTTTAGGACCGGAGAGCTCAAAGTCCTACTGTAGACTTCAATTTGCAAAGACTCTAGGGCCTAGAGTCTAGGCAGTTCAGCCATGCCAGTGATTTTGCTATAAAACATTGAATAATACCTTCTAGTCAGTCTTCTACATTTTATGAAGGAGTAACAGAGGCTCAAGGACTACCCATTTTAATATTTTGATCTTCTTTTCATTGTGGTTTTTATTTTAAAATTTAAAAAATTTTATTTTTATTGTTGTTCAAGTACAGTTGTCTCCGTTTTCCCACCACCATTTTCCCCTGCCCCACCCACCCCCACTTCCCACCCTCAATCCTTCCTCCATTTGGCTTTGTCCATGGGTCCTTTTTTCTAATCTATTTTCCTGTATATTTTTTGTTTCTATGGTTATACCTTATCTTGCTTTTCTTTACTTAACATTATAATGTCATAATGCAGTTTTCGAAGGGCAAATTTGTACATTGAAATCTTCCCAGTGAATAATTTTTAAGGCACAATTTTACTATTTAGCCATGTCAACTAATGGTTGTTAGTTCCAATTCAATGCCAACAGGAATCACCAATTTGGGGTGCAGTGAAGAAGGAAATTTATTCAGTGCAAACAGCTCAATTGTGATACAGCACGGCTGTGAGAACAGCATGGCTGTGTAACAGCTCCAATAGTGTTACAGCTCAATTATGAAGCAGCATGACTGTTAAATAGCATGGCTACAAGGAGGCTCTGGGGCGAGGTGGCCTTGGGGCAAAGCCTCTCTCTGGCTAGACAGCTCTGCTCTGCTCTGCCTGCTCTGCTCCACTATGCACCAGTCTGCTCCATTCTGTCATGTGCCAGTTTGCTCCGCTCTGCTCTGGAGAGACACCTTTGATGTTTCAGCTCCAGCTAAGGAAACCATAGTCTTCAGCCTTCAGTAGAAAAGGAAAGAAGCTGACTATAGAGACAGAAGTTCCTGCCCGTGGTTCCTGATTGGTCCATCCTTATGCAAATGAGGACTCCAAACCTTCACAGTTTGATTGGTCCAAAAGGCATTGCCCTGATTGGTCAGAATGGAGCTGCTTTGATTGGTGGCGAAGAAGCTGATGGAGATACAGACGCAAAGCTCCAGTTGGACAAGGAAAGCTTCAGCCCTATTGGTTGAAATACAATTCCAGGAACTTGTTTATAGGGGCTGGCTTAGGTTGCAGGAACACAGTTCTGTGTACGGGCAGGCAGTTCAGTGGGGGGTGGGGCGGGGGGGGGGTTAGTGCAGCCTTCTACCTGAAGTGCATGTAGTGTGCATGACAGTCCCCTGTTTAGAAATGACTAGGCTGTACTTTTAAATTTGAGCCCAGTTGGACACCAGGAGCCCTTCTTAGTAGGTATCTTCTTTCTCAGAGTCCACATTTCCCCCTTTCAATCAGAAACTATCAATAGACAGCATTGATGGTGGATCAGGTCAGTTTGTCCCATGTTGGTGACAGAGTGGTTTGGCTACCTGCTCTGGTTCCATCAAGTCCCTTGGTGGTACTCCTGTGTCAATTACCTTGTGGCAATAGAATGATTTGCTTACAAGAATTCCCTTTCACACTTGCCAACCTAAAAATTTCAGTGTCTTATGAAAGCAGCCAAAACAAATTGGGAAAGGTCAAAGAACAACAAAGGCACTTAGTTTATAAGAGAAATCAGGGTTAATTGACAAAAGTATTTGGCATTACTGCAAAGGTTCCAACCAGCATGAATTACAAACATGGAGGGGTATGGTGGTTTGATGGATCATTTCTGTTCTTCCTCTAACCATTACTTGAAGTTTTAAAGGAGGTTTTAAATGGTTGGTTTTATAGAACATCAATGCCTTGACAATGTAATATATTGAACACATTATAATAATGATAAACAAAACAAGTTGCAACCCAGACCTTAAAATAGTTCTGAGTCCAGTTGGGGCCAACTGAAAATATCAGAAAATTTAAATCCTAACCAGCCATTGACAGTAGAAGCAAAACTGAAATGTCTTAAGAGATTTGGCAAGATTGAGGAGTTTGGTTGTTTCTAATTCTACTTGAAAGAAGTATTTATCCAGGTACAGCAGGTGGAATTGGCTATGGTACAAACTCTTCCTTGGGCTGTGAGCATGTAATCAAGGGTGATTCTGTTGTTGAGAACTACACGTGCTAAAGAATGTGAAGATGTTTTCTGAGCTCAAATTGCTCAGGTGGTTGAGTGAACAATTCAGTTGATGGTTCTAGTTAGGTTTTGCGTTATTAAGTCTAACTAATGAGGTGGCAGTACCAAGGCCACCTCATGAAAACACAATTCTGAGAAAGTGATTATCCTGGAAATCTGCTGGCAAGTTGCATTCCATGGAGAGGCCATACTAGTTATCTTCATAAACAGAGGTATCCTCATCAGGGTAGTAATCTGCTATTGATGAAGCCCTCTTTTTCCTCTGATGAGAACTTGGAGAGGTGGCTGTTATCATTTAGAGGATAGTAAGAGAGGATGTCAAGTGACCCAAAAGGCATTGCCCGGTCAGCCTCCAGCTATCTAGACAATTAAATACCCAGGGCTTATTTTTGTATGCACAAACAAAATATAACATGTGAGGACACAAAGGATGCCTGCAAGAATTTGTTCATTTCTGGATTCATTAACAGGAAGGAAGATGAGCACATTTTCCAACCAGGGATCAGTTTGGTTTGAACAACCCTGTAGAAGTTCTTTCCAGTATATTTGACATCATTGGATGAACATTTGGATTCATGAAAGTGTGGACTGTTTCTACTCACAAACACCTCACAAAGGGTAGTTCCACAGCAGTCAGGGTTGAAATAGGTTACAGGTGGCAAACACAAGGCCCGCAGGCCAAATCTGGCCTTCCATCTTGTTTTATCCAGCGGCAGCACTGACTCTTGCTTAACTGTTAAGGAGTACATTTATACAGTCCTAAAATTATATTTGGCCCTTTGAAGGCAACCACAAGGCTAATGTGGCCCCTGGTGAAAATGAGTTTGACACCCCTGAAATAGGTACAACTAAATTTAAGGCATTTAAGATGTAGGAAATAGAACATTATGCTAAGTGAAATAAGCCAGTGAAAGAAAGACAAATGCCATATGATTTCACTCATATGTTGGAAGCTAATGAGCAAACTGAACTAACAAGGAAAATGGGGACAGACTCACAGATAGAGAGCAGGATGAGAACTAGTCGGGGGGATTTAGAGGGTGGAGGGATTGTGCAAAAAGGAAAAGGGACTCATGGACATGGACAACAGTGTGGTGATTGCTGGGGGGATGAAGGGTATAAGGGGACTAACTGGTAATGGAAAACACACAATAAAGATTACATTTTAAAAAAGAAAAAACATATAAGCAGTGATGTGATAAGGGTTGGCTAGTGACTAATTCAACTCTGGGAGATGGTTGGGTCACTCCTGGGGAGGATGTGGCTGATGCATAATGTGGGTTTAGGTAGGCACAGGTGAAAGGTGGAACTTCCTTTTGTAATTTAACTCAATACATTTCAGAAGGGGGAGCTCTGGTGAAATCGATGGAATAGTGCGGAACAGTTGAGAAATTGCTCACAGAAATAACTATGGGTTCATCAGTTTTACCAGAGGTAAGGGAGGCATTTGATGGCAATCTAGCATTCAGATAGGTTCTGGAGGAAGCTAAGGTTTGAAATCATTGTACCACAATATTTTTCTGCCAAGGTTTCCCATTTAAAGTGGTTGAAACAACAAAATTAGAAAATACTGTATAGTTGAGTATTAAATTATATAGTATAACTAGAACATACAACCTAAAACATAGGTGAGGTGACCAGCTTGTCATGAAAGAATTAACTTCATTAATAAAGCTAGGAAAACAACAACTATGGAATAAACATAAGGATTATATATATATAGCAGGAGTTGACTTCACTGGCCCAATTTTGGGTCCTGAGAAAAGCTATCTGCTTTCAGTGCCATCTAATTTTTGTCTGAGTGATTGTTCTGGATAACTTTTAATTTGAGGTATCCTATAGGATGGGGTGTTCAATCAGGTGAATGAAGCACAAGTGTGGGAGCCTTCTTCAGTAAAAAACATATATTCCTTTTAACTTTTCAACTCAGGAATTAGTTAACAATTCCCAGCACAGTCCCATTCAGTAAAGCTGAAGGGAGTCCTTGTGGAGATGTCTTTTTTCATGGACTACATGTCCAGGTTGCAGGCTGTGATGTTTGGTGTCTTCATCTGCCAGGAGTGAACTGTGAAAAAACTGCTCTATGAGCTTGCATTAATTTCAAAAGCCTTTGTAGGTTATTTGCAATAAATTAGAAGTTTTATTTTATGAAGTAGGTTCACACATTTTCTGATCCAGCCTCATAGGTCTCCCAGTAATGATTTTTAAAAGGGGACAATAGATGTTTACTAAAGGGAATAGATCTTGAGCTAAGCAATAGCAAGAGAAGAGCTTTAGGCCAAAGCATATTAAAAGATTAAACAAATTTTACCAAATGAATTTTAACTATTTTCTCAGTTCTATAAAACCAGAGGACTGGATGGTAAGTGCAATGAAAATGCTGCAATATTAGTTAAATTTTGCATACCTAGTGTAGAATTTGTTTAGTAAAGTGGGTTTCCCATTCTCTGTGGAGCTCTGTGAGGATTCTCTGAGCAGAAAAAATACTTTCTAAAAGTATTATAATAGCTGCTATGGCTGTAGCCCTTTGATGTGGGAATGTTTGTATCCAATGAGACTACATATAAATCATCATTAATACGTTCTTATTTAGGGGAGGTAATTAGATTGAAATCCACATCCAAAGACCAAATATTCCAGTTAGTTTCATTTCCCCCTTTTGTAAACAGAAATTTTCTTATTATTCTAGTTATCCATTTAATTTTCCACGTAAAAACTTTACAGGCAATTATAAAAAGTCAAATGGTTACAAGCACAATTTATCTCTTTAAATGTAAGAGTAAACAACAGAATACTATGCAGCAGGAAGAAATAAGGAGCTCCTACCCTTCAGGACAGCAGAGATAGAACTGGAGAACATTATGCTAATTGAAATAAGCCAGGTGGTGAAAGACAAATACCATATGATCTCATTTATAAGTGGAACCTAATCAACAAAACAAACAAGCAAGCAAAACGTAACCAGAGACATTGAAATAAAGAACAAACTGGCAGTAACCAGAGGGGAGGGGAAGGGGGTAATGGTAGTGGGGAGGAAGAAGGGGAAAGGTTGTCAAGGAACAAGTATAAAAGACCCATGGACAAAGCCAAAGGTGGGTAGGATTGAGAGTGGGAGGTAGGAATGGGGGGCTGGGGAGTGGGGGGGGGCAGTGGAGACAACTGTTATCAAACAACAATAAAAAAATAAATGTAAGAGTATACAAATAGTTTAGGGAAACTTTTGTGTTTTTTTAACAGAGAAAGAAACCCAGTTCCAATTCTGTATCAGTGTACTTTTGAAATGAAATAAATCTGTTTCAATCTAAGTTTGACCATATATAAGATTTCTTTTTACAATATTCTTCCTCCATAAACCTCTACAACTTCTAGAAAACCTCTGCAACTTTCATAAACCTTTCAGCTATTGTCCTATGTTTTTATCTTTCTTATTCTAGGATAATCACTTTACTTTAGGACAAAATTCTTCTCATGCCTTAATAAAAATGTACTTTGATTCCTCATACCTTCTTTTACCCAACAAACATCTTATTCTTTTTATGCAGTCATTTTCAATCACCATAACATTCTAATCAGGCTTTGTCACAAGTGTCTGGATTTTTTTTAAAATTTTAATTTTAATTTATTTTTTAATTGTTGTTCAAGTACAGGTGTCTCCATTTCCCCCCACCATTCCTACTCACCCTAGCCATCCCCACCTCCCACCCTCGATTCTGACCCCCCCCTTTGGCTTTGTTCATGTGTCCTTCATACATGTTCTTTGATGATCCTTCCCTCTTTTCCCCCTTTTATCCCCTCCCACCTACCCACTCTGGTTACTGTCAGTTTGTCCTTTATTTCAATATCTCTGGTTATATTTTGCTTGCTTGTTTGTTTTGTTGATTAAATTCCACTTATAACTGAGATCATATGGTATTTGTCTTTCACCACCTGGCTTATTTCACTTAGCATAATGCTCTCCATATCCATCCATGTTGTCACAAAGGGTAGGAGCTCCTTCTTTATTTCTACTGCATAGTATTCCATTGTGTAAATGTATCATAGTTTTTTGATCCATTCTTTTACTGATGGGCACCTAGGTTGCTTCCAGTTCTTGGCTATTGTAAATTGTGCTGTTATGAACATTGGGGTGCAAAGGTTCTTTTGAATTGGTGTTTCAGAAGCCTTAGGGTATAGTCCCAGCAGTGGAATTGCCAGGTCAAAAGGCAGTTCCATTTTTAGTTTTCTGAGGAAATTCCATAGTGTTTTCCACAGTGGCTGCACCAGTCTGCATTCCCACCAACAGTGGACTAGGGTTCCCTTTTCTCCACAACCTTGCCAGCATTTTTTGTTTGTTGATTTGTTTGGCCATTCTCACCAGTGTGAAATGGTATCTCATTGTGGTTTTAATTTGCATCTCTCTGATGGCTAGTGATGCTGAGCATCTTTTCATATGTCTCTGGGCCCTTTCTATGTCATCCTTGGAAAACTGTCTGTTCAGGTTCTTTGCCCATTTTTTAAATTGGATTGTTTGTCTTCCTGCAGTGGACTCCTGTGAATTATTTATATATTTTGAAGATCAAACCCTTGTCCAAGGTATGATTTGCAAATATATTTTCCCTTATTGTTGGTTTCCTATTCATTTTTCTAATGTTTTCTTTAGTTGTGCAGAAGCTTTTTATTTTGATGAGGTCCCATTTGTTTATTCTTTCCTTTATGTCCCTTGCTCTAGGGGACATATTGGTGAAAATATTGCTGTGTGAATATCTGAGATTTTCCTGCCTATGTTCTCCTCTAGGACTTTTATGGTGTTGTGACTTATATTTAAGTGTTTTATCTATCTTGAGTTTATTTTTGTATATGGTGTTAAGTTAGTGGTTGAGTTTCATTTTTTAGCATATAGCTGTCCAGATCTCCCAAAATTTGTTGAACAGTCTATTTTTAATCTATTTTATGCTTCTTCCCCTTTGTTGAATATTAATTGACCATAGAGACATGGGTTTATTTCTGGGCTCTCTGTTCTGTTCCATTGATGTATGTGTCTGTTCTTATGCCAGTACCAGACTGTTTTAATTATAGTTTGATGTCAGGTATTGTGATCTATCCTTCTTGGTTCTTTTTTTTCTTCAAAATTTCTGTGGCTTTTCAGGGTCATTTATGGTCCCATATAAATTTTTGAAACATTTGTTCCGTGAGACGTGTTATTGGTATTTTAATATAGATTGCATTGAATCTATACATTGCTTTGGGTAGTATGGACATTTTGCTGATGTTAATTCTTCCAGTCTGTGAACACAGTATATGCTTCCAATTATTTGTGTCTTTCTTAATTTCTTTCTTCCATGTTGTGTAGTTTTCTGCATACAGGTCTTTTACCTCCTTGGTTAGGTTTATTCCTAGGTACTTTATTTTTCTTGTTGCTATAGCAATGGTATTTTTTTTCCTGATTTCTGTTTTTTGTATTTCATTATTGGTGTACAAAAATGCCTTCCATTTCTGAATATCAACTTTGTATCCTGCTCTTTTGCCAAATGCACTTATTAGGTCGGGTAGTTTTTTGGCAGAGTCTATAGGATTTTCTATGAACACTATCATGTTATCTTGCAAACAATGACAGTTTTGCTTCCTCCTTTCCAATTCGGATACCTTTTATTTTTTTTTCTTGTCTGATTGCTATGGCTAAGACTTCCAATACTATGTTGAATAGAAGTAGTGGAAGTGGACATCCTTGTCTTGTTCCTGATCTTAGTGGGAAAGCTTTTAGTTTTTGCCTGTTGAGTATGATGTTGGCTGTAGGTTTGTCGTATATGGCCTTTATTATGTTGAGGTATGCTCTTTCTACTCCCACTTTGCTGAGTGTTTTAATCATAAATGGGTGCTATACTTTATCAAATGCTTTTCCACATCTGTTGATATGATCATGTGATTTTTGTCTTTCCTTTTGTTTATGTGATATATTATGTTTATTGATTTGTGGATGTGGTGCCATCCTTGCATCCCTGGGATGAATCCAACTTGATTATGGTGTATGATCTTTTTAATGTATTGCTGGATGTTGTTTGCCAATATTTTGTTGAGGATTTTAGCATTGATGTTCACCAGTGATATTGGCCTGTAGTTTTTTTTTTTCTTTGTTGTGCTTTTATCTGGTTTTGGGATTAGGATGATGCTGGCTTCATAAGAAGAGTTTGGGAGTCTTCCCTCTTCTGAGATTTTTTGGAATAGTCTGTGAAGGATAGGGGTTAGCTCTTCCTTAAATATTGTGAAACCATCTGGTCCAGGGCTTTTGTGTACTGGGAGTTTTTTGATTACTAATTTGATTTCACCAGCTGTTATCAGTCTGTTCTGGCTTTCTGCTTCTTCTTCACTGAGTTTTAGAAGATTATATTTTTCTAGAAATTTGTCCATTTCACCCAGATTTTCAAATTTCTTGGCATATAGTTCTTTGTAGTAATTTCTTACAATCTCTTGTATTTCTGTGGTATCAGTTGTAATCTCTACTCTTTAATTTCTTATTGTGTTTATTTGGGTCTTTTCTCTTTTTTTCTTGATGAGTCTGCTTAATGGCTTGTCAATTTTATTTATCTTTTCAAAGAACCAGCTCCAGGATTTATTGATCCTTAGATTGTTGTTTTAGTCTCTATGTCATTTAATTCTGCTCTGCTCTTGGTTATTCCTTCCTTCTACCTGCTCTGGGCTTTGTTTGTTGTTGTCCCTCCAGTTCTTGTAGATGTAGGTTTAGGTTGTGTATTTTAAATGTTTCTATATTTTTTAGATAGGCCTGTATTGCTGTGAACTTCCCTCTCAGGACTGCCTTTGCTGTGTCCCATAAGTTTTGGACTCCTGTGAGTTCACTGTCATTTGTTTCCAGAAACGTTTTTTATTTCTTCCTTGATCTCATTCTTAACCCATTCATTGTTTAATAGCATGATATTCAGTCTCTATAAATTTGAGCATTTCTGAGTTTTTTCCTTGAGGTTGGTTTCAAGTTTCAGGCCCCTGTGGACCAAGAAAATTCTTGATATGATTTCAATTTTCTTGAATTTTTTGAGGCTTGTTTTGTGTCCTATTATATGTCCTGTCTTTGAAAATGTTCCATGTGCATTTGAAAAGAATGTGTATTTTGCTTCTTTGGGATAAAAGGTTATACACACACACACACATATACATATACATATATGCAAATATATATATATATATATAATTTATTTATTTATCTATCTGTTAAGTCCATTTGATCTAGGACATTGTTCAATGCCACAATATCCTTGTTGATATTTTGTTTGGAAGTGTTTCCATTTTTGACAGTGGGGTGTTAAAATCCCCTAGTATAAGTGTGCTGCTGTCTATATCTTTCTTGAAGTTCTCCAAGATTTTCCTTATATACTTGGGCACTCCTATGTTAAGTACATATATGTTTATAATGTTTATGTCTTCTTGATGGATTCTTTCCTTGAGTATTATGAAGTGTCCTGTGTCTCCTTACATGGCCTTTGTTATGAAGTCTATTTTGTCTGATATAAGTATTGTTACCCCAGCTTTTTTTCCTATCCTTTTGCTTGGGATATTTTTTTCCAACCCTTTACTTTCAGTCAGTGTAGGCCTTTTGTTCTGAGGTGGGTCTCTTATAGGCAGCATATGTGCAGGTTGTGTTTTCTTATGTATTCAGCTACCCTATGTCTTTTGATTTAATCCATTTACATTTAAGGTTATTATTAATAGGTACTTAGTCATCGCCATTTTACCCCCTTCATACCTGTGTTCTTCTCTCTCACACTCTTGTTCTTCCTTTATTGAAATAGTCCCTTTAGCATATCTTGCAGTGCTGGTTTGGCGGAGGTGTATTCTTTCAGCCTTCTTTTGTCTGGCAAATTCCTTCTTTCACCTTCCATTTTAATTGACAGTCTTGCTGGATAGAGTCGTCTTGGTTGAAAGCCTTTGCTTTTCATTAGTTGGAATATTTCTTGCTGTTCTCTTCTGGCTTATACTGTTTCCATTGAGAATCCAGCTGCTAGCCTTATCGGGGCTCCCTTGTATGCTACTTCCTGTTTCTCATGTGCTGCGTTTAAGATTCTCTTTGTCTTCGAATTTTGCCATTTTAATTATGATGTGTCTTGGAATGGGACTTTTTGGGTTCCTCTTGATTGGGACCTCTCTTCTTCCTGGAATGTGTGACTTTTTCTCTCATCAAATTAGGGAGGTTTTCTATCATTACTTTTTCACACAGGTTTTCTAGCTCTTGCTCCTCTTCTCCTTCTGGTATCCCTATTATATGGATATTATTACATTTTATGTTGCCCTGCTTTTACCTTAACTCCTCTTCGTTCTTTTTGAGTCTTTTTTTCCTTTTCTTGCTCTTTCTGGGAGTTTTTTCCTACCTTATCCTCCAGCTCACTGGTTTGATCCTCTGCTTCATCTAGCCTGCTTTTGATTCCTTCTACTGTGTTCTGCAGTTCAGAAATTGTGTTCTTCATTTCCTCTTGGCTCCTATTTAATTGGTTTTATGTCCTTTTTCATGCTGGTGTAATTCACAGTGAGTTCCTGTGGCTTCCCTGTGGTTTTTGATAATTCTCAATGAGCTCATTGAGCTTCCTTATAACCATTGTTTGAACTCAATATCTGATAGTTGACTTGCCTCTATTTCATTTAGCATTCTTTCTGAGGATTCCTCCTTTCCTTTTGTTTGGGGGTTGTTTCTTTGTTTTCCCATTATTTGTGAGACTCTGCTTATTTCTTTCTGCTTCTTAAATTGATTTGTTTTGACCCCCTGAGTTTGTCGTGTGAACTTCTATGACAGGAGACCTGTGAGATTCAGTGGTGCACTCTCCTTGATCTCCTGAACTTGATGCTCTTGGGATGCCCTTTATGCCTTTTATGTTGGCTGTCTGGATTTAATTGGGTTTTGATTGTTGTTGGGTCTTTCTTTGGTGTGTCCTTCCCTCCAGCCAACAGCTGCTTGACTGAGGGTCATTTCACCCACCATATCTTGTATGCTGTCTTCCAGGTGTTGCCAGAACAAAACAGAACCATAAACCCCAGGGAACAAATCCATATCCACAAAAATATCTCCCTACCCCCTGTAATTTCAGTATCAACAGAAAACGAACCAGTATTAATAAAGGTATAAAGAGATTAAGACTATTATAAAAAAGGAGAGAAATAAACTATAGTATAAAATCTAGTGACTTAATATGCATAAACTTGATGGACAAGAAATGAATATTAAAAAGCTATGCAGGAAAGAAAATATCACTAATCATGGAGAAGATCACAGTGAATTTCATCTTGGTAGTCTCTAGTATTTACCACTGTTTTTCCTTTCTGGATCTGCCTTTGGTGATGTCAGATGTTTGCTCCATCTAAACTTAGGCAGCCTGCTCAGAGACTTACAGGGATCTACTGTCCATGGCTATCTCCTTCAATTGTTTATCTAGTCACTCTGCACTCAGCAGTCAGGCTTAAGCACTACAGAGCTGGGGAAGAATATCTCCGGGGGGTGGGGCTGTTGTTTCCCCTCAGGCTGCTGCTGCTCATAAGGGAGTGATTTGCCTGAGCAGGATGGTTGCTACCATATGGAGGATGACTTAGCACTGGGATCCTGGCAGCTACTCTCTCAGCTCTCTCTCCAAAACGTTCATCCCCAGTCTCTCCTCAGGTGTCTCCAGGCCACACTGCTCCCACCTTTGCCAGAGCCCTGACAAGTGGCTGTAAATGAAAATTTGTGCATTGACTCTGTAAACAGCTCTTTGTGTCTCCAGCTGTTTGTCCCTGGCAGAGAGCATCCCTGAAGCTTTTCACTGCTGATTATCTGTGTACATTTTTGGGCTCTAGAGCTCTAGACTGGGGATCCCAGCTTAGGGTTTAGACCCAACACTTCTCAGGGGGATCCAATCAGTTGTTTAATTTTCCCTCTGGTGGTACCTCCTATGGGCATCCAGCCAGCCCTCTTGAGTCTCCACCACACTCCTTACCAGTCAGTTAGTACTGAAGATGATTCTTCTGTCTGTCTGAGGTTGTAAGGCTTCTCTCTTGCTATTGTTCAATGTTTGTTCTGGGTGATTTCTCCTCAATTTAATTGTAATTCCAGATTGGTCCTGGGAGGAGGTTAGTGTGGCTTCCACTTACCCTTCTGCCATCTTGCCTCTCCTGTCACAAGTGTCTAGATCTTAATCTGAGGAATCTTTTGCCCTTTTAGCCTTGTAAAATAACACAGTAATGTCTCCCAAATTATTACCCCAGTTTCCCATCTGGCCTGCTAGCTCCAAAGCTGGAAAACTGCATGTCCTTAATTAAACTAACATTCTTAGCCAATATTTATTTACTAAGGATTAATCCTAGATCATGTGCACTTCAAAAGCCAATTGCATTAGTTTCTGTTATGTCTCCAATTTGTATGAGCATTCATTTGTTTTAAGCCAATTAAATAGGACTCTTTTACAATCTAAATTTAAATTTACAAATCAATTTTTGGCAATACCATCTAGTAGTAGAAACATACTGTATTTATAATATACATGCATAGACATACATAAACACACAGACAACACAATACAAAACTTTAAAGGAAAATTATGGATCCAAATATGTTTTCTGGCAGATGAACTAAGTTGAGGTTTTGCTCAGATGGCCAAAGTTTTTGCATGCTGTAAGAATTACATTAAAGCTGTTTTTAAAATAAAAGAATGCACTCTAGGAGACTTCCAGTCAAGATGGCAGCATAGGTAAACACCGTTCACCTCCTCACACAACCACATCAAAATTACATCTAAAGTATAAAATAACCATCACTCAGAACCATCCAGAATCAAGTTTAATGGAGGTCTAACAACTACAGAAGTAAAGAAACCATATCCATCCACACTGGTAGGAGGGGCAGACACGTGGAATGGGCTGGTCCCACATCCATGGGTGGGGGATAAAAATTTGGGAGGGATATCTTGGGAATGATGAGTCCCAGCCCCACATCAGGACCCCCAGAGCCAGGGTTCCAGCACCAGGAAAATAAGTCCCCATAACTTCTAGCTGCAAAAACCAGTGGGGATTGAGTTGGTCGAAGAAACTTCTGCAGTCCCACACAGTTCCCCTTAAAGAATTCACAAATGGATTTATTCAGATTTACTCTCTCTGAGCTCCAGCACCGGGGTAGCTGCTTGAAAGGCACCAGTTGCATATGGGGAGGAACTGAAGTGTCTGGCATCACGAGTGTTGGGGGACAGCTTTCTCCCAGACATAAAGAGGGGCAGAAGCCATTGTCCTTTTTCTGAGCCCTCCCCCCACAGAGCTGGCAGGCAGGTGCCATATCTGAGACTCTATCAACCTGGCTAACACTGTTTTCCCTGCTCTGGTGATTTCCTGAGGCTCCACTCCACTCAACTTATGGGCCTGCCCAAACTATTAACTGTGACTTGTCCGTATGAATGGCTGGTTTGGGCTCATGCTTCACAACTTCCTAAATCCTATCAAATAAGCATCAGCCAGCCTCAGTGAGCTCCCAGCCCCCATACCTCTTGCTAAGTGGCCCCAGACCTGGCACTCACAGCAGCCAGCCTAGATTCGCAGCTTGGATTCACCTAAGAATCTCCAAGCCCAGCAGCACAAGCAGCAGCCATCTCAGATTGCTATATAGCTCA
Organism: Phyllostomus hastatus; assembly: GCF_019186645.2. Classification (NCBI taxonomy): domain Eukaryota; kingdom Metazoa; phylum Chordata; class Mammalia; order Chiroptera; family Phyllostomidae; genus Phyllostomus; species Phyllostomus hastatus. The sequence continues at coordinate 1,836,072 of NW_025333841.1, read as the reverse complement.
GGCAGGCTGGCCCTGGGCAAAACACAGGAAGGAGCTGACCTTGGCTTGCACCACTGAGGAAAACCCAGGGCTTGTGCACCCACTGGACAGCTACAGGCCACATCAGAGCATCATCACCCTGCCTCTGAACAACAGATCCTCCATGGAGGTTGGAGGTTGGTGTTCAGTGGTCATAGCCAATCTTTTCAGCTGACTAGCCTGAGTAAATCCAGCCCATTGACCTACCAATAGCAATCAAGGCTATACTACAAGAGGAGGGTGTACTCAACTCACAAGAAGGCATATCTTGAGTGCCAAGACTGGGTGATAGGGGAGGCTGTGGCACTAGACCCCACAGGACACATACTAAATTAAGCCACACTACAAAGATAGGGAGTCATAGAAGCTTTACCTACTACATAGAGACAAACACAGGGAGGCCACCAAAATGAGGAAAAAAAGAAGCATGGCTCAAATGAAAGAATAGATCAAAACTCTAGAAAAAAACTAAACAAAATGGAGATAAGCAATCTATTGGTTGCAGAGTTCAAAACCCTGGTTATAAGGATGCTCAAGGAACTTAGTGAGGATCTCAATAGCATAAAAAAGACCCAGTCAGAAATGAAAAATACACTAACTGAAATAAAGAACAATTTACTATAAACAGCAGTAGAGTGAATGAAGCTGAGAATCAAATTAACAATTTGGAATATAAGGAAGCAAAAAACAACCAATCAGAACAAGAAGAAGTATAAATACGTAGTTACAGAATAGCCATGGGGATTTAAAGTACAGTATAGGAAATGGAGTAGCCAAAGAATTTATACTCATGACCCATGGACATAAACACTGGTAGGGGGATTGCCTGAGGGAGTGGAGGATGGTGGGTGGAGGGGGGCCAAAGGGGAAAATTGGGATAACTGTAACAACATTATCAATAAAATATAATTTAAAAATGCACTCTATTGTTTCTGAAAAATTTACAATCTTCTCCTTTAAGGTTCCCTGTTAATGTGGGCTTACACACACACACACACACACACACACACACACACACACACACACACACACACAAATAGAAAGCAAGTATTCACAATAAAATTGGAAAGCTTGGAAAGTAAAGTGACTGGCCTCAAATGCCTGAGTTTTAAAAGTGGCAGATATTCCTGGGAAAAAGACTGAAAAATGGCTTTGGAGGTAAGGCCTGAGCATCAAATGGTGGCTACTTATTTAGAAACAAAGAAGATGCGGAAAGGAAAGGTGCAGATGGTAGGCAGGGTGGTAGGCAAAGGGAGTACTGGTAAGTGAGAGATCTTCCAAGGATTTTCAGTAAATGTGGTTTTAGAGTCACAAGTACAGGGTCAGAGGAAGATCAATGATCCCCCTTCTGTTCCAGTTTCATGAGTACTGGTTTCCTTTTTAATTTATGAAGGCATTTACCCAACTTAGAATTATTTTTTCCTAAGGGAGACAATAGTAGCCTCTTGATTTTAATTAGAGCTCTCAAGTTACCAATTTAAAAACAGGCTTCCCATTGTTTCTGGGAGATACTATATTTTCTTTGTTCTAATTGAGCATGCAGATGAGCTTTGGGGTTTCAAAGGAACCACATCTTGGCCAACAAAGCTTGAGATCATGTTGTGTGATTTTTGGCCAGAGGCTTGGCCAATTGCAATTTTCTGGACCATAATTTTGGTACATGCAATCAGCCAAAGTCCCAGGTGGTAGCTGAGTAGCATGTGAAAATTTAGACCACGGATTACCCATTTTGCACTCCTTCTTATGGGTGGTGCTCCTCTCTACCTCCCACAAGTGCCCATTACTGTTATTATCCTCACAAATCTTACAGACAAGGCCTAGTCCCAATCTGGTGAATATTCTCCCCAGTATATTAACATGATGGAGGAAAACCCTCCTTGGAAGATACCCTCCATGGTGACAAACACAACCGAGGGATACCCACTGTAGGCATCAAACCCAAATCATATGTAGGAGCCCTCTTGGTCCAATCATATGAATTGAGGTCACCAGATGAGGGTCTCCCACATAAACTGAATAAGGTCTCTGAGACCTCAAAAGTAAGCATGGGAGATCTGAGATCTCAGAGGACTTACCCAAGACCCTGAGGTACCACCTGGAAGACAACTTGAGCACAAGGGATTCATGCAGGCACAAATTGCATTGGCTTCAAGATGCATAGGTTTCAAAGGGGGAGGTCAGGAGATCAGGTCATTGCTTTAGAGCTGAACATTGGGCAACATGGACTACCAAGCAATGGTTTTTGTTGCTAAGTTAACACCAACAGGGAATCCCCAATTTGATGTGCAGTGAAGAAGAAAACTTTATTCAGTGTAAAATAGCTCAATTGTGATACAGCACAGCTGTGAGAACGGCCCTGCTGTGTAGCAGCTCAGTAGTGTTACAGCTCAGTTATGAAGCAGCACAGCTATGAGGTGGCCCTGGGGTGAGGCAGCCCTGGGGTGAGGCCCCTCTTTGATTAGACACCTCTGCTCTGCTCTGTTTTGTGCTAGTCTGCTCCATACTCATTGACTGAGCCATCTTCTGAGGAAATGCAGTCTTCAGTCTGGTGAAAGCGTGCTCTCCAAATCAGAAGGGAGATGACTTATATAGACAGAAGTCCCAACCCTTGGTCTTGACTGGTTTGTCTTCATGCATATAAGAACTCCAAGTTCTTGCAGTTTTCTCCAAAAAGCACTGTCCTGATTGGTAGGAATAGAGCTGTTCTGATTGACCAGTAAAGATGCTGATGGGGATATCGCTGTGCAGCACCATTTGGATAATGAAGACTTCACTTTTATTGGTTGAAACACAATTCCAGAAGCTCCTTTATAAGGGCTGACTTGGATGGCAGGAACACGGTGCAGGCAGGCAGTTCAGTGTAGTTTGTGTAAGAAGCTCCTGTTTAGAGACAGCTGCTGGGCTCTGCTTTTCAATTTGAGCTCAGTTAGCCACCAGTTCTTCTTAGTAGGTATCTTCTTTCTTGGGATCCACAGACATTAACGTCACATAGGTAGGGACTTGTGTAGAGAAGGAAACAAGATCATAGTGTACTCCCCAGCAAGTCTGAACATATCTTGTTTTCCTAAAAAACAAAACTCAGGTTGGCATTTCCAGGGTTTCTGCTCCTCAAGTTACCACTCAAGACAGGTGAAATGTGCACTGAAATGACTTGGGGTCTGACCAAGGGAAGCTCTGATAGACCCATTCACTTCCAATCTAAGGGTTAGGAGGCTCCCTTGCAGCCCACAGGGAGCCAGTTTTGGGGCTGCCTAGCTTAGATAAGGGGACTCTGAGGAAAAGACAGGGATTTTTTTTCCAGTTGGTGGGGTGGGGTGCTCAAATTTTTAAGAGCTAGATCACAAAGAAAATGAAAGTCTTTAAAATTTCTTCAGCATTTTTTAATGAGAGAAAGAAAAAGTCACACCACTTACACACACACATGACATGATTAGAATTGTTGAATACAATTTTGGTTGAGTTAATTGTAATACATGAAAAAAGGCATTCTACTATCAAGACCTCCTGGAACAGAGGGGTGATAGTTTATCATTCTAAATAGTTCAGTGGGTTTGAAACACTAAAGCACCAAGAGATTAAGCTACTTGCTTAAGACACACAGCAAAAAACCACGATGCTGAGATTAAAAAATAAAAAAATTAAAAAGCGCTGTTATTCTTGGTCTTTGGTATTGAAAAGCCAGACCTTAGCCCACTAAAGCTCACTGCGCTTCTGCTTTAATCCGTTTAATTTACTGCTAGCTTGCCCTTGCCTCCTTTCATTCTCTTTGCATTGGCCAAATGTCAATTTGCAGTAGTTGTTCAGAAGTGCTTGACAGTTTCAACTTTTTAGTTCTTGGCTCTATTTTTCCCCAGTGGAAAGCCAGGAGCCATGCTAACTGGTAGCTGCATCTCAGCCCCATGCTGGTTCAGGGCTGGTGATTTTTTGTGTGGCATGTGTATGGTTGCACGTGGGTGTGCACCTGCAAATTAGTGAGGACTGCAAGATTGAAAAAGTTCAAGATTTTAAATGAAAAAACAAATTCCTCTAAAAAGAATCCTCTCCCATGACAAAATATTTTTAATTTAGTTTTTCAATTACAGTTGGCTTTCAACATTATTTTGCATTATTTTCAGGTGTACAGCAGAGTGGTTATACAATTATATACTTTACAGTGTGATCCCCTCGATGTTGCAAGTACCCAAACTGGTACCACACACAGTTATAACAATATTATTATCCATATTTTTTATGCTGTACTTTACATCCCAGTGACTATTTTGTACTACCAATTTGTAGTTCTTAATACCTGTATCTTTTTCACTCAGTCCCCTAATCTCACTCCACTCCAGTAAACATCAGTCTGTTCTCTGCATCTATGACTGTTTCTATTTTGTTTGTTTCTTTGTTTTGTTCTTTAGATTCTACATATTAGTGAAAACACATGATATTTTTCTTTCTGTCTAATTTATTTTATTTAGCATAATATCCTCTAGGTTCATCCATGCTGTCTCACATGGTAAGATTTCATTCTTTTTATGGCTAGGTATATTCCATTGTATATACTTGTATGTACTACAGCTTTTTTATCCACTCACATGTATTAAGGGGCACTTAGGTTGCCTCCATATAGTGGCTATTGTAAATAACACTGCAATAAACATAGGGATGCATATATGTTTTTGAATTACTGTTTTGGATTTCTTCAAATAAATACCTTGAAATGGAATTGCTGGAATTAAGGCAATCCCATTTTTAATTTTTTAAAGAAACCTCCATAATGTTTATTTATACTTGCCGCACCAATCTGCATTCTCACGTGGGAGTTCCATTTTCACCACATCTTGCCACATTTGTTGTTTGTTGATTTATTGATGATAGCCATTCTGACAGGTGTGAGGTAATAACTCGCGGTTTTAAATTGCGTTTCTCTGATGATTAGTGAATTTGAGCATCTTTTTGTATGTCCATTGGCCATCTGTGTGTCCTCTTTGGAGAAGTGTCTATGCAGTCCTCTCCCCATTTTTTAAATGGATTGTTTGTATTTTTAATGTAGAGTTGTATGAGTTTTTTATACACTTTGATTAGTAACCCCTTTCAGATATATCATTCTCTCATTTGGTAGCTTGTCTTTTTGTTTTGTTGATGGTTTTCTTTGCTGTGCAAAAACTTTTTAGTTTGGCTTAGTCCCATACTGTATTTTTTTTTCTTTGATTCCCTTGCTCAAGGAGATATATTTTAAAAAAATGTTATAAAGAGCAATGTCAGAGTTTATTTACTGCCTGTGCTTCCTGTTAGGAATTTTATGGCTTCAAGACTTACTTTTAAGCCTTTAATCCATTTTGAGTTTATTTTTGTATATGGTGAACGTGGTCTGGTTTCATTTTTTGCATGTTATTTGTCCAATTTTCTAAACATCATTTACTAAAGAGACTGTCTTTACCCCATTGTATATTCTTGCATTACTTCATCACATATAAAGATTTTATTCATTTATTTTTAGAGAAGGGAAGGACAAAGAGGGAGAGAAACATCAGTGTGTGGTTGCCTCTCACACACCCCAGCAGAACCTGGCCCACAACCCAGACATGCGCCCTGATTGGGAATCAAACCAGCAACCCTTAGGTTGCAGGCCGGTACTCAGCCCACTGAGTTATAACAGCCAGGGCACGTCATCATTCTGTGCTCCCTACTCTGTTCCATTGAGCTATGTGTCTATTTTTATGCCAGTACAAGACTGTTTTGATTACTATAGTCTTGTAGTATAGTTTGATATCAGTTAGTGTGATATGTCCAACTTTGTTCTTTTTTCTCAAGATTGCTGTTTTTATTCAGGGTCTTTTGTGGTTCTATATAAATTTTAGGATTATTTGTTGTAGTTCTATGAAAAATGTCATTGGTATTTTGAAAGGAATTGCACTGAATCTATATATTGCTTTAATTAGTATGGAAGTTTTAATGATACTATTTTTCCTATCTATGAACTCCATGTATGCTTACATTTATTTGTACCTTCTTTAATTTTTTTCTACAATGCCTTATAATTGGGCAAGTACTGTTTTTTTACCTTCTTGGTTAAATTGATTCCTAGGTATTCTTTGATACAGTTGTAAATGGAATTTGGGTTGTTTTTTTTTAGTTTCTTTTTCTGATAGATCATTATTGGTGTAAAAAAATGCAACCGGTTTCTGAGTAACTATTTTGTATCATGCTACTTGACTGAATTTATCAGCTCTAGTAGTTTTTAGGTAGGATCTTGAAGTTTCTATATATGTAGTATCATGTCATCTGAAAGTAATCATCTTCCTTTACAGTTTACATCTTCCTTTACAATTTGGATGCCTTTTATTTTTTTTATTCTCTGATTGCTTTGGCCAGGACTTCCAGTACTGTATTGAAGAACAGTGGTGAAAGTGGACATCCCTGTCTTGTTCCTGATCTTAAGGAAAACTTTAAGTTTTTCCCCATTGAGCTGTTGGATTGTCATATATAGCCTTATTATGTTTAGGTATATTCCTTCTATTCCCACTTGGCTGAGAGTTTTTATCATAAATTTTTGCTGGATATTGTCAAAAAAATTTTAAAGCTTTTGCAGTCACTGTGGAAAACAGTATGGAATTTGCTCAGAAAACTGAAAATGGAACTACCTTTTGACCCAGCAATTCCGCTGCTGGAACTATACCCTATGAATCCTGAAACACCAATCCAAAAGAACCTATGCACCCCAATGTTCATAACAGCACAATTTATAATAGCCAAGTACTGGAAGCAACCTAAGTGCCATTCAGTAAATGAGTGGGTCAAAAAACTATGATACATTTACACAATGGAATACTACGCAGCAGAAAAAAGGAGCTCCTACCCTTTGTGACAACATGGATGGATCTGGAGAGCATCATGCTAAGTGAAATAAGCCAGGAGGTGGAAGACAAATACCATATGATCTCACTTATAAGTGGAACCTAATCAACAAAACAAACAAGCAAGCAAAATAGAACCGGACATATTGAAATAAAGAACAAACTGACAGTAACCAGAGGGGAGGTGGGAGGGGATAAATGAGGGAAAAAAGGGAAGGGTTGTCAGGGACATATATAATGGGCACACGGACAAAGCCAAAGGGGAGTAAGATCAAGGGTGGGAGGTGGGGATGGCTGGGGTGGGGGGAATTGGTAAGGGAAAATGAAGACAACTGTACTTAAACAGCAATAAAAAAGAAAATATTTTTTAAATAAATAAAAATAAAAATTTTAAAGCCTTTATTTATTTTTAGAGAGAGGTGAAGGGAGGAAGAGAAACATCAATGTGTGAGAGAAATATTGGTTGCTTCTTGCATGCCACCAACTGGGGACCTGGCCCACAACCCAGGCACGTGCCTGACTGGGAATTGAACTGGCAACCTTTTGGTTTGCAGGCTGCCACTCAATCCACTGAGCCACACCAGCCAGGGCCATGTCAAAATATTTTTTCTGCATGTATTAATGTGATCATATTGTTTTTTTTCCTTCATTTTGTTTATTTGGTGTATCATGTTAATTGATTTGTGAATGTTGAAACAAACTTGCATCCCAGGAATAATTCCCACTTGATCAGGGTATATGATCTTTTTAATGTATTGCTGGTATTGATTTGTTAATATTTTATTGAGGATATTTACATCTATGTTCATTAGGGATGTTGGCCTCTAACAATCGTTCTTTGTAATGTCTTTATCTGGTTTTGAAATCAGTAAAATACTGAACTAGTCAAATGAACTTGAGGGTCTTTCCTGCTTTTGATTTTTTTGGAATAGTGGAATAGTTTGAGAAGGATAGATGTTAATTCTTGTTTGAGTGTTTGGTAAAATTCACCAGTTGAGCTACACAGTTCAGGATTTTGTTTTTTGGGAGTTTCTTGGTTACTACTTTGACTGTGTTTGTTGTCATTGGTCTACTCAGGTGTTTCAGTTCTTCACGAATCAGTGTGGTATAATTGCATTTTTAGGAATTTATTCATTTCTTCCAGATTATACAGTTTGTTGGCATGTAATTGTTTTTATTTTGTTACAATCTTTTGTATTTCTATGCTGTTGTCACTTCTTTTATTTCTCATTTTATTTATTTTGGTCCTCTCTTTTTATACTGATATCCATGGTTAAAGTTTTATCCATCTTGTTTATCTTTTCAAAGAACCAACTTTTCATTTTATTTCTTTTGTATTTTTTTGGATTCTATTTAATTCCCAGTCTGATTTTTATTATTTTCTTTCTTCTGATCACTTTGGGCTTTGTTCTTATTTTCCTAATTTTTTAAGCTGTTAGGTTAGAATTTTTATTTTAGAGTTTTCTTTTTCTTATTATTTCATGTGGGCCTGTATTGCTATGAGTTTGCCTATTAGGGCTGATTTTCCTGTGCCCCATAGATTTGGGGCTCTGGTGTTTTTATTTTCATTTTTCTCAAGGTATGTTTTCATTTCTTTTTTAATTTCATTGTTAAACCATTCATTGTTTACTAGCATGTTATTTTGCCTCCATTTGTTTTTGTGTTTTTTAGTTTTCCTTTTGTAATTAATGTTTTGTTTCATACTCTTGTTTTCTGGGAAGATGCTAGATATGATTTCTATACTCTTAAAGTTATTGTGATTTGTTTTGTGGCCTAACATGTGGTCTATCCTGGAAAACATCCCATGTGCACCTGAAAAGGATGTATATTCTGCTGCTTTGCGGTGAGGTGCTGTAAAAATATCAATTACATCTAACTAGTCAAATATATCATTTAAGGCAGCTTCTCCTTGTTGATTTTCTCTCTGGATGATCTACCAATTAATGTCAATGTCCCCTACCATTACTGTTTGGTTGCCATGCTCTCTGTTTATGTACATCAACATTTGGTTTATATATTTAGGTGCTCTTATGTGGGGCTGCATAAATGTTTACTAGTGTATATCCTCTTGTTGGATTCACTTCTTCATCACTATGTAATGTCTTTTTTTGTCTCATACTAAAACCTTTGCTTTACAAGGGACATAAAGGAAAGAATAAACAAATGGAACTTCATCAAATTAAAAAGCTTCTGCATGGCTAAAGAAAATAGCATTAAAGTGAAAAGAGAGCCAACTGCATGGGAAAACATATTTGCCAATGACACCTTGGACAAGGGTTTGATCTCAAAAATATATAAAGAACTCACATGACTCCACTCCAGGAAGACAAAAACCCCAATTATAAAATGGGCAAAACACCTAAACAGACACTTCTCCAAGGAGGACATACAGAGGGCCCAGAGACACATGAAAAGATGCTCAAAATCGCTAGCCATCAGAGAGATGCAAATTAAAACCACAATGAGATACCACCTCACGCCAGTCAGAATGGCCATCATAAACAAATCAACAAACAAGTGTTGGAGAGGATGTGGAGAAAAGGGAACACTAGTGCACTGTTGGTGGGACTGCAGACTGGTGCAGACACTGTGAAAAACAGTATGGAATTTCCTCAGAAAACTAAAAATGGAACTGCCTTTTGACCCAGCAATTCCACTGTTGAGATTATATCCTAAGAACCCTGAAACACCAATCCAAAAGAACCTATGCGCCCCAATGTTCATAGCAGCACAATTTACAATAATCAAGTGCTGGAAGTAACCTAAATGCCCATCAGTAAATGAGTGGATCAAAAACCATAGTACATTTACACAATGGAATACTACACAGCAGAGAGAAAGAAGGCGCTGCTATCCTTTGCGACAACATGGATGGAACTGGAGAGCATTATGCTAAGTGAAATAAGCCAGGTGGTGAAAGACAAATACCATATGACCTCACTTTTAACTGGAACATAATCAACAAAAGAAAAAAGCAAATAAAATATAACAAGGACATTGAAATTAGAAACAATCTAACAATAGCCAGAGGGGAGGGGGAGGGGGCAGTGGGGAGAAGGGTTTTCGGGACCTACTATAAAGGACACGTGGACAAAACCAAGGGGGAAGGTGGAAGCAAGGGAGGGAGGTGGGTTTGGCTGGGGTCAGGGAGGGGTGGGGAGAAAATGGAGACAACTGTAATTGAACAACAATAAAGTAATAAAAAAAGTTTTTTAAAAACCCTTTGCTTTAAAGTTTATTATGTCCAAGTTTTGTTTGTTGTTACCATTTGAATGATATATATTTTTTCATCCTTCACTTTTAGTCTCTGTGTGTCTTTCCATCTTAAGTGGGTCTCTTGTAGACAGTATATATATGGGCCTTGTTTTCTTATCCATGCAGCCACCCTATGTCTTTTGATTAGAGCATTTAATCCATGTATACTTAAAGTGATACTTAATAGGTATGTATTTATTGCCATTTTATTTTTATATTTATATATCTTTTTAAGAATGTTTTGATTATGCTATTACAGTTGCCCCATGTTTTCTCTCCTTTATCCCCTACTGCCTTGTACTCCCCCACCCTCTAGCATTCCCGCTCCCTTAGTTCATATCCATGGGTTGTACTTGCAAGTTCTTTGGCTTCTCCATTTCCCATACTATTCTTAACCTCCCCCTGTCCACTTTCTACCTACCAATTATGCTTCTTATTCCATGTACCTTTTCCCCCATTCTCCCCCCCCACCTGCTGATAACCCTCCATGTGATCTCCATTTCTGTGATTCTGTTCCTGTTCTAGTTGTTTGCTTAGTTTTTTGTTTATGTTTTAGGTGTGGTTGTTAATAATTGTGAGTTTGTTGTCGTTTTACTGTTCATAGATTTGATCTTCTTCCTTTTCTTAAATAAGTCCCTTTAACATTTTATATAATAAGGGCTTGGTGATGATGAACTCCTTTAACTTGACCTTATCTGGGAAGTACTTTATCTGCCCTTCCATTTTAAATGAAAGTTTTGCTGGATAGAGCAATCTTGCATATAGGTCTTCGACTTTCATGACATTGAATATTTCTATCCAGCCCTTCTTGCCTGCAAGGTTTCTTTTGAGAAATCAGTAGATAGTCTTATGGGAACTCCTTTATAGGTAACTGTCTCCTTTCCTCTTATTTCTTTTAAGATTCTCTCCTTATCTTTAATCTTAGGAATTTAATTATGGTGTGCCTTGGTGTGTTCCTCCTTGAGTCCAACTTCTTTGGGACTCTCTGAGCTTCCTGGACTTGCATGTCTATTTCCTTCACCAGACTGAGGAAGTTTTCCCTCATTATTTGTTCAAATGAGTTTTCAATTTCTTGCTCTTCCTCTTCTCCTTTGGGCACCCCTATTATTGGGATGTTGGAACATTTAAAGTTGTCCCAGAATTTCCTAAGCCTGTCCCCATTTTCTTGAATTCTCACTTCTTCATTATGTTCTGGTCGAATGTGTATTTTTTCCTTTTATTCCAAATTGTTGATTTGAGTCCCAGTTTTCTTCCCTTCCTGGTCAGTTCCCTGTATACTTTCTTTTATTTCACCTTGCACAGCCTTTACTTCTTCCTTTATTTTGTAGCCATACTCAATCATTTCTGTGAGCATCCTGATTACCAGTGTTTTGAACTCTGCATGTGATAGGTTGGCTATCTCTTCATCGCTTAGCTCTTTTTCTGGAGTTTTGATCTGTTCTTTCATTTGGGTCATATTTCTTTGTCTCAGCACACCTGTTATGTTGTAAGGGGGTGGGGCCTTATGTATTCACCAGGGCAAGGCAACCCTCTTTGCTGCACTGTCATGCTGTCTGTGGAAAAGACATGAGAGAGGAAACAATGTCACTTACTTGTACCGCTTTAGCCCCACTTTCCAACAAACTCTCCTGTGAGACTGGGAGTTTCTCCCATTGTGGCAACCCCCTCAGTAGTTTACAGCTACCTTTGAGTCATTCGTTTCCGATTCACCCAGTCCCCACTTGCCTGCAGCGGCTGGCGCCTTGCTACACATCCTTTCTGCTCCGCTGCCCATCTCCCATCTCTGCCCCTTCTACTGGTCTGGATGAATGTTTCTTTAACTTCTTGGTTGTCAAGATTCCACGCAGTTTGATTTTCTGGCACTTCTGGTTGTTTATCGTTTTTAAATTGGTCGTTATCCTTCTTTCGGTTGTGCGAGGAAGTGAAGTGTTTCTACTTATGCCTGTATCTTGGCCGGAACTGAAGATCTTAACTCCAGGAGACCATAAACAGTTCCACCTTTGTGCCTCAGGAGGACTGCAAGTATCAAGATGGTATGTGAGCCATCGTACTGCAGGGTGAGATCACATGTTTCTTAATTTTCCTATTTTTGCTGATTCTCATGCTTGTTTCTGAGTATTAGGTAGATCTGCTGTGTCTCCTAGTCTTGTTATGCTGACCTTATATAATAGGTGTCCATTTTGGGCCAGTGGTACAGTCTCCCTGATCACCTGATCTGGTTGCTCCTTATGTGGGTTATTTCTGATGTGGGTTATTTGAGCCCTTTTGTTGCAGTTGAAACTTGATTGCTGTTGGCACATTTGTGGGTGGGGTTGTCCTTCAGGCTGGCTTATTGTGAGGATTGGCTATGAACAAAGTGTATAAGCTGCTGTCCAGGGACTGACCTCATGAAGTAGATTTTGCCCCAGTAGAGTCTGATGCCTTTGAGACGTTGGGTGTGCCACTTATGAAACTAATTGTGTCATGCTGTGTTGCGGTCTGAAGCCAGTAACCAGGTGTATTGGTTCTTTGATCTCTTGGGAAGGACTCAGGTGCAGGTCAATGTCAGACTCTGCTTGCGAGTTGCCCTGGGCTAACTTTTAGGAGCCACAAAGCAATCCAAGATTAGTAGCTGCCTGTGCTGAGGCTGACTTCTTATGGGAGGGGCCAACCTGCATACCAGTTCGCCTGCCACTAGTACCAAGCTGGGACAGTTCAGCAATAGGCTCAAGGAACCCTGCATCTGGTTGTCACCTGCTTGCTGCCCATTAGGCTCAGCCACTGAAAGAACCTTGGATGATATGCAAACTGCATGAGGTAGATTCCCATAGAGTGTTCACCAGGTTGATACAAATTCAAGCTCAGCACTATAGCTGGGTCTGAGACCTCTCAGCAATAGTCTCAGGGTACACTGAGGCCAGATGCCACATGCTTAGTGCCTATGGATCTTTGGTGTAGGGTGGGGTCTCAGGAAGTCATCAGGGTGGAGCCAATAAATTTCATCAGGCCAGACCAGATTAAGATTTGGCTATGTGGATGAAAGTCTTTGCACAGGAACAGTGGTGCCCATTGGGTGCACAGGAAGATAGCCTTCACCCTAAAGCCACACAACTCAGCCTTTCTCTCTGTGTTTCTGGCATTCTCTGAGTCACCCCCTAATTCTTCTAGACTTCTTTTAAGGAAGACTGCAGCACAGACTCAAGCTGGTTGCTACCAGCAGAGGCTACAGTAGTGAGTTTGTAGGGCCAGGCCTCAGGGAGTCATAAGGATGGAGCTAGTACATCTCCTCAGGCTAATACCATGTGTGGGAGAGGATCCAACACAGGAACAGTGGCACTGTTTGGGCATGTGGGGAAATCAGCCCTTGCCCAAAAGTCACACAACTCAATCTCTACCTGTGTGTCTATGGAACCTTCTGAGCTTGCCCAGAATTCCTCAAGAGTTTTTCCAAGAAAGACTGCAATGCAGGCCCTGGATGTTTGCTTCTGGAAGAAACCACAGCTGTGTGGGAGCTGGGTAGAGTGGGGTCCCTGGAAGTTATCAAGGTGAGGCTAGTGAAGGCCCCCAGGCATTCTGGGCAGTGTGGGAGACATTGGGACATTGACAGCTATCCCTCCAGCCTCTCTTTGAAGCCACATATTACAGTTTCTTCCTGTATGATCCCTGCACTTACAAGCTACCATCCCTCTACTGGAGCTCTGAGTGGGTTCCTGTGAGCAAGATTTTGTGTATTGCCCCTTTAAAAGGACTTTTGTGTTTCCAGCAGCCTTCTGTTTCACCTGGATAAATGGAATTCCTGCTGATTTTCACAGCCAGATGTTATGTGGGTTCCTCTTCCCAACACTAGTGTTCTGGGCTGGGGAGACACGGGTGTGTTTTATACCCCTCTGTCCTCAGTGAGGACCTGTGTAGCTAGATATCCCTCTAGATTTTTAACCTCCACCCAGGGGTGTAGGGCCATCCCATTTCATGTCTCTGTGCTCCCAGCAGTCTTGACATGGCTTCTTCTGTGTAAGCTTAGTTGTAAAATATTTTATTTTTAAAAATAGTTATTTTTGCAGTTGGTTGAGGTTTGGAAACAGGCAGGATGAGGCTCAACAAACATGTGTTTCACTGGGATATAAGATGCTCTTGTTTCCAGGTCATAGAAGCCAATTTTGGAAAAAGTCCTGGCTGTGTTTACCCCAGATTCAGGTTTCAATTCAAGGGAGCTTCTTTCCATACCCCTTTTCCCTCCTCCCAGAAAAAGCTGCTGAGATAAAGCTGCCTTTAACAAGAAGTAACTTTAAGCAATTAGTAGCATTTCCTTTTCAAACTGGGCAGAAAATATCTCTGTGGGAGTCTGAACCTGTCACACCTGTCAAGGGCTTTAGGAAATATGAAGTGACACTTATTGCACCTAAACTCCAGAGAACTTGCCTGTATGCCGACTGTGGGAAACCTTGCAGATTTTTGCCTATGGAAGGGCCCTCACTTAATCAGGACTGAATGCTTGGATGTTGGGAGCTTGAGAGGCCTGCAGGTAGTTCACAGATGTCCTCATACCTAAGGACTATGGCAGACCAAGAAGTCCATTATTCATCTGTGTCCAGTGTCTCAGGTAAGTGAACATTACAGTCCTCACTGGGAAAGACAAGAGAGGCAAATAGATGTGGGAGCTTGGAAGAGTTGCAAAGGACCTCACCTACACATTAGCTAGATCAGTACTTTCCAATCTTTTCACACCCTCTCAACCCTTCTGTTATATTTTTTTGTAAGGCCTAGTGCTTCATATAGTTTTTTCTCCTGAAAATGCTGTACTTATTAAACAATAGCTTCTCTGTGTTCATATACGAGGTCTGTCCAGAAGGTATCCACCCATGCAATATGAAAAATAGAGACATTTATTGAAGAAGATACAAGATACAAGAAATACTGTGCACAGGACAATGACACCTCAGTCCCCTTCAAATTAGGCACCTTAAGACCTCACACCATTCTACAAGTCGCCATCAGCTGCCCCATTATATTTGCCTAAATTTCACTGACAGTCTGAAATCCCTTCCCTTTATGAGGTGATTTTAGTTTTGGGAAAAGCCAGAAGTCTCAGGATGCCAAATCTGGGCTGCAGGGGGGCTGAGTCAGCTGGGTGATTTGATGTTTCACCAAAAAACTTCACACAAGACCTAATACATAAGTGGACATGTTGTGATAAAGCTGCCAATCACCAGTTACCCGTAGCTGCAGCCTTCTGAACCATCCAAATAGTTTCCACAGAGGAATGTTCAAGCTTAACGCAAGGAATGTTCAAGCTTAATGCAAGGAATGTTCAAGCTTAAATTTGATGCAGATTTGTTGCTCTACTCACTTAGTCATTTTGAATGTGATGGCCACACAGTGCACATGCTCACTTGATGGTGTCTACCACCCCCACTGACTAGTAAAGTCATCATTGTTCATGAATGTGCATTGCAGTACACTCTCTTTGGCTGCTAGGTTACACTGATATTGTGCAAACTGCCCTTGTTATATTAACAATGACTGGACGTTTTCTGGACAGACTTTGTACACAGGTACATGTGCATCAGAGCTCTGATCAGCATGGATAACAAATATTATTGTGTTTGGTTGCTGTAATTCCAAGAAAAAGCAAAGTAACTTGACATTTAGCTAACTGGGGCAGCTGTATGATAAAATGCTCTGTTTTCCTTAAAGTTTTAAAATATTATAAATGACTTAAGAATCACAATGATTACCTCTGTGGTCTGTTAAGATGACCAGGAACCTAGGCTGGGAACCATTGATCTATTTAGTACATCCCTTTTTTGAGTCAGCAAGTAATGCTCTTGACCAAAGACAACATTAATCTTGGAGCTAAGATTAAACCTCACCCCACTGGGGGTCATTTTACATCCTTTTACTTGGCTTCCCCCATGACACTACTAGCCTGTAACTTTGACTCATCCATGATCAAATATTTTAAATATAATGAAGGAGACTTTTGGTCAAACTCTGTATTAGTCAGGATTCAGGGAAACAGAGCCAATAGAAGATGATAGATAATGATAGATAGATAGATGATAGATAGATAGATAGATAATATATAGATAGACAGATAGGCAGACAGATAAAGAGAGATGTAATTGGCTGAGGTGGTTATGAAGGCTGAGGTCTGCAAGCTGTAAACCCAGGAAAGCTGGTGGTATAGTTCTAGTCTGAATCCAAAGGCCTGCGAACTGTGAGAGCCAATTGTGTAAGTTCTAGTTTTACAGCAGGAGAAGACCCATGAACCAGCTCTACAGTCAAACAAAGAAACTTTATATACATTAAGGGCACACAGGGTGGTTTAGAACTGCCTTGATATTTGAGACAAGCCCTTGGTTTCTGAGAGGGGTGTTAAAGGAGCTCTCTCATTCTATTTATCTGAAGCCCAAAGTCATTCATAGATACAATAAACTTAAAGACTACCTATTAAGTGTAAGATGATATAGCTGGAAGGAGGGGGTGATAACAGTAACAATGGAGTGGTAGGTGAGTAAAATAGACCATATTTGAGGGAGACTGTGTTTTATTAGGGGAGAAATATGTACACAAGACTATTTCTAAGGCAATGTATAAGATAGTATATGTCTCTGAAGGTTGTAAATTGCATATGTAATACTTTATTCAGCAGGATTCCCTGCGACTGAAAAGTGTATAGAAACAGGTAAACCAGCAACTGCACTATTTATAACTGCCTCCTAGGAGAAGACAAATGTAGTTGTACCTCACTAGTGCTTTGTGCAACAAATCACAACAAAATTTAGAAGCACTACCATCCTGGCTATTTGCATGTTTAACCAATAAGCCTCACACTGACATCTTAGTCACAAATATTTTCTGTCTCCTAGAAATAACTAGGAGATCATCCAAACTGTTTTTATCTGATATATTAATCACATTTTCTAGATTACCTTGCCAATATAAGCAATTGCCTCCAAAGGCAGTCATGCCAGAATGCCCATTCTTTTAATTTTATTATTTTGAGTTGTGGTAAAATACACATAACAAAATTTGCCGTCTTAACCACTTTTAAGTGTACAGTTCTGTGGAATTAAGTAATTCACATTGTTATGTAACTATCACCAGGATCCATCATCAGAATTATTTTCATCTTGTAAAGTTGAATCACTGTACTCATTAAACAAATAACTCCCCATTTCTCCCTCCCCCAGCCACTGGCATACACCATTCTACTTTCTGTGTATATGAATTTGACCACTATAGGTTCCCCATATAAGTGAGATTATATAGTATTTATTTGTCCTTTTGTCACTTAGCTTGAAGTCTTCAAGATTCATTCATGCTGTAGCATGTGTCAGTATTTTCTTCCTTTATACATGTATATCACATTTTGTTTATCTGTTCATCTCTTGGTGGAGATGATTGGCTTGCTACAACCTTTTGGCTATTATGAATAATGCTGCTTTGAACAAATATTGCTTCAAGATTTTGCTTTCAATTCTTTTGGGTATATATCCAGAAGTGGCATTAGTAGATCATATGCTAATTTTATTTTGAATTTTCTGAGGAACTACTATGCTGTTTTCTATAGTGGTTGTACCATTTTACATTACCATCAGTAGTGCACAAGGGTTCCAAATTATCAGCATCCTCACCGTCAATTATTTTCTTTCTTTTAAAATAATGGCCAATCCAGCAAAGCTTTCATTTAGAATGAAAGGGCAGATAAAGTGCTTCCCAGATAAGGTCAAGTTAAGGGAGTTCATTATCACCAAGCCCTTATTATATGAAACTTTAAAAGGATTTATCTAAGAAAAACAAGATAAAAATATGTACAGTAAAAGGACAGCAAACTCACAATTATTAACAACCACACCTAAAACAAAAACAAAAACTAACTAAACAAACAACTAGAACAGGGACAGAACCACAGAAATGGAGACCATATGGAGGGTTATCAATAGGGGAGTGGGAGCGGGAGAGGGGGAAAAAGGTACAGAGAATAAGTATCATAGATGGTAGGTAGAAAATAGACAAGGGGAGGGCAAGAATAGTATGGGAAATATAGAAGCCAAAGAACTTATATGTATGACACACGGACATGAACTAAAGGGGGGAATGTGGGTGGGGGGTGCAGGGTGGAGGGGAGTGAAGGGGGGAAATGGGACAACTGTAATAGCATAATCAATAAAATATACTTAAAAATAACAATAAAAATTCCAAATAAAAAAATAATAATAGGCATTCTAAGGTTTGAGGGATGGTGTCTCGCTATGGTTTTAAGGTACAATTTCCTAATGGTTAATGATGCTGAGTATCTTTTCATGTGCTTATTGGCCATTTTTAATTTTCCTTTGAGAAATGTGTATTCAAGTTCTTTGCTCATTTTTAAATTGGGTTGTTGATGGGGAAGTTGTTGCTGAATTTCTGTTCTTTATATATCCTAGGTGTTAATCGCTTTTCAGATATATGATTTGCAAATATTTTATTCCAGTCCATGGATTGCCTTTTCATTTGGTTGATAGTGTCTTTTAATGCACAAAAGTTTTACATTTTAATACAGTACAGTTTTTTTCTTTTGTTGCCTGTGGTTTTGGTGTCATCTGTATCCAAGAAACAGTTGCCAAATCCAGTGTTATGGAGCTTTCACCCTATGTTTTCTTCTAGTTTTATAGTGCTAGCTCTTATATTTGGGTCTTTGATCAATTTTGAGTCAAGTTTTGTGAAAGGGTCCAAATTTATTTTATTTTACTTTATTATTATTTTTTAAATCTCACTTCAGGATATATTTATTGATTTTTTAGAGGGGGGAAGGGAGGAGGAGGAGAGAGAGAGAAAAAGAGAGGGAGAGAGAGAGAAACATTGATGTGAGAGAGAAACATCGATTGGTTGCCTCCCATACACACCCTGAGTGGGGACTAAACCCCCAACGTAGGTATGTGCCCTGACCAGGAACTGAATCCATGACCTTTTGGTGCATAAGACAATACTCCAACCAACCAAGCCACACTGACCAGGGGTCCAACTTTATTTTTTTACATTAGGATCTTCAGTTTTTCTAATACCATTTGCTGCAAATACAGTCCTTTTCCCCACTGAATCGTATTGGCACCCTTGTTGAAAATCAATTGGTCATATATGTGAGGGTTTATTTCTGGGCTCTGTTTTCTATTACATTGGTCTGTATGTCTGTCCTTATGCCATTAGCACACTGTTTTGATTACTATAACTTTGTGGTAAGTTTTGAGATCAGGAAGTGTGATGCTTTCAATTTTTTTCTTCTTTTTGGAATTCATTGAGATTTCACATAAGTTTCAGGATGGCTTTTTCTATTTCTGCATAAAATGTCATTGGATTCTTTCGTACAGACACCTATAGATTGCTTTGGGTGGTTTTGTATCCTGATTTTTATTAGTTCTAACAGTTTTTTGTGGAGTTTTAGGGTTTTCTATGTATAAGGTTACATCACCTGTAAACAGCGATAAATTTGCTTCTTTCTTTCCAATTTGGATTGCAATTTATTTCTTTTCAGAAAACGTATTTTTATACTGAGCCAAAATATGTTTTCTTGCAGCTTTTCCTGTTTTCTTAACAAACTTTTTAGTTTAGAACAGTTTTAGATCTATATAATTATTGTGATGATAGTATAGAGAGTTCCCATGTATCTCACAACAAGCTTCTCCAATTATTAATATCTTCCAGGTCTTAGGTATGTAGGGGAAAACAGGAAAATGTGGGGGCAAAAACTAGCCCATTTTTAGTACTCTCATTCCTTCATACCTAAATCTGCATCTTTAAAAACAACTCTGTAGATATTCCTCTCTGCCCACTCCCCACTCCCATACATACAACATTCTTTTCCTCTCTCTCTTCCTCCCTCCTCAGCAAATCAGGTGGACAGACTAGTCTGACTGTCTCAAACATACTCTAATCCTAAGAAAATAAATTCTGCCTCTGACATTCAATTTCCCCAGTGGTTTTAATTTGGTGTAAATTCTCCTTGCTTTAAAACATGTCCCAGGATCTTAGGGAGATGGCAAGCAAATTGGGTATTAATGTAGGGTAATGTTTCTCACTTCAGGGTGTCTATGCAACATTTATTGTCATTAAAATAGTGGCATTCAAATGAGGTGGCTAATGTTGGAAAATGAATGCAAAGTTGATCATTGTTCTGGGATCTGAGCTATGATGAAGAAGCTGAATTAGAGGCCGCAGTTCAGTTGTGCTTATGCAATGTGTCTCTGTATTACTCAGTGAAATCCTGAAGACTCAGGAGGACAAAGCCACTAAGGCTATATCAGGGTTTTGGGGAAAAATTACCCGCCACTTCTTCTTTACCAGGCTGCGGGGAGAATGAAGAATATACTATGTGTACAGTGGTCTGCGTGCCTAGAAAAAAATGTGGATGTTTTATTAGTCTTGTGTATGATCATTGGTTAATTCCCCAGAGTCCTTATAGAGTCCTGGAAGCTCTGTAACTAATTTCTGTTCCTTCCTCAGGTTTTTGTTTTTTCATGGTGCCCAGGTTAAAGATAAATTGATTTCTCCCTATCTTGAGTTTAGCTTTTGTCCCTCTGCATTGAGGCTTTGAATTCTTTGGATCTGTACAGTTATCCACTAGTGGCTAGGCTTAAACATTAAACAAATTCACAGAACTAATTAGGTTTTATGGCTTGTGGCCAAGTCAAGTAGTTTTGTTTCTCAGACTTTCTGAGAGAAAAAGAAAACATTTAAGACTTGGGAAAACTTTCCTCAAAATATCTCCTTGTACATGAAAGTATTGCTGACCTCAGGGAAATGATTACTCTAGCCCAGCTTGGGAATATTCAGCTTTGCATGCTCTATTCTTTATGACTTCACTCTAAGTCAAGCTGTGAAAACCTGAGGGGGCCAGAAGCCATTTTGAAGTAGAATACACTGAATCAAATGTGTAAATAACACAGCTTGATTAATTCAAAACTGAAGCCCTGGCCTCCCTAATCTCATGCTCCACAGCAATAATTTCCTCCTGGCCAGAGACCTAAGTATCTATGTCCAAATCTCATATTCTTTCCTGTACAGATTCATGAAGTCATACCTGAAGTTGCTTGGGTTTTTCCTTCATTGTCCCCTAATTTGAGTTAGGCTTAAAATTAGAGTCATTAAATAGTAAAAGAAACACACAGCAATAACAGAACATTATGTCCTGGCCCTTAGAGATTAATTTAATGTGTTTAGCAGCATAAAACTTCATAAAGGCTTTCACTGAGGTATTACATCATTCAAAATGTCACCACACATTGCTATTCTTTCACGTTGGCATTATTTATTGATTGTAGCAGAAGCACAATATTTGTACCTATTAAATATTTTAGTTTCCTTTTATCTTTTTCTGAGTTAAAGTGGAATGGTACCATTATTGTTAAACTATTTGCAAGGCCAACATCCTCCTGAATATTGTTTACATCCCTGGTTACAAAAGCAAGTAATGGGACATAGCTTCTCTGCCTGCTTTGATTCCTATCAAGGGTAATGTGTGTTTGTGTGATACTCAGGAAGGGTAGTGAGTGGAGCAAGATTTGTTTTTTAGGATTTGTATTCATTTTTAGAGAGAGGGGAAGGGAAAGAGAGAGGGGAAGGGAAAGAGAGAGGGAGAGAAACATCAATGTGCAGTTGCCTTTTGCATGTTCCCTACTGGGGACCTAGCCTGCAACCCAGGCATGTGCCCCAGATGGGAATTGAACCGCGACCTTTTGGTTCACAGGCCCGTGTTCAATCCACTGAGCTACACCAGTCAGGGTGTGCAGCAAGATTTTTAAGGAAGGAGGAAGCTAGAAGGAAAAACAACTTTCAATGAATTGTAACTACATAATGAAATTATTCTGAAATGTAATTACAAAAATGGCTATGTGTTTTCTCTCACCTCCTCCTCTCCCTCTTTGCCTACTCCTACCCTCCCCAAAAGCACTGAAGTAAAATGAGACTGTCAGATTGAAGCCACACACCCACTCTAGGTCTGTTTTAAAAAAGGACTTTTTCCTTCCCTTATTTCCTGTGTGGTGATGGCAGAATGGATACTGCAAGATGTAGTTATGGTGTGGACTTGACACTGTTAGGCTTTTTACTCTCTCTTGTACTGCTCCCTGGTCTGGCAAGCAGGATCAAAGCTTCAAAGGCTTTCTGTGGCCACATTTCTCACCGTCTCTTGCAGTTTCACACTTGCCATTCAGTACTTAGTCACTGTCTCTCTGAAAGAGTTGGAGATTTAGTTTCCAAGTTAGGAAATGCTCCAGTGTTGCAGTGGAGGGTGCAGTCCTTGTGGCTACAGGTTCTGTTGAGGATTTCGGGAAAAGGCATCAAATGTATTTTTAATCTAGTACTCAAGAAAGTGTGAACATGTACATTAATTAAAAAGTACATTTGGGGGCTCACCCATATTATTTAATATTGGGGTTTTTCTTTTTAATTTATAATTTTTCTAGGACTCTTTAGAGTGTATGTTTCTGATTCCTTCAATTTTTTTTTCAAGCTAGTTGTCAATTTCCAATGTAGCTTTTCGATTTTCTTGGTCACTCCTGGCTTCTATTCTCTTCTAATTTGTGTTTTCTACTAAAAATAAAACTGCATGTAATGAATAAAGGTAGATGATATTCAGTTATTCTTAAAGCTTTTATGTATTTATTTTTAGAGAGGGGGGAGGGAGGGAGAAAGAAAGGGAGAGAAACATCAGTGTGTGGTTGCCTCTCACACACCCCTCCACCAGGGACACAGCCCACAACCCAGGCACGTGTCCTGACCAGAAATCAAACCAGTGCCCCTTTCTTTGGTTTGCAGCCCCGCACTCAGTCCACTGAGCCACACCAGCCAGGGCTGATATTCAATTTTAATACTGTCCATGAAAGCTTTCTCCTAAACCCAAGGAAATCTTCCTTGCATGCAACATATACCTCTCCCGTAGTTGGTTGAGTGAAACATGTAGATATAAGATCAAAGTCCTAGAATAGCAAATAGCATCAGGGTTATTGGACATGCAGCCATGGGACAAGAGCTGGAACATGGAGTGTAGGGAGCTGTGGGAGGAGAAAGAAAAAGTATAAATTTGGTGGAAGGATAGACCAATTGCGTCCAGAAGGACCTGAAGCAGGCAGACAGAAGGAAAGAAAGCAATTGAGTTATGGCTGTTCACTGAACACACTCTATTGCTCTTTGTTCTTTTTTTTTAATTTACTTTTAGAAAGAGGGGAAGGGAGAGAGAGAGGGAGAGAAACATCAATGTGTGATTGCCTCTTATATGCCCTTCTCTGGGGACTTGGCCTGCAACCCAGGCATGTGCCCCAACTGGGAATTAAACCAGTGGCCCTTTGGTTCCCAGGCCAGCACTCAATCCACTGAGCCATACCAGCCAGGGCTACTCTTTGTTCTTATCAACTTATCCTTCGGCTGTCTATGTAATGTACACAATGCACATCTTTCAACCCATGCCTTTAATGAAATTTATCACTTTCATGGTCTCCTTTATTTCTCTCTTTTTCATGGCTTTTGGGAGTTGAGGACTAGATGTCCTACTTCAGGAAAACTTTTTTCAGTGCTCTGGATTTAGCATTCTTGCTTGTATTTGTATACATGCAACCACTTGTATGCTCAGCAACCACCTTATTGACTCATTTTCAGTTTTTTTCCTTGAGTTTGTTTTTAAATCCTCACCTGAAGATATATTTTCTATTGATTTTTAAAAAGAGAGGGGGAGAGAGAGGAACTGAGACAGAAAAAGAGAAATATCGATGTGAGAAAGATCAACTGGTTGCCTCCCAAACGTGCCCCAACTGGGGATCAAACCTTGGTTACATATGTGCCCTGACCGGAAATCAAACCCTCAACCTTTTGGTGTATGGGAAGATGCTCCAACCAACTGAGCCACTCAGCCAGGGCTTTTGAGTTTTTTATAATAGTTTTATTGATATTTATTTTTCTTTTTATTTTTAATTATAGTTTACACTCAATATGATTTTGTATTAGTTTCAGGTATATAGCACAGTAGTCAGACAATCATACACTCCACAAAGTGGTCCCTTCAGTATTTCCAGTGCACCATACATAGTTATTACAGTATTATTAACTATATTTCCTATGCTGTACTTGACATGCCTGTGACTATTTTGTAACTATCAATTTGTACTTGTCAATCCCTTCACCTTTTTCATCAAATCCCTCAACCTACCTCCCTTCTGACAGCCATCAGTCTGTTCTCTGTATCTATTAATCAATTTCTGTTTTGTTTGTTTATATTGTTTTTTAGATTGCAACATATAAGTAAAATCATATGGCATCTGTCTTTCTCTGAGTTATTTCACTTAGCATAATACTCTCTAGGTCTGTCTATGCTGTTACTAATGGTAAGATTTCACTCTTTTATGGTTGAGTAATATTCCATTGTATATATGTGCCACAGCTTTTTTATCCACTCGTCTATTGAAGGACATTTGGGTTTCTCCCGTATTTTGACTATTGTAAGTAAGGCTGCAGTGAACATACTGGAGAGAAGCTGATTCATTTTCTTTATAGTCCATCTGATTCTGAAATCCTTTAAGTATTTTATTTCTCAATCCAATATTAACAGGGAATAAATTAAATAAGGAAATGCATAAATAAATAAATAAATAAATACAGTTCTGAGGTCAAATATGTTTTGGAAATAATGGATTAAACAAAATAAAATGATTTCTTTACTATATATCTTTCAGGAGTCTTTCTGTTTATATATTGTGACTCTATATAAGGCACAGAGTTTTCCAAACTCATTTGCTGAAAATGTCTATTAATAATATTTTGAGAAATATTTGCGTTGCAAGGCATACATTTTTGAGAAATACTGTTTGAAATTTAGGGGACTTGATGCTTAATTCAACAGATTTCATAGATTTCATTTATAATGTTGGCTCCCTTGTCAGTTTGATCTTTGCCACTTCTATGCCCCAATGAAAGAAAACATGTTACCATCTGATGCTAGTACTTAGCAACCATCCATCTCACTGTGGTTTTTATTTTCAAAGCCTAACAAGTTGCTTTTCCATCTCATTCTGTTCTTTTCAACCTTTCTGCTTTGGCCCTGGGAATTAAAATATTCCATCCTGCCCCTCACAGCTTATTTTTTCCTTTTAGTTTTGCAGACCTGGAAATAAATGTAAATAACAAGCACATTATAATTGTAGACTGCATTATATTGTCAAGGTAATTTTACATCTATTATCTCATTTGATCCTCTCCTCGCCTCAGTAGGTAAGCAGAGCATGGATTATTACCCTTTTTTAGCTCAAGGCCATTCATCTAACTAAAGATAGAGACAATAAAGTTTTTAGATGAATAAGTTCCACTACAGTTAACCCACCATTTTTACACAAGCCTAATTTCTTTCTTGCTGTTTTTTTCACCGCCCCCCCCCCGCAGGTGGAAGGCCTTGTCACACCACTGATTGAAGTGAAATAACACAACATGCTGCCACTTCACCCAAAAGTGGTGTTTTTACTTAGCCTTTTCTTGACAGCTCAATGGGTCATTAGCAAAAGACCCAATGAGTGCTTTTAAAAGGGGTTCTTTTTGAAATTTTACATGAATTTGCTTGGCAAATATGAGAATTTTCTCAGAGAGCAAATGTGGAAATTTTTTTGTCAGGAAATCACACATGGATGGGCCCCAATGGGTCACTTGGTGGTTGAACATTATGTGGGAATCTATGTCAGAAAGGAAGCCAGGGTAATTCTAGGTTAGGCCATCAAAGAAAGACTCATTACTAGGTGACAGGGGCCCTTTCCTCTTTCTGAGAGAGACTTCTGATCATGAAATCCTAACCTCCTCCTTGACTCTGTACTAAAGGACTGACTAATTAATCCTGCACCTATTTTTTGTAATGTGGAAATGTGCATGCTGATTGGAGTCATATTGGGGAGACTCTTTTGGTCTAAGGCAGTGATCTTCAAGAGGGAAGTGGGAAAATTTTGCCATTTGGGACATTTGAAAATATCTGGAGACACTTATGGTTACAACTGGGAGAAGGGATTGTTACTGGCATCTAATGGGTAGAGGCCAGAGATCCTTCTAAACCTCTTACATTTTATAAGAGAGTCCCCCCTTCCACACACACAGGCACACAACGAAGAATTATCTGACACACCATGTCAATAGTGCACAGATTGAAAAACTGATCCGAGTGAAGAGTTTGAGACCCAGTGAAGTTGTTTTGATTTGGTCTCTGCTTTTTTTCCTCCCCTTTCTCTCTCTCTCTCTGTCTTTCTGTCTCTCTGTTTCTCTCTCTGTCTCTCTCTGTCTCTGTAAATCTTTGTCTCTCTCTGTCTCTGTACATCTCTGTCTCTTTCTCCCTGCTCTCTGTCTCTCTGTATGTGTATGTGCATGCATGTAAGTTGGGGATAATCCATCTAAGTAAATGTAGGCAAAGGTCTCAAAGCACCTCAACAGTATTGCTGTGGTTTGAAGAAATGAGTGTGAATCATGGTGAACTTGAGATTTTCACTTGGGGTCTTGGACTTTTCCAGAGTTTTAGGTATAGTGCACATACCTGAGGACACGGGATCACCAATGAACACTCCCCTAGATGTGTCCCTTTGTCTGTCTGCCTGTCCCACTTCTGATTCCAACAATTACCAGATTTAATAAGACTCAGTTCCTACTTGGGGAGCAGGCATTAGGGGCTGCTGTCAGCTTTAGGACAAGAATCTGGCAAGAAGTGCTTAGAAGTTGTCTAAAGAGATGTTCTTGGGGTTTGAAATGCACTGGGTTCTTTCACTTAGGATGAGCTGAGAGAAAAAGTAGGGAGGGGCAACTGTAATAGTTGTCTGGGCTGTTCTCCAACAGTTTTATACTTAAGGAGAAATTGTGATGAACCCAGCCACTGCTGTGTGAATATGTAGGATCCAAGAAGAGAGTAGTGTACATGGGAGGAACGAGTACAGACATTTAGTGTGCAGAAGAGGTGCCTAAGCATCTGGCTATGCGTTTGTGGTTTTGCATTTGGGCTTCAATTCAAAGCCCCTTCATTCATGTGATAAATAATTTCCTATCCACTCTTAATTTCCATGGACTAATAGTAATTAACCTTTTCAACTTTAACATTGTAGATAATAAATGAAGCTCATTCTTTTAGGCTTTACTGCAGTGCTGGTGTTTGAATAGGAAAAAAGCCTGGGATAAGAATCCCTTCAGTGCATTCAGTGTGGCCCTGAAGGAATTACAAACTCTTGTAAAACCTCTATCTGTAGTGTGCAGAATGTTAAGGTTTGTAATGCAAGGGTGGGGCTCTTGGAATTACCAAATGTTGTAACCAAGGGCAACTGTTGGTAAAATCCTAAAAACTTGGCCCTTTTCAATCTCCCCCTTTCCTCTTCTCTTAGGCCACCCTCATTATATCAGATGAAATTCACAGGTGGTACAATGCTAAGCTGTAAGTTCTGTTGCTGGTGGAAGAAGGAATGTAGTCTGTGAACTTCCCTGGGAAGTTGTTTTTTATTTCTACTCTTGCTTTTCTCTCCCTTCTGAGTTTGTGTGTTGGGAGGTAGGGAGTGTTTATACAGAAAGGGTGTATAAGGTGAGAAAATCAGATAGTCACCTTGCATAAAAACTTTGAAATAGGAACTATAGAAATGATCCCTGAAAGTATAAAGGACACATGGACAAAACCAAAGAGTGGGGTAGGATCAAGGGTGGGAAGTGGGCATAGCTGGGGTGGAGGGAACTGGTGATGGAAAATGGAGGCAACTATACTCGAACAATTTAAAAATGTGAAAAAAAAAACAAGCTTTGAAATAGATGCATTTAAGTTTCTAAAAGTCAGAAGTTGTGGTTGAGCCTCACAGCCATTAGCAAATATGATACAGTTAAATGGTCAGTACTTATGAATTTATATATACATATATAATGTTGGAGATAGTTCATTGGTATGGTAATTAGACAATGCATTTGAATTTCAATATAATATTATTTCTCCACTAATCCCAAGCATCAGGTTATTTAAAATTATTTTCTGTTAAGTTTTAAAGTATATTATGATTTTTTGTCTGGATTAGTTCATGTTTATTTGTCTATTATTCTTTGTTTAGCTCATGCACATAGTATGCAGATTATCATGAAATTCACTTCACTTTTTTTCTTTTCAATTACAGTTGTCCCCATTTTACCCCATTACTCTCCCCTGCCCTACCCAACCCCCACCTCCCACATTAAATCCTCCCCCACCTGTTGTCTTTGTCCATGGGTCCTTTATACATGTTCCTTGACTTCACCCTTTCCCTTCTTTCCCCCATTACCCCCTTCCCACCTCTCCTCTGGTCACTGTCAGTTTGTTCTTTATTTTGATGTCTCTGGTTATATTTTTCTTGCTTGTTTGTTTTGTTGATTAGGTTCACTTATAGGTGAGATCATATGGTATTTGTCTGTCATTGCCTGGCTTATTTCTAAAGTATTTTATGATTTTTTAAAGCCAGTTTCACATACGGGTGTCAAGAGACTATGGGAAGTCAGCATGGGATAAAAAATAAATATCAAATGGACTTCTGGCCAAGATGGAGGCGTAGGCAGACACACTGCGCCTCCTTGCACAGCCAAAATAAGGTCAGCAACAATTTAGAAACAAGGTAACAATCAGATCTGACAGAAAATTGAACTGTATGGAAGTCGGACAACCAAGGAGTTAAAATATACACATTCATCCAGACTGGTAGCGGGGGCGGAGTCAGGCAGCTGGGTGGAGAGGGGTCGTGGCACAAAAAGTGGGGGCACCAGATGCCTAAGGCATCCCAAGCACAAGACCGCAGCGGGCAGACCCTGGGTGGGCAGGCGGCTGGCAGACCCAGCGAGGCAGCGACTGTGAAGCGAGGCACTGTGCACAAGGCATGTGGCTGTCCAGGCGATCCCACATTTGCATGCAGATAAATCAGGTGAAACTGGTCAGTGAGACAGACCTTACAGCCCAGGGTCCCAGCATCAGGAAATAGAGCCTCGGGGCACTGATTGAAAACACCTGTGGGGGTTTAGGCACAGGGAGGGACTCCCAGCCTCACAGGAGAGTGCATTGGAGAGACCCACGGGGTCCTAGAATGTACACAAGCCCACCCACACAGGAATCAGCACCAGAAAGGCCCAGTTAGCTTGGAGGAAGTGGCAGAAGGGACTGAAATCTGACAGAGAGTGGAGCAAGCACCATTTTTCCCTCTCCAACCCTGCCCGACATACAAGGTCACAACCCAGCAACTGGGTTGCCCTGCCTTGGTGAACACCTAAGGCTCCACCCCTCATATGTAACAGATTCGATAAGAAAAAAAAAAATGGCCAAAACAGAAGAACAGATCAAAGCTCCAGAAAAAATACAACTAAGCAATTGAAGACATAGCCAACCTATCAGATGCACAGTTCAAAACACTGGTGATCAGGATGCTCACAGAATTGGTTGATTTTGGTCACAAATTAGATGAAAAAATGAAGGCTACAATACGTGAAATGAAGGAAAATGCACAGGGAACCAATAGTGATGGGAAGGAAACTGGGACTCAAATCAATGGAGTGGACCAGAAGGAAGAAAGAAACAACCAAACAGAAAAGAATGGAGAAATAAGAATCCAAAAAAATGAGGAGAAGCTTAGAAACCTCCGGGACATCTTTAAACATTCCAACATCTGAATAATAGGTACCAGAGGGAGAAGAGGAAGAGCAACAAGTGGAAAAGTTATTTGAACAAATAATAATGGAGAACTTCCCCAATCTGGCCAAGGAAATAGACTTCCAGGAAGTCCAGGAAGCTCAGAGAGTCCCAGAGAAGTTGGACCCAAGGAGGAACACACCAAGGTACATCATAATTACATTAGCCAAGGGAAAAATGAAGGAGAGAATCCTAGAAGCAGCAAGAGATAAAGGGACAGTAACCTACAAAGGAGTTCCCATCAGACTGTCAGCTGATTTCTCCAAAGAGACCTTGCAGGCAAGAAGGGGCTGGAAAGAAGTATTCCAAGTCATGAAAGACAAGGACCTACGTCGCAGATTACTCTGTCCAGCAAAGCTTTCATTTAGAATGGAAGGGCAGACAAAGTGCTTCTCAGATAAGGTCAAGTTAAAGGAGTTCATCATCACCAAGCCCTTATTTTATGAAATGTTAAAGGGACTTATCTAAGGAAAAGAAGATCAAAAACGTGTATAGTAAAATGACAGCAAACTCACAATTATTAACAACCACACCTAAAGCAAAACCAAAACAAACTAAGCAAACAACTAGAACAGGAACAGAGCCACAGAAATGGAGATCACATGGAGGGTTAGCAACAGGGGAGTGGGAGGAGGAGAGAGGGGGAAAAGGTACAGAGAATAAGTAGCATAGATTGTAGGTAGAAAATAGACAGGGGGAGGGCAAGAATAGTATGGGAAATGTAGAAGGCAAAGAACTTATGACACATGGACATAAACTAAAGGGGGGGGATGTGGGTGGGAGAGGGTATGCAGGGTGGAGGGGAGTGAAGGGGGGAAATGGGACAACTGTAATAGCATAATCAATAAAATATATAAAAAATAAATATCAAATGATCTGTGAGGAGAATAACCCTGTGCAACCAATAATTCATTATTTAGTCTACAGAGATTATGACTAGTGTTCAGCAATGGGTCGGTATCTGACCACCATTCTCAATGTCAGTACATTCTTAAATTGGAGTACTCTTTACTGGGTATAGCTTTCCTACAAGTTACTTCCCAGGTGTTTCACATACTAATTGCCACAGGCCTGGTCTTTAAATGATAAATAATTGTTGAAATATATTAACTTTTTTCCTTTAATTTCTTCTCAGTAGCCTATTTTCTCCCATTTTGTAGCATCATCTAAATAAAATAATTACTGATTAATGTATAATATATGATGTGTTCTAGGTGTAGATTTCTTTCAGTCTAACTTATTTGGAATTTGTTGAGCTTTTTGGATATGTTGATTGGTTTTCATCAAAATTGGAAATATTTTGGTCATTATTTCTTCAAATATTTTCTGCTCCCTTTTCTCTCGTCTATGTTTATGGGGCTCCTATCATGTGTATGTTGTTGCAGTTGACAGGTCTGTAAGGCTCTATTTATTTTTCTTCATTGTTTTATCTTTCTTCTCTTAGACTTGTTCATTTAAATTTACCTGTCTTAAAGTTCACTAATTCTTTCTTCTGCCTGCTCAAATAAGCAGTTTTGCCCTTCTAGTGAATTTTTTTACTTCAGTTTTATATTTTTCAACTTCAGAATTTCTATTTGGTTCATTTTTATAATTTCTGTTTTTTAAATATTCTCTATTTGATTAGACATTATTCTCATACTTCCTTTTAGTTCTTTGGATATAATTCCCTTTAGTTTATGAAAATTTTTATAATTGCTGATTTAAATAGTAAGTTCAATGTTTTGGCTGCCTCGGGGACAGTTTGTATTGATTTTTTTTCTTGTGTATGGGGCATACTTTCTTTGCTTTTTGCATATATGGTAATGTTTTTTGTTGAGAACTGGATATTTTATATGATACAGTGTGGCACATCTGGAAATCAGATCCTCTCCTACATCCCCAGGGTTTGTTACTGTTGCTTATTTTCTGAACTAATTCTGTAGAGCCCATATTCTTGTTGTATATAGCCACTCAAGTCTCTGTTTGACCAGTTTAATGGGCATCTAATGATTAGACAGAGATTTTCTTAAATACCTAGAACCAATAAATCTCCCATTCTGCCAATGGGCTCTGTGTGCATTATGGAGGCCTGTCTTCAACCTTCAGGCAGGTAGTTGACAATTTAACCTTAGCTTTTACTTTCTAATTATGTAGAGAGACTCAGCAAGAGATCAGAGCTCAGCTCCTTCTCTAGTATTTCCTTAACATGCACATAACCCCAGGCATGAGCGTAGCCCTACACATGCATGTGTCCATCGAGATTCCCAGGAAAATGCCAAAGATTGTCAAATCTCCATAGGTATTTCCTCAGTTTTTTTTCATGGGTGTCCAACCTTCAGCCCATGGGCCACATGTGGCCCAGGATGGCTGTGAATGCAGTCCAACACAAAATCGCAAATGTACTTAAAACCTTTTTTTTCC
This sequence comes from Phyllostomus hastatus, assembly GCF_019186645.2. Taxonomy (NCBI): domain Eukaryota; kingdom Metazoa; phylum Chordata; class Mammalia; order Chiroptera; family Phyllostomidae; genus Phyllostomus; species Phyllostomus hastatus. The sequence goes on along the minus strand of NW_025333841.1, from coordinate 1,803,918 downwards.
TCATCAGCTTTCATTAGTGTTTGTGCGTTTAATGTGTGGCCCAAGACAGCTATTCTTCTTCCAGTGTGGCCCAGATATGCCAAAAGGTTGGACACCCCTGCAAGCGTTTTGGCTATGCTATTGTTTGCCCTATCTGTTATTCATTGCCTCTGATAGACATGATATTAAACAATTGCCACTGATTGTTTTCAACAAGTGTCCCTGAGGAAAAGGCTGTTTGCACTGACAGTGCTCACAGTCAGAAGAAATAAAGACAAGCCTGTAAGTGGTATATTATAGGAAACTACCAAGCAAGTCAAATAATGACAATTTTCTGTAAATGGGGCTTTGAAGGAGCTCCAGCCCCATTCTGTGCCCTTTTGTGGTTTCCACTGTGAGTATGGTCTGTTGGTTTTCAAGGCTACTTTAGAGTTGGAGAGGGAAGATGTAAATAAGAAAAAAATTAAAAACTAACAAAGCTCACTGTTCTTACTGAGATACAACCATTTTTCTTGAATAAATGCTCCTAGATTGCTGCAAGCCTTTGGATAATTTCCAGAATTCTAAAAAGTTTAATTCTGACAATGTTTGCCATTAGCCTTATTGTTTGGATAAAGAAGAGAATTTTCTAAGGTCTTTACTCCACCCTTCATTGACATAATGGCTTCCCCCAATATATACTAATATTTATGGCCTGAAGCCAATTACTGCCTTGGGTCTGGAGGCTCTCATCTCCTTTTCCAAATAACATAGCCTGCCCATGCCTGCCCAAATTATTGTAACCAGTAGAAATGTGGTTAAAATTGGTCCATTTCTAAATTTGTGTTAAATGCCTTTTTACTTATTTTTTTACACAAGTACCAAATTTATTTCTGGTATTTATTTCATCACATTTACTGTGATTTAAAAAAAATACAGAAAGTACATGCCATCACTTTGAAAGTGTTCAGATTTCCATGTGGGCATTCTTCTTTTCCCTCACCACTGTTTTTTAAAATTGTTGACACTATTACAGATGTCCCACTCCACCTAACTCCTCCCCACTACCTTCACCACATTGTTGTCTGTGTCCATGGGCTATGCATATATGTTCTTTGGCTAATCCCTTCCAGCCCCCGCAACCTCCTCCCCTCTGAGACTTGTCAATCTGTTCCATATATCCATGCCTCTGGTTTTACTTTGTCAGCTTATTGTATTCACTAGATTCCACATAGAAGTGAGATCATATGATAATTGTCTTTCTCTGGCTGGCTGATTTCACTTTAAATTAAATTTTAATTGATCTAAAACAAATTCCCTATCAGAATTCTGTAACTTGAATTTACTGTTTCTCAGCACTGTATCCATTGCTCTTTAGAACTCTAAGGGATTAGGTGTTTCAATTTGAAACCTATTTTTATAATACTTCTAAATGGTTAAATGTCAGCCGTCCTGCTTTTGGATGAGTTGTTCTTTATTGATCCTTTTCTTGACTTCTTTCCCCCTCTTTCACCATCATGCTATTTCATCCACCTGTGGCCTACTCATTTTTCATATCTGCTTATTGAAATCTTTATTATTCTTATCCTAGTTAACCAAATTATACACTCTGAGAAGGCAGAGACCTTCTTTTGTTCATTTTGAAACCTTATATACTACTAAGCAATAGTGTCTTGATATATTAGGTGCTAAATATTGAATGCCTAAATACTGAATAACCAAATCATATTAAAAACCAGAAAAATGCTTCCATGAAGCTTTCCTTGGTAGTGCAAATGATGTCATTCTTTTTTTAAAGATTTTATTTATTTTTAGAAAAAGGGGAAGGGAGGGAAAAAGGGAGAAAGAGAGGCAGAGAAATATCAATGTGTGGTTGCCTCTCACGTGCCCCCAACTGGGGACCTGGTCCACAACCCAGGCATATGCCCTGACTGGGAATCAAACCAATTACCTTTGATTCGCAGGCCAGTGATCAATCCACTGAGCCACATCAGCCAGGGGTGATGTGATTCTTGTTTGTCTAAACTTCTATTGCCCCTTTACCTCTCAGGGTATTGTTTCATAAGCTGTTTTGAACTCTGTGTAGTTATAAAAGTATATATGTATGTATACACACAAACACCCACACTCTCTTTAAAAGAACTTTTCTGATGCCCTAAACACTAATTGTTAAAAGTTCTTATGGATTGAATCTTCATTAAAATTATAAAATTTTTATACCAAATATATATCAATGAAATGAATAGGGCTTTTTTCAATTAGTTTGTTTATCTATGGATTAATATTAATTTTTTATTTTTAATTTAAATTATTTTATTGTTTTTCAATTACAGTTGTCCATATTTTCTCCCACACCCTCCAAACCCACCTCCCTCCCTTGCTTCCACCTTCCCCCTTGGTTTTGTCCATGTGTCCTTTATAGTAGTTCCTGAAAACCCTTCTCCCCATTGCCCCCTCCCTGCTCCCCTCTGGCTATTGTTAGATTGTTCCTAATTTCAATGGCTCTGGTTGTATTTTGTTTGCCTTTTTCTTTTGTTGATTATGTTTCAGTTAAAGATGAGATCATATGGTATTTTTCCCTCATCACCTGGCTTATTTCACTTAGCATAATGCTCTCCAGTTCCATCCATGTTGTCACAAAGGGTAGGAGCTCCTTTTTTCTCTCTGCTGTGTAGAATTCCATTGTGTAAATGCACCATAGTTTTTTGATCCACTCATTTGCTGATGGGCACTTAGGTTGCTCCCAGTACTTGCTATTGTAAATTGTGCTGCTATGAACATTGGGGTGCATAAGTTCTTTTGGATTGGTGTTTCAGGGCTCTTAGGATATAATCCCAGCAGTGGAATTGCTGGGTCAAAAGGCAGATCCATTTTTAGTTTTCTGAGGAAATTCCATACTATTTTCCACAGTGGCTGCACCAGTCTGCAATCCCACCAACAGTGCACTAGTGTTCTCTTTTCTCCACATCCTCTCCAACACTTGTTTGTTGATTTGTTTATGATGGCCATTCTGACTGAAGTGTGAGGTGGTATCTCATTGCGGTTTTAATTTGCATCTCTCTGATGGCTAGTGATGCTGAACATCTTTTCATGTGTCTCTAGGCCCTCTGTATGTCCTCCTTGGAGAAGTGTCTGTTTAGGTGTTTTGCCCATTTTATAATTGGGGTTTTTGTCTTCCTGGAGTGGAGTCATGTGAGTTCTTTATATATTTTTGAGATCAAACCCTTGTCCAAGGTGTCATTGGCAAATATGTTTTCCCATGCAGTTGGCTGTCTTTTCACTTTAATGCTATTTTCTTTAGCCATGCAGAAGCTTTTTAATTTGATGAGGTCCCATTTGTTTATTATTTCCTTTATGTCCCTTGCTTTAGGGGATATATCTGTGAAGATGTTGCTGCGTGGAATGTCTGAGATTTTCCTGCCAATGTTTTCCTCTAGGACTTTTACAGTGTTATGGCTTATATTTAAGTCTTTTATCCACCTTGAATTTATTTTGTGTGTGGTGTAAGTTGGTGATCGAGTTTCATGTTTTTGCATGTAGCTGTCCAGATCTCCCAACACCATTTGTTGATGAGGCTATTTTTACTCCATTTTATGTTGCTGTCCCCTTTGTTGAATATTAATTGACCATAAAGACTTGCATTTATTTCTGGGCTCTCTATTCTGTTCCATTGGTCTATGTTCCCATTTTCATGTCAGTGCCAGGCTGTTTTGATTACAGTGGCCTTGTAATACAGTTTGATATCAGGTATTGTGATCCCTCCTGCTTTATTCTTTTTTCTCAAAATTGCAGCAGCTATTCAGGGTCGTTTATGGTTCCATATACATTTCTGAAACGTTTGTTCTATATCTGTGAGATATGTTATGGGTACTTTAATAGGGATTGCATTGTATCTATAAGTTACTTTGGGTAGTATGGGCATTTTGATTATGTTAATTCTGCCAATCCATGAGCATGATACATGCTTCCATTTGTTTGTGTCTTCCTTAATTTCTTTCTTCAGTGTTGTGTAGTTTTCTGAGTACAGGTCTTTTACCTCCTTGGTTAGGTTTATTCCTAGGTACTTTATTTTTCTTGTTGCTATAGCAAATGGGATTTTTCCTGGATTAATATTAATTTTTTCCAGAGTATGATACATTTAGCACCAGTTTTATTTATGTTTTTTGTATTTTCGAGGTATGTGATTATATACCTACTTATGTAAATGGAATGGGAATGGAAGTTTTGCACATCAATGTTACCCAGTTCTTTGAACTTCTTTCAAGTTATTTACTATAAGTTACCATGCCCTAATATCAAAAACTATTTTAATTATTTATAAAGTGAACATCAGCCTTTGATTTTTTTCAAAGCAAAGAATCTGATGCTGTCTACCTTGCAAAACTATATATTAGCCAGTTAATAGAATATTTGACTTCCTCAACACCTACACCAGTATTTGGAATTCTTCTTTTATTTAGTGCCTGGGAGATTTTTATATCCTGTGACTTTGCACACATTAAGAATCAAAATAGGTGAAAAGTATACATCTCTTTAGGGAAGACAGGCAAAGGCCATAGTGAAAGGGAATTAACTACAGATTTTTTTCTCAGACAATTCAGATTTAGGCAAGAATACATATGGAAGTTGAGGATTGTCATATGGATTCCCTTGAAACTATCACTGCTTTTCATCCACTGAAAAATCATCCTTTTATAAGTCTCTAGTTATAAGACCACTGCTTTATAGCATTAGCACATTTCTGTGTTTGCTGAGTACTCCAAAAGGAGTAAACTAATGCCTATGTTTATTATAACTGAGGAATGGAAATGTTACTACTAAAGTCTTTGGGTTGGTGAGTCATCAGCATTAAAGTGGGTTGAAGACACCCTACCTTTACCCCAAACTGATGAAAATATCATTGTTTTTAAATATATCTTTAAAGCAAAGATGTCCTGGCTTCTTCCTGTTTTCCAAACTTATACATAGCATCTTTCACTCTCATTGAAAGTTTGTAGTTCATAAGTTTATGTTTATTGTTTTAAACTTAGTGCCACTGTAGGTTGTACTATCTTTACAGGCAGATGTGACTAAAAATAGGAAAATTGTGCTCATTTGTATATTTAACTAATTTCTCTATTGTCTTTTTAAGTATATTAACAATTACTATCTTTTAAATGTTCAGGGGTTTTTTTGTTTTGTTTTTTTTTACCAAGACTTCCTTATTAGTTGTTCAGCTATTCTGAACTTTTCAGGAGATGTCTTTATGTTGTATACTTTGATTGTTGTAGTGGGCTGAATGGTAGCCCTCAAAAAGATCTATCAATGCCCTAATTCTCAGAACTTGAGAATGTTACCTTATTTGAAAAAACAATCTTTGGTGCTCACTTTGGCAGCACATATACTAAAATTGAAATGATACAGAGAATATTAGCATGCCCCCATGCAAGGATGACATGTAAATTTGTGAAAATAGAATCTTTGTAGTTATAATTAAGTTAAGGACCTCAAAATAAGATCACCCTGGATTATCTGGGAGGGCCCTAAATGCCATTACATGTGTCCATATAAGAAAGAATAAAATGAACACAGGTACACAGAAGAAAAGAGACATATGGAGAAGAACACAATGTGAATATGGAGCACAGAAAGATGTGGCCACAAGCTAAGGAATGGAAGCAGCCACAGAAGTTGCAAAGAATGGACTTCTCCCTGGATTATTCAGAGGAGAGTATGCCCTGTTGACAATTTGATTTTAGACTTCTGACTTTTTGAACTGTGAGAGAATAAATTGCTATTATTTTTTGCTACCATCTTTGTGGTAATTTGTTATAGAAGCTACAGGGAACTGATACAATTATTTTTTTAAGTTAATTGCATTTTTTAAAATTTTCTTGTTGTTCAATTACAGTTGTCTCCACTTTCCTCCCATTACTCTCCCCATTTCCCCCTGCCTCCACCCAGCCTCCATCCCTTGCTTCCCTCAGGTTTATGCATATATGTTCTTTGGCCAATCCTTTCACCTTTTTTTATTCAGTCTTCCCTCCCCACTCTCCTCTGATAGCTGTCAGTCTGTTCCTTGTATCCGTGCCCCTGGTTCTATTTTGTTCTCTAGTTTATTGTCCACAGTGTTTTGAGGACATGAGCTTTTTTTGTCTAGTGTCTTGAACTTGGTTTGTTTATCATGGAGGAGTAGGTCATTTGTGTTACTTACCCAGCCAGTAGTTTTTCTAAAGATAATTATAACTTTCTTAAATAAATAAGGAAACATTTTTAACACAGGAGAAAAATGAAGGAAAGAGAATAATCATAACCTTTAAATCTTACTTAACAGGAATAGCTTGTGTCTATGGAAATATAGAATGAAATTGGTAAATACCAGTCCAGACCAGGCATGAGCTATATTGATGATCATAAAGTAAATAAATAATTCAGCCTTAGAATGGAGCAAAATTCAGTCAGAGGAATAGGGAGGAGTCAGTTAAGCCTCTATTTTGGTTGCCTGACCATTTAGTTCACTAAAACACCATTTAATGTGTGAGATAAATATATATTCTCAACAAGTGTCTTATACATAGTAGGTACTAAAAATTTAATTTTATATTATTATTATTACTATTGTTAATTCACTTATAACCTTGAGTGAAAAATGCCTTTGCCAACAGTCACTTGTAATTGAGATGGAGAGACAAAGTATATGGGCTGTGATTATAAAGTAATAAATATTTGCTTTTAAAAACCAACAGTTACTTTTTGAGGTATCTTCATACTGTTTTCCACAGCGGCTGCACCAGTATGCATTCCCACCAACAGTGCAAAAGGGTTCCCCTTTCTCCACATCCTCTCCAGAACTTGTTGTTTTTTGATTTATTAATGATGGCCATTCTGACAGATGTGAGATGATGAAATGTCATCATGGTTTTAGTTTGCCTCTCTTTGGTGATTAATGACATTGAGCATTTTTTCATGTCTAATGGCCATCTCTATGTCCTCTTTGGAGAAATGTCTATTCAGGTCCTTTGTCCACTATTTAATTGGTCTGTTTGGGGCTTTTTGGTGTTGAGTTTTATAAGTTCTTTATGAACTTTGGATATTAAGCCCTTATCAAATACATCAGTGAATATGTTCTCCCATCATGTGACTTGTCTTTTTATTTGTTGATGATTTCTTTTGCGGTGTAAAACTTTTTAGTTTGATGTAGTCCAATTTGTTTATTTTTTTCTTTTGTTTCCCTTGACTGGGGAGGTATATCTGATAAAATATTGCTATGAGCAATGTCCAAGATTTTTCTGTCTATATTTTCTTCTATGATTTGTATGGTTTGGGGTTTAACATTTAAGTCTTTAATCCATTTTCAATTTATTTTTGTGTGTTGTGTAAGAAGGTGGTCTATTTTCATTTTTTCTGCACATAATGTCCAACTTTCCTAAGACCATTTAAAGAATAAACTATTTTTAGCCTATTGTATGTGCTTGCTTCCTCTGTCAAATATTAACTGACTATAAAGGTGTGGGTTTATTTCTGGGTTCTGTATTCTGTTTCATTGATCTATGTGTCTGTTTTTATGCCTGTACCATGCTGTTTTGACTACTATGGCCTTGCAGTATAGTATAGTTATTAGGTAGTGTGATTCCTCTTTGTTCTTCTTTCTCAGGATCAGTGTTGCTAGGCAGGGTCTTCTGTGTTCCATATAAATTTTATTCATTCTACTTCTGTGAAATATGTCATTGGAGTCTTGAAAGAAATTGCATTCAATCTATAGATTGCTTTGGGTAGCATAGACATTTTAATGATGTTAATTCTTTCTATCCATGAACATGGTATGTGCTTCCACTTATTTATATCTTCAATTTCTTTCTTTGATGCCTTATAATTTTCTGAGAACAGGTCTTTTATCTCTTTGTTTATTCTTTGGAATTTTATTCTTTTTGAAGCAATTGTGAATGGGATTGTTTTCTTAATTTCCCTTTCTGTTAGTTCATTATTGGCATATAAAGATGCAACTGATTTCTGAATATTAATTTTGTATCCTGTTGCTTTACTGAATTCATTTATTAGTTCTAGTAGTTTTTTGGTGGAATCTTTGGGGTTCTGTAACTATAGTATCATGTCATCTGCAAATAAAAATGAATCTGGCTTTTGACCCAGCAATCTCACTTCTGGGAATATATCTGTAGGGACCCAAAACACTAATTCAAAAGAACATAAGCATCCCTATGTTCATTGCAGCATTATTTACAATCAGCAAGATATGGAAGCAGCCCAAATGTCCATCCATAGATGAGTGGATAAAATAACTATGAGACATCTACACAATGGAATACTACTCAGCCATAAAAAAGATGTAAGTTTTACCTTTTGTGACAACATGGATGGACCTGGAGAATGTTTTGCTAAGTGACATAAGCCAGTTAGAGAAAGGCAAATACCATATGATTTCACTCACATGTGGAATCTAATGAACAAACTGAACTAACCAGCAAAATAGAGACAGACTCATAGATAGAGAACAGGATAACAGCTAAGGTTGTGGGGGGAATGGTAGAGGGTGGAAGGACTGAGCAAAAAGGAAAAAGGACTCATGGACATATATAACAGTGTGGTGATTGTGGTGGAGGAGGGGAGCATAAGGGGCCACATTCAAAATGATTAAGTGAGTAAAGCAACAAATCTGAATCAAATTTTGCATTAAGCATGAACATTCCTCTGTGGAAACTACTCAAATGATTCAGAAGGCCACAGCTATGGGCAACTGGTGAGTGGCAGCTTCATCACAACAATGTACCCGCTCATGCATCCTGTCTCATGCAGAGTTTTTGGTGAAACATCAAATTACCCAGGTGACTCAGGCTCCTACAGCCCATATTTGGCACCCTGAGACTTCTGGCTTTTCCCCAAACTAAAATCACCTTTGAAAGGGAAGGGATTTGAGACCATTGATGAGATTCAGGAAAATACAATGGGCAGCTGATGGCAATTGGGAGAACTGTGTGAGGTCCCAAAGTGCCTGCTTTGAAGGGGACTGAGATGTCATCATCCTGTGTACAATGTTTCTTGTATCTTCTTCAACAAGTGTCTCTGTTCTCCATGTTACATGGCTGGATGCCTTCTGGACAGACTTCATATATATGCATGTACTTGGATTAGTTTCTAAAGACAAATTCATTTCATCATGGACACACCTCACATAACATCAGCATTAAAATGGGACATTTTGAATTGTCTTGTTCCATCCCACTCAATGGATACTTACCTCCAACAGTTCAGATTAAAAGAGCTGATTATTTTTTAAAGCATACTATTTCATTGTTACTCAGTTATCTCATTACAAAATCATTCTACAGTTAAATAGGACCAGATGTGGGCAAGTACCCAGTTTAGTACATGGAACATAGTAAGTACATGATAAACTGTTTAAGTTGCTTGTGTAACCCTAAAATGTCCTTCCTTCAAATTCTACCTTCAAACTGTTCCCAAACTCAAACTTTGGGAACAACAAAGGTTAATTATTATTTCTCCTTCTATATGACAAATCTTCAATTACTCAAAAAATATACTTACATAATATTCCCCTGAAATGTCTCTCCTCCAGGCTAAGCACCCTCAGGTCCTTCTCCTACGTTCACAGTGTTATAATTTTTAAACAGGATACATTCAAAACAGTCAAGTAATAGTACTAGATGGCATATAAAAGGGAGAGGTGAGTAGTACAGAGAGCTAATAAAAGAGTGCATAAGTGCGGTATCTTTAGGACAGAATGGTCTTGAGAAGGTATTATGCTGAAGATGTAACTTATACGGGGCCCTAAAATTCAAGTAGAATTTGAGTGAACTGAAAACAGAATGTAGTATATCCCTTAAGTCCTGTACAGTGGTAGATATGCTTATTATTTGTTCTATCTGCCTAGAGAAGAGGTTTGGTGTATAGATGTTTATTTCTGTTTTAAATTTTTATTGTTTATTTTTAAGGCAATTGTGACTCAATCTCAGGAGGACTCAGTTTTTGTCAGTAGTCAAATACATTTGCACTTCAATTGTTTACTTACATCACACATGAGATTGTACAATGTTGTAGGAGTATGTATACTTCAAGCAATAGAGATTGATTTACTTGTTACTTGGCTGGCCATATAGACCCATTTACTTAGCATCTTCACTTTCTCTTCCTGTCTTATGCACTGTGTTCTTCATTCCCCACCCCTCAATGTATCTTAAGCTCTTGATCTAATATCTGTTTGATACCAGTATGGTTGAATCTCTTAATTGGGGTTCCTAGCCCTCACCCCAAATGAGGACATAGAATATGACTTATTTGAACAGTTTCTCATTTGAAACTTTGTCTGCTTTTTGGAAACAGCACTTTTATTTTTGTTAATTTTTGATCCATGTTTATCCTCATAGGAAATTGTCCATTTCCTAAAGAGGGTAAGCAAGGCATAGCATATTAGTGGCAGAGCAAGGGATGTGGCCTCTATTTTATACCATAAGGAAAATTATAATTTTATCATCTTTATTTATGATGGCTTCTACTTCTCCATGTAACTTCTGTCCTTCAGCACCAATTACTGAGTCATGAACATAGTAGATACTCAATTAAATAAGGACTAATTAGGGGATCCTATTTCCTGTAGCCAGGGAGCACTTAAATACTTAATAGTTAACAAACAATATGTATAAATAATCATTAATTATCTTTATAGATAGCTGCCCTGGTGGGGTTTTAGTTAGTTTGATTGTTTATTTTTTTTAGCTATATCTGCTAAAAAAATGCTATATTTGCTCATCACTACCAATCAGAGCAAGCCCTGGCCCATTTAAAACATTCTTGTCCAACTGGTTTTGCTGGAAAAAAATAGTGTTAGATGTACTACTAGATATGGTTAACGTGATATCCTAGTTTCTTGTGTTTGTATTTCTTTCTACATCACCTTGTACACAGGGAGCATTCCAAAAATACTTGTTGAATTATTGAGTTGAATCAAAGATGTATTAACTATAAAATCATCAGCAGCAGCGCCTATTTTAAAATGTCTTTGAGCTATGATATATTTACAACCATAAGTATAGAAAGAATCTATTATTTTTGTATAGATGAGTAAACAATGCTTGTTAGATTTCTTAAAGAGAAATCAGGGAACTCATTTGTGGACTAGAAATCTCCTCAGTCTCTTTTTTCTAGCCCCATGTCAATATGGCAAAGTAGGTAAATGCTGTGCTCACCTCCTCCCAAGTCCACATCAAAATTACAAGTAAATTATAGAGCAATCACCTTGAAGAACCATCTGAAGACTATCTTAACAGAAGTCCTAAAACTAAGGATATAAAGAAGAAGCCATGTCAAGACTATTAAGAGGGGTGGGAACACAAAACTTGCTGGTTTGACACCCACATGCAGTGCTTGAGAATCAGGCGGGATATCTCAGGTGTGAAGGTCCCTCCTAAGGAGTGAGGGTTCCCAGCCCCACACTGCTCACCCAAACCCAGAGTTCCTGTGTGGAGAATAGGAACCCCCACAGCATCTGGCTGTGAAAACCAATGAGGATTTTGTCCAAGTGTGATGGAGGGCTGCTGGAAACAGGACATCCTCTTAAAGGGCCCATCCATAGATTCACATGTTTACATACCATAACCCTAAGCTCCAGTGAAGGGACAGCAGCTCAAAAGGTGCCAAAGACACACAGAAAGAAAATGAAATGTGTGCCTTCAGTGTGAGGACAGGAAGGACAGCTGCCATTGTTTGTGTGTTGAGCCCTTCCCCCATACAGCCTGAAGCACAGGTGAGCATCAAATCTGAATCTGCATTAACTGGGTGAACACGACTTTTCCCACCCTGGTAACTCCCTGGGACTCTGCCTCACCCAACTCCTACACCACCCAAGCCTCTTCAGCAGTTGTTTTTCACTGTCATCTGACTGTGGCTTACATTGAAGACTTTCCTAAAAACTCTCAAAGGTCTTCAGACCCAGGGAAGGTGGTGGCTAACCTCAGTGTGCACTATGCCTCTTGCTGAGCTGCCCTAAGCCCTGACAATGTCAGCCAACTTGATTAACAGCAGGGCCTCTCCCATGGGCCTCCAGTTCCAGCACGGGCAGCTACCAACTGCGGATCACTTTGTAACTTTTAACAGGTAGCTTCAGGCCAGGCAAAGGCAGTGGCTGGCTTCAGTTTGCACTGACAACCCTCCCAATAAAGCCCATAATCAACACACACTGGCCTGCATCAGACCAAAATAGAGCACTACCTGATTAGATCCACAAACAGCACACCTAAAGGGTGATATCCACAGGCACCAGAGTCCTGCTGGGGTGAATACTCCATTCACAGAATGTGCAAGAGGCAGCCAATCAATGTTTCTCTCTTACATTGATGTTTCCCTCCCTCTCTATCTCCCTCATTTCCCCCCTCTCTAAAAATAAATAAATAAAATCTTTTAAAAAAATATTATTTGCAAAAAAAGAAAATATTATTTGCGATAATATGGGGGAACCAAGAAGGTATCATGCTAAGAGAAACAATTGAGACAGAAAGAAAAATACAATGTGATTTTACTTATTTGTGGATTCTAAAAAACAAAATAAATGAGCAAACAAAACAAAAACAGCCTCATAGATACAGAAAATAGACTGATGGTTGCCAGATGGAAGGTGGGTTGGGGGGCTGGGTGAAGAAGGTGAAGGGATAAAGAAATACAAATTGGTAGTTACAAAACAGTCGTGGGGATGAAAAAGACAGCATAAGGAATACAGTTGATAATATTGTAATAACTATGTATGGTGCCAGGTGGGTACTAGACCTATCAGGAAGATCACTTCGTAAGTTATATAAATGTCTAATCACTGTGCTGTACATCTGAAACTAATATACTGGATGTCAACTATAATTGAAAAATTACCCCCAAAAAGACAAAGGTACTCAAAATGTAGAGAGGGAGAAGCAGAAAAGACAAATCCAAACTTGGCTGTAATTCAGAATAAAAAAAGTGAAGTCTGCCACACACAGAGGAAAAGGGAAATGTGAATATGATGAAACCAATGGCAGAACAAGAGTAAGAAAAGGGTTTGGCAGTATAAATTTCATTCAGCCTCCATTAATCAAGACTTCTGGATAGTTCTGTTTGACTTGGTTTTACTTGATGTCTATGGTGGGTGCAATAAAAATCTTCATGGTTTAAATATTTTTAAAAACAGAGTAGAAGAATTATTTATATCCTAAGTTTGAATTGAGCAGGTTACTAGAATTTTACCACAAAATTATACAGGCATATTAAAATTATAGTTTTATATCTATAGATATTTGCAGGTTTTCATTAGATTTTTTCCATTCTCTATTATCTTTATTCTATGATTATGTGAGGATGATAATAAATGACTTATGAGAAACTTTGTTTCTTTGTACCTGAGTATGGTAGAATAGTTTGATGTGGAGAACTCTTTACTTTCTGCGTGACTGAGAGCTTAAGGCAGAGCCTTAAAACCCCAAAAGTTTAAACATAAGTAAAGACCCTAGAGCAGAGCAAAAGCTGTGTACACTGCCTGGAGCTTTCAAAGGGTACCCATGTATCATCGCTGTGCGTCGTTAATAGCATTTGTAAAAGGAAAAGGCCATTGACAAACTAGCTGATGGGGGTTACCAGTTTAGATATAGGGGAGTCTCCACTGGGAGTATAATAAAATGTTAATCAAAAGATATTATTGCATGTTTACAAAACTGGCTTTTAAAAAACAACTTTAATATACAATTATCCCACTTTAATTCTGTTGTTTTTAATTAATTTTATTTAACTTAATATCTATTATCATACAAAATTTTCTTTTTAAAAACTCAAATTAGAATGTTTTTTAATAAAGATTTAGAGGTTCTGTAATTTTTTGCTTACCCTGTGTTTAATCTGATTAGGGTTATCACCTAGATTGTAGGGACCAGGTTTATCCATATGCACGATTTAGCACATCATGCATACACATGCACCTATATCTAAAATTAGGATTTTCTGGTTTCATTTTTTATTATTCTAAGCTGTCAGAGGGGAAGAGGGTTAGGGGGTGAGGTGAGTGATCAAGCAAAAGAAAAAGAACTCTCCCTGAGCAGGTGGCTTAGATAGTTGGAGCATCATGTGGTACACCAAAAGGCTGTTGGTTTGATCTCCAGTCAGGGCACATGCCTTGGTTGCAGGCTTGATTCCAGGTTGGGGTATGTATGGGAGGCAACCAATCAATGTGTCTCTCTCACATTGATGTTTCTCTCTCTCTTTCTTCCTTTTTCTGTGGAATTGGAATTGGTGAACATGTCCTTGGGTGAGGAGGGAGAGAGAGAGAGAGAGAGAGAGAGAGAGGAAAACTCAAAGACACAGAAACAGTACAGTGATTACCAGAGGGAAAAAGGAATGGGGGAAGGTAGAAAGGGCAAAAGGGGAATAAATGGTGATGGAAGGAGACTGGACTTGGAGTGGTGAACATATGATACAATATATACATGTTGTATTATAGAATTGTACACCTGAATCCTATATAATTTTATTAATTGATGTCACCCCAATACACTCAATAATTTTTTAAAAAACATAAAATTTATGCTTACTTAGATTCCAGTTTATTCTGGCCTGAAACTAGTTTTTCTTTCACATCCAAGCCTTGTAAGTCCATGGTATTTTCTATTTGGGACATCTTTTGATTACTTCTTTCATCTGCTGTGATTACCATGTTTTTTTTTCTTTGGTGGGGGCACTTCTTTTGTTTTTAGCATATTTTTATTGATTATACTATTACAGTTCTCCCAATTTTTCTCCCTTTGCCCCCTCCACCCAGTACCTTCTATTCTCTCTGGCAATCCCCCTCTTAGTTAATGTTCATGGGTGATGCATATAAGTTCTTTGGCTTCTCCATTTCATATACTATTCTTAACTTTCCCATGTCTATTTTTTTTGTGCCTACCAATTTGCACTTCTTTTTAAAAATTTTTTACTTTAATCATTGTTCAAGTACACTTTTCTGTCCTTTACTCCCATTCCAGCCCACCCATCCATCCCTCCCCACCTCCCTCCTATTTCCACCCCCCCCTAGTTTTTCTCCACGTGTCCTTTATATTTGTTCCTAAAAATCCTTCCAATTCTCCCCTGAAATTCCCTCTCCTCTCCCCTCTAGTCACTGTCAGCCCATTCTCCAATTCAGTGTCTTTGGCTATATTTTGCTTGTTTGTTTGTTTTGTTGTTTAGGTTTCTGTTAAAGGTGAGATCATATGGTATTTGTCTTTCACCTCCTGGCTTATTTCACTTAGCATAATGCTTTCCATCTCCATCCATGCTGTTGCAAAGGGTGGGAGCTCCTTCTTTTTCTCTGCTGCATAGAATTCCATTGTGTAAATGGACCATCGTTTTCTGATCCATTCATTTACTGATGGGCACCTAGGTTGCTTCCAGCATTTGGCTATTGTAAATTGTGCTGCTATGAACATTGGTGTGCATAGGTTCTTTTGGATTGGTGTTTCAGGGTTCTTAGGATATAATCCCAGCAGTGGAATTGCTGGGTCAAAAGGCAGATCCATTTTTAGTTTTCTGAGAAAATTTCATACTGTTTTCCATAGTGGTTGTACCAGTCTGCATTCCCACCAACAGTGCACTAGGGTCCCTTTTTCTCCGCAAACTCTCCAACACTTGTTGTTTGTTGATTTGTTTATGATGGCCATTCTGACTGGTGTGAAGTGGTATCTCATTGTGGTTTTAATTTGCATCTCTCTGATAGCTAGCGATATTGAGCATCTTTTCATGTGTGTCTGGATCTTCCAATTTGTACTTCTTAATCCCTGCACCTTTTCCCCCATTCTCCCTCTTCCCCCTCCCAACTGATAACCTTCCAAATGATCTCCATATCTATGATTCTGTTCCTGTTCTGCTTGTTTGCTTAGTTTGTTATTTAGATTAAATTATTGATAGTTGTGAATTTATTGCCATTTTAATGTTCACTGTTTTGATCTTCCTTTTCATATATATTCCCTTTAGCATTTCATGTAATAATGGCTTGGTGATGAGGAACTCCTTTAGTTTTACCTTGTCTGAGAAGCACTTTATCTGCCCTTCCATTCCAAATGATGGTTTTGCTGGATACAGTAATTTAGGTTGTAGCTCCTTGCTTTTCATCACTTTGAATACTTCCTCCTTGTCCCTTTGTACCTGTAAGGTTTCTTTTGAGAAATCAGCTGACAGTCTTATGGGAACTTCTTTGTAGATAACTATCTGCTTTTCTTCAGCTGCTTTTAAGATTCTCTCTTTATCTTTAACCTTTGGCATTTTAATGATAACATGTCTTGGTGTGGTACTGTTTGGGTCAATCTTGTGTGGGACTCTCTGTGCTTCCTGAACTTGTATGTTTATTTCCTTCACCAAGTTAGGGACATTTGCTTTCATTACTTTTTCAAATAAGTTTTCAATTTCTTGCTCTTCCTCTTCTCCTTCTGGCACCCCTATGATTCAGACGCTGGTACATTTAAAAGTCCCAGAGGCTCCTTAACCTATTTTCATTTGTTTTAATTCTTTTTCTTCTTGGTGTTCTGACTGGATGCTTTTTTCTTTCTTATGTTTCAAATCATTGATTTGATTCTCAGTTTCATCCCCTACACTGTTGGTTCCCTGTTTATTTTTCATTATTTCACTTCATGTAAACTTCATTTCTGCCTGGGTCTTTTTTATGCTATTGAAATACCCAATGAGTTCCTGGAGGATCTGGATAACCAGTGTTTCAAACTCTGCATCTTATAGATTGGCTATCTCTTTTATTTAGTTCTTTTTCTGTACTTTTGTTCTGTTATTTCATTTGGGCCATATTCCTTTGCCTCCTCAATTTGGCAGCCTCCCTGTTTTTGTTTCTATGTATTAGGTAGAGCTGCTTTGACTCCCTGTCTTAGTAGTGTGGCCTATTGTAGAAAAGCATACCTGTAAGTTGTATGGGGCAGAGCCTTAGGTAATTGTTGGTGTGGGGCAATCCTTGTCACCACTCTCTGGCTCTCTGTGGGGGAGGGCTCATAGAGGGAACAATGCCACTGTGTGGCCTCTGGAGTTTTTCCCAGGAGGAAGCTATCCCCTGGCACTCAGTCTGTTGCCCGTCACTTCAATTTCTTCCCATATTCCACTGGTGCCCTTCCAGCTATTGTACTTTTGCTGAATCCCAGAGGTGGTGGGTCCACATGAGCCCTAAGTTCATTGTGAGCTTTGTAAGTGGATTCTTGAGAGAATCCTACAGTTTCTTCTGCCACCCCAACCACCACTGGTTTTTACAGCCAGAATTTATGGAGACTTATCTTCCTGGTGCTAGAAGCCTGGGCTGTGTGGTCTAATCTGGGGTATGGATTCCTTTGCTCCCAAAGTATCCCTCCCAATTTTTATACACCACACATGGATGTGGGACTGCCCATTCCTCATCTCTGCACCTCCCCATGCCACTCTGTGTCTCTTCACCTCTCCACACCTCTCCATGACTCTGTGCCTCTCTGCACATCTGCACCCCTTCTACCCATCAGGATGAATGTGGCTTCTTTAAATCTTTGGTTGTCTGACTTAATTACAGCTCAATTTTCTGACAATTCTGGGTGATATTTGTTCTGTAGTCTAGTTGTAATTTTTGCCATAGTTGTATGAGGAGGCAAAGTGTGTTTACCTACACCTCCATCTTGACACAACCATGCTCTTCATTTTCACCAGTTGTTTAGAAAACATACACTGATATGTAAATACATATACATATTTATGGACAGATAACTGTGTGTTATGCCATTTAAATAAGAAATCACTGTGGCTTTCTCATGACCTCACAGCTTACCTTCCTTTCAATGTCTCATTTATTCATTCTTCTTATAAGAACCTGAGCAAATAGTTACATGTAATCATTGTCCTGCTGAATGAGTACTCTCTAATAGTGTGACCTTTTTCGGCCTTGCATTGCTACTCTTGTTTTGCTTTCTTCACATTGGTCTGTTCAGCCCTTCTGTGGTGTTTCTATTTCTGCCTTTGTAGATGAGAACATACCTTTGAAAAAATGTAGAAATGGTAGGCAGTAAGAGGCTGGTCAAGACAATAGAGAAATTCTTCTGTCCATTCCTTTTCTATTAGATTGGCTGAACTATAGTATGTGACAAAAGCAGGAAACAGAAAAATTATAACTATGCACTGTAGTCTGTTTCTGTTAGGAGGTAATCATTATGTACCAAAATGAGAATCTGGTCAGTGTAAGGAACACATAAAAAAATAGTTCTTGTGCTTGCTGTTGTATAGGACTATTGGAATGTGTAGGAGTTTGAGGGAAAATTAATTCTGTCATGTCTACAACTATCACATGTTGCCTTTTCCAGATGTCTGTGCAAGGTGGATTCTCAGCATGTGCAAGCTTTGTAAATCATGAGCTGTTTTAGTTTTTGATACACAGGAGAAAATATGGCCCCTAATGAGGATTGTCAACTCCTGACTCCACAGTAAAATAAGGAAAAGGATTAGGTGGAGGAATACTTCAGAGACTGTCATAAAGATGAGATTTTTCTGTTCCTTTTAAAGGCTAACATGAGACAAACCTCAAAGTAATACTGCTTTTTATAGAGTGGTTTGTTGCTCTAAGTGACTTTAGCTTAATTTATTGTTTTACAGTTGCCTGGTAGTCAAGAAGACCACTAAATCAGAAGCAATCATAACACATTCTCTCTGTGAGTAGAACATAGTACTATTATTTAAGTCTGTTTTTAATATTTTATTGTTTATGCTATTAAAGTTAGTTATTTTAAACGAAGAAAACAGCTACCAGGAATCAAGAGACTGACCCAAAATTACACAACTTAGTAGCATTTATTTTATGACAATACTAATCTAGATTGGCACTTCATTTCCTATTCTCAAAAGTGTACAGTAAATTGGTTGGTTATGTAGTCAATTATAGTGTAAGCAGCATGACTGTTTTAACTTCCACTGGATACCTGTAGCACAGAAGCAGAATGGGAGTCTTTGAAACGATGTAGTACTTGTAATTTTGTATGGTGCATATTCCTACAACTACTATGTCATCTACTCCAACATAGTACTTCAAACACTGAAGTTTAACCCCTCTTTTTTCTCTATTCTCATTGGAGATTATTAGCTAGTCACACTCTTCCCCCTCCTCCTTTTGTCTCATCCAAAACAAGTTAAAACCTTTCCTATTAAAGAATTATTTTTCTTTCTGCAAACTAACCCACCTACTTCTCTACTCCACAATCTTATTTACATGCTGAAAGATCCAAGTAACTTAGACCCTGTCTCCAACCCATTTTTATCATTGTTTTTGTGGTTTTCTTTCTCTATTCTTAACTCCTCAGCACATAGTATTGGACATGCTGTTTTCTCCACTGCATAATTAAGAAACGATATGCCCCAATTATATGGAATATCTTTTTCTTAACCTGCCTCCTGTGTCATCTACCCATGAAGGCAGCAAGACAAAATATTTTGGGAATAGCTTTCTTTTCCGTGGGAGTGAAGTGGGAGGGAGAGGGATTTGTTCTGACTTATTTCTGGCTTCTATCCAGAGGTTTATTCAAGCTGCCTTGAATCAGCTCTTGATAACCAATTGTGCACATTGCTTCCCAACTCTAAGCTTATATTCAGTGATGAGTTCATGGTCAGGGACTGGTAGTTTGAAATTAGCCATGGTGGTAATATTTGCCTCATGGAAATCAGCAAAGGCAATGAAGCAAGCCTCCTCACCCCTCAAACTGGTTGTTAAACATTTACCACCATATGACTACCTGCTTTAAAATCATTCTTGATCAGAAAGTTTATCTAAGTACACATCTGCTTCCAGTATTTTGTAAACATGATCAAAAAGTAGTTACTCAAAACCATATATCTATATATATCTTTCTGTATATTTGAAGATTTAAGACTGGAAAATGTAAAACTAAGCTTAAGAAATCAGGCAAGAATTATAATGTAACTGGACAGGATCACCTACCATTCTGACACTACATCTTTAAAACTCTATTAGTAGTTTCAGTGTACCCAAGGTAGCTGCTGTTACATTCAGCAGGTAGCTATTAGATACTGAGTATCAGTTATATGTTTATAAGTGCCCCTTTTAAGGTAAATGAGCCATGTAAGATGCTACATATTGGGACACAAAGGGCAATACCATGGGGAATGAACTCAATTCTATTTTGAAAGCATTTCTCTTCATACTGAAGATTATGTGTGACAAGCAGCATGACTATAACACTTTCTCATTCTGTATGTATTCTTATATCTCTGACACTCCTAGAAACAGCTCGTCTGCAAATGATTTCAGGTTGCTACCATATTCTCCATAACAAATCACTTATAATGAACTTCATCTATGCATTAAAAATAATGTTAAGTTCAGAAGGATATTGAACAGTGACTGTGTTGGTCGTTTGAGCTCCTGGGATGCAGCTTGGTGAGATTCCTCATTTATCTTTGTGCTAAACCCTCAGTGTGATGACCTGGTAGCTAGAATGTTTGTGGAACTGGTACACTGTTATTCACCACTTCTGGCAGCCCAGCAAAGTTTTTACAGGTAATACAGGGGAGCCCAGTGATGCTTTAGCTCACATAATAGTAAGATACTGTTATCTTATTCCCTTTCACAATGTAGCAACAAAGTGGGACTAATTCACATGTTGATTGGGCCAGACTACAATGGCCAGGATCCTGAAACAATACAGATTCACACAATGGTTTGGGGAAGTAAATAGAAAGACTACCAGTTAAGGAGTGAGTTAGATAGATAAAGGTGGCAATCTGTAACAAGATAACAAGAACTAAGATAGCAGCAGAGTAGGTGGAAGCTACACACACCTCCTCCTAGGACCAAACTGGAATTATAAAACATAAAACAATCAACCTGAATAACCAACCAAAGACTAGCTGAATAGATCCTGTAACCAACAGAAAAACCACATCAAGACTGGTAGGAAGAGGGAGGAATGTGAAAGGGCTGGCCCTGCTCCCATGGGCAACAGCTGAAATCCTGGAGGGATATCTCAGCTACAAAGTTTCCCCCTGAGAAGCATGGGGTGTCAACCTCACACTGGGCTCCCCAGCCCAAAACACCACAGCTAAGAAGAGGCACCCACATGACATCTGGTTGTGAAAAGAAGAAGGCATTCTGTCTGCTAGGGAGAGACAGGAGTCTGCTAGAGACATAGGCATGCTCTTAAAGGGAAAAGGCACAAAAATCTCATCACAGCCACTCAACCAGGGCTACACTGCAGGGAGGGCAGAGTGGAATAAAGTCATGTGAGGAGAGACTGGAGTTTGTGGCTCTGGAGAGAGAGCTGAAGGGATAGCCATAGGAACCTGGCACTGAGTCCCTCTTTCACACTGCAGATGACATCTTTCCTGGGTGGAGCACTCTCCTACTAACTGCTACAGCCTGGAAGAATGCCATATCTCCACCCTCTGAACTCCCTGCTTCCCAACCCTG
The DNA here is from genome assembly GCF_019186645.2 of Phyllostomus hastatus. Lineage (NCBI taxonomy): Eukaryota > Metazoa > Chordata > Mammalia > Chiroptera > Phyllostomidae > Phyllostomus > Phyllostomus hastatus. The sequence goes on along the minus strand of NW_025333841.1, from coordinate 1,782,533 downwards.
TGGTGCTTGTGCACTGGTGTAAAGGTCTGGGCAGACTCAGGAAATGTCAGCGACTGAGTTGTCTGGCTTTGGGATAGGTCTATTCCCTCTACTTTCCCAGGAACCTGACTGGGACTTCCCCCTCACAGAAGATCAACTATGACCCACCTTCCTGACTCCTGGTGGCTTTGCTCTGCCAAGGTATAGGCAGAATATAGGACAGACTGTGTTGTGTGGCTCTGGGATAGAGGCCACTACCCCCAACTTCACCTAAGCCTGGCTGGCACCACCTCCTTACAGGAGATCGAGTAGCCCCATGAGTCTCAGCAGCCCTACCCTACAGAGACTGGGATTCTGAAAGAATCTGGGACAGACCAAGTGGTGTGGCTCGAGAATGAGGCCATTTTTTTTCCTATCACACCCGACTGGTGCAGAGTTCTCCCTTCACGTGGACAAAATTTAGACTGTTTAGCCTGCTCAACTCTACTGGCCTGAGCCTGATGACTCCCTGAGACCTTGCCCTACCACAAAGGTGGCAGCTTGACTTGGTATACTGTGGGATATTTGATGAATGTTCTCAGGACATCATTGGCACTGAATTTGAACCCATATTAATTTAGTGAACACCATGTGCCCCTGCCTGGTGACTCGCTGAGAACATACCTCATGCATCTTGGGTACCACCAGAGGCCCTTGTAGTGACTGAGTCTCACAGGCAGCTGACAGTAAGAGGGAGACCAAGGTAGATTTTGGGATGCCTTGGGCATTTTGCTGACCTTCCCCTGGATTCAGTATTGGTGGAAGAAACCTTGGTAAACAGTTTGGTCCTTTCCATGCACACACAGACCCAGAAGGGGCAGCCACAAACTGCAGATTGCTTTGCACCTAGGAACAGGTTGCCCAGGGCCAGTTATAGGCAGCATCTGACATTGGTCTACACCAGAATATCACCCAAGAGGACTCAGAACTAACGCACCCGGTGGCCAGCTTTAGACAACATCAGAGCAGGATCCAATTAGCTTCACAGGTGGTATATCCAAAGGGAGATCTCAACAGGTACCAGACCCTGTTGAAGTGAATTCCACTTTTTGTGGTCAACACCTACACAGCAGCTTATCATACACTGTGGTCAAGGCGATCCTCACAGTCAGCCCACCTGAGGGTCAAACCCACACATGAATGGAAAAATAACAATCAAGACTTAATTTAAGTGTCTGTTCAGGTGTTTTGCCATGGAATACTATGCAACAGAAGGAACTAGTAACCTTCATGAAAGCATGGATAGAATTGGAGAGCATTATGCAAAATGAAATAAGCCAGGCAGTGAAAGACAAATAGCATATGATCTCACCTATAAGTGGAACCTAATCAACAAAACAAGGAGATGAGCAAAATAGAACCAGAAACTTGGAAATAAAGAACAAACTGACAGTGACCAGAGGGGAGGGGGATAATGGGGAAAAGAAGCAGAAGGAGCAAACAAAGGAACACAAACAGAGGACTCATGGGCATGGACATTGGAGGGGATTGACTGTGGGAGTCGGGGAGGATGGGGTAGGGGAGGGAAGTGGGGAAAAAGGTGAGACAACTATAATTGAACCACAATAAAAATTTTTAATAGACTGAATTAAAGCAAAGAGATCTCACATAACCCACACAAGGGACAATCCTGGAACACTCAATTCAGGTGACGAGGGACACTGTGCCATTGGATCTCATAAAACATCTACTATATAAGGCCACCATACAAAGACAGGGGGACATAGCAGAGCTACCTAATACATAGTAACAAAAACAAAAAGGCAGGCAAAATTGGGAGACAAAGAAACATGTCCCAAACATGTCCCAGACCAAAAAGATAAATGAAATAGAGGCAAGCAATTTACCAGATATAGAGTTCAAAAAATGATTATAAGGATGCTCAAGGAAATTAGTGAACTACAACAGCATGAAAAAGAACACAGAAACCATAAAAAGTACCACTGAGAAATGAAGACTGCAATATCTGAAATAAAGAATACACTAGAAGAAATAAACAGTAGCTTGGGTAACGCAGAGGATCAAATCAGCGATTTGGAAGTCAAAGTAGCAGAAAACACCCAATCACAACAGCAAAGAGAAAAAAAGAATTTAAAAAATGAGGATAGTTTAAGGGACTTTTGGGACAACGTGAAATGTGGCAACATTCACATCATAAAGGTACCAGAAGAAGAAGAGAGAGCAAGATATCAAGAACCTACTTGAAGAAATAATGACTGAAAACTTCCCTAACCTGGTGAAGGAAAATATACACAATTCCAGGAAGTATAGAGTCTCAAGATAAATCCAAGGAGGTCACAACAAAGACATATTATAAATGACAAAGGTTAAAGACAAAGACAGGATCTAACGGCTGAGTAGTATTCCACTATGTAAATGTCTCATAGTTGTTTTTATCCATTCATCTATTAATGTACATTTGGGGTGCTTCTACATCTTGGCAATTGTAAAAAAGAAAAAAAAGTACCCTTTGAAACAGTATGGATGGGCCTGGAGAACATTATACCAAGTGAAATAACCCAGTCAGAGAAATACAACTACCATATGATTTCACTCATATGTGGAATCTAATGAACAAACTGAACTAATGAGAAAAACAGAGACAGACTCATAGATGGAGAGCAGATGACAGCTAGTGGGGGTGGGGTGGTTAGGGTGTGGAGGGACTGAGCAAAAAAGAAAAAGAACTTGTGGACATGGACAACAGTGTGGTGATTGCTTGGGGGAAGGGGATAAAAGGGGACTAAATGGTAATTGAAAAAGTACAATAATGATTACATGAAAAAAAAAGACAAAGAGAGGAACTTTTAAAACTTTTTAAAGTATATTTAATTGATTTTGCTATTACAGTTGTCCCATTTTTTCCTCCCTTTTATTTCCCTTTGTCCTACAATCTCCTCCCTTCAGCATTCCCTCCATTAGTTCATATCCATGGGTTTTACATAAAGTTCTTTGCATTTTCCATTTCCTATACTAATCTTAATCACCCCTTGTCTATTTTGTACTACCAATTATGCTTCCTATTCCCTGTACCTTTTCCCCATTATCTGCCCTCCCCTCTCCCTGCTGATAACCCTCCATGTGATCTCCATTTCACATGTTTCTGTTCTAGTTGTTTACTTTGGGTTTTTTTTTTTAGGTTCACTTGTTGATAATTGTGAGTTTGTTGTCATTTTACTGTTCATAGTTTTGATCATCTTTGTTTTCTTAGATAAGTCCCTTTAATATTTCATATAGTAAGGGCTTGGTGATGATGAACTCCTTTAACTTGACCTTATCTGGGAAGTACTTTATCTGCCCTTCCATTCTAAATGATAGCTTTGCTGGATAGAGTAATCTTGGATGAAGGTCCTTGCCTTTCATGACTTGGAATAGTTCTTTCCAGCCCCTTCTTGCCTGTAAGGTCTCTTGAGAAATCAGCTGACAGTCTGATGGGAACTCCTTTGTAGGTAACTGTCTCCTTTTCTCTTGCTGCTTTTAAGATTCTCTCCTTCCCTTTAATCTTGGGAAATGTAATTATGCTGTGCCTTAGTGTGTGCTTCCTTGGGTCCAACTTCTTTGGGACTCTCTGAGCTTCCTGGACTTCCTGGAAGTCTATTTCCTTCACCAAATTGGGGAAGTTCTCCTTCAGTCTTTATTCAAATAAGTTTTCAATTTCTTGCTCTTCCTCTTCTCCTTTGACACCCCTATGATTCGGATTTTGGAACATTTAAAGTTGTCCCAGAGTTGCCCCATTTCTTAAGCCTCTCCTCATTTTTTTGAATTCTTGTTTTTTCATTGTGTTCTGACTGAATGTTTATTTCTGCCCCCTGCTCCAAATTGTTAATTGGAGTACTGATTTTCTTCCCTTCCTTGTTGATTCCCTGTATATGTTTCTTTATTTCACTTTGCATAGCCTTCACTTTTCCCTCTATTTTGTGACCATACTGAACCATTTCTGTGAGCATCCTGGTTACCAGTGTTTTGAACTCTGCATCCAATAGGTTGGCTACATCTTCATCGCTTAGTTCTATTTTTGGAGCTTTGATCTGTCCTTTCTCTTGAGCCACATTTCTTTGTCTCAGCGCACCTGTTATGTAGTAAGAGGCAGAGCCTTAGGTATTGGCCAGGGTAGGGCAACCCACATCACTGTGTTGTGGTGCTGTGTGTTGGGGAGTTTGGGGTTTTTTAAATTGTTGTTGTCCTTTTGGTTGTACGAGCAGGAAAAGTGTATTTACCTATGCCTCCATTTTGGCTGGAGGTCTGGCTGAGTAATATTGTTTTCTATGGATACATCACATTGTTTATCCATCTAAGTTGGGGACATTTTGAGTTAACACATTTTGGCTACAGTGAGTAATGCTGCTATGAATATTCATATACAAGTTTTTTTCTGTGGTTATATGTTTTCAATTGAGAGGAAATGCTGGGTCACAAGGTAAGTAATTTTTGAAGAAACTGCCAGTCTGTTTTCCAGAGCAGCTGCACAATTTTTCATTCCCACCAGGCATGTAGGAGGGTTTCAATTTCTTCACATCCTTGCCAACATTGTTGTTATCTGACTTTATGATAATAGCCATCCTAAGTAGGTAGGAAGTGGTATCTCATTATGAAGTTTATTTACATTTTCCTGATGACAAATAATGTTGAGCATTTTTTCATCTACTTATTGGCCATTTGTATATCTTCTTTACAGGAATGTCTATTTAAACCCTTTGCTTTGCTCATTTTCAAATTGTATCATTAGAGTTTTATTGCTGAATTGTAGGTATTCTTTATATTTTCTGGATACATGCCCCTTATCAGATATGTGATTGCAAGTATTTTTCTACGTTCTATGGGTTGTTTCACCATTTTTTGATGGTGTCCTTTGCAGCACAAAAATTTTTATCTTATTGTATTTTTTACCATTTTATTTATTTCCTTATTTATTTATTTTTAAAATATAGTTTATTGATTATACTATTACAGTTGTACCATTTCCCCCTTCACTCCCCTCCACCCTGTACAACCTCTCCCACCCACATTCCCCCCTTTAGTTCATGTCCATGTGTCATAAGTTCTTTAGCTTCTACATTTCCCATACTATTCTTGCCCTCCCCAGGTCTATTTTCTACCTACCATTTACGCTACTTATTCTCCATACCTTTTCCCCCTCTCTCCTCCTCCCACTCCCCTGTTGCTAACCCTCCATGTGATCTCCATTTCTGTGGTTCTGCTCCTGTTCTAGTTGTTTGCTTAGTTTCTTTTGGTTTTGTTTTAGGTGTGGTTGTTAATAATTGTGAGTTTGCTGTCATTTTACTATACATGTTTTTTTATCTTCTTAGATAAAGTCCCTTATTTTCTTAGATAAGTCCCTTTAACATTTCATAAAATAAGGGCTTGGTGATGATGAACTCCTTCAACTTGACCTTATCTGAGAGGCACTTTATCTGCCCTTCCATTCTAAATGAAAGCTTTGCTGGATAGAGCAGTCTTGGATGTAGGTCCTTGCCTTTCATGACTTGGAATACTTCTTTTCAGCCCCTTCTTGCCTGCAAGGTCTCTTTTGAGAAATCAGCTAACAGTCTGATGGGAACTCCTTTGTAGGTTACTGTTGTCCCCTTATCTCTTGCTGCTTCTAGGATTCTCTCCTTCATTTTTACCTTGGCTAATGTAATTATAATGTGCCTTGGTGTGTTCCTTCTTGGGTCCAACTTCTTTGGGACTCTCTGAACTTCCTGGACTTCCTAAAAGTCTATTTCCTTGGCCAGAGTGGGGAAGTTCTCCTTTACTATTTGTTCAAATAACTTTTCCACTTGTTGCTCTTCCTCTTCTTTTTTGTGCCCCTGTAATTCAGATGTTGGAACATTTAAAGATGTCCCAGAGGTTCCTAAGCCTCTCCTCATTTTTTTGAATTCTTATTTGTTCATTCTTTTCTGTGTGGTTGTTCCTTTCTTCCTTCTGGTCCACTCCATTGATGTGAGACCCAGCTTTATTTCCATCACTATTGGTTCCCTGTGTATTTTTCTTCATTTCATGTATTGTGGCCTTCATTTTTTCACCTAATTTGCGACCAAAATCATCCAATTCTGTGAGCATCCTGATCACCAGTGTTTTGAACTGTGCATCTGATAGGTTGGCTATCTCTCGGTTGCTTAAAAGGATGGGTTCTGGGGCTTTCATTTGGTCTTCTGTTTGAGCCATCTCTCTCTCTCTCTCTCTCTCTCTCTCTCTCTCTCTCTCTCTCTCTCTCTCTCTCTCTCTCTTTTGGTCTGGTCGCACTTGTATGGCTGAGGGGGGTGAAGCCTTAGGTGTTCACCAGAGCTGGACACCCCAGTTGCTGGGTTGTGACGTTTATGTGGGGGCGAGGTCAAGAGGGAACAATGGCACTTGCTCCACTTTCCATGGAACCTTAGTCCCTTCTGCTGCTTCCCCTGAGCAAACTGGGCCCCTCTGGTGCCAATTCCCGTGTGGGTGGGCTTGTGCACGCTGTGAGACTTCCCAAGGACCTGTCCTGTGAGGCTGGGTGTCTGTCCATGCTCCTCAACTCCCACAGGTGTTTTCAATCAGTGTCCTGAGGCTCTATTTCCCAGTGCTGGGATCCTGGTTTTCGCGCAGTGCCTTGCTTCACAATCGCTGCCTCACTGGGTCTGCTGGTTGCCACCCCTTGGCCACGGTCTGCCAGCTGCTGCTTGTGTGCTCTGGGTCCACCTGCTGTGGTCTAGCGTGCCCCAGATACCTTACCCGTCCCTGGATGCCTTGCACCCCCAGTCCCAATGCTCTCTGCTCTCTGCGCCACAACCCACGCTAGGCCGCCCGACTCCACCCCTCCTACCGGTCTGGATGAAAGGGTTTATTTCAGCTTCTTGGTTGTCCAACTTCCATTCCGATCAATTTTATGTCAGTTTTGGTTGTTATTCTGCTTCTAAATCATTGTTGTCCCTATCTTGGTTGTGCGAGGAGGCACAGTGCATCCACCTATGCCTCCATCTTGGCCAGAAATCCCCCATATTTTAAAATATATTTTATTTATTTATTTTTAGAGAGACAGGAAGGAAAGAACAAAGAGGGAGGAAAACATTGATGTGAGAGAAACATTGATCGGTTTCCTATTGCACACCACTAACTGCACAATAGGGGTGTGTAATACCAATTTGCACAATACCAATTTCTCTCATTACTAGTGATATTGATTTTGATCATATAAGATTTTCTAAACTGGGTGTTTTGAAATTTTATCTGAGTTGAGCAATACTTCCAGATCAGAGCAGCAGAGATATAAATAAGGTTTACACAATATTTCTTTGACCTTTGGGGTACCAAAGATAGCAGACTTTTATTTTTATTTTTAAAATAATTTTATTTTAATTATTGTTCAAGTACAATTTTCTATCTTTTACTCCCATCCCAGCCCACCCCGCTAGCCCTCCCCACCTCCCTCCCATTTCCACCCACCCCTAGTTTTTGTCATGTGTCCTTTATACTTGTTCCTGTAAACTCTTCCCCTTTTCCCCTGAAATACCCTCCCCTCTCCCCTCTGAACACTGTCAGCCTGTTTTCTATTTCAGTGTCTTTGGTTATACTTTGCTTGTTTCTTTGTTTTGTTGATAGCAGACTTTTAAAAGTGGCTTTTCAAGTTGCTGATTACACTTATTTTCTCATATTGGATTGTCTTGGAAGAGTTACGATGATCATACCAACTCTTTGGGGTAGTGGGTATATCATTGGGCAGTATAGTATAAAGAATGACAGCTCAGGAATCTGGTTACCTCAGTTAAAATTTTAGCTCTGCAATTTGTAATTGTGTGATGATCATGGGTAAATTACTTATATCACTAAGAATTGATTTTTTCTGATTTGTGAGAGGGCCTAATTACAGTGTGTACCTCATATAGATTTTGTGAGGAATAAATGAAATAATGTTCATTTGGCTTGTAATAAAAAAAATCAAATGTTAGCTGTTGATAATATGAAGGTAAATTTATAGCATCTGGCCCACATACCAATAAAACTAAGCCTATTTTATCTTGAAAAAAATTTTCATAGATTGCTGAACCCTTCCCTGCCTTGAGTCTTTCAGTTTGCTTCTCTCCAAGGTTTTCATTTATATTTTGATAGCAAGAATATATTTCTTTTTTTAAATTTTATTTATTTATTTTTAGAGAGGGAAGGGAGGGAGATAGAGAGAAAGAGAGAAACATCAATGTGCAGTTGCTGGGGGTCATGGCCTGCAACCCAGGCATGTACCCTGACTGGGAATCGAGCCTGCGACACTTTGGTTCGCAGCCCGCACTCAATCCACTGAGGTACGCCAGCCAGGGCAAGAATATATTTCTTTTATAAGGTACCTTTAGAAGATGCATCTAGAGTTCAAAGGTGTTCACATATTTTGAGGAATTCTAGAAGAAGATACATAATCAGGTTTATAATCAGTTTTCACTTGCTATAAATTTTATTAACATGTTAGGTTTTTAAAAATTCCTTTGTGGTTGCTTCCCACTATTGTCCTTTTAAAACTTCCAAAAAGGAAGAAGAGAGGCATAAGGAATAGGGAAAAATGAAATCAGTCAGTCTTGCTACTGTGGTAATAGGAGGAAAGGAAAAAGATTAAAAATTAGTTAGTTAAATGAGATTTTGACACACTTTTCATCATTAATTTTTTCTCTGACCACTAGCATTTTAGAATATTGAGAGCTAGTTTTATATAGGAGTAATGGAAAACTAGCTAGTGTTAAAGAAATATGCCATGGCAGAGACAAGGTACTTTTTCCCCTTTCAGGAATCACTGACCCAAAATTCAGAGACCAAATAAAACTAAAAAAAAAATCAATCTATATTAGTTACAGCTTTTTTTTCTGGATTTATTGGGATATTATTGACATATAGCATTGTGTTAATTTAGTTGTACAACATAATACACATATATCATGCAAAATGATTGCCACAATAAGGTTAAATGAACACATCTATCACCTCACATAATTAACATTTCTTTTTAAAAAGATTTTATGTATTTATTTTTAAAGAGAGAGGAAGGGAGGGAAAAAGAGAGGGCGAGAAACACCACTTGGTTGCCCCTTGCACGCCCCCTACTGAGAACCTGGCCCACAACCCAGGCATGTGCCCTGAGTGGGAATCGAACCAGCGACCCCTCGGTTCACAGTCTGGCACTCAGTCCACTGAGCCATACCAGCCAGGGCAACATTTCTTTTTGTGATGAAACCATTTAAAATCTCTCTTACCATGTTTCAAGTATATAATACAGTATCGTTAACTATAATCATCATGCTATAGTTTAGATACTCAGAACTTATTCATCTTATTACACTAAGTTTGTACCTTTGACCAACATCTTTTCATTTTCCCCATTTCCCCAGCCCATGGTAACCACCATGTTAATTGGTTTCTTTGAGTTGGGCTTTTATAGATTCCATATGTAAGTGCCTCATAAAACCTACACACAGACAAACACACTGACTTTAAAAAATTGAAAACAGGAATCAAGGTAAATATCACAAATAATTTAAATGTTCTTCACTTTTGTATCATTATTAATAAAAGGATAGAAAAGAAGAAAGGGGAAGAAGAGATCATTAATGTTGGAGAAAATGGGGGAAGTACAGGAAGAAAAGACAGAAAAGGGTCCTTATTTAAAGAAAAACAACCCTGGCTGGTGTGGCTCAGTGGATTAAGTGCCGGCCTGCAAACTGAGGAGTCACTGATTGGATTTCCAGCCAGGGCACGTGCCTGGGTTACAGGCCAGGTCCCCAGTAGGGAGCAGGTAAGAGGCAACCACACATTGATGTTTCTCTCCCTCTCTCTTCCTCCCTTCCCCTCTCTCTAAAAATAAATAAATAAAATCTTTTTAAAAATAAAGAAGTAAACAGTTGTTTTCTACTAAAACATGGGAATTGAAAGTTAATATATCTATTATGTAAGATCACCCAAGACTAAAGATATTAGAGCTATTATTATTAGGGAAGTGAAGTTAAAGAAGTGGGGTTGTTTACCCTAAAAAAGAGAAGACTGGGAAACAGGTAGCATAATTTCCGTAGTTATATCTCTTCAAACATAAAAGAAAGATGATTTAGACTTCTATTATATGGCAGAAGCTATAAGAAAAGAAAGTTTGTCTCGATATATGTGAGCATGGAATGGGATGGCTACTTTCATGATGTAGTGAGTGTAGTTTTCACTGGAGTTACTTCAGCATCATGGAACTTTAGTTTAGGTGACTTTTAAGGTCTTCCTGTGGTATGTGACTATTAAAGGAATCTGGTATATTTTCTTTGACTATTAATAAAAGATAGTATGGAGAGCTTTTGTTGCCATGCCTTATCTTCTGGAAGATGGACCATAACGTTGTATGAACTGTGTAATAACTAGTGTAGTGTGAGACTTTTTCAATAAGAACTGATAGTTTAAGACTTAGGCCACAAGTATTGATGCTACATTAATCTTCCATTCTCATGAGTCCGTTCATAATGGCTAAAGACCAAGAATAAAAATAGCAAATTCATGTATTAAATTTCTGTTTAACTTTCTATTCCCAACATTATTTTTTTCACTGATGGCTTTTCCCCAGATTAGAAGTTTAAATAAAATATCTCTGAATCTTTCAAGCTTTTTTATTTTACACCAGTGAATGAAATACTTTCATATTTTAATTGTATAAATGAAGACAGAATGGGATGAATAAGAATCAATAATTTAAATGGAGAAGTCAGATTTCACATTGGACTTTAAAGTTTATTAAAATACAATGTGTAAGAAATCTATATAAAATATGTGTTAATTTGTTAATGCTCACAGATTTCATGACCCTATTATTTATGTTATTGGAAGAGTTTAATAAGTCACAGCAGATACTATACTATTTCAGTCCCATTTTCTTGCCAAGTCTCTACTGTTAGAGAAAAGGAATTACTTGTGATATAGAGCTTTCTTTTTATTTTAATTGTTGTTCAAGTACAATTTTCTACCTTTTACCCCATCCCAGCCCACCCCTCCAGCCCTCCACACTTCCCTCCCATTTCCACCCCCCCTAGTTATTGTCTATGTGTCCTTTCTACTTGTTCCTGCATGATACAGAGATTTTTTTGTCATCTCTTCATATAAAAGTAAGAAATTTCAGACTTACGGACAGCTCATTCAGGAATCTATGTTTACTGATGAGATTTTAAAGAAAGTCTTCCAAGTGAAGGGGAATGCATTTAAGCAGGAGGATTATTAAGAAATCATTAAAATGGTTTTTTATATATTTTATTGATTATGCTATTACAGTTGTCCCATTTCCCCCCTTCACTCCCCTCCAACCTGTACACCCTCTCCCACCCACTTCCCTCCCCCTTAGTTCATGTCCATGTGTCATACTTATAAGTTCTTTAGCATCTACCTTTCTCATACTATTCTTAACCTCCCCCTGTCTATTTTCTACCTACAATCTATGCTACTTATTCTCTGTACCTTTTCCCCCTCTCTCCTCCTCCCACTCCCCTGTTGCTAACCCTCCATGTGATCTCCATTTCTGTGGTTCTGTTCCTGTTCTAGTTGTTTGCTTAGTTTCTTTTGGTTTTGCTTTAGGTGTGGTTGTTAATAATTGTGAGTTTGCTGTCATTTTACTATACATGTTTTTTTTATCTTCTTTCCTTAGATAAGTCCCTTTAACATTTCATAAAATAAAGGCTTGGTGATGATGAACTCCTTTAACTTGACCTTATCTGAGAAGCACTTTGTTTGCCCTTCCATTTTAAATGAAAGCTTTGCTGGATAGAGTAATCTTGGATGAAGGTCCTTGCCTTTCATGACATGGAATACTTCTTTCCAGCCCATTCTTGCCTGTAAGGTCTCTTTTGAGAAATCAGCTGACAGTCTGATGGGAACTCCTTTGCAGGTGACTGTCCCCTTATCTCTTGCTGCTTCTAGGATTCTCTCCTTCATTTTTACCTTGGCTAATGTAATTGTGATGTACCTTGGTGTGTTTCTTCTTGGGTCCAACTTCTTTGGGATTCTCTGAGCTTCCTGGACTTCCTGAAAGTCTATTTCCTTTGCCAGAATGGGGAAATTCTCCTTTATTATTTGTTCAAATACATTTTCAATCTGTTGCTCTACCTCTTCCCCTTCTAGTACCCCTATAATTCAGATGTTGGAACGTTTAAAGATGTCCTGGAGGTTCCTAAGCTTCTCCTCATTTTTTTGAATTCTTATTTCTCCATTCTTTCCTGCTTGGTTGTTTCTTTCTTCCTTCTGGTCCACTCTATTGTTTTGAGTCCCAGTTTCCTTCCCATTACTATTGGTTCCCTGTGCATTTTCCTTCATTTCTTTTATCGTAACCTGCATTTGTTCATCTAATTTGCGACCAAAATCAACCAATTCTGTGACCTTCCTGATCACCAGTGTTTTGAATTGTGCATCTGATAGATTGGCTATTTCTTGGTTGCTCAAAAGGATGAGTTCTGGGGCACTGAGTTGTACTTCTGTTTGAGCCATCTCTCTTCCTTTTTTGGGGGGAGGGGGGTCTGGTCGCTCCTGTTATGGTGAGGGGCGGAGCCTTAGTGTTCACCGTGGCTGGGCACGCCAGTCGCTAGATTGTAACGTTGTATGTGGGGGTGGGGTCAAGAGGGAACAATGGTGGTAGGTCTGTTCTGTGGGACCTCAGTCCCTTCTCTGGGATCCTGGGTTGTGCGCTCTGCCCTGGTCCACAGTTGCCGCCTCACTGGGTCTGCCAGCTGCCATTTGCATACTCAGGGTCCACCCGCTGCGATCTTGCGCACTCCAGATGCCTTATGCGCTCCTGGTTGCCTTATGTGCCCGACTCTCTAGGTTCTCCATGCTGCGACCTGCGCCTGGCTGCTTGTCTCCGCCCCTCCTACCTGTCTGGATGAACGGGTCTATTTCAACTTCTTGGCTGTCCAACTTCCATTCAGATAAATTTTCTGTCAGTTCTGGGTGTTATTCTGCTTCTAAATTGTTGTTCTTCCAATCTTGGTTGTGCGTGGAGGTACGTTGCGTCCACCTATGCCTCCATCTTGGCCAGAAGTCCAAAATCATTAAAATGTTAATCTAGCTTTTAAAAATTCTTTTATTTCTAAGTATAAAGAGGGTGTTTGCTTATTTGTTATTTATTTATTCTAAATAAGATAAATCATCAAGGAATTAAAAAGCAAATAGTTGAATACATTAGTTATAAAAGCCAATATCTTAGTTTCTTTTTGTATTAACTGGACCTGAATTTCTTTTAAAAATTAGAAAGAAAAGAAAGAAAAAACTTAGATAAGATCTGAACTATGTTTATTTAATTTAACACATAGATAATTTTGTTCTAAATGAAAATAGTATGCATGTTCATTGTTTTTGGTGAGAAACAATCCATAATATGAAAGAGCAACCTACAAAATGAGAGAAAATATGTGCAAATTATATATTTGATAAGGGGTTAATATACAAACATATAAGGAAGTAACACAACTTGTTAGCTAAAAAATATCCAATTCAAAAATGGAGGAACTGAGAAGACATTTTTCCAAAGAGTATGTACAAATGGCCAATAGGTACATGAAGAGGTGTTCAACATCACTAATCAGAGAATTGCAAATCAAAACCACAATGACATATCACTTCACACCTGTTAGAGTGGCAATCAACAAAAACTTGTTTGTGAAGGTGTGGAAAAAGGGGAACCTTCATGCATTTTTTGTAAGAAACTGAATTGATTTAGCTACTGTGGAAAGCAGTATGGAGATTCCTCAAAAAATTAAAAATAGAACTACCCTATGATACAGGAATCTCACTTCTGGGTCTATATCCAAAAAAATGAAATCAGTGTCTTGAAAAGTTATCTGCATTCCCATCTTTATTATAACAGTATTCACAATATCCACGATATGAAAACAAACTAAGTGTCTGTCAACCACTGAATGGATGAAGATGTAAAATTGTATATAATAAATAATATTATACAGTATATAATATTTATATACTGTATAATATTATGTGTTATATTGATAATAATGTATATTATTCAGCCATGAGAAAGAAGAAAATTCTGCTATTTGCAACAACATGGGTGGACCTTGAGGGCATTATGCTAAGTGAAATAAGTCAGATAAAGACAAATATTGCATAGTGCTTACATATAGAATCTAAAAAACCCAAAATTGTAGATACAGAAGGTAGAATGGTGGTTGCCAAAGGCTCAGGGTTGGGGAAAATGGGGTCATGTTGGTCAAAGCATACAAAGTTTCAGTTATCAGATAAATAAATTCTGGGGATTTAATGTACAGCATGGTGATTAGAGTTAACAATACTGTATTATATATTTGAAAGTTAAGAAAGTAGGTCTCTAATGAATTCACCACAAAAAATGATGGTAATATGAGGTGATGGAGGTGCTACTGTGGAGATGTTAACTAATGCTACTGTGGTAATCATTTTGCAATATATAAGTGCATGGAATTAACACCTTGTACACCTTAAACTTACACAAAGTTATATTTCAATCATATTTCAAAGCTAGAAAAAATAAATGTAAAAAGGAAGAAAAAAGTCATTGTGAGCTAGGATACTTGCAGAAAACTTGTTGATAAAGGTAAGCTTTGAACAGGACTGTAAATGAAAACTAGAACTTAAGGAAAAGAATGGAATTCCCTATGTGGTTAATGAATGGTGTTAAGGTGCAGAGATAGAATTAGAAATACTGGCATATGGGAGTGGGCAATATGTGCAACAGTTTGTTTAGGGGATAAGAATTTACATTAAGGAGTAGTGGTAGAAGATGCTGAAATGCACTAGGTTCAGATTATGCAGTGCCTCAATACCAGGCTAAGGAGCCACTTTGAACAGTGGGGAACCACTGATGATTTTTGAGTAGGGAGAAGAGGACATGGGCAAAGGGGTGTTTTTCAACATAGTGTTTTGCTAACAGTGTAGTAGAGTTTTGTGGAGAGAGAGTAGTTAGAAAACTCTTGCTTCAACTTAACTGTGAAACAATGAGGGCATAATATAGGGTACTATTATTAGCACTGCAAAAAGTGTAATAGAAGCTCTGGCTGGCATAGCTCAGTGGATTGAGCGCGGGCTGCAAACCAAAGCATCGCAGGTTCAATTCCCAGTCAGGGCACATGCCTGGGTTGCAGGCCACGGCCCCCAGAAACTGCACATTGATGTTTCTCTCTCTCTCTCTCTCTCTCTCTCTCTCTCTCTCTCTCTCTCTCTCTCTCTCTTTCTCCCTCCCTTCCCTCTCTAAAAATAAATAAATGAAATCTTTTTTTAAAAAGTGCAATAGAGATTAAATTTGGTATCTCTGATACAGCTTGGACACAGGACTGGCTCTCGGTCTCTCAGATTTGAAAGCCTAAAATGATCACACCTATAACAGAAATAAAATAGTGGCCTTAATTCTAGACATATCCCAGTGTCAACTGATGGTCTTAGCGCCAATTCAGTGCCAACAGGAATCCCCAATTTGCATGCAGTGAAGAAGAGAACTTTATTCAGTGTAAACAGCTTAATTGTGACATAGCAAGGCTTGAGAACAGCATGGCTCTGAGGTGGTCCTGGGGCAAGGTGGCTCTCAGGTGAGAATGCTCTGCTCTGCTCCACCTGCTCTAGTTCGCTCTGCTCTACTCTTCCCTGCCCTGGTCTGCTCAGCTCTTCTCCAGCAAGTCATATCTGGTGTTTCAGCTCCAATGAGGAAACATACCTAATCTTCAATTTTCAGTGGAAGTAGAAAGTGCACTCCTTGAGCCAATGGGGAGCTGGTTTATATAGAGAGAAGCTCTGTTCCTGGTCCCTGATTAGTTTGTCCTCACACAAACAAGGACTCCAAATCATCACAGTTTGATTGGTCCAAAAGGCACTGTCCTGATTGGTCATAATGGAGCTGTTCTGGTTGGTCAGTGAGGAAGCTGATGGGGTTATAGCTGCACAGCTGCAATTAGACAGGGAAAGCCTCAGTCCTATTGGTTGAAATAAGACTCCAGGAACTCCTTTATAAGGGATGGCTCAGATTGCAGAAAAGCAGTTCACTGCAGAGGCAGGTACTTCAGCCTTCTCCTTGGAGTGCAGTTTGTGTCAGAAGCTCTTGTTTAGAAATGGTTGCAAGGCTTTGCCTTTAGATTTGAGCCCTGTGAGCCACTAGGAATCCCTCTTGGTAGGTATCTTCTTTCTTAGGCTCTACACCAGTGATTCTGAAAGTTTTTTTATTAAATTTATTGGGGTGACATTGGTTAATAAAATTGCATAGGTTTCAACTACACAATTCTATAATATATCATCTGTATATTATATAGTGTATTCACCAACCTAAGTCTAGTCTCCTTCCAAAATGATTTATCCTCCCTTTACCCTCTTCTACCTGCCCCCACCCCCTTGTTAGTTTTGATACATAAAGTAAAAAGTTCATCATTCAATTTCATGATGAAGCTGAAATTGGTCTTAAAAATGTAAAATATAAATCACTACTTTAATTGTATATGTACATATCTTCTAAAAATAACTCCTGCATCTGTCTGAGTTGTAAAGACTATGTATTAAGGTTAAATCAAACAAGTATGCATTCTTTATAGAAAATTTGATTAAATTGACTTCCTGATTAGTGATTTAAATTTGACTCTTCCTGATTAGTGATTTAAATTGACATGATTTATTCCATTAATGCAAAGATTCTGTGCCCTCTGGAGGTCTCTCTGGAAGGGCAAGACAGCTCACTGACAGCAAGAACTGGAACATTGCCAAGTCAGCCCCAGAGCTCAGCCCACTTTGTCTAGAAATTAAAACCAGTAGAAAGTTCCCTGAGGCTCCGTGACCATACAAGACTGTATGGGTGTCATTTATGAACCAACATGGAAGTAAAAAGAAAGAAGTCAATTATATATTTAATCTCACATTTTCTGTAATTGTCTCATGCCAATTATTTATTCAGCTGTGTATTGTTGGCTAATTGGTTTGTGTCAATAATATATTCTTCTTTATATTATTGTCAAATTATTTGCCTCACATGCATCAGGCATGGCATTCCTAAGTAAATTGGAAGCTCCCAAAGAGAGAACTTAACGCTTCTGTTTTGTTTCCTCCCAGTGAATAGCATGAGACCTGACACAATCTGTATTAAAGTAGAATATGGTGTTTCAGAATGTTTGAGTCTGGACCCATAGTACTATTATGAACCTCTGATACACTTTGGATTCCAAAACAGTACTGTATATGTTGACTTACATCAGTAAGATAACTTTATGTTCCTATTAGCATTGTTCTCAGAGATAATGTTTGTGTATAATCATGCAGGACACAAACTAGAAAGTAGAAATATATATTTACCTATAAAATCTGACTGATTAATGGTTTGTCCTTGGCTTTTACTTGGGCTCCCCAGTTAAACTCACTGAGTTCAGAGTTTCCCTACCTGGGACATAGGACAGTAATTCTTACCTTGGCAGCTGGTTGTGATGATTGAATATAATATCATGTCAATGTCCTAGCATACCAGTCCCTTGCAGTGTGAACAGATAACCCATTGTCCATTTTGTTTAGATGTGCTACTGGGATGACAGTAAAACTGTTTCGGACAAATCGATTCACAAATTCTGGTTCTAAGTTGCAATATCCATGACTGATACTACGATACCATTAAGCTCTGAAATGCTATGATTATAATTTTCATGTGTATTGCCATTTATAATAAACAAAATGTTTTATAACCTTCATCTCATTTGACCTTCACAACTGAAATAAATGCATTAAAAACATTAATTTCTTTATTGAGTCCTTAATACATGCTAATGAAGATATGTACTTACTAAAACCACTGAATACTGAAGATGCTGGTAAATGCATCAGTGTAAATACCCATGATACAGATGAAAATTTCTGCTGTTATGGAACTTATATTCTGGTGTATTGAACTTTGAGTGAAGAAACCTGTCTTCTAGATCTTGTAGCTACTAGTTCACTAGTGTATGTTTATATTCATGTGTTCTTGCCTAGATGCTTTCACAAGACACTTTTTTCAAATAGACTATTGTCTCAAATAGAATACTGGTTTAATCCAACATATTGTCAAAGCTTATAAAACTTGTCATTAGAATGCATGGAATTGCTCTCATCTCCGTTTGGTGGCACCTATGTGTGGCATTTGGTAAAGCACCTTGTCTCAAGGGGGTACCTGGGAACAGTTATCTACAGTGTGTTTTCTTTAGCATCTTATTTATATATCTGCCTTTCATCTTCCTTTTTGTTTTGTTTAAATTTTGAGTTTTATGCAGAGTAATGTGGAAGCTCTGAATTGTTTGCTTTCTGGGTTTTTTTGTTTGTTTACTTAAGGCTGTGACATCTAATTACTGCAGCTCCTTAAAAAGAATCTCAATTTAATGAATAATTGTTTTCTAAGTGTTTTCTCACCTCTTTTCTTTAGCCTCTCGTTCTCCTTGGGAATTTTGGGACTGTTATTTTGATTGTTGTTTGACAGCAGGAGGAACTAAGGTAAAAAGAAAGTAAATAGCTAGGTCAATATTTTCTGGAAATAAAAAGCCCTAAGTGTCACTCTTAGACCTGTGCTTTGTTCTCTACAGCAGATTTTCCCAACTCAGCCAGCCAGTGATCCACTACACCAGGAGAGGAAAGCTGTAGTTATGCTGAACTTGGATTTACCTCTGGTCCTAGTTCTGCCTCTTTTATGACCTTGTACAAGCAGTTAAGATCTCAGGGTTACTGTAAAAAGGGATAAATGATAAGCTTTCCTTGAAACTTTTTCTTTCTCTTTAAATAAGATATTTTCTTTCTTCTGATTTTCTTTTACTCTCAGCTGTTCTTTGTCATATTTGTTATCCTCTTGATACTTGCCCTGTCTCTTGTAAGCCTGACTGCAATATTTTTAAGCCTGTCTCTCCTCTTCTTGGTATCATATTGTCCTGTGTAATATTTAGCTAATCCATTTTTCCCATCATCCTTGAATGAAGAGAAAGTGAGCCTAATTTGTCATCTTTACAACAGATAAAATATCTTAATTCATTACTTGTTAAAAGAATATAAAGTATTAAACACAATGAAGATTAAGGAGCCTAAATAACTTGGTAAAGATCTATTTTACTTTAAGGAACAAACAAAGAACCTTTATTTAAATAAAATTTTTAAAAAGGCCATTAAAACTAGGGAAACTATGTATTAATTTGTGTGTATAATTTTAATTGTTTGGATGTTTAGATCTGATGTGTAAATTTATGTATTATATGAGTTATTGTTAATGATTAATAGTAAATAGAATAGCTTATGAGTTGTGTTACTGTTTATTGAGGCTGAATGCTAGAAATAATGATAACATGGGACTCTACCTCCTAATTACTCCCAGGGTCCAATTCTGCCTTCTATATAATCTTCACTAAATCATAGCAGCATATTTTATAGCAAATTATGGTTTAAATACCTTGTTGGAAGGGGAGGGATTAGTTGAACCACACAAATGTTCTCCTTGAAGATTTTTCCTTTCCTTAATTTCAGATGGGAATTTATCACATTCCACCCAACCCCCTTACTTACAGATATTTTTTTGATGTGTAGAGGCAAGGTCAAGGAATATAGAAGCATTGTTTCTACATCACTTAGAAGTTCATAAAATAAGGGCTTGGTGATGGTGAACTCCTTTAACTTGACTTTATCTGAGAAGCACTTTATCTGCCCTTCCATTCTAAATGAAAGCTTTGCTGGATAGAGCAATCTGGCCCTTATTTTATGAAATGTTAAAGGGACTTATCTGAGAAAAAGAAGATTAAAAAAACATGTATAGTAAAATGACAGCAAACTCACAATTATTAACAACCACACCTAAAACAAAACCAAAAGAAACTAAGCAAACAACTAGAACAGGAACAGAATCACAGAAATGGAGATCACATGGAGGGTTAGCAACAGGGGAGTGGGAGGAGGAGAGAGGGGGAAAAGGTTCAGAGAATAAGTAGCATAGATGGTAGGTAGAAGATAGATGGGGGGAGGGCAAGAATAGTATGGGAAATGTAGAAGCTAAAGAACTTATGACACGTGGACATGAACTAAAGCGGGGGGATGTGGGTGGGAGAGGGTGTGCAGGGTGGAGGGGAGTGAAGGGGGGAATGGGACAACTGTAATAGTATAATCAATAAAATATATTTTAAAAGGGTATAAATTGGAAAAAAAAAAAGAAGTTCAACATTTTGCTCTCCTGTGAGGAACAAGGGAATTTGTTCTGTGTGGAAGCCACGAAAGTGGGAAGCTGACTGTAAGATGATGCTAGTCTCCTTTCCAAGTTTTGGGATGGTAGTCGGGAGAATCTAACTAGCCTACTGGCTCCGAGAAATGGCTAGGTAAAACCACTTTACTTACAGGGATGGATGATTTTTGCTGACAGCATGTGAATTCAGTCTTACCCCTTACTACCAATCTCCTCAGTCTAGGCTATGTGACAACTGCTACTGGCTGAGGAATAGAGCTGTAAGTGAATACTTGAAGCTGGTAAAGAGTATGGATTTGTCTATAACATTATACTAAATATGTGAATTGAATTTTTTAACACCAGATATTAAGGGAATGCTAACAACAAAGAGGTCCTGAAGTGGAGACAACTCCTACTTCAAGTAGGATGCTCTTTTTTAATGGACTTGTAATGGGAAGGAGCCATTCCCATGGTCTACAGATGGTATATGGAAGGAAAGGGAACATGAAAGCAGAAGTCATATTGGGATATGGCATTGAAAAAGTAAACAATGCGTACCTTGTCTGGGAAATCCTTGAATGTCAGGCTGAGAGATCTAAAATTAGTTGTTTATATGAGTATATACAATTGGGGAAAGTTCTGTTGTGATTGAACTATAAAGGAGTAGAAGAGTGTAGCCTTGGGTTTAAACTAGCCTGGCCTTGAATTCCTTTTTCTGATATTTATGATGGGACCTTGGCTGTGTTGCTACTTCATGTGCCTTACTTTACTCCTTTGTAGAATATGGCTAATAAAATTTCTATTACGTGGTTGTTAATAGTAAATGTTGCAAATATTAAGTGAAATAATGTACATAAAGTTTAGTGTTGATGTCAGAGTAATGGTGGTGTGAGAGGTTCCCCTGATCTTTCCCCTTGAAGTTACAACAATTTGAACAGCTACAATTCAACACAGGACTCCCTGCTCAACACACAGATGTGTTTGAGAGATCCACACATTAAACATCTGAAAGTGGGTGAGTGGAAGCACGACAGGAAGGAGGGAGGGGAGAAGATTGAAAACAGGTGCCATGGATGCAGCCCAGAGCTCACTGTGGGTCTCAGAAAAAGGGAGGAATAAGGTTGCCATGCACGCTCCCTGAGTCCAGAAAAGCAAAGAGGTACACTGAGTGTTCCTGCCAGAGTGGTAGCTATTTGCTGTGGCTGAGCCCAATGAATGAGGTGGAGATGGAGTACAGAGGTGCCACTATGGTTGTCTGGTGGCTTCCATTGCCAAGCAGAAAAATAAAGCTATGTAGCCAAGCCATTCCCCCTCTCACCCTCCCAGAGATAGCAGCAGGCCCTAGAAGGTGTAGCAGTGAGTGCAGGCCTACAGAGCATATTATCTGCAACTCTGAGAACTGAAGTGACAAAAACATTTTTTTTGCTGAGCATCAGGGTAATGCTGTGCTTTATCCCAATGACAAGGGTAGAGAGATACAGAGGTGAGGCAGCTGAAGTCTGACAGTCACCATTACTGGCAGAAGACAAAGCCACATAGGCACCAGCCAGCCTGTCTCAGCTCACCCTGTACCCACCCATTGCAGCTGCACCTATTTGCCAGCAGCATCTATTTGCAGGGAAAAACACTGGGATTTCACAAGTTCAGAGCCCCATGAGTCACCACATTCCCATGGCGGGGTGCCCTGAAACTAAGGTGATCTGTTCACAGTGGACATGCCAACCTCTCCAGCGAATAAAGGGCATTTTCCATCACCCAGCAGAGGTCCAAGAAGCCGGAGGAGGGCAAGAAAAAACAAAAAAACAAGTGCTTCAGCGCCACCAACTGGAAAACAAAAAACAAAAAACAAAAAACATGTGCTTCAGCGCCACCAACTGGAAAACGATAGACTTATCAAACTACTAGAGAAGTGCCACTCTTAAAAGAAAATAATCTCATTCCCATATATGCTTAGACAGAAGACTTCATCAAATTCCATGAATAACCAAAGGTAACGAGGAAGCCCAAAAAGAAATGGAAAATCTCCAAAAAACAAACTTAAAGATGTAGAAATATATGTGATTTGAATGACAGAGAATTCAAGATTGCAGTTTGCGGGGAGTCACCTCAACAAGATACAAGAAAACACAGAAAAGCAGTTTAATGAATTTAGAAATAAAGTCAATGAACAAAAAGTCATTTACCTAACAGAGCAAAACTTTATTTTTTGTTTTTCTTTTTTTATTGTTGTTCAAGTATAGTTGTCTCCATTTTCTCCCACCGCTCTCCCCCATCCCCACCTCTCACCCTCAATCCAAATTTTAAGAAAGAACCAAATAGAAATTCTGGAAGTGGAGAACACAGTAAAAGAAATGAAGAACAAATTGGCAACCTTACGAAATAGAGCAGACAAGATGAAAGAAACAATTATTGATATTAAAGATTGAAATGTAGAAATGGCACAGATGGGAGATGAGAGAGACTTGAGAAAAAATGAAAGAACTGTATGAGAACTATCTGACTCTATCAGAAAGAGCAATGGAAAAATAATGGGTATACCTAAAGGAGAAGAGAGGGAGAAGGTAATAGATTGCCTATTTTAACAAATAGTTGATGAAAACTTCCAGAACCTATGGAGAGGCCTAGATCCTCAAGTCCAAGAAGGAAACAGAACACGTAATTATCTCAATCCTAAAAGGCCTTCTCCAAGGCACATATATTAGAATGGTCAAAATTAATGACAAAGAAAAAATTCTCAAGGCAGTCTGGGTGAAAAATGGTAACCTAGAAAGGAAATCCCAATAGATTATCATCAGATTTCTCAGCAAAAATACCCTACAATCAAGAAGACAGGGGAAGCAAC
Organism: Phyllostomus hastatus; assembly: GCF_019186645.2. Taxonomy (NCBI): domain Eukaryota; kingdom Metazoa; phylum Chordata; class Mammalia; order Chiroptera; family Phyllostomidae; genus Phyllostomus; species Phyllostomus hastatus. Next base: position 1,759,533 of record NW_025333841.1, on the reverse strand, counting down.
TATTCAAACCACTAAAAGGGAAATTACCAGCCAAGAATAACATACCCAGCAAAATTATCCTTTAGATATGAAGGAGAAATAAAGACTTTTCCAGACATACAGAAGCCGAGGGAATGTACCACCACAGACCTCCATTACAAGAAATACCAAAGGGGATTATTCTACCTTAAACAAAAGACAAAATGATACAAAACTATGAGTAAGATGACTAAGAGACAGACAGAGGTAGAATATTGCACCCTTTTCTCAGAATAGGGTATTATGCACTGAAACATAAAGGAGGTAGAAACATTTCAAAAAGAGAGAAGACAATAGCTTCTAAAATTTAGAAATGAACTCACAACATAAACAGATAATTTGTGACAACAAAAACATGAAAGGGAGCCCTGAATGGTGTGGCTCAGTGGATTGAGCACTGGCCTGTGAATCAAAGGGTTGTCAGGTCGATTCCCAGCCTAGGGCACATGCCTGGGTTGTAGGCTAGGTCCCCAAGAGCGGGTGTGCAAAAGGCAACCACACATTGAAGTTTCTCTCTCCCTCTCCCTCCCTTCCCCTATATCTAAAAATAATAAAATCTTTTTAAAAATGAAGGGGAGTGGGTAAACATTGAATTTGCAAATGGGAATGGAGATAAGATACATTCAAGAAAAATGACTAATATATAAAAAATATTATATATAATATATTATCATATCATATCATATCATATATATAATACTTTTTCTTGCATAAACCTAAGAGTAACCACACAAAAAAATCCAAAACTGAGACACATAACTTTAAAAAATGAGGAAACAGATGAAAAATGATAGAATAACACAAAACTGAAGCAATAGAAACACAAGGGAAAAGAAACAATGGAGACAGAGCTACCAGAAAACAAAAGATAAAATGGCTATAGGAAATGCTCATACATCAATAATTACCCTAAATGTAAATTGACTGAACTCATCAATAAAAGGGCATAGAGTAAGAGGTTGGATCAAAAAACAAAATTCAGCTATATGCTGCCTTCAGGAGACACATCTCAGCTGCAAGGAACAAATATAGACTCAAAGTAAAAAGATGGGAAATGATTCTATGAACAAATGCCATCCAGAGAAAAGTGGGTGCAGCCATACTTATATCTGAAAAAATAGGTTCCATTATTAAAAAGGTAACAGGAGACAAAGATGGACATTTTATAATGATAAAGGGGATGCTACATCAAGAAAATGTAATACTTTCAAATATATATATTCAATAGGGAGCACTGAAACATAAAAAGCAACTACAAACAGAACTAAAGGGAGAATCTGACAAAAACACAATTATAGTAGGGGACCTGAATACCCATTAACAGCTATGGATAGATAATCCAAACAGAAAATAAATAAAGAAATATCGGCATTAACTGACACATTAGACCAAATAGACATAATCAACATTTATAGAGTCTTTCATCCCAAAACATCAGATTATAAATTCTTCTCTAGTGCACATGGAACATTCTCAAGGATAGACAAAATGTTGGGACACAAAACTAGCCTCAACAAATTGAAGAAAATTGAAAACAAACCAAGCATATTATGCTCTGAAATGAAAACAAGCATATTATGCTCTGAAATTTCACAATGCTCTGAAATTAAAAAGCAACAACAAAAAGGAAGCAAACCCCCCCACAAATGTGAGGAGATTAAACAATATGCTACTAAAAAATCACTAGGTCAAAAATGAAATAAAAGAAGACATTGAATGATATGTAGAGACAAATGAGAATGGCAATATGAAATATCAAAATTTTGTGATGCAGCAAAAAATGGTAATAAGAAGGAAGTTTATATCATTACAGGCCTATATATTTAAAAAAAAAAGAAAAGAAAAATCGTCCTGAACGACCTAACATTATATCTTAAAGAACTAGAAAAACAAGAATATATGTAGCCCAAAATCATTAGAAGGAAGGAAATAATAAAAATTAGAGCAGAAGTAAGTAAAATAGAGAACAAAAAGACAATACAAAAAATTAATGCAATAAAGAGCTGGTTGTTTGAAAAGATTAATAAACTGACAAACCTCTGGCTAGACTAACTAAGGAAAACAGAGAAAAGACTCAAACAAAATCGAAATGGAAGAGGTGAAGATACAATACAAAGGATCATACACTAGTGCTATGAAAGACTATAGCCATCAAATCAGTAGCCTAGAAGAAATGGACAAGTTGTTAGAAATATATAAATTTCTTAGACTTAATGAAGAAAACTTGTAAAATCTAAATAGATCAACAGTGAGGAAATTGAAACAAACATCAAAAGCCTCCCAAAAAGTAAAAGTCTAGGACCATATGGCTTCACTACTAAATTCTACCAAACATTCAAAATAGATTGGTATGAGGCAGGTACTCAATAAATAGAAGCTATTATGGACAATCCTTGGATTTTGTATTAGAGCCCTTTGATTCTGCTTTGGTAACTGAGCCTGGAAAAAACAAATGAGGCTGTTCTCTGTTTAGCCATTATGTCATTTCCAATTTGTACAGTAGATGATAAATTTACTTGTGTTATTGCACTTGATCTTTACAATGGCCCTTAGAAGTTGTTAGGAACATTTCACAGATGAGAAAACTGAGGCCTGCCCTGGCTGGCGTAGCTCAGTGGACTGAGTGCGGGCTGCGAACCAAAGTGTCGCAGATTCGATTCCCAGTCAGGGTACATGTCTGGGTTGTGGGCCATGACCCCCAGCAACCACACATTGATGTTTCTCTCTCTCTCTCTTTCTCCCTCCCTTCCCTCTCCACAAATAAATAAATAAATATTTTTAAAAAAGAAAAAGAAAAGAAAAGAAAACTGAGGCCTAGAGGAGAAACAGATTTCCTAAAATGACATAATATCAGAGCTAGGCTTAAGACTCAGGTGTCCTAAGGCTCAAATCAATGTTATTTTCATTGCAGCATACTTCCCAAAACTGGAGCTCAGATTACTTTTACTTTGATTTGTTCTTGCCAAGGTTATAGTCTAACACAGTCTACCTTGCCAAGGTAGACCATATTGGACAGCTTTTAAAGTTAGAGCTATATGAATGGCCCAAGATGAAGCAAAAATAGTGATTTACATATTAATGTTGTATGTTATTTATGCTCAACCCACTAGAAAATTTTCACTCCCACATCTCTCCTCATTTTATCCTTGAAGTCTAGCATTTATTAAAAATTAAAATAAATAAAAAGGCCTCTTATCCTTGAGATAAGCCTTCTGTCATTGTAATATTTAAAATCCTAATTACAAAGAAATGCAGATATGAACAACTCAAGACCTTTTCTTCCTCTCATTAAGTTACTTAGAAAAAATAACTCTGTCCTTTGGATAGACTACAGTATGTTTATTTCTCCATAACATAGAAATTCATTTGTTTCCAATTTTAAAACAAAGAGCACTGTGATAATTAAAACTAGTATCATTTACAATAGTACTTAAATGAATAAAATATTTATGGGTAAATTTAACCGAGGAGGTGCAAGCTTTGTACACTAAAAACTACAAAACATTATTATTAAAATGTCCATAACACCCAAAGCAATCTATAGATTCAATGCAATCCCTATCAAAATATCAATGACATATTTCACAGATATAAAACAAACATTTCAAAACTTTATATGGAACCAAAAATGACCCCGAATAGCCTCAGCAATCTTGAGAAAGAAGAACAAAGTAGGAGGGATCACAATACCTGATATCAAACTGTGTTACAAGGCCATGGTAATCACAACAGTCTGGTACTGGCATAAGAACAGACACATAGATAAATGGAACAGAATAGAGAACCCAGAAATAAACCCATGTCCCTATGGTCAATTAATATTTGACAAAAGGGGAAGAAGCATAAAATGGAGTAAAATAGCCTCTTCAACAAATGCTGTTGGGAGATCTGGAGATCTACATGCAAAAAAATGAAACTTGACCACCAACTTACACCATACACAAAAATAAATTCAAGGTGGCTAAAAGACTTAAATATAAGTCACAATACCATAAAAGTCCTAGAGGAGAAGATAGGCAGGAAAATCTCAGATACTCCACACAGCAATATTTTTACCAAGATGTCCCCTAGAGCAAGGGGCATAAAGGAAAGAATAAACAAACGGGACTTCATCAAAATAAAAAGCCTCTGCACGGCTAAAGAAAATATCAGCAAAATGAAAAGGGAACCAGCTGTATTGGAAACATATTTGCTAATGATACTTCTGCAAGGGTTTGATCTCCAAAATATATAAAGAACTCACATGACTCCACTCCAGGAAGACAAACAATCCAATTAAAAAACAGGCAAAGGACCTGAACAGACACTTTTCCAAGGACACACAAAGGTCCTAAAGACATATGAAAAGATGTTCAGCATCACTAGCCATCAGAGAAATGTAAGTTAAAACCACAATGAGATACCACTTCACACCAGACAGGATGGCTATCATAAACAAAGCAAAAAATAACTGCTGGTGAAGTTGTAGAGAAAAGGGAACCCTAGTGCACTGTTGGTGGGAATGCAGACTGGTGCAGCCACTGTGGAAAACACTATGGAATTTCCTCAGAAAACTTAAAATGGAACTGCCTTTTGACCTGGCAATTCCACTGGTGGGATTATATCCTAAGACTCCTGAAACACCAGTTCTAAAGAACCTATGCGCCACAATGTTCATAGCAGCACAGTTTGCAATAACCAAGTGTTGGAAGCAACCTAAGTGTCTATCGGTAAACGACTGGATCAAAAACTATGGCACATTTACACAATGAAATACTATGCAGCAGAAAGAAAGAAGGAGCTCTTACCCTTTGCGACAGAATGGATGGATCTGGAGAGCATTATGCTAAGTGAAATAAGCCAGGTGGTGAAAGACAAATACCATATGATCTCACATATAATTGGAACCTAATCAACAAAACAAACAAGCAAGGAAATAGAACCAGAGACAGTGAAATAAAGAACAAACTGACAGTAACCAGAAGGGGAAGGGGATAAGGGAGGAAAGAAGTAGAAGGGTCATCAAGGAACATGTATGCAGGACACATGGACAAAGCCAAAGGCGGGTAGGATCAAGGGTGGGAGGTGGAGATGGGTGGTGCAGGAGGAGGGGGAGAATGGAGACAACTATACTTGAACAACAGTAAAAGAAAAAAAAAGAAAAAAACTCTTACAACTAAACAACAAAAAGACAAATAAACCTGGGGAAAAGACTTTAAAAGGTTTTTCTTCAAAGAAGACATACAAATAGTCAAAAACACATGAGAGGATGTGCAATGATATTAGCAATTATAGAGAAATGCAAATCAAAACTATAGTGAGATACCACTTCGCACCCACTAGGATAGGTATAATTTTTAAAGAGGAAAATAGTAAGTGCTGGGGAGGATGTGGACTACTGACACGTTGCTGTTGGGAAAGCAAAATGCTACAGCCACTGTAGAAAACATTTTGGTCTTTCCTTAAAAAGTTAAACATAGAACTACCATATAATCTCGCAATTCCACTCCTAGATGTATACCCCAAAGAACCAAAGCCAGTGCTCAAATATTGTTTGTTGTATGATTCTTCTCTATGAAATACCCAGAATAGGGAAATCCATAGACACAGAAAGCAGATTAGTGTTTTCTAAGGGTGGAGGGGAAGGAGGAATGAGGAATGACTGCTTAATGGGTATGAGATTTCATTTTGGGGTGATAAAAATGTCTGGAACTAGAGAGTAGTGATGGTTGCACAACATTGTGAGTTACTAAATGTCACAGACTTATATATGTTAAAATGGTGAATTTTACCTCAATTTTCAAAAAGAGTAAAAGATCCAGCTTCTATAATTTCACAGCTTACTGAATTCCAGGGGAGAGTTTACAATGAAAAAAAAACACACCCTCTGTTTATACAGCTTAACAGACACAAAAAACATTCGTCAAATTGTTACAGATATTATGTAGGAAAATCATCCTGAACTAAGAGGGAGGTAAAATCTCAGTTTCAGTTCTAGCTTGCCACTGATTTGCATGTGACTTTGGGACAGTTCTTTCTGGCCCCCAGTTTTTCCTTCTGCAAAATGAGAGCATATGTGGGGGAAGGTGGCTCACTGATCTTTAAGAACCCTTCTATCTTGAACAAGTTGATTTTAAGTGAAACAGTTTTCACTAAAAGCAATACCGCTGAGTGCTCTGAAAACTTTCATAATTGTAAGGAAAATAGTAGGTTTTCTAAAAGCTTTTTAAAGTGCCTCGTGATGTTCTTATTTATTTTTTTTAATTCTACAAAGTAAAAACTAGTTTTCTTTTACAGATGTATGAGTTTTAATATACACCCACTAACACAACAATTAAGATACAGAACAGTTCCAGCACTCCAGAAATTCCTTTGTGCTCCCCCTTAGGAGTCAATTCCTCCCCAAGTCCCTGGTTACAACTTATCTGTTTTCTGCCTCTATAGTTTTGTCTTTTCCAGGCCTTCTCATCCTTTTTGATAATTGCAAAATATTTATTGTATGGGTATTGTATGATAATACAATAGAATTTATTTATCTGGTCCCTTACTGATAGACATTTCAGTTGTTTCCAATCTTTTACTTCAAAGGCTAACAGACACTCAACACCAACTCTGTGCCAGGTTCCATGCTACAACTCTTATTCATTCCTGATAGATAAGTAGGGCTAATACTATCATTTTTTAAGACAAATAATATCTTAATGTAGTTTTTCTACTTTTTTATGAGTCATTGTTGACATGTTAATAAGTAAACTAAAGTCCATAGTTTACATTAGGGTTCACTTTTTGCACTGTAGATTATATGGGACTTGACAAATGTATAATGCAATGTATCATGACAGTATAACACTGAATAGTTTCACTGCTCTAAAAAATTCCATGCTCCAAATATTCATCCCTCCTTTTCTTCCTTTGAACCCCAGGCAATCACTTATCTTTTTACTTATTTGCATGGTTTTGACTTTTCCAGACTGTCATGTACTTGGATAGTATGTAGCCTTTTCAGATTGGCTTCTTGCATTTAGTAATATGAATTTAATGTATTTTCTGAGGCACTTATGAGTCTTCCTTATAGACCTGATGAGAAAATTTCAGGCAGTCAGCTCACATAAGTGTCATCAGAAAGGTTTCTTCTTCTGAGAGCATCAAATCCTTGGTTTATGATTCTTACTTTCATACCTCTAGTATTTCATATGGGAGTTCCTTTTATTATTTAATTTAATGTTCAGTAATTTTCATGGTTTGATGGCTCATTACTTTTTATTGTTGAATAATATTCCATTGTGTCAATATACAACAGTATGTTTATGCTTTGCCTATTGAGGGACATCTTGTTTGCTTCCAAGTTTTAGTGATTATAAATAAAGCTGCTATAACACATAGGTGCACATTTTTACTTGGACATAAGTTTTCAATTCATTTGGATAAATACAAAGGCACACAATTACTGGTATGGTTAGTTTTGTAATAAACGTTCTTTTTTGTTTTTTGTTTTCTTATAGTTCATTCTGTTATTTATTTCATATTTTCCCACAAAACCATTTCCAAAAATATTATTTCATTTTTGTTCAAATTTATTTATTATCTCAATTGGCCAAATTACTTAATTCTCCATGGATGTATGATTTCACAGTCTATTATTCTGTATCATTCTTGTAAGAAAATATGGCATAAATAAATTGGGTTATTTGAAGATAATTTAATAAATAAAAGGATGAGATTTATTCAACCAAAACATTATGGCATTTCACTGGGGCTAGTAACTACAAAATCCCATTATTTCCATAAAATTATAGCTTTGTAAGAAACTTTCAAATTATCTTCCAAAGTGTCTATGCCATTTTTAAGTACCACCAGCAATAAGTTCCTGTTGCTCCACCTGCTCTTCAGCTTTTGGGAGTTTGGCCATACTAATAGGTGTATCTATTGTATAATGGTACCTCATAGTTTTTGCTTTTTAATGGTTGTATTCTCACTTTCATTTGTTAACCCTTTCATTCTTTAGTCACGTGTTATTTAGCCTCCATATCTTTGTGTGTTTTCAGTTTTTTCTTGTGATTGATTTCTAGTTTCCTATCATTATAGTCAGAGATGTTTGATATGATTTCAATCTTTTTAAATTTATCAGGACTTGTTTTGTGTCCTTACATGTTGTATATCTTTAAAAAATGTTTCATATGCACTAGAAAAGAATATATATTCTGCTGCTTTGGGGTGAAATGCTCTGAAGGTATCAATTAAATAAGTGTGATCTAGTGTGTCATTTAAGGCTGCTGTTTCCTTATTGATTTTCTGTCTGGAAGATCTATTCATTGGTGTCAATAAGGAGTTAAAATCTACTACTATGACTCTATTCCTGTCAATCTCTTTTATATCTATCAAGATTTGCTTTACATATTTAGATGCTTCTGTGATGGGTACATAGGTGTTTAGAAGGGTTATATCCTCTTGTACCAATTCTTTTATCATTGTGTAGTCTCCCTCTTTCTCTCTTACTATAGCCTTTAAAATATTTTTTTATCCTCACCCAAGGACATTTTTTCATTGCTTTTTTAGAGAGAGGAAGGGAGAGAGAGAAACATCAATGTGAGAGAGAAACCTCAGTTGGTTGCTCCTGTACGTGCCCAGACTGGGGATCATATGTGCCTGAACCAGGGATTGTACATACCCATACCAGAGACTGAACCCGCAACCTAGGTATGTGCCCTGACCAGGAATCAAACTTGCAACCTTTAGGTTATGGGACAATGCTCCAACCAGCTGAGCCACACTGGCCAGGGCTATAGCCTTGTTCTAAAGACTATTTTGTCAGATAAAAGTATTGCTACCACAGCTTTTATTTCATTTCCACTTGCATGAAATATCTTTTCCCATCCATTTACTTATTGTCTGTGTATATTTTTTGTTCTAAGGTAGGTCTCTTATAGACAGCATATATATGGGTCTTGTGGTATTTTTAAATTTTTTATTTATTGATTTTAGAGATGGAGAGGGAAATACAAGAAAGGGGGAGAGAGGGAGAAACATTAACTTGTTTTTCCATTTATTTATGCATTATGCTTCCTGTATGTGCCCTGACTGGGGATCAAAACCAAATCTTGGTGTATCTGGATGACACTTTAATCAGCTGAGCTACCCAGTCAGGGCTGTGAGTCTTGTTTTCTTATCCATTTAGCTACACTATGTCTTTATTTATTTATTTTTTAAAATTTAACTAATTTTATGTTTGTAAATTACAGTTGATATCCAATATTATATTAGTTTCAGGTATACACTCCAGTGATTAGAAATCATATAACTTACTATACTTAAATCATCCTGATAAATCTAATACCAATCTGACACCATACATAGTAGAATATTACTGAGTATATTCCTTATGTTGTACTTTACACCCCCATGACTATTCTGTAACAACAATTTCTGCTTCTTAATTCCTTCAACTTTTTCACCCATCCCCCCAACTCCATTTTCATGGGGCAACTGTCAAAATGTTCTCTGTATTTATGAGTCTGTTTCCCTTCTGCTTCTTCACTTACTTTGTTTTCTATATTCATTTATTGATAGATATGTATTTATTGCCATTTTATAATTCATATTTTTATCTACTCTTTCCCTTCTTCTTCCTCTTCCTCATTTTCTTCTTTTTGAAGAAGAGCCTTTAACATTTCATGTAATACTGGTGTGGTGGTGATGAACCCTTTTAGCTTTTCCCTGTCTGGGAAGCTCTTTATATATCCTTCAATTCTAAATGATAGCTTTGCCAGGCAGAGTAGTCTTGGTTATAGATCCTTACTTTTCATCACTTTGAATGTTTCTTGTGAATCCCTTCTGGGTGTCAAACCCCTGCAGCGTGTCAATTGAGAAATCAGCTGACAGTCATGGAAGCTCCCTTACAGGTAACTAACAAGTTTTCTCTTGCTGCCTTTAAGATTCGCCCTTTGTATTTAACCTTTTGCATTTTTATTATGTTGTGTCTTGGTGTGGGCCTCTTTGAGTTCATGTTGTTTGGGACTCTCTACCCTTCCTGGACTTGTATGTCTATTTCCTTCACCAGGTTAGTAACATTTTCTGTCATTATTTCTTCAGATAAGTTTTTAGTTTCTTGCTCTCTCTCTCTCTCTCTCTCTTCTCCTTCAGGAATCCCAGAATGTGAATGTTGGTATGCTTGAAGTTTCCCTAGAGGCTCCTCACACTATCTTCATTTTTTTTTGGATTATTTTTATTTTTGCTGTTCTGATTATTTCCTACTTCCTTATCTTCCAAATCACTGATGTGATTCTCAGCTTCATCTACTCTACTGTTGATTCCTTGTAAATTATTCTTCATTTCAGTTAGTATATCCTTTATTTTTGACTGGTTCATTTTTACAGTTTCCCTGTCCTTTTTTATGCTATTGAAGTTCTCTCTAAATTAATCTATTCTTCCTTTGAATTTCTTGAGTATCATGTGTTTGTTTCTATGTATTAGGTAGTGCTGCTACATCTCCCAGGCTTGGTAGCATAACATAATTTAGCAGGTGTCCTGTACAATCCAGTGGTGTAGATATACTCAAGTGCCACATAATGACATTTCAGTCAGTGTCAGATTGCATATAAAATGATGGTCCAATAAGATTATTTATTTTGGGGCTGAAAAATTCCTGTCATCTAGTGACATTGTAGCTATCATAACATCCTAGTGCAAATGAATTACTCATGTGTTTATAGTGATGCTGTTTTAAACAGACCCATTGCACTATCAGTGATATAAAAGTATAGCTCATAAAATTATGTACAATATGTAATACTTGACAATAATGATAAACAACTGTGTTACTGGTTTATGCATTTACTATACTCTGCTTATTATTATTTTAGAGTGTACACCTTCTACTTTTAAAAAAAGGCTGCTATAAAAGGGTATGCTGTGTTTTGCTGGCAGAAGCCTCATACATCTTGTGATTACATCTCTTGATTGTAGCATTTTCTCTTGTTCTTGATTTAATTTCATGTTGTTTTGTTCATCATGGCCCCTAAACATACAAATCCACTGTTAATGTTGCCAGTAAGAGGCCACTTCAAGTGATTGATCTAAAAACAAAATTAAAAGTGATTAGATGGAGGCATAGGTGGACACACCGTACCTCCACGCACAACCAAGATTAGAACAACAACAATTTAGAGCCAGAATAACACCCAAAACTGACAGAGAATTTATCTGAATGGAAGTCGGACAGCCAAGAAGCTGAAGTAGACCCGTTCATCCAGACCGGTAGGAGGGGCTGAGTGGAGGAGTAGGCGCGGGTCGCAGCGTGGGGGGATCGGGGAGAACTGGGCACATAAGGCAACCGAGAGCGCGTAAGCCTTCCGGGACACAGCGGTGGGCCCTGAGTATGCAAGCGGCGGCTGGCGGACCCTGTGAGGCGGCATTGTGGACCAGGGCAGAGTGTGCAACCCAGGATCCCAGAGAAGGGACTGATATCCCAGGAGAACGGAGCTACCGCCATTGTTCCCCCCCGCCCCTGCCTCCACCCCAAATATAACATCACAATCTAGCTACTGGGATGCCCAGCCCAGGGGAACACCTAAGGCTCCGCCCCTCACCGTAGCAAAAGTGACCAGACTGGAAGAAAAAAAAAAAGGAGAGAGAGAGAGAGACAGAGACATGTGTCGAACAGAAGAACAGATCAGTCCCCCAGGACTCAACCTTTTGAGCGACCAAGAAATAGCCAATCTATCAGATGCACAGTTCAAAACACTGGTGATCAAGAAGCTCACAGAATTGGTTGATTTTGGGCACAAATTACATGAAAAAATGCAGGTTACCATAAAAGAGAAGAAGGAAGATGCACGGAGAACCAAAAGTGAAGGGAAGGAAACTGGGACTCAAAACAATAGAGTGGACCAGAAGGAAGAAAAAAACAATCAATCAGGAAAGAATGGAGAAATAAGAATTCAAAAAAACGAGGAGAAGCTTAGGAACCTCCAGGACATCTTTAAACGTTCCAACATCCAAATTATAGGGGTACCAGAAGGGGAAGAGGAAAAGCAACAGATTGAAAATGTATTTGAACAAATAATAAAGGAGAACTTCCCCACTCTGGCAAAGGAAATAGACTTCCAAGAAATCCAGGAAGCTCAGAGAGCCCCAAAGAAGTTGGACCCAAGAAGAAACACACCAAGGCACATCATCATTACATTAGCCAAGGTAAAAATGAAGGAGACAGTCCTAGAAGCAGCAAGAGATAAGGGGACAGTAACCTACAAAGGAGTTCCCATCAGACTGTCAGCTGATTTCTCAAAAGAGACCTTGCAGGCAAGAAGGGGCTGGAAAGAAATATACCAAGTCATGAAAGACAAGGACCTATATCCCAGATTACTCTATCCAGCAAAGCTCTCATTTAGAATGGAAGGGAAAATAAAGTGCTTCTCAGATAAGGTCAAGTTGAAGGAGTTCATCATCACCAAGCCCTTATTTTATGAAATGTTAAAGGGACTTATCTAAGAAAAGAAGATAAAGAAAACACATGTATAGTAAAAAGACAGCAAACTCACAATTATTAACAACCACACCTAAAGCAAAACCAAAAGAAACTAAGCAAACAACTAGAACAGGAACAGAACCACAGAAATGGAGATCACTTGGAGGGTTAGCAACAGGGGAGTGGGAGGAGGAGAGAGGGGGAAAAGGTACAGAGAATAAGTAGCATAGAATGTAGGTTGAAAATAGATAGAGGAAGGTAAGAATAGTATGGGAAATGTAGAAGCTAAAGAACTTATAAGTATGACACATGGACATGACTAAAGGGGGGCATATGGTGGGAGAGGGTGTACAGGATGGAGGGGAGTGAAGGGGGGAAAATGGGACAACTGTAATAGCATAATCAATAAAATACATTTTAAAAATAAAAAGAAAGTGATTAAGGACTATGAATGTAGAAAATCAGTGATGGTTATTGTTCATCAGAGAGACATGCCCCATTCCACTATAGCTATGATCTTGAAGAGCAAGAACATAGTGATGGAAGCCCTTAAATGATCTGCTTAATTGAATGCAATGAAACTAACAAAAATTCTAGAAGGAACTATATCAGAAATGGAGAAACTTCTAGTGATCTGGATTAAGGACCAGATACAGAGACATATCCCTTTCAGTACCACTACAATTACAGCCAAAGGAAAAAGTTTGTGATATTGAAAGAAAAGACTGTACCAGACTATGATGTTGAATTTACTGCTAGCTCTGGGTTATTTAAATGATTCATGTTATTCATTCCATAATGTGAAATTGAGTGATGAGTTTCTGAGGGCTGATGTAAAAGCAGTTGAAGAATTTTTGAGGACTTCCGGCAAGATGGAGGCATAGGTGGATGCACCGTACCTCCACGCACAACCAAGATTAGAACAACAACAATTTAGAGGCAGAATAACACCCAGAACTGATAGAGAATTTATCTGAATGGAAGTTGGACAGCCAAGAAGTTGAAGTACACCCGTTCATCCAGACCGGTAGGAGGGGCGGAGAGGAGCAGCCGGGTACGGGTTGCAACACGGGTCGCGGCACAGAAAGCAGAGAGAAGTGGGCGTATAAGGCAACCAGGAGCGCGTAAGGCATCCGGGGCACGCAGGATTGCAGCGAGTGGCAACTGGCAGACCCAGTGAGGCGGCGATTGTGGACTGGGACAGAGCGCACAGCCCAGAATCCCAGGGAAGGGTCTGAGGTCCCAGGAGAGTGGAGCTACTGCCATTGTTCCCTCCCGCCCCCGCCCCCCACCCCCCCCACCCCCGCCCCCGCCACCACAGACAACGTCACAATCTAGCGACTGGGGTGCCCAGCCCTGGTGAACACCTAAGGCTCCGCCCCTCACCATAACAGGAGCGACCAGACAAAAAAAGAAAAAAAAAAGAGAGAGAGAGATGTCTCAAACAGAAAAACAGATCAATGCCCCAGGGCTCATCCTTTTGAGCGACCATAGATAGCTAACCTATCAGATGCACAGTTCAAAACACTGGTGATCAAGAAGCTCACATAATTGGTTGATTTTGGGTGCAAATTACATGAAAAAAATGCAGGTTACCATAAAAGAGATGAAGGAAGATGCATGGAGAACCAATAGTGATGGGAAGGAAACTGGGACTCAAAACAATAGAGTGGACCAGAAGGAAGAAAAAAAACAACCAAACAGGAAAGAATGGAGAAATAAGAATTCAAAAAAACGAGGAGAAGCTTAGGAACCTCCAGGACATCTTTAAACGTTCCAACATCCAAATTATAGGGGTACTAGAAGGGGAAGAGGAAAAGCAACAGATTGAACACTTATTTGAACAAATAATAAAGAAATTCCCCACTCTGGCAAAGGAAATAGACTTCCAAGAAATCCAGGAAGCTCAGAGAGTCCCAAAGAAATTGGACCCAAGAAGAAGCACACCAAGGCACATCATCATTACATTAGCCAAGGTAAAAATGAAGGAGACAGTCCTAGAAGCAGCAAGAGATAAGGGGACAGTCACCTACAAAGGAGTTCCCATCAGACTGTCAGCTGATTTCTCAAAAGAGACCTTCCAGGCAAGAAGGGGCTGGAAAGAAATATTCCAAGTCATGAAAGACAAGGACCTATATCCCAGATTACTCTATCCAGCAAAGCTTTCATTTAGAATGGAAGGGCAGGTAAAGTGCTTCTCAGATAAGGTCAAGTTGAAGGAGTTCATCATCACCAAGCCCTTATTTTATGAAATGTTAAAGGGACTTATCTAAGAAAAGAAGATAAAGAAAAAGCATGTGTAGGAAAAGGACAGCAAACTCACAATTATTAACAACCACACCTAAAGGAAAACCAAAAGAAACTAAGCAAACAACTAGAACAGGAACAGAACCAGAGAAATGGAGATCACATGGAGGGTTAGCAACAGGGGAGTGGGAGGAGGAGAGGGGGAAAGAGGTACAGAGAATAAGTATCATAGATGGTAGGTTGAAAATAGATAGGGGGAGGGTAAGAATAGTATGGGAAATGTAGAAGCCAAAGAACTTATAAGTATGACACACGGACATGAGCTAAAGGGGGGGAAGTGGGTGGGAGAGGGTGTACAGGGTGGAGGGGAGTGAAGGGGGGAAATGGGACAACTGTAATAGCATAATCAATAAAATATATTAAAAAAAGAATTTTTGAAACTTTAGATATGCTGATTATGAAGGAAAATTACTTGCCAGAGGAAATATTCAATGTGGATGAAACTTCCCTATTCTGGAAACAGATGCCTGAAAGAACTTTTATCCATAAGGAGGCCAGTCAATGCCAGTTTTCAGGGCTTTTAAGGATAGGATAACAATCTTATTTGGGGGCAGTGTTGCAGGCTACAAATGTAAACCCTCTGTGATCTGGCACAGTGAGAGCCTCAGGGTCTGCAATCACATCAATAAGCACACACTTCCAATGAACTCTGGGAGCAATATGAGGTCATGTATGATTCAGCTTTTCCTCCAGGAGGCACTCCTGGATTGTTATGCCAGCGAATTGAGAAAGTATCATTAGAATAACATGCTTTTCAAGATTTTTACTTATTGTTGATAGTGCTACCAGACATTCTCTTTTACTTGGAGATCTTCATCCCAATATCAAAGTGGGTGTTTCTCCTTCCAAATACCACCTCTTTGATCCAACAAAAGGATCAAGGGATTATAGCAGCTATTAAGACTTACTACATGAAGGGGACCTTTGTCCAGGCTAATGCTGAAACTGAGGAAGACATCGATGCGATTATGGAAGGATCAAAACATCTATGACTCTTCAATAACCTTTCTTCAGATTGGGGTAATATCACCAAGGAGTATATGAATGGCATCTGGAAGAATACACTCAAGAAGTTCATTCATGACTTCAAAGGATTTATTAAGGATGAGGAAGTTGCAAAAATTAACAAGGCTGTGGTTGACATGGCACACAAGTTTAAACCTGTCCTTGGATAAGGATGACACTGAGGAGCTCCTAGAGGTGAACTCTGAGGAATTCACTAATGAATAGTTGGAAACTGGAACAGAAATGCACAAGGGAAGAAAAGACAAGAGAAAAGGAAACTGCAGAAGAAAAAGAAGAACCTTCAATTAGAATCCACCATGAAGAGTTTAGCAAAAGCTTTTAAAGACTTCACAAACTCCTTAAAAAGTGTAAAAATCTGGACCCCAACTCAGTTTTCATTAATATAAAGGTATACTTATGGTGTATCATCTACTTACAAGCAAATCTGTGATAAAAAAAAAAAACCCACCATGGACATATATCTGAAAAGGGTGACATCTCCTCGAGAAGAGTCACAAGCAGGTCCTTCAGGAGAGATTCCAGAAGACACTGTTATCATGGGAAATGGCAGTTCCATGTGTGTTATTTCCCCCAAACATCTTCTAGTGGGACAATACGTGGAGATGGGAGACAGTAATATTAATGATTCTGACCCTGCATAGGCCTAGGCTAGTGTGTGTGTTATTGTATTAGCTTTTTTTAAAAGTTAGAAAGTAAACAAATAAATTTTAAAGTTGAAAAAAACTTATAGAATAAAGATATAAAGAAATATTTTTATACAGCTATATGATGTTTGTGTTTTAAGCTGTGCTATTATAAAAGAGTTAAAAGTTTACATTTTTAAGAAGTTTAGAAAGTGAAAACTTACAGGAAGCAAAGGCTAATTTTAATTATTGAAGAAAGAAAAATACTTTTTATAAATTTAGTGTAACCTAAGTGTACAGTGTTTTTAAAGTCTGTAGTAGTGTTCACTAATGTCCTAGGCCTTCACATCTACTCACCACTCACTGACTCACCCAGAGCAACTTCCAGTCCTGCAAGTTTTATTTATGGTAAGTGTCCTATACAAGTGTACCATTTTTTAGTCTTCTATATTATATTTTTACTGTACATATTCTATGTTTAGATAAACAAATATTTACCATTGTGTTACATTTACTTACATGCTGTACAGGTTTGTAGCCTAAATACAATAGGCTATTCAACCAGGTTTGTTTTAAGTACACTCTATGAAGTTTGCACAAGGATGAAGTCACTTAATGAAGCATTTCTCAAAACATATCTCTGTCATTAAGTGACACATGACTACATTTATTTTATGCTGTCAGTTTTAATCTGATACTACCTCATTTATTTTCTGGCTCAAATATTTCCAGCTTTGACCATTGGGAATTTTTCAGATTGGCCCCTGTGCACCTTTGAAATGTTCCCTTCCTTTTATCTTTTTAGTACTTTCTTATTTTATGGTACTATACAATATTCTAGGCTCATCTGATACTTTCCCTTCCCTAGTCCTAGAATCAGCTATTTCCCCAAGGAACCCTGGTTCCTTTTATTGGGGAGTTATATTTAGAAATCAAGATCTGGGAGTGATCATTGCTACTGAGCTGTCATTGCTTTTAAGCTTTCTTAGTGGACAGAATTAGGTAATATATATTTGTATACTAACCCATGTCTGTAGTTGTTTCTATATTTTCTATCCATTCATTTGTTTATGTATTAAGCTGAACATGAGTTAGTACTCTAATCCATTACTATAGGTTCATTCTAATCTTCCTTTTTTAATGTCTAACTTTCCTCTTTAACAGTGAGCAACCTGGCCTTCATAATTTACCATCCACTTATTTATTTGTTCAACACCAATATACATGTAAAGTAGTGTCAGAATTGTTTACCTATATACCATAAGAAGCAAATTTATCAACTAGGGTACAGTAGAGTACAGTTTTATATATGTTTCTTTTGTCTTTACCCTCATAATTTCCAGACAAAACACAGTTTTGCAAAGTTAACTTTGTACCCACACCCAGTGCAGTTGTGTAATCCAGTTAGACTTATTTGTCACAGCCTGCATTCCATCCTCGATTCCTCAACATCCTGGTTGATTTTTAATTTGCACACACTAAGCTCATTCTCTGTGAATTGTATTGATAGTTCTATATGTTTTGACAAATGCATAATATCATGTATTCACCACTCTGGTACCATACAGAAGAATTTTATTATTCTCAAAATTCTTCTGTGTGTTTCCTGTGTGTTAACCAACACCCTTTCCCCCCAACAGCTGGAAAGTACTGATAGGTATTCCATCCTTTTAGCTTTACTTTTTGTCTGGTGTTTTATGAATAGAATAATACAATATGTAGCCTTTTGGCCATAGCTTCTATCTCTTAACAAAATGTACTTTGGACTTATCCATGTTATTGTATGAATTGGTAGCTCTTTCAAAGTTCCTTTTTATCACTGAATAATATTCCATTGTAAAGATGCTTATTCATTCTCCTGTTGAAGGATGTATTGATTGTTTGTAACTTTTTAAAATTATGAATAAGATTTCTGTAAACATCTACATGCAGGCTTTTGTGTGGAAATGAGTTTTCAATTCACTCGGGCGGACTAGCTGGATTGCATGGTACATCTGTGTTTAAACTACTAACTTTTAACACAACCCTTTCCAAGAAGACTGGCCTGAGAATGTGTGTATAGTGCAGTGGGGTATCTGTCGCTGAGTTCGATTAGAATAGATATCATTTTCACACCATATTCCATATGGATGGAAAATAGAGCATTCACAAGATGTCTCCTCCCAAGGGTACTAAGAAGATGAAATTTCTAAAACTGACCACTAGATGGCAGAGTACTTGGTGGCACCCTGGGAGCTGAAAATATTTGGAAGATTCTAAGATACTTAAAATTTTATCACCTTCTCCTCTTCTCTTTCCTTGGTAAAGGGATAGTTAACCCAAAATGAGAAAATAGAATACAAAATTTCTGGCTCCTAGCATGTACCTTCCTGCTTATTCAGGAAGTTAGCCTTGGGTTTTATGTTGGCAAGCATTCGAACTAATAAACGTATGTAATTATAAACTTTGGGTTAGATAACAAGTTTTGACCTGGAATGGGGTATGCAATATAATGTCATGTTTGTGTCCCTTGCAGACCTCTCTACAAAGTAGAAGAAGCTTGGAACCTTGATGCCTGGATTCTAATGCAAGCTATCTAGTGTTCAAACTCTCTTAGCCTCCTATTCATCATCTGTAAAATAAGGATAATAACATCTTCCCATTTACACTCACAGGGTTGTTGAAAGGGATCAACATAAGATAAATAGCAGCAAATATATTAGAGGACCTTATAAATTTAACATCAACAAGTATGAGTTATTAATTATTACCAATCAAATCAGGCAGAACATAAAATGATACACATATTAGGTGGTATCATACATTAGTAAGTAAGTCTTGAAGATACAATCTATTTTCTCATCAGGAAAAGTAGATATTTAGTTTTTTAATAGATTATGTGTCTTATTTATTTTACTTTATTTTTCAATTACAATTCACAGCCAATATTATATTAGTTTCAGGTGTACACCCCAGTGATTAGACATACAACTTACTGAGTGATCATCTTGATAGATCTTCTACCCATCTGACACCATACATACTTATTAGAATATTGCTGACTACATTCCCTATGTTATACTTTACATCCCCATAACTACTCTGTAAAAACCACTTTGTACTTCCTAATCCCTTCACCTTTTCACCAATCCCTCCAATCCCCCTCCTACCTGGCAGCAATCAAAACGTTCTCTGTATCTATAAGTCTGTTTCTGTTCTGCGTGTTCATTTGTTTTGTATTTTAGATTCAATTGCTTTTTAATTGAATTTATTGGGGTGACATTGGTTTGCAGAACCATACAGGTTTCAAGTGTACAGCTCAATAAGACATCATATGTACAATGCATCATGTGATCATCACCCCAAGCAAAGTCTCATTCCATCTCCATTCCCCCACCTTTGCCTACCTCCATGTCACAACTGGCCCTCCCATTTTCCCTCTGGCTACCACAACACTGTTTTCTGTGTCTACGTGTCATGTATATATATGGTTTTTGGCTAATCCCTTCACCTTCTTTCATTCAGTCCCCCCTACCTTCTCTCCTCTGATAGCTGTCAGTCTGTTCCATGTGTCCATGTCTGTTTTTATTTTATTCATCAGTTTATTTTGTTCATTAAATTCCACATATAAGTGAGATCATATGGTATTTGTCTTTCTCTGACTGGCTTATTTCATTTAGCATAATAGTCTCCAGATCCATCCATGCTACCACAAAAGGTAAGAGTTCCTTCTTTTTATTGCTATGTAGTATTCCATTGTATAAATATACCACGGCTTTGTTTATCCACTCATCTACAGATGGGAACTTAGGCTGTTTTCAGATCTTGGCTATTGTAAATAATGCTGGTATGAACATAAGGGTGCATATATTCTTTTGAATTAGTATTTCAGGATTCTTAGGATATATTCCCAGCAGTGGAATCATGGGATCAGAAGGCAGTTCCATGTTTAATTTTTTAAAGAAACTCCTTGCTGTTTTACAAAGTGGCTGCACCAGTCTGCATTCCCACCAGCAGTACACAAATGTTCTCCTTTCTCCATAGCCTCACCAGCACTTGTTTGTTGATTTATTGATGATAGCCATTTTGACAGATATGAGGTGATATCTCATTGTGGTTTTAATTTGCATCTCTCTGATGATTAGTGACATTGAACATTTTTTTCATATGTCTATTAGTTATTTGTATATCCTTTTTGGAGATGAGTCTATCAGATTCTTTGCCCATATTTTTAATTAGATTGTCTTCCTGGCATTGAGCTGTATATGTTCTTTCTTTCAGCAAATCCTCTGGGGCCCTTTTTAAAAAATATTTAATTAATTTATTTTTAGAGAGAGAGAAAGGGAGGGAGAAAGACAGGGAGATAAACATCAGTGCATGGTTGCCTCTCTCACACCCCCTACTGGGGACCTGGCCTGCAACCCAGGCATGTGCAATGACTGGGAATAGAACCAGCAACCCTTTGGTTCTCAGGCCAGTGCTCAATCCACTGAGGCCACTGAGCAACACAGCCAGAGCTATATAAGTTCTCTCTATGTGTGGAAGGTAACCCCTTATCAGATGTTTCATTGGTAATTATGGTCTCCCATTCACTGGGTTCCCTTTTCATTTTCTTGATGGTTTATTTTGCTGTGCAAAAGCTTTTTAGTTTTATGTGGTCCAATTAGTTTGTTATTGTTTCTTTTGCCCTAGGAGACATATTGGCAAAAATATTGCTGCAAGAGATGTCTAAGATTTTACTGCCTATTATTTCTTCTAGGAGTTTTATGGTTTCATGACTTACATTTAAGTATTTAATCTATTTTGAGTTTATTCTTTTATGTTGTAAATTGGTGGACTGGTTTCATTTTTTTCCATGTTTCTATACAATTTTCCCAACATCATTTATTGAAGAGACTGTCTTTACTCCATAGTATGCTTTTATCTTTGTTGTCAAATATTAATTGACCATAAAGCTGTGGGTTGATTTCTGAGCTATCAGTTCTGTCCATTGATCTATACTCCTGTTCTTACCAGTACCAGGCTGTTTTAATTACAGTGTCCTTTTAGTGTAGTTTGATATCAGATATTGTGATATCTTTAACTTAATTCTCTATCAAGATTGCTGAGGATATTCATGGTCTTATGTGGTTTTATATAAATTTTTGGAAAATTCATTTTAGATCTGTGAAATATGCCATTGATATTTTAATAGGAATTGGTTTAATCTATAGATTGTTTTGGGTAGTATGGAGATTTTAATGATATTAATTCTTACAATCCATGAACATGGTATATGCTTCCAATTATTTGTATCTTCCTTAATTTGTTTCTTCAATGTCCTATAATTTTTTAAGTATAGGTCTTTACCTCCTTGGTTAAATTTATTCCTAGGTATCTTATTTATTTATTTTTGTTTCAATAGTAAATGGGAATGTTT
Organism: Phyllostomus hastatus; assembly: GCF_019186645.2. Lineage (NCBI taxonomy): Eukaryota > Metazoa > Chordata > Mammalia > Chiroptera > Phyllostomidae > Phyllostomus > Phyllostomus hastatus. The sequence goes on along the minus strand of NW_025333841.1, from coordinate 1,737,719 downwards.
TCTTAATTTCTCTTTTGAATAGTCCATTATTGGTGTATAAAAATGTGACTGAGTGGGGGTTGGCTGGGATGGGAGTAAAAGACAGAAAACTGTACCTGAACAACAATTAAATAAAAAAAGTGTGACTGATTTCTGAATATTCATTTTGTGTCATGCTACTTTGCCAAATTCATTTTTTACATCTAGTAGTTTACTGGTGTAGTTTTTAGGTTTTCTGTATACAATATTATGTCATTTACAAATAATGACAGTTTTACTGTTACATTTTAAGAGACAGTCTTAGGTATTTGCCAGGGCAGGGCAACCCACTTTACTGTGATGTGGTGCTTTCTGTGGGGGAAGGGTTAGAGAGGGAACAATGCCACTTGATTGTCTTTTGTGCCACTTTCAGTCACTTCTCCTGCTACCCACAAGCAAATTGGGCCCTTCTGGTGCTGATTCCCAGGTGGTTGTGTTTGTGTACATTCTAGGACCCAATGGGTCTCTCCAATGCACTCTCCTGTGAGGCTGGGAATTTCTCTCATCACCGCAATCCCCACAGATTTTTACAACCAGAGGTTTTGAGGCTGTAGTTTCCTGCACTGGAACCCTGAGTTGCACTATCTGTCTTGCTCCCCAGTTGTTCCTCCTGGCTTATTCGCACACGAATGTGGGACTGCCCAGTCTGCCAGCCGCCACCTCTCCCACCTAACCCGCCACCTTGCTGTGTGTCCTGTCTGCCTTGGCTTCCCGTCTCCACCCCTCATACTGGTCTGAATGAGTGTTTAACTCCTTGATTGTTAGACATCTATACAGTTTGATTTTCTGGAAGATCTGGTTATTTTTTGTTTTTAAATTGTTTGTTGTCCTTCTTTTCGTTGTGCAAGGAAGCAAAGCATATCTACCTACTTATTTTGCCTTCAATTTTAAATGATCATCTTGCTGAATAGAGCAGTGTTGATTGCAGGCCCTTGCTTTTCATCCCTTTGTATATTTCACGCCATTCCCTTCTGGCCTGAGGTGTTTCTGTTGAGAAATCATCAGACAGCCTAATGGGAATTCCCTTGTAGTTAACTGTCTTTTCTTGCTGCCTTATAGTGCTCTCTTGGTCTCTAACCTTTGCTGGTTTAATTATGGTGTCTCTTTGTGTAGGTCTTTTGGGTTCATCTTGATTGGAACTCTGTGCTTCCTGGACTTGTGTGACTTTTTCCTTCACCAGGCTAGGGGAAGTTTTCAACCATTATTCCTTCAAACAGGTTCACTGTCTGTTTTTTTTCTGGTACCCCTGTGATGTAGATGTTGTTATACTTGATCTTGTCTCAGAGGCCCCTTAGATCTTCTCATTTGTTTAAGTTCTCTCTCTTTTCTTTTCTTTTTTTTTTTTTTTTTGGTGCTCTGTTGGGTGCTAACTGTTATCTTGTCTACTAAATCACTGATTCAATAGTCTACCTCATTTAACATGCTGTTGATTCCTTTTAATTTATTCTTCATTTCAGATATTGTGTTTTTCATTTCTGACTGGTTCTTTTTTATGGTTTCTATGTCTTTTTTAATGCCTACTATCTTTTTGTTTAAGCTGTCATTAAGATAATCTATTCTTCCCCTAAGTTCCTTGAGCATCCTTCTAACCATTGTTTTAAACTCTGCATCTGGTATTTTAGTTGCCTCCACTTTATTTAATTCTTTTTCTGGCCATTTCTCTGGTTCTTTTATGTGGAACCTATTTTTTGTTTCCCCATTTTGTCTCTATGTATTAGATAGATCTGATGTGGCTCCCAAACTCATTACAATGGCTTTATGATGAAGGTGTCTTGTTGGGCTCAGTGGCACAATCTTCTAGATCACCTGAACTTTGTGCTCCAGGAATGTTTCTTCTGGGTTATGTGCACCCTCCTTCTGTAGTTGAATTTTGAATGCTTTGGCTCTTTTGTGGGTGGAGTTAACACTTCAGGCTGGCTGACTATATACATAAACCTCGATCATCATGTATGAGACACTATGCAAGGGTTGTCCCCCACCAAGGCAGAGTTGTTTTCAGCAAGGTCTGGTGCCTACCAGAATCATCCTTTGGGTGTATTGCTTGCATAGCTAGTTGGGTAAAGCTCTAGTGTGGTCTGATGCCACCTCTTGTGTTGGTTCTGGTCCACTTGGTCATGGTTAAGGTACAGGTTGATGTCAGATATTGTGTGTAACCAGTTACATGTCTGGAGCTACCATACTGTTCACAGGTTGTAGCTGTGTCTACTGCACCTGTGTGTGTGTGTGATGGGGCCCAATCTGTGTATAAAGATTGTCTTTCTCCATGTTAGAGCTGGGGGAAGATCTGTGAAAAAACCAAGGCTCCTAGAGGTTTGCCTCCACCTGTCAGCTGCTCTGCCTTCCTTTGACATTGCATGGTTTTCCTCCAGAACCTTCTGAAGAAAGACTGTAGAGTGGGCCCTGGCTAGACGCATACCACAGCCCCTTCCACAGGTTGTGAACTTGGTATGGAGGGGCAACTGAGTTTGGGAAGACAGGGCTAGTGTGTCCCCTACTTGGGGATCACACAGTCAGGCACGAAATGAAGGGGAAATGGTCCCTATTCCTGAACCAAATCACTCAGTCTTTGCCAAAGTCTTCAACTTTGGTTACCGCTGGAAGAGCTCACTGCAGATCCAGATTGGGTGCGGTCAGTCATCCCATCTGCAGAAGCAAGCTCAACCATCCTGGTCTCAAGGGGACAGATCAAGAGTCTCCCACTGGGGGTGATGCCAGTCCAGCCCACAGAAGAGAACTGAGCACTTCATCCCAATTCCAGACAATAGCCTCTGAGGAACTCACACTTTGACTGTCCCAGCTCTGAGTAGGTCCCCCTTACCCTCAGAGAACTGATCCCAGTAGGGTGGAGTGTCCACGTCTTGGCATGGTTGATCCAAACAGTATCCTGTTGGGGGTGGTGACCTCAAGCCTGTAGGAGATGGATAGGCACTTTTTACCCTTTCCAGGGTAGCATGGGCTGAGCTCACAGGGAGATAAGAGTTGTCCCTCACGATGTAGCCATACACATCAACACCTTCCCATCTGATTCCTGGATGAAAGATTCCTCAGGAGACATGTTTTGAACATCACAGCTCTGCATGGCATTCTGGTTCCCCGGTGCCACTGAACTCAGCAGGATGTAGCCAATGAGTAAATCAACAGGTGGAGGGAGGAGTGCTGGCTGTGCCCTTGAGTTGGGGGAACCAACTCTCTTTCCAAAGCCACACAGTTTAGTCACTGTCTGGGTCTCCACCAAAAGTTTCCCCAGAAAAAAGGGGGCCCCAAAAGTCCCTACTAGGTGCATCCAGATGACCCCTCTGCATGACCCGAGCATGGCAGAGTGGTGATGCCAGCAGTTGGAAGACCAGACAGTGCACTCCCCAGGCTGGTGCTGTAACAGTAGAAGTGCTCAACTCTAAAAAGATTGTGTCTGGATCTCTAGCAGACACTCTTCTCTCCCAGGCAGACTGAATCTCCACTGATTTTCACCACCAAATGCTATGTAGGCTCCCCTCTGGTCTCTGTTGCTCTGGGTTGGGGATCTGTGCGTGATCCTGAGACCCCTCTCTCCAGGGGGAGGGAGTTTTGCAGCCACAGTATCCCTCAGGCTTCTCAGCTGCCACTGCACCTGGGTGTAGGGGCCAGCTTTTTCTGTGTCTCTGCTCCTCTTGCCAGTCTCTATATGGTTTCTTCTGTAATCCTTGGTTATAATATTTCAGCTTAGCCAGACTGAAGTTGGTTGTTCAGGTTGATTGCTCTATAATTTAGATGTAAATCTGTGTTAGAGCTGGGAGTAGGTGAGTGTAGCTTCCACCTGCTCTGCAGCCATCTTGGAATCCTCCAATTCAATTGTTGATAGATATGTATTTATTGCCATTTTATTTTTCATAGTTTTCATTTTTTCCCTTCTTCTTAAAGGACCTTAACATTTTATGTAATACTCGTTTGGTGATGATGAACTTATTTAGCATTTTCTTCTCTGGGAAACTTGTTATCTGTTCTTCAGTTTCAAATGATAGATTTGCTGGGTAGAGTAGTGGTGGTTGTAGGTCCTTGTTTTTCATCACTTTGAATATTTCTCACCAATCACTTCTGGACTTCACAGCTTCTGTTAATATATCAGCCAACAGTCTTATGGGAGGTCCATTGGTACTTTTAAGGTTCTCTGTTTGTCTTTAACCTTTTGCATTTTTATTATGTTGTGTCTTGGTGTGGGCCTCTTTGAGTTCATCTTGTTTGGGACTCTCTTTTTTTCCTAGACTTGTATATCTATTCCCTTCACCAGGTTATGGAAGTTTTCTGTCATTTTGTTCAAATAGGTTTTCAATTTCTTGCTCTCTTCTCCTGGCACCATCATGATGCAAATGTTGGTATGCTTGAAGTTGTCCCAGAGGCTCCTTATACTATCTTCATTTTTTTATTCTTTTTTCTTTTTGCTATTTTGATTAGGTGGGGGGGGGTGTTGCCTTATCTTCCAAATTGCTGATTTGATTCTTGGCTTCATCTAATCTTACTGTTGATTCCATGTAAATTATTCTTCATTTCAGTTAGTGTATCTTTTATTTCTGACTGGTCTTTTTTTATGGTTTCTATGTCCTCTTTCATGCTGTTGAAGCTCTCACTAAATTGCTTGAAGTTCTTATAAAGTTTCTTGAGCATCCATATAACTACTGTTTTGAACTCTGTATCCAGTAGTTTGCTTGCTTCCATTTCATTTTGTTCTTTTTTGGAGATTTCGCCTGTTCTTTGATTTGGGACCTGTTTCTTTGTCTCTGCTATTTGGCTGCTTCCCTAAGTTTGTTTCTATATATCATGTAGAGCTTCTGTATCTCCCAGATTTGGTAGTGTGGCCTTATATAGTAGGCATCCTGTAGGACCCAGTGGCACAGACTCACCAGTCACCTGAGCTGAGTGCTCCAGGTACACTTTTGTGTGGGCTGTGCAAACTGTCCTGGTGTAGTTGAGTCTTGATTACTGTTGGTGTCACTGGGAGAGTTTGATGCCCCAGGCAAATAGGCTGCAAGAACCAGCTGTGACTACTGTGGAGGAGCTGCTGTGCAGGGGAAACCCTGTGGAGCAGGACGTGCTTCAGTGGGCTATGGTCCTCTCTGAGTCTGCTCCTTGAGTGTGTCACTCAGGGAGGTGGTACAGTTGTAATTTGGTGTAGTCTGAAACTGTCCACCTGGTGCCCTGGCTCTGGGGTCTCCCAATAGGTGCAAGGTCAGCCACCACCTGTTGCCAGCCTGAAGCCTTCTGACATGAGCTACAGAGTGACCTGTAGATGGCTGCTGCTTATGCTGGGCTTGGAAGTGGCCAGGAGAAGCCAAGCTGCAAACTAAGGTTGACTGCCATTAATTGTGGGCCTGGAGCCACTTAGCAAGAAGTATGGAGTATGAGAGGCCAGATGTTTCTTCTTTGATAGATTTTAGAAAAGTCTGAAGCATGAGGTAAGAGAAGCCATTCATATAGAAAAGCCACTGGAAACAGCTTGGGTGGATCTGCAAGTTGAGTGGTATGGGTTTCAGGGAAACACTAGGGTGGGGTAAACAGTGATAGCCAGGTTAATGGAGACTCAGATATGGCTACCACCCATTGGTTTTGGGTTTTTTTGTTTGTTTGTTTGTTTTTTAGAGGAAGGGTTCTCAGGAAAGTAACAATGGCCTCTGCCATTATTTTTGTGGGGAAGTGCATGTTAAGAATATTTTAGCTGTTGTCAGGCACTTCCTCTGCTTTATACCTGCATAGCTGCCCCACCCCCACCCCAACTACTCAAGAGTGGAATAAGGGCAGTTGCCCTTATTCTTCATGTAAGCTAAAATTAGCTCATTTGTGTTGCTGGTATATTCTTTTACCCTTTATCTTAGAGGTGTGTGAGCCATGTCAGTGGTTCTCTTCAAATCAGCCCTCTGCTGTCTAACTTATTGAGCATTTTCTGAAGCTATTTCTGAGCTCTGTGTTCCAGGTAGCCCTGAAAAGTTTTCATATACATTATAACACAGGCTCTTTTGTGTGCAGGCAGAAAAGGACAGAGAATACATGGATGTCCTGCCATTAAGAGAACCCATTGCTCCTTTGAAGTATTTGACAGGTTGTATATAAAGACCAATAGCTGTCAAAGTGGAAGCAGCTGGGGGGCTGGGTGAAAAATGGTGAATGGATTAAGCAATATATGTATCATATCAATATACGTATCAATATATATATATATCTCACATAGATACAGACAACAGTATGGTAATAGCCAGAGGGAAAGGGAGGTTGGGAGAGGTGAAAGCAGACAAAGGAGGGATAAATGGAGATGCAAAGACACTTTGCTTTGACTGATAGACATAGGATGCAGTGTGCAGATGATGTTTTGTTCAGTTGTACATTTGAAATCTGTATGGTTTTGTGAACCCATGTCACCCCAATAAACTCAATGAAAAAGAATTAAGAGATTCCTTGTTCTACCTTATCATTTCTTATGACAGTGTCTCCTACCCCTCACCCCAGTTAAAATACTAGCCCTTGTATTTGTATGGCATTTTATACTTTTCTAACACTTTCCTATACATTATTTGATCTTTAGAATATTTTTTGTTCAGGTTCCAAAGCCAAGTTCAAATTTTCTACAAAGGGTAATTTAATTTTAACTTCCTCTGACTGCTTGAGAAACTTTCTGTGATTATCTCTTGCTATTTAACCACTTTTCCTATTTTTATTCTAATTATTAATATGCATATCTTATTTATGAAACTATAAATTTTTCAATGGAAAATCTAGATAGACTTCATCAACAACTACCATATAGCAGACAAGTAGTGAATAATGGAGCTGAAATAAAGTAGGAAACAAATGCTTGAAGTTTAGGTAATTTTACCAAACTTAGTTACTTTAATTACTGTCAGACCTGGAACTTCAATTCAAATTTTCTCCTAATCCTTTGCTACTATTTTAAATTTTCTACCACCCTGTTTCCCTTGTCCTGGCTTCTTATTGCAGATGACATTTACCCTTCAGCAGGAGGGAGGTAAGCAAAGTCTCTAAAAGTAAGGAAAGGCTTTAAGAAGCTGGGTGGACTTTGACATATGGGTCTAATTTCAGTGAACAAGATACAGAGGAAAGGTGTTTGAGACAGAGCTGGCTGTAAAAGCACATAGGAAGATAGGAGTAAGAGCATGATATGTGGAGTGATGAGACCAAGCCTGATAACCAGGCAGCAAGAATTGTTTGAGGCAGATCCAAAAGCGATGCAGAAATTTTGGGATGTGATGTGGTAGGATGTGAAGGCCCATGCAGGTGGCTTCATATGGGGGAATTGTCTGTTGTAGGAAGACTCAGAGTTTTTTGGTTTGCCATCCTTTTGGAACTTACAACTGATGGCAGTGATCTAAGTCCCTAAACCTCCTGCCTCCTGGCTTGGTCAACTTTTAATATGAAGTACATTTTATTAAATATTCTAACTCACTTGTTAGAATGAGTTAGATTGAGTTGAGATATAAAATGTTAGTTGCCAAATTTCCAAACCTAAGGCCAGAAGGAGCCCTCTTTCAATTTTGAAAGTTTCTGAACTCTTTGTCATGATAATGAGGATTTTGCCTTGCTTAGCAGATGCTGCCAGCCCTTGAGGCCTCTCTCTGGCACCCTGAATTAGGGGAGTTTAAAGTAAATGGAGCTCCTGAAGGAGAGAATGTGTCCTTAAATCACCCTCCCCTCAACCTTTTTCATCTCTGGATTTAACCTCTGTCATTCATCACCATTTGGTTCAGAGAACTCAAATTCTTACCTACTGTCCAGGTTTTCAAGTGTTCATATTCCTGCCCTGTCCTAAAGAATAGCAAATGTTGAAAAACCATTAGTCTTCAATAACAGAGCTACACCAAACCCTGTAAGAGGGAACATCTTAGTGTAAATTCCATATATGCCAAACCTGATGCTTCTCTCTTGTTCTGTGTCCCTGCTCTCCTCCCCCACCTCTCTCTTCATCTACTCTCCCTCTGACTCCCTCTCTCTAAACATAATTCTTATGGTTTTTTGTTCAATACCATATTTGAACAAAATATAGCATATTGTGTATTTGGAAGTAAACAAAAATATAAAACTCCTGCTCTCATCTGTTCACACCACCTAATTCAGTTGTCCCTGCAGGAGATCCTAGCAACCTCTCCCAATGTTCTTTTCCAACCAATACTGTATGCTCTTATTCTTTTTTTTCTGGAGAGAGGTGGAAGTTCACCAAAATCTGCTTTGTAACTGTTCCAAATGGAAGCCTCTGAAAGCTAAAGGGAGAAAAAACAGAAGGTGGTAAGTGTAATCTGTGCCTTTATAACAGAATTGTGGGAGCCATTGTGGAATAATAGAAGGAGCACAGGTCTGAAGACTAAATTTTGGACTTAGTTTTCTTTTAACTAACAGGTGTCCGGCATTTACATATATTTCTCACACATTTATGTGCCTTAAAGCTAAGGATCACAGTTCATGTTTGTGTCATCTGACAGTATTTAACACACAGTTGATGTTCAGTTGTGTCACCAGGGCACCCACTGTGCTGTAAGCCCCCTTCTCTGCCCAACTTCTCTATGCTCTTGGTTCAGGTGTTAATTCTACCACTTTGTAGCTCTGAGGCCTTGAGTAGGTTTTGTAACTTCTGTGATTCTGAATTTGTTTCACCTTACATAAAAAAGAAATAATACCTGCATTATAGTATTGCACAGGTCTGATAAAATTACATATATGAAATGCTTTATAACCTATAAAGTGATAACAAAAATATAAGGAGATTTTAGTCAAGAAATGTCAAAAAGCACCAAATTTTATCACAAACATGAACATTATTCCAAATAGATTATGTTGTATAGTTTCAGGCCTACTTACAGACCCAGGTTTGCTTACATTTTAGCTCATCTGGATAGTTTGATTAAAGTTGACATTAGGGAAGAAAAAAATCTAACTTTTATCTATGTTTGATACAAAAGCCAATAACAATTACATCACTTGAATGTAGTTAGATTTCACTTTTCTTTGGTATCTTGGTGAAATTCCCTAAAGAATATCCGTGAGTAATTAAAACAGAATAGCTCTGGTGGAAGAAGTACTTTAAAAGCAATTAGTAAAATGTAACAAACTTAGATGCAAACTATATCTATATCCCCTCAGCCATTTCAAATATAAACTATATAAAATCTGTGTTCTAAATTCCCCAAAGGAAATAGCAGCAAGGGTTTACTGATCTTTTGTTGCATACCTAGGTCTGTGGTAGAGGCATGATATGCTGGTAGGTATAAAATCCTGAAAGCCTGCTTTCCAGGAGCTCAGTTCTGGTTGCATCTATAACACATAGAATAAATAAGTTTTTTGTTAGTGAGCTAGACCTTGAAAGGTAGAGTTTAGAGAGGCAGAGAGGAAGAAGCAAGGGACACCTTGCCTATGTTGGGATAGTAAGTATGTCAAATGCTGTGCATGGTACTATACAAGGCTGAGGTATGGTGGAGCCAGATTATGGAAGTCCCTGAAAGCCTAGTATAAAAGACTGGATTTGATGCAATGAGAAATGATGACTCATGAGTTCTTGAGCCAGGAGACTGATAAGAAAATAATGTGTTAGGAAGTAATGTGCAGGGTGAATTAGAGTAGAAGCAGGTACCTACTACCAAAAATCCATTTGATAGCTCCCCTTGTAGGATATAGTAGGCATGGAGAAAGACTTTTGAAAACAAGATATAGCTAAAGAAAAGTAAACAAGTTGAACTGCAGTCACAAGGTCACATTATGTTTTATTTAATCAGTCAGAACTCTGGCATCATAAGTGATTTTAGTGACAAATGCATCTCACTTACAAACAAAATTTTAACATTAAGTGATTAGTTTATAGGTTTAAAATGTAGTGAGTTCTCAGAGTTGAATCAGTGAATGGCTTCTGCACCTGGCCTGTTTCCACCAGCAAACATGCATAAGAATATGTCTTCTCTGGGCTTTCTCACCAACTTACACTATACACAAAAATAAATTCAAGATGGAGAAAAGATTTAAATATAAGTCACAACACCATAAAAGTCCTACAGGAGAACATTGGCAGGAATATCTCAGATACTCCATGCAACAATATTTTCACCAATATGTCCCCTAGAGCAAAGGACATAAAGGAAAGAATAAACAAATGGAATTTCATCAAAATCAAAAGCTTCTGCATGGCTAAAGAAAACATCAGCGAAATGAGAAGGGAACCAACTTTATGGGAAATGAGTACAACAGGCAATAAAATCCAACTGAGTGGAGTGTCATGTCATCTGGCTTTCAAACTCTGGGCAGAGTCCTGGAGAAATATGGCAGAGCCTTCCTGAAGAAAACCTATTTTGTTTTTGATGTTGTTGTTATTGTTGTTGTATAAGTTAGGAGAAGTACTGCCAAGGTTCTAAAAGCAAGATCACTCATTTACTTAGGCTAATGTACATGTATCTTGATTGCTTTGGAAAAGTGTCATGACTTTAGCTGAGAAAAAAAAAACTATAGATAGGTTCTTAAGATTTTTTTTTAACTACAGCATATCTCCAGTGCCCAAAGCCTTTTGTTCTTGAGAGAATCTGTCTGTCCTTTATTAAAAGGTGCCTCAACATGGCTTGAGTCCATGGGCAGACCATGCTCCTTGTTGCTATGGATCCATATCTAAAGTGGTACTTGGTGTCAGAGTATGGGAATGTTTTCGATTATTGTATACCTCACACACATGGCTAGGTTGCTTGAGTAAAATCAAATTTTATTAGCTTTGCTGTATTTACTTTTATGCCTTGTTATTTTTTATTTTTATATATATTCGATATTGTTTTATATGACTTTCAGGTGTACGGCATAGTGGTTAGACAATCATATACTTTACAAAGTGTCCCCCACCCCCAGATATTTCCAGGACCCACCTGACACCATACACAGTTATTATCATATTATTGACTATTTTCCCTGTGCTCTACTTTACATCCCTGTGACTACTCTGTAACTATCAATCCGTACTTCTTAATCCCTTTTTCATTCAGCTCCCCAACCCCCTTCCCTCTGACAACTCTCAGTCTGTTCTCTGTATCCATGAGTCTGTTTCTGTTTTGTTTGTTTATATTGTTCTTTAGATCCATGTATATGTGAAATCACATGGTATTTGTCTTTCTATGGCTGATTTATTTCACTTAGCATAATACCTTCTATGTCCATACATGCTGTCATACATGATAATATTTCATTCTTTTTTATGACCAAATAATTTTCCATTACATACAGGGGTGGGCAAATTAGGTTTACAGTTGTAATACAAATAAATAATACAGAATTTAACAATTAACAATAATTAATCATTATTCTTTATTAATAATAATAATCAATAATTTAATAATTAATTATTGTATAATTAATAATAATTAATAAATAATGATACAAGAGTAATGAGGCCTGTCCAGAAAAAATCCAACCATTGTTAATATAATGAGAACAGTTTGTGCAACATCGATGTAACCTGGCAGCCAAGGAGAGTGGACTGGAGTGTGCCTGTATGAACAATGATGACTTCACTGTACTAGTCAGTGGGGGTGGTAGGTGGCTGTGTACTGTGTGGCCACTGCATTGAAAATGACTGAGTGAATAGTGCAACAAATCTGCATCAAATCTTGCATGACTTGAACATTCCTCCACAGAAACCATTTGGATGATACAAAAGGACACAGCTATGGGCAACTGATGATTGACAGCTTCATCATGACAACACGCCTGCTCATGCATCATGTCTTGTGCAGAGTTTTTTGGTGAGACATCAAATTACCCAGGTGACTCAGCTTCCCCACAGCCCAGATTTGGCACCCTGTGACTTCCGGCTTTTCCCAAAACAAAAATTACCTTGCAAAGGGAAGAGACTTCAGACTGTTGATGAGATTCAGGAAAATACCATGGGGCAGCTGATGGCAATTGGGACAACTGTGTGAGGTCCCAAGGTGCCTACTTTGAAGGGGACTGAGGTGTCATTTTCCTACATACAATGTATCTTGTATCTTCTTCAATAAATGTCTCTATTTTTCATATTACATGGCTGGATACTTTCTAGACAGGTCTCATAAACCCTGTTTTGCATGCTCAGAACTGTAAACCTACTTTTACCCACCCTTGTGTGTGCCCCATCTTCTTTCACTCATCTATTGATGGCATTTAGACTGCCTCCATATCTTAGTTATTGTAAATATTGTTTCAATGAACATAGGATATATTTATCCTTTCACATTTGTATTTTGGGTTTCTTTAGATATATACTGAGAAGAGGAATGGCTAGGTCATAAGATCATTACATTTTTTTATTTTTTGAGGTAACTCCATACTGTTTTCCATACTGGCTGTACTAATTTGCATTCCCACCAGCAATGCACAGTTTCTCTTTTCTCCACATCCTCGCCAATGCTTGTTATTTGTTAATTTATTGATGATAACTACTTTGACAGGTGTGAAGTGATAGCACATGGTGATTTTAATTTGCATTTCTCTGATGATTAGTGACACTGAACACCTTTACATATATCTGTTGGTTGGTCTTCTATATGTCCTCTTTGGACAAGGGTCTATTCAGGTCCTCTGTTCATTTTTTAGTTGGATTGTTTGGGGGGGGGTTTGGTGATGAGTTGCATGAGTTCTTTATAATTTTGGTTATTAAATTTGTATCAGATGTATCATTGGCAAATGTCTGCTTCCATTTAGTAGGTTGTCTTTTTATTTTGTTGATGATTTCTTTTGCTGTGCAAAAACATTTTACTTTGATGTAATCATATATATTTATTTGTTCTTTTGTTTCCTTTACCTGTGGAGCTATATCAGAAAATATATTGCTAAGAGAAATGCCTAAGAGTTTACTGCCTATGTTTTTTTCTAGGAGCCTTTGGTTTTAAGATGTACATTTAAGTCTTTAATCCATTTTTAAGGTGGTCTAATTTCATTTTTTTGCATGTATCTGTCCAAATTTCCCAACACCATTTATTGAATAAACTGTTTTCCCCCATTGTATGTTCTTGCCTCTTTTGTCATATATGAATTATCCACATAGGTGTGGGTTTATCTCTAGGCTCTCTAGTCTGCTCCACTGATCTATATATTTATTTTGATGCCAGTACCATCCTGATTTGATCATTAGGGTCTTGTAATGTAGTTTGATATCAGGTAGCGTGATAATCCCAACTTTGTTCTTCTTTCTCAAGACTGCTGTAGCTGTTCAAGGTCTTTTTTGGTTCCATATAAATTTTTGGAATATTTCTTCTAGATCTGTGAAAAACACCATTGATATTTCAATAGGAATTGCATTGAACCTATAGATTGCTTTGTGTAGTGTAGACATTTTAATTATGTTCATTCTTTCTACACATGAGCATGGCAAATGCCTCCATTTATTTGCATTGTATTTAATTTCTTCAATATAATATAGTTTTCTGAGTACAATCTTTTACTTCTTTGGTTAAATTTATTCCTTGGTATTGTATTTTATTGATGTAATAGTAAATGGGATTGTTTTTCCTACTTTCTTTTTCTGATAGTTCATTATTGGTGTATAAAAATGCAACCAATTTCTGAATATTTATTTTGTTTCTTGCTACTTGAATGAATTCGCTTATCAGTTCTAGTAGTTTTTTGGTGGAATCTTTAGGGTCCATGTCATCTGCAAATAATGACAGTTTTACTTCTTTCTTTACAAATTGGATGCCTTTCATTCCTTCTTCTTGTCTGATCACTGTGGCTAGGACTTCCAGTACTATGTGGAATATGAGTGGTGAAAGTGGACATCCCTGCTTGTACATGCTCTTAAGAGAAACACTTTTAGCTGTCTCTGTTTAGTGTGATATTAGCTATGCTTTTTCATAAATGGCCTTAATTCTGTTGAGGCATGTTTCCTCTATTCTCACTTTGCTGAGAGTTTTTATTATAATTAGATGCTGAATTTTTGTCAAATGCTTTTCTGCCTCTATTGATATGATCATATGATTTTTATTATTCATTTTGTTTATGTGGTACATCATGTTAATTGATCTGAAGTTAGTGAAACAACCTTGTTTTCCAGGAATAAATTTCAATTGATCATGGTATATAATCTTTTCAATGTATTGCTGAATTTGGTGTGCTAATATTTCTTGAGGATTTTGTATTTATGTTCATCAAGGACATTGTCCTGTAACTTTCTCTTTTTGTAATGTCTTTGGCAGGTTTTTGGTTCAGGATAATGCTGGTCTTCTAAAATAAGTTGGGATCCTTCCCTACTCTTAAATTGTTTGTAATAGTTTGATAAGAAGATGTGTTATTTCTTCTTTGAATGTTTGGTAAAATTTACCTGTGAAGCCATCAGGTTCAGTACTTTTGTTTGCTGGGAGTTTTTTTTATTACTGCTTCTATTTTTTTATGATAGTCGGTCTGTTCAGATTTTCTGTTTCCTCTTGATTCTGTCTTGGAAGATTTATGTTTCTAGGAATTTAATAATTTCTTCCAGATTGATCAATTTGTTGGCATATAATTGTTCGTAGTATTTTCTTGTAATCCATTGTACTTCTTTGATGTCAACTGTGACTTCTTTTTTTCATTTCTGATTTTATTTATTTGGGTTTTCTTTTTTCTCTTGATAGGCTGGTTAAAGGTTTGTCAATCTTATTGTATTTACAAAGAACCAGCTCTTGATTTCATTAATATTTTCTTTTTTATACATTGTTTCATTTATTTCTCCTCTGATTTTTATTATTTCCTTCCTTTTACTCATGTTAAGCTTTGCTTGTTTTTCTTCTGGTTCCTTTAGATGTATGGTTAGATTGTTTATTTGAGATTTTTCTTGTTTCTTGAGGTTGCCTGTATTGCAACAAATTTACCCCTTAAAACTTCTCACTGAGTTCCATAAATTTTAGGTCATTATGTTTTCATTTTTATTCATCTCAAGGTACCTCGAGATTTATTCCTTGATCTTAGTGTTAACCCATTTATTGTTTAATTAGCATGTTATTTAGACTCCATGTATTTGGGGGTTTTTTTTTAGTTTTTCCCCTCATAATTTCTAGTTTCATGCCATTGTGGTTGATAGAAGATGCTTGATATGATTTCAGGCTTCTTAAACTTATTGAGACTTCTTTTGTAGCCTGAAATGTAGTCTATATTGGAAAATGTTTCCTGTGCACTTAAAAACAACATATATTCTGTTGCTTTAGGGTGAAATGCTGTAAAAATATCAATTAAATTAATCTGGTCTAGCACACCCAGCCACTTACAATCAGTATTTCCTTGTTGATTGTCTAAAAGATCTACCCATTGATATCAACGGGGTGTTTATGTCCCCAAGTATAACTATATTACAGTCTCTCTCTTTCTCTCTCTGAAGTATTATTTATTTTTTATTAAATTTATTGTGATGACATTGATTAATAAAATAATATAGGTTTCAGGTGTACAATTTGTAGGACATAATCTATACATTGTATTGTGTGTTCACCATCCTATGCCAAATCTATCACCATTTATCTTCCCTATACCCTCTTCTACCACCCCCACTATCTCTCACTTTATGTCCATTAATATTTGCTGTATCCATTAGGTAATCCTATGTTGAGTATGTAAAAGTTTGTAGGGGTTGTATCATCTTGTGAGAATAATCCCTTTATCATTGTGGAATGTCCTTCTTTGTCTCTTATTATAACCTTTCTTATAAAGTCCATTTTGTCTGATATAAGTATTTTTACCCCAGCTTTTTATTTTTAATTCCATTTGCATGGAATATTTTTCTAGCCCTTTATGTGTCTTTCATTCTGAGGTGGGTCTCTTTTGCTTATTTTGTTCAAGTACAGTTGTCTCCTCTTTCCACCACCACTCCACCCTGCCCCATCCATCTCCACCTCCCACCCTTGATCCTATCCCCCTTTGGCTTTGTCCATGTGTCCTTTATACATGTTCCTTGACGACCCTTCCCATTTTCCCCCACTATACCCTTCCCCCAACACCTCTGATTACTGTCAGTTTGTTCTTTATTTCCATGTCTCTGGTTGTTTTGCTTGCTTGTTTGCTTTGTTGATTAGGCTCCACTTATGGGTGAGATCATATGGTATTTGTCTTCTACCACCTGGCTTATTTCACTTAGCATAATGCTCTCCAGATCCATCCATGCTGTTGGGAAGGGTAGGAGCTCCTTTCTGCTGCATAGTATTCCATCATGTAAATGTACCACAGTTCTTTGATCTACTCATTTACTGATGGGCACTTAGACTCTTTCCCTCTCTTGGCTATTGTAAATAGCACTGCTATGAACTTTGGGATGCACTTTATGAGTCACACTTAGGAAAGGGTAGACCACATGTTAGAATGCAAAACAAGTCTCAATAAATTTAAGAAGACTGAAATCATATTAAGCATCTTCTCTGACCACAAAGGTATGAAGCTACAAATTAGTTAAAAGAAAAAAAAACTAAATAAACCCACAAACACATACTAAATAACTTGTTACTAAGCAGTAAATGAGTTAACAATACGATCAAGGCAAAAATCAAAAAGTACCTTGAGACACATAAAAATGAAAACAAAATTACCCAGAATCTATGCAACACAGTGTAAGTAGTACTAACAGATGAATCCATAGCAATACAGGTCTACCTCAAGAAACAAAAAAAATCTCAAATAAAAAATTTAACTTTACACCTAAAGGAACTAGAGAAAGAACAACAAACAAAGCCCAAATTGAGTAGGAAGGAAATAACAAAGATCAGAGTGGAAATAAACAAAACAGTGTATAAAATAGAATTTAAAAGATCAATGAAACCCAAGAGGTGATTCTTTGAAAAGATAAATGAGACTGATAAATTTTGAGTCAGACTCATCAAAAAAAAAAAAGAAAGAGGATCCAATTAAATAAAATAAGAAATAAAAAGGCAGTGACAACTAGTGCTCAGAAATACAAAAGATCATAAGAAAATACAATGAACAATTATATACCAACAAACTTCACAATCTGGAAGAAATGGGTAAAATTCTAGAAAAATACAATCTTCCGAGACTGAATCAAGAAGAAACACAAAATATGAATAGGTTGATTATTACTAATAAAATTGAATCAATAATCAAAACACTTCTAACAAACAAAAGACCTAGACTGGATGGCTACACAGGTGAATTTTACCAAACACTACAAAAGAAGAATGATCACCTATCCTCAAACTGTTCCAAAAATTTCAAGAGTAAGGGAGGCTCCCACACTCATTTTTTGGTGCCAGCATTACCATGATTCCAAAACCTTACAAAGATATTACAATAAATGGAAATTATATGCTAATAGATACCTATAATGAACTTCACTATACATCTATCATGAACTTAGAAGCAAAAATTCTCAACAAAATATTAGCAAACCTAATTAAGTAATACATTAAAATATCATTACATCATGATCAAGTGGGATTTATTACTGGGATGCAAGGTTGGTTCAACATCTGCAAATTGATTAAGGTGATACACCACACAAATAAAATGAAGAATAAATTATCACATAAATAGATGCAGAAAAAAGCATTTGACAAAGTCCAGCATCTATTATGATAAAAATTCTCAGCAAAGGGGAATGTAGTGACATACCTGACAATATCAAAAGCCATATATGACAACACAGTTAACATTATACCCAAAGGGAAAAAACCAAAAAAAATTTTTAAGATCAGGAAAATACAAGATTTCATTTTCACCACTTTTATTCAATATAGTACTGGAAGTCCTAGCCACAGAAATCAGACAAGAAGAAGAAATAAAAGGCATCCCAATTGGAAAAGAAGTATTTGCAGATGACACAATACTATATAGAAAGAACCTTATAAATTCCACAAAAACTATTAGAGCTGATAAATGATTTCAGTAAAGTAGCGGGATACAAAATAAATATTCAGTAATTGGTTACATTTTTATACACCAATGATGAACTACCAGAAAGAGAAATTAAGAAAATAATTCTATTCACAATTGCATAAAAAACTAAAATACCTAGGAATAAATCTAGCCAAAGAGATAAAAGACCTGTACTGAGAAAATTATAACACACTGAAGAAAGAAATTGAAGAAGATACAAATCATGGAAACACATACTCTGTTCATGCATAGAAAGAATTCACATCATTAAAATGTCCATACTACAACAAAGCAATCTATAGGTTTATAGCAATTCCTATCAAATACCAATGGCATTTTTCAAAGAACTAGAAAAATAATCCAACTTACGGCCAAGATGGAGGCATAGGTGGATGCACCATACCCCCACGCACAACCATGATCGGAAGAACAACAATTTAGAGGCAGAATAACACCCAGAACTGATAGAAAATTTATCTGAATGGAAGTCAGACAGACAAGAAGTTGAAATAGACCCATTCATCCAGACCAGTAGGAGGAGAGGAGACAAGCAGCCAGGCGCAAGTTGTGGCATGGAGAGCAGAGAGAGTTGGGTGCATAGGGCATCCGGGGGCACGTGAGGCATCTGGGGAGCACAGGATTGCAGTGGGTGGATCCTGAGTATGCAAGCGGCAGCTGGCAGACCCAGTGAGGCAGCAATTGTGGAGCAGGGCAGAGCGCTCAACCCAGGATCCCAGAGAAGGGACTGAGGTACCACAGAGAATGGAGCTACCGCCATTGTTCCCTCTCGACCCTGCCCCCACATACAACGTCACAATCTAGCGACTGGGGTGCCCAGCCCTGGTGAACACCTAAGGCTCCGCCCCTCACCATAACAGGAGCGACCAGACCAAAAGAAAAAAGAGAGATGGCTAAAACAGAAGAACAAATCAATGCCCCAGAACTCATCCTTCTGAGCGACCAAGAGATAGCTAACCTATCAGATGCACAGTTCAAAACACTGGTGATCAGGAAGCTCACAGAATTGGTTGATTTTGGTCGCAAATTAGATAAAAAAATGCAGGTTACCATAAAAGAAATGAAGGAAAATGCACAGGGAACCAATAGTGATTGGAAGGAAACTGGGACTCAAAACAATAGAGTGGACCAGAAGGAAGAAAGAAACAACCAAACAGGAAAGAATACAGAAATAAGAATTCAAAAAAACGAGGAGAAGCTTAGGAACCTCCAGGACATCTTTAAACGTTCCAACATATGAATTATAGGGATCCCAGAAGGGGAAGAGTAAGAGCAACAGATTGAAAACATGTTTGAACAAATAATAAAGGAGAACTTCCCCATTCTGGCCAAGGAAATAGACTTCCAGGAAGTCCAGGAAGCTCAGAGAGTCCCAAAGAAGTTGGACCCAAGAAGGAACACACCAAGGCACATCATCATTACATTAGCCAAGGTAAAAATGAAGGAGAGAATCCTAGAAGCAGCAAGAGATAAGGGGACAACAGTAACCTACAAAGGAGTTCCCATCAGACTGTCAGCTGATTTCTCAAAAGAGATCTTACAGGCAAGGAGGGGCTGGAAAGAAATATTCCAAGTCATGAAAGACAAGGACCTATATCCCAGATTACTCTATCCAGCAAAGCTCTCATTTAGAAGGGAAGGGCAGATCAAGTGCTTCTCAGATAAGGTCAAGTTAAAGGGGTTCATCATCACCAAGCCCTTATTTTATGAAATGTTAAAGGGCCTTATCTAAGAAAAGAAGATTAAAAAAAAAACATGTATAGTAAAAGGACAGCAAACTCACAATTATTAACAACCATACCTAAAGCAAAACGAAAACAAATTAAGGAAACAACTAGAACAGGAACAGGACCACAGAAATGGAGATCACATGGAGGGTTAGCAACAGGGGAGTGGGAGGAGGAGAGAGGGGGAAAAGGTACAGAGAATAAGTAGCATAGATGATAGGTTGAAAATAGATAGGGGGAGGGTAAGAATAGTATGAGAAATGTAGACGCTAAAGAACTTATAAGTATGACACATGGACATGAACTAAAAAGGAGGGATGTGGGTGCGAGAGGGTGTACAGTGTGGAGGGGAGTGAAGGAGGAAAATGGGACAACTGTAATAGCATAATCAATAAAATATATTTTTAAAAGGGAAAATAATCCTAAAATTTACATAGGACAACAAAAGACCCAGAATAGCCACAACAATCTTGAGAAAGAAGAACAAAGTTGGAGTTACTATGCTACCTAAAATCAAACTGTGCTACAAGGCTATAGTAATCAAAATGTCATGGCATTCACAAAAAAAAATAGGCACATAGATCAATGGAACAGAATCAGAAATAAATGCACATTTATATGTTCAATTAATCTATATCAAAGGAGGAAAGAATATACAATAAGATAAATGTAGTATCTTCAATAAGTGATTTTGGGAAAATTAGACATATGTGCAAAAACATGAAGGTAAATTACCTTCTTATACTATATACAAGAATAAACTCAAAATGGATTACAGACCTAAATATAAGACTCAAAACCATAAAAGTCCTAGAAGAAAACATAGGCAAACTTTCTGACATTTCTCTTAGCAGTATTTTTTTCTGATATGTCTCCTTAGGCAAGGGAACTAAAAGAAAAAATAAACAAATGGGACTACATCAAACTAAATCGTTATTGCACAGCAAAGGAAACCATCAACAAAGTGAAAGCACAACCTACTGAATGAGAGAAGACATTTGCCAATGATATATCCAATAAGGAGTTAATAGCCAAAATTTATAAAGAATTCATACAACTTAACACTAAAAAAACAAACAATCCAATCAAACATGGGCTGGAGACCTAGAATAGACACATCTCCAATGAAAATATACAGATGGCCAATAGACATACAACAAGATACTCAGCATCAGTAATTATCAGAGAAAAGCACATTAAAACCACAATGAGATATAACCTCACACTTGTCAGAATGTCTACTATCAATAAGTCAGCAAACAAGTGTTGGCAAGGATGTAGAAAAAAGGGAACCCTTGTGCACCATTGGTGGGACCTCAAATTGGTGCAGCCACTAGGAAAAACTGTATGGAGTTTCCCCCAAAATTAAAAATAGAACTATTTTATCACCCAGCAGTTTTCTTTATCCAAAGACATATGCACCCCTGTGTTCATTGCAGTGCTATTTACAATATCGAAAATATGGAAATAACCAAGTACCCATCATTAGAAAATTGGGTATAGAAGAATATGAAACATATATAGAGGGAAATATTATTCAGCCATAAAAAAAGAATGAAATCTTACCATTTGTGACAACATGGGTGGATGTAGAGGGTACTATGTTAAGTGAAGTAAGTAAGACAAAGACAAATACCACATAATTTCATTTATATGTGGAATCTAATGAACAATATCAATGAACAAACAAAGCAGAAACACATAGATTCAGAGAACATATTGTTGCCATATGAAAGAAAGGATGGGGACGGGGTACAAAAGAGATGAAGGGATTAAGAAGTACAAATGCATAGTTACAGAATAGTCATGGGATGTAAAGTACAGCATAGGAAATATAGTCAATAGTATTGTGATAACTAAGTGTGCTTCCAGGTGAGTACTAGAAATATCAGGGGGGTCACTTTGTAAAGTATATGATTGTCTAACCACTGTGCTATACACCTGAAACTAATATAAAAATATTGAATGCCTACTGTAATTGAACAATATAAATAAAAAATGAATAATGGCAAGAAAGACATTTACTTGGATTACTGATGAATTAAGGAATATGGTGACTTGAACCCACTGTGACTGAAAGCAAAATGGTAAATAAAATGCTAGGCCAGCCTGTATGAATAGAAAAAGTAACTACATGATTAGGGCATAAGAAAATGGTCTATATGAACCAGAAGAATTAACATCATCAAAATGTACATACTACCCAAAGCAATTTACAGATTCAATGCAATACCTATTAAAGTACCAATGGCATATATCACAGATATAGAACAAACACTTCAAAAATTTATATGGAACCATAAATGACCCCAAACAGCTGCTGCAATTTTGAGAAAGAAGAGCAAAGCAGGAGGGATCACAACACCTGATACCAAACTCTATTACAATGCCACTGTAATCAAAACAGCCTGGTACTGGCATAAAAACAAGCACATAGATCAATGGAACAGAACAGAGAGCCCAGAAATAAACCCAAGTCTCTATGGTTAATTACTATTCAATAAAGCAGGCAGCAACATAAAATGGAGTAAAAATAGCCTCTTCAACAAATGGTGTTGGGAGAACTGGACAGCTACATGCAAAAAAAAAAAAAAGAAAGAAAGAAAAAGAAACTCGAGCACCAACTTACACAAAAATCAATTCAAGGTGGATAAAAGATTTAAATATAAACCGTGACCCCACTGAAGTCCTAGAAGAGAACATAGGCAGGAAAATCTCAGATATTTCATACAGCAACATTTTTACTGTTGTGTCCCCTAGAGCAAGGGACATAAAGGAAAGAATAAACAAATGGGATCTCATCAAAATAAAAAGCTTCTGCACAGCTAAAGAAAATGGTATTAAAATGAAAAGAGAGCCAACCATATGGGAAAACATATTTGCCAATGATACCTAAGTCAAGAGTTTAATCTTCAAAATGTATAAACAACTTACATGACTCCACTCTAAGACAAGCAACCCAATTAAAAAATGGGCAAAAGACTTGAACAGACACTTCTGCAAGGAGGACATACAGAGTATCCAGAGACACATGAAAACATGCTCAGTATCGCTAGCTATCAGAGAGATGCAAATTAAAACCACAATGAGATACCACTTTACACCAGTCAGAATGGCCATCATAAACAAAGCAACAAACAACAAGTGTTGGAGAGGTTGTGGAGAAAAGGAGACCCTAGTGCACTGTTGGTGGGACTGCAGACTGGTACAGCCACTATGGAAAACAGTATGGAACTTCCTCAGAAAATTAAAAATGGATCTGCCTTTTGACCCAGCAATTCCACTGCTGGGATTATATCCTAAGAGCCCTGAAACACCAATCCAAAACAACCTATGCACCCCAATGTTCATAGCAGCACAATTTACAATAGCCAAATGCTGGAAGCAACCTAGGTGCCCATCGGTAAATGAATGGATCAAAAAACTATGGTCCATTTACACAATGGAATTCTATGCAGCAGAAAGAAAGAACTCCTATCCTTTGCAACAGCATGGATGGAGATGGAAAGCCTTATGCTAAGCGAAATAAGCCAGGCAGTGAAAGACAAATACCATATGATCTCACCTTTAACAGGAACCTAAAGAACAAAACAAACAAGCAAGCAAAATATAACCAAAGACACTGAAATAGAGAACAGGCTGACAGTGACCAGAGGGGAGAGGGGAGGGAATTTCAGGGGAAAAGGGGAAGGGTTTACAGGAACAAGTATAAAAGACACATGGACAAAAACTAGGGGCGGTGGAAATGGGAGGGAGGTGGGGAGGACTGGGATGGAAGTAAAAGAAAACTGTACTTAAACGACAATTAAAATAAATAAAATTAAAAATAATAAAGAGAAAAAGAAAATGGTCTATATCTGTGCTGCCCAATATAGTAACCACTGGCCACATGTGATCACTTAACTTGAAATATGACTAGTGTAACTGAGGAACTGAAATTTTACTTAATTTTAATTAATTTATATTTAAATTTAAATAGCTATGTGACATGTCTACTGTACTAGATAGTGCAGATTAGAAGTTGCAGGTGAGCCCAAATATTGGCATTGAAAAGGTAAATAGAAGCTATAGTTGCTAATAACACTCCTTCTAAGAAATACTTGGACCTTCCAGTAGATAAGGTAGAAGGGAACCTAAGAAAACCAGCATCACTAGGGAAGCACACCATTCATCTTTGCCTTCTCCAGGACTTGTTTTGCCCATCACTGGCTGAACCTCTAGAAGCCTGGCCCCAAGAAGTCCCTGCCTCCTGTGGACTTGGCTGCTGGAATTGGGACGAGTTCTGCAGAACCAACTGCTGCTGTTCAGCAGATGTGAGCTTTGGAAGTGAACATGCAGTGGGTGTTTCCTATGTAAACTTTAATGAGCTCAGGGCTCCAGAATGCCATATGTATAGCTTTGGCCATCAACCAAAATTATCTTGAGCTGAATGCTACAGAAGATACTCCAGGGAGCTATTTCAGACACTCTGATGTTATAAGGGCTTTTTGCTGCTTTGGTTATGGGTAATGGTAATGAATCTCCACAGGTCAGATTAAAGAGATAATAGTAATAGATCACTGCTAGGCTATTTCAGAATTCTAACTAGAATGTCAACACACCTATTCTTGGGCCCAATCTCTTATTTTCTGGTGTCTCCCCACCTTGTACCCCTGTCCTTTCCCTCATTCCTGGGTAGTCATTTTTGTCCCATGTAGAAAATTAAAAGCATATGATAAAAATTATTCTGATGGGAGGAAGGGGTCCATGGCTAATATATGGCATTGGGTTCCTGGGTGCTTTTGAGGGATTATTGGAATTTCCTTTCCTTTGTTGAATAAAACTTCTATAGCAGTTATAACAATATTTTTGTAAATGGACAAACTCATTTTTAAGTATTTTTCTCTATATATAAGTAGCTACACGTAGAGATACTGTAGTGGAGTCTACTTACTGGTAGAGGATATCTGGGACCTCTGACCTTTGTCAGTGGCAGATGTACTGGTTGTGAAAAAGTGCAGACCTCTACCAGCCTATTAGTTTCAGAGTGGCTGCCAAGCTCTACTACAAGTATATCTTCCAAAACAGTATAAGGGTGAGATAGGGTCTAAAACAGTAGTCTCACCACTTGCTAGGAGTAGCCTAGCAGCTGTGTTTTTAATAAGAGCAAGTCCAGAGTCAAGTTTTAACTCGCACTTGTCTTTATGAGGTGATCAAAGATGAATTAATTTTCCTAAGACTTGGGCACATGAATTAGAGGGATTTTTTTTCCTTGATGAAAGAAATCCTAGTTGGTCCAATATTTTGAAGATCTTTCCTGGAGATTGACAAGGCTAGAATAATTTGAAAGCAAAATAAAAATATGAAAATAAATATCTGAACCTATTGAAGACTTATACTGAGAGAAACTGCTATACCAAGTATAGCCCTACTTCTAGACTGTAAGTGCCTTGGCAATAGAGCTTGTGTTTCCCACTTCTGTTTTCCTCATGGCATATAAAACATTGAATAATTGTGGACATAGTTAATGTACATCCACACTCATGTAACAGTACCAGCCTTCCAACCAGCTGGGTTCCACGTAGACAAGAGAGGTAAAAAAGTGGGATGCTCAACTAACCCTCAAATCCAAATATTTTCATCAGTGTTGAACAATGCCGTTATTCACTGCTTAGAACAGGATAAGTACCCATCTTACAAGGGAACCATCCCTGAAATTAGAAAGAAAGGCCAGAGGTTTTCCAAATAGTGGAACTTAGATCTCTGGTTAGCTGTAAGAGCTTGCTCCACATCTCACTGGAAGACTATATTAGGACCAAGATTGATTTCAAATTCCTGGGCCAACGTAATCATATTACTTTTGTTCATGGATGTTTTGTGTTTGGTTATGTGTTATCTTCAATTTACTTGGAACCATTTACAGATGACTCTTGTCTACTTACCAAAAAATAGCTGATCTATCATGAAATAAGTAGAGATGTCTGAAATTATTTATGGGTTCTAAATTAAAAATTTGATGTTTATCTCTGTATATTTGTTTCCTGCTTTGATGGCTAGGATAAAGTAAGAGATAAGTAAAAGACTATTTTTAAAAACTGCTATGATCACTTGGGACTTTTTCAAAAACCTTTTTATTTTCAGTATCCCTGGTTCTTCAATGCCCCATCCAAAATTTCAAGTGGTGTTTTAACTAGGCATTATTAAATAGTTGAATTCATTTTAGCACTTTCTGATCAAAAGAACTCCCAGCTCCATTTTTCTTCTAACTCTGGTGTAGTATGCATGTTCTTGCTTCTACAATGAGAGAAGAAAGACACCATAATATTTTGAGTGTACATGAACATAATGGGTGGAAGAGAGAAACATGGTGCTTAGACTGGTATGCCTCATGCTGACAAAAGAGCACTTTAAAATACAGAGGCTGGACGAACAGTGTCTGCTTCCCAGATGGATTCATGGTTTGGCTTTTTCCTCACTACATTCCACTCCCCCTCTTGGGATAAGCAAAGACATTTTTCTTATTTTTGATACCATTTACTCCAATAAAGACAAATAAAAAGTTAGAAGCCTTATGATTAGTAGTTATTTTTAATAGGTAATTTGGTGCCATGGGGCTATTTCCAAGGATGTGTGTATGTTATCAGTTCACTGTATGACACTGAGCAAGTAGTTTTCCCTTTCTTGGACTTTGTTACCAGTTGTAAAATAGGGAGTCTGGGAGTAGACTGTCTTTCAAGATCCTTCTAGTCCTATGGTTCAGTGATTATATTCCTGAAAAGAATTTAATAACATTTTTAAATGCAATTAACAACATAGATTAGAAAAAAGAAATTAGAAACCATATGGAGAAAGTCAAAAGATCATTCATCCTACAGTTGCCACACTCAACCATTAAATGTACTCAATGCTGCCTGGCAACAAATGCACTCTGTGATTAGGACACAGTCCTTGTATAAATTCATTTTTACAAGGTGCCATGCTACTATGACACAATCATTCCAAGGACTCCCTATGTTGTACACATCAGTGGGTGTTCCGGGTTTTTCTCTCTATGCTTAATGTGCCACTATACTGCCCATATGGTTCTGGTGACAAGAAGAAAGAAACTTTCTTTGGAAAAAATACCCCATTCTTTACCTGACAAACAGTGACTGGACTTCTCTACCACTTGTTCCTTGGACTTGAAAAAGAAACCAGGATGGAAAAGTCCTGAAAATAAATTTATTTTTGGAAAGGCAAAGGGATTCAGATGTGCCAGTGAAACAGAGCTATCTATGATTTAAAAGTTTAAAAATTAAGACAACAGGCTGACTATTGCTGACTTGTCCTGTGACAGCCTCTGCTTGTTTATTTCTATCCTTTATTCATAGTTGGTTTTCTGGCATTTGTATAGTGCTTTAACATAGACATTTTCACATACTTTCTCATTGGTTTATGGTTTTATGCACTTGGTCTTTTCAGAAATATCTTTAGGGTAGTGCCAGAAAGAGTGGCACAGTTAAGAACAGTGTGAGAAGGGAGGAAAGAAGAGGAAGATAGACCCAAATGTTAAGCCAATGTGCTCAACATGAGACAGAAACCCAGCTATTATAACTGCTTCCCAGGAACCTGGTAGAGTACGCACACACATTGCCTTAGACTGGTAGCTGCCAAAAATGAAGGCAGGTAGAACATAAAGAACCTGGATACCAGCAGAAGCACCCCGTTTGCTCTTGCTGTCAGGATTGGGGTAGGAATATACAATAATCAGAGAAATACGGGAAGTGACATGAGATGGAAGACAGTAAATGGCTCCCTTAAGTGTACATCTTAGGTTCATCTTGGTGTCACACAAAACTTAGACCAGAACTCTTCATATATGTGATTTTTTCCCTTGTATATATCATTTCAATTTGTAATTTAAAAATGGACTTCTGGTCAAGATGGAGGCATAGGTAGACACCTCCTCACACAACCATAGAAAAGAGTTACAACTAGATCTCAAAACAAAAAACACCCAGAACTATCAGAAAATCAAGCTGTATGGAAGTCCAGCAACCAAGGATCTAAAGAACCCACATTTGTCCAGACTGGTAGGAGCGATGGAGTCACAGAGACAAGTGGAGAGGCATGGAGACACAGTACAGTGCAGAGAGGGAGTGGGGGTGGAAGAATTGATGATCCCGAATTCACATATGGTGGATAAAAATTGGAAGGGATACATTGGGAGTGAGCCATCCCAGCCCCAGGCCAGAACACACAGTCCAGGATTCCAGTGCCAGGAAGATAAATACCCATAACTTCTGGCTGTAAAAATCAGTTGGGGTTGGGTCAGCAGGAGATACTATCTAATTTTCAGGAGACTCAACTGAAAGGGCCCACAGGACTTAGAACATACACAAACCCACACACTCTGGGATTCACCACCAGAGCAACATCTGGAAGGGTGCCAATTGCATATGGGAAGTGGATGAAGTGACTGGAAACAAGGCAAGTGCCCAGCAAACCTCCAGATGCCAGGCAGCTGCACTGTCCCTTCTCTGAGCACTCCCCCTGCCCACAAATCCACAAAGAGGTAAAGAGGATGCCCCACCCTGGCAATTACCCACACAATTTACAGGTGCCTTTTCTACAATAGGCCATTCTGCTAAGACAGGGAATCAAAACAGCTCTACCTAACACACAGAAACAAACACAAAGAGGCTGCCCAATTGAGGAGACAAAGAAACATGGCCCAGAAAAAAAATAAACAAAATGGAGATGACCAACATATCAAACGCAGAGTTCAAAACATTGGTGATCAGGATGCTCAAAGAACTCATTGAATACAGCAACAACATAAAAGAAGAAATGAAGTTTACACTAAGTGAAAGAAAGATAAATCTATAGGGAGCCATCAGTGGAGGGGAGGAAGCTGGGATTCAAATCAACAATTTGGAACACAAGGAAGAAATAAGCATTCAACCAGAACAACAAGAAGAAAAAATAATTTTAAAAAAGCAAGGCTAGAATAGGGCCCCTCTGGGACATCTCCAAATGTACTAACATCCAAATCATAGGGATGTCAGGAGGAGGAAGAGGAGGAGAAGGAGGAGGAGGAAGAGAAATTGAAAACTTGTTTGAAAAAATAATGAAAGGAAACTTCCTTAATTTGGCAAAGGAAATAGACATAAAAGTCCAGGAAGCACAGAGAGTCCCAAACAAGTTGAACCCAAAGAAGACCACACCAATACACATCATCATTAAAATGTCAAATGTTAAAGACAGAGAAAATCTTAAAAGCAGCAAGAGAAAAGCAGAGAGTTACCTCCAAAAGAGTACCCATAAGATTGTCAGCTGATTTCTCAAAAGAAACTTTGCAAACTAGACAGGATTGGCAAGAAGTATTCAAAATGATGAAAAGCAAGGACCTAAAAGCTAGATTGCTCTATCCAGTAAAGCTATCATTTAGAATGGAAGGACAGATAGTGTGCTTCCCAGACAAGGTAAAGCTAAAGGAGTTCATCATCACCTAGCCATTATTACATAACATGTTAAAGGGACTTGTTTAAGAAGAAGAAGATCAAACCAATGAAAATTGAAAAGGCAACAAATTCACAGCCATCAACAACTAAATCTAAAAAAAACTAAGCAAACAATGAGAACAGGAACAGAATCATAGGTATGGAGATCATTTGGAGGGTTATCTTATGGGAGAGGGAGGATGAGAGAAAAAGTGCAGGGATTAAGAAGTATAATTGGTAGTGCAAAATAGACAGGCAGATGTTAAGAATAATACAGGAAATGGAGAAGCCAAAGAACATATATGTATGCCCCATGGACATGACCTAAAGTGGAAGACTGATGGAGGAAAGGGGGGTACTTGGCAGAGGGCAAAGAGGGAAAATTGGGACAACTGTAATAGCATAATCAATAATATATATAAAAAGATCATATGGTTCAAAAATGAACTAAATGAATTATAGATTGCTCAAAGCTAGAAGAGTCCTCACATGTAATCCAGTTCAACTCTTTTATTGCATAGTGAATAAAAGTTAGGACCAGATAATGGAAGAAGCTTTTCTGAGGACACCTAGCTAGTTACTGGTTGTACTCTGTCCTTTACATGACATCACCTCTTCTGTATGAGCTTCTGCATATTTTGAGTTTTGGAATCTTGATCATGAGAGATGAAATAAATTCATAGTATACTTTTGAGATACACAGAATTCTTTCATTTAATAGTGATCATCTCTTTTTGATGTCTATCTTACCCATATTCTTTTAAAACTTTGCCCTGGCTGGTGTAGCTTAGTGAATTGAGCACAGGCTGGGAATCAAAGGGTCACCAGTTTGCTTCCCAGTCAGGACATATGCCTGGGCTGTGGCCAGGTCCCCAGTGGAGTCCAAGAGAGAGGCAACCACGCATTGATGTTTCTTTCCCTCTCTTTCTCTCCCTCCCCCTCTCTCTAAATAAATAAATAAAATCTTTTTTAAAAAAACTTATACTTCTGGCCAAGATGGAGGCATAGGTGGATGCACCGTACCTCCAGGCACAACTAAGATTGGAACAACAATTTAGAGGCAGAATAACATCCAGAACTGACAGAAACTTCATCTGAATGGAAGTCGGACAGACAAGAAGTTGAAATAGACCCATTCATCCAGATGGGTAGGAGGGGCGGAGACAAGCAGCCAGGCGCAGGTCGTGGTGTGGAGAGCAGAGAGAGTTGGGTGCATAGGGCATCTGGGGGCACGTAAGGCATCTGGGGGGCACAGGATTGCAGGTGGACCCAGGTGGACCCTGAGTATGCAAGCGGCAGCTGGCAGACCCAGTGAGGCAGCAATTGTGGAGCAGGGCAGAGCGCTCAACCCAGGATCCCAGAGAAGGGACTGAGGTACCACAGAGAATGGAGCTACCACCATTGTTCCCTCTCGACCCCACCCCCACATACAATGTCACAATCTAGCGACTGGGGTGCCCAGCCCTGGTGAACACCTAAGGCTCCGCCCCTCACTGTAACAGGAGCGACCAGACCAAAAGAAAAAAAAGAGAGAGAGAGAGATGGCTCAAACAGTGCCCCAGAACTCATCTTTTTGAGCAACCAAGAGATAGCTAACCTATCAGATGCACAGTTCAAAACACTGGTGATCAGGAAGCTCACAGAATTGGTTGATTTTGGTCACAAATGAGATGAAAAAATGCAGGTTACCATAAAAGAAATGAAGGAAAATGCACAGGGAACCAATAGTGATTGGAAGGAAACTGGGACTCAAAACAATAGAGTGGACCAGAAGGAAGAAAGAAACAACCAAACAGGGAAGAATACAGAAATAAGAATTCAAAAAAACGAGGAGAAGCTTAGGAACCTCCAGGACATCTTTAAACGTTCCAACATATGAATTATAGGGGTCCCAGAAGGGGAAGAGTAAGAGCAACAGATTGAAAACATATTTGAACAAATAATAAAGGAGAACTTCCCCATTCTGGCCAAGGAAATAGACTTCCAGGAAGTCCAGGAAGCTCAGAGAGTCCCAAAGAAGTTGGACCCAAGAAGAAACACACCAAGACACATCATCATTACACTAGCCAAGGTAAAAATGAAGGAGAGAATCCTAGAAGCAGCAAGAGATAAGGGGACAACAGTAACCTACAAAGGAGTTCCCATCAGACTGTCAGCTGATTTCTCAAAAGAGACCTTATAGGCAAGAAGGGGCTGGAAAGAAATATTCCAAGTCATGAAAGACAAGGACCTATATCCCAGATTACTCTATCCAGCAAAGCTTTCATTTAGAATGGAAGGGCAGGTAAAGTGCTTCTCAGATAAGGTCAAGTTAAAGGAGTTCATCATCACCAAGCCTTTATTTTATGAAATGTTAAAGGGCCTTATCTAAGAAAAGAAGATTAAAAACATGTATAGTAAAAGGACAGCAAACTCACAATTATTAACAACCACACCTAAAGCAAAACCAAAACAAACTAAGCAAACAACCAGAACAGGAACAGGACCACAGAAATGGAGATCACATGGAGGGTTAGCAACAGGCGAGTGGGAGGAGGAGAGAGGGGGAAAAGGTACAGAGAATAAGTAGCATAGATGGTAGGTTGAAAATAGACAGGGGGAGGGTAAGAATAGTATGAGAAATGTAGAAGCTAAAGAACTCACAAGTATGACACATGGACATGAACTAAAAAGGGGGGATGTGGGTGGGAGAGGGTGTACAGTGTGGAGGGGAGTGAAGGGGGGAAATGGGACAACTGTAATTGCATAATAAATAAAATACATTAAAAAAACTCAGCAAATAGGAAGTGCTGGCAAGGATGTGGAGAAATTAGAACCCTTAGGCTCTGTTAGTAGAAATGTAAAATTGTGCCATTACTACAGAATATGACATAGCAATTCCCCCCAAAATTTAAAATTCAATAAAAAATATAAAATAGACACTGTCACATGAGCCAGCAATCTCACTGCTGGGTGCATACCCAGAAGGGTTCAGAGCAGGCTCCCAAAGAGGCATCTGTACCGCACACCACGTTCGCAGCAGCGCTACTCACAATGGCCCAGAAGTTGAAGCAGTCCAAGAGTCCCTTGTCAGATAGACAGAAAAACAGAATGTTGTATAGACATAAACTAGAATATTGTTTGGCCTTAAAAAGGAAGGACATTCTGTCACATGCTACAACATGGATGACCTTGAGGACGTTGTGCTAAATAAAGTAAGCCAGACACAAGCAGACAAAAAAAAAACTTACATGGCTCCTCATTTAAGCCTGTTTTCTGTACTGAAATGCATTATGCCTCCATATTTCTAACCTGATATTTTAAAATTCTGGTAGGTATTAGCAAATCAAATTAGCCAAGCAACATTATGGATAAGAATGTGTTCTCTTACTATTGCTGATTCTGTCATTCATCATACTGACTGGAGTTGAACTGGGTAGAATCAAACTAGACAGAGTTTGGCTAGACTAGCCTGGAAGCCTTCTCTGTACCCATTTGCTATAGCAGTTCCATCTGCTTGTTCCATTTAAGTCCCTAACCATACCTGTAGATTCCCCATCTATAACAGCTTGTGGTTTTGTTGTCTCCTTGCCAGTATGACAGCAAAGATCCTTTTCAGCTTCATTATCCATGTTGGACCTGACATTTGAGCTTATTACTTGCCTTGCTTTAATCTCATGAAAATCCTGGCACCTATATTACTAAGGCTGCTCTGGCCTGGAACCCAATCATCCCTAATGCTCCTTTCATGACCATCTGTTAACTCCTTGATCTTTCACTTCTCTCTTTTTGCCGACTTCTGCTCCCTTACCTGGCACATCTAAATTATTTTCCAAGTCTATACAGGACACTGCATTTTTCCTTAAATCTAACATCTCCTTTTTATTTCTATTTTCTGCTCCCTAAATCTAATCTTGACCTCTCACCCCTGAACATTGTCTCCCAATGTATTTCCCTACCTCTGATTCTTCCACTCTCATCGGTCCTAATATTCTAATCATAGCATTCCTCTACCCAAAACCCTTAAGTGTGTGTCTAAATTAAGATTGGGGTGGCCTCCACAGTATAGCTTTTATCTTTTCTGCCATATTTTATTGAATGTACCTGATATTTTAGTCAAATGCCTACTATTCTTTGAATTCTCCCCCATATTATCTCACCATTCAACATCGTCATCTAATCAACTTTTGCAGAGTACATATCACGT
This sequence comes from Phyllostomus hastatus, assembly GCF_019186645.2. NCBI lineage: Eukaryota > Metazoa > Chordata > Mammalia > Chiroptera > Phyllostomidae > Phyllostomus > Phyllostomus hastatus. Next base: position 1,704,486 of record NW_025333841.1, on the reverse strand, counting down.
TCTAAGCACTCTCTGAGCTAAGCCTTGTGGAGTTGGAGGACACTAAGTCTTCTGAGGTTATCAGATATAAACAAGTAATGTTTATATGAAGTGATGAACACAAAGGAAATCAAAGTTCTTTGGGAACACAAAGAAGGGAATAAACTAATTTTGAGGTGGGAAGAGTCGAGGAAGTTGTCAATGAAAAATTGAGGGAATAGGAGAGTGAAGTGAAGAGGAAGCTAGAAAGGGGAGAAAGGGGAGGAATGGGGAAAGGGAGAAGGTTGGGGGAGGCATCCTAGGTAGAGAGAATATCAAGTGCAAGAAGCCTGGAAACAAAAAAAAAATGATCAAGCATATTAAGGGAACAGAGAAGCTTAGAATGTTTGGGGAGTATAGGAGGTAAACAGAATGAAAGGAGAATAGAACTTGAGAGGCTGAGAGATTTAGAATGGTGTTAAATGAAAGACAAAACAGAAATGTTTAAAGCAAGTTCTCAGGCATATGATCTTGTAGCCATTGTTTACAGAATACACTGTAGTGCAGAGAGACTCGTGACATCTGATAACATTCCTTTAGCCTGGGATGCCTTTCTTTCCTCTATACTTCCCCATACATACCTCTTGAAAGACCATTTTTAAAGGTCATCTCAAATGTTGTGTCTCTTTCACTGTATTGTACATTTGTTAGAATTTGTCTATAATTTGTTTTTCCCAATATACTCTGAACACCTTGAGAACATAGATCTAATATGATTCATCTGTCTTTTCTGCTGCAGTGCATGGTACTAACATGAGCACAAGTGGAACCTAGTCAGTTGTTGAATTAATTTAAATGGTATCCCAGAGATCATCACTACTCAGATCCCAAAGGTTATGTTGTTGAAGGCTCACAGGCAGAAACATGATTTATTTTATGCCTTGCTCTTTTTCCAGTTGGAAAAAGCCAAGGACAGCCCCCAGCACAAATGTTGGTGTGGGTCATCTGGACTGTGAGACCTGAGGCTTAAAGATCCTTGGGAAAGAGCATAGCAGCCTACTGGGACACGAGCTATGAGCCCTCCTCAAGCCCAACCAAGGGTTAGAACAAATAGGAAGGGTTACTTTTCTTGCTTAATGGAGCATTTCCTAGCTTCAAAATACCTGTCTCCATGCTAATATTATTTCAGTGCCATTACACTGCATGATTTACCATGATAAGCAAAGCCATTTATTGTACATTATTCAAACAGTGCTTATCAATTTTAGCTCAAAATAGATTTTAAAAAACCCCACAAAGGTTGTCCTAAAATTCTAATCAGTGGGGAAAAGCTAAGGCAAACCCAGAACTATTTTTGCATTATAGCTATAAAAAATTATAATCCTCCCAATTCATTTTTATAAACAGCTAAGGTATAAGTAAATGAAAATGTGAGAAAACATATACCTTTAGGTTGTCTCATTTAGAGCTGAGATTTCAAGTCATAGGAAAGGACTAACGGATTGTCTGTTTATAGTTTAGCCTTCTAGTTTTGTAGAACAATGTCCCAAACAACTGATCACTGTTAAGTTAACATTTATGATACTCAGTTTTCCCTTTTAAAAAAAGTGGGAACCACTCTGACTGGTATGGCTCAGTGGGTTGAGCATTGTCCTGCAAATTGAAAGGTCACCACTTTGATTCCCAGTCAGGGCACAGGTCTGGGTTGTAGTCCAGGTGTCCAGTTGGGGGCATGCAAAAGGCAACTGATGGATGTTTCTTTCCCACATTGATGTTTCTCTCCTCTTTTCCCCTCCCTTCCTTAATCTCAAATAAATAAATAAATAAATAAATAAATAAATCCTTTTGAAAATAAAAAATGGGAACCTAGTAGAACCAACCATATAAGGTTATTATAGGTACAAAATGAGATAATTTCTGTAACTGTGTGCAGCCTACCCCTAGTGAGTGCATACATTCTCTTTTCACCCTTTCCCAACTCAAGCTCCCATACCCCTCTGCACCTCTTCTTTATCTCTTGCCAAACTATATTTCCTCTGTGTGTATTCCCTTTACTGCAGAGCCATAAATCCTGGGTGCTTGGTCAGATTTTCTATTAAAGGAAATTTATGTCCTTATGGAAATAACATCCCAGAATAAAGTTACAACAGCACTAACATGTTCCCTGACATAGTCTTGTCAGAATTATCTGACAAAACTAGATAATTCTTCATACTTAAATTTATTGCTCCTATATATATTTTATGGTAAATTACTTTTTACTAACAATCAATACTTGTCTGAAGCAACAGTTGTTTATTTCACTACCTGAAAGGGGGTGAAGTACAGATTAGTAACATATGGGAATTTATGTTTCAAAAGGCTTTTTTGGGACAGGGATTGGAAATGTTGGGAATTAAGGAAAAACCATTTTGTATTTTAAGAAAAAGAAACACCTAGTCTTTTGGTCAGGAGACTTGGTTTCCTTTCATCGATCTACCATTATGTTATTTTGTGACATTGTTTTATTTTTGTTTCTCTGTGACTTGGTCTTCCTGGTGATAAAATGAACTTCCTTGTATTTAACTTTAAGCATAAGAGACAAGAAGACACCAAATTATTGAAATTTACAAATAATTTTCCCCTTCTCAAGTCCCTGCCAAGATGGAATTAGTGGAGGATTAAAGAGGAGTAAAATGATACCTGAAGTTCTACTGAGTTTCTTAAAAAGAAAGATGCAATCCATGATTCCATCTGACCCATAGGGTCCTCTCAGAGGCACAGGTTCAGCCATCTGATCTGTCCATTCAGTTCCACCACAAATGAGCCCTCCATGCCAAGGGAGGGGGACTTTAATATAGCTAGTACTCCTTTCTACCTTTTAAAAGTCTCCAGCCCTTCTTTCTATGAAAGTACAACAATAAACATCACTTTCTTTTTTCTTTGGCACCTGTGATTTATTGGCTACTCTTAAGTCAGATATTGTACAAAAAGAGAAAAATGGGGTAATTGTCATATATGAATGTCAAGAGAAACCCAGGATCATCTAACATTTAAAAAAAACTGAATGATTGCCTAATGCAGACTTATTATTTTACAGATAAGGAAATAAGCTTAAGTAGGTAAAATATCATATAGATTGAACTATGTAAAACTGTATCTTCTTACTGCTTTTTGTTTCCTCGGTGTTGTGCCTACCTTTTATAGTATATGCATGCATTAGAAGAAGTGAGTATACAATTGAGACGACTGCAATAGCTGCTTGGCCATCAGCAGTCTGTGCTTTTTGATACAGAAATGAATACTTGGCTGAGAAGAAGATCTAGAAAAAGGGAGATTGGGAAGAATAAGAATTTACAGATGTTGTAGTGGTGTATGGTAGACACTTCATCTACGGTGGTCTTGACTTCTATCATTTGGTATATATCTACCACCTAGGTAGGTGACCAGGAGATAAGAGGCTGCAGATATGTGTTTTATGCCCTAAAATGTAAAATGATGCTGTGACTTTTTCATAAATTCCAGATATTTTTGTAGTCCATCTTAAAATTCTGCTGTGGACTTGGCGGAGTACTTGTCAATACCAGAGTTAAAGTCATTAAAGTAAAGAAACCAAAAAATTAATTGTCTACCTCTTCATTCTTAGCAGTTGAATTTTAAGGCACAGAGAGAGAATAACTGAATGTGATGTATATATGTGTGTATGTATGAATTGGCTTGTTTTTTGAGAGCTTCAGATCATCTGAAGTAGAAATGAAGCAAACAGAAATAAAACCAATCTCCACAAGAACATACCCTTTAACCCCAGGTTACTCTGGACTGCACTTTGCATTCTTTGTAATTGGACAGCCATGCTTAAATTAAATGGGTTATTATCTTGAAGAAGATGTAAGTTTGCCTGCTTCCTGAGATTTTACATTTGAATAGTTTGGTGGCTTAGAAGGGGTGTAAGGATCTAGGATGTATGAATGAAGTGTGAGTTTCCAAATTGATTTATATGGTATATATAAACAATGAAACAAAAACAATAGCAGTAATGAAGCCACTCTGGAAACAGGTAAATTCCAGTGAGCGTTTTAAGACCTCTCTAGCTGAAATAACCTTAAAACAGAGAAAAACAAGTTTAATGATTGATATATATATATCTGAAATGTGCAGGTTGGACAACATTTGGACTTGGAATGAAACAATAAGAGGTTACATTCATGGATAACCAACAAGATAAGGCTGTTGTTGCCTCAGCCAATGGAGAAAACACTCTGATTAATGGGGTCAAAGAAAATGGTAAGGGAATTTAATTATAGTACGTAATATCTTTCCCAACATAGATTTTTAGTATCCACAATGTTTGGGCAGGTTAAGTCTAGAATACCTCTAAGATATATCTTAATCCTAAATTTTATTCTACCAAATCTCTAACTGGGATAGACGGGTCTCTAAGACATATCTAATTCAACCACTTTGCTCTCTCAAATTATCTCTGTCAGATGAATACTTAAGTTCTTCAAAATTCCTAGTGAATTAGAAATGTGCCCTGATGTGAGTCTTGGAATATCTAGATTTAGTATGAGCTTTCAGAACAGAGGTCTGAAAAATAAGACTGAGCCTCATAGCTCAGAACCATGAAGATCCCATCTGAACATTTTCTTACCATGAAAGCCTTGACTTTCTACTTGATCATGCACTCAGTCCAATTATTTCCTCATTTCTGAAGAAAGTCTCTGAAGAAAAAGCTGAACCTTAAAAAATGTTTCTTACATGAATAGACTACAAAATCAGGGTTGTTTTTTTAACTTTGCAACTTCTTGTTCTAAAGCTAGAGAAACTGAGGCTTAGCTTATATAATAAGATCAAGTACCAGAAACTGACCATGGGAAAGACAGTTAATGAGTCTGGTTTAAGACCTTTAATTTTATTCCTGTCATTTTATTCCCTTTTCTCTAGATTCAGACAACCAGGACATGGCAATGAAGTCATTTGCAGCTCTAGAGGCTGCTGCACCTGTCCAGCCTATACCAGTGGTTCAAAAAGAGACCCTGATGTATCCCAGGGGTCTCTTGCCCCTGCCCTCCAAGAAGCCCTGTATGCAGAGCCCTCCCTCTCCTCTGGGCCTGATTGAAGCACCTGAGCATGCTGCTAATAGTGCTTCTGTGAATGCCATCTCCCTTACATCTGGTGTTGGAAAAGGCCTGAACACATGGTCACTGCCGAATGAGTGTGAGAAAGCTTCATTTGCCATAATGGAGCCTGCAGGCATGTCAGCTCTGAATGGGGACTGCCTCATGCAGCCAAGTCGGACTTGCTTGGGCTGCTTCATGGAATCCAAGGATGCAGTAGATCCTGAGCCAGGGATCAGTTTAAAAGTTGGTGATCTAAATAGGGATTACGAAACCTGTGCAGTCTCTGATATAGGGATTCAGTGTATTAATGCTGGAGAAAACATGAAATATGGAGAGCAGCTGCTCTCAGACCAGCTCCTGGGCTTCCCCCTACACAAATCAAGGGTGGGAGATAGACGAGAAGCTGAGAAACCTGACATTGACTTGGAGGATCCAGCTCAGAAAAGTTATTATGAGGCATTACTGTTAGATAAGTGCAACACGGAAGAGGCTTTACTGGCAAATTCCAATCAGGATTGGGGTTACTTTGAGACTTTCATTAGTGAGAGTAAAATTGAACTACTTGACCTTTGTTCCAAGAATGAGCTGTCTGTCAACCTATTTTCTGAAGAAGATGTGGATAACTACATGTTTGATGATGATGAGTCAACACTAGGCAGTGATGTCTGCTCCCTGAAAATTCGATATGAGTCCTTTCAGGACAATGTTCGAGACAAGACCACCCTTCTGATGCAGGAGGATGCCCAATTCAACTTTTTTCCCAGTGTCTTTACTACCTGCCCCAAGCGGGAGTCTAAGAGTGGGACCCTGAAGCAGAGCAGCGATCTTTCCCAATTCAAGGTCCCTGATATGAGCATCATCTGGGGGGAAGAAGATAAAAATCTGGACAAGAAGAAGGGCAAAGAAGAAGGACAGGAAGACAAAGGTGTGGAGAAAAAAGATGGAAAGGATAATGGAGAAAAATCTGCCTTAAGTAAATCATGCAGTGGGACTGAGGGAGGGCAACTTAAGAATCCAAAGCAGGGCCATCTTGCCAATTCCTTGGAGGCATCAGGGAATTTCAGTGATGACAGTTCCTTCATTGAGGTCTCTTATGATGCCATGGGAGAGATCAAAGACTGTACCCGCTATATGGCTCGGGACAATAATTCTGGCAGCTCCTCCTCCCAGCAGAACTATGGGCTGCGAGCAAAGAGAAAAGTCAGGTACAGTGAAGATTATCTATATGATGTTGACTCACTAGAGGGTGAAAAAGTAAATGAGAGGAAGGAATGGCTGCCAGGTGGTTCCAAAGAGGAAGATGATGATGAATGGTGTCCCAAAAAAAGAAGAAAAGTAACCCGTAAAGAGCCCCCTGTTATTATCAAATACATTATCATCAATCGCTTTAAAGGTGAGAAGAACATGCTGGTGAAGTTGGGTAGGGTGGATGCTAGTGAGACAACAGTGAATTTGAGTGAGCATCAGCTAAACAAGTATGCCAAGCTGGCACCCTTAAAGGGCTTCTGGCAGAAGAAGAAGAAGCAGAGAAACAGCAGCACAGAATCCAACAAGACACACTTATGCCCAAAGCAAAACTTTGAATCAGGTAGCTTTGAGGTGTCATTCCTGCCACCTACTCGCAAACGAAAATCTAAACTTGGCAGCAGGCACAGAATTCAAAGAATCCCATCCGTGGAAACTTCAGCAAGTGGTAAGCAAGTTTCATTCTGCAATGATCAGAGGCAAGCTAGTAGTCATAAGGAAGATGGAAGCCTGAAAGGTACACTGAAATCTCCTAACTGTGCAAATGGATCACATTTAAATGACATCACAGGCCCAGACTCAGTGAAATTCAAATCTCAAGATACAGAATTTAAGGGGCCAGAGAGAAGAGTGCTCAACAAAATCAAATTTAAAAGTGAAGCCAGATTAAAATCTAAGAAACTCAAAGCTGGGCAAGAAAGCAAGCCAGTTGTTCAGATGAGCCCTCTTTTGGAAGACCGATCCTCCAAGGATAATTTAAACAATGAAGCTGTTCCTGGGACCTCAAACAGTTCCCATTTATCTGAATTTCATGAAGCAAAGATTGCTAAGAATTCTACTTTCCTACCAACAACCTGCTCTTCTGAAATGCCTCTATCATCTGCTAATGTTGCCACCAATATACCTGTTATACCTGGAGGGTACCTGCAGACATTGTTAGATGCTTCTGACTTGTCAAATAATACTGGTATCTCATACTTCGCTCAACATTCTCCAGAACAAAATGAAGGCAGCCTCACTCAAACAGAAAAATCATTTGCACCTCTCCAGCCTTCCCAGGACTGCGTGCTTTCCTCACCTTCTGAGTCTGAGCTACAGCAGTCATCCCAAGATTTCAAAATGGAATCAAGCGACTATGAAAATGTGTGGCCCAACAAGCCTGCTTCTAGTCCCCAGAAATTCATAGCTGAAGTCTCAAGTGAGACAGCTCCAAACCAATCCAGTGAATTTGGAGTCTCCCAGGTAGTGTCCATGGAAAATAATCTCACAGCTACAACATACAATCCAATCTGTCTCAATAACAGTGGCAGTAGTTGCAGCAAGGTCCTGTATGCCTCTGTGCAAGACACCCATCTTGCATCTGATGACTCGTATCAATTGTGTCACTTTAATAACGCAGAGATCTGCTTTCCTTTCCAACAAGGCCCAGTCAATATAGATGATGGTCAACTCTTTAGCTTTGATTCCATGGCCCCACTCTCTGTCAATTCAGGCAATTATTGCTCTTTAAGCTTGAAATCCTGTGAAAAGGATGGTGATGATGATATCACAGATGACTTCCTGGCCCATTGCAGCCCTAAGCTGGTGATCCAGCAGAACACTGATGAAATAGCACCACTAAAGGAGTCCACTGACCTCCTGGATATCTCCAACTTCACTCCTGACAAATTTCGCCACTCTTCTCTCTCAGAGCTGTCCCCACCTGACACCCCCAGTATTTCCCCTCAAATTACCAGATGTGAGAGTACAAAGACATTAGGAACACTGAAAGGGTTCCAAGAGGGTGTTCCAGGACCACTGGGCAATATGGAGAAGATCAAGTGGGACTGCAGTACACTTTCACAGCAAGTCCAAGTGGAGGAAGGATTTTCTTTAAATGACCATCAGTTTCAGTTCCATATGTTCAACGATGAGGATTCTGTCAGCCTGCTCCAAAAAACCCCTTGCTTATCAACGTTTAATGATCCATCTAGTCAAATGAATACAAACAACAAAGTTTCAAAATCAAGAAAGAAAAGTTCACCCAACAAGAGTGGGGCTATGAACCAAAGCTCTTCTCAGAAAAACACCAGGAAAAAATCCCCCAAAGTCACCAACAAAGGGATTGAAAAGCCATCTGGTAAAACCTTCCGCCAGGTCCCTAAGTCAACAAAGAAAGGGAAATACATGGCTGCAATCAATGGAGAGAAAATACAAACTGACATTGGCCACGGGGGAGGTCAAATCAACAACATATCCTCCACAGGGAAGACACTGACTGAATGTATCCAACATGGTGATCCTGGGGCCTCTATGAAGATGACAAGTCAGAAGGGACTTTCTGGAGATTGGGCTTTGGGGAAAGACAGCAGCCCAGGCTGGAGCGACATGAGCATGGGCACCAACACCAACAACCTGCTAGATGATGACCAGCGGGAATTTCAGGAGCCTTCCTATATCTTGTCCAACATTGCCTCTGGTATGGCAGATGTGCAGAGATTCATGATGGCCTCCATAGAGCCCCTTTGGGAACCAATGCAGCACCATGGGGACCCCAACATATTATATTCCCCTGAGTCCAATAGTCTAAAATTAAAAACACTCAAAATATTGGCTGGGACACCACAGGAATCTAAGAAAAAAGTCAACAATGGGTCACCAGGAGTCACTAAGAATCACAGGTCCGTCAAGGGTGTGAGTAAAAGCAATGGGAAAGCAGCAATAGGTGATCCTGGTCGTGCAAACATGCCTGGTTATAACGAGGACTCTCGCTCTGCCTTCTTTGATAAAAAGTATAATAACCTGAGCACTTTAGGCAATAATGGACCTACACACAAAAAGTTATATCGTCACAAATCCAGCTCCAAGGCCTTGAGAGATGAGAAGTGTAAGGGAAAGCGCATGGAGCGAGAACAGGTCCACAAGGATGAGGCTGGGACAGCTTCTTTTGAAAAACTGAGGTAATACTGCACCAAAATGGCTGAGATGATGCACCCTTAGCTTTTCTACTGCCTGCTAAGCCTTCAGTCTGTCATTTTTTCCCCTCTTGAAAGCAAAAGTTTGCATGAAAGAAACTGCCTGATTCCCTTCTTTTATGAATTTTTTTAAAAGGTAAAAGTGCATGAAAATCCCTGTACCTTTAAGCTACCCAAAAGATTGGGCAATTTTGTTGTGTCTTGGCTAAGTACAAGCTCTAACAAAGCTACTTTTTCTGCTATTCAATGTTAGTTTTTACTTATTGAGAAAATAGAACAAAAATGTACTCTTGAATAATTTGAGGGAAGGGAAGGGCTTTGCAGAAAGAGAAAATTTCAACAGAAGAATGAAAAGCCAAGATTATTTAAGCAAAAAGAATGTAATTTGGAAAACAAAATTTCATCATTCAGCAAGTAGAAGTGCTTTCTAGTGCCCCCCGCTATTTGCATCTGTTTCTGCATCATACAGCATCTACTATGACATAAACAGATTTAGATTTTCTGATCCCTTTTTGGGACATACAGTAAAACTAACTAAAATGGAATAAATTGTTTGGTTTTTCTGCAGGGATTCCGACTACAATCTCCTAAAAGCAGAAACAGCATTTTGGGTTTTACCTGTATTTGAAGAAGAGGCTCGCATTTTCCAGAAAGACATTTGATGTTTGTATTTTATTTCTTTCAAAATATGCCTTGTGGTATGTATGTTGACATGTAAGTGCTTAAAGAAAAGAGTTTTTAAGTGTGGGAATAAGTCTTTGGAAACAAACTTTAATCTGATATTCTATGTAAAAGACTTTAAAAGTCACACAGTTGCACAAGTAGTTTATGCACTATTTACCCAAGGGGAAAAAAAGGAAAACATTGTGCCAAACTACAAACAAGTGACTCTATTGTATATATTTTTACTTCTATATCAACATTTGGTTGTGAGTATTTGGGGAGCTTGTCCCTGTCGATTTACTAGAAACATTCCAGTGACTCTTGCTATTAACCACCCCCACCTTATGTGGATAGCACCTATAGATCACAGTGAAAAATATGTTGTGCTACATAATTTACCAAAACTTAAAGGATACTGTTTGAAATGTGCCAAATTTCTTTACCTCATCTCACAGATTCACCCCACAGTTTAAAGATCATTAATAAATTTTAAAATATATATATATATATATGTGCATACATACATTATTTAAATGTTTTAAGCTCTACTGTCCTATGTGGAAACATAAAGAATTAAACATGGCACAATATAGGTTTGTTTGTTCCATTGCCTGAGGGTTAAAATGTTGGAAAAGTCTGGAAGTCACAATGGCTAAGTCCATCAGGGACCCAAGCATATACATTTACAGAACCTTTTACAAGGAAATAAAACAGCTGATTTAAAGTTTGTTTTCTAAAAGCAAAATCTGTAGCTGAAAATTATTTAAAGTGCAAAGTTATATTGCTGATACTTTATATCTCAGTTTTATATATTTTATAACGGTCTGGGATAAATTATAAAAAAACTATAAAATCAACACTAATGATAAATGAAGTACGTAGCTTGCTTTTATTTATTTCCTACATGTTTTATTCCAGTTTTGTCAAAAGTGCACTCATATCATGGCTTTAGTTGTTCTCTAAGTGTTTAATCTTGCAATGCTAATGTTATTTAAAGAAAATGTTATGATATTTCGGTACAATTGCATATATATATAGATATAGATATATATATCTATATATATCTCAAGTCAACTAACAGTTTATGGTAATGACTGATTTGGGCCATATATACGTAGTCTGAGGATGACTAGTATTTGATGCCACATACTAAACTTAAATTTCACTTTTTTACATATATTTTTGAAATCACATTTTTTATTCCGTCCTACCCCCCTTTTTTAAAATTTCACAGCTCCAACATCCCTCACTACTAGCTTTTTCTTCCCCTTTATTTACCACTTTACTTCTAACATTTGATCTATTTTCCTTGCACAGTTGAAGGCCTGTGTGTCTGATGACTGATGCATTATGGCACAGATGAGATAATGGATATGAAAGCGCTTTGTAGATCGTAAAGTGCTATACAGATATAGGGGATTAATATTATTAATGTTGTTGGTTGTTGTTGTTGTTAACCTTACTATTCTTACTAATATTATTACTCACCTATTACCTTTTGAATATATAGCCTGTGGGTGGAAGGGTGGAGAATAAGTGGGTGGGGGAAAGGGGGATTTTTAAAAAGGGGGGGAAATGTTTCAGAAGGAAAATTTAAGCAAAATATGAATCTACCTAGTTATTGCCACCGAAATATATTCAGAAACAGAGGAAAAAACATTTGAAAGTAGTCAGAGACAAATGGATGGAAGCCTGTCACATATATTGGCATACACACTTCCCAGTCCATGATTCATTTCACCAGCCTGCTCTACTACTTATAGCTAGGTTGTAAAATGAACAAGCCTGTGTTTTTGATGGTGTGATTGTGTGTATCTGTAGGGATGAGTGGGTGAGGAGCATTTTGTGAAGCTGCTTCAGGCCTGTTTCTAGGCTTTGATGCTCTGTATGTAATGAGTCCTGGAAAATCGGTTACTGAAAAGGCACCACATGAAACATCTCCTGCTCTGCAGCTGCCATCCAAAAGGAAAAATAATCCAACTAGACCAATTTCTTCTATTTCCCCACTCTGATAACTAGCTGTTTGCACTAAATTCTATGGCTGGTTCCTAGGAGCTGGTATTCGTTCTGTTTTTGTTTTTTCTATTTTGCAGCTGAATTTTGGTTTGGAATCACCAACTCTGCCTATATTGTGATCCCCATGACTCCAGACTTCAAAGTCACCTGCTGGCAATTAAAAGAAGAAATAAATAAAATGTTCCATGAGTACAATGTGTTTTATAAAAAAAAGTAAATATGGGAGCAGTTGTCCAGTTTTTTCTCAGTATCAGTTCAGCTTTCAAGAAGGGGTGGGTGGGACAGAAGGACAACCTGAAACTACTGAAAACAAACAATTTTCTTGCTGTCATTAGTCCTTTGCAATAGATGCTCTTTTAGTTTCTCCTGTGAAGCTCACTGGGGGGCCAAGTCTAGGGCATGATTCATCCCTTTCTCCAAAAAGAATTGCCATTTTAAAGTACCTTTTAAAAATTGACCTTCAGTGTATTATAAGTTTTTAACATATAAATTAGTGTCCGGTGACCAATCACTTTCTATTACAATATAACAAGAAACTGAGTTGGAGTAATGATCAATAGGACAAGTCATAAGATGCTCATTCTCTTAATTATACTTAATATCCCCCTCAGTACATGATGTTCTGACTTCGGTTTTTAGGGTTTTGTTGATACTGTCTCTCCTCTGAAAATTCTTTTTTTCCTGTCACAACATAGTAGGCCTGACTTTTTGGAGATCCCTTATTCAACCAACTGCCTTAGTGGAGTGAGAACCAGTGATATAAAAATAATGTTTTGCCCTAACACTGATATCTCAAGTCAGATGTATGAAATTTTCCTTGGTCTGAAATTCCTGACTGCCGCTACCTACAAACATGTCCTCTCTGAGAAGCTGCTTCTTATTAATGCCTTCCCCAATGAATCCCATTTAATTTTTACTTTCCCAGAAATGGTATTCTCTCTTATTTTTCTTACTTAATCTCAGTCCTTGGTCTTACAGTTTTTTTCTTTTATAATCTCATATTCCACCTCCCCAAAGTGTCAGACTGTATGAACCTTAGCCAGCCTACTCCCCTGTGGAAGTTCAAAGAAGAAACTTCTCACTCCTAATTACCTTTAATTGCTTTGATCACTTTCAAATCTAATTTTAAACACACATTCACACACACGCACAGAATTATGTCACATGACTGAGGAAAGTTGGAAATTCCTTTTCCTTGAAAATCTGTAATAATAGATCTGATCCCCTTTCTATCCTAGTTAGGTGCTGGACTGTGTGGAGAAAGGTGCTGAAACAGTAGCCTTGACCAAGGTTCTTTGAGACTTTGGGATTATATTTGGGCTGTGATAACTGGCATGAATGGCCTCTCTGGTGTCTCATATACCACCTTCCTATGCTGCTTCCTTCCATCTTTCTCTTCTGACTTCTTGTTACTCTGTGCAATTATGTGTTAAGGCCTTACCATTTCCTAATGTTTTCAAACACCCTGCACTACCTTGACCATCACTTCTTTAGTTATTCCCCTAAAGTCCTTGGTGCTAGGTGGGCTTTCGTGACAACTTTCATCTTCTCTGTCTTTGCTGGGATGCATTGGTATCTGCTAAAGGGGGGGAGGTAAGTGTGTGCATAACAAAAATAGCATAAAGGATGCTTCACAAGCTGTAAGCAATTCTGGCTAGCATCTTATGTTCTGTTATGTGAAGTTCTGCAGTTTCAGTGAATTTCCAGTTTAGTGGGTTGTAATCAGCATTTACTGCCTAAAGGAGAAAAACCATACCCAAGGACCTCTTAACTAAGCTTGCTCTTACCAAGTTGAACCATTTTGATGCATATCTGCCACATCTTCAATTTACAGATGCTCTCAGACCAGCCCCAAGAATTGAAGAGAGCTAAGTTTCTGCACCGAAGAGGAGAATGGAGCACTAGCTAGTCCTAACTAGTGCTAGAACTAGAAATGTTTGTTGAGAAATTAACTAATTTAAGGAGTTTCTGTTTTCATTTAGAGATTTTTAAAATGACTACCCATCACTATAGGAATATGTCTTTTTATTATATAAAACTAATGTGAGGTTTCTTTTCTAATCATAAAATTCACTGAGCAAATCATTATGTTGAGAAGGTTTAGTACCAAAATCAATCATCTTAGTAATCAATCAAATAGGGATCTTGTCAATACAATGTAGGCCAGGGATTTTGTAAAGGTGTCTCGAGTACCTGAATAAAAGAGAAAAAATTGTCTTGGCTGTTTAAACTTGGGAAACACGGTCACCTGCTTGAGAGTCCTCAGCCAGCATGGCATTATTTTGATGACAGCGCTCAGGCTATCCTTTAAGGCACATTATTTTTTTTACTTGGAGAGTTAAACAGTAACTACAGTCATGAAGCAGAGCCCCCATTACAGATACATGATTCTTGAGATGTACTCTTGGTTTCAGAATCATAACTAAAATGTAAATGTCATTAGAGAAGGACAATGTAAAAGAAAGAGGCTTAGTACAAAGTTGAAGGTATGAATGAGGCTTTTAAAATTAGTATCTGGGTGAATAGATACTAACACTAACACTCATCAACAAGAGATAGAAAGTTTGTATGTCCATCTAACAGGCTCACTGGTTTCTGAGTCTTAAAAAGACATCCCCCTCAAGAAGAAGAAAGGAGATATTTAAATCATTTTGCCTCTTTGAGAGACACCTGGTTTTACAGCACAAAGGGAAAAGGCTTAGAATGAAAAGTAGAAGAGGCCTTTTGTTTTTGACTCCCAGTGAGGGGTGAGAAAGCTTAAGATGCTCTACTGGGATACCTGTAGCACTGACTAGGGTTTGATGCCTACAGAGTTTTGAATGTACTAGTCCTTAATTTAATTTCCATAAAACTGAATGCACCTCTTTGGTAAGTTACTGATTTATGGTGCTAAAAAAAACTATTATCCCCATTTTCCTCTTCTCCCGAACCCCTTAAATATTTAAGAAAATTTAAAATAAAAGTGTTAGAGGCCCTTTTTATGAATGTAACCTGAGTTTCTGTTTGATATATGACACTCCAACTTTAAAAAGTTAGGAAATTATTTGCCTTTTTTCTTTTAGAGTTAAGTTTTATAAATAATCTGTAGAGTCAATTGAAGTATAAAGCTTAAGGATCAGTCTTAAGACGCCTACAAAATCTTGTATATTTTTAAGTGTGCCAATTTGTAACATATTTTGTAAGTGTATATTTTTCTTAGAAAAGTGCTGTGAAGTGTCTGTATGTGAGAGTTTTCCTTTTGTGCACCACTAGGTGCTAATAAAAGGATATTTACTTCAAAGTTTCTGGTTTTAGAAACCACAATACAAAGAAAAAATACACTTTTGTTGGGAATTTTGTAACACAAAACATGTTGTGAAAGAGTATAGTGATCTTGTGCAAAAGAAAATGAACATTTGTGAGCTTCTTGCTGTTTTATAGATTTTCTTGTAAATTATTCTTGTAACACCTCTGGTTTTGTTGTTCTTGTTGCAAAGGTTTTAAATATTTGTGACTGAGTGTATGGTGAAACTGTCATAATGTTACCTAGCTGAATTTTGTTATTGTTTATGGAATAAATAAAAAGAAAAGTTTAAAATACTGCTTTAGAATCATATGTAACAGAAATCGAACTATTTCTAATTAAATTCTATGTCCCCAATAAAAAGATCTTCATTGTCTAGAGCAGTGTTTCTCAAGCTATCAGTAATAAGATAACCATTTTTTTCTCAAATCCATCAGACTGATACTATCATAAAACAAAATAAGAATGAATTTTAAAGTGAAAAGGGAAAAAAGATATGCAAAATAAAAGCCCCAATGTATTCAATTCAACGTGTAAAATGACAATTTAAAACAAACAGAGAGAAAAATTAAAGAATTGCAAAAATTTTGACACAGGTCCAATAATTAATGTCAAATTACCATAGAAGGTTCTAACCATGCTTTTCAAAATACTTTGAGTAGGACTGGCAGCATTACCATCATCTGTGAACTTGTTAGGAATGCTGAATTCCAGGCCTTACACTAATTCTACTGAATCAGAATCTAAATTTTAACATGATTCCTAGTTGGTTTGTGTGCATGTTAAAGTTTGAGAAGCACTGGGCTAGAGTTTTGTGTAGGGATATTTTCTGCCCCTTGAACTGAGGAAACATCTTCTAGTGTGTCCCGTCTTCAAAGACCTTAGAACAAATGGTGTCCTTGTTTTGTGGTCTAGATAGTTCTGCAGAAATGCAGTCCTCTCAAAGTGTCAACACTGTTTATTGAAAGTAATAAATGCTCATTTGCCTGGTACCCAAGATATGTCAATTTTCCATAATTCCCTACAGTTCCCACATCATTTTACTTACCACTCACCCATGGACCCTATTTTCTTTAGTCAGTACTTTCCCAAATTCTATTCCCACTGTGTTCAGTATTTTAATATTTGATATTATGATATTTGATATCTGAAAGATTTGATATTTGATATTATGATATTATGATATTTGATATCTAAAAAAACTGGAGTCACACAGCAGAGCCTAGAACCCCAGCTAACCACAGGAAGGTCAGTGTGCTACATACAAACCAATAGCCACTTCCTTGGTTTTAAATATCATTACTCAAAGAAATTGAAAAATGCTTTTTGATCTCATTTATATCCACCACTTCAACTATCACCTAGATTCCCACAAATCTCTCCTGAGTTCCTAGATTATATTTTCAGTTGTAAACTGCCTAACTCCACTTGGACATTCTGCAAGTTCCTCAGACTTATTTATTCAAGATCATTTCATAATCCATTTACCCTCTGAGTGTGCTCTAGTTCAGTAAATGGTGCTACCGCTCATCCAAGCCAGAGAGAAAGATTCACCAGCAACTCGTTTCTCTTCCATCCTCAAATCCAATTGGCCACTGTCAACTTTCCTGATTGGCAGGAAAGTTGCTGCCGATCTATCTTCATTGCCAATCTATCTTCATTGGTACTGCCTTAATTCAAGCTTTTGTGGTACTTTACCTGGCCTCTTACAAACATTGTCCTAATTCAGTGATACCCAGACTTAGAATTCACACCTGGAAATTTTTGAATGAGGCAAAAATTAGCTGGGGGTTTCTGTCAAGTTGCCAACTGTTTATTTTGCTAAATAAAGACATTTTAAAAAATAAAACTAGGGCTGTCTTCCTCAAGGCTGCCTGGATGACCATGCTGTAGTTGCCTGCATTTCCCAAAGGACAGTATTTTGGATAGGAGAAGAAACTCCAGGTGCAGCCTAGGATCCTGCTGGCCTAGCAAAGGGTGGCAAGGTTATTCTCCTTTGAGTGTTCTAGAGGGGTTGGGCTCTGAGGCAGAAGCCTGCCAATTCTTCCAAAATTGTGTAGCTTTTGTTTCTTAAGTTGTTTTAGCTTATAAACTAATCCTATAGAAATAAGAAAATTAAAAACTAGGGGAATGATAGGGGAACTCAGGAACTAAAGATTTTGGCCTTAATTGTTAGGCTTAAGTGACTAATGCAAGTTGGAAAGCTGTTGTTTCAAAATTCTGCAGCTTTTGAATAGACCCCTTGCCTCCAGAATTTTGCCTACATGGTGGTGGCAGGCTTCAGGACCCTACTTGTTATTTGGTAACAATACAGTAAGGAAGAACTCCCAATGAAAGCAGTTTAGCACTGGGCCAGATTTTCCATGCAGAAGTCCCCACTGTCAGTGTAAGAGATGTCCAAGTGTGTAGATAATTTTTATAAAATTTTATTTGACCTACATTGATGACATATGCCAGGGAGCAGGATCTTAAATACTCCAAAAAATAATAGTTTTGCAACCTCTTTTATGAATTTGAATTAAAGCATGTTGAAAGATTAGAAAGAGCAAGCTAGGGATTGCAGTGGTGTCAAACTCAAATAATAAATAAATAAATAAATAAATAAATAAATAAATAAATAAAACTATTATCAACAAGCCACAAGTGTTGGCAAGGATGTGGACAAAAGACACCCCTCGTGCCTTGTCGGTGGGATTGTTAACTGGTGCAGCCACTGTGAGAAAAATACAAAGATTCCCCCAAAATAAAAATAGATGTCCCATATGAACCAGCAATTCCACTTCTGGGTACTTATCCAAAGAAATCCAAAACACTAATTTGAAAAGATATATGCAGCCCTATGTTTATTGCAGCATTATTTACAATAGCCAAGATATAGCGGCAACCTAAGTGCCCATCAGCAGATGATTAGACAAAGATGTGGCACATATATAAAATGGAATATTAGCCACAAAAATAATGAACCCTTACCATTTGTGACAGCATGGATGGACCTAGAGGGTATTTATGCTAAGTGAAATAAGTCAGACAGAGAAAGATGAATACCATACAATTTCACTTATATGTGCAATCTAAAGAACAAAAGAAACAGGAAACAAAACAGAAACAAAGTTAGATACAGAGAACAGACTAATGATTGCCAGATGGGAAAGAGATTGGGTTCAGAGGTGAAAAAGGTAGAGAAATTAGGAAGTACAAGTTGGTAGTTGCCAAATAGTCATAAGGATATAAAGTACAGCATACAGAATATACTCAATAACATTGTAATAACTACATATGATGGCAGGTATGTACTAGACTTATCAGGAGAATCACTTCATAAATTATATAAATGTCTGACCACCATGCTGTAGACCTGAAACTAATATAAAATAATATTGTATGTAAACTGTAATTGAGAAAAAAGATAACCACTGAATGTTTTAGCTGATCCAATAAAACACAATAAGGAAATGAGGATAAATTAAATAGTTAGGTAGGTAGATAGGTAGATAGATAGATACATAAATGATAAAAAGGAGGTGATACTGTTCTCATTATTTATAAATAACATAAATCTGAAAGTTTCAAGAACAGTGTGAAAAAGCTATTACAATTAATAGAAAGTTTAGTAAGTGTTCTGGACACAAATGTGAAATATAGTTTTACTTTTTTCATCAATATTCACTTAAAAGGATAATAAAAACAGTTCATATTTTATATTTCTATATATGAAAAAATACACTTGTAAAAGACCTAGTTGATGAAAAAACAACCAAACCCAATGGAGACCTAAAGCAGATCTGAATAAGTGAAGAACAGTGCCATATTTCTGGATGAGATGGCACAATATTGCACAGATAAGGATGCTTCCCAAATTAATCAACAAATGAAATACAATTCCAGCTAAGTCCTGCCAGATGTTTTCTGAAACTTAACATATTGATTTCATTTATTTTTTTTACAATGGAATATTTTATTGTATTTTTCTATTACCATTTATCCCCTTTTTATCCTCCTCCCCCTTTTAATCACTACATTATTGTTCATGTCCATGAATATGTTGATTTAAAATTCATTAGAGAAATAAAGGCATAAGAATGAACAAAAACAATGGGGAAAAGAAGACAAAGAAGTTGACCTGCCAGCTATTAAAATATACTGTGAAGCTATAGTAATTAAAAGTGTGGTCCAGTACTGGCCAGGTGGCTCAGTTGGTAGGAGCATCCTCCTGTACATCAAAAGGTTGTGGATTTAGATTCCTGGTCAGGGCACATACCCAGGTTGCAGGTTCCATACTTAGGTCAGGACACCTATGGGAGGCAACCAATCTGTTTCTTTCTCACATCATTCTTTTTCTCTCCCCCCACCCACACCTTTCTCTCTCTCTAAAATCAATAAACATAGTCTTGGGTGAGGATTTTTTAAAGTGTGGTTTATATTTTAATACTTCACTATGTATCTGCTACAAATAACATAGAATAGCAGCTTTATGTTGTTTAAAAATGTGAAATAAATGCTGGTATACTATAAAAATAAAATAAATACATAAAAACTATTTATTATCAAATCACAGAAGACAAATTTAACACCAAAAGATAATCATAGAGTCTTTACTAAAATACACTACATTGTCTTTTTCTCTTCACCAAGGGCTATGAGACACTAAAAGCAAGCTCCTGAACCATTACTTGAGAATGTAAAAAGAGAGTTTGACTTTTAATGACAAAGAAAATGAAAGACAAAGCACTTAAAGCCCCCCAAATTGGACCCCTCTAATGTTCTGAAGCGTTACTTCTCCCAATTTCTGTACATTCCCTCTGTGAAAGAGATTACAAATGTATTTTCTTCACTCAAGATTCAGAAGTGTATTCTGGTCAACACAGCCTTAAAGAAACATTCTTCTTGAACTAAACTAATGGCAGAGCTGGAGTGGAAAAGTGGTCCCATTCTTTTCCCAGTGGCCTTACATCTTTTTTTTTTTTCCTTCCCTTGGCCAAAGTTGCGATAGTACCAGACCATGGAGGAAGATGGCAGGTTCCTTGTCAAAAGCAATTTTTTATTTGTCTTGGAGTTGAACTTTCAATGGAGTTAATTTGGGGGAGGAGTGATTATGACACTGTTTTAATACAGTATTCTATCTAAAGTATTTGGAGTTGTGGTTATTGAACATTTTTTTTCACTTCCAAGGATTTTTTTAAAATATTTTTTTGATTATGCTATTACACTTGTCCCAATTTTCCCCCTGCTTCCCCCTCCACTCTGCCCCCCCTCAAAATGCTTCAGGAAATCCCCATACCATCGTTCATGTCCATGGGTCTTGCATATATGTTCTTTGACTAATCCCTTCACTTCTTTCATCCAGTTCCCTCTTCCCTTCCCACTTACAGCTGTCAGTCAGTTTTACAGTCTAATAAAATCAATCAAGCCTTCATTCCAGAAAAATGAACATACCCAGAATTTGTCATAGAGTTGCGGAAGATTCACAGATTAGAAACTTCTTTATTAGGGCCATGAATTCCCAAAAACATTTTCCCCACACAAAATGACATTTCTTAGACTATCTATTCATCTCCACTGACCCGAGATAATAACTCTCATTTATTTATTGTCTATGTTCCAGGCATGTTCCATGAATTATCATTTCTCACAACAACCCTGCATGGGGGGCATCTTTCTTATTTTATATTTAAGAAAATAGAGACACACTGAGGTAAAGTATATTTCCTTAGCATCACACAGCTAATAGTCTTGAAATAGCTACTGTTTAACAGATGTGTAAAAGTGTTTTCCTAATAGCTCCCTTTATCATTATGTAGTGTCCTTCTTTGTTTCTTACTATAACCTTTGTTTTAAAGTATATTTTGTCTGATATAAATATTGCTACCTCAGCTTTTTTTTTTTTTCATTTCCATTTCCGTGGAATATTTTCTTCCATGCTTTCACTTGGAACCTGTAGAAACTTTTATTCTGAGGTGGGTCTCTTGGAGAAAGCATATGTGCAGGTCATGTTTTCTTATCCATTCAGCTACACTATGTCTTTTGATTGGAACATTTAATCCATTTACATTTAAAGTTATTATTGATGAGTACTTATTTATTGCCATTTTGTCCTTTATACCTATGTTCCTCTTTCTCTCTGTCTCTCTGCCCCTTTCTTCTTCTTCTTTCTTCTCCTTCTCCTTCTTCTTCTTCTTCTTCAAGCATGTCCTTAAACATTTCTTGCAATCCTGGCTTAGTGGTAATGAACTACTCATGCCTTTTTTTTTTTTTTTTTTTGTCTGGAAAACTGTTTTGCCTTCAGTTTTCAATGATAGCCTTGCTGGGTGGAGTAGCCTTGGTTGCATGTCCTTGTTTCTTATCACTTTCAATATTTCTTGCCAATTCCGTCTGGCCTGAAGTGTTCCTGTAGAGAAATTAGCTGACAGCCTTATAGGAACTCTCTTGTAGGTAACTGTGTCTCTCTTGCTGCCTTTAAGATTCTCTCTTTGTCTTTAACCTTTCCCATTATAATTATGATTGGTCTTGGTGTCAGTCTCTTTGGTTCATCTTGATTGGGAGTCTCTGTGCTTCCTGAACCTGGATAGGGAAGTTTTATGCTATTATTTCTTCCAATAGGTTCTCTATCCTTTGCCCACTCTCTTCTACTTCTGGTGCCCCTATGATGTACACGTTGTTACACTTGTTGTTTCAGAGGTCCCTTAGACTTTTCTTGTTTATCTTAATTCTTTTTTTTTCTCATGTTCTCCTCAGGTGCTTACTGTATCTTGTCTTCTAATGTGCCAATTTGGTCTTCTGCTTCATCTTACATGCTGTCGATTCCTTCTAGTATATTCTTTTTTAAAAGATACTATTTATTCATTTTTAGAGAGAGGGGAAGGGAGGGAGAAAGAGAGGGAGAGAAACATCAATGTGTGGTTGCTTCTCACACACCCCCTACTGGGGACCTAGTCCACAACTCAGGTATGTACCCCAACTGGGAATCAAACTACCTTTGGTACATAGGCTGGCACTCAATCCACTGAGCTACACCAGCCAGGGCTTTCTAGTATATTCTTCATTTCAGATATTGTATTCTTTATTTCTGACTGGTTCTTTTTTATGCTTTCTATGTTCTTTAAAATATTTACTATCTCTTTGTTCAAGTTCTCACTGAGCTCATTTATTCTTCCTCTGATATTCTTGAGCGACCTGATAACCATTATTTTTTAAAGATTTTATTAATTTTTAGAAATGGGGAAGGGATATAGAAAGAGAGGGAGAGAAATATTAATGTGTGGTTGCCTCCTGAACACCCCCCACTGGGGTCCTGGCCCACAACCCAGGCATGAGCCATGACTGGGGACTGAACTGGTGACCCCTTGGTTCACAGGTCAGGGCTCAGTCCACTGAGCCACACCAGCCAGGACTGATAACCATTATTCTAAACTGTGCATTTGGTATTTTGTTTGCCCCTATTTCATCTATTCCTTTTCATTCTTTTTCTGGGGATTTCTCTTGTTCTTTTTTTGGTGACATTTTACACTGTCTCTGCATTTGATCTCTGTGTATTATGTAGACCTGTTATGATTCCCAAACTTGTTTTGATGGCTTCATGATGAAGGTGTCTTGTTGGGCTTAGTGACACAGTCTTCCAGATTGTCTGAGCTCTGTGCTCCAGGAATGTTTCTAGTGGGTTATGTGTACCCCCTGTTGTAGGTTAGTCTTTAATCCTGCTCACCATTTGGTGGGTAGAGTTAACTCTTAAGGGTGGCTGGCTATAGAGTAAACCTTGATCACTGTGTATGAGATACTGTAGGGGCTGCCTCCCAAGGCAGGGCTGTTCCCAGCAGGTTCTGGTGTCTGTTAGAATTCTCCTTTGGCATGGGGCTTGTGGGGCTAGTTGCATCGAGCTGCGATATGGTCTGAAGCCCACCACTGGTTGTGTTGGTTCTGGATTCCACTTGGGCAGGGTTCAGGTACAGTTTGTTCTCAGATATTGTTTGTAATCAGCCTTGGGCTGCCTATCTGAATCTAGCACACTGTTCACTGTTTGTGTCTGTGTCTACTGGACCTGTGTGTACATTGAGGGGCCAGTCTGTGTGGAAAAGTTCAGCCTTTTCTTGCTTAGAGCTGGCGCAGATCCGTGAAAGAAATAAGGCTCTGTGAAGTCTGTCTCTATCTTTCCACTACTCTGCCTCCCCCTGAGGTTGCCTAGTCTTCCTCGAAAGCCTTTCAGTGAGAGACTGTAGGATGAGCTCAGGCTAATGGATATAGGGCTAGTGGGTCCTTTATTTGGGGGTTATGCAGTCAGGCACTCAATGATTGGAAGTAGTCCCTGTCTCAAAGTCAAACCTCTCAGTCTCTGCCAAAATTTCCAACTTTACTTTTCCCTAGTGGGGTTCACTGCAGGTTCAGGTTGGGTACAGCTAGCCATCCTCTTTGCAGTAGCAAGCTTAGCCACCCTGGGCTCAGGAGGACAGATCAAAAGAGTCTCCAATTGGGGATAATGCTGGCCCAGCCTGCAGGAGGAGGTTAAGCTCTTCACCGTGGTCCCAGACAATAACATCCAAGGGTCTTGCACTTTGAAAACCCCCACTCTGAGCTGCTCTTTCTTCTTCCCACAGACCTGTGCCTAGTGGGGTTATTTGGGACTTGTCAGGGCTGATCCAAACAGTTTTCCTTTGGGGGTGGTGCCCATAAACCTTAGAAAGGAGGGAGGTACTTTCTCTCCTTCCTGGGATAATGTGGGCTGAACTAACAGGGTATATTGGATTTGCCTCCCTGCAATGTTACCATGCAATCTAGCACTGGACATCTGGCTCCTGGACATAATCCTCCCTGGGAGACACATTCCAAAAATCCCAACTCTGTGTGACACCATGGTCCCTCACACCACCAAACCAAGCAGGGAAAGGCCAGAAATCCTCTTTCAACAAGGGCTTCAAACCCAGTAGTGTGGGGCAGAAAGTCCAAGCTTGGCATGACTCTCTTCCACCACTGAACCTAGCGGGACAAGGCTGAAATCCCCAGTCTTGTGCAGCTACCCTCTGCCTTCAAACTCAGGGAGAAGGAGTAGGTCAAGTGGCTCAAAAAGTGGGGTGGGAGCACTGACTATGCACTCAAGGTGTGGGAGATCTGTCCTCTTTCCCAAGCCACACAGTTTTGTCACTGTATGGGTATCAACCAAAAGTTTCCCCAGAAAATAGAGACCTCCTTAAAGTCACTGCTGGGTGTAGCCAACAGACACCTCTGGAGAACCTGAGTGCAGCACTGTGGCCTTTCCAGCGGTCAGAATCCAGACTATGGACTCCCCAGGCTGGTGCTGCAATAATAGGAGTGCTCTTCACTGGGTGGCTGTGTTCTGATTCTCCCAGGCCGACTAAATTCTCACCAACTTTCGCCACCTGATGCTATGCAGGCTTCAGTTCCTGTCTCTGTTGCTCTGCTTTTAAGTTATTGTATTAATTTCTCACTGATTCTTTTTATGTTTTCTATTTCTTTGTGTAAGTTCTCACTGAATTCATCTATTCTTCCCTTAAGTTTGTTGAGCATCCTTATAACCAGTGTTTTGCATTTTGTATCTAGTGAATTGCCTGTCTCCATTCTGTTTAGTCCTTTTTCTGGAGTTTTGTCCTGTTCTTTCACTTGGGGACATGTCCCTTAATGTTCTATTTTTGGCTGCCTTCCTGTGTTTCTATGTATTAGGTAGATCTTCTGTGTCTCCAAGTGTTTATAGAGTGACTTATGTAGATGTCCTGTGGGGCCTATTTTTGCAGTCTTCCTGGTTACTTGAGCCAGGTGTGTCCCTTGTGTGGGTTGTGTGTGCTCTTCTGTAGTAGTTGGGCCTCAATTGCTGTTGGCATGTCAGTAAATGGGCTTGACCCTCAGGCTGACTACCCGTGAAGGCAGGCCATGACTATAGCAGATTAGCTGTTGCGAGAAGGCTGACCGTACAGAGTAGGAGTTGTTTTAGCAGGGCCCTGGTGCCAGCTAAGTTGGCCCATTTGTGAATCAGGTTGGGAGATGTTCTGGTATGGTCTGAAGTTGACCACTGAGTGTGTTGGGACTGGAGTTTCTTGGAAGGGGCTCCAGTGCAGGCCAAGATTAGCCACCATTTGTGTCAGGATTAGGGCCACTTGGCAGGGGCTAGAAAGTGATCTGTGTTTGGTTGCTGCCTATGCTGAGCTTGGAGGTGCTTGTGAAAGGCTACACTGTGAACTGAGGCTGGCTGCCATGAATGCCACGTTTGGGACAATTTGGTGGGTACCATGATACTACATGAGGCCAGCCACCACTTGTTTTGGGCTTGTGGCTGCTTAGTTGAAGCTTTGTTCCAGGCCATGACTAGCCACCATTTATGCCAGGCCTGGAGCCACCTGATAGGAGTTAACAATGCAAGTTGAGACTGGTCACTACTTGTGCTGGGCTTGGGACAACTTACCAAGAGCTACAATGCATGCCAAAGACAGCTGCTGCTTGTTTGGGGTTTGTAGACCTTGGAAATATTTTGGGTAAGTCTGCAACATGAGCTGAGGCAGGCTGTTCATGTGGAGGAGCTTCTGGTAGAGGGTTAAGTGAGTAAGATGCGTGAGACGGGGTCTCAAGGAATCACCAGAGCAGGGTGAACAGTGTGAGCCAAATCAAAGAACACAGATTTGGTGTCTGCCTGCAATGAGCCCACTGGGTTGAAGGAGAGCTCAATAAAAAATAAATAAATAAATAATAATAAAAAAAAAAAAACAGTGGTACCTACCTGCCAGCACGTCTGTCAACAGAGAGATTGGCCCTAATCCCTGCCCCTCCAGTGCTTGCTTTGAAGTTAGTCAATTTAGTTTACCCCCATGTGTCCCTAGCACCTGAGATTAGAACAAGTGAATTCGTAAGCTACTGAGTTTATGCACTGACCCCTTAAGAGCAGCATATCTCAGTCTCTAGCAGTCCTTTGTCTTTCTGTGATGTAATCGCTACTGAATTTCACAGCTACATGTTATGGGAACTTTTTCTTCCCAGCACTAGTATCCAAGGCTGGGGAGCTCAGTGAGAAATTGGGATCCCTTACTCATTATGGGGGACCTTCATATCTAAGATAACTTTTCCAATTCTTTATTGTCATACTGAGGGTGTGCAACCTGGACTTTCCTTATCTCTGCCCCTCCTGGCAGTATTCATGTGGCTTATTCATTATATAATTAGTTATAAAACTTCTGTTTAGCTATCTCTCAGGTCAATTCTCCAGGGTGGTTGTTCTATAATTTAGTTGTAATTTTGATATGACTATGAGAAAATGTGAGCATAGCATTTACCTACTCTGCCATCTTGACTGGAAGTCCTTCATTGAATCATACTTATAAAATATGTGATAATATGCACTGTTATGTACATTCTATTTCAAAAAACTTAAAGTAATGAAGCTATTGTACAAAAAGATTTAAAGTTGATACATTTGACTATATAAAAACATGTTTCTTTCTGCATGGGACAATACTATGAGTAAAATAAAAAAGTTAATAAGAAACTGGGGAAAAGTTTGTAACATATACAATAAAGAACTAATTTACTTCACATATATTTAATAAGGTAAGTGACCAAAAACTTAATAGAAAAGTGAGAAAAACATAGGAGTTAACATAGTAAACCATGTACAAATAGCTTTCATACAAATGAAAAGGTACACAATCTAATGATAAAATAAATGCAATTAAAATTACCAAGACATATATTTTTGCCTTTCAGCAGAGATTTTTAAAGTAACAACATGGTGCATTTTAAGAATATAGAGAAATTAACATTGTACTTTGCTGTCAAGAGCATGGTATTCAGTTTGGTCATAGCTAAAAGATTTTTAAATAAAATATGCTAGGACCTAGTAATACCTAAAGATCAATTCCAATGTGTTCACAAAAGAAATGTATGAGAATACTTATAGCATTAGTGTTAACAATGGCAAAAGGTTGCAAACAATCTAAATGTCCATTCATTAAGTAGTTAAATAAACTTTTGTATGCTCATGCATAGAGTACTAAACAGTCATTAAAAATAAACAGTGCTTATACAGAAAGATTTCCATAAAAATAAGTTTTATTATAAATACTTTAAAACAGTATTACTAGTATGGTGTCACCATTATACATTCTTAACTCCCTGAGAGTGATATCCTTAAGATACTCCATGTAGGAAAAAAATTTAAGGAAGAGTTACTTCTTACAGAAGAATAGCGGCTAATAAATGTTGGAGGATGATACAATAAGAAAATCATTATTTTGGGGAGAAAGCCCAAGATGGAGAAGTAGGTGAAAGTTGCACTCACCTTTTCCCACAGTAACATTAAAATTACAATTAAATTATAACACATTGCACCTGGATAACCAAGTAAGGACTAGCTTAACAGAAGTAATATTACCCCAGACATATAGAAAAAACCACATTGAATATGAGAAATAGAAGGGGTGGATATGTGAAACAGCTGCCCCTGCACCCACATGTGGCAGTTGAGAATCAATTGTAGAGGTCCCCCCTTGAGAAGCTCAGAGCACCAGTGCCAGGAAGAGGAGCCCACATAACATCTGGCTCTCAAAATCAGCTGGGATTCCATCCATCTGGGTGAGACAAAGGCTGCTGAAAAGCAGGCATCCTCTTAAAAGGAAAATGCACAAAAGGAAATTGCTTGTAGCTGCTTATTCTGGACTCCAGCAAAAGGACATTGGTTCTAGGAGTGCCAGTCATACAAGGAAAGACTGACTTGTGTGGCTTCAGTGTGAGCACTGGAGAGACAGCCTCCAATGCCCCTGTGTTGAACCCTCCTACCACAAGTCCCACAGGCACCATGTTTGCTGGGTTAAGCACTCCCCCCACACACACATGGCATTAGCTTCTTGAGCTACAGTAGCTCAGCCCTGACAACTACCTGGGGACGCACCCTGGCCAATTAACATACAGCCTGGGGCTCTGTCAGTGGCAACCAGCCTGAATGCATATTGTAGTTTTTCTTAAAAAGTGTTTGAAAAATTCCAGTCAAGTCCAGGGGTGCCAGACACACACAGGAAGAAACTGAGTTGTGTAGGTTTAGGACAAGGACCATGTTCCTGCATGCATAACAGGCACTATCTTTCTTGTGTTAAGGCCTTTCTCCACATAGTGAAATCTTCATCTGATTTGGCCTTGTGAACTCCAATAGCACTACCCACAAAACTCCCTGAGATCCCACCATCACCACCACAAAGGCCCCAGTTGGTGGCGGCTGGCCTTGGTGTACCATGAGACTTTCGCTGAGTGGACTCAAATGCAGCACTGGCACCAAGTTTAAAACTGTATTAACCTAGTAAACACAATTCATCCCTACATGGTGACTTCCTGAGACCCTGCATAACACAACTCACTAAATGCCCAAGGCTCTTCAGTGGCACAGCCTAGCCAAAACTGGAAGGTGGCAGTGAATCTCAGGGTGCCTTGGTCCTTCCACTGACCTGTCACAGGCCTGGTACTAGTGGCAGCTGGCCTTGGTTACCAACTTGGCCCCCTCACGTGCACCCAGGCCTAGCAGAAGCAGCTATCAACTGTGGATCACTTTGTAGTTCCCAAAAGGTAACTCAGGCATAATTCAGGCAGCATCTGACATTAACCTTCACTGAAGTCACTCCCAAAAGGCCCCAGAACAAACACACCTGAGGGATGGCTTCAGAAGACAACAGAACATGATCCAATTAGCTTCACAAGTGGCAGACCCAAAGGGAGGTCTCAGTAGGCAGCACATGCTGCTAGGGCAAATTCTACTTCATGGACTCAAACTCTGAACAGCAGCTTGTACACTGTGGTTGTGGCCAGTCCTCATAACCAGTGAGCCTGACAATCAACCCCACCCACAGACATGCCAACAGTAATCAAAACTCAACTGTAACAGGAGGGCACACACAAACCACACATGGAACATTCCTCAAGCACCCAACTCAGGTTATCAGTAAGGCTGCATCACTGGTCCCCAAAAAACACCTATTATATAAGGCCAGCCTACGGAAACTGGGAGACATAGCAGATGTGCCTAATACACAGAAACACAAAGAAGCATCCAAAATGGGGAGATAAACATACCCCAAATGAAAGAACCAGAGAAATTCCCAGACAAAGAAGTAAATGAAATGGAGGCAAGCAATTTATCAGATAGATTCAAAACACTGGTAATAAGGATGCTCAAAGAACTTAGGGCAGGGGTGTCAAACTCATTTTCATTGGGGCCCACATCAGCCTCCTGGTTGCTTTCAAAGGGCCGAATGTAATTTCAACTCCTTAACAGGTGAGGAGTAGTTACATTTATACAGTCCTAAAATTATTTCAGCCCTTTGAAGACAACCACGAGGCTGATGTGGGCCCCAGTGAAAATGAGCTTGACACCCCTGACTTAGGGGAAGAATAGATGACCTCCATGAGAACTTAAACAAAGAGATTATAAGCATTAAAAAGGACATGGAAACCATAAAAAAGAACTAGTCAGAAATGAGTAATACAATAACTAAAGTGAAAAATGCACTAGAAGAAGTTCTGGCCAAGACGGAGGTGTAGGTAGAAACCCTTCGCTTTCTCGCACAACCAAAAGGAAGATAACAACCAATCTAAAATCAGTAAACAACCAGACGTGCCAGAAAATCAAACTGCATGGAACTCCAACAACCAAGGAATTAAAGAAACAGTCAACCAGACCAGCCAGACCAGTAAGACGGGCCGACAGAGAGAACCCGCCGCAAGGCAGTGGACTGCGCAAGCGGGGCTGGCAGGAAGGACCCGCGGCAAGGCCGCAGACTAGACCTCGTGACAAGGAGGGGGCTGGCTGAGAGAACCTGGGCTTGTTGGTTATATTATTACAGTTTTCCCAATTTTTCCCTTTTTATCGCCCCCTCTGCCCTGCATTCCCCAACCCTCTGCCCACTCGGAGTCCTGGTTTCCTTCCTGTCACTACTTTTTTTTTGCATGTATATTTTGCTTTATTTCACTTTGGGTAGCTTTCATTTGTCCCTTCATTTTGTGACCAAGCTCAGTTCTGTAAGCATCTTGATTACAAGGGTTTTGACCTCTCCATCAGATAGGTTGGCTAGCTCCTTGTCGCTTAGCTCTTTTACTGGAGTTTTGCTCTGTTTTTCCCTTCGGGCCGTATTTCTTTGTCTTGGCACATCTGTTAAGTTGTAAGGGGGCAGGACCTTAGGTGTTCACTAGGGCAGGGCAACCCTTCATGCTGAGCTGTGCCGCTGCCTGTGGGGGAGGGGCCAGAGAGGCAACAATGTGGCTTGCTTGCTTGGCTGTAGCCCCACTTTCCAACAAACTAATGTAAGACTGGGAGTTTCTCCCACCGTGGCAACCCCCGCTGTAATCCACAGTCAGCTCTAAGTCTCAGTTTCCCATTCAGCCAGCCCTGCCCGTGCAGTCTGCAGCCTCCCCCGGGTTCTCTCAGCCAGCCCCTTCCTTGTCACGAGGTCTAGTCTGCGGCCTTGCCGCGGGTCCTTCCTGCCAGCCCCGCTTGCGCAGTCCACTGCCTTGCGGCGGGTTCTCTCTGTCGGCCCGTCTTACTGGTCTGGCTGGTCTGGTTGACTGTTTCTTTAATTCCTTGGTTGTTGGAGTTCCATGCAGTTTGATTTTCTGGCACGTCTGGTTGTTTATTGATTTTAGATTGGTTGTTATCTTCCTTTTGGTTGTGCGAGAAAGCGAAGGGTTTCTACCTACACCTCCATCTTGGCCAGAATTTCTTCTAGTGCATTTTTCACTTTAGTTATTGTATTACTCATTTCTGACTAGTTCTTTTTTATGGTTCCCATGTCCTTTTAAATGCTTATAATCTCTTTGTTTAAGTTCTCATGGAGGTCATCTATTCTTCCCCTAAGTCAGGGGTGTCAAGCTCATTTTCACTGGGGCCCACATCAGCCTCGTGGTTGCCTTCAAAGGGCTGAAATAATTTTAGGACTGTATAAATGTTACTTTAAAAAGAAAAATTCACTAGAAGGAATAAAAGCAAATGAGATAAACCAGAGAACTGAAACAGCAAATTGGAATGCAGGCAGCAAAATAACACAATCAGAGCAGTAAAAAGAAAAAAATGATTTTAAAAATGATAATAGTTTAAGGGACCTCTGGGGCAATATCAAGCATAATAACATTTGTATCACAGAGGTACCAGAAAAAGAAGAGTGAGAGAAGAATTGCAAACCTATTTGAAGAAATGACTGAAAATTCCCCTAGCCTAGTAAAGAAAAAATACACAAAAGTCCAAAAAGCTCAGCGAGTTAAAAACACAATGAACCCAAAGAGGCCCAAACCAAAATATATCATAATTAAATTGTAAAAGGTTAAACACAAAGAGTGGACCTTAAAAGCAGCAAGACAGTTACCTAAATGAGAACACCTATAAAACTCTCAGCTGATTCCTCAACAGAAACAATTCAGACCAGAAGAGACTGGCATGAAATATTCCAAGTGATGAAAAGAAAAGGACCCACAAAAAATACTCTACCCATCAAGGCTATCATTTGAAAAAGGAGAAATAAAGAGCATCAGACAAGAAAGAGATAGAGGAGTTTATAGCCACCAAGCCAGTGTTACAAGAAATGTTAAAGGGATTTCTTTGAATAAGAAAAAAAGACCCCAGCTAGTGTGGCTCAGTGGATTGAATGTTGGTCTGCAAGCTAAGGGGTCACTAGTTAGATTCCCAGTCAGGGCACATGTCTGGGTTGTGGGTTAGATCCTCAGTAGGGGGTGTGCAACCACACATTTATGTTTCTCTCCCTCTGTTTCTCCCTTCCTCCATCTCTCTAAAAATAAATAAATAAATAAATAAATAAACAAATAAATAAATAAATAAATTTTTAAAAAGTCATTGTTTAAAAAATAATGGCTTATAATTTTCGGCGGATAGGACCTTCATATCCTTTGTTAAATTTATTCCTATGTGCCCTGGCTGGTGTGGCTCAGTGGATTGAGTGTGGGGCTGCAAAGCAAAGGGTCACAGGTTCAATTCCCAGTCAGGGCACATGCCTGGGTTGCAGGCCATGTCCCCGGTGGGGGGCACGCAGAAAGCAACCACACACTGATGTTTCTCTCCCTCTCTTTCTCCTTCCCTTCTCCTCTCTCTAAAAATAAAATAAATAAAATCTTAAAAAATTTATTCCTTGGTATTTTATTTTTTTTTTGTTGCAATTGCAAGTGAACTTGTTTATTTCTGCCCTGGCTGGTGTGGCTCAGTGGATTGAGTGCTGGCCTGCAAACCAAAGGGTCGCTGGTTGGATTCCCAGTCAGGGCACATGCCTGGGTTGTGGGCCAGGTCCCCTGGTGTGGGATGTGCTAGAGGCAACCAAACATTGATGTTTCTCTTCCTCTTTCTCCCTCCCTTCCCTTCTGTCTAAAAATAAATAAATAAAATATTTTAAAAAAATAAGAAAACGTAATCTAAATATGAATAATAAAATGGCAACAGCTACCCACATATAAATAATCATTTTAAATCTAAATGGATTAAATGCTCTAATCAGCAGACATAGGGTGGCTAAATAGATAAGAAAACAAGTCACATATACAAGGTCTGTCCAGATACTATCCAGCCATGTAATATGAAAAATAGAGACATTGATTGAAGAAGATACAAGATACAAGAACCAATGTACATAAGACAAGGATGCCTCAGTCCCCTTCAAAATTGGCACCTTGAGACCTCACATGGTTCTGTCAATCACCATCAGCTGCCCCATCATATTTTCCTGAATTTCATTGACAGTCTGAAATCTCTTCCCTTTCAAAGGTGATTCTGGTTTTGGAAAAAGCCAGAAGTCACAGGGCACCAAATCTGGTCTGCAGGGGGTCTGAGTCACCTGGGTGATTTGATGTTTTGCCAAAAAACTCTGCATGAGATGGGATGCATGAGCAGGTACGTTGTCTCATGAAGCTGCCAATCACCAGTTGCCCTTTGCTGCGGCCTTCTGAATCATCTGAATAGTTTCCATGGAGGAATGTTCAAGCTTCATGTAAGACTTGATGCAGATTCATTTCTCTACTCACTCAGTCATTTTGAATGAGACAGCCACACAGTACACATGCTCACTCAATGACTAGTACACCTCCACTGACCAGTACAGTGAAGTCATCATTGTTCACGCATGTGCATTATGGTCCACTCTCCTTGGCTGCCAGGTTACATTGATGTCACACAAATGGTATTCGTTATATTAACAGGGCTGGGCTTTTTCCAGGCATCTCAAATATCTCTCCTGCAACTGGTGAAAGTGTACATTGGTCCAACCTTTTTGACATAAAATTTGGCAAAACGTCGCATTACCCAGGTGACTCAGCCCCCTTACAGCCCAGATTTGGTGTCCTGTGACTTCTGGCTTTTCCCAAATCTAGTCCCCTTCTCAGTCCTACTGAATCAGGCTTGCCAGGGTAGGCTCTGGCATCAGTGACTTTGAGGTTTGGAGATCAAAACATGGTTTCAAGAAAAAAGGCAGCAAAGTATCTCAAGAATGAAAGAGTTAAACCCTGTATGTATTATCTGGAGAGAATCTCTTTCAATCCTTTTTTCTAAGCTGAACTAATTATCACTTTAGAATGGGCCACCAAGGAGGCTTGAGCCCTAAAAGGGAACACTATAGAACTGGCTTAATTTGGAAGGAAAAAAACATAATGCAGCAGTCTCTGGACAGCACTGGGTTCCAAGCCAAGCAGACCAATCCATGAACAAGGTTAACCTTGCTTATGTTAAGTGTGGTCAGCATGACCTTAAATGATAATTGGATGTACATTATGTACTGATTTTCTCATTACTCTCCATTTATGGAGTGATACAGGTTTTCCATTCATAATAATGATGCATAATATTCTTTTTAACAAATATATTTTCATTTTAAAAGATGACTCAATTTAAAAGGAAAAATCACTGACAGCAAGGAGATATAACAAAACTTTTGAATATAGTTAGGAATAACTAAAGTTAGCTAAATGCTGAAAGATTCCTGCGGTAAATTCTTAGAAGTTTAGTTGGGGGGTGGGGAATTCTTAAGGGACAACCAATATAACTTTGTCTGTCTGGCAACTTTGCTCAGAGTAAAAGCTAATACTAACTACATTTGTGTCGCTTAGGTTCCTCAACTTATCTTGTACCGGCTTTTACTTCATTTATTCAATAGTCAGTCAAACTATACAATTTCAACTAATAGAAATTGACCAAAGCAGCTACAGTACTGCTTGTCTGATGTTTTATTTATGACTTTAGGCCTGTTGCTGAATCAAGTTCTTGGTCAAAGAAGAAGGTAGGAAATCTAGCTGTGCCTTAATATAATGTTTGTGTGACTGTGTATCTCTTTGTAGATTTACTTTAAAAAATGGAACAGCTACCCAAGACTCTGGCATCCAGAATCAGAGAAATAAAGATTCCTTGCTCTTTGCTCTTCAAAAAATAGATGTACTTCTGTCAAGTTTGTAGGCAGATTCGACCAATAGGCATTCCTTCGAAAGTACCAGTGTACCTTCCAGTGTGACGGTAGCTGAGAGACCATGTTGGAGAAGACAGTGCACTGAGTAAAAAGGACAACAAACTGTTCCCTCCTCTCTGTTCAGTGCTCAAACTAGTGCAGGTCAGCTACCACTCAACATGAAATGGCTATAAGGGCAGTGGGTACTTTACATTTGAGAAATAGATGTATCTGCTGACCCAGTGCTCCATGGAGAAAACAAAAGCCTCCAAAATAAAAACACTTTCTTCCACTCCCTATTCTGAATCATGTGGGTATATCTTTTAATAATTCACTTTCAATTCTTTTTCTGTCTAACGGGTACTGTTTGTCTGAAAGGTTGGTTTGTGGAGGTTTAATAGAGGGATGAAGCATCTGACTTGAACTCTAAAGTCACACAGACTCAGTTTGACTGACTATCCCTGGTTCCTTCTCTTACTAGCTGTATTGCTTGATTGAGTTAATACTTTAAACTTTATTTTTCCCAGCTTTAATATGGGTATAATAATACCTGTGTCACAGGCTTATTGTGAACCTTAAATAAGAGAACTGCTTAGTGTTAGCACAGAGCCTGGCACATTTTAGTATTTGTGCTGCTGAAGTGAGCACAACATTTTAAGTTCACAATAAATATTACTTTTATTATCTTCTTCTCTATGTAGGTAGTAAGATATCTTTTTATTTTTTAGACTTAATTTATTTATTTTTTAGAGGAAGGTGGAGGGAGAAAGAAAGAGAGGGAGAGAAACATTGACAATGGCTTTCCAAACGCATTCACCTGCAACCCACGCACGTGCCTTGACTGGAGTCAAACCGTGACCTTTCGGTTTGCAGGACGATGCTCAACCAACTGAACCACACCAACCAAGGCAATCAGACATACTTTTAAATAGCATTCTACTTATCCTTGAAATAGAGTGTTAAATAGCATTCTATTTATCCTTGAAATAGAGTGTTATGGGAGATTGACAGCCATTTTCTCACAGCTGGATTATCTGGAGTGCTTAGAAGCAGGTGAGCACTGCCCAGGCTTTCCTGAAGTCAGAGATTGCATCTTTTCCCTGTGTATTTCCAAGTGCTTTTGTCCTGCCAAAAAGGAAAAAAATAATTAGTCTAGCCAAATAAATAAGTGACTTCAGCAGATTTCAGCAATGGGGGCAGGGGTAGAAAAGGAGAGGGAGAGAGAATTCCTATTTGAAAAGACCATGCCCATTCAAGATCTTTAGTAGTTAAGATATATAGAAAATGTACGGGATAAAATTTCTGTTGTTTTCAATCATCTTTTTAAAAATCTTATTTTAATGTATTATTTACTTAAGCCCTGGTTTAGGAGCAAGGAGGTCCGGATTGTTAGGAGCAGCGTGTACTTAGAGAGTACAAACCTATCCCTATTCATTACTAGTTGTGTGATCTCATGCATGTTTTGGTTTTGCTGCTTTGAGGTTCATTTTCCTCAACTATAAAATGTTCAAAACATTTTCAAGGTTTTTATGAGAGTTCAATGAGATAATGTGCATGATGTTCTTGGCATATAGTAGGGAAACAATGAAGGGTACCTATTATTGTTTTAACTAAGGTCCATCTTTCAAACAGTTCTCCACAGGTAACCTGCATCTGAACCTTCCAGAGAGTTTACTTAAAGTGAAGATTGCTGAGTTCTACTTTAAACCATCTGAATCCCAATCTTAGGGTGATGCCTAAGAGTCTGCACTTTACTTAAGGACCTCCCCATCTCTCCTCCTAAGTTTGAGATACGAAGTCTTTTCAAGGGGAAAAGAAAGTCCACACTTGGGTTTGTTTGTTGTTGTTTTTCTCGGTGAGTCTTTGGGGAATGGAGA
Source organism: Phyllostomus hastatus (assembly GCF_019186645.2). Lineage (NCBI taxonomy): Eukaryota > Metazoa > Chordata > Mammalia > Chiroptera > Phyllostomidae > Phyllostomus > Phyllostomus hastatus. Next base: position 1,667,994 of record NW_025333841.1, on the reverse strand, counting down.
TCTTTTGGAAACTGGCGCTTTTCGGTCAAAGCGCTGAAGAGAAACCTTTCTGTGAAGAGACTGAGAAAGTAAAGGAGTCTGTTAGCTTCAAGTGGATGGTCCCGGAGAGCTCGGAAAGTGTTGAGAAGGTGCAATACATTGCAGGTGGAGATGGAAGTGGATTTATAGCTGATCTCTATGGAGAAGAAAGTTTAGGTGGGTGTGGGACCAGATGCACTTGAAGTTTTTATGGTGACTGAGGAAGATGGAGGTAAAAAGAGGGACAGAGTCATCCAGCCTCCAAAGAGAAACTTGTTACAAAGTTGTTTGATGCCAGAGACAGTTCATAGCCAACCTAGTCTACTTTAAACATTTTATTTTTCACAGTTTAAATAATTAAATAACAATCTTTTATTAAAACAGATTGCTAATTGGAGATTACATAGGTATTTCTTCTCTAAATTGAAGCCTTTTGACTTCTCCCTGCTATACTGCATTTAGGTTGTTACAGGAAGATTACTTTCTCATTGTTTTGGCATGAGTTGGCAAATTGCCCTGTGCTTTCTAACCAGAGCATCTGAAACCTTCGTGTTTGGATATATAAGGTACTTGACATTGCTTCATTAGGCAGGTTATTTTTATATTCATAGAAAGCATAGAATGTAAAGAGAGGCCTGCCACTGTTGCTGTAATAACTGGAAAAAAGGTATGACAGTAAATCTACTGAGATCCCCTACTACTAATGTAATTAACCAGACATCAGTACATTTTTATTATTTCTACTATATTTAAATACTTGAAATAATACTTCCTATTTCTAGAGTATATTTTAATGGAGAAAAACAACCACAGTTAATGAATTCACAGAGCATTTGTGGGATGAACAATAGACATCACTACATACATTTTTCAAAGAGATAAACTGAGTTCTAGAGCACCTAAGTTTGCAATAACAATGCAAATATAAACATGGTATTGGGCTGTGAGGAATGAAAGCAATTGTAATTTTTTTTGCCTTCCAAAGATGGTAAGGAATAAAAGGGCTTTACTCTTAGACCTTGTGTGCTCACCCCCTAACCTTTCACTTATTTTTAAAACCTCTGACATTCTATAAATACAAGTTTGTGGGTGACTTCCTTAAAAGTGTGTTTGGGCCCCTGCAATGGAACCAATACATCAGCTTTAGCTTCCACATATGTTTATAAAATGTAGATGAAATTACATCCTACCCAGATACCTCTCTTTTTCTGGATTCTGAACTTCCTCAGGACAGAAACTACATCTCTTATATTGGTAGCCCCAAAGCCTAGCACAGTGCCATGGCACACAATACATGCTGTTGAATTGATGACTTACCTGAGTGAATGAATTACTGATTATCTTTCACTTGTCTCTTCCCATCTTCCTACCCCTTTCCTCAGGGAAACTGAGGAAAACGCTTATGATTCATTCATACCTTGAATGTTATTGTGAACTCCTAAAGGCTCAGACTGAGGCAAAATGGAACCACTAAGAGATATACAATTGTTTTTCAATTAAATTGATTTGGGCCAGTGATACTGGCCAGTGAAGATTTTTAAAACGCTGTTTAGGCATTAGAAGCAGTTTCTAAACTAAATAAATAGGTATTTTGTGGGTGTCATTTTGAAATAAAACCAGTTGTGTTTTATAAAGATGAAGGAGTTTAGAATCTTAAAATAGTAAGTGTATCCACTCTCAAGAAAATGCAGTCTCCAGCACATAGCAAGCATAAAGAAAAAAAAAAAGACCTTTATCCAGTGACAAAAACCAAAGGCAGGTAGGATCAAAGGTGGGAAGTGCGGATGGCTGGAGTGGGGGGAATGGTGTGGGGGAACAGAGACATCTATAGTTGAATAACAATTTAAAAAACCTACAAATAAAAAAATAAGAATAAAAAATACCTTTATCGAATCACATTTAAATGATCTCTTTTTTAAACTCTTGAAAAACTTCTCACTGTTCTTAGGATAAGATTCAAAATATCTGTTGTGAACTACAAGCTTATTGTTGATTCATTCAAAAGATGTTGAGTGTCTATTATGTATTTTAAGCTCAGAAAATACAGTGGTGAAGGAGTGGGGCAGTTCCCAGCTAAATTAACACTGGGGACAGGCCAGTGGGAACAGACAGACCATAAACAAATGCTACTATCAATAAACAACATATATAAATAGACAAGATATATTCCGATGTCATGACTGCCATGAAGAAAATAAAACGGAATGGTGATTTTCTATAGAAAATTAGGTATTCTTTCACTTCTTCACACTCCATTTTCCCACCTCCAGTGAATTCCTACAGGTTATTCCCTGTCCCAGGGCTCCTCCCTCATCTGCCTTCCCCGCCTAAACATCATTCTCCCTTCAGCTCAGTTCTCACCTAAAAATGGCAACTTCTCTCAGTTAAATGTTCCTTTTATATACCCTTCCCACTGTACTCACATGTCTCCTTTGTAATAATATTCATTACATTTATAAGTATTTGTTCAATGTCTGTCTTGCCACAAGGGCAGTGTCTTCTTGTCTGTGGTCTATCGATCTATTTCTAGTGACCAGCATATACTAGATGATCAATTCATTTCATTGAGTAAATGAACAGAAAGAAGATTGGAAAATTGTTTTACTTTTATCCTGTTAAGGGACATTTCGCAAACAAGGGGTGGGGAAATCATTTGAACATCATACATATGTAAAAAGCACATTGGAAAGAAATGCAATTAGCCTGGAAGAAAATTGAATGAGAATTATTCAGTGTTTTCTTCCTTGGGTTTTAGGTGGCACTGAATGCCAAAAATGGAATAAATCATTTTGAGAAGAAGTAATTTCCTAGATATAGGAAACAGCTCCTTGATTATAAGTGGGCATGAAAGAATACATGGATGGGATAAGAAAGAGGAAGGAAGGAAGGAAGGAAGGAAGGAAGGAAGGGAGGGAAGGAGGGAGGGAGGGAGGGAGGATGCAAAAAAGGAAGGGTACACTTGAAAATGACCCTTCTTCCCAATACCAAGTAATGCATGCACATTGTAAAATATTCAAGACAATAAAGAGGTAAAGGAGTTAAAATGACTAAAGATCCCTTCGCATTTTATTTGCATGTCATGTATATTCATCCAGACTTTTACATATATTTACACATATCTCTTTAATATAAAAATAGAATTATACATGCCATTTTGTAAATTGCTTTTTTCCATTAAAAATATACCTGAACGTATTTAGAACTAAATGCTCATTTTTGATGGCTATGTAGGAGTTCATTATGTAGAAGTCCTATAAAAGATTCAACTGATTATGTTTTAATAGTTATTTTTCTGATTTTTCAGGGTTTCAATAATTAACATCTTTGTATATTTATTACATAAATCTTTGTCCAATTATTTTCCTTAAGAAACGTTTCTGCCCTGGCTGGCATAACTCAGTGGATTGAGCGCAGGCTGTGAACCAAAGCATCGCTGGTTCGATTCCCAGCCAGGGCACATGCCTGGGTTGCAGGCCACGGCCCCCAGCAACCGCACATTGATGTTTCTCTCTCTCTCTCTCTCTGTTTCTCCTTCCCTTCCCTCTCTAAAAATAAATAAATAAAATCTTTTAAAAAATAAAAAAGAAAGAAACATTTCTGTATATATTTAGTTGCTCAGAAAGTATGAATATTTGATGCTTATGGATATTTGAGGCTTGGCAATTGCCAAATTGCCTTAAAAGTGTTATGTAAATTTGTAATAGTAGCATACAAGTGTGTACATTCCACAGGATCTTCTTCAACACATATTATTAAATTTTTAACAATTGATATTCTGAGGGACAAAAAAAGAGAAATCTTGTTTTAATTTTTATTTCTGATTACTAGTGAGGTTGAATATTTGAACTGCCTATCCATGTCTTTCACACATTTTTAAACTGTTGCTCATTTTTTGAAAATCAATTTATAATAGTTCTTTATGGACTAGTGATGCTAGCCAGATACGTTTATCACATATGTAGCATTTTTGTCAATTTGGTATTTGTCTTTCAATTTTAATATAAACTAGTATTACCCCTTAGCTGTGATGTCATCGTGAAATTATTTTTCCAGTTTGTCATTTGTCTTTTAATTTTACTAAACTTGTGTTTTGACATTCAAAAGCTTTATTTTTATTTATGAAGTCATATTTAACACTATTTCCATTTATGGATTTTGTGTCATGTTTAGACAGTCCTTCTACAACATCCTCAACACTGTAGACATATTCACTTACATTTTCTTCTACTTCTTTTGTGATTTTATATTTTACATTAAGCCATGTTTGCCTTAAGAATACATTAAGGAGTGGGTAATATTATTAGCATAAGCTGAATATCAGGCTTAATAGCATTGCAGGTCACTGAAGAATTCCTTTTACACATTCTAGGTAAAAGTTCTAGCACACAATTATGTAATATAAGACAAAAACTGAGTAGAGACACAGCACCTAAATCATACACATACTGTCAAAAATGATAAGATCAAGCCTACTGAGAAGCTGAGCAAGGAAGAGCCTACGCGGGAAATTGGGGAAACTGCTTGGACTGAACAATTTATATTCCTGATGATATGGCTGATGAAATGGCCACCACGCTGAGGGAGCATTCTTTCTCAAAAAAAAAAAAAAAAGAAAAAGAAAAAAGAGGGCCTACTATGAACTGGCTGGGAATACAACAGTGAACAAACCAAAGAGATTTACTGCTGTTCCGGGTTGGGGTAAACAAATCATATATTTCACAAGTAAGTGCTTCAAAGTAAATTAAGCAGTTAAGGACATGGGAAAATTGTTATTTTAAATATGGTGGCTAAGGCAGACTTCTCTGGGGAAAAGACCATTGAGAAGAGGCTTGTATTATGAAAGGAAAGAGAAGAAGGAAAATATTCCAGCCTACGTAAAGTGGTATAGGTGGGAACAAGTTTGGTTTGTTGGAAAAATTGTTACGAAAACCAGTATAGCTGGAGTGTTACTTGAAAACGCAGAAAACCAAAATGGAAAAGAAACGTGGAAACACGTTTCTAAAAACTTGAGTAAGGCCGTTTTTCTTTAACTGAGCAAACAAGAGTTACATTCTGTGTGACTTTTTCTCTAGTTGCCTACAGGCATTACTTTCAAAGGCCTTCCTTAACTGCCCTTTGACAAATTCCAGTGTTATCTATTTTCCAGCCCTTTCACAATCCTTGCCCCTCTCCAGTAGTTCAGAAATGTATGAGAACCTGTCTCTGACCCCTCTTTGAAATTGGAATTCGTGGCCTTTCCTCACCCCCTTCCCCCACTTTATTCTGTCTCAATATATATAAAATTGTATGCATATACATGTATATGTATATATAATTGTCCATGAGAACTGGCATTTTCGTGTTTTAATTTTCGCCTTATTCCCAACATTAGATCTACAACAGTGCCTGACATACAGTTGGAGCCCACTCTCTCTCTATATATATACATACACATATATACATACACTCACATATATGTGTGTGTATAGAGAGAGAGAATGGTAGGATGGTGCATGAACTAATGTGGACTAATTGTGCGAAGCGGCCTCAGGTTACACCAATACCACGTTTCCTGCCCTCTGGAAATAAAGGCTTCAAGTAGCCTGAAGGTGACGTGCTTCAGTTCTCAAAATGGGAAAGCAAAGGTTCCCACAATCCTCAGAACGCGAATTTCTCGCCAGAATTCAAAATGGCGGAAGAAGGTGGGGCCTGTCCCACGGTGGGCGTCACCGCAGCGTTCCTTTTCCCGACCGCGGCCCGCCTTGCCGCGCCGTCGGCTGCCCCCCTCCTCCTCCCGCCAAGCCTTTGCGTGAAGTCGCCTGGGATTGGCTAACCGGCTGGTGGGGAGGGGCTGCGAGGCGGGGATGGGGCATCATCACTTCCTGTTGTGGGCAGTAGTTTCCTGTCGCTGCTTGGTAACAATGGGGGAGATAATGGCTGCCTGAGCAACGTTTCCCGAGCAGGCGCTGGGGTAGAGGCGGGTCTCAACCAGCGACTCATCGGAGGCGGGCTCGAGAGCGGCGACGAGGGAGGCGCGGAGGAGCCTCAGCGGCGGCGGCCCTTCCGATCAGTCGGATCCCGACAACTAAAACCGAGTAAGTGAAGCCTTGTGGGGACCCCGTGAGAAATGGATGGAGAGCGGGAGGAAGACAGCGAAGAGCTGGCTACCGCTTTTTCTCAAAATGGCCTGAGTGGCCTGTCGCGGCGGAGTCTCAGCGCTGCTTCCGGACCCCAGGCGCCGGTTGGTCAGGGGGGCTCCGTGGCGTAGTCGCCGCTGCCATTTTAGTTGGGTGTATAGTCGACAGGCTCTCTGAAGGGGATGGTGCTGGGTAAGTACTTTCCCTTCTCGGCCGCGCTCGCCGCAGCCCGGGCCCTCCAGAGCCTAAAGAATTTGGGGGCGATTTTCGAGTGTTGGCCTCAGGCGTGAGAATCTCTAATCGTCCCAGGATTTTCTCTCCTTGGTTCTTTGGAGGTTCCCTCGCTTCTCCCCGCCCCTCTTACACGGTGGGCTTGGGTTTGGGAATAAGGGAAAAGCAGACTGTTCTAAGTCAGATGTTGGGAACTCTCGGGCCTTTAGATTTCCCAGGTTTTGCCAAACCCCATTTTGAGCACTTCTGCAGGGCACTATCAATTAGGCGCCCCCTGGGGCCATGATGACATCTTCCCTGAGGATCTGAGGCAAATGTGGTTTACTCCCTCGCTCGAAAAACCCTAGAATATCCTTTCCCAGATATCAGTGCAAATGTCCCCCTACCCCCCAAAAAGGAGGGAAAAGCCATTGCGTGTTGGTTGTTTTTCCCGTGGAAAGGGTGGGAATTGGGCCAAATGCTTTTCAAGTTATTTTCCCTTCAATCAGCCAACCCCTCCCCCCTCGAAAAATGCCTAAGGGTCTTGGCTTCTACGGGCGGTACCTGCCACGTACGCCCTAGCTTTAGTAACTAGTATTAACCGGTTGGGCTTCTGCTTCCTGAACACTCAGTCCCTTTTTCCCTTATGCTGATTAATTTCAAGATGGAGGAGACAGCCACGTTCCTTCCCTAGACAGTTTCACCATACTTATTCCACAGGTTAGTCCGGGAATCTGAGGCCTACCAGGCTTGTTAATTAGGTCAGTCTTTCGTTTGGGGGCAACTGGAAGCATTTATGTCAGGTTGTCATCCACTGTTTCCAAAGCCCCACGATAATTTTTTGTTGGAATAAGGAGCCTGCATTTCCTGAATGACAATTAACCGCAATATCTTTGGGTGATTGAAGGAAGAAATAAACGCACTACCACGAATAATTTCTTTGATTCTCCGTGATTAAAGACAAAAGGACTACTCATATCATTCTATCAGGTACATTATGTCCATCGAGGATTTCTTGAGAACAGGCAGGCACAATTACAGTTCCCCCACACCAAAAAAAAAGTCGGTTTTCTAAATTGTAAAAACAAAGTGTCCAGGAAGACCAATTTAAACACTTTTTAAAATACGATTTTTGGACCCACTTCTCTGAGTGAAGAATATTTCTTCCTGATGCTCTTTTATACTTTTTAGTCTCTCCCTTAGGCCAGGCCACTGCTAGGACTACTTTACAGAGGTAACTGTAATGTGCCAAATAAGTTCTTGAAAGTAACTACCTGAATCTGAAAATACTGATCTGATAAAGTAAAGCGAATTTTTAAGCAAGCTTACATTAAAAGCTAAATTGGAAATCTTGTATCTAACATAAGATTCCTGGTTCTTTCTGACCTTAATCTCCCCAAATATCTTAATACTAATAATGAATTAGACTGGGTAGTGGTGTGCATGTGTGCATGTGTTGTGTATGACTAAAGTATATAGGATGTGTATTTGTTAAGATGTGTCTATTTCAAAGAAAATATCTTATTAAAGAGGAAGAATAATGGATTCTTTTTTTTTCTAGAGCAGAGAGTGAAGAAAACTAAAATCCAGTTTATTGTATTACAATACTATGTCATAACAGTCAGGTAATTTATTTTTTTGTTGCGTCTCCTGATGATTTATGTATAGAATGCATGCTTTAAAATGTATTCTGTTTTGCAGGCCCTGTAATTGGATGGGCTTATTTTATATATGTTAGTTGCTGTTGGGCATGCTTCATGATGAGAATGTATTTTGCACTGGTGATTCAAAGGGTAGTGTTTCTGAGTAGCTGGAACTCACTAGTGCTTTATCTGTGAATTTTCCTCTTTTAAAATAATGCCTGAAGTTCACCAGTACTTAAGTAGAACAGAATGAACAAAGTAGAAATTTGTTGGCTTAAATCATTGTTGGAATGGGGTGGGTATAAGTAAATACTATTTATGTGTTCATTGAATAGCTAAGTAAAATGTCAGTAGACTTTCTTACAGGAATATAATCTTGCATTATTTTGTGTGTTCTATTTTTTCTCCTTCAAGATCCAAAAAGTCATAATTAATATATAATACTCTAATTGGTATTAACTCTTTTCATCATCATCATCATCATCATCATCATCATCATCATGATGAAAGTAGCCACATAATTTATTGCCCTAGCCAGGATGCTTTTAAGAGCAAAAAGGACATTATTAATAATTATGCCTGGACAACAAGCACAAACAGGATCATCCCAGCCAAACTGTGATGGGTAGTTAGCCTAAATTCATAACTAACTTGTGTTGAATGCCTATATGCTAGGTGGGTCCTGTGCTTCAGATGTATGATTTTATAATCATCACAGCAAACCTTCATGAGGATGTTAACTATTTCACAGAGGTGACTGAAGACTCTGGAAAGAGATTATTAAGAAATGTGTCCTTAATTAAATAGCTAATAAGTGGTAGAGCCCCCATTTTAACCCAGGTCTGTCTAATGCCTGCAGTCACTAAACTTTTATGCCTCTGAACTTAATTGCTCTCTATTAGATCAGAAATGCAAAGAAAATGAAAGGTGGTAATAAAAAAATCTATAGGTTTATATCGCATCAAGAACTTGTTAACACTTTTAAAGGGAAGCTGCTTTTATGAAGCAGGTGAGACATATTTAGCAATTATCCCCTCTTCTTTTTTTTGTCTGTCATGGTTCCTGTTTCAGCTATTACTGTATACTTTGATAAACAATTTAAAATCAGCAGTGGCTTTATGAACTCTAATTATAAAATGACATCTACAAATGTTAGGCTGTTTGGATATATTCTTTCAGGTTAGTGACCATGTAATGAAGCCTTAAGGGACAGTAGGTCAAATGGAATAATAATGTGTATATTACTTTTTCCATAGCCCTAGTGGATTGGGAAACAGAGCAAATCACTGACCAGGCTCCTGTTCTCTTAAATTACAAATTACAATGTGAAAAGTCCTGTTAAATCCAGACCAATGAGGTGCTAGAATTTTGGGGCACTGTCTTGGTCTGGGACATGTTTGTCTATTGTCAGTATAATTCCTTAACATTTCTGTATAACACAGAAGATTTCAGAGGGAGCCATTTTACATAATCCCTTGAGGTTTTGATAAGCAGTGTTTTTAAAAAAAAAAAAAAAAAAAGCTTTTGTACCTGTGTCTTATTTTTGCTCATCCTTGAATATGGAAGTTTCCCAGAAAGTCAAGCAGTCACTTTTCTTTTTATCAAAAGAAATATCTATTAGATAAAAGTCTTGGCAGTTCTAAACAATTTAGGGATATATTTATGAACTTGTGGTTTTGTCTCTGAAATATATATAGTTGATATTTAGTTGTATATTTTCTTGTGTTTTAGTTCTCCAACCCAAGATTTTAATTTCATTAAGTCATCATAGTATCTACATGTGTTGAAACAAATAGCTGTAGACAGTGTGTGCTGTGTGCATAGATTTGTGGGCCTCTTGCAATAATTTCATCACTACAGGTTGGGCTTCTGTTACGTTTGCATGGTGATGAATTTTCTGTAGGGGAAAGGGGATATTGTGTTCAATGTTTATAACTTTTTGTGGAATGAAAAGTAGTCTCTTTTTCCTCTTGCTCTCCTCTTGCCTGTAGGGAGAAAGGAGTTAATTCGATTATAATTTTCATTTTTTATTGACTAAAGTTACCGTTAGTGTCCATTACATCTAAGGTAACCATATAATTTATCCAAGTTGGATCTTTTGAGAGTGAAAGAAGACCCTATTAGGTATGACAGGACAACAGGTGGAGACTGCTGCTGTACAAACTGGGGATATAGAGTCAGCTTTGTCATTTCCATTTAGAAGCACTGGTACAGGAAGTACAGTTGTCAGCATGTTTGGTTCTGTAACACAAAATTGATTTCCTCAAATAATGTAACAGTTATTTGTGTAGATATTTTCTTTTTGGGGCAAGTGATTTTAATTTTAAAAATTGGCTTCACTCTTTTAAAAAGTTAGTTTTTGATCAAAAACTCATGTCCTTGAAAACTACTTGATTTACCAATTACCACCAAAATTGCTAGTAATCAGTGATTTTACATTAATAACTTTTTATAAATACATGAACCTCCTAGCTTTGTGTCTTTTTTACTTCTTGCGAATACAGTCAAACCTTGGTTCTCAAGTGTCTTGGTTCTGGGATAATTTAGTTCTTCAACCAAATCCATGAAAAAAATGCCTCAGTTGTCTAACAAAACTCTGGGTCTCGACTCTCTACCTGATAACCTTTTCATGCTAAAACCTGTATGGTGAGTCACGTATCTCTCAGGTAACAGACAAATCACTTCTCCAGTGGTTTTCCAGAACCAATTAAATTCGAGAACCAAAGTTCCACTGTAATGAGAAGTAAGTCAGAATTGAGTTTGTATGGGTAAGACCAAATTCTAATTTAGTGACTTAGCTCAGTGAAATTAGATTAAATCAAAGATTAAATTCTCTGTCTAAAGTACTTGAGTGAATTGAAATGTCATGTAATGGCTTCCTTTTAAAACTAGACCCTATGAATTGGCAGCATTTGGCTTGGTCTCTGTCCTTTGGTTTGACTTCCTCTTGATCCAACTATTTCACAGGGTTATGGTTGTCAAAATTATGAGCTGCAAGTCAGTAGACTCCTTGCAAAGAGATTGGACACATGAAAGGCATTTCTGAATCCTGTTGTAGTATTGTTCCTCTCCAGTGATAGAAATAGAATATAAGTGAGGTTAAGCTAGCATTGCTATGCAAATATATTTTATAATCTCATATTGCTATAGTATCAGCAGTGCTGGAGCCTTTGGCAGCAACCTCTGGTGGGCCAGTACTGGAAATAATCAACAAATTGTGTGGGTGGTAAGAGGTATCACACAATAAGTAAAGACAGTGAACCATCAACCCTGCACTGTTTTTAAAAGTGGAGTGCTTCATATTTCACAAAGGTAAGATAGTTACAAAAAGGGATATAGAAGTACATGTGAGTGAAATGGCATTGAGAAAGCATAGCCTTTAAGCTTATGTCCTAGTTATTCACGTTTCTTACTGTCTTATTCATAATCATGGATTCACAGAACTGGAAGATACTTCATAGATAGTTTAACCCAGTACTCTAATACTGATGGGGATCCTGAGGTGCAAGTGGTTAAATGAATTGGCCAAATTTATGTAACTAGTTAATGTTATATCCAAGACAAGAATCCAGTATCTCCTGTTTTGTTTTTTTCTTTTCTTTTCACAGAGTTGAATACCACCCTGCTACTCACAGAATAAAAAAAAGCTACCTGGTTGTGTTCAACCTTTTATTTGTCTGTTACAAACACCGTAACATTTTAAATAAACATTCTATATATGAATCCTTCCCAACACTTTTGGTGCCTACATATGTGATGGTACATTATGTCCTGACCTCAAATTCAGCAGTTCTTTGTGACTTGATTTTTTGAACTGTATTATTTCTTATTTTGGTGATGATGTTACTGAGCTAACTTTTTCTTTATTGATGAGGATAGTATACCATTAATTTACATCTACTCTATGAGATCCTTAGCCCTGTGAAGTTTGCGGGTGATCTGAGAAATAGAAACTCTTTTCTTAAATGTTGTTACATCTATTGGGTGTGTACACATTTGTGCAGGACTAGGGTTAAGCCATAACGTCCTAGCTAGTTGTGATCTCGAACTAGTGCACCCGACAGATGTAATGGTATTTCAGAAAAGAGTTTGTATCTTATACATCAGCCACCTACCTCCTCAGGGAAGCTCTTGCATACAGAATAATGCCTGTCCTTCTCTTTTCAGTGACACATTTTTATGTTGATACATATGTGCCTTTTTTTTTTTAAATAAGCATATTCTGCTTGAGAACACGATTGAGTTTAGAACTTGTATGAACACGTGGAAAAAAATGCTCAACATACTTTAGTAGTAGGTCGATATTAGATTACCTTGATTCCTCCCTCCCTTTTTGTTTTGAAAAGACATTTCTTCCACACTTAATAGATGTGGCTTATTTTTAAATTCATGCTCAAGCAAGCATTTGAATTTCAAAATTTAGTTTTGTAAAAGTCTGTTTTCTTATTAGGTATAGTTTGTCCCTTAAGTCTCCTTAATTGGGTGCTGTGATGCAGTATGTCCATTGAATACAATGTGTGTGCTTATACTTAGCACCAGGTCTCCTAACCAATTAGTATTGATCAAAATGTTTTAAGTAACTTGTCGCCCTAACATCATAAAGAATTACATTTTTTAAGCATTGGTGTATTGGATTAGGAGAATTAAATGGAATACTTGTTAGCAGTGGTCAGAAACACAGCCTGAATGATTTATGTTAATATATTATAATAATTGTAGGAGCAAAGGAGATTGGTAGCAGTGCTTTGACATTCTCAAGGTGAATAAATTCTGTTTTAAAGTCCCTAATTACAGTTAATAAATCTCAGGCTTGGTTTTCTTCCTGGCTTTTTCTCCTCAGAATTAAATTTACCTGACACAATCATACATTTAGTGCCAGTAGTTTTTGAAGTGACTGGGCAAAATTTCTAATTTGGCTATTTGTTTCCAGGAGTAGATTTGTGTGTGTTGGCACAAACTATGCTGACAGAGATAAGGTTAATAAAATACGCTATTTATCCAAGGGACAGCTGTATTTAAAACAAATACACTGAAAGTTGACTGGTGCAAACGTTAAGTCCTGCTAGGTTTATACTGCTTGTAAAGGTGTTTGTCATTTTGGAAATTTTTATACCATGAGTGAACCTGGTATAAAAAGCTCATATGGAGATTGAATATTTTAGAAATGCCTATTGGGGTAGAAGGAATGTATTTTGAAGTGTATATGTAGTCTTGGGATATATTGGGAGGCAATTGTCCATTTAGTGGAAAGTTGACTGAATATGGAATCAGGACACCTGGATTTAATTACTTGTTCTTTTACTTAGTAGCCACATGGCCTTTGGTAAATCACTTCCTCTCTCTGTGCTTCTGTTTCTTATCTGTAAAATAGAGGTAATGAGACCTACTTCATAGGAATGTTGTGAGGGTTAAATGAAATACAGGTATAGGTGAAGGGGCTGTGTAAATAGAGTGGTGGGTATTGCTTATTACTAGTGGGAAAAGCTAAGTGATTTAAGAACATTTATATATTTTTCCTCTTAAGTTGTTCTGTTGGTAAGTTTTTCATAGAAATAGTTAAGTTTAAACGTGGCCGATGCTGATTGTATATGCAAGTCAAATTTCATGCACACGAATATCATAACTGAGAGTGAGATAACAAATAGATTTAAATGCCTCTCTTTTATGATGATAGGAGCTCAGGGGTGTGTGAGGATTCTTTTTACCTCTTACTAGTTAACCTGGAAATGTACCACAGTGTTGTTGATCAAAGTAGACTCTAGAGACTGATTTTGTTAACATAATTCTTCACTAATATTTTCACACCAAAATGGACAGAGATGTATGTGATCATTTAGACTGTGGTCCCCGACATCTTTGGCATGGTGCTTTAACCTTTTAACATTTTAGTGTTCCTTTTCACTTAACAAACACCAGTGACATTACATCTACCAGGGACTGAACTTGTGGTTTAGAGCTATTACGTTTTTCCATTATATGCCACTTAAGTGGTAAAAGAGCTGCTTAAAATGAGACCAAGTTCACTGGGTATGTGTAAGACTATTTTTACAAGGCATCTGAGGGCATTGCTTATGTTCAGGATTTCCTTCTGTTTCAAAATGCACATGTGGCCACTGGACACTTGAAATGTCACTAGTGTAGCTGTGGAACTGAATTTTAAATTTCCTTTAATTTTAATCAAGTGAAATAAACTGAAGCAATATAAAACTTATTTTTCATTTAACACAACTCTTAATCTGGTAGAACTGCATTTCACTTTAACCATTGCTAATTTAGCATCCAGTTTGAGATGTGCTGTGAGGATAAAATGCACGTCAGATTTCAGAGACTTGGTGTCAAAAAAAAGGAATGTAAAATACTTCACTAATTTTTATGTTGATAGCATGCTGAAATGATGTTTTTTGTTATGTTGGATAAATGATATATATTAATAAAATTAATATTTCAAAACTATGAAAGACTAGATCAGGCACTGAAGGGGGAATGAAATGGGGAGAGCCTAAGGAGGGACTGAGGGAATAGCATCATCAGTAGAAGTGTGAAGGTATTGGGTTGGCCAAAAAGTTGGCATAGTTTGTTCTGTACAATGGCTCTTGATAGTGCTTAATTCTCTTTGACCTCAAAACAATTTTATTAGATTGTATTGTGACAGCTGGCATATCAGCATGCATTTAAAAAAAATCAAAATCGGTGAATTTTTGTGCAGCCATTTTAATATTGAAAATGGAATAAAATGCACATTTTTGGCATATTCATGCTTTATTATTTCAAGAAAGGTAAAAATGCAACTGAAATGCAAAAAAGAAATTTGTTCAAGGTATGGAGAAGGTGCTGTGACTGATAGAACATGTCAAAAGTGGTTTGCAAAGTTTCTTTTACTATCGACATTTTGACCAAATAATTCTTTGCTGTGTGGCTGTGTTATGCATCAGAAGATGTTTAGCAGCACCCCTGGCCTCTACCCACAAGAAGCTAAATAGCTGGAGATAGCCGACATACTCAAAATACCCAAATCAATAAAGTTACTGGTGAAAATGGAAAACATGTCTTTCATTTTACAGGAGAAAATGTAATGGACCTTTTGACTAACCCAATAGTAAAGCACAGGTTTGTTGGCAGGGGATGGGGCAACATAAGTGAATTGGTTTGTCAATAAAGTGTCCTAACAAAATTCTGTCATTGGAATATGTAGCTTACATTGGAATATGACCTGTAGGCCCAGAACTGAAAGCCAAGAGACTTATCTGTTCTTAGTGACTTTTTAGTTTAACGGGTTTTTTGAAAACAGTCTGTTCAAACTTCTACTTAATAAGGAATCCTCTCTTTAATATAAAGCCTCTGCTTGAATATTTCCAGAAATGGGTAGTTTGCTTGCTTCAAGATGGTGATTGCATCTCCACTTTGGGACAATTTCACTAGTTAGGCTATTAAAAGAAGGAATTAAATTGTATTAAAAGAAGTAAATTATATGCTTCCATATTTCTTCAACTATTGGCCCTAATTTAACCCTGTGGTTTTGCTCTTTCATATTATAACTCTAAATATTTGAAGATGGTAATCATATGCATTTTTAATCTTGTCTTCAAACTAGACATTAAACACTGGTCTGAGAAAGCAACATATGACTGTTAGGTTTCATAGGCAGCCTGGTCAAATAGGCTTTTTGTTTAGCTTTTGTTAACTAAAAACTTGAGATCTTATTCATGTAAACTTCCAGGACAGCTTTTTCCCCTCCTTTGAAGTACTCTTACTATAGGGGAATTTTAGCTGCATAACCCTTAGTAAAATGTTGAAGGTAACATTGCTCCGTAATCTTTGAGAGGGTGGTAGTCAATAATGTGAAACTGTAAGTCTTAAACTGTATTATCCTCAAGGTCCTTGCTACTCAAACTGATCCTAGGATCAGTCACATCACTTGGAGACTTAATTTAAAATGCAGACTCTCAAGCCCCACTCCCAGCCTACTGAATTAGAATCTACATTTTAAAGATAGCATAAGAAACCTTCTCAGTCTCTTTACAGAAACCAAACCAAGACTAGTCAGTGGCATTGTCTTGATGTCCCTGTTATAAAGAGGTTCTCAACTCTGACTGCACAACAAAATTACCTGTGAAATTTTTTAAATATTGCCGTGGGTGAGCCCCAGAGTAGGCTCCTCAGGTGATTCTATTGTGCAAACCAAGGTTAAGAACCATCCCTTTGTAAAGCATATGAGGTTAATTTGGCAATGATCCTCACTTCTGGTGAACATACTTTTTTTTTTACGGGTTTGCAGTATATCTGATAGTATACTGCAGAATTTTCTCTTAGGTTTACCATCCGATTTTTGCTGTGCTATATATAGTTTATAGGCTTCACTTTCTTTGGAGATTAGATCATTTTAAAATCTAGTATTTTAGTGTTCTATGTTCTGTCATTTCCCAAAGCTTATCATTAGGGGTTTTGCAGTTTGGACTTTTGGTTCTCTCTTTGAAAAGTTTGTTTTTTACAAATTTCCAGTTGCAGGGTGGTTTTTCTTACTGAATAAAATAGAAAGAAAATAGACATTAGGAGCTTCTACCTTACATCTTCTGTTACTATATTAATACCCTCCACCCCACATACTCAGTACAAGACCCTTTTCTTTCTTGTTTTAGATACTGTTTTTCAAAGCCTTTTTAAAAATCTGTCATATCTTTTCAGGCTTCTGTTCCTTATGGGCTGTAACTGCCATGAAGCTATTAAGACTTTGTGCCATTCCTGTAACAGTCATTGGTATATGAGTTTTCTGTTTACCTTTGGTTCATGTCCTTTAACTGTCAGAATGTATCAGACGTTTTCTGCCATATTTGAAATATTTATGTTTTTAAAGCCTTTCCACCCTACTGAGTTGTACTGTTTATAAATTAATTTCAGAAGTCATTGATCCTTCACAAGTGGACTTCATCCTAACTTTCATATTATTAGCATTCAAAATATTAACTGCTTGAGTACATTAGCCAGATGTTACTGTGGTTTTCTTTGATTTGAGGAATTGCAGCTGAAGTACTTTTTCTTTCGTGCTTTTCCATATTTTTAAAATTAGCTGCTTACTATTACCAATACCTAATTGTATTACTTAGCTACATGTGGGAAAATGTGGTTTCCCTTTGTTACTTTTTTTTTATTGCCTGGCCCATGTAACTTTTATGAGTGTTTTATTTAAGTCATCTTAAGTTTCAGTTTTCTTAACGTTTCAAGTTAGTATAAAAAAGAACATCTTGCAGAAATTTCTGTAGTTTAGGTTTACCAAAATTAAGGATTCTTGCCCTGGAAGATGTAGCTCAGTTGGTTGGGTGTTGTCCTGCAAACCAAGAGGTCATGGGTTTGATCCCCCATCAGGGCACATGCCCAGGTTGCAGTTCCAATTCCATCCTATTCAGGTCAGTCACATGTGAAAGGCACCCAGTCTAGTACTATTTCTCTCTTCTTTCTCTCTCCCTTCCCCTCTCTCTAAAGTCAGTAAGCTGTCCTTGGGTGAGGATAAAAAATAAGGATTCTTAGTTAGGAGACCAGGAAGCTCTTTCCAAAAATAGTAAGGTTACCTTCCTGACCCCTTCTTTGACGCCTCCATCTTTGTTTAAACAGTGATAGGATAGTTCTAAGAATAATGATCTAATCTTTCTCTTTAGTATTGACTTGTGAACATCCAGGTGCTTCACATGTTCTATGTGAGATTAAATCTTAGTGCCAGGATAGATCACCTCTTTTCCACAAGTCAGATTATCATATGTTCTTAGTATTAACTTTTTTATTTTGTTAATGTGAACTTAAGATCAATCTGAAGTTGGAGAAAAAAAATAGTGAAATTTTTTGTTTGGAGTCTTTAGATTGTTTACTACTAGTTCATTGAGAGTGTGTGGAAATCTACTAATACAACAACTTCTTAAGGTACATAAGTAGTGAATGATAATTAAGAATTTTTGGCTAGTTTTGTGTACTATCTAGAGAAGGGCTTGTCAAACTTTTTCTTTGAAAGGCCAGAAAGGAATTTTTTTTTTTTTTTTGCTTTGCTGATCAGAAAGCAAAACTGAGCATATTACATAGTTATTTATATAAAATGAGAGAAGCCAAATTTCCACCAAGTTTTGGTAAAACTGAAAATGTAAAAGAAATAAAGTGCAATTTTTTTCAAGTGTTTTATTATACAATGCAATTTTAGTGCTGAGTTTATAGTAGAAATAAATGTTAGTAGAGAAAGTTCAGAATGGATATTTCCCCCAAAATAAAGATTTTGGGAAACATGTATACAAAATTCTTTTAAAAACTTACTATTCTAATGAACAAAAGCAATGATTCATACCTTTTCCAGAGGCAACTTAGAAATAAATCAAGAAGACATCCTTGATTTTTAAGACCCGTATAAATTATGCAGAATTGCAAGAAGGAGAGGGGCAGATGTATGAGTTACACATCCACAGTCACATGTATCGGAAATTAGGGTGATGTTTTGTAATATATACCTACTAATGAGAAGAATGGCATTCTTTGGGTGGGGGGAATAACATTTTGCTTATTTAGGGCTAAAACATCCTTGTCATCAAAGTCATTTGCAGATGCTCATCTAGCACTACTCACTGAAAATGAGCTCTTCCATATTTCATTTTTGGAAATGTCCTCTCATACATACAGGTATTGCCGTCTAATCAATCCACAAGCATGTAATTTTCATTAAGCATATTCATCCCTTAGAAGGCATTTATAGAATTCTGTTAGGTTCTTCTCTTGATATATTTATCTTTTAGCATATCCTTACACTGCAGGATTATTATTTTCAGTTGAAGGTGAGGTGGAAGTTCCTCAGTTACACAGTTAAATGGATTTTGAAATAAGGAAGTTTTCTTTTTACTTGCACAGAGCTCCAAAAATCCTCCTGGAACTGTAGTTTGTGCTCAGAAAATACATCTGCTCCAAATTTGTATGAGAATGCAGCTCTCATTTCTTTGATAGCACAAGGAGTACATAAAGCAGCTTGACATTGTGATTCCAGTGTTAGTTATTGTTGAAATGACTTCACTGCAGGTTAAGTGTTATATATAAACACTGTTTTGCCTGTAATTTTAGGTTGAATTCATTAAGAAACATCATGAAGTCTGTAGCAAAAGCTAATTTCCCCAAGTCATTTATTTTTCTGTAATGGTAATTGAAGGTGGTTTTTCTCATTCAGAAAAAAATTCAGTCTTGGACCTGGTAATAAAAAAATCACAATAAAACTTTACCAATGCTAGGCCATTAAAATGACCAAGTAGTAGAGCAGTAGAGCAAGTCAGGATATTTAGTTATTTTGTTTGTTTGTTTTGTTTTGTTTTTCTGACCAAAATTCACAGAACTGATGATGGAGAAGTCCACATTAATGAAGTTCATCGTTGACACTACCGGTTCAGTAATATGATGGATTTAATATTTTTCTGCAGACTCCCTGTTGATGGACAATATAATCAATAACCACAGACTTTAAACACCTTACATTTTCACAAGCTTTATAAATTCCAACTAGGTCTTTTTCTGCTGTACACATTTTGCCACTGTTTTAGTTGTAATACATCTTAACAAATTCCCCTTCAGGTTGTGCTGAATTAGTGTTTTCCCAACTTCTTTGAAAACATTATTACCTGTAGTTACTCCATGCAGATTCGGAGAGGCTACTTCTGTGGCTCAAACTCCTTGAATAATCAGCACTTGACTCCGTGAATAAACAACAGTGACTATAGTGAATAGTATTAGTTACATTTGTAGACTCATTAGGAACCAAGGAAAACCATTCAAAATCATTTGCTGCCTTGTATCTCAATTGATTGTTGACATATCGCAATATCCTCAACTTTTTGAGCAACTGTAATCACCAAAACACTAATAATCTTAAACAAGTTTATTTTTTCTGGACACATTTCTTTAACTTCTGCAATCAGGCGCAATTTAACTCATCATCAGTAAATGATTTTCCTTGCTTAGCCAACAAATGAGTCACTGGAAACTTGCTTTGAAGCCTCATTTTTTATTTAGTGAAGAAATATTTTGTGATTAGGTATTTCATTTTAATTTTTCTAATTTTTCAGACCATACCTTTTTTCTTTTTTTCACATTTTTATTGTCATTCAAGTACAGTTGTCCCCACCCCACCCCAGCCATCCCTACCTCCTGCCCCCCCATATACCTTTCTTTTGAATTAGGAATATTGTGATGAGTAGTTAGTCTGATAATACCAATGTATATTTTATTACTTTATCATAGTTACAGTGCTGCTGTTGCGTAATATACACAGTTACCATCTAATCTGGCAACAAAGTAATCCACACTCCTCTGTACCTTTAAGGGTGACATTCAAAGTCTACCTTCTCTTGATTTGACATGATGAATGTGCACCTGTAATTTTTTTAAGTGCCACAGTATAGTGATGTACATGGCACTTGAAATGCTGTCAAAGTATAATTGCATCACTGCAGTTTACAGTGCACAGATCACCATTGCAAAGCAGGGAGAGTGCCATGTAGTCTGTCACAACTACTCGATTCTGTCAGCATGAAAGCCATAGACAATATACGAATGAATGTGTATGAGTATTCGAATAAAACGAATACTGAAATTTGAATTTCATATAATCTTCACACATGACAAAAAAAATTCCTTAAAAAACAAAACATTTAAAAGTGTAAAAACCATTCTTGGGTCTCAAGAAGAAAAAATAGGCACCAGTACTTAATCTGGCCCATGGGCTGTGGTAACCCAGCCCCCGACCTGGTCTTTTCCTAGTATAACAGGGCTTTGGGGGAGTTTTTGTGTTATGAAATTTCATATGAGGTCTTAAAACCCACGTCTTGAACTGCATTCTGGATTTTCACATAATTGAAACTGTTCCGTATGTAGAATATATCCCGACTTGTGTTTTCAAGATTGATCTCCTTTCTCCTTTTAGATAATTTTCCACTTGTTCATCAAGATGGAAAGCTCAGATTCGAATGATAAAGGAAGTGGCGATCAGTCTGCAGCACAGCGCAGAAGTCAGATGGACCGATTGGATCGGGAAGAAGCTTTCTATCAATTTGTAAATAACCTAAGTGAAGAAGATTATAGGCTTATGAGGGATAACAATTTGCTAGGCACTCCAGGTATGCAATATGTAGCTTAAGAATTTATGTATGTAATTTGCTGGTCTTTAAAAATCAGCCTGTTTTGAAAATCAGTTTCTTTAGCCATTATCAAGTTTGATTTTAATGCAAGAATATAGAATGACATTTACTGCTGTATTTGTTAACCTGATTCCGTTGACTCACATTTAGAATTATCCTATATCACATTTCTAGTTATGAATTTTATTTTGAATTATAGTGAGCTGATTTGAAAGGAGAGGAGCTGAACAGTTTTTTGTTAGCTTATTTAAATTACTAGAGATGAGTAAGTGTGGAAGAGCTAATGGGATCTTTAGTTCCTAGGACAGACTTACTCTGTTCTGTCATCTCTGATTCCCTGAATATGTCCCAGTCATAATCCTCCAGAGCTAGCTAGCCTTGGGTAAAATTATCAATTATTCAGAACTTTGTGTTTGGTTATTCTTTTTTGTCCAGTTAGTTCCCATTTGATCCTAGTTAAAATCCACTATCTCCCATCATCTTCATTTCTATTTAATTTTACTAATCTTTGAGTGATTGTGGAATTTTAAAAGGTCAGGTGTTAGGTAATGAAAGGAAGTGCATTTTGAATTAACAGTACCAAATTTGGATCAGAATGTCTGAGGCAGCCTGCTGAGCCTGCCATTTATTAACATGTCAGTCTCTCATTCAGTCTTGGTTTCCTTGTTTTAAAACCCAGATAGTAACATCTACCTCCCAGAGTTGCCGTTTTAAAGAATGAGGTATTATATGCAAACGCGTTTAGTAAACTAGAAAACTTGTACAAATGTAAGTTGTAATGTCATGCTCCCAAAGAAATGATTTTTACCTGGGTTCCCTACTCCTTGGTTTTGGTTTTTATTTGTAATTTGCCAAATATTTTAAAACCATTTTCAGGTGAAAGTACTGAGGAGGAGTTGCTGAGAAGACTACAACAAATTAAAGAGGGTCCACCGCCACAAAACTCAGATGACAATAGAGGTATATTTTGCTTTGCAAGGTGTGGGTAGAGGATGGAATGGATAAAGAACTTCAAAACAGTAAATGTCAGCCACAGATTGTCCAGAAATGGCATAAATTAATTTGGTGCTAAGTAACTGCTCAATAAAAAGGGAAATGGCATTTTCTTGATACTCGGTAAGAATATGAATATGTTTTTTTTTTCTGCTTCACTTTTTGATTGTATGTGTTAATTGGGACATAGTGAGAAATGGCCTATTTAAATGTGATATTTTTTTCTTCGTGATTTTCCACATCCATTGAAATTTCCTTCTACCTACTGGATTATTCCTTCCTAATAAACATATGAGTTCCTCGCCAGCATAAAGAAATGCTACCTCCTCTAATCTGCATTTCTTGCCCCTTACGGGACATTGGCAATGCCTGGAGGCATTTTTGCCTCGACTGGTTGTCACGACTGGGAGTTTGTTATTGGCATCTAGTAGGTGGAACCAGGGATACAGCTACACATCCTAACATCCTAATGTTTCTCTCCCAGTGTGAGGTAGAGGATTTCACTATGTAACCTAAGAGGCTCTAACAGTCTGGCCTTCAGTGTGCCATTATATGTACTGTGCTAGGTTCAGACTATTCATTTGGTCTGATCTCCAGTTTCATGTTATTTTAAAATCCTGGTAACATGATAAAGTATTCTAATACTTTTAAACTTGTAAACCTTGTTTATATTATAATTATGCAGTGGCTACAGCAGTCTTGTATTTTAAAACATCCTATATTATCAAAGGCACTTAAACCAAGAGCCTCGAAGAAATGTTACAAACTAATGAAAAGTGGACAGAAATGTAATTTACACTAAAATACTAGTCCTATACCTTAACTGGTGTTTAACTTGTTTGATTACACGGGGGTTTTGACAGTGGGCTGGAAAACACTGTCTTCTGACAGTCCACGATGGTATGTTAGGCCCTTTTTATATGATGAAGCACTGAAACTAGACTTCTTCCAGATTCCCTTTTAAGAAAATTCTCTAATTTTTTTTGAGATGAGCTTGCTCTCAAAATGAAATGAAAAGTTTTCTGCTTTTACTAGCAACTCTATGCAGTATCATTTCTAAAAATCTGTAAATGTGAAATTTGTTCAAATCTTTGTTCTTGTTTTTCTAATACAGATTTTCAGAGCACTGTTCTATGATTGTCCTAATTTTAGCAGTTCTTTTTTCTCCCCTCTCATCTCCCCTTTTTTTAAACAGGTGGAGGAGAATCTTCAGATGACGTGTCCAATGGTGACTCTATAATAGACTGGCTTAACTCTGTCCGACAAACTGGAAATACAACAAGAAGTGGGCAAAGAGGAAACCAATCTTGGAGAGCAGTGAGCCGGACTAATCCAAACAGTGGTGATTTCAGATTCAGTTTAGAAATCAATGTTAACCGTAATAATGGGAGTCAAAATCCAGAGAACGAAAATGAGCCATCTGCAAGACGTTCTAGTGGAGAAAGCACGGATAACAACAGCCAAAGGCAAGTGGAAAATCCACGATCTGAGTCAACATCTGCAAGGCCATCCAGATCAGAACGAAATGCAACTGAAGTGACACCGGCAGAAGCCCCACCTACTAGAGGTCAGAGAAGAGCAAGAAGCAGGAGCCCAGACCATCGGAGAACCCGAGCAAGAGCTGAAAGAAGTAGGTCACCGCTGCATCCCATGAGTGAAATTCCACGAAGATCTCATAGTATCTCATCTCAGACTTTTGAGCATCCTTTGGTAAATGAGACTGAGGGAAGTTCCAGAACCCGGCACCATGTGACACTGCGACAGCAAATAAGTGGACCTGACTTGCTAAGTCGAGGTCTTTTTGCAGCTTCCGGCATAAGAAATGCCTCGCAAGGAGCAGGTTCTTCAGACACAACTGGCAATGGTGAATCTACAGGGTCAGGACAGAGACCTCCAACCATAGTCCTTGATCTCCAAGTAAGAAGAGTTCGTCCTGGAGAATATCGGCAGAGAGATAGCATAGCTAGCAGAACTCGGTCAAGGTCTCAGACGCCAAACAACACCGTCACTTACGAAAGTGAACGAGGAGGTTTTAGGCGTACATTTTCACGTTCTGAGCGGGCAGGCGTGAGAACCTATGTCAGTACCATCAGAATTCCAATTCGTAGAATCTTAAATACTGGTTTAAGTGAGACTACATCTGTTGCAATTCAGACCATGTTAAGACAAATTATGACAGGCTTTGGTGAATTAAGCTACTTTATGTACAGTGATAGTGATTCAGAGCCTAGTGGCTCAGTCTCAAGTCAGAGCGTGGAAAGGGCAGAGTCACGGAATGGGAGAGGGAGTTCTGGTGGTAGTAGCAGCTCTGGTTCCAGTTCGAGCTCCAGTTTAAGTTCCAGTTCCAGTCCTAGTTCCAGTTCCAATGGAGAAAGTTCAGAGACTAACTCAGAGGTGTTCGAAGGTAGCAATGAAGGAAGCTCATCATCAGGCTCCTCAGGTGCCAGGCGAGAGGGTCGACACAGGGCCCCAGTGGCGTTCGATGAAAGTGGCTCTTTGCCCTTCCTTAGTCTGGCTCAGTTTTTCCTCTTAAATGAGGATGATGATGACCAACCTAGAGGACTCACCAAAGAACAGATAGACAACTTGGCAATGAGAAGTTTTGGTGAAAATGATGCATTGAAAACCTGCAGTGTTTGCATTACAGAATATACAGAAGGCAACAAACTTCGTAAACTACCTTGTTCCCATGAGTATCATGTCCACTGCATTGATCGTTGGTTATCTGAAAATTCTACTTGCCCTATTTGTCGCAGGGCCGTCTTGGCTACTGGTAACAGAGAAAGCGTTGTGTAATTAAGATCTGAGCTCTCAGCTACATACCTGGTATAGTGATGGGCAAACAGGAATCACTTGCTTCGTGTCCACTTTTTGAGTGGGGCTTACATGAAAAGTTGCAACCTGACTGAGTCATTGCTTTGTGAATGAACCACCATCTTTTCTCCAATTTCTGTCCCAGGATAAAAGGAAATATTGAAAAAAGCAACGTTTTAGGACATAAAATCTGATCTCAATGTCAGTAACTTATATTACTGATGATTTATTGTATATGTTTATCAGTTTCTCTTTTGTTATCTTAAAAGATCTGCCTTAGCAATGGCTCTTATCTGCATCAAGTTTCCCACGCCATAGGAGAGAGGGGCTAAGGAAATTATCAGTTTAGACTAAGTTACAGTATGTGTTTCATAAGTGATTGCTTAAAGCTATACCATTCCCAGTTATTAGTTGGCACAAATTCAGCTCCATGCTGAGTATCATTTGTTCACCTCTCAGACAAGGTGATATTGGACATGTCAGTGTAAATAACACTAAGGTTAGATCTTCTAAGTGTATAACTGTCTCCTAAGCCCATCACTGTGGCACACTTTAGAGTGAGTTTATAGTTTAATTGAGATATTTATCTTGTGGAAATATTAAAAAAGCCTATGCTTGTGTAAGTGAAAAAAATCACATTCATTTGTTTAAAAATGTAAAGCTATTTTGTAGAGGCTCAGTACTTTTCCAATGCACTGTTGTAATAATGCATAAAAAATTGTAAAGTACCATGCATAGAAATGAAAGAAAAAAATGCTTTTTGTGAGCCAACATAGTAAAAAAAACACACCAAACAAAGTACAAAGCTGCTTTTGTAAGTGTGTACGTGTCAAGAGCAAGACATATCTATAATATTTAATGTATGTGAACAGCTACTGTGACATGCAAAGGAAAGGTCAGGGTGCAGAATTGAGCTGCACTGAAGACCAATGGAGAGTGTGTACTTTAACTTGGATTTAGGCAGGAAATGAAAGACTGGAGGAGAAAAGAAAACTACTCTGGAAGATTTTTAAAATTTTTCATGAAGACAGCAATACTGGTTTCTTATGGTGAGATCTTTGACACAGTATTCTACTTGAGCAGATGAAGTAGATCAACAACTTTGGCAGAGCTCTGGTTTAAGAAAAACCACTACCACCTAGCACAAGTTACATTGTTGTTTTTACAAGTCTGCTCCTCAAAGAAGAAGGTGGAGGAAGGAGACCATAAACCACTTTTGACATAGGAATTGGTACAGATGTGTGTACTAATAGGAAAGTCTCGAATTTGCATTGTTTTCGAGATTTGTCATTAAAGGTACCAGTGCACACTTGTTAATACTTCATTACTATATCTCTAACATAGACTTAACACTTCACATTTAAAGACCAGTTGAATAATTAAGAGATTTTTATCCTTTGTAGAAAGTGAGTTGTGTTGGGTTATTTGAAATTCAAAATTATAATTGTGCTGCCCATGTCTGAAGATGAGACCGCTATGGTTTGTGGGCCATGCACTTTATGTTGTTTCCTTAGTAGTAAAACAGGTTATTGAAGAACCTCACTGAATTTCTCTTTTGAGGCTGGCTGGGATTAGGATTAGTCTGATGGTGGAGGACTGTTGTTTGTTTTTCTGGGAAAAGCTTATGGGTCCAAAGAGGAATTGAACACATCCTTGGCCTTTAACAAAGTGAGCTGATGAGCCAGGCATAATCAGCTACTTAACAAAATAAACAAGTCTGCTTTAGGAACTATCTGGTTACCTTAACTGCTATCAAATTAGCTGTAAAGCTCACACTTTGTCATGTTTTCCTCTCACTTTCAATCCTACCTAAGTATCAAGGAAATTAACTTGTAAATATGGTAGTTGTTTGCTAAGGATATGTACTGCTCTTGCAAGGAAATAATGTTGAAACAAAGCTTCACTTATTTTTTTTAATATAAGCAGAATCACTGTTTATGGCGCTTATATAATACATTTTATCTTTTTAAAAAATTGTCCATGTAATAGTCAGGATTCCTTTATATTTGTGAGCCTCCTTGTCTTTTTCTAAGGGTGTAATCTATGGTTTTCAGATCTGCAGGGTAGTCCTGATTGGCTAAAAACAACCCCATTTTCTTCTTGGTACAAAGTGTCTCATTACTCTGGGGGTGTTCATTTTATATATAGTTTAAAAACAACTGCAGCTCATTCTAAGCATAAAATTATTGACAACAGGTACCTCCCTAACCTCCCAAGATGTATTACTCATTTGTGAAGTATTAAAGTATGAAGTAACTCATGCAGAATCTGGTTATGAATGTAGATATTGAACCTATTCATAAACACTGGAAATAGGATTTTAAGTTTTTAGCCCTCGGTAGAATGCACATATTGGGCATGTGCATGTGGACACCTTTTTCAGTAGCACTCATTAATTTCCATTGGATTGTGTAGAATGGATACAAATATTTTAGTAGAATTTGCTACTTTTTTTTTTGCAAGATCCATGACTAATATATGCTTACTAGTGGACATTGAAGACAAGGTCATTTATAGGTGTCTGATGAACAATGAAGAAGAAAGATCTTTTCCCACCAGCATCCAAACACCTGTTCCCTTGAGAGGGAGCATTTTCTTGCAAAAGACTTTACATTTTGTTTTATATCTTTGCACTTTTTCTTTATTAAAGAAACGTTCTGTCCTGGAACTTCATGCAGTAATAGGAACAAGATAAAACAATGTTGGGAGTTTACATTGTTAAAAGCATAGGGAAAAGTACTAAAAAAAATGAATATCCTTGAATATTTCAGATGTTTTTAAAAATTCACTTACTAGTCTGAAACGTTTGAGGTGTTTTGTTTACCTCCAAGCAGCTGGCAAGGTTGTGATTTATTAGTACTAAATCAAAATTGAATAAGTTAGGTTTAAAAGTTTTCAGACTTTGTAGCAACACTAGAAGATGAGCCATGTTGTTAATTTGGAATATTTGCTCTGAAGAGAACACATCAGTTATACCTCAGTGGTGTTAATGGTTAATGGAGGTGGGGATTGAGAAAAGTGTTCACATTAGTATCGGCGTGTAGGGAATAATTGTACAATTAACAACAAAAAATATTTACCACCACGTTACATATAGGAAATCTCTGAAAACACCATCACAGGAAACTGGTTATCTTTAAGTGTTACCTCAAGTAATTTTTCCCCTGGGAAAATATGTCCTTTCTGTGCCAAGATTCTCTCCTAGTGTCAGTGTCTCAAATTATATTTATGGAGCGTTATCAAGAACGCTTAATATTTAACCACCTGCTTCCCAAATGCCCGTGATATGAAATGGGTCGAGCATCAGCCATGACTTGCAGTCAGTTCCCAAAATACCCACGTGATAGGGAGGTGAATGTTGCAAAACGCCTCATAAAAGGCCATTTTTACAGCTTGCTAGAATACAGTGGCACCTTGTAGTTACTGATACTTCTAAAGATGGAAGATATTTTTCATTTCCCCCCTTTCTTTGTTCTTTTGTGAAGGAAAGGTATTTGTAAATTGCCTTATTTGAATTTTTAAGTTTTATCTTACTGGCTTTCCTGTCAAATTTATTACCAACATTAAGTACTTAGAAGCCATGTTTGCAGGGCACTTTTATTGTCTTATAAGACTATGCTGATTGCTACTTTCTAAAGTATTCTGTATCTTAGTAATGCAAGAGATTGATAAGGCACATGTTAAAGTGCCAGGCATTTTCTTCCTTAGTATGAATTTTCAGGATGTTTAATATTCACTAAGTGTTGTAATTCATTGAGTTAATTTAGTAAATAATATGCTTTTGAAAAAATATTTGAAAATGTAAATCACCATAACATGCTTTATTTGGAAAGTTAAAGTGTAAGGTCTGGAGAACTAGTATTTAACTTATTTTTAAATCAGATTTTTAATAAGCAACTAAGAAACTGCTATGAAAACAACTTTAAAATTTTTAGCATTCTGAAATTGAGTTCTCAAGTGGAACATTTCTAAAATAGCTAATATTCCCAACAAGTGGCGATCTCACTTGGTAAAAATAAATCCATTTTGTATCTAAAACAGCATAGAATAGAATTATTATTGGAGTGTTGGAACTCTTAAGAGAACAACAGTTTATCAGTTTTATGATTGTCATTTCCATATAAGTGTTTTAACCCAAATCTGAAGGAAATAGGCACACCCTCTAACATTCAAATAAAATTATAGTGAGGTATTTGTTTTTGATTAGTATTTCTTGGCTATAAAGGCCCACGATCTGCTTTCTAGTTAGTCACTTGGATTGAGTGATAGATATCTTAAAGACATGCAGTGAAAGTGAACCCCATAATACCACTGTGCCTAATTATTTCAGGGTTCCTCTATCAGTTCCTCATCTTGCAGATTTATTCCAATACCAAGGTATGGTTGAACCAGCTGCCCAGCCTTAACTCCATTTAGTGCCCCTCTGCTAACATTCTTTTAACTGATTGATTTGTATGTGTTTTTAACTCTTCGGTGTTTGGATTTTACCTCTTGATAGGTCCATTTGTCCCCGGTGCTGCTTTTAAAGATGTAGGGCCACGTGATCAGGTATCAAGTTGAGTAGGTACGCAATTGGCCTAGATATGTCTCTGTGCCTGTTTTATCTTCTCCCAGGAAGAGCTGCTTTGGTATAGATGTTTACTTGGGTTTATATAAAGAACTGGGCAGCAATCTTGGAAAGCTTTCTGAAGTCTAAGAACCCGAAGGGATTTGCCAGGAGGAATAGTAACAAAGGCTGCCTTTATGTCTTTGAACACGAAGCACATATATGTATGTTGTATAAGGACTAAAATGATTGTTATACCAGGGCTTCCTGACCTCTGAGAGAGACTTGCAAAAAAAGCAGAAAGGAGCACAAAGTGATATGAATTTGGTTAGCTTGTTTTATCCAGTTTCTCATTTCCTTGACGTTTAAACCTGAACGTAACACCCTTCTCCAGTATCTAGCCAGCAGACTCCTGGTTGGGAAGCCCTGTATTAAATTTTCAGAATGTACCCAGTTTCCCTTTTTTTTTTTTTTTGTACAGTGCTTTACACCTGCTAAAAATTAACTTGTTTAATGCAAAACAGGACCTTGAAAGGTCATCATATTAAAGCTGGTTTGATTATAATAGTTATCTTTTAGGAAGAAGCTTTTTCCCTATGTAAGATGTCATACTGCAGATTTCAAATATAGACTATCAATAAAATGCATGAAGTGATTGATCATTTGTGCTTGATCATCTCTCCTTGGGGCTTTTTCTTAAAAGGGGGAATTTGATAAAGGTGCAGTTTCAAACTGATATCAGATGGACTTGATTGTTAGATTCAAGTGGAATTAAGTACAGCCTTGATTTTGATTCCCCTCACAGCTATGGGTGTGGGCAGTTAACTGGTTTATAGGATGTAACTCCCATTATGATAGCTTAATCTTGGAGTGGTAAAATAAAAGATTAAAGTATATTCCAATATAAGAATCCTGGAAAGATTTATGTAAATGACATTTTAACTAGATGCATCTTTGCTCTTGCTTGTAGTTTCTCCATTGCCCTGAACTCCCTTGTTTGACCTTAAATACAAGAACTTGTCTGGGCATGCACGTATGCTTATGCAGCTTTTGTCTTCCGTTCCTACTTTCCAGCTTCTTGCACATGTTGCCTGAGCCACTAAGATGGCCTTGTTTCTAAGTAGCTTGTCACATTCTGATACCTGGGTAACCCTTCCCCTTGGTACTGGTATTCATTTAGCTGATGGTAACTTATTATTTCATTTCCTCTGCTTCCCACAAAGCCCTGTCATTGGCATAGGAACCCAGTTCCTTGCAATAATTTTGGTGTGGTCAACTCTTTAACATTGCTACCTCCCGGGGATTTTACTTTTAGTGCCATTCATGATTCTTTGAAACTGAAGTGTGCCACTGAAAAAATTTACATCCTAGACCACAGAGTAAGTCAATGCACAGCCATCTTGTTGAGGGATATTCAGTGATAAAGGACCATTACCTAGAACAGAATCTGAAAAATCAGCAGATTATAAACTATACTCTTAATGGTCATTTGAAAATTGGAAATAAAAGGGTACGGTTTCTCTGCAGCCCTTGAATTCAGGCAACATTAAAATCTAAAGCCTTGCAAATGGGTTACTAACAGCTAAATTTTTCTGATTGCTATCAGGTAGTGTATTAAGCACTTTGCAAATTACTTAATCCTCTTTTTCTATGGTGTATTTTACCACCCTGTTTTATAAGGGATGCAGCTGAGTGAGATACAGGCATTCTGTAATTGCCCAACATCACCCACTAAGTGGCAGTATTTGTAGGCAGATCTCTGATTCCAGAGCTTAGTTTCGTTGTGTTCTTAATCCTGCTACTGTATGACCCCTACTTTGTTTAATATTTACCCTGAGCCCCAGACTAGATTACTTACGAGGTATGATTTCTTAGGCTAAACATTGGTTTTGGCTAGTTTGCCAAGGAAAATTTAAAGGGCAAATCTGAGGAGAATTTAGGTAATAAATTTCAGTAAATCACTTTGGGCATTACCAAATACACTTTAGCACTATACTGTATTTTGCCATGTATAACATTTTGCCCAGATTTCTGAGGAAAAAATCTGCACATTATACATGGGTAGTACTAATTCCATATCTACATAAATGTTTTTAATTCCTTTATGCTTGTGCATTAAAAGTAACTCTAGAAAGCGATAACTATCCGTATGCAAAATAATACCCTGGAATATGATCATTGGTTTTGTTTCTAAATGTAAATAAAAATTGAATTGGAATGAAAGTTTTTTTCCTGAAAGTTTGGGCCAAAAACATGGGTATGTATCATACACGGGAGTGTGATACACAGCAAAATACGGTATTTCCGAAAGTTTAGAAGGAAGCTGGAGTAGGTTTGGGGACTCTAAATATCAATGGTCTTCTCAACCCTGCATTTTATGTGCTCAGTCTCAGTTATTACTGGATTTGAAAATAGGAAGTGACTAGAAAAAAATTCAGCTTTTTTTTTTAGTATGCCAGCCAGCTTTTTGGCATCCAAGTATATGCCCTTTAAAGTTGCCTTAGGCAGACATAGGCATTCCCAAAATGCCATTGCTCAGAAAATATTTGGAACTTGTTTAAAACTGCTTTTAGAAACAATTTTATGAGCATCTGAGAGAGGCAGCCCTCTTCAGTATGTTTGCGTTATTTGCCATCCTTAAGGTGATTTGGCTGTTTCCAAGAATTACCTTTTTCTCAGTGAATGGAGATTTGCCACCCTTAAGCATATTGAGAACACACTATTTAAAGGCAATCACACATAAGGCATGTCAAAGTCATAGTTACAGTAGTATTTAGAGTAAATGGCTATGGAGAGTATTTTGAAAAGATTCACACCTCACTCAACATTTGAAGCACAGGGAGAAAGGTAAAGGCATCAGTGGGGAAATACGTAAAGGCTGGTAAAACTACACAAACTCTAAAAATTCACATACTACAGTTATCCATACCCATTCAAATATTTGAAAGGAACTGAGCAGTAATGTGGGAAACAAGGGCTCATCTGTTTTAAGAGTTTCCTCGGCTAAGAAGATAAATGTGTATTGGGTTCCCACTACGTTCTAGGCATTGTGCTGATGCCGGGTGTCTCTGCCCCCTGTGTTTGACATGTTGGGGACCTGGAGCCCCCAAAATATTGCTGGGTTTCTCAGTGGATAGTGTTGGTAACTATGATATACCTACTTGTTAAAAAGATTCACACTTGGTCCCGTCTGCACCAAATGTTCTAGAATAGCACTGTCCAGTAGGAATATAATTCATGTCACATTTTAAAATTTCTAGCTCTGGCTGTTGTAACACAGTGGACTGAGTGCTGGCCTGCGAACCAAAGGGTCGCTGGTCCAATTCCCAGTCAGGGCACATGCCTGGATTTGGGGACAGATTCCCAGCAGGGGGCATGCGAGAGGCAGCCACACATTGATGTTTCCCTCTTCCCTTCTCTAAAAATAAATATTTAAAATTTCTAGTAGCTACATTATAAAAGGTAAAAAAAGGTGAAATTAACTTTAAGGTTAAAATATTTTAACGTGATGGATATTAGAATTATTGAGATTTACAACATTTTCATACTGAGTCTTCAAAATCTGGCATTTTACACTTTAAAGTACATCTCATTTTGGACAACGTACATTCCAAAAGCTCAATAGCAGTAAGTGGCTAGCAGCTACTATAGTGGACAGTGCAGTTGTAGACCAATATGGGATAGAGTGATTAAAGTGGGTAGGATGCAAATGGCAATGTTTTAAAAGTTCACCTGTAGACACACACCTTATCTGCTCATCTACATTACCCTAGAAGTAAATAGACATCATTCTTCTGTGTGTCAAAGCTGTGGCTTAGAGTGTCTATCCAAGCTTATAAAACTCTCCCCACTTTGAGGTTAAAAGCATATGCTGCCTACCAAAGCTTGAAATCTCACTACTAATAATTAGCAAAAGACCTTAGCTGGTTGAGGGCCCCATGATTAAGAGCTTGGGAAGCCCGTTATAATGAGAAGTATGTAGCAGCTAATAGTGATTGTTACAATTATTTATTGCAGGAACAAGCACTTAGTGTTTTATGTGGACTCTGTTAGTTCAGTTATGTTAAAATTGTACAAATAATTTCCACATTTCAATATCCCCAGGTTAGCTCTGTTAGAAGGAGCTAACCTGGATTTATAATCTGTTTCTGCATTGTAGTTCGATAGTAAGTGGTAATATATGTCTAAATGAGTTTCTTGGGATAGGAGGGGGAAGTTGACATGTGAATATAGGCTACCAGCTCAGACTTTAGCCCCAGTGAAAGAAAGCAAGTATTTCCCAACACCAAATCTCAGCTGCCATTGCTGAAAGTTTATTTTGTTTGGCAACATGGAGTAAAATATTAACTCCTGTGAAGAAAGAGCCTTTGAATTTGAAGTTTTGGAAAAAGCTGATTCATTTGGCTTGGCTTAGTTGTATTTTCTGTTTGAATATAACATTTTCTGTGGTCTTTTTCATTTAAGAATGTGAAAACTCATTTAGTAGTATAGGATGGATGTTGGTATCCAGCCTGGGTGACTCGAATCTATCTCTGTATATCTGCTTGCTTGAAAGAAGCCAGAGGAGCATGTCACCAGCTTTTTTTTTTTTCCCACAATATTGGGTGCAGCACTTCTAGATTAAAGGTGAAAATTCAGAAAGAGTCATTCTCTTTTTGTCATGGCTCTGCCCTTCCATAGGAGAAGGGAAAGAATAGGAAAGTATCTGAGGCTCTGTTAGCACAAAGGTACAGGATTATTCCCAAGAAGCAGAGACCAACTCAGCAACTAAACCCAAATTCTGCCCTATTGCTCTAATGAAAAAGAAACTTCTCCCTAATGATGGTGTCTTCTCTAGATCTGCGTTAATCCCTTTTCTCCACATTTGGGGACCTTCTACATGTTTAATCAGGACATTTTTTAGCCTAATCTGCTAAATAGAAATACATTTTAAGCTTCATTTTAGTATGGATATCTAACAGCCCTTGTACAGACATGGACACTAACTGGGCCCTTTCTGTTATTTTTTAAAAGTCTGAGGTCAAAGTCACTTGGGAGAAAAAAGCTGGATAAGCCAAGCCCTTCTACTTCTTTCTCTCCATCCCCCCTCACAAGTTGTTCTCTTCAGTTTACACTACTGGTGCATTTGATTTTGAACATCTTCTACATTGACTGTCCAACATATATTAACTAGGACTATCCTAGGCCTTATTTCGTAATATAAACTGGCATGTTTAAGATGCCAGTTTATAAATTTGAGCCTAGAAATTTCAGTGTGCTAGATTCCTGACTCTGAAATCTTGTGGATGACTGAAATGTCTACCTATGACTGTTCCAGAGAGGTATTGTAGGACTCACTAGAAAGCATACTGTAATTTACTGCACCTCCCCTCCAATCAGCAGCACTGTATACACACTTTCATTGCACTGAAAGGTTGTGAACTGCTAGCATGGTCCTGAAAGGAAAGAGGAGGTGGAGAAATGGTTATAGATTGAGATTAATAGATGTGTTGAATACCTACCTGTTCATAAGCCACTGGGCTAGGCCTTTTCATATTTGTCCTCTTATTTGAGACTCAAATAATAAATAAACAATCGGGGGGGTCAATTGAATATTTGCATTTTATAACCTAAATAGAATCAGAGGCTAGATGACATACTCCAGGTCCCACTGCTGGTATTGGTTATAAAAAATTTTTTTTAATTAGAATCTATGTTTCAAGCACCATTGCAGGTGTAGGGGATACTGTGGTGAACAAGAAAATGCCCTTGCCTTCATGGAGCTTACATTCGAGTAAGGTAGAGGCAGATGATACATTTGTAAATACAAATTAAGACAGTTTAAATGCCGAGAAGAAAATGAAATGGTGTGGTGTGATTATGGCTGTGATGGAGTAAGGTGGCTAGAGAAGACCTTTCTGAGGAGGTGACACAAGCTGAAACCTGAGCGAAGAGGAAGCAGAACATTTCAGCTCCAGGAAATGAGCTCAGCTCAGTAGCTAAAGGGAGGAAAAGGAACAGTGTTGTAATGGAGTAAGAGATGAGTCAGGGGCTAGTGTATGAGAGATTCTGAGATAAAAAGCTGTTGGAGTCTTTCTTGTACCTGGAAGTGAAGAGTTCTGACTTAAATTACTAGGTAGCGGAATCAGAGCTAAAAGACAGATCTGACTCTAGGGCCTCTGCATGTTTCATGACACTGCAGAAGACACCCTTCCTTGCTCCTTTCCATCCCCAAGTGCAAGTGCATGGAATCTAGGTCCACAATACCCTGGAGAGGGTTCTGCAATGCTCTAGCAGGTGTGTCCAACCTTTTGGCATCTCTGACACGCTGGAAGAAGAGTTGTCTTGGGCCACGTATAAAATACATTGTGACACGTAATCACACACAAAAAAATCTCATCATGTTTTAAGTAAATTTACAGTTTTGTGCTGGGCCATATTCACAGCCATCCTGGGCTTCATGTGGCCCATGGGGCCGCAGGTTGGATACTCCTGCAAGCTTTTGACTGCCCTTTCCAGGTTTCCTTGTTTTCCTAAGAAACTCAGTTTTTGGGACTCATATAGAAGTTCAGTAATTTTATCTTATTTACTCTAATCTGATTTGAATGACCCTATTTTGCTATCACTGAGAAAATTCTCAGGTAATGGAATCCAATGCCATAAATAAAATGAACACTGATAACAGCCAGTCCAGCATCGCTCTGTTTTACTTGACTAATACCTGCAGGGGGCAGGGTTGCCCATGTAATGAACCAAAGAGACAGCTGACTTTAAATAGCTGTTAATTGAAACCCTTTCCATGTATGCCTCTTGGTGACTTCTTGTGAATGAGTTTACTAATGACTAGACTAAATTCAACAAACTCAGGTAAATCTGGTAAATTTAACCTACATTTATGGAGTAGCTGATATGAGCTGGCATTTACAAATGACAGTCACCCAGTTCAGTTGCCTACAGCTAGGCAGGTCTATATTCAAACCATCCTGAGGGAGAACTGGTAGCTGAAAGGCTGAAGACTCTGGATTGAATGCTTCCAGTTATTGAGGGGATATGGGCCCCTAATCTAACCATGGGTGTAGGGGCCCCAACCTCACTATCCGAGTTCCTAGTTCACCTTCTGGGTTTCAGACACAGGAACAAACAGTGAAAGGAAATAGGGCCAAAGGAAAGGCAATTGCAGGCTACAACATAGGAATCAGGCCAAGCTACATGGAAATTGGCTCCTTTTCTGCTTGTTATTGTGGCATACGTTGCTTCCCTAGTCTAGTTACTAGGTCCATGCTGCAGCCCCACCTCATTTCTCTGCCACACCACCATTAATTGTTGGGATGGGTCTGACAAGGACATCATAGCCATGTTCTTTCTGGACCTCAGGAAAGTCTATGGATTTTGAGGGCTGCAGGTGAGTGCACATGGAACTTGACTCATTTGCAGAGGTGTCTTCTCAGGCTAAGCAACAAGTTTTGGGCAGAGGCTCTTCAATGAGTATGGCAAGAACTACTGATTCTAATCTTGCCTGAAGTTGCTATGACATATGCTTTGCAAATAGCATATTTGATGTGGACCCTAGTCCTGTATAAGATACTTGCCTGGGAAAGTTAACACCTGGTGTTTTTTGCCCCTGAAACTTTTCCCTGTCTTTGCTCCTTTGAAAGAATGTATTCACCTGCAGATCCAACTGAATTATTAGAATTGAGTGTGGATAAGGACACATGGCTCCAGAAACTTTGTTTAAGAGGCAATATAGCTCTGGTTGGGTGGGTCAGTTGTTGGAGAGTCGTCCCATACACCAAAAGATTGGGGAGTCAATTCCTAGTCAGGGCACATATCTAGGTTGAAGGTTCGATCCCCAGTCATGCACATATGAGAGGCAACTGATCTATGTTTCTCTCTCACATCAATGTTTTTCTCCCTCTCTAAAAGCAATGAAAAAGTGTCCTCAGATGGGGATACATAAATAAATAAATAAATAAAATTTTTTTGAAAAGAGACAATATAAAGGTCCAGGGCCTTAACAGTAATAAACATCAATGATCCTATTCAGCAAATGGCCCCTGAGAAAGAAATTTGGGAACCCAAATGTACAGTGAAAAGAACATAGATTTAAGAGCCATCAGATTTAAATTCACGTGCTTCTTACAAGCTGTGTGATTTTAGATGACTTTTATCTTCTTTTGAGTCTCAATTTTCCTTTCTATTAAGCTGGAATAATGATACCTACTTTGTTGGGAAGTTTAAAGATTACATAGGTAAATTTCCCAGCACTTTAATGGGGGGGGGCATTCTATTGAGATATTAATAACATACGAAAGCATTATTGCCCAGTATGGAAGAGGTGCTGAGCTAGCCTTCAATGGCTGTGAAGTCTGTATATCTGACTTTAAGACATTTAAAAAGCACTAAGCATGTGCTTTGGAAAACCAGCTTCAGTAAAGATGGATACATCTGTCCAATGTTTTTTCTTTAAGATATTTATTTATTTATTTATTTATTTATTTATTTATTTATTTTTAGAGAGAGGGGGAGGGAGAAAGAGAGGGAGAAAAACATCCATATGTGGTTGCCTGTCACATGCCCCCTAATGGGGACCTGGCCCACAACCCAGGCACGTGCTCTGACTGGGAATCGAACATACAGCCCTTTGGTTCACAGGCCGGCACTCAATCCACTGAGTCACACAAGCCAGGGGCTATTTCTCCTTCAACTTTAAATGATAGCCTTGCTGGGTAGAGTAATCTTGGTTGTTGACCCTTGCTTTTTATCACTTCGAATATTTCATGCCAATTCCTTCTGGCCTGTAATGTTTCTGTTGAGAAATCAGCTGACAGTCTTGAGGGGGCTTACTTGTAGGTAACTAATTTTCTCTCTTGCTGTTTTTTTAAGATTTCCTCTCTGTCTTTAATCTTTGCCATTTTAATTAAGATTTGTCTTGGTGTGGGTTTCTTTGGCTTCATCTTGTTTGAGATTCTCTGCACTTCCTGAACATGTGTATCTTTTTTTTTTTCTTTACCAGGACAGGGAAATTTTCAGTCATTAGTTTTTCAAAAAGTTCTCATTTCTTTTTTCTCTATCTTCTTCTGGTACCCCTATGATGCAAATATTTTGCTTCATGTTGTTCCAAAGATACCTGAAACTATCCTTGTTTTTTAAAATTCCATTTCTTTTTGGTACTCTGAGTGGGTGTTTTCTGCTACCTCGTCTTTCAAGTCTCTGATTTGATTACCTGCTTTATCTAACGTACTGTTTATTTCTTCTAGTGTATTCTTCACTTTGGAAATTGTGTTTTTCATTTTGGAGTGGTTCTTTTTTATGGTTTGTATGTCCTTTTTTATGTTTACTGTCTCTTGTTTAAGATCTCCCTGAGTTCATCCATTCTTTCCCTAAGTTCCTTAAGCATCCTTATAATTGTTATTTTGAACTCTATATCTGGTAGATTGCTTGCCTCCATTTCATTTCATTCTTTTTCTGATAATTTCTCCTGTTCTATCATTTGGGGCATGCTTCTTTGTCTCCCCATTTTGGCTGCCTATCTGTATTTGTTTCTGTGTATTAAATATATCTACTATGTCTTCCAGTCTTGGTGGCGTAGCCTTATGTAGTACATGTCCTATGGGACCCAGTGGTGCACTCTACCTTATCATCTGAGCAAGGTGCTCTAGGAATGTCTCTTGTGTGTTTTGTGGCTTCACTGATGTAGTTCAATCTTATTTGCTGTTGGTTCATTTCTGCATAGGGTTGGCTGTCAAGCTGGCTGACAATGATGATTTACCCTGACAACAATGTATGACGTGCTGTGTGGGGACTGGCCCAAGAGAGCAGAATTTTCCCTAGCAGAGTCTGCTGCCTACCAAAATCTCCCTTTGGAGATGCCACTTGTAAAGCTAATTGGGTCCTGCTCTGATGTGGTCTGAAGTCTTCCACTGGGTTTGTTGGTTCTGGGTTTGTTGGTTCAGCAGTCCCTGCTTCTTGGGAGGGACTCTGGTACAAGTCAACATGAGATGCTGCCTGTGACTGGGCAACCCATTTTAGCTACATAGCATTTCATAGTTTTTGACTGCCTCTGCTTGGTCTGGTTGTGCATGGAAAGGACCAAACTGTGCACCAAGGCCAGCTTCCACCAGCACTGAGCCTGGAGCAGGTCAGCAAAAGGCCTAAGATTCCAAAATCTGCCTTCATTATTAGTATCTATTCGGCTCAGTCTCTGAAAGAGCCTCTGGAGGTACACAAGTTGCATGAAGTAGGTTCTCAGTGAGTCACAAGGTAGGGGTGAGTGGTGTTTACTGGACTGACACTGATTCAAACTTGGTGCCGGTGCTGCATCTGAAGCCACTCAGCAAAAGTTCCAGGGTACACCAAGGTCTGTAGCTACCTCCTGAGTTCCTCTGGGCCTTTGTGATTAGGCAGGGTGTCAGAGAGTCATCATGGTGAGGCCAGTAGGGTTCATCAGGCCTAAACAGACTAAGATTTGGCCATGTGAAGGGAGGGATCTACACAGGAACTGTGGTGCCAGTCAGTCATGGGAGGGGAAAATGTCCCCCACTCCACAGCCACACTACACAGTCTCCCCTGGATTCTGCCCGAATCACCTTGAGAGCCTGAGACATACATGGCACGTCTGCCTGTAGTGGGGAGGCTGAAGCTAGTGGATCTCTTGGTGGGGTGGTGCCTGTCAGACTCATGGGAAGGGGGAATGGCTCCTGCCCTAGTCACACAATTTAGTTTCTGACACCCCTGAGTCCACCCAGATCTCTGTACCAGGGACCCAGGTAGCTGACTCCTCCACAGGGCATGAGCTTGGCAGGGTGGGGACACAGGGAGTTGGAAGGTTGAGATTATTGCATTCCCCCAGGCTAATACCCTATGGAGAGGAGTTCTTGAAGCAAGAAAGATAGTGTCTGTGGGCGGTGTGGGAAAGGGACTCAGCTAAGTGACCCTGGCAGCTGTCCCACAGCTCTGTCTTTAGAAGCACACAATTCAGTCCCTCCTTGCTCAACTTTAATCTTCTCCTACCTACCCTTCTTCTGCCAGAGCCCAGGGTGAGTGTCTGGGAATGAGATTTTGTGCACTGACCCTTTAAGAGGGCACCTGAGCTTTGGATAGGTGGTTCATTTGGTTCGAGAATCATCCTGTACACCAAAAGGTCATAAGTTTGATTCCCAGTCAGGGCACATACTAAGGTTGCAGGTTCAATCCCTGGTCAGAGTACATACAGGAGGCAGGAGGTAGCTGATCGATGTTTGTCTCACATGTCTCTCTCTCTCTCTCCTTCCTTCTCTCTCTCCCTCTCCTATCCTCTCTCTGAAATCAATAAACATATATTTGGGTGAGGATTTATTTTTTTAAAAAAGAGGGCACCTGGTTTTCTAGCAGACACACATCTCTCCCTGGCAGAAAGAATTCCTGCTGATTTTCACAGCCAGATGTTACTTGGGCACCTCTTCCCAGCTCTGGTACTCTGGGCTAGGGAGCTCAATTTGGGGTTAAGACCTATTGCTCCACAAGGGGGACTTTGCAAGTGTGATATCCCTTCAGATTTTCAGACTTCCACACATAGGTGTGGGGCCAGCTCTTTTCACATCTTTGCCCTTCCTACCAGTCTCAATGTGTCTGTAAAGTCTTGGTTATGAGATTTCTGTTCAACTAGAATTCAGTTGGTTATACAGGTTGATTGTTCTATAATTTAGTTGTAATTCCAATTTGGTCCTTGGAGATAAGTGTAACTTCCACCTGCTCTGCTACCATCTTGGATCTCTGATTTCAGGTATTTCAAACTTGTTGAAGTTGATTTTATGGCTCAGGGTATGGTCTATGGGTGGGGGTGAGGCCATAATTTTTCCCATGGTGTCTGACTGGAGTAGAATGGTTATTGTATAAAAGTTTTCCATCTTTCTAGTCTGTCCCTTTCCTGATTCTTTGATTAGAGAAAGGTTTTCTTGGGGTTCTTAATGTCAATTTCCATTGACATTTCTGGTTTCTGGATTCTCCACCACCAAGTCTGGGATGTATAAGGCAAAAAGGAAATCTAGAATACTCACCTTAAGTGAGTCATTCCACAGGTACTGCAGTGTCTAGCTGGTCTCCCAAGGAGGGCCTCCCAAGAATTGTTCTTCATACCCCCTCCCAATAACCAGCCCAGACAAAGGACCTTTTGAGGGTCTCTGGGCATCAAGAAAGGCTCTGGAAATTAGCCCTTACTGGTGATAATGTTATTGAATAATGAGAGGACTGGAGAAGTGAGGTACAAAACAGCACATTTTGGAGTTTTACCTCCATTTTGTGGCAAAAAGGAACCCAGAAGACAATGTCCTACACTCCTGGGGAAAGATAGATCAAAGACTCCCAATTCTTCCACATTCTTCTCTCCCTCCATAGAAGAGGCTAAGGTGGGTGAGTGGGAGGTGCACAAGGACTCTGGCTCACTTCTGCTTCTCTCCACGCCTCCATCTCAGGGCTCTGGTGCCACTCACTATGCAGAGCTTTGCTTATGCGATGGGGGAAGAGTGGGTCTAGGGGCTGCAGGTGCTGAGTCCAGGAGCAGCAAGCAGGTTTTCTGAGATGTCAGGGGAAAAGAAAAAAATCACTTCCCTACTTTCTGTAAGGTGGATTGGAAAGAGCCTTGGAGAAGAGGGTTTTTTTTTTTTTTAATTTTTTGGTAAAGATTTTATTTATTTATTTTTAAAGAGAGGGGAAGGGAAGGAGAAAAAAAGGGAGCGAAACATCAATGTGTGGTTGCCTCTTGCATGTCCCCTACTGGGGACCTGGCCCACAACCCAGGCATGTGCCCTGACTGGGAATCAAACTGGCCACCCTTTGCTTCACAGGCCTGCGCTGAATTCACTGAGTTAAACCAGCCAGGGTGGAGAACAGGTTTGAAACCTGGCATTCAGTTTCCCCTCTGGGCCTCACTTTCCCAATCTGTATAAAACAGGTATAAGAGCAGCAATTCCCAGGGTTGGGGAGAGGGTCAATCAAGTGCGATGAGGAATATGGAAGCATCTATGAACTGTAAGTTGCCCACCCAAAGGTGAGAATGCCGTTATCACTGAATGAGGCCACTGCATCTAGATATGCTGGGCGCGGGCAGTAGGCCCTTGTGTTCATGGAGCTGAAGGATGAAAAGAGTGTGTCTGTGTATCTGTGCATGTGTATGGAGGCGGAGAGGACGGCAATGAGGAGGCAAGTAGCTGGAAGATCTCGGACTGACAGGAGGAAACTGGCCTTTGCAGGGCTTTAATGCCTGAAGATCTGCAAGGATGCCCCCCACCAGAAGAATCCACCTTGAGGGAGGGAGGGTGTA
The DNA here is from genome assembly GCF_019186645.2 of Phyllostomus hastatus. Classification (NCBI taxonomy): domain Eukaryota; kingdom Metazoa; phylum Chordata; class Mammalia; order Chiroptera; family Phyllostomidae; genus Phyllostomus; species Phyllostomus hastatus. The sequence continues at coordinate 1,625,233 of NW_025333841.1, read as the reverse complement.
TGTGAGAGAGGAGTGGACCTGGTTACCCTGGTCCCCTCCTTCACCTCACTTAAGCAACCGGCTGAAGAAAGCAGGTTGGTGGAGTAAACTGGAGGAGTGTTAGGTGGGAAACAAATTGATGAGCTCTGGTTTTGCAGTCTGGTCCTTCATACGGTTCCTGGTAGGAAGTCCTGCTAGTTCACCCATGTGAATTGTAGGGCAGCCATTGTGTTTCGAGGGCGGGGGGGTGGGGGTGGGAGTTCACCTTTTCACTGGGTGAGATCTGGGGTCTGTGTGGTGTGGGAGTGGACGTGAGTTGGGAGCTCCCACCAGCATGGTTGCCCCTGGGAGTTCTTGGACAACTTTTATGATGACTGGGGAGGAAGAATAATGGGTATGCCAATGCTTAGGCAAAAGTAACTACACTGTGCTGAGTTGCATGGATGAGGCAGCCCTGCAGGGCCAGACTAGGGTTGGAGTTTGGAAATGAGGGCAAAGGACGATGGCTACTCGGACTCCAGCATTTCCCAAAGCAGTTCATGCCCCCAGTCTCCTCATTCTGGCCAGCCTCCTGCCTGAAATCACTTAGGACCTCCACTAGCTGCTGCGAACACTGTCCTTGGGGCCAAATCTGGTTGGGAGGGGGGTGACAGTTTCCCACTGGCTTCTCTTAAGGGCTCTGGACCCAGCGTGCAGCGACACTGCAGTCTGTGGTGGCAGTGGCATGGGCAGCACCATGGGGGCGGGGGATCAAGGAGCAGCTGGGCCCAGTGCACAGGGCAGCTGCTGTCTCTGGCTCTGTGAACAGTTGGGTGCACCTGGGACTGGGCCCTCTCACCTTCTTTCCTGTTCCCTTCCCCTGGGTGGGAAAGGTGGCTACCCTGAGCGGACCTGATTCCGGTCTACCAGGGGCAGATGTATCTCCATGGCGTGCCTCCCAGGTTCTTAACCTTCCTAGACCCGGTAATGGATGGAGGGCCACCGAGGGCCGAGAAGCGACCCCCTTTCCGCCCAAGGTGTGACCCGAGGCCCGTAGCAGAAGTAGGAGCAGCAGTCACGGTCCTGTTCAGCCCGCCATCCCCCAGCCCCATCTCCATCCCCAGGCATTCCCCGAGTGTGGAGTGGGCGAGGGGACCTGGTGGAAAAATGGTACCCGTTAGCACCCCCACCCCCTTATCCCAGAGCCCAGTAGTTGCGAGGGCAGTGTAGGGTGAGTGTATAGTGGAAAAGAGTTGCAGTCACCCCATGAACGTCTCTAGCCCCTATCCCTGGGGCGTCTACGGTAGGAGCCTGGGAGCGTGGAGACTGACTGGGTCTGGGCTCCAGATAGGTGTCGACAGTTCACGTCTCTGACTGGCCCGGGCGTGAGCTGGCTGGGCTCAGCTATGCCCTTCGCTCCCCGCTCCCCCAACTGGACACGGGCTCGACACTTGTTAGATTTGCGCAATGGGCTAATTTTATCCGGCTCCCGCTCAGCAGGAAACCAATGTTGAGGAAAGCCTAGTTCTTTAGGGTGGCTCTGGCCCTGCCGAAGCCACTCAAGGGGCCATGAAGAAGGGAAATGCTGTGGCCTCCGTTCCAGAAGAGGTGCGGTCGTCTTCTCCTGCTCCAAAGGCGCTGAGGTTGGTATGATCAGGGCCGCTGGGGTTCAGAAGAGGAAAAAGTGTTTTGATAATATAGTACAAATTCCTCCTTGTGTTTGTTCTTTTTGTTTTCTCTACCTGTTCCCATCATTCCTGAAATCTATGGGTTCTAGCAGAGTGACTGTCACAAACCAGGTCTTTAGAAAATATTGCTGAAATGACTTTAAAACCAGGCGTGCAACTCTGCTTTTGGTGACCACTAGAGAGAGCGGAAAGACAGGAATCAAAAAATTTTCTAAAGCAAAGCCTCCTCAGCTCCTGCAGGAGTTGGGCATGGAATTCTTTTCCTTGTGCCTCTGGAGTCTCCTCTACATTTCAGCTTATTAAAATTTAATTTACTTCTGGCTCTGGTTCAAACCAGCACCTACCCTATCTGACACCAGGGATTTGTTGGGGGCACCTGTAACCCATCAGCTGGCCTGCTCTGCTTCTGTGAAGTGGCAGAGAGCTGCTGTCAGACATGAAAAGGCCCTGAAGGAAAGCATATGCTCATACAAATTATGGGATTCCATAGTTTTGAAATGTAATGATCACACACCAACTGGGGCCCTAGGGCCACTGGGGGAGGGGATGAGGGGCAAGTGAACTTTACTGCAAGAGCCTGGGGTCAGGCAGCAGGACAAAATAATTAGTCTCAGTGGGAGATGAAGAAGCTGGCATAAGGATGTCTGCACTGAGTCAGGAGAGAATCCAACAACAGCCAAGAGTTAGGTGGTAAACCAGCCTCTCTCAAAAAGCTAGTCTCCTCTCTTTGCCTCTCCCTTGACAGGTATATGGTCATAGGGAGATGGACTTTATTTGTGCCTGTTGGTTTCTGAGGGTGAAAGGGAAGTAGAAGGGACCAGCTCTCCAGGCCAACACTGCATGAAGAAGGTCTGGAGTGCTTGGGAAGAGAATACCAAAAGTATGTCAGTTGGAAGTTAGAGTAATCATGAAAAGATGGGATATGCTGAAAATCAGACTTGGATCAGATTTTATTTTCGCTCAGAGCTGTTCCTGCTGACACCCCTATGGATATGGTCTCATTACATAGTCATTGAATGAATCGGGCAACTCAGTTTCCCCTCATGGGTCAATTTTTTCCCTCTGTAAAATGAGGCGTTTGATCTGGATTGGAAGTCAATTACCTTAGTTCAAGCCTCAACCTGCTCTGTCACTGATGAACTACATGAACCCCTTTCTATCTGTAGGCCTCAGCTTTCCCACTTCAACTTAATGTACAGTATAGACCTGAGAGACCTGAAGATTACCTTCAACTTTATCATTGTCGTAGGCCTCTTCTGCATCACTGTTAATGTCTTCTGTTGCTGCCTGGCTGCATAAGTCAGGTATACCAGTTCCTTCTGGTTCCCCCACCACTAACAAGTGGTAGGAAAGGGGACTTGAACTTGTTATTGTAAGGTCTTTGCTAATTTTCAACATGGAATGCTTGTAACAAGGTAGTGACCTTGGCAAGGCCTGGATGCCCACTCAACCACTAACCAGTTATGTTCCCATTTTGTGAAGTAACCAGTTTTTCACTTCAGAGCTCCCTTAAAAATCCAATCCTCAACAGCCTGCCCAACTTCAAACCCCTAAGAAGCTCATTTTCAAATTTCCGCTCTCATAGACAATTTAGACCCTGGCAGAAATTTGATTTGAAATGAGATGTCAGTTCTGAAACCAAACTTCCTGCTGTTAACCAGGTTAAAACTATTTCACACTTCTAGGCAAGTTACATACCAAATCTAGATTTTTAGATGTCTATTTTGTTCCAAACCTTTTGAGGATTTAATTAATGTACCAGGTCTCAAGCTCCCAAATTTTATTCATTCTGCTAGATTGACTATCAATTCATAAGAGGCTACATCATACGCTAAATATTAATACTGTGCTGCTTTAGCCAACCGATATGCTCTCCAAAAGCACACAAGTCCACACATGCACATGCATGTGTGTAGAAGTAAATTGACACCCTGCTGTGTTATGTGACACCAGATAAGGCAGATTTGGGACCTGTGAATGACTTTCCTTCACCTGGAGAGAAGAGGGTGGTAGCCTGATTCTTAACAGCTATTCACACCTTGTACAACAAAGGAGGCCCTGCGGAACTGCCCTCTAGTGAGTTGGTGGGTATGGGGCAGGATAAATGGAAGCAGGGGTTTTTGTGCTCAAACATTTTCAATGGTCTCTCCTGAGGCCCAGCTTCTCCTGTTCCACTGCTGTTTGAGCTATTTGGATAATAATTAGGCCCCTTCCTACCCACAAAGCCAAGAATCAGTGTTTTCCTTTGATGAGTTGATAAGGGCCCAACTGGGACCAACAGAGGGGGATCGGGACTTTGGCCTTGGTTCAGCCATCAGAGGCCAACAATACCCCAGCTGCCTATTTGTAACAGAAAAACTCATGGATAGGGACCACTGTCTTCTTTGTAGCCCCTAAGCATCAACCTCATCCTCCTGACCCTGGGATGGCCCTGGCTTGGGGTGGCAAGTTACTATTAGCTCTTAAGTCACAGCCAGGGATGCCTGGCAAGAAGATGAGAAAAAGTTTGAATGATAGGAACACAACATACCAAGGCACAGAATAGGGAGAAAGACATACAAAGAGGCTGAGTGAGGAGAGTGGTTGAGCTCCTAATGAGGTGAGTTGTGATAGCTAGACACAGCAAGACTGTTGCTTAGAGTATGGGCATAGGAAATTGTCTGGCAGCTATTTTAGAAGGTGAGAGTCCAGAGTCCACCTTTCCTGGCATGTTTAATGCCAGCCAACCAGAGTGACCCAGGATGCACAGCATGATGGACACATTTGTTGGCAAAGGCTAGCAAGGTTTCACCTTCTTAAAAATAACTGTCCAAACCTTTGTGTAGCTGCTGCCTCTACCTTTTGGAGATCCAAGTTGGGAATTGGATTTTCCCTAATACAGTCTCTTTCCTGGCCTACCCCAGGTGGAAATATTGACCTGGCATGAGTTAGTACTTCACCAGGTCAATAACTATTGCCCCTTCCCCATACCATGCCATCTCTTTATCATCAGGCCTCCTCTGCCTGCTGAGATGAAAGGGATTTCTTCACATTCTGACAGATGGATACAAGGATGGGGAGCTGGGCCTACCAATTGCATTGGCCTGGGAAATCTGTAAAAATAAGTGAGTGCTGTTTAAGGCCCCTTCCCTATGTGATATTCTACTCTTCCAGTCTATGATTATAGCAGCTTGAGCCAAAAGGTGAGGTGTGGCTCAGCCTGAGATGAGTGGGACTGATGCTACTATTAGGGGTGGGCTGGGCCAAGGTAAGGCTGATCAGCCCAAGCTCTGGGTCCCTCCTTTATTTAAGCACCCATGTGTCTATGACAGTCATAAAAAGAAATAGAAAGGGAAGAGAAATGAGGAGAAAGTAGAAGAAAAAAAGGAGGAAGAGTAGAAGGAGGCAGACTGTTAACCAACCAGATAATGGGGAAACTATCTATATACTTGTAAACTAACAGCACCCACAGTTCTTGGGAAGCCACAGCCCTCAGAAACTCTAAGGCTAAACAGGGCTCCTTGTCTCATTTTATCTCTCTGCCCTCCCCCACCCCCTCCATCAGTGGCTCCTAAAGTAAGATGGCAAGGAGCTTCTCAGCACACAGAGGCTTGAGTCTTCCCACCAGGCTCCTGAGGACACAGTAGCACCTTTGACAGTTGCTTCTATTGGGTGACTAACAAGCTGGGGCCAAGAGGCCCCGTGCCCCTCCCCCCAGGGGTTAGAAAGTATAGGGAGAGGTTCCAAGGGCCAGGGGGTGATCCAAAGGTTTTCTAGATCCTGGGAGAAGGACCCTGGCAAGTTTGAAGGCATTCACAAAGAGAACTTGGTTACTAAGTTTGGAACACCCGGAGCTTTGGCTCCAAAGGGATGGTCAGGTGGCTAAAATGCTGTGTGCATAGGTTTGGGAACAAGTGTGCTGGTGGCAAAAATGTAAATGCTGAGCAGGGTGGGGTAAAGGGTAGGGGTTGGAGAGGAGCACACAATGACAAGGAAGAGGCATTAGATTGGTTCTTCAGGCATGGGAGAGCCTGGCAGCAGCTCTCTACTGGGTTCTGGATCAGGAGCCAACATCTTGTCCTTGCTGGAATCCCTTTGCTCTTTCTTGAACATCCTTTGATGCATCAGAGGGACGAAGAAGAGGATTACAGCTCCAATTATTGGGGGCACACCAGCAAAGTAGAAGGCCACATGGTAGTCCCCAAAACAGGTATGGAGGAGGCCTGAAATAGTTGAGAGAGAAAAGTCAAGCTCAGCTTTGCTCTACTGCCCAAAGGTGCTTTCTGCCTCTTCTCGGGGCCATCAAAATACCTGTGCAGAGAATTTTGGCCTAAACTACCTTGACCTAAGCGACTTGAAATACTTCTAGTTGTAATGAATTAAACCTTTATTACAAAGGCGGATGACTCCTCCAAGGCAATGGGGCTGCAGGCCTTTGAGGTTAATGCTGATTATGAAAGAAGCTGATGAAACTTCTTTTAAAATTCTCCATTTGTGACTCTCATGAAACTACAACTAACTTCTAGTCACTCTTAGGTATGGAGTTAATTTAAAAGAGGGAAGCTAATTTGAATGAACTTCACAGAATATGGCCAAGCCTTGTCTTGGTTCACAGTGGCATACCCTCCCACCCCAAAGTAGGACTAAAGTGTTCTTGTAGAACAATTCAGTCAAATTCCTACTTGTATTTTCTCTTAAGTTCCCATTTGCCCTACAGGGGGTGCTGTATGTATATCCTTCCTTCCAGTTATAGATATGGTTTGTCCCTCTGGGTTCCTCTAAGTTAAGAATACCACCTATGTGCTTGGCATGAGGTGCTAGGCCTCCTCAACTCACCTTCAGAAGCTAATGTGAACTACCTCATAGGAGGAATGAACTTAGAAACACTACTGAGGAAAGGCAAGTAGGCTCTTGTGCTGCTTAGGAGGTAAGCAAATTGGAAAGGGATGTGGATTCTGGAACCCACCTTTGGGATCTGTGGTTGGGTAGAGGCTCCCCTCTCCCAGTGGGCAAGTGGGCAATGTGATTGGTACAAAGGTGTGAGTAGAAGTTTTTGCCACTGTCATACAACATGACCAGAGACCTTACAACATCTTGCACAGAATTTGTGTTCAAGGAATATTTGTTGAGTTAGCCTACTTGGCCAGCCTAGGAAAAGCTAGCCTATAAATTAGTATTTGCAATAAATCTTAAAGAAAGGAAATAAAGTTCTCTTTCCATTGGTTTTCCTTGTTTCCTATGTTTCCTGGGGTACCAACAATGTCCTTCTTGAAGAGTGGAGAGAAAAACCAGAAGTGCTGAAATATAGCAAACCAACACTTTGCCTACTCTTTGTAGGAAGTGAGCCTCATTAGCCCAGTCCTGGGATGAGGTCATAATCAAATCTCTTCCACAGGCTCAGTTCAGAAGCCAGTAGAGGAGGAAGGGGTGTCTCTATGTCTTGATAAAACAGGGCCCACTTTCTCTTCTCTTCCTTCCCAGCTACCTTGCAAATAATCACTTACCTGTGAAGAGAAAGGGGATACTAGATCAATAAAATGGTTAAGAAGGCCAAATCCTTTCTCTCTCCACCCTCTTAGAATCAGCCATGCTGCCCACAATAAAATTCCACTGAAACAGACATACAGCTATGAAAAGACTATTCCCCAAAATGAATCCATGTACATATACTGTGTGCTTAGTCTCTTTCACTAATAGTTGTAATGGGTTTCATGCACTCTGACGAGGTTGCTTAAACAGAGAATAAGAGGAAGGGGAACTTTAATTAGAGGTACTTAGGAGAGCTATTGCCCAGAAAAGACAGGACTCCCACACTCCTACTCCCCCCATAAAATCAGCCTCACCTGCAATGGGGGGCCCAGCAATCATCGGCAGGGCCATCATGCCCAGGAGGTAGCCAATGGCCTGTGAGGCCTGCATTGGGCCCACCAGTTCAAATGCGATTGGGGCCATGATGGTGATAAAGAAGCCATCACACAGGCCTAGGAAGAGGCAGACAACGATGAGGCCCCCGAAGCCCCGGCACAGGGGAATCATCATGGACATCAGGCCCAAGAGCAGGAAGGAGATGACCTAGGGGAGCAAGGCCTGAGGTTGGTCATGTTATGCTTGCCAGTCAAGACCACATAGCAAATAATACTTCCTTTATCAGGGTCTCATTCCTACCATATATAAAATGAGGCAGCAGGGTGACAACAGAGGAAGTAGTTGTACTAAATAGTTACTTAGGCCCCTTCTAAGTCCTACATTAAAGGATTCAAAGTTTTTGAGAGAGCTCCTATTTAACTGTGAGTCTATGTCGTTGCTGTCAGTGGGTTTGTTAGGTTCATCAGTTGGTTTTTAGAAAGGATTAGAAGTGTCCTGGCCATGCCATGTGAGGAAATCTCTTCGCTGGGGGGGACTTTTGAACTTTTCCCAAGCTGTTTTGGGATATTTAGGCAATAAGAACCCAGATACCCCAGCTTCTTCCCTAGGAGATTCATGCATGATATCAACAACCAAGCACAATGCTTTAGCAATATAGCAAGAGTTAATACCATTATATAACACAAAAGACCCCATTAACTGATTTTAATCAGCTTTAATTACTACCCATTTTATCTAGCTGCCCGTTAACATCCTCTATGTGGCCCTGCCAAGGTTTGGAAATTAAAAATCCCTCTTGGAACTGAGAATCAGGCCTGAAGTGAGGCTATTCTGCAGGTTGTCACCATTTCCTTTCCAACAGACTGTCCAAGGGCTTGACACCAGACACATGTACCTGTCTTCTGCAATAGTAGAGACTCTTCAGAACACCTGAAGCTACGTGCATACTCCTTTCATCTCTCAGTCCTGTACTCAGGGAGAAGGGCAGGGGTGGGGAGCAAATTCCTGTGATAGAGTATTTTCAGTAGCTCCAGAGAAAGAAGGTCATCCATTGTCTTGTGCTCATAGCCTGAGACACCAGCAGGATGAGTTTAGACAAGTCACTTTCCCTCTCTGGGCCTTAGTTCCTCATTTATGAAATGAGGGAGTTGGACTCCAAGTTGATTGTTTCAGCTACAACATTCTAAGATTGTTTTATATTATTCTAAGTGGTAAAACTGGGTCAAATAAGAGTGGAAATGGGGAGAGAGTGGTGGGTGGGTAGGGTAAGTGGTCAGCAGAAGCATTGGGCCCTAAGCCTAGTTCTGCTTCTGACTAGCTAATTCTTCTGCTTCCATTGGAACTCACGCTGCTCAATAGAAAGCAAAAGCTGCTTGAGCCCCACCTCTCTCCTAGGGACTGTAGTGAGAAATAAGCTATATGGCTAGGCAAGAGCTACTGCCTCTTCTCAAGATAAAGCCCTGGCCCGGTGCTAGCTTACCCAGATTTTCAGTACCCTGTGGTATCTTGGAGCTGCTGATACTGGCAGGAAAGACACACAGGGGTGGCATGTGGAAGAGGCTGGGAAAGCCACACATAATCTAATGTAAAAATCCACCCAGATAAGGCACTTGCTGATATTTGCACAGGAATTCAAAATTTCATAATTGGTTTATTTCAATCATAGGCTTTTGGTTTGACTTATTATCTCTGGGACTTGGTTCTGCCTTCCAGCACTTAAGGTAAAGTAGAATATGAAAAGAGCATTACATAGGAGTTCAGCTCTGCCACAACTGGCTGTAGGTCTCCCCATGAGTTTACCCATCAGTACAATGAGAGAGTGGACTGGATGAATCATAAGTGTACCCCTAGCTCTGACAAAGCAGATTCACCAATTCTTGAAAACCTAACACAGAATTCAATACAACAGAAAACTTTGTCTAAGGCATCTGAGGGTATTTAGGAAAACCCTTGGGATTGTCAGAAGACAGAGAGATCACTGTTGTGAGTATAGTTAGGCCCCCTTAGCAAATGATTTTAGGGCTTTCTTAGGGGAGTCAGAACTCAAGTACTTCCTGATGGATTATTTGTGATCACATGTGTTCTGGGACAGCCATTGCCCCTCCACAGGGCTTCACACTTGGGCATCTTCTAGTAAACTCAACTGCAGGAGCAATAAGAATGAGCCAGGTCAGAAAGGCAATATTGCTATCAGGTAGACAAAGAGGCAGCTTAAGCAGTCAGTTGTCTGTATTCAAGCCAGACCAGAGTCCAATTCACACAGAAAGTGGCCTGTTGTGTCTTCTGCCCACAATATGAGGCTACTTGTGTCACTATCAGTAGGATTAAAACTTTGCATGGCTATAAGACTTTTCAACTTCCCAAAGCCTGGTCATGCCTATAATTGTTTTAGTCCTCACCTGTAAGTTGAGATAGGAAAAGTGAGAATTATTCTCATTGCACGAATGGCTAAAGTGAGGCCTAGAGAAGGGGAATGGTCTGGCCTTTCCTGATACTTTTTTATGTCAAAGAAGAAGGTGGCATTTAATAGCCAGTGTTTGGTGCCAACTAGCTCTGGAGGTATAAGAGTTTTGAACCTGACCCTGGGCCTACAGAAGAGAGACACCGGGCCACAAGGTGTTACACATGTCCAAAACCCTCCAAAAGAGTGTAGGGTGGCCATGAGATCACACCTCACTGGTGGCAGCATCTAACTGCTGGTCTCACTTTTCCTCTTTCAGGTGGGAGAGCCATTATTAACAAAAACTTTCTTTGAAAATGTTCTACAGGTTCCATTCAGACTATTCTCACTGGATCCTCACTCCATCTTGATGAAAGGGGCAGAACAAGAATGATTATATTCATTTGAAAGCAAGGCAAACTGAGGCTCAGAGAATTAATTGACTTTCCCATATTGCATAAGCTGGTGTCCAAGCTGAGGCCCAAGGTACAACAATGACACGACCTACCATTCTATCCTAAAAAGTGGGCACGAAGTAGCATCTGTGGCAGTATTTTTCCCCACAGTGGACAGGGTGGTCACACTCACCTGCAAGTAGATCTTCTTAAGTCCAGGAATGGAGTCACTGACACGGCCTGACACAAGACGCCCGAGGCCTGAGGTAGCCCCAATACACACCAAGAGCACCCAGGTCTGCTTGATTTCCAAGAACTCCTCTTCCACATACTTCATCTGAAAAGCATAGCATCAGAACCCCCAGGACAAGAGAAAGAAGAGGAGCTGACTGATTAACTGTTGGCATATCCAGAACCCTCTACTGCTTACTTGTCTGGACTATGATAAGAACTACTTTTCTTGTAGCCCTAGCTCTGAAACAAACTCCCTGGCTGCTTCTAAGTGCTTAAAAGGCTGCATATTCCCTGGTTCTCTATATTCTGGGCTATTGAACACAGCTGAGGTGAATGGGTATCTCCAAGCCCCTTCCAAGGTCTTGCAGGACAAAATACAGCCTTAACAACTGAGAAAAATCCAGTGGTTCCCCCACAATCTCCCCATTCCCTGACCCATAACTGACAGACTGGGGAAACAGCAGATCACCAGTGGAGAAGGACCCACCAACTTTCAGGTACATTTCTAAAAGTGTGTTTTAAGAAACATGAGGTCTATGGAAGATAACAAGAGTACAACTGACAGTTCTAGTCAAAAGTTGGGTGGATGCTGGCTAAACAAAACTGAAGGATTTGTTTACTGCAGTATTTTTTGGTACCTTTAAAAGATTGCTACATAATATGAAGCTAAAGAGATCTAATATATGTTTTTGCCTAAACAAAATCATTTGACCGCAAAGACCAGCATTCCATAGAACACACTTTTAGACAACCCGATACTTGGGTCATTCTGGGCTAGTCTCCTCCACCCCAGTGATGCTTATCTTCTCCTGAAAATCTATCCATCTAGTCTTATCAGTGGGATAAAATTCAGGCATGGGCTTTTTCCTAAGGAACTCCCCTTATTTCCCACTGAAGTCTTCCCTCAACCTGTCCTCTTTCCCACTCTGAGTCTCTCCAACTACTGTTTGTCTGTTTTTCCAAAGGTCTCACTTTTGCCCTTTCAATATCCTCCACCCCTACCCTCTTGCACTTTAGGCAGGTTAATGGAAGATTCTTGGGACCAGGTTGGATGGGCCCATCCTCGTATTCCTCACCAGGTGTACATAGGGAACGAAGTAGCCAAGGGCAGCAGCAGCAATCCCAAAGGCCCAGATGCGGTAGGTACGTTGGCGAAACACTCGCATGTTGAAATACTTCCTGAGTTGAGCCAGAAAGCGTTGGCACACGGTATGGACACCTCTCTTGCTTGGGGTGTCCTGGGAGCTGGGCAGGAGGGGCCGGTAGGTGAGTGAAAGCAGTGTAAGGATAAACATGAAGGTACTCAGCACCTGGAAGGTTTGGGCCAGCTTTATCTTAGTCCCCAGCGTCTTGATGAGAAGGGGGAAGGATATGGAGAAGATGCTACTCCCAGCAGACACTACACCATTGGCCAGACCCAGGCGGCGTTGGAAGTAGTGGCCCAGGATGACGAGAGATGGCTGAAAGGCGAAGGAACAGCCACAACCAAAGAGAATCCCATAGGTGAAGTAACGTAGGCTCAATGAGCTGTGGGAGAGACACCAAGAGCTATCCTCAGCAGTCTTACCAGAAAATGTACCTGCCCTTTTCCCTTCACCCTCCTGAAACCTTCATGCCCCCCATCATTAACCCACAACCCCACTTACCACTGACCCTCAAAACAGACAAGGAAAAGAACCTTCTGATCCCTATTTTGCAGATGGGGAGACAAGCTCAAAGAAGTAATTTACCCAAGATAGCATAACTGAATCAACAAAGTTTGTACTTGACTCCAGATCTGTGTGACTCTATTTTAAGTCATAGCATCCAATCAGAGATGATTGTTCAAAACAAAGTCAGAACCAGCCTATTCAAAGGCTGGATGAGGGGCCACAAGGAACAAGTCAGTGCTTTAGAGAGAACAGTTTCACCTATTGCTCACCTAGGCAGCATGGGCTGGCTGGTAGCCAAAGCTTTATCCCAAGTAACAACAAACACCTGCAAGGAGCCAAGATCCTGGAAGGATGAGACCTTCCATAGGACTCTTCAGTATCTTTCTCCATGTTCAGAGTTCTTAATATTTCAGAGAATGTCTGGTAGTCTCCTGAGAGATAGCCCATCCTCAACCTACCCAAAGTCTGAATATCTCAGCATAACCTAGCTGCTTGATGGGAAATGGAGCCTCAAAAAAGTTATGGGTCTCACAAGGTAACACAGGTTCTGGCTTAAAATTCTTAAGCCTGCAGGGGTCATAATCCTCTGTAACAGAAGGCAAAGTGGTCAGCAGGGAAAAGGCCATGTAAAGGCTAGCTTGGCCAGCCATCTGCACCCCAAAAATATTGTCACAACCTAGTGAGGAATTTTATTTTCTTTTTGAAGCCTCCACATATTTTGCAATAGTTTTTATCTGACAACTTAATTATCTACTAGTCTCCATGGTCAGGCAGTTTCTCCCCATAGATAGAGCCAATCCTCACAGTAAAAGGACTAGACCTATGCTGAGGGATGATATGGTGATTGCATGCATGATTCCAACCACAGCAATCATTACTATTGCTTTCCATCTGTTTGTATTCACTGAATATGAGCAAGGGCTCTGGTTTCAAAAGGGTTATCTCCACTTGGAACACATAGCTAAGCCAACTACTCCTCTTCCACCAGATTCCTTGGGGCCTGCTCCCCTGAGATTCTAGGGACTCAATGGGATGGCATGGGCAAAAGATTTTGTCTACAGGACAGGAGTTAGATCAGCAGAGTGAGGGCTGGTGAGGGCAAAGCATGAGGTTCTGTCCAGGGTGTTATGTGGTAGGTCTATTTCTAGCTGCACCCTAAGACAGGAGGCCCCTGAACAGGCTTACAAGTCCTCCCAAGCCCTGCCTGCATTCTGTTCCACATCATACCATCCAAAGGAATTCAGAGCCCTGATTCAAAGAACAGGAAGAATGACTTAGAACCCCAGGCACAAGCAGAACCATTTTTCCACTGAGTGTGAAGCCACCCAGAAAATTTCTCAGCTTTGAAGATGTTGTTATAGAAAAGGCAAAGGGGTTGAGCGAGGAGCTTAGGGGCCTGGAGAACAGAATGCCTACTCCAATGTGCCTAAAGACGAGTGCCAGAAGAAAACATGCCTGATCTTCTTCCCTTTCTGTAACAGCTCATGTGGATTGCAAGGGAAATGGGATCCGTATGTTGCTAATTTGTTTACACTTTGCTATTCTTATCCTTAAAAACCAGACCTCTGCTCTGTAGTGCCGAGACTGGAGCTGCTTCTGAGGCCTAGCTCCTTCCCACAAGGAGCCAGACTGACCAGCTTGCTGAGGATGAATGAGACCAACCACTGGAGAGGTTCCGAAAGGGTTTGGAGCTGCTTCCCTGGGAGGACTGAGCAGGTTCCAGGTAGGACATGGTTTTCCTCTCCTCTGACTTAGGTGGGACTGACTCAAGAAAACATGGCAGGATAGATCTAAGCTTTGCTGGAGGGTAGTCTGGGCAGGCAGAAATACTTAAGTCATAAAGAAATCTGGCTCATCCTCAAAGGGCCCAATTGTGGCAGAATACCATTTATCATTCTGATGTGAGTGGAATGTTAGACCTAGAGAGCATAACCATGGCCCTACTCTGGGGAACAAAGCTCAGAATGTAAATCTCTGATGAATTAACTGTATCTCCAGGCCAGCATTTTCCTACACCAGCCCAGGCAGATTGGAAGTAGGAGGTACCATAACTTCCAAAGTTGTCTTTGGCAGAAAGTCAACAGAATCCCCTATTTCTCAGTTTGTAGTGGAGGGTTTTTTCACTTCTCGCCTCAACCACAGACATGCTTCTTCAGGGCTGGCAGAAAGAAAGCAGAAAATGAACCTGTAGCTTGCCTGGCACCACTAAGTTCTGCCAGTGCAACCAACAGGACCAGAGTTTGACTTTAGCTTAGGCCTGGTTGGGTAGCTCAGTGCTAGATTTGTACCTCAATTGGGATGCTGCTAAATATCCGTTCTCATGCCCAAGATACGAATCTTTATCCATCTCAAACTAACCATGCACTGGCAGCCAGAAACATCCTGAAAGGGGCCAGAAATGCTAAACAGCTTGGGGCTCAGCTGACCACTTTTTCAGCATAAGATTCCCTCAGGAATACTGTAATGGTAGGTGTCCACATGAGTTTGCTCTAAAAGCTCATTACTAAGAAGGCAGATGAGGTCATAAGATGTGTGGTACATTGAAGGGGAATAAAATGGCAGAGCTGGAAGAGACCCAAAAAGACCATCTGGCCTAATCCCCTCATGTTAGAGATATAGAAATTGAGGCCCAGAAAGGGGAATGGTACTCATCAATTGTTCCATATCCATTCAGTGGCCAAAACTGGACATGGGCCCAGCTGTATAAACTCCCAAACTTAGAATCCTCCTACCACTTTGGAACTCTTGTGTCTTCTTTGGGGATATTCCCTACCAATGGGCACTGGGGACCCTACCTAGATGAGTCCCATTGGACAATGAGTATCCTGCATGAAAAGGGCCACAGAAGATTCTACAAGGAGAAGAGTGTCCCTAGTTAAGTCCAGAAAGAGGCCAACCCTCAGGCTTAGGCATCCACCAACTCCTAGCCTTACCTGGTGAAGGAGCTGGTATGGAGGCCGATGAAAGCGACAGCAGCACCTGCAGTTGCTGTGATTCGGCAGCCCAAACGATCAGTAAATATACTCACAATGGGAGAACAGAAGAAGATCATGCCCATTGAGAGGGCTCCTACCCATGCTGCAGAGAAAACAAGCACAAAGATACCTTAGCTTAATGTGGTATCTGGTGGTATGACTGGTATCTCAATTCTTTTTCTCTGGCCTTTTACAGGGGCATTGCATTGGCCTGCGCTACCAGCCAGCTACTCCCTAGTGGCCAGAGAGCTTGGGCAATTTTCAAAGTACTTGTAGCAGGGCAATGTGAGAATGAAGAGTCTAGTTTATAAACACATCCAGAACTTAAAAACTGAGGCAGGGGGGCTTTAAAGATCAAGCAAATAATGAAGCCTAACTAGTTACCATGCAGCTATACATTTCTCAGCCTCTTTGGCTGTTTAACAAATCCATGTGACTGAACTCTAACCAACAGAATGTGGTTAAGTAATAAACACTACTTCCAAGCCTGGACCATAAAAATGTCTCATCGGGTTTCTGTGTTCTGATGGGCTACAAATGCAGAGTGACCTTGGAAGCAATGTATTAAGACTAGCAGAACTGGTATCAGTTCTGCCATCAGTTCTATCTGGGTCCCTGAATAACTACATTAAGCAAAGTTCCCCTTCCTTCTCCAATATGGAATCCCTGTTATGAATGATACATAAGAAACAGAGAAATATTTTGTCCTTTAAGCCATCAATTTTTTTAATTGTTGTATCCACTTAAAAAATTTTTTTATTGAATTTATTGGGTTGACAGTTAATAAAATTATATAGGTTTCAGGTGTACAACTCTATAATACATCATCTGTATATTGTATTGTGTGTTCACCACCCCAAGTCAAATCTTCCATCACCATTTATCCCCCCCCTTACCCTCGTCTACCTCCCCTAATCCCCTTTCCCTCTGGTAATCACCATACTGTTGTCTGTGTCTATGAGATTTTTTCTTTACTTAATCCCTTCACCTTTTTTACCCAGTCCTCCAACTCCCCACCCCTCTCACAACTGCCAGTCTGTTCTCTGTATCTGAGTCTGTTTCTATATTGTGTGCTTGTTTATTTTGTTCATTAGATTCCATATATAAGTGAGATTACATGGTATATGTCTTCCTCTGGTTTATTTCACTGAGCATAATACTCTCCAGGTCCATCCATGCTGTGATAAAGGATAAAATTTCCTTCTCTTTTACAGCTGAGTAGTATCCCACTGTGTAAAACATACCACAGCTTTTTAATCAACTCAATTTTTGAAGGCCATTTGTTATAGCAGTTAAACCAACAGGAACTAAAACAAAGATATCCTTCCACTACCATTTTATTGGTAAATAAGCAGGTCCAGAAATGTGAAGGAACTTATCAAAGATCATGCATCAAGTAAGTGGCAGAGCTGGGACTCAAATCTAACTGTCCTTATTCCTAGTTCAAAATAATTGTATTATTTTATATCTTCCATTGGGATGTATAAAGTTTCCCATCATTGGAGGTGTGCAAGCAGAAGCTAGATATAAAACAAGGGATTCAAGCATTGGGGTCATATTTAGACTAGTCTACATGTTGGGCCCTTTCAGGAATGCTAAACCAGATCTATAGCCTTAAGCACTCAGCTACTTGGCTTCAGAACCAAGAAGCATGGACATTAAGCCTTCAAGAGCTAAGGTGAGGCTCATCTTAAAGATGCTAAGACTAAGGAGCAAGGAAGGTCACAAACACAATACAGGTTCAGGAGCAACCCAAAGATTTCTAAAGACACTGTATAAGAGGGTCATGTGACCATTATGTCGAAGTTTTTCATCAGAGCCCATGCTGGGCAAATCCCTGGCTCCAAACTTGAATAAGAAGAGTTTATTCTATTTTAAAAGGCTGTTAAGTGTCTGTAACAAAGTTCACTAGAGAGAAAAAAAATGTCCTTTTAGTTAACATTCTTCTAGCCTAAGTTTCTCCTTGTTCAGCCCTCAGAAAGAAAGCCCAAGGATTTTTGTTTGTTTGTTTGAAGGCTGTTATCATGTTTCATCTTGGGCCTCTCTTTTCTAGGTTAAATAATCATGGTTCCATTAACTTTTCTTCTTATCCTTAATTTCTAACTCTGTTATTACTTTCAGACTTCTCCTCTGAACACATTCCAAGTCTTCATCATTATCAAAAACATCATTGAGTATCATCTGAGCAGAGCACCAGGCCAGCTTCTGGCTTTCATCAATTGTGGAGGCCCAGGTGGGCCAGAGAAGGGCAGTCTGAGTGAGGTCAGGGCTAGCTGACTGCCTTTGTCTCTTACTTCAGTGCCTAATAGGTTTTTCAGATCCCCACTGGGAAATTTTTAGTTGCTGGGGTGCCATCTTGAGCCCTAGCTGCCTAGGTCTTAAAGTGCTGGCCTGGGACAGCAGAGAAACCTAAACTCTCATCACAGGTTTACCTGCTACCTTGTAAGTTCCCCTCTTATCTCTGAGACCTTGGGCAAGTCACACAGCCCTTCTCTAATCCTCAGTTTATCATCTGTAAAATGGGAATTAAAATTCCTGATGTGCCTTCCTCAAAGATTTTGTTAATGAGATCAGATGTAGTGATATGTGTTAGAGAGCTTTATAAGTACTAATAGTCACATCATATTAAAAATTAATACAAATGGTTCATAGACTTAAATGTAAAACTTAAAACTAAAAACTTCTAGAAGAAAGTGTAGGAGAAATCTTTCTAAACTTTAGTTAGTCAAAAATTTCACAGATATTTCACAAAAGTGAGATTCATGAAAGGAAAAAATCGATACATTAGACTTAAAATTTTGAAACTTATGCTTTTTGAAAAATACTGTTATGAAAATGAAAAGGCAAGCCACAGGCTGGGAAAAATATTTACCACACACACATCTGATAAAAGATTGGTATTCAGAATCCAAGTGTGAGTTCTCTCACAACTCAATAAGAAGAAAACAATGCAATTTAAAACATGGGCAAAAGATCTGAACAGACATTTACACACACACACAATATAAATGGTAATTAAGCATATGAAAAGGTGTTCAATATCATTAATAATTCAAGAAATGTAAATTAATATTACAATGGGATACACTCTACAACCCACTAAAAAAAGCTTTTTAAAAATGGCAATGCCTAATACTAATTAGGATATAGAAGAACTGGAAATCTCATACTCTACTGATGAAAATGCAAGATAGCCAAGTGCTGGAAGCAACCTAAGTGCCCATCAGTAAATGAATGAATCAAAAAACTATGGTACATTTACACGATGGAATTCTATGCAGCAGAAAGAAAAAAGGAGCTCTTACCCTTCACTACAGCATAGATAGAACTGGAGAGTATTATGCTAAATGAAATAAGCCAGGCAGCAAAAGACAAATACCATATGATCTCACCAATAAGTGGAACCTAATCAACAAAACAAACAAGCAAGCAAAATATAACCAGAGACATTGAAATGAAGAACAAACTGACAGTAACCAGAGGGGAGTGGGGAGGGAATAATAGAGGTAAAGGGGGAAGGGTTTTCAGGAGCACATATAAAGGACACATGGACAAAACCAATAGGGGGTAGGAGCAAGGGTGGGAAGTAGGGATGGCTGGGGTGGGGGAGGGAGTGGTGGGTGGAAAATGGAGACAACTGTACTTGAACAACAATTAAATAAAAGTTAAAAAAAAAGTAAAATAGTATACCTACTTTGGTTAACAGTTCAGTGGCTTCTTATAAAGCTAAACATACAGCCCTGGCTATTGTGGCTTGAAGGGTTGCCAGTTCGATTCCCAGTCAGGGCATATGCCTGGGTTGAGGGCCAGATTCTCAGCTGAGAAGGGTGTAAAGTCTGTGTTTAGATTCTTTTTTTTTTTTTTGCATGGAGATGAGATGTCCAGTTGTCCCAGCACCACTTCTTGAAAAACAAACAAACAAACAAAAACAAACAAAAAAACCCCCACCATCTTTGCTCCACTGTATTGCTTCTGCTTCTTTGTCAAAGTTCACCTGGCTATGTATATGTGAGTCTATCCAGGGTTTCTAATCTGTTTCATTGATCTATTTGTCTGTTTTTAAATCAATAATACACTGTCTTGAATATTGTAGCTTTATAGTAATAAAGTCATGAAGTCAGATAATGACCGTCCTTCGATTTTGTTCATTTCCTCCAATATTATGTCAGCTATTTGGGGTCTTTTGCCTCTCCATGTAAACTTTAAAATCAGTTTGTTGATATCCACAAAATAACTTGCTGGGATTTTTATTAAGATTGCATTGAATCTATAGAGCAAGTTGAGAAGAACTGATATCCTGACAATACTGAGTCTCCATATGGATGAACATGGAATATCTCTCCATTTATTTAGTTTTTTGATATTGTTCATCAGAGTTTTGTAGTCTTACTCATATAGATTTTGTACATATTGTTAGATTTATGCCTAAGTATTTCATTTTGGGGAATGCTAGTATAAGTTGTATTTACAATTTAATTTCAAATTCCACTTGGTTATTGCTGGTATATAGGAAAGTGATTGATTTTTCCAGGAGTTTTTTTGGTTGATATTTTCAGATTTTCTACATAAATGATCATGTCATCTACAAAGACAGTTTTATTTCTTCCTTCCTAATTTGTCTACCTGTTATCTCCTTTTCTTGTATTGTATTAGCTAGAACTTCCATTGTGATGTTGGAAAGGAGTGGTGACAGGGAATATCCTTGCATATACTTGATCTTGGTGGGAAAGCTGCTTGTTTCTCACCATTAAGTATGATATTAGTATTAGGTTCTTAGTATAGATTTTTAAAAACTAACCTATTAAGTTTTTACCTTTTAAAATTTGAAATAATTATAGATTCACAGGAAATAGTCAAGAAAATTCAGAGAGATCCCATGAACCCATCACCCAGTTTCCCCCAATGGTTACATCTTATGTAATTATGCTACAATAGCAAAACCTTGAAACTGACATAGGTACAATATATGTATTAAATTCTATATCATTTTATCATGTGTAGATTCATGTAACCACCACCACCACAATCAAGATACAAAACTATTCTATTACTACAAAAATCTATTTTGTCCTACTCCTTCATAGTCACATCCAATCTACTCTTCCACCATCCCTAACTTCTGGCAATCACATATGTTTCACATCTCTATATTATTTCAAAAAAGTTATGTAAGTGGAGTCATATAGTATGTGACCTTTCCAAATTGGCTTTTTCACTCAGAATAATTCCCTAGAGATACATATTTAAAGTGAGTTTCTTGCAAACAGCATATAGCTTGGGCATCTCTTTCAAAAGTTTCTGTCTATGCTGCCGATCTCTGTCTTTTAAATATTTGAAAAATGCTTCAATTAGAGTTGACATTTAATATTAGTTGCAGGTGTACAGTACACTGCTTAGACATTTATGTAACTTATAAAGTGACCCCCTCCAATAAGTCTTCCACCAACCTAACACCATATTTCTTTATTAAAATATTACTGACTAGCCCTGACTGTGTGGCGCAGTTGGCTGGGTGTTGTCCTGCAAAGTGAAAAGTTGCTGGATCATTTCACAGTCAGGGCACATGCGTGGGTTGCAGATTCAGTCCCCAGTCGGGGTGCATGTGAGAGCAACCAATCCATGTTTCTCTCTCATATCAATGTTTCTCTCCCCATCTTTCTCCCTCCCTTCCCCTCTCTCTAAAAGTAATAAAATAAAATCTTTATAAAATATTACTGACTATATTCCCTATACTGTATTTTACAACTCCATGACTATTTTGTAACTATCAATTTGGGTTTTGGGTTTTTTTTTTTAACTTGGAGTTTTTATTGTATTTTTTCCACTACCATTTAGTTCCCTTATACTCCCCTCTCCCCCCACAATCACCACACTGTTGTCCGTGTCCATGACTCCTTCTTTCTTTTTGCTCAATCCCTCCACCCCCTAACCTCTCCTGTTAGCTGTCATCCTGCACTCCATCTATGACTCTGTCTCTATTTTGCTTGTTACTTAATTCAGATTGTTCATTAGATTCCACATACAAGTGAAATCATATGGTATTTCTCTTCCTCTGATGGGCTTATTTCCCTTAGCATAATGCTCCCCAGGTCCATCCATACTATTGCAAAGGGTAAAGTTTTCTTCTTTTTTATGCTTGAGTAGTATTCCATTGTGTAAATGTCCCACAGTTGTTTTATCTACACATCTACTGGTGGACACTTGGGCTGCTTCCATATCTTGGCTATTATAAATAATGCTGCAATGAACAAAGAGGTGCTTATGTTCTTTTGAATTAGTGTTTCTGGTTTCTTCAGATGTAATTATCAATTTGCACTTCTTAATCCCTTCACATTTTTCACCTAGCACCCAACACCCTTCCCGTCTGATAATCATCAGTTTGTCCTCTCTATGAGTTTGTTTTCTTTTTTCAAGATTTTATTTCTTTTTAGAGAGAGGGGAAGGAAGGGAGAAAGAGAGGGAGAGAAACACTGATGTGTGAGAAACACGTCAATCTGTTGCCTCTAATTCACCCCCAACTGGGGATCTGGCCTGCAACCCAGGCATGTGCCCTGACCAGGAATCAAACTGGCAACACTTTTGTTCACAGGCTGGCACTCAACCCACTGAGCCACACCAGCCAGGGCTGTTTTCCTTGTTTATTTATTTTGTTTTTTAATTCCACATATAAGAGAAATCATATGGTATTTATCTTTCTCTGTCTGACTTATTTCATTGGTATAATACTGTCTAGATCCATCCATTTTATCACAAATGGTAAGATTTCATTCTGTTTATGGCTGAGTAATATTCCATTACACACACATACACACGCCCCACATCTTTATCCCTTCATCTTTTGGTTAGAGAATTTAATCTATTTACATTTAAAATAATTATTGATAGGTATGTAGTTATTGCCATTTTATTAATTGTTACCTGTTTGCTTTTGTCATTCTTCTCGATCTCTTTCTCATTCTCTTCCTCAATTCTATGTTGATGACATTCTATACTATTGTGTTTGGATTCCTTTCTCTTTATTTCTTGAATAGCATTGTAGATTTTTGGTTTGTGGTTACCATGTGCTTCATATATACCAAGCTATGTTTGTAATGGTTTATTTTAAGTTGATGGTCACTTAAGTTCAAACACATTCTTTTTTTTAAAGTATATATTTTTGATTATGCTATTACAGTTGTCCCAATCCCCCCCCCCTTCATCCCCCTACTCCCTGCACCATCCCCCTCACCCTCCTCCACAGTTTATGTTCATGGATGGTACATATAAGTTCTTTGGCTTCTCCATTACCTATACTACTCTTAACTTCCCCCTGTCTATTTTGTACCTACCATTTATGCTTCTTATTCCTTGTACTCCCCCCCCCATTCTCCCCTCCCCACTGATAACCCTCCAGGTGATCTCCATTTCTGTGATTCTGTTCCTGTTCATGTTGTTTGCATAGTTCTTGTTTCTTAGGTTCACTTTTTGATAGTTGTGAGTTTGTTGTAATTTTACTGTTCATAGTTTTGATCATCTTTGTTTTCTTAGATAAGTCCCTTTAACATTTTATATAATAATGGCTTGCTGGTGATGAACTCCTTTAACTTGACTTTATCTGAGGAGCACTTTATCTGCCCTTCCATTCTAAATGATAGCTTTGCTGGATAGAGTCATCATGGATGTAGGTCCTTGCCTTTCATGACTTGGAATACTTCTTTCCAGCCCCTTCTTGCCTGTAAGGTTTCTTTTGAGAACTCAGCTGACAGTCCTATGGGAACTCCTTTGTAGGTAACTCCTTTTCTCTTGCTGCTTTTAAGATTCTCTCCTTATTTTTAATCTTGGGTAATGCAATTGTATTGTGCCTTGGTTTGTGCTTCTTTGGGTCCAACTTTTGTGGTACTCTTTGGGCTTCCTGGACTTCCTGGAAGTCTATTTCCTTCACCCGATTGGGGAAGTTTTCCTTCATTATTTGTTCAAATAAGTTTTCAATATCTTGCTCTTCCTCTTCTCCTTCTGGCATTCCCATGATTTGGATGTTGGAATGTTTAAAGTTGTTCCAGAGGTTCCTAAGCCTCTCCTCAGTTTTTTGCACTAATTTCTTCATTCTGTTCCAATTGGATGCTTATTTTTTTCCCTTTGTTCCAAATTGTTGATCTGAGTCCTGGTTTCCTTCCTTTCACTGTTGGTTCCCTGTATATTTGGCTTTATTTCACTTTGTGTAGCCTTCGGTTCTTCCTTCATTTTGTAACCAAGCTCAAACAATTTTGTGAGCATCCTGATTACCATAGTTTTGAACTGTGCATCTGATAGGTTGGCTATCTCTTCATCACTTAGTTGTATTTTTTCTGGAGCTTTGATCTGTTCTTTCATTTGGGCCATCTAGTTTTTTGTCTTGGTGTGCCTGCTACGTAGTAAGGGGCGGAGCCTTAGGTATTCACCAGGGCAGCACAACTCATGTCACTGCCTTGTGACACTGTATGAGGGGGAGGGGTCTGAGAGGGAACAATGGTGCTTGCTCCAATCTCTGCCGGATTTCAGTCACTTACCCCACTACTGACAGGCAAAGTGGGCCCTTCTGGTGCTGATTCCTGGGTGGATGGACTTGTGTATATTCTAGGACCCTGTGGGTCTCTCCAACGAAGTCTCTGGTGAGGCTGGGAGTTTCTCCCACTGCTGCCTCAACCCCCACCAGTGTTTTCAATCAGTGGTTTGAGGCTTTATTTCCCCAAGCTGGGACCCCAGGTTGTAAGGTCTGTCTCACTCCCCAATTGTTTCTCCCGATTTATCTGAACGTGAATGTGGGACTGCAGGCTCCACCAGCTGCTGCCTCGCTGGCTCCACCAGCTGCTGCCTTGGTGGCCAGCTGCAGCATTGCCTACCCAGCTCCACAATCCACCACCTCTCTGGGTTCTCCAGATGCCCCCTTGCCCACCCCAGTCCTCCACCACCGCTTTGCCTTGAGGTTTCTCTGCCTGGTCTATCTCCGCCCCTCCTACAGGTCTGGATGAATGTGTCTTCTTTAACTTCTTGGTTGTCAGACTTCTATACAGTTCAGTTTTCTGGCAGTTTTGTTGGTTTTTTGTTTTTAAATTGTTGTTGTCCTTCTGGTTGTGTGAGGAGGCACAGTGTATCTATCTACGCCTCCATCTTGGTTGGAAGTTTCATCATTATTTTTTACTTATTTTGTGTATGTGTTTGTGTGTATCCCTTAATTTACTGTTGTAATTTGACATGATATTCCTACTTTTTGCCCTTTAACCTTTATACTAGCTCTAGTGTTAGTTGATCCAATGATTTTATTATGTGTTTGCCTTTGCCAGTGAGAATTTTTTCATTGCAATATCTTCATATTAATAATTTTAATTTCTTCTTAAAGAAGTCCTTTTAACATTTCTTGTAATGCTGCTTTGGTGGTGGTGAATTCCTTGAGTTTTTTCTTGTCTGGGAATGTCTTTACATGTCCCTTAATTCTAAATGATAGCTTTGTTGGATAATCTTGGTTTTAGTTTCTTCCTTTCATTACTTTGAATATTTCAGGCTATCACCTTCTGGCTTGCCAGCCTAAGGGTCAACCAGACCCACAGTTTTTAGCAGACTCCTGTGTCTCCCTGGTGGATGGAATCCCTGATGATCTTTACAGCCTGATGTTATGAGAGCTCCTCCTCCTAGCCCTGGTGTTGTGTGTTATGGAGCCCAGGAGGGTGTTGAAACCCCTCACTCTTTGGGGAGGACCTTTGCGGTTGGGATATTTCTCTCCATTTTCAACTACTCCATGGAACCCACCTGTTTTTGCATCTCTGTCCTTCCTGCCAGTCTCAATGTATCTTCTTCTATAAAGCCTTAATTATAACACTTCTGTTCAGTTAGCCTTCAGTTGGTTACTAGGTTGATTGTTCTATAATTTAGTTGTAACTCTGTTTTGATCCTGGGAGGAGGTGAGTTTAACTTCTACTTGCTCCTTGGCATATATTTCTTTCTCTTTTATTTTTGAAAGTTATTATTATTATTTTATATTTATTGTCTCCATTTTCCCACCACCACTTTCCACCACCACCCCCACCTCCCACCCTCAATCCTACCCCCCCCCTTTGGCTTTGTCCATGGGTCCTTTATACATGTTCCTTGATGACCCTTCCCCTTCTTTCCCCCATTATTTCCCTCCCCCCTCCCCTCTGGTCACTGTCAGTTTGTTCTTTATTTCATTTTCTCTGGTTATATTTTGCTTGCTTGTTTGTTTTGTTAATTAGGTTCAACTTATAGTTGAGATCATATGGTATTTGTCTTTCAACACCTGGCTCACTTCACTTAGCATAATGCTCTCCAGTTCCATCCATGCTGTCATGAAGGGTAGGAGGTCCCTCTTTCCTTTGGTGGAGTAGTATTCTACTGTGTAAATGTACCATGGTTTTTTGATCCACTCATTTACTGATGGGCACCTAGGCTGCTTCCAGCACTTGGCTATTATAAATAACACTGCCATAAACATTGGGGTGCATAGGCTCTTCTGAATTGGTGTTTTAGGGTTCTTAGGGTATAATCTCAGTAGTGAAATTGCTGGGTCGAAAGGCAGTTCCAGCCCTGGCTGGTGTAGCTCAGTGGACTGAGCTAGGGCCTGAAAACCAAAGGGTCACTATTTGATTACCAGTCAGGGGACATGCCTGGGTTGCAGGCCAGGTCCCCAGTAGGGGGCATGCGAGAGGCAGCTACACATTGATGTTTCTCTACCTCTCTCCTTCCCTTCCCCTCTAAAAATAAATAAATAAAATCTTTTTTTAAGGCATTTTTAGTTTTTTGTTTTCTGAAGAAATTCCATACTGTTTTCCACAGTGGCTGCACCAGTCTGCATTCCCACAAACAGTGCACTGGGGTTCCCTTTTCTCCACAACCTTGTCAGCACTTGTTGTTTGTTGATTTGGTTTTGATGGTCATTCTGTCCGGTGTGAAGTGGTATCTCATTGTGGTTTTAATTTGCATCTCTCTGATGGCTAGTGATGCTGACCATCCTTTCATATGTCTCTCGGCCCTCTGTATGTCCTTGAGATGTGTCTGTTCAAGAGAAGTGTCTGTTCAGGTACTTTGCCCATTTTTTTACTTGGATTGTTTGTCTTCCTGGAGTGGAGTCCTGTAAGATTTTTATATATTTTTGAAATTAACCCTTGGTCAGATGTATAGTTTGGAGATCAAGCCCTTATCTGAGATGTCATTGGCAAATATATTTTCCCATACAGGTGATTCCCTTTTCATTTTGCTGATGTTTTCTTCAACCATGCAGAAGCTTTTTATTTTGGTGAAATCTGATTTGTTTATTCTTCCCTTTATGTCCCTTGCTCTAGAGGACATATCAGTGAAAATATTGCTGCATGGAATATCTGAGATTTTCCTACCTATGTTCTCTTCTAGGAGTTTTATGGTATCATGACTTATATTTAAGTCTTTTACCCATCTTGAATTTATTTCTGTGTATGGTGTAAGTTGGTGGTCGAGTTTTATTTTTCTGCACATAGCTGTCCAGATGCCCCAACACTATTTGTTGAAGAGGCTATTTTTCTCCATTTTATACTTCTGCTCCTTTGTCAAATATTAATTGACCGTAGAGACTTTGGTTTATTTCTGAGCTCTCCATTCTTTCCACTGATCTATGTGTCTGTTCTTATCCCAGTACCAGACTGTTTTGATTATCATGGCCTTGTAATATAGTTTGATGTCAGGTGTAGTGATCCCTTCTACTTTGTTCTTCTTTCTCAAAATTATTGCAGCTATTGTTGTTTCTTTGTCTTCCCATTATTTGTGAGACTCTTCTTGTTTGCTTCTGTGTCTAAAATTTATCTGTTTTGACTTTCTGACTTTGTGATGTGAACTTCTATGGTAGGAGGCCTGTGAGATTCAGTGGTGCATTCTTCTTGATCACATGAACTTGATGCTCTTGGGATGCCCTTTATGCCTTTTATGCTGGTTCTGTGGATGCAATTGGGTCTTGATTGTTGTTGGGTCTTTCTTTGGTGGGCCCTTTCCCTTCAGCTGATTTACTGAAGGTCACTCCACCCACCATATCTTGTGTGCTGTTGTGCAGGTGGAGACAGGTTGTGCTGAAGCTGATTCTTCTGTCTGTCTGAAGTTATATGGCTTCTCTCTTGCTCAGTTATTTGCTCTCGGTGGGTTCTCCACAATTCAGCTGTAATTCCAGATTGGCCCTGGGAGGAGGTTAGTATGAGTTCCACTCACTCCCCCACCATCTTCTCCTCCTCTAAACTTCACATAGATTTCTTTGAGTTCATTGTCTTTGGTGTTCACTCAGCTTCTTGATATTGTAGGTTTGTCTTTTGCCAAATTTGTGCATTTTTTAGCCATTATTCTTTGAGCACTTTTTCAGCCCCTTGTTTCTTCTCTCCATCCAGGAAAACCCTAATGACAGGAATGTTACATCTTTTATTACAGCCCCACAGTTCCTCTGTGTTGTTGTTAATATTAGATAATTTCTATTTTTCTATCTTCACGTTCACTCATTCTTTCCTCTGTCCTCCCCATTCTGTTGTGGAGCCTATTCAGGAGGAGTTTTTTGCTGTTGTTATAATTATTTCAGTTTGTTGTATTTTTAGTTTTAAAATTTTGTTTCTTCTTTATAGCTTCTATTTATTTGCTGAGAGTTAGTTATTTCTTCATCTGTTTTAAGGATGATTGTAATTGCTCTTTGAAACATTTTTATGATGGCGGCTTTAAAATCCTTGCCAAATAATTCTAACATCTGTGTAATTTTGGAGTTGGTGTCAATTAATTTTTTTCTCATTGAGGATAAGATTTTCCTAGTCTTTGATGTGACAAATGGTTTTCTATTGTATACTAGACATTTTTGGATATTATATAATGAGACTCTGGATCTTATTTAAATCTTATTTTTAGCAGGCCTTCACGGAGGCCAGCAAGGCACCCACCTTATTATTACTAGATGGAATGGAAGCAAAGGTGAAGTCCATGTTCCCTGCTTAGCCTCCACTGATACCCTGGGGAGGATGGATGCTTTCTTACTGCTGAGCAGTGGTTGGTGTTCAAGATTTCCACTGGGATTTTTCTGATGCCTTTTTTTGCTTGGAGAGGTAAAGGTCCCTTGTGACTATTTCCTACAATGTTTCAATTGATACTATATGAAGAGATGGTGAAAGCCCTACTTTCCTGCTTGACCATTATTACCATCACCTTAGTACCTCTCCAGGAAAGAGAGGAGAGTTGGAGGTTACAGTCTGGCAAAGGTGAAAGTCCAGGCTCCCTTTTGTAGTCTCCACTGACTCCATGGGGGATGTGTAGGGTGAAATTCCTGGCTCCCCACAAAGTTTCCTCTGACACTATCTCAGCATGGGAGGGGTTGGGCAGGTTGAGGGACCTTGTTACAGCTGGGTGTATTTACAAGTCTAGGTTATTCACTAGACCTTTGTTAGTAAAGGTCAGATGAAATGCATTTTCTCCATGGCATTTGGCTGGAGTAGGGCAGTTATTGTCTAAAAGTTTTCTGTCTTCCTAGGCACTTCTTTCCTGTTTTTTTTTCCCCCTAGATAAATCAGGCTTTTTTTAAAAAAGATTTTACTCTTTTATTTTTAGAGAGAGAGGAAAGGAGGAACAGACAGAGAGGGGCAATGTGTGGTTGCCCCTTGTGTGCCCCCTACTGGGGACCTGACCTACAACCTAGGCATGTGCCCTAACTGGGAATCAAACCAGCGACCCTTTGGTTTGTAGGCCAGCACTCAATCCACTGAGCCACACCAGCCAGGGTGATAAATCAGGCTTTTAATAGGGCTTATTTTGTCTGTTCCTATTGGTATGTCTGGGTTGGTGGCTTCTTCACCTCCATGTCTAAGGTATATGATGCAAAAAGAAAACCTAGGTAATTCACTTCTGTGTTGTTCCTCAGGTCCTGAGGTCCTGAAACCATCAGCCTTTTTCTCTCTACCCTTCAGCCTTTTCATATTTGTTTCATATATAATGTGCAGAGTTTTTTAAACCCATACTTCATGGAAGGAATAGGAAAAAGCACCTTAATATAGTTTTTAATGTAAATGTATAAAAATATTTAAAATGAAGCCGTTCAAAGATGATATTCAGGTATTCAGTAGTTATTGAACATCCTCCCTGGCAGAAAGAAATGGCAATCCCACAGGCATTGAGGGTGCAAAATAACTCACGTATGCCCCTTGCCTTAAAGGATATTAGAGTAAAATACAAAACACATTTAAAAAAAATAAACCAGTGAAATTTTACAATTTTGTGGTTCAAGACCAGAGTAAAATTTTCTACTTAAAGATTTTGAGACAAGTCAAACATTCCAAGTGAGAGAAAATTTGCTATGTTAAGGGAAAGTAAGGTAATTCATAGATTGTTGATTGAAGAATCTCATGATGTAAGAGAAAGTATGTGAAGGATTGTTATCAGAAAACATCATCATAGGAAATTTAGTACAAGAAAAATAACTGAGGGATGACTATATTTTAAAAAGAACTAATCCCCATAATAATAATAATAATAATGATAATTATAAATATGTCAAGGGTAAATAAGTGCTATTGGTTATCCTTTACTTTTCTTCTACTCATTTTTCTTTTTTTGAAAATCCAAGCATTGGTAAAGGTGTTCTAAGACCCTTGACAGTTCTTGGACTCAAAGCTAGGGGGTCTTTGTTGTTCTCCATATTACTCTTGTTCTCATGTGATGAAGACAAAGAGATTATGCTGAAGCAGCTGAGACATGGAAGAGTTTGGAAGGATGAAAAGTAGATTTTAACAGGAGATGTAGAGGGTCACCTTTCTAAACAAACTTGGCAAAATCATATGTGGCATCCCACAATTTTCCATCAGTCACAGAGCATTATTTCAGCCCACAGCTGCACTAAGAGCTAAACAAATGACTAACTTCTGACTAATAAACTTTCTGTCCAACAAGGCCCTAGGACTTTGAGGATTAACTATGTGTAAACCCACCATCCACGGCTTTCATCCAGTGACTCCCAGAGTTCTCTTGAACCTCAACCACTATTCTCCGGTGACTTAACTACTCCCAAACAGTTGGTCCCAAAAAAGCCTGTACCTGAAGTAAACACACTGTCTGTATTCAACAGGCACCCCCTCCTTTCCTGTTCTAGACACCCATAGCCAGCTGGGCTTCTGATGGACCTAGAAAGTACAAGAGCAGAAACTTGATCTTTCTGGCTCCACCCTGGGCCTACTGGCCCTCATGCTAAAAGTATTTTCCCTCACATGCCTAATAAGTGTCCCGACTCCTTACTCGGACTCATAGGCTTTGAAGTACAGGGAGACCTCTATCAAAGAACTCAAATGTGAGACCAGATTCCTCACCCTTGGCTGGCAAAAGGCAACTTATGTGAGCTCTACCTCTGGGTTTAAAGAGGAAGAGAGGATACTCCAAGAGCCAAAATCTCCAAATATATAACAGGCTTTCACAAATTCCTGTTGTTGTGGGGAAACTAACAGAAGCTCAAATGACAGAATGATGGAGCAAAGCCAAAGAAAAGGCAAAGCTAGGAAAGGAGTAGATGAGAGAGAGAAGTGAAGGTGGTTGACACTGGGGCACAGATGGCTCTATTCAAGAGCCCCTGCTTCCTATTAAGGTACACAGTACTATGAAGGAATAACAAAATAGGAGCTCATGTTCTGAGGCTTAGCTATCCAACTGATGTGCCCAATGCTAAGTGGAGAGAATGGCATTGTGAAATGGAGTCTCTGTAGCCTGTAATATTCCCCTATTTCTGCTCCATCTCCACCCCTCTTCAGGGTCCCCAGAATATGGTAAAGAAACTAAACCTAGTTGAGAAAAGTGGAGATGGTAAGAATGGCTTAGGTAGGGCATGGGGACTATGTGGGGTCAGTGGCAAGCAGCTCAGGAATGTGGTGATAGTGTGCTAGGACATCTGGCTAGGTAATCAGCACATATTAGTGAGATGACTGAAAGCATTGGTAGAACACATTTAAGAAGAAGCAAGCAAGCTCTGGGTGGCATAGCTCAGTGGATTGAGTATGGGCTCAGAACCAAAGCATTGCAGGTTCGATT
Source organism: Phyllostomus hastatus (assembly GCF_019186645.2). Taxonomy (NCBI): domain Eukaryota; kingdom Metazoa; phylum Chordata; class Mammalia; order Chiroptera; family Phyllostomidae; genus Phyllostomus; species Phyllostomus hastatus. The sequence goes on along the minus strand of NW_025333841.1, from coordinate 1,594,018 downwards.
CCCAGTCAGGGCACATGCCTGGGTTGCAGGCCACGGCCCCCAGCAACCACACATTGATGTTTCTCTCTCGCTCTCTTTCTCCCTCCCTTCCCTCTCTAAAAAAAATTTTTTTTAAAATCAATCAGTGTTGTTAACTAGGTAATTAAAAAAAAAAAAAGAAGCAAGCAAAGACAGTTTAGTTGTCAGTCATGGAGCTCCAGAGGGAGAAATACAACACCTTGGTCTTCCTTGGGGACTGAGACAGCAGGAGCTCTGACCTCATTTTCTCTGTGGCTGACCAGAGAATGACCTCCAGCTGACTTTCTCTTATTAACTATTTCTCTAGCCTTGTGCAGGACCCAGAGTTGAGTGCCAGATAGTTATTTTCCCAGTGAATAGATGAAATACTCTTGTTCAGGAATTTCAAACCTTTTTTCATCTTCTGAAAAACACTGTGTTGAGAAGCTCTTTCAGCTCTTAGTCTCTCTTAGGTCATTTACTGCAGTAGCTACTCACCATTCATTGTGTTTAGAACTCTATTCCAGATTTGTACCAAGCCTGTATTTAAAAATTCCAAAGGTATTTTCATATTTTTTCCTGATATTTGATCCTGCCAATGTTTTAATTTTTTTTCATTAGGACATAGTGGTGTTTTTCTAGGTTGGCACAGCAATACTGGAAAACATTATTTTCAAAGCATTCTGAATCTAAACAAATCCCATTTTTAATCTTCCACACTTTGTTTCAAAGCATACCAATTTTAATGGGTTACTTTTGAGTGTCAAAACTTGTAAAGTCAAATAATCACTGAAAACATAAGTTGTTTTATTACCCCCTTATTAGGTTATTTGGCTTCCTTCTCTCTGCTGTTATTGTATGTTTACTTCCAATTTTGGAATCAAAAGATCAAGGGATTCAGTTCCTAATTTTACAGATAGACTGAGGCCCAGAGAGACTCACACTTAGGAGTATCCACATCCAATCTGAAAATGCAGTCCTTCTAACTCCTGCTCCAGTCTTTCAGGGGAGACTGGGTTCTACTTACTGGCCCACTAATTTGGCAACCACTGGCTTAGCACAATGATCAGTTATGTACTCCAGTAGCTAATGTATATCATGCATAATTCTTGAACCAAAAACCATCAGTGTTTAGAGGAACTATGAACAATTTCTTCAGCTTTCTCTGAGAAGGCAGCCAGCCCCTACAAACTCAAATTGTCAGAAATTCACCTGACAGAGGCTATGGGAAAGAGACAGAAGGCAGAGACAAACAGACAAGAAATAAGGAGAGAGGAGAAACACACATCTAAAACAGAACAATTGATGGCAAGGGCCTTTATTAGCACTGCAGAATGTTCAAAATAAAAGGGTCATCAGGAATCATAGGGAGTAACCAAGATGGCTTTACTGGTGAATTACAAACCTTAGGAAAGAAATAATACCAATCCTATGCAAACTCTTATAAAAAGTAGAAGCAGAGGAAACACTTTCTAACTCACTTTCTATGAGTACGATATTAGCCTAATGCCAAAACCAGGCAAAGACATCACAAGAAAAGAAAACCACAGATGAATGTCCCTTATAAACACAGTCGTAAAACCCTTAACAACATGTTAGCAAATTGAATCCAACAATATAGAATAAGAAAAGAACATCATGACCAAAATGTATCCCAATACATGACCAGTATTTATCCCAAAATACAAGGTTAGTTCAACAACCCCCAAATCAATCAATGCAGTATGCAATTATAACACTACATTTTTTAAAATCTCATGTGATTGACTCAACAGATGCAGAAAAAGTCTTTAACAAAATTCAACATCCATTCAAGATACAAACTCTCAGCAAACAACTAACAAAAGGGGACTTTCTCAGCCTGATAAAAGGCAAGTATGGAAAAACCTATAGCTAACATACTTAATAGTGAAAGAATAAAATCTTTTACCTTAAGATTATGAACAAAGCAAGGATGTCTGTTCCTGCTACTTTCTATTTATCATTGCATTGGAGGTTCTTGCCAGTGCAATAAGACAAGAAGAAACAGAAGACATATATATTACAAATAAGAAGTAAAACTATCACTATTTACAGACAACAAGATTGTTTACCTACAAAATTCAAAAGTCTACCAAAAAGCTAGAATTAATGTCAAACAAGTTCACAGGATACAAAGTCAACTTACAAAAAACAATTATATTTCTATAGTGATGAAGAATTTAAAATTGAAATAAAAATATCATTTACAATATCATCAGAAATTTGAAATACTTATGGGTAAATTTGATTAAAAAAATATGTGCAAGGCTTCTACATCAAAATGACTAAATGTTGATGAGAGAAATTAAAGAAGACCTAAATAAATGGAGGGGTACATCTTGTTTATGGGTCAGAAGACTCAATATTTTTAAAGCATCTTTTTTTATTTTTTAAAGATTTTATTTATTTTTAGACAAAGGGGAAGGGAAAGATAAAGAGAGAAAGAGAATCATCAATGTGTGATTGCCTCAAGCACGTCCCCTACAAGGACCTAGCCCACAACCCAGGCAAGTGTGGGAATCAAACATGCAACCCTTTGGTTCACAGGCTGGCACTCAATCCACTGAGCCACACCAGTCAGTACAGAAGACTCAATATTTTTAACGTATCAATTTTTCTCAAATTGTTTTATAAATACAATGCAATCCAAATCAGAAATCCCAGAAGGATATTTTGGGTAGAATTCAGCAAACTGATCCTCATAACTATGTGTAAACAAAAAGGATGTAGAATTGCTAGAATAATTTTGACAATGAAGAACAAAGTTGAAGAAGCATAAGGACCTGATTTTATGACCTACTATAAAGACTTACTATGCAATCATAACATTGTAGTATTGATATAAAGAAAGACATATAGAGCAATGGAACAGAATAGTGGGACTAGAAATGGGCCTACACATATACAACTAGTTGTATTTTTGACAAAAGTATCAAAATGATTCAATAGGGAAAGAGTAATATTTTTTTAACAAATGGTACTGAGTCAACTGGATATCCACATGGAAAAGAGTGAAGTTGAACTGCTACCTCATAACATATTAAAAAACTAACTCAAAATGGATCATAGCTAAAATAATAAAGTTTTTAGAAAACATAAGAAAAAATCAGTGATGTTGGTTTAGGCAAAGATTTCTTAAATAAAACACAAAGAGTACAAAGTATAAAAATACATAAAATTGACTTCATCAAAATTTTAAAAATTTACTTTTTAAAAAATATACTTTTAAGATAACTAAAACACTATAAACTGTAATTGAATAATAAAATTTAAAAAGTTGAGCAATAAAGTAAATTATGCTCTAAAAAATGATCAAAACATAAGCTACAAACTGGGGGAAATATGTCAATTATATATCTGATAAAGAAGAACTCCTATACTGTGTGCATGTATGTGTACTCTTAAAACTCAAAAATAAGAAAATAAAGAACCCAGTTGAAAACAGACAAAATACATAAACTGACCCTTCACCAAAGAAGATATATAGATGGTAAACAAATATATGAAAAGATGGCCCTGGCTGCTGTAGCTCAGTGGATTGAGCACCAGCTGTGAATCAAAGTGTTGCTGGTTCAATTTCCAGTCAGGGCACATGCCTTGGTTGCGGGCTGGGTCCCCGGTAGGGAGCATATGAGAGGCAACCACACAATGATGTTTCTCTCTTTCTCCCTCCATTCTCCTCTCTCTAAAAATAAATTATATATATATATATATATATATATATATATATATATATATATATATATATATATATATATACTTTAATCAATAAACATTAGGGAAGTTAAACCCCAATGAGATGCCACTACACACCTGTTTTAATAAACATCTAAAATTTTTAAAAACTGACCAACTGTAGGTGAGGATTGGGAACAACTGGAACTCTCAGCTCCATTTACAGATGCAGGGAATGTAAAAAGGTGCAATCAGTTTGGAAAACAGTTTGGAAGTACCTCAAATGTTTAAACATACAGTTACAATGACTCAGCAACACAAAAGAAATGAAAGCATACGTCCACATCAAGACTTGTACATGAATATTATAGCAACTATATTTGTAAAAGTAAAAGACTAGAAACAACAGAAGCATCCATCAATATATAAATGGATACTTCACTTGGCATAATGCTCTCCATATCCACCCATGCTGCTGCAAAAGGTAGGAGCTCCTTTCTTTCTGCTGCATAGTATTCCATTGCGTAAATGTACTATAGTTTCTTGATCCCCTCATTTACTGATGGGCACTTAGGCTGTTTCCAGCATTTGGCTATTGTAAATTGTGCTGCTATAAACATTGGGGTATATAGGTTCTTTTGAACTGGTGCTTCAGGATTCTTAGCATATGATCCCAGCAGTGGAATTGCCAGGTCAAAAGGCAGTTCCATTTTTAGTTCCCTGAGGAAATGCCATATTGTTTTCCACAGTGGCTGTACCAGTATAAATTCCCACCAACAGTGTACTAGGGTTCCCTTTTCTCCACATCCTTGCCAGCACTTGTTGTTTGTTTTTGTGTTTATGATGGCCGTTCTGACAAACTGACAGTGACCAGAGAGTATGGTGCAGGGGGATAATGAGGGAAAGAAGGGGAAGGGTCAAGTCAGGGAACATGTATATAAAGGACCAATGGACAAGGATAATGGTGAGGTGGGAAGGACTGAATGTGGGAGGGAGGGTGGACAGGGCAGGGGAAAGCAATGGGGGGAATTGGGGACAACTGTAATAGAACAACAACAAAAAAAACAATTAAAAAAATATGTCAATAGATAAACACCTTATGTTACACCCATTCCAAAAAACAGTACTCAGCAATAAAAAGGAATAAACTACTGATATATGCACCAACTCAAATAAACCTCAAAACAAAATATATGAGTAAAAGCAACCAGACTAAAAAAATAGCTACTGTTTATTCCACTTACATAAAATTCTGGAAAATGAAAACTGACTGTGGCAACAGAAAGAAGAGTGAGCAATGGTTGTCTGTGGGTGGGGGGAGGACTTTTGAGGATGATAGATATGCTCATTATATTGAATACAGTGATTGCTTCCCTATATATACATATAAACATATATCAAAACTTATCACATGGTGTACTTTAAATATGGGATGTTTCCTGTATGTCAGTTATACCTCAATAAAGCTGTTTTAAAATATATTAATATTGGAAGTCCTACCCACAGAAATCAGACAAGAAGAAATAAAAGGCATCCAGATTGGAAAGGAGGAAGAAAAACTGTCATTATTTGCAGATGACATAAGATTGTATATAGAAAATCTTAAAGACTCCACCAAAAAACTACTAGACCTAATAAATGAATTCAGCAAAGTAGCAGGATCAAAATCAATACTCAGAAATCAATGATATTTTTATATGCCAATCAGAAATAGAAACTAAAAAATCAATCCTATTTACTATTGCAACAACAACAAAAAAGCTACCCATGAATAAATTTAACCAAGGAGGTAAAAGACCTGCACTTGAAAAACTATAGGACACTGATGAAAGAAACTGAGTAAGATACAAATAAGCAGAAGCATGTACCGTGTTCATGGGTAGGAAGAATTAACATCATTAAAATATCCCTACTACCCAAAGCAATCTATAGATTCAACACAATTCTTATTAAGACACCAATGGTGTATTTCACAGATCTAGAACAAATATTCCAATAACTTATATGGAACCACAAAAGACCCCAAATAGCCAGAGCAATCCTGAGAAAGAACACATTTGGAGGCATCACAATACATGATATCAAACTATACTACAAGGCCACTGTGATCAAAACGGCCTGGTACTGGCATAAAAACAGGCATATAGATCCATTGAAAAGAAAAGAGAGCCCAGAAATAAACTCAGGCCTTTATGATCAATCGATATTTGACAAAGGTAGCAAGAGCATACAATGGGGTAAAGACAGTCTCTTCAATAAATGGTGTTGGAAAAACTGGATTGGTACATGCAAAAAAAAATGAAACTAGACTACTAATTTATACCATACACAAGAATAAACTCAAAATAGATAAAAGACTTAAATATAAGTCATGAAACCATAAAAATCCTAGAAGAAAGCATACACAGTAAAATCTAGATATCTCATATAGCAATATTATTGCTGATATATCTCCTTGGGCAATGGAAACAAAGGAGAAAATAAGCAAATGGGACTATATCAAATTAAAAAGCTTCTGTACAACTAAGGAAACCATCTGCAAGATAAAAAGGGGACCCAATGTATCGGAGAACACTTTCACCAATGATATATCTGATAAGGGTTTAATCTCCAAAATATACAAAGAACTAATACAACTTAATACCAGGAAGAGAAACAATCCAATTTAAAAATGGGTCAAGGACTTGAATAGACACTTCTCCAAAGAGAACATGCAAATGTCCAATAGACATATGAAAAAATACTCAACATCCCTAATCATCAGAGAGATCCAAATTAAAACTACAATAAGTATCATCTCACACCTGTCAGAATGGCTACCATCAATAAATCAACAAACAAAGGTGTGGATGAAGATGTGGAGAAAAAGGAACCCTAGTAGACTGTGGCTGGGAATGCAGCCTGGTACAGCCACTGTGGAAAACAATATGGAGTTTCCTCAAAAAGTTAAAAATGGAACTCTCTTTTGACCCAGTATTTCCACTTCTGGGAATGTATCGTAAGAATTCTGAAACACCAATACAAAAAATATATGCACCTCTATGTTTATAGCAGTGCTATTTACAATAGCCAACATGTGGCCAACAGCCTAAGTGCCCATCAGTAGATAAGTGGATAAAAATACTGTGGTACATTTATACAATGGAATACTACACAGTAGTAAAAAAGAAGGGACTCCTACCTTTTGCAACAGCATGGATAGACCAGGAGAATATTATGCTAAGTGAAATACGGCAGTCAATGAAAGACAAATATGATCTCACTTATATGTGAAATCTAATGAACACAATAAACTAATGGACAAAATAGAAACAGAAGTATACATACATGGAACAGATTGACAGCTGCCAGAGGTGAGGGGGACTGGATGAGAGGTGATGAGGGAATTAACCAAAGAACATTTATGCATGATCCACTGACAGGGACAAGGGTGTGGGGATTGGCTGAGAGTGGGAAGAGGGTGAGGCTGGGTGGAAGTAGGAAAAGGGAGAAAAAACAAGAACTATAATAATATAAACAATAAAATATAGTTACATTTTCCTACTTTTTAAAAGCTATATACTTTCACAATTGAAAAATTAGAAAACACAAAGAAAGGCAAAAAACAAAAAACTCCACAATTCCAATTTCTTGGAGAAAAGTATTTTTACTTTAGCATATGCATTTCTACACATGTTTCTATACATATATCTGTATAGTTTTGTCACAGACAGTATATATAGTACATAAAACTTATGATCTGCTTTTAAACAATTACTCAAGTTTTAGAGACTTTTCCATGTTAATAAAATTTAACAACACCTTCCCAGAAGGAAGAATGGGAAAAAAGCAGGAAGAAAGGGAGGGGAGAGAGCAAGGGTGGGAAGGAAGGACAACAAACAAGTGAGATATGCAACAACACTGATGAATTTCAAAATAATTATATTGAGTAAAAGAAGCCAGAGCTTGCCAAAAAAAAAAATGCATACTGCATGACTCCAGCTGTGTAAAATTCTAGAAAAATACAGACTTATCTAAACAGAAAGCATATTAATGGCTGACTGGGGCTGGGGAGGGAGAGAGAGCAAAGATGGGGAGAGGTAAAACTTTTGGCTGGATCTGCTCATTACTTTGATTTCATATATCAAAACTTGTCAAATTGTACAGTTTGAATGCAGTTTATCGTATGTTGTTACTCAGTAAAGCTTCAAAGAAATCACAGATGGGGAAATTGAGGCTCAGTGAGGACGCAAACTACTCAAGGACACACAGCAGGTCCATTGCTGAGCCAGGACTAAAACCATCTTTGGACTCCTAATCTCCGACTCTTTCACTGTACCACAATGCCTAACAGGCTCTGGTAAGATTGCTGTACTCAAATCTCCTCTTCCATTGCTCTACTCCTAGGTGTCTCCTGAGGATCCATGAGAAAGTTCCTGAAATCCCCATGCCCCACCACAGAACTGCTTTTCACTCTCTGTCCTCTAGGCCATTTACTTGGACCTCTTTCTCCTTAGACATTAACCAAATCCCAAGTTGCTTCTCAGTCATGTTTTCCTGCCTCAGGGGCACCTTCCTGTGCTCAAGTAGTCAATGACTCTGTGGACTTGGCACGCCTGGATTCTTGGGTAATGCCTCCCAGTCTCGATCTGTATAATGATCTTGGGTCTTCCTCTACTCTCAAGCTCTCTGCTCCATACTAGTAGGCAACTTATAGATATTAAACGAAGGCTGATCAATGATCCTCCTGTTGTTTACAGATGAAGACACTGAGGCCCACAGACTTAGTTCATGGCAGAGTAGAAAACAGCCTCCATCACAATGCCCTGTCTATTCCCCTGACTGACTCTCTGACATTTTAGCATCTCTGCCTTGCTACATTTAGGTTAGCTAGAGGCCTTATTTGACCAGAGCCCTGTGAGATTGGGGAAGAAACTCTGAGCCCTTGTGCCAGAAGGAGTGAGTGCAGCTGGGACGGCAATTGTGTATAGAGCTCACCAGCTGCTACCTACTAGGTTAGCATGTGTTTGCACCATACATGGAGATACGTGGCTGCTCCAATGATCTGCCCAACCACTATGCATGAGCAGCAAGGGTCAGATGGGTAATTTTTTAAGCTATGCTTTCAGAAAGCATCAGGGCTGCCTTCCAGCCAAGATGGAGGCGCTGGTAGACACACAGTGCCTCCTCGAACAATCAAATTAAGGACAACGAAATTTTAGAAACAAAATAACCAACCAGAACTGACAGAAAATTGAACTATACGGAAGTCTGACAACCAAGGAGTTAGACACATTCATCCAGTCCAGTAGGGGCAGAGTTGGCTGGCCTGGCAGAGTTTGGCGCTGGGCACAGAGGGGCTGCAGCAAAGGCTTGCAGACCCTGGTGCACAAGGCAGCAGCTGACGGACCCTGGGCGTGGGGCGGCAGCGGGCAGACCCAGTGAGGCGCGCATGGTGGCTGGCTGACCGAGCAGTCCCACATTCGAGCGCAGATAAGTCGGGCGAACTTGGGGAACAAGACAGACCACACAGCCCAGGGCCCCAACTTGGGGAAATAAAGCCTCAAAACACCAATTGAAAACACCTGTGGGGATCGAGGCAGTGGGAGAAACTCCCAGCCTCACAGGAGAGTTCGTTGGAGAGACACGCAGGGTCCTAGAACATACACAACCCACCTACCCTGGAATCAGCACCAGAAAGACCCAGTTTGCTTAGGGGAGGCGGTGAAAGGGACTAAAGTCTGAGAGAGAGTGAGCAAGTGCCATTGGTCCCTCTCAGACCCCGCTCCCACACAGCAGCATCACAACCCAGCGACTGGGTTGCCCCGCCGGGGTGAACACCTAAGGCCCCGCCTCTCATACAAAACAGGCAAGACCAGGCCAAAAAAAAAAAAAATGGTGCAAAGGGAAGAACACATCAAAGCTCCAGAGCAAATACTTTAAAGCAATGAAGAGATAGCCAACCTATCACATGCACAGTTCAAAGCACTGGTGGTCAGGATGCTCACAGAATTGGTTGATTTTGGTCGCAAATTAGATGAAAAAATGAAGGCTATGCTAAGAGAAATTAAAGAAAATGCACAGGGAACCAGTAGTGATGGGAAGAAAACTGGGACTCAAATCAATGGAGTGGACCAGAAGGAAGAAAGAAACAACCAAACAGAAAAGAATGAAGAAACGAGAATTCAAAAAAATGAGGAGAGGCTTAGGAACCTCCAAGACATCTCTAAACATTCCAACACCTGAATCATAGGGGTACCAGAACGGGAAGAAGAAGAGCAACAAGTGGAAAAGTTATTTGAACAAATAATAAAGGAGAACTTCCCCAACCTGGCAAAGGAAATAGACTTCCAGGAAGTCCAGGAAGCTCAGAGAGTCCCAAAGAAGTTGGACCCAAGGAGGAACACACCAAGGCACATCATAATTACATTATCCAAGATTAAAATGAAGGAGAGAATTCTAGAAGCAGCAAGAGATAAGGGGACAGTCACTTACAAAGGAGTGCCCATCAGACTGTCAGCTGATTTCTCAAAAGAGACCTTGTAGGCAAGAAGGGGCTGGAAAGAAGTATTCCAAGTCATGAAAGGCAAGGACCTACATCCAAGATTGCTCTATCCAGCAAAACTTTCATTTAGAATGGGAGGGCAGATAAAGTGCTTCCAGATAAGGTCAAGCTGAAGGAGTTCATCACCACCAAGCCCTTATTATGTGAAATGTTAAAGGAACTTATCTAAGAAAAAGGAGATAAAGAAAAAACATGTATAGTAAAATGACAGCAAACTCACAATTATTAACAAGCACACCTAAAGCAAAAACAGAAACAAACTAAGCAAACAACTCGAACAGGAGCAGAACCACAGAAATGGAGATCACATGGAGGGTTAGCAACAGGGGAGTGGGAGGAGGAGAGAGGGGGAAAAGGTATGGAGAATAAGTAGCATAGATGGTAGGTAGAAAATAGACAAGGGGAGGGCAAGAATAGTATGGGAAATGTAGAAGCTAAAGAACTTATGACACATGGACATGAACTAAAGGGGGGAATGTGGGTGGGAGGGGTTTGCAGGGTGGAGGGGAATGAAGGGGGGGGAATGGGACAACTGTAATAGCATAGTCAATAAATTTTTTTTTAAAAAGCATCAGGGCCTTTGCAGAGCCACAACAAGAAACAAATGCTGAAACAATGAGCCCCTTCCTGCCCTGAGATTAAAACTAGATAGGACCCTCACCTCATCTTTGAGAACACTTTTGAACTAAGGAAGTAGACAACTTGGGTAGCTCCTTCCAGTTAGCAACCCAAGAATACAGGTGATCACTCTGTCTCCAAAAGCCTATCTCCCCACACTTGGAGTCCAGCATGAGGAAGGAAACCTTGGAAGGAAATCCTGGGACAAATGACAAGATAATCAATCCAGTGAAGATCTGCTGCCAAGATCACTAAGGCTTCAATTCTCAGAGCTGAGATAAATACTAATGTTGGATCCACTGTCAGGGACCACCTTCTGTGACTTCATGAAATGTCAAAGCCAGAGTAAATCTCCCTTTTGAGATTAGGCTATATTCCAATCTCTGAGCAAGATTCTGCTGACAATCCCTAGCACCCTTGGATTCCTTGTCAAAGCAGAGGGATGGAGGTAGAGAAAACAGGGCAGAGGGAGGGACTGTAAAAACAAGGGCAGAGCTCATTTTTCAATCTAAAATGCCTTTTTCACTCTCTTACACATATATAAAAATAAACTGAAAATAGATTAAAGACTTAAATGTAAGGCCTAAAACAATAACACTCCTAGAAGAAAACATAGGTAGTAAACTATTTGACATTACTCTGAGTAATATCTTTTTGGATATGTTCCCTTTGAGCAAGGGAAACAAAAGCAAAAATAAAAAAATGGGCCTTCATCAAACTAAGAAGCTTCTATACAGTGAAGGAAACCATCAACAAAACAAAAAGACAACCTACTAAATGGAAGAATATATTTCAAATGATATATCCAATAAAGAGCTTATAACCAAAATATGTAAGAAACTCATACAGGTCAATGACAAAAAACATCCAACCCAAAAATAGGCAGAGGACATGACAGGACATTTCTCCAAATAAGACATACAGATGGCCACAGACATATGAAAAGATGTTCAATGTCACTAATCACTAGAGAGATGAAAATTAAAACCACGAGATATTACCTCACACCTATCAGAATGGCTGTCACCAATAAATCAACAAATACGTGTTGGTGAAGATATGGAGAAAAGGGAACCAACCCTAGTGCACTGTTGGTGGGAATGCAGACTGGTGCAGCCACTGTGGAAAGCAGTATGGGGTTACCTGCAAAAAACAAAATGAAACTGCCTTTTGACCCATTGATTCCACTTCTGGGTGTTATCCAAAAAAAAAAAACAAAAACACTACTTTGAGAAGATATAGGCACCTCTACTTCATTGCAGTGTTATTTACAATAGCCAAGATATGGAAGCAACCTAAGTATTCATTAATACATAGATAAATAATGGATAAAGAAGACATGATATATGTTAGAATATTATGCAGCCTTAAAAAAGAATGAAATCTTTCCATTTGTGACAGCATGAGTGGACCTACAGGGTATTATGCTAAGTGAAGGAAGGCAGACAGAGAAAGACAAATGCAATATGAGTCCACTTATATGTGGAATCTAAAGAACAAAATAAATGAACAAACAAAACAAAAACAGACTCATAGATGTAGAGATCAAGGGGATATTTACCAGAGGGGATGGGGTGAGGGGATGAGTAAAAAATGTGAAGGGGAAGATATTCAATAATAGTGTGATAAGTTTCCATGGTAAGAGATGATTACTAAAATTAGTGAGGTGATCACATCATAAGATATAAAAATGTTGAATCACTATACTATACACCTGAAACTAATAAAACTAATATAATATTGTATATCACCTATAGTTAAATTTTTTCAAATGCCTTTTCTGGGAATACTGATACTTTCTGCTAAGTGTTTTCTGAGAGAGATGGGGAAAATGAGGGGAAGAGCCGAGGAAGGAAATTAGAAGTCTTTGCAGGCCACAGGATATTACAATGGTTGGCAACTTGCTTCCCAACTGAGAAATTTCCTAAGCCTCAGCTTGGCCATCCTGGAACCACACTTGGACTTTTACCACTACAGGAAGGTTCTGGGGTGGATTAGCCTTTTAATAATGTATTGTTTAAGAATGCAGGCTCTGAACTTAGATTGACATGAATTTAAGAACAAGATCTATTTACTTGCTGTTTGACCTTGAGCAACTTACTTTATATCTCTCTAAGCCTGTTTCCTCATCTGGATATTATAAAAGTACCAACTAAATGTTTGTTTTGTGAAGATTAAGTGAGGTGAAATAAAAGAGGTGGCATGCAGAAATGAAATGTTTTCCTGGGGAGAGAAGATGAGTACAGTCACTCCTTTCAAGCTGCTACTAAAGGGAACCCCATACACATAACCTCCTTTAGCTAGCCCATGTTTGTTGAATGGCCCTCATATAACAGTTCATATTTGTGTGCAGAAGTTAATTACTGCTCAGAGCAATGAGTCCTCATGGCACCTCATGGGCTCCAGCACACACCAAAACCTGAAATGTAGTATCAGAAAGCCTGACCATGGCATCGAGGAGCCAGACATTCAGTAGGGCAAATGTGAAGTGCAGTCTGGGCCTGGGCTGGGAACTAGGCACTTACCTGAAATATGCCTCTGCAGTAGGTATGGAAGTGGTACAGTTGGCAGAGGAACAGAAATCAAGGTTTTGAATTCCCTCTTCCAGTTCTATCCATCAGGAAGGGCAAATCATTACAATGGCAAGGATGTGTGGGTGGGAGAGGAAGGCAATACCACTACTCATGCCAATACTGAGCAAGCCACAGCCCATAGACTCAAAATAAACCTCTTAGCAGCAAGAAGGAGAAGGTCCTAACACAACTGGCTTTTAATTTCAATTTCACCTCACTTTGAAGAGTTTTTTTATCCTCTAAAACCCTTTTCCAGCACTTATATCATTATATCCTCCTAACAATTATGTAACATAGATAGGCCAGCAGACGTTCTCCCCTACGTCTTTCTTCATAGTAGTAGTAACAGCTCACACTTAATATAGGACTTAGTAGATGACAGGCACTATTTAAATTCCTTATGTATATTAGCTATGTCATCTCATTTAATCCTTATAACAACCACATAGAGTAAATACTATTAATGATTCCATGTACTTTCCCTCAAGTAAGTTAACAGACCAAGAGAAATTTGCTGACTAAACTAGGTCACACAACTAGTAAGTGGTAGAGTTGACACTCCAACCTTGGTTTGCCTGGTTTTAAAGCCCTTGCTCTTGGCTATTATGCTTTATTCAATATACCCTATTTTTCAAGGGAAGAAATTAGAGTCAGAGAGCTTGAGTGGCTTGCCCAAGGGTACTACAAAGCAAGCTATTACCAGAAGGAGGCCTAACTTTGAGACTTCTGACCCTCATTGTAGTGTTCTTTCTCTTATTCCCAACTTTATCTCATATCATCACTGGCATGACTTCCCAGTCATTAGTAGTTTGCTCCAGATGCCCTTGGTCACCATGTGCTTGGAATGCCACAGATCAGGTAGATATCCCATCTTCTAGAAAGTTCAGAGTTTAACCTCATTATTTTCATAACTGCTCAATAGATGAAGTAACCAAGGTGCAAAGAAGGCAAACAGCTTCCCCAGGTTCCCTGCTGTATCAGAAGCACAGAAATTCCTCAGAAGTTCTTAACTCTCAAGTCTGGGCTTGTTTCACTTGAATACCTATGTGTGTGCCCACAAGGCAGCAAAGAAAGCAGGATGGGTCAAAAGAAAGTCAGACAAAAGAAATACAGTATACTCCCTGTCTCCTTTTACCTATGTGTGGAACCCTCAGGGCAGGGACAAAGGAAGCTGACATACATGTGAAGTGGTTGAAGAGAGAGTCAGGAGCCTGCAGGGATATAGAACAAGAGAGGTTTGAAAAATATAATTTGGGTAGAGGTAGAAGAAAGGTAATGTCAGGGTCTTGAAGGTTTAGAGTGTCTTCCTATAGAGGCTCTGTGGTGTCCCTGAAAGGAGCAAGAAGAGGGCAGAAAAACAAGCAGAGTTGTAAACACATTTCCATCTTGCTCTTCAGCCAACACTGACTAAGAGCCTGCCAGGACTTTGGCCTGGCACCAGGACCTGAGGTGGCTATAAAGCAATACAAGCCAAAGGCCTGGCCTCTCCAAGCAGGAGGCTAGCATACATGTAAAAGGAGCTTTTCCAATGATTCCCAAATGCCAGCCTGGTGGCCATGCTTGGCTGCCTGCATCTGCACAACCTACGTAATTCAACAGCACTGCCAAGTTTGGGAAGGTCTGGATTAGCTCAACTAGAATTGTTCGTTGTCAGGGTCCATTATGGGGAGTGTGGAGAGCAGGGAGTCACAAGGACCATTTGGCTGGAGGTCTCATTTAGAAAAGATCTTTAATATAGATTTTAATCCTGTAATTATCTTGTAAATGACATTCATTGCATTGTATTTGCATGGTGTATGTTTAAATATTTAGTTGTTAAAGGTATTTCAAAAGCATCACAATTTCTGATATCATCATTTGACATTTTTTTCATTTAAAAATATCCAAAGAGCTTCACAAAATTGATGTGTCCTGAGCCTGTCTCCAACTCTGAGTGTAGCGAGCTTTGAATAACAGTGCCAGGAAAAGGACCTGCAACTCCAGGTACTAGCAAGTACACACAAGGTTCAAGTGGAATGTTAAAAAGTTAACTGTGGTCACACTGGCTGATGTGGCTCAGTTGGCTGGGCATCATCCCATAAAGTGAGAGGGTCACTGGCTTGATTTCCCAGTCAGGGCACATGTCTGGGTTGTTGGTTCGGTTCCTGGTCAGGGCACCTACGGGAGGCAATTGATCAATGTTTCTCCCTCACTTCGAGGTTTCTGTCCCTTTCTTTCTCCCTCTCTTCCCCTCTCCCTAAAAAAAATCAAGATCAAAAGAAAAACATAAAAACATAGTTAACTGTGGTCATTGTATCCATAAGGGTGTGGAGGCAGCATTGTAAGCCAACACGAGGAGGCTGGTGTCAGATTTTTAGGGAGTCTAGGGAGGAAATTGCCAATGGGAGCAGACTTAGGATTGAACCACACATAAAAGAGTTTGGAAATAGCAAACTTAGTGCTCATCTAAACTAACCTCTTCATTTCTCACATGGAGAAAATTAGCCCAGGGAGATTAAAGTATATCACCCAAAGTCACTAATCTGTTAGCACCAGAAACTAAAGTAAAGTAACATGTTATATTTTTCTAATACACCAGGACTTAAGATATTAAAACGAGACAGCATCTTTCTGGAGAGTAGGGAAGGGAGAGCTGAGGGGGACTCCAAGGTTTCAAGCATATATCTGCATCCTAGATAGAGCTTGGACATAATACCCCAAGATGTTCTGTGGACCCTCCTACCCTGTGGAGGGTGGGCATATTTCAGGGAACACTTCAAAGACAATAGCTGAGGTCCTACCCTCAGGTCCAAGGCTGGGGTACTTGGAAGACCCCAGGGGCTCTTTCCATGTAGTGGGCCAGGGACTGCTCTGAGTTCTGGCTGAGGATCCCTGCCTGGTGTGCTTTGGTGGAGCAGTGGGTATCAGTAAAAGTCAAGCTTCAGAGCTCCCATTGCAGCCTATTTCATTCTTCTATGTGGGTGGCAATCCCCAAGAGCTGGGGTGGGGGTGAGATGAACAAGCTAGCATGAGCCAGGGTGGAAGGAACAGGAGCTATTTGTTGAGACGTGCTCTTTGGAGGGGATGGCCTCCATGCCAAAACAAACTCCTTCAGAAGTAAATATTATACATAAAAGACTAATTATGTGTTTGAAGTTTGGGATTTAGTAGAAGAGAATTGGCTCTGCTCAGTCTGCAGTGCCAGGATGCACAGGGGAACATGAGAGGGCAAAGAGGAAAATGGGTGTCCCCAGTATCCCTCTGGCTAGAAGTGATGTTTATGTAGGGGCAGTTTCACAAAGTTGGTTTTCCTGGGAATTGAAACAAAAGGGAGCCAGAGCAGAGATAAGGCCCACCAGAAGGGGCAGCAGCACCATTGGGTCTTGCCCCTTACCCTACTTACTCAAAGGGCTACAGCTGCACCCTCTCCAACCTCCTTACTCATCTCCATTATACTGTTATCATCAGCTGCTAATAAAAAGGCCTGGAGAGATTATCCCCCTGTACCCTTCCCACCCTCAATTGCTTGTTCTCTACATTGTCTGTCCAGCTCAGAAAAATACCTTCTCTGGCAGGGCACAAGTGGAAGTCAAGCAGCTGTTCTGTACACAGGCCAGACCTTTATAGTAAGAGCTTGGTCTGCAGACACTAAAGAAGAGTCTGATAATTGAGTGTCTAGCACAAGCTTAATCATTTACCTTTTATATACATACCTTCAGGCAAGTAACTTAACCCCCCTCAAATTAGTTTAGCTACTCTGTAAAATAGAGTAATGGTAGTCCTGTTACAAGGTTATTGTAAGGACTGTATATAATAATGCATATGAAGCACAGTGAATGGCATGTAAATAAGAGGAGCACATAATGTATGATCAAAACCATGCCAATTTTGAGAGTAAATTTTAATTTCAATTAATTACAGTGAAACATCATTCATAAAGTGGGGCACCTAGTTATTATACTTATAAAGGTTAATTATTACAAAGAAATGCAAATTTCAGTTCTGTAATTGATTGCTGTACAACATTAACCAAATGACCTCTTTCTCTGCAACTCAGTTAGCCTATGTGTGAAATATAGCAGAGGGTAGAAGGGGGAAATAAAGAATTACACTGAAGTGGTTAATTGTTTCTTAGAGATTCATCAAGAATGTGTATTCTACTGCAGAATATAACCCTGCAATACCATAGCTTTAAATTACCAATAACCGAGTAAAATACAAGTCTCTAGATTTCTGATCATTGGAACAAGGGCAGGACCCTGTGTTCTCTGGGTTTCTCATCCCAGCTCAGAGAAAGAAGGGGCTAGGTTACTCCATACCTGTGCTTTATCCCTCCTCCAAGGTATGACAAGGGTGGGGCTTTCCATACAGAAGAGAAGGGAGGCACAACCTGGGCCCCTAAAGGACAACAGGCCCACTGGGATCACTGTTTTCTGAGAGCACAAGCCCTACATCACGGCTGGTGGCAAGTACCCCCACATGGATAGAGAATCTCAGAGAGGTGTGCCCAAGGGACCAGAGGGTCCCTCCCTTTCTGTTCCGAGGAAACATACACCTTCTCAATAGCTCGGTACTTACAAAACTCCCTGGAAACAAGAAAACTCAGAAACCAAACAATGGGAATGACCAGGCAAATAAAACAAGGGATTTCCTTATTTTTTCCCTGAAAGTTTCACTTAAACATCTCTGCGTGGCACTGAGCTCAGTGAATATAGAATCCACAGGATACCTTCCCATGCTTTTACCCCCATTCCTTCCTGTGTCACTTCCTGACACACACACAGGGGAACAGCAGCAGGCATGGAGAAAAGGGGCAGCCTTGCTCAGTGTCCTTTATGTTAATTGCCATGGTCAAGATAAACCACGAGCACAAGTTTGAAGAAGGAAACATCTTACTTAGCCCACTGCATGAGTAGGGGCAGGGGAAAGAAAGCTTTTTTCCAGAGCAGTTCAACTTTTGCCATTTTTTTTTGAGACCTCACAACCCACTCTTTGTGCATCAGCACAACCAGCGAGAGAAAGCGCGCCCAGTTTATATGCAACTTCTGCTCAGAAGAGCCACTGAAGACTCAAGAGTGAGCTCTGCAGTCCCAACCCACTACCTTCAAGAACCCACTGGTCTGAGGGAAGGGGAGCCTCACCTGTCCTCCAAGACCCAGAATTTGTCCAGTCCTCACACCATCTCTGCCTGACCTGACCAGCCACTTCCCAAGACTACCTTCCCAACCAACCAGAATCGACTTCTCCAGAAATAAGCACTTCCAGAACAGTGCCTGCAGCACAGGACTTGTCCATGAGCCCCCTGGCGTGGGCTCTGCTGGGCTCCCACAGCCTCCAGCTGCCTCTGGCCTGGGCCTTACTCCCTGGGTCAGAATCTCCTTGTGAGCACTCGCCTGTCTAGCTAGGCTGCAAACTCTGAGAGGGCAGGGACCACATCCCACTTGTTCATTGTTCAGTTCCCAATAATCAGTCACTATTTGTTAAACTAGTCGGAAGACTCAGTGGCTACCGGTTGGGTGGTCAAGTTAGTGTCTCAGCTCAGGCACCTGGTAGTCAGACATGCTGTGAACTGCTCACCTGTGGCATGCATGCACGTGTGCCTGTGTGCCTGTGTGTGCGTGTATCCCGTGTTCCCCAGGGAGAACCCGGGAGCTCCCTGAGGGTAGGTTTCACAACCTGGTTTCAGTTCATGCCACAACTTTGCCCCTTAGGGGACTGGCTCTCCTCTTCACCATCCCCACGTCTGCCCGGGAAAGTTACCTCCTGACCAGGAACCTGGCTCTTCCTCACCCCAAGCCCCTTGCTGTCCCAACTCTGTATGACCTTGGACACGCCCTTGTTTCCTTGTCTGGAAAATGGGGAGGCTGGGGTACAGGGAGGGAAGGAAGCCCATCAGTGCCACGACTGCTCATCTCCATGTCTGAACACTGCTGCCTCCTGAACACCACTGGTTGGGGGATTGGGGATCTGGAGCAGGGACTTGGGGACTCCAGATCCCACTCTCCCACCATTGTGACTTGAGTGTGTAGTGATGAAAATGTCTGACGCCCACCCAGGTACTTCTGGGACAATCAACATGCTTATCCAGGCCTGGGCCTCAGCCAGAGGAAATAAGGCTCAGAGAGAGTGGGAAGCAGGCAGGAAGACCCTTCTGACTGCAAAGATAATTAAGACCTGCAACCATGTACCAGGGAGGGTTGTGGGTCTCCCTTTCCCTGGAGATCATAGAAATACAGAAGCTAACGAGCCCCTAGAGACCATCTGTTTCAGCCCCTTCATTGTATAGGAAAGGAAAGTGAGACCCACAGGGAGGAAGTTGCCCACCCAGGGTCACAGATCAGGATAAGGAAAGAGCAAAGGACCAGCCCTGTTGCCAGGGCTCTCCAGCCAGAGCAGATTCCATTACTGCAAGCTGAGAGGCCTCCTTCAATCACAGGACAGACCTGCTGATTCTCTGGCCTGTCTTTCCTGCACAGAGGAGGACAGCCTGAGGCTCTCAGAGGGTGAATTGCTTATGGAAGGGAGGGGTGAGGCCACAGGCCCCTGTCCTCAGGATGCCTGAGCCCAGGCTGCTCCCTGCACACTCTCTCACCTCCTCAAGATCAAGAGAGGCAGGCCTCCGTCACTCTGGAGTGTCAGACAGCTGCTCCTGCCTGAGGTCCTGGCTCTCACTTCTAAGACAAGACTCGCTTGTTCATCCAGCCCACCCACCCTCCAGGAGGCCCTCCCTTAGGTGCTCAGTCAGTCAGTCAGCCTCTTACTGGAGAGCACCTTCCAAACAACTCTAGCTGACTCCTAGATATCCAACACCAAGGTTCTGATGGGGAACTCAAATGTTGGAAAAATTTTAGTTTCAGGTAATAGCTAATAAGCTTAGCAGCCAATGCATGTAAAAAGCTATTGTTTCAGGAGCTGAAGGTATGACCCACCCTGACTCCAGGAGACCATAAGCAGTTCCAACTTTGTGCCTCAGGAGGACTGCAAGCCACCCAGATGGCAGCTGAGCCCTTGTACCTCGGGGTGAGAAGCCCACCACCCCGGGCACAGATGAAAGAATGCTGCAGCTTTTATCTGATTAACTTTTCCCATGAATTCCAAACTCCTTACCTACACTTTTCTACTCCCTATAAGAAGGGTCAGTTTGAAAAGGAAATGCAGGATGGTCTGTTAGGGGTACATACCCTCCATCTTTCCAGATCACCAGCCATCTGAACAAAGGGCCCATAAAGACTCAAGCCCTGTCTCTGGTATTGGGTCTCATGGGTGACAAGGCAGCACGAACACCGGCTTTTCCAGTTTCAGTTCCTGCATTCAGGCAGCTTCTGGATGAGGGGCAGACTGAGGTGCACGTACTCAAGGGCAGCCACTTGGGAGGAGAGAAATGGGCCAGGGAGTTCAGAGGAGGTGGGATTGTATGGGTCATGGACAGATGCCAGGTAGGACCCGGACTAGGAGGTGGGAGGGGGTGAAGGCCTTCCCTGCCTCCTTCCTAAAGCCTTTCGCCCTCAGCTTTCTGTAGGTAGAACAGTTGCGGGTAGCAGAGTGCAGTTGGCAGGGCACACACACACACACATTAGGAGTTTGGACTCCTGACAGGAGTTAGGAGCCTGGGCCAGTGCCTCAGAAGCTAAGTGATCTTGAACTCTTCGTTTCACAGCTTTGAATCTCAGTCTCCTCATCCCAAAATCTGAGAACTCTGTAGTATTCCATTGTGTAAATGTACCACAGCTTTTTGACCCACTCATTTGCTGATGGGCACTTAGGCTGCTGCTTCCAGCACTTTGCTATTGTAAATTGCACTGCTATGAACGTTGGGGTGATTAGGTCCTTTTGAACTGGTGTTTCAGGATTCTACTGGAACATAGCTAAGTGAAATAAGCCAGGCAGCAAAAGACAAACACCGTGTGATCTCACCTATAAGAGGGACCTAATGAACAAAACAAAGAAACGAGGCAAATAGAACCAGAGGCATGAAACGAAGGAACAGACTGACAGGGACCAGAGATGGGGCAGTGCGATAAGGGAGGAAAGAAGGGGAAGGGACTAGTGAAAGGAGAAGAATAAATGACTCATGGACACGGACAACAGGGTGGACACTGACTGTGTAAAGAGGAGTGGGTGGGGTAGGAAGGAACAACGCATGAAAATTGGGGGCAACTGTGATAAAACAATAAGAAAATATTTATATAAAAAAACCTGGGCACTAATGGTGCCTCCCAGAGCTCAATGTGAAGCTTACAGAAGGAAGGTCTCAGGAATAGCCTGGGGCCAATGGTTGGTTTTTCAGGATAATTTTAGTTCCTTGCTATTTCAGTATATTGTGGGGACCTCCTTGGACCCCCAGAGTTGGTACAAAGATTATTTTAAACATTTGAGATTCAACAGATAACAGGAGGAAAACAAGCCTTCTAAAAGCTTCCCTTATCTGGGAGACTTCAGGACAAGCTGGAGGAGTAGGTAGACACACCGTGCCTCCTCACACAGCAAAAAGAAGGACAACAACAATTTAAAAACAAAAACCAACCAAAACTGACAGAAAATCGAACGGTATGGAAATCCGACAACCAAGGAGTTAAAGAAGTCACATTCATCCACGCCCCGTAGGAGGGTTGGAGGCAGGCAGCCAGGGCAGAGAGGACTCACGGCAAGGTTGTGGCTGCCAGACTGGGCAGTCCCACATTCCTGCGCAGATAAACCAGGGGAAACTGGGGAGCGGGATGGACTGCACAGCCCAGGGTCCCAGCACCGGGAAATAAAATCTCAAAACACTTATTGAAAACACCTGTGTGGGTTGAGGCAGCAACGGGAGAAACTCCCAGCCTCACAGGAGAGTGCGTTGGAAAGACACACAGGGTTCTAGAACGTACACAAACCCACCCACTCGGGAATCAGCAGCCGAAAGGCCCACTCTGCTTGGGGGAAGCGACAGAAGGGACTGAAAGCCGACAGACAGAGAGCCAGCACCATAGATCCCTCTCGGACCCTGCCCCCCACACACAACATCACAACCCAGCGACTGGGTTGCCCCGCCAGGAGTGAACACCTAAGGCTCTGCCCCTCATACGTAACAGGCCCGACAAGACACACAAAAATGGCCCAAACAGAAGAACAGCTCAACCATCCACGGCAGATACAACTAAGTGATGAAGAGATAGCCAACCTATCAGATGCACAGTTGAAAGCACCGGTGACCAGGATGCTCACAGGACTGCCCTGTGAGGGCATTTAATTTGGTTGCAAATTAAATGAAAAAATGAAGGCTACGCTGACAGAAATGAAGGGAAACGCACAGGGAACCAGTAGTGATGGGAAGGAAACTGGGACTCAAATCAATGGAGTGGACCAGAAGGAAGAAAGAAACATTCAACCAGAATAGAATAAAGAAATGAGAATTCAAAAAAATGAGGAGAGGCTTAGGAACCTCCAGGACATCTCTAAACATTCCAACACCCAAATCATAGGGGTACCAGAACGGGAAGAAGAAGAGCAACAAGTGGAAAAGTTATTTGAACAAATAATAAAGGAGAACTTCCCCAATCTGGCAAAGGAAATAGACTTCCAGGAAGTCCAGGAAGCTCAGAGAGTCCCAAAGAAGTTGGACCCAAGGAGGAACACACCAAGGCACATCATAATTACATTAGCCAAGGTAAAAATGAAGGAGAGAATCCTAGAAGCAGCAAGAGGAAAGGAGGCAGTTATCTACAAAGGAGTGCCCATCAGACTGTCAGCTGATTTCTCAAAAAGAGACCTTGTAGGCAAGAGGGGGGCTGGAAAGAAGTATTCCAAGGGATGAAAGGCAAGGACCTACATCCCAGATTGCTCTATCCAGCAAAGCTTTCATTTAGAATGGGAGGGCAGATAAAGTGCTTCTCAGATAAGGTCAAGTTAAAGGAGTTCATCACCACCCAGCCCTATTATATGAAATGTTAAAGGGATTTATGTAAGAAAAATAAGATAAAATCATGTACAGTAAAAGGACAGCAAACTCACAATTATTAACAACCACACCTAAATCAAAAACAAAAACAAACTAAGCAAACAACTCGAACAGGGACGGGACCACATAAATGGAGATCACTCCATTTGGACGGTTAGCAACAGGGAGTGGGAGGAGGAGAGAGGGGGAAAAGGTACAGAGAATAAGTAGCATAGATGGTAGGTAGAGAATAGACAGGGGGAGGGTAAGAATAGTATGGGAAATGTCTTTAAAGACAAAGAACTTATATGTATGACACATGGAGATGAATTAAGGGGGGGATAATGTAGGTGGGAGGGGGTGTGTAGGGTGGAGGGGAGTGAAGGGGGAAAATGGGACAACTGTAATAGCATAATCAATAAGATATATTTTTTAAAAAATTTCCTTATCTGACTACAAGCAGAAACTTCTGTGAAATAAGGCTGCCACTAATTTCTTCTGGGGGCGCCTCCTCCTGGAAGGTAGACTGTGAGTGAAAATTATCCCAAACCCCTTCTGCAGTGAACAGAAAGACCACTCACACTTGGATAGACAAACATTATCACACACAGTCTTATCAAGTGCTGTTTCTCCAGAAACATCCATGCATCTTCACAAGAAATTATTTATTTTTTTCCCGCAGGTGCCTTTCCCCCGACCTGTTTTCATGTATTAAGATGGTACATAAGCCCCAAATTCCAAACACCCCTTTCAGTTGCCATCACTGAGTAGTCCTCCTGTGTATATGGAGGTTGAACATGGAAATAAACTGTTTTTCCTCCTGTGCGTTTCTCTTTTATCAGTTTAACACACACTCCTCAGTTACTGAACTTCAGAGAGTAGAGCAAAAGTGTTTCCTCCTTTGCAATATGCAGAAAGGGGAATCTGTCCATTGGTGTGTAGAATTTATTTAGATCCTGACTCAGACACACTGGGAAAGAGTACCCTTCAGGACAGGGACGAGACACTGACAGGGTTGTGATGATATTATGGAATTATTGTTCATCACTTTAGGTGTTATCAAAACACTCTAGTTGTGTTCAAAAAGAGAATTCTTATGTTTCAAAGCTGTAAACTGAACACTTACGGAGACAATGATGTTGTATCTGGTGTCAACGTCAGAAATGTCCAAAGTTGGAAGAATTTTTATGAGTTTATTTGAGCCAAACTGACAATTGCCAGGAAGCAAAACCTCAACAGATTGAGCAAGTGCTGTGGAAAACGGCAGTTTTGCAACTTATTTTCTACATTACAATCAAAAGAGAAGATGTAAGTGGGTTCTGTGAAGTCCACTGGTGACAGATTAGGGAGGCAGAAGAAAGCAAAGCAGGGAAACCTTTGGGATGGGATAGAAAGTAACCTGACAGAAGTGTACTTCTTTTACGTAGGTGGGTACAGGATAGTTAAGTCAACAATGAACAGGATAACAATAACAATGAGGGGATTAGAGGTCTCTGCTCTGGTGAGGCGGCTGTGCCCCAGGGGGTTGGAAAAAGAGGCTACTTTGACATTCCAAAGGTATGTTATCATAGATGCAAAACAGCCCCAACAACAACAGTAGAAGGACTCCATCAAGGTCAAGGCTGACTTTTTTGTCAGGGAAGATTCTAGCCTCGGATGGGACTGCTGGCCCCGACCAGCTCCTAGTTAGAAAGCTTTAATGTCAGACCATCCTAGGGGGTCTCTATGTCTCTGAGTTTGTAAGGCCGTCATGCAGTCCTCCCCTGAGCGCATCAGGTTTAGTGTGTGGCCCCTTCTCGTCCACCCTGGCCAGGACTCCATAGTTGTTGATGCTACGTGTTGTGCACAAGAGGCCTCATTGTGCTACTCTACTGGTGTACAGGCTTGACATTTTCCGTAACAAAACGTTTTCAGTATGAAATGGAGGAGGGTGGATCGCAGAGGTGTTCACCCAAATGTGGCTTATGTACTCAACTTTGGAAGGCTTTTCGTTGCTTCAAGAGCGCAATTGTAAATTTAAGACACCATGTGTGATTTGTGAACACCAGCAACGTTGCTGGCAACCAGCCGCTTATGACTGGAGACAGAAATTTCACCCCCTCATCTCAGCCCCTTCATTAGGCAGCATCTGTGCTGCTCCTCTCAGCCTGTGACGGCCTGTTCGTTGCCAGGCAATGGCAGCCAGGAGCCAGAAGCCCTTTTCTTGGGAGGGAGAAAGAGGGAAAGGGAGGGAGAGAAGCAAGGAGGGGGGAAGGTAGAAAGAAGCTGCCCAGGGGATGGCTTTCCTTGCCGAGGGACCCGGCCCAGGGGGAGAGATGGGGAGTGGGGGCCCCCCTTTGAATGCCAGTTTCCCCACTTTCCATGGTTTATTCCTGGGGGCAGCCCCATCCTCAGAGCTTGAGGCCACACAGAAGGGTTGGGGGAAGGCATGCATGTGCACCTCCTGTGGACACCACTGAGATCTGTGCTTGAGATACCTGTTAGCACCCATCCACAGGGCCGGGAATGCCACACAGGCCTCTCCTGGGAGGCACTGCCGAACTCTGATTAAGTTAAAACATTCTATGAAGCAGCTCATCAAATGGAGAAAGCTGCACTGCTGATCACCTGAGCTGGGACCATCCCAGAAGATAGGAGGGCCAGAGGCTTGTCCTTTGGGGCAGAGAAACCTGTCCTCACTGACCTTTGGGGAAGGGAAGCAGGAGCATGTGGCATTGCACAGTGGCCTGGCAGTCTCATAGATGCTGACTGTGTGGGGGAACCAACCCTGTCTTCTGATGTTGGTTCAGACCCAACTGTCAACTGAAAGGTTGTGTGGGTGTGAGCCCATCCCTGGCTCTCAGTTTCCTGATCTTAGGAGGGGGAGTAATCATGTATGGTCCCTTGCCTCCTTTCAGGCACAGATGGGCTGGGATTATAATCCCCCCACCCACGTGTACCCACCCTGCTCCCATCCACCAGGAAAGACTGGAGGCACCAACACACCTAGTGACCTCCATGTCTCTTTGGTCAGGGCACTTCCTAGACCCACCCGGCTGGGGGATTCAGAGGGGCTCCAGGCTGGCATGGTGGAGGAATGCGGTCAAGCAGCTGCCTCAGACATCAAGCTTTCGAGACCGGGCATTTCAGAGAGGAAGGGTGTCTGCATCCAAGGAGAAAAAACATCAGGGAGGCCAGCAGTCAGGAGCTGAGCAGGAGCAAGGCCCAGATAGCCCCTCCTTTCAGCAGCATCTTTGTGGCTCCCGGTTGCTAGGAGCAGGCTCTTCCATTGCTAAGCAACAGGAGCCTGGAGGATTAAATCTGATTTCCTGAGCTCACTGGAAGAGGTGGGGGGGTGGGGGGGGGGACAGAAGGTGCAATGCAGATACCCTGGGGAAGCTCATCCTTGCCTCCAAGCTTTGTTGGGGGAAGTGGGTGGCTGGGGGCGGGGGTGGGGTGGGGGGAGGGGGCAGGGAGGCACAGCTGGAAACTGATCCCTAGGGAGAGGTGTGAGGGGGTGGTAGTGGGAGAGCTGTACACCAGGTACTCCTTGTAGAAACCAAAAGACCAAGGGTGAGACTAGCAATTAAGAGGCCAGTGGGAGAGCTAAGGAATGCTAATGCTGATTTTTTTTTGCAAGCTCAGGAAAGGCCTTGCGGTCCCTGGGGGTATTTCTGAGCCACCTGACCAGGCCAGAGGAGACTGGGCAGGCTTTGCCTCCAAATATGGGAGGATCAGAGCATTTTACGGCCCACGGACCCCCCAGCATCCTTGGGCCTACCTTCTTGCAGAATGGCAGACCCTTTGAAAAGTGACCCTCTGCTCTCTGCTTAGATAATAACCCAGGATGACAGGGAGCTCACTTCCTCCTATGACAACCCTTTCTGTACCTCAGCCTCCCAAAGTGCTTTGTCCCATGCAGCCCAGCCAGCCTTCCTGTGGCTCCTTCTTGCAGAGGGCCAAGGGAGCTAGTCCAAGTCTGCCCTGCTCTAGGGACCTGTATCCTCTCTCTTCTGTGAGCCTCGCCTTCTGCCTCTTGCCACCTCTCAAAGGACAGGCTATGTGGGTGCCTCACCATGACTTGGTGCCCTCTGATTCCCCCCCACCCAAGCCTGGTATTTAGCTTCCTTAAGGGGCAAGGCAGTAGGAGGACAAATTTACAAGAGTGTCCAGGACCCAACTTATGCCCCAGGGTCCAGGCTTCTGCCACTGCTTGGCTCATGTGGGGTCCTGCTGGCTCAAGGAAGGGTCTTGTTTCAGAGAGAAAAAAGAGGAAAATGTGTGTGGGTGGGTGTGAGGGTGTTTACGAACCTAACAGGTGAATGGGCATGTGATGGATCCTGTAGACCCATGCTCTAGTAAAAGTCATAAATGGTAAAATTATTTAAATGTGTTTAAAAGTTGTCCTACTGTGATACGATAAATAGAGGACCATTTAATCAGTAAATACTAAGAATCCCTGGCTGCTGTGGCTCACAGGATTGAGTGCCAGCCTGTGAACCGAAGGGTTGCTGGTTCGACTCCCAGTCAGGGCACATGTCTGAGTTGTGAGCCAGGTCCCCAACAGGGGGCAGGAGAGAAACAACCACACATTGGTGTTTCTCTCCCTCTTTCTCCCTGCCTTCCCCTCTCTCTAAAAAATAAGTACATATATAAAATCTTTTTTAAATTTTTCAGTAAAATCAGTAAACCTGAAGGCAGGTTTATATATATATAATGCAAATTGCAAAACATTGAGAACATAGAATGGGGAAAAATGAAGAGAGCCTCAGAGAAATGTGGAATACCATCAAGCACATCAATATACATGCAATGACATTACAGAGAGGAGAGATAGAAACAAATAATTGAAAATTATGAAAATTCCTCAAATTTGAAGAAAACATTAATCTATATAGCTAAGAAGCTCTACAAATTACAAGTAAGATAAATACAAAGAGACACCCCATGCACTCCACAGTCAAAATGTGGAAAGTCAAAAACAAAGAAAAATCAAGAAAGCAGCAAGAGAAAAAGTACTCATAATGGGTAAGGAAAACTCTGATAACATTAATTGCTGTTGTCTACCAAAAAGAATAGAAGTCAGAAAACAGTGGGATGACATTCAAAGTGATGAAAGGAAAAAAAATGTGAACCAAAAAACTTTTCTATAACATTTCCAAAATAGGAAAATTCATAGAAACAAAAATTAGATTACTGATGACCAGAGTCTGGGGGATTGGAAGCTAGGGTAGAGTCTGCTACTAGGCACAGTCTTTTGGGGGTGATAAAAATGTTCTGGGATTAGATATTGGAAATGGTTGGAAAACATTGGGAATATACTAAAAAATACCACATTATACACTTTAAAATAGTGAATGTTATGGTATATGAGTTTTATCTTGATAAAAAATTAAAAATAAAGATCTCGGATCACTAACCTAACTTTCTAGCTAAAGAAACTAGAAAAAGAACAAACTAAACCCAAAGCAAGCAGAAGGAAGGCAATAATTAAGACTTGAACAGAAATAAGTAAAATAGAGAATAAAAATCAATGAAGAAAAATCAATAAAACCACAAGTTGGTTCTTTGAAACTATCTGCAAAATTGACAAATCTTTAATTAGATTGACCAAGAAAAAAGAAGTGATCCAAGTTAGCAAAATTAATAATAAAAAAGAGCTATTACTACAACCTTACAGAAATAGGAAGGGCAAACAGGAACACTATGGACAATTTTGTGCCACTAAATTAAATAATTTGAACAAAATGGAAAAATTGCTACAAAGCCACAAGCTACCAAAATTGATGCAAGAAGAAACAGAAAACCTGAATGGAGATATAAAAATAGATTAAGTTAGTAATTAAACCCCCATCCCCCCAAAAAAAACAGAGCAAATGCCTTTGCTGGTGAATTGTACCAAGTATTTAAAAGGAAATTAATACCAATCTTCACAAACTCTCCCAAAATAGTAAGGAACATTCCCCAACTCATTCTATGAGGCCAGTATTACTCTGATACCAAAGCCAGCCAAAGACATCACAAAGGAAGAAAACTACAGACCAATATCTCTTATGAATATTAATGCAAAAAATCTTCAGCAAAACACTAGGAAATTCAATGCAGTAACATATGAACAAAATTACACACCACAACCAAGTGAGATTTATCTCAAGAATGCAAGGTTGACTTAACATCTGAAAGTCAACCAATGTATTGTAATATATCATATCAATAAAATGAAAGAAAAAAACCACATGATCCTCTCAAGAGATGCAGAATAAGCATTTAACAAAACACATTTCCTCAGGATGAAAACTTTTCATAACTAGGAATAAAAGGGAACTTCCTTGACCTGACAAAAGCCACTTGTGAAAAACCCAAGACTAATATAATATTTTTTGGTGAAAGACTGATTGCTTTTCCTCTAAGATCAGACGCAAGTCAAGGATATCTGCTGTCATCATCTCTGTTTAACATTGAATTTATGGTTGCAGCCAGGCTAATTTACCAAAAAAAGAACTGTCATCCACATTGAAAAGGAAGAAATAAAGCTATCTCTATTTGCAGATGACATTATCTTATATATAGAAAAGTCTGAGGAATCTACAAAAAAAATCTATTAGAACTAATAAATTAGTTAAGCAAGGTTGTAGGATACAAGATAATATACAAAAATCACTTGTATTTCTGCATATTAGTAATAAACAATTTGAAAATAAAATGGATTAAACAATTGTATTAACAATAGCATTAAAAATTTCAATTACTTAGAAATAAATTTAACAAGAGAATTATAAAACTTATACTCTGAACACTATAAAATATTGTTGAAAGAAGTTAAATAAAACCTAAATAAATGGAAAGACCTCCATAGATCAGCAGCTTTAACACTGTTAAGGTGGAAATCTCTCTGAGTTGCTCTACAAATTCAATTAAATCCCTATCAAAATCCCAGCTGCATTTTTTTTTTGCAGAAATTGACAAGTTAATCTTCAAGTTTGTATTGAAATACAAGAGACCCAGATGGGTAAAACAAACTTGAAAAAAGAAAAACATAGTTGGAGGACTCACACTTCCTGATTTAAAGTCTACAAAACTATAGTAATCAAGACAGTGTAGTACTGGCATGAGCATAGATTGCATTCATTAATGGAACAAAACTGGGAGTCTAGGGAAAAAAAACCACATTCTTCATGAGTTGATTGCTGCTGAGAGTACCAAGATAATTCAGTGTGAACAAAATAGTCTTTTCAATAAATGGTGATGAGTGAATTGGATATCTACATGCAAAAGAATGAAGTTGGGCCCCTATATCACACTATAAACAAAAATTACCTCAAAATGAAGCACAGACTTTAATGTAAGAAATAAAACTCTATAACTCTTAGAAGAAATCATAGAAGTAAATCTTTATGACCTTAGAGTAGGCAATGGTTTCATAGATATGACATAAAAGCACAAGCAATGAGAGAAAACAATAGATAAATTGGACTTTATAAAAATAAAGAACATTTTGGGGGGTTATATACCCCCTAAAATTAAAAGCAGGGACTTGAACAATTCTTTGTATATCCATGTTCATAGCAACATAATTCAAAATAGTCAAAAAGGTGTAAGCAACCCAAATGTCTATCAATGGATGAATGAATAAACAAACTGTGGTATAATACAATGGAATATTACTCAACTTTAAAAAGGCAGGAAATTCTGATACATGCTACAACATGGATGAATCTTCTAAGTGAAACAAACCAGGTACAAAGGGATAAATATTATGTGATTTTACTTATATGAGGTACATAGAGTAGTCAAATTCATAAAGACAGAAAATAGAGTTTTGATTGTCATGGGTTTAGGGGAGGAAGGAGTAGGGAATGTTTGTTTAATGAAGACAAAGTCTCAGTATGGGAAGATGAAAAAGTTCTGGATATGGGTGGCAACGATTGCCCAAAAATATGAATGTACTTAATGCCAGTGAAATGTAAACTTAAATATGGTTAAAATGGTAAATTTTATGTTATGTATATTTTACCACAACAAAATATTAAAAACCTTTTGTGATTCAAAGCACAATAGTATCTTAGCAGATTACTCATGATGCACATCAGTCTGGTTTAATGCTTATTCAAAAATAAAATTGCTTTCTTCTTTTTTACAAACAAAAAAGAACCAGAGACATGGAGATAAAGAACAAACTGACAGTGACCAGAGGGGTGGGGGAGGGAGACAACGGGGGAAAGAAGGGGAACATATATGAAGGACCCATGGACAAGGACAATGGGGTGGGGAGTATTTTTGGGAGCAGGAGTTGGATAGGGCAGGGGAGAACAATGGGGCGGGATGGGGACAACTGTAATTGAACAACAATAAAAAATAAATTAAAAGAGAATAAAAGGAAAAAATAAAAACAATATTGATGGAAAAAATAAAGTTGGAGGACTGACAGTACTCAACTTCAAAACTTACTGTAAAGCTACAATAAACAAGACAGTGTGGTATTGGTGAAAGAGTAGACAAATAGATCAATAAAAGAGAATAGAGAGCCCAGAAATAGACCTACATAAGTATAGTCAACTGACCTTTGACAAAGAAGCAATGCAATACAATAGAGCAAAGATAGTCTTTTCAACAAATTGTACAAGAACTAGGAAAAAGGGAATCTAAACACAGACCTTACATCCTTCACACAGATTAACTCAAAATTAATCATAGGCCTCAATGTAAAATGAAAACCTCTAAAACTCCTAGAAAATAATATAGGAAAAACCTAGATGATCTCAGTATGGTGATGACTTTTTACATATGATCCATCAATGAAAGAATTGATAAACTGTACTTTTCCAAAATTAAAGTTTTGCTTTGTGAAAGACAGTGTCAAGAGAATGAGAAGATAAGTCACAAGCTGAAAGAAGATATTTGCAGAATATCTATCTAATAAAGGCCTGTTTGTTATAAAAAATATACAAAGAACTCTTAAAACTCAACAAAAAGGCCCTGGCAAGTGTAGCTCCATGGACTGAGTGCAGGTTGCAAACCAAAGGGTCACAGATTCGATTCCCAGTCAGAGAACATGCCTGGGTTGTAGGCCAGGTCCCCAGCAGGGGGCACGTGAGAGGCAACCACACATTGATGTCGTTCTCCCTCTCTTTCTCCTTCCCTTCCCCCCTCTCTAAAAATAAGTAAATAAAATCTTTTTAAAAAACTCAACAAAAAGAAAATGAGCAACCCAAATAAAAAATGGGTAACATCACTTCTCAGCCTTTTGGCTAAGATCAAGTGTGAAAAAAAGGGTAACAGAAATCTCACCAAAGAAGATATGCAAGTGGCAAATAGGCATATGGAAAGATGTTCCACACTGTGTGTCATTAGGGAATTGCAAATGAAAACAACAATGAGATACCATTACACCCCTATACTAATGGCCAAAATCCAAAACACTAACAACACCAAATGCTGGCCAGGATGTGGGACAAGAACTTTCATATGTTGCCAGTAGGAATGCAAGATTTGTACAGCCACTATGGAAAACAGTTTGGCAGTTTCCTACAAAACTAAACATATGCTTACCATACAGTCCAGCAATTGTATTCCTTGGTATTTAACCCAATGAGTTTAAAAAAGCTTATCTCCACACAAAAATCTGCACATGATTGTTTATAGCAGCTGTATTTATAATCGCCTAAACTTGGAAGCAACCAAGATGTCTTTCAGCAGGTGAATAGCTAAATAAACTGTGCACATCCAGACATGGGAATATTATTCAGGGCTAAAAAAAATGAGTGATCAAGCAATGAAGAAAAAACATGGAAGAACCTTAAATGCATATTACTAGGTGAAAGAAGCCAAGCTGAAAAGTATGTATACTATTTAATTCTAACTGTATGACAGTCTGGAAAAGGTAAAACTATGGAGACAGTAAAAGGATAAGTGGTTGCCAGGGATTCAGGGAGATTAAAAGTAGGGCACAGAGAATTTTTAAAACCATGAAACTATTCTGTATGATACTCTAATAGGGAATACTACAGCACAGGAGTTTGACATGCATCAGATTTCACAGAATGTACATCAGGAGTGAACCTAATGTAAACTATGAACTTTGGATGATAATGGTGTGTTAGTGTACATTCATTGATTGTGATAAATGTATCACTCTAGTATGTGATGTTTATAGTAGGGGAAGCTGTGTGTTTGGGGGGCAGGGGATATATGAGAAATCTCTGTACTTTCTGCTCAATTTTGCTGTGAATATACACTGCTCTAAAAATATAGTCTTTAAAATCAGGCAAAATATTTGAATAAACATTTTTACAAAGAAGATATATAAATGACCAATAAGTATATGAAAAGATGCCCAACATCATTAGGGAACTACAGATCAAAATCAAAATGAGATACTACTTCACACTCCACTAGGATGGCTATAATAATAATAATTTTTAAACAAAAATAAGAAATATTGGTGGGAATGTGGAGAAAATGAAATCCTCATGCATTTCTGATGAGGATGTAAAATGGTTCAGTTGCTTTGGAAAACATTTTGACAGTTCCTTAACATGTTAAATTTTACTCTTAGGTATATACCCAAGACAAATGAAAACATATTTTTACAAAAAAAAAAAAAGCCTTGAACATGAGCCCTGGCTGGTGTGACTCAGTGGATTGAGTGCCAGCCTGAGAACCAAAGGGTTGCTGGTTCGATTCCCAGTCTAGGGCACATGCCTGGGTTGGAGGCCAGGTGCCCACTAGGGGGCGCATGGGAGGCAACCACACATTGATGTTTCTCTCCCTCTCTTTCTCCCTCCCTTCCCCTAAGAATTAATTAATTGATTAATAAAAAAACTTGAACATGAATTTTCATGGCAGCATTATTTATAATAGCCAAAAAATGGAAACAACACAAATATTCATGAACTGAAGAATGGATAAACAAAATGTGAAATATCCATAAAATGGGATATTATTCAGGAATAAAAGACTAAATTAGTAATACATGCCATGACATAGAAGAACCCTGAATATATTATGCTAGGTGAAATAAGTCAGTATAATTTCATTTATATAAACTATTTCTAACATGCAGACATAGAAAGGAGACAAGTATTTGCCTAAAGCTGGGCAAATATATCTGACAAGGTCAGATATATTTCCATTTTATAGAGCAAGCCTTGACAACAACAATCACTCTGTAGAAATATATGGAAGGAGGCAAGAATACCAATTATGCTTATGCTTTTGTTATCTGTGTAATCTACAAAGGCTATCATTGTGGGCTTTCTCAATTGTTTTCTCTCTTATTAATATTGGAATTTTCATTGGAGTCACTAGGAATTTATAAGGCAATTGGGAGAATTGACATCTTTTATATATCATTTTCCTAATCATAAACATCAGCCACATGTTCTTTTTTTTAGGTCTTTGGTAATTTATTTTTTAATACATTTTTATTTTCAATTACAGTTGACATACAATATTATATTAGTTTCACATGTACAACCCAGTGATTAGATATTTATATAACTTGCAAAGTGATCATCCCAATAAATCTAATAGCCATCTGGCACCATACATATTTATTACAGTATTATTGACTATATTCCCTATTCTGTATTTTACATCCCCATGACTATTTTCTCCCCCAGCTGTTCAAACCACCTCCCATCTGGCAACCATCAAAATGTTCCCTGTATCTATGAGTATTTCTGTTTTGTTTGTTCATTTATTGTGTTCTTTATATCCCACATATAAGTGAAATCATATGGTATTTGTCTTTCTCTCTCTGACTTATTTCACTTAGCATAATAGCCTCTACGGCCACAAGTGTTGTCACAAATGGCAAGATTTCATTATTTTTATGGCCCAGTAATATTCCATAGTATGTATGTACCACCTCTTCTATATCCCCCCGTCTGTTGATAGATATTTAGGTTGCATCCATATCTTGGTTGTTGTAAATAATGCTGCAATGAACATTTGAATGCATATGTCTTTTTTAATTAGTGTTTTAAAATAAATACCCACAAGTGGAATTGCTGGGTCCTTCTTTGTCTCTTATTATAGCCTTTGTTATAAAGTCTATTTTGTCTGGTATAAGTATTGCTACCCCAGCTTTTTTTATTTTTATCTGTATGACTTTTCTTTTTCATCCCTTTACTTTCTATCTCTGTGTGACTTTTGATCTGAAGTGAGTCTCTTGTAGATAGCATATGTGTGGCTCTTGTTTTCCTATTCATTTGGCCAGTTGTGTCTTTTGATTGGAGCATTTAATCCATTTGCATTTAAAGCAATTGTTGATACTATGTATTTATTGCCATTTTATTATTCATATTTTCCATCTTCTTAAAGAAGACCTTTTAACATTTCTTGTAACACTGGTTTGGTGATAATGAACTCCTTTAGTTTTGTTTTTTTTTTTTTTGGTCTGGGAAGTTCTTTATTTCTCCTTCGATTCTAAATAATAGCTTTGCTGAGTAGAGTAATCTTGGTTATAAGGTCTTTGCTTTTCATCACTTTAAATTATTTCATGCCAATACCTTCTGGACTGTAAAGTTTCTGTTGAGAAATCAGCTTACAGACAATCTTATGGGAGCTCCCTTGTAGGTAACTGACTGCTTTTCTCTTGCTGCTTTTAAGATTTTCTTTGTCAAAACCAGTTCATGCCAGAGCCCAGCGAGAGAAGTGTTTTTGGTAGATGCTATCTGTCACCATGCCTAAAGGAGAACCCAACAAGCCAATCAGCAAGATGTCCTTGTATGCCTTCTTCAGGCAAACCTGCCAGGAAGGGCACAAGAAGAAACATCCACATTCTTCCGTCAACATTTCCAAATTCTACAAGTAATGTTCTGAGAGATGGAAGACCATGTCTACAAAGGAAAAGTCAAAGTTCGAATATATGGCAAAGAGTGACAAAGCTCTCTATGGCAAGGAGATGAAAAATTATGTTCCTCCCAAAGGTGATAAGAAAGGAAAGAAAAAAGATTCCAATGCTCCTAAAAGACCTCCACCTGCCTTCTTCCTGTTTTGCTCTGAACACTGCCCAAAGATCAAAAGTGAACACCCTGGTTTATTCACTGGGGATACTGCAAAAATATTGGGTGAAATGTGGTCTAAACAGTCAGCCAAAGATAGGCAACCATATGAACAAGAAGCAGCTAAGCTAAAAAAAGTATGAAAAGGATATTGCTGCATACCATGCCAAAGGCAAAAGTGAAGTGGGAAAGAAGGGATCTGGCAGGCCAACAGACTGAAAGAAGTAGAACAAACCAGAAGATGAGGAGGAGGAAGAAGAGGAAGAGCACTTCCAGCCAAGATGGAGGCTTAGGTAGACACACTGTGCCACCTTGCACAACCAAAAAAACAACAACAAATTTCAAAACAAAAAACAACCAGAACTGACAGAAAATCGAACTGTATGAAAGTCCGACAACCAAGGAGTTAAAGAAGAAACATTCATCCAGACCGGTAGGAGGAGCGGAGACAGGCAGCCCAGCGGAGAGGACTCGCAGCAAGGCTGCGAGGATTGGGGCAGGTAAGGCAGTGGCTGGAGAGGTGGTGGATTGAGGACTGGGCGATCCCACATTCACATGCAGATAAACTGGGAGGAACTATTGGGGAGTGAGACAGACCACACAACCCAGAGTTTCAGTGTGGAGAAATAAAGCCTCAAACCTCTGATTGAGAACACTGGTGGGGGTTGAGGTGGCAGCAGGAGAAACTCCCAGCCTCACAGGAGAGTTCATTGGAGAGACCAACAGGGTCCTAGAATGTACACAAGCTCACCCACCTGGGAATCAGCACCAGAAGGGCCCAATTTGATTGTGGGCAGTGGGGGAAGTGATTGAAAACCCACAGAGAGCAGAGCAAGTGGCACTGTTCCCTCTCAAAAGCCTCCCCCACATGCAGCATCAGAATGCAGTGGCATGGGTTGCCCTGCCCTGGTAAACACCTAAGGCTCCGCCCCTTACTACCTAGCAGGCGCGCCAAGACAAAAAAAAAAAATGGCCCAAATGAAAGAACTGATCAAAGCTCCAGAAAAAATACAACTAAGTGATGAAAAGATAGCCAACCTATCAGATGAACAGTACAAAACACTGGTAATCAGGATGTTCACATCATTGGTTGAATATGGTCGAAAATTAGACGAAAAAATGAAGACTATGTTAAGTGAAATAAAGGAAAATGTACAGGGAACCAATAGTGACGGGAAGGAAACCAGGACTCAAATCAATGGAGTGGACCAGAAGGAAGAAAGAAACATTCAACCAGAATAGAATAAAGAAACAAGAATTCAAAAAAAATGAAGAAAGGCTTAGGAGCCTCCAGGACATCTTTAAACGTTCCAACATCAGAATCATAGGGGTGCCAGAGGGAGAAGAGGAAGAGTAAGAAACTGAAAACTTATTTGAACTAATAATGAAGGAGAACTCCCCCAATCTGGCAAAGGAAATAGACTTCCAAGAATTCCAGGAAGCTCAGAGAGTCCCAGAGAAGTTGGACCCAAGAAGAAACACACCAAGGCACATCATAATTACATTACCCAAGATTAAAGATAAGGAGAGAATCTTAAAAGCAGTAAGAGAAAAGGAGACAGTTACCTACAAAGGAGTTCCCATCAGACTGTCAGCTGATTTCTCAAAAGAGACCTTACAGGCAAGAAGGGGCTGGAAAGAAGTATTCCAAGTCATGAAAGGCAAGGACCTATATCCAAGATTACTCTATCCAGCAAAGCTTTCATTTAGAATGGAAGGGCAGATAAAGTGCTTCTCAGATAAGGTCAAGTTAAAGGAGTTCATCATCATCAAGTCCTTATTATATGAAATGTTAAAGGGATTTATGTAAGAAAAAGAAGATAAAAATGTGTACAGTAAAAGGACAGCAAACTCACAATTATTAACAACAAGACCCAAAACAAAAACAAACTAAGCAAACAACTAGAACAGGAACAGAACCACAGAAATGGAGATCACATGGGGGGTTATCAGTGGGGGAGTGGGTGGTGAGAGAAAGGGAAAAGGTACAGAGAATAAGTAGCATAAGTGGTAGATATAAAATAGACGGAGGGAGGGTAAGAATAGTATGGGAAATGGAGGAGCCAAAGAACTTACATGTATGACCCATGGACATGAACTAAAGGGAGGGAATGTGGGTGGGAGGGGTGCGCAGGGTGGAGGGAAAAAGGGGGGAAAATGGGACAACTGTAATAACATAATCCATAAAACATATTTTAAAAAACTATTGTACATTTACACAATAGAATACTATGCAGCAGAAAGAAGGAGCTCCTACCATTTTCAACAGCATGGATGGAACTGTAGAGCATTATGCGAAGTGATATATAAGCCAGGTGGTGAAAGACAAATATCATATCATCTCAATTTCAAATGGAACCTAATCAACAAAATGAACAAGCAAGCAAAATATAACCAGAGACATTGAAATTAAGAACAAGTAGACAGTACCCACAGGGAAGATGAGAGGAGATAATGGTGGGGGAAGGTGAAAGTTTTTCAGGAACAACAATAAAGAACACATGGACAAAACCAAGGAGCAGTGGAATCGAGGGATGGAGATGGAGATGGCTGGGGTGGGGGGAAAGGGAAGAAAACTACTTGAACAACAATAAAATTTTTAAAAGAAGAAGAGGAGGAAGAAGATGAAGATAAAGAATAAAAGGCTAACCTGTAATGCTGCATGTGGAGTATGTGTGTGTGCTCAGACAATTGTTTTGCTAAGAATATGAATTCAAGCGCAGCTCACTATTAGTTTCAGTATAAAAACTGTACAGATTTTTGTATAGCCAGTAAGATTCTTTGTAGAGAAAATACTTTTTTCAAAATGCATGTTGTAGCTTTTTTAGGGGCTACAACATAGAGTTAGATTTTAAGGCTTTGGATGTTAAATGTTATTTAGAAACATTTCTTTAATTTCTTGACTTGTGTATGGTAGCACAGCAAACTCATAGGAATTCGTATCAACAGTAAATTTTGTTTTTTTAGAATGTTGTATTTGGTTTTATAAACATTTTTATAATAAAGTTATGTACATTAAAAAAGATTTTCTCTTTGTCGTTAATCTTTACCATTTTAATTATAATGTCTTGGTGTGGGCCTCTTTAGGTTCATCTTATTTGGGACTCTCTGTGCTTCCTGTACTTGTATATCTCTTTCCTTCACCAGATTAAGGAAATTTTCTGTCATTATTTCTCCAAATAGATTTTCAATTCCTTGCCCTTTTTCTTCTCCTTCTGGCACCACCATAATGTGAGTGTTGGTAAGCTTGATGTTGTCCCAAATGTTCCTTAGACTACCCTCATTTTTTTTTCTGTTGTGATTGGGTGTTTTCTGCTACCTTATCTTCCAAATCTATGATTTGATCCTCTGCTTCATCTCCATCTACTGCTGATTCCTTCTAGTGTATTCTTCATCTCAGTTAGTGCATCTTTCTTTCTAACTGGTTCTTTTTATGTTTCCTATCTCTTTGTTGAAGTTCTCATTGAGTTGATTTATTCTTCCCCTAATTTCATTGAGCATCCTTATAAACAGTGTTTGGAATCCTGCATGTTGTAGATTGTTTGTCTCCATGTTTAGTTCTTTTTCTGGAGTTTTGTCCTGTTCTCTCATTTGGGACATGTTCCTTTATCTTCTCATTTTTGCTGCCTTCCTGTTTGTCTCTATATGTTAGGTTCAGCTGCTATATGTCTCCCAATCTTGGTAGAGTGACTTTAAGTAGTAGGTATCCTGTGGGACCAAGGGGCACACCCTCCCCAGTCACCTGAGCTGGGCACTCCAGGTGTGCCCCACCCCTCTGTGTGGGCTGTGTACATCCTCCTGTTGTAG
Source organism: Phyllostomus hastatus (assembly GCF_019186645.2). NCBI lineage: Eukaryota > Metazoa > Chordata > Mammalia > Chiroptera > Phyllostomidae > Phyllostomus > Phyllostomus hastatus. Next base: position 1,553,902 of record NW_025333841.1, on the reverse strand, counting down.
TTGAGCCATGATTGCTGTTGGCACCACAATGAGTATAATTGACCACAAGATTTATCAGCTGTGAGGACTGGCCAAGACTGCAGAGAAGTAGCTGCTATGTAGGGGCCCACCCCGCAGAGCAAAACTCACTTCAGTGGGGCTCTGGTACCTGATGAGTCTACCCCTTGTGTGTGTCATTCATGGAGGTCCTTGGGTGGTACACTCAGGTGGTCTAAAGCTGTCTATTGGGTGTGCTGGTTCTGGGGACCCCAGGGAGGTGCCCAGGAGAGGTCAAGCTGCAAACAGAGACTGGCTACTGCTAATGCAAGGCTTGAGGTTGCTTAATAAGAGGTACAGGGCATGCAGGGGCTAGATGATGCTTTTTCAGGGTTTGTGAACCTTTGAAGGATTCTAGGAAAATCTGTAGCATGAACCAAGACCATCCATTTGTATGGAAAAGCCACTGAAAATAGTTTGGGTGGGCCTGCAACTTGGGAGGGGAGGGGTCTCAGGGAATCACCAGAGTTGGGCAGTGTTAGCCAGGTTGATGGAGAACCTAGGCTAAAAAGTCTAAAACCTCTCTAAGGCCACATCACTAAGTATTGAGTATTGTGACAAAGCCATGAGCTTCTGTATCATGCAAAACCCATAGCAACCCTAAGTTCTATCAGGACAACATCATGGTCTCAACCCAAACCACAAGTGCCAGAACTCGCAGACCCCTTTAACCAGATGTTTCATTGTGTCCCCAGTGTCACTGAGCAAGTGCTCAGAATGGCTGTGGCCAGGGTAGAGCTTAGTAAAATAATTTAGAGGAAGGCAACTTTGTTTTCACCAGGCACAATAGGTCAATGTCTTTGTGATGATTAGACACCTAGAAGAAACGTGGGTCTGCAGCAAACCCTAAATAAAATACATTCAAACGAGAGGAATGGTGATTAGGGAGTCAAGGAAGCGGGTGGAGAACTCTGTGGCCTAAGCTACTGTTTATCTTTCATAGCTGTTTAGGAGCTAGGTCTAGAAAAAGCCCATAAAGACAATTAAAGTAAAACGTTCACACCAGGTCCAAAGACCAGGGCTTTGAAGCTTTGGTGAGAGAGTATGGAGTCTGCATCCACCGCCCATCCGGACTGCTGGAACCCTGGGGCATTAGATGGAGCCTGCACACTTCTTCCTAGGCTTCCCTCAATGGCTTGCTGGGTTTACAGTTCTCCTTGTTCCCTTCTCCTCTCTCCTTGGAGGTAGTATTGACCAGCTTTCACACCAGATAAGAACATCATGTTCTTCCTGATCTAGAAGAGCAAAGCAGTCTGCAGTCCCTAGGGTTTGGGAGGGCCGGAGAGGGGAAGTTCTGATGTTTGTAAGTAGATCAGTCAGTCGCCTGGGCAGCCCCAGGGGCTCCTGGTCCAGATATCCTCCACCACCTCCTCATCTTTATCATGCCCCCTCACACAGCCTCTTGACTGCTTTGTTCATTGCCCAGAGACGTGCAGTAAGCCAAGAACAATGCATCCCATCTCCCTGGAATTATCACCAAATATGGGGGTTGGCTGAGGAATAAAAACTACAGTGTGCTGCTCACTAGGTCTCTTCCAACTCTCTCCAGTCCTTTCCTGCTTGCCTTTGGAGTCTGGTGCGCAAACACTGTCTCCAACCTACAGGATGGGCTGAAAAACACCCCAGCCTCCCTAGCTGCCCAGCATAACAAAATACTGTTCAAGCCAGTATGAGTGGCCTTGAAGTCCATGGGAAGAATCTGAAGGGTGGGCAAGGCCAGTGAGAACCTGTAGGGTTGTAGTAGCTGATGAGTCAATACTTTCTGAAGGGTTCTGCTCTTATCTTTCTCTGCAGTAACTCATTCTCAAGGACACATGCAGGGATTCCAGAGCTCAGAACAAAGTTTTTTGCCCTTGGATTCCCCATTCGGGGTACTCCTTTCCACCCTGTGGCAAAATCTCCTCAAGACACACTCTCTCCTAGCCTGAGAGTCACCCTTGGTTTCTAAATACTCCTATGGGGCTATTTTAAATTTTATTAAGGATCTATAAACTAAACTAAAATAAAAATATGACCATTTCCTTGGGGAGGCCTGAAAGGAAGACATGAGATAGATCTCATATCCCATTCCTTTAACAGTCCTATTAGCAGATGTACAACCATTCTCTCTCTCTTTCTCTCCGCTCAACCCCCTCAATCCCTCTCCTGAAACAAAAGCTGTTTGCTGGCCATGGGCCCCCTCAACTTTAAAGACCTATTTCCTCTGTGTTGCTATATTCCCTGGTTCAATGGCAGAGAAACAGATGTGAAACTGACTATGTTAGAATTATGTTTCTTGTCCCATTTCTAGTCTCTCTTACCTGGGTAAAGACCCTAGTCTTTACTAGGAGAGTGGGTTTAAAAGGAAATTAATACTGTCTTCATTTGATACTTATTAGATTATTTTAGTAAATATAAAATATTTACAAGTGCTTTGTATCTTGTTTCCCCCAAGACAACTTTGTTTTCTCTTGTGGCATATTTTTTTGGGGGGGGCTATATTTTTTATTGTTGTTCAAGTACAGTTACGTCCATTTTCCCCCCACCACTCCCCTGAGCCCCACCCATCCCTGCCTCCCACCCTGCATCCTACCCACTTTGGCTTTGTCCATATGTCCTTTATACATGTTCCTTGTTGATCCTTTTTATACAAAATCTTAAGATTTCCAACTTAAATTCTTCCTGCATAGGTTTTCAGAAACCCATTCCTCATGCTTGCAGAAGTGGTACTGTATGGTTAGCAATGAGTAGTTATTGTACATCAAAGGGATATAAAACATCATCACCCAAAACTGCCAAAATAACCTTGAGTACAAAAGAGAAACACAAGTGCAATATTTGCCAAGTCAGTTTCTGCTAAAAACATTTTGAAATTGGAAGTAATCAGTTAAATTAAAAAGTACTTGTAAATGACACTTTCATTTGTAATACTCCAAAACTAGAAACAACCAAAATACCCATGAAGAAATGAATGAATAAACAATGTTATGTTTCTACAGTGGAATACTATGTAGCAATGAAAAGGAATGAAATATTAATCATACATTCTTTTCAGTCCCAAATAATTATGCTGAGTGAAAGAATCTCTAGACAAAAAGAATTCATACTGTATGGCTTCATTTATAGAAAATTCTTTAAAAATCCAACTAATTTATAGTGACAGAAAATAGTTCACTGATTGCCTGGGATGGTGGTGAAGGGATGGTGGTACTACACAAGGGCAAGAAGAAATTTTTGTGGGTGCTATGTCTGGATTATTGCAATGATTTCATGAGTGTATATGTTTTGCCAAAATTAAATTATACTTTAAATATGTACAGTTTATTGTACATCAATTATAACTTCATTAGCTGTAAAAAAAGTAATTAGATTTAGAGCAAAAAATTAATTGTAGTAGGGGCTGTTGGTCTAACTCAATATCCAATTCAACTGTCTTCTCTATTTCTGTCACCATTACAGAAGTTACAAAAGCTGAATGCTTATTTTTCCAGACTTGCAACTAGGAGTTAGAAAGTTTAGAATCTAAGTCCACAAAACCCCTTTTCCTTTCCAACTGCAATCTTATAATGAAGCACATTGTATAAATTATATAAAGGCCAGGCTGCAGTGGTGTGATGGGGGTGTTTATTAGGATATTGGAACATCCACTAATTATTTTTTCTCATTTATTTTCTCCTCATCCATCTTTTCTCTTTACTGTGGTCCCTGAGGTGTTCTGAATAATCTCTGGTTTTATACAGATTTTCTCTTTCCCAGGCCACTTACTGTCTGTCTCACTATCTGTCCTAAAAAGTGATAGAGTCCAGTCCTCCTCATTTCATAAATGGGAAATTCAATCCACAAAGACATGAAGGGACCTACACATGGTTTCACAAGACAGAAGCAGAAGTTAGTGGCCCGTGTGTTTTGGGAGACCCAGGCCAGATCCCCGTGTTAGACCTGTGGGCAGTGTTTTTGAAGGGCTTTACTTTGACAAGATTTTCCCTTTAGTTTCTTCACAGGTCTCCTGACCCCTAATGAATTCCTGCTACACTAGTCCTATGCACTACTTATATATCCCACGCTCAGTTCTCTTTCTCTTTGGTGATGGTGTTCCAGGCTTGTGAACCTTCCTCCTCCCTTCTAGAGAGAAGCCCATTCTCCATAGATCTGTAGCAAAGTTTTGGCAGTGAAGTTGTGATATGTCAGGACAAGAACAGAAAATCGGGACCAAAAGCTGAAACACTAGCAGTCAGGAGACTATCCAGGAAACAAGTACCACCTCAAATGAAAAAGACATCAAGCTTCCAAAGGAGCCTGGAAACCAAAACACACGAATAATCTTGAGTCTCAATCTTTCCCTGGATGGCTGCAAGGGGCTCCACCCAAACTCAGAGGGGCAGCTCCGGACCCTCTTCAAAGATACTGGGTCAACAGAGGTGGAGTTTCCTCCACTAGGGAGAAGAAGAGACAGGGAGAGGGACTTCGGGGGTGGGGGGCAGCTATGAAAGGAGCTGTCCTGGCCTGGGCTGAAAGATTCAGGAAGAGACATTCCATTGAGGGTAGGAGAATATGAAGGCCACTGAAAGAAACAGGGTTAGATTTAGAGAAATCAGGAGTTTGGAAGAAAGCATCCTAGCCTCTCCAGATGGGACTGGTATTGAGGCTGAATCTCTTGGAGGAAGAGCTGGAAGTAATTAGGTTTCAATATCTAGGGTGGTTTTCAGCTAAGAGCTAGAATGCCTTTCAACATTATCAATTAATTTGGTAATTATACCAGTGCCACAGACCCTCTGTTCAGTTCATCTGTATCTGTCGTTTAGTGGCAGGTCCATTACAGGCCAAAGAGCAAGGTAAAGGTTGCAACTCCAAAAACAGCCTTCTTGTCCTGGCTGGTGTGGCTCAATGGATTGAGCGCAGGCTTGTGAACTGAAAGATCACCAGTTTAATTCCCTGTCAGGGCACATGCCTGGGTTGCGGGCCAGGTCCCCAATAGGGGGTGAACAAGAGGCAACCACACATCGATGTTTCTCTCCCTCTCTTTCTCCCTCCCTTCCCCTCTCTCTGAAAATAAGTAAATAAAATCTTTAAAAAAGATATCATTTATTTATTTTGAGAGAGAGGGGAAGGGAAGGAGAAACAGGAGAGAAACAGAAGGAGAGAAACATTAGTGTGTGGTTGCCTCCCACACACCACCCACCTGGGACCTGGCCCGCAACCCAGGCATATGCCCTGACTGGGAATCAAACCAACAACCCTTTTGTTCGCAGACCAGCACTCAATCCACTGAGCCACACCAGCCAGGGCAAATAGATGAAATCTTAAAAAAAAAAAAAGCCTTGTCGCAAATGTAGGTGGTCACCATGTATGTTGCCTAACACTAAGTGTGAGGGTAGCAGCAATGCGGGCTGGAAAGAAGTTGCAGGAGGAGATTCTCTCTCTCTCTCTCTCTCTCTTACACACACACACACACATGCACACACACACTCCTTTTTCAACAGGGTGCTGTCCTTTAGAAGAACTTGAACACCACAATTTAGATAAGAAAAGAACTGAAAAAACATAGAAAAAGTGGTAGTCACAAAAAAATAAGAACTGAGGCCCAGAAAGAGAAGGTCATAGAGCATTAAGAGAGTATAGGCACTACAGTTGTAGAGAGTGTAGAAACTTGTCCACAGTGACAAAGTTTGTGAATGGCAAATCTGGAGTTAGATTTTCTGGACTCTCAATGCAAAATGGAGATCAGGATGAAATGAGTGATTCTTAGGCAATAATACTATAGCTAGACTAAAGAAAGATCTTCCTATGAAATCTTGCCATTTATGACAACATGGATAGACCTTGAGGTCATTATGCTAAGTAAAACAAGTCAGTCAGAGAAGGACAAATACCACAGGATCTCATTTATATGTGAAATCTAAAAAATAAAAACAAATAAACATACAAAATGAAGTTCATGGATATAGAGAACAGATCTGTGGTTGCCTGTGGCAGGAGGTAAAAGGTGGGCAAAATGGGTGAAGTGGTTCAAAAGGTACAAATTTCCAATTATAAAATGAATAAGTCATGTGGATATAATGTACAGCATACTGAGTACAGTTAATAATATTGTATTGCATATTTGAAAGTAGCTAGGAGAGTAGATCTTGAAAGTTTTCATCATAAGAAAAAAATTTTGTAACCATGTATGGTGATGGATGTTAACTGGACTTACGGTGGTGTTCATTTTGCAATACATACAAATATTGAATTATTACATTATACAGCTGAAACTAATATACTGTTATGTCAATTATATCCCAATTTTTAAAAAGTCCTTCCTACATAAAAGGACATATAAGATACTAACATGGAACACTAGGGAAAAAAAGAAAAAACAAAAACCTATTCATTTGAGATTCTGATTTTGAGTAAAGCAAGGCAATAAATTTGGGTCATTCACAAAGTCTCACAAAATCCTATGGATTCTTCTCCAATGTTTAGAAACCTGCTGGCTGTTGTGTAAGGTTGGCAGATGGCATCTCATTTCATAGGACCCTGGGTATAGGTCCACCACACTCCAGGTTAATAAATTTGATTTCATATTGCTCAGTACTTTTGTTAGTGTGGGACCTCGAAGAAACAGACAATTAAATGTGATTAATGTGCAAGGATTTATTAAGGGAAATGAAACCAAATGAGGAAGGAGCCCGGGAAAACTAGGAGAGCCATGAGACTGCAAAAGAGAAAGGGAGTGAAGGTTGGGTGTAGTGTCCTAGTCTGCCTTATACTCTAAGAAAGTTGTTTTTTTTTTTAATTTATTTTATGTTAATTGTTCTTCAAGTACAGTCTTCTGCCTTTTACCCCCACTGCAGTCCATTCCCCCAGCCCTCCCCACCCCCCTCCTGTTTCCAACCCCGTAGTTATTGTCCATGTGTCCTTTATATTTGTTCCTGCAAACCCTTCCCCTTTTCCCCTGAAATTCCCTCCCCTCTCCCATCTGGTCACTGTCAGCCTGTTCCCTATTTCAGTGTCTTTGCTTATACTTTGCTTGTTTGTTTGTTTGTTTGTTTTATTGATTAGGTTTCTGTTAAAGATGAGATCATATGGTATTTGTCTTTCACTGCCTGGCTTACTTCACTTAGCATAATGGTTCCCAGTTCCATCTATGATGTCACAGAGGGTAGGGGCTCCTTCTTTCTTTCTGCTGCATAGAATTCCATTGAGTAAATGTAGCATAGTTTTTTGATCCATTCATTTACTGAAGGGCACCTAGGTTGCTTCCAGCACTTGGCTATTGTAAATTGTGCTGTTATGAACATTGGGGTGCATAGGTTCTTGTGGATTGGTGTTTCAGGGTTCTTAAGATATGATCCTAGCAGTGGAATTGTTGGGTCAAAAGGCAGATCCATTTTGAGTTTTCTGAGAAAATTCCATACTGTTTTCCATGGTGATTGTACCAGTCTGCAATCCCACCAACAGTGCATTAGGGTCACCTTTTCTCCACAACCTCTCCAACACTTGTTGTTTGTTGCTTTGTTTATGATGGCCATTCTGACTGGTGTGAAGTGGTATCTCACTATGGTTTTAATTTGCATCTCTCTGATAGCCAGCAATACTGAGCATCTTTTCATGTGTCTCTGGATCCTCTGTATGTCCTTCCTAGAGAAGTGTCTGTTCAAATCCTTTGCCCATTTTTTAATTGGGTTGCTTGTCTTCTTAGAGTGGGGTTGTGTAAGTTCTTCATATATTGTGGAGATTAAACACTTGTCTGAGGTATCATTGGAAATATGTTTTACCAGACAGTTGGTTCTCTTTTTATTTTAATAGTGTTTTCTTTAGCTGTGCAAAAGCTTTTTATTTTGATGAGATCCCATTTGTTTATTCTTTCCTTTATGTCCATTGTTCTAGGGGACATATCAGTGAAAATATTGCTGCGTGAAATATCTGAGATTTTCCTGCCTATATTCTCTAGGATATACTCTAGGAAAGTTTTAACAAAACCATCAAGATTTCATGAAGCCAAGGTCAGCTGGCAGTCAGAGGATCTCTATGTCTCCCAGGAATGAACCTACCTTAATATCTCTGCTGTGTAACAGGTGCCTCAGTGCAAATACTGCAATGGATGTTAGAGTGTTGCAGTCAAGGCCCTTGGTCAATTTGCTCCTTGGAGCTGAAGGTCTGAAAGGCACTCTTGGGTGCATAAAATTCCACTTTTACCTTCTACTGAACCTTTTCTTTGCCCAGCTGCAGCTGATTTCACCATACCCACAGGCCCAAATGGGGCCTTGAATCCGCAGATAGGAAAAACAGAAGACAACAGGAGCCAGAGAGCCTCTGCCTGAATCACTGAAATCAGGCTCACCATGAGCCATGGCTCTTCCTTTCCATGGCTCAGCCCTCTGTCATTGGCTAACATGTTTATACCACTCATGCTAGTTATCATTCAAAGTCATTCAATTCCAGTAGCCTTTCCAGGTACCCTGAATGTATAGACCCTCTCTTGCTACAAGATCCCCTTATCCCTCCTTTCTCTAGCCTCCTAGTCATCCAGGTCTGGAGAACACAGAGCAAAACAGAGAATGACCAAGAAGGTGGGGTGAGAGTTGGACAGAGTATCACATGCAACAGTTTTCCTCCAACAAAGGGTGTAACTATTGAGACCAGGAAAGGAAAAGGTTAATAAACCTTAACCTTTAATATTAATATTTTATTAATGCCCCCACCCTTACACATACCTAACTTGCATTACTCCACACACCTGTACTGACAGGTATTAGTGTGCCTGCTTGATGGATGAGAAAACTGAGGATACATGTAAGCTACTTGCCTACAGTGACACAACTCTAAGTGACATAGGCCCTAAACTCACAGTAAACCAGAATCCTAGTGGAAGAAGCCAGGACAGAGATCTGTAACTAGCTTGAGGGGATCCAGTCAGGGAGGGCTCTGGTGAGGCAGGGATTGCAGACTATCTTGGTTTTTTAGGTACCCCAGTCCACCCACCACCCACTGTAATGAACATAATAGGCTATTCTTCCACAACACTGGCCCAAAGGGATTTCTTTATTGCTCTAGCTTTGATTTTACATTTTAAAAGCCCACATAATACCAGCTTAGAAGATTTAACAAGCACATTCTTGGGCACTGAATCATAGGTGGAAGGAGGTAGAGGAGGGAGCAGAAATCTGACCAAGGGAAGGTATCAAAATACCATAACATAGCAAATTGCCTATGTTGCCAAACAATCATTGATAATCCCTCCAGCCTGATTATTTGAAGATAGGTGTATGTAGTATGTTGAAGAGGATGTTTTGTTTATTTAGTATTAGTAATGTTTAGTTTTACTACTGGAATATTTTGATAATTTTTACTCTTCTGAAAAAGGAAAGACCATTTGGTGGTGTGGGAAAAGATATTCAATACACATCTCTACTTTTCTCATCCTTGGGCAAGTCAAGCTTACACATAACTATAGGCCCAGAGTAAGTAAGAAGTCAGGCAAAGAGCTGAACAAGTATCAGGGGTCCCAGTGCCCAGTGTCTCCTTTCTCCGTGTTCTGTGCTAACCCTCTCTAAATGTCTGGTGCTTAGAAAGCAGGCTCTGTGTGTGAGAACTGCAAGCAAATGGGGTGGGGGCTGGAGGGTGGTTCTAGATAGCATGAGCCCCTTGCAGAGAGCCAGAGAAGAGACATGCCATGTGTAGTGGGTCTCCAGGAAAATTCAGAAACTGGAGCCCACTGGAAGCAGGCAGTCTATTCAGAGGCCTTTGTGACAGGTAAAGAAAGAGTATGAAAGCTGGAAATAAAATACTTCTAGAATGAGGGGAACGTGATGACAAGAGAGTCAATGAGGCTCAGGGTACCATCAGTGACACTGAAAATCAGGCTCCTAAGCCCTCTACATACTAGGATAAGGGTCTTGCTGACATGCAAGATGGCCCAGAGTCAATGGAACAGTGGTTACAAGGTCTGCTTTGTTGGGAGTCTGTCCTTCAGTTCTAACAGATGTGAGGTTTAGTTTCTTTATAACATTGTTTTTCATCTTGACTGCACATTAGAAACACCTATATAGCTTTTAAAAATATAGCTCCTCCACCCAGAAATGCTGACTCAACTAGTTTGGATAGGGACAGTACATCAGAATTTTTAAAGCTCTCCAGTAGATTTTGATGGGCTGCTGGGGTTGAGAACAACTGTGCTGAAAGAACGTTGTCTCAGTGTGATTCCAGCTTAGGTGACATATCAACTTATTGGGATTTGATGGACATATAAAATAGGAAATAACAAGAGGTAGATGCTGGGAAAAGTGCACACTGGCCTATGTGAGCCAGGAGACCTAAGTCAGGGCCCTGTTTCTGACACTGCTTTACTGTGTAACCCTGGTCAAGTCCCTATCCAGAGCTGAACCACCATATCTCCACCAGTACAAAGAAGGAGCTGGACTTTATGACCTCTAAGGATCCTTCCAACTTCTTCATATTTCTAGGAATTTACCAGGCATGAGAAGGGATGGGAGATGGAAGACTGCTGCTGCTGCTGCTGCATAAGCAAGGCTTGGCATGCAGGCAGTGCAAAACAGCACTGTTAATCCAGTACAGTGGAAAGGGCCAGTCCCAGGGAGTTGCCTACCCAAAATGGAAGGCATGGAAACTGTCCTCAGGTCCTTCTCAATTGTGAGCACACTAGTCAGGGGCAGTGCCCAACTGCAGGCTCCCTTTGGTGGCACCACACAAATATTTATTAATATAATTATTCTTAGTAGTAGTACTAGTCATAATGATCTTAATTTGACATCCAGCTTTCCCATCCCATAATAATGACTACTCAAATGTCTACTGTAGCACCTAAAGGAATGGAAACCATATCAACTACATTGTCCTCTTCATTCTTATTATCTCCCCAATGGGGGGCCAAAGGCCCAGGGAGATAAGGTAGTATACTTTACATGGTAATTCATATTTCAAGTCACTGTTTTCCAAGCTCAAGCCTGGCCATGATTCTCAGCTCACACACTGGACTTTAAGGATGGCTTGCTGCCTTAGTTGGGAAGGGAGGAAAATGTCTTCTACTATTTCCAAACCAACTCCTAATCTCCCTTCCCTACACCTCCTTTCCCAGTCAGTGCCCTCATGCCTCGGGGGTTTCTTCATTCCTTGCCTCTCCCCACAGTCCAACTCATGGATTACACAATACAACTCATTAAATTTCACCATGCCACAACCACAACTCACACATAAGTCAATTACTTAGACTGGAAGCTCCTTGGGAAAGAGATCTTGGTTCTTCTTTTACCTCAGTCCCCTACATCTTAACACAGAACTGAGCAGATATCATGTACCTTTCATAAGAGGCCAGTTGGCTTATCTGAGCAAGTTGCCAGAACTAATCAATTAAGGATCATAAGAGGTCAGTGCAGTAACCAAATATTCATGGATTTTGTGAGTAGGTATTTTAGAATACAGTCCCAAAGCCCTGGCTTGCCACTACAGGTCCTCTTCCACCATCTCCCACACAGTACACACCTACCCATGTCACAGAACTACTCATACCTGCTCCTCACATGGCTTCCATGCCCTGGTATCTCCTCTTTAGGTTCATTCTCCTCCTGACTCAGGTCCTCATACCAGAAGTATAATGTAGGAGGAGCAACACCCCTCCTCCTTCACTACCCCCATCCCACTTGGGCCCCCTCTTCCTGGAATGGCCCAGCAGACTCTTATCGAGACCAATCCTATCCTACCCATTCTTCATTGCTTCCTCGTCATCATCAGCAAGCCTTCTCTACTCTTCCAGCCAGAAGAACTTTTAAATTCCCAGGAGCCTTCCCCCTGCCCTCCGCCCTTAATGGCTCTTAGCATTTTCTACTCTATTTTATAGTTAATCCTCCAATAACCCTAAGTCAGGTCACATGTTGTATGACTTTCAACAAGTCATTTAACCTCTTGAGCTTTAGTTATTCATTTAAAAATAGGGATGACAATCCCCACTTTAACCTCCTCCCAGATTAAATGAGATAAAATATGTGAAAGCACATAGCATATAATCCTAATGATAGTTAATATTTATTGAGTGCTACAGGCACTTTTTTAAGCACTTTGTGTACATGGATTCACTTAAACCACCAAGCACCATTATGCAATGCATATAGTTACTGTCCTGATTTTGAGGAAATTGAGACACACAGAGAGAAATGAGTTATTTGCACAAGGACATACAACTAGTAAATTGCAGAACTGGATTTGAACCCAGGCAGTCATACAACTCACTTGCATGACTCAGTCAAACACCTCCAGTGCAAGCAGTGAAATGCTAATTACACACACACACACACACACACACACACACACACACACACGTATATATACAACATATATATATATATACACTTAGACCACTCAGCCATCCTGACAAGATATATATTCTTATGTAATATTAAATATAAAGCAATATACAGGAAATGCAATAGAAATTTAGAAATTCACAGGATAGATCAATGTGATTTAGAACTCTTGAGTAAAGCATCATGGAAGATGAAGTGACTTAGGTTGGGTCTTAAAAAATGGATTAGAGCAAGGAGGGTATCATCACATGATGGCTTAATATACTCAAAACCCTGCAGGCAGAAATATGACTGGGGTACCAGGAGGAAAACAATGAGAACGCTGGCTTGGCTGCAGTGGGAAAATCATGGTAATCAGATGGAGAAAAGACAGATAAGCAGTAAAAGGGATGGTCTAGAAAAATATATATGATCTGCTGACCAAAAGTGATATCAAACCCCTATGTGGGGTTTACATGCAGCTTTCTCTAAGCCAATGAAACCAGATTTAAATATGCATGAAGATGGTCAATGGATGGGATGTATAAGTGGATTTTTGAAAAAGGTGAGCCAAGGTGAAAGGTAAATTGTAACAAAGATAAATGACAGTTACTATATTTGGATTAAAAAGCAATCTTCACAACTATAGAATAAGGGAACAGAGATAAAGGAATATGTCCAAGGTTAAAAGATGGGTCATTGGCTTATGTGGGTCTTCTGACTCAGCTAGCACTATTTCCTTTGGCTTTTAGGTCTGTATGATCTTCATTTGTTTAGGTATTATTCAATTAACAAATATATATTGAATATCTATTCTGTGTCAGCCAAGCCTTGTGCTAGGCCCTGGGGCATACAATGGGGAAGTCCATAATTTCTCAATAAAACAGGCAGAAGGAAAACAATTTAGTTGGAAGGAGGTGCCTAGAGGATTTATCTTAATGCTTTCTTGCATAGCAAGCACATGAGATTTGGTTAGATTATCAGTTTATTAGTAATGGCTTTGGGGAATGTTCAAGTTCCCCAAGCTAGCCCTTGCTGCTATCACTGGTGGAAGAAGGGTGAACCTCCCTGGCAGACCACAGTGCCCCTTCAAAGACAAAGATCACTGATTATCCATAGGGGATTGGGGCAGGAGGTGGGGAGGAGCAGGAGAGTGGGGGTTGTTTGGAGGATAAGGGTTAGGCAGAGGAGAAATCCCCAGAGCAAAACTGTCAAACAGAAGAGTTCCCCATAACAGGATGAATCAAGGCCATTTCGGTCAGAGAAACCACAGGCTGATGGCACTAAGCCAGTACCAGTAGGTGACCTGGTTAGAAGGGTAGGTAAATGAGAGAGTCAATGTTCTAAAAAGCCCCACAATGTTGTAGAGCAGACAAGAGAGAACTTGGGAGGAGATCCTGAAAGCAGAGTTACCTATATCCTCTGGCACTCATATCCAGTGGGAAAAAGCAGTTTTCTATTGAACTGGCTGCCTTCAAGAAGCTGAAATATCCAGAGTACAGTGGAACCTGGCTGCACTGAGATATTGCCTACATAAGTTCCACTAAAGCCAGCACAGTAGAGCATGAACATGTTATGGAAACTGCTTTGGAGGTCCTATCTTTAGCCTGGGGTAATAACATATCTCTTTCAAGAGTGAACTCAAGATGTGGGATGAATAGGGCACCATGAGGTCAGGAAATGGGCATCACCCATTAGGTGCCCCTCCCTGTTCCTACAGCTTGGCTTTTGAATTGGCACCATTAAATCAGAACTGAAAAGTTCTGAGTCCAACCTCCTCATTGTGTGAGTGGGGAAACTGAGGATTAGAGAGTCAAGGGCCTACTCCACAGTCAAATAGCAAGTAAACATAGCACTAGTGAAGTAAGAATCTGTGTCTAATGATAGTGACTCCGTATTCCTTCCTCCATATTCTCCTACCAACTGGGCACTGAGCTCATCCCAGTGCACAAAACTGCAAACTACAGGTCAGCCCTGTTTTACCTACCACCAGCCATCTTTTCATTCTTTTTCTTACCCTGGCTTTGAAGAATAGCAGGCCAAGGCTGTTGGCAGACCTGAAGAATTAGGCAAAGTGAAACATAGTAGGGTGAGAGTGATAAGCACAGCTTAAGATGTGGACATGAAGGAACAACTCCCAGGAGTTGTCTCAATGCTGGATAATGGACGTTTGAGACATTTTTCAAAGCATGTTATTATCCTTGCAATTAAGGCTGCCGCTGGCGATACTGTGATGGGAATAAAGCCAAAATTCCTGGAGATGAACAAATAGACACTCAGCCTGAGCTCAAGCTTCAGGTAACCTGCTGCCACTAGACATTCTGGCTCCCTTAGCTCAAGAACTGTGCTGCCAGCTCCCTCACAGCTCTGAACAGATCTCTGGAAGAACAAACACTTCAAACTTTGCAGTCTGCCCTGCTCTTTTGAAGGAAGGGGACAGTGTAGCCCCTGCTCTAACCATTTACCTCTGGAAAATGGAGGTACAGGTCTGCCAAGCATGTTGGGAGCCTGGCTTCAAGGATCAAGCTCAAGGACTTGGAAGACTCAGAGATGGATCTGACATGGTCTCACCATCAAAGTACTCACAATTCTGAAGACGTGAAAAGATAAGTAATGGCAGAATGAGGTAATGTGGGTGTTCTGTGCAAAGAAGAGATGGTGACAACTGAGACAGAAGGGCTCTGCCCTTATTTTCCTGTACAGCCACTTTGCTGAAGGCCACTGCCCCACTGAGCCCCAGTTTCCTTATCTAAAAAGAATAAAAGGATTCAACCAAGCAGTTTCCAACCCTAGCCTATTATGCCTATTATCAGAATCACTGAATGAAGTAAGTTAAAATAAGCCCTGGCTGGCGTAGCTCAGTGGATTGAGCTCGGGCTGCGAACCAGGCATGGCAGGCTCGATTCCCAGTCAGGGCACATGCCTGGGTTGCAGGCCACGGTCCCCAGCAACCGCACATTGATGTTTCTCTCTCTCTCTCTCTCTCTCTCTCTCTCTCTCTCTCTCTCTCTCTCTCTCTCTCCAGCCCCCTGCTCTCCTTCTCTCCCTCCCTCCCTTCCCTCTCTAAAAATAAATAAATAAAATCTTAAAAAATATAAGTTAAAATACAGATTTTGAAGTCCCACCTCAGAAATTGTGAGTTAGTAGGCTTATCATGGGCTGGTCCCAGGAAGCTGCATTTGAACACCCTCCCTAGATGATTGTGATGACCAGCCAGGGTCAGGTACCACTAGACTAGATGACTGCTGAGGACCTTCTAGCCCCAACTTTATATGAATCTCAGTCAAGTGTCGACCAAGTACTTTATTATGATTATCAATGTTACCACCCCAAAAGCCTTTATGCAACTGCCTTCACATGAGTCAGGTCTGGGCATTTCACACAGGGAGTTCATGGGCCTCTCTGAAAATGTACAAAGATTGAAATCAACCATGTGTTCAAACACAAATGGCATATTTATAGTCTCTTAAACATTGGACCTTTCATTTGAACAAGTCAGGAACTTATTTAGTAAGAGAAGGGCAAAAACCTATTGAGGGGTGGCAAAAGAAGAGGTATTCAATTACAAGTTGGGGCAAAACCGGGTGGGGAGGAATGCATTTTCTATTGCAAACAGCTAGGTAACTCTGTCATTCTGTCATCCTCATCTTCACCCAGGCCCCAGGCCAAAATCTGAACTTCCAAAAGTAAGAAAATAGAGACCTTCATCTCTCTGGCATGACTGCAGGCAGGAAGCTCAATCCAAGGGCTGTATCTGCAGCAGTGATTTATATTTCTCCAAGTTCAAAAAAGTTCTTTCTTCTAGACTGATTTTCTTCTGCTGCAAGTTTACCTCCCTAGTACTCTAGTCTTTGTATGAAAGGTAGGCAAGCTTCAGTTAACAATTCCTAGATAATTGTGTGTCAGAATCCACTTGAATGTGGGATGCAATCTGCTTGCTTCGTTCAAAGGTGTCACTGAGGTGGCAAGACAGGTGCCTATTTCCCCTGCCAGCTTTTCTCATGGAGGGGAACAAAAGCAGAGAATTGACTTATGTTGAGTCTGGAAACTGAGGGTAGGGAGACCAGGCTGCCCAAGGAAGGACTGTGCAGATGTCCAGTTATGACTGGAATGCCAATTAGGCAGACCATGCTTTGGGAATTCCAGACTCAGCCAGAAGATGAGTGAGAATGTGGCTCTGCTCTGGAATTCAGAAACCTGCTTAGTTCCAGGGGAAGGAGGAGAGAGGAAAAAATCTTGGCCCCCACAGCTAAAATCAGAGTCCATAGGTAGGGGAAGGAGATTGGAAAGTCATTTGCCAGGAGTCTTGTAGCAAAGTACAGCTTGGAGGTTTCCTGTGGGATTTCTTAAGCAGAGTGTTATGGTCAGCAGTCAAAGGAAAAGCCAAAAACTTTGACTTGATTGTTAAGAACAATGATTTGGAAAACAAATCTACTCATACATCACACCTTTTAAAGCTGCCTTGCAAATAAGGCCTTAGTAGTCAGCAGTGGATCCCAGTTTTTGCTAGCATGGCTGGAGTAACAAGCGGGAAACACTTGGATCTTCTTGCCCACAGTGCATTAACCTTTCCCTAAACATGCCCATGTTCTCCAACCTTTGGCCCTCATTTCTTCATCACACATTTATCAAACACTTACTATCTGTAGTGCATTGTGTTAGGTGCTGGGATCACTACATTTCTCCTTATAAATCACTATACTTAATTGTATGTCTGTTCATACAGGCTTGAGACATGATGCTTAGTACTAAGTACTCTGTCTCCCCTTGATCCTCCAATTATAGCACCCAGCAAAATGTGAAATATAATTAATCTTCTTGCAGGAATTCAAACCAAATAGAGAAGGAGATGTAAAGATACTACACAGTCAGTATCTTTTTGGTGCACTGCCTAATTTCAGTTAGGCTTCCTGCCTGGTTTTATTTGAGTCTTAAGGACTGATGGTTATCTTAATAGCTAATCCAGACTTCTCACCTCTCATATGCTTCTAGATGCACTTCCTTCCGACCTCAAAACACACACACACACACACACACACATACACACACACACACACACCTTAGAACCTGCTACTTACTGTCTAAATGCCCTTTACTTCAGTTCTCTTAGCTTCAGTTTCTTCATCTATAATAATAGACTAATAATAACATCCTGAGACAAGTTACATATTCCCAAATAGATCTCTCCTACTAGTCTGCATTGAATTGAGATTGCCATTGCTCCTGTGGGTGAGACAAGAAAGCCTTTCTGGCCCTGAGCAGTGTGGCTCAGTTGGTTGGGCATCATCCCACAAAGCAAGGGGTCACTAGTTGGGTTGGCAGTTCAACTCCCAGTTGGGGCACGTGCCTGGGTTGCGGGTTCAGTCCTGGTTGGAGCACGTGTAAGAAGCAACTGATCAATGTTTCTCCCTCACATGAATGTTTCTCTCCCTTTCTCCCTTCCTTAACCTCTCTCTAAAAAATAGTAAATAAAAAATAGTAAATAAATAAATAATAAACAATAAATAAAGTGTTTTTTAAGAAAAGAAAGCCTTTCTGATGCAGAAAAGCCCAGCTAAAGTTTGTCCCTGGGAGAAGAAAGAGGACTCTGTGGGAACCTTGTGATTCTCCACTGTAGACTTAAAGATTCCAGAAGCATATGACTACCTAGTCTTCAGAGCAAACACCACAGGGGCACAGGAAGCATATGACTACCTAGTCTTCAGAGCAAACACCACGGGGGCACAGGACATTAGCCAGGCTGAGTAAATTTGAACTACTGCATGTATGGAAAGGTGGCCAAGGAACAGGGAGTATTAACAATAGCAACTCCTACTGTATAAATAGCACTTTTACCCAGTTTATTCTGCATTTCCAGTTTATTCTCTCATTTCATCCTGAAACAAGCAACAAGAATGTCCTAGATGTTTTTGCATTCATTTTGTTTTCATTTAATTTCAAGTCAAACCTTAAAATACAGTCTGTTTTTTTTTAACCTGTTTTACAAATGAGGGAACTGAGGGAGTTTCTGGGCAGTGAAGTACCTAGTCCCAAGTCACACAGGGAGATTGTGGTGAAATTTGTAGATAATGATAGAACCCATGGTTTCTGATTCCTTGTAGAGTGCTCCATCCCTTGTACTACATAACAAAGTATGAAGATGGAGGCAGTATAGAAAAGGAGAACAGAGAGCACCAAAATGATGGAAGGTGAAGGGGAATGGGAAGGTATCTGAACCTAGCCTCTTCCCCATAGTAATTTCCCAAGAGCTGCTCAAGACCCATGTAGAGAAACTCCCTTTCCCAGATGTTGCCTCCACAAACAACTTGGCTCATCCCAGACCCTGGCTACTAGGATATCTAGGTATTCCTCTGAAGGAGTAGATCAATACCACCCCCACCAGGTACCAGACCTTGACTAATACCACTCTATGAGCCATACTGCCTTCTTCTGCTGCTCATGGTTCAGAAAGAGATGAAAAATTCTTTGGGAAATTTCAGGAGGAAAAGGCCTAATGGAGTAGGCAGAAAAGGAAAGCTCTCAGCCCACCAAGGAGGGCTATAGACAATGCAGAACCAAGGTTGGCCTCTGCAACTCCTGGGTGTACCATGCACCCAGAAAAGCACACACACAAACATGGGCATAATCACATACGGTATGGAGGCAGCTTCCCTAGGCCCCTTTTGCAGGATTTTCTTATTTGTCAATTTAAGGAGCTATTTCCTGTTTTTCACAGAGGAAAGGAGTTACAGTGACCAGACCTAGAGCCAAAGAGCAGCAGTTTCTGGAGGCTGTTATAGAAAGCACCTCACCTAGAACCTGGGGCCAGGAGTGTGAGAGCTAAGTCAGAGCCCCAGGCCACCTCAACCTGAGCTGATTAGGGGTCACTTGCTTACTCTCCCTCTGCACCATACATGGAGAGACCCTAGTGAGAAGGGGGGCATGACAGGGGACTATAGCCAAGTTTCTCAAGGCTGCTTGAGCTCATGAGGAAGGGTTACTGTAGAGTTGCTGACCTCTAGAATATCAAAGCTGGAAGGGGCTTTAGGAGTCATCTAGATAGAGAATCTGATATCCATGGAAGAGATACCCTGGGCTCAGAAATCAACAGGTTATATCAATGCTATACTAACACTTGACCTTGTATAAGTCACCTAACATTTCTGTTCCTCAACACCTTTATCTGCAGAAAAAGAGGTGAGTATTCCCCCCATAAAGCTATATTGAAGATTAAGTAAGACAATTCATGGAAAAAATCTTAGCATAGTGTCTGACATTCAGTGGGCTCTCAATTTCTTTTTTAATGTAAATGGATTTAGTACCATTAATCAAGCAGAGTTATGGCTGAATTCTAATTACCTAATTACCTCATTACTAGCTGCTTTACTTTGAACAAATCATTTTACTGGCAATAGGCTCCCAATCCAGATTATTATGACTATTGCTAGTCTTCCCTCAACCACCAAGCAAAGAGTAAAAGTAGGTCTCAATACACATGCCTCAGCTTCCTCACATGTAAAATAAGGTTGGCCTATGTGATTGTTCTCTGGAAGATAAGGATTCTGCAATTCAATGAGCCAGGGAATCAGGCCTGGCTCTGCCCTATACATGCTCATGTGCACACGCATACACAAACCCTCATTTATCCTTACCACATCCACATTGCTACACTAACATGTCCATATATACATATATGCCCATACTTACACAGTTACATATATTCATATTCTCACATTCATACATTCTTTCAAAATCTTGACACATACAATGCGTAAAACCACAAATATACACACACACTTTTCAAGTCATCTTGTGAGGAGCCCTTACAGTTCGCCTTTTCTTGGTAAGAAGGAGCAATAGAGCCTAAACCTAAAATGAAAATACATTTTGTTTGCCTGGGACAATCATGATATTAGAAGTGCCCCTGTTCACTCTCAAAATTATTCCAGTTTGGATAATAAGTTATCCGATAGCCCTACCTAAACCTCTCCTCACTCTGGGATGGGGCCTGTCACATCAGGCCTGGGCCTGTTCTCTTCCTGGAAAACTATCTTTCTCTTTAACCATGCTTAGCTCTTCAATTCTATCACTAAGGATTCTTTTTAGTGTTCCAACCTTGCATATAAGCAAAACAGTTTACTGGCCCATACCCCAGTGATTAAGGGGAGGCCAGGGTACTTTGCCATTCTAGTTGGCCTCAAAATGGGCTTTGACCCTCTTCCTTTGGTCTCACCCAGTTTAACTCCCCAGCTATGTTCTTCCTACTTATAATCATGGACACCCTAGCTTTTTTTCCTTCCTCTTCCTCCCTCCAAAACCATTAGGCTCTGATGACCTCAGCCTCTCTCTAAAGCAAATGCACTCTATGCCCCACCTCTAAGGCTCAAAGATCCTTAGAATAAAAAGGAGTTTCAAAAGGAGAGGGAGAGAGAGATTCAACCTCATTTGGGCTCTGTGGCTAATTTTTATTAGTCCTACTGCCTAATTTCTTTCAGTTTCAGGGCATGTGGGCCAGTAACTATTTTTATGGCTGGATTAACTGGCTTTTAAAAAAAATTTCTGGAAGTAGTACTGTTTTAACAGGTAG
Source organism: Phyllostomus hastatus (assembly GCF_019186645.2). Taxonomy (NCBI): domain Eukaryota; kingdom Metazoa; phylum Chordata; class Mammalia; order Chiroptera; family Phyllostomidae; genus Phyllostomus; species Phyllostomus hastatus. Next base: position 1,533,043 of record NW_025333841.1, on the reverse strand, counting down.
AACATACTTTATTTTATTTTTATGTTTTCATCCTCACCCAAGGACATGCTTATTGATTTTAAAGAAAGGGGAAGAGAGGAAAAAAGAGAGAGAATCATTGATGTGAGAGAGAAACATCATTTGGTTGCCTTCCATATGCACCCCAACTGGGGACTGAACCTGCAACCTAGGCATGTGCCCTGACTGGGAATCAAACCCATGACCTTTCAGTTTGCAGGACAATGCTCTAACCAAGTGAGCCACACTGGCCAGGGCAACTTTTTTTTTTAACTGAAAAAGATTGTCAGCTCTTTTAAACTGTGTCTATAAATATTTTATGCAGAATAGAGTTGTAGTGCTATTCAAAGAAAGCAACTATACAAAGATCCATGTTCTCCAGACATGTGGATAACACATACTGCAGTTTGAATTTTGTCAGCAGATGTGCTAATCCACAAATAAGATGGAAGCAGAGAAGAGGCTCCAGCAAGGACAAAAGGGACATCATCAGTATGAAGTGGGGAAATTTACAAACAGGGCCTTTCTCAGACCCTTAGAAAACTGAATAGTCTAGGAAGAAGCTGGATGGTAGTGTATGCTTACCTGTACAGCTATAAGGTTGTACATATGACATACATACATACACATATACCTGCCTATATGTGGGTTCATATGTGAGAAAAAGAGAAGTGGCTATCCATGCAGATAAATGTGTATGTGTATGCATTTGAGTGTGTGCTTTTGGTTGTCTATGAGGTCAGAGTTAAGATTAGATTATGTGTATAGTTTTATACATACAAGTGATCACTCATACCTATATGCATCACTACTGATACCTCAATCCAGCTATAATGCATGTGCACATGTGCAAAGCTATAGATAAACTTATGTACATACCTCACAACCATGATAATAATTCATATGTCAGGCTCAAAGCAGTTTTCAAAGGATTGTAACATCCATCTTCTCATTTGAACCTCATTACAAGACTGAGATAGAGATTATTACTCCCTTCTACCATTTTACAGATAGGGAAACTGAGGCTCAGAGAGGCCAGGTGACTTGGCCAAGGTTATAGAAGCCTTTGCTTTTAGGTAAATAGCAAAGCCAGGACCCTAACACTGGTCTATGTGATATCATGTCCCATGCCTTACCTGATACCACAGAGCACAGGGAGAAATGAGACAAAGGGGATTTGAACTTTGGAGTCTTCTCTATGACCTACCATTCCAAGGTCATCATTTCTGTTAGTATTGAAACAAATTCCATGAAAATGAAGAGAGCCCCAGGGCCAGTGCTGTTCTCTGCTGAGCCATGGTAGGGAGAGTGGCCTGCAAGTTGCTGGTCCTGTCTGGAGACACTAGTCAAGTCTATTCATGAGACACAGATGAGCTATGGCCTACTTGAGTAAGTTTTCACTGGTGATACCATGGAACCTATGCAGGGGACTCCTTGGGGTTAGAAGCTAAGACAATAGGTTTGGTCCCTTCCTATTCTCTCCTCTTGCTGTCTGTCTTTTTCTTCCTAAAAGCCACAGACTCCCAACATCTTATCTAACCACTTCTACCTGAGTCTGCCATGTCTGAGATGGTTTGGGAGGACAGGTAGCACAGGCCTAGCTAGGCCTGAATGTGAGTGGTGCCATCTCAGGGCAAGGCAGCAAGTAAACCTGTCTGGCATCCTGCTAACTTCCCTTACCCTGGCCACCAGGTCCCTCCAGCTGGTTGGCCAGCAGATTTAAGGAAAACTTCCATTTAGCAGAGAGAGAGAGAAAAAAAATTAACTTATTGTTCCACATATTTATGCATTCATTGGCTGATTCTTGTATGTGCTCTGACCAGGTATTGAACCCACAACCTTGGCGTATCACGATGACACTCTAACCAACTGAGCTACCTGGCCAGGGCTATAGCTTTTGTTTTAAAGCCTATATTTTGTCTGATATAAGTATTGTTGCCCTGCTTTTGTCATTACCATTTGCATAAAATATTTTCTCCAGCCTTTACTTTCAGTCTGTATGTCTTTAGATCTGAGCTGGGTTTCTTGGAGGTAACATATGTATGGGTCTTGTTTTCTTTCTTTATTTAAATTACATTTTATTGATTATGCTATTACAATTGTCCCAATATTTCCCTTTTTCCCTCCCCCCACCCAGCCCCACCCTGCTCCCTCAGGTAATCCCCACATTATAGTCCATGTCCATGGGTCATACATATGTGTTCTTTGGCTACTCTATTTCTTATGCTGTACCTTACATCCCCGTGACCGTTCTGTAACCATCAATTTGTGCTTCTTAATCTCTTCACCTTTTTTGCCCATTCCTCTAACCACCCTCCCACCTGGCAGTCATCAAAATGCTCTCTGTATCTATGATTCTGTTTCTGTTCTGCTTGTTTGTTTATCTTGTTTTTTAGATTCAACTGTTGATAGATATGTATTTGTTACCATTTTAGTGTTCATACTTTTTATCTTCTTCTTAAAGAAGACCCTTTAACATTTCTTATAATATGCATTTGGTGATGATGAACTCCTTTCACTTTTTCTTGTTTAGGAAGCTCTTTATCTGTCCTTCAATTCTAAATGATAGCTTTTTTGGGTAGAGTAATCTTGGTTGTAGGCCCTTGCTTTTCATCATTTTTAATAATTCTTACAAATCCCTTCTGGACTGCAAAGTTTCTGTTGAGTAATCAGCTGACAATCTTATGGGAGCTCACTTGTAGGTAACTAACTGTATTTCTCTTCCTGCTTTTTAGTTATCTCTTTGTCTTTAATGTTTGGCATTCTTATTGTAATGTGTCTCAGTGTGGACTTCTTTGAGTTCATCTTGTTTGCGATTTTCTGTGCTTCCTTCATTGTATGTCTATTTCCTTCACCATGTTAGAAAAGTTTTCCATTATTATTTTTTCAAATAGGTTTTCCATCCCTTGCTTTCTTCTTCTGTTACCCCTATGATGCAAATGTTCGTACACTTAAGGTTGTCCCAGAAGTCCCTTAAACTCTTCTGGCCAAGATGGAGGCATAGGTGGACACACTGTACGCACCTCCACGCACAACCAAGATTGGAACAACAACAATTTAAAGGCAGAATAACACCCAGAACTGACAGAGAATTTATCTGAATGGAAGTCAGACAGCCAAGAAGTTGAAATAGACCCATTCATCCAGACCGGTAGGAGGGGTGGAGAGGAGCAGCCAGGTGCAGGGCGCAGAGAGAGTTTGGTGCATAAGGCAACCGGGGGCGCGTAAGGCATCTGAGGCTCACAAGATCACAGCGGGTGGACCCTGAGTACGCAAGTGGCAGCTGGCAGACCCAGTGAGGCGGCGATTGTGGTGCAGGGCAGAGCACGCAACCCAGGATCCCAGAGAAGGGACTGAGGTCCGATGGAAAACGAAGCAACCACCATTGTTCCCTTTCGACCCTGCCCCCACATACAACGTCACAATCTAGTGACTGGGGTGCCCAGACCTGGTGAACACCTAAGGCTCCGCCCCTCACCATAACAGGAGCGACCAGACCAAAAAGAGAGAGAGAGAGAGAGAGAGAGAGAGAGAGAGAGAGAGAGATGGCTCAAACAGAAGAACAAATCAATGCCCCAGGACTCATCCTTTTAAGCGACCGAGAGATAGTCAATCTATCAGATGCACAGTTCAAAACACTGGTGATCAGGAAGCTCACAGAATTGGTTGATTTTTGGTCGCAAATTAGATGAACAAATGCAGGTTACCATAAAAGAAATGAAGGAAAATGCACAGGGAACAAATAGTGATGGGAAGGAAACTGGGACTCAAAACAATAGAGTGGACCAGAAGGAAGAAAGAAACAACCGAACAAGAAAGAATACAGAAATAAGAATTCAAAAAATGAGGAGAAGCTTAGAAACCTCCAGGACATCCTTAAACGTTCCAACATCCGAATTATAGGGGTACCAGAAGGGGAAGAGGAAGAGGAACAGTTGAAAACATATTTGAACAAATAATAAAGGAGAACTTTCCCAACTTGGCAAAGGAAATAGACTTCCAGGAAGTCCAGGAAGCTCAGACAGTCCCAAAGAAGTTGGACCCAAGAAGAAACACACCAAGGCACATCATCATTACATTAGCCAAGGTAAAAATGAAGGAAAGAATCCTAGAAGCAGCAAGAGATAAGGGGACAGTCACCTACAAAGGAATTCCCATCAGACTGTCAGCTGATTTCTCCAAAGAGACCTTGCAGGCAAGAAGGGGCTGGAAAGAAGTATTCCAAGTCATGAAAGGCAAGGACGTATATCCCAGATTGCTCTATCCAGCAAAGCTTTCATTTAGAATGGAAGGGCAGATAAAGTGCTTCTCCGGAAATGTCAAGTTAAAGGAGTTCATCATCACCGAGCCCTTATTTTATGAAATTTTAAAGGGACTTATCTAAGAAAAAGAAGATTAAAAAAACATGTATAGTAAAAGGACAGCAAACTCATAATTATTAACAACCACACCTAAAGCAAAACCAAAAGAAACTAAGCAAACAACCAGAACAGGAACAGAACCACAGAAATGGAGATCACATGGAGGGTTAGCAATGGGGGAGTGGGAGGAGGAGAGAGGGGGAAAAGGTACAGAGAATAAGTAGCATAGATTGTAGGTTGAAAATAGATAGGGGGAGGGTAAGAATAGTATGAGAAATGTAGAAGCTAAAGAACTTATGACACATGGACATGAACTAAAGGTGGGGAAGGTGGGTGGGAGAGGGTGTACATGGTGGAGGGGAGTGAAGGGGGAAATGGGACAACTGTAATAGCATAATTGATAAAATATATTTGAAAAAAAGAAGTCCCTTAAACTATCTTCAATTGTTTTTCTTTTTGCTGTTCCAATTGGGTGTTTTATTCTACCTTGTCTTTCAAGCCACTGATTTGATCCTCTGCTTCATTTAATCTACTGCTGATTTCCTCTAATGTATTGGTCATTTCAGTTATTGCATTCTTCATTTCTGTTTCTATCTTTGTTTAAGTTCTCACTGAGTCTCTCCATTCTTCCCCTAAGTTTTTTAAGCATTGTTATAACCAGTGTTTTGAACTCTGTATGTGATAGTTTGCTCGTCTCCATTTCATTTAGTTATTTTTCTAGAGTTTTGTCCTATTCTTTTACTTGGGACATATTTCTTTGTCTCCTCATTTTGGCTGCTTCCCTGTTTTGTTTCTATGTATAAGGTAGACATGCTATGTTTTGCAGTCTTGGTAGGGTTGGTTACCTTATGTACTGGGTATCCTATGGGGCCCAGTGGCAGTCTCCCTGGTCACCTGCACCTGATGCTCCAGGGATGTCCTCAGTGTGCCTTATGTTTATCCTCCTGTGGTATTTGAGTCTTGGTTGCTGTTGGCACATCAGTGGGTGGGGTTGACCCTCAGGCAGACTGGCTGTGAGGACCAGCCATGACTAAAGCAGATGAGTAGCTGTATGGAGGCTGATCTCACAGAGTAGGATTTTCTTTAGTGGTTCTGTGATGCCTCCTGAGTCCTTCCTTTGGGTGTGTCACTTGTGGAGGTAACTGTGTGGTATTCTAGTATGATCTGAAGCCAGCCACTGTGTGTTGGTTCTAGGGCTTTATTAGAGGGACTTTGGTGTTGCCCAAGTTTAGCCACTGCCTATGCCTGACCTGGGGCCTCCTGCAAGGAGCTAAAAAGTGATATGTGGTTGGTAGTTACCTCTGTTGGGCTTGGGACACTTAGGAGAGACTATGCTGTAAACTGAGGTCAGCTATCAATAGAGCAGGGCTTGGGGCCACTTAGAAAGAGGTAGAGGGTATGCTGAGGCCAGTTACTGCTTGTCTGGGGTTTGTGGGCCTTCGAGAAATTTTAAGGAAGTCTGAAGTGCAGGCTGAGGCAGGCCAGTGACTTGTAAGGAACTGCTGCTGAAATAGGTTCAGGTTGGTGCATGAGTTGGGTGGGGCAGGGTCTCAGGGAATCACTAGGGTGGAGTAAGAGGTGCTAGCCAGGTTGATACAGAGTCATATGTGGTACCCACCTGCAGCTTCAAGCTTTGTGGGGGGTTGGGTAACAAAGAAACAATGGTACTTGCTAGCACTTCTGTTCAGGGAGAGGTGCCCCTGCAGCCCTCACCCTGGCAATTCAGTTCCTCCCTGAATGTCCTTGGAGCTTTTTGAGCTGTTTTCCTTCACTGGAGCCTAGGGTGAGTGTTTGTGAGTGAGAGTCTCTGCTTGGGCTCTTTAAGAGCACAAATGGGTCTACAGCAGCTCTCCTCATCCAGATCCAATCCACACTGATTTTTACAACCTGATGTTCAGGGGACTCCTCTTCCTGTCACTTGTGCTCTGGGCTTGGAAGCCTGGTATGTGGCTGAGACCCTTTACTCCTAAGGGGGTCTCCACAGCTGAGATATCCCTCCCAATTTTTAACTACCACTTATAGGTATGGGGTCAGTTCATTTCCCATCCTGTCCCTCCTAGCAGTCTCAACATGGCTTCTACTTTATATGCTTAGTTATAGGACTTCTGTTCATTTAGTCTTCAGGTAACCCTGAAGATTATAACTAATTGTAAAACAATGGTCTACAATTCTCTGAGGACAATGAAAACAGATACTCTCCGGACTTCTGGTCAAGATGGCAGAGTAGGTAAATGCTGGGTTTGCCTCCTCTGAAGGAGGCCTCTTTGGTTCATAGAAACCATTAACTTGAAGCATCACTAAGCCTCTGGGAGGTCCAGTTTTCTCATTGCATAAGTGGAGAAATTGAGGCCCAGAAAGGGGAAGGGACTTATAAGGACATTAGCAGAGCCAGGAGCAGAATGCAGGTCTCCTGACTCCCAGTCCAGTACTCTTTCTTGATCCAGGGCTAGCAGGCCTTAGCTATGCCTAGATCCTTTCTTCCATGACCCTCATTTCGGTCCCTCTTAACTTTTTGACTCCCAATTTCCTATTAATTTGTTTTTCATCATACCATAGCATTTCTTATCCATACCCTGAAACTCCTGGTTGCTATCAAATTTAGAGAAAACTCTATGCCAGCTTTCAGGGAGCAACTACTTGGAATTAGGAGACCTGGACTCTAGTCTCAGCTTTGCTAAATATTGAGTGTGTGATCTTAGGTCACTCACTTGCCCTCAATCTTCTCTCCACTTTCTACAACTATAAAATGGGAATATGAATCTTTACACAACACTTACCTGCCATGAACTTTTCCCTAAGTAATGCAAACCACCTGCTCATTTTTTAGAACCCTTCAACATAGCACTTGTTGTGATAATAGATGTTGGCACATGATGAAATTCAATTGAGTATTTTATTTTGTAACTGTCTCTGTTGCAAGGCTAAACATCAACTAAAATGTAAACTACAATGTGCCACACATAGAAGAGATCATTATCACTCAATAATCTATTCCTCTCCTGGGGCTCACAGCATCTGGTGGCTAGTTCAGAACTCAGGGTGAGGGGCTAAGAGCTGCTGCCCCTTCTATTCCCAGGACCTTTACTCCTCCTCTCAAACCCCTTAGAAAAAGTGCCTGGGCTGCTGACATGGAAGAGAAGGTGATGTGGGCTGGGCAGGCTATAGCACAAGCCATTTGCAGACACCTCATTCTGTAGCTCAATGCCCAAACATCCCCCCACCCCATGACCTTCTCTCAAATATCCTAAGCATTTTCCTCTCCTCCTGCCCCTCCACTCCATCCCACCTGCTGGCTCAGAGCCTAATGGGGAACAGTGACTCACTGGACTCCCAGAGAGGGCAAAGACCCAGACTCTGAGCAACAACCAAACTGTCTAGTTCTCAACCCTCAACCAGCCACTGCCTGATTCATAGGCTCCCTCTCTACTTAGCTAAATTCAATTTCAAGTTATAACTCTTTCTTAATCCCCCTGGCCCTCATACTTGTCTCTCTTTTTCATATCATCACACAAAAATTGCATTCAATTTTATATGTACACATATTTTTACTACTTAGCAGTGCTCTATGGTTGTTTGGAATAGTACATCTTCTCAAAATAATTATAAACTTCTTGAGAGATACTTTTACTTCTCTGGCTCACCCAAAGTCCAGCCTAGCACATAATTTTTTATATGCCTCATCCACACCAATGATGACAATATTATTATCTTTCTTTTATACATGAGAAAACTCAGACTTCAAAAAGCTAAAAATTTTGGACAGACATACAGCAAATAATTGAATCTAGTGCTGTTTGATTCCAAAGCCTATATTCAAAGATTAGTAACAGCTTGAATTCTTATTAGCAAAGTGTTGATTAAATAAATTATGATATACCCATATTATGAAATACTGTGCAGTTATAAAAACAGAGTGAAACTTTATAAACTTAATGTGTTTTGAAGTATAAAAGGCAAAATGGAGGATAATGTAAATTATAGGTTACCATTTGTGTTTTAAAAATAGGGCGTATAAACACACATACACACTTGTTTGTACGTACATAGAATATTTCTAAAAGGACACACCAGGTAACACTAGTGGCCTCTCTCAAGGGGAACAGGGTAACTGGGAGACAGAGGTGGGAGAGAGACTTCACCATTGTACCTCTTGAATTTTTTTTATTTTAAAAGGTTTTATTTATTTATTTTTAGACAGAGGGGAAGGGAAGGAGAAAGAAAGGGAGAGAAACATCAACGTGTGGTTGCCTCTTGCATGCCCCACGCTGAGGACCTGGCCCACAACCCAGGCATGTGCCCTGACTGGGAATCAAACCAGTGACCCTTTGGTTTGCAGGCCTGTACTCAATCCACTGAACTACACCATCCAGGGCTGTACCTGTTGAATTTTGACTATTATTAAATAAATGAAATTATATTTATTAAAATATAATACAATCTCTTTTCACAAAGTGTTGGCTGGGAATTGACTTTGGAAAAGTTCTGGGAAAGATAAAATAGTCAATATGCCAGTGATTGAACTGGCGAACTCCCAGGATGCCAGAAGTCTCAACCCTTGTACCCACTTCCCAACCCCTCTTACAAACCAAGCTCCACTACAATCATCTTCCCATAATGATGATTTCACTTCTTACCTATAAACCAAGAAGGTTTCTTACCATGGGAACCAGAAGGGATAAGATCAGGTAGTCTCTAAAATATCTTCCAGCTCAGACATTAAAAAAACTGAAAATCAAAATAGTAGGTCCTAGTATATTTGAAATCTTAGTCTCAAAGAAGGTCTTGGGGATTTTGTTTTGCTGTTTATAACAAAGAAGAGAAAGACTCACATTCTGATTTGCCTATTAGATGCTTTTAATGAAGGCTCCCTAAATGGTCACTAAAATGTTTGCTCAAAATGCCTGTTGCTTTCTGTGGTCTATGTTCTTCAGGGCTATCCTGTTTAGAACACAAGGAAATTGGTCCACTCCAAAACTGAACACAAACAAGCAAGGCCCTTTCTGTGTTTAAAGTCCCCTGGCCCGGACCTTCTGACCCTAAATATCCCTTTTCTTCTTCCTCACTACCTGCAGAATAACAGAGGCTCTGTGAGAGACCCTCAGGAGGAAGTGACAGCCTAACTCCACCCAGCAGCCCCCTCCAATTCCTAGCAATTCTTACTAAAAAACTCAGGGCTTGACTCTCAGGGAGGTTTGTGAGCTCCTGCCAAGAGCTATAAATATTTCAACATGTCTTATTTCCTTGAATGTATATGTCCTGGGATTTGGCCCCTCCTCTCCCTGGGCTCTTACAAAACTGAGGAAAAACAACAACAAAAAAGAACACAGCCAGTTCTTAGCTACAGCACACAGGGGTCAAATTGCAGAAGAATACAAAGGGGAGATAGGGAAAAAATGGAGTGGAGAGGTGGAAGGTAGAGGGAGGGGTTAATTCATCTTCTAGAAATATTTAGAGAAAGGTATAGCTGCTCAATTTCTAAGGGCTGGATAAGGTTACTGGATAGTAATAATAACAACATCTACCTCCTTTACAATTTACAAAGGTCTTTCACCTACCCAATCTCATTTGACCTTCATAGTCTTATCAAAGTAAATACTGTTAATCTCATTGTACAGATGAGAACACTGAAGCCCTGGAAACTAATGTGACTTGTTCAGAGCTAAACAACTAAGAGACAGTTTCTCTGGCCATTTTTGGACCCAAGGATCATGACTCTGGGTAGACTAAGATGAATGGTTAGAGCAGGTTATCGTGTATCACAAGACTATTGGACTTTTGTTCACCAAATATTTTTGTAATCTTTTTTTATCTTTTTGTCATCAGTATGCTATGAGGCTCTATGAATGAAAAACTCTGCAGCAGTCCCCCTTGGTAGCTGCCTCCCCCACACATCTTTACTATGTAATAAGTAATATCCAAAAGCAGGAGTTCTGGGTTCATTCTCTGGATTCAAATACTGGATCAGACATTATTTGCTATAGGAGCTTAAGCAAGTTAATTAATTTCTGTGTCTCTATCTCTGTATCTGGGAAATAGAGAAAATAATGTTATCTACCTCTTAGGGTTGTTCAGTATTAAAATGAGTTGGTACACGTATAGTGTTTAATATAATGCCTGGCACAGAGTTATTTGCTAAATGCTAAATAAATGTTAGCTATTATTATTATTATTATTATTATTATATTTAACAAGAGTAAATGTTAAAAATCATACTGTGGAATGCAGCACAGCAGTTATCACTAAACTATGTGCTTTGTGTTTTTTCCCCAGTAGCAAGGAGAGTTTATAGGAAGTCATCTCCATACTTTTACTCAGTCTACTTAGGATTAGTGGCAACCCCACATGAGGGGCACGCATGAGAAACAGAAGAGATTTTTCTTTGTGAGAAGCTCAGTGACCTGAACAAGTGACTGAACCTGTGAACTCAGTCTCATAGATATCATGTTCTAGGCAACTGTGCTCACTAGCCCAGACAGACATCACACACCCAGCTATACACACATACACACATGTCAGGGCACATGGGTGCATGCACATACCCTTTCAGACTGGGGAAAGAGACTGTGTGGAGACTACTTGTTTAGTGACAGTTCCCTTTCTCTTCTCCCATCAGCTACAGAGAAGCAGAGAAGCAACTAACCTGGGTCAGAAGAAATTTACTTCCCTCTGTCCACCCCCACTGAAGGCACTTTTGACTCTAATTAGAACTTGTGTATCTGTCTCCTCCCTTCTTCAATCCTTTACAATCAATTTTGTAATATGTTTTGGCAAGATGAGAAATGATAATGGAACAAAATAGAATGAAGACTTCTGCTCTATCCAGAACTCCTGAAGATACTGAATACCAATCTGAACTCTCTGGAGGGTCAGTTGGCCCTAGAGATAGGGGACAATAATAGTGAGGATTTGAAGAAAAAGGAGTGCAACTGACCAGGACATTTTTGGATACTATCGGATAAGACCTGCTACGATACTATCTCTTTGGCTGGGGTCCTGGGGCTTTGAAAAGAAGAGGTGTGGAAATGACAAAAAGGGTTTCATAGCAGCTGTCTTACTGCAAAAATCCAGAGGTGATGGCTTCCATACTTTTGAGTGCTCCATAAAAAGTCACCCTTCCCCCAGAAAGTGGAAAACAAGATAGGGGAGAAAGGGGAAAATGGAAGAGATGTCTCTGTGAGATGTGTAGAATTGGGCCTGAGACCCAGGCTGGAGTTGGGCCTGTACAACATCCAAAAGCCCAGTTGTTCCTCTAATTAAGCAAGGGAAAGAAAGAAAAAGGGAGAACAATGCTGGAGGAAGAAAGGGGCTATATCTAGCAAAGGTGGTACAAATGATGTACCATGGTGGATGGAGAAGCCAAGAAAATATGTGGTCAGGACAGCCAATTTTATTCCTTCTTCTCCTACCAACCTCAGAAACTGGAGCAAAGTATAGCATAGAGGAGGGCAAGACTCTCACGGTAAAGAGGCATGTACTTCCTCAAGTCACCCAAACAGGCTACATTAGCCACTCACAAATAGGTGGCTGGTAATTTCACGTTAGTTACCACAGCACCCATCTTCAAGGCAGATGATTATATGTCCCTAGGCTTAGTCCTCTTTTATCCTTAAAATGGGAGAAGGCTGGAATGTCCTAAATCTTCTTTCCTTTGAGTCCTAAGAGAGATACAGGATAAGGAGAGAATGGAAGCAGAAAGAAACTTTCAAGAAATGTTTCCAAGCCCCACTGTTGGGAAGCTACAAAGGGGTACAGGCCAAGATATAACCAAGGATGCCATATTCTCTTCATCACTCTCACCTAACAAGTTTTCCAGTCTGAGTCCTTTGCACTAGTCCCCCATTACCCCTACAGAAGCCCCTGTTACATTAAACCTGATCCTATAAACAGGTGGAAAAAGATTTTTTCAGATAAAATATTCATAATCTATGGCTTGAGGTGTACAGTTTGTGTGTGTGTGTGTGTGTGTGTGTGTGTGTGTGTGTGTGATATTAATAAAACATTTTCTCTAAGGTTTTATGAATAATGGCTTTTCTCCAAGGTTTACTCATTCAATCCTAGGTGAAACAGATCTTTTCAAGATAAGAAATCCCACTCCATTTTCCACACAATCTGGAAAGACCTAATGATTCTTTCTTTTCAATATGCAACAGAACAAAAAGATGCTCGTGGAAAAAGCAACACACCCTTCTGGGAAACTGATCTGCTCAAAACGTTGAGATGGCATCCTTTACATATTTCTGCAAATGAAATTCTGCTTGTTTACTCTTCATGACACTGGAGAAAATATTTCCAATGACAATTAAGTATAAATTCAGAGAAAAGGAGAGAGAGCTCTGTTCCTGCTATTTCAGTAGCCACACTCTCAGCTAAGCCTTGAGTGAAGCTGAAGTTGAACAGTGATTGTGGCTACCCAAGAGGACTTCTCTAGGATTGCAAGAGGCAGCCTTCCCACACTCACCATGTAGGAATCTTGGTTTACTCTTCTATCTTGAAGTAACAGCAAACCAAGATCATAGTAACCATGAATTTCTGAGAAATGAGAATGAGATGTGGGAAATTAAGCTTCAGGAGAAGGGTCCAAATGTTTAGGCTTAAGGGAACGTTTACAGTTTAAAGCTTTTTAGAACCAGTTCAAATGCTAGGAAACAGCAGCATACAGACCCACTCTGCTAACCTGTACCACACCAAGTTGAAAAAATCCTCTTGGAGGCCCATTTCTAAGCTGAGCAGGACATTCTGGGAGAAGCAGTTGTACGTCTAGAGCTGCTTTTGGATACTGGGTAAAATAGGAGTGGGTTTTTTTCAACTACATCACTACATATGAAAAGCATGGTAGTCTTTACACATGATGTAGAAAAATGATATCTACATGGCTTTTCATTTCTTTCCCAATCTCCTCCCAACCTATCTGTACCCTAATTCAGGCAGATTAACAAATTCATTTGTCTGAATGAGTCAAAAATTATGCCAGGTAAATGTAAAAAATAAAGTATCACAGAATTCTAGATAGATAGAATGGCAGAGCTAGAAAATTCATCTAGTCTAACCCTCTCATTTCACAGATGGATAAACTGAGGTACAGAGAAGTAAAGTGCCTACCCAAAGTCACACAGCAAGTCAAGAATACAAGTCATCTAACTCATAGTCACTGTCTAGCTAGTATTACTGAGATCACCAGCCCTTTGGGATCCAGATTTAGACTTTGAATGAACATTTGAGGCTACTAAACAGTAAGCCAAGAATCCAGCCTCAACCAGCTACTCCAACTCAAACAAGGTTGAGTCCCTGGTTGAGTTCCAAATAGCCCAACCTCTCCTCCTCATGCCTTCCAGTATGAGTCAAGGCCTCAGTTTGGGACCCAGTTTGGTTGGAGAGGCAGCAGAGAGGAGTGATTTGAAATATGACAGGCCCTGCGACCTGAAGCTCCATAGCAGGCTCTGAGCCATCCTGATCTAGCTTCTCTGGACAGTAGGCAAAAGCCTTCGGCCAAAGGCAAAACATTGGCGGGTTTGTTCAAAAGATACCTAGCTCCCAGCATCAACAATTGAAAGGTCAGCCTAATGAGACAATGCACCAAACAATGAAAGCCCCTAAGGTGAGGAAGAGAAAGACAGTCTAATCTGTCACTGGCCTCACCTATTCTTGGGAATTTGTTTGCCCAAAAGGCAGAGCGTACCATTTTCCCATGCTTAGAAAATTATATCTTCATCAGAGTAGCCCATGAACCTGAACTATCTTGTGACCAACCTTCTTGGACCATTGTCCCTGTTCCTGGGTGATGAAAGCCCTAGGCATACTCTCCCCACCTGGGAGTCTGCAAGGGCCATGCTTATAAACTGCCCAATAAAAGACGCCTCCCATTATATTTTATAGCTCAGTGCTATACTGGCAGTCCAGGTGGGAAATGTAGGGTAATAGGTTTACTCTGGAGCATGTTTAAAAAGACCTAAGCTTGGAGCTAATGTTAACAACTCTGGCTTGCTCTGCCTTGTCGCCTGGACCCCCAACTCTAACCCTGCCCCAGCTCTAACTCAGAGTTCAGTAATGAGCTGGGACCTACAAACAATGCCACCTTGCTCCTTTTTCTCTTTTTCTTCAAAAGGCTTCCCTCTCATCCCAGGAAGACATGTTATACTTTCCACCAAATTGCCTGGTTGCCCTTGTCCTGTCTGCTACTCAGTCTGGGTTGAGGGACTCCCAAATTTCTCACAAGCTCTACAAAGAGTACAAGCTCATTTCTTTCCTGATCTTTTCCCTTTTTTCCCTAAATCAGACTTTGGTCACTTGCCTCCATCTCAGGAAACTTTTGCCTGGAAGTCCTCCCAGGCCTAAGACACAAGGAAAATTGGCTTCCCTTTCAAAACAGGTGAAGAAAAGAGACAAGATACATTGCTAGTATCACCAACAACTGCACACATTAGAGTCCACAGAAACTATGCATTACATGCTCTAGAATGGCTTCAGTTTCACTTGCTTTTTACTCTTTGTGACTTTTCCCCATGCCCAGAGACCTCTATGATATGGATTTATCCCCCAAATGTCAAAACTACCTTTCTCTAGGGCTCCCTCACAACAGTTCAAATCACTTGAAGAAACTTAGACCCATTAAGTCCATCAGTGCAGGTTTAAGGCTATGAAGATATTAGGCCTAGCCAAAGAGAAATTTGGTTGTGGGGTGCCTCCAAACATTATATTCATAAATTTTTATAGATGGAAGGCATGTCACACATTAATATAAATAGACAATGCTCCAATCTCCTTGACTGTGAAGGTGTATGTTCTGTGTTCCCCAGAATGGCTATTGGGAAAATAGTGGCTGATAAAGATTTTGGCAAGCTTCTGCTGGCTTCTTCTATCCCTTTGAGAAAACAGCCCTGTGGCACAGGTGGCTGGGAAATTTTGGGTAAACTGCAGGAAGTATATGGAAGCAGACACATTTGGAATCTCAGGACCTAAATGGTTGCTTGAAAAGGCTGAGGGGCTCAAGAAAGGTAGTCCTGAGGATGAGATTTTGTAGGAGCTTGGGAATGTGGTGGGAATGTTTCTGACTTTTTCAAATTAAAAACTGAGGTGTTCCCTAGAGCCTTCAGTATCAAAAAAACAAAAAAAAACAAAAAACCCTCACACACACACAAAAAAAAAAACAAAAAAAAGAACTTTCATGAATTCAAGACGCACTCCAGCAAGGACCCAAGCTAAAGTATTCTGAGACCCTTGGGACATACCAAATTCCTTTCTGACCCTTCCTGACCTATACTAACCAGAATTTAAACCAGTAACTCCAGCCTCTCAATGCACCTAGTCTGCGTCAGAGTACACATCAGCCGGCACCTCTGCACAACCCACCACACCCCCCTTCCCAGCTGCACTGTTAGGTCTTGACAGGAAAGTCCCAACCAGCCCTCCCTGTGAGTACCCAGGATCACCTACTTTGAAGTGTGTTCCCTAACGGTGAACCTCTTCCTGGTAAAATAGTGGTTATTCAAAGTTTTATTACACACTCCTAAGGCCTCAGCTCTAGGCCTGCTCACACGACATGAGTGTGGGGCCTAGCTCCAACCCATCCCCCACTACCTCCCAGAGTAGTTTCACCCAGAATTTTCCACTGACCCCAAAAGCCAACTGCCTGCCTTCAACCACAGAGCAATACTCAGCAGGTGCCCTCCCAGGTAACCTAGGCAACACCCAGAGGCCCTACCCTAGCTGCCTCCCCAAGAGCCCCTCAAGGGCATCAAAGCAGGAAAAGATAATCCTAGGATTGAGCATGGCAGTAACTTCCCGGCAGAAGTTGTTCTACGCAGTCCAGCGACCCACTCCACTCAAGCATCAATGCATTCTGGGCAATCCTGAGACTGCTCTGGACAGCCGCTGACACACACTCAAACTTTCAAGTGGGGCTCCCACACTGGCACCAATAGCTCACAATATCAGATGCACCAAGAGCCCCCAAACCACTTCAAGAGCAGTTCAGTGAAGCTAGAAACTAAAACAATGAGTCCTTGGTTGAGAGCAGTAGAAGCTCTCCAAAGGCCCAGGGGACCCACAGGTGGACGCCCCGTAATTCAGGGTTTCTATCTTCACAAAATAACTCTCAGGCCCCCTCAGAGAGCAGCAGATGTGTTGGGGGTGTAAGGGAACCCTTCAGCCCAGGGCAATACTGTGAGAAGCCACATATTCTGAGCTGCAAACTTGCAGCAGGTCACAAATGTAGCTGTCCGGAGGAGCCACAAGAGGGAGCGAGCCTTGAGGGAGAGGGCTTGCCCAGCCTCTCAGCTGCCTTCTCAGACTCCTCAACAGAACTGCTGAGGGGCTTTGTCGGTGGCTTGCTGAGAAAACGGGCTCCTTTGAACTCTCTGTGCTCACATGCGGGCTAAATGCGAGGTGCACACAAGCCTGAGGTCCTGGGGCCACCGGCCTGGAGAGTGAGGACTATGCCTCTCAGCCCTGCTTGTCTTAGGGGTTAAGACCGAGTTGGCCTCCCGCGAAAGCGGCAGAGGAGGAGGCGGGCATTACGACTAAGGGTGAAAGAGGCACCCCGAGGATAGCGGAGAGGCGCGGGGCACCAGAGAGGGCATGGCTGAAGTTGAGGGCGGCGCGGAGTGAGCCACAGGGCCCAGCCTGCCAGCCGCTTCACGCCTCTCTGGGCACGAGAACTCGGAGACTGCCTCCTGCCTGCTTTGGGGTTCAGCACACAAGGGACAGAGATCCGCTTGCTCCCTCAGAGTGGCAGAGGACAGCCGGGCCCGGCTGGGCCGTAACCAACGTGGGCAGAGACGTGTGTACACCCCCACTCGCACTCCCTCCCTTCCTCTCTGTGCTGCAGACACACACCCCTGCCTTGTGTTTGACTGTTCGCTCAGAGTCACTAGGATTCCTAAAGTGTCCGCCCCCCGAACAAGAACAGGGGCTGCTTGCAGAGATCCGCGGTACGGTGTTTCTTTTAAAGTCCTCCCAGCCTCCTAGCTCTCTTCTCTCTCCATGACTTCGCCCCCACCCCCCCCCCAAAAAAACATTTTGCAAATATTCTCCCCAGTAAACACGGTCAGGGTACTTAAAACTCAAAAGATGTGTCTGGGTTTGTCCCAGGGCAATAAAGTTCATTCCCTGTCCTGTGATCAATAAATGTCCCCGGTCTCACCCAGGATGTCTTGCTCTTAACTCTCCCCAGCAAGGCTGCCCGGAGCCCCCCAACACGCGCCTTACCAGCTTTATGGGTAATGGGCAAGGGGAGGAATCGAAACGGCGCGCTGGAAGGGTTCCTTGGAGCAGGAGGTATGGGGTCTGTAGCAGTGGGAACAGAAACCCTTGCCTTGAGAATGCCAGGTGGGGCGCTCGGGGGAGCTCACCTGCTTGGAACTCCACTTGGCGATTCTTCTCTCTTTCCTCCTGCAGCAGCATGGAGTAGAGGATCCCAAAGGAGTTCTGGATGCCAAAGATAGAGCCGTTGCACCAGGTGGCAGCGAAGACCACCATCCAGCCAAAACCACCTTCAGGGGGCTGGAAGCCCCGCGCTGTACCACGGGTCTCCACGGTGGGCGTGGGCTCGGATTCATGCACCAGCTCAGGCTCAAACTCCAGCTCCGGCAGGGTGGCAGGGTCTGGTAGGGGCTGGGGCTCTGGCTGGGGCTCCGGCTGGGGCTCCGGTGGGGGCAGTGGCAAGGGCTCCGGCTCCGGCTCAGGGCTACCCACCCGCCCCTGCTGTTTCTGGTGTGCCTCCCGCTGGGGCCCCTTGGCTTCCTCGCTTGCAGCGCTTTGCAGCGCCATCGCGGCCAGGGGACTGTAGCTGCTCGGGCCGGAGAAGCCGCTGTGTGGCTGGTGCTTGTTTCTGCTGCTGCCGCCACAGCCTCCTCCTCCCGGCTCCTCGCCCCAGCTGGCCAGCCTGTCCCGCGACAGACGGCCCCTTGAGCCCTCTCCTCCTCCCCTTTTCAAGCCCCCTCCTCCTCTCCCATGTCATCTCTCTCCTCCCTCTCCTCCTCCCCCACCCCCACCTCTTCCTCCCTCAACCGGCAGCCGCTACAGCCTCTCTTCTTCCCAGCCCTTCCTCCTCCTCCTACTTGTGTACATACTGTAGCCGCCGCTGCGTACCTCAACTCCCTTTCCAAACTCTTAAATCCTGTCCTCCTCGTCTAGACACCCAGTAAAAGGAGAGTTAAAATGGAAATACGAGGGCACAAAGTATCTTGTTCTCCTGCCCTCTCCTCCTCGCAAGCTCCAAACGGATATCAATAAACTCCATCCCCAACGAAGACCGCGCCTGTCCTTAGCTCCCGCTGTTCTCCTTTCAAACAAGGAGTATGGAACTGGGGTGCCCCCGGGGACCTCAGGACGAGAGCTGGCAAGTGAGAGATCCCACCCAGCGCTAGGGAGTTTCTATACACCCCTTGGGCTTGAGGGGGGCGACCTGAAGGGGACAATTTAGGCTTAGAACAGAGCAGGGTACAATCTTCTCGAGCCCGGGGCCTCTAAACCTGCGTACACCCCCACAACCCTGCATACTACTCCTCTAGCCTCTCCCCTCTGCCCCCGCCCTTCCCGGCAAATCCCACGCGGGGCGCGAAGGGGAGGAGGCGGCCTAGCTTTGAGGCCCTCCCCTCCCGGCAGTCAATCAGGGCTTTGTTTGCGCCAACCTGCAGCCCAACGTAGCCTTAGAGGGCTGGGTCTGGGCCAGGGGCCGGACCAGGGAGGGAAAGAGGTGCAGTGGCACAGGAGGGGGCCGGGCCTGAGAAGGGAAAAGAGCCCGACTTAGCTCAGGCTCCTCCCAGCTGACTGTCGAGCTTGGGGGAATTAGAAATCGGCCTGAGGTTAAGCCTCCAGGTTAGGCAAAAGCTGCCCGGCCCCCCGCCATCCCAGCCAAGCAGGTCCCTCAGGCCTCTGTCCCCGCAGTTTGGGCGCTCGAGATTCGGAGCTGCTAGCGGAGGGATGTCTTCCCAGCACACAAAGGCCCCTTCCCTCCACATTTGGTATAAGAGTTGTGAGTCCCGCTGAATGTCCTAGACTAAGGGCCCAGCCCCGCTAGGGTAAGGGAGAGTTTGCTCCCTCAGAGAGCGCTCCGGCCCTGGGGGATGGGGGTGGAGCGAGGGAGAGGCGGGGAGCGGGGGGTAATACGCCCTCCCGGGCAGCCCAATAGGACTGTTCGGCTGTGCTCAGCCTCAGCCCTTGGGGCGGTCCCCTCGATCCCGGGAAGTTCTGCCTCCCCAATGGGCCCGCGCGTCTAATACAACTAATCATGAGGTCGCGGCGTGGTTACCAAGCTACTCCGCTCCTCACCAGCAGGCGGGTGAGCGTCAAGCCTTTTCTACCCTGCATCTCATTAACCTTTTTGCTCTGTGAAAAGACTGCATGGTCTGCAGATCGGGGCTGCGCCAGCTGCCCAAGAACATGGAGTCATAAAGCACCTGAGGGCGGGCTAAACTGGGCGGAAGGATAGGGGAGGCTTTTGGTCTCACGAAAGAAATCGGCCAAATTCACAAATTACAGGGGCTATGCTAGTCAGCAGAGCAAGCATTGCTCCAGCGAATAGAGAGAGTACCTCCCCTATTTTGCCCTGAGGTAAGTATTATTATCATCAAATGTTTCCAAGCAGTAAATCTGAAGCTCAACGAGGTCAAGGCATTTATTAGCCTAATGCTAAGGGGCAAGTCAAGTACAAGCAGGAATTTGAGATAGGTCTCCGTACAGCCAAGCCTCACACTCCACAGCAGCTCTAGGACTTAGTGCTCCCAAAGACAGTGACAGGCAAGGAAAAGCAGCATCTGGTTTACCTATCACAGTAGGCTTCTTGAGGAGGTAGTGACTTAGATGGACCTTAAAGGTTGAGAAGGATTTTAATAGGCTGGGGGTGCGGTGGGGTGGGTGTGGTGGGGTGTCCCTGCCTAAGAGGAAGAAAGCACAGAGGCATACAAAGACTCTGCTCATAATAAGAGGTAAGTGAAAGCTAATCAGGCCAAAAAGTTAATATACAGGGTGGGGCAAAAGTAACTTTGCAGTTGTGGGTATCAAAACACTTATTCTTTTTTTTTAAAGATTTTATTTATTTATTTTTAGAGAGAGAAAGGAGGGAGGGAGAGAGAGAGAGAGGAACATCAATGTGTGGTTGCTGGGGGTTATGGCCTGCAACCCAGGAATGTACCCTGGCTGGGAATCGAACCTGGGACACTTTGGTTCCCAGCCCGCGCTCAATCCACTGAGCTACGCCAGCCAGGGCTTAAAACACTTATTCTTGTATTATTATTAATTATTGTTATTGTCAATACAAACTAAATCTACTTTTGCCCCACCTGGTCTATGCTGCCTCTCCCAGAAAACGTTTGTATTTTAATAAAAATCCACAGTGCTTCAACCATGAGAAGTGACAAATCATGGATATTATGGGCACTGGGGCTTAAGATTTGCTTTTAGTCAGGAATTTTACCACACACATTACTAACTTTTCACAAGAGAACCCTACCCTGAACCTGATTAAGAGCCTGAAAAAGGTTTTCTGCAGCCCCAAACTAGGAATAGACCCTGGAGTCTTACAGTCCATCCCACACCCCTACTGTCTAAATTCTATTTTCCTCATTGTCTAAATGGACTTTTTAGGCCACTGGAGAGGGAGGTGAGGGTGGGCAAAGACACTCTTTGAGATGCTCCTGTGAAGCTACAACTATGCTACTCCTTTACATTTCATATAGTATTCATAACAACCCTTCAGGGTTGAAATAATTTGCCCCTCTTTTCTAAGTGAGTAAACAGAGGTTCTAAGGTTAAGTCAACTGTTCAAGTCTACAAAGACATTAAGAGATCTTTGCTTATTTGTGTGAACTTCAAAATATGTGCCCCATTCAGGACACAGGATTGTGTAACCATCATCCCATCATTTTAACAACACACATAGTACCTACCCTTTCTCCCCTCTTTAGAAGTACTTTTATAATGGCTAGAGCACCGGCATGAGGCCACCTGGATTCTAATCTTGGTTCTACTATTACATACCTATGTGACCCTAAGCAAGTTGTTTCCTCTCCCTGAGCTTTTTTTTATCTGCAAAATGGAGTTAATACCAACTTCAAAGAGTTATTAAATGCTATGCTGAGAAGTATAGGCTTTATTTTGAATATTCAAAAAAACCACTGGAGATTTCTGAGTAGGAGACTAACATCAGATCTCCATTTTAGACCAAAAACTGGCAGCAGTATAGAAAGATGTTGTCTTGGAAAGAAAAGAGGTAAGGAAACTAAGAAATGAACCAGGTAAAAAATGTTGATGGTCTAAAAGAAGGCACTCACTGTGGGGATAAAGACAAAGGGACGGCTCTGTGAATCTCAGTTATGGTAGAGTTGACAGAACAGGTTTGCATCATGAAGGAAAAACAAGAAGCAAAGCTGATGCTGACATTTTTTCCTTGAGTTAAGGAAAGGATGATGATAGTATTAATTGAGATAGGGAATTAGGATCCCAGGTACAAAGGTGCCTGTGACTTCCTGTCCTTTTCTTTTTTGAATTTTTAATTATTTATTTTTAAATATATTTTATTGATTATGCTATTACAGTTGTCCCATTATTTTCTCCCCTTTATTCACCTCCTCCCTCATGCCCCCTCCCATAAGTATACCTCCACCTTAGTTCATGTCCATGGGTTGTACATATAAGTTCTTTGGCTTCTGCATTTCCTATACTATTCTTTTTTTAAAAAAACGATTTTATTTATTTATTTTTAGAGAAAGGGGAAGGGAGGGAGACAGAGAGAGAGAAACATCAATGTGTGGTTGCCTCTCACATGGCCACCACTGGGGACCTGGTCTGCAACCCAGGCGTGTGCTCTTACTGGAAATTGAACTACAGCCAGGGCCATTTCCTATACTATTCTTAACCTCCCCTGTCCATTTTGTACCTACCATTTATGCTTCTTATTCTCTGTACCTTTTCCCCCATTCTCTTCCCACCCACTTCCTACTGATAACCCTCCATGTGATCTCCATTTCTGTGATTCTGTCTCTGTTCTAGTTGTTTGCTTAAGTTTGTTTTTGTTTTTGTTTTTAGGTTCAGTTGTTGACAGTTGTGAGCTTGTCATTTTACTATTTATATTTTTAATCATCTTATTTTTCTTAGGTAAGTCCCTTTCACATTTTATAGAATAAGGGCTTGGTGATGATGAACCCCTTTAGCTTTACCTTGTCTGGGAAATACTTTATCTGTCCTTCCATTCTAAATGATAGCTTTGCTGGATAGAGTAATCTTGGATGTAGGTCCGTGCCTTTCATGACTTTGAATGCTTCTTTCCAGCCCCTTCTTGCCTGTAAGGTTTCTTTTGAGAAATCAGCTGATAGTCTTATGGGAACTCCTTTGTAGGTAACTGTCTCCTTTTCTCTTACTGCTTTTAAGATTCTCTCCTTATCTTTAATCTTGGGTAATTTAATTATGATGTGTCTTGGTGTGTTCTTCTTTGGAACCAACTTCTTTAGGACTCTCTGGGCTTCCTGGACTTCCTGGACTTGTATGTTTATTTCCTTTCCCAGATTGGAAGAGTTCTCCTTCATTATTTGTTCAAATAAGTTTTCAGTTTCTTGCTCTTCCTCTTCTCCTTCTGGCACCCTTATGATTCGGATGTTGGAACGTTTAATGTTATCCTGCAGGTTCCTCAGCCTTTCCTCATTTTTTTTGAATTCTTTTTTCTTCATTCTGTTCTGGTTGAGTGTTTATTTCTTCCTTCTGCTCCAAATCATAGATTTGAGTCCCAGTTTCCTTCCCATCACTGTCGGTTCCCTGCACATTTTCCTTTATTTCACTTTGCATAGCCTTCACTTCTTCCCCTACTTTGCAACCACACTCAACCATTTCTGTGAGCATCCTGATTACCAGCATTTTGAATTATGCATCTGATAGGTTGGCCATCTCCTCATCACTTAGTTCTATTTTGGAACTTTGATCTGTTCTTTCATTTGGGCCATATTTTTTTGTCTCAGCACATCAGTCTGAATGAATGTTTCTTCTTTAACTCCTTGGTTGTTGGACTTCCATACAGTTCAATTTTCTGGCAGTTCTGGTTGCTTTTCTGTTTTTAAATTCATTGTCCTTCTTTTGGTTGTGTGAGGAGGCAAAGTGTATCTACCTATGTCTGCATCTTGGCCAGAAGTCCTTTTTCTTTTTTTTCAATTTCCAATTATATTTGGCATTAAATATTATTTTATATTGGTTTCAGGTTTAGAGCATAGTGGTTTGACATTTATACAATTTACAAAGTGATCTCCCAATAAATCACAGTTATTGCAATATAATTTTTTACCGTTATCCACAAAATAGAGCTATATTTTCCAGTTAAAGGTGAGATCATATGGTATTTGTCCCTCACCACCTGGCTTATTTCACTTAGTATAATGCTCTCCAGTTCCATCCATGCTGTCACAAAGGGTAGGAGCTCCTTCTTTCTCTCTGCTGTGTAGTATTGCATTGTGTAAATGTAGCATAATTTTTTGATCCACTCATTTACTGATGGGCACTTAGGTTGCTTCCAGTACTATTGTAAATTGTGCCACTATGAACATTGGGGTGCATAGGTTCTTTTGGATTGGTGTCTCAAAGTTCTTAGGATAATCCCAGCAATGGAATTGCTGGGTCAAAAAGCAGTTCCATTTAAAGAAAAAAGCAAGCAAAATATAACCAGAGACATTGAAATTAAAAACAATCTAACAGTAACCAGAGGGGAGGTGGGAGGGGATAATGGGGGGAAGGGTTTTCAGGAACTACTATAAAGGACACATGGACAAAGCCAAGGGGTAGCGTGGCAGCAAGGGAGGGAGGTGGATTTGGGTGGGATGGGAAGAGTGGTGGGGGGAAATGCAGAAAACTGTAATTGAACAACAATAAAATAATTTTTTTCAAAAAGAATAGCAGAATAAAACCACCTATTAAAAATCTAGAAAAATAGAGCTATATTTATTTTTAGGTGTATTTTATTGATTATGCTATTATAGTTGTCCCAATTTTTTCTCCCCTTTATCTCCTTTCTCCCTGCACTGCCGCCCCACCCTCCAGCATTCCCCACCTCCCTTAGTTCATGCCCATGAACTATACATATATGTTCTTTGGCTTCTCTATTTCCTATACTATTCTTAACCTCCTCCTTTATATTTTGTGCCTACCTATTATGCTTCTTATTCCCTGTACCTTTTCCCCCCATTCTCCCTCTCCCCCTCCCCACTGGTAATGTGACTATATTCCCCATGCTGTAGTTTATATTCCCAGCACTTGTAGCTACCAATTTGTACTTCTTAATCCCTTCACCTTTTTCATCCAGTCCTTTAACCCCCTTACCCACCTCCCATCTGGCAACCACCACTCTGTTCTCTATGTGAATGAGTCTGTTTCTTTTTTGTTTGTTCATTTATTTTGTTCTTTGCATTCCATATATAAGTTAAATTATTTGGTATTTGTCTTTCTCTGCCTGACTTATTTCAGTTAACATAGTACCCTCTAGGTCCATGTTATTGCAAATGGTCAGATTTTATTCTTTATTATGGCTCAGTAACATTCCATTATATTTGTACCACATCTTCTTTTTCCAATCATCTACTGACGGGACTTGGGTTGCTTCCTTATCTTGGCTATTGTGAACAATGCTGCAGTGAATATAGCAATGCACGTATCTTTTTGAATTGGTGTTTTGAACTTGTTCAGATAAATATCTAGAAGTGGAATTGTTGGGTCGTAAGGCAGTTCTATTTTTAATTTTCTGAGGAACCTCCATACTATTCTCTGTACTGGCTGCACCAATATGCAATCTCACCAACAGTGCACAAGGCATTCCTTTTCTCCTTATCCTTGGCAATACTTGTTTGTTCATTTATTGATGGCCATTTTGACATGTGTGAGGTGATATTTCATTGTGGTTTTAATTTGCATTTCTCTGATGATTAGTGATGTTGAGCATCTTTTCATATATCTATTGGTCATCTGTATGTCCTCTTTGGAGAAGTGCCTATTCAGGTCTTCTGGACATTTTTTATTTTTATTTTTTCCACATTTTTTATTGTTGTTCAAGTACAGTTGTCTCCATTTTCCCCCACCACTCTTCCCCACCCCACCCATCCCCATCTCCCAGCCTCAGTCCTACCCTCCTTTGGTTTTGTCCATGTGTCCTTTATACATGTTCCTTGATGACCCTTCTCCCTTTTCCCCCATTGTCCCGTCCTACCTCCCTTCTGGTTACTATCAGTTTGTTCTTTATTTCATCTTTTCATACGTCTATTAGTCATCTGTATGTCCTCTTTGGAGAAGTATCTATTCAGGTCCTCTGGAAATTTTTTAATTGGATTGTTTGTTTGTTTTTGGTATTAAGTTATATGAGGTCTTCATAAATTTTAGATATTAATCCCTTATCACATGTATCATTAGTGAATATGTTCTTTCATACAGTGGGTTCCCTTTTCATTTTGTTGATAGTTTCCTTTGCTGTGCAAAATCTATTTTTTTATGTAGTTCCATTTGTTTATTTTTTTCTTTTGTTTTCTTTGCCTGAGGAGATATATCAAAAAGTATTGATAAGGGCAATGTCAAGGAGTTTGTGATTTCTAGGTGATAAAAACTTGGTTCATACTCATGACAAATAAGTGAGATATGGACCCTGTAAGCACTTTAAATTATTTTCCTTTCTGACTGTGGACCTTGGGAAACCCCAGTGGAAGTCTCTGGTTTATACTGCAAGTGAAAGAATGTGCTCTTTTTGTCCAAAATGAAATCGTTCCAATTATTTATGCCCTTGATTATTCCTACTAGTGGGTGAACCATATCAGTGGTTCCCTAACGTGGTTGCACATCAGAGTCACCTGGAGACTTTTGTAAGATTATTGACTCCTGATCCCATTCCACACTTGCTAAATCAGAATATCTGGTGGTGGGAGCCAGGAATACATAGTTTTAACAAAGCTTCTGGTAGTATTAATGCATACCAGGTTTTTAAACCATTATACTGAAACAATAACCCAAAATTTGGATCTGAAAGACTAGTGCAATTTCTTCCAAAATTTTGGAGACCAACATAAAAACGTCAATTTTAATGTTGCTATGTGAAGACATGGTTCATCATATGATATTAATGAAATGATATTTTAACACTAAAATATAGAAAATGTAGAAAGGACATAGTCTTTTACTAAGGAAGGTCTTTTAAAATTTTTTTCCAATCACAATTTACATTCAATATTATTTTGCATTAAGGAAACTGTTTTTTCTTACCCGAGAATATGTTTTTATTGATTTTAGAGAGAGAGAAACAAACATTGATGTGAGAGAGAAACATCGATCGATTGCCTCCCATATACACCTTTACCAGCGATCAATTCATAACCTAAATATGTGCCCTGACTGGAATCCAACCTGCAACCTTTTGGTGTATGGGATGGGATGCTCCATCCAAATGAGCCACCTAGCCAGGGAAGGAAAGTCTTTCTTAAGAAAGTTTAATTGGCAACAATTTTTCCTATGTGTAAGCAGACTGATGAAAATGTCACAAATGTCATGTATCTGCAGATTAGAGCCTGAGACTCATTGGACTGGATGACCTCTGAAAGCCCTTCTATCCCTGATGTTCTCTATTTTAGGCCAAAGTCACTTCCTTATATTGGGCCTCTTGTGTTCTTCAGTAGTATTTTCTGGCTAAAGTGGAACCCAGTGGGTCATTTGCATTATTCCCCTGCCCTGTGCTTAAATCAGCCTACCTACTTGAGAATGAATAATATGTTGAGAAGTTATTCAAGAAGGCAAGTACATCCCTGGCTGGTGTGGCTCAGTGGGTTGAGCACTGGCCCATGAACCAAAGGGTTGCCAGTTCAATTCCAGGCCTGGGTTGCAGGCCAGGTCATGCAGTTGGAGGTGTGTGAGAGGCAACCAATCACTGTTTCTCTCTCACATCAGTGTTTCTCTCCCTCTGTTTCTTCCTCCCTTCCCCTTCTCTCTAAATAAATATATAAAGTCTTTTTTTTAAAGGTGAGTACAAATATCTCCCTCTTTCATTCACTTTTTTAAAATTTAGTCTTTATTATATTTTTTACATTACCATTTAGTCCCTATACACCCCTCATTCACTTTTATTTATTCATTTCTATGAGGGTCACTTAAGAGTTCTTATGTCACATCCAAGATCCAAATGGGATTGCTTGTAAAAAGGAGCCAGGATGCTCTAGTAGTGGCAAAAGAAGTCAGAGAAAAGACAGAGAAAACTTCAGTTTTATTGTCCATAATCATAAAAGGGTATTGATGAGAACCCATATTACTGGGAAATAAATATGAATGTTGACACTCTTTTGATGGCCAAAGTATAGGCATGGAAGGGAAAAGATATTGGTTGTAGCATAATTTCAGCTTGAGTAGGCAGGCTGTTCATAATAATAGGTGCATTAAAAACAAATCAATCAGTCATATTCATGGAACTGCTTCCTGAATGCCAAAGAAGCAGTTCTGCTCAATAGTTGGTCTATTATTAGAGCATACATAGAGAGGGAAAGATGCAGAAGCAACAGGAGCATTACAAAAAAAGAACATGACAAGAAATACTTAACCCTCTGAGGGATAGCACAGAACAGCAAAGCTTCAAGTGTGAGGAAGGATGAAACAGATTGGTTTCATGATCCAACAGAGAAATGGAATGGGATATTTAAGCCATTTGTTCATTGAAGAGACATTTATTGAGTGCCTATACTATGTGCTAAACATTGTGCTAGACCCCATCTGAAAAGTTTCCTATTCTGAGAAGGGGAACCCTTGTAGGGCTGGAATAGAGATATCTCAGATGTATGGTTACAATACTGTGTGACAATGGGCCTTGTCCTTGTTACATCTCAGTTTCCTCTCATAGACTGTGACCTCCTTGAGAATAGGGTCAGCATTATTTATTTTTGTATCCTTAGCATTTAATACTATGCCTGATAGAAGGTATTCCAAATACATACATACATGAGTATATGAGTGTGTGTATATATATGTGTATGTGTGTATGTACATATACATACAGCCACTTGATGTAACAAAGCCTATAAACAATAGGCATAAGGCTCATCTTTTAAGTTTATTGTAAAAATTAGAAATAAGATATGTAAAACACCTAACATAGCACCCGTCATGTAGTAAGTGCTCAGTAAATGTTAACAGCAAGATGATTTGAAGACTGCTTTCATTGGAAAAAGAAGAAAACAACCTAGTCCTTTGGCATTTGTTCATTCCAAAATCTAGAGCATAGAATATCAGAACTGGAAGGAACCTTCCACAAAATCCAGTCTCCTCATTTCACCGGTGGAAAAACTGAAACCTAAAGAGAGAAAAAGACTTACTTAACTTGACATCTAAATTATCTAAGCTTTTCCTTCTAATTACCCCAAATCCTTATGGAACACAATATGATATACATATATACAAGGTAGGGGCATCACTTTATAATTAACACAGAGAAAGATGAAATCATTTGCCCAAGGACCTATGATTCATATTGTGATAATCTGGCTTGAGTCTGTGATTTAACCACTACACATCTCTATCACGACACTTGTAAAATTCTATTAAAATTACCCATTTAACATTTGTTTTCACTAGAACCAAAGCTCCTTGAGGGCAGAAACTGTGTACGACTTCCATTGTGGTTGGATATTCATTCCCTTAACAAATATTTATTGAGCAAATATTATGTACCAGGACCTGCTAGCCCTAAAGAATGGGCCATATCTTTGAAGCCAGGTTATCTAGCTCTGTGGTGCTATTGATGTTCATTTCTTTTTTTGTCATCTTCTTCCCTTTCCTAGTGTATTGAACGTTTTAGCTTAGTTTCATCTTTTGTACTGGGCAAAGTGCTCTATGCCCATGCTTGGTTTGGGTTGTAAAAGGAGAATAATCAGTGAGAAACTTCAGGGGGAAAGTGAAGTGTCAGAGACATGATGAGATCTGGGAGTTCCTCAACCCCTGTAGAGGTTTATTTTAGGAAAGACTTTGGGATATTACACTTGGTAGGTTTTTTGTTTCATTTTGTTCAATTCAGGAAGTGCTCTGACCTTACAATATCCTTGGCCTGCCCCTTTGTTTCTTGTGGTTGAGTCCAAAGAGAGCTCCTTGTCCCACCAGCAGAAGGGCACCCCCTCCTCCCTGCAGCTCTGTTTTGCAGCATCTCAGCTGTGCGACTGCCCAGCCCAGAGGTGGCAGAAACCCTGGCAGACACCACAAGAACCAGGATGCTTCCTCCCCCATTGAGAACAGGGGTTGGGCTGAGCTATAGTGGAGCATTCACCTGGAGATGGTTGAGCCATTGCAGCTGCTGTGACACAGGCCAAGGCCCTGTCAGGACACAGCAGAGTCAGGGGTCTCTCCTACTGTTGGGATGGTGGCAGGGGGAGATTCTTACCCTGAGTGCAATGAAAGCTGGAAACATGAATAGACAGGGCCCAAGCACACACAGAAAGCTGGAAAGATGAATGGATGGGGCTGAGGATGCCTGGATAGAGGGATAAACGGATAGGGCCCCAGGGCACTGAAAGCTAGAAAGATGACCCTGGCTGGCATAGCTCAGTGGATTGAGCTCGGGCTGCGAACCAAAGTGTCGCAGGTTTGATTCCCAGCCAGGGTACATGCCTGGGTTGCAGGCCATAACCCCCAGCAACCGCACATTGATGTTTCTCTCCCTCTCCCTCTCTCTCTCTCTCTCTCTCTCTCTCTCTCTCTCTCTCTCTCTCTCTCTCTCTCTCTCTCTCTCTCCCCTCCCCTTCCCTCTCTAAAAATAAATAAATAAAATCTTTTAAACAAAGAAGAAAAGAAAGCTAGAAAGATAATTGGATAAGAAGAAAAGCCCTTGCCCTTGCTCTTCTAGTACCAGATTGGGGGTGGGACCAGAGGAAGGCAGGCACATGTGCCAGAGAAGTCAGAATAGCAGCAGGAAGAGGTGCTGGACCAAAGAGGCCTGTCCAGCTAGCCTGGGGAAAGAAAGGATTTGTTGGGAGGTGGACCCATACAAAGTGCAGGGAAGTTTAGGAAGTTAATTGGTCTTTCTGAGAAAGCACCTGACCCATCCCACACCCAAAACAGATATAACCCGAGGGGAGCAAAGAAATGCTCTCTCTTGCTCATTGCTCACTGCTCAGGATCTTCACTCCTGTTGCTTGTAGCTCACTGCTCAGGACTGGCTCTCTCCCTTGCTGGTTGCCCACTCTTCAGACCAGCTCTGCTTTCACTTATCACTTGCTTCCCAAGACTGGCTCTACTCTTGCTCATCACTCGCTGCTCAGGACCTGCTCTCTCTGGCTCATTGCTCACTGCTTGGGATCTGCACTCAGACAGTACACTGACCTGTCCTCTCCATGGGCCATGTGGCCACAGTAGCTGCATGGCCCATGGGCTCAAGGAGGGAGTCTCTCTCTCTCTCTCATGCCAATCTGGTATTTACCACATGACCACATGGTCCTAGCAGCAGCATGGCCCATGACCATGCCATCTCCACAAACAATCTCTAGGAAGGAGCCTGAAGCCAGACAACTGGGAACAACCTAAGCTACCTGGACAACCACTTAGCAGCCACCTATAGGCTCCAAAAAATGGTGCTTTAAAATGGAGCATAACTCTGGGCACACTGTCTTTTGTTTTGGTCTTGCTGAGGATAGCTGGGCTTGGTCTGGGTTTTGCAGAGATGAGCTTTGAGTTGGGGAGTCTGCCATTCTCCAAGATGGTGCGGCATCCAAATAAAACCTCTTTCCTTTTGCATCAGCACCCACCTCACAGGTTTGGCTTTTGTGGCAGCAGGCAAGTGAACCATCCTTTTTTGTTGTTGTTGTTCAGTAACACCCTCCCATCTGGCTTTCTAAGTATTCACAGTTTAGCTAAAAAGGCAAGTCATATTCATCCAGAAAGATAACTCCCTGGCACCAGGTTAGTAGCAGAGACACTAACTGCTATAGAGACCAAGAGAGGACAAGGTGAGGGTGAGGTGGAAGAGGGGTAGAGGGGGTGGGCCGGATAGTGTTCAGGGTAGCAAAAGGAAGGCTGGAAGTAGACATTGTGTGCTTGGTCCACTTCTTTGGGTGTGACATCTCAGACTCCAAGATAGCCACAGACCTAGGGCCTTAAGATCCCCAAGGTCCTTACACTGAACTTTCTAGAGAGTAAGAGACAGAAGGATAAAACAATAGTGGGCATTAGAGCCAGAATCAGGTATCAGCTACTGCATTAGAGGAAAGTGACTGGTGTGCTTTGGCTTAGGGGTCAAGTTTCAAATCCTACTTGCTGACCTTGCAGATAAAGAAAGGCAGTTAAAGGGCAGGAAAAATCATTCAAATGGAGCAGGAGCAAAGGAGTTGGGTGGAGGGTAAAGGACAAAGAAGAGGCAGTTTATTTTTCTCCTTCAGTATATACATAAATTCAGACCTCAGTTCTTGAATGTCTCCCATCTCAGACAATTTGGTTCTCAAATAGCCTTCTAGAAAGAATAAAGTTTGAGAACTGAGGTTCCACTGTATTTACGGAGTTCCTTCTGTGGCTCATTAAACCCAGTTTTTCCAAGGCCTCTCTATGGATGAAGGAAGAGATAAAGGAGAAGCAGTGCACTTTGTTGAAACTTTCTGAGATCTGGATTTGTTAATCCACTTATCCCAAATCATACGTGAGTGGAGCCAGAACCCTTGTCTCTTACCTCCTAACTATATGACATTTTCTCTGTGCCACACTACCTCCTATTATGTCATTCAACTGCTTTAAAATCTGAAATGAATCCTTACTACCTAAAAGGGAAAGTCCAAACACCTGAACTGCCACATTGGACCCCTTATTATCTGAGCCCTGTTCAACTCTCCAATTGATTCATGGGCCACTTCCCTCAGAGAAGCAACACAGAGCTTTTTCCTACCTTACTGTCTGCAAATGCTCTTGTCTCCTTTTTCCCAACTCTTCCTCCCTCACCACAGTGAGAGAATTTTACCACCTGTATGTCCACCACTGGATTCTACCATTAACATTTTACGCTATTTGCTTTGTCACATATCTTTCCATCTATCCAACTCTCCATTGATTTATAAATCCATCTTATTTTTAATGCATTTCAAAGTAAATTGAAGACATTAGTATACATCTTTATCCCAATATTTCTGCATGTATATTAACTAGAGTTCAATTTTAGCAGCTTTTTTTCTTTTGAAGTAAAATTTGCATACAGTGAAATATATAAATCTTAAAGGAATATTTACTAAGGTTTGACAAATGTACATTCCTCTGTAACCCAAACCCCTATAAATATATAGAACATCACCCCAGAATCTTCTCTAAAGTCCCTTCCTAGTTAATCCCATTCCTACCATATCCTAGAGAGAACAACCATGGATTAGTTGTGTCTTCTACAGATTTATATAAATGGAATAACATATCATATGAAGTATGGCATCTTTCAAAGCATAGTGCTTTTGAAATTCAGCTGTGTTGTAGTGGATGGTATTCTATTGTATTTGTATTATATTCACCAGTTAATGGACATCAGGATTATTTCTAGTTTGGGGATATCATGAATAAAGCTGCTATAAACATTTATATACAAGTCTTTTCATGGGCATATTTTCATTTGACTAGATACCTACAAGTATAACTGTTAAGACATAGAGTAATATGTATATTTAGCTATATAAAAAACTGCCAGAACTGTGTTAAAAGAAGTTATTCCCTTTACATTCTAGCAGTATATAAGAGTTCCACTTACTCCACATCCTCACCAATAGTTGGTATTTACATTTCTTTTAAATTTTATTTTAGTCATTGTAGTGGATGTATAGTGGTTTTTACTTGCAATCCACTGATGGCTAATGATGTTGAGTTTTTTTCTTTCATGTTCTTATTGGCCATTCATGTCTTCTTTTGTGATGTATCCATTCAAATATTTTGTGCAATTTTAAATTGGGTTGTTCATTTTTTATTATTGAGTTGTTGGAGTTCTTTACATATCTTGCATACCAGTCTTTTGTCAGATGTGTGCTTTGCAAAATTTTCTCCCAGTATACAGTTTGCTTATGATTTTCTTGACAATGTTTTGGATGGGCAGACATTTTAAATTTTGATAAAGTCTGATTTAGTTTTTCTTTTCTTGTTAGGGTGTTCCTCTCAGTGACCTGTTTAAGAAATCTTTGCATACCCCAAGTCATATTCTCATATGTTTTCTCCTGAAAGCTTTATAATTTCAGGTTTTATATTTAGACTTATGATCTACCTCAAATTAATTTTTGTGTGTGGTGTAAAAGAAAGGTTGAAGTTTCATATGGATATTCAATCATTCTTGTACCATTTGTTGAAAAGACTTTGCTTTCCTGCATTGGATCACCTTGGTTTCTTATCTTTTTGTTGTTATCTGTCTTATTTAGAAAAGTGGATATGTAATTGAATTTTCACAAATGGAACATTTGCATTTAACCAGCCCCATTTCCCAGCAACCATATCATTACCACCATCTCAGAAATTCTCTTTGTGCTGACTTACAATTACAACCTCTCCTCCTGCAGCAGTAACTACTATACTGATGTCTAGTGCATAACTTAATTTTGTCTATGTCTATACTTCATGTAAATGGAATCATATATTGCATACTCTTTTGTGTCTGACTTCTTTCTCAATATTATGTTTACAAGAGTCATTCATGTTGTGTATAGCAATAGTTCACTCATTTTCATTGCTGCATATTATTTTATTGAATGAATATACTACATCAACATGGACATTTGGGTTGTTCGCAGTGTTTAACTATAAATGAATGGTGCTACTATGAACATGTCTTTTGTTGCACATATCTATGTATTGCTGTTCAATATATACTTAAGAAGTAGAACTACTAGGTTATAAAGTATACATATCTTCACATTTTAGTAGATGTTGCCAAACAGTTTTATGAACTATTTGGTCCAAATTTTTAACAACATTTAGTATTGTTTACCTTTTTCATTTTATTTATTCTGGTGCAAATGACATTGCAGTTTTAATTTCACTTTCTTGATTAAAAGGTTGAGTACCTTTTCCTATGTTTATTAAACATTTACGGTTCGATTCCCAGCCAGGGTACATGCCTGGGTTGCAGGCCATAACCCCCAGCAACCGCACATTGATGTCTCTCTCTCTCTCTCTCTCTCTCTCTCTCTCTCCCTCCCTTCCCTCTCTAAAAATAAATAAATAAAATCTTTAAAAAAAAAAAAAAACATTTACTTATCCCCTTGGAATTGTCATTTTGTTACTTGTGACCATTCCGGTGGGTGACTTACCTTCCTTTCTACTTATTAAAAATCTATTTTTTAAAAATTTTATTTATTTATTTTTTCAGAAATTATTTTTATTTTATTTATTTTCTTTTTTTAAGATTTTATTTGTTTATTTTTAGAGAGGGAAGGGAGGGAGAAAGAGAGAGAAAGGTAAACATCAATGTGCGGTTGCTGGGGGCTGTGGCCTGCAACCCAGACATGTGCCCTGACTGGGAATTGAACCTGCGACGCTTTGGTTCGCAGCCCGCACTCAATCCACTGAGCTACACCAGCCAGAGCCTATTTATTTTATTTTTAAGTATATTTTATTGATTATGCTATTACAGTTGTCCCATTCTTCTTTCTCCCCTTTATCCCACTATGCCTGGTACCCCCATTCCCTCCAGCATTCCCTCCCCTTAGTTCATGTCCATGGGTCATACATATAAGTTCTTTGGCTTCTCCATTTCCCATACTGTTCTTACCCTCTCCCTGTCTATTTTGTACCTACCAATTATGGTTCTTATACCTTGTACCTTTTCCCCCATTCTCCACCCTCCCCCTCCCCACTAGTAACCCTCCATGTGATCTCCATTTCTGTGGTTCTGTTCTTGTTCTAGTTGTTTGCTTAGTTTTTGTTTTTTAGGTTCAGTTGTTGATAGTTGTGTGTTTATTGTTATTTCACTGTTTATAGTTTTGATCTCCTTTTTCTTAGATAAGTCCCTTTCATATTTCATAAAATGAAGGCTTGGTGATGATGAACTCCTTTAACTTGACTTTATCTCAGAAGCACTTTATCTGTGCTTCCATTCTAAATGATAGCTCTGCTGGATAGAGTATTCTTGGGTGTAGGTTCTTGCCTTTCATGATTTTGAATACTTCTTTCCAGCCCTTTCTTACTTGTAAGGCTTCTTTTGAGAAATCAGTTGATAGTCATATAGGAACTCCTTTGCAAGCAACTCCTTTTCCTTCACTATGTTTAAGACTTTTTCCTTAT
Source organism: Phyllostomus hastatus (assembly GCF_019186645.2). Lineage (NCBI taxonomy): Eukaryota > Metazoa > Chordata > Mammalia > Chiroptera > Phyllostomidae > Phyllostomus > Phyllostomus hastatus. Next base: position 1,497,482 of record NW_025333841.1, on the reverse strand, counting down.
CTTTAATCTTGGGTAATTTAATTATGATGTGTCTTGGTATGTTCCTCTTTGGGTCCAACTTGTTTGGTACTTTCTGTGCTTCCTGGATTTATATGTCTATTTCCTTCCCATATTGGGGAAGTTTTCTTTCATTCTTTTTGCTTTTTTTCTAGTGAAAAATACTTTCTTTTTTTTATTGTTGTTCAAGTACAGTTGACACTATTTTTACCCCACCATGGCCCCCAGCCCCACCCATCCCTGCCCCCCACCCTCAAACCTACCCCCTTTAGCTTTATTCTTGTGTCCTTTATACATGCTCCTTGATGGACCTTCCCCTATTTTCCCTCATTATCCCTTTCCCTACTCCCCTCTGGTTACTGTCAGTTTGTTCTTTATTTCATTGTTTCTGGCTATATTTTCAAATAATTTTTCAATGTCTTACTCTTCCTATTCTCCTTCTGACACCACTATGATTTGGATGTTGTAATGTTTAAAGTTGTCCCAGAGGTTCCTAAGCCCCTCCTTATTTTTTGTATTCTAGTTTCTTCATTCTGTTCCAATTGAATGTTTATTTCTTCCTTCTGTTCCAAATCATTGATCTGAATCCTGGTTTCCTTCCCTTCACTGTTGGTTCCCTGTATAATTTTCTTTATTTCATTATGTATAGCCTTCACTTCCTCCTTTATTTTGCAACCATACTCAACCATTTCTGTGAACATCCTCATTACCAGTGTTTCGAACTCTACATTTGATAGGTTGGCTATCTCATCATTGCTGAGTTCTTTTTCTGGAGTTTTGATTTATTCTTTCATTTGGGCCATATTTCTTTGTCTCGGTGCAGCTGTTACTTTGTAAGGGACAGAGCCTTAGGTATTTGCCAGGGCAGGGCAACCCACTTTACTGCGTTGTGCCACTGTATGTGGGGGAGGGCTCAGAGAAGGAACAATGCCACTTGCTTGGCTCTCGCCCTGCTTTCAAGAGACTGGCAATTTCTCCTGCCACCACAACCCCCACAGATTTTACAGCCAGAAGTTCTGAGGCTTTCTTTTCCCATGCCGGAACCCTGAGTTGTGCAGTCTGACTCACTCCCCATTTGTTCCTCCAGTTTATCCACACATGAATGTGGGATTGCCTGGTCCACCAACTGCTACCTTGCCGTGAGTCCTCTCCACCCCAGCTACCCATCTCTGCCCCTCCTACCAGTCTGAATGAATGTTTCTTCTTTAACTTCTTGGTTATCAGAGTTCCATACATTTTGATTTTCTGGCAGTTCTGGGTTTTTTTGTTTGTTTGTTCCTTTTTAAATTGGTTGTTTCCTTGTTTTCATTTTGTGAGGAGGGGAAGCATATGTACCTGTGTGGCCAGAATGCCTATTTATTTATTTTTTTAGAGAGGGAGAAAGAGAGGGAGTGAAACAACAGCGTATGAGAAAAAATCGATCAGTTGCCTCTCACACACCCCCAACAGGGAACATGGCCTGCAACCCAGCCATGTGCCCTAAACTGGGAATCGAACCAGAGACCTTTCAGTTCTCAGGCTGGTGCTCAGTCCACTGAGCCACACCAGCCAGGGCTTAAACATCTATTATACCTTCAAGGCCCAGCTCAAATGTCGCCTCTTTGATGAAGTTTGCTCCATTCCCTAGTTCATATAAATGAATCTCACAGCACTTTGCACTCCACTATAAATTTCACTTTTGGGGGGCATCTATTTTCATTCATTACTGGGTTAAACTATTTGTTAGAGCAACTCCAGCTTTATGTCATGGGACCTATCTTTTTGTAAATTATTTCCCTTACTAGGTTGGTAGCTCTTCAAAGGCAGAAACTCCACCTTATTTAATTCTGTACACCTTCCTCCATTCACTATTGCAACACTTACAGAATGACAATCACATAGTGGACATTTAATATATATTTGTTGAGTTAAATGCTTGGCTGATATTGTTAAATTAATGTTAAGATAGATTTTTGTGTCCTGGCTGGTGTGGCTCAGTGGTTTGAGTGCAGGCCTGTGAACCAAAGGGTCACTGATTCGACTCTCAGTTTAGGGCAGATGGCTGGGTTGCAAGCCAGGTCCTCAGTGGGAGATGTGCAAGAGGCAACCACACATTGATGTTTCCCTCCCTCTCTTTCTCCCTCCCTTCTCCTCTCTAAAAATAAATAAATAAATAACATGTTTTTTAAAAAAATAGATTTGGTACAAGAAGGATTAAATCAACTCAATGAAAGTTCTTCTAGAACTCTGAGGCTCAAAACTAGACCTTGGATTCATTTTCCAAGGCTGGGAAAACAGGGGCTATTTTTCCTAGGTCTCTGCCATGTTCCCAAAATGTCAGCTCAATGAAGACAGAGATATTTATCTCCAATATCTAGAAGAATGCTCAATGCATAGTAGGTATTTAATAATTGTTGTTCAAGTGAATGATGACAAAGTCAACAAAATAGCCTGATCTACCATCTTCTATCCTATCCTTCCATGATGTTTAAAATGTTGTGCTAGTGACTACTTCCTTCAAGTTATTCTTTCAAAATACCAGGTCCAGAGATAGTTTACTCAATTACCTTTTACATGTGCACTGTGATTGGCTCTTTACAGTACAACTTCATATCCACTATTCCCTTTGAACTGTACAGCAATTATCTGAGGTTATCTGAAATTGGGCAGATATCACATCTGAGATTATCATGCCCATTTTGCAAAAGAGAAAGTGAAGCTCAGGTAGGTGAAGTTATTTTCTTCTAAGTTACTCAGCTAAACAGTGAAAAAGCCAAGACTTGAACCTAGGTTTTCTTTTCTCCATCCAGAAATTTTTTTTATCATAAAGGAATTTATCAGATTGGTGAGGGTGGGGGTACTTGAGGTCTCTGGGGATGTAAATGGAGTTAGAAGGAGTCAGAGAGAAAACTACAAACACAGAGAAGGATCCTGTCTCTGAGGAGAGACAGTTGAAGATGAATCTGGTGCTGTGGCTGGTCTGCCCTCTCCTTAATCATTGCCTCAGGAGCCCCAGTTCTGGCAGGGAAGAGGGCTAGCCTGGTAGCTATATCAGTGGAGCTCCCTCAGGTTGTATACTTCTCTGGCTGGGAGGAATACAATCCAGGGAGTACTTGTCAAAGAAACAACATTCAGGCCCTTTTCCTATTAGAAGATTTAGCTTTTAGGGGCTAGGAGACTTGGTGGAGTGCTAAGGGGTACAGGAATGGTGGTAAAACTAGTCCTCAAGGCCCTGCCAGGCAATCAGTAACAAAATCCTTATGTCCATATTTCTGGGGTAGCACCACATGTATGGTGGGAGTGGGTCCCCAGCTTCTCATTCAACTACGGAAAGCCAAATAGAGTTACCAAAATCAGACAATACTAATCAGTTAGAGACAGATTTCCAACACTTCCTTTTTGAAAGGCCCCATGAACAAGTTTGGACAAGGAAGGAGGTTGGGAGGAGCCACAGCTCAGAGCTCAGTACTATTGGAATTGAGTTTCTGGCCACATTGATTTCTGGCCTCATTTAGAGGGTGCATTCTGTGTTTGCATATGAGATGAAGGAACAGGGGAAAGGGAAGGACATGGGTGAAAAATATCAGTGACTTCATAAAAAGCAAAGAAATTTATGGCCATAACCTTTGTTTGGCATTAGTTTGCCAACCTCAGACTTTTTGAACACCTATCAATCCCCATGGTTGAGAGAAGAGAAAATCAAGCCTTTGGAGTAAGACTGCTGAACTTTTATATAGGACAGGGCTTATGCCTGCTCTCTCCTCTGCTCTTTACCCCATCAAGCTTTCCTCTGTGCTCTTGCAGCACTTTGTGCTCCATATTGCAGCCCTCTAATCAGCTGTTTACTAAGCTGTTTCACCCACTAAAATGTGAGTTCTTTCCTGTGTCCTCAAGCACATAGTAGGTACTCTATAATTTCACATTGCATATATGGGCAAATCAGACCAGGCTTCGGGAGATTGGGCCTCACAAGTACTTGGCCCAGAGAGATATAGGAAATCATTGTACTTCATACTTGCCTTTGTTTTCCTGAGCCACAGCTTCTCTACCAGTCCCAATTTAGTAGACAAATAGTTTTTTTCTTCTCCCTCCATTTCTTCTTTTCTTCCTTCCTATAGGGGTGTCTAGATGGTGGAGGGGCTTCCTAATACCCTTGGAATTTGGTATAGTGAAAGGAGCAAAGGACTGGGAGTCAGTAGACTTGGGATTAAGTCTCATCTCTATTGCTGTCACTGAGTGACCTTGGGTTGAGCCCTTTATCCCTTCTGCATCTCTTAGTGTCTTTACCTGACAATAGAATACACTAGGATAAGTACTGTCACAACTGTGCTGTTTGGTGTCATTTTCCAAAGTGTAATACAAGCACATGAGACAATTTTAGGTGTTATCAGAAACAAATGTTAAATTTCAATAGCTGTAGGCATATTTATTATAATTGGAAAAATATGCCTAGGGCATTAAATCTATTATATTACATAAGTTGAAGCTGAATTTATTTAATAAAATATTGAGTTATTTTAAAGAAACATATTAAATAAATATTAGCACATTGGCTGGCAGACATAGTAAAAATAGTGCAGATGCTCTGAGTGTGACTGAAAGTTGGACAACACTGTGCTAGAATTCTGTGACATCTTTACAGGACAGGGTTGTTCCCAGGGCCTCCCACTGTCAACCATCACCGCTATCCTTTAACCAAAAGAGTTGTACCTTTAGTCTGAAGAAAGAAAAACAAAAACTCCAAACCCCAGTCCAGGTAATACCCAAGGGCCCTCCCAGCACTGATATTCTAAGACTTTAAATCACAACAGCCAGACTTGGATGTTCTCCTGACCTGAGGGGTAACTAGATGACTATGTCCGAGTCAGGTGATTTGAGAAGCTACCCACTTTCCTGCAGTTCACTTCAGGCTCCAGGGTAAAGCTATGGGAAGAAATTTGGAGGCTGCTATCTAAAGGTATTCAGGAGGAAGGGGGAGACAGTAATAGTCTCCAAAGTCCAGCTGCCCCCTGGTGGCCATAGACATGGATGTGTGTGGATAGAGAGTTCCTTCTGGCCTAGATTGACATCTACGCAGAGCAGCCCCTTCCAGAGCATGGTGGTTCTCAACAAGCCTCAAAGACTGTGGATTTGGGGGAATTGGAGTGGGGATAAACCTGAGAAGTATTTACAGGCTATGTACCTTCTTCAGCTCAAGAGCAGGATGATAGAAAACAGCTCAGTAAATGCTGGGATAACCCGAAATTCACACCAGTTTGATTGACTCCCTCTTCTTAAGGGGAATTATTGGTGGTTGACTAGTCTCCTCTTCCCATCCTGACATGTACTCTTGAAAGCACCTTCCCAATTAAATAACTGCTTGCTACTAAAGCAGCACCAACAGAGGCCTGGGGAGGATTTAACACCTTGCCCCATAATTTTAATCAGTTCTCACACATACATGATATTGACAATTGGCATTTTCTGAAATGTATGCAATGTGCTTTGAAAACACAGTTCGAAGAAAATTTCTCCAGACCTGTCCTCTAAACAGCCCTTATGCCACCCTTAAAAACTGCCTATTTGGAAATTCTGGAGGCACTTCAGTAGCACTCATAAGTGTATATTTTGGCAAGTAGAAATCAGGGTATATCAGTCACTGAAAATGATGGAGTAAGGAACTTCAGGCATACCACCCTCCCAAAAAGCAACTAATGAGCTAGAAAAAAAAATGTCAGGATCAGCTTTGGAAAAACTCTGGAATCTAGTCAAAAACTTACAATTGCCCTGGCTGGTGTGGCTCAGTTGGTTGGGTGTCATCCCACAAACTGAAAGGTTATGGGTTTGATCCTTAGTTGGGGCATGTGCAGGAGGCAACCAATCGATGTTTCTCACATCAATGTTTCTTTCCCTCTTTTTCTACCTCCCTCCCTCATTCTGGAATCAGCAAAAGAAAAACATTTACAAAGAAAGCTTACAATAACAAGGGGACTCACACCACCAAGATTTGGTGAAGAAAGACAATGTTGCTTTGTGGTAAGAGAGTGCTGTGCTGCGGTGTTTTGAATTATTTATTTACCCAACTCCACAACCCAGATCAGCAGTAACTGCGGGTACCATAGATGGCACCACTAGTACAAGTTGCTAGTGCCAAAGGAAGTAATATGGACTTTCCTCTTAAAGCATTGCATTAAGGGTCTCAACTTGCCTAGAGGCACCTTCAAGAACTGGCACATAGTGTTCTTTTTTGTTTTGCTTGACTCTGCATGTTCACAGGGCTCAGGAAGCTTTCGGGGAGGCTACTATGGAAAGCATTTAAAGACATAGGTAATGCCCATAGCAGCCTGGAGCATGGGACAACACTTAAGAAAAGCAGTAGACAGACATAGAAGCCTGGGAAGGAAGAGACTGGGAAGGAGATATGTGTGGGAATAAGGGCTTAAAAAAACTTCTATGTATACTAGGTGATCAAGAAACCCATGTGCTTAAACAGGAAAGGACATATGCTTATAAAGGGCTGAGAAGACCCTCAGCTTTCACCTCTGCCTGATCTTCAGGCTTGACATGTGCAGAAAGTGAAAGCTAAAGCAGAGTTATAAATGACCATAGTTAAGCATTCAAAGAGTGCCCCATAGGTCCTTTATACGTGTTCCTGAAAACCCTTCCCCCTTTTCCCCCCATTATCCCCTCCCACCTCCCCTCTGGTTACCATCAGTTTGTTCTTAATTTCAATATATCCGGTTATATTTTGCTTGCTTGTTTGGTTGGTTGATTAGTTTCCACTTATAGGGGAGATCACATGGTATTTGTCTTTCACTGCCTGGCTTATTTCACTTAGCATAATGCTCTCCAGATTCATGGACAAAGCCAAAGGAGGGTAGGATCAAGGGTGGGAAGCGGGGATGGCTGGGGTAGGGGGAAGTGGTGGTGGGGAAATGGAGACAACTGTACTTGAACAACAATAAAAAATGTGAAAAAAAGAAAAAGGTTTAAAAAAAAAACAAAGAAAGAAAGAGTGCCCCAACACAGAACCAATAAGCAGAGATTGGGATTTTTTAAATTTTTGACTGTAGATATTTAAGGCAACTGTCAAAACAGCAGCTGACCACCCTGGCCGGGTGGCTCAGTTGGTTCAAACAAGTGGAGGCAGATTTCTGGGTGTTCGGAGACATTTGCTGACCTGCTCCTGTGAGACCAGTGCTGATAAAGGCTGGCCTTGGTCGACAACTTGGTCCTTTCCACATACACCCAGGCCTAGCAGAAGGAACCACAAGCTATGGATTGCTGATAGCTCCAAACAGGTTGCCCAGGGCAAGTCACATGCAGTATCTGATATATTACTACACCAGATTCTTTACTGATCTGCCTAATACATAAAAGCAAACACAAGGAAGCAGCCTATAATGGAGAGACAAAGACACAAGCCCCAAATGAAAGAACAAGAGAATTCTCCAGAAGAAAAGCTAAATGAAATGGAGGTAAGCAATTTATCAGATCTAGAGCTCAAAATAATTATAAGGATGCTTAACAGCATAAAAAAGGACATGGAAGTCTTACCAGTTGTCAATAAATCATCTACATATTGAACTAGCATGGTGGGAAAATTCTTCTAGTTGTTTTATGCATATCTAGGGAATATAATAGACAAATCCATTACCACATACATTGAAATCTTCCATAGGTAAACACAAAAAGGAACCTTGATTCCTCAGCTAAAGATGAGAGGGAAAAGCTGAAAATAAGTATATTACAGAAAAATATTTAGGTTATGCAGTTAGAAAGGTTAAGAGAGTAGCATGGGTGGGTATAACAAGTATCAGAGGAATGGCTAACTTCTTTTTTTAAATACTTTTCCATTTTTTAAAATACTTTATTTATTTATTTTTAGAGAGAGGGGAAGGGAGGGAGAAAGAGAGGGAGAGAAACATGGATGTGTGAGAGAAACATCGATCAGTTGCCTCTTGCCTGCAACCTTGGTATGTGCCATGACCTGGGATCGAATCAGTGACCTTTTGGTTTGCAGGAGGATGCCCAATCCACTGAGCCACACTAGTCAGGAATTGTTGTTTTTAGAATGTATTTATTTATTTTTAAAGATTTTATTTATTTACTTTTAGAGAGAAGGGAAGGAGAAAGAGAGGGAGAGGAGCATCACTTGGTTGCCTTTTGCATGCCCCCACCTGGGGACCTGGCCTAAAACCCAGGCAAATGCCCTGACTGGGAATCAAACCAGCAACCTTTCAGTCCACAGCCCAGTGCTCAACCTACTGAGCCACACCAGCCTGGGACAACTTCCTTATTTATCTCAGATCTTGTAAAAACTACAGGAAGTCAAACTTTTTATGTCAAAGCTTTCCTTTTTCAGAGATAAAATGCAAATTCCCCCTATTTTATTATGTCCTATCTTTCTAGTACTCAAATTACAAGTTCTAGTTCTTGTTTTGAGCTAGCAAGAAAGGATATTGTGACAGTGGCCATGGTTTTTATTGTTGTAAGATATAACATTGGTGTTGATCCCTTTCATTAAAGTTATCATTTGTTCCTAGCATTTATAAATTATCATTTCTAAAGATGAATCTATTTCCACCCTGGCTGGTGTGGCTCAGTGGATTAACTGCTGAACTGGGAATGGTTCCGTTCCCAGTCAGGGCACATGCCTGGGTCACTGGCCAAGTCCCCAGTAGGGAGCGCTCAAGAAGCAACTACACATTGATGCTTCTCTCCCTTTCTTTCCCCTTCCTCTCTCTAAAAATAAATAAATAAAATTAAGAAAAACAAGACTAGCAGATTCTTGTTGTAGAAAATAAAAATGAATCTATTTCCTATAATTCAAGGTGATTTTCCAGCATCAGGTCAAAATGTCACTCTCCTATGCTGCTTTTGTTTCAGAAGGATATATTTACCCAATGAGGTGCTTTGCCTCCTGAGCACCTCATAAAACTCCATCCAGAGCACAAAACATGGTAAGCCTTAGTTTATACACCAGCACAGGAACCTAAGAGGAGATGAAACAGGTAGAAGGTTCTCCAGATGTACTCACAACTTAGATATTTTTATGGGTTAAGGAAAAAATGAAAAAGGTCATTAGAAAACAGCATCCACAAGAACAATCAGGGAAAGAGTAAGGGAAAAAAACATACAGTATAAGTTTTTCCCATTCTCAGCTACAAGTCTCCACCATTATGCCAATTTTGATCATTAATTTGCACTATTTGCCACATATTTCCTGCATGAATGGGGGTGAGTGTAATCTCTTTGAGGCCGTTATAAAGTTTCCAAGTTAGTTCCCATCCCTTGTGTCTTCCTCAGTTTTTTCTGGTATTCATTTTTCCAATGCCCTGTCTTCTTTTAATAGTGACATAATTATATTAAGAGTAAGGGACTCTCCCTTATGTGCTGATAGCTCCAGAAAAGAGTTGGTTCCCTTAAGGAGTAATTCTAACTGAGAAGCTAACACTGAAGTCTTAAGTTTCTTTTTGTCTTGTTTAGCTGTATTCGTATTCTCCCAAAATTCAGTTGGTGCTGCCAATACCTGAGAAACTATCCTTGCCATCCAATACTTTTCCCCTTTCTTGTGTTTGAGTTCAGGGCAAAAAGGCTGCCACAAAAGTGGAGAGGACCAAGGTTTTTTTCCAGTTTACCTCTGAATCCATCTTTGTAAACTTAGATAATGCCTCAATAAACTACTGGTGAAAATCAATGAGGATTCATCCAGCTTCTAAGTGCAGTATTGTAGTTTCTTCCAGTTTACTGTCTACAAAAAGGCTTCAAGGATTACCAACATCAATTCCTGCATTGAATTGTTAAAGCACAAAGAGTAGCCTGAGTTGTTGGAGAAAGCAAACAATAGGGTTTTGAGGCCTTGGCACTCCCTGACGAGTTATTTGGTCTCTGTTATGAACTTAATTGGGTCTCCCAAAAAGATAGGTTCTAAACCCCAGTACCTGTAAATATAACCTTATTTGAAATTAAGATCTTTGCAGATGTCCTCAAAGCAGTGGTAGGCTCTAATTCCATATAACTGATGTACTTTTAAAAAGAGGAAACTAGCATATGAAAACAGAGACATGTGGAGAATGAATGTCATGAGGCAGAAATTGGATTGATGCAGCTGCAAGCCAAGAGAACCAAAGATTGATAGCCATCACCAGAAGCTAGGAAGTGACAAGGAAGGACTCTACTCAATCTCAGAGGGAGCATAACCATGTCAACACATTTATTTCAGACTTCTTTTTTTACTGTTGACACTGTTACAAATGTCTCTCATTTCTCCCCCATCCCCCTCTCAGCACCCGCCTTCACCACATTGCTGTCTGTGTCCCTGGGCTATGTATATATACATATATGTTCTTTGGCTAATCTCTTGCATTCCCCCCCCACACACACACACACCTCAGATCTGTCAGTCTGGTCCATGTATCCATACTTCCGGTTTTATTTTGTTCATCAGTTTATTTTGTTCATTAGAATCCACATACGAGTGAGATCATATGGTATTTGTCAGTCTCTGACTGGTTTATTTTGCTTAGCATAATAATCTCCATGTCCATCCATGATGTCACAAAGGGTAAGAGTTCCTCTGTTTTACAGCCATGTAGTATTCCATTGTGTAAATGCACCACATTGTTTTTTATCCACTCATCTGATGGGCATATAGGCTATTTCCAGATCTTGGCTACTGAAAATAGCACTGCTATGAATACAAGGATGCATATATCCTTTTGGTTAGTATTTTAGGATTGTTAGGATATATTCCTAGCAGTGGAATCACTGAATCAAAGGGAAGTTTCATTTTTAGTTTTTTGAGGAAAAAAACTGTTTTCCACAGTGGCTGCACCAGTCTGCATTCCCACCAACAGTGCATGAGGGTTCCCTTTTCTCCACATCCTCACTACCACTTGTTTGTTGATCTATTGATAATAGCCATTATGACAGATGTGAGATGATATCTCATTGTGGTTTTAATTTGCATCTCTCTGATGATTAGTGATGTGAGCACTTTTTCATATGTCCATTGGCCACTTGTATGTCCTCTTTGAAGAAGTGTAAGTTCTTCGCATATTTTGTAAATTAACCCCTTTATCAGAGGTATCATTGGCAAATATGTTTTCCCATACAATGGGTTCCCACTTCATCTTGTTTTTTTTAAAGTATATTTTATTGATCGTGCTATTACAGCTGTCCCATTTTTTCCTCTGCTTTACTCCCCTCTACCCAGTACCCCCCTCCCACCAGCATTCACCCCCCCACCCCTTAGCTCATATCCATGGGTCATAGATATAAGCTCTTCGGCTTCTCCATTTTCTATACTATTCTTAACCTCTCCCTGTCTATTTTGTACCTACCATTTATGCTTCTTATTCCCTGTACCTTTTCCCCCAATCTTCTCCCACCCCCTCCCTGCTGATAACCCTCCATGTGATCTCCATTTCTACGATTCTGTTCCTGTTCTAGTTGTTGGCTTAGTTTTTGTTTTTGTTTTTTAGGTTCACTTTTTGATAGTTGTGAGTTTGTTGTCATTTTACTGTTCATAGTTTTGATCATCTTTGTTTTCTTAGATAAGTCCCTTTAACATTTTATATAATAATGGCTTGGTGGTGATGAACTCCTTTAACTTGACCTTATCTGAGAAGCACTTTATCTGTCCTTCCATTCTAAATGATAGCTTTGCTGGATAGCGTAATCTTGGATGTAGATCCTTGCCTTTCATGACTTGGAATACTTCATTCCAGCCCCTTCTTGCCAGTAAGATTTCTTTTGAGAACTCAGCTCACAGTCTTATGGAAACTCCTTTGGAGGTAATTCCTTTTCTCTTGCTGCTTTTAAGATACTCTCCTTATCTTTAATCTTGGGTAATGTAATTATGATGTGCCTTGGTGTGTGATTCCTTGGGTCTAACTTCTTTGGGACTCTCTGAACTTCCTGGACTTCCTGGAAGTCTATTTTCTTCCCCAGATTGGGGAAGTTCTCCTTCGTTATTTTTTCAAGTAAGTTTTCAATTTCTTTCTCTTCTTCTCCTTCTGGCACCCCTATGATTTGGATGTTGGAATGTTTAAAGTTGTCCCAGGGGCCCTGGATGGTGTGGCTCGGTGAATTGAGTGCCAGCCTGTGAACCAAAGAGTGGCTGCTTTCATTTCCAATAAGGGCACATGCCTGAGTTGTGGGCCAGGTCCCCAACAGGGGGTGTGCAAGAGGCAACCACACATTGATGTTTCTCTCCCTCTCTTTCTCTTTCCCTTCTCCTCTCTATAAAAATAAATAAATGAAATCTTAAAAACAAAAAGTTGTCCCAGAGGAACAACTAAGCCTCTCCTGAGCCTTTCCTCCTTTTTCTGAATTATTCTTTCTTCATTCTGTTCTGGTTGAATGTTTATTTCTCCCTTCTCTCCTAAATTGTTGATTTGAATCTCGGTTTCCTTCCCTTCACTCTTGATTCCCTGTATATTTTCCTTTATTTCACTTTTCATAGCCTTCATTTTTTCCTCTATTTTGCAACAGTACTCAACTATTTCTGTGATCATCCTGATTACCAGTGTTTTTTAAGTATTTTTATTGATTATGCTATTACAGTTTTTACAGTTTTTCCCCCTTTATCCTCCTCCACCCTGCCCCCCAACCCTCCAGCATTCCCTGCCCCCCCCCTTAGATCATGTCCATGGGTTGTACATAAAAGTTCATTGAGTCCTCTATTTCCCATACCATTTTTATCTCTCCCTGTCTATTTTATGCCAACTAATTATGCTTCTTCTCTGTACCTTCCCCCCATTTCTCCTTTTCCCTCCCCAATGATAACCCTCCATGTGTTCTCCATTCTCTGATTCTGTTCCTGTTCTGGTTGTTTCCTTAGTTTTTGTTTTTGTTGTTTTTTTTTTTCTTTTAGATTCATTTGTTGATAGTTGTGAGTTTGTTGTCATTTTACTGTTCATATTTTTTATCTTCTTTTTCTTAGATAAGTCCCTTTAACATTTTATATAATAATGGCTTGGTGGTGATGAACTCCTTTAATTTGACCTTATCTGGGATGCACTTTATCTGCCCTTCTATTTTAAAATATTTTATTTATTTATTTTTTTAGAGAGGGGAAGGGAGGGAGAAAGAGAGGGAGAGAAACATCAATGTGTGGTTGCCTTTTGCGCGCCCCCTGTTGGGGACCTGGCCCATAACCCAGGCATATCCCTCGACTGGGAATGAAACCAGCGACCCTTTGGTTAGTAGGCTGGTGCTCACTCCACTGAGCCACCCCATCCAGGGTTGCCCTTCCATTTTAAATGAAAGTTTTGCTCAATAGAGTCATCTTGGATGTAGGTCCTTGCCTTTCATGACTTTGAATACTTCTTTCCAGCCCCTTCTTGCCTGTAAGGTTTCTTTTGAGAGATCAGCTGTTAGTCTTATGGTAACTCCTTTGTAGATAACTCTCTCATTTCCCCTTGCTTCTTTTAGGCTTCTCTCTTTATATTTAATCTTGGGTAACTTAATGATGATGGGCCTTGGTGTGTTCCTCTTTGAGTCCAACTCCTTTGGGACTCTCTGGGCTTCCTGGACTTCCTGGAAGTCTATTTCCTATGCCAGATTGGGAGAGTTTTCCTTCATTATTTGTTCAAATAAGTTTTCAATTTCTTGCTGTTGCTCTTCTCCTTCTGGCACCCTATAATTGGGATATTGGAATGTTTCAGGTTGTCCCAGAGGTTCCTAAGTCTCCCTTCATTTTTTTGAATTCTTGTTTCTTCCTTTTCTTCTAGACGGATGTTTATTTCTCCCTTTTGTTCCAAATCATTGCTTTGAATCCTTGTTTCCTTCCTTTCACTGTTGGTTCCCAGAATATTTTGCTTTATTTCACTTTGGGTATCGTTAATTTGTTCTTTCATTTTTTGACCAAGCTCAATCAGATCTGTGAGCATTTTGATTACCAGGGCTTTAAATTCTCCATCAGATAGTTTGGCGTTCTCGCTTAGTTCTCCTTCTGAGGCTTTGCTCTGTTCTTTCATTTGGGCCATATTTCTCTGTCTTGGTGTGGCATTGCCTGTGCGGGAGGGGCCAGAGAGGGAACAGTGCAGCTGGTTTGCTAGTCTCTAGTGCACTTTTCAACAAACTCTTGTGTGAGACTGGGAGTATCTCCCACTGCGGCAACCCCGGCCATAGCTCACAGTCAGCTCTGCATCTCAGTTTTCCCCTTAAGTCACCCCCTCCCATGCAGCCCACTGAACTAAGCAGCCATCCCCACCCCCATGGTCTGCCACGTCACCGCAGTTTTTCTGAGTCAGCCCAAGGTGTCCGCTGCCTTACCGGTCTGGTTGTTCTGGTTGATTTTTTCTTTAATTCCTTGGTTGTCAGAGTTCCATGCAGTTTGATTTTCTGGTGCTTTTGGTTGTTTATTGATTTTAGATTGGTTGTTTCCCTCCTTTTGGTTGTGCGAGGAAGTGAAGGATTTTTACCTATGCCTCCATCTTGACCGGAACTCAGAACTTTCTTGGCCTGCATCATTCACATGAACCTGATGCTACTGCATCTCCTTCCTGGGGTCATTCCTCCCAAGTCCAGAGGGTGGGCTACCTTCTGATTACCAGTGTTTCGAACTCTGCACCTGATAGGTTGGTTATCTCTTCATCGCTTAGGTCTTTTTCTCAGGTTTTGATCTTTTATTTGGGCCATATATCTTTGTCTCAGAGCATCTTTTACATTGTAAGGGGCAAAACCTTAGGTATTCACTAGGGCGGAACAACCCACATTACTGCATTGTGGCATTGTATGTGGGGGAGGGGTCTGAGAGGGAACAATACCAGTTGCTCACCTCTTGGCAGGCTTTCATTCATGTCTCCTGATACCCACAAGCAAATGGAGCTCTTCTGGTGCTTATTCCCTGGTGGGTGGGTTTGTGTACATTCTAGGACCCTGTGGGTCTCTCCAATGTACTTTCCTGTGAGGCTGGGAGTTCCTCCTGCTGCTGTAACCCTCACAGATTTTTTTTTTCAATCAGAGGTTTTGAGGCTTTATTTCCCCATGCTGGAACCCTGGGTTGCTCGGTCTGTCTCACTCCCCAGTTGTTCCTCCTGGTTTATCTACATGCAGATGTGAGGTCACCAGCCACTGCCTCACCTGCCTGGTCCTTCAGCTGCTGTCTTGCTGCTCATCCTCTCCACCCCATCTGCCCGTCTCTACCCCTCCTACCAGTCTGGATGAATGTTTCCTCTTTAACTCCTTGTTTGTTGGACATTCATACAGTTTAATTTTCTGGCAGTTCTAGTTGTTTTTTGTTTTGAAATTTGTTCTTCTTCTTTTGGTTGTGTGAGGAAGCAAAGTGCATCTATCTATGCCTCCATCTTGGCCAGAAGCTGTCCTTTCATTTTGTTCATGGTTTCTTTAGTTGTGCAGAGCTTTTTCATTTGTTGTAGTTCCATTTATTTTTTCCTTTCTTTCCCTTGCCCTATGAGATATATTGGCAAAAAAAATATTGCTACACAAGATTTCTTGAGATTTTACTGTCTTTGTTTTTTTTTCTATGATTTTGATGGTTTTGTGACTTACATTTGTCTTTTACCCATTTTAAGTTTATTCTTTGTATGGTGTAAGTTGGTAGTCTAGTTTAATTTTTTTTGCATGTACCTGTCTTATTTTCTCAGTACCATTCATAGAGGATAGTGTTTTTACTTACTTACTTACTTACTTACTTACTTATTTTTTTTTAGAGAAGGGGAAGGGAGGGAGAAAGAAAGGGAAAGAAACATCAATGTGTGAGAGATATATCAATTGGTTGCCTCTTATATGCCCCCAGCTGAAGACCTGGCCCACAACCCAGTCATGTGCCCTGGCTGGAAATCAAACTGAAAACTTTTCAGTTTGTAGGCTGGTACCCAATCTACTGAGCCACACCAGCCAGAGCAAGAGAGTATTTTTTATATCTATTCTCCAGAATGGTGAGAGGATAAATTTCTATTGTTTAAAGACACCCAGTTTGTGGTACTGTGTTATAGCTGTAGTACTGTAGTAGCTGTATTACTGTAGTACTGTGTTATCCTTAGTACACTAATACAGCCACATTGCGTTTGTTCCATTAGTGAAGCAAAATCAGCCAGAAGCAACAGTTTATGCAGTAGCCAGTGTACATCCCATGCTCAGGGCCGTAGATTGAAAACACTGTATGAAGCATCTCAACAAGAATCCACAGATTTTCCTGGAGCACTGGAAAAATTCTTAAAAGAGTAATATCAGCTGATAAAAGTATATATGGACTTTTTACCATTTCTTCCAAGTAGTCCTGGGTAACTTCTAAGAGGCATTTGAGTCACTGGAGCTCCAAAGGGATAGGACTGATTTTCTTTATGTTAAGATGAAAAATAGACAGATTTTGAAGACAGAGTGGTTTCCATTCTCATTTTTCCATTTTAATACCCAGACTCCTCTTTTTTAGCTATTTTTGCAAGTAACTAGAGTAACCACTTGTCAATAAAACACCTTAATCTTAAGGCACAGTGTCTTAACCAAATTGTCAATGACTCTTTGTTCTTTCTTTTTAATCATTTCTGCTTCTGTAACAATATTTTGTATGTTTGGTTTTCTTAATTCTCAGAGGTGAAATTGAGACTTGGGCTGCCTGTATTAGGGTACTTGAATAAGGTTAGCAATTTTTCTCTTTCCAAAAAGAAGTAGTCTCTGGTCCCCATAGCCATTGAGAACCATCAATCTAAGAGGTCATTTACCTCTCCCCCCAGGTCCAACACTGAAGCAAGGAACAAAGGGCACAGAAGGAGCAACAGTAAGGAAGGACTGCAAACCTGGAGAAAGAAAAAGAGTTTTCAGTTTCTTAATTTCTTCTTCCAGTATATCAATTCACTATTTATAGCTACCCAATTAATTCTTACATTTATTTCCTGAGAAATATTCATCTCAGAGACACCAGTAGTCCATTTAGTTGGATAGGTTTTTCCTAAAAAACCCTGTATGTACACCAATTTGTCTGCCTTGGAAGAGCCTTCCTGTAGCCATTGAAATATAGGGCTTTCATAAGAATCTGCATTCCAAATAAGACAGTGAAATGAGCCTTTAAAGAGAGACCTGCCAGCAACCTTCCTGGCTTTCCATATTTTTCTACCATTGAAGCTAATGGTGAATCAGATGGGATATTAGAACCTGTATATTACCTACTTTTCTCAGTAGTAACTCAAAAATATTTGTGGGTGTTTGGAATTTCCCTCAGGAATCTAATCTCACAGAGCCAAAATAGTTAATGGGGGACTTCCGGCAAGATGGAGGAATAGGTGGACGCTCCGTACCTCCTCGCACAACCAAGATTAGAATAACAATAATTTACAGATAGAATATCACTCAGAACTGATAGAGGATTTATCTGAATGGAAGTCAGACAGCCAAAAAGTTGAAGTAGACCCGTTCATCCAGACTGGTAGGAGATCACGAACCGGGTGGGCGCGGGGCTGGTGCAGGTCAGCGGCACACGGAGGTCGGGGAAAATTTGGCTCGAAATCGGCGCGACAGCCATCCGGGGCGCAAGAACACAGCGGTGATCCCTGAGTACGCAAGCTGTGGCTGGCGGACCCAGCGAGGCAGCGATTGTGGACCAGGGCTGGGCTTGCAGCCCAGGATCCCAGAGAAGGGTCTGAGCCCAGGAGAACGGAACTACCGCCATTGTTCCTTCCCGTCCCCGCTCCCACCCCCACATGTAACGTCACAATCTAGCGACTGGGGTGCCCAGCCCCGGTGAACACCTAAGGGTCCGCCCCCCACTGTAACAAGAGCAACCAGACCGGAAAAAAAAAAAAAGGAGAGACAGGGAAAGACATAAGACGTGTTTCCAACAGAACAGGTCAGTCCCCCAGGACTCATCCTTTTGAGCGACCAAGACATAGCCAATCTATCAGATGCACAGTTCAAAACACTGGTGATCAGAAAGCTCACGGAATTGGTTGATTTTGGGCGCAATTTAGATGAAAGGATGCAGGTTACCATAAAAGAGATGCAGGAAGATACGTGGAGGAGAGCCAATAGTGAAAGGAAGGAATCTGAGTCTCAAAACAATACAGTGGACCAGAAGGAAGATAGAATCAACCAAGCAGGAAAGCATGATGAAATAAGAATTCAGAAAATCGAGGAAAATCTTAAGAGCATCCAGGACACCTTTAAACGTTCCAACATCCGAATTATAGGGGTACCGGAAGGGGAAAAGGAAAAGCAACAGATTGAACACATATTTGAACAAATAATAAAGGAGAACTTCCCCAATCTGGCAAAGGGAACAGTCTTCCAAGAAATCCAAGAAGCTCAGAGAGCCCCAAAGAAGTTGGACCCAAGAAGAAACACACCAAGGCACATCATAATTACATTAGCCAAGGTAAAAACGAAGGAGAGAATCCTAGAAGCAGCAAGAGATAAGGGGACAGTCACCTACAAAGGAGTTCCCATCAGTCTGTCAGCTGATTTCTCCAAAGAGACCTTCCAGGCAAGAAGGGGCTGGAAAGAAATATACCAAGTCATGAAAGACAAGGACCTACATCCCAGATTGCTCTATCCAGCAAAGCTCTCATTTAGAATGGAAGGGAAGATAAAGTGCTTTTCAGATAAGGTCAAGTTAAAGGAGTTCATCATCACCAAGCCCTTATTTTATGAAATGCTAAAGGGACTTATCTAAGAAAAGAAGATAAAGAAAAGACATGTATAGTAAAAGGACAGCAAACTCACAATTATTAACAACCACACCAAAAGCAAAACCAAAAGAAACTAAGGAAACAAGTAGAACAGGAACAGAACCACAGAAATGGAGATCACATGGAGGGTCAACAACAGGGGAGTGGGAGGAGGAGAGAGGGGGAAAAGGTATAGAGAATAAGTAGCATAGAATGTAGGTTGAAAATAGATAGGGGGAGGGCAAGAATAGTATGGGAAATGTAGAAGCTGAAGAACTCATAAGTTTGACACATGGACATGAACTAAAGGGGGGGGGGAATGTGGGTGGGAGAGGGGGGTACAAGGTGGAGGGGAGAGAAGGGGGGAAATGGGACAACTGTAATAGCATAATCAATAAAATATATTTAAAAAAATAGTTAATGGGAGACTTCTTAGCAGTCAGTCTCATCTGATCAAAGGTGGCCACAAATCCTGTCACAAATTCATCCAGAAGGGTTTACTCAAGTAATCCTATCCTTATTGCTAAATTATTGGGAGGGAAGAAAACAAACCCAAAGAAACACACCAGTTAATAAATATAGAATTATCACTGAACAAAGCAAATATTTGGAATGCATGCAGGTAACCAAGTGACTACAAAGTTTAGTGGATTTTCAGCTGTATTTATATGGAATTAAAGCCACAACTGTTGTGCATCACCCTACTATTGACAATCAGCTGATATTTAATTTATATAATTGTTACATATTTAGAAGTCTTATTTTTCATAATTCTTTTTCAGGCTTATTCTGGCATACTGTTCTTTCATAATGCTTTATCTGGATTATTATGAACTTTTGTTTTTCATAATTCTTATGGTTTCCCTGACAGTGTATGTAGCACATATAATCACATCCTTCAACATTTTTCAGGAAGGTTAAGTTAAATTCAGTTTTCCACAAAACATGACTTTAATGGCTGCATATTTTATCACATGACCATGTAATAATTTACTTTAATACCATTTTCCTCTTGTTAGACAATTATATGATTTCAAATATTTTCCCATTATAAACATCACCAAGATAAATATCCTTATACTTAAAACATGCTGCACATTTCTAATATTTTCTCTAGGCTATCTAGAAATTGATGCTCATGGGGATGAATATTTTTAAGCTCTAGTACATATTGACATACCACCTTTGGGAAAAAACTAAACTAATTTACGCTCCCAAGGGCAGTGAATTAGAGGGCTTAACTCACAAAAGATATATGTGTCCTCATGTTGCAGAAAGGGAAAAGATGGTAAGCTTTGATGAAAGAATGAGGTTCTGCTGATTACAAATAATGCAGCTGAAAATCTTTGGCATGTAATATGAATTTGTCTGTTTCACATAACAGCTTGACATGGGCAAATGATTAGTCATAATTAGATGTGGAATGCTTAAGATGGGAGTCAGGGGAGTCACATGACATAGGCCCATAAGATGAGGGTCTGTCAAGTTGACAAACAATACTGCCTGAGGTTGTTGGAGGTGATTCAGCCAGTTGGCTTTATTTTTGAGGTTTTAAAATTCTTTCTAATCTTTAAAAAATTATTTTTAAAAAGATTTTATTTATTTATCTTTAGAGAGGGGAAGAGAGGGAGAGAAACACCAATGTGTGGTTACTCTTCTGTGCCCCCTGTTGGGGACCTGGCTCACAACTCAGACATGTGCCCTGACTGGGAGTCGAACCAGCAACCCTTCGGTTCACAGGCTGGCACTCAATCCTGTGAGCCACAGCAGCCAGGGATTCTTAGTATTTACTGATTAAATGGTCCTCTATTTATCGTATCACAGTAGGACAACTTTTAAACACATTTAAATAATTTTACCATTTATGACTTTTACTAGAGCATGGGTCTACAGGATCCATCACATGCCCATTCACCTGTTAGGTTCGTAAACACCCTCACACCCACCCACACACATTTTCCTCTTTTTTCTCTCTGAAACAAGACCCTTCCTTGAGCCAGCAGGACCCCACATGAGCCAAGCAGTGGCAGAAGCCTGGACCCTGGGGCATAAGTTGGGTCCTGGACACTCTTGTAAATTTGTCCTCCTACTGCCTTGCCCCTTAAGGAAGCTAAATACCAGGCTTGGGTGGGGGGGAATCAGAGGGCACCAAGTCATGGTGAGGCACCCACATAGCCTGTCCTTTGAGAGGTGGCAAGAGGCAGAAGGCGAGGCTCACAGAAGAGAGAGGATACAGGTCCCTAGAGCAGGGCAGACTTGGACTAGCTCCCTTGGCCCTCTGCAAGAAGGAGCCACAGGAAGGCTGGCTGGGCTGCATGGGACAAAGCACTTTGGGAGGCTGAGGTACAGAAAGGGTTGTCATAGGAGGAAGTGAGCTCCCTGTCATCCTGGGTTATTATCTAAGCAGAGAGCAGAGGGTCACTTTTCAAAGGGTCTGCCATTCTGCAAGAAGGTAGGCCCAAGGATGCTGGGGGGTCCGTGGGCCGTAAAATGCTCTGATCCTCCCATATTTGGAGGCAAAGCCTGCCCAGTCTCCTCTGGCCTGGTCAGGTGGCTCAGAAATACCCCCAGGGACCGCAAGGCCTTTCCTGAGCTTGCAAAAAAAAATCAGCATTAGCATTCCTTAGCTCTCCCACTGGCCTCTTAATTGCTAGTCTCACCCTTGGTCTTTTGGTTTCTACAAGGAGTACCTGGTGTACAGCTCTCCCACTACCACCCCCTCACACCTCTCCCTAGGGATCAGTTTCCAGCTGTGCCTCCCTGCCCCCTCCCCCCACCCCACCCCCGCCCCCAGCCACCCACTTCCCCCAACAAAGCTTGGAGGCAAGGATGAGCTTCCCCAGGGTATCTGCATTGCACCTTCTGTCCCCCCACCCCCACCTCTTCCAGTGAGCTCAGGAAATCAGATTTAATCCTCCAGGCTCCTGTTGCTTAGCAATGGAAGAGCCTGCTCCTAGCAACCGGGAGCCACAAAGATGCTGCTGAAAGGAGGGGCTATCTGGGCCTTGCTCCTGCTCAGCTCCTGACTGCTGGCCTCCCTGATGTTTTTCTCCTTGGATGCAGACACCCTTCCTCTCTGAAATGCCCGGTCTCGAAAGCTTGATGTCTGAGGCAGCTGCTTGACCGCATTCCTCCACCATGCCAGCCTGGAGCCCCTCTGAATCCCCAGCCGGGTGGGTCTAGGAAGTGCCCTGACCAAAGAGACATGGAGGTCACTAGGTGTGTTGGTGCCTCCAGTCTTTCCTGGTGGATGGGAGCAGGGTGGGTACACGTGGGTGGGGGGATTATAATCCCAGCCCATCTGTGCCTGAAAGGAGGCAAGGGACCATACATGATTACTCCCCCTCCTAAGATCAGGAAACTGAGAGCCAGGGATGGGCTCACACCCACACAACCTTTCAGCTGACAGTTGGGTCTGAACCAACATCAGAAGACAGGGTTGGTTCCCCCACACAGTCAGCGTCTATGAGACTGCCAGGCCACTGTGCAATGCCACATGCTCCTGCTTCCCTTCCCCAAAGGTCAGTGAGGACAGGTTTCTCTGCCCCAAAGGACAAGCCTCTGGCCCTCCTATCTTCTGGGATGGTCCCAGCTCAGGTGATCAGCAGTGCAGGTTTCTCCATTTGATGAGCTGCTTCATAGAATGTTTTAACTTAATCAGAGTTCGGCAGTGCCTCCCAGGAGAGGCCTGTGTGGCATTCCGGCCCTGTGGATGGGTGCTAACAGGTATCTCAAGCACAGATCTCAGTGGTGTCCACAGGAGGTGCACATGCATGCCTTCCCCCAACCCTTCTGTGTGGCCTCAAGCTCTGAGGATGGGGCTGCCCCCAGGAATAAACCATGGAAAGTGGGGAAACTGGCATTCAAAGGGGGGGGGGCCCCCCACTCCCCATCTCTCCCCCTGGGCCGGGTCCCTCGGCAAGGAAAGCCATCCCCTGGGCAGCTTCTTTCTACCTTCCCCCTCCTTGCTTCTCTCCCTCCCTTTCCCTCTTTCTCCCTCCCAAGAAAAGGGCTTCTGGCTCCTGGCTGCCATTGCCTGGCAACGAACAGGCCGTCACAGGCTGAGAGGAGCAGCACAGATGCTGCCTAATGAAGGGGCTGAGATGAGGGGGTGAAATTTCTGTCTCCAGTCATAAGCGGCTGGCTGCCAGCAACGTTGCTGGTGTTCACAAATCACACATGGTGTCTTAAATTTACAATTGCGCTCTTGAAGCAACGAAAAGCCTTCCAAAGTTGAGTACATAAGCCACATTTGGGTGAACACCTCTGCGATCCACCCTCCTCCATTTCATACTGAAAACGTTTTGTTACGGAAAATGTCAAGCCTGTACACCAGTAGAGTAGCACAATGAGGCCTCTTGTGCACAACACGTAGCATCAACAACTATGGAGTCCTGGCCAGGGTGGACGAGAAGGGGCCACACACTAAACCTGACGCGCTCAGGGGAGGACTGCATGACGGCCTTACAAACTCAGAGACATAGAGACTCCCTAGGATGGTCTGACATTAAAGCTTTCTAACTAGGAGCTGGTCGGGGCCAGCAGTCCCATCCGAGGCTAGAATCTTCCCTGACAAAAAAGTCAGCCTTGACCTTGATGGAGTCCTTCTACTGTTGTTGTTGGGGCTGTTTTGCATCTATGATAACATACCTTTGGAATGTCAAAGTAGCCTCTTTTTCCAACCCCCTGGGGCACAGCCGCCTCACCAGAGCAGAGACCTCTAATCCCCTCATTGTTATTGTTATCCTGTTCATTGTTGACTTAACTATCCTGTACCCACCTACGTAAAAGAAGTACACTTCTGTCAGGTTACTTTCTATCCCATCCCAAAGGTTTCCCTGCTTTGCTTTCTTCTGCCTCCCTAATCTGTCACCAGTGGACTTCACAGAGCCCACTTACATCTTCTCTTTTGATTGTAATGTAGAAAATAAGTTGCAAAACTGCCGTTTTCCACAGCACTTGCTCAATCTGTTGAGGTTTTGCTTCCTGGCAATTGTCAGTTTGGCTCAAATAAACTCATAAAAATTTCTTCCAACTTTGGACATTTCTGACGTTGACACCAGATACAACATCATTGTCTCCGTAAGTGTTCAGTTTACAGCTTTGAAACATAAGAATTCTCTTTTTGAACACAACTAGAGTGTTTTGATAACACCTAAAGTGATGAACAATAATTCCATAATATCATCACAACCCTGTCAGTGTCTCGTCCCTGTCCTGAAGGGTACTCTTTCCCAGTGTGTCTGAGTCAGGATCTAAATAAATTCTACACACCAATGGACAGATTCCCCTTTCTGCATATTGCAAAGGAGGAAACACTTTTGCTCTACTCTCTGAAGTTCAGTAACTGAGGAGTGTGTGTTAAACTGATAAAAGAGAAACGCACAGGAGGAAAAACAGTTTATTTCCATGTTCAACCTCCATATACACAGGAGGACTACTCAGTGATGGCAACTGAAAGGGGTGTTTGGAATTTGGGGCTTATGTACCATCTTAATACATGAAAACAGGTCGGGGGAAAGGCACCTGCGGAAAAAATAAATAATTTCTTGTGAAGATGCATGGATGTTTCTGGAGAAACAGCACTTGATAAGACTGTGTGTGATAATGTTTGTCTATCCAAGTGTGAGTGGTCTTTCTGTTCACTGCAGAAGGGGTTTGGGATAATTTTCACTCACAGTCTACCTTCCAGGAGGAGGCGCCCCCAGAAGAAATTAGTGGCAGCCTTATTTCACAGAAGTTTCTGCTTGTAGTCAGATAAGGAAATTTTTTAAAAAATATATCTTATTGATTATGCTATTACAGTTGTCCCATTTTCCCCCTTCACTCCCCTCCACCCTACACACCCCCTCCCACCTACATTATCCCCCTTAATTCATCTCCATGTGTCATACATATAAGTTCTTTGTCTTTAAAGACATTTCCCATACTATTCTTACCCTCCCCCTGTCTATTCTCTACCTACCATCTATGCTACTTATTCTCTGTACCTTTTCCCCCTCTCTCCTCCTCCCACTCCCTGTTGCTAACCGTCCAAATGGAGTGATCTCCATTTATGTGGTCCCGTCCCTGTTCGAGTTGTTTGCTTAGTTTGTTTTTGTTTTTGATTTAGGTGTGGTTGTTAATAATTGTGAGTTTGCTGTCCTTTTACTGTACATGATTTTATCTTATTTTTTCTTACATAAATCCCTTTAACATTTCATATAATAGGGCTGGGTGGTGATGAACTCCTTTAACTTGACCTTATCTGAGAAGCACTTTATCTGCCCTCCCATTCTAAATGAAAGCTTTGCTGGATAGAGCAATCTGGGATGTAGGTCCTTGCCTTTCATCCCTTGGAATACTTCTTTCCAGCCCCCTCTTGCCTACAAGGTCTCTTTTGAGAAATCAGCTGACAGTCTGATGGGCACTCCTTTGTAGATAACTGCCTCCTTTCCTCTTGCTGCTTCTAGGATTCTCTCCTTCATTTTTACCTTGGCTAATGTAATTATGATGTGCCTTGGTGTGTTCCTCCTTGGGTCCAACTTCTTTGGGACTCTCTGAGCTTCCTGGACTTCCTGGAAGTCTATTTCCTTTGCCAGATTGGGGAAGTTCTCCTTTATTATTTGTTCAAATAACTTTTCCACTTGTTGCTCTTCTTCTTCCCGTTCTGGTACCCCTATGATTTGGGTGTTGGAATGTTTAGAGATGTCCTGGAGGTTCCTAAGCCTCTCCTCATTTTTTTGAATTCTCATTTCTTTATTCTATTCTGGTTGAATGTTTCTTTCTTCCTTCTGGTCCACTCCATTGATTTGAGTCCCAGTTTCCTTCCCATCACTACTGGTTCCCTGTGCGTTTCCCTTCATTTCTGTCAGCGTAGCCTTCATTTTTTCATTTAATTTGCAACCAAATTAAATGCCCTCACAGGGCAGTCCTGTGAGCATCCTGGTCACCGGTGCTTTCAACTGTGCATCTGATAGGTTGGCTATCTCTTCATCACTTAGTTGTATCTGCCGTGGATGGTTGAGCTGTTCTTCTGTTTGGGCCATTTTTGTGTGTCTTGTCGGGCCTGTTACGTATGAGGGGCAGAGCCTTAGGTGTTCACCCTGGCGGGGCAACCCAGTCGCTGGGTTGTGATGTTGTGTGTGGGGGCAGGGTCCGAGAGGGATCTATGGTGCTGGCTCTCTGTCTGTCGGCTTTCAGTCCCTTCTGTCGCTTCCCCCAAGCAGAGTGGGCCTTTCGGCTGCTGATTCCCGAGTGGGTGGGTTTGTGTACGTTCTAGAACCCTGTGTGTCTTTCCAACGCACTCTCCTGTGAGGCTGGGAGTTTCTCCCGTTGCTGCCTCAACCCACACAGGTGTTTTCAATAAGTGTTTTGAGATTTTATTTCCCGGTGCTGGGACCCTGGGCTGTGCAGTCCATCCCGCTCCCCAGTTTCCCCTGGTTTATCTGCGCAGGAATGTGGGACTGCCCAGTCTGGCAGCCACAACCTTGCCGTGAGTCCTCTCTGCCCTGGCTGCCTGCCTCCAACCCTCCTACGGGGCGTGGATGAATGTGACTTCTTTAACTCCTTGGTTGTCGGATTTCCATACCGTTCGATTTTCTGTCAGTTTTGGTTGGTTTTTGTTTTTAAATTGTTGTTGTCCTTCTTTTTGCTGTGTGAGGAGGCACGGTGTGTCTACCTACTCCTCCAGCTTGTCCTGAAGTCTCCCAGATAAGGGAAGCTTTTAGAAGGCTTGTTTTCCTCCTGTTATCTGTTGAATCTCAAATGTTTAAAATAATCTTTGTACCAACTCTGGGGGGTCCAAGGAGGTCCCCACAATATACTGAAATAGCAAGGAACTAAAATTATCCTGAAAAACCAACCATTGGCCCCAGGCTATTCCTGAGACCTTCCTTCTGTAAGCTTCACATTGAGCTCTGGGAGGCACCATTAGTGCCCAGGTTTTTTTATATAAATATTTTCTTATTGTTTTATCACAGTTGCCCCAATTTTCATGCGTTGTTCCTTCCTACCCCACCCACTCCTCTTTACACAGTCAGTGTCCACCCTGTTGTCCGTGTCCATGAGTCATTTATTCTTCTCCTTTCACTAGTCCCTTCCCCTTCTTTCCTCCCTTATCGCACTGCCCCATCTCTGGTCCCTGTCAGTCTGTTCCTTCGTTTCATGCCTCTGGTTCTATTTGCCTCGTTTCTTTGTTTTGTTCATTAGGTCCCTCTTATAGGTGAGATCACACGGTGTTTGTCTTTTGCTGCCTGGCTTATTTCACTTAGCTATGTTCCAGTAGAATCCTGAAACACCAGTTCAAAAGGACCTAATCACCCCAACGTTCATAGCAGTGCAATTTACAATAGCAAAGTGCTGGAAGCAGCAGCCTAAGTGCCCATCAGCAAATGAGTGGGTCAAAAAGCTGTGGTACATTCACACAATGGAATACTACAGAGTTCTCAGATTTTGGGATGAGGAGACTGAGATTCAAAGCTGTGAAACGAAGAGTTCAAGATCACTTAGCTTCTGAGGCACTGGCCCAGGCTCCTAACTCCTGTCAGGAGTCCAAACTCCTAATGTGTGTGTGTGTGTGCCCTGCCAACTGCACTCTGCTACCCGCAACTGTTCTACCTACAGAAAGCTGAGGGCGAAAGGCTTTAGGAAGGAGGCAGGGAAGGCCTTCACCCCCTCCCACCTCCTAGTCCGGGTCCTACCTGGCATCTGTCCATGACCCATACAAGCCCACCTCCTCTGAACTCCCTGGCCCATTTCTCTCCTCCCAAGTGGCTGCCCTTGAGTACGTGCACCT
The DNA here is from genome assembly GCF_019186645.2 of Phyllostomus hastatus. Lineage (NCBI taxonomy): Eukaryota > Metazoa > Chordata > Mammalia > Chiroptera > Phyllostomidae > Phyllostomus > Phyllostomus hastatus. The sequence goes on along the minus strand of NW_025333841.1, from coordinate 1,470,119 downwards.
CAGTCTGCCCCTCATCCAGAAGCTGCCTGAATGCAGGAACTGAAACTGGAAAAGCCGGTGTTCGTGCTGCCTTGTCACCCATGAGACCCAATACCAGAGACAGGGCTTGAGTCTTTATGGGCCCTTTGTTCAGATGGCTGGTGATCTGGAAAGATGGAGGGTATGTACCCTAACAGACCATCCTGCATTTCCTTTTCAAACTGACCCTTCTTATAGGGAGTAGAAAAGTGTAGGTAAGGAGTTTGGAATTCATGGGAAAAGTTAATCAGATAAAAGCTGCAGCATTCTTTCATCTGTGCCCGGGGTGGTGGGCTTCTCACCCCGGGGTACAAGGGCTCAGCTGCCATCTGGGTGGCTTGCAGTCCTCCTGAGGCACAAAGTTGGAACTGCTTATGGTCTCCTGGAGTCAGGGTGGGTCATACCTTCAGCTCCTGAAACAATAGCTTTTTACATGCATTGGCTGCTAAGCTTATTAGCTATTATCTGAAACTAAAATTTTTCCAACATTTGAGTTCCCCATCAGAACCTTGGTGTTGGATATCTAGGAGTCAGCTAGAGTTGTTTGGAAGGTGCTCTCCAGTAAGAGGCTGACTGACTGACTGAGCACCTAAGGGAGGGGCCTCCTGGAGGGTGGGTGGGCTGGATGAACAGGCGAGTCTTGTCTTAGAAGTGAGAGCCAGGACCTCAGGCAGGAGCAGCTGTCTGACACTCCAGAGTGACGGAGGCCTGCCTCTCTTGATCTTGAGGAGGTGAGAGAGTGTGCAGGGGAGCAGCCTGGGCTCAGGCATCCTGAGGACAGGGGCCTGTGGCCTCACCCCTCCCTTCCATAAGCAATTCACCCTCTGAGAGCCTCAGGCTGTCCTCCTCTGTGCAGGAAAGACAGGCCAGAGAATCAGCAGGTCTGTCCTGTGATTGAAGGAGGCCTCTCAGCTTGCAGTAATGGAATCTGCTCTGGCTGGAGAGCCCTGGCAACAGGGCTGGTCCTTTGCTCTTTCCTTATCCTGATCTGTGACCCTGGGTGGGCAACTTCCTCCCTGTGGGTCTCACTTTCCTTTCCTATACAATGAAGGGGCTGAAACAGATGGTCTCTAGGGGCTCGTTAGCTTCTGTATTTCTATGATCTCCAGGAAAGGGAGACCCACAACCCTCCCTGGTACATGGTTGCAGGTCTTAATTATCTTTGCAGTCAGAAGGGTCTTCCTGCCTGCTTCCCACTCTCTCTGAGCCTTATTTCCTCTGGCTGAGGCCCAGGCCTGGATAAGCATGTTGATTGTCCCAGAAGTACCTGGGTGGGCGTCAGACATTTTCATCACTACACACTCAAGTCACAATGGTGGGAGAGTGGGATCTGGAGTCCCCAAGTCCCTGCTCCAGATCCCCAATCCCCCAACCAGTGGTGTTCAGGAGGCAGCAGTGTTCAGACATGGAGATGAGCAGTCGTGGCACTGATGGGCTTCCTTCCCTCCCTGTACCCCAGCCTCCCCATTTTCCAGACAAGGAAACAAGGGCGTGTCCAAGGTCATACAGAGTTGGGACAGCAAGGGGCTTGGGGTGAGGAAGAGCCAGGTTCCTGGTCAGGAGGTAACTTTCCCGGGCAGACGTGGGGATGGTGAAGAGGAGAGCCAGTCCCCTAAGGGGCAAAGTTGTGGCATGAACTGAAACCAGGTTGTGAAACCTACCCTCAGGGAGCTCCCGGGTTCTCCCTGGGGAACACGGGATACACGCACACACAGGCACACAGGCACACGTGCATGCATGCCACAGGCGAGCAGTTCACAGCATGTCTGACTACCAGGTGCCTGAGCTGAGACACTAACTTGACCACCCAACCGGTAGCCACTGAGTCTTCCGACTAGTTTAACAAATAGTGACTGATTATTGGGAACTGAACAATGAACAAGTGGGATGTGGTCCCTGCCCTCTCAGAGTTTGCAGCCTAGCTAGACAGGCGAGTGCTCACAAGGAGATTCTGACCCAGGGAGTAAGGCCCAGGCCAGAGGCAGCTGGAGGCTGTGGGAGCCCAGCAGAGCCCACGCCAGGGGCTCATGGACAAGTCCTGTGCTGCAGGCACTGTTCTGGAAGTGCTTATTTCTGGAGAAGTCGATTCTGGTTGGTTGGGAAGGTAGTCTTGGGAAGTGGCTGGTCAGGTCAGGCAGAGATGGTGTGAGGACTGGACAAATTCTGGGTCTTGGAGGACAGGTGAGGCTCCCCTTCCCTCAGACCAGTGGGTTCTTGAAGGTAGTGGGTTGGGACTGCAGAGCTCACTCTTGAGTCTTCAGTGGCTCTTCTGAGCAGAAGTTGCATATAAACTGGGCGCGCTTTCTCTCGCTGGTTGTGCTGATGCACAAAGAGTGGGTTGTGAGGTCTCAAAAAAAAATGGCAAAAGTTGAACTGCTCTGGAAAAAAGCTTGCTTTCCCCTGCCCCTACTCATGCAGTGGGCTAAGTAAGATGTTTCCTTCTTCAAACTTGTGCTCGTGGTTTATCGTGACCATGGCAATTAACATAAAGGACACTGAGCAAGGCTGCCCCTTTTCTCCATGCCTGCTGCTGTTCCCCTGTGTGTGTGTCAGGAAGTGACACAGGAAGGAATGGGGTAAAAGCATGGGAAGGTATCCTGTGGATTCTATATTCACTGAGCTCAGTGCCACGCAGAGATGTTTAAGTGAAACTTTCAGGGAAAAAATAAGGAAATCCCTTGTTTTATTTGCCTGGTCATTCCCATTGTTTGGTTTCTGAGTTTTCTTGTTTCCAGGGAGTTTTGTAAGTACCGAGCTATTGAGAAGGTGTATGTTTCCTCGGAACAGAAAGGGAGGGACCCTCTGGTCCCTTGGGCATACCTCTCTGAGATTCTCTATCCATGTGGGGGTACTTGCCACCAGCCGTGATGTAGGGCTTGTGCTCTCAGAAAACAGTGATCCCAGTGGGCCTGTTGTCCTTTAGGGGCCCAGGTTGTGCCTCCCTTCTCTTCTGTATGGAAAGCCCCACCCTTGTCATACCTTGGAGGAGGGATAAAGCACAGGTATGGAGTAACCTAGCCCCTTCTTTCTCTGAGCTGGGATGAGAAACCCAGAGAACACAGGGCTCTTGCTCTTGTTCCAGGAAACAGAAGACAAATATAATGAAAAGTTTTAAAATTTTTATTGAATTTATATGGTGATATTGGTTAATGAAATTATGTAAGTTCAAGTGTACAATTCTATAATCTATCATCTATATATTGTATTGTTTGTTTACCACTTCAAGTGAAGTCTCTTTCCATACATTAATTCCCCACTTACTCTCATCTACTTGTTCCCATCTCCTATTCCTCTGCTAATCACCCATTGTCTGTGTCCGTGAGTTTTGCTTTTTTGTTGTTGAATTTATTGGGTTGACACTGGTTAATAAAGTGATATAGGTTTCAGGTGTATAATTCTATAATACATCATCTGTATGTTGTATTGTGTGCTCCTCACCAAAAGTCATTTCCTTCCATGACCATTTATTTTTCCATTACCTCTCCTATCTTTGTCCAGCACACTTCCCCTCTGGTCATCCCCATATTCTGTCTGTCTCTATGAGGTTTTTTGCATAATACCTTCACCCTTTTCACCCAGCCTCCAAATCCCATCTTCCTGACAGCTGTCAGTCTGTTTTCTGTATCTGTGAGTCTATTTCTATTTTGTTTGTTAGTTTATTTTGTTCATTATATTCCAGATATAAGTGAAATCATGTAGTGCTTGTCTTTTTCTGACTAATTTCACTCAGCATAATACTCTGCAGGTCTATCCATGCTGTTTCAAAGGGTAAGATTTCCTTCTTTTTTATGGCAGAGTAGTATTTCATTGTGTAAACATACTACAGCTTTTTTATCCACTTGTCTACTGATGGGTACTTGGGCTGCTTCCAAATCTTGGCTTCATAAATAATGCTGCAATGAACATAGGTGTGCATGTATTCTTTCAAATTAGTGTTTCAGGTTTCTTCAGATAAATTGTCAGAAGTGGAATCACTGGGTCATAAGGCAGTTCCATTTTTAATTTTGTTTGAGGTAACTCCATACTGCTTACCACAGTGGCTGCACTGATCTGCATTTCCACAAACAGTGCAAGATGGTCCTCTTTCCTCCACATCCTCCCCAGCAGTTGCTGTTTGTTGATTTATTGATGGTAGCCATTCTGACAGGTGTGAGGTTATATCTTACTGTAATTTAATTTTTTTTTTAAGCCTTGGCTGATGTAGCTCAGTGGATTGAGCATGGGCTGCAAACCAAAGTGTCACAGGTTCGATTCCCAGTCAGGGCACATGCCTGGGTTGCAGGCCACGGCCCCCAGCAACTGCACATTGATGTTTCTCTCTCTCTCCCTCCCTTCCCTCTCTAAAAATAAAAATAAATAAAATCTTAAAAAAATAAAAAATAAATAAATTTGTTTTTTTGAGTAGTGACACTGAGCATCTTTTTATATGTCTACTGGCCATCTCTATGTCCTCTTTGCAGAAGTGCCTGTTCAGGTCCTTTGACCATTTTATAATTAGATTGTTTTTTGTGTGTGTTGACATTTTAAATTTCTTTATAAATTTTGGATATTAACCCCTTAGCAGATGTAGCTACCAATATGTTCTCCCATTCAGTGGTAACCCAGTCTAAAACAGAACAGGAGGGAAAAATGGGTGGCTGGTTTTTAACTTCACCTTCTCAATTGGAATTGCTTTCTGGGAGACTGAACAACTTTTTTACTGCATAAATGACAACCTGAACTCTTTTGGCTGTGGAGATAAAGGGTACTTCCTCCCTCCAGCTCAAATCTTGGGTGGTTTTAGGTCACTAACAATCTATGTGGAGGTGTCAGAAGGCATACCCCTCGATGTGCAGGAGCCCCTGGAAAATGTAACTCAACTGTAATTAAATAATTGATTTGTCAGGGGACATGCATACAAAGGTTGGTTACCTAGAATTTGAAGTTCTCAAGGCTGTTAAACAACCAGGGACAGAACCAAGATATGTAAGAGGGTTAAGGGTGGTAAGAGTCCTGTGGAGCTCAACCCATAAGCAACACACTTGAACCCACCACACAATATCCCTAGAAATTTGTTCAGACTCTGTATATATGCAAGTAAAACAAAAATTAACATGGGAAATCATGCCTCCAAGGCCAAAAACTCCCAGCTCCAGCCTCTATTAATACTCCTACAGGTATACAATAAATAGGAAAGCTTTACTTGTATTACAGAAATAGGAATACTTACCTAGACATAATATCAACTTAAGATGGCCAAAATAGAGAGTTTTTTGGCACCTGAATTAAAATTTTGCATGCACAATTACAAAGTGTCAGCTCTAAGTATAAAGTGAATGAATGAGCTTATCTCTTTAAAAATTATTGATTTTAGAGAACGAGAGACATCGATTTGTTGTTTGTTCCTCTTATTGATACATTCATTGCTTGATTATTGTATGTTCCCTGATGAGGGCATCAAACCCACAACTTTGATGTATCGAGGATGACACTCTAACCAACTGAACTACCCGGCCAGGGCTGAGAAGCTTATCTTAATTGGAAACTAGAAAATTCTAGGAGGAGCACAGATAAATTCTTCACCACAAGAGGTTTACCAGAGCTCTGGCTGGTGTCACTTAGTGAGTTGAGCACTGGCCTTCAAACTGGAAGGCTGCTGGTTTGATTACCAGTCAGGACACATTTCTGTGTTGTGGGCCAGGCCCCCACTTGGGGGTGTGTAGGTATGTTAGAGCCCACCAATCAGTGTTTCTCTCCCTCTTTCTCCTCTCTAAAATACAAGTAAATTAAATGTTCTTAAAAAAGAGTTGATCAGAACTTTTAGAGCCTGTGTCTGAATAAGGAAGTCTTCTGAAGCTACTCAATGCCAACATCCCACTCTTTCCTCTTCTTCAACTGCCCTGCTGTACCATTTACTTTATTGTCTGGGCTTACTCTCCTCTCCTCCTTCCCATTGCCTCTCTTTTCTCACTTCCTCCATCCCAGCTCTCTATTGACCTCAGGGACAGTGAGAATGGAAAACCAAACCTGTATAGACTAGGAACAAAAAAAACCCCAACAAATTCTGGGAGCTTCCTTTAGAGAAAAGCTGACTTTAGACAGACAGAAACAAGTATTTATATAATTGTGTACATTCCTTGGGCTAGACCAAAGTTGAGAAATTTATATACAGATTTTCCCTACTTTCTCTGGAACCCTAATGGGTTCACAAAAGAATTTAATTTAGTTGTTAAAACATGTGATCCTGGCTATTCTTACCTTTTCCAATTAACATACCTACTGGTTTCTGGGAGCAAAGCAACAGAATTACTAAGAAAGGTTTGCTGGGAAAGCCCTGTAGGTAAGTCTGTTTTTATTGCAGAAAGCCAGGTCACCTTAAGAAGGGTTACAGAAAACTAAAATGGAATTTAGGAAAAAAAAAAACAGAAGCAAGCATATGGTTGCTCTGACTCAGTTGCCTTTCCCCTCAGAGTAAAGCTTCTGTGCAAACGGTAGGGATATCTAATCAACCAATGACTGTTTTAAAATCAGAAACTGTTTCCTTCCAACTAGGTAAATTTATGGAAGAATATGTATTTTTGCTAATCAAATCTGCCCCAATTCACCTGATAGGACAAGATTTTCTTGAAACCAATAACACCCACATACCCTTTTTCAGAAGAGTAAAATATATTTTTTTATTATTTTATTTATTTTTTAAAAGATTTTATTTATTTTTAGAGAGGGAAGGGAGGAAGAAAGAGAGAGAGAGAGAAACATCAATGTGCGGTTGCTGGGGGCTGTGGTTTGCAACCCAGGCATGTGCCCTGACTGGGAATCGAACCTGCGATGCTTTGGTTCACAGCCCGCGCTCAATCCACTGAGCTACGCCAGCCAGGGCTCAGTAAAATATATTTTTAGAAGTAAATCAGATACTGAGCCAATTTTAAAAAGAATAATTTTTTAAAAACCTCCACAAGAGGAAATTAATCTTGAGACTGAATGTTTGTTGCAGGACATTCCAAGGCAAATTTGGCCCTTTCCAGTACAGATACTGGCAAGGTTAAGTCAGCCATTCCTATTAAAATAACTATTGTATTGATAATACTTTGCCTCTACCTAATATTCATATTCACCAATATCCTTTAAAACCTGATGCACTAGCTGAAATTAATCCCAATATACAAGATTACTTTTCAAAGGGTGCTTAGAGTTTCATGTACAAGTCCCTGTAATTCTCCTATCCATCCAGTAAAGAAACGAACATAAAAGGATGGAGATTTGTATAGAATCTCATAGTTATAAATAAAATAGTTGTTCCCAAACTACCTGTGGTTCCAATCCACATAACTTATTATCAGCTATTCCTGTGGACTGCCAATATTTTTTAGTAATAGATATATATAGTGCCTTTTTTAGCACTTCTTTAAAGAGAAACAGGAGAGAGAGAGAGACTGAGTGACCTCTTGGTTTTCACCTGGGAAGATCACAAGTTTACCTCAACAGTAATGCCCCAGGGATATGCAGAGTTCCACCTATTGTCTTAGATACTAAAAGCTGATTTGGATGGTGTGAATTTACCTGAGATTTCGCTCTAATCCAATATGTAGATGCTTTATTTTTATGCTCTAGGACATATTAGACTCCCAACAGGATACAATTTACCTACTGCAATAACTAGTCATAAAGGGACATAGGATATTAAAGAACAAACTCTGATTCTGTTTACCCCAGGTAAAATATTTTGGTTATCTAATACCTATAGATGGGCTACTAATTAACCCTAAAAGACTCAGAGGAATAATATTCTTTTCTCTCCTAAAATTGAAAACAAACAAACAAAAAACAACTCAAGGGTTCCTGCATTTGACTGAATAGTGTCACAATGGGTTCTAAACTTTTATTAATGGCCCAGCCTCTCTATGTCTTGTAAAATCAAATTGACCTGATCCAATTCAGTGAAACCCAGAAGGGGAACCCAGTAGGAAAACAAGCCATAAAATCTCTAAAGAATTATCTAAAGCTCCCACTCTGGGATAACTTACTTATAAACTTGATGACTTCATATATATATATATATATATATTGATTTTAGAGAAAGAGGAAGGGAGACAAACATCAATCAGCTGTCCCCCACACATGCCCCAACTGGGGGATGGAACCTGAAACCCAGGCATGTGTCCTGATTGGATATTGAACCCTCAATCCTCTCATCTATGGGATGACACTCCAACCAACTGAGCCACACCAGCCAGGGATAAACTTGATAACTTTTTACACATAAAAATAAAGGAAATACTTCAGAAGTTTTAACTAAAAAACATGGAGATCGTCATGGACCTATAGGATATTATAGTCAGTAATTAGACTCAGTACCCAAAGGGTAGTAGCCTCTGTGCATGACAACCATCTCTGCTGTAGACAAATATGTGATAGTTATGATTTTTATCTCTTTCACTGGGTAGAGGTATTTTTCTGCAGGAGAGCAACAACCTTAATGGTGGGTAAATTATTATTGGGAAAAATTATTTCCCAACTGGGAATTCCCTCTGAGTTATAGTGACTGGAGGACTCATTTCACTGGGCAAATAATGCCATTCTTTTGTAATGTTTGACCTATTCTGCAGTATTTTCATGGTGGCTATCACCTCCAGTTCTCTGAATTGGTAGAACATACAAATGATACAGTTAAAACTCAACTAGGTAAATTTTCAGAAGCTTTTAATCTCCCTTGTCCAAAAGGTCTCCTTATAGTACTCCTCAACAGGAAATCTACTTCTTTTGGTAAACTTATGGCTTTTCTCCTCATTAAATAGTCCCTGGTGCACCCTATGCATCTAGGTAAAGGGACATATAAATCAACTTTACTAAACAGAGACATTCTGCATATTGTCAAGAACTTATTAACCAGCTTATAGGGACTGATAAATTAGTGACATTCATTTCACAAGTGTGCTTGTGAAAACTTCAAAGACCATGACTTTAAACCAGAAGATTTTTGTCCATTGGAAAAGACATTAATTAAAGACTCTCTCTCCAACATTGTTGGAAGGGACCTTATAAGGTGCCTAACCACAAATGGACATCTACCTCTGTCTCTGACACCTCCACCTAGAGCAGAGATCAAAGACCTCCTGAAGATGAGAAGCTACCAACATCAGAAATAAACAGCTTTCCCAAGATATCAATAAAGCCTGTATACCTACAAATTGATGTTGAACTTTACTGGCTTGTCTTTACCTATCTGCTAATATTAATATTAATAATAATTATATTTGTTCTTTGGGCTTTTCTCAAACTTTGTGTATATAGCCTAACTGTTAGTGATTGCTAAAGGTGTATAACTGTTGTATCATCAATAATACACTTTTTATGGTTTCTCTTTGAAATTTAAAAGAAATGCTATTGCAAGAGGAAGGGAAGGGATGTGCCTGTGCTTTTTAAAAATATATTTTATTAATTATGTTATTACAGTTGTCCCAATTTTTCCCCTTTGCCCACCTCTGCCCAGTACCCCCCTTACCTCTAGCAATCCTCCCCCTTAGTTTATATCCATAAGTCATACATATAAGTTCTTTGGTTACTGCATTTCCTGTACTACTGTTCTTAACTCCCTCCTGTCTATTCTGTACCTACCAATTTGTACTTCTTAATCCCTGCACCTTTTCCCCCATTCTCTCCCTTCCCCCTCCTAGCTGATAACCCTCCAAATGATCTCCATATCTATGTTTCTGTTCCTGTTCTGTTTGCTTGGGCAGATCTTGTATAGGTTCCAAGTGTACATTTTTATGATATATCATCTGTATATTGTACTGTGTGCCCACCACCCAAAGTCAAATCATATTTCAGAAAGTTCAGTGTTCTCAGAGCTTTCTGTAGCCTGATCATTTCCTTATGTCAGTAAACATTCTGCTAAAACATGATTTTTAGTGGCAAAAATATTTTATCTTATAAATTTGCTATATTTTCATTTTCTATCAATTAACAATAAATATATTATTTACTCTGTAATAAATAATGCTGGGGTGAATTTATCTTTTTTCTTAAGATAAATTTCTGGAAGTATAATTACTTATTCTTTTTTAATACATTTTATTGATTATGCTATTACAGTTGTCCCGTTTCCCCCTTTTACTCCCCTCCACCCTGTACACCCTCTCCCACCCACATCCCCCCTTTAGTTCATGTCCATGTGTCATAAGTTCTTTAGCTTTTATGTTTCCAATACTATTCTTACCCTCCCCCTGTCTATTTTCTACATACCATCTATGCTACTTATTCTCTGTACACTTTCCCCCTCTCTCCTCCTCTCATTCCCCTGTTGCTAACCCTCCATGTGATCTCCATTTCTGTGGTTCTGTTACTGTTCTAGTTGTTTGCTTAGTTTCTTTTGTTTTTGTTTTAGGTGTGCTTGTTAATAACCATGAGTTTGCTGTCATTTTAATATACATGTTTTTTTAAATCTTCTTTTTCTTAGACAAGTCCCTTTAACATTTCATAAAATAAGAGCTTGGTGATGATGAACTCCTTTAACTTGACCTTATCTGAGAAGCACTTTACCTGCTCTTCCATTCTAAATGGAAGCTTTGCTGGATAGAGTAATCTGGGATATAGGTCCTTGCCTTCCATGACTTGGAATACTTCTTTCCAGTCCCTTCTTGCCTGGAAGGTCTCTTTTGAGAAATCAGCTGACAGTCTGATGGGAACTCCTTTGTAGGTGACTGTCCCCTTATCTCTTGCTGCTTCTAGGATTCTCTCCTTCATTTTTACCTTGGCTAATGTAATTATGATGTGCCTTGGTGTGTTCCTCCTTGGGTCCAACTTTTTTGGGACTCTCTGAGCTTCCTGGACTTCCTGGAAGTCTATTTCCTTTGCCAGAATGGGGAAGTTCTCCTTTATTATTTGTTCAAATACGTGTTCAATCTGTTGCTTTTCCTCTTCTCCTTCTGGTACCCCTATAATTCGGATGTTGGAACGTTTAAGGATGTCCTGGAGGTTCCTAAGCTTCTCCTCATTTTTTGAATTCTTATTTCTCCTTTCTTTCCTGTTTGGTTGTTTCTTTCTTCCTTCTGGTCCACTCCATTGTTTTGAGTCCCAGTTTCCTTCCTATCCCTTTTTGTTCGCTGTACATTTTCCTTCATTTCTTTTATGGTAACCTGCATTTGTTCATCTAATTTGTTACCAGAAATCAACCAATTCTGTGAGTTTCCTGATCCCCAGTGTTTTGAACTGTGCATCTGATAGGTTAGCTATCCCTTGGTCGCTTAAAAGGATTAGTTCTGGGGCATTGGTTTGTTTTTCTGTTTGAGCCATCTCTCTCTCTCTTTTTTTTGGTCTGGTCGCTCCTGTTACGGTGAGGGGCGTAGCCTTAGGTATTCACCAGGGCTGGGCACCGCAGTCGCTAGATTGTGATGTTGTATGTGGGGGTGGGGTCGAGAGGGAACAATGGCGGTTGCTCCTTTCTCCGTTGGACCTCAGTCCCTTCTCTGGGATCCTGGGTTGCGTGCTCTGCCCTGCTCCACAATCACCGTCTCACAGGGTCTGCAAGCTGCCGCTTGCGTACTCAGGGTCCACCCACTGTGATCTTGTGCGCCCCAGATGCCTTATGTGCTCCCGGTTGCCTTATGCGCCCAACTCTCTCTGCATCCTGCACCTGGCTGCTTGTCTCTGTTCCTCCTATCGGTCTGGATGAATGGGTCTATTTCAACTTCTTGGCTGTCCAACTTCCATTCAGATAAATTTTTTGTCAGTTCTGGGTGTTATTCTGCCTCTAAATTGTTGTTGTTCCAATCTTGGTTGTGCGTGGAGGTACAGTGTGTCCACGTATGCCTCCATCTTGGCCAGAAGTCTATAATTACTTTTCCGAGGATAGCACTTTTTAAAGGTTTTTGATCTGTAATGCCAAATTGCCTTCAGGAAATGTTATACTAATTTCTGCTTCCAATAGAAGTGTATGGGAGTTCTCATTTTTCTATATTCTGGTCAATAAGATGATTTGAACTTGGTTGGTGGGCATACAATGCAATATGCAGATCATGTGTCATAGAAATATATGCTTGAAACCTATATAATCTTATTAATAAATATCACCTTAATAATTGTAATAAAATGGTATATATTATGTCTTGCCTGGGTTGGTGTGGCTCAGTGGGTTGAGAACCAGCCTGCAAACCAAAAGGTTGCTGGTTAGATTCCCAGTCAGGGCACATGTCTGGGTTGTGGGCCAGGTCCCCAGATGGGGGCATGCAAGAGGCAACCCAACCATGTATTGTATCTCTCACACATTGATGTTTCTTTCCCTCTCTCTCTCCCTCCCTTCCCTTCTGTCTAAGAATTAAATAAATACAATCTTTTTTAAAAAAAAGAAAAATAAGATGATGAGGTTCCGGCCAAGATGGAGGCATAGGTAGAAACCCTTTGCTTTCTTGCACAACCAAAAGGAGGATAACAACCAATCTAAAATCAATAAAAAAAAACCCCAAAATGCCAGAAAATCAAGCTGCATGGAACTCCGACAACGAAGGAATTAAGAAAAATTCAACCAGAACAACCATACTGGTAAGGCAGACCACTCAAGTCAACTCAGAAAAACTGCAGCGAAGCAACTGGGGGCGGGGCTGACTGCCGAGCTCTGCAGAGCTGCACAGGAGGGTCTGACTTCGAGGGGGGGAAAGCTGAGACTCAGAGCTGACTATGGGCTAAGGCTGGGGTTGCTGCACTGGGAGATACTCCCAGTCTCACATGAGAGTCTGTTGGAAAGTAGGCTAGAGAGGAGCAGGTGAGCTGCATTGTTCCCTCTCTGGTCCCTCCCCCACAGGCAGCACAGCAAAGAGGATTGCCCCAACTGGATAAATACCTAAGGCCCCACCTCTTACAACTTAGTAGGTGTGCCAAGACAAAGAAATATGGCTCAAATGAAAGAACACAGAAAAACCTCAGAACTAGGCAATGAGGAGATTGCCAACCTATCTGATGGAGAATTTAAAGCCCTAGTAATCAAAATGCTCACAGAACTGATTGAGCTTGGTTGAAAAAATGATAGAACAAATGAAAGATACCCAAAATTAAATAAAGCAAAATATTCAGGGAACCAACAGTGACAAGAAGGAAACAAGGATTCAAAGCAACAGTTTGTAACAAAAGGAAGAAATAAACATCCAACCGGATCAGAACAAAGAAACAAGAATCAAAAAAAAAAAATGAAGAGAGGCTGAGGATTCTCTGGGAGAACCTGAAACGTTCCAATATCCGAATTATAGGGGTGCCAGAAGGAGAAGAGCAACAGCAAGAAACTGAAAACTTATTTGAACAAATTATGAAGGAAAACTTCCCCAATCTGGTGAAGGAAATAAACTTCCAGGAAGTCCAGGTAGCCCAGAGAGTCCCAAAGAAGTTGATCCCAAAGAGGAACACACCAAGGCACATCATCATTAAGTTACCCAAGATTAAATATAAAGAGAGAAGCCTAAAAGAAGCAAGGGGAAATGAGAGAGTTATCTACAAAGGAGTTCCCATCAGACTGTCAGCTGATTTCTCAAAAGAGACCTTCCAGGCAAGAAGGGGCTGGAAAGAACTATTACAAGTCATGAAAGGCAAGGATCTACATCCAAGACTGCTCTATCCAGCAAAGCTTTCATTTAGAATGGAAGGGCAGATAAAGTGCTTCTCAGGGAAGGTCAAGTTAAAGGAGTTCATCATAACCAAGCCCTTATTTTATGAAACGTTAAAGGTACTTATCTAAAAGAAGATAAAAAATATAAAAAATAAAATGGCAACAAACACAACTATTAATGAATGAACCTAAAAGAAAAGAAAAACAAAAACTGAGCAAACAACCAGAACAAGAACAGAATCAGAGAAATGGACATCACACAGGGGGAGGTCAGTAGGGAGGGGGAAAGGAGGTTTACAAGGGAAAAGCTACAGGGAAGAAGAAGCATAATTAGTAGGCATAAAATAGACAGGGAAAGATAAAAATGGTATAAGAAACAGAGGACTCAAAGAACTTATATGTACAACCCCTGGACATGAACTAAGGGGTGAGGAATGCTGGAGGGTTGTGGGGGCAGGGCAGAGGGGAGATAAAGAGGGGAAATTGGGGAAACTGTAACAGCATAATCAATAAAAATACTTTTAAAGATAAAATAAAATTAAAATCTAGATACTTTGAAAATGGCAGAACTAGTAAAAACTAAAAACTTTGTGAATAAGTTTGAAGTTAAAAGCAACAGCTGAATAGAGAAATAGTGAACTGTAACATAAGTCAAAGGAAATAATTCACAATGCACCATGAAGAGACAAGCACAAAATATATTGTATAAAAGAAATTAAGAGACATGAAGAATGGAGTGAGAGGGCCTTAACTATATATATTCCGAGTCCCCAAAAGAGAGAAGAGTGAGAATACAGCAAAAGGAATATTTAAAGGTATAATGGTGGAATTGCCAAATTTTACAAAATTGATGAGAAACTAGCCTGAAGATACAAGAACCACAAACAGGATAAATATAAGGAAATTCACACCTAGAAACATAATTGTATATTTGAAGAATACCAAAAACAAAGATCTCAATAGCAGTTAGAAAAAAGAGATGTTCTTCAAAAGACCAATCATTAGGTAGCAACTGACTTCTCAACAATAACTGTGGAAGCCAAGATAAGATCAATGTGCTGGTAGAGACTGCCAATTTTATACCCTAAAAATAAATTTCAAGAATAAGATCAAAATACATTTTTGGATTTAAAAAATGTAGAGTTTACACTAGCAGCAGATCTTAGTACAAGATATTCCAAAGGATATAACTTAAACAGAAAAACAAAGTATTTGTTTTTCATCCCAGATGAAATATTTGAGATGGAAGAAGAAATAAAATCAAAGAAAGTGAAAAATATGTGAGTAAATCTGAATAAATTCTGGGTGTGTAAGACAATAATAATATTATATATTAAAGAAAGAACATAAGCACATAACAAAATCACAGGAGAGGTTACATGTTTTAAAGTATTCTAAACTTGTACTGTCTAAGAGATAAATAAAATTGATTAATTATAAAAAATAAAATAAGATGATTAATTGCTTAAAATTCTTATGAATTCTTCATAAGAAATCTAAATATGATTGTTTAAAACAAATGATTTAACTAAAGATAAGTGGGATAAGGGTTTCTAAGTGAATTTTCAACCAATATTTCCCAAATTCTTTGGTTACTCAAACCCTTAAATTCTGCTAAGTGATTAATTAAACTTTAAAGAAGATCTCCAAGGATTTCATGGATGCCATTGAGATCATGAGAAAACACTGGTGTTCTTACGTTGGGCAAGATATTACAGAAAATCTGTAGCTGTGCCTAGGGGAATTTCTACCCTAGCTTCTAGATCCTTCTGCAGAAATAATTATCAGGAAGGAACCTCCAACTATTTGACCAAATTTTCCTTATGACCTTTGCAGCCAACTTGCAGTTATCATGGAATAAATTTGGTTTCAACTGCAACAGTGAAATGAGTCCTCATGTGTTCAAGGCCCATTCTGGTCTTTGTTTGCCTACCTGTTGCACAGAAATCTGTTATAGTATTTACCTTGGAAAAGGAATTAGGTGAAAAAGATTAAGATCCATATCCCAACCAGGCTGTGTGTAACAAAGGATTGAAGATAAAATTGCACTTTTTAGAACAGAATCATAAAAGCAATTTTACTAAAAAAGGCAGAAACCAGTGTATTAAGGTATTGAATTATGCCAGAAGACCTAAAATGGCCTCTTGTGCCTGTGAAAATTCTTGAGCTTTTCTAAGCCTTTAGACACTTTTTAAATTATCTTTCAGGCATAAATATTTTTGACAGCAGAATAGATGGGTGATTTATCAGAACCTGAACCAGATGAACAGCTACTAGTTATTTTATCAAATACAGATGACAGTTAAATATTCTTAACTGCAAAACATGAGAAATATAAATCTTGCCTGGCTCTGGACAGATCACAAATTGGATTGCTGGTAAACTACCACCGCTCTTTTACATGTGGATAGAATATAAGGTCATGTGTCATTAAGATGCTGAAAAGTCAAAAGAAAGCTGCCTCTCCTTTCTTTCTTCTCTCTCTTTTATATTGTTAAATAAATCAGCAAACCTCATGCTCAGTCCTGAGTGAAATAAAGTGTTAGGGTGATCAGAGACTAGGGCTGTGAAAGAATCCACAAGGAGAAGAACATTCAGAGAGTAAACTTTTTTATTCACTCTCTAAGAGGAGTGAGGGGCTTGATGTGGAGAGATACACCAGCCCTGAGGGGTGGGGGCTTTGGCCTTTTATTATGTGACTGGGGTGGTCGTAGAGCAGGATGTTTCGGTTGGTCTTGCAGCAGGCTGCAGCTTGTTTTGATGTTATCTTTGGGTGTAGGTCTGGCATGTCCTGTTTTGTAAGTTCCTGGAGTCTTTACGCCTTCAAGGCACTTCAGGAGTAGTAACTTTCTAGTCCTGAGGATAGAGGCTAATAAAACAAGAGTCAGTTACGCTTATGGGGGCCACATAGCTTTGGCAAAGAGGGCCTGAAAAAGGGGCTGTTGTCCTATTAGAAAGGAGAGCATTAAGGATTTTAGACAGAATAACATTGTGAAACTTTACAAAAGGTAGAAGGGGGTTTTTTGGTTGGTTGTTTTGCTTTTTAATTTATTTTTATTTTTCATTATTTTTATTGAATCTATTGAATGACTTTGGTTAATAAAATTTATAGGTTTCAGAGGTGTACTTCTGTAAGATATCATCTGTAGATTGTATTTTGTGTTCACCAGCCCAAGTCAAGTCTCCTGTCACTAATTATCCCCCTTGACCCTTTTTTAGGTGAGTGGGTTTTTTTTTAAAAGATTTTGTTTCTTTTTAGAGAGGGAAGGGAAGGAGAAAGAGAGAGAGAGAGAGATCAATGTGCATTTGCTGGGGGCTGTGGTCTGCAACCTAGGCATGTGCCCTGACTGGGGATCGAACCTGCGATGCCTGGTTCGCAGCCCGCGCTCAATCCACTGAGCTATGCCAGCCAGGGCGTGAGTGGGGTATTTTATTTTATTTTTTTTATTTAGGTATACTTGGTATGCAATATTATATTACTTTCAGGTGTACAATATAGTGATTCAGTATTTACATATCTTTCAATGTCATCATCATGCAAAGTCAAGTAATCATTTGTCACCATGCAAGGTTATCACAATATTATTGACTATATTTGCCTTTACCTTTTTTACGCATTACTCCCACTACCACCTCTTACTCCAACAAAACAAAACAAAAACAGACTCTTAGAAACAAAGATCAAACTGATGGTTAAATATAGCATTTTGATAGTTGTTAATCATTTAGGTAAATTGTCAAAAACCTGTCTAAGGCTGCTGTTGACCCAAAAGAAGAACATTTTGATGCCCTCCCTCTTTTTGCTTTGGAGAAATAAGAAATGTGGGTTTGTAAACAGAAAATAATATATATGTGTGTGTGTGTATATATATTCAACATAAGAAACATTCGAACCTGTGGAGAATTTTTGGTGAATTTATCTGAGCTAAACTGATGACAATTGCCAGGAAGCAAAACCTCAAAGAATTGAGAAATGCTCCAGAGAATGACAGTTTTGCACCTTATTTTATACATTACAATTAAAACAGGAGGCATAAAGGGGTTTACATAAAATCCATTGGTGTTAGATTAGGGAGGCAGTTGAAAGCAAAGCAGGGGCCATGGCGGGGGGTGGCTCTGGGATTGGATAAAAGGTAAGATGATAGGCACATACTTTTTACACAAGTGGGTATAGGATAGTTAACAGTTAACAATTAACATAATAACAATAACAATGAGGGGATTTTTGGTCTCTCCAGGGTGCTGTGCATGTACTTGGAGGGGCTCAGAAAAAGGAAATTTGACATTTCAAAGGTCTGTTATCAAATAAGCCCAGTTAAAGTAAAAATTGACCTTTGTAAGGAAAAACATACTGGCTGAGGACATGCCTTCTGCCCTGAACTGCTTTTAGTTAGAAAGTTTTAATTTCAGACCATCCTATGTGGTTACTTCAAGTCTCTGAGTTTGTAAGACCACCACGCAGGCCTCTCCTGAGTTTGTATATACCGCAATCATCTATCTATCTATCTATCTATCTATCTATCTATCTATCTATCTATCTATCTATCTATCGGAGAGAGAGAGAGAGAGAGGAGTATTTCCTGTTAACCATTTTTAAAAGGCTTCACTTTGGATATTGTGGGGGTTTTTTATCCTCACTTGAGTATATAGGTCTGTCCAGAAAAAGTCCATCCATTGTTAATATAACAAGAACAGTGTGCGTGACACTGATGTAATCTGTCAGCCGAGGAAAGTGGACTGGAATGCACATGTGTAAACAATGACACGTTCGCTGTACTAGTCATTGGGGGCGGTGGACGCCGTTGACTGAGCATGCTTACTGTGTGGCTGTCTCATTCAAAATGACTGAGTAAATAAAGCAACAAATCTGCATCAAATTTTGCATTAAGCTTGAACATTTCTCTAAGGAAACTATTCAGATGATTCAGAAGACTGCAGCTACGGGCAACCAGTGATTGGCAGCTTCATCACATGACAATGCACCTGCTCTTGCATCACCTCTTGTGCAGAGTTCTTTGGTGAAACATCAAATCACCCAGGTGACTCAGCACCCCTTACAGTCCAGATTTGGTTTCCTGCAACTTCTGGCTTTTCCCAAAACTAAAACCACCTTTGAAGGGGAAGAGATTTCAGGAGAAGAGATCTCATTAATGAGATTCAGGAAAATACAATGAGGCAGCTGATGGGGACTAGGAAAACTGCATGAAGTCTCAAGATGCCTACTTTGAAGGGGACTGAGGTGTCATTGTCCTATGTACAATGTTTCTTGTATCTTGTATTTTCTTCAATAAATGTCTCTATTTTTCATATTACATAGCTAGATAACTTGTATATTGATTTGAGAGAGAAAAAGAGAAACATCAATGTGAGAAAGAAACTTTGATTGATTGCCTCCCATATGTGCCCTGACCAGGGATTGATCCCAAAACCTAGGTAAGTGCCCTGATCTGGAATTGAACCCACAAACTTTGGTGTACAGGATGATGCTCCAACCAACTGAGCCACCTGGATAGGGCTGGCTATTGTGTTTTAACCACATTTTAAGATTAATAATGGATTTGTGGGAGAGAAGAACACTTGATACAACCATGCATGTTTTTTAAATATATTTTATTGATTATGCTATTATAGTTGTCCCATTTCCCCCCTTCACTCCCCTCCACCCTGTACACCCTCTCCCACCCACATCCCCCCCTTTTTGGTTCATGTCCATGTGTAATACTTATAAGTTCTTTAGCTTCTACATTTCCCATACTATTGTCCCTCCCCCCTCTATTTTCAGCCTACAATCTATGCTACTTATTCTCTGTACCTTTTCCCCCTCTCTCCTCCTCCCACTCCCCTGTTGCTAACCTTCCATGTGACCTCCATTTCTGTTGTTTCTGTTCCTGTTCTAGCTGTTTGCTTAGTTTCTTTTGGTTTTGCTTTAGGTGTGGTTGTTCATAATTGTGAGTTTGCTGTCCTTTTACTATACATGTCTTTTCTTTATCTTCTTTTCTTAGATAAGTCCCTTTAACATTTCATAAAATAAGGGCTTGGTGATGATGAACTCCTTTAACTTGACCTTATCTGAGAAGCACTTTACCTGCCCTTCCATTCTAAATGAGAGCTTTGCTGGATAGAGCAATCTGGGATATAGGTCCTTGTCTTTCATGACTTGGAATACTTCTTTCCAGCCCCTTCTTGCCTGGAAGGTCTCTTTTGAGAAATCAGCTGACAGTCTGATGGGAACTCCTTTGTAGGTGACTGTCCCCTTATCTCTTGCTGCTTCTAGGATTCTTTCCTTCATTTTTACCTTGGCTAATGTAATTATGATGTGCCCTGGTGTGTTTCTTCTTGGGTCCAACTTCTTTGGGACTCTCTGAGCTTCCTGGGCTTCCTGGAAGTCTATTTCCTTTGCCAGAATGGGGAAGTTCTCCTTTATTATTTGTTCAAATACATGTTCAATCTGTTGCTTTTCCTTTTCCCCTTCTGGTACCCCTATAATTCGGATGTTGGAAGGTTTAAGGATGTCCTGGAGGTTTCTAAGCTTCTTCTCATTTTTTTGAATTCTTATTTCTGTATTCTTTCCTGTTTGGTTGTTTCTTTCTTCCTTCTGGTCCACTCCATTGTTTTGAGTCCCAGTTTCCTTCCCATCACTATTGGTTCCCTGTACATTTTCCTTCATCTCTTTTATAGTAACCTGCATTTGTTCATCTAATTTGCGCCCAAAATCAACCAATTCTGTGAGCTTCCTGATCACCAGTGTTTTGAACTGTGCATCTGATAGATTGGCTATCTCTTGGTCGCTCAAAAGGATGAATCCTGGGGCATTGATCTGTTCTTCTGTTTGAGATATGTCTCTCTCTCTCTCTCTTTTTTTTGGTCTGGTCACTGCTGTTAAGGTGAGGGGCAGAGCCTTAGGTGTTCACCGGAGCTGGGCACCCCAGTCACTAGATTGTGACGTTGTACGTGGGGGCGGGGGCGAGAGGGAATAATGGCAGTAGCTCCGTTCTCCTGGGACCTCAGTCCCTTCTCTGGGATCCTGGGTTGCGCGCTCTGCCCTGGTCCACAATCGCCACCTCACTGGGTCCACCAGCTGCCGCTTGCATACTCAGGGTCCACCCGCTGCGATCTTGTGCACCCCGGGTGCCTTACGCGCTCCCTCCCAGTTGCCTTAAGCACCCAGTTCTCCCTCTTCTCCACGTGCTGTGACCTGTGCCCGGCTGCTCCTGTCTGCCCCTCCTGCCAGTCTGGATGAACCGGTCTACTTCAACTTCTTGGCTGTCCAACTTCCATTCAGATAAATTTTTTATCAGTTCTGGGTGTTATTCTGCCTCTAAATTGTTGTTGTTCCAATATTGGTTGTGCGTGGAAGTATGGTGCGTCCACCTTTGCCTCCATCTCGCTGGAAGTCTCGAGCCATCTTTTCTTTTTTTCCTTTTTGGTTTGGTCGAGCCTGTTATGTATGAGGGGCAGAGCCTTAGGTGTTCACGGTGGGGGGAGGGGCACCCCAGTCACTGGGTTGTGACGCTGTATGTGGGGGCGGGGTCCGAGAGGGAACAATGGCTCTTGCTCTGCTGTCGGACCTCAGTCCCTTCCACCACTTTCCCCAAGCAAACTAGGCCCCTCTGGTGCCAGTTCCCGTGTGGGTGGGCTTGTGCACCCCATGAGACTTTCCAATGACCTCTCCTGTGAGGCTGGGAGAGTCTTCCCACACCTCAAACCCCACAGGTGTTTTCAATCAGTGTCCTGAGGCTCTATTTCCCAGCACTGGGACCCTGGATTGCGTGCAGTGCCTTGCTTCACAATCGCCGCTTCACTGGGTCTGCCGGTTGCCAACCCTTGGCCAGGATCTGCGAGCTGCCGCTGGCGCACCCAGGGTCCGCCCACTACGGTCTTGCACGCCCTGGTGCCTTACACACCCGGTCCCAACACTCTCTGCTTTCTGCGCCTCGACCCGCGCCTGGCTACCCGACTCCGCCCCTCCTACCGGTCTGAATGAACGTATCTATTTTAACTCCTTGGTTGTCTGACTTTCATACAGTTCAATTTTCTATCAGTTCTGTTTGCTATTCTGTTTCTAAATTGTTGTTGTCCCTATCTTGGTTTTGCGAGGAGGCACAGTGTGTCTGCCTATGCCTCCATCTTGGCCGGAAGTCTTACATATTTTATAAATGTGCAATAAAAGTTTTTTTTTTAATAAAGAGGATATGAGGGAGAGCACTCAGCTGGTGACAGGGGCACAGGACTCACTTGGGGCAGGGGAGGTGAGGACGCAGCAGGAGAGGCTTGAGAGTGAGGACTGGCTGGGGACTAGAGAAAGGCAAATGTGCTGGCATTAGAAGGCTAAATGGGAGACTTTCATCAACCCAGGGAAGGCTGGCAGCTGCTTCTACATGGAGTGGGTGCCAATGAGCTTCCTGATGCTCATTTGAGGTTTGTGAGGCTTCCTGGAGTGGAACTTTAAAGCTGAAAGTCGACAAGGTCCCCCAGGCCTCTTTCTCCACCTCAATTTCCCCAAGGATCTCTGAGGTGCCAAGAGACACAGCACAAGTTTCCTTTTGCCTCCTTTATTCCCAGATCACCAAAGAGTTGTCCTTTTATCAAGATCAGAGGTCCCCTGAGCTGCAGCTGACCCTCACCCCTATCCCTCCAGTTACTCCTGCCCACCTTTCCTGATTCTTGGGGCCATTGGAGCTGCAGACCAAGACTTTGCCAAATGATCAGTTTCAGTGTTCTGGTGAGCTAGCTAAGGTGCCCCTGTGCCCATGTGGGCATGACTGCTCATCCAGGACAAAGCTGGACAAGCACCTCCTATAGTTGTACAACCTAGAGTAGATCTAAACAATATCCACTGAGTGTCACTTCTGCAGATGTCCAAGGCCCCTCATGCTCCAGAGCTTGTGCAGGCACTGCTAGAGCAGAACTTGGTCAAACTCAGGGCTGGACCAGTACCTGTGCTCTTTGGGTGACCTGTTGTTGCCATACAGAACTGCAGGCCCAGTGTTATCATATCTTCCTATTTATCAAGAGAATTTTCTGTGAAATGTCCTGATTTTAAACATTAGTTGCTAATATAGTTCTGCCAGGTGCAGAGACTTCCCATGGGAGATTTCTGTGGCCAGCCTCACCTGAGCCACACCTCCTAATGTGGAAGAGACTATATAGTTTACAAGAAAACTGTTCCCTTCAGTGTCTCAGGCTCCCTCCCAGGCTTGGAGAGTCATAGGAGACAGTGATGCACCTGCCTCCTGACCAGGCTTCCCAGTGTAAATAACACAACAGCCCCTCTTGAGAGGCTGGCCAGTGGTCACCCTTAGAAGCTACTGAAAGCCTGTGTAGGAAATTGAGGTCCAGGTGCCCAGTACCTTTTGTTGCACCACCTATCGGTGTGTCAGATTACTTTTCCTGTGCTCTATATTTTGGTAAGTCATTTCAGTGAGTGGGTGGGTCCCTCATTGCTCTGCCTTCCTGTGCAAATGAGGACCTTACTCATTTCTATGTATACCTCAAGATGGAGCTCTCCACACACACACCTTTCCCCACACTGGGAAATCAGTTTTTGAACTCCCCACTCCAGCTAGGTTTCCTTGTCTTATGAAAAAGCCATCAGAGTACTTTGGCCAAAGATGTTGGGGGAAAGTGTATCTTAAAAGATGTGTTTGGCAGTTAATAAAAATATGTTGTACAATTTTAAAAGAAAAGATTAGAACATGCAGTTGTTCACTGTTGTGTTAGCTTCAGAGCTACCAGATTCAACGAGAAAGCAGGATAATAAGTTTGGACACCCTAGTGTGCCTCTTTGCAAGGCTAGAAAGGCACAGGATGCCTCAGATTAAGATCGAGATTTTAACAACAAAGCCTGATTGGGACATCAAGAGGTGGAATCTCTAGGAAAGTGATGAGAATGAAGAGAATGTATGATGGTTGAAAATGATTGTATATAGAGAGTAAGAGATATGAATGTTTGGTAAAAGAAGCTATGAGGAATAGAAATAACTTTTTGGTGAAGAAAAATAAAGTAATTTTGTCCTAAAGTAAAATGATTGTTCCAAACAAAGAAAGGAAAAGGATAGAACAAAAGCAGAAAGGTTTATAAAAGTTGAAAAAGGGCTTATAAAAGTTGCAGAATGTATGGAAGAGGAATTGAAATAGTAATCTTATGGGTGATCAAGCTAAGATTGAGATGGGTTTGTTTAAGTTGACTTTCCTTTAATATATAAAAGCACACTGATACAGAATTAGAGTTTGTTTTTCTCTATTAAAAAGGATAGTTTACCAGTACTATTGGTATGCTCTACATAAGAATTAGTAAAAAAAGATTTTGTTTTTATTAAAATTACCTCCTGTGCTCTATATCATCACCTCTTTGATTGGTTAAGTAAACCCAAACTTCTTAGTATTTAGAGACCCAAATTTTGCTTCAAACTACTTAGCTTTCTGTAATTGCTTGTGAAGTCTTTCATTGTGACCATGAATAAATGGATAACTAAAGTGAGGGAATTTCTCTTTATGAAAGGAGAAATCAAACTAATTAGGCCTAGAGTGTTGTAGGTTAGAAAGTTAGTTTTACCAAATTTCCCCTTACTCAAGGATAAAAAGAAACTAATGATGATTTGTGTGTATCTCATTGGGTAGAAGCATTCCTATGTCAAAGGGCTACAGCCACAGCAGTTTCTAAAATACTTCCAGAGAGAATTTTTCCTGCTTGGAGAATCTTCACAGAGTTCCACAGTGACCATGGAACCCATTTTATAGGTCAAATTCTATGCCAGGTATATAAAATTTGGGCAATACTACATTTTTAACAGTTCTTTTGTTTTCATTGCCACAAAGTACTGACATTTTATATTTTCCCCTACCACTACCCCCACCCCAGCCATCCTCACTTCCCACTCTTGACCCTACTCTCCTTTGATTTTGTCTATGTGTCCTTTATAGATGTTCCTGAAAACCCTTCCTCCCTTTCCTGACATTATCCTTGGCCACCTCCCCTCTGGTTTCTGTCAGTTTGTTCTTAATTTCAATGTCTCTGGTTATATTTTGCTTGCTTTTTTTGTTTTGTTGATTAAGTTCTACTTACAGGTGAGATCATATGGTATTTGTCTTTCACTGCCTGGCTTATTTCACTTAGCATAATGCTCTCCAGTTCCATCCATGCTGTTGTGAAGGATAGGAGCTTCTTTCTTCTTGTGTAGTATTCCACCGTGTAAATGTACCATAGTTTTTTGATCCATTCATTTACTGATGGGCACTTAGGTTGCTTCCAACACTTGGCTATTGTAAATTGTGCTACTATGAACATTGGGGTGCATAGGTTCTTTTGAATTAATGTTTCAGGATTCTTAGGGTATAGTCCAAGCAGGGAAATTGCTGGGTCAAAAGACAGTTTCATTTTTAGTTTTCTGAGGAAATTCCACATTGTTTTCCGCAGTGGCTGCACCAGTCTGCAATCCTACCAACAGTGCACTAGGGTTCCCTTTTCTCCACAACTTCACCAGGTTTTGTTGTTTGTTGATTTATTTACTATGAATGTTCTTACTGGTGTGAAGTGATATCTTACTGTGGTTTTAATTTGCATCTCTCTGATGGCTAATGATGCTGAGCATCTTTTCATATGTCTCTAGGCCTTTTGTGTGTCCTCCTTGGAGAAGTGTCTGTTCAAGTCCTTTGCACACTTTTTAATTTTTTTTTTGTCTTCCTGGAGTGAAGTTGTGTGAGTTCTTTTTTAAAAATTTTGTTTTAATCATTGTTCAAGTACAGTTTTCTCCCAAGCTCTTTATATATTTTGGAGATGAAACCCTTGTCCAAAGTATCATTGGCAAATATGTTTTCCCATACGATTGGTTCTCTTCTCATTTTAATGCTGTTTTCTTTAGCTGTGCATTAGCTTTTTATTTTGATGAGATCCCATATGTTTATTCTTTCCTTTATGTCTCTTGCTCTAGGGAACATATTGGTGAAAATATTGCAATGTGGAATATCTGAGATTTTCCTGCTTATGTTCTCCTCTAGGAATTTTATGGTGTCACAAGTTATATTTAAGTCTTTTATCCACCTTGAATTTATTTTTGTGTCTGGTTTAAGTTGGTAATTGAGTTTCTTTTCTTTTTTTTTTTTTTTTTTTTTACGTAGCTGTCCAAATCTCCCAACACCATTTGTTGAAGAGGCTATTTTCACTCCATTTTATGCTCCTGCCCCCTTTGTTGAATATTAATTGACCCCCTTTGTTGAATATTAAGAGACATGGATTTATTTTGGGGCTCTCTATTCTGTTCCATTGGTCTATGTGTCTGTTCTTATGCCTGTACCAGACTGTTTTGATTACAGTGGCCTTGTAATATAATTCAATGTCAGGTATTGTGATTCCTCCTACTTAGTTCTTCTTTCTCAAGATTGCTGAGGCTATTCAGGGTCATTTATTGTTCCATATAAATTTTTGAAATGTTTGTTCTGTATCCGTGAAATGTGCCATTGGTACTTTAATAAGGATTGCGTTGAATCGATAAATTGCTTTGGGTAGTACGGACATTTTGATGATGTTAATTCTCCCAATGCATGAACATGGTACATGCTTCCATTTCATTCTGTCTTCCTTCATTTCTTTCTTCAGTGTTCTGTAGTTTTCTGAGTACAGGTCTTTTACTTCCTTGATTAGGTTTATTCTTAGGTACTTTATTTTTCTTGTTGCTATAGCAAATGGGATTTTTTTTCCTGATTTCTGTTTCTGATATTTCACTGTTGGTGTACAGAAATGCCTTCAATTCCTGAATATTGACTTCATATCCCACTGTTTTGCCAAATTTGCTTATCAGGTCAAGTAGGTTTTTGGTGGAGTCTATGGGATTTTCTATGTATACTATCATGTCCTCTGCAAACAATCACAGTTTTGCTTCCTCCCTTCCAATTTGGATACCTTTTATTTCTTTTTCTTGTCTCATTATCATGGCTAGGACTTCCAATACTATGTTGAATAGAAGTGGTGAAAGTGGACATCCTTGTCTTATTCCTGATCTTAGTGGGAAGCCTTTTAGTTTTTGCTCATTGAGTATGATGTCGGCTGTAGGTCTCTTGTATATGGCCTTTATTATACTGAGGTATGCACGCTCTACTCATACTTTGCTGAGTGTTTTTATCATAAATGGGTGCTGCACCTTATCAAATGTTTTGTCTGCCTTTTGATATGATCATGTGATTTAGGGTTTTTTGACAGGTTCTGCCTCAGCTTTATTGGTACAAACACTACAGGAGGACACCAGCTCCATACAGACAGCAGCCTGGGGGTCAAACCAGTTCTTCCACCCTCCCATCTGCAGACAGAGGTCTCTACTGTGGAGCCTTTAGGGGGGGCTGGGCACCTTTGCGAGCTTAAGCATGAGCTGGAGCTAGAGCTGGAGCTGCATCTGCAGTCTGGGACTTAGTTTGAGCCTTGACTTTGATCTTTAGCCACCAGAGCCTGAAACACTTGACAATGAAGCACAAGAATATTTCCCAAGATTGGGGTGAGCAATGTAGGCAAGCCAACTGAGTTTGTGGCTGCCACCCTTTCGGATCTTCAGATTGACCTCCTTGGACTTATTGAGGGCTTTGATAGCCTCGGCACATACAGTCATGGCTTTGATGTTGTTGGCCTGCAGCTTCTTCAGGCCCTTGTTGTACTTCTTGACCAAGCACATGTTCCTCAGGAACTTCAAGTCTACTCCCTTAAGAGATTCATATCTTTGTGATCAGGGTTTCTTGATTCCATTTCCATGCCATTTTTGGGACTGGTTGTGCATGGTCTGGTTCTTGGACTTGGCCATATCTACACCCAAGCCCTGAAACCATGTTAACACTAAGATGAATGCTTAGAAGTTCAGCAATATTGGACTTTTCCTCTTATAAATTTGAGCTGCTTACTTAATTGGTATAATTTGCTACACATTAGTACTATGTTCATAAGAAATTTGTTCTATTAACCATTTTAAATTTCACAAATAGGTAGTTGCATAGTAAACAGGGTAGTATGCGTCTTTGGAAATATGAATATGAACCTGCCACTTCTGCAGATATAAATATCTCTTTTCCTAAATTCCAACACTAGCTTATTTATATAGAAAGTACATCCAGTTGTATAATTTTTAAAGGCCATCATTAGAGAGCAAGTAAGACTAGCTTTTTTTAAGCTCCTGATATCTTTGTTCCATTTGTTTTAACTGTTCTCAGATGTAGCTGAATCTTGATCATTCCAAGATGATGGCAGGTAGAATTTTGAGATTAATGTGAAAGCAAATTTCTCCTTAGAATTGTAAAATTATGCACTGGTTTTAGCCCTGTTCAATTAGATATAAGGATGCAGAATCTAACCAGAATCATTAAGAAAGTAGCTTGCTTAACTGCGAGGGCCATCGGAGCTCAACAAAGACCTTTAGACTCTTAAGCTCAAGTAGTCCTAGACCACAGAGTTACCTTAGATTACTTGCTGGCAGCCCAAGGAGTTTGTGCCATAGATAATACCTCTTGCTTCACCTGGATAAATACCTCTTCTAAAGTACAATTGGAAGCAGCCAAGATTCTTAAACTTGCAAAGTCCCTTAAGGAACATTCTAGTTTCTCCATAAGTGCCACTAACTGATTAGGATTTAGGTTTTCTGACATGGCTCCCAACTAAACTCAGGGCTATTTTAAGGTATGGAATGAAAATTGCTCTACTTATTGTTCTAATTTGTTTAATATATCTCATCATCAAACTTCATGTTCTGTACAATCAGGTGCTTAAAGTTCCCTATGAAGACTCAACTAATAGCTGCATTAAGCCACTACATACACTTGTCGTAATCCACGACAATTAAAATCTTTTTCCTATTGCATAATAGAGTAGTTGTCAATCCACCCAAAATCAATAAACTTTAACTGGCCCTGGCCAAGTGGCTCAGTTGGTTGGAGAGTAATCCCATACACCAAAAGGTTGTGGGTTCAATCCTCAGTCAAGACATAGGTTACAGGTTTGAAACCATCTAGGTTACAGGTTTGATCTCTAGTTGAGGTCTCTCTCTCTCTCGCTTCCTTCCTCTCTCTCTAAAATCAATAAACATATTCTAGGGTGAGGATTAAAAAAAAGAAAGAAAGAAACTTTAACCTGAACAAGCCCCCAATGCTGAATGTCTTTCACCAATGCCCTATGATTTTCTAAATATTATGAATAGAGTGCCTTTGGTTGTTCTTTAATTCTTCTTGAACTGTCTTAGCCATTGTATAGGATATTGTGAAAAAACCTTACTGAGACCATGCTAAATCAATGTCTTGAGACAGGCTTTACCTTGGAAAATTTCTCTAAGTTTGAGAAATTTTAAACTTAGAGATCTCTTGTAAGCAAATGCCCTGGTTACAGCATTGACAACTTTCCAAACACAGGAGTCCCACCAAATGACCAAATAGACCTGGAGCAGGTAGACAAACCATAGCATTTATATGGAAAAAACTGATCTGATCAATCATTAACACTGTCTGCCAACAGATTTTGATCAACAGGAGGAAATGTAAACCTTGGGGGAAAAATACATCTGTCAAAATGAACTTCTTGTGGTTAACTGGAACCAAATTCATAACCAGAGTCTAGGGGCAGTTGCTGACAGAGACCTCTCACATACTCTGCACGTCAGGAAAGCCATAGATTGAGCTTTCAACCTCCTGTATTATGCTTCTGCTGCCCAAGTCAACCGTTATAAAGGAGTTCTTAGATTCATCTTTCAGCCAATGGACTGAGACCTGCCCCATCCAATCAGAACAACAAAATTATATCCTCATTTGCATCTATATTGGACAATCAGAATGCATAATGGCAACCAATCAGAACTACACAATTTGGACCAATGGGAACTGTATGATTTGGAAACTTCATTTACATAAAGTGGACCAAATTGGGAACCTGGGAGGGAACTTTCTATATAAAAGATGCCACCCCACTTTGTCTCAGGAGAATACACTTTCAGTTTTCCACTGGTGGCTATGTTTTCCCAGTTTGCTAACTGTTCACCTGAATAAAGTTGCTCATTTCTGTACCTCTTTGGGAATTTTTATTGACAAAACTGATTGTACTATTTTATATTCTTACCAGCAGTATATGAATAATCCAATTTTTCTTC
This sequence comes from Phyllostomus hastatus, assembly GCF_019186645.2. Taxonomy (NCBI): domain Eukaryota; kingdom Metazoa; phylum Chordata; class Mammalia; order Chiroptera; family Phyllostomidae; genus Phyllostomus; species Phyllostomus hastatus. Next base: position 1,440,425 of record NW_025333841.1, on the reverse strand, counting down.
ATTCTTGCCAACATTTGGTTTTATTGTTTCTTATTTTAGCAATTCTGATAACTGTTCTGATATTCTATTGGGTTTTAATTTCCCAATGGGTAATCATGTTGAACACCTTGTTTGTTTATTTGACACTCTTGTATCTTCTTCAGTGAAGGTCTCTTCATGTGTTTTGCCCATTTCCTAATTGGATTGTTTAAATTTTTAACTGCTGATTTTTGAGAATTTTACTTTATTTTTTTAAACATTTTTTAAAGATTTTATTTATTTATTTTTAGAGAGGGAAGGGAGGGAGAAAAAGAGAGAGAGAAAAACATCAATGTGCGGTTGCTGGGGGCTGTGACCTGCAACCTAGGTATGTGCCCTGACTGGGAATAGAACCTGTGATGTTTTGGTTCACAGCCCGCGCTCAATCCACTGAGCCATGCCAGCCAGGGGATTTTTGAGAATTTTAAAATATTTTCTAGATACTAGTCCTTTGTTAGATATGTGGATTTTACATTTTTTCCTATTCTGAAGCTTATCTTTTCATTATATTTATTGGGTATTTCAGAGTAAAACTTTTGAAATTTGATAATATTTAATTTATCAATTTTTCCTTTTATAGGTTGTGTTTTTGTTGTCATGTCTTAGAACTCATTATCCACTGATGGATCCCAACATTTTTCTCGTATGTTTTTCCCTAAAAGTTTTATACTTTGAACTTACAATTAAGTCTGTGATTGATTTTCAGTTAATTTTCATGTAAGATGTAAAACTTGGATTGAAGTTCATTTTTTTTTGCTTATTGATGTCCAGTTGGTCCAGTATTATTTGTTGAAAAGGCCTTACCTCTATTAAATTGATTTCATACCTTTTTCACAATTCAGTTAGGCATATGTATATGGATTTGCTTCTGTGTTTTCTATTCTGTTACATTGATCTACATGTTCATATATCTGCCTACACAGTTCAGTCTTGACTGCTATAGCTAATCAATGTCTTGAAAATGGATAAAGCAATTCTTCCTTTCTTCTTTTTTATAATTGCTTTAGCTACTCTACTTTCTTAAAGCTTTTTAAAAATTTTTTATTTATTTATTCTTAGAGAGAGGGGAAGGGAGGGAGAAAGAGGGAGAGAAATATCAATGTGTGATTGCCTCTCAGGCGCCCCCTACCAGGGACCTGGCCCACAACCCAGGCATGTGCCCTGACTGGGAATTGAACCAGTGACCCTTTGCTTTGCAGTGGGGCACTCAATTCACTGAGCCACACCAGCCAGAGCTAGCTACTCTACTTTCTTTACCTTTGTCTATAAATGTTTGAATAATCTATATGTACAAAAAATTCTTGCTGAGATTTTGATAGGAATTGCATCAAACCTGTATATCAACTTAGGGACAATTCACCAATTCACATCACTTCTATGTTCAGTATTCTAATATATATATATATATATATATATATATATATATTAGAATATATATATATTAGAATATATATATATTAGAATATATATATGGTATGTCTGTTATTTATTTAGATCTTTAATTTTTCATCAGCATTTTGTACCTTTCAGCATGCAATTACTGTACATGTTTTGTGAAATTTATGCCTATGTATTTCTTTTTGAGCAATTATAACTGTTATTGCATTTTTATATTCAGTGTTCATGTATTCATTGCTAGTTTATGGAAATGCAACAGATTTTTACATGTTTTTCTTATATCCTGCAATCTTGTTGAGATCACTTATTTGTTCTCAGAATTTTTTTGAAGATTACTTGGGATTTTCTATGTATACAGTTATGTCACCTGCAAATAGTAACAGTTTTAGTTCTTCCTCTCCCATCTGTATGCCTTTCAATTACCATTATTATCGTATTGCAATAAGAGTGGTGAGAACTGACATCTTTTCCTTTTTGCTGACCTCCAAAGGAAAGCATTCTGTTTTTCATTATTAATGTTAACTGTAGGTTTTTATAGATTTTTTTATCATGTTGAGGAAGTCTCTCTCCATTCCTATTTTTCTCCATTCCTAGTTGTTGTTGTTGTTGTTTTCCAGTCATGAATAGGTGTTGGATTTTGTCAAATGTTTTTTTCTACAACAATTTATATGACCATATGATTTTCTTCTTTAACATATTAATATGTTGACTTACATTTATTGATTTTTGAGTATTGAACCAGCCTTATGTCCTTGGGGAAAATAATCTCACTTGGTTATGAGTTATAATTCTTTTAATATGTTGCTGTATTTTATTTGCTAGTATTTTGTTAAAGATTTTTTAAAAGATCTTATTTATTTATTTATTTTTAGAAAGAGAGGAAGGAAAGGAGAAAAAGAAGAAGTGAAACATCAATGTGTGGTTGCCTTTCGCATGCCCCCAACTGGAGATCTGGCCCACAACCCAGGCATGTGCCCTGACCAGAAAACAAACCTGCAACCTCTTGGTTTGCAGGCAAGCACTCAATCCACTGAGCCACATCAGCCAGGGCTTGTTAAAGATTTTTACATCTATATTCATATGGGATACTGGCCTATAGTTCTCTATTTTTGTATTGTCTTTGTCTAATGTTGCTACCAAGGTAATTTTAGCTTCATTAAGTGTATTGGGAAATGTTCCTTCCTCTTTTATTTTTGAGAAGAGATTACATAGAATTGGTGTGAATTCTTCCTTAAAAGTTTGGTCAATTTTCCAGTGAGACTATATGGCCTGGAGATTTTTTTGAGAGGAAGTATATAATCACTAATTTAAGTTCTTTAATGTTTATGGGGCTATTCACTTTATCCACTTTATATTGGGTGAGTTGTGGTAGTTTGCATTTAAAAAATATTTCATCTAATTTGTCCAATTTGTGTGTGTAGGGATGTTCATCATAATCCTTTATTATTCTTTTGATGTCTTCAGGGTCTGTAGTGATAGCCTCTATTTTATTCTTAATACTGGTAATTTATTTCTTCTCTTTTTTTTCTTTGTTAGTCTTGATGGAGGTTTGTCAACTTTTATAATCTTTTCAAAGATCCACTCTGTTACTGCTGGGCCTTCTCTGGACAGTACTCTGACCAGGATGCTGGGGCACCTTATTGTAGCTTTATGGGGTTGTACCCTCATAAGTCTGAGCTCCCCACTGGGCCTGTACTGGTAAGGGTGGGGCCATAGTTTTACTTGTGATATTTGACTCTGGTAGACCAGTTTTGTCTAAAAATTTTTTTGTCTTTCGAGATTGCTTCTCCTCTGGTGTTTGGCTAGTGAGAGCAGGCTTTTGTTAAGCCTTTTTAGGTCTGTGATTGTTGAAATTTCTGCTTTGCTGGCCTCTTCAACTTTAAGTCAGGAATATATGAAGTGAAAAAGAAAACCCAGGGTATTCACTACCATGTAGTTCCTTTGATCCAGAGGCCCCTTGCCTATCTTTTTCTCTCCACTTTTCAGAGTCTTGTTTGTTTTATATATACTTTTCAGGGTTTTTACTTGCACTGAACAGGAAAAATAGGTAAAAGTGCATCTATTCCATCCCCTTGGAAGCAGATGCCTCATTAGCCTTATTTTTATTTGTTTTCTAATATATCATTTTGTTGTTGTTTTTAAATCAGGAAGAAGCTTGAATTTTATAAAATGCCTTTTTACTCTCTATTGATAATCTGCTTTCCTGTTTTTATCTATTAATATGAGGATTTTACAAACAGCTTTAACTAAATTTGTGTGGTGAATGTTATATAGTTTTCTACCCCATCCCCAAGCATACAGCAGAGGTTTTCTAATGAGTAAGCAATGATTACTGGGACTTTTGCAAGACTATGAGGAATATAATACATGCTAGAGTTAAAGACTTATTTGGGAATTCCTTAAAAGGAATTCCTTAACGGGAATTTGTGACTTATAGGGAGAAACTGCTACTCACCTTCAGCTGAAAGTTTCCACACAGAAATGGGTGTCTATCACTCTTGATCTTAATTTTTTGTCCAGAGAGAGGGACAAAAAATAAGATTTTCTATGGGAAATATTCCAATTTTTAAATGTTGGCATCTAATTCATGAATATTGTTAAATAATGTATAGGTCAAACTAAGTATAAGAGATAATGTAAAGAGTACTTAAATGCTGAGTGTGTCCTCAGTAAAAGGACATAGCCTCTTCCCCTTCCAATTCTGGGCCAAACTTCTAAGGACATGGGGAATTAAACTCCAGATGGTTTGGGGGGATTCAAAAGCAGGGTCTTGTGTTTCTACTTTCCTAAACAGTGCAGCACCATAATGAGACTCAAAAATTTATTTGCCTTAGTGTGATATAGGTATTTCATGTTGTGTGTTCTCAGATTGGACTAAGATTGTCCCATTTAGGAGCTGGCAGTGTGCCTGAAATTATCTTGTTGAAATAGCATAGAGAGGGACAAAATCAATTTCTAAAAGCCCAGGAGGGTCATAGAAGTCAAAACTTAGCTGAGTTGAGGAGTCTCCCAGGTGGGAACAAAGGGTTACATATCAACTGTTATGAAGGTTCATAAAAGAATGTGACTTTAGTTACATTTCTTGCACCATTTGAGTTTATGGGCCAAAATTTTACCCTCTACACTATTTTTTTCTGCTATAAATTCTATTACATTCAAAGTTTGATTGTCATCATTGTTATTTTCTAAACCATTTTTCATTACAATGTAAATTTTTCTCTTGACACAATAGTTACCTCCCCCCAACTCAATTTAAATTTGTTTTTAACAGGTTTTTATTTACAATTTAAAGTGCCTTCTATATTTTATACAACTTTAGTTGTCTTTCAGATACAATTCTTAAAAATAGATTTCAGCATCTGAAACTGAACATTTTCATATCTGTGAAACACATTTTTCAGAAACTCCTAAATATAAATATGTTGTATCTGTGAAAATGTGTATTTTTGAAATTACTGAAGACCCAATCTATGTTTAATCTTAATGTTTATGCTTATATTCTTGTTTTTCTTCTTTTTTTAAATTTTATTTAAATTGTTGCTGCAGTACAATTTTCTATCTTTTACTCCCATCCCAACCCACCCACCCAACCCTCCCCTTCTCCCTCCCATTTCCACCCTATACTGATATTCTTAGATTTTGAAAACCATATAAGTTCAAACTTTGCCAACAGTATCTTAATGCTCAGAATTTGCTGCTAAGGTTTTTTTTGTTTAGCTTTTTTTTTTTTTTTCTCATTCCTCTCTTTAAGCCTTTTAAATACATTATACAGATCTTTTCTGGTTTATTTTCATTAAACTATACACTCTATGCAGGACCAGATAGAGGTGTCTTTTAATGTGATTTAAAAGCTAATGAAGTAAAATTATTTAAAGCAATCAATACATAATAAAGTTACTTTATCCAGGCCATAGTCATTTCTAGTATCAGCTTTATTTACGCAATGAATCTCTGAGGGAATGTCACCTCCTCAGGGTACCATGTGTATCTAAAACAGAATCATGTGTGCCCCACCCCCCCACCAACATACACAGTCTTTATCCTTTTGCTTGGTGTTCTTTTTCTCTGTAGCAATTTATCTTCATCTGACACAGTACATATTTCGTTTGTTAATGGATTCTAGGCCTGTGTTCTCAAACTTGCTCTGATTTATTTACTGATGTATCCTTAACTCCTCCAGTAGTAGCTGGCACACTTTAGGTCTTAATTGGAGCTTAAATAAAAATACTCCAAAGAACCTAGAAATTACCTTGGGCTCCGAATGGCTATTTAATAAGCGGATTTACTAGTGGTACAGAAACACATTGATTACAAGACATCTACAAGTCCGATATTTTTTCTAGCCCTTTCCTCCTTTAACATGATAATTAAAGCTAACTGGCCTGGGAGTAACTTCTGTCTATCAACCTTCCATCAGTGAAGATGTTTCAGAGAGAATAATACAATTACCAGTGAGCAAAAGGCGGGGGCACGGAAGGAAAAAAGTTAATCGGTAGCTTCAGTGGGGCATTCCGCGGCTAAATGACCATACTCCCCACAGCAGTAGCACTTGACGTCCTTTTTCTTGGTGCAGTTGATGGCCACATGGCCGGTCTCGCCACACCGGTAGCATTTGATTTGTGGGCAGTCTTTCTGAATGTGACCAAGTTCACCACAAGTGTAGCACTTTTGCTCTTCTGGATGGTCACAGTCACGAGCAAGATGGCCAGGTCTGCCACAAGCGTAACAGCACAGTTCTCTCACGTGCTTAGGCTTGACACAGTCTTTGGCGATGTGACCACTTTTCCCACAGTTGTAGCAGATGTCCTCGAGAAAGTCACAGTCCCTAGCATGATGACCAGACTCACCACAGCGGTAACAAAAGTCAGTTAGGGTGGTGGAACTGCACTGAGAACCTCTGCCACGGCCTCTAGCTCTGCGTCCTGGAGCTTGTCCTCCTCTACGGCATCCCTGGGCCCCGTAGCCAGAGCGTCCACAGCTGAAGTATTCCTTACTGCTCATGGCTGCAGTGAGATCTTCTAGTGAGCCAGTACACCACTGCCCCGGAGGCCCTGCCGCAGCTCCCCTTGGTGTGGCTTAGAAAGGAGTAGCTGTTTTTCTCTAGGAGACTCAGGACGTCACACTAGGTTTACGTATAGCGCCATTCATGCGTCACAGCCGTTCCAACTGCCATTCCTTCCTGACTTTCTAACTGTCCCCGAACCAAAACCACGGAAGTGGTGTTTTCCGTTTTTTAAAAATAAAACCTTGAGTCATTAACTTTGAGCTCGATTCCTTCCCTGTTCAGAAAATGTGCCCTGTAGGATTTATTATAATTAAGACTTAGACTTTCTTTGTGGTCTACTTAGCAGAAGACCAGTTTTTATGTATGTGCTATGGACATAGGAAAAATATATGTGAGATGTATCTAATCCAGTAAATAAAAGAAACAAATTATAACAAATAACCTATTTTTTCTTTTGAAAAAATAAAATACACTAACCACTGGAAGCCAATAGCAGGAGATAGCCAACATACTCTAAATATCCAATTCAATAAAGTTATTTATGAAAAATAAATAAAATACAAATGTCCATAAAATATGAGATACATTAGAGGAAAAATCTGTAAAATGTCACAGGGAGGAGATTTACTCATAGGTTAGCCCCTTTTATTGCAGTAATTTTAGTTTCCAACATAATCACCACCATTTAAGTTATAAAACAATTAAAATATTCAGTATAAAGAACACACTATTACTTGGGAAATAAATTACAAAAACATAAGTTACATATTGGACATATTTCCTTTCTATTTTCCCAATTGTTTATATCTTACATAAACCTCATAAAGATTTATGGGTGTGTTGTTCATTTATATAGATAAATAAGTATGGAAAGCTAGACACTGAAAAATCGAGACAAGCTATTTGAGACATGATTGAATATGATTTTTTTCCTTCTCTGTACTTTATAATTTTTGAAATGTTTTGGGATTGTGTAATCTTAAAAATTCACAATAAATATTTGTATTTAAGTTATTAGTTAACTACATGATTTGTATATAAATTTATTCAGACAGCCAGTACAAATATATTTGGTAAAATACAGACATAAGAATAATGCATATAGTAGTTGGTCTTTATTTTCAATATCACTTGATTGGTATATGGAACTGGTTTCATAAATGCAACCACAAAGAAAAACATTTTCAAAAATTAAAGTTTAAGGCCAAAGAATATGAGTAGTTGCCACTGACAGAGTGATGAAATGAGTTTTATTCCTAAACAATTAAATGATGCTGCACAAATGATTTCAAATGGCAAAAATTCTCTCTGTGGTTCAAATTTTGATATATGCTTATTAAAATAACCTTATTAATTGTTATGTTTGAATCTTCCTTTACATTTATATTTTTATTAAAGTAATACATGCCTATAATATATAAAGCATTGTTTTTTCAAGCAGCTTTTCAAAATTATATTTTATTTATTTATTTTTATAGAGAGGGACAGAGAGAGAGGAAGACAGGAAGAGAAACATCAATGTGTAAGAGATACATCGATAGGTTGCTCTCACACGTCCCCAAGTGGGGACCTGGCTCACAACCCAGGCATGTGCCCTTAATGGGAATTGAACCAGTGACCTTTTTAGTTCGCAGGCCAGTGCTCAGTCCACTAAGCCACACCAGCCAGGGCTCAGGCAGCTTTAATTGAGACATGAAGACACATTTTATATCCGCCTCTCTCTATATGTGTATGTGTATACATATATATAAATGTAAATGACTTTAAGAAAAAATAGTTATCCTTAATGTGTACAATGCATTTTGATGTCTCTATTCCTGTTGTAAAAAATGCTGGTGGTGATCCATTACATTGATTTCTCAGTTCAGTAAATAATTGTAACTCAATTTGAAACACACAGAATGACCATTTAGCCCTACAAAATCTTTTAGTCCACCTCAAGCATTTTCATAATTTAGGTTCTCCACTGCACCCCCCACCCACCCTTTCACCTTTCTCCTAATATTGGTTAGGTCAATATCCAACATTTACATAGCTATAGCTATGTAAATGCTATTCATGTCTAAGCCATGAATACGTTTATCACTTTTCATTACCTGAATAGCTTTTTGTCTCCTGAAGTTAGTTACTGTCATTTTTCATTTATTAGTTTCTCATATACTTATCTCAACTCTATTTCATAGATCTATATGGCTATCCTTATACCAGTACCAGTCTTCACTATTGTAACTTCATATTTTCCTTTGAAATTAGGAAGAGTGAGGTCTCCAACTTTGCTCTTCTTTTCCAAAATTGTTGTGACTATTCTGAGGCCCTTGCATTTCCACATGAATTTTAGTATCAGCATGTCAATTTCTTCAACAAAGGCAACTGAGATTTTGATATACAGGGTCCAGCACAAATAATGCCCCCTTTTAATTATAAAATCTTTTATTACAAAATCATAAGCATGCAATTCTGCAATATAACAATATCACACTCAAGCATACCATATGATTTTTAGGTGAAATGTTCAAATTAAAACTATAAATTATTATTACGTATTATTACCCTACCAACCACATTCAAGCAGGAGTTACTTCTGCCAGATCCTGTATAGTGTGGAGATCAATTTGAGGAGTATTCTTTCAAGAATATATTTCTTAAAGATTTTATTTATTTATTTATTTTTAAGATATTTTATTTATTTATTTTTAGAAAGAGAAGAAGGAGAGGAGAAAAAGAGGAAGAGAAACATCAATGTATGGTTGCTTCTCATGCGCCCCTTACTGGGGACCTGGCCCACAACTCAGGCATGTGCCCTGACTGTGAATCAAACTGGTGACCCTTTGGTTCACAGGCCAGCACTCAATCCACTGAGCTACATCAGCCAGGACAATTTATTTATTTTTAGAGAGGGGAAGTGAAGAAGAAAGAGAGGGAGTGAAACATCAGTATGTGGTTGCCTCTCACACGCCCCCTACCAGGGACCTGGCCCACAACCCAGTCATGTGCCCTGACTGGGAATCAAACCAGCAACTCTTTTGATTCTCAGGCCGGCACTCCATCTACTGAGCCACACAAGCTAGGGCTCTATACTGTTTCTGATCCACAATTAGGAGTCTACAGATGTAGAGGATTAACTGTATGCATTGATCTATGCCACTTTACATAGATGATTTGAGCATCCACAGATTTTTGTAACCATAGGGGTCCTGGAATCAATTCTCCATGGATACTGAGGAACAAGTAAGATTTGGGGGAGTCAAATATTATTATATTATATTATATTATAATATATATTATATATTATAGTATAGTATAATATTATTCAAATTATTCTGTTTATATGGTATATTTCATTGATTTTTATATGTTCATTTAACACTATATTCCTGAGATAAATACCATTTGATCGCGGTATATAGTCCTTTTTATATGCTGCTGGATTTGGTTTCTAGCATTTTGTTGAGGATTTTTACATCTATATTGAAAAAGAATATTGATCTATAGGGTTTTTTTTCTTGTGTTATCTCTGTCTGGTTGTCATTTCAAGGTAATCCTGACTTCAGAGAATGACTTTGGAGATCTTCCCACCTCTTCTATGTTTTGGAATAGTTGGTGAAAAATTGATACTATTTCTCCTTTAAATGTTTGGAAGACTTCACTAGTGACACCATCTCTGCCTGGACTTTTCTTGCAGAAAGTGTTTAAATTACTTAGTCTCTTTACTTGTAATAGGTCTGTTCTGATTTCATGTTTCTTCTTGAAGCAGTTTTGGCCATTTGTGTCTCTCTGGCACTTTGTCTATTCCATCTAATTTATTTAATTTATTGCTATGTAACTGTTCATAGTATTCCCTTATACTCCTTTTATTTCTGTAAGGTCAGTAGTAATGTACTCTATTTCCTGATTTTAGGAATTTGAGTCTTTTCTTTTTTTGGTCAGTACAGCTAAAGGGTTTTTTTTCCCCCTCCAATTTATCTGATCTTTTCACAGAACCAACTTTTGGTTTTGTTGATTTTCTCTATTGTTTTTCTATTATATGTTTTATTTATTTTTACTTTAATTTTTATTACTTCCTCCCTTCTGCTTGCCTTCAGCTTAGTTTGTTCTTGTTTTTTCAGTTTCCTAAGGTGGAAAATTACATTATGGATTTGAGATCTTTCTTCTTTTATAATATAGGTGTTTACAGGTATTAATTTCCCTCTGAGCACTAACTTAGCTGCTGCCCATAAATTCTGAAATATTGTGTTTTCTTTTTTATTTATCTCAAAGTATTTTCTATTTTTTCTTGTGACTGCTTTTCGATCAATTGCTTATTTGGGAGTGTAATGCTTAATTTCCACATATGTATTAATTTCCCAAATTTCTTTCTGTTGTTAATTTATTTCATTCCATTGTGATTAGAGAACATACTGTGGATAATTTTAGTCATTTTACATTTAGTTAGGCTTATTTTATGGCCTAGCATATGGTCTTTCTTGGAGAGTGTTCCATGAGTGCTTAAGAAGAATGTTTATTTTGTTGCCATCCATTGAAGGATTTTCTATATACATCAATTATATCCATTTGGTTGGTCATGTTGTTACAGTTTTCTATATCATTGCTGATTTTCTACTTTTAGTATCCATTACTAAAGAGGGTATTCAAGTCACCAATTATTATTGTTGGATTATCTTTTATCTATTCAATTTTGTCAGTTTTTTCCATGTATATTGAGCCTTTTTTGTTAGATATACATATATACCTACATATTTAAACATATATATATTTATAACTGTTAGTTTTTTGATGAATCAAACCTTTTATCATTATAAAATATTTTAACCCTTTAAATATTTCTCAGAGGTGTCATATTTTTATCTCATTACTCTTCTAAAGTAGGCCTATGTCATCTCTTGAGTAAGCACATTTTTCTAAAATGCAAAGCTGACCATACCACTCCCTTGCTTGAATTCTTTCTCTTCAATAATTACTAGATAAACGAAGTGGAAAGAGCAAGTAACTCCATCAACAAGAATTATTATATGCTAACCTCAACTTTATAATGCTTAAAAAATGGAATACTATCCATTTATTAAAATGATAAAGATGATAATAAGGAACATGGAAAAATAGTTAAAACAACACATTATTACACTTATAAAATAGTTCACATTAAACCACTGCATATTTAAGCAAAAATTGAAATAACACAAAGATATGCTGATGGACATGAGGTTTCTTTTTGGGGTAGTGAAAAATTCTAAAATTGTGGTGATGGTTGTACAACTGTGAATATTCTAAAATCCATTGCTTTTCACATTTGAAGTTGGTGAATTGTATGACATGTGAATTATATCTCAATAAAACCATTATAATAGAAAAAAATACAAAGCAAAAGCATTTGTTATAATGGTGTTATATTCTGGGTAAATGTCCTCTCCTTTTAATAAATGATTCTTTTAATTTAGGAAAGAGGTTCTTTGTACCACTGTAACGTCAGACATTTCTATTTATCTCTTTTTTCTTTCTGATATTTTACATTGTCATATAACCTTTTTGTGCATATGTAAAAAACACGAGCTTCCATTATTTTACTGAATAATACTAATATGACATCATTAACAAGTTAATTAGAGAGGACGATGATGTACATATACTATGGGTCTCCAGATTTATTGATTTGTGGGTCTCAGTTTCTGACACTTGCAAACTGGCTTTCTTAGAAAGCAAGAACTAGCTTCCAAAGCAAAGCATCATAAAGAGAACCAAGTATTACCTTGTATTCTCTTCTCCTCACATCCAAAGAGGAACTCAACATCCTGTTGAATAAGTGATGCCACTCCTCTTGAAATTACTATGTGAATTTCTCAAAGAAGACAGGAATAAGCCTTGTATCTAGCAGTGGAGGACAGTGAAGAGTAATTTTAATGTCCAGACAATATCAGGGTTGTGAAGAGAAAGAAAAAGGTATTGCATATTTCTACTTGCTCCAAATTGATTGAACACCCTTGCCTGTTTTTTGGGGGGTTTTTTTTGTGTGTGTGTTTTTTTTTTGTGCAAGGGGTGTTTTGGTGTCCTGTCTGTGGATCTTCTTCATGGGTTCATCATCAAGAGTTCTCTTTGCCTAAATATAACCAGAGGCATTGAAATTAAGAACAAACTGACAGTAACCAGAGGGGAGGTGAGAGGGGATATTGGAGGGATTTGGGGGAAGGGTCATCAAGGAAATGTATAAAGGACACATGGACAAAGCCAAAAGGGGGGTAGGATCGAGGGTGGAAGGTGGGGATGGCTGGGGTGGGGGGAAGTGGTCGAGGGGAAATGGAGACAACTGTATTTGAACAACAATTTTTTTTTTTTAAGGAGAGTTCTCTTTGCTTGGCACTAGCTGGTGCAGCCCAGCTTGAGAGCTGCTTTGGGGAAGATTATGATATAATTAATCTTTCAAATTTTTATTTTACAGTTTGCAACATCAAGCACACAAGAGAGCAGTAAGAGGTCCTGTTGGCCTGCGGACTGGCAGGGAAAACCAAGAATGGAAGGGTAAGCCAGTAAGAAGATCAATGAATAGTAACAGTCAACAAGGAGACTGGGCAATGAAATAGTGGGCTACGAAGAATGGGAGAGGAACTGACGAAGGAAGGATGGGCTGAAGGAGGAATGGTAGTACAGATCAATGTGACCAAAAGGAGGAAAGGTGAAAGAAGCAGGATGGGCTAGGGACCTGAGCACTGAGGAAGAGGCGAAAGAGGCCTGAACGTTAACCTGGAAGAGCCAGAGGTGGGTGGGGGTGTGGAGAAGAGGGCGTGCACAGCGCATGCGCTGGTAGCACACTGCGGCGATTCCGCGGAGGTAGCCCTTTCCTGCCAGCAGCGCAGCGGAAACAATATCTGCTGCTGGTCTGTGCTGCTGTCCACTACTACCTTGGCCCGCTGCTGCCACTCTGGCGCTGCGAAGTCTGTAACGCTGCTCCCTCTTCCCCGTCTTGGGATGGCAAGTACCAAAAATTCATTCTACGATACTCGATGCAGCCACTAGGTAAAGGATCGACAGGAGGGAAGAACATGGAGGGCGGAGAGAACTCGGGTCGGGAGATCTTTAATTGTTTGTGTTCTCCCTATTCACGAGAGGGAACAAATGGGGGAGAGTATGGGCCTCAGACTACAGAAGGGAGCTGAACGTGTACTTACCGTTTTGAAAGGAATACAGATTCCTTTCCTCTAACCAGGATCCAGGCACCTGAGCGTCGGTGTTTTTCATAATATTCTGTTTAAAATTTTTGGAGTTCCTCATATATAGCAGATGTATTTAAAGGACTGGGTTTTAGGACTAAGCTCATCTGATTGTGAGAGCTTTCTTTGCCTTTGTTGAGAGTGGTGTGTCTTATTTCACAGTCCGAGAGTATTCCAGCTTCTCCCTCAGGGTCTTGGCGGATTCCATCTAGGATTCCATCTAGATTTGTCATATGCTCGAGTCACCTGGAATGCTATCTTTTCCGCATTCCACTTCCCTAGTTTAACTCACCTATCCAGAATAGGGAAGAGTGGCTCTCCTTGAGCTCTGGGGCACAACTGTGGCGAGAAACACGTCCAGATAATCGCCAGGCATATGTATATAGGCATATGTGTATGTAGCAGAGATGGGAAAATAAAGAATACGAAAAGTTGGGGGTGTTGCGCATGTATTTGACAGGCTTGAGGAGGTGCGGCAGCGGACCAGGATATTTGAGTCAGCCTGACAAGAGAGAGGGGACGCAGATGCAAGACTTAGAGCAGGAGAGGGTCAAAGGTGTGTTTAAGAAAGCAAAGTTAGTAGTAGTTGGCAGTCGCTTTTCAGAGGGAGCGTGAGGGTGTGAATGCCTATTTGAGAGAACATGGACAGTTGGGTTTAATGGTAACAGAGAGGCGCGCAAGCATATTTCTGAACAAATAAGGAATGGGAGGCAAGCTGCGTTTGCGTAAATACGAGTACAAAATGGCGAGCTGGGAGGTAAGTTATCTTTGGCCATCATGGGGCAGCGAGACTTGCAGAGAAGCAGATGTACATTTATAAATGAATGAAGAGAGTAGTCTGAGTTAGAGTTCCTCTGGGCTGTGGCCACACCCAGCAAAAATTAACCCAGAATCTTAGCCTGTCACTGCCCTATTGATACTGTGGGTTTAAAAATGCAGAGGCAATGATGACTCTAGAAGGTTGCATGCGGCAGCTGGCTGTGTGTGTAGAAAATGCATGAAACCAGAGCATTTTCAGGAGACCGGCCACTTGCAGGCAGTACATATATGGGGGTGCTCTCTGTCGGACTTGCACTTCTTGGGTTGCTGTACTGTCTCTAGACACTTTTATCCATACTGTGTTCAGAGTAATAGAATACAGTAGTTGCAGTATAGTGAGAATCTACTGTTATGTTGTCAGTAGCCCTTGATTTCGTACCCTTTGACGCTATTGGGGTGAGGACTTTGGCTATACTTCCAAATGCTTCTTGCACTTTGCTTTAAACCTAGGATTTGGGCAAATGGTAATCAGGAATATGAGGGTGACCTGGGCTCACACCCTTTTCTCTAATTTCTTTTTTTCTGTAGAACTTTGAGCATGGGTTTGTCTAGGGGGGGATGATGTTTTTTTAAGGCAGCTGTTCTGTCATATCTCTCAGAGAGGTGTCATTGAGGATCTATTGTTAATTGCTAAAAGATGCATCACTTAGATATGTAGTAGAAAGGGCACAGGATTTAAAATTGAGGAGACAGGTCTTTTCCAGTGATCCTAGCTGTGATCTCATGCTTTTCCTTTTCATTCTCTGGTCCTGTTTCCCTATCTATAGTAATAATTACATTTAGACTATGTCAGATTACTGGTCTGTGTGCTTTTACACATTCCTTAACTCAAGTAGTACTCTCAACAATCTTATGAAGTTGCAGCACCATTGTTCATCTTTTATAAATGACAGATTTGAGGGACATGGATTAAATAATTTGTCCAAGGCTTTACATAAAGGAATTGTTGATTTGGAGCCTAGTGGGGTGGCCATCCTTATCTACCCTTGTCATCTGTGCTTTTTTTGTTCTGCAGAAGGTTTAAAATGGCCGACTGTGGCAGGCTAGACACACCCTTCTTGTTTTGTCTGATTTGAGAGCCGGTCTAATGCTTTGAGACAACCAGTCACTTGCTGCAGTAGAGATTTTTGTTACCCTATTAATAATATTTTGGTGTGTTAATACAAATGTCTAATAATAAAGAAAAGGTTGTTGCATTTTTTCATATACTGAAAGACTGAAAATACCTGCATTTCTTTTATTATTTGGTTAGGATAGATACCAAACTGGAATTACTACATCAAAGGGTATGAACATTTTTAACACTCAGCATGTATTGCCACATTCCTTCCACAAAAGATTGTACCAATTTTTACTCACACAAGCATTGAGTAGTGTTTGGTTTTTTAAAAAATATTTTTATGGGTAAAAACAGTATTATTTTAATTTTGCATTTCACTGCTTATTAATGAGTTTGAATTCTTTTTCCTTGCATATATTTAACAGTTTCATTTTCTTTCATGTGATGGTACCTCGTGTTTGATTTTTATGTAGGAGTTTTAGTTTAGCGTTTGTTGTTATTATCTATTTGAATGTATTCTGTAAATAAAGGCTATCTACTCAGATTTCTGTAATGTTATAAATATATACAATAGGTTATTTGCTGCCTTTAAATCATGAGGTTAAATTTCTCTGTCTTTTGTGATTTTTCTTCTGTTTATGTTTAAATAGTTCACTCCATCTAGAAACTTGGTAAATATTCATTACAGCTCCCTCTGAGAGTAACCATCAAGTATGGGGGGAAAATCCATAATTTTACTACCCAGAGATAACCAGTGTTAACAAATGTATTCACTTCTTTTCATTCTCTCTTCATTTTTTACAGTTGTTCATATATTTGTACTATTTATATTGTATTTTGTGTTTAACATTATAACATGCATTTCTTCATATTAAACATTCTTTGTAATTGTAATTTAATGGTTTTATATTTTTTGTATGGAAGTATTTCAAAAATTTCAGAAGTTTGAATTATGTAATGAATGCCTTTTCATTTAGTTTTTATTCTTTATCTATTTCAAGTTATTTATAGAATATAGTTTCAGATTTAGAATTGCTCATCAAAAAGTTTGAACATTATAAGGATTTGCCACAGTAGTGTTCCAAAAAATTATGTCCATTTTTTTACTCAGTAATTTAGGTTCTTAATTTTTTTTTGTTTGCTAATTTATATGTACAACACTGGTGTGTTTTATAATACATTTCTCTTATTAGCTATTGGTGAGGCTGGACTCACAAGTGTTAATTATTAGCTCATTTCCTTTTGTGAACTATTCAATTTCAGTCTGAATGTTATCTGTTTGTAAGAACTCTATATTATGTGCTCTGTGTTAGGATGTATTACCCCTTCTCATTTGTTGCAAATGACAAATGTCATTGTTGCACATACGTTCCTGGCATACATTGAGTCTGAAGAAAGATTTGTGATTCCAAAGACAACTGCTGACTGGAGTACACATCAGATTCTTGGTAGCCAATCTAAGATAACATTTGTCTGTTATTTAAGTAGATAGCCATTTATTTTGTAAATTTTTTATTTTAATTGTTGTTCAAGTACAGTTTTCTGCCTTTTACCCCCATCCCAGCCCACCCCCCAGATAAAAAAATTTTATTTTTATTTTTATTTTTATTTATTTTTATCTAGAAGGAAAGCATTCTTGAGTTCTGCACATCAGTGGTGCTCCCTGGCTCTGAGTAAGGGGAGAAGACAGGGCAACATTTTGTCCCTAATAAACAAAATTAGACAAGACACAAAACAGTAGTGCCATCTTCCCCATCCATTCAGGAACGGATCTTATTTTGAATGTTTATGAGTGATCTGGAGGAGGATATGGGTGAAGTGTAGTGTCCGCTTTTATAGATAACACTAAGGTCTTTGGCAATATAAACTGCTAATAGGAACAAACTGCAACACCCAAGAAAGCATTGTCAGTGTGAGGTGACAATTGGCAGAATGGAACAATGTAGGCAAGACCAGTGTAATGACTTTATCGGGAATCTGTTTAATTATATTTATTAAGTAACTTTTTAAATTATTCCCTATTCCCATGCCATGAGCTATATTTTACTATCGCTTTTGTAATTTAAATTCTAATTTAAATTTTTTTCAGTGAAGAGATTATTGGATTTAAAGGTACCAGGCAAGCTGTTACTTACTGCTTTTTACTATCCACTTACACTGGGTTAATCCAGTAGGTTGTAAACTCCCATTTTCAGCATTTTGCTGCTTAAAGAGGTTAAGTCAGGCTTATGTGTGTGGTGAGGTGGCTGGCAGATCTATATTAAGCTAAATGAGATGGAACAATAAGAGTAAAGCTTGTATTGTAGAGGAGGCACTGAAGTCTGTTCCCATCTTAGGCATGGGAGTCCTATTTTACATCATGCCAGTGTCTAGTTCCCAAATTCATCTTTGATCAGCAGTTCGGAAGAGCCTGGATTTTTGAAGTAGCCTAAAAGCATATAATCTTTGATTTCTACAATTTGTTCCTCCCTTCTCTCTTAATGTTATAGCCAGCAGCAGCATGGAGCAGCACCTCCTGGAAAGAAATTTTCTATCAGCCATTGTAATACAACTGTTACAGCACTTACCTGGTTGTATTGTAATTGTCTGTGTATTTTCCTCTTTCCCTTCCTACATTAACAGACTGTGAGGTCCTTGAGGGAAGACAGTGTCTTCTCCAAAATCCAGCCTGGTACATTAGTAAGCCTCAGAAATGTTCATTGGATGAATAAATGAATAATCAACATGATGAATGAGTTCATCAATAAACATTTTTTGTGTGCCCACTAAGGTGATCTCCACAAGCTCTGCACTATCAACTCTTTTTTCAAAATGCATGTGGTCAGAAACTTGCTCTTTCTTTGTAGTTATATAACTACATAGTTTTATATATATATATATATATATATTCTCAAGAGTTTCTTCTGAAATAAAGCTATTCTTGTGTTTGGATGTCAGTCCTTGGCATTTACATATGTTGCTACAGTTACTGCTGACAGTCTCTTCCTTGGTGGGACTTGAGTGATAGCTGGCAGATTGGGAGCCTCATCCTCACTGCCCAGTATTTGCTAAATGGTTCCTAGTTGTATGCTCATCCCCTTTTCACTTCTCCTCAAGTCATCTTCCAAATGGTGTTCCTAGGTTGGGCTCTACATTCTAGATCAGGGGTGGGTAAATACAGCTCATGGGCTGCTTGGTTTTGCAATAAAGTTCTATTGGAACACAACCATGCTCATTTGTTGATATTCTGTCTGTGGCCTCATTGGTTAACAACAGCAGAGTTGAATAGCTATATCAGACATGCTGTTCCACGAGACCTGGCCCTTTGCAGAACAAGATTGCCTACCTTGTTTTTGATAATCACTCTACAGTGACGGTTTCATTCCCCTCTCCATTCACCATGATATTTTTAGCATCTTAGAAACTCATTTATTTACCTCACTCATTATTGCTTATGACAAGTCTTTTTCCTATTTTACAGAGTTTCCAGCTAGTAAACACTTCAAAGTAGGAGATTATAATGCCTCACGCAGAGTTGTATTGTCAGTCAGTTGTACTGTGTACTTCAACTACAAGTTTTAAGGCTCAACTGTAGAAATCCCTTTTGTTATATCCTAACTTGAAGCACATGCCTTGGTGCTTTATCCCTTACTCTCCTTCTTAAACAGCTCTTTGCAATGAGAATATATTGTAGAGCCCTGGCTGGCATAGCTAAGTGGATTGAGCAAGAGCTATGAACCAAAGGGTCTCTGGTTCAATTCCCAGTCAGAGCACATGCCTGGGTTGCAGGCCAGGTTCCCAGTGGGAGCCACATGAGAGGCAACCACACATTGATATTTCTCTCCCTTTTTTTCCCCCTCCCTTCCCTTCTCTCTAAAAATAAATAAATAAAATCTTTAAAAAAGAGAATATATTGTAGAAAATAAGGAGTTAATGTGATAAGACAGAAAAGTAGAATGAGGCAAATATTTAGAGAATCTGAATGCTCATTTTTAAATGAATAAATAGGGTTTATGAAATAATCACTTATTCAGACTTACACAGGTAGTGAGCCTGGACTTCCAAGAGTTTGGGGTTCTCCCCTCTAACCCTCCCTAACCTACCACACATTGTCTTGGTAACCTGCCTGTAAGTATATTGTGATTCATTTCACTTCATTAAAAAGTTGGAGATCTCCAAGTCCAATGCAAGAAAGTTAGATCTAAAAAAACAAAATGGAGAAAATATCTGACATAGGGGGGCTCCACCCACAGCCCCCCACCCTGGCAGTCACAGATGAGAGTAAGTCTACTAAGACATGATCTGCTTGGGGAGGAAAGGTGGCGATCTCTCACAGGAGAAGGACCAGGAGCCTGTTCCTCAATGAGCTTTTATTGGGTTCATTGGCACAAGAATACAGGTAAAGCTCATTAATTATTATCAGGTAGTAAGGATCAAACAATAGATAACAAAGAACTCTGAGGGCCTATTTTGAGTCAGGGTCAGATAGCTAAAGAACTATAAAACTTTGAGGAACAAACTCACTTCTTGCTTGGACCCTTATTTAATTGAAAGCATTCTAAACAAAGCAGGTTTCACAGGATTTTACATATTCTTTCTTAGGCCTGATTGCCTGAGGAACCTGCCCTTTCCAGCACAGGGCTGCACTACCCTCTGTCACTGTTTCAGGCTTAAATCAGGCAGGGGAAGTAAGGCAGCCAAGAGATTAGGAGACTTCTTGCAGACGGAATGAGGACTTAGGCTTTGTCAAAGCCGAGGGGTGAGGGTCCATCACCCCCTTTTGCTGTAGCCCCCAAGGTCCTTCCCTGGGGGCCTCCCACATGACCGTGCCTGCCTTAGAACGTTCCCCCCTTTGGGGAATCTTGCCCATCTTGGCTAACCGATCAAGCATTGGGGGCCAGGCAGGGTGAAGTAAAAGGAACAGAAGCCATACTCCTGCCTCGGAGATACGCTTTTGTCTCCTTAGTGGCTTACAGTCCAAGGTTGCTCCCTCAGCCTTAGCCTTGGCGGGGGTTACAGCTTCTGAAACCAGGCAGGGCAGTTCCCAACAATCAGATAGTGTTATTCTAGAAGTAAAATAGAGGGAAAGGCCTTATAGCATTATTTTTGAAGCTGCTTACTCGATTTTCCACAGCCTTTCAATATGTAAAATTTCAAACATGCATACAAATATTTTGAAATAATTGTACAGTTAAAACCCACATACCAACCACCTAGATGATAGAAATAACATTTTGCTTCATTTACATTGTTGCATACTCATTCATCTTTGTTGCCTATGTTTTTAAAATAGTTGTTTTGTCATCCATTAGGATCTTATCTGTATCTGACCCATCATGGTGCTGAAAAAATAGTTCTTTTTGATTCTTATCTGTATTTTCCAAGTTGGCATGGATACCACTGTAGCATAATTATGTATAAGCAGATCTGCTTGGAAATGAGAGTCCCAGGGGCAGAAGCCATTTTGTTTCTGAAAGAAAATGGTTGCAGCTCGTTGTTGTTTACTGGAAATAGTATGTTGGGAACTGCCCTGACTGGTATCAGAAGCTGAAACCCCTGCCTAGGCCAAGGCTAAGCGAACGCCCTTGGAACCGTAAGCCAGCAAGGAGACAAAAGCTTATCTCCCTGGCAGGAATGCTGCTTCTGCTGCTTTATTAATAACTGAACCCCAAAAAGTTTGGTTGGTTAGCCAAAGACGGGTAAGATTCCCCAAGGGGGGAACGACCTAAGACAGGCACGATCACTTTGGGAGGCCCCCCAAAGAAGGACTTGGGGGGCTGCAGCAAAAGGGGGTGATGGACCCTCGCTCCTCGGCTTTGAAATTGCCTGAGTTCTCATCGTCTGGGAGAAAATCTCCTTATCTCTTGGTTGCCTTAGTTCCCGTGCTCCACCTAAGCCTGAAACAATGACAGGGTGGTGCAGCTCTGTGCTGAAAAGGGCGGATTCCCCGGGTGATCAGGCCTAAGAAAGAATATGTAAATTACTGTGAAACCTCCTTTGTTTAGAATGCTCTCAGTTGAATGAGAGGGGTCCAAGGAGGAAGTTAGTTTGTTCCTGAAAGTCTTACAGCTCTTTGACCCCGACTCAAAATAGACCGGCAGAGTTCCTTGTTTTCTATGGTTCCTTAATTCCCCCTAATGAGCACTGTACTTTACCTGAATTATTATGCAAAATGAGCCAGATAAAAGCAGGTATGGACGGTAAATCAGCGCGCTCCCCACTAGGGGGGGTGGCCATTTCGTCCCTACTTCTCCACAGAAACTGGTCTGTCTCTGTGCATGTTTTTTCTCGTGTGTTTTTTCGGCGAGCCATCCGCAGCGTTCCGTGGTCACTGCTGGCCATGGACCCACGCATCAATAGTAGGAGAAGAAAAGATGGAAGAACTGGTACAGTATCAATGAATCCTCCCAACAATGTACCACCCTATACTTCATTCACTTCACTGGCTTATGGGGCAGGTGGTTTTCTGAGTGGCTTCCACATGGTTCTTTACAATGAATTCACATCAAATGCCAACTGAGGTGATACTCAGCATTAACACAGCTCCTTGGACTTTTAGCAAATACATTTTTTTAAAAAGATTTTATTTATTTATTTTCAGAAAGAGGAAGGAAGGGAGAAGGAGTGGGAGAGAAACATCAGTGTGTGCTTGCCTCTCCTGAGCCCCCAACTGGGGACCTGGCCCACAACCCATGCATGCGCCCTGACTGGGAATTGAACCAATGACCCCTTGGTTTGCAGGCTGGCACTCACTCCACTGAGCCACACCAGCCACGGCAGCAAATAGATTTTTAATTTAGACTACTATGTAATACTATTCTTTTGGACCTTTTCTGTTAAAAGTAACTGTACAGTTGATTAGGAAGCACCACAAAGTGAAATGTTATTTATCTTTATAATAATGGTGAATATTACCTTTTTGTGTCTATATCCATCCCTGCATTTAAGCTCAAGGGCAAAAGCCCTATTTTACTCATCTTTGTAGTTCTCTTAGTAGTAAATGCTTATATTCATAAAATACATTATTACATTTAAAACATCACATGAGCAAAGACATAGGCAGTATATTTTTAAAAACGCTACAGAACAGTAGTATGGTTTCATCTAAGTTTTGTGAAAAAAAATTCGTGTTTGTATATGCACATGAAAGTAATTAGGAGAAAATGCCATAAGTGTTAAACTTTCTGGGATTCTGGGATTTTTACTTTCTATCTTTTAATGTATTTCTGTAATCTTTAAAAAAATGTGCCTGTATGGCTCAGTGGATTGAGTACTGGCCTATGAACCAAAATGTGCCTTTATGACTTTCAAAATTAGGCAAACATTGAAACTATTTCCATTTTGAACTTTGTTGACTTGAACAAAAGTAGAATAAATGGGGTGGTGAGGGGGCTAGAAACTGGGGCAATTTAGTTTGGAAAAGAGCTGGGTGGTGTAGGAGAAGGGAATGCTGGGAATAAGATTTCTGTCTTGAGAGGAATGTACTAAGTATCAACTACTCTATTCTTGGTCCTTAGTGCAGGCATTTTCATGTATCAGAGTTTACGCTTACCATTTATTTCCCAATTAGACCCTCTACACATTCCTTTAATTGCTAGTGGCAGCAGATGCTTGTGGGCATGCAGATCTTGCTCTAGTAATGGCTGCTTTACTTTATCCAATAAAGAGATGGCTCACCTGACTTGTATAGCTCAGTGGATTGAGTGTGGGCCTGCAAAGCAAAGGGTCACAGGTTCGATTCCCAGTCAGGGCACATGCCTGGGTTGCGGGGCCAGGTCCCCAGTAGGGGGAACGCAAGAGGCAACCACACATTGATGTTTCTCGCCCTCTCTCCTTTCCTTTCCCTCTCTCTAAAAATAAAATAAACAAAATATTTAATAAAAAAAGAGATGGCTCAAATCCATCAAGGCTCCTGTTCCTGGTCACCTGCCCCCGCCCCACACACACACACACACACACTCACACACACTTTTGGCAGCACAAATCTGTAGTAGGAGAGCTTTTTGCTGGGGTCTCCTGATCATGAGTAGACAAAAGGACATACTTTTCTGCTGGTGGTGGGTAAAATAGTTAAAAAGCCCTGAGAATTTTTTTTTCTAGGATTTAAGGTTTGCCTGCCTCACACTGAGTACAGGAAACCTAGTTGCACTAGCTGATGCTGCCAGCATCTAATGATAATAATTAATAGCCTGGGCTTTGTTTGGGCCATTGCTGAATTGCCAGAATCCTGGGTTGCTTTTCATGCTAAGCAGTTAGGAACTGGGAAACCTAGAGGCAATAATAGGTGCTTCTTTACAAAGAAGCACCCTTTGGGGTTGTCTTTGGCTTATCCTGTGTAACTCTCATGTCTCAGAGCCCTATTCCTTCTAGTGTTTGAGTCTTGGAGATAAAGGACTAGCCAAGGGCCTATATAGCTCCTTGTGATTCTTTTTGTAATGCATGCAACTAATAGGGGAAACGATATGTTCAATTCCTTTTCATATATGGGTAAGGTGAGTCCTGGTGGGAGTTGAGATTGTAAATAACAGGCGTTGGTACAGAGCCGAGGGTTTTATTACCTTTTTTCATCAATGTGAACCAAATAACATCTGATTATTAGATGGAAGTTTCATTAATTTTTACGGGGCTCTTTTATTCAGGAGTACAGGGCAAAAGGTCATAACTGCCTGACATACATAGAAGGACCTGTAAGAAATCAAGTTTACCTGTATTCAAACACAGGAATATTGAGATCTAAAGAGGGAAGGACTTGCAGGCAGCTAAAAAGGTCACCATCGGAGTTCACATCTGAGTTCTAACACTTTTATACAGTTCCTTGGTGACTCTGTACCCAAGTTATGAAAGTTTTATCTTATTTAAAATGGAGACAAAAATCCTTATTAAATAATTATACACAGGGTAGCAGCCTTTGTCAGATAAAGAACATATTTGTGATGCTAATAATAATGCTTAGTACAAGTGAAATCTAAGGTTCATGGTGTGGGCTGGATGACTTGACTAATGTGGTAAAAGTAAAATTAAAACAAGGTTTCAAACCTTGACTATCTGTCTTACATGTTTTCTTCTTCCTTCTCCCAATCTTACAGGTGACAGTGAATGCAATCAAAACCCATGCCACTGGTGAAGAAGTATATTGAGCCCTGCCTGCCCCAGTGAGGTTACTAGAGAATTAGGAGAGGCTCAAATCAGCATCTTGTGTGTGGTTGTCAAACCATTCTGAAGCCTTGGTAAGTGGTCAGTGGCTTTGGTGGGCTTGCCAACTTAGTCAGAAAGGGCAGGAAAGGTAGTCTTAATAACCACTAGGTGATTAAACACCTGATGTTTTTCTATTATGATATGAAAAAAGGTCTTAAAATATTCAAACTACACTTGAAAGTAATCAGCCTAATCTCTCCTTTTCTCATTCTCCCATTTTTTACAGATAGGACAGTTGGATGTCTTTCTCAACATTGTAGCTAGTTGGTGTCGAAAATGGATTTGAATCTAAACCAGTACTGTACTTCCTCTAGACTACATCTAAGTCCAGGAAGGCCATGTGAGACAGAACATTTTTATTCCACACTAAAAGATTTTTATAATAGCCTCTGAAATTGTGCTCCACTGATGAAGGAAATTTCCATGGTGTAAAACTTTATTGTGCATAAAATCACCTGGGGTGTTTGTTAAAAATGCAGATTCCTAGGCAGCCAGAACTTGTCATTGGTCAAGAGCAACACTAAAGCCTACCTGTCACTAATACTGAGGCTTTCTGGTCAGTGAGTTCCAGCAAGCCACAGTGAATCACCATTGCTTTGGATGTTCTTGTGAGGCAGTTGGGAAGCCTTTGGTAAGTTGGTGGTCTGGGTGGGGTTGTCCAGGTACTGGTAGAAGAAGAGATGATCATAATGCAACACTTGTCCCCTTCCTTCAACAGACAGTTATTAAATGCTTACTAAGTGTCAGAGCCTGTTCTAGATATTAACAAATTTCTGCCATCATGGAACTTTCATTCTTGTGAGAGTAGACAAAGAAATTAATAACAAATAAATGCATAATGTATTATAACTGTTAGGAGAAATTTTTTCATTCTGGTGTGAAAGTTGCATTAAAAATAGTTGGGTTGGGCTATAACACCTTGCATTTCCCCCCTCCCCATTGCCCTCTCTTTATTGTTATTCTATTACACTTGTCCCAGTTTTTCCCCCTTTAACCTCCTCTGCCCAGCACACCCACTGTTCTCACAGTCCATGTCCATGGGTCATTCATATATGTTCTTTGACTAGTCCTTTCCCCTTCTTTCCACCATTATCCCCCCCACCCCCATCTGACGGCTGTCAATCTGTTTCATGCTTCTATGTCTTTGGTTCTGTTTTGCTCATTAGTTTACTTTGTTCATTAGATTCCTCTTGTAAGTGAGGTCATATGGTATTCGTCTTTCACCAAATGGCTTATTTCACTTAACATAATGCTCTCTAGTTCCATCCATGCTGTTGCAAAAGGCAGGAGTTCTTTCTTTCTGCTGCATACTCCATTGTGTAAAAGTACTGCTGTTTTTTGATCCACTCATATGCTGATGGGCATTTAGTCTGTTTCCAGCACTTGCCTATTGTAAATTGTGCTATGAACTTTGGGGTGCATAGGTTCTTCTAAATTGATGTTTTGGAGCCCTGGCTGGCGTAGCTCAGTGGATTGAGCGCGGGCTTGCGAACCAAAGTGTTGCAGGTTTGATTCCCAGCCAGGGTACATTCCTGGGTTGCAGGCCATAACCCCCAGCAACCGCACATTGATGTTTATCTCTCTATTTCCCTCCCTTCCCTCTCCAAACATAAATAAATAAAATTTAAAAAATAAATAAATAAATTGATGTTTTGGGATTCATAGGGTATAACCATTTTTAATTTTTGAGAAAAATCAATACTGTTTTCCACAGTGGCTGCACCAGTCTGCATTCCTACCAACACTGTGCAAGGGTTCCCTTTTCTCCACATCCTCACCAGTGCTTGTTGTTTGTTGCTTTATTAAATGATAGCCGTTCTGACAGGTATAAGTTGATATCTCATTGTGGGTTTTTTTAATTTATTTTTAGAGAGGGAAGGGAGGGAGAAAGAGAGAGAGAGAGAGAGAGAGAAACATCAATGTGCGGTTGCTGGGGGTCATGGCCCACAACCCAGGCATGTACCCTGACTGGGAATCGAACCTGTGATGCTTTGGTTCGCAGCCCGCGCTCAGTCCACTGAGCTACGCCAACCAGGGCCCTCATTGTGGTTTTAATTTACATTTCTTTAATGGCTAGCGATGAGTATCTTTTCATATGTCTGTAGGCCACCTATATGTCTTCCTTGGAAAAGTGTCTATTCAGGTCCTTTGCCAATTTCTTACTTGGATTTTTTGTCTTCCTGGTGTTCAGTTGTATGAGTTCTTTATATATTTTGGAGATTAAACCCTTGTCTGATTAGTCATTGGCAAATATGTTCTTCCATGGAGTTGGTTCCCTTTTCATTTTGTTTTTATTTTATTTATTTATTTATTTATTTATTTATTTACTTATTTTTAGAGAGAGGGGAAGGGAGGGGGAAAGAGGGAGAGAAACATCAATGTGTGGCTGCCTCTCATGTGCCCCCTACCCAGGACCTGGCTCACAACCCAGGCCTGTGCCCTGACTGGGAATCAAACCGGCGAGTGACCCTTTGGTTCACAGGCCAGCACTCAATCCACTGTCAGGGCTCCTTTTCATTTTGATGATGTTTTCTTTAGCCATGCAGAAGCTTTTTAGTTTGATGTAGTCCCATTTATTTATTCTTTCCTTTATGTCCCCTGCTGTAGGAGATATATTGACAAAATTATTGCTATGTGGGATATCTGAAATTTTATTGCCTATGTTTTCCTCTAGGACTTTTATGGTATCATGACTTATATTTAGGTCTTTTATCCATTTTCAGTTTATTCTGGTGTGTGGTGTAAGTTGGTGGTCTAGTTTCTTTTTTCTTTTTTCTTTTTTCTTTTGGATGTACCAGTCCAGTTTTCCCCAGACCATTTATTGAAGAGGCTATTTTTACTCCATTTTACGCTTCTGCTCCCTTCCTTGAATATTAATTGACCATAGAGACATGGGTTTATTTCTGGGGTCTCTATTCTATTCCATTGATCTATGTGTCTGTTCTTATGCCAATACCAGGCTGTTTGGATTGCAGTGGCCTTGTAATACAGTTTGAGGTCAGGTATTGTGATCCCTCCACGTTTGTTCTTCTTTCTCAAGATTGCTGAGGCTATTTGGGGTCATTTATGGTTCCATATAATTTTTGGAGTATATATTCTAGATCAGTGAAATATGCCATTGGTACTTTAATAGGGACTGAGTTGAATCTATAGATTCTTTGGGTAGTATGGACATTTTAATTATGTTAATTCTTCCAGTCCATGAAGAGGCTACATGCTTCCATTTATTTGTGTCATCCATGATTTCTTTCTTCAGTGTTCTGTAGTTTTCTGAGTACAGGTCTTTTACCTCCTTGTTTAAATTTATTCCTAGGTACTTTATTTTTGTTATTGCAATAGTAAATGAAATTTTACCCTAGTTTCTCCATTTTCCCTTTACTACCAGCCTTGAATATAGGAGGGTCATAGATGATAAAAGTAATCTTTTTTTCTTTTTGTAACCCTTCACTAGGCTAAATTGTAAAGGATATCTTTGACAAGCATTTTCAGAGAGTTCACCAGATCTTCCATGTGAATGAACGTGCAGCAGGAAAGGGGTCCTCAGTGATTAAGGTAACTAGGGGAAGAAAGCCTGACTTTGCCCTGAATTCTGTTAGGGAGTTTCTTAAAAATATCATTTCTGGGGCCCGATACTTTTAAAGCCTGCAATTTACTCTATAATACATTTTTCTCAAAATAATTGGAGTAGATTATATTCTTTCCAAGTTTGTGATCACCCCTGCTGAGTATCAGAAAAAACTGAAATGGTTCCCACTAAACTAGGAGGCATAAGCTGTGTGTCACAAATAATGTCAACACAACACTAATTACACTTCCCTTGAAGAGAGGATTTTTTCTTTCAAAGCAGACTTGTTGAGAGTTTTTCTTTATCAGACTATGGAGCTGCATACATTTTATTAAAAGTCAGCTCATAGCAAGAGGCTGATAGTTTCAGTGGCAGCCAAGTATATGGCACCTTGGCTTAGTAATTTCCAGAGGCAGCAGGGTCTTCTGAATTGCACTCCTATTAAACCAGTTGGACTAGCGTTCTTTTTTTGGCTCCTTAGGGAACCTCCTTTTAACCCCTAATAGGCTTCAGAGAGTACTGAAATGTCCCATCATTAAAGTAGGCAGCATCTATAAAATGGCCCTTCTTGGGAACAGAGGCCACCCACCCCTATCTTAAGCTCGTAGTGCCTCCATCCAGAGTTAATACCTGAAGGCCAGATCACTCCATGTCATTTTTCATGGAAGTAATAAAGGTCACTTTTTCTCATAAGAATGGTCTTGAGATAGTATCTTCTGAGCATAATGTTCTTGTTATAGATTCTGGAGTACTTGGCTAATTCCTACTGATGGAATTAGGTAGATTAGCCCACAGAGGGAATTCAAATGATAGAAAAATTGGCTTTTACCTAAGGAGAAGCCTGGAATATGAAGGGAGTTGATACAAAGGTAATCCTTGTATTCCCTATCCTCTAGCACAATGTATTTTAAAATGACAATGTTCATGTATACAGATATGAATGTTAGCATGCTGTTTACAAAAAGTCCTCTTGTCTCTTTCTCTGTATGAGGCAAAATGGGTTGTATAAATGTGGCTTTTGCTCACTGAACCTGTTTTTTTCCTAGGACTTTCCTATACTTGTTATCCATCCTCTTTTGTGACAGCAGATCTGTTTTGTTTTGTTTTTTTTCTTATCTTTCTCCTTAGGCTAGTCATGTAGCATCCACACACAACTGTTGAAAATTTCCTTTTTACAATCATGTTAATAGTAGCACTTATCACTTACAAGTGCCTTTTATGTTCTAGGTGAGTGCTTTACACATATTTGTTACCTCATTTTAACTTAACAGTAACTCTGAGAAGTAAAATTTGTTTGTACTTTACAGATAAAAAAACTGAGGACCAGAGAAGTTATGTCACTCACATAACACAGGGAGCCAGGGATGGAGCTATATATGCCACACTTCAGAGATCTTAAAAAAAAATTTTTTTTTATTTTTAAAGTGAGGGGAAAGGAGGGAGAAAGGCAGGGAGAGAAATGTCAATTGGTTGCGTCTCACATGCCTACCAGGGACCAAACTGGCAACCCAGATATGTGCCCCAACTGGAAATCGAACCAGTGACCCTTTGATTTGCTGGCCAGCACTCAATCCACTGAACCTCACCAGCCAGGGTCATACTTCAAAGATCTTAATTACTTCACCATACTCAAAGCACTAGAATGTGGTAGGTGAATTCTAAGTTGTTGGGACTTACTGCCTCCTTGTGGGATCCTCATCAGTGTATTCTTTCAGACCATAGGTGCAAAGGTAAAGAGTTCATTCTCGGCCCTGGCTGGTGTAGCTCAGTGGATTGAGCGCGGGCTGTGAACCAAAGCATTGCAGGTTCGATTCCCAGTCAGGGCACATGCCTGGGTTGCAGGCCATGACCCCCAGCAACCGCACATTGATGTTTCTCTCTCTCTCTCTCTTTCTCCCTCCCTTCCCTCTCTAAAAAAAAAATAAATAAAATCTTTTAAAAAATGAAAAAAGAGGAAGCATTACGTGTATTAAAAAAAGAGTTCATTCTCAAAGGGAGATTAGTTGTGCAAGACAGATGGCGCAAGGGATGTGTAGGTCCCTCTAACTTTTAGAGATGATCACTTTGCATGGACTAGCATTTATTTCTGTTCCACACAGCCATTCACCATTTGTTTACTTTTCTCACCTTTTATATTATTATTACCCCACTGTCCTTCATGATGTTTATGTTAAACAGTTTCTATCAGGTTATCCTTTTCTACACCAAAGAAAGAGGAATCATAAGAATTGGAGTTACAACCCTGGCTGGCGTAGCTCAGTGGATTGAGCGCGGGCTGCGAACCAAAGTGTTGCAGGTTCGATTCCCAATCAGGGCACATGCCTGGGTTGCAGGCCACGGCCCCCAGCAACCGCACATTGACGTTTCTCTCGCTCTCTCTCTCTTTCTCCCTCCCTTCCCTCTCTAAAAATAAATAAATAAAATCTTTAAAAAAAGTTTTCAGTTAAAAAAAAGGATTAGAGTTACAACTGAAAGTCCCATCACTTGCAGAATGTTAATTCAGGTGCAGGTACATCAGGTGCTGAGGTAGCCTGCTGTGCAGATCAGCATATCCTGACTAGAGTTCCACATAAACATTGCATTCTGTTAGCAGACAATACTGGTAAAATTACTTTGTTCATATCATATGGAAAACAGCAACAAATCCTATCAATGAATACTTTCATAAATGTTATTGCTGGTAAGGTAACAGTGTCCAGATAATTAGCATGGACGAGGGATTAGAAAGCTATGCCCCACATGCCAGCTGCTTGTTTTTGTAAATAAACTTTTAAAAAATATTTTATTTATTTATTTATTTGTTTGTTTATTTATTTTTAGAGAGAGGGGAAAGGAGGGAGAAAGAGAGGGAGATAAACATCAGTGAATGGTTGCCTCTCACACACCCCCTACTGAGGACCTGGCCTGCAACCCAGGCATGTGCCCTGACTGGGAATCAGACTGGCAACCCTTTGGTTCGCAGGCCTGCACTCAGTCCACTAAGCCACACCAGCCAAGGCTGTTAATAAACTTTTGTTGGAACTACCATGCTCATTCTTTATTATCCACCACTACCTTTTGTGCTACAGTACAGTTGAGTAGTTGCAACAAGGACCAGATGATCCATAGAACCTGAACTATTACCATCTGCCCCTACACAGAAAGTTTGCCAACTCCTGGCATAGATTAAATGTACTATGTCTACAAATCCTTGTCCACTCCCAACCCATTTTCTTTTCTGTAGGACTTGGATTTATAGCTAATTTTAGAAAGTGTGAAACTCAGAGTACACAATTTGTCCTTTGATTTTTTTCCTACTCAAATTATGCTCACCAAGAAAGCATATTCACAAAATGGGCTTATGTGTACAGAAAGAACTATGTTTTATATGCTTTATTGTAGTTATTTATACATCATATATGATTCTCCCAATTTATTCCTTTTCTGATTAACCATTTTAACATTTAGCTATTCTCAAGTATCCAAAAATTTACAACTTATGTTTCCTAATTATGACTTTACCTAATTTTAATACATTGCCCTGCTCTGAAGCATGAAAGGAGTCATAGACAATATGGAAACAAATTGGCAGGACTGTGTTCCAGTAAAACTTTATTTACCAAAACAGGCAGCAGCCTGGATTCAGCCCATGGGACATAGCACGCGATCCCCACTCTCCGGTATACATATCCAAAGACTTCAGAACAAAAATACTTGAGATGATACATTAAAGCAAATATTCAGGGTGAGTTTTACTCACACTACATGTAATACAATAACAATAACACAGCTATACTCAAATCAGGATAGGAAAGTGTCTTGTGATTGGTGTTTTATGTATAAGACCTAATAGTTATGTAGACATTGGCTGGTGTTCTTGAAGGAGGGAGAGAATCTTTATGGGCCATGTTATTACCATCCCTTGAGGTTCCTCTTCCTTACCATAGTGACTTTGTCTTTATATTCTGTTGTTCATTCTTATACTTACATTATTCGCTCTAGTGTTTACTTTCTTTACCAGCAAATATCTTTTACCCATAAGTGAACCTAATATAAAAGTTACTTTGGATATAAATCGCTATTTTAACAGTTAAGGTGGGGGGGGGGGTTGCTGCGGTTTTGATCATTTGCATGTCAAACCCTAAATTTATCTTTCAGATTTAGAAAGAATTAATCCTTCCATTGAAATCTCAAAATGTGATCTGGATAAAGGAATGGGTATCTTAGTCAAGGAAGTGATTGTTGAATGTGGAGGTAAATTTTTTCTTTGAGCTTTTTGTTGTGTTTGTTATATTTAACAGATTTCCTAATAATGAGCCTACCTTGCATTCCTAGAATAAAATTTTCTACTTTTCAAGGATTTGAATTAGGTTAACTAAATTTGCTGGTTTAAATTTTATTTTTCTGTTTTATTTGATTTTTTTTTTTTACTATTTTGTTTTGCTGTTCAAAAGTGAGTTTTTGTGTTGGGGGGCAGTCTTTGTCAGTTCTTGTGGGCCATATGGTTTCTGCCATTGTAGCATGAAAGCAGCCATAGATAATACATAAATGAAGAATGTGTCTGTGTTTCAATAATACCCTGGTTATAAAAAAAAAACATGGTGGCTGGATTTGGCCCATGGGCTGTAGTTTGCCAATACCTAATC
Source organism: Phyllostomus hastatus (assembly GCF_019186645.2). NCBI lineage: Eukaryota > Metazoa > Chordata > Mammalia > Chiroptera > Phyllostomidae > Phyllostomus > Phyllostomus hastatus. The sequence continues at coordinate 1,407,562 of NW_025333841.1, read as the reverse complement.
TGTGACATTTTACTCTTAGAACCTTTGCTGTCATAGTTTCTGCTTAGTCATTCTGGGCTTCCTCATGTTTGTGCCTCTCATCTCCCCTTGTAACCTCTTAGAGAACTTTTTCACCTATATTCCTTTTCAAGAGTATCTTCCTAGCAATCCCAACTTTATTGCAAGAAATGGGTTCATTTGGATCAGTTTAAGAAGTTTACAGGAGGGGATGGAATATAAGGGGGATAAATGGTAATGGGAAAAATACAAAAATAACAATCCAATTAAAGAACTTGTTTACAGAATTCGACTGTTGTGGTATCATTAATGTGATTCAGCCTTTTTCCTCTGGTTTTCTGCCTGATATGTTGCCTCTGCTACCAACTAATTTTCTTATACTTTGGCTTCCTCTACCTCCTAGCCACTGAATACTTATGTTTTTTTCTTATTCATAACTTTAGTGTTTGCAACCTTTGTGGACATGGCATTTATTCTACCTCATGTCTCTGTCTGCAGACTATGTGCTTTAGCTCTTGTTCTTCATGTTGCCCAGTTGTCATTAAATTGAGAATCTAATTGCCTTGGGTTGTTAAGTTTCCTGAAACTGTAGAGGTTGTAGTTGCTATTTGGCTGATCTAGGGCATTTTCCCCTATTGAGTGCTAAATGCAAATGTCTTTCTTCCCCTTTGTATGATCCCAAACTGCTTTAGACTAATACAACTCAGCTATCATAGGTATATCCAGAATCATTTAACTGTTCTAAAACTAGAAGATAACCAGAAGAATCATACCTGACTATTTTGGGAAGTAACAGTTTCACAGATAACTACACAATCCTACTTCCCTCATATCCATGAGTCTCTTCCTGGTACTAGCTGGCTTCCTTATTTTCTGTTCTTTATCCTATTGCTGATGGATTGTTTCTGCTTTAGCTTCTGATTCCTGTGCTTACTAACAAGTTGATCTTAATTGTTCCTGGTATGTTCTTTCATTATGTATGCATTCATTTATTTCAGATGCTGAATTTCTGTTCCTCTGTTTTCCCCCAATTTTAAGCTGAATCTAATTTCTTACCTCATACTTGTTTGGGAACAGTGTTCATGTCAAGACATGTCATAGGCTATTGACCAGCTTGTGGATGTCTGTCCTCTGATCCTTACTTACCTTTGATCTGACCAACCACAGATTTGGAGGAGGGATAGTTAGTCACAAGAATGCTTTCTTAGTCAAGCTTGTTTGCAGTAGTTTCCTTTAGAAGAATTTCTGGGCATGGGCAACACTATGACATGTCTACTTGAATAAAGTAGACATCTCTGGTTTAGCTCTCTACAGCTAAACATCTTGTAGTTCTGTACAGCTAGACTACAGAATCTACCAAGTCTCTCAAAGTGTCACCTTCTAGTGTACATAAAATCTAAATTTTGCTCTGTCTGGGTGACTCAGTTGATTGGAGTGTCATCTCATGCACTGTTGCGCGTGGGTCACCGGCCAGCAGTGACCACGGAACGCTGTGGATGGCTCGACGATAAACACGCGAGAAAAAACAACACATGCACAGAGACAAACTAGTTTCTGTGGGGAAGTAGGGACGAAATGGCCACCCCCCCTAGTGGGGAGCATGCCGATTTATAGTCCATACCTGCTTTTATTGGGCTCATTCTGCATAATAATTCAGGTAAAGTACAGTACTCATTAGGGGAAGTAAGGAACCATAGAAAACAAAGAACTCTGCCGGTCTATTGAGTTGGGAGTCAAAGAGCTGTAAGACTGAGGAACAAAATAACTTCCTCCTAAGACCCTTCTCATTCAACTGAGAGCATTCTAAACAAAGGAGGTTTCACAGTAATTTATATGTTCTTTCTTAGGCCTGATCACCCCGGGAAATCCGCACTTCTCAGTACAGAGCTGCACCACCCTGTCATTGTTTCAGGCTTAGGTGGAGCAAGAGAACTAAGGCAACTGGGAGACAAGGAGGTTTTTTCCCAGACGCTGAGAACTCAGGCTATGTCAAAGCCGAGGAGCGAGGGTCCATCACCCCCTTTTGCTGCAGCCCCCCAAATCCTTCTTTTGGGGGGCCTCCCAAAGTGATCGTGCCTGTCTTAGGTCGTTCCCCCTGTGGGGAATCTTACCCGTCTTTGGCTAACGGACCAAGCTTTTTGGGGGTTCAGTCATGAATAAAGCAGCAGAAGCAGCATTCCTGCCAGGAAGATAAGCTTTTGTCTCCTTGCTGGCTTACGGTTCCAATGGCGTTCCCTTAGCCTTAGCCTAGGCGGGGGTTTCAGCTTCTGATACCAGTCAGGGCAGTTCCCAACAATGCACTGAGAGGTCTCAGGTTCCATCCCTGGTTGGGGCATCTATGGGAGGCAACCAATCAGTTCCTCCCTTCCTGTCCCTAAAAATCAGCAAACATCCCTGGGTGAGAAATAAATAAATAAATAAATAAATAAATAAATAAATGTAAAGAAATCTAAATTTCATATCACAATTGTGTTTGTACAACATCTTTTAAATAAAGGAGATTCTCTACAAGATCATAGCCAGTTTCCCAAATTGCATTCCTCCTGAGGGGCTGTTATGCTTCTTACTACTGGTTGGACACTTCTTTTTTTAAAAAAAGATAATTTATTTATTTTCATTTTTTAAGTTTTTTAAAGATTTTATTTATTTATTTTTAGACGGAGAGGAAAGGAGGGAAATAGAAAGGGAGAGAAACAGCAATGTGTGGTTGCCTCTAGCATGCCCCGCACAAGGGAACCTGGCCTGCAGCCCAGGCATGTGCACTGGCTGGGAATTGAACCAGGGACTCTTTGGTTCGCAGGCCAGTGCTCAGTCCATTGAGCCACACTAGCCAGGGCTATTTTCTTTATTTTTAAAAAGTTATTTATTTATTTATTTTTAGAGAGGGAAGGGAGGAAGAGAGAGAGAAACATCAATGTGCAGTTGCTGGGGGCCGTGGCCTACAACCCAGGCATATGCCCTGACAGGGAATTGAACCTGTGATGCTTTGGTTTGTAGCCTGCGCTCAATCCACTGAGCTACGCCAGCCAGGGCTTTTTTTTTTCTTTTTTTCTTTTTTTTAGATTTTGTTTACTTATTTTTAGAGAGAAGAGAAGGGAGACAGAAACTTGAATGTTTGCCTCTCATGCGCCCCCTGCTGGGGACCTGGCTCATAACCCAAGCATGTGCCCTGACTGAAAATCCAACCAGTGACCCCTTGGTTCACAGGCCTGCACTCAATCCATTGAACCACGCCAGCCAGGGTCTGATTGGGCACTTCAGATTGCTAGAAACAAATTCAGTGAGATAATGACAGGCTACTGGCTGGCCACTTGGGAATAATGGTGACTGAGATCACATGAAATTCCAAATATAGGGGACCTTAATATTGTTACACTCCTAAAGGATGGTACCGGGCTCCAGAACAGCTCTGGAAAACTCAGAGGCAGGAGTTTATGGACATTCATTTTAGGATAGTGCTATTTACATAACTGCTACTCTGTCTTTCTGTGTATCTTTTGTGTTTTATTTCTCCCATTAAGTATTGACTTGCCTGTCTACTTTGTTTTATCTCATTTTCCTACCTCATGTTTTTAGTTTATTTATAAGGCTCTGCTTACTTAGGGCTTCACCTTTGTCATAAGTTTTGCTTGCTTGTGGCTCTCATGGCCTCATTTCTCTCTCTCTTTTTTTTTTTTTTTAACCCAGGCATGTGCCCTGACTGGGAAACGAACCAGCAACCCTTTGGTTTGTAAGCCCACTCTCAATCCACTGATCAGAGCCTCATTTCTGCATTGTTTTAGCTTCCTGTGTGTCCATTCAGCCTCTGTTCCCTTTGCTAATATGATTACTTTTGGTAGCCCATTTCTAATTCCTGAGAACATAAATTTACTAGCCTCAGCTTATCTCAGTTTGGTTAGATATTCATATACCAACAGCAACAGTTTGTGAGGCTTCACTTTCATGTTCTGCAATTAATACGATTATTATACCCAGTCTCTGCTTCTTTCACTCTACTTTGCTTCTTCTAGCTTCTAATGCATCTATTAATCACAGGCTTTTCCATCCTTTATTTCAGGAGCTGCAATTTGCAAATGCCTGCAGAGTTCAGATGGGGTATGTCAACATAAGAAACATTCAAACCCGTGGAAAATTTTTGTGAATTTATTTGAGCCAAACTGACGACAACTGCTGAGAAGCAAAACCACAACGAATTGAGAAAATGCTCCGGAGAATGGCAGTTTTGCACCTTATTTTATACATCACAATCAAAAGGGGAGGTGTAAGGGGGTTACATGAAGTCCACTGGTGATAGATTAGGGAGGGGGGAGAAAGCAAAGTGGGGAAACCTCTGGGATTGGATAAAAGATAAAATGATAGACACATATTTCTTACACTGGGGGGTACAACATAGTTAACAGTCAACAATTAACATGATAAGAGTAACAACAAGGTGATTTGTGGTCTCCCCATGGTGCTGTGCCTGTGCTTTGAGGCCCCGGTAAAAGGAAATTTGACATTCCAAAGGTCTGTTAGCATAGATGCAAAAAGTCAACGGACAGGCTCAGTTAAGGTAAAGATTAACCTTTGTTAGAAAAAATACCCGCCTAGGACATGATGACCCACCATGAACTGCTTTTAGTTAGAAAGTTTTAATTTCAGACCATCTTACGTGGTTACTTTAAGTTTCTGAGTTTGTAAGGCCACTACGCAGGCCTCCCCTGAGCTAGTCAGGTTTAGTGTGGCCCCTTTTCTTCCACAGGCAGATGTGTAAAATGGTTCTGATATTTATTTTCTTCCTTTTTCTTGAAACGCTACTTTGGGTTTCTTTTTTATTGTTGGTTTTATTTTGTTTTGTGTTGGGCTTTTCTTTTGTTTATCTACTTTTGATAGAGACACTGGAAAACAGATTACTCTTAAAATGAAAGTAAGAGTGTCAATGTAATGGTAAAGAGAAGTTGATGCTTTTAAGAGAAATATAGTAGGCAGTGTTTGGGATTGTGGTCCACTGGAACATGCACCTTTCATCCCAAGGAGAAGGCTTTTTACTCCTTGGCTCCTGCTGATAGTTGCCCAATGGAAATACAGACCAATATTGACAGGATTTCCAGCTTTCTACAAGGAACCTGATTGTGAGCTGTTAGTTTAATGTTTTTTTAATGCCACAGGCCCACACAGTGTGTTTATAAATGCTTTTATAAACTCATAGCTTTTGCTTCTTTGTAATTTTGGCATATTTGTAGTGTTACCTTTTTCCAATGTGGTATGAAACATGGGTGTTTCATACTCTGCCTGGACAGTATTTAAAACTGGGTTACTGTTTTGAATGGAGTTGTATAGATTAGAATAGAATAGATTAGGGAAAAATAGACTAATATAGAATGTAAATAAGAAAACACTAGCCTCTACCAGGCAAAGGGTAAGTAGTTGGTGAAATTTTTGTCACAGCTACATGTTTGTATGTATGTGTATCTTTGGCCTAATGTAATTGTATTTCTTATTGTGGATTAAATGATTTTACAAGACTTTATGAAACACTGTGAGCAAACTGGCATCCTGTGGAGTAAACCCCTTCTGTAGACAGGTCTCCTTTGGCCCACACAGTCTCTTAGAAATCTGATGGGTGCCAGAGAGTGGGGAGAGGGGGGAAACAGGAAGTTGTTTAATGGGTATAGAGTTTCAGTTTTGCAAGATAAAAAAGGTTTGGAGAATGTCTACTGAACAATGTGAATATATTTAACACTGCTGAACTGTATGTTTAAAATGATTAAGATGGTAAAAAAAACCCAGAATAAGAATAGCTCATTAAACAGCAAATTCACACAAGTCATCAGAATATCCTTAGACATGTTAAACATAGCATCTTCAAATTTAAAAGAAGTTGTATAACCATCTTTGATGCAGTCTTCCATTTCTCTATTTGAAGGGGCAGCAAACTATAGCCCATAGGCCAAATGTGGCCCACTGCTTGTTATTTTTTTTAAGATCCTATGAACAAACAATAGTGTTTAAATTTCTTAATGGTTGACAATAACCAAAAAGAGAATAATAGTACATGATATGTGAAAATCACACAAGATTCAGATTTCAGTTTTATTGGAACACAGCCAAACATTCATTTATGTATTGTCTCTGGCTCCTTTTATGGTACTGGTGGCAGAATAGGGTGGTTGTGACAGAGACCAAATGGCCTGCAAAGCCTCAGATATTTACTAACTGGCCAGTAACAGAAAAACTTTGAGGTTGCTGTATTGCAGCGGTTGCCAGATCCCTCACAATATCATCTTTGACAACTTTAAATGCCCAATTAGCAGCTTTGTCATGGACTACTAGTGACTATTATCATTCTATTCTAACATGTTGGGAAATTCTTACTTCCTTATTCCCTGCTGTGACACCCTAACCAATTCTGGAAAACACACATTCTTAGTCAGCTTCAGTTGTGGCTAGAATCCTGTTAGCAATTTCTGTTATTATTTTCAAGAAACAGACTTCTGCTGGGCCAGCCAGACCATTGGGATTGCCCATGGCTGTGTATAGCCAGCCTTTAAGGTAGGCTAAGATCCCACAGAGTCCAAATAAAGAAAATTTTGTATTTGAATAAAGACAATTAAAAAATGAAGAAAATAGCCCTAACGTGTGGCTCAGTTGGTTGGGTACAGGTCCACAAAGCGAAAGGTGTCTGGTTCAATCCTTGGTCACAGCACATGCCTGGGTTGTGGGTTCTGTCCCTGGTCTGGGTGCATGTGAGAGGCAACCAGTTGATGTTTCTCTCTCACATCAGTATTTCTCTTTCTCTGTCCCTTCCCCTCTGTCTAAAAATAAATATTTTTTAAATAAATAAAAATAAAATAAAATTCTGTTTCCTTTCTGAAGAGAATGGTTTGAGGATTGGAAATGGTTCCAAGACAGATCTGGAAATATTTGCAAACAGGCTTTGTGTCATTCATCTAGTATGCCACCTTTAACATCATTTTTTAAAATAAAAATGTATTTTGACTATACAACATGATAATTTGATCTTCATAGTGAAATAATTAGTCAAATGTTATAGTCTCACCTACTTACCATTTTTTTGTGTGAGAGCACCTGAAACCTATTCTCTTAGGAAATTTTCAGTATTCAATAGAGTATTAACTGTAGACATCCTACTATACATCACATGTCTTTGTCTCTGCTTCTTTTTACCTTCCTCATTGCTTACTCAAGTTTTAGTTTACCTCCTAGCTTTGTTTGTATTCTGCTTCCTCATAAACTTTCCAATACTCACCACTAAAACTTGCTTATTGCTACAATGTCCTTGGATATATCTCCCAACTCTGTCCTTTAAGATTCAACTCTTTTGGGCCTCACTCTTTTTGCATTTCAGAAACTATTTCTCAGTGCAAGAATTTCAGTGGCTTACCTCACCTCTGCTTGGGTAGTCATTTTCTGAGTCATTCAGTGACACCACACTTGGGTGTAGTGTGTCCCATTGCTAGTACATTCTGCTTTGAATGGCAGGATAGTCACATTTTAAAATTCATTGCTTTCTAGGAGTGCCTCTTTACTAGAACTATGGATGGGACAGTTTGCCTTAGATAGGACTGTGAGTGGCTATCACTTGATTCACATGTGTTTATATTGTATTTCTACATCTTGACCACTAAGCACATATGCCTGTCATCTCATATATGGATTTCTAAATATGCATCTATCTATACTTTTCCAGCTCTTAGTTAAGCAGAAATGTTGGAAAGTAATTAAGTCACAGCCAGATGCTATAATCTGAACTTACGTTATGATGTCACTTTAGAAATTTACCTGCCAATTACAGAAGCGCCCCCCTATCTGTGACCTTCCTTGACCACTTGACTGTTTTCTGCTTTTGTAATTGTACCAAAACACCTTCATTGGATGTGTGGTTCCATGATGATAACTTTGCCACAGTTCCTATAGGCTGTTAACATTGCGGCCTAGGTTGTGATGCGATATATCTGTTCACTACCCCACCACTGAACAACAACCAGGTCTAAACTATTGAAGGTTTGTTTTTGTAGCACAGCTCTATACAATTTTCTAAATTACATAGGATTTCTGGTTCCAAGAGGTAACACAGGCTTAGCTCAATGAATTAATGTTTACATATAGAGACACATAGTAAGTGTGGAGGAAGAACACTTTCCTCTACACTGGAGGTTCTAATAACCAAAAGACATGGGACATTATCAAGAGAAAAGAACCAAATTTAAGGCATACATATGTATGGAAATGCTGCATATGTGAGAGTCGGAGACCCATCATATAGGAGAGGTTCAGAGATAGAAAGGGGAATGGAGATACAAGACATCCCGAACTAGGAAAGAGGTTATGCGCCTTGGGATCTTCAAAGGGTTATTGCAGGGTGCTAAGGAGAGCAGATGTTTAGTAAATAGAAGTTTTCCCTGCCATATAGGTGCATCAAAAAGACTGGCTGATGTCTTCTTATGGGCAAGACCTGTAATTCAAGTTCTAGGTAGTTAAAGGGAGAGACAGAAGTTTCTCTTGAGCCTAAAGATAAAATCGTCTTCAGCTAAAAACAATCTGTATACCAGAGAGGCACTTCTTGGGATAGTTCATTCTGGATCCCCTACATAAAGTACCTACAGTAAGGAACATCAGAATTTCATAAGAATCTTAATAGCGTGGCATGGAACTGTATCTGTAGCAACTCTATGGACTTTAATAGTGGAGTTTGTGGACCTCTTCTGTTTCATTGATTTGATTCAGCTCTTCTTCCTATTCACCTTCCTTATTTAGGGTTTTCCACTCATCTTCTCCCTTATGACTGGCTTTGCTATTAACCTATCTTTGGTGAGGCTTTTAGTTTCAGCTTTTACTGCTAACAACTTAGTTCTCATTGTTCTATTCAAATTGCAAAGACTGAGAACCTAATTGTTCTGATTCATCTATATTTGTGCCCCACTTTTTCATGCTTAGACATGTCATAGGCTGCTGACAATGTATGGCTTGGTCCCATCAACTGTGCTCAGTGGAAAGGATGTAATACTGGATAATGTGAAAAAAACCCTTGGTCATCAAGAGCTGTGCTACAGCTGGGACAATGGACAAGGGTGGTAATCTTTAGAAAGAAGTAGATGTACTTTCAGTAGAGATCTAAACTGACACATTTAGTTTAATGGTTCTCAAACTTCAAGACCTATGGTCTAATCCATGGTATCCCATATTTGTTGAATGGTAACTGAGCACCATGTCTGACTATAACAGACAAAATCATGCTTTCCAGGATTACCACCTCATGGCTATATCAGAATTTGCACATCATTACAAGAAAAACAACTTTCAAACCATGCATTACTTGCTTCTTGGAGTTGCTACAATATAGCCACTACCAGTTGCCTAAGAATTCCACCCAAAATGGGTGCATGTATGAGTCATAAAGGCAATTGTATAATTAGTAGCTTTTCCACAACATAACCTGGAATTCTAAAAACAAAACAAAATGTTTCATCCTGGTATATGGAGTAAATTGTGTGTGATTTTCACTCTATAGTCACATCCTAACAATTCCAACTGTTTCATATTTCTGCTGAGGGTCTATTTCATACTAGTATATATCTGATACAAATTTCTAAACTCAGTTGGCTCTTTTGGTCTGAGGAAGTGAATCACTTATCCTGTCTCATTAATAGTGTTTTATTATGTGTATACATGTAGAACAAGGAGGAAGATGAGGATCTAATGGGAATCTAAATACAAGAATGATATTGAGTATGGGAACTAGATTCAAGCAGCTCTGGGCACCCTAACAGCAGGTATTTTTGGATCAACACTCACGTTGCTACACTACTGACATCACTCAGCCACTCTGTATTTGCTTCCCTCCTAGCTTAGTCGTTCTCTATTAGAGCTGTACATTAGAATCTAGGTGACAACTTTAAAAATAAATCAGACCACTTCCAGCCAAGATGGAGGCATACGTACACACTATGCCTCCTTGCACAACCAAAAAAAGGACAATTTAAAAACAAAAAACAACCAGAACTGACACAAAATCAAACTGTATGGAAGTCTGACAACCAAGTAGTTTAAGAAGAAACATTCATACAGACGGGTAAGAGGGGTGGAGAGGACTTGCAGCAAAGCAGCAGCTGGCGGACTTGGACGCGCAAGGTTGTGGCTGGTGGGCCCTGCGAGGTGGTGGATTGTGAAACAGGGTGCAGCCTACAAGGCTGCAGCTGGCCTGCAAGGCGGCGGCTGGTGGACCCGGTGGTCCCACATTCATGCACAGATAAACCAGGCGAAACTGGGGAGTGGGACAGACAGCACAACCCAGGGTCCCAGCGTGGGGAAATAAAGCCTCAAACCACTGACTGAAAACACCTGTGGGGGTTGAGGAGGCAGCGGGAGAAACTCCCAGCCTCACAGGAGACTTCGTTGGAGAGACCAACAGGGTCCTAGAACGTACACAAGCCCACCCACACGGGAATCAGCACCAGAAGGGCCCAATTTGCTTGTGGGTAGTGAGGGAAGTGACTGAAATCTGGCAGAGAACGGAGCAAGTGCAATTGTCCCCTCTCGGACCCCTTCCCCACATACAGTGTCACAAAGCAGCGACAGGAGTTCCCCCACCTTGGCGAATACTTAAGGCTCCACCCCTCACATGTAACAGGCGCGCCGAGACAAAAAATGGCCCAAACGAAAGAACAGATCAAAGCTCCAGAAAAAATACAACTAAGAGACAAAGAGATAGTCAACCTATCAGATGCACAGGTCAAAACACTGGTAACCAGGATGCTGACAGAATTGGTTAAATTTAGTCACAAATTAGATGAAAAAATGAAGGCTACGCTAGCTGAAATAAAGGAAAATGTACAGGGAATCAGGGAATCAGTAGTGATGGGAAGGAAACTGGGACTCAAATCAATAGTGTGGGCCGGAAGGAAGAAAGAAACATCCAACCGGAAAAGAATGAAGACACAAGAATTCAAAAAATGAGGAGAGGCTTAGGAACCTCCAGGACATCTTTAAACGTTCCAACACCCGAATCATAGGGGTACCAGAAGGGGAAGGGAAAGAGCAACAAGTGGAAAAGTTATTTGAACAAATCATAAAGGAGAACTTCCCCATTCTGGCAAAGGAAATAGACTTCCAGGAAGTCCAGGAAGTTCAGAGTCCCAAAGAAGCTGGACCCAAGGAGGAACACACCAAGGCACATAATAATTACATTAGCCAAGGTTAAAATGAAGGACAGAATCCTAGAAGCAGCAAGACAAAAGGAGAGTTACCTACAAAGGAGTTTCCATAAGACTGTCAGCTGAGTTCTCAAGAGACCTTCCAGGTAAGAAGGGGCTGGAAAGAAGTATTCCAAGTCATGAAAGGCAAAAACCTACATCCAAGACTGCTCTATCCAGCAAAGCTTTCATTTAGAATGGGAGGGCAGATAAAGTGCTTCTCAGATAAGGTCAAGTTAAAGGAGTTCATCATCACCAAGCTTTTATAATATGAAATGTTAAAGGGACTTATCTAAGAAGATAAAAAATATGTACAGTAAAAAGACAGCAAACTCACAGTTATTAACAACCACACGTAAAACAAAAACAAACTAAGCAAACAACTAGAACAGGAAAAGAACCACAGAAACAGAGATCACATGGAGGGTTAGCAACAGGGGAGGGGGAGGGGGAGGGGGAGAAGATACAAAAAATAAGTAGCATAGATGGTAGGTAGAAAATAAAATGGGGGAGGGAGTGTGGAAGGCAAAGAACTTATAAGTATGACACACAGACATGAACTAAAGGGGGTAAAGTGGGTGGCAGGGGGGAGGGGAGTGAATGGGGGAAAATGGGACAACTGTAATAGCATAATCAATAAAATATATTTAAAAAATAAGTAGAGCAACACATTGTGATTTAATTGGTCTAGAGTGGCTTTGGGCATCAGTATTTTTAAAGCTCCTTTCCACTCTTCATGCCTTTGCCATTAATTGGTTTCTCCAACCTTTATTTCTCTACTTGTAGACTCTGCTTACTTGTATTCATGGGTTGTAGTACCGTGTGCATTTGCCTTCTCTTGGCCTTCATGAACTCCTTTAGAGAAGAAACTATGGGCATGACAGCATAATTGAAATGTCTGTAACAATGGTTGGCAAACGTTTTATTTTTTTAAAGATTTCATTTATTTCTTTTTAGAGACAGGGGAAGGGAGGGGGAAAGAGAGGGAGGGAAACATCAATGTGTGGTTGCATCTCTCCCACCCCCTACTGATGCCCTGACTGGGAATCAAACTGGCGACCCTTTGGTTTGCACGCAGGCCATCGCTCAATCCACTGAGCCACACCAGCCAGGGCAACATTTTCTATAAAAGTCCAGATAGTACATACTTTAGCCTTGTGGGCCACACAATCATTATTGAAATTATTGATGTAATTATTCATTTGGACAATCAACTATAGGTAATGAATGCAAAATCTGCACCCAGCCAGATTTGACCCATTGGCTGTAGTTGCTGAACCCTTGCCTATTCCCTCCTTGTCTATAGTAATATTTCTTATTCTTTCTCAGTATTTGCTTAGCTACTATTCTGCAATTCATCATTAACTTGAATTTAAGAATTACTTTGTAAAATTCTGCTTTATAAGAGGAATCTAATGAACAAAAATAAACAAACAAAATAGAACCACAGGCATGGAAACATGGAACAGACTTAAAGTGACCAGAGGGGAGAGGGGAAGAGATAATGGTGGAAAGGAGAAGGGACTAGACAAAGAACATGTATGAATGACCCACGGACATGGACAACAGTGTGGGGATTGACTGTGGGGGTGGGGGTGGGTGGAGGAGGGCAAAGAGGGAAAAATTGGGACAACTATAATAGAATAACAATAAAAATGATTTAAAATGCACTTGGGGGTATTTTAATAGCATTTCATTTGTAAATACATTTGGTCAGAATTAACATGTTCGCAACATTTATTCTTCTCTTCTAGAGACATTTATTCAAGTCTTATGTCCTAATCATAATTTTCTTATGTGGATCCCTAATATTTCTTATGGTATTCTTTACTTTGTTGTATGTAGTAACAATTAGGTTTTTCTTTTAATAACTGGTTTTATTTGTAGTTTCTTTTAAAAGTGCTATTTTCCCTGCTAATAAAGAGGTACTTATAACCAATTCAGGTATCACAAGGATATAAAGAATACAGTTAAGATAAATTATAATCCCATCATTCAACTGAAACCACTAGCAAATTTTTGGTATATACACTTGAATGTCAGATTGCCTTTGTTATTGAGAATTTATCTAATTGTGTCACCCATTCAGATTCTGTGCTGATTAAGCAACTTTATGGTTATAATTTGGCTACAGAAAAAGAAAAGAATATGCTCTGCATGTGAAAACAAGTGTTCTGGTTTTTACAGAAACAACTCCCCTCCCCTGGGGTCTTTCTTCACTATGGTTGTTTGCCTGCCACTGTGTTAGGAACTATGGCTCTCAATACCAGAGTTTGGTAGAAAGGAAAGGAACTATTTATTCATAGTTATACAGGTTTATAGTAATGGTGGAATGTCGCTGTTAAACCCCAAAGTCCCTTTAAAACACCCACAAACACACACACAGTCCTGCCTCCCCCTTTTGCCCAACTGAGTCAGTCAGGAGTACCGCATCTCAGGAAAAGAAATAGAAGTCCATAGCTCAGCTAGACTCCTGTTCTTAGTCCAAAACCTCATCCTCATGGTGGGCCGGTGGGCCTTCTGCATTCTTTTCCTAAACTAGTGGTCAATCTCTGCTCCCTTAAAGCCCCAGCAAGACTTCCACACCTGGGTTTAAATCCTGGCAGGGATCTTCCTCTGTAACCCTATTTCTGACTCCTCCCATAATCAGCTACATCTGCCAGTAGTCTGGTTTCTTCTGCCTTTCTCAGTTGCCATCATTAGTTTCGGCACGCCTGGCTCCCGGGTATGGAGCAAACCATTTCCACGCTCTCTCACGGGCCCTGTAACTGGGAGAGCTGCCTCCCAATTACAAAAAGGGTCTAAGTCACACTCATCTCCCCCGCTAGCCTGCTGTTATTGATATGCAAAGTAACTCTCACTCCTAGTGCAGCTGCTTTCCCCAGACCCCCAAAACCTAGGCTTGTGGGGGCACCCTGGGGCCTCTCAGCCTACACCCCATTAAGCCTATACCCTGTTACACGGTCACATTGATGGGTATGTTTCTGTAGCAAATTAAAAAATTGGTATTAAGATTACCTCTCATTACATGTCAGCCCCTGTAACTTACCTTTGCACAGTTCACTAACCATTTCCTTACCAACTGTGGTTTTTAGTCACAGAAGCTGCGAGGAATTCTCTTCAGGCCCTGAAGCATGGTTTGTTCTCATAAAAAGAGCCTAACAAGAGATTGTTAGTGTGGACATGTTCCTGACACCAGACATGAGTGGAAGTATACATTTGGAAGTATTTAGAAAGGAGAGTGTGATCATAAAAAGCAGTGATTATAGTTTATTAGGAGAAAATACTTCACTTTGTAAATAATATTTTTAAAAGATTTATTTATTTATTTATTTTTAGAGAGAGGGGAAGGGAGGGAGAAAGAGAGGCAGAGAAACATCAATGTGTGCTTGCCTCTTGTGTGCCCCTCATTGAAGACCTGGCCAGCAACCCAGGCATGTGCCCTGACTGGGAATTGAACTGGTGAGTGACCCTTGAATTTGCAGGCTGGCACTCAAGCCACTGAGCCACACCAGCTGGGGCTTATTCTCTAATTGTACCTACAGAATTGCTTTAGTTAGCTTAGAGAACAGGTATCAAGCTCATTTTCCCCGGGGGCCACATCAGCCTCGTGGTTGCCTTCAAAGGGCCAAAATAATTTTAGGGCTGTGTAAATGTAACTACTCCTTAACTGTCAAGGAGGTGAAATTACATTTGGCCCTTTGAAGGCAACCACGAGGCTGATGTGGGCCCTGGTGATAATGAGTTTGACACTCCTGGGTTAGAGGTAGCAGCATATTTTGCTTTGTCTTGATCCTGAGGTACGGTTGCTGAAAGTTAGATGCAAAGGGCCACCAAAGGATTTTTACACTCCTTGAAGTTGTCCAAGTAGAGAGAGAATTGCATGAAGTATTTATAATTGAAAAATATGAGTACATGCTTTTAGTAGCCTAGAACTTGATAGTAACACCATTAAAAAGTAAAATATAAGATATTTTAACTGGGAATAAGGTTAATATCTAAAAAGGACTTCTGCATCACTAAAGAAGAAAAATGTCTCACTGGGAACAGTTTTAGGAAATAAATGCACTTTTTCTTTTCTTTCTTTCCTTTTTTAGAGAAGGGTAACCTCCCCCCCAAAATGAATTGTTTTTGTTTAAAAACCATGTTGACCTTTTGTTCTAAGAAGTACTTAACTAAGCTGTGAGTTATGTTCTGTAGATGTAACCTCATTCATTAATAGTTCTAATCCAGTGATTAAAAAATGTGACAATTATAACCAAAACATCTAATAGTTATAATGTAAATATGTATTTATTTAATTGCGGTTGTAAAAATCCTATTTGAATCCAGGAAGAAAATTAATGGTGCCTATATAATTTGGCATGTTAATATTAAAAAATCAGATGGTACATTGGGAGTCACTAGATCACAAGAATCAGCATATACATTTCTTACAGCAACACAGTAAGGGTACACAGCCTTTGTAAGATTAGCATAACAGAAGGGTATAAAGGACCCATGACAAAGACAACATGGGGGTGTGGGGGGAGGATTGAATGGGAAAGATGAGGGTGGGTAGGGCGGGGGAGAGTAATGGGGGAAAATGGGGACAACTGTAATTGAACAAAAAAATTAATTACAAAAATAAAATGTCGGCCAAGATGGAGGCGTAGGTGGACACACTGTACTTCCTCGCACAACCAAAAGTAAGGACAACAGAAATTTAGAAACAAGAGAACAACCAGAACAGACAGAAAATTGAACTGTATGGAAGTCCCGACAAGTATTCAGCCAGACCAGTATGAGGTGCAAAGTTGGCGGCCGGTGGAGAGGGGTCTCAGCAGGAAAAAGTAGTGGCCAGCAGACTCCGGGCGAGGGTGCAAGGAGACAACTAGCAGACTCAGTGAGGCGTGCAAGGCAGCTGGTTTGTCCACAGTCACACATTCGCACGCAGATAAACCAGGTGAAAACGGGCAGCCAGAAAGACCACGCAACCCAGGGCCCCAGCGCCAGGAAATAAAGCCTAAGAGCGCTGAATGAAAACACCTGTGGGGGTTGAGGTGCTAGGAGAAACTCTAAGCCTCACAAGAGAGTTCGTTAGAGAGACCCACAGGGTCCTAGAACGTACACAAGCCCACCCACCCGGGAACCAGCACCAGAAGGGCCCAATTTGCTTGTGGAAAGTGGCAGAGGGGACTGAAATCCAACAGAGAATGCAGAAAATGCCATTGTTCCCTCTCTGGCCCCGCCCCCACATACAGCAGTCACAATCCAGCGACTGGGTTGCCCCGCCCTGGTGAACACCTAAGGCTCCGCCCCTCATTCGTAATGGGCGTGACCAGGCCCCCCCAAAAAATGGCTCAAACAGAAGAACAAATCAAAGCCCTAGAGCCAATACTTTTAAGCAACCAAGAGATAGCCAACCTATCAGATGCACAGTTCAAAGCACTGCTAATCAGGATGCCCACAGAATTGGTTGATTTTGGTCGCAAATTGGATGAAAAAATAAAGGCTACACTAAGAAAAATGAAGAAAAATGCACAGGGAACCAATGGCAATGGGAAGGAAACTGGGACTTAAATCAACGGTGTGGACCAGAAGAAAGAAAAAAACAACCAAACAGAAAAGAACAAAGTAACAAGAATTCAAAAAAAATGAGGAGAGGCTTAGGAACCTCCAGGAAATCTTTAAACATTCCAACATCCGAATTATAGAGGTACCAGAAGGGGAAGAGGAAGAGCAACAAGTGGAAAAGTTATTTGAACAAATAATAAAGGAGAACTTCCCCACTCTGGCAAAGGAAATAGACTTCCAGGAAGTCCAGGAAGTTCAGAGAGTCCCAAAGAAGCTGGACCCAAGGAGGAACACACAAAGGTACATCATAATTACATTAGCCAAGGTTAAAATGAAGGCGAGAATTCTAGAATCAGCAAGAGATAAGGAGACAGTCACCTACAAAGGAGTTCCCATCAGACTGTCAGCTGATTTCTCAAAAGAGACCTTGCAGGCAAGAAGGGGCTGCAAAGAAGTATTCCAAGTCATGAAAGGCAAGGACCTACATCCAAGATTGCTCTATCCAGCAAAGCTTTCACTTTGAATAGAAGGGCAGACAAAGTGCTTCTCAGATAAAGTCAAGTTAAAGGAGTTCATCATCACCAAGCCCTTATTTTATGAAATGTTAAAGGGACTTATCTAAGAAAAAGAAGATAGAAAACATGTACAGTAAAATGACAGCAAACTCACAATTATGAACAACCACACCTAAAACAAAAACAAAAAGAAACTAAGCAGGCCCTGGCTGGCGTAGCTCAGTGGATTGAGCACGGGCTACGAACCAAAGTGTCGCAGGTTCGATTCCCAGTCAGGGTACATGCCTGGGTTGCAGGCCATGATCCCCAGCAACCGCACATTGATGTTTCTCTCTCTCTCTCTTTCTCCCTCCCTTCCTTTTCTAAAAAATAAATAAATAAAATCTTTAAAAAAAGAAAGAAACTAAGCAAACAACTAGAACACAAACAGAACCACAGAAATGGAGATCACACAGAGGGTTAGCAACAGGGGAGTGGGAGGAGGAAAGAGGGGGAAAAGGTACAGAGAATAAGCAGCATAGATGGTAGCTAGAAAATAGACAGGGGTAAGGCAAGAATAGTATGGGAAATGTAGAAGCTAAAGAACTTACGACACATGGACATGAACTAAAGGGGGGGATGTGGGTGGGGGGGGATGTGGGTGGGAGGGGGTGTGCAAGGTGGAGGGGAGTGAAGGGGGAAATGGGACAACTGTAATAGCATAATCAATAAAATATATTAAAAAATAAAGTAAAATGTCAAAAGAAAAAGATTAGCATAACAGAAAAAGGTATAGATGGAATCTGGAGGAATCCCTATGCAGGCTTCCTTATCCTCTCTCCCTCCCATGAACAGTCACAAAGAACACAATAAAAATGCAGCAACATGTTGCGCGTGGGTCACCGGCCAGCAGTGACCACGGCACACTGTGGATGGCTCGACAATAAACACGCGAGAAAAAACACACATGCACAGAGACAAACCAGTTTCTGTGGGGAAGTAGGGACAGAATGGCCACCCCCCCTAGTGGGGAGCGCGCCGATTTACAGTCCATACCTGCTTTTATTGGGCTCATTTTGCATAATAACTCCGGTAACATACAATACTCATTAGGGGAAGTAAGGAACATATAAAACAAAGAACTCTGCCGGTCTATTGAGTTGGGGGTCAAAGAGCTGTAAGGCTGAGGAACAAACTAGCTTCCTCCTAAGACCCTCCTCATTCAACTAAGAGCATTCTTGGACAAAGAAGGTTTCACAGTAATTTACATGTTCTTTCTTAGGCCCGATCACCCCGGGAAATCCGCACTTCCCAGTACCGAGCTGCACTTCCCCGTCATTGTTTCAGGCTTAGGTGGAGCGCGGGAACTAAAGCCACCGAGAGATAAGGAGATTTTCTTCCGGACGCTGAGAACTCAGACTTTGTCAAAGCCGAGGAGTGAGGGTCCATCACCCCCTTTTGCTGCAGCCCCCCAAGTCCTTCTTTTGGGGGGGGCCTCCCAAAAGTGATCGTGCCTGGCTTGGGTTGTTCCCCCCGTGGGGAATCTTACCCGTCTTTGGCTAACCGACCAAGCTTTTTTTTGGGGTTCGGCAGCAGAAACAGCATTACTGCCAGGGAGATAAGCCTTTGTCTCCTTGCTGGCTCACGGTTCCAAGGGCGTTCCCTTAGCCTTAGCCTAGGCGGGGGTCTCAGCTTCTAATACCAGTCAGGGCGGTTCCCAACATATCCCCCTTTTTTAGTTTTTTAAAATCAATTGTGGTCGTTAAGCCTGTGAAACCTACTTTTGCTGTTTTTCGAATGCAAATCAGAAGAAAAGCAACATCTACATACATCATAAGGCAATAATAGAAATATAAAGCAGAAACTAAATTCTATGGGTGGTGAATACCTAAATTTCTAAATTCAGTGCAAGAAAACATATTAAGGGAAAAACAAAAGTAATAGGTCTGATTACATTTCAATCTTTGAGAGAAATTACATAGATATCAGGAAAGGCAAATTACATGGCAGTTTGAGCATAATGCAAGCCTGACTTTTTACAAGAGGATTTCTTAACAGGTGCAGTTCTACGCACCGACTCATCACCTACTTTCTTACGTGGGTGTTGAGTTTTAATCTTACGCCTGCCAGAGTGGTTTCTCATACCTTCTCCCTTGTTTTCAGTTAGGACTGCTAAGGGTTCCATAAAGGTGGCTACCTGCTGGTCTCTGACACGACCCTGGGAAAACAATTTGCAAATACACCGAAGTACACAAATCAATATCACAATCAGTAAACAACCAGCAGCTCCAAAAACCCAAATTCTCAGATTAATTCCATCAAACCATGTTTTAGGATTCAGCCAATTAATATTTTCATTAAGGGCTCGAAAAATGTCCTGTTTGGTTAAACGTTGAATGTCCTGCAGCTGATGATGTAACTCCAACTGCAATTTATCAATTTGTCCTTTTAAGTTAGTGGAGAAAGCTCCCCTCAAGCGATGTTGTATATCAGTCCAAGTATGTTGGCTGGAATTCCACTGTAGCGGTGTGACACACAGTCTGGAGAAACCAGGGTCACAGGTTAGGTGTTGACGAATCACGAGAGCGTCCCTGGCGTTCGCCAATCCAGTCCAGTGCTGATTCAACTGCAGAAAGGCGGGTCAGGATCTCCTGATCTATTGAGCCTGTTGGACTAATTCTAAAGTAGCATTGATTAAACCATAAGTGCAACCAGGTGTTAACAAACTGTCGGACTCATAAGGAGAGCAGTGCATTGTTAAATGCTATAATGCCATTTGGATTCATTCATTTTCTGGTCATATTCTGGAGATAACAGATTTGGAAAGAGTTGGAAGGCACAATTAAATCATAACCACTATTAACGACTGATCTTGTTAGATTTATGCAAAGAGACCTTATGTCATCATTCACTCCTTTAGAATGCCAAATTCTGGAGGGATCAGGTAGGGAGAAAAAATATAAAGTGTGAAGGAAAATCCTTTTCCTTCTGATATCTACCAGGCTTCTTAAAACTTTCACTTCCACAGACCTTCTGCAACATTCACAAACTCTCTATTCTTTTTCATACACTTTCTGATATCCACCAAGATTGCATCTCCATGCTTTAGACCTTCCATTACTAACACACACCACATAATTCTTTCTTAAAACGTTTACTTCCACAGATTTTCTGCAACATTCACAAACCTTCTATTCTTTCTTTCATACTCCTTCTGATATTCACCAAGATTGCATTTCCATGCCTTATACCTTCAATTATTCACTAACATCACATAACTTCTTTCCTAAAACATTTACTTTTCCATTTATCTTTACAGTTTCCCATTTACATTCCTAGAGTGTGAAGTTTCAACCTTCCCTGGAATCCTCAATTTCCTTTTCAGAGCAGATACAGAGCAAAATCCATCCTTCTCTGTGGGGGTGAAGGTGGGGCCTCCGTGATCTGCTCACTCAATTTGCACACCGTTTCACTGTCAGAATCAGATTCATCATCATCTAGCTCTGTTTTCTTTGTCCAAATGAACTCAAGAGAATCCCTGACAAGCCTCCAGGTTACAAAGGTGTGTGCACCAATAGATATACCACTGTTTTGCAAAGATTTCAACCTTTCACCCACTTTTTCCCAAACATCAATGTCTAACGTCCCTCTATCAGGAAATGAAGGACAACATTTTCTTATAGATTGCAAAAAGCTGCACCAAATGCTTTTCTTTCTTATACTTTGTTATACTTTCTTATACTTCCTTATACTTTGCTTCTTTAAGAACTTGTTGTAATATACGCAGAAAAGATTTCTGCCCTTTAGATAAGTTACAACCCGTGTTTACCTTCCTTTTTTTTTAAAAGAAAAAAGCTTACTTTTATTTACTTTTAATTGGCCAAAACAAATCACCTGATTACTTTTTTCAAGGCAAATCATTTGTTTTTTCAAACTTGAGAATTAGATTACTATTTACCCAATTATAGGCGGTCGCGAAGAGAGAAATGACCTAGAAAAGAAAGACCTACTTCCCTGAAAATTCAACGCATCCCACGACAAGCCCGAAAAGAGTTCGGGGTCGTTGGCCCTTACCTGGGCTGTTAGCGCGCAAATCCACCCGAAGTTGATGCGTTGTCCACAGCGACGGCTCGTAGCCGCTGGTTCCAAGTGGTCTCGAACGGGGTCCCACCTCTGTGGTCCCGAATCGCTGCCCCCACGTTTGGGCGCCAGCTGTTGGGCGTGGGTCACCGGCCAGCAGTGACCACGGCACACTGTGGATGGCTCGACAATACGCGAGAAAAAACACACATGCACAGAGACAAACCAGTTTCTGTGGGGAAGTAGGGACAGAATGGCCACCCCCCCTAGTGGGGAGCGCGCCGATTTACAGTCCATACCTGCTTTTATTGGGCTCATTTTGCATAATAACTCCGGTAACATACAATACTCATTAGGGGAAGTAAGGAACATATAAAACAAAGAACTCTGCCGGTCTATTGAGTTGGGGGTCAAAGAGCTGTAAGGCTGAGGAACAAACTAGCTTCCTCCTAAGACCCTCCTCATTCAACTAAGAGCATTCTTGGACAAAGAAGGTTTCACAGTAATTTACATGTTCTTTCTTAGGCCCGATCACCCCGGGAAATCCGCACTTCCCAGTACCGAGCTGCACTTCCCCGTCATTGTTTCAGGCTTAGGTGGAGCGCGGGAACTAAAGCCACCGAGAGATAAGGAGATTTTCTTCCGGACGCTGAGAACTCAGACTTTGTCAAAGCCGAGGAGTGAGGGTCCATCACCCCCCTTTTGCTGCAGCCCCCCAAGTCCTTCTTTTGGGGGGCCTCCCAAAAGTGATCGTGCCTGGCTTGGGTTGTTCCCCCCGTGGGGAATCTTACCCGTCTTTGGCTAACCGACCAAGCTTTTTTGGGGTTCGGCAGCAGAAACAGCATTACTGCCAGGGAGATAAGCCTTTGTCTCCTTGCTGGCTCACGGTTCCAAGGGCGTTCCCTTAGCCTTAGCCTAGGCGGGGGTCTCAGCTTCTAATACCAGTCAGGGCGGTTCCCAACAGCAACATGTGTGCAACGTTTCCCCCTGGGAAGCCTGTCAAGAGACTCAGCAGACAAGGTTTTTAATTGTAGGTTGGTCACATGGGCACATAGCAAAATTACAGACTTCCAGCAGGAAAGTAGGTGTTCAGCATGATTCACATTATTTATACAAGCAGTCTAGGTACAGTGAGCCAGCCTTATACGTTAGGAAAAGTTTTGTTTTTTAATCAGATTTAATTTTTTTTTATTTTTTAGAGACAGGGGAAGGAAGGGAGAGAGGGGGAGAAACATCATTGTGAGAGAGAAACATTGATCAGTTGCCTCGCTGCATCTCAAACACCCCAACTGAGGATCCTGAGGATTGGGCCTACAACCCAGGCATGTGCCCTGACTGGGTACTGAACCAACAACCTTTAGCTTCGTGGTAGAACACCCAACCAGCTGAGCCACACCAGTTAGGGTGGAAAATTTTCTTTCAGTGTAGGGAACTGTTTACCAGGAAAGTTTCCAGATGCCAACCACGGGCCAAACTTGGAAGTAAGCCTTTCTGAGCATAGTAGTCTCAGGCCTGGTATGTTAACTGTATTCTGTGTACACTTGAATGTATAATAGATCACAATTACAGCATTCTATAATTGATCACAGTCAGACCCTGGAACTGGTTTTAAGGGAAGAAACAAGCCACTGATTAGAGTGAATTTAAACACATAATTTCTGTTACGTTTGGGGAATGTAAAAAAATTTGGGAGCCTTTTAGATTATGTCAAAGAGTGACCTACATTTATCTGTAAAGTATTTTTAACAAAAAATTTGATATATTGGCTTTTTTTGCTTCATTTTTTTTGTCCTTATACTGTTGCATATAGTTAACTGAGAAGAAGGGTGTTCATTTTTATTTTGGGGTGTCATTCCTTCCCCAGATATTAATTTGAAAATTGACATTCAAGGAATCATTCTTTAAGAAAGAAGTCCAGCCCTAGTTGGGAGGCTCAGTTGGTTGGAGCATCGTCCTGTACAGCAAAAATTTGCAGGTTTGATCCCTGGTCAAGGCACATACCTAGATTGTGAGTTCGAGCCCTGGTCTGCGTGCATACAGGAGGCAACCGATTGATGTTTCTCTCTCTCTCTCCCTCTCTCTTTCAAAAATTAATCAAGATATCCTCGGTTGAGAATTAAAAAGAAAAGGAAATCCAAGGGAATATTAAATTCTTGTTCAGCAGTTTCACATAAATGTAATTATCAAACTGAAAGCTAATTTAAAATAACGGCCTCTCAATTGGACAAGATTTAAAAACAGATTCAATGTGCTATCTGGGTATAATTTGGTTCAGGTAATACTATTTTCCCCCTTATCAGTAATTGAAGGAATTGCTGTAACCTGTTTCATGCATTTTCCTGGTAAAGTTAAAAATGTTGAAGTCTACAGATCAAAATTTTCACATTGGCTATCTTTTGAAACAGGTTTCTGTAAGTGTTACTTCTTTTGGAGTGTTTTGGTTTCTTTGATTTTTTTCTTAATTATTAACTATCTTGGAAAAAATTAGTTAGTTGGTTTACAATGAGAAATTAAATTACTGTTCTGACACCAATTGGCTCTCCTGCAATTCAATTTTACTGTGATGCCAACTACCCTGAGTTAATACCAGTTCTCACAAGTTTAAGGGCAAGGTCTTCCTGAAGACTGCCTTTCCTTCACAAAATCTTAGGGCCACAGGTACTTCTTACCAACTGGCTAAATTCGGGGGTTCCCATTACCATCTCACACTTGTTAATTTTCTAGAACAATTCCTAGAACTTCCTGAACCTATAGTTTTATTATGAAGGCTACAACTCCGGAGCAGCCAAATCAGAGATGCATATGGCAAGGTCTGGAAGGATCCTGGATAAGGAGCTTCTATGTTCTCTTCCCTTGGACTTAAGACATGTCACCTTCCTGGCACATCAAAGTATTCACCAACCAGCTAGTTCTGGGAGTCCAGAATTTTTTAGGGGTCTTATTATGTTATTAGCCACATGATTAAGTTCAGTCTCCAAACCCTCTTCTCTCCCTGGAGCTGGAACTGAAAGGTTCAACTTTCTATTCATATGCTTGGTTTTTCTAGCATGGCCATCCCTTCACTCTCGAAACTACCCAAGGTGCACAACCTTGAGTCAACTCCTCCGCATAAACTCAAGGATAGTCAAAAGGGGCTTACTATAAATAACAAAAGAACACTCCCATTTCTCAGGTTTTTGGAGCATTCTGCAGCCAACAGGGACAAAAGGCAGATTTATATTATACATTTTTATATTTTTGCCTCTGGTTTTGTAAGGTTTTTGTTATGAGGGACACAAATGGTAAATCCAATGAGGGGATCATAATTTGCAAGCTTATAAGGGATAGTGAGCAGTAACAAATATAGGGCTTTTACTGGAAATCTATTAAAAGACTGGTAAGTAGCTATGTCTCTCTGTGATGGGAACTAGAACTCCATCAAGAAATGGAGGAACAACTATAATAGAACAACAATAAAATATTTATTTTAAAAAAAGAGATGGAGGCATCTGAAGAAACCTCTTTTATGGGCCATGTTTACACTGTATTTCTCTTCTATTACCTTCCTTCTAATAGTTTTGCCCTCTTTTGTGACATTCAATTTTTTTCTCTACCTTAAGGCTTCTGCTTACTCATAGTTTCTGCTTCCTTATGAATCCTTAGAAATCCAGTTCTAGTTACTACTAGGTTATGCGTATTTAAAACCTGAGTGCTTATGAATTGTAAGCCTATCACCCTGACTGGCTCTTACCTAGGCTACTCAGCTGGAGGTTCGAAATTGACAGTATTCTTGGGCTCAGAAGATAAGGAAGTTTCCCTTATGTGCCAAGGGAAAATAGGCTTACTACAATGGAAAGCACTTTGAATACGACATTAATATAGTTTTTTTTAAGGAGTGGTAAAAATGTTAAGAATATTGAGGGTATAATTCCTTTTCTTGCCCCAGCTGGGGCAGCTCAATGAATTGAGTGCTGGCCTGTGAACCAAAGGGTCACAAGTTTGATTCCCAGTCAGGGCACATGCCTGGGTGTGCAAAAAGACTATTTAGCTGTGCACAAACCTTTTAATTTGATGTAGTTCCATTTGTTTATTTTTCCCTTGTTTATCTTGCCAGGAGATATATTGGCAAAAATATTACTACACAAGATGTCTGAGGTTTTACTGCCTGTCTTTTTTTAAGATTTTTATGGTTTTGCAACTTACAGTTAAGTCTTTTATTGATTTTGAATTTATTCATGTGCATGGTGTAATTTTGTGGTCTAGTTTCATTTTGGGCACCTATCTGTCCAATTTTCTGAACACAACTTATTGATGAGACTCTTTTCACTCCATTGTATGCCCTTGCTTCCTTTGTCAAACATTAACTGACCAAAAAAGCGTGGGTTTATTTCTGGGTTCTATATTTGTTCCAATGATCTATGTATCTGTTCTTAGGCCAGTACCAGGCTGTTTTGATTACAGTGGCCTTATAGCATAGTTTGCTATCAAGTATTGTGATTCCTCTAACTTTGTTCTTCTCAAGATTGCTGCGCTATTCGAGGTCTATTTTGGATCCATATAAATTTTTGGAATATTTGTTCTAGATTTGTGATACATGCCATTGGTATTTTAATAAGAACTGAATTAAATTTATAGATTGCTCTGGGTAGAATGAACATTTTAATGATCATTAAATTTTTCCAATCCATGAACACAGTATATGCTTCCACTTATTTGTATCTTCCTCAGTTTCTTTCTCCGGGTCCTATAGTTTTCTGAGTACAGGTCTTTTACCTCCTTGATTAAATTTATTCCTAGTTACCTTTTTTAAAAATTAGAGTTAATCCTTCAAGCTGAGTGACTGGAAGAGTAAATCTCAATCACCATGTATGAAACACTGTGCAGGGGCTGCCCCCCATCCCATGCGGGGTTGTTCCCAGCAGGGTCTGGTACCTGCAGGAATCCCCATTTGGATGTTCTGCTTCTGTGGCTAGTTGGGTCAAACTGTGCTGTGGTCTGAAGCCCACCACTGGTTTTGTTGTTCTGGTCTGCTTGGATGGGATTCGGATACAGCTCGCTGTCAGACATTGTGTGTAAACTGGCCTTGGGCTACCTGTCTGTAGCTACAACACTGTTCACTGTTTGTCTACTGGACCTGGGTGTGCACAGTGGGGGCCAAAGTGTGTAAAAGGGTCAGTTCCTTTGTGCTTAGAGCTAGGTCAGATCTGTAAAAGAACAGAGGCTCACTGGGGTCCGCCTCCACATTTCAGCTACTCTGCCTCCCCCTAAAGTTGCCTGGTCTTCCTCTAGAAGCTTCTGAAGAAAGACTGTAGAATGAGCCCAGGCTAGCTGAGGTAGGGCTGCTGGGTCCCCTACTTGGAGGTCATGCAGTCAGGCACTCAATGAGGGGAAAGTATTACTTTCTTGAAAGCCAAACCCCTCACTCTCTGCCAGAGACACCCATTCCACCTAGTTCCACAAGGGGGCTTGCTGGTGATTCAGTATGGGTACAGACAGCCGTCTCCTTTGCAGGAGCAAGATCAGTCCTCCTGGGTTCAGAGGGATAGATCAAAAGAGTCTCCAAATGGACATGATGCTAAGGGAGCCCACAGGAGTAAGCTAAGCTCTTGGTCCTGGTCCTGGATAATCGCCTGAGGGTCTAACACTTTGAATGTCTCTGTTCTGAGCCACTCTCCTTTCCTTCCACAGACATGTTCCCAGCCAAGGTATCTGGGACTTGGCAGGGCTAATCTAAAGTCTCCCATTGTTGTGGTGCCCACAAACCTTGGAAGGGGGTAGGTACTCCTTCCCCTTCCTGGGGTAGCACAAGCTGAAGTTACAGAGCAGGTTGGATTTGCCTCCCTGAAATATATCCATGCAGCACAGCACTTGCCCATCTGGCTCTGGGACAGAAGCCTCGCGGGCAGACACAGTCTGAAAATTCCAGCTCTGTGAAGCTCCCCAGCCTGCAGTGGAAACAAGGATAGGGCCAAAAACCCCAGCTCTGTGCCACACTCCAATCTCTCTGCGTGGCTGGTCTCAGCAGGGGGTCGGGGGGGACCAAAAATCTGCCTTCCCCAGGGTCTCCTAACCCATTAAGCTGGGGCTTAAAGTCCCAGCTTGATGTGGTTCCCCTCTGCTGCCAAGTACTGCAGGACAGGGCTGAAAGTCTCAGCCTTGTGCAGCTCTCTGCACCTCCAAACAAAGCAGGATGGGGCAGGTGAGTAGCTCAGCAGGTGGGGGAAGGGCTCCAGCTGTACCCTCGAGGTGGGGAAGATGGGTCCTCTTCCCCAAGTCACAGTTATGTCACTGAGTCTCTGTCTAAAGCCTCACCAGAAAATCCAAGGCCCCAAGTCCCTGCTAGCTATATCCAGCAGACCTCTTCACAGGACCTGAGTGTGGCAGCATGGCCTTTCCAGCAGTCGGATTCCAAACCATGATCTCCCCAGGCTGGTGCTTTAATAATAGGGGTGCCCTACACTGAGAGGGTACACTCTGAATCTCCCAGGCGGAGTGAATCCCCACTGATTCTCACCACCAGACACTACAGTTTCCTCTTTCTGTTTCTGTTGCTCCGGGTTGGGGGTCCCTGCGTGGGGTTAAGACCCCTCCCTCCTAGGGGGAGGGAACTCTGCAGCAGATACTATCTGTTCTCTCAGCCGCTGCCTCTCCTGTGTGCTGGACTCTCCCCCTCCATGGCTCAACCCCTCTTAAAATAGCATCTCCTGTACTCCTTAGTTACAAGATTTCATATCAGTTAGGTTTCAGTTGATTGTCAGGTTGATTGCTCTGCAATTTAACTGTAAATACAATTTGGAGCTGGGAGGAAGTGGATGTAGGTACCATCTGCTTTGCAGCATTCTCAGAATCCTTGCTTTTTTCTCCCAGTTGTTTAATTTTTCTATTTGTTAATTGACCCATCTTTTCCTTACTGATTTGTAAATCACCTTTATCTTTCTATGTCTGGAAATACAGAAGCCATAATAAGATTTATACATGCAGCTTTATGAATAAAATCGTGTGAAAAAGCACTGTAAGTTAAGTCAAAAGAAAAACGAGAAACTTGGGAAAATATTTGCAGCACATTTACTAAGTGCTAATCTCCATTAATATATAAAAATCTTTTAAATAAAAAAGTTAAAAAACATGGGCATGATTAGACAGTTCCCAGTAAAACAAGTGACACAAACTTAAGAAGGAATGAACGTTCTAGCTCATTTATAAGAGAAATGCAAAATAAAATCACAGAAAGTTAGTACTTGAGAACTTTGTTGGAAAGACTATGGGAAGACTGGCATTTACAGAATGTTCCAATACAAAATAGCATATTTATGGAGGACATGAAGATATTTATCAAAATTCTAGTAGCCTTTATTCTTTTGTTAGTGGCAAAACAGCACCAAAATGTTGCCGGTGACTGGACTTCAGTTCAGCAATCTTGGTACTTGCATTCTGGCTAAGAAAGAATTCAGCCCCAACTGGTGTGTTTCAACTGGTTGGGCATCATTTTGCAAAGCAAAAAGTTGCCAGTTTGATTCCAGGGCAGGGCACATGCCTGGGTTGTGGGTTCAGTCCTGCTCAGGATGCACATGAGAGGCAACCAATCAATTTTTCTCTTCCTCTCTTTCTCCCTCCTTTCCCCTCTCTCTAAAAATAAATAAATAAAATATTTAAGGAAAAGAGGAAAAGAAAAGAGAAGAGAAAAGAAAGAATTCAGAGCCAAGATGCAAATACAAGCAGAAGTTTATTTAGAAAGTCACAGAGGTGGAAGTGACCCATGGAGGAAGTGAGCTGCCTGGGCTGCATGAGCAAAGGAAACGACTTACAGAGGTAAAAGAGGGGGCCTTGGAGATTAGGAGAAAGAAAAGCAAAGAAAATGTGCCTGAGCCCTGGCTGGCGTAGCTCAGTGGATTGAGCACAGGCTGCGAACCAAAGTGTCGCAGGTTCGATTCCCAGTCAGGGCACATGCCTGGGTTGCAGGCCACGGCCCCCAGCAACCGCACATTGATGTTTTTTTCTCTCTCTCTTCCTCCCTCCCTTCCCTCTCTAAAAGAATAAAAATAAAATCTTTCAAAAAAGAATAAGATTAAAAAAAAGGAAAGAAAATCCGCCATTGGCCCAGAATGGCTATGAATGCGGCCCTATACAAAAATCATAAATTTACTTAAAACATGATGAGATTTTTTTGGTTTTTGTTAGTGTTTATGTATTTAATGTGTGGCTCAAAACAACTCTTCCTCTCTTAGTGTGGCTAAGAGACGTGGAAAGGTTGGATACCCCTACAAGAGAGAAAAAAGGACATGTATGCTTGGTTTTTCATATTAAGAGGTTTTATCTGTTTTCCAAAGGTAGTGATTTTAGGGGAGGTCTCAGAGTAGGATTTCAATAGAATATCAGCTTTCCAGGTGTGTCCTTTTAGGGTCACATCTCTACTGATTGGTTGGCAGTAAAGAAGGTATTCACTGGTCATTGCATCTGGTCCTGAGGCAGCTGTAGAGTCACTTTGTCTGGTTTTACTGCTTTTTTGGGCCTGGAGCTGAAACATAGCTGAAACCTAGATATTATTTCTAGTTTGACCAAAACTGTCTCTGTGGTCAACAGACCAGAGGCTTTGTTCTTAAGATTATTTAATGCTGATCACGACCTCATTGTCCTGACAGCTTAATGCTTAAAGGAGTGGTCGTGCAAGGCCTTGTATGGAAGTCATATGAGGCTATTCTCTGGTCCCTTGTTCCTCCTCTAAGTGGGTCTAAACGACATAACTAGTGATATGCCAGGGGAGGAAAGGTCAGGGGTTGGTCCAGACCACATGACCAGCAATATGAAAGATCAGCGGGTCTAAACTGCATGACCAGCAATGTGCTAAGGGAGGAAAACCCTGGGGGGCAATCTTCTTGTTTTCCCAGTTTTGCCTGTTGCTAGGCACCTGGTGACCTTCCATGACTAGCCTATTGTTCCTATTCTGCTCATGACTGTCTAACTGCCTACTACACTTTGATCCAGTGATCCTTCTTTCTAAAAATTATCCTACATATCTGCAAATGTAAAACAAAAAGCATATGTACTATTGAAGAATATTTTATAATAACAAAATATTGGAAGCAACCCAGGAGCCCATTAGTGTGGGGCTGGATAAATTGTTTCATTCACACAATGGGATACTACATTTTACTACATTTTATATTGCTATAAAAATTAATGAGGAACAGTCTATGCAATGATGTATTATGAAGTGAAAAACTCAAATACACATGATTCATCTATGTTAAAAAAAAATTATAATGGGGGACTTCCGGCAAGATGGAGGCATAGGTGGACGCACCGTACCTCCACGCAAAACCAAGATTAGAACAACAACAATTTAGAGGCAGAATAACACCCAGAACTGATAGAGAATTTATCTGAGTGGAAGTCAGACAGCCAAGAAGTTGAAGTAGACCCGTTCATCCAGACCGGTAGAAGGGGCGGAGAGGAGCAGCCAGGAGCGGGTTGCGGCGCTTGGAGAACAGGGAGAACTGGGCGCATAAGGCAACCGGGAGGGAGCGCTTAAGGCATCTAGGGCACACAAGATCACAGCGGGTGGACCCTGAGTATGCAAGCAGCAGCTGGCGGACCCAGTGAGGCGGTGATTGTGGACCAGGGCAGAGCGCACAACACAGGATCCCAGAGAAGGGACTGAGGTCCCAGAAGAACGGAGCTACCGCCACTGCTCCTCCCCACCCCCATATAAATGTCACAATCTAGCGACTGGGGTGCCCAGCCCCCGTATACACCTAAGGCTCTGCCCCTCACCATAACAGCAGCAACCAGACCAAAAAAAAAGAGAGAGAGAGAGAGATGTCTCAAACAGAAAAACAGATCAATGCCCTGGGACTCATCCTTTTGAGCGACCAGGAGATAGCCAATCTATCAGATGCACAGTTCAAAACACTGGTGATCAGGAAGCTCACAAAACTGGTTGATTTGGGGTGCAAATTAGATGAAAAAATGCAGGTTACTATAAAAGAGATGAAGGAAGATGCATGGAGAACCAATAGTGATGGGAAGGAAACTGGGACTCAAAACAATAGAGTGGACCAGAAGAAAGAAAAAAAAACAACCAAACAGGAAAGAATAGAGAAATAAGAATTCAAAAAAATGAGGGGAAGCTTAGGAACTTCCAGGACATCTTTAAACGTTCCAACATCCGAATTATAGGGGTACCAGCAGGGGAAGAGGAAAAGCAACAGATTGAACACATATTTGAACAAATAATAAAGGAGAACTTCCCCATTCTGGCAAAGGAAATAGACTTCCAGGAAATCCAGGAAGCTCAGAGAGCCCCAAAGAAGTTGGACCCAAGAAGAAACACACCAAGGCACATCATAATTACATTAGCCAAGGTAAAAATGAAGGAGAGAGACCTAGAAGCAGCAAGAGATAAGGGGACAGTCACCTACAAAGGAGTTCCCGTCAGAATGTCAACTGATTTCTCAAAAGAGACCTTCCAGGCAAGAAGGGGCTGGAAAGAAGTATTCCAAGTCATGAAAGGCAAGGACCTATATCCCAGATTACTCTATCCAGCAAAGCTTTCATTTAGAATGGAAGGGCAGATAAAGTGCTTCTCAGATAAGGTCAAGTTAAAGGAGTTCATTATCACCAAGCCCTTATTTTATGAAATGTTAAAGGGACTTATCTAAGGAAAAGAAGATCAAAAACATGTACAGTAAAAGGATAGCAAACTCACAATTATTAACAACCACACCTAAAACAAAAACAAAAACAAACTAAGCAAACAACTAGAACAGGAACAGAACCACAGAAATGGAGATCACATGGAGGGTAAGCAACAGGGGAGTGGGAGGAAGAGAGAGGGGGAAAAAGTACAGAGAATAAGTAGCATAGATGGTAGGTAGAGAATAGACAGGGGGAGGGCAAGAAGAGTATGGGAAATGTAGAAGCTAAAGAACTTATAAGTATGACACATGGACATGAACTAAAATGGGGGAATGTGGGTGGGAGAGGGTGTACAGGGTGGAGGGGAGTGAAGGGGGGGAAATGGGACAACTGTAATAGCATAATCAATAAAATGTATTAAAAAAAATAATGGGACTTCCGGCCAAGAAGGAGGAGTAGGTAGACACACTGTGCCTCCTCGCACTACCAAAAGAAGGACAACAATTTAAAAACAACAAAACAACAAGAACTGACAGAAAGTCGAACTGTATGGAAATCCAACAACCAAGGAGTTAAAGAAAAAACATTCATCCAGACTGGTAGGAGGGGCGGAGATGGGCAGCGGGGCAGACAGTACTAGAGGCAAGGCAGTAGCTGGAAAACCAGGGTGGGCAAGGCAACAGCTGGCAGACCCAGACAGGCAGCTGATTGCGGACTGGGCAGTCCCACTTTCACTCGCAGATAAACCGGGAGAAACAACTAGGGAGGGTGACCCACTGTGCAACCCAGCGCCCTAGCGCAGGGGAAATAAAGCCTCAAACCACTGATTGAAAACACCTGTAGAGGTTGAGGCGGCAGGGGGAGAAACTCCCAGCCTCACAGAGAGTTCGTTGGAGAGACCCACAGGGTCCTAGAATGTACAAAACCCACCCACATGGGAATCAGCACCAGAAGGGTCCAATTTGCTTGGGGGAAGCGGGGGAAGTGACTGAAATCCAGCAGAGTGGAGCGAGCGCAAGTATTGTTCCCTCTCGGCCCCCTTCCCCCACATACAGCATCACAAAGCAGCGATGGCAGTTAACCTGCCCTGGCTAACAAATAAGGCTCCGCCCCTCATACGCGTAACAGGCGCGCCGAGACAAAAAAAAAAAAAAAATGAAAGAACAGATCAAAGCTCCAGAAAAAATACAACTAAATGATGAAGATATAGCCAACCTATCAGATGCACAGTTCAAAGCACTGGTAATCAGGATGCTCACAGAATTGGTTGAATTTGGTCGAATTTGGTCACAAATTAAATAGAAAAAATAAAGGCTGCATTAAGTGAAATAAAGGAAAATGTATAGAGAATCAATAGTGATGGGAGGAAACTGGGACTCCACAGTGTAGGCTGGAAGGAAGAAAGAAACATCCAACCAGAAAAGAATGAAGAAACAAGAATTAAAAAAAATGAGGAGAGGCTTAGGAACCTCCAGGACATCTTTAAACATTCCAACACCTGAATCATAGCGGTACCAGGAGAAGAGGAAGAACAACAAGGGGAAAAATTATTTGAACAAAGGAGATACTAAAGGAGAACTTTCCCAATCTGGCAAAGGAAATAGACTTCCAGGATGTCCAGGAAGTTCAGAGAGTCCCAAAGTGGTTGGACCCAAGGAATACATTAAGGCACATCATAATTACATTAGCCAAGGTTAAAATGAAGGAGAGAGTCCTAGAAGCAGCAAGAGATAAGGAGACATTCACCTACAAAGGAGTTCCCATCAGACTGTCAGCTGATTTCTCAAAAGAGACCTTACAGGCAAGAAGGGGCTGGAAAGAAGTATTCCAAGTCATGAGAGGCAAGGACCTACATCCAAGATTGCTCTATCAAGCAAAGCTTTCATTTAGAATGGAAGGGCAGATAAAGTACTTCCCAGATAAGGTCAAGTTAAAGGAGTTAATCATCACCAAGCCCTTATTATATGAAATATTAAAGGGATTTATTTAAGAAAAGGAAGATAGAAAACATGTACAGTAAAATGACAGCAAACCCACAATCATTAACAACCACACCTAAAACAAAAACAAAAGCAAAGTAAGTAAACAACTAGAACAAGGACAAAACCACAGAAATGGAGATCACATGGAAGGTTACCAGGGGAGGGGGAGAGAGCAGGGGAAAAAGGTACAGAAAATAAGTAGCATAGATGGTAGGTAGAAAACAGACAGGGGGAGGGTAAGAATAGTATAGAAATGTGGAAGGCAAAGAACTTATATGTACAACCCATGGACATGAAGTAAAGGGGGGGATGTGGGTGGGAGGGGTGTGCAGGGCAGAGGGGAGGTGAAGGAGGGAAAATGGGGCAAGTGTAATAGCATAATCAATAAAATATATTTTAAAAAGCATAAATGGTAGGTACAAAATAGACAGGGGAGGGTTAAGAATAATACAAGAAATGTAGAGGCGAAAGAACTTATATGTACCACCCATGGACATGAACTAAGGGGGAGGAATGCTGGTGAGAGGGGCAGTGCAGGGTGGAGGGGAATAAAGGAGGAAAAGTGGGGCAATTGTAATAGCATAATCAATAAAATATATTTTTTAAAAGTTGTAAATAAAAAGAGAATTAAAAAATAATGATACAATGTATAACAGTGGTTATCTATATGTGCTAGGGGAATGGGACAGGTGCATCCAGGGATGAGAGCAAGAATTTTATATATTACATTTAGGGAAGAGCTAACTCCTGTCCTTCTCAAACTATTCCAAAAAATTCAAGAAGAGGGAAGATTTTCAAACTCTTTTCATGAGGCCAGTATTATCCTAATTCCAAAACCAGGTAAAGACATAACAAAGAGGAAACTTCAGGCCAATATCACTGATGAACATAAATGCTAAAATCCTCAACAAAATACTGGCAAACCAGATCCAGCAATACATTAAAAGATCATACACCATGATCAAGAGGGATTCATCCCAGGGATGTAAGCATGGTGCAACATCCACAAATCAGTAAATGTAATACATCATATAAACAAAAGCAAAGAAAAAAACCACATGATCATATCAATAGATGTGGAAAAAGCATTTGATTAGGTGCAGCACCCATTTATAATAAAAACACTCAGCAAAGTGGGAATAGAGGGAGCATTCCTCAACATAATAAAGGCCATATGTGAGAGACCTACAGCCATCATACTCAATGGTAAAAACTAAAAGGTTTCTCACTAAGGTCAGGAACAAGACAACGATGTCCACTTTCACCACTTCTATTCAACATGATATTGGAAGTTCTAGCCACAGCAATGAGATAAGAAAAAGAAATAAAATCCATTCAAAATGGAAAGGCAGAAGTAAAGCTGTCATTATATGCAGACGACATGACAGTGTACATAGAAAACCCTATAGACACCACCAAAACTACTCGACCTAATAAGTGAATTTGGCAAAACATTGGGATATGAAGTCAATATTCAGAAATTGAAGGCATTTCTGTACACCAACAATGAAATATCAGAAACAGAAACTAGGGGGAAAATCCCATTCGTTAGAGCAACAAGAAAAATAAAGTACCTAGGAATAAACTTCATCAAGGAGGTAAAAGACCTGCACTTGGAAAACCACAGAACACTGAAGAAAGAAATGAAGGAAGACACAAATAAGTTGAAGCATATACCGTGTTCATGGATTGGAAGAATTAACATCATTAATATGTCCATACTACCCAAAGCAATGTATGGATTCAATGCAATCCTTATTAAAATACCAAAGACATTTTTCACAGATTTAGAACAAGTATTTCAAACATTTATATGGAACCAAAAATGACCCCAAATAGCCACAGCAATTTTGAAGAAGAACAAAGTTGGAGGGATCACAATACCTGATATGAAATTATACTACAAGGCCACTGTAAACAAAATGGTCTGGTACTGGCATAAGAACAGACTCACATAGATCAGGGCAATGAATAGAGATCCCAGAAATAAACTCATATCTCTATGATCAATCAATATTTTACAAAGGGGGCAGGAGCATAAAATGCAGTAAAAATAGCCTCTTCAGCAAATGGCACTGGGAGATTTGGAATGGTACATACAAAAAAATGAAACTCAACCACCAGCTTACACTGTACACCAGAATAAACTCAAAATGGATAAAAGACTTAAACATAAGCCATGACATCATAAAAGCCCTGGAGGAAAACATAGGCAGTGAAATTTCAGGTACAATGCAATAATATTTTTGCCAATATTTTATCCTCTTGGGCAAGGGACATAAAGGAAAGAATAAACAAATGGGACTACATCAAACTAAAAAGCTTCTGCACGGCTAAAGAAAACATCATCAAAATGAAAAGGGAACCAACTGTATGGGAAAATATATTTGCCAACAATACCTCAGACAAGGGTTTGATCTCCAAAATATATAAAGAACTCATACAACTCAATGCCAGGAAGACAAACAATCCAATTAAAAAATGAGCCAAGGGGGCCCTGGCTGGTGGCTCCATTGGTTAGAGCATTGTGTCCTGACACACCAAGGTTGTGTGTTTGATCCCCTGTCAGGGTACATACAAGCAGCAACCAATGAACACATCAATAAGTAGAACAACAAATGAATGTTTCTCTCTCCATAAAAATCAATAAATAAAATATTTTTTTAAAGCCCTGGCCAGCATGGCTCAGTTGGTTGGGTATCATCCCACAGAGCAAAGGGTTGCTGTTTCAATTCCCAGTCAGGGCACATGCCTTGGTTGCAGGCTAGGTGCCCAGTTGGTGTCATGGGAGAGGCAACCAATCAACATTTCTCTCTCACACTGATGCCTCTTTCCCTCTCTTTCTCCCTCCCCTCCACTCTCTCTGTAAAAATAAGTAAATAAATGATTGAATGATTAATTAATTAATTTTTAAAAATGGGCACAGGACCTGAACAGGTAAGTGTCCCAATTATCAAAAAAGTGGGACAACTGTAATAGCATAATCAATAAAATATACTTAAAATATAAATGCATACAAATTTCCAAATTGGACCATGATTTTTTTGTATAACATTTTCCTCCTTTCTACATATTAGTATTTTAAAGTTTTTAAAAGTAAAATTTGAACATAACAATGCAGTTAACATACTTATGGAAACATCTGTATGTGTATCTCCCTGATGATTTCCTTTATTACAAGCTTGTTCTCTACCCAATTATCTTTTGTCTGTTTTACATCTCTTGATCAGCTGATGTGAACAAAGTCAAATGTAAAGTAATTAGACACAAATTGAAGAAGCAGATATTATTTATGTATCACTATACCTTTTCACAATTAATTCATTCTCACCACTGACAAACAAATCATCTAGTGCCCTGCTGTCACCCACCATTCTTTGCCTTCATCTTTTATCCCTATGTTTTGAGATGGTTCTGTTCCTTTCTTTTTTACTAAATAATATACTTCTCATGGTTGCCAGGTTTTTTTACCCCTTTAATCTGTTTCTCCAGCACTTTCTACCAAATACAGTACAGTCGTCCCTCGCTATATCGCGGTTCACTTACTGCGGCTTCACTGTATCGCGTTTTTTTTTTTAAATATATCTAATCCTGTAACACAGAGTTTTCGCTATATCACGGGATTCTGCGGTATACAGGTATTTATATAATATTTATGATTTTAATTATTTTTGCCTAAAATTTTAAAACAATATAAAAATATTAAAAAGTTAATTAAAACATATTAAAAGAATATTAAATCGAAATAAACCATAGTATGTATTTCATCAGTGGATAAATACCATACTGTACACAGTGGAAATGCAGTACGCCACTACCGCTTGCGCAAGTTTGCCAACATGAGATTGTACACAGCACACTACTGGCTGATGGAATGGAAGGCGACCAACCACAGCACTGTGTTCTGTATCCTGGGTGCTGATTGGCTCAGTGACCTTAGTGTCGGTCTGTTTGCTCTCCTGCACTGTGCCCATACATTCAGCATCTCTCTTTGTCCACTTCACATCAACGTCTGATCACTGCATGTAGGGTTGCTCTGTGGTGTTGTGTTTTTGTGAAGTTTTCATAAAAGTATGAATTTATTTCAAGCCCTACAATGCCACCCAAACATTCTGCACCTTCTAAGGCTTCTGGCAGTGAACCCAAGTGACAGAGGAATAAGCTTACCGTCAAAGAAAAGGTGGAACTTCTCGACATGTTAAAGGAAGGCAAAAGCTACTCGGTTGTAGGCCACCATTACAGGATCAATGGATCTACTGTTTGCTACACAAAGAAAGATGAGAAAAATGTTAGGTCTACAGTGACAATGACTTTTAACAAGACTGCAAAGAGGGTGGTGACTTCCCACAATAAGGCCATTGTGAGGATGGAGTCTGCATTGGCCCTGTGGATAAATGACTGCAGGAAGAAGAATATCTCATTGGATACCAACACCATCCGGACAAAAAGGCCAGGAAACTATTATAGTTTTGCAAAAAGCATGGACATTCACAACAGTGATGAGGATGAAGATGAGGACTATGACACAGAAGCAGGACCATCGAGTGCTTCTCCCACCAGACCAAACTCAATCAGTGCCAGCAAGGGGTGGTTTGACAAATTTCAGAGACGCTTTGGACTCAAGAGCGTTTCTCTGCATGGAGAAGCTGCCTCTGCGGATAAAAAGCAGCTCCAGCAACTCCCCATCACTATGTTCATCACTCAGACAAAGAGATGAGTTACGCCTACAGCTTTAGTGGAAATAGAAGTTATGGCCCAGGGTGAAGATACTGCACCACCTGATGAAGTGGTGCCTTCAGAAGAGCTGTAATGCTCTTCTTGGCTGTGCAGGACATTCATCTCATCGTCACCACCTTCATCGCCATCAGTACTGCACAGCTACATAATTCATGATCTTCATCATTCAAGTTGTAGTATACTTCACTGGTGAGTACCCATGTAGAATTTTATATGTTGTTAAAATTACGTAAGTTTGAGTGTAGAAAGTGTTTAAGAACATTTGAAGTGTTTATAAGAGTGTGGGAAAGGTTAAGAAGAGAGTGGGAAAGGTTTATAGGAGTAGGGGAAGGTTTTATAAAGCCTTAAAAAATATATAAATAATACAATAAATAGAACGCTGCTACTTCTCGTATTTTCACCTATCATGGGGTTCTCTGGAACATAACTCCCAAGATAGGTGAGGGATCACTGTGTTCCTTCTCATTTAAATACCCCTTAACCCTCTCTTCTCAATTTGGTCTATTTCAAACAGCAGTACATTTTATACAATGGACAAAATAGTCTTTTGGCAATAATAGTTCACATTAACTGAGCACATAGTAAATTTTACACAATATTCCTTGTGTGCATTAACTTACTTTTGATGCTCAGGAAGTGAATCATAATATTAGCCCTTATTTTTTCAGAAGGGGTAATTGAGTTCAGTTACCCTCAGTAACATTGCCCCCACATGTCACAGAGTCAAGCAATTTGGTCCCAGAGCTTGTGCTCTGTAGGTTCTGTCTCATTATCTT
The DNA here is from genome assembly GCF_019186645.2 of Phyllostomus hastatus. Classification (NCBI taxonomy): domain Eukaryota; kingdom Metazoa; phylum Chordata; class Mammalia; order Chiroptera; family Phyllostomidae; genus Phyllostomus; species Phyllostomus hastatus. Next base: position 1,368,134 of record NW_025333841.1, on the reverse strand, counting down.
TAACAATGAAGCTTTAGTTGGAGGTAAAAATGAGGTCCTTTTTTCAATGCTGAGTGGTGACTGCGCTCCTAAGAAGATGAGGAACTCCTTAAGAATTGCCTTTTTAAAAAAAGTATAAATGCTGGACCATGCTAGATACAGACAGAAGAGTTTATAGGATAGTTGTGTCAAGATTAACAGGGGTGCATCTCTAGTAGAACAACTGGATGTGACCCTCATCTCCACATCTGGTTTTTAAACACGGCAGACATAGTAAATCATACAGAAATGGTTCGAGGCCATTTTCCCCAAGGTTTGTTTGTTTCAGAGATAGCCAAACCTAAATTGTTGTAATTGCTTCTACTTAATGTAATAAATCTTATCCACTGTGCTAGCATTTTTTATTACATCTTAAAGACAGATTATCAAACCAAAGGAAGTTCAGAACATGGCAAAGAATAGTCATCTAGTAAACTATGAACTCCCTTTTTATCAAAAAGATTTTTTAAATGTATTTTCACAGAGAAGGGAAAGGAGGGAGAAAGAGAGGGAGAGAAACATCAATGTGTGGTTCCCTCTTGTGTGCCCCCCACTGGGGACCTGGCCCACAACAAAGGCACTGTGTCCTGATGGAAAATCAAACCAGCAACCCTTTGGTTTGCAGGCCAGCATTCAATCCATGTAGCCATACCAGCCAGGGCTAGACCCCTTTTTGAATCCACATCTTATGATGCAAGAGCCTAAGCTCTTAATTGCCCCAGGATACTACAATGTCATCTTTGGATGTTTGTAATTACCCTTGACCAGAGAGGTCAAGGGTATTACCGCTTGTGATGTCTCCATCCTAACAACATTAGTATACACGTTTATGCAATTTAGCCACATTTCACAGAAGAAGCCCTTTAGAATGAGTGTTGTTCCAAAGAACTCCATTGGCTTCCCAAGAAGAGAACTAACTGCTTTTTGGTTTCTTTATATGGCTTCCAGGACAGAGATTTCTGGGAGCCAACCTATCATCAACTGTTTTGCCCCAAATGTGTCTTTCTAGGCTCAGCTTTGGAAATTCTGGCCACTTTACATTCAGATCTTAAGCCTCCATCTGACTTGCCACTTTGTCCACTGAGGACTACAGAGTTAACTTAGGTGAGGAACCATTCCATCCCATAGTTTATAATGTTGCTAGGGAGAGGGCTGTGTTTCCAAAAGAGGGAGACAGTTTTATTCATTTAAACTGCAGAATAAGTTATAAACTGTAATGCATTGTACAACTGGTTTATTTGAAAGAAAATTCATTAATAATATAGCTTTACTGTGTCAAATTAAGTATCTTATGTCTACGTTCCTATTAATTTTTATCTATCATGTACCTTGCAGATATTCTCTTCCCTGCATCCCCTAATGTGTAAATTTAAATTGGTATTATATCATCTACATTGCACAGATATTCAAAGTGTGAATTGGAGAGATAATTTTAACAAGATCAGAATGCTTTTTAAGTTACAGTTTGAATTTGAAGACTCAACTCATGGCATTTTACATTCCAAGAAGCTTTGAATGTTCAGGATTCAATTCACTTACACATACTGAAGGAAGGGAAACATGGCTACCCTTCAAACATGAAAATTTCCCAATATTTGCCTGGCAACATGCCTCAAATGCACTTAATACTTGTCAAAGGGATACACATGGTAGCAGTTAAGCATTTGATTCAATTGCAGTGCAGTTAGCCTGCCCCCATCAGGGCAGTTGTTTTGTAAGTACCATATTTCTTTAATAGGAAAGAAAAAGGCTATGCACAGAGAGAGAATTGAGCACCGTGTGTTCTTCAGAGATACTCCTGTGGCAATGGTTGGGGCTGTCAGTGCTCACTGCCCTGACAGAGACCTGCTTCAACAAGATAGAATGAAGCCCTGGCTGGCGTAGCTCAGTGGATTGAGCGCGGGCTGGGAACCAAAGTGTCCCAGGTTCGATTCCCAGCCAGGGTACATTCCTGGGTTGCAGGCCATAACCCCCAGCAACCACACATTGATGTTTCTCTCTCTCCCTCTCCCTCTCTCTCTCCCTCCCTTCCCTCCCTAAAAATAAAATAAAAAAAAAAACAAAAAACAAGATAGAATGAGTACGGGCTTTGGGTATCAAAAAGGATTGAGCACAGGCTGCAAATCAAAGTGTCGCTAGTTCGATTCCCAGTCAGGGCACATGCCCAGGTTGTGGGACAAGTCCCCAGTGAGGGCCACGTGAGAAGCAACCACACACTGATGTTTCTCTCCCTTTCTCCATTCCTTCTCCTTTCTCTAAAAATAAATGCACAATTTTTAAAAAAAATTCCCTTTGGAATTGAGAATCTGTTCTTTTTATTGGCTCTTAGCCTTGACTTGGTCATGAAGTTTTTGAATTTCTAGCTCTTAAGTTTTTTCAGGTTTAAGTTAAATGCACTTAAGTTCACATACATGAAAGTCATTCCAGTTGTAATGTGCACAAGTTCCCACACCAGGCACAATACAGAGTTCAGTTTCTTACCTGGCAATTATGGCCCTAGTAAGAGCAAAGCACAGTGACTGACAGACCCAGATTGCTGGGCCCTAGATTCGGAAGTAGCTAATACTTATTGAATTGTTACTATTTGTCAGGCACAGTTCATGTATTAAAGGATTTAATACAGACAATAATCCTTTCCTTTAGCTTCTATGACTATAATTATCCACATCTTACAGATGTGGAAATCGCAGCTTACATAGTGTAGGTGACTTGTCAAAGGTTACATAGCAAGTTATGTATAGAGCTGGAATTTATATCCAGGTCCAAACTCTTAGTCCCTACATAGAAGGCTCCTTGGGTATTCCTGTTTATTCTTCTACCTCTGGTACATGTACTTATTATCCCTTCTTAACCCCTTCCATTGATCTAATTTGAGTCTAATATTGTCTTGAATTTTTTAAAAATAATCTCCCTTCTCACCTTTTTCTCCAATCCTTTGTATTTAGAGTTTAACCACCTGCCTAGAAAAGCTAGCACACTTATACAATAAAGAAATCCTCATAAAATTATCAGCAAAGTGGATGGGAGTGAGTGTGTGGGTTATTTATCCTTCTTTTGGAATATAAACATGTTGGAGTTGGGAATCATGGTTTCCTGGGATCTCAGGAGCGTCAGTGACTCAGCTACAGTTTGTGGTACAAGGTGTTTCTATGTGCTGGTCTTTTGGGGTCCATGTCTGGAGCCAGGCAAATGAAGGGCATTATAGCATCTTAAGAATGAGGCCCTGACTGGTGTAGCTCAGTGGATTGGGTGCCAGCCTGCAAACCAAAGGGTTGCCGGTTTGATTCCCAGTTAGACCACATGCCTGGGTTGCGGTCCAGGTCCCCAGTGGAGGGCATGCAAGAAGCAACCACGCATTGATGTTTCTCTGCCTCCCTCCCTTCCCCTCTCTCTCAAAATAAATAAATAAAATCTTTTTTAAATCTTAAAAAAAAAGGTGGTTGTGTGTGCTAGACTTATTTGTTAAAGGCTTCCGTATTGCACTCTGGCCTATGCTCTGTGTCTTGCCTCCCTGCTTTTCTGTCTGTGAGGCTTTAACCCCAGGTGACTCAGCTCTAGTTTAATAGCAGCTTGGCTATTAAATGGTCACATTACCAGTAATCTTTCATTTTATAGTGCCTCGGAATTAAGTTAGTCTGTCCAGGAAGTCACATTGTTTCACCCTGGCCCCTGAGGAATGACAAATACCAGGAATTAGAATCACTTACATTTATCCTGCTGCTGGATGCCTAATGACCAAACCATAAGATAACTTTAGGAAGAATCTGGAAGGTGCCTTCAGGTCCAAGAAGCACGGTGGTAGGACAAGGGCTCATTTGACATTATTAGGCTTTCCCATCGTCCACAACTTGTTGCTGTTTCAGAAAGCTGATGCATCTCAGAAGATGGTTGTAATTGTTCCAACTCCTTTGGGGTCACTGCTATCACCAGAGCTGTCCTGGGTTGCCCCTCCTGAGCCTCAAGGTAAAAGTATCTGAGGTCTGAGGAAAGGAATACAAGTTCATACTCAATAGAGTATTAGAGCTGAACAGATGATTGCCTGGGGTAGTAAACAGCTGGTCAACATTTTCTGTCATACAGCTTGATGCTATTAGGAATTCTATTTGAGAGTTATTGGGTAGGGAGAATATATAGGAGTGAGGACCTGAGGGTTTAGGGGAACAGGGGAAGAGGGGAAGGAATGGAGGGTCCATATGGAATACATTTAAAAGAAGAAAAGACTGAATAGTACTTTGAAGAAATCAAGCAGCAGTCCAAGAAGAAATGTGATCACAGCAGCCATCTTCACATCACCTAATCTCCTTGGCAAGGCCCAACCCCACCTCTGTCCCTTTAATGCCAGTCCTGGTTCTGTGTATTTTGGGGGACAATGATTGTGCATGCTCTGGGTGAGTTCAAGTGCTGGGAGATGGACAACTTCAGACTGTCATTTAAGCCACCAAAGCAGTAGGGATGGTGTGGTTTCCTGTGGTATGGGGATGTGATGTCAGGCTGATAGGGAACAGCACAGGAGGTGTTGGGGCAGCATGGAGGGAAGGGCATATATCCAGCAGGAATCAGGAAACATAGGTTTTTGTGACCTATCAAGTGCCCCCCACCAAAGTCAGGGATAAAGATTGGACCTCTATTATTACCCAGCCCTGTCTAGCAGGCACTATAGTTAATAGCAGTGCTTTGAAAATAATTATTCCTTTGCCACTTCCCTGTTTTACTTCCAAAGTGCTTAATATGTTGAAAATGGAGTTATTGGACCATCATCTTTATACAGAAGTCCCAACTTGAGATGCCTCCATTATTATACTCAACCATCCTCTCCACCCTTTCCCTGGCTTCTCATGCCTTATGAGACTGATAGGACAGCTTGTGTCCTCTGGTATTTCCTGAGTATCTACCACTGTGTTCAATTTGGGAGGTGATGGGTTAGGGGAACCAGGCGTATTAAGATTTTAAAGACTTTTTGTGGATTTCACATGCCTTAAAGAATCTTATTCTCTGGTAAATATAGGACACTTTAACAACAATGTAACTACAGCCACTAGATTGTAAGCCATCTGTTTCAGTAACTTGACCGTTATCACTTCCATCGCATTTTACAGTTGAAGATAAGGCTAAAAAATTTCACTACCACCAAATCAGAATTGCACAAAATATTAAAGAAATTACTTTAAGAAGAAGAAATAGGAGACATAGGAAATTAGGTATAAAGAAACAATTGCAATGACCCTGGCTGGTGTAGCTCAGTGGATTGAGCACCAGCCTGTGAACCAAAGAGTCACTGGTTTGATTCCCAGTCAGAACACATGCCTGGATTGTGGGCCAGGTCCCCAGTAGGGAGCACACAAGAGGCAACCACACATTGATGTTTCTCTCCCTTTCTTTCTCCCTCCCTTCCCCCAAAAGACTCACTCTACTATTTGGTTTAAGGAGAATGAAATTGACTGTTTAAAAAACAAACAATGGCAATGAATAAGTACCTAAAAATAATAACCTTAAATGTAAATGGATTAAATGCTTCAATCGAAAGACATAGGGTAGCTGAATGGATATGAAAACATGACGCATGTATATGCTGTCTACAAGAGACCCATCTCAGAAGAAAATATTTACAAAGGCTACAAGTGAACGGTTTGGGAAAACATATCCCATGCAAATGGAGATGAATAAAACACTGGGGTAGCAATACTTTTATCTGACAAAACAGACTTCAGAACAAAGGCCATAACAAGAGACAAAGACGGTCACTACATAATATTAAAGGGATAACCCTTGTAAACATAAATGCAGCCAACATAGGAGCTCCTAAATATATAAAGAAAATCTTGGTGGACAGTAAAGAAGAGGTCAACAGCAATACATCATAGTAGGGAATTTTAACACCCTATTGTCACCAATAGATAGACCTTCCAGACAAAAAAAATCAACAAGGAAAGAATTATCTTAATGATACACTAGATTGAATGGATTTAATTGATATTTACAAAACAGGTCATCCCAAAGCAGCAGAATACACATTCTTCTTAAGTACACATGGATCATTTTCAAAGATAGACCACATATTAGGACACAAAATAAGTCTTAACAAATTCAAGAAGATTTAAATCGTATCAAGAATTTGGGGGGGGCGGTGTATCACAATGTCATGGAACTAGAAAGCAACCTCAATTTTAAAAAAAGCACATTCAAGACAGACTTTTGATCAAGATGGCACATAGGTACATACGGCTAGCTTCCTCTCACAACATCAAAATTACAACTAAAATATAGAACAACCATAACTCAGAACTGTCAGAAATCAAGCTGAATAGAAGTCCAATACCTACACAATTAAAGAAACCACATCCATCCTGACTGGTGGGAAGGTCAGACACACAGAATGAGTTTGTCCCACACCCATGTGTGGTGGATACAAATTCAGGAGGGATATCTTGGAAGTGAGGAGTCCCAGCCCTACACCAGGCCCGCCAGACCTAGGTTCCAGTGCCAGGGAGATAAGTCCCCACAACTTCTGGCTGCAAACATCAGCAGGGATTGAGTCAGTGAAAGAAGTGCTGGAGTCCCAAGCAGTTCCCCTTCCAAAACCCACACATGAATTCACTCAGACTCATTCCGTCTGAGCTCTAGCACTGAGGTAGGAGATTGAAGGTCACCAGTGACATACAGGGAGGAACTAAAGTGTTTGACATCAAGGTGAAAACTGGGGGACAGCTTTCTCCTAGAAAGAAAGGTGAGCAGAGGTCATTGTCCACTTACTGAACACTCCCCCTACAGAGCCACAAAGCTGGTAGGTGATACCATAAAAATCTTAGAGGAAAACATAGGCAGTAAATTTCAGCTATCCCGTGAAGCAACTTTTTTTGCTGATATATCTTCTAGGGCAAGGGAAACAAAGAAAAAGAATAAACAAATGGGAATACATCAAATAAAAAAGCTTCTGCACAGTTAAGAAACCATCATCAAAATTGAAAAGGAAACCCACTGTATAGGAGAACATACTTGCAATGATACATTGGACATGGGGTTAATTTCTAAAATATATAAAGAACTTATAAGACTCAACTCTAGGAAGGTAAATAATCCAATTAAAAGATGAACAAACGACCTGAACAGACGCTTCTCCAAGGACATACACAGGGCCTAGAAACATATGAAAGGATGCTCAGCATCACTAGCCATCAGAAAGATGCAAATTAAAACCACAATGAGATATCACTTCACACCAGTCAGAATGGCCATCATAAACAAATCAACAAACAACATGTGTTGGAGAGGATGTGGAGAAAAGGGAACCCTAGTGCACTACTGGTGGGAATGCAGACTGGTACAGCCACTGTGGAAAACAGTATGGAACTTCCTAAAAAAATTAAAAATGGAACTGGTTTTTGACCAGGCAATTCCACCTCTGGGAATACATCTTAAGAATCCTGAAACATCAGTTCAAAACCTATGCACCCCAATGTTCATAGCAGCACAATTTACAATAGGCAAGGGCTGGAAACAGCCTAAGTTCCTAGCAGTAGATGAGTGGATAAAAAGCTGTGGTAGAGTTACATAATGGAATACTATACAGCAGCAAAAAAGAAAAACTGTTACCTTTTGTGAGAGAATGGATGGATGTGGATACTATTATGCTAAGTGAAATACTCCAGTCAGTGAAAGACAAATACCATATGATCTTGCTTATAGGTGGAATCTAATGAACAAGGTAAACTAATAAGCAAAACAGAGAATCAGAGAATAAGAATCAGAGACATGGAAACATGGAACAGGGTGGCAGCTGTAAGAGGGGAGGGTCAGGTGGGAACTGACTGAAAGAAGCAAAGGGAGCCCTGGCTAGTGTGGTTTAGTGTATTGAGTAGTGGCCAGCGAACCAAGGGGTCGCTGGTTCAATTCACAAGCAGGGCACATTCCTGGGTTCTGTGCCAGGTCCCCAGTGAGGGGCACATGCGACGCAACCATGCACTGATGTTTCTCTCCCACTCTTTCTCTTTCCCTTATCCTCTCTCTAAAAATAAAAAATTAGTAAAAATATTTTTAAAAGAAGGAAAGTGAAGGCATTAGTCAAAGGACATACATGTATGACCCACAGACATGGACAATAATGTGGGGATTGACTATGGGGGTGGGAGGTGGGCTGAGTGTAGGGGGGCACAGGGAGATAAATTGGGACAACTGTAATAGCATAAACAATTACATACAGAGAGAGAGAGAGAAGTAGTTTTAGTTGATAGTGGAACTATGTTCACCTAATACAAGAAGCCAGTATTCTTCAAAGATGAGATTACCTCATAAGACAATGGAGAACAATACCCAACACTTTCCCTTCAGTGAATAGTATACCATGTAGACATGTTCCTGAGTCCCCTTAGGAGTTTACTATCATGTGTATTGGTGAAATTCCAGCAGGCCTGTGGACTGAGATGTCTTTGGCTTAGCTATACTTTTCACTGGTTTCTGCTTATCAGGACTAGAAGGCTGTCCAGAGAGACACCACAATGCTGAACTCTTGGTGTTCATTTCAGGAACTTACTGCCCTACTGCCTTTTAACTACATGCAGTAGTGAAGTGTATACGCTAGAGTTGTGAACTCTTAGATGGAACTCTAAAATAAACAATTTAAGAAATCCTATATCTTATGTTAGGACCAGAGCAGGCAGTAAAGAATATAGTGAGATGGCTTTTTGCCAGAAGGATGATCACAAGCATAGGCCTCAAGAATAATTCTGAATGGGTTTTAAATGAAGAGAACGATCACTGCTTTCAGCAAGAAAAGGAATGAGCCTAATGCTTTTCTTTGTGGCACGCTTATCCCAAAGAACTTTCTAATACCCTCAAACATTGATAAAGGTAATCTTTGGTTACTGCCAGCCAGAATGGCCAGTGCATCTTGTATTCAATATTCTATATTGAGTTACTTGCCATTTGGATGAGGTGTGCTTAGTATGCTTGGCATGCTTATTTTTTTTAAGTTCCCTGAAAGCTTCCTTTGCAATTTGTGGTTCATAGCTCACCATCAAGCAGACATTAAAATGGGTCAAGAAAGGAAACCTTTGGATTTCGGCCAAGAGGGAGGCATAGGTAGATACACTTTGCCTCCTCACACAACCAAAAAAAGGACAACAAATTTAAAAACAAAAACAAAAAAAAACAACCAGAACTGCCAGAAAATCAAACTGTATGGAAGTCCAACAACCAAGGATTTAAAGAAAAAACATTCAGCCCTGGCTGGCGTAGGTCAGTGGATTGAGCGTGGGCTGGGAACCAAAGTGTCCCAGGTTCGATTCCCAGCCAGGGTACATTCCTGGGTTGCAGGCCATAACCCCCAGCAACCACACATTGATGTTTCTCTCCACCCCCTCTCTCTCTCCCTCCCTCCCTTCCCTCCCTAAAAATAAATAAATAAAATCTTAAAAAAAAAAAGAAAAGTTATGTTTAAAAAAAAAGAAGAAACAAACATTCAGACAGGTAGGAGGAGCGGAGATGGGCGGCTGGGGCAGAGAGGATGCATGGCGAGGTTGTGGCTAGAGGTCCCAGCAGGCACGGTGGCAGGTGGTGGACTGGGTGGGCCTCCATTTGCATGCGGATAACTAGGAAGAACAACTGGGGAGTGAGACAGACTGCACAACCCAGGGTTCTAGCATGGGGAAAAAAAGCCTCAAAAACTCTGGCGGTAAAAACCTGCGGGCGTTGCAGCGGCGGGAGAAACTCCCAGCCTTACGGCAGAGTTCCTTGGAGAGACCCACAGGGTCCTAGAACATACAGAAGCCCACCCACCAGGAATCAGCACCAGAAGGGCCCAATTTGCTTGTGGGAAGCTGAGGAAGTGACTGAAAGCTGGTAGACAGCTGAGCAAGCAGCATTGTTCCCTCTCGGACCCCTCCCCCACTTACAGTGCCACAATGCAGCTACATAGGTTGCCCCACCTGGTGAATACCTGAGGCTCTTCCCCTTACTACATAACAGGTACACCAAGACTAAAAAATATGGCCCTAATGAAAGCATAGATCAAATCTCTAAAAATAGAACTAAGCAATGCAGATAGCCAACCTATCAGATGCAGAGTTCAAAACACTGGTAATCAAGCCCTGGCTGGCGTAGGTCAGTGGATTGAGCGCGGGCTGGGAACCAAAGTGTCCCAGGTTTGATTCCCAGCCAGGGTACATTCCTGGGTTGCAGGCCAGAACCCCCAGCAACCGCACATTGATCTCTCTCTTTCTCTCTCTCTCTCTCTCTCTCTCTCTCTCTCTCTCTCTCTCTCTCTCCCCCTCTCTTCCCTCCCTAAAAAAAAATAAATAAAAATCTTTAAAAAAATAAAAAAATAGATGTTTCCAATTAAAGGTATGGAAGAACACAAAACAATAAGAACATATTTAAAAAAAACACACACTGGTAATCAGGATGCTCACAGAATTGGTTGACCATGGTTGCAAAATTTAGAGTTATGTAATTACTTGATATTTTTGTACTAAATTTGTCTACACTGCCTTGCTGTTTAGCAAGTGATGAGTTTCCATTCTAACTTTTGAACGGAAGGAACTTTGATAGGCCAAAGTATATATGGGTAAATTTAGTCATAAATATATGCCTGATTCTATTAGCTCCAATATTGTCTTTTGGCCATTGTTTTATTATTAGTTCCATTGAGTATTAAATCTATGGTAATGGTGTCACATATTGATAGGTTGTAATGTATCAGGCCTTTCCAGATTTGTCAGTGAACTGCAGACATATTGGAGCTAATTCAGAATTTTATGCTACCCAATTGGTACATACATCACTGCCCTTTGGGAATGTAGAGGGTTTGAAGTTCACATGAATGTAGGAAACTAGTTCCATCAGCAGTGCAGTTTAATACCTCTGCTACATAATCAGAAATACTGACACTGGTAGGAATTTGGCACCATCTTGTGGTCACTAAATTATGTAGTGCCTACTTTGTCCACATGATAGCGCCCTTTACCAAATAACTACACAACAGATACTGCTCTCCAATTTCCCAGTAGTATTACCATCTAATTTCTCCATTCTGAGTCACTAACATATTGTAAAATTGTTGAGCATCTTTTATTATTAGACATTTAAATAATTTCAATGAATTCTCAAGATTTTCAGGCCTAGTAATTTGGGTTTTTCTTGCTTCTTAACAGTATAAACAAGAAAGATTATTCACCCTTTGGTGTCTTACTCATCCATGTACACTGTACCTGTGACTTTTGTACATTCTTGTGGACAATAAGCAATGATTGTGGAAATTCACTAGTACTTAATTGTCCAGAGTTTGTATTAGTGGTATTGGTTGCCTATTTCCCTTCAGGGATTATTACTTTTAATTTTATGCTCCAATGATGATAAGACAACAGTAATATTGCAGGGTTCTTGACAGCACTGTGATTCTCAGCTATTGCAGTTTTAGGTATGTATTATTGGCAGTGTGATTTATATAGCTCACTTTCATTATATAATATGTAAAATAGTAGTCTTGCCAATTGCGTAGGTCCAACATGAGAATGGGGTTTTTTGGAGTCTTAAAACTCAAAAAAAAGTTCATCCAGATTTTGCATAGTTTAGTGGACAAAAAGGAGACAATGGAAACTCAGCATTATTCAATTTACCCAGAAATACAATGCCCTTTGGATATATTAGGTTTATTCCTCCCATCAGAAAATTGGTCATAGGAAACTTCTATCAACATTAGAATCTGATAGTACTAAAAAGAAAACATTTTAGTCTTGATATAAACTGTTCATTTGCTTCTAATATTGTTAACTTCATCTCCACATTCGCTGAGGTGAGTTGCATTTTTAAAGCACATCAGCGTAATTATTATGTATGTTACAGCGGCTATTTCCCTACAAGTTTAGGCATCTACCACCCAGTTTTTGGAGACTTTTGTGTTCTTCATTGTCAGAAAGTATTTCAGAGCTTGTCACCACCTTATGGACACATTAGTCCACAAAGTGTTGCCCTTTTGAACTGATGTTGCACCACTTGCATCATTATTTGGGTTCTGATAGAGTATTAATATGCTAACCTGATGACTCTGCTCATGAGCCAAAAATACATTCAAAGAATTTCTTTCCTCCTCCTTTTTTTTTTTATCCTCACCTGAGGACACTTTATCATTGCTTTCAAAAAGAAAGGAAGGGAAAGAAAGAAAAACTTTAATGTAGGAGAGAAACATGAATTGGTTGCTTCCTATACAAACCCAGACCAGGGATCATCCATACCCAGACTCAGGATTGAACACACAATCTGGGTATGTACCCTGACTGGGAATTGAACCTTCAACCCTTCAGTTACAGGACGACACTCCAAACAACTGAGCCATACTGGCCAGGGCAATTTGAAGAATTTCAGGGGTGCTCACCATATTTTTAAAACTGTAAGATGCATCAGATCATAAGATGCACCTAGCTTTCAGAGGAGGAAAATAGGAAAACATTTTGGAGCAAAAAATGTGGTAAAATATTTAATAACCTGTGACCCTGCTCCACCACTGCCCCCACCCACAGTGAGCCAGGTAAGCTACATTTGGACTGTAAGATACATGCCCCTTTTCCTCCCAAATTTGGGGCTGTGTGTCTTATAGTTCAAAAAATACAATGTTTCACTTCTTGACTTTGTGGAATTACAGGTTCTGGCTCAAAGTTTGACATTGGTGTTTCTGTGCAGTATACAGTATGCTGACGTACAATTTGCTTATTTTGATAACCCTACTTCTTAGCTTCATTCTGATTTATCAGAACCAATGTTAAAATTTCCCTAACAAGCTAAAAATATATAGATGATTTATTTATATCAAGTACCAAAGATTGTTTTTCTCCTAAAACCAGTCAATCTCACAAGAATACATTACTCCATATATGAGAAATGCCTGAGGGAGTATATTGTTAAAGACTTAACATACTATTCCAAAATTTCCAAGTATATTTCATATATTTTTATTATACCTTTGTTGCAGTAACTTTTTTCCTTAAGTGTAACAGTGCCCCAGTAAGCCCATTCCCCATGATAAGCTGACATGGATATCTGTCAGTGTACTACTATTACTATAGTTGCGCCCTACTTTCCAATTTATATTTTTATTATCTAGTGTCCATATGTATCATGCAGTGATGAGTGGTGGTTTAATTTTGCTGGGGTTCTCTACATTTGAGCTGACACTCTCTTTTAGTTTCAGTTTTTTGGTTTGTTCTAGAGGTATTGTTACTTGCTATATTAAGAAACCACAGGTCCATAATTAGTTATACCACCAAAATTAATCACGCAATGTATCCCAAAACTTGATCTTCATGGGCAATCATGGCTTTCATCTTGCTATCACTATTTCTTGAATACTATTCATCTAAAGACAAATCATAGTTGCCAGGGTGATTCAAATATATTTAATATGTCTAGCATCTTAGCATGTTTTTTAGTGGTTTATCTGTGTTATAGTATGTGTTAGTAGTTCATTCCTTTTTATGGCTGAATGATATTCTACTTTATGAATTAACTTCATTTTGTTTATCCATTTATCAGTGCAAGGAAATTTGGGTTTTTACCTTTTGTCTATTATGAAGAATGTTGCTATAAACATTGGTGTACAAGTTTTTATGAGGACATATTTTCATTTCCTTGGACATACATTTAGTATTGTAATTGCTTTGTAATATGGTAACTTTAACATTTTGAGTAACTGACAAACTTTACTAAATGCCTGTACCAGTTTACATTCTCACCAGCAATGTAAAAGGATTACATTTTATCCCTATTCTCATTTATTTTCTGTCTTTTATAATCACCATCCTACTAGATGTGAAGTATCTCATTGTGGTTCTGACTAGTATTTCTGCGTTGAGTGACTTTTCACGTGCTTATTACCCATTTGTATTTCTTTTGGAAAATGTCTAATAAAATACTTTGTTCATAAAAATTGGGTCATGTTTGCCATTTTGTTGTGAGAGTTCTTTATCCTCGTAAAACTGGAAAATAGACTTTTACTGGATATGCAATTTGTAAATATTTTCTCTCATTGGATGTGTTGTATTTTCGCTTTCTTACTTGTATTATTTGATACACAGTTTTTAATATTGATGAAATCCAATTTATCTATTTTTAAGTCACTTTGGATTTTGGTCTCATTACAAAGAAACCATTATCTAGCTTAATTATAGCTCTTACATTGAAGTCTGATCCATTTGGCATTTATTTTTGCATATGGTATGACATTAAGGTCCAATTTTATCTTTTTACATGTAGATATCCAGTTGTCCTGGCACCATTTGTTGAAAAGCCTACTTCCTATAGAATTATTTTGACGCTTATTGAAAATCCTTTGTACTTCCGGCCAAGATGGAGGCATAGGTAGACACACTGTGCCTCCTCACACAACCAAAAGAAGGACAACGACAATATAAAAACAAAAAAACAACCAGTACTGACAGAAAACTGAACCGTACATAAGTCCGACAACCAAGGAGTTAAAGTAGACACATTCATCCAGACCAGTAGGAGAGGCACGGTCCGGTGGCCAGGCTGAGGGGGGTCGCTGCAAAAAAAGCGGTGGCTGGTAGCCCCTGGGGCATGCAAGGCGGCAGCAGGCAGACCCAGCGAGGCAGCGGATTGTGGAGGGGCGCGGTGTGCAAGGCGACTGGCAGCTAGCGGACCAGGTGGTCCCACTTTCGCACACAGATGAACCAAGCGAACTGGGGAGCGAGTCAGGCTGCGTTACCCAGGGCTCCAAGGTGGGGAAATAAAATCTCAAAAGACCAATTGAAAACACCTGTAGGGGTTGAGGTGCGCCGGGAGGGATTCCCAGTCTTACAGGAGAGTTTGTTAGAGAGGTCCACAGGGTCCTAGAACACACACAAACCCACCCACGCGGAACTCAGCACCGGAAGGGTCCAGTTTGCTTGGGGGAAGCGGCGGAAGTGACTGATATCCTGCAGAGAGCGGAACAAGGATCTCAGACACCACCCCCACATATAGCGTCACAAAGCAGCGACGTGGGTTACCCTGACCGGGCGAACACCTAAGACTCCACCTCTTGTACGTAACAAGTGCCCGAGACAAAAAATGGCCCAAATGGAAGAACAGATCAATATTCCAGAAAAAATACAACTAAGCAACGAAGAGATAGCCAGCCTATCAGATGCACAGTTCAAAGCACTGCTAATCAGGATGCTCACAGAATTGGTTGATTTTGGTCGCAAATTAGATGAAAAAATGAAGACTATGCTAAGCGAAATGAAGAAAAATGCACAGGGAACCAATAGCGATGGGAAGGAAACTGGGACTCAAATCAATCGAGTGGACCGGAAGGAAGACAGAAACAATCAAACAGAAGAGAATGAAGAAATAAGAATTCAAAGAAATGAAGAGAGGCTTAGGAACCTCCAGGACATCTTTAAACGTTCCAACATCTGAATTATAGGGGTACCAGAAGGGGAAGAGGAAGAGCAACAAGTGGAAAAATTATGTGAACAAATAATAAAAGAGAACTTCCCCATTCTGGCAAAGAAAATGGACTTCCAGGAAGTCTAGGAAGTTCAGAGAATCCCAAAGAGGTTGGACCCAAGGAGGAACAGACCAAGGCACATCATAATTACATTAGCCAAGGTAAAAATGAAGGAGAGAATCCTAGAAGCAGTAAAAGGAAAGGAGACCGTCACCTACAAAGGAGTTCCCATCAGACTGTCAGCTGATTTCTCAAAAGAGACCTTGCAGGCAAGAAGGAGCTGGAAAGAAATATTCCAAGTCATGAGAGCCAAGGACCTACATCCAAGATTGCTCTATCCAGCAAAGCTTTCATTTAGAATGGAAGGGCAGATCAAGTGCTTCTCAGATAAGGTCAAGGTAAAGGAGTTAATCATCACCAAGCCCTTATTATATGAAATGTTAAGGGGACATATCTAAGAAAAAGAAGATAAAAAATATGTACAGTAGAATGACAGCAAACTCACAGTTATTAACAACCACACCTAAAACAAAAACCAAAAGAAACTAAGCAAACAACTAGAACAGGAACAGAACCACAGAAATGGAGATCACATGGAGGGTTAGCAACAGGGGAGTGGGAGGAGGAGAGAGGGGGAAAGGTACAGAGAATAAGTAGCATAGATGGTAGGTAGAAAATAGACAGGGGGAGGGCAAGAATAGTATGGGAAATGTAGAAGCTAAAGAACTTATGACACATGGACATGAACTAAAGGGGGGATATGGGCAGGAGAGGGTGTGCAAGGGTGGAGGGGAGTGAAGGGGGAAAATGGGACAACTGTAATAGCATAATCAATAAAATATATTAAATAAATACATGGATAAATACATAAATAAATAAGATAATCCTTTGATTCTGCCCTGACTAGTGTGGATCAGTGGGCTGAGCATTGTCCCACAATGAAAGGTTACCTGTTTAATTCCTAGTCAGGGCACATGCCTGGGTCGTGGTCCAGGTCCCCCGCTGATGATTAGAGTCAACTGATCAATGTTTCTCTCTCATGTCAGTGTTTCTCTCTTCCTTTCTCACTCCCTTCCCCTCTCTCTAAAAATAAATAAATAACATCTCTACAAAAACATTAGAAAATCCTTTGATTCTAGTCTATAGCCATACCACCCTGAACGCATCCAATCTTGTCTGACCTTGTAAGCTAAACAGGGTCAGGCCTGGTTAGTACTTGGCTGGGAGAATATAAAATTTAAAAGACTAGGGAACAGTATGAAGAATTCATGCCAAAAGGATTGAAAATTTAGACAAAACAGACAAATTCTTAGAATAAATACAAGTTAACATAGCTGACTCAAGAAAAAATAGAAAGCTAAAGTACCTCAGGCTACACTGGCTGGTGTGGATCAGTGGATTGATCACTGGCCTGCAAACCAAAGGGTTGCAGGTTCCATTCCCAGTCAGGGAACATGCCTGGGTTGTGAGCCAGGTCCCCAGTAAGGGGCTCATGAGAAGTGACTATGCATTCATGTTTCTCTCCCTCTTTTTTTCTTCCACGTCCTCTCTACAAATAAATAAATAAAATCTTTAAAAAATCAATCAATCAATAAGATACTAAATAAAATAAATTAGCTCTGGCTGGTATAGCTCAGTGGATTGAGCCAGCCTGTGAACTAAAGCGTCACCAATTAGAGATCTAGTCAGGGCACATGCCTGGGCTGCAGGCCAGGTCCCCAGTGGGAAGCGGGCAAGAGGCAACCAGCAACCACACATTGATGTTTCTCTTTCTCTGTTTTTCCCTCCTTTCCTCTCTCTCTAAAAATAAATAAATAAAACCTTTTAAGAAAAAGAAAAAATAGAAAGCTAAATTACATAGTTCTTCAAATCTTCCTTGATACAACTATAATCTTTATACCAGAAAATGCTTTTAAATACAAATACACAGGTAAATTATATAATGCAAACATTAACCAAAAGAAAGTTGGGATGGCTATATTATTATAACAAAGTTGACTCCAGAAGGAAGAATATTGTCAGAATAAAGAGGAATATTACATAATAATAAAGAGGGCAATTTGCCAAGAAAACATAACAATGCTTGAAGCAAAAACTGACAGAAATGCAAGAAGACACAGATAAATTCATGATTATATTTGAAGATTTCAATACTTTATTCTGAAGAATTAATAGAACAATTAGGTAGAAAGTTAATAATAGATCTAAACAACACTAAAATCAGCTTGTCATAACTGATATTTGCAAAACACTATACCCAACAGCAGAATTTATATTCCTTGCAATTCCACATGAAATATTCGCCTAAACTATATTCTATCTCATAAAATGAACTAACAGACTGGCTTCTTTCACTTAGCAATCTAAGTTTAAATTCTCCCTGTCTCTTCATGGTTGAAGAGCTCATTTCTTTTTACCCCTGAATAATGTTTCATTTTATGGATGAACTACAATTTATCCATTCATCTATTAAAGGAATCTTTGATTGCCTCCAATTTTTGGCAAGTGTAAATACAGCTGGTATAAACATTCATGTGTAAGTTTTTGTATAATCATGTTTTCACTCATTTGGATAAATACCTAGAAGTGTGATTGCTGGATGGTATGATAAGTTCATGTTTACTTATGCAAGAAACTGCCAAACTCTTCCGAAGTGACTATGATTTTACATTTCTACCAGCAATGAATGAGAGTTCTCCTTTCTCTACACCTTTAACACCATCTAGTATTGTTAATATTTAAGATTTTAGTCATTCTAATAGTTGAGTAGTGCTATCTCATTATTGTTTTAATCTGCAACTTCTTAATGACATATGAGGTTGAACATCTTTTCATATGCTTATTTCCCATATGTGTATCTTCAACAGTGAGATGTCTATTCAGATGCTTCCCATTTTTATATCACATTAATTTTCTTATTGTTGATGTTTTAGTTCTTTGTATATTTTGGATAACAGTCCTTTATTGGGTATATCTTTTATAAATATTTTCTCCCAGGCTTGTCTTCTCATTTCTCTTGACAGTGTCTCTTTTGCAGAACAGACATTTTTTTTATCACTTCTTTCTCTTATGAATCACGCCTTTGGTGTCATATCTAAACAACCACTGTCACAAAGAAACACTCATAGGCACAGACAACAGCATGGTAGTTACCAGAGGGAAGAGGGTATGAGGTAGTCAAGGGTAAAGGGGGTCAAATATATGGTGACAAAAGGAGATTTGACTGGGTGGTAAACACACAATGCAACATACACATGATATGTCATAGAATTGTATACTTGAAACCTATAACATTTTAAAAACTAAATTCACTCCAGTAAATTTAATTTTAAAATTCACCAAAAAAAAACCTGTTGTCAAACCCAAGGTCATCTAGATTTTCTTCTATGTTACCTTGTATGTGTTTTATATTTCTTTTTATTTTACATTTAGATTTATAATCCATTTTAAGTAACTTTTTGTGAAGTATGTAAGGTCTGGGTACAGCTCCTAGTCAATGCTTACTGTATCTGCCCTGGACTGGCAGACTGCCAGCATTTCTTGTCCCTTCCAATTCCAACTTGAAAAGACTAAATTCATTGTGAGTCCAGCCAAGAATCTGAGGGCTCCTTTTTTTCACCCAGTTCCTATTAATAGGATGGAGATTCCACTACAGGTGTGGTGGGCCTAGAATACTGGAACCTTGACCTCTCTGTTTTGCCCCAGTTTTCTCATGTGGCAGAAGTTGCACACCAGGAGAGAAAAAGCGTAGAGTCAAAAGACCACCACTCCACCCAGTAACCATAGTAGTTTTTCAGGGGTAGAAGGTGTCCATAAGAAAAGTAAGCTCTAAGGGTCTACCCACAAAACATGAATATTTGAAACAGAGTGTGGAAAGTCCAAATCTAAGGGCATCTTGAAATTATTAGTTTTTGTCAATTAGGAGCAAAAGGACTGCTAGATCACTAGAGAGAACCAGGGAAAGATATAGCTAATGAAAGCCCTCTAGGGAGTTAAACAACAAAGGCTACCTTCAAAAACTATCTGTTTACCAGTTTAATTGGATCAAACTGTTGAGTAATTCATAACTCAGAACACTGTTGAAAACATTATAGAAGTTAGATGGATTGAGGGCGGGCTGCGAACCAAAGCGTCACAGGTTCGATTCCCAGTCAGGGTACATGCCTGGGTTGCAGGCCATGACCCCGAGCAACCGCACATTGATATTTCTCTCTCTTTCTCCCTCCCTTCCCTCTCTAAAAAAAGAAATAAATAAAATCTTAAAAAAAAGAAGTTAGCTGGTAATTAATGGATCCTAATAGGTGAAACATAATATATTAAATGACAGCTTAAAAAAGAGTTCAGAGATAGTTAAAGAGAGGACTGCTAAAATCTCTGTGACCCCAAAGTGACTATGTACATGCTCAAGGCTTCACCCTCTAAAGAGCAATATTAAAAGCTTTACTTTATGGGACTTCCGGCAAGATGGAGGCATAGGTGGATACGCCGTACCTCCATGCACAACCAAGATTAGAACAACAATTTAGAAGCAGAATAACACCCAGAACTGATAGAGAATTTATCTGAATGGAAGTCGGACAGCCAAGAAGGTGAAGTAGACCCGTTCATCCACACTGGTAAGAGGGGTAGAGAGGAGGAGCGGGCGCGGGTTGTGGCACGCAGAGATCGGGGAAAACTGGGCATATAAGGGAACCGAGCGAGTAAGCCTTCCGGGATGCACAAGTTCGCAGCGGTGGACCCTGAGTACTCAAGTGGCGGCTGGCGGACCTAGTGAGGCGGCATTGTGGACCAGGGCAGAGCGCGCAATCCAGGATCCCAGGGGGGTTACTGACACCCCAGGAGAGCGGAACTACCGCCATTGTTCCATCCCACCCCTGCCCCTGCCCCCACATACAACGTCACAATCTAGCGACTGGGGTGCCCAGCCCCAGTGAACACCTAAGGCTCCGCCCCTCACCGTAACAAGAGCGACCACACCGAGAAAAGAAAAAAAAGGAGAGAGATATGTCTCCAACAGAAGAACAGCTCAATCCCGCAGGACTCATCCTCCTGAGCGACCAAAAGATAGCCAATCTATCAGATGCACAGTTCAAAACACTGGTGATCAGGAAGCTCACAAAATTGGTTGATTTTGGGCACAAGTTACATGAAAAAATGCAGGTTACCATAAAAGAGATGAAGGAAGATGCACAGAAAACCAATAGTGAAGGGAAGGAAACTGGGAGTCAAAACAATAGAGCGGACCAGAAAGATGAAAAAAAATCCAAGCAGGAAAGAATGAAGAAATAAGAATTCAAAAAAATGAGGAGAAGCTTAGGAACCTCCAGGACATCCTTAAACATTCCAACATCCGAATTATAGGGGTACCAGAAGGGGAAGAGGAAAAGCAACAGATTGAGCACGTATTTGAACAAATAATAAAGGAGAACTTCCCCATTCTGGCAAAGGAAATAGACTTCCAGGAAATCCAGGAAGCTCAGAGAGCCCCAAAGAAGTTGGACCCAAGAAGAAACACACCAAGGCACATCATCATTACATTAACCAAGGTAAAAATTAAGGAGAGAATCCTAGAAGCAGCAAGAGATAAGGGGACAGTCACCTACAAAGGAGTTCCCATCAGACTGTCAGCTGATTTCTCCAAAGAGACCTTACAGGCAAGAAGGGGCTGGAAAGAAGTATTCCAAGTTATGAGAGGCAAGGACCTACATCCCAGATTGCTCTATCCAGCAAAGCTTTCATTTAGAATGGAAGGGCAGATAAAGTGCTTCCCAGATAAGGTCAAGTTAAAGGAGTCCATCAACACCAAGTCCTTATTTTATGAAATGTTAAAGGGACTTATCTAAGAAAAGAAGATAAAGAAAAAACATGTATAGTAAAAGGACAGCAAACTCACAATTATGAACAACCACACCTAAAGCAAAACCAAAAGAAACTAAGCAAACAACTAGAACAGGTACAGAACCACAGAAATGGAGATCACATGGAGGGTCAACAACAGGGGAGTGGGAGGAGGAAAGAGGGGAAAAAGGTACAGAGAATAAGTAGCATAGATGGTAGGTAGAGAATAGATAGGGGGAGGGTAAGAATAGTATGGGAAATGTAGAAGCTAAAGAACTTATAAGTATGATATATGGACATGACTAAAGGGGGGGATATGGGTGGGAGAGGGTGTACAGGGTAGAGGGGAGTGAAGGGGGAAAATGGGACAATTGTAATAGCATAATCAATAAAATATATTAAAAAATAAAAAATAAAAGCTTTACATTACGAGGTAACAGTCCTCACTAAAACACCCTAGTTACACAACAAAGAAAATATTGATAAAAACAAGTCTTGTAAAGGGACAGTTTACAATCTAGTGTTACATACATTACACAAAATGTCTAGTTTTCAACCAAAAAAATACGATATCCAAAGAAATAAAAGTGCGACCCATAAACAGGAAACAAAGTAGTTAACAAAAACTGCCTACGAAAGGGACCAGATGTCATATTTAATATTTCACAGAAAGATATAAAAAATGTAGATCAAAGGACTAAAGGAAACTATGCTTAAAGAAATAAAGTTATAAGGACAGTGTCTCATCAAATACAAAATATCATTAAAGATACAGAAATTATTTTAAAAGAATCAAATAGAAATTTAGTACTTTAAAAGTAAATAACTGAGATAAAAATTTCATTAGGAACTTTTAAGTGGCAGAAAAAAGAATCCATAAACTCAAAGAAAGGTCAGTAAGAGTTTATACAAAGAACAAATAGAAAATAAAATACAGAAAAATGAAGAGACTCATGGAAATGTGGGAAAACTTGAAGCATACCAATGCATTAACAGAAATGTCAGGAGGCAAAAAACAGAAAAGAGCAGAAAAATATGTGAAGACACATAGATAAAATATCACAAATTTGTTGTAAAACATTGTTCCTATCTAAGAATCTTGAAAAACTCCAGGTGAATACACAGAGATCTATACCGACATATCATGGTAAAAACGCTGAAAATCAAGGCTAAGAGAAAATGTTAAAAACAACAAAACTAAATGACTTCTCCTGGATGGCGTTGCTCAGTGGATTGAGCGCAGGCTGCGAACCAGGCATTGCGGGTTCGATTCCCAGCCAGGGCACATGCCTGGGTTGCAGGCCACGGCCCCCAGCAACAGCACATTGATGTTTCTCTCTCTCTCTCTTTCTCCCTCCCTTCCCTCTCTAAAAAGAAATAAATAAAATCTTTTTAAAAAACTTAAAAAAAAGTAAATGACTTCTCATCAGAAACAATAAAGGCCAGAAGGCACTGGGATAGCATAATAAAAGTGCAGAAAGAAAAAAAAAACTGTTAACCAAGACTCTTACAATTAACAAAATTGTTTTTCAAAATTAAAGACAAAATATTTTAATAAATAAAAGTTAAGAGAGCCGTGGGTGGTGCAGCTCAATGGATTGAGCATCGGACTGTAAACCAAAGCATTGCTGGTTTCACTCCCAGTCAGGGCACATGCCTGGGTTACCAGCCAAGTCCCCAGTGGGAGGCACTCAAGAGGCAACCACACATTGATGTTTCTCTCCCTCTCTTTCTCCCTCCCCTTCCCTCTCTAAGAATGGATGGATGAGATCTTTTTTTAAAAAAAAGTTAAGAGAATCTCAGTGACATCCTAAATTGGCAGAGAGGAAATCCCAGCCTGTATTTTCCCCACAAATATCAATAATTAGACACATATCCTTTAACAAACACAGCTCTGGGAGAGCTCTAGAGTCCACTTAGAAACCAGCAACACAGTGGAACAAAAAACCTGAGAATAACTGAAAAAGACAAAAAGGAAGACAGCTTCATTTTGTCTGCATCATCCTACTATACCCAAGCCCGCATTGCTCAGTGCCAAGAGGAAACTGCTCAGCAAGAGAGTTCCTGTCACAGCGGGGTGCAGGGGGAGCAGTGTGAGTGACCAGCTTCCCCAGCATTTGGATGCACCACATGAAAG
Organism: Phyllostomus hastatus; assembly: GCF_019186645.2. Classification (NCBI taxonomy): domain Eukaryota; kingdom Metazoa; phylum Chordata; class Mammalia; order Chiroptera; family Phyllostomidae; genus Phyllostomus; species Phyllostomus hastatus. The sequence continues at coordinate 1,344,705 of NW_025333841.1, read as the reverse complement.
TCCCACTTTGGTTTCACCCCAACCAAAAATCAGTAAATCTGAGACGTATAGATGGTTAGAATCAACAAACAAAACCCAAGGCTACCAGTAGTAGGAGTAATCAAGATTTCCAGTGATTTGCTCTGCAGAAAAAACCAGCGGCTCTCACACTGAAAAAAATCAATAGCAAGCACAGACCTCATGCAAATTTCACCAGCTTTCCTCTCACTGGTATTTGCATACACTGACACCACCAGCTACCCGAATCCCTTCCAAGGCCCTAGCTCAATGCAAGCCTCTGGCAGCTGAGATCATGTTATTTTCTTTCTGTGTGTCTGTGTTAACAACACTTAAGATATACTTTCTTAGCAAATGTCAAGTATACATAACTGCTTTCAATTAGTTGTTAGATTATTCCACCATCTATATAATCCCAGCTTTAACATCTATTTTCCCAGGTAAATTGAGATCTTCCAAATTCTTCCTGTGCTCTGTAATCTGGATGTTTTACATAGTGACTGATGGTATACTAGCTCTTTTTCAAGTCCCCAATTTTGTTTATGCAGATAGTCCAAAATAATTAAATTTCAGCTTCAGCCCTGGGTGGTGTGGCTCAATGGATTGAGTGCCAGCCTGCGAACCAAAGGGTCGCTAGTTCAATTCCTAGTCAGGGCACATGCCTGGGTTGTGGGGCCAGGTCCTCTATAGGGGCATGTGAGGCAACCATACACTGATGTTTCGCTCTCTCTTTCTTCCTCCCTCTCTCCCTCTCTCTCTAAAAAATAAATAAATATAATCTTTTAAAAAAAGTTTGAGCTTCAAGTTCCAATCTAATTTTTTTGGACAATATCAGTTCAGTTTGCAGAGATTTTACTGTGCTATTTATATCTGCCATTCATATGTGCCATCTGGTGGCTAGTGGAGGACCTGGACACTATTCTATCCCATAGACAAATTATCAAAGTCTGTAGTATGTTTAAGTGAAACCCAAAAATGTATATAACACAGGGGTAAATTCATAATAAACTTTTTAGGATCATTTTTCTGACCTGCTTCCTCTTTGCAACTATCTTAATAGTTTCTGGTTCTATGAATCAATCTCAGAGTCAGTCTCTCTCTCTCTCTCCCCTCTCTCCTACCTTCCAGTTCCATGGTCAGAAAATGGGGCCTTATTTACACTCTATGCCACATATATGTTTTTTACTGTACTCATGTCTATGATAATCAAGACAGTATGGTATTGGCAGAAGAACAGACACACAGACCAATGAAATGAAAGCCCAGAAATAAAAACAATGTGTATATAGGCAAATCATTTTTCACAATGGAGACAAAAAACACACAATGGAGAAAAGAAAGCCTGTTAAAAAAATGGTACAGGCATATTTTGAAAGCCACATGCAAAAGAATGAAACTAGATTACAGTTTGTACCCTTATACAAAAATCAATTTGAAATGGATCAAAGGCCTAAATATAAGATCTGAAACAATAAAGTACACAGAAGAAAACATAGGTACTAAACTTATAGACTTTGGACATACAGAACAGTTTATGAATTTGACCCCAAAGGACAGGAAAGTAAAGGCAAAAATAAATGAATGGCACTATAGCACATTAAAAAGCTTCTGCACAGCAACAGAAACCAACAACAAAACAAATAGGAGATGATATTTCCAAACAACAGCTCTGACAAGCAGTAATATCCAAAATATATAAAGAACTCATACAACTCAACACCAAACAAAGAATCCAATTAAAAATGGGCAGAGAACTTAAACAGACACTTCTCTCAAGAAGATATAAAAATGGCCACAGGATATATGAAAAGATGCTCAACTCTACTAGCTATTAGGAAATGCAAATCAAAACTACAATGAGATGCCACCTCACACCTGTTAGAATGGCTATGATCAACAAGACAGGTAATAACAAGTGTTGGAGAGGTTGTGGAGAAAAAGGAACCCTCATTCACTGTTGGTGGGAATGTAGACTGGCACAGCCACTATGGAAAACAGTATGGAGGTTCCTCAAAATATTAAGAATAGAGTTACCACACAACCCAGCAACCCCTCTTCTGGGTATGTACCCAAAAAGCTCAAAAACACTTATTCGTAAAGATATATGCACCTCTATGTTTGTTATTCATGATAGCCAAGACATGGAGACAACCAGTTTCCTTCTATAGATGATTGGATAAAAAAAGATGTGGTACAATATTGGAGCTCCTCTACCCTGTCCCTGCACAGCTGATCCTCCATGGAGGGTGGAGGTTGGTGGTTAATGGTCACAGCCAGTCCTTGCAACTGACTGGCCTGGGTAAATCCCTCCCATTGATCTGCCAAAAGCAACCAAGGGCTCAACTACAAAAGGAGGGTGTACTCAGCCCACACGAAGGACGCACCTCAGGTACCCAGTCTGAGTGATGCAGGAGGCTGTGCCATTGAACCTGTTTTGATGGTTGCCAGATGGGAGTGGGGTGGGAGAGAATGGGTGAAGAGGTGAGGATTAAGAAGTACAAATAGGGACTTCTGGCCAAGAGGGAGGCATAGGTAGATATGCTTCGCCTCCTCAAACAACCATAAGAAGGATTACAACTAACTTCAAAACTAGAAACAATCGTAACTGCCAGAAAATCAAACTGTATGGAAGTCTGACAACCAAGGATTTAGAGAAGAAATATTCATCCAGATGGGTAGGAGGGGTGGAGGCAGGCAGCTGGGGTAGAGAGGACACGGTGTGGCAGCAGCAAGGCAGTGTGGTGGCAGGGGAGCTGGTGAAACAGGTGGTCCCACATTCACAAGTGGTGGATAAAAACCAGAAAGGACACCTGGAGAGCGAGTGAACCCAGCCCCAGACCAGGTTGTGCACTGACCAGGGGTTCCAGTACTGAGAAAATAAAGCCTTATAACTTTTGTCTGTAAAAAGCAATGGAGATTTGGGCAGCGGAAGAAACTGCTAGTCTCTCAGGAGAGTCTGTTTAAAAGACCTGCACAGTCCTAGAATGTGCACAAACCCATTCACTCTGGGATTCAGTACCAGGGAAGCAGCTAGAAGGGTGCCAGTTACATACATATATACAGGAAATGGGGAAAGTGACTAGAAACTGGACGAGAGCTGAGCAAGAGACATTGATCCCTAAGCAGCAACAGAAAAGGAGACAGTTACCTACAAAGGAGTTCCCATCAGACTGTCAGCTGATTTCTCAAAAGAAATTTGGCAGGCAAGAAGGGGAGGGAAAGAAGTATTCCAAGTCATGAAAAGCAAGGACCTACATCCAAGATTACTCAAAGGTATCATTTAGAATGGAAGGGCAGATAAAGTGCTTCCCAGATAAGGTCAAATTAAAGGAGTTCATCATCACCAAGCCCTTATTTTATGAAATGGTAAAGAGACTTCTTCAGTAAAAAGAAGAAAATCGAAACTATGAACAGTAAAATGACAACAAACTCACAACTGTCAACAACCAAATCTGAAAAAAAAAAACAAACTAAGTGAACAACTACAACAGTATCGGAATCACAGAAATGGAGATCACGTGGAGGGTTATCAGTGGGGAGGGGGAACAGGGAGAATGGGGGAAAAGGTACAGAGATTAAGAAGCATAATAGGTAGGCACAAAGTAGACAGAAGTATGTTAAGCATAACATTGGAAATGGAGAATCCAAAGAACTTATATGCATGACCCACGGACATGAACTAAGCGGGGGGATTGCAGGAGGCAAGGTGGACACTGGGCTGAGGGGGACAAAGGGGAAAAAAATGAGACAATTATAATAGCATAATCAATTAAATATACTTAAAAAAAGAAATACAAACAGGTAGTTACAGAAAAGCCACAGGGTTGTAAAGCACAGTATAGGAAATGGAGTAGCCAAAGAACTTATATGAGACCCATGGACATGAACAATGGTGGGAGGATTGCCTGAGGGAGTGGGGGTGCTGTGTGGAAGGTATAAAAGGGAAAAAAATCAGGACAACTATAATAGCATAATCCATAAAATATCATTAAAAAACAAAAAGATGTGATACATATATACTATGGAATACTACTGAGCCATAAGAAAAGATGAAATACTACCATTTGCAACAAACACGGATGGACCTGGAGTCAGAAAAAGCTAAGAACCAGAGACATTGAAATAAAGAACAAACTGACAGTAACCAGAGGGGAGGCAGGAGAGGATAACGGGGGGCGGGGGGAAGGGTTTTCAGGAACAACTATAAAGGACACATGGACAAAACCAAAGGTGGGGTGGAATCAAGGGAAGGAGGTGGGGATGGCTGGGCTGGGAGGGGAGTGGTGGGGAGAAAATGGAGACAACTGTGCTTGAACAACAATAAAAAATAAAAATTAAAATTAAAAAAGCTAAGAACCACACAACTTCCACTTGTATGAGGAATAAAACTGGAACTGATAGACATAGACAACAGCACCTGGTTACCAGAGGGAGAAGGGTAGGGCATAGTAAAGGGTAAAGGGAACTAAATGTATGGTGATAGAAGATGATTTGACTTTGGGTGGTAGGCACACAATGCAATATACAGATTATATATAGAAATGTACACTTGAAGCCCATATAATACTATTAACCAAAGTCACCTCAACATATTTAATAAAAATAAAATAAAGCCCTGACTGGTGTAGTTCAGTGGGTTGGGCATCATGCTGCAAACCAAGAGGTCACTGGTTCAATTCCCAGTCAGGACACATGCCTGGGTTGTGGGCCAAGTCCCCAGTGGGGGATGTAGGAGAGGCAACCAATCGACGTTTCACACATCAATGTCTCTCTCCCTCTCTTTAAAAATAAAAAAATTAAAAAGAAAAAAAAATATGGAAACTGGCCCTGGCCAGTTATGGCTCAGTTGGTTGGAGCATCATGCAGTAACCACAAGTTTGTGGATTCAATTCCTGGTTAGGGCACATACCCAGGTTGTAGATTTGGACCCAGGTCCAGGCACATAAGTTTCCCAGTCCAGGCACATATGTGGGGAAACCAGTGGATGCTTCTCACTTCTCTCTTGCTCTTTCTTACTCTGTCTCTCCCCCTAAAAAGCAATTAAGAAATGTCCTCAGGTAAGGATAAAATATATATATGGAGATTGTTGGAGTAAATAAAAAACAAGACCCAACAATACGTTGTCTACAGAAAACTCAATTTAAATATAAAGATACAAACAGATTAAGAGGAAAGGGATGAAGAAAGATATACCATGCTAAAACGACTTAAAATTTGGGGCAGCTATAACTTCAGACAAGCAGATTTCAGAGTAAGGAAATTATCAAGGATAAAGAGCATTATATAAAGACTAAGGGACTGAATCTCCAGGAAGACATTCTACTTCATTCAGCAACACCCTCTCCCCCACAGCAATCACCACACTGTGGTCCATTGAGTCCTTTTTCCTCAACCCCTCCACCCCTAACCTCCCTCTGCCACTAGATGTCATCCTGCTCTCCATCTATGAGTCTGTCCCCATTTTCCTTGTTAGTTCAGTTTGTTCATTAGATGCCACATACGAGTGAGACCATATGGTATTTGTCTTTTTCTGGCTGGCTTATTTCACTTAGCATAATGTTCTCTAGGTCCATCCATACTGTCGTAAAGGATAACATTTTCTTTTTTATGGTGGGAAGGCAGACTGGTACAGTCACTGTGGAAAGCAGTATGGAGATACCTCAAAAAGTTAAAAATGGATCTGCCTTTTGACCCAGAAACCCCACTTCTGCGAATATATCTGAAGGAACCCAAAACACTAATTTGAAAGTACATAAGCTCCCCTATGTCCACTGCACCTTTATTTACAATCGCTGAGATATGGAAACAGCCCAAGTGTATCAATAGATGAGTGTATAAAACTATGGGATATTTACACAATGGAATACTTACTCAGGCATAAAAAAAAAGATGTTGCATTTTTTTTACAAATTGATGGCAAGACCCTGTAATAGGACAAAAGCCCCCTTTTCAGGTTGCTGTTGCCAGAGCTACTTGGCCCACATAAAGCATGTGACTCTTGTTTTACGAGCCTCTGCCCTCAAGACTAGAAAATTACTTACTGGATGCTTCCTGAAGGTGTAGAGGCTCCAGGAATTTACAGGACATGCCAGAGCTGCACCCAAAGATAACATCAAAACAAGCTGCAGCCTACGCAAGACCAGCTGAAACATCCTGCTCTATGACCACCACAATTACGTAATAAAAGGCCAAAGCCCCCACCCCTCAGGGCTGGTGTATCTCTCCACACAAAGCCCCTCACCCCTCTTAGAGAGTGAATAAAAAAGTTTACTCTCTGCATGTTCTTCTCCTTGTGGATTCTTTCACAGCCCTAGTCTCCAACCACCCCAACACCCTCCACCAGCAAAAAAATTAAAACTCACTTCATTGTAGTGATCTGCAACCCAACTGCAATATCTCCAAGGTATTCCTATATGTCACTTGTTCATTTTGCCTCAATACTTAAAGGACTTTTTCTCTAAAATTACATAGTTTGATTTGAATGTATAATGGGTTTTGACACTGGCTCATATTTTCAGATACATAGTTGTATGTTTGTCCTGGTTGGGAGCTTCCTGGGTATAATCTGAAACTGGCTCCCTTATGTGGAGGGCAAGAAGAAACTGAAGAAAATGGCACACCAATCCAGGTTGGTAGGTGGCAGTTTTAATTAGCAAGGGAACTTAACAGGTTTGTCTTTGGTGTCTACAAAATGAGCAGTTTTCTGCAACCAACTGCCAAATCTTAAAAATTTATATAGAGATCTTCAATACATCAGTCACATATACAGTCACAGTCACAGCCCAAGTAGTCTCTACATTTCTATCTCAAAAGCTGTATCCTTGGTGCAGCTTCTGGGAATGAGGAAGGCAAGCAGAACATTTTCCAAGTACATTGAGAGGGTGGAAAGCCTCTAATTTTCCAGATCCAGCTAGAGGATCAACTGGCAGTCAGGTCTTCTTGATGACGACCCCAACATTCCACCCCTTATGACTGGCCCTTACAATCTCACATGCAGTTATCTTCTAAATAGTGCCCTGAGTAGTCAGCAAGGGGTTTCACTAGCACAGAGATGGCTCATCGGCAGCAGCTCTCTGGAGGCAGATACCACAGCACCACACAGGCACTTGCAAGAGAGAACAGAGGTTAAGACAATAATTCCCAAAATCAATGACAACTTTTCCACCAAGAACCCCATGATCCAAATGATTGATTAACTATGTCCCTTAGGCTAGGGGCTGGATCACTCAGGACATTCCCTGGTGTCCTCATGCAATTAAATAAATAGATAAATATTCTTATCATAAACATTCTCATCAGATATAAATAAACAACATTCAGTAATGTTGAAGGCCATTCTATTATGGAATATAGCTTTTCTCATTAGAGACATTGCAATGTTCAGTAAGGACAAGCTTTGCTGGCTGTCATAAGGCTTGTTGGGTGAATTTAATAAGGGTTTCTATGTGTGCTATAATTTCCTCCAGGCCAATGAAGGGACCAAAGATAGCAGCCAAGTGATCTACCTGCAGGGAACAGAATATGCCCTCCAAGGGAATATTCCTTGAGAGGAAGGTTGGCAGATTTAGGAACTTGGCCTAGTTGTATGTACCATACATGTTGGCCAGAAGGAGGCAGAACTATCAGATGTGAGGAGATGGACTGGGGGTGGGATATGCCAGACCAAAACCTCCATCTTCTCCCCTCTTTCAATAGTGCATGTTCCATTCCAGGTATAGTACATTTCAAAAGGTCCAACTTGCCCCAGGACAACGGGATCCCAGTGGAGACTGAATAGTTTCCCCTCACCCAGGGGTATGAAGTAACTCACCCCTCATGGTAGGATGTACCATTGCAAATTTTAGTAGATAACTCCTTTCCCAGGCATAATGGGGCTTTGTGTTCTCAGCAGCATAGCACATTGATCCACGGTAAGAGTGAAGACAAGGGCTTTTTATTGAGACTTCCATACCTTTACAGTACTGGGTGCTTGGTATGGATCCCAAGTCTAGCATATAGGGTAACAAGCCCTCTGACTCATCATTCAAATATATTAAAGCCTGGAACAATACTTCAGTCTACCCAGCTAAGGTGGTTTACCTGTTAGTAACTTAATCTGCTGCTTTAATATTCCATTCTCCCTGTCTACCAACCCCTGCTGCTTAGGGGTTATAGGGGAAATGAAACCTCCCATTCAATGTGATGTTCTTTTGCCCACTATTGTTCATCAGGGCCTTTGAAATGTGATCTCCGTTCATTATCTATTTAACTAGGGTATCTATACATGGTACTCAGCTTCTCTAATCCACTAATGATGGCAGCCTGGTTAGCATGGCAACAAGGGAAAGTTTGGGTTAGGTCAGACTAAGCATCCACACAAACCAAGGCATATCTAGAACACACACTTGGAGGGAGTGGGCCAATATAATTGGTTGGCCTATATTTCACCAGTTGAGAACTCTGGTGGATGGTCCCAGACTTCTTTGGCTGTCGCCTTGGGAGTTGTTTAGAACACATATGACATGCTATTACTCCATTAACCATGTTACTGTATTTCAAGGGAAATCTAGCATCCTTGACAGTATGCCATCCCACCTGAATACTGCAAAGGCCACACTTTCTATGTACCCAATCTGCTGCACGTACTAAAGACTCAACTGCTAGGACATCAGCTTCTTGACTGCCAGTAAGTGTCAATACCTTATGAGTAGGGATGCAGAAGATAATGAGGACTGCCTTACACTCTTGGCAGCAAACACAAATGTCCATCCACACACTGTGACCCCAGAAGGGACCACTCATGAATTATACACCCTCAGCTTTCCCTTGTTCAAGCCATATTAATCTTTTCAGAAAAGCCCAACTGTCAGGGCACAAAGTTAATAGCGAGGGCACATGAGTGGCCACCAGCCAAACTGCTCTGAGTTCAGCCCAGCCTTCTCTAATTTATTCCTTCATTAGAGGCTTCACCTAGAGAAACACTATGTGTACTACTAGGAACTGTTGCTCTAGAGGGGAATATCCTTCTCTTGTCTCTGCCACAGTGCCTAACCTCTAACTTCTAGAGTCACAGAACATCTAACTCAAATGCAAGCCTTCCTTGGGAGATGCCCAGAGCTTTTTGAGCTGGTTAAATAATCATGATTTATTATATGACTTGGCAAATTTTCATTCAAATCAAATACCTTTCAAGTTATTAAACTCACAAGGATTTACTTCTTTTGTGGTGTCTCAAATAGCTTTTTCAATTGTTTCTATTAATTTCACTCATATTCTTCTTGTTCTTCTTATTCTTCTCCTCCTCCTTCTTCTTCGCCTTCTTCTTCTAACAAACAAGGCCCCTATCCTCATCACAAAACACAGATGTATGATTTAGCACATAAAACCAGTAATTATGAAACACTAATTTATGAAAGATTAAAAAAGAAAATATTTTGATATAAATAATGATCATCATAACAAGTATCACTCATATGTTCTTGATAGAAAGTATTGATTGTGATGCTGTGAGTGATAATTTTCACATAACAGTGTCCCATTGGGATAAATTAACATTCTGAGTTTTGTAAAGAAATCCTTATTTTCCTGAGGTATTCTGACATAATACACATTCTTATTTGACAAAGAGCATTAGAGAAATAAAGCCAAAAATTAGAGCAATAAAAATGGAAACTTTGCCAGGTACGAAATTATTATAATGCACCATTTTTCATACACAAAAAGCCACAAGAAAATAGAAGTTCATATACTTTGAGTTATATGTAAAAAATGGTAGACATATTACAAACGTTTTAACTGAGCCAAAGAAAGAAAAGACTTACAGATGGCTGAATGGTCTTGACATTGATGGAGAAGTACAGGAAGAGTGGTGATCAGATGTTTTACTATTTCTATAAGGAGAATTCAAAATATGATTAAACTCAGTAGAAAAATTGAGTTTGACAACATGTATGAAATTTCAGACTAGCTGGAACCCATTTATCACTACAAAAGTTTACTAAAGGAGATTGTGGAAGAATGTATTTTCTTTGAAGAGATTCCTTTAAAGGAAAGAAGAAAACCCAATGTCTGTGTCAGTCGTTCTCAGACTTCATTGCATCTGAATCACATGGAAAGATCTGCTAAAACAGACAGTCCAGCCCACCCTCAGAGTTTCTGATTCAGTGGGTCTGGGGTGAAACCCAAGAGTGTATTTCTGACAAGTTCCAAGGTGATGCCAATGATGCTGACCTGGTTGCCTTACTCTGAGAACAACCACTGGTCAGTGCTAAACCCATGCTAGGCATGGTCACATAAAATACCTCATTGACTCTTAGTAACAGCTCAGGAGTAGATGTAGCTCTTATTAGAGTTTGATATACACATATTCCACAACTTTCATACATTTAATTTTCATATATTGTGTGTGGGCAGCTAGAAACTATTTACTATACACCAAAACCAGACTTTTTGAGAGACCTCCTGGGGCTGCCTGCCAGCTACAATTCAGTTTGGGCAGCAATACTGTGTGATACAGACAGTGCGATTTTGTTTTTGTCCTGGGCTGCCCAGAGCTTTACTATGCTTCACTAGCATTTTTGCCTTCTCAATGGTTGCTTACTGCTCTGATCCCCAGTCCCCACACAAGCCCTTTCTTTGCCAGGTGGCCTAAGGAATGAAGTACATACAGTGTCACGTGGAAAATAAAGATTTTCTAGACCCCCCCAAAATCCCTACAAAAACTACATCTTCTTTACATTCTTAGGGGTTGGATAGACATCCATCTAAGCACGGCTATTGAAACGACACAAATCTTACCTCACAAAATGACTCCTGAAATCTTATTGAAAGAGTCAGGCCAGATCCCCAACCCCCAGGCTGCTAATGACCCAGTCAGGCCAGTTTCCAACCCTCTGGAATGCCTATGACTCAGTTGTCCTAACTTACTTGTTAGCCTGCAGCACAATTGAAACTCTCCCCAACTAGGCACAATAGACACCTGGCGCCAGCACAATCTAAACTCTCCCCCTTGGGCACAATAGACACCTGGCGCCAGCTACAAGGTGGCCATACCGATCTTCCAGTACTAGAGAACAACCCACCCTTTACCTAACCTATTGTCCCAGCTCACATCCTGAAACCCTGAGGCACCCGCCTGGAAGAACAAGAGACTAACCCCTTCCTCCCCTATCCCCTCACAAACCCCTAGCTTCTTCTCTTAAAATCCCCACTGTTGCCTTCCCCCATGGTGCTGAAGTCAACCCCACTCATCAGCCAGCCTCTCAGGGTAGCATCAAACAAAGGCACTTGGATCAGATAACCCAGTTCCTCCTGCCTCTATTTCTTTCACATTTCTAACACTTATAGCAGGGCCTGTGTAACCAAGCAGACAGGGGCCCATTTACGTGATGTATGATCTAACAATTAGTATTGGAAAAAACAGGTTTTCATCTACAATATTCCAACCTTGGGGGACACTGAGAGTACTTAGGCTCAGAACCCTGTTCTTCCCCAAGACCTACCACTTCACTTGTTCCCCAAAAGGCTAAAAGCCAGAGCCAAGCCCAATAGTTCCCCATATCCTTCTGTGCTTAAGTGGCTGTGCAAAGAGCCTTGCAGCAGCTCTCTCCTTCAGGATCTGGGGTACACTGTCATCAGCCTCCATGCAATAGTCCAGGAAAGCATGTGCTGTGGTACACTGGATCATGGTGAAGTCCAGGAAAGGCGTAAGTCCCAAAAGAGTAGCCTTTCCTTATGTCCCAAGTCCTAAGAGTCCAGATAGAGTCTGGCTCTGGGAGTTAACAGGTCAGCATCTTGCAAGGCAGGATCCTTGGTGGCTTTGAAGTCAGCTAGAGAGGGCACCATCAGAGTAGCAGTATGTCTCCTTCCTTACTCCACCACGACTCAAGGCGGGATCCTGACTACAAATTATATAGCTGCTTGCTTAGTCCTCCCTTCACATGGCTGGCTGCTACATCATTGTTCTCCTTCCTCATGGCTCCCCTCTTACCATGCCCTTTCCAAACCAGATGGTGGCTGCTTCAAGGCTCTTAGATTAAAATTTTGACCTGGGGTTTCCTACGTGGCCTCCCATGTGGCTCCTCCCACAATGAACTACATTTGCCAGTTTCCCTGTATTGTTCTACCTTCTCTTGACTGGCATCCTTAGTCAGGGCAAGAGTGACTCAGTGACACAAGTGGAACCGCCTCTCTGACTCTTGAGCAGGGACTGCACAACCCCCTGGCTATGTCACAGGCCACCATACATTCTAAAAGTCACATAAACACCTTTTGCACCTCTTGCACAGAGTGATAGCACAGCTTCCCTTCAGGGATGATGGGGAAATCCACTTGCCTTTGTTAAGCCTTATCCTCTTCTTCGCTTCCCCCAACCGTGAGCTGAGGGAATATGGTCTGCGTCCCGTTTCACCTGGGCCTTCAATTTTCTGTGGGTTCACCATCCATCTTTTCTCACAGATGTTGCAACAAAGTCTATAGAATATCCTAATGCAGAAGCAAGTTTAATGCTCACATGTGATGTTCACATGTGAGCATTATACCGTCAATGTAATGGGCCCATTTTACCAATGTGGGGAAGGAGAATAGGGACAGATCTGAGGCTGCCATCCCCAGATGTATCATGCAGGTAGCCTTGGGAAAGTACTGGAAAGGTTCATTATTGTCCCTCCCACATGAAGGCAAATTGACCTTAGTTATCAGAAATTTACAGATGTCAAAGACTTCTCCATGAATCTCCTTGAAAATGAGGCACTTTGCAGGAACACCTTTTGCCAAAGAATCAGAGTAAAAAAAAAAAAGTCTGCAAATGACAAAAGAGTTTTAAAGTGGTCATGGTTAAGGAAGTTTAAAGTTTAATATCACTTCTTCTTTAACACTGCTTCCCTGAAAGACAAATACCGTATGATCTCACCTTTAACAGGAACCTAAACAACAAAACAAACAAACAAGCAAAATATAACCAAAGACACTGAAATAGAGAACAGGCTGACAGTGACCAGAGGGGAGAGGGGAGAGAATTTCAGGGGAAAGGGAGAAGGGTTTACAGGAACAAGTATAAAGGACACATGGACAAAAACTAGGGGGGTGTGGAAATGGGAGGGAGGTGGGGAGGACTGGGCGGGTGGGCTGGGATGGGAGTAAGAGACAGAAAACTGTACTAGAACTATGATTAAAATTAAAAGGAAAAACAAAAACAACCCCAAAAAAACAGTGCTTCCCATGATATTTATATATACAGAAAGTTACACAGTTAAAAAAAAAACTCTTTAAATAAAGATGACTCTGTTTTCTTCAGTGATCAAAGATCTGATGAAAGCAAAACACAGAATCACCGTTTTCCACACAGATTACACTAATAGTAAAAAAAAATAAAAGCTTTTGTTTACAACTCCTTATTAAGAGCAGACCAAAAATCTTCCAAAAAATAAAAAATAAACCTTTCCCCTTTTAACAGAGAGAAAAATAATTCTAATTTTGTACCAGTATACTTTCAATACTAAAATAAATTACTAGGTAAAAAATAGACAGGCGGGTGTTAAGAACGGTACAGGAAGGCCCTGGCTGGTGTGGCTGGGTGGACTGAGCACCAGTCTGCAAACCAAAGGGTCCACCCAGTCAGGACACATGCCAGGGTTGTCAGCCAGGTCCCCAGTAGGGAGTGTGCAAAGAGGCAACCACACATTGATATTCCTCTCCCTCACTTTCTCCCTTCCTTCCCCTCTCTAAAAATAAATTTAAAAACTTAAAAAAAAAGAACCATATAGGAAATGGAGTAGCCAAAGAACTTGTATTCATGACCCATGGACAAGAACTCAGTGGGGGGACTGCTGGAGGGAGTTAGGGGTGCTGGGTGAAGAGTGACAAAGGGGAAAAAATTGGGACAAGTATAATAGCATAATCAATAAAATACACGGTCCAGCAGAAGTAATGCCTGCTTGAGTGTGGTGGTAGGGTAATAATACGGGTATAATACTTTATAGTTTTAATTTGAACATTTCACCTAAAATGTCCTATGGTGTGCTTGAGAGTGATATTGTTATGTTGCAGAATTACATGCTTATGACTTTGTAATAAAAGATTTTGTAATAAAAAGGGGCATTATTTGTGCCTGACCCTGTATTAAAATTTTTAAAATTACACTATTTGTCCTTTTCACTTAAATAAATCCATTCCAGCCCTGGCTGGCGTAGCTCAGTGGATTGAGCACGAGCTGGGAACCAAAGTGTCCCAGTGTCGATTCCCAGCCAGGGTACATTCCTGGGTTGCAGGCCAGAACCCCCAGCAACCGCACATTGATGTTTCTCTCTCTCTCTCTCTCTCTCTTCCTCCCTTCCCTCTCTAAAATAAATAAATAAAATCTTTAAAAAAATAAATAAATCCATTCCAATCAGAGCTTGAGAGCACATAAAATTCCTTTCTCAATATTTTTTCCTCACAAACCTTCTGCAACTTTCCATGTTCCTCTTTTTCTTTATCCTGAAACAATCATTTTACTTTAATGACAAAATTACTTCCTATTTGTCCTTTAAAAAACCAAAACTACAACAAACACGTTCTTCATACCTTTCCTTTCCAGAAAACATAGTCTATCTTCCTCACCTACGTTTCACGCATAGTAATTCTCTTTAACTCTTATTCCCGTAGTTTTGTAAAAAAAAAAAAAAAAACCTTATCTCTTTTATAAATCATTTTGACAACACCTGCCAGAGGTAGAAAAATATCATATATATACATATGTCCAGACATACATAGACATACAGAGAGAGACACAAACAGAAGCAACATAGCTTTTATTCCAAAACTTTAGTGATGAATCAGGTACCTGCTCACATGGGTAAAAGCTTTTTATTGATACTTGTTATCTTATTGAGGCTGTGGACTAGATATTGGGGCAAGGAACTTCTACAAAAGTGTATATTTTTAAAAGTTCCCCCCTCTTTCCTTGTCTCAGTAGGCGAAGTTTTGGTTATCATATGGGACATTTACATCTCAAAGACATGATGAAATTTACAACTTCCAGTATAGAGACAGAATGTAAGAGTTCTCCTAGGTGGTTTGGGGTAATTGATATTTAAAATTCTCCTTTGTATTAGGGGCTACGGGATATGGGGAGTTTTGTCCATTTCCTTATCAATCACCACAGCCACCTCTACATTCTTATTACTTTCCCAGAGGTTCTACCTCTTCAGAATTTTAAACAGGCTTTGTCACCAGTACTGGGGACCTTAATCTGCAACATCCTGTGCATTCTTAGCTTTAGAAAATGGCACAGTAAGATTTCCAACTTATCGTCCTGTTCTCCAGCCCCAAAGCTAACAGAAGAGTGGAAAACCATATGTCCTTCCCTAATCTCACATCATCTTCCAACTTGGCATTGGTGTCCATCCAAACTGTCCACAGTAAAGAGCAGCCACTTGTTTCACCTCTGACAGTGTGCTATACACAGTTTCTCAAACGATCTCATTAAATCAGCCAGTGATCTTAGGGCAACCCCATACTCATGTCAACATGAGAAATGTCCAAAGCTGTAAGAATTTTTGCAGGTTTATTTGAGCCAAACTAACAACAATTGCTGGGAAGTAAAACCTCAACAGGTGGAGGAAATGCTCCAGAAAAAGGAATTTTATACATTACCATCAAAAGACCTGATTTAAGTTGGATTATGTGAAATCTACTGGTGACAGACCAGCAAGGCAAGAGAAAGTAAAGCAGGGAAACCTTTGGGAAGGGAAGGAAAGTAAAATGATCAATGCATACTTCTTTCAAACGGGTGGATACAGGATAGTTAAGTCAACAATTAACAAGATAAGAATAACAATGAGGGGATTTGTGGTCTCTGCTCTGGGGAGGTGGTTGTGCCCCAGGGGTTTGGAAAAAGGGAAGTTACCTTAATGCAAAATAAAAGACAATAGACAGGCTCAATTAAGGTCAAGATTGACTTTTGTCAGGGAAGATTCTAGCCTTGCACAGGACTGCCAGCCCTGACCAGCTCCTAGTTAGAAAGCTTTAATTTCAGACCATCCTGTGGTTACTTTGTTTCTGAGTTTGTAAAATAACGTGACACCTTAGGGTGTCACGTTCTTTTAGTATATGGCCTATTTTTATTCACATTCACATGGTGGTTCACATGCATCTAGCATACAAGCCATTCCTTCACCACATAGAGTTCGATAGCCAACATGAGATTTTCCCCCTGATACCTCTTTCCCAAAGCTCATCTTGGATCTCCTGAGTAGCTCACCAATTGCTGGTTCTCAAACTAGCCAGGAGCTTCCCAGGAGTAAAGTTGAACTGGCCCTCACAGGGGTTAAAGTATTTTTTAATTTCTCTTTATGTATCCTTTGTTACATGAATTACTTATTAGTGTTGCTCATTTTCCAAGATATTTTCGTATCTTGTGTTATTGATTTCTATTAAGTGCTTTTCTATATAGAAAACATACCTTTTATGACTTTATTTCTAATGTATTGAAACATTTGTGGCCCAATAAGGTCTGCTCTTGGTGAACATTCCATATACATTTGACTACAACTTGTATTCTGCGGTTGGGTATGGTGTACTATAACTATCAATTAGATCAAAGTTGACTGATAGTGCTGCTTAGATTCTGTTTACTGACTTTTGGGGGGTCTTTTTATTCTACAAATTGCTAAGAGAATATTAAGTTGTGATCTGCACAGATTTGCCACTTTTTAAAAATCAACTAACCAGGTAAAGAACAACTGAATTATTTCCAGATTTGGCAATAGTAAATAATGCTATGGTAAATAAAAGAAAGTTTAGGGTGAGTGAACTATGGCCCAAAGACCCAATCTGTTTTGTAAGGCCAAGGGGCTATCAATAGCTTTTACAATTTAAATGACTGTAAAAATTAAAAGAATATTTCATGACACATGAAAGTGGAATGAAATTCAAACTTTAGTATTTATTTAAAAAATGTTTTGTTAGAATACATGTATACTGCAGGCCTGTGAGCCAAAGGGTCGCCGGTTTCATTCCCAGTCTAGGGCACATGCCTGGGTTGCAGGCCAGGTCCCCAGTAGTGGGCATGTGAGAGGTAACCACACATTGATGTTTCTCTCCCTCTCTTTCTCCCTCCCTTCTCCTCTCTCTAAAAATAAATAAATAACATCTTTATTTTAAAAGGGGAAGGATACATGTATACTCATCCAGTTACATATTTTCTATGGCTTCTTTCATGCTACAATGGCAAAGTTAAGTAGTTGTGACAGAGACCATTGCCAACAAAAACTAAAATATTTACTATTTGGTACTTCACAGAAAAAGTTTACTAGACACTTGACTGAGATAAATACTTAGAAATGAGAGTGATGGATCATATAGTAATTGTATATTTAACTTTAAAATAAATGCGAAACAAGCCCTGCCTGGTATGGTTCAGTGGATTGAGTGCCAGCCTGCGAATGAAAGGGTCGCCGGTTCGATTTCCAGTCAGGGCACATGCCTGGGTTGCAGGCCAGGTCCCCAGTAGGGGGCGCATGAGAGGCAACCACGCATTGATGTTTCTCTCCCTCTATTTATCCTTCCCTTCCCCTCTCTCTAAAAATGAATAAATAAAATCTTTAAAAAATTAAAAATAAAAATCTTTTATGTACCACCCTTTCTCCTCTGTGGAGCTCCCTTACAGGTAAGTCTCTTTCTCTCATTACTTCAGGCTACTGAATAGCCACCTCAGAAGTGACAACAGCATTTCTCCTCACCCATTTCTGTCCAAGTATTTGGAAAGATATGTTACTTCTTGTAGTCCCTAAGAAGGGGCAGAATCAGATTCCCATTTGAGGCCCAGGACTACCTCCTGCCCACTTTGAGAGGGTCCTATTTTTCAGAGCAAATAACAGTGCAAAAACCTCCTGAAGGAATTTTTTGCTCACTCTCCCACAAATGTATTAAGAATCCTTAATGGATATCCCCTAGTGGCCTAAGGCTCAGGGAGAGTTTAGAGGTAGGAGTAGGAGGGGAGAGAAAGAAGCTGAAAAAGCAGAAAGGAAAAGAAAAAGCAGAAAAGAAAAAACATTCTGGGTTTGGCCACCCTTCCCCCATCCTATCAGTCCTACCAGGAACTATACACAGATATCAATACAACTTCCTGTAAGCCCAGGCCTTATCAGGCAACCTCCCTCCTAGCACCATTCCCCTTCCCCCTTTGCCTCTCATCTTACAGTTTTTGCCGTACAAATAAAGTATCCTTTCATTTCCGGGTTTAATTCTGCCCACCCTGCAACCTCATTAAGTACAATAAGAATTCAACTCTGAGGCTGAGAAGGGTGGGGAGCTGGTGAAGACGAGAAGGGGCTATATACCACACTGGTCACACCTCTACAAGTTGTTGTAGCTAACATGCATCAATTTAATGACCTGGAGGGTAAAGAGGTCACTTTACCCAAGACCCAAGAGCCTTCCTGCAACTTTATCTTCCCTGAAGGCTGTTTTCCCTTCCCTCCATTGCCTTCTTGAAGGCTATCTGGGAGACTTGTCTACTCAATGAGATTCTAGAGCCCATATACCTGTCTTTTTCTTAATATGAGTATGTGCTGGTAAGCTTCCATCGTGTTTGAATGCAGGCATTATAATATAGATTTTCAAAGCAGATGTAACTCCATCCCCAGCCGGTGCGTTTCAAAGCTGTAAAACTCTAAGGTGCATGCATTATTGAATTAAGAAAGTTTCAACTTTCACAAACTTAATTTACTTTTCTGTTTTCATTTTGTCTTTCCTCATATTCCTTTGGCATGTTTATTTTTCAAGTGAATGAATGGTAAATCACCTTTGGGAAAATTCACTTTACCTACTCCTGGAGATGACTGTCTCTCCCCCTCCCATGCTGTGTGTGGCAAGCCCCAGACCTGGTGTCTTCTAAGAAGTTAAAGCAGGGTTGTGGAGAGGAGATGTGAACTCAAGTCATCAGTTTGAAAAGGAACTACAGAAACAAGAGCTCCAGGCAATATATCAGCCAGCACCAGTGCTATAGTGTTTTAACAACCAACACTCTGAAAAAGTCCTGGTTGGTACAATGGTACACTCTAACCATGACCAATTATAAGACACAAACTAAGGTTATTGAAGGTGAAGGTGGCAATAAGTACATACAGTGTTATTTCCTGAGTCCCTAAGAGTCACGCTAGCTCGAACTGATGTGTGATTGTGTGAGAGGCAACCCGTCAATGTTTGATATTTTCCTCTCTCCTTCTCCCTCCCTTCCCCTATCTCTAAAAACAAATAAAATCTTAAAAAACAAGAATCACTCTAATACACTAAAGGTCTGTATAATTTAGACAAATGGCTTCATATCTCTTTTTTTAAGATTTTGTTTATTTTTAGAGAGAGGGGAAGGGAAGGAGAAAGACAGGGAGAGAAATATCAATGTGTGGTTGCCTCTCACATGCCCCCTACTGGGGACCTGGCCCACAACCTAGGCATGTGCTGGGACTGGGAATCGAACCAGTGACCCTTTGGTTCACAGCCCACACTCAATCCACTGAGCTACACCAGCCAGGGCTGCTTCATAACTCTTGATGATGAGGTTCTCCTCTTGTCAGTAAAGAAGATGGACTGAGTAGTGCATAAGGAATAGTGCACGTGAAGGTGGAGAGATGTGGAGGTCCCTTTGTTCCATAGCGGCCTCCTGAGACTCACGCACTTGTAGTCCAATGGTTCCCTCCTCCCTGACTTCCCACGAAGCAAAGGTAAATCAACAGACCCTGGAGTGGTTATAAATTCTAACACAAATTAAAGATAGTTGAGGGGAAGAAGGGATGGAACCAAGTAAACCTCAGAAACTTCAGCAGTGTTGTTTAGGGGTGAAATGCAATCCTGCTACTACAAATTAAATTTTTTGAAGTTACTGAGTTCTCAGCACTGTATTAATTCCTTTTTTAAATTTCCACATAAACAAGATGTGATAAATAGGTACTATCATTATAATTCCTGTTTTTTACACAAAGAAGTGGAGGTTCAAAGCAATTACTTGCTGATAATTACTCAACTTGAGCACAAATCTGCCTTACTGAAGTTGTTACAGGTAGGTGATATTGTTGCAGGTGGGCACAGGTAACCAGGTTCTTGGTGACTATGGGCAAAGAATTGAACCTAACATAGAGTTTATAGCAGAAAGAGAGAAAGCAGATTTATTAAGTGATAGTACACTCCACAGAACATGGGAGCAGGACAACTCTGAGCAGACACTGACCTCAAGGGCTGAAGGGATTCTATTCTTATAGGGCAAATATTTCCTGGCTAGTTTTGGCTCAGTTTTATTGAGCATGTTCAAGTAGTTATTGAAAGGACAAAACCAGCGTCATTTGTGGCATCATTTGCCTAGCAGGCTTGTGACCTTTTTAAGCATGACTGACATTTTACTCTTCTGAGCTTATCCTCCGGACTAGAAAATACTGGAAACAAAGACTAGAACGAACCACTCCCTATAGCCACAGGCAGGCGATAACATTGGAATGAACTGCAGCTTCCTGATACAACGCCCCAACTGCCTTGGAGCCACACAACAGCAACCCCACCCTTTTTGATCCAATTACAATCGAACAAAAGTTCAAAGCCCCCACCTCTCAATGCTGGTGTAACTCTCTACACCATGCTCCTTTCCTTTCTCGGTTAATAAAAACTTCATTCACTACACTATCTTCTCTTTGTGAATTCTTTCACAGCCTGCATCACCAACCACCCTAACAATTATATCACTTTAAAGCTACTTACTGTACATGTGGTCTCCCTTGATTTTCCTTGACTGGCCACCAGGGAAGGGGGTCCCATAATGTTATTATAATGCTATTATAATGAAGCAGGGGTCATGTAGCATCTTCTGTGCAGATGCATTCATGATTCACCATGATTCCTCACTTTTCCAGAAAGTGGGAACAACTGCTCTTAGAACAGTGTCTGTGTCCTGTATCAATGTCCTTTGTCTTAGCCTTGGGGCACATCCAGAGATTCCTCCTTCCTGACTATCTCCTGCCTCAATGTGAGTGTAAAGCTTTTCAATTCCTAGCTCACGGATGCCTCCAGAGTTCAATTCTAACTGATCAAATTATTCCTTGCCTGAGAAAATTTGGCTTCCCTCTGCAATATATCAGATGCACTAAAAAAACCATTGGATTCAAAATCTAAAAATGAGTTGTCAGGTGGAAAGTGTTTCTTGTCAGAATATGTACCCCTGCCATCCACGCCACTTGTCCTGGAACCCTGAAAGCACCCAACCCCACACAGAGCAAGAATCAAAGCTCACAGGTGGCTTGGAGAATATTGTAGGACTTTCAAACATGCCATACCATGAGGTACTTCTGTGGAATGTGGATTATTTTGAGCTAAAGGCAATTCTGGCTTCAGGCTCAAGAGAAACTTCTGCCTCTCCCTTTAACTGCCTAGAGAAGCCTGAATTAGCGGCCTTGCCCATAAGAGACTACCAGTCTTATGGTAATCTTTTTGACCAAACTATAGGGGCAGGGACTTTTATTTACTAATCCTCCTCCTTCTTATCATCCTTCAAAGACCCTTTGAAGCCCTCAACGTGCAAGACTTTCATTCCTAGCTGAGAATGTATTATATACTTGGCTCCTTTTTCTATCTCTGACTCTCTTACACATGTGGGGCCTCTGACTCACTCATGCTCATGCAGTTCCCATACATAGGAATATATTATATTTGGTTATGGTTTCTTGCTAATCTGTCTCATGTCTATTTGGTTATTAGATCTGGCAGAAGAACATTAAGGGTATAGAAAACTTAGATCCTAGCCCACAGCTGGTACTGTGAGCAGGATGAATTCACTGGCTGAAACCCCATACCTCCCCACAAGGTTGCTACAGATCAAAAGATCCTGGGGCATCTGACATAGGCCACCAGAATGCAAGGGTTCTCACCATATCAGCACACTCCCAGATATCTGTCTATTGAATTCAGTGGAAGCAAAGTGGTGAGAATCTTTTTCTCTCACCCAAATTTAGATTAGCAAGAGAAAATATTTGTGAAACTAAAACTGGAAAAGCCAGCATTCATACTGCTGCTTGTCACCTACCAGACCCAATAAGCAGAGACAGGGACTGAATCCCTATGGGTCCTTTATTCAGAGGGCTGGCAATCTGAGAAGATGGCCGGTGATCTGAGAAGATGGCGGGTTTGTACCCTAACAGGCCATCTTAAATTCCATTTTCAACAGACTCTTTTTTAAGGAGAAGAAAAGTGTAGGTAAGGGGTTTGGAATTCAGGGGAAAATGTTAATCAGATAAAAACCTGCAGCATTCTTTCATCTGCGTGTTGGGCAGTGAATGGCCTTTCTTTATCTGTGCCTGGGGTGGTGGGCGTCTCACCCTGGAGCACAACAGCTCACATACCATCTTGATTGCTTACAGTCCTCCTGAGGCACAAAGGTGGAACTGCTTAAGGTCTCCTGGAATCAAGGTGAGTCATAGCTTCAGTTCCCGAAATAACAGCTTTTTACATACATTGATTACTAAGAGTACTAGCTATTACCTGAAACTAAAACTTTTCCAACATTTTAGTCCCCCATTAAAACCAGTTTCTTGGATTAGCAACTCTGGTTACTTGGTATGAGTATCTTTTTTTTTTTTTTTAAGAATATTTGAAATTTCTTTTTACAAGATTTTATTTATTTATATTTTGAGAGGGAAGGGAGGGAGAAAGAGAGAGAAACATCAATGTGCAGTTGCTGGGGGCTGTGGCCTGCAACCCAGGCATGTGCCCTGACTGGGAATCGAACCTGCGATGCTTGGTTCACAGCCCACGCTCAATCCACTGAGCTATGCCAGCCAGGGCTTGGTATGAGTATTCATGGGTTTTGTTTGCTCTGTCTGATTTCTTTCCTTCATCTAGTTATGTGTCCTGACAGCTTTGTCTTATCACTAGTGAGAACATTTTCTCTATGGCTTCTACCATCCAGAAGGTACCCTTGCCAAGATGTAACTTGCTCTCTATCTGGCCATGACAAGCTCTCAAGAAGATTACTGTGTCTCTCCTGATCCTCCTAGAGATGGTCTATAGGCTGTGGATCTAAGCTTAGGGAATCTTAAACCTTATTCTGTTCAAGATGGCAAAGCAAGTGATTCCCTGTGCTTTAGAACAGCTGTTTAAAGACAGGGCCCCCCATCTTTCTTAGGCTAACTCTACGAATGAACTTTCTTGTAAGGGTTGCATCTTTTGCACTCTCTTTTGGGGATGCCTTGTAACCACAGCAATGGTTCAAGTCACTACAGATTCCAATATCAAGGACATACAATGGATCACTTTTATTGGAAAAACTTCTAAATAGAAAAGAAAGAAAAAAATTTTTAGAGAGCTGTCACATTGTTATAATAGCTGATCATTGAAATACATACAAAACAACAAAAATAGAACATTTTCTTACACCATAGACAATAAAATGGATTAAATACTTAAATGTTAGACTCAAAACCATAAAAATCCTATAATGGAACCAAAAGAAAGAAATAAACAAATGAGACTACATCAAATGAAAAAGATTTTTACACAGCAAAGGAGGCCATCAACAAAATGAAAGGACAGCCCACTGAATGGGAGAACATATTCACCAATGATATACCTGATGACCAGTTAATCTCCAAAATGAACAAAAAACTTACACAACTCAACACCTTCACCAAAAAGACAAACAATCCAATTTAAAAACAGATAAAAGGACCTGAATACACACTTCTCCAAAGCGGACATACAAATGGCCAATAGACATATGAAAAGATGCTCAAAGTCACTAATCATCAGACATATGCAAACTAAAACCACAACGGGATATCATCTCACACTTGTCAGAATACCTACCATCAATAAATCAAAACCCAGCCCTGATGGGTATGGCTCAGTGGGTTGGGTGTCATCCCACAAACCAAAAGGTCACCAGTTCGATTCCCACTCAGGGTACATGCCTGAGTTGCAGGCCAGGTCCCCAGTTGGGGAGTGTGCAAGAGGCAACCAATTGTTGTTTCTCTGACACATTGATTTTTCTCTTGTCTCCCTCCCTTCCCTTCTATCTAAAAATAAATAAATAACATCTTTAAATCAATAAATCAAAACCAACAAGTGTTGGCAAAAATGAGGAGAAAGGGAAGCCCTCATGCACTGTTGGTGGGAATACACATTGGTGTTTCCACAGCCACTGTGGAAAGTAGTATGGAGTTACCACAAAAAATTAAAAATGAAACTGTCTTATGACCTAGCAATTCCACGTCTGGGAATATATTCTAAGAAACCCAAAAAACTAATTCAAAACAATATATGCATCCCTATATTCACTGCAGTGTTACTTATAATAGTCAAGATTTGAAAGCAGCCCAAGTATCCATCAGTACATGAGTCCAAGTAAAAGCCGTGGTACATTTACAAAATGGAATACAACTCAGTCAGAAAACATTTTTTTTTACCCTTTGTGACAGTATAGACAGATCTGGAGAACATTATGCTAAGTGAAATAAGCCAGTCAGAGAAAGACAAATACCATATGGGTTCACTCATATGTGGAATCTAATGAACAATCCGAACTAATAAGCAAAATAGGGACACACTCAGATATAGAACAGAATGATGGCTGTCAGGGGACAGTGTGTATAGAACTGTATACCTGAAACCTATAATTTTATTGACCAATGTCATCTCAATAAATTAAAAAAGTTCTCCTAATCAGATGGAAAGACAGAAATTAGAACAAAAATCAAAGTCTATTCATATACTTCCCTATTTACTCTTAGACATTTGCAGATATTGTAAAAGTCACAACACTGGAAATTTAATTTGTCCAGCACTTAAGAAGAAAGATGAAAGAAAACAAATGGTAAAATCTTACTAAAAGACAACCTAAAAATTTTGTATCTAAGAACTTGACTTGGTTACTCAGATTGGAAGCTCCAAAACATGGCCAGGCAGAAATGTGGGCTAAACTTCATTTATGGCTAAGGTCCTACCAAACTGCTGCCAGCCCTCAAAGAAATTATAATTTAAAGTCTCAATGGTTATGAGGAATTTGCCAATTAGAAAAAAATGAGTTAAATAAAACTGACATTAATGACGTTAAAACAAAGGTTTAGTACACCACCACCAAAGACTGAATGGGCAAAAGTGACCACCTGTTTGTCACCCCAAATGAAAAGGTCCCAAATAATTCTGCTACATTTACTCCAGTGTGGCGAAGTTTCAAAGACTAGAAGGAAGGAATTACAATAAGAAACTTCACCAGTGATCCCTTGAGGAAACAGGCTGGTTAAATCAAGTTAAAGATTGATAACAGGGCCAGGGTCCTTAGCTTGACTTCTCAATGAGGACACAAAGCCTTTTTACTCAAGAGTAGAAAAAATGACAAGGAGATAGAAATTTTCAATACTCCTTCATATGGGAATTCCTGAACTTTGGTAACAAAACCCATGGGTGAAGCCCTGACTCAGGGTACAATTAGATTTAAAAAATACGGAAATGTAAAGATTGATAAGATAAGGAAAATTGCAACATTTAAACTGGCTTTAAGTTAGAAAAAGAAGTTAATGACAATTTTAACTGACTGCATTTCTTTTACCTGAAAATATTGTAGAAATAGACATTGTGTCTCATTGTGGAAATGGGCCATGATGAAGCCTGTCAGTTCTTCTGGCTATCAGAGGGAAAGACTCTGGAAGGTCTTTACGCCCTCTGGGGCTCATTGAATTGTTTAATAATGCCAGAAATCCTTATTTTTTTATCCCAGCTGAAATCTGACAAGATATTTGAAAGGATTCAATATTTTTGATCAGAAATTTAGACAAATTGGAAACTAAATTGTCACAGCCCGGTAGGAATTTTTTATATTTTCAGGCCCTCCCTAAGCTAAAATAAAACTATACACTCAGTGAGATGGGGAAGGAAATTACAGATTGTGTAGTGTGGAAGAAAAAGGAACACACCCAAAACCTGACAAGCTCCTGAGAGGCCTGTGTTGCAGCCTTACAAACTAAGAGACCTAAAGTAACCACAGCGGAAGGTTTGAAACTAAAACTTTCTAACTAAAAGCAGTTCAGGGCCTGCAGGCATGCCCTAGGCCAGTATTTTTCCCCTAACAAAGGTCAATCTTTGCCTTAACTGAGGCTACCTGTTGTCTTTTTGAATCTATGATAACATACCTTTAGAAAGTCAAATTTCCTTTATCCTGGACCCTCTATGCACACCCACCTCACTTGGAGGAGATGACAAATCCCCTCATTGTTGTTGTCATTCTGTTACTTGTTGACTGATGGCTGTACCTACCTATGTAAAAGATTGGACTATCATTTTACTTTTTATCCAGCCCCAGATGTTTCCCTGCTGTGCTTCCTCCCATTCTCCCCACCTGTCACCAGTGGATTTCTATAACCCCTTCATGCCTCCTCTTTTGATTGTGATGTATAAAATAAGGTGCAAAACTGCCATTCTCCAGAGCATTTCCTCAACTGGTTGAAGTTTTGCTTCACAGCAATTGTAGTCAGTTTGGCTCAAATAAACTCACAAAACTTCTCTCAACAGGTTTGAATGTTTCTTAGGTTGAGTAGTTACACAAGTAGGTCAACCTATAAACTAGCAAGTTTCAATCCAAATTTTGAGAGCATTTGTGATCTTACACATCTCTGTGAAACCAGATATGCAGCTCTAGAAGCAGGTCAAGCTTGGTCAAGCCTACCTATCTGTATGCCTAATTCCAAACACTGAAGAAAAAAGAAGAAAAATATGGGAGACTACAGTGTTTTAGAAAGCAGAACCTCCTTTTGTGGTTCCAAATCTCCCTTTGCCAAGGACAAATATAGGATGATGCAAAAGTAGGTTTACAGTTTTTCATATGGAAAATAATACAGTAATTAATGAAAAATACTGTAACTTGATATAAAGAAATTTTCATAAGAAATTTTACCTTAATTTTTGGAAAAAGTAAATTAAATAAAATGTAAGTAGGACAAAAAGCTTCTTCTTAGGTGAACTCTTCAGCAATAATCATATTGTTAAAAATAATCTAAATGGTTTTTGTAACTTGAAACTTTAAAAAGTTTTGTTAGATAAATTAAGTGACTATTCATTGAATGTCTAGACCATTTCCAAATAGATAAATAATGAAACATTAATTACTGAACATAGGTTTATCTACGTTTTGCTTCTTATTACAGAAAAATATATTTGGGCCTATTAGTAAACATGTCTTGTGCCACAGTTAAAAATTTTGCTATAAGCTAATATATATTCCTAAAAATTATGATATGTGTTCAGAAATACATCAATCTAAGCCCTGGCTGGCATAGCTCAGTGGATTGAGTGCGGGGTGCGAACCAGTGTCGCAGGTTCGATTCCCAATCAGGGCACATGCTTGGGTTGCAGGCCATGGTCCCCAGCAACTGCACATTGATGTTTCTCTCTCTCTTTCTCCCTCTCTTCCCTCTCTAAAAAATAAACAAATAAAATCTTTAAAAAAATACATCAATCTAAAAACTACTAATGTAACAGACAGTTCACAATTGTTAACCTCTTAGTTTCAGTAGAAATTAAGATCATTTTTAAGGTTAAGAATTCTAATATGTAATTAAAGATATAAAAATTAATAATATTAAGGAAAATAAGTCCATATATAAGGAAAATAGAGTATGTTTTGTTATTTAAAAAGGGGGCTATGGAAAATATGAAGATATATTTTTGAGGGAAAATAAATTAATTTTGTCCCAAAATAAGGTTGGCTGTTTCACAAGGGGAAAGAGGGAAATATAGGATGAAAATGTAAATATGAAAAGGAAAGATATAGAAGGTTTCTGAAAAGGAATCATGAGCCCTGGCTGGTATAGCTCAGTGGATCGAATGTGGGCTGCAAACCAAAGTGTCACCAGTTCAATTCCCAGTCAGGGCACATTCCTGGGTTGTGGGCCAGGTTTCCAGTAGGGGGCACTTGAGAGGCAACCACACATTGATGTTTCTCTCCCTCTTTTTCTCGTTCCCTTCCCCTCTCTAAAAAAATAAATAAATAAAATCTTTAATTAAAAAGAAAAGGAATCATGAGAAAGGAAATTTTCATCAAGTGAATGAATTTAAATATCAAATATAAGCTGTTACAAAATTAGAGTTTCATTGTTCTCTCTCTGGTAAAAGGACTCTTGGTCTTCTGGTATTGTAAAACAATATGTCTAAAAAGCAAAAATTATTCTGTGTTCTATCAAAATAATTTTCTTTGTTGCTTCATTCAGGTCCTTGATTACTTAAGAAAACTGAATCTACTCAATAGTAAGAGTACTAAGTTTTGTTAACAATTAAATTTCTGTATGTTTGAAATGTTATATAGCCACTTTGGATAAATGCATAATTAACTACTGCTTCAAACTGTCATATGATCCTATATAGTCAAATGTCCAAACCTCATATTTTGACAAATTTCCAAAATTTAAATTATAAATAGAGTCTTGACCTGGGAATAACTTTGAGGTTTATTCCAGAGGGGCTCCTGGAACACCTCAAAAGGTTTGTTTTCTCTCCTTATACAAGAGAAATACTTAACTAGTTAGGCTTACTTTTGATGTGTTGAAATGGTGTGGGAAACATTGACAAATAAGAAACCAACACTGAGCCTTCTTTATGTTGTATTTGTGCAAGTCTATGTTATAAGTGTTCCAGAAATTCTGTGAAATTCCTAGAAATCTGAGATGTCCTGCACCAGGTGTCAGTCACCAAAACTGAGGGACACACTGAAAGGACTGAACCGGAGTCTCACACTGCAGCACAAGAGGATGGAGAACTGTCTGGTTTGGCTAAACAGACCCCTCATTTGCCAGACCCTTGCCCTTCTGCTGTCCTGGAAACATGGCCACAGTCTGCTTCTGAAGTGGAGATATGAAGACAGGTAAACAAGGACTATAAATCACATGAATAGTTGGGGGCATGAGAACCCCAAGATGGTCACTTGGTTCTTCCAGGATCCCTGGCTTTTCTTTTTCTTCTTCTTCTTCTTCTTTTTTTTTTTTTTTTTTTTGCTTTTTGCTTTTTCATTTCTTTATCCACCTGAATACATTTAAGCTGGACTTCATTCAACAGCCACCAAGTTTGGGTTATCAGTATGTTCTCATTGTTGTGTGTGTGTTTTCTGGATAAGTTGAAGCTTTCCCCTGCCACGAGGCCGATGCCCTCACAGTGGCCAAGGAATTGCTTCCAACTTGGAGTATACCTTCCACAATCTCTAGTGACTGACACACCCACTTTACTGAGCAAACGACAGAAGTCTTGATGAACAGCTTTGCAGACTTCTTGGCATTGTCACCGACCCTATCACCCTCCATTGTCAGGCAAGGTGGAGATAACTAATGGAAAAACTCGATTCAAGCAAAAAAAGTTAAATTACACAAGACTAAATAAACTGATGCAAATGATTAAATTTTTTAAATTTTTGTTTGAAATTACTGATTTTTCTTTAATTCTTTGATTTCCAGGTAAAGGAAAACTTGTTTCTCTCAAAATATACATGACTTAGCCATTTGGTTAAAAGACAATGCTGTAAACAGGACATAAACAGTCACATTTTTCTCCCTAACTGACCCCTCCCAAATTTAAAAACTGTTAATGAGCATTTTTACTTCAGGATAGTGTTTGTTTTCATACATTCAATGAGAATCTGTTCTCCTTATAAGAGGACATAAGCCTTTCACTGAAATGTTATATCTGAGAGAGATATGCACAGACTCAGATGCGACTAAAAAGCTTTAAGGAATTAAGATTGACTTTGGAAGCCAATAAATGCCCCTTGAAAAACATCCTAGTGCCTTGTTCAACATGTTTTATAGTACTCTTTTCAAGTAAGGATATAAGGTTGGTTACTGGAAAATAAAAGGAAAGAATCTAAGGATACACCAAGAACCTCAAGAAAAGAGGAATTAATTCAAAATCTATAGGTACTGCAGGCAAAGTCTGATGGTAAGTTGGTGGGTTGACTTTTTCTGGCCTTGAGAGGACATTTTCAGTTTAATCTAAAGATTCCTTATAAAAATTCCAGTAAAGCAGATTTAGAGGAAGCTATGTGAGACTTCCAGGCAAGATGGAGGCGTAGGTAGACACACTGCCTACTCGCATAACCAAAAGAAGGACAACAATTTAAAAACAAAAAACAACTAGACTGACAGAAATTTGAACTTTATGGAAGTCCGACAACCAAGGAGTTAAAGTAGACACATTCATCCAGACTGGTAGGAGGGGCGGACTCAGGCAGCCAGGATGGAGAGGGCTCGCAGCAAAGCGGTGGCAGGCAGACCCCAGGCACGCAAAACGGTGGCTGGCGGACCCAGAGATGCAGCAGATTGTGGAACAAGCACAGCAAGCAAGGCAGCTGGCAGATCAGGTGGTTGCACATTTGCGCACAGATAAAGCAGGAGAAACTGGGGAGGAGACAAATTGCACAACCCAGGGTCCCAGCATGGGGAAATAAAGCCTCAAAATACCTATTGAAAACACTTGTGGGGATTGAGGTACTGGGGGAAACTCCCAGCCTCACAGGAGAGTTCATTGGAGAGGTCCATAGGGTCCTACAACGTACACAAACCCACCCACACGGGAATCGGAACCGGAAGTGCCCAATTTCCTTGTGGGAGGCAGGGGAAATGACGGATATCCGGTAGAGAGCGGAACAAGCACCAATGTTCCCTCCCAGACCATTGCCCCACGTATAGCGTCACAATCCAGCGACAAGGGATACCACACCCTGGTTAACACATAAGGCTCCATACCTCACACATAACAGGTGTGCTGAGACAAAAAATGGCCCAAACGAAAGAACAGATCAAAGCTCCAGGAAAAATACAACTAAGCGACGAAGAGGTGGCCAAACTATCAGATGCAGAATTCAAAACAGAGGTAATCAGGATGCTCACAGAATTGGTTGAGTTTGGTCGCAAATTAGATGGAAAAATGAAGGCTACACTAAGTAAAATAAAGGAAAATGTACAGGGAATCAATAGTGATGGGGAGGGGATGGACTTCCGGCCAAGATGGAGGCATAGGTAGACACACTGTGCCTCCTCGCACAACCAAAATAAGGTCAGCAACAATTTAGAAATAACAACCAGATCTGACAGAAAATTGAACTGTATGGAAGTCGGACAACCAAGGAGTTAAAATAGACAAATTTATCAAGACAGGTAGGAGGGGTGGAGTAGGGCTGCTGGGCAGAGAGGGGTCCAGGTACGAAAAGCAGTGGCACCGGACACGTAATGCATCCTGGGCTTGTAAGGTATCCTGAGTGAAAGACCGCAGCAGGTGGACCCTGGGAGCACAGGCGGCTGGCAGACAGAGGCGGCGACTGAAGCGAGGCACTGCGCACAAGGCGCCTGGCTGTCTGGGCAACATTCCCACACAGATAAACCAGGTGAAATTGGGCAGTAAGACAGACTGCGTAACCCAGGATCCCAGCGCCGGGAAATAGAACCTCGGGACACTGACTGAAAACACCTGTGGGGGTTAAGGCACAGGGAGAGACTCCCAGCCTCACAGGAGACTGCACTGGAGAGACCCACGGGGTCCTAGAACATACACAAGCCCACCCACAAAGGAATTAGCACTAGAAATGCCCAGTTTGCTTGGGGGGAGCGGCGGAAGGGACTGAAATCCGAAGGAGAGAGGAGCAAGTGCCATTGTTTCCTGTCAGAATTCACTCCATATACAACATCACAACCCAGGGACTGGGTTGCCCCGCCCTGGTGAACACCTAGGGCTCTGCCCCTCACACATAACAGGCACGACCAGGCCAAAAAAAAAAGAAAAAAACTGGCCCAAACAGAAGATTAGATCAAAGCTCCACAGCAAATACAACTAAGTGACCAGGAGACTGCCAACCTATCAGATGCACAGGTCCAAGCACTGGTGATAAGGGTGCTTACAGAACTGGTTGATTTTGGTCACAAATTGGATGAAAAAATGAAGGCTACACTAAGAGAAATGAAGAAAAATGCACAGGGAACCAATAGCGATGGGAAGGAAACTGTGACTCAAATCAATGGAGTGGACCGGAAGGAAGAAAAAAACAACCAAACAGAAAAGAGTGAAGAAACAAGAATTTTAAAAAATGAGGAGAGGCTTAGGAACCTCCAGGACATCTTTAAATGTTCCAACATCCGAATTATAGGGGTACCAGAAGGAGAAGAGGAAGAGCAACAGATGGAAAAGTTATTTGAACAAATCATGAAGCTCCCCAATCTGGCAAAGGAAATAGATGTCCAGGAAGTTCAGAGAGACCCAAAGAAGCTGTACCCAAGGAGGAACACACCAAAGCACATCATAATTACATTAGCCAAGGTAAAAATGAAGCAGAGAATCCTAGAAGCAGCAAGAGATACAGGGACAGTAACCTACAAAGAAGTTCCCATAAGACTGTCGGCTGATTTCTCAAAAGAGACCTTGCAGGCAAGAAAGGGCTGGAAAGAAGTATTTCAAGTCATAAAAGGCAAGGAACTGAATCTAAGTTTAGTCTATCCAGCAAAGGTTTCATTTAGAATGGAAGGGCAGATAAAGTGCTTGTCAGATAAGGTCAAGTTAAAGGAGTTCATCATCACCAAGCTCTTATTATGTGAAATGTTAAGGGGACACATCTAAGAAAAAGAAGATAAAAAATATGTACAGTAGAATGACAGTAAACTCACAATTATTAATAACCACACCTAAAAAAACAAAAACAAACTAAGCAAACAACTAAACAGGGACAGAACCACAGAAATGGAGATCACATGGAGAGTTAGCAACAAGGGAGTGGGAGGAGAAGAGAGGGGGAAAAGGTACAGAGAATAAGTATCATAGATGGTAGGTAGAAAATAGACAGGGGGAGGGTAAGAATAGCACGGGAAATGTAGAAGCCAAAGAAGTTTTAAGTATGACAGATGGACATGGACTAAGTGGGGGAAATGTGAGTGGGAGAGGGTGTGCAGGGTGTAGGGGCGTGAAGGGAAAATGGTACAGCTGTAATAGCATAATCAATAAAATATATTAAAAAATAAAGTAGTCTACATGGTTAATTACATTTCTTGCAAATAATCTTATACAAATGATCAGGTCAACTTTATTGAAACTAAAATTGTTTTGCAAATATATTAGTCTGAATTTGGCTATCTCTGATGTAAAAAATAAGGGTCATTTTAGATAGAAAAATTCTTTTGACATAAACTGTAATATACCCTTTTGGATATTAGAATCTAGTGCCGTTCATTGTCTCTTGAGGTTTTTTTTTTTTAATTTCTACCTATTAATCAGACTGGATCCAGAATTTTTTAGTTTTCTTAAATCTTTGCATGCAACCCTCCAAACTAACATTTTCATTTTCCTATCCTCTAACTTGAAATCACCGAGAACTAAAACTAGCCAATTCCCAAGGCTATCCAAGCTAAAGTGGGACATCTTGATGTAGACTTCAGAGAAGCCACCACAACAGCTCATCGATGGACAATCATCCTGCCTGCTGGACTAAGATCACTAGAGACATTTATACAATAGGCCAGGAAAACCAATCAAGATGGTAATTGCCTGCCTTCACTCTATCTGAAGATGATTTGAGACAGACATCTAAAATGCTTCTTGACTACCTGCCTTCATAATTCAGAGACTCACTTCAGTTGAAAAAGATACAACACAAACAGGAAGTAAAGGGATAGAAAAAGATAATTCATGAAAATGGAAACAAGCAAAGAGTTGGGGTGGCACTACATATACCACATAAAACAGAATTTAAAATAAGGCTATAACAAGAGACATAAGGACCCAACAATTCCGTTTCTGAGAATTTATCTGAAGAAACCCAAAACACTAATTTGAAAAGGTATATGCACCCATATGTTCATCATAGTATTATAAAGTCAACATATGAAAGCAACCTAAATGCCCATCAGTAATCAAATGAATAAAAAAGTGGTAATAGATATTATACAATGAAATATTACTCAATCATAAAAAATAACAAAATCTTGCCAATTGGGACAACATGGTTGGACCAAGAGGGTACTATGCTGAGTAAAATAAGGCAGACAGAGAGGGAGTGAAATACCAATGTGTGGTTGCTTCTCGTGTATTCCAAACTGGGAATCTGACGCATAACCCAGGCATGTGCCCTGATTGGGAATCGAACTGGTGACCCTTTGGTTCACAGCCTAGTAGCTTAGTAGTGTATTGGTACTCAATACACCAAGCTACACCAGCCAGGGTTATAACACAGTTTAAAAACTGATTTACTGATGGACACTTGGGGTGTTTCCAACACTTGGCTATTGTAAATAGCACTGCTATGAACATAGGGGTACATAAGTTCTTATGAATTGGTGTTTCAGGATTCTTTATGCTAAGTGAAATAAGCTAGTTGGTGAAAAACAAATACCATATGACCTCACTAATAACTGGAATCTAATGAACAAAATAAACTAATAAGAAAAACTGAACCAGAGACATGGAAACATGGAACATACTGATAGCTGTAAGAAGGGAGGGGAGGGGGTGATAGTGGAAGGAAGGGGAAGGGATTAGTCAAAGAACTTTTATAGATGACCCATGAATGACATGCACAACAGAGAGGGTATCGACTATGGGAGAAAAGGGTGGGCTGGTTAGAGAGGGACAAAAGGGAAAAAAATTGGGACAACTGTTAATAGAATAAACAATAAAAATGTAGATAGAGAAATAAATTAAATAAATACTGTGTAAATAAAGTGATATACAACTTATAATTTTATAATAGGATTTCCATCATTAAAATACCTAGATATGAATTTTTAAATGAAATACTTAGGAATAAATTTAAATAAATAGATAAAAGATAAGTATACTGAAAACTTAAAGACATTAATAAAAAAATGAAGACACAAATAAATTAAAAGGTAATGTATTCTTGAAGAATTAATATTGTTAATGTTTCCACACTGCCTAAAAGTGACCTACAGATCCAGTGCAATCCCTATCAAAATTCCAATTGCATTTTTCACAGAAATAGTAAAAACTATCCTCAAATTTATATGGAACCATAAAAACCCCTAATAGTGAGCAATCCTGAGAAAAAAAGAACAAAACTCAAGGCACACTTCCTGATTTCAAACTATATCACAAAGCAATAGTAATCAACACAGCACAGTACTGACATAAAAATAGGCACTTATACCAGTGGAACAGAATCAAGAGCCCAGAAATGAACCTGTGCATATAAAGTCAACTAATCTTAGACAAGGGCACCAAAAAACACACCGTGTATATAGTGCCTTCAATGAGTAGTATTAAAAAAGCTAGATATCCACATAACAAAAAATGAAACTGCATTCCCTATCTTATACCACTCAAAAAAATTAACTCAGAATAGATTAATGACTGAAAGGAAATACCTGGAACTGTAAAACTCATAGAAAAACTAAATAATAAACTTCTTTACACAACTCAGCAACAATTTTTTTGATATGACTCCAAAGCACAGGAAACAAAAGCTTAAATAAACAAGTGGCTTCTGCACAGCAAAGAAAACAAACAATAAATTGAAAGGCAAACTAGAATATGAGAAAATATTTGCAAGCTATGTATCTAATAAAGGACTAATAACCAAAATACTGCAAAAAATCCCCCAAACAACCCAATAAAAATGGGCAAAGAACGTCTTAAAAACTTGCTATTGCCTTTTTGACAACAGCAATGCCAACAGATGTGAGTTTTGATTTGCATTTCCCTAATAGCTAGTGAAGTTGAGCATCTTTATATCTCTGTTGGCCATTTATGTCTTCTTCAGAGAGATGTCTGTTCAAGTCCTCTGCCCATTTTTTAATTGGATTGTTTGTTTGGTGTTGAATTGTATGACTTCTTTATATATTTTGGATACTAATACCTTGCCATTGATATTTACATACCCACGTCCACTGTAGCATTATTCACAACTGCCAATATATGGAAATGACCTAACTGATTGGACAATAAAAATGTTCTATGTATATACACTGGAATATTGTGCAGCCATTTAAAAAAAGAAGGAAATACTGCCATTTGCTACAACCTGGATGGCATTATTCTAAGTGAAATAATTCTAGACAGAGAAAGACAAATTCACTATGCTATTATATATAAGGTCTTTTTTAAAAAAGTCATTTTCATTGATACAGAGTAGAATGGTGGTTGCCATGCACTAGGAAGAACAGGAAATGGGGAGATGGATGTAGGTCAAAGAGTACAAATGTTCACATACAAAATGAGTAAGTTTTGAGAATCTAATGCACAACATGGTAATTATAATTAATAACATGCCTATGTATATTTTAAATTTGCTAAGGTAGCCCTGGCTGGTGTGGCTCAGTGGATTGAGTGCCAGCCTGTGAACCAAAGCGTCACCAGTTTGATTCCCAGTCAGGGCACATGCCTGGGTTGCAGGCCAGATTCCTGACTGAGGGCATGAGAGAGGCAACCAATGGATGTTTCTTTCACGCATTAATGTTTCCCTCCCTTTTCCCCTCCCTTCTTCTTTTTCTAAAAATGAATAAAATCTTTTTTTAAAAAGGAAATCCCATTCTGAATAGTATCAAAATGAACAAAACATTTCAAAATAAATTTAACAAAAGAAGAGATAAAGAAAGCTGGCACAGACTCAAAGTGTTATTGAAAAACCCAAGTTTAGCTCTTGGTCACTCAAAAACCAATAGTGAGAGACAAGTGTTGGACTGAAAAGAAAATATGCTTTATTCAGGAAACCAGCAGCCTGGAAAGATGGCAGACTAATGTCCAAATATCATCTCCAAAATTCCAGACTAAGCAGAAGAGTTTTAAAGGGAAGGAAGCAGGTGAAATAGCAGGAGCTATTCGCTGGCCTGCAAGCAGCCAGTATGCATTTAATCATTTTCTTGATTATTCAGAGAGTTGCAGGCTCAGCAGCTGGTCACAGCTCCTTTGAAGACGTTCTTTACTTCTGTAAAACAAACTCATAAATTCTCCTCCAGACCCTTAAGTTATCCCCTCCTGCTTGACAAAGAGCACATCAGCAATCTAATGACTAACATTTCTGGGAACAAAAGTTAAGCAGGAAGTCTTTAACATGTGAACAAAGGCCTAATTAAGAATTAAATTATTTAATTCTAGCTGCCAAAAATACTAGGGCCATTAAAATCACAAGGGGCTCAGCTAAAAATGATACAGAAAAAAAACTGGTTACCAGATGAGAGGGGAGAGGGGGGTTGGGTGTAAAAAGTGAAGGAATTAAGAAGCGCAAATTGGTAGTTACAAAATAGTCATAGGTATAGAGGGAAAAAAGGGGCCATATACTAAACCTGAGAAGCTCAGGAGAGGCCAGCATGGAGGGCCCTACAAACTCAGAGACTGAAAATAAACACATAGGATGATCTGAACACAAAAATTCCTAACTAAAAGCAAGTCATGACAGGTAGTCAAGTCCTGGGCCTGTAATTTCTTTAACAAAGGTCAATCTTTGTTGTAAGTGAGCCTGTCTGTCCTGTTTTTGCACCTAAGAAAATATACCTTTGAAATGTCAAAGTAATCTCTCTCCTTTTTTTTTAACTGAAAAATTTCTTTATCATATTTGACCTTATTACAAAATCTAGGTTCACACTAGGCCAACAATTAAGTAATTTTCACATTTTAGATCACGGATATCGAACAGTGAAACAGTTTTATTAACATAAAATTTATATGTTATTTTTTTAATTGAATTTACTGGGTTCAGGTTGCATTAATTTGCCACATGGGCAGGACAAGATGATAGTATGTCTTCTTTTCTTGACTCCTCAGAGCATACCCCCTGCACCAGAGCACAAGACCATCACAGTATTAGACCTATTCACTGTTATCTTGTTACCTGTATAACATCTATATGTGCTGTAAATGTTCATTATTAACTATCCTGTACTCACAATGTAAAGGAGTACACGTCTCTCCATTTCACTCTTTATCCTCTCAGACATTGCCCATTTTGCTATCTCCCACCCCCTTAATCTACCACCAAAGGATTTTATGCAACCCTCCTTACATCTCCCTGCCTGACTCTAATGTATAAAATAATCTACAAAGCTGTCATTCTCTAATGTTTTCAGTCTGTTGAGATTTTGCTTCTCATCGATTGTCCTCAGTTTGGCTCAAATAAACTCATAAAAATTTGCTACAAGTTTGGACATTTCTTACATTGACACAAGAATATAAAATACAGCATAGGGAATATGGTCACTAATATAAAAACTATGCATGGTGCCAGGTGGGTACTGGACTTCTCAGGCAGAACACTTGGTGAATTAAGTGAACTCCTGACCACTATGCTATAAGCCTAAAAAGTAATATAAAATAATCTTGAATGTCAACTTTAATTGAAAAATAAAAAAGAAAAAAATCACAAAAAAGAGAGAGCGATTTATATATTGGAAACTACAAAACATTGCTTGTAAGGTGCATTATTATTATGACTGGATTGGAAGATGCATTATTATTATGAAGACAACACTCATCAATCTAATCTATAGAGTCAATGCAATCCTCATCAAAATCCTAGCAGGCTTCTTTTTAAAATGGAAAACAGCAAGCTGATCCTAAATGCAAGGGATACAGAACATCCAAAACCATTTTTAAAAACAACAAAGCAGCAGGTCTTTCATTACTATATTTTTAAACTTGCTTTAAAGCAAAAGCAATCAAGACAGTATGGCACTGATCAAAGATAAGATA
Organism: Phyllostomus hastatus; assembly: GCF_019186645.2. Taxonomy (NCBI): domain Eukaryota; kingdom Metazoa; phylum Chordata; class Mammalia; order Chiroptera; family Phyllostomidae; genus Phyllostomus; species Phyllostomus hastatus. The sequence goes on along the minus strand of NW_025333841.1, from coordinate 1,306,056 downwards.
CAGAAATTAACTGATATACTGGACTTCACCAAAATTAAAAATTTTAATGCTAGATAAACACTATAGAAAATGAAAAGACGAGCCATGTAGTGGGAAAAAAATATCTGTAAACCATATTTATGATAAAGGACTTGTGTCTATACCTATCTATCTATCTGTGTCTATCTACAAATATAGATATATACATATAGATATATCTTACAATGCATTAAGGAAAAAAATTAGAAGTGGAGAAAGGATTTAAATGATAGTCCACCAAATACATATGAATAAGCAATAAGCAAATGAAAAGATGCTCAACCTCATTAGAGCTTAAGGAAATGAAAAATGAAACCACAATGAAATGCCACTTCATACACACTAAAATGGTTATAATAAAAAAGATGGGCAATAACAAGTTATGATGAAGATATGGAAGAATGTAAACTCTCATTTATTGCAGGTGGGAATATAAAATACTACAGCCACTCTGGAAAGCAGTTTGGCAGTTTCTTTCAAAGCTAAATAAATACTTACCCTATACTCCAGTATTCTATGCTAAATAATCTATGTAAGAAAGATGAAAAATACATGGACATATATATCAATGATCATAACAGCACTTATTAATAATAGCCAAGAGGAAAAGAGGGGGAAAATTTCAACTTTCTATTGAGTGCTCAACAGATACAAAGTGTTATATTTATGAAACTGAATAATATTCAGCTCTAAGAATGGAATAAAATACTAATATATGCTACCAGAAAAATAAACCTCTAAAAGATTTTAGTAAGTGAAGGAGGCCAAACTCAATATAATAAATATTATATGTTTCATTTATATGAAAACAGGCAGAAAAGGCAAACTTTTAGACAGACATCAGTGGTACCCTGGTACTGGGGATGGGAACAGGACTGATTATAAATGGGTTTGAGGTAATTTTTGGAAATAGCAAAATATCCTAAAACTGGACTATGGTGGCAGCACACTATGCAAATTTACTAAAAAGCAAAGGAATCGTGCACATACAATGGATAACTTTTATGGTGTACCTTGAAAATACTGAAAAAGAGACAAATTGAAATTTTTAACTAAAAATTACATCTACAATTTGAAAATTCACTTGAGATCTTAGTAACAGAATGGAAACAGCACAAAAGAGCCAATCTGAGCAACAGAACAACAAAAGGCTGAAACAAAACAGAGACTCAGGACCAATATCAAAATGTCTAGCATACAAGTCATCAGAGAGCCAGAATGAGAAAAAAAAAGTGCAATATATATATACATATATACATATATATATGTATATATATATGTATATATATATATATACATTTGTGAGAACAAAACCCGCCCAAATTTGATAAAAGGTAAGTTCACATATCTAACCTCAGCAAATCCAAACAAAATATGCTGAAAGAACAACACACCCAGAAATATCACAGTCAAACTGCTAAAACAAAATTACAGAAAAAAAGTTCGGAAGCAGCTACAAAACATAACACATTTCATATGAGGAACCAATGACTCGAACAGCTGCAAATTTCTCATCAGAAACTGTGGAGGACAAATATGGTAGAAAAACATCTTTTAAAGTGCTGAAAAAAGAAGAGCCATCACCTGACACCCCTTAATCCAGTGAAAATGTCTTTCAGGAATGAAGGTGAAATGAACACTTTCTTAGATAAAGAAAAATGAAGAGTTTATTTCAAGCAGAATTGAGATGACATGATAGAGTTCTCTTTTTAAAAAAGATTTTATTTATTTTTAGAGAGGGAAGGGAGGGAGGGGGAGGGGGGGAGAGGGGGAGAGAGAGAGAGAAACATCAATGTGCGGTTGCTGGGGGCCGTGGCCCGCAACCCAGGTATGTGCCCTGGCTGGTAATTGAACCTGCGATGCTTTGGTTTGCAGCCCGCGCTCAGTCCACTGAGGTATGCCAGCCAGGGCTGAGTTCTTTAGTCTAAAGGTAAGTGACATTATCAAGGGGAAGCTGGTATTTTTAGGAATAAAAAAAGAACAGAACTGGTAAATGACTGAATAAATATACAGGACTATATTTCCCCTCTTTCAGTTCTTTACAATATGTATGGCTCTTGAAAGTGGAAATCTTAACAGTCTTGTGAGCTTTCAAATATATAAAGTACATGGCAACTATTGAAAAAAATCAAGGGAGAAATACAAACAGATCTATATGAATGTAAAGGCTTCTTTCTGTTTTACTTGAAATTACAGCTTTATTTTAAATCCATGTGTATTTATTTATATATTAAATAAAACATTTATATAAATGCACATATAAATATACATTTATATATTTATATAAAGATATACTTTTATTTTATATAAATATATTTTAATTTAGATATAAATATATGAATATCTATTTACTGTATATATATTTTATATATATATATTTCTTTCCCTTTTTTTTGGCTACAAAAAGCTTGATTGTTTCCATTTGGTCCAAGGCATGGGAGTGGGCTCCACAGTGGTGAAAAGAATGCCTAGTGGTTGTGGGGAGAGGCTCAGACAGAAGCCAGACACTAGGGGGATGCAGAGAGGCCCCTCAAAGGCCTCTGGGCTCCAAAGGCTCCTAGCTGAGCCTGAGGGTGAGCCTTTGGAAGAGATACTGGCCCATCCCAGGCTGAGGACCCCACTACCTGCAGAGATGAGCCAGGTGTCGCCCGTCTTCTTGATGTTTCACCCACTTGTCCAGGAAGTGGTTCTCCAGGAAGTCACAGAGCTGAGGGGCTATGCAGGTAGAACACAGAGCATACAGATGTGAAAGGGCCTGGTTCAGGTTCTTCTCCAACCCTTCTGGAAGAAGGCACACCCACATGCTGGTTTTGCATCTTCAACAGACACTTGATGCCTCTGTGCTTCTCTTCCACCAGCTCTCGGAAGAAGTGGCCCATGCTCCGCAGAGCCACATCATCATGGGCGAAACAGAAGCCCAGAGGGACGGAGGTGTAGGAGGCCCACAGATAAAGGGTGGCCAGGCTGTTGACTGGAACCTCTACCTGGGTGGAATAACTCTGACAAATTTGGAAGCTCATTGAGCTTGCTGTTGTTCGGCAATGAGGAGTTAAGCTCAAAAACCGGTGTTGGCTGTTTTGGGGGGCTGAAGATGGCTGAGGTGGTTCCAAAGGTGGTGACTAGAAAAGAGGCTGGAAGGGTAGTCAGAGGCTGGAAGAAGGGGCATCCCTGGGTCTGTTCCGCTGAAACCCTGCTGAAGCAAAAGACAGATCCCAGGGACTGCCAAGGGCAGTATGCAAGGTGTATATATATATATATATATATATATATATATATATATATATATATATATATATATATATATATAGTAATCCCTAAAGCAATGAAGCAAATTTGAGATGTAATAAAAAAGAATAAAAGAACACCTTGGCTGGTGTGGCTCAGTAGTTGAGTGCCAGCCTGAGAATCAAAGAGTTGCTGGTTCGATACCCAGTCAGGGTATATGCCTGGGTTGCAGGTCAGGTCCCTAGTAGGGGAGGCACGAGAGGCAACCACACATTGATGTTTCTCTCCTTCTCTTTCCCTCTCCCTTCTCCTCTCTAAAAAATAAATAAAATCTTGAAAAAAGTATATAAGAACATTAAAATGCAATACTAAAATATGTTCAAATAATGTAATAGACAAAAATGAGAAACAAGAAAAAAATAAGAAAGATTACGAAGTTCACACATGTGGAAATCTAGAAGCAGCATCACTACATCCCTTAAGAGAAGATGAAAGGCTTGACAACTACAAGTTAATGATTTTCTTGACCTTAGAAATAAAGTCATGGGCAAAAAAAAATGACACAGAAATTTAAAGAAGGGAAGGTATCTGCAGGGGAAAAACAGAATCTAAGCATTTGATTACTGGACCAAATGCCACAGGAAGTCATAAAAGCAGGTAGACAAGTTAAACTAAAAATTATAAAAAACTGCCCTGGCTGGCGTAACTCAGTGGATTGAGCACAGGCTGCGAACCAAAGTGTCGCAGGTTCGATTCCCAGTCAGGGTACATGCCTGGGTTGTAGGCCATGACCCCCAGCAACCACACATTGATGTTTCTCTCTCTCTATCCCCCTCCCTTCCCTCTCTAAAAATAAATTTTAAAAATCTTAAAAAAAACAAAAAGAAAAAAAAGAGGTCTATGTTAAAAAAATTATAAAAAACTGCTGAAGGTCAAGTGTGGGCTACCATAAAAATGAGAAGCCCCTCTGGGTTTCAAAATGCAGGTCACGTTGCACTCACTCATTGCAGTCTCTACCAACAGGTAACCGCAGGCAAGATCACAGAAAAAGGTTCCCTCGGTGCCCTCTGGGAAAGAAGAGCAGCAAAAATGGCTGAAATTGTGCCTACATACATCCCTCCTCTCTCTCTTACAAAGAAGAAAAGGTTCTTAATATAAAAGGAGGAGCATTAAAACCTGGAGCCCAAAGCATTGGGAATAGAGGACAGAGCAAAATGAATACCAGGCCTACCACCTTTAAGAACAAAAGCCTAAGTGCACAATGTGGAGGCACCCACTGGTAGAAAGCAACTATATCTGGGTAAGGGGGAGAAAAATACAAAGCTTCAGCCCTAGGAAAGGAACAGAAATACACGCTGAAAATAGCATCACATCTGAAGACATAAGGCTTGTGAAATCCATACCCCAAAATACAAATTCAAAGTGCCTGCTTAACACAGTCTTCATCAGAACAGTAGAGCCCTTGCTGGTGTGGCTCAGTGGATTGAGTGCTAGCCTGCAAACCAAAGGGTCGCTGGTTGGATTGCCAGGCAGGGCACATGCCTGGGTTGTGGGCCAGATCCCCAGTGGGGGTGTATGTGAGAGGCAACCACATATTGATGTCTCTCCCCGTCTCTTTCTCCCTCCCTTCTCCTCTGTCTATAAATAAAAAATATTTTTAAAATGATTAAAAAAAGAACAGTAGGGAATACCCCTTTCCCCTAAACCACATGCTAATAAGCATCAAATAAAACTAGAATAATATGCTCACACTGATAATGAGGGAAGTAGAGTATATGTGGGGGCAGCAGGTATATCTCTGTGCCTTCCTCTCAGTTTTGCTATGAACCTAAAACTGCACTGAAAGATAAAGTCAGTTAAAAACAACTCTGCCAAATTCTTTTAAGAAATAAAGTTTTCAACTAGCATTAACATTGTGCTATCAGTACTGTTTCTAAAAATGAATGTTTTCTCCTAAATATCATAAAGTTTCTGTGATATATTTTAATTAATATTTATATAATGAGTAAGGTATGTGTTCACATATTTTTTAACAGGGTCTTCTAATTGTTTCAGCACCTTTTGTTTAAGAGGTTACCCTTTCCATATTGGTCTTTTGCATGTGAGTTGAAAATAACTAGATTTGTGTGGGTTTATTCCTGGACTCCTTATGCTGTTCCACTGATCCGTGTGTTTCTTTCACCGATACCACATACCACTGATTACTCCATCTTTAGAAGTATATAAATCAGGTAGCTTTCAAACTATTTTTAACTTTTTCAGAACTATTTTTGTTATTTTAATTTCTTTGCATTTTAATGTAAATTTTACAATGAGCTTGGCAATATCCCTGTAGAGGTTGCTGAGATTCTGGTTTGGCTGACACTGAATCTATAGATGAAATTGGGGAGCTTTTATATTAAATTGGGTTCCCAAACCCAATTCCACCATGGGGGCTGGGGATCCCTCACAACAGTATACAAATCTCAGACACCAGCAAGGTATCTGAAAATTAAACTCAATTCTGACACAACCTATCTGGAAGTAGCGTAAGATTCCAAAGGTTAAGGGTTCAATCCTACCATTCAGTCATGGTCATTTCATTTTCTTGACTTTTTTCAGAGCAAACGTTTTTAATTTTAATAAGTCCAACTTAGGGGACCTAGCAACCTTTGGTGGTGACACCAACCCCTCACACAAAGCTGAGGGCTGAGGCAAGTACAGTGCCATGCGGAGGGCCTGAGGGTCCAGAGCAGGTAGCCCAGCACTCCCGCTGGCACTCTCTCCTCCTGCTACAGTGACTGGGTGGTCTTAGGAGTAGCCTAGGCTTTTATTCCAGCCAAGATCTCCAGGCTGCCAGCTCCAGCCCACCCACTGTGAGTCCAGGATGCAGCTTCCTGCAGGCCTGGAGTGAGTGGAGGAGCAACGCGGGGCAGCTACCATTGAGAACTGCTACTAGATGCAGTGCTTCAGATGGCTCTGCAGGAAAGTGGGGTGGCTGCAGTGTGCCGGAGGATCCAACTATTTTAGAACATGCTCCAGAGGTGAGTGTTTAACTGAGGGATGGGTGCTCTTTTGTCAGTAAGACAGTGATTCTGGAGGCAGATGCTGGACCTGCCCCAGTAAAGAGGTGTACCAAAATTAAAGCAGCAAGTTCATTTGAAGCAACTCCACAGTAGAATCATCTGAGTCACTTTTCCTTTTTTTTTCAAGATTTTATTTATTTATTTTTAGAGAGGGAAGAGGGGGAGATAGAGAGAGAGAAACATCAATGTGCAGTTGCTGGGGTTCATGGCCTGCAACCCAGGCATGTACCCTGGCTGGGAATCGAACCTGGGACACTTTGGTTCCCAGCCCGCGCTCAATCCACTGAGCTACACCAGCCAGGGCTTGAGTCACTTTTTCTTGCTTGACAATCTAATAGAAAGTGATGAAGGAAAAACTGCAGGAAGCAGTCATTGGCAAATTGTTGACCTAAGAGAGTGGGTGGCATTATGATTCTATTGCTGAAAAACAGAAAGGTCTGGGTATGAAAATTCAAAACGAGTTAGCCTTATGAGAAAATACGTTAAGACTAGAAGCAGCTTTATATGCTACAGAGCATGAAGCAGCCAGGGCAGTAAAGCAATGAAGGCTCCAAGGCTGGAGACCAGGAAAGGCTGGAGGAGCAGGAAAGGCAGAGCACAGTGCATGGGCCACCCCACCAACAAGATGTCAAAAGTCAGGACGGAAAGAAAACTTTGAATCTTGTTTGAGACATATAAAATCACAGTATGAAGGTTTTCCAAGTAGTAAACTCTCCTCAGATGTTGCAGTTTTCACAGCAAATACAGAAAGCAGTTGTGATTTAATGACCAAAACTAAATCAACTAGTGGAAAGGATGACAGCACATCCTTAGATCTAGAGTGGGAAGTTGAAGAAGGAATGAATCCAATGCTTCCAATGATACAGCGTTCTAAGACAGAGGAAGACATTCTCTAGGAATCACTCAGGTGTAGGGGCAAGAAGCCTGGAAGTTATCCTGTGTCCACCTCTGATAACTCCAACAGGCTGGAGTGGGAGAGTAATTCTGTGAGTGCCAGTGGATGATAAAGGCAATTTTGAGTATTCTGGATTTGTAAATCCTGTACTAGAACTGTCTAATTGTGGTATGAAGCAGTCTGATGGAGATAAACAAACGAGAAGGTAAAACTTTGTGACCCTCCTTAGCAGTTACAACCAAATGCTAAAAAACAACTAGAATGTATAAATTATGCTGGGGTTTTTGGGAGGGAGGTAGAAACCATGTTGTAAATGCTATTATAAAGGACTAGGTATGATGGACTATATCGTAATTGCGCGGGATTAAGTGCAACTTCATCTGCCTTCTGTATTCCAAAAACAAGTTAATGGTTCTGTCATGTTATCAATTACATTTATTTTAACTCCTTTATAGCATTCCTGTTTACTATTTGTAGATTTTCATTTAAGTAATTTTATTAGTTTGACTTAGTATGTTTTCATAAGCTTATTTAGCTAACTATGAAAATACTAAGTCATTCTGTGTTAATGCTCAGCAGATGTGAGGGAGCACAAGGATGGACAGCCTGGTTCAGATTTAGAGTAGTGTTTCCTTTCCAGCATTATTTATTCCTACTACTGACTTAAACTGTATTGTCTAGTAGTAAGCACAATTAATTTTCATAAATGACCTTAAAGAAATGCTCAAGTATCATTTTCTTTCTAATTTTTTTTATTTTTGGCTTTTTAAAAAGATTTTATTTATTTATTTTTAGAGAAGGAAGGGAGAGAGAAAGAGAGAGAGAGAGAGAGAGGGAGAGAGACATCAATGTGCGGTTGCTGGGGGCTATGGCCTACAACCCAGGCATGTGCGCTGACTGGGAATCCAACTTGCGATGCATGGTTTGCACCCACGCTCAATCCATGGAGCTACACCAGCCAGGGCTATTTTTGGCTTTTTTGTGTGTTATTTTTTCCACATTTTAAAAATTGCTGTTCAAGTACAGTTGTCTCCATTTTCCCCCACCACTCCCCCCCACCCCAGCCATCCCCATTTCCCACCCTTGATCCCAGCCCCCTCTGGTTTATTCCATGTGTCTTTTACATTTTTTTTTAAATTTACTTTATTGTTGTTCAATTACAGTTGTATGCATTTTCTCCCTCTCCCTGCCCCCAACCCCAGCCAAACCCACCTCCCTCCCTTGCTTCCAACCTCCCTCTTGGTTTTATCCATGTGTCCTTTATAGTAGTTCCTGAAAACCCTTCTCCCTTTTCCCTCCATTATCCCTGCCCACCTCCCCCCAGATTACTGTCAGTTTGTTCTTAATCTTTCTACACTTACTACATATCCAAGTATGACAGTGTTGATTCAGTCTGAAACAAAGGATATGATGTGACAAAATAAGCTTTCAGAGTTTGAACACAAAATTGGTAATCAAAAGTAATTTTGAAGAAAATAAATATACTTAGGTTTTTTACTTCCTTTTATGTGCATTATAAGTGAATACTGACTTTAATTGATATATTACATTTCTAGGTGTCATTCTTCTAAAGTTTATATTTCCAATAACTGGTCTCAGAAAGATTTTACACAGAACATATTCTCTGTGCATGATTTAGTAAGAAAGGAAACCTAAAAAGACAATAAAGGCATTTCAAAATATATAAAATCCTTTCAAGGTGTGAAAGGATCTGTTGATGTTTATTGTTTTCCTCTGCCTTGTCATACAAGGTGCATTAATGAAATTGAACTAAGTATATCGATATATATATCACTACTTTTTGTGATATACAATGAACTCTTCTCTAAAGTTTATGTACCGATTTAAAAGGCCAGTATAAGACATTCCCTAATTGCTTGTCTTGATTTTGCTGAAGACTGATATGATTTCACTATGCAAATTCTTTTGATTTTTTTCCTTCGTGGTTTTTTAAATTTATTTTCCTTGCAACAATGACAATGCATGTCCTTAATAATACAGAAAGGTCCAGATGTAAATAGTAACTTAAAGTTCTTGCTGCACTTAAAAAGAAAAATCATGTGGTCCTTTCAATATTTGAACTGCCAGGCAATGACATCTGTAGTTTCATCTCTTTTTTATCTCACTGAAATAAATATGACACTTTAAATATGTAAACATCTTAATTTTATTATATATCTCTGTCTTAACGTAATTTAAGTTGTAGTTACATCATGGGAAATATTTTAAAGGTAACCCATATTCACAGTGCCTATGTTATGCTTTTTGAAGTTTATACACATCAGACATGTATTTTTGGTTTGACATAAGCTACTATTGTAATTTTTTGGCATGTTTTTGTTAAGAGTTTTTTAAAAGATTTTATTTATTTATTTTTAGAAAGAGAAGGGAGGGAGAAAGAGAAAGAAACGTCAATGTGAGGTTGCTGGGGGCCGTGGCCTGCAACCCAGGCATGTGCCCTGACTGGGAATCAAACCTGCGACACTTTGGTTCGCAGCCCACTCTCAATCCACTATGCCAGCTACGCCAGCCAGGTAGAATTTTTTGAAGGAATGGTAACTTCTCAAGGATTGTGAATAAACACATTTTTACATTTAAAAAATCTCCTACTTACTAATGTCTTCTTAAGTGGATTATGCTTTTGATGTTCTACCTAAAACTCATCACCAAACTCAAGGTCACATACTCTCCTGTACTATTTTAGAAGTCTTATAGTTTTCCATTCTATATTTAAGTCTATGATCCATTTTGAGTTAATTTTTATGAAAAGTTTCAAGTCTCTAATTAGATTCACTTTTTTTTTTAAGATTTTATTTATCCATTTTCAGGGAGGGAAGGGGGATGGGGGGGAGGGGGAGAGAGAGACAGAGACAGAGAGAGACAGACAGACAGAGACATCAATGTGCGGTTGCTGGGGGTTATGGCCTGCAACCCAGGAATGTACCCTGGCTGGGAATCGAACCTGGGACACTTTGGTTCCCAGCCCGCGCTCAATCCACTGAGCTATGCCAGCCAGGGAGATTCACTTTTTTTTTTTATCTATGGACGTAACAGTTGTTCTAGCATGATTTATTGAAAAGACTCCTTTCACCACTGGACAGACAGCCTTCCTGCCTTTGACAAAGATCAGTTCACTATATTTGTGTGAGTCTATTTCTCAGCTCTTCAATCTGTTGTACTGATCTGAGTGTCTATCCTTTTACCAGGATAACATGCTGTCTTCATAACTGTAGTTTATATATTTATTTATTTTTGGAGAAAGGGGAAGGGAGGGAGAGAAACATCAATGTGTGGTTGCCTCTCACAGAGCCCCCACTAGAGACCTGGCCTGCAACCTAGGCATGTGCCCTGACTGGGAACTGAACTGGCGACCCTTTGGTTTACAGCCCACGCTCAATCCACTGAGCTATACCAACCAGGGCCATGACTGTAGTTTTATACTAAGTCTTGAAACCAGGTACTATGAGTCTTCCAACTTTGTGCTTTTTCTGCACCACTATTGTTACTTGTTAGTAATAATTTGCCTTTTCATAAAACATTTAGAGTCAACTTACCAACATCTACAAAATACCTTAATCAAATTTTGATGGAAATGGTACTGAATCTATACATCAAGGAAGGGGAAGTGATTTTAACAATAATGAATCTTCCAATCTATGAATACAAAATATCTCTCCATTTATTTTGATCTTCTTTGATCTCTTTCCTAGAGTTTTCTAATATTCCACCAACAGTTTTCCAATATTCCACCTAATATTCCTGTATCTATTTTTAAGACTTATACCCTAAGCATTTCATTTTTGTTTGATGTAAATGGAAGTCGTATTTTTTTATTATAAAGTCCAAGTGTTCACTGCTGGCACATAAGAAAACAATCAACTCTCATATAGTCACCATGTATAGTGCTTCCTTCTTATCCTCACTTATTAGTTTTAGGTTTTTGGAGGTTCTTTGAAATTTTCTACATAAACAATCTTATGTGTAAATATAGTTTTATTTCTTCCTTTCCAATAAACATTTTTGTTTTTCATGTATTATTGCACTAGCTAAGACCTCCGGTATTATGAGTAGGAGTGATGAGAAAGGACATTTTTGTTCCTGATCCCAGGAGGAAAGTTCCCAGACTTTTACCATTAATGTGAGGAGCCTATATATAAGGCTAAAGGCAAAAGGAGCTATTCACAAGCACTATACTCTAGTGGATAAGGTTGTTTCCCACAGGGTTTTTTGAAACTTTTGAAATAGCTATACATACATGTATAGCAGAATTGAACAATTAGTAAATGCACAGCAAATGTTAGGAGCTTGGTTGCTACCTACCAGTGGATGATTATAGACAAAGAGAAATGAATAGAATCACTCATTTAATCATGGTAATGGATTAAAGTTGGAGACATCAATATGAATTCATGTTTGGGTTAATATAAACACATATAGATAAATATAAAAATATTTGTAGTCCTGGCAGGTGTGGCTCAGTTGGTGGGAGTGTCTCCTATAAACTGAAAGGTCGCAGGTTTGATTCCCAGTCAGAGTACATGCCTGGGTTGCCAGTTTGGTCCCTGGTCAGGTCACATACAAGAGGCAACCAATTGATGTTTTATCTCTCATACAGATGTATCTCTCTCTCTTCCCCCGTCCCTCCCTCCCTCAAACCAATAAGCATGTCCCTGGGTAAGGATTAAATACATATTTGCAGATATGTATATATATATTAGTATACATATTCTGTCAGCTGAAACAGCTAACTATATGATACAAAATCCAGGTGCAATAGTAAATTGTCTATACACTAGCAATGAACAATCCAAAAATAAAATTAAAGCAATGCCACACACAATAGCATCAAAAACACTGAATATTTAATAACTCAATAAAAAACAGATTTGTACAATGAAAATTACACAATGCTATTGGAGAGAGTTAAAGCAATCTAAATAAATAGATATCTCATGTATAATATGCATGATGGTCAAGATAACAATTCTCCCAAAATTGATCTATATATTCAGTGAGAATCACTACCAAAATTACAGCAGTTTTTTTTTCTGTGGGGCAGGGGGAGTTGATTATAAATAACAATGATTAAACTATTGGATATGTACAGCAATAAGATGAACTTACACTCTTATGTCACAACATACATAAACATTAATCTCAAAATATAAGCAGAAATCTAATTGTAAAAGGTAAAACTAAAACTGTTAAAACACACAATAAATCCTTGACACATTGGGTTAGGCAAAGGTTTGCTAGATATGATACTGAAAAAATCTTCCCTAAAAAAAATAATGAAAATAAGCTTTCAATAAAAATCAAAACTTTTTATTTCATAAGACACAATTATGACAATTAAAAATACAAGACATTTATTAGAATACTTGCAAACTACCAAATATAACAATGGTCAACGCGTATGCCACAAGAATTTTTAAAACATACAATACCTGACTATTTAGTCTGGGGCACTGATGCCTTTTCCCTTGGATTGTAAAATTTAAAAAATAACAACAGCCAACATAACAATGGCCACCTGATGTGAATAAATAAAAATCATACTTTTTTTTTGGGGTCAGAAGGGCAAAAAACAGATTTTTTCGTGTGCTGCAAAATTTTAGTAATTAGTTTATATGTGCAAAGAGATGAGAAAAAATAAAAGTCACAGAACTAATACAATCCTATCATCCAGAATATATTAAGAACTGTTATAACTTAGTAATAAGGCAAACAATCCACTTAAAATTGAACAAAAATGTTTAATGGACATTTCACCAAAGAAGATACATAAATGGCTAATAAGAAAATGAAAAAAAAATCCTAATTCATTAGTCAATAAGGAAATACAAACTGAAACCACCATGAGATACAATTTTACTCCAACAGAACACAGTAACAGATGTAGACAAAGATAGAATTATTGGCCTTCATACATTACTGATGGGGTGTATTATGTTACAGTTATATTGAAAAAAAACTTAAGATATTTCTAAACAAAGTTAAATACAAATCACCGTGTTATTCAACAATTCATACACAAGAGAAATGAAAACATATTCATAAAAAGACTTCCACATGAATGTTCACAGAAGTATAATTTATCATAGCCAACAAGATAGAAATAACCCAAATTCTTATCAAAGGTTTAACAGAGAAACAAGTGGTATATTCTAAATGTGGTATACAACTGAATATTATTCACAAATAAAAATAAATGAAATACTGATCATATAGTAATACTGACCAATCTCAAAATAATAATCTATGTAAAAGAACTCAAACACAAAAGACTATATATTAAATGATTACAGAATTATGAAAGGGCCAGAAAAAGCAAATCTACAAAAAAAAAATTAGTGCTTGACTGGGATTGAGAGTAAAAACCGAGATTAAGCGTAAATTAATATGAAGAATATTACTGAGACAGTGAAAAATGTTATAAAACTATATTACGGTCATGATGGCAGAACATATAAATTTTACTAAAAATTGTTTATACATTTTAAATGAATAAATTATATGTAAGTTTTTTCATTAAAAGTTGTTTAAAACTGAAATGGTTAACACAACAGCAGTGATATGAAATAAAATACAAACCAATCCACCTACTCACTTACTCTATCCAACCAGAAACCCAACCACCAACATACTATACACCACAAACAGACACACATGACACACACATACAATACAGGCACACAAAAATTAAAAGTAAAAAGGTGAAGAAAAATATAGCATAAAACACTAACCAAAGAAAAAGGTTGAGAATCAACATTAATTTGAAACAAAGTAGATATCAAAACAAGAACAATTATTAGAGGATAAAGAGGAATGCTATGAAAAAATAGAGTGGTGACATCTCCAAAAAGACATAACCATATGTATATGCATCTAATAAATTTTTCAAAATGCATGAGACAATAAATGATAGATGTGAAAGGACAAGTAGGTAAACTGAAAATCAGTTTGCTATTTCAACACTCTTTCAAAAATAATATGAACATTTAGAAACTCAAAAAGATATGGAAGGCCTGAACACTATCAAACAACTTGATATAATTGAAGAACACTCCAAACAATAAGGACAGAATATACAGTCTTCTAAAACACACATATGGAACTTCCAGCCAAGATGGAGGTATAGGTAGATGTACTTTGCTTCCTTGCACAACTAAAAGGATGACAATAAATTTAAAAACAAAAAACAACCCAAGCTGCCAGAAAACCAAACTGTAGAGAAGTCCGACAGCCAAGGAGTTAAAGAAGAAACATTCATCCAGACTGTTAGGAGGGGCGGAAACAGGCACCCAGACAGTCAGGTTGGAGAGGATGCCCAGCAAGGACCTGGCCATGCAAGGTGGCAGCTGGCTGACTGAGCGGTCCCACATTTGTGTGCAAATAAAATGGGAGGAACAACTGGGGAGAGAAACAGAGAACACAACCCAGGGTTCCAGTGCAGGGAAATTAAAGCCTGAAAACTTCTGGCTGTAAAAACCTGTGGGGGTTGTGGCAGTGGGAGAAACTCCCACCCTCACAAGAGAATTGTTGGAGAGACCCAAGGGGTCCTAGAATGTACACAAGCCCATCCACCCAGATATCAGCACCAGAAGGGCCTAATTTGCTTGTGGATAATGGGAGAAGTGACTGAAAGTAGGACCAGAGCTAAGCAAGCCACATTGTTCCCTCTCTTGACCTCTCCTCCACATACAGTGTTACAAGGCAGTGAAGTAGATTGCACCACCCTGGTGAATACCTAACGCTCAACCCCTTACTATGTAACAGGCACATTGAGACAACAAAATATATCCCAAATGAAAAAACATATCAAAACTTCAGAAAAAGAATTAAGCGATGAACAGATGGCCAACCTATCAGATGCAGAGTTCAAAACACTGACAATCAGGATGCTCACAGAAATGATTCAGTACAGACACAAAATAGAGGAATAAGTACAGGCTATGCAAAGTGAAATAAAGAAAAATATACAGAGAACCAACAGTGACAAGAAGGAAACCAGGATGCAGATCAACAGTTTGGAACAAAAGTAAGAAATAAGCACTCAGCCAAACAGAGCGAAGAAACAAGAATTTTAAAAAATGAGGAGAGGCTTAGGAACCTCGGGGGCAATTTTAAACATTCTGACACCCGAATCACAGGCGTGCCAGAAGGAGAAGAGGAGGAGCAAGGAACTGAAAATTTATTTGAACAAATAATGAAGGTCAATTTCCACAATCTGGCGAAGGAAACAGACTCCCGGGAAGTCCAGGAAGATCAGAGAGTCCCAAAGAAATTGGACCCAAGGAGGAACACACCAAGGCACATCATAATTATATTACCCAAGATTAAAGATGAGAGAATTTTAAAGGCAGCAAGAGAAAAGGAGACAGTTATCACAAAGGAATGCCCATAAGACTGTCAGCTGATTTCTCTCAAAAGAGACGTTGCAGGCAAGAAGGGGCTGGAAAAAAGCATTCCAAATCACGGAAGGCAAGGACCTACATCCAAGATTGCTCTATCCAGCAAAACTTTCATGTCCATAATATAAAATTGGAGAAGCCAAAGAAGTTATATGTATGACCCATTGACATGAACTAAGTTGTGGGGAATGCTGGTGGGAGAAGGGGTGCAGGGCAGAGGGGGATAAAGAGAGGAAAATATGAGACAACTGTAATAGCATAATCTATAAAATATACTTAAAAAATACACATATGTAACGTTCACCAAGGCAGATCATGTTCTTGTCTGTAAAACAAATCTCAATGAATTAAATATATAATAATAGCCCTGGCTGGTGTGGCTAATTGATTGAGTACCACCTGTGAACAAAGAGGTCATCAGTTCAATTCCCAGTCAGGGGACATGTCTGGGTTGTGGGCCAGGTTCCCCATTTGGGGGCATGTGAGAGACAATCAATCAATGTATCTCTCACACATTGATGTTTCTCTCTGTCGTCTTCTTTCCTTCCCCTCTCTCTAAAAAGTAAATAAATAAAATCTTTTAAAAAATTAAAAGTGAAAAATATACATAGTAATAACCCAAAGGGCATTCTCAGCACATAAAATTAAACTAGAAATGAACAATAGAGAAATAACAAAAAATTTCCAAAGCATTGAAAACTAAACAACAAACTTCTAAATAACACATAAATCAATGAGAAAACTTCACGGGAAAGTAAAGAATGGATTGAGCTAAAAGACAATGAAAATATAATATAACAAAATCTGTGGGATGCAGCTAAAGCAGGGCCAACAGAAATTTATAGCATTAAACAAACATATTAGGAAATGAAGACCTAAAAACAGTAACCAAAGCTTGCACTAAAGGAACTAAAGAACAAATTAAATCTAAAGCAAATGAAAGGAAAAAAAAATAAGATCTAGAGCAGATATAAAAAACAAACACAATACCAAAAAAATGAATAAAACCAAAAGCCCTTTTTAAAAAAACACTGATATAATTGATTGACCTGTAGCCAAAGTGCCCACAAAAAGAAAAAAGGTGGGGAGGAGGAAAGAGAGAGAGAGGCCAATGACATTAAGAGGAAAATGAAGGAATACTACAAACAACTCTATGCTCATGAATTTGATTAAATTACATAAAAATGAAACAACTGTTTGAAAGACAGAGTCTATGGCCATACCACACTGAACACACCTAATCTCGTCTGAAAGACACGGATTACCCAAACTTGCTGAAGAAAACCTGAATAGCTCTAAACCTAGAAAATAAATTGAACTGAAAGCTACAAACTTCCTAAAGATTAAGATTTCAGGCCTGGATGGTTTCAATGGTGAATTCCACCAAATAATCAAGCATGAAATAATACCAATTCTACACAATCCATTCCATTAAAGAAAAGGAGAGAACATATTGCAATTATGAATCCCTGTTCAAAAATTACCAGAAAAGTATGAATCAATATGTCTAATGAACATAGATACAAAAATTGTCACAAAATGTTAGCAAATCAAATACAGTAACAAAATATATAAAACATATCCTAATCAAGTGGGTTTCATCCAAGGAATGCAGGGTTAATACAACATTTAAAAAAATCAATGAAATTCTACATCAATGATTTAAAGAGGACTAATCATCTCAACGCATTTAGAAAAAGGCATTTGAAAAACCACACTTTCTTGATAAAAATTCTCAGAAAACTGAAAATAGAATGGGAAAAACTTATCCTAATAAAGGGCATCTATGAAAAACCTATGGAAAATAAAGATTGGAAAGAAGGAAAATATGCCCTCCCGCTCTACCCTATTCAACATTGAATTAGAAAGATGACTGCTCCGGCTGGTGTGGCTCAATGAATTGAGCATGGGCCTGGGAACCAAAGGATCACTGGTTCGATTCCCACTCAGGGCACATGCCTGGGTTGCAGGCCAGGTCCCCAGTAGGGGGCCCTTGAGAGGCAGCCACACATTGATGTTTCTCTCCCTCCTTCTCCTTCCCTTCCCCTCTGTAAAAATAGATAAATAAAAATCTTAAAAAAAATGATTTATATATATATAAAAAGGACAACTAATACAGCAAGACAATTATAAGGCATACATGTTGGAAAGAGAGGAATTTAAAAGATCTTTATTTATAGAAAACATTATTTTCCATCTAGAAAATCTTAAATAATCTACAAAAAAAAAACCTCTTAGAACTAAAAAGTGAGTTTAGCAAGATTACAGAATATAAAGTCAGTAAACAAAAGTCAATCATATTCCTAAATATAGCTATTAATAACTGGTATTTGAAATGAAACAGATAAAAATACAATTTATAATAGCAATTCAAAAAATAAAGTTCTTATAAATCTAACAATATAAGTGCAGAACCTAGATGCTGAAAAAAAATTATGAAATAAACCAAAGAAAATATAGATAAATATGGAGCAATACAATGTCCATGAATCAAAAGACTGAGTAAGATACCAAATCTTCCCAATATTATCTATAGATTCAATGTCATCCCAATCAAAACCTGAGCAACCTCTTTTTGTAGATAGGGAGGGGCAATAATGTGGAAAGAAACCTTCTCTGAGACACAAGGGAAGCACAAGGGAAGACTTAACCTAAGGGTAACAGCCATTTAGGAAAACCAGAGGCCAAGCCAAGCTCACTAAGTAGGAGTGTCACTCTGACAAAGGAAGCCACCTCTTCTACTTTAGTTCCACAACAACAGGGAAAGATTTTGCCAAGGGTAGGGGCAGGGTGTAACAACAGAGACCTCACAAGATATCCCCAAGGGAAATAACTTAATTTGTAACACAAGGGGGAAAGTTCAACCCAGAGGGTACTCTCCAAAAGAATAGAAATTTGAATTGTAAGCAATTAAGAGGAGACTGTTAAGTACTTGAGATTAACAAATCAAAGAAACACCAGTTAAAATTTTACCAGAGAGAACCAGGGACAGAGAGAAAGGCTCAAGAGTCCTACTGAGGTCTGTATGTATGCTCTCTGACCTCAAAGGAATTAAACTAGACATCAACAGCACAAAGATAACTGAAAAACTTCAAAATACTTTCAGATTAAATAAGACACATCTAACTAGGACATGAATCAAAGAAGAAATTTAAAAAGAATTTAAAATGTATTTTGAGCTAAATGGAAATGAAAATACAACTTATTAAAAGTTGCAGGATGCAGTGGCAGCAGTGCTTAGAGGGAAATTTATATCGTTGAATGAACCTATTAGAAAAGAAAAAAAAAAGATCTAAAATCAAAAATCTAAGTCACCACCTTAGAAAAAGTAGAAAAATAAGAGCAAATTAAATCCAAAGTAAGCTAAAAAAATAAATTAAAAACACAACAGAAATCAGTTAAAATAAAACATCAAATCAACAGAAAAAAATCAACAAAACCTAAAACTTATTCTTACTAAATATCAGTAAAATCAACAAGGCTATAGCAAAGACAACTGAATAAAGAGAAGACACAAATTACTAGTACCTGAAATGAAAAATGACATCACTATTAACATTAAAGGGATATAGACTAAGAAAGAAGAAATACATGTGTCTTTGTTTGCAGATGACATGACCTCCTATGCAGAAAATCCTTAAGAGTTGACATAAAAATAAAAAACAAACAAAAAAAAAACCCTAGCACCAATAAGCAATTATACCAAGATTGCAAAATATAAGATTAACATACCAAAGTCAATCATTTTCCTATATACCAACAAGAAACAGGTAGAATTTGAAGTTAAAAACACAACACTATTCACACATCCCAAAATAAAATACAAGGTATAAATCTAACAAATATGTACAAGACCTATAGAGTAAAATTAGAAAACTCTAATGACAAAAATCAAAGAACTAAATAAATGGCGGCATATTCCCTGTTCATGGATAGAAAGACTAAATATTGTCAAGATGTCAGTTCCTCCCAATTTGATCAATACTCAATGTAATCCCAACCAAAATCCCAGCAAATTAATTTGTAGATGTTGACAAAATTATACTAAATTTTATATGGAGGGGCAAAAGATCCAGAATAGCCAACACAGTATTGGAAAATAATGTTGTAGGACTGACATTGTAAGACTTCAAGACTTGACACAAGTTAATATAAGTCTTAGTATGACATCCTCAGTGGCCACTGTGATAAAAAATCTCCTTTGCCTTTCCCTGGTGCACCCATTAGATTAAGCCCCCTAGAAGCTTAGCAAAAACCCTTAGCAAAAAACCCTTAAAAACCCCTCTTTCATTTGAATTGCTCTATCCACCCTTAACGAGGAAACCTGAAGCACTTCACCTATAGATCCTAACAAATATTAATATTTTTAATAATTAATGATATTTTTAAGAGGCACAAGCACAAAGGGCTGAAGGAAGGCATCCTGGGCCTGGACAACTTCCTGGTCAAATTGTAGGTTGCCCTCCCTGCAACCAGCCAGACAGCAGGGTGCTGCTCCAAAGCCACCTCACAATCAACTACAACAAGCCCTCATTCTCCACACCTCCTGAGAGCATCAGGACGCAATGCTGCTGGCCTGGCAGGTTCTGCAGCCACTGCGTGTGCCATCGTGCCATCACCCAATGTGAACAAATGATGCTGTTTCTTTTGATGTTTATTTCAAGATTCCAGAGACAACAGAAATGCCCTGGCTGTAGGGACTTATCTGGCTGGTGGAGACTTATATATCCAACACTTTTTGTTTCCATTTCTCAGGGAAATGAAAATGTTTAAGAAAAGAATTAAATGCATTAAGAGGTTTTTTGGGGTAAATAGCCCATAGTGAATTTTGCCCCAGAAAGGTGAAAGAACAAGCATGAAGACACTTCTGTTTGGACAGAAGCTAGAAGACAGAAAACCTGTACAATGTCACCATGAGCACCTGCAGCTGTATTAGTACCATTGGAATAATAAATTTGATTATGGTGGAAAATAGAAACACTGGAATGCCAGCCCTCACCAGTCAGATTGGTAATATTAAAAAAATGTGAAAATTGGGAAATCTGAATAAGATCAGTGGGTTGTGTCAATGTCAATTTCTTTCTTATATTTCCTACAGGTGTGCAAGATCTTATCAGTTACCTTTCAGGGAAAACTGAGTAAACAATACATGACTCTGTCTGTAATATGTCTTATATCTACTTGGGAACCTACAATTATTTTGAAATTTGAAAAAAAAATTTTGTAAAGGCACAGGCCCTATTTGTAGCGTTCAATTTAACCTCACATATGACTAACAAAAATGCATATACTGTAAAGTTAGTAACACCATTGGATTTAATAGTGAAGAGATTGAAAAAAGTTTCATTAAGAGAGGTTGGTTAAATATGGTAAATACAAATAGGGAAAAAGTAAGAATGACTGAAAATATATGCACATATATGTGTATCTAGGCATTGTGTATGTATATATATGGGCATAGTTATGACCAGTTTATTGTTAAGTGCAAAAAATATAATCAGCATGCTTGGTTAAAATCCTATATTCATTTAAAACTAATACACATACATACACACATATGTATATATTATATATAAGGAAAATATATTCAGCTGGTGAAGCTGTGAGGACACAGGTACCTACCTGCATACCTGACTGGTGCAATTGTTTTGGAGAGATACCAGCAATACTTAAAACAGCAAAAGCAATTAATAACTCCTATAAGAATCTATGCTATAGATACATCTTCAACAATACATATATATATATACCCACAAAGTTATTCATTGTAGTCTTGTTTGCAGTTGGAAAACACTGAAAGAATCTAAATGTCCATACACATACAACTACTAAATAAACTATAGTCCATCCAAACAATAAAGTACAATACAGCAAGTTAAAAAAATGAAGAAAACTTCTATTATCTGATATGGAGTGTATATCCTGCAAGTCACTCTATATCAGGTAATAGAAAAAATGGAAAAAATCTAACTCCAAAAAGATAATATAGTATACAAGCTTTCATGTAAGAATAAAAAGGGATATACAAAAATTATACATGTACCATGTCATCTGTGCAAAAGAAAAACAGGGAGGATAAAGCAGAAACTAAAATACTAAGACTGCCTACTTATAGGAAGTGGTTAGGAATGAAGTGGTAAGAATCAGGGAATGGAAAAAGGGTGTTAGGGGTGAGAAAGAGAGTAACTCTTCTCTTTGTAAACCTTTTTTGTATAAATCTGACACTTGGAACCATGATAATGTTTCACATAACCAAAAATTTTTTTTTAACATAACCATCATGTGAAGGTACTCCAAAATGGAATGCAAAGAATACATAAATTCTTTTTTTTTGTTATGTGAAATAAACAAATAAACCTAATGTATAACAAAGGATAACATAAATTGAATTGGGTAGATAAGACAAGAACTGGCTTAAGCAACTTTAGAAAGTATTTTTGACTACATATGGCAAGACAAAAGATAAACAAGACTGTACACTAGTACTGCACTCTAGTTAGGAAATCTGCTTCTCAGAGGGTACGTTTTAGTAAGTCTGAAACTCTTTATTTCAGACAAACAAAAACAAAAATTCTAACAATCTAATAATGAGCAAAATAGCCCTGGCCAGGTAGCTCAGTTGGTTAGAGTGTCATCCCAATATGCCAAGGTTGCGAGTTCGATCCCCAGTCAGGACACATACAAGAATCAACCAATGAATGCATAAATAAGTGGAATAACAATTCTACGTTTCTCCCTCTCCCTTCTTCTCTATAAAATCAACACACAAAAAAAGTTTTTAAAAATAATACAATAAAATTGTACAAAGTATATAAGTTGAGAATGAGAGCCAGGTTTCTCACTTAAAAAAAAAAAGAAATTACAGTTAATAATGGGAAGACTAGAGGAGAATGAACCCTGTGCTTTTAAATGAAATCCAACATATCAATATGAATTCATGGTTTTACGTGTAACATACATACAACCACACATAAACATATGTATAGGAAAACACACATAGAAATAAGGATATCCATGTATGTCAGTATAAACATACAGTTACTTAACTCTGTTGACTGAGAGGGCCTAGAAACAATGATACCCCAGTAACAATGAACACACAAATATTGTTTTGTAAAAGCCATTCTCCAATGACAGAAAGCAGGATTCTTTAGAGAAATGACTGATTCCACAGTAGTAGTGGGGGAAAAATAAGATGTGCCCAGAACATATTGTGATGCTAGAATGTATAGCAATGGTCAGAAAAATGAGAGTGCATATCAAACAAACACAGGACTCGGCCTGAAGGAAAGCCCAATGGCCAAACCTGAAAGTCACAGCAACAAAACAATGACAGTATTAGTTTATAACCGAAAGAATGAAATGAATATCAACGAGTCCACACTGACATAAATATTTGGTTAAATAAAATGAGGAGAAGAAACAACTCTTCCTTGCAGAATTCCAATTAATAAACACATAAGGAATAACTGAAATTCTAAATAACCATGACACAAACACTAAAATAATTATTGTAGCAGATAAGAATCATGGATGGGTAAAATTACTGGAGTAAGATATGATAAGAAACATGACATTTGTGTAATCTCAATGTATACCTCACAAGATACATATAAATATATAGTTGAAAGGGAAAAGCAGTAACTTTGCAACAGAAAACATTGGTATACTTCAACCAACAACTCAAGGTTAACAACTAACGTATTAAGACATACTGACATCACATATATATAATGCACAGAAAATGGTACGGTATTACTTTTGTAGCATTATTGCCAGGATTGCATAACATGAATTAAGTTATAAAAAAGGCCAATGTGACAGTTCTTGAAATTATGCAATAGGGTCTTTGAAACTGTTACAAAAATTCTTAGACACACAATTATATTGTTGCAACAAATATTGTAACAGAAAATGCTGTTAACAAATAGAAAGAACAAGTGGAAATTTTAAAGTTAAAAATACAATTACTAAAATTTAAAAATACAAATAAATGGACAGGCAGTTAGTTACAGTGGTATTCTCCCAGTTCTTGTGACCCTGCCAGCGCTGCCCGGATGGCCTTCCAGAACCACGACCCATTCGCCACCAACATCATCACCACTCATAAAAGAGCCTGGCCCAGCAGAGTGGGGGAAGGGGGATATTAGCAAGAGCTGATGACGCTCATGATATCTGGAGACAAAGGAATTTCTGCCTTCCCTGAATCAGACGTTTTCAAGTGGGTAGGAACCATCCATGGAGCAGCTGGCACAGTATACAATGACCCAAGGTATAAGCCCTCTGTAGAGTTTCTCAGTGGTTACCCATACAACGTGCCAACAGTGAAATCCCTCATGCCCTGTTACCACCCCAATGTGGACACCCAGGGTAACTTCTGCCTGGATATCCTGAAGGGCAAGTAGTCTGCCCTGTATGGCATCAGGACCATCCTGCTCTCCAGCCAGAGCCTGCTAGGAAAACCCAACATTGATAGCCCCTTGAACGCACATGCTGCTGAGCTCTGCAACAACCCATCGGCCACTAAGAAGTACATGCAAGAAGCCTATGCAAAGCAGGCCTGCAGCCAAGAACCCTAACCCAGGGGGTCCAGCCTCTCTCCTTGTGCTGTCTTTTTTTTTTGTTCCCTTAGATGGTATGTCCTTGCCTTGATTTCTGTATATGACTCTGTAGCTTCTGCTGTGGTGTCATTTTTTTTGTTTGTTTTTAAAATTAAGTCTCTGGTTGAACCCCTGTGATGAATATATTAAATAAATATATAGGTAAAAAAGTAAAAATAAAAATAAATGAACAGGAAGCAGCACAATGGAGATGGCAAAAAAAAAAAAAACTTAAAAGAAATAAATAGAACCTATCCAACACTAAGAAAGAAAATACTGAACATAAATGTATAAAGGCTCAGAGAACTATGAGAAAATAACAGAAGGATAAAAAGAAAGGGTGTAGAATTGAAAATATTTGAAAAAATTACTGTCTAAAAGCTTCCTAGGTTTGACAATAGACACAGACCTACAGATTCAAGAAATGGGGGGAAAAAAAACTTCAAAAAGGATAAACACTCCCTAGCTGGTGTGGCTCAGAGGACTGAACACTGGCCTGCAGGCCAGAGGGCTGCCAGTTTGGTTCCCAGTCAGGGCACATGCCTGGGTTGCCAGCTAGGTCCCCAGTGCGGGGCACATGAGAGGCAACCACACACTGATGTTTGTTTCTCCCTTCTCTTTCTCCATCCCTTCACTTCTCTCTGGAAAAAAAAATAAATAAAATCTTTAAAAATAATAATAAAAGTAAAAAATAAAAAAGGTTGAACACAAAGAAATCCACAGCCAGGTACATAAT
Source organism: Phyllostomus hastatus (assembly GCF_019186645.2). Lineage (NCBI taxonomy): Eukaryota > Metazoa > Chordata > Mammalia > Chiroptera > Phyllostomidae > Phyllostomus > Phyllostomus hastatus. Next base: position 1,281,103 of record NW_025333841.1, on the reverse strand, counting down.
AAAATTACCAAAAACTAAAAACAAAAATACCATACAGGCAGTGAGAGAAAAATAAAACATTACCATATAAAGAAACAATAATTATAATAACTGATTTCCCATTAAAACAAAAACCACAAAAGCCAGCAGAAAGTGGCATACATGTTTAAATGGCTGAAAGAAATTGTCAACCCAATATAATCTATCCAGAGAAATTAGTTGCAGGAATGGAAGCAAAAAAACATTCTCACAAGATGGAAAACTAAGTGTGTGTTGCCCATAAGATCTTCTGTAAAAGAAGAAAAGACCAAAACAAGTTTTTCATGTATATGGAATATATCGGAAGGAAACCCAAATCACCAGGGATGAAAAATAAAAATAACAGAATTATTTGATTGGATATTGTAATAGATGATTTATATCTCTTGAGTTCTGTAAAATTGTTTGAGCACTGAAAACAAAAGAAACATTTTCGGAGAGTTTTCAATGTATGTAAATACAATATACAACAACTAGAGTATAAAAGAGAATTAAGAGACCTTCAAAAAGGTTAATGTTTCTACATTCAAAATTATAGGGTAAAATAAAGACAATGAAAACTGAAATTTGTATTGTGTTACCTCCTGAAGCAAACACTAAAAAGGGGTATATATAATGATACAGTCAGAGATATAACATGGAAGCTACACTAACCTCTTCCCAGGACCAAACTGGAATTACAACTAAATTACAGACAAATCATCCTGAATAGCCAACAGAAGACAATCTGCAGAGAAGTGTTATAACCAAGGATTTACAGAAAAAGCACACCACCACATCAAGACTGAAAGGAACTGTGGAGACACAAAAAGGCTAGCTGGGTTCCCATGGGTGGCAGCTGAAGTTCCAGAGGGATATTTCAGCAGCCCGGGCGGGGGGGGGGGGGGGTAGGGGTTGCCCTGGGAAGTTGGGGGTCTAAACCCCAAGCCAGGTTCCCAGCCTACAGCCCTAGAATTGAGAAAGGCACCCACGTAGTATCTGGTTATGAAAAGCAGCAGGGTTTCTTTCCACCAAGGAGAGATGGCTAGAGATGCAAACACCCTTTTAAAAGGCCGATGCACAAAATTTTGTTTGTGACCACTTACCCTGGGCTCCAGTGGAGTGGAGGGAGGGCAGAGCAGAATAGAGGCACATGAGGAGACTCTGGAGTTTGTGGCTCTGGGGAGAGACCTAAAGGGTCAGCCACGTCGAGGCCTGTGCTGAGTCATTCCCCATGCTAAAGAAGCCATCTTTGTCTGGCAGAGCACTCCTCTTTCTATGCTGCACCAGCCTGGGGTGAAGCAATTGCCCTACCCTCAGGAATCCGTCTTGCCCCACCCTGTGGAGCTTAAACCCTACTGAAGAGCACAGCCAGAGGCAGATCTCTGAATGCTTTGACTTTACTGGACATACCCCGGGGACCCAGGACTAGTAAAAACCTGCTTTGGTGCCCAGCTTGATCCTGACGACCACAGCACCCAGGCCCAGAACAGAGGGCCACAAGCTGTGAACTGCTGATAGTTCCAAACAAGTTGCCCAATGCAACTCACAGGCAGCATCTGACACAGGTCTGCACCAGAGCCTTTTCAGATCTACCTAATACATAGAAACAAGGACAAAGAGGCAGCCAAAATTGGGAGATGAAGAAAGAGGTTCCCAAATGAAAAACAAGAGAATTCTCCAGAAGAGCTAAATGAAACGGCCGTAAGCAATTTATCACATAGAGTTCAAAGTAATGATTATAAGGATGCTCAACAGCATGGAAAAAGACACAGAAACCATAAAAAAAGACCAGTCAGAAATAAAGAATGCAATATTTGAAATAAATAATATTCTGGAAGGAATAAACAGGAAGTTAGATGAAGCAGAGGATCAAATTAGCAACTTGGAAGACAAGGCAGGAAAAAACACCCCAAAAGAGCAGCAAAAACAAAAGAGTTTTTAAAAAATGAGGATAGTTTAAGGGACCTTTGGGAAAAATGAGGATAGTTTAAGGGACCTTTGGGAAATTAAAACATCTGCATCACAGGGATACTGCTACAGAACAGACGGGGGGTGGGATGCTACTACTGGCCCACCCAGGGATGCCAAAAACTGTTACAGAACAAAGGGGCCAAGGGCAATATATACTATTACCCAAAGGACCCCCTACCAAAAGGGCTATATTGTCCGTGGCCAATATAGGAAAGACATCTCTCAATGCCAGAGATTTGTGAAAAGGAAAGGAAATGTTTATCTGATGCTATACAGACTTAAAGTACTGACCTAATGTCTTCATTAAAATATCAAAGTCCTTTTGGATACCCACAGATGCCCACAGTGCTTCCTTCTCCCCCTGCCTTAATTCAGGGTACCATGACTCAGGAAAAGAAGCAAACATCCGGGATCCAGGCTCCTGACACTGTCAGCTGTGTCACTGTCCAGGCAGGATCTCCAATTAATCCAAAGCCCTGTGGCACCTTCTCATGGCCTACTGGCACAAGTTCTTTCACCCTTCTTCCAGGCAAAGTCTCTCCTGCTTCCAAGGCCTCGCAGCCAAAGGGAGCACCCCAAAGCCACGTGGTCTTCTTCTACCAGAGCTGCAGGGGTCCCCACTCTGGCAAAGCCATGTGGCTTTCTCTCTCTCACATGGCTGCAGGGGTCCCCATTCTGGCAAAACCTCCTGGATCTCGCCCTAATGGCTGCCGTGTCTGGGTTTAAATCCCTGCACCAATCTTCCTCTGTACCCCCATTTCTGACTTCTCCTACAATCAGTTACACCTGCCAGCATTCCTGTATTATTCCAAGTTTACTGGGCTGCCATCGTGAGTCTGGGCAGGGGTGGCCCCAGGTCATAGAGCCAATCTTCTCCCAACTCCCACACAGGCGCTATAACTCAGGGCACCTGCTCCCCAGTTACATCTTGGGGTGAAGTTCCTTCCCCCAAGTTCCCCCTGACTCAGAGCATGGCCACAGCTGTTTAACATATCTAACTGATGAGCCAAAGGCTATAGATATGTTAAATGACCATGCCATGGATTAGCTGCAAAGCTGTTGCTATACAAAACAGCTCTGCATGTTCATGTTCTATATGTCCCTTCCCACACCTCACACCTGTGGGGGGAAAGGTGAGGACATCTTATATGTCTTTCTAATATTTCCTAGACACCTTGACTTGTGGACCCCATTCCAAATCCCTATTTGCCCCTACCCCCACTCTTGGCTGCACCCTGTATCAATACCAGAAGGAGAACAGAGAGAGAGAGCAAAGGATGAAGAACTATTTGAAGATATGAGCAAAATTTCTCAACCTTGGTGCAGGAAAAAGACACACAAGTCTGGGAAGGACAGAAAGTCCCAAACAAGATGGATCCAAACAGGCCCACACCAAGACACATCATAATTAAAATGATAAAAGTTAAAGACAAAGAGAATCTTAAAAGTCTCAAGAGAAAATCAGTTTGTTACCAAAAGGGGGCTCCAATATAGCTGTCATCTCACTTCTAAACAGAAACATTTCAGACCAGACGGCAGTAGCATGAAACATTCAAGGTGATGAAAAACAAGGACCTACTTTGCCCAGCAAGGCTACCATTTAAAATGGAAGGAAGGCCCTGGCTGGTGTGGCTCAGTGGATTGAGTGTTGGCCTGTGAACCAAAGGGTTGCTGGTTTAATTCCCAGTCAGGGCACACGCCAGCGTTGTGGGCCAGGTCCCCAGTTGGGGGTGTGCATAAGGCAACAAGTCGATGTTTCTCTCCCTCTCTTTCTCGCTCCCTCTCTCTGAGAATAAAGAAATAAAATATTTTTTAAGTACATTTTTTTCTTTTTTTTAAGATTTTATTTTTATTTATTTTTAGAGAGGGAAGGGAGGGAGAGAGAGAGAGAAACATCAATGTGTGGTTGCTGGGGGCTGTGGCCTGCAACCCAGGCATGTGCCCTGACTGGGAATCGAACCTGCGACACTTTGGTTCACAGCCTGCACTCAATCCACTGAGCTATGCCAGCCAGGAAGAAATAAAATCTTTAAAAAAAAAAAAAAGACACAGGATAGGTGAATAGATAAGAAAACAAGACCCATATATGCTGTCTTCAAGAGACCCACCTCAGAATGAAAGATCTGCACAGGCTAAAAGAAAAGAGATGGATAACAGATATTTCAAGCAAATGGAAAGGGGGAAAAAAGCTATGGCAAAACAGACTTTAACCCCAAGGCTATACTAAGAGACAAAGGACACTACATAATGATAAACAGATCAACAAGAGGATATGACGATAGTAAACATTTATGCACCCAACATAGAATCACCTAAATATGTGAAGCAAATCATGACGGACATAAAGGGAGAGACTGACAGAAATACACTCATAATAGGGTATTTTAACACCCCATTGACTTCAATAGATATATTTTCCAGATAGAAAATCAAGGAGATGGCAGCCTTAAATGACACATTAGATCAAATGGATTTAATTGATATCTTCAGAGCATTTCCCTCCAAAGCAGCAGAATAAACATTCTTTTCAAGCGTACATGGAATGTTTTCTAGGCTAGATAGGATAGACCACATGTTAGGACACAAAATAAGTGTCAATAAATTTAAGAAGATTGGAATCATATCAAGCATCTTCTCCAACCACAATGGTATGAAACTAAATCAATTCCAAGAAAAAAAAAACTGGAAAAAAAAGTAACAAACACATGGAGGCTAAATAACACTTTACTATACAATAAACAGGTTCACAATGAGATCAAGGAAAAACTGAAGATACTTAGAGACTAATGAACATCAAAACACAACAACTCAAATCTATGGGACACAGCAAAAGCAATCCTAAGAGGGAAATTCATAACAATACAGACCTACCTAAGGAATCTAACCTTACACCTAAAGGACCCAGAAAAAGACCAACAAAGCCCAACATAAGTAGAAAGAAGAAAATAATAAAGATGATAGAGAAAATAAACCAAATAGAGTCTAAAAAAATCAATACAAAAGATGAATTAAACTATTCCACAGTGGCTGTAGAGTCTGCATCTCAACCAGCAGTGCACAAGGGTTCCCTTTTCTCCACAACCTCACCAGCACTTGCCGTTTGTTGATTTATTGATGATAGCAGTTCTGACAGGTGTGAGGTGATATCTCATGGTGGAATTTTTTTCATTGTGGTTCTAATTTGCATTTTTCTGATGATTAGTAAAGTTGAGTATCTTTTCATATGTCTATGGGCCATCTGTATGTCCTCTTTGGATAAGTGTCTATTTAGGTCCTTTGCCCATATTTTCGTGGCTTTTTTTTTTTTTTAAGATTTTAGTTGTTCATTTCTATAGAGGGGACGGGAGGGTGAAAATGGGGCAGAGAACCATCAATGTGTGGTTGCCTCCTCAGTGCCCCCAACCAGGGACCTGGCCTGCAACCCAGAAAAGCAGATCCATTTTTAAGTTTTTTGAGGTATCTCCGTATTGCTTTCCATAGTGGTTACACAAGTCTGCAATCTCAGGAACAGTGCTAAAATTGTTCCCTTTCTCCACATCCTCACCACCACTTGTTGTTTGTTGATTTATTGGTAGTGGTCATTCTTTGCCCATTTTTTAATTGGATTGTTTGTCTTCTGGTGTTCAGTTGTGTAAGTTCTTTATTGACCAGAGTCACCATTCTGTACTTATATCCCCATGACTTACTTATTTTTTAACTGTTTGTACCTCTTGATCCCCACTTCACCTAATTCACCCACCAAAAATTATTCTTAATCACCTCAAGATGGAAATACCTCAATGTCCACTGATGGAAGAACAAATAAATAAAATCTGATATATCTGTACTATGGAACATTATTCAGCCATAACTAGAATGAAGTACTGATACACACTACAACATGGACGATGAACCTGGAAGCATTATGCTAAGTGAAAGAAGCCAATCACAAAAGACCACATATTATATGATTCCATTCAATATGAAATGTTCAAAACTGAGAAATCTATAGAAACAAAAAGTAGATTAGTGGTTGCTTAGAGCTAGGCACATAGGGTTCAAGGGGGTGTGCGGTTACGGCTAAAGAATAGGGATCTTAAGGTGATGAAATGTTCTAAAATTGACTGTGGTGATAGCTGCACATGTACTAAAAAAATCACTGGACTTTACATTTAAAATGGGTAAACTGTATAGATTGTGAATTATATTTCAATAAATGTCAAAAGATAAACAAGAGAAGAAATTAAGATATTCCCAGATAAACAAAAGCTGAGGGAGTTTATTGCTAACAAGCCTACAAGAATTGTCAAGGGGCCCTGGCCCAGTACCTCAGTTGGTTGGAGTGGCATCCTGATAATGCCAAGGCTGTGGTTTCAATCCATGATTGGGGCACATACAAGAACCAACCAATGAATGCACAAATAAGTGGAACAACAAATTGATGGCGCCCTTCCAATCTCTCTCCTACTTCCTCTCTCTCTAAAATCGATAAGTAGCCATTCTAAAAACAGAATTGTCAAAGGGAGTTCTTCAGGCTAAAATGGTAGAAAAATGGTGCTAGGACAACTGGCTAAGTACATATAAAAGAATAAACGTATACCTCACATAGTATACAAAAATTAACTCAAAATAGATCTATGACATAAATATAAAAACTAAGACCTGAGAACACTAAAGGGAAATACATGAGGATAAATCTTCATGACCTTGGATTTGGCATGGTATTCTTAGATTTGGCATCAAAAGCACAAGCAAAAACAACAGAAATAGACAAACTGGCCTTCAAATTGTAAAAAAATTGTATACCATGGGACATTATCAAAAAGTGTAAATGAAACTTGCAGAATTGGGGGGGGTTGCAAATCACATATATAATAAGTCTACTATCCAAAATATAGAGAGAATTCATTCTCACAACTCAAAAACAACAAAAGACAAACACCCAAATTTTAAAAATGAACAAAGGTATTGAATAGACATTTCTGGAAAGAAAATTTGCAAATGGCCAATAACTACATGAAAAGATGTCCCAGATCATTAGTCATTAAGAAAATGCAAATCTAAACAATGACATACCATTTGAAACATACTAGGATGGTTGCAATTTGTTTAAAAAACCAAAAATAGGAAATAACAAGTGTTGACGAGGAAGTATGGTAATTCCAAATTTAACTTATAGAAAAATCACCGAACTATTTTCCACAGTGGCTGTACCATTATATCTCCCAGCAGCACTGTACGAGGGTTCCAATTTCTCTACTTCCTTGCCATGACTGATTTCCTGTTTTGGGTTTTCTTTTTTTTATATAAATTAGATTCTACCCTCATTTCATAAGAAACTTCAACTGATCTGTTACTATAATCCAGATAACAGACAAGTAAAAATAATCTTTTATAATTGTCCTTTCTTTTTTAAATTTCTGTTCAAAATTTATATAGAAATAACACATGCTAGCCCTGACTGGTATGGCTCAGTGGGTTGGGCGTCATCCCACAAAGCAAAAGCTCCCTGGTTCATTCCAGGTCAGGGCACACGCCTAGGTTTTGGATTGGATCCCCAGATGAGGAGCATGGGGCAGCTGATCCATATTTCTCTCTCACAATCGATGTTTCTGTTTCTCTCTCTCCCTTCCCCTCTTTCTAAAAATATATAAAATAATCACTTTTTAAAATAATGACTACCTCTAGGGATGAAGGAAGAGAGAGAGATACAATCAGGAATTGGTACACAGAGCAGTTCAACTATAACAGTAATGTGTTATTTTTTATGTCTGGTTGGTGAGAACAGAGGTTCATTGGATTATTCTTTGTATGTGTATAGATGACTTAAAAATTTCATAACACATACAGGAAGCCCCCCAAAAAAGACAAAGAAAGTTAATCTTACATTTTTTCATCACCCGCCCACCACCACCAGCAAAAACATAGGATCACACTATATGGGGCATTCTGCAACTTAACTTTTCTCACAAAGCATTCTCTACATCAAAAGAAAGTAAAAAGGTAAATCTTTTTCCACAGTTGCAAAATATGTCATAATACAAATGTCCTACATTTTATCCAAATACTCTCCTCTTAATGAATACACAGGCTGCTTCCAGTTACTTGTCACAAAGACAAAGAAGTAAAGGCATCCTGTTCATGTGCCCTAATTGACTGGTACTTTTATCTTGGTAGAATACATTCTTAAAAGTCAGACTATTAGATTTCTGTATTCAGTCAAATAGCATCTGTACTACTTATTCCCTTAGATATTGCCAGGTAATTTTTTCAAAAAGCTGTAGCAAGTTATACTCTCTCCAGCAATATGAGTGAGATATGGGCACTTTCTAACTAACAGAAGCATTTAACAACAGATTAGATGAAATTTTTTTACTGTCTTCTCCATGCAGTAAAACATGCTACGCAGTACAAAAATAAATTTATTCTCACAAAGAAATCTAAACTCGAGAAATCTAGCTGTTCTCTTCTTACTCAGTGGGTACTCAGAAATCCCAAAAAATATATATAGCAATTGCCCCCAAAGATTACCTGTATACACACATACACATACACACCTTTGAGATGTTCCAGAACAAATTTTAAGTATTATATGCCTAAATGCCTAACAGACCTCATTTCGGGTATCTATAAAGGGCATAGAAAAAAAAACTTAATCTACCACATAATGAATGTCACAAACTAATTAGTTTATCGAAACTATGACGTTTGCATACAAAAAGGAGCATGACAAAATAAAGATGGGTAGACCCAAAAGCTTAGGCTGTTCCTGAAAGTGCTTTGGGGAGACAATCACTTATTTTGGAGTGACAAGGTGGCAATTAAAACCCATTTAAACAAGGAAAAACGAGAGGAAAACAACCCATAATCCCTCCTAGAGCTAGTTCACCCAAATGCTTAGCCTCATCTGTGCTAGGTGAATAAGGTGATTAAAGAGAGAGAAATTATTCTCTGATATTTTGACCAGAGGCAAGACAGAAAAATGAAATCTAAGCCCCCCCGAATTCCCCCCCGAATTGGGTAGGCGCGATCCGTAAGCGTGTAGCTTTGCTAACGACCACTTTTCTACCGATTTGAGGTTCAGCACTCACCCCAACACAAAAACTGACCAGTTTCTGGACTTTCCTTAGTAAATTCGCCCTCCGGCCAATTTCCCACACCTGGTACTCAGGCCGTACTTAGAGCCCCGGCAAACGTCGCCATCTTAGGTCTTAGAAAAGGGATAGGGAACTCGAAGAGATTAGACTGCCCTGGGCGTCACAGCCAAATAGGCCCGCACTTAACAGCCGTGCACTACCCAAATGGCTCCGTTGGCAACATAACCCAGCAGCTTTGTGGCTCCTCCTTCAGTTTTCCTGACTGCTGGCGCTTCCTGTCACAGCCTTTATCTCCACTGAAATTCCCTTGTTTTTCCTTATCTTCCCCTTAATTTTTTTCTTCTTCCAACCCCAATATTTTTTAACTTTGCCCTGATTTCTTTCTTCTTTTCACATTTCTAGATCTCTTTTTTAAGTGTGTTTTTTCCATTAGCATTTATCACCCTTATACCCTCTACCACCTCCACCCCTCCCCCAATCACCACAGTGTTGTTGGTGTTCTTTTTCACTCAGTCCCACCCCCAACCTCCCCCCAGAGCTGTCAGTCTGCCCTGTATATATGAGTCTGTCTCTATTTCACTAGTTGGTTCACTGTGTGCATTAGATTTTACATATGAGTGAAATCATATGGTATTTTTCTTTCTGACTGGCTTATTTCACTGAGCATAATAATGTTCTCCAGATCCATACATGCTGTTGCAAAAGGTAAAATTTTCTTCTTTTTTACTGCAAGTAGTATTCCATTGTGTAAAGGTACAATGGCTGTTTTATACACTCATTTACTAACAGACACTTGGGCTGGCTGCATATCTTGGCTATTTTAAATAATGCCTCAATGAACATAGCAGGGTATATATTCTTTTGAATTAGTGTTTGGGGTTTCTTCTGATAAGTTCCCAGAAGTGGAATCCATAAAAACCCTAGAAGAAAACATAGGAAGTGAAATCTCAGACATTTCACACAGCAGTATTTTTTCTGATTGATCTCCTCGGGCAAGGGAAACAAAAGAAAAAAATTAACAAATGGAACTACATCAAATAAAAAGTTTTTTCACAAACAAGAAAACCATCAAGAAAATGAAAAGACAACCCACTGAATGGGAGACCATATTCACCTATACATGTGATAAGGGGTTAATATTCAAAATTTATATCCCTGGCTGGTGTGGCTCAATGGATTGAGTGCCGGCCTGCAAACTAAATGGTCGCTGGTTCAATTCCCAGTCAGGGCACATACCTGGGTTGTGGGCCAGGTCCCCAGTTAGGGGCACTTGAAAAGCAAACACACATTGATGTTTCTCTCCCTCTCTTTCTCCCTCCCTTCTTCTCTCTCTAAAAATAAATAAATAAAATCTTTCTTAAAATTTATAAAAAACTCGTAAATCTCAAAACAAAAAATAACAAACAATCCAATTAAAAAATGGGCAAAGGACCTGAAAACACATTTCCCCAAAGAGGACATACAGATGGCCCACAGACATATAAAAAGATGCTCAAAGTTACTAATCATCAGAGAAATGAAAAATTAAAACCACAATAAGGTAACTCCTCACATCAGCCAGAATGGCCATCATAAATAAAGCAATAAATAAAAAGTGCTGGAGTCCTGGCTGGTGTGGCTGAGTGGATTGAGTACCAGCCTGCAAACCAAAAGGCTGCAGGTTTGATTCCCAGTCAGGACATATTCCTGGGTTGTGGGCCAGGTCCCCAGCTGGGGGAGTGTGAGAGGAAACTGATCCACATATCTCTCACACATTAATGTTTCTCTTGCACATGGATGTCTTTCTTCCTCTCTCCCTCCCTCCCTTCCTGTGTCTCTAAAAATAAATAAAGTCTTTTTTTTTAAATGCTAGCTCTAGAGACCTAGGTGTAGAAAAGCTCTGTCCATTAAGTCATAGCCAAACTAAAAACTTTATATCCCTGCCTCAACCCACTCACACTTCCCCTACTCTGCCTTCATTGATTCCAACCAAGAAAAAGGCCTCCAGAAAACACGAGAGAGAGGTTTGTGACCAGGATACAATATTTGCTCTTCAAGGCTGATCCTCTTGGCTTTCTAGACTACTGGTCCAGTCAGAATCTATTTCATTTTCTATGACAGCCCAGTTTTCCCATTTCATAAGTAATTGTTCCAAAAGTAAGAAAACTGTCTCCTTCAAGGGTATAAAATCCAAATAGGCAAAATAAGATCTGGGATTTCACCGTCATCCAGCCATATTTAGCAGGCACTTACAAAGGGCTCTCAGTTGGAGAATTTACAAAGATTACTTCAAAGGCCAATGACCTCTGGGACAAAAGTTTCTGTTACCTTTGCATTCATAATTTAAAACAAATAAATGAGTAATGGACCTATAAATGACAGTCAAAATAATAGATACATATAGAGTTAGACTACAATACATTCATTCAAAACATGAGTTAGGGAAAATTACAATTTCACCTGGCAAATGGCGAAGCAGATCTAACATAGCATTTATTCATTCATTAAGAATTTACAGGTGGTTCTGGCCAGTGTGGCTCATTTGATTGTAGTGTCATCCTGTAACCAAAGGGTTGTGGGTTTGATTCCCCATTAGAGCACGTACCTAGGTTTTGGGTTCAATCCCTAGTCCAGGTACATAGGATCCTGTGTCCGGGCAAGTACAGGAGGCAACCAGTCAGTCGATGCTTCTCTCTCACTTTGATGTTTTTTTTCTCTCCCTATCTCTCTCTAAAAAGCAATGAAGAAAAAAAGTCCTCATCAAGGATTAAAAAAAAAACTTACAGGTGAAGAATAGGGCTACAGAAGGGCATGGTAAAGAATACAAATATTAACAAAACCCAGTTATTGTTCCTCAGAGAGATAACATGCAAGTTGGGTTGTGGAAAATAAGAAGAGTTATAAGCAATATTTTTGTATTGGGCATTGTACTTGATACAAGATGAGAATAAAAGTTAGGTTTGGGTATTGAAAGAGAATATGGGGATGAATCTATTATGATTCTTAGCCTCAGGGAATTTACAACCAATGGGAAAAACTAAAACATGAAAGTTGGGTAAAATTTTATATTAAGGGACTCAAGGACATGAAAAAAGTATTTAATACTTATTTGCCAACAATTTAAAGATTTATTAAGTCATACATTGGCAAGACACTGTACTATGTGATATAGGGAGTAGGAAAACCAACAACAAAATATATGAATGTACCACAAATCAAAGAGAGCAATATATTAGAATGAAAAATGTAAGGACTTCCAGCTAAGATAGAGATGTAGGTAGATACATTGTGCCTCCTCACACCACCAAAAGAAGGAAAACAACAAATTTAAAAACAAAAAACAACCAGAACTGACTGAAAATTGAACTGTATGGAAGTCTGACAACTAAGGAGTGAAAGAAGAAACATTCATCCAGACCATAGGAGGGGCAGACACAGGCTGCCAGATGGAGAAGACTCGAGGCAAGGCAGTGGCTGGAGGAATCAGGCAGGCAAGGCAGCAGCTCAAGGAAAGGGTAGTCCCACATTCGAGTGCAGATAAACCAGGAGGAACAACTGGGGAGCAAGACAGACCACACAACCCAGGGTACCAGTGAGGAGAAATAAAGCCTCAACGCCTCTGACCGAAAACACCTGTGGGGCTTGAGGCGGCAAGAGAAACTCCCAGCCTCACAGGAAAGTTCGTTGGAGAGACCCACAGGGTCCTAGAATGTTCACAAACCCACGCACCCAGGAATCAGCACCAGAAGGAACCAATGTGATTGTGGGTAGCAAGAGAAGTGAATGAAAACCAGCAGAGAGCAGAGCAAGCAGCAGCTTCCTCTCAGACCCCACCCCCACATACATGGTCACGATGCAGCAACGTAGGTTGCCCTGCCCTGGTGAACACCTAAGACTCTGCCCCTTACTACAAAACAGACATGCTGAGACAAAAAAAAAAAATGACCCAAATGAAAGAACAGAAAAAAACCTACAGAAAAAATAGAACTAAGCAATGACGAGATAGCCAACCTATCAGATACACAGTTCAAAACACTGGTAATCAGGATGCTCACAGAATTGCTTGAATATGGTTGCAAATTAGAGGAAAAAATGAAAGCTATGCAAAGTGAAATAAAGGAAAATGTGCCGGGAATCAACAGTGATGGAAAGGAAACTGGGACTCAAATCAACAATTTGGAGCTGAAGGAAAAAAGAAACATTCAATCAAAACAGAATGTAAAGCAAGAATTAAAAAAAAAATGGGGAGAGGCTTAGGAACTTCCAGGACAACTTTAAACATTCCAACATCCAAATCATAGGGGTGCCAGAAGGAAAAGAGGAAGAGCAAAAAAATTAAAAACTTATTTGAAAAAATAATGATGGAGAATTTCCCCAATCTGGCGAAGGAAATAGTCTTTCAGGAAGTTGAAGAAGCTCTGAGAGTCCCAAAGAAGTTGGACCCAAGGAGGAACATACCAAGGCACATCATAATTACATTAGCAAGATTAAAGATAAGGAGAGAATCTTGAAAGTAGCAAGAGAAAATGAGGCAGGAGTTCCTACAAAGGAGTTCCCATCAGACTGTCAGCTGATTTCTCAAAAGAAACCTTACAGGCAAGAAGGGACTGGAAAGAAATATTCAAAATCATGAAAGGCAAGGACCTACATCCAAGGTTATTCTATCCAGCAAAGCTTTCATTTAGAATGGAAGGGCAGATCAAGTGCTTCCCAGATAAGGTAAAGTGAAAAGAGTTCAGCATCACCCAGCCGTTATTATATGAAATGTTAAAGGGACTTGTCTAAGAAAAAAGAAGATAAAAAAATATGAACAGTAAAATGACAACAAACTCACAACTATCAACAACTGAACCTGAAAAACAAAAATGCAAACTAAGAAAACAACTAGAACAGAAATAGAATCACAGGAATGGATTCTACTAAAAACTACTAAACTAGAACTAATAAACCATTTTAATAAGGTTGAACAGTACAAAACCAGTATATAACACTCAATTGTATTTTATATACTTGCAATAAACAATTTGAAAATAAAATTAAGGAAATAATTCCATTTAAAATAGCACCAAAAACACTTAATAAATTTAACAAAAAAGTACAAAATGTCACTGAAAAAAATTTAAGAAGACCTAAGTATATAAGAAAGCATACATTCTGTGTTCATGGACTGGGAGACTTAATATTGTTAAGATGTCAGTACTCCCCACATTTTCTATACATTCAACATTATCTTTATCAAAATCCCAGCTTCATTATTTAAAAAATTGCCATGCTGATTCTTAAATTCATATGGAACTTAAAGGGACCAGAAAAGCTAAAACAATCTGAAAAAAAGAAATAAAGGTGTAGATTCACACTTTATTTTATTTAGTAATTTGAGAGAGAGAGAGAGAGAGAGAGAGAGAGAGAGAGAGAGAGAGAGAGAGAGAGAGAGAAACATTGATTTGTTGCTCCATTTATTTAAACATTCATTCATTGTACCTTTTTCCCTCATTCTCCTCCCTTCCCCTCCCCACTGATAACGCTCCATGTGATCTCCATTCCTGTGATTCTATTTCTGTTCTAGTTGTTTTCTTAGTTTGCATTTTTGTTTTTCAGGTTCAGTTGTTGATAGTTGTGAGTTTGTTGTCATTTTACTGTTCATATTTTTTATCTTCTTTTTCTTAGACAAGTCCCTTTAACATTTCATATAATAACGGCTGGGTGATGCTGAACTCTTTTCACTTTACCTTATCTGGGAAGCACTTGATCTGCCCTTCCATTCTAAATGAAAGCTTTGCTGGATAGAATAACCTTGGATGTAGGTCCTTGCCTTTCATGATTTTGAATATTTCTTTCCAGTCCCTTCTTGCCTATAAGGTTTCTTTTTGAGAAATCAGCTGACAGTCTGATGGGAACTCCTTTGTAGGAACTCCTGCCTCATTTTCTCTTGCTACTTTCAAGATTCTCTCCTTATCTTTAATCTTGCTAATGTAATTATGATGTGCCTTGGTATGTTCCTCCTTGGGTCCAACTTCTTTGGGACTCTCAGAGCTTCTTCAACTTCCTGAAAGACTATTTCCTTCGCCAGATTGGGGAAATTCTCCATCATTATTTTTTCAAATAAGTTTTTAATTTTTTGCTCTTCCTCTTTTCCTTCTGGCACCCCTATGATTTGGATGTTGGAATGTTTAAAGTTGTCCTGGAAGTTCCTAAGCCTCTCCCCATTTTTTTTTTAATTCTTGCTTTACATTCTGTTTTGATTGAATGTTTCTTTTTTCCTTCAGCTCCAAATTGTTGATTTGAGTCCCAGTTTCCTTTCCATCACTGTTGATTCCCGGCACATTTTCCTTTATTTCACTTTGCATAGCTTTCATTTTTTCCTCTAATTTGCAACCATATTCAAGCAATTCTGTGAGCATCCTGATTACCAGTGTTTTGAACTGTGTATCTGATAGGTTGGCTATCTCAGTCATTGCTTAGTTCTATTTTTTCTGTAGGTTTTTTTCTGTTCTTTCATTTGGGTCATTTTTTTTTGTCTCAGCATGTCTGTTTTGTAGTAAGGGGCAGAGTCTTAGGTGTTCACCAGGGCAGGGCAACCTACGTTGCTGCATCGTGACCATGTATGTGGGGGTGGGGTCTGAGAGGAAGCTGCTGCTTGCTCTGCTCTCTGCTGGTTTTCATTCACTTCTCTTGCTACCCACAATCATATTGGTTTCTTCTGGTGCTGATTCCTGGGTGCGTGGGTTTGTGAACATTCTAGGACCCTGTGGGTCTCTCCAACGAACTTTCCTGTGAGGCTGGGAGTTTCTCTTGCCGCCTCAAGCCCCACAGGTGTTTTCGGTCAGAGGCGTTGAGGCTTTATTTCTCCTCACTGGTACCCTGGGTTGTGTGGTCTGTCTTGCTCCCCAGTTGTTCCTCCTGGTTTATCTGCACTCGAATGTGGGACTACCCTGTCCTTTTGGAGTTGTATCTGTTCTTTCCTTTGGGCCGTATTTATTCATCTTGGCGTACCTGTTACATTTTAAGGGCCAGAGCCTGGCCTGGCCTAGCTGGCGTAGCTCAGTGGATTGAGCGCAGGCTGTGAACCAATGTGTCGCAGGTTCGATTCCCACTCAGGGTACATGCCTGAGTTGCAGGCCATGACCCCCAGCAACCACACATTGATTTCTCTCTCTCTCTCTCCCTCCCTTCCCTCTCTAAAAATAAATAAATAAAATCTTTTTAAAAATTTTATTTTAATCATTGTTCAAGTACGGTTTTCTCCCTTTTACTCCCAATCCAATAAATAAAATCTTAAAAAAAAAAAAGGGCCAGAGCCTTAGATATTCACCAAGGTAGGGCAATTAATGTTGCTGCATTGAGATGCTGTATGCGGAGGAGGGGAACATGCGGAGGAGGGGAACATGACGGCTTCCTTAGCTCTTGACCTGCCCTCCGTCACTTCCTGTGGTACCCACAGCAAATTGGGCCCTTCCGGTGCTGATTCTTGGGTGTGTGGGTTTGTGTATTTCTAATACCCTTTGTGTTTCTCCAACATACTCTCCTGTGAGACTTGAAGTTTCTCCCACCACCACTATCCCTATAGGTTTTACAGCCAGAGGTTTTGAAACTTTCTTTTCCCTGCATTGGAACCCTGAGTTGTGTGGTCTGTCTTGCTTCCCAGTTGTTACTTCCGGTTTATCTGTTCGCAAATGTGGGACCAACCAACGTGCTATCCACCACCTAGCCCACCCAGTCCTCTAACCACAGCCTTATTGCATGCCCTCTCCTCTCCAGCTGCTCATCTACTCACCTCCTATCAGTTGAATGAATATTTTGTCTTTAACTCTTTGGTTTTTGAACTTCTATACATTTAGATTTTTTGGCAATTATGGTTATTTTTTGTTTTTAAATTTGTTGTTGTCCTTCTTTTGGTTGTATGAAGAGGCAAAGTGTATCTACCTATGCCTCCACCTTGGCCAGAAATTTTAAAAAGTGTTTCAGAATTGGTGTATTAACTTCCTATTGCCACTATAACAAATTATTGCAAAGTCAGTGACTGAAGATAATGCAAATTTATTTTTCTTATTAATTCAAAAGGTCAGGAATCTGAAATGAGTTCCATTTAGTTAAAATCAAGGTATCAGAAGGCCTGTGTTCCATTTGGTGGTTCTAGGAAAGAATCTGCTTTCTTGCTTTTTCTTATTTTTAGAGGCTGTGTGAATCCCTTGGCTTATGAGCCCCTTTTCCCATCAAGTCTAGCAGTGTAGCATTATACTTCTAATCTCTCACCTCTGCTTCCTGTTTCATATCTCTCTTTAACTCTGATCCTCTGCCTCTACTTATAATGAATGATGTGATTATATTGGGCCTACCCAAATAATCCAGTTTATAATGCCCCCATTTTAAGACCTTAATCACATCTTCTTTTACCACGTAAGGTAACATTGTCACAGGTTTTAGGGATTAAGACAGGGGCCATTATTCAGCCTACCAAAGATGTTCTTTTTCAGTGGGAGTAAATTCCCTTATATTCCTACTTTGTTGAATGTTTATATCATGAAACATTTTGGATTTTGTTAAAGGATTTTTTTTCTACTATCTATTGAGATGATCATGCCATTTTTGTGCTTTCTTCTATTAATAGTATGATTGATTTTCATATGTTTAACCAATCTAGCTTTCTTGCAATGAATCTCACTTGGTCATGAAATGTAATTTTTATATATTTCCAGATTCAATTGGGTGGGATTTTGTTGAAGTTTACGTGTCTATAGTTGTAAGAGATATTGGTCTGTAGTTTTCACTTCTTATGTCTTTTTCTGGTTTTGGTATCAACATAATTCTGGTCTCAGAGAATGAGTTGGAAATTGTTCCGTCCTCATTTTTTTTTGGAAGAGTTTGCAAAGACTGTTAATTTTTCTTTAAACTTGGTAGAATTGAACCCAGGCTTCTCTTTATGGGCTTTTCTTTGACTACTAATTCTATCTCTTCACTTTTAAAAGTCTATTTCTTCTTAAGTAAGTTGCTAATAATTTGTGTTGTTCTAATTTTGCATGCTATTTAAAACTATTTGAGCCCTGACCAGTGTGGCTCAGCTGGTTGAGCTTCATCCCACAAAGTGAAAGGTGGCAGCTGAATTTTTGGTCAGGGCACATGATTTGGTTTCGGGTTAGGTTCCTGGTTGGGGGATTTACTAGAGGCAACCGATTCATGTTTCTCTCTTGCATCAATGTTTCTCTCCCCCTCTTTCTCCAAAAAAGTAAAAAAGAGAACTATTCGAGAAGAAATTTTTATAGGACTTAAGTTATCAAATTTTCGTGAACCAAGTCATTGGCCGCTTTTTGTAAATCAGAAGTGTTCATAGAAAGTAGTTTTTCTGATTAAAAATGAAAATTGTGAAGGTACTTTTATTAATTTTTTGTATCTCCACTTTAAGTGTAAAATTAGGACATCTATAATTTTCTTAATTTCTATTCGATACGTGTGTTCTCCAAAATAATTGATGCTCTCATCTAGTGATTTGTACATTTTTAATTATTTACTTTTATTTTTCATTTATTCTCAAATTTTTGAAGAATATTTGCATCTCTCTTTTTTTTTGCCCATTTGCAGGTAATATTTGTATCTCTTGATAAAGTTTTATATTTATGTAGCATACTTTAGTTTTTTAAAAAGATTTTATTTATTTTTAGAGAGAGGGGAAAGGAGGGAGGAAGACAGGGAGAGAAACATCAATGTGTAGTTGCCTCTCACATACCCCTACTGGAGACCCAGCCTGCAACTCAGGCATGTGCCATGACTGGGAATTGAACTAGCAGCCCTTTGGTTTGTAGGCTGGCACTCAGTCCACTGAGCCACAGAAGTCAGGGCAATAAAACATACTTTCTAAGTTGGTTTCTTTCATTACTATTAAAAATCATAAAAACATGTATATGGGAACACACGGTTCTTTTTGCTTCAGGCTCTAATATGGCTCAGCATAGCACTGCCAGTTTCTGTCTTTATTTAAAATTTTTGTTCATGTTTTTTTTGTATAAAACTTTTAAAAATATTTCACATATAATTTCACACCTATTTGAATGGGTGTAATCAAAAAGAAAAAAGATCATTGGCAAGAATATGGAGAAATTGAAACCCTCATACATTGCTGCTGTGAATGTAAAATTAAGAATAATTTAGCAGTGCCTCAAAAAGTTAAACCCAGAGTTACAATACCACCCAACAGTTCCATTCCTAAATATATGCTCATGGGAATTGAAAACATGTCCACACAGAAACTTGTTCATAACAATGTTATTTATAATAGCTGAAATGTGGAAATAATCAATCAACTGATGAATTGATAAACAAAATGTAGTGTATCCATACAATGAATGAACCTGGAAAACAGTATACTAAAGTAAGCGTATCACAAAAGACCACATATTATATAATTTCGCTTACATAAAATGTCTAGAATAGACAAATGTATAGAGACAGAATATAATTTTGTGGTTGCCTAGAAGTGGGAGGAGAGGAATTGACTGGAATGAGGACTGACCCTTAATGGTTACAAGGTTTCTTTTAGCAGTGATGAAAATGTTCTAAAAATAGATTATGGTGATGGTTGTACAACTCTGTAAATAACTGAAAATCACTGTGTTGTGTACTTTAATAAGTGAAATTTATGACACATATATTAAAACTCAATAAAGTTGTAAAAACTAAATAAGTAATTAAATTAAAATATTATTTATCTTGAATACTGAGGTTTTTATACCCTCTTAAATTTTATATCAAAACAAGTGTCATACTTTACCCTAATCTCGGTTCTGGGACTCAGTGACTTCCAAAAGCTTATTGCAGGAAAGCAGGCATTGCCCAGAGGCTGAAATTCCAATCATTAGAGATTGTTAGTTAGGTTTTCACTCCTATTAAAATGTTAATTCCCCAAGAGGAAGAGAGGCATAGAATATCCGAGTAAGTATTGTTCACCATTGATATCTTGTAAATGAAGTTAATGGTTCTTTTCTCCAGAGCTTTCTTTAGGAGAAAGTAGGAGACCCTAAGGCTCTGAAAGGGAGAAGCTAGTACAGATGGGGGAAATCAAGATAAAAAAGATTGAGTGTCATGGAAGCAAACTCTGCCTTTTTAATATGAATTTCTTATGATCAATCTATCTAATAGTTATTGAATACCTACTCTGTGTCAGGCTTTGAATTTAGTGCAGCGTTATAGCAGTGAAAAGGGCAGACATGTTCCATGCCTTCAATGATTTTACAATCTGGTGAGATGGAACAGTAAAGACCCGATTTTGTATAGAAGGCATGAAATATTACAGAGGCGGTAAAGTATTGGGTTTGCACAGCACTTATAGTTTAGAAAGCACCTTCTTATCCATGATCTCATTAAATCTTTACAACAACCCTTTGAACTTTGTAGAGCAGAGATTATTGGTATTCTCATTTTACACAGGAGAAAACTGAGGTTAAGGTAAATGGTAGTCAGGACTAGAATAAGTTTCATTTTTTCACTACATACTGGACTTGTCTGACAAGGACCTGCCTATTTTCCTTGGCTCATAGTGCTGGAGCTATAAGAGGTGTGAATAAATGAGCTACATTTTCTATCCTTCACATCCTTCAAAATCTACTTTCTTGAATATTTCTAAAAACTCAATAAATACTTTAAAAAAATTAGGGAGGCATGAGTGTATATATTAGCCAAACAATATATACACATTGTACAGGCACATATTAGAGTTCTTCATGAGTCTTTTGCCAGCCCCTTGCTTTAGCCAAGTAAAATAATAAATGGCATTATTGATCACTTCTAATAAAAAAAACTCAGTCTATTCAAATATGAACTAAAGTTCTCTGTTCCTGGGTAATTTCAGGGAAATCCAAAACATGTTTTTGATATACTTGCATTTTTCTCATAAAAATGTTTAGAAAGGGCTATGTGCTGCCCCAATGCCTCTTGTGGCTCCTTTAATAAGCTTTCTAAGTTGTCTTGCTGTTCTTAAAACTAGGCCCTTCTGTGTCAAGGATGGGTATTTGTTTTTCACATGGCAGAGTGCTACCCTTTAGCTCAAATACGCTATAAAATTTCATTAAGTTTGAAAGCTTTATCTAAAGAATGAAAGCAACATTCTAAATTTGGTCATAATAACCTTACTCAGATTTCAGGCTTCTCAATCAGATCACTGTCACACTTTGAATTTAGATTCTAGGCACACCTTTGAGACTGGATTTTAAACTCAAAGCCAGGTTAACTCTCCTTGCCTTTATACTCTTCTACTTAAAACAAACAAATGAAAAAACAATAATTACTCTTCCTTAATGACCTCTTCTTCACACAAGAAGATACTGGGCTTTTTTTTTTTTGTAGTGTATAAGATTTGGTCTAGATTTTTAAAAAGCATCTCAACTTGGCCTTAGAGTGGAGACTCTCTGGGTGGAGTGGTTTAAAGATGACCCTAATATTCCAAGGCTGTAAATGTCTGGATGTTGAAATAACTATAGATTTAGAGATTAACTGATTTAGATGAACTGGTAGGGCTAAGGAAGCTGACAGGCAATAAAGACTATAAGAAAGTTTCTGAGCATTTATAACAGTAGTAACTAACAGATAGTGTACCAGGTATTAGTCTAAGAGCTTTACATATATCTGCTCCTTTATTTGTGCAGCAACCCTAGCATATCAGTACTATTATCTCATTTTATAGATGGAAAACATAAGGCACTGAGAGGTCAACAGCTTGTCCAAAGTCACACAACTGGCAAGTGACAGAGCTAGTATTTAAACATGGACAACTAAGATCTGGATGTATATTACAGTATATAAGCCCTTAATAAGAGACTGGTTCCTTTTTCCCCCTTCTCTCTCCTAAATACCAGTGCTCAGGTACGTGAAACTCTATAGACATATATCCTTTTGGCTTAAGGTTTTATATTCTATTAAAATGAAAACAGATTATAGTCTGTTTTCAGAATGAATGGGTTTTGTTCCAAACATTTGCTTTTAAGTTCTTGGAAACTCAGAATGCATTTTCCCATAGAAACAACATTACACACAGTAATTAAGTTTTCAAATCAAATTGTGGAAATCTATTTAACTTTTGTAAAACTGAAGCATAGAAATAATACGACTGACCTGAGCTTTGGGTCTTAGAAAGGAGGTCCTGTTGTTCATAAGATGTAGCATAAAGGGAGGAAAGGAAGGGTTACCTTCCATTTCTTGACAGAGAACAAGTACATCAGCAAAATACTAAAAGAAATGTGTGTTTTCTAGTCTCTTGCTTTATAGAAACCCTCTCCCCAGACTCTCGAGTGCCAAAACCCTCAGACTTATCTTAGGAGATCACATTTGTACTAGTTTCTATTGCTACATAACAAAATATCACAAACCTAGTGGCTTAAAACAACAGCCATTTGTTAGCTCGCAGTTTCCTTGGTTCAGGAGTCTCCTATATGTTAGCTGGATACTGTGCTAAGGTCTTACAAGGTTAAAATGAAGGCATTGCCCAGGGCTGCATTTCTCATCTGGGCCCCAAGGTCTTCCAGGCTAATTCTGGTTATTTACAAAATTCAGTGCCTTGTATGCATAGGACTGAGGTTCCTGCTTTTTCGCAAACTTCAACCAGGGACCACTCTCAGTTCCAAGAGGCTGCTCACACTCCTTTCCATTTATCCTCCTCCACTTTTAAACCAGCAACACAAAGTTTCTTGTACATCCATCCCACTAGTACCTCAAACCTCTGACTTTCTGTTCTGCCATTAGATGGAGAAAACTTTCTACTTTTAAAGGTCTCTCTGATTAGATCAGTCCCACCCAGATAATCTCTCTATCTTATGGTTTATTTTCAGGCAGTATGACAAATTTATGAGAATAATTCAGGCTACTTAGTAAAAGATTTTTTCAGGGCAACGGACCACCACGTGGTCACACAAGACGTCTTTGGGAGCTTACTTCTATCCGTTTCGATGTCTTCTAAATTGTTCCTATTTATCACAGCTATTCCTCTTCCTCCCACAGATTTTCTGCAAATTAATTTTATTTTCTTCTCAATGGCTCAACTGCCAATGGCATTAGGGGCCTTGGAAAGAGGGAGGTAGGGGAAAGGAAGAGCAGAGATGACAGTAGATGGTTGGATGGAAGTATCATTTGTGAACTAAGCATTAAACATTTTAAGCTAAGGACTGTGAAAAATATAATTGCAGAGGTTTGTCAACCTAAAAATAAAAGGACCTTTCAAAGCAAGAGGCAACCAGCATTTATTGTATCAGTAAGTACAGCTATTCTGATGCAAATGTTCAGGCAGAAGCCCTATTAAGAGACAAAGGCAATGGGTATTTAGGAGAAAGGAAGGGAAACCACTGCATCAATAGAAGGCAGGCATATATGTAGATAATAAAACATGATGTTATTTCTAAGCAACGTTTTTATTTCAGTCCAGTAGTGATAGTATCTGCTTTCATGTTTTCTTTATAAACAGTTCTTTCGCAAGGCACAGGGTTGCTTAGGCCCAGTCCAAAGGTTATCTTGCACTATTTCAACATTCCAAAGCTCTGATGCATAAGACGTGCAGGGCAGTTCTTGTGGAATGGCTACTCCAACTTTGTTTTATGCATTTTTATTTATTTTACCATGCAAAGTATTTTTAAAATATTTTATTTTTATTTATTTTTAGAAAGAGCGTAATGGATGGAGAAAGAGAGGGAGAAAAATATCAATTGGTTGCTTCCTCTGTGCCCCCAAGGGGGAACCTGGTCTGCAACCCAGGCAAGTGCCTTGGCCAGGGATCAAACCTGAGACCTTTCAGCCTACAGGAGGATGCCCAACCCCCTGGGCCACACCAGTCAAGGCCATCTAAAGTATTTGTTTAACAAGGACAACAGAAAACTCTCCTCACGGAACTATTGTAAAACATTCTCAGTGGGTGATCATGGTGATCATTGTAATATACAATACAAAGCAATTTCCTCAGAAATCTGAGAAGCACCAAATGGGACCATTTTTTTTTAAATGTCTGCTTTTCAAACAAAAACCCCCCAATAACATGGTGGGGGAACTTCCCCAAGTCTTAGGTGGCTGATAGCTGTGTAGGGGAAGGTCGGCCTGTCCAGTCAGTTCCCCAGCCCTGGGCCGGATTCAGCCTGAACCCCTGAGCTGCTGATCTCAATTTTGTTCTTCTTTAACCGCAGCGAGGCGCTTGGAAGGACCAGCGAGCACTTACTCCCTCTCACCCCCGGGAGGGCAGGGGTCTGCCGGTCCTGGAAGATCTTGGAAGACAGAGGTTCAGCGATAGAAGATGTGATCTTTCGCTGAAACACAAGCTGCCTCAGCTGCCAGGGCCCTGATCTCATCTTTGAGAATGTGAGCAGAGTCCTTGCAGGGAGCCTCTGGCCCCTGGAAGGGTCCCGACTTGAGATTCTGAATTCACCTCTAATTCCAGGTGCCAGATATAGTCGGAAGATGTGCTGGAGGAACTCCACTAGTTTCATCTTGTGGTTTGGGCACAGGATGGGCACCAACTCCTTAAGGCGCGAGCAGCAGCCTTTCACGGTTTGTGTCGTAGAGCAGCGCATTGACTTGCTGTTCTTGCAACAGGGAGAACCACCTGCACACCGCGAGATGGCCACGCAGTGCTCAGACAGGACAGGCAGCGCAGCACCTCGCCTTGTCGGTGCTGCCCGCAGTCTTGTTGGCCTTAAGTGCTCAGCTGGAACCAGCAGGGATTGCAGCGTTGGCACTGGCAACGTTGATGATTCTGGCGACCAGGTAAGAGAGAGAAGGTAGGACCTGGGTTCGCAGAAGGATATTTAAGTGCTAAAAAAAAACCCAAAACAAAAAAAAACCCCAAAAAGCAGTTGTAGAATGTTCTCCAACTTCATTTTAAAGTGGTGCCGCCAATATTATTGTTTATGGGTTTCAGGTAGGTTCTTTACCTTACAAATGACTTCTAACAGTTCACTAATTGCCCAAGGAGAACAAATCAGGAGAACTCTCTTATCACCTTTAGTTTAGGGCCTTGGGAGCAGAGCTTGAATTCCTCAAAGGCACTAGTCATTCCTTGAAGAGACCTTGATTTCATGCAAATACAAGGAATCTTTCTTGCTCTCTCAAGTTCTACACAAGTTTTCGGTTTTATTCATTTGTTTTTCACTTACCTTGAATTTTCAAGTGGATGGTAGGACCTATTTCTGTTTCACATACTTAACATATGGCCACAAACAAAATGAGGAATTCAATGCATAAACCAAATGCCAACTCCTCCTTTACATTCCTGGTTCTTTCACTTATATTCCTGAACATTCTGGAATTATAAAAATGAGGGATACCAGTCTCACCTTAAAGTAGCTTGCAGTCCAGTAGAGGAGCTGGAACATATAGAAGTAACAGTGATATTGAGGCTGTAAGTACCAAACAGCTGCCATTGCTTCCTGAATAAAGTCCAAGTTCTTTGGCCTAGAAGCCAAACCATCCTCATCTGCCTATGTCTGCTATAGCCTCATCTCTTACCACTCTCCCTACTTCACCTAAAACCACTTTACACATTATCTCATTATACCCATTCTGTGAATATATACTCTTGGCTGGCCTTTGCTGGCACCCCTCCTTCTTCTTCACCACTCTAAATTTTACCCATCCTTCAAGGCCTTGCTCCTGAATGAAATCTTTTCTGACCACAGCAATCTTTTCCCTTTTCTGCACTATAATGTTGACTATCAGTACTGTTCATTTTGCCCTTAGAGTACAACTTCTTTGTGTGAAACCTGTTTTTTATTCACTTTAGTCTTTTTTCTCCCATCAAGACCAGAAGGGGTTTAAGGAGTCTAAAAATTTAAATCTCTGTATTTCCCATAAGGCCTGGCTCAGTACTCAGTTCAGATTTGGTTAATCTACTGATCAGGGTCAGGAAAGGGAGGGAGAGTGGTGTGAAATGACTTTGTAAAGGACACTCAGGCCTCTTAGAGAAGAATGTATTCACAGTTCACTCTAGCTAGCTATTTCATGCATTCATTCATTCATCCTTTTCAATAGGAGAACCACAACAGAGTCAAATTTTCCTCTCAAAAGAGTAAAGCCAATTTCTATAGTAAATCTGGCCAAGTTGTTTCTAGGAGGCTACACCACCAACTTGAGATCATGTCTTTTTTTTTCTTCCTTCCCTTCTGGTCCCCACCCCACCAACCCTATGTGGTCACTAATATTTTTGTCTGTCTCTGTCGATTTTCCCATTCTGAAATTTTTAATTTATTTAAAAAATTATATATATATTGGAGACCAAGTCTTCTCTTAAACTCCCACTTCCAACCCAGTGGAAAGAAAAAGCCTAAATTTTAAAAAGAGCTCATTTATGGAAATAGAAAGGCAATTTTAATAGAAATTCAATACTTTTTCTGCAATCAGAATAACTGGCAGAAATGGGTCCAACCTGATACTTGGGATGAAGGAGAGAGAACACGTTCCAAGAGCCTTCCCTGTGCATATAGAGAACTCTTGCCCTTCTCGTACTGTGTTACTTTGTGGGGTTGCTGCTTGCCACACTTCTTACAGAAAGTCTGGCAGGTTTTAGGAACGTTCACCATGTTTGTGAGAGCACTGTTGGCATGGAAATCTGTAGCTTTCTTTTATTTGTAGTATTTTTGTGTGGCTTTGGTATCATAGAATGAGTTAGAAGATGTTTTCTACTCTTTTATTTTTTGAAAGAGTTTGAAAACTATTGATGTTAATTCTTTTTCAAATTTTTGGTAGATTTCACTAGTGAAGTCATATATGGTTCTGGAGCTTTCTTGTTGGGAGGTTTTATGTTATTGACTCAATCTCCTTAATTTGTAAAGGCTTGTTAAGGTTTTCTGTTTCTTTTTGGGTCAGATTTGGTAGTTTGTATGTTTCTTGTAATTTGTCCATTTCATCTAGGTTATCAAATTTTTTGGCTTTCAATTGACCATAATAGTACTGCATCTGTGAAGTTGTAGTAATGTCTGTAACTTTTTAAAAAAATTACAGAACAATGTCAATAATTGTCTCCTCTTGCACCAGTAAAACCACAATAGGAGTGCAGGTTGCCATCCACAAAGCGGCAGCTCAGCTAGGAAATGAGGAGTGGTAGGTTGGTAAGCAAAAACACCAAGTCTTTCAGCAGTCTTTCTTCATTAAGCTCTCCTCTGCTTGCTCTAGTTATTTTTTATTAGTTTGAAGAGTTCTGAAAATGTTGATTCTGACAGTTTATTCCAGCTTAATGTTTGCTTCAGTGGATGATGAATCCTTGGAACCCCTCTTTCTTCATTCTCAGTGATGTCACCTGCCCCCAACATTTCATTTTGATTAGGGAAATTTTAAGTCCTGCAGTAAGGATGAAAGAATAATGCAGTGAGGACCCACCACATAAGTTCTACCATTAACATGCTATTATACTTGTTCTTAATCATATAGCCATTTATCTATCAGTTAACCTTATTCTTCGATGCATTTCAAAGTGAATTTCAGACTTCCATATACATTTTGACACTTCCATTTGTATATCATGAATAGAATTCAATATTTCTTTATAAGATTTTAAACTTTGATTTAATTATATATTATGCATAGGGAAATTCACAATTCAGAAGTATATGCTCACTGAGCTTTGACATGTATAACTCCGTGTTCTTTTTTTATAAGCATAAAAACCTCTCCCAACATTTTAATATATCCTTGAAGGACACCATAAATATGTGTGTGCTGGGGCAGCATTAGAGGAATTCTCCAAATACTCTAAGGAAGTTCATAAGACCTTGAGCTAAATAGAAGATTGTTACAGAGCATGTAGGCCAACTTTACTATTTGATGATAATCTCCATAGCATCCCCACAAAATCTACCACTGGCTTGCATACTTTAAGGCATTGGCCTCTCACCAGTTCTGAAGGTAGGCTGCTAAAACTTTGGATAGCTTAGAGTATTCAGAAACCCTTAGTTATATAGAGATACACACAACCAGGGTAATCATCTCTTTCTGCATTGCAGACTGTCCTTACGTTTGTAAATAGCCCTTCCTCAAGTATTTTTTTTTCCATAATGTCTTTGTTCCTTTAACTGCATTTCACTGATAATCACCGCCATTAGCTGCTAATGTGATTTTGAATGCTTTATCAAAGCCCTCTTTAAATGGCACTGTGTTGAAACCAAAGACAAACTTTCAGTGAGGGGAAGGGGGGTGTTCAAATTAGAGGAAGGTGAGTACTTTTTGTTCTTCTGGTGCTGAATTTGTGTTAAGGCCTTGGATTCTTCCCCACAGGCTGACTAGTTTCTTTAATAATTTCATGCTGCCATCTGGTGACTAAATCAGGTAATTCTTACCATTTGTTTTGAACTCCAGCAGAAAGGAAGCAGAGGTTAACAAAGTGACAAACTGGAGGTAAAGTAACTGGAATCTTCAACAGAGGACTTGATTTTTCTTCCTCCCACATATGCCATGCATTTTGGTTAAGTAAAGCCGAAGGCAATAAATGGCAGGAGAAGGCAGAGTTGCTCCAAGATATGATACAGAGTCCTAAGGAAATATTCTTTGGGAATCCCTTTCTGTGTAAGTAACCTGATTAAAATACAGTCATGGCTTGATACTCGTCGGCTTCAGAACTCATCAAATCCTGTATTTGTCATGTTTTGATGAAAAAAAAAAAGTTTCAGCACTCAACGCTTTGCTTGGATCACACTTGATACAAGTTGGAAGAGTCACCATGCTGCCCTGCAAGAGAAAATGCTTCATCCTTTGATACTCATGGGTTTTGGCACTTGTCGCAAGTTCCAGAACAAATTAACAAGGAGTACTGAGGTACCGCTGTATATTATGAAGTTCATGGGCCCATGTGAAGTGAGGTAATTTAACAATGAACATTTAGAATAATGAACTGAGAAGAGATACTTTATATATTTCTTTATTCAACAGTTCATGTGAAAATTATTTTGTTTTACAAAAGCACCTGTGATCATTTAATGAACTTTCCTCCATGTGGCTTTTCAAGCTACCAAGACACAAGCCCTATGAACACCCTTCATCTTCTCCTCAGCTCCTTCCTGAAGAACTTGGTCTTCATGATAATAGGCTGCTTTAAGAACTTTCCCTTCCCCAGAACTTTGTAGTAGCTTGATCGCACCACATCAATGATGGGAGCTGCTCCAGTCTGGATTTTGGCAGCATTTACTTTTGTGGCTGCTCACTGACCGAGGTCCACAGTTTATCAAGACTGACAGAAAGGCAGATCTGGTTCCTCTGTAAGTGGTAATGGTTCATACCGACTTCCCCTGAAGTAACCCGAATGATACACATCAAAGTTGATTCTGAGATGAAGCGTGCAACCAGTGCTACCTTGATCTCCTGGATGCTTTCTGTGCTTGCCAATGTGGCTGTGGCTGTTGCTCATATGGCCCCGATGTTTCCAGGCCTTCCTCAGTCTGGATGACTTATTGGTGGCAGAGATTCAAGAGCTATAATTCCTCATAATGTCCATATACCATCTCTTCCTCTGCAGTTCCGTTTGACTAGTTTATCGGCAGTAGACCGTGGTAACTAGAGCCCAAAAACGTATGTCCGAAGTAAGTGGGAATCACCCGAAATCGTCGTGTTATCATTTCGGTAGCTTAATCTTACTCGATCTCATAGAAGATATTATTGTGATAATCAATGGAAGTGATTTGCTACCCTGGCTGTTGAACCCTGGGACAACCTGTTTATAGCTCTTGTCTTTTCACCTTTTATGATGTTTTTGACAAACAATGTTTTAACTTCATAAAATAAAAAGTTTTTGGCAGTTGATTCTTTTTGAGTGTTGATATTTTCCATAACTTACAGTCTAAAAGTATAGAATTGTAGAAAATTCTATTCGACAGAGCTATGTTTGGCAGACCTAGTTACCTTAACAATTGGTAGCCTGTGTTAAAGACACAATAAGCTGAAATAGGTTAAATTCTATAGTGGGGTCAGATTCCTAGTGATACTATTATTTCATAGCCTAGAGAGGAGGAGTTTAAGACTGGTGCGGTGGCCTGATAGTATTGCTGCTGGCGGTAATCAGTTTGCTTTTTAGGTCTTCCTGGTTAATCTAGGCTGAGATCTCAGGTGTTGATGGAATACTACATATACATAATGATTTTTTATTGATGACTTAGTGATATCAAAGTAGTCGTAGCTACTACCTTTTACAGGTATCGTTGTTATTCTTCAAATACACCATGATCATTGCAGTGACTTAATATTCCATACAAATCCCACAGTTCTCACCAGAGAGATGTAACACACAAAGTAGTCTTGTCAACCAAGTTATTTCACTAAAGTACAGTTATCTGAATCCAAATATTTCTACTCCGGGATCCTCATGCTGCTACTAGCTTTTTAAAGCAAAATGAAAGAAATCAACACCCCTCAATGTCAGTTTACCAATCTATACAATGGAATAATTCTTTCCCTCTATTTGTTTCACTAGGAACTTGTAAAAGCTTAAATTGGGATAAAATCTTATAGCAAGGGTTGTTTATAAGCTTTTGCTCTCTAGTTTATTTTTTGGGTGTTCAGGAAGTCTCCTGTAGACAATTATCTTTCAGAATGACAATCTATTATTAACTTCTCTTTGTGTTAAGCATTGTCTTCTCAAGAGTACCACTTTTGTAACAAAATATCCTTCCTTTGGCAAGACAAGTCAGATTACTCTTTTGTGTGAACTGAGAGCACTTAGAAAATGGAGTATACCCTTTAAGAAAGAATATTTGCATACTTTATTATTTATCTGGAGACCGGAGGAAGTGTTTGCTTCATAGTATCATTTTCCAGTTCAGCTAGTGGGAGGGCAATGTATCCTTTGACTATCTAGGAGTTACTGTGTGATACTGATCACAAATAGTACTCCTTGATTATTTAGGAACCAAATAGGCATTCTGTGAGATTCCTTTCTTTCCATTCTCTCTCTTGCTCTCCATCTGACTTATAAGCACTTCCAGTATCTTATGATCAGGGACCATACAAAGACAGAGTACTGGATCAAGAAATACATTGACTCTGAATCATGGTGTGTGACCTCACGCACATCATGTAACATTTATGGGTGTCTTTCATAATCCATAAACAGGAATAAACCCTCACACTCACATTAGATAATGGAAGAGAAAGTCCCTTGAAGAGGGTTCTAATCTTCTAGCCCCTTCTTAGTTTCTTTGGTTCAGAAGTTTGGTGGGGAGTTTTACATTCTGGCTGAAGAGGGTATTTGGATACTTCATTAACATATCAAAGCTCTACCCCTCCCTATCTTCTTTTTCAAAACCAAACTAAAGTAAAACGTTTTCTTTTGTTATGTTGTTTATGGAGAATTTCAGCATCCGTTATGTAATTTTATTTATTCAACATCCCTATTTTATGGGTAACGCATTGAAGTGGTGGTCCCTAGAGTATTCATGAAGACTATTTACAGCCTATTCTTTTGGATATGTGTCTGTTTTCTTGTAATCTCCCTTTTTGTCATTTGTGAATAAATTTTAAGCTATCTAAACCACAGAAATGTCTGGCTTTCAATCTTCTAGGCCACGCCTCTTCCACTCCCTCCGCCTTCACTCTCCACCTCCCTTACTTTTTAAAGCGCTGCAGTTTGCTGCTGACGCCATTATTTCTTCTTCTTCTCTTGAGGTGGAATGGACTCTTGCTTATTAGCAGATGTCCTCACCCATGAGGTTCTTCTCTCTGGAACATTTTCCAGCTTGTACTGTTCTTTATGGCACATTTCTTTGAAAACAAAACAAAACAAAACACCGAGATTCTATAGAATACTTTAAAAATTCTAGGTTTTCTTCCAGTATTTTCTTGACAGTTCCCTATTTTTCATGTATTTGGAGTCTTTTTAGGCCACTCTCTATTTTAGAGGAATTTTTCTTTGCAACAATCTTTGGTTGAAGCTTTTTTTTTGGTCTGTTTTTTTTTTGTTTTGTTTTTCTCTTCCGTTTTCTATTCCTTCCACTTTTGTATGTTTTGCCTGTCAGGGTGGCGGACACCTGGTGGTATTTATTCGTTTTTAAAAGCTTGCCCATCGGGGCGGTGGATACCTGCTTTTAATTTTTTACCCCCCTTAGCCCATCGGGGCCTCGGATACCTGCTGTGTACCTTTCTCCCCCAAATATTCTGGCCCATCGGGGCAACGGATACCAGCTATTCAAAAATATTCTTTTTTGGCTCATCGGGGCCTCGGATACCTGCTTTTATTATTTTTTTTTTCCCTTGCCCATCGGGGCCTCGGATACCTGCTTCAATTTTTTTTCTTGCCCATCGGGGTCGTGGATACCTGCTTAGATTTTTTTTTTTTTACTCGCTCAAAAACTGATTGTTTTCTGTGGTTTGTCATACTATCTGGAATGTCTACAGATTTTTGCTGCTAATCGTTTGGTGTTGTGTGAGTGGATCTACGGCTTTGGCTGGGAGATGACTTTGCAGTTAGGCTAAGGGGCTAGTTAGGCTGTGGAGGAAATATGGCGACCTGCCACTTTAGGATTGCTATGTGGTTCGGCTTATGGTTGAGCTCAGTATCAACTAGGGAGGCAATAGGGAGACTGGGACAGGCAGAGGTAGTTAAATGTATTGCATATGCTAAATATTCTGAATGAACTGATTTGGGGCTTCTTTGGAGCTTAGCGTGAATAAGAATAGGGTCGTCCCGTGTCAGATTACAAGGGGCTAGTGAAAGTGAGGGAAAAGACCCGAGGGCAGGGTTTAAAATGGCGACTTGACTTTGCAGTATTGCTCAGCATGGCTGCCAGCTTTGTTAGTGTCCAAAATGGCGTGTGCAATTTTGCCGCAGTGCTCCAGTGGCGGGAAGGCCACATCATGGTGGTGTCTTTGTTCTAGTGCGCAGCGTGGTGGTAGAAATGCTCTGTTACAAGTTGTAAAATGGCGGCGCAAATATGTGCTGAAGTGTAAAATATGGCGGGACTGGATTTTTGCTGCATGCATTTCCTGACAGGTTTTGTCTCAGTGACAATATGGCATGTAGATATAATGGCAGTTTGTCACGTGGACATCCTGGCGGGGTTTTTTTTGCGCGGTACATTCTTGGCGGGCTTTCTCCAGGTGGGCCTGCAGCATTGTTAAAGATGGCGAACATTTCTGCATTTGCTGCAAAAAGTGAAAGTGGGATGGTCAGTGTTGGATTGTCACGTGACCCACCCAATCAGATAGGGTGGTACAGTTGGATACAGCTAATGAATGGAGGATGGAATTAAACCAATTTAGCGTGACTCCTCGAGGGCCATCTGTATTTAGCCAATCAGGAGGTAGAAGCAAAGGTGCCACTTTCTTAAGTCCGCTCCCAGCGGGTGGTGCCCAAGGTCTTTCGAAGGACATTTGGCCTTTCCAGCTCCCTCCCTTCTTACCAGCTCCCTCCCCTCTTACCAGCTCTCTCCCCTCCAGCACTGCCACTTGCCATGCTGGGTAAATAGTTGTACGTGTTGAGCCTCATCCCACTCCTCGGCATTGGTACTGTGGCCTAAGGCTAGTCTACTCCCTCTGGCCTCTGCTCATAACACTATAGGAGCAGTGCTCCATGCCTGCCAAGTGTGAATATGGCGGAGAGTCGTGGCAAGGACCAAAATGGATCTCAAATGATCATTGGCCAACAGGTGGCAGAAGAGGAATCCCTGCTTTCTTCAAGAGGAACACCTACCCCGTGGCTAATGCTGGGGTTGGAATTTGATTTCTACTTACTTTTTGGATGTCAGTCATAAATAGTTCCATTATGTGTTTTGCTATGTTTAGATTTAAGCCTCAAGAGACTATTATGGCTTTATTTGTAGAATTTATTTCAATTACATTTAATATGTAATTGTTCTTTAAAATTTTCAATTTCTTTAAATGTCAAACTTTTCCTTCTAATGATTTAATATATCCAAAGTCAAATAATTTGGCATTAAAATTTCTTCAATAATTTTTCTTTTACTTTAAAGTTGACTTAAACTATTTAACTTTGGATTTTTGAACAGTCTTATAGCACATAGTTAATTAAAAGTTAACTTTATGACCGAATACAAAACTTTATGACCGAATACAAAAAAAAACATTTGAAAGCCCATTCCAGTTTAGGCCTTGCTTTGTTCCCATCTTTAACGCTGCACAAATTGACTAACAACCAACCTATCAGGCAGGAAACTAGAATTGCTCTAGACTTGTTTCCTCTATTCAAACCTATGTTGGAGCATTAAATGTCCACATTTTCAATTTTCTGTGATGACCTGCCTCCAGAGTCCCGAGCCATGCCCCCAGAACTACTCCATCTAGCCTTAGTCTTTCCAAATCTGCCCCCACCAACCCCGGCCCCAGCCCCAGCCCCGGCCCCGGCCCCGGCCCCGGCCCCAGCCCCCGGCCCCGGCCCCAGCCCCCGGCCCCGGCCCCAGCCCCCGGCCCCGGCCCCGACCCCGGCCCCGACCCCTACCCGTCCCCGGCCCCAGCCCCGGCCCCGGCCCCAGCCCCGGCCCCAGCCCCGGCCCCAGACACGGCCCCAGACACGGCCCCAGACACGGCCCCAGACCCACCCCGACCCGGCCCCGGTCCCGGCCCCGGCCCCCTACCTCTCTCTAAATCCATTCCAATTATTGATTCAGTACTAAAAATAAGTCATCTGTCATCCATCCCTTGCTCATCCGTTAGAGTATGATGCCTTACCTGCCTCTAGTATTGCCGATCAGTGCTGACTGAGTCATCACTTTCAATTAATGTACAAAATTCCACTTGTCCATTGTCCCATGTTAGAACAAGGAGTCTATGCACCATTACATTAGGAAATGTTAATTAATCAAGAGTTTCATACTAGACAATTGCCCTTAATTCTAGTTACTACTCATCTTCTCGATCCTCTGCCCTTTAAGAGAGGAGAAACCATTCCTCTGTCATTGCTGCGGTAGTCACAGTACCAATTCTTTTGGCAGCGTTTATATACTGTGCTGACCACATAAACTCTTTGCACTGAGTGAAATTATAATTATCCTAATCGTGCCTGTCAGATTACATTCCAATTCGAAAAACTTGCATACTGCAGTGAACGCAGAAAACCCGTCTTTGCTCAACAGTTAACATGCTCAGTCCTAGTTGCCATAGCCTTGTCCAAAACCACCCTACTCACCATCTTTGCCCTGTGCCTGAGGAGTCCTGCTGCTCTAAGACAATTAAAAAACCAAAATGTAATTTTACATTGTCTCACCTGCAATCAGCGATCCTCCATACCTTTTGTATTGCAACGAGGCAGTGCCATCTGAGACCACGTTCCGTGAATAAGTAATCAGTAGAATTCCAGTTGGCCGTGTCGCTGGTAATTACAGAAATCCTTTGCAACTTCGGGCTATTGCAGAGATGTTAATGCTCAAGGCCGTTTACTTTGGAATATTAATGGATACAATTGTTCATGGTCTTGCCTAATAGGTAAGACCCACCCATGCTCTTTTCATTACTTACAAGCTTTAAGAATATGTAAAACACTCATTGCTCATAGTCCCTCCCACCCATTAGTTTAGGATATCCCTAATCTCTGTAGCATTGTATTTTCTCTTAAAGAGTTGATATGCATAATTGCATATATTCATACTCTTGTGCAATAAAAAAACAGGAATCCTACCCCATCACACCATCTAGGATATTACTAAGGAGTGATTTATTCAAGAAATTAGCACTTGAACA
This sequence comes from Phyllostomus hastatus, assembly GCF_019186645.2. NCBI lineage: Eukaryota > Metazoa > Chordata > Mammalia > Chiroptera > Phyllostomidae > Phyllostomus > Phyllostomus hastatus. The sequence continues at coordinate 1,245,449 of NW_025333841.1, read as the reverse complement.
GTAAAATTTCAGTTACAGTTATCCAAAGTACTATTCATTTGAAAGGTCCACTGTATCCCATTTGGTAGCTATAATGTGGGCCCAAAACTCAAGGACCCTTCGCTTGAGTTAATAATATCCATAATTGCTTTTGCCCGTGTCTGAACTAGCCACAGCAACTCCCTTAGAATTCCAGCAGGAATTCTCAAAAACAATGTACGAGGAGGACAGATTACGTGCACAATTCTAATTGATTAGTAGTGACCATTGTATCAGGAATGAAGCACCAACTTTACATCTGAAAAGTGATACTTAAGGCTCTTACCACAAATTATGCACAGAATTGTCGGTCCCCGATTTCTCCTGTTAACTTCAATCCATTGTATACCTAACTCTCTTACATTACCACAGAGGGTACTTGGAACTGTTAATGTGCTCAAATGCCACTGCTGTACTCAATGTTACTAAAGAATCCACCCGTGATGACTTTGTACTAAAAGAGAAGGTCCTTGGGGCAGTTAATGTGTATAAATGCCACTGCTGTTCTTTTGTTACTTAGAACCCGCTAATCCTCGCTTTGCATTAAAACCGGGTCCTTGGAACAATAAATGTGCTTAACTGGTACTGCTGTACTTTATTGTTTTTTTATCCCTATGCAAAGACATTTTTTTGAATTGCTTTGAAAAAGAAAAGGAAAGAGAAACATCCCATGTGAGAGGAAAACATCAATTGGGTCCCTCCTGCACAGGCTCCAACAAGGGATCAAATACACAACCCCAGTATATATGCCCTGACTGGAGATGGAACCAGCAATCTTTTGGTTTAAGGGACTAAGCTCCAATTCACTGAGCCACACCATCCAGACACCGCTGCTGCTCTTATGATAGTACAAAGCCCACTCATCCTCACTTTGCATTAAAACAGGGTCCTTGGGACAGTTAATGTGCTTAAATGCCACTGCTGCACTTTATTCTTTTTTCTTTATCCCCGCTTGAGGACATTTTTTCATTGCTTTGAAAGTAAGAGGAAGGGAGAGGAAGGGAAACATCTATGTGAGAGAGAAACATTGATCAGCTGTCTCCTGCACACTCTCGGACAAGGGATTGAATACACAATTCAGGTATATATGCTCTGACCCGAGATGGAACCAGCAACATTTCTGAACCTCCAAACTAGTGAGCCACACCGGCCAGGGCGCCATTGCTGCTCTTAAGATACTGCAGAATCCATCCATCTTCATTTCGCATTAAAACAGGGTCCTTTGGGGCAGTTAATGTGCTTAATTTCACTGCTTCTCTTATGTAACTATGGACCCACCCGTCCTCACTTTGCATTAAAACAGGGCTCTTGGTGCAGTTAATGTGCCTAATGTCACTGCCTCTTATGTAACTATGGACCCACCCAATCCTCACTTTGCATTAAAACAGGGTCCATTAGGCAGTTAATGTGCCTAATGCCATTGCCTCTCTTATTACTATAGAACACGTATCCTCATTTTGTATTAAAATAGAGGGTCCTTAAAGCAGGTAATGTGCCTTCTGCCACTGCCGCTCTTATTTTACTATGGATGCTAGTCATCCTTGCTTTGCATTAAAATAGGGCTCTTGGGGCAGTTAATGTGCCTTATGCCATTGCCTCTCTTAAGTAACTATGGACCCAGCCATCTTCACTGTGCATTAAAACAGGGTCCTTTGGGTAATCAATGTGCCTTCTGCCATTGCCTCTCTTACATGTAACTATGGATTCACCCATCCTCACTGTGCATTAAAACAGGGTCCTTTAAATAGTTAATGTGCCTAATGCCATTGCCGCTGTTATTACTATAGAACACACATATCTTTACTTTGTATTAAAATAGAGGATCCTTGGGGCAGGTACTGTGCCTTCTGCCACTGCCACTCTTATTTTACTACGGACCCAAGCCATCCTCACTTTGCATTAAAACAAGGCTCTTGGGGTAGATAATGTGCCTTATGCCATTGCCTCTTATGTAACTATGGACCCACCCATCCTCACTTTGCATTAAAACAGGGTCCATTCAGCAGTTAATGTGCCTAATGCCAATGCCACTGTTATACTATAGAACACACATATCCTCATTTTGTATTAAAATAGAGGGTACTTAAAGCAGGTAATGTGCCTAGTGCCACTGCCACTCTTATTACACACATATCCTCACTTTGTATTAAAATAAAGGGTCCTTCAGGCAGTTAGTGTGCCTTCTGCCACTGCTGCTTTTACTATACACAGATCCTCACTTTGTATTAAAATAGAGGGTCCTTGGGGCAGTTAATGTGCTTTCTGCTACTGCAGATCTTATTTTACTATGGACCCAGCCGTCCTCACTTTGCATTAAAACCAGGGACCTTGAGGCACTTAATGTGCTTTCTGCTACTGCAGATCTTATTTTACTATGGACCCAGCCGTCCTCACTTTGCATTAAAACCAGGGACCTTGAGGCACTTAATGTGCTTTCTGCTACTGCAGATCTTATTTTACTATGGACCCAGCCGTCCTCACTTTGCATTAAAACCAGGGACCTGAGGCAGTTAATGTGCCTTCTGCTACTGCCGCTCTTAGTTTACTATGGACCTAGCCATCCTCACTTTGCATTAAAACAGGGTCCTTGAGGCAGTTAATGTGCCTAATGCCACTGCTGCTCTTACTACACACAGATCCTCACTTTGTATTAAAATAGAGGGTCCTTCGGACAGTGCTGCCGCTCTTATTTTACTATGGACCCAGCCATCCTCACTTTGCATTAAAACAGGGTCCTTTGTGCAGTTAATGTGCCGAATGCCACTGCTACTCTTACTACACACATCTTCACTTTCTATTAAAATAGAGGGTCCTTGGGGCAGTTAATGTGCCTTCTGCCACTGCCGCTGGGAGCCATCCTCACTTTGCATTAAAACAGGGTCTTTTGTGCAGTTAATGTGCCTAATGCCACTGCTACTCTTACACACACAGATCCTCACTTTCTATTAAAATAGAGGGTCCTTGGGGCAGTTAATGTGCCTTCTGCTATTGCCTCTCTTATGTAACCATGGACCCACCCATCCTTTGCATTGAAACAGGGTCCTTGAGGCAGTTAATGTGCCTAATGCCACTGCTGCTCTTACTACACACAGATCCTCACTTTGTATTAAAATAGAGGGTGCTTTGGGCACTTAATGTGCCTTCTGCTACTGCCACTCTTATTTTACTATGGACCCAGTCATCCTCACTTTGCATTAAAACCAGGGACCTTGAGGTAGTTAATATGCCTTCTGCTACTGCCGCTCTTATTTTACTATGGCTCTTATTTTACTAAGGACGAGCCATCCTCACTTTGCATTAAAACAGGGTCCTTAGTGCAGTTAATGTGCCTAATGCCACTGCTGCTCTTACTACACACAGACCCTCACTTTGTATTAAAATAGAGGGTCCTTGGGGCAGGTAATGTGCCTTCTCCTCACTTTGCATTAAAACAGGGTCCTTGAAGCAGTTAATGTGCCTTCTGCTACTGCCTCTCTTATGTAACTATGGAGCCCACCCATCCTCACTTTGCATTAAAACAGAGTCCTTGGGGCAGTCATTGTGCTTAAATGTCACTTTCCTGATGTTATTACAGAACCCACCATCTTGACTTTGCATTAAAACAGGATATTTGGGGCAGTTAATATAAGTAGTGCCTCTATGTCTTTTAGTTACTATAGAACCTACATATCTTTACTTTTTATTAAAGCAGGTGATATACTAATAAGTACTATAAAATAACATAGCAATGATTTATATCCTGAAAAAAAAAAAAAAAGAAAAAGAGGATCCTTGGGACAGTGAATGTGCTTATATGCCACTGTCGGCCGTTTTCTTAGTCTGGGACCTCATTTGTTTCCTGTATGTGCTTTATCACAGAAGGTACTTGGGACTGTTAATGTGCTTACATATGGTTACTGTCCCTTTTGTTACTCTGAAACCCTGTCTCCCATCTCTGTGTAGCCTGGGAGCAGAATTATTACTGAAATGTGCTTAATTGCAGCTGTGGTGCCTTCTGTTGTTGTCTTTTTTCCAGCCCTTTCCACTCTGCCTACAGCAGGGGATGCTTAGGCGTGTTAACAGGCTTCATTGCAGCTACTGTCCTTTCTGTTAATCTAGGGTCCCATACCTTCCAAGTCCATTTACATTTACTGGGAGTATATTTGCTTTTGTGAAGTAACTTAATTGCAGCAGTGGTCTCTGTTCTTTGTCTAGGTTCCCATCTACCTCCTACTCCTTTACAATACCTGGATGGGCATTTGGGACTGTTAATGTGCTTAATCGGAGCTGTGATCCCTTCCGTAATTCCAAGATCACATTGTGTCCTTTTCCCTTTACCTTACCAAGGAAGGTTTTTGGGACTGTTAAAAGTGATCAGTTGGAGCTGCTTTCCCTTCTGTTAGTCTAGGATCCCACCCCCTCCAACTCACTTTGCATTACTACAGTAAGTAGTTGGGACTGTTAATGTGCTTAAAGGCAGCTACAGTCCGAAGTCAATGCTCTTAAACATCTTTTGGTTAAATGCAGGTATAGTGTCTTGTTAGTTTAGCAACATATTACCTTTAACTTCCATCGTTTGGGACTTACAATTTTAATTGTAGCTGTGGTCCCTTCTGTTAATCTAAGATTCCTTTTCCTCCTACCATGTTTCCTTTACAATACAGGGTACTTGGGACTGTGAAGGTCTATCCCTCCCTGTTACATCTGTTATCCTTACAGAAGAGGATCTGAACACCAAGACTCCTACTTTTGCACTGTTGATGTGCAATATTGCTTTTGTCCGTCCTCCTCTGCAGGGGATATAGACCTAACTCATTTTCCTTGTGTTCAGCAGTGGATGCCCTTCACTAAGGACCTTTGTACTACCATAGTTAAAGTGAATCTTGATAACTGGCCACAACTATGTCTTTCATTTATGACCTCTGTACCCTCTTCATTGTACAAGAGAGTGTGTTAATTACCTGTTACTTTTTTCTGGGACTATTTATGTGCAAAATTTCAATGCTTGGAAAGTTTATGTGCACAAATGTAATTTTGTAAGCATGTCTTATACCAGATTGACTGGACCCTCTTTGCTTTAGCACAGTGAGATGTTCAGCTAATAACCCCTCTTTTTGGACTTCAGTGTTCAAAATTGCAATTGTCCTTCTCTTGTGTTGGAGTACAGTTATGTCCCCTTATTCCCCCTTTGCATTAGGGGCACATTAACCATGAATGAGCTCTTCTCTTGAGATTATTAATGTGCATAATTAACTGTATTTGTCTGTGGACTTTGGCAGTAGGAAAGGATGCTCTGTGCCGCTACCACTGCCTTTGAATTACTGCCGAGGAGTGGTATTATGACATCAGCTCTTGAACAGTTATCCAAAGTACTGATTATTATGTAGGACCCTATACCTTTGTATACATCAGGGATACTGACTCACCAAGGCCCCTTTTTTGGACTGTTAATTTGAATATTGGCAATTACCTATGCCTTTTTCTATTAGAGTAGGATACCATTCCCTTATACTCTCTGCATTACTGCAGGGGCTGCTGACCCCACAAAACTTCTAGGAATATTAATAGGCACATAGCAATTAGCAATGGGTTTTTCCTCCCTGGCCTTGTTAGGAAAGCACCCCCAGCCCCAATTTCCCATGGCACCATAAAGTATAAACATTACAGTATGCTCTGAACTTGTCCTTCAAACAGCAATCCAGACTCCCCCTCCTTTTACATTGTTCCAGAGCATAAAATTCCTAGTAGTCCTGATGTTACCCTTCCTCTCCTGACCTCTTGCCTGTCCTTGGACCCTAATGGACTATTAACCAGTTTCAGGTGTCCAGGCATCCAGCCATTACATAATATTGTGGGCCCTGCCCCACCCCACCCCGCCCCACCCCACCCTAGCCCACCCCACCCCATCCTGCCCTGCCCCATCCCTCCCCTCCCCGCCCTGCCCTGCTCCTTTTGTATTATTGGTGAGGATTGTTGACTGGTCAAAGCCCTTTCACTTGGACTTAGATGTATGTTGACAATCCCAGATGTCATTGGTTTACCCAGTTTATATTTCTCTGGTGCTTCAGTTGCACTTTCCTTGGTTCCACCCATCTGACATGAACCCCTCCACTTCCTTTTTTGCATTGCTTCTAAGCAATGCTGACTACCTCAAGGCTCTTCTGTGTTGTTAATTAACACAGTAATGATTGCCCCATTTTTTCAGCCCATCAGCCCAAGCTCTCCCTACCACTTTGATGTTTTGTTTGTGCAGTGTTGATTACCAAAAGCAGGCCTGAACTAGGTACTAGGTGGGCCTTCACACCTTTTCTTGCATTTGTTAATGATCTGAATTCCAATTATTATCCCATTCTTGGGGACAGGAGCTATCCCTGCCCACCTCTGTTACTGGTTTACTGGGCAAAATGTTCAAGGCAAATCAGGCCCAGGGAGCTGGATGGCCACCCTTTATATTTTTGATTTTTAAAAAAATTAAAAGATTTTATTTATTTGTAGAGAGGGGAAGGGAGGGATAAACAGAGGGAGAGAAATATCAATGCGTGGTTGCCTCTTGTGCGTCCCCTACTGGGGACCTGGCCTGCAACTCAGGCATGTGCCCTGACTGGGAATCCAACTGCTGACCCCTTGGTTCACAGGCTGGCACTCAATCCGCTGAGCCACACCAGCCAGGGCTATATATTCTTTATTTTGTATATATATGTAAGTATTAGTTGAGAGTTGTCTGCCCAGGAAGGAACGTTAGTGCTTTCTGCATTCTTTGTTCCAAAGCAGGTTGTGTGGCTAAGATTCTCTACTCTCCCATTGTATGTTGTTGTTCTGCAGAGTCAATTGCCAGGGTACAATAAAAAAGTTCCTGTTAATTTTTTATTAAGAAAGACATATGGATTGCAAAGTGGCATTGATAACCTGGTCATTAAATTTTTGAAGTTAAAAACATATCATGTACCTAATGACCAGTGTCTCTCATTTTACTAAGGGTGGTGGGTCTGTGGATAGACCACTATGACACTTAAGACCAGTATTTTTGGGCTCTACCACCATTTTTAAAACATGCCTTGTTTGGGCTACACAACCATTCACTTGTAGAAAAACTACCTAAATTTTCAAATCCTTTAATTTCTTCATCTGAAACACCAACCAGCCCCTACTTATTTCAAGAAGATCAGTGTAAAAGAATGAAATGAGACAACACATATTGAAGTGCTTTTGAAAACCATCGATAACCTTATTTGATTAACATATTACATGAAATACACCCTGTTTAATTGTGTTCATGTAAAGTATTCTTAAGCACCACACTGAAGAGAGGACTTAAAAATGATGGCACCTGTTTCCCTGTTTTATATCACAAGAAAAATAAGCCAAGATGTAATCAGTCTTGTGGATGTAAATTTCAACAGTGAGCCGCCTGGTAAAAGTGAGTAGCCTAGCCTCTAGTGTGCAGGTTGTGGTGGCAGAGAAGTATTTAATAAGGAACTGCTGAAGCAAATAACTAGTTATTGCAACAGCAGTTCTTTGTAATTACTGAAAAAGGGTACATTCCTCTGAAAAGGATGTCGAATGGTCAGACCAGGTTAGGGTGCAGTTTGCACTACTAGCTCCTTGGACAGCTGTAAGAAGAGTCCCTGGCTCTTTAGAATACTGTAAGTACTACTTTGTAGTTACGAAGTAATCTTTTCCCTATTCTGTTCTCTTTCTCTTAGATGCTACCCATTAGAAAAGTCAGAAGTTTCCTGTTAAGTTTCCTTTCCCAGTTCTCACGTCATCTTCTATAAATATGTATCTTACCATATGAGTTAACCAACAGAATTATAGCATTACTGTTGTGTACCTGGCTCTATGCTAGGTTACACTTAAGTGATGTAGTGCTATATTTAATCTCATCCCCTACATAGTTGTATTGTTGAGGTAATACAAGCACATTTGAAATAATTTTAGGAAATGATAATCATGTGCTGTCTTGTATGAATTATAAATTAAAATTTAATAAAGGGAGCCCACCAAGGTTTGAAGTTTATAAGATAAACTTAAGAAGTTGGCTTTATTTTTTCTCTTTGGTCCAAGATGTGATTAATATTGCAGCCATCTGGGTAGTCCAGTTGGTTTATTTAATGCCATTTGTTTTTTCCCTCTTTTGGAGGCATGGAAATCGATTAAAGAGATAAGGCTTAGTCATTGTGTTTGGCTACATGCCAGGGCTGGCAAATTATTGATTGTTAAATCTCATTATAAGCTTGAGCTTTACAGGGTTTGTGGATTTGGGATATAAATCTGATACATTGGCTCTTTGTACATTTTTATTCTATCTCTACCCAAGAACAAATGAGAGTGGTGATGATGCCTTTATAGTCTGAAATATTTGTGGAACCTGTTTGACAAGAGGGCAATGGAGAAATGTAAGTTTTATAAGAAAACCGTGACCATGCCCACTTTATGAAGTTAATATACCCTCTTCCCCTTTGCCTTTTTCAACAGGTACCTTGGCAAGCAAAAAAGCTTAGCCTCCCTGGTAAAGGTACAGCTAAAAATATGAATATCAAATTTGAAACATTTTTGTGTACATCAGTGCATCCTTACAAGGAACAAGAAGCACAATAATGAGCTGGGCTTCTTTTACTGGCCCCTTTTACTTGATATCCATACTTCTTCACAGCTTGTCGTGTGTCCCCACCCATCCCCACCAAGTGCCTAATGACATTATTTGTCTGACTGACTGGGTAATATACAAATGGTCCTGAGCCTTCTTAGAAACATGTTCTGTGCCATTGTTTCTCAAACCAAAGTAATTTGTCAAAATGAAACACTTTTTACAGGAACAAAATTCTTTGAGATCCTAAAGAACATGTGTTTTGAGGACCATTGACTTAATAAAGTTATTTGAAATATAAACATGTTTCCCAATTTCAGTATATCTCTGTGAAAGATATATATATATAATATATATATAAAATATACGTAATGTTTTATATAATTTACATAGGACTTGGGGACCATGAAAATATATCCACAAACCTCTAAGGTTCTTATCACCCCAATTTGAGAAACACTGGTCTATACTCATGAGATCTTTTATTGCTATTAATGAAAATGTTATTCATTGTTAACATACAACTCTAACTATTTATTGGAATTTGTTTTAAAGGGATGAATTTAGAGCCAGTTCTGAATCCCCAGCACAAGTCAATTTTAGGTGGATTGAAGTCTGCACTAGAAAGCATCCAAAGGTGAATTTGGGAGTTGTATTTCAATTCCTTGCTCAAAATAAAATCTCTAGCAGGTGTAAAAACAGGTACTCTGGAAATGTTGGCCTCCTCAAAATCAAGATATCTTTTGTTAACTCAGCAAATAGTTATTGGGCCAGGTACTAGAATAAATAGCAATACCAAAGACATGATTCAAGTGAAAGAATTTGCTCTCTCATGGAGGATGCAGAAGTGAGCAAGTCATGGTATTGGGCAATTTGATGAGTCCCATAAAAACTTTGGGAAGTTCTGTGGTATATGCAGAAAGAAGAGTGGATGGAAACACTCTTACTGAGCCAAGTGATGTCAAGGGGAAAATGTAAGGTGTTCCTAGGGAGTATCTTGGTCAGTAGGCTCAGGGAATGTGTAAGCTGAAGGCTTACAGGGCACTGCTCCATTATTACTTCTTGCAAGTGTGTTTTAATAAAGCACGTGTTCTACATCAGGTAGATTGCTGTTTTTCACAGGTTTTGGGGCAGAAGAAGTGAGATGGTGGTAAAATTATTTTTAAAAAGTTGTGAACTGGGAATAAGAACAGCTAAGCTTTGGTCCTGTCTCTAACCTTGGATTGGATCACCATCCATGTCAATCTCAGTGTCTAAGGACTAGTGATGAATTAAGACAGGGACTTGAATTGGATCCCTCAACCCCTGAAAATATTTTTGTCATTTGCAAAATTTTCAAAGGATCAAAAAAGAAAGCACTTAAAATTCTCTTGCCATTTCTCTAAATGGTTATTCTGATTTTCCCCCCTGACTTTCCTCCTTATAGAACCTTAATATATAGGATTGGAGGAAGTTTCCTGACCCCAATTTTATGCATCTTTTTCCATATTCCCCTTTAGTTTTTCCACCTATCTTTCTGTGAGTTATTTCTCTAATCACACCCTGATTCAACATAATTTCTTTTCAGGGTATCTGGGCCCTGGTTTTCAAATGTACATCTGGATGGGAGTTTGTTACTTGAAGTAAAATAATTAAATGTTGATCTGTGGTGGCTGCTAAGATATTCTTATTTTTGAAGGCATTCTGAAAAATATTTTACTGGCTTTAAGAGGAGTAAACTGTTATTAGAACTGAGCTGTTTCCCCAAACCTTATATTCTTGGATGGCAAAGAGACTGCCATGTATGGTTACACAGAGGTGATACCTTCCTCTGCCTCAAATATTACAAACTGAGTTGGAAGAAAACTTTAGTTTCCCACTAACATATTCTTGACTACAGACAAGTAGCACTTAACACTGGCTGCCTTCCAAATCCAACTCAATTTGGATCTCAAGTATTTGAGACTTAGCTAACCTGCTGAGTTAGCAAATGAAACTTCAATGGCCATGTACTGTATGTATCATTGTATTGGTGCCATTAAGAAAGAGAGAAACACATCAGTTGGTTGCCTCCTGTACTTGCTTCCAACACACAACCTTTTGGTGCACGGGATGATGCTTTAACCAACTGAGCCACCCAGCCAGGACCAGTTAATTAGCTATATTTTTATTGGTAATTTATATTATATTTTACTCGATTGCTCTTCCTAGACGGCTCCAAATTAGAGCTCTGAGACATAGAATGTTAGTTAGGTTCCTTGTGCATCCTATAGAATTAAGTTCAATAAAGAACTCTTCACTGTTTTGATGCCTACTTTGGAAATGACTTTGATTTCCTGAAAAAGTTAAGATGTGAAATTGAAGCAAAATTTAAATTTGACCAGTGCTAGATTTCTTTTTCTTGAAGATTTTATTTATTTATTTTTAGAGAGGGGAAGGGAGGGAGAAATAGAGGGATAGAAACATCAATGTGTGGTTGCCTCTTGTGCCCCCCTACTGGGGACCTGGCTCACAGCCTAGGCATGTGCTCTGACTGGTAATTGAACCGGCAACGCTTTGGTTCACAGGCTGGCACTGAATCTACTGAGCCACACCAGCCAAGGGTATTGCTAGATTTCTTAGATAATGTGTAGGCTTAAAGTATTTTCTTTGACCAACTAGAATACCATTCTTTTGGTCTGTCCAGAAATATTTGAGGCTATGAAACAGAGTAAAGTAATACCCTCTTATTGCATAAACTAATCACATGCTTTTAATAAAATAAGGATATGACTGGCAGATCACTGTACATTATGAGATTCATAAAACATATACCTGACTTTAAGCCACGGCTTTGAAAAATTTTGGCATACTGTATTTTATGCTGTATTTGTTAGTATGACCGCCATTGTACAGTGTTGGTGTGCAATTACTCTATGATCTGTACATCATTAAAATTTTCCAGCCTTATATACTCCCTTTGATTGAAAATTAGTTATTAACGCACTACTTTTTTTTTTATAATGGATTGACTAAGTCTTTCCAGGAAATCTGTTGAGTAATAATAGGAAGAACTTAATTGCTAAAGTCTTTTAAAATAATGTTTTGATATTATGGATAATTGAATGGGCCTTATGTATTTCAACTTTAAAACAAATCCTTATAAAGAGAAACGAAAGAGCAAGTCTATTGGCCAGATTTACAAACAATGATTGTACAAATGAAATTCCATTTTGCTTGCTTTTTAAAAACTGTGCATTTTATAAGCCTTCAGCATCTGGTTGGGAGAGTTAAGAAAAACCCCAAAACTTATTTTAGAACAGCTTTAGAGTTTTATAGAATAATTCTAAAGCTATTACAGAGAGGTCCTATGTACCCCATACCCAGTTTACTCTATCAACATCTTACAGTACTATGGTATGTTTGTCATAATTAGTAAGCAATATTGAAACATTATTAGGGAAATCTCATACCTCATTCACTTTTCTTCTATTTTCCTCTAATGCCTTTTTGATGTTCCAGGACTTTATCAGAATACCACACTGCATTTAGTAGTCATATCCTTCTTGGGCTCTTACAAGGTTTGAGGACTAATGGTCAAGTATTCTACAGTGTCCTATTGAGACTTGTCTGATGTTCTTCTCATGGCTAGACTGGGTTTGTGAATTTTGGGGAGGAAGACCACAGAAATAAACTGCCACTATTATTTCTTAGGAGTTTATACCATCAACATAAGACATGACATACCACTGTTGATGTTGATTGTGATTACTTAGATTCTACAATTAATATTTTTGTTATATTTGATTAAACTCTTGAGAAAATTCATATGCATACTTTAAATTCATGGAAGTAATTTTTAAGTTAAAGGGTATGAAAAAATAACTTTTTGGCTTAGATCTATAATAAAACTATAACACACAGCAAGTGTACAGAATAGTAGTGAATGAATGGCTATTAATATGTAAAAATAGTACTACTCTTATGGTGTTGCTCCTTTGCAGCATGGTATGTTTCCACTGTTAAATGCTGTGATAATGCACTTAACCAAATTGCTTTTATCAAGCTGCTACAAAATCTTATTATTATAGCACACAGCAATAGTATTTGTTTTTTATTAGGCACAAAACACATTGTTTTCCTCTGTTATGTTCTTTATGCTCCAGGCAACAAAACTAGTTCCATTTGCCAGCAGTCTGGCAGTGCAATCCTCCATTATGAGGCAGTCATCTAGCTGATTCATGATATACTTATGGTGAAATAAATATAGTAAAAATTCTGTAGAAATCTGTATCTCTGAGAATACTTGCCCAGACTCCAGAGTGAAAATACCTTTGAATTGAGAGAAGATACGGGTTTACTTATCACTCTACCACCCATTAGTTGTATAACATTGAGGTTGTCTCATCTATTGCCCTTCCAGTTTCTTTGTGTGGAGAATGGAAAAGTACTGGAATACATGATTAGTAATATTCTTTCTAATGGTGATAATTCTGTGATTTGTCTAGTGTTGGAATATCTGAACCAGGTGGCTGCCTATGCCACTTATTTTTTATGTCTCAAGTACCTTGACATTTTACCGGGCTAACGAATAATGGATCAAGAATCTAAAAATTCTTTTCAGTGAATATTGAACCCTAATGAAATGTATGGTTCTGTACTAAATCGAAAATGTAACTACTTTCTCTGGTCTTAGAGTCCCTTTAAGGGAAAGGGAATTCTCCTTGTACATGTCATCACTATAATAGCATAGAAAACTATAAGCTTTTGATGCTAAAACAGCTACACTCAATAAATATGGTTAGAGTAGCTCAGAGATCTTGGGAGATGAGTAAAGTTGTTTCCTTTCAGGTACCTTAAGTAGACAGTGTATAAATGAATTTGATCTTGGATCCATTTAAAAGTTCTTTGGGGAATTTTGCTTTCACATGGTGTCCATTTATCATCACTCCTGGAGTCTCAGGAGGGAGCACAGTAAATATGTGTAATGTTTAACTGGAAGCCTGTATTTAGGGATGAAGTATCTAATCTTAGGTTAAATAAGGATGGGGAAAGATTTGCCAAGAGAATTTTAGCATGTTCTGCTTTTATTGAGAAAATCATACAATACCAGTTTGGCTTCACTGGACATTATCTAGAGAATCCAGTGCTGAGTAAGTGATCTTTCACATACTACTATGAGATTTTGTTTTTGATATTGACATAAAGCCCCTTATAAATAATATGGTAATTCCTGATCAGAAATCTGTACTCCATATCTGGTTCTCTCCATACCATACCATACCATACCATACCATACCATACCATACCATGTAAAGTGCTTTCAAGATTGCAAACCTGGCTTAGACTTGCTTCAGTGAGCTCCTGTACTATACTTATACTATACTATTGCAGCTCACCAAATAGTAAAAATGGTCAAGGCAATTGTAATTTCAGGAAGTAGTAGCAATTGCTCTGTTACCTTGAGTATCTTAAAATATTTGACCTTTAGGCCACAAATTTAATTAGCCCTTAACATGGGTATTTGTTTGATCCATATTTTTATTTAGTTCTTTTCTTATACACTTGCCTAACCTTCTGTGATAGTGCCAGTGCTTGACATCATAGGACTTAGGGGAGACTGGACAGGCTAGAAATAAGAGGCAGGACATACTTATACCTAATGATTTAGGTTAATGCTTCCTAGTTTTTGTTGTTGAAGTTTCCTCAATAGTTTTGGTATCCTATCCTACTGAGCCTTGTGTTTCTCCTCAAGGACATTAAGAGCATGTAAGACCTGAGAAATTCAAGCAGTTTTAAGAAGCTGTATATTCAGCAGATCCTTCTTCTGAGAATCTGGATAAGCTTCATCTAATCTAAAGGTGCCTTGTAGGTCACCTGGAGAAAAAGGTAGTTTGGGGAGTTTGTTTTGTTGTGGGAATTCTGTCTTTGGCATTAAGGACTTTCAACTTCTTGTAGGTCTCTTTTTAAAAACAGAACAAAAGCCGCTTTTCATTGATTCTTACAGTTTTTTTCCCCATATATACGTGCATTTTAACTTTCCAGAATGAATTTGGCTTATTATTTTATTTATCCTTTAGAGCTAGGTTACAGTGAGGTCTATAAGGGCAAGCATACTTGATCCCCATTTCATAAGTGAAGAATTAGAGATACAAAACAATAAATTACTTACTTTTAAATCTCATAGCTATTTAGGAGAGAGAACAAACTTATGCCTTCTGATTAACAGCCCTTGACAATTATTTCTACTTTCCTTTGGCATACTGGTAGTAAGTCCTGAGGATTCGTTGTGAATAGTACCAACTTGATCTGTGTCATAGTCTTATTTTGGCAGGCTTAATTATATTGTCACTGTCATTCCTTTACTATCTTATGAAGTTGAAAGTTTGTTAGTTTGAAAAGTCATGAAATTGCTAAAAGTAAAATAACAGATATCCAAGGGCCTGTGTTACGCTATTTACTGGATTCCTAACCTTCTATATTTTGTTTTTCCTTTTTAAAAAATATTTTATTTATTTATTTAGAGAGAGGGGAAGGGAGGGAGAAAGAGATGGAGAGAAACATCAATGCATGGTTGCCTCTCACATGGCCCCCACTGGGGACCTGGTCCTCAACCCGGGCATGTGCCCTGACTGGGAATCGAACCGGCAACCCTGAGGTTCACAGCCCGAGCTCAAGCCACTGAGCTACACCAGCCAGATGTTTTTCCTTTTGTGTAGATTTGCTTAGCTGTCACAATAACTGTCACTGTAAAGATTCTCAATTTGAATATGGTAGTGTCCCATCTATGAAAGTTGTTTAAGGAATATACCATGCGGATTGAGTAGAAAGCAATTCTGTTTACCATGGCAGTGCTCTAGCATATGACTACTTAACATACAAATTAAAATCAAGGAATGCTACAAAACTAGCATTATACCATTGTGGTATAATGTTCTGCCATTAAAACAGTGATTTATAAAAGAAACCTGAGGCAATGTGAAGAAGAGTTCTTATAGAACTCAATAAGATCAGACCATACTGGAGCTTTTCTAAGTAGCTTGATAGCTCTTTTGGTTAAGAAATCTTTAGCTTTCCCGTCTATTAATTTCTTGACCAGTCACTATATTTTATGGTGGGAACACCAGAACATAAATAATTAACACTATAGAAGATTGTTCATTAGTAGAGACTGGAAAATAAAGCACAGTAGGGGAATTTTGGTAATTATTCAGCTCTAAATTTCTCTTTGAGATAGATGAAGAGAAATTCAAGGAATGGAGCTGGAATGAGTAGAAAAAAAATTTTTTTTAAAGGCTGGTATCTAGAATATAGAACTCTCTACAGTTCTCAATCTTTACCCCTCAATCCATATGAAAAAAGGGGTAGACATCATTTAATTTAGCCACAAGTTGCTGTTTGAGACAGACTTTCATAGTATACTGCATTAAAGTAATTTATTTTTCTCTCATCTCTTCTCCAGATCTTCCTCAGAAGAATAGGCTTGTTGCTTTACAGTGTTAGTGACCCATTCCCTTTGACGATCCCTAGGTGGAGATGGGGCATGAGGATCCTCCAAGGGAAAAGCTCACTACCACTGGGCAACAATCCTAGGCTAGGAGTTTCTATCAAGATTCTTTCTTGTGCCCAGATAAGAAGGTGGAAACTCAAGATATCCTCCACGTTAGAGGTGAGTAAGCTGTCTCCAAAAGCACAATAAGGATACCATCTTTAATTTTTCAGTATACATTGTTTTTAGCTTTCCACTGAGATTGTTTTTATCATTATCAACTGTCTCTGCTTTGGTAAAAACAGCTTCCTAACTAACCTGGGTAGTGACTGTGTATGTGATAGGTGAAAATGATGTGAAGAGAGTAGCAGGCTGCAAAACTTAGGGTGTTTAGACTAGGACTATAGTATGTTGTATAGGTTTACAGCTAAATTGTTCCTTTAGGAGAACATGGACAACAGCTGCTACATCTGCAATATTGATCATAGGCAATTCATCATTCTGGACCCTGTGGTCCTCAAAGTCCCCCTGAGGCTGTGTTGTGGAATTTTGGAAATCATTCACATACTTCAGGGTGCCTTGGGATGTCTGTTGGATAAAACAAAAAAGAAACTGTTTGAGAAGATAAGTAAGAGTTGTATCTTTTTATTTTGTGTTTGATTGATGGAAGCTTCCGAAGTACAAATAAGAACCTGACCAGAAATTGCACAAAGTCATCTATTGTGAGGCAAATCTAAAAAACCAGAACCCTGCATATACTCTAGGTCAGTGAAGTGAGAGGCTGATTAGGGGGCTGCAGGTTGAGAGATGGAAGTAACTATTCAGTGTACTAAGTCCTGATTGTAGAACTTCTGGTCAAGATGGCCATGTAGGTAAACATGGCTCACCTCCTCAAATAACCACATCAAAATTACAACTAAGCTATGGAACAACCATCATTCAGAACCATCTGAAATCAGGCTGAATGGAAGTCCTAAATTATAGAATTAAAGGAGAAACCAACTATGGAATTAAAGAAGAAGCCACATTGAGATTGGTAGAAGGGGCGGAGACACTGAACAGCTGGTGCCACATCCATATGTGGCAGATAAAAATCAGGAGGGATACCTCAGGAGCAAGGGATCCCAGCCTCACACTAAACTCCTCAGTCTAGGGTTACAGTGCCAGGAAGATAAGTCTCCATAACTTCTGGCTGTAAAAACCAGCAGGGATTGAGGCCGTGGAAAACAGAAACTGCTGGAGTCTTAGGCAGTTCCTCTCAGGTCCTATGCACAGACTTATTTAGATACATTTCCACTGAGTTCCAGTGTTGGGGCAGCAGACTGAAAGGCATCAGAGACATATGAGGAGGAATGGAATTGTCGGGCATCAGGGTGAGAGCTGGGAGGCAGCTCTTTCCTAGACAGAAGTGCTGGTAGAGGCCACTATTCCTTTTCTGAGCTCTCCCCCAACAGAGCTGGCAGGCGGGTGCCATGTCTTGAGTCTCCGTCAGCCTGGCTCATACTGTTTACCCCACCAAGATGATTCCCTGAGGCCCTGCCCCATCCAAAGTTCAGGCCCACCCAAGCTGTTGCCAGTAGTTTTTCCATACAAATGGCTTATCTCTGCCCATGTTTAAGATTTTCCTACATTCTTCCAGACAAACAGAATCTGGCTTTAGTGAACCCTGTATCTCTCGCTGAGTAACCCCAGGCTTGGCACTACCAGCCGCTGGCCTTGGTTCATAGCTTGGCATCTCCTGGGCACCTCTAAGCCGAGCATAAGTAACAGCCATCTGCAGATCACTTTGTAGCTTATGCTGTGTGATCCCGGATGAAACACAGTTGGTGGCTGACCTTGGACATGCCAACAGTGATTGAGGCTCAACCGCAATAAGAGGGTATACACAGTCAGCTGGTGGGTGCATCTTGAGTGCTCAGCTTGGGTAATAGGGGAGGGGGCCTGTGGCACTGGACTCTACAGGACACCTACTACATTAACCACTATACCAAGCCTGGGAGACATAGCAGCTCTGTCTAATACATAGAAACAAACACAGGGAGGCTGCCAAAATGAGGAGACAAAGAAACATGGCCCAAATGAAAGAACAGATCAAAACTCCAAAAAAAAAGAACTAATCAAAAATGGAGATAAGCAATATATCAGATGCAGAGGTCAAAACATTGGTTATAAGGATGCTCAGTGAACTTAGGGGAACAGTAGATGAACCCAAAGAGAACTTTGACAACATGAAAAAGGACATGGAAACCATAAAAATGAACTAGACAGAAACAAAGGGTACACTAATTGAAACGAACAATTTACAGGGAATCGACAGAAGAGTAGATGAAATTGAGAATCAAATCAGTGATTTGGTATATAAAGAAGCAAAAAACAACCAATCAGAACAGCAAGAAAAAAGAATCCCCCTCCAAAAATGAAGAAGACATTGTAAGGAGTCTCTGGGACAACTGCAAGCAGACCAACATTCATATATCATAGGGGTGCCAGAAGGAGAAGAGAGCAAGAAATTGGAGACTTAATTGAAATAATAATGACAGAAAACTTCCCTAACATGTTCAAGGAAATAAACATGTAAGTCCAGGAAGCTCAGAGTCCTAAACAAAATGAAACCAAAGAAGCTCACTCCAAAGCACAGCATAATTAAAATGCCAAAGATTAAAGACAAAGAGAATCTTAAAAGCAGCAAGAGAAAAGCAGTTAGTTACTTACAAAGAAGCCCCCATAAGGCTGTCAGCTGATTTCTCTGAAGAAACTTTGCAGGCTAGAAAAGATTGGCAAGAAATATTCAAATTGATGAAAAGCAAGGACCTGCAACCAAGATTACTGTACCCAGAAAAGTTGTCATTTAGAATTGAAGGACAGATAAAGAGTTTCCAAGAGAAGAAAAAGTTAAAGGAGTTCAGCACCACCAAACCAGTATTATATGAAATGTTAAAGGGTCTTCTTTAATAAGATAAAAAATATGAACAATAAAATCGCAATACATATATATCTATAAACAATTGAATTTAAAAAACAAACAAGCAGAACAGAAACAGAATTATAGATACAGAGAACATATTGATGGTTGCCAAATGGGAGAGTGGTCAGGAGGCTGGATAAAAAAGGTAAAGGGATTAAGAAGTACACGGAGTTACAGAATGGTCATGGGGATATAAAGGACAACATAGGAAATGGAGTAACCAAAGAACATATATGAATGACCCATGGACATGAATAATGGTGTGGGGATTGCCTGAGGGAGTGGGTGGGCTATATGGAGAGGGGGCAAAGAGGGAAAAATTGGGACAACTGTAATAGCATAATCAATAAATGATCATTTAAACATTTTTAAAAAATATAAAAAGTAAAAAAAAGTCTTGATTGTAAAGGCTTTGTACAGATTAGTATTCAACTAAAGAAATAAGGCTGTGGTTAATGGTGGTATTTCCAGCGTCTGACCAAATATTTTTATGCAAGACACTTTCCTATTTATGCCATAGTTTCTCATTTTGTTGAATGAGGAAATTGTATTAATTTTATCTCTACAGACCTAAAAGCTTGAACTTTATACATTTCTAAGTTCTATAAAGACAGTTTCTTTAACTCATTAATTTGAATCTTTCCATAACTTTAGCAAGTACTCGATTAATGTTTTTTATGGCATTTATATAGTTTCTCTCTCATTTTTTGTAGCTCCTGATTGTTTCCTTCATATCTACCAAGTTATCTTTCTCAAAAGCAAGGCAGAGGACAAGAAATTGGAACACACCAAAAGAAGATCAACATGCCTGGCACTCGAACACTTTAGAACAGCAGAATGAAGTAAGTTGTTGGTGGTGTAATTTCGTGAGGATTACTTTAGAGATAATAGCTGGTTTTTGGTGTTTTTTTTTTTGAGATAGGGTATGGCAGTCTTATGAAGGGAAGGGGCCCGAATGTGAGATGGAAAGATGACCAGTAACCTGTACAGGCATACTTTGGAGATAATGCAGTTTGGTTTCACACCACCGAAGTAAAGCAAGTATCACAATAAAGTGAGCTGTAAGCTTTTTGTTGGTAGAGGATGCTGCTTTTAATTTGTTTAAAAAAATGCAACCTCTGTGAAGCACAATAAAACCAACTGAAATAAAATGAGGTATCCCTTTATTACCAACTGGGTTTACTGAAGCAACTCAAACATATTAGTCACCACCAATATGGTCAAGGTTATTGTCACCATATCTATTATTTATCGTAACTGCATGAATTCTTTGCCATTCTTAGAAGTCTAAACATTTAGAAACTTAAAAAAGTTTTTGTTTTTTTGCTGAAAGGATGACTCTTTTTTTATCTCCCTGTGGGAGAACCTATCTGTAGTTAACGTTTAGTGTTACAGGAAAAGCCAGTGTTATAATTGTTAAGGGTGCAAAAATCAAGCCAGTTCCCTAAATGCATGGGGAAAGGTGAAGATATAAAATGAGGGCATTGACTCGAGCCTCTTAAAGAGCCCTTTATAATAATCACTCATCTGTGGCATCTTGTTTGGCTCTTGGAAATTCTTACAAACAGTGGTAGTAGAATGTTAAAGAAGCACACATATTCTGTGTTTAAATCTTTTGCCACTCATTAAGTGTATGGCCTTTGACAATTTAGAGTTTCTGATTACACTTGTCTGTTTATGAAGGTTAAGTGAAATACTGTATGTAAAGTGCTTAGTATGGTGCATGGTACAGGGTAAGTACCATGTACCAAGTAGTTTGTTTCTTAAGTTTATTTAACCAATATGAGTAACAACTACTACCATTTAGTGGCAAGTAGAGTTGGCACGTTTCGGTTGTATGTAAGAAATTTCTAAGGTAAAAAAAGTCTGTCAGTAGAAGAACATCTATGTTGGTGGGTGGTTGTTGTTATTATAATCATTATTATTCATAATGATATAAGTAGTATTGCTACCAATAACAGGTTATTAATAGTTATTAATGTACTTTCTGGTTTTCTTTTGTTCTCTTTTGTTCTCTTGTGATGTTTCTCATAGCTCTTGTGCCCCTCAGTGTATGTTTGCTCTTTTACTTCTTACCCATTTCTTCTAAATGTCTGCCTTGGCTTATCTCTTTCATTTATAAGTGTGTATTTCTTTGCTTGTCTATTTCTTCCTTGACTGTCCTTGGTCTTTGCTCTCTGAAGTGTGTCTTACCCACTTCCATGTTCATCTTGCTTGTTTGTTCTCTGTGTATCTTTGTCTGATTTTCCTTTTTGTCATAACTTGTTTGTGTCTTGTCTTAGATCTC
This sequence comes from Phyllostomus hastatus, assembly GCF_019186645.2. NCBI lineage: Eukaryota > Metazoa > Chordata > Mammalia > Chiroptera > Phyllostomidae > Phyllostomus > Phyllostomus hastatus. Next base: position 1,224,166 of record NW_025333841.1, on the reverse strand, counting down.
TCATTTTTTCAATTTGTTACCGATTATTTTCACTCTCCCAGATCAGGTTCTTTCATTGTTCTTACCATTGTGTCTGAGTCACATGCTGTGTGCTTTTTTCTCATTCCTTGTCCTATCTACCTCTGTCTCTTTTTTCCTCTTTGTGAATTGTTATTGTTTGTCGCCTTCTCCCCTTTTGTTGGTTTGACATTTTACCTTTTTCTGATTCTGGTCTCCCTTCTACTGTTTCTACTCTTTATCGTGGATTTCTCTTTTCTATATATTCTTTCTGCCTCTCTTGGCTCATTTTCATTCTTTTGTCCTGCTCTGGGTGCCTCGGTGTCTCTTTGTTCTTTGTGATCTTCCATTTCAGTGCCTTTCCTCTCTTTGTTCTCCTGTTTTATTGCTTTTCTTCTTCTACTCACTCTTGGGTTTTTCAGCATCTTCATGAGTCTGTGTCTCCCTTTTTCATATCCTGCAATCATCTTTCCTTGCATATTTTTTGTGAACATGTGCATATATACCCATGTGTGCATGTTTGTGTATGTTTGTGACAAAGGGGTGTCCTAACCCCTTCCCAGTAGGTGCAGAGTATCTGCTATCAAAATAAGCATTGCAGAGCTGTTCCTGATGCCAGGCTCTCCTGTGAAATAATCCAAAATTAATAGAAGGCCCAAGGATCCAAAGACCTAAGGGCAGAAAATGGAAGGCCCATAATGGATAGAGGTCCCAAAGTAGAAGACAAGTGAGCTTGAGACTTGAGACCTGTGAACTACAATGGAAAACCGGTGTCCCAAAGTAGATGGAAACCTCAGGCTCAAGACCATCAGAAGGCCTGAGAGTCATGACATACATACAGAAGATGGCCCTCTGTTGGAGAGAAGACCTGACTCAATTGGATAGACGTCTTATGTCTTCAGTCAGACAGAGGGCTGAAGACCCAGGATGAGTGGCTGAAGGCCTAGGAGCAGGGACACATGGAAGACCTGAGATTTGAGACACAATGCTCAATGACAGAGGAAATGCCAATATGAGAACCCTAAACCTCAACTCTTTTCTACTCCTATCATCCATACTCGTGAACATTTCAGTTCTCTCTTTCTAGTTTTTATATCTCCATTTAAGCTCATTTTGAGATGCCCTTTTTGATGTTATTATCTTGAAGAGCTATCTTTAGATTGGAAATATTATGTTGGGGCCAGTGTAAGCCAGGATTTATCACAGTTTTGAGTCATTTGTTAAGGTCGATATATATTTTTAACTTCCATTACTCTTGGCATTCACTCCATTTGGGAGAGACTTATTGATGAAATTGTATTTCAGTCTTACTTTTTCCTCAGAAGCTCTAGGCTGATGAAAAGAGGAAAGCATCAGGCTACTGAGGAAAACATGCCAGACTATGTAAAGAAAATGTAACGGGATGCTCCTGGGCAATGAGAACGATTAGAGAAGAAATACACAGATGTGCCAGCCTGTTCAGAAGCACTAGCCTGTAAACACCTGACTTCTTTGAGCTTGGGTGAGCAGGATTCCTGGGGTTTGGAATTCCTAGTGATGGTTACAAAAAAAAAAAAGAATAAGTGGGCCTGGAACAGAGTGTGGCCCCAAGGAGATAGCCTGAACTCTCTGCTCATAGTAGTGGCCTAATAATTTGGTAGTCTGCACTGATCCTGCCTTTGGGTTTAATACCAACCTGTAGGCTTAAAGGTGAGAGAATTTAGACGTATTTAGGAGGCTTAATCCTTTCCTTCATTTCCCCCCACCCTCTTACCACGAGGGAAGATCATTTAAATGATTGAGATTATATATGAAAGCAAGGTATTATCATTAATACTGTATTGGCAGCCATGCATTGCCAATATTTGAAAGAGCACTGTCAGTTGTGAAGCATTATGTACTTCGGGGGTTATCATACCCTTTCTGTAAAGGGTCAGATGTTAAATATTTTAGTCTTTGCAGGCCATATGGTCTCTACATTTTTTTTACAATCCTGTAGAAAGGAAAAACTATCCTTAGCTTCTGAACCAAATTGATTTGGCCTGTGGGCCACAGTTACCTCTGATATAAATGCCAGGCTCTGTGCTGAATAATATTAATTTCCTTGTGTGAGCCTGTCCTTGTGCTTGGCACTGAGGAATTAATGATTATTTCTGATCACATCCAGGTGACCTGAATAAAAATGCGTGAATATGGTTTTAAACTATGACAGTGCTTAAAGACTTAACAAATTTCAGAGTTGATGAATGAATATTGATTACGTAGTATATTCATTCCACGGCATAGGCACTGGATGCAAGGATTAGAAGAAGCATGAATAAAGTGTTTTGTCAAAAGTATGTAATACTATGCAAATATTAGAAATTAAGTGATTGATAAATGAAAAATTGATATATTTGTATCCATGATGTTTCTGCTCCTTTGATGATTTTGAGTAAAAATATAGTATTCCAGGTAGCAGAAAAGAAAACACATGGAAACTGCTTTTAAAGTTATAAAATACACAGCGAACACAGGGACTAATCTATTGTGATGACTTATAATGTGCCAGATAACATGCTAGGCACTATGGATAACAAAGGGGGGAAAAAGTATATTCTCAATATAGAATTAAAAGTTTTAGATGAGGAGTACATTTTAAAGTGCTTTGTAAACTAAAGCACTAAAAACCAATGGGTTAAATGTTTATGAATGAATAAATATTAATAGCCTTTTATGGGCCAGCTATTGTTTGGGGCTCTGTGAAATCTAGAATAATGCTCTCAAGTAATAAGGGGAGCTCTGCATTATTAGATGTAAGGAATTAGATACTGCTTATTTTAATCAGTCAAGACTTAACTGGTGATGTCAAGTTATTTCCAGTATATTTTCCCATGTAACAGGAAAATGTAATGAATGAGATTGAGGCTTCTAAACTATAAAATGTTACATAAACACAAGAAATTAAATGTTATATGTGTGAATAAAACTGTGAGATAAACATTGTCTATAAAATTCTCACTGTGTGCTTGACCCACTATGAGAAAGCTAGTATAAATAATTATACAAACTGAAGGTTTCAATTCTTGTTAAGTGAATGAATCTCAGTTGCCTACTATGTGAGCTCACTGTTGTAGGCACTAAAGAGATACACACATTGTCATTTCGTTGTGCCTACAGTTGAGATAAAGGCAATACATGTTAGCATTTTGCAAAGTCTAAAGCACCATATAAATGTAACTACTGATTTTCTTATTTGTTGCTGATACTAGACTTATAAAATTGTATCACAGCTACAATGCTGTGAAAAAAGTTGGAAAAAATTTGAGGAAGTATTGTTAAGTATTGAATACTTTGAATATAATATGTAAAAGATTATGTTTATGATGAATGCAAGACTGGATAATAATTATCTATTATGTGCCAGTCTTTTTGCTAGGCATTGGGGGTCTGAAGATGAACCATCTTTATTGCAATTCATAAGTCTTAAACAGCCGTGCATATATAAGCAATATCTGCTGAATGAATAAGGATGATTTACTCCCTTCATTCCCAGAGATAGCAACTAGTAATGCAAAAATTCATTACCCTTATTACTGAACCTGTTACAGAGACTTGTGTGTAAATATAGAAAACCTAGTATTCTATACAGATATAAGGAATTAACTTGGCTTAATTAATAATGACTGATTACTTTCTATGAGGCTCAAAATTACATATGCCCTAGTATATAAAAATCATTTTATCCTTATGGAATGTTCACAGGAGGAAATAAAGTAATATGTGTGAGATCCACGCTAAAAGGCACTTAACCACTGCTAGGCATATTTAATGATGAAAACATGGGAAAAACAGAATTACGCAATGCAGTATGCAGTAAAGGCCGGGCTAGGTGGAAAAATACAATCCAGACTGAAGTGCTATTTACTCCTTGTTAGCCTGAGTGAAGAGATGGGAATTCTTTTCGAAAAAAGCAAGGCATCTTGGTTCTCCATCAGTTTTTTTAAATGCTGAATGCTGAAGATGGAGGTGAATTAGATCCACCCCGGCCTTGCTTAGACATTTAAGGATTAAAAATACATGACTCAGGTTTGCTTTTAGATTCATTTGACAAACATGTCATGTTTTATGTGGAATATATAATTCTAAGTCCTGAACACAAAAAGTGAAATGGGCCTGGTCAAAAGGTCTTTAGATCACAGGTCATAGTTGAAAATATGAAAACATCTTTGATTTTGAGTAAGTATTTGTGGGCCTGTTTTCTGGGAAGTACTATGCTTACTTAATTAGTTGTGTAAGTATAGTTCAGAAAAACTATTGACTTGCCTTGGGAATTAAAAAATAGCAAAAAAAGGGACATGGTTCTTTTAATATAAAATGAAGACATGTTCTCTAGGCCTAGTCACAACTTCACTTGCTCATTGGCCTAAGTTGAAGCCAGAAAACTTATTAAAAGGCTCATGGTTTGTCCTTTAATTCATTAATTTAAGATTGTGCTTTTATTATAAACAGTTTAAGATGAGAATTGAGATAAAACAAGTGGTTTTGTAACTATTTGCTCATTGGATTGGCTTAAAATGAGGAAACCTTTTGAGCAATAAAATTGTTCTAGTTTTTCCATATATTTTAAACACTTATTTACTCTGATTAAAGTACTGTCCTTAAGTGTTGAGGAGAATGAATAGATTCAAAAGACCAAAATGTACTTGAATCTCACTTGCTTATGGTTGAAATATAAGAATAAATTTTATGACTGCAGGTCTTTTCACTAGCTAAAAATTCATTGAACAGCTGTGATAGTAAGATATACCAAGAAGGAATGATTAAATAGATCACCTTTTTGGCATCTTTTATAGAGTGGGAATGAGAGCTTTTTATTTATTCATTCATACAAACATTGGAGAAGGTGATGCTAAATGAAATAGATCTGGCACAAAAGGCACTTTGTCTTGGAGATGCAATAAAAAACAAGGAATGGAATGAAAACTCATTAAACAGAAGTGTCTATTTCAAGGCAATGTGCTATTTACCAGACAAATCAAAAAAGCTCTTAACTGAAAGTAATTTCTTTTTAACTGGTTTGGAGACTACATATAAAAGAGTTTCCATTCACTTTTCATTTGTTCATTCATTCTACAAGTGTATTTGAGGACCTATTGTATATATGATTCTTTGCTCTGTACTCAGTTGACCCCAGAAACATAAAAACATGAATGTTTTCCGAGAGAAATTTTAAAACTTTACTTTCGGGTTTTCTTTTTAGGAGTATGACTTAGCCCTTGAATAACATTGTGTGGTTTAATTCCTACTCCATATTTCTTCTCTCACTCTGGCCACTACAATAAGCAGGGTTTTCCACTGAGCTTCCTCCTTAAGTTGCATGAACCCTTCTTATAGGCACTTCATTTTTCCTCTCTTGTCTCATGAAAATGGCTGTGGCCACTGCTAGGCAGAAGGAGGGGTGACAACTAATTCCCAAACCCCAGTCTCAATGGTACCAGCCTTGGTGAACCACTCATACTCAAGTTACTACCTTTACCATTTAGTCTATGTTCAATTCTTTACATTTTACATTCTGATAAGTATATACTGCCTAAAGAAATCTCTGAAGAACAATCCCCAGGTAGTACATAGCAAGATTGGAGATGGAGACATGATTTCTCTTGCAACAGATTTTATACTTAAACCTTAGGTACTGCCTTATCAGCATCAAAACTGGCTCATGATTAATTAAATTATTGTAAATGATAAGAAAAAAACCCTGCTCATGAAAGGACTTGTTATGATAGAATAATGTCGGAATGAAAATGGCTTAACAATTTTTACATTGCTTAAATTTTAAGAATAATAAGAATTGGAAGTAATTGGCAAACAAATCTATGCCCAAATGGGCTTTGACCTTTTCTATTTTGAAATCACTCACAGAGGGTGGGATAGGAGGAAGAGTGAAAGAGAAGGTCAAACCTGTTTACAAGGGCACCCTGCCTTTGTTTTAGATTGGTTAAGAAACACTCCTTTTTAAGTGGGGATTGGGTGCATTATTGGAAAATGCAGTGGAGAAAGTAACTACAAGCCTTCTTTTCGCAGTCGCTGGTATCCTAAGACTACCTACCACTACTGATAAAACAAGAATAAGAGAACATGGTACCATCATCTGATTTTTGTGACATAATGAAGTAGTGAACAAATTCGTTTTTGTAAGAAATGGCTTCATCTCTATTCTACCGCAAAGGGAATATATATGCCAAAATGGAAGAAACACTTGGACTGGTGAACTGATGTGAATTGTAAAATCTCTGAGCTTTGACTGTTGAAAATGTACAAATCATGCTCAGCATGGGTGACCATCACAACTAAGATTAGGGAGTATGTTTTCTAATGTCAAATAAAATGTACTGTTTTGAAAACTTGGTATTTTGGTGTAATAAGTTCTACCTCATTGTCTGTTATACACTAGTTATTTCTGGGCTTCTTTTTTTTGTTTTGTTTTTACTACCTTAATCACCCAGCATGGGTAAATCATTTGCTGTCTCATTTGTTTCTAACTTCATTTGCTTTGGTGAGGAATACTGAGAAACAAAGCCAATAAAATTGAGAAGCAAAAAACATTTCAAGAAAAAAGCAAGATGTGAATAGGGCATGAAAACTATTCCTAAGTTTTTGGTAAGTAGGATATATTCAGGAAGGAAATCACTATAATTAAAGAAGTGAACAACCCCAATCCCTCTGTTGGTGATAAGATCATTGGTGTCCTTAGAATTCTGGATGAATAAATACCCAAATTTTAGACTGGTGACTTTACAGACATATGAGTTAGTGCAGTATTTAAAGGCAAGAGTTTCTGTTCCTTTCCTGGCAATTATACTAGCATGTATTGCTTTTAGAAGAAAGACTAAAGCTATTGTGGGCCAAGTGATTATCCAGTACACGTGCTTTTAGTACTGGTGTCCAAAGAACTCTTGCCTTACATGTTACAATCAAATCTTGTTATTATAAATGTGTAGAATATGATGTGATACAACTGCCTTATGATCTGGTGTGTTGCTTCTAAAAGGGAATGGGCCTATGTTCCCATTGCTACTTATTTCCTTTTTTTTTTTTTTTGCAAGGGTAGGTGTGGGACAGGAGTATAGCCCATGAGGAGAGAGGGTAGAGAGGTTAGGAAAGAGTTCTTAAGTTATTTTTGGGTGTCCTCCATACCTCTGATTCTTGACAGCTTGTTTCCTTGGGTGGAGTTCCAGTCTTGTCATTTTATGCTTATTCTTGGGTTTGTGGTACCTGTGGTCCTCAAAATTCTCATTCAGTTGTAATCCTGAAATGGAGAACAAATGAAAAGTACCATGTTTTCTGTTTAATGAGGAAAGATCAGATAATGGAAATTTTTAAAGGGCAGCAGGAATAATTAGAAAATATTTGATAGTACTTTTTAGCTTTTGTATTTTCTGTGGGGTAAGGATAGGGTGACCATCACTTCTAGTTAGGATGTTTTCTCCATGCCAAGCTACCACCACAGATTAATTTGTGCTTCCTGTCAGATTACTATTCTACCCTTGGTCATGGAAGGTTTTTCCCTGGTTTCATTGGGAAAGGTAATGTTAATGGTACTAGCAGAGTTAGGCAAGCTAATACAATTTGAATTTGAAAGTTGTGTAATATAAATTGGGTCTAAGATTGAGCCAGCCATTTTGTTAGCTGGGCATCTGCTAGGTGTAGATGTAACTTCTAAAAATGATGAAGGGTGTCAGGAAAACAACTGAAAGACCTTAAGACAATTTCTAGAGTTCCTACCAAATCAGGGAGCACCAAGACAGTTACATGGTGCCCTGGTAACCATATGAGTATGTCTCATACCTTTAACCGTTCAGCTGTACTGCTTCCCTTAGCTTGGTAAAAGTGAGTTTTTGAGGGGTTCTTAGTGACAGTAGTTTCTGTGTTTGCCATAGTGTTTCTCCCAGTTACCAGTATTCCTAATGATCTTCCATTTACACAATCTAGTTTCTTTCACATATGTACTCTGAATCAAAATCATAACTCCACTGGAGCGAAAGCCCTCATTTGAATGCGTAAATAAAGATCAAAGCAATGTGTAAAGTACGTTGGAAAAGAGAGTTGGATTTGAGAGTACTTGGAAATAGATTACTACTTAGTGCTTGTCACTTTGGTAAGCTCAGTGATGAAGCAGAATTTGCAGGTAGGATGAAAAACGAGGGAAAATGTGGAAGAGGAATGTTAAAGGTAGGGTGGGTTGTGAAGACTTCACTTTATAAGAACTATTTAGATACATCTTCCAGGCCTAACATAAATCCCCCCCTTTCACAAGTTGTTTGTTTTTTTTTTTAAACAGTCAATGATTCTGACAATACCTCTAGAAGGTGAATGGCATTATAATGAGAATAGAGAAAGTTATGCGATCCACATATGGCAATGAGCTATTGTGCCCTCCCCCTACTCCCAGAGGGCATTTGGCAGTAGTTGTGGAGCTTAACAAATTGCTCTTCAATTACTATGCAGGTGGTCTCATCTGCATAGTGTGATTTTACTACAGTTAAATTCCATTGGACTTCGTTTTGGTGCATATAGATGTTAGCCATGTACTTCTTATTAGGGTAATTAGAATTATGTATGTAAATATACATGATACAGATGAGGCACATGAAGTCTGTAGAACATGACTTGCTCAAGTGTCACAGTGCAAACATTGCTGAGGTGAACCCATATCTAAGATCACTTAGTTTCAAAACTGCTTTTTTCACTATAGTCTATAGCCTCTTTTATAAGACAGGGTACATGCTTATCAGGAAGGAGTGGGTTATGAGTACCTGTTATTTGGGAATACCTCTAATCATAGATAACCTTCAGGAGACTACTTCATATTATGCTTATGGAATGTGCAAAGGCATGGATTATAATTGCAAGAACAGCCTTGGGAATCACTGACTGAGATTCTATATTGCTATCACCACTTAAAAAAATATTAAGTCACCGAATCTCTTTGTTTTTGTTTCCCAGTAGTAAGTGGGGATATTGACTATCTCCTAGAGTTGTACTGGGTTTTAAAATAGAATATACAGGTAAACACAATAGTGTTTGTCACATAGTGAACAAATTAATGGTAGATATAATTGCTAGTTATGTGGTTGAAGTAAGGCCACCTTTTGGTGATTTACCCTGGCTCATTATAAATGAGTTTCTTGGGGATTTGGGGTTAGAAGACATGTGGTTTGCATTTTCCTAAAGAATTGGCCAGGCCTTGACCAGTGTGGCTCACTTGGTTAGTCGTCCTGCAAACCAAAAGGTCTCCAGTTTGATTCCAGGTCAGGACACATGCTTGGGTTGAGGGCCACATCCCTGGTTGGGGGTGTGCGAGAGGCAACTAATTGATGTTTCTCACATCAGTGCTTCTCTACCTTTCTCTCTCCCTTTGCCCTCTCTAAAATTAATTAATTTAAAAAAGGATTGGCCAGAAAGCTTTGGGGAAGTGACAGTTTGTCCATAATCTTAAGACTATTTTTGTGCTGATGGTCATCATGGACCTGTAAGGAAGAACTTACCATCATTATTGTAACTACATGGTTCCAAGGGAACAGAATCTATTCAAGTGAGAGAATTATGAAAAATATGTGATTATTCCTATCAAGAGCAAGATTTGACTCATGGAATTTTTAATACGCCTCCATATGTGAATAACATTTTATCTCAACTCAAAGCAGATGCAAGGGGCTGCTTAATAAATCCTGTATGCCTTGTCTGGCACAGTAACCCATAGTATTTAGTGTGTGGACATAGGATAGTTGAAACCTGAGTCTGCAGGGAGGTAGTAAGACCATGAGAGGCAGTTGTCAGGGTACTTTGAATGCTACTATTTTATTCCAAATCCATCTTCTCACTGTCACCCCTTTGTTGATTGAATAATCATTGGACAGAATGCATCTTACCTGGGAATTCAGTCTTGAGCTGAGAGAAGGGAAAAGATATAGAAAATCAGTGATCCCTCACCTATTACAGGAGTTATGTTCCAGAGACCCCCATGATAGGTGAAAATCCGAGAAGTAGCGGCATTATATTTATTTTATTATTTATATTTTAAGGCTTTATAAACCCTTCCCACACTCCTATAAACCTTTCCCAGACTCTTATTAACCTTTCCTACACTCTTATAAACACTTCATATGCTCTTAAACACTTTCTATACTCTTAAACCTATGTAATTTTAACAACATAAAAAGTTGTATATGGGTGCCCACCAGTGAAGTATACAGTCGTCCCTCACTATATCGTAGTTCACTTATTGCGGCTTCACTGTATCCCGGGTTTTAACTGCAATACAGTTCAATAAATGAACCGTGATATAGTGAGGGACAACTGTAGATTTGAGGTGTCCTCTCTTATACTAAGCTGTTGCCTTCAAAAGGAAGAGAATAAAAAATAATGTAGCTGGCACTGACTAGTATTGGCTCAACTACACCCCGTCAGAAGAGATTTTCTGTAAAAGGTACTACCTATTCTTTGGTATATTAATTAGACATCTATTTGGGGGTTTTAAGACAAGAGCTCTAGCCATGGGTGTTAGAAATGCATGAGAGATTGAGGCGGGAGAAACTGATGATCTAATTCAAGTGCCTTTATTTGATGCTGTGCTTGCAGGCAGGCTGAGTTGGGGACAGACTGAAGCCCTGGGGTGGGTGGGGAAGGCAAGAGTGGGGTTCTTAAAAAAAGCACCAGGTTTGGGGGGATATGGGGGTGGTGCTAGTCTCTTGTTCTGGGGTCTCAGGGTTTCAGAGCCAAGACAATAAGTTAGGTAAAGGGCCTGACTGTTCCCAGGTACTGGAGGTTCAGTCTGACCACCAGCCATTGTGGTGCCAGATGTCTGCTGTGGGAATTGGGAGAGTTTCAGTGGAGCTGCGGGCTATCAATTGACTTGGGATAACTGAGTCATGGGTAGTCCAGCGGGTTAGAAGACTGGCCTGACCCTTTCATCAGGCATCTAAGGGGTTGAGAAGCAGGGCCTAATATATAGAACTTACTTTAACTGTAGCCAAGTGGAAATGATCACTGGTTACTGTGGATGGCATTTGGCTTTGGAAAGAACCCAGAATAAATCATAAATACCACAGTTTCCAGCACAAAGGGAGTATGCTGGAATTGTACAATGTTCACAGAAAATAGCTCTAGAAGCAACAGCCTCATTAGGCACTAGATTGGTTACCAGTTCCAAAAGGTACAATAATCATACCATCAGCTATTCTGGAAAGGCTAACTGAGCAAAAGCCAAAGAAAAATCCCAACCAACTATGAGTTTCTTTCCAAATCTAGTCTGGAATCAGTCCCTTTATTTCTTCTCTTCTATCTTTTATCTTTTCACTACATTGCTAGGAGAATATATTGGACAGAATAGAGCACAGGTGGCAAACACAAGGCCCATAGGCCGAATCTAGCCCTCCACCTTGTTTTATCTGGCCTGGCACCTTGTTTCTACCCAGTGGCAGTGCCGAGCTCCTTACCCCTGGTTAAGGAGTAGTTACATTTATACAGTCCTAAAATTACATTCAGCCCTTTGAAGGCAACCACGAGGCTGATGTGGCTCCCGGTAAAAATGAGTTTGACACCCCTGCAATAGAGTCTGGATGATCTATGAACAGCTCATAGATTAAGTAGTAAACAAATATAGCACATTGAAAAAAAGATAATTAGAATAACCCCTTCTAGTAATAGCAGGATTATGCTAAGTCAAGCACTTGAGCCATTTCATGCCATTTTTTTCTTTATTGTTTATAAAGAACAGAAATTTCTTTCTCACAGTTCTAGAGTCTGGAAGTCTGAGATCAGGATGCCAACATGTGGTGTTGTGCTGAGAGCCCTCTTCTGTGTTCTAGGCTGTCAACTTCTAGTTGTAATCACATGGTGGAAGGGGAGAGGAAGTTTTCTGGGGTCTTTTACCTTGAGCCATTGAGCCACTCAACTCCCTCTTTCCAATGCTGATCCTTGTGCACTTTTTCCTCCATCAAAAATATTTTACCTGTCAATCTTCAGAATGAGACAGGCTGGATGAGTAGCCAGTGTTAGAGGAAATAAAACTCTAAGAGAAGGCAAAGAAGAGGCCACAGGATTTAGGATAACAAAAGTAGGGTTTTATTAACCTAAAATAATACAGTAACTAATAAATACTACAATAAACTTTTACATACTCACAACTGTAAACCTACTTTTGCCAAACCCTGTGTGTGTGTGTACTGAGAGAGAAAAAGAAGAGCTGTATAGTGCTTGTGTGGTGCGATTTCCCAGGTACAAGAAAATCTTAATTGTCAGACCTGTATTTCTGTTTCTTAGTAGCTATTGTCTTAAATTACATTATCTAGAGTTGAGTCTTTAATTCTTTAATGTGTGAAAAAAACAAGGATTATGTTTATTTTATTTTTGTACTTGCACAGAACTTAACAACAGTTCCTTACCCATAGGAAATGCTGAACAAATATCTGTTGACCTGGATGTAAACTTCAGAACCCTCTATAAGAGAAAACATGACTTTCATTCCACACATAAGACTAAATCAGATTAGCTCATACATCACAGTCTCTTTCAACCCAATGCAGATAGTATTAGACAATCCCAGCACTCATTTTTGCTAAGGGTAGTCCTTAGAGACTGCTAGTTGCCGCCCATCATCTCTTCTTTAACACGTGTCTGCCCAGCTAGACTATATTTCCCAATCTCTTTTGCAGTTATGTAGCCAGATGATTGATATAGCCAATGAAATATAAAGGGAAATGATGTGTGCCATTTCTGGGACTGGCTCCTAAGACTTTGGATATGATCACCTCTCTACTCTCTTACCCCTTTCCAGCACCTACAATCTAGATGTAATAGCTACCCATATTCAACAGCACAGATGACAGTAATTCACTATGAGATAGAAATACAATGACTTGGAAAGAAACCAATTCTCTCAATAAGTGTAAAACAGAGTTACCCCTCTGTCCTCAACTTTTTACATTAAGGTGGTCAGGTAAGAAAGAAATAATATTTCTTTTTTTTTTAATTTGAGAAGTTTTATCAAATTTCTTTTTTTTAATTTTAATCATTGTTCAAATACAGTTTTCTCCTTTTTACTCCCAATCCAGTCCACCCTCCCACCCTCCCCACTTCCCTCCCATTACCACCCTCCTCTTAGTTTATGACCATGTGTCCTTTAAGTTTGTTCCTGTGAACCCTTCCCACTGTCCCCTTAAATTCCCTCTTCTCTCCTCTATGGTCACCGTCAGCCTGTCCTCTATTTCAGTGTCTTTGGTTATATTTTGCTTGTTTCTTTGTTTTGTTATTTAGGTTCCTGTTAAAGGTGAGATCATATGGTATTTGTCTTTCACTGCCTGGCTTGTTTCCCTAAGCATAATGTTTTCCAGCTCCATCCACGCTGTTGCAAAGGGTAGGAGCTCCTTCTTTCTTTCTGCTGCATAGAATTCCATTGTGTAAATGTACCATAGTTTTTTGATCCATTCATTTACTGATGGGCATCTTGGTTGCTTCCAGCATCTAGCTATTGTAAATTGTGCTGCTATGAACATTGGGATGCATAGGTTCTTTTGGATTCGTGTTTTAGTATTCTTAGGATAGAGTCCCAGCAGTGGAATTGCAGGGTCAAAAGGCAGATCCATTTTCAGTTTTTGGAGGAAGTTCCATACTGCTTTCCATAGTGGTTGTACCAGTCTGCAGTCCCACCAGCAGTGCACTAGGGTCCCCTTTTCTCCACAACCTCTCCAACACTTGTTGTTTGTTGCTTTGTTTATGATGGCCATTCTGTCTGGTGTGAAGTGGTATCTCATTGTGGTTTTAATTTGCATCTCTCTGATAGCTAGCGATATTGAACATCGTTTCATGTGTCTTTGGATTTTCTGTATGTCCTCCTTGGAGAAGTGTCTGTTCAAGTCCTTTGCCCACTTTTTTAATTGGATTCCTTGTCTTCTTAGAGTGCAGTCTTGTAAGTTCTTTATATATTTTGGAGATTAAACCCTTGTCTGAGGTATCATTGGCAAATATGTTTTCCCATACAGTTGGTTCTCTTTTAATTTTGATATTGTTTTCTTTAGCTGTGCAGAAGCTTTTAATTTTGATGAGGTCCCATTTGTTTATTCTTTCCTTTATGTCCCTTGCTCTAGGGGACACATCAGTAAAAAAGTTTCTTCGTGAAATATCTGAGATTTTCCTACCTACGTTCTCCTCTAGGACTTTACTGGTGTCATGTTTTATATTTAAGTCTTTTATCCACCTTCAATTTATTTTTGTATATGGTGTAAGTTGGTGCTCAAGTTTCATTTTTTTGCACGTGGCTGTCCAGTTCTCCCAACACCATTGGTTGAAGAGGCTATTTTTATTCCATTTTATGTTGCTGCCTCCTTTGTCAAATATTAATTGACCATAGAGACTTGGGCTTATTTCTGGGCTCTGTGTTCTGTTCCATTGGTCTATGTGCCTGTTTTTATGCCAGTACCAGGCTGTTTTGATTGCAGTGGCCTTGTAGTATAGTTTAGTGTCGGGTGTTGTGATCCCTCCTACTTTACTCTTCTTTCTCAAAATTGCAGCAGCTATTCGGGGTCGTTTATAATTCCATATAAATTTTTGAAGTGTTTGTTCTATGTCTGTGAAATATGCCATTGGTACTTTAATAAGTATTGCATTGAATGTGTAAATTGCTCTGGGTAGTATGGACATTTTGATGATATTAATTCTTCCAGTCCATGAACACGGTATATGTTTCCATTTGTTTGTGTCTTCCTTGATTTCTTTCTCCAGTGTTGTGTAGTTTTCTGAATACAGGTCTTTTACCTCTTTGGTTAGGTTTATTCCTAGATATTTTATTTTTCTTTTTGCTATTTCAAATGGGATTTTTTTCCTTGATCTCTGCTTCTGCTGTTTCATTGTTGGTGTACAGAAATGCCTTTGATTTCTGGATATTGACTTTGTATCCCGCTGTTTTGCCAAATTCATTTATTAGGTCAAGCAGTTTTTTGGTACAGTCTGTAGGATTTTCTATGTATACTATCATGTCATCTGCAAACAGTGACAGTTTTGTTTCCTCCTTTCTGATTTGAATGCCTTTTATTTCTTTTTCTTGTCTGATTGCTGTGGCTAAAACTTCCAGTACTATATTGAATAGAAGTGGTGAAAGTGGACAGCCTTGTCTTGTTCCTGATCTTAATGGAAAAGGTTTAATTTTTGCCCATTGAGAATGAGGTTGGCTGAAGGTCTCTCATATATGGCCTTTATTATGTTGAGGAATGCTCCCTCTATTTCCACTTTGCCAAGTGTTTTTATCATGAATGGGTGCTGTACCTTGTCAAATGCTTTTTCTGCATCAATTGATATAGTCATGTTTTTTTTTTTGTCTTTGCTTTTGTTTATGTGATGTATTACATTTACTGACTTGCGAATATTGAACCATCCTTGCATCCCTGGAATGAATCCCACTTGGTCATGGTGTATAATCTTTTTAATGTATTGTTGGATGCGGTTTGCCAGTATTTTGTTGAGGATTTTAGCGTCAATGTTCATCAGTGATATTGGCCTGAAGTTTTCTTTCTTTGTTGTGTCTTTATTTGGTTTTGGAATTGGGATGATGTTGGCTTCATAAAAAGAGTTTGGGAGACTCCCATCTTTTTGGATTTTTTGGAATAGTCTGTGAAGGATAGGGGTTAGCTCTTCCTTAAATGCTTTGTAGAATTCTCCTGTGAAACCATCTGGTCCCGGGCTTGTGTGCGTTGGGAGTTTTTTGATTACTGCTTCAATTTCTTTTGTTGTTATTGGTCTGTTCAGGCTTTCTGCTTCTTTTTCATTGAGTTTTGGAAGATTATATTTTTCTAGAAAGTTGTCCATTTCACCTAGGTTTTCAAATTTCTTGGCATACAGCTCTTTGTAGTAATTTCTTACAATCCTTTGTATTTCTGTTGTATCTGTTGTAATCTCTCCTCTTTCATTTCTGATTGTGTTTATTTGGGTCTTCTCTCTTTTTTTCTTGACTAGTCTGCTTAAAGGCTTGTCGATTTTGTTTATCTTTTCAAAGAACCAGCTCTTGGATTCATTGATCCTTAGAATTGTGCTTTTAGTCTATGTCATTTAATTCTGCTCTGATCTTGGTTATTTCCTTCCTTCTGCTTGCTCTGGGCTGTCTTTGTTGTTGTTCCTCGAGTTCTTGTAGATGTAGGGTTACGTTGTTTGTTTGGAATGTTTCTAACCTTTTTAGGTGGGCCTGTATCACTATGAACTTCCCTCTCAGGACTGCCTTGGCTGTGTCCCATAAGTTTTGGGTTGTTGTGAGTTCGTTTTCATTTGTTTCCAGAAACCTTTTGATTTCTTCCCTAATATCATTCTTGACCCATTCATTGTTTAATAGCATGCTATTTAATCTCCATGATTTTGAGTGTTTTTGGTTTTTTCCCTTCGGGTTGGTTTCTAGCTTCAGTCCCTTGTGGTCTGAGAAAAATGCTTGGTATGATTTAAATTTTCTTGAAATTCTTGAGGCTTGTTTTGTGTCCTATCATGTGGTCTATCTTTGAGAATGTTCCGTGTACATTTGAAAAGAATGTATATTTAGCTTCTTTTGGATGGAGGGCTCTGTATATATCAGTAAAGTCCATTTCATCAAGGGTATTGTTCAATGCCACAATATCTTTGTTGATATTTTGTTTAGAAGATCTGTCCATTTTTGATAGTGGGGCGTTAAAATCTCCCACTATAATTGTGTTGCTGTCCATATCTTTCTTGAAGTCCTCTAAGATTTTCTTTATGTATTTCAGTGCTCTTATGTTGGGTGCATATGTATTTACAATATTTATGTCTCCTTGATGGATTCTTCCCTTGAGTATTATGAAGTGACCTTCTGGGTCTCTCTTTATGGACCTTTTTTGGAAGTCTATTTTGTCTGATATGAGTATTGCTACCCCGGCTTTTTTTTCCTGTCCATTTGCTTGGAAGATTTGTTTCCAGCCCTTCACTTTCAGCCTGTGTAGGTCTTTTATCCTAAGGTGGGTCTCTTGTAGACAGCAGATATGTGGGTCATTTTTTCTTATCCAATCAGCTATTCTATGTCTTTTGATTGGAGCATTTAATCCATTTACGTTTACGGTTATTATTGATAGGTACTTATTCATTGTCTTTTATATACGTGTGTTCCTCTCTCTCTCTCTCTTTTTCTTCTCTCCTCCTTAAAGCAGTCCTTTTAGAATCTCTTGCAGAGCTGGTTTGGTGGAGGTGTATTCTTTTAGACTTCTTTTGTCTGGGAAGCTTCTTATTTGGCCTTCTATCTTGATCGAGAGCCTTGCTGGATATAGTAGCCTTGGTTGCATACCTCTGGTTCTCATTACCTGGAGTATTTCTTGCCATTCTCTTCTGGCTTGAAGTGTTTCCATTGAGAAGTCAGCTGTTAGCCTTATTGGGGCTCCCTTGTATGTTACTTCCTTTTTCTCCCTTGCTGCCTTTAAGATTCTCTCTTTGTCTTGAAATTTTGTCATTTTAATTATGATGTGCCTTGGGGTGGGTCTCTTTGGGTTCCTCTTGATTGGGACTCTCTGTGTTTCCTGGATTTGTGTGACTTTTTCTCTCATCAAATTTGGGGAAGTTCTCCTTCATTACTTGTTCAACTAGGTTTTCGATCCCTTGCTCTTCTTCTCCTTCTGGTATCCCTATTATACTGATATTATTATGTTTCATATTGTCTTGCATTTCTTTTAAACCCTCTTCATTCTTTCTGAGCCTCTTTTCCTTTTCTTGCTCTTTCTGGATGCTGTTTTCTACTTTGTCCTCCAGCTCGCTAATCCAATCTTCTGCTTCATCAATCCTGCTTTTCATTCCTTCTACTGTTTTCTTCAGTTCAGAAATTGTATTCTTCATTTCCTCTTGACCTTTGTTGAGAGTTTCTATTTCCTTTTTCATGTTTATATAGTTTGCAGTGAGATTGATGTAGTTTCCCTCTAATTTCTGAAAGCTCATTGTGAGTTCATTGAACTTCCTGGTAATCATTGTTTTGAACTCACTATCTGATAGTTGAGTTGCCTCTATTTCATTTAGCATTTTTCCTGAGGCTTCCTCGTTTCCCTTCAATTGGGGATTGTTTCTTTGTTTTCTCATTGTTCGTGGGTTTCTTCTTTTTTCTTCTTGTTTGTTAATTTGAACTGTTCTGATTCCCTGTAATTATGGTGTGAACTTCTGTGGCAGAATATTTGTGTGTTTCAGTGGTGCAATCTCCTTCGTGTATCCTGGTGTTCACAGCTTCCCCCTACTCTTTTTTGTGATCAGTTGGAGGAGTAAGGCAAAATGGTTTAAAACAGCAAGACAGTATACTATGATATTTACTTTAGCAGCCAGTAGAGAAGAGATGGGTTATCCTTTGCCTCCTTATAGTGTTAACCGTGATCCTCCACCCCACTATCCATGTTTTAGAAAGGATGGAAAGAAAGTAAGACTCTTATTGGGGCCGAGAGGATTGTTAGTTGGATCTAGAAAGCTGTGAGGCTGTGGGAGGTCAGCTTCTAAGGTAGGGTTGGACTAAAGATTAGTATATAGGAGTAGTGAGTAAAAGAATAGAGACAACACCCACAATAGTATAGTTCAGAAAATTGCAAAGTGGTCTGAGATCAGGTAGGGGTATTGAGAAGCATTTACAATTGTATAGACTAGGTCTTACTAGCAGTAATAGTAAAGTGACAGTCTTGTGGCAGAATCGATGAGGTCTAGATAACAAGAATAAAGAGTATAGAACCTTGAGACTTATATTAATGGAACACAGATGAAGGATATTTACTTATCAATACCTTGTGACTGAGATACCAGGGGAAACCTATCAAATGACAGTATAACCAGCCAAGCAAAGAAGATTATACAGAAAGAAAAAGAATACCAAAATATTAAAATAAAAAATGTCAGAAAAGTGAGAAAAAGATAATACAAATTTACAATAACTTGCAAGATTAAAAAAAGGAAAGAAAAGCAGAATATGTAGTGCAGGAGAGATAAATTTGGAGTAGAAAGAATAATATTAGGTTGAATGGAAGAGAAACATAAGGGATTGCGAGATAAAAATAATAAGAATTGAAAAAAAGTCACATAAAACACAAGATAAAATGAATCAACCAACAACAGCCAGAGAAACCAAACAAAACCAAAAAACAACAACAAAAAAAACAACCAAACAAACAAACAAAAACCTCTTGTTGGTTTCTAACTGGCCAGACCAGTTTTTCTGCTCTTGCTGGCTTCAGCTGGCTGAGGGGCCTTTGAAATGCTTCTCTCTCTCCCAGCCAGATCTCAGCAAGTCTGTCAGGTACCCTGGGCGCTACCCAACACACTGGCGCGTGAGAGTCAGTCTTCCTGAAGGTGCGTGAGCCCAGCCGTTTCCAGCTCCGTGTTCCCCGCCGAACCGCACTCCGACTGGGTGTTGGCGCCTTCTTGGCTCCCCCGGTTGGGCTGGCTGGAAATTTCTGAGCCACTACTGTAGGAACGCACCCAGCGCCACGTCCCTCCCGGGATCGCAGGGCACGATTCCGGCCTCCCTATGGGGCACAAGCTGAGCGCGGCCCGGCTCGTACTCTCCACTGATCTGCACTTCCACCGGGCTAGGGGTGCAGGTGCTTTTCCAGGCTGCTCTCATTTCTCCCCGGTCTCTGGGCGGGTGTTCATATTCCCTGGGCGATTTTTTCTCTGTCCAACTGGCCAATCTGTTCCTTCTAGCAATCCATTCTCCCCTGGAGTTGCTCACCCCCCGTATTCGGGGGAGGGAGGGAGCAGTGACTTCCCTCTCCCGGTCGCCCTGGGGCAGACCCCAGAGCACCGGGCGGGCCTGGGGTCTGCACACCCCTAGACCCCGCGCTGATCCCTGGGCCCCTTTTGTCCTGTAGCAGACTCCTTATCATCTGGTTTTCCAGTGAGTGCAATAATTTTTGATGTCCTGCTTTCAAAAGTGATTCGGTAACCTAGCCCACTTGCTCTGTTTCTCCACCGATCCACGAGTTTCCCCCCTCTTCACAGAAGCCGAGAAAAACGCTGCCTAGAGT
Source organism: Phyllostomus hastatus (assembly GCF_019186645.2). NCBI lineage: Eukaryota > Metazoa > Chordata > Mammalia > Chiroptera > Phyllostomidae > Phyllostomus > Phyllostomus hastatus. The sequence goes on along the minus strand of NW_025333841.1, from coordinate 1,204,175 downwards.
AAAGCCACCATCTTCCGTCCTCAGAAATAATATTTCTTTTAGCTATGAATTGTCTATTCTCATTTTTATAGTAGACCAATCTTTTTCCCCACAACTAAAAACAATTATATGCATTCCCACAATCTTTTTTTATAGAGCATTTCAGTCAGCTACCACTAATAATTTAGAGTTGGAATGCATATGAAAATTTATTTACCATCCTAGCACTAAGGGATAAGTTATTCAGAGCAGATCCTATTTTGAAAACAGATTGTGAAGAAGCCAAGGAACAAAAGGCCTTCAGTCTCTGATAAAAAAAAGGAAAAGCTATTAAAAGAGAGTGGGACAATTCAGACCAACCTTACCTTTATAATCTTCCATCAGGTCTGTTCTATGGTTCACAGTATAAATGGGAAAGATGTGCTCAGAGAAGTAGTGCCTTTAGTTCTAGCCCAGTGGCTAGAGGGAAAAGAGAATTTCAAAAACAAAAGTATCACCCTGGCCAGGTGGCTCAATTGGTTGGAGCACTGTCCCCATACACCAAAGGGTTGTGGTTCAATCCCTGGTTGGGACACAAAGCTAGGTTGCAGGTTCCATCACCAGCTGGGGCACATACAAGGAGGCAACTGGTAGATGATTGTTTCTCACATCAATGTTCCCTCTCTCTCTAAAATCAGTAAGTATATCCTTGGGTGAGGTTTAAAAAAACGGGATATGCATGCTTATAAAAATAACCAAAAGAATCATGTAGCATCTGTTCAGGAGGAAAGGATAGACTGATCTTTGAAAAAAGGTCAAGGTGAGTTCTAAAAGTTTGGCTTGTTAATCTTTTAACAACTTTGGAATATAAGAATGGGTACTAGTTCATGCAGTCCAGTACTAAATCTACATAAAACCTGTCAGGGGAACTCATGGAAACAAGATCATGGGTTTAAAAGAAATAGGATATACTGTTTATCTTTAGTCTTTTTATGTTTGTTTTTCACAATGTTACAGAATGCATATTATCCAGGGTGAGAATGATCTGTGGGCCATTTTTTTGTGGTACAGTTTAGCTAGAAAACATATTAGATTGTAAGCAAGTCATAGTGTACCTCTATCTGTGAAAATGGAAAGTAGGAAGTGATAAACATTGTTAGGGTCAGGGGTTTCACTGGGAAATGTGGATACAGAGGAACATAAATTTCATACTTTGTACCCACAAATTGTTTCACTATTGGTGGTAATATTCAATACTAAAACCAGCAATCATAGTCACAGGTGATCTTGGTAACTAAAGGTCAACATAAGGATGTGTGATAATTTTGCCAGACATAACATCCACTGCTTTGGTATGTTGGTAGTCAGTCCCTAATGAAGATATAAGACATCAGTCTGAAACAGGTTGGTTGTCACAATCAGATTCCTTATTTATGCGATGCCCAGCGCCATATGTATAACCTCTTCAGTGGCAGTATTGGCATTCCCATGGTTAGCTATTTCTTTCATAACTTCATTTACCTTGGATTTGAATTTCACTTTCAGTATTACTACTTTTAATTTCTTTCCTGAATTTTCATTTTTATTGACTAGTTCCCTCCTTCATTGTACATTCTTGTTAAACATCATGTGTGTTTATCGCTAGAGAACAAACAACAGCACAAAACACATGCTTTGCTCTCTGCATGTGAACTGAATAGAAGCTCAGTGACCAGTAACCAAAAGACTGAAAAAACTGATGTGATTGATTGTTGTCAGTGATGTACATTTGTTATTATATAGTAATTTATGTACTGAAGAGCTAACAATAATTTTTGTATCGTATTCAATTACTGACAGTCAATATACCATGGTAAAGGAGAGTTAAACTGTGTTGTTGGAGGATTGGTATTATTGAAATAAATCAAGGCAACTGAAATCCATGCATTCTGTAACAGTGCAAAGAAGACTACCTGTATTTTTACTGTTTGTTTTGAATATTGTACATTTTAGTATATATGTGAATGTATATGTGAAATTGTTTTAAACAGTGAGATGTCAATGATAAGTTTTCTTTTTTTTAATATATTTTATTGATTATGCTATTACAGTTGTCCCATTTCCCCCCTTCTCTCCCCTCCACCCTGTACCCCCTCTCCCACCCACGTTCCCCCCTTTAGTTCATGTCCATGTGTCATACTTGTGAGTTCTTTAGCTTCTACATTTCCCATATTATTCTTGCCCTCCCCCTATCTATTTTCAACCTACATTCTATGCTACTTATTCTCTATACCTTTTCCCCCTATCTCCTCCTCCCACCCCCCTGCTGCTAGCCCTCCATGTGCCCTCCATTTCTGTGGTTCTGTTCCTGTTCTAGCTGTTTACTTAGTTTCTTTTGGTTTTGCTTTAGGTATGGTTGTTGATAATTGTGAGTTTGCTGTCCTTTTACTATACATGTCTTTTCTTTATCTTCTTTTCTTAGATAAGTCCCTTTAGCATTTCATAAAATAAGGGCTTGGTGATGATGAACTCCTTTAACTTGACCTTATCTGAAAAGCACTTTATCTTCCCTTCCATTCTAAATGAGAGCTTTGCTGGATAGAGCAATCTGGGATGTAGGTCCTTGTCTTTCATAACTTGGTATATTTCTTTCCAGCCCCTTCTTGCCTGTAAGGTCTCTTTGGAGAAATCAGCTGACAGTCTGATGGGAACTTTTTTGTAGGTGACTGTCCCCTTATGTCTTGCTGCTTCTAGGATTCTCTCCTTCGTTTTTACCTTGGCTAATGTAATTATGATGTGCCTTGGTGTGTTTCTTCTTGGGTCCAACTTCTTTGGGGCTCTCTGAGCTTCTTGGATTTCTTGGAAGACTGTTCCCTTTGCCAGATTGGGGAAGTTCTCCTTTATAATTTTTCAAATAACTTTTCCACTTGTTGCTCCTCCCCTTCTGGTACCCCTATAATTCGAATGTTGGAACGTTTAAAGGTGTCCTGGATGCTCTTAAGCTTTTCCTCGATTTTTTGAATTCTTATTTCATCATGCTTTCCTGCTTGGTTGATTCTATCTTCCTTCTGGTCCACTGTATTGTTTTGAGACTCAGATTCCTTCCTTTCATTATTGGCTCTCCGCGTATCTTCCTGCATCTCTTTTATGGTAACCTGCATCCTTTCATCTAAATTGCGCCCAAAGTCAACCAATTCCGTGAGCTTTCTGATCACCAGTGTTTTGAACTGTGCATCTGATAGATTGGTTATTTCTTGGTCGCTCAAAAGGATGAGTCCTGGGGGACTGATCTGTTCTGCTGGAAACATGTCTTATGTCTTTCCCTGTCTCCCTTTTTTTTTTTATTCCGGTCTGGTCGCTCTTGTTACAGTGGGGGGCGGAGCCTTAGGTGTTCACCGGAGCTGGGCACCCCAGTCGCTAGATTGTGACGTTTTTTGTGGGGGTGGGGGTGGGGGCGGGAGCGGGGATGGGCGGGAACAAAGGCAGTAGTTCCGTTCTCCTGGGCTCAGACACCTCTTCGGGATCCTGGGCCACGAGCTCCGCCCTGGTCCACAATTGCTGTCTCACTGGGTCCCCCAGCTGCAGCTTGCGCACTCAGGGATCACCGCTGCGTTCTTGCGCCCCGGATGGCTATTGCGCCAATTTTGCGCCAAATTTTCCCCGACCTCCATGCACCGCCGACCCGCGCCAGCCCCGCGCCCGCCCGGCTCGTCATCCCCTACCAGTTTGGATGTACGGGTCTACTTCAACTTCTTGGCTGTCCGACTTCCATTCAGATAAATCCTCTGCCAGTTCTGAGTGATATTATGACTGTAAATTATTGTTGTTCTATTCTTGGTTGTGCGAGGAGGTACGGTGCGTCCACCTATTCCTCCATCTTGCTGAAAGTCCTCAAGTTTTCATATGTTTACTATTTTAAAATAAACCTTCTTTGGAGAGTAATTACTTGGAGATTTCAATAGATGGCTCTATTTACATTGCACTAACACATGCTAGATACCTGCTGAGAGAAAGAACAAGTGTTATCTGGCTCTTTTAGGGATGCCGAAGCCAGTGTTGCAAGGGAGAAGAGTATGAGCTTTGTAGAAGTGAAACAGGGTGCAAAGCAAGGAGACCCTGATAATAGAGCATAACCCCCACAGCCCATGGCGGGGGAATGGGAGAAGGGAGAGCATCCAATAAGGCATTTGAGGTACTTCGCATAACTATGGCAAGTCTTTCCTGAAGGGAAGCTGTGCTGCCACCCGGGTAAAAAGTCTGTGAGACTTTCTGAATATATAGTGTTGAGTATGAAGTCACATAAGAAGCTCTGGGTGAGGATTTAAAATAAGGGCTGTTTGAAAGAGGAGATTTTCTGCCATGTTGCCAGTAATGAAGGAGGATGTACATCTGCTTCTCTGAGGATTCAGCATGTGGCCTGAGCCAGCCATGAGGGTAGCAGCCATGTGGTTTGAAAGGATGTAGAACGCCCTCCCAACCCATCTGCCATGAAATCTGGTATGTAAGGAGGTTTTGGATTAAGTGAAGGAGTGAGAAAGAGGAGACCTTCTGGGAAACATGCCTGGAAAACACAGCAGGAGAGCTGATGGAATTGGGGGGACCTGTCTAACAAAGCATAGACTAGTGGGAAACTACTGGAATGCTAAACTGTGACTGGGAATGCTGAGCCGCAGACTTCTGCTTTTCTGAAAGATGGTATCTCTGACTGGCATATTCTGAAACTGGCCTGGGTTGGCAAAAGGGGACAGGATTATATGTTTGGGGGTGTTTTAAAGAGGAGTGGGACTTAACAGCAGAAACCTGCCATTATTCTGAAGTTGTATAACCTTTAAATAAACGCCTTTCCTTTTTCTCCAAACTCTTGCACTGGGAGTCATACTTCTTGGTGGAGGGCAATTGGATCCCACAGCTGTTCCAGAACAGCATAGGTGGGATTCTGTGACAGCATCAGAGACTCAGTTACACCAAAACACTCATTATTTACCAGATCTTCTGGGATTGATTCATTTTATTCAAAACAGCAAAAAAGAAATTGATAAGCCAAATAAGCATTTTAAAAATATTTTATTCTTATTTATTTTTATAGAGAGAAAAGTGAAGGGGAAAGAGAGGGAGAAGAATATCAATGTGTGGTTGCCTCTCACACACCTCCTACTGGGTACCTGGCCTGCAACCCCTAGGCATGTGCCCTGACCGGGAATCAAACCAGCAACCCTTTGGTTTGCAAGCCAGCATTCAACCCACTGAGCCACACCAGCCAGGACCAAATAAGCATTTTGAATTACTGGTCAGAAATACCACAAATTGGATGAAAATTTTAATGATGGGTTTTTAGTAGTACATTCTTTGAGATAGGAACCTCAACCTTGTTTTCCTTTGATCATATGGTGGGCTTGAGCTAATAATGAGAGTTAGAGGGCTTTACCTTCAAAGAGAAAGTGACCTAATGCTCCCATTGACCAGGGCTCCTTGAGAGACAGTATGCATATAATTAAAAACAAACATTCTAAGCCATCATAGCCCAATATTGTAGCCACTAGCCACATAGAGCTATTTCATGTTTAAAATGTAGTTAGTCTAAATTTAGATGTGTTGTTAGTGTAAAAAACACCATTTATTTTTAAAATAATGTAAAAATATAAATTTTAATAGTGATCGCATGTTGAAATAATGTTTGAACATATTCATTTAATTAAAATGTATTATTATTATTTTTAAAGATTTTATTTATATATTTTTAGAGAGGGGAAGGGAGGGAGAGAGAGAGCAACATCAATGTGTGGTTGCCTCTCATATGGCCCTGACTGGGGACCTGGCCGGCAACCCAGGCACGTGCCCTGCCTGGGAATCGAACCTGTAATGCTTTGGTTCGCAGCCCGCACTCAATCCACTGAGCTACGCCAGCCAGGGCCAAAATGTATTATTAAAATAAACAAAAACAAGGATTGGAAAGCTGTGGCTCACCACCTGTTTTTGTGTGGCCCATAAGCTAAGAATGGTTTTTATATTTATAAGTGTTTGAACAAAATGAAAAAAACATAATACTTCATTATATATGAAAATTACATGAATTTTAAATTTCAGTTTCCATACAGATAATTTATTGGTAAACAGCCATACACATTTTGTTTACATATTGTTGATGGCTGCTTTTGTACTGCCACAGTACTGCTGAGCGGTTGTGACAGAGAGCATATGGGCTGCAAAACTTATACCTTTCATTATTAACTGGGATCAGTTTTGCTTCATTAGGAGATATTTGGCAATGTTTGGGAAAGTTTTGGATTGTCTTAATGGGGTTTTGTGCTATTGGCACCTCGTGGGAGCCAGGCATGCTGCTATACACCCTACAGTGCACCGCAAAGCTCACCACAACAATGAATTATCTGATCCAAAATGTCAATACTGCTAAGGTTGAAAAACCCTGGTCTAATCTATTTAATCTGTTTTTTTTACAGAAGAAGGTTTCCACCCGCCGGGCTTCAAATGAATCATTTAGATATGGCAGCAAAGGCATTGTACTAATTTGCTGACCAATGCATGTATGTCAATTTATATATTCACATAATCAATATCATATAACCAATACTTATATGACCAATATTATATCTCATGGAAATGAGAAAAAGTCCATTTGTTTGCAGTACTTGTATATCTGGTTTAAAACTTGAGCCACATATTTTCTCATTTTACCTAGTTGTATTTGAATAATCATATCCCCTTAAAAGGGTCAAGAATTGCCAGGATGAAACATCTTTGGGGAGTGTGGGCAGACTTTACCTTTGTCAATGTTTATAATGAAGTTGAGATTGACCTACTTGGGGATGAGAACATGTGATACTGATAAAACTGAAAGGTAAGAATAGAGAACCTACAAGAGTGAAGGCCCAGTAATTGGGAAAAGTGAAGGGCGTGATGGGGGTGTAAATTGTAGCTGTTGCTGAAAAGGCTTGTGTTGGAAACTGAAGCTGCTCTGTTGATGGTGGCATTGACATGGAGATAGTAGCTGTCGCATCCAGCAAATGTGAGAACAAATATCAGAGACTTTCAGGGAATCAAAGATGTTGCTTTATTGGCCAAGTTTAACCCGTGCAGGGGCGAAATCTCAAAGTGTCCAGAGACACGGTACCCACAAGGGCTGCAGACAAGAGTCGCGCCGAGCACTTACAGCTAAGTCCTTATATAGGGGTTTTGGCGCGAGCAAGCAAGCGTTTCACAGAAGCTGATGTGGCAGTTAGCTATTTGCTTACAGAGACCGTGCGCGGGAACAGGGTAAAATTCAAATTTTTGAAATTAAACAAAGCTTTGCTTATCTAGCATACCCAGGGGAGAACATCTGCACGACACAGGACGTTTGCTCAACTACATCCTGCACTCTGTCTCCCTTGTTAGTTCCTTTTAGCTACAATGTGGTTCCTGTTTACTAAGGTCACATTTAGTTCTTAATTTTCTTGTTCCCAACAGTAGCATCTGAGAGAGATTATTGCTTGCTTTCATGATCCCCAGGAAAGATGGTCCAAAGGAGGCATGTAATTATGACTGTGTGATTGTTATACCCAAAAGGTCATCACAGAATCATCTTGTATTTTTGTGGGGTTGGGATTGTCTTGGCCTGCTAGACAGTATTAGCCACTGAAGACACTATTCAAACAAAGTGATCTTTGTGTTTACATAGTTTGGCCAGTGGTGGGGGCGTGGGTGGCTTCAAACACAGTAGTTTGAGAAGACAGATTTAAAAAATGCTAACTTTATAAATTATTTAGTTGAAGCTTCCTATTTTAAAGCAGAGAACCCCGAGGTCTGAGAGCTTAAATTAAGTACTCAAAGTCAGAGAATATGTACACAGCAAGAATTTGGACTCAACCCTGGCCAGGTACCTAAGTTGGTTAGAGTGTTGTCCTGATACCCCAAGGTTGTGGGTTCAATCCCCAGTCAGGGCACATACAAAAATCAACCAATGAATGAGTCAATAAGTGGAACAATAAATTGATGTTTCTCTCTCTCCCCCTCCCCCCTTTCTCTCAAATGAATAAATAAAAATAAAAAAAAGTTGGACTCAGATCTATTAAATAACTGTCTAGTCACCATGTTGTCATCTTCCTTTTACCTTCCTAGAAATAATATTCCTAGAAATAAGATAAGTAGCCTGGACAATCTACAATCCTGAGTTTTCAGTTCTGGAGTCATAAATGATTGTAACTGTAGGCGTCCAGCTAAGATAGAGGCGTGGGTACACACACTGTGCCTTCTTGCACAAACAAAATAAGGACAACAAAAATTTAGTAACAAAATAACAAACAGAACTGAGGGAAAATTTTACTGTATGGAAGTCCAACAACCAAGGAGTTAAAATAGGCACATTCATCCAGACCAGTAGGAGGGGCAGAGTCTGGCTTCTGAGCAGAGAGGGGTCATGGCAAAGAAGAGCAGTGGCACCAGGCACGAAAGATAGCAGCTGACAAACACTGCGCGTGCAAAACAGCAGTCAGTGGGCGGACCCTGGGTGCGCAGGGAGCAGCTGGCAGACCCCAGGCTCGTGGTGGCAACTGGGAGACCCAGAGAGGCGGCGATTGTGAAGGGGGGCACCGTGCGCAAGGCAGCTGGTGGACTGGGTGGTCCCACATTCATGCAGAGATAAACCAGGTGAAACTGGGGACTGAGACAGACTGCACAATCCAGGGTCCCAACTCTGAGAAATAATGCCTCAAACCACCAATTGAAAACACCTATGGGGGTTGAGGTGCCAGGAGAGACTCCCAGCCTCACAGGAGAGTTCATTGGAGAGACCCACAGGGTCCTAGAATGTACATAAGCCCACCCACATGGAAATCAGCATCAGAAGGGCCCAGTTTGCTTGGGGGAAGGAGCAGAAGGGACTAAAATCAAACAGAGAGGGGAGCAAGCACCATTTTTCCCTCTCAGACCACGCCCCCAAACACAGCATCACAAAGCAGCGACGTGAGTTACCCTGCCCTGGGGAACACATAAGGCTCTGCCCATAAATGTAACAGGCACAGCAAGACAAAAAAAAAATGGCGCAAACGGAAGAACATATCAAAGCTCCAGAGCAAATACTTCTAAGCGATGAAGAGATAGCCAACGTATCAGATGCACAGTTCAAAGCAATGGTGATCAGGATGCTCACAAAATTGATTGATTTTGGTCGCAAATTGAATGAAAAAATGAAGGCTACACTAAGTGAAATGAAGGAAAATGCACAGGGAACCAATAGTGATGGGAAGAAAACTGAGACTCAAATCAATGGAGTGGACCAGAAGGAAGAAAGAAAGAACCAAACAGAAAAGAATGAAGAAACAAGAATTCAAAAAAATGAGGAGAGGCTTAGGAACCTCCAGGACATCTTTAAATGTTCCAACATTCGAATCATGGGGTACCGGAAGGAGAAGGGGAAGAGCAACAAGTGGAAAAGCTATTTGAACAAATAATAAAAGAGAACTTCCCCGATCTGGCAAAGGAAATAGACTTCCAGGAAGTCCAGGAATCCCAGAGAGTCCCAAAGAAGTTGGACCCAAGGAGGAACACACCAAGGTACATCACAATTACATTTCCCAAGATTACAATAAAGGAGAGAATCCTAGAAGCAGTAAAAGGAAAGGAGACTGTCACCTACAAAGGAGTTCCCATCAGACTGTCAGCTGATTTCTCAAAAGAGACCTTGCAGGCAAGAAGGGGCTGGAAAGTATTTCAGGTCATGAAAGGCAAGGACCTCCATCCAAGATTGCTCTATCCAGCAAAGCTTTCATTTAGGGACTTCCAGCCAAGATGGAGTTATAGGTAGACCCACTGTGCCTCCTCGCACAACCAACATAGGGACAACAAAAATTTAGAAACAGAATAACAACCAGAACTGACAGAAAATTTAACTGTATGGAAGTCAGACAACCAAGGAGTTAAATTAGACGTGTTCATCCCCACCAGTAGGAGGCACGCAGTCTGGCAGCCAGGTGGAGAGAGGTCGTGCAAGGCACACAGAGCATTGGGACCAGGTGCGTAAGACTGCAGTGGGCTGACCCTGGGTGTGCAAGTGGCAACTGGCAAACCCCGGCCAAGGGGTGGCAACTGGCAGACCAAGCAAGGCGGCGATTGTGAAGCAAGGCACTACGCGCAACCCAGGATCCCATCACTGGGAAATAGAGCCTTTGGGGCATTGATTGAAAACACCTGTGGGGGGTTGAGGTCCAGGGAGAGACTGCCAGCCTCACAGGAGAGGTTGTCGGAAAGACCCATGGGGTGCACAAGCCCACCCACATGGGAATCAGCACCAGAAAGGTTCAGTTTGCTCGGGGGGAAGCAAGGCAAGAGACTGAAGTCCACAGAGAGCGGAGCAAGCGCCATTGTTCCCTCTCAGACCCCACCCCCACATATAGCATTACAACCCAATGACTGGGTTGTCCCACCCTGGTGAACACTTAAGGTTCTGCCCTTTGTACGTGCAGGTGTGACCAGACCCCCCCGTCCCCCCCAAAAGATGGCTCAAACAGAAGAAGAAATAAAAGCCCCAAACCGATCCTTTCAAGCGACGAAGAGACAGCCAACCTATAAGATGCACAGTTCAAAACACTGGTGATCAGGATGCTCACAGAAGTGGTTGATTTTGGTTGCAAACTGGATGAAAAAATGAAGGCTACAATAAGTGAAATGAAGAAAAAATGCACAGGGAACCAATAGTGATGAAAAGAAAGCTGGGTCTGACATCAATGGAGTGGACCAGAAGGAAGAATAAAACATACAATCAGAAAAGAATGAAGAAATAATTTTTTAAAAATGAGGAGAGGCTTAGGAACCTCCAGGACATCTTTAAACATCCCAATATCCAAATTATAGGGGTACCAGAAGGCGAAGGGGAAGAGCAACAACTGGAAAAGTTATTTGAACAAATAATAAAAGAGAACTTCCCCAATCTGGCAAAGGAAATAGACTTCTAGGAAGTCCAGGAAATTCAGAGAGTCCCAAAGAAGCTGGACCCAAGGAGGAACAGACCAAGGTACATCATAATTACATTAGCCAAGGTAAAAATGAAGGAGAGAATCCTACAAGCAGCAAGAGAAAAGGAGACAGTTACCTACAAAGGAATTCCCATCAGATTGTCAGCTGATTTCTCAAAAGAGACCTTACAGGCAAGAAGGGGCTGCAAAGAAGTATTCCAAGTCATGAAAGGCAAGGACCTACATCTAAGATTCCTCTATCCAGCAAAACTTTCATTTAGAATGGAAGGGTAGATAAAGTGCTTCCCTGATAAGGTCAAGTTAAAGGAGTTCATCATCACCAAGCCCTTATTATGTGAAATGTTAAAGGGACTTATCTAAGAAAAAGAAGATCAAAAACATGTATAGTAAAATGACAGCAAACTCACAGTTATTAACAACCACACCTAAAACAAAAACTAAAACAAAAACCAAAAGAAACTAAGCAAACAAGTAGAACAGGAACAGAACCACAGAAATGGAGATCACATGGAGGGTTAGCAACAGGGGAGTGGGAGGAGGAGAGAGGGGGAAAAAGTACAGAGAATAAGTAGTATAAATGGTAGGTAGAAAATAGACAGGGGGAAGGCAAGAATAGTATGGGCAATATAGAAACTAAAGTACTTATGACACATGGACATGAACTAAAGTTGGGGAATGTGGGTGGGAGAGAGTGTGCAGGGTGGAGGGGAATGACGGAGGAAAATTCAACAACTGTAATAGCATAATCAATAAAATATATTTTAAAAAATAAATGATTGTAACTGTAAATATTTAAAAAGGAAGATTTGGGGCCTATAAAGGAGTTCACTAGTATTTTAAAGTTATGGAATAAAAATAATATAGGAAATGAACCTTGAAAATAAACAAAAGAAAAGAAAACAAAGATACAGAGGAACTTGAAGATTTCTTTCTGGTAAGATAGGAGCAAAAATGGAAGTAAGTGATATCAAACATATGTATAGCTCAGCCTGAGGATGTTACCTGGCCAGGGTTCTCTGTAGCATGTTTGAAAGTGATGTCTTTCATTCTCTTAAAAAGTCCTGCTTCTCCACCGATCACATTAGTTGCTTCACTTAATTTCCTGATAGTAAAGTACATGTTTCTCCATGTGTAATTACACATTCATTTATGGGGTTATTTGAATAATATCTGTCCTCCTCCCTGTCTAGGAAAGAGAATAAGAGCCAAGGTTGATTTTTCTTTTTACATTTTTATTGTTGACACTATTATAGATGTCCACATTCCCTCCACCCTTTGTTCACCTCCACCTAGCTCCCCGCCATCTTAGGCAATCTTCACACTGTTGTCTGTGTTTATGGGTCATGCATATATGTTCTTTGCCTAATCTCTTCCAGTCCCCCACTTCCCCTTGAGATCTGTCGGTGTGTTCCATGTATCCATGCTTCTGTTTTTATTTTGTTCGTCAGTTTATTTTGTTTAGTAAACTCCACATATAAGTGAGAACACACGGTATTTGTATTTTTCTGATGGGCTTATTTCACTCAGCATAATCATCTACATGTCCATTTATGCTGTCACAAAAGGTAAATGTACTTTTTTTATTACTGTGTAGCATTCATTTGTGCAAATGTACCATAGCTGTTTAAAAATTATTAATTTGAGTGAGAAAGGATGAGAGAGAGAGAGAGAGAGAGAGAGAGAGAGAGAGATCAATTTATTGTTTTGCTTATTCATGCATTCACTGGTTGATTCTTGTATGTGCTCTCCCCGGGGATTGAATCCACAATCTTGGCATATTAGGGTCATGATCTAACCAACTGAGCTACCAGGCTAGGGCCTACCACAGCTTTTTTATCCACTCATCTACCGATATGGATAACTTTTGAAACTTGGGCTGTTTCAAGATCTTGGCTATTGTAAATAACACTGCAGTTAATGTAGGGGTGCATATATTCTTTCAAATTCTTCAATTTGGGATTCTTAGGATATGTTCCCAGAAATGGGATCACAGAATTGAAAGACAGTTCCATTTTCAGTTTTTTGAGGAAACTCTATACTGTTTTCCACAGTGGCTGCGCCAGTCTGCATTCCCACCAACAGTGCACAAGTGTTTCCATTTTTCCACATCCTTGCCAGCACTTTTTGTTTGTTGATTTACTAACGGTAGCAAATTCTGGCAGGTGTGAGGTGATACCTCATTGTGGCTTTAATTTGTACCTTTCTGATGATTAGTGATTTTGCATATGTCCTCCTTGGAGAAATGTCTATTCATATCCTTTGCCCATTTTTTAACTGGACTGTTTGTCTTCCTAGTGTTGAGTAGGAGGAGTTCTTTATATATTTTGGAAATTAAATTCTTGTCTGATGTGTTATTGGCAAACATGTTCTCCCATTTAGTGGGTTCCTTTTTCATTTTGTTGGTGGTTTCTTTTATTGTGCAGAAGCTTTTTAGTTTGATATAGATCCATTTGTTTGTTTTTTCCTTTGTTTCCCTGCCTTAGGAGATATATCAGCAAAAGTGTAGCCACATGAGATGTATGAGACTTCACTGCCTATGTTTTCTTCTAGAATTTTTATGGTTTTGTGCTTACATTTAAATCTTTTATCCATTTTGAATTTATTCTTGTATATGGTGTAAATTGGTGGTGTAGTTTCATTTTTTCCATGTACTTATCCAATTTCCCCAACACCAGTTAATGGAGAGACTGCCTTTACTCCATTATATGCTCTTGCCTCCTTTGTCAAATATTAATTGATTATAAAGGCATGACTTGAATTCTGGGCTCCCTGTTCTGTTCCTTTGATATATATGCCTGTTTTTATGCCAGTGCCGGGCTGTTTTGGTTACTATGGCCTTATAATACAGCTTAATATCTGTTATTGTCATCCCTCCAACTTTGTTCTTTCTCAAGATTGCTGAGGCTATTTGGAGTCTTTTGTGGTTCCATATAAATTATTGGAATATTTGTTCTTTATCTGTGAAACATGCCATCGGTATTTTAATAAGAATGGTGTTGATGCAGAGCCCCCTGAGGCAGGCAGCTGCTGGCAACTCCAACTTGAACCAGACTCTGCCCCCTACCCCTGCCACCTGGCCTCCTTTTTGCTACCCACCCCAAGGGGCTACTTCACAGGGGAGCCCGGCCAAGTTCTAATCCCTCACCTAGGATCCTGAGCTGGGCCAGAGATAGCACTCAAAGGAGCATGTCTGTCACAGCCCAAAGACACGGGTGACCCTGGAGCATGTGGGCACCAAGGGCAGCCCTTACCTCTTTAGGCCCCACAGAGGACAGGGCTAGGAGTTTGAGCACTACCAGAGCTGTGTGCAGCTGGCCCAGCCACTTGGCCTGCATGATCTGGGTCATGGCCCCTTGAGTTTGGCAAGTAGCCTTTGGGTGGATGGAGGAATGGCAACAGCCACCAAAGCAACCAGCATGGAGTGGAAGGTCAAGGTACATGACAACTGAACCTACTATGTGGCCAAGCAGTCTGCGTGTAATTGCCTTCTAAAAGCCTGGGCCCTGAAGATCCGAGGGGAGCACAGTGGCATGACCATGTATGACAATGCAGTGAGCAAGATGAAGATGGGCCACTACTGGAGCAAAGAGGAATGGAAGCAGCACCTGATCCGGGCCCAGGAGTAGTGGAAGTGGCATGAGTTCACAACGCAGAGCCAGCTGGAGTGCCTGGGGGAACAGCAGAACTGCGACAGCAAGGCTGAGCACATTGTTGTCTTGAGCCACCACAAAACCATGAAGAAGCAGAACAAGAAGATTCTAGACAACTGGGTCCCTATTCAGGAGATGCTGGCCCATGACACTTGCTAGGCTGATGGCAAGTGGGCTTACAACCCTCTGCTCTCAGTTACCATCATCTGAACCACCCAGATGGGAGCCAGCTGTACTTCAGACCCCAGCCCTCCACCCCAGCTCAAGTTCAGTGAGCCTCCAGGGACCTCAACCCATACTGTGCTTTAGAATCTAGTGTGTGTCTGTATGTGCACAGGTGTGCATGTACCTGTCTTTGTGTGTGCACAAGACTTTGTTACCAGAGAGAAGCCTCTGAGGAGCAGGGGCACCCCTTCGGTTGTGTGCATGTGTGTATGCAGTATGAGCCCAGGCACATGCATGTGCACACACTCATGCACACCCCTCCAGAGCTCTCTCAGTATGGGAACTAGGGCACAGGGAACTTGAGCTGAAAAGGAGGTGAATAGGATCGTCTTAAGCACAGGAGAATGTCCACCTTCGGAGCTAAGCAGTCTCTCTCCCTGCTGGGAGCCTCCACCATTTGTAGACAAAGGCAACCTTGATTTTTGTGGTTTTTTTCTCCCTTTCTTTGCTTGCAAATTGTTGTTCTCTTTTGTGCACTTTCCCTGGGGACTGGCAGCTCCTCCTTTCAGCATGACAGAGGTGGAATCCCCTAGTGAGGGCTGGGAAGGAGATGGGTGGGAGGGGGGAGTAACAGAGATGGTTGAGTGAGAAGGAAGGAATGGTAAGGAAGGGAAGAATAGGAAGCAGCTTTCTTGCTGGCCTCCCCTCTGAGGTGCAGGGACAAGGAGCCTTTAACATGGTTTGCAAGGCTTACCCTGAAGCTACCTCCTCTGATGAGGAAGAGCTGAGACTGGGGAGACTGAGGAGACAGTGTCCATCCAAGAAGAAATAACTGAGCACAGGGCTGTGCCTTACTCCATACAGAGTGTGGCTTCTCTTCTGAGGGTCGTGCTTAGACATGAATGGTCCCGAAGGCAAAGCCCATCAGTAATAGCAAAAGACCTTTGTGACAAAAACCACATGGAGTTGAGGGAATGGCCTGGACCCCTGTGAGAGATGTGTCTGACCAGCTGGGCTGACAGGGGAGGTGTCCCGTACCTCAGTTTGCAGGTGTGAACTGGGTAGCCCTCAGGGACTGGTGCATTTACGGAGAGCTGGCCTCAAGTTCCCCAGGCCCCCTTAGCCTCAGCCTCAGATAGGAGTCAGATAGGCTGCCCATCCCTGT
This sequence comes from Phyllostomus hastatus, assembly GCF_019186645.2. NCBI lineage: Eukaryota > Metazoa > Chordata > Mammalia > Chiroptera > Phyllostomidae > Phyllostomus > Phyllostomus hastatus. The sequence continues at coordinate 1,188,291 of NW_025333841.1, read as the reverse complement.
CCCCCACTGCCATCACGACAATAAAGCAAGCTGTTTTTAAAAAAGATTTAATATATTTATTTTTAGAGAGCAAGCAAGGGAGGGAGAAAGAGAGGAAGAGAAATATCAGTATATCTATCAGTTGCTTCTTACACATCCACAATGAAGGACTTGGCCTGCAACCAAGGCATATACCCTGACCAGGAATCAAACCAACTACCCTTTAGCTCAAAGGCCAATACTCAGTCCACTGAGCTGCACCAGCCAGGGCTCCAGCTGCCTTTTTATGGTGAAAAAAAAAAGAATTGTATTGAATGTATAGATTGCTTTGTACAGACATTTTCATGTATAGACATTTTAATGATGTTAATTATTCCTATCCATGAACATAGTACAGTCATTCCTTGCTACTTGTCGTCTTCAGAACCCCACAAACCCTGTACTCATCGCATTTTGATGTGAGAAAAGTGTTTCGGCACTCACCATTTGCTTAGGACTGTCTGCACTTGCTAAAACTTGTAGAAGTAATGACACCGCCCTGCAGGAGAAAACGCTTCATCACTCATTGCTTGTTTGGGTACTCATCAGTTTCCACACTCATCACAAGTTCTGGAACGAATTAATGATGAGTATCAAGGTACCACTGTATATGCTTTCACTTATTTATAGCTTCTTCAATTTCTTTCTTCAGTGTCTTATAATTTTCCTAGTATAGGTCTTTTATTATACATCCTTTTTTTAAAGTATATTTTATTGTTTATACTGTTATAATTGTTCCAATTTCCCCCTTTATTATACATTCTTGATTATATTTATTACTAGGTATTTATTCTTTTTGAAGCAATTATGAATGGGATTGTTTTCTTAATTTTCCTTTCTGATAGTTCATTATTGCTGTATAAAAATGGAACTGATTTCTGAATAGTAATTTTGTTTCTTGCTCCATTACTGAATTCATTTATCAGTTCTAGTTGTTTCTTGGTGGGATCTTTAGGATTCTTTTGTGTACATCTGCAAATGAAGACAGTTTTACTATTTCCTTTCCAATTTGGATGTCTTTTATTACTTCTTGTCTGATCGCTGTGGCTAGGAGTTCCAGTACCATGTTGAATAAGAGAGGTGAAAGCAGCCATCCCTGCCTTGTTACCGATCTTAAGGGGAATGCTTCTAGTCTTTGCCTGTTGAGTATGATGCTGGCAGTTGGTTTGTCATATGAGGCCTTTATTACATTTAGGTATGTTTCCTCTAGTCCAACTTAGATGAGAGATTTCATGATAAATGGGTGCTGGATTTTATCAAATGCTTTCTCTGCCTCAATTGATATAATCATTTTTATCCTTCATTTTGTTTATATGATGTATCACATTGATTGATTTGCAAATATTGTACACACCTTGTATCACTGCAATAAATCTCACTTGGTCATGATTTATGCTTTTTTAAATCTATTGTTGGATCTGATTTGCTAATATTTTGTTGACTATATTAGCATCTGTGTTTATTAGGGTACTGGCCAATAATTTTCTTTAATTCTTTTTTCTTTTCTTAAAAGTTTATTTATTTATTTTCAAAGAGAGGAGAAAGGAAGGAGAGGGAGAGAAACACCCCCTGCTAGGGATCAGCCTGCAACCCAGGCGTGTGCCCTGACTGGGAATTGAACCTCGACTCTTTGGTTCATAGACCCGCACTCAATCTACTCAGCCACAACAGCCAGGGCAAATTTTCTTTTCTTGTATAGTTTTTTTTTAGTGTTTACTTTTTTAAATCCTCACCCGAGGATATGTTTATTGACTTTAGAGGAAGAAGGAAGAGGAGGAGGAGGACAACGACGACGAGAAAGAGAGAGAGAGAGATTAATGTGCAAGAGAAACATCAACTGATTGCCCTGACCAGGGATCAAAACCCAACTTTTTGGTGCATGGGATGACACTCTAACTAACTGAACCACCTAGCTAGGGCTTTTTGTAGGGTCTTTATCTGGTTAGGATAATACCTGCATCATCAAAAGAACTTGAAAGTTTTCTTTCTTCTTGAATTTTTTTGGAAGAGTTTGAGGAGGACAGGTGCTAGTACTTTTTTGAATGTTTGGTAAAATTCTTCTATGAAGCTATTGGGTCCAGGACTTTGCAGGAAGTTTTTTGATTACTGCTTCAGTTTTATTAGTTGTTATTGGTGTATTCAGGTTTTTTGATTCTTCCTGATTGAGTTTTGGAAGACTGTATGTTTCTAGGGATTTGTTCATTTCACCCAGGTCATCCAATTTGTTGCCATATAGTTGTTCATAGTATTTTCTTACAGTCCTTTAAATTTTTGTGATACCAGTTTTTGCTTTGCCTATTTTCATTTCTGATTTTATTGATTTGGGACCTGTCTTTTTGTTTATTGATGAGTATGGATAAAGTTTCATCAATATTATTTTTGTCAAAGAACCAGCGTTTGGTTTCATTGATCTTTTCTATGTTTTTCTTTTAGTCTCTATGTTACTTATTTCTGCTCCAATATTTATTATTTCCTTCTTTCTACTTATGCTGGGCTTTTCTTCTTGTTGGCTTTCTAATTCTTTTGGGTGGAGCTCTGGCTGGTGTGGCTCAGTTTCTTGGGCATCATCCTGCAAAGCAAAAGGCCACCACTTCAATTCTTGGTCAGGGCACATGCCTGAGTTGCAGGCCAGATCGCTGGTTGCGGCATGCGAGAGTCAACAGATTGATATTTCTCTCACACATCAATGTTTCTCTCCCTCTTCTTCCTCTTCCCTTCTCCTCCTTCTAAAAATGAAAAAATAAAATCTTATTCTTTTAGGTGGAAGGTTAAATTGTTTATTTGAGACTCTTCTTGTTTCTTGAGATAGGCTGGTAATGATATGAACTTCCCTATGAGGATTACTCTCACTGAGTCCCATAGGTTTGGGGCTGTATGTTCATTTTCAATTATGTCCAGGTAGTCTTCAATTTCTTCATTGATCTTATTGGTAACCCATTCATTGTTCAATAATGTGCTATTCAGCCTCCATGTGTTTTAATGTGTTTGAGGGTTCTTTTTAAATTGTGGTTGATTTCTATTTCTATGCCACTGTGATCCAAAAAATATACTTGATATGATTTGAATCCCCTTGAATTATTTCTGACTTATTTTGTGTCCTAACATGTGGTGTATCTTTGAGAATGTTCCACGTGCACTTGAGAAGAACGTGTACTCTGCTTCTTTGGGTTGAAATGTTCTGTAAGTATCGGACTTCCGGCCAAGATGGAGGCATAGGTGGATGCACCGTACCTCCATGCACAACCAAGATTGGAACAACAATTTAGAGGCAGAATAACACCCAGAACTGACAGAGAATTTAACTGAATGGAAGTCGGACGGCCAAGAAGTTGAAATAGACCCGTTTATCTAGACCGGTAGGAGGGGCGGAGACAAGCAGCCGGGCCTGTGGGCGCAGCTCAGAGAACAGGGTGGATATGGCAACCGAGATTGCGTAAGGCATCTGGGGCACACAAGATAGCAGCGGGTAGACCCTGAGTATGCAAGGGGCAGCTGGCAGACCCAGTGAGACGGCGATTGTGGAACAGGGCAGAGGGCGCAACCCAGGATCCCAGAGAAGGGACTGAGGTCCCAGGAGAACAGAGCTAACGCCATTGTTCCCTCTTGACCCCACCCCCACATTCAACGTCACAATTTAGCGACTGGGGTGCCCAGCCCTGATTAACACATAAGGCTCCGCCCCTCACCGTAACAGGAGCAACCAGTCAAAAAAAAAAAAAAAGAGAGAGAGAGAGAGAAAGAGATGGCTCAAACAGAAGCACAAATCAGTGCCCCAGAACTCATCCTTTTGAGCGACCAAGAGATAGCTAACCTATCAGATGCGCAGTTCAAAACACTGGTGATCAGGAAGCTCACAGAATTGGTTGATTTTGGGCACCAATTAGATGAAAAAATGCAAGTTACCATAAAAGAAATGAAGAAAAATGCACAGGGAACCAACAGTGATGGGAAGGAAACCAGGACTCAAATCAATAGAGTGGACCAGAAGGAAGAAGGAAACAACCAAACAGGAAAGAATGGAGAAATAAGAATTCAAAAAAATGAGAAGCTTAGGAACCTCCAGGACATCTTTAAATGTTCCAACATCCGAATTATAGGGGTACCAGAAGGGGAAGGGAAAAAGCAACAGACTGAGCGCGTATTTGAACAAATAATAAAGGAGAACTTCCCCATTCTGGCAAAGGAAATAGACTTCCAGGAAATCCAGGAAACTCAGACAGTCCCAAAGAAATTGGACCCAAGAAGAAACACACCAAGGTACATCATAATTACATTAGCCAAGGTAAAAATGAAGGAGAGAATCCTAGAAGCATCAAGAGATAAGGGGACAGTCACCTACAAAGGAGTTCCCATCAGACTGTCAGCTGATTTCTCAAAAGAGATCTTACAGGCCAGAAGGGTCTGGGAAGATGTATTCCAAGTCATGAAAGGCAAGGACCTACATCTCAGATTGCTCTATCCAGCAAAGCTCTCATTTAGAATGGAAGGGCAGATAAAGTGCTTCTCAGATAGGGTCAAGTTAAAGGAGTTCATCATCACCAAGCCCTTATTTTATGAAATGTTAAAGGGACTTAACTAAGAAAAGAAGATTAAAAAATATGAATAGTGAAAAAGACAGCAAACTCGGTTATTAACAACCACACCTAAAACAAAAACCAAAAGAAACTAAGCAAACAACTAGAACAGGAACAGAACCACAGAAATGGAGATCACATGGAGGGTTAGCAACAGGGGAGTGGGAGGAGGAGAGAGGGGGAAAAGGTACAGAGAATAAGTAGCATAAATTGTAGGTTGAAAATAGACAGGGGGAGGGTAAGAATAGTTTGGGAAATGTAGAAGCTAAAGAACTTATAAGTATGACACATGGACATGACTAAAGGGGGGGATGTGGGTGGGAGGGGGTGTGTAAGGTGGAGGGGAATGAAGGGGGAAATGGGACAACTGTAATAGCATAATCAATAAAATATATTTTTTAAAAAAGATATGTTCTGTAAATATTAATTAAAGCCATCTAATCTAGTGTGTTGTTTAAGGTTGTTTCCTTAGCAATCTTTTGTATGGAAGATCTATTCGTTGATGTTAGTGTGGTGTTAAAATCGCCTACTATGACTCTATTGTTGTTGATTTCTCCCATAAAGTCCACCAAGAATTTCCTTATGTATTCAGGTGCTCCTATGTTGGGTGCACATATGTTTATAAGGGTTTTTATCCTCTTGTTAGATCAGTCCTTTTAGTATTATGCAGTGACCTTTGCCTCTTGTTATGGCATTTGTTTTGAAGTTTATTTTATCAGATATAAGTATCACTACTGCAGCTATTTTTTTTCGGCTTTCATTTGCATGGAATGTTTTCCAATCTTTTCTCTTTTTAAAAATATATTTTATTGATTACACTATTACAGTTGTCCCATATCCCCCCTTCACTCGCCTCCACTCTGCACACCCTCTCCCACCCACATTCCCCCCTTTAGTCATGTCCATGTGTCATAAGTTCTTTAGATTCTACATTTCCCATACTATTCTTGCCCTCCCCCTGTCTATTTTCTACCTACCATCTATGATACTTATTCTCCATACCCTGTTCCCCTCTCTCCTCTTCCCACTCCCCTGTTGCTAACCCTCCATGTGATCTTCATTTCTGGTTCTGTTCCTGTTCTAGTTGATTGCTTAGGTTTTTTTTGTTTTAGGTGTGGTTGTCAATAATTGTGAGTTTATTATCATTTTACTGTACATGTTTTTGATCTTCTTTTTCTTAGAAAAGTCCCTTTAACATTTCATATAATAAGGGCTTGGTGATGATGAACTTGTTTAACTTGACCTTATCTGAGAAGCACTTTATCCGCCCTTCCATTCTAAATGAAAGCTTTGTTGGATAGAGAAATCTTGGATATAGGAGCTTGCCTTTCATAACTTGGAATACTTCTTTCCAGCCCCTTCTTGCCTGTAAGGTCTCTTTTGATAAATCAGCTGATAGTCTGATGGGTACTCCTTTGTAGGTGACTGTCCCCTTATCTCCTGCTGCTTCTAGGATTCTTACCTTGGCTAATGTAATTATGATGTACCTTGGTGTGTTCTTCCTTGGGTCCAGCTTCTTTGGGACTCTTAGTCTCCTCGACTTCCTGGAAGTCTATTTCCTTTGCCAGATTGGGCAAGCTCTTTTTTTATTATTTGTTCAAATAAGTTTTCTACTTGTTGCTCTTCCTCTTCCCCTTCTGGTACCCCTATGATTTGGGTGTTGGAACGTTTAAATATGTCCTGAGGTTCCTAAGCCTCTCCTCATTTTTTAAAATTCTTATTTCTCCATTCTTTTCTCTTTCGTTGTTTCCTTCTTCCTTCTGGTCCACTCTATTGTTTTGAGTCCCAGTTTTCTTCCCATCACTATTGGTTCCCTGTGCATTTTCCTTCATTTCACTTATTGTAGCCTTCAGTTTTTCATCTAGTTTGCAACCAAATTCAACCAATTCTGTGAGCATCCTGATTACCATTGTTTTGAACTGTGCATCTGATAAGTTGGCTGTCTCCTTGTCGCTTAGTTTTATTTGCTGTGGAGCTCTGATCTAATCTTCCACTTGGGCCATTATTTTTCTCTTTTTTTTGGCCTGGTTGCGCCTGTTACGTGTGAGGGGCCAAGCCTTAGGTGTTCACCATGGTGGAGCAGCCCAGTTGCTGGGTTGTGACATTGTATGTGGGGGCGGGGTCTGAGAAGGAACAGTGGTGCCTGCTCTCCTCTCCCATGGATTTCAGTCCCTTCTGCCTCTTCCCCCAAGCAAACTGGGCCCTTCTGGTGCTGTTTCCCATGTGGGTGGGCTTGTGCACATTCTAGAACTCCATGGGTCTCTCCAATGCATTCTCCTTTGAGGCTGGGAGTCTGTCCCTGCGCCTCATCCCCCACAGGTATTTTCAATCAGTGTCCCAAGGTTCTATTTCCTGGTGGTGGAACTCTGGGTTGCCCAGTCTGTCTCACTGCCCAATTTCACCTGGTTTATTCACGCCTGTGCGTGAATGTGGGATCGCCTGGACAGCAAAGCACCTTCAGCACAGTGCCTTGCTTCACAGTCGCCACCTTGCTGGGTCTGCCTGCCACGTGCATGCCCAGGGTCCAACCACTGCAGTCCTGTGCCTGGGATGCCTTATGCACCCGGTGCCACCTCTTTTTGTGCCACAACTCCTCCCTGCCCGGCTCCCAACTCTACCCTTCCTACCAGTCTGGATGAATGTGTATATTTTAACTCCTTGATTGTCTGACTTCCATACAGTTCAATTTTCTTTCAGATCTGGTTATTATCTTCTTTTTAAATTGGTGCTGACCTTATTTTGGTTGTGCGAGGAGACACAGTGTGTCTACCTATGCCTCCATCTTGGCTGGAAGTCCCATCTTTTCTCTCTCTCTCTCTTTTAATATACTTTATTGATTATGCTATTACAGTTGTCCCATTTCCCCCCTTCACTCCCCTCCACCCTGTACACCCACTCCCACCCACTTGTCCCCCTTTAGTTCATGTCCATGTGTCATACTTATAAGTTCTTCAGCTTCTACATTTCTCATACTATTCTTACCCTCCCCCTGTCTATTCCCTACCTACAATCTATGCTACTTATTCTCTGTACCTTTTCCTCCTCTCTCCTCCTCCCATTCCCCTGTTGCTAACCCTCCATGTGATCTCCATTTCTGTGGTTCTGTAGGAACAGAACCACAGAAAGGCATCTGGTTCTAGTTGCTTGCTTAGTTTCTTTTGGTTTTTGTTTTAGGTGTGGTTGTTAATAACCGAGTTTGCTGTCTTTTTCACTATTCATATTTTTTAATCTTCTTTTCTTAGTTAAGTCCCTTTAACATTTCATAAAATAAGGGCTTGGTGATGATGAACTCCTTTAACTTGACCCTATCTGAGAAGCACTTTATCTGCCCTTCCATTCTAAATGAGAGCTTTGCTGGATAGAGCAATCTGAGATGTAGGTCCTTGCCTTTCATGACTTGGAATACATCTTCCCAGACCCTTCTGGCCTGTAAGATCTCTTTTGAGAAATCAGCTGACAGTCTGATGGGAACTCCTTTGTAGGTGACTGTCCCCTTATCTCTTGCTGCTTCTAGGATTCTCTCCTTCGTTTTTACCTTGGCTAATGTAATTATGATGTACCTTGGTGTGTTTCTTCTTGGGTCCAATTTCTTTGGGACTGTCTGAGTTTCCTGGATTTCCTGGAAGTCTATTTCCTTTGCCAGAATGGGGAAGTTCTCCTTTATTATTTGTTCAAATACGCGCTCAGTCTGTTGCTTTTTCCCTTCCCCTTCTGGTACCCCTATAATTCAGATGTTGGAACATTTAAAGATGTCCTGGAGGTTCCTAAGCTTCTCATTTTTTTGAATTCTTATTTCTCCATTCTTTCCTGTTTGGTTGTTTCCTTCTTCCTTCTGGTCCACTCTATTGATTTGAGTCCTGGTTTCCTTCCCATCACTGTTGGTTCCCTGTGCATTTTTCTTCATTTCTTTTATGGTAACTTGCATTTTTTTCATCTAATTGGTGCCCAAAATCAACCAATTCTGTGAGCTTCCTGATCACCAGTGTTTTGAACTGCGCATCTGATAGGTTAGCTATCTCTTGGTCGCTCAAAAGGATGAGTTCTGGGGGCACTGATTTGTGCTTCTGTTTGAGCCATCTCTTTCTCTCTCTCTCTCTCTTTTGACTGGTTGCTCCTGTTACGGTGAGGGGCGGAGCCTTATGTGTTAATCAGGGCTGGGCACCCCAGTCGCTAAATTGTGACGTTGAATGTGGGGGTGGGGTCAAGAGGGAACAATGGCGTTAGCTCTGTTCTCCTGGGACCTCAGTCCCTTCTCTGGGATCCTGGGTTGCGCCCTCTGCCCTGTTCCACAATCGCCGTCTCACTGGGTCTGCCAGCTGCCCCTTGCATACTCAGGGTCTACCCGCTGCTATCTTGTGTGCCCCAGATGCCTTACGCAATCTCGGTTGCCATATCCACCCTGTTCTCTGAGCTGCGCCCACAGGCCCGGCTGCTTGTCTCCGCCCCTCCTACCGGTCTAGATAAACGGGTCTATTTCAACTTCTTGGCCGTCCGACTTCCATTCAGTTAAATTCTCTGTCAGTTCTGGGTGTTATTCTGCCTCTAAATTGTTGTTCCAATCTTGGTTGTGCATGGAGGTACGGTGCATCCACCTATGCCTCCATCTTGGCCGGAAGTCCGATACTTACAGAACATTTCAACCCAAAGAAGCAGAGTACACGTTCTTCTCAAGTGCACGTGGAACATTCTCAAAGATACACCACATGTTAGGACACAAAATAAGTCAGAAATAATTCAAGGGGATTCAAATCATATCAAGTATATTTTTTGGATCACAGTGGCATAGAAATAGAAATCAACCACAATTTAAAAAGAACCCTCAAACACATTAAAACACATGGAGGCTGAATAGCACATTATTGAACAATGAATGGGTTACCAATAAGATCAATGAAGAAATTGAAGACTACCTGGACATAATTGAAAATGAACATACAGCCCCAAACCTATGGGACTCAGTGAGAGTAATCCTCATAGGGAAGTTCATATCATTACCAGCCTATCTCAAGAAACAAGAAGAGTCTCAAATAAACAATTTAACCTTCCACCTAAAAGAATAAGATTTTATTTTTTCATTTTTAGAAAGAGGGGAAGGGTCTTCTTCAACTTCTTGGCTGTCAGACTTCCATTCAGATAAGTTCTATGTCATTTCTGGGTGTTATTCTGCCTCTAAATTGTTGTTGTTCCCATCTCGGTTGTGCGTGGAGGTACTGTGCGTCCACATATGCCTCCACGTATGCCTCTATCTCGCTGCCCATCTTTTCTCTTTTTAAAAAACACTTTATGTATTTAATTTTAGAGAGTGGAAGGGAGAGAGAGGGGGAGAGAAATATAAATGTGTGATTGCCTCTCACATGGCTCCTACTGGGGACATGGCCCTAGACTGGGAATCTAATCGGAAACCCTTTGGTTTGTAGGCCATCAGTCAATCCACGAGCCACACCAGCCAGGGCCCATCTTTTCTCTTTTAACCCGTGTGAATGTTTTGTTCTGAGGTGGGTCTCTTTTGGACAACATATGTAAGGATCATGTTTTCTTATTCATTCATCTACCTGATGTCTTTTGCCTGGAACATTTTGTCTATTTACATTTAAGGTTATTATTGGTAGTAACTTATTTATTGCCATTTTTATTCTTTATGTCTATGTTACTCTCTCTCTATTTTTTCTTCTTCTTACAGTAGTCCCTTTAATATTTCTTACAATTCAGGCTTGGTAATGAACTCCTTCCATTTTGTTTGTTTGTTTGTTTGCTTGTTTTTTGTCAGGGGAGGTCTGGGAAGGTCCTTCAATTTTAAATGATTGTCTTGCTGGGTAGAGTAATCTTGGTTGTATTTCCTTTGTCTTTTGTTCTTTTTAATCACTTTGAATATTTCTTGTCATTCCCTTCTAGCCTGTAGTGTTTCTGTTGAGAAATTAGTGGACAGCTGTCTTGGAACTCCCTTTTAGGTAACTAACTGCCTTTCTCTTCTTCCTTTTAAGATTCTCTTTGTTTTTAACTTTTGCCATTTTAATTATGATATGTCTTGGTGTGGGTCTCTTTGGGTTCATCTTGATTGGATGTCTGTGATTTTTGAATTAATTGACTTTCTCCTTCACCAGTTGGGGACGTTTTCAGTCATTATTTCTTCATACACATTCTCTATCCCTTGCTCTCTTTCTTCTCCTCCTGGCATCCCTATGATGCAAATGTTGTTACATTTCATGATCTCCCAAAGATTTCTTAAACTGTCCTTTTGCTTTTTATTTTTTTGTTCTGATTGATATTTTCTACCTTGTCTTCTAATTTTCTGATTCAGTCCTCTGCTTCATCCAATTTACTGATTATTCCTTTCAGTGTATTGTTGATTTCAGAGATGTTAGTCCTTTTGTCAAATGATTATTTTTCATGGTTTTTAGGTGCTTTTTCATGCTGTTCAGAATCTTTATATCATTATTTTGAACTCATTGTGATAAATTGTTTACCTCCATTTCATTTAGTTTTTTTCCTTGGAAAATTCTCCTGTTCTTTCTTTTTTTGCCTGTTTCATTGTCTTTTATTTTGTCCATCTCTTTTTATTTGTTCTTATATATTAAATAGAGCTGCTATGTCTCCAAGATGTATTGGGGTGACCTCATGTGGTAATTGTCCTGTGAGGACCGAGTGGTGTCGTCTCCTAGATATTCTGAGCTGGGAACTGTAGGAATGACCCTTGTGTGGGTTATGTAGAACCTCCTATTCCAGTTGGTTCTTTTTTAAAAATCCTAACCTGAGGACACATTTTTTTATTGTTTTTAAGAGAGAGGAAGGGAGAGAGTGAAACATCAAAATGTCGATGTGACAGAGAAGCATTGGTTGGTTGCTTCCTGTACACATCCAAACCAGGGCTCCTGGGCTGGTGATTGAACTTGAAACCTAGGTATGTGCCTTAACTTGGAATTGAACACACTGTCTGTCAGTTATGGGACAACACTCCAACCAAGTGAGCCACAGTGGTCAGGACAATAGTAATTGATTCTTCATTGCTGTTGTCATATTCCTGGGTGGGCTTCACCCTTACGTTGGCTCACTATGAGGTTGAACCATGACCATGTTGTGCAGAGTGTTATACAGATGTTGACAGAACAAAACAAGAGAAAACAAACAAAACCAGAAACAACCACTACAAAACAGAAAGATACTCTTTTTTTTAAAGATTTTATTTATTTACTTTCAGAGAGGGAAGGGAGGGAGAAAGAGAGAGAGAGAGAGAGAAACATCAATGTGCAGTTGCTGGGGGCCATGGCCTGCAACCCAGGCATGTGCCCAGACTGGGAATTGAACCTGTGATGCTTTGGCTCACAGCCCGCGCTCAATCCACTGAGCTACAGCAGCCAGGCTAGAAAGAAACTCTTGGAAAAAACCTAACAACCAGGAAAACAAAAGAATTAGAAAAAAAGGAAACAAAAAATATATAATAAAAAGAAAATAAAGAAAAAAGAGTCCTTGTTGGTGTGGCTCAGTGCATTGAGTGACAGCCTGAAAGCCAAAGGGTCACTGGTTCATTTCCCAGACAGGGCTGCACGTGGGCCAGGTTCCTGGTTGGGGGTGTGTGAGAAGCAACCAATCAATGTTTCTCTTGCACATATATTTCTCTCCCTCTCTTTCTCCCTCCCTTTACATCCCTCTATGAATAAAAAACAATTTTAATCTTTAAAAAATAAATACAAAAGGAAAAAGAATAATAAATGATAAGAAACAAAAAAGTAGAGAAGAAAAACCAGAAAAGAGAAAATTAAAAGACAGAATATGAGAAAAGAAAAAATAATAACAATAAATGAAAAATATGTAGATGTCTACTTTGGCTGGTGTGGCTCAATGGATTGAATGTAGGCTGCAAACCAAAGGGTCAGCAGTTCGATTCCCAGTCAGGGCACATGCCTGGGTTGAGGGCCAGGTCCCCAGTGGGGGGCACCAAGAGGCAACCACACATTGATGTTTCTCTCCTCTTTTTCTCTCCCTTTCCCTCTCTCCAAAAATAAATAGATAAAATATTTTTTTGTAAAAAGGGTGAAATTAAAAAAAAATTATATGCAGACTGCTGGCCAAGATGGAGGCGTAGGAAGACATACTGTGCCTTTTCCCAGAACCAAAAAAAGGACAACAACAAATTTAAAAACAAAAACAACCAGAACTGCCAGAATATCCAACTGTATGTAAGTCCAATAACCAAGGTGTTAAAGAAGAAACATTCATCCAGACCAGTAGGAGGGGCGGAGACAGGCAGCCAGGTGGAGAGGCCTTGTAGCAAGGGGGTGGCTGGTAGGAAAGGAGGTGGATGGTGGACTCAACGAGGTGGTGGATTGCGAACTGGGCAGTTCCATGTTTGCATGCAGATAAACCGGGAGGAACAACTGGGAAGTGAGACTGCAACCCAGGGTTCCGGTGCAGGGAAATAAATCCTCAAACCTCTTATTGAAAACACCTGTGGGGGTTGAGACAGTGGTAGAAACTCACAGCCTCACAAGAGTTCATTTGAGAGCCCCACAGGGTCCTAGAATGTACACAAGCCCACCCACCCAGGAATCAGCACCAGAAGGGCCCAATTTGATTGTGGGTAGTGGGGAAAGTGACTAAAATCTGGCAGAGAGCGGAGCAAGCAGCACTGCTCCCTCTCTGACCCCTCCTCCACAAACAGCATCACAACCTAGCAATGTGGGTTGCCCCACCCTAGTGAACATCTAAGGCTCCACCCATTACTATATAACAGGTGTCCTGAGACCAAAAAAAATGGCCCAAATGAAAGAACAGATCAAAGCTCCAGGAAAAATACAACTACATGATGAAGAGATAGATAACCTATCAGATGCACAGTCCAGAACACTGGTAATCAGGATGCTCACAGATTGGTTGAATTTGGTTGCAAATTAGATGAAAAAATGAAGGCTATGCTAAGTGAAATAAATGAAAATGTGCAGGGGACCAACAATGAAGGGAAGGAAACCAGGACTCAAATAAATAGTGTGGACCAGAAGGCAGAAGGCAACATTCAACCAGAACAGAATGAAGAAATAAGAATTAAAAAAAAATGAGGAGAGGCTTAGGAACCTTCAGGACATCTTTAAATGTTCCAACATCCAAATCATAGAGGTGCCAGAAGGAAAAGAGGAAGAGCAACAAATTAAAAACTTATTTGAACAAATAATGAAGACCTCCCCCAATCTGGCAAAGGAAATAGACTTTCAGGAAGTCAACAAAGCTCAGAGAGTCCCAGAGAAGTTGAACCCAAAGAGGAACACACGAAGGCACATGATAATTACATTAGCCAAGGTTAAAGATAAAGAGGGATTTTTAAAAGTAGCTAGAGAAAAGGAGACAGTTACCTACAAAGGAGTTCCCATAAGACTATCAACTGATTCCTCAAAAGAAATCTCACAGGTAAGAAGGGGCTGGAAAGAAATATTTCAAGTAATGAAAGGCAAGGACCTACATCAAAGATTACTCTATCCAGCAAAGCTTTCATTTAGAATGGAAGGGTAGATAAAGTGCTTCTCAGATAAGGTCAAGTTACAGGAGCTCATCATCACCAAGCCCTTATTTTATGAAATGTTAAAGGGACTTATCTAAGAAAAAGAAGATAAAAAGCATGTATAGTAAAATGACAGCAAACTCACAATTATTGACAACCACAGCTAAAACAAAAACAAAAACAAAAACAAACAAAGCAAACAACTAGAACAGGAACAGAACCACAGAAATGGAGATCACATGGAGGGTTAGCAGCAGGGGAATGGGAGGAGGAGTGAGGGGGAAAAGGTATAGGGAATAACTAACATAGATGGTAGGTACAGTAGACTGTTTTGCATGGTGTGGGCCCAGCTCCCACTTGGAGATGCATAGGACCCACACCCATGGATAGGTTCTGTGGGGAATCAGGCCAGCAATGTACCTAGGCTGCTATGAGTCTTGCTTTTTGCTAAATTGCAAAAATTTAGCCTGAATTGAGGACATTTACTGCAAAGCAACTTCCTAAAATCCATGTTAAACCTTCCAAGGATGAGTGTAACTGGTCCAACTACTTTTTTGCCTTTTCATTTGAAAATATCCTTCTTCTGTGATGTGATTAGCAGAATTGGCTCCTTTGTTTTCTGTGAAAGGTAACCACCTAAAGTGAGTCTGTGCATAGTGAATGAGGATCTTCTTGTGATGTGCCCAGAAAGACAATAAAAGCTCATTGGAGTGAGGGCTGAAGCTTTTGCTCCCCTTGAGAGAAAAGCCATGCTGTCCCTTTTCCTCCACCAGACTCAGTAGTCCATGTGAATGTCTCATTTCATCCATAATGACGTGGACCCCACGAGTCAGGGTCCACACCAGTAGGTAGAAAATAGATGGAGAGAAGGCAAAAATAGTATGGGAAATATAGAAACTAAATAACTTATGACACATGGTGTAAGGGACCAGTTTGTTTCAATGTGGGAAATGTGACAGCTCTATATGGAAAACCTGCAGAAGCGAAGTGGTGGGCACGAGCCAGACCTTCCAACCGAGTTTTCCCGTGGGAATCAGGCCTAGAAAATGTATACTGAATGTTATGGCTTGCTCTTGCTAGAACTCCATCACCCTGGTCTAAAATAACAAATGTGTATTGTCTATCTTCAAGGTAATTTCCAAAGCCTGTGTGAATTTTCCCAAGGACAGAGCTAATCAGCTCGCCACCATTCCCCTCTGCATGTTATTTTCATTTTCTTGATTGTACCTAAAATGTAGACAATAATACTCTATGTAATAGATAATAAATCCTTCTTTGATGTAAGACCCAAGAAAAACAATAAAAGCCTGTCTAGGCAAGGGTCGGGGTGCTCTCCTCTTGAGGGAGTGGCCAAGGCATTCATAGGTGCTGTCCCCTGGAGAGAATAGTGGTGCCGTTCCCTTTTTCAACACAAGATTGCTGTTGCCTGTGCATTTATTCTCATCTCCAGCCACAACAAGGTGGAACTCTGCTGGCTGGAGTCCGCCACAACATGGACATGAACTAAAGTGGGGTGGGGGAGGAATGTGGGTGGGAGAGGGTGTGCAGGGTGGAGGGGAGTGAAGGGGGAAAATGGGACAACTGTAATAGCATAATCAATAAAATATATTAAAAAAGAAAAAAGAAAAATATGTAGAGGGAGAAAAAATAAAGGTGAAATAAAATTAATAATAAAAGAAAAATGGAAGGATAAAAAAGAAAATAGAAAAAATAAAGTAAGAATAGGATACATTGCCTGCAATGCTTCATGAGCCTTGCTCTAATGTTATCTGAAGTTGGCCACCTGTTGTGCCAGTGTTGGACCTTGAGACATTCTTTGTTTGAAGCCAGTGTAAGAGGCTGTTTCTGCATGGCATTTGACAAACTTTTCAGGTGGAGATTTTAGTAGACCAGCAGGTGGACCCTCTGAAGCTCAGAGGTTCTGTTTTCCCAGGGTCTCACTTTTTGAATGTCCTTGCTCTGAGCAGCTCTCTCCTCCCCTACACTTGTCAGGGCTTTTAATGTCTTTTTTTCCCCCCTAGTGCTCAATTCTTTCTACTCTCCCCTCTATGTAATTTCTAGATTTCTATCTTTGATATACTAATTCTTTTCTCCATCTGGTCAGTTCTATTTCTTTTGGTTGCCTGTTCAGTCTTCATCTCTTTTATTGAGTTCTTCATCTCCAGAATTTGGGTTTATTTTAATTTTTAGTACTGTTGTTCAATTACACTTGTCTGAATTTTCCGTTGCTCTCTTCTACCCCACCCACCCCCATCCCGGTCTTACAGTCTATCCCCGCCCCATTGTCCATGCCCATGGATCCTTTACATATTTTTCTTGACTTACTTCTTTCCCCTTTCCCCCCTATTGTACCCCTCCCTCCTCTCTGGTCACTGTCGGTTTATTCTTTATTTCCACGTCTCTGATTATATTTTGCTTGTTTGCTTGTTGATTAGTTTCCACTTACAGGAGAGATTGTATGGTACTTGTCTTTCACCACCTGGCTTATTTCACTTAGCATAATGCTCTCTGGTTCCATCCATGCTGTCACGAAGGGTTCTTTCTTTGTGCTTCATAGTATTCCATTGTGCCAATAACACTATCAGCTGATTTCTCAAAAGAAACTTTGTAGGCAAGAAGGAGCTGGAGATAAATATTTGAAATCATGAAAGTGGCAAGGACCTACATCCAAGATTACTCCATCCAGCAAAGTTATCATTTAGAATGGAAAGGCAGAGAAAGTGCTTCCCAGGTAAGGTAAAGTTAAAGGAATTCATCATCACCAAGCCCTTATATTTGAAATGTTAAAGGGACTAATCTAAGAAAAAGAAGATCAAAACTATATATAGTAAAATGACAACGAACTCACAACTATCAACAACTGAACCTAAAAAACAAAAACAAAAACTAAGCAAACAACTAGAACAGGAACAGAATCATAGATACAGAGATCTTTTGGAGGGTCATCAGCTGGGGGAGAGGAGGGGAAGAATAGGAGAAAAGGTACAGGGAATAAGAAGCATAATTGGTACGTACAAAATAGACAGGGAAACATTAAGAATATTACGGGAAATGGAGAAGCCAAAAACTTATATAATGATCCATAGATGTGGGTTAAGGGGGGGGGGTAATGCTGGAGGGCCAGGGGGTGCAGGGTGGAGGCAGATAAAAGGGAGAAAAACATGAGACAACTGTAATAGCATAATGAAATATACTTTTTAAAAATATATTTTGATTATGCTATTACAGTTGTCCCATTTTCCCCCTTCACTCCCCTCCACCCTGTACACCCTCTCCCACCCATATCCCCCCTTTTGTCATGTCCATGTGTCATACTTATAAGTTCTTTAGCTTCTACATTTCCCATACTATTCTTACCCTCCCCCTGTCTATTTTCAACCTACATTCTATGCTACTTATTCTCTGTACCTTTTCCCCCTCTCTCCTCCTCCCACTCCCCTGTTGCTAACCCTCCATGTGATCTCCATTTCTGTGGTTCTGTTCCTGTTCTACTTGTTTCCTTAGTTTCTTTTGGTTTTGCTTTCGGTGTGCTTGTTAATAATTGTGAGTTTGCTGTCTTTTTACTGTACATGCTTTTTCTTTATCTTCTTTTCTTAGATAAGCCCCTTTAACATTTCATAAAATAAAGGGTTGGTGATGATGAACTCCTTTAACTTGACCTTATCTGAGAAGCACTTTATCTGCCCTTCCATTCTAAATGAAAGCTTTGCTGGATAGAGTAATCTGGGATATAGGTCCTTGCCTTTCATGACTTGGAATACTTCTTTCCAGCCCCTTCTTGCCTGTAAGGTCTCTTTTGAGAACTCAGCTGACAGTCTGATGGGAACTCCTTTGTAGGTGACTGTCCCCTTATCTCTTGCTGCTTCTAGGATTCTCTCCTTCATTTTTACCATGGCTAATGTAATGATGATGTACCTTGGTGTGTTTCCTCTTGGGTCCAACTTCTTTGGGGCTGTCTGAGCTTCCTGGATTCCTTGGAAGTCTATTTCCTTTGCCAGAATGGGGAAGTTCTCCTTTATTATTTGTTCAAATACGCGCTCAATCTGTTGCTTTTCCTCTTTCCTTTCTGGTACCCCTATAATTTGAATGTTGGAACATTTAAAGATGTCCTGGAGGTTCCTAAGCCTCTCTTCAATTTTTTGAATTCTTATTTCTTCATTCTTTCCTGCTTGTTGTTTTTTTTCTTCCTTCTGGTCCACTCTATTGTTTTGAGTCCCAGTTTCCTTCCCATCACTATTGGTTCCCTGTGCATCTTCCTTCATCTCTTTTATAGTAACCTGCATTTGTTCATCTAATTTGCGCCCAAAATCAACCAATTCTGTGAGCTTCCTGATCATCAGTGTTTAGAACTGTGCATCTGATAGATTGGCTATCTCTTAGTCGCTCAAAAGGATGAGTCCTGGGGCATTGATCTGTTCTTCTGTTTGAGACATGTCTCTCTCTCTCTCTTTTTTTGGTCTGGTCGCTGCTGTTAGGGTGAGGGGCGGAGCCTTAGGTGTTCACCGGGGCTGGGCACCCCAGTCGCTAGATTGTGACGTTGTCTGTGGGGGTTGGGGGGAACAATGGTGGTAGCTCCGTTCTCCTGGGACCTCAGTCCCTTCTCTGGGATCCTGGGTTGAGTGCTCTGCCCTGGTCCACAATCGCCACCTCACTGGGTCCACCAGCTGCCGCTTGCGTACTCAGGGTCTACCCCCTGCGATCTTGTGCACCCCGGATGCCTTACGCACTCCCTCCCGGTTGCCTTAAGTGCCCAGTTCTCCCTGTTCTCCACGTGCTGTGACCTGTGCCCGGCAGCTCCTCTCCGCCCCTCCTACTGGTCTGGATGAATGGGTCTACTTCAACTTCTTGGCTGTCCGACTTCCATTCAGATAAATTCTCTATCAGCTCTGGGTGTTATTTTGCCTCTAAATTGTTGTTGTTCTAATCTTGGTTGTGCGTGGAGGTACGGTGCGTCCACCTATGCCTCCATCTTGCCAGAAGTTCGCATAATGAAATATACTTTAAAAAAGAGAGCCAGGAGCATTTTCTACATAAAATAGTGAATTTATTGATGATAAAACAAATGACAGTTACACATAAAGAACTTGGAAGGATGTAGAACACAAATCGCAAACACAAGGCCTGCGGGCCAAATCCAACCCTCCACCTCGTTTTATGCAGCCAAGCACCTTGTTTCTACCTGGCAGCAGAGCTGAGCTCTTGCTTAACTGTTAAGGAGTAGTTAAATTCATACAGTCCTAAAATTACATCCGCTCCTTTGAAGGCAACCATGAGGCTGATATGACCCCCGCTGAAAATGAATTTGACACCCCTGATGTATAGGGTGGTTCTGCAATATATACGTTATAAAATAATATTGGTATTAGATTTTAGAACTAAAAAATCATTATATTTCTTGGAGCTTATTTGACAGCAGAAAAAGTAAATGAAAAAAGGACTAGAATTGAAGTTGCAAAATTCAGCTTTCATTTTGCCTGTCACTACCAGAACCAATAAGTAGAGACAAGGATTGAATCTTTATAGGCACTTTATTTAGATGCTGGTGATCTGATAAGATGGTGTGTTATATACCCTCAAAGACCATCTTAACATTTCACTTCTTGTGCAAGCTTCCACAGTTTTTCTTTTTTTAAATCTGTCTCAGGGTCTTTATGACTGGCCAGGTAGTCTTTCCTGCTTACAGAGTTCTGCAACACAACTTGAGACTGTGATTCATTATTGTTATATTAAACACAGGGCAAAACAGAAAATGCTCCATACCAAAGGGCAGGCTGTTACTTAGCTCTAGATGACTCTTCACATGTGGAATTTCTCAAGAGAAGCCAGAAATCTGAATTTCAATGCAGAGTCTCTTGATTTTAAGTGCAGGCAACTACTTAAAAATGTGTGAAAAACTGCAGATCATAAAGACATGTCTGTCTGAGGACTGGCTATAGCTTAACTTGCAATCTTGATCTAACCCAACCTCCTGTCTTGGGTATGATGGATAAGATCGGGTTCACTGAGTGTCCTGATATTTGCTAGAGTTCACTCAGGTGACAGAATAGGGATTACAACTCAGATTTATGGTGATTACAATGAGAGCATTCTAGTTTCCCTCAATGAAGTTCCTACATTTAGATAAGTGAAGTATCCTATGAAGTGTTAAATATTATTTCATGGCAGATTCAAAGGCATGTGGCTTTTGCCCTCAATAATATATCATTAAAAAGTATTTTCCATACATTATGCTACTCCACATCGAAGAAGTCATCAATGAAAAGTTCAAAATTTTCCCTCCACCCATATAGTATAGTTGAAAAACAATTTAAACAGCATGAAACTTTTCTGTAAATTTAAGTGTGTCATCTCTGCTGTAATATTTTGAATTTAAAGTCTTTTTGAAATATTCAGTACAATTACCAAAGATACTGGTGAACGTGAAACGGTTTTTTTATGTTACATTTTGCTGTTCTGCTGAATTTGCAAGTTTGTCCTAAATTTTAAATAATCTAGTATTATTAGTTGTTAATCAGCTTGAGTAGTAACTCAAGTAGATGTTAATACTTTGAGGTTCTTTCTTAAAATATTTTATTTATTTATTTATTTACTTATTTATTTATAGAGACAGGGGAAGGGGAAGAGAGAGGGAGAGAAACATCAATGTGTAGTTGCCACTCATGAGCCCCCAAGTAGAGCCTTGGCCTGCAACCCAGGCATGTACTCTGCCCTGAAGTAGGAATTGAACTGGTAACCATATGCTTTGTAGGCTGGCATTCAATCCACTGAGCCACACCAGCCAGGGCAATAGTTTGAAGTTCTTATACAATCTGATGAAGAGTCAAAACTTTTGTCAAGTAGCTTCATATTTCAACATTTCTTGTACTAAAAAATTATCCTTAGTGCTCGCTTTGGCAGCACATATACTAAAATTGGAACGATACAAAGAAGATTTGCATGGCCCCTGCGCAAGGATGACATGCAAATTTGTGAAGCGTTCCATATTTTTATACCACTTCACACCGGTCAGAATGGCCATCATAAACAAAGCAACAAACAACAAATTTTGGAGAGGGTGTGGAGAAAAGGGAACTCTAGTTCAATGTTGGTGGGATTGCAGACTTGTGCAACCACTGTGGAAAACAGTATGGAATTTCCTTAGAAAACTAAAAATGGAAATGCCTTTTGACCCAGCAATTCCACTGCTAGGATTATATCCTAAGAACCCTGAAACACCAATCCAAAAGAACCTATGCACCCCAATGTTCATAGCAGCACAATTTACAATAGCTAGCTGCTGGAAGCAACCCAAGTGCCCATCAGTAAGTGAATGGATCAAAAAACTATGGTACATTTACACAGTGTAATTCCATGCAGCAGAAAGAAAGGAGCTCCTACCCTATGCAACAGCATGGATGGAACTGGAGAGCATTATGCTAAGTGAAATAAGCTGGGCGATGAAAGACAAATACCATATGATCTCACCATTAACAGGAACCTAATCAACAAAACGAACAAGCAAGCAAAGTATAGCCAAAGACATTGAAATTGAGAACAGGCTGACAGTGATCAGAAGGGAGAGGGGAGGGGATAAAGGGGGAAAAGGGTAAAGGGTTTACAGGAACAATTATGAAGGACATATGGACAACAACAAGTTGGGGGTGGAAATGAGGGGGGGAGGCGGGGAGGGCTGAGGTGGTGGAGAGGGGCGGGGGAAAAGGCACTCAATCCACTGAGCCAGAAAACTATAAGAAAAGGCAGAAAACTGTACTTGAAAAACAATTAAAAATTGTAAAGAAATAAATTAATTTAAAAAATTATTCTTAGGTGAAACTCCACTTGTACTTTAATTTTATAGTTCATAGGAAGACATGCAGGGTGAATGCAAAGTCATTTAAAAACAAATTCCTACTTAGCCAAATGGCAAAAATTCAGCACAACAAAGGTTCTCTAAACCAATGTACAGCATGAATCACTTACAGGGTGATGAGACAGCATTAGCAAATGTGCAAAGGGGCAATATGCAAAATACAATTTTAAAAAGATTTTAATTGTTTTTAGAGAAAGGGGAAGAGATGGAGAAAAAGAAGAAGTGAAACATCAATGTAAGAGAGAGACATTGATCAGCTGCCTCTCATACTCTCCCCGACTAGGGACCTGGCCTGCAACCCAGGCATGTGCTCTGACCCAGAATAGAACTGGCGACCTTTCACTTTGTGGGACAACATCCAACCAACTGAGCCACCCTGGTCAGGACACAAAATAGAATTTTAAAAAGGAAGGCCTAGAATGATAAAATCAGGGAAGGAAAGGAGGAAAGGAAGATGCACCAAAGAACACACAATTTAATTCATTAACATAGATTTGCACTTTATTGTAATTTTGCATCCTGAGATAATAAAATTTTATATCTGACAAGTAAATGATGACAGAAGCAGCAGTGAAAGTTTCAGAGAGGCAGGTATTCTTCATTTTGGCACAGCTGTATATAGGTTGAGTTCTTGCTGGGGGGTTACTCCAGAACTCAAAGGAGAAAAATGAATTCATTCCACAGGCTATGTAACAATACAAGATGCACTAAAGTTCTTGGTTTGCATGGACATAGCCACTTTTATTCTTTTCTAGTAAAGTTGTCCCAACAGGAATCCTCTGCCAAAAAGTAGAAATCCTAGGTTTTTCAAACAGTTGTTTTGATCAATGCCTGCTTCCTGGCTACCAGGATTTCTTGTTTTTGCAGCCTAGACTCATATTTACATGTGGTTAGTCCAAGGATGGCAAAGTAGCTTGTAGATTATATAATTTCAAACATTTCTAACTTGTTTCAAAGTCCAGGCATTAAAACAATTTTATACTACTTGCTTACTAGAAAAATGGCAAATTAAGAAAATTAAGCCAAGATAAATGCAAAGAAAATAAGCAGGAATAAAAGGAACTTTGAAAAACTATTGTTGTGACACATCACATTGAGTTTATACACAGAACTATTTTGAGACTCAGAAATTGATATTTACTGTAATGCTAGAACATGACATTTTAACATTTTGCACATTTGCAATCCTGTGTGTGTGTATGCTTCACACATACACACCCAAATAAATTAGCTTGGTTCTATAATCCTGAAACAAACAAATACCTGAAGGCAAATTCTAACACGAAGTTATATAGTCCAATCTAGCCAAAATACATCAATGCATACAATCTAGCGTTTTATTATTTAGGGATTAGGTAAGCAACCTGTGGAAAGAGTCAAATAATCTTAGTTCCTTTATAAAAGTGGCTCCCAACATTTCACCATGAGAATTCTTTTACCATTCCTCACCCATTTTTCAAGTATTTTGTTTACTAAATTGCATATAACAGGTTTTCTCATTTTTTATTAATCAAAATCATAACTGCCATTCACAGTTTCGGATCAGTGTGTGATAACTAGTATTAGACAGTTGAAAAAATATACACAAAATACATGGAAATTCATGTTGTAGTTGGCTTGTGCAACAGAAATATTCTGAGTAAATATGATTTCTAGTATGCTTTTTGAAATACTGAAAAAGGTTCAAGGATGCCTTTACTATTGTCTTCATCTGCCTCAATTTGGGAACCACTAGTTTATAACTACCTGCTTTTCTTCCCTAAATCGAGTATTAACATAACATAATATAACATAACATACAATTACCCATGTTAACACATAGAGGATTGATAAAATTCACTTCTGAAAAATAGACTAATTGCAACACTTATTCTGTAGAGTTTGACTGAGAAAGAAAACATAACACAGATTTAAAGCAATATATTTAAAAATTACAAAATTATGATATCCAGTACATTTTCCAGTCAACTTCAAAAAGTACATTAATATATGAAAATATCCTCAATTCCTCTGTGAGGTAGGTCCAGATTATTGTCCCCACTTACACAAGGAGGACATGAGATACAGAGGAATTAAGTAGCAGACTAAGAATTGAACCAACCAGAAGTGACTTGGGTTTGATTCCATTACACTTTCCATTCCATCTAATATTATCAATTTGTTCCAATGGATCTTTGTGAGGATATGGAGCTTATTAAGTAACTGAAACAATATTGTATAAGATATGAAACTCTTTTTGCATTAATATCAAAGTAGATCCTTCTATATCTCCATTGTCGTTACAGCTATAATTCTTGTCTGGATACCAACTACATAGTCAGATCCCCCATAGGCAAAGACCACAGACCTCAGTTCTCAGTTCCTGCGGAATTACATTCATTCTCACTACCATATAGGGCTGAGGTCTAGCAGGCATCATGTTCTTTAAGTCTGTGTGATATGAATAACATATGAGCTAGGAGCCAGTTGGTGAATCAAACTTTAACTGTGTGCAAGGCACTGTCAGAGTTCCTACCAAGGGTAGTAGATCTGAAAAAAAAAATCATTCTGAGATTCTTTAGGGTAAAAATTTCCTAAGGGTTCCTAGAATCACAAAATGTGATTAGGTAATCTTTAATTTTCTGTCCACCTCTAGGTTCAACCCCATGATTTTATAGATAAAGAGGTTGGCATGTAATTTAAGTGACTTCCCTGGAGCCCATAAGATAAGATTATTTCTTCATGAATCTGACAGAGTCCACAGAAAATGAAACATATTCTCAGGTTGCCATTATCAAAATGAAAAGGCAGGCTCTGAATCAAAAACAAGAAATTTGGGGCAAGATGAGAATATCTGTCTGCCAATCAATCAATCACTCTTTTATTTCTATCCTTATTTTTAGTCCATGTATTACATAAACAGGTAATGTTAATAAATCTATTTCTTTTCTGTGGAAAATTTCCCTGTAGTTCACCATTTAAAGGAATACAATTTGACAATTGTTGCAGAATGAATTCTTAAATTAGAATTTTATAGGCATAACATGACCTAATTTCAATAATTTGAACATTTTACCATCAAATTAGCAAAAAAATTAACACTGTTTGAAATTCCTTCCACTAAAGAATACACACACACACCCTCCCAGTCAAAGTCAATTCTAATGAAATATTGTTTAAGTAGTGAGATTTGCTTTTTGTAAGTGGTGGTTTATTTGTAAACAAAATCAAAATGCTAATGATTTTTAAAGCTCTCATACATTTGAAAAACCCCTATTTATTCAAAGGCTTAGAACTTCACTCCAATTACTAAAAAAACACATAAATTTCATTGGAAATGGTAGAGTACTAAATATTAACACAGTTTGATTAACTGAACAGACATTAGTGTTTATAGGTCATAATAATAAGAATAGTATGTCTACTAAATACTTAAGTGGATTTTGGTGGGGCTTCAATCCAAGATCATTGTTATTCGAGAACCATGTTAAATTCTATCTTCACTAGCATTAAAATTAAACTAGTTTTGAAAGTGACTGATAGTCTTGTTCTGTAATATGCTGTCACTAATGGATCACATGACTGGGGAAAAAAAGGAAAAGAGGATTTAAATAATAAGAAATATAATGTGTCGGCGAAATATACTTAGTTGAAAAGATGGTATTTTAAATCTAATGTTTATCATTTCATCCATTCTGCTTCCTGCCACATAAAATGTTATCTTTGTTAAAAAAAAAAAACAAGGCACTTCTCCATCTACTTCTAACATTTGACTACAATGGTCTCTGTCCTAAATTAACATGAAGGGTTAAAAGGGAACAAAGAATAGTTGAAGAAGGTTAAAGCTTATTTCATTTTATATACAATTTGGGTGTTTAAAAAGGTAATGGAGTGGAGATGCATAAGGGAAAGTTAGAGAAGAGCCAGTTTTAATGTGCAACCTTAAAGCTTTGTGAAATTTATATGCTTTGGCAAATACATGTTATTTTCTTTAGAAATGACCGTAGCAGATTTCATAAAGGACTATGCAGCAAAAAAAATTGAAAATTACTTTCTTCAAAAACAACTTTCAAAAAAATATTTTACTAACTTGATGAAAACATCTGAGTATATACTAACCCGAGGATAAAAGAAAAAAAGATTGATAGGGGAGGAATTAATGACCACAGCGTGCTGTGTCATTTCAGCATTCACTTTTGTCAATTTCTTTGAAAAGAAAACAGTCCCCTACAAAGCACTCCAAAACACACAAATGTTAATCAGCCTTGTCCAGAGGCAAATAGTTTGAAAAAGGAGTTATATAGGAAAGTAAAAAAGAACAGTGGATATTTTTGGAATAGTTCAATAAGATGGGTCAACCAGCATAATGATCAATAAAATAATAAATTTAAGAGCAATTAGAGGTTTTAAAATTAAGTTTATACATACTGGCACATAGTTTTTATAACAAATGCTACTGTCGCTTGAATTATACTCTGTCACCTCCAGATGTATTCTATTCCTGTCTCAATATTTATATCATGGAAAGCCAATTCACTACTTTCTGCTATTCTTTGAGTAAAACCAAGTGTGATTTATACATGGTAGAAAAATTACTGTGACCATCACATGACTAAATTCTAAGTTCATAGGAAAAAATAAGATTTTATGGGTTGACACATAAAAGTATCACTTGACAATTCTGTAATTAGAAATTAGTGATAATTAAAATTTTTGTATTATTTTGCAAATCAATTTTGGTATTAAACTGTCACAGTTTGAAACATAAACCTGATGATAGTAATTGGAACATAAACCACAGATACAATTTTTCCCTGACCTTAGCTATAAAACAAGACATTTGGTATGCATTTTCAGAGGTTTCCACCTTGTCTATAAAAATACACCTTCAATTGTACAGTAGACAGACAGATGATATTTGCAGGCACACACAACATATGAAAAGTTAGATTCTCAGTGGCCGGGTGTCATGGTAATGGGACTCTGCAGAGGGAGGTGAAAACGTGTTTATGCAAAAATTATAGTCACGCATTAAATAGGGTTTCTTTTCTCCTATTACTGGTATAAGACTGTCACTTTCAAAATGGGCATACATTTTAAAACTGGTTTTAAAAGGTCTAACTTTGTATGAAGAAATCATTCTTCTTTTCACTGGGAAAAATGTTTGCTTAAAAAACTTTACTAAAACTAATAAGAGTAAGTTGTTAAATAAAATACTATAATTTTATTTTTATCACTAAGAATTACAAATAATGCCTACATATAGACATCCATTGCAATTGAATTAACACAATTTAGAGCTTTTTTATTGTTAAAAATTCAAGTGCTAGAAGAATTAGTGTAATGCTCTCACTTATCCTTTCTAAAAAAAGATTTTATTTATGTATTTTTAGAGTGGGGAAGGGATGGAGAAAGAGAGGGAGAGAAACATCAATGTGTGGTTGCCTCCCATGCGCCCCCTACTGGGGACCTGGCTCACAACCCAGGGATGTGCCCTGGCTAGGAATCCAAACAGCGACCCTTGGTTCGCAGGGCGGCACTCAACCCACTGAGCCACACCAGCCAGGGCTCACATATTCTTTTTAAAAAAGATTTTCTTTCTTTATCTTTAAAGAAAGGGGGAGGGAGAAAGAGAGGAAGGGAAACATTGATAAGAAAGAGAAACATCAATTGTTGCCTCTTGCACAGCTGGGGACCTGGCCGGCAACCTAGGCAACCTAGGCATGTGCCCTGACTGGGAATCAAACTCGTGGCCTTTTGGTTTGCAGGACAACACCCAAACCACTGAGCCACATCACTTACCTTAATTGAGAAAAGAAATAAGAGATATATGCACATACCAATGAAAAGCCTACATGTGGGGTGAATTTATAAACTAAAATATTTTCATCTATATACTTATCTTTCCTTCATGGACATAGACAATAGTATGGTGATTACTGGAGGGAAGGGGGTTGGGTGGAGGTAGAAGAGGATAAAGGGGGATGAATGGTGATAGAAGGAGACTTGACTCTGGGTGATAAACAGACAATATAATATATAGATGATGTAACATAGAATTATTAAAAATACTCGCCTTTCCTTATTAATAATATCCAAGTATTTAAAAAATCCTCAAAAATAAGATTAAGAATATTTTATTAATTGTGATTTACCCACCACATGCATATTCTTTAAGTACAGCTTTTCAATGGGCTTTCTCTTTCCCAAAGTAGAATATTAGAACCCCAGAAGGGCATTAGCAGTGGCTTTCATGGGGGTCTAGACACCATCTAAGCCATCTGAAATCTTGAAAGACTCCTTACAGGTGACAATTGTGTGTTTTTTCAAATGCAGAAAAGGAAACATTAAGGGAAATAAATGAGAATAGTGGGGCTTTAAAATGTGTCAGATGCCAAATGAATTCTTTTGGGGGTGGGAATGGAGGACAAAATGGTAATTACTGAATTAAATAGAAAAAAATCAGGGTCTTGGTTTCAGGTGCAATGCAGAGTATCTTAGACAGTGATTTTAGTTTTAATCAACTCATTACAAAGGGCAACCCTGTCCTACAGTTGAAATTTTTCGCATACTTATTATGGCTTTGCCATACAACAGCATGTTAACAATCTGTACATTTAAAAGGATGCTTACAAACTTCATTCATATTAAAATCTATGCAGAATTGTTGGCAATACAGTAAGAATAATATTAAATTCTGTAAACCATGGCATATCACATTTTACATTATGCAAAGAGACAATATTTACAAGTCTTTAGGAGTTTAAATATTTTATCCACTAACATAAATGATAATTTAGCTAAGTGCAGGACAAAACCAGTGCTACTAATTGCATGTCCTTTGAAAGCAGATAAGAATAAAACCATTTCTAAAAGCTACCAAAAGCTTCTTTATGTCTGTTCAATAAGGGATTACAGAGCATTAAAGTAGCCTACAAAAATGATGCATATTTAGAAACAGTGAATATGAAAATTATAAGGCAGCATGCTTAAAACAAGTTTTTGTTTTTTTAACGCCAGTACTAATGTTTTATCTTTAATAACAACTATACATATACACATATGTGTGTATTTATTTAAAAACTGAGAGTGCAAAACACAAGCTTTGTTTAACAACAACAAAAAAGATGTGCAAATTTTCTTTTTAAACCAACACAAATAAAAGAATGAGGATAATATTCTACCATTATAAAGAATAAGTTGAAGAGAGCAATGAGACCATCTTCATTCCAAGATCACCTACAAGGCACTAAGGGTAGGAAATGACAGGTAACACAGAAGTGACTGAATAAAATTCCTCAGTCAGGTCGGAATATGGGATATTTTGGTAAGAATTCTATTAGTATTACCTGCAAAATAAAAGCAGACAACAATATATTGACAAAATAATTTTCATTTACTATAACTTATATATAACCCAGAAAGTCTATAACCATTTTTCTTGTACAGTAAAGTACATGAAATATATAAAACAGTTATAAAAAGAACTTACCACACATTTTCATTAGATAATAAATTAAATAAAAACTGTTGCACCATAGCAACAGGTTTTTTTTTTTAAGATTTTATTCATTTATTTTCAGAGAGGGAAGGGAGGGAGATGGAGAGAGAGAAACATCAATGTGCAGTTGCTGGGGGTCATGGCCTGCAACCCAGGCATGTACCCTGACTGGGAATCGAACCTGCGACACTTTGGTTCACAGCCCGTGCTCAATCCACTGAGCTACGCCAGCCAGGGCCCATAGCAACAGTTTTTATTATCTGATTTACAATAACTATTTTTTAGGTACAAAAAAGTAAACCCTATTACATTATTATGTCCTTCTATACCTACCTTGCATCCCGCTTTTTTTTAGCAAAGTGCAATGGATTAAAATTGTGCTATCCAGTTTAGAAAAATACCTTTATCTATATTACAACTATATATTTTTCAATTAAAGTTGCTATTTGGTTGAGTATTACTATCTTTTGCAAGTTGTTTATAAAAAATAATAGTGTCCAAATGGATTGATTAAAATATGTTTATTAAAGGTTTGAAAATATAATTATGAAAACCTAAGATATTTATGAGCTTTTATAAATTTAACACATAATTTTGTAATAGTAGATTTTAGGTTTGTGGTCTTTTGTATATTTTCTCCCCAAAACTATGCAAAGTGGGAAAAGATATGATAATCCTTATTTAGGAAATGGAAATGCAATATTTATTATTAAATATATACTACATGCAGCAACTTGAAATGAATAAATTTCATATTCTTTTTGATGTTAATAATGCTGAATTTGTCACATTGGTTATATGTGAATTCATGTTTTATTATTAAGATGCATAGCTTTCAGTAAAAAAAAAATACAGGGCCTGGCACAAATAATGCTCCTTTTTATTACATAAAAATCTTTTATTGCAAAATCATAAGCATGTGATTCTGTAACATAACAATATCACAATCAAGCACACCATAGGACATTTTAGGGGAAATGTTCAAATTGTTGTCCATTTCTTGTGAGACATTCATGGACCCTACAAACTGCATTCCAGCAAGCCTTACTTCTGCCAGACCCTGTATAGAAACTATGGTTTCTTTACTAAAAGTTAAATATAAGCTAAATTTAAAAAAAAAGTCAGAAAAATAAATACAGAATTCAGAAGTCAGTTCCTATGTTATGCAAGTTTTGACAAGATTACATTTAGAAATATTTTGTTCAACACCAGCTGTGCCCATCGCCATATGCAACGATTTGCACCTATGTTGAAAGAAGATTAAGGTTGTGCAATATTTTTATCTGAGCACATTAGTTGATATTTGTCTAAGATCTAAATAATTGCTAGCTTTCAAGATATTTTATGTTGGCTACAAATATAAGCAAGGTGAAAGAAAACCCTCTATATTTCAACTGATAAAAGTTCAGGATGAGGAGAAAAATGATAGAAAGATGATTTGACAAATGATAAATATGCTAAAATGTAACAGTCAGAATGGGATCCAAAAAAGCTAAATTAAAAACAACTGCATACTTACATACTCCATCATATTGCTAGTTTCACATTTCCTTTTAGTCAACTTCCAGTGTAAAGCAAGCTAAAAAAGTACAATTTGTTAAGAATTTTGATATCAATTTATACTAATAATTACCTATACATTTAAATAAATTACAGAAAACAATCTAGGAATAACTGTAAGATCCAAATCATAACATTTTAAATTACTTGGTAAAGAATATACATTAAACATTGAGTATTAATTCTCTAATTCATTCTTTTGTGGCCTGCGAAATTCCCACTTTTTCAATTTAATAATACAAATAAATGAATGGGGCACTTATTTGTTTAAACTTCTTACCTTGTGATATAATCTGTTATTTTCCCATTCTAACAACTTCTGAATTGATCTTCTGGTCTGAGAGAAAGAATCAAGACTTTGTTACAAGATGACTTAAGCAGCTTTGTAAACTATGTGTACCTATATTTTTCTGCTTACTTGTAAGATCCCATTATTTTCTCCTCTTGTTTTTCTTATTAGAAATCAGAAACAAAACAAAACAAAACAAAACAATGTAACTGACAGAAACTGCCAAAAGAGGAACAATGTTTTGAGAGGTTATTATACTATTATAATAAGATTGTCCTTTCTCCCTCTCATATACAGGGTCCAGCACAACTCATGCCCCTTTTTTATTACATAAAAATCTTTCATTACAGCGCTGGCTGGTGTGGCTCAGTGGATTGAGCACTGGCCTGTGAACCAAGGGGTTGCCAGTTTGATTCCTCGTGGGGGCACATGCCTGGATTGTGGCTCAGGTCCTTGGTAGGAAGTGTATGAGGCAACCACACATGGATGTTTTTCTCCCTCTCTTTCGCCTTCCTTCCCCTTTCAATAAACTAACAAATGAATAAACAAATAAATAAAATCTTAAAAAAGATTTTATTAAAAACCACAAGCATAGAATTCTGTAACATAACAATATCACACTCAAGCACACCATATGACATTTTAGGTGAAATGTCTGAATTGCTGTCCACCTCGTGAGAGACATTCACATACCCTACCAACCACATTCAAGCCTTACTTCTGCCAGACCTTGTATAAACACACATACATACACAAATATGTAAAATTTTAATATATGCACTTCAAAATGATATATGTACAAATCACTGTGCTCTGAGTTCATGCACTAAATTATTGTGAAAACATTACTAATACTGCTAGAAGTCCATTTATAGATTTAATCTACATTTTAATGTACTTTTTCACAGGGCTACTTTTTCAATATGCATGCAGTATGCCAAGTTAATCCAGTTTCTCACAGAAAAATTCCCTATCAGAGCTCCTAGCACAATGTCTGGCATACGGTAGTCAGTCAGGGCCTATAGGTTCAATAAAAGCAAGTCAATATATATCAGAATTTCCACTGAAAAGAACATGTTAAAAACGGCCAGTCAGAAACTTATACTGAGAGGGAAAAATATAAACAAGAGAAGCAGCACTGTAGTAAACAGAAAGACAGAGGCTAAGTTTCTCCATTTGGAGTGTATATATTTTGTAAGGAGAAAGAAAAGTTTTCAAAATACTTGAAGACGTTAAAGGACAATATTAACTAGGCATTTTTGGTTCTTATTTGAAGAGTTTTATAAAGTTCCTGGTAAAAAGGTCAGTAGGCATTGTTAAATTTTAAAACTACTCCCTAAAATTAAATGATTTACACATCAGACTATATCTGAAGTGATTTCCAAAGCACCAACACAAGAAATTATTCTAACTGTTCAGCTATGTAAGTTAACAACCAATGGCAACAATACCAGCTAGAGTTTAGCATGTGGACCTTGTACTTGACAGAATCTCTTTAAACAAAATCAAGTAGTTAACAAAGAAAGAGATTAATTTAGTAATTATAAATCTTTCCATAAAGTAAAACCCAGGCCCAGATGACTTCAATGAAGTATTCTCCTAGTTAAAGAAGAAATGGTACTATGAAATAAATACAAAATTCTCAACAAAACACCAGCAAGCTGAATCTACCAACATATGAAAAAGATTATATATCAGGACCAAGTGGAATTTATCCAAGGAACACAAAAATATGTTGATGTAGTACATTATATTAATAGGATAAAGGACAAAAACCACATGACCATATTCATTACGATTTAGAAAGCTCATCAAGATTTAGAAAAAGCATTGAACAGAAATCCTATACCCACGCATAATAAAAATCCTACAAAACAGAAATAAAAGGAAACTTCCTCAAGCTGATAAAGGGCATCTATGAAAAATCTACAGCTAACATCATTCTTAACAGAAGGAGACTAAATGTTTTCCTCCTAAGATTAGTAACAAGATGTCTCCTCCCACTACATTTTTTCAACATTGTACCAGAAGTTATAGCCACAGTAATTACACAAATACAAATAATAAAAAGAATCTAGATAGGAAAAGAAAAGTGAAATCTTCATTTGCATACAACATGATCTTTTATAGAAAAAAGCCTAAGGAATCCACTAAAACACTATTAGAACTAATAAGCTCCGCAAGTTTGCAAGAAATATGATTGGTATAGGTAGAAATATGGATCCAATAATCTTCACACCTTGAAGTGAACACCAGAAAATATGTTGTATTACATTGCAAAAGGCCATAGGAGGTATAATTAAAATTACTAATAGTTTGACTTTAAAATAGAGATTACCCTGGGTAATAGAGATTACCCTGGATTATTTTGGCAGACCCAATAAGTAATTCTACGAGTCCATAAAAGCAGATAATTTTTTTTCTGGCTGATAGAAGGATAGTCAGATGGGGTTTGAAGCACAAGAAAAACTTGAATCACCATTGTTGGCTTTAAGATAATAATGGCCAAATAGAACATATAAGAAATAGTTTCTGCCAAAACCTGAATGAGCTGAAAAGCAAATACTTTTACAGAATATCTAGAAAGGAATGCAACCCTGCCAGTACCTTTATTTTGGCCTTGTGAGATCGTAGTAAGAGAACCCAACTGAGTTACACTGTGTCCAGACTTTTGACTGTTAAGTAGTAAAATGGTGTTGTTTTAAGCCACTAACTTTGTAGAAACTGGTTACACTAGATGGAAAAGTAGTAACAAGGGTCAACATAAAAAAATCAATTGTATCTCTTTATACTTAGGAAAGAACAATCTCAAAGTGAAAGTAAAAAGGCAAGGCCATTCACAATAGAATTAAGGATAAAATATTTAAGAATACATTTAACAAAAAAGTATAAAATTTGTACACTGAAAAATAAAAAAATTGCTAATATAAATTAAAGAATACATAAATAAATAGAAAGATATTTCATGTTCATGAATCAAAAACATTTACAACAAATGGTGCTGGCACAACTAAATATCCAAAAGAAAAATGATAACTCAAAACTCTACCTCATAGCATTCACAAAAATTAACTCAAAATGGATCAAAGACCTAATTGTAAGAGATGAAACTTTAAAACAAGTAGGAGAAAATCTTTGTGATAATTTAGGCAAAGTTTTCTTAGATATGATGCAAAAAGCACAAAAGAATTTAAAAGTAAGAAATTTTAACTAACAAAAAAGCAAAACTTGTGTATGTCAAAGATACCATCAAGAAAGTGAGACCTCTTTCCAATGGCCATGTGAAGACCTTTCACAAAAGAAATTAAGAAAACAATTACATTTATAACAGTATCAAAAGAATAAAATAATAATAAACTGAGGTACGCAGGTAAAAAACATACACAAAAAGTATAAAACACTGATAAAATAAAGACATAAATAAATGCAAAGACATCCTGCATTCATGGTTTGGAAACCTTAATATTGTTAAGATAACAATATTATCCAAAATGGAAGGCCAAGATTGAAGAAGATTAGTAGGATTTGTCTTTATTTAAAAATATATTTTATTAGTGGGGAGGGATGGGTGGGCGGGCTGGAATGGGAGTAAAAGGGAGGAAACTGTACTTGCATAATGATTAAAATAAAATTTAAAAAAATATATATTTTTTATTGAATATGCTATCAAAATTGTCCATTCCTCCCCTTTATTCCCCTCCCCCCTGCATGCCCCCTCTCTCATCCACATTACCACCCACGTTTAGTTCATGTCCATGTGTCGTAAGTTCTTTAGCTTCTACATTTCCCATTCTATTCTTACCCTCCCCCTGTCTATTTTCTACCTACCATCTATGCTACTTACTCTCTGTACCTTTTCCCCCTCTCTCCTCCTCCCACTCCCCTGTTGCTAACCCTCCATGTGATCTCCATTTCTGTGGTTCTGTTCCTGTTCTAGTTGTTTCCTTAGTTTCTTTTGGTTTTGCTTTAGGTGTGGTTGTTCATAATTGTGAGTTTGCTGTCCTTTTACTATACATGTTTTTTTTATCATCTTTTTCTTAGATAAGTCCCTTTAACATTTCATATAACAAGGGCTGGGTGATGATGAACTCCTTTAACTTGACCTTATGAGGGAAGCACTTTATCTGCTCTTCCATTCTACATGAAAGCTTTGCTGGATAGAGCAATCTTGGATGTAGGTCCTTGCCTTTCATGACTTGGAATATTTCTTTCCAGCCCCTTCTTGTCTGCAAGGTCTCTTTTGAGAAATCAGATGACAGTCTGATGGGAACTCCTTTGTAGGTGACTGTCCCCTTATCTCTTGCTGCTTCTAGGACTCTCTCCTTCATTTGTACCTTGGCTAATGTAATGATGATGTGCCTTGGTGTGTTCCTTCTTGGGTCCAGCTTCTTTGGGACTCTCTGAGCTTCCTAGACTTCCTGGAAGTCTATTTCCTTTGCCAGATTGGGGGAGTTCTCCTTCATTATTTGTTCAAATAAGTTTTCAATTTGTTGCTCTTCCTCTTCACTTTCTGGTACCCCTATAATTCGGATGTTGGGATGTTTAAAGATGTCCTGGAGGTTCCTAAGCCTCTCTTCAATTTTTTGAATTCTTGTTTCTTCATTCTTTTCTGATTGAATGTTTCTTTCTTCCTTCTGGTCCACTCCATTGATTTGAGTCCATTTCCTTCCTACCACTATTGGTTCCCTATATATTTTTCTTGATTTTACTTAGCATATCCTTCATTTTTTTTCATCT
This sequence comes from Phyllostomus hastatus, assembly GCF_019186645.2. NCBI lineage: Eukaryota > Metazoa > Chordata > Mammalia > Chiroptera > Phyllostomidae > Phyllostomus > Phyllostomus hastatus. The sequence goes on along the minus strand of NW_025333841.1, from coordinate 1,152,297 downwards.
AATTTGCGACCAAATTCAACCCATTCTGTGAGCATCCTGATTACCAGTGTTTTGAACTCTGCATCTGATAAATTGGCTATCTCTTCATCGCTAAGTTGTATTTTTTCTGGAGTTTTGAACTGATCTTTCATTTGGGCCAGTTTTATTTTCTTGGCGCACCTGCCACATAGTTAGGTGTGGAGCCTTAGGTGTTCACCAGGGTGGGGTACACTTTGGCGCTGCTTTTTAAAAAATATATTTTATTGATTAGGCTATTACAGTTGTCCCATTTTCCCCCTTCACTCCCCTCCACCCTGTACACCCTCTCCCACCCACATTCCTCTCCTTTAGTTCACGTCCATGTGTCATAAGTTCTTTAGCTTCTACATTTCCCATACTATTCTTACCCTCCCCCTGTCTATTTTCTACCTACATCTATGCTACTTATTCTCCGTACCTTTTCCCCCTCTCTCCTCCTTCCACTCCCCTGTTGCTAACCCTCCATGTGATCTCCATTTCTGTGGTTCTGTTCCTGTTCTAATTGTTTCCTTAGTTTCTTTTGGTTTTGCTTTAGGTGTGGTTGTTAATAATTGTCAGTTTACTGTCATTTTACTACACATGTTTTTTTTAATCTTCTTCTCTTAGATAAGTCCCCTTAACATTTCATAAATAAGGGCTGGGTGATGATGAACTCCTTTAACTTGACCTTATCAGGGAAGCACTTTATCTGCTCTTCCATTCTAAATGAAAGCTTTGCTGGATAGAGCAATCTGGGATGTAGGTCCTTGCCTTTCATGACTTGGAATACTTCTTTCCAGCCCCTTCTTGCCTGTAAGGTCTCTTGAGAAATCAGATGACAGTCTGATGGGAACTCCTTTGTAGGTGACTGTCCCCTTATCTCTTGCTGCTTCTAGGACTCTCTGCTTCATTTGTACCTTGGCTAATGTAATTATGATGTACCTTGGTGTGTTTCCTCTTGGGTCCAACTTCTTTGGGACTCTCTGAGCTTCCTGGACTTCCTGGAAGTCTATTTCCTTTGCCAGAATGGGGAAGTTCTCCTTTATTATTTGTTCAAATAACTTTTCCACTTGTTGCTCTTCCTCTTCCCCTTCTGGTACCCCTATGATTCGGGTGTTGGAACATTTAAAGATGTCCTGGAGGTTCCTAAGCTTCTCCTCATTTTTTAAAAATTCTTATTTCTCCATTCTTTCCTGTTTGGTCATTTCTTTCTTCCTTTTGGTCCACTCTATTGTTTTGAGTCCCAGCTTCCTTCCCATCACTATTGGTTCCCTGTGCATTTTCCTTCATTTCTTTTATGGTAACCTGCATTTGTTCATCTAATTTGCGACCAAAATCAACCAATTCTGTAAGCTTCCTGATCACGAGTGTTTTAAGCTGAGCATCTGATAGGTTCGCTATCTCTCAGTTGCTTAAAAGGATGAGTCCTGGGGCATTGATTTGTTCTTCTGTTTCAGCAATCTCTCTCTCTCTTTTTTTTTTTTTTTGGTCTAGTTGCTCCTGTTATGGTGAGGGGCAGAGCCTTAGGTGTTAACCAGGGCTGGGCACCCCAGTCGCTAGATTGTGACGTTGTATGTGGGGGCGGGGTCGAGAGGGAACAATGGCGGTAGCTCCGTTCTCTGTGGGATCTCAGTCCCTTCTCTGGGATCCTGGGTTGCATGGTCTGCCCTGCTCCACAATCGCCGCCTCACTGGGTCTGCCAGCTGCCGCTTGCATACTCAGGGTCCGCCTGCTGCAGTCTTGCACACCCTGGTTCCTTGCACGCCCAGTCCCAACGCGCTCTGTGCTCTCTGCATTGCGACCCATGCCTGGCTGCCCGACTCTGCCCCTCCTACCAGTTTGGATGAGCGGGTCTATTTCAATTCTTGGCTGTCCGACTTCCATTTAGATAAATTTTCTGTCAGTTCTGGGTGTTATCCTACCTCTAAATTGTTGTTGTTCCAATCTTCGTTGTGCGTGGAGGTACGGTGTGTCCACCTATGCCTCCCTCTGGTGGAATGTTGAGCCTCCCTTTTTCACTTACAATACTCAGTGGACCGGAGGAGTGTGGGTGCCCAATTCTTTGTGGCTCTGGTGGGCTGTTGGGAGCAGCCCTGGGCCTGTGGGGACCAGCGTGGGTTCAAGGCCTCCAGGTGCTCTGTGATGCCCGGAGGTGTCTTTCGGCACTGCTTTGTGACACTGTATGAGGGTAAGGGGTCCAAGAGGGAACAATGGCACTTGCTCCACTCTCTGCCAGTTTTCAGTCACTTCCCCTGCTACCCACAAGCAAATTGGTCCCTTCTGGTGCTGATTCCCAGGAGGGTTGGCTTGTGTACATTCTAGGACTCAGTGGGTCTCTCCAACGAACTCTCCTGTGAGGCTGGGAGCTTCTCCCAGCACCTCAACCCCAGAAGTGTTTTCAATGAGTGGTTTGAGGCCTTATTTCCCTGTACTGGAACCCTGGGTTGTGGGTCTGTTTCACTTCCCAATTGTTTCTCCCAGTTTATCTGCACTCGAATGTGGGACCACCACTCCACTATCTACTGCCTTGCCAGTCAGCCGCTGCCTTGTGCGCCATGGTCTGCCAGCCACTGCCTTGCTGTGAGTCATCTCCACCTGCCTGAGTGTCTCCACCCCTCCTACAGGTCTGGATGAATGTTTCCTCTTTAACTTCTTGGTTGTTGGACTTCCATGCAGTTCGATTTTCTGGCAGTTCTGGTTGTCTTTTTGTTTTTAAATTTTTGTCCTTTGTTTGGTTGTGAGAGGAGGTACAGTGTGTCTACCTATGCCTCCATCTTGGTCAGAAGTCTCTAATGTGGATTTGTCTTGTACTGCCTTCCAGAACCAAACTGAAAATAAAAATAGGAAGATCTAAGATGGCAGAAGAGTAACTAGAAGCTACACTACCTCCACTCAGGACCAATCTAGAATTACATGTAAGTTGTAGAGAAAGTATCCTGAATAACCAACTGAACACTAGTCGGAGAGAAGCCTTATAATGAAGGACAGACAAAAGAATCCACTTCCCCACAGCCTGACTTGCAGGGAGTTGGTGAAAGCATGAGAAGTCTAGTTGGGCACCCATGGGTGGCAGCTGATGTTCCAGAGGGAAGTTCCAGTAGCAGGGGAGCTCTCCCTGAGAAGTGTGGAATCTAAACCTCAAGCTGGGCTCCCTAGCCTACAGCACCAGAGCCAGAAAGGAACATAGATAACATCCAGCTGTGAAAAGCAGCAGGGTTTGTATCTGTCAGGGAGAGATGACTGGACATAAAGAGCCTCTTAAAGGGCCAATGCACAAAATTTCATTTGTAGCCACTTTCCTAGGCTCCAGGAAAAGGAGAGAATAGTGGACTAGAGACATGTGAGGACAGCATGTGGCTGGTGGCACTGGGGATAAAACTGAAGAAACAGCCTCTAGGATTCCTGTGCTGCTTCATTCCCCATACTGCAGAAGCCATCTTTCTGAGGCAGAGCACTCCCCTCCAAGTGGTATCATCCTGAGGGGAAGCAGGAGCCCTGCCCCCAGAAATTACTCTGCTCTACCCTGTGGAGCTTAATTGGGGCTACTGATTACAGCTTGAGGCTATATCACTGATGAATTTAACAATTAAGGCAGAAAATACAAAGAAGCAGCCAAAATGGGAGGACAAAGAAACAGACCCCAAATGAAAGAACAAGAGAATTCTCCAGAAGAAAAACTAAATGAAAAGGAGGCAAGCAATTTATCACACAGAGAGTTTGGAGTGATGATTATAAGAAAACTCAATAGCATGAAAAAAGATATAGAAACCATAAAAAGGCCAATGAGAAATAAAGAATGCGATATCTGAAATAAATAATACAGTGGAAGGAATAAACAATAGGTTAGATGAAGAAGAGGATCAAGTCAGTGATTTGGAAGACAACGTAGAAAAAAACACCCAAGCAGAGCAGCAAAAAGAAAAAAGAATTTAATTCCAATTACTTGGTTGAGAGCCTACTGTAGTAACCATTATGCCACAGGACCCCACAGAAAAAAGAATTTTAAAAAATGAGGACATTTAAAAAACATTTCACACAACATGAAGCATAACAACATCCACATCATGGGAATACAAGAAAGAGAAGAGTGCGAACAAGGGATCAAGAACCTATTTGTAGAAATAATGACTGAACACTTTCTTAATCTGGTGAAGAGAAAAGACACACAAATCCAGAAAGCTCAGAGAGTCCCAAACAAGTTGGACCCAAAGAGGCCTACATTGAGACACATTATAATTAAATTGGCAATGCTTAAAGACAAGGTGAGAGTCCTAAAAGCTGTAGGAAAAAAAGCATGTAGTTACATACAAGGGAGCACCAATTAAACTGTCATCTGATTTCTCAACAGAAACTTTCAGGCCAGAAGGACATGAAGTGAAATATTCAAGGTGATGAAAAAGCAAGGATCTACAACCAAGACTACTTTACCTAGGAGGGCTATCATTTAAAATCGAAGGAGAAATAAGGAGCTTCCCAGAAAAGAAAAAGCTAAAGTAGTTAACACCAAATCAGTACTGCAACAAATGTTAGAGGGCTTGCTTGAAGAAGAAAAAGAGAAAGAAAAAAGAGAGAGAAATAGTCTAACAATAAAATGGCACTAAATATGTATCTATAAATAACACCTTAAATGTAAATGGCTGAAACTGTAACCAAAAGAAACAGGGTAGCTGAATAGATAAGAAAAGAAGACCCAAATATATGCTGCCTCCAAGAGACTGATCTCAGATCAAAAGTTACACACAGACTAAAAGTAAAGGAATGGGAAAAGATATTGTATGCAAATGGAAAGAAAAAAAAAAGAAGCTGGGGTAGCAGTACTTATATATGACAAAATAGACTTTAAAACCAAGGCTAGTAAGAGAAAGAAGGACACTACATAACGACAAAGGGAACAATCCAACAAAAGGATATAAACCCTAGTAAATATTTAGGCACCCACCCACAGGAGCACCTAAATATGTAAAGCAAATCTTGATGAACATAAGGGAGAGAACAACAGAAATACAGTCATGTTGGAGATTTTAAGACTCTATTGACTACAATGGATAGATCTTCTAGACAGAAAATCAACAAGGAGACAGCAGCCTTATCCACACTCTAGATCAAATGATTTAATTGATATCTTCAGAGCATTTTACCCCAAAGCAGCAGAATGTCATACTTCTCAAGTGCAAATGGAATATTTTCTAGGAGAGACCATATGCTAGGACACAAAACAAGTCTCAATACGATGAGAGTCTCAATATGATTTCAACACGACTGAAATCATATCAAGCATCTTTTTTACTACAATGCTATGAAACTAGAAATCAATCACAAGAACACTGAAAAACATGCAAAGACATGGATTCCAAATAACATGCTATTTAACAATGAATAGGTCAACAACAAGATCAAGGAAGAAATCAGAAGATACCTTGAAACAAATGAAAATGAGGACACAGCAATCCAAAATCTGTGGGACACTGGGAAAACAATCCTCAGAGGGAAATTTATAGCATTATAGGCCTATCTCAAAAAAACAAACAAACAAAAAAACAAGAAAAAGCTCAAATAAACAATCTAACTTTATACTTCAAGGAACTTGAAACAAACAAACAAACAAACAAACAAACAAACAAACAGGAGAGTTCCGGCCAAGATGGAGGCATAGGTAGAAACCCTTTACTTCCTCTCACAACCAAAAGTAGGATAACAAGAAATCTAAAATCAATAAACAACCAGAAGCACTTGAAAATCAAACTGCATGGAACTCTGACAACCAAGGAATTAAAGAAAAAAATCAACCAGAACAACCAGACTGGTAAGGCAGACCCCTCTGGGTGGGTGACTCAGAAAAACCGCGGCAAGGTGGCTGAGGGGCAGAGCTGACTGCCAAGTTAGGTGGAGCTGCACAGAAGGGACTGACTTAAGGGGAAAACTGAGACTCAGAGCTGACTGTGGGCTACGGTTGGGGTTGCTGCGGTGGGACATGCTTTCAGTCTGACTCAAGAGTCTGTTGCAAAGTGCGCTAGAGACAAACAGGTGAGTTGCATTGCTCCTTCTCTGGCCCCTCCCCCACAGGCGGCACAGCAAAGAGGATTGCTCCAACCAGGTGAATACCTAAGGCCCTGCTCCTTACAACTTCTCAGGTGTGACAAGACAAAGAAATATGGCTCAAATGAAAGAACACAGATAAACCTCAGAACTAAGTGATGAGGACATTGCCAACCTATCTGATGGAGAATTTAAAGCCCTGGTGATCAAAATGCTCACAGAACTGATTGAGCTTGGTCCAAAAATGAAAGAACAAATGAAAGATACCCAAAATGAAATAAAGAAAAATATTCAGGGAACCAACAGTGACAAGAAGGAAACCAGGATTCAAAGCAACTATTTGGAACAAAAGGAAGAAATAAACATCCAACTGGATCAGAATGAAGAAACAATAATCTGAAAAAATGAAGAGAGGCTGAAGACTCTCTGGGACAACCTGAAACATTCCAATATCTGAATTGTAGGGGTGCCGGAAGGAGAAGAGCAACAGCAAGAAATTGAAAACTTATTGGAACAAATAATAAAGGAAAACTTCCCCAATCTGGCAAATGAAATAGACTTCCAGGAAGTCCAGGAAGCTCAGAGAGTCCCAAAGAAGTTGGACCCAAGAGGAACACACGAAGGCCCATAACAATCAAGTTACCCAAAATTAAAGACAAAGAGAAAATCCTAAGAACAGCAGGAGAAAAGGAGACAGTTACCTACAAAGGAGTTCCCATAAGACTTTCAGCTGATTTCTCAGAAGAAATCTCACAGGCAAGAAGGGGCTGGAAAGAAGTATTCCAAGTCATGAAAGGCAAGGACCTACATCCAAGATTACTCTATCCAGCAAAGCTTTCATTTAGAATAGAAGGGCAGATAAAGTGCTTCCCAGATAAGGTCAAGTTAAAGTTCATCATCACGAAGCCCTTGTTATATGAAATGTTAAAGGGGCTTATCTAAGATAAAAGAAGATAAAAAATATGAACAATAAAACGACAACAAACTCATAACTATTAACAAAGGAACCTAAAAGAAAAGAAAAACAACGAAAATGAAAACTAAGCGAACAGCCAGAACAGGAACAGAATCAGAGAAATGAACATCACACAGAGGGAGTTCAGAAGGGAATGGGAAGGGAGGAATAGCAGGGGAAAGGTACAGGGAAGAAGAAGCGTAATTAGTAGGCGTAAAATAGACGAGGAAAGATAAAAAATGGTATATGAAACAGAGGACTCAAAGAACTTATATGTACAACCAATGGACATGAACTAAGGGGGAGGGAATGCTGGAGGGTTGAGGGGGAAGGATGGAGGGGGGATAAAGAGAGAAATATCGGTAAAACTATAATTGCATAATCAATAAAAAATACTTTAAAAAAGAAAAACAAACAAAGCCTAAAGTGAGTAGAAGGAAGGAAATAATAAAGACCAGAGCAGAAATAAATTAAATAGAGTCTAAAAAATGATAAAAATTTTCAATGAATCCAAGAGCTGGTTCTTTGAAAAGATAAGCAGAATTGAAAAACCTTTAACCAGACTCATCAGGAAAAAGAAAAAAGAGGACCCAAATAAATAAAATCAGAAATGAAAGAGGAGAAATAGTAACTGACACCAAATAAATACAAAGGATTGTAAGAAAATATTGAAACAAATATATGCCAAGAAACTTGACAACCTGGGCAAAATGGATAAATTCCTAGAAACATACAATCTTCCCAAACTAAATCAGGAAGAATCAGAGAATCTGAATAGACAGATGGCACCTAGTGAAATTGAAGCAGTAATAAAAAAACTCCCAAGAAACAAAAACCCTAGACTGCATGGCTTCACAGGGCAATTTTACCAAACATTCTGAGAAGAACTAACACCTCTACTTCTCAAAATATTTCATAAAATTCAACAGGAGGACAGGCTCCCAAATTCACTTTATGAGGCCAACACTATCCTAATTCCATAACCTGATAAAGACACTCCAAAGAAAAAAAAATTATAGGCCAGTATCCCTGATGAACACAGACGCTAAAATCCTCAGCAAAGTATTAGTAAACCGAATACAGTAATGCATTAAATAGATCATACACTGTGATCAAGTGGAATTTATTCTGGGAATGCAAGGTTGGTACAACATTCACAAATCAACAATTGTGATACACAACATAAACAAAATGAAGGATACTAACCACATGATGATATCAATAGATGCAGAATAATCTTTTGATAAAATCCAGCACTCATTTATGATAAAACTCTCAGCAAAGTGGGACTAGAAGGAACATACCTAAACATAATAAAAGCCATATATAATATACCCACTGATGGGATCATACTGAATGGGCAAAAACTACAAGCGTTCCCCTTAAGATCGGGAACAAGACAGGGATGTCCACTTTCACCTCTCTTATTCAACATAGTACTGGAAGTTCGGGCCAAGCAATGAGACAAGAAGGAATAAAAAGGCATCCAAATTGGAAAGGAAGAGGTAAAACAGTCATTACTTGCAGATGACATGATACTGTACACAGAGAGTCTCAGAGATTCCACCAAGAAACTACTAGAACTGATAAATGAATTCAGCAAAGTAGCAGTATACAAAATTAATATCCAGAAACCAGTTCCATTTTTATATGCCAATAACAAGCTAACCTAAATGGAAATTAAGAAAACCTATTCACACTTGCTTCAAAAAGAATGTAATACCTAGGAATAAACCTAACCAAGAATGTAAAAGACCTGTACTCAGAACATTGTAAGACACTGAAGAAAGAAACTGAAGAAGATACAAATAAGTAAAAGTACATACCGTGTTCATGGATAGAAATAGTTAACATCACTAAAATATCCATATTCCACAAAGCAATCTATAGAGTCAATGTGATTCCTATGAAGAGTAGGATGATGTATTTTACAGAACTGGAACAAATATTTCAAAAATTTATACGGAACCACAAAAGGCCCTACAAAGGCCTTTTTGTGATCCTGAGAAAGAAGAACAAAGTTGGAGGAATCATGCTACGTAATATCAAGCATTATTAAAGGGCCATAGTAAACAAAATAGCATGGTACTGGCATAAAAATAGACACAAAGATCAATAAAACAGAATAGAGAGCCCAGAAATAAACCCACACCTTTATAATCAATTCATATTTGACAGACAAAGCAAGCACATACAATGGGCTAAAGATTGTTTATTCAATAGATGGTTTGGGGAAAATTTGATAGATATGTGCAGTAATATGAAACTTGACCACTGTCTTACACCACACACAAGAGTAAACTCAAATTGGATGAAAGACTTAAATGTTAGGCCCCAAACCATAAAAATCATAGAAGAAAACATAGGCAGCAAAATCTCAGACATTGCTCGTAGCAATATTTTATTTGATATATCTTCCTTGACAAGGGACACAAATGGAAATAAAAAACAAATGGGACTACATCAAACTAAAAAAGTTTTTGCACAGCAAAGGAAATCATCAACAAAATGCAAATATAACCCACTGAATAGGAGAACATATTTGCTGATATATCTGATAAGGGGTTAATATCCAAAATTTATAAAGTACTTACAAACTTCAACACCCCCCAAAACAAACAACTTAATTAAAATGTGGGCAAAGGACCCGAACAGACACTTCTCCAAAGAGGACATACAGATGGCCAACAGACATATGAAAAGATGCTCAACATCACTAACCATCAGAGAAGTGCAAATTAAAACCACAATGAGATATCATCTCACATCTGTCAGAATGGCTATTATCAATAAATAAACAAGTGCTGTTGAGGATGTGGAAAGAGGGGAGTCCTTTTGCACTGTTGGTGGAAATGCATATTGGTATAGCCACTGTGGAAAGCAGTATGGAGATACTTCAAAAAATTAAAGATGGATCTGTCATTTGACCCCATGATCCCACCTCTGGGAATATATCTGAAGGAATCCAAAACACTAATTTGAAAGAACATAAGCACCCCTATGTTCATAGCAGCATTATTTTTAATCATCAAGATAGGGGAACAGCTCAAGTGTCCATCAGTAGATGAGTGGATGAAACATCTATGGGACATTTACACAGTGGAATACTACTCAGCTATGAAAAAGAAAATTTTACCCTTTGTGATAGTATGGATGGACTTGGAAAACATTATGCTAAGGGAAATAAGCCAGTCATAGAAAGAGAAATATATGATTTCACTCATATGTGGAATCTAATGAACAAACTGAAGTAACAAGCAAAACAGAGACAGACTCATAAGATGGAGAGCAGGATGACGGCTAGTGGTAGTGGAGGTTAGGATGTGGAGGGATTGAGCAAAAAGGAAAAAGGACTCATGGACATGGAGAACAGTGTGGTGATTGCTGGGGGAAAAGAATATAAGGAGACTAAATGGTAATGGGAAAAATAAAGATTAAATTAAAAAAAGAAAAAGAGGCAAACATCCACCTGAAATAAACAACTGAAGACTATCTGGAGAGGAGACACTTAACCAAGGATGGGCAGAAACCACCTCAAGAGTGGTAGAAAGAGCAGGGATGCAAAAGGCACTGGCATTGTTCTTGTGGCAGTGGGCTGAGTTGGCCGAATTGTTGTGGGAGTTTCTCCCAGATAGGTAGAGCCTGGTCCTTGGACTGGGCTCTCAAACACAGATCACCAGTGTTGGGAATCACCCACTCACATAGCATCCAACAGTGAAAAGCCCTAACATTTGTGCCCACTGGAGAGAGGGAGCCCTCTGGATAAAAAGCTACCTTTTTAGTTTTTCTTTTTTCCTCTCTTATGTTATAAGGAGCTAATGCACAAGTTTTGTGTTCCCAGCCACTCATCTTTGGCACAGGTGAAGGAATGGTAGCATGGTCTCAAGCCACATGAGGAGAGTCTGGAGTGGGAGGCTTGGGGGAGAGGTATGGGGAAACAACTGCTGGGTTCAGGTGCTAAGACATACCTCCATACCACAGCAGCCATTTTTCTTGAGAAGAGCAAGCTCCTCCCCGGGGAAAGACAATTACCCCACTCCATAGGAATTCCAGCCTCTAGAATCCTTCAAGCCTCATCCTCTGGAATTCCACTCACTAGACCCTCTGGAATCCTGCTTTCCCACCTTGCATCTTTTTTTTAAAAAATTAAAAAATGTTTTTACCATCCCCAAACCTGCATCTTATATCCGACTGAGGCAATAGTAACATAGGTGGACTCGGGTGTTAGACTGGCTTTAGGTCATGGCCAACCCATACATTTTTCAAGGAACCAGGCTGGTGCTTCCCCTCATGAGAAAGCCTAGGAACACTCTCCCAGTTTCCGGCAGACCCAACCTCTGGGCTCTGGAGGCCCCACTCACATTCTTACTAGGGGCTTGGCTTTGCTGAGTTCAGGGAAATAATAAGGACAGACTTAGATGTGTGGTGCAGGGATTGGGGAACACTCCCACCAGCTTCCCTGAAGTCTACAGGGTACCTTCCATCAGAGATTGAGGGCTCCCATCCTCCCAATTCCATCAGAGGCCTTTGCAGAAATAGACTAGTCAGTGGCTAGACTAAGACTAAAGTCAGGACCACAGGTAGAAGCAGGTGGAGGCGGTTCCTCTGGTCCTCTCAGTCATTAGTTGACCCACCCCTGGGCCCTGTGCTGATAAAAAGCCAGCCTCGCAGAGCAGCAAGGTCCATCCCAGATGGAGTGAAGCCCAAAGGAGACAGCCAGAAACTGTGGATTGCTTGTAGCTTCAAACAGGCTGGTGAGAACTAAATGTGGACAGCATCTAACATTGACTTACAGCAGCTTCAAACAACCTCAGAGTAGTATCCACAGGGAGAACCCAGCAGGCAAGCACTAAACTCTACTGAGACAAATTCCATTTTGTTCTTTTTCATCATTTTTCTTTTGCATAGCTTTCTATCATTTTTTTCTTTTTTTAAAATTTATTGTTCAAGTACAGTTGTCCCATTGTCACCCTACCACGCTGTCCCTGCCCCACCCGTCCCTGCCTCCCACCTTCAAACCTACTCTCTTTGGCTTTGTCCACGTGTCCTTTATACATGTTCCTTGACAACCCTTCTCCTATTTTCCTATTTTCCCCCATTATCCCTCTCCCCGTTCCCCTCTGGTTACTGTCAGTTTGTTCTTTACTTCAGTGTCTCTGGTTGTTTACTTAAATTTTTTCTTATTTTCTCTAATTTTGCAGTTTTACATCTTGTATGTTATTCTTCCCTTTTCTTCTTCCATTTTGTCTTTTTCCTTCCTTTTCTTATGTTTTCAAAATTTTATTTTTCCTTTTCTTTGATCTTTAGCGGAGATTCCCTGTTTCTATTCCTTATTCTTATTGTCTTTTTCCTCTATCCATTCAAAATCATTTTTCTTTCCTTTGGTCATCTCATATTCTTTTTTTTCTTATAATATTCTTCCACCTTCTTATAGTGTTCTTCCACCTTCATTATTCTTTGCTCTTTTGTCATTGATTTTGCTGTTGTTATTGGGGGATACTTTTGCTTCTGTGGGTTTTGTTTTCTATGCTATTTTGTTTGTTTTCTGTTAGTACCTTTAGAACAGTGTACAAGACATGTTGGGGATTGAGCCTCTCAGACAGCCCAATGGTGAGGAGAATGCACCAACGAACGAATGGGCCAACAACAATCAAGAACCAAGTATAAGAGGAGAGTACACATAAACTGCATAAGGGGCATTCCTAGAGCATCCAGCTCAAGAGATCAAGGAGACTAGATTACTGAGTCCTATGGGCTCCTATCACATGAGGAACCACTCCACGAAGACAGGGAGTCAAAGCAGATCTATCTAATAAGTAGAAACAAACAGAAAGAGTTAGCTAAAGTGGGGAGACAAAGAAACAACCCCCAAACTAAAGGAAAGGAGCTAAATGAAATTGAAGCAAGCAATTTATCAGACATAGACTTCAAAGTAATGGTAATAAGGTTGCTCAAGGAACTTAGTGAGAATTACAAGGAAATTAGTGGGAGCTACATCAGATTGAAAAAGGACAAAGAAACCATAAAAAAGAACCAGTTGGAAGTGAATAATGAAACATCTGAAATGAAGAATACACTAGAAGGAATTCAAAGCAGGCTACATGAAGCAGAAGATCAAATCAATGATTTGGGAGACAAGGTAGAAAAAAACACCCAGTCAGAGCAACAAAACAAAAAAAAGATGTAAAAAGAATGATGATGGCATAAGGGAACTTTGGGACAGTAGGAATCATAACAATATTGACATAATAGGGATACTAGAAAGAGAAGAAAGTGAGCAAGGGATAGAAAATCTGTTTGAAGGAATAATAAAAGAAAACTTCCCTAACCTGCACGAGAGGCAACCACACATTGATGTTTCTCTCCCTCTCTTTCTCCCTCCCTTCTCTGATAATAAATACATGAAATAATTTAAACAATCAGGTGGAATTCTGGAGTTGAGTACAATAACTGAAAATAATCAATTCAGTATAAGGGTACAATAGTACATTTGAACAGGAGCAATAATCAATGAAGAGAGATCAAAAGATACACAATATCAACAACACAAAGAAAACAGAAATGGTAAATATCATTAAGTGTACCAAAGGGGAGCATATATTGAGAGTACAGTATCAAGACAAGAACAAGAATAAAATAAAAGAAATACTTAATACGTCTTGGCTGGTGTAGCTCAATGGATTGAGTGTTGGCCTGTGAAGTGAAAGGTCACTGGTTGAATCCCTGGTCAGGGCACATGCCTGGGTTGCAGGCCAGGTCCCTAGTTGAAGGCATGTAAGAGGCAAACAATCGATGTTTCTCTCACACCTCCATGTTTTTCTCCTTCTTTTTCTCCCTCCCTTCCCTTCTCTCCAAAAATATAGAAATAAAATAAAAAAGAAATATTTAATTAAACAATGACAGAAAACTTCCCAAATTTAATGAAATATATTTATCCACACATCCAAGGAGCTCAAGAAAGTCCAAGTAGGACAAATACAAGATGATTCATCGCAGAAACATTACAGTAAAATATTGAAAGCCATGAAAAAATAGAAAATCATAAAAACAGAAAGATGTAAAAGACATCACTTATAAGGAATCTACAATATAATTAATTGTTAACTTCTCAGTAGAAATAATGTAGGGAATAATAAAGAGTGAAAAACCAAACTGAAAGTGATGAAAGAAAGAAGTCTGTCAACCAAGAATCCTATATGTATCAAATTAACTTAAAAAACAAAAGTAATAACATTAAGGCATGTAAGGAGCTTGGAAGTTGTCTCTCCTGTCCACACATCAAGAAAAAAGAACCTGAACATGAAAATCAACAACTTCTCTCAGATTTGTTAGAGAAGTGAGAGCATAAGACACACCAGTGATCCCTGAATTGAAGAGATGAACAGATGGATATGAAGAAGCACAATTTATCAGAGTAGAAATGGAAGAAAGGAAAACTGTGAGAACCAGGTCTAGGGTAGAAGAATCTGAACTTTAATTGATGAATTGCTAGAAGTTCATTGAGGAAAAACTTGAGAGTTACAAATTCCAAGAGGGCCCAGTCTTGGAGGAGATTCCCACACCTTTATGAGTTTTATGACCCGGAGCCCTATCAGGTTCTCATAGCGACTTGAGAAAAATGCCCTTGTCTTTCCATTTTTAAATATGTCCAGGATATTCTCTTAACAAAGCCTGCTCTCAAGAGAAACTATTGTACCTACTGGGGTTTCACCAGTGCCTAACCAATCTTGGAAAAGTAAAATATACAACTCTATCACCTTCTAGCTTTCTTGTCCCACCTAAAGGGGCAAACAAAACAAAAGAGAATTGAGAAGCACTTGTGAAGGTCACAGCAAAGGGGCAGTGGCTCACTAAAAAACTTAAGCCAAATCATAGTACTATCCAGTCCCCCAACACATTACCAAAAACATCAATAAGGTTTCTATTTTATAATACAACGGAAAGAACTGTGGATCTCAAATGAGGTCTCTAGGAAAATCTGAAAAAAAAAAAAAAAAAGAAAGAAAGAAACAGAAAAAGAAAAAAAAAGGCCAAACAAAAACAAGGATATCAGGGAAAGTTTAGCTTCCAACACTGACAGCTATACTAAATAGTAAACACAGCCAAACTCCTAGCCAGACAAACACAAAATCTTATTTTAAAAGCCTATTTACCTCAGTACATTATGTGTAGCTTTCAAACAAAAATGACAAGTCATACTAAATGACAAAAGAAAGCAGCCTTGATCAATGTGGCTCATTTGGTTGGGCATCATCCTGCAAAGTGAAAGGTCATCAGTTTGGTTCCCAGTAAGGGCACATGCTTGGGTTGTGGTCCCATCCCCAGTTGGGGCAAGTATGAGAGGTAACAGATAGATTTTTCTCTCATGCATCTATGTTTCTCCCCCTCTCTTTCTCCCTCCCTTCCCATCTCTTTAAAAATAAATAAATAAAATCTTAAAAAATAAAGACAAAAGAAACCGTCTGTAAACAAAGAGGAAGCATCAGAACCAGACTCAGAAATGGCAAAGGTGTTGAAATTATCAGACTGGAAATATAAGTCAACTACAATTAATATGCTATACACTCTAATGTAAAAAGTGGACAATATGAAAGAACAGATGTTAGCAGAGACATGGAAACTATGAAGAAAATGAAAAGAAAATGGTAGAAAATCTAAATATCATAACAGAAATGAAGAATACCTTTGATGGGTCTATCTACAGATTGAACATGGCCAAGGAAATGATTGGTGAAGATTGAAGATACATCAATAGAAATGTCCAAAACTAAAATAAGACTAAAAAACAGAAAAAATGAATAGAATATCTAAGAACTATGATAAAATTACAGAAGGAGCAAGACACATAATAGAAATACCAGAAAGTAAAGAGAGAAAAGACCAGAAGAAATATTTAAAGCAGTAAGAGAATTTCCCAAAATAAATAAAAGGCAGGAAACCATAGATAGAGGAAGCTTAGAAAATTCAAAGCTGGATAAATAACTCCAAATCTACACCAACTGATCTTAATATTCCAAGTGAAGAAAATCAAGGAAAAATCTTGAAAGAAGGCAAAGGGGAAAAATACCTTACATCTAAAGGAGCAAGGGTAAGAGGTACATTGAGCATCTCTTTAGAAATCAGGCAAGCCGAGAAGAGAGTGGAATGAACTACAGTCATATGCCACACAACAACATTTTGGTCAATGATGGACTGCATATATGATAATAGTACACCATACAGCCTAGGTATGTAGTAGGCTTATAGCATTCTAAGTTTGTGTAAGTGAGCTCTATGGTGTTTGCAGACCAAAGTTACCTAATAACGCATTTCTCAGAGTATATCTCCATCATTAAGCAACGCATAACTGCATTTAAAGTGTTAAAAGTACCACTGATGTAATAAGATACTTGTACTAACTGAAAAGCAGTATTGCATTATTTGAAAGTGAATCTGGATTGCTTGTAAAATCACTTATTGTGGGCAAACATTAAAAAATAAAAAAGCTCTGGCAAGTGTGGCTCAGTTGGTTAGGCATCACCCCTGCAGAGTGAAAAGTCGCCAGTTTGATTCCTGGTCAGGGCACATGTGCAGGTTACAGGTTTGGTCTCAGTTGGGGTGTGTGTGAGAAGCAACTTATAGATGCTGTCTCTCACATCGATGTTTCTCTCCTGTTTCTCCATCCCTTTCCTTCTCTCTAAAAATAAATAAAATCTTTAAAAATAAATAAATTAAAAGATAAAAATGTAGGATTACTGGTATGCTAAGGTAGTATAACAGATAATAGCAGCTGAAATACTCAATTAGTCCAGAGAAGGTCGAAAAAGACTGGAAGCCAAAAATATAAACAAAGACCAAGAGAAAAGAATAGAAAAAAATAACAGACATGGCAATTATTTTCCCAACTATATCAATACTCACAATACTTCAATGAAAAGACAGAGACTGTCAGAGTGGACCCAAAAATAAGACTCAACTATGTGTTGTCTACAAGAAACCCATTTTGAAAGTAAAGACAAAACAAACTAGACTGCCGGCATAGATGGCAGTGTAGGCAAACATGGCTCGCTTCTTTGCACAACAACGTCAAAATTACAACTAAAATATAGAACTGTTGCTAAGAACAGTCAGAAACCAAGCTGAATGGAAGTCTGACAACTACAGAATTAAAGAAACCACATCCATCCAGATTGGTAAGAGTTGTGCAGACGTGGATTGGGCTGGTTCCACATCCACATGTGGTGGATAAAAATTCGGGAGAGGTATCTTGGGAGTGAGGATTCCCAGCCCCACACCAGGGCTCCCAGCTCAGGGTACCAGTACCAGGGAGATTAAGTCCCCACAACTGCTGGCTGCAAAAACCAGTGGGAATTGAGTTGGTGGAAGAAACTTATAGAGCCCTAAGCAGTTCCTCTTAAAGAACCCACACACAGACTCACCTACTCAGACTCACTCCCTCTGTGCTCCGGCACTGGGGTGGCAGCTTGAGTGGCACCAGTGGCATGTAGGGGGAAGCTGAGCTATCTGGCACCAAGGCCAGCACAGCCTTTGTCCCTTTTCTGGGCAATCTCCCACCGAGCCAGTAGGCTGGTGCCTATCTGAGACTCTACCTACCTGATACTGTTTGACCCACTTTGGAGATCCCTAGAGATGCTGCCCCACCCAGCATACAGGCCCACCCAAGCTGCTTTTCCATATGAATATAATAGCTGGTCTTGGCTCATGCTTCATACTTCTTAAATCCTCTCAAAAAAGAAGCAGTTGGCCTCAGTGAGCCCCAGGCCCAGCAGTAGCAGCAGCCAGCTTAGATTCACAGCTTGGCTTTGCCTGGGAATCTCCAAGCCCAGCACAAGTAATGGCCATCTCAGGTTGCATTATAGCTCAGGCAGGGTGGCCTGGGGCAGAACACAGCTGGGGGCTGACCTTGGCCTGCACCACCTAGGGAAACCCCAGGGCCAGTGCACCCAGTGGACAGCTACAGACAACATCGGAGTACAAACACCCTGCCCATGTGGGACATTAACCACATTCTGGGTCATAAAACACATCTTAACATATTGCAAAAATAGAAATCATACAATGTTTGTTCTCAGACCACATTGGAATTAAAATAGAAACCAATAACAGAAAGATAGTTGGAAAATTTCAAAACACTTGGTGCTTAAATAGCATACTTCTAAATAATACACAGGGCAGGAAGAAATCTCAAGAAAAAAAAATAAAAATAGTTTGAATTATCCCTGACTAGTGTGGCTCAGTGGGGTGGGTATCCTCCCACAAACAAAAAGGTTGTCAGTTCGATTTCCCGTCAGGGCACATGCCTGGGTTGTAGGCCAGGTCCCTTGCTGCAAGAGGCAATTGACTGATGCTTCTCTCTCATATCAATGTTTCTCTTCTTTCCTTTCCCCCTCCCTTCCCCTCTCTCTCTAAAAATAAAGAAAAAATTCTTACAAAATTAAAAATAGAAATGTGTTAATGACCCACTGATTCTAACTTCTGGGGATTTATCTGAAGAACCCCAAGACAATAATTTGAAAGAATATATGCACCCTTATGCTCACTGCAGCATTACTTACAGTAACCACAATATGAAAGCAACCAAAGTGCCCATCAGCAAATGAGTGGATAAAAAAGCAGTGGTGCATACACACAATGGAATATTACTCAGCCATGAAAATGAATGAAATCTTACCATTTGTAACAGTATGGATGGACCTAGAAGTTACTATGCTCAGTGAAATAAATCAGCCAGAGAGACAAATGCCATATGCTTTCACTGACATGTGGAATGAAGGAACAAAATAAAGGAATGAAACAGAAACAGACTCACAAACACAGAGAGAGAACTGGTGGTTGCCAGAGGGAAGGGGATGTTGGGACATTGGATGAAAGAGGTGAAGGAACTAAGAAGCACAAATTTCTAACTACAAAATAATCATGGGGAAGTAAATAAAGCATGATAAATATAGTTTGATATTGTGATAACTATGTAAGGTGGTAGCCAGGCTACTGGAAACATCAAGGGGAACACTTTGTAAAGTATATAATTGTATAACCACTAAGGTGTACACCTGAAACCAATGCATAACAACAACAAAAAATAAACACTTCACCAAGAAACTACTAGAACTGGTGAATGAATTCAGTAAAGTATCAAAATACAAGAGAAATATTCAGCAATCATTTCCATTTTATACACTAATAATGAATTATCAGAAAGAGAAATTAAGAAAACAATCCTATTTAAAACTTCATTAAAAATAAAATATCTAGGAATAAACTTAACTTAGGTGGTAAAAGACCTGTACTGGGAAAAGTATAAATATATGACATTAACAAAGGAAATTAAAGAAGATACAGATAAACGGAAGCATATACTCTGCTCATGGAAAAAGAATTAATGTTGTTAACATGTCCATACTACCCAAAGCAATCTACAGATTCAGTGCAACCCCTATCAAAATACCAATAGTGTTTTTCACAGAACTAGAATAAGTATTCCAAATTTATACAAAACCACAAAAGACTGCAAATAGTCACAGAAATCTTAAAGAATAAGTTTGGAGGTATCAGAGTACCTTTTTATCAAACTGTACTATAAGGTTATAGTAATCAAAAGGGCATGGAAGTGGCATAAAATAGACACATAGCTCAATGGACCAAAATAGAGAATTCAGAAAGACACCCACCCTTTTAGGTTCAACTGCTATATGACAACAGAAGCAAGAACATATATTGGTGTAAAGTCAGTCTATACAAAATGGTGATGGAAAAACTGGGAAGATATGTAAAAAAAACTATACTAAAACTTAAATGTAACACTTGAAATAGAAGAAAATACAGACTGCACATTTCTTTAAGTATATTTTATTGATTATGCTATTACAGTTGTCCCATTTTTTTTGCCCCTTTATTCTCCTCCGTCCTGCACCACCCCTCCTACCAGCATTACTGTCCCTCTTTAGCTTATGTCCATGGATCGAATATGTAAGTTCTTTGGGTTCTCCATTTCCTATACTACTCTTAACCTCCCCCTGTCTATTTTATACCTACTATTTATGTTTCTTATTCCTGGTACCTTTCCCCCCATTCTCCCTTCTCCCCCTCCCTGCTGATAACCCTCCATGTGATCTCCATTTCTGTGATCCTGTTCCTGTTCTAGTTGTTTGTTTAGTTTGTTTTTGTTTTAGGTGTGGTTGTTAATAATTGTGAGTTTGCTGTCATTTTACTGTACATGTTTTTATGTACTTTTTCTTACATAAGTCCCTTTAACATTTTATATAATAAAAGCTTGGTATGATGAACTCCTTTAACTTGACCTTCCCTGAGAAGCACATTACCTGCCCTTACATTCTAAATGAAAGCTTTGCTGGATAGAGCAATCTTGGATGTAGGTCCTTGCCTTTCATGACTTGGAATACTTCTTTCCAGTTCCCTCTTGCCTGGAAGGTCTCTTTTGAGAAATCAGCTGATAGTCTGATGGGAACTCCTTTGTAGGTAACTGTCTCCTTTTCTCTTGCTGCTTCTAGGATTCCCTCTTTCATTTTAATCTTGGGTAATGTAATTATGAGGTGCCTTGGTGTGTTCCTCCTTGAGTCCAACTTCTTTGGGACTCTCTGAGCTTCCTGGACTTCCTGGAAGTCTATTTCCTTTGCCACATTGGGGGAGTTCTGCTTTATTATTTGTTCAAATAATTTTTCCACTTGTTGCTCTTTCTCTTCCCCTTCTGGGACCCCTATAATTCGGATGCTAGAATGTTTAGAGATGTCCTAGAAGTTCCTAAGTCTCTCCTCATTTTTAAAATTCTTGTTTCTTCATTCTGTTCTGTTTGTTGTTTCTTTCTTCCTTCTGGTCCACTCCATTGATTTGAGTCCCAGTTTCCTTCCCATCACTATTGGTTCCCTGTGCATTTTCCTTCATTTCTTTTATGGTAACCTGCATTTTTTCATCTAATTTGTGACCAAATTCAACCAATTCTGTGAGCATCCTGATCACCAGTGTTTTGAACTGTGCATCTGATAGGTTGACTATCTATTCGTTGCTTAGTTGTATTTTTTCTGGAATTTTAATTTGTTCTTTCATTCAGGCCATTTTTTTTGTCTTGACATGCCTGTTACATGTGAGGGGCAGAGCCTTAGGGTGTTCACCAGGGTGGGGCAACCCATGTCGCTGCTTTGTGATGCTATATGTGGGGCAGGGGTCTGAGAGGGACCAATAGAGCTTGCTCCTCTCTCTGACAAATTTCAGTCACTTCCCCCTGCTTCTCACAAGCAAATTGGGCCCTTCTGGTGCTGATTCCCATGTGGGTGAGTTTGTGTACATTCTAGGACTCTGTTGGTCTAACAAACTCTCCTGTGAGGCTAGGAGTTTCTCCCAGCACCTTAACCCACACAGGTGTTTTCAATCGGTGTTTTGAGGCTTTATTTCCCCGAACTGGGGCCCTGGATTGTGAGGTCTGTCTTGCTCCCCAGTTTCACCTGGTTTATCTGTGCACGAATATGGGACAGCCTGGTCCACCAGCTGCATTGTGCACCGCGCCCCTCCATGATCCGCCGCCTCAGTGGGTCCGCCAGCCACCGCCTGCATGCCCAGGGTCCACCAGCTGCTGCCTCGTGCACCCAGGGTCTCCAAGCCACCCTGCCATGAGCCCTCTCCTTCCTGGCCGCTCTCCTACCAGTCTGGATGAATGTGTCTACTTTAACTCCTTGGTTGTCGGACTTCCATACAGTTCAATTTTCTATCAGTACTGGTTGTTTTTTGTTTCCGAATTGTCTTTATTTTGGTTGTGCAAGGAGGCACAGTGTGTCTACCTACACCCTCATCTTGGCTGGAAGTCCTAATGTTTGTCTTGTAGGATGTGTGGAGTGACAATACACTGAATCTTGGGTGCATTGGTCTTAGGTTTCTCTTTAAAATATTTTATTTATTTTTAGAGAAAGGGGAAGAGAAGAAGGAGAGGGAGAGAAACATTGATTGATTGCCTCTCATGCGCCCTCAGCTAAGGACCTGGCCCACCACCTAGGAATGTGCCTTGACTGGTAATTGAACCAGTCAATATGGTCAATATATTGAACCATATATGGTCAATATATTGAACCACACCAGCCAGGGCAGTCCTAGGTTTCTTACCATCTTTGTTTAGGGGATTTCTTACAACACATTGGTGGACATTATCTTTTGAGAGATTGAAAAGTTTGTGGATTCTGCTAGCTCTTTTGAGCCCCAGGTGACATGGAAGAGTAGTATCTATGAGACCAGACATATGTTTCTCCCTCTTTTCTACAATGCTGAAGTCTGAGAACACTGAGATTGGCATTCACACTGCAACCCTGAACAGATCTGAGCTTTCTCTCTCTAGTCCTCCTTGGTCTATAACAGGCATGCCCTTTAGCAGTAGACAGATGCGGCCAGGGGTCAAGACATCCTGCTTCATGGGGAAAACTTGTTTGTCATTCCCATCACTGATTAGAACCATATCACTCTTCCATTCTTCACCCAAACCATCAGCAACTTTTGTGGCCATATACTTCTCATAAAAGGTATGAAGTTTGCATTCATAGTCCACTTCAATAAGTTTCTTGCAGCCATTGGCTGGAAAAGATATGTTCGGCTTCATCATGAAGCAGTGGATGACCTCCAAGGCTCCATGAAAAAGAGCATAAACCTTTTTTAATGGAAAGATTAGTGATTTAAGAATATACTGATACCTCAACATCAGTGTGAATTCTTCATTAACCAAAGTAATGGGGACTAGGGAAAAATCACAGCATCAGTATCAATATCATTTTCTATGGAATATTCTATCAGAAGTACTCATAATAAAATCACGTGATTAAAAAAATTGCTTCTCTTTATTTTAGGCCTTGTGAAGAAGGTATTAATAAACACACAAAGAGTAAGCAGCTTGCCAGAAAAAAAAGATATATCCTGGATAATATTAAAATGGAAAAAATCAGTTCTTAAGTAATTGAAATGGACTATATTTGTGTGATGAAAAATCCAAATATAATTAATGTATATTGAAGCATTATTTGTAATGCATATTAATGCATATTAAAAATAATGGGGATGGATAGGAGTTATTGATTTGTAACTTTTAAAAGACATGACAATTTGGGAAAAAGATTATGTTGTCATTTTTTTAACTTATAGAAAGCCATTTGAGAATACTGTACATGCTTTGACAAACAAGAGACTAAGCTATATTTAAAGTAAAGCTCTGACCTACTAATAGTTACCAAGTGAATTAATAAAATGTTTAACTTTTCCATTAAAAAAGCTATAGGTGTGACAGTATTTTACTGTTTTTTTTTTTTAAAGCAGTGATTAAAGATAGCAGGAGAAAGATGGAAAGGAAGAAATGAGTACATCTTTGGAATTTTTTGGCCTTTATGAAATAATTGTACCACTAATTATACCCCCATGGGGTGCTGTGATTTTGAATATAGTTCAGTAGGTTAATTATTATTTAAAAGTTTAAATAAAATCATCATTGTGTTACTGGGAAAAGAAATTTAAGCAAAATGAATTAATTTTCCTTGTTGGAGTCAATTAAAAAGTTTAAAGATATCTACCCACCAGGGAAAAAACATTTGAAAGCTTTGATAAAATGGTAAGAAGATGAGATTAAGATAGGCTTAAATCATGACAAAACTAGCAATGTCATATTGAATGTTGTTTCAATATGTTCAAAACTAACCAGGATTCCAGCACCCCACAAACTTTTTAGTTTGCTCTCACTTCTGGCTTTCTTAAGATCAGAAGAATCTCTCCCATTTACATGTAGCTTTGAAATATTTTAAATCACAGTGTGGGGTTTTGTGAAAAGAAAAAGTAGCCTAATCATTTATACTTATTTAAGTACTCCATTAACATTACTCTTATTGAAAATGATGGGAACTCATATGAAGTGATAAAGCATTGATAAAGGCTGGTTAAATTTCTAAATCTCTGTCCCAGAGCTTATCTCTCAAATGAGGATAGAACTGTTGTCATAATTAAATAAATCATACAACATACTTGGCATATAGCTAGTGTTTAACAAAGATTAGTTTTTATCATTATTGTACAATAAATGGTTACTCACTCTTTTGTTGAGACAAATAACAGGCCACAGGCTGCAACCCAGTGTGCAACAACAGCAGAGACAACCACATAGCAGCCATTTCACATTGACTGGGAGAGCCTTTTTCAAGCACGCATTCACACGGCCAATGCTGGTCTTAAACTCTTCCGGGGCAACCTACAACAAGGGTACAATCTTAAAAGGTTGTGGGCAACTTTCCACTATTTATATCTAAACTGAAAGAAAATGTTTGTCTTATTACAAATACTTTAAGGAATTACAGGTTCAAATATATTTATTCTCTATCTTCCCCAATAAATATATATTACATACTCCTGGATGACATGAGAAAGGAAAAACAATGTAATTTCATATTTATAGAATTTATTCTGATTTTTGAAAACAATCTTCTGAAATTACCAACAATAAAATGACAACAATAAAATTGGTAGTAAAGGATACTCATCAAGCAGTTTTCTTACCAAATATTCTCAATATTAAGGCAATATTATTTATAGTTTCCAATCACTCTAACTAGCAGTTGACTAAGATCAGAACCTATATACTACCAGAGGAAATGGAATTAAAATTAGACTTTAGCAATATTCTTGGATAAAGTTTAAAAAGACAACTCTCAAACCTTTTCATCCTGGCAAATTTGCTACATAACAACTTTAACACTTGGCATTGTTTCCATTGTTTGTAGGTAAAAGCTACACTAATAAAAGTCTGAGCTGATTACATGCAAGAACTGGTCTTAAGACATAGCTGAGTTACTCTCAGTCAGCCAGCTGGAGGAAAGGACCCACCAAAGAATGACCCAACAACAATCCAAACCCAATTACAACCATAGATCTAACAAAAACAGCATAAAGGGCATCCCAAGAGCATCAAGATCAGGAGATCAAGGAGACTGCACCACTGTATCATACAGGTTTTCTACCATGGAAGTTTACACCATGAAGACAGGGAGTTAAAGGAGATCAATCTAACACACAGAAACAAACAAGATTCCCCCCTAAAATGGGGAGATAAAGAAAGAACTCCCAATCGAAAGGAAAGAAGGAATCCCCAGAAAGAGTGCTAAATGAAATAGAGGCAAGTAAGCTACCAAACATTGATTACAAACTAATGGTTATAAGAAGTTCAATGAGCTCAGTGAGAATTACAAAGAACTCCAGGAAAGCTACAAAGAACTTACTGTGAACTACACCAGCATGAAAAAGGGCATAGAAACTATCAATAAGAGCCAGGAGGAAATGAAGAATACAATTTCTGAATTGAAGAACACAGGAGAAAGAATTAAGAGCAGGCTAGATGAAGCAGAGGATTGAATCAGTGAGCTGGAGGACAAGGTAGAAAAAAATTCACAGAGCAACAAAATGAAAAAAAAAAAAACTAAAAAAGAATGAAAGGGGTTTAAGGGAGATGCAGTACAACATGAAACACAATAATATCCATATCATAGGAATAACAGAAGCCGAAGAAGAAGGGATAGGAAACCTGTTTGAAGAAGCAATGACGAAAACTTCCCTAATGTGATGAGAGAAAAAGTCATGCAAGCCCAGGAAGCACAGACGATCCAAATCCAGATGAATCCAAAGGGGCCCAATCTAAGAAACATCATAATTAAAATGGCAAAATTTAAAGACAAACAGAGAATATTAAAGGCAACAAGGGAGAAAGAGCCAGTAACATACAAAGGAGCTCCAATAAGGCTATCAGCAGATTACTCAGCAGAAACACTACAAGCCAGAAGGGAATGGCAATAAATCTTCCAAGTAGTAGGCAAAGGCCTGCAACCAAGACTACTCTACCCAGCAAGACTCCCATTTAAAATGGAAGGCAAAAAAAAAGCTCTCCAGATTAAAAAAAAAAAAAAAGATGAAAGAAAAGAACACATCGTCACCAAACCACATTGCAAGACATGCACAAGGGATGGTTTTAAGAAGATAAATAAAAAGAGAGAGGAACACAAGAACAAAGGGAAAATGGAAATGAATAAGTACCTAACAATAATAACCTTAAATGTAAATGGATTAAGTACTCCAAACAAAAGAAACAGGGTAGTTGAATGGATAAGAAAACATGACCTGCTATATGCTGTCTACAAGAGAATGACCTCAAAATAAAAGACCTACAAGACTGAAGGTGAAGTGATGGAAAAAATATTCCAAACAAACAGTCCTGAAAAAAAGCTGGGGAAGCAATATTTATATCAGACAAAATGGACTTCAAAACAAAGGCCATAAAGAGAGACAAAGGAGGACACTACATAATGCTTAAGGAAACAATCCATCAAGAAGATTCTAAACATTCTAAACATATATACACCCAACACAGGAGCACCAAAATATATAAGGAAAACTTGGAGGACTTTAAGAAAGATATTCATAGCAACACATTCATCACAGGGGATTTTAACACCCTATTGTCAGCAATGGATAGATCTTCCAAGCAAAGAATCAGCAAGGATATTGTGGCATTGAACAACACTCTAGATCAAATGGACTTACTTGATATATACAGAACCTGTCACCCCAAAGAATCAAAATACACATTCTTTTCAAATGCACATGGAACATCTTCAAACATAGACCACATCATAGGACACAAAACAAGCCTCAACAAATTCAAGAAAATTGAATTCATATGAAGCATCTTCTCAGATGACAATGAAACCAGAAACCGACATTAAGGAAAAAAACGCAAAACATTCAAATTCATGGAGACCAAATAACATGCTATTACATAATCAATGTGTTAACAATGAGATAGGGAAGAAATAAAAAAGTTTCTGGAAACAAATGAAAATGAACACACAATAGGTCAAAACCTATGCACACAGTAAAGGAAGTTCTGAGAGGGAAGTTCATAGCATTACAGGCCTACCTAAAAAACATAGAAGCATTTAAAATAAACAACCTAACCCTGAATCTACAAGAACTAGAGGAGCAACAACAAACAAAGCCCAGACGGAGTAGAAGGAAGGAAATAACCAAGATCAGAACAGAATTAAATGACACTGAGACTAAAAGAAGAATTCTAAGGATCAATAAATCCAGAATCCAAAGAGTCAGTGATTCTTTGAAAGATAAACAAAACTGACAATCCTTTAAGCAGACTCATCAAGAAAAAAAAGAGAGGGACCAAATAAATAAAATCAGAAACAAAAGAGGAGAAATTACAACCAATACCACAGAAATACAGGATTGTTAAGAAATTACTAGGAAAAACTATATGCCAAGAAATTTGAAAACCTGGGCAAAAAGGACACATTTCTAGAAACATATGATCTTCCAAAACTGAATCAAGAAGAAACAGAAAGCCTGCATAAACTAATAACTATTAGTGGAATTAAAGCAGTAATCAAAAAACTCCCAGCACACAAAAGTCCTGGACCAGATGGCTTCACAGGCAAATTTTACCAAATACTTAGGGAACAGCTAATGCCTATCTTTCTCAAACTATTCAATAAAAACTGAAGAAGAAGGAAGGCTCTTAAACTTTTTTTATGAGGCTAGTATTATCCTAACTCCAAAACCAGGTAAAGACCCAACAAAGAAAGAAAACTACAGGCCAATATCACTGATCAGCATAATGCTAAAATCCTCAACAAAATATTGGCAAACTGCATCCAGCAAAACATCAAAAAGATCATCAATGACTAAGTGGGATTTATCCCAGGGATGCAAGGATGGTATAATATTAATAAATCAATAGGCATAATATACAACACAAACAAAGTAAAGACAAAATACACATGATCATATCAATAGACACTGAAAAAGAATTTGATAAAGTATGGCAACCATTTCTGATAAAAATGCTCAGCAAAGTGGGAGTAGAGGGAGCATACTTCAACATAATAAAGGTCATATATGAGAAACCTACAGCCAACATCATACTTAATGGTCAAAAACTAAAACCTTTCCCACTAAGATCAGGAACAAGAAAAGGATGTCTGCTTTCATCACTTCTATTCGATATAGTATTGGATGTTATAGCCCACAGTGATCGTATAAGAAAAAGAAATAAAAAGCATCCAGATTTGAAAGGGGAAAGTAAAACTAGTTATTTGCAGATGACATGATGGTGTACATAGATCCTACAGGTTCCACCAAAAAACTACTCCATCTAAAAGGTGAATTTGGCAAAATAGCAGGATACAAAGTGAGTATTCAGAACTCTAAGGCATTTCTGTATACCAACAATGAAGTATCAGAAACAGAAACTAGGAAAAGAATCCCACTTACTAGAGCAACAAGAAAAATAAAGTGCCTAGGAATCAATTCAACCAAGGAGGCAAAAGACCTGTACTCGGAAAACTATGAACCACTAAAGAAACAAATTAAGGAAGGTACAAATAGAAGCATGTACTATGTTGATGGATGGGAAGAAAAAAATCATTAAAATGTCCATACTACCCAAAGCAATCTATAGATTCAATGCAATCCCTATTAAAATATCAACGACATGTTTCACAGATTTAGAACAAGTATTTCAAAACTTTGTATGGAACCAAAAATGACCCTGAACAGCCACAGCAATCTTTTTTTTAATTTATACAGGTACATAAAACTCTTTGTACTTTCTTTTTTTAAAAAGATTTTATTATTTATTTTTAGAGAGGGAAGGGAGGGAGAATGAGAGAGAGAGAGAGAGAGAGAGAGAGAGAGAGAGAGAGAGAGAGAGAGAGAGAGAAGCATCAATGTGCGGTTGCTGGGGGTCATGGCCTGCAACCCAGGCATGTACCCTGATTGGGAATCGAACCTGTGACACCTTGGTTCGCAGCCCGTGCTCAATCCACTGAGCTATGCCAGCCAGGGTTCGCAATCTTAAAAAAGAAGAACAAAGTAGAAGGGATCACAATACCTGGTATCAAATTATAATATAAGGCCACTGTAATCAAAACAGTCTGGTACTGGCATAAGAACAGATACACAGATCAATGGAACAGAAGAGAGCCCAGAAATAAAACCATGTCTCTATGGTCAATTAATATTTGACAGAGGACAGAAGCATAAAATGGAGAAAAACAGCCTCTTCAACAAATGGTGCTGAGAAATCTGGAATAGTACATGGAAAAAAAAGAAACTAGACCACCAACTTACACCACACATAAAAATAAACTCAAAATGGACAAAAGACTTAAACATAAGCTGCAACATTATAAAAGTCATAGAGAAAAACATAGGCAGTACATCCTCAAATATCCCATGTAGCAATATTTTTGCTGATACATCCTCTAAGGCAAGGGAAATAAAGGAAAGAATAAACAAATGGGACTACATCAAAATAGAAAGCTTCTGCATGGCTAAAGAAAATATTATCAAAATGAATAGGGAACCAACTGTATGTGAAAATATATTTGCCAATGATACCTCAGACAAGGGTTTGATCTCCAAAATACATAAAGAACTCATATGACTCAGTAATGCCAGGAAGACAAACAATCCAATTAAAAAATAGGCAAAGGACCTGAACAGACACTTCTTCAAGGAGGATATACAGAGGGACCAGAGACATATGAAAGGATGCTCAGCATCGCTAGCCATCAGAGAGATGCAAATTAAAACCACAATGAGACACCACTTCACACCAGTCAGAATGGTCATCATTAACAAATCAACAAACAAATGCTGGCAAGGATGCAAAGAAAAGGAAACCCAAGTGCACTATTGGTGGAAATGCAGATTGGTGCAGTCACTGTGAAAAACAGTATGGAATTTCCTCAGAAAACTAAAAATGGAACTGCCTTTTGACCCAGTGATCCCACTACTGGGATCATACCCTAGGAATCCTGAAACACCAATTCAAAAGAATCTATGCACCCCAATGTTCATAGCAGCACAATTTACAATAGCCAAGTGCTGGAGGCAGCCTAAGTGTCCATCAGTAAATGAGTGGATCCAAAAACTATGGTATGTCTACACAATGGAATTCTATGCAGCAGAAAGAAAGAGGGGCTCCTACTCTTTGCTACAGAATGGATGGAACTGGAGAGCATTATGCTAGAAGTCAAACATAATGAACAAAACAAACAAACAAACAAACAAACAAACAAACTAGAACCAGAGGCATGGAAACAAGGAAGAGAGTGACAAGGATAGAGGGGAGGGGGATAAGGGAAGAAAAGAAGGAGACAGGCCCAGTTAAAGAAGAAGTATAAATGACCCATGGACATGCAGAACAGGGTGGGGATTAACTGGAATTTGGGGTGGGGGGTGCGAATGAGGCAGGGGAGAGCAACAGGAGAAAATTAGGACAACTGTAATAGAACAACAATTTAAAAACAGAACAAAAAAGAACTGGTCTTAGGACTCAGCATAAAATGGCTTCATGATTGATGCAAATTTTGGAAGTTGAAAAGTCATTATACAAGTTTAGTATTTTTAATTACTACCTCCATTCCTGGAAGTGGCTGCTTGTGCTTCTCTGTAAACAATGACAAAGTAAGCTCAAAGGCAAAAGCATAAGGCATAATTAGATTTATACCAAAAATTGCGTTTGAAGGTTATGCAATTCAAAGGTATACTAAAGATAGTTTGATTTCAGTGAAATCATATTTCTAAATCACAAAATTATTTCCTTTGATTTAGAAAGCTGTCAGACATGGAAAACAGCATGGACTTTCCTCAGGAAACTAAAAATGGAACTGCCTTTTGACCCAGTGATCCCACTGCTGGGATTATATCCTAAGAACCCTGAAACACCAATCCAAAAGAACCTATGCACCCCAATGTTCTTGGCAGCACAATTTACAATAGCCAAGTGCTGGAAGCAACCTAAGTGCCCATCAGTAAAT
Source organism: Phyllostomus hastatus (assembly GCF_019186645.2). Taxonomy (NCBI): domain Eukaryota; kingdom Metazoa; phylum Chordata; class Mammalia; order Chiroptera; family Phyllostomidae; genus Phyllostomus; species Phyllostomus hastatus. The sequence goes on along the minus strand of NW_025333841.1, from coordinate 1,121,457 downwards.
GAATAGATCAAAAAACTGGTACATTTACACAATGGAATTCTATGCAGTAGAAAGAAAGAAGGAGCTCTTACCCTTTGCAACACCATGGATGGAACTGGAGAGTATTATGCTAAGTGAAATTAGCCAGGTGGTGAAGACAAATACCATATGATCTTACCTTTAACAGGAACCTAATCAACAAAATGAACAAGCAAGCAAAATGTAACCAAAGACACTGAAATTGAGAACAGGCTAACAGTGGCCAGAGGGGAGGTGGGAGGGGATAATGGGGGAAAAGGGTGAAGGGTTTACATGAACAACTATAAAGGACACATGGACAAAACCTGGGGTGGGGGGTGTGGAAACAGGGGAGGGAGGTGGGGATGGTTGGGGTAGTGGAGAGGGGTGGGGGAAAAAGGCAAAAAACTGTACCTGAACAACAATAAAATTCAAAAGTATTTAATAAAAAAAGAGAGAAAGAAAATACATAAAAAAAGAGAAAGCTGTCAGATGGTAAAATCTAGGAGAAAAAGTCCAGCACCTGATTGTGCAAACAAAACTTATGAAACTGTTAGGGAAAAGAAGGTATTGTAAAATAAATCCCCAATTAGCATGTTTGGTATTAAAAATATAGAGTTTTACAATTCTTCTAAGTAAAAATATACTACAGGAATCAATTTATTAAATTTTCGTCTTTTAATCAAAACCATAAAACATATACCTGTTAGCAGATGTTGGAAAGATATATGACCACAGAACTGAGCAGTATCATGATTAAAACGTCAATTATATTGGTTTTATTGGAATCATTTGTGCCACCCAATAAGGTTAATTGCTTAAGCTATAAATTTGATTTTCTTTCTAATATGTTAACTAACAATTGTGAAATTGTGAGACTCAAAGTTTGTATTCACATGGGTAAATTAATTTTGTATTCCATCTAGATGGTTGGCAATATGACATAAAGAGTTAATGAGTAAAAAGAATTCCAATTAAAAGACTAAATTTCCAAGGTAAATATGAAAATAAATTCAGAGAACTATGACTTATAACTGAAAATATTAAACACCAGAAGGCTAAGCACATTAGACAATAAATCCAGAGTTTTTGTAATTTATTAGTTATGACAAATTTGAGGCAAGTTCATTGAATTTTTCTGAGTTTTAGTTTTCCATCTATATAAAATGAGAATAATAGTCTTTGTTTTACATACCTCACAGGGAATGGAAATTGTACTTGAGAAAGAACCTCCTGACGGAATGCTTTGAAAAAGGAAGTCAGTGAATCCTATCTCTGGCTAGATTTAGAGAAAGAAAAGCAAAGTTCTTTTGCATGAAGTCTCACTCAAACAACTTGGATACACATTTAATTACAAACAAAAGGATAATCTGCTACATTTTGAATTCAACTACAATGCTGTTCAGTTCTTCAAGTCTTCAGAGCAAAAAGGATATTCTTTTTATTTCAAAGCAATTTTTATGAGTTTCAATTTACTTGACCCAAACTGAGGACATGCCATGAAGCAAGATGCTCTTAAAAGATGTTCTTTTTAATGAGTTTCAAAATTTATTTTTAGAGAGGGGAAAGGAGGGAGACAGAAAGGAAGAGAAACATCAATGTGTGAGTGCCTCTTGTGTTCTCCACACTGGGGACCTGGCCCGCAACCCAGGCATGTGCCCTGACTGGGAATTGAACTGGTGACTCTTTGGTTTGCAGGCTGGTACTCAATCCACTGTGCCACACCAGCCAGGGCTAAAGTAATAAAATAAATATATTAAAACAAAAACTTACTAAAATTTCAAACTACAATCTGCTTTTGACTTTTAAATAGAAACCAGGAATGTCTTTGGAAAAAATCTATTTAAGTACCAATAAAAGCCATAAAACAAAGATCGAGGTATAGGAAATGCGAACTGGTTAACTACTGATTTTAAACAATGTAAAAGAAATGTTTAGTTAACTGTGGAATCAGAGTTAATAAAATATCACTCATGTACTTCCATATAATTGAATATTTCTAGTAATAAAGGTTAGATGGATGCCCTTTACTTTCTAGAAAAATGGTGGGATGTAAACATTTAATTTGTTATGACATTCTTGGAAAAAGAAAAGAAAACCACATCATAAAGGTGGGGAAAGAGTCATAATATATATTTTTATTTTATTTTAGAGAGGGGAAAGGAGAAGGAGAGGGAGAAAAAGAACAATATGAGAGAGAAAGATCAATTGGCTGCCTTCAATATGCACATCGACTAGGGACTGAACCTGCAATCTAGGCATGTGCCCTGACCAGAAATCAAACTGGTGACCTTTTTGCTTTGAGCATTGACACCCAACCAACTGAGCCACACTGACCAGGGCAGGGTCATAATATTTTATAGTAGAATACAAAAGACTCTGCAAAAAGAAGAAAATGTAAGCAAAACCCAGTAGGACAGATTTGTTTCCTTCAATCAGGGGGGCATAATCCTATGAATCAGCTGTCATACTGGATCACAAAAGTAAAGGTTAATTTTATGACTTTTAGCTCCTAACACTGCACACTAATCTCCCCATAACACCATTTAATGGTTTAAGGTGAGGATCAGAATTTTTTTTAATTTGTATTTATTTAGTTTTAGAGAGAGAGGAAGGGAAGGAGAAAGAGAGGGAAAGAAACATCTGTGTGTGGTTGCCTCTTGCATGCCTCCTATTAGGGATCTGGCCCGCACCCCAGGCATGTGCCCTGACTGGGAATCGAACTGGCCACCCTTTGGTTCGCAGGCCCAAGCTCAATCCACTGAGGTAGACCAGCCAGGAGACACTTTTATTTCTTTTCTAAAATTCCATGTATCTTTCATTTTCTGGTCAACAGAATCTGTATGTATATACCTGCTTGATATGTCCTAACATGACAGGAGGACTTATCTTTAGTGAAATAATGGAAAGAATCTTTTCTGCATTTAATATAAGAGATTATCTTTATTTATATTTATTATTTTTATGCTTGCATAATAATGTGTTTATTTTTAAATTTTTTATTGTATTTTTTCTATTACCAGTTAGTCCCCTATACTCCATCCCCCCAGTCACCACACTGTTGTCCATATCCATGCTTTATTTATATTTAAAGTATTAACACACTAGCACAAAATTAATTTTGAACCACAGAGATTGTCAAAGTGTTTTTTTTTGTTTTTAGAATGCACTTTGTGAATTTTGCTTAGTTGAGGCATGAAAGCTATTTAGAATCTGATTCATGCTGAAAGACACATTTTGTAAATGGTAGATTCATTTTTCTACTTTAGCTAATGCATTTATTCATTTTTACATATTTTAACACAAAGGCTGCTATATCTGGAATTCATACCTTTTTTTTCTTTTACATTTTTTTCTGGTACATGTAAATTCTTTTTTCCTCTTCCCACCAGTTATCAGAGAAGAATTTTTGTAATAAAAATAACCTATACAAATGAAACAGTGCTTACTGGAGAAAAATTATTTCATTAAAGAGACAATGAATAAAGCTAATGTTACTACCATGACTTTTAAAAATCAGACTTTCAGAATTTGTTTTGGTGTTTTTTTAAAAAAATCACCAAACACTAAACTAAGAAAAACATTATGGTATCATTTATGCCTTATCCAATATATGAAAAATTGTGTGCACTTTAAATAATGCACACTAGAATAAGATATCCAATAATTATGATATGCGCTACAAAAACAGTTACCTGAAAAGAATGGATGTCTTTAAGAACAGCTCACATCCAGATCATTTAAGTTGTCTGCAAGCATACTAAAACAGCTTGAAATTCTTACTTCTCTAGTTTAAAAAACTGTACTTTTGGGCTGGTAAAGTTTTTAATTTTAGAAGGCTTGGAGAGAAACAAAGAGTTGTGAGCACATATAACTGGCCTATTTCAAAGATAGGTAATTCTTATGCCTGGGAACTCTCTTCTGTGACACGCTTCTCTGATTATTCATTTTTCTAGAGTTTCTTAAATTTGTAATTCAAACTTTTAAACAAACTAAACTAGTAATGAAGTTGGATATTACTGCCCAGACAACACATGCAAACAGCATCAAGGAAAAATAAAGAACAAATTTTCCATTGGAAATGTTTTAATTCACATCTTCTTTAATTTTGAATGTGCTATCTTTCCACAAACATATTATTATTCAAGAGATTTTTTTCATAACAATTTCTTTCATTTCAAGAAAACATTTATGATTAATTCATATAAAACAAGACTAAGTCTGAACTACTACTTTAATTGAATTATTCTAAATGATCAGGATAGGAAGGTAGAACATAATAAAGAGTGAGGTCAAAATCTCACACCAAACAGTTCTCTGTATCCTAAAAAGTTATATGGTCACATATTTTCTAATGTCAAATTAGCCAAGGACTATCTCTACCCACTTATTATTATATGGAATGCTTTGTTGTTATACTTCGGGAGAGATATAAATGGTCCAAAGTCAAGAGGGCAAATTGTTGGTGGAATCAGAGAATAAACCATTACTCAGATGAAGAATGTAAAAGTAGCAAAAGCAATTAAAAATTCAAAGATGATAAATAGAGAAAATTGGATAAACCATCATGGTGAAACTGGGATACGCTGACATACAATGGTCACCAGCAAACACAAACTTACACTGGGAAGCTGTAAGTACCTGACAATATACTAGAAATTTTACATATGCTCCCTCATTTAATCTTTACAATAAGAAGTCAAGTACTATTATCATCATTTCTATTCTTCACATATGAACAGAGGCTCAGAGAAGTAGCTTGCCTAAGGCCACAAAGCCAGTAAATGACAAACTTTGTATTAAAACCCAGATCTGACTTTAAAGCTTGTTGAATTACTCTATACTGTCTCAAGCTAGCTCCCATTTTTTTAGGGGGAGAATGAAGCAAATAAAATATAAAAAACTTTTTAAGGTTAAATTAAATACAGTTTATTATGATCTCAGTGATAACCTTTGGAAAAAAAACAGGTTTGTTGTCTTCCTCCCTCCCCCATGAGACTGGGGAGAAGATTGGGAATAGATCAAAAGTGAGGAGAATAAGCAATTGAATAATTTATTATGACAAAAAAGAGCCACTATTAGTAGAAGTATTTTATCCCATTCTCAAAGAGTTTAGATTACGAGAACAAATTGAAAGTAAATTAAGGTTTACCAGAGGGAAAGAGGGGTAGAAGAGGGGGAAGGGGATAAATGGTGATGGAAAGAGGCTTGACTTTGGGTGGTGAACACACAATACAATATACAGGTGATGTATGATAGAACTGTACACTTGAAACCTATATAATTTTATTAACCAATGTCACCTCAATAAATTCAATCAAAATTTTAAAAAGTAAATTAAAGTTTAAATATGCACTATAGTCACATGGTTCAAAAATCAAAATAATACTGAAAGATATTCAGAAATGGTTTCATCCTTACCCTTGCCTCCATTCATCTCATTCTTCTTCTCCCATGAAGGTAATGACTTGTATTAGTTTCATGTGTATCCTTCTAGAATTACTTCATATAATTATCAATGTGTTTATTTCTCCCCTTTATTACATATATTATAAACACTGATTTGAGCCTTGCTTTTCTCAATTACGATAAGAGCAAAATTAACACTAAAGTAGCATATTAAAGACCTTGAGAGTAAAATGATTTTAAATATGACCAAAATCTATATTGACAAATAACATTATTCTAGTAGTAAAATTAAACAGGATCATATTAAATTGCAGGTTTCAAAATCCAAAAAAAATTAACTTCTTTTAACCCTGGATCAACATTTCAGCTACCAAGCACTTAGGTCTTAACCATTTGAAAATTATTGAGTATTTTGTAATATAATGATTTTGTCTTTCTTCACCTACGTTTTCTCAAGTAACAAACATGTGTAAATAATCTTTTGCCTTAGTCAGAGCCTTTCCCTTTGGACGAAGAAGTTAGCATTACTGTTGTCAGAGGAGTTTCCAGAAATTGTTTCAAAACCTAGCAAGTCTTTGACTATTCAATCTCCATGCTAGAAGAAACTACTGAATGTAAAAGGGCCAGGGAACAGAAAGAAAATAATTTCTTGCAGTGAGTCCAATTTTAGAAACTCAAATTATCTAAAAGGTAGAAAAATAACCAAAAATTTGATACTTTTGACATATAACAAAATCAGACCACAGGACAGTTTTAAAGAGTGCTACAAAGTTAAACAATAACTTTGTTCACTCTAAAACATCAGAAATTAGATTTGCTTGCATCTGCTGAAACCAGGGGTTCTCCACACACTTCACATCCAGAGTGAGACACATGCACACTGATAGGGGACACGTGCAGATTGATGGTAGCCATGCTCCAACTGGGGCGGCTGCTCCTACCCACGCAGATTTATTAAAATCAAACAACTGCTGTATCAACTTCCAGTAACCCCTCCCACAATACCTCAACTACTCTAAGTCCAGAGAACGTGACCATGAAGGCAAGTGGTGGTGCTCTGCAGTGAACAGCCAGTCTCATTCTTTCTTATACATCTCTATTGTTTTTCATTGTTGTTCAGGTACAGTCATCTCCATTCCCCCCATCAATTCAAAAGACCCTGTGCACCCCAGTGTTCACAGCAGCACAATGTACAATAGCCAAGTGCTGGAAGGAACCGACACCTCTGTTGTTGAGGATCAGCCAAGAAACATCCGTATTTCCCCATCTTCTAAACCCAATCCAAATGGCAACTAGACATCTAGTGTGACAAGAAAAAAACAAGTCTTCATTGATTCTGTTAATTCCACAACTAATTTTATTGACACAGAAAGTGTTGAGGATCTCCAATATTTTTATTACAGGCCTTTTTATTGCAGTAAAACATATAGAACAAAATGTACTATTTTAACCACTTTTTGGGCTGATGATTCTAAATTTGATTGAAGAGCATGTGCAGGGTTTGATTAGATGATGAATGTTAGTATTTTTAAAAAAGATTTTATTTCTTTATTTTTTTAGAGAGGGAAGGGAGGGAGAAAGAGAGAGAGAGAGAAACATCAATGTGTGGTTGCTGAGAACCATGGCCTGCAACCCAGGCATGTACCCTGACTGGGAATCGAACCTGCGACACTTTGGTTCGCAGCCCGTGCTCAATCCACTGAGCTTCGCCAGCCAGGGAATGCTAGTATTAAATCTGCTAGAGTTTCATGTACAGGATGAAGAAACACATCTAAAATTGGTCCAGAGATGATTTCCTTAAATGTGGATTAAGAAGTATGGACACATAAAATAAAATTTTTATGTGTCCATACTTCTATCTTAAAAATGAATAGATTTTATCTCATCTATAGTTAAAGGATGGGATTTGGAACAGAGTCATTTTTCATTTGGTTCATTAAAGCTATAAGGCCATAAAACAGGTAATTCAAAAAGATTTCATGGTTCTACTTATATGTACATTAGAAGACACATCCAGGTGTTCCTGTACATTCTCAGTATATTGCTTCACATTACTCATTTAATGCCCATATAACTCTAGATATCTAGATAAAGTTTTACATTGTTAAACTATTACTGTTTTCTTGGGTACTGAACTCTTTCCTCTGAGGCTTTGTGTTTGACACTGCATTTGACTTTTTATGTAGTAATTGATATGTGCCAGGACAATGATGAATTGGAATCTACCCCAAATCCAAACATAATGAATTAATTTTGCTTATATGGTTATCATGTACTCCTATTCAACAAGAATGCCAGATTCATTTTGCCTAACTAATTCCAAAGGGTAGAGGACCTTTTTATTTCTGCATATACTGAATACTTTTTACAATTAAAAATGATTTGTTTTGAAGGTAAAATAGAAAAATCTTAAAATTGAAAAAGCAAATATGTGAGGGAGTCAAAACTGTAAATAAGGTATTTGGGAAGCAAAGACTGGAAGCTTACCTACATTAAATTCAGAAAAACTTTTAGATTTTTTCTGTACATACTTTATTTTAAAAACTATGAATCAGAATAGCCACATTTGGAACACTTTCTATTATTGGTCAATATTTTCAGATAGTTAGAACCTTATCCTAAACCTAATGTGGGCTTGATTCTGGAAAGCAAATCTTTTCACAACTGCTTGGATGCACAGAAACCTTTTGAAATAAGACACTCCCTAAAGTCTCATTCTCATGGTCCAACACTGATGCTTAAATGTTCCAGTATCTAATATGGCTACAGTAGTCTTGATAACCAAAGTCACTGTTTTCTATCTTTAGAAACCTACCCAGGAACACCACATCCAACAGATCTCAAACTACTGTGTATATGAATGAACATTCCCTTTTGTTTCATAACTGAATGCTGTACATCTATTTTGGATTGTATATTGTGTTTGTGCATTTATGCTTTCATGGTAACTTCTCATATTGTTTACAAACTGTAAATAAAAAGAAATGGCTGAAAGAGCAAAAAATAAAAATAAAACATGAGAAATTACTAACCTAAATGAAAACAGTTTTATCAATAGCTACCAGGGCTGAAAAAAAAATAGCAAAACTATGAGAACTGAACAAATGAGTAAATAATGGCTGGCATTAATGGAGAGTGAACAAAATAACTGGTCATAGGTACAACCTTCAGTCACAAATGACATGGTCTCCAACTACCCTGGCCTCTTGTAATTAAATTTCATTACCAGCAGGTAAAACGTTTGTCATAACACTAAATAAGTCATAAAACAACATTTTTAGAATTGAAAAGTTCAAAGCAAACTGTCACTTACCTTCCCTGTTAGAACTGAAGGAAATTCAGTATCAAACTTGTTGCTCAAGCCAAACCTTAAAAACAAAGACAGAACAAAATATATTCTACCCAGCATATTTAACTCTAACTCATTTTTTAAAAAAGTTACAAAGCCATGCATTTTTCTTTTGATGCTGTGATTTTAAAATGCATCCTAAAGTACTTTTATGATATTTATAGAAAATAAACCTTTGACTATTAATTCAAATACTAAAAGAAACTAACTAGATCCATGATATGGAATTAAAAATAATAAATTAGAGAAACACTGATATATAACTGGAAATATAGTTTATTAAACATTTTATTTATTTACTTTTAGAGAGGAGAAGGGAGGGAGAGGAAGGTTAATGTGTGGTTGTCTCTCAAGTGCCCCCTACTGGGGACCTGGCCCACAACCCAGGCATGTACCCTGACTGGGAATTGAACCGGCGACCCTTGCGTTTGCAGGTCAGTGATCAATCCACTGAGCCACACCAACCAGGGCTGGAAGTATAATTTTTGACTGAAATGTTTCCCTTAAAACCCATTTTAGTTGATAACTGCTTGGATTGGCTGATGGGTAGTATGTGAGAGTGGACTTTACTACTCTTTCTACTTTTGTGTATATATGAAAATTTTCCTCATAAAAACTAAGACCTTTAGAATCATAGACCTTGACAACTTATAATCAATAGTTGCTATTGAGAAACTCAAAGGCTGATCATTATGAGTGGCTTTTATGTATATGTTCAACCCATTTTAAGAAAACAGATGCCAGCCTTGGAAGCTCTGAATCTCTTCAAGTACGCTCATTAAAATCTGTAGTAGGAAGTCAAAATGAATTTTACAAGCCTTCACATACTTGTCAATTTCAGAAGGCATAACAAAGATCACTTCCTGCATGCTAGATGATTCATCATAGTGACTACAAGTTTATGTTAGTGATTAATGGGTTGTAAGCAAAAAGGAAAAGATACTAACATTTATTGTCAACCTTTTGTGAGGTAGGCAATAATAGTTAACAGTTACTAGTAACTATTTACCATGGGTTAGATACTATGCTAGATCAATACACTACTACTTCTAGACTTTACAACTCTGCAAGAGAGGTATTGTTATCCTGGTTTTACAGAAAAGGAAGCTGACACTCAATTTTTTTTCAAAAACTACTTAATTAAATGACTTGCCCAAAGTTACATAGCTAGTAAGGCGTGTACCAAAATTCAACTGCCAATCTTTCAAGTCCTCCTTGCCCTATGTCAAGCTGTGGAAAACAAAAACTACTGTTTATTTTGCTATCTTCCATTATGCTTAGAGGGTATTTAATAAAAGTCTGTTGAATACAGGCTTTTGAATACAGCCTTGAATACAGTCTGTTGAATACAGCCTTGAATACAGTCTGTTGAATACAGCCTACTATATACTGTTTAACTGATTTATGGCACTTTTGGTTTAGGGACACTTTAAAGATGTTAAGAATCCAATGTCCTATTAAAACTCTATGTAGGAATATTATATTCTCCTTGTATTAATATGGTAATAGCTTCTTTTCAAGGACAGAAGCCAGTCTTAAAAACAAAAACTCTACATTTAGGACCTAGTAGCAAGGCAAATATCTGTGCATAAATATACCATACATGTATGTTTAAATGTATTTTATAACAACAAATTCTATTGATTTATTTTTAAACAGTTGAAAAAATTAATTAGCAATTGAAAACAGAACTTAACTTTATTAAAAAATATTTCACTATTTCCCCAGGTGTCAGCACAATATGCAATGAGAACATAATATTCTCATAATAACATTCCCTTTAAATCTATACATAGATACAGGAGCACAGCCAAACTTAAAAAACAAGATAGTATACCCTGTACATGAATTTTTATGGAACTTTAATATGCTGTTTTATAAACTGACATTCTAGTATTAAATATATATTTTCAATTATGTACTAGCTCAGCGATCAATAATAATATAAATATTTAATAGAGCAACACATTTCATTTAAATCATCTTTAGCTAAATAGTAACTTTATCACTGGTCAAAAGACATAATTTAATTTATTATTCCACAAAGAGTAAATTCATATTGTGGAATATATACAGGTTTCACTCTCAGAAAGTAGACATGATGTATTTTAAAGTAGAGCTCTATTTCCTTTATCTTGTCTAAATGCTTTTTAGGTGCAATGTCAATAACATGTTCCTGCCTCCATTAGATTGCTGCCATTTTAACTTTTTCTAGTTGCCATTCTTTTACTAGATATCAAATATGTAGAAGATATAGACGGATGTATATCTGCATTCCAAAATGTGTTGAATATTTCTATTTTAAAAATTCTTAGCTTTATTATTCTCTTTGCATTTATCACAAGACAAATGAACCTTCTTTTCCACTGTTTCATTTCCTTAATATTCCCCTTTCTTATTTCTTAGCCTTTTGAAATTTAGACTTGTGGTGTTGTCACTTTACTGAAAACCTTTTATTCATTCAGAACAAATTCATCTTGTCTTATTTGTTGCTAAATTCAATGTCCTTTTCTCAGAACTTTCCCCTTGGCTTTGCAGCTTGTGATACTGTTGATCACACCCTTCCTAACACTCTTCCATTCTTTCACTTTCCTATAACACTTCTGCCTTTTCCCCAAATTTAGCTTTTAGTCATCTGCTTGTTTTTCTAAGGAAGCTACAACAGTTTATCTATATTTAATAGCTTTTACAATTACTTTTATGCTGATGACTCATCAAATCTGTATCTCTAGTTTTACATTTTCTAACATGCTATAGTGTCTAATCTCTAATTGCATACTGAAAGTCTCCATTTGGATATATTGCTACAAAATGGTAATACCACAAGTCAAACATGTCTAAAATTAAATGTTATCTTTTATCGGAACTGGCTGCCCTTTTCAAATTCCTCATCTCCACCAATGGCACATTGGCTGTCTTTAACCTAGACTATGGTATTGTTTTTTGCACCTCTCCTCTACTCTATTTTTTTTTTTCATGTTACTTGTATTCGGGTAGTTCCAACTCCTGTTATTTGTTCCTTTGAAATCATTCTCATAATGATTCCTTCCTTTCCAGTGCCACTTCTATGTTGGCTCTCATCTTTGTTCATGTGATTCCTCTTGCTTCCTCTCCCTAGTTTAAATCCTACGCAGACTTCAAGGCTCAAGTCAAGTTCCAATGCCTTGAATGCTCAAACCTTTATGGATTCTCCCCTTTTCTGAACATTCACAGCCACTTCTAATATGTACCATACAATTGAACAATTAATAAATTTACTTTTATTTTGGTGTTCCACATCAACATGTTAAAGGTAATTTTTCCATTAGCTTTGTAAAACAAGGCCTGTACTATGTTTTTTTGTATTCCTCACAGTGCTTAGCCCAGTGCTCAAGTTCTCAAGAAATGCTTGGCTATAGTCACATTACCAATTTTCTACTCTAACATAAAAAGAGATGGTTTTTTCTAAAATATAAAAGTATATTAGAAATGGTAAGAAAAGTATCATTTTACTTCTTAAAATATTCCTTTATGGGCTACATATATCAACTTCAAAAAGGTATAAAGATAGGCAAAGTAGGCTTGATACACTTTCATAATTTTGGCTAAAAAGCAGCAGCAATCTTGTTCTTGCCTACTAGGGATTTCCTCCTTAACTTTCTTTATTAGATACTCAGCACTTAAAAAGACTACTTAACTCAAATAACCTAAGCATAACATTTCACTTAGTAATTATTAAAAAATGTTGAACTGGCTGCTGCTGAATAAAAACCTCAGCTATTTCATTAACAGACCATTAAGTTAAGAATTGTGAGTCCATAGAGGTCAGACAAGTGCATCTACCCATTACTGATTAGTGACAGATATTAGCCAAGATGTGGGTTCTTCAGCATTAGGCAAACAGGCACTTGGGAACTGCTCATGCTGTCATTTTATTGGCTTCATTAAATATAGAGCCTATTATTTGTTTGAGGTAGTCCCAGCTGGTGGCTCCTAATGATTGTATTTTATTTGTCAAATGTCTTCAATGCTCCAAATTTTAATTTCTTATACAGTTCTTTAGAGTAAAAGAAATTAAAGCAAAGAAGGATGGGTCCTCTTAGCTGTCCTTCCCTCCTTCCCTATACCCCTCACTGTTTTTAATCCTTTTGAAAATGCGTATACAGCAATCTTTGAAAACCTTGCACAAATTAAAGTTCATGTGTTCTGCTTGTTTAAGAAAAGAAATCAAAGTATAGTAAAGTTCTGCTAACAACAAACATGATTTAACTGGAAAACTATGCACTTATAGTAACACTGATTCTGAGGCATGTGCACTGAACTTTATTACTATACCAAAGAAAATAAAAATTTATTTCATACGATTCAGAGAATTTCAAAAAATATTGTTAAGTCTAATCTCTCATATGGAAACAATCATGTCTTGCCACACTGTAAAATGGAAAGTGGTACCATAGCATCAGTATTCTCAAAGTTTAAAATGTTATAACATCTTTACATTATACAAACACAAATTAACAATGTATCACTGTAATTTCTCAAAGAGTTATTAACATAAAAGGCATTCCATTCATTGATTTGAGAAATATTAATATTTGTAGTACTAAGTTTTTGCAGAAATGTACTGTTTGGCAAATTTGGCCCTTTTCAATTCTATATTTAATCACTTCAGCTCTTTTATATTAACTTTAATGAGACAATTTTATAAATACCCCAGAATTGGTAACCTATCATCTCTAACTTCTACACAGAGATATACTATCAAGGGTAAATATCTATATATTTAAGTAATATAAAGAGTGTGGTAATGGTTACAAATAGGAAAAAACTCATGATAAAGAATTTTCTTTGTGTTTCAATACATTGGATCCAAACAGTTATCTTAAAAATATCAAGAAGAAAAGTGATAGTTACTAAATTATATTACTCAGAAACACTTCATGTTCCAAGAAACATTTTATTATTTCTGTTTCTAGAACCTCAAATTGGAGTTAATTTAACCATATTTGGGGGGGGATTTGGAAAAAGACGCCTAAATTTCAATTTATGATCACCATCTCAGAATTGGAATTACAATCAGTGTGGTTAGGTCATTCTACTTCTTTTTTTTCCCCCAAAGATTTTATTTTTAGAGAGGGAAGGAAGGGGGGGGAGAGAGAGAGAGAAAAAGAGAGAGAGAGAGAAGAGAGAGAGAGAAACATCAATGTGCAGTTGCTGGGGGCCGTGGTCTGCAACCCTGGCATGTGCCCTGACTGGGAATCGAACCTGCGATGTTTTGGTTCGCAGCCCGTGCTCAATCCACTGAACTACCCAGCCAGGGCTTTCATTCTACTTCTTAAGAAATTATAATTGATTGTATGTTAAAAGATTAGTGTCTTGTTAAAGTAACTAGAAAGCCAATATATTAGGAAGATACAAGTAGATGGGTATTCTGGTACATAAGGGTTTGTATAACAAAGCTTTCAGAAGTAAAGTCATTCCATACTGTCCCATCACTGATGATATTATTGTATCCATATATACCTATGCTCAGAAACACATACACTTTCCATAGCATGATTCAACTAACTAGTATTTGTTGAGGCCCTATAATATAGTATGCACTATTGTGTTACTAAAGTGAATCAATATGGGTTGTTACTGAAGTGAACCAATATTCATTCAACTCATTTTTATTGAGAGTCTACTCCAGGGCAGGTGCTGAGGATTCAGAGGGAACCAGAAATTGTCCTTGACATTGTAGCTTACAATTTAGTAGGGTCAGAGAAGACTTGCAGGAGTTGGAGACATATGGAAAGCTGGGGTGAGGACAGTGGGTACTAGAATACTAGATGAAGGCCCCATCTTAGAGGCAAAGAGATAAGAAACAGCATGCTATGAACAGGAAAACGTAAGCAGTAAATGGAAATGTCAGGAGATTAGGCTCTTAGATCAGCAGGGTTCAGTTCAATATGCCACGTCATGGAGCTTAGATTCTATCCTACAAGTAAAGGGAAAACAGAATAGTCAAGCAGGAAAGTGGTGTCTTAGTCTAGCAGCAGGCTGGGGATGGATATGAATGTGACAAAGATGAGGGCAAGATGACTAGTTAGTGTGATGAAAGAAGCAAGAATCAGGGAAGTGGTAGTACAGAGAAGAATAATAGTTTCAGTCATATATTGTTAATAGTTCCTGATTGTCTGGTTGTGAAAATTGTGAGTGAGAATGAGGAGCCAAGGATGAATAATGAGATCAGTGGAGGTACATTTAGTTGAGATGGAGAATACAGAAATATTAGGAGTTTTTTTTGAGGGGCTGGGATAGGTGTGTGTTTGTGTGGGGGAAATGAGTTCTGCATTGACTATGTTGAATTTAAGATCACAATGGGCCATAAGGTGGGGAAAACCAGATACAGTCTGAGCAGAGAGTCTGGTACAGAGATACATATTTGGGAGATATTGGATAATTGAAACCATGAGAGTCAAAATGAAACCATCTAGGGAGAGCAAGGAATGAGAAGAATAGAAGGCTGAGAACAAAATGCTAGAGATCACTAGTATTCAAGGGGCAAGAGAGGAACAGAAGCCCGTGAATGAAACAGGCATAGTCAGAAAGATACAAGGAGAACAAGGAGAGTGAAGTGGGCAAGAAATTCCTGGGTTTGTTTGGCTAAAAAAATGTGGTTTTTTTTCTATTAGAATTTAAATACCTTTAGGCAAAGCATATTCTCCAGTTCAAGTAAGGTCCCATCATTACTCATGCTGCATCATTTTCTGTGACCTATCTTGCCTCTGAAAGCCTGTGTTTGTCAACCCCAGAGTAGAAGCCTCCAAGAAAGAAGGAGTCATTGTAAGTGTCATATGCAGCCATGAGGACCAGAAAGACAGGGAATAAAATTTGCCCATTAATTTAGCAACAAGAGGGTCATGGTGATCTTAAGGTCAGTTCATCTGTGGTCATGGTAGTAGAATCCAGATTACAGAGGGAAGAAGAGAAAATAGATATGGTGAATGTAGCTAGTCTTAAGAAATTTGGCCCTGGCGGGCATGACTCAGTGCATTGAACACTGGGATGAGAAGCAAAGGATTGCCAGTTTGATTCCCAGTTAGGGCACATGCCTGGGTTGTGCGCCAGGTCCCCAGTAGGGGGCGCACAAGAGGTAACCACACTTTGATGTTTCTCTCCTTCTCTTTGTCCCTTCGTTCCCCTCTGTACAAAAATAAAATCTTTAAAAGAAGAAATTTGGAGAAGGAAGGGAGACTAGATAGTAGCTAGAAGGGAATGTAGGTCTAGGAAACTATTTTATTTTATTTTATTTTATTTTAAAATTTATTTTATTTTATTCATTTTATTTTATATTTTTATTTTATTTTATTATTTTATTTTATATTTTATTATTTTATTTTATTTTTTTAAAAACTAGACTCTTGATGTGTTTACAAGCTGAGCCAGTAGAGAGGCATAGAGTCATAATATTAGAGAGACAGGGTCTTCCTGATGGAGCAAAATCTGGAAGGAGGCCGCAAGAGAAGGGTATGAAAGGCATAAGTGGAGGGATAAGCTTTGGACAGGTGGAGAGACTCCTTGACCTCAGAGTTTGGAGGGAGAAAGCACAGGAATTCAGACCTAATTAAGACCCAATGCAGGTTTTTCAGCAGGAAAATGACATGATTAAACTGTATTTTAAGAAAATTAGTTTGGCACAAGCATGCAGAATAGATTGGAGTGGGGACAGGTGGCAGTCTCTGGCAATAATTCAAGCAGGAGATGATGGCAACCCAAACTAGAATGGTGCCAGTAGAATGGGTAAAATAAAAAATCTAATAGACATTTCAAAACACATGATGACATAATTCTGGGACTGACTGGCATAGGACAATTCAAGGAGGAGGAAGAGTTAAAAATGACATAAGGATTTGGTGATATCGGGGTCAGAATTGGGGCAACTGGATTACACAGCCAATATGAGGAGGGAAAATGTTGGGTTTAAGATACAATGAAGTTTGAAGTGATTGTTTCTTTTCAAAGTTTAAAGTTTGAGAGCCAAGAATCATCATAAAATAGATAACTGCACAAAGAATGGAAAAGAAGGAGGTGGGAGAGAATAAGAAATATTTCATTTAGATAGGGGAACTCTAAAATCCCCATGTCAGAAAAAAATTGAACAGAAGCTGATATTTTAGATGTCTCAGAACTAGATTAACTACTTCCTAAGGGTCTTACTTTACCTGATATAATGAAGGTTTTCCTGCCACTGACAGAGTCTCAGATCAAGTTAAACTTTCTCCTAAACATTTCATTGTTTTCAAATCCCAGACATTTGACAGCAAATGGTGAGAGAATGTGTACAAGACAAAATAATTTTCCAAACTATATGCATTGGTTAACAGTTCAATTACTGGTGTGCTGCTTTTCAGGTTTTGGCTTCAATTAATACCAGGAGTTGCTACCAGAACCACTACTTCACACTCCTAATTCCAGATTTAAAAAAAAAATTTAGAGAGGGGGAAGGGAGGGAGAAAGAAGAGAGAAACACCAATGTGTTGTTGCCTCTTGGGCCCCCTATTGGGGACTGGGCCGGTAACCCAGGCATGTGCCTTAACTGGGAATTGAACTAGCCACTCTTTGCTTTGCAGTCCAGCACTCAATCCACTGAACCACACCAGCCAGGGCCTAATTCCGGAATATTTAAGCTAGGAGGGGCATTATACCTATGACAAGGTCCTGGGAACGGCGTCAATGCTTTACTTTTAATTACAAATAGGTTGGTAAGTACTTTACCATGGTTGTTTGAAGAGTAGAATGGAACCACAAATAAGTTTTAAAGAACTAAAATTCTGCTTTCTTGCTCCTTGTCTGTTCTCTGAATTTTAAAAAAATAATGAAGGGGAGGAGTGCTAGAATAGAAAATATGGCTTGGAATAAAAACCCTTCTTCTGTTCAGTAGTGTGAAAGAAAGAAAGAAAACTTTGTTCCAGAATCGTCATTATTTTGAGCAAAAAAGTGTTTTTTTAGTGATAAAAGGTATGAAAGTAAAAACATTTCAGAAAGCTGGCATCTAGTCATTGTAGTCTGTCAATAACATTCTTGGACAAAAACCAAAACAAAACCCTGTTAAAATTGCCTAACAAAAAAGCAGATCTAAAAATGTCCCCAAATTCTTCCACAATTTAAAAATCTTTCTTATTTCATGCAAATATCACAAAAGTATTGCAATCAAAATACTGAACATGTTAAATTAAAAGCTAACATAAAGGGGGAGGTGGTGCATTTTATAGCCAACTATAAGGGGTCAAAGGGGCTAGGGGAGCCGTTATCAAAATTAAAGGCAGTATGACTTGATAGTAAAAAAAAAATAGCTCTATTTTGAGGACGCAGTAGAAGATATCATAGTTAAGAGGATGAACGTAATACAATATTGAAATTTTCAAGTATTTACAGCCCAAGCACAGAAAAATGAGAAAGCAGTCTTCAAAACCCAGAGAACCACTAAAATTTTCTTTTGCTTTGCAACTACTATGCTATGAGGTGCCCCCTTTTATTTTCTCAAATATTATTCAAGATGTCAATCTTTTAAAAAGTCACTCTGCATAAGTTTTCAAGAAGTCATCTTTGGCTTTTGTGGGACTAATTTCCATATACACTTAATGTTTTAATACTTAATGTTTAGGCATACAAAATCTCTTGCAAGTATCTTAAATTACCTCAGAGCTGAAAGGCTTTAGAAATCATCTATCCCAAAACCCTAATTTTACAGATGGAAAGAAAAAAAGCTCAGAAATGGGAAGTAACCTGACCAAGGTCATAGGGCCAGAAAGAAGCAAAGCTCGAACTAACATCCAAGAGTCATCATTTTCAGTCCATTACTCTTTCTACTTTTCATGCTGATGTTCCACCTGAACTTCTAATTGTGTGATATTTACAGAAAGTCAGAGTGCGGATGATCAAGACGTGGAAAGGATAACTGTATTCATTCATATAAGGATTGGATAGGAAGAATGGGCAGATAAATATGTCGGTGAGTGGGAATTCTATATTATTGACAAAATATATCATATTTCTGTTTTGAAGAAACCAGGTCACATGTCACAGCCATCACCGTATTCCACCAGACACCAATCTTAGCAGCAAAGACTCTTCTGATATATCCTGCAGTTGAAAGAGTATTCACTTGCCAGCATACACAGAGAAACAAGGAGACTCACCCTTAGTCTCAACCTTCTGGCTCCCAAACCCATCACTTCCCTGTCCTATGCTCACTCTTTACCAGGCGTTGGTGCATTACATTTGCATTCTCACTTCGTTTACACCTGTCTCCCTCTATTTCTCCGTTTACAGCAGGTGCCCTTTGCTAACTGTATGCCTCAGTAAGCCCTCCCCCACTCCACTAACCCCTTGATCACCTTCTCATTTCTCTGTCTCCAAATCTCAGTCTTTTAAAACCCCATGATCCCCACTCGCTTACACGGTGATGTGGCCGGCGCCCCGCACCAACACAGGGTCAGGGGCATATCTCCGCAGATGCTCCTCGCTCACTACGCGAGGTGGCGGTGGCGTCTCCTCCTCTTGCTCCTTCTCTTCTTCTTCCTCCTCCTCCTCTTCCTCCTCATCTTCCTCGTCATCGTCGGGCCCCGATACCGACGACGACGACGACGGCGACGACGACGACGTTGTCGCTTCTTCCTCCTCCTCTTCCTCCTCCTCCAGTTCCGAGATCGTGTCGAACTCCGCCATGTTGGGAAGCAGGATGCTCATCACGTGACGTCTCGATCGCCCGCCACCCTTACGTAGAAGAGTCTGAACCTGCTGAAATGCTGGAAGAGGAGGGGGAACGAAATGAAGAGAAAGAGGAGTATGGTAGGGATAGGACTTGAGGAGATGCGCCTGCGTATTGGGGCAGACAGGATGGGGGTTTCAGTGTACGCTTGCGCGGCTCGAAGACGAATGTTAGAGGTGAACTCCAAAGAACCGTGGAGGTGCGATCTGTAGCTGCTGCTCTTAATACTGTTTTGTGGTCTTCTGCTGCTTTTATCCAGGAGTGCTTATGTTATGGTTTTACTTCCTGCTAATTAATAGTGACTATTATTACCCACACCCACCCCACAGTGTAGGGAAGGCGTATTCTATAAAAGAAAGGTTTGAACTTTGCCCCAAATATCTAAATGTGTATACCAATTCTTTACATTTGTTCATCATTACAATTTTAAATACTTTAGCATCAAAACTTCATCACATTCTAGAAAGCGTTTTAATAAACATTTTACTGAAAGGGTAACTTTCTATTACTACTTTTATTCCTACCATGTAGTACTTACAGAGGACTTTCTAAGTGAAGCACTCGAATGTATGTATCTCTTTTAATTCTTCATAACCTTATGAAATATGTACCATGATTACCTCATTTTACAGGTGGAAAACCTAGGTGCAGAGAGGATAAGTGACTTGTCCAATGTCATGGAGTTACTACATGGCAGTTCTGATTTTAAACTTTGAGGTCTCTGCTGATACCAAAGCCTAGTAGTTAAACAACAGACTGAAGTCGTTTGGATAGGCTTTGAAGAGTGATAACTTTTGGGTGGTTTCTTGAAAGATGTTTGAATTTTGGAGATTTTGGGGGAGTGATGGAGGAGAATGGGGTGGGGAGCATTCCACCCTAAGTAAATATTAATTAACATCATTCATTTTCCAGAGACTGAGCTATATTTTTTCACATACAGTATCTCAGTTAATCTTTAAACAATACTGTGAGGTAGGCATCTACTTTATAGGTGGCACAACAAGTCTCAGGAAGTTTAAGTAAATTATCAAGGTCTATGGTTACCTTTCGTCCAAAATATTTTCATTTCAAATACTTTATCTTCACATCCACTAAAATGGTGTAGACATTACATATTTTGAGTTTCCAATCCATGGGTGAAACAATTTCATAACTTCATGTCATAATTCAGGAATCATTAAGATAGGAAAGTCGCATATCTGTTAAGTAATAAAACAAATACTGTGATACAGGTATTCAGTACCGACTTCACTGCTCTTTCTGCTGTACTACAGCTGCATCCCAATTAGCTGGTGACACTGGAGTAACAGATATAGTCACACTTTAATTTAAGAGGAGCTTTACATTAGCATTATAAACAAAGCATTTAGGATGTATGAGGGAGGAAGAAATTAGTTCTATAAGAGGTGTTGATCAAACCATCATCATTACTGAGGAGTTTGTTATTAAAATGAAAAAAATTGTTTCACTCAAAAGCTTGATTATTTAAGAACTTTAAAAATAAGTTGTAACACTATCAAGAAGCAACAAAATTTACTTTTTTATTGTATTTTATCTACTAACCAGAAATTTATAACTAAAGATGGAACCTTAAAATATTTTATAATAGCTTTTTGGCCAAACATACATGATATATTTGCCTTTCTTACATATTAATAAAAAACATGTCATATATCATTTATGGGACTGGCATACCTTAGGCTTAATATCAAATTAATATTCTACAGCAGTTCTTTTCTTTCAAAAAACAAAATAAGCCGTAAGCTGTACTAAAATTTTTCCAAACATATTATCCATAAATGTCCACTAAGTTAATGTCTAAAGTGAATATTTTGCTGGTTACTACTTAAATGATAGATAGTTTCACCTGTTCACTATTCTGGATTATGCTAGGAGGAGATAACTTGAAAGAAAGAAAAGGGAGAGAGTAAAGGGGTGGACTTGTGATTAGGTACTAGAACTATGGTAAAAGTGAAAACAATGATGTTTGTGGGGGTTGGGAGGGAAGGCCAAGAAGGGGGAAATTTCACTGCCAAAATGGAAAGAAGCTCATAACATTTAGCTAAATGTCTAAAGGACAAAGCAGTTCGGTGTGTGGGGGGGGGGGCACTGTGCTTAGAGGAACTCCCACATATAGTGAAATCTTCTCATCTGCTTTCTTGCATATTCAGTGTACTAAAAAGGCATATGTGATTCCAAAGGTAATTTGTTTTCCTGAACTATAGGATAATTTGGAATTGGGCAAGCTGAGAAAAACACATTTTGCCAGTAACCACAAAAAAAAAACATGATTTTAAAATGATAATTAAACACGCTGGTTTCTCTTCAGATCATATAAATCTTTCACCTTTTACTAAAATGATAATTTAGCAACTTTCAAGAATAGTAAAACTAAGAGTGGATGTAAAATAAAGTAGGCTATGTAACTATCTGCATGATGTGCTAAGGGAAGGGGGTAAGGCTTTCCTTCTGATTCATGGGGGCCTGAGGCAAGAGGTCATAGATTTAATCATCAAGGGTGTTTCAATTTTAATATAACTGAAAGGAAGTATAACTTTTTTAAAAAAGATTTTATTTATTTATGTTTGGAGAAGGAAGGGAGGGAGATAGAGAGAGAAAGAGAAACATCAATGTGCGGTTGCTCGGGGTTATGGCCTGCAACCCAGGAATGTACCCTGGCTGGGAATCAAACCTGAGACACTTTGGTTCTCAAGCCTGTGCTCAATCCACTGAGCTATGCCAGCCAGGGCTAGGAAGTATAACTTTTAAATACCATCTTTCTCTCTCTCTTTTTCTATCTATTTAACATTTGATTCAGTGATTTTAGTAAATTAACAGAGTCACTAAACTATCACCACAAACTAATTTAAAAGATTTTTTAACTTTTATTTTTTATTTTAGAGAGAGGGGAAGGGAGGAAGAAAGAGGGAAAGAAACGTTGATATGAGAGAGAAACAGTGATTGGTTGCTTTCCACAGGCTCCCTGACCGGACACATAACCCAGGAATTGGATCGGTGACCTTTTGGTTTGTGGGACAATGCTCAACCAACTGAGCCACACCAGCCAGGGTTCAGCTCAAACTAATTTTTACACATATTTGTCACACCCAGAAGAAATCACTGTCCCATTTCAGCCATTCCACACTCTCACTCCTAGGCCCAGGCAATAATTAATCTACTTTCTATCTCTACAGATTTATTTTCTGCATATTTCACATAAATTGTATCATACAATAGGTGGTCTTCTGTGACCTGCTTCTTTCTCTTAAAATGATGTTTTTGTGGTTCATCCATGTTGTGCCTTGTATGAGTACTTCATTTCTTTTTTTAAACATTTTAAATCTGTTGAGATGACAGTTAATAAAATGGTTTCAAGGGTACAATTCCATATTACATCATCTGTGTATTTGTGTGTTTACTACTCAAAGTAAAATCTCATTCTGTCACCATATATCTGACCTCTTCATGCTTTACTACGTCCTCCCACCCCTCTTTCTCTCTGGTAACCACCATACTGTTGTTTGTATGTATGAATTTTTGAACTTCATTTCTTTTTATTGATAATACAATGACATTTTAAGGATATATCACATTTTGTTTATGCATTCATCAATTGATATAATTTTCATTGCTTCCATCTTTTGCATATTATGACAATGTTACTATGAAAATTATCTACATATCCTTTTGTGAACATATGTTTTAATTTCTCTACGGGAGATACCTACAAGTGGAATTGTTGGGTTATATGGTAAGACTATGTTAAATTTAAGAAACTGCCAAACTGTTTCCAAAGGAGCTCGATCAGTTTATGTCCACCAACAATGTATAAAGGTTCTATTTTCTCCACATCCTCTAACATTTGTTTGTCTACCTTCGTGATTATAGCTATTCTTATAGTTTTACTTTGCATTTCCCTAATGGCTAATACTGTTGAGCATCCTTTAATGTGCTTGTTATCCATTTGTATACCTTCTCTTTTTTTTAGTTTACTCTGAAACAAATGTTACACTTTAATAAAAGCACCATATTTTCTACTATATTGGCAAATGCACAGAAGAGCAATTTAAAACATGGACTCAAAAAAAAAAAACATGGATCCAAGCTACTGTTCTTACATGCACAAACATACATCAGAATCACTTGTGGGGGTTTTAAACACATTTAAGTTGAGGTCTCACTCTTGGAGAAAGTTGTGACAGGACCTGGGTATTTTTCAAAAGCTTTCCAGGCAGCTCTGACATTTCCTTCTGGTTCAGTCACTGACTTTAGGTTGACTAGATCACTTTGGTTTTGGGAGGCATTGTTTGGGGATGTGGGGAGCTTTCCTTGCAGATTTATTACCTGTAGTGAAGAACTTGGCCTCTGGCTTTTTGGGCATCTGTCTTGGGTCTTTTTTCACCAACTGAGAGTTTCTCTCCTTCTCCACTTCTTTGATTCTTGGCTTCTTCCCTGGGCTTTTACCTGGACTTCTGGGCTCGGCTGCTTTTGGGGTCTCCAAAGCTGGAATGGACTTTCTCTTATTCCCACAAAATGTGTTGGAACCGGGACTCTTTTTTGGGGATTTCTTTCGTGTGTCATGTTTTTGTATTTCTACTTTTTCTTTGATGGGAGTTTTTCCTATTGGAACCCTAATGGAATTTCTTCTTCAGATTCATCTTGTACTTTATTTTGGGCTTTTACTCTGCAGGGCTCTTTCATCCCAAGCATGGGGTTCTCTTCCTTCTGGGGTTCAGGGTCCTTTACTGGACCACCACTAGTTTTAGAGGCCGCCTTCTTTGTGGTTAGGGCTGCTGTAGCCTTCTAGCCTGTTTCATAAGACTTCTTTTCTTCTTCTTTCATTTTTCATTATATTCTCTTTGCTTTTGTATTTTCTTTTCTTCTTTTTTCTTCTGACTGGGAGTGCACGCTCCTTTGGCTTCACCCCGACTCTTAACAAATGAAGAAAAGATGCGAAGGGCAACTGATGTGTTGCCCTTCGCAACACATCAAGAGTTTCTTTCACACTCTCTCATTTCCCTGGCAATTTCTGTGAAAGCTTTTTCGTGACAGCAACAATGTTTTCAGTGATGTGTTGAGCCTGCATTCCAGTATGACCAATGTGTAGAGTGCTGCAAGAACCACTTTTAGATATGTTTAAGACAGTTCTACCTATCGATGTGTTGATCTCTTTGGAAAGATTCTTGGCTTTAAGGTTTACAGGTACTGGAACTTTCTTTTTCTTATAGAAATGTCTCCCGAGGGTAAGAGCCACCTAATTCTTGTGTCAGTAAGGAAGAGGCCTTACTCAAATCACTCCTAGTCCTGGTTTCCTTCCCTTCACTGTTGGTTCACTGTATATTTTTCTTTATTTCACTTTGCATAGCCTTCACTTTTTCAGCTCTTCCATTCTCAACCGTTTCTGTGAGCATCCTGGTTACCATTGTTTTGAGCTCTGTATCTGATAGGTTAGCTATCTCTTCATCACTTAGTTCTATTTTTGGAGTTTTGATCTGTTCTTTCATTTGAGCCATATTTTTTTTGTCTTCGTGCACCTGTTACGTTGTAAGGGGCGGAGCCTTAGGTATTCTTCAGGGCAGGGCAACCCACATCTCTGCGTTGTGGTGCCATATGTGAGGGAGGGGTCCCAGAGGGAACAATGCTGGTTGCTCAGCTCTTGGCCAGCTTTCAGTCACTTCCCTACTACCCACAAGCAAATTGGGCCCTTCTGGTGCTGATTCCCAGGTGGGTGGGCTTGTGTACATTCTAGGACCCTGTGAGTCTCTCTAACAAACTCTCCTGTGAGACTGGGAGTTTCTCCCACTGCCACAACCTCCACAGGTTTTTACAGCCCAAGGTTTTGAGGCTTTATTTACCCACACTGGAACCCTGGGTAGTCCAATTTGTCTCAGTCCCAATTGTACCTCCCATTTTATCTGCATGCAAATGTGGGACCACGTGGTCTGCCAGCCGCTGCCTCGCCCACCCAGTCCTCCAGCCACAGCCTTATCCTGTGTCCTCTCCATCCTGGCTGTCATCTCTGCCCCTCCTACTGGTCTGAATGAATGTTTCTTCTTTAATTCCTCAGTTGTTGGACTTACATACAGTTCAATTTTCTGGTAGTAATGGTTACTTTTTGTTTTTAAATTTGTTGTTGTCCACCTTCTTTGTTGTACAAGGAGGCAAAGTGTATCTACCTATGCCTCCATCTTGCCTGGAAGTCAACAAAATTGTTTTGAATGAAGTTAAAGACAACTAAGTGCTACTATAGCCATCTCACAGAAAAAAAGAGATGAACTTTATGGCCAATCCAATATTATGCTACCTGATATCAAACTATACTACAAAGCTATAGTTATAAAAATGGACACAGATCAAAGGAAAAGAATAGACTGTTTGGAAATAAATTCACACCTATATTGTCAAATTAACCTATAACAAAGGAGACAAGAACATACAATGGGCCCTAGCTGGTGCAGCTCAGTGGATTGAGTGCAGGCCTGTGAATCAAAGGGTCACAGGTTTGATTCCCAGTCAGGGCACATGCCTGGGTTGCAGTCCAGGTCGCCAGTTAGGGGACACACGAGAGACAACCACACATTGATATTTGTCTCCCTCTCTTTCTCCTGCCCTTCCCCTCTGTCAAAATAAATAAATAAATAAATAAATGAAATCTTTTAAAAAAGAACATACTATGGGGTGAATACATACAGTGGTGTTAGGAAATTGGACAGATATATGCAAAAAAAGAACTAGACCACGTTCTTACACCATATGTAAGAATAAATGAAAATGAATTAAATACTTAAATGTAAGACCTGAACCCATAAAACTCCTAGAGGAAAACCTAGGCAAGTATACTCTCTGGCATTGCTCTTTGAAATATTTTTTCTGATATATCTTCTCAGGCAAGTGAAAGAGAAGGAACAATAAAATAGGATAGCATCAAATTAAAAAAATTTTGCACAGCAAAGGAAGTCATCAACAAATTAAAAAACAACCTACTGAATGGGAAAATGTATCAGCTAATGACACATCTGATAAGGGGTTAATATCCAACACAACACTAACAAACAAACAAACCAACCAATAAAAAATGTACCAATGACCCGAATAGTCACTTCTCCAAAGTGGACATACAGGTGGCCAATAGACATATGAAAAGATGTGCAATATCACTAGTTGTCAGAGAAATGCAAATTAAAACCACAGTGAGATATCAGCTCAGATATGGTGATATTTTTCAGAATGTCTTTTGTTAATAAATCAACAAACTAAAAGTTTTGGCAAAGTCCGGAGAAAAGATAATCCTGGTGTACTGCTGATGAGAATGCAGGTTGGTGTAGCTACTATGGAAAACAGTATGGAGATTCCTCAAAAAATTAAAAGTGGAACTGCCTCATAATCCAGCAATTTCAGTTTTGGGTATATATTTGAATAAACTCAAAACACTAATTCAACAGAATATATGCACCTTTATGTCCATTGCAACATTATTTACAATAGCCAAGATATGGAGGCAACCCAAGTGCCCATCAATAGATAAGTGGATAAAAATAATGGTGGTACATATATACAACAGAGTCCTACTCAGCCATCGAAAAGAAGGAAATTCTACCATTTGTGACAAAATGGATGGACCTAATGGTATTACACCAAGTGAAGTCAGTCAGAGAAAGACAAACACCATATGATTTGAATCATATGTGGAATCTAAAGAGTAAAACAAACTAACAGAAACAGACTCACAGATACATAGTTCAGAATGATGGTTACCAGAGGACAGTATTGGGGGCTGGGAGAAAAAGGTAAAGGGATTAGGAACTACAAGTTGGTAGTCAACAAATAGTCATAGGGATGTAAAGTACAGCATAGGCAATACAGTCAACAATATTACAAGAACTTATGTATGGTGCCAGGTGGAAATATGGAAACACTTTGTAAAGTATATGATTGTCTAACCACTATGCCGTACACCTGAATCTAATGCAAAATAATATTGAATGTCAACTGTGATTGAAATAAAAACCCAGTAAAATATTGAAATATCCAGTAAAATATTTAGAAATAAATTGAACCAGGTAAGTGAAACCTCTGTACAAGAAAACTACAAGACTTTGGTTAAAGAAATTGAAGAATGCATAGGCAAATGACAAGATAAACTGTGACCATGAATTGGAAGAATTAATATTGTTAAAATGCCCATACTACCAAAGCCATCTATTGATTGAATGCAATCCTCATGAAAATTCCAATGGCAGATCCCATGGAAATGGAAGAAATAATCTTAAAATGTATATGGAAACACAAATAACAAAGCAATCTTGAGAAAGAAGAACAAATATGGAGGCATCATACTTCTTGATTTCAAACTATACTACAAACCTATAGCAAGCAAAACATTGGGGTTGTGGCATATAAATAAACACGTGAACCACTGGAATATATTCAAGTGCTCAGGAGTAAACCCTCACATATACAGTCAACTAATATATGATGAGGGAGCCAAGAATACTCAAGGGGGAAAAGATCATCTCTTCAATAAATTGCGTTGAGAAAACTGGATATAAACATTGAGAAAAATGAAATTGGACCCCTATCTTAAAGAATAATTGCAGCATTATTTATAATAACCAAGATATGGAAGCAACACAAGTGCCCATCAATAGAGAATGGATTTAAAAAAGTGGTAGTACACCTATACAATGGAATATTCCTTGGTCATAAAAAAGAATGAAATCTTACTGGGGACCAAATCTACAACCCAGACATGTGGCTTGACTGGGAATTGAACTTGCGAACCTTCAGTTTATGAGACAATGATCCAATGAACTGACCTGTACCGGCTAGGGTTACCACAGCTTTTTTTATCCACTCATCTACTGATGGGCATCTGGGCTGTTTCCAGATCTTGGCTTTCCGGGTTCCCTCTTTGTGTCGAGTCTTTCCCGCAGCTCCTCCCCATTCCTGGAATTTGTCAGTTTCCCCAGAACAGCAATGAATTGCTCAACATCATTAATGTCTTGTCCCATGACTGGGATCAACACATGGATATTAGTGTCCCATACTAGGTATTGTGGAGTAGACTGGAGTATCTTTGTTTTCATTCCTGCAGTAAATGTAGCCAGATCTGGGTCTTCAAAGATGGACATACATAGCTTGTTTCACTCTCAACCCCTTAATCATTTATGTCTCCTCTATAGATTTCCAGTATTCTCCAGGCCCAGGGAAATTTCCCCTTATTGGGCCAAGCATCCCTGTAGGCTAAAATAATGCAATCCACAGAACCTCCTGAATGCTATGTAGGTACTGTCAGATGGCAGGGTGTGTGGTGATGTTGCTCATTTTTGCTGCCTTCTGCCCACTCAGAAAAATGCCATTGCACCCCCTTTCCATCCCTTAACCTTATTAACCATGCCTGGATAATTTTCATGGTCTTTTGCTGGAACTTGGCAGCTATATCGATAAACGCAGCAGGAGTATATTCTCTCATTGTGAATGTTTCCTGAATTGGGGGCTAGCCCTCTGGTTGGAGTTGTTGCTGTGTTTTGCTCTCCTTTGTATTAGGGGTCAAGCAACGGGGCATTTTGTCCAATTCACTGTCAATTACCACAGCATCTTCCTCTTCACTTCCTCACTTTCACAATGGATTCTACCACCTATTGCCCAAATAATGGTTTGTCACAGCACTCAGACCTTAATTTGTGGCAGTTTGCACTCGCTTAGCTTTGCATTTATTATCCTACTTTCCCTCCTTTTCTGTCAGCTCTGAAAGCTAGCAGAGTAGTGGACAACCATTGATCATACTCTAACCTTAGCTATTCTCCCAACTTTATAACTCAAGCTTCAGCCTCTACTTGGGCATTGGTGGCCAGCCAAACTGTCCACAATCGAGGCCAGCCCAATACATCAGCCATTCAGTTTTCTTGGCTGCAGTGCTCTATGTGCAGTTCCTCAAACAAGTGCCTGAAGTCAGCCAGCATTTTGAGGGCATCATTGTACTTACATTGTAGTTGACAAACAACTAACATATGGGCCACCCCTTCCCACATTGAAGTCAATGACTAACTTGGGATTGCCCCCCACAGATGCTTCATTCCCAAGACCCAATTTCTCAGATGTCCTGGCTGGCTCACCAAGAGGCAGATCACTTCAGATGGGTATGTGGAAGTTTTAATAAACAGGGAAAATTACATATGAGGCTAGTCTTGGATGGCTGCAGGTTGAATAGATCTCTATACATGTCTGCTAGAATTGTTGGAGTTTGTATAGAGGTCTTAACTGAGTTCAAGTTCAGTCATCTACACCATCCAGATGGGCTCAACTGCACATTACTCTCTCAAGGCTGTGTTGTTTTTTAAATATATTTTATTGATTACACCATTACAGTTGTCCTATTTTTTCCCTCTTTGCTCCCTCTACCTAA
The DNA here is from genome assembly GCF_019186645.2 of Phyllostomus hastatus. Classification (NCBI taxonomy): domain Eukaryota; kingdom Metazoa; phylum Chordata; class Mammalia; order Chiroptera; family Phyllostomidae; genus Phyllostomus; species Phyllostomus hastatus. Next base: position 1,091,562 of record NW_025333841.1, on the reverse strand, counting down.
TACTCCCCATTCCCTACTGCAATCCCCCCTTAGTTCATGTCCATAAGTCATACATATAAATTATTTAGCTACTACATTTCCTATATGGTTCTTAAGATCCCCTTGCAATTTCTACTTCTTTTTAAAAATATTTTATTTATTTTCTATACAGAGGGGAAGGGAGGAAGAGAGGGAGAGAAACATCAATGTGTGGTTGCTTCTCGTATGCCCCCTACCAGGGACCTGGCTCACAACCCAGGTATGTGCCCTGACTGGGAGTTGAACCAGTGACCCCTTGTTTTGCAGGCCAGCACTCAGTCCACTGAGCCAGGGACCAATTTGTACTTCTTAATCCCTGTACCTTTTTCCTCATTCTTCCTCTTCCCCCTCCCAACTGGGTTGTAATCATTCAAATGGATCTCCATATTTATGATTCTGTTTCTGTGTGCTTGTTTGCTTAGTTTGTTTTTTAGACTCAATTGTTGATAGTTGTGAATTTATTGCCATTTTAATATTTATAGTTTTGATCTTCTTTGTCTTAAATAAGTTCCTTTAACATTTCATATAATAATGGCCTGGTGATGATGAACTCCTTTAGTTTTACCTTGTCTGGGAAGCAGTTTACCTGTCCTTACATTCTAAATGATAGCTTTGCTGGATAGAGTAATTTAGGTTGTAGGTCCCTGCTTTTCATCACTTTGAATACTTCTTACCTGTCCCTTCTAGCCTGCAAAGTTTCTTTTGAAAAATCAGCTGACAGTCTTATAGGAACTCCTTTGTAGGTAACTGTCTCTTTTCTTTTGCTGCTTTTAAGATTCTCTCCTTATCTTTACTCTTGGGTAACTTAATGATGGTGTGCCTTGGTGTGTGCTTCCTTGGGTCCCACTTCTTCTGGACTCTCTGAGCTTGCTGGACTTGTATGTCCATTTCCTTCACCAAATTAGGGAAGTTTTCTTTCATTATTGTTTCAAATAAGTTTTCAGTTTTTTGCTCCTTCTCCTTCGGTCACCCCTGTGATTTGAATGTTGGTGTGCTTGAAGTTGTCCCAGAGGCTCCTCACCCTATCCTCATTTTTTAATTCTTTTTTCTTCTTGCTGTTCTGATTGAATTTTTTCTTCCTTGTGTTCCAAAAAATTCATTTTATTTTCATTTTCATCCACTTCACTGTTGATTCCCTGTAATTGTTTCTTTATTTCACTTAGTATAACCTTTATTTCTCCCTGGGTCTTTTTTATGTTGTTGAAGTACCCAATGAATTCCTTGAGCATCCTAATAACCAGTGTTTTGAACTCTGCATCTGGTAAGTTCCTTATCTCCACTTTAGTTGTTTTTCTGGAGTTTTAATCTGTTCTTTCATTTGGGTCATGTTTCTTTGTCTCCTAGTTTTGGCAGGCTCCCTGTGTTTGTTTCTATGTATTAGGTAGATCTGCTTTGACTCCATGTCTTGGCAGCATGGCCTAATATAAAAAAATGCACCTGAAAGTTGGATGGGGTGGAGCCTGATGAAATTGTCAGGGTAGGGCAACCAATGTGAACAAAGTTGCTGGAGTCTCAGATATGGTGCCACCTGCTCTGTATCTCTGTGTTGGGGGAGGGCTCAGAAAAGGGACAATGGCTGCTGCCTGGTCTCTGAAGTTTTGTCTGGGAAGAAAATGTCCCCTGACACTTGCTCTGATGCCAGATACTTCAGTTTCTCCCCATACACCACTGGTGCCCTTCCAGCTGCTGCTCCAGTGCTGGAGCCCAGAGGGAGTGAGTTTGTGTAAGTCCTAGGATGGTTGTGGACCCTTTAAAAAGAGACACTTGAGAATCCTGGTTTCTTCCACTGCCCTAACCTCTACTGGATTTTACCATCAGAAGTTATGGGGACTTAACTTCCTGGCACTTGAACCCTGGGCTAGGTAATCTGGTGTGGGGCTGGGATCCCTCACTCCCAAGATATCCCTCTCAGTTTTTATCTACCACATGTAGGTGCGGGGCTGCCTGCTCCACATTTGCATCTCTGTCCCTGCTACCAGTCTGAATGAATGTGACTTCTTTAATTCCTTGGTTGTGGGACTTCCATATACCTCGATTTTCTGACAATTCTGGGTGATAGTTGTTTTGCAGCTTAGTTGTAATTTTTGCTGTGGTTATTCAAGGAGGCGAGCTGTGTTTACCTATGCCTCCATCTTGACTGGAAATCCTCAAGGCTGTGTTTTTGAAAACAGCTCTCATTGATGGAACATTGGGCAGAATATATGTTCCAAAGACTGCAGTGGGGGAGAGGGCCTCTGATTGCTCAAGTCCAGCTCACTGGTCAATTGAAAGTCATATCCTTTCAATTACGTCCTTCAACACTGACTATAATTGTGGATTCATCTATTTATCCTTTCAATTCTATTGGTTTTTGCTTCACATGTTTTGCAGTTCTGCTATTTGGTACCATGCATTTAGTATTGTTATACCTTTTTGGTGGATTAGCCTGTCTATTATAAAATGTTGGTCTACTTAATAATTGTCTTTGTTTTAGAATATACTTTATCGGATAGCAATATAGAAAAATATTATATTTATATAAGTAGAAATATATTCACATTTTCCCCTTTCTTTCAGTTTTTTTAAACAGCATAAAGTTGGATAATGTATTTTATTTCATTCTGACACTCTCAGTCTTTTAATTGACATATTTTGATAATTTGGATTTCTTAAAATTTTTGATATGTTAGCACTTAAATTAGCTAATTTATTTTTTTGTTTTCTATGTGTTCTGTCTGCTTTTTGTTTCTCTCCTTCCTGTTAGGGTTACTTAAACAGTTGTAGAGCTCCATTTTGATTAATGTATAGTGTTTTGGAGTGCCTCTCTTTATACAGCTATTTTACTGGTTGCTCTTGGTATTATATTATAAACAAAAGGGCAAGCCTGACAAGCACAATAACTGAAAGTAACCACATGAGTTGTTTTGATAAAAAAAATTCTAACTGATCAGGTTATAATGAAAAATTGTGTCCTAAGATATGTATGATGCATTAATCTTTACCTTGAGCATACCCTTTTCATTGTTTTTTTTTTTTTTGCATTAAGGATAGCACACTTAAAATGTTTGAATGATCTCTTTTCTAGACCTCAAGAAATAAATCTGCAGGATACTGAGACAAATGATCCTAACGCTTGTCATCATTATATATTTTACATGCATATCTCTATAAAGCATTTTAAATTTGAACTACTTAGTGCCTACCAATTTAAAATAAATACGTATCTATTCGTTTTTTGTTGTATTTTTATTTAATTATATTTTATTGATTATGCTACTTCACTCGCCTCCACCCTGCACACCCCCTCCCACCCACATTCCCCCCTTTAGTTCATGTCCATGTATCATACTTATAAGTTCTTTAGCTTTTACATTTCCTATACTATTCTTACCCTCCCCCTGTCTATTTTCTACCTACCATCTATGCTACTTACTCTCTGTACCTTTTCCCCCTCTCTGCTCCTCCCACTCCCCAGTTGCTAACCCTCCATGTGTTCTCCATTTCTGTGGTTCTGTTCCTTTTCTAGTTGTTTGCTTAGTTTGTTTTTGGTTTTTTTTAGGTGTGGTTATTAATAATTGTGAGTTTGCTGTCATTTTACTGTATATGTTTTTTATCTTCTTTTTCTTAGATAAGTCCCTTTAACATTTCATATAATAAGGGCTGGGTGATGATGAACTCCTTGAACTTGACCTTCCCTGAGAAGCACTTTATCTGCCCTTCCATTCTAAATGATAGCTTTGCTGGATAGAGCAGTCTTGGATGTAGATCCTTGCCTTTCATGAATGGGAATACTTCTTTCCAGCCCCTTCTTGCCTGTAAGGTCTCTTTTGAGAAATCAGCTGACAGTCTTACGGGAACTCCTTTGTAGGTTACTGTTGTCCCCTTATCTCTTGCTGCTTCTCTGCTTCATTTGTACCTTGGCGAATGTAATTATGATGTGCCTTGGTGTGTTCCTCCTTGGGTCCAACTTCTTTGGGACTCTCTGAGCTTCCTGGACTTCCTGGAAGTCTATTTCCTTTGCCAGATTGGGGGAGTTCTCCTTCATTATTTGCTCAAGTAAGTTTTCAATTTGTTGCTCTTCCTCTTCTCCTTCTGGTACCCCTATAATTTGGATTTTGGAAGATTTAAAGATGTCCTGGAGGTTCCTAAGCCTCTGCTCATTTATTTGAATTCTTGTTTCTTCATTCTTTTCTGGTTGAATGTTTCCTTCTTCCTTCTGGTCCACTCCATTGATTTGAGTCCCAGTTTCCTTCCTATCCCTATTGGTTCCCTGTACATTTTCCTTTATTTCACTTAGCGTAGCCTTCATTTTTTAATCTAATTTGTGACCAAATTCAACCCATTCTGTGAGCATCCTGATTACCAGTGTTTTTTTTTAAAGATTTTATTTCTTTATTTTTAGAGAGGGAAGGGAGGGAGATAGAGAGAGAGAGAAACATCAATGTGCGGTTGCTGGGGGTCATGGCCTGCAACCCAGGCATGTACCCTGACTGGGAATCGAACCTGCGACACTTTAGTTCACAGCCCGCACTCAATCCACTGAGCTACGCCAGCCAGGGCTCTGATTACCAGTGTTTTGAACTCTGCATCTGATAGATTGACTATCTCTTCGTCGCTTAGTTGTATTTTTTCTGGAATTTTTATTTGTTCTTTCATTTGGGCCATTTTTTTTTCTTGACAAGCCTCTTATGTAGCGAGGAGCGGAGCCTTATGTGTTCACCAGGGCAGGGCAACTGACGTAGCTGGGCTGTGACACTGTTTGTGGGGCAGGGGTCCGAGAAGGAACAATGGCACTTGCTCTGCTCTCTGCTGGATTTCAGTCACTTCCCCTGCTTCCCCCAAGCAAATCAGGCCCTCTGGTGCTGATTCCTGTGTGCATGGGTTTGTGTATGTTCTAGGACCCTGTGGGTCTCTCCAAGGAACTCTCCTGTGAGGCTGGGAGTTTCTCCTGGCACCTCAACCCCCACAGGTGTTTTCAGTTGGTGGTTTGAGGCTTTATTTCCCCACGCTGGGACCCTGGGTTGCATAGTCTGTCTTGCTCCCCAGGGTCGCCTGATTTATCTGTGCGCGAATGTGGGTCCACCCGGTGCCTTGTGCGCCATGCCCCTCCACAATCCACCACCTCGCTGGGTCCGCCAGCAGCTGCTTTGCTATGACCCCTCTTTGCCTGACCGCCTGACTCTGGCCTTCCTACTGGTCTGGATGAATGTGTGTACTTGAACTCCTTGGTTCAGACTTCTACACAGGTCAATTTTTTGTCAGTACTGGTTGATTTTTGTTTCTAAATTGTTGTTGTCCTTCTTTTAGTTGTGCAAGGAGGCACAGTGTGTCTACCTATGCCTCTGTCTTGGCCAGAAGTCTATTTTTTATTTAATGTAAAGATTTCCCCACTTTACTTTTCCCCGCCTCCTTAATCTACCACCAAGGGCTCTCCTGTACTTTTCTTTACATCTTTTACTTTGATTCTAATAGACAAAATCACTGCAAAACTTCTATTCATTAGAGAATTTTCTCAATCCTTTTGAGATTTTGCTTCCAGGTATGGTCCTCAGCCCTTTGGCTCAAATAAATGGCTAAACCTTTCTTTAGGTTTGGAATTTCTTTCATCAACATTTACTTCAGCAGCTGTGAAGGGACTGAAAAGAAAATGACTCAGGACTACCCTACAGACCCATATCTAGTGCTAAGTACCAGCAGGGACCCATTGTGCCCCACTGGCTCTCTATTTCACATTGGATGAACTTGTATGATTTTTCTTTTGCAGTCTTGAATTTGCTGGCTCTTTGGTTGCAGGTCCTGACTTTGAGCTGTTCTTAGAAAATCCTCAAGGTGGCGCTAAAAGATAAGGGAAAAGAGGAAAGGGTGGCTGTTTTTATGTTTCAGTATTTCAATTGGTATTGCTTTCCGAGAGTCTGAACAACAAGAAAAATCTTTATGAGAGACTGAACTCTCATAAAAAAATCTTTATGAGAAACTTACACTGAGACCCACAACATAACATCTGTAGAAATTTGTTTAGGCTATACAGTTTTCAAAAGAAAATTAAATTCACAATGGGAAATTGTGCTTCCAAGGTGGACAGCCACCTATTAGTACTTCTATGGGCTTCATGTACAATTCATATAGAGATTTCACATGATCATATTTACAGAAATGAGGAGCAGTTGATATACCTAAGTAGATTTTTCTGTGTGCTCAATTGGAAAAGCTGGTTCTGAAATGAGACAAAATGAGTGGGAAGCTTACTTCATTTTGAAATTAAAATCTCTTTCCTCCAGGAAGTTAATAAAAAATTTTACAGATGGTCTCTGAATTTAAAAAGGTTTCTAAAGCTACTGACTACCAACAACACACTATGCCAACTGTATCACTATGTCCTTTAACCTCTGAACCCTATTGTCAGGACTCCCCTTTCCTTCATCCTTCTTCTCTCCTTTCTTCTCTTCCCTTTTTGATGCCTCTGCTGACTGAAAAAAGGAACTAAAAATAGAGAAACATACCAGGACAAACTAGAACGTCCAGAAATTCTGGCAGCTCCCTTTAGAGAAAAGCCAGTAGCAAGAAAGCATTTTTCCTTTGGGGGGCAGTTACTCCAGGTGATGACATGTGCCACAGGAGTTTGCTACCACATGGGAAAGACTACTTTTTTCCTCTGAAGGAACTTTCCATGGCCTTAGAATGTCTTGGGATTTTGATAATTACCAATTGTCTTGCTTGCTGCATAGAATCTAATAACTCTGTGACCTGCTTTCCATTCTTTATAGACTGCCTTGAGGAAGTTAAGAAGCCTCATAGTTTCCATAACATTCCATGTCATGAGCTATACCAAAGGTAGACAGACTATAAAAATAAAATTTGCCCATTTGATCTTTAGCCAATTGGCAAGCTTAAGTTAGAGTAATTAATTCAGCTTAGTGGGCAGATCTTATTTCTGGAAAATAAGAACTTTTAATTCATCTGCCAGGGTAGATCCAGCTTGCTAATGTCCCAGTTCATTTTTGAGATAAAATCCATCTATAAATCAAATTAAGTCAGCATTGTCAAGTCCAGCATTTACAGGACTTTCCTGTAAATCATTCCTAGGAGCAAGAAGGTGATCAGAAAGTAAAATGCAATCTTGAGTTTCCTCATTTTGTAAAGATTGTAGCAAAATTGTTAGATTAAGACTGTTCCATTGAGCTAGTAATATTAGGTGCAGAAAGCAAGAGTACTTCATAAAAAGCCAGTTGGTTGGCACAGATGTGCTGAGCAAGATAAGCATTCAGTAAGGTTGAATAGAATGAGGGCCATAAATGGTGAAAGGAGAGCCCATAATTATTTCTTTTGTTTGTTTGTATAATATGGCTAGAGCAGAGATGGCCCTTATATAAGGAGAGGAGTCCTTTTTTTAATTGAGTTTAACTGTTGATGTAATATTCTATAGGTCTATGATGATCTTCATGTTTCTCTGAATATAAAACATCTTTACAGAACATTTTTTGTAAAAACATAAGAGTGAAATGATAATTGTCTATAAATGATAAAAGACCTAAAATTGGCCATGGTTAAAGGTTGGGTGAGAGTCCACTTACACATACACATACATTAAGATAATGTGGTTGATTTAGTAATCCATTCCAATTTTAGTTTGACCACAGTGAGATGTTACTTCACACCTTTCAGAATGGCAATCATCAATAAATCAAGAAATAAGAAGTGTAAGTAAGCATGTGGAGAAAAGGAAACTGTCGTATACTGTTGGTGGCATTACATATCAGTGCAGCCACTATAGAAAACAGAGTAGAAGTTTTTCAAAAATTTTAAAAACAGAGCTGCCATTTGATTCATGCACTTCCATTTTGGCATGTTTATCTGAAGAAAACGAAAACACTAATTTGAAACAATATATTCATCTCTGTTTATTGCAGCACTACTAGTAATAGCCAAGATATAGAAACAACCTAGATGTCCACAAGTAGATGAATGGGTACAGAAGAAGGGTACATGTAAATGATGGGATATTATTCAGCAATAATAAAGAATGAAATCTTGCCATTTGCAACAACATGGATGTACCCAGAAGATTTTATACTAAGTGAAATAAGTTAAACAGAGAAAGTCAAATATAGTATGATTCACCTATATTTAGAATCTAAAACAAAGAGACCCATAGATATAGGGAATAAGCTAATGGGTCCCAAAGGGGAGGGTACTGGGAGAATGGGAAAAAAAAACCAAAACAAAAATGATTTTGTTTTGGTAATCCTTAGCAGCTGCTCTAATTATTTCTGAAATTTGGTGGTTTTTTGCTTGTTTTCTTTAGCGTATATCCCTAATATTTTATGTTGAATTCTTAAGAAGATTTAATTTATTTATGTTTAGAGAGAGAGGAAGGGAGAGAAACAGAGAGGGAGAGAAATATCCATGTGAGAGAGAAACATGGATTGTTTGCCCCCTGTATGTGTTCCAATCAGGACCAAACCTGCAACCCAGGCATGTGTCTCAACCAAGAATCAAACCAGCGACCTTTTGCTTTGTGGGACAACACCCAACCAACTGAGCCATACCGGTCAGAGTTATATGTTGAATTCTTACAGCATTTCTTTAATTTTTTTAATCCTCACTTGAGGATATGTTTTTCTCCCATTGATTTTAGAGAGGAAAGGGTGGAGGTGAGGAGAGGTAGGTAGAGGTGAGAGAAAGATGGATTGGTTACCTCTCATACATGCCCCAACCAGGGTTGGAAACTGCAACCCAGGTATGTGCCCTGACCAGTAATTGAACCCACAGCTTTCTTGTGTACTAAACAATGTTCCAGCCAACTGACCACCTGGCCAGGGCTACAGCATCTCTTTTTCTTTAATATACTTTATAGTCAGACTTTAAACAATTTGCAATTATTTTAAAACAGTTTATGATCATTTTGTTTTCTTTTGAAATATAGTTTGCAAAATATAAAATGTTTATGTAGTATTAAGAACAATGATAAGATATAATCCCAGCAGTGGAATTGTTGGGTCAAAATACAATTCCATTTTTAGTTTGCTGAGGAAATTCCATACTGTTTTCCAGAGTGGCTGCACCAGTCTGCAATCCCACCAACACTGCACTAGGGTTCCCTTTTTCCCACAACCTCGCCACCACTTGTTTTTGTTGATTTGTTTATGATGGCCATTCTGACTGGTGTGAAGTGGTAGTTCATTGTGGTTTTAATTTGCATCTTTCTGATGGCTAGTGATACTGAGCATACTTTCATAAGTCTCTGGGCCCTCTGTATGTCCTCCTTGGCAAAGTGTCTGTTCAGGTCTTTTGCCCATTTTTTAATTGGATTGTTTTTCTTCCTGGTGTGGAGTCATGTGAGTTCTTTATATATTTGGGGGACCCTAAGTATCCTGAAACACCAATTCAAAAGAACCTATACACCCCAATGTTCATAGCAGCTGAATTTACCATAGCCAAGTGCTAGAAACAGACTAAGTGCCCTTCAGTAAATGAGTGGATCAAAAAACTGGTACATTTACACAATGGAATACTATGCAGCAGAAAGGAAGAAGGAGCTCCTACCCTTTGTGACAGCATGGATGGAACTGGAGAGCATTATGCTAAGTGAAAGAAGCCAGGCAGTAAAAGAGAAATACCACATGATCTCACCTATAGGTGGAACCTGATCAACAAAACAAAACAAACAACTGAGCAAAATATAAACATGGAAATAAAGAACAAACTGACAGTAACCGGTAGGGGGAGGGAGATAATTGGGCAAAGAAGGGGAACAGTCATCAAGGAACATGTATAAAGGACCCATGGACAAAGACAACGGGGAGAGGGAGGATTGAATATGGGAGGTGAGGGTGGTTAAGGCAGGGGAAGATAATGGGGGAAAATGGGGACAACACAAATTGCACAACAATAAAAGGGAAAAAAGAGCAATGATAAAATTAATATTTATAATACTACCCCCCCACACACACACACAAAAGCAAAAAATGCTGTAGGAATAGCTTCCTTTTCTATTGTGACTTTTTTTCCATGTAGGTGTACACCAGCTGACTCTCTTAGGGCAGGATCCAGATTGGGCTGGGTGGAGGTATTTCTTTCTTTTCCCAGGCTCCCCAGTGGTGAGTCCCTCTGAGCTGGAACCTCAGTTAATGAGTTTTTCCCATTGCATTCCTCTACCACTTTAAGGACACCAGTAATCAACAGTAAGGTTCTTCTGTGCTCAAACTGAATGGAAGCATGTGATTTTGCTTTATGCTGTCCCTTCCTTCTCTCACCTCACACCCATCAGCCTCTCCTGGCTCCACCCACACCATCCATCCTGTTAGTAACCCCTGTTCAACCCTGTCTGTCCTCTTCTTAGTCTCTGCCTCTTGTCCCAGTTCTTTGAGTCAAAGCATCTGTTAAGAACTCTACTGGATTCTGGATGCCAGCCCCTCTCCTGGAATCTTCTCCCTTAGTGCCTCATTCTGCAACCTGGGAGTCCATTCCACCCTTATTTTCTTTATCTGAAGTTCCTGGAGCCCAACCCCAAACTCCACCAATAGCTTACTTTTAAAAAAAATTTACTGATTAAACAAATTGTTGGTCCTTAGATTGATTCATTTGGAAATTGACTCCTTTGTTAGGACACAGATATTTCCAGAAGTGTGAGGACATTATCTCACATTTATTTTACTCTTACTCTGTGCTGGAAACAAGCTAAGAACCTTATACAAGTATTTTCATTTAATCCTTATCACAATCCAGAGAGTGATTCTTATCTTTTTGTTAGATGTGGAGGGGCAAAAATAGATAACAGTAACAATTATGGAGGGACTGAGAAATAGTGCAAAGAGGAATGTAAAAAAAGGTAGAATTGTAACCAATAATTTATAAAAAGAGAGACTGTAGAGTCATGTAAAATGTTCAATTAAAATAAAAAGACAGTAAAATAGTGTAATACAAAAATAAGAACAAAGAACAAGTATAACAAATAGAAAACAGTAACAAGTATGTTAAATATTAATTTAATTATGCTGTTGATTACTTTGAATGTCAATGATCTAAATGCATTGAATAATAGACAGAGATTGTCAGAGTAAATGAAAAAACAAGACCCAAGTACATGGAGGAAAGCACTCCATCCTAACATCAGTTCAGAGAAGACAGGTGTAGCTATATTAATGTCAGAGAGAATATTTTAAAACAAGGAAACTTATCAGGGATAAAGAAGGGCACTATATCATGACAGAGGGTCAATTCTCTAAGAAGACATATCAATTCTTAGTATGCATGAACCTAACAACAGAACATAAAATTATGCAAGGAAAAAATAGAATTGTAAAGAGAAATAGATGAGGCCTCTATTTGTTATACTTGTTCTTTGTCCTTATTTTTGTATTACACTATTTTACTGTCTTTTTATTTTAATTGAATGAAGTTGGAGACTTCAACACTTCTCTATCAGAAATCAACAGATATAGCAGGCAAAAATTCACGAAGCACATAGCTGAACTCAACAACATCATTGGCAAGTGTGATATAATTAGTATCTATAGACTGCTTCATCTTACAAGAGAAGAATATACATTATTCTCCAGCTCACATAGAAAATTCACTGAGATAGGTCTATATAACACACCTAAATAAATTTAAAAGAGTAGAAAACATACAATGTCTGCTCTCAGACCACAATGGAATTAAAGTAGATATCAATAACAGAAAGATAACTGCAAAATCTCAAAATATGCAAAGAGTAAGCACACTTTTAAATAACGCATGGATCAAAGAAGAAATCTCAAGAGATAGTGGAAAGTATTTTGAACTAATTGAAAATGAAAATACCACTTATCAAAATTGGTGGGATGCAGTGAAAGCAATCCTCAGAAGGCAGTTTATAGTCCTAAATGTGTATTTTGGAAAGCAATTAATGGACTAATAACTTAAGTTTTATCTTGGGAAAGTAGGAAAAGAAGAGCAAATTAAATTCAAAGTAAGCAGAATAGCAGAAATGATAAGAATTAGAACGAGAATCAATGAAATTGGAAACAGGAGATCAATAGAAAAATCATTGAAACCAAAAGCTAGTTCTTTTAAATGATACAACTACATTGATAAGCTACTATCCAAGCTAAGAAAAAAAGAGAGAGAAGAGAGAGCTCATGTAATTACTAATAAGGAAAATGAAAGAGGGGACTTCTGGTCAAGATGGAGGCATAGGTAAATACACTGCGCCTCTCGCACCATCAAAAGAAGGACAACAAATTTAAAAACAAAAATAACCAGAACTGCCAGAAAATCAAACTGTATGGAAGTCCAATAACCAAGGAGTTAAAGAAGAAATATTCATCCAGACAAGTAGGAGGGGCAGAGACAGGCACCTGGGGTGGAGTGGATGCATGGCAAGGTGGTAGCTGGAGGACCTGGGTGGGTGAGGCAGTGGCTGGCAGACTAGGTGGCCCCACATATGTGTGCAGATAAACTGGGAGGAACAACTGGGGAGCGAGATGGACCACATAACTCAGGGTTTCAGCACAGGAAAATAAAGCCTCAAAACCTCTGACTGAAAAATCCTATTGGGGTTGCAGTGGCAGGAGAAACTCCCAGCCTCACAGGAGAGTCCGCTGGAGAGACTCATGGGGTTCTAGAACACACACAAACCCACCCACCTGGGAATCAGCACCTGAAAGGGTACAATCTGCTTGTGGGAAGTGAGGGAAGTGATGGAAAGTGGGGCAAGAGCCAGACAAGTGAGCAAGTGGCCTTGTTCCCGATGTGGCCCTTCCCCCACATGCAGTGCGACAATGCAGCAACATGTGTTGCCCTGCCCTGACAAATACCTAAGGCTGCATCCCTTATAACATAACAAGTGCACCAAGACAAAGAAATATGGCCCAAATGAAAGAACAGATCAAAACTGCAGAAAAAGAACTAAGCGATGAGGAGAGAGCTAACCTATCAGATGCAGAGTTTAAAACACTGGTAATCAGTATGTTCACAGAAGTGATTGAGTTTGGTCACACTATGATGGAGGAAATGAAGGCTACACAAAGAGTAATAAAGCAAAATATACAGGGAACCACAGTGAAGGCAAGAAAACCAGGATTCGAGTCAACAATTTGGGACAAAAGGAAGAAATAAACATCCAACCAGAACAGAATGAAGAAATAAGAATTCAAAAAAATGAGAAGATGGTTAGGAACCTCTGGGACAACTTTAAGCATTCCAACATCCAAATCATAAAGGTGCCAGAAGGAGAAGAGGAAGAGGAAGAAATTGAAAACTTATTTGAGAAAATGATGAAGGAAAACTTCCCCAATCTGGGAAAGGAAATAGACATGCAAGTCCAGGATGCTTAGAGAGTCCCAAAGAAGTTGGATCAAAGAAGAAACACACGAAGACACATCATAATTTAATGACCAAGATTAAAAATAGGGAGAGAATCTTTTTTTTCATTTTTGTATTCCTATTCAAGTACAGTTATCTCCATTTTCATGCCACAACGGCACCCAGTCCCACCCATCCCCGCCTCTCATCCTCAAACCTACCCCTTTTGACTTAGTCTATGTGTCCTTTATACATGTTCCTTGATGGACCTTTTCCTATTTTCCCCCATTATCCCTCTCTCCCCTCCCCTCTGGTTACTGTCAGCTTGTTCTTAATTTCAATGTCTCTGGTTATATTTCACTTGTTTGTTTGTTTTGTTGGTTAGGTCCACCTATAGGTGAGATCATGTGGTATTTCTCTTTCACCATCTGGCTTATTTCATTTAGCATAGTGCTCTCCAGATCCATCCACGCTGTTGCAAAGGGTAGGTGCTCCTGTTTTCTTTCTGCTGTATAGTATTCCATTGTGTAAATGTATCATAGTTGTTTTATCCACTCATTTACTGGTAGGCACTTAGGTTGCTTCCAACACTTGTCTATTGTGAATTGTGCTGCTGTGAATATTGGGGTGCATAGATTCTTCTGAATTGGTGTTTCAGGCTTCTTAGGGTATAATCCCAGCAGTGGAATTGCTGGGTCAAAAGGCAGTTCCATTTTTAGTTTTCTGAGGAAATTCCATACTGTGTTCCACAGTGGCTGCACCAGTCTGCATTCCCACCAACAGTACACTCGGGTTCCCTTTTCTCCACAACCTTGCCATCACTTGTTTTTGTTGATTTGTTTATGATGGCCATTCTGACTGGTGTGAGGTGGTATTTCATTGTGGTTTTAATTTGTATCTCTGATGGCTAGTGATGTTGAGTATCCTTTCATATGTCTCTGGTCCCTCTGTATGTCCTTTTTGGAGAAGTGTCTGTTTAGGTCCTTTGCCCATTTTTTAATTGGGATGTTTGTCTTCCTGGAGTGGTTTATGAGTTTTTTATATTTTTTTGAGATCAAACCCTTGTCTGAGGTATCATTGGCAAATATATTTTCCCATATATTTGGTTCCCTTTTCATTTTGCTGATGTTTTCTTTAGCTGTGCAGAAGTTTTTCATTTTGATGAGATCCCATGTGTTTATTCTTTCCTTTATGTCCCTTGCTCTGTGGGACATTGGTGAAAATATTGTTGTGTGGAATATCTGAGATTTTCCTCCATATGTCCTCCTTTAGGATTTTTATGGTGTCATTACTTATATTTAAGTCTTTCACTCATCTTGAGTTTATTTTTCGATACAGTTGGTGGTTGAGCTTCATTTTTTTCTGCATGTAGCTGTCCAGATCGTCCAATATTGAAGACACTATTTTTACTCCATTTTATGCTTCTGCCACCTTAGTTGAGCATTAATTGACTGTAGAGACTTGGGTTTATTTCTGGGCTCTCTATGCTGTTCCATTGGTCTATGTGTCTGTTCTTATGCCACTACCAGGCTGTTTTGATTATAGTGGCCTTGTAATATACTTTGATATCAAGTATTGTGATCCCTCTTACTTTGTTCTTCTTTCTCAGAATTCCTGCAGCTATTTGCAGTCATTTATGGTTCTATATACATTTTTGAAATGTTTGTTCTGTATCTGTGAAATATGTCATTGGTGTTTTATATGGATTGCATTGAATCTATAAATTGCTTTCAGTAGTATGGATATTTTCATGATGTTAATTCTTCCATTCCATGAACATAGTATATCCTTCCATTTATTTCTGTCTTCCTTAATTTCTTCTTCAGTGTTGTGTAGTTTTCTGAGTACAGGTCTTTTATCTGCTTGGTTAGGTTTATTCCTAGATACTTTGTTTTTCTTGTTGCTATAGCAAACGGGATTTTTCCCCCTGACTTCTGATTCTGATAATTCACTGTTGGTGTACAAAATGCCTTTGGTTTCTAAATATTGACTTTGTATCCCGCTGTTTTGCCAAAAGCACTTTTAAGGCCAAGTAGTTTTTTTTTTTTTGTGGAGTCTATAGGTTCTTCTATGTACACTATCAGATCATCTGCAAATAGTGACAGTTTTATTCCCTTCTTTCTGATTTGGATGCCTTTTATTTCTTTTTCTTGTCTGATCTCTATGGCTAGGACTTGTAATACTATAGTGAATAAAAGTAGTGAATGCAGCCATCCTTGCCCTGTTTTTTATTTTAGTGGGAAAGCTTTTAGTTTTTGCACATTGAGTATGATGTTAGCTGTAGGTCTCTTGTATATGGCCTTTATTATGTTGAGGAATGCTCCCTCTATTCCCACTTTGCTGAGTGTTTTTATTACAAACCGGTGCTGTACCTTATCAAATGCATTTTCCACATCTATTGATACAATCATGTGATTTTTGTCTTTGCTTTTGTTTATGTGATGTATTACATTTACTGATTTGCAAATATTGAACCATCCTTACATCCCTGAGATGAATTCCACTTCGTCATGATGTATGATTTTTTTAATGTATTGTTGGATACAGTTTATCAATATTTTGTTGAGGATTTTAGTGTCTATGTTCATCAGCGATATTGGCCTGAAGTTTTCTTTCTTTGTTGTGTTTTTATCTGGTTTTGGGATTAGGATGATGCTGGCTTCATAAAAAGAATTTGGGAGTCTTCCATCCTTCTGGATTTTTTGGAGTAGTCTGTGAAGGATAGGGGTTAGCTCTTCCTTAAATGCTTTGTAGAATTCTCCTGTGAAACCATCCAGACCCAGACTTTTGTGTGTCAGGAGTTTTTTGATGACTGCTTCAATTTCATCTGCTGTTATTGGTCTGTTCAGGCTTTCTGCTTCTTCTTCACTGGGTTTTGGAAGATTATATTTTTCTAGAAATTTGTTCATTTCACCTAGGTTTTCAAATTTCTTGGCATACAGTTCTTCATAGTAATTTCTTATGATCCTTTATATTTCTGTGGTATCCGTTGTAATCTCTCCTCTTTCATTTATGATTGTGTTTATTTGTGTCTTTTCTCTTTTTTTTTTTTCTTGATGAGCCTGCTTAAAGGCTTGTCAGTTTTGTTTATCTTTTCAAAGAACCAGCTCCTGGATTCATTGATCCTTAGAATTGTGCTTTTAGTCTCTATGTTATTTAATTCAGCTCTGATCTTGGTTATTTCCTTCCTTCTGCTTGCTCTGGGCTGTCTTTGTTGTTATTCCTTGAGTTCTTGTAGGCGTAGGGTTAGGTTGTTTGTTTGAAATGTTTCTATCTTTTTTAGGTAGGCCTGTATCACTATGAACTTCCCTCTCAGGACTGCCTTGGCTGTGTTCCATAAGTTTTGGGTTGTTGTGAGTTTATTTTTGTTTGTTTCCAGAAACTTTTTAATTTCTTCCCTAATTTCATTCTTGACCCATTCATTGTTTAATAGCATGCTATTCAATCTCCATGATTTTGAGTGTTTGGGTTTTTTTTTCCCTCGGGGTTGGTTTCTAATTTCAGTCCCTTGTAATCCGAGAAGATGCTTGGTATGATTTCAATTTTCTTGAATTTGTTGAGGCTTGTTTTGTGTCCTATCATGTGGTCAATCTTTGAAAATGTTCCATGTGCATTTGAAAAGGATATGTATTTAGCTTCTTTGGGATGGAGGTCTCTCTATATCTCAGTTAAGTACATTTCATCTAGGGCATTGTTCAATGCTACAATATCTTTGTTGATATTTTGTTTGGAAGATCTATCCATTTTTTGACAGTGGGGTGTTAAAATCCCCTTGTATAATTGTGTTGCTGTCAATATCTTTCTTTAAGTCCTCTAAGATTTTCTTTATGTATTTGGGTGCTCCTATGTTGGGTGCATACATATTTATAATGTTTATGTCTTTTTGGTGGATTCTTCCCTTGAGTATCATGTAGTGACCTTCTGGGTCTCTCTTTATGGCCCTTTTGTGAGGTCTATTTTGTCTGATATGAGTATTGCTACCCCAACTTTTTTTCCTTGTCCATTTGCTTGGAAAATTTGTTTCCAGCCCTTCACTTTCAGTCTGTGTAGGTCTTTTGTTCTGAGGTGGGTCTCTTGTAGGCAGCATATGTGTGGGTCATGCTTTCTTATCTATTCAGCTATTCTATGTCTTTTGATGGGGTGTTTAATCCACTTACGTTTAAGGTTATTATTGATAGGTACTTATTCATTGCCTTTTTTGTACCTGTGTTCCTTTCTCTCTCTCTCTTTTCCTTCATTTCCTTAAAGCAGTCCCTTTAGCATCTCTTGCAGCACTGGTTTGGCGGAGGTGTATTCTTTTAAACTTCTTTTGTCTGGGAAGCTCCTTATTTGGCCATCTATCTTGATTGAGAGCCTTGCTGGGTAAAGTAGCCTTGGTTGCAGGCCTCTGGTTCTCATTACTTGGAATATTTCTTGCCATTCTCTTCTGGCTTGGAGTGTTTCCATTGAGAAGTCAGCTGCTAGCCTTATTGGGGCTCCCTTGTATGTTACTTCCTGTTTCTCCCTTGCTGCCTTTATATGCTCTCTTTGTCTTGGTATTTTGCCATTTTAATTATGATATGTCTTGAAGCAGGCCTCTTTGGGCTCCTCTTGATTGAGACTCTCTGTGTTTCCTGGATTTGTGTGACTTTTTCTCTCATCAAATTAGGGAAGTTTTTCATCATTACTTTTTCAAATAGGTTTTCTATCCCTTGCTCTTCTTCTTCTCCTTCTGGTATCTCGGTATTATACGGATATTATTACATTTCATATTATCTTGCATTTCTCTTAATCCCTCTTCATTCTTTCTGTGCCTCTTTTCCTTTTCTTGCTTTTTCTAGGTATTTTTTTCTACTTTGTCGTTAATCCGGTCTTCTGCTTCATTGATCCTGCTTTTGATTCCTTCTACTGTGTTCTTCAGTTCAGAAATTGTATTGTTCATTTCCTCTTGGCCCTTGTTGATAGTTTGCATTTCCTTTTTCATGTTGATATAGTTTGCAGTGTGTTCATTGTTGTTTCGCTGTAGTTTGTGGTAATTCACTGTGAGCTTATTGAGCTTCCTGATAACCATTGCTTTGAACTCAATGTCTGATAGTTGAGTTGCCTTTATTTCATTTAGCATTCTTTCCAAGGCTTCCTCCTTTTCTTTCATTTGGGGATTGTTTCTTTGTCTTCCCATTGTTTGTCAGACTCTTCTTGTTAGACTCAGCTTCTCAAATTGATCTGTTCTGGCTCCCTGGGTTTATGGTGTGAACTTCTGTGGTAGAATACCTGTGAGATTCTGTGGTGCAATCTCCTTGATCTCCCAAGCTCACTGGTCTTGGTCTGTCATTTAAGTGGCTCTGTGTTTTGTCTTTGGGTTTTGATTGTTGTTGGGGCTTTCTTTGGTGGGTCCTTCCCAGCAGCTGGTTAACTGAAGGTCACTCTGTCTACCACCTCTTGTATTTTGTTTTGCTGTTGAGGGCACATTATGTTGAAGCAGGTTCTTCCGTATGTACAAAGTTTTGAGGATTTTGCTCTTGTTCAGTTGTTTGTTCTGGGTAATTTCTCCACTATTTAATTGTATTTCCATATAGGTCCTGGATTGAGGTTAGTGTGGCTTCCACTCCCTCCTTCACCTTCTTCTGTTGGTATCTGTTAGTGGTTCCTCTGTTGTTGGGTTTCCTCTCCCAGCAGGTATTTTGGTGTTCACAGCTTCCACCTACTCTTTTTTTGTGATCAGTTAGAGGGGTAAGGCAAAATAGTTTAAGACAGAAAGAGAATATTCTATGATATTTACAGTAGCAGCTGGTAGAAAACAGATAGGAGATCCTTTGGCTATGTATAATGTTAACTGTGATATTCCACCCAATCTGCCACTTTTTAGAAAGGATGGAAAGAAAATAAGACTCTTGTTGGGAGGGAAGGGTTGTGAGTTGGATCTAGAAGGCAGTGAGGGTTTGGGAGGTCAGATTTTGAGGTAAGGTGAGAGTAAAGGATAGTAAATAGGTGTAGTGTGTGAGAGAATAGAGTTAACCACTGCAGTAATAGAGTTTAGGAAACTGTGAAGTGGGCAAAGATCTGGGAGGGGTGTTGTGTAGTAATTACAATTGTATGGAATAGCTATTATTTACAATAATATTAGAGCAACAATCATATGACAGAATCTGTGTGATCTGGATAATAAAAACAGGGAGTATAGAACCTTGAGTAGTGTGCTAATGGAACACAAATGAAGTGAAACACAGTAAATTAGCAATACACTATGAAAGAGAGAACAGTGGAAACCTGTCAAATGCTACAATATAACCAGCCAAGCAAAGAAGACTAAACAGAAAGAAGAGGAACACAAAAATACTATTAAAATAAAAGGTGTAAGACTAATGAAAAAATAATAATACAAATATGCAATAACTTGCAGGTTCTCTGTAATAGCAAAGTGAAATTTGCCTCACTGTCTCAGCTGTTGGAATGCCCCCTCTTTGTGTCCAACTCTGGTGTTTTCACAGTTCCAGGGGTTTTTTGGATCACTTGTGGGTATTTAAAAGAAAAAAACAGAAGAAGGTAGAAAATATAAAATTGGAAAGAAAGGAAGAAGGAATAAAACAAGAAAGAAGGAGAGAGAGGAAAAAGGAATTGAGAGATGAAAAAATAATAAAAATTTAAAAATAAAAAATTACTTTAAAAAAAGTCTCTTGCTAGTTTCAAACTGGCCACACTGGTTTTTCTGGTCTTGCTGGGTGCAGCAGGCTGAGGGGCTTTTCTCCCTTCCTGAGCCTAGAGTGCACTCTCCCCAGTGCTAGCCTGGCTCCTCTCCGTTGGGCCTTGGGTGTGGGATCTGGGCCTTCTGCAGAGCACACTCTCCTTGGGTTGTGGGTGAGCACTTGTCCAGGCTGCCTCAGGCCCAAGGGGTTGGGGCATGCACCCTTCCCAGCACTATAGGGGTGCACAGGGCCTCCCGTGCTACCTCCGGAGCACTGCCCGGCTGGGTGGGTAAGAGGCCAGAGCGATTGCTTCAGGAGAATTCCCCAAACAGTGTCTCTTTTTTTCACTTTTTTTTTTTTTGAGAGATTCTTCCTACTCAAGCCTGCCACTCTGTACAGTGGCTTGGCCTCTCGTACAGCCCAATTCTCCAGCCAGACCAGGGACTATCGGGGTCAGGGCCCATCACGGCCCAATTCTGAACTCTCCCGAGCTGGTGTCCACAGACTCTGTGGGTGCTCACAGCCCCTCTGTGTTTGCCACTTAGTCCTTTTCCCCTCTCTGCGACTTCAAGCAACCAGGTATCTCCTGGTGCTGCTCAAAGCCTGTTTGTCCGGGCAGGGAGCAGTTGACCCAGCTCTCTCCCAAGAACCCTGTGGCAGACCCGGGGGGTGCAGGGCCTGGGGGTGCAGCCACTCTGGTCCCTGCACTGGTCCCTGGGACCTTATTGTCCTGAAGCACTCTCCTTACCATCTGGCTTTTCAGTATCTGCTACAATTTTTGGTCTCCTATTTTCATATATACTGGGGTATTGTTGGCTGTTTGCTCTGTTCCTCTGTAGATTGGCTAGGTTTTTCTCCTGTGTGTAGGGGGGAGTGGAATCTGCTCCCTCCTACCTCGCTGCCATCTTCCTCCATCTCTTCATTCTTTTGTGTTTGGTTGTTTCTTTCTTCCTTCTAGTCCACTCCATTGATTTGAGTCCCAGTTTCCTTCCCATCACTATTGGTTCCCTGTACATTTTCCTTTATTTCACTTAGCATAGCCTTCATTTTTTCATCTAATTTGTGACCAAATTCAACCCATTCTGTGAGTATCCTGATTACCAGTGTTTTGAACTGTGCGTCTAATAGGTTGGCTATCTCTTTGTCGCTTAGTTGTATTTTTTTCTGGAACTTTGATCTGTTCTTCCGTTTGGGTCATTTTTTTTATCTTGCCATGCCTGTTACAGCAAGTATGAGGGATGGAGCCTTAGATGTTCACTGGGGTGTGGCAACTCATGTCGCTGGGTTGTGACTCTTTATGTGGGGGCAGGGTCTGAGAAGGAGCAATGGCACTTGCTCTACTCTCTGCCAGATTTCAGTCACCTCCCCCGCTTCCCCCAAGCAAATCGGATCCTTCTGGTGCTGATTCTCATGTGGGTGGGGTTGTGTACATTCTAGGACCCTGTGGTCTCTCCAATGAACTCTCCTGTGAGGCTGGGAGTTTCTCCCGGCACTTAATCCCCACAGGTGTTTTCAATTGATGTTTTGAGGCTTTATTTCCCCACACTGGGACTCTGGGTTGTGTAGTCTGTCTTGGTGCCCAGTTTGGCCTGGTTCATCTGTGCGCGAATGTGGGACTGGACATGCTGCACCCCTCTACAATCTGCTGCCTGGCTGGGCCCACCAACTGCCACTGTGTGCGCCCTGTGTCTGCCCACCACTGCCTTGTGCACCTGGGATCTGCTAGCCGCCCCGCCATGAGCCCTCTCTATCTGGGCTCCCCGACTCTGCCCCCACTACCAGTCTGGACAACTGTGTCTACTTTAACTCCTTGGTTGTCAGACTTCCATACAGTTCAATTTTGTCAGTACTGGTTGTTTTTTGTTTCTAAATTGTTGTTGTCTTTATTTTGTTTGTTCGAGGAGGCACAGTGTGCCTACCTACACCTCCATCTTGGCCTGGAGTGTGAGTTCATTTTCATTTGTTTCCAGAAACTTTTTATTTTTCCTCGATCTCATTATTAGCCCATTCATTGTTTAATAGCATGCTGTTCAATCTCTATGAATTTCAATGTTGTTTTTTTTTCTTGAGGTTGGTTTCAGGACCTTTTGACCAGAGAAAATGCTTGACATGATTTCAGTTTTCTTGAATTTTTTGAGGCTTGTTTTGTGTCCCATGATGTGATCTATGTTTGAAAATGTTCCATGTGCATTTGAAAAAAATGTGTATTTTGCTTCTTTGGGTGAAAGGTTCTATATATACACATCTGTAAAGTCCATTTAATCTAGGGCGTTGTTCAATGCCACAATATCCTTGTTCTTTTCTTGGGAAGATCTATCCACTGTTGACAGTGGGGTGTTAAAACCTCCTAGTATAAGTGTGTTGCTCTCCATATCTTTCTTGAAGTCCTCCATGATTTTCTTTATATATTTGCATGCTCCTATGTTGGTTGCATATATGTTTACAATGTTTATGTCTTCTTGGTGGATTCTTCCCTTGAGCATTATGAAGTGTCCTTCAGTGTCCCTCTTTTTATGGCTTTTGTTTTGAAGTCTATTTTGTCTTGTATAAGTAGTGCTAACCCAGCTTTTTTTTTTTTACCTTCCATTTGCTTGTAATATGTTTTTCCTACCCTTCACTTTCATTCTGTGTTGGTCTTTGTTTCTGAGGTGGGTCTCTTGCATGCAGCATATGTGTAGGTATGTTTTCTTATCCATTCAGCTACCCTATGCCTTTTGATTGGAGCATTTCATCCATTAACATTTGAAGTTATTATTGATAGGTACTCATACATTCCCCCCTTTGTACCTGTGTTCCTATTTCTCTCACTCTTTTTTCTTCCTTTTCTTATAGCAGTCTTTTTAGCATATCTGGCAGTGCTGGTTTGGTGGAGGTGTATTCTTTTAGTATTCTTTTGTCTGAGAAACTCCTTATTTCACCTTCTACTTTATTTTATTAAACATTTTTATTGTGTTCAAGTACATTTGTCTGCCTTTTCCCCCTACCCCTCACCACCACCCCAGCCCTCTTCACCTCCCTCCCCTGTTTCCACCCCCCTTGTTATTATCCATGTGTTCTTTATAGTTATTCCTGCAAACCCTTCACCCTTTTCCCCTATAATCCCTTCCCTTTTCCCCTCTGGTCACTGTCAGCCTGTTCTCAATTTCAATGTCTTTGATTATATTTTGCTTCCTTGTTTGTTTTGTGTATTAGGTTCCACTTATAGGTGAGATCATATGGTATTTCTCTTTCACTGTCTGGCTTATTTCACTTACCATAATGCTCTCCAGTTCCATCCATGCTGTCACAAAGATTAGGAGCTCCTTTCTTTCTTTCTTTCTTTCTTTCTTTCTTTCTTTCTTTCTTTCTTTCTTTCTTTCTTTCTTTCTTTCTTTCTTCTGCATAGAATTCCATTGTGTAAATGTGCCATAGTTTTTTATCTATTCGTTTACTGATGGGCACTTAGGTTGCTTCCAGCACTTGGCTATTGTAAATTGTGCCACTATGAACATTGGGGTGCATAGGTTCTTTTGGATTGGTGTTTCAGGGTTCTTAGGATATAATCCTAGCAGTGGAATTGCTGGGTCAAAAGGCAGATCCATTTTTAGTTTCCTGAGGAAATTCCATACTGTTTTCTATAGTGAATGCACCAGTCTGCAATCCCACCAACAGTGCACTAGGGTTCCCTTTTCTCCACAACCTCTCCAACACTTGTTGTTTGTTGCTTTGTTTATGATGTCCATTCTCACTGATGTGAAGTGGTATCTCATTGTTTGCCTTCCATTTTAATTGAGAGCCTTGCTGGGTAGGGTAGTCTTGGTTGAAGGCCTTTGCTCTTATGTACTTGGAATATTTCTTGCCATTCCCTTCTGGCTTGTAGTGTTTCTTTGAGAAGTCAGATGCTAGCCTTATTAGAGCTCCCTTCTATGATACTTCTTGTTCTCTCTTGGTGCTTTTAAGATTCTCTCTTTGTCTTTAAAACTTGGCATTTTCATTATGATGTGTCTTGGAGTAAGCCTCTTTGGGTTCATCTTGATCTGGACCCTTTGTGCTAACTGAACTTGTGTGGTTTTTCCCTTCTCCACACTCAGAAAGTTTTCTGTCATAATTTTTCAAATAGGGTTCCTACCCCTTGTTTCTTTTCTTCTCCTTCTGATATTGCTATGATTTGAATGCTGTTGCATTTCATGTTGTCTTGCAGTCCCCTTAACCTATCTTCATATTTTTTTAGTCTTTTTTTATGCAATTGCTCTAGTTGGGTATTTCTTTGTATGCTGTCTTCCAGTTCACTAATTCAGTCTTCTGCTTCATCCAGGCTGGTTGTAATTCCTTCTAGTGTGTTTTTATTTCAGAAATTGTATTCTTCATTTCTTCCTGATTCTTGTTTTTAGTTTCTATTTTCTTTTTCATACTATTGTAGTTCTCACTCAGTTCCTTATGATTGTCTATGAGTTTCTTGAGTATCCTTATAATCATTCTTTTTTTTTAAAGATTTTATTTATTTATTTTTAGAGAGGGAAGGGAGGGAGGGAGGGAGAGAGAGAGACAGACAGACAGACAGACAGACATCAATGTGCGGTTGCTGGGGGTTATGGCCTGCAACCCAGGAATGTACCCTGGCTGGGAATCGAACCTGGGACACTTTAGTTCCCAGCCCGCACTCAATCCACTGAGCTACGCCAGCCAGGGCATAATCATTATTTTAAATTCTATATCTCATAGTGTGGTTGCCTCAATTTCATTTAGTTCTTTTAGCGGAGGGTCTTCCGTTCCTTTTAATTGCAGGTTATTTCTTTGTCCCCCCATTTGAGATGTCTCTTTTTGTTTGTTTCTGTAATACCTGATGCTCTGCTTTACTAGCTGTCTTGTAGGGTGGTGAACTTCTATGGTAGGAGTTCTGTGGGACTCAGTGGTGTGGTCTTTTTGATACCCCTGTCTGGATACTCTGGAGTTGCTCTTTCTTCCATTTGTGTGGGCTCTCTTGTTGTACTTGGGTTTTACCTGTTGGTTGCTCCTTTGTTGTGGGTTCTTTCCTCCAACAGGTTTACTGGTACTCACAACTCCCACCTTATCTTGTATGTGATCTGGGGCAGAGCAAAGGTGAAATAGAGTAAGACAGTAGGAGAGTAGCCTATGGGATTTAAAGTACCAACAAGTTAGGGAACAGACAGCAGGTCCTTTGGAGAAGTACAGCAATAACTGTGATATTTCACCCAACTAGCCACTTTTTATACAAAGTGAAAAAGAGATAAGACTCTTATTAGAGGGGAAAAGGAATGTGAACTAACTCCAGAAAGGAGCATGCTGCATAAAGTTA
The DNA here is from genome assembly GCF_019186645.2 of Phyllostomus hastatus. Classification (NCBI taxonomy): domain Eukaryota; kingdom Metazoa; phylum Chordata; class Mammalia; order Chiroptera; family Phyllostomidae; genus Phyllostomus; species Phyllostomus hastatus. The sequence continues at coordinate 1,066,323 of NW_025333841.1, read as the reverse complement.
GATGGTGAGATATAGTGAGAATAAAGGCTAGAAACTTAGTATAGTGTGTGAGAGAATAAAGTTAACCACAATAGTAATAAAGCTCAGGAAGATAGTGAATGGACTAAGACCAGGGAAGGGTGTTATGGAATAACAATAATATGACAAGAAATATATGGTCTGAGTAAAAGGAATAAAAAGTAAAAGATCAAGAGTAGTGTGTTATAGGAATATGAGTGAAATGAAAGAAGAAAAATTAAAATGCAATATGAAAAGGAGAGTAAAGAAAACCAGTCAAATAATGAAATCAAACAAACAATATGAAGAAAACTAAATGCAAAGAAGAAAATAAAAAATTTAAAAAAATTAAACGCAAGTTCTGTAGGATAGCAAAGTGAATTTTTGTCTCAGTTGTTAGCATTAGCCCTCTGATCTCTCTCTGGGTCTGTCTTTGGTCCTTTCACAGCTCCAGGTCTTATTGTCTCACACTTGGAGGAAAAAGCCTCCTGCTGACTTTAAACCCACCAAGTGGGCTCTGCTGGTCTTCTGGATGCTGAAGGCAGAGTGGGGCTGGGCTCCGGGTCTGTTTTGTTTTTTGTTTTGTTTTGTTTTGTTGTTGTTCTGGTTCTTGTTTTTTCTTTCCTGAGGTTCTGTGAGGATGGGGGCTCAGTCTAGGCTACAATATTCACAGGTGCCCAGCCTCCAGCCCAAGTCCTCAGAGCACTGTGTGGCCCTCACTGTCCATATGCGCCAGGCCAGTGCCTTTAATCCACCTGTTGTGCCACCCTTTGATTAGTCTATGAGGTGCACCGAGTGGGAGCAACTTTCACTCCTCCTCCCTCTTTACTAGCCTAAGTCCCTTCAAGGAAGATTAGTTCCCCTATTGAATTAAGTCTCTCTGGGGACTACTACCCCTCTGAGCCCCTGCTGCTCCACTTTGATCAGTCCCTGAGTCACCCTGATTTGGAACAAATCGTGCCCCTCCACATCCCTCTTCACTGACCCTCTGCTGCTCCTGAGAGGTCCTTGCACAGCATCTGAGAGCCTTTTTTTTTTAAGTGAATTCCCCTTGGTTGCAGGCAGCCATTCCTAACAGGAGCCTGGCTTTTCACACAGCCCAACTCTGACCAGTCCCAAGACTATGTGGGTCACGGTCAGTTGAAGCCCAACTCTTCTCCCATCTCCAGGTGTCACCCAGCTCCCCAGTTTCTCTGGTACTGCCCCAGCTTATGTGCATAGTCCCCTCTGTGTCCTTATTCTTCTAGCAACTTAAAGCATCCAGGTCTCTCCTGGCTTGGGACTGGCTTCCCTGCTCTGGGAGGAGAGGGAGCTGCAAAGTTACAATTGCTGACCTGGTTCTTCTCCAAAGCTCCTGCAGCAGACCCAGTCCCTGGGTGCTGGCACAGGGCCTGGGGACCTTCCCTTTGGCCTACAGAAACTCCTTACTGTCCATTTTTAAATGTCCTCTACAATCTTTGGCTTCCAAACTTCATATAATCTGGGATTCTGTTGGCTGTTCACTCTGTTCTTGAGAAGATTGGCCAGGTGTCCCAGTTGGGTGCAAGAACAAGTGGGTTCAGCTCCCACCTACCTTGCCACCATCTTCAAAGTCCTAGAGTCTTTTACTGATTTAGCAGGGAGCAAAGAATATTCTTGGGTCTGGATAATTTGATTCCTTAGTGCTATTTGATTTCTTTTTGCTTCCATATGGTACCTGTAGACTGTCCTGGAATTTTGATAATTTTAAACTGTCTCAGTTGCTGTATGGCATCTAATAATTCTCCACCCAGTTCTGCATTCTTTATAAACTGCATTAAGAAAGTTAAGAAGCCTTGGTACTTTCATAACACTCCAAAGTCATGAGTTACACCAAAGGTATAGCAACTATTAGTGTAAATATTGGCTATTTGATCTTTACACAATTGACAAGCTTGAGTTAGAGCAATTAATTTGTCCTTCTGTGCAGATCTTATTTCAGGTAAAAACTTTCAATTATATCCACCATGGTAGTTACTGCATATCCAGCTCAGAAATGTCCTTGTCTTTGAGATAAGGAGGAAGAAGTTTGTCAGTAAGTAAAATGGTCATAGATGTCTACATCCTATAAAGAAGGTAGTAAAGTTGCTGTTTTAAGAGTGCCATGCTGCCTGGCATGGCTCAGTGGATTGAGGGCAAGCCTGTGAATGGTCACGTGTTCAATTCCCAGTCAAAGCACATGGCTGGGTTGCAGGCCAGGTCCCCAGTTGGGGGTGAGAGGCAGCCAATCGATGTATCTCTCGCACATGGGTGTTTCTCTCCTTTTCTTTCTCCCTCCCTTCCCCTGTCTCTAAAAATTAAAAAAAATCTTTTTTAAAAAGAGTGTCACACTTAGCTAAAGTAGTATTAGGCAGAGACAATAGTAGTAATGCTGAGGACAGTGAGAGTTTAACGAAGATTCAACAGAATGAGGAACATAAGTGGCTAAAGAAGAACCCAAAGCTATCTTTTCTGTTTGCACAACATGGTTATAGCAGAGATGGCCCTCATACAGGGAGGGAATCCTTTTGCTACTGAGTCTAATTGCAAGCTACAATAGCCTATAGGGCTATAATGATCTCTATGTTTCTGAATTAGAACCCCTAGAGCATTTACTTTATATTTATGTATGAAAAGAAAGAAAGTTTATAATTAGGGTGCTCCAAAGTGTGAGCTTTAGCTTCTTTAGAGCTTCTACATCTTGTTCCTCCTTCAAGGTTTTATGGGATTGGTAGTTCTGGTTTGAATAAAGCATATAGAGGTTGAGCGATTAATAAAAAATTTGGAACCTAGTTGCAACAGTATGCAATCAACCCTACAAATACTCTAAGATGTGTCTTAGTTCTTGAAAGAGGAAAGGATAGGATTCCTCTGAATCTTTCCTAGTTAATTAGTAGCACATTTTTAGATACAAGATGGTCAGGGTATTTTACTTGGGGAAAACAGACTTAAAGCTTGTTCTTTGAGACCCTATGTCCTTTTAGAGCTAGTTGTGGTAATAGGTAAATTGTGTATTTTTGAGAGTCTAGTTATGTTCTAGAGCATGAAAGTAAATTATCCATATATTTGATCAGAGTAGATGTCTAGGAAAATCAACATCATTTAAATCAGCTTTTTGCATATGAGACAAATAGTTGGGATTCTATATATCCTTAGAGCATTACAGTCCAAGTAAATTGGCATTCTTCCCAGGTGAGGGCAAAGAGGTATTGATTGTCTTTTTCTATAGGAATTTTGAAAAGGACACTACATAAATCTGTTACTGAATAATATTGGCAGTCCACAGGAATGACTCATAATAGGGTATGTGGATTTGGAATGATAGAATGTCTGCAAATAACTATTATATTTGTAGATTTGAGATTCTGTATAAATCTCCATCCTATTAGTTTGGGTTTTTTTACTAGGATAGAATTGCAGGGGCTTATCTTTCAATACATGGGAATTATACCCCCCCTTTAAGTAATCTTGTAAAGTGGGCTTAATTCTAACCAGTGCAGCAGGTCTTAAAGGATATTGGTGAATATTAGGTAGAGGCTAAGTATTGCCAATAGTTATTTTGATAAGAGTGGCTAATGATCTTTCAATGTTTTTACTGGGAATAGCCCAGAGCTCTATGGAAACATGCTGCAGCAAATGTTCAGTTTCAATATTAGTTTTCTTTTTTATAATTTGCTTTAAAAATCATGATTTTCTCAATTGGTTCAGTATCTGACCCATTTAGTTCTAAATACATTTCATCATTCTGAGAAAAAGATATATGAGCATCCTATCAGCTGAATTGGGGCAGATTTGACTAGCAAAAATGTATGTTGCTCTGTAAGAATCTCTAGCTAAAACAAAATAGGTTCTCATTTAAAAATGGACATTGGTTAATTATTTATACCTACCATTTTTACTAAAGGTTTAGTCCAAGGGAGAGGACAACCTATTGGATAGGGTGTAGAACAGATAAAGTAACCCCAGAGTTTATAAGGGCCTTAGCAGTTGCTCCTCTTATGGTAATTTCAATGTCTCCTAAAGTATTGTAAGAAGGAGAAATGCCCCCTTGCAACCTTTGGAGCAACTTTATGTTTGCTTCTATCTCCTTTCTTTATATAAATCCCATTTCAGTTTTCTACAATCCTTAAGGTGACCTAGTTTTGTATAGTAAAAGCAGATCTTCCTTTCACCTTGTCAAATAGGCCTTTGGAAAGATTTGACCTGATTGTTTAGTTCCTGGAGCTGTAAATTCATAGTTTTGTAGCTTTATCCTTTTGTTTCTTTTGAATAGTTTAAATAATTGATCAGCCAGAGTTGTTAATTTATCAGGATTTGTGGTCAGCCTATTTAATTCAAGTTGTCTAATGAGAGCTACAATTTCTTCATCTCATCCTTTCAGAAATGCCAAATTTAGCACTGGATCACTTGATGATCCTTAAAACTGTCTGAAGACAATCTTGAATATTGTTTGAAAGTTTTTTCAAAACATTCAAAGAAATCAAATACAGGTTCATCAGATTTTTTTTGTGAAGCCAGTAAGCTAATTCCTTGTATTTTGCAGGTCTGTTTTTGTTGTTGTTGTTAAAAAAAAATCTCTATAGGAGTTTTTCAGCAGACCTTATCTAGTCATTCTGCTGCTCTTCTCTCAGAAAGCAATAGGTGTATTTATTGGAATGTGTCAGAGTAGCCAGGATCATATACTCTAACAATTACATAACATTCCTTTGCAAATCCAATAGGGCCTTGGAGAGGATCAGAGAAATCTTTAGTTAGATTCCTTGATTTTGCTTTATTCCAAAGTGAATACATTACTAGTTGCTCTCCTGAGACTGGCTTTTTCTCTAAAGGGAGCTGCTACAATTTCTGGGTTTTTTTTCCTATCCTATCCTGGTCTGACTTTCTATTCTTATTTTCCTCTAATTCAGTAGATAGTGATGACAGAGTAGGTAGAGAGGATGGAGGAGTAAGAGGGGGAAAAAAAAGGAGAGCCTGGAAAATGGAGCTCAGAAAGTAGTGGAGTGATTAGAGTAAGGGGAAAGTGGGTGTTGGCATTGAGTAGTTTCAGAAGCCTTCTTTAATTCAGAGACAGCCTCTAAAAGTTTATTAACTTCCTGAAGAGAGGAAATTTTATCTGAGAGTTCACGGCATTTAAAGCATTCTTATTAACTTCCTTAATAGAAGAAATTTTACTTGTGCTCCTTTTAGAAGCTTCGGTTTTCCAATCAAGGTAAGCATTCCATTTATTCAGTTTGATTTTACAGCCTACTTCTTCCAATTGAAAGCACAAAAAATTTATTTAGAGGTATCAAAAGAGCCCCTTTTCAGCCATCTTAAGCTGACATCACTTTTATCCCATATTTTGCCATGTATAATACACACTCATGTTTTATACACATTATACACAGGATTATTATACCCATGGTATGTAATCACTATACCCATGTATAATACACATCCTTTTTTTCCCTCAAAAATTGAGCATAAAAGTACACCTTATACATGGTGAAATATGGTAGTTAGATCTTCCCATTTCTTCTTTTAAAATTATTTTATTGTTGTTCAATTACAGTTGTCTGAATTTCCCCCATTTCTTTTTTAATTATTGTATTGTTGTTCAAGTACAGTTGTCTGCATTTACCCCAAAATATAACCATAGACATTGAAATTAAGATCTTCCCATTTCTGTAGATACTTACAAGGTGAGGCTCCATACAAATTGTATATAAAAATTGCCAGAGTACTAAAGAGAGTTTGACTGTTGTGGAACTTGTTGGCATGATTTCTCATGTTAATTTTAATGTAATTTTTGAACCAATTAAAAAATTAAAAGCAGGCACATGAAAACAGGTCAAGTAAAGTCTGGTACCACTAAACCAGGTAGGTTTGTGATTCTGAGAAAAAACTAACTCAAGTTCACCTGACACAAAGTAGGGAGCTGTTGGATTGGATACATAAACAGGGGCACTCTGCGTCTGGATCCATGGGGTGGTGCTGGGTGAGCTTCTTCAGAATCCTACCATACTGTGCCAAGTAAATATCAATGTAAGAATGTCTAAAACTGTACAGAATTTTAAAAAATTTTTTACTTGAGCCAAATAGAGGATACACCTGAAAGCAAGATATCAACAGACTGAGAAAAATGCTTCTCACAATGGCAATTTGCAGCTGATTTTACACATTTGAAATTAAGAAGGGAACATAAGGAAAATTACAACAAAGTGGGAGAAAGCAACACTATGAATGAATTACATGATACTTAACAAGATTAGTGCTTTCTTCAGTGTGGTTTTTACTTCTGAGGGATTGGAAAGGAGGCATTTCAAAGGTGTGTTAACCTAGATGCACAGAAACAAAGGACAGGGCTTACTAAAGGCAAAGATAAACATTTTACTAAAGCCCTGACTGGTGTGACTCAGTCGGTTGAGTGTTGTCCTGCAAACTACAAAGCAGTCAGGCTAACAATTCTGTCCCCTGTTAGGGCACATGCCTGGGTTGCAGGCCTGGTCCCCCACTGGGAGTGTGTGAGAGGCAACCGCACATTGATGTTTCTCTCCCTCTCTTTCTCTCTCCTTTCCCCTCTGTAAAAATAAATAAATAAATAAAAACATTTTACTAAAAAGGTTGTATGCCTGGGACATGACTACCCACCACGACCTGCCCAGTTAGGAATTTATAATCAGATAACTCTGTGAAATTACTTTTTCAACCTCTTTTTCATCCACAATGGAAAGAACAGCTTTTTTAAACAAATGGTACTAGAACAAATAAATATCCATATGCAGAAAGCTCAACTCATACCATATGTAAAAATTAACTAAAAATGAATCACAGACCTAAGTGTAACAGCTAAAACTATAAAATCTTTAGAAGAAAAGGAGAAAATCTTTTAGGCCTTCAGTTAAGCAGCAATTTCTTAGTTATGACACCAACCACAGTCCATTAAAATGATAAATTGAATTTCATCAAAATACAAACCTCTTATACTTCAAAGACACTATGTTAGTAGATGTAAAAAGATACACAACATACTGGTGAGGAATATGGCAAAACACATATGTAATCAAGGACATATTCAGAATATGCATAGAACTCATGTGTACCTCAGTAATAGAAAGCTATTCAAATCAATAAAAAATGGACAAAAGATTTGAAGACATTATAGAAGAACACATATGAATAGCTAATAAGCACGTGAAAAAATGGTCATTAGAAAAATGCAAATTAAGCCACAATAGGATGTCATTTCATGCCCAACAGAATGGCTAAAATAAAAAGAAGTGCACACAAATGTGCATAGTCTATAATGACCAAAATTAGAAACAATGTGTATGTCTATCAACTGGTTAAAAAAAAAGTGTCATAAATCCATATACTTAAATACTATGCAGTGATAAAAAGAAACCAACTATGAATACATTCTATGGAATAAAGATTCCATAAATAAGCCAGACACACAAGTCTATATGTTGTATAATTCCACCTATATTAAATATCCAGAAAATGTAAAACTACAAAGACAGAAAATAGATTGACAGTTGCCTATGATAGGAGTAGGAAGTATAATGGGAATTAACATTAAATGTTCATGAAATATCATATTAGAATGGTGAATATATTTTAAAACTGATCAATGGTGATGGTTGTATGACTTGGTAAATTTAATTAAGAAATCATTAAGTTGTGCACTTGAAGAGGGTGCATTACATGATACATAAAATATGACCAAATATAGTTACTTTAAAAATATATAATTTTGACATGAACATTATTTTACATGCCTTTTTATGTATATGCCTAAATGTGAAATTGTTGGGTCCTAGAAGAGGTATGTGATAGCACTAAATAGTTTTCTGAACTATTTATACCAATTTACACTCCTGGCAGCAATATCTGACAGTTCCCATTTCTCTACATCTTTGCCAAAGCTTGGAATTCTTAGCTTTTTTCATTTTAGTCACTGTCAATTATCTTTATACAATAATGATTCATTTGTTGTACATATATATGTATACACATATATAATACCTATTTTTATTTTAAAAAGATTTTACTCATTTTTGTAGAGAGAGGAAATGGGAGGGAAAGAGATGGAGAGAAACATTGATCAGGTGCCTCTCTTACATCCCAAGTTGGGACCTGGCCCACAACCCAGGCATGTGCCCTGACCAGGAATTGAACAGGTGACCCTTTGGTTTGCACTCTGGTGCTCAACCCACTGAGCCACACCAGCCAGGGCTGTATGTTATATATATTTTCACCTATTTTTGCTTAATGCTCATCTTATAATATTGTTTATATTTTTGTTTGTTGGTTTGTTTTTTTCAACATTGTTATTGTGGTAAAATGTACATAACATAAAATTGACCATTTTATTAAACAGTTTTAGATGTACAGTTCAGTTGCATTAAGTACAATCAAATTATTGGGTGATCATCATGAACATCCAGACTTTTTTTAAAAAAAACTCAAACTCTGTACCCATTAAACAAAATCTATTTTCACCTACTTCCAGATTCTGGCAACCACCATTCTACATTCTGTCTTCATGGATTTGACTGCTCCAGGTATATTATATAAGTGGAATCATACAATATTTGCTTTTTTGTGTGCCTGGATTATTCGACTTAGCATAATGTCTTCAAAGTTCATTTATGTTGTAATGTATGTCAGAATTTCTGCATATGTATTTTATGTATGTGTATACATAATATGTATATATTACATATCTGACTTATATGTAATATAAGTCAGAATTGGAAATCTCAGGGGGGAAACTTTGTAAAGTACATGACTGTCTAACCACTATGTTGTATACCTGAAATAAATCCAAAATAATATTGAATGTAAACTGTAATGAAAAAATTTAAAAAATAAATGCAAAAATCATTCCTTTCTAAGGCTGAAAAATGTTTCATTTTATATATTTTATATTATATATATATAAAACATCTCATTTATTCATTTTTTTGTCAATGGATATTTGGATTGTTTCCACCTTTTGGCTATTGGAAAAACGCTGCTATGAACATGGGTAGGAAAATATTTGTTTGAGACCCTGCCTTCAATGATTTTGTTTATACATCCAGAAGTGGAGTTGCTGGATCATATGATAATTCTATGTTCACTTTTTTTGTGTACCCATTGAACTGTTTTCTACAGTGGCTGCATTATTTTATATTCCTTAACAATGCATAATGTTTCAAATTTCTCCACATCCTGGCAGACACTTGCTATTTTTTTTTTTGGTGGTAGCTATTTTAATGGGTGAGAAGTGGCCTGTCACTATGGTTTTGATTTGAATTTCCCTAATTAGTGATGGCCAACATTTTTCACATGCCATTTGCATCTCTTCTTTGTAGAAATGTCCACTCAAGTCCTTTGGGCATTTTTAAATAATTTGTTTTTTTCTTATTGTTGTTGAGTTGTAAGTGTCCTTAATATAGTCTGGATATTAATCCTCTGTAGGATATATGATTTGCAAATATTTTTATCCATTCCCTGGGCTACCTTTCAACTTTGTTGATAGAATCCTACAATGCAAAAAAAAATGTTTCTAATTTAAAGAAATTCTATTTATCTATTTTTTCATTTCTACCTATATATTTAGTTACATACTTTTGTTTTATGTAATGAAACACATAATTTTCTTTGTGGCTTCTGTAACTGCATTTATGACAATGAAAGATACTTTAGTCTTAAAATTTGGTGAACATAGTTTCTTTCGTCCTCTAATAGTTTAGTTTAACTATATAATATTTAAAAAACAATGGATTTTTCTACCTTGACTGGTGTGGCTCAGTTGGTTGGGAATTACTCCACAAGGAGAAAGGTTGCTGGTTCTATTCTCTGTCAGGGCACATGGCTAGGTTGAGGTTTTGGTCCCAGGTCAGGGTGCATGCCAGAGGCAACAATCGATGTTTCTCTCCCTCTCTTTCTCTTCCCCTTCTCCTCTCTCTAAAAATAAATAAATAAAATCTTAACAAATAGATTTTCTTTTAAAATTACATTCTTGGAAAATATTTAAGGACATTGGAATGTGTTTATGAGAGAAAAAAGTTTATAAAAGAGTCTATCCAGTTTTATTTTTTAAAATTCCAGCCTAAACACAACACATATATAAACAAGTTAGACTAAAAGGACCAAAATGTATTTTTGTTCTCTCAGCGCTGTGAGATTGCTAGTGATTTCTGTTATACTCTAAAGATTTTCTCATTTTCCAAATTTAAAAAGTGAGCATATATTGTATTTATTCTCAGAAAATTACAAGGAATGTTTTGACGATAAAACCAGAAAAATAAAACTTGGAATGCAGGGAACTCAATTATGGAACTACCAGAATGATATATTACCCTGAAAATTAAATTTTGTAATTCAATTTTTTATAATACACAGATGAAATAGCTTAAAAAGAAAAATTTAGCTACATAATGAAAGAAATTGTAAAGATATACAATAATATCTAAGCAGGATTGAACTCTGCTATCGTAACATAATACAGGTTGTCTAAATCTGAAATATTAAAAACTGTTCAATTAATCAATAAGTGGCATTACAAGTGTGGACCAAATAAATATCACCAATGATTCCTACCCAGAGGAAATTCTGTAATGACTGCATAGTATTCCATCTTAGTTATACTGTACCATATATTTAACCATGGCTTTAATGCTAACATTTAGATTATTTTTAATGTCATGACTTTTAAAAAAATACTACTTTATATTTGATCATTTCTATTAAAAATTCCTTAGAGCTTTAAAGCCAGCAACAAGAAAGAGTGAGTGTCAAATCAGTAATGGTACTGGGTTATTGATAAGCCAGGCAACTGGTTTATAGTCTTCACTTTTTACATTTTTTAATGTATATTTATTTTTGTTGTTCACTTCTTTATTGTGTTCACTTGTCATACAGTTGGATACAGCACTTTGACTCTTAATCACAGAACCTCTTTCACCCTAACCCCCACCTACCACCCCAGCAGCCACAAACCCAGAGAAATGTTTCAAGAATTTCCCATTCTAAATTACTGCTCACTTATCATAGAGCTTTTGAAAAATACAGAAAAACAGACTATAGGATATTTAAATCACTGGCAGTTACAGCACCCTGAGAGCAGCATTGCTAATTGTTTACTTTTTTCCTTCTAGCCTCTCCTTATAAGCTCCTCTGCCACCTATCACTCCCCTTCCCAGAACCCAGGGCTAAAATCAAAGGGACAGAGTTAGGAGGGGTGGAGGCCTTGTCATTTCTCCTTGTCCAAAATTTTAGTTAAAATTTTCTTTTAGCTCTTTTAAAATTATAAAAGTATAATACCAGTTGAAAATTGAAAGGATAATCTAGTAATACATGGGTTTCCAGGAAAATCGTGGTGGGGGTGGGGGGTGTTGTTTGATGGAGGATAAGGGGGAGGTGAATAAATCAGCCATATTCTGGGAAGGTGAGTGGAGTTGGAAACTTGATAGATCTAATAATTTATTGGCTCAGAGTGCGTCAATTACTACAGCCCAGCAAATGAGGTTAGAGCAGAATTGTGGGGGGAGGGAGTGACGCAGCAAGCCATTGGCATCAAGAAAATCTAGCCAAGAGACAGCTGTGTTATCGTATTGCAGCACCATTTTTTTAAACAATTGGAACCAGCTGCTACTTGCAGAGGTCCACCCACTGCAGCTCTCTGCAGTCTTTGGCCCGCTCCTGCAGGACGCATCACAGAGCCCATCGTGATCCTCTGCACCCCAGCCCAGGTCATCACAGAATCTGTCCCCCTCTGACAACCTCAGCACTGCCTTCATCTCGGCGGCAGCGGTTTCAACCGCTGCTTTCGCAGACCAGCTACCGCTAGTTCCACCTCTGTCAAAGGCATCGCGGCTTCTGATATTCGGTGAGTCTTTCCCTGCGGAGGTCAGATCTCCCGATCTTGGAGGTACCTACATTAGGCGTGTACTGTTCTTTGAAAAATGTCCAAGTCAGTCGACCACAAGGAATTTTTAGAGTCCAGGCAAGAAGAGGCTGGTAATAAGGTGATGGTGGAGGGGCCGGGGAAACTGCTGGAGAGCAGTGAAAATGCTGCAGTTCGGCCTGGGGAGCGCGGTGAAGAAGCCGCCTGTTGGCCTGGGGAAGAAGGGAGAAAATACGAAGATGCTGCTGGGTCTGGGGAAGGAGGGGTAAAAAGTGAAGATACTGATGAGGACTCAGATCCAGACCGTCCAAAAGGACTTATCGGTTATCTTTTAGATACAGACTTTGTTGAAAGTCTACCTGTCAAAGTTAAGTACCGTGTGTTAGCCCTCAAAAAGCTTCAAACTAGAGTGGCGAATCTAGAATCCAAATTCCTGAAAGAATTTCATGGAGTTGAGAGAAAGTTTGCTGAAATGTATCAGCCCTTGTTGGAAAAAAGATGTCAGATCATCAACGCAATCTATGAGCCTACAGAAGAGGAATGTGAATATAAATCAGACTATGAGGACTATGATGATGAGATGTATGATGAGGAAGAAATGTGTGGTAATCAAGAGGGTCTGGTACATGAGTACATGGATGAGGATGATGGTTATGAGGAAGATTATTATGATTATGCTGTTGAGGAAGATGACAATGATGATGATGACGATGATGACAATGATGAGGATGACGTCGAGGCTACTGGGGAAGATAATAAAGAAGATCCTAAAGGAATTCCTGATTTTTGGCTGACTGTCTTAAAAAATGTTGACACGGTCACTCCTTTGATTAAGAAATATGATGAGCCTATTCTGAAGCTCCTGACAGATATTAAAGTGAAGCTCTCAGATCCTGGCGAGCCTCTCAGTTTCACACTAGAGTTTCACTTCAAACCTAATGAATATTTCAAAAATGCGCTGTTGACAAAGACCTATGTGCTGAAGTCAAGGCTAGCATATTATGATCCCCATCCCTATAGGGGAACTGCGATTGAGTATTGCACAGGCTGTGAGATAGATTGGAAAGAAGGAAGGAATGTCACTTTGAAAACCATCAAGAAGAAGCAGAAACATCGGATCTGGGGAACAATCCGAACTGTCACTGAACATTTCCCCAAGGATTCATTCTTCAATTTCTTTACTCCTTATGGAATCAGTTCAAATGGAAAGGATGGAAATGATGATTTTTTACTAGGTCACAATTTACGTACTTACATAATCCCAAGATCAGTATTATTTTTCTCAGGTGATGCACTTGAATCTCAGCAGGAGGGGGTAGTTAGGGAAGTTAATGATGAAATTTATGACAAAATTATTTATGATAATTGGATGGCTGCAATTGAGGAGGTTAAAACCTGTTGCAAAAATCTTGAGGCAATGGTAGAAGACATTGATCGCTAAGGCAGAGTCTACATGGCCCTGAAATTAACAGCCTTAGATGTAGTTACTCAAAATAAAAGAGTTTGTCTTGTGTTCTGAATTTTTCTGATAGTGTTAGTTAAAGCATATGTTTCAGAAATATGAAAGATGCTCAAATGCTAATCCATTTGATCTTGCATTTTAGTAGTAGAATGCTTTCAAGAAATGTACTCTGTGGTAAAACGATTTAAGACATTAATATAGTGTGGTATACTTTAATCCTTCTGAAGTCCTTTTGTCATGTAACTATTAATCTGTGGCTGTGAATAATATCCAGACTGCTAAATGAGGTCAATATTTATTTGGAAAGAAAATCTTGGAGAACCCACCAAGGTTTTTTTGCTATTGTTGTTTATGTATTATTGTTTTTTTTCAGTCTTTTAGCTAATGGATTTAATTTTGTTGTGCCTGTTTCATTTTAAAATAAAAATACAATAGAATTTAAAACTTAAGTGCTTAAGTAAAAGCCTGCATGTGGTTAAGAATTTCAGGCAAAACCAACTTTATTGTTAATAACAGCTTGTTCATAGGCTCTTATATTATGTGATCATAATAAATAATGAAACTTAGTCATATTGAAGTTATTGTTTTTCAGTGAAGTGTTAATCACAGTATTTTTCAAAAGACTGTCATATATTTTTCTGTATAATTGTGTAAACTATAATTGCAGTGTGTAATTTTTTTCCTATAGTGCATTTAATCATTCCTTGAAAGTGTTTAGCATTTTGAAAAGATTTTTCATGTTCTTTCACTGGAAAATAAAATGAATAAAAATTTCATTGTTTTATGTTTTAAAACTGGTCATTTTTTCTGATTATAAAAATATTGTGTTCATTGGAGGATATTTGGAAAATATAAAAAATACACTAATTAAAACTAAAATGCATACTTCTACTCCTCAAAGATAAGCACTATTAATGTCATTTATTTTTTACTATGTGTATGTGTTGTTTTTCTATGTGTATATATGCAAGCCAATTTACTAACACTATACTTACATGTGCAAAGAAGTTTTTATTGTTTATAACTGATGTAGTCTTAATCTTGAGTCCACCTCAACCCCCCAGGATTTTAGGCAAATAAAAATCTCAAATTTAACCAATCCAGTAAACTCATTACTATTCAGTAATTTAAACACTCTGTATAAACAAAAAGGTCCTATGTGTTAGTCTATATTTCAGATTTACCTACCCTTCCACCATGTTATCTGGATGCATAGGGTCTTATATTGCTTTATGGCAGAGGGAGTACACTGACTGGGGACAATGGGATGTGGTTGATCAGAGAGCTAACTATTTCAGAGCTACTTTGCTTTCCTCAGGTGTGAAAACCCATAGATTTGGGTTTCTCCTTCGGCAGACTCTGTAAAAGTAACATCTATCCCTCTGGGACAACAAGAAACATCTTTGTCCATGGGTGCATTTGCACACTTGTGATTATTTATTTTTCTTTTAAAAATTTGTCAATTATAGTTCACATTCAATGTTATATCACTTTCCGGTGTATAGTATAGAGATTAGACAATCACATACAAAGTGGTCCCCCCCAATATTTTCACTACCTACCTGGCACCATACATTATTATAATATTATTGTTATTACTATTAAGTTTGTTTGTTTATTTATTTGAGAGAGAGAGGAAGGAAGGGAGAAAGAGAGAGAGAAAAACATTGATGTGAAAGAGAAACATTGATTGATTGCCTCTCATATGCACCCTGACAGGGGACCAAACCCCCACCTAGGCCTGTGCCCTGACATGGAGTTGAACCAGTGACATTTCACTTTGCAAGACAATGCCGAACCAACAGAGACACACTGGTCTGGACACTTAGTATGATATTATTGACTATATTCCCTATGTTGTAGTTTTACATCCCCATGAGTATTTTGTAACTACAAATAAATACTTCTTAATCCAACAGGGAACTTATACTTCAGTTTTTTATTGTTGACATTATTATAGATGTCCCCCATTTCCCCCCACTTTTTCCTCCTCCATCCAGCCCTGGCAACACCCTGTCCTTCATATTGTTGTCTGTGTCCATGGGCTCTACGTATATGCACATATGTTTTTTGGCTAATCTCTTTCAGCCCTCCCCTCCCCTCTGAAATCTGTCAGTCTGGTCCATGTATCAATGCCTTTGGTTTTATATTGTTCATCAGTTTGTTTCATTCATTAGATTCCACATATGAGTGAGATCATATGGTATTTCTATTTCTTTGACTGGCTTATTTTGCTTAGCATAATATTCTCTAGGTGCATCCATGCTGTCTCAAAGGGTAAGAGTTCCTTCTTTTTTTACAGTTGCATAGTATTTCACTGTGTAAATGTATCACAGATTTTTTTTAAGTCTGAATCATCATGAACTCTTTTTTAAAATATATTTTATTGATTATGCTATTACAGTTGTCCCATTTCCCCCCTTCACTCCCCTCCACCCTGTACACCCTCTCCCTCCTACTTCCCCCACTTTAGTTCATGTCCATGTGTCATACTTATAAGTTCTTTAGCTTCTACATTTCTCATATTATTCTTACCCTCCCCCTGTCTATTTTCTACCTACCATCTATGCTACTTATTCTCTGTACCTTTTCCCCCTCTCTCCTTCTCCCACTCCTCTGTTGCTAACCCTCCATGTGATCTCCATTTCTGTGGTTCTGTTCCTGTTCTAGTTGTTTGCTTAGTTTCTTTTGGTTTTGCTTTAGGTGTGGTTGTTAATAATTGTGAGTTTGCTGTCCTTTTACTATACATGTTTTTGTTTTTTAATCTTCTATTCTTAGATAAGTCCCTTTAACATTTCATAAAATAAGGGCTTGGTGATGATGAACTCCTTTAACTTGACCTTCCCTGAGAAGCACTTATCTGCCCTTTCATTCTAAATGAAAGCTTTGCTGGATAGAGCAATCTGGGATGTAGGTCCTTGCCTTTCATGACTTGGAATACTTCTTTCCAGCCCCTTCTTGCCTGTAAGGTCTCTTTTGAGAAATCAGCTGACAGTCTGATGGGAACTCCTTTGTAGGTTACTGACCCCTTATCTCTTGCTGCTTTTAAAATTCTCTCCTTCATTTTTACCTTGGCTAAAGTAATGATGATGTGCTTGGTGTGTTTCTTCTTGGGTCCAACTTCTTTGGGACTCTCTGAGCTTTCTGGACTTCCTGGAAGTCTATTTCCTTTGCCAGAATAGGAAAGTTCTCCTTTATTATTTGTTCAAATACGTTTTCAATCTGTTGCTCTACCTCTTCCCCTTCTGGTACACCTATAATTCAGATGTTGGAACGTTTAAAGATGTCCTGGAGGTTCCTAAGCTTCTCCTCATTTTTTTGAATTCTTATTTCTCCATTCTTTTCTGTTTGGTTGTTTCTTTCTTCCTTCTGGTCCACTCTATTGTTTTGAGTTCCAGTTTCCTTCCCATCACTATTGGTTCCCTATGCATTTTCCTTCATTTGTTTTATGGTAACCTGCATTTGTTCATCTAATTTGTGACCAAACTCAACCAATTCTGTGAGCTTCCTGATCACCAGTGTTTTGAACTGTGCATCTGATAGGTTAGGTATCTCTTGGTCGCTCAAAAGAATGAGTTCTGGGGCACTTATTTGTTCTTCTTTTTGAGTCATCTCTCTCTCTCTCTCTCTCTCTCTCTCTTTGGGGGGGTCTGGTCACTCCTGTTACAGTGAGGGGCGGAGCCTTAGGTGTTCACCAGGGCTGGGCACCCCAGTCGCTAGATTGTGACATTGTATGTGAGGGCAGGGTTGAGAGGGAACAATGGCGGTTGCTCCGTTCTCCATAGGACCTCAGTCCCTTCCCTGGGATCCTGGGTTGCGCGTTCTGCCCTGCTCCACAATCACCACCTCACTGGGTCTGCCAGCTGCTGCTTGCACACCCAGGGTCCACCCACTGCGATCTTGCGAGCCCCAGATGCCTTATGCGCTCCCGGTTGCCTTAGGCGCCCAACTCTCCCAGCTCTCTGCACGACCCGTGCCCAGCTGCTTGTCTCCACCCCTCCTACTGGTCTGGATGAACTGGTCTATTTCAACTTTTTGGCTGTCCCACTTCCATTCAGATAATTTTTCTGTCAGTTCTGGGAGTTATTCTGCCTCTAAATTGTTGTTGTTCCAGTCTTGGTTGTGCGTGGAGGTACGGTGTGTCCACCTATGCCTCCATCTTGGCCAGAAGTCATATCACAGATTTTTTACCCACTCATTGACTGATGGGCATTTGGGCTGTTCCCAGATCTTGGCTATTGTAAATAGCGCTGCTATGAACATAGTAGTGCATCTATTCTGATTGGTGTTTCAAGATTTTTAGAATATATTCCTGTAAGTGAAATAACTGGGTCAAACGGCAGTTCCATTTTTAGTTTTTGGAGGGAACTCCATACTGTTTTCCACAGTGACTGCACCAGTCTGCATTTCCACCAGTGGTGCCCTAGGCTTCCCTTTTCTCCACATCCTTGCCAGCACTTGTTGTTTCTTGATTCATTAATGATAGCCATTTTGGTGGGTGTGAAGTAATATCTTATTATAGTTTTAATTTGCATCTCTCTGAGAGCTAGTGATGTTGAACATCTTTTCATATGTCTATTGGCCATCTGTATGTCCTCTGAGAAGTGCTTATTCAAGCCCTTTGGCCTTTTTTTAATTGGGTAGTTTGTCTTTCTGGCATTGTGTTGTGTAAGTTCTTTATATGTTTTAGAAATTAATCCCTTATCAGGTGAATCATTGATGAATATATTCTCCCATACAGTGGGTTCATTTTCATTTTGTTGATAGTTTCTTTAGTTGATAGTTTCTTTTGTTGATAGTTCCACAGAAGCTTTTTAGTTCGATGTAGTCCCATTTGTTTATTTTTTCCCTTGTTTCCCTTGCCCTAGGAGATATATCAGCAAAAATATAGCTAATGTGTGATGTCTGAGATTTTACTGCCTATGTTTTCTTCTAGGATTTTTATGATTTGGAGACTTATATTTAAGTCTTTTTTTAAAAAAAAACAACTGTGAAATATTTTTCTTTTTTTTAAAGATTTTATTTATTTATTTTTAGAGAGGGAAGGGAGGGAGAAAGAGAGAGAGAAACATCAATGTGCGGTTGCTGGGGGCCATGGCCTGCAACCCAGGCATGTGCCCTGACTGGGAATTGAACCTGCGACACTTTGGTTCGCAGCCCGCGCTCCATCTACTGAGCTACACCAGCCAGGGGCATATTTAAGTCTTTTATCCATTTTGACTTTATTGTCATGTGTGGTATAAGTTGGTGGTCTAATTTTTGCATGTATCAGTCCAATTTTCCCAAAATCATTTGTTAAAGAAACTGTTTTTGCCCATATGTTCTTGCCTTGTCAAGTATAACTTGACCATAAAGGCATGGTATTATTTCTAGGCTGTCCTATTCTGTTGATCTATATGCCTGTTCTTGTGCCAGTACCAAGGTGTTTTGATTACAATGGCTCTTTTACTATAGTTTGATATCTGGTATTATGATCCCTACAACTTTGTTCTTTTTCAAGATTGCTGAGGTTGTTCAGGGCCTTTTGTGGTGGCATTTAAATTTTTGAAATATTTGTTCTAAATGTGTGAGATCTGCCATTGGTTTTTAAATAAAAATTGCGTTGAATCTGTAGATTGCTTTGGGTAGTATGGACATTTTAACAATGTTAACTTTTCTTATCCATGAACATAATATATGCTTCCACTTAATTGTGTCATCCTCAATTTCTTTCTTTAGTGTCTTACTATTTTCCTAAAAGTCTTTTATTATCTACTTTTTTATTGCAATACTGAATAAGATTGTTTTCTTAATTTCTCCTTGGGAGAATCCATTATTGGTGTACAAAAATGCCATTGATTTCTGAGTACTGATTTTGTATCCTGCTATGTGACTGAAATTATATCAGTTCTAGTACTGTTTTGTTGGAATTTTTAGGGTTTTCTATATAGAATATCATGTCTTCTGCAAATAATGACAGTTTTACTTACACCTTTCCAATTTGGATGCCTTTTATTTCTTCTTCTTGCCTGATTGATGTGGATAAAACTTGAAGTACGATGTTGAATAAGACTGGTGAAAACAGACATACCTGTCTTGTTTCTGTTGTTAAGGAAAATGCTTTTAGTTTTTCTCCATTAGGTATGGTGTTGGCTGTGCGTATTTCATATATGACCTTTATTATGTTGAGGTATGGTTCCTCTATTCCCATTTTGCTGAGAGGTTTTTTTTTCAGTCATAAATGGGAGCTGGATTTTACTGAATGCTTTTTCTGCATCTATTAATACACCTCCCCAGAATAAATTGCACTTGATCATGGTGTATGATCTTTTTGTTGTTTTGCTAGATCTGATTTGGTAATATTTTGTTAAGGATTTCAGCATTTATGTTCATCAGGGATATTGGCATAAAATTTTCTTTCTTTGTAACGTTTTTATCTGGTACTGGATTAGGATTATGGTGGTTTTGTAAAAAGAGCTTGGAAATCTTTCCTCCTCTTGAATTTTTTGGAATCGCTGAGGATAGGTTTTAGTTCTTTAAATGATTGGTAAAATTTCCCTGCAAAGTCATTCAGTCCAGGACTTCTCTTCGTTGCTATTTTTTTAAAAAAATACTGCTCTGATTTCATCAGTTGTAATGGGTCTATTTAGATTTTCTGATTCTTCCTGACCCACTTTTATAAGATTGTATGTCTTTAGGATTTCATCTCTTTCATCCAGGTTGCCTATTTTTTTTGGCTTGTGTTTGTTTATAGTGTTAACTTACAATCATATTTCCATGGTGTTAGTTGTTATTTCTCCCTTTTCGTTTCACATTTCACTTATTTGGTCCTCTCTCTTTTATTCTTTTTTTGTTTTATTTTTTTAAAATATTTTATTGATTATACTATTACAGTTGTCCCATTTCCACTTCACTCCCCTCCACTCTGCACACCCCCTCCCACCCACATTCCCCCCTTTAGTTCATGTCCATGTGCCATACTTATAAGTTCTTTAGCTTCTACATTTCCCATACTATTCTTACCCTCCCCCTGTCTATTTTCAACTTACAATCTATGCTACTTATTCTCTGTACCTTTTCCCCCTCTCTCCTCCTCCCACTCCCCTGTTGCTAACCCTCCATGTGATCTCCATTTCTGTGGTTCTGTTCCTGTTCTAGTTGTTTGCTTAGTTTCTTTTTGTTTTTGTTTTAGGTGTGGTTGTTAATAACCGTGAGTTTGCTGTCATTTTGATATACATGTTTTTTATCTTCTTTTTCTTAGACAAGTCCCTTTAACATTTCATAAAATAAGGGCTTGGTGATGATGAACTCCTTTAACTTGACCTTATCTGGGAATCACTTTATCTGCCCTTCCATTCTAAATGAAAGCTTTGCTGGAGAGAGCAATCTTGGATGGAGGTCCTTGCCTTTCATGACTTCTTTCCAGCCCCTTCTTGCCTGTAAGTTTTCCTTTGAGAAATCAGCTGACAGTCTTATGGGAACTCCTTTGTAGGTAACTGTCTCCATATCTCTTGCTGCTTCAAGGATTCTCTCCTTTATTTTAACCTTGGGTAATGTAACTATGATGTGCCTTGGTGTGTTCTTCCTTGGGTCCAACTTCTTTGGGATTGTCTGATCTTCCTGGACTTCCTGGAAGTCAATTTCCTTTGCCAAACAGGGGGAGTTCTCCTTCATTATTTGCTCAAACAACTTTTCCACTTGTTGCTCTTCCTCTTCTCCTTCTGGTACCCCTATAATTCAGATGTTGGAAGCTTTAAAGATGTCCTGGTGGTTCCTAAGCCTCTCCTCATTTTTTTGAATTCTTGTGTCTTCATTCTTTTCTGGTTAAATGTTTCTTTTTTCCTTCTGGTCTACTCCATTGATTTGAGTCCCAGTTTCCTTCCTATCACTATTGGTTCCCTGTACATTTCCTTTATTTCACTTAGCATAGCCTTCATTTTTTCATCTAATTTGCAACCAAATTCAACCAATTCTGTGAGCATCCTGATTACTGGCACTTTGGCCTGTGCATCTGATAGGTTGGTTATCTCTTCATCGCTTAATTGTATGTTTTCTGGAATTTTGATCTGTTCTTTCATTTGGGCCATTTTTTTTTTGTCTCAGCCCACCTGTTACATATGAGGGGTGGAGCCTTAGGTGTTCACCCGGGCAGGTCAACCCACATCACTGGGTTGTAACGCTGTATGTGGGGGTAGGGTCCGAGAGGGAACAATGGCAATTGCTCCACTGTGTGTTGGATTTCAGTCCCTTCCGCTGCTTCCCCAAGCAAGCTGGGCCCTTCTGGTGCTGATTCCCGTGTGGGTGGGCTTGTGTATGTTTTAGGACCCCGTGGGTCTCTCCAACGCACTCTCTTGTGAGGCTGGGAGTCTCTCCTGACACCTCAGTCCCCATAAGTGTTTTGTATTGGTGGTTTGAGGCTTTATTTCCCCTTGCTGGGACCCTGGGTTGTGCAGTCTGTCTTGCTCCCCAGTTTCACCTGGTTTATCTGCGCGAGAATGTGGGACTGCTCTGTCCTCCTGCCACCGCCTGTGCGCCTGGGGACTGCTAGTTGCTGCCTTATGCCCGGGGTCCACCAGCCACTGCTTTTTTGCCACAACCCCTCTCCACCTCGACCCTCCTACTGGTCTGGATGAATGTGTCTACTTTAACTCCTTGGTTGTCAGACTTCCATACAGTTCAATTTTCTGTTACTGCTGGTTGTTTTTTGTTTCTAAATTTTTGTTGTCCTTATTTTGGTTGTGCAAGGAGACACAGTGTGTCTACCTATGCCTCCATCTTGACTGGAAGTCTTTCTCTTTTTCTTGATGAGTCTGGTTAAAGGTTTGTTGATATTGTTTATTTTTTCAAAGAACCAACTCTGGTTTTACTGATCTTTTGTATTGCTTCTTTAGTCTTAAAGTGATTTGTTTTTGCTATAATCTTTATTATTTATTTCTATCTACTGACTCTGGGCTTTGTTTCTTGTTGCTTTTCTAGTTCTCTTTTGTGTGACGTTAGCTTGTTTGAATTTTTTCTTGTTTCTTGAAGTAGAGTTGGAGAGCTATGAACTTCTTTCTCTGGACTGCTTTCACTGTGTCCCATAGACTTTGGGTAGTTGAGTGTTCATTTTTATTTGTTGCCAGGTAAATTTTTATTTTTTTCTTGAGTCATGATAACTCATTAATTACTTAATAACATGCTATTTAGTCTCCATGCATTTGAATTCTTTTCTGTCTTTTTATTCAGATTGATTTCTAGTTTCAAGCCATTGTAATCTGTTAAAAGTTTTGATATTTTTCAGTTTTCTTAATTTGTTAAGATTTATTTTGTGTCCTCACATGTGGTGTATCTTTGAGAATGATCCATGTGCACTGGAGAAGAATATATATTATGCTGCTTTCTGATAAACTGTTTTGTAAATATCAGTTAAATTTATTTGATCTAGTGTGTCATTTAGTGTAACTATTTCCTTGTTGATTTTTTTCTAGGAGATCTATCCATTGATGACAGTGGGGTGTTAAAATCCCCTACTATGATGTATTGCTGTCAATCTCTTCCTTAAATTCCACCAAGATTTTCTTTATGTATTCAGGTGCTCCTATGTTGGGTTCATATATGTTTACAGAGTTATATTTTCTTCTTGAATTGATCCCTTTAGTATTATGCAGTGACCTTCTTTGTCTGTTATGGCCTTTGATTTGAATTCTATTTTGTCACATTTAAGTACTGGTACCCCAGATTTTTTATTATATTCATTTGCATGAAAATGTTTTTTCTCCATCCCTTCACTTTCAGCCTGTATCAGTCTGTTGTTCTGAGGTGAACTTCTCATCCACAAGACAAGACACAATACATGTGTCATTTTAAAACTCTGTTCAGCTACCTTATGTCTTTTGATTGGAACATTTAATCTATTTACATTTAAGGTTATCATTGATAGGTCTTTATTTATTGCCATTTTTTCTTTATGCTTATGATTATCTCCCTCTGTTCTCTCTTTTTCTTAAAGGAGACCCTTTAACATTTCTTGCAATAGTAGTTTGGTGCTAGTGAACTCCTTTATCCTTTGTTTGTTTGGGAAACCCTTCATTTCACCTTGAATTATAAATGATAGCCTTGCTGCATAGAATAGTCTTTGTTGCACGTCTTTGCTGTTCATTACTTTAAATACATCATGCCAATCCCTTATGGCCTGAAGTGTTTCTGATTAGATATCATCTGACAGCATTATGGGAACTCCCTTTTAGGCAAGTAAACTGTCTCTCCCTTGTGGCCTTTAAGATTCTCTCTTTGTCTTTAAACTTTGACAATTTAATTACGATGTGTCTTGGTGTGGGTTTCTTTGGGTTCACCTTGATTGGGACTCTCTGTGCTTTCCAAACACCTGTGGCTTTTTCCTTCACCTGATTAAGGAAGTCTTCTGCCATTATATCTTAAAATAAGTTCTCTCTCACTTGCTTACTTTCTTCTTTTACTGGTACCCCTATGATGCAAATGTTTTTAGATTTCATGGTGTTCCAAAGTTCCCTTAAAGTATCTTCATTTTTTTAATTCATTTTTTTGTTACTTTCATTGGGTGTTTTTCTCTACTTAGTCTTCAAAATCACTAATAAGATCTTCTGCTTCATTTGCCTACTTTTTATTCCTTCCAGTGTATTCTTGATATGCTATTCTTTATTTGTGACTTGTTCTTTTTTCATGGTCTCTATGTCTTTTTTATGTTGTTGTAGTTCTCAGTAAGTTCTTTGAGCACTCTTATAACCACTACTTTGAATTCTATATCTGATAAATTGTTTGCCTCCATTTCATTTAGCTCTCTTTCTGGAGATTTCTCCTTTGGTTTTATCTGTGGCCTGTTTCTTTGTCTCACCATATTGTCTGTCTCTTTGTGTTTCTTTCTATGTATTAGATAGATGTTCTATGACTCCCAGTCTTTATGGGGGGGGGGCTTTACATAGTAGATATCTTGTGGGCCCTAGTGGTGTGATCTCCTGGGTGCAGTGGGAATATCCCTTGTTTGTGCTTTGTGGGCCCTCCTATTTTATAATTGAGTCTTGATTGCTGTTTTCCCATTTGTGCATGAGATCACCCTTCAGGCTGGCTGACTGAGATTACTGCATGTAAGCTGCTGTGTGGGTGCTGATCTAAGAAAGAAAAGAAAAGAAGAAATAAAGAATGAAAGCCAATAAAAATAGTGTATATAAAACATGTCAAAATAAAAAGGAAATAAAAATAAAAAGTGGAAAAAAGAATGGGAATATCAGAAAGAAAAAACAAAAGCCAAATAATAAAAGAAAAAGGAAATAAAAAGTAAAAAGAAAATAAAAATGCAAAAAGAAAATACAAACTTGAAAAGGGAGCAAAAAAATTAAAAAGCAAAAAATTAAAAAAAGGAAAAATGGAATTCTTTTCTGTAGAATTTAGTGCTTTCTGCAATATCCCTTTGATATTCTGTTTTTCAAGTTTGATGGGTCCCACTCAGTCCTCTCTAGTGTTTGCCACTTGGTGTGTTGGTTCTGCGCCCCTAGGGAGTGAGTCTGGCTCAGGCCAATGACAGATATATTGTCTGTGCCTTGCCTTTGGCAAACTGCTTGAAGCTACAAGTGATACACAATTTGTAGCTGCCTCCCCTGGACCTGGCTGCACCTGGGAAGAACCAGACTACTCTCTAAGGCTGGCCTTAATCACCACTAGTCCTGGGGTTGGGCCAGCAAATGTCCCAAGGCAACCCAGATTCTGCCCCTTTCTGCCTCTGAGGGTTCACCAGCTAGCTGTCTGCTAGGCTTAGTCACTGAGAAAGCCTCTGGTAGAATCAAGAGGATGGAGCTAATGGGTCTCTGGTGAGGGAGTGGTGCTGTTCAGGCTTCGGGGAAGATGTGGCCCCTGACCCAGAACCAGTGAATCTGTCTTGGATCTTGCCCTGACTTTGGCCCAAAAGAGCCCCTAGTATTCAGGTGGATGAGGTCTCTGGAGCCCAGAGGTTGAGTGTGCTGGAAGCCAGGAGAGTGTTTCTATCTATCTCCTACGAAGTGGGTAGTGCCATCAGGTTCAAGGCAAAGTTGGGAGAATGACCCCTCCCCATAACAAGTCACTAATCCCCCCTCAGTCTGCCAAGATTGTTACACCCCCACCCCAGGCTATGCCTGTGGCTCCTCCAGTGAGGCAACAGAAATTCCTATGGGTGAAGCAGGAGAATTCCTAAGGGCAGGGTGTGAGGAATTTTTAAGGGTGGGGTAAATTGCTTTTCTGCAGGCTGCTTGGAGGGCATTGCTCTGCCCAGAAGAGAAGTGTACTGAAATTGACTTAGCACTACAATCCAGGCAGTTGTCCCCCTGTGTGTCTCCCCAGAGCCATAGACCCCAGACTTTCTTCAGGAGACTCCAGACTATACCACCCTTCCTCTGCGGAGGCCAGGGTAAGTGGCTGTGATTGCAGTTTTGCATGTTGTCCCTTTAACAGTGTGTCTGTGCCTCCAGTGGATTCTGCCTATCCTTGGTGGGCAGGAAACCAGCACCACTGCCAACCCTATTTTTCACCCCCCTATTCTATGTGAGCATCTCTTCCTGGCTGTAGTACTCTGGGCTTGGGAGCTGGGCCTGGGGTTTAGACCTTGCACCTCTCCAGGGGAACCCCCTGAAGCTGAGATATACCTCTAGCACATTGCCCGTGGGAACAGGGACAGCGTTTTCCTCTTCTCTGCTCTTCCTACCAGCCTTGACATGACTTCTTTTACAGCTCCTTGGTTATATATCTCTTCTGCAGCCAGTCTTCAGTTAGCCAGGGTATTTCCTTACCCAACTTTGTTGAATTTCCATTTGGGTTCTGGGATGATGTGAATACAAGATCCACCTACTTCATTGCCAACTTGAAAATTGTTGGTTGGTTTTCTTGAGTACAGAGAATAGTATGCTGTCAACTGTTGATTTGTAAGATCTGTGTGCTACAGAGAGATCTGATTAGATCATTGGGGAGGAGTAGGGAGGGGACTTAGGAGGAGGTGGAGGCAGTAGTAAATGGTTTGAGAACAGACTGGCTGAGAAGCTGAACGCCCCACAGCACATGGAATTATGGACCAGAACATTTGAAATAAAAGGAGGGCAGAGACTGGCTCTCAGGCTCTCTTCCTTGAAGATACCTGGATGATTGTGCTGCAGCTGCCTGCAGATGGTATTTTGGATGGTAGAAGGAAATCCCAGCACAGCCTAGGATTGGGCTGGCCTGGCAGGGGGGTGGCAGGGTTATCTTTCCTTGGGTGTTCTAGAGGAGCTGGGCTCTGAAGCAGAAGCCTTCCATTCTTCCAAAGTTGTGTAGCATTTGTATCTTATGTTGTTTTAGTTTTTAAGCTAATACTATAGAAATAAGATGGTTAAAAACTAACAGAGGAAATGATAGGGGAAGGAGTTAAAGATTTTAGCCTTAACCGATAGGCCCTAAGTGACTAATGCTTGTGGAGAGCTGCTATTCCAAAATTGTGTAGCTTTTGAATAAAGACTCCCTTCCTTTTTCGTCAAACCTCTGCCTCTGAAACTTAGCCCAGAGGGTGGTGGCAGGCAGCAGGACCCCACTTGCTGTTCAGTAACACTTGGACCTCAGGGAAAATACATAAATAGATCATGAATGTTCTGAGATCAGGAGAGCTAAAGAAAAGCTGAATGAGGGTATAAGTTACATGAATTCAGGTTGGGATGTAACCCAGGAGGTTGGACTCCCTGATCCTCCCAAAAGTGAACTGACATTTTGCTCCTGGTTAGAGAGAAAATGCCAGGCGTTCTTGGGCACCAGATAGGAAAGAGGCTAGGCCTTCAAAAACCAGCTGAACAAGGGTATTCTCAGGACGGAGGGAAATGACATTAATAAAGAGTCTCTTGTGTTGGGTACTGAATGCATGTCAGGCACTGTGAAGAACGTTTACCATACAGTCTCACTTCTTTTCATGTTTACAAATGTCCCTTTGTATACACGAGGACGCCAAAGCTAAGGACACAAACAAAAAAGGTAAAGTAACTTAACCAAGGTAAGCACAGCTAAGTCATGGACTGAGGTATATCTATAGGCATATTTTTATTAGATCATGCCTGTAATTTACCTCAGATTGTGACAAAGAAGGGTGCTAGTTAAAATTTTAAGCATAAGTTGGAGGATAATTGGTTCCCAGAGAGAAAAATATCTGAAATGACATGTAAAAACTATCAGTCAAGATAGCCCTTTGTCCTTGGTTACTAAGCAGGGCTGGGGCAAAGGACTTGTTATAAAGAAAATTTCTTATATTTGACCCCCTTTACCTTTTATTAGGAATTTGTGACAGAAGAAGTTTTGGCTGCGGGGAGTGAGCACACAATACAATATGCAGATAATGTCTCATGGAATTGCATACTTGAAACCTATATAACCTTCTTAACCAACGTTATCCCAATACACTTAATTAAAAAATAAAATTCCCAAGAACCTTAGTAGGGTTTCTGAAATTCAAACTCAAAGCACATCCTGAGGCTCAGAGTAGAGAAGTGTTTTGCTCTGGATTTCTGTCTACATATCCATTTAACTCCAAGGTCCATATTCTTTGAGGAATTTAGGCCCAGCAATTTAGGATTATGCAAGAACTCTTGGGATAATAGTGTATTCATTCCTCATGCCCATCCTAAGCACAAATATCACCAATTGTGTTCCCTTTTATGGGCCATCTCTGCTTCTGAGAGATGGACAGCAAAGGGTCAGAGAAATTCTCAAGGTCAGGGAAGGAGTAAGGGGAAAGAGACAGAGAGAGAAAAGGGTATTAGAGAGACAAGTCAAGTTCTTGTTTGTCTCTTGCCCTCAGTCACACCCAGAAGTGGCCTAGGGGTGTGCCCTGTAGAGGTGAAGAGAGAAGGAAATGGGGTTGTGGAGGGCTCCATTGGGGGTGGTAGCTATATTTTGCATTGTTTTGTTGTCATAAATATCTAAACATCTGAAACAAAAATAAGACAAATGCTATTTTTTTGTTCATTCTGAGTGATGTGTACTGGGGTGCATGTTCTCTGACTCACTGTAATTTTCTGTGTGCTTTAAAATCTGTTCATGATTTTAAAAGGATGGAGAAAGAGGTCCTTTTAGGAAGACCTCAGGAAGGCTTGAGCTTGGATCCTGGAGTATTCAGAGAAGGCCCATAGTGACCAGGATATAGAAAGGTGACAATGGCAAGGTTGGCAAGGGCCAAGTCATGCAGCTCATTACAATTAGGCCATGTTGAGGAGTTTGCACTCTACTGGAAGTGAAATGGGGAGCTCTTCTGGGTTTTCATGTAAGGGAAGAGAAAGGAACCATTCATTCCTCCGAAAAGCAGTCTGACTAGTGGCTGGAGAAGGAATGGGGTTTGGTTGAAGTGGGCAACCAGTTAGGAAGCTATGGCAGGAACCCATGAGAGATAATGGTGGACGACTCCAGTGGAACTGAAGAGATTCCAGTGGTGTTTGGGAGGTGGAGGGGATAAGGGTTGCTGAAAGATGAGATACTGGCTGGAGGAGGATATGCGACTGTAAGAGGAAGGAAATAAGGGTGCTCCTCCATTTTTATTTCACTTAAATACCTGGATAGATGGTGATACTATTCATTGAGAAGGGGAAGACTTCTGTGGGAGGAACAAAGTTAGGGAGTGTAGAGGGCAGGGGTGAAAGAAGTTCAGGAGTTCCAGTTTTGCCATTTAAGGACAAATGTCTGAGACATCCAGGTGGAGATAGCAAACGGGCAGGCAAAAAAGTATGAGATCACAACTTCATAACTTTTTCCACTCCTCCCCAAAGTAGGACCTTATACTGTTCCCTTCCCTGCAATCTGCTGTTCTCACTTAATAATAGCATATTTGGGGGTTCCCCCCAAATCAACCCATATAGACCTAATTCATACTTGTTAATGGTTGCATAATAATCCATGAAATGGCTGCCCTATAGATTTCTTCATCCATTCCCCAACTGATGAGCACTTGTTCTGTGTCCTACTTGACCCAGTAGGAACCCTGTGATAAACATGCTCGAGTGTATGTCCTGATGTCCTGGGCTCTCATGTCTATAGGCTCAATTTCCATTCCTTCTCTGCCCCACATATCAGTCCCCAAAGTACCACTTGCTAAATTTATTGTATTTAATCAAGACATTTTACTAATGATTGTTATAAGTTGTCAAATAACAGAGGCACACCCCAGCACTTTTCCATTCTTTCCAAATAAATGCCTAAGGCTGCTTTTCTGTTGGCCCGTATCCCGTGATTATTTTCTTTCAGGAGAATTTGTAGGCACAGTGTGAATTGACAATTTCCCCACTCCAAAATAGTTTTGCTTTTATGCTCTATTCCCCTGAGCATGCTTCCTACAATTATGTCATTGGGAAACTCATGGAGAGTCTTCTTTGTGCAGACCCCCATTTTCAGTGTTTTGATTCATTTTTGCATATAGAGTGGATCTATCCATCTGCCCATAGGTACTCCCCACCCCTTACCTTCTTCCATTCTTTTGTACTCTTTTCACTCTGCTCTCTGAATGGCATCCCCACACCTTTCTATTTCTCCCTACTGGTAGGAAGAAGGAGGTGGGCTACATGAAATGGAAGAGGAGTGCTGGTTCCCAACACTCTTTCAATGTCTCAGTATCTGAACCTATCTCTTTTTAAAGCTCCACTGAGAAGTGAACAGAAAGAGAAGTTCAAACCCCAGCACACTTGTCTTTGTTGTCCCGTGTTAAACCACGTCCATGCATGTGCAGCCAGGAGCACCGAAAGCAGGACTGAGCGAGGACATTAAGGCTGGACCACACAAGCCTAGGAGAGAAGTTACATTTGAGGTTGGTCCGTTCAACTGCCTAGTCCCTCTCAATGTCTTCTGATGGCTCATCATTTTCTCAGGGCTTATTTCTGATTTGCGGCAGATGGGAGGAATTCTGCAGATGGAGTCCTCCCACACCAAAACACTAATTCAAACAAGCTAAGAATCCCTATGTTCATTGCAGTGTTATTTATAATTGCCAAGATAAGGAAGCAGCCCAAGTGTCCATCAGTAGATGAGTTGATAAAGCAACTATGAGACATTTACACAATGGAATTCTACTTGGCCATAACAAAAGAAGAAAGTGTTACTCTGTGTGACTGTATGGATGGACCTGGAGAAAATTATGCTAAGTGAAATAAGCCAGTCAGAGAAAGACAAATACCTTAAGCTATCATTCATATGTGCAATCCAATGAACAAACATAACTGACAAGGGAAATGGTGACAGATTCATAGATGGAGAACAGGATGACAGCTAGTGGGGGTGGTTAGGGGGTGGAGGTATTGAGTTAAAAGGAAAAGGACTCATGGACATGAAGAACAGTCTGGTGATTGCTGGGGGAGTAGGGTATAAGGGGAGTAAATGGTAATGGAAATAAGTACAATAGAAATTAAATTTAAAAATGAATCTTACAGAAAACAAAAAAGAAAAAAAACTAGAATTCATCACCACCAACCAGTATTACATGAAAAGTTAAAGGGTATTCTTGAAGAATGGTAAAAAATGGAGATAAAAACATGAATGATAAATTGGCAGTAAATAGATATCTATTAACAATTGAATCTAAAAAAAGAAAATAAATCAACAAGGAAAACAGAAAGAGACTCATAGATACAGATAACATTTTGACAAGTTGCCAGATGGGACAGGGGCTGGGGGCATGGGTGAAAAAGGTAGAGGAATTAAGAAGTACAAATTGGTAGTTAAATAATAGTCATGGGGATATAAAGGTACAGCATAGGAAATATAGTTAATAACAATGTTCTAATAACTATGTATGGTGTCAGATGGATATGGGATTTATCAGGATGATCACTTAGTAAGTTATATAATGACTAATCACTGGCATGTTCACCTGAAGCTAAAATAATATGGTATGTCCACTATAATTGAAAGGAAAAAAAATTGTAGAAATAAAAAAGTACTCAAAAATGTGTTGAATAATTTAAATAGCTGGGCAGGGATATGTGCACTTTTATAGTACAGGTTGATACAAACTTTAAAGGAGAAACATTTGGCAATATACATAGAAAAATATTTGATACATCCATATTTCTATCATTCTGATATTACAGTAGTAAGGAATAGAGAGCAGTAAAACATCCCAAGGCATTCAGGTTCAAAGTTTTTCATTATATAATTTATCTTACATGCAAAAAAATATCAGAACCATTTTAAGTATATACAAAAGAATCTTGGTTGTAGAAATCATTTACTTTGTGATAGAGTTTATGAAACAAAATAATGAAAAGAAGATATATAATGACTTATAAATGAGGCCCCAGGGTACAGTGATAGTGATAATACCCCTCAATGAAACAATGTATAGTTTATTATAAGCAAAAATGTAGTAGATCTAATTAATGTGTATGAATATATGTGAGTGTGAATGTATGTGCATGTGCTGCCCAGCTTGTTGGGCTGCAAATTGTATTTTGTCAGGTACTGTTATTAGGTTTCATAATGGATTTTGACTTTCTTTGGTTATATCAAGAATTTCTTAAAATATTTTCTACTAGTCATGTACAATTTGTATACAAGGCTTAAAATAAATAAAAACAAAAACTCCTATTTCCCAGAAAAAATATTGAGAAAATGCATAAATATTTGTAATACCAAGTGAAGAAAGTAATACAGGTATCCACATCTTATTAAAATACTGGTCCACCTTACAAAAATAAACTTATCCTTTAATTATGTATGACCATTTTAATAATGCACATCCCAGCAAAAGTACCATATAATTTGACACTTAAAATTTACTTTTAGCAATGTTTGTTCAGAAAATGATTTTGAAACTCAGCAAGATTTGTGCCCTGTGATGCAGTTGCACAGCTTTGTTTGGATAAAGAAACATCTAGCTATCACCTAGATGTAGGAAGTAATTGATAATATATACACACACATACAGGCAAACAGATATGTGGACATGGATATACATATATACATACATTTATCCATGAACTGAGCCATCAATTCAATGGAATACTAATAGACAAAGTATTTTAAAATATTTTAATGATATAAAATGAAGTTCAAGAGCATTTATGTGTGTGTATATGTACATACACTGATTTATACATGAAGAGCACATAAAACATTATATACATCATTATATACATATATGATTTTGCATAAGAAAAATACTAGAGAGGTACAGCCAAAAATGTTTCAGGTAGTTCTTGGAAAATATTAGACAGGAAAGGATGAAAATGATGCAGGAAGACACAGGTGGTCATAAGGATTGATTACTAACTGGTGATATCAATGTCCTTCTGCTAACTCATCTGCTTTGTGATTTTTTTTTTCTGCAATGAAGCTGAGTTATAATTTTTTTTTTTTTGACAATGGGAAAATGGCAGGAAGTAGTAGGCACAGGGGAAGGAGGTGATACACAGTACTTAAATCCAGGAAAACAACCAAGGACAGCAAAATGCCTTTTGCAGCTCATCCAGCTGGCCAACACACACACACTCACACGCACACCTCAATCGCAGTTACCAGGAGACTATGCAGGGAAATGGGCATACTCTTTTTCCCTAGCTGTGCTGGTGGGCATGAATGCAAATCGGTACAATACTCATGAAGGGGGTCTTTTGGCAACAGACAGGAAAAAGTGTTTAAAATGTCCATGGGTGGACAGGAAAAGTGTTTAAAATGTCCATGGGCGGATCCTGCAGGTCCGCAGTTAATATGACTGTCTGGTATGCCAGCAAAGATTTGGCTTGACAAGGAAGGAGTCACTCATCAGAGTACGCAGTGTTGGGTTTCAACATAGGGAAAGAGCTAGACACCACCTGAATGTCCAACAATGTGAGAATGGTTACAGAAATAGTGAGATCCATCCATACACTCTGCAGGCACTGAATGTGACATTTCGGGGAGCTTGTTGAATGCCATGGAAAGAAGTTCAGTGGGTTGATTTTTGTTTGGTTGTAGTTTGTGAAAATGCATGTTCAGAAACACCACGTACATGAACCAGTCTATAAGAGTGTGTTAAAAGGGAAGGAGCGGTGGGGGGTGAGAACGGGGAGGGGAGGGAGGGAGAGAAGACAGCCTGGAAAAACCGCACACCAAAAAGGTACAAGTAGTCGTCTCTGGGTAGCAGGATAAGGGGCAGCAAGTACTCTCTTGGCTTCCCCTCATCTGATTTCCTTCTCCTTTCTGATGTTTCTACCATGAAATGGTATCACCTGTGCAGTAAACAAAGCGAGAAGGTGCTTTCTAAAACCAAAGCAGGAGGAGAGGAGGCAGCGTCTAGTTTATCAAATGGCACAGAGTAGCAAGATTATTCACAATGCCCTTGGTGGGTGTGGGAGGTGGGGAGGAAAGAGAAGAGAAGAGAAGAGAAGAGAAGAGAAGAGAAGAGAAGAGAAGAGAAGAGAAGAGAAGAGAAGAGAAGAGAAGAGAAGAGAAGAGAAGAGAAGAGAAGAGAAGAGAAGAGAGGGTGAAAGGGAGCGCAGGAGAGGGAGGAAGAGAGGGGAAGGAGACAGAGAGAGAAAGAGAGGGAAAGAGAGAGGGAGGGAGGGAGAGAGGGAGAGAGAGAGAGCGCGCGCGAGCGAGAGCGCTGCACTCTCAATACAATACACTGCTGGTGGGTTAGGGGGACAAAGAGCGGGTTGTAAACCGGGTCGGAGCCAAGGTTTGGCTCTGCTGGCTGGCTCGCTGCTGGGATGTCTTCAGCGCAGGGTGGCCTCCTCGTCCGTGTCTTCGTCGAAATCTTTGACGTCAGCACTGGTGGACTGCCTGGCCCAAGCTCCCCTTTCAGCCTCTCGTTCTTTATGGGACTTGAATCTCCCAACGAAAATTTTCCGGTAGTTCAGGAACATGCCATTCATTGCATCGATGGCCCGCTCAGCGGACTCCTGCTTCTGGAAGTGCACGAAACCGTAGCCCTTGGGCCCCTTTTCGTCACAGGCCACTTTGCAGGAGAGGATGTTGCCGAACGCCGAGAAGATGTTGTACAGAGCCTTGTTGTCGATGGTCTTGCCCAGGTTCTTGATGAAGACGTTGCCCACCCCCGCTCCTGCGCAGCGAGGGGTCCCGCTGGGACCACATGATGCGCACTGGCCTGCCCTTGATGACATCAAAGTTCAGGGTCTCCAGGGCCCGCTTGGCATCCACCGGTTGCTGGTAGTTGACATATGCGTAGCCCAAGGAGCGGTGGGTGATCTTGTCTCTGCAAATGCGGATAGAGAGGATAGGCCCTGCGGGGCTGAACTTCTCGTACAGCATTGCCTCTGTCACCTCAGGGTGCAGGTCTCCTACGTACAACGAGGCCATAGGAAAGTCTGGGCTCTCTTCGGAGCCCCCGCCCGTCTCCGCATCCGCGGTGGCTGCAGCCGCTGCCGCAGCCGCTGCCGCCGCCGCCGCCGCCGCCGCCGCCGCCGCCGCGGCCGCCGCTGCCGCCGCCGCCACCGCTGCCACCGCCTCCGCCTCCGCCTCCGCGTCCGAATCCTCAGCAGCATCCTTCTCGTCCAACGCAGGCACCTCAGCCTCTCCTGCTGTAGAGGCTTCATCGGCACTGGCCTCCGCCACCGCCAGGGCTGCTGCGGCCAGAGCGGCCTCCGCCTCCTCCCTGGCCAGGGCGGCTGCCGCCTCCCCCAGGGTGGCCTCTGCCACTGCCTCCTCTACTGAGGCTTCGGCCTCCACCTCAGTCTCCACTTCTGTTTCCGTCTCTGCTACCGAGGCCTCCGCCACCGCCTCTGCCACGGTCGCCGCCGCAGCCTCTGCCGCCGCTGCAGCCGCCGCCGCCACTGCCGCCGCCACTGTTGCAGCTGTCGCCACGGTCGCCGGTGCTGCCGGGCCGCTGCCGCGACCTCCCTTCCCGCAATCTGGTGGGGGTGTGTGGAGAGGCGGGAGAGGGCAGCAGGGCTGGTGGGCGCCGGAGCCCGGGACGGGAGCGTGCTGGGTTGGGGACCCTGGGCCAGCAGACCTGGCAAGCCCAAGTCACCTGGGATGGCAAGCACTGCCAGGAGCGCGCCTTTGCGAGTCGCTGCAGCCTCCAGTTTACTGCTGCCGCTGCTCAGTCGTGGACAAGCGTGCGGGGCGCGGGAGGGCGGGAGGGCGGCGCGTGGTGGGGGGCAGGGGGTGTTGGCGTCTGCGGTCCGGGCAGCTGGGAAGGCTTCTGTCTCTTTGGTTCCCCCTGTGGCTGCTGCGGGGCTGCGGGCGGTGGGAGGGGGCAGGGCCGAGAAGCTTGGGTTGAGGGTGACGTGGGTGTGAGTCCTCAGCCTCTCAGGTCGCCTGAATGTTATAAAGAAGCAGCCGGGAAAGGCTCCACGGTGCACTGAAGGAATACAGGTTCGGTTTAGGATGTTTTGTGTTATCCCTCCTCACCCCATAGAACATTTAAGTGATTGCATCAACTACATTGTACGGGGGGGGGGGGCGGGGTGGCATTGTGAATACACTTGCCTGGCCTGAACAAAGCCAGGCAAAACGTTTTTTCTCACATTCAGGTGGGCTCTTCCCACCTCAACGTGCACACACACTCTCCAACATCACTGCCGCCAAGGAAACTACTCCTTTTTGGAGTGGGAGCTGGGGCAAGTGAGGCAAGGATAAAATGAGGGGGGCATCAATACACATAGAGATGTATGTGTGCCCCGCCCCCCCGCCCCCCCCACCCCCCCACAACTGACTGAGAGTTGATAGAACAAAAAGAAGACAGTCGGATGTGGCCAGTTCCTGTGAAGAGTCAGAACGACCCTTGCCTTTGTCCTTCCTTTCCTTCCATAAATAGGGGTTTGAGGCTCAACGTGAGCCTGGCATTGAACTGTGGGCTGGAGTGGGGGTCAGATGTATAAAAAAAAAAACAAACCATAGTGCCTTCCCTCAGGGCGTCTCAGTCCACTAAAGCTCAGGCTGCCCATATACATAAAACAGAAATGCCAGCAGAGGGCTGCAGGTGCTGTGTGATTGGACTAGAGTGGCTAAGGAATTCCATCAGAACAGCACACATTCTCTCTTCCTCCTCACTCCCATCCATGCACCACCTTCTTTGGATAAATAAAGCTGTTTCCTGTGATGGTAGTATTGGCTGGATCTGGGGAGTTGCACATGATAGAACCACTGTAAACCTGTGGAACTGACTGAGTCGCTGTGGTGTGTCAGGCAGTAAGAACTTTCCCATCACTGCCTGGAACGCCTCCCAAGATGGCTGAGAAGCAGACACACGGACAGGTACCCCGTGACTTTGCAAAGTCTAGCCCTCTGCCCCTAGACAGGGCTAGTGCCAGCAAAGGGAAAGGACGGACACTTAGGAAAAGCCTGTTGTACAGCTGGTGCCTGACCAAAATGATCACTGTCACTGCTGTTAGGAGCCATCTCTGGGGGAAGGGGGGCCTAGGTAACCTGAACGCAGGAGGCAGATCAGCTGTGCCTCACCATACCAGGTGGCCACCCGAAGAGGGGCCAGAAGAGGCATAGGCTAAGGGGCAAGCCATGATTGCCAGGGGGTTAGGGGATGTGGGGACGATGACAAGAACTTTCTGGCCCATTGTTAGGGAACAGAAATGACAAGGGCAGGGGGAGGCAATTCAAGGATCAGGACTCAACAAGATTTCCTTCCCTGGCTTTGACGTACAGCCCACAGAGCCAGCGGAGATCAGTGGAACAGCAGGGCGGGGAGAGGTTCTGGGAAGTCATGCTGTGGCCAGCAAATCGCCAAACCTGTCAATCCTGAAGACAATCCTTAAGCCCCTGAATCTCCAGCAACAGAAACAGGACTACTGAAGTGACAAGGAGAGCAGCTAAGGCGCTGCTCTCCAAGTCCTTTCTCTCAGACGTCAACCATGGGATTCCCTCATTCTTCGTTCCCCCTCTTAATGGCTGGCCATCTGCCATCAAAAGTGGTCTGACTAGTAGGCACTGTGACAGAGGCAAAAATGAAGAGCCCCGTGGAGCTTCAGTGGAGGGAGGGAGAGGTCCCTTTCTTGTGGGAGGAAGTGTTATTCATTCCACGCACTCAGTGACTCCACGAGTATTTATGGAGGACCTACAGTGCACCAGGCATTCTTCTGCTCAGAGGGTCTCTGCACTCAGGAACTTTGTCTTCTGGTGGGGGACAACAGGCAAATAAACACATCAGGAAATGTAGACATACCTAAAGGTTCCTACAAATGCCCTCAGAGAAATAAGATTACCTGGTACATGTTATCTAGTACCCAAGAGAAGCATCAAACTTCTGGGATGGCCTTTCTGAGCACAATGAAATGTGGCCAGTTCTGCTAGGAACCAGGGAAAAACTTGCCCTGCAAGGAGGCCTGCAATTCCCTTGGCTCTGTGGCAGAAAAGAGGGGCACCGGAGAGGCAGAAAAGATGCCAGTGTGGCTGGAGCCCAGTGAAAGAGGAGATGGAGGAAACAGAGGAAGGTGCAGAGGTGGGAAAGAGCCATGACGAAGAGTTTGGTTTTTACTGAAAGTGCTCTGGGAAGCCAGAGAGAGAGGGTGGAATCAAGGGAGAGCCACGATCTAATTATAGCCAATAATTTCCTCTGGCCACTCTCTGTGGATCATATTACCAGTGGGCAGGACGCAAAGGAAAGGAGGGAGACCAGTTTGGTCTTATTTGAAGGACTATGCCCTGAGCCCTTCTCCCGAGTGGCTTTTATTGGGAATGGTATGTGTAGGTGTATACATCATACATGCATAGCTCATCAATCAATGTCAAAAGGCTATAGTCCTACAAAAACAGGTATTATCTGTAGATAACAATCGAAGGAACACAGAGATTTGTCATAGGTCAGGGTCTGTTAGTCATGCTGACGCCAGAGGGTCTTTAAGACGTGTTTCTTGAGATAAGGAGTTTGCTCCTTGTGCCTTGAACTTAAACATCCGGTTTATATTAACAGGGTTCATGCCTGGGCAAAGCAGGCTTCACAGGATAAAATGTACATTTCAGGCCTGGTTCCCACGGGACCCCTCAGTGTTAGAGTCGGGGCATGCCTGCCACCTGTGTTTTTACCTGGTTTTCCAGGGAGACTTACTAGCCCCTTTCAGGGCTTGCTCTCGCGGGGCTACCATCTCCCAAACCACACAGAGTGCTCCCCAACATCTCTCCCTTTTTTGTTTGTTATGGCAGACACGGTGGTAAGTCTGATTAAGCTACTTGCTCTTTGTGTATACGATCCCTGGAAATCACCTTGTATATACATTTCAAGGCACGAAGGACCACAATGATTAGGAGGCATCCCATGGCTCCCATGATCCAGACATGTAAATTTGGATCGAGCCATTGCACGTTGTCATGCAGGGTCTGAAAGACCTCCTTCTCAGTGAGTTGCTTAATGTCCTGAAGTTGTTGACGTAGCTCAAGCAGGAGTTGATCGGTTTGTCCCTTGAGAGTGGAAGAAAAGGCCCCTCACAAGCAATGTCGGACTTCCTCCCATGAGTGCTGACTGGAGTTCCACTTGCGGGGGGGGCGGGGGGCGTGACACACAGCTCAGAACAGCCTGGATCACAAGTGAGTTGTTGGCGAGTGACAAGAGCATCTTTGTCATCCATGATATTTCTTCCTGGGTCGGGGGAGTCCAATGGAATGGAGGTGGGTCGCGGAGCCGGGTAGCCTTTTCTATGATATGGCTTCACCCTCTTCACCGGCAGCTCTAAGGGTCCCTCTGGAGAGGGGACACAAGCATATCCTCTTCCCCAAGTTAGTAAATCAACAGTTCCTTTGTGGCTGGTGAGGGAGGAAAAGTCATTCTATGATTTCAAATGTGGGGGTTAACTGTCTAGTTTGAATTGCTTGAGCGACGCCTCAGTGAGGTTAATTGGGCATCTCCTGTTCTATCAGCTTTAAGCCCTTAACCAAGAGATTAGGCAGGGCGGTTCCCAACACTTGGCTGCCAGTAGACAGGGAGCAGTGCAAAGGAGGCTCCAAGGGGTGACTGAAAATCAGCCTGAGTTTTAAGTGTCATTTTCTCCCCACTGCTTGGAAAGACAGGCCCCCTGCTGTTTCTGCAAGTTGTAATGAGTTTGAGCAGCGAGTTAATTGCCCTGTTGTTCTCAGGACCTGGTAGCTTCCAGGTCTAGCATGTGCAGTGCTTCAAAAACTTAGATGCTTATTTTCCTCCTTATTTCTTTTCTACTTCTAATTCCCTTCTTTAGTTATTTACCCCAATGTCCTTCTTTCCCATGCTACACATGAATGTGGCACATATCCTTTTCCTTTATTCCTTCTTACCCGTCTCCTTCACAATCCTTCACTTTCTTAATTCCTTCTCTTTCCTTTCTTTCGCTTTCTTAATTCCTTCTTTTTCTCTTTTTTTTCTTCTTCCTTCTACACAATCCTCCTTCAACTTGCACAGACCATATTTGACTTACACAGACTCTCTTTAACTTACACAATCCTTCTTCAACTCTTCTAGCCCATTTCGGTTTGCCCTTTTAATTCACCCAGACATAACCAACTTCAGAATAATCCACATTCAATGCTATTTTTTCAAGATACAATGCCGTAATTTATACTTTTCATTACCAAAACCATATATTTTTCCCAATTTAATTAAAATTCTCAACTTTGAGTGATAACCAAAAGTAAGTAATTAGCATGCTTTAGATTGATAAATTTATAAACACATTTCATAACTTTCAGAAACAGTTTTTTCCCCCTACTGGCAAATACACTTACATTTTTTTTTTATTCTTGGTGATTACTGCACTCCTTGAGTGTGTCAAAGTGAGCTGTCTCATTATCTAGTGCCCTTGACAACTTTAGGGAGGCTGGGGAAGAGGGAGGGAGGAGACACCAGGCATAGCACGGCCTGTTCCCAGGACTGAAGCAGTTCCTGGGCCTCCAGAAGGAGGATTCAGAGTGTTAAAAAGACACATTTTGTCATTGTTTTTCTTCCTGAGCTTTCTACTGTCTGAGAGGGGAGCGAGATCTTTTTCCCTCTTTCAACAGTCAATTTACATTCTTTCTGAGTAGAATCCTTATGATGTAGCAACATTAGAGATCTCATGCCATTTACCAGAGGTTTAGCAAAACATTTAGAGACTGGGACTGAGCCATTCCCTTCAAAAACAGAAACAAAAATAAAACCTAAAGCAAAGACAAAATTCAAGCAAACCAGTATCTTCAAATTAAATCCTCTAAAAGGAGGGAATGAGACACTAGCCTTAGACACTTATCTCATGCCACCTGGTACTACAACTGACCCTGACAACAAGATCTAAATGGCATGAAGCCCAAATAGCAGAGACGTTACTTGACACCGACCAGTAGAGTGAACAGCCTTTAAAAGTCCAAAAGGCAAAGCCCAAACAGCAGAAGCAGAAGGTTCTAGGGTTATACAAAACAACAAAGACCAAACCAAGTTTCCCAAAAGATAAGAAAGCAAGCAGCCCTAGCTCCGCCTAAGTAGTTCTGTAAGCCTCTTCTGCCTAGTATGTCTGGAAGTGGAGGGAAGAGAGAAGACGAAACTGAAAGCAAAGTGGCCACAAGAGAGGTGACCCTGGAAGAAATCCCCTTTCCCTTATCTTAGACACACCCGTGGCATAACCAAAAACCTCTCGATGCCACTGTCCCTTACATGGGATAAAAGGCACCAAATCCCATCTGTCTAGGTATGCCTAGGTGCGCCGCGATGGCTCGTAGCCTCTGTCCCTGTTCGGGCGCCAGATGTGGGAGAACTCCGTTCCATGGAGCTCTCCTGGCTGCTGCGGATGAGAATAACTCGTCCTGGACACAACCTTGCTGTTCCGGCAGGAAAGGGGGTGGCGATGCCCTCTAGTGGAGAATGCCCTGAGCCCTTCTCCCAAATGGCTTTTATTGGGAATGGTATGTGTAGGTGTATACATCATACATGCATAGCTCATCAATCAATGTCAAAAGGCTATAGTCCTACAAAAACAGGTATTATCTATAGATAACAATCGAAGGAACACAGAGATTTGTCATAGGTCAGGGTCTGTTAGTCATGCTGACGCCAGAGGGTCTTTAAGACGTGTTTCATGAGATAAGGAGTTTGCTCCTTGTGCCTTGAACTTAAACATCCGGTTTATATTAACAGGGTTCATGCCTGGGCAAAGCAGGCTTCACAGGATAAAATGTACATTTCAGGCCTGGTTCCCACGGGACCCCTCGGTGTTAGAGTCGGGGCATGCCTGCCACCTGCGTTTTTACCTGGTTTTCCAGGGAGACTTACTAGCCCCTTTCAGGGCTTGCTCTCGCGGGGCTACCATCTCCCAAACCACACAGAGCGATCCCCGACACACAACATTTTAAAATACAATTAGAATTGCAAATTAAAACATTATATTAGGACATTTTAGACTTCGAAAAATTGTTATATAATTTTTTAATGGCAATAATATATGCATACAAATCAATACCATCATCATCATCATCATCATTTATTAGTGGGCAATACTTCCCTTGTAATTTTGGCATATCAAATATGATTAATTCATTTAATTTCTCCCTACTATAAAGAGACAGATTTCCTTTGACTGTTTCAGGGATCCTTCTGGTAAAGGATTTACCTTTAATTTTTATTGATGTTTTAATTTTCCGTCCAGGTTGTCCAGTTTCTTGGCATAGAGTTGTTCATAAGATTGTCTTACAATCCTTTGTATTTTCTTGGTGGCAGTTGTTATTTCTTCTCTTTCATTTCTGATTTTATTTATTTGGGTACTTTCTCTTTTTCTTTAATGATCTGGTGAAATGTTCACCAATCTTGTTTATCTTTTCAAAGAACCAACTCTTGGACTGGACAGATACATGCAGAAAAATGAAACTCGACCATCTTCTACACCACACACAGGAATAAATTCAAAATGGATCAAAGACTCAAATGTTATACTAGAAACCATAAAAACTGTAGAAGAAAACATAGGCAGCAAAACTTCACACATTGCTCATACCAATATTTCATCAGATATATCTCCCCAGACAAGAAAAAGAAAAGAAAAATAAACAAATGGGACTACATCAAACTAAAGAGTGTTTGCAAATATAACTCAAAAAATTAAAAATAGATCTGCCTTTTGACCCGGCAATCC
The DNA here is from genome assembly GCF_019186645.2 of Phyllostomus hastatus. Taxonomy (NCBI): domain Eukaryota; kingdom Metazoa; phylum Chordata; class Mammalia; order Chiroptera; family Phyllostomidae; genus Phyllostomus; species Phyllostomus hastatus. The sequence continues at coordinate 1,024,019 of NW_025333841.1, read as the reverse complement.
CGCTTCTGGGAATATATCTAAAGAAACCCAAAATGCTAGGGACCGCTCTGTGTGGTTTCTGACACTTTTAAAACTTTTGAATATATTTGACAAACCTTCCAAAACATCAAAATTAGTCTTGATTTACCAGAAGGATCCCTGAAACAGTCAAAGGAAATCTGTCTCTTTATAGTAGGGAGAAATTAAATGAATTAATCATATTTGATATGCCAAAATTACAAGGGAAGTATTGCCCACTAATAAATGATGATGATGATGATGATGGTATTGATTTGTATGCATATATTATTGCCATTAAAAAATTATATAACAATTTTTCGAAGTCTAAAATGTCCTAATATAATGTTTTAATTTGCAATTCTAATTGTATTTTAAAATGTTGTGTGTCGGGGATCGCTCTGTGTGGTTTGGGAGATGGTAGCCCCGCGAGAGCAAGCCCTGAAAGGGGCTAGTAAGTCTCCCTGGAAAACCAGGTAAAAACGCAGGTGGCAGGCATGCCCCGACTCTAACACCGAGGGGTCCCGTGGGAACCAGGCCTGAAATGTACATTTTATCCTGTGAAGCCTGCTTTGCCCAGGCATGAACCCTGTTAATATAAACCGGATGTTTAAGTTCAAGGCACAAGGAGCAAACTCCTTATCTCATGAAACACGTCTTAAAGACCCTCTGGCGTCAGCATGACTAACAGACCCTGACCTATGACAAATCTCTGTGTTCCTTCGATTGTTATCTATAGATAATACCTGTTTTTGTAGGACTATAGCCTTTTGACATTGATTGATGAGCTATGCATGTATGATGTATACACCTACACATACCATTCCCAATAAAAGCCATTTGGGAGAAGGGCTCAGGGCATTCTCCACTAGAGGGCATCGCCACCCCCTTTCCTGCCGGAACAGCAAGGTTGTGTCCAGGACGAGTTATTCTCATCCGCAGCAGCCAGGAGAGCTCCATGGAACGGAGTTCTCCCACATCTGGCGCCCGAACAGGGACAGAGGCTACGAGCCATCGCGGCGCACCTAGGCATACCTAGACAGATGGGATTTGGTGCCTTTATCCCATGTAAGGGACAGTGGCATCGAGAGGTTTTTGGTTATGCCACGGGTGTGTCTAAGATAAGGGAAAGGGGATTTCTTCCAGGGTCACCTCTCTTGTGGCCACTTTGCTTTCAGTTTCGTCTTCTCTCTTCCCTCCACTTCCAGACATACTAGGCAGAAGAGGCTTACAGAACTACTTAGGCGGAGCTAGGGCTGCTTGCTTTCTTATCTTTTGGGAAACTTGGTTTGGTCTTTGTTGTTTTGTATAACCCTAGAACCTTCTGCTTCTGCTGTTTGGGCTTTGCCTTTTGGACTTTTAAAGGCTGTTCACTCTACTGGTCGGTGTCAAGTAACGTCTCTGCTATTTGGGCTTCATGCCATTTAGATCTTGTTGTCAGGGTCAGTTGTAGTACCAGGTGGCATGAGATAAGTGTCTAAGGCTAGTGTCTCATTCCCTCCTTTTAGAGGATTTAATTTGAAGATACTGGTTTGCTTGAATTTTGTCTTTGCTTTAGGTTTTATTTTTGTTTCTGTTTTGAAGGGAATGGCTCAGTCCCAGTCTCTAAATGTTTTGCTAAACCTCTGGTAAATGGCATGAGATCTCTAATGTTGCTACATCATAAGGATTCTACTCAGAAAGAATGTAAATTGACTGTTGAAAGAGGGAAAAAGATCTCGCTCCCCTCTCAGACAGTAGAAAGCTCAGGAAGAAAAACAATGACAAAATGTGTCTTTTTAACACTCTGAATCCTCCTTCTGGAGGCCCAGGAACTGCTTCAGTCCTGGGAACAGGCCGTGCTATGCCTGGTGTCTCCTCCCTCCCTCTTCCCCAGCCTCCCTAAAGTTGTCAAGGGCACTAGATAATGAGACAGCTCACTTTGACACACTCAAGGAGTGCAGTAATCACCAAGAATAAAAAAAATGTAAGTGTATTTGCCAGTAGGGGGAAAAAACTGTTTCTGAAAGTTATGAAATGTGTTTATAAATTTATCAATCTAAAGCATGCTAATTACTTACTTTTGGTTATCACTCAAAGTTGAGAATTTTAATTAAATTGGGAAAAATATATGGTTTTGGTAATGAAAAGTATAAATTACGGCATTGTATCTTGAAAAAATAGCATTGAATGTGGATTATTCTGAAGTTGGTTATGTCTGGGTGAATTAAAAGGGCAAACCGAAATGGGCTAGAAGAGTTGAAGAAGGATTGTGTAAGTTAAAGAGAGTCTGTGTAAGTCAAATATGGTCTGTGCAAGTTGAAGGAGGATTGTGTAGAAGGAAGAAGAAAAAAAGAGAAAAAGAAGGAATTAAGAAAGCGAAAGAAAGGAAAGAGAAGGAATTAAGAAAGTGAAGGATTGTGAAGGAGACGGGTAAGAAGGAATAAAGGAAAAGGATATGTGCCACATTCATGTGTAGCATGGGAAAGAAGGACATTGGGGTAAATAACTAAAGAAGGGAATTAGAAGTAGAAAAGAAATAAGGAGGAAAATAAGCATCTAAGTTTTTGAAGCACTGCACATGCTAGACCTGGAAGCTACCAGGTCCTGAGAACAACAGGGCAATTAACTCGCTGCTCAAACTCATTACAACTTGCAGAAACAGCAGGGGGCCTGTCTTTCCAAGCAGTGGGGAGAAAATGACACTTAAAACTCAGGCTGATTTTCAGTCACCCCTTGGAGCCTCCTTTGCACTGCTCCCTGTCTACTGGCAGCCAAGTGTTGGGAACCGCCCTGCCTAATCTCTTGGTTAAGGGCTTAAAGCTGATAGAACAGGAGATGCCCAATTAACCTCACTGAGGCGTCGCTCAAGCAATTCAAACTAGACAGTTAACCCCCACATTTGAAATCATAGAATGACTTTTCCTCCCTCACCAGCCACAAAGGAACTGTTGATTTACTAACTTGGGGAAGAGGATATGCTTGTGTCCCCTCTCCAGAGGGACCCTTAGAGCTGCCGGTGAAGAGGGTGAAGCCATATCATAGAAAAGGCTACCCGGCTCCGCGACCCACCTCCATTCCATTGGACTCCCCCGACCCAGGAAGAAATATCATGGATGACAAAGATGCTCTTGTCACTCGCCAACAACTCACTTGTGATCCAGGCTGTTCTGAGCTGTGTGTCACGCCCCCCCGCCCCCCCCCCCGCAAGTGGAACTCCAGTCAGCACTCATGGGAGGAAGTCCGACATTGCTTGTGAGGGGCCTTTTCTTCCACTCTCAAGGGACAAACCGATCAACTCCTGCTTGAGCTACGTCAACAACTTCAGGACATTAAGCAACTCACTGAGAAGGAGGTCTTTCAGACCCTGCATGACAACGTGCAATGGCTCGATCCAAATTTACATGTCTGGATCATGGGAGCCATGGGATGCCTCCTAATCATTGTGGTCCTTCGTGCCTTGAAATGTATATACAAGGTGATTTCCAGGGATCGTATACACAAAGAGCAAGTAGCTTAATCAGACTTACCACCGTGTCTGCCATAACAAACAAAAAAAGGGAGAGATGTTGGGGAGCACTCTGTGTGGTTTGGGAGATGGTAGCCCTCACGAGAGCAAGCCCTGAAAGGGGCTAGTAAGTCTCCCTGGAAAACCAGGTAAAAACACAGGTGGCAGGCATGCCCCCGACTCTAACACTGAGGGGTCCCGTGGGAACCAGGCCTGAAATGTACATTTTATCCTGTGAAGCCTGCTTTGCCCAGGCATGAACCCTGTTAATATAAACCGGATGTTTAAGTTCAAGGCACAAGGAGCAAACTCCTTATCTCAAGAAACACGTCTTAAAGACCCTCTGGCGTCAGCATGACTAACAGACCCTGACCTATGACAAATCTCTGTGTTCCTTCGATTGTTATCTACAGATAATACCTGTTTTTGTAGGACTATAGCCTTTTGACATTGATTGATGAGCTATGCATGTATGATGTATACACCTACACATACCATTCCCAATAAAAGCCACTCGGGAGAAGGGCTCAGGGCATAGTCCTTCAAATAAGACCAAACTGGTCTCCCTCCTTTCCTTTGCGTCCTGCCCACTGGTAATATGATCCACAGAGAGTGGCCAGAGGAAATTATTGGCTATAATTAGATCGTGGCTCTCCCTTGATTCCACCCCCTCTCTCTGGCTTCCCAGAGCACTTTCAGTAAAAACCAAACTCTTCGTCATGGCTCTTTCCCACCTCTGCACCTTCCTCTGTTTCCTCCATCTCCTCTTTCACTGGGCTCCAGCCACACTGGCATCTTTTCTGCCTCTCCGGTGCCCCTCTTTTCTGCCACAGAGCCAAGGGAATTGCAGGCCTCCTTGCAGGGCAAGTTTTTCCCTGGTTCCTAGCAGAACTGGCCACATTTCATTGTGCTCAGAAAGGCCATCCCAGAAGTTTGATGCTTCTCTTGGGTACTAGATAACATGTACCAGGTAATCTTATTTCTCTGAGGGCATTTGTAGGAACCTTTAGGTATGTCTACATTTCCTGATGTGTTTATTTGCCTGTTGTCCCCACCAGAAGACAAAGTTCCTGAGTGCAGAGACCCTCTGAGCAGAAGAATGCCTGGTGCACTGTAGGTCCTCCATAAATACTCGTGGAGTCACTGAGTGCGTGGAATGAATAACACTTCCTCCCACAAGAAAGGGACCTCTCCCTCCCTCCACTGAAGCTCCACGGGGCTCTTCATTTTTGCCTCTGTCACAGTGCCTACTAGTCAGACCACTTTTGATGGCAGATGGCCAGCCATTAAGAGGGGGAACGAAGAATGAGGGAATCCCATGGTTGACGTCTGAGAGAAAGGACTTGGAGAGCAGCGCCTTAGCTGCTCTCCTTGTCACTTCAGTAGTCCTGTTTCTGTTGCTGGAGATTCAGGGGCTTAAGGATTGTCTTCAGGATTGACAGGTTTGGCGATTTGCTGGCCACAGCATGACTTCCCAGAACCTCTCCCCGCCCCTGCTGTTCCACTGATCTCCGCTGGCTCTGTGGGCTGTACGTCAAAGCCAGGGAAGGAAATCTTGTTGAGTCCTGATCCTTGAATTGCCTCCCCCTGCCCTTGTCATTTCTGTTCCCTAACAATGGGCCAGAAAGTTCTTGTCATCGTCCCCACATCCCCTAACCCCTGGCAATCATGGCTTGCCCCTTAGCCTATGCCTCTTCTGGCCCCTCTTCGGGTGGCCACCTGGTATGGTGAGGCACAGCTGATCTGCCTCCTGCGTTCAGGTTACCTAGGCCCCCTTCCCCCAGAGATGGCTCCTAACAGCAGTGACAGTGATCATTTTGGTCAGGCACCAGCTGTACAACAGGCTTTTCCTAAGTGTCCGTCCTTTCCCTTTGCTGGCACTAGCCCTGTCTAGGGGCAGAGGGCTAGACTTTGCAAAGTCACGGGGTACCTGTCCGTGTGTCTGCTTCTCAGCCATCTTGGGAGGCGTTCCAGGCAGTGATGGGAAAGTTCTTACTGCCTGACACACCACAGCGACTCAGTCAGTTCCACAGGTTTACAGTGGTTCTATCATGTGCAACTCCCCAGATCCAGCCAATACTACCATCACAGGAAACAGCTTTATTTATCCAAAGAAGGTGGTGCATGGATGGGAGTGAGGAGGAAGAGAGAATGTGTGCTGTTCTGATGGAATTCCTTAGCCACTCTAGTCCAATCACACAGCACCTGCAGCCCTCTGCTGGCATTTCTGTTTTATGTATATGGGCAGCCTGAGCTTTAGTGGACTGAGACGCCCTGAGGGAAGGCACTATGGTTTGTTTTTTTTTTTATACATCTGACCCCCACTCCAGCCCACAGTTCAATGCCAGGCTCACGTTGAGCCTCAAACCCCTATTTATGGAAGGAAAGGAAGGACAAAGGCAAGGGTCGTTCTGACTCTTCACAGGAACTGGCCACATCCGACTGTCTTCTTTTTGTTCTATCAACTCTCAGTCAGTTGTGTGGGGGGGTGGGGGGCGGGGGGGCGGGGCACACATACATCTCTATGTGTATTGATGCCCCCTCATTTTATCCTTGCCTCACTTGCCCCAGCTCCCACTCCAAAAAGGAGTAGTTTCCTTGGCGGCAGTGATGTTGGAGAGTGTGTGTGCACGTTGAGGTGGGAAGAGCCCACCTGAATGTGAGAAAAAACGTTTTGCCTGGCTTTGTTCAGGCCAGGCAAGTGTATTCACAATGCCACCCCCCCCCCCCCCGTACAATGTAGTTGATGCAATCACTTAAATGTTCTATGGGGTGAGGAGGGATAACACAAAACATCCTAAACCGAACCTGTATTCCTTCAGTGCACCGTGGAGCCTTTCCCGGCTGCTTCTTTATAACATTCAGGCGACCTGAGAGGCTGAGGACTCACACCCACGTCACCCTCAACCCAAGCTTCTCGGCCCTGCCCCCTCCCACCGCCCGCAGCCCCGCAGCAGCCACAGGGGGAACCAAAGAGACAGAAGCCTTCCCAGCTGCCCGGACCGCAGACGCCAACACCCCCTGCCCCCCCCCACGCGCCGCCCTCCCGCCCTCCCGCGCCCCGCACGCTTGTCCACGACTGAGCAGCGGCAGCAGTAAACTGGAGGCTGCAGCGACTCGCAAAGGCGCGCTCCTGGCAGTGCTTGCCATCCCAGGTGACTTGGGCTTGCCAGGTCTGCTGGCCCAGGGTCCCCCAACCCAGCACGCTCCCGTCCCCGGGCTCCGGCGCCCACCAGCCCTGCTGCCCTCTCCCGCCTCTCCACACACCCCCACCAGATTGCGGGAAGGGAGGTCGCGGCAGCGGCCCGGCAGCACCGGCGACCGTGGCGACAGCTGCAACAGTGGCGGCGGCAGTGGCGGCGGCGGCTGCAGCGGCGGCAGAGGCTGCGGCGGCGACCGTGGCAGAGGCGGTGGCGGAGGCCTCGGTAGCAGAGACGGAAACAGAAGTGGAGACTGAGGTGGAGGCCGAAGCCTCAGTAGAGGAGGCAGTGGCAGAGGCCACCCTGGGGGAGGCGGCAGCCGCCCTGGCCAGGGAGGAGGCGGAGGCCGCTCTGGCCGCAGCAGCCCTGGCGGTGGCGGAGGCCAGTGCCGATGAAGCCTCTACAGCAGGAGAGGCTGAGGTGCCTGCGTTGGACGAGAAGGATGCTGCTGAGGATTCGGACGCGGAGGCGGAGGCGGAGGCGGTGGCAGCGGTGGCGGCGGCGGCAGCGGCGGCCGCGGCGGCGGCGGCGGCGGCGGCGGCGGCGGCGGCAGCGGCTGCGGCAGCGGCTGCAGCCACCGCGGATGCGGAGACGGGCGGGGGCTCGAAGAGAGCCCAGACTTTCCTATGGCCTCGTTGTACGTAGGGAGACCTGCACCCTGAGGTGACAGAGGCAATGCTGTACGAGAAGTTCAGCCCCGCAGGGCCTATCCTCTCTATCCGCATTTGCAGAGACAAGATCACCCACCGCTCCTTGGGCTACGCATATGTCAACTACCAGCAACCGGTGGATGCCAAGCGGGCCCTGGAGACCCTGAACTTTGATGTCATCAAGGGCAGGCCAGTGCGCATCATGTGGTCCCAGCGGGACCCCTCGCTGCGCAGGAGCGGGGTGGGCAACGTCTTCATCAAGAACCTGGGCAAGACCATCGACAACAAGGCTCTGTACAACATCTTCTCGGCGTTCGGCAACATCCTCTCCTGCAAAGTGGCCTGTGACGAAAAGGGGCCCAAGGGCTACGGTTTCGTGCACTTCCAGAAGCAGGAGTCCGCTGAGCGGGCCATCGATGCAATGAATGGCATGTTCCTGAACTACCGGAAAATTTTCGTTGGGAGATTCAAGTCCCATAAAGAACGAGAGGCTGAAAGGGGAGCTTGGGCCAGGCAGTCCACCAGTGCTGACGTCAAAGATTTCGACGAAGACACGGACGAGGAGGCCACCCTGCGCTGAAGACATCCCAGCAGCGAGCCAGCCAGCAGAGCCAAACCTTGGCTCCGACCCGGTTTACAACCCGCTCTTTGTCCCCCTAACCCACCAGCAGTGTATTGTATTGAGAGTGCAGCGCTCTCGCTCGCGCGCGCTCTCTCTCTCCCTCTCTCCCTCCCTCCCTCTCTCTTTCCCTCTCTTTCTCTCTCTGTCTCCTTCCCCTCTCTTCCTCCCTCTCCTGCGCTCCCTTTCACCCTCTCTTCTCTTCTCTTCTCTTCTCTTCTCTTCTCTTCTCTTCTCTTCTCTTCTCTTCTCTTCTCTTCTCTTCTCTTCTCTTTCCTCCCCACCTCCCACACCCACCAAGGGCATTGTGAATAATCTTGCTACTCTGTGCCATTTGATAAACTAGACGCTGCCTCCTCTCCTCCTGCTTTGGTTTTAGAAAGCACCTTCTCGCTTTGTTTACTGCACAGGTGATACCATTTCATGGTAGAAACATCAGAAAGGAGAAGGAAATCAGATGAGGGGAAGCCAAGAGAGTACTTGCTGCCCCTTATCCTGCTACCCAGAGACGACTACTTGTACCTTTTTGGTGTGCGGTTTTTCCAGGCTGTCTTCTCTCCCTCCCTCCCCCCCCCCGTTCTCACCCCCCCCACCGCTCCTTCCCTTTTAACACACTCTTATAGACTGGTTCATGTACGTGGTGTTTCTGAACATGCATTTTCACAAACTACAACCAAACAAAAAATCAACCCACTGAACTTCTTTCCATGGCATTCAACAAGCTCCCCGAAATGTCACATTCAGTGCCTGCAGAGTGTATGGATGGATCTCACTATTTCTGTAACCATTCTCACATTGTTGGACATTCAGGTGGTGTCTAGCTCTTTCCCTATGTTGAAACCCAACACTGCGTACTCTGATGAGTGACTCCTTCCTTGTCAAGCCAAATCTTTGCTGGCATACCAGACAGTCATATTAACTGCGGACCTGCAGGATCCGCCCATGGACATTTTAAACACTTTTCCTGTCCACCCATGGACATTTTAAACACTTTTCCTGTCTGTTGCCAAAAGACCCCTTCATGAGTATTGTACCGATTTGCATTCATGCCCACCAGCACAGCTAGGGAAAAAGAGTATGCCCATTTCCCCTGCATAGTCTCCTGGTAACTGCGATTGAGGTGTGCGTGTGAGTGTGTGTGTGTTGGCCAGCTGGATGAGCTGCAAAAGGCATTTTGCTGTCCTTGGTTGTTTTCCTGGATTTAAGTACTGTGTATCACCTCCTTCCCCTGTGCCTACTACTTCCTGCCATTTTCCCATTGTCAAAAAAAAAAAAATTATAACTCAGCTTCATTGCAGAAAAAAAAAATCACAAAGCAGATGAGTTAGCAGAAGGACATTGATATCACCAGTTAGTAATCAATCCTTATGACCACCTGTGTCTTCCTGCATCAGTTTCAACTGCACCTGCCCAATATTTTTCATGTGATATATATGTGAATTTTAATGTATATACTGTTTCAATATCTGCTTTTCATACATAAATATATAATATATATAGATGTATAGTTAGATATTCTCAAACTTCTTTTCATGTCATTAAATATTCTTCTAAAATACTTTCCTTGGTTGTTTAGTGTTCCAGTGGATGGGTTAGATAGAGGAATAGGTAGATGTGTGTATGCATCTATTTCCATATTTAGATATAGATAGGTGTTTTTTCACTGCTTTATTATTGTTCAACATTTGAGTGGCTTTTTTTCTAAACTAAACTCAAACGGCTAGTAATATCATAGTGCACATAGCTTGTGTACATTCAATATTATTTCCTGAACAAACATTGCCAAAAGAAGAGTTGAAGGCTCAAAGGAAACAGAAGGCTCAAAATCATTTCATTTTTTGCTCTAGTAGTGCACTATTGATGAGAATGCAGACTGGTGCCACCACTGTAGGAAACAGTATAGAGTATCCTTAAAAAAATAAAAAGAGAAATCTCTTTTACCCAGTGATTCCACTTCTGGGAATATATCTTAAAAATCCTGAAGCACCAGTACAAAAAGTATATGTACCCATATGTTCATAGCAGTGTTATTTACAATAGGCAAGATTTGGAAGCAGCCCAAGTACCCATCAGTGAATAAGTGGTAAAAAAAGCTGTGGTACATTTACACAATGGAGAACTACACAGCAGTAATAATGAACCAACTCTTACACTTGTGGCAGCATGAATGGACCTGGAGAATATTATGCTAAGTGAAACAAGCCAGTGAAAGACAAACAGCACATGATCTCACTTATATGTGGAATCTAGTGAACATAATAAACTAACGAACAAAATAGAAACAGAAGCATAGATACTTGGAAAAGTCCAACAACTGCCAGAGGGGATGAGAGGGGACTGGGTGAAAGATGGTTGAGGGATTAACCAAGAACGTTTATGCATGATCCACTGACAGGGACCAGGATGTGGAGTTTGAGTGAAGGATGGGAGGTGGTGGGGCTGGGTGGAGAGGTGAGCAGAGGGAAAGTGGGGGCAACTGTAATAGCATAAACAAGAAAATGAAGTAAAATATTTTTTGTTCATTATTAAGTGTCTATTCACCAAGATAATAGTAATTTACCTTCGTCAGGTCGCAAATATTGTGGGAGGTCCTGAATGGACACCTGGACAATTTTATGGACTTATTATTGCAATTGTTTTTGCATCATTGTAAGATTTTATAAGGAGAATTGTACCTATTCATTTTTATTTATTTTCAACATTTATTTTTATACCAATAATGCAGTATCATAACAGAAACTTCAATAACTTTTAAGGAAAAAATTCAAAATCAGTCCAAATTCTACCACTTGACAAAAAATTTAAAACACATGAAATATGTACATAAATAAATAATACCTTCAAATTGTAATATGTATCATTTCATTGTTGTGTACTTGCACTATAATTGGTGTTATCATCTTTCCAAATTATTAAATATTCTTCTCTAAGTTGTTTTTACTTTATGTTCTATGTTATAGATGAGCTATTGTTTCTAAAACTCAGTTCCTTTATGTGTGTTTAAATTGTTCTTTTTTTCCCCCCAGGTAAGATTAACTCTTCCAGGAAAATATTTGCAGCTGAATGTTTGCTGACACGTGGAAACATTTAATTGTCAAATATACCATGCCAGTTTGTTGCTGAATGCTTCTTCCACAAAGGTTATGCCCATGAACAGTGTAAGAAAGTATATTTCCCTGCTCATTTTCTTTATATTTTCAAGTTATAAGACATTGGTTAAAGTTGTGGATTTTTCCTTTATTACTTCACTTTACAAGTGCATTACTTGAAAAAGAAGATATACATATTAAATATACAAAACAACCATTTTGAAGTTAATTAGATTATACATATTAAATATACACAACAACCACTTTGAAATTAATTATTTTTGTCTTTTTGACTTTGACTATATTTAAAACAAACAATACAGCAAGCATATATAAAGGACTCATAGACATGGACAAAGGGGTGAGGATTGACTAAGGGAGTCAGGGGTGGGCTGGGTGAAGAGGGGCACAGGGAAAACAGTTGGGACAAGTGTAACAGCGTAAACAATAAAATATTTTAAAAAGACAAGTATAGAGTCACACCAAATGTATTCTATCAAAATTTTATTTTCAACATCTTGTAAATATATCTAAAACATCTTTGGTTACTCAATATTTTCTCACTACTCACTGTCATTGTTTAGGTGTATCAGAATTTGTTTAAATGTGTTTCCTTACTTTGGACTTTAAAATAGTTTATAAATTTTTTCTATTAAACCCAATCTGTGATGAATAATTTGCTGCAGAATTATTGTACTTAGGTAAATACATAAATGTGTAATTGAAAAGGAGAGGTACTTAAAAAATTTTTAACTGTACCATCAAGTGGTGTGATACACCAATTGAAACTTCCACTGATACTTTGAAAGAATGCCCATATTCCTGCATATATTCTTCCTATGCTATTATTATAACTTTATTTTCTTTATTATAAAAATATAAAACACATACCTGACTTTTTGTTTCCCTTTTTCAATTTATAAAAAATATTTTATTTTGTTTGTTATTTAAGGAATATAAATTCACCTTTAAAAATTAGCCCCTGGTGTGGCTCAGTGGTTGAACGCTAGCCTGCAAATCAAAGGGTCGTTGGTTCGATTCTCAGCCCAGGGCACATACCTGGGTTGTGGGCCAGGTCCCCAGTAGAGGGTGTGCAAGAGGCAACCACACATTGATATCTCTCTCTCTCTCTTTCTCCCTCCCTTCCCTTCTCTAAAAAATAAATAAATACATAAAATTACACAGCATTTATAGGCAAAATAAAGAAAATAATAACAATGATAATAAGAAAAACATTTAAGTTTTTATGTATACACATATGTATATGGTAATTATATTGTATAATGCATACATTATTACACATGCTTTATATATATTTGGTATGAGGTCTGTCCAGAAGGTATCCAGACATGCAATGTGAAAAATAGAGACATTTATTGAAGAAGACACAAGATACAAGAAACATTGCACATAGGACAATGATGCCTCAGTCCCATTCAAAGTAGGCCTTGGGATCTCACACTGTTCTCCCAATCACCATCAGCTGCCCCTTTGTATTTTCCTTAATCTCATTGACAGTCTGAAATCTCTTTCCTTTTTAAAAAGGAATCTTTTTCCTTTTTAAAAATTTAAAAGAAAAATCTTTTTAAAATCTTTTTCCTTTTTTAAAAAAATAGATTTTATTTATTTACTTTTAGAGATAGGGGAAGGGAGGGAGAAAGAGAAGGAGAGAAACATCAATCTGTGACAGATACATTGATGAGCTGCCTCTCACATGCCCCCAACTGGGGACCTGGCACACAACCCAGGGATGTGCCCTGACTGGGAATTGAACCTGCGACCTTTTGGTTCTCAGGCCAGCACTCAATTCACTGAGCCATACCAGCAAAGGCAAAATATTTTCCCTTTCAAAGGATGAATTTAGTTTTGGGAAAAGCCAAAAGTTGCAGGGCACCAAATCTGGGCTGTTGAGGGGTTGAATCACCTGGGTGATTTGATGTTTTGCCAAAAAAGCTCTGCATGAGACGTGATGCATCAGCAGATACATTGTTGGGATGAAGCTGCCAATCACTAGTTGCCCATAGCTGTGGCCTTCTGAGTCATCTGAATAGTTTCAGGAAGAATGTTCAAGCTTAATGCAAAATTTGATGCAGATTCATTGTTCTACTCAGTCATTTTGAATGCTATGGCCACACAGTACATGTGCTCATTCAACGGCATCTACCACCCCCACTGACTATAATAGTAAAGTAGTCTCTCTTCACTCATATGCATTCCAGTCCACTCTCCTTGGCTGCCCAGTTACACAGATGTCCCTACAAATAGTTCTCATTATATTAATAATGGCTGGACTTTTTCTGGGCAGACCTGTATATAAAGTATCACATCATATTTTACATCTTCACATTTTTCAAACTCTTTATTCAGTAATAAATAAACCTTGGTTATATTTTTATGTTTATTTTTTAATAATTTGTTTATTTTTAGTTTTTGTGATTCCTATGTAGTTTTATTCCCTCTTCCTCACTTTTGTGCTATTGTATTACATGTTAAATGTATGAACATTAATGAAAATATGGGATCCCAAATGGCAGAGTAGTCAGTGGAAGTTACACTAACCTCTTCCTATGACCAATCTGTAATTACAACTAAATTGTAGAGAAAACATCTGGAACAAGCAACTAAATAATAGCAAAAGAGAAGACTTATAACCATAGACAGAAGAGTCAGATTCAGCACAACGTGACTGGTAGAGAGTGCAGTGGAGACACAAGAGGGCTGGCTTGGCACCCACAGGTGGCAGCTGAAGAGCTGGAGGGATATTTAAGCAGCTGGTTGGATCTTCCTGAGAAGTGTGGGGTCTAAATCCTAAGTTGGGATCCCCAGCCTAGATAACCAAAGCCCAAAAGTACACATACAACATCCAGCTGCAAAAAGCAGTAGGGTTTCTTTCTGCCAGAGATGGACAACTGGAGACACGAAGAGCTGAGTAAAGGGTCAATACATAAATTTTCATTTGAAAACACTTACTGTTGGCTCCTGCAAAGGGAGGGACAGAGTAGACTGGAGACATTTGAGGAGAGACAGGGGACAGAGGCTTGGGGAGAGACCTGAGAGAGTAGCTGCCCAGATCATGGTGCTGAGTCATCCCACTACTGCAGCAGCCATCTTGCACAGGGGGTATCCACCACTTGCCTCACTTCTGAGTAGCAGCAGCCTGAGGGGAAGCAATAGTCCTGACCTCAGGAAAGATTCTGCCTCACCCTGTGGTGCTTAAACCTAACTGTTGAGTGCAGAGTGAGTAGATTAACAACTGAAGGAGTCAGCCACAGACAGTAGATCTCTGGTAGTCTTCAATAGGCTGCCTAAGGTCAGATGGGGTCACCATCTGGCATAACCAGAGGTGGATCCAGAAAGAAAAAAAACAGTGGTAAATACTAGATGCTACTGAGACGAAATCTACCATGGTCTTCTCCATGATTTGTGATATTTTCTTTTCTGCATAGATTTTTGACATTCATTTCTTATCCTTCAAGTTTGTGCATATTAAGTCACTAGATTTTATACTATAGTTTATTTCAATTCTCATATTTTGCCCCTCCCTTCTCTTACCCCACTTTACCTTCTTTCTTCCCATTATTTTCATTTTAAATTTTTTTCCCCTCTTGCTATGAGTTGTTTCAGTTCTGCACTCTTACTATTTCTTCCCCATCCAGCCTCTCAAAACCAATTTTCTTGCCAATGGTCATCTCACATTCTTTTTCCAACTCTTAAAGTACCTGCATTCTCTTTCCACCTTTAGCAATCTTTGCTCGTTGGTTATGGATAGGGTAGTTGTTGTTGCATTTTTGCATTTTTATCTCTAGATCTTCACTATTTTTGTATTTCAAACCTCAAATTTTACCGTCCCCCTCTCCTACTCTTTTTTCATCTCAAATTTCAGTTTTGCCCTGTCTCAGCCTTTTTTCTCTTTCATTTTGCCTTTTTAGTCCCCCTTTTTTCTTTTTCTTTTATCTCAAATTTTAATTTTTTTCTGTCCTAGCCTGATTTTCCTTCCTCACTCCTATTACTCCCTCTATCATCTCAAAATCACTTTCCTTTCCTCTAGACATCTCTTAAGCTTTCCTTCCTTCCTTCCTTCCTTCCTTCCTTCCTTCCTTTTCTCTTATTCCCTTCCCACCTATATTAATTTTAGCTCATTTGTTGTTGATAGTGCTGTGCCGGATCTTTTTTCTCCAATTTGTTTCCTATTTTTATATACTCATTTACTTTTGTTTCCTTTTTCATTCTCTCACTTTATTTTAATTTCTGTTTAAACCTAATATAATACACTTCACTTCTCTTACTCAATTGAGCATTCATTTCTCTTTTATTTATGATGTAAATTTTACTTTCTTTCTTTGCATTGCTCTGATTCCCTACTCTTAATTAATGCTCTTCTACACTCTCAAAAACATTTTCTTTCAGTAGATCATCTCATATTCACTCTCTTTTCTTATAATAGTCTTAATCTCTTTACACCTTTATTGATACTTGTTCATTTGCTGTTGATAGTGGGATTGCAGGTGGGAGTTATTTTTTGTAGGTATGGGATTTTTTCCTGAGCTTTATGTTTTCATTCTGGCAGCAGCTGCACAACAGCATACAAGACATGGTGTGCAGAGCAACACTCAGTCAACCAGCTGGAAGAAAGAATCCACCAGAGAACTACAGAACAACAATCAAAACCCAATTACATCCAGAGAACCAACATAAACAGCATAAGAGGCATCCTAAGAGCATCAAGTTCAGGAGATCAAGGAGACTACACCACTGAATAACACAGGTCAGATACCATAGAAGTTCACACCCCAAAGACAAAGAGTCAAAGCAGATCAATTTAAGAATCAGAAATAAACAAGAAGAGTCTTCCCAAAAATGCAAAGACAAAGAAACAACCCAAAACCAACAGGAAAGGATGAATCCCCAGAAAGGGTGCTAAATGAAATAGAGGTAAGTAAACTATCATACATTGAATTCAAAACAATGGTTATAAGGAAGCTCAATGAGCTCAGTGAGAATTACAAAGAACTAGAGGGAAGTTATAAGGAACTTAATTCAAACTGTATCAGCATGAAAACGGACAAGGAAACTATCAGCAAGAGCCAGGAGGAAAAAAAGAATACAATTTTGGAATTGAAGAACACAGGAGAAGGAATTAAAAGCAGGCTCAGTGAAGCAGAGGATCAAATGAGTGAGCTAGAGGGCAAGGTAGAAAAAAATTCCCAGAGTGAGCAAAGGGAAAAAAGACTCAAAAAGAATGAAGTGGGGTTAAGGGAGCTGCAGGACAACATGAAACGTAATAATATCCATATAACAGGGATACCAGAAGGTGAAGAAGAGGAGCAGGGGTAGAAAACATGTTTGAAAAAGTAACGATGGAAATCTTCCCTAATTTGATGAGAAAAAAAGTCACACAAGTCCACGAAGCACAGGGGGTCCAAATCAAGATGAACTCAAAGAGCCCCACTCCAGGACACATCATAATTAAAATGCCAACATTCAAAGACAAAGAGAGAATTTGAAAGAAAGCAAGGGAGAAACAGGAAGTAACATACAAGGGAGCTTGATAAGGTTAGCAGCTGACTTCTCAACAGAAACACTAAAAGACAGAAGGGAATGGCAAGCAATATTCCAAGTAATGAAAAGCAAAGGCCTGCATCCAAGACCACTCTACCCAGCAAGGTTCTTATTTTTGTAAAATATATTTTATTGATTATGCTATCATGGTTGTTCCATTTCCCCCCCCTTCACTCCCCTCCACCCTGTACACCCTCTCCCACCCATATCCCCCCTTTTGTCATGTCCATGTGTCATACTTATAAGTTCTTTAGCTTCTACATTTCTCATACTATTCTTACCTTCCCCCTATCTATTTTCAACCTACAATCTATGCTACTTATTCTCTGTACCTTTTCCCCCTCTCTCCTCTTCCCACTCCCCTGTTGCTAACCCTCCATGTGATCTCCATTTCTGTGGTTCTGTTCCTGTTCTAGTTGTTTGCTTAGTTTCTTTTGGTTTTGCTTTAGGTGTGGTTGTTAATAATAGTGAGTTTGCTGTCCTTTTACTATACATGTTTTTTTTTAGTCTTCTTTTCTTAGATGAGTCCCTTTAACAGTTCATAAAATAAGGGCTTGGTGATGGTGAACTCCTTTAATTTGACTTTATCTGAGAAGCACTTTATCTGCCCTTCCATTCTAAATGAAAGCTTTGCTGGATAGAGAAATCTGGGATATAGGTCCTTGTCTTTCATGACTTGGAATACTTCTTTCCAGCACCTTCTTGCCTGTAAGGTGTCTTTTGAGAAATCAGCTGACAGTCTGATGGGAACTCCTTTGTAGGTGACTGTCTCCTTATCTCTTGCTGCTTCTAGGATTCTCTCCTTCATTTTTACCTTGGGTAATGTAATTATGATGTGCCTTGGTGTGTTTCTTCTTGGGTCCAACTTCTTTGGGACTCTGAGCTTCCTGGACTTCCTGGAAGTCTATTTCCTTTGCCAGAATGGGGAAGTTCTCCTTTATTATTTGTTCAAATAACTTTTCCACTTGTTGCTCTTCCTCTTCCCTTTCTGGTACCCCTATAATTCGGATGTTGGAATGTTTAAAGATGCCCTGGAGGTTCCTAAGCTTCTCCTCATTTTTTTGAATTCTCATTTCTCCATTCTTTCCTGGTTGGTTGTTTTTTTCTTCCTTCTGGTCCACTCTATTGTTTTGAGTCCCAGTTTCCTTCCCATCACTATTGGTTCTCCGTGCATCTTCCTTCATCTCTTTTATGGTAACCTGCATTTTTTTCATCTAATTTGTGCCAAAAATCAACCAATTCTGTGAGCTTCCTGATCACCAGAGTTTTGAACTGTGCATCTGATAGATTGATTGGCTATCTCTTTGTTGCTCATAAGGATGAGTCCGGGGCATCGATCTGTTCTTCTGTTTGAGACATGTCTCTCTCTCTCTCTCTCTCTCTCTCTTTTTTTTTTGGTCTGGTCACTCCTGTTACAGTGAGGGGCAGAACATTAGGTGTTCACCAGGGCTGGGCACCCCAGTTGCTAGATTGTGACATTGTTTGTGGGGGCGGGAGGGGACAATGGCGGTATCTCCATTCTCCTGGGACCTCAGTCCCTTCTCTGGGATCCTGGGTTGAGTGCTCTGCCCTGGTCCACAATCGCCACCTCACTGGGTCTGCCAGCTGCCGCTTGGGTACTCAGGGTCCACCCGCTGCGATCTTGTGCACCCCAGATGCCTTACACGCTCCCAGTTGCCTTATGTGACCAGTTTTCCCTGTTCTCCGCATGCCTCGACCTGCGCCTGGCTGCTTGTCTCTGCCCCTCCTACCTGTCTGGATGAACAGGTCTACTTCAATTTCTTGGCTGTCCGACTTCCATTCAGATAAATTCTCTATCAGTTCTAGGTGTTATTCTGCCTCTAAATTGTTGTTGTTCTAATCTTGGTTGTGCCTGGAGGTACGGTGCGTCCACCTATGCCTCCATCTTGGCGGAAGTCCTCTGCAAGTTTCTTATTTAAAATGGAAGACAAAAAAGGAGTTTCCCAGACAAACGAAAGTTAAAAGAATACACCCTTATGAAATCAGCATTGCAAGATATGCTAAAGGGACTGCTTTAAGAAGATGAAGGAAAAGAGAGAGAGAGAAAGAGAGAGGAAGGGAGGAACACAGGTACAAAGGAGAAAATGGCAATGAATAAGCACCTATCAATAATAACTTTCAATGTAAATGGATTAACTGCTCCAATCAAAAGACATAGGGTAGCTGAATAGATAAGAAACTATGACCCATACATACTGCCTACAAGAGACTCACCTCAGAACAAAAGACCTACACAGACTGAAAGTGAAGGGTTAGAAAAAATATTCCAAGAAAACAGACCGGAAAAAAAAGCCAGGGTAGCAATACTTACATCAGACAAAATGGACTTGAAAACAAAGGCCATCGAAAGAGACACAGGACACTTCATAATATTAAGGGAAGAATCCATCAAGAAGATATAAACATAGTAAACATATATGCACATTACATAGGGGCACCCAAAAACATAAGGACAATTTTGGAGGAATTCAAGAAAGATATATCCAGCAACACACTTATAATAGGGGATTTTAACACTTCACTGTTAACAATGGATAGATCTTGCAAACAAAGAATGAACAAGGGATATTGTGCCACTGAATGATGCACTAGGTCAAAGGAATCAATTGATATATACATAACCTCTCATCTCAAAGAAGCAAAATACACATTCTTTTCAAATGCATATGAAATATTTTAAAAGATAGACCACATGAAAAGACACAAAACAAGCCTCAACAAATTCAAGAAAATTGAAATCATGTCAAAAAATTTCTCAGACCAAAAGGGCTTGAAACTAGAAACCAATTTCTAGGAAAAAAATAAAAAAAAACATTCAAATTCATGGAGACTGAATAGCATTCTATTAAATGATGAATAGGTTAATAATGAGATCAAGGAAGAAATAAAATCTTTCTGTGAACAAATGAAAATGAGCACATAACAGTCCAAAACCTACAAGACACAGCAAAGGTAGTCCTGAGAGGGAAGTTCATGTCAATAAAGGCCTACCTAAAAAAGATAGAAACATTTAAAATAAACAACCTAACCCTACATCTAGGAGAACTGGAGGAAAAACAACAAAGTCCAGAGTGATTAGAAGGAAGGAAATAATCAAGATCAGAGCAGAATTAAACAGTATAGAGACTAAATGAACAATTTAAAGATCAATAAATCCAGAAGCTGGTTCTTTGAAAAGATAAACACAATTGACAAGCCTTTAATCAGACTCATCAAGAAAAAAGAGAGAGGATCCAAATAAATAAAATCAGAAATGAAAGAGGAGAAATTACAATCAATACCACAGAAATACAAAGAATTGTAAGAAACTGCTATGAACAACTATATGCCAAGAAATTTGAAAACCTGGGTGAAATAGACGCATTTCTGGAAACATATAATATTCTAAAACTGAATCAAATAGAAGCAGAAAGCCTGAATAGACCAATAACAGCTAGTGAAACTGAAGCAGCAATCAAAAAACTCCTGGCACACAAAAGCCCTGGACCAGATGGTTTTACTGGAGAATTTTACAAAATGTTTCACGAAGAGCTAACCCCTATCTTTCTTAGAGTATTCTAAAGAATCCAAGAAGAGGGAACACTCCCAAACTCTTTTTATGATGTCAGCATCATCCTAATCCCAAAAGCAGATAAAGACATAACAAAGGAAGAAAACTACAGACCAATATTGCCGATGAACTACATGCTAAAATCCTCAACAAAATATTGGCAAATTGCATCCAGCAGTACATCAAAAACATCATACACTATGATCAAGTGGGATCAATCCTAGGGATGGAAGGATGGTACAATATTTGCAATCAATAGACCTAATGCATCACATAAACAAAAGGAAAGGTAAAAATCACATGATCTATCAATAGATGCCAAAAAAGCATTTGATAAGGTACAGCAGCACCCATTTTTTATGAAAACACTCAGCAAAGTGTGAGTAGAGGGAGCATACATCAACATACTAAAGGCCACATACATGAATCCTACAGCCAATATCATACCCAATGGGCAGAAATTAAAGGCTTTCCACTAATATCAGGAACAAGACAAAGGTGTCCACTTTCACCACTTCTATTCAACATAGTATTGGAAGTTCTAGCCATAACAATCAGACAAGAAAAACAAATAAAGGCATCCAAATCGGAAAGGAGGAAGTAAAACTGTAACTGTTTGCAGATGATATGATAGTGTACATAGAAAATCCTACAGACTCCACCAAAAACTACTCAACCTAATAAGTGAGTTTGGAAGACAACAGGATTCAAAGTCAATATTCAGAAATTGAGGGCTTTTTTTGTACCACAACAATGAAATATCAAATCAGAAATAAGGGAAAAAAACCATTTGTTATAGCAACAAGAAAAATAAAGTACCTAGGAATAAACCTAATCAAGGAGGTAAAAGACCTATACTCAGAAAACTACACAGCTCTAAAGAAAGATTAAGGAAGACACAAGTAAATGGAAGCATATATCGTGTTCATGGATTGAAAGACTTAACATAATCAAAATGTTCATATTACCCAAAGCAATCTATAGATTCAATGCAATCCTTATTAAAATACCAATGACATGTTTCACAGAGCTAGAACACATGTTTGAGAAAATTTATATGGAACCATAAATGACCCCAAACAGCTGCAGCAATTTTGAGACAGAAAAACAAAGTAGGAAGAATCACAATACCTGATATCAAACTATATTACAAGTCCACTGTAATTAAAGCAGTATGGTACTGGCATAAGAATAGGCACATAGACCAATGGAACAGAACAGAGCCCAGATAAACCCATGTCTCAATCATTAACTAGTGTTCAACATAGGGGGCAGAAGTATAAAATGGCATAAAAATAGCCTCTTCAACAAATGGTCTTTGGAGACCTAGATAGCTACATGCAAACAAATGAAACTTGACCACCAACTTACACAATACACCAAAATAAACTCACGATGGATAAAAGACTTAAGTACGAGTCATGGCACCATGAATGTCCTAGAGGAGAACACAGGCAGGCAAATTTCATATATTCCATGCAGCAATATTTTCACCAAATATACCCCCTAGAGCAAAGGATATAAAGGAAAGAATAAACAAATGGGACTACATCAAAATAAAAATCTTTTGTGCAGCTAAAGAAAACATCAGCAAAATGAAAGTGGAATCAACCATAGGGAAATATATATTTGCCAATGATACCTCAGACAAAGGTTTGATCTC
This sequence comes from Phyllostomus hastatus, assembly GCF_019186645.2. NCBI lineage: Eukaryota > Metazoa > Chordata > Mammalia > Chiroptera > Phyllostomidae > Phyllostomus > Phyllostomus hastatus. The sequence continues at coordinate 1,002,184 of NW_025333841.1, read as the reverse complement.
CAAAATATATAAAGAACTCACACAACTCCACACCAGGAAGTCAATCAATCAAATTAAAAAATGGGCAAAACTTGAATAGACACTATTCCAAGGAGGACATCCTGAGGGCCCAGAGACATATGATGGATGCTCAGCATCACTAGCCATCAGAGAGATGAAAATTTAAACCACAATGAGATACTACTTCACACTGGTCAGAATGGCCATCATAAACAAATCAGCAAACAACAAGTACTGGTGAAATTATGGAGAAAAGGGAACCCTAGTACACTGTTGGTGGGAATACAGACTGATGCAGCCACTGTGGAACACAGTATGGAATTTCCTCAGAAAACTAAAAATAGAATTGCCTATTGACCCAGAAATTCCACTGCTGGGATTATACCCTAAGAATCCTGAAACACTAATTCAAAAGAACCTATACACCCCAATATTCATAGCAGCACAATTTACAATAGTCAAGTGCTGGAAGCAGCCTAAGTGCACATCAGGAAATGAGTGGATAAGAAAACTATGGTACATTTACACAATGGAATAGTACTCAGCAGAAAGAAAGAAAGAAGGAGCTCCTACCCTTTGCAAAAGTATGGATGGAACTGGAGAGCATTGTGCTAAGTGAAATAAGCCAGGCAGTGAAGGACAAATACCATATGATCTCATGTATAATTGGAACCTAATCAACAAAACAAACAAGCAAGCAAAATATGACCAGAGGCATCGAAATAAAGAACAGACAGTAACCAGAGAGGAAAAGAGAAAGGGATAATGGGGGAAAATAGGGGAAGGGCCATCAAAGACATGTATAAAGGACAGATGGACAAAGCCAAAAGGGGTAGGTTCAAGGGTGGGAGGTGGGGATGGGTGGGGTAGGTGGGTGTGGTGGGGTGAAAATGGAGACAACTGCTCTTGAACAACAATTTAAAATATCCCTTTTTGCCATGGGTTTGCCACCAGAACACTGGTGTCAAGAAAACCACCACTAAATTGAAGCCAAAATGGGGAAGGAAAAGGCTCACATCAACATTGTGGTTATTGGACTTGCAGATTCAGTCAAGTCCACCACTACTGGCCACCTGATCTACAAATGTCGTGGGATCAACCAAAGAACCATTGAAAATTTTGAGAAGGAGGCTGCAGAGATGGGGAAGGTCTCCTTCAAGTATGCCTGGGTCTTGGATAAAGCAAAAGCTGAACAGGAGCATGGTATCACCATTGATATCTCCCTGTGGAAATTCGAAACCAGCAAGTATTATGTGACCATCATTGATGCCTCAGGACACAGAGACTTTATCAAAAACATGATTACAGGGATGTGTCAGGCTTACTGTGCTGTCTTGATTGTTGCTGCTGGTGTTGGTGAGTTTGAAGCAGGCATCTTCAAGAATGGGAAGACCTGTGAGCATGCCCTCCTGGCTTACACACTGGGTGTGAAACAGCTGATTGTTGGTGTTATCAAAATGGATTCCACTGAGCCACCCTACAGCCAGAAGAGATATGAGGAAATTGTTTAAAAAGTCACCTACATTAAGAAAATTGGCCACAACCCTGACACAGTAGCATTTGTGCCAATTTCTGATTGGAATGGCGACAACATGCTGGAGCCAAATGCTAACATGCCTTGGTTCAAGGGATGGAAAGTCACCTGTAAAGATGGTAGTGCCTGTAGAATCATGCTGCTTGAAGCTCTGGATTTCATCCTTCCACCAACTTGTCCAACTGACAAGCCCCTGAGTCTGCCTCTCCAGGATGTCTACAAAATTGGTGGCATTGGTATTGTTCCTGTGGGTGGAGTGGAGGCTGATGTTCTCAAATCTGGCATGGTGGTCACCTTTGCTACAGTCAGTGTTACAACTGAAGTAAATTCTGTTGAAATGCACCATGAAGCTTTGAGTGAAGCTCTTTCTGGGGACAATGGGCTTTAGTGTCAGGAACGTGTCTGTCAAGGATGTTCATCATGGCTGCACAGCAAAAATGACCTACCAATGGAAGCAGCTGGCTTCACAGCTCAGGTGATTATCCTCAACCATCCAGGCCAAATCAGTGCTAGATATGCACCTGTTCTGGATTGTCACACAGCTCATATTGTTTGCAAATTTGTTGAGCTGAAGAAGATTGATCGTCACTCTGGGAAAAAGCTGGAAGATGGCTCAAAGTTTTTGAAATCTGGTGATGCTGCCATTGTTGATATGGTTCCTGGCAAGCCCATGTGTGTTGAGAGCTTCTCTGATTAAACCTCCTCTAAGCTTTGCTGTTCCTGACATGAGACAGACAATTGCTGTTGGTGTCATCAAAGCAGTGGACAAGAAGGCAGCTGGAGCTGACAAAGTCACCAAGTCTGCCCAGAAAGCTCAGACAGCTAAATGAATATTATCCCCAACACCTGCCACCCGTCTTAATCAGTGGTGGAAGAAAGGTCTCAGAACTGCTTGTCTCAATTGGTCACTTAAATTTAATAGTAAAGGACTGGTTAATGGTTATAATGCATCATAAAACCTTCAGAAGGAAAAGAGAATGTTTTGTGAACCATTTGGGGTTTTTTTGTGTGTGTGTGTGTGGCAGTTTTTAAGTTACTAGTTTTTAAAATCAGTACTTTTTATGGAAACAACTTGACCAAAATCTGTCACAGAATTTTGAGACCCATTAAAACAAAGTTTAATGAGAAAAATTCTATATTAAGAAAATGCCCTGGCTGGTGTGGCTCAGTGGATTGAGCAAAGGCCTGTCAACCAGAGGGTTGCCGGCTCTATTCCAAGTCAGGGCACATTTCTGGGTTGTGGGCCAGCTCCCCAGTAGGAAGCATGCAAGAGGTAATCACACATTGATGTTTCTCTCCCTCTCTTTCTCCTTTCCTTCCCTTCTCTCTAAAGATAAATAAATAAATAAATAAAATCTTTAAAAAAAGAAAAAATAAATTAAAAACCCTATAGACTTCACCAAAAAATGACTCAACCTAATAAGTGAACTTGGCAAAACAGCAGGATACAAAGTCAATATTCAGAAATCAAGGGCATTTTTGTACACCAACAATGAAATATAAGAAACAGAAATTAGGGGTAAAAATCCCATTTGCTATAGCAACAAGAAGAATAAAGAACCTAGGAATAAGCCTAACCAAGGAGGTAAAATACCTGTACTCAGAAAACCACACAACACTGAAGAAAGAAATTAAGGAAGACACAAGTAAATGGAAGTATATACCATGTTTCATGGATTGGAAGAATGAACATCATCAAAGTGTCCATACTATCTAAAGCAATCTATGAATTCAATGCAGTCTCTTTTAAAATAGCAATGACATATTTCACAGATCTAGAGCAAACATTTCAAAAATTTATATGGAACTGTAAATGACCTGGCATAGCCTCAGCAATTTTGAGAAAGAAAAACAAAGTAGAAGGGATCATAACACCTGATATCAAACTATATTACAAGGCCACTGTAATCAAAACAGTATAATACTGACATAAGGATAAACACATAGACCAATGGAATAGAATAGAGAACCCAGAAATATAACAAACAAGGGAGCAAAATAAAACCAGACACATACCGAAAGAAAGAGCAAACTGACAATGATTGGGGGAGGGGGAGGGGTACAAAGGGAGAAAGAAGGGGGAAGGGTCACATCAAGGAACTTCTATAAGGAACCCTGGACAAAGACAACAGGGTGGGAGGATGGTGGGGATGGGGAGGATTGAATGTGGGAGGTGGGGGATGCGTAGTGCATGGGAGAGTAATGGGTGAAAGTGGAGACAACTGTAACTGAACAATAAAAAACATGTATGAACATTAAAGACACTGCTAAAAATTCTGTTATTTTTTATGAAACTATAAATTTTAAGGAAGCTGTTAAGAGACAGAATTAAAGATAGAATATATTTACAGTTTTGTTATATAATCTTATTTATGATATTTGGTTCTTTTACTTGTTGTCTGTGTATCTAGTATCATTTTCTTACTCAAATTCTTCTTGTTCTCACCATCTCCTTTATGCTGATTTTATGCAATTTACTACATGTCTACAGATTAGAGTTAAAACAATACATTTTATACCTGTTGGTTTATAAAATTGCCTTTTAAAACCATTAAAAATTCAGATATGCATTTATATGGTCTTCTTTTTTTAAGATTTTATTTATTTATTTTAGACAGAGGGGAAGGAAGGGAGAAGCGAGGGAGAGAAACATCAATGTGTGGTTGCCTCTCATGTGGCACTCACTCGGGACCTGTCCCGAAACCCACGCATGTGCCCTGACTGGGAATCAAACCTGAGACCCTTTGGTTTGCAGCCTGCACTTAATCCACTGAGCCACACCAGCCAGGGCTGTTCTTTTGTTATTCTAAATTATTTTGAGTGATGTTTTGTTGTTTTATTTTTTCTTTTGTGCAGATTCATATTTCTGTGCAAGATGACGGCCTTTCTTTAGTATTTCTTGTAAGGTGGGTCTGTGAGCAATGAATTCTCTCACTTTTTATTTATTTGGGAATCTCTTTATCTCGCCTTTATTTTTGTAAGGTATGTTGCCTGAGGCAAGATTCATAGTTGATAGTATTTTCTTGTCCACTTTGACTATTTCATGCGATGCCTTGTGGCCTCCATCGTCTTTGATGATCAGTTTCAGGCTCATGTGACTGTTTTCTTTCATAATTAGCTGTTTTTCCCTTTGTCTTTCAACATTTTTTTTAGTTTGGGATATGACCTTTATTGAGCTTATCCACTGGAGTGGAAATAATGTCTGTACAAAACCAAAAGGTTGTTGCTATAACTCCTGCATCACAATTAAAATCCAAACAGTTTTTTAAAAAACAGACAACTCAATCAGAACCCAGTACTTTAGAATCAACAGCTTCTTTGAAGTCACTGTAACACTTAAATATGGTTACGAATGCAGAAATTTGGTTCATTGGAATGCCAATTAAACCTCCAACTTGCTCAAATAGAATTACAAAACAGCAAAATTGTGTTTTTCACAGAGATACAGTCCACTGAAATCACCAACACTGAACAGTTGTTAGAGTATTTCAAGTCCTAAGATAATAAAAAATCCTGGCAGCCCTTTGACAGTCTTCTGTTGTGCTTCCCAGAGATCTGTGGATGGGTAGAATGACACCACCGCCAGCAATTCCAGCCTTGATGAGAGAGTTCAATTCTTCATACCTGCAAATAATGAGTTGCAAAAGAGGAGGGATAATATGCTTTACCTTTAGGTCTTTTGAAGCATTTCCTGCCAATTCAAGTACTAGGGTGAGGCACTCCAGAATGGCTGCACTGCACACAGCAGCAGTCGTGTCCACACGTCCAAGACTGCTCTTCCTACATTTCAGGGGCCTATGAATACAGCCCACTAGAAATTGCAAGCTGGCTCTCTGCGAGCAGGAAATCTCCTTTCTCTTGGCCTTTCCGGAGTATTTCACAGCCTTACTGCCAGCCATTTCGAATTCTGGGGAAGCTCAAACAAGCAAGGCAGAGAATGGAGTAGTCAAACGCCCAGAGAGATCCCACAGCCTATTCCATCGCAAGGCAATTCAAACTGCCTCAGCATTTTTAATATAACGTGTCTGTTGGTGGATTTTGTGTGCACATTTTACTTAAATTTCATTCAGCTTAGATGTGTGTGAGGATTAATAACTTTCATTGAATAGTTTTCAAAATTTTCAGCATCTGTCTACAGATGTTTTTACTGGTCATTTCATTCTCTGACCTCATAGATACAAAATTAATATCACTTTTATACACCAATAATGAACTTGCAGAAAGTGAAACTAAGAAAGCAATCCCATTTACCATTTCAACAAAAATATATGATAGCTACGAATAAACTTAAACATGGAGGTAAAAGACCTGTACTCCAAAAGCTATACTATATTGAAGGAAAAAAATAGCAGAAGACACACACAAGTGGAAGCATATACCATGTTCATGGATTGGAAGAATTAACATCATTAAAATGTCCATACTACCGAAAGCAATCTACAGATTAAATGCAATTCCTATTAAAATACCAGTGGCATATTTCACAGATCTAGAATCTAGAACAAATATTCTAGAACAAAAATTTATATGGAACCCAGAAAAACCCAGAATAGCCTCAGCAAACTTGAGAAACAAAAACAAAGTTGGAGGGTCCACAATACCAGATATTAAATTACACTCAAAGCCACTGTAAGAAAAAACAGCCTGGTACTGGCAAAAGAACAGGCATATACATCAATGGAAAAGAACAGCAAGCCAGGAAGGAAATCCACTCCTTTGTGGTCAGTTAATGAAACTGATACAGGAAAGCAGGAGAATATGATGGAGTAAAAGAAGTCTCCTCAATAAATGGTGTTGGGAGAATTGGACTGGTAAATGCAAAAAATGAAACTAAACCACCAACATTGTGCACTTGCAAAATGAAAAAGTCGAGGAGAATGGAATGTTCATATTTTAGAGTTAAGCACTGAAATATTTACCATCATAAATAAAATGAATTTTGGTATTTAAAAATAATCTGGAAGAGGAGAAGGACAAAAAACATTCATGAAATTGGAGGTTCCTCCACTATTCTCTCTTGTACAGTGGTTCTCAAAGTATGGTGTGTCATCAGCAGAATTTTTATTGTCTGTCCCTCCCTGACAGAATATAAGCTGCAACTAGGAGAGATCTTGGTCTGTGGTGTTCAGTGATTTATCCTAAGTGCCTAGAGTAGCACTTGGCACACGTAAGTATTCAGTAAAAAAAAAGTTGAATAAAATTTCCAGATTTTTTAATGAATTTAGGTATACATATACAGATCCAGAGAACTAATAATAATGGCAATAGTATATGTCTTTATATCTTACACATGAACTCCAAGACAACTCAGGTGTCTACGAGCTTGCGTTAAGTAACTGTTGTTACAATTCTCTTCAACCAAAGCACTTAGTGCACTATATTGTGATTGTCTAAGTACTTGTCTGTCTCCTTCATCAGACTATGAGTGCCTGAGCATAGGAATTATCGTTTATTCTGTAGCCCCAGGGAATGACTCATAGCAGGCACATAAGATATGTTAAATGGACACATGTATGAATGAATGACTCTGGAAGAAGTTTAACTCCATTTTGCCACTACTATAGTCTTCTATTAGAGTGCAGTGTCTTATTCCTAGCAAGGTCAATACATAAAATACGTGAAATTCAAGAGCCGGCCCATAAAGTTTCATTTGGATAAAACCCAGCAGAACAATTTGGAACACAAGGTTGAAACTTTCTTTTGTCTATAAGAAGCTAATAGGCAAGATGTTAATTTTGAACTCCCAGAGTTTCAGTTGTCAACAAAAATTACCAAGTAAAATACCATTCTCAGTAAAACAAAAAATGAAGAAAATTCAGTTTTACTTAAAAGATGTAAAAGCTTGACTTAAACGTAGTTAATTTATAAATTTTACTCACAGGATTTTTTTCCCTAAACAACAAGTGCATTTAGAGCAGAAAAAAGAGGTTTGCCACAATGAGGCGTCTTATCCTCTCTTTAGCTCCAGATTGCTAATTGGCAGAGGGATTAATATTAGTGTGTTTGAAGGTAAGATTATATCCCTATGTCATTTACAAAATACTGCAAGTACAGGCCACCCCCACCCCAGCAACCAAGTTTCTTTTTACTTTTTAATTGATTTTTTGAGAGAGAGAGAGAGAGATCAGTCTGCTGTTCCACCCTCTTATGCATTCATTGGCTGATTCTCTCATGTGCCCTGACTGGGGATCAAACCTGCAACCTTGGCATATAGGGACAATCTTCTGAACAGCTGAACTACCCAGCCAGGGCCCAGGTTTCTCTTAATGGCATGTTACAGAGAAGGGGAAAGTAACTGATGTTTACTTATATTGTTATGTATTAGATACTTTCCACATGTTAATCTTATTTACTCCTCATAAAAGCTCTTAGAGAAAGATACTGCTATTTCTGTCTTATAGATAAGAATGTTGAGGTCAGAGTGGTATCTTACCTATGATCACACACAGGCAAAGTAATAAGGCAAAAATATAAGCTTAATATTAAGTGTCTTTGCCTGGGTCAATTATCGTATTCCAGACTGACTATTCAAATAGTCTTGTCAAGCTGGAGGTATAACTTGAAGGACAGTGTTAAGGTGTTAAGAGTGCTGTTCTAGATCATAGACTGGTCACTAAGATAGGGCCATTAATATAGGCAGACAATTTTCACAGGGGCATGTGGACTGGGAGGAAGTTACTGGTGAGAAACAGTATGGTGGCAGAGTGGGAAAGAGAAAATGTTAGGGTAAAGTTGTAACCAAAGAAGTAGAGGAGGGAGATAAGAAATGTAGCGGCTGCTTCATATATATATATATTATATTTTGTTTATCCATTCATCTGTTGATGGACACTTGAGTTGTTTCCACCTTTTGTATACTGTGAATAATACTGCAATGAACATTGGCATAAATGCATCTGTTCCTGATTCTATTTTCAGTTCTTTTGAGGTATATACCTAGGGGTGGAATTGCTAGGTCACATGGTAATCCTATGTTTAATTTTTGGAGGAACGAAAAACTGTTTTCCATAGTGGCTGCACCATTTTACATTTCCACCAGCAAAGTGTAAGGGTTCCAATCTTGCCACGTCCTTGACAATGTTTATTTTCATTTATTTAAAAATTGTAGATGTGAAGTAGTATGAGTGATATCTCCTTGTGGTTTCCATTTGAATTTCCTTAGTGACTAATAATGTTGGGTTTATTGGCCAGTTTTATGTTATCTCTGGAAAATGTCTCTTCAAGTCCACTTTTTCCCTTTTTAATTTTTTTATTGTTGACACTATTACAGATGTCCTCCATCACACCCGTTTTTCCTCTCCACCACACCCCCACACCCCCACACCCACCTGGCTTTCATACATTGTAGTCTATGACCATGGGATTTGCAGATACACATGCATGTTCCTTGGCTAATCTCTTCTAGTACCCTCACCCGCTCCATTCTGAGATCTGTCAGTCTGTTCCATGTATCCATACATTTGGGTTTACTTTGTCGGTTAATTTTGTTAGATTCCATACATGAGTAAGATCATATGGTGTTTGTGTTTCTCTGATTGGCTTATTTCACTTAGCATACTAGTTTCCAAGTCCATCCATGCTGTCAAAAAGGATACACACTGATTTATTTTTACAGCTGTGTAGAATTCTATTGTGTAAATATACTACATCTTTTTTTATCCACTCATCTACTGATGGGCACTTGGGCTGTTTCCAAATCTTGGCTATTGTAAATAATGCTGCAATGAACACAGGACTGCATATATTCTTTTGAATTAGTGTTTTGAAATTCTTTTTAAAATTTTTATGAAATAATTTTTGTTATTCAATTAGAGTTGTCCGATTTTTTCTCCTTTGTCCTCTTCCACCCATCCTGCCACCCACTCCTGCAGTCAATTCCCACACTGTTGTCCAGGTCCGTGGGTCATTCATCCATGTTCTTACCAGTCTGGTTGTTTTCTTTAATTCCTTGGTTGTTGGAGTTCCACGCAGTTTGATTTTCTGGCGTTTTTGGTTGTTTATTGATTTTAAATTGGTTGTTATCTTCCTTTTGGTTGTGCGAGGAAGTGAAGGGTTTCTACCTATGCCTCCATCTTGGCTGGAACTCTATGTTTTGAAAATTAATCCCTTACCATATGTATCACTGGCAAACATGTTCTTGCATCAGTGGATTCCCTTTTCATTTTTTGATGGTTTCTTTTGTTGTGCAGAAACTTTTTAGTTTAATGTAGCCACATTTGTTTACTTTTCTTTTGTTTCCCTTGTTCTACGAGATGTATGAGCAAAAACATCGCTACACAAGATGTCTGAGATTTTACTGCCTGTATTTTCTTCTACGATTTTTATGGTTTCGCAACTTACATTTGAGTCTTTCATACATAAGAACTCCCAGCACAGTGGGAATAGAAGGATCATAACTCAACACAGTAAAGGCCCTATATGAAAAACCTACAGCCAACATCATATTCAAAGGGTAAAAAGCTGAAAGCTTTTTGCTTAAATCAGAAACAAGACATGAATGTCTGCATTACAACTTTTATTCAACACGGTACTGAAAGTCATGGCCACAGTGCTCAGAAAAGAAATGAAATAAAAGGCACTCAAGTTGGAAAAAAGGAAGTAAAACTGCCATCATTCACAGACAACATGATATTGTTCAAAGAAACCCCTAAAGATTTTACCAAAAAACCCCTACTAGATTTAATAAATCAATTTGGCAAAGTGACAGCATACAAAATTAATATCCAGAAATCAGTGGAAATTTTATGCACCAGCAATGAACCCTCAGAAAGAGAAACTGAGAAAGCAATCCCATTTACCGTTGCAACAACCACAACAAAAAAAGGTACCTAGGAATAAACTTAACCAAGGAAGTAAAAGATCTGTTCTTGGAAAACTATTGGACATTAAAGGAAGAAATAGAAGAAGACAAAAGCAAGTGGAAGTGTGTATGTTCATAGATTGGAAGAATTTCCATAATTATAATGTCCACACTATGCAAACCAATCTATAGATCCAATGCAATTCCTACTGAAATACCAATGGCATACTTCACAGATCTAGAACAAATTCTTAACATTTGTATGGAAACAAAAAAGACCCTGAATAGCCTCAGCAACCTTGAAAAAGAAGAACAAATTTGGAAGGATCACAATACTAAATATCAAAACGAACCCAAAGCCATTATAATCAAAACAGCCTGGTAATGGCACAAAAACACACATAAAGATCAATGGAATAGAGCAGAGAGCCCAGAAAGAAAACCACACTTTTATGCTCAATTAATATATGACAGGAGGCAAAAGAAAATGATGGAGTAAAAGGAGTATCTTCAATAAATGGTGTAGGGAAAACTGGACTGGTACGTGCAAAAAATGAAAGACCACCAACACTGCATTTTTAAATAAAAAAGTTGAAGAGAGTGGATAGCTCATATTTTAGAGTTATGCACTGAAATGTTTACCATCATAAAATTATTTAAAAATATAATTTGATCTTACCTATGAGAGAAGCCTAATGAACAAACATAAACTCATGAGCAAAATAGAAATGGAGGCAGGGAGACATGGAACAGAATGACAGTGACTGGAGGATATGGGGGAGATGGATTATGGTGGAAAAAAGGGGAAGGGACCACTCAAGGAACAGGTATGAATGACCCATGGACATGGAGAACAGTGACAGGATTGACTGCGGGAACACGGGGTGGGCCAGGTGGAGGAGGGCAAGGGGGGGGGTGGAAATGGGACAAATGTAATAGAATAAAAACAAAAAGTTAAAAAATTATCTGGCAAAGTGGGAGATGAGAAAATATATATGAAATGAGATTGGCTATGAGTTGTCCATGGTAACATTTGGGTGATTGATAATTGGGGTTTCCTTCAGTTTTCTCTGTTGTGCACTGGATCTCAAAGTGTAGTCTCCCATCACCAGCACCTGCATCACCAGGGAACCTGTCAGAAAAGCAAACTCTGGCTCTGACCCAAGATTTTTAACCTGAAACTTACAGATGTGGAAGTGAACAAGCTGTCTTTTAACAAGACTTTGGGTGATTCTGATGCAACCTAATGTCCATGAACACTGCTTTACTGAAGTGAACCGGGATATTGCTTGCAGTTTCACATACAAAATCTACTTCTGTATGTTTGATAATATCCAGAGTAAAATTAAAAAGAAAGGAAGGTAGCAAGGAAGGAAGAGTAAAATTAAAAAGAAAGGAAGGTAGCAAGGAGAGAGAGAGAGAGAGAGAGAGAAGAAGAGAAAAGAGAGAGAAAGATAGGAAGGAAGGAAGGAAGGAAGGAAGGAAGGAAGGAAGGGAGGAAGGAAGGAAGGAAGGAAGGAAGGAAGGAAGGAAGGAAGGAAGGAAGGAAGGAAGGAAGGACGGCGGGGGAGGGAGGGAGGAAGGAAACGGGCATCCCAGCTGTCTAGTGGACAGTTCTAATAACATCTCCAGACAGGTAATCTGAATCTTATGCAAAGGTGTCCAGAGGATAGAAAAGAGGGACTACTCCCCAATTCAGTCTATGAGACTAGAAAACCTTGCCCCTGAACCTGCAAACATAGTATGAGAAGCACATCAAATCAGTCTCGCTCATGAACGAAAGCTGAAAAATCTTAAGTGAAATTGAGCAAACGGAACACACCCGTACATACAAAACATGTACCCTGACTAAGTTACATTCATCGGAAGCAGGGTGAAGCAGGCTTAACATTAGAAAAATTATAGATTGAAGGGGGGGGGGCAAAGGAGAGGTTTGTGTGCCCCCAATACAGTCTGCCGATTGCTGCAGGTGCTACTTCAATGTGTATGTATACTCTTTGAATATCATTAAGATACACACTTATGATTTCTGTTCTTTTTGATTATAAGATGAACCTCAGTAAATATTCTGAGGGAGAAAATCTATAAATAATGCTCATTGTATTTAACAGATTAAATGAATAGAGTCTTCTTCATTTCACTCCAGGCAAAAATGTGAAGTTTAATATCTATTCAAGGTTTTTAGGACAAACTTACTCATGTTAAACTAAGAATGTAAGGGAAATTTCTTAATCTGATAAAGAGAAAGACAGAGAGAAAAAAGGATGGAAGGAAGGAAGGGAGGGAAGAAGGAAGGGAGGGAGGAAGGGAGGGAAGGAGGGAGGAAGACGAGTCACAACAAACCCAATTTAATATGCAGATGTTGGCGGCTGTCCCTTCAACATTAGGAACAACCCAAAGATGCCCACTTTAGCCATCTGTATTCCACCTTGTAGTGGATGCCCTAGCCAGCACTGTAAGAAACCCGTTGGTTGGTTATTGTACTTCTGGTACTCACAGATTCGCAGAAAACCACGGAACATCTACAGACAAATCATTGCATATCACTGAGTTGAGCACACGGTGGCTCACTTCAAACTCAATTCACTTTTCAAAGACTCCAAAGGCTTTCTGTAAAATAGATACAAATAGACAGATGCCATTTAAAACAGATATCATGTGCAAGAGCAACAGCACGGAGCAGTACCTTAGGATACATACAGTAAAAGATGTACAAGGTCTGAATGTGCAAAAGGTAAAACTAAATGCTGAACTGAAAGATTAAAACGTTAAAGAAGGCCCACGTAACTGGAGAGACAGCCCACGCTGGTGACTGGGGAGGCTGGACATCATAAAGATAGCCCATTCCCCCTTAAGTGATCCATGCATTCATCGAAAATAGACTCCAAATCTGTTACAAATGAGTTAGTTTCCAGGGAACATGGCATGCTAAGCCTAACGTTTATGTGGAAGGGCAAAATGCGAAGAAGAGTGAAGATATGCCTGGAGACTGATGCCCCAGAGGTGGGGACTTGCCCTGCCAGACATGTAGATGTCTCACCGCGAGATACAAATTCGGACAGTGTGGCATCGGCACCGGAATGCAGGAATGTATGCAACGGGACCTACGCTCAGAAACGGAGACACACACACACACACACACACACACACACGGACCACAAGGACTCCAGACAGGGCCGAATGCCCCCTGGGGGTGCAAAATCAGCCCGGGTTAAGAATCCCTGGCCTTGGAATACACCTCGATCTTAAAGAACACATGCTGAATTCTGTAAAAGTAAACGACAGAATACCAAGTGCACGAGTTAAAAACGCATGCACATGCAACATTTCTCATCCAGAGAGAATAGTCTGGGAAACAGGGCCTGGGGAGCACAGAGCTCCACTTTACTTCAGGAGTCACTGGCCAGCCTAGTACTTCCAGGCTGAGGAGGGTTAGGAGGGCGGCGACGGGGTGGGACTTGGGTGGGTGAGCTTTAGGGAACTCGAAGCTCACAGGTCGCCGGCCACAGCGAACTGTGGGAAGGCAGCGCTGGAAGCTCATTGGCCTTGTGGGAAGGGCGGGAAAGCGAGCGAGCTAGCAAGGAGCGCCGGCGTCTTCCCTCAGGACTCTTGTCCCAGACCATTGCACAACCTGCTGGAGGCTGACCGCAGGCTAGTATCGGGAAGAGGGCCCCCTCACTGTCCACGCCACTTCTTTCCTCCCTCCCGCCTGCTCTGGATCCCCAAACCCTTCCACCTCCGCAGGGTGCCTCCACCCACCCCCTGATGTCCACGCTGCCCCACACCCTCACACACACACTCTGCAGGACCCCCTGTGGGAGGGCCCATTGCCCCCAGCCTCCTGACCCCTGGACTTTTGCCCCCGGACCAGGCTGCCTGGGATTCTGAGGGGAAAGTGGCGGCGAACTATCGGCCTGACTGTGAGGGGGTGGTGCACTCCGGGTTTGTGTGTGCGTGTGTGTGTTGGGGGGGGGGCGGTGGGTGCAGCACAGGTGTGCTCCAGCATAATTTTGGAAGTGTGGAGAGGAGCATGGAAGAGTGTTGGGAGGCTGTGGAGGGAACGCCAGGTTTTGCACGAAAGCGGCTAGGGGTGTGTTGGTGCAAGAGAACAATTAGTGCCGTGAGGAGTTGGCTGCTGACTAGATCAGGCCTGGCTTTCGATAGGGGACTCAGCAAACTTCTGTTCAATGAATAACCGAGGGGATGAGTGAAAATAGTTATTGAAAGAGGGGCTTGTGATCCTGAAGGATAATAGGCTTTCTTGGAGTGCAAAGGTCTGCCGCCTTAAAGGGGCAGCAAGGAAATATCTAAGATTATGGTGGGCTGCAAGAAAAAGATCAGAATGGAGTGGGATACAAAAAATGAATGTAGGGCAAACATGAGACTAGAAATAGAATTGAGTGCCTGAGGCGTAGATTCATGAGTGGGAAGTGAATGCACGCAGAAGATTGGGAAGACCATTGTGGAAGTGGCTGCCAGGAATAATAATAGTGGAGTATAGCAGAGTTCAGGACGGTACACGAGAAGGGCAAGTAGTAATTGTTGAAGGCGGCACGAGAGTGCAGGTGTGTACCTGAAAGCGGGATCTATGTGGAGCGAAAGTAGGCAAGGAAAATCCTAATTGGATTGGAAGTATACAGGACCCAGGTCAAGAGTTCCTTGGAACAAGGCTATGCATGAGAGAGCCCTCCTGGGAAGGAGGCTACAGGAGCAAGAAGGGAGGGTGCAATGGGATTTCAGCGGTGAGCTGGATGAAAAGGAATCCAGCCCCTCCAGGTGGAGTTTGCCAAGGTCAAGGAAGGTCGAGGAAGTATGTTTGGGGGTGGGGGATCATGTGGCCATCCTGACCTCTGCTTCTGGGCCCACAACCAAGGATCCCAACGAAATGCCTGCCGGGCCCTGCTGCACCTGCACCTGCGCCACTCGCCTTCGGACCAGAGTCCCATGGGGGGATTCGACTTGTCCTCAGAAGATCTCCACGTCTTCACTCTGCCTGCTGCCACAAGCACAGCATCACTGACCAAGTCGAGGACCATGAGCACTGCTGCCTCTTGCAGACACGCCGCCTCGCTTCGTGAGTACTCTGTCTGACGAGGGCAAGGGAGGGCGGGCCTCCTCTAAGCCTGACTGACTGTAGACCTGCAACCTCCCGCTTTAGGAAGCAGCGCGAGGTCTTGCCTGCTAAGGGTTCCTTGAAGAGGAAGCAGGGGGCACCCCGAAAGAGGCGCCTGGCTCGAGGACTGATGACGAGTGGAGCCGCACCTCCCAGAGATCACAGCTTTGTGAACAAGTTGGCCACTGAAGAAGGAGTCCTCAGTGAGTGTCTCTGGCCAAGGAGGGAACCTGGGTTTGGGTGTAGGGAGTAAGAGTAGTTCCGTCACCAGTCTTACTGCCCACCTCTGATGTGGCCTTGGGCAAGGTATTCCTTGGGCCTTAGCTTCCCCAAGTGTAAAATGTCATCAGTATTATCTACCAAGTGTTGGTGGGGAGGATAAACGTGGGGAGGGGAGTTGAAACGGCCCACGGTGAGATGAGACCTCAGGTTGGGAGCCAGGTAGCGTGAGGTGAGATGAGGGGGGGACAGGGCCTCCTAAGCTGTTTCCAGTTTCCCATAGCAGGGAAAGAGAATGCCATGGCCCAGCTTAAGGCCCATGCCTGTGAAAACCCCAGGGAGGTAAGGAGAGTCTGGGGCCAGTCGGGGAGGCCCCCAACTCAGCCACTGCCCAGACCCTTTCCTCTGCCTTGAAGTTCTGTGTTCCATCTCCAAGCCTGCTGCAACTTGCCATGTGACCCTGGGGGAAAGACACTTCTCCCTCTGGGCCTTGGTTTCCCCAGCTGCAAATCGAACAGCTGGTCTTCCATGTCTTCCCAGCTCTGCGCTCCAGCTTCCCAACTCTGGGCTCCTATCCTCAGCCCCAAACGTGCCCACATCTCCTCTCCATGGCTTGCCTCCTACCCCAGCTTAGCCGGTGCTCTCTGCTCCTGCAGGCAGTCTCCCAAGGAGCTCTGCTGATGGATTATTCCCCAAACTGTTTGTCTCTGTCCTGGACTCCAGCTCCCTTGAAGACGCAACCAACAATTTCTGCTTCCAGGAATTGCCACAGGACCCATGTCCTGATCAGCACGTGAGTAGACTGAGAGGAAGCATGCAGCCGGTCGAGTATTGTGTTATTGGGGGGCCCATCCTTGTGCTTGATGCCATGGGAGATAGAAGGAGGAAGGGGAGGCAGTGGTGGTGGTGGTGGTGGTGGAGGAGGGGGGGGGGGGGGGGGGGAGGGGGAGAAGGCAGCATCTCAGACTAACAGGCAAAGACAGGGCTCTCCCAGCCTTGCCACTTCCTACTTGTGGGAGACGTCGGACAATGGTGTTTATGTCCCAGAGTCTCCATTTGTTAGTCAGTGTACTGAGAGGGGACAAAATTCTGCACCCCCAGCATTGGCAAGAGGACTAGCATAACACCTGCCACATAGCCGGCCTGTAACAAATGGAGGCTTTTATTCCATATGAAACAGATTGATGGGATAGAAGGTCCCGCTGGAGAGGGGGGCCATGATGGTGAGGGCCACCGAGGCTCAGGGGAGAGTCCAGAGGCCATTAGAGAAAGCTTTGTGGAGTTGAGCCCCCCTGCTCCTTCAGGTCCCATAGGGTTTGGGGACTAGGGAGGCAAGAACCAGTCTGCACAGGGACAGTAACCCCATCTCCCCAGGTGCTTTGTAGATTAAAACCCAGACGCCTGTGGTTCCCCATAGTCTTCCCCCGTGGCCCTGGGAATTCTGAAAACGCTGGCGGGGATTAATGTCTCAGGAAAGGTATAGAGAAAAGCGCTGGAAACGGAAACGGGCCAGGCAGGGGAAAGGACTTGCCCAAGCCACAGCGAGTAATGGTCAGCAGGCCTTCGGACTCTCACATTCAGACATTGCCCCTCTGGATGGTCAGCAGGCCTTCAGACTCCCACATTCAGACGTTGCCCGTCTCTGTCTACTGGTAGTGTGTGTCTTACGGAGGGTTTAATCCCCTGGCCTCTCCTTTCCTTGTTTCTGGACGCTCAACCCTGGTCCTCCAGCCCTGCGCCACCCTTCACTGTCCTCTGCTGCAGCCACAGATCCTGGGAACATAGTCGGGTCCAGAGCACTGACAGGGGCCAAGCTTAGTGAACGGGAAGAGCAGGGACGCGTCAGGTTGGGTGGAGCCTTCAGTGGGACTGGGGACTGAGGGGCACTTGTGGCACGAGGTGGGGAGGTGTGGGTTCCCAATCCCATTCTCTCCCACCCTTTTCTTCGCAGGTTCCCACAGCTTTCGACCAGCCCTTGGTTTCTGCCTCCTCGGAGTGGCAGCGGAAGCTGGAGGCGGCCGAGGCACTGCTGATTCTGAAGGAGTCTTCCCGGCCCCTTCAGGCTCCGTCTCCCCGCTGCAGCCTTGAGTTGCACCAGGTAGCTTGGTCCTTGAAAGGCGAGCTCTGGGTGGGAATAGTTGGGAAACGGGATGGCGCTGTGCTAAGCGGGGCCTAACTAACTGCAAAGGCAGGGATGGTGAGTTGAACCTCCCTGGGCCCAGGCACCCAAGCTCCTCAGTCTGACGCCTGAGGTGGCGGTCAGTGGCCGTTCAGTGAATCATCCGTTCGTGGACCTTTGCACTCAGCAGCCAAGGCCCAGTGCCCCGATGTCAGGAAACCAGGAAACTGGGCCCCCCCCGCCCAAGAGTGGCAGGCACTTGCCCTGGGGCGTGTAGCAGTCCCAGCCCAGGAACCAGGCCTCCTGACTGTCAGCCCAGAATTTTTTCTACCCAGACCCCTGTCATCTGCTGTGGCCTGGGGAGGACGTTTAGATAGGTGAACATGTGCCGAGTCTGGAAGGGGACTCTGCTCCCTGCCCTCGCGGAGCTTCCAGCGTAGATGTGGAGCCCGGGTGCCATCACAGGTTGTGTTTTGCAGCCAAAGCTCAATGATGAGCCTGGAGAGGAAGGACCGCAGGAGGTCTGAGGACAGAGAGACACCTGCGGGGGGCGGGGGGGGCGCTGAGAGGGAAGAAGGCTGGGCACTCCCAGACCCAAATGGTGGATGGGGTATGGTGTGTGAGTGAGGCAGCAACGCTGGAGGAGCTGCTGGAACAGAAGGGGGTGAGGCTGGAGAGGCGACCAATCACAGAGGTCTGGCTTGCCAGGCTCAGGAGGCTAGACCAGCAACTGTGGGCGTTGAGGAGCCAGGGAATGTGTGAGCTGGGGCGGAGCATGTTCAAAGACCTGGGGGCTTGGCAAAAGGAAATGTGGTGGCTGTGATGGAGGGACCTCTGGTGGCAAGACTTGAGGTGGGCAAATCAAGGGAGAAGGAGTTCTGTGCAATTATCCAGGTGGCAAAGCCTCGACTGGGTGGAACCGAAAAGGAGGGGAGAGCCGGGAAGGGAAATGCATGCCAGCCGGCACTGACCTCTTCCTTTCTGTCTACAGCTCCTGCTGGAGATAGAGGGCTCCAGCCTTGCAGCCCCTCTCTCCAACCCAGGCCGGCCAGCTCTGTCTCTCTGCCTGTTGGACGCCTGGGGCGCATCTCCCTCTTGAGCTAGAAGCCCAAAGGAGGAGGCTTCTCTAGAATAGTGCCTGTGTACGCATTCGCAAGATGTTTAGTGTTGAAAATGCTTAAAATGAAAAACATAAAAGCCTTCAGGTCCTTCTGTCAGCCTTCAGGCCCTTCTTATTATATGGGGCAATTCCTTGACGGAGGACACATACCCTTGTACCTCCAACCCTTACTCCCTTGGGTCCTGGGGCCTTTTTATGTCGTATGAAAACCAGCTTCTGCAGTCTAAGCTGATCAGTCTTGAAACTGAGTTCTGTGTGTTCATGTGCTCCTATGCCAGATTCTGTATTTCACTCGTGATTGGGAACTTACCAGGGCACTCATGGTTGTACCCATGCATGTGAAAGCATGATGATTTTTCTTGTCGTTTTTGTTTCTAGGGTTGTGTGTGTGTGTGTGTGTGTGTGTGTGTGTGTGTGAACAAGTTATAAACTCTTGTTGTTGTAAGGCACTGCGATAGAGGAGTTGTTTGTTACCACAGTATAACCTAGACCACCCTGACTCTGGAAGACTTGCTCGATTCAATTTCAACAGGGAAAATCCCCGTACTCAATGACTGGGATTTCTTAATGTGGCTGGATAAGAAAATGGTAGAGCAAAGGGGATAGGAGCTGTATTCACTCCGCAAGTAAGTGCCTACCCGCTGCCTGGCATAGACTGTCTCCAGTTGTCCAGGGGGCCACAGGTTGAAATGTCTGGAGGACCAAGCGGATCATAAAGATGAGAGCAGCCCAGATGGGCTCTGGCCACCTGACGGTGCATGCTCTACTTAATTTAAGGGTGCAACTGCCATCTGGCTCTAACCAAATGTTGCCAGGCAGGAATGTGGGCTCTTTGTTGCCACATCTCCTCATTTTCAAAGACAAGGTGGGATTCTAGATTTCTATGTAAAATCTCAACTTTAAAATGTTTCCTATGATTTCCTCTTTCTTTTAGACAAGTAAGTGTTTTCATTGTTGTTCCAATGGAGTTGTCTCGATTTTCCCCTCACCACACCGCCCCTCCCGGCCCCTCCCACCCTCGGAACTGTCCCCTTTTCTCTTTGTTCATGTGTCCTTTATACTTGTTCCTTGATGGCCCTTCCCTATTTTCCCCCATTATCCCTTTCCCCTCTCCCCTCTGGTTACTGTCAGTTAGTTCGTTCTTTATTTCAATGTCTCTGGTCATAGTTTGCTTGCTTATTTGTTTTGTTGATTAGGTTCCAATTGTAGGTGGCACCTATACATTGGTGGTATTTGTCTCTCAGCCCCTGGCTGAGCATTTCACTTAGCATAATGCTCTCCAGTTCCTTCCATGCTGTTGTAAAGGGTAGGAGCTCCTTCTTCCTTTCTGCTGCATACTATTCCATTGTGTCAGTATACCATAGATTTTTTTATTCACTCATTTACTGGTAGGCACCTAGGTTGCTTCCAGCACTTGGCTATTGTAAACTGTGCTGCTGTGAACATTGGGGTGCATAGGTTCTTTTGAATTGGTGTTTCAGGATTCTTAGGGTATAATCCCAGCAGTGGAATTGCTGGGTCAAAAGGCAGTTCCATTTTTAGTTTTCTGAAGAAAACTTCAGTTTGCCACAGTGGCTCTTTGCCACAGTGACTGCACCAGTCTGCAGTCCCACCAACAGTGCACTAGGGTTCCCTTTTCTCCACAGCCTGGCCAGCACTTGTTGTTTGTTGATTTGTTTATGATGGCCATTCTGACCAGTGTGAAGTGTTACCTCATTGTGGTTTTAATTTGCATCTCTCTGATGGCTAGTGAGAGATGGTGAGAGGTGGGGGTTGGGTGGAGGTGGGAATGTGGTGGTGGGAAAAGGGAGACAATTGTATTCGAACAACAATTAAAAATGACAAAGAAAAAATAAAAAGAGAACTAAGTCAAATAGACGTTGCTTCTGGATCCAAAATGCAATGCAAACAATGCTACCAGCCCTGACTGGTGTGGCTCAGTGGACTGAGGACCAGCCTGCAAACCAAAGGGTCGCTGGTTCGATTCCCACTCGGGGCACATGACTGGGTTGTGGGTCAGGTCCCCAGTGGGGGGCAGGTGAGAGGCACCCACACATTGATGTTTCTCTCCCTTTCTTTCTCCCCCCATTTCCCTAAAAAATAAATAAATAAAATTTTAAAAACAAGACCCTATGCACCCCAATGTTCATAGCAGCACAATGTATGATTTTCTCTTAAAGCCCTACACGTGTGCCAAAGAAAACATCCATGCAGGCCTGCTTTGGCCAATGGAATGCCAGTTTGGTTCTAGGCCAGGGTATATTGTACAGTGGCGGAAACTGAAGCCAATCAGGACAAGAAGGCTCAAAGGAAGGGAGATGAATTAGACCCAGAGCCTCCCTTTGACGGACCCATGAAATCTGAAGAAGAATCACTATCATTTATTTATCCTGTGCCCACATAGGCTGCTAAGTACATGGAGTGCGTTGAGTGAAAGGTCCAAAACTTGAGATGACTGACATTCAGTGAAAAGATGTTTCAGAAATAGTCCCTTCAGTTTGTACACAAGGCCACCAATGTGCAAAAAGCTATGTGGGGATAGGATGCAGGAAGCAGGCAACTGAGAGAGAGGAAGGGAAGGGGAGAGAAGACGATGGTACGAAGACAGGGAGGGAAGAAGGGAGGGGGAAATGTGTTCCTCTACATAAGGGACGTGGCTCCTGAGCTGCATCCAGCCAAGGCTGCCTCCCTCACACAATGTTTTCAGAAAAGTATCTCCTGTGGTATGCCTCTGTTCCTGGAGAACAGATCCTTTGTGCAACTTGACAGGAAGATATATTTGCCCCCCCCTTTTTTTTTGAGTACTGGTACTCCCCTGGATCACTGGGACACTCCTGTGAGGCAGACATGTGGTCCCAGATAAGCTACAGTAAAACTCATGACTGCCATTTAATGAGGACCTTTTATGTATCAGACATTCTGTCGTGTGAATTACAAACAAATAGACAGATATCTTTCCAGTTGTCCTGCAAGTTGCGTGTCAGTCAAATGTTACAGAAGAGCAAACTGAACCAGAGAGTTCAAGTGATTAGCCCAGGGTGACACAGATGATTAGTGATAAAGCTGGGACTAGACCCCCCGGGTCAGACTAAGATTTGGGCACACCCTATGCCACCCCGCCCCCTGAGAAGCTTTCCCAGCCTGAGTCAGGCCTCTGTCTCCTGCCCCCCAATCTCCAGAGATTCCTGCTGTCTCCATTATTATTGACTGCTGCATAACGAATTACCCCCAAAACATGGTGGCTGAAAATGATGCAGTTATTATCTCAGGGGGTTGTGGGACAGGGACCTGGGCATGACTTAACTGGATCCTCCACTTCCCATCTCTCACGAGATTGCAATTAAGGCTGTGGTTTCATGTGAAGGCTTGTCTGATAAAAGATCCACTTCCAAGCTCACTCCTGTGGCTATTGGCAGGATCCTGCTTCTCGTGCATTGTTGGATTGAGGCCCTCAGATTCTCTGTGGCTGTTGGCCAGAGGCTCCTTGCCATATGGGCATCTCCACCAGAGCAAGAATGCAAGAAGAGCAGAGAGAATGAGTGCCAGTGAGATGAAAGTCAGTCTTGGTATAGCTTAACTTCACAAATGACATACCATCCCTTTTGCCACATGCTACCAGGTGGCCCACACTCAAGTGGAAGGGATTGTACAGGGGCATGAGTGCCAGGATGCAGGGATCTGTAGACGCCATTTTGGAGGGCAGCCTACCACACTTGCTCTCTGTGTCCACCTCAGCATAGTGAGCCCCTGCCGGCATCAGCTGCCTTGATGGAGCTAATGGTTAATGGGTCACCTTGGACAGTGCTATGCAATCCTAGCCAGCCTCCTGTAGGCCCACTGGATTGGACCTCATGAACACTTGGGTCTGCCTGGCCCTGCCTTCTTCCCCATCCCCACCAGCCATGCTTGGTCATTGAGCCCATGGGGTGTGACAGCAGCTAGCAAGGGAGCAGCCTCCTGTGTGAATGGAATACTCTTATCACTTGAGCGGGGCTGGGAACCAGGATACTGTTCCTGGTCTCTCTTGGAAAAAAAAACAAACAGATGAAGAGCCCAGCTCTTGCACTGAGGCAAGGCTGACCTGTAGAGAACAAGTTTATAGAAGGCTGGGTCCTGGGTTATCTGTAAAAGCTGCTGATGAGTTCTTGCTTCTCTCCTCTGGGTCGGGGTTCAGGGTTGTAGAATCCCCCATGCTCACCAGAGACATCAGGGGACCATTTCTAAGGCGATGTGGGGTCACCCTTGCAGGAAGGGGAAAGGCTCTGAGGCCACACAGGGGCCTAGGGTTATTCAGACACCAGGGAAGGGATCTACTCTAGGGAAGAGATGAGTGAGCAAGGGATGGGGATGCTTTACATGTCCACAATACTTAATTCAAAAGTCGAGAGAGACCTGAAGCAGTTAAGGCAAAATATGTTAAATAGGGTTGATGGGTGCTGTATTGCTCTCTCCGCTCTTAGGTGGGTTTGAAGGATTATGCTACCCTAAAAGTGGAAAACAGAAGAGAAAGAGCAGATTGGTGCAGCCACTGTGGAAAACAGGATAGAGTTTCGTCAGAAAATGAAAAGCAAAACTGCCTTTTTACCCAGCGATCCCGCTTCTGGGGATACGAGGTCTGTCCAGAAGGCATCCAGCCATGAAATATGAAAAATGGAGGCATTTATTGAGGAAGATACAAGATACAAGAAACATTGTACATAAGACAATGATGCCTCAGTCTCCTTCAAGGTGGGCCCCTTGGGACCTCCCACAGTTCTCCCAGTCGCCACCACCGGCCCCGTCATATTTTCCCGAATCTCGTCAATGGTCTGAAATCTCTTTCCTGTCAAAGGTGCGTTTAGTTTTGGGAAAAGCCAGGCGTCACGGGGCACCAAAACTGGGCTGTAGCAGGGATGAATCACCTGGGTGATTTGATGTTTCGCCAAAGAACGCTGCACGAGACGTGACGTGTGACTGGGCGCGTTGTCGTGATGAAGGTGCCAATGACCAGTCGCCCAAGCTGAGTCCTTCTGAATCATCCAAATAGTTTCAGCAAGAATGCTCAAGCTTAATGCAACATTTGATGCAGATTCGTTGCTCTTCTCACTCAGTCATTTTGAATGCGACTGACCACACAGTACACGTGCTCACTCAACAGGGTCTACCGCCCCCACTGACTAGTACAGTGAGGCTGTCATTGTTCACACATGTGCATTCCAGTCCACTCTCCTTGGCTGCCAGGTCACATTGGTGTCACACAAACCATTCTCGTTATATTAACAACGGCTGGCCTTTTTCCGAACAGCTCTCGCCGTATATCCTAAGAATCCAGAGACACTGATTAGAAAGAATACATGCACCCCTGTGTTCGCTTCAGCCATATTTAAAATAGCCAAGATCTGAAAACAGCCCAAGTGCCCATCAGCAGATGAGTGGATGAAAAAAGCTGTAGCACATTCACACAATGGATTACTATGCAGCACTAAAAATGAAGGACCTCTTACCCTTTGCAACAGCATGGATGGGCCTGGGGAGTATTATGCCAAGTGAAATAAGCCAGACGGTGAAAGGCAAATACCATGTGATCTCACTTACGTGCGAACTCTAATGAACAACATAAACTGACGAACAAATAGAAACAGAGGCATGGATACATGGAACAGACTGGCAGCTGTCAGAGGGGGAGGACATTTGGGGGGGCTGGATGAAAGAACGTGAAGGGTTTAACCAAATACATCTATATCTATATATCTACGTATCTATATATCTATAGATATCCCCCCATTGACACAGACAACAGTGTGATGAAAGCCAGAGGGAAAGGGGGGGGGGCTTGGGGGGTAGGTGGAAGTGGGCAGAGGGGGGGGGGATGGATGTGGATAGAAAGAGACTTTGCTTTGGCTGGCGGACACAGGATGCAGTGTGCAGATGATGTTTCATTGAGTTGTACACTTGAAACCTGTATGGTTTTGTGAACCAATGTCATCCCAAGACATTCAGTAACAAATTATTTTTAGAAGGAGGGACGCTCATAGTTCCTGTGCCCCAGATTTCCTCGGTGTGGCTCAGAGACAAATGCAGCAAGTTCAGGGGCCTGGTGAACTCGGGCTGGGGGCTGGACTCCCCTGGCATAGCCTTAGCCACGATCCAAACAGTCCCAGAAAGCCCAGGCTTTCCCCAGTTCTGGGAAGCACTCACCAGACTCACCTCTTCCCCTGCTGCTGTTTTACTGGAATACATAGCAAGCCCAGCTTACAAAGGGACATGGTGTCCAAGTGTGAGATGAATGACCTGAGGTGATGGACAGGCCAGGTACTGGAGGGACTCTTTTCAGGGGTAGGGTGGGGATCATTTGTAGTCAGTGTATAACTTAGTGGCTCTAATGCCTCCAAAAGCCTCAGGTTCTGTAACATCTCTCCTTCTGACCCAACCTCTCCGTCCCTTTGCTGGTCCCCTCGTCCCCTGCCCCAAGGGCTCTCACTCACTCAGTCAGTGCCCAACAGCCATATTTTTGAAATATGCCCCAAGGCACAGGAGTACAGACTCATATGGTTAAGTAAAGCGGTGACACCCTCTCCCCGACACCTCCCCACCGAAAGAGGCAAACCATAAAGCACAGGAGGTGGATGTCGGTACGGAAACGGACAATAAATACCATGAAGCCAAAAGAATCAAGCACATCACATTTATTTCAGGCCCAGTGACCCAGAAACTGGGGAAGTAAGAGCATGTGGCAGCAGAGGGGGCTCGATCACCCTTCACCAGCCTGTGTCTGTGGCACTGTGGTCTCAGCTTCCAAGGGACTGGTATCCTCCCCTATAAAGGCAAAGCAGAATGACAACTAGACTCTTGGGAACCCTGGGGAAGTCAGGCCTGGCCCAGGGGCTCTCCGGGTGCAAGGGGAATGAATGGGAGGCACGCAGGCTTGGCCGTGAGCAGTGGGAGAGGCAGAGGCTGACTCCGAGCTCTCACCTGAAGGACTTGGTGAACAACGCCAGGGCTCTCTGGAACCGGCTCCTCCAAGACCCTTGAGGACCAGCAGACCCCTTGAGTGAGCCTGTGCCATTGGATGAGTTCTCCGTGGTGTTGACAAAATACATGAAGGGCACAGTGTCTTCTGCTGAGCCACTCCTGTCCTGGAAAATAGAGGAAATTCATTCTGGCCAGCACTGACATCTATTCCTACCTTCATCAAGTGCTTGTTGAGGGCCTGCCATGTGTCCACCCTGCTCAGTTCTACGCACTGGGGATACAGCAGTGAACTCTAGAGACCTAGATCCCAGCCCTGGGACTGATGATCTGTGGTTCTAGAGGGAAACCGGATTCACCAGGGCGAGACTCAGCAGCTGCCGGATGCCAATGAAGTTCATGTTTTCTGATCAAGCCATATTATTCCTGTGAGTCCCTGGACTCATCCCCCCCAAAAGGCAACAACACCAGTGCTTCTCAAACCCTCGGGCATGCTGTGGAGATGAATGAGGTAGATCCATCAGCACCTGTGAGATGCCACGTGCCTGTCCTTTCTGAAAGGGCTTATTGCCAGGGGCCAGCAGAGCTCTTCATTCTGTTGGGTGTAAAGAGGCTAAGGGCATGCCCCCTCCTTGAACTCCATCCCCACCTCCCTGGCCCAGATTTCCACCATCCCATCCTACAGATGAGGACACTGTGTTCAAGCAGTTGATACATTCTCCGACATTCCTTCAAGTACTGAGATGCCTCATTGACTAATACCATTGTTTCCTGTTCTTCTCCCCCGGCCCTCCCTTAAACTCAGTCTAATCAGGCTTCCAGCCCCATCACTCCACTTTAATTAACATGGACACTTAAATGACTGACTGAGAGTGATGGCTCCCAATTTCTACAGACTTCTATTTATGAATACATAAGCCTAAAGACTTCAGGAAAGACTGATTTGTGCATTGTTTACTTTAAGCTCTAAAGAAATTCAAACCCAGGCAATTGTCGATTGTACTTTCTCCCCACCTGCCCCTTCCTCACACCCAGAAGCCCAGTTTGTGGCACTGGCTGGTGTGGCTCAGTGGACTGAATGCCGGCCTGGGAAGCAAAGAGTCGCTGCTTCGATTCCCAGTCAGGGCACAGGCCTGGGTTACAGGCCAGGCCCCTGGTAGGGGGCGCTCGAGAGGCTACCACACACTGATGATTCTCTCCCTGTCTTTTCCCCTCCCTTCCCCTCTCTCTGAAAATAAAGAGATAAACTCTTAGAAGCCCAATTTGTAGACCGAAAGGCTGTGCCAAATCCCTGAATCTGCCCCTGAATTTGCAGTGAGCAGAGCCCCAGCTTTGCATGGATGCATGATCAAACTCCAGGTTTCTCTTCCACGTGGCAGTGGAAGCCAAGGCAGGCCATTCGAGGGAAGCACAGATCCAGAAACTTGCATCTCACAGAGACCCCGAGACCTTTGGCTGTAATTCTTGAGAGTCGAACTGCTCTGTCAAGGCTCAGACTCAGCCCCGGGGACCCTTCCCAAGGACCTTGAGGATTCCCAGGCTCAAACAAGGTCTTCTAGAGCACTGCCATGGGTCTTAAGGCCATGACATCTTAAGACCTTGAGCCCCCAGGGCACTGGACTAGGAAGCATCAGTTGTCCCAGCGTGCTTCTAGTTCTGGTCGTTCTGGTCTGTGGCAGGAGGAAGAAGGACAGTTGGGAGATGCACAGTAGGGTAGATATATTAAAGCTGGTTAATCCTTGCTCAGTGGCTCTCTGAAGAATCTACACCGATTCACACTGACAACATCAGTGTATGCTACCCATTTGGTATAATTAATTATTTGAATATTTGTCAATTTGCAGTTTGAAAACATGAGCGTCATTGTATTTAATTTCCATTGTTGCTTGTGGTGTTGAGCTCCTATCGTTTTTGTGTTGGCTGTTTGCATTTCTGTAAACGGCTTGTTCCCAGTTTTTGCTAACTTTTCTACTTTGTTTGGTGTGTGTTTTTACAGTTGTTTCATCAAAGTTCTCTGTGTATTGTAAATATGATTCTTTGGTCTGTTGTAGTTGAAGACCATGTTTGCTCCCAGCTTCTCACTTCTCTTCTTAAAAAAAGGTTTTATTTATTTACCTTCTGAGAGAGAGGGGAAGGGAATGAGAAGGAGAGAAACATTGGTGTGCGTGAAATACATCTATCGGTTGCCTCTCCCACCACCGCCCCCCCCACCACCACCGTCTGGGGACCTGGCCTACAACCCAGGCATGTGCCCTGACTGGGAATTGAACCGGTGACCTTTTGGTTCTCAGGCCAGCACTCAGTCCACTGAGCCACACCAGCCAGGGCCTCTCCCTTCTCTTTTCATTTCATTTCATTTCATTTCATTTCCTGTGTCTTCTCGTATAGCCGCTTTTCACTTGGCCTGTGCATACTGGCTGCTTGATTTAGTGTTCACCACGACTGTGCAAAGTTGGGAATATTCACCCCACTTTTCAAAGGTGGACAACAAGAATGTGAGAAGGTGCAGGGATTTGCTCCCAGATGCTAACCTGAGATCCTGAGCAATGAGTGTGCGAGATTCAAAAGCTATGCAGTATACAGATGATGTATCATAGAATTGTACACTTGAAACCTATGTAATTATGTTAACCAATGTCACCCCAATACATTTAATTAAAAGAAAGCAAACTATGCAATGAGTTGGGCCCATGATGGGCTGTCTGCCAACACTAAGGCCCCTTAACATCTGCCTCCTCCAAGGCATAGAGGGGAACATAAAGTCCACAGCAAAACTAGCCCCCTTTTTCCTTTAGAGGCACGTGCCCGCTTTAAACCCACACGACAATGTGTTGCCGAAGAACAGGATGTGTTAGTGGGCCCGATGGGCACAAGAACACCTCAGTGAGAATCAGGAGATCTGGGGCCCAGGACCAGACCCGTCACTGACTGTGGCTTTGGCTAAGTAACTGACCGTCTCCTGGCCGCTTCTCTAAAACCACAATAGCAGTTCTGACCCTCCCTTCATGAGTTCCGGTGAGAGGAATTCTCTGACCCCAGCTGGGGTCCAAGGAAAGGGGATGTGATATACCCGCAGCAATCATGTGCGCAGCCCACACACTCCTCCCCACTGCAAGCTCTCAGCTATTGCTCATGTCTTCACAATTTTCATGCAAATGGCTGAAGAAGCAGGCACGGAGGACAAATGAGATCCAAAGCCTGCTTCAAGGTGCACGACTTCGAGGAAACTGCCAGAGTGTTGGCTCTGGGCCCGGTTCAATGTGTGCCGCTCTGAGGAAGTGGCACCCCACTTAATCCTCACGGCCCTCCTGAGAGGAAGGAGGTATTATTCCTGTAGTCCTTGGACTCATCCCCCTCTGCACAGGGGGACAACATCAGTCCTTCTCCATCCCTCAGGAATGTTGTGGAGATGAATGAGGTAAATTCTACAGCACTGGGAGACATTAGAAAGCACAAGTCCAACCGATTACTCATTCGGTCAACTGCAGGAAAACCAGAGCTGTTTGTAGTCCACATGAGATAAACGCTAACTTATTACGATTCATTATCAATTGCCCACTGGTGGTAACATACCTGATAGAGGTACAAATGCCACCCCCCAAAATCACGGTTCCTGCCCTCTGAAGAAATATGAAAAGTCACCATTACTTTTCATAAGGGGCCAGTTTTGCCTGGCACTTCTCTACATGCTTTGTCCCATTTAGTTCTCACCGCAAGTAGAGAACACAGGATAATGATTTCCAAGTCTAGCTCCTGCCTCTTGGAGGAGATAGTTTACATCCCCTTCATCACCCCCAGAGGACATTATTGAGTAAGGAACCCCAGGCCAAAGCTTGCCAAACCATGCACCATGGTGTGTGCCACTAATGGTTTATGGACGTCCCCGAAAGATAGGTCTTGTTGGCTCTCCAGTGGCCAGTCAGGGCCTGAGGCAACCTCTTTTGTTCATTCACACCAATGGTTCATACTCATATTGCCCCAAATGAGTAAGAACCACTGATCTCGGGCCCCAGCTTCACACCATACGCCAGAACACGATACACTTATTATGTGTGTTATCATGTATAAATAAAACAGAATACCTATTCACACTCCCAGTGGGGTAGAATTTTGTTGATTTCCTTTGGCACTGTGAGCATACTTAAGGCAGCTTCTCATCAACCCAATGGTTCCATGAATTTTAGCAGAGTCCAACTCCAGACCTGACATCTTCAGCCTCCCACTGAATCCTGCTTCTCTACCTGCGACCCATATCTGGGTGCATGGTAACCCCAGGCCACAGGTCACTCAGGCCGGGAACTGGTGTCACCTTGGGCCCCTCTCTGCCCCTCTGCTCCAGGCCCACCTCCAACCTAAGACAGTGCCACCCTCTCTATGCTATGGAAAACATCTCTCAAATCAAGCCATTTCCCTCACCGCCCCCTTGCACTATGTTCTGACACACATTTTAAAACCCACAAGAGAGTGGGTGTCCTGTGGGTGCAGTTTCTCTGTCAGCCTGCCTTTTGTCTGTGATTAAGAGCAGGAGTGTCTGAAGATGGCCAGTGATGAACGAAATTCACTGGTGGGGTCATGGATACAAGCAGAGACCACACTGGCCCCGTCTGGTGAGATCTCAGTGCATTTCCTCACACTGGAGTCACAGAAAAACCAAGTCCCTCTTCATAATCGGCACAGGGAGGCTGGGTCAGCCTGTTGTGGGAGTGGCCCACAGGAGTGTGCTCTCCCTTGGAAAGGCTGAAAGGTTGAGCTGCCCACCGTGGGAAGCTGAGGGCCTCACACCGGGGAGTGTCAGCGAGATGCAGCTTTCCCCATACAGTAAGAAGACAAGGTTTATGTGATTTGATGGGCACCCCTATGAGGTCCACTCACTTGTTCTACTGTGCCGGAAAGGCCCACCATTAGACTCCATCTTTGGCATGAGACCAGTGGTTTTCAGACCATGCTCAGGAGCGCCCTGAAGTTCTGTAGAATTGCCCCGGAGCACGACAGGGAGCAGTGAGTGAAGGGTACAGCAGATGTAGTTCTTTTCTCCCTCGGGTTCCCACCATCATTTTATTAATAGGAGTAATTCCACAGTGGTGTGTGGTATGGGATGACATTGGACCTTGTCACCTAGGACCTCTGACCCCCTTAATGGGCAGCTTTGTTGGGTGTGGGACTGCAAGTACAGAATCTCCATCCCTAAGAGGATGAGCTGTGACACACAGTAGATCAGGACGCCATGGCTCCTAGTTGGGAACAGTGGTGCTTAGGCTGAACTGGTGTACTAGAAGGACCCTTGCCTCAGATTGACCAGGGACCAGATCCTGGCTCTGTCCCTTGCTGGTGATGCGACCTCAGAATAGAGCTCACACCTCTCACCTTGTTTTGGATGATTGGAGAATGAAAGAAACACACATAAAACCCCTGTAACACAGAAGGCCGTGTAGGGTTAGGCAGAGCTGAGGGCAAATATTGCCATGTTCCTAAGGTTGCCCAGGAGTTACTGGGATATGGCACCAGAGAGAATGAGTGTAGAAGGGGCAAAATCAAACAAATGGAGAAACAAACACACTCGATCTCTTGCTTGCTCTCACACTCCAATGGTCATCTGTTCACCATAAGAGCCAGGAGATTTGGCCGGCCCCCATACCCTCTACTGAGAAACAGTGCGTCTTACTCACCTATCTGAGCCATCCCCTTGGGTGCAGAGATTGTGACATGATGTAGTTGGGGCTGGAGGTGGGGATGTAAGGACAGGAGGAGAGCTCAGAACTTGGGCTCAGTCATATTTTCAGAAACAAAGATGGAAGACTGATGACCCACTCCTTTCCCTACTGCTGACCTGTCTGACCCCTTTCTCCACATAATTGTCCCCTGTGCTCTGACTCTTCACCTGACCCTTCAAGGGGCAATGGGGCCCCTCTTGAGATGCACAAGTTCACTCATTCCCAGTCATGGCTGGTGGTAAGGGGAGGCATATTTAGCACGTTTCAACAGATTCTGAGCCCTCCACAGCCAGAGAAGGACCAGACGGCTTAAAGATGCACAGAACTAAGAGAACATGACTTACTGAAAACCCAGGCAGGCAATCACTTCCGGAAGTGCCGAGACCAAAGAGCAGGAAGGGCTTGCCCGAGGCCAGCCAGGGGGAACACGGTTACCCCAGGCAGGGGGAACCGGGATGTAAATGGGGAGGCACACGGGAAATGCCCTGTGATTCTGGGGCTGGCAAAGGAAAGTATCTTCTGCTGCGAGGCTACAGAATGCAAAGGCTTGTGCAAAGTGGGAGGCAGGTAAGGCCACGTGGTGCATCCAAGCCAAGAGTGGCTGAGGTGGATGAGGGAAGCCCGAGATCAAATCAACAGCAGAGGTGTTCCTTTCAGGAGACGATGTGTCGTGTTGTGTCTGGGTGTCAGTCAGCGTCTGGCCGGTAGTGAGCAGATGTGTTTCTGGGTCCAGAGGGCTAGGGAGCTGTTAGGGTCAGCTTGGGGAACCCTGGACAGGGTGGGGTTGTACCAAGGGCGAGGAACAGAGGTGATGGCTCCTTGTTGCCTAACTCTGCTACATTAAATCCCTTTCTGCTGCTTGGGTTTCAAGTGTGGCTGCTGAGTTGTGCCCCATATTTGACCACTAGATTTCATCATATCATTTCTTGTTTCAACAACTATTCGTGTCCTAAAACACACACGCGCGCACGCGCACACGTGCACAGAAAGACTCTCTCTGACACCTCCAGTCGTGTCCAGTGACTGATGTGACAGCAGCTACAAAGGAGAGGATGCCCCACAGGCTCCCTAGCCCCTGGGAGTTGGAGCTCCTCCCTTCATTTGGACAGGGCTGAGACCTAAGATGTGAGATCCCAGCCCCCTGTGGAGAAGCAGCAACATGGAGCTGAACATCCCCAGAGTTAAGGCCCAGCTTAGGAGAACAGAGCTGTTGTGGGGGGGGGGCGGGGAGGAGGGGGTGGTTCTTAGGCCATGAGGATCAGCTGCTGAGATACCAGATCTAAAGCAAACAAGTCACACTAAGATTAACCGTTTCCTCTGTTCTGTAGCTATGGGTGCCACCTTGGCTGCCTTCTAGGGATGTAGGAAAAGGGCTGTGAAAGGGCTGTGGGACTCCCCACATGTTGTTTCCTACCTGAACCCTACCTCCGCTGGGGTTCATTAGTGCTTTAAGACGCTGGACCTCTGAACAACTAAAGGGCAATTAATTCACAAAGCAGGCCCTGCCCAAGTACTTTTTCCTCTCCTGGCCTTGCATGGAGGACTATGTGAGTTAGGGGAAAAGAATATTTTGGTGCTCCTGTGTTGTAATTAGGATCTTTGACCTGAAGGAGAACATGCAATACTTTTGCCCACTGGCCGGGTAATTCTTGGTGTCACAATACACAACAGAGCCACAACCTGTTCTGAGGTTAAAGGGATAAATGTGCTCCAGCCCCCTGGATAGACTTCCCTAGCTGATATTATGTTGCAGTACATACCCAGGTCACCTTAGGAGGTGGAAAAACCCCTCATCATATGAAAATGAACACTGCATAGTTAGAGACGAGGTTGCCTGTTGGAGGGGTTCTGTCTCGTGATGCAGTAGGGGTCTGGGAACTGACGGGGCACATGGGGCCTAAGAGATTTTCTTAGGATCCAGGGATTCTTTTTGCACATGGCCCTCCTCCCTCACCTCCATGTAAAATACAGCCTGGTTGTTCTCAGATAAGAAGACCTGTGTGTGGTGTTGGGGAAAGAGAGTTGTTATTCCTCCCTCATCCCTATAGTCATTAACCCCATCGGAATCAGAGCTGTCCGCTGTGGAAAATTCAATCAGCCCTGGGGAAATCTATTGCGACTGTGACCGAGGAAGCAGCAGCACTGCCCCACAAAGGAGTGTGTACAGCCTTATAGGACTGAGTGAGATGGTAGCTCCCTCCCTCTGCCGCCACCCCACCCCCACCCCCACCCCACCAGCACCACAACTGACAAGCCCCAATTCATCTGAGGCTGGTGTCAGCGTTGAAAGTTACATTGTTAAAAGGTCGAAGCAAAAACAGTCCAGCCTAACAACGTTTATTTCAGGCCCAGTGACCCAGAAACTGGGGAAGTAAGAGCATGTGGCAGCAGAGGGGGCTCGATCACCCTTCACCAGCCTGTGTCTGTGGCACTGTGGTCTCAGCTTCCAAGGGACTGGTATCCTCCCCTATAAAGGCAAAGCAGAATGACAACTAGACTCTTGGGAACCCTGGGGAAGTCAGGCCTGGCCCAGGGGCTCTCCGGGTGCAAGGGGAATGAATGGGAGGCACGCAGGCTTGGCCGTGAGCAGTGGGAGAGGCAGAGGCTGACTCCGAGCTCTCACCTGAAGGACTTGGTGAACAACGCCAGGGCTCTCTGGAACCGGCTCCTCCAAGACCCTTGAGGACCAGCAGACCCCTTGAGTGAGCCTGTGCCATTGGATGAGTTCTCGCAGTTGTCAGACAAAACAACAAATTCCTTAGTGACTTTAACCTGGCCTTTCACGTTCTGAAAAAAGAAAGAGTAAGTTGTCTTATCCTAATGCGCCTGTCTTCCCAGACATTCATTCTCTTATTCAACAAGTATTATGCGCATGCCCAGCCCTGTTTTAAGTGCTGGGGATACAACAATGACCGCTACAGACCCCGCCCCCAGGGCCCTGGGGCTGACATCTCAGGAGGACAGAGAGAAATCAGACTCACCAGGTCAGGGGGTGGAAGGAAAGGAGTGAAGATCATGATCCCAAGAGAGTGCGATGTGCCCGCAGCGACCAACAGGACTTCCTTGAAGACAGCAGCTAAGCTTCTCACTCTGCTGAGTGCAAAGAGGCTGAGGGTCTCTCCCCTCCACGCCCCCTTCAGCTCCTTTGGCCCCACCCTGCCTTTCCTCCCTCCCACAGCCCAGCACACACTACTCAAGCAGTGGATACATTTCTGGTGTTGGACATCCTTTCTGCTCCTGTGTACCTTACTCCCACCCCTTCTTCTTTCCTCTGAACCTCCCAGCAGGCTCAAACCAGGTGTCTGCTTGCTGAACAACAAGAACAACAAAGCAAAGGTGTTCATGCAGATGGTGAGTTGTCATTTGGTGGGGATGCCGTAGACAGGAATGGGTCCAAATGGGTTATTAAAGCAAGGAGGGTGGGCTGGGTGCTGGCATCCACAGTCCAAACCAACAGCGGAGTTTCTCCTCTCAGACGGTTATGTGAGATGCCACGTCTGTGAGACAGTCAGCATCTGGTAGATAGTGGACAGGTGGTTTGGAGCCTGGAGGGCTTGGAAAATGTGAAGGACAGAGGGCACAGGCCTGTGCTGGGCTAAGGGGGAAGCAGAACAAGTGAGGCGAGAGCTTGTTGTTGCCTATTCCTGCTATACAAAATTCCATCTTGGACTTTTGGGTTTCAAGAGAAGGTGTCTAGTTTTGCCCCCTGTTTACCACCCAGAACTAGGAGGGTCTGTGCCGCTGACTTGAAAAGGCAAACAGTACCTGGAAGGGAAAGAGGAAGTAGGTGGCCTCAGAGCCTTTTATTTGGTTTTTAAAATAGTAGTGTTGTTTAGGAAAGCATCTTTTATATAACTGTGAAAATACAGGGCTGATCTTCTCTGGGAGCCTACGGCCTGGCCTGGGGGTTATAGAAATGAATGAGTCTCTGTTGCTGCTTCAAGCCATTCTGCAGGAGAGAAGCAAACACACACCCACACAAAAACAAAAAGCAAAAAAAAGACCAAACCCCCAAAACAATGGATGATTGCAATAGAGAGAGGTGGAAGGAAGGTTACATGGCTATGGGAGGACAGAGGAGGTGCAGCCACCCAGCCTTGGGAGCTGGAATGGAGTCTTGGAGATTTCCCAGAGGAGGCATACCTGAAATGAGTGAAGAAAGAAGTTGGCCAGGAAATAGAGGAAGGGGAGAGTTTTGCAAGCAGAAGCCTAAGACAATAAAGTGAGTTTTTGCAATTGAAAATAAGCAGACCCAGGTTTCTGTTCTAGGGGTTAAGTGGAAGTCAAGGTCAGTCATGAGGTTCCAGCAGGGGAGTAGAAAATGGTGTTGCACAGAGATACTGAACGCTGGGTTTTGAAAAGCAAAAGTTTTTGTTATTTTGTTGTTTTTTTTTTTAATTTTAGTAAGGGTCCATCAGTTGTTGTCCCTTTGTGATTTACAGTATTTTAAATTTGCATTTATTGGGGTGACATTGGGTAATAAGATTACATAGGGTTCAAGTATACATTTTTACGATACATGCTCTGTGTACTGCATCGTGCGCCCACCACCCGAAGTCAAATCACGTACTTTTTGAATGAAGTTCCTACCCAAGGCACCTCACAACGCAGAACTTTTCTCCTATGTCTTCTTGTAAGATTTTCAATTTTACATTTTACACTTAGAGCTCTGATTTATTTTGAGTTAACTTTTGCATATAGTATGAGGTACTGAAGTTTGTGGTTTCTTTTCCCTTATGGAGATTCTTTTTTTTTCCCCCAGCACCATGAGGTAACTATTAGTTAATTTAATCATCTTGGCGTCTGTGTCACAAATCAACTTACCATATATATGTAGGCTTATTGCTGGGCTTTCTACTTTATCCATTGATCCATATTATGGTCTAACATTATGGTAATACCACAGTGTCATGATTTCCATACCTTTGTTGTAAGTCAGGGAATTTGGTAGTGCGAGTCCTCCATTTTCGTTCTTTTCCAAATGGCTTAGGCTATTCCGTGTCCTTTGCATTTCCATGTGAGTTTTAGTAGTAGCTTTTCATTTAAATTATGAATATGTCAAATCTATAGATGATTTACTAGGGAATTGACATCTTAAATATTTTTGAGTCTTCTGGTCCATGAACTTAATACTTATACCTCCATTTATAGAAATCTTCTTTAATTTCTCTCAGCAATATTTTATAGTTATCTGTGTACACATCCTGCAAATATAACGTTAAAACTCTCAGTAGGTATTTCATGTATTTTGCTGCTATTATATGTGATTTATAAAAAAAAGGCCATCTTCCAAATCTTTGTTCCTAGTATACTGAAATTTTTTTTAAAAAAACAACTTTTCTATATTGACTTTCTCTCTTTTGACCTTGTTAAATGGTTTATTAGATCTGGGAGAGGCTTTTTTTGTATTTTCTGCATAGACTATCATGTCTTTAGAAAATACAGTTTCTTTTTCTTGCCTTATCGGCTAGGGCCCCAAGCATAATGTTGACCACACATTGTAAGAGCAGAGATGTTGACATATTCCTAATCTTTAGGGAGAAACATTCCTCAGTCTTTCGCCATTAAGTATAATGCTGGCAGCAGGTTTTTGGTAGAAGCACTTTATCAGGTTGAAACTGTTCTTAAGTTAGCAGATGTTTTCATCATGAATAGATGTGTTGTATTATCAAATGGCTTTTCTGTCATACATTGTGATAATCGTTGTTTTTCTTTCATTCTCTTATATGGTAGAATGTACTGATGCATTTTTTAATGTTAAAATAGTCTTGCATTCCTAGAATATACTCTGCATGGTCACAGATTATACTTTTCCTGTATCACTGGATTCAATTTTTTAAAAATTTCATTAGGGAGTTTTATACGTATGTTCATCAGGGATATTGGCCTGAGATGCTCTTTTTCCCTCTGTAGTGTCCTTTTAAAAATTATTTTTATTTTTTGTATAAAAGTAATGCTGACTTCATAAAATTCCTGTCTTCTCCTCTTGTATTTTCTGAAAAAGTTCTATAGGACTGCTACTATATTTTTGTTCTAAATGTGTGATATTGTTTACAAGTGAAGCTCGCCAGGACTAAAGTTTTCTTTATGGAAAATTTTTGAATTAAAACTTGAACTTTAAAAATCATATAATACCATTTTTAAACAATCTTTAGAGATGGCCAGCAATTAACTACATGTACTTATTAGATAATCAGACAATTCTAAGCATGCACTATCATTGGTAAATCCCCACCTTTTCTCCCAAAGAAAAGTTTGCCTTCAATACATAGGAAGTTTCTTGGCAGTGTAAAGCAATTTTCCTTGGAACTGAGAGGACCTTCCTTTCTCTTTCTCTCTCTGTGTCTCTGTCTCTGTCTCTCTCTCTCCCTCTCTCCCTCTCTCCCTCTCCCCCCTCTCCCCCCTCTCCCCGTCTCCCTCTCTCCCCCTCTCCCCCTGTCTCCCTCTCCCCCTTTCTCCCTCTCTCTCTCTCTTTCATTGTGGTAAAATATACATAACAAAAACTTATTTTAACCATGCTAAGTATAAAATGCAATGACATTCACATTGTTGTGAAATCATCCAACCATCCATGTCCAGAACTTTGTCATCATCCCAACCTGAAGCCCTGTACCCACTAAACAATAACTCTCCATGTCTTTCTCCCCTCATACCCTGGCAATCACCATTCTACTTTCTGTCTCTATGAATTTGACTACCCTAAGTGCCTCAGATAATTATAATTGTCATCTGGTTTCTGGCTTATTCATTTAGCATAATGCCTTCGAGGTTCATCCGTGTTGTGGCATACATCAGAATTTCTTTCTTTTTAAAGCCTGAATAATGGTGCATTATACCACATTTTATTTATCCTTTCATCCACTGATGGGCACCTGGGTTCCCATTTTCTACGTCTTTGAAAATACTTGTTATATTCTGACTTTCTTTTTCTTTAAAAAAAAATAATAGCCACTTAGATGCCTGTGAAGTGATACCTCATTGTGGTTTTGATTTTCATTTAGCCTAATGACTAGTTATGTTGAGTACCTTTTCACGTGCTTAACAGCCATTTGTATACCTTCTTTGCGGAGATAGGCACTGAAGCCCCTTGCTGATTTTTGGATTAGGTTGTTTTTTTTTTTTAACTTATTTTTGAGTTGTAGGAGTTGTTTGTATATTCTGGATGTTAATCATTTAAAAGACACATGATCTGGAAATATTTTCTCCCATTCTGTGGGTTGCTTTTCTACTCTCTCAACAGTGTCATTTAACGCCCCAAAGTTTTAAATGTTGATGAAGTTTAACTTATCTATTTTTTCCTCTCTTTGCTGTGTATGTTTTTGATGTCATATCCAAGAAATCATTGCCAAACCCAATGTTCTGAAGCTTTACTCTTCTGTTCTCTTCTGAATTTTATCATTTTAGCACTTCGGTCTCGGTCCTTGATCCATTTTGGGTTAATTTTCATAACAGTGTATGGAGTGTCTCCAACCTCACTCTTTGCCGTAGGGATATCAAGCTTTCCCAGCACCACTGGCTGAAAAGACTGTCCTTTCTGCAGTGAAGGGTGTCAGTGGCCTTGTCAAAAGTCATTTGACCACATATGTGAGGATTTATTTTCTGATGTCTCTATTCTATTCCACTGGTCTCTGCGCTCGGCTTTATGCCAATACTACACTCTTTTGATTGCTGTAGCTTCGAAGTAGACTTTGAAATCTGGAAGTGTGAGTCCTCCAACCCTGTCCTTTTTTTTTTTTTCAAGGTTGTTTTGGCTATTGTGGCTCCCTTGAGATTCCATATACATTTTAGGATGTTAAGAGAAATTTCCACAAAAAAATAATGTCATTTGGGAATTTGATGGGCATTGTACTGAAACTTTAGATCACTCTGGGTAGGACTTCCATGTTAGTAATATGAAATCTTCCAATCCAAGAACACGAGGTGACTTTCCACTAATTTGTGTCTCCTTTAATTTCTTCCAGCAATGTCTTGCTGTTTTCATTGCACAAGTCTTTCATCTCCTTGATTAAGCTTATTCCCAAATACTTTATTCTTTTTTGATGTAACTGTAATTGTCTCATAATTTTCTGAATGGATTGTTCATTGTTAGTGTACAGAAGTGTAATGAGTATTGTCTGTTGATCTGTATCTTGTAAGCTTTCTGAAGAGTTCCAACACTTTCAGATTTTGAATCTTTGGCATTTTCTCTGTGTAACAGAATGTGGCCTGTAAACAGAGATAATCTTACTTCTTTCTTTGAAATTTGGATGCCTTCTTCTTTTTTTTTTTTTCCTTACCTACATGCTCCGGTTAAGGCTTCTAGTACAATGCTGAATAGAAATGGTAAAAGTAGCCACCCTTATCTTATTCCTGATCATTGAGGAAAACTTTTCAGCATTTCACCATTGAGTGGGATGTCTGTATATGGCTTTAATTATGTTGAGGAAGCGTCTTTCCATTCTTTCTTTGTTGACGGTTTTTTTATCATGAGTGGCTGTAAATTTTCTCAAATTCTTTTTCCACATCAACTGAGATGCTTTGGTTTTCTTCCCCTTCATCTGTTAATGTGGTGTGTTACAGTGAGGAAAGACATAGAAGAGAACAGAAACAAGTGGAAGTGTATACCATGTTCACGGATTGGAAGAATTACCATCATCAAAATGTCCATACTACTGGAAGCAATCTATAGATTCAATGCAATTGCTATTAAAATACCAATGGCACACTTCACAGATCTAGAGCAAATATTCCAAAAATTTGTATGGAACCCAAAGTGACCCCAAAGAGCCTCGGCAATCTTGAGGAAGAAGAACAAAGTTGGAGGGATCACAGCACCTGATTTCAAACTATACTATACAGCCACGGTGATCAAAACAGCCTGGTACTGGCACAAGGAAAAGCATATAGATCAGTGGAACAGAACAGAGAGCTCAGAAATCAGCCCACGCCGTTATGATCCATTAATATTTGGCAGAGGAGGCAAAAGAATGCGATGGAGTAAAAGCATTGTCTTCAATAAATGGTGTTGGGAAAGTTGGACTGGTACATGCAAAAACTGAAACCAGACCACCAACATTGTGCATTTTCAGAATAAAGGAGTCGAGGACAATGGATAGCTCAAATTTTAAAGTTATGCATTGAAATATTTACCATCTTAACATAAGATGATTTTTGGAAAGTCTGGAAAAAAGGGCAACAAGAAAATACATATGAAATGAGATGGACTATGAGTTGTTAATGGTTGCATTTGGGCGATTCATAATCGAAGGCTCCTTCACTATTCTGTCTTGTACAGTGGTTCTCAAAATGAGGTCTCCCACCACCAGCACCTGCATCACCAGGGAACCTGTCAGAAAAGCAAACACTGGGTCCCACCCCAGATTTTAAAATCTGAGATTTAAAGATGTGGAGGTGAGCAATCTGTCTTTTAACAAGCCCTTTGGGTGATTCTGATACAAGCTAATGTTCCAGGAACACTGCTTCACTGAAGTGAACCTGGATATTGTTTGTAATTTTGTATACAACTCTACTTGTATATGTTTGATAATATCCAGAGTAATTAAAAAAGAAAGGAAGGAAGGTGGAGGGGAGAGAGAGAAAGAGAGAGAGAGAGAGAGAGAGAGAGAGAGAGAGAGAGAGAGAGAGAAAGGAGAGGAGAGGAGACCGGCATCCCAGTTGTCTAGTGGTCATATCTCAAGTGGTAATAATATCTCCAGACAGGTAATCTGAATCTTATGCAAAGGTGTCCAGAGGATAGAAAAGAGGGACTACTCCCCAATTCAGTCTATGAGACTAGAAAACCTTGCCCCTGAACCTGCAAACATAGTATGAGAAGCACATCAAATCAGTCTCGCTCATGAACGAAAGCTGAAAAATCTTAAGTGAAATTGAGCAAACGGAACACACCCGTACATACAAAACATGTACCCTGACTAAGTTACATTCATCGGAAGCAGGGTGAAGCAGGCTTAACATTAGAAAAATTATAGATTGAAGGGGGCAAAGGAGAGGTTTGTGTGCCCCCAATACAGTCTGCCGATTGCTGCAGGTGCTACTTCAATGTGTATGTATACTCTTTGAATATCATTAAGATACACACTTATGATTTCTGTTCTTTTTGATTATAAGATGAACCTCAGTAAATATTCTGAGGGAGAAAATCTATAAATAATGCTCATTGTATTTAACAGATTAAATGAATAGAGTCTTCTTCATTTCACTCCAGGCAAAAATGTGAAGTTTAATATCTATTCAAGGTTTTTAGGACAAACTTACTCATGTTAAACTAAGAATGTAAGGGAAGTTTCTTAATCTGATAAAGAGAAAGACAGAGAGAAAAAAGGATGGAAGGAAGGAAGGGAGGGAAGAAGGAAGGGAGGGAGGAAGGGAGGGAAGGAGGGAGGAAGACGAGTCACAACAAACCCAATTTAATATGCAGATGTTGGCGGCTGTCCCTTCAACATTAGGAACAACCCAAAGATGCCCACTTTAGCCATCTGTATTCCACCTTGTAGTGGATGCCCTAGCCAGCACTGTAAGAAACCCGTTGGTTGGTTATTGTACTTCTGGTACTCACAGATTCGCAGAAAACCACGGAACATCTACAGACAAATCATTGCATATCACTGAGTTGAGCACACGGTGGCTCACTTCAAACTCAATTCACTTTTCAAAGACTCCAAAGGCTTTCTGTAAAATAGATACAAATAGACAGATGCCATTTAAAACAGATATCATGTGCAAGAGCAACAGCACGGAGCAGTACCTTAGGATACATACAGTAAAAGATGTACAAGGTCTGAATGTGCAAAAGGTAAAACTAAATGCTGAACTGAAAGATTAAAACGTTAAAGAAGGCCCACGTAACTGGAGAGACAGCCCACGCTGGTGACTGGGGAGGCTGGACATCATAAAGATAGCCCATTCCCCCTTAAGTGATCCATGCATTCATCGAAAATAGACTCCAAATCTGTTACAAATGAGTTAGTTTCCAGGGAACATGGCATGCTAAGCCTAACGTTTATGTGGAAGGGCAAAATGCGAAGAAGAGTGAAGATATGCCTGGAGACTGATGCCCCAGAGGTGGGGACTTGCCCTGCCAGACATGTAGATGTCTCACCGCGAGATACAAATTCGGACAGTGTGGCATCGGCACCGGAATGCAGGAATGTATGCAACGGGACCTACGCTCAGAAACGGACACACACACACACACACACACACACACACACACGGACCACAAGGACTCCAGACAGGGCCGAATGCCCCCTGGGGGTGCAAAATCAGCCCGGGTTAAGAATCCCTGGCCTTGGAATACACCTCGATCTTAAAGAACACATGCTGAATTCTGTAAAAGTAAACGACAGAATACCAAGTGCACGAGTTAAAAAACGCATGCACATGCAACATTTCTCATCCAGAGAGAATAGTCTGGGAAACAGGGCCTGGGGAGCACAGAGCTCCACTTTACTTCAGGAGTCACTGGCCAGCCTAGTACTTCCAGGCTGAGGAGGGTTAGGAGGGCGGCGACGGGGTGGGACTTGGGTGGGTGAGCTTTAGGGAACTCGAAGCTCACAGGTCGCCGGCCACAGCGAACTGTGGGAAGGCAGCGCTGGAAGCTCATTGGCCTTGTGGGAAGGGCGGGAAAGCGAGCGAGCTAGCAAGGAGCGCCGGCGTCTTCCCTCAGGACTCTTGTCCCAGACCATTGCACAACCTGCTGGAGGCTGACCGCAGGCTAGTATCGGGAAGAGGGCCCCCTCACTGTCCACGCCACTTCTTTCCTCCCTCCCGCCTGCTCTGGATCCCCAAACCCTTCCACCTCCGCAGGGTGCCTCCACCCACCCCCTGATGTCCACGCTGCCCCACACCCTCACACACACACTCTGCAGGACCCCTGTGGGA
The DNA here is from genome assembly GCF_019186645.2 of Phyllostomus hastatus. Lineage (NCBI taxonomy): Eukaryota > Metazoa > Chordata > Mammalia > Chiroptera > Phyllostomidae > Phyllostomus > Phyllostomus hastatus. Next base: position 958,740 of record NW_025333841.1, on the reverse strand, counting down.
GGGCCCATTGCCCCAGCCTCCTGACCCCTGGACTTTTGCCCCCGGACCAGGCTGCCTGGGATTCTGAGGGGAAAGTGGCGGCGAACTATCGGCCTGACTGTGAGGGGGTGGTGCACTCCGGGTTTGTGTGTGCGTGTGTGTTGGGGGGGGGGCGGTGGGTGCAGCACAGGTGTGCTCCAGCATAATTTTGGAAGTGTGGAGAGGAGCATGGAAGAGTGTTGGGAGGCTGTGGAGGGAACGCCAGGTTTTGCACTGAAAGCGGCTAGGGGGTGTGTTGGTGCAAGAGAACAATTAGTGCCGTGAGGAGTTGGCTGCTGACTAGATCAGGCCTGGCTTTCGATAGGGGACTCAGCAAACTTCTGTTCAATGAATAACCGAGGGGATGAGTGAAAATAGTTATTGAAAGAGGGGCTTGTGATCCTGAAGGATAATAGGCTTTCTTGGAGTGCAAAGGTCTGCCGCCTTAAAGGGGCAGCAAGGAAATATCTAAGATTATGGTGGGCTGCAAGAAAAAGATCAGAATGGAGTGGGATACAAAAAATGAATGTAGGGCAAACATGAGACTAGAAATAGAATTGAGTGCCTGAGGCGTAGATTCATGAGTGGGAAGTGAATGCACGCAGAAGATTGGGAAGACCATTGTGGAAGTGGCTGCCAGGAATAATAATAGTGGAGTATAGCAGAGTTCAGGACGGTACACGAGAAGGGCAAGTAGTAATTGTTGAAGGCGGCACGAGAGTGCAGGTGTGTACCTGAAAGCGGGATCTATGTGGAGCGAAAGTAGGCAAGGAAAATCCTAATTGGATTGGAAGTATACAGGACCCAGGTCAAGAGTTCCTTGGAACAAGGCTATGCATGAGAGAGCCCTCCTGGGAAGGAGGCTACAGGAGCAAGAAGGGAGGGTGCAATGGGATTTCAGCGGTGAGCTGGATGAAAAGGAATCCAGCCCCTCCAGGTGGAGTTTGCCAAGGTCAAGGAAGGTCGAGGAAGTATGTTTGGGGGGTGGGGGGGATCATGTGGCCATCCTGACCTCTGCTTCTGGGCCCACAACCAAGGATCCCAACGAAATGCCTGCCGGGCCCTGCTGCACCTGCACCTGCGCCACTCGCCTTCGGACCAGAGTCCCATGGGGGATTCGACTTGTCCTCAGAAGATCTCCACGTCTTCACTCTGCCTGCTGCCACAAGCACAGCATCACTGACCAAGTCGAGGACCATGAGCACTGCTGCCTCTTGCAGACACGCCGCCTCGCTTCGTGAGTACTCTGTCTGACGAGGGCAAGGGAGGGCGGGCCTCCTCTAAGCCTGACTGACTGTAGACCTGCAACCTCCCGCTTTAGGAAGCAGCGCGAGGTCTTGCCTGCTAAGGGTTCCTTGAAGAGGAAGCAGGGGGCACCCCGAAAGAGGCGCCTGGCTCGAGGACTGATGACGAGTGGAGCCGCACCTCCCAGAGATCACAGCTTTGTGAACAAGTTGGCCACTGAAGAAGGAGTCCTCAGTGAGTGTCTCTGGCCAAGGAGGGAACCTGGGTTTGGGTGTAGGGAGTAAGAGTAGTTCCGTCACCAGTCTTACTGCCCACCTCTGATGTGGCCTTGGGCAAGGTATTCCTTGGGCCTTAGCTTCCCCAAGTGTAAAATGTCATCAGTATTATCTACCAAGTGTTGGTGGGGAGGATAAACGTGGGGAGGGGAGTTGAAACGGCCCACGGTGAGATGAGACCTCAGGTTGGGAGCCAGGTAGCGTGAGGTGAGATGAGGGGGACAGGGCCTCCTAAGCTGTTTCCAGTTTCCCATAGCAGGGAAAGAGAATGCCATGGCCCAGCTTAAGGCCCATGCCTGTGAAAACCCCAGGGAGGTAAGGAGAGTCTGGGGCCAGTCGGGGAGGCCCCCAACTCAGCCACTGCCCAGACCCTTTCCTCTGCCTTGAAGTTCTGTGTTCCATCTCCAAGCCTGCTGCAACTTGCCATGTGACCCTGGGGGGAAAGACACTTCTCCCTCTGGGCCTTGGTTTCCCCAGCTGCAAATCGAACAGCTGGTCTTCCATGTCTTCCCAGCTCTGCGCTCCAGCTTCCCAACTCTGGGCTCCTATCCTCAGCCCCAAACGTGCCCACATCTCCTCTCCATGGCTTGCCTCCTACCCCAGCTTAGCCGGTGCTCTCTGCTCCTGCAGGCAGTCTCCCAAGGAGCTCTGCTGATGGATTATTCCCCAAACTGTTTGTCTCTGTCCTGGACTCCAGCTCCCTTGAAGACGCAACCAACAATTTCTGCTTCCAGGAATTGCCACAGGACCCATGTCCTGATCAGCACGTGAGTAGACTGAGAGGAAGCATGCAGCCGGTCGAGTATTGTGTTATTGGGGGCCCATCCTTGTGCTTGATGCCATGGGAGATAGAAGGAGGAAGGGGAGGCAGTGGTGGTGGTGGTGGTGGTGGAGGAGGGGGAGGGGGCGGGGGAGGGGGAGAAGGCAGCATCTCAGACTAACAGGCAAAGACAGGGCTCTCCCAGCCTTGCCACTTCCTACTTGTGGGAGACGTCGGACAATGGTGTTTATGTCCCAGAGTCTCCATTTGTTAGTCAGTGTACTGAGAGGGGACAAAATTCTGCACCCCCAGCATTGGCAAGAGGACTAGCATAACACCTGCCACATAGCCGGCCTGTAACAAATGGAGGCTTTTATTCCATATGAAACAGATTGATGGGATAGAAGGTCCCGCTGGAGAGGGGGGCCATGATGGTGAGGGCCACCGAGGCTCAGGGGAGAGTCCAGAGGCCATTAGAGAAAGCTTTGTGGAGTTGAGCCCCCCTGCTCCTTCAGGTCCCATAGGGTTTGGGGACTAGGGAGGCAAGAACCAGTCTGCACAGGGACAGTAACCCCATCTCCCCAGGTGCTTTGTAGATTAAAACCCAGACGCCTGTGGTTCCCCATAGTCTTCCCCGTGGCCCTGGGAATTCTGAAAACGCTGGCGGGGATTAATGTCTCAGGAAAGGTATAGAGAAAAGCGCTGGAAACGGAAACGGGCCAGGCAGGGGAAAGGACTTGCCCAAGCCACAGCGAGTAATGGTCAGCAGGCCTTCGGACTCTCACATTCAGACATTGCCCCTCTGGATGGTCAGCAGGCCTTCAGACTCCCACATTCAGACGTTGCCCGTCTCTGTCTACTGGTAGTGTGTGTCTTACGGAGGGTTTAATCCCCTGGCCTCTCCTTTCCTTGTTTCTGGACGCTCAACCCTGGTCCTCCAGCCCTGCGCCACCCTTCACTGTCCTCTGCTGCAGCCACAGATCCTGGGAACATAGTCGGGTCCAGAGCACTGACAGGGGCCAAGCTTAGTGAACGGGAAGAGCAGGACGCGTCAGGTTGGGTGGAGCCTTCAGTGGGACTGGGGACTGAGGGGCACTTGTGGCACGAGGTGGGGAGGTGTGGGTTCCCAATCCCATTCTCTCCCACCCTTTTCTTCGCAGGTTCCCACAGCTTTCGACCAGCCCTTGGTTTCTGCCTCCTCGGAGTGGCAGCGGAAGCTGGAGGCGGCCGAGGCACTGCTGATTCTGAAGGAGTCTTCCCCGGCCCCTTCAGGCTCCGTCTCCCGCTGCAGCCTTGAGTTGCACCAGGTAGCTTGGTCCTTGAAAGGCGAGCTCTGGGTGGGAATAGTTGGGAAACGGGATGGCGCTGTGCTAAGCGGGGCCTAACTAACTGCAAAGGCAGGGATGGTGAGTTGAACCTCCCTGGGCCCAGGCACCCAAGCTCCTCAGTCTGACGCCTGAGGTGGCGGTCAGTGGCCGTTCAGTGAATCATCCGTTCGTGGACCTTTGCACTCAGCAGCCAAGGCCCAGTGCCCCGATGTCAGGAAACCAGGAAACTGGGCCCCCCCCGCCCAAGAGTGGCAGGCACTTGCCCTGGGGGCGTGTAGCAGTCCCAGCCCAGGAACCAGGCCTCCTGACTGTCAGCCCAGAATTTTTTCTACCCAGACCCCTGTCATCTGCTGTGGCCTGGGGAGGACGTTTAGATAGGTGAACATGTGCCGAGTCTGGAAGGGGACTCTGCTCCCTGCCCTCGCGGAGCTTCCAGCGTAGATGTGGAGCCCGGGTGCCATCACAGGTTGTGTTTTGCAGCCAAAGCTCAATGATGAGCCTGGAGAGGAAGGACCGCAGGAGGTCTGAGGACAGAGAGACACCTGCGGGGGGCGGGGGGGGGGCGCTGAGAGGGAAGAAGGCTGGGCACTCCCAGACCCAAATGGTGGATGGGGTATGGTGTGTGAGTGAGGCAGCAACGCTGGAGGAGCTGCTGGAACAGAAGGGGGGTGAGGCTGGAGAGGCGACCAATCACAGAGGTCTGGCTTGCCAGGCTCAGGAGGCTAGACCAGCAACTGTGGGCGTTGAGGAGCCAGGGAATGTGTGAGCTGGGGCGGAGCATGTTCAAAGACCTGGGGCTTGGCAAAAGGAAATGTGGTGGCTGTGATGGAGGGACCTCTGGTGGCAAGACTTGAGGTGGGCAAATCAAGGGAGAAGGAGTTCTGTGCAATTATCCAGGTGGCAAAGCCTCGACTGGGTGGAACCGAAAAGGAGGGGAGAGCCGGGAAGGGAAATGCATGCCAGCCGGCACTGACCTCTTCCTTTCTGTCTACAGCTCCTGCTGGAGATAGAGGGCTCCAGCCTTGCAGCCCCTCTCTCCAACCCAGGCCGGCCAGCTCTGTCTCTCTGCCTGTTGGACGCCTGGGGCGCATCTCCCTCTTGAGCTAGAAGCCCAAAGGAGGAGGCTTCTCTAGAATAGTGCCTGTGTACGCATTCGCAAGATGTTTAGTGTTGAAAATGCTTAAAATGAAAAACATAAAAGCCTTCAGGTCCTTCTGTCAGCCTTCAGGCCCTTCTTATTATATGGGGCAATTCCTTGACGGAGGACACATACCCTTGTACCTCCAACCCTTACTCCCTTGGGTCCTGGGGCCTTTTTATGTCGTATGAAAACCAGCTTCTGCAGTCTAAGCTGATCAGTCTTGAAACTGAGTTCTGTGTGTTCATGTGCTCCTATGCCAGATTCTGTATTTCACTCGTGATTGGGAACTTACCAGGGCACTCATGGTTGTACCCATGCATGTGAAAGCATGATGATTTTTCTTGTCGTTTTTGTTTCTAGGGTTGTGTGTGTGTGTGTGTGTGTGTGTGTGTGTGTGTGAACAAGTTATAAACTCTTGTTGTTGTAAGGCACTGCGATAGAGGAGTTGTTTGTTACCACAGTATAACCTAGACCACCCTGACTCTGGAAGACTTGCTCGATTCAATTTCAACAGGGAAAATCCCCGTACTCAATGACTGGGATTTCTTAATGTGGCTGGATAAGAAAATGGTAGAGCAAAGGGGATAGGAGCTGTATTCACTCCGCAAGTAAGTGCCTACCCGCTGCCTGGCATAGACTGTCTCCAGTTGTCCAGGGGGCCACAGGTTGAAATGTCTGGAGGACCAAGCGGATCATAAAGATGAGAGCAGCCCAGATGGGCTCTGGCCACCTGACGGTGCATGCTCTACTTAATTTAAGGGTGCAACTGCCATCTGGCTCTAACCAAATGTTGCCAGGCAGGAATGTGGGCTCTTTGTTGCCACATCTCCTCATTTTCAAAGACAAGGTGGGATTCTAGATTTCTATGTAAAATCTCAACTTTAAAATGTTTCCTATGATTTCCTCTTTCTTTTAGACAAGTAAGTGTTTTCATTGTTGTTCCAATGGAGTTGTCTCGATTTTCCCCTCACCACACCGCCCCTCCCGGCCCCTCCCACCCTCGGAACTGTCCCCTTTTCTCTTTGTTCATGTGTCCTTTATACTTGTTCCTTGATGGCCCTTCCCTATTTTCCCCCATTATCCCTTTCCCCTCTCCCCTCTGGTTACTGTCAGTTAGTTCGTTCTTTATTTCAATGTCTCTGGTCATAGTTTGCTTGCTTATTTGTTTTGTTGATTAGGTTCCAATTGTAGGTGGCACCTGTACATTGGTGGTATTTGTCTCTCAGCCCCTGGCTGAGCATTTCACTTAGCATAATGCTCTCCAGTTCCTTCCATGCTGTTGTAAAGGGTAGGAGCTCCTTCTTCCTTTCTGCTGCATACTATTCCATTGTGTCAGTATACCATAGATTTTTTTATTCACTCATTTACTGGTAGGCACCTAGGTTGCTTCCAGCACTTGGCTATTGTAAACTGTGCTGCTGTGAACATTGGGGTGCATAGGTTCTTTTGAATTGGTGTTTCAGGATTCTTAGGGTATAATCCCAGCAGTGGAATTGCTGGGTCAAAAGGCAGTTCCATTTTTTAGTTTTCTGAAGAAAACTTCAGTTTGCCACAGTGGCTCTTTGCCACAGTGACTGCACCAGTCTGCAGTCCCACCAACAGTGCACTAGGGTTCCCTTTTCTCCACAGCCTGGCCAGCACTTGTTGTTTGTTGATTTGTTTATGATGGCCATTCTGACCAGTGTGAAGTGTTACCTCATTGTGGTTTTAATTTGCATCTCTCTGATGGCTAGTGAGAGATGGTGAGAGGTGGGGGTTGGGTGGAGGTGGGAATGTGGTGGTGGGAAAAGGGAGACAATTGTATTCGAACAACAATTAAAAATGACAAAGAAAAAATAAAAAGAGAACTAAGTCAAATAGACGTTGCTTCTGGATCCAAAATGCAATGCAAACAATGCTACCAGCCCTGACTGGTGTGGCTCAGTGTATTGAGTACCAGCCCGCGAACCAAAGGGTTGCTGGTTTGATTCCCAATCAGGGCACCTGCCTGGGTTGTGGGCCAGGTCCCCAGTGGGGGGGGGGCACACGAGAGGCACGCATTGATGTTTCTCTCCCCCCCTTTCTCCCCCTCCCCCGCCTTTCTCTGAAAATAAATAAATGAAATCCTTTAAAAAAAAAAAAACGAACCTATGCACCCTAATGTTCATGGCAGCACAGTTTATGATTTTCTCTTAAAGCCCTACACGTGGGCCAAACAAAACATCCATGCAGGCCATCTTTGGCCAATGGGATGCCAGTTTGATTCTAGTCCAGTGTATATTTTACAGTGGGGGGAAACTGAAGCCAATCAGGGCAAGAAGGATCAAAGGAGGGGAGATGAATTAGAACCAGAGCCTACCTTTGACAGACCCACAAAATATGAGGAAGAATCACTATCATTTATTTATCCTGTGCCCACATAGGCTGCTAAGTACATGCAGTGCATTGAGTGAAAGGTCCAAAACTTGAGATGGCTGACGTTCAGTGAAAAGATGTTTCAGAAATAGTCCCTTTAGTTTGTACACAAGGTACCAGCGCGCAATAATCAATCAGCTATTACCTGCACGTGTTTCTCAGGCTTCTGCTGATGTTCCAAGCAAACAAAGAACTGGAGATGAACTCACGTCCATCATTTGTGCCAGTACCTCCCCACACTCTTTCACACTTGTCCTGCAGGTCTGTGATGACTTCTCACCACAAGGACTCCCTCTGTCTTTTTCCCCAACCACATTTACCCAATATCTGTTAGGTGTTTCTCACAACACACTGAACTCTTACTGCTCATTTGTTAACTTCCATGATATTCTCCAGTTCCCTCTTCCTACTCCCATCTCTTGGGTGTAATCTGTGTGTCTCTTTTATCCTTCTCTCCCCAGCACAGGGAAAATTGACATAATGTAATGTATGTCGAGTCAAGATGTTAACAAGCATTTTATAGACTGGGCATGGCACTATTATTGATGTTTTGACTGACACTTTTACTTATATTGAGCATGTCTCCAGCACCACCATTGGTTCCCCAAAACATCCTGTTTTCAGTCATTTCATGGGTGCCCACATTTCAGTCCTTGCTTTCAGTTTAATAAGCTGTACTCTAGATAAAATACTGGAAGTACTTATGCTTCAGAATACCTTTATTGGTGAGGGCCTCCAGCTCTGTAAAGGTAAATAACTCCTTCTCAAGAAGGACCTACATCAGCAGCACCTGCCAGACACCCTCTCTCCTCAGGAGAAGGTGTAGTCTTCATGGCCTTTACTCTCAGGATAGATACCAGTAGTACTGTCTATGTCTTAACTTGGTCTCATTTCTCCACTGAGCAAGGCATGTAGTTAGTTGTTCAGGCTGAAGGATCATGCTCCTCACATAGCTTTCCAAGCCATACTTCAAGTTTTCTGAGGATCTCGGGGAGCACGTCTTTTTGGGTTTGGGTACATACATACTTATGCCTGTATGCCTTTTTGATTGGCAGCTCACTTGGTCTTTAACCAGGAAGAGATGCATCAACTCAGTTGCCTTCTTTTCCAGAGAATCCAGGCAAAGCCTCCTCCAAAAATTTCCTGGTGAACCTTTGATACTTCATCCTGTTTTATTTTTGTTTTGTATTTAGTATCTTATGATAAGAAGACATGAGATTTGCCCTCTTTACAAATTTTTAAGTGCACAATAGCTCTTTTTTCTTTTTTTAATATACTTTATTGATTATGCTATTACAGTTGTCCCATTTCCCCCCTTCTCTCCCCTCCACCCTGTACCCCCTCTCCCATTCACGTTCCCCCCCTTTAGTTCATGTCCATGTGTCATACTTATGAGTTCTTTAGCTTCTACATTTCCCGTACTATTCTTGCCCTCCCCCTATCTATTTTCAACCTACATTCTATGCTACTTATTCTCTATACCTTTTCCCCCTCTCTCCTCCTCCCACTCCCCTGTTGCTAACCCTCCATGTGACCTCCATTTCTGTGGTTCTGTTCCTGTTCTAGTTGTTTGCTTAGTTTCTTTTGGTTTTGCTTTAGGTGTGGTTGTTAATAATTGTGAGTTTGCTGTCCTTTTACTATACATATTTTTTCTTTATCTTCTTTTCTTAGATAAGTCCCTTTAGCATTTCATAAAATAAGGGCTTGGTGGTGATGAACTCCTTTAACTTGACCTCATCTGAGAAGCACTTTATCTGCCCTTCCACTCTAAATGAGAGCTTTGCTGGATAGAGCAATCTGGGATGTAGGTCCTTGTCTTTCATGACTTGGAATATTTCTTTCCAGCCCCTTCTTGCCTGTAAGGTCTCTTCTGAGAAATCAGTGGACAGTCTGATGGGAACTCCTTTGTAGGTGACTGTCCCCTTGTCTCTTGCTGCTTCTAGGATTCTCTCCTTCATTTTTACCTTGGCTAATGTAATTATGATGTGCCTTGGTGTGTTTCTTCTTGGGTACAACTTCTTTGGGGCTCTCTGAGCTTCCTGGATTTCTTGGAAGACCATTTCTTTTGCCATATTAGGGAAGTTCTCCTTTATTATTTGTTCAAATATGTGCTCAATTTGTTGCTTTTCCCCTTCCCCTTCTGGTACCCCTATAATTCGGATGTTGGAACGTTTAAAGATGTCTTGGGTGCTCTTAAGCTTCTCCTTGTTTTTTTGAATTCTTATTTCATCATGCTTTCCTACTTGGTTGATTCTATCTTCCTTCTGGTCCACTGTATTGTTTTGAGACCCAGTTTTCTTCCCTTCACTATTGGCTCTCCTCCGTGTATCTTCCTGAATCTCTTTTATGGTAACCTGCATCTTTTCATCTAATCTACGCCCAAAAACAACCAATTCTGTGAGCTTTCTGATCACCAGTGTTTTGAACTGTGCATCTGATAGGTTAGCTATTTCTTGGTCGCTCAAAAGGATGAGTTCTGGGGCACTGATTTGTTCTTCTGTTTGAGCCATCGCTCTCCTTTTTTTTTTCCCTTGGTGTGGTCGCTCTTGTTACGGTGAGGGGCGGAGCCTTAGGTGTCCACCGGGGCTGGGCACCCCAGTCGCTAGATTGTGACGTTATATGTGGGGGCGGGGACGGGAGGAAACAAAGGCGGTAGTTCCGTTCTCCTGGGATCTCAGTCCCTTCTCTGGGATCCTGGGCTGCGAGCTCTGCCCTGGTCCACAATCACCGCCTCACTGGGTCCGCCAGCCGCAGCTTGCATACTCAGGGACCACCGCTGCGTTCTTGCGCACCAGATGGCTTTCGCACCGATTTTGCGCCAAGTTTTCCCCGACCTTTGTGCACCACCGACCTGCGCCCACCCGGCTCGTCCTCTCCTACCAGTCTGGATGTACGGGTCTACTTCAACTTCTTGGCTGTCCGACTTCCATTCAGATAAATCCTCTATCAATTCTGAGTGTTATTCTAGCTGTAAATTGTTGTTGTTCTAATCTTGGTTGTGCAAGGAGGTACGGTGCGTCCACCTATTCCTCCATCTTGCCGGAAGTGGATCCACAATAGCTCTTATACAAAGCATCTAAAATAGTCAAACTTTAGAAGCAGAAAAGAAAATGGTGGTTTCTAGGGGACAGAGGAAGAGGAATATGGAGAGGTGTTGTTTAATGGGTATCAAGTTATAGTTATACAAGATGAGAATGTTGTAGAGATCTGCTATATAACATAGTGCCTATACTTAACAATGAAGGACATATTTTTAAGTGAGAAAAGGCCAGGTGGGGACTTCTATGTAGACTATGTAGCATTTATCTAAGAAGAAGAAAAGAGTGTAATGAATGTCTGTCTGATGAGAGATACATATCCAATGGCCAGGTAAAACCAGTGGCCACTTTCCTTTAGCCTTTCAGAAATGTGTTGAATACACTCTTGCATGAGTTTTGCTTCTTCTGATGTCCCCATTTTCCACCTTCACCCAATTTTGGCAGTCTCTGAGAACACACGTTCACCAATAAAGGCTTTTTAAAAAAGATTTTATTTTGCTCTGGCTGGTGTAGCTCAGTGGATTGAGCACAGGCTGCGAACCAAAGCATCGCAGGTTCAATTCCTAGTCAGGGCACATGCCTGGGTTGCAGGCCACGGCCCCCAGCAACCGCACATTGGTGTTTCTTTCTCTCTCTCTTTCTCCCTCCCTTTCCTCTCTAAAAATAAATAAATAAAATCTTAAAAAGATTTTATTTATTTGTGCCCTGGCCACACCAGCCAGGGCACGAATAAACACTTTTGACAATTCATCCTGCTCAATATTTGTTTCAGATCATTACATTTTAAAAAATTAATACTTAGTACTTTCCCCAGACATTAAGCTATTTGTGCTCAGAAACTAGTGGTAGCAGCCCTTTACAGCTCTATAGTGTCAGTGATATACTTTACAAAAGAAACCATCCTGGGCAAGGGATGAAAGCAGTGGAATGCTGGAGGGGACTCTTACTTGAACATAAGAGCCAACTGTTAAAGGTTTCAGGGATTTTGCTAGCCAGATATTAATAGCAGCTATTATTAAAAACTAATTTATGTAAAGTAACAATTATATTACATACCTTATATTGAAAACAGACACAACACATACTCAAACCTAATTAGTCCCTAATTATTTCTCTACATTTTACTATTATCTGTGCTCTTGAGATTATGCATATTTATTGTAGTTGAATGATGGAAATACATCTCTTCCCAACTCTGCATTATTTGATCTCACATTGGTAGTTTGAAGTTTGCACATGCTGTAACACAGTGCATTTCTCCCACCCCTTTCCCACCACCAAGGAGCCTGTTGTTACACATTTACCTGTATACCTCTGGTTGAAACTGATCCACTCTACAAACACTCTGATCAGGTGGATATCCTCAGATCCAACCAATTGTATAACATATGGGAGTTAAGTCCTTACTCACTGTACTATAAAGCGGTGTTTTAAAACTGTGAACTGGAGTAGTACATGACAAAAGATACTTCACAACAGAAGGTTTGATACTCAACATTTATGACAATGTTCTAAGATGCCCATAATATGTCACTAAGAGACTTTCCTGAAAGGTATATGAGGTCTGGCAGGAAAAAACCCAGCAATTATTACTATAACAATGGTTTGTATGACATTGATCGAACCTGGCAGCCAAGGAGAGTGGACTGCAATGCCAATGCATGAACAATAACATTACTGTACCAGTCAGTGGGACTGGTAGGTGCTGTTCAGTGAGAATGTGTACTGTGTGGCCATTGCATTCAAAATGGCTGAGCGAATAGAGCAACAAACCTCTGTCAAATTTTGCCTTAAGCTTAAACATTGTTGGCAGAATGTATTCAAATGATTCAGAAGTTCAGAAATGTTCATAGCTAAACACAGCTATGGACAATTGGTGATTGGCAGCTTCATCATGATGAGTCCTCTGCAGGGTATGTTGGTAAAACATCAAATCATCCAGGCTACTCAGCCGCCCTACAGCCCGGATTTAGCGCCATGTGACTTCTGTTTTTTCCCAAAACTAAAATCATTTTTGAAAAGTAAGACATTTCAGACCATTGATGAGGTTCAGGAAAATATGATGAGGAACCTGATAGTGACTGGGAGGACTATGTGAAGTCCCAAGGTGCCTACTTTGAAGGGGACTGAAGTGTCATTGTCCCATGTACAATGTTTCCTGTATCTTCTTCAATAAATGCCTATATTTTTCATAGTACATAACTGGATACATTCTGGACAGACCTCATAGAGCACATGTGGGAGTGGGACAGAAGTACCAGATCCAAAAAGCCCTGCATGAAAGGGCAGGTGGGCTGTAGAAAAATGAAAGGGCAAAGGGAAGAGAGGCTCACTTTTTCTCCTAATCCCGAACACTATATTTCTCTTTTCCTTGCTCTTCTCATGCTGCACACTTTAACTCAAAATATACTTTCACTTTTACCCACTCAACTGTGGGACTGTGGCATGCTTCTGACACAATTGCATAGCAAGGTTTTAGTCATTTTCCAGGCAACACTGCTGCTTTCCTGGGTGAATGTATGAACTTGTTCATCAGATACTGGGAGAGGGGGAGCTGAGGGATCCATGATTTAAGTAACAACCAGGTATATAAGGAAGGCATGAGGTGGACATCATTCTTGCTCTATGAGCTGAGTGACTGTGCATGTTTCTTTATCTGGCATTAGATAAGGAATATGAGAAATCAGCCTTCTGAAGGCTTTGAGCATGAACGGATGAGTTGAAATCATTGTAATCATCATCAATCGTCTTGAGTAAAAAAGAGGGATGGAGGGGGGAAAGAGGAAACATGAAGAGAAAGAGAGAGTGACCACGCATATCCAACTGAAAATTCTATCCTCATAATGAGACACACAGATTACACCCAAGAGATGGGAGTAGGAAGAGGGAACTGGAGAATATCATGGAAGTTAACAAATGAGCAGTAAGAGTTCAGTGTGTTGTGAGAAACACCTAACAGATATTGGGTAAATGTGGTTGGGAAAAAGACAGAGGGAGTCCTTGTGGTGAGAAGTCATCACAGACCTGCAGGACAAGTGTGAAAGAGTGTGGGGAGGTACTGGCACAAATGATGGACGTGAGTTCATCTCCAGTTCTTTGTTTGCTTGGAACATCAGCAGAAGCCTGAGAAACACGTGCAGGTAATAGCTGATTGATTATTGCGCGCTGGTACCTTGTGTACAAACTAAAGGGACTATTTCTGAAACATCTTTTCACTGAACGTCAGCCATCTCAAGTTTTGGACCTTTCACTCAATGCACTGCATGTACTTAGCAGCCTATGTGGGCACAGGATAAATAAATGATAGTGATTCTTCCTCATATTTTGTGGGTCTGTCAAAGGTAGGCTCTGGTTCTAATTCATCTCCCCTCCTTTGATCCTTCTTGCCCTGATTGGCTTCAGTTTCCCCCACTGTAAAATATACACTGGACTAGAATCAAACTGGCATCCCATTGGCCAAAGATGGCCTGCATGGATGTTTTGTTTGGCCCACGTGTAGGGCTTTAAGAGAAAATCATAAACTGTGCTGCCATGAACATTAGGGTGCATAGGTTCGTTTTTTTTTTTTTAAAGGATTTCATTTATTTATTTTCAGAGAAAGGCGGGGGAGGGGGAGAAAGGGGGGGAGAGAAACATCAATGCGTGCCTCTCGTGTGCCCCCCACTGGGGACCTGGCCCACAACCCAGGCAGGTGCCCTGATTGGGAATCAAACCAGCAACCCTTTGGTTCGCGGGCTGGTACTCAATACACTGAGCCACACCAGTCAGGGCTGGTAGCATTGTTTGCATTGCATTTTGGATCCAGAAGCAACGTCTATTTGACTTAGTTCTCTTTTTATTTTTTCTTTGTCATTTTTAATTGTTGTTCGAATACAATTGTCTCCCTTTTCCCACCACCACATTCCCACCTCCACCCAACCCCCACCTCTCACCATCTCTCACTAGCCATCAGAGAGATGCAAATTAAAACCACAATGAGGTAACACTTCACACTGGTCAGAATGGCCATCATAAACAAATCAACAAACAACAAGTGCTGGCCAGGCTGTGGAGAAAAGGGAACCCTAGTGCACTGTTGGTGGGACTGCAGACTGGTGCAGTCACTGTGGCAAAGAGCCACTGTGGCAAACTGAAGTTTTCTTCAGAAAACTAAAAAATGGAACTGCCTTTTGACCCAGCAATTCCACTGCTGGGATTATACCCTAAGAATCCTGAAACACCAATTCAAAAGAACCTATGCACCCCAATGTTCACAGCAGCACAGTTTACAATAGCCAAGTGCTGGAAGCAACCTAGGTGCCTACCAGTAAATGAGTGAATAAAAAAATCTATGGTATACTGACACAATGGAATAGTATGCAGCAGAAAGGAAGAAGGAGCTCCTACCCTTTACAACAGCATGGAAGGAACTGGAGAGCATTATGCTAAGTGAAATGCTCAGCCAGGGGCTGAGAGACAAATACCACCAATGTACAGGTGCCACCTACAATTGGAACCTAATCAACAAAACAAATAAGCAAGCAAACTATGACCAGAGACATTGAAATAAAGAACGAACTAACTGACAGTAACCAGAGGGGAGAGGGGAAAGGGATAATGGGGGAAAATAGGGAAGGGCCATCAAGGAACAAGTATAAAGGACACATGAACAAAGAGAAAAGGGGACAGTTCCGAGGGTGGGAGGGGCCGGGAGGGGCGGTGTGGTGAGGGGAAAATCGAGACAACTCCATTGGAACAACAATGAAAACACTTACTTGTCTAAAAGAAAGAGGAAATCATAGGAAACATTTTAAAGTTGAGATTTTACATAGAAATCTAGAATCCCACCTTGTCTTTGAAAATGAGGAGATGTGGCAACAAAGAGCCCACATTCCTGCCTGGCAACATTTGGTTAGAGCCAGATGGCAGTTGCACCCTTAAATTAAGTAGAGCATGCACCGTCAGGTGGCCAGAGCCCATCTGGGCTGCTCTCATCTTTATGATCCGCTTGGTCCTCCAGACATTTCAACCTGTGGCCCCCTGGACAACTGGAGACAGTCTATGCCAGGCAGCGGGTAGGCACTTACTTGCGGAGTGAATACAGCTCCTATCCCCTTTGCTCTACCATTTTCTTATCCAGCCACATTAAGAAATCCCAGTCATTGAGTACGGGGATTTTCCCTGTTGAAATTGAATCGAGCAAGTCTTCCAGAGTCAGGGTGGTCTAGGTTATACTGTGGTAACAAACAACTCCTCTATCGCAGTGCCTTACAACAACAAGAGTTTATAACTTGTTCACACACACACACACACACACACACACACACACACAACCCTAGAAACAAAAACGACAAGAAAAATCATCATGCTTTCACATGCATGGGTACAACCATGAGTGCCCTGGTAAGTTCCCAATCACGAGTGAAATACAGAATCTGGCATAGGAGCACATGAACACACAGAACTCAGTTTCAAGACTGATCAGCTTAGACTGCAGAAGCTGGTTTTCATACGACATAAAAAGGCCCCAGGACCCAAGGGAGTAAGGGTTGGAGGTACAAGGGTATGTGTCCTCCGTCAAGGAATTGCCCCCATATAATAAGAAGGGCCTGAAGGCTGACAGAAGGACCTGAAGGCTTTTATGTTTTTTCATTTTAAGCATTTTCAACACTAAACATCTTGCGAATGCGTACACAGGCACTATTCTAGAGAAGCCTCCTCCTTTGGGCTTCTAGCTCAAGAGGGAGATGCGCCCCAGGCGTCCAACAGGCAGAGAGACAGAGCTGGCCGGCCTGGGTTGGAGAGAGGGGCTGCAAGGCTGGAGCCCTCTATCTCCAGCAGGAGCTGTAGACAGAAAGGAAGAGGTCAGTGCCGGCTGGCATGCATTTCCCTTCCCGGCTCTCCCCTCCTTTTCGGTTCCACCCAGTCGAGGCTTTGCCACCTGGATAATTGCACAGAACTCCTTCTCCCTTGATTTGCCCACCTCAAGTCTTGCCACCAGAGGTCCCTCCATCACAGCCACCACATTTCCTTTTGCCAAGCCCCAGGTCTTTGAACATGCTCCGCCCCAGCTCACACATTCCCTGGCTCCTCAACGCCCACAGTTGCTGGTCTAGCCTCCTGAGCCTGGCAAGCCAGACCTCTGTGATTGGTCGCCTCTCCAGCCTCACCCCCTTCTGTTCCAGCAGCTCCTCCAGCGTTGCTGCCTCACTCACACACCATACCCCATCCACCATTTGGGTCTGGGAGTGCCCAGCCTTCTTCCCTCTCAGCGCCCCCCCGCCCCCCGCAGGTGTCTCTCTGTCCTCAGACCTCCTGCGGTCCTTCCTCTCCAGGCTCATCATTGAGCTTTGGCTGCAAAACACAACCTGTGATGGCACCCGGGCTCCACATCTACGCTGGAAGCTCCGCGAGGGCAGGGAGCAGAGTCCCCTTCCAGACTCGGCACATGTTCACCTATCTAAACGTCCTCCCCAGGCCACAGCAGATGACAGGGGTCTGGGTAGAAAAATTCTGGGCTGACAGTCAGGAGGCCTGGTTCCTGGGCTGGGACTGCTACACGCCCCAGGGCAAGTGCCTGCCACTCTTGGGCGGGGGGGGGGCCCAGTTTCCTGGTTTCCTGACATCGGGGCACTGGGCCTTGGCTGCTGAGTGCAAAGGTCCACGAACGGATGATTCACTGAACGGCCACTGACCGCCACCTCAGGCGTCAGACTGAGGAGCTTGGGTGCCTGGGCCCAGGGAGGTTCAACTCACCATCCCTGCCTTTGCAGTTAGTTAGGCCCCGCTTAGCACAGCGCCATCCCGTTTCCCAACTATTCCCACCCAGAGCTCGCCTTTCAAGGACCAAGCTACCTGGTGCAACTCAAGGCTGCAGCGGGGAGACGGAGCCTGAAGGGGCCGGGGAAGACTCCTTCAGAATCAGCAGTGCCTCGGCCGCCTCCAGCTTCCGCTGCCACTCCGAGGAGGCAGAAACCAAGGGCTGGTCGAAAGCTGTGGGAACCTGCGAAGAAAAGGGTGGGAGAGAATGGGATTGGGAACCCACACCTCCCCACCTCGTGCCACAAGTGCCCCTCAGTCCCCAGTCCCACTGAAGGCTCCACCCAACCTGACGCGTCCTGCTCTTCCCGTTCACTAAGCTTGGCCCCTGTCAGTGCTCTGGACCCGACTATGTTCCCAGGATCTGTGGCTGCAGCAGAGGACAGTGAAGGGTGGCGCAGGGCTGGAGGACCAGGGTTGAGCGTCCAGAAACAAGGAAAGGAGAGGCCAGGGGATTAAACCCTCCGTAAGACACACACTACCAGTAGACAGAGACGGGCAACGTCTGAATGTGGGAGTCTGAAGGCCTGCTGACCATCCAGAGGGGCAATGTCTGAATGTGAGAGTCCGAAGGCCTGCTGACCATTACTCGCTGTGGCTTGGGCAAGTCCTTTCCCCTGCCTGGCCCGTTTCCGTTTCCAGCGCTTTTCTCTATACCTTTCCTGAGACATTAATCCCCGCCAGCGTTTTCAGAATTCCCAGGGCCACGGGGAAGACTATGGGGAACCACAGGCGTCTGGGTTTTAATCTACAAAGCACCTGGGGAGATGGGGTTACTGTCCCTGTGCAGACTGGTTCTTGCCTCCCTAGTCCCCAAACCCTATGGGACCTGAAGGAGCAGGGGGGCTCAACTCCACAAAGCTTTCTCTAATGGCCTCTGGACTCTCCCCTGAGCCTCGGTGGCCCTCACCATCATGGCCCCCCTCTCCAGCGGGACCTTCTATCCCATCAATCTGTTTCATATGGAATAAAAGCCTCCATTTGTTACAGGCCGGCTATGTGGCAGGTGTTATGCTAGTCCTCTTGCCAATGCTGGGGGTGCAGAATTTTGTCCCCTCTCAGTACACTGACTAACAAATGGAGACTCTGGGACATAAACACCATTGTCCGACGTCTCCCACAAGTAGGAAGTGGCAAGGCTGGGAGAGCCCTGTCTTTGCCTGTTAGTCTGAGATGCTGCCTTCTCCCCCTCCCCCGCCCCCTCCCCCTCCTCCACCACCACCACCACCACCACTGCCTCCCCTTCCTCCTTCTATCTCCCATGGCATCAAGCACAAGGATGGGCCCCCAATAACACAATACTCGACCGGCTGCATGCTTCCTCTCAGTCTACTCACGTGCTGATCAGGACATGGGTCCTGTGGCAATTCCTGGAAGCAGAAATTGTTGGTTGCGTCTTCAAGGGAGCTGGAGTCCAGGACAGAGACAAACAGTTTGGGGAATAATCCATCAGCAGAGCTCCTTGGGAGACTGCCTGCAGGAGCAGAGAGCACCGGCTAAGCTGGGGTAGGAGGCAAGCCATGGAGAGGAGATGTGGGCACGTTTGGGGCTGAGGATAGGAGCCCAGAGTTGGGAAGCTGGAGCGCAGAGCTGGGAAGACATGGAAGACCAGCTGTTCGATTTGCAGCTGGGGAAACCAAGGCCCAGAGGGAGAAGTGTCTTTCCCCCCAGGGTCACATGGCAAGTTGCAGCAGGCTTGGAGATGGAACACAGAACTTCAAGGCAGAGGAAAGGGTCTGGGCAGTGGCTGAGTTGGGGGCCTCCCCGACTGGCCCCAGACTCTCCTTACCTCCCTGGGGTTTTCACAGGCATGGGCCTTAAGCTGGGCCATGGCATTCTCTTTCCCTGCTATGGGAAACTGGAAACAGCTTAGGAGGCCCTGTCCCCCTCATCTCACCTCACGCTACCTGGCTCCCAACCTGAGGTCTCATCTCACCGTGGGCCGTTTCAACTCCCCTCCCCACGTTTATCCTCCCCACCAACACTTGGTAGATAATACTGATGACATTTTACACTTGGGGGAAGCTAAGGCCCAAGGAATACCTTGCCCAAGGCCACATCAGAGGTGGGCAGTAAGACTGGTGACGGAACTACTCTTACTCCCTACACCCAAACCCAGGTTCCCTCCTTGGCCAGAGACACTCACTGAGGACTCCTTCTTCAGTGGCCAACTTGTTCACAAAGCTGTGATCTCTGGGAGGTGCGGCTCCACTCGTCATCAGTCCTCGAGCCAGGCGCCTCTTTCGGGGTGCCCCCTGCTTCCTCTTCAAGGAACCCTTAGCAGGCAAGACCTCGCGCTGCTTCCTAAAGCGGGAGGTTGCAGGTCTACAGTCAGTCAGGCTTAGAGGAGGCCCGCCCTCCCTTGCCCTCGTCAGACAGAGTACTCACGAAGCGAGGCGGCGTGTCTGCAAGAGGCAGCAGTGCTCATGGTCCTCGACTTGGTCAGTGATGCTGTGCTTGTGGCAGCAGGCAGAGTGAAGACGTGGAGATCTTCTGAGGACAAGTCGAATCCCCCATGGGACTCTGGTCCGAAGGCGAGTGGCGCAGGTGCAGGTGCAGCAGGGCCCGGCAGGCATTTCGTTGGGATCCTTGGTTGTGGGCCCAGAAGCAGAGGTCAGGATGGCCACATGATCCCCCACCCCCAAACATACTTCCTCGACCTTCCTTGACCTTGGCAAACTCCACCTGGAGGGGCTGGATTCCTTTTCATCCAGCTCACCGCTGAAATCCCATTGCACCCTCCCTTCTTGCTCCTGTAGCCTCCTTCCCAGGAGGGCTCTCTCATGCATAGCCTTGTTCCAAGGAACTCTTGACCTGGGTCCTGTATACTTCCAATCCAATTAGGATTTTCCTTGCCTACTTTCGCTCCACATAGATCCCGCTTTCAGGTACACACCTGCACTCTCGTGCCGCCTTCAACAATTACTACTTGCCCTTCTCGTGTACCGTCCTGAACTCTGCTATACTCCACTATTATTATTCCTGGCAGCCACTTCCACAATGGTCTTCCCAATCTTCTGCGTGCATTCACTTCCCACTCATGAATCTACGCCTCAGGCACTCAATTCTATTTCTAGTCTCATGTTTGCCCTACATTCATTTTTTGTATCCCACTCCATTCTGATCTTTTTCTTGCAGCCCACCATAATCTTAGATATTTCCTTGCTGCCCCTTTAAGGCGGCAGACCTTTGCACTCCAAGAAAGCCTATTATCCTTCAGGATCACAAGCCCCTCTTTCAATAACTATTTTCACTCATCCCCTCGGTTATTCATTGAACAGAAGTTTGCTGAGTCCCCTATCGAAAGCCAGGCCTGATCTAGTCAGCAGCCAACTCCTCACGGCACTAATTGTTCTCTTGCACCAACACACCCCCTAGCCGCTTTCAGTGCAAAACCTGGCGTTCCCTCCACAGCCTCCCAACACTCTTCCATGCTCCTCTCCACACTTCCAAAATTATGCTGGAGCACACCTGTGCTGCACCCACCGCCCCCCCCAACACACACACGCACACACAAACCCGGAGTGCACCACCCCCTCACAGTCAGGCCGATAGTTCGCCGCCACTTTCCCCTCAGAATCCCAGGCAGCCTGGTCCGGGGGCAAAAGTCCAGGGGTCAGGAGGCTGGGGCAATGGGCCCTCCCACAGGGGTCCTGCAGAGTGTGTGTGTGAGGGTGTGGGGCAGCGTGGACATCAGGGGTGGGTGGAGGCACCCTGCGGAGGTGGAAGGGTTTGGGGATCCAGAGCAGGCGGGAGGGAGGAAAGAAGTGGCGTGGACAGTGAGGGGCCCTCTTCCCGATACTAGCCTGCGGTCAGCCTCCAGCAGGTTGTGCAATGGTCTGGGACAAGAGTCCTGAGGGAAGACGCCGGCGCTCCTTGCTAGCTCGCTCGCTTTCCCGCCCTTCCCACAAGGCCAATGAGCTTCCAGCGCTGCCTTCCCACAGTTCGCTGTGGCCGGCGACCTGTGAGCTTCGAGTTCCCTAAAGCTCACCCACCCAAGTCCCACCCCGTCGCCGCCCTCCTAACCCTCCTCAGCCTGGAAGTACTAGGCTGGCCAGTGACTCCTGAAGTAAAGTGGAGCTCTGTGCTCCCCAGGCCCTGTTTCCCAGACTATTCTCTCTGGATGAGAAATGTTGCATGTGCATGCGTTTTTAACTCGTGCACTTGGTATTCTGTCGTTTACTTTTACAGAATTCAGCATGTGTTCTTTAAGATCGAGGTGTATTCCAAGGCCAGGGATTCTTAACCCGGGCTGATTTTGCACCCCCAGGGGGCATTCGGCCCTGTCTGGAGTCCTTGTGGTCCGTGTGTGTGTGTGTGTGTGTGTGTGTGTCTCCGTTTCTGAGCGTAGGTCCCGTTGCATACATTCCTGCATTCCGGTGCCGATGCCACACTGTCCGAATTTGTATCTCGCGGTGAGACATCTACATGTCTGGCAGGGCAAGTCCCCACCTCTGGGGCATCAGTCTCCAGGCATATCTTCACTCTTCTTCGCATTTTGCCCTTCCACATAAACGTTAGGCTTAGCATGCCATGTTCCCTGGAAACTAACTCATTTGTAACAGATTTGGAGTCTATTTTCGATGAATGCATGGATCACTTAAGGGGGAATGGGCTATCTTTATGATGTCCAGCCTCCCCAGTCACCAGCGTGGGCTGTCTCTCCAGTTACGTGGGCCTTCTTTAACGTTTTAATCTTTCAGTTCAGCATTTAGTTTTACCTTTTGCACATTCAGACCTTGTACATCTTTTACTGTATGTATCCTAAGGTACTGCTCCGTGCTGTTGCTCTTGCACATGATATCTGTTTTAAATGGCATCTGTCTATTTGTATCTATTTTACAGAAAGCCTTTGGAGTCTTTGAAAAGTGAATTGAGTTTGAAGTGAGCCACCGTGTGCTCAACTCAGTGATATGCAATGATTTGTCTGTAGATGTTCCGTGGTTTTCTGCGAATCTGTGAGTACCAGAAGTACAATAACCAACCAACGGGTTTCTTACAGTGCTGGCTAGGGCATCCACTACAAGGTGGAATACAGATGGCTAAAGTGGGCATCTTTGGGTTGTTCCTAATGTTGAAGGGACAGCCGCCAACATCTGCATATTAAATTGGGTTTGTTGTGACTCGTCTTCCTCCCTCCTTCCCTCCCTTCCTCCCTCCCTTCCTTCTTCCCTCCCTTCCTTCCTTCCATCCTTTTTTCTCTCTGTCTTTCTCTTTATCAGATTAAGAAACTTCCCTTACATTCTTAGTTTAACATGAGTAAGTTTGTCCTAAAAACCTTGAATAGATATTAAACTTCACATTTTTGCCTGGAGTGAAATGAAGAAGACTCTATTCATTTAATCTGTTAAATACAATGAGCATTATTTATAGATTTTCTCCCTCAGAATATTTACTGAGGTTCATCTTATAATCAAAAAGAACAGAAATCATAAGTGTGTATCTTAATGATATTCAAAGAGTATACATACACATTGAAGTAGCACCTGCAGCAATCGGCAGACTGTATTGGGGGGCACACAAACCTCTCCTTTGCCCCCTTCAATCTATAATTTTTCTAATGTTAAGCCTGCTTCACCCTGCTTCCGATGAATGTAACTTAGTCAGGGTACATGTTTTGTATGTACGGGTGTGTTCCGTTTGCTCAATTTCACTTAAGATTTTTCAGCTTTCGTTCATGAGCGAGACTGATTTGATGTGCTTCTCATACTATGTTTGCAGGTTCAGGGGCAAGGTTTTCTAGTCTCATAGACTGAATTGGGGAGTAGTCCCTCTTTTCTATCCTCTGGACACCTTTGCATAAGATTCAGATTACCTGTCTGGAGATATTATTACCACTTGAGATATGACCACTAGACAACTGGGATGCCGGTCTCCTCTCCTCTCCTTTCTCTCTCTCTCTCTCTCTCTCTCTCTCTCTCTCTCTCTCTCTCTCTCTCTCTCTCTCTCCCCCTCCACCTTCCTTCCTTTCTTTTTTAATTACTCTGGATATTATCAAACATATACAAGTAGAGTTGTATACAAAATTACAAACAATATCCAGGTTCACTTCAGTGAAGCAGTGTTCCTGGAACATTAGCTTGTATCAGAATCACCCAAAGGGCTTGTTAAAAGACAGATTGCTCACCTCCACATCTTTAAATCTCAGATTTTAAAATCTGGGGTGGGACCCAGTGTTTGCTTTTCTGACAGGTTCCCTGGTGATGCAGGTGCTGGTGGTGGGAGACCTCATTTTGAGAACCACTGTACAAGACAGAATAGTGAAGGAGCCTTCGATTATGAATCGCCCAAATGCAACCATTAACAACTCATAGTCCATCTCATTTCATATGTATTTTCTTGTTGCCCTTTTTTCCAGACTTTCCAAAAATCATCTTATGTTAAGATGGTAAATATTTCAATGCATAACTTTAAAATTTGAGCTATCCATTGTCCTCGACTCCTTTATTCTGAAAATGCACAATGTTGGTGGTCTGGTTTCAGTTTTTGCATGTACCAGTCCAACTTTCCCAACACCATTTATTGAAGACAATGCTTTTACTCCATCGCATTCTTTTGCCTCCTCTGCCAAATATTAATGGATCATAACGGCGTGGGCTGATTTCTGAGCTCTCTGTTCTGTTCCACTGATCTATATGCTTTTCCTTGTGCCAGTACCAGGCTGTTTTGATCACCGTGGCTGTATAGTATAGTTTGAAATCAGGTGCTGTGATCCCTCCAACTTTGTTCTTCTTCCTCAAGATTGCCGAGGCTCTTTGGGGTCACTTTGGGTTCCATACAAATTTTTGGAATATTTGCTCTAGATCTGTGAAGTGTGCCATTGGTATTTTAATAGCAATTGCATTGAATCTATAGATTGCTTCCAGTAGTATGGACATTTTGATGATGGTAATTCTTCCAATCCGTGAACATGGTATACACTTCCACTTGTTTCTGTTCTCTTCTATGTCTTTCCTCACTGTAACACACCACATTAACAGATGAAGGGGAAGAAAACCAAAGCATCTCAGTTGATGTGGAAAAAGAATTTGAGAAAATTTACAGCCACTCATGATAAAAAAACCGTCAACAAAGAAAGAATGGAAAGACGCTTCCTCAACATAATTAAAGCCATATACAGACATCCCACTCAATGGTGAAATGCTGAAAAGTTTTCCTCAATGATCAGGAATAAGATAAGGGTGGCTACTTTTACCATTTCTATTCAGCATTGTACTAGAAGCCTTAACCGGAGCATGTAGGTAAGGAAAAAAAAAAAAAGAAGAAGGCATCCAAATTTCAAAGAAAGAAGTAAGATTATCTCTGTTTACAGGCCACATTCTGTTACACAGAGAAAATGCCAAAGATTCAAAATCTGAAAGTGTTGGAACTCTTCAGAAAGCTTACAAGATACAGATCAACAGACAATACTCATTACACTTCTGTACACTAACAATGAACAATCCATTCAGAAAATTATGAGACAATTACAGTTACATCAAAAAGAATAAAGTATTTGGGAATAAGCTTAATCAAGGAGATGAAAGACTTGTGCAATGAAAACAGCAAGACATTGCTGGAAGAAATTAAAGGAGACACAAATTAGTGGAAAGTCACCTCGTGTTCTTGGATTGGAAGATTTCATATTACTAACATGGAAGTCCTACCCAGAGTGATCTAAAGTTTCAGTACAATGCCCATCAAATTCCCAAATGACATTATTTTTTTTGTGGAAATTTCTCTTAACATCCTAAAATGTATATGGAATCTCAAGGGAGCCACAATAGCCAAAACAACCTTGAAAAAAAAAAAAAGGACAGGGTTGGAGGACTCACACTTCCAGATTTCAAAGTCTACTTCGAAGCTACAGCAATCAAAAGAGTGTAGTATTGGCATAAAGCCGAGCGCAGAGACCAGTGGAATAGAATAGAGACATCAGAAAATAAATCCTCATATATGTGGTCAAATGACTTTTGACAAGGCCACTGACACCCTTCACTGCAGAAAGGACAGTCTTTTCAGCCAGTGGTGCTGGGAAAGCTTGATATCCCTACGGCAAAGAGTGAGGTTGGAGACACTCCATACACTGTTATGAAAATTAACCCAAAATGGATCAAGGACCGAGACCGAAGTGCTAAAATGATAAAATTCAGAAGAGAACAGAAGAGTAAAGCTTCAGAACATTGGGTTTGGCAATGATTTCTTGGATATGACATCAAAAACATACACAGCAAAGAGAGGAAAAAATAGATAAGTTAAACTTCATCAACATTTAAAACTTTGGGGCGTTAAATGACACTGTTGAGAGAGTAGAAAAGCAACCCACAGAATGGGAGAAAATATTTCCAGATCATGTGTCTTTTAAATGATTAACATCCAGAATATACAAACAACTCCTACAACTCAAAAATAAGTTAAAAAAAAAAAACAACCTAATCCAAAAATCAGCAAGGGGCTTCAGTGCCTATCTCCGCAAAGAAGGTATACAAATGGCTGTTAAGCACGTGAAAAGGTACTCAACATAACTAGTCATTAGGCTAAATGAAAATCAAAACCACAATGAGGTATCACTTCACAGGCATCTAAGTGGCTATTATTTTTTTTTAAAGAAAAAGAAAGTCAGAATATAACAAGTATTTTCAAAGACGTAGAAAATGGGAACCCAGGTGCCCATCAGTGGATGAAAGGATAAATAAAATGTGGTATAATGCACCATTATTCAGGCTTTAAAAAGAAAGAAATTCTGATGTATGCCACAACACGGATGAACCTCGAAGGCATTATGCTAAATGAATAAGCCAGAAACCAGATGACAATTATAATTATCTGAGGCACTTAGGGTAGTCAAATTCATAGAGACAGAAAGTAGAATGGTGATTGCCAGGGTATGAGGGGAGAAAGACATGGAGAGTTATTGTTTAGTGGGTACAGGGCTTCAGGTTGGGATGATGACAAAGTTCTGGACATGGATGGTTGGATGATTTCACAACAATGTGAATGTCATTGCATTTTATACTTAGCATGGTTAAAATAAGTTTTTGTTATGTATATTTTACCACAATGAAAGAGAGAGAGAGAGGGAGAAAGGGGGAGAGGGAGACAGGGGGAGAGGGGGAGAGAGGGAGACGGGGAGAGGGGGAGAGGGGGAGAGGGAGAGAGGGAGAGAGGGAGAGAGAGAGACAGAGACAGAGACACAGAGAGAGAAAGAGAAAGGAAGGTCCTCTCAGTTCCAAGGAAAATTGCTTTACACTGCCAAGAAACTTCCTATGTATTGAAGGCAAACTTTTCTTTGGGAGAAAAGGTGGGGATTTACCAATGATAGTGCATGCTTAGAATTGTCTGATTATCTAATAAGTACATGTAGTTAATTGCTGGCCATCTCTAAAGATTGTTTAAAAATGGTATTATATGATTTTTAAAGTTCAAGTTTTAATTCAAAAATTTTCCATAAAGAAAACTTTAGTCCTGGCGAGCTTCACTTGTAAACAATATCACACATTTAGAACAAAAATATAGTAGCAGTCCTATAGAACTTTTTCAGAAAATACAAGAGGAGAAGACAGGAATTTTATGAAGTCAGCATTACTTTTATACAAAAAATAAAAATAATTTTTAAAAAGGACACTACAGAGGGAAAAAAAAGAGCATCTCAGGCCAATATCCCTGATGAACATACGTATAAAACTCCCTAATGAAATTTTTTAAAAAAATTGAATCCAGTGATACAGGAAAAGTATAATCTGTGACCATGCAGAGTATATTCTAGGAATGCAAGACTATTTTAACATTAAAAAATGCATCAGTACATTCTACCATATAAGAGAATGAAAGAAAAACAACGATTATCACAATGTATGACAGAAAAGCCATTTGATAATACAACACATCTATTCATGATGAAAACATCTGCTAACTTAAGAACAGTTTCAACCTGATAAAGTGCTTCTACCAAAAACCTGCTGCCAGCATTATACTTAATGGCGAAAGACTGAGGAATGTTTCTCCCTAAAGATTAGGAATATGTCAACATCTCTGCTCTTACAATGTGTGGTCAACATTATGCTTGGGGCCCCTAGCCGATAAGGCAAGAAAAAGAAACTGTATTTTCTAAAGACATGATAGTCTATGCAGAAAATACAAAAAAAGCCTCTCCCAGATCTAATAAACCATTTAACAAGGTCAAAAGAGAGAAAGTCAATATAGAAAAGTTGTTTTTTAAAAAAATTTCAGTATACTAGGAACAAAGATTTGGAAGATGGCCTTTTTTTTATAAATCACATATAATAGCAGCAAAATACATGAAATACCTACTGAGAGTTTTAACGTTATATTTGCAGGATGTGTACACAGATAACTATAAAATATTGCTGAGAGAAATTAAAGAAGATTTCTATAAATGGAGGTATAAGTATTAAGTTCATGGACCAGAAGACTCAAAAAATATTTAAGATGTCAATTCCCTAGTAAATCATCTATAGATTTGACATATTCATAATTTAAATGAAAAGCTACTACTAAAACTCACATGGAAATGCAAAGGACACGGAATAGCCTAAGCCATTTGGAAAAGAACGAAAATGGAGGACTCGCACTACCAAATTCCCTGACTTACAACAAAGGTATGGAAATCATGACACTGTGGTATTACCATAATGTTAGACCATAATATGGATCAATGGATAAAGTAGAAAGCCCAGCAATAAGCCTACATATATATGGTAAGTTGATTTGTGACACAGACGCCAAGATGATTAAATTAACTAATAGTTACCTCATGGTGCTGGGGAAAAAAAAAAAAAGAATCTCCATAAGGGAAAAGAAACCACAAACTTCAGTACCTCATACTATATGCAAAAGTTAACTCAAAATAAATCAGAGCTCTAAGTGTAAAATGTAAAATTGAAAATCTTACAAGAAGACATAGGAGAAAAGTTCTGCGTTGTGAGGTGCCTTGGGTAGGAACTTCATTCAAAAAGTACGTGATTTGACTTCGGGTGGTGGGCGCACGATGCAGTACACAGAGCATGTATCGTAAAAATGTATACTTGAACCCTATGTAATCTTATTACCCAATGTCACCCCAATAAATGCAAATTTAAAATACTGTAAATCACAAAGGGACAACAACTGATGGACCCTTACTAAAATTAAAAAAAAAAACAACAAAATAACAAAAACTTTTGCTTTTCAAAACCCAGCGTTCAGTATCTCTGTGCAACACCATTTTCTACTCCCCTGCTGGAACCTCATGACTGACCTTGACTTCCACTTAACCCCTAGAACAGAAACCTGGGTCTGCTTATTTTCAATTGCAAAAACTCACTTTATTGTCTTAGGCTTCTGCTTGCAAAACTCTCCCCTTCCTCTATTTCCTGGCCAACTTCTTTCTTCACTCATTTCAGGTATGCCTCCTCTGGGAAATCTCCAAGACTCCATTCCAGCTCCCAAGGCTGGGTGGCTGCACCTCCTCTGTCCTCCCATAGCCATGTAACCTTCCTTCCACCTCTCTCTATTGCAATCATCCATTGTTTTGGGGGTTTGGTCTTTTTTTGCTTTTTGTTTTTGTGTGGGTGTGTGTTTGCTTCTCTCCTGCAGAATGGCTTGAAGCAGCAACAGAGACTCATTCATTTCTATAACCCCCAGGCCAGGCCGTAGGCTCCCAGAGAAGATCAGCCCTGTATTTTCACAGTTATATAAAAGATGCTTTCCTAAACAACACTACTATTTTAAAAACCAAATAAAAGGCTCTGAGGCCACCTACTTCCTCTTTCCCTTCCAGGTACTGTTTGCCTTTTCAAGTCAGCGGCACAGACCCTCCTAGTTCTGGGTGGTAAACAGGGGGCAAAACTAGACACCTTCTCTTGAAACCCAAAAGTCCAAGATGGAATTTTGTATAGCAGGAATAGGCAACAACAAGCTCTCGCCTCACTTGTTCTGCTTCCCCCTTAGCCCAGCACAGGCCTGTGCCCTCTGTCCTTCACATTTTCCAAGCCCTCCAGGCTCCAAACCACCTGTCCACTATCTACCAGATGCTGACTGTCTCACAGACGTGGCATCTCACATAACCGTCTGAGAGGAGAAACTCCGCTGTTGGTTTGGACTGTGGATGCCAGCACCCAGCCCACCCTCCTTGCTTTAATAACCCATTTGGACCCATTCCTGTCTACGGCATCCCCACCAAATGACAACTCACCATCTGCATGAACACCTTTGCTTTGTTGTTCTTGTTGTTCAGCAAGCAGACACCTGGTTTGAGCCTGCTGGGAGGTTCAGAGGAAAGAAGAAGGGGTGGGAGTAAGGTACACAGGAGCAGAAAGGATGTCCAACACCAGAAATGTATCCACTGCTTGAGTAGTGTGTGCTGGGCTGTGGGAGGGAGGAAAGGCAGGGTGGGGCCAAAGGAGCTGAAGGGGGCGTGGAGGGGAGAGACCCTCAGCCTCTTTGCACTCAGCAGAGTGAGAAGCTTAGCTGCTGTCTTCAAGGAAGTCCTGTTGGTCGCTGCGGGCACATCGCACTCTCTTGGGATCATGATCTTCACTCCTTTCCTTCCACCCCCTGACCTGGTGAGTCTGATTTCTCTCTGTCCTCCTGAGATGTCAGCCCCAGGGCCCTGGGGCGGGGTCTGTAGCGGTCATTGTTGTATCCCCAGCACTTAAAACAGGGCTGGGCATGCGCATAATACTTGTTGAATAAGAGAATGAATGTCTGGGAAGACAGGCGCATTAGGATAAGACAACTTACTCTTTCTTTTTTCAGAACGTGAAAGGCCAGGTTAAAGTCACTAAGGAATTTGTTGTTTTGTCTGACAACTGCGAGAACTCATCCAATGGCACAGGCTCACTCAAGGGGTCTGCTGGTCCTCAAGGGTCTTGGAGGAGCCGGTTCCAGAGAGCCCTGGCGTTGTTCACCAAGTCCTTCAGGTGAGAGCTCGGAGTCAGCCTCTGCCTCTCCCACTGCTCACGGCCAAGCCTGCGTGCCTCCCATTCATTCCCCTTGCACCCGGAGAGCCCCTGGGCCAGGCCTGACTTCCCCAGGGTTCCCAAGAGTCTAGTTGTCATTCTGCTTTGCCTTTATAGGGGAGGATACCAGTCCCTTGGAAGCTGAGACCACAGTGCCACAGACACAGGCTGGTGAAGGGTGATCGAGCCCCCTCTGCTGCCACATGCTCTTACTTCCCCAGTTTCTGGGTCACTGGGCCTGAAATAAACGTTGTTAGGCTGGACTGTTTTTGCTTCGACCTTTTAACAATGTAACTTTCAACGCTGACACCAGCCTCAGATGAATTGGGGCTTGTCAGTTGTGGTGCTGGTGGGGTGGGGGTGGGGGTGGGGGGGTGGGGTGGCGGCAGAGGGAGGGAGCTACCATCTCACTCAGTCCTATAAGGCTGTACACACTCCTTTGTGGGGCAGTGCTGCTGCTTCCTCGGTCACAGTCGCAATAGATTTCCCCAGGGCTGATTGAATTTTCCACAGCGGACAGCTCTGATTCCGATGGGGGTTAATGACTATAGGGATGAGGGAGGAATAACAACTCTCTTTCCCCAACACCACACACAGGTCTTCTTATCTGAGAACAACCAGGCTGTATTTTACATGGAGGTGAGGGAGGAGGGCCATGTGCAAAAAGAATCCCTGGATCCTAAGAAAATCTCTTAGGCCCCATGTGCCCCGTCAGTTCCCAGACCCCTACTGCATCACGAGACAGAACCCCTCCAACAGGCAACCTCGTCTCTAACTATGCAGTGTTCATTTTCATATGATGAGGGGTTTTTCCACCTCCTAAGGTGACCTGGGTATGTACTGCAACATAATATCAGCTAGGGAAGTCTATCCAGGGGGGCTGGAGCACATTTATCCCTTTAACCTCAGAACAGGTTGTGGCTCTGTTGTGTATTGTGACACCAAGAATTACCCGGCCAGTGGGCAAAAGTATTGCATGTTCTCCTTCAGGTCAAAGATCCTAATTACAACACAGGAGCACCAAAATATTCTTTTCCCCCTAACTCACATAGTCCTCCATGCAAGGCCAGGAGAGGAAAAAGTACTTGGGCAGGGCCTGCTTTGTGAATTAATTGCCCTTTAGTTGTTCAGAGGTCCAGCGTCTTAAAGCACTAATGAACCCCAGCGGAGGTAGGGTTCAGGTAGGAAACAACATGTGGGGGAGTCCCACAGCCCTTTCACAGCCCTTTTCCTACATCCCTAGAAGGCAGCCAAGGTGGCACCCATAGCTACAGAACAGAGGAAACGGTTAATCTTAGTGTGACTTGTTTGCTTTAGATCTGGTATCTCAGCAGCTGATCCTCATGGCCTAAGAACCACCCCTCCTCCCCGCCCCCCACAACAGCTCTGTTCTCCTAAGCTGGGCCTTAACTCTGGGGATGTTCAGCTCCATGTTGCTGCTTCTCCACAGGGGGCTGGGATCTCACATCTTAGGTCTCAGCCCTGTCCAAATGAAGGGAGGAGCTCCAACTCCCAGGGGCTAGGGAGCCTGTGGGGCATCCTCTCCTTTGTAGCTGCTGTCACATCAGTCACTGGACACGACTGGAGGTGTCAGAGAGAGTCTTTCTGTGCACGTGTGCGCGTGCGCGCGTGTGTGTTTTAGGACACGAATAGTTGTTGAAACAAGAAATGATATGATGAAATCTAGTGGTCAAATATGGGGCACAACTCAGCAGCCACACTTGAAACCCAAGCAGCAGAAAGGGATTTAATGTAGCAGAGTTAGGCAACAAGGAGCCATCACCTCTGTTCCTCGCCCTTGGTACAACCCCACCCTGTCCAGGGTTCCCCAAGCTGACCCTAACAGCTCCCTAGCCCTCTGGACCCAGAAACACATCTGCTCACTACCGGCCAGACGCTGACTGACACCCAGACACAACACGACACATCGTCTCCTGAAAGGAACACCTCTGCTGTTGATTTGATCTCGGGCTTCCCTCATCCACCTCAGCCACTCTTGGCTTGGATGCACCACGTGGCCTTACCTGCCTCCCACTTTGCACAAGCCTTTGCATTCTGTAGCCTCGCAGCAGAAGATACTTTCCTTTGCCAGCCCCAGAATCACAGGGCATTTCCCGTGTGCCTCCCCCATTTACATCCCGGTTCCCCCTGCCTGGGGTAACCGTGTTCCCCCTGGCTGGCCTCGGGCAAGCCCTTCCTGCTCTTTGGTCTCGGCACTTCCGGGAAGTGATTGCCTGCCTGGGTTTTCAGTAAGTCATGTTCTCTTAGTTCTGTGCATCTTTAAGCCGTCTGGTCCTTCTCTGGCTGTGGAGGGCTCAGAATCTGTTGAAACGTGCTAAATATGCCTCCCCTTACCACCAGCCATGACTGGGAATGAGTGAACTTGTGCATCTCAAGAGGGGCCCCATTGCCCCTTGAAGGGTCAGGTGAAGAGTCAGAGCACAGGGGACAATTATGTGGAGAAAGGGGTCAGACAGGTCAGCAGTAGGGAAAGGAGTGGGTCATCAGTCTTCCATCTTTGTTTCTGAAAATATGACTGAGCCCAAGTTCTGAGCTCTCCTCCTGTCCTTACATCCCCACCTCCAGCCCCAACTACATCATGTCACAATCTCTGCACCCAAGGGGATGGCTCAGATAGGTGAGTAAGACGCACTGTTTCTCAGTAGAGGGTATGGGGCCGGCCAAATCTCCTGGCTCTTATGGTGAACAGATGACCATTGGAGTGTGAGAGCAAGCAAGAGATCGAGTGTGTTTGTTTCTCCATTTGTTTGATTTTGCCCCTTCTACACTCATTCTCTCTGGTGCCATATCCCAGTAACTCCTGGGCAACCTTAGGAACATGGCAATATTTGCCCTCAGCTCTGCCTAACCCTACACGGCCTTCTGTGTTACAGGGGTTTTTATGTGTGTTTCTTTCATTCTCCAATCATCCAAAACAAGGTGAGAGGTGTGAGCTCTATTCTGAGGTCGCATCACCAGCAAGGGACAGAGCCAGGATCTGGTCCCTGGTCAATCTGAGGCAAGGGTCCTTCTAGTACACCAGTTCAGCCTAAGCACCACTGTTCCCAACTAGGAGCCATGGCGTCCTGATCTACTGTGTGTCACAGCTCATCCTCTTAGGGATGGAGATTCTGTACTTGCAGTCCCACACCCAACAAAGCTGCCCATTAAGGGGGTCAGAGGTCCTAGGTGACAAGGTCCAATGTCATCCCATACCACACACCACTGTGGAATTACTCCTATTAATAAAATGATGGTGGGAACCCGAGGGAGAAAAGAACTACATCTGCTGTACCCTTCACTCACTGCTCCCTGTCGTGCTCCGGGGCAATTCTACAGAACTTCAGGGCGCTCCTGAGCATGGTCTGAAAACCACTGGTCTCATGCCAAAGATGGAGTCTAATGGTGGGCCTTTCCGGCACAGTAGAACAAGTGAGTGGACCTCATAGGGGTGCCCATCAAATCACATAAACCTTGTCTTCTTACTGTATGGGGAAAGCTGCATCTCGCTGACACTCCCCGGTGTGAGGCCCTCAGCTTCCCACGGTGGGCAGCTCAACCTTTCAGCCTTTCCAAGGGAGAGCACACTCCTGTGGGCCACTCCCACAACAGGCTGACCCAGCCTCCCTGTGCCGATTATGAAGAGGGACTTGGTTTTTCTGTGACTCCAGTGTGAGGAAATGCACTGAGATCTCACCAGACGGGGCCAGTGTGGTCTCTGCTTGTATCCATGACCCCACCAGTGAATTTCGTTCATCACTGGCCATCTTCAGACACTCCTGCTCTTAATCACAGACAAAAGGCAGGCTGACAGAGAAACTGCACCCACAGGACACCCACTCTCTTGTGGGTTTTAAAATGTGTGTCAGAACATAGTGCAAGGGGGGGCGGTGAGGGAAATGGCTTGATTTGAGAGATGTTTTCCATAGCATAGAGAGGGTGGCACTGTCTTAGGTTGGAGGTGGGCCTGGAGCAGAGGGGCAGAGAGGGGCCCAAGGTGACACCAGTTCCCGGCCTGAGTGACCTGTGGCCTGGGGTTACCATGCACCCAGATATGGGTCGCAGGTAGAGAAGCAGGATTCAGTGGGAGGCTGAAGATGTCAGGTCTGGAGTTGGACTCTGCTAAAATTCATGGAACCATTGGGTTGATGAGAAGCTGCCTTAAGTATGCTCACAGTGCCAAAGGAAATCAACAAAATTCTACCCCACTGGGAGTGTGAATAGGTATTCTGTTTTATTTATACATGATAACACACATAATAAGTGTATCGTGTTCTGGCGTATGGTGTGAAGCTGGGGCCCGAGATCAGTGGTTCTTACTCATTTGGGGCAATATGAGTATGAACCATTGGTGTGAATGAACAAAAGAGGTTGCCTCAGGCCCTGACTGGCCACTGGAGAGCCAACAAGACCTATCTTTCGGGGACGTCCCATAAACCATTAGTGGCACACACCATGGTGCATGGTTTGGCAAGCTTTGGCCTGGGGTTCCTTACTCAATAATGTCCTCTGGGGGGGTGATGAAGGGGATGTAAACTATCTCCTCCAAGAGGCAGGAGCTAGACTTGGAAATCATTATCCTGTGTTCTCTACTTGCGGTGAGAACTAAATGGGACAAAGCATGTAGAGAAGTGCCAGGCAAAACTGGCCCCTTATGAAAAGTAATGGTGACTTTTCATATTTCTTCAGAGGGCAGGAACCGTGATTTTGGGGGGGTGGCATTTGTACCTCTATCAGGTATGTTACCACCAGTGGGCAATTGATAATGAATCGTAATAAGTTAGCGTTTATCTCATGTGGACTACAAACAGCTCTGGTTTTCCTGCAGTTGACCGAATGAGTAATCGGTTGGACTTGTGCTTTCTAATGTCTCCCAGTGCTGTAGAATTTACCTCATTCATCTCCACAACATTCCTGAGGGATGGAGAAGGACTGATGTTGTCCCCCTGTGCAGAGGGGGGGATGAGTCCAAGGACTACAGGAATAATACCTCCTTCCTCTCAGGAGGGCCGTGAGGATTAAGTGGGGTGCCACTTCCTCAGAGCGGCACACATTGAACCGGGCCCAGAGCCAACACTCTGGCAGTTTCCTCGAAGTCGTGCACCTTGAAGCAGGCTTTGGATCTCATTTGTCCTCCGTGCCTGCTTCTTCAGCCATTTGCATGAAAATTGTGAAGACATGAGCAATAGCTGAGAGCTTGCAGTGGGGAGGAGTGTGTGGGCTGCGCACATGATTGCTGCGGGTATATCACATCCCCTTTCCTTGGACCCCAGCTGGGGTCAGAGAATTCCTCTCACCGGAACTCATGAAGGGAGGGTCAGAACTGCTATTGTGGTTTTAGAGAAGCGGCCAGGAGACGGTCAGTTACTTAGCCAAAGCCACAGTCAGTGACGGGTCTGGTCCTGGGCCCCAGATCTCCTGATTCTCACTGAGGTGTTCTTGTGCCCATCGGGCCCACTAACACATCCTGTTCTTCGGCAACACATTGTCGTGTGGGTTTAAAGCGGGCACGTGCCTCTAAAGGAAAAAAGGGGGGGCTAGTTTTGCTGTGGACTTTATGTTCCCCTCTATGCCTTGGAGGAGGCAGATGTTAAGGGGCCTTAGTGTTGGCAGACAGCCCATCATGGGCCCAACTCATTGCATAGTTTGCTTTCTTTTAATTAAATGTATTGGGGTGACATTGGTTAACATAATTACATAGGTTTCAAGTGTACAATTCTATGATACATCATCTGTATACTGCATAGCTTTTGAATCTCGCACACTCATTGCTCAGGATCTCAGGTTAGCATCTGGGAGCAAATCCCTGCACCTTCTCACATTCTTGTTGTCCACCTTTGAAAAGTGGGGTGAATATTCCCAACTTTGCACAGTCGTGGTGAACACTAAATCAAGCAGCCAGTATGCACAGGCCAAGTGAAAAGCGGCTATACGAGAAGACACAGGAAATGAAATGAAATGAAATGAAATGAAAAGAGAAGGGAGAGGCCCTGGCTGGTGTGGCTCAGTGGACTGAGTGCTGGCCTGAGAACCAAAAGGTCACCGGTTCAATTCCCAGTCAGGGCACATGCCTGGGTTGTAGGCCAGGTCCCCAGACGGTGGTGGTGGGGGGGGGGCGGTGGTGGGAGAGGCAACCGATAGATGTATTTCACGCACACCAATGTTTCTCTCCTTCTCATTCCCTTCCCCTCTCTCTCAGAAGGTAAATAAATAAAACCTTTTTTTAAGAAGAGAAGTGAGAAGCTGGGAGCAAACATGGTCTTCAACTGCAACAGACCAAAGAATCATATTTACAATACACAGAGAACTTTGATGAAACAACTGTAAAAACACACACCAAACAAAGTAGAAAAGTTAGCAAAAACTGGGAACAAGCCGTTTACAGAAATGCAAACAGCCAACACAAAAACGATAGGAGCTCAACACCACAAGCAACAATGGAAATTAAATACAATGACGCTCATGTTTTCAAACTGCAAATTGACAAATATTCAAATAATTAATTATACCAAATGGGTAGCATACACTGATGTTGTCAGTGTGAATCGGTGTAGATTCTTCAGAGAGCCACTGAGCAAGGATTAACCAGCTTTAATATATCTACCCTACTGTGCATCTCCCAACTGTCCTTCTTCCTCCTGCCACAGACCAGAACGACCAGAACTAGAAGCACGCTGGGACAACTGATGCTTCCTAGTCCAGTGCCCTGGGGGCTCAAGGTCTTAAGATGTCATGGCCTTAAGACCCATGGCAGTGCTCTAGAAGACCTTGTTTGAGCCTGGGAATCCTCAAGGTCCTTGGGAAGGGTCCCCGGGGCTGAGTCTGAGCCTTGACAGAGCAGTTCGACTCTCAAGAATTACAGCCAAAGGTCTCGGGGTCTCTGTGAGATGCAAGTTTCTGGATCTGTGCTTCCCTCGAATGGCCTGCCTTGGCTTCCACTGCCACGTGGAAGAGAAACCTGGAGTTTGATCATGCATCCATGCAAAGCTGGGGCTCTGCTCACTGCAAATTCAGGGGCAGATTCAGGGATTTGGCACAGCCTTTCGGTCTACAAATTGGGCTTCTTTTTTTTTTTTTTTAAGAGTTTATCTCTTTATTTTCAGAGAGAGGGGAAGGGAGGGGAAAAGACAGGGAGAGAATCATCAGTGTGTGGTAGCCTCTCGAGCGCCCCCTACCAGGGGCCTGGCCTGTAACCCAGGCCTGTGCCCTGACTGGGAATCGAAGCAGCGACTCTTTGCTTCCCAGGCCGGCATTCAGTCCACTGAGCCACACCAGCCAGTGCCACAAACTGGGCTTCTGGGTGTGAGGAAGGGGCAGGTGGGGAGAAAGTACAATCGACAATTGCCTGGGTTTGAATTTCTTTAGAGCTTAAAGTAAACAATGCACAAATCAGTCTTTCCTGAAGTCTTTAGGCTTATGTATTCATAAATAGAAGTCTGTAGAAATTGGGAGCCATCACTCTCAGTCAGTCATTTAAGTGTCCATGTTAATTAAAGTGGAGTGATGGGGCTGGAAGCCTGATTAGACTGAGTTTAAGGGAGGGCGGGGGAGAAGAACAGGAAACAATGGTATTAGTCAATGAGGCATCTCAGTACTTGAAGGAATGTCGGAGAATGTATCAACTGCTTGAACACAGTGTCCTCATCTGTAGGATGGGATGGTGGAAATCTGGGCCAGGGAGGTGGGGGATGGAGTTCAAGGAGGGGGCATGCCCTTAGCCTCTTTACACCCAACAGAATGAAGAGCTCTGCTGGCCCCTGGCAATAAGCCCTTTCAGAAAGGACAGGCACGTGGCATCTCACAGGTGCTGATGGATCTACCTCATTCATCTCCACAGCATGCCCGAGGGTTTGAGAAGCACTGGTGTTGTTGCCTTTTGGGGGGGATGAGTCCAGGGACTCACAGGAATAATATGGCTTGATCAGAAAACATGAACTTCATTGGCATCCGGCAGCTGCTGAGTCTCGCCCTGGTGAATCCGGTTTCCCTCTAGAACCACAGATCATCAGTCCCAGGGCTGGGATCTAGGTCTCTAGAGTTCACTGCTGTATCCCCAGTGCGTAGAACTGAGCAGGGTGGACACATGGCAGGCCCTCAACAAGCACTTGATGAAGGTAGCAATAGATGTCAGTGCTGGCCAGAATGAATTTCCTCTATTTTCCAGGACAGGAGTGGCTCAGCAGAAGACACTGTGCCCTTCATGTATTTTGTCAACACCACGGAGAACTCATCCAATGGCACAGGCTCACTCAAGGGGTCTGCTGGTCCTCAAGGGTCTTGGAGGAGCCGGTTCCAGAGAGCCCTGGCGTTGTTCACCAAGTCCTTCAGGTGAGAGCTCGGAGTCAGCCTCTGCCTCTCCCACTGCTCACGGCCAAGCCTGCGTGCCTCCCATTCATTCCCCTTGCACCCGGAGAGCCCCTGGGCCAGGCCTGACTTCCCCAGGGTTCCCAAGAGTCTAGTTGTCATTCTGCTTTGCCTTTATAGGGGAGGATACCAGTCCCTTGGAAGCTGAGACCACAGTGCCACAGACACAGGCTGGTGAAGGGTGATCGAGCCCCCTCTGCTGCCACATGCTCTTACTTCCCCAGTTTCTGGGTCACTGGGCCTGAAATAAATGTGATGTGCTTGATTCTTTTGGCTTCATGGTATTTATTGTCCGTTTCCGTACCGACATCCACCTCCTGTGCTTTATGGTTTGCCTCTTTCGGTGGGGAGGTGTCGGGGAGAGGGTGTCACCGCTTTACTTAACCATATGAGTCTGTACTCCTGTGCCTTGGGGCATATTTCAAAAATATGGCTGTTGGGCACTGACTGAGTGAGTGAGAGCCCTTGGGGCAGGGGACGAGGGGACCAGCAAAGGGACGGAGAGGTTGGGTCAGAAGGAGAGATGTTACAGAACCTGAGGCTTTTGGAGGCATTAGAGCCACTAAGTTATACACTGACTACAAATGATCCCCACCCTACCCCTGAAAAGAGTCCCTCCAGTACCTGGCCTGTCCATCACCTCAGGTCATTCATCTCACACTTGGACACCATGTCCCTTTGTAAGCTGGGCTTGCTATGTATTCCAGTAAAACAGCAGCAGGGGAAGAGGTGAGTCTGGTGAGTGCTTCCCAGAACTGGGGAAAGCCTGGGCTTTCTGGGACTGTTTGGATCGTGGCTAAGGCTATGCCAGGGGAGTCCAGCCCCCAGCCCGAGTTCACCAGGCCCCTGAACTTGCTGCATTTGTCTCTGAGCCACACCGAGGAAATCTGGGGCACAGGAACTATGAGCGTCCCTCCTTCTAAAAATAATTTGTTACTGAATGTCTTGGGATGACATTGGTTCACAAAACCATACAGGTTTCAAGTGTACAACTCAATGAAACATCATCTGCACACTGCATCCTGTGTCCGCCAGCCAAAGCAAAGTCTCTTTCTATCCACATCCATCCCCCCTCTGCCCACTTCCACCTACCCCCAAGCCCCCCTTTCCCTCTGGCTTTCATCACACTGTTGTCTGTGTCAATGGGGGATATCTATAGATATATAGATACGTAGATATATAGATATAGATGTATTTGGTTAAACCCTTCACGTTCTTTCATCCAGCCCCCCAAATGTCCTCC
The DNA here is from genome assembly GCF_019186645.2 of Phyllostomus hastatus. NCBI lineage: Eukaryota > Metazoa > Chordata > Mammalia > Chiroptera > Phyllostomidae > Phyllostomus > Phyllostomus hastatus. Next base: position 919,198 of record NW_025333841.1, on the reverse strand, counting down.
CCTCTGACAGCTGCCAGTCTGTTCCATGTATCCATGCCTCTGTTTCTATTTGTTCGTCAGTTTATGTTGTTCATTAGAGTTCGCACGTAAGTGAGATCACATGGTATTTGCCTTTCACCGTCTGGCTTATTTCACTTGGCATAATACTCCCCAGGCCCATCCATGCTGTTGCAAAGGGTAAGAGGTCCTTCATTTTTAGTGCTGCATAGTAATCCATTGTGTGAATGTGCTACAGCTTTTTTCATCCACTCATCTGCTGATGGGCACTTGGGCTGTTTTCAGATCTTGGCTATTTTAAATATGGCTGAAGCGAACACAGGGGTGCATGTATTCTTTCTAATCAGTGTCTCTGGATTCTTAGGATATACGGCGAGAGCTGTTCGGAAAAAGGCCAGCCGTTGTTAATATAACGAGAATGGTTTGTGTGACACCAATGTGACCTGGCAGCCAAGGAGAGTGGACTGGAATGCACATGTGTGAACAATGACAGCCTCACTGTACTAGTCAGTGGGGGCGGTAGACCCTGTTGAGTGAGCACGTGTACTGTGTGGTCGTCGCATTCAAAATGACTGAGTGAGAAGAGCAACGAATCTGCATCAAATGTTGCATTAAGCTTGAGCATTCTTGCTGAAACTATTTGGATGATTCAGAAGGACTCAGCTTGGGCGACTGGTCATTGGCACCTTCATCACGACAACGCGCCCAGTCACACGTCACGTCTCGTGCAGCGTTCTTTGGCGAAACATCAAATCACCCAGGTGATTCATCCCTGCTACAGCCCAGTTTTGGTGCCCCGTGACGCCTGGCTTTTCCCAAAACTAAACGCACCTTTGACAGGAAAGAGATTTCAGACCATTGACGAGATTCGGGAAAATATGACGGGGCCGGTGGTGGCGACTGGGAGAACTGTGGGAGGTCCCAAGGGGCCCACCTTGAAGGAGACTGAGGCATCATTGTCTTATGTACAATGTTTCTTGTATCTTGTATCTTCCTCAATAAATGCCTCCATTTTTCATATTTCATGGCTGGATGCCTTCTGGACAGACCTCGTATCCCCAGAAGCGGGATCGCTGGGTAAAAAGGCAGTTTTGCTTTTCATTTTCTGACGAAACTCTATCCTGTTTTCCACAGTGGCTGCACCAATCTGCTCTTTCTCTTCTGTTTTCCACTTTTAGGGTAGCATAATCCTTCAAACCCACCTAAGAGCGGAGAGAGCAATACAGCACCCATCAACCCTATTTAACATATTTTGCCTTAACTGCTTCAGGTCTCTCTCGACTTTTGAATTAAGTATTGTGGACATGTAAAGCATCCCCATCCCTTGCTCACTCATCTCTTCCCTAGAGTAGATCCCTTCCCTGGTGTCTGAATAACCCTAGGCCCCTGTGTGGCCTCAGAGCCTTTCCCCTTCCTGCAAGGGTGACCCCACATCGCCTTAGAAATGGTCCCCTGATGTCTCTGGTGAGCATGGGGGATTCTACAACCCTGAACCCCGACCCAGAGGAGAGAAGCAAGAACTCATCAGCAGCTTTTACAGATAACCCAGGACCCAGCCTTCTATAAACTTGTTCTCTACAGGTCAGCCTTGCCTCAGTGCAAGAGCTGGGCTCTTCATCTGTTTGTTTTTTTTTCCAAGAGAGACCAGGAACAGTATCCTGGTTCCCAGCCCCGCTCAAGTGATAAGAGTATTCCATTCACACAGGAGGCTGCTCCCTTGCTAGCTGCTGTCACACCCCATGGGCTCAATGACCAAGCATGGCTGGTGGGGATGGGGAAGAAGGCAGGGCCAGGCAGACCCAAGTGTTCATGAGGTCCAATCCAGTGGGCCTACAGGAGGCTGGCTAGGATTGCATAGCACTGTCCAAGGTGACCCATTAACCATTAGCTCCATCAAGGCAGCTGATGCCGGCAGGGGCTCACTATGCTGAGGTGGACACAGAGAGCAAGTGTGGTAGGCTGCCCTCCAAAATGGCGTCTACAGATCCCTGCATCCTGGCACTCAGGCACTCATGCCCCTGTACAATCCCTTCCACTTGAGTGTGGGCCACCTGGTAGCATGTGGCAAAAGGGATGGTATGTCATTTGTGAAGTTAAGCTATACCAAGACTGACTTTCATCTCACTGGCACTCATTCTCTCTGCTCTTCTTGCATTCTTGCTCTGGTGGAGATGCCCATATGGCAAGGAGCCTCTGGCCAACAGCCACAGAGAATCTGAGGGCCTCAATCCAACAATGCACGAGAAGCAGGATCCTGCCAATAGCCACAGGAGTGAGCTTGGAAGTGGATCTTTTATCAGACAAGCCTTCACATGAAACCACAGCCTTAATTGCAATCTCGTGAGAGATGGGAAGTGGAGGATCCAGTTAAGTCATGCCCAGGTCCCTGTCCCACAACCCCCTGAGATAATAACTGCATCATTTTCAGCCACCATGTTTTGGGGGGTAATTCGTTATGCAGCAGTCAATAATAATGGAGACAGCAGGAATCTCTGGAGATTGGGGGGGGGGCAGGAGACAGAGGCCTGACTCAGGCTGGGAAAGCTTCTCAGGGGGCGGGGTGGCATAGGGTGTGCCCAAATCTTAGTCTGACCCGGGGGGTCTAGTCCCAGCTTTATCACTAATCATCTGTGTCACCCTGGGCTAATCACTTGAACTCTCTGGTTCAGTTTGCTCTTCTGTAACATTTGACTGACACGCAACTTGCAGGACAACTGGAAAGATATCTGTCTATTTGTTTGTAATTCACACGACAGAATGTCTGATACATAAAAGGTCCTCATTAAATGGCAGTCATGAGTTTTACTGTAGCTTATCTGGGACCACATGTCTGCCTCACAGGAGTGTCCCAGTGATCCAGGGGAGTACCAGTACTCAAAAAAAGGGGGGGGGCAAATATATCTTCCTGTCAAGTTGCACAAAGGATCTGTTCTCCAGGAACAGAGGCATACCACAGGAGATACTTTTCTGAAAACATTGTGTGAGGGAGGCAGCCTTGGCTGGATGCAGCTCAGGAGCCACGTCCCTTATGTAGAGGAACACATTTCCCCCTCCCTTCTTCCCTCCCTGTCTTCGTACCATCGTCTTCTCTCCCCCTTCCCTTCCTCTCTCTCAGTTGCCTGCTTCCTGCATCCTATCCCCACATAGCTTTTTGCACATTGGTGGCCTTGTGTACAAACTGAAGGGACTATTTCTGAAACATCTTTTCACTGAATGTCAGTCATCTCAAGTTTTGGACCTTTCACTCAACGCACTCCATGTACTTAGCAGCCTATGTGGGCACAGGATAAATAAATGATAGTGATTCTTCTTCAGATTTCATGGGTCCGTCAAAGGGAGGCTCTGGGTCTAATTCATCTCCCTTCCTTTGAGCCTTCTTGTCCTGATTGGCTTCAGTTTCCGCCACTGTACAATATACCCTGGCCTAGAACCAAACTGGCATTCCATTGGCCAAAGCAGGCCTGCATGGATGTTTTCTTTGGCACACGTGTAGGGCTTTAAGAGAAAATCATACATTGTGCTGCTATGAACATTGGGGTGCATAGGGTCTTGTTTTTAAAATTTTATTTATTTATTTTTTAGGGAAATGGGGGGAGAAAGAAAGGGAGAGAAACATCAATGTGTGGGTGCCTCTCACCTGCCCCCCACTGGGGACCTGACCCACAACCCAGTCATGTGCCCCGAGTGGGAATCGAACCAGCGACCCTTTGGTTTGCAGGCTGGTCCTCAGTCCACTGAGCCACACCAGTCAGGGCTGGTAGCATTGTTTGCATTGCATTTTGGATCCAGAAGCAACGTCTATTTGACTTAGTTCTCTTTTTATTTTTTCTTTGTCATTTTTAATTGTTGTTCGAATACAATTGTCTCCCTTTTCCCACCACCACATTCCCACCTCCACCCAACCCCACCTCTCACCATCTCTCACTAGCCATCAGAGAGATGCAAATTAAAACCACAATGAGGTAACACTTCACACTGGTCAGAATGGCCATCATAAACAAATCAACAAACAACAAGTGCTGGCCAGGCTGTGGAGAAAAGGGAACCCTAGTGCACTGTTGGTGGGACTGCAGACTGGTGCAGTCACTGTGGCAAAGAGCCACTGTGGCAAACTGAAGTTTTCTTCAGAAAACTAAAAATGGAACTGCCTTTTGACCCAGCAATTCCACTGCTGGGATTATACCCTAAGAATCCTGAAACACCAATTCAAAAGAACCTATGCACCCCAATGTTCACAGCAGCACAGTTTACAATAGCCAAGTGCTGGAAGCAACCTAGGTGCCTACCAGTAAATGAGTGAATAAAAAAATCTATGGTATACTGACACAATGGAATAGTATGCAGCAGAAAGGAAGAAGGAGCTCCTACCCTTTACAACAGCATGGAAGGAACTGGAGAGCATTATGCTAAGTGAAATGCTCAGCCAGGGGCTGAGAGACAAATACCACCAATGTATAGGTGCCACCTACAATTGGAACCTAATCAACAAAACAAATAAGCAAGCAAACTATGACCAGAGACATTGAAATAAAGAACGAACTAACTGACAGTAACCAGAGGGGAGAGGGGAAAGGGATAATGGGGGAAAATAGGGAAGGGCCATCAAGGAACAAGTATAAAGGACACATGAACAAAGAGAAAAGGGGACAGTTCCGAGGGTGGGAGGGGCCGGGAGGGGCGGTGTGGTGAGGGGAAAATCGAGACAACTCCATTGGAACAACAATGAAAACACTTACTTGTCTAAAAGAAAGAGGAAATCATAGGAAACATTTTAAAGTTGAGATTTTACATAGAAATCTAGAATCCCACCTTGTCTTTGAAAATGAGGAGATGTGGCAACAAAGAGCCCACATTCCTGCCTGGCAACATTTGGTTAGAGCCAGATGGCAGTTGCACCCTTAAATTAAGTAGAGCATGCACCGTCAGGTGGCCAGAGCCCATCTGGGCTGCTCTCATCTTTATGATCCGCTTGGTCCTCCAGACATTTCAACCTGTGGCCCCCTGGACAACTGGAGACAGTCTATGCCAGGCAGCGGGTAGGCACTTACTTGCGGAGTGAATACAGCTCCTATCCCCTTTGCTCTACCATTTTCTTATCCAGCCACATTAAGAAATCCCAGTCATTGAGTACGGGGATTTTCCCTGTTGAAATTGAATCGAGCAAGTCTTCCAGAGTCAGGGTGGTCTAGGTTATACTGTGGTAACAAACAACTCCTCTATCGCAGTGCCTTACAACAACAAGAGTTTATAACTTGTTCACACACACACACACACACACACACACACACACACAACCCTAGAAACAAAAACGACAAGAAAAATCATCATGCTTTCACATGCATGGGTACAACCATGAGTGCCCTGGTAAGTTCCCAATCACGAGTGAAATACAGAATCTGGCATAGGAGCACATGAACACACAGAACTCAGTTTCAAGACTGATCAGCTTAGACTGCAGAAGCTGGTTTTCATACGACATAAAAAGGCCCCAGGACCCAAGGGAGTAAGGGTTGGAGGTACAAGGGTATGTGTCCTCCGTCAAGGAATTGCCCCATATAATAAGAAGGGCCTGAAGGCTGACAGAAGGACCTGAAGGCTTTTATGTTTTTCATTTTAAGCATTTTCAACACTAAACATCTTGCGAATGCGTACACAGGCACTATTCTAGAGAAGCCTCCTCCTTTGGGCTTCTAGCTCAAGAGGGAGATGCGCCCCAGGCGTCCAACAGGCAGAGAGACAGAGCTGGCCGGCCTGGGTTGGAGAGAGGGGCTGCAAGGCTGGAGCCCTCTATCTCCAGCAGGAGCTGTAGACAGAAAGGAAGAGGTCAGTGCCGGCTGGCATGCATTTCCCTTCCCGGCTCTCCCCTCCTTTTCGGTTCCACCCAGTCGAGGCTTTGCCACCTGGATAATTGCACAGAACTCCTTCTCCCTTGATTTGCCCACCTCAAGTCTTGCCACCAGAGGTCCCTCCATCACAGCCACCACATTTCCTTTTGCCAAGCCCCCAGGTCTTTGAACATGCTCCGCCCCAGCTCACACATTCCCTGGCTCCTCAACGCCCACAGTTGCTGGTCTAGCCTCCTGAGCCTGGCAAGCCAGACCTCTGTGATTGGTCGCCTCTCCAGCCTCACCCCCCTTCTGTTCCAGCAGCTCCTCCAGCGTTGCTGCCTCACTCACACACCATACCCCATCCACCATTTGGGTCTGGGAGTGCCCAGCCTTCTTCCCTCTCAGCGCCCCCCCCCCCGCCCCCCGCAGGTGTCTCTCTGTCCTCAGACCTCCTGCGGTCCTTCCTCTCCAGGCTCATCATTGAGCTTTGGCTGCAAAACACAACCTGTGATGGCACCCGGGCTCCACATCTACGCTGGAAGCTCCGCGAGGGCAGGGAGCAGAGTCCCCTTCCAGACTCGGCACATGTTCACCTATCTAAACGTCCTCCCCAGGCCACAGCAGATGACAGGGGTCTGGGTAGAAAAAATTCTGGGCTGACAGTCAGGAGGCCTGGTTCCTGGGCTGGGACTGCTACACGCCCCAGGGCAAGTGCCTGCCACTCTTGGGCGGGGGGGGGGCCCAGTTTCCTGGTTTCCTGACATCGGGGCACTGGGCCTTGGCTGCTGAGTGCAAAGGTCCACGAACGGATGATTCACTGAACGGCCACTGACCGCCACCTCAGGCGTCAGACTGAGGAGCTTGGGTGCCTGGGCCCAGGGAGGTTCAACTCACCATCCCTGCCTTTGCAGTTAGTTAGGCCCCGCTTAGCACAGCGCCATCCCGTTTCCCAACTATTCCCACCCAGAGCTCGCCTTTCAAGGACCAAGCTACCTGGTGCAACTCAAGGCTGCAGCGGGGAGACGGAGCCTGAAGGGGCCGGGAAGACTCCTTCAGAATCAGCAGTGCCTCGGCCGCCTCCAGCTTCCGCTGCCACTCCGAGGAGGCAGAAACCAAGGGCTGGTCGAAAGCTGTGGGAACCTGCGAAGAAAAGGGTGGGAGAGAATGGGATTGGGAACCCACACCTCCCCACCTCGTGCCACAAGTGCCCCTCAGTCCCCAGTCCCACTGAAGGCTCCACCCAACCTGACGCGTCCCTGCTCTTCCCGCTCACTAAGCTTGGCCCCTGTCAGTGCTCTGGACCCGACTATGTTCCCAGGATCTGTGGCTGCAGCAGAGGACAGTGAAGGGTGGCGCAGGGCTGGAGGACCAGGGTTGAGCGTCCAGAAACAAGGAAAGGAGAGGCCAGGGGATTAAACCCTCCGTAAGACACACACTACCAGTAGACAGAGACGGGCAACGTCTGAATGTGGGAGTCTGAAGGCCTGCTGACCATCCAGAGGGGCAATGTCTGAATGTGAGAGTCCGAAGGCCTGCTGACCATTACTCGCTGTGGCTTGGGCAAGTCCTTTCCCCTGCCTGGCCCGTTTCCGTTTCCAGCGCTTTTCTCTATACCTTTCCTGAGACATTAATCCCCGCCAGCGTTTTCAGAATTCCCAGGGCCACGGGGAAGACTATGGGGAACCACAGGCGTCTGGGTTTTAATCTACAAAGCACCTGGGGAGATGGGGTTACTGTCCCTGTGCAGACTGGTTCTTGCCTCCCTAGTCCCCAAACCCTATGGGACCTGAAGGAGCAGGGGGGCTCAACTCCACAAAGCTTTCTCTAATGGCCTCTGGACTCTCCCCTGAGCCTCGGTGGCCCTCACCATCATGGCCCCCCTCTCCAGCGGGACCTTCTATCCCATCAATCTGTTTCATATGGAATAAAAGCCTCCATTTGTTACAGGCCGGCTATGTGGCAGGTGTTATGCTAGTCCTCTTGCCAATGCTGGGGGTGCAGAATTTTGTCCCCTCTCAGTACACTGACTAACAAATGGAGACTCTGGGACATAAACACCATTGTCCGACGTCTCCCACAAGTAGGAAGTGGCAAGGCTGGGAGAGCCCTGTCTTTGCCTGTTAGTCTGAGATGCTGCCTTCTCCCCCTCCCCCGCCCCCCTCCCCCTCCTCCACCACCACCACCACCACCACTGCCTCCCCTTCCTCCTTCTATCTCCCATGGCATCAAGCACAAGGATGGGCCCCCCAATAACACAATACTCGACCGGCTGCATGCTTCCTCTCAGTCTACTCACGTGCTGATCAGGACATGGGTCCTGTGGCAATTCCTGGAAGCAGAAATTGTTGGTTGCGTCTTCAAGGGAGCTGGAGTCCAGGACAGAGACAAACAGTTTGGGGAATAATCCATCAGCAGAGCTCCTTGGGAGACTGCCTGCAGGAGCAGAGAGCACCGGCTAAGCTGGGGTAGGAGGCAAGCCATGGAGAGGAGATGTGGGCACGTTTGGGGCTGAGGATAGGAGCCCAGAGTTGGGAAGCTGGAGCGCAGAGCTGGGAAGACATGGAAGACCAGCTGTTCGATTTGCAGCTGGGGAAACCAAGGCCCAGAGGGAGAAGTGTCTTTCCCCCAGGGTCACATGGCAAGTTGCAGCAGGCTTGGAGATGGAACACAGAACTTCAAGGCAGAGGAAAGGGTCTGGGCAGTGGCTGAGTTGGGGGCCTCCCCGACTGGCCCCAGACTCTCCTTACCTCCCTGGGGTTTTCACAGGCATGGGCCTTAAGCTGGGCCATGGCATTCTCTTTCCCTGCTATGGGAAACTGGAAACAGCTTAGGAGGCCCTGTCCCCCTCATCTCACCTCACGCTACCTGGCTCCCAACCTGAGGTCTCATCTCACCGTGGGCCGTTTCAACTCCCCTCCCCACGTTTATCCTCCCCACCAACACTTGGTAGATAATACTGATGACATTTTACACTTGGGGAAGCTAAGGCCCAAGGAATACCTTGCCCAAGGCCACATCAGAGGTGGGCAGTAAGACTGGTGACGGAACTACTCTTACTCCCTACACCCAAACCCAGGTTCCCTCCTTGGCCAGAGACACTCACTGAGGACTCCTTCTTCAGTGGCCAACTTGTTCACAAAGCTGTGATCTCTGGGAGGTGCGGCTCCACTCGTCATCAGTCCTCGAGCCAGGCGCCTCTTTCGGGGTGCCCCCTGCTTCCTCTTCAAGGAACCCTTAGCAGGCAAGACCTCGCGCTGCTTCCTAAAGCGGGAGGTTGCAGGTCTACAGTCAGTCAGGCTTAGAGGAGGCCCGCCCTCCCTTGCCCTCGTCAGACAGAGTACTCACGAAGCGAGGCGGCGTGTCTGCAAGAGGCAGCAGTGCTCATGGTCCTCGACTTGGTCAGTGATGCTGTGCTTGTGGCAGCAGGCAGAGTGAAGACGTGGAGATCTTCTGAGGACAAGTCGAATCCCCCCATGGGACTCTGGTCCGAAGGCGAGTGGCGCAGGTGCAGGTGCAGCAGGGCCCGGCAGGCATTTCGTTGGGATCCTTGGTTGTGGGCCCAGAAGCAGAGGTCAGGATGGCCACATGATCCCCCACCCCCAAACATACTTCCTCGACCTTCCTTGACCTTGGCAAACTCCACCTGGAGGGGCTGGATTCCTTTTCATCCAGCTCACCGCTGAAATCCCATTGCACCCTCCCTTCTTGCTCCTGTAGCCTCCTTCCCAGGAGGGCTCTCTCATGCATAGCCTTGTTCCAAGGAACTCTTGACCTGGGTCCTGTATACTTCCAATCCAATTAGGATTTTCCTTGCCTACTTTCGCTCCACATAGATCCCGCTTTCAGGTACACACCTGCACTCTCGTGCCGCCTTCAACAATTACTACTTGCCCTTCTCGTGTACCGTCCTGAACTCTGCTATACTCCACTATTATTATTCCTGGCAGCCACTTCCACAATGGTCTTCCCAATCTTCTGCGTGCATTCACTTCCCACTCATGAATCTACGCCTCAGGCACTCAATTCTATTTCTAGTCTCATGTTTGCCCTACATTCATTTTTTGTATCCCACTCCATTCTGATCTTTTTCTTGCAGCCCACCATAATCTTAGATATTTCCTTGCTGCCCCTTTAAGGCGGCAGACCTTTGCACTCCAAGAAAGCCTATTATCCTTCAGGATCACAAGCCCCTCTTTCAATAACTATTTTCACTCATCCCCTCGGTTATTCATTGAACAGAAGTTTGCTGAGTCCCCTATCGAAAGCCAGGCCTGATCTAGTCAGCAGCCAACTCCTCACGGCACTAATTGTTCTCTTGCACCAACACACCCCTAGCCGCTTTCGTGCAAAACCTGGCGTTCCCTCCACAGCCTCCCAACACTCTTCCATGCTCCTCTCCACACTTCCAAAATTATGCTGGAGCACACCTGTGCTGCACCCACCGCCCCCCCCAACACACACACGCACACACAAACCCGGAGTGCACCACCCCCTCACAGTCAGGCCGATAGTTCGCCGCCACTTTCCCCTCAGAATCCCAGGCAGCCTGGTCCGGGGGCAAAAGTCCAGGGGTCAGGAGGCTGGGGGCAATGGGCCCTCCCACAGGGGTCCTGCAGAGTGTGTGTGTGAGGGTGTGGGGCAGCGTGGACATCAGGGGGTGGGTGGAGGCACCCTGCGGAGGTGGAAGGGTTTGGGGGATCCAGAGCAGGCGGGAGGGAGGAAAGAAGTGGCGTGGACAGTGAGGGGCCCTCTTCCCGATACTAGCCTGCGGTCAGCCTCCAGCAGGTTGTGCAATGGTCTGGGACAAGAGTCCTGAGGGAAGACGCCGGCGCTCCTTGCTAGCTCGCTCGCTTTCCCGCCCCTTCCCACAAGGCCAATGAGCTTCCAGCGCTGCCTTCCCACAGTTCGCTGTGGCCGGCGACCTGTGAGCTTCGAGTTCCCTAAAGCTCACCCACCCAAGTCCCACCCCCGCGCCGCCCTCCTAACCCACCACAGCCTGGAAGTACTAGGCTGGCCAGTGACTCCTGAAGTAAAGTGGAGCTCTGTGCTCCCCAGGCCCTGTTTCCCAGACTATTCTCTCTGGATGAGAAATGTTGCATGTGCATGCGTTTTTTAACTCGTGCACTTGGTATTCTGTCGTTTACTTTTACAGAATTCAGCATGTGTTCTTTAAGATCGAGGTGTATTCCAAGGCCAGGGATTCTTAACCCGGGCTGATTTTGCACCCCCAGGGGGCATTCGGCCCTGTCTGGAGTCCTTGTGGTCCGTGTGTGTGTGTGTGTGTGTGTGTGTGTGTCTCCGTTTCTGAGCGTAGGTCCCGTTGCATACATTCCTGCATTCCGGTGCCGATGCCACACTGTCCGAATTTGTATCTCGCGGTGAGACATCTACATGTCTGGCAGGGCAAGTCCCCACCTCTGGGGCATCAGTCTCCAGGCATATCTTCACTCTTCTTCGCATTTTGCCCTTCCACATAAACGTTAGGCTTAGCATGCCATGTTCCCTGGAAACTAACTCATTTGTAACAGATTTGGAGTCTATTTTCGATGAATGCATGGATCACTTAAGGGGGAATGGGCTATCTTTATGATGTCCAGCCTCCCCAGTCACCAGCGTGGGCTGTCTCTCCAGTTACGTGGGCCTTCTTTAACGTTTTAATCTTTCAGTTCAGCATTTAGTTTTACCTTTTGCACATTCAGACCTTGTACATCTTTTACTGTATGTATCCTAAGGTACTGCTCCGTGCTGTTGCTCTTGCACATGATATCTGTTTTAAATGGCATCTGTCTATTTGTATCTATTTTACAGAAAGCCTTTGGAGTCTTTGAAAAGTGAATTGAGTTTGAAGTGAGCCACCGTGTGCTCAACTCAGTGATATGCAATGATTTGTCTGTAGATGTTCCGTGGTTTTCTGCGAATCTGTGAGTACCAGAAGTACAATAACCAACCAACGGGTTTCTTACAGTGCTGGCTAGGGCATCCACTACAAGGTGGAATACAGATGGCTAAAGTGGGCATCTTTGGGTTGTTCCTAATGTTGAAGGGACAGCCGCCAACATCTGCATATTAAATTGGGTTTGTTGTGACTCGTCTTCCTCCCTCCTTCCCTCCCTTCCTCCCTCCCTTCCTTCTTCCCTCCCTTCCTTCCTTCCATCCTTTTTTCTCTCTGTCTTTCTCTTTATCAGATTAAGAAACTTCCCTTACATTCTTAGTTTAACATGAGTAAGTTTGTCCTAAAAACCTTGAATAGATATTAAACTTCACATTTTTGCCTGGAGTGAAATGAAGAAGACTCTATTCATTTAATCTGTTAAATACAATGAGCATTATTTATAGATTTTCTCCCTCAGAATATTTACTGAGGTTCATCTTATAATCAAAAAAGAACAGAAATCATAAGTGTGTATCTTAATGATATTCAAAGAGTATACATACACATTGAAGTAGCACCTGCAGCAATCGGCAGACTGTATTGGGGGGCACACAAACCTCTCCTTTGCCCCCTTCAATCTATAATTTTTCTAATGTTAAGCCTGCTTCACCCTGCTTCTGATGAATGTAACTTAGTCAGGGTACATGTTTTGTATGTACGGGTGTGTTCCGTTTGCTCAATTTCACTTAAGATTTTTCAGCTTTCGTTCATGAGCGAGACTGATTTGATGTGCTTCTCATACTATGTTTGCAGGTTCAGGGGCAAGGTTTTCTAGTCTCATAGACTGAATTGGGGAGTAGTCCCTCTTTTCTATCCTCTGGACACCTTTGCATAAGATTCAGATTACCTGTCTGGAGATGTTATTAGAACTGTCCACTAGACAGCTGGGATGCCCGTTTCCTTCCTCCTTCCTTTCTCTGCCTTCCTTCCTTCCCTCCTTCCTTCCTTCCTTCCTTCCTTTCTTCCTCTGTTTCTCTCTTTTCTCTCTGGCTCTCTCTCTCCCCCATTCTTCCTTCCTTCCTACCTTCCTTTTTTTTTTAAATTTTACTGTGGATATTATCAAACATATAGAAGTAGATTTTGTATGTGAAACTACAAGTAATATCCAGGTTCACTTCAGTAAAGCAGTGTTCCTGGAGATTAGCTTGCATCAGAATCACCCAAAGGCTTGTTAAATACAGCTTTCACTTCCACATCTGTAAGTTTAAGGTTAAAAATCTTGGGTGAGAGTCAGAGTTTGCTTTTAAAACACCTGTGGAGGTTGAGGTGGCAGTGGGAGAAACTCTAGGCTCTCAGGAGTGTTTATTGGAGAGTCCCCCAGGAATCCCAGGGATTCCCAAAATCACCCACCTGGGAATCAGCACCAGAAGGGCCTAATTTACTTGTGAGTAGTGGGGGAAGTGATTGAAATCCCGCAGAGAACAGAGCAAACAGCGCTGTTCCCTCTCACACCCCTCCCCCACATACAGCGCCATAGCAGAGACCTGGGTTTCCCCGCTCTTGTGAAAACCTAAGGCTCAGCCCCTTATATATAATAGGCATGCTGAGACAAAAAACTTGCCCAAATGAAAGAGCATATCAAAGTGTCAGAAAAAATACAACTAAACGACAAAGAGATAGCCAACATATCACATGCAAAGTTCAAAACACTGGTAATCAGTATGCTCACAGAATTGGTTAAATATCAAAGCAAATTAGAGGGAAAAATGAAGGCTATGAAAAGTGAAATAAAGGAAAATGTACAGGGAACCAACAATGACGGGAAGGAAACTGGGACTCACATCAATGGCTTGGACCAGAAGGAAGAAATAAACAGTCAACCACAACAGAATGAAGAAACAAGAATTCAAAAAAATGAGGAGAGGCTTAGGAACCTCCAGGACATCTTTGAAACGTTCCAACATCTGAATCATAGGGTTCCCAGAAGGAGAAGAGGAAGAGCAACAAGTGGAAAAGTTATTTGAACAAATAATAAAGGAGAACTTCCCCATTCTGGCAAAGAAAATAGACTTCCAGGAAGTCCAGGAAGCTCAGAGAGTCCCAAAGAAGTTGGACCCAAGGAGGAACACACCACAGCACATCATAATTACATTACCCAAGATTAAAGATGAGGAGAGAATCTTAAAAGTGGCAGGAGATAAGGAGACAGTTACCTACAAAGGAGTTCCCATAAGACTGTTAGCTGATTTCTCAAAAGAGACCTTGCAGGCAAGAAGGGGCTGGAAAGAACTATTCCAAGTCATGAAAGGCAAGGACCTACATTCAAGATTGCTGTATCCAACGAACTTTCATTTTGAATGGAAGGGCAGATAAAGTGCTACCCAGATAAGGTCAGGTTAAAGGAGTTCATCCTCACCAAGCACTTATTATATGAAGTGTTAAAAGGACTTATCTAAGAAAAAGAAGATAGAAAACATGTACAGTAAAATGACAGCAAACTCACAGTTATTAACAAGCCCACCTAAAACAAAAAGAAAAACAAAGTAAGCAAACAACTAGAACAGGAACAGAACCACAGAAATGGAGATCACAGGGAAGGTTAGCAACAGGGGCATGGGAGGAGGAGAAAGGGGGAAAAGGTGCAGAGATAAGTAGCATAGATGGTAGAGAGAAAATACACAGGGGGAGGGTAAGAATAGTATGGGCAATGTAGAAGCTAAATAACTTATGACACATGGATATGAACTAAAGTGGGGGGAATGTGGGTAGGAGAGGGTGTGCAGGGTAGAGGGGAGTGAAGGGGGGGAATGGGACAACTGTAATAGCATAATCAATAAAATATATTGAAAAAATGAAAATAAAATCTTGAAAAAATGTTTATTAGCAACACATTTTGTTTACTAAATTGAACTATACATTATGTAAAGTAGGGAACACAACAACTTGGTACTTTTTCCAAAATTTCTGTTTTCCTGGCTTGTCTTGATTATCCTAGGGTTGTCCTAATAACTGTTGATGAAAATGAGAATAGTGCTGAATGGTTCAAGCTCTAGCATTTCTCACAGTCTAGTGAGGGAGATAAACACATAATTATACTACAGAATATCCATAAAATCTAGAAACATGGACTTTAAAAAATAAACTATTTTGGAATAATTTCAGGTTTACAGAAGAATTACAAAGGTAGTATAGAGAACTCTTGCATACCTGTTGTCACCCAGTTTTATTTTCCCATTATCATTTTTCATAATGGAAGCACATTTGTCATAACTAAGAATCCAGAATTGGTATATTACTATTAACTAAACCCCAGACTTTATTTTGTTTTCATCAATTTTTCCATTAATATCCTTTTTTTGTCATAGTTCTAAGACCCAATCTAGTGTTCCTTATTGCATTTATGTATTCTCTAACCTGTGACAGTTTTTCAGTCTCTCCTAGTTTTTGTGGAAACATAGAATTCCTTTTTAATATATTTTATTTTCTTTTTAAATATATTTTATTGATTATGCTATTACAGTTGTCCCATTTCCCCTCTTCACTCCCCTCCAGCCTCCATCTCGGCCGGAGGTCCAGCAGACTTCTTATATAGCATATTATATGTGTATTTTACAGATTGAATCCCCTCAATTACCTTTTCTGGAATATGCCAAAGGCACAAGCTTATTCAGGGAAAATAAGAGACACAAAACATACAAGACAAAGCATCAAAGATGAATTATACAGGGATTGCTGGATATGCTACATTAATGCACCATGGTCATTAGCAATTTTGAACAGTGCATTAAACTATGCATTGCCAATGAAGAAAAATATTAAACATATCATGTTATAATGTAATTTTTATATGTAATTGCCTATGTTTCTAAATTCTATTGCTAGCCTGTTCAAAGTAGTAATTTGAATTTTAACATCATTCCAATAAAATATCAATAGAATCTATTTTTTAATTATTCAAGCTGATTGTAAGTTCATATGGAAAAATGAGTAAAGAAAAATAGCCAGGAAATCCTGAAAAAGAAGAGTAATGGCTAGTAGCTCTTCCAGGTATTCAAACATCCTAAAGCTTCAAAAAGTAAAAACAATGGGTGCTGGCACATAAATTGACCTATAGACCAATTAAGCAGAACAAAAAGTTCATATGTAGAAAAAAATATAAATTTAGGATATGATAGTCAAGAGAAAGAAATGAAAGCCTTTCAAACTGAGCCCTAGAAGATGTGGCTCAGTGGACTGAGTGCCAGCCTGTGAACCAAAGGGTCATCCATTCAATTCCCAGTAACAGCACATGTCTGGGTTGCAGGTCAGGTCCCCAGTAGGGGGGCACTCAAGAGGCAACCACACATTGATGTTTCTCTCCCTCTCTTTCTCCTTCACTTCCCCTCTCTCTAAAAATAAATAAAATCTTTTTCAAAAGGCTTTCAAATTGGGAATGAAGAGGTAAAATTGTCACTATTTGCAAATGTCATTTTTTTAATATAGAAAACCCTAAAAATCCACCAAAACCTGTTAGAAACAATGAACAAATACAGGATACAAAATAAATGTGCAAACTCCATTGCATGTAGTAACTACAGACTGGTAGTCCAATACTGGCTACACACCATGTCTGATAGCAACCTGTATCTGAACCCTACCCAAGTGGACCCAGAACCAACTAAACTAGTGGTAGGCTTCAGAACACACCACAGCTTGACCCAACTAGCCACATAACTGGTACACCCAAAGGGGGATACTAGGAAGCACCAGACACTACTGGGAACAACACTACCTCAAGGGGCATCCCCTGCACAGCATCTCGCACATGGTGATCAAGGTTTACCCTTACAGTCTCCAAGCTTGAAGGATTAACTCTACCCATGAAAGAGCTGACAGCATTCAAAACTGAACTACAAAATGGGGGCACATATCCACAAGAAACACTCCTGGAGCATGGAACTCTGGTGATACGAAAGATTGTGCCATTGAGCCCAACAAGATACTTTCATTATAAAACCATCAAAACCAGTTTGGGATACATAGTACATCTACCTAACACAGAGAAAACAAATGGGGAGACAAAGAAAAATGCCCCAAAGAACAAGAGAAGTTCCTATAAAAATAATGAAAAGAAATAGAGGAAATGGTAGCAACCCAAATACCAGATGAAAAATTTAAAGTAATGACTATAAGGATGCTGAAGGCCCTTAAGGGAACAATGGATGATCTCAGTGAAAACTTAAACAACTAGATAATAAGCATTAAAAAGGACATAGAAACCATAAACAAGAACCAGTCAGAAATGAAGCTTACAATATCTGAAATAAAGAATTCACTAGAAGGAATCAAGAACAAGTGAGATGAATCAGAAGACTGAATCAACAAATTAGAGGACAAGATAACATTATCTATCCAAAGAGAAAATGGAAACAAAAAAAGATACTTAAGAGAAGTAAGGAAAGTTTAAGGGACTTCTGGGGCAACATCAAGCATAAGAATATCTGCATCATAGGAGTGCAAGAAGGACAAGAGAGTGAGCAAGGGATAGAGAATCTGTTGGAAGAAATGATGGCAGAAAATTTTTCTAACATGGTGAAGGAAAAAGTGGCACAAGTTTAGAAAGTACAGAGAGTCCCAATCAAGATGAGCCCAAAGAGCCCTGGCTGTGTGGCTCAGTGGATTGAGTGCTGGCCTGTGAACCAAAGGGTCACTGGTTTGATTCCCAGTCAGGGCATTTGCCTGGGTTGTGGGCCAGGTCAGGTCCCCAGTGGGGAGTGCATGAGAGGCACCCACAAATTGATGTTTCTCTCCCTCACTTTCTCCTTCCCTTCCCCTCTGCCTAAAATAAACAAATAAATTTTAAAAAAGAAAATTTAAAAGATGAGCCCCCCCAAAACCCACATCAAAGCACATCATAATTAAAATGGCAAAGGTAAAGACAAAGAGAGAATCTTAAAGGTAGCAAGAGAGAGACAGTTACTTATAAGGGAGATCCCATTAAGGTTTTCAGTTGATTTCTCAACAGAAACAATTCAGGTGAGAAGAAATGAGCTTGAAGTATTAAAAGTGATGAAAAGTAAGAATATGCAACCAAGACTACCACCAAGGGTATCATTTAAAATTAAAGGCAAAAAAAAAAAAAAGAACTTCCCAAAAGAAGAAATAGGCTAAAGGAGTACATTACCACCAATCCAGCATTGCAAGAAATATTAAAGGACTTTCTTTAAGAAGAAGAAGAAATAAAAGGACGAACATAGGTATAATAAAATGGCAATAAATAAATACATATCTATAACAATCTTAAATTTAAATGGATTAAATGCCCCAATAAAAGGACACATAGTAGCTAAATGAATAAGAAAACACAGCTCATACATATACTGTCTACAAGAGACACACCTCACAACAAAAGCTTTACACAGGCTAAAAATAAAGGGATGGAGGAAAATTTCTATACAAATGGAAATGAAAAAGAAGTTGGGGTAGCAATACTTATAACTGAGAAAATAGACTTCAAAAAAAAAGGCCAGTCGCTACATAAGACTAAAGGAATCAATCCAACAAGAGAATATAATCCTCTTGTTGGATGTAAAAAAGATTCAAATATCTTATACACAAGGATGCAAACAGATATGCACCCAATATATAAGCACCTAAATATATATAAAAAAATCTTAGTGGACTTTAAGGGAGAAATTAACAACAATACAGTCATAGCAGGGAAGTTTAACACCTCACTGTCATCAATGGATAGATGTTCTAGAAAAAAAAATCAATAAGAAAATAGCCACCTTAAATGACAACTATATCTAATGGATTTAATTGGTATTTACAGAATATTTCATCCCAAGCAGCAGAATATACATTCTTCTCAAGTGCACAAGGGTCATTCTCAAAGACAGACCACATGTTAGGACACAAAATAAGTCACAAAAAGTTCAGGGAGATTGGAGTCATATGAAGCAACTTCTTGGCTCACAATGGCATAAAATTAGAAATCAACCTCACTAAAAAGACTCAAAAGCATTGAAATACATGGAAGCTAAATAGGATGTTATTAAATAATGAATGGGTTATCAATAAGATCAAGGAAGAAATAAAAAATTACCTGGAAACAAATGAAAATGAACACAATAACCCCACATCTATGGGACACAGTGAAAGCAGTCCTTAAAAGGGAATTTCATAGTGCTATAGGCCTACCTCAAGAAGCAAGAAAAATCTCAAATAAATAATCTTACCCTACACCTAAAAGAACTACAAAAACAAAAACAAACAAAGCCCAGAGTAAGTAGGAGGAAGGAAATAATCAAGATCAGAGTGGAAATAAATTACATAGAGACTAAAAAACAATATAAAAGACCAATGAAACTAGGAGCTGGCTCTTTGAAAAAAATGAACAAGATCAACAAGCCTTTAAACAGACTCATCAAGAAAAAAGAGAGAGGACACAAATAAGTAAAATCAGAAATGAAACAGAAATAACAACTGATATTATGGAAATACAAGGGATGTAGGAAAATATTATAAACAACTATATGCCAACAAATGAACAACCTGGGCAAAATAGATAATGTCTAGAAACATACAATCATCCAAAATTGAACAAGGAAGGATTTTAAAAACCTGAATAAGCTACTAATAACTAATGAAATTGAAGCAGTATTCAAAAAACTCCCAGCAAACAAAATCCTGGACTGGTTGGCTTCACAGGCAAATTTTACCAATCATTCAAAGAACTAACATCTATACTTCTCAAACTACTCCAAAAAATTCATGAAAAAGGAAGACTTCCAAGCTATTTTTAAGGAGCCAACATTATACTCCTCATTCCAAAACCAGATAGTCACTACAAAGAAATAAAATTATAAGCCAATATCCCTGATGAACATAGATGCTATAATCCTTAACAAATATTAGCAAATCAGACATGGCAATACATTAAAAAGATCATACCCCATAATCAGGTATGATTTACCCTGGGGATGCAAGGTTGGTACAATAGTTGCAAATAAATGAATGTAATACATCACATAAACAAAATAAAAGATAAAAATCACATGATCACATCATGGGATGCAGAAAAAGCATTCAATTAAATCCAGTATCCATTTATGATAAAAACCCTCAACAAAGTGGGAATAGATAGAATGTACCTTAATGTAATAAAAACCACATATAAAAAACCTGCAGCTAACATCATACACAATGGACAAAAACTAAAAGCTCTTAAGGTCAGAAACAAGACAGGAATGTCCACTTTCACCACTTTTATTCAACATAGTACTGGAAGCCCTAGCCACAACGATCAAACAAGAAGGGAAAAATAAAAAGCATCTAAATTGTAACAGAGGAAGTAAAACTATCATTATTCACAGATGACATAATAATGTATATAGAAAACCCTGTAGGCTCCACCAAAAAACTACTAGACCTAATAAGTGAATTCAGCAAAGTAACAGAATACAAAATCAATACTCAGAAACTGATGGCATTTTTATACACCAGTAATGTGCTATCAGGAAGAGAAGCTAAGAAAACAATCCCATTTATTATTGTAACAAAAAAAATAAGATACCTAGGAATAAATTTAACCAAGGAGGTAAAAGACCTGTACTTGGAAAACTCTAGAACATTGAAGAAAGAAACTGAGGAAGATACAAATAAGTGGAGGCATATACCATGTTTATGTATTATAAGAATTAACATCATTAAAATGTCCACGGTCCCCAAAGCAATCTATTGATTCAATGCAATTCTTTTTAAAATACCAATGGCATATTTCATAGATCTAGAAGATATTTCAAAAATTTATGTGCAACCAAAAAAGAAACTGAATAGCCTCAGCAATCTTGACACAGCAGAACAAAGTTGGAGGGCTCACAATACGTGATATCAAACTATACTACAAGGCCACCATAATCAAAACAGCCTGGCACTGTCATAATAACAGTCATATAGATCAAACAGAACACAACAGAGCCCAGAAATAAACTCAAGCCTTTATGTTCAATTAACGTTTGACAGACTAGGCAAAAGCATACAATGGAGCAAAGACAGTCTGTTCAATAAATGATGTTAGGAAAACTGGACTGGCAGAAGCAAAAACATGAAGCTAGACCACCAACGTACACCACACAGAAGAATAAACCCAAAATATATAAAAGACTTAAATGTAAGTTGTAAAGCCATAAAAATCCTAGGAGAAAACATAGACAGTAAAATCTCAGATATCTCATGTAGCAATATTTTTGCTGATATATCTCCTAGAACAAGGGAAAAAAAGGAAAAAAAAATAAACAAATGGGACAGCACCAAATTAACAAGCTTCTATACAACAAAAGAAACCAACAAAATGGAAAGGCAACTCACTGTATGGGAGAGCATATTTGCCAATGATACGTCTGATAAAGGTTTAATTTCCAAAATATATGAAGAACTTATACAACTCAACACCAGGAAGACAAACAATCCAATTAAAAATGGACAGAGGACCCGAATAGACACTTCTCCAAAGAGCACAAACAGATGGCCAATAGACACATGAAAAAAAATGCTCAACATCACTAATCATCAGAGAGATGAAAATTAAAACCACAATGTGATATCATATCACATCTGCCAGAATGGGTATCATCAATAAATCAACAAACAACAAGTGTTGGAGAGGATGTGGAGAAAAGGGGACCCTAATGCACTGTTGGTGGGAATGCAGACTGGTGCAGCCACTGTGAAAAACAGTATGGAATTTCCTCAAAAAATTAAAAATGGAACCGCCTTTTGACCAAGGGATTCCACTTCTGGCAATATATCCTAGGAATCCTGAAACCCCAATACAAAAGAATATATGCACCCATATGTTCATAGCAGCGTTATTTACAATAGCCAAGGTCAGGAAACAGCCTAAATGCCCATCAATAAGTGAGTGGATAAAAACTCTGTGGTATATTTACACAGTGTAATACTAGACAACAGTAAAAAAGAAGGAATTTTTATCTTTTGTAACAGCATGGATGGCCTGGACACTATTAGGATAAGTGAAATAAGCCAGTCAGTTAAAGACAGATATTATATGATCTCATTTTTTATGTGGAATCTAACAAACAAAATAAACTTAACAAAAGAGAAACAGAAGTATAAATAGATATGTGGAACAGACTGACAGCTGCCAAAGGGGAGGGAGACTGGATGAAAGAAAATGAAGGAATTAGCCAAAGATCATACATGCACTACCCATGACTCAGATAACAGTGTGGGGATCGTCTGAGGGAATAGGGAGGCTGGGTGGAGGTGGGCAAAGGGGAAAAAGCAGGGACAAATGTAATAGCATAAACAATAAAATACAATTAAAAAAGAGAAAAAGACACCATAAATAATGTTAATAGACAAATCACTTATGGGAAAATGTGCAATATCCTTTTAGATTTCCGTTTTCAAAGTTAAAATCCAGGCTCTTCCTTAGGTGGCAGCCATCGCAGGACAGGAGGATCCAGTGCAGTGGGAAATTCACCAGGACTGGGTGAATCAGAATGAACTGAGTTCAGCAGCAGCAGCATGAAGAAAACCACGGACTTCTTCAAGTCGTTTCATATGTTTTGTCATTCAAGACTCGCAACACTAAATGAGAAATTAACAGTGCTTGAACAGAGAATATAATTAGTACATTGAGGCATGGGTGACAAAAAGTGAGATCTTCACCTAGAACTGTGCCAATCTGCTGCTGGGAACTTGCTTTACAGAACACAAGCCTACGTGGGAAAGGTTCCCACCAGCCTTCAACCCCTTCCTCTCTTATTCTTGTTTTTCTTTCTTTAAAAATGTGACATCTGACAGTGTGATAGGGCATGTGGGGAGAAATCCAGGGGAACTCTTGAAAACATTAGGCATTTTACCTTTTCAGTAACATTTTGTAGAACTACTTGTCAATGTATTTGAAGTGCTCAGAGCCAAAAGCTTGGGACTCTTTGTTAAGGTCCTCCCCATCTCTCCCTTTCTCTTTCTCTCCCCCCACAACTTTCCTCACAGCTCTCATTGCCTCTGCATTGATTCTACGAACAGTCTATGTCTCCTTTCCACCTTTGTTGGGGGGCAGCAGACAGCCCTGGTTGAGACACTCATGCCCTGGCAAGGTGGCTGCCAGAGCATTTTGTTGCTAACCCAGAAATTTTTTTGTCCTTCTAGGGAGGTCAAGGTCAGGCCCCCACTTGGCTTGAAGGGACGTTTTCAGAGCTTTTTTCCTGTCACTTGAGGTATCTGTCTCTGATATTTCCCTAATAAACTCCTCAATTTTAAAAAAATTTTAAATCTAGAATATGTAACTTTTTAAAATTCCTATAAATCAATAATTAAAAAGATCAATAGAGAAATAACTAAATATTTACCCAGAATAAAATAACCATAATATAATAAAATATCAATTAAATAAAATAAACATAAAGATGCTCAATGACAGTATTCAAGTAAATGAAACAAAGTAATATATTATTTTGCACCTATCAGTTTGCTTAAAATTAAAATTCAATAACATCAAATATTTGTAAGGATAGATGAAATGAAGTGTTCTATAAGTACTGGTTGATGCAGATAATTTTTTACAATTTATTTATTTTTAGAGAGAGGGGAATGGAGGGAGAAAGAGAGGAAGAGTATAATTGATCAGTTGCCTCTCCCATGCCCCCAGTTGGGGACCTGGCCCACAACCCCGGCATGTGCCCTGAGCAAGAATTGACCCAGTGATCTTCTGGGTTCAAAGGCCAACGCTCAATCCACTGAAGCAAATCAGCCAGGCTGGTGCAGATAATTTAAATGGCTTTATCACTTAAATACTTATATTGAAATTTTAAATTCCTATTTCCAAAATGCATGTATGCATTCACAAGACATATATGTATGTTCACTAAAGTACTGTTTTCAAGAGTTCTAACCTGGAGAGAAACTGAATAGTCATCAATAGAGGAACATAAACCATGGCATATAAGGTAGATCTCTATGTAATAACATGACTAGATCTCCATGACATACTTTTGGGTGAATAAGGCAATCTTCAAAATTGTAGGTGCAGTACAATACTGTTTATATTTGAATAATACCCAGAAAACAATATTTTATATGCAGTTCTGCATACACACACATATATCCATAGGGAAAAATCTGGAAGGATACAAACTAATCCCATTACAATGGTTACCTTTGGGAAAGGAGATAAAGGAGACTGTGGGTGGTAGACATAGGTATCATTTTAGCTTTTTCATGAAGAATGTTTTCATATGTTACTTATGTAATATTTTAAAAATTAGAGTGAATGGGAAATAATGAAAAGGAAATAGTTTATTAACTATATGTTCAAGAAAATTGATAATAGAATATTTATTACAGTAGTTCTCCCACCCCCTTATCCACAGTTTCCCTTTCTGGGGTTTCAGTTTCCCATGGTAAACCACAGTCTGAAAAATATTAAATGGAATATTTCAGAAGTAAACAATTCATAGATTTTAAATCATTTGCCACTCTGAGTAGTGTGATGAAATTTCAGGTAGTCCTCCTTGGTCTCTCCCAAGTCTTGAGTCATCCCTTTGTCCAGTGTATCCATGCTGTTTAGGCTACTCACCCATTAGTCTCTTAGTAGCCATTTTTGTTATCAGATCAACTGTCACACTATCACAGTGCTTGTATTCAAGTAACCTTTATTTTATTTAATAATTCCCCAAGGCCATTCACATAAATTTTATTCCACTATGTTTTTATATTTATTTTATTTTATTAGTAATTATTGTTGTTAACCTCTTACTGTGCCTGATTTATAAATTAAACTTTATCATAGTATATAAAAATAACATAGCATATTAGGGTTTGGTACTACCTGTGGTTTCACGTATCCACTGGGGTCTTAGAATGTATGCCCTATGGTTAATATGGGACTACTGTATTAATTAATAATAAGAGAATAGCTAAACAAACTGTAAGACATCTAGAAAAAAGGTTATTGTAGACATTAACATAAAATGTAAAACTATAGAAAATATAAAGTGTAAAGTTTACAATTTTTGGATTTTTGAAAATTAGTAATTAAAACTTCCAAGAGAAATAATAAAATATTCCCAGGAACTTTGAAATAAAATTTTATCCCAGTTAACCTATAAAATAATGTACAATGAATCACATGGAAATATCACCCTCAAGAAACATAATGGCCTCTAGACAGGTAAGACTTGAATATAACTTGGTTGACAATTTTGACACATCTAAAGAAAGAATGTGCCAGTGATCTATGGACATGCAGAAAAGGGAGAGTCAGTGAAGCTAATATAGACAAAGCAGATTTATTTAGTTACTTAATCCTCATGTGCCTTCATCTCTAAAATGGGGTTAATGATAGTGTTGTATTTACTTCATAGGGTTATTATATAAAATAAAATAGCACTTGGAAAAGAGTGAGGCTTATATATTATTAAAGTGAGGAACGTGGTGGTTAGGCTAACATAATTTGTCACAGTTCTATTTCTCATTATCAGCCAGCATCCTGGTTTTCACATATCAGTCTCTTATGTGGTAACTGGCATAAGTCAATCTCCTGAGTATGACCAGTTCTGGGACCCTAAGGAGATCAAGTTTCTGAGACTGCATGACTGAAGTTGAGAACACCAAGGTAAGCCATCTAGAAAGGGCTCTTGATAGCCAGTTAGTTACCTTTCTTTGTGACACCCTACTTTTGGCATTCCTAATGTACTTGTATTTCTAAATAACTTTGGAATGTGGTATGTGCAGAGGAATAAAAGGACTAGAAAAAATAAACTAAAATATTAACAGGTGGTTTGTGTGTGAAGGAATTATGATCTTTTTTATACTTTCCAAGTTTTCTTTAGTGACCATATATATTACTTCAATATTTTAAAAACATTTCAAAATTATAGTGAGGTAAAGAAAAGGAGAGGGCAGTAGCTTGAAGTTTTCAAGGATAGAGAAAGGACTTTTGAGTTTACAGGCTGAGGGGGAAATGTCAGGGACTTAGGAGCAGAACAAGGTTGGGAAACTGTTCTTTCCTTCAAAATGAGCGAGTGTGTCATGGAAGGACTTTTTCTCCCACTGTGCACCAGGGCCTTGAAGTGGCTAGTTATGTGCCAGCCACAGCATTTGCGTAGCTAATAACTGAAATGGAAAGTATTTGTTTGAGAATCCTACGTGTATCACCGTGTCTAACTGTATTACTGAGCATTCCCTCCTTTCTCACCATCAACATTAGCAAATATTTGCTCCTCCGTGGTGGCTAACTTTATGCTAATTTGGGAGCAGGCGAGGGTGGTAGTTGAAATGGAGTAAGCTTAGAAAAGACTAAATTTAGAGAAATAAAATGGTAAACAAAAATGCAAAATCACTGTGGCCTGAATGAGGTGGCTAGGGAAGGCGTAGAATCACAAATTATTGGAGTTGGGACTTGAAAAGTCTAATTCTCTTAACCTTGCGACTCAGAGAGCAAGCGGTATTTAAACGGAGCCTGGAAAGACCTGCAGGGTTTCTGGATGAGCGGAGATCAAGACGTGGGGGTTGGGGTGGTAAAAGCAGGGAGCAAAAGCCCGGGGGTCGTGACACTCGGCGCGGTGCGCAGTGATCAGTACTACCTGCAGGTTTCTTTTCTAACTTCCCTTTCCACCCTTCATTTTCAGCTGCGTCTTTCTTGCCTTGGCCTTGTGACTTCCATGAGCACGAGGGAGCCTTCCTGAGCACTTATAAAACCTTTCAGCTCCTCGCCCACCAAGGCTGTCCAGAGGCACCACTCTCCACGCCACCCCAGCCCAGGTTCCTGCAGGGTCACCAGCTTCCTCAAAGCGCACCACTGTGCCCGCCTTTCCAAGGCCGCCGATTCAACAGTTTCTGCGGAAATCAAGTACCTGAAGGAGTTCTTTCGCGTTTGGTTTGGGTCGGAGAGAGGTGTTTAATCTGTGCCTTTAGTCCAAAGTATAAAATACAGTAAAGACCCGTTAATTACTAATCTGGAAATTCCAATTCTTTAGGCCTTGAACGCAAACGTGCACCTTTCTTTTTAGGTTTGAAGTCGTGGGGTTTCTAAAACTACTTCAGCAGAAGAAACCAAAAGAAACAGCCTCATCATCATCCTGACTGCACAGCGAGTGTGGAAAACTGAAATACTCATTCGAGGCGTCAAAAATAAACCTCTGAAAGCACATTGCCTACGGTGACACATTCTCCGCCTCAGGGTGGGAGGGGGCGCAGAGGACCAGCGCGGGCGGGGCGGGGCGGGCCGCGAGTCCCAGGGGAACTGCGCGCAGCTGCCAGGACCCCAGGCGCCCGCCCCGCCTCCTGCTTGTGGCTCCTCTAGCTAGGTGGAGGCGGTGCCGTGGCGGATGACCAGCTGTCTGAGGGCCGCGGGGTGAGGCTGTGGGCCGCGTTGTCTCCGGGAGTTGAGCGAAGGCTGCTTGAGCTACACGTGAAGGCCGGACGGACGGGTGTAAAGCTGGGAGAAACCGCCCTCGGGAGGCTGGGCGCACGAGCCTGTGGTGGGCTCCAGGGGCCGCCGTGGCCGAGACAGCTGGCCCGAGGCCTGAGCATTGGCAGTGCCCTGCCGGGGCCTGGCACTCGGGCTTCCCACAGCGAGGGTGCAACTGCGTGGGAGTCACCTTCCTTGGAGGACCGAAAGCCCCTGCGGCACCCGGGCTGTTTCTCTGAGGGTATTGGAGTCGTGGCACGATGAGGAGCCGGAGTAACTCGGGGGTCCGGCTGGATGGCTACGCTAGGCTGGTGCATCAGACCATCCTGTGCCATCAGGTAAATTAAGTGTCGCCTGTAATCAACGAGGATGTGTGCAGTGTGAAGGAGACTCTGAGTGAACCTGTGTGTGTGTGTAGCAGGTTCTCATGTCCCCTAGGTCAGGCACCCTTAGCCACAGGCCCTGAGTCATGGCTTCTGAGCCCCCTGCCTGCAAGCCACAACTGGGTTCCAGGCGACAGAGTTGAAAAGAAGTGTTGAAGTTTATTGACAACCCTCCCCAGGTTTGGGCATCATCTCCTTCCCCTCCTATCAGAGAAAGCAAGGGAACGTTTAGCTATCTCAGGACTAGACTATTGTGAAAATCTGAGGTACCTTGTATATACTGTTAATTATATTTTAAATACTTATTTAATGTTGGTTTATCATTGGTAGCTCATTCTAATGGGAAAGATAAAACACTGCCTTTCTTTTCATAATACCCACACGTCAGAGTTCTAAGTCTTCAGACAGCTCTTTCCTCTTATTCAAGATAACATTTGCTTTTTAATAAATAAAATCTTTAAAAAAAAAAAAAGCCCTGGCTGGCGTAGCTCAGTGGATTGAGTGCGGGCTGCGAACCAAAATGTCGCACGTTCGATTCCCAGTCAGGGCACATGCCTGGGTTGTAGGCAACAGCCCCCAGCAACCGCACATTGATGTTTCTCTCTCTCTCTTTCTCCCGCCCTTCCCTCTCTAAAAATAAATAAATAAAATCTTAAAAAAAAAAGATAACATTTGCTTGCACTTGGTCAGAGGAAGAGGGGTTAATACTCCAGGCTGGGGAAGTAGAAATAAGACCAAAGTCCCTAAGTATCCCATTTGAAAGAGTGCTTCCTAATATTAACATCCTGTGGTTACCTGCCTGCCCTCTTTTTCTTGGCCTTGCAGAATCCAGTGACTGGCTTGCTTCCAGCCAGCTATGATCAGAAAGATGCCTGGGTCCGGGATAACGTGTACAGCATCTTGGCTGTGTGGGGTTTGGGCCTGGCCTATCGGAAGAACGCAGACCGAGATGAGGATAAGGCAAAGGCCTATGAACTGGAGCAGGTACTCACAATAAGAATAGAAACACATCTGGAGCTGTGTGGTGGTGTGTTGGGGTGGGTTTGTGGGGGGAGAGTGAAGGAAACGTAGCCTAGCCCATACGAGTTAAGAGAACTGCATTTTGCCTTCTTTTCCACCTTCCTAAAATTATTCAAAAAATCATTCCTGTATTGTACTGATTTTTTTTTTTGTAGTAGAAACTTGAGACTTGCTGATTCTGGGAAAGTACGTACAGTCTGTTCTGTTATAGTGGAAAATACTATCCTGGAATCTTTGCTAAAATGTGTAGTCCTCTTCATAAGTACATGTATTTTGCAGTATCCAGCATATTTATTCTCATTGAGAAGAATGTTTGGTGGCAGGTATATATAATTTTACTTCATTTTTGAAAATGATAGTAGTATTCGTTTCACAGTAACTGACACAAATTGGCAGACCTTCCCAGTTAAGACACAAGTAAAGACTGTTTATTTGTTGATTTTTATACCTGCGGCCACTCTCAGCCTATTCCTCCTCCCTCTTCCACAGTAAAGTAAGGTCGGAGTCAACAGAGGCCTTTAAGCCTACTTTTAAGGCCCTTCCCCTCTGTAAAGAAGCATCCTCTCTAAAACTGTTTAAATACAGGGTGCTTTGTCCTTTTGAATAACCAAGAAACATTATTCGGGGCTAATGGGACTCTTAATGGTGAGATACTCTGCTGTCGTTGTAAGGTATATGTGAATTCTTTTCCATGGTGGTTAAGGTTCTCTCCATACCAGCCACTTTTTCAAGTGGTGTCCCTCAGACTCAGGCAATCCTAGCTTCAGTATTCATCTATAAATCAGAATATTGAAATTGGTTATTTTTAAGGGCACCACCATGTTATGGGTTGCAGTCCTTGGCAATAGGGAAGTTTCATTGTGTTGTCTTCTGCAATAGCAGGCATTTGGTGTTCTTTCAAGTCATTATTGAGAAGTGCTTAGGCCCATCACAAAAAAAGGTTATCAGAGTTTTTACTTTAGCCCAGAAAGTAGAGATCAATATTTTTATGACTTATGTAAATAATGCATAACCACTGTATGAACTTGGAAAATTTAGAGGAGTGTTAAAAAATCACCTGTAATACTATTCCCTACTGCCGCCACCCAAATCCTACATACTACTTACTATAATGCTTTGTTATTTTGATCTCAGTGTTTTATTTGTTTTGCTAGCAGTTAATATCAGTGGGATCACAATTCCATACTTGGTACAATTTGACCAATTTTTTCAATACTATTAGAAGAAATCTAATGTCTCCTTATTGACCAATCATTCTGCAGAGTTGACATTTTTCATTATGAGCCTCAGGTAGAAAGCTCTGCTTTAACAGAGTAAGGGGAAAAATTTAGGGAAAGATTGAATTGTTCATTCTAAAATTGTAATGCTCCATTAAATAATTTTTTTACATAACCCCTAAAATTGTTCTTGTACTGATTTGGTATTTTTCATACCACCTCAATAATAACTTTGTCTCAAGAACATTATAGCTATAGGGAACATCTTCAAAAAAGAAACGTTTCTCTGGCAATTCTAAAATTTTAATTTTTTTCCTCAAACCTGACTCAAGAGTTAATTCAGAGCAGTGATCACAAAACCATCTCTGCAAAGGGCTAGACAGTAAATATTTTTGGCATTGTGGGTCACATGTAGTATCTGCCCAACTGCTCAGGTCTTCCACTAATGTATAAAAGCAGCCAGGGACAATACATACGCGAATGAACATGGTTATGTTCTAATAGGCATTATTTACAAAAATAGGTAGTGAACTGTATTTGTCCCTAATCTACATGAGTAGTTCTGACCTCTGGCTGTACTATGGAATCACTTAGTAATCTTTTTAAGCAAAACCCTTACTGAAGCCCACCCTAGAACAATTTAGATAAATTTCTTAAAGTGGAGCCCAGGAGGCATGAATATTTTTAATAAACTACCCAGGTTATTCTAAAGTACAGCCAGATATAATACCACTGATCTGTGGACAATAAATGAGTATAGATTAAATCCAATAATCCATGGAATAAATTCCCATTTACTGTCAATTTAAAACAGATTTTCCCATTACTCTGTGGATTTTCTCAAACCATTGATTGTTAATCGTTTCTACCCTTCCTTCAACTCTTACCTTGATTTCACTTTGAGAAATGTCAGAACTAAAGAGAATTCTGGTTGAAAAGGGTACAAAGGTTTAGGTAACTCTCTTATCCTAGATTGAGAATAGAATTATGCACATATATGTTTTTCAAATGCCCTCTTCTCTTAGTCACATAGACATTGGCTCACACCCATAAAAATAAATAGTCACACAAATAGAGAGTGCTCTTTGACTGCCTTCAGTTTTACTTCTGCCTCAGTTTTGTTCTCTTTGTGTAGTCTTTCATCTTTTGTCATGAGTTTAACTGTTACCTTTATGAGAATGACTTCCAAAGCTTCATCTTTACTCTGACCTCACTTCAATGTCAAACGCTGATTTTCATTTGTCTTCTAATCAGTTACCCCTGCATATCTTATAACCTCTCAAACTCATTATGTCTGAAATGCCAGCTTTCCTGTTAAAAACAAACAAAATGGACTACCAAACAACAACAACTCACTACACATTCCATTTTCTCTTATTGGTGTCTTCAGTATACTGCTCACCTGGCTACCGTCATGTACAGCATTTCCCATGGTGTGTTCCATAGAATACTAGGTCAGTTAAGTTTAGGGCTATGTTAAACAGCAGGTTTCTTTACTCCATAATTTCTCATAGCCTTTGATGTCCTCAAGTATATTACAATCTTTTCAGAATTTCCTGGACTAGTGTTCTATAAAACAGTGTTTGAAAATATTGCCTTTAGGGTGATTTTTAACTTGTCCCTTTTGCCTTTGGATACATGCAGACCAAAGTTGGTTGATTCTTATAATTTTTTTTCTTGAATCCATCCACTCCGCCTCAACTCTAGTCTAAACCTTGATCACTTAACACTGTTGTGAAAACCATACTTAAATTATATCATTTCCATTCTCTATCTGTGGCTCTCATTTTCCAATAAGAAATATCTTAATATTTTGGATTGATAGGCAAGGATTTGTTCCTAAACAATATTATGTCATGCTGGTATCCTGCATTAGACCCCCAGTCCCAGCCACATCAGTTTTCATGAATCTAACAATTCCTTAATAAAAATATCTTACATTTGTGTAAGTACTTTTCATTGTGCTACACACTTCCCTGTAATTACTAGTATTTGATTTTCACAACACTCTGTAAGTTAGATATTATTTTCCATAATTTACAAGTAAAGGGATTGAAGCAGGCTGGAATTCGGTGGCAGTATGACTACAACTTCGGTCTAATGACTTTAGATTCAGTCTTTTTCAAACTTTTCCTCCATGGATACTCCCACCTCCAAATGTTTTTATGAGCTGCTTCTCCCATTTGTGAGACATGTTCTCGTCTAATCGGAGCCAGTACTCTCCTTTCAAAGCCCAGCATCAGTCCCATTTTTTCTGTGGCTCCTGTCCTCATAAGCCACTCAGTGATCACTTCTTTCTCAGGACTAGCTTCTTGCAGTGTCTAAATTACTTATGGTCTGTGCTTGTTTTCCATTTTTCATTTAGCAGACTTCATGTAATTGCCATGTGTCAGGTCCTATAATAGATATCAAAAATAAAATGGGACAAAATGTTTATATTTAACTCTGAATTTTTATGTTTGAAAATTTTTAGGATTTATATTTTATTTTTTTACTCCATTATCTGTTTCTTAATTGTTGTTCAAGTACAGTTGTCTCCATTTTCACTCTACCATGCTCCCCTGCCCCACCCATCCCTGCCTCCCACCCTTGAACCTACCTGCTTTGGCTTTGTCCATGAGTCCTTTATAAATGTTCCTTGATTGCCCTTCCCCATTATCCCCCGCCCCGTAACTTTAGTTTGTTTTTTTATTTCAATGTCTCTGGTTGTATTTTGCTTGCATGTTTGTTTTATTGATTAGGTTCCACTTTATTTACAGCAAAGTTGTTGAAAAAGTAAAATGAACATATTAGCAAATACTCTTTATCTACATTCACTAGTTGTTAACATTTTGTCATATTTGTACCTTCCTTCTCTTTAAACACATGCATGCACACAATTTATTTGACAAACAATTTGAGAGTTACTTGCAGGCATGGAATATATATGTATTCAAAATACAACCTGCTTAGTCCATTGACTTAAAGGTATATTTCTTTTTTTTTAAGATTTTATGTATTTATTTTTAGAGAGGGGAAGGGAGGGAGAAAGAGAAGGAGAGGAACATCAGTGTGTGGTTGCCTCTCATGTGCCCGCTACTGGGGGCCTAGCCAGCAACCCAAGCATGTGCCCTGACTGGGAACTGAACTGGGGACTCTTTGGTTTACAGTCTGGCACTCAATCTACTGAGCCACCCCAGCCAGGGATTAAGGTGTATTTCTGAATATGGTCCCTTTCCCTTTTCTTGAGGAGTTCATAGTTTGATGGAGGAGACAGATATATAAACAAATAGTTGCAAAACACTAGGACGGATACTATACATACTATATATAGAGGATATAAGTACAAAGTTCTGTGGGAACACACAGAGGTGGGAGTGTCCAATTTCCTTGAACAAGGCAAGGAAAGATTCAGAGGAGTTGGGTTTTAAAGGATAA
The DNA here is from genome assembly GCF_019186645.2 of Phyllostomus hastatus. Lineage (NCBI taxonomy): Eukaryota > Metazoa > Chordata > Mammalia > Chiroptera > Phyllostomidae > Phyllostomus > Phyllostomus hastatus. Next base: position 886,043 of record NW_025333841.1, on the reverse strand, counting down.
CTAAGAATTGTTAGGTAGACATGGTTGTAGTGTAGTATTTTTTAAAATAACAGGTTTGTCCTGTCTCCTTTATCATTATGTTTCACAAAACCTGGTAGATTATTTTGAATATTTTAGACACTCAAAAAGTATCTGATTGTACATAAACCTGGAGGGAGAGATACTAATACTTATATAGACATGGCTGTACATAGTTATATACCCTCACACAATCAATTCACAAGTACATAGATCTATATCCTCAAAATGAATAGGTGAGAGGAGGGTGTCACTTGGTGTGCTTATAAGCCCTGGGATATGAATACATGTATAATTAATGCCGCCTAGCACCTGAATCAGAGTATGTCCAGCTTAGGGGAATACAAAATCCAGATACCTCCCCTTATTTCTACCTCCCCATGCTTCCTACTAATTTTATCCTATCTTGACTTGGAAGTTGCAACTTGAGGACAGAAATGGCTGACAACAGCCGTTTCAGGAGGATGAAAATGGATGGCAATCAGGAATCCTCCCCTAGGTCCATGATTCCCTAGGTTTTCTGTTTAAATTAAATGTAGGTGGGAATAGCAGGGCTGGATGATAAAGAGGGTTGAAAGGATGTAATAGAAACCTGTGTGTATGTGGTAACATGTAGTAGATAATTCAGAATTGAATAAAGTCTCCCCACAGAGTGAGAGGGCTGTGTTTAATGCTTTCTGTAACAGGGTATATTAAAGGACAATGTCTTTTATTAGGGTCAGAGTAATGATAGATATTTTCGTATTGGAGTTGCAGTCAGTTTCACTACTTTATAGCAAATGCTTCATGATTTAAAAGGTGACAAGATCATGTTCTCTCTCTCTCTCCTTCATCTGTAAGGGGAGGAGACCATTTATAGATAGAAATTACTTTACAAAGCTACTCTCCCAAGGAAACACTTTTTATTTTTCCTTCAATAAAATCCTTCATAAAGATTTGGAGCATAATTAATAGGTACTTATTCTTATCATGCCTATCACTAGAATGTTTTGAAAGACTATCAGAACAATGTGTCTCTTAAAGTAGATTATTTTGCAGAGGTGTCCTGAAGCTACCTCTGAGCCAGCATTCCCTGGAGTAACCTGGTTGTATTTCTTCTGGACTGTGAAACAGAAAACTTAGAGAAATGGAGAAGCTATTTGGTGATGTTCTTTCAAAACATACTGCTTATCCATGCCATTGTTTATGGGCCCTTCTAGTGTCATTTAGTATAACTAATATAGGATAGGATAAGATAGGATCATGTAGTATCATAGTATTGTATTACTACACTATATTATAATTAAATACAATTATTATGACTGTATTATATTATACCAACTAGTATACTATATAGTTGGTAATCAAAATTTTGAGGTACTATGATTAGAAAATTACTTTAGAAATTGCCAGGTCCTAGTAAGGGAAATAATGACTTAAGAAGTTGTTCTTTTTTTCTTTGCATGGAAAAGGAATTGAGTTGTACTAACAATTGCTCTTTATAATTTTTCTGAATTGATGATCATTTTATTCTTTAGGGGAAACGTCCAGATAAATATTTCTGTGGACTCTTGAAGATAAGTCTTGGCTAGTTTAGAAAAAAGTGAACGTGATGATGTTGGCTTTTCTAAGCCATGGGATATATTTTAGAATATCCTCATGGCTTTATGATTTTTGAGTTGACTCACACATTTTCTCCAGGTGAAATGTCCTCTAATAAGTTGATTGGCTTAGTTTTACATAAACGTGTTAGAATTTAGACTTTTTAACTTGGAGGAGTCACCAGCTGCAGCTTTTGATTCCACTTTTAGCTGCAATCTGCTCTTCTGTGTACTTATAAAGTAAATGCCATGTAAATAGGAACCCAGGATAGGGTTACTTGTCCTCAAAAGGTCATGTACCAACAGCGGTTGCTGAGTAAGTGTTCCTGCACCTAGGGATGTTTATAACACTCTTGTTTCCATTTATTTCTGCAGAGTGTAGTGAAACTGATGAGGGGACTGCTGCACTGCATGATCAGACAGGTATTGTTAACAGCCCCCTCTGTAATAAAAGCACATTGTAGTACTATCTTCACCCCTTAGGCAGTGTTTATATCATATATATACATATTTTTTCAATTTCACTAATTTTAGAAAAGCTGTAGAATTGAAGGGGGAAATGTCACCCATGATTTTACCACCCAATTACTACTGGAATGTTTCCTTCTAGTCTTTTCTTTACTTCTCTACAAATGATTTTTTAATATACTTCATCATTGCTGTACATGTAGTTACTCTATATTGAGTAAATGATGATACAATTCTTCTATAAGCCCTCATCTGAAACCCTTGGGACCTGGTAAATTTTAAAAATAAGAATTTTTCAGATTTTAAAAGGCATTACAGCATGTATACCATATAGTATGGTATGTCCTCAGCAGGTCCAGAATAGCACTCTATTATCAAAAACATTAATCTCTCTGTAGGGAAACATGCATTTTCACACTAATAAAATAAATAGAAACTACAAATAGCCCTATATCAAAATGAATTTTGATGCAAAACTTAGGGGAAAAAACCCTTTAGGAGTGTTTCAGATTCTGTGATTGGAGATGAGGAGCCAAGGACTTACATCTCCTTGCATTAATTTGCATTCTCCTGATCTTGAATTAAGTTGAGCATCCTTTCATGTGTAGATTAAAAACTTTGCATTTTTCTCCCGGTTACATTGTCTGTTAGGTCTTTTGACTATTTTTCTTTTGAGTGTCTCTTTCTTGCCTATTTGAGGAGTTCCAGAACATTATGGTTATCAATGCTTTGTTTCAAACCTCAAATAACTTTTAGTAGTCTGTGCTTTATCTTTTAGGTTATTTATGATATTTTTTATATTCAAAAGTGTTTCATTTTAAAAAAGTGTTTTCCCTTTATCCTAGGAGATTTACACAAAGTTGCACACCTTCAATCTGAACTGATTTTCTTGAAACCAGTATTACATTTTATTAGAAGGAGAAATTGAGGCCTGGACTAATAAAATAACCATTCACAGGCATTCAACAAGTCTAAAATAAGAAGAAACCAACTCGGCCTAGTTTAACCTTTTTTACTAGTGCTCTCTCTATTGGACTATCTCACAGCCATCATTTCTTATTTTTGTCCTGATTTGCTACTTTCTTTGGTATTTGAGATATTTGAATTTTCTACCTTATCAAATAGGTTTAAATTCACTAATTTAATGAACATATTTAAAGGTATAATATTGGGTTGGCCAAAAAGTTTGTTTAGTTTTTTCCATAAAGTAAAAAGACACATTTTTTACATTTACACCAATAACTTTATTGATTTGGATATTTTGTGTATGTCGACTATCTCCCACATGGTATAATGTTAATTGTTTTCAATTAATGTCTCAATTCAATCGCTATCAACTTCAACTGGTCTACTTGACCATGGAGCATCATCTAGCAAGAAATCTCCAGCATGAACCTTTGCAAACCACTTTTGACATGTTCAATCAGTTACAGCACCTTCTCCATACACTGCACTAATGTTTTTGCATTTCAGCTGCATTTTTATCTTTCTTGAAATAATAAAGCATAATATGTCAAAAATGTTGTATATTTTCTTCCATCTTCAACATTAAAATGGCTACATAAAACTTGACCAATTTTAATAAGTTTTTGAAAATGAATGCTAATATGACAGCCATCACAATACAATTTAACAAAATTGTTTGAAGCACTACTAGGGCCATCTTACAGAAAAAAACAAACGAACTTTTAGCCAACCCAATATCATATATCAGATGCACACATAATGAAATCTAAGTTTCAGTAACTAAGTCTTTCAGTTAGAGTACTATAGAAGTATTGTATATGGATTGCTTTTTCTGCATAGCCGTCTTTAACTGTTTTTGTTTTCTTCAGGTGGATAAAGTAGAATCCTTCAAATACAGTCAGAGTACCAAGGATAGCCTCCATGCCAAGTACAACACTAAAACCTGTGCCACTGTAGTGGGTGATGACCAGTGGGGACACCTGCAGTTGGATGCCACCTCTGTATATCTGCTCTTCTTAGCACAAATGACTGCCTCAGGTTGGTACAAGGACAGAAGTACTGGGGCCCACAGCATTGTAGAGCACTTGCTCTACCACAGGTGGCTTCTCCAGAAAACAAAATAGCTCTTTACATAGCTCAAGGATGCACATTGGAACCATAATATTTGGAAAATTGTACAAGGAGAAACAATTTTTTGAGATCTGGTTGGTATTCCTTTACATTGAGAAACAAGTCTGGGATACTAATTAGTATTTTTAAATTGAGAACCAGGAAATCTGGGGTAGATTTCCTTTAGATGAGTATTTTTATCTTTTACTAGTCCTCAGATACCATGAGATGGGGAAGAAGGACTAGGGTTTATTGTTTGTTCTCATATTATGCACTGACAAGCCTATAGTTAGTATTAATATAAATTAAATCACCTAGTTTGTACTACTCTTTATTAATATATTATAAACAAGGCATCTCTCTATGGGCTTCTAAATTTTATTAAGGGAATTAACTTAGGAGTCAGAATTCAAATGTTTATTTTTTTATTATTGAATAATAACCCTTTTCGTATGGTTTTGTTACTACTTTTAGATGCTTTACCTGAAAAGGGGAAAACATAAGAACCAACATAATTCCCTTTTATTTATCCTATATTCAGGAAGACAATAAATATGATGATAATCAATTTGTAAATTAAACAGGACTTTTCCCATGTTGTCCTGAGGTAAAGCAAATGCACTTGTCATAATACCACATTTTTGACATTGTAATTTTTTAATCTCCCTATCTAGTTACAGAGCTACTTGGTACTAAAACCATTCAGGGTGAGAATTACTTCAGAATACTCTTCTCCTTTTCTTGCATAAATGTATTTTGGTGATAAAGCCTTCCTTTTATTCCCATCCAGAACACACATTTCAGAGGCAGAGTAACCTTTTCTTAAAGTTATAATATGGCTACCTATATACTCCCTTCTTTGGAGGGGTGGTTTCTCTCTGAATAAGTATATTTTTAGGTTTTGTTTTTTAAAATAGAATCACAGATATAACTCCATTTCTAATATTCTTTCAATACCAACTCTGGAATTTTTTTTTCAAAGCAAAAAGTATCTAAGTATCCCTTGTGAGTTTTCATTTTGAGCCTAGAAAAGAAACAGAAATATACTAAAGAGGCTTATAAGAGACATATTCATTTATTCAACAAATGTCATCTCTTGATTACTGACTTAAAATTTGATTTTCAACTCAATGAGTTGACTCTGACAGGTGCTTGTAATAAGATGGATATTTTTTAATCAGGCCCTTGAGAAATAAGTAGGGATAAGTAGATATTCACCAGTCAGAAAAGGGAAGGAAACAGTATGACAAGAAGTACAGAAGTTTGAAAAGTATTTCTATGTTTAGAGTGTAAGACAGATCTGGAAAAATGGCAAAAAGGTGAAGCTACAGAGTTGTGGCTAGCTGTTTAAGGGTCTGTGTATTATGTTGGAGTTTATTCTGTAGTCAGTAGAGAGCCCCTCAAGGTATAGTTAAGAGACAGTTTTAGCCCTGACTGGTGTGGCTCAGTGGATTGAGCACTGGCCTGTGAACCAAAGAGTCTCTGGTTGAATCCCCAGTCAGGGCACATGCCTGGGTTGCGGGCCAGGTCCCCAGTAGGGGGTGCATGAGAGGCAACCACACATTGATGTTTCTCTCCATTTCTCCCTCCCTTCCCCTCTCTCTAAAAATAAATTAATAACATCTTTTTAAAAGAAAGTTTTAGATAATTAACTCTAGTAGATAGAGGATAGATCAGAGAGGAAGAAAATTAAGATGGAGGACTACTTGGGAGGTTAGTGAAATACTTTAGGTAAGAAATGATGGAGAACTTATGTAAGGCAGTTATCTTTAGGATGAAATGGATGGATGTGAGAGACAATTTATTGGTAGAATATGAAAGATCTTCATGGAAAATTTAGCAATTCTCTTCACATTTTCAAATTCTTAAAAATCTGAACCTTGTTTAAGTGAGAGGCTTAGACAGAAGCTGACTGCAACTCACAGGATGGTGGCATGAAGAGTTCCACAGACCCTCTCCCCAGCAAAATAACCATAAGTAGTGAAAATTAAGTTTTTAAAAACCAACCACTTAAATTCACTGGGAACTGTCTTAAGGATGTAGAGTTAGTAGAGAGTCATTTATTCAAGGAAATCTAAATCTTGGTGACAGCAGTGAGAAAGTGTGGTGTTTGGGTCACCATCTACTCCCTTTCCTGCCCCTAACTCACCATGACAAAAGAACATTCAAGGTGGTTGTGGATAAGGGTACAAGTCTCCCTCTTCCCTAGCTCCCATTTTAGAGCTATGAGATCTTCCTGAGAGAGGCAGGTTGCCAGTATTTCTCGTTCTCCCCAACCATGAGTTGAAGAAACTGTAGTCTAGTAAAGAATAACTAAGAGGTCAGAAACTCTCTTCATAACCCCCAGTCTCACTCGTGGAGTAGAAGTTTAACCCTAGGCAGATCAGGCTGAGAATATATGAGTACTGACCCACCTGCCTCTCCCCCCATGCTACTAGCTACTAGCATAGTAGCAGGCTATAAAAACAGAAGGCTTCATCACTGCTTTTCCCAAGAAAATTTACTATTTGGAACAGAATGTGGAAGAGTTCAGGCTTAAGGGCACTCACAAAAACAATGGACATTTTGGCTCTAAGAAATCAAGAGGAGGCTGATAGCTCAAGAAGAGCAACAAGCTAATTCATAGACTATCTAGAAGTTGTAACAGAGAGCCAAGGAGAAAGGGTCGATCCAAAAAAAGTCCTCCTAGGGTTAGAAGTGTCAAAGACTGGCCTCAAAGACCACCTGAAATGGGGCCTTATTTTAATTGGGTGAGACCATGGAGCAGTATATGCCTCTGGGCATTGTAAAAATAATAGAGCAATCACCTGGTAACCAGGAGAGATAAACAACTGGGTATAGCGGCAGAGGCAGACACTTAACAGATTAGGGAAAGAGACAGTAGCTAAAACCAAAGTCACTTTCTTCCTGGGCTGACAGTGTGCAGGTCTGAGGCTACATATACTCTCTAAGGAACAACATCAGAGGCTGCATACTGTGGAGAAAATAAATTTCACAGAAATTGTCCATCCAAGTCACTAAACAAATAAACAAGAAAAATAACCTCCATGGAGGAAGGTATTGGTATCTATAGAGTTCCTATAACATACTATCTACAATATCCAGTTTTCAAAATTTATGAGGCATGTGAGAAACAGGAAACTCTGAGCAAACACAAGGTAAAAACAGGTAACAGAAACTGCCTTTGAGAGGAAGTATATGTTGAACTTAGGAGACAAAGACTTCAAAGCTGTTACTATAAAAATGTCCAATAATCTAAAGGACACTGTGCTTAAAGAATAAAGAGTATGTGATGAAAGTATTTCATTAAATAGAGAATATTGATAAAGAGATCAAAACGAACCAAATGGAAATTCTGGAGTTGAAAATCATTGTAACTGAAATGAAAAATTTACTAGAAGATCTTAACAGATTTGAGTTGGCAGAAAATAGAATCAGCATACTTGACTTCCAGTTAAGATGGCAGCATAGGTAATTGCGGTACCTGCCTCTTCCCACAACCACATCAAAATTACAACTAAACTACAAAACAGCCATCATTCAGAACTGCCTGAAATCTGGCTGAATTGAAGTCCTACAACTAGGGAATTAAAGAAGAAGCCACATCAAGACTGGTTGGAGGGGCAGACACATGGAGTAGGCAGGTCCCACACCTACCAGTGTTGGATAAAAATGGGGAGGAATATCTTGGCTGCAGAGCTCCCCCCTGAGGAGCAACAGTTCCCAGCCCTACACCATGCCCTCTAGCCCAGGGTTCCAGTGCTGGGAAGAGAAGTCGCCCATAACTTCTGGCTGTAAAAACCAGCAGGGATTGAGGCTGGGGGATACGGAGGCCTTCTGGGGTACCAAGCAATTCCTCTTAAAGGACTTGTGCACAGACTTACACAGATTCACTTCCTCTAAGCTCTAGCCCTGGGAAAGCAGCTCAAAAGGAACCAGGGACCTGCTGCTATCCTGTGGTGTGGTTACTGTTTTGACAAAGCCATGGCTCAAGAGGACCTTGCAGTCTGATAATATGGATCATATGGTCCTTTTTAGTTCTGAAGTTACAGTTATATGATTTAAAATATCTGCTAATAGATCAAAGATTTAAATATAAAAACTGAAACTATAAAAGTACCAGAAACATTCATGGGATAAAACTTTTAAATAAAAGTTTCTGAGAATAAAAATGTGCTGTAAACAAAGTCAAGGTTCAAAAAACCAGAAAAATACTTGTAACACATATGATGGCCAAAAAGCTAACTTTCTTAATATTCATTAATGTATCAATAACAGAAAGACCAGCAATTCAATATAAATTGGTGGACACAACCAAACAGTTCATAGGAAAAGAAATACAGATGACTTACAAACATATAAAAAGACTCACAACCTTATTCATAATAAAAGAATTTCAAATTAAACAAGGATATTCTATTTCTCATCCATTAGAGTGGTGAAGATCAATAACTTATTAAAGTTTGTGTTGATGTGGTTTAGAGAACAGGCAGTGCTGTTATGTAAACTATGCAACTTCTTTGTGTAATAACTTAGTAATAATTATCAACATTTAATACACATGGTAAAGTTATGGAGAAGTGTACTGATATTTGCAGCTTACTTTGACAGATATCAAAAAATGAGATGGATTGATGGATGGAGAGGTATGTGATGGAATATTATAGTAAAATGTTAATGGTTCAATCCAGATGGTATGTACACAGGTGTTCACTGTAAAAATCTTTCATTTCTTTTGTTTGTTGAAAAATTTCCTAATAAAATTTTGGGGAAAAAATGCATAAATCTGTCACTCAGCAATTCTACTTCCTTTTTTAAAAATTTATTTTATTTTAATCATTGTTCAAGTACAGTTTTCTCCCTTTTACTCCCAATCCAGCCCACCCACCCAACCCTCCCCTCTCTACTTCTAAAATTTACCTTGATATACTGGTGCATGAGCACAAAGATATATAAATATACAGATATTCATGGTGGTACTGACAGTGATGATAAAAGATTAGATACAACCTAAATGCCTTTCATTAATGAACTGGTTATATGAGTAGGCATTCAGTGGAAAGCTGTGTAGCTGTTAAAAACGATGAGGCAGATATACTTTAAATTGTCTCCAAGTCATAAATGAAAAAAGCCAGGTGCAGCATAGTATGGTACTACTGTTTGTGTAAATTTTATACTGCATAATGTATCTCAGAAAGGATACAGAGGAAACTGGTAAAACTTATTTCCTTCAGAGAGGAGATTTGACAGAGTGGGAGTGATGTGATTCTGGGTGGAAGACTTGCATTGTCTACCTGTTGGTATTCAATAAAAATAAGAGATGGGGAAGGAGAGAGGAGAGAAATGTTATTTTTTTCTTTAATTGTCACACAAGGATATGTTTATTGGTTTTAGAGAGAGAGGAAGGGAGAGAGAAACATCGATGTGAGAGAGAAATGTCTATTGATTGCTTCCTGTATGTGCCCCAACTAGGAATGAAACCTGCAACTATTTTTGGTGTACAGAACAATGCTCCAACCAATTGAGCCACCTGGTCAGGGTGAGAAGTGTTACTTTTTAAACAAAAATGGATTATACTGTACATATTGGGAGGCAGTGTAGCATCTTGCTTAGGATCTCAGTCTCTGAAGTGATATAGAAGTTGATAGTCAATTGAGTCCTATTTATTAGTTACATGACTTTAGCCAAATAATTTCTCTGAGCTTCATTGAGAAAACAGAAGTACCTCCCTCTTAGGGATGTTGTAAAAAGTAGGTGGGTGATTCATGCAAAGTACTCCATTGTATGCTGTAACTATCTGTGTATAGCCTATATTTAGAATAATTCTCATTTTTACTCCAAAAAGAATGGATTTAAGTTCTCCTGAGAATCATAATATATATCTACTTCTTGCTCAGTATTTAGACTCTTTCCAACTCTTTTATGAAATATTTGCCTTTTTCCAGATGCCTAGGTTTGACATTTAGACACATTATGAATTAGTTACCTATAGAATTAGGAGCCTGAGACTTTCTATTAAAACCTACACATAATAGTTAAAATTCTTCCATGTTAAAAATATGCTATTATCTCACTTAGTTGAAGATTAGCCTAAAACTGATTTGTGATCTTATTTTTATGGTTCTTAATCAAAGTACCTCCACTTATTCCTAAGCAGAAGTAGAATTACCTGGGAATGGTTGGGTCACGTAGTCACTGTAGCTGCCTTTAAAACCTATAGTGATCATTGACCAACTCTATATCTTTATTCTCTTTTTTCCTCAGGACTTCATATCATCCACAGCCTAGATGAAGTCAATTTCATTCAGAACCTTGTGTTTTACATTGAAGCTGCATATAAAACTGCTGTAAGTACTCATTTGGGAATGTATTTTAAACATGGTGTTTTTCAAATTCTGGATAATCCATTTTATCTTTTAATGCTGCCCCTTACAGTGAACTGATCTATAAGACTGTTGGCAAAAATTGCCTTCAGCTTTTTTCTTTGATAACATCTGTCATCCTCTGTTTACCTTCTTCCCAAGGGAGTTACAGAGGCAAGAGAGTCAAGATACTATGCTTTCCTTTCTTGCAAACTGTACAATATCTGATGGTATGTATTTGACAGTCTGGGGCTAAACTGTAGTTTTATTCTAATGACTTATGGTCTTGAATAGGAGCAAGATGGCTAGGGAGTAGTATGGGTTGGTTAGCTACTTAGAAATAATATTTAGTCATGTGTGTAATATTATCTGTAAACATTGATTCAATATCTACTATACAAACTAGTTACTTTTTCTTATAACTATTATATGAGGTAAATTTATATTAAATCATAAAATATTTAACATTTTCTCTGTCAGGGATCACTGTTATGCATTGCATATTCATTGTATTGAAAATGGCTATATCATAAATAGTCCAGTTTTTTTAACTTAATTATTTAATTTTTTTAGTTGTTTTAGGTAGGAAGGTAAATCTGGAACCTGTCACTCCATATTTGCCAGAAGGTTAAGTCTAACATATACATATTTTATGCAAGCAGACATTATTTGTTGACTGATCTCTTTGCCTTCTGATACCATAGGCCTGCTGTGGTCCAGGGTGCAATTCAGGGTCCTCTGACCTCTTCACTGCAGCTAAGGGTTGCAGCAGTAGAATTAATGATATTTGTGCCTTCTGGTACTCTAATCTTTGCTGCACAAACTAGGGAAGAACTGAGTTTGGGGCAGGTGAGGCTAGCCATGGGATAAATATGGCTGACCTTCCTACACCTTTAGCTTAGAGATTTGGTGTGAAAAGTGATGTAAGGTACATACAGAAATAAATATAATATGTCTGAGGTATATGTGTATGTACATGTGTTTGCATGCACCTGCATGTGTGCATGTGGATATTTTCAAGTTCTATTCAGTGAGAGGACCTAGAAACAATGACACCACAGTGACAATGAGCACCATTGCTCAAGTCTAGGATTATAATTATCATTCTGTAATAAAAGAAAGCAGAATTCCCTAGAGAGGTGATTGATTCCTGGACTGATATGGGGAAAATACAAGATGAGACTGGAGTATCATGTGGTGACAAAAGTGAGGAAGTGTTCAAAAAAGAATGGGGCAGGTCAAACCTGGGAAAACTCCCTAAGGCAAAAACTGAAACAATTTGAGCAAGAAAATAAATAATAACATTTTATTACAACCCAGAGAATAACCTAAATATCCATAAGTTCGTACTGATATAAACAACTGAATAAGTAAATGGGAGAGAAAGGACAGTTCTTCCTTAGTGAAGAATGGCCATTAATGAGTACAGAGGTAATGAAGGAACTAGAAAATCACCATGGAAATACCACTAATAATTCTTGCAGGCAATAATCACACTAATGGATACTGTCAACTGATGGCCACTGGCACCAATTCAACACCAACAGGAATCCCAAATTTGGGATGCAGTGAAGGAAACTTTATTCAGTGCAGAACAGCTCAATTGTGGTACAGCATGTCTATGAAAAAGCACAGTTGTGAAAACAGGACAACTGTGAGGCAGCACTGGGACAGCCCCTTCTCTGGCCAGATGACTCTGCTCTGTTCCTTGCCTCTGCGTTGCACTGCACTGGTCTGTCCCACCATGCTTTGGTCAACTCCTTTCTGTGCCAGTCTGCTCTGGCTTGCATTGGTCTCCTGCCAGACATCTTCAGTGTTTCAGCTCACCAGAAAAATGCAGCCTTCAGCTCTGGTGGAAAGAGAAAGTACCTCCCAGAGCCAGAGGGGAGCTGGCTTATGTGGATGTAAGTCCATGTCTCTGGCCCCCAATTGGTCTGCCCTCATGCACATGAGGACTCCAAATCCTCACAGTTTGACTGGTCCAAAAGGCATTGTCCTGATTGGTCAGAATAGAGTCACTCTGGTTCATCAGAGCTGTGCAGCTCCAATTGGATGGGGAAAGCCGCAGTCCTATTGGTTGAAATAGGATTCTAGGAACTTCTTTATAAGGGCTGGCTCAGATGGCAGGAAAACAGTGCAAGCAGGCAGTTCAGTGCAGGCTTCTCCCTGAAGAGAAGTTTGAGTGAGGGGCCCCTGCGTAGAAATGGCTGCTAGGCTCTGTTTTTTGTTTTTTGTTTTTTAATTTGAACCCAGTTAGCTATCAGAAGCTCTTCTTAGTAGGTGTCTTCTTTCTCAGGGTTTACAATGCTACATTAGTGGATGGGTGTTGGAAGAGAAACAGGATATTTATAGTCATAAAGTGTCTCAAGATACTTAATTATAAGTTGGAAAATGGTAACAGTAGAATGGAATAATCCTGAAGACACCACCTTAACCAAGTGATGAAGGTTAACATCTCCAGTGATAAAACATAACATTGTGTGCCCCCTGATATGATGCACTGAGAAGGGCAGAGCATAATATCTGTAGTATCCTTGCCAAAAATGTGTAACCTCAGTCTAAGCAAGAGAAGACATGAGGCAAACCCAAATTGATGGAAATCTATAAAATATTTGACCACTAATCCACAAATCTTTAAAAAGTGTCAATGTCATGGAAGGCAAGACTGGAGGAACTATAAATGATTGGAAGAGGCTCAGGAAGCACAACAAATGTAGGATGGTATTCTGGCTTAGATCCTGGAACATTAAAAAGTAGTGGAAAAAGTGGTAAAATCCTAATCAAGTCCATAATTTGGTTACTAGTATTGTTCTGATGTTAATTTCTTAGTTTCGACAGTTGTACTATGATATGTCAGGTGTTAACATTAAGGAAAGCTGAATGAAAGGTGTATGGGAACTATTACTATCTTTGTAACTTATCTGAAAGTGTACAGTTATTCAAAATAAAAAGCTTATTGAAAGTAATTTTAACTGTTATCTTTATATTATCAAGGGGCCATATAGAACTATGGTTAAGAATGTATGCTTTGGAGTGAGAGGACTTGGCCTCTAATCCCAGGTCTGTCACTTATTAGCTGTGTGTCCTTGGGTGAGTCACTTAACCTCTCTTTGCACCTCAGTTTTATCATCTATAAAATATAATGATTAAGGAAGATAGTAGTGTAACGTTCACAGGTTAGTGCATGGTGCATTGTCAATGCTAATATGGAGTAAAATTAGAATGGATATTTAAGGTAAAATACCAAGGTGTGGCTTAGGCTCCATTTCCTAGGCTCCTTGGGTATCTGCTTTGATGGAAAATTTTGATAAGTACCTCTCTAGATGGATTACTTAGAATTATCTAACTACATAGTGAGCTCTATGTAGGAATTAGCTACTTTTGTTGATAATGATGATATGAGAGATTCTAGCCAAGAGCATATTTTTCCCACCATGATCATTAGTCTGACCCTTTGAGTCAAAAGTTTTCCGATTCACACTATTAAAAAATCTAAAAAGCATGAACTACATTAAACTGTAGGGATTAGTGACAGAGAGATATTTGTTTTTTATCCTATTTTGATTGATAACATACTTTTCTACTGGAACCAATTCATGTGATTTTCTTATTAATCTAAGACTCATATGCCAGGTTGAAAACAAGTTTTTATGAATCTTATTTTTTAAAGTTTAATCTTTTTTTCCACTTCATTACTACCTGCTTTTTGAGTTACTTTGAGCTGATTTCCTGAATGTTTTCTGGCCAGGAAGGTGATTAAAGAACTTTAATGTGTAGGGAGCTGGGTATATTTCCCTGCTATAGTTCACTCTAATCTAGTTGATTGACCCTGGAAAGCTTGACCTCTGATAAAAACACAAGGTAGCTCTACTCCACAATGTCAAAGTTTAGTATTTGATGCTGGTATTCTCTGTGCAGACCATTAGAAGTCTGCTGATAAAGTTGGGGAGGACAGAAAGAGAGTAGTATCTACTTGCTAATTTGGAATTTTATTTGGCTGGAAGGTGTGGGGGAAGGAAGGGAAGACAGTAAGTTACTGGTACTGGGCCAGGGATTACAAGCAAAATTTTTGATGAAGCATTATGTAAATGATTTCTTATGAAGAAGTCATTCTAGCTCTGAAACAAAATGCTGGGGAGGAAATGTATTAAAGAAAGGAAGCAGGCAGGCAACATATGAGTGAAAGGGTCTGAGAAGGAAACAACATGTTTGAATTTGAAACTGGCCAGGGAAATTTAGAAGGCCTAATTACACTTTGACTACAATTAAACTGTCTGGGAGTCCTACAACTTCTTGGATGCCATCCTAGAATTTAAAGTTCCTGGGAAAATATCTGTGGGAGCAGCCCAACTCATTGGCATATCCTTAATAAGCATAAGTATGGCAAATTAGCTACTATTTGTGCCTTTTATTTAACAGTTGTGCATCTAGTAAGCATTTAGCAGTGATGATTTTCTAATGGAATGTTGCTTATTTTATGCCAGGACTTTGGTATATGGGAACGTGGAGACAAGACCAACCAAGGGATCTCGGAATTGAATGCCAGTTCAGTTGGAATGGCAAAGGTAATTTTTCTTGCTTTGTTTATACCAGGTACAGGGGAAGGAAGTCTGCTACATCTTTGCCATAGATAAAGGCTTAACATGAATATGGACCATCATCAAATGAATTGTTCTTTTAAATCACAGGCAAAATTCAGATTCTCCCATAGAACTATGAACATGTACGTGAAGACTTCTTCCATAAGCTCCAGATTTATATATCCAAACTGGCTTTGTAGCATATCTCTACTTACATATCTCACAAGGAACTCAGAGAACATATCTTAAACCAAACTCATCATCTCTACCATTACACAAAAAACAAAAGAAGGTCTTTCATCCTTCTGTACACCATTTGACAAAACTTGATATCAGGAAACCATTTCTCAATCCTCTACCACTCACACTCTCCTGCACCCCCCCATATCATTATCATCATCATTACCTTTCCACTTGGCTTTATCTTTTCTTTCCCACTGCTACTGCCTCAGTTACAGCTCTTATATTTGGAATAGGCAAGAAGGCATAAAATAGGATAGCAAGAATAGGATCAAAACATATCTATTATAATGATCGATATGCATGACTTAATTTGTTTCTCCTAACAAAAGGCAAAAACACAGGTTGATTTTAAAAGAGAAAAAAAGGAAGTTCAGCCTATACTACCTATAAGAGCTCTAACATAACAATTTGATAGAGAAATATTAAAAATAGAAAAATGGGCAAAGTCTTGCCAACATAAACAAAAAAGAAAACATGGTGACTATGTATGTAAACATCAAATGGAGTAGAATTCAAAGCGAAATAGTATTATATGGAATAAAGAGGACAAATAAGGTCAAGATAGAGTTGTGAAAGGCACAGCCTGAAATGAGAAAGCCTGATCTGGAATATAGTTTCAATGAATACAAAACAAAATATATTAGAAATACCAGTCAAAATAGAAGCAGTTATAAGGTGATAATTTGATAAAAACCACTTCCAGGAATGACAGATGAAATAAACCAAAAATAACATCACAGGAAATTTCAACTATATAATTAATGTGGTTGAATTAGTAAGTATAAATGGAACTTTGTACCTAGAAATATTTATCCCTTTTTTCTTTTAATGTATTTTTATTATCAAACTGGTACAGATAATTGAGTTTATTTTAAAAAATCTTACTATATTCCTGTGTAATCTGACTTTTTGTCCTTACCTTAGAACATGCTTGTTGATTTTTTAGGGAGGGGAAAGGAAGAAGAGAGAGAAAGAGAAAAACATAGATGTGAGAGAAAAATATCAGTCGGTTGCCTTTCACACATGCCCTAACTGGGGACCAAACCTGCAACTGAGGCATGTGCCCTGACTGGGAATCAAACTGGCAACCCTGTAGTTCACAGGCCAGTGCTGAATTCACTGAGCCACACCAGCCAGGGCTGTAATTGTTTCTTGATTGCTGTTGTCCCATTCATGGGTGTGCTTCATTGTCAGGCTGGTTGAGGCTCAGCTCCAACCACATCATGCAAATGGTTGTACATGTACTGACCAAACAAAACAATCCAAAGCAAAAGAAAACAGAAAACAACTCAACAAATAAACAAACCAACACCACCAACAAAAATAACAACGAAAAGAATCAGAAATGAAAAGTCACTAATACTCTAGCAAAAACTATAAAAAATTAAATAAAAAGAGGAAAGAATAATAAAAGACAAATAATAAAAAGAATTAGAGAAGGAAAAAGAAGTTGGAAAGTATATGAAAGGAAAAAAGGAAGATAAAAGAAAGAAACAATAACAAAAATAATGAATACATATAGAAAAAAACATAGATGAAATAAAATAAAAATAAGGAAAACTGAAAAAAAGAATAGAAAAGAGAAAACATAGACTAAGAATAGGAAAGAGAGAATGAGAGATATGAAAGAAAAACAGGAACACAAGAAAAATGAAATAGAAAAGACAAAATAAAAGATTAAAAAAGAAAAAAAGTGTGGTTTGCCTCACCAGATTGTTGTGCTTGCTGTGATGACCCTTTCCATACACTGTTTGCTGTAGTCCCGATTGTTGAGTTTTGCTTTAGTTGCTTATGCTTTTGGTGTCATCTATAAAAATCATTGCCAAAACTAACATAAAGGAGTTTCTTCCCTGTGTTATCTTCTAGGAATTTTATAGTATCAGATCTTATGTTTAATCTTTTTTAAGTTAATTTTTATTAGTAGTATAAGATAGATATCAAATTTCATTGTTTGGCATGTGGTTATCCAATTTTCCCAACATGATTTATTGATTAGTTAAAGATACTAGCCTTTGCTCACTGAGTTTTCTTCACTCCCTTGTCAAATATTAATTGACCATAAGAGCAAGGGTCCATTTCTGGGTTCTCTATTTTGTTCCATTGGTCTATGTGTCTATTTTTCAAAAGATTTTATTTATTTATTTTTAGAGAGAGGAGAAGGGAAGGAGAAGGGAAGAGAAACATCAATGTGTGGTTGCTCTCATGCGCCCCCTACTGGGGACCTGGCCTGAAACCCAAGCATGTGTCCTGACTGGTTATTGAACCAGCAATCCTTTGTTTCGCAGGCCTGCACTCAATCCCCTGAGCTACACCAGCCAGGACTATGTATCTATTTTAATGCCTATACCATACTATTTTAATTATTGTATTTTTGTAATATAATTAAAAACTATGACGTGTTAGGCTTTCAGCTTTGTTCTTCTTCCCCATGGCTGCTTTGGATGTTTGAGGTCCTTGGTGGTTTCATATAAATTTTAGGACCTTTCACCTCCTTTGTTAAATTTATTCTTAAGTATTTTATTGATTTTGATGCTATTGTGAATGGGATAGATTTTTTAAAAATTTCTTTTTCAGATGTTTTGTTGTTAGTGTACAAAAACACCACTTATTTCTGTATGCTGATTTTATGTCCTTCGACTTTACTATATTTGTTGACTAGTTTTTTGGCTAAGTCTTTAGGGTTTTCTACATATAAGATAGTATCATCTGTAAATAATGACAATTTTACTTTCATTCTAACCTGGATTCCTTTTATTTGTTTGTCTTCCCCGATTGCACTGGCTAGGACTTCTAATACTATGTTCAGTAAGAGTATTTTTTTGTTTCTGATCTTAGAGGAGAAGCTTTCAGTCTTTCACTGTTGTGTATAATGTTAACTGTGTGTTTGTCATATATGGCCTTTATTATGTTGAGGTATGTTATTTCTATATTGAATCTGTTGAGGGTTTCTATCATGAAAGGATGGCTACAACCTCCATCTTAACTGTCTCTGGGATAATATGAGAGGAAAAGAACAACTCAAAGGCCTCTTGGAATAAAGAATGTTAATTGTAGCTGTGGCTGGTGTGGCTCAGTGGATTAAGCACAGGCCTGTGAACCACAGGGTTGCCATTTTGATTCCCAGTCAGAGCACATGCCTGGGTTGTGGGCCAGGTCCCCAGCAGGGGACACGTGAGGGGCAACCACACATGGATGTTTCTCTCCCTGTATTTCTCCTTCCCTTCCCCTCTATCTAAGAAAAATGAATAAGCACAATGTTTTTAAAAAAGAATGTTAGTTGTATTTTATCTTCTGCTGAACATACTTAAAATGACATTATGTGCATTGCTATGATACTGAGATACAATGCATAAATATCTTTTTAATACTGACATTAACCATTCCTTCTTTGCTCCTCACAGGCAGCCCTGGAAGCATTAGATGAACTGAATCTGTTTGGTGTGAAAGGTGGGCCCCAATCAGTTATTCACGTACTTGCTGATGAAGTACAGCACTGCCAGGTAAGAAATAATGGACCACATTACAGAAAATTTTATTCTAACCTAGATTCAGATTTAGGAAGGACTTTAAATTAAAGAAACCTGATTGAGAATACATAATCTTATTTATTACCATGTGCTAAAAATGACTTATCAAACATTCTATACTGAGATAAGCTTGATATAACATTAGCAGTAACATAAATCAAAGTCCTGTTTTTTCACCCAAAGTTATAAAGGGATCCCATTATAGTATATGGGATCCTTCAGTGTTGTCATATCAAGTTTATGTACCCTGCTCCTGAGTATTTCCTTTTTTAGGTATAACAGGAGAATAAGGGATGATTGATTTTGAGTGTTCTTTTTTTAATTTTTAATTTTTATTTTATTTTTTAAAATTTTTTTTATTTTTTAAATTTTTTTTATTTTTTATTTTTAATTTTTATTTTATTTTATTTATCTTTAGAGAGGGAAGGGAGGGAGATAGAGAGAGAGAAACATCAATGTGCGGTTGCTGGAGGTTATGGCCTGCAACCCAGGCATGTACCCTGGCTGGGAATCGAACCTGTGACACTTTGGTTCACAGCCCGTGCTCAATCCACTGAGCTACACCAGCCAGGAGATTTTGAGTGTTCTTGATAGTGGCTCTGAAACATTCACTTGTCCCAGTTTTAAATGTTTGGAGTTCAGATTGTTTAAATGGTAAATGCATATCTTCAGTTTTGTTTAGGATTACTCTGTGTATTGAAAGATTAAGGTTCTTCTCATTGGCAAGATTAGTTTTCTTCTCCAAACCCTGACTAGACAACCATAATGTTATAGTGAATATGAAATCATCTTCTAATTGTAAAAACAGAAAAGTTCTTATGGAAAAGATAAATATAAAGGATATATGAGCTGAGCCTTCCATTTCCTATTTCTCAGCAGCTACATTTTCCCTTAGCGTTATGCTTAATAGGTGCTTGTGGAATAACAGGATTGTAGATGGGATAATGATGTTAAGAGTATTCTATATCCATTAGCATCTGCTTAACAATCAGGATTAGAAAGCATTGAGAGTAGAATCAAAACAAGGGATAACTTACAGAACTAGCTAGTTTTTAAAGCTGTCACTATTGAATACTGTTTAGATTTTCTTCTGAATGATCCTCTTCTACATAAATCTTTTGAAACTAAATCTGTTAGTTTTATAACTGCAAGTCATTCACTAATGTGCCACATTTGATTTTCTTTCTCTTAGTCTATTCTTAATTCAATACTCCCTCGGGCTTCAACATCCAAAGAGGTTGATGCTAGTCTCCTTTCAGTTATTTCCTTCCCAGCCTTTGCAGTAGAGGATAATCAATTGGTGGAAGTCACAAAACAAGAAATCATCACCAAGCTTCAGGTATGTCTATATGAGCCTTTCTTTCTGTTAGGGTTCTTACTTTAAGGGAAAGTTATTATCTTTTGGGGCCTTGACTATGACTTGTGTCAATGATTTAACCAAATGACAGGGTTAATATCACCAGTAATAAGGAATATTAATATCATGTACTCCCGATACATTGCACCAAGAAGTGCACATCACCTCTGTGACATTCTTCCCAGTACTGCATAACCTCAATATAATCATGAGAAAGCATTAGACAAAACCAAATTGAGGGACATTTTACAAAATAACGGACACACACACTTTGAAGGTGTCGAGGTGATGCTTTTTAAACAAAGACTGAGGAACTGTCACATATTCAAAGAGACTAAGGAGGCATGGCAACTAAAAGCATTGGGATCCGGAATCAGGTAATACAACCGAAAAAAAGCCATTAGTGGAAAAACTGGTGATATCCAAGTAAGTTCTATACTTTGGTTAACAGCGTGAATTTTTTAGTTTTGATAAATACTATTTAGTTATGTAACATGGTTAAGAAAAGGGGAAATTGGTAGAAGGGTATATGGAAGCTCTCTGCACTGTTCTTGCAACTCTTCTGTAACTCTCAAACTATCTCAAAAATTTAAAAAATATGATTTCTTTTTTTTAAGGGCTGGGGTGTCTTATAATCTTATAAACTGTGTGAGCAATAACACACAGATTACTAATTGGGCTTTCACAGATTTGTCCTAATAGTGGAAAGCCATGGAGAGGATAATATTAGGAACTCTGTTTTAGGGAAGAGTCTGGAACTTAGCCCTGCCTTGAAATCACATTGCTGAAATCAGTTTCTGCTGCTGGGCTGGTATTAGAGTTGTTTGAATAATTAGATGTTTTTCACTTTTCCATATTTAAAAATTTTTTTACTATTTTTATTGTTGTTCACTTATAATTGTCCCTATTCCCCCCATTACTCTCCCCTGCCCTGCCCACCCTGACTCTCCCACATTCAAACCTTGCCCTCCCACCCCTCGTTGTCCTTGTCCATGGGTCCTTTACATAAGTTCCTCGATGCGACCCTTCCTCTACTTTCCCCCTTTATCCTCCCCACCTCAGGTCACTGTCAGTTTGTTCTTTATTTCCATGTGTCCAGTTGTATTTTGCTCGCTTCTTTGTTTTGTTGATTAGGTTCCATTAAAGTGAGATCATATGGTATTTGTCTTTCACCACCTGGCTTATTTCATTTAGCATTATACTCTCTAGTTCTATCCATGCTGTTGCAAAGGGTAGGAGTGCCTTCTTTCTTTCTGCTGCATAGTATTCCATTGTGTAAATGTATCATAGTTTTTTGATCCACTCATTTACTGATGGGAAGTTAGGCGACTTCCAGCACTTGGCTATTGTAAATAATGCTGCTATAAACATTGGGGTGTATAGGTTCTTTTGAATTGATGTTTCAAGATTCTTAGGGTATAATCCCAGCAGTGGGATGACTGGATCAAAAGGCAGTTCCATTTTTAGATTTCTGAGGAAATTCCATACCGTTTTCCACAGTGGCTGCACCAGTCTGCATTCCCACCAACAGTGTACTAGGGTTCCCTTTTCTCCACAGCCTGACTGGTACTTTTTGTTTGCTGATTTGTTTATAATAGCCATTCTGACTGGTGTGAATTAGTATCTCATTGTGGTTTGTGGATTTGCATCTCTTTGATGGCTAGTGATGCTGAGCATCTTTTTCGTGTCCTTGGGCCCTCTGTATGTCCTCCTTGGAGAAGTGTCTGTTCAGGTCCTTTGCCCATTTTTCAGTTGGATTGTTTGTCTTCCTGGAGTGCAGTCGTGTTAGTTCTTTATTTTGGACATCAAAACCTTGCCTGAGGTATCATTTGCCAATATGTTTTCCTATACAGTTGGTTCTTTTTTCATTTTGCTGATGTTTTCTTTAGCCATGCAGAAGCTCTTTAGCTTCATGTAGCTCCATTTGTTTATTCTTTCCTTTATGTCCCTTGCTCTAAGGGACATATTGGTAAAAATATTGCTGTGTGGAGTATCTGAGATTTTCCTGCCTATGTTCTCCTCTAGGACTTTTATGGTGTTGTGACTTACATTTAAGTCTTTTATCCATTAAGTCTTATTTTGAGTTTATTTTTGTGTATGGTGTAAGTTGGTGGTCGAGTTTCCTTTTTCTGCATGTAGTTGTCCAGATCTCCCAACACCATTTATTGAAGAGGCTATTTTTACTCCATTTTATATTCCTGCCCCCTTTGTCGAATATTAATTGATCATAGAGACAATTAATATTTGAACTGGGGATTAAGATGATGCTGACCACAGAAAAACAGTTTGGGTGTCTCCCTTCTTGGAATTTTTAGAATAGCTTGAGAAGAATAGGGGCTAGCTCTTCCATAAATGTTTTATAAAATTCTCCTGTAAAACTGTCTGATACAGGGCTTTTCTGTGCCGGGAGTTTTTTTATTGCAGCTTCAGTTTCACTAGCTGTTATCAGTGTGTTCATGCTTTCTGCTTCTTCTTTGATTCAGTTTTGGAAGATTATATGTTTCTAGAAATATGCCCATTTCACCCCGTTTTTCAAATTTCTTGGCATGTAGTTGTTGTAATTTCTTATAGTCCTTTGTATTTCTGTGGTATCAATAGTAATTTCTTCTCTTTCATTTCTGATTTTATTTATTTGGGTCCTCTCTGTTTTTTTCTTGGTGTGTCTGATTAAAGGCTTGTCAATTTTGTTTATCTTTTCAAAGAACCAGATCCTAGATTTAAATTGTTCTTTTAGTCTCTATGTCAGTGGTGTCAAACTCATTTTCACCGGGGGCCACATCAGCCTCGCAGTTGCCTTCAAAGGGCCAAATGTAATTTCAACTCCTTAACAGTTAAGGAGTAGTTACATTCATACAGTCCTAAAATTGTTTTGATGCTTCAAAGGCAACCGTGAGGCTGATGTGGCCCCCAGTGAAAATGAGTTTGACATCCCTGCTATATGTCATTTAGTTCTGTTCTGATCTTGATTATTTACTTCCTTCTACTTTCTCTGGGCTTTGTTTGTTTTTGTTCCTCCAGTTCTTGTAGATAGATGGTTAGATTCCTTATTTGAAATGTTTCTGTCTTCTTTAGGTAGGCCTGTATTGCTCTGAACTTCCCTGTCAGAACTGCCTTTGCTGTGTCCCAGAGAGTTTGGGCTGTTATGTGCTCATTTTCATTTGTTTCCAGAAAGTTTTTTATTTCTTCCATGATCTCATTATTAACCCATTCATTGTTTAATAGCATGCTATTGAGTGTCCATGAATTTGAATGTTACTGAGTTTTTTCCTTGAGGTTGGTTTCCAGATTCATGCCCTTATGGTCGAGGAAAATGCTTGATATGATTTCAGTTTTCTTGAATTTGTTGATGCTTGTTTTGTGTCCTATCATGTGGTCTATATTTGAATATGTTCCATGTGCATTTGAAAAGAATGTGTATTTTGCTTCTTTGGGATGAAAGGTTCTGTACATATCAATTAATTCCATTTGATTTAGTGCATTATTTAGTGCCACAATACCCTTATTGATTCTTTGTTTGGAATATCTATCCATTGTAGACAGTGTGGTATAAAAAATCCCCTAGTATAAGTGCATTACTGTCTATATCTTTCTTGAAGTCCTCCAAGATTTTCCTTATATATTTGGGTGCTCCTATGTTGGGCACATATCTGTTTACAATTTTTATGTCTTCTTGATGGATTCTTCCCTTGAGTATTATGAAGTGTCCTTCTGTGTCTCTTTTGGTGGCCTTTGTTTTGAAGTCTATTTTGTCTGATGTAACTGTTGCTACCCTGGCTTTTTTTCCTGTCCATTTGCTTGGAATATTTTTTTCCAACCCTTCACTTTCAGTCTGTGTAGATCTTATGTTCTGAGATGGATCTCTTGTGGGCAAAATATGTACAAGTCATATTTTCTTATCATTCAGCTACCCTGTGTCTTTTCATTGGAGCATTTAATCCATTTACATTTAAGATTATCATTGATAGGTACTTATTCACTACTATTTTATCCCTTTATACTTGTGTTCCTCTCTCTCTTCTTTCATCTTCTTTTTTTATTTCTTTATTTTTTATTTTTATTTTTTTAAGATTATCTTTTTTATTTTATTTTTTTTAAATACAGTTTATTGATTATGCTATTACAGTTGTCCATTTTCCCCCTTCACTCCCCCCCACCCTCTCCCACCCACATTCCCCCCCTTTAGTTCATGTCCACGTGTCACACTTATAAGTTCTTTACCTTCTACATTTCCCGTACTATTCTTGCCCTCCCCCTATCTATTTTCTACCTACAATCTATGCTACTTATTCTCTGTACCTTTTCCCCCTCTCTGCTCCTCCCACTCCCCTGTTGATGACCCTCCATGTGATCTCCATTTCTGTGGTTCTGTTCCTGTTCTAGTTGTTTGCTTAGTTTGTTTTTGTTTTTGTTTTAGGTGTGGTTATTAATAATTGTGAGTTTGCTGTCATTTTACTGTACATGTTTTTTATCTTCTTTTTCTTAGATAAGTCCCTTTAACATTTCATATAATAAGGGCTTGGTGATGATGAACTCCTTTAACTTGACCTTATCTGAGAAGCACTTTATCTGCCCTTCCATTCTAAATGAAAGCTTTGCTGGAGAGAGCAATCTTGGATGTAGGTCCTTGCCTTTCATGACTTGTAATAGTTCTTTCCAGCCCCTTCTTGCCTGCAAGGTCTCTTTTGAGAAATCAGCTGACAGTCTGATGGGAACTCCTTTGTAGGTAACTGTCTCCTTATCTCTTACTACTTCAAGCATTCTCTCTTTCATTTTAACCTTGGTTAATGTAATTATGATGTGCCTTGGTGTGTTCCTCCTTGGGTCCAACTTCTTTGGGACTCTCTGAGCTTCCTGAACTTCCTGAAAGTCTATTTCCTTTGCCAGATTGGGGAAGTTTTCCATTATTATTTGTTCAAATAACTTTTCCACTTGTTGCTCTTCCTCTTCCCCTTCTGGTACCCCTATAATTCAGATGTTGGAATGCTTAAAGATGTCCTGGAGGTTCCTAAGCCTCCCCTCATTTTTTTGAATTCTTGTTTCTTCATTCTTTTCTGTTTGGTTGTTTCTTTCTTCCTTCTGTTCTACTCCATTGATTTGAGTCCCAGTTTCCTTCCTATCCCTATTGGTTCCCTGTACATTTTCCTTTATTTCACTTAACGTAGCCTTCATTTTTTCATCTAATTTGTGACCAAATTCAACCAATTCTGTGAGCATCATGGTCACCAGTGCTTTGAACTGTGCATCTCATAGGTTGGCTATCTCTTCGTTGCTTAGTTGTATTTTTTCTGGAGCTTTCATCTGTTCTTTCATTTGGGCCATTTTTTTTGTCTTGATGTGCCTGTTATGTATTGAGGGGCAGAGCCTTAGGTTTTCACCAGGGCGGGGCAACCCACCTCGTTGGGTTGTGACACTGTATGTTGGGGAGGGGTCCAAAAGGGAACAGTGGCGCTTGCTCCGCTCTTTGCCGGATTTCAATTACTTCCGCTGCTTCCCCCAAACAAATTGGGCCCTTCTGATGCTGATTCCCGTGTGGGTGGGTTTGTGTATGTTCTATGACCCCGTGGGTTTCTCCAATGAACTCTCCTGTGAGGTTGGAAGTCTCTCCCGGCACCTCAACCCCTGCAGGTGTTTTCAGTTAGTGGTTTGAGGCTTTATTTCCCTGCACTGGGATCCTGGGTTATGTGGTCTGTCTCACTCCCCAGTTTTGCCTGGTTTAACTGTGCGTAAATGTGGGACCACCTGGTCTGCCAACCGCCTTGGGTGCCATGCCCCTCCACAATCTGCCACCTTGCTGGCTCTGCCAGCTGTGGCCTTGCGCACCCATGGTCCACCAGCCTCCACTTTGCTGCGAGCACCCTCAGTCCGGCCACCCATCTCTACCCCTCTTGCTGGTCTGGATGAATATTTCTTCTTTAACTCCTTGGTTGTCGGACTTCCATACAGTTCAATTTTCTGCCAGTGCTGGTTGTTTTTTTATTTCTAAATTTTCATTGTCCTTATTTTGGTTGTGCGAGGAGGCACAGTGTGTCTACCTATGCCTCCATCTTGGCTGGAAGTCTTCTTTCATCTTCTTAAAGCTGTCCCTTTAGCATATTTTGCAATGCTGATTTGGTGGAGGTGTATTCTTTTAGCCTTCTTTCTTCTGGGAAACTTATTATTTTACCTTCCATTTTAAATGAGAGTCTTGCTGAGTAGAGTAGTCTTGGTTGCAGGCCTTTGCTTTTTATTACTTGGAATATTTCTTGCCATTCTCTTTTGGCTTGTAGTGTTTCTGTTGAGAAATCAGCTGATAGCTTTATGGGAGCTTTCTCTCTTTGTCTTTTAATTTTGCCATTTTAATTATGATGTGTCTTAGAGTTGGCCTCTCTGGGTTCATCTTGATTGGGACCCTCTGTGTTTCCTGAACTTGTGTGACTTTTTCTCTAGATGAAAATGTGTCTTTAGTGTTTGTTTTGACTTAAAATATATAACTCATATAAACTTTGCCATTCATCTAATTGCTGGGTCTTTGATTTACATGGCCCTGCATCCATGCTATTTCTTCCACTTGGAAGGCCCTATCTCACCTACTTTCAATGCCCATCTTTCCATGTCCAGATTCTGTCAGTTCTTCAAATCACAGTTCAGAATCCTAATGCTATGGGTTATGCAAGTTGGAGATAATATCTGTGTTTTTTTTGAATACCTGGATCCATTGCTTGTGTCTCTGCCAAGGTGCTGGCCACTTTATACACTGTCATCCTTGTGGAGTAGGCTGCTGTGGTCACTACTAGAACCATAAGCTCTGTATTGTCCCCATTGCTGCACAGGCCTGGTTCACAAAATAGGTTCAGTATGTGTTGAAGAAATGAATGAATAAATGAATGAATGAACAAATTTTGGGGTGAAGAAATATGCTTGAGTGTTCGATACTGATATAGTTTTCCAAAGAGCTATGAAAATGTATACATGAAGCCAACTGTTGGCCAAGACATCCAGTGCTAACATGACTTACTAAAGTTCAGCCAATTGAGCTGATCCTTGATCCTGTCCTTTACCAGGAACATCCTGCTTAAGGGATAAAAAGCAGAAGCTCTCAAGCAAGTTCCTTTAAGTGTGAGAGTATTCAAATCATTGCTACAGTGAATGGACTCCTTTTGGTATTCACTCTGCTGGTCCTAAGAGGCTCCCCAGGTGTCCAGGGGTTCTGAAAGATAACCTCTGTCAGCACTGTGTCACATGGAAAGAGACTGGGCATATGGGGAATTATGTTCTTCTGTAGACAGTGAATGCACAGGACCCAGTTCCGGTTCCATCGTATAGCAAGGGCACCTAACTAGCCATGCTGAGCTTGCAGAGTGCTGCCTCAATGTTCAAAGTATAATGGGGAGCTGGTTATAGGGGATTATAGGTCCAGGACCTGAGAGAGCCTCTATTTGTAGCAAAGTCAAGTATGTGTCCACCATTTGCCACACTAATGGCATATATCATTGGGTCGAGGAGGGCAGCCCCTTGTATAAGAAGCTCATTGGCAACTAATGGCTATTGTGGATGGTCCAGGGGCTCCAAGAGGTCTGAGAGAAGGTTGCTAAACCT
Organism: Phyllostomus hastatus; assembly: GCF_019186645.2. Lineage (NCBI taxonomy): Eukaryota > Metazoa > Chordata > Mammalia > Chiroptera > Phyllostomidae > Phyllostomus > Phyllostomus hastatus. The sequence continues at coordinate 858,257 of NW_025333841.1, read as the reverse complement.
GTACATTGAAGGAGTTTCTAGAAAGCCCTAACAAGAGTGACTGTTCTATGGTCATTTAGACAGATTTTAGAGCCCAGTGTTGCAAAGAGTGCTGTTCAAGATGGCCCTATCTGCAAAGTAACTAAAACAAAATTTGTATGTGAGGAATGGCACCTCCATAATGCAAAAATGTCTAAGATGGTGAATTTCTTTTAATAATGTGGGTACTATACAGGATCAAAGCTGTTTCCCAATATACTCAGGATTAGAGCAGCCCTCAGTCTAACTAATGATTTTTAAAAATGTAACTGAGGTGGTGGGGCCTGGTACTACATGTGAGGTTAATGGGTCATCCCCTTTTTGTGAACTCCTCTGTTTTAGTGTCCAGAATAAGTGTGTCGTGAATCTCCTCAAAGGAGGTGTCATCAGTGTGATGTCATACCTGTGCACCTGGAAAGAGCTAGATGTGGTTACATATTGTTGGCAAAGGTTATGTGAGATGACAGGAGTGGAGAGGTGTCCCACTGAGTACCCAAGTGAAGGTGTGTTATGTTTCAAAAAAGTGAAGGTTAAGTGTAGCTGGAGGCTGTTGAAATAGGCACTGGGGAGAGCGTGTCAGTCAGTCAATCAAACACTTCGCTGTGACTGCAGAGTATTTACCAGGTTGCTAATGGGTGGAATCAGTGACTTAAGTAGTATTAGATAGGGACCCCTAATGGCTGGGACCCTGACATGAAGGGAACAAAAATTCACACTGAGGCCCCATTCATGCTTTTCAGGTTGAAGAGCAAGTCAGATTTGGCTGTTAAATTCAGAAGCAGTGAGGATAATTATACCTTCTGTAAATAGGTCTCATATAATGGGTGTCAATCTGTGAAGGCCCTGTTTTCATTTAGATTGGACCCTTTTTTAACTAGGGTGGAAAATGTTATTTAGTTTATGAGTAAGAAGGAAGGTCCACAGGGTAATATTTTCTCAAGCTTACTGTAAGTGCAAAATACTTAATTTTATTACTTATTGGGTCAGATTGTCCATATGCACTAATAGATATTTTAGGTCAATGAGTGCTTTGGCTATGGGGAATGTAGGCAAGACATCAGTTCCAATGGTTAAGCTCAGGCATATCTGTTTCTATTTTATGCTCAGTAACTCCCCCTTTTTAAAAAAAAATCAGCTTGTTTAAATGTGAGCCAGAAGTGGAAGAGAATAGAATGAGACTGAAAGCTGTCAATAATCTAACATCTAGCCCTGACTGGTGTGGCTCAGTGGATTAAGCAACAGCCTGCAAAGCAAAGGGTTGCTGGTTTGATTCTCCAGTCAGGGCACATGCCTGGGTTGCAGGCCAGGTGCACAGTAGGGGGCTTATGAGAGGCAACACACATTGATGTTTCTCTCCATCTCTTTCTCCCTCCCTTCCCCTCCCCTCTAAAAATAAAAATCTTTAAAAATAGCCTAATGTCTAAAATGGAATCAGATTCATTATCACACACTGCTACCCCCCACATACCACCCTGCTACTCCCCATTGCCCCCACCGCCAAACACCAGCCAAACGCCAATTTCTTTCCATCCTTGCCAGTATGAGAAAGTGTTAAGGAAAAACTCCATCTTCAGTTGTCAACTAGTGCTTATTCTCAGTGTCTGGCTCACTGTGGACTGGCTGGCCTAGTCCCCAAACTTGCAGGATTCTACCTCCCTCCCCTCTCCCATACCTGCCCCTTCCTTCGTTCCCTCCCCATCTTCAGAGAACATACAGAGATACAAACACATTTCCTTTTCATACATGCTAGTATTTTAATCATTGACACAGAATTACTTCATTTGGTCCGGTTTGATCTCTGTATAAAGGACCATCCCTCCAGAACTTTTTTTTTTTTCTGGAGAGGCTGCATGTATTTAAGGGTCTTGGGTTTCTGGTTCACTTGGGGTGTAGGGAAAGTCCTCACTTTCAGAGAGGGACTCCTCCGTTTCAGAGGGAAACTGCTCACTTGCAGTGCGAGAATCCTCACTTGCAGTGAGAGACTCCTCACTGGAAGAGGCAGAATTCTCACTTGGAGGGGCACAATCCTCACTCGGAGGGGCAGGATCCTGTTGTTCTTCTTCATCCGTCTTGGGCTGATTTTCGCTGACTTTTTTACCCCGCTTGGAGCAGAAGATGATTATCTTCGGCATTTTCCCTCCCTTATGTTTTTCTTGGATCTGCCGCAGGGTTGCCGTCACCTTCTCCGTTAACTTCAATGCCTAGCAAGGAAACAAGATAAACCCAGAAAGACATTGGTTTTGGGGAGGAGGATGGGAAACAAGTAAGAACGGGGTTGTAAGGGAATGAGAGTGAATTGAGGAGGGGTTTGTGCCAGGCACGGGCAGGGGGGAAGTCTTGCGTGGGGCGTCAATGGGGAAGAAGAGGAGGCATATGAGTAGGGTAGGCTGACCTTCTCCCTGCCTTTGTCGGTGGGCTGGGAATCCCTCTTCCTCTTGACTCCAGTGCTTGGTGTTGGCGTCTCCTCATCCGAATCGGACTCCATAGCTCCCTCCGTTTCCTCGGCCTTCTGGTAGCCTAGTGCCCCACTCTGGGGCTCCTGGCCTCTATATATACCCTCCAGGAAAATGAGGGGCCACGCCCTCAGCTGTGATTGGCTATCAAGGAATTCCTCAGCCAGCGGTAACCATGGAGTGGCGTGACATCACAAAGCCGCCCCCCACGCGCCTCACGTTCCAGGAGGGCGGGGGAGGGTGCCGAGGAGTCGCGCTGCTCTGGTTAGAAAATGGCGGAGCTTCCTCCACACCCTCTAATGGCGTTCTGGATCTGACCTCTCACTCTTCCTCATCTCCTCTCGGTCAGTGCTTGTGGTGCACGTGGCAGGGAGAGGGCGGTTCCTCTAAGCCACGCCCCACAGCGGTCTCCATTCATTGGTTCATTTGTTGTCTCCCAGCTCTCCCTCATTATCCAGTATCTCGTGAGTGTTTAGTGCATGTTTTATTTTAGAACGGTTTTAGATTTACAGAAAAACTGTGAAGGTAATACCCACACCCCACACCCAATTTCCCTTATTATTGACATCTTGCATTAGTGTGGTGCATTTGTTATACGTGTGAACCAACAGTGAAATAGTTATTCATTAATGTCTGTGCTTTATTCAGATTTCCTTAGTTTTTACTTAATGTGCCCTTTTTTGTCCCAGGATCTCATCCAGGATACATACTACATTTAGTCATCATGTCAGACCTCATGAGGCTCCTCTGGGCTGTGATGGTTTTTAGAATTCTTGTTTTTGAGAACCTTCAGAGTTTGCTTTGTTGTGTTTTTTAATGTTAAATCCTCAGATGTTATTGATGTTATATTTGAAAGTTTGTACCATTTTACCAAGCTCTTCCTATTTCCTCCACCCCTCAGCCCCTGGCTAACACTTTTCTACTCTCTGTTTCAATGAGTTTCACTTTTTGTCTTTTAAATATTCCACCTATAAGTGATACGATGCAGTGTGTGCCTGTGTGTATATAACATCTTCTTTATCCATCCATCTATGGATGGACACTTGCATTATTTATATTGGCTATTGTCAATAATTCAGCACAATACCTATCTAGTATTTTGCTTTGTTTTTTTAATCACTTTTTTGTTATTCTATTACAGTTGTCCCCGTTTTTTCTGCTTTGCTCTCCTCTGTGCATTCCACCCCCCTGCTCCCACAGTCAATTCCCACACTGTTGTTCAAGTCCATGGGTCATTCATACAACTAGTCCCTTCCCCTTCTTTCCACTATTGTCCCCCTCCTTACCTCTGGTCACTTTCAGTCTGCTCCATGTTTCCATGCCTGTGGTTCTATTTTGTTTGTTAGTTTATTTTGTTCATTAGATTTCATTTATAGGGGAGATCATATGATATTTGTCTTTCATTGACTGGCTTATTTAACTCAGCATAATATGCTCCAGTTCCATCCATGCTGTTGCAAAAGGTAGGAGTGCCTTCTTTCTTTCTGCTGCATAGTATTCCATTGTGTAAATGTATCATAGTTTTTTGATCCACTCATCTTCTGATGGGCACTTGGGCTGTTTCCAGAACTTGGCAATTGTAAATAGCACCACTGTGAACACAAGGGTACATAAATTCTTTTGAATTGGTGACTTCAGATTCTTGGCATATATTCCCAGCAGTGGAGTTGTCTGGTCAAAAGGCAGTTCAATTTTTAGTTTTTAAAGGAAATTCTGTACTGTTTTCCACAGTGGCTGCACCAGTCTGCATTCCCACCAGCAGTGCACCGGGGTTCCTTTTTCTCTGCATTCTTGACAACACTTGTTTTTTTTCTTTATTAATGATAGCCAATATGATACATGTCAGGTGATATCACATTGTGGTTTTAATTTGCATCTCTCTAATGGCTAGTAAGGTTGAGCATCTTTTCATGTATCTATAGGGCATCTGTATGTCCTCTTGGAGAAGTGGACCTGTTCAGATCCTGTGACCATTTTATAATTGGATTGTTTGTTTTTCTGATGTTGAGTCATATGAGTTCTTTATATATTGTTACCTAGTATTTTGGATATCTTACCTAAAATTCCACAGAGCTAAATACTGATATTTAAGTTTCAGTGAAGAAATAAGTTACCATACTTCCCTCCAACACTTGGCTCTTCCAGACAACTTTCCAGGTTGTATTTGGTGTATGCATGTATGTGTTTGTTTACTAGATATACTTCAATGGTTTTCTTCTCTATTCCCCTCATATTTATAAACTTTTTCTCCAGAGAACCTCAGACCAAGTCAGTGCTATCAGGATTATGGTCCTCCCCATGGCAATGGCTGAATTCATCCCTTGGCTTTGTCACAGGAATGCTATGGATGTTTCTCTCTAGAGCTGAGGATCAAGGTCCTGTGTGTGTGCGTGTGTGTGTGTGTGTGTGTGAGAGAGAGAGAGAGAGAGAGAGAGAGAGAGAGAAGAGAGAAAGAGAGGGTGGGCACAGGTAGCAGCAGCAGAAGCATTTTGTAAGGTCCTAGTGAGTCTCTGCTTTTAGGGATGTGACTTCACCATCCCACATTGTAATGGCTCTTCCTCCATGAGTCACTACCCAGTGCACCAGTGTATTGAACAGACTCTCCAACCAACCTCTGTCTAGAAAGGAAGCCAACAACTGGTTAAGATACAAAAATTGTTCAGAAGGTAAGAGACCCCTTAGGCATAGTGTCAGTCATATCTTATTTTGGAATGAAGACATGCTTCAATTTGAGGCACACAAATAGATCCAGGTTGAGACACATGATTGAGGACTACTTTAAGGAGGCCTCCTGTCACTATTTGTCAGTTTGCTAAACTGACTTATGTGGGTCAAATCTTTAGCAGATGCCTCATAAGACTCACAATGCAGCACAAAGAAGAGTACTTGAAAGTACAAGCCAGCCAGCAGGCAGTAGCTCAGAGTGCATGCCTACCAGTGCGCAGCAGAGCTAGTTAGGAAGCAAAAACAAGACAAAAAAGAGGCCCAGTGGTAGTGGACAGTACCTTGCTATCCTGCTCACAGGGCCAATTGATGTGATCACTCCACAGAGACAGGATGAACCCTTCACCCAAAATTTGGTTTGGATGTCAATACTGATGACACAGGCACCAAGAGAGTTTATTACTCACATAATGAGGCTCTCTGGGGAGAGCAGGGAAGGCTCTCAAGCAGGTTCAAGAATGGTTTGAGATACACTTGCAACCAATATAAACTAATACTGAATGTCAACTGTATTTTAAAATGAAAAAGAATGGCTTGAGGGAGCAGAGAAAGGAGACTTGGCTTTGATGGGGATAAGAGGATGAACCTGGAATGAGAACTTGTATTCCATACAGGTTAGGGTTTGCATGGTTTGAACTTCCTGCTGGCCTCACAGAAAAGTGTACCTGGGCTTTCTTATTGGATATAGGTAAGTCAGGGAAGAGGGAGTGGTGGGGTTCTCTTATGGAATAGTGTTATATAAATACAAGATGTTTCAGCACAATTTAGAATTCTTATAACTCTTAAAACTAACCTTCTTATGTTGTTTCAGCTAAAGCTGCTTTTCAGTAGATAAGCATTTATCAAATCATGGTCCTTTAAATATTATCTAAAGAGGCTTAGAATTATCTTGGTTCATCAACAGAGAAACTGTATAGAAAGAGAAAAGACTGCTAGCATAGAAAAAAAGTCTGACACTCTGTCTACAAGATAGCAGACATAATTATACTATCTGCTGAATAATGTGGGGTTTCTTAACAGTTTTCCTATTCCAGGTGATTACTGTAGCACACAAAGACTGTAATAGTAATAATAATAATAGTAATAATAATAATTAACATTTATTGATCACTAACTCTGTGTAGAGATTATACTATATATTCGTGTCCCTATTTAATCTTCATCACAACCCTATTAATGTAAGTGACAGAAGAGCATTTTTTGCCAACCCTGCTGGGATTCCTGTGACTATCTCCATTCTAATGACAGAAAAAGAAAAGACCACGGTGCAGGGTACATGGGAACATTTATGGGCCAGGCTCAACTTGGGCATGCATTCCTCCTGCTCGGGTCATTGCAAAATATTCACACAGCTACACCCAGCTGCCATATAAAAGGAGAAATGTAGTCTATCCAGAAGAGGAGGACTTGAAGGTTGGAAACCAGCTAGCAATTTCTGTCACCACTGTCCTGTTCATCGCTATCCCCATAGTTAGAGTAGCACTTGGCACATAGTAAGTCAGCACAAATATATCTTTTGAATAGAGTGGTTTGAGGTTTGTTGTTCAGTTATGGAGATCAGAAACATATAGGAGTTGGTTAAGCAATGGGTTCTTAGATTCAACACCAAAAATGCAAGCAACAAAGAGGAAATTGGACTGTAAAAATTTTTAAAAATTATTTCTTCTACAAGAAATACCATAAAAAGGTGAATAGGCACCCCAAAGAAAGAGAGAAAATATTTGGAAAGCATATATTTGGTAAAGGTCTAGTATCCAGAATATAGAAAGGACTCTTAGAACTCAACAACAAAAATACTAATGAGCAATTAAAAATTTTGGTAAAAGATTTGAATAGACATTTCACCAATTAAGATATACAAATATCAAAAAAAAGCACATGAAAATATGCTCCATATCATTAGTCACTAGGGAAATGCACATCAAAACAACAATAAGATACCACTGCACACCTACTTGGAAGGCTATGACCAAAGAAATAACAAGGATATGAATAAAGTGAAACCCTCATACACTTCTGGAGGGAACATAAAATGGTGCTGTTTCTAGAAAATCACTTGGCAGTTTCTTAGCAATTTAAGCATAGACTTCCTATACTGCCCAGCATTTCCACTTCTAGGTATATAACCCAAAAATTTAAAACAGGAGGAAAAAAATCAGGTGAATGAAGCATTACAAAAGCAATAATATTTTAAGACAGATAATATTTTAGGCAGATAATATTTTAAGGAGAAAAATGGTCAACTTTATTAAATACTCTTCATAGATGAGGACAAACAGGTGGTTATTGAAATTGATAATATGGAGGTCATTGGTAACTTTGAAAAAAAGATGAAAAGAGTGGGAAAGATTTAATATGAACCTGAATGATGTGTATTAAGGTGATAATGTGATGGGAGGAAGTGGGCGTGGATAGACATTTTCTTTTGAGAGCGTTGGGGCTAAGGAGAGGAGAGGAGAAATATGGGGCTATAGCTAGAGGAGGATTTGATACCAAAAGTAAATTTTTAAAAGGATAGATTCTAGTCATATCTGTATGCTGATATAAATTATTCAATGAAATTGATGAAATAAAACATCAAGGAGATAATTGCAGAAGAAAAAATATTGAGACCACAAGAGGGGTATTCAGAGTACTAGTAGATGGGATTTATATTAAATCTGCAAGAGTTAGCCTTACATGAGGACAGGTAATATTTATACATTGTACAGAAGAGAAGGAAATAATCATGGTATAGTTATAAATGTAGGTAATATGGTAGATTTGCTGAGGAAGGCATAAGGACATTCTCTATGCTTCATTTTTTTTTCAGTGAAGGTTAAGATAAGGTTATAAAATGTCAGTAGTGAGGGTGGGGTTTTGAGGAACTGAGAGGATAAGTATTGATTATTCATTTTGAATAATAGAAATCGGCACATAATATAAAAGGATTGCTGATTTGAGATATGTGGTCAAAAACTCAAGGCGAGACCAGGCAGTTCAGTCTTGTAAATTTCTATAGCAAAATTCATCATTTACATACAGGAACAAAGTAGGTAGATGGCTAGATTTAAGAAGGGTGTAGTTTTGCCAAGAAATTACCATAGTGGAATGTAGGCAGGGAGATGAAAGTTTATGAAAATGAGTGATAATAATAATGGACTATGAACAATAAGTTGGTTAGGAATGAGGAGATGAGAAATAAAAAGGGTGATTAATTGTGAGATGTAGTGGAGTTCATAGATTGGAGTTCAAAGTTGAAGAACTGTTGGAGGAGTTTGTGTGTGTGTGTGCATGCACATGCATGTGAGGGAGGCACTTTGGCAGGAAGAATACTCAGCTGTAGCTCAAGATGTACACTTTAAGATCAAGATTTAAGAGTTGGTTCAACTTGGGGGGATGTCAAAGTCTAGAGCATGAGCATTAAAGATAGTGGCTTAAGTGTGATGGGAGAAAAATATCATAGGAGATGAGAGAACATGAAAGTTTTGCAAAGCCAAAATGTTGGGTTAATATACACGTGGATGATAGATGTTGAAGTTGCCAAAACTGTGACTGAAAGTAACTGAGACGTTAAAGTGAGTAATGAGTGAAGAAGACATAAGGAGGAGTAGCACATGATATTGTGTAATAGAATGAACTACAAATGAAATCTGGATTCTGAAGGAGAAAGGGGCAGAAATGGTTTGGAAGGAACAATAAGAAGCAAATCAGCCACCTCCTCTGCTTCTACTCTCTGGAGTATGTAAGGAAAACTAATGTTTACTTAAGATGACTGCAGGAGAAGTGATTTCCTCAAGGCATAGCCATATTGCATTTATAAAACAGAAATGAAAGAAATACTGAGAGAAGAATTTGAAGCTACTGGAAAGTTTGTTAATGATTGACTATGAGATACAGAGGGCAGAAAAAAGGGCTTTTGAAGATGGGGAGAGTTAGGTCTAATTTTGTTATGTGTAGGAGAATATGTGGACAGGAGTCTGGTAATAATGGGTAATCTGCAGGTAGTGACTGAAGTTAACAGTGACAAAACAGGACAAACTGTGATTGTAGGGCAGTCTGGGAGGTGAATAAAGCCCTCCTGACTGGTGATTGTTTAATTAAGATTGACCTGGAACCCAGAAGAATCCAGAAACACCAATGGAAACTCACTTCCTCTAAATATCATGTAGCTGCATGACAATCCAGTCTTCTAAAGATAGACTAATAAGGGCATCTAAGGGAGTAAATTTGAAAGGAGAGAAGTGTGTGTGCTCTGAAGCATGGGTATGTATGAAAAATATCAGCATTGTATTCTAATTCTAGGAGGTTGCTATTATAGACATATGGAGCTATGCACTATTTTTGGACCACTCAAGATGCCTTAACACACGTGGCCCACATGCAGGTACCAACACTTACTGGGCACCTGTGCACACAAAGCTAGGAGAGCAGAAAGGCTGTAGGGAAATGGTATTGTTGTCCCAATACAGGAATGCATTTACTTAGGCTTCCTAAATGGCAGCTGGAAAATAAATGGAAGAAAGGAAAGTGAGTTTATTTTTTTCCTAAAACTCATGGACACAGACATCAGTATGGTGGTTACCAGAGGGAAGAGGCATATTACCTGCAGATTACCCATTATTACCTAGACTCCTGTCCACATATTCTCTAGGGGGAGTAGTAAAGGGTAAAGAGGGTCAAATATATGGTGATGGGAGATGATCTGACTTTGGGTGGTGGGTGCACAATGCAAGATACAGATTATTCATCATAGACATGTACACTTTAAACCTGTATGATCTTATTAGCCAATATCATCCCAATAAATTTAATTAAAAATAAAAGTGTTGGTGTTAGGTTGGTGAGTGCTTCTTGGGAGGAAACTCAGATTGTAAAAGGAAGAAAGTGAGTTCCAGATCTTGCACCCAAGTACAGGGACTGGATTCTGTTTCATTTTTTGCAGGTTCTGCCTTTTCTTATTTTCTTCTCTTTTTCTTTCTTATTCCTGAAGAGAGTACTTTACTAACACTAGCATCTTATGTGTATGGCTTCCTTCAAACCCTGACACTGGAAGAGAATGAAAATTCACCTTCTCAAGGGTTAAGAGAAAAGTATAATGGCTTGGGATTTGTTTGAGGGGGCACTTTTGTTTTTAAAATAGACATCTTTGGAACTCAAAGGCATTTGGAACTTAAAAGATGGAGTTTCTTGACATGGTATCTGGTGCCTGGATGAAGAGAATTCTGTGGTGGAATGGATAGAGCTGTGTAAGGGGCATCAGGACACCAGAGTTCTAGCTCTGACTCTGCCATTTGCTTTCTGTGAGGCAGCTGGTGTGTTGCTGTTGTTTCCTGGGACTCAGTGACCTTGTCTGTAAAGGGAAGGGCTAGACTGCATCATCTGTGAGTGTCTGTGTATTTTGCATAAATTCAGTGTTACCTGATTGTTTTCTCACTAGTTGTAAAGTGCATGCTGTTCATTCTGTGGGATTTGGGGGGAGACTTTCTACTTCTCATAAAATTCAGAATGCCTGTAGGATATCTTGGCTTTCTTTTACTGGGTTGACATTTTTTAATTCTATAGCCCCAAAACAATTTATTTAATTGACTTTGCTATATGGAGTTTTATTTCATGTTACAGAGGGAAAAAACCCCTTTTTTGGCTTGTCACAATTTAAGAGTATTGGACTACCTATGTCCTTTTCCAATTTTTGAACATTAATGGGAAAAGAGAGGTCACAAACACTTTCTCGCATTGTTCAGTCTGTAAGCAAAACCATTTGGAAAATTTTTCCAGGGTAAGTTTATAGATGAAGATTCTGTACTACTGCTCACAGAAAGGGCATGGTAAATAGTGAATGATGGCATGTATAGATGCTTTTTGGGGTTTACTTCTTGCTCTCAAGTGAAATTTGCTGTCATTACTTTTTCAAACATGTTTTCTATCCCTGCTCCTCCTCTTCTTCTGGTATCCCTATTATATGGATATTATTATGTTTCATGTTGTCTGGCAGCTCCCTTAACTCTTCTTCGTTCTTTTTGAGTCTTTTTTCCTTTTCTTGCTCTTTCTGGGAATTTTTTTCTACCTTGTTCCCTAGCTTGCTCATTCAATCCTCTGCTTCACTGAGCCTACTTTTAATTCCTTCTCCTGTGTTCTTCAATTCTGAAATTGTATTCTTCATTTCCTCATGGCTCTTATTCATAGTTTCTATGTCCTATTTCATGCTGATATAGTTCACAGTAAGTTCCTTGTACCTTCTCTGTAGTTTTTGGTAATTTTCACTTAGCTCATTGAGCTTTCTTATAAGCATTGTTTTGAGCTCAATGTCTGATAGCTTACTTGCCTCTGTTTCATTTAGCACTCTTTCTGGGGATTCCTCCTTTCCCTTCCATTGGGGATTGTCTCTTTGTCTCCCCATTTTAGGGGAGACTGTTCTTGTTTGCTTCTACTTCTTAAATTTATATGCTTTGACTCTCTGTCTATGTGGTGTGAACTTCTGTGGTAGGAGACCTGTGTGATTCAGTGGTGCAGTCTCCTTGATCACCTGAATTTGATGCTCTGGGGATGCCCTTTATGCCATTTGTGTTGGCTCTCTGGATGTAATTTGTTTGTTTTTGATTGTTGTTGGGTTGTTCTTTGGTGGGTCCTTCCCTACATCTGGTTGACTGAGAGTCACTCCACCCACCACATCTTGTATGCTGTTGTGCAGATGCTGCCAGAACAAACACACAAAGCCAAGGAAACAAACCCACACCTACAGAAATAACTCCCACACACAATCCCACTATCAACAGCAAATGAACCAGTATTAATAAAGGTGTAAAGAGATTAAGGCTATTATAAGAAAAAAGAGGAAATATGAAATGACCTACTGGAAGAAAAATGATTTTGAGAGGGTAGAGGGAAGAGCACTAATAAGAATAGGGTTTGGAGGAATTTGAAGAGAGAAAGTAAAATTTACATCATAAATAAAATAGAGAATGAAGAAGGCAGAATGGAGTGAGAGAAGGGAAGCATACAGTATTAAGTTTAAACAGAAATTTTAAAAAGTAAAATAAAGAGAGAGAGAGAAAGAAAAAGGAAAATAAATAAATAAATAAATAAATAAATAAATAAGAACCAAATTGGAGAGAAAGATACACCCCAGCACTATCAACAACAAATAAGCTAAAATTAATATAGGTAGAATGGGAGTAAGAGGGGAAAAAGAAAGAAAGAAAAGCTTAAGAAATGTCTAGAGGAAAGGGAAGTGATTTTGAGATGATAGAGAGAGATGGAACACTAAGAGAGAGGAACGAAAACCAGGCTAAGACAGGGAAAAATTTAAATTTGAGACTAAAAAAAGTAAGAGAAGGGAACAGTAATATTTGAGATTTGAAATACAAAAATAGTGAAGATCTAGAGATAAAGCTGAAAAAATTCAGCAACAACCCTATCCATAACCAATGAACAAAGGTTGCTAAAGGTGGAAAGAGAATGCGGGTATTTTAGGAGTGGGAAAAAGAATGTGAGATGACCATTGACAAGAAAATTGGTTTTGTGAGGCTGGATGGGGGAGAACTATTAAGAGTGCAGAGTGGAAACAAGTTGTAGCAAGAGAGAAAACAAAATTTAAAATGAAAATTATGAGGCAAGAAGAAGGTAAAATGGGGTAAGAGAAGGGAGGAGCAAAATGTGTTAATTGAAATAAACTATAATATAAAATCTAGTGACTTCATATACACAAACTTGAAGGACAAAAAAATGAATGTTACCAATCTATGCAGGAAAGAAAATATCACAAATCAGGGAAAGACCATGGTGGATTTCGTCTCAGTAGCATCTAGTTTTTACCATTGTTTTTTTTTTTCTTTTCTGGATCCACCTCTGGTGATGTCAGATGGTGACCTTGTCTGGCCTTAGGCAGCCTGTTGGAGACTACCAGGGATCTACTGTCTGTGGCTGACTCCTTCAGTTGTTAGTCTAGTCAATCTGCACTCAGTAGTCAGGCTTAAGCACCAGAGGGTGAGACAGAATCCCTCCTGGGGTGGGGGCTGTTGCTGTCACTTGAAGGGGAGTGGTCTGCCTGAGCACCAATGACTGCCTGTTGGGCATTTATGGGGGATGACTCAACACCAAGAACCTGGCAGCTACTGACTCCTCTCCCCAAAGCCTCTGTCGCCAGTCTCCCCTCAAGCATATCTAGCCCACTTTGCCCCCACCCTTTGCCAGAGCCCAGGGTAAGTGGCTGCAAATGAAAATTTATGTGTTGACCCTTTAAACAGCTCTTTGCTTCTCCAGCTGTCCATCTCTGGCAGAGAGAAACCTTGCTGCTTTTGCAGCTAGATGTTATATGTGTACTTTTCAGGCTCTGGTTCTCTACACTGGGGATCCCAGCTTAGGGTTTAGACCCTGCACTTCTCAGGGGAATCCAGCTGGCTGCTTAAATATCCCTCTGGCTCTTCAGCTGCTGCCTGTGGGTGCCCGGCCAGCCCTTTGGTGTCTCCTCCGATTTCTGTACCAGTCAGGTTTTGCTGAAGCTGTTTCTTCTGTCAGTCCATGGCTATAAGGCTTTTCTCTCACTATTGTACAGTTGTTTATTCTGGATGATTCCTCCACAATTTAGCTGTACTTCCAGATTAGTTCTGGGAGGAGGTTAGTGTAACTTCCACTCCTATGCCATCTTGGATCTCCAAATTATTACTTTTTTAATTATTGTGTTTGTATTGGTGATGGGTTGGCACATGTAGCTGTTGCAAAAGATGTATTTTGTTTTTATTTTTCAATTATAGTTTATATTCAATATTATTTTGTATTAGTTTCAGGTTCATAGTGGTTAAACAATCATATAATTTACAAAGTATTCCCCCTGACATTCCCAGTACCCACCTGGCACCATACATAGTATAATATATTCCTTATGCTGTGCTTTACATCCCCATGACTATTTTGTGACCACCAATCTATACTTCTCAGTCCCTTCACCTTTTCCATCTAGTCCCCCAAAACCCCTCCCATCTGGTAACCATTAATCTGTTCTCTGTATCTATAAGTCTGTTTCTATTTTATTGTTTATGTTGTTCTATAGATTCCACATATAAGTGAAATTATTTGGTATTTGTTTTTTTAAGACTGAATTATTTCACTTAGCATAATAGCCTCTAGGTCCATCCATTTGGACCATCCATTTGCTGTAGCAGATGGTAAGATTTTATTCTTTTTTATGGCTGAGTAGTATTCCATTGTATATGTGTACTACAGCTTTTTTTAATCCACTCATTTATTGATGGGCACTTGGGTGCTTCCATAGCTTGGCTACTTTAAGTAATGCTTCAGTGAATATAGGGGTGAAAAATTAATTTAAAATCAATTAAATCCATATGACTGGTGTGTCATGTAAAACCACTCTTTTCTTGTTGCTTTTCTGTCTGGAAGTTCTGTCCACTGATATCAATGTGATATTGAAATCCCCTACTATGACTATTACTGTCAGTCTCTCCCTTTATGTCCATCAAGATGTGCTTTATATATTTAGATGTTCCTATATTGAGTGGGTAAATATTTATAAGGGTTACAACAAATGATGTATTTCTGAATAATTTTATGGCTGAACCAATGTGCATACTTCTGACCTTTTGTCTCTGCATTCCTAGGGTCGTTATGGTTGCTGCCGCTTTCTTCGAGATGGATATAAAACTCCTAAAGAGGTAGGTTTCTTCTCCCCAAAATGATTCCGAGGTAAAATGTACACTACTTATATGCAGCCTCATTCAGAGAAAATACTTACCTCATTCATGGTATTTAAAGTATGACTAAATAGGATTAACAATAGGTGATATTTTTTACTTTTGTTGGACTTAGTAGCCAAGTTCTGTTTGTCATCTTTTCTGAATTAAATAAAATAGAGGAAGTATAGTTACTCCAATTTTTGCAGTTGGTTAGTTTCAGGTTAGATGCTGAAATCAGTGGATGAAAGCTTAAGCAGAAACACAATATTTGCATAGTCTCAAAGTATCTTCCCCTGAAATATTTAATAATGATATAGTGTAAAATCTTTCCATCAAATTTTTCTGGCTCCCTTCCATGTTTTGCAGTTGGTTAGTTCTAAACAGTTCATGATCTCAAAAAATTAATTTCCTTGTGTGACACTTGTTAAAAGTTTTCATTGAGTCCTGGCCTGGTGGCTCAGTTGATTGGAGCATCATCCTGTGCACCAAAGGATTATGAATTTGTTTGCCAATCAGGGCACATTCCTAGGTTGTGGGTTCCATCCCTGCACACAGGAGGCAACCGATTGATGTTTTTCCCTCTCATCAATGTTTATCTATCATCTATCTATCTATCTATCAATCTATCTATCTATCTATCTATCTCCTCCTCTCTAAAATGAATGATCATGTCCTCAGGTTAGAATTGAACATTTAAAAAATATATTTAAAAATTTCTCCTTGGAATTATCAATTAAGAAAATTAAGTATTTTTAAAAAAATATTTTTATTGTTATTCAAGTACAGTTGTCTCCATTTTCCCCACCACCATTCCCCCCCCACCCCCAGCCATCCCCACCTCCCATGCTCCATCCTACCACTTATAGGTGAGATCATATGGTATTTGTCTTTCACCACCTGGCTTATAAAAAAAAAGAAAGAAAAGCATTATTAACAGGAATGAATGATCAGTAAGAAGCACTTTCACTGACAAAATAGACATTTAATGCTTAGATTTGCTGGTTGAGAGCCATTATAATAATTTTTTTAAATCATTGAGCTCAACCCTTGTGGTCTACTTCCTCTCTTAAATTTTATTGTTTAGCACTGTTGACTTCTGCCCCTACCAATCTACTAAAATTATACTCTGAAACATTATCATAATCTACTAAGTGACTGATCCAATAGTCCTTCCTCAATCCTTATCCCACTTGACTTCTCTGTAGCACATCAGTGTTACCTACCCCTATGTATTCATGAAACTCTTTTTTCAGTTTTCACAACATTGCACCACCCTAATTCTTTTCCTCTTTCTGTTCATCACTTACCAAACTGTTAGGGTTTTCCAAGAATCTGTTCTTTGGCTGTTCATTCATTATGTATACGTACTGCATGTATAATTTTTGCTTCACGTATCACCTCACAAGGATGGTTCCTAACCCTCATCTCTTTTTGTTTCTTTATAATTTTTTATTATGGAAGTACTATCTTATTACCTTAGAAAATAGAGAAAAATTGTACTGAAAGAAATGTCATTTAGAATTGTTTTTTAACTTTATTTTTATTGGTTATACTATTACAGTTGTCCTTGTTTTTCCCCCTTTGCCCACCTCCATCTACCTATCACCCTGCTTCCCTGAGCCCATCAGCACACTGTTGTCTGTGTCTATGGGTTATGTATGTATGTTCTTTGGCTGATCCCTTCATCTTCTTTCATCCAGTCCCCCTCCTTCCTCTCCTCTGATAGCTCTCAGTCCATGTATCCATACCTCTGTTTCTATTTTGTTCAACAGTTTCTTTTATTCATTAGATTCCACATATAAGTGAGATTATGTGGTATTTGTCATTCTCTGACTGGCTTATTTTGCTTATCATAATACTTTCCAGGTCTATCCATGCTGTTGCAAAGGGTAAAATTTCCTTTGTTTTTATGGTTGAGTAGTATTCCATCGTGTAAGTGTACCACAGCTTTTTTAACCACTCATCTGCCAATGGGCACTTGGGCTGCTTTCAAATCTTGGTTATTGTTGTAAATAAGGCTGCAATGAACATAGGGGTACATATATTCTTTTGAATTAGTGTTTCAGGATTCTTAGGATATATTCCCAGAACTGGGATCGCTGGGCCAAAAGGCAGTTACATTTTTAGTTTTTTGAGGAAACTCCATACCGTTTTCCATAGTGGCTGCACCAGTCTGCATTCCCACCTACAGTGCACTAGGGTTCCTTTTTCTCCATATCTTTGCTGGTACTTATTGTTTGTTGATTTATTGATGGCATCCATTCTGGCAGGTATGAGGTGAGTGTCTCATTGTGGTTTTAATTTGTATCTTTCTGATGATTAGTGACATTGAGCATTTTCCATATCCGTTGGCCATTTGTATGTCCTCTTTGGAGAAGTGTCTATTCAGGTCCCTTGCCCATTTTTGTATATGGATTCTTTGTCTTCCTGGTGTTGAATTCTATAAATTCTTTATATATTTTAGAAATTAATCTCTTATCATATATATCATAGGCAAACATATTTCCTGTATAGTGGGTTCCCTTTTCACTTTGTTGATGGTTTCTTTTGTTGTGCAGAAGCTTTCTAGTTTAATATACCATATTTTTTGGACCATAAGATACACCTAGGTTTTAGAGGAGGGAAATAGGAAAAGTAATTTTTGAATCAAAAAATGTAGTAAAATACTTAATAACATAAATAACATAATATTTTACCAGTGTAAATGTAAACAGAACTCAACAGCAGCATTAACAACCATTACTCCTCCCAAATTTTGGGGGGGAATGTGTGTCTTATAGTTTGAAAATATATGGTAGTCCTGCTTGTTTATTTTTTCCTTTGTTTCCCTTGCCCTAGGAGGAATATCAGCAAAAATATTGCTAACATGAGATGTTGGATATTTTATGGCCTGTGTGTTCTTCTAAGATTTTTATGGCTTTGGGGCTTACATATAAGTCTTTTATCCATTTTGAGTTTATTCTTATGGATGGTATAAGATGGTCTACTTTTATTTTTTTGCATGTACCCTCTAATTTTCCCAACACCACTTATTAAAGAGACTATATTTACTCCATTTTATGTTCTTGCTTCCTTTGTCAAATATTAATTGACCATAAAGGCATGGGTTGATTTCTGACTCTCTGTTCTGTTCCATTGATCTATATGACAGTTTTTATACCAGTACCAGGCTGTTTGATTACAGTGGCTTTTTAGTATAGTTTGATATCCAGTATTGTGATCACTCCAACTTTGATCTTCTTTCTCAAGATTGCTGAGGCTATTTGGGTTCTTTTTTGGTTTCATGTAAATTTTTAAAATATTTGTCCTAGATCAGTGCAGTATCCCATTGGCATTTCAATAGGAATTGTATTGAATCTGTAGATTGCTTTGGGTGGTATGGACATTTTAATAATGTCAACTCTTTCAATCCATGAAACGGTATATGCTTCCACTTATTTGTATCTTCATCAATTTCTTTCTTCAGTGTCCTATAGTTTTCTGATTACAGATCTTCTACCTCCTTCGTTAAATTTATTCCTAGGTACTTTATTTTTGTTGTTTTTGCAATAGTAAATGGGATTGTTTTCTTAGGTTCTCTTTTCAATAGTTCATATTGGTGTACAAAAATGCCATCAATTTCTGAATATTATTTTTGTATCATACTGCTATGACAAATTCATTTGTTAAGTCTAGTGGTTTTTTGGTGAAGTCTTTAGGGTATTCTGTGTACAGTATTATGTCATCTGAAAAGAATGAGAGTATTGCTTCTTCCTTTCCAGTTTGGATGCCTTTCATTTCTTCTTCTTCTCTAATTACTGTGGCTAGGACTTCCACTACTATGTTGAATAAGAGAGGTAAAAGCAGACATCCCTATCTTGTTACTGATCTTAAAGTAAACTCTTAGTTTTTGCCCACTGAGTATACTGTTTGTTGCATGTTTTCATACATGACCTTTATTACGTTGAGGTATGTTATCTTTATTCCCACTTTGCTGACAGTTTTTATCATAAACGTTTGCTGGATTTTATCAAACGCTTTTTTTGCATCTATTGATATGATCATGTAATTTTTATCTTCATTTCATTCATATGATGTATCACATTTATCAATTTGTGAATATTGTACTAACCTTGCATTCTTGGGATAAATCCCACTTGATCATAGTGTATACAATCTTTTTAATGTATCACTGGATCCAATTTGCTAATATTTTGTTGAGGGCTTTAGCATTTATATTCCTCAAGGATATTGGCCTAGAATTTTCTTTCTTTGTAGTGTCTTTATCTGGTTTTGGAATTAGGATAATGCTGGCTTTGTAAAAATAGCTTGGAAGCCTTCCCTTGTCTTGAATTTTTTGAAATAGTTTGACACAGATAGGTTTTATTTCTTTGAATGTTTGTAAAATTCACTTTTGAAGCCATCTGGACCGGGAATTTTGATTGCTGGGATTTTTTTTTGATTACTGCTGTTATTTTATTGGTTATAATGAATCTATTTAGGTTTTCTCATTCTTATTGATTCAGTTTTGGAAGATTGTGTGTTTCTAAAAATTTATCCATTGAGCCTAGTTTGTCTAATTTGTTGGCATATAGTTGTTCATAGTATTTTCTTACAATTCCTTGCAATTCTGTGATATCAGTTGTTACTTCTCCTCTTTCATTTCTGATTTTATTTATTTGGGTCCTCTTTTTTTCTTGAGTCTGATTAAAGGTTCATCACTGTTGTTTATCTCTTCAAAGAACTAGCTCTTGGTTTTTTAAAATCTTTGTAATTTTTTTAAGTCTCTATGTCATTTATTTCACTCTGATCTATATTATTTCCTTCCTTTTACTCTCTCTGTGCTTTGTTTTTTCTGGTTCTTTTAGGCTAGGGTTAGATCATTTGAGATTTTTCTTGCTCCCTGAGATAGGCCTGTAATGCTATGAACTTTCCTCTCAGGATTGGTTTCACAATGTCTCACAAGTTTGGGGTTGTTGAGTGTTCATTTTCATTTGTTTCTGGATAATTTTTTATTTATTCCTTGATCTCACTGATAACCCATTCATTGTTGAATAACATGCTATTTAGCTTTCATGTATGTGGTTGTGTTTGAGTTTCTCACTGAAGTTGATTTCTAGTTTCATGTCATTATGATCTGAGAAAATGCTTAATATTTTTTCAATGTTATTGAATTTGTTTAGATTTATTTTGTTTCCTAACATGTGGTGCATATTTGAGAATGTTCCATGTGCACTTGAGAAGGATATACATTCTGGTGCTTTGAGATGAAATGTTCTGTAAATATAAATTAAATCCATTCAATCCAGTGTCTCATTTGTGGTCACTGTTTATTGATGATTTTTTATCTGGAAGATCCATCTATTGATGACAGTGGGGGTCTTAAAATTCCTTACTATGACTGTATTACTGTTGATCTCTCCCTTAAAGTTCACCAAGACTTTCTTTATGTCTTTAGGTGCTCCTATATTGCATACCCTCATCCCTTGCTATTTTCTAAACATTTCTGTTTTATTTTGTGTTGCTCTCTAAAACTTAAGAAATACAAAAGCAAATTCAAGTTTATTAAAGATTAATCTCAGTTCTTCATAAATGTGCCTGTAGTTTCATTATTATTCCAGTTCTAGTAGTTGGAAGTCACATCACAATGTACTTGCTAAGGCAAAGTTTTAGTATGTAAGTGATCTAACTTCTCTGAAGTAAACTATCAATAGTGAAAATTTATATTGTAATACCTCTGATCTAAAGGTGTATGTCTGACCTTGGAGTGATAAGACAGAACATGTTTATTATGCTTTTACCAGGATCCCAATCGTCTGTACTATGAACCAGCTGAGCTGAAGTTATTTGAAAACATAGAGTGTGAATGGCCATTGTTCTGGACTTACTTTATCCTTGATGGGGTCTTCACTGGCAATGCAGAACAGGTAACACACTGGAGAAAGAACTTTTTCACACAATGTTCTTACGTCTTCCTCCTTCAGTTAATGGTTTTGCCAACCCTGTGCCCAAATGGAAATCTTCCTTAATAAGGAGGAAATAGAGTTGTCTTTTAGAGTCTAATAGTTGAGGGCACTAAATTTTAGGATTTGGAAGGCTTGGATATTGCCATCACTCAGACTTTGCTTTTAACAAATATAGAAAGCAAAATAGAAAGCCCTGTCTAGTTGCCACAGTCATTACAGGTACTCAGATTTACTTCTTGACTTTGTATATATTTTTAAAAATAAATCTTAGATATGTTGTTCTCACTTTAGCCAAAAAATAATAATACTAAAAAAACAACATTCTACTCACACCTATCCTCACCCCCCAAAACACAGTCATTGCTTTTTTTAGCTATATGAATAAAGTAGTTTAGAAACCATCACTGGAAAACAGTGAGATTGACAAACTAAGTCAAGTAAGTTTAGTGTCAGGAATTCTACAATTTGGCTATGGGCTAAACTTGGACACAAATCCAACGCAGTTGGAAGTCACTTATACTTGGCTACCTAAAATACAATTTTGGTAGGGTTACACTAAAGTTTCAGGGGCAAGCCCTGGCTGGTGTGGCTCAGTGGACTGAGTGCCAGCCTGTAAACTAAAAAGTTGCCGGTTCAGTTCCTAGTCAGGGCACATGCCTGGGTTGCAGGCCACATCCCTGGTTGGGGGCGCAACCAACTGATGTTTCTCGCCCTCTCTGTCTTCCTCCCTTTTCCTCTCTTTAAAACAAATAAATAAATAAATCTAAAAAATTATTTTAAAAATTTAAAAAATAAAGTTTCAGGGGCCACAAGTGCCCTTTACTCTAAATTTTACTAAATTATAAAGTATCCATTTTGAACAAGCAAATATAAACAATAATAAAAATAACCTGCCCTATTTTCATCATCCTGATTTTATTCTAGCATTTTTCTCAGTCCTTCTCAAATTCTACAAAATTGTTTATCAAAAACTTTGGTTGCTCAAAAAAAGATTCATTTATCAAATATACCTACTAAGTATAAAGCACATTTAGGTTATTTGAACATGGGAGCAAGAACAGGTTGGAAAGACCTGAAAAATTTATATATATATATATATATATATATATATATATATATATATATATATGGGCTTTACTACAGATATAAAAAAATTTATGTATATATATGGGCTTTACTACTGACCATGGAATAATCCAAGTATTGTCATTGACTTCTTCAGTTTCTCTGTGCACACAATGAGAATACCTTCTCTAAAATTTTTTGAATTTTAAAGATAAAGACAAGTTGTAAGTGGAAGTTAGAATCAGTTAAACTATAATGAGACATATGTTTCTTAAAAATCACCATGCTCTACATATTTGAAAAATAAAAAATATGGGGATTATGGGAAAATAAGGTTGAGGCACAACATTTATAAAGTTGGTCAGAAGTACATACAAAATGATAGGACCCTAATAAAAATAGTATCACAGCTTTATACAAGTTAAATGATTAAGAAATACAATAAATATGACCCTTATGCCTTGAAAAGACATGAAATTTGCTTGTGGATATGTGCACCTACATTTCTACCAGTTCATGCTGGCTCCCAAGCCAACCACCTTGTGTGCCAGAGGAAGAGAACAAAAGACAGCTAGCAAAAGAGAGGAAATATAAAAAGAACATAGAACAAAGAGGAAGACTAAAAATAGACTGAGAAGAAAGATGGGGGACTGAAGAGAAAGGAAAGCACAGAGCCATTCAGCCAGGGTGGTCAGGAGAAAAGAGCAGCTCAGGAGTTATGAAGTGATGGAAAGGGGGTTATCTAAAATCAGGTGGAAAGTTATAACACCACAGACAAATGGTGTTGTTCATTATCCTCTTGAGGTATGTGTACATACATGTTTTCTATAATCTTTATTACTCAGTTCAGCTAAATGTGTTCTCAGTTGAAATTGTGCATAAGCATATGTGAAATTCATGTTATGCTGAAATTGTTATGCGCTAATATATACGCGCATTGGAACAAATTTCTGTTTTCAAAATAACTGTTATAGAAGAGCTGACTGTATGTTTTCTACCACTAATTATAGTGTGTTTTTTTTCTTTTTATGTATTACTAGTGTATAACAAATTGTTAAACAACAACAACAACAAAAAATAAACTTGACCATAACATAAACTTAATTTGGCAGGTAAGATAGAGTTTTAAAAACCAGTACTTATAGAGTGAAGAAACTATCCTTAGGATAGTGCATAATGGATAGAAATAGGCCTGTGGAGGCAGGCTTACTTGGACTCAAATCTGGAGTTAACCTTGCATTTGCTGTGTGATCTTCCACAAATTCATAACCTCTTAGAGCCTTATTTTCCCCGTAAAAGGTTTGTAATTATACATACCTCCTAGGATGATTATTGAAATAAAATGTATTCAAGCATGCAAAACTCCTAGCATAGTATGTAGCCTACAATAAGCATTTAGTAACTGCTACGTCCCTTTCTTCTCACTTTTCCTAGGTGAACATGTTCCTTTTTCAATAGAACCTTCTTTGGCTACAGCCCTTCCCTAGATCACCAAAGGGAACTTTCTCTACTTTTTTCCCCTTTCTTATAACTACAGGTTCAAGAATATAGAGAGGCTCTTGAAGAAGTCCTCATCAAGGGCAAAAATGGAGTCCCACTTCTGCCAGAGCTGTACAGTGTTCCCCTTGACAAGGTGAGCAGGACAGTACCGGAGCATGGAGCTGGGAGAAGATGAGCAGTACCCTGATAGGACTGCCTCATTTAAGTCAAATATTTCTTTCCATCTTCTGATTTTCATATTCTGGAAGTTTGTCTTTAGGTATAGGACAATAAAAGTAGAATTTTGTTCCCTTAAAAATAAGTGTTTAAAGCAGTCTCCAGACATTGTTGCACAGCAAGACAAGGGTAAGACCAAATCTTAGGGTACTAATTTCAAAGGTATATATATATATCCTCAAAATCACTGTGATTGATACAGTAAATATATATGGCCTTTTTGTATGTCAACCATAACTCAATTTAAGAAAATAAAATTAATTGTTCAGTGATTGATTTTCTAAAAAGACCAAAACTTAACTTGGAGAATGATATGAAGATCAGTAGATGGAACCAGAGTGATGTTCTCTGTGAACTTTCAGGATTTGATAATTCCTTGCTCTGAGGCCAGAAATCTGGGATAGTTTGAATAGCAGTCTTGGAAAAAAGTATATCTCCATTTTCCTGAAGTGCCACTGTGGAGTACCATTGCTTTTCTTCTCCATTGCAAAAGAATATTAGCCATGGGAGAGATGCAATCTTCCATTCTGGTGGGGATGGGGGGAATAAGCCCCTAGTAATACCAACAGCATTACCAGAGAGCTTGATAGAAATGCAGATTTCAGGCCTTTCCCCACACCTACTCAGTCAGAATCTGCCTTTGGATAAGATCCTTAGGTGATTTGTTTGTCACATACAATGAGAGGAGTATTGCCCTAGACTGCAGTCATAGTGTTTGACTTTTCAATGCATTGCATATGTAACTGTTTTAGAGGGTATGAGTCACAACCCAGACTGCGCCTTTTTGTTGCCTAGTATCTTAAACCTTCCATTACCCTTCATGTGGTCTCTTTATATCTTTTCTTTCAGGTTGATGAAGAATATCAAAATCCTCACACTGTGGACCGAGTACCCATGGGCAAGTTGCCTCATATGTGGGGTCAGTCTCTGTACATTTTAGGAAATTTGATGGCAGAGGTAAGGGGAAATGTCAGGGCTCTTTTTCTGTTTAGTCACCATAGTAATCAGATTTGTGAGTAGCTCATTGAATCTTTTGCCTTTTGTATTCTGCCTTAATTATAGATTTTTCTCCAGGTCCTTAGAGTGGGAGCATGACCAGCCCTTGATATAAATCTTTCCCCCCAGCAACCAAGTCCCTCATGCTGCCCAGGGCTTCCCACATTGGCATTGTATCTACAGCTGCCCTGAGATCAGGCCCTAGATCTTTCACTTTCAAAATGCCCCCTAGTGCCTTGTCTGGTGACTGATGAATGCAATAGTGCCTAGACATTGTACCTGACAATGGATTTAAATGCTAACTTCTATAAGCAACATAATGTTTCATTCTTTTAAAAGAGATTTTATTTATTTCTAGACTGAGGGGAAGGGAGAAAGAGAGGGAGAGAAACATTATTGTGTGGTTGCCTCTCACATGCCCCCTCACTGTGGACCTGACCCTCAACCCAGGCATGTGCCCTGACTGGGAATTGAATCAACAACCCTTTGGTTCACAGGCCAGCACTCAAACCACTGAGCAACAACAGCCAGGGCATGTTTAATTCTTTTTAAAAAAAATATATGTTATTGATTATGCTATTACAGTTGTTCCATTAACCTCCTTCATTCCCCTCCACCCTGTACACCCTCTCCTACCCACATTCCCCCTTTAGTTCATGTCCATGTGTTATAAGGTCTTTAGCTTCTACATTTCCCATACTATTCTTGCCCTCCCCCTATCTATTTTCTACCTACTGTCTATGCTACTTATTCTCCCTACTTTCCCCCCTCTCTCTTCTTCCCACTCCCCTGTTGCTACCCCTACATGTGATCTCCATTTCTGTGGTTCTGTTCCTGTTCTAGTTGTTTGCTTAGTTTGTTTTTGTTTTAGGTGTGGTTGTTAATAATTGTGAGTTTGCTGTCATTTTACTATACATGTTTTTGATCTTCATTTTCTTAGAAAAGTCCCTTTAACATTTCATAAAATAAGGGCTTGGTGATGATGAACTCCTTTAACTTGACCTTATCTGAGAAGCACTTTATCTGCCCTTCCATTCTAAATGAAAGCTTTGCTGGATAGAGCAGTCTGGGATGTAGGTCCTTGCCTTTCATGACTTGTAATAGTTCTTTCCAGCCCCTTCTTGCCTGTAAGGTGTCTTTTGAGAAATCAGCTAACAGTCTGATGGGAACTCCTTTGTAGGTTATTGTCCCCTTATCTCTTGCTGCTTCTAGGATTCTCTCCTTCATTTTTACCTTGGCTAATGCAATTATGATGTGCCTTGGTGTATTCCTCCTTGGGTCCAACTTCTTTGGAACTCCGAGCTTCCTGGACTTCCTGAAAGTCTATGTCCTTTGTCAGATTGGGGAAGTTCTTTATTATTTGTTCAAGTAAGTTTTCAATTTGTTGCTCTTCCTCTTCTCCTTCTGTTACCCCTATAATTCAGATGTTGGCCCATTTCAAGATGTCCTGGAGGTTCCTAAGCCTCTCCTCATTTTTTTGAATTCTTATTTCTTCATTCTTTTCTGATTGGTTGTTTTTTTCTTCCTTTTGGTCCACTCCATTGATGTGAGACCCAGTTTTCTTTCCATCTCTATTGGTTCCCTGTGCATTTTCTTCATTTCACTTGTTGTAGCATTCATTTTTTCGTCTAATTTGTGACCAAAATCAACCAATTCTGTGAGCATCCTGATCACCAGTGTTTTGAACTGTGCATCTGATAGGTTGGCTATCTCTCAGTCGCTTAAAAGGATTGGTTCTGGGGCTTTCATTTCTTCTTCTGTTTGAGCCATCTTTTTTTTTGGGGGGGGGGCGTCTGGTCATGCCTTTTACATATGAGGGGCGGAGCCTTAGGTGTTCACCAGGGCAGGACAACCCAGTGGCTGGGTTATGACGCTGTATGTGGGGGTGGGGTCTGAGAGGGAATAATGGTGCTTGCTCCACTCTCCATCGGACGTCAGTTCCTTCTGCTGCTTCCCCCAAGCAACCTGGACCTTTCTGGTGCTGATTCCTGTGTGGGTGGGCTTGTGCACCCCATGGGTCTTTCCAATGACCTCTCCTGTGAGGGTGGGAGTCTCTCCCTGTGCCGCAACCCCCCACAGGTGGCTTCAATCAGTGCCCCAAGGCTCTATTTCCCAGTGCTGGGACTCTGGGTTGCGCACGGTGCCTTGGCTCACAATCGCCGCCTTGCTGGGTCTGCCGGTTGCCACCCCTTGGCCAGGGTCTGCCAGCCACTGCTTATGCACCCAGGGTCCACCCACTGCAGTTTTGCACACCTGGTCCCAACGTTCTTTGTGCCACAAGACCCCTCTCTGCCCAGCTGCCCGACTCCGCCCCTCCTACCGGTCTGGATGAGTGTGTCTATTTTAACTCCTAGGTTGTCCAACTTCCATACAGTTCAATTTTCTGTCAGTTCTGGTTGTTATTCTGTTTCTAAATTGTTGTTGTCCCTATCTTGGTTGTGTGAGGAGGCACAGTGTGTCTACCTATGCCTCCATCTTGGCTGGAAGTTGCATGTTTCATTCTTTAAGTGAATAAACTGATAAGATAATTTTAGTCACCATGAGCAATAGTTAGTACCACCACAGTTTGTTTGTTTGTTTGTTTGTTTTGTAAGGGGCTCTTTATATGTTTCATATATTAAATTCTGTTGAGATAGCTCTTAATGTGGCACTCAGGAATTTGTGTCCAGCTTATTTGTGACATTTTGGGCATATAGGAAGGGTTATTTTTCTCAAAGTGTTCCAGATTTACTGACAAA
This sequence comes from Phyllostomus hastatus, assembly GCF_019186645.2. Classification (NCBI taxonomy): domain Eukaryota; kingdom Metazoa; phylum Chordata; class Mammalia; order Chiroptera; family Phyllostomidae; genus Phyllostomus; species Phyllostomus hastatus. Next base: position 830,934 of record NW_025333841.1, on the reverse strand, counting down.
TATACTTCCACATTATAGGTTATTATGGTAATCTGTAACTGGGCTCCTAGAGGATCTAGGATGGGACTTAGCTATCCTTTCTGACCCAGACTCCTTGATCTGTTTATATATGATGACTTTCTGCAACTATTTTTATTTGTTTTGTTTTATTTTGTTTTTCTCAGTTCTGTTGAGATATAATTGACATGAATCACTATGAGTTTCAGGATAGAGTAATATTAACCAATGGTTGTTGGCACCAATTCAGTGCCAACAGGAATCCCCAATTTGGGGTGTGGTGAAGAGAGAAATTCTGGCCCTGGCTGGTGTGACTCAGTGGGTTGAGTGTTAGACTGTGAAGCAGAGGGTCACTGGTTTGACTCCCAGTCAGGGCACATGCCTGTGTTGCAGGCCAGGTTCCCAGTGGGGGGCACTTGAGGGGCAATGGCACACTGATGTTTCTCTTGCTCCCTATCTCCTTCCCTTCCCCTCTCTATAAAGAAATAAATAAAATGTTTAGGAAAAAAGAAAAATTCTTTTCAGTGGAAACACCTCAAATGTGATACAGCACAGCTGTGAAAACAGTACAACTATGGAATAGCTCAATAGTGTTACAGTTTAGTTATGGAGTAGCACGGTGGGAGAGCAGCAGGGCTGTGGGGTGGCTCTGGAGTGAGGCAGCCCTGCAGGGGAGGCCCCTCTCCTACTACTGGGTGCTTAGCTCTGAACTTTCTGTTTTGCTACTCTCCACACCAGTCTGCTTTGCCCTACCCTGCTCTCTATGCTCGTCTGTGCTCTGGTCCAGTCTTCTATGCTTTTCTGTGTTTCATCTGTACTGTTTCAGCTCAGCCAGGGAAACACAGTCTTCAGTCTTCTGTGGAAAGGGAAAATGCACTGTATGAACCAGAGGGGAGTGACTTACATAGAGAGAACTCCACATCCCTGGTCCCTGATTGGTCTGTCCTCATGCAAATCCTCAGTTTGATTGGTCCAAAAGGCACTGTCCCAATTGGTCAGAATGGAGCCACTCTAATTGGTCAGTGAAGATGCTGATGGAGATATAGCTGCACAACTCTGATTGGATGGGGAAAACCTTAGTCCTATTGGTTGAAATAGGATTCCAGGAGCTCCTGTATAAGGGCTGGCTCAGATGGCAGAAACACAATGCAAGCAGGCAGTTCAGTGCAGGATTCTCTTTGAAGTGTGAGAGGTCCTGTTTAGAAACAGCTGCTAGACTCTGCTTTTAAATTTGACCCCAGTTAGCCACCAGGAGCCATTTTTGGTAGGTATCTTTTTTCTCTGGGTCCATAAGCATAAAAGTTTGATTATCTGTAGTTGACATTAATATGGATGTAGTGATAAGGGCAGAATGATTTGTTTAAAGTAATACTTCCCTGCCCTAGGCAGTGTGGCTCAGTTGGTTGGAGCATCCTCCCATAAACTGAAAGATCACAGGTTCAATTCCTGGTCAGGGTACATGCCTAGATTGTGAGTTTGGGCCCTGGTTTGGGCATGTATGAGAGGTAACTGATGGGTTTCTCTTGAGCATTGATGTTTCTCTCGCTCACTTTTCCTCCCTTTCCCTCTCCCTAAAATGAATAAGCATATCCTCAGGTGAGGATAAAAAAGGCAATTAAAAAAATAAAGGAATACTTCCCTGGTGACTTTCTCATTCAATCAGAATAAATTCAATGGAATGAAAAAAGGAGATGAATAGTTTTCTTAAAGGCAGAATGAGTGAGTTCATCCCATTTCCTCAAGGACAGAAACTCAAATCAAGTCAAAAAATATCTACAGAGCAGAAATTATAGCAAATACATGAATAAATGAGAAATTAACAGGACTAATGCGTTACAATATTGATAAGAAGCTTTGTGGTCTGATTGTCTGGTCATGTACATCCAGAGAAGGTAGAGGTAGACCTAGAAAGCTTTCTGTTTACATTTATACCCTATCTATTAAAAAAAAGGATTTGTGGCAGCCACTAGAAATTAACTCCACATAAAATTCATGTGGACATGAATTCAGGAGTTCACAAACATTTTCATACAGTGAAGGTATGAAGGTATTTGTTTCCTTTTCATACCTGCCTTTTATATGTTATGGTACAGGATATAGTACTGGTATATTGTTTCTCCTCAAAAATTAGCTTTTTGAGGTATAATAATTTGTCTTTTTATGTTTTTTTCTTTAGGGATTTTTAGCCCCTGGAGAAATTGACCCCCTGAATCGTAGGTTTTCAACTGTACCAAAGCCAGATGTCGTGGTTCAAGGTATGTATTCTTATCCCCAGCAACAGAAACTGTATGTTAAAGATCGATTTAGCCAATAAATGATGACTTCATTCTTCATCATGTATTTTGCTAGACTTCAAAAAGTATAGAATGAACTTGGTTCTGTTTGGTTTCAAAATTGTTATCTTAATTATGAACAATTGTTTAATAAATGACACTCTTATTATTTTGTTATTTGACACACTTTAAAAAAATCAACATGTATTTATTAACCTAATTAACTGAGTAAGCCAACAGCAAAGTTAATCTATAAGGAGACTCTCTTCACTCTTGCCTAGTATGTGGTAATATTCTATTATTGGTCTTCTTTTATTCATTATATATCACTAATGATTTTAGTTTTCTAGAAAAAGATTGTTCCAAATACAATTTGTAAATACATTTATTTAAAAATACTTTACTACTGTCCTGGTCAGTGTGGCTCAGTTAGTTAGAGTGTTATCCCATAAACTGAAAGGTCGCAGGTTTGATTCCCAGTCAGGACACATGCATGCGTTATGTGCTCAGACCCTGACCAGGTCAGGGCATGTATGAGAGGCAACCGATTGATGTTTTTCACATAAATGTTTCTCTGTCTCTCCCTCTCTCTCTTCCTCCCTTCCCCTTTCTCTAAAGTCAATAAATATGTCCTCAGTTAAGGATAAAGAAATACTATGTTAGTAATTGAAAAATTAAAATAATTGAAAGTACCAATTTTCATCTATTAAAAAAATATAGCATCCAGCCCTGGCTGGCATAGCTCAGTGGACTGAGCGCGGGCTGTGAACCAAAGCATCGCAGGTTCGATTCCCAGTCAGGGCACATACCTGGGTTGCAGGCCACAGCCCCCAGCAACTGCACATTGATGTTTCTCTCTCTCCTTGTTTCTCCCTCCCTTCCCTCTCTAAAAATACATAAATAAAATCTTAAAAAAATATAGCATCCAATTAAGTAACAGTGTAGGGAAATTAGTAATCCTTTGCATTATAATTTCACGCAGTCTTTCAAAAAAGTATTTTGGCCATATTTATTATAAAAAGCCAAATTTTTTTTATATCTTTGGGCATAGTAATTCTACTTACTGTATTTCTATCCTAAAGAAATAATCCAAAATGTGGGAAAAGTCATATGTTCATGAAAATATTTATTTTAGCTTATTTTTAAACTGATAAAATTGAAAACCACCTAAATGTCCAACATAAGCTGTATTGTTTTCTATCAAAAAACTGCAATCCCAAAGCCAAGGAAGAAAATGTTACAATATTAAGAATTAAAGAGAAGAAAACAGAGTCATTTTTCTCCTTACTTCCACTTTTAATGAGTTGTCATTTGTACTTCCTTTAAGGCTGAATACTTTGATTCTTTATTACTAAGATAATATTTTTTAATTTCATTTTTATTGTTGACACTTTTACAAATATCCCCATTACTCACCCATCTTTGCCCATCCATATCCACCCAGCCCCCAGCCCCCTTCCCTCTGGCCATCACCACACTGTTGTCTGTGGGTCATGCATGTATGTTCTTTGGCTAATCCCTTCCCCTTGTTTCATCCAGTGCCCCTCCCCTCTGACAGCTGTCAGTCTGTTCCATGTGTCCATGTCTCTGTTTCTGTTTTGTCAGTCTATTTTGTTCAATAGATTCTACATATGAGTGAGACTATGTGGTATTTGTCTTTCTCTGAGTAGCTTATTTAACTTAGCATAATAATCTCCTGGTCTATCCATGCTGTTACAAAAGATAAGAGTTGACTTTTAAGCACTCCCTACTTCTGGAAACACTCCTCCACCATCATCATCATATTATAGTCTCCTGATTATCTCTGCTTTCTTCCTGAACATTCAGTTGTATATTCTGTTTTTCTGTGTTTACACCCTTTGTTAGTTTTCTAGGACTGCCTCCTTCATAATAAAGTTGCTTATATGGCTCCAACTATTGCCTCTTTGGAGAGTACTCCAAACCTTTACGTTTTGTTTCTAACAGTCATAACAAATTTGGAGTTATCTACTCTGTACAAAATACTGGGCTAAGTTCTATAAAGGTATTAAGAATACTAGTCCCAATACCTATAAAATATCTTTACCACTGTCACTTCAAATGCAAGCCTGATCTCTTTCTGTCTCCATTCCATCATTTTACCTCTCCCAAGAAAAGCATACATTTCCACCTTCCTTATCTGTGTCAATGACTTCGCTATTATCCTAGTCTCCTAGGGTAGAAAGCTCGAGGTGATTTTTGACTCTCCAATAACACAATCCAACATGGTACTAAATCCTGTTGTGACGCTCCTCTGAAAGGTCTCCAGTTACTTGACTTTGTGGTTGGTCACATATAGAAAATAATCCTATGTACTTTCTAAACCTTCTTATACTTGACATGCTATGTGGTCATTTGGGTAGCTTTTGCTTATCAATGTATATAGCAAACATAATACAAAAGACCATTCCTCTTCCCCTCCCATGAGAAAGCTTATTCTCCTTTGAGGCTTATGACACCTGGCTATATTGATCTCCCGGTTTCTTTAATTCGTTCACTGAAGAGTTTGATGCTTGGCTCACAGCCTTCTTCTTCCCTAGCTCCTGCTATAGTGCTAGATTTCAGCATTGAAGTAAGTGCCCTCAAATATTTTAGCTTCAAATTTCTTTAATATACATAACCCTAGTAGTCTTTCCTTCTACCTCTACTTTAGCCACTCACTTTGAAGAGCAAGGACCAAACTTTAGCACCACCTCAGATATCTTCCATTTCAAAAAATCCCAGTCTCTGGTCATAGCTGCATACTGTTTTGCTTTTTTCCCCATTAAACTTGTGTCTATTTTCTCGTAGTCTGCTCTTCCCTACTTCTTGGTTGACCATATAAAAATATCTTAATCACCAGTGTACCATACTTCTACTACACCCACCAGAAAAATCATAGCTCCAGATGAATCTGACCGTCTGCATTTTCTGATCCTATATCTGGCCTGCTGAAATCTACTGGAAAAAAAAATCACACAAATGAGCAGAGTGGTAGCACTGTAAATTCATGGTCTCCAGCTTAGCTAAATCCACAATACTTCCTGTTAGTCCTTGTTCTTATCATTAGCCAGCATTTTCATTTCACTCAACAAGTATTGCAAAACCTTCTTTGCTTTAAACACCATCCCCTGATTTTTGGCCCGTTACTTCATACTGGATAATCTTAATATTCTGATCTTTGTCAGTTTCCCAATGCCCCATCACAATCTTATATGTTCACCCTCTTTGCCACCTTTTCTCCAGTCTCAGAAAAGATGTTTCTTCTCTTCTAGGCCAAATTTTCCTTTTGGTGCTTGATTCTATTCTCTTTCTTAGCCTTCCTAGAATCCTACTCTTTCCTTTAATCTTCAAACTCTTTTTCTGTGTTGGTTCTGTTTTTTAGTCCATTGACATGTTCATCTCCCTCTAGTTATCCTATCCTTCCTTTTTCATCCAAACTTCCCTTTCTTTATATTTCATTCATTCTGGAGTCCTTTATAGTCTAACTCATTGTTCCTTGGAAAATTCTTTTGCTTAAGTTATTACCAAACTCAATAGGTAGTTTTCTATCCATGTTATAATAGTTGATCTCTCTGTTTCATTTATCATTTATCTTCCTGGAAACTCTTAACTGTTCTGTGGTAACCATACTTTCTTAGACCTCCTTCGACCTAAATTTTGCATTTTTTTTGTCTCATTCTGAGCTTCCTTCTTCTCTTTGCCCCCTAACTATTGGTCTCCCTAGGAGCTCTGTCTGTATCACACTGTTCTTATTTAGAATATTTGTTCTTGTCTCTCAGGCTCCTCCTATTTCAAACTTTTTTCCTTTTTCTACATCCTTGCTTCTTTCCTCTCAGGAGATGACCTTATCTCCTGTAACAGAAAATATAAGCCATTGGATAAAACCCCCTCACTCTTGCACCCAGACTTTTCTTTATTTGCTCATTTCTTATATGTTGAAATTTCTTGTGGTTGTATTCCAGGTCCTCTTCTTCTCTATATATTCTTGACCCATGTCACCTCTTTCTATGCTAATGCTCTGTAATCTAGATCAGTGTCCTTTAAGACAGCTCCACTTGGTTGTCTCACATGTACTTTAAACTCAACATATAAGGGAGGACCCCAAAAACCCAGAATTATCTTCTAGGGGGCAGGTCCCTGGTAGAACAGGCTTCACCTGCTAGGTGAATGTTCTAGGAACCCATCTCTATCAGTGTACTCGCAGGCATTGTTGTAAGAGTTTATGTTTGGCTTCAGTGATTTTTTTTTTAAAGACTTTCAATACATTTGCCCACTTCATGATGGGTGATTTACGAGTGCACTGCCCACACCATGCTAAGTATTCAGCATTGTCTGACCAAAAAGGCATGACCCCTGTTCCTCACCCTCCCTAGTCACCCGAACTTGTCCTTAGTGACTTGTTTCTGTTTCTCTGGATGAAAAAGTCTTCAGAGGGAAACATTTTGCCAGTGTGGAAGGGGTGAAACAAAAAAACAGCAGAAGCACTAAAAGGCATCAAAATCAATGAGTTCGAAAACTATCTTGAACAGTGGAAAAAACATCTTGATGGGTGTATCTCATCAAATGGAGAGTACTTTGAAGCTGACTGAACTTTAAACATGTAAGCATAAATACGCAATTTTTATAAATAAATTCCAGATTTTTGGGGGTCTTCCTTCATATCTGAAATTAATCAGCTACACCCTCCTCTGACTACGTCACTCATACCTGCTTTTCTATGTGCCTATGTCATTAGATGGCACAACATTCTCCCAGTTACAAATATAAATGCCTGGGGAGTCATTTTCAGTATCTCTCCCTCTTTCATCCTCTATTTTCAATTACTTTACAAGTCCTGGTTTCTTTTACCTCCTAAATAACTGTGAAATCCATGTAGTTCTCTCCAGTACCAATGGCATGATTCTAATTGAGGTAATCAGCATCTCTCCCTTACATTAGTGCAATAACTTTTTAAGTGGTCTTACTGTCTTCAGTCTAGGCCTACTACAGTCTATCAGTTTATTCTGTAATCATCAACATTAACTTGTTCCTTTTAAGATGCAGATATGTATATGTTACTATAGTGATTACAACTCTGCAGGGGCTTCCTATTGCCAACCTCCTTAATGTGGTTTACCAGGGTCTTTTATGATTAGTCCTTGACCCTGTCTCCAGTATCCTTTTGTACCACTGCCCTTTTATACCCTATGCCCCTGCTGTAAGAACTCTTTATAGTTCCTAGATCTGTCTTTTTCTCTGTTGCCCTTGAACCGTTGTCTATGCTGTTTCTTCTGTGTGGAACAATTTCTTCCTTACTTTTAGCCTCACCTTTAACAGATTAACTCCTATTCAGCCCTATAGCAGGACACAGTGTCAGTGTCATTTTCCCTACAGATTACATCTATCTTTGTATCCCTAGCATTTATCAATGCCTAGCAAGTTGTACGAAAGAAACAGTTTCTAAATATTTCATAAAACATAAAATAAATGAAAAGCTGAGTTACTTGGGTTAAAATTATTCCTAGGGTCCCTGAATATTATTCAGTTGCCTCTTCTTCAGTCCCCTCTAGTTCTGCTACCAACTGCATTGCCCTCTGGAGACCCCAGAAGCTAATTAAAATTCAGTTTGGAAATCATTACCGAAAATTAAAATAAAAATAATCCTTAAGGTGACACATACACCCTCCATGATATCTGCCTTTTTAGATTTCTTTTGCCACTGCAGGGTGCTTCATGCTATGGCAATATTGAGGTGTATGTAGTTCCCCTGTGCCCCTCCTCACAACACACCCACATTCTTTTTCATTTCTGTGCTTTATGATCATTCTGGACCTTCTGCCTAAAATGACCCCCTCATCCCTAGTCCCTCCTTTCTCCTGGCTAATTTATTCACTACTCAAAACTCAGTTTGAATATCAACCCTTTTGGGAAGCCCTTTCTGAAACCATTCCCTACCACCCTCAGACTAGATAGGTATCACTCTTGGGTGGTCTCGTAATGTTTTGATCATATCTGTATTTATCTAGCAGGTTATTTTAGAATCAGTTTATGTGTATGTCATTTTCATTACACTATGAGCTCCTACGGGAGAGAACAATTTATTCATCTCTATATCCCTAGTGCCTAGCATAGTACCTCATACATTTAAATGCTTAGTAAATGTTTCTTAATGAATGAATGGATGACCACATGTATTTCCTTGTACTTTTCTCAGCCCATTATCATTCTTCCTCTGTGCATTTTTCCTGTAGAATCTTTTTCCTTTTTATGTTTCCAATAAAAATAATTTTTTTAAAGAAGTAATTGAGATGGTGTTCTATCCAGAGGCCTCTGTAATCACCATATCCTGCATATGCTGTCCCAGACCACAGCAATGCAACACCATGATGTTCCCAAGCTAGAAAAATATACAAAACATAATGGCAAGGGACAGCAAAGTATCAATTTGTTAATTAGTGTTTTGCCTAAAACACTCAACAAAAAGAATACTGGTAAACTTCAGTGAACAAAATGGTACCATCATTTCCCCATTAACCCAATCCAACACATATACCAGCACTAGAGGAGTAGGAATAGGGTGCGTGTTTGTCCTTGTTATTTAGTGTCAAGCCTTCTGAGGCCCCACTCAGATTATTGGCTCCCCAGTCAGTTATCTGTCTCACAGAGGGAGAGAAAACAAGAGTCAGGGAGCTTGCCTGGTCACCCCCCTTCTAAGTATAATTATTACTTCAGAGACATGAATATAAGAGGAACAAAATGGAGCTGTCCAGGCTTGGCAGGCTCTGAATCTAGAGAAATATTACCCACCCCCACACCTCTCCCCAAAACAACTACACACAATTTCAACTGTGGTGTCTTATTCTTTATCCCCAGTTTAACTTGCCTTCTACCATTCTCTAGGTATAGAACAATTCTTATCATTAGTGTGTTCTTTATTACCCTTATAGTCTTAGCCCTGGTGTTAAGGGTATGGATATGAAAGAGCCTTGGGGAATCAACTTTTGACAAAGCTATAACACAGCTCATGTTGGATTTTTCTTATTTAAACATGGAACCCCAGCTATAAAGGTAATGTGGCATTCTCTAGGAACACAGAGATACTTGGCCAAAAACCAGAATGTGATACTCTGGTCATGAGATCTTTCCTTTTTCATTTACATAATATCATCATGTACGTATCATGATGAGTGTTTCATCAAATTTCTCCAATAATCATTAATTTTCTCCACTTTTCTTTTTCTTCCCTTCAAAAAATAATGTGGCTGAGATATTTTAGGTTCTTACTGAAATAACATTTTTCTGTTGACCTCATCTTCTTTCTTTCTTACAGTTTCCATTCTAGCTGAGACAGAAGAAATTAAGGCCATTTTAAAGGAAAAAGGAATCACTGTAGAGACTATTGCTGAGGTGTACCCCATCAGAGTACAACCGGCTCGTATTCTAAGCCACATTTATTCCAGCCTAGGTAAGAAGATTGGCCAGCCTGCTAGAATCAAAACATTATTTGATACAAGCTGGGTTATTTCCTTTTCATTTTATCTTGATCTTGTATTATCTTATTAAACTGGATCTTAGAAAGAATTTAGACTCTTTGGAATCTAAGTTTCTAACACTATATATCCTGAGCAGGCTTGATAATTTTATGTGTGTTTTATGAACTCTTTGGCACATAGGGCATGACTGTCACCAGGCAATATTGTACCTCCATTCCAAGTATGTGCTTAACTAACATGTTCTCCCCTTTCTAGGGACTTACATTTTCATTTTGAATACATGCTAATTTTATACAAAGTAATAGCCAAAGAATTTGTTCTTAGGTCTTTTATAGTTGGTCATGTAATGAACTGGTTGACAACATAAAGAAATTCTACTTCTCTTAAAAAAAAAGACCTATCAAAAAAAAAAAAAAAGAAATCACATTCTCTCATTTAATACTTTACCCGCTTAACATGAAAACTATATAGTATGTGATTTGTGGGTAAGTTTTATAATAAAAATTGGTACATTTTTGGTGTAAAAAAAAGAAATTCTACTTCTTAATATAATATTTTAATTAGTATTTATTTTTATTCAATTTATATATTAAAGTTAGTGATGGATACATTGAACAAATTACTACAAATTACAAGTTTATACAACTTACTACAAATTTCACATTAAACAAATGACTACATTATTAACTGAAAAAAGATACACAGAATTTCAAAACTACCATTGTGGAAGGCTGAATAATGGCTCCCAAAGATACCCAGGTTATAATTCCTGGAACCTGTGAAGATTGCCTTATATGGTAAACAAACTTCCCAGTATGATTAAATTAAGGGGCTTGAGAGGAGGATTATCCTATATTATCCAGGTAAACCTTAAATGTAATCACAAGTGTCCTTATAAAGGGAAGACACAGGGAAATGAGACTATAGAAGTAGATGTGACAACAGAAACGAGATCAGAATGACGTAGCTGTGAGCAAAAGATTTCCAAGGAATGCCTACAGCCTCTCCAGGTTGGAATTGGCATGGAACAGATTCTCCCCTAGAGCTTCCAGAAGAAACCAACCCTGCCATCATATTGATTTTATTTTACACTTGTAAACTGATTTTGAACTTCAGACCTCCAGAACTGCAAGAGAATAAATATGTATAGTTTTAACCTACTAAGTTTGTGGTAACTTGTTATAGCAGAAATAGGAAAGTGATACACATTTTGGTACTTGGGAAGTGGGATTTTGTTATAACCAATACCTGAAAGTGTGGAAGTGGCTTTGGAATTGGGTAATGGATAGATCCTGGAAGAATTTTGGGTCATTGGATAGAAAAAGTCCAGACTGCCTTAAACAAACTGTTATAGAGGCATTGATAGAAAGGGCTCAGAAGGAAAAGGGGAACATGTTATTGGAAACTTGAAGAAAAGGATCCTTGTTGTATAGTGACAGAAAACTTAGCTGAATTATGTCCTACAGTTATGAGGAAAACTGAACTATAAATGCTGAACTTGGATATTTAGCTGAGCTGATTTTCAAGCAAAATGTTGAAATCATGGCCTGGTTTATACTTGCTGCTTATAGTAAAATGCAAGAGGAAAGAAATAAATTGAGGGAAAAACACTTAAGCAAAGCAAAACAAAACAAAACAAAGCAATGCAGGACTTAATAAATGATAAACTACATTTATTTTTCAAATATACTTCACTTCAGTCATCATTCTTTCATAAGGCTCTATTGCTCACTTATGTATGAAGCACTAGGTTAGATGCTATAAGAGGCACAGACATATAACCAAATAATTATAGTACAATCTTATAAATGCTGTAACAATGGTATTTTGTACCAAGTATAGGAGAAACAGGATAGGTTCCCTGGGAAAGTCAAGAAAGGTGTGATTTGATGAATTATCAAATGAGTGACTCCTAACAATTCTATTATTGCAGCAATTTCACTATAACAGAATTGCTTTAAGCATATAGCAAATGATAGCTCAAATGCCACCAAGGAAAAAATATCTGATGATATTTTTCATCAGATATGTTCATTTACATGTGTTATCTAAATTAGATTGTCTGTTACACTTCAAACACTTATTATTTAATATATTTCAGTTCCATAATATCTCTCTTATTTTTTCAAGTTATAAAGTTAATCAACTTTGAGAACATAAGAAATTTGTAAATATGTAACTCAGATCTTTATATAGTGCTAATTCTTTTCTAATGTTAGTGCACATAGGTACATTTTCATGGTTATATTTAGTGTGTACATATTAACTTATCTTCTTTTTCTTTTCATTTATTTTTCATGTAAGTATTTTTATATATTTAAAGAGATGTGTATTATTTGATAAAAATTAAGGTAATTGTTCCCTTAGTATTGAGTTCTTGAATTATTTCCATAAATTTTACCCTTCTATGAATGCCTTCATACAGACATTCATACATATACTCCTGTTTCCTCGGAGAATATTCTCAGAAAAAAAATTCTGGGTAAGAGTATAAACAACTGCAGTTCTTCTTACCTGTTGCCAGATTAAACTTTAGAAAGACCAATCAATTTTTAGTGACATTAATAAATATAAAATGTACCTTTTTATTTTTACTACCCATGCAACATTAGTTTTTTACCATTTTTGTTAGATTAATCACTTTAATATACCTAAGTTATTTTAATTTCCTTTCTTTAATACCTAGTGAGAGCATGTATTTTTTCATTTTTGCTTTACTCTTTTTTTGAAATTATCTCCTATTGCTTGCAAAGCTAGAAGGATCTGTATATTTTCATGTGTATTTACCAATTTTTAAGTATATTTTATGATAAGTATTTTAACAATGAGATTTATTATGTATACATGCCCTATTCTCATAGTTTCTTTTAGATATTTATTTTCTTTCCTTTGTACAAATTTTTAAGCCTTAAGTAGAACCATTTTATCAGATATAGCTTTCTTTAGGAATTGTTGAATTTATCTCCTAGTTTTATTTGAATAGATATGCTATTCTTGTTCTCTCCAATTTTCTTTTTTTAATCAATTTTTTAGAAAGAGAGAGAGAAGGAGGGGGAAAGAGAAACATCAATTTGTTTTTCCACTTATTTGTGCATTCATTGGTTAATTCTTATATGTGCCCTGATGAGATGGACACAACAGCCTTGGCTTATGGGGACAATGTTCTAACCAAATGAGCTACCCAGTCAGTGCTTCCAATTTTCATAGATAGTAATTTATTTGATCACAAAATGAAATGTACATGTTGACTTCAGGGAACTGGAAAATAGAGAAAAACACAAAGGGAAATGATAAAAATCACTTGTAATTCTACCACACACAGGAAGCCACTGCTTTTGCTTTGGAGCATTTGCTTCCAATGAATCTTATAAAATAAATACACATTTGTTTTTAGAAAAGTGGTATAAAAATAATAGACTTTGTAACCTGTTTTTATGCAAGATAATAATATATGGTAAACCTTATTTCTTTTCCATATTTAGCCCCCTCAAATGCTATTTTAATATCCGTGTTAACATAATGTCCTCAATTTTTGACATATGAATGATAAACTTGTTTTCATTAATTAAATAGCCGTTTTCCTATATATTTTGCAAATTATCTACTTATATTCTTTTACCATTTTTCTACTGGAAAATTTTCAGTTTCTTACTGGTTTATACAGGGTTTTTTATGTACAGGAGATGCTAATACTGTCTTCCACGTATTATTGCAATATTTTGCTATTTTATTATTTCCCTTTAATTCTGTACTTAATATTTATATATAGAATTTTTCATTTTTATGTAGTAAACTTCTCTCATTTTTGGTTTGTTTCCTATTATGCTAAGAGAGATAGATCCCAAAATGTAAGTAATTTGGATTTCATGAAAATTAAAAAGTTATATAATGGACACCATCAAAAGAATGAAAAGGCAAACCACAGAATAAGAGAAAATATTTGCAAATCATATATCTGATGAAAGGTTAATATCTGGAATATATAGAGAACTCTCACAACTCAACAACAAAAAAATTCCTATAACTATCTATAAGTTTAGTACAACCCCTATCAACCCAATAGCATTTTTCACAGAAATAGAAAAAACAATCCTAAAATTTGTAAAGAACTATGCAAGACCCCAAATAGACAAAGAAATCCTGAGAAAGAAGAACAAAGCTAGAGGCATCACACTTCCTAACTTCAAACTATATTACAAAGCTATGGTAATCAAAACAACATGATGCTGGCATAAAAATAGGCACATAGACAAATGGAACAAAATTGACAGTCCAAAAATATGCCCACATGTATGTGATCAACTAAGTGTCACTTATGTGACAAGGGAACCAATACTACCCAATGGGGAAAAGATGATCTCTGTCAAATGGTGCTAGTAAACTGGATAGCCACATGCAAAAGAATGAAATGGGACCTGCTATCTTACACCATTCACAAAAAAACCTCAGAATGGATTAAGGATTTAAATGTAAGGCCTGATACCATAAAACTCCTAGAAGAAAACATAAGGAAAAAGCTTCTTGATATCAGTCTTAACACTGAGTTTCAGCTCGTGACACCAATAGCACAAGCAACAAAAGGAAATATCAACAACTGGGACTATTGTACATCAAACTTAAAAGCTCCTGCACAGCAAAAAAACAAAAACAAAAAATATAACCTATGTAATGGAATGGAAGAAAATATTTTTAAACCATATATCTAATAACTAGTGAAAGACAAATACCACATGATCTCACCTATAAGTGGAACCTAATCAACAAAATAAACAAGCAAGCAAAATATAACCAAAGACATTGAAATAAAGAACAAACTGACAGTAACCAGAGGGGAGGGGAGGAGGGAAAATAGGGGAAGGGTCATCAAGAAACATGTATAAAGGACACATGGACAAAGGCAAAGGAGGTAGGATCGAAGGTGGGAGGCGGGGATGGGTAGGGTTGGGGGGAATGGAGGGGGGAAATGGAGACAACTGTACTTAAACAACAATTAAATAAATAAATATTTTGAATAAATAAATAATAATATCCAAAATATATAAGGATCATGCAACTTAATAACAGAAATGTACACAATTTGATTAAAAATGGACAGAGGACCTGAATAGACATTTTTCCAAAGAAGACATACAGATGGCCAACCAATACATGAAAAGGTTCTCAACATTATTAATCATCAGGGAAATGCTAATCAAAACCACAATATGATAATCACTTGACACCTGTTGGAATAGCTATTATCAAAAATAAATAAAACAAGAGATAACAAATTCTGGCAAGGATGTGGAGAAAGAGCGACCCTCATTCACTGTTGGTGGAAATGTAAATTGGTATAGCCACTACAGAAAACAGTATGGAGGTTACTCAAAAACTTAAAAATAGAACCAACAGCTCCCACATTTGGGAATATATCAAAGGAGATTAAAGTCACTATCTCAAAGAAATACCTGCATGCTTATGTTTATTGAAGCATTTAAGTTAAACAGAGAATGACAAATACTGTATGATATCACTTATACGTGGAATCTAAAAACATTGAACTCACAGACAAAGTAGAATGGTGGTTACCAGGGGTTGAGGAAGTAGGGAAATGTCAGTCAAAGGGTACTAACTTTAACTTGCAAGATGAATAAATTCCAAGGATCTAAGATACAGCATTGTGACTATACTTAACAATATCATATTGTGTATTTGAAAGTTGCTATGAGAGTAGAACTTAATGTTCTCACCATGACAACAACAAAATGGCAGTTATGCAAAGTGAAGGATGTGTTAACTAACCATATTGTGGTAAACATTTCACAGTATATATGTACAAGTATCAAATCATCACATTTTACACCTTAAACATACACAGTGTTAAATGTCAGTTATATCTCAATGCCATTAAAGGATTAAAGCATTGTTGCCAGAGAGTAATAGGGAGTTATTGTTTAATAAATACAAAATTTCTGTTTGGGATGATGAAAACACTCTGGATATGGATGGTGGTTATGGTTGCAGAACAGTGTGAATGTATTTAGTGCTACAGAACTATGTATTTAAAATAGTAAATTTTATGTTATATATATTTAGCATAATAAAAATTAATTAAAATTTAAATATATTAAAAATACAGGTAATATGTGTTGAGATATCAGGACTTTTTTTAATATTTTATTTATTTATTTTTTAGAGAGGGAAGGGAGAGAGATAGAGATAGATAGAGAGAGAGAGAGAGAGAGAGAGAGAGAGAGAGAGAGAGAGAGAAACATCAATGTGCGGTTGCTGGGGGTTATGGCCTGCAACCCAGGAATGTACCCTGGCTGGGAATCGAACCTGCGATGCTTTGGTTCCCAGCCCGCGCTCAATCCACTGAGCTACACCAGCCAGGGTGCGATATCAGGACTTTTATAAATTATGTTAATATATTAAAAAATAAATTTAGAAGATGAATTTCACTGGAAAACTGGAATGTATAAAAAAGGGTCAAATGAAATCCCAAAACTAAAAAATACAATAACTAAAATTAGGAATGTAACGAATGGGATTAATACCATATGAGACACAGCAGAAGAGAGGATTGATGAACTGAAAAGTTAGTCAGCAGAAAATAAACAGATTAAAACACAGAAAATAAAGGATAGAAAATTGAAAGCATTCAGAGATAGATATAATGAAAAGATCTAGGGTCTAAGAACAAGAGGAAAAGATGAAACAGAAAGTATTTGAAGAGATAATGTCCAAATTTTTTTCTAAACTGACTAAAGATACCAAGTCACACAAAGGCTAAAAATCTGTGAGCAAGATAAATACAAAGAAAACCAACCTTAGCATTTAATGATCAAACTTCTGGAAACCCAAAGAAAGAGAAAATCTTTAAAATGGCCAGAGTTGAGGAAAGATAGAGTGCTTTCAAAGGAACAATGATGAAACTTACAGCTGATATTTTAAAAATTAAATTGATTGGGGTGACATTGGGTATTAGGATCATAGAGGTTTGAAGTGTTCATTTCTATGATCATGATCTGTATATTGCACTGTGCTCACCACCCAAAGTCAAACTGTCTTCCATCACCATACATTAGGACACCCATCATCCCCTTCCTTTTGTCAACCACCACATTGTTGTGTATGTCCATGAGTTTCAATTTTATATCCCACATATGAGTGAAATCATAAGGTTTTTACCTTTTTCTGACTAACTTCTTTGACTTAGCATAATATTCTCAAGGTCCATCTCTGTTGTCGCAAATGGCAATATTTCATCTTTTCTTATGGCTGAGTAGTCTCCATTGTGTATATGCACCATATCTTCTTTACCCAATCCTCTATCGCAGGACACTTTGGTTGTCTCCATGTCCTGGCCACTGTGCATAATGCCGCAATGAACACAGAGGTGCATATGTCTTTGTGAATACATGGTTTCAAGTTTTTTTGAGTAGATACCCAGGAGAGGGATTGCTGGGTCAAATGGTAACTCTATTCTTAATTTTTTGAGAAACCTCCAGACTGTTTTCCATAGTGGCTTAGCAGGCTACATTCCCAGCAGCAGTGAATGAGGATTCCCTTTTCTCCACAACCTCTCCAACACTTGTTGTTACTTGTCTTGTTGATAATAGCCATTTTAATAGGTGTGAGGTGGTATCTCATGGTAGTTTTGATTTACATTTCCCTAATAGCTGGTGAGGTTGAGCATCTTTTCATATATCTGTTGGCCACTTGTATGTCTTCTTACTGAATTATATTTCTGAAGCACAGAGATCAACACTATATTGCCTATATTTCTTATTTAAATCATTTGGACTGTGTGCCTTGCTAAAAAGAATATTGCCTCAAAATAAAAATAAACATACATATGAATAAATCATAAATAAGAATTAAATGCACTTAGGGTAGTCATAATAAACATGTGCAATACCTACAAAACGTGTTGATCAGTAAAGTTCATACTTCAAAATTTAGTGAGTGCAGATAAAATAGTTATACTCTATTCAGACTCTGTACCTTTGATTTGACACTTAATTTAAATTCATACATTCAGTAGAATACATGTGTGTGCTGGTATGTATAAATATTATGTGTCTGTTTAAAGCCATGTTAGAATTTTTGTGCTAAAATTCAAAAGCACATAATATATAAAATAGAATTAAAATAGCGTTCTTCCTTGATAATAATAAAAAGATAGTAAAACAAACTTGAAATTTGTCCCAGAACAATAAAATTTCTTAAATTACAAAAATAATAGCTCCTGGTTACTAAGAGTTTACTATTTCTATGCTTCAGGTACTGTGCCAAGTACTTTATAATATCTCATTTAAAACTTACCACAACTCAAGGAGTTTAGTACTATTTAGAGGAAAATAAGGTTCAAGTAATTTGAATAATCTTTCTAAGGTCATCCAATTAGTAAATAGGATGCTGGATTGGATCCTGAACCTGAAAAATTCTTAACTACAGAGGACAAGTAGGATAATTGGTGAAATCTGAATAATGTCTGTGGGTTTTATCAATGTTATTTTCCTGATTTTGACACATTTGCATTATGGTTATATAAGAGAATTGCTTTTTAATTAAAAAAACATTTTAAAATTCAAACACTTTTAAGTTTTCAGTTATAGTTGGCATTCAGTATTTTTTAAAATGTTTCTTTGCCAAGTGAATTTTACTGTGTAAAGGTTGCACAAAATTTCCTGTCAGACACAAGAATATTGAAATATTTTAACTTATTTGGATAAAATATGTTGTCCCATTGAATAAAATGTATCAGTACTGTGTTGTTGAAGGAGATCAAGATAAACTCTTATTTCAGTTTAGTATGCCATGCTTAAGCTGATGAGGTTTTTGTTCAGCTTTGTTGAGGCATAGCTTATACTGAAAAGTTTGATAACCAGTATATCTTTTGTACTTTTTATGGACTTTAAAGAAATTTAGTGTATGAATATTAGTAATAGAGTTCTGTCATTTATACACTATTAACTTTATGTGCATTCTTGTCTCCCATGTGTAGATGATGTGGATTCTTTATAAGACCATCAAGTTCTTTAAAAGCTCACAGTACTTTGTATGGTCCTGTACATGACATGAACTATGAGATTCAGAACTTAGTGCATTCAATAAGGAAGTTTAAACTAATACAAAAAACACTTTGCTGTTGGATTTCTGCACTAAAAATATCTTGACCATTTCTCAATTCTATCTCAGGATGCAACAGTAGAATGAAACTCAGTGGCCGACCCTACAGACACATGGGAGTCCTTGGAACTTCAAAACTCTATGACATTCGGAAAACTATCTTTACCTTCACTCCACAGGTGAGTGGATAGCTTTAACATGTATTGAGATGAATGGAAATAAAAGATAAACATTACAGAAATAAAGCATTTACTGGAGTTTGTACAAGTGCCAGAGTTCCATAGGACCTTCCACATATTAAGTTGCTCAATAAATACTTATAGAGTTGGACTGAGTTGAATTTCTGGCACAGAGTTATGCCAAGTGATGATGGCTACCAAGACTAGTCCTGAGTGTTACAGAAATAGTGACTAGAGATTTTACAAATATTTGAGTACTTTTAAAATTGCCCTTACTTTTAGCTCTGGCTGGTGTGGCTCAGGGGTGGATTGAGCACGGACCTGCAAACCAAAGGGTCACCAGTTTGATTCCCAGTCTAGGACACATGCCTGGGTTGTGGACCAGGTCTCCAGCAGGGGGCGCATGATAAGCAACCAACATTGATGTTTCTCTCCCTCTATTTCTCCCTCCCTTCCCCTCTCTCTAAAAATAAATAAAATCTTTAAAAAATAAAAATTGTCCTTACTTTTAAAAGACTAAAACTTCTTATTTTTACTTGTATTTATCCTTTATAAACAAAATGTAGTGTTTTTTCTTCAGCTAGCAAATTATATGTTCACTTTGGGGGACGGGCCCTTTTTACAAGCCTAGAGATCTTTGATATCCTCCTCTAAACAAAAATGTTAGTACTGTTTTAGCCATGATTATTTACATTGTTAGCCTGATGTTTATTAGTCACATTATAATAGCAAGCCTGATTATATGTATATATGGGGAGGAGAAATTATTTTCTGAAGAGAAAGCTAAAGCTCTCCATTTGTCATCTTACTTCTGAAATAGTGCAGCTGAGGTACAGACAAAAAAAATATTAGACCATAGATTCTATTTCTGATCTTACCATTTGCTAGCTATATGACTTTGCTAATCTACTTAATGTTTCTTGGCCTTGTTTTTATCTATTAAAAGAAGAAAAGGCCTTACTGGACAGTTATAGAATTAAGTAAAGTTATGTACTTGAAAATACTTTGAAAGTTATAGCACAGTGTAAAAATGTCAAAAATTATATGTACCAATGGACCACCAGATGCTTTGGGAAGAATTAAGCATTAAATTGGGCAGCATTATTGCCTTTGTGACATCTTATATACCCTGTGAATATGTGATTACTTTAAAATATTATTTGATAGTTGTGAGAGTAAATTATTCTGAGCTGTTATTTTTATTTTTCTCAGTTTATAGACCAGCAACAGTTCTACTTGGCTCTGGACAACAATATGATAGTGGAAATGCTTAGAACAGACCTCTCCTACCTCTGTAGCCGCTGGAGGATGACAGGCCATCCCACCATCACCTTCCCCGTCTCACACACCATGCTTGGTAAGGTTGTATGAGACAAGGAATGAATGTTTATTTGGAATACGTCATGTGGTTAGTCCTTTAAAATCTTAGAGTCACTGGAGAGCTATTTCTTATCATTTATTCTTTCAGCAATTACTTATTAGCTTCTACTTTGTTCTAGGCACTTTTCTAAGGACTGGGGAATACATGAAATAAATAAGGCAGATGAGGTTTCTACTCTCATGGGGCTCATGTTTTAGAATAAATACGTACCAAATAAACTGATACACAAGAATATTTCAGGTCATTTGAGGGGTATAATTTTAAAAAGTAGTAGAATAACTTGGTGGTGACTACTTCAGATAATTGGTTTCTAGGTCAATTTGCAGAAACTTTATTAATGAAATTCATTTTAAAGAAAGTAAAACTATATTCTGCATCTGTCCTACTCCAGTGCAGCATCAAGATTTCATAGATAAATTCCTACACGTCTCTCCTTCCAAGGCTTGTCTAACTGAAGCAGTAAAATCTAGCAGGGAAAAGTGAAAAGGCTTTCAGTTTATCTTTCCTTTATTGTCTGGGCTTACTGGCATTACTTATTTGAAACTGGATGAATGGCTTTATTATTCTCAGTTCCTGGAGGACTACAGCCAATGCAGAAGCATTGCTAACTTTCTGTGTCTCTGTTGTTGCTTCCAAAAGCCTGTTTGTACTGCCAAAGTACATAAAATTCCTTTTCATTAGAGAAGAATCCTTTATCATAAATCATTCAAAGTTTGAACAAACTGTTCGGGATTTTGTTCACATCTCGTAAAGTGCTTCAGAAGCACAGGATTTGAAGAAGTAGGGTAGTCCTTCTTTTTGTCTTTCATCTTTATTTAAGACAATTAACAAGTGCCCAATTAATAACTATTGTGTCCCCAGAATTGTCTTCAGAAAGTGTAGTCTAATTGGAAAGGTATTTTAAATGAAAAAAAAAAAATGCCGTGAGAGAGACCTGGAGGTAGGGACGAGCTTGACTTGTGAGTGGGCAGTGAAGAGGCCAAACTCAATAGAATGAGCTTTGCATGTTAGAGTATAATCATCAAGAAAATTGGTAAGTAAGGTTGATCATATTATGAAAACCTTGAAAATAAGCAGATATTTAAAACAGATTTTCTCAGAAGTCTGAGCATATAGTTTTTGAACAAGCTGAGGCATGACAGTGATTTTGATTTGGTGACAGTATATACTCTAGTAAGGACCATCTGATATCAAGGAAACTAATCCAGGTATGAAGTGATAGGAAGATACACTGGATAGGGGGTAGTAAAAATAGATCAGGAAAGAAGGATACAAGAGTCATTTTAAGCAACACCTGAAGGTCAGGTGCTGACTAATAGATACGAGATGTGAATCAAAATAATGGCAAGATTTACAAAGTGGGTAAACAATGCTTCCATTGATAGAAGCAGAGAACTTCTATAGAAAGATGACACTTGTAAAGGGACATGTTCAGTTTATGGTGACAAAGAGATTCCAAAATAGAAATACCTAATACAGTCATGTGCCACATAACCATGTTTCAGTAATTACAGACCACATATACAGTGGTGGCCCCATGAGATTACAATGAGATATCACCTCACACCTGTCAGAATGGCCATCATCAATAAATCAACAAACAATAACTGCTGGTGAGGATGTGGAGAAAAGGGAACCCTAGTGCACTGTTGGTGGGAATACAGACTGGTGCTGCCACTGTGGAAAGCAGTGTGGAGATACCTCCAAAAATTTAAAATGGATCTGCTTTTTGATCCAGTGATCCCACTTCTGGGAATATATCCAAGGAGCCCAAAACACTAATTTGAAAGAACATAAGCACACCTATGTTCATTGCAGTGTTATTTATAATCAGCAAGATATGGAAGCAGCCCAAATGTCTATCAGTAGCTGAGTGAATATAAAAGCTGTGGTATGTTTACACAAAGGAATACTAATTGCCTTAACAAGCAATTACAATCACACTTGAAACTTGAAAGTATGAAAACTCAGCAAAGAAATTGCTGAGCAAAAAAGTATTTGGAAATACTTAGCAAAAAAGTTGAAGCTATAACAAACTAAATGAAAGTTTTAGAACTGAAAACTATGATAACTGAAATGAAAAATTCACTGCCTAGGCTTAATAGCAGCATTAGGATGATAGAGTGAATTTGAAGATAGACCTGATAGAAATGACTGATTCTGAGTAAGAGTAAAAATAGACTGAACAAATATGAACAGAGCCTCGAGGACCTGTGGGACTAGTAACAAAAGATCTAACACTCACATTATAAGAGTCCCAGAAGGAAAGGAAAAAGAAAATGGGGCTGAAAAAGTATTCCAACTAGTAACACCAGAAAATAGGGAAAAGTAATAAAGCTAGAGATTCAAAAAGCTGTGAAAGCCCCTAACTGGTTAAACCCACAGAAACTCATACTAAAACACATGATGATGAAACTTCTAAAAATTAAAAAAAGGATAAATCTTGAAAGCAATAACAGAGAAGTGATACTTTGCCCATATGGGAAAAATGATTTGAATGAAAGCAGATTTCTCATTAAAAACCCTGAAGAACAGGGGAAGTGGCACAATATTTTTCAAGTGCTGAAAGAAAAGAATTAAAAACTAAGAATTCTTGCCCTGGCTGGCGTAGCTCAGTGGATTGAGTGCGGGCTGCAAACCAAAGCATTGCAGGTTCAATTCCCAGTCAGGGCACATGCCTGGGTTGCAGGCCACAGCCCCCAGCAACCGGACATTGATGTTTCTCTCTCTCTCTCTTTCTCTCCCCCTTCCCTCTCTAAAAATAAATAAATAAAATATTTTTTAAAAACCCACAAAAAACTAAGAATTCTTTCTTTATCCAGTAAAAACTGTACTTTAAGAGTAAAGGGGAAAAATACATTCTCAGATGAAGGAAAATTCAATGAATTTGTCAGTAGTATGACTCTCCTAAAAGAATGGCTTAAAGGAAGTTCTTGAAATGAAAGGAAATAATAGAAGATGGAATGTTGAAGCCTCAAGAAAGAAAAAAATAGTGGAAAGAGTAAGAATATGGATAAATACAGTAGATATTCTCCACTTCAGTTTTGACATTTGTAGCAAAAACTATGACACTGTCCAGTGTGGTTCTCAAAATATTTAGAGGAAGTCTTTAAGGAAATTATGTTATAAATTGATGAAGTTAAAGGACTGAAAGGGAGTTAAGGTTTCTAGACATCACTTTAACTGGTAAAATGTTGATACTAGTAGACAGTGGTGTATGTATAATACATGTTTATATATAATGTAATACCTAGAGTGACCACTAAGAAATTTAGATAAGGAGATAGAGTTAAAAAGACTATAAATAAAAGAGAAACATACTCACAGAGAACAAACTGATGATTTCCAGAGGGGAGGAGAGTGGAAGGACTGGTAAAGGGGAATAAAAGGTACAAACTTCCAGTTATAAAATAAGCCACAGGGATGTAGTTTACAGAACAGGGAATATAGCCAATAACATCATAATAGCTGCACAGTAATAGGACATTGTAAGATATATAAGTGTCAAATCACTATGTTGCCCACTTGAAACTAATACAATATTGTGTGCCAACTTTACTTCAATATTTTTAAAATTATGACAAGTCCATACCATGGATTATTACACAGTGATTTTAAAAACATGTCATAATGCTCTGACCAGTGTGGTTCAATTAGTTGGATATTGTCTCATGAAGCGAATGGTCACTGGTTTGATTTCTGGTCAGGGCACAAGCCTGGGTTGTGGGCACATGTCTATGTTGTGGGTCTGGCCCCCTGTTGGGGCACATGCAAAAGACAAGTGATCAATGTTTCTCTCCCTCTCTTTCTCCCTCCCTTCCCGTCTCTCTAAAAATAAATAAGTAAAATCTAAAAAAATATGTCATAAAAAACACATAGATAAATCAAAATGAAATTCTTGCATGTATTTTAGAAGGTAAGAAGAAAATAGAGATATGAAGAACAAAGGAATACACAGAAAACAATATGTCAGACTTAACCTTAACATATCAATAACTACATTAACTGTAAATGAAAATTTAAATACACCAATTAAAAGACTGAGATGGGTAGAGTAGGTTAAAAATGACCCATATATATGCTGTCTCCATAAAATTCACTTCATATATGACAATATAAGTAAACTGAAATGAAAAGAATGGGAAAAGATATACCATATAAAATTAATTTTTAAAAATTAGAAGGGGCTATATCTGGTAGACTTCAGAGTAAAGAGGAACAGAGATAATGTAAACATTAGAAATGAAAAAGGGGACTTCCGGCCAAGATGGAGGCATAGGTGGACGCACCGTACCTCCACACACAACCAAGATAGGAACAACAACAATTTAGAAGCAGAATAACACCCAGAACTGACAGAAAATTTATCTGAATAGAAGTCAGACAACCAAGAAGTTGAAATAGACCCATTCATCCAGATCGGTAGGAAGGGCGGAGAGGAGCAGCCGGGCGTGGGTCGCAGCGCAGAGAACAGGGAGAGTTGGGCGCATAAGGCAGCAGAGAGCACATAAGGCATCTAGGGCATGCAAGATCGCAGCGGGTGGACCCTGAGTACGCAAGTGGCAGCTGGCAGACTCAGTGAAGCAGCGATTGTGGAGCAGGGCAGAGTGCCAACCCAGGATCCCAGGGAAGGGACTGAGGTCCCACGGAGAATGGAGCTACCACCATTGTTCCCTCTCGACCCCGCCCTCACATACAACGTCACAATCTAGGGACTGGGGTGCCCAGCCCTGGAGAACACCTAAGGCTCCGCCCCTCACTATAACAGGAGTGACCAGACCAAAAAAAAAAAAAGAGAGAGAGAGAGATAGCTCAAACAGAAGAACAAATCAGTGCCCCAGAACTCATCCTTTTGAGCGACCAAGAGATAGCTAACCTATCAGATGCACAGTTCAAAACACTGGTGATCAGGAAGCTCACAGAATTGGTTGATTTTGGTCACAAATTAGATGAACAAATGCAGGTTACCATAAAAGAAATGAAGGAAAATGCATAGGGAACCAATAGTGATGAGAAGAAAACTGGGACTCAAAATAATAGAGTGGACCAGAAGGAAGAAAGAAACAACCAAACAGGAAAGAATGGAGAAATAAGAATTCAAAAAAATGAGGAGAAGCTTAGGAACCTTCAGGACATCTTTAAACATTCCAATATCCGAATTATAGGGGTACCAGAA
The DNA here is from genome assembly GCF_019186645.2 of Phyllostomus hastatus. NCBI lineage: Eukaryota > Metazoa > Chordata > Mammalia > Chiroptera > Phyllostomidae > Phyllostomus > Phyllostomus hastatus. The sequence goes on along the minus strand of NW_025333841.1, from coordinate 805,342 downwards.
GGGGAAGAGGTAGAGCAACAGATTGAAAATGTACTTGAACAAATAACAGTGGAGAACTTCCCCATTCTAGCAAAGGAAATAGACTTCCAGGAAGTCCAGGAAGCTCAGAGAGTCCCAAAGAAGTTGGACCCAAGAAGAAACACACCAAGGCACATCATAATTACATTAGCTAAGATAAAAATGATGGAGAGAATCCTAGAAGCAGCAAGAGATAAGGGGACAGTACCTACAAAGGAGTTCCCATCAGACTGTCAGCTGATTTCTCAAGAGACCTTGCAGGCAAGAAGGGGCTGGAAAGAACTATTCCAAGTCACGGAAAGCTGGAAAGAACTGTTCCAAGTCATGAAAGGCAAGGACCTACATCCAAGGTTGCTCTATCCAGCAAAGCTTTCATTTAGAATGGAAGGGCAGATCAAGTGCTTCTCAGATCAGGTCAAGTTAAAGGAGTTCATCATCACCCAGCCCTTATTTTATGAAATGTTAAAGGGACTTATCTAAGGAAAGAAGATTAAAAAAACATGTATAGTAAAAGGACAGCAAACTCAAAATTATTAACAACCACACCTAAAGCAAAACCAAAAGAAACTAAGCAAACAACTAGAACAGGAACAGAACCACAGAAATGGAGATCACATGGAGGGTTAGCAACAGGGGAGTAGGGGGAGGAGGAGAGAGGGGGGAAAAGGTACAGAGAATAAGTAGCATAGATGGTAGGTAGAAAATAGACAGGGAGAGGGTAAGAATAGTATGAGAAATGTAGAAGCTAAAGAACTTATAAGTATGACACATGGACATGAACTAAAGGGGGGAAGTGGGTGGGAGAGGGTATACAGGGTGGAGGGGAGTGAAGGGGGGAAATGGGACAACTGTAATAGCATAATCAATAAAATATATTTTAAAAAGAAATGAAAAAGGGAATATAGTAATAGAAATGGAATAGACTATAAAAATTATAAAAAGTACCAACTACAATTTGTAAATCTAGATAAAATTGACAAATTTTCTAGAAAAGTAAATAATATAAGAATAAGCTTAATAAGAAACATGCATAAAACTATATGACAAAAATTATAAAACTAATGAAGAGCATAAAAGATCCTAATTATAAGACAGAAAAATTACCATGTTGCCAAGTGGAAATAGTTAATATTGAGATGTCCATTCTCATTAAATTAATCTATCAATTCAGTGCAGTTTCAAGTGAAAATAAAAACACAAATTTATATGAACAATCCGAATCTAAATTTCTTAATGGAAGAGAAAATGTACAAGAACACCCAGACTTTTTTTTTATCCTCATCTGAAGATATGCTTATTGATTTTAGAAAGAGGGGAGGGGAATGAGAGAGAGAAGGGGAGAGAAACATCCATGTGAGACAAAAACATCAATTAGCTGCCTCTCCTACGCTCTCTGACCAGGGACTGAACCCACAACCTAGGCAAGTGCCCTGACCAGGAATCAAATCTGTGACCTTTTGGTTAATGGGACAATGCTCTAACCAACTGAGCCACACCAGCCAGGGCAAAAATACCCAGACTTTTTAAAAACTAAAAACAATAAGAGAATATAGGCCCAGCATAATTAAAATATCAATATGATAGCAATTCAAATACAGTAGTCCCTACCTTATTTGCAGTTTTGCTTTCAGTGGTTTCAGTTACCAGCAGTCAACCGTGGTCCAAAAATATTAAAAATTTTGGAAATAGTCAATTTATAAGTTTTAAATTGTGCACCATTCTGAGTAGTGTGATGAAATCTGGAGCTATCTCCCTTGGTCCTGACTGGGACATGAATCATTCCTTTTACAGCGTATCCATGCTGTATATGCTACCCACTCCTTGGTTACTTAGTAACCATCATGATTATCATATTTTGAGAGAGACTACATTCACATAACTTTTATTACAGCATATAATTATAACTGTTGTATTTTATTAGTAGTTATTATTAATCTCTTACTGTGTGTAATTTTAAAATTAAACTTTATCATATGCACATATGTATGTATGCACATATATATAGAAAAAACATAGTATATACAGGGTTTAATAGTATACATAGGCATCCACTAGGGTCTTGGAACATTTCCTGCAGATAACGGGGGACTACTTTGGAGGCAAAAGAATATAAATAAATGCATTTGGGAAATAATTTATTTAGGCCTGCTATTTTACATTTTATGCAAAATTAAATTCTGGATATATTTAAAAACTAAGCAAAGAAACCTATGAAAGTATTAGAAGAAAACATGAAAAAATGTTTTTGTGATCTTGGATTTAAGGAAGCTGTGCCTTGTAAGACACAAGAAGGAAAAATTAACAAATTTTAAAACATGAAAATTTAAATGAATATTTTATACAAAAATAAACAGTAGTTGAGGTTGAAAAACAGTAAAGTGGGTAAAGGATTTGCCATACATATAATAGGAAGAAGGGTAATATTCAGAAAATGTAAGCATAGAGCTCTTCAAAGTTGATTTTAAAAAAAGATGAACTACTTAATAGAAACATGGGGAAAGGACATAAACAGGCAATTCATAAAATAAATAGAAATGGCCAGTATGCACATGAAAACATGCTCAATCTTACTAGTAATAAAATTAAAAGGATGCCTTTTTAACATATTAGATAAACAAAGATTAAAAAGATTATTAATGTCTATATTGTTAATGGTATGGGGAAAATGTCACTTTTTCTACTGATGATGGAAATATAATTGACCCAACTTTTTAAGTGGGCAATTTGGCAATCTCTATAGAAATTTCTGTAAGTGTTCTGTTCAGTTCTACTTGTGAGAATTTTCTCTAAGGAGATAATAGAATAAGTGCATATTGATGTAGGTACAATGATCCTCATCACTGTGTTGCTTGTAATACAAAAACAGTCTAAATGTCTGCCATGGAATCATTTTTAGATTTTACAAATGATAAATAAGTTAGAAAAAGTGGATCATAAAAGAATATGTGTAGTATGATTTCCTTCACATAAAGTCAGATAATTTTTAGCTTTCTAAATATTTTTATACCTACACACATAAACCAAGGCTCATTAGATGGCATAATATTATATGAAATATTTAAGACGGTGCTTGGCATGTAACATTCAACAAATGGTTGCTGTTATTATTGTCAGCGTTCAGTAATCAAGTGTTCTGCCCTTAGGCTCTGTGCTAAGTATTTATGATAAATGAGATACTGTCTTTGAGGAACTCAGTTGGTCATCATCTTTTAACCATTTGCCCATTCTGCAGTATTACTGGCTTTCAGATGAGCTGTTGAAATACAAGGTTGTCAATGAGGAGTGTCTCATTTGTATCTTCCTTGTCAGACTGTTGGTTTGAAATAAGTGAAAGAGTTCCCTTATTTAAAAGTTAAAATCACAAAGATTGTTTAAAATTCTCTTCAAGATGAAGATGGAACCAGCCTGAATTCAAGTATCCTGGCAGCACTCCGAAAAATGCAGGATGGCTATTTTGGTGGGGCAAGGTAAGTGACCTCTACATTCTCTTTAGTGAAATGAAATCAAAGTTGGAAGCTGGGTATAGTAATTGTAGACTTGTTGTGCCTTTCTGTGTATTTTTTTTTGTTTCACAGATGCATAGTTTTAAAAAGACTTTATTTATTTTTAGAGAGGTGGGAGGAAGCAAGAGAGGGAGAGAAACACTGATGTGTGAGAGATACACTGATCAGTTACCTCTCACACTCCCCCTACTGGGGACCTAGCCTACAACCCAGGCATGTGCCCTGACTCGAAATTAAACCGGCGACCCTTTGGTTTGCAGGCTGGCACTCAATCCACTGAGCCACACCAGCCAGGGCCATAGATGAATCTTTTTATATTAAATTTATTGGGATGTCATTGGTTAATAAGATCATACAGGTTTCAGATGTACATATCTATGATACATGATCTGTGTATTTATTGCTTTATATGCACACCACCCAAAGTCAAATCTTCTTCCATCATCATATATTTTGGTCCCCTTTATCCTTTACTACCCCCTGCCTTCCCCTTTGGTAAACACCATACTGTTGTCTATGTCTATGAGTTTTTGTTTTGTTTGTTTTTCTTGTTTGTTCATGTGTTGATTTCAGTTTCGTGTCTCACATATGAGTGAAATCATATGGTTCTTAACTTTTTCTGTCTGACTTACTTCACTAAGCATGATATTCTTTCTGTGTATCTTTAATGACAATCTCATCCTATTCAGAGAAGCTCGTGTTTGATAGATTGAGTGAAGGAATTTAATGTTATAGAGAAGCATTAGAATTTTTCCTCACCCTGATCTCTGCCTAAATCTTAACAATTCAGTAGACAAGAAAACTTATTCTTTAAAAAAAAGGTTACTGGGCTATTCATTTCTAGCTGCTTTTCTTTTCTATTTTCCTAAGTTTTTATTTTGAAAAATTGTAAGCTAACAGACATCGTATTGAAAAATCTTTCTCTTCCTTTCCTTCCTTCTACTCCTCCCTACCTTGCTTTCTCTATCACACATATGTACACCTGCAGAAATATACACACATCTTTCTTGCTGAACTATGTGAGAGTTAGCAGAAACATCATCACTCTTCTACCCTAAATACTTCAGTTTCTTTCTTCTAAGAACAAGAGTATTCTCATATATAACTGCAATATAATCATCATACTCAGAAAATGTATTACTGATACAATATGATATTGTCTGATATAGAGCTCATATTCAAAATTACTCATTTGTCCCAATAATGGTTTCCCATAGGTTTTTTTCTCACTCCAGGATTCAGTGAAAGATCACTGAGTGAAAGATCACTATTGGCATTTAGTTTTTATATTTTCTTGATGTCCTTTAATGTATAACAATTCTGCAGTCTTTTGTTAATCTTTCATGACAGTTTTTATTACAGTTTTACAGAAGGAAGGTCAGTTATTTTGCAGAATATCTCTCAATTTTGTTAAAGAGGCAGCTGTCAGGTTTTTCCATATCCTTTGTCCAACAGTCTTTTCACTAAACAGTGTTAGCTTCCACTGATGAATCATTTATTATTTGTGGAGTCATAAAATGATGATTCTGTGTTTCTATCATTCTGTGTACATTTAACATTTGGAACCTGTTTAAAATACAGCTTTCCCATGCCCCCCTTTTATTTTGTAGTTTTAGTGTCAGCATAGATTCATAGATTTTAATTTTATTTTTTATGTGATGCTCCATTCCTACCATTATTTATTTCAATGTTCAAATTATATAGGATCTGGCCATTGGAAGCCTCTTCAAGCTGGCTTCTTTAGAAAATCAGTACCATTGACTTTCCCTTTGGGCTTTGCAATTGGCTTTATATGTAGGGGAGGATATGGCTTACAATCTACTATAATTTATAACATTTTCAAGTACCATCTTTTATTTTCAAAATGATCTTTTTGAGTATTGTTTAAATGATGTGATGGATTTGTGATGATTTTTATTCATTCTGTTCTAGCTTCTCTGGTAGCCTGTGGAAATTGTGGCCAATGTTTGGCATAGTTATCCACATGGCAACATAGCAGTGAAAGAAAGCAAAACTTATCTGCTGGTGGATTGTGAAGCCGTAGTTATAGTTTTTATTAACACAGTACCCTAACCTATAATACATCATGCCTAGGAGTACAGTAAAATTTTACATTTACAAAATTTATACTAATGTATGAACATGAGTAATCTCCAAACAAAACATTCTGGGTATCATTTTTCACTAAATTATGTTGTTTTAAAAGCATTTGTTCTGATTTCCTGTTTTCTATTTACCCTCTCACTGTCAGGGTTCAAACAGGTAAACTGTCAGAGTTTTTGACAACATCTTGCTGCACACAGTTGAGCTTCATGGACCCTGGACCTGACAGTAAGCTGTACAGTGAAGATTATGATGACAACTATAGTGAGCTAGAATCTCGTGACTGGATGAATGGCTATGATTCAACCAGTAATGGTAAGGAGGCTTCATAAAGGCACTGGCCTTGCTGGACAAGAATACAAAACATTGTTGAGTGTCCTCCTTAATATTTCTCACTGCCAGCAGTCTCACTCCTATTTAATAGACGTACCTTTTGTTTGGCTTCACTTTTCATCCTTCTACTTACCTGTTACCTTTGGTATCTGGACTAATATCCCTGCTGTGATTGTGGAAAATAAAGTTGACTATCCCTTACTAAGTAAGGTTAAGGAGAGTTCTCTGCTGGATCTATAAAATGGCTAGTGATTTCAAAATGACAGAAAGCAGTGAAGAGTGAGAGAGATTTAATGAAGTATATAGTGGAGAAATTATACACATACACTCCTGTTTTATGACATTAAAACATAAATATGAAATTAAGTTAGAGTGCTTTTTTAAAAAATGTTTTATTTATTTATTTTTAGAAAGAGGGGAAAACAGAGAGAAAGAGAGGGAGAGAAACATCAATGTACGGTAGCCTCTTGCACACCCCCTACTGGGGACCTGGCCTGCAACCCAGGCATGTGCCCTGACTGGGAATTGAACTGGTGACCCTTTGCTTCGCAGGACGGCACTCAATCTACTGAGCCACACCAACCAGGACTTATAGTGCTTTTTATATATAATATTGTATGGTCACTTCAGAATCTCCTGGGAGGACTGCATAGTTTGGAAAAAACCTATTTGGTATGTGCATTGCTTTTATATTACAAACTACACAAATAAAACACAACAAAGTCTATTTGGCCATTAGGAATACTAAGATGACATAGTGAGAAAACATCATGGGGGCATATATTTAAAATGGCTGAGAAGTACCCTAAAGTGTTAAAACATTGACCTAGTCAGGGAAAGAATTATAGTGCTTGAGATCCAAAGAAAATAGGGCAATAGGAGCAAATTATTCTTCTAGCTATCTAAAACACGATTTGCCTGCTTTCATTTCCTGGGCATTTAACTGTTGCTTTATATATTAAGGCAGCCAATCTCTTTATCTTAAGAGCAGTTTGTTGAAGAAAAGAAAAAATAAATTAGTTTTCCTTGATGTGGTAGCAAGCATAACCTCATATACAATAGACCAACATATTAGAAGTCAGAAGGACTATTTTCTTATTTGGGCTCAACATTTACTCACCTAAGAACCATTTAATTCACTCTGTATTTGTTTTTGTAAGATCTAAAATGGTATGAATTTCTTTGCTGGAAAAGTGCATTAACATATAATATTACTTCCTATTCTCAATAATAACAAAAGTCATGATATCTACTGTGGCATAAGCTGAACTATTTTGAAAACCAGACAAGAATCATCATTTATTGAGGTTGTTTGCTATTCCATAGGTAATTATAATTTCCATCTGTAGCACTCTTTCTGTTAGATTAATTTCTAAAATACATATTTTGAATGATATATATTGGGTTGGCCAAAAAGTTTGTTTTTTTCTTTCCGTAAGTTGGTTCTAATAGTGCTCAGTTGTCTTTAAGTTCATTCAAAATAATTTTGTTAGATTGTATTGTGACAGTTGTCATATCTGTGTGCACTTAAAAAAAACTTAATCAAAATTGGTGAATTTTTGTGTAGCCATTTTAATAGTAAAGAGAGAAGAAAATATCCAACTTTTGGCATATTGTGCTTTATTATCTCAAGAAAGGTAAAAACACAACTGAAATGCAAAAAAAGATTTGTGCAGTGCATGGAAAAGGTGCTGTAACTGGTAGTATGTGTCAAAAGTGGTTAGCGAAATTTTGTGCAGGAGGTTTCTTGCTGGACCATGCTCTACAGTCAGGTAGACCAGTTGAAGTTGATAGTGATCAAATTGAGACAGTAGTTGAGAACAGTCAATGTTCTACCATTTGAGAGATAGCCGACATACTCAAAATATCCGAAATCAATGAAGTTATTGGTGAAAATGAAAACTGTGCCTTTTATTTTACAGAAAAAAACTCAACAGACTTTTTGGCCAGCCCAGTATTACTGAATTTTGACACTATGCATTCTGAGTCAGGTTTTCCTCTCTGGACTTACTCATCAGTGGGTTTACAATGGATGTGTCTATTGTTTGCCAGGCCTTCCATGGGGAGAGCACTTCTCTACATATTTTTTAAAGTATAGTTGGTATACAATATTATATTATATTAGTTATATTAGTTTCAAGTCCATATTCTTTATAATCCTTCATCTAATAATCCAGATTGTATTCAAGGTTATATTTGTCATTAGGATATCGCTGAGTTTGAGCTCCATTCTTATAGTTTTTCCAGTTCCCATTAGTCACATCAGAGCACAGAAAGACATCTTAAGAGATCACCAAAGGTGATCAAAAACTAGATGATGCATGACTGACCTAGTAGACTTCAGTATTGATCCAAAGACTGTTACTTTCCAATTATAAATACTGTGAATGTTTATTTGAAGTCTGAAATGTTATACACCCACAGGGTACATGTATGTTTGTTTCCATTATCCATAGCCAGAGATAATGTTATAGAAGGTATGTAGAAGATGGGGATAGGGACCATATCTGTCTTCTTCAGCCCTGAAACTTCAGCACCTAGTACACCACCTGGTACAAAGCAGGCAATAAATATATTTGGTGAAGAAATGAATTAGGTAACTAAAAAGATGAATGTGTGGCCAGTAGTCCTTTGAACACCAATGCCACAGAGAAGTTGTTGGGTTTTTTTTGTTAGCAGTTGCCGCTTGCCATTTGTGGAATCTGTTTTTAGCTAGGCTCAATGTTTAGTGGATGATTTTTGCCCTTCCCCACAAAAGTCTCATTCTACCAATGAGAACCTCCTCCACCTCCTCCTGCTCCTCCTCCACCATCACCATCACCACCATTATCATCATGTGCTTACATATGAAATGCTTGCACCATTTGTCCTGTATTAACCTCATACTGCTTCCAATGGCCCTCATACTGTCTCAGAAAAATTGAAGAATAAGTGAGTCCTGGTAAATGGCCATAGTTTTTAAATGGGAAAGCTAGGAGATTATATAATGACCACATACTTGAGCTAAAACAGTCTACTTCTGGTGCTATGTTGTGGGCACAGGATCCAGTCATTCTGTTGGTGGGTGAGATTGTGAAGTACTAAAATGTTCATTTTTTTTCCCTTTTCACTCCTTACTAACCTTGCAGCTCACTGTGGTGATGAAGTTGCTCGTTATTTAGATCACCTTTTGGCACACACTACTCCCCATCCTAAACCAGCCCCTACATCCCAGAAGGGAGGGCTAGATCGGTTCCGAACTGCTGTGCAAACAACCTGTGATTTAATGTCTTTGGTGAACAAGGCCACGGAGCTGCATGTACAGAGTGAGTAATGCCAGGACTCATTGGGGTCAGGCACAGGATGACGTGAAACCCAAAATGGAGGTGGGGAGATGTTTATTACAGTGTAAGCAGGAACTTTGTTTTGTTCACTGCTTTATCCCCAGCACCTTGGACAGTACTTAGAACATATTACACACTCGAATACTTGCAAAATTAATGAATTGAGTATAGTTTTGCTGTAGATAGTGCTTTATAGTCTAATTTAACCAGTTACATAGCGAGAAGAGACAAAAAAAGAGACATGGAACATATTCAATGTTAACATCAAAGTGTTAAAATAGTGGAAACTGTTTTTTTCTTTTGAGATAAATTTTATTTAAAGAGGAAGTGATGCAGACTATTAAAAGAGGGCCTTGCAATGGAGAAAGAGATATTCTTTAACTAAGATACATCTGGTTCCCTTAGGATAGCTATAACTTTTATAGTCAGTTGTTCCAGCAGTATAGAGCTGTGTTTGTCAACTGCTGTACTTATTCTTCAGCAAGTTTGCCATTCACCTCTCCATGACCACTACCCTCCTTTACTAGTATTTGTAGTGGAAAATGTCACATTGCCAGGAGTAGTCATGGTCCCCAAGAGTGTTCAATGCTTCTGTGGTAGCTGCATGTGAAGGGACAGAAAGCATCCTTCGCTATACCCACAGGACCTAAATGTTAACATTTACAGATGATAAGAATAATTGAGATGCATGTTCTTGCTGTCTAAAACTTTATTGATGGTTACTAACGAAAGATATTAAACATTGGAGAATCACTTAACATTTAGAATAGGGGAAAGCTTAGCATTCCCTTCAAGTATGCTTCCTTGACAAAAGGGCTTATGTGAAAAAATAAACTTTATTAAGTTACACTTTTTTAGATTATGAATCAGGACATTTGAGCTTAATTACCTGCTCTGCTACTTACTTGTTTGAACAGTTAGTTGATCTCTTTATCTTTATTTCTGTATCTGTAAAATGGTGAAAATGATGAGCGAGTCTCTCCTTAGAGGTTATGGTAAGTATTTCAACAATGGACTGTAAGTAAAAATCTTAGGAATATCTCAAAGTTGGTCAGCCACTACAGTTTTTGATTCACTATTTAGGATCATCCATTTATCTATTCTCAAGGAAGTCCAACTGCAGGCAACCAGATATTCTCCTAAGAAAATCCAGAAAGTATAAAACATATCTGGGTTCTTTCTGTGATATATCGCATTCTGTCAAAGCACTGGTGACAGTACCATTGTGGTATTGACCACATGTTTAGACTTTTAATATCAGCTGATGCTACAATTCTAGACATTCTATTAAAAAATGTTTTTTTTGATGGATTGAACATTCTTTAAATTATCTGATATTTATATTTCTTTTTTTTATGTTACCCAGAAAGAATAAACTTCTGTAAAGAACCAACAATATGTAACTTCATTGTTGAAATCAACTATGTATTGTTTTCAGTCCCTTATCTAACCTTTATTATAAATGTCAACCTTTTGCAGATGTTCACATGTATCTTCCTACAAAGATAATTCAGCCTTCCCGGCCTTCATTCAACTCTCTTGACTTACCTCACTCTGCACAAGAGGACCAGGTAAACTTGCACATGAGGTATTTCTATCAGCTTGTGGCAAAACTGCCATCCTTATGGAAAAGTAAAAGGATTAGCCATTGTGGTTTCTGCTAGTGACTGGTGGTAGGCAAAATGCTACCCTAGTGAAGATATATGACCTTTTCAGTTCACTTTTCAAGTGGGCTAGTTTTTCTAGCCAGTCTTTACAAGAACTAGATTGCAGTATCATACATCTTAAAGGTTTCATTGCTTTTAGTTTACTTTTCATCAAAATTTAGGAAATTCTTATGGAAAAGGTTTATAAATGAAAAGATCAATACTTTAGAGCATTATTTAAGTTGAACACTTGTGGAGTGAATTTTTTTTTCCTTCCTCAATCTAAAGGTTCCCTCAGTTCGTGTAGAAATACATCTTCCTAGAGATCAGTCTGGGGAGGTAGACTTCAAAGCACTAGTTTTACAGTTAAAGGAGACCTCCAGCTTCCAGGAGCAAGCTGATATCCTCTACATGCTGTATACTATGAAGTAAGTGATGGATGTTATCAATCTACTTTCCTGTTCATATACAGAGAAAGAATAGTATAGTAATTATAGCATAGCTTTAGAATCGCACTGATCTGGTTTTGCAGACTACCCAGTTTGTAACTTCAAAGCCTTAATTGTCTTCATTTATAAAATTGGGATTATATCTACCTCCCAGAATTGTTGTAAAGATTAAACAAGATGTAGTATCTGCAAAGTCTCTAATACAATGTCTTATACATAGTGACCAATAACATAACCATTATAATAATTATTATGGTTATTTTAAGCCGTTATTATTTGGTAAAATCTACAGATAAATATATTCTTTTTTATAAAGATTTTATTTATTTATTTTTAGAGAGAGGGGAAGGGAAGGAAAAAGAGAGGGAGAGAAACATCAATGAATTGTTGCCTCTCACGTGCTCCCCGACCGGGGACCTGGCCCACAATCTAGGCATATGCCCTGACTGGGAATCAAACCAGTGACTTTTTGGATCATAGGCTGGCACTCAGTCCACTTAACCACACCAGCCATGGCCAGATAAATATATTTTTAACTCAAAAGAAGGTAATGGAGGCTTACATGAAAAAGAAACTAGCATTTTTGAGTGTTCGCTGTGTTAAGCACCCTGTTGGGTACCTCAAACTCAGTGGACCTAAATTGAACTCCACTTTCCTGTCCCCTACATCCCCCCTCAAAATAACATGTTCTTTTACATTTATTCATGTTGCTATCATACTGGAGAGGCAGAATGGACACCCCCACAATTTGGTTTGGATGTTGAGACTGATGATGCCACACATGTACCAAAAGGGTGTGAAATGTTTGTTCCTTATATAATGAGACTTTCTGGGGAAGAGCAGAACAGCTTTTCAAGTTTGTCCCAAAAAACCTTGGGCAAGCAGAGAAAGGAAGCCAGATTTGGGATTGTATTATGGTTAGGAGGTGAGACTGAGATGAGAGTTCTCACCAATACCAAAGGAGGGAAAACTCAAACTTTCTTATCAGCTTGCCCAGACGTAGCCTGGAAGGGAAAGAGAAGTGGTAAGACTTGAAATCTGTCAGCAGCCAAACATCCAAAATGGAGTCAGACTATGAAATTTTCCATCTCTGTTGTTGGAACCCACATGTACCTAATCATCAAGCTTCTCCCCATATCCACTTAATCACCAAGTGTGTACCATTTTAACTCTATATATTTCTCTTCTGCACCTCTGGTATTGCTCTTTTCATTCAGGCCTTTGTCTCTTACTAAGACTATTGTTACAGTTTCCCAACAAATCTTCCTGCTTCCATCTTGTTCTCCTCAAGCCCATCTTTCACAGAGGAGGAACAGTAACTTTTCTTTTTTACTTTTTATGATAGAAATGCTCAAACTTACATAAAAGCAGAGATCAATATAATGAACACTTTTGGACCCATCACTCAGCTTGAACAGTTATGAGTACATGATTAATCTCTTTATATCTATATTCTCGTCACCCTCTCTTCCTTCTGAATTATTTTGAAGAAAATATCAAACATTTTATCACTAAATATTTTAGTATTATTTCTAAAAGACAAGGAATCTTTTAAAAGATAACCACAAGAAAACTTCTTTTTCCAGACAAGCTACAGTAGATGCATGTCTTTCTATTTCTTGTGCTATGTAGAGGAGGACATTATTTATAAAAACAAACAGCATAAGATGTTGAAAAGTAGGCAGAAAAAAGACAGACTGTCTAAGAACCTCAGGATCTGAGGAATGACAGGGTAGTGAGATCCCCGGGTCTTGTTTGTTGCCTCATATGTCCTGTGTTGGGCAGTAGAGAAACCAGCAACCTGAAAACAGCAATTGCCACAGACAAGAAAGGAATCTAAAGAATGATATAAATGAATAGACAAAGCAAAAACAGATTCATAGACACAGAGAGCAGACTTGTGGTAGCCAGAGGGAGGAGGGTTGAAGGACTGGGTGCAAAAGGTGAAGGGATTGTACAAACTGGTAGTCGCAAAATATTCACAGGATTGTCAAGTACAGCATAGGGAATACAGTCATTAATATTGTAGTATGTATGGGGCCAAGTGGGCACTGAAAATATCAGGGAGAAAACTTTATAAAGTAAAGAATTGTCTAACCATTGTGCTGGAACCAATACAAAATAATATTGAATGTTAAAAAAAAAAAGCCCAAAGAAAAACCTATTCTGCAGCAGATACTTTGCTACTCCCAGTCAAGATGGCAGATTAGGTAAATTCTGTGCTTGCCTCTGCCCACAACCACATGAAAATTACAACTAAATTATTAGAACTACCATCACTGAGAACCACCTGAAGACTAGCTGAACAGAAGTCCTATAACTAAGGATGTAAAGAAGAAGCTGTGATAAAAATGGTGGGAAGTACAGAGCACAGAATGGGCAGGACCCACACCCACAGTGTGGCAGTTAAGAAACAGGAGGGATATGTTGGCTACAGAGGTCCCTTTTCAGGAGTGAGGGGTCAAGACTCCCCAGCCCAGAGCACCAGGGCTGACAAGAAGAGTCCTCATAACATCTGACCGTGCAAATCAGTGGGAATTGCATCCAAGTAAGATGGAGGGCTGCTGGAACCCCAGGCATTCCACCTGAGGGGCCACACATAGACTTGCTCACTCACAAACTCACTTCTTCTGGGCTTCAGTGCAGGGGAAGCATCTCAAAAAGCACCAGGGACATTTGGGGAGTTGCAGGTATCAGGGCAGTGCTCTCTAGGGATGGAAGTGCCAACAGGCACCATTGCTCCTGTGCTGAGTGCTCCTCTCACCCAGCTGACAGGTACAGGCAGGAAGGCACCAAATTTCAGTTTTCCATTAACCTGGCTAATACCATTCTTCTGGCCCTGGTGATTCCCTGAAACCCCACTCCACCCACCTTGCCCATTTAGCCTGAGCCACTTCCACCAGCTTTTCCAGCTCTTCCACAGGAACAGCCTGCCTCTGCTTCCATTGAGAACTTCCCTAAAATCTCTCAAAGGTCCACAAATCCCAAGCAAGCATTGGTTGGCCTCAGCATAACCTCTTGCTAAGTGGCCCAATCACAGCACAAGCAGTCTCTGGTCTCAACTTGCATTGTAACTCTCATCAGATGGCCCCAAGCCTGGCATAAGCTGAAGCCAGTGTTGGCTTGGAATGTAACTTCAACTAAGTGGCTAAAAGCCCAGCACAAGTGGAGGCTGGCCTCAGCTCACATCGTGGTGTCCACTAAATGGACCCAAGCCTACTACTAGTGGCATTGGGCCTCAGTTCACAACATAGCCTCTCCCAAGTGCCTTCAAGCTCAACATAAGCAGCAACCAACTGCAGATCACTTTGTAGGTCCTACCAGGTGGCCCCAAACCAGGCACAGTTGGCACATGACCTAACTTGTACCAGAGCCCCTTTTAAGAGGCTCCATAACCAACACACCTGGTGGCTGACTTCAGACCAGAACACCACCCAGCCAATTCCACGGATGACACACCAGAAGGGCAGACTTGGCTGGCACCAAAGTACTGCTAAAGTGACTCCCACTCCGTGGGTTCAGGCCCCACACAACAGCTTGTCTACTGTGTGTGTATTATGTATATATTTCTTTTTAAACAAAAGCCTCTTTTTTAGAGAGAGAGGGAATGGAAGTGAGGGGGGAAAAGAGAGGGAGAGAAACATCGATGTGAGAAACATCAATCAGTTGCCTCTCACATGCACGCTGACCAAGGAGCACCACAACCTAGGCATGTGCCCTGACCGGGAATTGAACTAGTGATCTTTGCTTTGTGGGATGATGCCAAACCAACTGAGCCACATTGATCATGGCTCTACTGTATTTATATCCAGCCCTCACAGCCAGTCAGCCTGAGGTCAACAACACTCACTGACATGCCAACAGCAATCAAGGCTCAAGTGCAACAGGAGGACACATAGAACCCACACAAGGGACACTCTAGCAGTACCCAGCTCAGGTGACCAGGGAGTCTGCACCGCTGTACCTCAAATGACTCCTGCTACTCAAAGCCACTCTCTGAAGACTGGGAGACATAGAAGATCTACCTAATACATAAAAACAAACACACAGAGTCAGCCAGAATGAGGAGACAAAGATACATGCCCCAAATGAAAGAATGGAACAAAACTCCAGGAAAAAAAAAGTAAGCAAAATGAAGACAAGCAATCTAGCAGATACAGATTTTAAAACACTGGTTATAAGGATGTTCAATGTGGATCTATCAACTATGCAGCTAGTACAAAGGTTAAAATACAAAAGTAGGAAGATCATGTGTAATTATAACAATAAATTAAGTAATACAAACAAGCACATAAGACAAAAACATTAACATTAGTGAGGAAGTAAAAATTGTACTGATTTTAGAATGCATTCAAACTTAAGCAACCATCAACTTAAAATACACTGTTCTAAACATAAGTTGTTATATATGAAACACATGGTAACCAAAAACCAAAAATCTACAAGAGATACAGAAGAAATAAAGAGAAAGGAATCTAAACACAACAATATAAAAAGTCATTAACAAGAGAAGAGAGCAAGAGAATAAGAAAGGAACAGAGAACTAAAAAACAATTAGAAAACATTAAGGTGGCAATAACTACATGCTTGTGAATAATTATTTCAAATGCAAGTAGACTAAATGCTCCAATCAAAACACGAAGGGTGGCTGAATGGATTTAATATATAAGAGACCTATAAGAGACCCACTTCAGACCAAAATAAACACACACACACACACACACACACACACACACACACTGAAAGTAAAGGAATAGAAAGGATATTTTATACAAACGGAAACAAAATTGGGGCAGGTGATGTCTGCAGCATAGAGGCATGAGAGGCCCTCTTGTTTATACCCCTTCCTTGAACTTACAAGTTGGACAGCTATAATTAAACAAAGGATTCCCTACTCAATACACAAATTCATCTGAGAGATCCTCATATTGAAACATTTCAAGGTGGTCATATCTAAGTGGAGGGGGGAGGAGGGGAAGGGGAAGGACAGAGATGGGTGACCCTGGAGCTCACTGCAAGACCCATAGCAAGGGGAGAGTCAGCTTACAGCACACACACCCTGCAGCCCTAAGGACCAGAGGGATAAACTCAGCATTCCTTCCTGAGTGGTCAGCACATACTGTGGCTGAGCCCAGTGATAGAGGCAGAGACTGAATACAACAGTATTGCAGTTATGGTCTAGCAGCTATTATCACCAAGCAGAAAACAAAGGCACAGGTGTGTAGCTGCCTCCCCTCACCCTCCCAGAGTTCTCAGCTATAACATGGTAAGTGTCAGGTTATAGTATGCACACTCTCAGCAACCCTGAAGAGCAAAGGGGCAGAAACATTTCTGCTCAACAAGCAGGTGCAAACTGTGGCTACACTCAGTGACAGGGATGGAGATTCACAAGTGTGGTAGCTGAGGTCTGGCAGCACCATTACTGGGAGTGAACAAGAGCACAAATGCACAAACAGACCTGTCCCTTCCCACCTGCCTCCACCCATCCCAGCAAAGCCTGGTGAAAACACCTGGGATGCCTCAGATAGTATAGCACTTCTGGCAGCATCTTGCAAGGGCCAGCACTGGAATCTCATGAGCCAGAACTCCATCACCCACCACATTTCCCAACAGAGATGGTGCCCTGAAACTGAGGTGATCTGGTCACAGAGGGGATACCCACCTTCCCAGGACATATGGGACATTTTCTCTGGCCCCATAGAGATCCTGAAATCCTCACCAAGACAATATCAGAAAATGAAAACTTGTATTTCACCATCAACTAGAAAACAAAAGAAAGTCCTCTCCTTCTCACTTGCTAAATAGTGAAGTCTCAAATACTTTTTTTAAAAGGCAGATTTCATCCCATATGACCTAGCAACCCCTCTTGTGGGTATCTACCCCCCAAAATTGAAAACATTTATTACAAATATATATGCACCCTTATATTAATTGCAGCATTATTCATGGTGGCCAAGACATGGAGACTACCAAAGTGTTCTTTGATAGAGGATTGGTTAAAGAAGATGTGGTACATATATGCTATGGAATATTACTTAGCCATAAGATGAATTACTGCCATCTGTGCAAACATGGATGGACCTTGAGAATATTACGCTAAGTGAAATAAGTCAGTCATAAAAACCTAAGAACCATACAATTTTATTCATATGTGAGATATAAAACTGAAAGCAACAAATGCACAAATGAGAAAAAAAAGCCTTATAGACACAGGCAACAGTATGGTGGTTATCAGAGGGAAGAAGGGGGTTAGGGGGTAGTAAAGGGGGTCAGATACATGGTGTTGGAAGGTGATTTGACTTTGGATGGTAAACACACAATAAATATATAGATGATGTATCATAGAATTGTACACTTGAAACTTAGTAAACCAGTGTCACCCCAATAAGTTTAATTTTTCAAAAAAACAGACTTCATTCCTATAAATGCCTAGGCAGAGAAAGAATCCATCAAACACCATGAATAGCCAAGGTAACAAGGTAGCTCAGAAAAAGGAAATGAGTACTCTCCAGAAACCGAACTTAAAGACACGGAACTATGCTATTTAAATGACATAGAATTCATGATTGCAGTTTTGAAAAAACTCAATGAAATAAAACAAAACTCAAAAAGGCAGTTTAATGAACTCAGAAATAAAATAAATAAACTAAAGAAGTACTTTAACAAAGGGATTGAAACTATAAAAAAAGAACCAAATGGAAATTCTAAAGGTAAAGAACTCAATAAAAGAGATGAAGACTGAGCTAGCAAGCCTAGGAAATAGAGCATACCAGATGGAGGAAAGAATTAGTGATATCAAAGGTAGAAATCTAGAAATGACTCAGATGGAGGAAGAGAGAGACTTGAGCATAAAAAAACATGAAAGAACTTTATGAGAACTATCTGACTCCATCAGAAAGAGCGATATAAGAATAATAGGTATGCCAGAAGGAGAAGAGCAGGAAAACAGAACAAAGAGCCTATTCTAACAAAATAATTAGTGTAAGCTCCCCAAACCTAAGGAAACAACTGAATCCTTGAATCAAAAAAGCAAAGAGAAGACCTAATTATCTTAAGCCAAAAGTCCTTTCTAAGGCACATTATATTAAAACTGTTCAAAATTAATGACAAAGAAAGAATTCTCAAGGCAGCGAGGGAAAAGGAGACAGTAACTTAAGGAAATTCCATTAGGGTGTCCAACCTGTGGCCCATAGTCTGCATGTGGCTCAGGATGGCTATGAATGTGGCCCAACACAAAATTATAAATTTACTTAAAACTGTGAGATTTGTTTGTGATTCTGTGTCACAATGTATTTAACGTGGTGCCCAAGACAACTCTGCTTCCACTGTGGCCCAGAGGTGCCAAAAGATTGGATACCCCTGCATGATTAGATCATAATTGGATTTTTCAGGAGAAATCCCACAAGTTAGGAGAGAGTAGAATCAAATATTCAAAATATTGAAAGAGAGAAATCACCAGCCCAGAATAATATATCCAGGAAAATTATACTTTATTTTTTGGGGAAGGCAAATGTCAGGCTCTGCTTTATGGAGTGCTGTAGCATGACACAGGTCAAAAGAGGAGGCAAGTCATGGCTGGACAAACCCTTCTCAGGGGTTTTGCTGGAGAGGGATGAGGACTGGCTGCTCAGAACAGAGCTCCCAGGGCCTCAGAGGTAGGGTGCTGGCCTGGCTTCTGTCCCCTTGTCCCCGAAGAGGCCCTGCAGTAGAGCAGTAGCATCTGGGGAGGCCCCCTCTCTCCCATAGAGCTACTGCAGCCCAGCCTTGCTGTCTGCTCACTCCTAGCAGGGGAAAGATACCACCCTAAATGCTGATATGGCTGGGCCAGGGTGAATGAGGAAGAACAAAGGGAACAAGCCCCAAAGTGAGAGGTGTGGGCATTCCAGGAGCAGAGCTGGTTGCAGGCCAAGGCCAGTCAGCTAAGCTGTAATGGCTGCTCCCTGTGCCATAGCCTGGGGGCTGCAGGAAGTGTAGGTCTGCACCCAGCTCAGCATCTGAACCAGAAGACAGTAACAGGTAGAGGCTTTAGCTTCTGGCTTTTATTGGTTGCTTTTTCCCCCTTCAAATCCAGCATTATAAAAATTCACCTGAGCTGGTGGTTTCATCACAGTGGAGGTGGAGGCAGACCAGCGGTCGTATGGGAGTAGGGTACCAACATGGTGTGATGGGTTCTTCACATGTAATGGCAGGCCAAGAAACTGTCAGCCAGGGTCACACTGGAGACTGGGCTTCCTTAGCACAGCCAAGGCTGTTCAGAAGGGGCAGCATAGGGGCACTTTTGTCTTGTTTAGCAGTATATGAAGGGCATTTATGCACATGTCCTTTTCCATTGTGCACAGGGATCCCATCATGTGCCAGCAAAGAGCCAGCCTTGTCCATCTACAAGTTGTACTTGAAGGCCTTCTTGACATCCTCCATGATTTTCTTTGGTCTTCAGGTTGAAGTCCAGGGCATTCGCCCTGGCCCAGTAGAACTGCTGGAACTGCTGTTCATTGTCCACATACCTAAACAGGTAGAACTCAGTCCCCTCCCCAGTACTGGGGAGTTTCAGGACCCACTGGGCCACCTTCTTAAGCAGCTGACCCCTTAGAGATCCCCAAGACAGTGGGTATATGTATGGGCCACCAGCAGCTCTGGCTCATTCTGCCCCACATAGTAGAGTCAGTCCACAAACTTTTGAGTAGCCTTATAGCACTGCATCTGCTCCCTCCAGTCCCCACCAAAAAAGAACTCTATGTCCTTGGTCAGTGTCTACTTCCAGTGTAGCCCCATGGAGAAGTACAGTGAGTATAAAGGCTAGATGGTATATGTTGCTGTCCATTTCCTCTTCGAGGGCTGAGTATGTGAAGTCAAGTGCAGTAATGGACAGCTTAAACAGCTCTTTCCTGATGTTAGCTTGACAAACTGCCTGCTTGTGTGCTTCCGTGGTCCCTTCAGGAGCTCAGAGAGGTCAGCCATTCTGGTATGGCTTTCTATTTCTGGAGCCTTGGAGTTCTTTTTCTCTGACTCAGCCATCCCCTCTGAGGTCTCCAGTTCCACTGATATCATTACCAAATGTGGTTCTCGTTGCCCTCACTCCTCTGCTCCAGTCACCAGTGTGCTTGGACATCAATCTGTAGGCATGCCTGCATGTTTGTCAGTGACTCCCTCAGGTGCTGCTATTGCAGCCTAGCAGGCAGGCCAAAATTATACTTTAGATATGGAGGAGAAATAAAGGCTTTTTCAGACATGAAGAAGCTGAGGGGATTTACCACCAGAAGACTTGCATTACAAGAAATAGTGAAGGGTGTTGTTCTACCTGAAACGAAAAAGATAAAAAGATACAAAATTATGTGTAAGATGACTGACAGAGGCAGGAAATTGCAACCCTTGTTCAGAATAGGGTGTTAAGCACTTAGCTATAACATAAAGGCTTAAGGAGGTTAAAAAACATTTTTAAATGTATTTTATTGATTATGCCATTACAGTTGTCCCATCCCCCCTTTATTTTCCTCTGCCCTGCACCACCCTCCCACCAGCATTCCCCCTCCCTTAGTTCATATCCAAGGGTCGTACATAAAAGTTCTTTGGCTTCTCCATTTCCTATACTATTCTTGCCCTCCCTTTGTTTATTTTCTACCTACCATTTATACTTCCTATTACCTGTACCTTTTCCCCCATTCTCTCCTCTCCCTCTCCACTGATAACCCTCCATGTGATCTCTATTTCTGTGATTCTGTTCCTGTTCTAGTTGTTTGCTTTGTTTTTGTTTTTGTTTTTAGGTTCAGTTGTTGATAGGTGGGAGTTTGTTGTCATTTTACTGTTCATATTTTTTATCTTTTTCTTTTCCTTAGATCAATCCCTTTACCATTTCATATAATAAGGACTTGGTGATGATGAACTCCTTTAACTTGATCTTATCTGGGAAGCACTTTATCTGCCCTTCCATTCTAAATGATAGCTTTGCTGGATAGAGTCATATTGGATGTAGGTCCTTGCTTTTTGCAAGGTTTATTTTGAGAAATCAGCTGATAGTCTTACGGGAAGTCCTTTGTAGGTAACTCTCTCCTTTTCTCTTACTACTTTTAAGATTCTCTCCTAATCTTTCATCTTGGGTAATTTAATTATGATGTGCCTTGCTGTGTGCTTCCTTGGGTCCAGCTACTTTGGGACTCTCTGAGCTTCCTGGACTTGTATGTCTATTTGTATGAGTACTCTCTGATATAGAGACTACCCACACTGCTATTGAGGAACATCTCCTATACATGTAATCCCCTCCTGCCCTCTCTCCTGGGATTTCCTTTACCCCTATCTCCTTCTGGATGGTAGATCTTGTGCCTTCTGTAAGCCTCTGGATCATCTCCAGCTACGAGGAACTCCCCCTGTCATATAGTCCTGTCCAAGTGTTACTCAATAAAGCTTGTTATGTCTACTGTCAAAAAAAAAAAAGACATGGGTCTTACTATTTTGATACCTTTGTTTTTTTTCCCATTATATAGGACACTTTATTCAACAAGTACCTGTTTTTTTCCCCATTATATAGGACACCTTATTAACATGTGCCAGGAACAATACTAAACACAGAGTAATAAAAAGATAGTGAAGAAGGTGAAAAGAGATAAGACCTAAGAACAGAATGACTGGTTTAGAACTTTAAAATATAAATACCTTTAAAGTTTTTAAAGAACATCTAAGTTTTTAATCTACTTGGAATTTATTTTTATATGTCTTCTTATTTAACATACCTAAAAATAAAATATTTCACTGTCTTTACCAGAAAGCTACTACTTCCTGACCCTGCTAGTGGTATCATCATGTTTTCAGTCACCAAGACTTGAAATTGTGTCATCTACAACTCATCCTCATCCCTTGTCTCCCCCTGTAACATCACCACTACCATTGGGAATCAGTGGCCAAATCTATATCTCCTCCATGATGTGACTTTCAAGCTTTACTATTGCTCCCCCTACACAATGTGAATACTCCCACCAAAATAACCTACTACTTATCGTATGCAAAGCACAGTCCCTACATGACTGCTTTCACACCTTGGCTCATGTGTTTTCCTCTACCTGAACTAGTCTCTCTTACTATACCCCATCTCTTGTCAGAATTCTAGCTATCCATCAAAGCCTAGTTTATCCATCACCTCCATGAAACTTTCTCTGATCTCTAGGAATAAAAAGACCCCAAAACGTGAGATATCATAGCACTTCTTTTCATATTATTTATTTGTTTATGTTTATTTTGATCATTTCAAACTTAAAGTGTTGTTTTTTATTTTCTTTTCTATTTGTTGGCATTCTTTATATATTATGGAAATTAGCCTATGGATTGCAAATATTTTTATCTGTTAGAAATTTGTCTGATGACTTTGCTTACAGTGGCTTTTGCAATAAGAATTTTGTTGTTTTATGTATATAAATGTATCTTTTCTTTTGTGGCTTGGTATATGGTCCATAGTTAAAAAATGTTCTTGCCTCCAAACTTATAAAATAGTTTTACCGTTTTTTTTCTAATATTTTTACATTTAGATGTTTGGTACTTTTGGAATTCTGGCATGGATCCAAGTTTTGTTTCAGATGGCTACTTGATTGTCTTAACAAAATTTAATGAATAAAATCAACCTTTAGCATATATTAAATTCCTTATTTCATAGTGCTTTATATATCGTTTATGGTACTTAACAGCTGATTTGTGTTATAGTAATTTTTACAAATATGTGTGTGTGTGTGTGTGTGTGTGTGTGTGTATATCTCCTTTAAAAATAAGCACACATTCTTCTTATTTCATGAGTTCCCTCAGTGGGTACTTTCTGAACTTTGAATAGTAAAACTAAGACTTGTTCTTTTCTAGGTATTTGACGTCTGGGGCTGGCTACTAATCATAGTTTTTTAAGGAGTCAGTAAATCGTAACATTTATTTCCTATTGAGAGAAGCTTATTAAAAAACAAGCATACCCATTTTAACACTAAAACAGAAGAGTTTGCTGACAGCTTTACTTACAGTTAATGTAGGCCTATCTTTAACATTTCAGAGGACCTGACTGGGATACTGGATTGTATGATGAAGGGGGTGCAACAGTCAGAGAGCTGCTTACTGAGCTATATAGCAATGTTGGAGAAATCCGTCACTGGGGTCTGATCCGATACATCTCTGGAATCTTAAGGAAGAAGGTGGAAGCACTTGATGAGGTACTACAGATTCTTCTTAAACTTACACCAAATCTAAATGAGGACTTTTAAAAAAATTAGTTTCCATAAATGTTTTTTAAGCAACTATTGCCTTTAATCATTTGATATATTGTCTTTCCCATAGAAACTTTCTGATATTCAGTTAGCTTTTTGTTTGTGAATGTCGAATGTATAATACTGAAGCATATATAAACTATAGACTTATAGAGGTGTTGCAAACTACAAGAATTCTACAGTAGATCTTAAGAATGAATTTACACTAGGCTAAATGTACCTACCCCTTAGGAGATAATATACCTTATTGTTCATTCTTAGAAATCCCTTTTCTGATCTTCATAATATTTCCTGAAAAAGAGAGTTTAGTGTGTCATTAAGTTAAGGGGAAGCAAGGGCTTCTAGGCAGAAAAGAGTAATTTTCATGGAAATCTGAGGTGCTATGGGAAGGCTAATGCTATTATGCTGTCTCTCCTTAGGCCTGCACAGACCTTCTCTCCCATCAGAAACATTTGACAGTGGGATTCCCTCCAGAACCTCGAGAGAAGACTATCTCTAAGTGAGTATGGTTTCGACTGGTTTAATCAACCTTCTCTTAGTCTTTAAGGAGTTGTGTGAACTGCCCCCAATTCCCTTGCCCTAATTTGACAATGGATAATAATGCCCTACGTGTATGATCTTCTCAGCGTGAGAATATTGATAATAACAGGGCAGAGTAAACAAAAGAGGAAACTCACAGTGAGGAGTATTCAAATGTATTTTGCTTTTTTTTGTTTGATGGTTTTCTTGTTTTTGTTTATGTTTTCTCACTGAATTTCCCAAACCTCTCATTAAAACAAAAAGCAAAAGCTGGGCAACTGGAATTAGCACCCACAAAAAATTCAGCTATTATTTGGATTTTGTTCTAGGCCTCTCTCCTTGGCTTATAGACAGTTGTTTTACCCCTATGGCTCTTTATATTTCTTCCCCCTGTGTGTGTGTCTCTGTGTCCCAATTTCCCATTTATATAAAGACACCAGTCCTATGGGATTAGGGCCCACACAGTAGCCATCTCCAAATAAGGTCACACTTTGAGGTACTAGGGGTTAGGAATGTAACATATGAACTTTGAGGGGACATAATTTAACCCATAACACCTTGCTCCTGGCAAATAGAACCTTTTAACACAAATCAGATTTTGTGACTACAGTCATACCTTTGAGATATTGAGGTTTAGCTCCAGACCACCATAATAAAGCAAATGTCTCAATAAAGTGAGTCACACAAATTTTTTGATTCCTCAGTGCATATAAGAGTTATGTTTACATTATACTGTATTCTACTGAATATCCAATATCATTATGTCTAAAAAATGTACATAGCTTAATTTTAAAAACATCATTAACAAATTCTAACCATCATCTGAGCCTTTAGTGAGTCATAATCTTTTTTGCTGGTGGAGGGTCTTGCCTTAATGTTGGTAAAAATGCAGTATCTGTGAAGCGCGATACAATGAAGTGTAATAAAACAAGGTATGCCTGTACTGCAGGCAGTCCCTAAGAAGATAGTGTGGTCCATGCCCCATGCCCTAAGAGTGCTTAGTATCAACAGGAGAGTCAGAAGTGTGGAAGGAGGTTTCTGTACCTGTGTGTGTGTGCATGCATATAAACTGATGAAACTATAGAAGTCTATATAACTCTATAAGGTGTGATTGCAAAGTAATAAAATAGCTTCCAAAGGGCACAACTTAAATTTAGTTTATTACTTTCTAGCTATGATAGTTACTCATCAAATGTTAAGAATTACCCGTGAAAGACTAGTCTGGAAGGACACCATAGCATGAGTTTTTTAAAAATATTTTATTTATTTATTTTTAGAGAGGGAAGGGAGGGGAGAGAGAGAGACAGACAGACAGACAGACAGACAGACAGACATCAATGTGCAGTTGCTGGGGTTTATGGCCTACAACCCAGGCATGTGCCCTGGCTGGGACTCGAACCTGTGACACTTTGGTTCGCAGCCTGCACTCAATCCACTGAGCTATGCCAGCCAGGGCAGAATGAGTTTTAAATAAAATTTTCTAAAGGAAATTTAATCCAGGTTTAGATAGGTGAGAACAGAGCTCTCTTGAGTTGGTATGGGCCAGAGTGTTTGGGGAGGCAAAGAACTCTGAGGACTGAAAAAACCAGCATGCTACCAGCAGTGATGCAATATTGAGGGAGTGACTTGGACTTGGGAGGAGCTTTTTTTTTATATTCTCAATATATGTAGGCTTAAGTAGTTGCAGAATTTCGTGTTACTTTACTGTCGTCTTCCTCAGACCTCTACCCTATGAAGTGCTTACTCAGCTGATAGATGAAGCCAGTGAAGGGGATATAAGCGTTTCAATTCTGACACAGGTGAGTAGAATTATAAAGCCTAATCTGGTGATTGATATTTTAAGCTTGTTTTCAGTTGATCTGGCAATTGACCACAAAATTGACCTTGTGATGCCTGGGCCATAATTTTTGCCTATATCCATTCCCTGCACAGGAAATAATGGTATATCTAGCCATGTATATGCGAACTCAGCCTGGCCTTTTTGCTGAAATGTTTCGACTTCGAATTGGTCTGATCATACAAGTTATGGCAACAGAACTGGCCCAGTCCCTTCGATGCTCAGGTATTCAATTTAGTAACCATTTTAGGCAGAATTCACTTTTAATATGAGTCTGTTGAGTTTGGCATCAGAAGAAAAAGAAAACTAAAACATTTTTATCAGTAGCTCAATAATTGCATATAGCAAAGTGTTTCTAGGTTAGTGAACCTCTATACAAGTAAAGGGGCTGATATTAGAACAAATTTAATTAGTTCTGCAGCTTCAAAACTCCACTTCTTGGGGGCTCTGCACTCCCAATGACTACATTCCTCCTAATTCCTAGTGTATGTGGAACCTCAGTGTGAACGAGGTTCATTTTTCATTTATTAATTTATTTTTCACTATTGTTCAAGTACAGTTGTCTCCATTTTCCCCTAACCAATCCCTTCTGCCACAAGACTAGGTTTTTTATTTTATTTATTTTATTTATTTTTATTTTTATTATTATTTTTTTAATCATTGTTCAAATACACTTTTCTCCTTTTTACTCCCAATCCAGTCCCCCAAGACTAGGTTTTTTAGATTCTACATGTGACATCATATGGTATTTGTCTTACTCTTCATATGTGGAATCTAATGAATAAAATATAACTGACGAACAAAATAAAACCAAAGACATGGATACATGGAAGACACTGACAGATCTCAGAGGGCAGGGGGCGTGGGGACTGGAAGAAATTAGCTAAAGAACATGTGTGCATATATGCATAGCCCATGGACACAGACAAAAATGTGGTGAAGGCAGGGTTGGGGGGTTCTGGGTGGAGGGGGGCCAAGAGGGTGCAGTGGGGGACATCTGTAATAGTGTCAACAATTAAAACAAGACTGGGTTTAGTTCTGATTCAGTAAGTGAGTGCAGCTTCTGGACACCAGATTAAGTCACCACATCAATTTGATCATAGTGTCACTATTCTGTATAGTCAACATCAGGAATGAACAAAGGAAGGTAATGTTTCTGTTAATATTTATCTAACAAGACTCTCTTTGAAGCTGTTGAACAGAATTGTATAAAGTGTGAGGGAGGAAAGGGGACCCCCGTGGCATGACTATTTTTGCCATTGCTATTTGTTTTATTTCAACAAGAATGGCAAGAAATAGGGATTGCATACAAAAACAAAATCACAGTTGCTAAACTCAATGTTAACCTTTTTTTTCTCAGTTAAATTTCCCTAAAAGGATTTTAATTGAGCTGTTAACAAGTACATAATTTATCAGTTTGAGTGTAACCTAACTTACATGGATAATTTATATTTCAATAACCTTTAAAGGAAGAGAGGTAATGAGTATTTTATACCTACCATATGCCAGACACTTCTACTTTTTGCTTTATATTTACATACATTATCTCCTTTAATCCTGACAACAACCCTCTGGAGAAGGTATTTTTGTACCACTTCTGTCGATAAGGAAACAAACTCAGAAAGCTTAAATAACTAACTTACTGAAAATTATATAACTAGCAAATAGTAGAAATTGAGTCCAAGTCTGCCCAATTCCAAATGATTTCTAGTTTAGCACATTGATGCAGATAACATGTGTTATTACATACATATATGATGTATTGTCTAGCTATGGTATCAAGGGAGTTTTATGAGGGTCTGATTATTCAGTAATAAATCTCAATGAGGGATAAACCCCCAAACATTTTTCACTTTTCCATGAGTACCTGCTGTGGATCTTCTTTCCTGTGGATTCATCAAAACCATGCCTATTTATTCATTATAGGATAAAGTCAAGATTAATCCCTGAGTCTGATATTCAATATCCTCAACACTCTGGCCTCTACCTCTTACTTCAACAGTCCTTCCCACTAATTTAATCAACCCTCATTTGGCACTCAGCATGATTTTTTTATGTTGCTTACATGTCCAATCTCTCCCAAATAATTGGTCAGCCTTTCAAGGTCAAGTAGCATTTTAAGCAACTAACATTGCTTAAAATCATTACCTACATGTAGAAAACTCTTAGTAAGCTCTTAGTAAGTGCCTGATATTAATGAACAGGTTTAAGTTATCTTCTTAATATTCTTTATAATTTCATGGATTCATATCTATTCTCTTTTAAATCTCTGTATTTCCAGGCTGAGAAGTTTCAGTTATTTTAGTTCATCTGCATATATACAGTCACTGCCTTTCTCTGACTGGCTTCCAGTTCCATTGTTCTCCTTTCATTCTTCCCACCTTCAAATAAAGATCCTACTGAGTACCCTAATGGCACAGATGGGTGTGAAAAAGAAATCAGGGACCTGGTTAATCCATAAACTGGGTAGTCAGCCCTTAGTTTATTATAAATCTACTACAGTGTTAATACCTACACAGTATGATACCAGAAATGTTTTTTGTTATTTTATTCTTCCAATCAAGTGACTCAGCAACAAAGAAATATAGAAAAAGCAACAAAGAAATAGAGAAAAAGAGGGTGGGTGTGGCAGGCCAATTAGAAATATCTCTGTCCTGGCTGACAGTGACCAGAGGGGAGAGAAGAGGGAATTTCAGGGGAGAATGGGAAGGGTTTACAGGAAAAAATTTAAAGGACACATGGACAAATACTAGGGGTGGTGGAAATGGGAGAGAGATGGGGAGGTGGGCTGGGATGGGAGTAAAAGGCAGAAAACTGTACTTGAACAATGATTAAAATACAATTTAAAAAATCAAAAATAAAATAAAAAAGAAATATCTCTGTCCTAACATTTCTGCTGACTAGCTGAGGAAGCCACAGACAGCCTGATGAATCTCAGTCCTTCAGCCATGAAGAACCTCCTGCATCATATTCTCAGTGGCCAGGAGTTTGGAGTAGAACGAAGCGGTAAGGTTGAATAACTGCATTTCTATTTCAGAGTGTTTGTTTTAAGTATCTCATGGATTTTACAATGTTTTTCTTTTATGAGAGGAACCTTATTCTTCCAGATAAATAGAACCCCAATATATGAAACACTTAAAAGCAGCCCTCTGGAACAAGATTTGGAAACCACTGTATGTCTCATTTTTTTGCCTTAAATGATAATATCAACTAAATAGATTACTATCATGTTTTGTTTTGAACTGTAAATTACCATAAATTGAAGTCTCTATTTTCAGACAACAAACAACTCATGTAATCTACAACTTCCTTGTATTCCAGTTGGAAGGAATTCAGTAGCACGTACAGTGTTGATGTGTGCACATGCACATGAGTGTGTGTAGCTGCTACAGTACATCTGATGTAATCTTTTACCTTTAAAGATTTTATTTATTTACTTTCAGAAAGAGGGGAGGGAAGGAGAGAGAAAGGGAGAGAAACATTTGTGTGTGGTTGCCTCTCGCATGCCCCCTACTGGGGACCTGGCCCACAACTGGGACATATGCCCTGACAGGGAGTTGAACCAGCGACTCTTTGGTTTGCAGGCTGGCACTCAATCTACTGAGCCACACCAGCCAGGGCTATTGTTTCACCTTTAAATTAAAGTACATCTAGGGGTCCATCACAAATGAATCTTTTATCTGCACTTGGTGGTTTGGCAGTGGTGTTTGGCGTCGAGTACCTAAAACATCAGGACAATGAAAAAGGTTATCTTCCATGCTCAACTTTTAGGCTTAGGATAAGTAAATATATAATGTCACATAGATGGATTCCAGAATTTAGAATGGTAAAAGAAAAGTTTAAAGCAGTGCCCATCAAACCTTACTGTGCACCTGGGAATCTTGCTAAAATGCAGACTTTGATTCTGAATCAAAGGTCAGGAGTGAGGCCTAAGATTCTATTAAGAAGCTCCTACGTGATGCTGATGCTGCTGGTCCATAGACCACACTTAGAATAACAATGTTATAGTTGTTTTTAATTAACGTAAAAGGAGGACGTGTATCCTAAGTCTTTTAAATGCGATGGAGAAAAAAAATTGAACCTGATTATGTTTTCTGTCTTTAATCTGTCATGCCATATAGTGCGTCGCAGTGATTCAAATATCAGCCCTGCCATTTCTATCCATGAGGTTGGTGCTGTTGGAGCAACCAAAACTGAACGAAGTGGAATCATGCAGTTAAAAAGTGAGATCAAGCAGCAGGTAAGATACTTTTTGGGAGATTAGCTGAGTTCTTATCATCTTTGAGAACATTCTCTTGGAATCAGGCTTTGCTGGGATTATGTATTTTATTTCATATTGTGAGTTTAATTTGAGCCACATGTTTTTCAAGTGGAATTTGATAGACTGTCTATGTAAACTGAGAGTCAGGTGGAACAATTAAGGATCCTTTAACATAGTTTAACCTGCCTTTAATTCTATATAACATACATGAGGTCATGGCCCTTTTTTTTTTAAAGATTTTATTTATTTCTTTTTAGAGAGGGAAGGGAGGGAGAAAGAGAGAGAGAGAGAGAGAGAAACATGAATGTGCGGTTGCTGGGGGCCGTGGCCTGCAACTCAGGTATGTGCCCTGACTGGGAATCAAACCTGCGACACTTTGGTTCGCAGCCCGCGCTCAATCCACTGAGCTGTGCCAGCCAGGGCTTAAAGATTTTATTTATTTATTTTTAGAGAAGGAAGGGAGGGAGGAAGAGAGAGAGAAACATCAGTGTGTGGTTGCTGGGAGCTGTGGCCTGCAACCCAGGCATGTGCCCTAACTGGGAATCAAACCTACGATGCTTTGGTTCGCAGCCCGTGCTCAATCCATTGAGCTATGCCAGTCAGGGCTAGGTCATGGCCTTTTAATAAATAAGATAATGAGCCACAGAGTAGCTTGTTTGATTCTCTTTTATAGCAATTGTTTTGTAGATAGCTTTCCTTTTCCTGGACCAAACTATTTTGATAATTCTAGGAGAAAACTAATTTTTTTTTCTGATAGCAAGATATTAAAACTTGGAGTTCCTCTTGTTAGGATCGACATGTAATTTTGGAATTAATTTTCTTTATGAAACTAGACTTGGATTTCTTCCATTTAAAAAAGATATGAGGGTGGAAGGTGGGGGTGGGTAGGGTGGGAGAAAGTGGTGGTGGGCAAATGGATACAACTGTATTCCAACATGAATAAAAAATTAAAAAAAAAAAACGATACTAGAGAGAACACCATATTAGGTGAGGGCCTTTTAAAAAAATCTGTTTTCAGGCATTGTCCTGAAATTAGATTTTTATCATTGCTTTGATAGAAGTATATTAAAGGTGTTGTGGATACATATAGAGGAAAAACATTTAAATTAGTCTGGGAGTTGGTGGGAGTCAACAAACATCATATTGTAGCCTCTTACTTTTTCCTGCAGATGAGAATAGATGAGTTATTGTATTATACAAAGAAATCATTAACACCTGGCTGGCGTAGCTCAGTGGATTGAGCGCGGGCTGCGAACCAAAGTGTCTCAGGTTCAATTCCTAGTCAGGGCACATGTCTGGGTTGCAGGCCACAGCCCCCAGCAACCACACATTGATGTTTCTCTCTCTCTCTTTCTCCCTCCCTTCCCTCTCTAAAAATAAATAAATAAAATCTTTAAAAAAAAAGAAAAGAAAGAAATCATTAACACAAAGTTCCAAAGCTTCTTTTTAAACTCTGGGAAATCATGTGATTTTAAAGTTGCAGTTGAGAAGGTATTTGATCTCTCGTAGTAGTACTTTGTTATGAAAATCATAAATATACTCCTCCAGCTTTAAAAATAAATTTATGCTAGCTTGCACAATTTAAACTCATATAGAAAAAGATAGGCAACATAGAACTTTTTTTAGGAGTCAGAAACCACTTAGAAAAAGAATGAGCCAATGCTTGAAGTGTAATTTAAAGTAAATTTAATTTGAGTATACTTATCGGATACCCTTTCTCATTTACATTATGCAAGAGTAAGAACACTTATCAGATAGTCTTTCACATTTATATTACACAATGGAATAAGAATGGACCTTGTGATAGAAAAATGTTCACTTTACAGGTTTTGTCCCTGGTAATTTAGATAATCTGAACATTTTCCTATCTGAAAAGTGAAAGCATTTCATGCTGAAGAGTTAAGCTGACATTGTTGGTAAACAATTCTTGTTTTCATTGAAAGTGATTTGCTAAACATTTTATAGTTGTTTATAGTCACACAGTATTACTTACAAGTCCATTATATATTTAAAACTTGAAGTCCATGTTCCCAGATAGGTTAATAAGATATTAAGGACTTAACCTACCCAGCCATATCATTTAATTCTTCTTCTTTTTTTTACGCATTCACTACCTATAGCACTTCAAGAAAGCCAAAATCTTTAGGACTGTAATTTAGACTATGGAGAGCCATAAATTTTTATTACTTTCTTTGTTATATATATATTTTAAATTTTTCTTATCCTTACCTGAGGATATGCTTATTGATACTAGAGAAAGGGGAAGGGAGGGAGGGAGACGAAGAGAAACATTGATGTGCGAGAGAAACAGTGATTGGTTGCCTCTGCCATGTACCCTGATGGGAGTTGAGTGGGGATCAAACCCCAACCTAGACATGTGCCCTTACTGGGAATCCAACCCAAAACTTCTCGGTTTACTAGACAATGTTCCAACCGAGACATACTGGCCAGGGTTATTACTTTCTTATTTCTAAATATTGATTTCCATCATCACCTCCTTGTCTTGCATTTTGTATTGTTCTAAACCCTTTTCTCTACCACTCACCAGTGCCCTCTTTTCTTATGGAAAAATATTTTTCAGATACTTTTGTTTTACTTTTTACCATGACTTCTACAGTAATGTGATTTCATGAGCTTTTTAAATAACATGCTGGCTAATTACTTGAATAATCTGTAATTTTACTCTACTAATAAAACTTAAAAATGCAGTAATGGTTGCTTTGCTTCATGCCTTTTAAAATTGTATTTTCTCAATTTTTTTTTGTAGTCCAATGGTGGTCACACCTTGGGTGGAGATTTGATGTCACCGACTTTTTTGGTAACTGTTATTATCTTGTATTATATGCCATTCACAAGTGCTTTGAATATACTATTATATAAATTATGACATATAGTGATTGATTGAAAAGAAAAACAAAATGAATTCAAAACTAAAATATCAATCAGTTTTATGTATGTATGTGAAATCTTTCAGTTTCCCAAAAAGGCAAGAAAGGGGGTTCAACTCCAGCCTTTTTTCCATTTCAGAAAACAAAATTCAATTTTATAAGCATTTTTTTATGTATTCTTTAATTAATAATTAATTGCATGCCTACTATGCACCAGGCATTGTACTAGATAGCATCAGCATCCCCTGGGAACTTGTTAGAAATGTAAAATCATGGCCCCCACCCTAAGCCTACTGAATCAGAAAGTCTGGGAAGGGGGAGGCCCTGTAGTCTACATTTTAATAATCTTTCTAGGTGATTCTGATGCAATTTCAATTTTGAAAACCACTGGATGAGCTATTCTGATTATTGATTCATTTAGTAAATATTAAATGAGTGCCAAATTCATTCCAGGCACTGGAAATAGAATGGAAAAAAAAACCCAGATGTGGTCCTTGCTCTCATGAAGGCTAAAAGTTTGGAAAACTGATCTTTGATTAAATTTCCTTGGTTTAAATCAATGATTCATACTGGCCTATAATTTCAGATCTCTTAGGCTGAAGAGATTAAGGCCAGATGACAAGCAAACAAAAAATGGAAAAACTATTGGAAACAATATTGATATTTCTATTGACTTTAACCAAATACCCTATAATGAATTAGTATATAGTAAGATTTAGCCAATTCTGTCATATGTACATTAATAACAGAGGACAGAGGCATACAGAAGTTAATCTGAAAACTCAAAACTATTGCTGTTTGGTTTCAGAAAATAGTCTGAATACTCTTTGTGGGTTGACCTGTAAAGGATCAGCAGCCTAGCATCCTGATGACAGAGACAAAGACAATGAAGATAAATCAAATGGCAGTTCATCTACTTAGTACATTATTAGTGTGATAGTCATTGGCCAATACAAATGTCTTGGAGTACTTTTCTGTTTTAGTTAGTGATGGTGGGTAATATAAGCATTTGGCCCAAATTAAAATGTGAGGAGTGTTTTTCCCAGTAAATGTTTCTATTATCTTTTTTCTATTCTATGTTTATTTCTGAATCTAAACTCCCAAAGAACCACTTTCCCCAATGTATTTCATTCTTTACTTACCGTTTTTCAAAGTTCATTATGTTGCCGCATGTATCAGTACTTCATTCTTTTGTGTTGATGAATAAAATGTCAGTACATGCCATATTTTATTTATCCATTCATCAGTTGATGGATGACTGGATTGTTTCTGTTTTTTTGGGTATTAGGAGTAATGCTGCTATAAACCTTTCTGTACAAATTTTTATGTGGACATATGCTTTCATTTCCCTTGCATATATACCTAAGAGTGGAAGTTCTGGGTTATTTGGTAACTATGTTTAGCATTCTGAGGAACTGCCAAAATGTTTTCCAAGGTAGCTGCACCATTTTACATTCCCACCAGTATTGTTGGTGAGTTCCAATTTCCTCACATCCTCACCAGCCCTTGTTATTTTTTGTCTTTCTGATTCTAGCCATTTTAGTGGGTATGCAGTAGTATCTCATTGTGGTTTTGATTTGCATTTCCCTAATGGTTTATGGTATTCAGCATCTATTCATGTACCTATTAGTCATTTATCTTCTTTGGAGAAATTTCTATTCAGATCCTTTTCCCATTTGTTAATTGGGCTGCTTGTCTTTTTATTGTTGAGTTGTAAAGGTTCTTTAATATTCTGGGTACATATTCCCTATCAGATATGAGAAGGGAAAACATTTTCTTTCATTCTGTGGGTTGCCTTTTCACTTTCATTTCTTCCCCCGCCCCTAGAGAACATCAACCACTGAATTATTTTCTTGATAGTGTCATTTGAAAAACAGAAGTTTTTAATTTTGATGAAGTCCAATTTATGAATTTTTTCTTTTAGTGTCATATCCAAGAAAGCATTCCAAACCCCAGGCCACAAAGATTTATTCCTATTTTTTTTTGTTTTTTAAAGTTTTATAGTTTTAGCTCTTAAAATTAGGTTTGTGAATCATCACCCCCAGGTTTGACAATTCACTAGGAGGACTTACAGGACTAAGCATATAGTCATACTCATAGCTATGATTTATTACAGCAAAAAGATGCAAAGCAAAATCAGCAAAGCGAAAGGGTGAATTGGATAAAGTCCAGGGAAAACAGGCACCAACTTCCAGAGTACTCTTTCAGTAGATTCATGCAGGATGTGCTTAATTCCCCCAGCAAATGAGTTGTGACATGTATACAATATTGCCAACTAGGGAAGCTCATTTAAAGATGCAGCACCCAGAATTTTTACTGGGGGCTGCTCACATAAACAGCCTCTGCCTGGCACATACCAAAACTCCAGACTCCCAGAGGGAAAGCAAGTGTTCAACAGAAACCATAGTGTTTGCACAAACAGTTTAGGCACAATCAGCCACTGTTATAAGTTCTGGGAATGGTAGGAACCCTCCCAAAATGCAGGTTTCCAAATGCCAGTCAGGGGCCAATCATGTAAGCAGGCCTTTTTCAAAAATAGCACTTTTGGCCTGCTATATTAACTACTTTCTGCACAATAACCCATCTTGACTGAAATTTTTGTGCACGGCGTGAGGTAGGGGGGGTCCAACTTCATTCTTCTGTATGTGAATATCCAATTTTTCTAGCACTGTTACTTGAAAAAAATCATCTTTACCCCCATTAAATTTTCTTGGCACCCTAGTTTAAAATTAATTGACAAAAATATAATGGTTTGTTTCAGAATTCCTAACTAAATTTTATTGATCTACATCCCTAGCCTATGCTTGTAAGACACAATCTTGATTATTATAGATTTGTAGTAACATTTGAAATTGGCAGTTGTGAATCAACTTGAGTCTACCTTTTTAACATTCAGTTACTATCATGGCCCCTTGAATTTCCTTTTGAATTTCAGGATAAACTCATCAGTTTCTGCAGATAACCCAGTTGGGATTTTGATAAGGATTGCTTTAAAACTGTAGATCAATTTTTAAAAAGATTTTATTTATTTTTAGAGAGAGGGGGAGGGAGGGAGAAAGAAGAGAGGAATATCAATGTGAGAAACATTGATAAGTTGCTATAAGTCTTGTTACATTGTATTTTCATTTTCATTCATCTTAGAGGATTTTCTAATTTTCCTTGTGATTTCTTTCTTAACCCACTGGTTATTTAGGGGTGTGTTTTCTAATTTCCACATATTTATAAATTTCCTTCCCAAATTTCTTTCCAAAATTTTCTTCTGTTTTTGGTTTCTAATTTGATGTCATTGTAGTCAGGGAACATACCTTCTCTGGTTTCAATTCTTTTAAATTGATTGAGGCTGTGTTACAGTTCATGATTTCAACAAACTAAGCTGTAGACCAGCAACAAGTTTCATAGATAACCAGGGAAAGAGACAGCTGACAACCTTTCATGTGTTAATATTTTTATGGCTCTTCTTACGAATCACTAGATTGCTTTCTAAAAGGTTTACATTGCTAGCTCCTCATAAGTCTACTAGCTTCACTGTAACCTCTTTATCTTGGGTATTACATTTAATGTGTGGTTTATAATTCTGCAGAGTGTTTCTTATTCACTATGCTGTAATACTTTATCAGAGGAACAAAGATAACTTTTGATTTGTATTCTTTCCTCCCAAGTCACCTGGAAATTCTATGACTCCAAGTAGTGGGTTTTTTACTAGTGCACATGACCTACAGACACTTAAAGATAATCGTCAAGGTCAATGGCAACGCCGAAGAAGGTTGGATGGAGCACTGAACAGAGTCCCAATTGGATTTTATCAAAAAGTATGGAAAGTTTTGCAGAAGGTGAGCATAACACATTGCAGATGCCTCTTTGTTCTTCCCCTTGAATTCCTCTTTCTCCTTGGCTCATATGATATGACTGTGACATCACTGCAATTATAGAGAAGTCAAATGCTAGAAGACAAAATCTAGAAGAAAACAAAAATCAGAGTGGATTTGTTATTTTTGATATTATTGATAATGTACTGTCTTTCCACTGTTGTTGCTATGGTGTTGTTTGCAAATTAGATTTCAGAAATCATTTCTCCACCTTTGGCCACAGCTGGACATTGTGATACAGTTGAATTTGGTGATAAATACCTTACTCTCTTTATAGCTATTGTACAGTGGAAATGTTATTTGTAGCAATATGCTGTTAATAATGAAATGTCACAATAGTAAAATAACTGCAGCATGTAAGGAGTTTGCATGAGAAGCTCTCACCTGTGTTTTTCTTGGAGGGAAACTACTAAATAAATGCAAATTCATAGTAATATTAATAGCCCAAAGACTTTGTTGGTGTGACCAATCTTGTTTTTCTTTCAAAGGCTTAGTTTGCCAAAGACATTTAAGGATACATCATACCATTGTTTGTGACAGATTTAGAGGGCCAAGAAGACCGCTGTACTCATTTAGAAATCTCATTCATAGTCTCTCAGGGGCTACTTTTTGCTTCATAGCCTTTGGCAAGGACCGGAAGAATACTTCATCCAAGACTTAAGTTATGTCTCCCCTTAGCACATTAATATTCTTCTGTAGACAGAATCATGTGATCTTTTGGAAAGGTGGAAGTTGATTCCTTAGACTATCATCAGTTCTGGCAATCTTCCTTTCACACAGTACCTAAAACTTACTTTCCTTTTCTCTAACTTCCATAGCACAGTGGTGATAGATATGTACTTTACCTCTTCAGTTATACCTGGGTTATAGAAATTCAATTTCACAGATGTATGGGTAGGTACTGCTTTACTCCAAATACCATAGAAGGTACCTCTTCTTGTCACTAAGGAGTTTAGTCCGTAGTTATCTTAATTAGCCGCTATAATGAAAGTCCAAAATGTGTTATGATAAAGGTGTAAAACCATGAGGCTGTGAAAATCTAAGAGAAGGAAAATTTAAGTCTGGCTAGGAAGATTGGGTATTTTTTTCCAGGAATAAAATTTATTCTGAATGAAAGTCTTCACCACATCCACAATTTTTGCCCTAGCATGAGAGTAACAAAGATTTTTTTATTGTTGTTCAAGTACAGTTTTCTGCCTTTTCCCCCCACCCCAGCCCAATACCCCAGCCCTCCCCACCTCCCTACCATTTCTACCCCTCCACCATTATTGTCCATGTGTCCTTTACAGAGAAGATTGGGTATTTTTGTGGCAAAACAAAACCTGGACTTGGAATCCTGACCTAAAAGGAAAAACAAATGCCCTTTGGTTTTTTATTCCATTCTTTTCAGAGCATGACTATAACATAATCAGTGTGCATATACTTTTGAAGGCTACAAAGTAATTGTACAAAGACTGTTTTTGGCTTATGGAATACAGGATAGAAGTGTCTGGTAGAGTCAGTAAATCTATTGGATTGAAATCTTCATCTGTGGTTTAGTATATGTCTTGGTTTATTTAAAATCTAAAATGGCAAGTCATTAAATCTCATGACTTCTTAGTAATTGAGCTAATGGCAAAGGGAAAGATAAAATATTCCTTCATTCATATAGCATTTCTTGAACATCTGTTGTGCACTAGGTACAGCAAAGAACAAAACAGACAACAATCTCTGACCTTATGGAATTTACATTCTCCTAGGGGGAGACAAACATTAAATAACAAACACAATAAATAAGTAAGTTGTAAAGTGTTAAAAGATGACAAGTACTACAGAAGAAGTAGAGCAGGGTGAGAGAGTCAGGAGCGCTGATGGGGGGTGTTTCACTAGAAAATGTAGTTAACTGTACATGTCCATTAAATACATATCTTGAGTTTTTTTTCTTCAGCCTAAAAACCTTTGTGAAAGCTTATTTGTGTTGGCTGTGGGACTGAGCATGGTATTCTCCCATGTAGTCTCTGAATCTTTGGGGCCTGGCTGTCTCCAAAGGTAGACCTTCCCTATCCCGTCCACTCTCCTACGCAGAGGATGAATCTTCGGTCTCCTGTAGTCTAACCCTGCTTCTTGCCATGTGGTAATCACAACCCCTTGACAAGGACACTTGAGCTGCAGGGCCTTTCCCTGGCCTGTGATTGCTCAGTGTCTACTCTGTGAAGCACACTTGCAAATACTAAGTGTCCCCTTACAGCCTCCCAGTTGTCAGCATATCTTACTGACAACATGTTTTTGCTGTTTTGCAGTGTCATGGACTTTCTGTGGAAGGTTTTGTTCTTCCCTCTTCAACCACTAGAGAGGTAAGATTCAGTGTGTTTTACATTTATGTGATTGATAGCTTGTCTGGCTAAAGTATTTCAGTGATCACTTTTCAGAAAAACAGATCTATTCTTTTATAAATCAACTGAACAGGAAATGCATTTGAAGAGAGAAGAGAATGTTGTTTTTTTTTTAAATAGAACAGGTATATTAGGGAACAATTAGGTATCACATTAGTTATAGAAGGACAGTTTCTTTTAATGATCAAGTTGGGCTAATTCATGTGAGTGTGGCCTGAGCTGGAGAAGTCAGACAAGATCAGAACCTAACAATGAATGACTGCTCATGTCCCCATCCTTCTCATCCCCACCCTTCTCTAGCAGGATGCTTGTAGATCATAAACCACCAGTTCTTAGCTCTTTGTCATAGTAACTTGAGCTCTCATCTCCAATTTAGTGTATTATAGTCTCCAGGGATGGGGTCTGAGCATCTGTACTTTAAAAAAAAGTCCTTAGGATGACTCGTGGTTGGAAAACATGGCTGTGAACCACAGACATACATTATCGGGTGCTTTAATATTTCACTTTTTGCCCAATCATACAGAAATTTTAAAGAAATAGCTTGTATGCAAAATCAGCACAGGAGTTAGAATTAGCAAGCTAGAAGTAGTAAGATTGGACAGTAAATTTTCCAAAACACTGGAATGGTTACAGATAATGTCTGGAGAGGCAGATACAGAAAGCTGCTGCTATGCTTCAAAGCCTCACTCTTGCCTATAGGTCTTTCCTGTAATAAAGAACACCATGCACCTATTTGTCCTTTCTCTGCCTTTAAGCAATATTGAAATGTTAATAGAATTAATAATAATACACAACTGAATGGTACCTTTAAGAGTCTTCAAAGCACCTTTACACATTATTTAATTTGATCTTCAACACAACTACATGAGATAGGTAAGGAAGGGATTGTAGTTCCTGATTTAAAATAAGGGGAAGGGTTTACAGGAAGAAGTATAAAGGACACATGGATAAAAACTAGGGGCGGGTGGAAATGGGAGGGAGGAGGGGAGGGCTGGGTGGGTGGGTTGGGATGGGAGTAAACGATAGAAAATTATACTGCAACAACAACTAAAATAAAATATATATATATAAATAAGGAAACAAATTTACATGAATTATGCAAGGTTACAGAGCTAGTAATTGATGGAGAGAAAACTTGAACCCAGGTTTTGAAATTCTAAATGTACATTGCCACCCTAAACTGTATAGTCAATACAGTTTTGCCAGAAATGATTCTGCAATTCCTTTCATCCTAAAATTACTTTAATGTTTCATGCTCATTTTAACCTAACAGTATATTAATGTTTTACATACCTCTAATCATCATGTATATATGATTTTAAGTTCTTCTTAGATTTTTCCTTTGTCAACAGTCATCATATTTATTCTTTTAAATGACTCTATAAAAACTCTTGAAGTTGCTATACCATAATATGCCATTATTTACAGAGCCATTTCCATGTTAGGTTACTTCTAGTTTTGAACTTATGATTAATGCTGCTATAAACACTGTTGTACCTAAGGGTTTTTTTTCCCTCTTTGAATTATTTTGTTAGGATGAACTCCCAGAAATAGGATTTTGGGTTAGAGGGCACTGACACTTTTACAACGCATCAGGCAATGTCAGATTGCCTTCCAAAAGTGGGGGACCAATGTACTCAATCACTTTAGAGGATGTTGAAGCAGTGCTCTTGGCTACAGTGTTTTTACTGCCTTTCAGAATAGGTGATTGGTGTTTTCTGATGATGGTTTCTTCAGAAGTGGTTTTCTTTTTCTCTATCACAGATGACTCCAGGAGAGATTAAATTCTCTGTTCACGTGGAGTCTGTCCTAAATCGTGTACCTCAGCCAGAATACCGGCAACTCCTGGTTGAAGCCATCCTTGTCCTCACCATGATGGCAGATATTGAAATTCAAAGTATCGGAAGCATCATTGCTGTGGAAAAAATAGTTCATATTGCCAATGACTTGTTCCTTCAAGAACAGGTAGGCAAACTTGTTGTTTCCTCAAAGGGGAATGTCTGGCACTCACCTGACTACATTCAGAACTGTTCATGAAGCCAAGGTCACTTTCTTGCGCCTTCTTCCTCATAGCTCTTTTCTGGGCCTCTGGTGTAGTGGCTCAGAGCTGATTGCAAAGGAAGTAGGCTATGAGGTGACCTGCCTTTCACCATGGGTTTTGTGGCTGGGTTAGATCGTAAAGCTGCCTGGAACTCAGGAAGCTTTTATGCTTTCCCTCATATTTCAAACTTCTTATCATACTACTTTCAGTTGTGATAAGGACTTAATAAGAGACTAATAATGGATGTCATATCCTTCCTGACCATTAAGGAGAAGAGATTTCATTTTAGTTTTGGTTTCATTTTGCTTTTGCTGTTTAC
The DNA here is from genome assembly GCF_019186645.2 of Phyllostomus hastatus. Classification (NCBI taxonomy): domain Eukaryota; kingdom Metazoa; phylum Chordata; class Mammalia; order Chiroptera; family Phyllostomidae; genus Phyllostomus; species Phyllostomus hastatus. The sequence goes on along the minus strand of NW_025333841.1, from coordinate 763,637 downwards.
CTATAGGAAAATATTAAAGTGAACCTTTTTTAATTCTACATTTGTCTTACTTTCTTAATAAATTTTCTTCCAGGAAATTAACCATATATTTTTAAATGTAAACTATTTATTGAAAGCTTTGCACATGTGTTCTAGATTAGGGGTAGTAACACATAAGGTGAAGGACATGCACTATTGTCAATAGGAAAATCTCCAAAATGTGTAATAGGTGTTTCATTCCATTAGGCACTGTGGGAGAATGCAGAAGAAATGAAAAGTATCCAAGATTTTCTAGGACAGTCCTAATTTTAAATATTCTGGATTGAAGTTTATGTATCAGAAAATGTAATGATTCCTTTTAAACATAGACTCTAGCTTGGAAAGCTTGTGGTCTATTTAAATTAAGTCAACTTAGAAAGAAATAATGATCACATGCAAGATATATAAAATAATACAGAAATGAAATCAGTAGGAATAGATTGAGACCAAAGTCCTTCTAGGGTGATTTGTAAGTACTAACATTTGAATTTTAATAGACACAATTCATTTAACTAACAATTATATTTATCTTTAAAAAGTTCTAAGCAATTAATACTTTAAACAGAATTCCATATGGTTTTTGGATCTAGTGAAATATGCATGTATACAATCTCATATTCACTGCTTGGTGTATAACCTCGATCCTTTCTTGGCTAAGCAGCCTAAGATCCAACTAGTTGGTGATGGGGAGGAGGCTTTGAGCTATCCTAATCAGGACTTGAATTAGTAGGATTAGTAATTTTTCCTTTCCTCTGTGTCCTCCCACCCTTAAAAACCAAACAGAAAGCCCTCGGCGCAGATGATACCATGTTGGCAAAGGATCCTGCATCTGGCATCTGTACTCTTCTATATGACAGTGCACCCAGTGGCAGGTTTGGCACCATGACCTACCTCTCCAAGGCAGCCGCCACCTACGTGCAGGAGTTCCTGCCCCACAGCATCTGTGCCATGCAATGAGGCCTTTGGGCCCTGGCTACTAGGAGCCTTTTGACAGCTGGTTCCTGCCTCGGTTGATTGTGCATGGAACTGAAATGAGATGGCCTGATCACTCCCACCCTGCCCCCCTTCCAACTCGTCACTCCCAAGAAGAGAGAACTTCTCTGAGAAACTAACTGCTTTAGAAGAAGTGAACCCTTGCTCACTCAGGCTCTTCATTGTGGGCCTTCATTCTTTCATGTTTCACTCAAGTTTGCATGTGTTTTTATTGCCTAGACCTGTTACACATTCAGTTTTCTAACTCCTATTTATGGAGCAGGTATTAATATTAACTTATTCTTCAAGTTTGGGTTTTCTTATGTGTGGTTTCCTTACGTGAATGAGTGGTGGGTGCTTTGGGTGCTCCAAGTGAGTGAAACCTTAAAATATTGAACTTTATGCTTCTATGAATTGCAAATATCTATCCTAAGTGCCTTTTCTTGGAAAAAGAGAGTAGCGGATTATACTTTCCTTCTTTACTCACATGTTGCCTCGCACTGAGTGAAAAGCTTCCTATGCAGAATTAATTGTTTCTGCTTTTGCCTTTTCTGTATCTGCACACATAATTTCTACTCAACCTCTGGTGAAATATCAAAAAAAATGCAAGTCCAGTGTGTATAGTTCAGGAATTGTGAATTAATATTTAAAATCACATTTTATGAAGATCTCTGGGACTCAGAGATGGATTTGTAGCAGAATAACCCAGAGAAATGAAGCCAGGAACACAATTGCAGAGATAAAGGGGGCAGAAGAGAAGATGCCTGCGTAGTGTATTATCCCTAGGGAGCCACAAAGAGAATCAGAGGTGCCCTGAAGAGAGCCTTGTGTACCTAATCCTGGCCTCTGAAGGGTGGGCTGGCACAAAACAGAGACTAATTGAAGCCTCTGTCTTTGGCAAACAAGAATCCAGCACTCCAATCTATGGATGGTTTCCTGAGCACTCCACAGGAGGCTACAGTGTTCTTAGGAGGCTCCTGGTGTTCATTCACCTGATCTCCGTCTCACCCCACCCACCTGCTTTCTACAGCATCCACCCCACCCCCAATTCCCTGCCCTCCCATCTATTCTTAAACTTTTTCACTTACATTCTCACCTCCTGATTCTAGTGTTGGTGTATATCTTGCTATCTGTGAGCATATATTTGTTTCTTGGACACACCTGCATTTGTGTGTGTCTAAGCACACATGGGAAGTTTTCTGAATATAAGCACCTTTATGTGCCTGTACATCTGTATCTATATTTGACAGACTAAGTACATATGTAAATATGAATGTTGCTTGTTTTGGGGGGTTTGAGAGTGACTATGGCCTCAGACTGACACAGGAAAGGTAGTGGAAGAAATTGTGAAGTCCTCTTCCCGGGTCCTGTGTTTAGGTAGCCTTGTTTGAAGATTGTTTCTTCTAACTTTCTGTGTTAGTTGGGGCTGCTACACAACAAAAACCATAGGTGGGTTAAACAACAAACATTTATTTCCCACAGTTCTGGAGACTGAGAGGTCCAAAGTCAAGGTACCAGCAGGTTCAGTGTCTAGTGAGGGTGTGCTTCCTGGTTTGCAGATAACTGCCTTCTTGCTGTGTCTTCACATAGTGCAGAGACAGAGCTGTGGTCTCCTTCTCTTCTTATAAGGATATTGATCCTGTCATGGAGACTCCACACTCATGACTTCATCTAATCCTGATTAGCTCTGAAAAAGGCCCCACCCTTCAACTACCAGGACATTAGGGCTTAAAGGTTCCACATAAGAATTTTGGAGGGACACATTTAGCCCATAGCACTTTACGTGGAAACGCTCTACTAATTTTTCTGTTTGCACTCAGAAAACTTCCTACTCCAATCCCTTCTTTTCCTTCAGATTTTTTGAGGTGTTTCTCCAACTGAAACACCTGGGGATGGAGATGGGGGACTCTCTAAATAATTCCTATAGAACCAGTGACAATGTTATGAGTACACGTGAATAAGTGAGCAGAGTAGAGGGATAGAAAATGGATAGGAGCAAAGAGATTGGCCGGTCTTCTCAGTATCTCCCTAAGAGCAAATGGAAACTCAAAGTAAGTAGCTTCCTGCTTACATGAATTTCCCGTCACTTACAAGGTAATTTACAACCTGTCCTGAAAATGTGTTTTGTTTTCACTAGCTGCAAGTATACCCCACCAGGGGGAGTCAGTGCATCTGCTGGTGAAAACCACCACGCCCTCGCACACTCATCTGCCTAATCTGACACCCACGGCTGCATTTCTCTGGGTTTACTCAGCTGTCTAGCCAGCACTCCGCTGCCCTCTATCACTGTGCTTCACTTTTAAATCAACTCTTTAGAAAACTCGATTTGTATTTTACTCATTTTAAACATGTGAGACTAAAAGACATGTTGGGTTTTAAAAAGTACTTGTTTTCAAAATAGAATAAAAATAGAATTTCCAATTAAATCATGTCTGGTGCCAATGTGTAAAACGTAATATGTATTTTTTGTGATTGGGGTTTATTTCATGGTTCTTATTTTAGGTACTCTAATTATACAGAACGTTCAAAGCGCATTAATTGGGTCAAAGCAGAATAATATAAATATATATAAAAGCATGTATTATACATTATATAACATTATATATGTAAAGAAATGCAGTTTTACCATTCAATAAATATATTGGGTTTATTGATGTCTTTAGGAAACCTGTTCTGATTAATGAATAAGACTGATTTTTACTCAGCATTAACAGTTGTGTGCAAATGATGCTTCTGCTCTACTGGAAGGTACTAAGGACAATTTGTTCTCTTAAGTATTATAAATATCCGGCAGAATCTTGTTTATACTATGCATTAGCATTTTGTGTGACAAAAGAGGGTTTACCCAGCAAGGATGGACAAGTTGCTACAGTCCCATCCTGTTTAATTAGGTTTTACTACAATACATTGTGGAATTTTTATGCAGCTGGTGTGGTAAAAATTGTTTTTAGCCACAGCTCACAAAACCTTTACCATCCTTTTTTTTTTTAAGATTTTGTTTATTTTCAGAGAGAGGGGAAGGGAGGGAGAAAGGAAGAGAAACATCAATGTGTGGTTGCCACTCACATGGCCCCTTACTGGGGACCTGGCCTGTAACAGGCATGTGCCCTGACTGGGAATAGAACTGGCAACCCTTTGGTTCACAGCTCGCACTCAATCCACTGAGCTATACCAGCCAGGGGTTTTACCATCCTTTTTGCACTTACTAAAACCTAGTACCTGTACTAATGCAGTGGAGATGCAGTGTTTTCCACATTTAGTCTTCATTTCTTATTAAACTTGAGTAAACTTAGGGCTTGGTTTTCCCAGGACAGTCCTCATTTATGCCTGTTGTCCAGACATAATTATTAACAGTACTCTCTGTCACTCTCAAAAGTGCCCCAGTTTAGATTATATGGTCACCCTATATTTAGCAAAAGTCTGATTTCTTTCAAGGTGTTAGGCCTAAAAGCCAGGGACCTATTCGCAAACCACTAGCAATACTCATGCAGCCGTGGTATTGGGATGAGGACAACAACAGGGGGAGACTTTCCCCAAAAGTATGGACTATTTGGCATAACACCAGACATTGTTATACGGGCACTGAGCAAGGACTGAGGCACTGATCCTTTAAGCAAATTTTTCCAGATCAAACAGGTAGTACGTGGTAGAGCTTACTAGCTCAAGCAGTCTGACTCTATATAGAGTTCACGAAAAGACACTAGAAAGTGGTGTGAAAACAAGGGTCAGTCTGTTAAGTACAATTGAGGAAGGTTGGAATGCACAAAAGAATGTGGACAAATGGGTGGGTGCCTTTTTATTGCATTCCTTTCCCATCTGCCTTCACCTGCCAGCAAGTAAAGGCAAGTGAGGTCACCAAAAGTGGCAAGCCGGACCTGACTTTGCTGGTTCAAAAACTACCTTTAGTAGCAATGGTTGAGTCAGGTCAGTCAAGGGATTTGCTCAGTGTCACCACACAGGGACATTTTGGAGCCATGGTTTATGCTACTTCCCCTGACCTCAAGTCCTTTGACTGCAAATCCAGTGCTTTGGGAAGGGTTTTCTTCCCAACTTAAGGACCACGTGGGTATTAAGCATGTGGAAAATTGAAGCTAGGGACTCATGGCATGGTTTGTACTCTGTCTTAATCATAAACAAGGGTCCAGCCTCCCTGTGAGGTTTGCTACAGTAATACTGTTGCCAATTTCAGAACCTCCTACAGCGATATAGTTTTCACCATAATTGAATTATCTTGCTACATTGTATACCAATTGAGAGTTTCCAGTTTAAAAGCAAAGTTCCAATGTTGAATTGTCAGCTACCTGTTTGTTTCCTAGATTTGAAAGAACACATAAAACAATCTTGTTTCATGTCATCTGATTAGAGTCCAGATTTTAGGGTGTTGGTCAGCCAAACTATAAGGTCCAGGACAAGTTCCATTTTCTCCTTATATTGCCCACCTGTCATGATCTCGCCTTTCAGTCAGCTCATATAGCCCCAGAGACTCCTTCCCCTCTGGGTATAAATACGTGCATTTCTCCCTTATCTTAAAAAAAAAAAAAACACATTCCTGGGCTCTGACATGCCCCCAGGCTGATACACTAACTCTTTCCTTCTACATTCACATTTCTTCAAAGAGGAAACTACATTTCACAGGGTTGGCCTCACTCCTGAACCCCCAATCTGGCTTCCTCCTCTACCTCTCATTTTCTTCATAGAGCACCAGTGAGCTCCTAATGGCACAAGGATTCTTTGACTCTCAAAATACATGACATTGTTACTACCTCTCCCGTGTAACCCTCTCATCCCTCGATTTCTATGAAACTGTACTATACTTGTTCTCTCCCAACTATTCCTTTTTGGTCTCCTTTCTGGCATCTTTTTCTCCTGCAAAGCCCCACAAACAGGCATTCCTCCAAATTACACTCTTCCTACCTCAAAAATTCTCACCATAGTGTGGGGTAGGTTTTAAAAAGTGACATCTGGTTGTTTCTTTTTTCTTTTCTTTTTTTTTTTTAACTCGCTCTGGCAGCTGCTAAAATGAATGGATTGTAGGTCAGCAGAAATGGAAAAGAAACTAGCTAGATCTTGTGGGAAGTCCAGGTGAGCAGTTACAGTGCCAGGACTGGGGTAGCAGCAGAGTGTAGGCAGAGAGAACTGGATGTACGGTATTTGAGACATATCTTGGAGGTGCAACCAATGGAAATTGTTGGTACATTAGATTTGAGAGTGAGGGGGGAAAAGAGGGAATACACGTAACTCCCAGGTTTGTGGCTTAGGCAACTCGATAGTTGTTGGGCTCGTTCTTGAGCTACGAAAGATGGGGCAGGGGCAGGAAAAACTTGGGTGGGGAGATCGGAAATTTCATTTGAAAATATTAAGTTAGATGTGACTATTAGACATTCTGGTGGAGGAAGCCATGTTCCCTTGGCTTTCTCAGCCACTCATGACTTGAGCTGTCTCTTTCTTATGTAGGGAAAAAATAGGAAGGTTAAGCACCTGTGTAAACCACTGATTTATAAAACTCAACAGTTCAACCATTTTTAAAAAATCAAACTCATTCAGCTCCACCGTGTGAGTTCTTCCTCCTTGTTTTCCCCTTTTCTTAAAATTTACTTATTTATTTTTTAGAGAGGGAAGGGAGGGAGAAAGAGAGGGAAACCTCAATGTGTGGTTGCCTCTCACATGCCCCTTACTGGGGACCTGACCCACAACCCAGGCATGTGCCCTGACTGGGAATCAAACTGGTAACCCTTTGTTTTGCAGGCTGGCACTCAACCCACTGAGCCACACGAGCCAGGGCTGTTTTCCTCTTATATTGATACTACTAGCCTTCTCCTAAACTAGACTTTTAAGAGTTTCCAGTGATTCTCTTCCATCTCCTTCTTTCTCACCAATATCCAAATAGTAAGGAAGTCCTATTGAACCTACTGTGTGCAGTGGTTCTTACTCTCTGTTCCCATTGCCCCTACCCTAGTTGAAATCATCATGACTTCTTCTCTGGACCATTGTGGCACTCTCCCTGCCTCTAGTCTTTCAATAGCTCATCTTTCCTGCACACCACAGCTGTAGAATTTTTTTTTTAAGATTCCTGTTTAAATGTCTCCTCATTTCCCACAGCCTGTTATCTTTAGCCTGCCATTAAAAACCCTTCATGACCCAGCCCCTTCATCTAAACTAGACTAGAAATATTCTCCTTTTTTATTTTTGCATATGCCATTGATTCCAGTCTTCATGTCCTCCCCTAGCTCCCATCTTCACCGAGTAAAACCCTGTCCATCTGCTAAGACCCCCTCAAATACAACTCAGTAAGAATCCCATTTGTCATTTAAGTACCAGTGATGAAGTACTTGGTGCTTATGTATTAAGTAATTTAAGCACCCTGCATTCATTATCTGATCCTGTGTTGTATATGGATTTTGTGTATTTGTCTCATCTCGATGAGAATGCAAATTCCCTGATAGTCTGAGGAAGTGTGGGGTCACTGTCTTCCACTGGCACCCCCAAAATGGTCTCCAGGCACTGGGTTGCAACCTCCAAGCTCTCCTGGGTATCAGATGAGAGCCGCCCATGCTGCAGCTGATCGGGCAGGAAGCAGCTGATGGCACAGGCCAGGCACTTCTCTTAACCATCTTGAGACGGGAAGAGGTGATGTCCTGGGGTTTTTCAGGATCTGCAAAGACTCTCAGGTGGCCAAACCCCGACCCCGCAAGGTAGGCTGCTTTAAATTTTATTCATTCATTCATTCATTCATTCATTCATTCATTTTTGAGAGAGAGAAACATCGATTTGTTGTACCATTTTTTAAAAAGATTATATTTATTTATTTTTAGAGAGGGAAGGGAGGGAGGGAGGAAGAGAGAGAGAGAGAGAGAGAGAGAGAGAGAGAGAGAGAGAGAGAGAGAGAGAGGGAGAGAGAAACAGAAACATCAATGTGCGGTTGCTGGGGGTCATGGCCTTCAACCCAGGCATGTACCCTGACTGGGAATCAAACCAGCAACAGTTTGGTTTGCAGCCCACACCCAATCCACGGAGCTGTGTCAGCCAGGGCTTGTTGTACCACTTTTTTTAAAAGACTTTTTTTTAGACGGAGAGGAAGGGAGGGAGAAAGAGAGGGAGAGAAACATCAGTGCATGGTTGCTTCTCACGCACCCCCCAGTGGGGACCCAGCTTGACCCAGGCATGTGTCCTGACCTGGAATCCAACTGGCGACCCTTTTGGTTGACAGGCCAGCACTCAATCCACTGAGCCACACCATCAAGGGCTGTTGTTCTACTTTTTTGTGCATCCATTGGTTGATTCTTGTATATGCCCGGATCAATGCTCTAACCAAGTAAGCCACCCAGCCAGGACAACAAGGTAGACTTTGAAGAAGGTAAAGATATTGGGTTGTCTTAGGGGTGTTAGTATGTCAGTTCAGCTTCATGTGAGAGTTGGGTGCTTCAGCATCGGTCAACTCGTATCAGTACATAGGGACTCCTAGGGACTTGGAAATACTGCTAGTAACTCTAAAACTGCTTCAGAATGTTCTCTAATGTGAACCCTCACATGAAACCTAAAATATTCCCCTAGCCTTTCAACAGGTGCAAAAGCAAAGGGAGGAGAGAAAATCTGCAGTCTCCAAATATCACTGAAAGTATCTGCTTACACTTTTAGTACACACGAATTTTCAAGGAGTAATTTGACATCATTGTTTCATTGGAATCTACCAAGCAATTTCCAGAGTACCAGCCAGCCTCTTGGGAAAATGCTATTAGCTTTGCCAGGATAAATTATTGAGATTTTTAAGTCTTACATGAACATGGATAGGTGATGAAAAGCAATGAGGAACAGAGGCACAGAATGTACTGTGTAAACTTTTCAAACCTTTTGTAATAGTATTTTATCCTCCACCCAAAAAAGTCAGATATAGCTGGGTGATGCTCTTGGTGGCCACGTTGTGTCTATCTTTAACTATTTATGTGAGTGTATTTTCAGACTGAAACAATTCACAAGGAGTTGAGGCTTTTTTTTTTTTAGCGCTAAAACTCAAATTCACAGCTATTTTAGTAAGTAGCCCGGGTTCTTCCGCTACAAACCACTTGAAACTACATCTCCCAGCATGCTCTGAAGCTGGTCTGACCTCATCTCAAATGGCCCCGTAGGGCAACAAGGGTGGTTAGTTTTGACAGTGCTTCCATGTGCCATAAAACATCAATCCTAATTGACAGTTATCAGGGATTTAATGTCTGCAGACCTCCCGTTTTTGAGCTGTGGCCACTAAATGAAGGGGTTGTGGACTGGGAAGACCTATGCATTCCTCCAATTGGTTGGGGATCGAGAATAGTGACTCTGGCGATCTCGAGAATAGGAGGGAATGTTGACCAGGGAGCACCGCTGCGGCCGGTTAGAGGAGCAGGAACCGGAGCCCGGGGTTAGTAGTAAAAAAGCCGCATCCGGACGTTGGCTTCGGAACGGCTGGAAGCCGAAGATGAAGGAGCCTGAGGATCCTGCGGACGGTGGGCATTCGCTGCCCCCGGTTTACATCTACAGTCCCGAGTATGTCAGTATATGTGATTCCCTGGCCAAAATCCCCAAACGGGTAAGAGAGGTTGGCATGAAATACCATGGGCTTTTGCGGTGGGGGTGGGGATGGGGTGGGTGGACAAGAGAGCGTTAGGAAGCGAAGAAGATACTGGATTGGGGGAAATGTTCAGCGGTAATTTGGGCAGGTGTACGGGGTGATGGAGGAAGTGTTCCCTTAACAGTTTCTCGGAGCTCCTCGTTTATCAGCGGGGCGCCAACGGACGCAGGTGGGGGCGGACTTGGAGAGGAGGGTAGGGCACTAACGGAAGGCGTCTCTAATGCAGGGGATCACTGAAGTCGAGAAGCCGCGGGAGAAAAGTGGTCCCTATCCTCCCTCAGGCCGGGCAGCTTTCACTCTAAAGATTTAGATACTTTATCTATATTGTCTAAAGTGCCTTGTTACTGTTACGTACAACGAAGGGAGTGGGGCTAAAAGTTCGTTCCTTTGTTTAGGATGATGAAGTCAATGCAATTTCTCTGAATTAAACATTAAGAGACCATTTTCTGCTTTTTTTCCCCCGCTGATGTTTTTAGGCCAGTATGGTACATTCTTTAATCGAAGCATATGCGCTGCATAAGCAAATGAGGTAAGTTATCTTTTAGGAACAAAGCCCCAAACCCAGGTGTTCCTAGCCTTAATATCCTGCTTCACCGTGGGACTAATTAGGGAGTGGTCCTTCTTGGAAAGCTTTTTGTAGTTCACAAGGTTTGTAATTTGCCTGTAACCTAATGAAAGCTCTTGAAGAATTAAGAAAACCTGAAGAGAGTACACGAGGCACTTAAGAGCCCTTTGAAATTAGGACTTTTACTGCTGACAGGGAAAGTATCCTAGGGATACGTGCTTTGTGGAGATTTTGAGATCAGTACATTTGGGTTCAAAAAAAAGGTGTTCAGCGAGGAGGTGTTCTGGTTTGAGTTTTTTCCCCATCTTAAGCCAGATCTGATGATGTGGGTTCAACTTAAGACTTTTAGACACACCATCACCACCACCAAACTTTAATGAGGGAGCCTGGAGACAAGTCAGAAACAAAGAAAACTCCTGTGGCCAGGCACAGAGCTAAGTACTTCTTTAAAAAAAAACAAAAAAGAACTTGCTGTTTGTCATTTTAAGACTACACTGTAACCCTGACACTTGTGGGTTTATTTATGTCATTTTCCAGCCAAATATGTGTCTGTTTACACCTGCTACCGTGGTATGCTTCATTTTTCTCCTACAGGTACCATAATAGGCTTTCAAATTTTATCCTTATTATTAATAATCATGTATTGACTGCCTTCTTTAGGGATGTTTCTCAACCATGTTTTAACTCATTTATTTGATAAACATAAAAACTACATGCCTTCCATGAAATTCATTTAACATTTCAAAAAGTGACTTTAAGACAAACAACAAAGCAAAACAAGGCAAAACTAGCCCTGGCCGCATAGCTCAGTTGGTTAGAGCCAAGGTTGTGGTTTGATCCCCGGTCAGGGGCACATACAAGAATCAACCAATGAATGCGTAAATAGGTGGAACAACAAATTGATGTTTCTCTCTCTCTCTAAAAATATCAATAAAATTTGTTTAAAAACTTGTCAAATTTCCTTGCTTGTTCAGTAGGGAGGCTTTCAGTAAGTATTTGTTAAATAAGAAAGAGGGTTACAAGAAAAGGGAGCTATTAGGGCTGGGAAATATGTTTCAAGAAGCAAAACAAATTTTTTAATGGGCAGATTTGTCGCCTTTGATGTAGGCATGTTTTCTTGAAGGAGCAAGAATCAAGTCCTCTGATCTTGGCTATACATATTTAAATTTTGAGGCTGAGCCTCTCAAGCTGGCCTCTTTGTTGCTGGTAGTATCCTGAAAAGTCATGCTAATTGAGGAGAAACTCTTGGCCCTGTTTCCAATTAGCAAACATAAAATAACACTACTGCCTCTAGGGCGGGGGTAGGGTGAGGCACTTAGGTCATTGCTTTTCTAACTCAAATATGCATATGAATTACCTTGTGAAAAAACACATTTTCATTCAATAGCTCTGAAGCTTTCCCTTTCTAACAAGCTCTCAGGTGTGCCGCTGTCAGCCCGCAGACCACCTTTTGATTGGCTAGGGCAGTGGGGGAGTTAGGAAGAGGAAGTGGGGAATAAATAGGCAGCTAGAAGTTAGAGGTGGTAATTCCTGTTCTTAGCTTAGTACCCTGTATTCTCAAGTCACTCCTGTTTGTCACTTCTTGTGAAAAGCCCAGCTCCAACTCTTTGCCCTTCCTCTCAGAGGCAGATGTGAGGGACCAAACAGAAACTTTTATGTTTTGGCTTGCATTTTTAATCCTTTCTTTAAAGATTTTATGTATTTTTTTTAGAGATGGGGGAAGGGAGGGAGAAAGAAAGGGGAACATCGATGTGTGAGAGAAACTGCGATTGGCTGCCTCTCATGCACCCCTAACTGGGGACCTGGCCCACAACTCACGCACGTGCCCTGACTGAGCATGGAACCACAGACCTTTTGGTTGGCAGGCCAGCACTCAATCCACTGAACCACACCAGCCAGGGCTGTCCTTTAATATTCACAATGATAATTATCCACAAAGCATTTTTTATATGTTCTCATTTAATCTTCACATAAGTTCCATAAGATGTCCCCACTTTACAGATGAGGAGACTAAACAACAGGAGAGTCTTCTTACCTGAGGTTATAGAGCTGGTAAGTACAGAGTTAGGACAGGAATATAGTTCTCTGACTCCAAACTCAAAGTTCACAACAATGCAGCTGCCTGTGAAAGTACAAATATAGTTGAAAGGATTATATGGCGCAATTAGGAAGTGATTCATATCAAAATATCTCAGCCTACTGGTTTGTCATGAAAGTTGTAACTCACAGAGTAATATTGTTTGTCCAATACCTGCTTATTTAACTTAAATATACTGTCTTTTACTACCTATAAACTCAAGGGGAAAATCTATCCCCTCACCCCCATTAATGGAACTGTTACATAGATGTGAAGAACTGAAGAATATATAGTGCAGTGGAAGAAGAGAACATGTTTATTACTTTAGCCACTGGAACCAGAAGCTAGGAGTTGTATTTTCTGCTCGAATTACCGGTTCCTGTGTCTAGCTTCTGACATACTCTGGGTCTGAGTCACGCATTTCTCTTTGTTCTCTGTTATTAGAATAGTTAAGCCCAAAGTGGCCTCCATGGAGGAGATGGCCACCTTCCACACCGATGCCTATCTGCAACATCTCCAGAAGGTCAGCCAAGAAGGAGATGATGATCATCCAGACTCCATAGAATATGGGCTAGGTAAAGTCATTACCGACCAATGGTGGGGGGATACACACCTCCGTCTATAGGTCATAACTAGTTTATCTTTTATAACTCGCATAGTTGTCTTTAATACTTTTTAATTAAGAACTACCAGATTTTTTGGACCATAAGACACACTTAGGTTCTACAGGACGAAAATCGGGGGAAAAATTTGAAGCAAAACATGCGGTAAAATATTTAATAACATAAATAACATAATATTTCACCAATGCAAATGTAAACAGAAGTCAACAGCAACATGAACAACCATTATTCCTTCCAAATTGGGGGGTGGAAAAAAAAGTGCGTCTTATAGCCCAAAAATGTGGTAATGTGTTAACTACAATCTTAATCTCTCAGTTTAGCCACATACATCTCACTTAATAAGTACTTAAATCATACGAATTGAACAGAAATGAATGATGGATTAGATGGAGGAAAATCTTTCAGTTGCTTGGGGCCAATAGCAGTGCCCAGATCAGGCCTGGCTATATGTTTGCTGGTTTAACTGACCTGTTACCTTATAGTTTAACTTGAGTAGAGATGTACACATATGTTCTGGATAGGTTTTCTACTTTATCTTTCATTAAACAGCTGCACTTAAAAAATTAGAAGTGGCCAACAGGATAATTAGAGAAACATCATGATTTAGAAGAACCGGACTGGGAATGGGGCAAGAAACCTGTGTCCCAGGCCTGGTTGTGTGCCACCACAGATAAGACAAACCAGCTCTCAGACCTCAGCTTTTCCATTTGTAGGATGTGAGTAGTTAATCTGGAAGGTTTAGTTTTTCTAGCTTAATACTTTAAAGAATGTTTTCCCCGACACTAGAGATGTTTATCTCTTGTTTGGAGCTGATTTTAGCATAGGGGCTTTTTGGCAGGGTGTGTTGTCATATTTTTAACCTATTCCTCCTAATAGGGTTCTGGACCCAATTACCCCCATACCACCAAGCACTGCTCATGACACCAGCTGGGTGTCCTATAATGCAACTCAATTCTGACACTATCGACCTGGAGATGGCATCAGATTCCTAGATGAAGGGCTCAGGCCCTCAAGAATGCTGTGTACTTCAGATGCTAGTCACAGGCCCAGGTTGTTACCTTGCGCTTCTGAGCCCCTCCTTGATTTGATTAACTTGCTAGAATGTCTCACAGAACTCAGGGAACCCATTTACTCTCTAGATTACCCATTCATTATACAGCTGACCCTTAAACAACACAGGTTTAAACTGCACAGGTCCACTACTATGTGGATGTTTTTTTCTCTTCCTTATCATTTTCTTTAGCTTATTTTATTGTAAGAAGACTGTACATATATATACAAAGTGTGCATTAATTGACTATGTTATTGACAAGGTTTCTGGTCAACAGTAGTCTATTGGTAGTTTAGTTTGGGGGGGGGAGTCAGAAGTTAATATATGAAGATTCGACTGCACAGGATGGTTGGCCCTGCAGAACCCCTGTGTTGTTCAAGAGTCAACTGTAAAAGGAACAGCCAGGTGGAATAGGTGCACAGAGGAAGGTATGGGGAAAGGATGCACACTTTTGTGCTCTCTCCAAGCTCAAGACTCTCCCCAGACCTCCATGTGTTCATCAACCTGGAAGCTGTCTGAACCCTCTCCTATAGAGTTTTTATGGAGACTTTATTCCATAGGCATGGTTGATTAAATCATTGACCAGTTGGTGACTGAACTAAATCTCCAGCTCCTCTTCTCTCACTAAAGGTGAGACTGAAAGTTCCAACTCTCTAAAAACACTGCTCCACTGGTAACCATCACTGGTCCTTAGGTGTGGTCCTCTTGTCATCTCCTTAACTTAACAAAGACACCTTTATGCTCTCTTCACTTAGGAAATTCCAAGAGTTTTAGGAGCTCTATGCCAGAAATGGGTGCAAAGACCAAATAGGTACTTATTTAAATCACAATATCACACTTCCTATCTCTTCAACCCATTTTTTAACAAGTTCTTTTGATGTTTGCCCAAAGGTTATGACTGCCCAGCCACCGAAGGGATATTTGACTATGCAGCAGCTGTGGGAGGGGCTACAATCACAGCTGCCCAATGCCTGATTGATGGAATGTGCAAAGTAGCAATTAACTGGTCCGGAGGGTGGCACCATGCAAAAAAGTAAGAAAATGACCTTTCTGCTTTTGGTGTTTTTCCTTGAGTCAGTTCCTCGGTTATGTAAACTCTTACGCTTACTGTGTTGGTGTGTATTGAGAGACTTGTGTATATATTAGCACTTTACTAGGCATTCTGAAAAGATGCAAATGAAACAGAAGATGACATAATATAGTGGAAAGCTAACTATTGAAAGTCAGGACCCTGGGCTTTTTCTGCAACCTCTGATTACTGACTAGGGCAGATTAACCTCTTTGGGTCTCAGTTTCTTTATCAGGAAAATGGGCAGGGCAAAGGATATAATCTCAGAATTCCTTTCCATGGTTCTGGAAATCCCTGTCTTCCAGGGATTTATATTCTAGAAATAATAAAGAAACTAGAATAATCAGGGAGCAACATCAGTTTGGTTATCAACTGAATATACATATAAGCTGAAGAGATTTAGCAACAGGGAGAAATTAATCATGGGAGTCTTGGAAAAGGTGCATCTTAGAACTAGGTCCTGCAAGAAGTGATAACCAGATTTTCAAATAGATGAATAATTAATGACAATCGATTTAGAACAGAAGGCGGAAGGATCAAAAAGGAGGCTTATGCTGCGAGAGTTAGGTGTCCCTTTAAGCACAAACAGTTTGTGCAACAGCCATTCTTAGGTGCTTCTTGGTGTTAAAGGAAAAGCAAGTGTTTTTCATGTTAATCTATCAGACAGCTCTACTCTGTATCTGACAAGGACCGCTGGGCCTTATTCAGCACTTGGCATCTTGCTTGATCTATCTGTAGTGCTTAATACATGTTGGAGAAGAATTTTTAAGACTCTGAATTAATCAGTGTCCTACTGTATCATTCACACACCAGTTGTTCATACTCTATGGCTCATGGCCTTGCTACTCTCCAGTGTCCTTCAGTCTGGAGAAAACAGCACTTTGTTTTTCTCAGAATAAAATGTTGTGCACAATTTCACCATATGTGGGTTAAGGTAATAACATGGAATTCTTTTCTTCAAATCGACAGATTTCATAACCAAGGAAGGCCTTGAGAAAGTTTACTACTAAAACCTACTGAGGTGATGAAGGAAAGAGAACCAGTGGTTAGCAATAAGTCTTCCATGTCCTTAAAAACAAAGAGAAACAACCTGCCTTTTGTTAGCTTCTGCTCTATTAAAAAAATATTTCGGCAATTCCAAAGAGAGGGGAAAAAAAAGACCTCTCCTTTAAGCTACATTTAAAGGGGAAAAGACCAACGTTCCCTGAACCAAAGACTTCTCTGCCTCTTGTGCTTAGTGCACTGAGAATAATAGTGTGGTTTCATGGACAATGCCTGGTCCTGGGAGTCAGATCTAGTTTGAATATGGCACTTGAAAGACCTTATGTATTTACTTATTTTTAACATATTTTAATGCTTCTAATTTACGAGAATAACTTAATGCTACATCAGAAATTGATTCATCAATACTGAAGCTGGAAAACATAAGCAAGAAAGATCACCATTTTACTAGGACTACACAATATAGCACAGTAGTAGGCACCATGATTCTAGAACAAAAACAAGAATGCAAAAGTGGTATAATGAGGGGCTTCTGTATGTAAGCCTACTACAGCCTGGGTCAGTTTCCAGGGGAATACTCAGCTACCTGATACTTCTTATCACTGTTTTGCTGCCAAGAGAAGTGCACTCTATATCTTAAGCCAATCATGGCTGCTTCTGGGCTGTGTATAGGTGTGGGCATACCCACACACCATTGTTGTAACTATTCCAGACAGCTTTCAGCTGATTGTACTACAAAACAGACATACCTGTGGTAAAAATAAGACTTACAGGGAGTTTCTTGGGATTGCCCCAATTCAGAGTGTTTTTTATACATCTAGAACCTCTCTGCAGATGGACTACAGGCGTTTAGCCCACAAACTGACATCTAACTAGCATTTATCTATTCTAACCACAGTATTTCCCCATCCCATGATACATGTATAGATTCATATGTGCCTTTTATTCATTCAGCATGTGTTAATTAAGAACATACTATATGTCATGTATATGTTTATCATCACTGATAAGCAGAGGTATATAAATTGAAATGTGGTATATTCTTTCACCTAATAATTTTGGGGGGAAAAATCTTCAAAATATCCCAGCAGGATTATAGTGAAATTGACACATTCTTTTTGAAAACTCTAGAAATAAGAGTTAAAAGTGGGTAAAATGTTCCTACCTCTTGACCCAGTAATATTATTCTTAGCAATCCGTTCTAATGAAATAAACCAATTCTGCCCTCAACAAATTCATATCACAGAGGCAAGACAGCAAATAATTAGATTTCAAAGCTAAAGAAGAATGATTTTCAAAGAAAATTTTGCAAAAGATTAATGAGGGACTAATGCTTTTATATATTAAACATATAAAACTAGAAAAATGAAAACACTGGTACCATGGGTATAAAGTGTGACAGGTGATATTATAGTAAATTCCTCAAAGAGACAGTTATATATGAGAATTCAATCTATTATAAAGCATGTGTTGCAAGTGAATGGGAGTGGAAAGGATTGTTCAGTAAATGATGTTGTGACAGCCTGTAGCATTTATACTCTCATCTCCTGTAATAAACTAAAATAAGTGGCAGCTGGATTGAAGAGTTAAATATAAAAAAGCAATTTTTAAAAAACTAGGAGGAATGAATATTTATCAAGCTTCTGAAGGGGAATAGTTTTCTAACCTCAGGAAATAATGCCAAAAAAAAAACCCCTGCATAAAGGATAAGATCAACTATTTGACTTATATAAAATTTTTAAAACCAGCCCTGGCTGATGCAGCTCAGTGGTTGAGTTACAGGCTGCAAACCGAAGGGTCACAGGTTCTATTCCCAGTCAGGGCACATGCCTGGGCTACAGGCCAGGTCCCTGATGGGGGGAGCATGAGAGGCAACCACACATCGATGTGTCTCTCCCTCTCTTTCTCCCTCCCTTCCCCTCTCTCTAAAAATAAATAAATAAAATCTATAAAAATTTTTTAAACCAAAACAACTTAAAATTGTTGTGACCATTTTAAAAATAAAGTCTAAACACATGCAGAAAAGGCATATTTGACACAAATATGGTGAAGTGTGATAAGTTTGTATTTTCTAAGGTATTCATATAGCATGATGTATAGGAAGAAATATGGGCAAAGAATATGAATAGACAATTTACAGAGGAGTTTAAGTACAACTGGAAAACGCAGGACAGTGTTCATCACTACTAATGAAAGAAATGTAAATTTAAACAACCAGGTAGACACTCTTTAAGCCTGTATTTAACAGAATTAAAAAAAAATGACACTCATTTTGCTAGTAATAGTGTGGTTTGGTTCAACCCTTAAGAAAGCAATTTGGAAGCCAGCATGTATTAATACCCTCTTATGTAGTAAAGCCTACTCCTGAGAATGTTTCCTAAGAAAATAATTAAAAGTATAGAAAAAAACTATTTGTATGAAGCTGTTTATCTGTGTTATTTATTTCAAAAAAGAAGTAACACAAATGTCTAGCAATAAGGAAATGGTGAATCCTCTCCATGGAATATTATGCTATGCTATTATTTTAAATGATGATTATGAAGACTGTATGGCATTTCAGCAAAATACTTATGTGCTAATGACAAAGCAGGTTTTAAAATTGTATGCAACCCTGCCTGGTGTGGCTCAGTGGATTGAGTGCCAGCCTGGGAACCAAAGGGCCGCCAGTTCAATTCCCAGTCAGGGCACATAGTTGGGTTGCCAGCCAGGTCTCCAGTAGGGGGCACACAAGAAGCAACTATACATTGATGTTTCTCTCCTCTTTCTCCTTTCCTTCCCCTCTCTAAAAAAATTAAATAAATAAAATCTTTTTAAAAATAAAGAAAAATAAATAAAATTGTATGCACACTGTGATTACAACTGTGTAAAACACATACCTAGGGGGAAAAATCTAGAGGAAATGATAATAATGGTTATGTTAGGGTAGCAGAATTATTGATGACTTTCTTTAAAAAATGTGTTTTTCTAGTTTTTAAATTTTCTGTGATGAGATTTTGTTACTTTTGCAGCTGAAATTTTACCAAAATAAAAAGAGGTAAAAAATAGTTACAGAAAATATAACAGATGGTTAAAGTGTTTATTCTAATTGCTTTTTGAGAACACAAATATGCAGATAAATGGGCAGAAGACATGAACAGACAATTCACAAGAGGAAATAAATAGTAAACAAACATGAACAAATACTTAGTATTACTAACAATTAAAGGAAGTGAAATTGAAACATCATATATACATGTATATATTTTCCTCCTACCAAATTTGAGCCAAAGGAAGAAAGATCTTTAACTTATAACATCTATTACTTTTGATAATCTATTCTAAGGAAATAAACCAATCCAAAATATGGAAAAACTGTGTATATGAAGATGGTAAGTTCTCTCTCACTTAAAAAAGCCAAAAAAGGAAGGGAGACCTAAATATTCAGCAGCAGAATGGTTAGGTAGTAGTATACTGCAACATATCTATTTGTTGGGTTATTATATAACCATTAAAAATGGTGGTTAGGGCAACTGCATAACAAGAAAAAATGCATATCATATAATATTGACTTTGCTTTAACACCATACATTCACTTTGAGGAGAGTCATGTAAAATATATGCATATGAAAAAATCTTAGAAGCAAAAGCGGTTGACCTCTGATCAAGACAGAGGTTGGGGTGCAGATCTCCTGCACCATCCAAACAGCACATCATAAGTACAGTGGGCCCTTTGCCCCTGTGGATGCCCAACTGTAGAGTTGAACCTTGAACAACACAGGTTTGAACTGAAAAAAGATCATGTGTAAGTGGACTGGTGCAGTTCAAATCCATGTTGGAGGGTCAACTGTACAACAAAATGATGCCAGTGACTCTAGGAGGATACATGTGTGTGTGTATATATATATATATATATACACACTCACACACATACATATACATGTATGGTTTTTCTATTCCCCCTACTTTTTCTATACATTCTCTAAATGTGATTATATTATTTTTTATCAATAAACTTTTTATAATAAAGACTGCTTGGAACACGTTGTAAAGCAACTACAATACAGACACAATATGGTCAGTGTGTGCTAGTTATGCACAAAGTAGTGGGTTGTACAGAAAAGGGAGAAGGAATCTGTCTTCCCATTGGTGGGGAAGAACAATTCCAAGCAGAGGGAATAATAAAAGCATGGCAGGAGGAAATTATGGGGCATTTGAAGAACTACAAGTTCAAATGTGGCCTGAACATAAAAAAAAATAGAGCAAAACAGATTATAAAGGTTTTGTAAATCATGCTGAGGGATGGATTTTTTTCCCCTGAGGCCGGCAGGGGTTTACTGGAGAATTTCAGCATGCATGGCAATGTGCTAATTGAATCAAAAGGAACTGAGACTAAAGGCAGAGAAGGCTATTGTAATTATTCATTTAACAAACATTTATTATGCTCCTGCTGTATGCTAGGTGATATGGAAACACAGAGGTCTGTTGTTTGAGGACAGTTGGTACCAGACAAAAAGGCCTCTTAGTGAATCCATTTAAAAGGGGAACTAGCTCTGGCTGGTGTGGCTCAGTGGATTGAGTGCTAGCCTTCAAAACAAAGTGTCACCAGTTTGATTTCTGGTCAGGACACATGCCTGGGTTGCAGACCAACTCCCCAGTAGGGGGCGTGCAAGAGGCAACTACACATTAATGTTTCCCTCTCTTTCTCCCTCCCTTTCCCTCGGTCTAAAATACATAAATAAAATCTTTAAAAGGGGGGGGACTAAAATTTTAAAGTACTGGAGGGGATGGAGCTTGATAGTATTCTAACTTGAATAACTAAAAGCTATTAAATATGTTTATTTAGTCTCTTTTCATAAATTTGAATGCTACAACAAACCATGTATCAAGAATTGATTGTTTTTGTTTTGGGCTTAATTTTTCTAACAAAATTGCATGATTTTTCAAGATGGTACATTTCAGTTCCTGGGAGACTAGGAGCATGATCATTTAGAGGGTTGATTTTGCCAAAATATTCAAGGGCTTCATCATTTTTCCCGAGGGTTCTTAATTACTTGGTATTCAAATCACTCTTTTGAATCACTTTTAAAATGATTATCCTTATTTATTTTTCTCCTCTTCAGTTGTAACCTGGTGTACCAGATCCTTGTTATCAGTTCTGTCTGCTGACTTCATGATATCCTGCATCTTTTTATAAGATTTGTAATTTCACTTTGTGATAGAGATACACCCAATTGCTTGCTGATGTATCTGACAATGCATGAGAAACAAAATGATTGAATAGATAGACGAATGGGGATAAGTGGTACAAATTAAAGGAGTAGGTTGTTTGAATGGGGACTGATACAAGTTGGCAATTCATTAGCAAATGCTTTATGCTATGACAGCTTTGTATCCCTAGGAAACCTCAAAACCTTAGTACTGCTGGGGCTAAGATAATAAATTCTCGGTAAGGAGAACTCTCTGCATCAGCAAAGGTCTAGTGCAGTGGTTTTCAAACTAAGGGTTGCAACTCATTAGTGGAACAATATATCAATTTAGTGGGCTGCAATCAGCATTTCTGGATATCAAGGTATATTTCATGAGACTTGTTCCAGTGTATGTGTATGTATTTGTGTGTACTAGGTCGTGATGTCCGTGTCAAGCCACTGTAGAGTGGAATGACTAACTTTAAAGTAAGACCTAAGTGCAAAGCTAGGCTGCACCACTTAATGTTGCGTAGTTAACCCTGGGATTATTCCAGGAACAGCGTGTGCAGAGGCACAGAGGTGTGAAAGCTGAGGAAACTTGTAAGTCTGTAATTAAAGCTGGGACAAGAGCTCCTACAGGCAAGTGGCTGGAGGTAAGGTGGGAGAGGTATGAAGTGTGCTTGTATGCCAAGCCACATTGCTTGGACTTGGTCCTTCAAGTCAGTGGTTCTTGATCTATTTTGGTCAAGGATGATTCTGAAAATCTAATGAAAGCTTTATATACTGTCCATAGAAAAAAGTATATACACAAATGTTCCCTTATAATTTCAGAAAGTTTAAGGACCTGCTAAAGCCCATGTATGGATCCCTGGTTAAGAACCTTGGCTTTAGACAGTGAAGAATCGCTGAAGGAATTTTTAGCCAGGGGGAGGTAACATGAGCAGATTTGCATTTTAGGAATAGTTGGCGAATAAATTGTGGTGGTTGGGGGGTATGCTGACAAAGAAATCTGTTACTTGAGAGCAGTGATGAACACAGGAAAGGGAATAAATTCAAGAGCCATCAATACCTGGAAGAGATAAAAATGGTAACAAATTTGGTATAATTGGTAAGGAAGGGGTGATCTAGGTTTCTTGTGTAGATGACTGAGTACATTGAGAGAAGAGTGAGGAATAAGAACTGATGTCCTTACGGAACATCTACTTAAAGGTGTCTGTTAGAAAGCTGGCAGTAGGGTCCAGCCCAAGGCTCTGAACCTTTAATGTACATGTGCAATACTTGAGATCTTGTTAAAATGCAGATTCTGGTTCAGGAGGTCCAGGATAGAACCTAAAAACCTGCATTTTTTCTTGGTTTTAGAAGGAGAGAGAAACATTACTGGCCTCCCATGCGCAACCCAAGCAGGGATCAAACCCACAACCTCTTGGTGCATGGGATGATGCTCCAACCAACTGAGCCACCTGGCCAAGGCAAAAATCTGCATTTTCTAAAAAACTCCCAGGTGACACTAGATGCTGCCAGTCTGTGGGCTATCCTTGGTCTAGCAAGAGGCTAGATAGAGCCCAGGAAAATCATCTTCACTGAAAACACAGGTTTGGGAGTCAATAGCATGATAGGTGGTCATTAAAACTAAGGAAATAGGTAAAATCACCTGGAAAGCCTGGATATATATAGGAAAACAGGAAGGTAGAAACAAGTCCTGAGCCCTGTGGAATGCCAGTATTTACAGAGCACGTGAAAGAAGAAGGGCCTACAAAGGAGTCTTGAAAAGAGATGGGCAGAATCGGTCAAGACTTAGCACAGAAACCAAAGTGAACCTCCGGACCAGTTTGGATAGTAGCATCTGCCACTGCAGGGCATGCATTCTCAATGGGGCCAGTATTGCCCTCAAGGGAGCAAAAACTGATTTTTTTTCTAGGAGCTGGATTGGTTAGATGTTACATGATTTATGGTCCTTCCCCAAAGGGCCACTGTAATAGAAACAGATGTGTAGTATATCTGTGATATTAAAATTCCATGGAGGGCTCAATTAGGAAAAGGCATCTAAAACCTCCTTGGGCAGGGGAGCAATAATGAAAAACATGGTTGAGAAACTGAGCTGTAGAGAAGTTAAGATTTATCAGTCGGGAGGTTATAATGAAGAAGACTTCAAAGAATGGAAAGGAGTGTTCCAGGGAAACAAGGAGGTAAAGGGTATTTCAGAAGACCTCAGCCCCCCCCCCCCCCTTGCAAAAGCAGAGCGATGTAAAATAGCTTGGCAGATTTGGGAGACTACATGCAATCCAGTATTGCTGGAGGGTTAAGGTACAAAGTGGGCAAATGGCAGATGAGGGAGGAAAGTAAGAAATGGGTCGTGAAGGGCTTTGGGTATATAGGCATCGTCCAATTGAAAAATGCACATTTCCAGGTCTCAGAGATCTTGATGAAGTAGGTTTGGAGTGGTGTGTCAGAACCCTCACTTGCCAACTCCAGGGCGTGATTCTGATGTACGTATGCAGAAACTCTGCAGTAGGAAGTGGGAGGGGGGCACTGAAAATTATGTGAGCAAGTGAAATGGTTAGGTTCATGTTTTAGGAAAATAACTCTCACTGCAGTTATAGAGGATGGATTGGAGGAGGTGTAGGCTGGAGGGAGAGACATCGAATAGGTTATCAGCAGTCCTGCTGACAAGTGATGTGGACCTGAACTAAAGCAGGGCAGTGAGATCGGAGGATGGAGAACGGTGAAGGCTGATTTGAGACAGCTTTAAGAGATAAAGTCAGGTATTAATGATTCAGTGGATACGGGAGGAGATGAAAGATGAAAAAGACCAGTCAAAACTTTCTGCCTTGCTTGAGCAGAGTCCCAAACAAGACAGGAATTAATAATAAGTTAACATGTTGAACTACTGCTAGATGCTACTTTACATGCATTTTCTCATATTTTCTACCATGAAGAAGCAGATACTGTTAATTATCTGGCTTTTGCACACGGGAGTACAGAGAGATTAAACACCTTGCTCAAGCTTAGTAAGTGACCGCATTGAGATTGAAATCGAGGCGGTCTGATTTTTCAACCTGTGTAGTTAATCCCTGTATTACACCACCTCGATAAACATAATTAGGTGGTGCTGTGCAGCAGAGGTAAATGCTCAGGGAAATTGGAGACTCAGACTTGGAACTGGATATTGGAAGCTGAAACTAGAAACAGATGTATTGCCAGTACATAAAGTGGTGGCGCAAACCATGAAAATGGATCAGATTACTTATAGGGGCAAGTCGGAGAGGAAGGAGAAAAAGAAAGCAGAGCCTAGAACTTCAGGAAATACTAACTTGTTATGGGAAGGTATAAAAAGAGGCCCCAGTGAATTCAGCTGAAAAGCAAAAATCAGGGCCAGCCAGAAAATCAAAATAGAAAGAGACCATGGAATTTTAAGGGTACAGAGGAGGTTAAAGAAGAAAACTCTCAACAGTGTTACATGCTGTAGAGGGGTCAGTCCAGAGAGATTCTCCAGTGTCAGTCATATTTGGCAATTAATGTAGTCATCAATGACCTTGGTAAGAGAACTTTTTGGAGAATCAAGGGAATACAAACTGTTGTGGGGTGAGTAGGAACTAAGGGAATGGACAGGAGAGGAACGTTCACCTGCCCAAAAGTTTGAATGCAAAAGAAAGGAGAGGGGAATGGCTGAGAGAAAATGAGGGTTGAGGGGTGACTTTGGGGGTTTGTTCTGTTTTAAGAGATTTAAGAACATGTAAAGGCTAAAAGGGAAATATTGAAAATGTGAGAAAAATAAAAAATGGAACAAAGTCACAAAGGAGGCAGGAGAGGATGGGTTGAGTGGCTTTCGAGGAGGAGAACCACGTCTTCTGAAGCCAGACCAAAAGAAGTCAAGGAAGTATAACAGAGAAGTATGTGAACTGCCTGCCGATGGCCTCTACCTCCTCTCTGAAATGACTCTTGCCCTCTTTTAGCACGGGCTCACAGGCCTCTTGGAATCCTTTGGTTCCGCTGATTGTAGTCAGTCTCCTAGGAAGTCACCTCGTCTATTCCAGATTCCCTTAAATGGGACTCAAACCGTATCCATGTAAAACATGTACTAGAAGATATTAAAACCCACCACAGGACAGTGACTTCTAACCTTTGGAATTTGTCAGTTCACATCTCATTTGTCCACTTTGGCTATTCCTCATCCTTGCCTCCTCTGTCTCTTATCCTGTTTGACTCTGCCTACAGCTCCCAATATTCCTTTATCTCACTCTGATAATCCATTAAGACCTGCCTCTCTCATTCATCCTCTTGTGCTACGGCATGTCAGCCTTCTACCTGGCAACACAGTATCTACATCAGCTGGGTGCCCCTGGTCCTGCTTCCCTGTTAGGAGAGGGAGAGATTATTGTCCTAGAATGTTGTTGGTTTCACGTACTTCCACCTGGGGGCAGTATTTGGTAAAGCCATGAAACTCTGCCTTGTGTCCTTGGCAAGCTCTATGAAAAGAATGTAACTCTGAGCTACTCTAACCCACCTACGGATTAGGATGAAAGCTTCTTGAGCTGCATTCTCAAGAGTTCCAATTCCTTATGCATAGATACAGTGAATATCACTAGTTGCATTTCAGTTCCAGTTCCCCAGAGGGCTGTGGGTGCAGAATAGATTGTTAACCAAGCAGCCAGACCCCCTTCTCTAGTGGCATGCTCCCCGCCTCCCAGCCTCTTTAGACAAATAGATACTTGCATGAAAATGGAGGACTGGATTCAATGTCAGCCACGTTGCGTCACTACTAAGGCAGACCCCTCCTTCAACCACGGATGGCATGTCCATGTCACTTTGCACTCATACCAGTTCCATGCCGGCACCT
Source organism: Phyllostomus hastatus (assembly GCF_019186645.2). NCBI lineage: Eukaryota > Metazoa > Chordata > Mammalia > Chiroptera > Phyllostomidae > Phyllostomus > Phyllostomus hastatus. Next base: position 737,656 of record NW_025333841.1, on the reverse strand, counting down.
GCAGTCCAATACGTCAGCAGACAAAATAGTCAAGCCTTTACCTTAGTAGCTCAGATCATTCTGTCAGTACGTGTCCAACCCATAATGTACCAGGCCTTCCATCAGAAAACTGCCCAACCAGCCAGCAAATTAGGAGCAAGCTCAGACATACTTTGTCCCTATGGCACCCCCACCCCTAGCCTCTAGGAGATGAGATGTGTTCCAATAGAACCAAGGAAGACAGTATATCACAGTGGTTCAGTGTTGCACACAGAATCCCAGTTCCCTCAATTACTAGTTATTAAAAAAAAACTCTCTCATTTGTAAATTGAAGATGATAATAGTACCTACACAGACTTATAAGGAATAAATCTGAGAATTGCATTAAAGGGCTTAGTAAAGAGCCTAGCATATAATACGTGTTTGATACAAGACTTTTATCATTTATTTATAATTTATTATATCTAGATTGTGTTACACTACAGGGGTCTTAGGTAGCTTCTCAGATAAGTCCCGGGTTCAGCAGGTCCCATAGCCTGTGCAGCTGAAGTTGGCCCTGGTACTGCTCGTCACCCACTGCACTGACCTTACACTTCTGCTTTGCCAATAAGCTGCTCCTGGCTGAAAGTAGACTAGTCACTGTTGCCCTCAAGACTCATACCCTTTGCTTTGTCAGAGTTGCACTGCCAGCATTCCCTGCACCCCTGCGCCTTATAAACATCACATAGAATTTCCTGTCCAGCCCACCCCTCACACTGCTGGGTCCAATCCATACCTGCAAGGCAAATGGGGATACTCCTTACCAAGAGACAGAGGGATCACCCCTAACTGGCAAGGGTGACTGTGGTAGTGCCAACACCAGGAGTCTCATCACTAAAGGAGTGGATGCTCTCTGACTCTAGAATCAAGGCCCTCTCTAAAGTAAAACTGTGGACAGCAGCTTGCAGCTGGTTTCATCACATCCTTCATCTCTTCCACATTGGCCTTGTGACTGTTTTGGAAAATAAAAAGCAGGGAGTTCTTGTCAAGATAATTCCATCCTCACTATACAAAATCACTAATATAATCACTATACAAAATCTTTTCTGTAAACCTGCAACCTTCTAACTCAATTCCACAACTATCTATACCTTATGGCACCTACAACCTCACATAGATCAAGAAAGGCAATGAGTGGAAAATTCCTGTGTGGTGCTCCTACCTTCTTCCAGCAAATGAGATCATGCACCGCCTCCTAGAATAGTTATTTGCTTGAGCAATATTTTTGATAAATGCACTTAATTTGACTTTACAGAATTTTCTGAGCTGCATGGTAATGGAACAATTACAGTAGCACTATCTCCAGGCTAAGCCCCAAAGTATGGAAGTGCTGTTTATAATATGTAAGCCTTTTTTCTTTTTTTTTAAATTTTTAAAAGTATTTTTATTTTTAAATTACAGTTGACATACAATATTATATTTGTTTCAGGTGTACACCCCAGTGATTAGACATTATATAACTTACTAAGAGATCATCCCGATAAGTCTTGTACCCATCTGACACCATACACAGTTATTAGAATAGCACTGACTATATTTTCTATGCTACAATGGCCTCTGCCAGCACCCCAGTCTTGGAGAAAGCTGCCCTCACCAGCTCTCATTGTAAATCCAGACAATTCAGTTCCTCTGCCTATGTCCCTGGTGCCTTTTGAGCTGCTGCCCCCATGCTGGAGCTCAGAGAGAGTGAGCCCAAGTAAGTACCTGCTTAAGACCTTTAAGAGGGACTGCCTGGTATTCCTCCCTCTCACTCAACCATACTCCCTGCTGGTTTTTATAGCAAGAAGTCATGGGGACTTCTCATCCTGGCACTGGAACCCAGGGAGGGGGTGCGTGGTGTGGAGCTGGGCCCTCTCACTCCTCAGGCAGGACCTCCGCAGCCCAGATATCCCTCTCATTTTTTTTCTGCCATACGTGTGTGTGGGACCTGCCTGTTCTGCATCTCTGCCCCTCCTACCAATCTCAATGTGGCTTTGCCTTTATATCTTTAGTTGTAGGACTTTCTTTCAGCCACATTTCAGGTGGTTCTGAACGATGGTTGCTCTGTACTTTAGTTGTAATTCTGATGTGGTTGTGGGAGGCAGCAAGTCCTGTGTTTACTTACACCACCATCTTGATTGGAAGTTATAAGCCTTTCTGAAATAGAGTTCCCTAAGGTGATTGAGGATATTAACAATCCCTTGATAGCACCAGCAATTTGTCTACTACCTCTGTATCTTCACCACCCCACAATCCTTTCTTCTTAAGAGAAAATAATTTGGTCCTCAGACACAATAATGACCTTTCAGTAGCTAATGGCTGTCTACCCCAGTCCTGGCCTATACCATTGACTAATGCCTTCAACATCCAGGTGTAGGAGAGTGTGTAGGAGGATATGGGAGACTGTTGTCCTGTTACAGGAGTACCTGGGTGCTTTGATCTCTGCCCCTGCACCCACATCTCCAGGAAATTGGTCCTTACCAAGGTCAGTTACCCCAAGTGGAAATGAGAGCTTTTAGTGATCAAGGCCCATTTCAAGATAGGGAGACACTTCCTCTAAGAGGAACAGCAAGTTTGTGATTATAAGCTGAAACCAGAGGAGCCAGCACAGACTTCTAAACTGAGTTCACACCAGGTGAAGTAGACCCTTCCCAAAGCACCTACCCTGTTTCAGAATTTAGAATATCAAGGGGCAGTAGAAATGGGTTTCTGCCTGATAAGGATGGCCATTTAGCACAGCCACAGTACAGAAGCAGGAAGATGCATTGTAGAGCACAAAGATTCATGTCCATCCTGGGGCAGCCCGAAGGTTTATGTTGTTTCAGAGTGCTCCGTTCTACTTGGATCAGTGGGTGCCTGTAGCCATGGGTACCACCGCAGCAGGCCAACACAGCCTATTCAAACTTTGCGTATAGTGGCAAGGAATGTGTTTCATACTGTGGTCTGCAGACCACCTGCATCTTAATCATAAAATGAAGATTTCTGAAACAGACGTTCTAGGGGTGCAGCCAAAGAATATTAATTTTTACCAGTGCCTCCCTACATGATTCTAATGCGCAGTACAGATTGAGAACTCTTGGTCTAAGGGCTCTTCTAGTTGCTCCATATCTGGCTTAACCTCTAGTGTGCCACTATGATTCCTGCAATTGAGGCAAAGACCTTCAGGCCTTTGCGACATTGTCCCAATGAACTTGAGTGGAGATTTTCCCTCTTCCCACATCTGTAACAGCTGACTGGTGGTGGATTCCTCTTTCCTTGTTAGCTCTATTCATACAAGCCACTGCTGCCTTCACAGGTTCTATGGCCATCTGCTCTCCAACCACAACCCCTACCTAGTTCATATGCTAGTTTTGGAGAATGCCACTTAAAATCCTCCTCCTCCACATTTACCTGTCCATCATTCCACTACCAGCAGACAACTTGCCAGCCCATATGAATTAACCAGGTCCTGGGGGAGTAATATTGCTGTTGCACCTTCAACATGTAATACAGGTGGTGTTCCACTCCAGCTTCCTCAAAATTCATTTCTAACTCACTACACCCTTCCTTATAGACCTCTTCCCTTCATGGCATTTACTGTTTCCAGCCAACTATTGCACTGGGTAGTTGCTGGACTCAGTGACATCACTGAATCTGGTCAATACCTTGGCCACCCAAGTGTGTACTACCCAAGGGCACATTCAATTAGCCTTCACCATACAACATGGCATAGGGGTTAAGAGCAGGGAATCTGAAGTCACACTGCCTGGATTTGAATCCCAACACTGCCACTTTCTATGTGACCTTGAACAACTTACTTAAACTCTCAGTTCCTTGACTTCCTCACCTATAAAGTAGACATAATAATAGTACCTACCTGACAAAGCAGTTGTAGTACATGAACTAGTATGTGTAAAGTACAGAGAATAATGCCTGACACATACCAAGCATTAAAAAGTGTTTGCTGTATGAGTAGGATTTGGACTACACTAACTGAATCATTGATGTGTGAGACACCAGTTAGATTTCCTTTTGGCATGGCCCCATCTGCCCGTGCCAAAAATTGGACTCACCTAGAAACCTTTGAAGTGAACTTCAGTCTTCTACCCATAGACCTCCTACATCCTAGAACTTTGTACCCTTCCTACTCTGTAATCACTTACTCCCCGGAGCACTTATCTATGTGTACCCCACAATTAGCCCAGCAAACCAAGGCTGAGAGACCAGTTTCATCATAAAAGAGACGCTAGCTTTCCAGCAACGTTATGATTGGCCCACTGCTTGATTCTCTGGAAGGTTTTGATCAGGAAATAGTTTGGGAGACCACCCAAGCATACCTTGAACTCATAATCCTACCATAGGTATGCCTTCCTAGCTCAACATCAGAATTCTCTCTTAAATGCAATTCTGGTGTTTGCTTACAGGTAGAGGTACTAGGACTGGAATTAAATAACACTCTTACTTATGCCCTGCCCCTTGCCTCCACTTCCACCCCAGATCAGCTGGACCACTCTACCCAGTCCTACTAATAAAGGAAAAAATAAAGCTTATGCTCAGAGTCCAGAGAAGAAATTTTGAAAGGTTGAACAACAGTAATGATAGTGGGTTGAAAAGGACACAGAACACTTGAGAACAATTTTAAAGGCATGATTGACAGAATCTGGTGATCAATTGGCTGTTGGGGGTAAGAAGGGAAATATCAAAAATACCCTGTTTCTTGTATAAGCAAGTGGCAGTATTGTTACTAAGACTGGGAATGGCACACCAAAAAGTACAGAGATATGAAGGAATTTGTGACAAAGAAATTGGAGTGGGTAGATGGATAGGCAGGTAGAAGGTGGTAAAGAGTAGATTGGTTGGTGGGTATCTGGTTGACATCCCAAACATAGCATGTCCCAAACCTAACTCCTGATCTCCACCACATATGCAGCCATATTCTCCCAGTTTTTAAATCAAACACATTGGAATCATCCTTGACTCCTTTCTTTCACATTCCACATGCAATCTGTAAAAAAAAAAAAAAAAAAAAAAAAAAGCCAGTCAATTCGATCTTCAAGATATTCTACAATCTGACAATTTCTCAGTACCTCCAGCACTACAACATTAGTCCAAGCTGCCATTATCTCTCTTGGATTATTGCAACTGCCTCCCAACTTGTGTTCCTGTTTCTGGCCTTTCCCCTTCTTGGTCTATTCTCCACACAGCAGTCAAGGTGATGCTATTAAAACAGAAGTCAGCTCCCATCACTCCTCTAATCCAAACACAGAATTGGTTTCCTTTTTCAATCAGAGTAAAAGCCACTTGAAGTCCCTACTGTGGTCTACAAAGTCCTACCGTTTTCTTCTTTCTCCCTGTAGAACTACTGTTCTTTTCCCTTCCTTGCTATTCTCTGGCCATTGGACTCACCTTGTTCCTTGAACATACCAGGCTTTTGCCCTGGTATGTTCTTACCTCTAGGCTTTCATCTTGCTGTTCCCACTGCCTGAGATACTCTTCTCCCAGAAAATGCCCCTTCACTGCCTTGAAGCCTTTGCTCCAGTGTCACTTTCTCAGTAAGGCCTTCCGTGATCACATTTTTCAAATTTGCAGTGCAAAAAGCCTCCCATTGCCCTTTCTCTGTTATATCCTCCATAGCAGCAGTTTTTCAGTTAGTGTGCCTATTTAGCTAGGGGCACTGACCTCTTTTCCCTTAGATTGTCAAATTAAAAAAAAAAAATGACAACAGCCAATACAACCATAGCCGTCTGGTGTGAATGATCCAACATTACACCTAGGTTTTGTCAGGTCAACAAAAAAATTAATATATTTTTTTCATGTGCCACAGGATTTTAGTAATTAGTTTATATGTGCCATGAGATGAAAAAGGTTGAAAATCATTGCTCCATTGTATCGATCACCTAAAAAATTATTTAATTCAATTGTTATTTATTTTACATTTTGCCTCATCCCTCCACCACACACACTAGAATATAAACTTCATAGGGGATGGGGATTTTATCTGTTTTGTTCATTACTATACACCACTGCCTAGAACTCTACCTGGAACATAAATAAAATTTCATTGGGTGAATGATGGGCAGGAGAGAGATGAATGAGAAATGTTGATTTCCAGCACTTTGGGAGAATGGATTGTACTTCATGGTACTACCACTTAACCTATTGAATATCAAAATTTTTTCAAAATAAAAAACTTACTAATTTGAAAGATGAGTTAGTGCCTTCTCATGGTAGGCCATCAACAAATATTTGTTGTGTGAATCATGATGATATCTTAACAGATATTATGAAATTAGCAGAACCAGGAGAGAAAGGGGGAGGGAATGAATGAATGAGTGAGGGAATGAATGAATGAGAGCATTCCACACAGTAGTTAGAGATTTGAGTGCTCACAAAATCAAATAACCAAATTCTGGGCTGTTATATAAGCTTTGCACTTTAACCACAGGACCACTAGAGGGCATGCAAGACTAAATCAAGAATGTTCTCTGCTTGATGAGACTCTATTAACGTCATCCACATTTCTATTTATTGATCTGATGTTCATCTAAACTGTTCCATCAGTTCAGAGTGTTCTCCTGAGCTAATTTATTTCATCAGTCCAGTATCTGGCTCATAATAGGTCTTCAATATTTATAAATTGAATGAGAAAATTAATATTTAGAATCAAGACATTTTTCACTTTTAAATTTGTGTTTGACTAATTAACTGTAGTCCATATTTCCATTAAAAAACTATCCTTCAGAGTTCATAACTGAGCTAATAAATGTAGCACCCACCATCTTCGGCACTTAAAAGAATCTTTAGGCAAGCCCTGGCTGGTGTGGCTCAGTGGATTGAGTGCTGTCCTATGAACAAAAGGGTCACTGGTTCAATTCCCAGTCAGGGTACATGCCTGTACAGATTCCCCAGGGAACGCGAGAGGCATCCACACATGAACGTTTCTCTCCCTCTCTTTCTCCTTTTCCCTCTCTAAAAATAAATAAATAAAATCCTTTGTTAAAAAGAATCCTTAGGCAAGAGGACGGCAAGAGTCTGACACGGAGTTTGTGGGCTTTATTTGTGTAAGTCATTTGACAATAATGCACATTGTAGTGCCTGAGCTGGGTGTCATGAAAGGCAGGGTGGCCTTTGATACCGCATCAGCGGCTCTCTCTCTCAGGAGGAGCTGGTAACTGATGAAGGATTCGAGTTACCTGTGCTGGCTTGCCTCCCCACCCTCACCCCCAGAATTGTTAGCTCAGCTTATGCAAATAGAGATTTCGCTGCTTTTGAAATGTGCTGTCCACAGTGTGTTTTAGAGCTGTAAGGTTGTTTAGGATGAAGAAAGGTAAACGGGCTTTGTTTATTGTCTTAATTATCAATTGTTCCCAATGGAATTCTTGAAGGGATTTTGAGTGCCTGGATTTACAGTGTTCTCAGCTGGATTTCTATAGGGGTGTGGAGTCCTTGTGCTGTTGGCATTTGATGTTTGAGGTTTCTGAGTGCCCTTGGTCCCCATGAGCTGGGCCTTCACTACTAGGCATTTTTCATTAATGGAATCATTTCAGATAGCCTGAGAAATATAACCCATGTTTAGCAAACTATTAATATTTTCAGAATAGTTATAAACTTACAGGAAAATTGAGTAGATCTTACAGAGTTCCCATGTAACCCATACCCAGTTTTCCATATTGTTAACATCTTACATGAATATGATGAATTTGTTGCAATTAATGAACCAATATATTATTATGAACTACATTTCATAGTTTATTCAGATGTCCTTAGTTCTTTCCTAATGTCCTTTTCCTGTTCCAGAATCCCATCCAGGACACCACATTACAGTTAGTCATCATGTCTCCGTAGGCTCTTGGCTGTGACGTTTTCTGACTTCCCTTGTTTTTGATGACCTGAACAGTTTTAAGATGTACTGGTCATGATACTCAGTATTAGGTATTTTTCAGCCTATTATCTGTATTTTAATGTGTGGGTTGTTTTTGTCTACTGAATGGAGTCATTCCAAATAGCCTGAGGAATACAACCCATCTTTATTGCTCTTCCTGGCACCTGTTCTGATAATAAATCTGAATGGTTTCTGAAGCTAGTTCTTGCTAGAGGAGAGCAGTGTCTGTTTATTGTTCATAGTCACCAGACCCATGTGGGTATCAGTTTAGGAAACTTAAATGGAAATTGAAGGTACAAATTCAAAGTACGTATCTAGAATTAATTGGTTTTACTTTATATTTTTTTCTAACGTCTGAACTTTACTGAGAGTCTTCATTTTCAGTTTTACCATTTAAATATAAGAACCAAGAGCTCTGTGAAGGGGAAGAGGAATGAATGAGAGTTGGATAGAGCCCATTTAATTTTCTACCCCAACCTGTCTTTACTATAAACTGTGTTATCATCAAGATAAAACTCAGCTCTCTTTTTTCCAACATATTTTAAAACACTTAATATAACTATGCACACATTGATATACAGTTGCCACCACTAAATTTATTTGAAATGCTGCTAGGCTACATTCACTTTCTGACAGGTCTTTGTTAGAATTTAGTGGATGTTTCTTCTGAAAATCTTTAGTTTCCATGCCTTTTTATGTATTACCTTTGGGATTTAATAAAAATGGCTCTTTAAACTCTTCCGGAGACTGGGGGCAAATTAAGATAAGGTATAAATTGAGAGGAATTAAAATCATTAATCTTGTCCCATGTACTTTAATGTAGCAGTAATAATAAATTATACAAGGTGGATTGAGTCAGGTGGTAATTATGGACTTTATTCCAGACAACTAACAAAGCCTCTCTAAGTGATTCTTAAAGCTTCCCTTCGGTGGTGTCTTGAAGGTTGTTAAGCTCTTATTAATGTCTTGACCAGGAATCCCTAGCTGTGAATTTCTGATCAGAGAGATGTACATCCACAAAGAAGTTACCCCGAATGACTTCAGAGACTTCTGTTTTCCCTCCAAGGCTTATTTCATATGAATATTACCAATTTTTACTAAAATTTTCTCAGAAATATATGTAAATCACAGGAAGTGTGGTGTAAATAGTTGGAATTCAAGCTATTCACATGAAAGAAAATTAATTCTTGAGAATAATGGTACATATTATGGACTTTTAAACCCGTTCAGGTAAATAAAGTGTCCTCTTCCTACCTTACCAGATGGCAACTTTGGAAAGACACAATGTCGAATGTACGTCATGGAGACTGAATGATTTATCTGTGTTAGTACTCAGGTACATTTTTGTTTCTGATAAAGGTCTGTTTTCTCACAGGCAGCATCAGTGCCTAGTTAGCTGAGGCACTTAGTTTAGAATACAGTACTAATAAGGCCAACACCATGATTTCTGTCCTTGTACAAACCAGTTAGTTTTTGCTGACTCTAATGTTATTGACTACAGCATTTACCTTGGCCAGCCATCTCTTCCAAAGTATATCCTCTGTAACAAGGGAGGCCAAGTTGGGGGATGCAGATTGGCAAGTGTAAATCTTTCCTACCTTTGGGGGGAAGAAAACAGCCCAAAGCCCCTTTCTCTTGGTGCAGGGTCAAGTACATCATTTTCACAAGTTTGCTCCATTGTGTTGTTATGAGCACCCTAAACTGCAAAACTATGTCCATGGCCTTCTCTGTTTTATATTCTATTAGCTCAGGAAAGATTTTCATTCCATTGAGCACCAGACTGTGGGGTATATTTTTGGAAGCAAGTGTAGGTGTACCAGAGCCAAAAAAGGTTGGGAACAACTGTAGACAAACTGATCTCACTGTTCTTAGAGCTGCCAACTCTAGGCACGGAGCCCTTAAAGTGGACTATAAATGTAGAGTGGGTGGTTGAAAGAAAATCCATTATGTGGGACTAATTTCTGGTTTCCCACAATCAGGTGCATGTATTTTGTGTGCATGTTTTATGGGGAGAGAGCAGGTGTGCACGAAGCTGATTTATTTAGCTATATTAAATTAGAATTGGGTCTTAATGAGAGAAAAATATGAGTTGGAGAATTAGGATGGTTAGTACTTTGATTTTTTTTAAATGCCTGTATTTAAACTCCTGTGAAGGAGGTAGATAAGGTAGGAACTTGTTGCTAAGTTGAAAAACTGAAGCAAAGAGACCTAGGTGTCCTGGTTCCTACCCCATGTTCTATCATGGGAACATGTAAGTCTCTAAAAGGACTTGCTGAACATAACTATGAAATAAAATTGCAGAAGGATTTCTGGTTTTCCAGTCACCCTCTTTGACAGAGGAAACAATAGCGTTATAAATAACACAGAAACTCTTGATCTGCAAAAGTCATTGACTCAGTTCGCACAAGAGACAGCAACGTGAAGTGGCTGCAGGAGTAGTAAGCAGAGTGTTAGGAAATGGAGCCCATGTTTTGTAGTAAACACGATGAGATTCGGACATTAGGCAAGGAAACATCCAATTACATAATATCTTAACCAGTCACAAGCTATAATGACACAAACTAGGCCTTGTTAGCTCATTTTTCCTTCCCTAGATCATTATACCCAGCAGAGAGGAAAAGAAAGCTAATGAGTTCTAATTGTGCTTTCAGCACTTTCTTAAAGATCAAGTACAGGTGTGCTCCAATTTAAGCAAGCCCAGGAAATAAAAAAATGCACACTGCCAAAAGGATAGGTACAGGGCTTGGATGGAGAATTCATTTGATAGAAGGAGTCTTCACTGTAACAGGATTCGCCCACTGAGTTCCTTAAATTAATTTCTCTGTAGAACTGAAGACATAATTTGCAAAGAGTCAATTATCACAGAAATTGTTAGGAATATGTCTGCTCTAAGGTTTACCTTAGTATTACTATTCGTTAGATATGTAAATATTTTACAATGCATGGTCTATTTACTTTATAACATAAATAGCATTGCTATTTGTTAAATACATACATATTTTACAATACGTAGTAAAAGAGAAGATTTCAAAAAAATTATTTTCCTGATTTTTCATAGTACCATATGAACAGTGCAGATTTACTTGTGGGTCATAGCATAAAAACAGGAATGTGGGTACTGACTAGAGAGAACGAGAGATGTGATGGTACTAAGAGAGGGTTAAGATTGGATGGGTAAGAGATATAAAAAGGAAAAAGCACTGACAATTTTGGCCATTTTCAATTTCTGGGAAAGCCATCTTGCGTTCTACCTCTGATGGACCTCTCACATATGACCAATTGACTTTTTCTCTCCTGTTGATCTCTTATAACCATTTCAACTCTTTAACATGGAAATCATCCAAAAGGGTACAGATAACATCATTTGATGAAATAACAACAATAGGAGCACCAATAATACATTCCTATAATGGTTAGGAGGTATGATCAGCTGGTACTGAATATAAGGGGCAAAGTACCTTCTTTGAAAGTAAGAATGGACTTATTAAACACAATCCTGGATCATAAAGGCTACAAGCTTGAATGGGGGTCGTCTTAAATGCTGAAGTTATAGCTAGAAAAACTGCCCTTGTCCTGAACTGTCAATGACAATGGAAATGTACAGAAGTTCCAACAAGTGCAGCTTTGTAGAAAACGGTGGACAGAATTATAAAAACTCATTTCAGACTGCTAGCTAATTGCAGGTAAACATTCAAAATATATGAAGTAAATAAATTTCTAAAGGGCATCTTTCCACATCAGAAAAAGTATCAGCTGTTTTCTTCATCCTTTCATGTAATAATCAGCATATATCAAGATCTGGAACTACCACTTCTAGCTCTACTAGGGCAGGCCCCTTGAAAACGTGCATTTGAAAAATCATAACTTCATTTCTTTAGACCTTTTAAAATTTCTCTCAATGATGTTTTATAGCTTTCAGCATACAAGTTTTGCACTTCTATTTAAAAATTTATTCCTAGGTAGCCCTGGCTGGTGTGGCTCAGTTGCAGCATCGTCCTGTAACCAAAGGGTTGTGGGTTCGATTCCTGGTCAGGGCACATACCTAGGTTGCAAATTCGATCCCTGGTCCAGGTGCATACGATCCGCAGTCCGAGTCGTACAGGAAGGCAACCTATTGATGCTTCTCTCTCGCATAGATGTTTTTCTCTCTCCCTTCCTGTCTCTCTAAAAGCAATGAAAAAATGTCCTTGGGTGAGGATTAAAAAAAATTATTCCTAGGTATGTATTGTATAAATAGACTTTTCTTAATTTCATTTCTGGATTGTTCATTGCTATGGTATAGAAATAAAATTGATTTTTGTATTTTAGTCCTGTGTCCTGCAATGTTACTGAACTCATTTTTTACTTTTAGTAGTTTTATTTAGTAGAATCCTGAGATTTTTTATATACAAGGTATCATAATAGCCTCGTAAAATGACTGGACCTGTTGTTTCTGCTTCTATTTTCTGGAAGATGATAACTGGTATTATTTATTCCTTAAATGTTTGGTAGAATTCACCAATGAAACCATCTCAACCTGGGCTTTTTATAAAAATTGACATGATGATCCTAAAATTCTTATGAAATTCCAAGGTACCCAGAATAACCAAAACAATTCTAAAAAAGAATGAAGTTGAAGGACTCATACTTCTCACTTTCAAAATTTATTACAAAGCTTCAGTAATCAAAACAGTGTGTTACTGGCATAAAGAAAGACATAGATCAATGGAATAAAATTGAGAGTTGAGAAATAAAGCCGTACATCCATGGTCAATTGGTTTTTTAACAAGGATACTAAGACCATACAATGGGGGAAAGAACAGTGTCTTCAACAGATGGTTCTGGGGTAACTGGATAACCACATGCAAAAGAATGAAGTCGGATCTTTACCTGGTACTATATAAAAAATAAAATACATCAAAGATCTTTAAAATCTTTGAAGAAAATAGAAGTAAATCTTTGTGGCCTTGGGTTAGGCAGTAATTTCTTAGATACAACAAAAGCACAAGTGACAAAATAAAAAATGAATTGGACTTTATCACAATTAAAAATATTTGTACTGAAAACAATATCTTCAGCTATGTAAAATGCTAACTCATGGAATGTGAGAAAATATTTGCAAATCACATCTCTAATAAGGATCTTGTATCTACAATATATATATAAAACTCCTGCAACTTAACAACAAAAAGAACAATAACCCAATTGAAAAATATGCAAAAAATTTGGATAAACCTTTCTTGAAATATACACAAATGGCCAATAAGGACATTAATAAGTGTTCAACACTATTAGTCTTTAAAGACATGGAAACCAAATCTACAGCAAGATACCACTTCACAACCACTAGGATGGATGTCATCAAAAAGATGGAGAATAGCAAGTGCTCACAAGGATATGGAAACATTGAGACTCTTCTACACTGTTGGTAAGAGTCTAAGAGTATAGGAAAAAAATGAATGCCTATTAACTGATGAATGCAAAATGTGGTCCTATCCATACAATGGGATATTGTTTCACAATAAAAAGGGAGAAAGTATAGACACATACTATAACATGGTTGAACCTCGAAAACATGGCAAGTTAAAGAAGCCAGTCACAAAAGAGCTCATATTGCATATTCCACTTGTATGAAATATTCAGAGTAGGTACATCTATAGAGACAGAACATAGATTAGTGGTTGCCAGGGCCCAGCTTTCAGGAAAAATGAGGGGGAGTGACTGCTCATGAGTACAGGGTTTCTTTTTAGGGTGACAAAAACGTTCTAAAATTGATTGTGGTAATGGACACACAACTCTGTGAACAAACTAAAAACCACTGAATTGTACCATTTAAATGAGTGAATTGTATGCAATGGGATTTATAGCTCACTGAAAAGCTGTTGTTTTTCAGAAGAAGAAGCAGAACTTCTGGGTCTTATAGTAGACTTGTCATCCCTTTTAGTGACCAGAAAAGAATTTTTTTTTCTGAAAAATCAACATTCTGTTTTTCTGTTCAGTAGAAGAAAAGGAGGAATTAACTCAGGGGTCCCTCCAAACTTATACTTTTCAGAAAACTGACTCTTAACAGTGTTTCGCTTCTTTAAATAAGATAGATTTTATATAGTAATTCCACCATTAAAACATCTTCTTTGCAGTACAAGCTTTCTATTAGGAAGTGCTTTCCACATGAAGTAGAAATCGGATCCATTGTTCACCATGCACATATAAAATGCAAGTCACTCCCCAAGATAGCTTTAAAAGTCTGGCCATCGCCTGCCTTTCTAACCTCATCACCTGCCATTCCCAGCTCTACCCAGTTTGTTCACAACTATTCTGTGCCTTCCCATGCTCTCCCTCTGTCTAGCATGCCCCCCACACCTCTTCTCTTCCTGGAAAACTACTTCTTCTTCAAGGCACAGTTTAATTGTCACCTTCCTGGAGTTCTTCCTGACTCCTATAGACACAATTAATTGCCCTTGCCTCTGTTTTAATACTATTTGTTTTTGCTGGTAGCATATCGTGTTATGTTTGTTATAATGTGTTAGTTGTCAGCCAAGCCTTCAATAAAGGAAACCAAATGTTTGCTTCTGTATCCACTGAGCGTACCAAATATATGCCTGGCCTATGGTAAGATAACAATCAATATTCGATGGATGAATTGATGGATAGATGGGTAGACAGACAGATAAATTGAGTCAGCTTGCTGGTTGTGGTCTAGAAAAGGGGGCGTATGATAACACTCCTCCCCTACACAGCTTCTTGATTATCAGTAACGAGTAAGTACATCCTAAGTCCTTTTGGAATGGCTAGTATCATGGAAGATACAAATACATGCGTGTGCGTGTGCACACACACATACACCATACAGTCCCTGCCATGAAGGATCATATGTAATTGAAGAGATAAGATTCAGATGTATGATGTAACTAGAAAACAACATAAAAAGGCATATGGGTGTTCCACAATTTAAAGCAGATTAAGTTGCTCATCAGAATTCAGTGAAAAGAGAACCATATCTTGTTCCTGCTTTCATGTGTTAGGGCTGCATGACAGAGGATTTCAGGCAACTGAGCCCTAGAAGTGCAGCCCAAGGTGATTGATTACCAAAGTGACAGGAGGTACCAGTACCATGATGGGCAAGCAGTGAATGGCGTAAATACTCCCCAATCCAACCAAGTCAAGGGAGAAGTTAACTGTGGTTCCTTGAATCATTTTTAAAGTTTCTGGGCTCTCTTCCAATCAGTAGGGTATCCCTGTGCTTTTAACTTCCTGTATGGAACTTGATACAAAATCAACTTATTCACAAATATTTATTGAGTGCTGCCTTAGTTTCCTATCACAGCTATAATGTTATCACAAATTTACTGGCTTCAAGCAACAGGAATTTCTTCTTTTACAGTTCTGGATGCCCAAATGAGTCTACAGGGCTAACCTCAGGGCATCAGCACAGCCGCATTCCCTCTGGAAGTTCTAAGGGAGAGTCAGTTTCCTTGCCTTTTCTAGTGTGTAGAACTGTACTCCTTGCTCATGGCCTCTTCCTCCATTTTCAAAGGCAGCAGCATGCCTTGTGCTCGCTGACTCTGCTTTCCTTGCAGGGCCTTGTCTTCTGTGTCAAATCTCTCTCCACCTCCCTCTAGTGAGGAAATTTGTGATTACATTAAGGGCATACCCGGATAATCCAGGATAATCTCCCTATCTCAACATCCTTAACTTAATCACATCTGCAAAATCTATTTTGCCACCTGATGTAACATTCTCAGGTTCTGGGGATTAAGACACAGGACCTCTTTGGGAAGCCACTGTTCAGCCTTCCATGAACACCTACTACATAGTAGGACTTATTCTGGGCACTTTACATATCTACTATACTTACTGTCTTCAGAGCTTCTCTTGCCCACTACACTGTAAACTCCTGCAAGAGAGAGTCCATGTTGCTTTCTCCCTCACAATGCTTAGCATGTGGCCTTGCTTGTAGTATATAATAGGTAGCTGGAAAATAATTAACGAATCACATGAGCCACACCCTGCAACAGAGTGGAATTTTAATTAACTTCATTCAAAAATACTGAGTCAGTGAGGTGAAGAGTCTTCAATATCTGGATAGTCAGATATAATCAATCCAGCAAACACTTGTTGAGCTGCTACTGTGTCAGATACCTCGCTAGTTTTTAAAGATAAAAACAAGAGTAAGGTGGTCCCACCCCTGAGGAGAAATAACGAGCAGCTATGTGTGCTCAGGTTGGTTAAGAAAAATCTGGTTGGTGAAGCTGTGTCCCAATCCACCGCCATCTCTAAGGGATAAAAGCCAATGGATGCCCCATCCAGAAGGAATCCCAGGGGTCATCCAGCACCACCATCATATCACCCCACTTTCATTCCCCCAACTGCTGTGGAGATATCACTGCCTAGCATTCCCCATCTTCTGAATGTACACCTCTTAGCACAGGGAGCTCACATTGTCTACCAGGAGCCCATTAAATCATCAAACCATTTTCAAAGTTAACAAAATTTCTATTGAATTAAAACAGTGCCACGGTATATACAGAACAGTCTACTTTCTCAGTCCAGAACAGCCATTCAGATACTTCTACAGACCTGACTAAGTATAATATTCTTGTTCATCCATTTATTCACTCAACAAATACTTTCTGAACATCTCTTGTAGGCCTGCCACTGTGCTAGGGACTGCAGAGACACAGATGAGTGAGATAAAATCCTGTCTTCAAGGAGCTAGCTCCCAGTCTAGCAGGGAAGCAACCATGTGAATAGCACAGTGTGGCAAATATTCTAGGAGGAGATACAATATGCTATGGGAGCTGGGGCTGCAGACCAACCCCTAGTGCTGGGAAGAAGTCAGGAAGGTAGTGTTTAAGCTTGGTTTCATTCATTCATTCAGGATTCCTAGAGTACCTTCTGCATGTCATATACTCTGCTAGGTGCTAGAGATACCTTGGGGACCTGGGAATTTATCATGTGGAGTAAGCCAAGAAAAGGGATCAGCACTTGAAAAGTCAGGAAGGCATTAAACATTTGTTTTGGTTGTTAAGTTCTCGGTGTGTTCCAAGCAATGGTTCTAGCTAGGCACTACAGATACAGAAATAAACCAGGCTCATACCATTCCTCACTTCAAGAAGCTTATGGTGCACTGAGAGGCACTGACAAGGAACCTCGTATTGTGGCATGATATGATTACTGATTGGAATGGGCACAAGGCACTAGGGAGAGACATACATAGATTAAGCTCAGCAGTAGTGCTGGGAGGTACTATGGTCAGAGCAGGCTTTCTTAAAAAGTGTTGAGGCTATTGTGATGCTTAAGCTGAGTCTTCAGGGACAAAATAGTACAAGCCAGGCAGATTCAGGAGAGAAGGATAAGGAAAAGGGAACTGAACAGACAACGGTAGAAAGGCTTGAAAGAATAAGATTTGTGATGAGAGTTGTCAAGAGTTCAGTATGGCTGAGGAAAAGTTTGTATCAGCCAGTGGTACATGGGTCTGGAAACTTAGATAAAGCCAGATCCTTAAGGACCTTGTGTACGGTAGTAAAGTGGATGTTATCCTAAAGGCAGTGAGGAGCCAGAAAAGATCATTAAGCAAGGAAGTGACACAATCAGATTTTTCTTTGACAAAAATAACTCTGGCTGCAGGGTAGAGGATTAAATCCAGGGGGTGAGACTAGAGGCAGGAAGACTGGTGAAAAAGCTGGTGCAGTCAGCTGTGGGGGGTGATAATGAGGACAGTGGCAGAGGAAACAGGAAGGAGAGGGCAGAGGGAGGACTTAAGACGTGGAATTATAAGGGAAATGAAGACAGAATAATTAAAAATGACACTAAGATTGCCAGTTTTACAAATTATGGCAGGAATGTAGGAGGAAGAGTAGGTTTCAGGGGTGATGATGAGTTCACTGTCGGTCATGGTGTCTTGGAGGTAACTGAGAGGTGGAAAGATGTCCATTGAGCAGTTGGTTATGAGTCTGGAGTGGAGCAGAGGGGGCTGGGCATGAATAAGAATGGCATATGAAAGTAGCAGTCCTTAAGTCAACAAATATGTGTTGAGTGCCCAGATGTGCTATCCACTGGAGGAAAGTCATGAGGTTCCAGGGATTCCAGAGATGAATAAGATAGTGTCTGCCCTCCAGGAGCCCCACCTTGTTGGGTAAACCAATAACAATAAGGCAATGTGGAATGCAGTGATAGAAGTCTGTACAAGGTGTTTTTATGGGAGCATTGATGAGAAGCACCTAATCTGAGGGAGAAGAGAGAAGGCCTCCTAGATTAAGTGCTATCTCAGCTCATTCTCAAGAAGAAGTAGCAGTTAACCATGTGAAAAAGAGAAGACAGCAAAGTCATGGAGGCAGTGTGTACATCTCAGTATTGATAGAGTAGAAAACACAAGCAATCAAATGACCACGTAAGGGCTGGGTCATGGAGAGCCTTATATGCCACATGTAGTAGTTTGGGCTGTAAACAGTGGGAAGCCAGGGAAGGTTTTAAGAAGAACGACATGGTCAGAGCAGCACACAATTGGATCATTCTGATGGTTATGTCTCTATCCTGAAATACAAGCTACATGAGGACAAGGATTTTTATCTCAGTGCCTAGAACAGAGAGCATCTACTAGACATTCGATGCATACTCGCTGAATGAGAAAATTAACTTAGGAGATCAATGTGACAGGCCAAGACTAAAGGCAGGGAAGTTATGACAATCATCCAGAGTGTAAATGATGAAGCTCTGGCCTGAGATTGGCAGTGGGAGGTGAAAACAGGCGCTGGAGTCAAGAACTATGTACCAAGCTTTGGTCTGGGTACACGGTGATACATGCAATCATTTTATCCTCCTTTCAACTTAACATACTGACAATCTCTGCTGTGTCCTGGATACTGCTAGATACCAGGAATGCAAACACAATTAAGATATATACCCACCTATTTATAACCTCTCAGTTTAGTGGGGTAGACACACCAAACCTGTGTAAAGATACATATGGTGTATGTATTATTTCTATAATAGAGTTCTTAACTAGTGGGGGCACCATATAGAAAGAGATAATCCACGTGGGGAAAGACTTTATGGCAATGACATTTCAGCTGGTTGTCAGACATGCAAAAAGGAGTTGTCTGGCACAGGATGGCATTCTCCACATCCTACTAATTCTCCCTCCAAGATACTTCTTGACTGCAACCGCTTCTCTGCACCTCCCACTGCTAATCTCAGGACAGGCCTCCATAAAGGACTGTGTTAAGAAAGATTCTCAGGACTTCGGGCCACGATGGAGGCATAGGTAGACACACTGTGCCTCCTCGCACAACCAAGATAGGGACAAAAACAATTTAGAAACAAAATAACAATCAAAACTGATAGAAAATTGAACTGTATGGAAGTCGGACAACCAAGGAGTTAAAATAGACATGTTACTCCAGACTGGTAGGAGGGGCGGAGTTGGGCAGCCGGGCTCGGGGCGGGGCACAGCGTGGAGAGCCGAGAGCGTTGGGACCAGGTGCGTAAGGCATCCGGGGTGCACTAGACCGCAGCGGGTGGACCTTGGGTGAGCAAGTGGCAGCTGGCAGACCCTGACTGAGGGGTGGCAACCAGCAGACCCAGTGAGGTGGCAATTGTGAAGTAGGGTACTGCATGCAACCCAGGATCCCAGCTGGGAAATAGAGCCTCAGGATACTCATTGAAAACACCTGTGGGGGTTGAGGCGCAGGGAGAAACTCCCAGCCTCACAGGAGAGATCATTGGAAAGTCCCATGGGGTGCACAAGCCCACCTACTCAGGAATTGGCACCAGAGGGGACCAGTTTACTCAGGGAAAGCAGCGGAAGGGACTGACGTCCGACAAAGAGCGGAGCAAGCACCATTGTTCCCTCTCAGACCCCACCCCCACATACAACGTCACAACCCAGCGACATGGGTTGCCTGCCCTGGTGAACACCTGTGGCTCTGCCCGTTACGTAACAGGCGCGACCAGACCAAAGGGGGAAAAAAAAAGATGGCTCAAACAGAATTGCAAACCGCAGAAGCAGTACTTTTAAGTGACCGACAGATAGCCAACCTATCAGATGCACAGTTCAAAGCACTGGTGATCAGGATGCTCACAGAATTGGTTGATTTTGGTTGCAAATTAGATGAACAAATGCAGGCTACGATAAGTGAAATGAAGAAAAATGCACAGGGAACCAATTAGTGATGGAATGAAAGCTGGGTCTCACATCAATGGAGTGAACCAGAAGTTAGAAAAAAAACATGCAATCAGAAAAGAATGAAGAAATAAGAATTCAAAAAAAATAAGAAGAGGCTTAGGAACCTCCAGGGCATTTTTAAATGTTCCAACATCCAAATTATAGAGGTACCAGAAGGAGAAGAGGAAGAGCAACAAGTGGAAAAGTTATTTGAACAAATAATAAAGGAGAACTTCCCCCATTCTGGCAAAGGAAATGGACTTCCAGGAAGTCTAGGAAGCTTGGACAATCACAAAGAAGTTGGACCCAAGGAGGAACACACCAAGGTACATCATAATTACTTAGCCAAGGTAAAAATGAAGGAGAGAATCCTAGAAGTAGCAAGAGATAAGGAGACAGTAACCTACAAAGGAGTTCCCATCAGAATGTCAGCTGATTTCTCAAAAGAGACCTTGCAGGCAAGAAGGGGCTGGAAAGTATTCCAAGTCATGAAAGGCAAGGTCCTACATCCCAGATTGCTCTATCCAGCAAAGCTTTCATTTAGAATGGAAGGGCAGATAAAGTGCTTCTCAGATAAGGTCAAGTTAAAGGAGTTCATCATCACCAAGCCCTTATTTTATGAAATGTTAAAGGGACTTATGTAAGAAAAAGAAGATAAAAAAACATGTATAGTAAAATGACAGCAAACTCACAATTATTAACAACCACACCTAAAACAAAAACAAAAGCAAACTAAGCAAACAACTAGAACAGGAACAGAACCACAGAAATGGAGATCACATGGAGGGTTAGCAACAGGGGAATGGGAAGAGGAGAGTGGGGAAAAGGTACAGAGAATAAGCAGCATAGATGGTAGGTAGAAAATAGGGGGAGGGCAAGAATAGTATGGGAAATGTAAAAGCCAAAGAACTTATGACACATGGACATGAACTAAAGTGGGGGGGGGAATGTGGGAGGGAGAGGGTGTGCAGGGTGAAGGGGAATGAAAGGGGGGTAATGGGACAACTGTACTACCATAATCAATAAAATATATTAAAAAAAGAAAGACTCTCGGGGAGGAGGGTGTAAGGGGACTAAATGATAAAGAAAAAACTACTATAAGGATTCAATTTTAAAAAAAGAATGATTCTGAAACCCCTACCTAGGCTTAATGGGACTGAGTAATGTGATCAATTAGGAGTATCTGCTATGGGTGTAAAAGTAAGCAATGGAGTATACAAGGTCCATCCAGAAAAAAGTCCAGCCATTGTTAATACAATGAGAATAGTTTGCACAACATTGATGTAACCTGGCAGCCAATGCAAGTGGGCTGGAATGCACATGAGTGAACAATGATGGCTTCACTGTGCTAGTCAGTGGGGGTGGTAGACACCGTTGAGTAAGCATGTGTACTGTGTGGCCATTGCATTCAATATGACTGAGCCAGCAGAGCAATGAATCTGCATCGAAGTTTGTGTTAAACTTGAACACTCCTCTGCAGAAGCTATTTGGATTTAGAAGGCTGCAGCTATGGGCAACTGGTGATTGGCAGTTTCATGGTGACAATGCACCCACTCATGCATCACGTCTCCTGCAGAGGTTTCTTTTAAAGATTTTATTTATTTATTTTTGGAGCAAGGGAGAGGGTGGGAGAAAGAGGGAGAGAAACATCAATGTGCGGGAGATACACTGATCAGTTGCCTCTTGCACACCCCAACTGGGGACCTGGTCTGCAACCCAGGCAAGTGTCCCAACCAGGAATGGAACCAGTGACCCTTCTTTTCACAGGTCAGCACTCAGTCCACTGAGCCACAAGAGCCATGGCTTGTACAGAGTTTTTTTTGCAAAACATCAAATCACCCAGGTGACTCAGCCCCCCTACAGCCCAGATTTGGCACCCTGTGACTTCTGGCTTTTCCCAAAACTAAAATCACCTTTGAAAGGGAAGAGACTTCAGACCACCAATGAGATTCAGGAAAATATGATGGGGCAACTGATGGCGATTGGGAGAACTGTGTGAGGTCCCAAGGTGTCTGCTTTGAAGGGGACTGAGGTGTTATTGTCCTATGTGAAATGTTTCTTGTATCTTATATCTTCTTCAGTAAATGTCTGTATTTTTCATATTACATGGCTGGATACCTTCTGGACAGACCTTGTATATATCACATGCCTGGACTATAGCATATGGTATGAGGTTGACAATGGCAGGATCTGGTACCTTAGAGTCCAGCTTTGAGAATATTAACATTGAAGAACTTAGGCGCTGGAGGTGTCCAGTTGACAAGTAGATAGAGAGTTCAGAAGATAGTTCAGTGATGAAGATACAGAGTTTTAGAGTTATCTGTATATAGATCAAAAGTAGTTAAACTTATATATAATAAAAGTAGATAAACTTTATAATGGTCCAGATAGTAACTATTTTAGATTTTGCAGAACATAAAGTCTCTGTCATACCTATTCAACTTTGCTGTTGTAGCTCTAGACCTGCCGTAGACAGTATTTAAATGAATGGGTATGGCTGTGTCCCAGTAAAACTTTATTAACACAAACACATCAGACTGGATTTCGCCTGTGGACCATAGTTTGGCAACACCTAATGTAGGTTGTATATAGTATACAGTCAGGGGATGTAATGTAGTAAAGTTGGCACCAGGAAAGGCTTGCTTTTCAGTCCCAGCTTTATACACATTAACTTTGCAACTTTGAACAAACATTTAAACTTCCGACTCTGTTTCTTCCTCCATAAAATGGAGCTTTTCATACCTGACTTACTTTCTTCCTTTGAGGATAACTGAGCTATTCCACATAAGCATGAATTACAGTACCTGCACATAGTAAATGCTCAATACATTTTTGCAATTATTAACATCACCATTACTAGTGGGATTATTCATGTTGTTAGAGATTTTAATTAAAATCATAAGAGTGGATGAGATTACTGAGGAAAAGTGGGTCAAGCCAGGAGAAGAGAGCATCACCATTTACAGGGCAAACAGAGGGGAAGACACTGGCAACACTGTAGGGAGGGGACGTGGAAAGAAGTAGTGTAGAGGAATCTAAGGAAGGAAGCTGTATTAAGAAAAGGGTGAGAGACACAGGTGTTACACATTAGAAAAATGGGCAAAGAACATGAAAAGTCAGTTAGCAAAGGACATACAAATGGATGATAAACATGTCTATTTTCACTGATAATCAAAGAAATGAAAATAAAATGTTTTTGATATTTATCTATGAAATTGGCAAATATTTAACAGATCAACACAGTATTACCAAGGCTGTGGGGAAACAGGCATTCTTGTGTATTTCCTGGTAAAAATGTAAATTTCTTGGACTTTCCAGAGGACACTTTAGTAATATACATCAAAATGAAAAATAAGTGTATTCTGTGAGACAGCAACAGTCCCATCTTCTGGGAATTTACTCCAAAGGAGATAGAAAATTATAGAAATGCATTTAAAAATATTGCTCATGATAGCAAAAACAACCTAAAATATTTAACAGTAGAATTACTGTAGCACATACACATAATGAAATACTACATAGCCATTAAAAATTATGTTGTGGCTCTGTACTTACTGACCTGGAAAGGTGTCCACGACATACTATGTAAGGTTATAAAATAGCAGAGTAACATTTTTCTCCATTAAATAAAACTTTGCTTTCTAGCAAACAGTGTTTTTGTTTTTTTTCTCAGTAGTGAGATTTCAGGTCATTGCACTTTCAGTTAAATTTGAGTAGTGGCATATATTTGCTGAGCGTGTGTCATTTTATAGAAACAGCAACAGGCAGAGTGCTGGTAAACCAGATTTATAAAAAAAATAAAGCCCTAAATTTGTAGCCTTTGCTAATTTTGATGAGATAAATATTTCCAAGGGCTTGCAAAATTACTGAATATTTAATAATTGGTTCTCAGGAACTGGCTTTGACATACTACTGGCAATAACTCTCTTTAAAACAAAAGAAAGAATCAGGATATGTTAACTAATGTCAGATGGTGATCAAGTAAGATAAAAATTAAAAATTACTTGTCACTGGTGAACCCGGTAAAAGGAGTTTCAGTGGAACAGACAGTTGTAAAGTAAATGGCAAAGAAGGAAAACAAGAAAGAAAGCAATTTTGTAGAAAATGAAAGGAAAGAAATAGTCGCTCGAGGGAGATACAGAGTCAAGAAAAGCTTAATTTAGGGGGAGTATGAAGAAATACCAGAGATAACGTTATAAACTCTATTTCTTTTTTTAAATTCTCACCCATGGATATGTGTTTATTGATTTTAGAGACAGAGGCAGGGGGAAAGGGAGGGAGGGAGGAAGGGGGTGAGAGAGAGAGAACAAGAGGTGGGGAGTAGGGAAGAGAAACATCAATGTGAGAGAGGAATATCAATCAGTTGCCTGATGTACATGCCCTGACCCAAGGACTGAACCTGCAACCTAGGTCTGTGCCCTGACCAGAGAATGAACCCACGACCTTTTGGTGTACAGACAATGCTCCAACCAACAAGCCACCCAGCCAGGGCTAAACTCTTTATTTATTAATTTTGAATCATCTGTAGAGTTCACAGTGTGCATGCACATGAATGTTACTTTTTCTTTTCTTTCAATTACAGTTGACATTCAATATTATATTAGTTTCAGGTGTATGGCACAGTGGTTTTACAATTACATAACTTACAAAGTGATTTCTGCCCCCCCCCCGCCATAATTCCAGTACCCACCTGGCATCATATGTAGTTATTACAACATTACTGACTATATTCCCTATGTTGTACTTTACATCCCATGAGTATTCTGTAACTGCTCTTAGGGTTGGTATTATTATCATTCCCATTGTACATATGGGGAACTTGAATCTCAGAAAGATGAGGTGGCTTGTTCCAGGTGTCACAGAGAGTGAGCCACAGTTGTGTGTACTCCACCTACTGCTTAAGCTCTAAAAATACCAAGATGATTAAAACGTAGCTACTAACACATTATACCCCAACACTTCTTCAACCTGAATCTTCTTCTCCCATGGTTTTAGGTTCTTTTTCTGCTTTTTCTGGGCAGGCATGGGAAGAGGACTCTTTGTCCCTGCTTAGTATAAGAAGAGAAGAAAGCCTAGCATGGGAGGGCAAGTAGATATATTTTTTTAATTTTTTAAATTTATTTATTTATTTTTTATTTTCTTTTTAGAGAGGGAAGGGAGGGAGATAGAGAGAGAGAGAGAAACATCAATGTGCGGTTGCTGGGGGTCATGGCCTGCAACCCAGGCATGTGCCCTGACTGGGAATCGAACCTGCGACACTTTGGTTCGCAGCCCGCGCTCAATCCACTGAGCTATGCCAGCCAGGGCTGAATAGATTATCTTTACCTCATAGTTTGTTCTTGCCTCCACTGTCATAGATATTAATGACAATGAAGCTGAGTATGCTGAGGACTGAGAAAGGTCTGTTGAAGATGGCAATCAAATGATTATTGGTATATTTTCAGTGGTGTAAAAAGAACAGACTGATGAGCTAATGAATGATGAGAAAATAAAGACTCTAGAGAAAAACAGAAGAAGGGTTGAGGGGGAAAGGGATGGGGGAGGGGGAGAGACAGACAAAGGGAGTTATAGATGAGGCCTAGTAAAACATGGAAAATTTTAAAAGCACTTCTTTATAATGCCCAAAGCATCATAAATTTGGCCAGTGAGAGCTCTTTCCAGCTGGCTCCTGTGTGTTTTTTACATGACCCTGTCAATTCTTCAGTGCATCTTTGCTTTTTGATGAACAAGGTTTCCTCGGTTCACATTGAACTTTCCCTGCTCCAGCCCTCAAATCAGCCATTTCTCTCAGGATCCCTGGTTCTTATTAGAAGGAAATGGTATTTCAGTATCATGGTCTAGGTACTAGGCGTGCTGATTGTTACTGATGTGCATTGCTTTTAGGCCTTTTCTGCAGACTGAGGTAGGAAATATGTATTTTTTAGAAATTGTGAAAATATTAATGGAAATGGATTATAGCACTAAAATTAATAATCCATTAGTCTATAGTGATATTCTGAAGGGGGGAGGAGAAAGCTCTTCTTTCTAGTAGAATGCTAGCTAGCAAATGCAGAGGGAAGACAGACCAGAAAAATCACTATTTTGCAGCCCCCAGTATAATAATTGATTTTGGCAAAGATCATTAAATGGGTGCTAAAACCGTGAAGTAAAAAGTTCTTGGGAAACAGGATATTCACACAGTTTCAAATTATCACCCCATAGATTCGTTGTTAATTACAAAGGGGGAAATATACATTTACAATGGGAAAATCTGACAGTCACTTGGTTAAACAAGTGATTAAACCCAGCATTGTCAATATCAGGACACCCTGACATTTTGCCTCCTGATGTAATTTACTAAAAAGTACAGAGCATCTATGAAATAGTCTTGCCAAAAAGAAAGATTTAACTTGGCAGCCACTGTGGAAAACAGTATGAACTTTCCTCAAAAAAATTAACAATGGAACTGCCTTGTGACCCAGCAATTCCTCTTATGGAGTATATCTGAAGAAACCCAAAATACTAATTTGAAAGAATATATGCACCCCTATGTTCATTGCAGCATTACTTACCATAACCAAGATTTGGAGGCACCCCCAACTGCCCATCAGTATATGAGTGGATAAAAAACCTGGGATATACTTATGCAATGGAATACTACCTGGCCATAAAAAGAAGGAAATCTTACCTTTTGCAACAGCATGGGTGGACCTGGAGATGATTATGCTAAGTGAAATAAGCCAGTCAGAGAAAGACAAGTACCACATGATCTCACTTAAAAGTGGAATCTAATAAACAACATAAACAACCAGACAAAGTTTTAAAAACTGTTGCCAGGGGTGGTAGGGCTCAGTGGATTGAGTGCTGGCCTGAGAACTGAAAGGTCACTGGTTTGATTCCTGGTCAGGGCACATGCCTGGGTTGTGGGTCTGAGTCCCTAGTTGGAGGCATGCAAGAGGTAACTGATCCATGTATCTTTTGCACATCGATGTTTCTCTACCTCGCTTTCTCCCTCCCTTTCCCTCTCTCTAAAAATAAAATGTTTAAAAAATAAAAAGCCATTATCATGAAAAACAAATAGTAGAGAAATTGTTCTACAATGAAAGAGAACAATGAGCTGTGACAATCAAATGCAATGAGTCAACTGTGAATGGATTCTGACTTGCGGGGTGGAATCATAAACAGGTATAAGAGATATTTTAGGAATAATGTAAATTTGAATATACACTTAGATGATATTAAATTAATGTTTCTCTTAGGTGTGATAATGTGTAAGACTTCTTTTTCTTAGGAGATGCATGATGAAGTATTTAGCAGTGAAGTATCCTCATATTTGTAGCTTACTTTCAAATGGCTCAGCAAAAAGTGAATGAGAGAGAATATAAATGCGGAAAATTAGTGACGGTTTTTGAGTCTAGGTGAAAGATATATAACTACTTCTTGTATTATTCTTTCAACTCTTTTGTAGGTTTGAAAGTTTAAAAATAAAGAGTTAGAAAAACACATCTTTTTAAAACCTTTGAAAATGTGTGATGAGATTCAGTAAAGTGGTGCTGGGACAATTGAGTATGCACGCACAAAAGATGAATGTGGACCCTTACCTCATACCATACACAAAAATTATCTCAAAATGGATAAGAGACCTGAATGTAAGAGCTAAAACTATAAACTTTAGAAGAAAACATAGGAGAAAAACCTTTGAGACATTGCTAAGGCAATTATTTCTTGGATGCAACAACAAAAGCATGATCATAAAACAAACAAACAGGAAAATAAATGGGACTTCACAAAAATTAAAAACTTGTGCTTTAGAAGATACCATTATCAAAATGAAAAGACAAGTGATAAACTGGAAGAAAATATTTGCAAAATTACATATGTGATAAAGGTCTTATATCAGAATATACAAAGAGCTCTTACAATTCAATAGTAAGATTACCCAACTTAAAAATGGGCAAAAGATCTGAATATACATTTAACCAAAGAAAATACATGAATAATTAATAAACACATGAGAAGATGCTCAATATCATTAATCATTAGGGAAAAGCAAGTTAGAAGCATGAGATACCACTACGCACCCAGTAAAATGGCTGTAATAAAAAAAGGCAATAAATGTTAGGAAGGATGTTGAGAAACTGGAACCCTCATACATCACTAGCAGGAAAGCAGAGTGGTACTGACACTTTGGAGAACAGTTTAACAGTTTCTTAAGCAGTTAAATACAGCCCTGGGTGGTGTGGTTCAGTGGATTCAGCACCAACCTGCAAACCAAAGGGTCATGGGTTTGATTCCCAGTCAGGGCACATGCTTGGGTTGTGGGCCAGGTCCACAGCAAGGGGTGCATGAGAGGCAACCATATATTGATGTTTCTCTCCTCTTCCTTCTCCCTCCCTTCCCACTCTCTAAAAATAAATAAATAAAAAATCTTTTAAAAAGAAGTTAAATATAAATTTATCATAGTAACTCCAGCAATTCAACTCCCAGTAGAAATAAAAACATGTATCTACACAAAAGCTTGCACGTGAATGTTCATAGCAGCTCTATTCTGTTCTATTCATTTGGTTATTTATAATAACTAAAAAGTAAAAACAATCCAAATGTCCATCAATTAATGCATGGATAAACAAAATATGGTACATTCATGTAATGGGATATTATTCAGGGATTTAAAAAGCCCTGGCTGGTGTGGCTCAGTGGGTTGAGCACTGGCCTGTGAACTGAAAGGCTGCGTGTTCAGTTCCCGGTTAGGGTACATACCTGGGTTGCAGGCCAAGTCTCCAGTTAGCAGTGTGCGAGAAGCAACTGATTGATATTTCTCTCACACATCCATGTTTCTTTCTCTCTCTTTCTCCCTCCCTTCCTTCTCACTACAAAATAAAATATTTAAAACAAAGAGGAATGAAATATTGATACCTGCTGTGACATGAGTGAACCTCAAAAACAGTATGCTCAGCAATCGCGCTCATAGATATTTCCCCGAATGAGCTGAAAACTTATATTCATATAAAAACTTGTACATAAATGTTTATAGCAGCTTTATTTATAATTACCAAAATCTAAAAGCAGCCAAGATATTTATCAATAGGTAAATGACTAGGGAAACTGTGTTCCATTCATATAAGAGAATATTGTTCAGCGATACAAAATGAGCTATCCTATATCATATAACTGAAATTAGTTAAGAGAGTAGAACATAAATATTCTCACCAAAAAAGAAATGTGTTAGGTGATGGATATGTTAATTAACTATATGGGAGCAATCCTTTCACAATGTATCTCATATCACAACGATGTACATTTAAAGTATCTTATAATATTATATGTCAATTATGCCTCAGTAAAGCTGAAAATTTTTAAAATGAGCTTTCAAGCCTCAAAAAGACATGGAGAAAATTTAAATGCATATTGCTAAGTAAAAGAAGCCAATCTGAAAAGACTACATACTGTTTGATTCCAACTATACGACATTCTGTAAGAGGAAAACCCATAGAGGCAGTAAAAAGAGTAGTGATTGCCAGGGGCTTGGATGGGAAAGGACGAATAATTAGGTGGAGCACAAGGGATTTTTAGGGTGGTGAAACTATTCTGTATGATTTTATAATGATGAATACATTGTATCATACATTTATCAAAACTAATGTAACTTTACCATACTAAGAGTGAACCCTACTGTAACTATAGACTTTAGTTAATAATAGTGTATCAGTGTCATAACAAATGTATCATACTAATGCAAGATGTTAATAGGAAAAACTGTATGCAGGGGAGGGGGTATATGGGAACTCTGTTCCATCTGCTTAATTTTTCTGAAAATCTAAAACCGTTTTTTAAAAAAGGAACTCTATTCATAAAAATACATTATGCTAAGTAAAAGAAGCCAGAGAGAAAAGCCCACATACTGCATATAATTTCATTTATATAGAATATACAGAAAGAAAAATCTATAGAGACAGAACATAAATGAGTGGTTTCCTGGGTCTGAGGGTGGAGACAGGGATTAACTGTAAACAGGAATGAAGAATCTTATTGGAGGGGTGAAAATATTGTAAAACTGGCCCTGGCTGGTGTGGCTCAGTGGATTGAGTGCTGCCTGCAAACCAAAGGGTCTCTGGTTCAATTCCCAGTTAGAGCACATGCCTGGGTTGTGGGCCAGGTCCCCAGTGGGTGGGCGGGGGGGACAAGAGGCAACTACATATTAAAGTTTTTCTCCCTCTTTCTCCCTCCCTTCTACTGTCTCTAAAAATAAATAAATGTAATCTTTTAAAAATATTCTAAAACTGGATTAGGATGATGATTGCCTAATTCAGTAAATTTATTATAAATCATTGAATTGTATACTTAATATGGGTAAATTTTATGGTACCTAAATTATACCTCAATAAAATTATAAAATAATTTCATTCGATCCCATATTTTAAAATTGTTATACATTAGTTCCTTAAAACTGTGAATCATATAAATAATATGTAGTGAGATCCCACGTCCATTGAGCAGAAAACTTATATTGTTAAGATAGCAATCCTCCCAAGTTGAGCTACAGATTCAAAACAATCTCTATCAAAATCCCAGCTGACTTTGTATAGAAATTGACAAGCTGATTCTAAAAATTCATATGGAAATGCAAGGACCAACCAAAATAATCTTGAAAACAAACAAAATTGGAGGACTCACAACATATTGACACAGCATAAGAATGGCATAAGGACAGACATATAAATCAATGGAATATAATTGGGAGGCCAGAAATAAACCCTCACACTTACGGTCAATTGATTTTAGACAAAGGTACTTAGACAATGCAATAGGGAAAGAATAGTCTTTTCAACAAATAGTGCTGGAACAACTGTGTCCACATGCAAAAGAATGAATTTGGACCTCTACTTTATATTATACATAAATATTTACTCAAAATGGATCATAGACCTAATGTAAGAGCTAAAACTATAAAACTCTTAGAAGAAAGCAGAGAGATATATCTTTGCAACCTTGGGTTAGGCAGTGTGCGTAGATATATCACTGGAAGCACAAGCAACAAAAGAAAAATAATTTGGAGTTCATTAAAATTAAATTCTTTGGGGCTTTAAGGAATAGCATCAAGAAAATGAAAAGACAACTGATAGCATGGGAGAAAACACTCGCAAATCATATATCTAATCAGAGGTTTGCATCCGGAATATATAAAGACCACTTATAACTCATGCATTAAAAGACAAATAAAAATGGAGACAACTGTACTTGAACAACAGTAAAAAATGTGAAAAAAGACAAATCACCCAACTGAAATATGGGCAAAAGATTTGAATAGATGTTTATCCAAAAAAGATGTACAAATGGCCAATAAGCACATGAAAAGATGTTCAACATCTTTGGTCACGAGGGAAATGCAAATCCAAACCATGATGAGACACCACTTTACACCCACAAGGATGGCTGGAATCAAAGACAGGTAATAAATGCAGGTGGGGAAAGAAAGAAATTGGAACCCTCATACATTGCTGCTGGGAATGTAAAATGCTGCAGCCACTTTGGAAAACAGTGTGGCAGTTCTTCAGAAGCAAACCCTATACTTGCAGACACATACAACCATTTGATGCTTCTTATAACAGCAAGAAGGCACATGTGGCTGGAACAAAGTGAGTAGTAGGGGTAGAGGCAGGAGAAAGTGACACATCATTCAAGGCCTTGTGGACTATGGTGGGACTTTGGATTTTATTGTGAATGTGAAGGAATTTTGAACAGGGGGTCTTGGGTCTTAGTGACTTTGTAGTGTCCAGTGGAAGGCATGAGAAAGAGACAGAAAGAAGTCAGTGTCCTGGCTGGGTAGCTCAGTTGGTTGGAATGTTGACCCATGCACCAAAATGTTGTGGGTTCAATCCCCAGTCAGGGTGTGTACAGGAGGCAACCAATTGACGTTTTTCTCTCACATCAATGTTTCTCCCCCCACCCCACCAAATCAATAAATGTATACTCAGGTGAGAGTTAAAAAAATCTTTAAAGAAAAGAAAGAAGTCAGTGATTACTGTGCAGTGTTGAAGACCCACCTGTGATCAGGAACCATAGTTGTGTAATGGTGGACATCTGCAGTTATATGGTGTATTCCAACAGCACTTGGCCATCCTCACTTGGGAGCAGAAAAAAAAAAAACGGGTTATCAGATTGAATAAAACTCTTCAATCTTTCTTGGCAATAGTATTCCTGAATTTTTTCTGTCTTACCAAATTTCTCCTGATGCAGTTTAGCCCATTCTTCCCTGTGCTAATGAACATGTACACACTATCCCTTCATAGAAGAAAAGATAGCTTCAATCAGATGGTACCCCTGCTCTGCTCCAATGGTTGCCCATCTCATTGAGAATAAAGTCCAAGCTCCTTGTAATGGCCCCTTTGATTCAGTCCCATCAGAACTCACCTTGTACCACTCTCCTTTATTAACTGTGTTCCAGTTGCACTGGCTTTTCGGCTTCTCAGATAGGCCAAGGAAGTTCTTTCCTGCCTCAGACTTTGTGCAATGCTGCTCTCTGCCTGGAAGACTTCATCTCAGTGCGGGTGCGTTCCTTTCCACTTTTCAGGTCTCTATAAATATCACCTACTCAGAGAAGCTTTCACCCATCTGAAGTGCTTGCTACACACACACACACACACACACACACACACACAATATTCTGTGTGTTGTTTCTGTAATATTGCTTGTCACAATGCCCTGTTTTCTTGTTCATTTGGGATTTTTTTGTATTTATATCTTCTTCCACATATCCCTGCCTCTCCCTCCATGCACTGTGACATCATTAAGAATAGGCTATTATCTGTATCATCTGTTCATCTTTATTCCCAGAGTATAGAACAGGGTGAGTGCTCAATACAAATCTGTATTTTGAGGGAGGAAGGAAGGGAGAAGCCTCTTTTGTTATCTGCACCCAATAAATAATTCCTCATTAGGATTAATTCTCAAATCCTCAGTTATTCATATTGCCCTCTACTGGACTCTTCTGTAAGCAGAATAAAATTCTGATTTCCTGACTGATTTGAATATTAGAGAGTTATCATATTATAGACTTTTAGAATCAAAAGGAACTGAAAGTCATCTATTCCAATCTCTGTCCATATAGAAACCTTTCCACAGCGTCTATCCCAGGAACTCTTTAGAGGTGCCTCAATGGCAACTACAGCAAGTAAAGGGATGGCTGAATATGTAGGGTTCTAGACCCCCCAAGTGTCCAGCCCCTACTCACACTGTAACCAGAGTGCTGACTTTGTTTGGTATATTGCAATTCCACATGAAATTTCACTGGGGGAAAAAAAACATTCTTCTGCTTAAGGAAAATCTTGAAATTGCTGATCTGACCTATGCCTGAACAAGCTCAGGGACTGGGGATTCATTATCTTGATATTTCTTCATGCTTTTTTTCCATCTCTGTCTTCAATATTTAAAGATGACACTACTGACAGCAGTCACCATTAATGTGTATGCTTGTCGCTACAAACACAGATGTACCACCAAGTGGTTCTTTGTACATTTAAAGCCTCTCCAGTGGTGTGATACAGTAGTCATGAGTTGAAGAGGCTATTTATCTCATAGATTTGTCTTGATGCTACACATCAAGATGGTCTGTGCAGCCTCCCAGCAGCCTAGAGCTGTGCTTCAGTACTCGCAACTGCTTCAGTATTACCTTACATCCTATCTTCTACCTCCCTTATTTGTTTCACACCAGGGATTACCATCTGTGTTTAAAAATTATATTTCACTCCAGTGATATCCACCCACTTTGCTAGTTGACCCAAGTCATTTGAAAGTGTGTCTGCCAAACAACACTGCCACATCTAATTTTCTTCAGGACACATTAATGCAAAGCTCCCTATAGTAGTTTTTTCCCCCCCTAAAGCTAATGACAAATCTCTAGGTCCATGACCAGCCACTACATACATCCATGATTCATTTCTCCATGGGTTTATTTTTTCTGGGTGGGGAGGTTGGGCAATGAATCACAAGCCCTTAAGGCTTCCTGATTTGGGTACTGACCACTTTATTTTTCAGTCAGCTATTCCAATCTTTTTCTAGCTTGTTACATTTGACTTTGTAAATGTATAATGTGAACATTATTTTCCTTTTTTTTTATTCAAGGTAAATAACATGAATCCTTTTCTCCATTCTTTAGCCATTTCACCATTCCCATAAATTCTTTAAAATAAAAAAAATATTTTCAGAGCCTACCATATGCCAAATACTTTGCTAGGTACTGAAGGTATAAAGGTGGTTAAGATACAGTCCTTGCTCTCAAAGGGTTTATACTCTAGCACAGTGGTTTTCAATCAGTGTGCCACAAGAATTTTTAAAATATATTTTATTGATTATGCTATTACAGTTGTCCCATTTCCCCCTTTAATTCCCCTCCACCCTGCGCACCCTCTCCCACCCACACTCCCCCTTTAGTTCATGTCCATGTGTCATAAGTTCTTTAGCTTCTACATTTCCCATACTATTCTTGCCCTCCCCCTGTCTATTTTCTACCTACCATCTATGCTACTTATTCTCTATACCTTTTCCCCCTCTCCTCCTCCCACTCCCCTGTTGCTATCCCTCCATGTGATCTCCATTTCTGTGGTTCTGTTCCTGTTCTAATTGTTTGCTTAGTTTGTTTTTGTTTTAGGTGTGGTTGTTAATAATTCTGAGTTTGCTGTCCTTTTACTATACATGTTTTTGATCTTCTTTTTCTTACATAAGTCCCTTTAACATTTCATAAAATAAGGGCTTGGTGATGATGAACTCCTTTAACTTGACATTATCAGAGAAGCACTTTATCTGCCCTTCCATTCTAAATGAAAGCTTTGCTGGATAGAGCAGTCTGGGATGTAGGTCCTTTCCTTTCATGACTTGGAATACTTCTTTCCAGCTCCCTCTTGCCTGGAAGGTCTCTTTTGAGAAATCAGCTGGCAGTCTGATGGGAACTCCTTTGTAGGTTACAGTCTCCTTATCTCTTGCTGTTCAAGGATTCTCTCCTTCATTTGTACCTTGGCTAATGTAATGATGATGTGCCTTGGTGTGTTTCCTCTTGGGTCCAACTTCTTTGGGACTCTCTGAGCTTCCTGGACTTCCTGGAAGTCTATTTCCTTTGCCAGATTGGGGAAGTTCTCCTTTATGATTTGTTCAAATAACTTTTCCACTTGTTGCTCTTCCCCTTCTTCTGGTACCCCTATAATTTGGATGTTGGAACGTTTAAAGATGTCCTGGAGGTTCCTAAGCCTCTCCTCATTTTTTTTAATTCTTATTTCTTCATTCTTTTCTGATTGTATGGTTTTTTCTTCCTTCTGGTCCACTCCATTGATGTGAGACCCAGCCTTCATTCCATCACTAATTGGTTCCCTGTGCATTTTTCTTCATTTCACTTATCATAGCCTGCATTTGTTCATCTAATTTGCAACCAAAATCAACCAATTCTGTGAGCATCCTGATCACCAGTGCTTTGAACTGTGCATCTGATAGGTTGGCTATCTCTCAGTCACTTAAAAGTACTGATTCTGGGGCTTGCAATTCTGTTTCAGCCATCTTTTTTTTCCTTTGGTCTGGTCGCGCCTGTTACGTAACAGGGGCGGAGCCTTAGGTGTTCACCAGGGCAAGGCAACCCACATCGCTGGGTTGGGGTATGTGGGGGCGGGGTCTGAGAGGGAACAATGGTGCTTGCTCCGCTCTTTGTCCGACGTCAGTTCCTTCTGCTGCTTCCCCCAAGCCAACTGGTCCCCTCTGATGCCAATTCCCGTGTGGGTGGGCTTGTGCACCCCGTGGGACTTTCCAACGATTTTTCCTGTGAGGCTGGGAGTTTCTCCCTGCGCCTCAACCCCCACAGGTGTTTTCCATCAGTGTCCCGAGTCTCTATTTCCCAGCGCTAGGATCCTGGGTTTCAAGGAGTGCCCTGCTTCACAATTGCTGCCTCGTTGGGTCTGCCAATTTCCACCCCTCGGCTGGGGTCTGCTAGCTGCCACTTGCACGCACCCAGGGTCCACCCGCTGCGGTCTCACGTGCCCCGGCTGCCTTACGTGCCCGGTCCCAACCCTCTCCGCTCTCTGCACCTCGACCCGCGCCATCTGCCCGACTCCGCCCCTCCTACCCGTCTGGAGTAACGTGTCTATTTTAACTCCTTGGTTGTCCGACTTCCATACAGTTCAATTTTTTTGTCAGTTCTGCTTGTTATTCTGTTTCTAAATTGTTGTTGTCCCTATCTTGGTTGTGCGAGGAGGCGCAGTGTGTCTACCTATGCCTCCACCTTCACTGGAAGTCCTCGAATTTTTAAAATATACAATACCTGATTATTTAGTCAGGGACTCTGTCCTCTTTTCCTTTAGATTATCAAATTAAAAAATGACAACAGACAACACAACAAAAGCTGTACAGTGTGAATGAATCAAAATGATACCTATTGTCCTGACTGGGAATTGGCTAACTCAGTTCACTGAGCATCATCCCACAAAGCAAATGGCTGATTCCTGGTTGGGGCATGTGCCTGGGTTGTGGGCCCTGTCCACACTTGGGGTGCATGAGAGAGTCAACCAATTGATGTATCTCTCACACATAAATGTTTCTCTTCCTGTCTTTCTCCTTCCCTTCCTCTATCTCCAAAAATAAAGAAATAAAATCTTTTCTAAAAAGGGAAAAAATAAACCTAGTTTTGTCATATTGGCAAAAATATATTCTTTGGTGTGCTGCAGAATTTTAGTAGTAAATTTATGTGTGCCATGAGATTAAAAAGGTTGAAAATCGCTGGTCTAGTGGAAGAGACAGGTACATGAAGTAATCACTGCAAGCCAGTTTGATTAAGTACCGTAATAGAGACTTGAAAACATTGCTGCAGTCTAAAAGAAATCACCTTTTTCTTCCTGGGAAAAGGAAGGGGAACTTTAGGGATGTCTTCACAATTAGATATTAAAGGATAGGTAAGAAGTTGTCATAGGAGATAGAAGTCATTCTCCATCCAAGACTACATAGGTGCGAAGCCCCAGAGAGTTGAAGAATATATTGTGTTTGGGATAGGGAGAGTTTGATGAGGTTAAGTTGTGGGCACTAGAGGGAATGGTAAGATAACAGGCCTGAGCAAATAGGCAGGGGCAAAATTATAAAGGACCTGGCAAACTATGTTAAAGAAAGGATCTTTTTTTCCTGTAGTCATGGGTCTCATGGAGGGATTTTTAAGCAGAGTAGTGATACTGTCAGAATCGTGCTTTAGAAAGTTATCACAAGCAGTGTAACATGTGCTGTAGAGGAGGGAACATTGGGAGGAACACAGGACTCAAGGTTGTGGAATATGCAGCCAATGCCTTCAGTACCTTGAGACATAAATCATTTTTGTTTCTCAACTGTAAAGGGGAAATAGTCATTTCTTCCCCTACTTGTCATGTGTCTAACGAGAACAAATGAGATCATATGTTCTCCGAGCCCTAGAAGAAAGTTTTCAGGTTAGGGTAGATGGTTGGAAGTTGAGGCAGGCATCATATACATCATATAATTTTATACTTACTCATGCACATCTTGTGTATTTTTAAAATGTGTATCACTCTTTTCTTACAACTTGATTCAACTCAACTGTAAGCTCCTCAAGGGTGGAACCCCAGACATCGTGTGTTGTCCACAACCTTAGGGACAACCCTGGGGACAGAGAAAGAGCACAGAATGAGTCTTTGGCTCCTACCTGCAGGTTAATTGCATAGTGTCCCTTGTTAGGCAAATGGCCTGAGACTGGAGACTGAGGCATTAGAGGAGGCCACAGTACTTTTGGGGGCCAGTAGTAATGTTACATTTCAGGGTTCATTTTCTCGGGGTGGCCCCCAAAATTCCAAACCTTGTTCCAGCACACCTATGGGTGCCACAAAGGCCCCTTTACCTCCTGCCTTAAGCATGATCCCTTCTTATAAATATATGAGGTAAACCACAAAAGATCTCTTTATACAAAATAGAAATGATTACCATTATGCTAGGAAGTCACAATCCACAGGTGAAAGGCATTGAGTAGAATATGTGCATACTGTGATTGTGAATAATATTTCAGAATTTAGCTAGTCATTTGTTTTCAGATAAGGTATAAAAAGAATATTCAAAATGTTTTTTTCTGTCTTTCTGGTATTAGAATCAATGTAGATAGAACATGACAACACCTTAGATGCAAGTTTTTAATGCAAGTTTTGAAAAGTTTCAGTAATACATGGTCAAATTTTGTACAGAGGCTTAATCCTATGGCCAAAAGGATGTTTGAGGAGCATCCATATTTTTGTATATCAAAAATTACCCTATTTTTAGCTTTTTGAGGAAATTCCATACTGCTTTTCATAGTGGCTGCACCAGTCTGCATTCCCACCAACAGTACACAAAGGTTCTTTTCTCCACATCCTCGCCAGCACTTGTTGTTTGTTGATTTATTGATGATGGCCATTCTGACAGGTGTGAGGTGATATCTCATTGTGGTTTTAATGTGCATCTTTCCAATATATTCAGTAAAAAGGGAAAAATTACCCGACATTTGCATCAGCAGAGGCCAGAAAGTCTTACACATTATTTCCTGCATTTTAAAAGAAATTTCGTGTTCTCATTCTTCTCTCTCTGACTGTTTCTGTCTCTGTCTCTCTCCTCTCCTCTCCTCTTATTCAGCAGAGGTTGTGATCAGTTCACTGAACACAATGGCATTTCCTGCTATCCACACCTAATATAAACTGCAGCCAATTTACTTGGGTCAATTACGTAGGTTGGGGATGCAAGCTCATAAAGTCTTTGGCTCTTGAAACACTCGTCTGGTGTGCCAGGACCAGGTGCAGAAATACAAATACATATATATTAAGCTTGGGACTGCCTGCTTTGCCAGTGTTTTTTTTTTTTTTCTACTTAACTAGAAAGGTTGAGCAGGCACGGTTTCCATCAATTAAGTCTAAAATGTTACTTTTCTTGTGGGGGAAGAGAGTACATTTAATTCCTTAATTTAGTATTGCTGTCTAAACCATTAAGGTTTTTAAGTTTCAGTAAATGAGGGTTTTAAGTAAAAAGCAATATTTTTGATTTACCAGAATGTTTGCGGATGGAATAGCCTGGTTAATTGAATTTCCTGGTTTAGGGGGCAGTTAGACCAGACAGACTTCTGTTGCTTTATACATATTTCTTAACGTTCTTTAAGCATGTATGTACACTTCTGCCTTAGTAAGCACAGTAGCTGGACCTGTTGAATATGCTGCTGTCATTCAGAGTTACACAGTGTTTCTGTACCCAGTGTTCTAATGTGATCAGTTTGAGGTACTGCACATTATTAAACCTGGGGCACACACTGGGAATTGGCTTTTGGATCCATGTCTGGGTCTTTTCATTGAACTCTTTCTCCAAGAGAAGAATATATAAAGGAAAACTTCACTAGCCAAGTAAAGATTTTGATTTGCTAATCTATACTTTACTAAATAAAACCAGATTTTAGAGCAAGAAAATTCTACCTATGTTATCTAAGGAAGAAAATGTGCTAAAGGGGCATAGATCCAGGAAAATGAGACCTTGCATGCTCAAAGGAAACAACAAGTGAATTTAGTTCATCATTCAATGTATTCCCTAGTTGTATTAACCTTACGGCAATTTTCAGGGACCCACTCACCACTTTGACTGTTCTGTTCTTAGTGCAAATGTTAGCTTCTGTTTATAAACTCTCTAGGATTCTTGGTGGTAAATAGAACTGCTTAACAGTTTTTCTAATAGTTTACCTTGGATGACATAATTATCCAAAGGGAAGTATGGTTCATGGATTCTAAAAGTGGCCTTCTGGCACTTTTCACCATAACGAATTCAGAGTCCATTTTCTTGATTCATTGTCAAGCAAATATTACCTTACTTCTACTCTCCCAAGCCTTCATTTGTCTTCAGTATGACTGCTTATCATGCCAAATGGTGTGGAGTGAGAACTCTATAGAATTATGATGCTGTCACATTGATTTTGTCTCCCAGATAACATTTTTGGTTTTGTCACGCAGTTAATGGATTTGCTCCTATTAACAAGTAGGGCCTTTTGACCTAATCCTTTTTCACACATTGTCCTGTCTAAATCCTACATCCAAAGGTGCTAGGTCAGTGCTAAATTGGGTTTATAAAAGAAAGGACCACTGCAAAGTCAATTTGTGCAAATTTGGCTCTGGGTCATTTACTTGCTTTGGGGGGAGGGGGTTTAAAAACCCATTTAATTCCCAAATCCCCATTACCTGAAAATTGAAATGATTAAAGTTTGGTGCATTATTGAAGTTACTACTAGAAGGATCTGTGCTGGTTTGTTTTCTAACCAAAAAGCGCTTAAATTCAAGTCAGAAAAATGGCGAAGGGGATGGAGGCAAACAGAAAAAGTGGTAAATGAGAAAGATGAGTGAAGAGCTAAAAGAAAACTGACAAAGTAGCCAATTTCACCAACATTACACAGTTGAGTTGGTGAAAGGCAAATACGCATGAAGGGAAAGTGGAGGAAATTATGAGAAATAGAAGAAGTAATAGATGTTGATGGAATGATATCAAAGTTGTTTAACAAAGTGATTAAGCTTGTGGGCTGATTAACCAGACTGCCTGAATTCAAACTCAGGATCAGCTACTTTCTGTGTGACCTTGGACAAGTTACTTAATCTCCCTATGTTTTCATTTCCTCATTGATGAAATGGAAATAATAATAGTACCTACCTCACAGAACTGTTGTGAAAATTAATTGAATTAACATATTGAAAGCACCCAGTACAGTTCCTGGCACAGGTTAACCAATAAATGTTAGCTATTATTTTTCTTATATGCCAATAACAGAGAAAAGCGAAACCATACTACAGCTTGTTTCATGGACATGGACAATGGTGGATTGCTGGGGGGAGGGGAGTATAAGGGGAATAAATGGTCATCAAAAAAATACAATAAAGAAAAAAAGGGGGAAAATTAGCCTTGGTCCACGCCACTCTAAAGAATCAAAATAGCTATAATTAAAGAATGATAAGAGTTATGCTAGCACTAAAAGAGAAAATAGATATCTGAGCAAGTATGAGGAAGGACTAAATAAGAAAACACTGAAAATCTGTAATGCTAATTCTGAATACCAGAACAAAAAAGAAAAAGGATGACTGTTGCAAAATCTTTGTCAGTAACAATTAAGTTGTTGAACACTGCAGGTATCTGGCTCTGCCTAGGCTGAGGTAGCCACCCATTGTTTTACATAAATGTCTTGAAGTCATGATCCAAGAATCCCTGATCTCTGGTCTAATGGACATAAAAACAGCAAATGCATGTAAGCAAATGCAGTTGACTGGGCCCTGTACTTGTTCTTTCTTTTTCTTTTTAAAAAATAGTTTATTTTTATTATATTTTTTCCATTACCATTTATCCCCCTTATCCCCTCTTCTACCGCCCACCACCCATCCGCCTCCTCCCCTGCAGTCACTGCACTGTTGTCCGTGTCTATGAGTTCTTTTTCTTAATCATTGACTTTGTGCTTTACAATTTAGCATTTAAGAAGTTACATATTTCTAAGAAAAAAAGAATGCCTAGCCACAAAGTTGCAGGCACATTTCTCAAAGTCTTCAGAAATGTATCTTCTAAACCTGCTCTTATTCTCTGAATATATCTGTGTTGATTATGTGGAAGGCAAAATGTGCTGGACAACTGAGGAGACAAATTATTTTATTCAGCTATTGCAATGGAGAGAACATTTATTAAGGAGGACTATCTCAAAGAAAAGGAAGGAGGCCTGGGGCTTTATAGAGACAGGCAGGTAAACAAAGGAGTCATCTATGAGTGTTAGAGGAATCATTTGGAAAAATGGAGATGGATAATATGTCAGGGTAAGCTGTTCCTTTGCAGTTAGCCTTCTCCCGGAAAACTAAGGGGAGAGGTTCTTAACCATTACTGATTTCTGGGGAGCATGGGGATCAAATAAACTTCGGCACTGCCATTTCCCTTTTTTCCCAGACAAATACCTTTCATTGCTGAGCAACTTAGATGCAATTTTAAACCTCCTGAGTAGGATGAAGCTGGGTCTAAGAAATAGTCTCTTGAAGA
Organism: Phyllostomus hastatus; assembly: GCF_019186645.2. Taxonomy (NCBI): domain Eukaryota; kingdom Metazoa; phylum Chordata; class Mammalia; order Chiroptera; family Phyllostomidae; genus Phyllostomus; species Phyllostomus hastatus. The sequence continues at coordinate 695,648 of NW_025333841.1, read as the reverse complement.
CTCTCTTAACTTGTTGTTCTTATAAAACCAGATGAACTATCTGTTGAGTTGGTAACAAAAGTTACTTGTTTTAGGGTCTTGGAGATCAGGCATCTTAAAAGATGGAGGACTAAAATGAAAAAGGAAGATATTGATATAAAAGGTTAAATTACAGTAATGAGCCAAGAATTGAACCTTGAAGGTAACCAGTCAAGTGGCTTCTAAGACATGGAGGGAAATCTTTCCATTTTCCAGCATCACTCATGGACCTAGGATGTCAGTGCTCTTGGTGACATCGACCATAATCTAGGTTACCTCTCATGTAAGGACGTACATGACCAAGCATTCTCTAGACTTCCTTAGTAGCCTAGGCAACAGATTGTTCAAGGGGAATTCCAGTCATTCATGGCCTGCTGCAGTGATGAGTTCTTCCAGGTTTGTATCAAGTCATCAGACTGGAGCTTGCAGGGCTGCTTCAGGTCATAGAGAAGAAGCAAGCTGTAAGGCAGCACAGGGTCCTGATAGGGGTTTAGGCAGTCACGTTTCAGTTCTTGATTACTCCAAGTCAGGCAGAGGAAGAAAAATTGGACAAGTTAGTTTAGAGGATATTAGCCAGATGTTGAAGAAAACTGATAACTGGAAATTTGGTAACTATCAACAATTTGGGCAAGGTACCAGGATCTAGTCCAGTTTCCACATAAGTACCAAAACTGGTTTTTTATGTACAGAAGAAGGTCAGTTATGTCTCTATCACTCACACACACACACACACACACACACACACAACCCAGGTTTGCATACTCATCAGTAACCTGCAATTAAAAAGAGATGCAAAATAGCTCAAAGACAATAACTATGTCCTGATCACCTGGAATGACATGATATAGATGAGGCAAAGTTTTCCTTTGAAACACAAAACATCTCTATACAGTTATTCCCCTTTTGATCAAAGATAATCTCAAAGAAAGATCATTTTTTAACTCAAAACAAGGCTAGTCTCATAATAAACAAAAGAAAAATAGATAAATGGGAGTTCCTCAAAATTAAAAACTTTTGTGCTTAAAAGGACATTGTTAAGAAAGTGAAAAGACAATGTACAGAATGGGAAAAATATTTGCAAATCGTATTTGTAAAAAAGGTCTGGCACCCAGAATATATCCAGAACTCCTACAACGCAACAACAAAAAGCCCAATATACAAATGGGCAAAGGACTTGAGCAGACATTTCTCCAAAGAAGATACATACAAATGGCTATCAAGTACATGAAATGATGCTCGACATCATTAGTCACTAGGGAAATGCAAATCAAATTCACAGTGAGACACCACTTCATACCCAATAGGATGGCTAGAATTTTAGAATTAAAAAAATAAACAGAAAATAAGGGATGGTGAGGATGTAGAGAAATTGGAACCCTTGTACATGGCTGGTGGGAATGTAACACTGCAGCCATTATAGAAAACAGCTTGGAAGTTCCTCAAAAGTTAAACATAGGATTACTACATGTCCTAGAAATTTCACTCCTAAGTATATAGCCACATGAATTGAAAACAGGTACTCAAATAGTGGTACAGAATGTTCATAGCACCATTATTCACAAAAGCCAAAAGGTGTAAACAACCCAAATTTCCATCAACAAATGACTATACAAACAAGTGTGGTACATATCTATGACTGAGTCATAAAAAGGAATAAAAGTATTGATCCATGCTCTCACACGTAAGAACTTTGAAAATATTGTGCCAAGTGAAAGAAGCCAGACTCAAAAGGTTACATATTATATGATGCCACTTACATGAAATATCTAGAATTAGGTAAATCCATAGAGACAGAATGCCGATTGCTGGTTTTCAGGAACTAGGGGGAAGGGAGCAAAAGGGAATGACCACTTAATTGGTGCAGGGATTTCTTCTGAGGTGTGAAAATGGTTCAGAACTAGATTGAGATGATGGTTCCACAATGTTATAAGTGCACTAAATGCCACCGGATTATATAATTTTAAATGGTTATTTTTATTTATGTGAATTTTGCATCAATAAAGATTAGGTCTCATTAGATTTAGCCTCACTAGCAAGAATAATAGCATCAATAAAAACAGTAAAAATTAGGTCTCATTAGCAAGAATAATAATTTGCCATATAGAACTTAAGCTCGCTTTGCTGGAAATTTCCATAAGAAATCTCAGTTTAAAATTTTAGAAGTCTGTTAAGGTTAGGAAGCCAAGTGAAGAAGATTTTACCTGCAGTAGGTGCTCTTCTTGGAGTTCCCCAAACATTCTAAGGTTCCAGGGCCTGCTGGGAAGGAACCTTCCTTACCCGGAGCCCTGTAAGCCAGGTGCCAGGCTAGTTCTCCTAAGAGGGCTTTGTGTGCATTGGCTCCATAAAGTCAACCTTAGTTTCTTAAAAGTATCTGATCATATCTGATTCAATGAGCATCATTCACAAATATGAGATTCCAGACAAGGCCTTGGTTATATAACCAGTGTTTCTAATCACGTCATGATAACAAGTAGGACGCGCAGGTTCCTACTGAGCCTATGCACGTAAATACATCAATATAAAAATAACAATACTCAATAAGAGTTTCTGAATCCTAGAGGGCTCACACAGGGGGGATAAGATATCATTTACAAATGGTTCATTTCCATTTACAAAAGTATGGTTTACTAAATTATTATGAGTTACAAATATGATAAGAGAAAAGAGAAGAAAGTTCCTTATATATCCAGAAAGCAGAACATTAAAATGTGAGCAATATTCTAAATAAAAGCCACAATCATACCTCATTACTTCATGCAGGTCTATGTGATTATTTCTTGTTTCATTCAACCCGGTGTTAGCAGTCTCATTAATCCATCTGCTTCTCAAGTAGAGTTCTTGAAATCCTGATTCAGTTCACTGTATGGTCTCAAAATTATTTAAACTATACAATCAGAAGCCTGTAATCAACAGTACTTGGCATAATTCTTTTCCATGGGGGCTCTGCAACAGTCTTTCTCTGTTGAAGATGAAGCACTCTAGCTTGTATTTGATTACAAGTGCTTTTGGGGACATATCAAATTAAAACATAAAAAACTATCTATAGGTGACAAAAGACTTACAAAATAAATGTGGTTAACTTGCTACTGATCATTTTCCAAAGTGAAGGTTCTGACGAGAGCTTATTATAAGAATAACAATGCAGCTGACAAGGATGTGTGGTGGTTTCAGTGGCATGCAAAACAAGGTAAAAGCCAATCCAAAAATTTTTAGATAAAATATGCATAAACATAGTGATTAAACCTATTTTCAGAGATGGTATGATACCTAATTTATAAAAATGGATGAACATAATCTTAGAGATAAAAAACCCTCAAATATATAGTAATCCTGATAAAATATACAATAAATACACTGAATATATAGTTACAATATATTGAGAATATCAAGTAAAGAGATTTAGTAAACTGGAGTAGATCTTAAACATCTAAATATTAATAAAATTCCATAGGTAATTGATGCAAATCCCCAAATGAAAAAAAATGACCTAATGGATGCTAGATTTAAAATAAAGAAGCAAAGTTAAGACCAAGTTAACATTTAAAAAGTTTAAAGAGTGCCTGGCTGGCGTAGCTCAGTGGACTGAGTGCGGGCTGCGAACCAAAGCATCGCAGGTTCGATTCCCAGTCAGGGCACATGCCTGGGTTGCAGGCCATGATCCCCAGCAACCGCACATTGATGTTTCTCTCTCTCTCTCTCTCTCTTTCTCTCCCTCTCTCTCCCTCCCTTCCCTCTCTAAAAAATAAGTAAATAAAATCTTTAAAAAGTTTAAAGTTATGACCTAAAACACTATGCTGTAGTTGCCTAATATCTGACAAAGCAGCACTGAGACTCTGACAAATAGAAACATATGGCCAGCAAGGACACTGATGAATCTCTAGGCACTTCCTATACAGCACACACTTTCTGGAATATATAAATAACAACGTTTTGCCTATACCAATGTAACCTAGGGAAGGCTGAGCATCTCTTCTGATTTGGCAACTCTTCCCATGCATGGCATCTATAGCAACATATTGAATAAACCTAATGATTTCTAGCACCTCTCTTTTTGTAAAGTGAAAGGATAAATCCTTTGTGATTTCCCAGGGGCCCTGTGGGACTCAGTTAAGATAGGCTTATGGGTAATAGAAAGATAATACTTGCTTTTCTATCTAACCAAAATGATGATAAAAGATTATAAAAATGAACATAGGAGAGGATGTAACTGTAAAGAACTTCATCTCTTTCCTAAGTGAGAAGACTGCTTTCTTTTTTTTTCAATTATTCTATTGTTGTTCAAGTCCAGTTGTCTGCATTTACCCTCCCCACTTGCCCCCACCCCAGCCATCCCCACCTCTGTCCCCCGATTCTACCCTGCCTTGGTTTTGTCCATGCGTCCTTTATATTTGTTCCTGAAAACCATTAAATAATCAGGAACATAAAGTCAACATAAACCATAGGTCATTCTACTAAGACACAGAGTCTTTGTTAGAGGAAGGTGACTTATACTGTATCAGAGTGTCCAACCTGTGGCCCGCAGGTTGAATGCAGCCCAGATTGACTCTGAAAGAAGCCCAACACAAAATCGTAAATTTACTTAAAAGATTATGAGATTTTTTTGTGTGATTATGTGTCACTGTGTATTTACTGTGTGGCCCAAGGCAACTCTTCTTCTTCCAGTGTGTCACAGAGATGCCAAAAGGTTGGACACCCCTGAAGCAAAGCTTTTACAACCTAATATTAAGAAAAGACAAATACTTTTAATGTCATTTTAACAGCAAGAAAACCAAATTATAGTTTTGCATCAGTATAGTGTTTGATACTAAAGTTCTTTTTGGAAATTTTATAAATAAACCCATCTAACCTTGGTCAACTTCGACCTCAACAAATCAAGTTCCCTTTCTGTGAAACGTCTTACTTCCTATATCCATGCTCTTCTCTAGGTAGCAAAAAATAACATGGTCATTAGTAGACCCAAATACATACAGTATCTCTGTGGCATGTAAAAATAAGAAGCAAAAGCATATAAACTTAAAATTATGCTTAGTAATTAATGACATTCTCTTAGAAATAATTTAGGTATGTGATGAAATATCCATTAATTAACAAAATTTAATATCAGCTCAAAGTTTGTTACCTAAAGATCTTATAAATTATCTTTACACTCACATATTACAAAACATAATTTCTGTTGAAATAAAATTGGTCAGAATAATGACTCAATTTGGTTGAACAAATTTACATTTGTCACAGTTGCAAACATTTAGTAGAATTAATGTTAGTTCATTCAGTCGGTAAACCTGTATAAGTTTTAGAAGAATACTCCATCATAGAATAAGAATCTAAATGTATATATTTTAAAAAGATTGTATTTATTTATTTTTAGAGAGAGGGGAAGGGAGAAAGAGAGTAAGAGAAACATCAGTGTGTGGTTGCCTCTCACACAACCCCTACCAGTGACCTGGCCCACAACCCAGGCATGTGCCCTGACTGGGAATTGAATCAGCGACCCTTTGGTTTGCAGGTCAACGTTCAATCCACTAAGCCACACCAGCCAGGGATAAATGTATATTATACTTAACACTGGTAAATCAGGAAAGATAGGTGATTTTAGTAAACCAAAATTATTAGTCATCTTAGTTAAGATTATCCTAAATTATAGGAATATTAATTCTTAAAACATTTAAATTTGCTTTTTAAAAATACTGTATTTATTGGGGTTACATTGATACAATTATATAGGTTTCAGGTATTCACTTCTGTAATACATCATCTGTATATTGCATTGTGTTTACCACCCAAAGTCAAGTCTCCTTCTGACGCCGTGTATTTGATCCCCTTTATTACCTCTCCCTACCCTCGCCCCTTCTCTCTGGTAACCACCATACTGTTGTCTGTGACTATGAGTTTTTGTCTGTTTGCCGTGTTTGTTACTTTGTTGCTTTCAGTTTTACATTCCACATATCAGTGAAAGTATATGGTTCTTGAGTTTTTCCATCTGACTTATTTCATTTAGCATGATATGGTCAACATCTATCCATGTTGTCCCAAATGGCAGTATTTCATCTTTTTTATGGCTGAGTAGTATTGCATTGCATATTTGTACCACATCTTCTTTATCCAGTCATCTATCGAGGGGCACTTAGTTGTTTCCATGCCTTTGCCATCATAAATAATGCCACAGTGAACATAAGGGAGCATCTATATGAATAAATGTTTTCAATTTTGGAGGGTGGATTCCCAGAAGAGGGATTGCTGGGTCATGTGGTAACTGTATTCTTAAGATTTTGAGGACACTCCATACCGTTTTCCATAGTGGCTGTACCAGTTTACTATCCTGCCAGTAGATGAGGGTTCCTTTTTCTCCAGAACCTCTCCAGCACTTGTTATTACCTGTCTTGTTGATCATAGCCATTCTAACAGGTGTGAGGTGATATCTCATTGTACTTTTGATTTGCATTTCTCTAATAGTGAAGTTAAGCATCTTTTTATATATCTATTGGCCATTTACATGTCTTCTAGGGAGAAGTGTTTGTTCAGGTCCTCTGACAAATTTTAATTGGATTGTTTCTTTTTGTGGTTGTTCAGTTGTATGAGTTCTTTATATCTTTTGGATATTTTTAAAAAGATTTTATTTATTTATTTTTAGAGAGAAGAGAAGGAAAGGAGGGAGGAAGAGAAACATCAATGTGTGGTTGCCTCTCACATGCCCCCTACTGGGGGCCTGGCCCACAACCCAGGTGTGTGCCTTAACTGGGAACAGAACCAACAACCCTTTGGTTCTCAGTCTGGTGATCAATCCACTGAGCCACACCAGCCAGGGCTATATCTTTTGGATATTAACCCTATATTGAAGCTATTGTTTGCAAATATCTTTTCTATTATGTTGGTTTCCTTTTTGTTTTGTTGAGGGTTTCTTTTGCTCTGCAGAAGCTTTTTAGGTTGATATAGTCCCATTCATTTTTTTTTTTTGCCTTTACTTTCCTTGCTTCTGGGGTCAAATTCATAAAATCCTGTCTAAGACCAAGGTTCTTAAGTGTAGTACCTATGTTTTCTGCTATGTAATTTATTGTCTCAGATCTTATATTTAGGTCTTTGATCTTATTTGGATTTTCCAGTTCTTCATGATTCAGTCTAGGAAGGTTATATATTTCCAAAAACTTGCTTCTTCTAGGTTATTGAATTTGGTGGCATACACTTTTACATATTATTCTTGCATGATCCTTTGTATTTTTGTAGTATCTGTTATAACTTCTCCTTCATTTCTGATTTTGTTATTTGAGTCTTCTCTTCTTTAGTGAGTCTAGCCAAAGGTTTGTTAATCTTATTAATCTTTTCAAAAAACCAGCTCTTTGTTGCATTAATTTTTTCTACAGACTTTTTGTTCTCTATTTCATTCAATTCTGGTCCAAGTTTTATTCCATCCTTCCACTGACTTTAGGCTGCAGTTATTCTTTTTCTAGATCTTTAAGTTGTAATATTAGGTTATTTTTTGGAATTTTTCTTGTTTCATGAGATAGGCCTATAATGATATGTAAACTTCCCTCTTACTACTCCTTTTACTGCTTTCCAAGTTTTCATATGTTGTATTGTCATTCTCATTTCTCCTTGTGTGTGTTTTGATCTCTCCTTTTAGTTCTTCTTCTACCTACTTGTTCTTTTGTGGCATGTTGTTTAATCTCCACATATTTGTAGTCTTTCCCACTTTCTTTTTCCTGTTGATTTCTAATCTCAAAGCATTGTGGTCAGAGAATATGCTTGGTAATTTCAATCTACTTAAATTTCTAAAGGCTAGTTTATGTCCCAACATATGGTCTATTCTTAAGAATGTTCTATGTGGACCTGGCTGGTGTCGCTCAGTGAATTGAGCACTAACCTGTGAACCAAAAGGTTGTCAGTTCAATTCCCAGTCAGGGCACATGCCTGGGTTGTGGGCCAGGTCTCCAGTAGGGGGCGCGTGAATGCAACCACACGTCCATATTTCTCTCCCTCTCTTTCTCCCTTCTCCTCTGTCTAAAAATAAACAAATAAAATCTTTTTTTTAAAAAAGAATGTCCCATGTGCGCTGGCGAAGAATGTATAATCTGGTGTTCTTGGATTAAAGGTTCTGTAATGTCAATTATGTCCATTTAGTGTAATGTGTCATTTAAGGCCAATATTCCTTTATTGATTTTCTGTTTGGATGATCTATCCATAGCTGTCAATAGAATATGTAGGTCACCAACTATGATTGTTTTTTGTCAGTTTTTCCCTTTCTGTTAGTAGTTGCTTTACATAGTTCAGTATTTCCTGATGGGTGCATATATGTTGATAAGTGCTATGTCTTCTTAATGTAATGTCCCCTTTTTCATAGTAAAATGTATATCTTTGTCTCTTATTACCTTTGTTATCTTGAAATCTATTTTGTTAGATATAAGTATAGCTGCACCCACTTTTCTCTGATGTCATTTGCTTGGAGAATAGTTTTCCACACTTTCATTTTGAGTCTATATTTGTCCTTGCAGCTGAGATGTGTCTCCTAAAAGCAACATATGGTTGGGTTTTGTTTTTTGATCCAATATGATAGTATGTGCCTTTTTTGGAGGGGTGAGTTCAGTGCATTTATATTTAAAGTAATTATTGAGGAGTTTCAAGATGGCTGCAGAGTAGCTTGAAGCTATACATACTTTCTCCCAACACCACATCATATTTAAAGCTACATCATAGAGCAATCAACCTGAATGACCAACTGAAGGACAGCTGAACAGTATTATATCCAAGGAGTTATAGTAGATGGTACACAGAGACTGGCACGAAGGGCAGAGACACAGAGAGGGCTGGCCCCTGTGTCCATGTGCAGTAGCTGAGAAGCTGGAGGAACATCTAAGTTGCAAAAGTCCCCACTGAGTAGCATGGGGTCATGACCCCATACAAGAACCTTCAAACCAGAGCACTAGGCCCGGGTAGAGGAGCCCGAATAGCATTTGGCAGTGAAAATCAGTGGGGACTCAGAAAGAGGAGGGAGTCTGCTAGAAATACAGGTGCACTCCTAAAGGGTCAACACGCAGGCGCTCACTCTTGAGCACTTGCCCAAGCTCTGGTAGAGGCAATGTTACTCAGGGCACATGGGAGTCATAAAGAGAAGATCTGGGCAGTGGAGCTCTGAAGAGAGATCTGGAGGGTCAGCTAACAAGGTTCTGGACCTGAGTCAATATCCCATACCACCTTCAGGCACCATCGTCCCAGAGTCTGGCGCTCCTGTTTTTATAGCACCAGCCTGGGAAGTGAACTAACCCTGTCCTCCAAATACTGGTGACACCACCCTGCCAAGCTTGAGTCCATCAGAAAGGTCTGTTAGCCTCAGTCAACAGGGACCTTTGGTGTGTGCTTTCTCTGGAGAAACTATAGGCAGACACTCTGGCACACACTGAACTTTTGAGGCTTTGGAACAGGAGCCAGTCTTCCCTTCTACCTACACACTTTACCTGCACCATATTCAATGGGAGACTGTTTTGTTCTATCTTCCCAAGTCTTGGTGGCCATGCCCTGCTGAGCTCAGATCTGCTAGGGGAAGGGAAAGCAGCTAAGAGCTGGGACCTTCGGAGCACACTTCCCTCAGAGGCTCTGGTCTAGGTCTAAAGCGGGTGTGGCTATGCATCTAAGGGGAAGTGTAGAGCTCACTCTCCTCCTGGGGGCTTGGCTGGTGCCACCCCCTATGGAGGACTGTTTTGATCTGTTTTACCAAGTCCCAGAGGCCCTGTCCTACCAAGCTCACTCCTGCAGTGTGGACAGCTGACTGCATCCAATGTGAACCAGTGGTGCACTCCTCTGGGGGGAGCTACAGTTAGGTTCTCTGGTAGAGACTGAGTGGTATGGCTTTGGAAGGGGCCACTTTCCCCTCATTGAGTATGTGACCACACTGCACTCAAGTGGGAGACCCATTAGCCCTGTCCTCCTGACCCAGTCACCCTTCCCTACTGAGTTTGTGCTATGTGGTAGGGGCAGTGAGATGCAGCCAGCCTAGGCCCGCTCTATAGCCTTTCTTAAAAAGGATGCAGAGGAAGTCCAGGCAACTTCAGAGGGTGGTGGAGTAGCTAACTGGTGGACGCTGACCTCAGAGACCCTTGCACCTTCCCCCAGCTCAGAACTGCAGGAAGCTGATGTTTGTATACAGCTCTCCCCCTCCCACCCACACCCAGGCCACGAAGACAGAGCCACAATCAGTGGAGAGCATGGTAGCTCCAGACGGGTGGCCCAAGTCTTGTTATAAACAACATATTGACACTGACCTGCACTGGAACCCTATCCAGGTGGGCCCAGAACCAACACAACCATTGGTGAGCTTCAAACCTCACCAAAGCTCGACCCAAATCGCCACAGAAACAGCACAGCCAAAAGTGAACTCCAATAGGCACCAGAATCTGCTAGGAACAACTCTGCCTTGGGGGCAGCTCCTGAACAGTGACTCATACATTATGATCGAGTTCTATTCTTATAGTCAGCCAACCTGAGGCTAACTCCACCTTCAAATGAGCCAACAACATTCAAGACTCAACTACAACAGAGGAGGGCACATAACCCACACAAGGAACATTTCTTGGATCACCTAGCTCAGGTGACCTCTGGAGACATAGCAGATCTACCTAATACACAGAGTCATACACAAAAAGGCAGACCAAATGGGGAGGCAAAGAACTATGTCCCACATGAAAGAACAAGACAAATCCCCAGAAAAAAAGTAAATGAAATGGAAGCCACCAAGATACCAGATGCAGTGTTTAACACAGTGGTTAAAAGGATGCTCAAGGACCTTAGGAGAAGAATGAATGATCTCAGTGAGAAATTAAACAGAAAGATAGTAAACCATAAAAAGGACATAGAAACCACACACACAACAAATAATCTGTTGGAAATGAAGAAAGCAGTATCTGAAATGAGTGCACCAGAAGGAATCAACAGCAAGCTATATGAAGCAGAAGATCGAATCAGCAAGCACCCAAGCAAAGCATCAAAAAGAAAAGAGAATTTTAAACAATAAGGAAAGGCTAAGGGGCCTCTGGGACAATATCGAGCACAAATACATCCACATCATAGGGGTGTCAGGAGAAGAAGATAGTGAGCAAGGGATAGAGAACCTGTTTAAAGAAATAATGGGACTTCTGGCCAAGATGGAGGCGTAGGTAGACACACTGTGCCTCCTCACACAACCAAAATAAGAACAACAATAATTTAGAAACAAAATAACAACTAGAACTGACAGAAAATTGAACTGTATAGAAGTCAGACAACCAACAAGTTAAAATAGACACATTCATCCAGACTGGTAGGAAGGGCGGAGTCAGGTGGCCAGGCAGAAAGGGGTCGAGGCACAAAAAGTGGTGGCACCAGGAGTGTAAGGCATTCGGGCTGTGCGAGACCGCAGCAGGCAGACCCTGGGTGCTGGGTGGCAATAGGCAGACCCTTGAGGCACTGCGTGCAAGGCGACTGGCTGACCAGGCGGTCCCACATTCACATGCAGATAAACCAGGTGAAAGTGGGGAGCCAGACAGCATAACCCAGGATACCAGCGCCTGGAAATAGAGCCTTGGGGCACTGATTGAAAACATCTGTGGGGGTTCAGGTGCCAGGAGTGACTCCCAACCTCACAGGAGAGTTCATTGGAGAGACCCATGGGGTCCTAGAACATGCACAAGCCTACTCACACGGGAATTAGCACCAGAAACACCCAGTTTGCTTGGGGGAAGCGGCGGAAGGAACTGAAGTCCAACAGAGAGCGGAGCAAGCACCACTGTTTCCTCTCGGACCCCGCCCCCACATACAACGTCACAACCCAGCGACGTGGGTTGCCCCGCCCTGGTGAACACCTAAGGCTCCGCCCCTCACTACACAACAGGCTTGTCAAGACAAAAAAAAAAAATGGCCCAAACAGAAGAACAGATCAAAGCTCCACAGTAAATATAGCTAAGTGACCAAGAGATAGCCAGCCTATCAGATGCACACTTCAAAGCACTGGTGATCAGGATGCTCACAGAATTGGTTGATTTTGGTCGCAAATTAGATGAAAAAATGAAGGCTACGCTAAGGGAAATAAAGGAAAATGTACAGGGAACCAACAATGATGGGAAGAAAACCAGGACTCAAATCAACAGTTTGGACCAGAAGGAAGAAACAACCAAACAGAAAAGAATGAAGAAATAAGAATTCAAAAAAATGAGGAGAGGCTTAGGAACCCCCAGGACATCTATAAACATTCCAACATCCAAATTATAGGGGTACCAGAAGGGGAAGAGGAAGAGCAACAAGTGGAAAACTTATTTGAACAAATAATGAAGAACTTCCCCAATGTGGCAAAGGAAATAGACTTCCAGGAAGTCCAGGAAGCTCAGAGAGTTCCAAAGAAGGTGGACCCAAGGAGGAACACACCAAGGCACATCATAATTACATTACCCAAGATAAAAATGAAAAAGAATCCTAGAAGCAGCAAGAGATAAGGAGATAGTTAACTACAAAGGAATTCCCATCAGACTGTCAGCTGATTTCTCAAAAGAGACCTTACAGGCAAGAAGGGGCTGGAAAGAAGTATTCCAAGTCATGAAAGGCAAGGACCTACATCCCAGGCTGCTCTATCCAGCAAAGCTTTCATTTAGAATGGAAAGGCAGATAAAGTGCTTCTCAGATAATGTCAAGTTAAAGGAGTTCATCATCACCAAGCCCTTATTTTATGAAATGTTAAAGGGACTTATCTAAGAAAAAGAAGATAAACAACATGTATAGTAAAATGACAGCGAACTCACAATTATTAACAACCAAACCGAAAACAAAAACAAAAACAAACTAAGGGGAATGAAGGCGGGGGGGAATGGGACAACTGTAATAGCATAATCAATAAAATATATTTTTAAAAAGAAATAATGGCAGAAAACATCACTGAAATGGTGAAGGAAAAAGTCACACAAGTTCAGGAAGTATGGAGAGTGCCAATCAAGATGAACCCAAAGAGACCCACACCAATACACATCATAATTAAAATGGCAAAGGTTAAAGGAAAAAAAAGAGAATCTTAAAAGCACCAAATGGACAGTTACCATAAGGCTGTCAGCTGATTTCTCAACAGAAAGACTTCAGGCCAGAGGGACTGGCATGAAATATTCAAAGTGATGAAAGCTAAGGGACTACATACAAGACTACTCTACCCAGCAAGGCTACCATTAAAAATTGAAGGTGAAATAAAGAGCTTCCAAGACAAAAAGAAAAAAGAAAAAAGCTAAAGGAGTTCACTACCACCAAACCAGTACTGCAAGAAATGTTTAAAGGCCTGCTTTAAGAAGAGGATTACAAAATAAAACAAACAAACAAACAACAAAAAAACCCAGAGTCACATAGGTATAAAGAACGAAATGGCAATAAATAAGTACCTAGTAATAATAACCTTAAATGTAAAGAGAGTAAATACTCCAATCAAAAGACATAGAGTAGCAGAATGCATAAGAAAACATGACCTATATATATATATATCTATAAGAGATCCATTTCAGAACAAAAGATGCACACAGACTGAAAGTGAAGGGTTGGAAGAAGATATTTTGTGCAAATGGAAACAAAAAAGCAGGGAGAACAATATTTGTATCAGAAAAAATAGACTTCCAAACAAAGGCCATAACAAGAGACAAGGAGGTCACTACATAATCCTAAAGAAATTGATCTAACAAGAGGGATGTAACCCTGGTAAACATTTACACACTTGACATAGAAGCACCTAAATATATTTTTTAAAATCTTCAGAGGAGCATGGGGGCTGCAAGGCAGAGTCCTCAGTCAGAAAACATGGAAATATGTTGCCCTTTGGAAAAAAAAAACATACCAGGAAATCTGGGAATACATCATTGGAGGATCAGGTTGCAGGAGCCTATGACTTTGAGAAAGAAGATGAAGATCTGAGTGGTTCAGAGGAAGATGTTACTGATGCAAAGACTCCAGTAATTGATAAACTTGGGGAGAAAGGATCTTCTGCAGGAATGGTTGAAGATACAGGAGGTGACATTCAGAATATGCTGGAAAAATTTGGAGCTGACATTAACAATGCTCTTCTTGCAAAGAAAAAGACTAGCAATGGACACCAAGGCTTCCCTCAAAACCAATAACCAGAAAATTGAACATATTTGGAAAACCCAACAAGATCCAAGCCATAAGCTTAACCAAGAATTTTCTTAGCAGTTTCTGGCTTTTTCAGCAGTGGGAGATCAGATGTGCAGAAAGCTTAGGAGCAAGAAGAAAAACTAGCTAATTTGTTTCAACAGCAACAAAAGGTTTTTCAACTAAATCTAGAGTTGTTCAGAGCCAGAGACTGAACACAAGTAAACAATTATACAAGCAATTCACAAAGAACATGGAGGACCTGGAGAAGAATCGGGGTGCTCTCCTTACTGGTGCACAAAATGAACTGAAAAAAGAAATGGCCATGTTGCAAAAGCGAATTAGGATGGATACTCAGTAGCAGGATATGGCAAATGTTTGAAAGGCTCTTCAGTCCATGTTATTCTGATGACCCTCTGAAGGAAGAAATTGAATCTAAGTATATAATATAACTACAACATTAGCTAAGAGGCATGTAAATCTAGAGTGGTTTAAAAATTCTAATTTAAAATATTACATCATGTTAATCATTAGTGTAAGTGCAAACCTCCTCTTTCTGTTAACCTCCAAATAAGATAGATCTAAACAGTTTCCTGAGTAGCAGTAATTCCTAAACTGTGTGTCAAGCTTTCTGCTTTTAATAGTAGTAGTGATTTTTTTCTCTCTAACACTTGTCAATTAACTTAGCAATAAAGATGATTTCATTTCAAAAAATAAATAAATAAATTTTTAAATCTTGGTTGACATTAAGTGAGGGATCAACAGCAATACAGTCATAATTGTGGATTTTAACACCCCACTGTCATCAATGGATAGACCTTCCAGACAAAAAACCAACAAGGAAACAGTGACCTTAAATGATGCACTGAATTGGATGGATTTCATTTATATTTACAGAGAATTGTATCCCAAAGCAGCAGAATGTACATTCTTTTCAAGTGCACCTAAAACATTCTCTAAGATAGACCACATACTAGAACACGAGGTAAGTCTAAGTAAATTAAAGAAGATTAAAGTCATATCAAGTATCTTCTCTGATTGCAGTGGTATCAAATTAGAAATCAAATGCAATAAAAAGCTCCAAAACTCTCAAACACATTGAAGTTACATAACATGTTATTAAACTGAATGGGTTAACAATGAGATCAAGGAAGAAATCAAAAGTTGCATGGAGACAAACAAAAATGCACTCACATCACCCCAAACTCTATGGGACACAACGAAATCAGTCCCAAGAGAGAAATTTATAGCATTACAGGCCTACCTCAAGAATTAAGAAACATCTCAAATAAACAATCTTACCCTAAACCTAAAAGAACTAGAAAAGAATAATAAACAAATCAAGGAGTAAATAGAAAGAAAGAAAGAAATAATAAAGATTAGAGTGGAAATAAATGACATAGACACTAAAAAAAAAAAAAAACAGATACAAAAGATCAATGAAACCAAGAGCTGGTTCTTTGAAAGAAAAACAAAATTGATACACCTTTAATCAGACTCATCAAGAAACAAAGAGAGAGGACCAAAATAAATAAAATCAAAAATGAAAGAAGAGAAGTTACAAATGGCACCAAAGAAATACAAAGTATTGTAAGATAATACTGTGAACAACTATATGAGATCTGTCTGGGAAAAGTCCAGCCATTGTTAATATAACGAGAATGGTTTGCACAACATCAATGTAACCTGGCAGCCAAGAAGAGTGGGCTGGAATGCGCATGCATGAACAATGCCAAATTCACTGTACTAGTCAGCGGAGGCAGTAGACGCCATTGAGTTTGCATGTGTACTGTGTGGCCATCACATTCAAAATGACTGAGCAAGTAGAGCAATGAATCTGCATCAAAATTTGCATTAAGCTTGAACATTCCTCTGCAGGCACTATTTGGATGATTCAGAAGGCTGCAGCTATGGGCAACCAGTGATTGGCAGCTTCATCATGAGAATGTGCCTACTCATGCATCACATTTCCTGCAGAGTTTTTTTGGTGAAAAATCAAATCACCCAGGTGACTCAGCCCCCTACAGCCCAGATTTGGCAACCTGCAAATTCTGGCTTTTCTCAAAAGTAAAATCACCTTTGAAAGGGAAAGAGATTTCAGACTGTCAGTAAAATTCAGGAAAATACAACGGGGCAGCTGGTAGGGATTGGGGGAACAGTCTGAAGTCCCAAGATGCATACTTTGAAGGGGACTGGGGTGTCATTTTCCTGTGTACGATGTTTTTTTGTATCTTGTATCTTCTTCAATAAATGTCTCTATTTTTTCACATTTCATGGCTGGATACCTTATGGACAGATCTCGTATGCCAACAAATTAGATGACCTCAGTGAAATGGATAAATTCCTAGAAATATACAGTCTTCCACAACTGAATCAGAAAGAATCAGAAAATCTGAATAGAACAATACAACTAGTGAAATCGAAGCAGTAATAATAAGAATAATAATAATAATAAACTCCCAGCAAACAATAGTCCTGGACTGGATGGGTTCACAGGAGACTTTTACCAAATATTCAAAGAAGAACTAATGCCTCTCCTTCTCAAACTAGTCCCAAAAAATTCAAGAGGAAGATAGGCTCCCAAGCTCATTTTACTAGGTCAGCATTATTCTAATTCCAAAACCACATAAAGATACTACAAAGAAAGAAAATTATAGGCCAATACCTCTGATGCACATAGATGCTAAAATTCTCATCAAAATATTAGCAAACCAGATCCAGCAATACATAGAAAAGATCATACACCAAAATCAAGTGGAATTTATTCCTGGGATGCAACATTAGTACAATATTAGCAAGTCAATGAATGTGATACATTGCATAAACCAAATGAAGGATAAAAATCACATGATCATATCAATAGATGCAGAAAAACATTTGATAAGATCCAGCACCCATTTATGATAAAAAAAAACACTTGTGAACATGGAAATACAGGGAAAATCCCTCAACATAATAAAGGCCATATATGAAAAACTCATAGCCAACATCATACTCAATGGGCAAAAACTAAAAACATTTCCCTTAAGATCAGGAACAAAACAAGGATGCTCTCTTTCACCACTCTTATTTAACATGGTATTGGAAGTTCTAGCCACAGCAATCAGACAAGAAAAAGATATAAAAAGCATCCAGATGGGAAAGGAATAAATAATGGTCATTCTTACATGACATGAGACTGTATATAGAAAACCCTAAAGACTCCACCAAAAAACTAATAGAACTGATAAATGAATTCAGTGAAGTAGCCCAAAAGAAAATTAATATTCAGAAATCAGTGGCATTTTATACACTAATAATGAACTATCAGAAAGAGAAATTAAGAAAACAATCCCTTTTACTATTACAACAGCAAAAACAAAATAAGATACCTAGGAATAATTTTAACCAAACAGGTAAAAGACCTGTACATGGAAAATTATAGGATACTGAAGAAAGAATTTGAGGAAGATACAAATAAGTTCAAGCATACACTGTGTTAATTGATAACAAGAATTAACATAATTAAAATGCCCATACTACCAAAAGCAATCTACAGATTCATTGCAACTACTATCAAGATACCAATGACGTATTTCACAGAACTAGAACAAATAATCCAAAAATCTATAGGGAACCAAAAAGACCCCGAATAGCCTCAGTAATCTTGAGAAACTAGCACAAAGTTGGAGGTATCACATTACCTGATATCAAGCTATTCTAGAAGGCCATTGTAAGCAAAAGACCCTGGTACTGGCATAAGAATAGGCATATAGATCAATGGAATAGAAAAGAGAACCCAGAAATCAACCCACACCTATGCTGTCAATTAATACATGACAGGGGAGGCAAGAAAATTAAATGGGATAAAGATAGTCTCTTCAATAAATGGTGCTGGGAAAATTGGACAGATACATGCAAAAAAAAATGAAACTAGACCACCTTCTTGCAGCATACACAAGAATAAAGTCAAAATGGAAAAAAAAATCACAAAGCCATAAAAATCTAGAAGGGAGCATAAGCACTAAAATCTCAGACTTCTCTGGTAGCAGTATTTTTTTTTTGCTAATCGCCATGGGCAAGGGAAAAAAAGGCAAAAATAAACAAATGGAACTCCATCTGGTCATCTCTACCTCCTAAGCTCACTAGTTCATTCTTCATCTCTTTTATTGAGTTCTTTACCTCCAGAATTTGTTTGGTTCATTTTTAATGTTTGAGTTTCATTGGGAATGTACTCCTTTTGTTCATTGATTTTTACTTCTGAGTTCATTAAACTGCCTATTTGTGTTTTCTTGTATCTTGTTGAGTTTTTTCAAAACTGCAATCTTGAATTTTCTGTCATTTAAATCCCATATTTTCATGTCTTTATTTTCTAGAGATTTTTTATTTTCTTTCTGAACTGCCTCATTACCTTGCTTATTCATGGAATTTGATGGATTATTTCTCTGCCTAAGCATCTATGAAAATGAAATCTGCTCTTTTTTTTTTTTAATTTAAAGAGTGACATTTTTCTACTTTTTAGGTTGATAGGAAGTCTTTCTTTTCACTTCCAGTAGGTGGCTCTAAAGTGCAAGTTTCGTACTTTCTCTTGCACTGGATCTCTTTAGAGATCCCTTTAGGGTAGTGGAAAATGCCTTGTATTCCCTGGGGATGTGGGTGTCTCCTCTGTGACCAGGTCACCTTAGTCTCAGGGCAACATGCCTGTGGGGGAATGTAGTGGGCAATGGGGCTCTGAACCTGTGAGACCCTGCAGCAGACACTGCCAGCAATGCAGCCAAATTGGGTGGGGGTGGGATGAGCTGGGAGAGGCCAGCCGGTTCCTTTGTGGCTTTGTTCTCCTCCCAGTAGTGGTAAATGCCAGACCTCAGAAACCTCATCTCTGTATTTTCACCCCTACCACTGGGATTAGCCACAGTGTGCCCCCCTGCAACTCGGGGAAAAATACTTCTGCCTCTCTAGTTCTCAGGCTGCAGATAATGTGCTCTATAGCCTGGAACTGACTGCTACCCCTCTAGGCCCTGCTGGTACCTCTGGGAAGGGGATGAGAGGGGAGTTATGGGAAGGTGACAAAAGAGGGTCAGGCTCTATGGGTTTGTTTTAGTGCCTGGCAATGGCAGCCCCTAGACAACCTTGGCCACACCTCTGTGCTCTGTTTCTGCCCAGGTCACTGGGTTCATCCACAGCGCTTACTGACTGCTCCTGCAGGAACACTCACTGTATTTCTCTGCAGCTCTGGGATGAAGTGAGTTTCAGGGGCAACCTGACTCCTCCCCTCTCCCAAGACCCAGAGAGGGCTCCAAGCTACACAAGTAGCACCCCTCTTAGCTCTTCCTCCCTTCCCTCCTCTCCTGCTCACTCAGACTCACCCATCACCCACATCAGATGTTTTAATGCACAGATCTCTCAGATGTGTTTGTGTGTAGAACAGGGAATCCTTTGTTCAATTATACCTGTGAAACTTGTTAAACTATAAGGGGCACCTCTCATACCACCATTCTTGTGACAATTCTGAGTTTGCTTTATAAGAATACTTTTTTAGCATGGTAAGTCTTAAAAGTTCAATTTACTTATTTTCTGAGAATTTTAGGAATATTCTGTTTCGCTAAGCACTTTTTTAGTTACCTAATTAATTTTTAATTTATTAACTTTAGAGAAAGAAGAAGAAGAGAGTGAGAAAGAAACACTGATTTCTTGTTCCACTTATCTATGCATTCATTGGTTGATTCTTGTTTGTGCCATACCAGGATCAAACCCACAACCGTGGCATATTGGGATGACACTATAACCAACTGAGCTACACAGTCAGGGCTATTTATTTCTTTAAATCAATGAGAACTGAGCGCCTTTAAGAAAATATTAGGAAAATACTACACACAAAGACCTTTCTAAATTCCAGACATCATCATCATCATTATTCAGGCTATTGCCATAGGGAGAATGTTCATTAATTAGGAGCATCTCAAAGAAAAGGAAAGGATCCAGGAGTTTTATAAAGGCAGGTAAACAAAGAAGTCATCCATAAGTCTTATGGGAGTCCTGAGGAAGCATGAAGATGGTTCTTCCCTTGGAATATATATGCCAGGGCAATGTGGTCCTTTGCAGTTAACAACTCTCAGAACACTAAGGGGTGAGGGGCTTCTTAACCATTGCTGATTTCTAGGTGCATGATTTCTAGATTACTAGAACTCTTATAAAAGTTTACTACTGTAAAGAGATCACTCTGCTTTGTCAATTTTGCCTATAGAATTTCTCTGTGTTCTTTACATGCCATATTACTTCTGTTTGCCTTTTGTGTTCTTTTTGTTTTGTTTTGTTTTTCTATGCTTATGACTTATCTCCATAATTTAATTATAGGTTCTGTGAGGGAAGGAAATATGTCTTGTAATGATATCTATTTCTCCTCCTCCTCATCTCCCTCCTCTTTTTGCCTAACACTTAATATTCCATTCCACCTACACGAAAGTTATTGATGTTCAGTAGGAAGATAAATTATTTCTTTTTTGATGTGCTAAGACAGTAGACTTATAAAATGTGAGCTTTTCAGAATTGGAACATAGCATCCAAGAACTTTCAAAACCACATATTTAACTCTTATTTACAGAAAATTCATGGATGAACAAATATTTTTCTCTAACTGGTTTCTTCCTGGTTGTACACCTAAGGCCAAGCTATTCTTTCGGTAGATGATCGCTGAGTTCACCTTATGTGTAAAATCAATGTCTAGTGATATTTTTTACCAACTTCCTGCTCACCAATATATCTGTCTCATTGATTCAGCCTGTGAAACAGGGCATTGTTCAGAATATGAAACGTTATACTAGAAGAGATTTCATGACGTTTATGTATTGTGTAGGGAGGCGCCAGAAAAAGCTAACAATCTCATAGTGCTAAAGATGCTGTTTTAAATGATGCTCATGCCTAGAATTCTGTTGCAAGTAAAATAGGGAGCAATTGGCAGGGTTGGGGGGAGAAATGGGTTGGATATTTGAAGTCAGTAGAAGCAAGAGAAACTGAAACATTTGAAATGAGGCAATGAAAATAAATCATAGTATACTTTTGGTGATAAAAATGATCTGTATATACTCAACAGGATTCATGGCAGCATGATAAGAGAGTAGGTTAATAATGTTCACAAGAAGTTAACGTAACACGATATAGCAAGAAAGTGAAAGGGCACCAGTATAGTCAATGAAAACAATTTTAGTGGAGGAAACAAAATAAATGTAGAAGAGGCTGCTTCAGTCTCCATTGTAATAATTACATTTACAGAAAGGTAACCACATTGTGCTGCCCAGGAGGCTATATGTTCATACATTCTACACTTAGCTTTTATGAGCAAGAATTGCCAAGACTTACTCAAAAAAAACCCCACCAATTTTAGGTTATATCATAGCACCAGGACAGAGAATTCAATCTCCCACATCTTCTACATCTGGCTGAGCAAGATTGTCTTTAAGGCCCCCTCTAGAGTCTAGCTTTCTTAAAGTCCTGTAAGTGATAATCAGTGTTCATTATGATGACTCCAGGGTACTACAAGTTTTTAATGATTCCTGAATAATTGGAGAAAGGTTGTTTTGTTGAATATAATTATAATATTCTAACTATTTGAAAATCTGGGATTGTGAATGGAAAATGTTGCCAATCAACCTGAATATTTAGCTTACCAAAACACTTTATTCCCTGATCATTCTGAGGCATTTACTCTACAGTCTTTGTAGGTAGATTTTTGTTTTTCTAAAAAGAAGGGGGAATTGTAAGGGAATAGATCTCAAGGGCTAGATCCTTGGCTGTAAAGACTCCCTTGGATTGCTTTTGGCTGTTGGCTGTAGCAACTTATTTTCTTGCAGAGATGAAGCATCTGGTTTTTGTTATCTCAATGATGTTGTCCTGGGAATATTACGATTGCGACGGAAATTTGACCGTATTCTCTACGTGGATTTGGATCTGCACCATGGAGATGGTAAGCCCTTCACTTTCAAGGGTGCTTCGCAGCTAGGACAAAAAGTTTTTATCAGCACAGTTGCTTCTAGGCAGCTGGTAAAAGGAGAAGTACCTGTTGCAATTGAAATTTTCCTAATTGAGAATCCTGAAATAGGTAAGAGTACAGATTCTTCTAACTAATGCAATTCCTCCTTTGCTGATGAAGCTGCTGTGTTTAAAATACCAGGTTCCTGTAATTTCTCCTCTTCTCTCCTCCAGTAGCAAAGCTTTCCAGAAGAGAATTTTAAGAAGTGGAAATCTGACATAGTATTTACTTCAATGCTCAGTAACATCCCTCAGGCCACTCCCCTATGTTCTCAGTGAAATCTGCAGTTTGAGCTGACAGTCTTGATGCTTCTGACAAGATCAGAATGGGTGCATGATGAAACATCTCAAATTTTTCACCAATGGGGATACCATCTCACATAGCAATCGAAATCTCTGCCACTTTCTTTGTATTGCTAAAATATTTAGTCCTGCGCAAACAAACCCAGGGCATCTTCTCTAACTTTTAATAGCAGCAGAATCTTTAACAATTTGCCTGAACTTCATTAATTTCCTCTTAGAACACTTCATTAGAAGGATATACCCAGCCTTCCTATGTGCTTGCCGTCTACAATAGGAAAAAAATTTTTTTGTGTGGGAGAAACCTCTCCAGGAAGTTCACCCAGATGGTGAACTTTCATTGCTACCATGCAATGATGACAGAATATTAAAGGTAACAGAGAAAGAGGGAAGGGTTAAAACAACCAACATACTACTTTGAGAACAATGTTCACTGAATATCTAAATACTCAGCCAATGCAAAATACCGCCTTGCTCAAAAACCTTCAGAGGCTCCTTGTCACCTGTAACAGGGATAACATTTGGCCCATGGCTTGTTTTTGCATGACCAATGAGGTAAGAATGATTTTTTACATTTTTTACAAGGTTGTAAAGGGGAAAAATGCGACAGAGGCCATGTAGTTTGGAAAGCCTAAATATTGTGTTGGCCAAAACGTTTGTTTGTTTGTTTTTTCTGTCAGATGGCTCAGTGGCACTTAGTTATCTTTAATGTCATTTGAAACAATTTTGTTACATTGTACTGTGACAACTGTCATATCAGTGTGCATTTAAACAAACTTACAAAATTGGTGAATTTGTGTGTAGCCATTGTAATACTGAAGATGGAAGAAAATACACAACATTTTCAACATACTGTACTTTGTTATTTCAAGAAAGGTAAAAACACAACTGAAATGCAGAAAAAGATTTGTTCAGTGTATGGAGAAGGCGCTGTGACTGATCAAACATGTCAAAAGTGGTTTGCAAAGTTTTGTACTGGAGATTTTCTTGCTGGACGATGCTCCACTGTCGGGTAGATCAGTTGAAGTTGCTAGTGAACAAATTGAAGCATTCATTGAGACCAATCAATGTTATAGCACATGGGAGACAGCCAATATACTCAAAATATCCAAATCAATAAAGTTATTGGTGAAAATGGAAAAGGTATCCTTTATTTTACAGAAAAAACTAAACGGACTTTTTGGCCAACCCAATAGTAGGTATGTGGCCACTTGGTTTGCTAGCCCCTGGCCTATAGCAATGGTTCTCAAACTCAAATGTCTATCATGATGACGTGGGGAAGCTGGTGTTAAAATGCAGATTCCTGGCCCACATTCGCCAGATATTCAGATTTAGTGGGTCTGGTATGGAACCTGGGAATCCACATTTTAACAACACCCCAGTTGTTCCATAGGCCACACTTGGAAAAACAGTGCTCTTCAGGGTCAAGTCCACACTCTTCACCCTGTCTTTCGAGGCCTGCCTCAAAGTGGCCTCACCTCCTCTCTCAGCTTTCTCTCTCACAATTTGCTGTCCAGGCTACTCAATGATCACTGAACGTGTCTCACTGTGTCTGCCTCCCTGATTTGGCATCAGTTTTTCCTAACTTAGTTTTGTTTTCCCCTCCCCTTTTGCGTCTCCAAGTTCTACTCAGAAGCTCAAGTTCCAACAGTAGCAGATCTGCCCTGACCACTGTAGCCCAAGTGTTCTCTCCCCTGCTCAACTGCATCATTTATATTGCTGATTTAATATTTAATTAGTTAGTCTTATATTGTTAATTCTGTAATTCGTCTATGTCTTCTTCTCTCATAGAAACTTTCATTTTCTCCAAAACAGATCAAGTTGTTTACTTTTTTCTGTCGTGAACAATGACTTGAACAAACAACTATGCAAACATTGTAGTAGAGGTTCCGTGAAATATTTGTTGAATGAATGAATGATTATGAAATTCAAACTATTAGCATCAGAGTTTAAGAATAGCCATCAACTCCATTGAACCATGTAAGAATGAAACAAGACTGTCACCTGAAACCGTTTTTTCCATTTGCAATGTTATTTCTACACCATTTAGGGTTTCCTGTTTTAGCCCACTTTTATGGTGTGTTTCATTTCAGTTTATTTCCCCTCTTCAGCACCTCCCTTCCAGTGACCCCTGCCCCACCTCCAAATTCTTACACATTCGGCTTATTTTAAATCCTCCCATGATTCCATAACTAGCATTCTGTGATGGCTTCACTAGCACTCCTACCTGTCCTCACCTTCTTTTGTCTACTACCTACCACTCTTCTCATTCACTCCAAGCCTCATCCCCTCCACTGATCTGTCAATGAGAAGTACAAGTTTTCTAACAATGCCTAATGGCATTTCCTGTGAGAAGAGATACAAATGACTACTGAACATATGAAAAAATGCCCAAGGCCCTAAATACTAAAAGAAATGCAAATTAGAACAAGACCATTCTTTCTGCGAAAGATTAAAAAGAATAATAACACCCAGTGCTAGTCGGGGTGTGAAAAATGGGAACTCTCTGACCCCACTGGTAGAAGTGTAAATTGGTACCACCTTTCTGCATGGATAAATAATCGGGATTTTCTGGAAGTATAAATAATTATACTTCAGTCGCTAAGTTAAAATGCTATTTTAATTTATTTTGTTTTGTTTTATTTTGTTTACTTAATGCTTTGTGCCTGGAGCCTTTAACTGATTCTAACTGCCTCCCTAGGGCAGAACATAAGGCTTGGGAAATTCAAACATACTTGTGATATACAAATAGAGTTAATATTTTTTTAAGGTCACTGTCAGCCTCTAATGAAGACTGAATGCGTTAAGTAAACACAGAGACAATTTCTTTATTTAAAGTATCAAAGAGTATAGTGCATGAATTTGCTAATAATAGTCCTTCCATTTTACAGAGGGATTATCTGATAATATGTGATTCAGGGAAGAAAGGTGTGGAGGTAGGCAGTGTGTTTATCTGAATAAGTAGTGGCTTATAACAGTTACATCTTCTATCTCCCAGGCCTCTCTTCATTTTGTGACTTCGTTTAAATGGAAAGGAGACTCCTTTCTAGAGAAGTTTCCCCCTGCTCCAATCGATTTCCAAACTGCTATTAAGGAACAAGGCCAGGGCTACTTTCAGCCTTCTGTGTTTTAGCCAGAAAGATGTACTGTAAGTTAGTACACACTTTGGGAGAACTGCATTTATAACCAAATCTGTGTCATAGTGAGAGGCAATTTACAATTGGGTGTTCACTCTATAAGGCCTTGTGTTGGTATTGGTCAGGTTTTTTAGAGGGTTGCCACATCGTACTTATTTTGTAGTAAATCCCAATAATTTAACTCGAACCACAGAAACAAAACAAAACATACAACTTCCAAGATAGTGCCAGTTTCCCTATTCAGCTCTGTTGATAGTGCCTCAGTTCTGAGCTCAAGCCCTTCCCTACCTTTTCGAACAGGTCTTCTAAGACAGCCTGGACATCCCACTGCTTGGAAAGGGGAAGTCCAGATTTAACTTGCCATGAATTTGAAATGGAACCGCATCCTGTAATGACAGACATCAAAGACCAGAGGATTTTGTTACTTCGTTCCTCACCATGTTAGCTTTATTATTGCTACCTTCTTGCCTCTCTTCCTTCCCACAGCTGCTTTCTAAAGTTTCAATTGTTGAAGAAAGCAGTTGCACACATGAAATGATTCTTCTGTTTCTTTCTCTGGTAGGCGTAGAAGATGCCTTCAGTTTCACCTCCACCGTCATGACGGTGTCTCTGCACAAATTTTCCCCAGGATTTTTCCCAGGTAAGTGCTCTGTGTGCTCAGTGTTACATTTGAGGAATAAATACTGCAGTCAGTCTATACATTTCCTGTATCTTACTATTTGGATAGCTTCATGCTATTAATACCTTATTGGTGCTATTTATGCAAAAATTTTAACAAAGATCGTTTCAGGTGACAATAAGAGGAATATGATGCTGCTTCTTATTCCAGATGACTTTTATGGACCTGTGACTAGTCCAGATGACTTTAATAGATAGCTCACTTACACTTACTGTACACTTACATCAGATACCCTGTGTAACTCCCCAAACCCTGACAACTGCCAAGATATATTCATATTATATCAACTTCAGTTACTATATATGAAAAGTCAAACACAGGAGTTAATCTCTTTTTTTTTCCCCAGACAGATGGAATCTAAGGTTTTTCCATTTTCTTGTCATTTTTCTGCTTCCCCAACATTGTTTCCCACAGTCACTTCCCCATTTGATTTTCTTCATTTCAGTCCCTTAGAAACCATCACAGGATGGTGCTCCTAATTGGCCCTTGGTCTTCTGAATTTCTATCAGAGAATCCTTCAAGTTTTCTAATTCTCATGTTCTTAAAACTGGTCTTGGTGCCCCTCTCTTCTACAGGAACAGGTGATGTGTCTGATGTTGGCCTAGGGAAGGGACGGTACTACAGTGTCAATGTACCCATTCAAGATGGCATACAGGATGAGAAGTATTACCACATTTGTGAAAGGTATGGCAGTGATGCTGAGTCAGTAACAGGTGGATTACAATTCTGTAAGAGGAAATGGCCACAGTCTCACAGAATTCTTGTTTTCAAAGAACAGTTTGTGGGGGGAAAGGTACTGTCTACTTACACAGCTTTTGTACACTATCCATAGGCAATGTTATGCTTATTTGATCAGGTAACCATCCGTTTGGGAGAGCCTTTATGGTTTTCTGTTATGGAGATGTGATTCTGTCCACTAGTGTGAATATTAGAGAGTTCTTTATTATATGTTCTAGAGTTCTATCTGTTGTGTTACAATTGGGGTCAGAAATCTGTTCTTTTTACACTATGGTTATTGTATTCAATTACAGCCACAGCAACTGTAGGCAAACAGTTTGTTCTGAAAAGCCCTACAGAATGGGGGGATGACTGTACTCATATTGATAGATATTGAGATTGTTCAGGTATAAATTCACTGCTGACATTGGCAGTAGAGCAAGTGAGTCTGACTAGAAGTCAGCAAGTGAACGTTACTGAAGGTAAGTGATGCAATTGAGGAGCTTTTGATCCTTCCCCCACTCAGCCCAGACTTCTCCCAACCTCTGAGAGAAACAAGGACTTCCCAAAGAAGCCTGCACTGGTCATCATCACTGGCAGTTGTATAAACAAAGGAGAAGTACTAACATTTTTTTTAACTTTGTTTTGCCCTGGCTGGTGTGTCTCAGTGGGTTGGGCATCATCCTGCAAAGTGAAAGGCAGCGAATCAATTCCCAGTTAGGGCACATGCGTGGGTTGTGGGCCAGGTCCCCAGTAGGGGGTGCGCAAGAGACAACCAATTGATGTTTCTCTCCCTCTCTTCCTCCTTCCCTTCCCCTCTCTAAAAATAAATGAAAATCTTTTCTTTAAAACCTTTATGTTTCAAAGGTGCCTCTTAGCTATAGCCTCTTTATAATTTTGATCAGGTCACTGGCTACCTCTATATTGTCAGACTGAAAAAGGCCTTTTTGTTTTTAGAGCCTGCCATTGATGGCTTTAATTGCCCTTCATGTTTGCCTTAGGCTCTGTCCTATTCTTGAGATGTGCCAATCAGAGCCGCTTATTTGACTTTACTGATAAAGATGTCCTGTGGTTCTGAGTAAAAGAATTACGTTGTTTTTCTCTTAATCCCCTTCTTGACAGTGCCCAAAATTTTGCTACCTTTTTTCCCCCATAACAGGAAACTAGGTTGTTCTCTTCAGTGCTCTGTACATAAGGTTTTCCAGAGTTCTTTCCTGGGCCTTCATTGAAAGGTCAGCACCCATCATCCTGCAAGTGTAGTTTATACTATCTGCCCCCCCAATGGATTACCTTACAAGTGCCCCTATTGAAGCTCACCTGCCAATTATAAAAGTGCCTGAGACCTTCCTCTAGCCCCTGTCACCTTGGAACTTCACTGTCTGGAAACGGCTGAAAATCTTCTATAGACTTGAGGTTTTCCCAGTGCCTACCCCCCAAGGAAGTCTACTATTTAACCTTTTGCAGTCACAAAAATGTCTGTTTCTCCCCTACATTTTCTCTTTTTCTCTCTCTAAACCAGTTCCTAGTATATAAAAAAATATTTTAAATTCCCTGAGAGGTCATGTTTAAAAATAGCGTTGGTATCAAAATTAATTAGAAGCATTGTAAAAGTGAGTGTAGCCCCAAGGAAAAGATCCATGGGAGATCACACATGATCTCTCCTTCCAGAAACCCCATTACTGCCCCCACCCCAGTCTACAGGAGGCCAGCATTTATTAAAGAATCTTCCAGCTTGCCTACTAAAGTACCAGACACTCATCAGTTTATAGTTCCCAGGGCCCCTTTTGCCTGCGGAGCCACACCAGCAATCTGCACAGTGACCATCCAGGATAACAGGTTCCAGGTTTTCATTAGAGGTACAATAATTTTTCCCTTTGATTTCTTTCAGAAGTCAAGTCTGGTCAGGGTGTTATGTGAAGGCACCTCTGATTCCAAGGGTGCCAGGGAGGCTTCCTGACCCAAACATCTCTCCCATCTGTTGGTCTAATATCTGAAATTCCTTTAACAGGAAACATACTTTTACTCGACAATTAGAAATAGACCTTCAAATGGAGTTTTGCCACAACTTTTCCTCCTCACCCACTCTCTACCATTAGATGTATGGTTCTCACAGTGCTTTTCTTGACAGCAGAATTTGAAAGGGTTAGAGCTGGAGTACCCTGGGCATTCAGAGGAGCAGGAATTGGGTGACAGCAGCAGCACAGGGGAAGGGAAACAAAAACAGAATAATCTTTGCAAACTAAATAGTTTTGCAGAGGGTGAACCCTCCTAACTATATCACTTTGTTTGAGTCATTACACTTGTAACTTCTAGTTTTTTGTTTGGAACCAGAGTCTCTTGCACATTTGCCATTATGACCCCTGACCCATCTGCCTACTCAGATACAGCAGACATAGGAATGGCTTACTTTTGTAAAAATAAGTCTTTTGCCGTATCTGCTGTCTTCTTTTCATCCCTTTTGTTCCATGAGCCCACTGGATTTTTAGATCACTCCTTTCCTGAGATAAATAAAGGACCTCTTTATTACTTGGTCACTTACAAGATGTTTTGGTTTTTGTTTGGCACTCAATTTCTACTTTACTTCTTGTAACTGCCTCTCCCCTTGGGATTCATGAGCCCTTTTTCTCTCCCTTCTTCCTTTTCTCCCTCCTTTCTTCCCTTCCTCCTTCCCTCCCTTCCTTCTTTTCCTCAAAGTTTTTCCTCTGCTATAGCCTTTTTTGACTTTGCTAGCTAGTCAGGCAGGATCTTAATGGTTTCATCTTAAAGTTGAACATACTGTGTTGGCCAAAAAGTTCGTTACGTTTTTTTCCATACAATGGCTCTAGTAGCGCTTCATTGTCTTTAACTTCATTCAAAACACTTTTCTTAGATTGTATTGTGACGGCTGTCATATCAGCATGCATTTAAAAAAAAACCTTCTCAAAATTGGTAAATTTTTTGCAGCCATTTTAATATTGAAAATGGAAGAATGTATGCAACATTTTCAGCATATTATGCTTTATTACTTCAAGAAAGGTAAAAACTCAATGTAAACATAAGAAAAGACTTGTGCAGTGTGTGGAGAAGGTGCTGTGACTGATCAAACGTGTCAAAGTGGTTTGCGAAGTTTCTTGACATTTTGGCCAAATACGTTGCTGGGGGCTGTCTTATGCATTGGAAGGTGTTTAGCAGCACCCCTGGCTTCTACCAACTAAAAGCCAATAGGGAGAGATAGCTGATGTACTCAAACTATCCAAATCAATAAAGTTATTGGTGAAAATGAAAAATGTGCTTTTTACTATTTTATGAAAAAAACTAAACAGACTCTTTGGCCATCACAATACCATCTTTATTTTAAAAATGGCTTTAGATTTCTTCTTTAATAGGCCAGATATGAAATCCTTACAGGAACGTTTTGAACAACAAAATGGGTTACATAAAATGGGTTCCATTTTATGTAAAAGACAATTTCACAGTCGGAGCTTCCTGTGTCGTTCCACACTGATTTAGAAAGGTCAGGGTCACTGATTCCCCAGAGCTTCCCATAGTTTCCATGCGAGCTACCACAGTTGGTATTACAAGTAGAACCCTGTTTCGACTAGCCTAAAGGAACATCAACATTGTTCTTCAAAGCACATCTCCTCCTTCAAATAGAAGCTATGGCCCCAGTATACAGATGATAGAGGTAGATTATATTCTTGGTTTACACGGAAGCCCACACCCCACCTCAGCCTCATATACATATACACACAAAGTTTGATGGCAGAGGAAAGCTATTTTGGTAAAGGGAGGGTTAGCTAGGTCCCAAGCTGTGTTATCTGAAGGAGGAAATACTACTTTACCTATGTTTAACCTGTTTGTTCTGTGATTGTGTTTAAATGTGGTGCGAGATAGTCTTAATGGTTAAGCTATCACCTAAAACAGCTGTGTTGATGCCTTTGGCTGTGTTTATAATTAAGGACTGTGGGAGAGGACAATGACAAGTATTGTGTTCGCTAAAAAGCCCATTTAGCTTTTTCCATAAAATAAAAGGCACATTTTAAATTTTCACCAACAACTTCATTGATTTGGATATTCTGAGTGTGTGGGCTATCTCCCGCTTGGTGTAACGGTTGTTATAGATTAATGTCTTGATTAGATTGCTATCAACTTCAACTGGTCTACCCAACCAAGGACCATCATGTAGCGAGAAATCTCTGGCACAAAACTTTACAAAACTTTGCAAAACACATTCAATCACTCACAGCAACTTCTCCATACAGTGTACAAATCTTTTTTGCATTTCAGTTGCATTTTTACCTTTCTTGAAATAATGAAGCACAATATGTCAAAAATGTTGTGTATTTTCTTCCATCTTCAGTATTAAAATGGCTACACACAAATTCCCCAATTTTGATAAGTTATTTTTTAAATGCACACTGAAGCGACAGCTGTCACAATACAATCTAAGAAGAGTGTTTTGAATGAAGTTAAAGACAACTAAGTACTACTGGAGCCATCATACAGAAAAAACAAACAAACAAACAAACAAACAAACTTTTTGGCCAACCCAATGCCTCCTTGCTGCTGATTCAAAAGACATTTTGATAAATAGTAGGGTACCACTCTGAATGTGCAATCTTGCAGGATGACCAAACTACTCACTCACTGTGAACTGTTTTGGTATGTGCATAGTTTGAAGAAGAAAATCAGTTGTGCTTAAACTTCTTAATTTGTATCCTACCTATAGTTTTATAGCCCTAACTAACAGCCAGGAGCCAATTCTTTATTAAATGTCCAATTATTAGTATATATCTCATAGGAAAGATACATGTATGGTACTTAGAATGCGTATGGATTCAAAATACACTAAAGTGGATGGTTCAATATTTTGAAAAAATGCCTCACATTTTATTAAGAATATTCAACTATTCAACTTTGCAAGGTAATTAAGTACAGACACTGTATAAATATTTCACCAAAATGAAAACACATTGTTAAGCGGGCCTCTCAATGAATAGGACTTATGAAAGGCTCTATTAAACAGGACTTCTCATTCAATAGCAGTCTTTATATCCACATATGCAAAACTTTGCTGGTGAGAACTATCAGCCCAAAGAAGGGAATAATCTTATTCCAGGGAACTAGGGTTCATAACAGTAGTTATTAAAATAAGAATCTACCTGTATTTGGCCCTTGGTCTTTTATTTGAATCCCACAGCTTGTGTTCTATAACTTAAAATGGGAAGAAACCCTTTTCCCCCCATCAAACAGCACTGGCCTAGGGGAAAAATTCAGAGATCCCAGAGGTACAAAAAACAAACAAACAAACAAAACCACCAAAACCTCCAAACCCCAACTTATTATTTTTGCCTCCTTTTATGAGAGAAATATTATACTTTTCTAGTTTAAATAATTTTTATAGCTCAACTGCTTTTTTCAAACCTTAATTTTACTGTGCCTGGATTAACCAAAATAGCCTATCCAGAAAGAACCTGTTCTCTAGGACAACAGCAAGCTCATTAAAGGAAGCGCTCATTTAAACCTAAGTTTTTATTCCTGTGGGGAATTCCTTTGTCTATCTATACTGAGTTCTGCTGCTATCTAACAAGGAAGAGAAAAAATATATTGCAAATACTACTTTTTTACTTTAAAATTGTTTTATTGTTTATGGTATAGTTGTCCCAATTTTTCCCCCTTTGCCCTCCTCTGCCCAGCCCACAGTCAATTCCCACACTGGTATCCATGTCCATGGGTCATTCATACATGTTCCCTGACTAGCAAATACTTTTGTATATACTTCTGTAGCTTATGTTTATTGTATGAGAATTTTCCTTAGACCCTGAGGTCTAGGAAAAGCCTCTGGAATAGAAGTCAGTGGTGTTTTAAGCACAGGATCCATTCCTGTGGGTCTGGGGCCAAGACTGACTTCCCTGAAGCCGTGCTGACCTTCCTACAAAAGAATCAAGCACCTTAAGTCACCTAGGATTTTTAAAACATTAGTTAACAAGAATAAAGGGGGGAGCAGCTACCATGCAACAACAGAGGGAATTTGTGTGTCTTTAAGCATAATGACTCTGTTTTATTCATTCATTTACCAAGCATATAACTTTTGTGACAGCTTT
The DNA here is from genome assembly GCF_019186645.2 of Phyllostomus hastatus. Classification (NCBI taxonomy): domain Eukaryota; kingdom Metazoa; phylum Chordata; class Mammalia; order Chiroptera; family Phyllostomidae; genus Phyllostomus; species Phyllostomus hastatus. The sequence continues at coordinate 662,616 of NW_025333841.1, read as the reverse complement.
ATGCCAGCACTGTACCTAGGCACTGGCTGTGGACGAGAGAGATGAGGCCTTTGCACCCTGGAGTTTAGCCCCTAGGGAGCCCTTGCCTGTGCCGGAAATAGCACTAGACATTTATTTGATGCTTATAGTAACACACAGTCTGCAACGCCTACAAAGGTAGGTATTCTCACTTCTATCTTACAAGTGAGAAAACGGGAGCTTGGAAAGGTTAAGCTGCTTAAGGTTGCACAGCCACTAAGTGGTAAAGCCAGAGTTAGAACACATGGCTCTCTGCCTATTAACCATTAGGTACATTGTCTCCAGGGTGTCATGTGCAAGTATGAAATTTCTCCACAAGGAGAAAATACCATCCTAAGACTTCTTGGAAAATTGTATCTCAGAGCATTGCAGAAAACCCCCTAAAAAAGAAACCACTTAAGTTTATGCAGATGAACCGCACAGTCTGTAGTATACATAATCCATTTTGTTTATGTTTGTGGGTGTGCAATTTAGATTTTTGCCCCTCAAACGAATATCTTAATCCTGAGGATTTAATTTGTAATTTTATGGATAGAAACCAAGAATAAATATTGCCAGATTTTATGTCTTAGGTTTTAAAGTTTGGAAGCATGGACATTCTGTAAATCTGCTTTTTCCTTTATTTTCAATGGAGAAAATCCTGCCTTCCTCCTTTAGAAAGTGAATAGTGTCATATGTCATTTTATAGAGGTTATCTCATGCAATTAACATCCTTTCATGTGTTGTTTTAGACTAGTATTGACACAGATTTTGGATGTTATGCATTTTTGCAACTGTATACCTAATTTATATCATTTCTTGGTCCTGGCAGAAGGCCATATCTATGTAGAGGACTGAGATTTTTCCACCCATGCTATAAATTGTCCATTTAATACCGATGGAATAAAATGAGAACCAAGGGACATCTCTAAAGGACATTTAAGTGAAATGTTTCTCTGCACTATTGACTTCCAATGTTAATATTTAAAGAAGAGATGTTTTAATGATGATGGGTTTTTCTTTCATTATATTGATGTCATCTAGAATTTATTTGCCACTTGGGACTCCCAACTTCTTATCAGTCAATTTTAGAAACAGGTAGATACATCCTCAATGAAAGAGAACCCAATAATTATAACCTACTCCTTGAGGCTTGGTGATATGGCAAAAGCAACACAAATGCGTATTTATACATAAATACTTTAAGCAATACAATTTTTAAAAAAGATTTTATTTATTTATTTTTAGAGAGGGAAGGGAGGGAGATAGAGAGAGAGAGACAGAGAAACTTCAATGTGCGGTTGCTGGGGGTTATGGCCTGCAACCAAGGCATGTACCCTGGCTGGGAATCGAACCTGGGACACTTTGGTTCCCAGCCTGTGCTCAATCCACTGAGCTATGCCAGCCAGGGCTTAAGCAATACAATTTTTAAAAATTCCCCTTCATTTGACAAGAAGGGAAGAACTCTAGAAATTTGCATGTGAGAACAAATAATTATATAGCCTTCCATCTTCATCCCCATTTTCATCACAATGTAAGAGCTAGTGAAAATTTTTTACAAAATTCCTCTACCTCACTTCAATTAGGTCACAGCTGCACCACCTTGATCATCACTAGCTCACTCTGGGCCAGTGATAAAGGTGACAGACTGCTAGGTCATTTTATAAGCCTTGCCTGCACTTTGAACTCAGCTCTGTGTCAAGTACTTGTATCAAGTGCTTTAGTTCTATTGGATAAACTTTTATCCTGCCTCTACTTGGTATGGCAAATATTAAACTGCCTATTGTTTCTGGAAACATGGGTGATTCAGACACTAATTAAATTCACTGTTAATGTTAGCCACACGTAGAAAGGAGGCCAAAGTGGGCCATTCATTTATTGTTCCCAGTTTGATGTGTCTTTTAAAATATTAAATTCAAAGAAACATTAAGCACCTAAGAATATAGGATAATTTAGAGAGGAGATACTGTGCCTAATTTTCTGAATTGTCCTGAACGCACTGTCTGTGAGCGCACCCTGCCTGTTTCTAGTACTTGGTTAGGGTTGCAATGGGGAACTGTTTTTTTCCCCTCACTTGATCCTTTGAGCTTTAAATCCAGGTGGTTAGGAGGACAGTTCTTATATTCTTCTTCTTCCCCTCTTGGCCAGTGTCTTTCATGACAAGTTCCTGAACTCCTGTACCAAGTAGCCCTGACACCATGACAGTCCCCCTACGTGCAGCAAACAGTCTTCCTAGGTGATTTCTTTTCCCTTTTAAGTCAAGGAGGACAATCTCCTGAAATCCCATGGGTTTGTTCTGCCACTCTAGTGTGTGCCTTCGCTGCTCTCTTCTTAGTGCTGAATGATCCCTGCCCCCTGGAGAAAGTGGCCTAATTCTTTCCCAGCAGTTGAATAGGTTCTGATGCTAGAACATGCTCTGAAACTATCCAGAGACAGGAAGACCTTGCTCATAAAAGGAAATTTTGAGAAGTGCACCCTTTAACATAGGGTTGCGCTGTCCCTTCAGTCTAGACTAGGAAAACTGCCCTCTACGCTCTGCTTTCACATGTTCCAGCTTTCAATAACTGCTCCTGACCCTGCCATTCACCCAGCAGCTCCTAGCCCTCACGAGCTGCATCCTTATGTTCTGTTGATATGGCTTATACAGAGATTAAGTTAAAAGCCGGTGTCTGTCACCCGACAAAAAGGCTGGAAGCTAAGTTTTGCTGGAGATAAATCCACTGGCCCTTAAAGAAGGACCAAAGGAAAGACTCTTAAAAAAACCATATCAAATAACCAGCTAACAAGTTAACAAATAAAAGGGTGTATATGTGTGCCAAGCACTGAAAGCAGTGCATTTGCCTGGAGACTGTGATGGTGCCGCTGAACAGTGACTGCAGGTGAAGGCATCTGTGTGTGCCCACTCCAGGTGGGAAAATCCTGAAGAGGAAGGTGAAATTTGGGAGAAGTATTCAATATATTGGGGATAACAGTAGAAAGATATCTATCCTATTGGAATATAGAGAAGCCTCACTAACGCGGCCTAATTAGAGGAAAGCAAGTCTGAATCATGGAATATTTTTAAATGCATTTGTATTACTTTCAAGCAATGGACACGCTAGTAATTCAAAGTAGACTAAAAGCACCTCAAGGAAGAGGCTTTACGTATCATTTGTAATTAGCATATCAATTATTTGTATATAAGTGAATGTGCAAAAAGTGCATAAAGAGTTTATTCTCTTAAGTAAGACAAACATTCCCCAGTGCAATCCTGTTTACACTATTAATTTGCTTAGCCAGCCTTTTTTGTGCCAAGATAGATGTATGTAAGAAATGCTTATTTCCTCAGGGAAGAATGAATCGCTTCCCTGTGTTTAGTCCAGTAACTAAGATGCGGAGCGCCACTTGATTGGTTTGGGATTTCCAGGATATGGAGTTTTGAATTTGCATACAGACCAGAGAGATTTCATATGGAGAAGATCTGGCAGCCATTGCCAGAGACCCAGTTTCCCCATCTGGATTTCATTGAAGTGATCTGGATTTCATCAAGCAACAGGACACTGATCCTAAATGATCCACCAGACACTCTAACGTAGGCATGTTTAAAATACATCCTGCCCCAGAAAAATAACTGTTAAAATATGATGAGTTGGAGTTGCTCTATGTGCAGTACTTAAAAGTAATAAAAATGCATTTCTTTTTAAGTCCCACAAAAACCATGCAATATCAAGTTAATGATGAAAATCAATCCCCAAACTCTTTCTTGCACACCTCATTGTGTGACGGCATTGCAGAGATTTCCAATCATCTGGGAAAGGATATTATGTTTTGATGAGCTGCACCAGGTGCTAACTATATGGCAGGATTTCAGCTTTGAATCGTAGGGAGGCCCTCCTGGGTAAGGGCGAGGGAAGGGCTAGGGGCATGTTTATTGTTAACAAATCGTTATTGTATACCTAAGTTTGAAAATCAGAGCAACTGAACTGAAAAAGAAGATGTACCTGGTATTTAGGGAGTGTAGGAAATATGATTAAGGAATGAGAAACAGAGATAGAAGCCTGTATCTCTACCCATATGTATTAAACTGTGCTCTGGGTAAATCATGACTTCTTCAAGGCTTAGGGAGGAAAACGAAGTGCAGAGAGCATAAGCAGAAGAAGTAAATATACACACAAATGTTGTAACTACAGTTTGGAATGACTCCAGCTCTCCCCTTTCCCCCCAAGGGCATTACTATCCAGGGTCTGCAAAAGCCAAATAGATGTTTGGCTTCCAGTCTGATTTTTGGCCTAAGAAATCAGAGAAGTAGATTTCCATTTTAATTATATAGTCTCTCGACCTCTATCTAATAGAAAGCCACTTGTATTTCTGCCCTTTCTTAAAGTGAAGTTTGTGTTTGGTGAAAGGCAATAGATTGGCAGCACTGGAAAAGGAATTACTGTACTCCCAGAACAAGTATAACCAGGCAGTGACACTATGAGATTTCTCGCTGCCTTTGGGGAACATTAGAGTACTATTCAGGAAGTCACGGCTATGGTCTGCTATGCTGAGCTCAACAGTATCCTAGTGGGCTGAGAGAATTAGCACAGCGCTCCAAGGGCCTGACTTAAGGCCATTCATTTATTCATTCAACATTAGGGAGTGCTTACTATGTGCCTGGTGCTAGAAGACTTCTGCAAATGTTGTATCAGTTAATTCTCACAATAACTGTGTGAGGGAGAAAATACTCTTCTTCTACAGAGAAGGAAACCAGGGTTCAGAGAGGTGAAGTGATTTGTCCAAGTTGCTATGCAAGTACTGGATCCAACTTGGTCTGACTCCATATGCGATGTTCTCCCTGACTCCATGTTGTGAAGGCTGCAAAGGGGATGGCTGAGACATGTGCCCAAGTAACGTGACACAGAGAAGACTGCGATCTGTGCTATGGGAGAGGTCTCAGTAATTTCGGAACAGTGAAATGACCTACCCCTGATCAAATAGTCATTAATACAGCTAGCCTTAGGATTCATATTCTTTAAGTCTTTAATTTTTTTTTAAGCTGAGCTCTCCAAACCACCCTGCCTCTCGACCTCTCCTATGCCCTGTCCAAATAATATACACCCTGCTTGCTAGGGCCTCTGGCCTTTCAGAATGAGAAGAACCTGCCCTGGTTGATGTGGCTCAGTAGATTGAGTGCCAGCCTGTGAATCAAAGGGTCCCCAGTTCCATTCCCACTCAAGGGCACATGCTTGGGTTGCAGGCCAGGTCCCTGGTGGGGCTGTGCAAGAGGAAGCCACACATTGATGTTTCTCTCCCTCTCTTTCTCCCTCCCTTCCCCTCTCTCTAAAAATAAATAAATAAATAAATAATATTCTAAAAAAGAATGAACATTAGGGTTCATAGGTTAACAAAACAAACAAGCAAGCAAAATATTACCACAGTCATTGAAATAAAGAACAAACTGACAGTAGCAAGAGGGGAGGGGGAAGGGAAATAATGGGGTGGGGAGAAGGGAAAAGGGTCATAAAGGAACATGTATAAAGGACCCAGGGACAAAACCAAAAGGGAGAAAGATGGAGGGTGGGAGGTAGTGGTGATGGGAAAATGGAGACACCTGTACTTGATCAACAATAAAAAATGAGGAGAAAAGTGAGAAGAAACAAACAGCAGTGAGATTTAGTGAAGAGAGCTCTGATGATTCAGCCTAGGCCACTGGTAATGTCCTTTATTTCTGGATGACTCACTTTCCCCTGTGTAAATGAGAATGGTTTACTTCAAAGAGGTAGAAAAATAAGTAATAACAAGCTAAAAATAGTATACAGTCCTTTTTGTTGCCAAGGTGACATATAATTGATGAGTAGAACTGCTTACCACAAAGCATGTTAGAAAGAGATGTCAATTAGAATCTATGTTTTCAGATTTTTATTTATTGATTTTTTTTGAGAGAGAGAGAGAAACATCGACATGTTGTTCTACTTATTTATGCATTCATTGGATGCTTCTTCTACGTCCCCTGACCAGGGGTTGAACCCACAACCTTGGCATATCAGGATAACACTCTAACCCACTGAACTACCTGGCCAGGGCCCAAACTTTTTTTTAGTGAAGATCTTTCAAATAGTGAGTCAACCTTTTTACTTAAAATTTTTTTTCAATTTTTAAAAAGTTGTTGATTTTAGAGAGCGGGTGGAGAGAAAGAGAGGGCACGGGGAAAGAAAGATTTGTTGTTCCACCTATTTATGCATTTATTGGTTAACTCTTGTATGTGCCCTGACCAGGGATTGAATTCACAATGCTGACTTACTGGGGTGATGCTCTAACCATCGGAGGTCCTGGCCAGGGCAGAATCTATGTTCTCATATAATGAAGTCAGCAATGCAACAAAAGATGCCCATGTAAAATGTTAAGAAACTACATTTTGAAAATTAAAACTACAAAAGCAATGTGAGGATTGTTTTTTTTTTCCTTTGGAGGGTGTGGGGGTTTAGGAGTTTGAGGGGCTTTTTGTGGCTTTGGAATTTTTGTTTTGTTTTGTTTTGTTTTGTACTAAAGATGTCAATGGGAGTAGTGCAGCTTGTTTATGCTAAAAGTAGGAAGGGAAACATATAGGAAATAAAGTGTCTTCTGGATATGTCTAAGAAGCACCCCTGGCCCTAAACAAAATGACACTTCATCCTCATCATAGTGAAACCACCCCCCTGAATTTCCTGCATCCCTAAACCATTTGTAATAGATACTCAGGAATCACTGAGGCATTTACCATATGCTGCATCCCCTGGTAGGTTGAATTTTTGCAGAATGATTTAGCAGTGCCTGAGTTGAGATAGGACTGAGAGAATTTAGAGAAAACACACCTGTGAAAAGTGGAAGAGCTCCTATTTGAGACTGACTAGTAATGTTTTAGGTCCTTAACAGAATCTCCCTCTGAATTCCATCCAATACAATGGGTTTAAAATTTCTATTGTAGTAAAGGCTCTGCTGCTCGCAGTAACTTTTCTTGGGGTGACCTTGGGAGGTCACGGCATTAGTAGCAAATATTCCTCTCTTTCCCCCTTTTGTAACCTGTCCTTCTTGGTTTTTCAACTTTGAATTCCTCATCTCTTTAATCTCTGTTGATGACATCGCTAGAGGATACCAAGAGTGCTTGCTGGGAAACAAAGATGATAAGGCTAGTCTAAACTGGTTTGCAAGCTAGAAGTCAGGAGACCCAACCTGCTGGGAGTTTGCACAGGTCAAAGGTCTAGCTAGAGATGCAAGTTTCGGATACCAGATCCTGCCACCAACATTGATTAAGGATAACTGTAACACCATCTTTTTGGCATCCCATTGCCCTGGAATTAGAGGTGAAGTGGCACCAGTGAATCATTTGAAGACACGCAGTAGAAGCTGTGGTCTACCCTGATGGAACACAAAACAGGGGTTAACGCTACAATTCTGTTCTTGGGCTTTTCCTTTTATCTAAAAACATCATTAATGTCATCATCCCTGGCTCTTATTCCCCTCAGGCACTGACCACCTTCCCCAACGCAATACCTATAGAAACAGCTGCCACAGCCTATCTTCCTTATTTGCATAACCTTGTCTGAAAATTGGGCTGCTGAATACCAAGAGATCAGGTTTCTCATCAAGAAAGTCTGCATTTCCAATGAATATCTTGTGTGTTTATAGGGAAGTTACTAATACAGTGTAATGAGATGCCTGTCTTCCCCCTCCTTTCTGGGTAAGAGATTTTATGATTTGCCAAAACCTAAAATTAATGATTTGCAGTCTAGAAAACTGTTACAATAGTTAGGGAAACTTTCCCAAAAGCAATCTGGAGTGATATTTCATTCATTTACTGATTATTTATTGAATGCCCACTATGTGTAAAGTATTGGTTCTACCCTCAATGAAGTTAGTGGAGATATTAAAATTACAGATACATAGGGAGATATACATTTATATTTATATTCACACATCTGAATAAAATAAAATGTGGAAAGTTATAAAAACCATAAGAAGTAAAATGTGGGCACTCAAAGGGGGAAACACTTCAGAAAAAAAAGCTTAATTGAGGAGGTAACATTTGATCTGGGTTCTAAAGGGTAGCTAATTACTCTATCTTTACAAAGTGTGTGAATGTGTATGTGTTTATAAAATCTGGGTCAAGTTTAAATATACAGAGAGTGTAGGAAAGGATGTTCTACACAGATGGTACAGCAAGATCAAAGTCAGGCGAGAATGAGCTACGTATAAAGAAGAGCAGTGGTTTAGTTTGGCTGGACTGTACAGTGCATGAGAGGAACAAGTTGCACAGAAGATTGGAGAAGTGGGTGGGAGTAACATCACGCTGGAATGCTTAGCTATGGAAATGTGTACTATATTCTGTAAGCATTTGGGGAGCCGCTGAAGGTTTCAGAATGAGGGAATGGTATGATCAGAACTTGCTTAGAAAGATAAACACCCAAAATGCAATAACGCTGTGGCTACTATGGCCATTATACAACACAGTGCATGTAAAGTGGTTGGCACCAGCGCCTGATGTGTAGTAGCTCAGTAAGTCATGGAAGCAGTTATAGTGTCGTAGTTCAGAGCATGGATTCTGGTGCCAGGCTGCCTGAGTTCAAAAACTATCTCTGCCACTCAATAGCTGTGTGATCTTGTACAGATTTCTTAAGCTCTGTGTGCTGCTGTTTCTCTGTCTATAAAATTGGATTAATAATACCTATCTTAGAAATTGTTATGAGAGTCAAGTGAGCTAATACATATAAAGTGCATAAAACAGTGCTGTTTTGAATAAAGTGCTCAGTAAATGTTACTTGCTATCATTATTTTCATGTTTTATTCATGAAAGAGATGGAACATGAGCTAGCCTTTAAAGAATAGATATGATGTAGACATGTAGAAAGGTAACTTTCAGACATGAGGAAGCACATGGCAAAAAAACAACATGCTTATAAGAAAGTACAAGGTAAGTGAGGTGAATCATGTACAGTTCAGTTTGCCTACATGATAACATGGGTTAAGCAGTTATTGGATAATAAGATAAAAAGGCATGCTAGAGCCAGATCATGAAGGACTTGGAATCATAGGCTGAGAATTTTAAGCTTTATAAAAGAAAATGGAGGGACATTGATGGCTTTTGAGTAAAGATGTGATTTACTCATAACCATCCCTAAGGAAAATTAATCTGATGCTAGTGTGTATGTGATGCCCTGGAGAGCTAAGAGACTGGAGGCAGTGAAATTAATTAGGAAGCTATTGGCATCCATAAAGGAGACCATAAGGGCTGGGCTTGAGTACTGCAGTGGGAGTGAAGAAGAGGGAATGAGAGAGACATTGTTGCAAGATTGGTAACTGAAGAAGAGCAGGGAAAAGGAAGAATCAGAAAGATCCCCAGAACTTTGAACATGGATGACTAAAAAGATGGGGTATCATTAGCAGAGATGGGGAACAGAGAAAGTAAGCTGACAAGTTCAGCATGGTCAAAACAGAGCTGTAGGTTACAGCTGACTTTGTAGAAATTGACAAGCTGATCCTCAAATGTATATGGAACTTCAACCCAGAAGAGCCAAAACAAACTTGAAAAGAAAGAACAAGGTTGGTAGACTCACATTTCCAGCCTTCAAAACTTACTACAGTGCTACTATAATCAAGACAATGTGTTGCTGGCATGAGGGCAGAGACATAGAACAATGAAATAGAGTTCAAAGTCCAGAAATATGTACAATCAGTTGATTTTACACAAAGGGTATTAATACAATTAAATGGGGGGAAGAAGAGTGTTTTCAACAAATGATGCTGGGACAAGTGGGTATCAGCATGCAAAAGAATGAATTTGGACCCTTACCTCACACCCTGTACAAAAATTAAGTCTACATTGTCTAATTGTAGGAGTAAAACTATAGACTCTTAGAAGAAAACATAGATGTAAATGTTCATGACCTTGAGTTAGGTAATGGTCTCTTAGATATGACACCAAAAGCACAAGCAACAACAGAAAAAAATAGATAAATTAGACTTCATCAAAAATGAAAACTTCTGGCCCTGGCTGGTATAGCTCAGTGGGTTGAGCGCCAGCCTGCAAACTGAAGGGTCACTGGTTCGATTCCCAGTCAGGGCACATGCCTCAGTTGCAGGCCAGGTTCCCTAGTGCATGTTGCACAAGAGGCAACCACACATCGGTGTTTCTCTCCCTCTATTTCTCCCTCCCTTACCATGTCTAAAAATAAATAAATAAAATTTTTTTAAAAAGGGGAGAATGGGTAGGGTTTACAGGAACAAATTTAAAGGACACATGGTCAACAACTAGGGGTGGGCGGTAATGGGAGGGAAGAAGGGAGGGTTGGGTGGGTGGGCTGGAATGGGAGTAAAAGGGAGAAAACTGTACTTGAACAATGATTAAAATAAAATTAAAAATAAATAAATAAAAAGATAAAATAAAAATAAAACTTCTATGCTTCAAAAGACACTATCAAGAAGGTGAAGGACAACCCATAGAATGGGAGAAAATATTTGCAAATCATGTATCTGATAAGGGGCTTATATTTAGGATAAATAAACAGAACTCAATATTAAAAAGACAAGTGACCCAACTTAAAAATGGGCAAAGGACTTGCACAAATGTTATCCTAAAAAAGATATACAGATGGCCAAGTAGCACATGGAAAGATACTCAACATCATTGGTCACCGGTTAAATGCAAATCAAAGCCACAGTAAGATACCACTCTATACCCCCTAGGATAGCTATAATAACAGGTTTTTTAAAAAACAGAAAATAACAAATGTTGGCAAAGTTGTGGGAGAACTGGAACCCCCATACATTGTAGAAATGTAACATGGCACAGCCACTGTGGAAAACATTCTGGTAGTCCATCAAAAGATTAACCGTAGAGTTACCATGTGCCCCAGCAATTCTGCTTAGAGGTTTATACCCAAGAGATATGAAAACTTGTTCAGACAAAAACTTGTACACATATGTCCATAGCAGCATTTTTCATATGAGCCCAAAATTAGAAATAACTCAACTGTCCATCAGCTGATGAATGGATGAAGAAACTGTGGTACGCACAAACCATGGAGTATCAAGCCATAAAAAGACGTGAAGTACTGATGCTACAACATGGATGAACCTCGAAAACATTATGAAAAGTAAAAGAAACCAGTCAAAAAAGGCCACATTTATATAAAAGTTGGATTAGATGCGTCCATATAGACAGAAAGATTAGTGGTTGCCAGGGGCGGGGGGATTGAAGAATGGTGGGAATGGGTAGCAATATCTAATGGGTAGAAGGCTTTTTTTAGGGATGATGAGAAATTTTTAAAATTCATTGTGGTGATGGTAGGCAAGGGAGGAGAGGGGAGGAGTGAATATTATAACACTCATAGTTGTTTTTCTGTCTTCTTCCCCTACTGGGCCATAAGCTCCTTGGGTCTTGCTTATTTCGGTACCTCTAGTGCCTAGCAAGGGAAGAGTAGGTGCTTGAATCAAGATTTTACTGAGTGACGGCTGTAAAAAGGAAGGAAATCTTACCCTTCGTGACAGCCCGGATGGACCTGGAGAACATTATGCTAAGTGAAATAAACCAGTCAGAGACAGACAAGTACCATATGATTTCACTTATATGTGGAATCTAATGAACAAAATACACAAACAAAATAGAAGCAGACTCACAGATATAGAGAACAGACTGACGGCTGTCAGAGGGGAGAGGGTTGAGGGGCTGGGTGTAAAAGGGGAAGTAGGTTAAGAAAAAAAACTTCCAGACACAGACAACAGTGTGGTGATGACCAGAGGGGAAGGGGGGTGGGGGGAAGCAGAAGAGGGTAAAGGGGGGATAAGTGGTGATGCAAGGAGACTTGACTCAGGGTGGTGAACACACGCTACAATGTACAGATGATGTGTTATAGAAGTGTACCTCTGAAACCTATATAATTGTATTAACCAATGTCACCCCAATAAATTCAATGAAAAATCAAAACTATGCAGGAGAAAAAAAGATTTTAGTGAATGAATGGATACTGAACTGCAGAGGATAATGAGAAGGAAAAGGAAAAGGAGAGACATAAAAATTGTGAACCAGGTGCTGAAATCCTCAAGGGGGGGAGCATACATTGCAAGCATACAGATGAGAAATTTCATAATCTTTGAGTAGTATAAGCAAGTGACACTAGCCTCAAAAAAGGAGAGACTGACAACAGAGAATAAGATGGAATTTGCAAGCAGCAGTAGGAAAAGGACGATTACAATTTCTCTTTCCTCTTCCTGTGATACAGGAGCATTACACACTGTGTTTTCTCCTTTGACACCTCCCACCTGATCTGTCACCTAACCCTCTCATTTTTTCCCAAATTTGCCTTACCTCGATTCCTGTTGTTTTTGTGCCCAAAATACTTAATACTCTTTCTACTAATCCCTCTGTCTCCAAAATTTCTCTCTTTGGCCTTATATGCACCAGCAAAAACCAAATTTCCCAAGTATTATTTTTCAGCAAAATCAGTACTTATCTCATACTTTTCCAGTGGCTCCCATTTGACTGTCAAACCAAATGAAAACTTCCAGTCTTGAATTGAAAAGTGTCCACCATTTAGCCTCTATGAGCTGTCTTCATTTCCTGTTGCTTTGATGTTTATGCTGTATATGAAATACCCTACCTTTTTCAAAGCTTCCAATTACACTTTTCTCTACCCATCCTAATCTTTTATTTGCTTTTCTTTCTAGATAATCATAGATTCACAGGAGGTTGCAAAGAAATGCACAGGGAAGTCCCATGCACATTTCCTCCATCCTCCTCCAATGCTGACATCTTGCACAATGATAGTACAATATCAAAATCAAGAAGTTGACATTGGTACAATCCATAGAGCTTATTCAGTTTTCAACAGTGACACATGTACTGGGGTGTGTGTGTGTGTGAGTGTGTATAGCCATATGTGGTTTTGCATAACCACAACTACTTCCACAGTCAAGATAAAGAACTGTACAGTCACCACAAGGTTCTGTTGTGCAACCACACCCATCCCTAACCTCTGGCAATGACTAATCTGTTCTCCATCCCTGTAATTATTATTTCACAAATGATATGTAAGTGGAATCGTGCAGTACAGATTTGGGGATTACCCATGTTTGCCCAGCATGGTTCCCTGAGACCCGTTCAGGTTCTTTTACCGGGATCAGCAGTTTGTTTCTTTTTATTGATGAGCAATATTGCAGTGGTATGCACATGCCACAGTTTGTTTAACAACTCACTTGTTGAAGTATATCTGAGTTGTTCCAAGTTTCGATTGGGACAAATAAAGCTTCTGTGAACATTTATGTACAAGTTCCTATGTGAAAGTGTCTTAATTTCTCTTGAATAAATGCCCAAGAATGCAACTGCTGGATTGTACAATAAGCCTACTTTTAGTTTTGACAGGGGCAGCCAAAGTATTTTCCAGAGTGGCTATACCATTTTACCTCCCCCCCACAAGGTATCTGTGATATTGTTTTTTCCATATCCTCACCAGCAATTGATGTTATTACTCTTTTTCATTTTAGCCATTTTGATAGGTGGCTCACTGTAGTTCTCCCCATCTTTTAAGACCTAAGTCATGAGTTACCCTTGTAGAGCCCTTTCTAACGTCATTGAAAAAGCTGATTACTCTCTCCTCTGTGCCATCTTTGATACTTCATTTTTCATTGTGTTTTAATTATTTATTGACATAATCTGAGTCTTCCTCTCTGCTCTGAGCCACATGAAGATAAGAACTGTGCCACATTCATCTTTGTTCCTGCAACATCTGCTACAGTTATATGCTGGGTGCACAGAGGGGACTCAGTTAATGTGTGCAAAGTGAGGAAAAAATGAATGAGGAAACTCCATCCTGTTTTCCATAGTGGCTGTGCCAGTCTGCATCCCCAACAACAGTGCACTAGGGTTCCCCTTTCTCCACATCCTCATCAAGATTTGTTTGTTGATTTACTGATGGTAGCCATTCTGGTGGGTGTGAGGCAATATCTCATTGGGGTTTTAATTTGCATTTCTGATTATTAGTGACATTGAGCATTTTTTCATATGTCTGTTGGCCATCTGAATGTCCTCTTTGGAGAAATGTGTATTCAGGCCCTTTGCCCATTTTTAATTGGATTGTTTCTCTTCCTGGTGTTGAGTTGTATAAGTTCTTTATGTATTTTGGAAATTAACCCCCTATCAGACAGCTGTCAGAGGGGAAGGGGCACTGGATGAAAGAAGGTGAAGGGATCAGCCAAAGAACATACATGCATGACCCATAGACACGGACAACAGTGAGGAGATGACTGGAGGAAAGTAGGGAGGGTGGAGGACATTGGTAATAATGTAAACAATAAAAATAAAGTAAAAAAAGGAATGAATGAGAAAATGTTAGTCTTTCTTGCCTCCCCCTGCTCCCCATTATGCCATAAACCTTTCTAGAGCAGAGATCATTGCTTCCACTGTGTCTCACAGCAGCAGCTAATAGGGAGCTCTGTATGTGTAGATGTTCAATAAATGCTGGCTAACTATTCAGGTGGCTTATCATCTCTCTGCACCCAGGAGATAAGCGTGTGAGAGAGAGGATAGGGCTGAGTACTCCTGTATTGAATATCATATGTCGTAAGTTTTATAATATTCTTATAATCTCCAATCACTCAATATTTGTCTGCGTAGATGAGAAATCAAAATAAAACAGTCTTTTGAGTCAAAGAATGGCTCTGCAGCTGAGCACTTTTCAATAGTTTCAATGCCCTTGTTACATATGAATTTGAGATATTGGCGTTTTATATCCCTGAGTTCTTGTTGCAGTTTCAGAAGGATCTGGGATTTTTCTGTTTTTGCTGCACTGGTATAATTTGACATGTTGACTGTGAAGGGGTTATTAACCTCAGCATTTTTAATCACTTTTTGACTCTGCATTTTCTCAACTCTGAAGTATGTTAATTTGCACATGTTTATATGTCTCTGTGAGAGTTACTCAGGCCCTTGAGTACTGGAATATGTTTTGTCTGGGAACTAGATTGTAAGCCCCTTGAGAGCAGGGACCTTATAACTCCTAGGAATGCATTCTGGACATTGTCAGTGTTCAATTAATGATAATACTGGAAACCAG
Organism: Phyllostomus hastatus; assembly: GCF_019186645.2. NCBI lineage: Eukaryota > Metazoa > Chordata > Mammalia > Chiroptera > Phyllostomidae > Phyllostomus > Phyllostomus hastatus. The sequence goes on along the minus strand of NW_025333841.1, from coordinate 647,575 downwards.
ACTAAGGTCATCTGTCACATTGACAACTTCCTTTTCATTTATAAGGCTTCTGACTTGAAAAAAGCTGTTAGGTTGATTTGATAGCATTTAATGATTCTACCCCAAATTATGCTCATTCTTACCTACTATAGTTTGTTCCCTGTGCTGTGTTCAGATTTATCATTTTGGAGCAGTTGTTGTAGTTCCCTTCCCTATAATACTCTGGTTATGTATGAATTAGGGAGGCACTGAATTTCTTAACCCAGAAGTCCCTTTTAAAAAAAATTTATTTTCTTTTAATTGTTGTTCAAGTACAGTTTTCTGCCTTTTACCCCCATCCCAGCCCACCCCCCAGCCCTACCCATCTTCCTCCTGTTTCCACCCCCCTTGTTTTTGTCCAAGAATCCTTTATACTTGTTCCTGCAAACCCTTCCCCTTTTCCCCTGAAATTCCCTCCCCTCTCCCCTCTGGTCACTGTCAGCCTGTTCTCAATTTCAGTCCTTTAGCATAATAAAAATTAAGCTGGTAATGTTTGTGTTTTCAAAGCGTGTAATGCTCTTCACCAGCCCCCAGTGATAACTAGGTGATAAACTCAAAGTATGTTGACAGTCTTAATTATCAGAAATAATCCTTACTATCTAGTCAATATATATGTCTTATTTTCCCAGATTGTAAAATGGAGTAAATGTGTACACTATGTACTGTGGCTATTGAAGTTAAATTAATAAGAATGTTTCAAGGGAGTCTGAGTTCTAAAACTCAGGACAAATTTGGTCCTTGGTGAGTGGGGAGGTGGACAGAATTTTTTTCATAAGTCAGTTTACTGAGGTATAATTGACGTAGAGTCTGATTCACCCTTTTTAATGGAAAGTTTGATGAGTTTGACAAGTTGGATATATTTTCCTTCACTATTTCCTGATTCAACTATGCCTCCCACTGGCAGCACCACCACCACCCCTAGACCAAACTGACCTATCATTTTCTGACATTTTTGTATTCTTTCTCTTTTCTACAGTGTACTGAAGGAGGTCTACATTGCCTTTAATCCCAAAGCAGTGGTCTTGCAGCTGGGAGCTGATACAATAGCTGGGGATCCCATGTGCTCCTTTAACATGACTCCAGTGGGAATCGGCAAGTGTCTTAAGTACATCCTTCAGTGGAAATTGGCAACGCTCATTTTGGGAGGAGGTGAGTAAAAGGAAGGTCACCCAGGAGAATCTGTTGACCTTCCTCTACATTGTATTTATGGACACCAAGGAAAACTTGACTTTCTTAGATTAGATGATATCTAATAAAATGGTCCAGTGGTCCAGGAGCCTGAGTCAGTGAATTCTGCTACCTTCACACTTCAGCATAAGGAATTACTCTGACACACTTCTGCTCAGTTTGGTGTATGCGCTGACTCCTTGGCACTCTGAAGTAAAATGTTCAATTCCTGAAGCAAAGGTCTTTGGGTTAAAGATGACACCAGATCTTATTAAGAATAGAGGGTGTTAACAGGGGACTTCGATCCATCTCCTCTCAGTGTAGTATTTGACTCGCAGTTCTAATAATAATCTTATGGAAACATACCACTAAAATTCTAACCCTGCCCAAATATGTGTAGTAAACACATGAATTCATTAAGCCTAAACTGAAATCAGGAATGACTTATGCCCCTCACCCTCCTAAAAACGCATAGATTTGTTACAATAAAGTAAAACTGAGAGATCTTAAGAGTCTATTGGACATTCTTGCCCTCAGTGTGTACTGATGTTTTATATGACTTAACCAACAGAAGGCTGAGTCTGTTCAACAGAAGCATTTACACATCTGTGAAAGGGACCTTTCTCAACTTCAGCTACCTTTGAAGATGCCTTGCTTAGAATCTTCTCTGTCTGGCATAATCTTTATTTTACTGGATGAATTGATCAATGTGTTAAAATTACATGGTCCAGTTAGATTGAGCTTAAAATGTACGTATTATGCAACAGCTAATAGTTTGTTGTTTTGTCAACCTGTTGTAAAAACCAAAATTAGAGGCGATTGTAGGAAGGCCTTATGAATATGAGTGAGCATTCAGTACAAATACACAAGCCTGGTCCTTCGGCAGCCTCAAATTCTAGAGGGATCAAAATTAAAGGTGCTCACAAGAGACAACATCTTATAAAAACCCAGAAAGAACTGTATTAACTTCAACTCAGGGAGAAGATAAAATTGATAAGTACTGTGTGACATATTACTTTCCTTGACAGCACAAAGGATGGTGATTAAGATACAGGTACAGTTAGGGAAGAAGGAAAAACAGTCCTTTTCACAATACATATCTGTGTGAATTCAACTGTTAGCATTTTCACAGCCTTTTAGCTTTTTCAGCCCAAAGTTTTGGCTTTTGAAATATGCATATTCCTGAAAATACCATGCATAAGAGGAATTTTTGGAAATTATATGGTATGTACCCCAGAGAGAACTTATTACTTAAAACCTGTAGTGATTCTTTTGAAATCAAATAATCACTCCCATAGACGGGGGGAGGCTAAGAATAGAATGGGACATGTAGAAGGCAAAGAACTTATGTGTACAACCCATGGACATGAACTAAGGGGGGGAATGCGGGTGGGAAGAGCTATGCAGGGTGGAGGGGAATAAAGGGAGAGGGAACAGGACAACTGTAATAGCATAATCAATAAAAGATATTTTAAAATAAATAAATAAAAACAAATAAGCACTCCCAATAAGTCAACCTTAGAAATTCATATTTTCCAAGTCAGGAGTGTTTAAAGAGATACCTGTACTATTTCACTGAAATTTTCAATTCCCAATAACACATAGAGAATTCATGGAGTTGACCATGTCCCCAAGCTTCAGTGGACCTATTTGAAGCCTAAAAGACACACTCGAGAAGCCCTACCATTCCTGACCTTTCAAGTAGAAAGACTTAGGGAAAGGGTGACCATATGTCCCAATTTATACATATGATCTCAGTGTACGTATTAATAGTGTCCCCTTTTACTACTAAAAGTGTACCATTTTGGTCCTGACCTGTGTGGCTCAGTTGGCTGGGCCTTGTCCCACAAAGCGAAAGGTTCTGGGTTTGACTCCCGGTCAGGGCACATACAAGAGGCAACTGACCAGTGTTTTTCTCTCATATCGATGTCTCTCTCCTTCTTTTTCTCCCTCCCTTCCCATCTCTCTATAAATAAATAAATAAATAAATAAATAAATAAATAAATAAATCTATCTTTTTTAAAGTGTACCATATTTGGATGATAAATTTTATGGTTGCCCTACCTAAAATAAATGAGGTTATATTTTCCTCAGGCTGCACTGAGGTTAGGAACTCATTCCATTTTATCCTTACACTGTTGGAATTTAACTAAAGGCCAATGTTCTACTGCTTGCATGGCTGAGCACATCTATTCAGAACAAAAATATGCTCATTACTAGCCAGTATATTAGCCATTATGATATGGCTTCTGGGTGATTGTGACAAGACCTGATGAGATGGATCAGAGTGTCAGTCAACAGTCCCTTCCTCACCTCATTCTCTTTGATCTCTGTTACTAAGCCTGCATTTTGTGGAGAAGAGGAATGCTGATATTAAAATAAGGGAGTCTGTTTCTGTTAACATTTTCCTTTTCTCTTTCTTGGATGTATCCTAGGGCTGTATCTGCCAATAGATTTAACATACAAACCATGTCCAGCAGTCATTTTATAGAATTGTTGCAAAATTCATCACAGGAACCTTCTTCACACTAGGTAGGTCACCTCAAGAGATCCAGGTTCCAGGAATCTCATTCTTGCCAATGACTCTTGATGAAATTGAGGAGCTTAGTATCCTCAGGTGCACATCTGTTCCAAGACAAGGACCTTTTTAATCTTTGGAGGCCTTGAACTTCCCAGTTCCACATGGTTCATGGTCTGACTGGTCCACTAAATTCTGCCTACTAGCTGGTTTAAAAATATAAAGGGATGTTGGGGTGAAATTCTGCAAGTTGTCTTTTTAGTCCTTTTATTAAAACATTTTTCTTTCCTTTCTTCCCCCTCTTCCCTCTCCTGCTGTTTTGTGACTATTCTTTCCTAACTTCACAATTCTTGGTGGAGACAGGAGGCTATAACCTTGCCAACACGGCTCGATGCTGGACATACTTGACCGGGGTCATCCTAGGGAAAACACTATCCTCTGAGATCCCAGATCATGAGGTAAGTAAGGCTCTGACAAGTCCTCTCTTCTTTAAGGGGAAGAGCTGAGTCATTCCACCTAATCAAAATCACGTCCTCACCACTCAATACCGTTTTGTTGAGAGACACTCCAATAACAATAACACACTGTCTTGGCAGAATAGTGGACTCTTGTTCCAAAATATCCAAGACCTTCTGCCTTTTTTACAAGAGATCTCAAAGGCCAACCAACTTTAATTTCTCAATTAATTACAGAGACTGTGGGAAGGGGTCACCTGTTCACACAAAGAACTCTTTGGAATATGTATGTATTTTCATCCCCTACCTCAAAAAAGAAGCAGCAGTTTTCTCAATGTATAAGCTGGGTTCTGGTCTATCTTTAAAAAGTCCCATAGCAGTATGTTGCACCTATGTTCTTTGGTGGTAGTCCTGATCTCTAAATTTTCTTTGAATAATGTAAAATTTAAGAAACACAGACTTGCCCCAAAGACAGGTCTGGTGTTTTTCCAATGATTAGCGGTAGACAGAGGTTGGGGCAGGACCATCCAAACGTGAACCGTCATTTGAACCCTCAGCATTTTCTTCAGTCATATGAAATGGGGTTTATGTTTTCCAAAGCAAAGATAACTGTTCTAGTTCTCTCAAAACAAGTTAATAGAAAGCTAGCTGGGCCCTGTGAATGTGCTGATAATATCTTACCTGAAGGTGTATCTCTTCTCCTCCCACCTGCCTCCACACCTGGCAGGAAGCGCGTTATCACAGATCAGGATGTGTAGCTGCAGGCCTTAGACTCTGTGACTTTACAATAATGGACCCATACCTGCTTCCCACTTTTCTCAAGCCAATCCCCACAGAATGGAGATGGTACTCTGGTTATAACATTTTGATTCGTGCCAGATACAGAAGCTGTGTGCTGGGGAGCATTATGTTTTTGAAAGTTACTATTATTTTTAAAAAATGACAAACAACTTAAACTAATTTCCTTCCAATTTTCTTCTCACCACAGATGAGGTATAATATGTACCTCACCAAAAAAAAACCCACAAACCACTCAGTGTATCTAGAATACAAATAGAAGGCAGAGTATAATTTGAGACAGTTTGCTGGTGGCAGGGTTCATAGAAGTCTCTTTCTTTGACTTGACTTACCTTTATTCAGTAGTTGGAAGCTTTATAAAATGTAAGAGTAAGTGAACAAATTACATTTGTGAACAAATATAATCATTGTTATTGCTGTGGGAATATCTTAGATTGCATTCTAATTTAAAGCATCGAGACTTGAAAAACTGATCAAGTTTTATCAAAAAACAGTTTTAACCATATACAAGCCTGAGTTGAGAATGTGTTCCGTTCCTAGGAAACAATGCAAATGCATAGATTCATCTGTCTTAAAAGGTCGATAAAATTTTAGTGACAATGAATATTGCCTCTGGCACATGGAGAAGCTGTGTGCCTCGGTGAGCGTGGGCTTGGCCTTATACATAGACATGTCCTGTCTTCATCCTGATATATTCTGCCAGACTAAATGAGAACCTAACCCAGTTCTTGGCACATAATAGGCAACTTTGAAGTCTAAATTTTCTCCTTCCCCTTTGCATGTTCCTGATGACTTCTTATAACCAGACATTTATGACTTTGTCATTCGTAAATTTATCCAGACCCTTTTTGAATCCCTTCTGTCACATCCTTCTGGTATTAGAAATGTGAGTCATCCAAGAAGGAACATAGAAAAAAATTGAAATGACAGCCTTCCAAGTACAATAAGGTAATATTTTAATAAAATTGCCAAACACAGACTCCGCAGTGTGAAGGCATATATAAGTTTTGTGGCACAATACACATTTGCACACAAATATGCTTGTGGTCCTCTGTAATCATATCAACAAATGGGAGATCAAAAAATATTTATTGAGTGCCCATTGTGTGCCAGGCACTATGCTAAGTGTCTTGGAAGATGCAAACACACCAATGCCTTATCCCCTACCTCAAGCAGCCAGGAAGATGAGTGATATAAGTGCTGGGGGAATGTGTAGATACACACATAATTATATTACCGAGCAGAATAGGAACCACAAGACAGGAGGAACAATGGCTATGGAGATGCACATCAAATATAAACAGGATACAAAGGAGTGTACAAAGTACTCTGCCCTCCAGGAGCTGAAAATATAATTGAGAAATATAGTCAGTGACAAGGTCAAGACAGAGCGGCAGTCAGCCACAGTCTGGCTGACTCTCTCACTGTCTTCACTCTCAGTCTTGGGCTTTTGTTCTTCTGTCTTTGGGGTAATTCTCCTCCTCCTCCTCCTCCTCCTCCTCCAATGTCTTTCCCCCGCCTCTCTACTGTCTTCATAGGCCCAGCTTCAAGTCATATGCCCTTAACAATCCCTCACCTAAATATACCAAAACCCTTTCAGCTCTTTCTTCACATTTATTTGTTAAATATTTCTTAATTCATTTAACAAATATTCCTGGGCCACTACTACTTGTCAGGCCCTATTCAGACCTGGATTCAGGGATACAGAGACTAACAAGATAAACCCAATGCCCTCAAAAATCTCACCATCTAATAAAGGCAACAGAATAATGCGCTCAAATCCAGGACAGATGAGGAGCAGAGAGGAAATGTTTCATCAGAACTTTGAACTGAATCTTGGAAGCTGACTGGAAGAAGTGGGAAGGGCATTCTAGGCAAAGAGAAACAGATTGGAAAAAACCTGGTGCCTCATGGGATCACTGAGAAGTTTGACACATAGGGTTTATGAGTGAGAATGGGAAGGATAAAGGCTTGAATGGAAATTGGGGCCAGATAATGAAGACCCTTGAATGCTACACTAAAGGGCCTCACCTTTTTTCTGTGAAAACAGATGAGCATTGGTTTTTAGAAAGCTCACTTGGTAGAGCATGGAAAATAGATTGCAAAGGAAGAGACTTGAGAAAGGCAAACCTGCTAAGAAGTTCAAGTACACTCCTGTAACACACATAGCTGAACCATTATTTGGTCATTCGTGTTTTGGTTGTCTGCATTCCCCCTCAGTGCTTAGTAGAGTGTTAACCACCCGCCTAGTTGGTATTGATTCATTGAATGAACAACTGAATCAGTGAGTGATTGAGTAATATTTATCTCAATTCACATTAGAAAACTTCTATTTTTAAGATGGAACAATTGGATTCAGAATCTAGCCTTTTTTGTGGAAACAGTTTCACTCTAGTAGCAACTACCCATCCTTTGCAAGAAGAACCAGGTGGATACCAGCTGAAGGAATTAGGTGTATCCATTGGAAAAGCATTGGCAAAATAGTGGACTCTTGGGATGTTGACCTGTTGGCAAATGAAGGGAAGGAACTTGGGAAGGCAAGCCCAGCACAAATGTACAATAGAAGTGTTGAACCCTGGCTGGTGTGGCTCAACAGATTGAGTGCCACCCTGCAAACCAAAGTGTCACAAGTTCAATTCCCAGTCAGGGCACAGGCATGGGTTGTGGCCCAGGACCCCAGTAGGGTGCATGCAAGAGGCAACTATACACTGATGCTTCTCTCGCTCTCTTTCTCCCTCCCTCCCCGCTCTCTAAAAATATATTAAAAAAAATTTTTTTTAAAAAACAGTGATTAGTGGTGAGATTTCAATCATAACCCTCATGAGATACAAAACTAATGTTGACATCAAGCCAGTGGTCCAGGAGTTAGTCCAAGCCCAGGAATTGGGGAGCCAGGTTGGTAAGCCAGGAATGGAATAAGGAAGTAATCCCAGCTGGAAGAAGCATTGGAACCAGCTGGGAAAGCTGAGAGGAATGGAGCCTGCCCATATGACTGGCCCAGGTATGTCTACCATAAGGAAAGCCCAAAGGTGACATGGGGTCCCATAAAAAACACCAGTGCATGGCTAATTTAGCAAATCACCCACTCCATGTAATAAGGCTTATGGGCTATTATATATGAAAATGTTCTGTATTCCAGCAGTATTATTTGTATTCTATGATTTAAAATAGAGTAAGGCCTCATGGTAATGGACAGCAGGGTGGGAACTGACTTAGGGAGTGGGGGTGGGCAGGGCAGAGGAGAGCAAAGGGGAAAAATTGGGACAGCTGTAGTTGAACAACAATTAAAATAACGAGTGAGGCAGTTATATCATATCATGCACTCATATATATGTATAGTATACATATACACAGATATATCAGTAATATGTAATACCTGCATCATCACATCCGCTTATAAACAAAATTTAGTGAACAAAAATATTTCCTTAGCCAGCTACTTTTGATGGACTGTTAGATAAACTATGCCTCAATCATATGAGGGAATATATGTAGCCATTGAAAAGAATTAACTTCATTTATATATGAATATATGCTGCTAATGTAAAATAATCTTACAGTGCAATCTATAGATTACATTGAATATATAGCTTGGGGAGAATGACATTTTAACAATATTTAATCTTTCAATCCATGAATTTCCTATCTTTTCATTACTTAAGTGTTTAATTTCAATTTTTAATTTATACTTTTCAGCAAACAGAGCATGTGCAAATTTTGTTAAATTTATTCCTAAGTATTTTCCCAAGGATTTCATGATTTTGATGTTATTATAAGTGGTATTTTAATTTCAATTTCCAGTAGTTTATTGCTACAATATAGAAATACAATAGATTTTTTATAATTATCTTGAATAATGTAACATTGCTAAAGTCACTAGCACCAGTAGCTTTTTTGTAGATTCCTTAGCTTGTTCCATGTATACAAACATGTCATCTGTGAATAGAGTTTTACTTATTCTGTTATAATTTTCATGATTTTTATTTCTTTTTCTTGCCTTGTTACACTGTTTGGGATCTCCAATGCAGTGTTGAATGGAAGTGATAAGAGTGAACATCTTGTCTTGTTCCCAACAGGGGAAAGCACTTCATCTTACACAACGAAGTATGGAATTGTGATGTTAGCTGTAGGGGGTGTTTTTTTGGTAAATTTTTTTATAAGATTGAGAGAGTTTTGTTCTCTTCCTAATTTACTGAGAATTATTCTTACAAATGACTGTTGGATTTTGTGAAATGCTTTTTCTCCATCTATTGAAGTGATGTGATGGTGTCCTCTAATTGTGGCTTTATTTTAATATTAAAGTAACCTTGCATTCCTGGGATAAACCCTGCTTGGCCATGGTATATTATCCTCTTTATATATTGCTGGATTTAGTTTGCTGACATTTTGTCAAGAAATTTTGTGTCCGTGTTTGTGAGGGATGTTGACCTGTTGTTTTCTTTCCTTGTAATGTCTTTGTCTGGTTTTACAATCAGGGCAATGCTCATCTTATAAAATGACTTAAGACGTATCCCTGCCTCCTCTATTTTCTGAAAGACTTCATGTAAAATTGATAATATATCTTACTTAAATGTTTGATAGAATTCGTCTGAGTATAGAGTGAAAACATTTGAGCATGGAGTTTTCTTCATGGGAAGGTTTGAAATGATGAATTCTACTTCTTTAATAGTCATATGCCTATTCAGATTTTCTCTTTCTTCTTGCTTCCATGTTGATAATTTGTCTTCAAGGGATTTGCCAATTCATTCATGATATTCCCTTATCATTCTTTTAATGTCTATAGAGCTGTAGTGATATCCAGCCTTTCGCTCCTAGCATTGCTAATTTCTGTCCTTTTTTCGTGATAATTTTAGCTTGTGGTTTATCAGTTTTATTAAACTGTAGTTTGTTTTTTTCTTTTTTTCAAAAAACCAGCTTTTAGTTTCATTGACTTTATTTTTCTTTTTTATTATTGCTGCTCATATCTTTGTTATTTCCTTATATTGATTTTTAGTTGTCTAGTTTCTTATGATAGAAACTTAGTTCATTGATTTTAAACATTTCCTCTTTTCTAATATAAATATTTTATGCTATAAATTTTCATCCAGGCACTGCTTTAATTTTATCCCACAAATTTTGTTATGTTGTCATTTTTATTTCATTAAAAATATTTTCTAATTTTCTTCTTTGATGGATTGTTGAGAAGCATGGGACTTAACAAATTAAGTTCCAGGTATTTAATGACTTTCCAGATATTTTTCTGGTTATATTAATTTTAATTTTGTTTTGCACAGGTAACATACTTTGCATGAGTTTAGTACTTCTGTACTTATTGAAATTTGTTTTGTGACCCAGTAGATGATTTGCCTTGGTGAATGTTTCATATGCAATTTGGAAAGAATGTGTATTTTGCTGTTATTGGACACCACTTTCTATCATTATTAGTTAGGTCAGATAAGTTAAGAATGTTGTTTATGTCTTCTGTATTCCTGATTTTCTGTGTGTTTGTTCTGTCAATTACTGAGAATTGAAATCTCCAACCATAATTTTGGATTTGGTTGTTTTTCTTTTTAGTTGTGTCATTTTGGGTTTCATGTAGTTTTAAAGTTTTGTTATTAGATGTATACATTTTTAGGGTTGTTATATGTTCTTGATGATTTGACCCTTTATTATTATGAAATATCTCCTTTATCTCTGGTAATATTCCTTGTTATAAAATCTACTGTGTTTGATTTTAATATTGTCACAGCTATTTCCACATGATTATTATTTGTGTGGTATATATAATGCTTTCTGTCCTTTTAAACTATTGTATCTTCATATTTAAATGGTTTTTCTTGTAGACAGCATATAGTTGGGTCCTGATTTTTTATCCATTTTGATAATCTTTGCCTTTTTGTCAGGGTTCCTAAACCACTGACCTTTAAGTAAATTATTTATATGTTTAGGTTTAAATCCATCTTTCTTTTTTTAAGAGTTTATTTTTAGAGAGAGGGGAAGGGAAGGAGAAAGAGAGGGAGAGAAACATCAATGTGTGGTTGCCTCTCACACACCCACTACCAGTGACCTGGCCTGAAACCCAGGCATGCGTCTTGACTGGGAATTGAACCAGCAACCTTTTGGTTTGCAGGCCAGCACTCAATTCACTGAGCCACACCAGCCAGGGCTAAATCCATCCTTCTATTTGTTTTCTATTTATCTCATATGTTTTTTGTTCCTTTCTTTTATTTTCCTGTTGTCTTTTGAATTAAATATTTTTTAGGATTTCATTTATCTCTTTTGTTTGCTTTTTAGCTATAAGTTTTTTGGTGGTTGCTCTGGAGTTTAGAGTATGCATTGTTAACTTATTATAGGCTACCTTCAAATATTATTATACTACCTCATGTACAATATAGCACCCTTATAACTATGTTCTCCCACTTTTCCCTTTCCTTTCTTTGTGCTATTGCAGTCAGATATTTTCCTTTTGCATAGGTTATAAATTCCATGATATATTTACTGTCTTGCTATAAAGAATCAATTGTTTTTCTAATTTTTAGAGTATTTATCAATTCATTTAAAATAATAATAATAACTCCAGTACATGTTCGCTCAAACAATGTGTTGTGATAAAGAAAAAAAACCTGTATTTTCCAAGACAAAAAAAAAAAAACTTCATGAGAAGAACGCATTGCTATACATTTGTGCACATCCTTAACATCTGGCTATAATAGATGACAGTTTATTTCTCAAACCTGCTTCTACTTTCAGTGTGTTTTAACATTTTTGTTAAAGTATATGAAGAAAATTTAGCTTCCCATGGATACATAGTTGGGAAAGGATGGAGTATTTTAATAACCTTTTCCAATAATTATGGATATTCTTCTTTGATACTACACAAAATTCTACAAATGATAGTTTCTTAAAGGTTAATGGTGACCTTTTCCATATCAATGACCTTTTTACATACTGTTACATTAAAATTCAGCCATCTTATACTTCGAATGGATATTTGACCCATCTTACACATATTGATTTTTTGGAAAATATTGGTTTACTATGTTATGCAAATGTTGCAAATGTTGAAACATTTTATACAATATCAAAAAAATCACATGAACTGATATCACTGTTGATCTCATTGGAACAAAGCTTAAGTTTTGGGAAGCTGTCAATCTTACAGTGGCAGAATGTTTTTCAAAATTCAAATTTTCTCTGAAAAGCATGAATATTATCAATGGCAACAAATAATGTCAGTGTTTATCCTAAAGTGATAGGCTTACTTCATTTCTGAAAAAATATCTGCCAAGTACCCAAGTATTTAATCATGTTTTTTTCATCAGTTGTTCTTTCAGGCAAAAATGGTATTCCATGAAAAGTGGCTACTTAAGCCGCAAATTAATCACAGATGTGCTTTTCCTCAAGACAACTACCATAGTGTAGTTTATAACAGAAGCAACTTCTGCATATCTCCTATTTTGTCACACAATATTAAATCCAGGATCAAGATTTAATAGTTTTTACTGCTTCACCAAGGACATTCTTAAATAAAATTGGATTTTTTTTTCTATGAGTACATGACAATAAAGAAAAAATTAACTGCTGGTGTACATTGGTGCTACTGCCTTAATTTGTACCATGGTGCCAGCAGTTTTACCCGCCATTGGTTTTGGAGCTCCGTGCAAATATAAACCAAGCTGCTCCAGGATAAACCATGAGATTCAAACAAGTTATTCAACATTTTCAATATTTTAGTACTACTTGTGTTTGTTGCCAACCGTGCACATACAAAAGTCTTCTTCAGAGATTAGTTGGTGCTGATACCACATGGCTACAAAGCAAAACAGCAAGTCCAGCCACATTGGTAGCCTTGGCTGTTTGTAAAGTGAAAGTACAATTCTGCAAATGAAATAACAACTAAGTCTTCATGTTTAGAGCTAAATGTTTAAATAAACAAGTTACTTTACCACTGAAAAGAGACAGAGCTCTGAATTATTTTACTAACTTTTCATCCAGTAGGCATTGAGCAATGTACATTGTCCAAGGCTTTATTGGTTTCGAGGCTGTGATGTGCATTTCTCCAGCCCATGCAGTGCAATAGCATATGCCTAAGATGCTCCAGTGACTTTTTCATTTCTAGTTTGAAAAGCTCTAATAATTTTGGCTTTTTTAAAGATTTTATTTATTTATTTTTAGAGAGGGAAGGGAGGGAGAAAGAGAGAGAGAGAGAGAGAAACATCAATGTGTGGTTGCTGGAGGCCGTGGCCTGCAACCCAGGCATGTGCCCTGACTGGGAATTGAACCTGCGACACTTTGGTTTGCAGCCCGAGCTCAATCCACTGAACCACGCCAGCCAGGCTTAATTTTGGAGGTTTTTGATAAGCTCATCATGTCCACATTTAAAATATTCCATTTTCCTTTAACTATCAAAGAATGGTCTGAAAATGATGCCACCACTTAAATAGTAAATTATTTTGAAACTGTGAAAATATCCTATGCATAAGACCCTAGAAGGTAAATTAATGACATATATAAAGGTAGTTTTAATCATACTTTTATGTCTTACTTACAGTTTCACCCTATGTCTTTGATGTAAATGGCTTCCTTCAGTGAGTCAGAGCCCTCACTAATACTTCAGTTTCATCTTTTTCAGCTTCTTCAAACATAGATGTTGCAGTTCTGGCTTGAGGAAGCAAGCTTCTAATCTCCTTTTACTAAGTCATCAATCAATTCCTACTATGTTTCTGTCTAGGTAAAGGTAAAGGTAAAATTCTGGGATTTCAAAAATAACAAAGTCCCAATGATTAAGTTGGGTATTACTAAGGATACCTTTTCCATGTCCCTATTGTGGGTAGGCTGTCCAATAACAGGGTATGATGCCAGTACTTCAGAGGAGAGAACTAAGAAGCTTAAAGGAAGGGGCAAAGAGAAGATTTAGAGCTCAACCAGGCAAGACATCTCATAGTAGAGGCATTTTCTGTAGAGGCCCCAGTAGGGGGCACAGGTAGGCTAGATAGCTGCTCATACCAGTCAAGAGATGCAATGCTCAGGCTAGAATGTGCCTGCTATGTCCAGTTCTGAACCACGGCCCCTGTATCCCCAGCTGGGCTATGCCACCTCTGGCTGGAATACATTGCTCCACTTACTCTGCCACCAGTTTGATAGACTGCTTCACTCCTCCATGGCCTTCCATGGCATTTCTTTGCATTCAGCCACTAAGGGCTACTCCCAACCTGACCCTAAATGATCATTTAAAGAAATTAAAAAGCCCTGGCTGGTGTAGCTCAGTGGATTGAGTGCCAGCATGCAAACCAAAGGGTCACTGGTTTGATTCCCAGTCAGGGCACATGCCTGGGTTGTGGGCCAGGTTCCCCCTGGGGGACATGTGAGAGACAACCACACAATGATGTTTCTCTCCCTCTCATCCTGTCTCTAAAAATAAATTAATTTAAAAAAAGAAAAGATGACTTTAAAAAATCTTTTACATTTCCCATATATTTACCTTTTCCAGCATTTTTCAGTCCTTTGTGCAGATCCAGGTTTCCACCTGGTAAAAGTTACATTCTGCCTAAAGAACTTCAGTTAATTTGTCTTGTAATATAGGTCTCCTAGCAACAAATTAAGCTTTTGTTTGAAAAGTATTTTGTCTTAATGGCTGAAGGATATTTTCACTGGGTATAGAGTTCTACGTTGATAATTTTTTCTTCCAGAATTTTACAGCTGTCATTCCATTGTTTTCTTGCATGTTTCCTCATGAGCAGTTCACTAACAATCTTATCTTTGTTCCTTTGGATAATAATGTGCTCTCCACTTTTTTTTGGCAGGGGGCTGCTTTTAACTTTTCTCTTTGTGACCAGTTTTGCACAGCTTGATTACAGTTTGCCCTGGTGTGGTTTTTGTGTTTATCCTGTTTATAGCTTCTAGGATATGAGGGTTTATAGTTTTCATTAAATTTGGAAATATTCCAGCTATCATTTCTGTCCTTTCTTTTCTCTACTTCTAATTCCAGTTAAACTCATGTTAGACCAGCTTTATTATCCCATAGGTCACTGCAGTACTTTAAATGGTTTTAGTCTTTTATTTCTCTCTCTGATTCATTTTGAGAGTTTCTATTGCTTTGCTTCCAAGTTCACTGATCTTTTCTTCAGTTTATAACTGCTCTCAATCTTATCCAGTGAGATTTTCCTTCAAATATTTTATTTTTCATATCTAAAATTTCTATTTTTAAAATATTTTTTCAATAAAATAAAATATTTTAAGAAAAGGTAACCAGGAAAAATCTTCCATTTCTCTGATCATTGTGTTCATGTTTTCTTTACATCCTTCAACATACAGAGCATATTTATAATAGCTGTTTTAAGATTCTTGTCTACTAACAGAGATAATAGTATCTCTGCCATTTCTGAACCTGTTTCTGCTGACTGATTTTTCTTCAGGTTATAGATTCCATTTTTCTGTTTCCTTGTATGTTTAGTTATTTTTAAAATTGAATATCCAACATTGCAAATATTACATTGTTGGGTACTGGATGTCTTTGTATTAATTTAAACAGGATTGTCTTTTTTCCGATAAGTTATTGTGGATCAATTTGATCCTTTTAAGGTTCATTTTTAAGCTAATTTAGAGTATGTCTTGAGTAGTATTTACTCTTGGGCTAATTTAGCCTATTTAGAAGGCACTGCCCCCCCCCTCCGAAGTCTCTACCGACATCCCACATGTTCAGTGAGGTCTCTCTGCTTTGGCCCTGTGGGACCTCTAGGAAGTGTCCATCTTATAACTCCTCACTAACTGTTTCCCTGGAAGTTTTTCTAGACTATCTTTGTAAAATTTTACCCTATACTTATTCAGATTGGTATCCATCAAAAAAACTCAAGGGAATTCTATTATATTTCTAGAATTCTTTTTGGCTTAGCTGCACCCCACATTTTCTAATGACCTTGGCCTTTCTGAACTCCAGTCTCTGTCTCTTCTACTCAGAGATTGCCAGGCTCTGTTTGGATCCCCCCACCCCTGCACCATGGTCCAGGTATTACCTCCAGGTAGGAACCTGGGGTAATGATAACAGTCACCCTATTTGTATTCCTTTTCTATCAGATCACTCTCTTATACTGCATATTGTCCCATGTCTAAAAGTGTGTTTCCTGTATTTTATCAGTTTTACAATTGTTTCCAAAGAGAAAATAATTCCACATCCTCTTTCCCCTCACACAGAAGCAGAAACCCTTTACTTATCTGCTTTTAATTTTTTCCTGTGTACATTTTTGATGGGTATTTTTAGTGAATATAAAATTTTACTTAGAATTTTCTTATCTTCTTTGTCTCCATCATTTCTGATGGAAAGCCAGACTTGTCTCAAATCATTGTTTCCCTCTATACAATATGTTTTTATTTTCCCTCTGGCTGTCTTTACAAACTTATGTTTGCTTTTCAGAACTTTGACCATGGAGTACCTCAGTGTACTTTTTTTGTATTTATCCTGTTTGGAATTCCCTGAGTTCCTAAATCTGTGAGTTGAAGTTGTGGATATAACTTGGAAAATTATCAGCTGGAATTTCTTCACATTCATTTTTGCCCTAGTTTTTTCTCTTCTATCTTTTTGGGACTTCAGTTAGATGGACCGACACTGTCTTACAAGTCACTGAAGCTCTCATCATTTTTTCCTATATTTTTTCTCTACACTCCAATTTGCTTCATTTCCATGGACCTATCTTCAAGTTTAGTAATTCTTTCTTCTTTAGTATCAATCTGACATTAATCCCATTCAACAATTTTTTTATCCCATTCAAATTATTTTTTTAAACTTCTCATTTTTAAATGATTTTCAGATCCATGATTTCAAAGATGTACAAAGAGGTTCCCTGTACTCTTCACTCAGTTTCCCCCAATTGCAACATGTTATATAACTCTAATACAGTATTAAAATCAGGATATTAACAATGATACAATCCACAGATCTCATTCATATATCACCAGTTTTACATGCACTCATTCATGTGTGTGCATGTGTGTATTTAATCCTATGCAATTTTATCACAGGTATAGATTGATATAACCACTACCACAATCAGGATACCAAACTGTTCTATCACCACAGAGACCTCTCTTGTGCTACTCTTTTATAATCACACCTGTCCCCTTCTCTTCCCCTACACCATCTCCGATCATTTCAGCCACTAATCTGTTATCTATGCCTATAGTTTTTTACTTAGAATATGTGATATAAATGGAATTAGGCAGTATGTGAGCTTTTGAGATTCACTTTTTGACTCAACTTAATTACCTTGAGATCAATCCAAGTTGTTCAGTGCATCAGCAGTTCATTTTTTTGTTGTTGTTGCTGAATAGTATTCCATGGTATTGGTGTGCCATAGTTTGCTTAACCATTTATCCACTGAAGAACATTTGGATATTTTCCAAATTTTTGGCTACTAAAATTAAATATTCATGTACAGTTTTTATGTGGGTATAAGTTTTCATATTTCTGGGATCAATGCACAATATTGCAATTGCTGGATAATGGTATAGGTAAGTATAGGTTTACTTTTTTAAGAAACCTATTCCTGCATTCTTTTTGTTACTAGTATAGTAAATAGTATATCCTATCTTTTCATAGTGAATCTTTTCCATCATTTTTATTTCAGTTCCTCATATTTATATTTGAAGTGAATTTCCTGTAGACAAAACATAGTTGGGTTGAGTTTTTTAACGTATTCTGCCAATCTCTTTTAATTGGCATGTTTAATGCCTCTAATTCATATGTTAGGACTCATGTCTGCCTTTTTTTTGTTTGTTTGTTCCCTTTCTTCCCTCCTGCTTTCCTGTAGATTTGTTGTACATTTTTTATGAATTCCATTTTTATTAATCTATTCTATAGTGTTTTAAGTGTATCACTTTGTATAGATTTTTTGGTGGTTGCTTTATATATTTGAAAAAAGAAATATATATATATAATCACAGCCTGTTGTAGCAACATTTTGTTACTTTGAGTGAACTATAGAAACCTTACCTGCCTTTTTGTATTCTTACCTTTCACTCTAATATAATATCCAGTGGTAAGAGTTTTTGCTTTAACCATCAAACATAATTTTTAAACTTAAAAAGGAATAGAAAGGTCTTCTGTATTTACCCAAATTTTTACTCTTTGTTATCCTTTTTTTCCCTCTTGATGCTCTAAAATTTCTTCTTTTATTTGTTTTTCTGTTTGGAGAACTTCCTTTGAGCATTCTTTTGGGGGATGTCTCAAGAAGACAAATTCTCTTTGTTTTCCTTCTGTCTTCATTTATCTTTCCCTCTTGATTTCTCTTTTATCTTACAGCCTCCATGGTTTCTGATGAGAAATCTACTATCATTCAGATCATTGTTATTGTTCCCATATTGGTGCAAAAGTAAAACAATGCATCATTTCTCTGTACTTGCTTTTAATTTAAAAAATTTTGTTTAATCTTCGCCCAAAGATATGTTTATGAACAAGAGGAAAGGATGGGTAGGGGGGAGGGGGAGAGAGAGAGAGAGCAATGTGAGAGAGAAGCATGATTGGTTGTCTCCCATATGTGCCCTGACTGTGAATCAAACCCACAACCTAAGCATGTGCCCTGAACAAGGATCAAACCTGCAACTTTTTGGTGTACAGGACAATGTTCTAATCTACTGAGCCACCTGGCCAGGGGTACTTTTAAAGTTCTTATTTTTTGTCTTTATTTTTCAAATATTTGATTATGGTGTGAGTTGCAGTGGATTTCTTTGGGTTTTTCCTGTTTGAATTCATTCAGGTTCTTGAATTTGTAGTATTCTCTTTTATCAAATGAGGGTAAGTTTCAGCCATGATTTCTTTAAATATTTTTTTCAATGTTGCCTTGTTTATCTTCTCTTTCTGGGACTCTGATGACACAAATGTTTGATCTTTTGTTATTGTCCCACAGGACCCTAGGTATCTGCTCATTATTTTTCAGTCATTTTGTTTTTGTTCACATGGAGTAATTTTTATTGTTCTGTATTTCAAATTCACTGATTCTTTTAAAAAATACTTATTAGTTATTTTTTTTCACTGATTCTTTTCTCTGTCATCTTCATTCTTCTATTAAGCCCATTCAGTAAGTTTTTATTTTGGTTATTATATTGTACTTTTCAGTTCTAAAGTTTCCATTCTTTATGTTTTCTATTTCTTTGTTGATAGTTTCTGATTTTTCCATTTGTTCGTATCATGTTTGCAATTGCTTCTTGAAATATTTTTAATGATAGCTGCCTTAATTCTTTCAGAGAATTGTAACATATGTGTCATCTTGAT
This sequence comes from Phyllostomus hastatus, assembly GCF_019186645.2. NCBI lineage: Eukaryota > Metazoa > Chordata > Mammalia > Chiroptera > Phyllostomidae > Phyllostomus > Phyllostomus hastatus. Next base: position 628,377 of record NW_025333841.1, on the reverse strand, counting down.
ATCACCATCTGTTGTCTTTTCTCATTCAAGTTGAGATGTTCCTGTTTCTTTGTATGATGAGTGAATTTGTATTTTAACCTGGAGATTGGATCTTATATTATGAGACTCTGGCAATTCTGTGCTCTGAATCCTCAGGCTAATAAGCCTGCAGATTTCTTCTTGAGCTCTACCACACACCACACAAAATATGTATAACTATGACACCCAGCGCAGTTCCCTTCTTTCAAAGGTGGAATTCCCTCTACTTTGTGCCTGTTTTTTGGATGCTCTCTAATCCCTTCAATGTTTCATGATGGTTAGTCTGATAGAAGCTCTCCTGTCATTATCAAATCCAAAAGCCAGGATTTACTTTTCATTGTATAGCTTTTGACACATACATGTATGTATGACTACTTTAAAAATGTAAATACATTTCTGACATTAACATTAAAATTAATGTATTAATGTATTCCATTATGATGTATTTAAGTATTTAATGTAATTAATTAATTAATGTATTTATCAGGCAGACCTACTTTCACTGACCAGCTCCAAGGAGTTATAAAGACAGTATATAGTAGACATGTGGAACAAACTATTTAACTAGTCTGTGCCTGAATTTCTTCACTATAAAATGAATGTTATTAGAAGGATATTATAAGTATTGAATGTATTGATCTAGGTAACATGCTTACAAGTAGCTAGAATATATAAATAACACATATACACATATAAGTAATATAAATTAAATTTTAGATGTTATTATTAATGTCTGAAATATTGGTAAAACTCCTCACAGGCAGGGACCTGTTTTTTCTTAGTCCCTCAATGCTGAGAATTTGGTGCCCAGCAAGGTCCTAATAATTTTATTTTTTAAAACGAACATAGTGCTGCTATAATGGATGTTATGTAGATTAAGCCTAATAGTCTTTACTGACACTGAGGCTCACACAACAAAATATTGAAAATAAATCTCAATGGAATATTACTGTTTTATGTGAACAAATATGAGTATGAGTGATCACAAATACTAGAAATTTTATGTTTGAATTTTATATTTAGATAAGGGGACAGCACCAGGCATTCAGCAAACTATCCTCCTACTATAGAAAGCCTTCATAGAGGTAGCATTTAGAAACTCTTTCTAAAAATAACATAACAGTCATTAAGTACTTTTTGTATACCATGCAAGTATATACATATGCTAGTTCCTTTATATATATTATCTCATTTATGTTTCTTCGCAACTCTGGAAGGTAGGCATTACCCCCATTTACCTATGAGAAAAGTAAGACTCAGAAAGTAATTTGGCCAGGATTAAAATAGCAGAGCCAGCAAAATAGCAGCACCAGGATTGAAACTCAAATTTTTCAAATTTCTGGGCTTATCCTTTTCCCCCCTACTTTCAGTGATAAGACCCGGGATTTTAGTATAAAGAATGCATAGGAGAAAAGTAAACATTTGTTAAGCATCTAATACTGCTGGCCACACAATGTGCCACCTGCATTGTTACATTTTGTTCTGAAAGCTTTACTTTATCAAATTCTCCCAATAACCCTATGAAAAGAAAGAAAACTAATATTTTTTGAGTACCTGCTGTGTGCCTGACACTTCTGTGGGGTTTATATACATTACCTCCTATGACTTTCTGACAGCCCAGTGAAACCTGTTGTCTCCACAGCTAGGAAGAAACTGAGCTGAGCTTCCACCACACTTGCTTGATTCCCAAGAGAGCACTAAAGAACACTGCTCCGGGACATGTATTTCTAAGCCCATTGCAGATCATTCATTCCGCAAAACATAACTTTTTAAAGTACAGTCCGGATAACCAAAGACGTCTCCATACCAGCAGCCTTTTAACATTTGGGGTGGTCATGGACCCTTTTGAAAATCCGATGGCCCCTCCTCCCAGTTAAATGCTGACAGCACTCAGCAATTTCCTAAAGCCCATCAATGGAGTCTTTGTTTAAAACAAACAGAAACCTCTAAAGAACAAAAATAAATCTTAAGAAATAAGAAAGCTTATTAAATCTTCAATTATTGAATTTTACAAATCCTTTAGAACACTAAAATCTATATTTGGAGAGTCTATTATGTTTCACAAAGTATGTTTCTCTTTTAGTTTTTTTAGCCTCAGCACTGTTGACTTTCCTGGTGGTATAATTCTTTGTTGCGGGGGGAGTATCCTACGTTTTATAGGATGCTGAGCAACATCTCTGCCCTCTACTCACTAGATGCCAGTAGCACACTCCTGTGCCTCTTCCCCGTTTTGACAACCAAGAATTTACCCAGAGACTGCTGAGTGTCCCCTGGGGGGAGGCCAAATTGAGAACCACTGGTTTGTAGTAATTGCAGTCGTCACCCCTGAGTCACTCACAGCATAAAGGGCCTAAGAACCAGACTTTTTAAAAGTGTATCCTTTTCTTGCTTGATTAAGGTCTCCCACAATACTTCTAAACTGGGTTGAACAAGATGATTCATCTCAACAATTAAATTGCTAGCTGAAGTTGTAAAGATTTTCCTTACATAAGGGACCAAAAAGAAGTTTATATAGCTTCCCCCCTGCTTTATTAAATGATTGACTTTTCAAGTCATTCGCTCATTCAAAGAATATGTATTCAATGCTAATCATGTTGCAGACACTGTACCAAGTGCTGGGGCTACGGTGGTGAACAGTGTATTTAGATGTGTCTCCTGCATCATAGAATGTGCAATCCAGTTAGAAAGACAGACTACAGAAGACATAAACACTGAGTGAAAATAATTCTAAACTGTAAGAACTATCATGATGGAAGTACACAGAATGCCAAGGTAGAGACTAACAAAGGGATTTAGATAGGTCTCCAGGAAAAAAGCCTTTCTGAAGATGTGATGTTTAAGGCTAGAACTTGAAGGGTGAGAAGAAAACACCCAGGTTTAAAAAAAACACAATTAGAGGACAAGTGTCCCTCTAGTAGGCAGAGCAGGCGATCATGTGCAAAAACCCTAAAGCAAGAAAGAGCTTGGTACATTCCGGCCACTGAAAGAGGACCACTGCAACTAGTGCTAGTGAAGAAAGGGCGAGGAGTATGAGATGGAATGGGCAAGGACCAGATCCTGCAGGGCCCTATAGGCCAAGGGAAGGAGTTGAATCTTATTCTTAAGAGACTGGGGAGACACCGAAGGCTTTTAACCAGGAGGCGCATCATGATTTGATGTACATTTTAAAATCACTCTGGCTTCTGTGTGGAGTAGGGAGGAGGTGGCAAGTATGGAAGCATAGACACGAATAGGAAGCCAGTGCCAGTTGAGAGATGATGGTGGTAGCAGTAGAAATGGAAAGAATGACATAGTTTAGAGATAGGATTGACATCAGCTAATAAATTAGATGTAGAGGGTGAGGGAAATGGGGGAATCATGGTTTCTACTCGAACATTTAGGTATGTAGTAGTAGGATTTATTGAATTGGGAGAGCCAGTTTGATAAAAAGAGAGACATTTTGTTTCCCTGGCCAACTAAGCAACAAATGTTGTGGATACCTCACTAGTTATTCAGTGAAAAGGGAAGCTATTTAGTTCAACTAAGATTTATTAAGTACCTAGTGTATGCTGGGCATGATGCTAAGTGCTAAGGGTACAGAGAATAAAAGACATGTCCTTTTGCTCAACAAGGTTATAGCCCAGCAGTGGACACAAACATAAACAGACAACTTCAATTGGCTTTATTAAGTGCTAAGTTAGAGGCATGCACAGGGTCTATAAAGTCACAGAACAGAGCCAATTAGTCTGACTGGGGCAGGGGTGTGGGGGTCATGGATGGTATCCTGAAAATGATTCCCAAGCCAAGGAATGAGCTGAGTATTATTAGCCAGGCATGTAAGTATGCAAAAGCAGAGGAAGTTAAGGAAACAACAATAGAGAGGCACACAGATATGAAACAGCAATTCATTGAATTGTTTATAATTGTTTATTGAAATTATAAACAATGCAATATTCCTAGGACATAAACCTGAACACAGGGAATGGGAGGAGATGAGACTGGATACATAATATTGACAAGAGCTAACAATTATTGAGCACTTAGATGCCGGATACACATATGTCATGAAATTCTCAATTATAACCCTCATTGTTATAATACAGATATGGAAACTGAGACAGAGATGATTGGGTACCTTGCCCAAAGTTGCACACTGCCAGGGCTGAAATTCAGACCAGGCTGTTTAACTCCAGAGCCCATGCTGTTAACCACAGAATGTTGTACGAGTCATGCTGAAGAACTGAGAATGTACCCACTGGCAGTGACGTGTTCAGATGTCTGTTTTGATGAGATGACTCAGGATAAGTTTGAGAAAGGCCAGGAAGTGACCTGACTGGTATGGCTCAGTTGATTGGGTGTCATCCTTCAGAGCAATTCCCGGTTCACCGGTTATCCATTTAATTCCCGGTCAGGGCAATGCCTGCATTGCGGGCCTGGTCCCCAGTTGGGGAGGCAAGCGATCAGAGTTTCTCTCCTGCATCGATGTTTCTCTCCCTCTCTTCCTCTCTCCTATCCCCTCTCTCTAAAATAATTACATAAAATCTTTAAAAAAGAGAGAGAGAGGCCAGGGTAGAAACTGCCACAATAGATCAGGCAAGTGATAAAGAGAACTTGAAGTAGGAAATGGAGACAAGAAAAAGATTTATGAAATTTTTAGGAGACAGAACTAGCACAACTTGGTGATTAGTTGGATTCTGAGGGTAAAGGAGAAATCTACAGTGTCACCATGTGTTCTGTTTTGGATGAATGGATGATGTTCCTGTATGACAAATACAGAATGAGAAACACCACAAGTGAACCATTTTTCACACTAGCTGCTAATGGATCAACCAAATGGATCTGACCATTGCAATTGGATATGAGTCTTAAGTTCAGGGAGCAAGTCATGACTGAATATAGATCTGAGTAAAACCATGAGAGTACATGAGATTACATGTGGTGAGTGTGTAAGATACCCTAAGACCAATGAGGGAATCTTGGAGAATTTCAGTTTTAAGGGACCAGCAAACATGAGCTCACAAAGGGAACTGAAAAGGTATGTTAAGGATAAAGCATAATAGCACAGCAATTTAAATAGTGGACTCTGGACCTAGTCTGTGTGATTTTATACCTTCAATTTCTGTCACTTACCAGCCAGGTGACTTTGGGCAACTTACTTCACCTCTCAAAGCCTCAATTGTTGCAGGATTAAATATACACATAATAGATATAAAGCCCTTAGAATAGTCCCTGATAAACAAACAGTATGTATTAGCTAATACTTAGGAAAAAAACAGAGTAGGATCACTGAAACCAGAAGTTGAAAGTTTAAAAAAAGGAAGAGAATTCTCAGATGTGTCAGATGCAGCTAAATCCAGTAAGATGAGAACTTACAAGTATGAATTAGATGTGGCAAAATGGAGGCTATTGGAGGTTTAGATCAGAGGCATTTCAATACAATGGAAGGGGCAGAGGCCAGACAATAGTGGGTTAAACGCTGAATAGAAGGTAAAGAAAATGACTGCAATTGTTAAGGCTGACTCTTTCAGGAAGCCTGTTGTTTAAGGAAAATTCTTAAGTGAAATAAAAGAAATGTGTATTCAAAATAAGGATGATCACCTTAGCTTCTTTCATTTACAGTAACATAAACATGAACCCATCCTAAATATCCAAGAGTGAGGGGATGAGAGGTTGATAGCAGGGCTGGGGAAAGTGGTAAACACTGGCACAGTAATTGAGAATGGGAGAAGGAGCTGAGTAGAGACAAGTTACAGGATAATGAAGAAGCTTGGGATGTGTACCTGACGTTAGAAACCATACATTGGTGATGCTAGTCTGTCCAGTGGTACAGTTTTCTTCAGTGAGGACAGAACAGAGAAGGAAAATGGGGTGGGGGGCTGATCTGGAATGGTGATTATCCAGGCAGATGGGTAAAAGGACAGAGGTTGAAAGTAATGGTGAAAGAGGATTCCAATCCAATCCTGTGGTCTAGGCTGGACATGAGGCTGAAAGGGAGCAGACCAACCAGGAGAAAATAGGGATCAGGGCACTGATATGTCCCTTTAAGGTCAGAAAGCAGAGAGTGGGTAAAGGCACAAGAGAATTGGTAGGACCAGAACTTGGACTCTGATTGTAAGCTACTGGAGGCAGCATGATAAGAAGGCCATAGATTTTGAAATCAGAAGGAGTGGAACTTGAATTATAGCTCTGATATTAAACCTAGTAGCTTCCTCTTATCTGTGGTTTTGCCTTTCACTCTTTGCATTCCTCATAATCAACTGCCGTCTGAAAATATTAAATGAAAATTTTCAGAAATAAACAATGTATAAGTTTTAAATTTTGTTCTGTTCTGAATAGCATGATGAAATTTCACACCATCCCTCTCCATCCTGCCCAGGATGTGAATCATCCCTTTGTCCAGAGTATCCACTCTGCATACGCTCCCCAACCATTAGTCACCTAGTGGCTGTCTCAGTTATCAGATCAATTGTCTCAGTATCACAGTGCTTGTGTTCAAGGAACCCTTAATTTATTTAATAATGCTGTATTTGCATGCTTTTTATAGTGCATTGTTACTTGTTCAATCTTATTATCAATTATTGTTGTTACTCTCTTACTGTGCCTAATTTATAAATTAATCTTTATCACAGGAAATATATGTATAGGAAAAAGCACAGGGTCCAGTACTATCTGTGGTTTCAGGCATCCACTGGAGGTCTTGGAATATATTCCCATGGTGGATAAGGGAGAACTACCGTAGTTATACTGATGCCAGGCAGTACCTGGGGAGTCCAAGGGAGGCCTCAGCCTGATCCAGGTTCTTCTCATGGAACAAGAGGGAATTCAAGAGTGTCACAGAAAGATTTACCAAAGCACAGTAAATGTATTAAAGTAATAGTATGCACTCAAAAAATGACAACAGGCGACCTTGGAGAATGAGAAGTGCCAATGGGTCCTGGGTAGAAAGTTTTTATCACTGTTGGCAAGGAGGAATAGGGTAGTCCTCTGGCTTCTGACACTGGTGGGGTGACTGCCAGCATGGCTTGTCCTTGTGTCTCCTTTCTTGATAGGGATTTTTTTTGGTCTTCCCAATTAGAGGTAATTGGGGAGGGAGAAGTGGGGGAACAGGTGGTCAGTGAAGGTCATGTCTGTGATGTCCAAGCCAAGACAGAGGAGAGGAGGGCTAGAGCTCCTCCTCTGGCCTGAGGCCTTTGTTCCCTGTTCTAACTCTCCTGCCTCATAAATTTCCACTGAGAGATTTTGATCCCATGATTGTATGGGAAGATAAAGGGTTGGTGGTCAGGCCTCTGTTGTTGCCTCAGACTGACAGTAGGCATAGACCCTGCCTAGCCTGGGATTGAAAATCTCTTTCTATCTGACCTAGGGCCCAAGCTCTATATCCCCTGCATGTTAAGATATAGGCTGGAATCCTTGGTGTGTCATCATCTTTATATGAAACTGTTTTAACCTAGAAGATATAAACTTAAAAAGAAATGGAAAGGCATGGACCAAATAATAAAAGGAAAATAGTTATCAATGGACCAAAGAGTAGGAAGAGCCAGGTGAAAGAAGGGAGAGCTTGTTGTACCTGTCCTGGACTGAAGACATATTTGAATTGTTTCTGGATCTCGGTGTCAAAATATATATCAGAGGTTAGGAAGGGCCTCCCATGTAACATCACAAAATGCCTTAGTTCCAGGTTTGATTTGGGAGCTCCTCTGTACCTTAGGAGGGCTATGGGCAGGAGCTGGAACCATGTATCTGAGGTCCCCTGGCATAATTTTGCTAATATTTTCTTTAAGGTATGTTTAGCCCTTTCTACCTTTCCTGAAGACCGAGGCCTCCATGAACTACATAAACGATAGTTAATGTCTAGAGCTTGGACTATCTGTTGGGTAATTTTGGCCATGAAGGAAGGGCTGTTGTCACTTTGGAAGCTTTGAGTCAGTCCAGACCTTGTTATGATCTCTTTAAAGAGGGCTCCTAGGCAGAGTTGAAGGTGCCTGAGGGAGTGTCCCAGGGGAATCTTCCTGGTCTCTGGCTTGTGTGTTCCTCTGGATTATCTATTGGGCTTGATGGAGGCACCAACAGGAGAGGATCTTCTAGGATGACTAAATGACCCTGGGGTGGGCTAGAAGAATGGAAACAGACATAGAAGACCTTCTATGAGCCTCGTTTATGTGGCTCTTAGTATAGGGCCATGAAGGCTTGTATTAAAGGGAATTTTGTCTATGTTTTCCTTGGTATTTGTAGAAGAGATCCAATTAAAGAATAGCATTGTAATTTAAGGTCCCATTTTTAGGCCATGTTTCCCCATTCCCTAACTTATATTGAGGCTATACCATACTACAAAAAATTAAGTTTTTGTGTGTGTGTTTTAAATAGTCTAATTCAAAGTCCTTCCAGTTAGCTAGAATACAGCCTAGGTGTGTCCTCAGGAATAGACTAGGAGTTTTCCAAAATGCCTGGGGAAAGAAAAGAGGTGTGCTAGTGAGGGTTAGATATTCTGCCTAGTCCTCCAACTAGGGGGTAGGCTAGGAGGGTTTGAACTTAGGGAGCCAGGTGTCTGCCATGCCCTTACGTTCAGTCAACCTATTCTGGCCATCTCAAGGGTGGACCAGTTTGGTTCCTCCTGCCATGGGCCCATGGCTCCCCAGCCAGTGGGATCTGCCTAAGCATAAAAGGGCTGCTAGGGGAAGAGAGGCCCTTCGAGGGAGCAGATCCATGATGGCCCAGGTTCTATCCCCTCCTTTTGGGGCCATAAAGGCTATGGCTATCCCTTAAGCCTGGGATGCTGAAGGAAGGCCACAATAGTCATGAGGCCATAGAATAGTCTGTAAGAGTTTCAGTTTGCACTTAGACCAGGTAAAACTGAGGCATATGGAGATTCTGAAGAAAGTGTGGACATCTGGTTCTCAGATAAAAAGGAGAAAAATTTGATAAAAGCTGTTTTTATGTAAGGCAGAGGCGAAACAAGGCAAATCAATGTAGGCAAACCGACTAGCAACTGCAGGCACACAACATACTTCTCTGGGATATGGGTCTGAGGCTCTTGGTAACATAGGAGGGGTTCTTGAGAGGGAATCTGAGAGACAGAGACAGACAGAGATACCCAGTCGGGAGTTCCTGGAGAAAGGATCGAGGAGAGGGCCTCAAACTGCAGCTCTGTGGTTGCAGGTCTCACAGAGTGCATTTGTAAAAGAAAGAGACCCTCTTGTTTGGCTAGCACACAGTCTAATGCTAGTGGATTAAGCACTAACTTTGCCAGAGAAGTGCGTATTGCCTCCAGAGAGTCTGTGGTGTCCCTGAGTGACTTGTATTGTTAGTTCCCATAGCCCCATATGAAGCCTTTCATTAAGCAAGTCCTTGCTAGGCACCTCAAAGACAATGGGACATGGGGTATCTAGCTAACAGGCACCTGCCTGAAGCCCTCTTGTTTACCATACTTAATTCAAATTAGGCTAAGGGGAACATTTTAAGATCTTGTTTTGTGAAGCAGGTTTCTCTGCTTGAATCTCTTGAGCAGGAAAGGGGGAGGGTCACAGGGAAGGTGTCTGTTTTTCCCTAATAGCTTAGCATCAATATCCCAACAAAGCAGTTTCAAGGTGGCAGAACTTTGGCCCCTTTAGTCATACCTTTTAAATAATAAAGTTTGACATTCCAGAAGCAAAGTTGGTAGATTGTTCTATATTGCATGATTCAATGATTTAGTCCTGAAAATAAGTCAGTTCAGTTAAATTGTTGAGTCTCATTTTAAGAATTGTGTAAACAAGCAACCAGGTATTTAATAAGGGGTATGTCTATGAAAACAGATGAAAAAACCAAAGGTTAATGACCAGCGTAAAGAATAAACTAGTTACTCAGTCTGTAAGACTGCCAGTTGAGATGATTTCTAGATTGAAGGCTCAAAGTTGTTTTTTTTCCCGGAATGAAAGCAAGCAGTGACAATTTGATACATTTTTCTTATCTGCATGTTGAATGTCTCTGGTGATGTCATCAGGTCCTTAGGTAAATTCTGCATGGTTTACACAGCATTAGTCACTGAGATTGTATAAGCTGCTGTTGCGATTTCTCAAATTCATATCCAGTCCTTTGGCTGCAATTTGCACATTCAAAGCTCAGAAAAAAAGTTTTAGTTCTCAATAATTCAAGTCAAAGGATGAAAGAAAAATAAAACATTGGTTTGGAAGATAGTAGCCCAATATTTAAGGAAACTAGAAAAACTTAGGATCCAGTCCAGTTAGTAGGTGAAAAATAAAATTTGGAAGACAACTAACTGAATAGAATCTAATATCCACAACTGTATATTATAGATTTTATAGAAACACAATTTCTCTCCCTAATAAAATCACCCTCATTTTTAATCAAAGACAGGTAAATTAAGATTATTTACTGTGTTAAGTCTATTTTCAATTTGGCCTGATATTTGCATAAACACAAGAATACCAATTGATTTTATAGGCTCTTTTTAATCTGCTTTGCTGGAATCTCATAAGAAATCTCCAGACTGAAGCTTAATTAGCCTTTTAGGGCAAAGACATCAAGCCACATAGTTGCCATCAGGCTTTTCCTGCATTGTTCATAGGTTTGGGTAAATTACTCAAGTTCTTGAGGACACCAAAAATGTCTTGAGGTTCTTTCTTAAACATCTTCCAGGAAAGCAACCTACGTACCTTACCTGGAAAGACTGTCATAAGCCATATAAATAAGGAAAGTAACAGACTGTTTTTCCAAGGAGATTTTGTCAGCTTCTAAAGTCAACCTTAATTCCTTAAAACTTTCTGGTGACATCCAGAGTCTATGCATGTCTTCCCCAAACATGATATGCCACTCAAAGTCTTGGTTAATAAAACTACTGTCCAATTGTGTCCTGTTACAAAGACAACAAATTCTCATTGAATTTGTACAAATAACTATATTGCTGTGAAAATTAAATAATAATCATTAAGAATTTCTGAATTCTGGAGGGATCAGATAGGGAGAAAAATGTAAATGCTTCAATATTACTTACAAATATATAATTAGCCAAATTGCTCTAAGAAATAAAAAGCAAGTTTCCTGATATCTAGAAAACAAAAAAATTAGCAATATTTTCAACAAAAGTTGCAAAGATTATAATTATCTTCAATTTATTCAGTCCCATAATCAAATTTTGTTTATCTTCATTATTTGTGAATATTTCCATAAATCCATTTATTCCATAGAGTTCTATTCATCTTCATCCAGTCAAAGGTATGATCTGAAAATTTATTCTCAGAAATATGTAATTTAGAATAAGTCAGAGTCCTTTGCATGGATCTTTCTGAAGATGTAACATTTTCAAATGCCTCAGAGTTTTAAAACTACCAGTTTTTTCTTCAATTACCTTAGCCTTCTTTACAGTTGTAATTACCCAGCAGGAAGACCAGTCCAAACTCTCTATGAAAGTTTCAAAGGCTTTGAATTAGCAGTAGAAACAAAGAAAGCCTCATCTTCAATTCTAGGAAATACATGTGTCAGAAGGCTAAATGGTGAACAACGTTGTGAATATCCATTCCCCCAAAGAAGAGAGAGAAATATGAAAGGAAAGTGTGCTTGTAGAAAGCCAAAGCAAACAGGATAGTTCCATTTGGTTGCTAGGGGTGATCAGTCCCCTAGCTCGCTGTGGTACCCTTTACCTGGGAGCCACTGGGAACACTCCTGTGAACCTGCTTACTTACCCTGCGCCCTGAGGCAACACCTACCAATGGTCAGGACAATGGCTAGACACTCTGATATTGGATTTACTCCATTCAGACATGGGACTTAACTCCACACTGACAATAGTAACAGGAAAAGTGACCAAAATAGAGAAAAGTAAAAAAACTCCTGGCTGGCTCACCAAAAACTGATGCTGGGTGGCACCTGGGGAGGCCAAGGGAGGCCTCAACCTCATCCAGGTTCTTGGAATGTGTCTTCACGGTGGATAAGGGAGAACTATGGTAGTTATATTGATGCCAGGTGGTACCAAGGGAGGCCTCAATGTGAACCAGGTTCTTCTCATGTAACAAAAAGCAATTCAAGACTGTGACAGAGGGATTAGCAGAGCACAGTAAATTTATTAAAGTGATAGTACACACTTGAGAAGTGAGAGCGAGAATCCTTGCAAATGAGACATGCTGATGGGGCCTGGGTAGAAGGTTTTTATTAAACGTGGGCAAAGGGGGATAGGGTGATTCTCTGCTTCTGATGCTGGTAGGGTTACTGCCCACATGACTTGTCCTTATCTCTCCTCTCTAGATAGGGGTTTTTTGGGGTCTCCCAATTAGAGGTAATTGGGGAGGGTGAAGTGGGGGAACAGGTGGTCAGTGAAGGTCGTACTGTGATGTTCCAGCGAAAGTGGAGAAGGGATGGGGTAGAGTTTAAGCACTTGGTTCCGTGTTCCAGTTTTCCTGCCTCAATATGACTTTAGGCAAACACCTTGAAATGTCTAAATTTTAGTTTCCTAATCACACCTGTCTTACAGAGAAGCTAGCGCATGGTCATGGTTCAGTAAATGTTAACCTTCTTCTTTCTCACCTAGCATTTATTGAGCATTCATTATAAAACATTATTTTCTGGGCACACCAAAATAAAGGTCTCTGTACTTCCTTTTAGGGACTCATGGTTTGGCAGAAGTGACCCAAATACAAAGAGGTAAATAACACATTGTAAACAGATAAATTACAGTTCTAGTTGCTAAGTACAATAATAGCAGTGTGACCACAGTGCTATGAGGACTCAGTGAAGGTGTGACTAATAGTGCCTGATGGAGTGAGGGAAGGCTTCCCTGGAAAGCTATTCACATCCTGTTTTTTAGTTCTAATGTTAATTGAAAGAGAGTAGCAGAAAATGGGGAGATAACACTTTAAGGGGGAACAAAAAGAAGCCTTTGCTTTTATTTTCCGAGACAGTATTCCAAGGGGCATCAGGTTCGAGGCAAGGTTATTTGTTTAGGGAAAATGACCTGTTCAAGTCTGTTAACTGAGAAGCATGTAATGAAGTGGGAGACATCTAAGGTAGGGGAGTCAAACTCATTTTCACCGGGGGCCACATCAGCCCCACAGGTGCCTTCAAAGGGCCAAATGTAATTTCAACTCCTTAACACTTAAGGACTAGTTACATGTATACAGTCCTAAAATTATATTTGTGCTTTGAAGACAACTGTGAGGCTCATGTGGACCCCGGTGAAAATGAGTTTGACACCCCTGATCTAAGGTGATTGAGAGGAAGGGAATAATCAAGAATTCAGGATTCCAGAGGAAGTAAAATCTGGAGCCCAAGTTAAAGGTTTGTTCTTGGACAAGATACAAACTTACCCTTTCTCTAAAATGAAGGGAGAGAAAAACAAGTTAAAGTAGACATAAATAATTACATCTAAAGAGAGAAAAGAAGTCAATTTCTGGAAATTGCATTCTATCTGTATCCAATTTTTCTTGGTTTTTAGAAACCAAGAATATTTCCTTAATATGTTCACAACAAACACCTACAACTGATGATGAAATGGAAGTGACAGGGACACAGAGCCTCCAAGCCCTCCCATCTGTACCTGGAAAAGTGGGGTGCTGACAGCTGCAGGAGAGGACTCTACCAGGGAGCAGCAACCTCCTCTCTTTTGCTTTTGCCTTCAGTCCTTAACTGGTTACTACATGAAGCTCTATTGCCCATTCTAATATTCTTTTGCTCCAATCCACACATGTGAACACCCCATGAAACTATTTTCCAACCTGAATTTTGCCTACTTCTGCGTAGAATTAGTAGCCCGTGTGTCAGATCTTCTGACTTAATGGACCCAAAAGCATTTGGCTGCATCACGCTCTCTCCTGACCTTTGCAGCTAGTGACCCGCCTTTTCTGGGATAATATTCCACAGTTTACTTCTCATTTTGGACCTCCCGGAAGTAGACCTGAAACAAGGCTTGCTGATAGTGATATGGAGCCTTGCTAGGAACATAGTAGGGGTTAGACCCAGACACTGGAATTTAATCAGCTGCTTTATGCCTAGTACCTCTTCAAGTTGCACCAGTTAATAAAACCAGAGGATATAATTAAAACTCTGCTTTAAAGAGACCTTCAATTAATTGCTGCTTTCCTACTTCTGCTCTAAGCACATGCCAAGGAACAAAATATCTGTACAAATTGTCACATGATTTTTCATTCTTTTACTATCAACGTGGAAAATATCTACATTTCCTGCTAGATCACACATTGGCCTTGTAAACTTTAGAACATTTTTTGTAACCAGGGAAAAATTCAAAGGGAGGAAGAGTATCCCTGTAAGGAGATAGAGTTTCTTCTGAGGCGATGAAGAAAGCAAGGACAAGGCCTTGAAAGGTGAAGAAGAAACTACTTCTTTAGAGGGAATTAGCAGATCTCCCTGAAAGGATGACAAAAAAGGAAACTAACATTTATGGAGCACCTACTATATGCCAGGTACTATGCTAGATGCTCTCACGGGCCTTATTTCATTTAACACTCACAACAACCTTGTGAGGTATTTATTAAGACTCTAGAAAAAAGTCATAAACTCAGCAACCAAGCAAATACCAAATTAAGAGAAAACCAAGTTAAAAATGGTAAGAAACCACAGTGAGTTACCACTTGGTATCCATTAAGATGGCTGTGATGTTTTTAGTGGAAAATAACAAGAGTTGGTGAGGATGTGGAGAAATTGAAACTTTTGTGCATTGCTGGTGGGGAATGTAAAATTGTTCAGGTGCGGTGGAAAACAGCTTGACAGTTTCCCAAAAAGTTAGACATGGAATTACCATGTTATCCAACAATTCCACTCATAGGTATATACTCAAAAGAATTAAAAGCAGATAATTGTATAGCCATATTATTATACTATTATTCAAAAAGTCAAAAGGTATAAACAACACAAATATACATCAAAAGATGAACAGATATACAAAATATACTATATGCATGCAATGGGATGGAAAAGATACCATGGACTGCCAGAAAAATAAACAAGTAGGTCCTAGAGCAAATTAAACCTGATATATTGCTGAAAACTACAATATTGTTGGAAGGAAAATGACAAAACATTGTGTTCTACTTTGGGTACATCATGAGAACTCTGGGCTCTTTGGAAAACACAGTGTTTCATTGAGTTTCTATATTGTTATTCTTTGTTTCAATCTTATTGATTTCTGTTTCTACTTCCTTCTAATTTGCTTTGTGTTTACTTTGCTCTCTTTTTATATTGTGTTAAAGTGGTGACTTACATTATTGATTCTAGACTATTTTCTTTAAAAAAGAAATTGTGGTCCAAATATATGCTGTCTATGAGAAACTCACTTTAGAGCCAAAGACGCAAGTAGTGAAAGGATAGAAAAATATTCCATGTGAATGTAACCAAAAAGAGCTGAAGTAGCTGTATTAATAACTGACAGAATAGACTTTGAGTCAAAAACTCTTACAAGAGACAAAGAAAGACGGTATATATTGGTAAAAGGATCAATCAGGAATGTATAATTATAAACCTATATGCACCACAGAACAGAATCCCAAGATATAGAAAGCAAACATTTACAGAATTAAAAAGAGAAATAGACAGTTCTACTATAATGGTTAGAGACTTCAATACACCATTGTTAATAATGGATAAACCATGTAGACATAAGAACAATAGGGAAATAGAGGACTTGAACAACATTATAAACCAATGAAAGCCAACATATATATATAACATTTATATAAATATAAACATATTTATATAAATATAAAAACATATATATGTAAACATATAAAAAACATTCCTCAGGATATATCATATGTTAGGTCATGAAGACATTTCAATAAATTTAATATTGAGGTCATACAAACTGTCTTCTCCAACCACAATGGAATAAGCTAAAAAACAACAGGGGAAAAACTGAAGAGTTAAAAAATGTGTGGGAATTAAGGAACACACTCTTAAAACAACCAATTGATCAAAGAAGAAAACACAATGGAAAACAGAAAATAATACTTTGCACCAAATGAAAATGAAAACACATCACACAAAAAGTTATTAGATGGCACAACACCCATTACACCAGAGGTAAATTTATACCTGTAAATCCCTAAATTAAAAAGAAAAAAAGGCCTCAAATCAATAACCTACATTTACACCTTGAAGTACTAGAAAAAAGAGATACTAAATCTAAAACTAGGAGAAAGAAGGGAATAATAAGGATGAGAACAGAGATCAATGAAATAGAAAATAGAAAAACAATGCAGAGGATCAGTAAACTGGAAGTTGGTTCTATGAAAAGAGCAACAAAATTGAGAAACTTTTAGTTAGCTAATAAAGAAAAAAAGAGAGAAAATGCAAATAATTAATATCAGAAATGAAAGTGGGGACATTACTACTAACTTTACAGAAAAAAAATGAATTATAAGAGAATACAATTAATGGTGGTGTGATAACAAATTAAATATGCTAGGTGACATAGACAAATTCCTGGAAACAAATTACCTAAACTGAAGCAAGAATAAAAAACATCTCAACAGATCTGTAACAAGTAAAGAAATTGAGTTAGTAATGAAAACATTCCCAACAGAGAAAAGTGTAGGACTAATGGCTTCACTGGCGAATTCTACAAAGCATTTAAAGAATTAACAATTCCTCTTAAACTAGCCCAGATAACTGAACAAGATGGAAAACTTCCAAACTATGAAGCCAGCATTACCCTGATACCAAAGCCAGATTAAAATATCACAAGAAAATTACAGCCAAATATATCTTATGATTATAGATGCAAAAAAAATATTTCAAAAATTAGCAAACTGAATCCAACTGCATATTAAAGTGATTATACTCTGTGGCCAAGTGGAATTTATCCCAGGTATTCAAAGATGGTTCAACATAAGAAAATCTATCAATATAATACAGCACATTAATTTAATGAAAGAGAAAAGCCACATAATTATATCAACTGATGTAGACAAGTCATTTGACAAAATCTAACACCCTTGTATGATGAAAGCATTCAGAAAACTAGGAATAGAGGGAAACTTCCCCATTATGAAAAAGGGCATTAATGAAAACCTCCAGCTAACATCAGAGTCAATGGTAAAAGACTGGAAGGTCCCACAAATCAGGAACACGATGCCCACTTTCATCACCACCAATGCTATTCTACATTGTACTATCATTTCCAGCCAGAGCAATCACACAAGATAAAATATGGAAATAAAAGGCATGAAAATTGGAAAATACATGATAAAACTCTCCCTATTCACAGATGACATGATCCTCCATATAGAAAATCCCAAATAATTCATATGAAATTTACTAGAACTAGTAAACAAATTCAGCAATTTTGCAGGTTACAATATCCACATACAAAATCAGATGTGTTTTTATACACTAACAACGAACAATCCAAAAAAATTTTTTTAAAAACAATTCTATTTATAATAGCATCCAAGAAAATAAAAGACCCAGAAATAAATTTCACTAAGGAGGTGAAAGACTAGTACACTGAAAACCACAAAATATTTGCTGAAAGAAATTAAGGTAGACCTAAATAAATGGAAAGGCACCCTGTGTTCATGGATTAGAAGAATTAATAGTGTTAATATGTCGAAACTACCCAAATTAGTCTATGGATACAATACAATCCCTATCAAAATCTCAACAGCCTTTTCTTCAGAAATGAAAAGATCAATTCTCAAATTCATACGGAATTTCAAGAGGCCCCAAGTAACCAAGAAAATCTTGAAAAAGAACAAAGTTAAAGGACTCACACTTCTCAATTTCAAAACTCATTACAAAGTTACAGTAATCAATACAATGTGGCATTAGCATAAGGACAGCTATATAGATCAATGTTATAGAGTTGTAAGTCCAGAAATAAACTCATACTTCTGTGGTCAATTCATTTCCTATAAAAGTGCCAAGTCCATTTGTGGGGAAAGAATTGTGTCTTCAATGATTTGTGCTTGGACAACTGAATATCCATATTCAAGACAATGAGTTGGACCTCTACCTCACACCATGTACAACAATTAACTCAAAATAGATCACCAATCTAAATATAAGACCTAAAATCATAAAACTCAGAAGAAAACATAAAAGATAACTTTTCATGACCTTGGATTTGGCAAGGAATTCTTAGATATGGCAACAAAAGAAAAAAGTAAATTTGACATAATCAAAATTGAAAACTTTTATGTATCAAAGGACACTATCAAGAAAGTAAAAATATGCCCTGGCTGGCATAGCTCAGTGTATTGAGGGCGGGCTGCGAATCAAAGCATCGCAGGTTCAATTCCCAGTCAGGGCACATGCCTGGGTTGCAGGCCACAGCCCCCAGCAACCGCACATTGATGTCTCTCTCTCTCTCTCTCTCTCTCTCTCTCTCTCTCTCTCTCTCTCTCTCTCTCTCTCTCTCTCTCTCTCTCTCCCTCCCTTCCCTCTCTGAAAGTAAATAAATAAAATCTTTTAAAAAATGTCTGGAAAAACAAGGTCCCTCCCCCCAGGCAAATATATCATACTAAAAAAAAAGTAAAAATGCAATGTACAGAATTAAAGAAAATATTTGCAAAACATATCTCATAAGGATTTAATATCCATAATATATAAGGAAGTCCTACAACTTAAAGGGAAGACAACAGTTTTTAAATTGGCAAAGGAATTAAATAGACATTTCTGCAAAGAAGACATACATACAAATGGCCAACATGCACATGAAAAGATGCTCAACATCAGTGATCATTAGGGAAATGCCAGTCAAAACCACAATGAGATATCACCTCACACCTACTAGGATAGCTATAATGTTAAAAAAAAATACTTAAAATAACAAGTGTTAATGAGGATGTGGAACTCTTGTATATTGATGCTGGGAACCCAAAATGGCACAGCCACTGTGGAAAATAGTTTGATGGTTACTCAAATAGTTAAATATACAATTGTCATATGACCCAACAATTTCACTTTAAGTTATATACTCAAAAGAACTGAAAGCAGAGTCTCAAACAGGCACACATATACCAGTGTTCGTTATAACATTACTCACAGCAGCCAAAAGGTGAAACAATCCAAATGTCCATTACCAGAGGAATGCACAAGCAAAATCTGGTGTGTACATACCATGAAATACTATTCAGCCATAAAAAGAAATGAAGTTCTGATCCATGCTATGACATGGATGAATCTTGAAAACATTATGTTAAGTCAAATAAGCCAGACACAACAGGACAATGTATGATTTCACTTACATGAAATGTCTACAACAGGCAAATTCATAGAGATAGAAAATAGGTTAGAATTTACCAGTGAATGGAGGAAGAGGGACTTGGGAGTTACTGCTTAATGGATACAGAATTTCTGTTTGGGGTGATGGAAAAGTTTTGCAAATAGATAGTGGTAATGTTTGCACAATATTGTAAATATACTTAATGCCACTGAATTTTATACTTAAGTGATTGCAGTGGCATATTTTTAATTTTATCACATTGATATAAGAATTAAAAAGTAAAGATAGAGCATATCATAAACCATAAAGGAAACCTCACTAAACTTAAAGGAGTGAAATCATACAAGGTGTATTCGCTGACCAAAATGGAATAAAAAAAGAAATCAGTATAAGAAGGATAATTGGATAATCTCCAAATACTTGGAAACTAAACAACACACTTTTGAATAGCCCATATGTCAAAGAGAAAATGTCAAAGGAAAAAAAATTTAAAGTGAGTAAATAAAATCTTTTTCCAAAAAATTACATTGAACTGAATTAAAGTGAAAATATAACATATTGAAATTTGTGGGACACAGCTAAGTCAGTGCTGAGAGGAAATTTATAGCACTAAAAGTTCAATTTAAAAAAGAAAATAGTCTTCAATCAGTAATTTAAGTCACCACTTTACCAAACTAGAAAAGGAGAGCAAAGGAAACCCAAAGCAAGTAGAAGGAAACAAGAGCAGAAATTAACAACATTGAAAAAAAATAATAACAGAAACTCAATGAAACAAAAAGGTAGTTCTCTGAAAACAGTGAAATTGACAAATTTCTATCAGGACTGACAAACAGAAGACAAATTACCAATATTAGGAATGGAACTGGTTATCACCAGACTCTGAAGACATCAAAACAGTAATAGCAGAATATATCTAACAACTTTACACACATAAACTTGACAACCTAAATGAAATGAAGTACTTCCTCAAAACCCAGATACTACTGTAATTCACCATATATGAGATTAATTGAATAGCCTGTAACTACTAAGGAAACGGATTTTGGAATTTTTAAATTACCAAAAAAGAACTCTCCAGTCCCAAATTGTCATTGGAGAATTCTGCCAAACGTTTAAAGAAGACTTCACACTGACTTCATACAGTCATTCCAGAAAATAGAAGAGGATGAAACACTTCCTAACTTATTTCATTAAATCAGTGCTATCCTGATACCAAAGCCAGACAAAAAGAGTACAAAAAAAGAACACTACAGACCAGTATCTCTGTGTTTTTCATACATGAAAGACATAGCAGGCAGCATATCAGGAGCATACAAAACAGAAAGGAAAAAATAAAAGTGTCCCTATTTGCAAATGACATGATTGTCCACATAGAAAATCCCAAGGAATCTACAAAAACTTCATAGAACTAATAAATAATTTCAAGAAATCTCAGGATACAAGAGCAATATACAAAAATCAATTGTTCTTCTATGTATTATTCATAAACATGTGGAAACTAAAATCAAAGCTACAATGCCATTTATGATTAGTAAAATAAATGAAATACTTACATGTGAATCTAACAAAATATGTACCAGGCTTACATGCTGAAACTGCAAAACACCGATGAAAGAAATCAAACATGTAAATACATGCACTGATGTACAATGTTCATGGATTAGAAGATTCAACAACGTCAGTATGTCAGTTCTCTCCAAATTTATGCACAGGCTTAATACAATTTCTATCAAAATTCTAGCATGTTTTTGAAGATATAGTCAAGATAATCATAAAATTTATATTAAAAATAAAGGAACTAGAATAGCCAAAACAATTTTGTAAAAGAAGGATAAAGTAGGAGGAATCACTCTACCAATTTTAAGATAATATATAGCTACAGTAATCAAAACTGTGGTGCTGGCAAATGAATAGACATATCAAAAGAATTGAATAGACCTCTGGTTGGTGTGGCTCAGTGAATTGAGTGCCAGCCTGCAAACCAAAGGGTCACCGGTTTGATTCCCAGTCAGGGCTCATGCCTGGGTTGCAGACCAGGTCCCCAGTAGGGGGCATGTGAAAGGCAACCACTGATGTTTCTCACTCTCTCTTTCTCTCTCCATTTCCCTCACTAAAAAGAACTAAATAACATCTTTTTAAAAAGAAAGGGAACTGAATAGAGATCCCAGAAACACACACACACACACACACACACACACACACACACACAGCCAACTGATTTTTGACTAAGGTCCAAACATAATTCAATGAAGAAAAGACAGCCTTTTCAGTAAATAGTACTGAAGCAGTTGGACATCCATCAGCAAATTGGCAAATTTAGTTTAAGACAGAAAAATGTATTGCACTTTTTGCAGCTTTTCTGTAGATATGAACGTTTTAAAACCAGAAAATTGGGAAGGGACATATAAAATATACTGTAATTCCATTACTTTACAGTGGAAGATATACCTGTCAGGTAATGACAATGGTCTTACCTACTCTAAGGGCATTTCCTTTCTAGGAGACTGAATTAGTAAGGCAGGTTGCTCGATGAGCGTGGAATCAGAGTCAAGGAAGTGGAATAGTAAAGGCTGTGCACAGAGAAGACTGTTTCATCATTGAGTCTACATCCTTTGGGAACACAATGCATGTGTCTGTCACCTGTGCGGTCTACTGAGTTCCCTCTGCTCTCCAGCTGCCACACAAATGGACACATTTTTCTCCCTCATCCCTCCCTGCCCCTGGGCAAGTAATGGAGGGTGCTGGACAACCAGTACCATATCTTTACTATCTAATTCCTTTTTCAAATAACTCAAACACTGTCTTTCGGTACCACATAATTCTTCAGACAGTTTATAGTAAAGCTTATTAGACTGTAACTTCTCTTCACATACACTCCAGTCCTGCAGGTATGCCCTGATCACCTTGATTACACTTGGATATTTCCCAAGTCTCCATCAACAACGCATCTACAACCAAGTCTTTCATTTTTTCATTCTCAGAGCCATTCTAAGTCTATCTCCAAATTCCCGGGTCACCTTACTACCAGCCTAGACCCTGACTACATTTATTTGTTTAGTTTCATTTATTTTGACAAGGCCTCATCAGAGGCACATTTTTTCAGTGTATTGACAATGCTACTCTTCCTTTGGTGCCTCTGCCACTGCTCTACAAAATGTACTTTTACAAGCAGTACGAGCTAAAGAAGGCATAATAGATAAAATGATAAAATTAGATAATATACATGAAAGTGCTTTGAAATTTAAAAGCACTGAACAAATGTAACAGAAGATTATTGCTGTAATTTAATAGGTAAAGCCAGCGGCTGCTTCAGGCCAGATCCCATAGAAAAATAGCACTGGAGGAGACTCTGGCCAGTGTGCTCTGCAGTTCTGCCATTTCCCATTTCTCTCTGCTTTTCAATCCCATCATGGGATGATGAGTCTCTGGGGAGTGAATCCACACTGCCAAAGCCACAGAGATCAATTTATAAAGCAGACCTCAAGGTGTTCATTTATAATAAGCAATATATTAGAGCAATATATTAGACAAGACAAAGCTTTTATCGTCTGCATAAGGCCGTCCTGGCTGGTGGGTTGTCCCAGTCAAGAGACCAGTTATGAACCAGAAAGCTGTTTGGTGAACACTTAATTAGAACAAAAGGAATTGGATAATCTCCAGAGGTTTTTTTTTTTTAATTAAACCTAGGTACCTGAGAAATTGCCCTCCTCCGTACTAGAAATAGTTCTTTCTGCAGAAGCAAAGAAGCCATTGTCCAGAAATAGACAGCCTTCTCCACGGTTATTCCTGGAGACGCACTGACAGATTTTCTTTCCTCCACCCATCTCACTTTGTGAGCCGTCTAAAGCATCTGTCTCTACAGCATTACCTCAAAACAGTCATGTTATAATTTCCCATGTTACAGTTTATCTTAACATTAGTAACATTTTAGGGCGATCATTTCTTGACACCTTTAATATCTCCATTTCCCAATATACAGTGGGTTACCATGGCAGGCAGGCCCCATTGCTCACAACTTCAAAATTTGCTCATCCAACAGTGCCACAAAGAAACTTATGCTTCATTTCTTAACTTTATTCATCTACTTTCCCAGTCTCAGAAATAGGCAAAGCACCTTTAGCACCTTTAGCATGCTACCAAAAGCCTGCTCGTTGCTCTAATGCAAATGTGTGGAGGCTACCTGAAGGCAAAAAAGGAATAAATACCTGGAGGTCTGTCTGTACTCAGTACCAACTGTTTGGGAACCAAGAAATCCAGGCTGCTAAAAGTTTGAAGGACAGTGAGAAACCTGAAGTTTAGAAAAAGTAAATGATTCAATAAAATACTATATAACACATGAAAGTACCTGGCATAGGGCCTGACACGTAGTGGGTCCTCAATTATAGTTTCTAAAAAGAAATGAGCAAATTGTCCATGGTCTCCAAAATAGTGAGTGGCAGGGTCCAAACTCCAGCAACTAGTTGTTTTCCCTCTATTGCAGTGCATCAAAAGTCATCTTTTGAAATATTTTGTTTTCCATCCTGCTTTTCAGAAGTACAGGGTACTGGCACACATAATGCCCCCCTTTTTTATTACAAAATCATAAGCATGTAATTCTGTAACATAACACTGTCACACTCAAGCACACCATATGACATTTTAGGCGAAATGTTCAAAGTGAAACTATAAATCATTACAGCCATATTATCACCCTCCCAACCACACTGGAGCAGGCCTTACTTCTGCCGGACCCTGTATTTTGTGGGGAAGAGCAGAAGGGACTGCCTGTGCTCTTATTTCATGGTGGACTGGAACTTGTTGGCTTCAGGGTTGGACTTACTTTCCTTGAAGCCTTCCTGAGCCCCCAGAGCCCTTTGATTAAATTCTGCCTTTTATCATGATTTATACTTCCTTCTCTCCTAGTTCTGGTTTCTTGAACATACACTCTTGAAGTGTACACTTACTCATCTGTACAACTCCCACGGTGAGGGTCCAGCATAGAGCCTGGAACATGGTAAATGCTCAGCAATTTCTGGTGAATTGAACTGAATTCCACTGGCCCCAGCTTATGTAATTCTCCATGATTTGGTGCCTGAGCCTCTGTCTCTCGTCTCCAGTTCCTTTTAATAGTTTATACTACAAGCTGGGTGAAACTAGATATGCTCTTCTCAAATTTCAATGGAACTCTTTTCAAAATCTTTTTTCCTCCCTGTTTCTTCACTACCCCATTTTTGGTGAACTCTGCTCTCATCACCCCTTTTATTCATTCATTCATTTATTCGCTCACAAATGTTCACTGACCTCTCACTATGTGTTAGACACTGGACATACAACAGCTAAGTAGATAGAGCGGCATTACCTTTTAAAACTGTAATCTCCTGGGAGATCAGCAGTAAACAAATAATAAAATAATTACAGGCTGCGGTAAGTGCTAAGAGGAAAATAAACAGATAATCCTGAGATCACTGACTGACCTCTGAAGGGATCAAATCTAGGTCTAAAGTACCAAAAATGTAAAGAATCCTGTTAGACAAAGAGCTGCATTCCAGAGGACAGCACGTGAAAAAGTAGGAAGGAGCTGGATGTGCTTAAGGAAAAGCAAAAAGGTCATGTGCCTGGAGTGTATTGAGTGAGGGGAGAGTAGGGTGGGATGAGGTCAGAGAGGCAGGCAAGAGCCACGCCATGTGGGAGCCATGTGGGGAGCCTTTTAGGCCGCGGTAAGGAGTGTGATCTGACTGCAAGTGCACTGGGAGCCAAAGAGTTTTTAAGCAGGGCAGTAACATAATTGAATTGACATTTTTAAAAGATGAGGCTGACTGTTGTATGGAGACCAGATAGCGTGGGGGCAAGAGATGGTACAGAGACCACTGTCAAGACTAATCCAGTGGTCCAGGTGACAACGGCTGGGGCCTGGATGAGGGAGGAGGGAATGCACACGAAGAGAGCGGTTCAAGAGATATTCTGGAGGTAGAATTGACAGGTTTCGCTAATAATTTAAGTGTTGAACCTGTTTATTTTACCGTTTAGGAAGGTAAGGCACAAGGAAGCCAAGGTGATAGGGAACCATTTTTGTACTATTACTGATCCCTGATTTCCTAACCCCCGGTCTCATGTTCTCTCTCTGCATCTAGTCTGTCTTTCAGAGTCTTCAGCAATTCTCCCTACCCTTGTGTCTTTCCCATATGGAATCATTCACCAAACCTAGCCCCATCATTTTCTGACCTCCCTAAACTCCCACCTATGCTTGCCATGCCCAGTCTGCTCTGGATTATTCTGACTGCCTTCTGGCTGGCCTCGCTGCCTCCTGCCAGCCTTGCAGTGCAGGTCATTTTTCATGGCTTCACTTCAACTGTGTCTAATAACTCTCCAGCAATTCCCTACTCATTCGAATGAAAATCCAGACTTTGGGCAGTGGCTTCACAGCGCTTTCCCAACTAGCTCCACCCAAGCCTTCCTGTTTGCTCTTGTCTCCAACTAGAACCCAGCCCACACCTTCAATTTTAAGCCTTTTTGTGGCTACCCCTCCCACCTCTGAAGTTTTAGGCCAGCTGTTTTGTATATATGAAATTCGGTCTCCTGTGTTGTTTCTTGACTAGCATAATCAGATATTTTTCTTGAATCTTTTCAGTCATTCGGTCTTTATTTCACAAAATAAGAATTGAATGCCTCCTTTGGGCTGGGCACTACTAGCTACTAGGGTTGAAAAAATCAATAGGAGATGGTCCCTGCCCTCGAGGAGGTTACAGTCTGATGGGGGAAACAGATAATCAAATTATCACAGTGCATTGTGTTAAGTAGAAGAGGAACTGTAGGTATAGAATGCTGGAGGTACACATAAGAATAGCAACAAACACTATTGAGGGAAATGAGAAAGGCTTCACAAAGAAAATGACATCTGAATAGACTAGAAAGGTGTATAAGTATTTTTCCAGTTGGAGAATTTGAGTAAGAGGATTCCTAGAAGAAGGAACCTGTTGTTACATGATTATTAAAATATGAGCTATCATGTATTGGTTTTCAGGTACCTGTGCACTTGTGATAGGGCAGAATATGCGTGGATTACAGTAAAAGATTCAATATGCCTAGAGTACAGAGTACATAGAGAAGCATATTGGAAAATGAGGCTAGAAGGAGAGACTGGGACAAGATTCTACAAGCAGTAGGAGCCAGTAGAGGTGTTTTTTTAATTGATTGATTTCAGATACAGCGGGGAGAGAGAGAGAGAGAGACAGAAACATCGACTGGCTGCCTCTCATACTCGCCCCAACAGGGGATCAAACCTGTAACCTAGGCATGTGCTCTGACCAGGAATCAAACCATCAACCTTTCAGTTCACAGAACAACACCAGTACACCAGTAGAGGTTTTTAAAAGAGGGAGTGACGTGATCAGTTTGAGCACTGTGGTAACTGCAGTGAGGTTGGTAGACAGGTTATTGAACCATGGAGGAATTTACAGTGGTTGCATGAGATGAGAGCTTGAACCAAAGGGAAGGCAGAGGGAACAGAGAAAAGGACATATGTAAGTAAAACTGACAGGGTTGGGGAAAGCAGCATCAGGAGATCACTCCAAGATTTCTAATGCGATACTATTAATTGGGACAGGGAACAGAAGAGTAGGAAAGGTCAGAAGATCATAAGTGTATTTAGGGCAATTTCAGTTTGAGCCATTAATATACAAGTAGCAAAGTACAGGAAACAAATGTAAAAGTGTGGTCTCAGAAGAAAGTCAGCTTACCACTCACAGCATCTAGAAATCCATCCATTCTCTAATAGCTATTGCTCTTCTTATGTACTCTGAGTGTTTTGCTAATTATACACTTGTCTCCTCTAAAAATCAGTGTTTTCCTCAACATCCACCTTAAGTCTTTATAGTGGCCTATAAGGCCCTACATGATTTGGCCTCTCCCTTTTCTGACCTCATTTACTACTCCTCTATCCTCCACCGCACTGGCCTACTTACTGTTCCTGGAAAGTACCAGGCACACTCCAACTTTACAATTTTGCACTTGATATTCCCTCTGCATAGATGTTCCCCCTACCCCAACCCCGCCATGTTCACACAACTCTTTCACATCTTTGAGTCTTTGCTCAGTTGCCACTTTGGCAATGAGACTTACCCTGTCCACCCACCCTATTTAATACGCAGCTGCAATCACCCTTTTTCTATTGTTCTTGCTCATAGCAATAATCATCTAACATGCTGTATAATTTACTTTATTCTGTTTATGTTTATCAACTGTGTCCCTCCTCCTCCTCTGGAATATAAGCTTCTGAGGGCAGGGATTTTTCTCTCCTTTATTCACTCATGTATGTCAGGCACCTGAAAGAGTGCTGCAGGCATGATAAGCATTCAGTAGATATCCACATTTGTCATATAAGTGAATTGAGAATATAGGTTCCTGCATCATTCCCCCTCTTAAAATTTTCTGTTTGCCATGTATCCTTATACCCTCAGAGCCAACCAGAAATATAGGAAGAGGGAAATAGGAGATAAAAGAATGATAACTTAGTGCCATTGGGCAGCCAGCCACACATTTCTGATATATTAAAACAAGGCCTTTCTTAACTGGCCCCTTTCATAGTTTTTATTGCTGCTGTAACAAATTGCCACAAAGTTAGGGTCTTAAAGCAAGAAACATTTATTTCCTTATGGTTCTGGAGGTAAGAAGTCTCAAATGGGTCACAGGACTACATTCCTTCTGGAAGCTCTAGGGAAGAATCTATTTCCTTGACTTCTCCAGCTTCTACAGGCCTCCTGCATTCATTGGCTCATGGCCCCTAATCTTCAGACTGCATCACTGCAACCTCTGCCTCTGTCCCCATATCACATCTGACTTTATCTTCCCTTATGGGAAACCTTATGATTGCATTGCACCCAGCCAAAGAATCCAGGATAATCTCCTCTCAAGATCCTTAACTTATAATCATATCTGCAAAGCCCCTTTTGCCTTGTAAGATAGCATATTCATAGGTTCTGGGAATTAGTATGTGGACATCTTCAGGAAGCATAGTGACTACAGGCACAGAAAAACAAGAACTTGTTGAATGATGTAACTTAGTTCTGAAGTCACCATACACCTTGGGAGCATACATAGACTCAAATATTCTAGAACAGCACTATCCAATAAAACATTCTGTGATGATGGGAATATTCTTTATCTGTGCTGTCCAATACAGTAGTGACTGGGCAATGTGGTTCTTTTTTAATTATTGTTGTTCAAGTACAGCTGTCCACATTTTCCCCCCACAACTCCCCCCACCCCAGCCATCCCTACCTCCCTCCCCTGATGCCACCCCCCTTGGTTTTGTCCATGTGTCCATTATACATGTTCCTGAAAACCCTTCCCCCTCCCCCCCCATTACCCCCTCCCTGAATGTGCCTGATCTCAGAAGCTAAGCAGGGTCTGGCCTGGTTAGTACTTGGGTGGGAGGAACTGAAATTTTTATTTTTAAAATTGTTTTTTATTTTAATTTTAAATTTAATAGCCACATGTGGCTAGTAGTTGCCGTATTATACAGCAGAGGCCTAGAACTGGGGCAAAGGGATAGGCACTAAGGAAAACTTTTTGTCTTGGTCTTAGCTTTAGGTGAAATTAAAAACAAAAAAATATCTTCCTGAGATTCTGAGGTACCTGGGTTTCATGACTAAATGTGTATTATGCAAAAGGCTCAAAAAGCCTCAAGCCAAGAATGTTCATTTAAAGCAGACCTAGGGGTGTGATGACTCAAGCAACTGGGCAAATCAAATGGAAATCTTCCATGGGAGCACGTAACTTCATTCCCTGACAGAAGTCCCAGAGACTTGTGACAAACATTACTTCACAATCTAAAGTCACAGTTTATGCAAGAAAAGCAATTACCAACAGGGAGACGTCAACAGGAAAAAACAAGGATAAAACATAACCAGACTCACAGTGATTTTGGATATTGAAAGTATCATATGCAGAATATAAAATAGGTATATTTTTATTTAAAGAAATAAAAGAATATAGAGCAAAGAACAAGAGACTATCAAAAATGATCTGTTAGATTTTTCCCTAGGTAGCTGGCTTGGTTGGTTGGAGAGTCATCCCGTGCAGCAAAGAGTTGAGGGTTTAATCTTCATCCAAACACTTATGGGAGGCAATTATTTGATGTCTCTCTCCCACATTGATGTGTCTCTCCATTTCATATTCTCTCTCTCTCTCTCCTATTTTTTTCTCTTCTCCCCCTTCATCTCTCTCTAAAGTCAATAAACATATCCTCAAGGGAGGTTTAAAAAAATGACCCACTATATTTGAAAAAACTAAATAGAATACCTATAAATGAAAAAATAATTGACATTAAAAACCTCAATGAAGGTTCATGCATCAGTTGAAGAACAATTAGGAAACTGGAAAATAGATCTGAAAAACCACACAAAATACAGCATAAAGATATAAAGAAATGGAAAATATGAGTGGTTAAGATGTGTGGGGCTATTTAGATCATTTTAAGAGCTTTAGTTTTAACTATGAAGAAACAATGGAAGCCATTATAGAGTTTGGAGCAGAGTGTAGATATAATCTGACTTACATTTAATGTGATCCCTCTGGCCATGTTAGAATAGTCTTTAGAAGGACAAAAGTGGTAGCTGGAAAACAAGTTGTCACTGTTTCAAACATCCATGTAGAAGATGAAGATGGGTCAAAGACTTGCAGGATGCTGGCATAAGAAGCTCTGTAGACCCACTACACAGCAAAATAACAATATAATGGGTGACAGTTATTTTCAAAAACCAAGCAAAGTCTCTGGGTGTTTTTATAAGGGCACACAGCAAATGGACAAGCATTCATTCAAGAAAACCTGCTAAATTTCAAACATAACAGTAAGGGTTTCTGGCATTTGAAGCATGACTTGCTTTCTTACCAAAACTACCCCTCCCCAAATCTGCTTTACAGAATCTTACCCAAAACTCAGTATGGGGAGAAGCAGCCAAGAAGACAGAGGCTCCTTCTTCCAGCAGTTCCCAGTCTAGGGCTGTGCTTTCACCTAGGAAGGGGCAGGCTGCTGAAATTTCTCATCTCTCCTAGCTCTGTGCTGCAGAAGTTCAACTCTAAGCAGGCATGGCCAAGAGGACTAGGCCTGTTTACTTCCACCCCGCATGCACTCATATGGCAGAATCTGTACCCTAAGCACAGAAGGCTGAGAAGAGTGAGGCCCTGATTGCTCCCAGCCCAGCTCACTCATAGAGCACCCATCCCACACCAGGCAGGGCAATCCTAGAAGACCAGGGACTGCCACCATCTCCCAGTGCTCATTGAGGTAGGGTGTCATTAAGGGAAAAAAAGCCAGTTGCTCTCCAGACCTACAGAGCAGTGACAAGGGTATTTTGTTGAAGGGAGAAAGGTCAACCATAAAGACAAAGGACTCCCAGCTTTGCCTGAAGGGAGTAACTATTTGTAATAAGGGGTGGAGAATTCCATGCCTAAGGGCACAATAAACAAAAACAATTTAAATTTGTATGGAGAAGCATTAAGAGACTGATAGCTCCATGATGCAAGTAAAGCAGAATGGCGGTAGAACTTGAATAGAACAGAGTGACAGCAAAGAAGAGGCCTCCTGGTATCACAGTCTACTCTGGAAGATAAAAAAACTTATGTACATGTGCTAGGCTGCTCCAACTCAGGAACAATCAAAGTAGGTCATGGGGCAGACTTAAAAGCATTCCCTTTGCTGCACACAGACCCATCAACAGAGGGCAAAAGCTTCACCATCACAAGGGGCTTTAAAATACAACATTTGACCTAACTCTGATGGCACAGTAAGCTACTGTGACCCAGGGGTGACGATATCCAGGCTTAAAAAAAATAACATCACACTCATCCCTGGTAGTCTGGAAGACTTCCCAAAAGCTGAACTCTCAGGAGCCATCAGAGAGGAAACCTCTAAACTGCTAATCCATGGTCGAAGAAGAGGCAAAAATTATAAACTACCTGAACTATGATAAAAGCCTCCAAACCACAAACATACCTAATAATAAAGGTTAAAAAATATGACTAGCTTAGAAAGACTCAAGCACAATCTTGACAGTAAGTGGCTTGTGCCAACCCAAGGGTAACCCCTAGGTAGTCAAACTAAAAGATAAAAACAAGGGC
Organism: Phyllostomus hastatus; assembly: GCF_019186645.2. NCBI lineage: Eukaryota > Metazoa > Chordata > Mammalia > Chiroptera > Phyllostomidae > Phyllostomus > Phyllostomus hastatus. The sequence continues at coordinate 597,116 of NW_025333841.1, read as the reverse complement.
AACAACGTCAATAGGGACATGAGAAGCTTCACACTGTAGGGAGGATAGACTCCCCAAAGTTCATTCAAGTTATTCAAATAACCAAGCAATTCACCACCACCACCCTTGGGGTGGGGTGGAGAATCAGTATCCTGGAGTTACTACCATGTATCACCAAAAATGTCCAGGTTTCAACAAAAAATATGAATTATGCAAAAAAAACAAAACAGAAAAGTGTGACCTATGCACAGAAAAAACTGACAAGCAAAAGAAAATGTCTTTGAAGAAACTCAGATGGTGGACTAAGCAAAGATTTCAAAGCACTTGTATGTAGAGTCAAAGAACTAAAAGTAACCATGATTAAAGAAGTAAAGGAAGGTATGATGATAATATCTCAACAAATGTAGATGATCAATAAACAGATGGAAATCATAAATTATATAAAAGAACCAAATGGATATTCTAGAGTTGAAAAGTACAACAACAAATGAAATATTTGCTACAGAGGGCTCCACAGTGGATTCAAGGTGGTAAAAGAGATGCAATCTGAGGAACAGAGAGACAAAAAATGAAGAAAGATAAACAGAGAGTCAGAGAAACACAGGACATAACTAAGTACATCAACATATGCATAATGGGGATACTACAAAAAAAGGAGAATACAAAAAGTACAGAAAAAGATACTCACAGAAATAATTGTTGAAAACCTCTCATATTTGATAAGAAACATTAACCTACACACTCAAGAAATTCAATTAATTCTAAGTAAGGTAAACACAGAGATTATACCCAGAGATATCATACTAAAATGTTGAACAACAGGGAGAAAACTATGAAAGCATGAAGAGAAAAAAGATTCATCACATATAATGGGATCCCAATAAACTCCAATAAAATTAACACCTAACTTCCCATCAGAAACAATGGAGGCAAGAAGACAGCAGTAAAACACAAACTAATGAAAGTTAAAAAAAAAAAACAATTAAGAATCGTTTATCTAGCAAAAATGAAAGTGAAGTAAAGACATTTCTAGATGGAAAATAATGAAAGAACTTATTGCTAGCACCCTCTCCTCTCTTAACTTATTTAAAAAACAATCCCATAAAACAACATGAGTGTGATTGTATTGTTAGTACCATAATATATAGAAATACAATATATTTGGCAATAACAGCACAAAGGAGTAGAATTGGAACAAAGCATTGGAATAAATAAAAGATAGTAGATAGTAACTCAAATCCACAAAAAGAAAGTAAAAGTACCAGAAAAGTAAAAAACTATAATAATAAAACAAACACTATAAATATATATTTGCTCTCCTTTTTTATCAGCCTTTTTAAAAGACATAAAATTATATAAAATAATAATTACAACAATGTATCATTGGATTTGTAACATATATAGATGTATATGCATGTATAACAATATTATCAAAAGACAGGGAGGCAATTAAGCTATATAAACTGTCTATATTTCACTGGCACTAAGTCAGTATAAATATGAAGTATATTCTGCATACTAAGGTGTATATTATAAGCCCTAGAGAATCTACTAAATAACTCAAAAATAATTTTATTTCTTTTTGGGATTTTATTTATTCATTTCTAGACAGAGGGGAAGAGAAAGAGAAAGAAAGAGAGAGAAATATCAGTGTGTGGTTGCCTCCCAAATGCCCCCTACTGGGGACTTGGCCTGCAACCCAGGCATGTGCCCTGACTGGGGATCGAACTGGTGACCCTTTGATTCACAGCCCGTGCTCAATCCACTGAGCCACACCAGCCAGAACTAACTCAAAAATAATTTTAAAATCATGAAAAGATTTAAAACACATAAGAAAATATCCAGTTAATACAAAAAAGGTAACAAAAAAAGGCACAACGTACAGACACCAAAAGGCAAAATGCCAATGTAAATCCAAACATAAAATGTGAATGAGTTAACCAATCCAATCAAAGGACCAGTATTGTCAGACTGAATTTTTAAAAAGACAATATCTAACAATATGCTATCTACAGGAGGCACACTTTTCATTCAAAGATACAAACAGATTGAAAGTAAGAGAATAGAAAATGATACACAGGCATAAATTAGAGGGGTATACAGGTTTGGTTCCAGACCAATGTAATAAAGCCAATATTGCAATAAAGTGTGTGTCACATAATTTTTTTAGTTTCCCCGTGTATAGAAAAGTTATATTTACACAGTACTATAATCTATTACGTGTGCAGTAGCATGATATCTAAAAACAATGTGCATATTTCAATTCAAAATACTTTCTTGCTAAAAATTGCTAACTGCCAGCTGAACCATCATTATGTCATGATCTTTTTGCTGGTGGATGGTCTTACCTTCAATTTGTAAAACATGCAATATCGGAGAAGCACAATAAAGCAAAACACCATAAAACCAAGGTGTGCCTGTACCGTGCAAACAGCAACCATGAACAAGCTGGAGTGGCTAAACTAATATAAAAATAGACTTTATAACAAAAAATATTACTAGAGATGAACGGGGACATTTCATAATGATAAAAGGGTAAATCTGTCAAGGAGATACAACAACTATAAACATATATATACCCAACAACAGACCCCAAAATACATAAAGCAAGAATTGACAGAATGGACAGAGTGGAAAGGAGAAAAAAATACACAATAATAATTTGATAATTCAATACCCATCTTCAATAATGGTTAGAACAACTAGGCAGAAGATCAAGGGAATAGAAGACTTGAACAAAACTAAACTAGACCTGACATACATCTTTGGAACACTGCACTGAAAAACAGTTGAATACATATTCTTCTCACTTGCACATGGAACAGTCTCCAGAATAGACCATAAGCTAGTCCATAGAGCACAGAAGAAAGAAAATCATACAAAGTATGTTTTCTGACCATAATGAGATGAAAGTAGAAATCAATAACATAAGAAAATTGGGGAAATTCACAAATATGTGCAGATTAAACACACACTCCTAAATAATCAATGGGTCAACGAAGAAGTCACAAGGGAAATTAGAAAATACTTTGAGATGAATGAAAATAAAGAAACAACATACCAACACTTATGGGGTGCAGCTAAAGCAATGCTCAGAGGGAAATTTGTAGCTATAAATGCCTATGTTGAAAAGAAAAATCTCAAATCAATAACCTAAACTTTCACTTATGGAACCCCCAAAAGAAGAGCAAATTAAACTCAAAGCAAGTGGAAGTAAAGAAATAGCAAAGATTAGAATAGGAATAAATGACATGGTGATTTAAAAAATAGAGAAAAATCAATGAAACCAAAAATTGTTCTTTGAAAATATCAGTAAAATTGATGAACTTTTATCTAGATAGACTAAGAAAAAAGTGAGAGACAAAACTCAAATTCCTAAATCAGCAATGAAAGTGGAGGCATTACTATCAAGTTTACAGAAATATATAGGATTATATTACAACTCAACAGCAAAAAATAAATAAATAAATAAATGAAAACCCAACCGAAAACCAAGCAATCTGATTTTTCAAAATGGTCAGAGGACCTGAAAAGACACTTCTCTAAAGGGGACATACAGATGACCCATAGACATATGAAAAAATGCTGGACGTCACTAGTCTTCAGAGAAATGCAAAATAAAACCACAATGAGCCCTGACTGGTATGGCTATGTGAGTTAGGCATTGGCCAAAAACTGAAATGTCACTGGTTTGATTCCTGGTCAGGGTTCATGCCTGGGTTGTGTGCTAAGTCCCTGGTTGGGAACATGCAGGTAGTAACCTATTGATGTTTCTCTGTCACGTAGATGTTTCTCTCCCTCTCTTTCTCCCTCCCTTCTCCAGTCTCTAAATATAAATAAATGAAATATTTTTTAAAAACTACAATGAGACATTACCTCACACCCGTCAGAGAATGGCTATCATCAATAAATCAATAAGTGTTGGCAAGGATGTAGGGAAAAGGGAACCCTTGTACACTGTTGGTAGGAATGTAAATTGGTACAGTCACTGTGGAAAACAGTATAGAGGTTCCTCAAAAAACTAAGACTAGAACTACCCTATGATCCAGCAATTCTACTTCTGGGTATTTTTCTGAAGAAAAAAAAACTAATTCAAAAAGATGTATATACTACCCCCACATTCATTGCAATATTATTTTCAATAGTCAAGATGTGGAAACAATCTAAGTGTCCATTGGTGGATAAATGGATAAAAATGTGAGATACACAGTGGAATAATACTGAACCATAAAAAAGTATGAAATCTTGCCATTTGCAACAGTATGGATGAACCTTGAGGGCATTATGCTAAATGAGATAAGTCTGAAAGAAAAAGACAAATATCATATGATCTCACTTATATATGAAATCTAACAAAAACAAGTTCATAGATACAGAGAACAGATTGGTGGTTGCCAGAAGAGGAGTCTGGGGTGTAGGTGAGATGGGTGAAGGCAGTTAAAAGGTACAAACTTCTAGTTATAAAATAAATAACTCATGGGATGTAATGTACAGCATGGCAAGTGTAGTTAATAATACTGTATTATGTATTTGAAAGTTACTGAGAGTAGATCTTAAAAGTCCTCATCACCAGAAAAAAAATGTAACTATGTAAAAATAAAAGGATTACAAGAGGGATGCTATGAACAGTTGTATGCCAACAAATTTCATAACCTAGATGAAATGTGAAAATTCCTAAAAAGGCACAGACTACTAAAACTCAAGACTCTTGAAGAAATAGAAAATCTGCATAGACCTGTAATGATGAAACAAATTGAATTAGTAATCTAAAATCTACCACCAAAGAAATGTCCAGGGCCAGATGGCTTCACTGGTGACTGCTATGAAACTTTTAAAGAAACTCTTCCAAAAAATAGAAAAGGGAAGACTTTTGAATCAAAAACCTAAAAGGAGGTGCTGAAACTGTAAAATTCAGAAGAAAACATTGGTGTAAATCTTTCTGATCTTGTATTAAGCAATGGTTTCTTATGTACAACACCGAAAACATAACCAACAAAAGAAAAAATAGATACATTGGACTTCATCAAAATTAATTCTTTCTGCTACAGGACACATCTTCAAGTAAATGGAAAGACCACCCACAGAATGGGAGAAAATATTTTCAAATTATGTATATAATGTGGCACTTGTACCTAGAATATATAAAGAACTCTTATAGCTCAATGGTAGAAGACAAATAACAATTTAAAAATAGGCAAAGGATCTGAGTAAACTTTTCTCCAAAGAAGATACAGAAATGACTAACAAGGACATGAAAAGATATTCAACAACATTAGTTCTTACAAACTGCAAATCACAATCATGATGAAATACCACTTCACACCCAGTAGGATGGCTACAATCAAAATGACAGATAATAACAAGTGGTGACAAAGATGGATGTGGAGAAATGGAACCCTCATACACTACCAGTGGATAACAGGCTGGCAATTCCTCAAAAGTTTAAACTTTATTACTCAGCAATTCCATTTCTAGATATATATCCAATGAAAACATATTCCCACATAAAAACTGGTACACAAATATTCATGGTAGCATTATTCATATTAGCCAAAAAGCAGAGACAACCTGAGTGTCCATCAACTGATCAATGTATAAATAAAAAGCAGTATAACCATATAGTGGAATATTATTGACAATAAATAGGAATGAAGTACCCGACATAAAGACCACATGTTGGATTCCATGATCCCATTCATGTTAAATGTCCAGAATACCCAAACTTATACAGACAGAAAATCAATTAGTGGTCATCTAGGATAAGATGAGGTGAGGGGATAAAGTGAGACTGCTCATGAATAATAGTTTCTTTGAGAGGAATAAAAATACTATAAAATTAGATTGTGGTGATGGTCACACAACCCTGTGACTATACTAAAAGACATTAACTTGTACATTATGAATGGGTGAATTGTATGATATGTAGATTATATCTCAATAAAGATGTTTTTTTTTCAAAAATAATGGTGGCTTGGACTATGGTGGTACCCATGTAGATTGTGAGAAGTGATATGAATTTGTGTATATTTTGAAGGTAGAGTGAGGAGGATTTTATGACATATTGTGAAGGGCATGAGAGAAAGCAAGGACTTAAAGATTTTGTTCTGAGCAATTGCAATGATGGAGTGAGCAACTGAGACAGAGAAGAGTATTGGGGTGCAGTTTTCAATAGGGAATGAAAGAGTTCCATTTGGACCTGCTGAGTTGGAGATATCAATCTCTCAGGGAAATGATATATGATAACTCCAGACAGTGAGTTGAACTAGCATTGAAAAATTGGTTGTTAACATATGGATAGAATTTAAAACCATGAAAATGAATGAGATCACCAAAGGAGTGTAGATAGCTAGAGAAGAGATCTAATAACTGGCCCCTGGGACAGTCCAACATTAAAATGTATGGGAAAAAAGAGGAAGAACCCACAAAGAGAAGAATAACCAGTGAGGTAAGAGGATAATCAAAAGTGTGTGCTATCCTGGAAACCAAATGAAGAAAGTGTTTTGAGGACTAGAGAGTGACCAACCATGCCATTTGCTGCTGAAAAACCAAGTGAAGTGGGCACCAAGATAGGACCATTGCACTTAGCACCCATGCAGCCCCGGGTGACCTTGCCAAGAGCAGTGTTGGCAGAGTTGAATGGGCCAGTCTGATTGGAGTACATTTTTAAAAGAATGTAAGGAGGTAAGTCTCATTTCTATATACCAGCAACAAGAATCAAAAACACAAGTTCTAAAATGTACTATAGGAATGCAAATAAGAAGTATCTATGAAGAAAATCTAACAAATGTGCTGGAGATACTTTGTGGAGGAAATTATAAAACTTTGTGGAAGGAGAGCTATGTCTCATTGACAGGTTAGGGTTACTCGATATTGTAAAGATATTTTTTCACTTGAATCAGTCCTATTCAGTGTAATTCCAATAAAAATTCCAACAGGTTTTTTCATGGAATTTGACAATTTAGTTCTAAAATGTATGTAGAGCACCAAGGTAGAAAAACTTACTCTCTCAGATATTAAGCTTACCATACTGCTATAGTACTTTAAAGAGTGTAATGTTGGTACAGAGGTTTAACAAATAGGACCATGGAGCAGAATAGAAAACTGAAAAATAGAACTATACCTATTTGGAAATTTGGTGTATGGCAGGTAGCATTGCAGATTGATGAGAAAAAGGATTACCTTTTTTTTTAGATTTATTTATTTATTTTTAGAGAGGGAAGGGAGGGAGAGAGAGAGAGAGACATGAATGTGCGGTTGCTGGGGGCCGTGGCCTGCAACCCTGGCATGTGCCCTGGCTGGGAATCGAACCTGCAATACTTTGGTTCACAGCCTGTGCTCAATCCACTGAGCTACACCAGCCAGGGAGGATGACCTTTTTAATAACTGATTTTGGGGGAATTGGTTATCTAGAAAGAAATAATAAAATTAGATTCCTGCCTCATGTCACACACAAAAATCAATTTTAGGTATGTTAAATACATTAAACTTTTAGACGAACATATACTTCAGATAGTTCATATAGTTCAGAAGTTCTCAACTGGTAATACCTCCACCCATGGAACATTTGAAAATGTATTCCAATGTTTGGGGTTGTTAGAATGACAGGAACAGAGCTAAAGGTATTTGGTACCCAGGGCTCAGGGATGCTAAGCATCCTGCAGTGTGAGAGCCAGCCCCACATAAAGAGTAATTGTCCTGCCCCGAATGCCAGTAGCCTCTCCACTCACAAAGAAACACTGACATAGGAGAATTTCTCTGTGATCTTGAGATAAGGAAGGACTTTTTTTAAAAGAAATGCAAAAAGCACCAACCATGAAAGAACAGTAATAAATTCAATTACATGAAAGTGAAGTACCTCTGTTTACAAAAAACAAACAAACAAACAAACAAAAACACCATAAAGTGAAAAGACAAGCCACAAAGTGGGTGGATATAGTTAGCACCAAGAACTGAGATATGTATTTATTGGTGTTTGCAATATACAGATTTTATATGCCAATACATAAAGAAAAACCCAGGAGAAAAATGGGCAAAAGATATAAACAAGCATTTCACAGAAGAGGAAATGTGAATGCCAAGAGTCATGAAAAAATGCTCAACCTCATTAGTGATCAGGGAAATGCAAACTAAAACCACAGTGAATGACAAAACACAACACAAAATTCCACTTTAGTCCACCAGATTAAAAAGAAATAATTTAAATTAAGCAATATTAAGTGTTGTTAGTGAGGATGTGGAGCAGTTGCACTTTTGGCAGGAGTGTATATTGGTCAATGCATTTGGGAAATAATTTGGCAATATGCAACAAATTTGAACATGTGTGTACATTATAACGCATTGATTCCACTCCTAGAAACAAACCTTAAAGAAACTTGGGCAAGTGTACTATAAAGAAAGTTTATAGCAACATGGTTTAGAACAGAAAAAAAAAACTCTAACACTAAAAACAGCAGATGTTCAACAGTAGCGTGTCTCTATTGTGGTAGACTTACACCAGGGATGTCCACCTGTGGCCTGCGGGCTACTGCATCCCAGGCTGGCTATAAATGCAGCCCAACACAAAATGGTAATATACTTAAAACATTATGACACTTTTTTGTGATTACATGTCACAGTGTATTTAACGTGTGGCCCAATACAACTCTTCTTCCAGTGTGGCCCAGAGGTGCCAAAAGGTTGTGTAAGTCTTACACAATGAAATACTAGGCAGCAATGAAAATGAGTGAACCACTGCTGTCGATAACAATGTAAAAGGTTCTCAGACACAGTTTTGACTATAGACAAATTGCAGAAATGTTCCCTATGATACCAATATTCAAAGTTGAAAACCAAGCAAAATGAAAGAGTATGTTGTTAGGGGTACTCATATGTATAAGGTAGATCAAGAAAGCCAGGAGGTGCCTTTTTAAAGCCCATGATGCTGGGTACCTCTGGAAGAGAGGCAGGCAGTGGGCTAGAGAGAAGCATGCAAGGAGCTGCAATGACGCTACTCACGGCTGTTGAGCCCACCATTATTATTATGCCTCATACTTATATATGTATTTTTATGTAGAAATGACATACAGATGTGATTTACATATGTTCAGCATTTTGTGTATATCAGTCGCATCCTTTCTTGAAATGTCTCCGTGTCTCCGCAGGCTTAGTACCTGCAGAAGAGAGAAACACTCTCTTTTAAGCAGCTGCATCTGTTCACAGCAGCAGTGTTGCTTTCGGAGGCACAATTCTCCCCCGGTCCCCTCATCTTGCAGGCCATCGAGCCAAAGGCAGGCTGCAAATGGCACAATGGCTCTCCTCCAGCTAGGTCAGGAGCACAGGAGAAGCACTCCCTCTCTTCTGATCAAGGGCGTGCTCAGTCACTGGATCTGCCAACATTGTCATGGGGCAGCAATTGAAATAGCCAGGAGAAGAACACATGGACTCTGCCACAACGGGTGCACTTAGGGGTCTGAGAAGGTGGGCAGGAAACACTGAGATAGTACAAGAGAGCCAGGATTGCTTTCCAATGGCATCCTCAGTAGCTCCTGTGATCCTAGGCAATTCACTCCCCTTCTCCAGGCTCAAATTCCCCTGTCCCCTTCAGGGTGTAACTTGGATGGCACAATGCACTTTAAAGTCACTTCCAGCAGGAACACTCAACTATTGAAATTCTAAGTCCACTTGAGCGGAAAACAGTTTGCATATTTATTCCTAGTCTCCAGGTCGGTGAATAAGTAAGGCCCTGTCTATTGATCAGAGCTATTGAAAATTGCCGAGTTGGTTTTCTGGTAGCATGGAAAATAAACCCGCACGCATCTACAAATGGCCATTCTTGAGTAAGCAACTCCCATTTACACAATTAGCTTTGAGAATATAAATAGACACAGAAGCAAGGCTGTCCCAAGCCTTTGCAACCTGTCCTCCCTCCTCCAGACTGCCTTTGATTACAACGGTTTCTATCTCTTTGGATGTAAACTTCCCTAGGCGTTCTGCCTCATGTGCCATTTTGAGAGAGAGAGAAAAAACCCTGTGTTTTGTCAAGTCGAATGTGTACTTAACAGCACTTTCCAGAACTACTATCTGTACCAGAAGAGACATATGAGCAAAATGAGCTTTGTCATTTGGGATGGGAACTAAGGGTTAAATTAAAGAGACAGCTGTCTACACAACGGGCTAAAATGAAGGGAAGGCTCAGCAGCATTTGTGCCAGCTGCTTCTCACTTTTATTCCTTCCCACTGCTTGTCTCCCTTCCACCCCTCCAGCCAGGGGTGCTGAGCCGCAAACCTCCCTGAGCTCCTGGGAAGTTTCAAGTGGTGATCTGGGGCTAAGATAATGTAACTCCCTCCTGTCTAACTTCCTCTGTAGAGATGTTTAAGCCTCAAAACTGGAGCTGCAGAGGATATCTAACATGTATAAGCCACTTTTTCATCACTTGCAGATACACTCACCCTCTCCTTCTTCAACATCTTCCAGGCTTGTTTAAAGCAGTCTTTTACTCTGAGAACTTTTTCTTTCCCTTAAACTACAGTTTTGTTTTGTTTCTGTTAGCAGCACTTTTGAGGAACTGTTTTTCTGAAAGAAAGAGAGGCCATGCGTTACTCTGGGTGAGTCACTGTTCTTTAGTCAACGCCGGTGAGAATCTCAAAGATTAACGATTGCCAAGGGTGGCTGCAATCCAGTACACAAACGCTCACATAATTCCCCCCCCCCGCTTTCCACTTTAGGGTGAAAATAATCAGGGACAAGAAGAGAAGGGGATTTATGAGAATAAATAAGATACTGTCTTCCAGCCAAAGCAACATTCAGATTCTCAGCTGGCAGAGGAATTCTTGAGCCTGATCTGTAGTGAAAGCATGAGCAAACCGCTCAATGGAATGCAAAGAGAACCCTTGGCTTAATCTCTGTTCCAGTCAGTCTACAGAAGAGTCTCAGAGCAGTACTATTCCTGGAAGGTGAAGTGCTTACCCACACGCTGCCCCACCCCCAGCATGAGAAATCCATGCCTCCATGACTGTGCCAGCACCCTGGCTCTTATTTCTGCAGTCCAGTTGCTTGGGTGAAATAGGAGTGTACACTGCCTATGAAAGGACCACTCTGAAAGCGATTTATAAACTGTAAAGTACTAAGGGACATCAGGTGGCCCTGTCACTCACCATTTTTGTTGTATCCTTCACTCCTTCAGTTGTCTTTTCTCATTATTGGACGAAAACCACAGAAATTTGTGGTGAGAGGTCAGGCCCTGCATATAATCAATCATGCCCAAGTCCCAAGGCACAGAAGCATAAATTGGCCTTAATTCTGGATTTCCCAGTCTACACATGGAGAGCATTTGCCAGTCAGCAGCCTCACAAAGATGTCATAGAATGGTCAAGAAATGACCCTAAGAAAGCTTTTGATTGGGGGGTAGCTTTAAAGCCTTTTGAAGGAAAAAAAAAAAACCCTCTCCATTTCAACATGCTATCATTACTTCTGCATTGAAGTAAAAACCCTGGTGTTCATATAGCTTTTGGTTTCAATGTCAAGTATCCGATGACTCCTCAAAACTGGGCTCTGAAGTGAGGGGAGGGCAGTCACGGCAGAGTCGCTGTGCCCAGAGTGACTGGACGGTCAGATCAAAGAGCCAAGCCCCATCCACTTTGTAGGCTGGGGCATCCTTTGGCTGTATTCAAGGACTTCCATCTCTAGCTAGCATCTCGCCCACACTGTACAAGTAATAAACAAAGGAGCTTGAAATTTGTGATAAAATGAAATTTAGAAAATAAAAGAACTTCATCATTCCATTTACCCATCTGCCCATTGCTTATTTTGAGTGTGTACTTAACAGCACTTTCCAGAACAGAGTAATCCCTACGTAGAGACAAAGATGGCTCTAACACCAGGGCATGGAGTGGGGGGGAGGAATGTTGCATTCCTTCCCTCCCCATCCTCCTTTTCCCAGAGCTCATCCAGCTGACAGGTGCCAGAAGGGAAGAAATGTTAGCAAATGTTAGTTTCCAGCCCCAAAGAAGCTGTCACAAAAGGGAGACGGAACAAGGCAGCTCATAAAATCCTTCAACTAAGGGATGTAGCGAGACCTATCTAATTACACAAGATTAGAAACAGTTTAACTCGTTGAGAATGTGCTACATGTGAAATGGAACAAAATGACACCTCTGGCACCCTGTAATGATACTGTATTGGGAGGAAAGCACAAAGGGTTTGTTCACGCTATCAGTAACACGAGTTTTTCTCATCCCACATTTTCGACACATCTGGTTTTAATATGGTGGTTTAAGTGAAGCAAGTTAACTTTTCACCCACTGTTCAGGCCCTCCTTTTCTTTCTTCACTGTACATTTCCATTTGGGTTGGCATTGTCCTTCTCTCACACCTCCCCACACTAACAAAGGTAAAAGGGGATTCTGTTGAGAAACTTTGCTTATCTCTGGGCTCTTGATTGTTTGGCTCTTCAGATAGCACTAACAATGAGTTGAAAGCAAGATTAGTCTTTGTTCCAGCTAAATCCAACAGATTTTAGCTCTGTCCTTCTGCTTAATGTGTTAAACTACGCACAATGAGTAAGAACTCCCTATGTAATCAATGAGTCACTAAACATCCTGATTTCCACAAACTACAGAATGATCACCTCAGCTACTCTGAACTAGAATCCTCAGGGAATCTGGTATCTGTCTAACGGCTTTCTAGCTAACACAAGAGTAATTGACTATTATGTGCCTGTGTTGGCAAAAAACAAGGTATTTGGTGATTATATACTGAAGGTTTACAAGATAGGTCTATTTCCCATGAAAGTAGAACTTTCAAACTACGAAATGAGTTTTCTTCTACACATCCCTTGTCAGAACAGGTTTTACTCCCCCACGACCAGAGAAGATAGTAGGATTTTGCAAATGCCTATGGTTAAAAAACACAGTTTAGATTTTGTTAGTGTTTTGACAACAAAAATATTAATAATGTTTACTCTTTTTTTTTTACCTTCTTTTGATTTGTGCCTCACAGGACCCTGCAAACAGCCAATTTTGTAACTGTAAGCTAACAGGGATGGTCTACTATGATTATGTACAATTTTAATTGTGCTTGATCTTGAATTTTTTTAAGATTTTACTTATGTTAGAGGGGGGAAGGAAGGGAGAAAGAGAGGGAGAGAAACATTGATGTGTGAGAGATACAATAACAGATCAGTTACCTCTTACACTCCCCAACTGGGGACCTGGCCTACAGCCCAGGCAAGTGTCCTGGCTGGGATTCGAACCAGCAACCTTTGGATTTGCAGACCAGTGCTCAATCCACTGATCCACACTAGCCAGGGATTGATCTTAAAATTTTAAGGACCTTTTTCTGTGTTCTGAATTCTCTCTGGACTGCAGATTGTAGTTGGAAGGAGAGGTACATGAATGATATCCAGCTCCTCTGAAAGATTCAAAGTCTTCCAGGTGACTTCTGATGTATTTTTTTTTCTGTCTGAAAGCCATCCAGCAGGGAACTTCTGTAGCAAATGCCTTAACCCCAAGAAGTGACTGATAATGGGACATTTCATGCTCTTTGGCAAACCAGTGGGAGTGACGATTTAGAGCACATGTACCATTCAGTGCCTGCAGCATCACAAGGATGTCTGTGGAGGGTTAGTGCCTCCTAGGTGGAACCATGAATAGGGCTGCCAAGAATTGCTATCTATAGCCTTGACCTAAGAGAAGCACCATTTTCACTACATACCAAATCAGCAAACCTTCATTAAAAACATGCTATATGCAAAGCCTTGTTAGGCTTCTATAATATTTTCTGTACTTTATTAATAGATTTCTTTTTCGATGTGGTCATCAGTCACTTACTGACTACTGCTATACACAGGCATAGTGCTGGGGATACCGAGATAAATCAGAGGTGTGCCCTGACTTATGGAGCTCAGAGTACAGTGTGAGAAAGGAAAAAAGTGCCAAGGGATGTGAGAGTAGAGTTTCCTTGCAAAGAGCTCTGCAAGTGTAGATAAAGGAATGATTAATTCTCTCAGGAGGGATCAAAAGGGCTCACACAGGAGATGATATTTGAGCTATATCCTAAAGGATGGGTAGGATTTCACCAGGCAGACAGAAGACGGGGAAAGAGAATTCCAAGCAGAGGGAACAGCATGTGCAAAAGCTGGCTAAAGTACAGTAGATAGTTCTTTTTAGTATCACTTGAGGTGGAAAATAAAAGTTATAGTAATGTTGAATTTGGATTTTTTCTCACGATTACACTGCCATTTTTAAATATAAGACATGATATTTTAAGGCAATGACAAGAGAAGGCCTGATAGATTTGAAATTTCTTATTAAGCTGTGATGCTTATCTAACGTCTTGAACATAGCAGGCCCTCAATAAATGCTTGCTGAATGATGAGTCTCGTATCTCTTTCCATTTATAAATTACTACTCTATCAAGGATCAGCTTACAAAGCAAAACTCCTGCCTGTGACTTAGGAATGGATGTTCACAGTCCTGCTCTCTGTCACCCTAGCCTCCTGTCCTCTGGAGAAGTATGTCACTGCCACTGGACCTGAACTGTGTTTAGGAGAAGCAGGGAAAACTGCCCTTGGTTCGCATCCTCAGGAACGCAGGTTTCTACTCGGAAGGCCTCCATATAATTGAAATCCACAAATAGTGCCATTTGAATGGGACAGTTCTCATGTTGATAACATGGGGCTGGGGTCCTAGGAACTTCAGTGCTACTGCCTAATATGGATGGGTGCAGGTCGCATTTTAAATACTGTAGTGGAACCTAAACATGATTGATCCAACACTTTATATGGCAATAATAAAGATATGGTTGTCTGCGCTGAACAGCCTCGATAGTGTAATGTGGTATTGCCTGTTCTTTTCTTGTTAAGAAAGAGAAGATAAATTTTTATTATTTTTATAAATTATGCAATAACCTTTAGGGTAGTGATAAATTTTTGCCTTGAAAATCACCAGGGGCTGGATGTCAGAAAATGCAGTTAGACATAAACCATTTGCAAATTATATGCGAGCACACTTGGATTCCTTTTATTGGGTGTCTGGATCCAGTATTTGGGAAAATTCCCACCAGGGAATCTTGTTTCATTG
Source organism: Phyllostomus hastatus (assembly GCF_019186645.2). NCBI lineage: Eukaryota > Metazoa > Chordata > Mammalia > Chiroptera > Phyllostomidae > Phyllostomus > Phyllostomus hastatus. Next base: position 582,081 of record NW_025333841.1, on the reverse strand, counting down.
TGAATCTCTTTCGTATCAGAAATAAACTTCTTCAGGTTTCAAACCCCAGCATTTATGTCGCTGGCTTTTTCGGGTCTAATCTCTGTATAGCTACACCTTTCTAGAGGCCACAATACCAGGCCACAGAATGTACCCTTTCAGCCCCTGCACTACACTGGGTAAACTTGTTTCCACAAATAGTTATTGAGTGCCTCCTAGGTTCAGGCACCGTGCTGGATTCTAAGAATACAATGGTCAATAAGACAGCTACATCCTGCCCCCACAGCACCCTCAGCCTAGCGAAAGGGCTCATAATCTCTTTTGGATCATGGTCCCTTCTGAAAATGTGATTCTTGCTGCCTTTATGTTACTTAAATATTAGAGTGGCATTTTCCTGTCTCCCCAAAGAAAGGCAAGAACTTTTGTCTCTGATGAGCGGAGTCTTGCAAAATCCAATGCAGGAGGTTATTTTTTCTGAACATTAAACTTTATCCTCTCTTGGATCCTGTAGCGTGGTAGAAAGAATATGGGCTTTTGAGCCAAACAGTCTGGGATTCTGATCCTTTAACTAGCAGTGGGACTTTGGCTAATTTACCTAGTCTCATAAGCTCAGTTTCCTCATCCCTAAAAGAGTGATCAGCATATGCGCTTTGCAGGGTGGCTGTGAAGATTGAATCAGTAGATGTGTACGAAGCACTTTGCCCAAGTTCCATGCTCCACTCAATGTTAGTAAGTGAGAAAACGAGACTTTAAACCTAGGGCGTTTTGACTCAAAATCCTAGTCTATGCGTTCTCACAAAGGCTCTGAAAATAATGGAGTATATTTAAGCCTCACCAAAACTCTGTCAGGGAGGGAAGCAACACCACAGCTGAAGAAACAAATGGATAGAAAGGGAGAAATATGCTAATTTTTAGAGACACTTAGGACATCTGTGGCAAAGCTGACACCAACTCCAGAGTCTCAGCATCCTTTTCTGGCTGTGAACGCTTAGCATCCCTCTGCGTAGTTGCATCGATTCTTTCCACAAGCATTTATTGACTACCACTGTGCGCCCAACTTGATTATAGGTATTTCTGGTGATTTAAAAGACACGATCCATGCCTTCTATGGGAGAGCTGGTGGGGAGACATAAGCTGTACCCAACAGTTAAAAAAAAATGACACAAGACAGTGCATAACCAAGGACTAATACTGTAGTCAAAACTAAGTACATTAGTCAATTGGGACTGCCTAGACTGGATAGCTTAAACAACAGAGATTAATGTTCTCACAGTTCTGAAGGCCAGAAGTCCAAAATCAAGGTGGTCAGTGTGGTCACTTTCTGGTGAGGGCACTCTTCCTGGCTTGTAGATGATTGTCTTCTCTCTGTGTCTTCACATGGGAGGGAGACAGAGAAAGAGAGAGCAAACTCTGTGGTGTCTCTTATAAGGGCATTACTCTTATATGAGGGCTTTACATATAGCTTCAGATGACTTTATATGAAGCCATAAAGGGCTTCATAGAAATCTAATTAACTGCCAAAGACCCCATCTCCAAATATAGTCACACTAGGGGTTGGGGCTTCAACATATGAATTGGGGGGGGGGGCAATTCCATCCACAGCACTAATAACCTTCACAATCACGAGGACAGGACTTCTCTTGGCTGAATTTAAAAATTTACTACCACTAACAACATTTTAAAATCTGAATACATAGGGATAGCCACAAAAGCTTTTCATTTTGGAAACAAGTTGTAAATTGTATTCTAGTCACCATAGTGTCACTGCTGTGGTTTATACCTACATCAGCTCTTTCCTAGACCATTGCAAGTCTTATTCACTCATTCAGTCATTCAACAACCGCAAGTACTGTGGGCTTACTCTGTGCCGCACACTGCATGAATTGCGCCCTAAAGTGCTTACATGTTAGCTGGGGAACAACATTGAACAAATTAGCAAATTAATTACTTAAATCCAACTGAGATGAGGTCTGCCTAGTAGAAGTAGGGAAGTTGAGAGCATATGACATGGAAATGGTGCCCTAATCTGGGGAAGCATCAGGGGGCTTTCAGTGAAATCAAAGCTGAGCTCTGAAGGCCAAGTGGAGGCAACTAGTCAGAGAGCCTGGAAGAAGAGCTGGCTGGGCAAAGGATGCATCCTGTGTAAAGGCCTCTGGTGAGAATAGAGCAGTGCTCCTTTGCATAACTGAAGGAGAGAACAGTAAGTGGGAGCTGGGAAATCCAGGGATAGGAGGTAAGGTTGGACAGGTAGTCATGGGGCCAGAAATTACAGTACCTTTAATTACTAAGCCATGGTGAGGGCTTAGACTTCTGAGCACCAAGTAATGGGTAGCTATTGAAGGGAAGACCAAGCTCTAGCTGCTCTGGCTACCATAACAAAGTAGCACAGGTTGCATGGCTTAAACCACAGAACCTTATTTTCTTGCAGTTCTGGAGGCTAGTTGTCCCAGATCAAGATCCATCAGGGTCAATTCCTGGCTAAGAGCTCTCTTTCTGGCCTGCAGACAGCCACTTTCTTGCTGTGTCCTCACATGGCCTTTCCTCAGTAGTACATGTGCACGGCGGGGCTAGCCAGTTCTTGTGTCTCTTCTAATAAGGAACTAAGCCTGTGGGATCAGGGCCCTACCCTTATGACCTTAGTTCATCTTAATTATTTCCTTATTCTACACACATTCCCATTGGGAGTTAGAGATTCAACAGATGACTTTGAGGGGGACATAATTCAATCCATAGCATTGTGTGTGTATGAGTGTGTGTGTTGAATCACTCTAGCATGTGTGTAGAAAATAGAATACAGAGGTATAGTAGTGGAACTAAGGTGGCCACTTAGGAGGCTGTTGTGGCAGTCTAGATTCCAAATGCATTGGGGAAGTAGAACCAACAAGGCTTGTTGATGGGTTAGATGTAGGGTTAAGAGAAAGGGAAGTGTCATGAAGGACCTTCAAGTTCTCTCTTGGGCAACTAAGTGAATGGTTGATTGGTTGATTGATTCATAAAGGGTACACTGCGGGGAGGCAGTGTGGGTTAGGAGTGAGGGCATCCGGGCAGCTCAGCTGGTCTCTCTTCCTCCAGTTTTGCCATCCATAATCCATCTTCAGATAAGTTATTTTTGAGTAACACAACTTTAATTATGTTATCCCCCTGCATCAAATACACACACACACACACACACACACACACACACACACACACAAAAACACCTCCCAGAGCTTAGAAGAGTAGACAGTATCATTCTAGACTGGACCCTAATCAATGTTTTCCTACTACACCTGCCCTTCCTCTGTCCTGAACCATGGTTTAGCCATGCTTTTGACCAAGATATTCCTTTTACCAGGGATGTTCTTTCTCCCTCGTGGCTTCCTGATGAAATCCTACTCTTCCTTCAAGCTCCAGCTCCCATGTCATCTGTTGATGAAGTCCTCCCTAACCACTCCTCCCCTTCTTTCTCTGAGGTCCTATAGTACGTGATATATAGTTATCTGACATTGTATCATATTGCATTGTAATTCACTTACTAATCTTCCCCAACTAAACTAAATGCAAGGGTAAATGCTGTGTCTACTACTTGTGTCCATCTCCAATTCCTACACAATGCCTGGAGACAAGGAGGTACTCAGATATGATAGTGATAATAATATCAAACATTCATAGACTGATTACCATGTGCCTGGCACTGTTCGAAGTGCTTTACAGCTATTTACTCATCTGTATTTTTTTTTAGAAAACATGACAAATTGTGGGGTTTTTTTAAGATTTTATTTTATCCATTCTTAGAGAGGGAAAGGAGGGAGAGAGAGAGACAGAGAGAGAGAGAGTGAGAGAGAGAGAGAGAGAGAGAGAGAGAGAGAGAGAGAAACATCAATGTGCGATTGCTGGGGGCTGTGGCCTGCAACCCAGGCATGTGCCCTGACTGGGAATCGAACCTGCGATACTTTGGTTCACAGCCTGCACTCAATCCACTGAGCTACGCCAGCCAGGGCACTCATCTGAATTTTTAACAATTCCATTATCCCCATTTCACAGATGGCTTGCCCAAGTTGTCACAATGAGTAAGTGGCAAAGCCAGGATTCAGACCAAGGCAGGCTGGCTCTGGGGTCTGAGCCCTGTACCACTGTACTACTGCACAGGCTGCCAATGTTTTTTCTTGCTCAAATGATTGGCTGTTGCTCTTCAGACTCTCCTTCCACTGGGATAGTATTCATCTTTTCCCTCCCCACTGTTTCCTTGTCTGTAATTTACTTAGAGCCTGGGAGCTGCTTTCATGATGACTCCAGGAAGCAGGGGGATTTCAGAGGCTACAGCAGAAAGAGACCTATAGAAACACCCCCTGCCTCCTCCATCATTTACTTTTCTCCTACTATCCCGTTCCCCAAGCACTGGATACCTACTTCCTTCTGCCTTAGGAAGAAACCATAGGGTTTCCCTCCTTCCTCCCAGTTTCATTTTTCTACCCTACTTGGCCGCCAGCTCCTCCCTGCTCAAACTTCTGTAGCCTAGGAACTAGGCTTAGCTAATTCCTGAAAACGCCAGTTCACACACAGGCTCAAATTGAGTGTGTGCCCTACAATGCCCCGAACTGTGCCTGTCTCATTTTGCTCCACCTGATGTTTTGTTTTTGAGGGAGAGTGGAGTTTTCAGTTTTGAGTCCTTCTCAGCTAGCTCGGCTCCAGAGTGGACCCCTCACCACTACCCCTAGACTAATATAGCAAATACAAAGAGAAGGTGGCAGGTAGGGTAAAAACTGCACAGTTATGTTCATTCTTCCGCTTTGCATCTTCCCAGTACTTAGGAATTTGGTTTTGTGCTGTTTTATTTAGATTTTGAGAATTTTTTTGAAGGGTACAGTGATATAGGGCAAAAAGCATGGCTCCTGGAGTCAGATACACTAACCACTTACTGTGTGACCCAGGGAAGTTATTTAACCCCTCTGTGCCTCAACTTCCTCATCTGTAAAATGGAGCTAAGATGGTACCTACTTGATTGGGTATTTGTAAGGATTTCATGAGTTAACCCACATGAAACACTTAGAACTATATCTGTACATAATAAGTGCTCAATGACCATTAGCTGATATTATTTTTTAGTACAGTATAATAGCAGACAAAAATATAACAAATGCACATATTCCCACCATTCAGAATTGAAATTGGTTAAGATTTTTTCCTAAGCTTTATGTTTTTCTGAAAAATAAATTATTATAGTAAGTTTAATATCCTGTGTCCCTCATAACCAGTCCCATCCTGCTCCCAAAGGCATCATCATCATGAATTTGATGCGTATCTTTCCAGTCCATTTTCACAGTAATCAAAAACAAGATTTGGCGAGGGGAGGGGGATGGGTTTTTTTTTTTAATTTACAAAAATGACACCATGGTGTAGATAATCATTTTGCAACCTGCTTTTTTCATTCAATGTCATTTTTTACGTCTATCCACTTACATCTAGTTCAGTCCATTCAACTGTTCTATAGTATCTCTTTATATGGATAGTCTATGTTTTATTTATCCATTTACATTTGTATGGACATTTGAATCAGTCCTCATTTTTGCTAGTGAATTCAGACAATTGCAATGAGCATTCTGTATTTGTCTCCTTGGGCACATGTGCAAGTTGCTGTGGAGCACAGAGATGCAAATGGAATTGCTGGGTCTTAGGATCTAGCCATTTTCAATTTTTTTCTAGATGCTGCAGACTAGCAGAGGCAGCAGAGTACAGTGAGGAAGAACATGACCTGGGGTCCAATAGATCTAGGCTCACATCCCAGTTCTAATACTTCCTCAGCTGCGTGATTCTGAGCAATTCTTTGTGCTGTAGTTTGCATATCTATACAATGAGGAGAACAGTCCATACCGCTTAGGTTTGTTGCATGCATTAAATGGGATCAGGCATTTAAGGTGCTTTAGTGACTAAAATATGGTAAGCTGTTTTGTTTTTTACTATATTTTATCACCTATTTCTCCCTCAAATATGAGAGTAGACCTTTTGCAAAATATAGATATATGTGAATAGAAAACATTCTGCAAGGACATTCATCAAAATGTTAACTGGTGTTAGAAATATGAGTGATCTTTTTTCTTTGTTTTTAAAAATCTCCCATATTTTCTACAAATGAAATGTATTACCTTTGTAACTAGAAAACAAAATCACAATAAATACAATTTTTAGTGAAAAGGAGCATAACAAAATTGAGAGTTTTTAAAAAAAATTTTCCCCTCAGGTGAGCAGGGGTACTGCAAGAGTAGTGGATGAGGTCTTAAATAGTTTTGCTTCTGCACAGCAAACAACAACAACAAAAAAGTCAATCTCCTGAATGGGAGAAGATATTTGCAAATGATACTTCCAATTAGGGATTAATACCCAAAATATAAAAAGAATTTGTACGTCTCAACAACAACAACAACAATAATAAAAACAAACAATCTGATTCACTAATAGGCAGAGGAGCCCTGACCAGTGTGGCTCAGTTAGTTGGAGTGTCATCCCACAGACCAAAAGGTTGTGGGTTCAATCCCTGGTCAGGACACATGCCTGGGTTGTGGTTCAATCCTGGCTGGGGTGACTACAGGAGGCAACCGATTGATGTTGCTCTCATCACCTCTCTCTCTCTCTCTGTCTCCCTCCCTCTTTCCCTCTCTCTCCCCTCCTCCTCCCTTCTTCTCTCTCTAAAAGCAATAAAAAAATGTCCTTGGGTGAAGTTAAAAAATAAAAGTTTGAAAAAAAAGGGCAGAGGATCTGAAAAGACATTTTGTCCAAGGAAGAAATACACATGACCAACAGGCACATGAAAAGATGTTCAGCATCACTGATTATTAGGGAAATACAAATCAAAACCACAGTGAGATATCACATCACACCTGTTAGAAAGGCTATCATAAAAAAGACAATAAATAGCCCTGGCTGATGTGGCTCAGTTGGTTGGATGTCATCCTGAAAATTGAAAGGTTGCCATTCGGATTAAAGCTCAGGGCACATGCCTGGGTTGTGGGCCAGGCCCCGGGCTGGGATGTGTATGAGAAGCAACTGATCAATCTTTCTCTCTTACATCAATATTTCTCTCCCTTCCCTTCCCTCTCTCTAAAAATAAATAAAACCTTCTTTTTTAAAAAAGAAATAACAAGTATATGGAGAAGATGTGGAGAAAAGGGAACCCTCATAAACTGTTGGTAGGAATGTAAATTGGTGCAGCCACTTTGGAAAAAAGTAGGGAGGTTCCTCAAAAAGTTAAGACTAGAACTACCAGAAATTCCTCTTCTGAAGAATATGAAAACACTAATTTGAAAAGATCTATGTATGCTATGTTCATTAAAGCATCATTCACAATAGCCAATATATGGAAACAACCTAAGTGTTCTTGACAGATGAACAGACAAAGAAGTGATACACATCAAAATGAAAAAGGAACCAAGCATATGGGAAAACGTATTTGCCAATGATACCTCAGACAAGGGTTTGATCTCCAAAATATATGAAGAACTCATATGACTCATTGCCAGGAAGACAAACAATCCAATTAAAAAATGGGCAAAGGACCTGAACAGTCACTTCTCTAAGGAGGACATACGGAGGGCCTAGAGACATATGAAAAGATGCTGAACATCACCAGCCACCACAGAGATGCAAACTAAAACCACAATGGGGTACCACTTCACACCTGTCAGAATGGCCATCATTAATAAATAAACAAACAACAAGTGCTGGTGAGGATGTGGAGAAAAAGGAACCTTAATGCACTGTTGGTGGGAATGCAGACTGGTGCAGCCACTGTGGAAAACAGTATGGACTTTCCTCAGAGAACTAAAAATGGAACTGCCTTTTGATCCAGGAATTCCACTGCTGGAATTATACCCTAAGAATCCCAAAACACTAATTCAAAAGAACCTATGTACCCCTATGATTATAGCAGCATTATTTACAGTAGCCAAGTGCTGGAAACAACCTAAGTGCCCACCAGTAAATGAGTGGATCAAAAAACTATGGTACATTTACACAATGAAATACTATGCAGCAGAGAGAATGAAGGAGCTCCTACCCTTTGCAACAGCATGGATGGAACTAGAGAGTATTATGCTGAGTTAAATAAGCCAGGCAGTGAGGGACAAATACCATATGATCTCACCTTTAGCTGGAACATAATCAACAAAAGAAAAAAGCAAACAAAATAGAACCAGAGACATTGAAATTTAGAACAGTCTAAAGCCAGAGGGGAGGGGGAGGCGACAGTGGGAAGGAGGGTTTTCAGGAACTACTATAAAGAGCACATGGACAAAACCAAGGGGGAGGGTGGAAGCAAGGGAGGGAGGTGGGTTTGGGTGGGATGGGGTGAGTGGTGGGGGGAAATGCAGACAACTGTAATTGAACAACAATAAAACAATTTAAATAAATAAACACAAAAAAGAAAAGGAAAAAAAACTATGTGATTTTTATCCATATGTGGAATATAAAAGAAAGAAGCAACAAATGAACTAACAAAACAAAACAAAAACAAACTCATAGATATAGACAATGGAATGGTGGTTAGCAGAGGGGACGGAGGAGGGTGAAGTGCATAAAGAGGGTCAAATATACGGTAACTGATGGAAACTAGGCTTTTGGTGGTGAACACACAATGTACTATACAGATATCGAATGATATTATTGTACACTTGAAATTTATATAATCTTATTAGCCAAAGTTTCTTCAGTGAGAAAATTTTTTTTAAAATGAGAAGAAGTAGCTCTATAAAAGTTTAGAAACCATCTGAATGCTTACCTATAGAGAATTGGTTAAATATAGTATTTTGTGAAAGGATCTCCAAGATGATCTGGTTAAATTTTTAAAAAAAGCACACAAGGCAATGTGTAAAGCATGTTATCATGCAATGTTAAAATTATATTTTTATGTTTACATATCCAGTCTATCTCTTGAAAGAGTCACAAAAACACTGGTAAGGGAACTGAGTAACCAGGGCATGGCAGTTTCATCCTTTCCCTAAATACCTTTTTCTGCCTTTTGGATGTTGTGCTGTATGCATCTTTTACTTTCTCAGATTTTTTAAATGAAATACTTTTACCGTATCTTAGGCTGGAATTTAATGGAGTTATTTTTGCAGTTATTGTCGCTATCTCCTCAACTGCTTTAATCTAGCTTCCTAAGTTAGAAAAAAGAGGCTAGAACAAGGCTCTTACTTGCTCAGGTATCTGGCTGGAGAACCTCAACACACACCAGCTATGCTGCTGCCCTAACCCTAGTGCAAAAAATGGTTGAAAGTAAACCAGGCACAGAATAACAGAAAGCAGTTCCAGGAGAGCACAGCAACCTGATTAGAGGAGTGGGTGCATGTGTGTGTCTATCTGTGTGTAACTACAAACAATATGTGAAAAACGTAAGGTAGAGAACGGTAAGAGATATAGTTTGAGAGGTGTGTTGGGGCCAGGCTATGAAGCCAATGTTTTAGGAGTCAGGCAGAGTAACTTAGACCATCCAAGATGTGGTATCAATAAAGGGTTTATAGTAAGGGAGTGAGAAAATCCAATTTGCATTTTTGAGAGTTTCTGTGGGCTGCTATACAAAGGATGACTTTGAGAGATAGGAAGAGTCACTCAGAAGCTGTTAAGAAATGAAGGCCCGGGCTTCTGGTCAAAATGGAGGCATAGGTAGACATGCCTTGCCTCATTGCACAACCATAAGAAAGAACACAACTAACTTAAAAATGGAAAACAGCCAGAACTGCCAGAAAATCACCCAGAAAAACACCCAGAACTGTAAAGAAGTCCGACAACCAAGGATTTAAAGAAGCTGTATTCATCCAAATGGGTAGGAGAGGTGGAGACGGGGTTTACAGGCAGAGAGGACTCTGGTGTGGCAGAGGCAAGCTTGGGGCAGAGAGGTAGCCAGGCAGCAAGGCAACCAGTGGAAGGGCAGCCCCATGTTCATGTGTGGTGGATAAAAATCAGGGGCACAACTTGTGAGCAATGAAGCCCAGCCCCAGGCCAGACTGTGCAGCCCAGGGCAAGTGCTAGGAAAAGAAAGCCTCTTAACTTCTGGCTATAAACCCAGTAGGGGTTGGGGTGGAGGAAGACCCTGCCAGAGAGCCCAGAACATACACAAACCTACCCACCCCGGGAACCAAAATCAGGACAGCAGCTGAAGGGGTGCCTGTTGCACATGGGAAGTGGGTGAAGTCACTAGAAATAGGACAAGGGCCAGGCAAGCCCTGAGAAGTCATCCAGCAGCAGCACTGTCCCCTCTTTGAACCCTCCCCGCCACAGGGAGACATGGTTGCCCCGCCCTGGTGAATAGCCAAGGGTTCGCCCCCTACGACTTAACAGGTGTGCTAAAATGGGATCAAAGTGGCCCTACCTAGTACACACACACAGGGAGGCTGCCAAAATCAGGAGACAAAGAAATATGGCCCAAATGAAGGAACAGAACAGAACCCTAGAAAAATACTAAGCGATGCAGAGATAGCCAACCTATCAGACACAGAGTTCAAAACACTGGTGGTCAGAATGCTCAAATATGTCATTGAACAGCAAAATCATAAGGGAAGAAATGGAGGCTATACTAAGGGAAATAAAGAAAAATCCACAGGAAACCAACAGAGAAGGGAAAGAAGCTGGAATTCAAATCAATGATTTGGAACAGAAGGAAAAAAGAAACACTCAACCAGAACAAAATGAAGAAACAAGAATTCAAAAAAAAAAAAATAAGGAGAGATTAAGAAGACTCTGCAACATCCAAAGGGGCCAACATCTGAATCATAGGGGTGCCAGGAGAAGAAGAGGAAGAGCAAGAAACTGAAAACTTATTTGAAAAAATAATGAAAGAAAACTTCCCTCATTTGCCAAAGGAAATAGACATACAAGTCCAGGAAGCACAGAGTCCCAAACAAGTTGGACTCAAAGAGGGCCATACCAAGACACATCATAATTAAAATGCCAAAAGTTAAAGATAAAGAGAGAATCTTAAAAGCAGCAAGAAAAACAGAGTGTTATGTACAAAGGACTTCCCATGAGACTAGACTGTCAGCTGATTTCTCAAAAGAAACTTCACAGGCAAGGGACTGGCAAGAAGTATTCAAAGTGATGAAAAGCAAGACAAGAACAACTAAGATTACTCTATCCAGCAAAGCTATCATTTAAAACGAAAGGGCAGATAATGTGCTTTCCAGACAAGAAAAAGCTAAAGGAGTTCATCATCACCAAGCCTTTATTATATGAAATGTTAAAGGGACTTACTTAGGAAAAAGAAGATTAAAACTATGAACATTAAAATGACAACAAACTCATAGCTATCAACAACTGAATGTAAAACACAAAAACAAACTAAGCAAACAACTAGGATAAGAATAGAATCATAAATGTGGAGACCATTTGGAGGATTATCAGCTGGAAATGGGGAAGGGGGAGAATGGGAAAAAAGCTACTGGGATTTAGAAGCATAATTGGGTCCGTACAGAATAGACAGGGGGAGGTTAAGAACAGTATGGGCAATGGAGAAGCCAAAGAACTTATATGCGTGACCCATGGACATGAACTAAGGGGGGAAAATTGGGACAACTGTAATAATAATCAATAAAATATACTTTAAAAAAAGAAATGAAGGCCTGAATTAAAAGTGGGAGCTAGGATTTGAATCCAGGCCTGCCTGACTCTGAAGATCAAATGCTATTTCTCCATACAACATACTGCCAGAAGAAATGAACAATTGAGTTCTGTTGTACCAGCTCTCTGCACACTAATACCAGAGGTATTACCAGCATCTTCATTTACATTAAGATGAAAAAGAAAAGGCCACCTCTTAATAAATCCTGTGGATTCACAAAAGCCATTCCATTTAAAGGAGAAAACCTCAAAATATATGCTGTCACCTTCCTGATCTGGATATTTTCATTAGGTACTCTTACTTACAACATCATGGGGGAACAGGAAGCTTGCATCCTTCCTTGTTCTTTAAGTATTTTGCTTTAGTATTATAAATTACCCAGTACACTTTATACTTCAGGTATTGAAACTTTTTTAAAAGATTTTATTTATTTATTTTTAGAGAGGGAAGGGAGGGGGAGAGAGAGAGAGAGAGAAAGACATCAATGTGCGGTTGCTGGGGGTTATGGCCTGCAACCCAGGCATGTACCCTGACTGGGAATCGAACCTGCAACACTTTGGTTCGAAGCCCGCACTCAATCCACTGAGCTATGCCAGCCAGGGCAGGTATTGAAACTTTTAAATTAGAAGTGTACCATCCATGAATTCTTAATTTCCAAAAAAGAAATATAAATAACACTAACATTATCACTGGCATATTTTAATCTTTAATTACTCATAAGGTAACTCAAGAATCCAGGGTGTCTCTGGATCAATATTAAGAACATCATTGTCATATGCTCCTAATAAAAAAGGCAGGGTTTATTCATGCTGTATCTATCCTGAGGTTCTTGTACACAGCAGACATTCAATGAATGAATTGGATCAATGAATGAATGACAGACAATGTATAACAGTAGACGGGATAGACCCTTCTGATCCTATACTTTTCTTCGTAGCAGCTTGAATGTCTGCTATTTATTTATTTATTTATTTATTTATTTCTCTTATAAATAGAATACAGAATAGCAAGGCTGAGAAGATTTATCTATAGGAGCTTTTGTGGGGGAAGATGAAAGAAAACATTTAATGATCCTTAACTTTTTGAAAACAACTTTATCAAGATATAGATAACTTATCTTGATAATTTAGAGAATTTATCAAGAATAATAAAGAGATTTTATCAAGATAATTCTCAACTATATAATTCACCTACTTAAAGTGCACCACTCAGTGCTATTTAGTATATTCACAACATCATGCAATCATTGCCACTATCTAATTCCAGGACATTTTCGCACCCCAAAAGAAATTGTATACCCACTAGTAGTCAATCTCATTCCTCTCCCCCACCCCCACCAATGCTAGTAACAACGAATCTAGTTTTGTATATATAGATTTGCCTATTCTGGACATTTTGTATGAATGGAATTCTACAATATATGGTCTTTCCTCGCTGACTTCTTTTACTTAGCATAATGTTTTCATCGTTCATCACATTGTAGCATCTATCAGTACCTCCTTTCTTTTTATAGGAGCTTTCTGAGTCAACAATTTGTGGTTTAGGTTATCACAGCACTTCCTACATTTTGGACAACCAAAGGAATTCATCTGAAACTGAAGAGAAGCCAGCATGAGTACAACCCAGAATGAATGAGATTACATCCATCCTCATATTTGGCAGTGGCACAGTTGTGCCGAGCCAAAGATCTGTCTTAATATGATGGTGAGCCCAAGTTATATATTGTGACCTCCTGCTGGCACTGGTCTAGTCTAGGAAGGGCTCATGGGTGCTGGTGGGACGAGGCAAGCACCTCATAGTTTGTATTTCTGGCTTGGGCAGAGCTTGGGTGCAATTCCTCATCTTCAGACATCTGAGAAAAGTATGTCGGGGATCTCTTGGTTCCATTTGTTCTGCTTGCCAGTAGGCAGAGTACACTGCACTGTGCAGACAGGTTAGACAGTTTATTGTAGGCTGATGAAAGCAAATTAAAAAACCATCAGCTTGGTGGGAAACTAGCTCAGAATCCAATCCAAATGTCAGATGAAATATTTACACAGCCAGGAGATAAACCAAGGGAAACAGTGTGCCCTTTGTGTGTGCCTCTGAGTGTGCAGGCACACACAGAGCTGCTGACCATTTGTCAACTTCCAAGATTTATTCTGCTGCTTCTGGCAAGGGACAGCCTAATGATTTAATAGCTTGTCAACACCTACACAGAGAAACAAGGACTGGCACTTCCTCGTTTTTTATTTTCTTTGCTTTAAATAGGAATTCCTATTCTAAGTCACTGGAACCTGGAAATCAGACTGTCAGGTTTTTCTTGACTTGAGTGCACAGTTCCTGAATTTGAGCATGATGAATGTTATAACTTTCCTGTTATACAAACACAGGGTTGCTACCCTTTCAGAAGAACCCTTTGAGTTCATGTCCTAAAGCCTGAGTGTTTGCTTCAGGCCGTTGCTGTGAGCCAATTTCAAATGGAGTGAAACTGTTTTGTTTCTGTCCTACGAACCTCTTGAGTTGAATGCCTGTTTGATCAATCCAGTGCCTAGTTGCCACATTTACATTTGCGATGGAAAAGTGATTTAGTGGATTTAATGGGGAAGAAGACTGGACTTCTTGTGCCGAGTAGTATTCTCCAGGCATCCTTTGGCAGTTGTACGTTTCCTCAAAGCAGTGGCCATGTCCTCTGCAGCTCGGCAAACTGTACAGTGCCTAGTACAGCATCCGGCACAGTCACCTGACTTGACTGGTTTTCAGACAATTCAACCATGATCTGGTGATTAGAATGACAACCTAACCAGAGGGTTACATTTTATATTAGAATAATACTTATGGTACACTGGGCCTTTATCCCAGATAGAGGTAGTATAGTGAAGTGGCATAGAGCTTTACTTTTCAAACTTTGATATACATGTTATATTATATAGGGCTTGTTAAATGCAAATGCTGATTCAGTAAATCCAACTGGAGCCTGAGATTGTGCCATTCTTGCAGGCTCCCTGTGACACAAGATTGCCATTCCAATGTCCACACTTTGAGTAGGAAGGATCTATAGCTATGTTGTCCAATATGGTAGCCACTAGCATTTGGAATTTGGCTAGTTCAAATGAGATGTGTTATATGTGTAAGATATATACTAGAATATAAAGACTTAATAAGAAAAAGGTAAAATATCTCATTAATAATTTTATATTGATTATATATTCAAATGATAAAATTTAAAATAATTAGGTTAAATAAAATACTGGGGTGAGCAAAAGTAGGTTTACAGTTGTAATAAATAAATAATAATATTGTGTACAAATTAAAAAACACTAATTAAAAAATAAGAATACAAGAATAAACTCTATTACACATACTCACAACTGTAAACCTACTTTTGCCCACCCCTGAATATTCTTAAAATTAAGTTTGTTTCTATTTACATTTTTGTGTTTATTTTTACTATCTTCCCTATGCTGTAGTTAACATCCCCATGTCTATTTTGGAACTACCAGTTTGTACCTCTCAATCCTTTCACCTTTTTCCCACTCACTTTGCCCACCCACCCACCTCCCATCTGACAAACATCACTTGGTTCTCTGTATCTATGAGTTGTTTTTGTTCATTTATTTTGTTTTTTAGACTCTACCTATAAGTAAAATATAGTATTTGTCTTTCTCTGTTTGACTTCTTTAATTTAGCATAATACCCTCTAGGTGCATCCATGTTGTAGCAAATGATAAGATTTCATTCTTTTTTAATGCCAAGTCATATTCTAGTGTATATATGTATCAGACCCTCCTTACCCAATTGTCTATCGATGGACGCTTAGGTTGCTTCTGTATCCTGGCTACTGTAAATAATTCTGCAATGAACATATTGGTGCATATATCTTTTCAAATTTGTTTTTTGTATTTCTTTGCATAAATACCCACAAATGGAATTGCTGGGTCATAATGTAATTCCATTATTAATTATTTGAGAAAACTGAATAATGTTTTCCATAAGGGATACAACACTTTACAATCCCACCAAGAATGCATGAGAGTTTCCTTTTCTCTACATCCTCATCAAAACTTATTATTGGTTGATTTATTGATAGCCATTCCGACAAGTGTGAGGTGATATCTCATTGTGGTTTTAATTTCTATATTTCTCTGATGATAAGTTACATTGAGAATCTTTTCATATGTCTATTGGCCATCTGTATGTCCTCTTTGGAGAAGTGTCTATTCAGGTCTTCTGCCCATTTTTTAAATTGGATTCTCTGGGGGTTTTTTGGTGTTGAGTTGTATGCATGCCTTATACATTTGGATATTAACCTCTTATCCAATACATAGTGGGCAAATATCTTCTCACATTCAAAAGGCTGTCTTTTCTTTGGCTGATAGTTTCCTTTCCTGTGCAAAAACTTTTTAGTTTGACATAGTTCCATTTTTTAAAAAAATATTTTTAATTTATTGATTTTAGAGAGAGAGAGGAAGGGGGGAGAGAGAAAAGACATTGATTTGTTGTTCCACTTATTTGTGCATTCATTGGTTGATTCTTGTATGTGCCCTGGCCAGGGATTTAACCCACAGCCTTGGCATATCAGGATGATGCTCTAACCAACTGAGCTACCTAGCCATTTGTTTATTCTTTCTTTTGTTACCCTTGCCCTAAGAGATATAACAGAAAAAATACTGCTAAGAGAAATATCAGAGAAGTTACTGCTTATGTTTTCATCTAAAATAGTTTTATGGTTCCTGTCTTACATTTAAGTCTTTAATCTGTTTTGAGTTTATTCTTGTGTATGGTGTAAGAAAGTGATCTGGTATCATTTTTTTTGCATGTATCTGTCCAAATTTCCCAACACCATTTATTGAATAGATTGTTTTTACCCTATTTTGTATTCTTTGTCTTTTTTTTTTGGTCATAGATTAGTTGACCAAAAAGGTGTGGACTTATTTCTGGGCTCCCTATTCTGTTCCATTGATCTATGTGTCTGTTTTTATTCTAGTACCATGCCATTTTGATTACTATAACCTTGTAGTTTAGTTTTTAATATTTTTATTTATTTTTATTGAGAGGGGAAGGAAGAGAGAGACAGAGGTAGAGAAACATTGATGTGAAAGAGAAATATCAATCAGTTGCCTCTCACACGCACCCCTACCAGAGACTGAACCCACAACCTAGGCATGTGCCCTGACCAGGAATCAAACCTGTGACCTTCGGTTTACTGGACAATGCTCCAACCAACTGAGCCACACTGGCCAGGGCTGTAGTATAGTTCTATATCAGGTAGCACAATAACTCCAACTCTGTTCTCTCTCAAAACTGCTACTGTGGCTATTTGGGGTTTTTTTGTGTGTGTGTGAGTTCCATATAAATTTTAGAATTCTATGTTCTAGTTCTCTGAAAAATGCCATTTTTATAAGGATTGGATTGCGTCTATAGATTGCTTTGCACAGTATGAACATTTTAATGATGTTAATTCTTCCTATCTACTAGCACAGTATATTCTTCCATTTATGTGCGTCTTCTTCAATGTTTTATAATTTTTCAAGTACAGGTATTTTTTCAAAAAAATTGTATTTATTCTCAGAGAGAGAGAAATGAAGGGAGAAAGTGAGGGAGAGAAGCATCAATGTAAGAGAGAAACATGGATCAGTTGCCTCTTTCACACACCCCAACTGGGACTGGGCCCACAACCCAGAAATGTGCCCTGACCAGGAATCAAACTGGTGACCTTTTGCTTTGTGAGATGACACCCAACCCACTGAGCCACACCAGTGAGGGCTTGAGTACAGGTCTTTTATTTCCTTAGTTACATTTATTCCTAGGCATTTTATTTTATATTTTGATGCAATTGTAAGTGGAACTGTTTTCTTAATTTCTCTTTATATTAGTTCACTATTGGGTGTTTTCTGCTACCTTTTCTTCCAGATCAATTATTCATTCCTCTGCTCTATCTAATCTGCCATTGATTCCTTCAAGTGTATTCTTTATTTCAGTTATTGTATTCTTCATTTTTGACTGGTTCTTAGTTTTATTTGTATGTCATTTTATATGCTTACTGTCTCTTTTTTGAAGTTTTCACTAAGTTCTTTGAGTAATCTTATAATCAGTGTTTTGAACTCTGTATCTGGTAGATTGCTTACCTACATTTTGATTCATTCTTTTTCTGGAGTTCTGTTCTTTCATTTGTGACATGTTTCTTGGTCACCTCATTTGGCTGCTTCTCTGTGTCTGTTCTTATGATTTAGGTAGATCTGCTACATCTCCCAAGCTTGGCCAGGTGGCCTTAGTTGAAAGAGTCCTTTACAAACCAGTGGCACAGGCTCCATGACCACCTGAGCCAGGCTCTCTAGTAGTATCCTTCACAGGCACTGGTGAGTGTCTTCCTGTTGTCATTTAGCCTTGATTATTATGGACACGCTGTTGGGTGGGATTGACTCTCGAGCTGGCTGACTCTGAGTATTGGCCACAACCACAGTGTACATGCCTGTGTGAAGGGGCTGACTCCACAGAGTGTGTTGTGATATGCCCCAGTGTCCTCTGATGCCTGCTGAGACTTTTGGCTGTGCCACCTGTGGAGCTAATTGGGTGGTTCTCTGTTGTGGTCTGAAACTGGCCACTGAGTATGTTTATCTTGGGGCCTCTTGGGAGAGGCTCTGGTGCAGATCAAGGTCAACTACTGCCTGTGATCAACCTGGCACTCCATAGTAGGAGCTACAAAGCAGTTGTGCTAGGCTTGGAGGCATGTGAAAGAGGCCACTCTGGGAACCGAGGCTGGCTGCCATCAGTACTGGGCCCTGGGGGCACTTAGCAAAGAGGTACAAGGTGTGCTCCCACCTGCCACCACCTAACAGCTACCAATAAGGTTCAACCACTGAAAGAGCTCTGGGAAGGATGCAAGTTGGGCGAGGCAGGGTCTCAGGGAGTCACCAGGGTGGGGTGACTGGTGTTCACCAGATTAATGTAGACTCAGATTTGGCTGTGTGAAGTTAGGGCTCAACAAAGGAAACATGGTGCCCACCTGCTGGCTGTATGGGAGGAGGGCTCAACACAGGGAGAATGACAGTAGTCCCTCCAGCTTTTGCCCTGAAGCCACACACCTCAGTTGCTGATTTTATGTCTCTCCCCGCACTCCCCGCCAGACAGTGTCCCTTTGCAGAAGCCCAGAGTGAGGGCCTGTGAGCAAGGGAGTCTGTGCGTGACCCTTTAAGAGGATGTCTGGGATTCCAGCAGGCCTCCATTTCACCAGGACAGATGGAATCTCTTCTGATTTTTACAGCCAGATATTGTGGAGCTCCTCTTTTTGGCATTGGTGTAGTACTCTGAGCTCGGGGACTCAGTGTGGGACTGTGGATCCCTTGCTCCTCAGGGTGGACCTCCAAAGCTGAGATATCCATCCTGATTCTCAACCACCACATGTGGGTCAGCTTGTTTTGCATCTCTGCCCCTCCTGTCAGAGTTGACATGGCTTCTTCTTTATATCCTTAGTTATAGGGCTTCTGTTCAGCTAGTCTTCACATAGTTCTTCAGGTTGATTGTTCTATAATTCTGTTATAATTCTGATGGGGTCCTGGGAGAAGTCAAGCACAGTATTTACCTATTCTGCCATTTGACTGTAAATCTTCTCTTTTACTTTTAATATGGTTACTAAAAAAATGTTTAATTTTATATGTGGCTCACATTATATTTCTACTAACCATTACTAGTCTAGAGCAGCAGTCAAAAAACTTTTTCAGTAAAGGTCCGGGCAATAAATATTTTTGGCCTTTCAGGTCTTCCAGTCGCTGTAGCACTATGCATAAAAGCAGCCATAGACAATACATAAATGAATAAGCATGGTCGGGTTTCAATAAAACTTTGTCAAAACAAGTAGAAGTGGTGGCCTTTAAAACCAACAGACCATAATCATAGTGAAAACCAGTGACCTAGCAGCCAGCTGAGAGGGCTGACCAGTGTTGGAAGTCTTTCAAGACCCCATTCCTAGAGAATTATTATTTGACCTGTCTGATGGTTCCCTGGAAGACCCCATTCACAAGGCTTTCTTTATTACATCTGATTCAAGAGCTCATTCCACGTAAAACACTTTTTCCTAGGACATTTGTCAAAAGCAAGTAGAAGCAACTGATTAATTTCACAGCTGCCTGAGGAAGTAGATAACAGTTTGGGGCAAATATTAGGCTAACCAAAATACTTAAAAGGAAAATCTAGGGAATGAGATGTCCATAGGGTCTTTCAAAATCTCCAACATTTTCCTGGAAATTTAGAAGGGCACATGTATGCAAAGGGCTGTATGCATGCCTGCAGCTATGTGCATGCTCATGGATGACCTGAGAAAGGCCTCAGCTCTCAACTTTGGATGATGTTCAGGCTTCACACAAATGAAGTGCTAAGCCAGAGTTAACAACTGCCTGGCTGAATATTGAAGGTGTGCCCCAACATGCACACAGAATCTCTTGGCAAAAACTGGGAGACTTGCTGGTTCCAGGCATTTAAGAACATCTCTGTCCAAACATTAGCTGACCACTAAGTAGAGATTTCAGTGGCCACACATGACAAAGAATACCAACTTTAAAGAATTAAGGGTCTAGTCAAGAAATGTGTATAAAGGACCCATGGTAATGGACAACAGGGTGGGGATTGACTGAGGAGCAGGGTGGGTGAGACAGGGGAGAGCAAAGGGGGGGAAACTGAGACAACTGTAATTGAACAACAATTAAAAAAAAGAAAAGTCACTAAACATTATAAAGGCAATAAATGCCACTAGCAACAACAATTACCAAATTATATCATTTCAAACGTTCACTTTTTAACAAAAATTATAAGACATACAAAGAATCAAGAGAGTGTAGTTAATGCACCGGAAAACAATAATCAACATAAATTGTCTCCCAGGAGGTGTAGACATTGGACTTACTAGACAAAACCTTAAACCAGTTATTTAAGTATATGCAAAATATTTTTAAGGTATGAGAACAATTTCTCACCAAATGAAAAATATAAAGTGATAAAAATTATTAAATAAAATAAAAAACAAATTTTAGAATAGAAAGGTACAATAATTAAAATGAAAAATTCACTAGACAAGCTCAAATAGATTTGAGCTGGCAGAAAAAAGAACCAGCAAAGTTGAAAACAGGTCAACTGATATTAGCCAGTCTGAGGAGCAGAAAGTAAAAATAATGAAGAAAAATGAACGGTGCTTCAGACTATCAAGTTTACCAACATACACATAGTGGGAGTCCCAGAAAGAGAGGAAAATGAATATTTGATAAAATAATGGCCAGAACTTACCAAACTTTCTGAAATTGATCTATACATCCATTGATCTATACATCCAAGAAGCTCAACAAACTCAAACGCAGAGATTCACACTGAGATACATCATAAATTCTTTATGATATATAGCACTATTTTGTAGAACTAATTAGTTTTTTAAGAGAGGTTAAGCAAAAGAAGAGAACAGGTATGTTTAATATCTACTTATAACTTCAAAAAACTGAAATATTATGAAGATAACCATAAAGAAATTCTGAATTCATCTCCTTCTTCCCCATATCCTTGCTAACTTAAGCTGCAAATAAAGCTACCACATTTATGTTCCTAAACATTATACCCATTCTGTATTCTGCTTTTAAAAAATGACTTTCTACTATATAAGCTTTAAGTCCCAGCCTAACCTTGCTGTTTTTCCATGTTCTGCAAACTCTTATTTTCCACTTCCATTCCATCTTCCAAATTCAAATGCTGTTTCAGATTGATTTGTTTCCCACATTATTTCCCACTTCCATGTATTGGCCAATGAAGTTTGCCACTGTAGTGGGTTGAATAGTGGCCCTAAAGATATGTCTACCTTCTAGTCCCTGGAATCTGTGAATATTAATTCCTATGACTAAACAGTGAGTATTAATGTTATATGGCAAAAGGAATAATTAAATTTAGAATCTTGAAAGGAAGAACTTATTCTAGATTATCCAGATGGGCCCTAAGTCCAATGATAAGTGTCTTTGGAGGAAAGAGGCAGAAGATTTAACACAAAGGAAATTGGAATTATGCTGCCACAAACCAAGGAGTTAGAAAAATTGCCAGCAACAGCAGAGACTAGAGGAGGCAAGAAATAGATTCTCCCTTAGAGTCTTGGCAGGGAGTATGGTCATGATGACATCTTTATTTCAGACTTAGGGTGTTCAGAACTGCGAGAGAATTGCTATTGTTTTAAGACACTCCATTTGTGGTAATTTGTTACAGCAGCCCTAGAAGACTAATAATGCCCCACCAATGCCCTCTGTAGCATGCAGTGCTACTTGGTAGCATTCTACCCTCAATAAAACTTCTTTCAAAATTGTAGTCAGTCCTTCCTGCTGCTGTTTTATCAACTGAGTTTATGTAATATTCTAAATCCTTTGTTGTCCATTCAATAATCTCACAGCACTTCACCAGGAGTAGATTCTATATCAGAAACCACTTTATTTGCTCATCAATAAGAAGCTACTCCTCATCCATTAAAGTTTTATCACAAGATTGCAACAATTCAATCACATCTTCAGCCTCCACTTCTAAACCTAGTTCTCTTGCTATTTCCATCACATCTGCAGTTACTTCCTCTGCTGAAGGTTTGAACCCCTCAAAGTCATCCATGAGGTTTAGAATCAACTTTTTCTAAACTCCTATTAATGTTGGTATTTTGACTTCTTCCCATGAATCATGAATGTTAATAGTACATAAAATGGTGAATCCTTTCCATAAGTTTTTCAATTTACTTTGCCTAGATCCATCAAAGGAATCACTGTCTATGGCAGCCATAGCCTTATGAAATATATTTCTTAAATTATAAGACTTGAAAGTTAAAATTACTCCTTGATCTATGGACTTCACAATGGATGTTGTGTGGGCAGGCATGAAGACAACATTGATCTTATTGTGCATCTCCATCAGAGCTCTTGGGTGACCAGATACATTGTCAATGAGCAGTAATATTTTCAAAGGAACCTACTGCTTTTTCTGAGAAGTAGGTCTCAACACTGGGCTTAAAATATTTAATAAACCATGTTGTAAACAGATGTCCTGTCATCTGGGCATTGTTGTCCTATTTTTAGAGCACAGGCAGAGTAGATTTAGCATAATTCGTAAGGGCCCTAGGATTTTCAGAATGGTAAATGAGCCTTGGCTTCAACTTAAAGTCACCAGCTACATTAAGCCCTAACCAGAGAGTCAGCCTGTCCTTTGAAGCTTTGAAACCAGGCATTGACTTCTCCTCTCAAGCTATGAAAGTCCTAGATGACACCTTCTTCCAATATATGACTATTTCATGTACATTGAAAATATGTTGTTTACTATAGCCACCTTTATTAATCCTCCTAACTAGATCTTCTGAATAACTTGCTGCATTTTCTACATTAGCACTTATGGCTTTAACTTTGCTCTTTTATATTATGGAGATGGCCTATTTCCTTAAACCTCAGAAACCAACCTCTGCTAGGTTCAATTTTTTTCTTCTGCAGCTTCATCACCTCTCTCAGCCTTCATAGAATTGAAGAGAGTTAGGGCCTTGCTCTGGATTAGACTTTGGCTTAAGGGAATGCTGTGGCTGGTTTGATTTTTTATCCAGACCACTAAAATGTTCTTCATATTAGCAATAACGCTGTTTCACTTTCTGATCATTTGTGTTGACTGGAGTAGCACTTTAAATTTCCTTCAAGAACTCTCCCTTTGCATTCACAACTGAGCTAACTGTTTGGCACAAGAGGCCTAGCTTTCAACATGTCTTCCTCACTGAGCTTAATCATTTCTAGCTATGGATTTAAAATGAGAGACATGTGACTACTGTGAACACCTAGAATCATTATAGGGTTACTAATTGGCCCAATTTCAATGTTGTTTTGTCTCAAGGAATAGGGAGGACAAGGAGAGACATGGGGGAATGGCCGGTTGGTGGGGCAGTAAGAACATACATATTTATTGATTAAGTATATCGTCTTCTATGGGTACAGTTCATGGTCCCTGAAACAATTACAATAATAATATCAAAGATAACTTATGACAGATCACCATAACAAAAATAATAATAATTTGAAGGTTTGAGACACTGTGAGAACTAACAAAATGTAACACAGTGACACAAAGTGAGCAAATGCTGTTGGAATAATGGCACCAATAGACTTGCTCGATGCAACCACAAATCTTCAATTTATTTTTAAAACAGCAATATCCATGAAGCACAATAAAGCAAAATACAATAAAACACAGTATACCCATGATAAAAATTAGAGTAAAAATAAGTAGATAAGAGAAAAACAATACAGAAAAACAATAAAACCAAAAGTTGATTGTTTAAAAAAGCCAACACATTGACAAACTTTTAGATAGGCTGACCAAGAGGGGGAAAAAAAGAAAAAAGACTCAAAGTACTAAAATTAGAAATGAGGGTGGGGAACCATTACTACCAACCTTACAGAAATAAAAAAGAGTATAAGGGAATCTTATGAACAACTATATGTCATCAAATAACATAACTGAAATGTAATAGACATATTCCTAGAAAGACACACACTACAGAAACTAACTCAAGGGGAAAAAATAGAAAATCTAAATAAACCTGGAACAGTAGAAGAGATTGAAGTAATAATTCTTTTTCAAAATCCCACAAAGAAAACCCCAGGCACTTGTGGTTTTGCTGGTTAACTCTACCAAACATTTATAGACTTAACACCATCCTTCATTTTAAAAAAACAAACCAGAAGAATGAGTAACACTTCCCCATGCATTCTGTGAAGCCAGAATTACCCTGATACCAAAGCTAAACAAACAAAAAAACCCAAGAAAAAAACCTACAGATGAATGTATATTATGAATATTGATGCAAAAACCCTCAAAAAAATACTAGCAAACCAAGGCCAACAATATACAAAAAGGATCCTACACCATGACCAATTAGAATTTATCCCAGGAATGCAAAGTCATTGTAGCACCTGGAAAGCAATTAATGAAATACAGCATGTGAATAGAATCAAAAACAAAAACATAATAATCTCAACAGATACAGACAAATTATTTGACAAAATTCTATATGCTTTCATCATAAAGACAGAACAAATTAGGAATACAGAGGAACTTCTTCAACCTGATAAACGGCATCTATCAATAATCTATGTCTAATATCATACTAAAAGGTGAAATACTGAAAGCTTTACTCCTAAAATCAGGAAGAGGATAAGGATGTCCACTCTTGCCCCTTTTGTTCAACATTGTGCTGGAGGTTCTAGCCAGGGCAATTGGGGAAAATTAAATAAAAAGCATCCAGATGGGAAAGGAAAAAGTAAAGCTGTGGCTATTTGCAGATGGTATGATATTGTACATAGAAATTGCTAAGGTATATACAAAAAGTTATTAGAGCTAAAAAATGGGTTCATATGGCCAAAACTGAAAAATGCTGACAACACCAAATTGTGGCAAGGATGTGGAGCAACAGGAACTCTCAGTCATTGCTGATGGCAATGTATAATGGTACAGCTACACTGGAAGACAGTTTGGCAGTTTCTTACAAAATTAAACATACTCTTACCATATGATCCAGTAAATACTCCTTGGTATTTACCCAAAGTAGTTGAAAACTTATTCAGACTAGTTTATTCATAATTGCCAAACCAGAAGCCACCAAGATGTCCTTTAGTAGGTGAACAGATAAATAAACTGTGTTACATCCAGACAATGGAATATTAGCACTAAAAAGAAATGAGCTGTCAAAACATGAAAAGACTTGAAGGAACCTTCATATTACTAAGTGAAAAATGCAGTCTCCAAAGGCTATATACTATATGGCTCCAACTATATGACATTCTGGAAAAGGCAAAACTATGGAAACAATAAAAAGATCAGGGTTGAGGATGGGAGAAGAGGTTGTTGGGGAGGTAACACAGCCTTTTTAGGGTAGTGAAAACATTCTATGATAACATAACAATGAATATATGTCATTATTTGTGTTCAGACCTATAGAATGTACACCAAGTGTGAACCCTAGGATAAAATATGGGCTGTGAGTGATAATGATGTGCCAGTGTAGGTTTATCAGTTGTTACAAATGTACCACTCTGGTGAGGGATAATGATAATGAGGGTAGTTATGCATGTGTGTATGCAGCTGGTTTATGGGAAATCTCTGTACCTTACTCTTAATTTTGCTGTGAACCTAAAACTGCTCTAAAAAATTACCTTTTTAAAAAAATGAGTTCAGGAAGTCCACTGGATACAAGATCAATATTCAAAAATCAACTATATCATCATATATTAGCACAAAACAACCCAAAATGTAATTAAGAAAATTCCTATTAAATAGCACCAAAAAAGAGTAAGATACTGATAAATATATTGAACAGACTGAGTGTAAGATACCAGGACAGTGTTGAAAGAAATTAAAGGCTTATATGTATATAGAAAGACATCTGTGTTCATGGATTGGAAGACTTAATATTCTCAAGATTATAATGCGCCCAAAATTGACCTACCAATTCAACATAATCAGTATCAAAATCCCATCTACTTTTTCCTTTTTAAAAAAAGAAATTGACAAAATGATCCTAAAATTCATATGGAAATGCAGGGATCCAGAATATCCAAAACAATCTTGAGAAACAACAAAGTAAGAAAACTCACACTTCCTGATTTCAAAATTTACTCTAGATCTACAATAGTCTAAACAGCAGTGCTAGCATACAGTGAGACATATAGACCAATGGAATAGAAAAGACAGTCCAGAAATAAACACGTGCATATATGGCCAATTGATTTTTTATGAGTGCCAAGACTATTCCATGGAAAATGAATAATCCTTTTAACAAACGCTGCTAGGACAACTGGATTTCCACATGCAAAAGAATGAAGTTGTACCCTTGCCTCACACTATATATAAAAGTTATCTCAAAATAGATTGAAGACATAAATGTGAGACCTAAAATTCTAAACTTTTAGGAGAAACATAGGTGTAAATCTTCATAACCCTGGATTAATTTCTTTGATATAACACCAAATAGCCAAGCTACCACAGAAAAAACAGATAGTGCTCTTACCGCAAAATTAATATAAATTGGACTTCATCAAAATTAAATACCTTTGTGCTTCAAAGAACACTATTAAGAAAGTGAAAAGACAGCCCACACAATGGGAGAAAATATTTGCAAATCATATATCTGATAAGGGACTTATATCCAGAATACATTTTAAAACTCTTGCAACTCAATAATAAAAAGCAAAGTCATCCAATTTACAAAAATGGGTGAAAGAATGTGAATTGGTATTTCTCCAAAGAGATATACAAATGGCCAATGAAAAAATAAGGAATTGTTCATCACTATTCATTAGGGAAATGCAAATCAGAACCACTATGAAATGTAACTTCTTTCTTACTAGGATGTCTATAATCAAAAGATAACAGCAAGTGTTGGCAAGGATGTGGAAAAAATAGAACCCCATACATTGCTGGTGGGAATATAAAACAGTGTAGCTGCTTTGAAAAATTCTGGAAGTTCTTCAAAAAGTTAAACATAAAGTTACCACAGGGCCCAGAAATTCCACTCCTAGGTATATAACCTCATATGTTCATACAAAAACTTGTACACAAAATTTTATAGCAGCATTATTCATAATAGCCAAAAAGTAGAAACAACACAAATGTTCATCAATTGACAAATGGATAAATAAAAAGTGGTATATCTGTACAATGGAATATTATTCAGCCATAAAAAGGAATAAAGTACTGATAGAAGCTACAACATGGATGTACCTTGGAAACATGCTCAGTGAAAGAAGCCAGACACAAAAGACTACATGTTATATCGTTCCTTTATATTAAATATGCAGAATAGGCAGATCCATAGATATAGAAAGATTATCTGTTAGGGGCTGGTGGGGGAAATGAATGCTTAGTGGGTATGGGGTTATTTTCTAAAGTGATGAAAATATTCTGGAATTAGATAGTAGCGATGGTTAGACACCTTGTAAATATACTACTTGTGAATATCTGAATTGTGTATATTAAAATGGTGAATTATATCTTCAAGGGAAAAGGAAGACAGAGGGACAGATTTGGCCCATGGGCAATAGTTTGGCAATCCCTGATCTAAAGCAATGGTTTTTGGAATCACACAGCCCAGAGGTAGAATCCTAATTTTCAGCTTATGTACTTTGTGACATTGGATAAGTTGCTGAACAGCTTTAAGCCTCATTTTTCTTCTTTATATAATGAAGATACGCACAGCACCTCCCTTTACTGTGTGAGGATAAAGTTAGGTCAAATACTGGATGGGAGGAAAGGTTGTTCATATGGAAAATAATACAATAACCAAAAATAATAATAGAAGAATAAGCTGTTTTGCATACTCACAACTGTAAACTTGTGTCTGCCACATCTTGATTAAGCTCTGTGAAAGCACTCTTTCCCCAGAGCCTAGAACTGGCTTGGGATCAATATACATGAATGGATAAGTAAAACATTTAGAGCAGTCACGGGCCCACACTAATAAATAATAGCAAATCTTTATATAGCATTTTACGGTATGCCAGGTACTATTCTAAATGCTTTGCAATACTTCAGCACATTTTAATACATAGCATTATCATTATCTCCATTTTCCAGATGAGAAAACTGAGGCACAGTTCATGTAAGCAACTTGCCCAATATCTCACAGCTGGGAAAATTAAAATCCAGGTGGTCTGGCTCCAGAGTCCATGCAATAAACGTAGAGTGTGAATATGGTTATTATTGTCATCATCATAGGGTTTAATACATATGCAAGTATACTGATCCCATTTCTCTCTTTGGTATCTGAGCACATATTAGCACCTCTATTTCCCTGACATTTGATTTAAGGTGAGGATGCTTCCCAAGTCTCCAGTATTCTGCTAGGGAGCATATTCATTCTTTTATCCATCCATTCATTCATGTCTTCATTAAGTGTGTATAAGGATTCTTACTATATCCCAGGCCCTGTGCTGTATAGATATAAGAAGACATACTCTCTATCCCCAAAGAGCTCAAAGTCTAGTAGGGAAGAGAATTATAATCCAGATGATAAGTACCATAGTAGAGATTCATGCAAGGCTGCCGTGAAAGCAAAGAAGACCCAGGGGATAGTGTGGAGGTGGGAAGAATAAAGAACCTGTGAAAGCTTCGCGGAGGAAGTGGTACCTAGAGAGGAGTGTGGATTAATCAGGTGTAGGTGGGGACAATTAAGTAAAAAAGAGGTTGAAGTGTATATATAGACTTAGAGGCCCAGGAGCCCTTGGTGAAAGCTAGGCACAGAGTCTAATATCACCATATGCCAAGCTGCAGGGGTGGAACTGGAAAAGGGCCTACATACCATGCAACTGATCCTGAGACACTACCCAGCATTCCATACCCACCTTACCCTACATTATTTTTCTTTGCAACGTTTATCACCATCTGACATATATCCTTGCTGCTTATTTACTGTCTGTCTCCTCCCATTAGAATGTGAGCTCCCTGAGCTCAGGGACTTTGTTCTGTTCACTGCTCTATCTCCTCTGCCCACCACATGCACACATTCCCTGGCTCTAGTAGGCACTCAGTAAATATTCTTAAATAAATGAATGAGTGAAATCACATGAATGAACTAATGTCCTGAGAGCTCTAGGAAAGACGGAGAGCATTAAGATACAGGCCTAACCCCCAGGAGCTAACAGGCTAGTAGGAGATCTAACACGTGGGCACGAGCACGTATTACATTGTGTCTCTCTTCTTTCACTTCCTGCCTTCTTTCCCAGAACTTTAAGACTGTCCTCTGACCCTTCAAGTTCCATTCTCTCACACTCGTTTCTTCACCCCGTCCAAGGCTTTGCACTCCCCCTGGCAGTGGCCCATGCTCCAACCCACACTTGCCTATTCTCCTGGCTCTGCTCACCCGAAGTCCCATTCCTGATAGCTGCCTGCGTCTGCTAGGTGTTAGCATGATCAAACTAACTTTCACTAATGTATGAATCACTGCCAGAGCAGTCTAAGGTATGTTTTCTTTAATTTTTTGTTATGGAAATTTCAAACCACATACTCAGCAGAGAGGAGAGTATAATGAACCCCCATATGCCCAGTTTCAACAATTATCAACGTTCTGCCTTTCTTATTTTTCTAGTCCCCATTTTTTTATTGAAGTATTTTAAAGCAACCCCTCAGTGCCATACCATTCCACAGTTCCTGGTCTATAAATATTTCAGTATGTTTCTCCAACAGGTAAGGACCTTTCCTTAACCACAATACCATTTTCAAACTTAACAAAATTAGTGATTCCCTAGCATCATCTACTACTAGTCACTGTTAAGTTTTACCCAGTTGTCTCACAGATATCTTTCTGCATAGGCTTGTTCAAATAAGGATCCAAACATGGTTCACACATTAGGCATATACTGTATAGGTTTAAGGCTCCTTGGCAGAATTCCAGGCCTTGTGGAAAAGTGGGGGCTAATCAGTCCAAAGCCCCTCTGAACATCCCAGATTCCCTAGCAACCTCAGGATGTAGAAAGGAGATAGCCATCAAAGTCCCTCATCAGATCTTTTTTTTTTTGTTGTTCCCCCAAAAGACATAGAGGTAGGGATGGGAGGGGAAAAGAAGGAAAACCAGAAAAATGCCTTGCAAGTACTCTGCCTCCAGTTCAGATACCTCCAGTTGCCACCACCATCTTGCCTGACCTTAGAAATATTTGGTTCTGCTGTGTAAAAGTAATTGTTATTGCAGTCGTTCCTGGGAGCTGCTTACCATTATGCCTAATTACAGTACAGCACAATAATCATTATGTGTATCATTAAAGATGTGTCAGATTGACTTTGTCATGAGTTTTATTTGACTTCAATACAAAACTGTTCCAGGACACACAACCTTCAGAGTTTGGGTTGCTCCTGGTCCCTACCAGGGAGCAGGAGGCCAGCTGTCAGCAAGTCAGCAGCTGAGCATCCCATCCCATCCCATCCTGTCCCCTCCCTACCATCCCATCCCATCCCGTCCTGTCCACTTCCGTGTGCATCGACTCCACTGCAGCCTAGGCCGGAGGTGCCCACCCACCTGTCCTTCCTTTGCACAGGCTGCACATCTGGGCTTGAGGCAGAGTGATTCACACTTACAAACAGAAACAAGCAAAACAGCAAAACCCACAGGCTCTGCCAGCATCAACTGCTGCTCCCGCCCTGCACCGTCCCCAGGGATCTCGATCAAGCTTCTTATTGACTCAATCCATGCAACATCTTTATTATTCTTCCCATTTGGGGGACAGGGAATGTGAGAAGAGCTGATGTATCCACAGTCATCGAGTTCACCATTAGAAAAACCAGGAGAACCAGAGGCTGTGGCTGGTAAGCCAGAGCTTCTGTGAGAGCTGAGCTAGGTCAAGCTCTGTCCGTTAGGCATTTATCTCTAGGAATGGATAGATTTTCTATTTTGAAACAAACATACACAGTGCTGTCTCTGCTGCTGGGCAACTTCCTGAAAAGCAAGTGCATGAGAGATTAGGGATGGGCGTGGAGAGCAGCACTTCTCCAACTCACTTTTGCAAGTTGTGGAAACAAAGTCAATAGCCTGGACAAGGAGGCTGCCCAGGCCTTGCCTCATCAGTACATTGTCAGGCAGCCTCTTCCAGCAAGTTTCTTGCTGCTTGCCAGCACTGAAGCAGTTGCTAATCAGGTAAACGAGTGTGGAAGAAGCATGAATAACATATCAAATCACTGCCTAATGAGCCTTCCCTTTGGGTCCTGTGAAGATCCAATAAATGAGTTTGGTGCATACATGCACCAGTGCTCATCCGTTCAGCCAGCCTTGAGCAAGGGCCGTCTTTCTGACCCGCTCTGTGCTAAGTAAAGCTACCATGTGGCTCTTGATTCTGAGAGCTGCACTTACAGCCTAATGGGGAAGCAGAGCATGTAAACAGATGTGGCAAAGCAGGCAAGGGGGCTGCAAAGGGCCCTGTGGAGGCACAGAGGAGGTAACAAGAAACTCTGCCTTTGGAGAGTCAGCTAAGACATCAAAGAGGTTACATTGGAGCTGGGTCTTGAAAGGTGAGTAGGAATGACCTAGGCTGAGATGGGAGGCCTGGGCTTTCTCAGCAAAGGGAATGGTGAGGCGAAAGGCAGGGAGGTGTGACACAGCATGGAAGCACCCAGGATCCTTTTGCAGATGTAGGGTAAACAAATGTCCATTAAGGTACCTCAAGACCTTAACAATTTAAGGTCAGACTCTCCGGTGAACCATCACTCCACTTTACTGAGTTCCATTCTTTGCTTCAGTGGGCTGTTTTTGTGCCAGTCTTTTGGCCTTTTTGCAGTTCCCCTGCACTTATCTGAAAAGCTGATGCATTTCAATCTGTTCATTTGAAAGTGTGCACCATTCACATTAGCCCACTGAATGGCTTAGCTATACATTGTGGGTTTCTTAGAGCACTAAAAGGAGGCCTTTTCCCCCTAGAGTCAAGCCTAAGGGAGCAGAGTCTGCTGTGGGGAGGAATGGCGCAAAACCTCTGAGGACACCTGGACTCCATGTGCCAGACCTTTGCTGCCCCGTGTCCTCAACCAAATGGTCTGTTTGTTTAGCTGCTAACTGCTGACTTCATTAGAGGAACATTAAAACTCAGTTGGTTTGAGTGTGGCAAGGTAATGAATCATCCTTGGATGGACTCTACAGAAACTATTAGGGGACGAGCCTCAGTGTACCATTACTAATCTGCTGATGAGACTCGACCCCATCTAGAGCATTAAAGACACTCAACAGCCACAGGCTAGAGTTTTTGTCATGGAAGTGAATCCCTGTCCATATGTCTAGCCTCTAGAGCTTTTCACAAAATTGCTTCCTCTGATCCTTACACACAACACTTGAAAGTTAGCAGAGTGAGGGGCTTGTGTCCCCATTCAACAAGTGCAGAGACTGAACCTTGAGGGGTTAAGTGATTCCAAGTGGTTCCCAAGGTATTGAGAACCAAGCCTCTGATTATAGCGCTGGGAGCTTTCCTACTGCCCTGAGCTGCCTGCCGCTGAGCCAGCCTTTCCCACGGGGCAGGGTAGGTGTAGCCAGAGGCAGTGCTCCCAAATTTCAGGACAGCACACAGTCTTCAGGCTCCTTGAGCTGTTTACAGCACACCCACATTAAGAAAAACTTCCAAAAAAAAAAAGAAGAAAAGAAAAACCTCCAGATGTTTGCCATGTTAGCACCAAACCAGTACAGTAGAAAAAGAGTGATAAAGAGCAACCTTGGGAAGCAAATACACCTCCAAGATGTTAGTCTTTCACTCTCTTCTTACTTGCAGGATCAGGTTCAACCTGCATACATCTATTTTAGTGTATTTTAATTGCTTGTAAACCAAGTGTTTCCTGGACATGCCAGTGACCATGAATAATTAGAATCATTTTAATGACTGGGTCCTCAAAAGTGAATGGGAAAGCAGACAAAAAGGGGCTGCTCAGAAGGGAAAGTGATTTGTTAAAGCCTGAGTGGGAGCGTTGTCTCAGCCTTCTCTAGTTTTGTTCTGCTTTTTTCATGATGTCACTAGAGCCACCTGTTTTTCAGCTACTCTGGCTGCCCTTCACTGTTTTTTAAGATTTTATTTATTTGGAGGGAGAGGGGTAGGGAGGGAGAAAGATAGGAAGAGAAATATCGATGTGAGAGAGAAACATCAATCGGTTGCCTCATCTGTGCGCCCCAACCAGGGACCGAGCCCGAAACTCAGGCATGTGCCCCAACCAGGAAACCGGCAACCTTTCACTTTGCAGGTCGATGCCCAACCCACTGAGCCACTCTGGTCAGGGCCCTTCATTTTTTATGTATCTCTCATGTTAAGTAATGCCAGCTGCTGACAACAACCAGGCTGAAGTGGCCACATGGCAGAGTCGGTCATTCACTCAGCAAAGATGTATGGAGTGCCTACTATGTGTCAGGCCTGTCCCAAGTCTCAAGGATAAAGAAAAGAATAAGGCCCAGTTCCCAACTTTAAGGAGGACACTGCCTACTGGGGGAGGCAGGCACATGAACAATGGCACTACAGTGTGATGGGTGCCAGAAGAAACAGGTTGACACCAAATAGTGGGAATGAAAAGGATTAAACTTCCTCCATCTGAGGGAGTCGAGGCCACCACAGCAAAGAAGCAACGTTTAGCAGGGGCTCCAAGGAGTTGACCAGATAAAGAGGAACAGGAAGAGATACTATAATTCAGTGTGGCTACAGTTTGGGGGCCATTGCCCGGACCTTGGCATGAGATAAGACTAGAGAAGTTGGCTGGGCCAGACTGTGAAGGTCTTTGCATGTCCTGCTTTAGAGTTTGAACTTGGTCCTACAGCCACTGGGGAGCCAACCACAGCTTTTAAGCAAAGTGAATGACATGATCTGATGTGAATATGTGACAGAAAGCTCGGGAAGGGAGAGGGACAGGGAAATCAGCTAGAGGTTGACTCAGCACAGCTGTACGTCTTCCCTCTGGACTCCAGGAGCTCCTTGCCTGCATGTCTATCACAGCACTTAACACAGAGCATTCCAATTAGTGTTTGCACAGCTGTCTCCACCCCTTGACTCCTTGAGGACAAGGGATAAGTCTCATTCATCCCTTCAGGCCCGGGAGACTGGCCCACCGGAATGTTCAGAATCAAGTGAATGTTGGTATCAATGATGGAATCAGTAGGTTCTAAGCAAGTACAGTTGGATTTGCCCCATGTAACCACTCTGCTGGCTGTATCAGAGATAAATCCTACTTGTTTGGAGGATCAAGTCCACCCATGACTTTTCCCCTGCCTCTGCCTGGCCCATCAATGTACCCATCACAAAGGAAGGATAGGATGTGCTAGTCAGAGAAGACAAGAAAGTTGTTTACGGGGCTGGGCTGATATAACTTGACCCAGTACTGCGATCTTTCTCATAAATTAATTTTTGATGACTTGTTTAAAATATATTGTTATTGTCCTCATTTTGCTTTCTGCCTTTCTTATCTTCCCTCCCTTCCTACTTAAGTTGTGCTTACCATTCAAGGCCAGTTTGGTTGCTTCCCATCCCCTCCATGTACCCTTATCCGTTAGCCAGCCCCCACATGGAGAAGAATTCCCACTTCAGTTTCCATCGCTCAAGAGAAATGACTCACCTCTAGCATTCATCTTGTCATAGTTATTCCTGTACCTGTCTGCCTTCTTTATTAGACCACAAGCTCCTCAAGGCCAGGGATTGTCTTCTTCATTATGGTCTCCCCAGCACCTGCCACCTACGTCCTGCCCCAAAAGGTAACCAGTGAGTTTTCAAGTAATACCCAAAGCATACAGGGTGGGGCAAAACAAGGTTTACCATTGTTTGTAGGGAAAGAATAATACAATAATTAATGAATAATTATACAAGAACAAGCTCTGTGTTTCACATACTCACAACTGTAAACCTACTTTTGCCCTACCTTGTATTGTTTGCTGTCCGGCTGTCCCCTGAGAGATAATGCCAGTCTTGGGAGCACCCTATGCCTTTTGCTGTCTTGTTGCACACAAGTAATGTTTTTCTTCATCTGACAAATGGCAAGGAAAAATATTATTGCTCATCAAGCAATGGGAATATCTCACAGACATAGAGATCCCTTAATCTCTGTTTCATGCATTTTGAAAGCACACAATCCACGGATCCATTCAGTCGTAAGTTCAAATCTTTGCTGAAGAGCTTACTGTGTGATGGGACTCACCTATGGTGCTGAGCGAACCAAAAAAGATGACCATTCTTTTTGAAAAGACTTATACTGAATTAGCTCTACTTGGAACACATTAAGCATCAAGGGCCAAGAATTCAGGTTTTCCACGTGGAAATGGCCAGCAGACAATTAAAAATGGAAGTCAGAGGCTGGCGGTAAACACTGGACCCAGAGGTGTAGGATCTGTAAATGGAAGTGATTAAAACAACAGCAGTGTATGAACTAATTCAGAGGGAGAAAAAGAGAAAGTGTGCTGAGAGTACAGCCTAGAGACACCCACATTTAAAAGGCAGGTGAAGGAGAGGATCCTGGGAAGGAACCTGGGAAGGAGCCTGAGAAGGAGCAGGGAGAGGAGTGGTGGTAAGAAAGAAGACAGTGCCAAACACGAGGGGGGCACTTGGTGATGTGTGCTGGAGACAGCTCAAATAGGGTGAGTGATAACTGAGAAGAGGACATTAGGTTGGGCAGTTCAGAGGCCACTCTCAGTTTCCTAAAGCAGGAATAGCACAGAGGGCTATATTCCTCCCCAGGCCCCTCCCCGCCACAACGTACTCCCACGGACTACATGACAAACCGATCATGGCACATTCTCGCTGAACTTAGACAAGCCTCAGAATCCTTCTCAACAGAGGGCCCCGAGCAGCTACTACTAATCCATCCGAGTTGCCAACAAGTTGAAATCTCTTTGCCATCCTTCTTCTGGAAAACAGTTCAGGGGAAGTGTGAGGAAGAAAGAAGCCAGACAGCAGTGGGTTGAAATGTCTGAGAAATGAAAAGGTCAAGGTGGTGAAGAAAAGAGATCTTAAGAAATTTAGTGGTGAGAGAAAAGAGAGAAGCAGTTGCTTGGACTAGTATAGGATGAAGCCAGGGCAGCACTCACTAATCCTCCAGCAGAATCTATTTTCAAGGTCATTTCAATATTTGCCCAGCAGCAAGATAGGGGTAGCAAAACCCCTGTACTCTCCCTTCCTCCATCCTCTCACCCTTTACTTAAGGAAAAATGTGATGTTAAAAAAATTGTTTCCAAAATATTCATTTGATTAACAGAGATATGTACTAGAACCAGAGTTGGCCCTGCACATATTTATGATGAAGGAATTCTCTCTAATAGAAATTTGAGGACCAGCAGTGATGTGGAGAAGGTTTGCTAGTCTTGGCAAGGGCCTTTTCCCCAAGCTCCTGAAACCACACACTGAAGGGAAACCTTGGCTTGAAGGGAGACCCCTAGTGAAGTAGTGGCCACCGTATGTACCCTGGTCTCTTGTGTCTCCTCCTCCGTACCTCCTTCCTTCCCTCACCAATTTACTGCCCCCCCACCTGTTTTATTTCCTCTCCTTTCTATCACCCCTGTCCCCCACCTCTCTTTCCCACCACTTCTAATTTCTCATTCCCTCCTCCTGTCTTCCATTTTTCTTAGTCTCCTTCATTTAGAGCCTTCTCTTCTTGATCTCTCTGCTCTCTTTCTGGCTTTGAGGTTTACAGATACAGGGTAAGCTCTTTGGAATTCACCCTCATTCAGTCTTAAATGACATTTGTAAAGAAATCCAGTTTTGCCACTGTCTATTGCATACAAAACTCCTGTTTCTTTGTGGAGTTGATAAAGCACAAGAAACAGTAATAATGATAATGATAATAACATTTACCGAGTAATTACTGTGCACCAAGTACTGCTCTTAAGTGCTTTATATGAATTAACTCACTTATTGCCACAACAACTCCAAAGAAAGGTATGTCCCATTACTATTCCTATTTTCCTAACAAGAAACTCAAGGCACAGAACAGTTACATAATTTGCCTAAGGTCACAGAGCTAGCAAAGGGTGGAGCAAAGATTTGCTCTATGACTCCAGAAATGTCACTCTTTAACCACTAGGCTTATTGCTGCATGGTGTCATAGAAAGCCCACTGGGCTGCAAGTGCAAAGCCTTGGGTTAAACTTCATATCGGCTGCTTTAGCACTATCATCTTGGTCAAGTCACCTCACTTGTCTAGTGCCTCACACGTGTGAGGGCATTTTTCTGTACTTTAGCCAATACCACACAGTTAGGCTTGGATTCATTTTTCTGCCATTCCTCTGATGATATCATCCATCTCTAGTCAGATTTTCATCTCCTTGAGAGCAGTCATCCGACCTTATTCCTTGCGTACTCAGCTTCACCCCGCTCTCGGGGCCTAGAATAATGCTCAGCACCCTAATAGAACACATGCATGTGTGCCTTGGGTTTCTTGTTAGGAAAATAGGAATAGTAATGGGACATATCTTTCTTTGGAGTTGTTGTGGCAATAAGTGAGTTAATTCATATAAATGAATTAACCCTAATAGAACACATGCACACGCACACACATAATACATATGCAAATTACTGTGGATTGGCTAATATAGGAACCTTACTGAATACACAGTATGCTAAAGGGCTATATACATTTCTTCAAGAAGCCTCTACGTACTTTAGTTACTGCAATAAGACTAGTTAATATCAGCCATACTCTTTGCTTAAATATAATTGATGCTCAAGTAAGCTAACATTTCTTTGGTTTACCTGATTATTTTGCTGGATAAACATTTTTCTATGCCAATAGTTAAAATGCCTTTAAAACATCTAAGTAATACAACTATTTCCATGCCCTATCTGTTCATTCATTCATTCAGCCAAAACAGTTCTTGGCACTGGTGAATGAGCCTCACCAAGAAGCAGTTTCTAAGTCCCAACTCAGTGTTCACGATGAGGAGCACGGGTGGGATACGGATACATCTAGATGAGGCGCCAGGTTTTTATCCTCACGTCTACCTCCTCATGTAACACTCCAATAGCCACTATCTCCCAGACTCAGTCATGCCCTGGACACCCCTAATTGTACAAGCAGTTGCCTTTAGCGTGTCACTTCCTTACAGTTCAGTCCAACAACTAGTGGGGTTATTATTTTTGTTTGTGTTGTAAAGCCACGGCAATAGAATTTACTCCCGATAATACTGCCACAATTTTGTGTCCTTAAAATGTACCATAAATTATATTTATAGTAACCAAATTTCCTGTAAACAGAAATGGGCTTTTTTTTTTTCAGGGAAAAGAGGTTTGTTGTTTTTTTTTTTGTTTCCATCATGGTTGGGCCCAAGTTCTTTGGTGGAGTAATTGGTGATAGAGGAAAGGTGGAGAAGCACTGTACAAAAGCATGTTATGGGTCAAAGTGCTGGTGCTGTGTTATTCTGGTTGCAGTGAGTTCTATTCATAGGGTGATACAGGACATGAAATGCTCTCTGTGGTCAGGCCCCACATCCTAGTCACCAGCACAAGCTCCCCAACTGAAGACAGAGCAAAGCCTTCGGGTCTGTAAGAGAGATGGGCACTGACCTTGGGTTTACCCCGATAGAATAAGCCTAATTTTTAGGAAAGGTAAACCTTGAATAAACAATAACAATTCGAGAGTGACTTGGAATATTACAAAAAGGGAGATGACTAGAAGCAGTGTCATTGTGTCCTGTACTAAGAGAGAAGGACACTAGTTTAGCCACAGGAACATATTGCCAGCATGTCACATGCATTCCTTTAAGCGTCTTTCTCATGCTGAATCTCATCCCTAAGACTCTATGAAATGTCCCTTTACTCTTCTTTCTTCCTCTCCAGTGGCTCTTTTTGTTTTTGCCTATTCACTGAATCTTTGTAACCCCCTACAACCTTAGTTCTTGGCCATGACCTCAGTTCTACACACTCTTATCACATCTCCAGCTACGTGCTAGACATGGTGACTCACATGCATTGCTGTCATTTCAAACCCAACTAAACCTAAGCCCATCACCTTCCCGTAGGCAGACTAGCTCTTCCTGCTAATTCACCTCAGCTCTGTCAGTGACACTGTGATTCTCCCACTTACCCACACTCAAAATCTTGGAGCCAACTTTGACTTCTCCCTTCTCTCCTTTCCTCCACAGCCAACCAATTACCAAAGTCCTGATGAGACTGCTTCACAACGTCTCTGCCCATTCTCTCCATCCCCACAGCAATCACCCTTTTCTGAGCCCTCATTACCGCCCCTCTTGAATGACTGCAGTAGCCCCCACACTGGGCACCAGCCTTTGTATGCTACTCCCAGGTTTCCTAAGGCACATCTCCAGTCCTGATGCTGCCTCAGTGCCTGTCACATCAAGTCCTGTCTCCTCAACCTGGGATTCAAGGCTTCCCATGCTCTCCTTTGCCGTCTTTAGCCAACTTAGAGTAATTGCTGGTCCCTATACTTGTCCTGCATTCTCTTGCCTGCACTGATTACCCCTACCCGACCCCAAGTTTGCTTGTTTGCAATCACCCCATCCTTTGAGACCCTAATTCTTCTTTTTTCTTTTTTAATATATTTTATTGATTATGCTATTACAGTTGTCCCATTTCCCCCCTTCATTCCCCTCCACCCTGCGCACCCTCTCTCACCCACATTCCCCACCTTTACTTCATGTCCATGGGTCGTAAGTTCTTTAGCCTCTACATTTCCCATATTATTCTTGCCCTCTCCCTGTCTATTTTCTACCTACCATTTATGCTATTTATTCTCTTATTCTCTACCTTTTCCCTCTCTATCCACCTCCCACTCCCCTGTTGCTAACCCTCCATGTGATCTCCATTTCTGTGGTTCTGTTCCTGTTCTAGTTGTTTGCTTAGCTTGTTTTTGTTTTTCTTTTAGGTATGGTTGTTAATAATTGTGAGTTTGCTGTCATTTTACTATACCCGTTTTTTATCTTCTTTTTCTTAGATGAATCCCTTTAACATTTCATAAAATAAGAACGTGATGATGATGAACTCCTTTAACTTGACCTTATCTGAAAAGCACTTTATCTGCCCTTCCATTCTAAATGAAAGCTTTGCTGGATATGAGACCCTAACTCTTGAATATCCTCAGAATTCCAAAGGCATTTTATTTCATTCATTCAACAAACGTGAATTGAGCACCTGTTATTTTCCAGGCCCTATGCTAGGAGCTATAGGTAATATAAATATGAATAAAACAGTATTCTCCCCTTGTGGCACTCTGGCTAAGGGACCAGAAAGACAGACATAACTAACTCTAACTCCTTAGTAGGCTGCCTCTGACTCCCATCCTATGGGCTCTTCTCCTTAGCCAATAAATGTACTTAAAACTCTCCCATCTTAAAATACCCACCTTACCCCAGCCCCATCCCTGTATCAACTGACTAAAAAAAGAGTGTATACTTACCATCATTCTCATCTTCACCTCCTCCCATCCGACTCTTCGGCCCACTCCAGTCAGGCCTTGTCCACACCTTCCACTGACTTTGCTGTGGCAAAGCTCTCCTTCCCATGGACAAACCAGAAGAATGCCCTCCTCTTATGGAACCTCTCTACAATATCTCAAATTGTCACCAGCACTGTCTCTACTCCCTCTGCCCACCTCTGAAATATTGGCTGTTTCCCATGATTCCTTCCTTGCCTCTCTCCTTATTCTGCAGTAAGCCTCCCCTGCCAGCTAAGGGGCATTTCCTTTATGTCATTGATAATTCTCACATCTTTAACACATATCCTGTATCTTCAGCCCAACCTCTCTCCTAAATTCCAGACCACTCTATCAGGGTCCTGACCCTCCACATGCTCCCACTAAACTCCCCTCACACACAAGCACCCCACTATAAACACTTGTCCTCTGCCTGTATTCCTTATCCCATTAATGCACCTCCTACACAGTCAGAAATCCTTGACTCTCTTCTCCCACACTTCCCACATCCAATTCATTGTTTAGTCCTATTGATGCTATTTTTTTTTCAGTTTTTCTATCTCTCCGTTCCTCCCAAAGCAATTGCAGTTCAGGACCTGTCACCACTCATTATGGCTCTAGGACCAGCCTTCTCACTGATCTCCCTACTTCCATTCCTCACCTCAAATTCCATTCCATTCTGCAGCCTGTAGCCAGTGAGTCTCCTGAAGTACACAGCTGACCTTTTCATTCCCTCATTTATAAGCTCCCCCAAGTTTCCATTCACTTATTGCACACATAGTTATTTACCACCTACTAGGTGCAAGCACGATTTGGGGAACTGGCAATAAAGCAGAGAGCAAAACAATGATCTGCCCTCATGGGCCTTCTAGTCTGGGATAAGGCCAAATGCCTTACTCAGTATGGGGAGCAGCAGCACCTACTATGACACTCATGCCTGCCCCCCCCCCCAGCCTTGTGTCCTAATTCTCCTTATGCCCTACTTTGGAGCCATAGCAAATTAATTTCAAGGCCTTAAATGTGCTGTTCTGTTCTACTCTCACTGCCTTTGCCCAGGCTGTCTTGGAAATGCCTGCCTCCCACCCACCACACACCCTTTGCATTTCCCCCACCTACACAATCACTTTCTTTGAGGTAGTTTAGAGGCTGCTGTAGGTAGTGGTGATCTTCACAGTGACCCAGGTTCAAATCTCAGCTGCACATACGGTAGCTGTATAACTCCTGTCAAATTATCTGACTGTTGGGTGCTTCAGATCCTCATCTTCAAATGAAAATAATTATAGTACCTCCATAAGACTTGATTGTGAAGATTAAGGAAGTCAATTCATAAAGAGTGCTGAGATACTTTAGGTGCCTGACACACAATAAGCCTTTAATAAATGTTAACTGTTATTATGTTTATCTTTATTATTATTATTATTAAATTTCTTATCACACTATTCTATAGTAATTTCTCCTACTAAACATATCTTACCATCTTTGTACCTGATAACTAACCTAGTCAGGCACATAGTAGGTACTTAATAAATGTTGATGAAAGGATAAATGCATTGACTGATCCAGGTTTGTGGTTTGGTTTCCTCTGACCAAATAGGATCATGAAGGAATAACAGCAACGTTAAGGCTTCTTCTGCACACCTTTGTGACCAAATGTCTAAGTGTATGCTGTTGGAATTGCATGAGCAAGAGCTGGGGAGGAGTGAGCAAGAAAGGCATGTTGAGCTGGGCCAAACTGAGCAAGAACTGAGCAATTTTCATCTCTTTATTCATTGACTTTTGGGGCAAGAAGGCATCAACTAGTCTAAAGTAGCTGTTACCTTCAACTCTCATCCCTCAATCCCACCTCATAATTTCCCCCCTTTCCACTCACTACCATGTTCCCCTCAATCATGTATAAACTGAAACTCAGAGAGCAAAAGGAGTGATGAGGGAAAGGGGGATGGGATGGAGAAGGGAGCTAGATCAAAGCTAGCATTTCCACTGGAAGGCTACCGACCTCTTTCATCCCCTGCTCCACCTGTCTGGGAATGGGATTGCTGCTTGCCCATTTCCTTTCCTCTTTAGGGCTGGAGGGCAGTTTCAGGGTGGGGCCTCAATCTATTTCTAGTGCTGGCCAAATCCCTCCACCCTAACATCTCTTTTGCCTTATGTGATCAGATTTCCTTTTCACCTCACCAGTAAGTAACAAGTGGCAGGAGCACAGGGCAGGAAACTGTGAGAGACGTCGGCTTCTCCTTGGGCCTGCGCAGAGCTAATGGTTTAAACAAGTGGGGAGGACCCTGGGGCTGCTGGACTTTGTCTGGCAGGAGGAATAGACTCTTCTGCATTGCAGCCTCAAGTTCTTGGCCACAGGGGATAGGTGAGGCATTGGTTTAGCAAGGGCCTTTTGGCCCAGGAGAAGGGAATTCACAGTACTGAAGTTCTGAGAAGTGCATATTATCTCAGTGATTCCTAACAACCCGACCAGGTCAGAGCTTATCATCCGTCTGGTAGCAATGACGAAACAGAAATTAAGAAACTCCCCTGAGGCACGCAGCTAAACCCCGGCATGAAAATCCAGCCCTGCCTTGACTCTAAAGCCAGGACTCTTTCCACCTCATCATGCTGCCTCAAGAGTCTAGAAAAGCTGTTAATGCTATGAGTTGGCTCTTTGCATTATTCCACATAATTAACTCAACAGCCAGCTAAACCTTTTGTGTATTACTTTAATTCAACATAATTTTAAAATAAAGGTTTAAAGAGAAACTTTAATGATTGGAGTTCGACTCTACAGGCTATGCAAAGAGAACGTGACAGAAGATTCTGTCTTTGCAGAGTTTTTAGTTCAGTGGAAAAGACTTAACAAGCGCAAAAATAAAAGCATAATATAACACAGAAACAGGGAAACACCACGAGAGGGCCAGAGAGGGGGATAGGGCACAACCTTTGCCCTGCCTCTCACTAGGAAGATACAGCCTCTGCCTTCCTAGTGCCTCTCACTTCCGACAGCCCCAAGCAGAGCCTCCCAAGGCTGGGACCAGCCAACTGCAATGTGGAAGTGCATCGCAAAATCATCTGTGTCCCCTAGCCCAAGAATAGTGCAAATAACCTTGACCTGGGAATGATATTTGATTGCCGAAGGTGGGGAGATATTTAGGAACCCAGGCTTGGCTATTGCCTGCAGCCAGCCTGCTTCAGCAAAGAATGGGTTATTTAGTGGTTAGAGCCAGGTGCTAATGCAACCAAGACAAGAGGTTCAATCCCAGGCAAGGTGAGTTCTGTTAGATGGCAGTTCGGACCCCAGCTGCCCATCTTGTAACCCCATGCTCTTGGTCAAAGAGGGGGCTAAAAATAGAGTGCCAGTAACCATGTAGCGGATACTCACAATGAGGACGTATTTTTCCAAACACTCAGCCCCAAACAGACAGCTCCCCACATGTCTTGCTGACAGGATCAGCAGTGTTCCTTTCATAGATGGAGACAGCGGTTCCCTCCTCCTATACCTCAGCAAGGCCCCCTGCCTCTGATTCTCAGAGCACTGTGATGCCCGCGCTTTGGGTCTCCCAGAGTGGCTGCTTCATTACAGCTCCCTTTCCTCTATTGCTCTCTCTAAACCCATCTTTCCATACCCGTGAAATGAGTGTACTACTTGACACCCTCTGGAGGAGAGGCCACCTGTTTGAAGCCTTCTCTTCCAGAGCCAAGGCACGAGGTCCCCAGGCTTAGACTGAGGGGCCCCCCTTGGTTAAAAATACAAGCCTCTCAAGTTTCTTTGATCATAACGGGGGGTTAGTTTCTGGATGTGTCACCAGGTAATCCCTCCTGTCTGTTTCACATATGGGTTTGGTAGAGATGATCCCTACTCTAGGCCTCTTCTCTCTCTAGAACTCGGGACCTCAGGCATTAGAGGGTAATAACTCCAGGAGCAAGGAACTAGGCCCCTCTCTTCATTCTAGACCAGACCCCCCAAAGGAGACATTCTAAGCAATGGTACATTATAAGTTTTGGACATTTTTCTTTTAATTTAAATGTGTAGAGTTTTCTGTCATGGATATGCATCAGATTACTCCCATGGATTCGACAAAGAGGCTGTTAGAATCCCCAGAGATTGTTCCACAACCTCTCCCACAGTGCCAGATGTACATCCAGACTCTTAACAAGGATAATTTGGTGGCAACGACAATAACCCTGGATTATTTTTTAGAGGCTCTTTGAATGACATCAAATTCATGACACATATCAAGGTCCCTTTTTTTTCTCATGCCCTTTGTACCATTTTTTTTCCTGTGGAATTTGAATTTCCCTGGCTTACTTACGGCCTAACAATATCACTATTGAAAGCACATAATGTTAAGGACCATATGCTCTCTCTCCAGAGAGTGTGCACAAATACTATTTCTGTTAAAAACTAAACAGAAATAGCAGCTTTGCATATTTCCCATTCAAAGACTTACCCCCATTGAATGATTCCCTTTGTCGTTGAGTGTTTTCCCCAAGCGAGCCCCAATAGAGAAGCTGAA
This sequence comes from Phyllostomus hastatus, assembly GCF_019186645.2. Taxonomy (NCBI): domain Eukaryota; kingdom Metazoa; phylum Chordata; class Mammalia; order Chiroptera; family Phyllostomidae; genus Phyllostomus; species Phyllostomus hastatus. The sequence goes on along the minus strand of NW_025333841.1, from coordinate 537,157 downwards.
TCAGATATTGTGACTTACCAAAGGTCACAAGGAGTCATCTAGTGAGCTAGAAATAGAATCCAAAAACCTTTATTTTGATTCCCTGAATTTAAAAACAAATAAACTCTACTACAGAGAAAGAAAAACTGAAGTAGAGAAACTAGGCTTGTTTGACATTCCCGGGTCAGGGAATTCAAAACAGCCAGAACTAACAGGCAGCTGCCATGGACTCTGAGGACCGATGACATGGATAAGACCTGGGCCCTCTCTACCTTCAAGGAGCTGATAATCCAGTGTGGGGAGATCGGGTCACTGATGAAAAATCTCTATCCAAAGCAGAATGTGCTTGCTAACAGCTAGAGGAACCCAGAGAAGGTCTTGTCCATCTTCATAACCCTCCACAGCAGCTGGCACAGTGACCTGTTTAGGCTAGGCGGGCAAGCACTGTCTATTCGTCGAACACGGGCCATAAGAGAAATACTAACGGAACGCTCTGGGAATTGGTGGGGAATGAAGGACAGCTTTGTGAAGAGGGTGACATTTGAGCTGTGCCTGGAAGGATGGGGTGGGTTTTGGGGGGTTTTTTACAGGCAGCAGGGATTGGAGGAGGGCCTTTGTAGGCCCCAGGAAAGAGCAATGGCAAAGATGCTAAGGGTACCAGAGTGTGGCCTGATTTGAGAGAGCTCAGAGCAGGCCAGTATGGCTGGAGAAGAACCCTGGACAGGCGGCAAGGGCTAAGGCTAGAGAGAAAAGTTGAGACCTGAAAAGAGAGAACCTTGAACAACGAGCTAAAGAATTTAGCAGTAGACCGTCACTGGAGGTTTTAAACTAGGGGAATGGCACCACCAGGACAGAGCTTCCTGCTGCATTCTCCTGCCCTGCCCACCTGGGCCTCCCTGGCCTTGTCAATAGTGGTGGGTTTCTTTTGATTGTACTGTTTGTATGTGGTTTGGTTTGCAGGTTTTCTGTGGTTGAGTTTGTTTTTTTGGCCTTTCCCTTTTCCTTACAGTTTTTCACAGCATATGGTCCTGATTATGTGCTGGAAATCACGCCAAGCTGCCGGCCAGACCGCAATGAGCCCCACCGAGTCCAGCAAATCCTCAACTACATCAAAGGTGAGCACCACCCCTTGAGTCCTGCCCTCCTCATTCCACCCAGCTTGAAGTGGCCCATCAGTGGGGCTTCCCCAAATACCATTTGTCTTTTGGTGGCTAATTGTTTCACTGATTTGGAAGGGAAACCTCTTCTTGGCCTGTTAGATTGTGGCTGGAATTCTACACTGGCCACTCTGGTTGGGATTGTCATTTGGCCAGCTAATGTCACCTTCAGGGACACAAAAGGTTCGGCTTTAGGCACCTCCAGTGGAAGACAAGTTCTAAAAAATGGGCCCTGGAACCCTTTTTTCTTTCAAAAGAGCAACAGTAAAACCCCCTTGAGATGAGGTAAGTTCAAGTCAATTCAGACCTTCAGGGAAGGGTTGGGGGTTGCTCACAAACATTCTGTTCCAGTGGGCTCCTTGGTCCATGAGAGCCTTGAGAGACTGTGGGCCTACAGTGCATAGTCAGGGATTTGGACGCCCTGAGCATAGGTTGCCCAGTCTTACCCAGAGCACTAGAGATGGGGCTATGGCCCTTTCCTTCCCATCTCTAAGGCTGGCCTACAATTATTCCGGCCTCTGGACAGAAGGAAAATGGCAGTCGTCAGGTTATTGCCCTCTTGATCACACTGTCCACTAGCTGTTTGGGGATGTTGCCCTCACTTTCCAGTAGAGTCCCCCTCCCAACCCCAGCTGCCACTTCACAACTCAACTCACTTTACCATTTTTAAAGTAGTTTCAGCATCCACTTTCCTGTTTAATTACATTTGTATATGTTTGTGAATATTTTTTGGATCCTAATTATTTGCAGAATTGAGAAGTCAAGGGTGTCATATTGCTCATCCCAGAAGAGTGAAAGCCTCATGTTTATTCATATAACGACCAAGAAGACAGAACCAGTTCTCCTACCTTTGAGTCCCTCATTGGAAGAGAATTCAGCATGAAAGGATTCTCAGCCAGAGTTAGTCTGAGGGGATACATGGTGTCCTGAGGTCTTTACCCAGAGCTATATTAAGGCCCTACTCTCTGATGGAGCCCAGTCTGACAACAGCCAAGTCCATAGGCAGGAACTCCATGTCTCAGGCTTCTTTGGTTAAAAGGAAAATTCTAAGCTCATAAGTCATAGACTCACGAGGTTATGCTTACAGCAACGTTTATTGCCTCTCTAAGGCGTTCCATAGCCCTCAGCATTTCCCTGACCCTATAGTTTCCGGCCACCTCCCTCTGCTCTCTCAGTGACTACTAACCTGAAGACCCTCACTCCCTAACCAAATCTCCTTCCCCTTTCTAGCCTATAAAGCCTTTAAAACTCTTCTATTCCTGGCCCTTGTCTAGTCCTTCTCACTGTGCTGCAGCTCTAATTAACAGTAGCACTCCCACCCTAGTTTCTTCCTGCCCCTCTCAGACCCAGGACACATTTCCTGTTTCCTTTGGGACTGTACCTGGACCAACTTCTCTTACCCTTCTTCCTTCAACCTTACCATTTTCCCCCTATCCAGGCTCTAAATCCTGGTAGAGCACATATAAAGCAATAGAAACAGAAACTAAACAAGCTTCTGCAGCTACTTGCTCACATCTATGTATGTGCAAATATCTGTATGCCCTCATGCTTTCCTGCACACGTACCCAGACACATATCTCCAGAGAGTGGTGACATCTTGCTATTGAGGAAATGGAAATGACAAGCGAGAGAAGGCATAAGGAAGGTAATTCAAAGGGAAGAGAACTAGGAAAGGTAAGAAACCCAAAAGAGGAATACATTTTTAAAATATTTGAGGTGAAAGTCTAGTTTGAGGGTTGGTGAAAAAAAAATGATAGAAAATCTTAGAAGACATGGTAGTTACACAGAAGTCAAGATTTTTAAAAGATTCTAACAAGTGAGAACAACATTCAGATTGTAACACAATGAAATGAAAGGGGGAGAAAATGTATGAACCAGGAAACGGGTCCTCAAAAGCAACTGGATACAGACAAGATAGAAAGACATGTTTAGCAGCATTTTCTGTGAAAGAGTCAGGGATTTTAGTCAACACAGAGCTCAGTGTGAGTCATCAGGACAAGGTGGCTCACAAAGCTGGTACCAGTGATACGGATACATTATCAACCTCACTTTAAAAGGGTCCTAGACAAATAGGAGTGTCTTCCAGGAGGTCTGTTGGGGTGGGAAGAGGACTAGAGTCCAGGTTGCAAAAGGTGTGGTAGAAGAAGCTGGGGCTTTTCGAGAAAAGAATACCTCGGGGCATGTGGTCTCTACTCCATATCTTTAAGAGGCTGTTACAGACCAGAGGGTGTAGACAGAGTCGATGCGGTCACATGGTACTGAGCTAGAACTCATGGGTAGATATTATAGAAAGGCAGACTTTCACTCAGTAGAAGGAGGGAATTTCTAATCATTAGAGCTATCCAAAGTGTAACTAACTGCCCAGAAAGGAATGAGGTCTCTGTCACTGGAGACTTACAGGTAGAGACTGGACAGTCATTTGGCTATCAAATAGTAGAAGGGCTCCTGCACTGGGGGAGGGTGATTGTACTACATTATTGTTAAGGCTCCTTCCAACCCCAAGATTCTAAGATGCTGTTCATTAAAATGAGAAAAAAATTTAAAAAACAATTAAAAATATGATGAGAGTGCACAGATTCGTAGATGAGTCACAGTGGTTGTTATAGGGAAGAATTGATGAGGAGAAGGAAAGAAACTAAGTGGCTGAGAGTGGGCAGGGAGGAACCGGAGAGGGCAGGCAGCAAAGTAGAGAGGGTATAACATATTAGGCATCCTCAGATTTTCCATTTAGCCATCCCTTGCATATTGACAAGGTCTTGTGTTCTAGCCATGCAAATGAACAGAGCGCACAAGTCCAGAACCGAAAAGAAATTCAACTCAACCTAGAAGAAATTAGGGTAGAAAGAAGTCCAAATGTTGCTAAAAATGGCCAGGCTAACCTGCTGTTCTGAAACCGTGCCCCTCCAGCCTTGTGACGCATGCTGCCATCAGATAGTGCGTTGCCATGACAATGGTCAGTGTCGAAAGGCTGCTGAATTTTCTACATTCTGAAAGATTTTCCTGAACCTGCCTACAAGATTGTCATTTATTCTTGCATATAAAAACCTCAGCCAGGCTGGCATTTCTCCCCGCACCTCCCTTTCCCGTCTCCCAGGAAAAACAAAGGTTGGGGGATATAGGCACAGATTGATTTGGGGAGGTGGGATGGTGATGAGGAAGTGGATAAAGCTCCACTCTATGGGAGGGAATTTAGCCAGTGTGTATAGTTGAATTTGTTCAGCCTCTGAGCTTGTTTTTTTCCTCTTTCTCACCACATCCATTAGAAGCACAAAAGATGGGATTTTGAACCTATTGGAGATCAAACCTGAGGTGGTTCATCTTACAGAGATGCATTCCACATGCTACAGGATGAGTGGAGGGACAGGCAGATTCAGACTTCATCTTATCCCATCTTTTCAGCCCATTAATCTATCCAAGAGGCGAAAAAGACAAAAATAAAGACATGGAGAGTAAATTCAAACTTTTAGATTTATACGGAGAAAAGCGGTGTTTTGCTCCCGCAAATTGCTCTTCTCATGCCGGTGAATCTGGAAGATACGTGGCATTGTTCACAGGAAGTGTGGGTCAGAGTGGATCACTCAGCCTAGCTCATGACCGCTGCAGTAAAATCATCTTTGCCCCATCTTTATGTGCTCATACTTGTTTACCTTCTCTCTGGTTGACGTACTCCGGAGGAGCTGGCTCACAGCGAGCCTTCTAGAGCTGGAACTGTGCTGAGTGATCCGTCTCCAGAGGGAGGCGGCTAGCTCCCCAAGACTGAGTAGCTCTGCATGGGGGAAACAAGGGTAGAGGTTTTCTAGTCCCTGTTACTGATAACATTTGAATCAAGTAAAGGTCCATAGGAGGACAAAAGCTTCATGTTCCAACCCAGGCCCAACCCTCTGGGGGTGGGGGCAGGGAAGGGAGGGTGAGTTGTGCATATGTATGTGTTGGAATTATAAGGTTTCTACACTTGCTCTGAGTTCCCAGACTGTACCCCTGGTGTGCTTGTGATAGAAAAGGAAACAAATGGGGCCAGGACGCAAGGAGGAACATGGTAGGGAGTGGGGACAAGAAGCCTTGTGCACATCTGCCCTTTCTGACCCTTAATTAAGGTGGTTTAGTATGGCAGCCACTCCAGTACAGGGTTGGGAGATGGGCCACCAAACTAATGTGGGAGTAGGGAAAGAACATAGGTGAAATAACAACAATAATAGCTACTATTTGTCTTACAGATGAGGAAAATGAGGCTCAGAGCAGATAAGTGAGTTGGCCAAGGTCGCCTTTATTAATTCGTTCAGCAAGTAATTACTAAGCACCTACTATGGGCCATACACTGTGCTAATAGGTGATGGAGTAAACATTTGAACCCAGGTCTCTCTGAACTGGGGCTTTGAAGTCAGGCTGTTTGGCCTTTCTGGTGCCCCTCCTCCCTTCACAGTGTTGCCCTGCCAACTCTACTCATCAGCACCCATCTGCTTTTTTCTAATCACCGTAATAAACCCTTCCCACCCTGCACTACATGTCTGGCTCCTTCCATGTGGATAATCCATAGCACCTGAAATCTGATGTCTCCCTGAAAATGGGCGAGGGGGGGGGAGATAGCCCTGGGTAACACTTGAAATCCTGGCCCCTCACCTAGGACCTCGAGCCCTCCCTAACTCCCCACCCCTGCCGGCCCCCATCATCCCACCATACTGTAATGAAACCTTCCAACTCCATTTTTATCTGAGTAGAGAAATAAAAGAGAAGGACAGAAGGTGGAAGAAGTCAGCCACCCAGCTCCTGCTGCCTGAAGTATGCTGTGGCCACCAGCCCATCTGCTATTTATAGCTCCTCAGCCTCAAGCTGAGACCCTTTGCACATCTGCTTGTAATATTCTCAAGAGAACCATTGTGCTGGGTGTGAGCAGCATCTCCTCTGGCATCCTGAAATCTGGGACTAACATTCTTCTAGGGACTAACAATTGGGGCATCTGGTCTGGGCATGTCCAGGGTCTCCTGGAGCCCCAAGCTTGAGGTAGAGGTAGTACTCCTTCCCAGTGGGTCTCAAAACCATAGAAACTCAGCTTACTTCCATACTTTTTTGCTTCATGAGAAGGCATGAGGATAAGTTGAAAGGCAGGGTTGTTTCCAAGACAGTCTGACCATTTGCTTCAGAGCTTTTAGAAGAAACTTCGAGCAGTATTGGGGAGGATACTTTGAGCCAATTTGCATGACTTTAGGTGAGGATCTCTGTGATGTCCTTCCCTCATCTCTCCTTGACGTTCCGTCCTTTCTTTAGTCCTGTCCAGCCTGGTATGAATCCTTTCCAGCCTACCACCAGCCTGTGCTTCTCCATTGACCAAGTTCCTTTCTCTTGCTTTACCAGAGTGTAATAATTGGATAGGTTTGTTATTGTTGTTGTTGTTGTTGTCGTTGTTGTTGTTGTTAAATAGAAAGATAAGTTATAAAAATATCATGCTGAACATTTTATAAATTCTAAAGTAAAAATGGAGTCTGCTACCTCACATCACAATAATTTAGTAGCTTTTAACAAACCATGAAAACCCTTGGCAGGTTACTTATGAAGACTTGAAATATTTATCTAAATCCAGGAGGTAGGAAGTACCATACTGAAAGCCTACTGTGCAACACTTTGTGCTAGATTCTTTCCATAGATCATCTCATTTAATCCTCACAATTACCTTATGAGGTAGGAAAATTGTGCCTGAAGAAGTAGTGTAACATGCCCATAGTCACATAACAAGTAAGTGGTGACCTTGGAATTTGAATCCAGGCCTGATGCCCCTCCTCTCCTTGGCAGTATTGCTCAGTCAAGTCTACTCATCATCCCTTGTCTGCTTTTTCCAGTTTTCCCTTAGTAAACCCTTCCCACCCTGCAGTGGCTCCCAAAGTGAGGTTGCAAACCAGTTTAATTCTAAGAAGTATTACTGTGTCTCCACTTTAAAGCCTAGCTAAAGCAATCAATGAATATTCTTTGGCATGTCTCATGTGCTTGGTGCCATGGGAAATATAAGTGGAGTTTAAGATGTGGTGCCTGCTTCTGCTAAACAGCTGAGAAGTCTAGGTGAGGATTTGATGCCTGACACTATGTACAGGAAGTACAGGAGTATGACTTCAGAGACACTGCTTTCAGAAGACTGGAAGGATTTGGATAGATAGGACTGAGGAAATGCTCAGAAGCAAAGGAAACTCAGATGGGGGTGTCAGGGGCAGATGGCAGGTTTCCTTGAATTTCAGGCTGAATAGTCCATATCAGATACAGAAAAGTAGGACCCATTCTAGGTTCTACAATTAGGATATGACTTGATGCAGTGATATTTGGATGCATCATGGTGGTATTCCAAGAGTGAGCCTGCAAGGGCCTGAACAAGAATGGTGGTGGTAGAATATTTCCTGTCCTATTCCTCCCAAATGGCTGAGAACTGATAGGAATAGAGTATCAGCAACACTTGGAGGTAAGTCAAGGAGAACAGAAGTAAAGATGATTCTGAGTTTTCCAGCCTGGCTACCAACTGGGATGGGAAGTTGTTGGGGTCGGGGCTTAGTTTTACAGAAGCATATACTTGATGTGTTCTGTTTTGATATGTTGAATTTGAGGTATGATACAATATCTCGGTACATCCACACAGAAGAATTTCTTGCAGCTGATTAAAAAGAGATGTTTAAGGATAGTTGGTGGACACAAGAATATGTTCATAATAACAATATTAAGTGAAAAAATACAAGATACAAAATGATTTAATACCATATATTCTCAATTTTGTAAAATGTACATAATCTTTGTTTGTGTGTGAGTGTGTGGATATGCACAGAAAAATCCTAGAAGAAAATATACCCAAAATGCTAACAGTAGTTACCTTTGGTGGTAGAATTGGAATTATGGGTAATTTTTTACTTGTTCTTTGTTTTTTTTCCTCTATTTTTCAAAATTTCTACCATGAATGTGTATTCCTTTTATAGTTAGATCAAAACAATACATATTTAAGAAAAAGACAATACATTTTAATAAGACCTTCTGTCCCAATTTTTTGTTTATAAAATCTGGTCATTACACCTGCAAACAGCTGGAAAAATAAGGGACTGGAGAATGAATATTTTATATGTCTCAGGTGCTGTTGCCTTTGTCAGGGACTTCTAGTAATTCTAGGGTGCTTCCATTTGACCTGCAAAGCAGATCTTCCTTTGACTCAAAATTTTAAAAAACCTCTTCTGTCCAGTAGAAGGGCAGAAAATCCAGACAGCTCCATAGGTCTACCTCCCTTTCCAAAATTCTCTTCACTCCAAAGTAACTGTCTCAGTCCCAGTCTCAGTCTTTCTGAGTTTTCTCTTCTGCCCCATTGATCTGTGTATCTATCTTCCCCACAGTCTTAATTACTGTAGGTATATAATAAATCTTAAAATCAGGTATAGTGGTTCCCCTTTCTTCTTTTTCAAAATTGTTTTAGTTATACTAGTTCCTTGGCCTTTTCATATAAACTTCAGAATAATCTTTTGTATAGCTACAAAAAATTTAATGCAAATTTAATGTTAAGAATTGTGTTAAACCTGTATATTGATTTGGGGAGAATTAATAACTTGATTATGTTGAGTCTTCCAATCCATGAACATGGTATGTCTTTCCATTTACTTTCTTCGATTTCTTTCATAAGCATTTTATAATTTTCAACCTACAGATCCTGAGCAGGCTTTATACCTAAGTTTTTCTTTTTTCTTTTTTAAAAAAGACTGTATTTGTTTATTTATTTTAGGGAGAGGGAAAGGGAGGGAAAAAAGAGGGAGAGAAACATCAATGTGTGGTTGCCTCTCACACGCCTCCACTGGGGACCTGGCCTGCAACCCAGGTGTGTGCCCTGACTGGGAATCGAACCAGTGAAGCTTTGGTTCACAGCCCAGCATTCAATCCACTGACCCACACCAGCCAGGGCCAGGGCTTTCTTTTTTGGAGTCATTGTATTTTTCACTTTGGTTTCCATGTGTTCATTGCTAGTATATAGAAATATAGTTTTTGTACATTGTGCTTCTATCCTGTGACCTTGCTGAACTCATTGATTTGTTCTAGGTTTTCTTGTAGATCCTTTAAGATTTGCTACATAGATCACCATTCATCTGCAAATAGAGAGTTTCATTTCTTCCTTTCTAATCTGTAGCAAAATAGAAAGGATTGACGTGTAGAAACCCTACCTGCCTTTAAGTCCCTTTCCTCTCCTCCATTTATAATTGTCTTAAATATTTCTAATAGATATATTAAGAAATATATCAAACAGTATTTTGATTTTTGTTTCAATCACCAAAAATGATTTAGAAAACTCAAGAGAAGAAAAATGTATTATATTTAACCACAATTTTATTCTTTCTATTGTTCTTTCTTCCTTCCTGATGTTCCAAGATTCCTTGTTTTGTCATTTACTTTCCATTTCAAAAACTTGCTTTAGTTATTCTTTTAGGGTAGGTCTGGCAGCAACAAATTCTCTTTGTTTTCCTTCCTCTGAGAATATTTTTATTTCCCCTTCATTCCTGAAGGACATTTTCACTGGGTATAGAATTGTGGGTTTACAGTTCTTTTCTTTTAGCACCTGAAAACTGTTGTACCATGTCCTCTGGCCTCCATAATTTCTGATGAGAAAACCACTGTCATTTGAATTATCTTTCCTTTATAGGTAAGTCTTTATTTCTCACTTGGTACTTTCTGGATTTTCTCTTTTTCTTTAGTTTTGAGGAATTTGATTGTGGTAGGCCTTGGTGTGGATTTCTTTGGGTTTATACCCAAGGTTTGAAGTTCAGTAGGTAGGTATGTGTCTTTTGCCAAGTCTGGGCAATCTTTAGCCATTATTTCTTCAAATACTTCTTCAGTCCACTCGCTCTTTTTCTTCTGGGGCTTTGGTGACATGAATATTGGATCTTTTACAATAGTCCCACAAGGTTCCGCTCATTTTTTTCAGACTATTTTTCGTCTTTTGTTCAAACTGGATAGTTTCTATTATTTTATATTCCAGCTTGCTGATTCTTTTTCTGCCCCCTCCATGCTGCTGTTGAGCCCATCTGTTCAGTTTTTTACTTCACTCATTGTACTTTTCAGTTCTAAAATTTCCATTTAGTTTTTCTTTATTTCTTCTATTTCTTTGTTGAGGCTTCTTATTTTCTTCATTTGTTTCAGGTATGTTCACTCTTGCTCATTGACATATGTTTATGACAGCTGCTTTAAACTTCTTGTCAGATTTTTCCAGTATCAGTGTCATCTCTATGCTGACATCTGGTGATTGTGTTTTTCTCGTTCAAGTCGAGGGTTCCCTGTTCTTGGTATGAATGCTTTTCTATTGTATCCTGAACATTTTGGATACTTTTATAAAACCCTACATCTTATTTAAATCTTCTGTTTTAGCAGGCTTCCTCTGACACCGCACAGGCAGGAGAATGAGGCATTACCCCATTACCTTTAGGTGGGGATTAAAGTCTAGGTTCCCCACTCAGCTGCCATTGACAGCCTAGGAGTTGGGTACCTCAATACTGTTGGGCAGGAGTAAAAATTCAGGATCCTCACTATACCTTCACTGATATCAACCTGACCAGGAATGGGAGTGACACCTTGTTATTGCTCCCCATGTGGCCCCTACTGGCACAGTATTGGATGGTCATCCTTGCCATGACACAAGGATGAAAGTCCTGGCTTTCCACCCTGCCTGCTCTGACACCACCACGGTGGGGTGAAAGGGGAGCCTGGTAACTGCTAGGCCAATTTTAAATTTTAATATTTCATTCATTCAACCAATATGTATTTGGTGTTATTATGTGCCAGGCCCTATTATAGCCACCAGTGATAAAAATATAAATAAAACAGGTAAAGGCCTTCCCATTGTGGAACTTAAATTCTAGTTGGGGAGATAGACAATAAACAAATAAGTAAATATTTAAATTGGCTACTGAGAAATTCAGAACGGGTGCTATTTTAGATTGGATGGTCAGTAAAGGCCTTCCTGAGGAGGTGACATTTGGGAATAGAGCTTAATGAATTACGGAAAGAGCTTTGCAGAAATTGGGGTGAAGAACATTATCTAGATGTAGGGGAAAAGCAGAATCAGAGCCCCCAAGGCAGGAATAAATTTGGTGTGTTTAATATATATGCTTTAATGTGAATTAGAAATATAATTATCTCATCAAAGTCTTTTTGATTTCACAGATATTATAAGATGGGGTTAAGTTAAAAAAAGAGTCAGCATGAGAGATACAAGTAGTCTATGAATATGGTGACATTTTTGACAGTATTGGAGTTTGGGAAACAAATCTGTCTCTGAGGTAGATAATGGTGTTACCCCATTTAACAGATGAGAGAACTGAGGCTTAAGAAGGTTGATTAGCTTGTGCCAAGTCACACAGCAAGTAAGTGAGAGAGCTGGGATTCCACACAAGAAACTGAAGATCATACTCAAAGTTTAGAAGAGGAAATATGGAATTTTTCTTCTGCCTGATGGAGCTGCTGCTTGTTTCATACAACAAACCAAGAACTTTTGAAGAACAGTTGGAGGCTCTAATGTGTTTAATTAAGCACTTTTTTTTTTCTGCTTGCCCAAAGTACATGCCTAAAGCAATTATATCGTTCATTCCCCTCCAGCCTTTAGCTCTATTATCCAGGGGCTAAAGGGAGGTTGGAACTTATTAGAGAAAATAAGGTAAACCACTCCAGGTTCTGGAATACCTAATTGTTGACAATTCTCTCAGTCTACCCAGAGGCCCTTTAACCAACTGAGACTCAGGTGCTGTCTGTAGCACAGCAGCCAAATCCAGCAGCGCTGAGAGGCTTTTTATGCCAGAGTAGGCAGGCCCAGCCTTTCTGGCCTTGCTGCCAAGGGGCAGCCTTTGCAGGATTCGCGCCACAAAGTTCCAGAGGAAGCTCTGCAGACATCCCATCCTGTGCACTCCTCTGCTGTACCTGGACAGGGACATCCCCAATCTAGAGTCAGGCCACTAAAGAGCCCTCAAGTGTTTTGAGAAAGGGGAGCATCTTTGTAGGCTTCTGGTTTCCAGCATCCTTCTGCCTCTTTGCAGCTTCAAGCATATTTTGGAGGGAGATTTCATAAAGATTTCTAAATTGAGTTAGAATTTCAAGTCTATTGTGACATGCAAATTAGTCCTGCTTGCCCGTTGGCAGCAATGCAGCTGAAGTGCCTAGAGACAGGCCATAAAATGAAAACATCAAAGTGATTAAATGTGCCCGAAGAGCATAATTGAGTGCATGAATAAGAGAAAATAAAACAAATTGATTTTCTCCTGTGCCAGAAAAACAGAATAATTGAGAACAAAATAATAGACTTTGAAGTAATCAAAGTGAGGAATGCACCATAGTGACATAGAAACAGCCAGTTGTGGGAGAGATTTATTGTGTTTCTGTTATCATTTTTACAACTTTAATTTCATTAGCTAATAAATACAAATCAATTGAAAAATCAGTCAACCAGAGAGGAGGCAGTCCCAAGCCAAGATTTTTATTCACATCTCTAAAATAGGCTGAGGTGGTTATCCTTAATCTATTTTCATAGGCACACATATCCCCCGTGAGCTGGAAAACAAGTTCTGGGAGGCCTCTGTCCTTTGGAGGGATAATACTCTGTTCTGCCAGTCACTTTCCACATATAGGTTTACAGATTCAACTTTCAAAAGGGTTGCTTATATACTCCTCCAAGATTTCCAACAGACAGAATTGCCTGCATGTGGCATTTTGGTTTACAAAGATGTTTTCGTGGCACTGACCAGCACCTATGGTCTTGCACTGGTGGTGGTGGCAGCTACAGCAACAAGGGCAGGAGCACCTGCCACTCTCGCAGTATGGCTGAGCGTTTATGGCTCACTGCTTCTATCATTGTCCTCCACCGCCTCCAACACACATCCACACATGCACGATACTGAACTCTAATATAAACCAAGAGGGCAAAACAAAAGCATGCTACCCCTTTGGTTTCTTGCCTGGAAGCCATGACGCTGGGGTGGTTTAGAGGAAGGAACTAGGCCGGGAGACCTCATGCTGACTTGGAGCACTGGGGACTCCAAGCTATGCCGGGACCAGGTGCTGGAAGATCACAGAGCAAACATGAGACCACTGCAGAACTATTTTTATGGCTCCTCCACCCCACTCCTCAGCTGTTCATGGCTGGGCTCAGTGGCCCTTCACTTCAGGATCTGCAGTGATGGCTGATATGACTCGAACGGTGGTTTTTCCTTTCACAGGCCCTCGAGCTACTCTGGCAGCTGTTGGCACTTCCAGATGTTCATGACACACCCTACCTTCAGGGCTCCACAGTTAGCAGCTATGCCTTTGGCTCCAGTAAAGGTCTTTGGGACCACTGGGACTGTAAACCAGAGTGTGCAGAAGGAGTTGGCAGTGCTAAGACTGGCAGTCCTTGCTGGCTCAATCAGGATGGCATGGTTAATAGACTGTGCCTGCCAGGCAATTGTCCTGAGAATTTATCTTCCAGGAAGCACCTAGAAGCTGAAGGGAGTGTCTATGACCTTCTAGTAGCATCCAAGACCTAATCATGATGTGCCTCGAGGTGAATAGGGAATGTTAGCATTTAGCTCCTTTGCGCAAGAGAGCAAGAGTTTGTCTCCAGTTCAGGCCTAAAATCCCAGCTTCCATTTCCCACTGGTGTTTGGGTGGAGCAAAATGGAGCAAATGGCTTTCACAACTCTAAAGCATTATACAGATGTAAGGCCGTATTATTCTTCCTGCCACTGCTATTCCCATTATCCTGGATTTCCCAGCCCAGTATTTTTGTCTGAAAAAGAAATGTGGCGAAAGCACATGGACCAAAGAACGTGGAGCTGTAACTCCAAAATGCCTGGGAGGCATTGCCCAGCAGATAAAACACTTGGAGGCTGAGCTCCATAGGTTGGCTGGCTGGCTGGCTGGCAGGCAAACAGCCCACTTCTGTGATGTCACCTCAGTTACTTGTGCCTATCCCTCCACATGGATCCAGCAGATTCAGGCCCAGGAGGGGAGAAAAAGTGAATCATAGACTATTTTAGAAATTGCTTCGATTCCATTTGAGGTTGCAATAGTCCCTTGCAAGCTAAGACCAGAGCACCCTAACCATCAGGGGAACATCCTTTACGTGCTGATATCCTGTAAATGCCAGAAGCCTGGTGGGATTAATCCATAGCCTCAGGTTCTAATTCAGGTCAGAGGCAGACAAGTGGTAATTGGTGGTTATACTTAATTGTCATTGAAAGGCTTTCTGATGACAGGAGGGATCTACATTCCAAGACAAGCAGTGCAGTTGACAATTAAGAGCTAAAATTAAATCGGCCATCCATATCAGCACATGCCTCATAGAAATCTTTTGTTCTGCCATCATTCCCCAGTAGAGAATGAGACCCTCCAGTGTGGTTGTGATGGGGCAGCAGCTGCGAAACTTGCTCTAGCCCTAGATCACACTAGATGAGCCTCCTCTCCATCTTACAAAGCGGTTCAGAGGTTCCCCACGGCCTCTGGGATAAGACCATGGCCTTCTAGGCCCTTGATGATCTGGCCTGTAGCCAACTCTCCAGCTCTTTTGCCACCACCTCCCCCAACCCTCATCCTGTGCTCTGGCCACAAAAAGTTTGCAGTTACCTTTACACATCCTGCTCTGTTCCTACTTCCTGGAACATTCTGTCCTGCTTTGCTCTTCAAGATCCCACCTCCTCTGTAAAGCCTTCCACATCCTCTCTTTGTATACCCTTGGCACTCTGTACAGACTAGTATTTTATTGCGACACTGCTATGGACTATGATGTGTCTGTCTCCATTTATGCCTTCCTCACTGGACTGAGACCTTCTTGAGGGAAGAACCATGTCTTGCTCTCTTCCATAACCCCAGAACCCAGCACTGGGCCTAACACATTGTCGGCATCAGTAGTAAAGGCTTGTAAAATTAATGAACCGAGATGGGGACCAGATTGGGCTGAGCGAGCTAAATGGCTGAAGATGAGTGGGGGGGTGGGTGTGCACCATCCAAGATCCTCAGATACTAGAGGCTGTAGAGGCTGATGGTGGCAGAGCAGCCTGGGCACCAGTAGTCCAACAGCAATCCCTACAATGATTTTTTTCCCCAAAATGTGCCCTATGTTCCTCTGTATGAGAGACAGTTTGAGGTGGCACAAAGACATTTTTCATTTTAATAGTCATATTTAGTTTAATGTATATTTTAAAATGTAGTTAAGCACATCAGGTACTATTATTAGTACTAATTATTATTGAGGATAGATAAGCCCAAAATATTTATTATTGTTACTACTGTGTACAGATGTTAGGTAGGTATGATGACATTTCTGAAAGGGGTATTCATATGATGGAAGCTATGGGAACACTTTTCAGCAGTCCTAAATTCATTTCTGTGTTCCTCTATGGTGCCATGCAGCCTCCAAGTGTCCTAGGGTCACCTCCAGCATTACTCCAAACTGCTAGGACACTGTTTTCAGAACTCATTTGCCACCTAGCCAGGTGGCACAGATGCTCCTTCTGAAAGCTTATGTTGGCTCACTCCAACCATATTTATAAGGGCCTTAAGAGCAATGACCAAGCTTTAAGCCTCTATGGACTGAATGGGAAAGCACTTTATCAGCTGCCCTGATAACTCTACAGATGTTCATTATTTAGCCCTTATTATGTGCCAGACACTGTTAAGGGTGCTAACAACAGAGTGATGAACAAGACAGACAAGGTCCCTGCCCTCAGAGAGCTTGTGACAGGAGACAGTTAACAAGCAAATAAGCACACAAGATGTTTTCAGTGTGCTAAGTGCTTTGAAGAACATAAAATAAGATGACATGGCAGAAAATGAGTGAATGGGGGTGGCTGCTTAGATTTGGCGGTCATAAGGCCTCTCAGAAGTGACTTTTGAACTGAGACCTGAATGACAAGAAGAGTTAGAAATTGGAACAGTCAGGGACAGAGCATTCCAGGTGGAAGGAACAGCAAGTGCAAAGAAGGGGGAAGCCCTGAGAAGAAAAAAATGACTCGAGGCCCATCACTCTATATTAACTTCCTCGTTTCTTTCCTTCTTCTTATAGACAGTTGTTAAAGGAATGGAATTTCCCTGGTTTTCTCCACATTCTTACTAAGAGATACACTAGAAGTCAAAGTGAAAACTGAATTAGACCACAAGTCTCTTATTCCTACTAGCACTGTTCTTTGAGATGGTTTCACACTGCATCAGTTGTTTTCCAGGAGTTGGGATGGATTTATATTGAAACATCCCTATGCCTTTTGACTTCCTTTAGCATTCTCTTGTGCTCTGAAAAACCGAGGTAGCATTTTTGGATCTACAAAAATAACTAATTAAATATTTTACCAAAACAATCTCAACTTGCTGCTTAAAAAATCTACAATTTAAACAGCTTCCCGCTTTCCCTTTTGAGAGTATTATATAACCCTAAACAAATGTTTGTCAATAGCAAAATTACTTAATGAAAATGTCAGTGCGTTGTAGCTTCATGTGTAGATTTTGAACTCTAAGTTACACTTCTCTGAGTTATATGAATTATTTACAGTCTAGTAAACCTATTTCTCAGCTACCATCAGAACAGTGCTAAGTGTGAGACATTCTGATCAGCAGCCTTCAGCTCAGATTCTAGTTTTATTGAAGGCTAACATTCTTCTATTTTTTTGTATCTTTTGTAATCCTGCCAGTTGCTGGTGTATTAATGACAGTTATTCATAAAAATAAATGGAATTAAAGGGAAAAAAAAGAAAAATGACTCATGTGTTCCAGCAACACAAAGATGCTCCATGTGGCTAGAACAGAGTGAGTAAAGAGGATTGTGGCAGGAGACTGGAGACAGGAGCCAGAGCCTGCAGGGCTTGGCAGCTAAGTAATTTGGATTTTATTATAGGTGTGATTGGAAGCCATACAGGGTTTTGAGCACACGAGTGATGTGGTCTGACCCAAGTTTTAACAAAATACTCTGGCTGCTACAGCATGGTCATGTAAGGGGAGATAGTGGTTCGGAGTAAGGTTATAGCAGTGAAGGATGGAAGGAAGTGGGGGGATTTGGAATATACAGTGAAGGTAGAATTCACAGTACTTGCCAACGGATTGAAAGGGAGGTTGTAAATGGAGGAGGAAATGAGGCTGACTCTTAGTCCATGTCATGAAGATAAAAAACACAAGGGAACTGTTCTGTATCTGTGCTGTCTGATAAGGTCACCACATATGGCCATTTAAATTTAAGTCAATTAAAAGCCAATAAAATATAAAATCCAGCCTCTCAGTTGCACATTTCAGGTACTCAATAGCCACATGTAACTAGTGGCTAACATATTAGGCAGTACAGATATAGACCATTTCTATCACCAAAGAAATTTTTATTGAACAATGATGCTCTGCATTTTAAAAAAAATAAAGATGACAGGAATAAAAAGACAAGCCACAGGCTGAGTGAAATATTTGCAAAACATATATCCAGTAAAGGCCTGGTATCCAAAATATGCAAAGTACTCTTAAAAGTCAACAATAAGAAAACAAACAACTTGATTAAAAATGGGCCAAAATCTTTAACAGAGACCTCACCAAAGAAGATATACAGATGGCAAATAAGTGTATGAAAATTTGTTCACTGTCATGTCACTAAGGAATTACAGATTAAAACAATGGGATACCACTACACCCCTATTAGAATAGCTAAAACCAAAACACCAACGACAACAAATGCTGACATAGATGCAGGGCACCAGGAACTCTCATTCATTGCTGGTGGGAATGCAGAAAGGTACAGCCACTTTGGAAGACACTTTGGCAGTTTCTTAAAAAGCTAAACATAGTTTTAACATATGATCCAGCAATTGTGCCCATTGCTATTTACTCAAATAAGTGGAAAACTCACGTCCACACAAAAACCTGCACACAAATGTTTATAGCAGCTTTATTCAGAATAGCCAAAGGTTGGTTGCAACCAATATGTCCTTCATTAGGTGAAAGGATAAACAAACTGGTACATCCAGACAGTGGAATATTTTTCAGACCTAAAAAGAAATGAGTTATCAAGCTGCAAAAAGATGTGGAAGAAACTTAAATGAGTATTGCTAAATGAAGGAAGCCATTGTGAAAAGACTACATGATGTATGATTCCAACCATATGACATTCCGGAAAATGCAAAATTACAGAGACGGTGAAAAGATCGGTGATTGCTAGGACTTTGGGGGAAAGAAGGGAGAGATGAATAAAGGGAGCACAGGTTTTTCTTAAGGCAGTAAAACTATTCTGTATAACACTGTAATGGTGGATACATAACATTATACACTTGTCAAAATTCATAGAGTTGTACAACACCAAGAGTGAACCCTAATGTAAACTATGGACTTAATAATAAAGCATTGCTATTCATTCATCAACTGTAACAAATGTACCACACTAATGCAAGATGTTAATAATAGGGAAAACTGCCTACCAGGGGAGGAGGGAGGCAGCGGCAATTCAAGAGCTCTCTGTACTTTCTGCCCAGTTTTTCTGTAAACTTAAAACTGCTCTAAAAATAAAGTCTATTAATTAAAAAAGATTGCAGAGAGTGCTTACCAGCACCTAGTACCTGGCAAAGAATAAACACTCCATAAATGTTTATTGAATAAATGGATGAACAAATGAGTCAGTCAGTTGATGAATCAGTAGAATCTAGGCCTCCTCAGTCCCAATTCAGTACTCCCTCTTATACAACAGAGGTAGAGTGACGATATAATTTATTGTCCAAACCAGGATATTTGAGAGTGAAATGGGGTGCCATAGATGTAAGTCAGAACTGTCCTGGAGATCACAAACTGGGAGCCTGTGAGCCACGTCTTGCCTCCAAAACTGTTTTGTTTGGCCTCATATACTGATGTCCCACACATTTACAAATTTAAACCCATCAGTGGTCCACATTTAACACTGTGGAAACTCTACATTAAAATTTGAATTTCTGACTTCTCTTGGAAAGTGGAAAGATCTGGCTGGGCCCACATTCCTGCACAAGTGTGAATGGCTAGAGCTGAGTAGCAGCTACCCCCTTTGTTAAGCATGTACCTTCCCGTTTGCCACAGACCCCACCACTCCTTTTCGCATCCCTTACTCTAGGCCAAGTATGAGTTTCCATTTATCACCTCTCTGACACTGTTTTGGTTTTGTTCTCTTTTGTAACAGAGTTATGAAAAGGGGGAACTATTTCTTATACTCATGTCACAATTCAAAGTAGGGAAAAAAAAAAAAAGAAAAAGGATCAAGAGGGCTCCCTGTATCTTGCCCCTAGTCTGCTTTACTCACACCCTATACATTCTTGGCCTCTACAGGCAATTGAGTTTACCCTTTCTGGTCTATACACTGTATATCCCCAGGCCCCAGACATGCTGGCCTTTAGAATTTTCTCAGGCTACCACCCACCACTGGAAAAGCTAGATGTGAGGGGAAAACAATGGGAATTATTTAAGCTTGCATTTTTATTGTTACCCAAACTCAGTATTGCTCATCATCAACTTTTGGTGGAAATTATTTGTTGTTTTTTCTTAATTGCCTCCAAATGTAACTGGGGAGTGAGACAGAGCAGCAGAGAACACAGCACCCACCTTTCCTTTGTGTAAACATGTGTTGCTAGAACACTTGGACGTGGAATTTTGTTTATCCACGCATCTACTCATTCATCAAGCTCTGGCTACACTCACAGATGGAAAGACCCTAGCTTCAGCACCAGAATGCCCTGTAGGTTTTCCTTGGCACAGGCAACGCCACAACCAAAGGCCCACATGGAGATAAGAAAGTATAGAAAGGCACAGTTAAGCTAAGGTGTTGGACTTCCTTCATAGGTAGTTGGGAGCTGCCGAAATTTTGTGGGGGTTTCTGGAAGCAGGGCAGGCATGATGTGGTCACAGCTATTGAACTGAGTAGGGAACAGCTCCAGAGGTGGAAGCACCAGTTAAGAGGCTGTTGCAGTGGCCTGAGTGATGGGAAATACAACAAAGGTAAAGGCAGTGAAACAGAAAGGAGAGGACAGATTTGAGAAGCACCTTGAGGATAGGCATGGCAACTCGTAACAGGTGGAGGGGGCTTGAACTATGAGATGAAGAATCAAATTTTACCCAGAGATTGTTAGCTTAGAGGTTTAAAACACCAAAAGTGTAACCCCAAAAGATTAAGTTTTGCTTTGCAAGAGCTATGAGAATAAAGAGACAAGTTACATACTGAGATAAAATATTTGCAAATCATATATCAAACAACAGATTTGTACCTAGAATGTATAAAGAAATATCCAAAATTAATCAGTAAAAAAAAAACCCCAGTTATCAAAAGACATAAAGAGGATGTAAGACAGCAAATAAACATATGGAAAGATAATCAACATCATTTGCTATTTAAAAAATGTAGATTGAGACCACAATGAGAGATCCCTATGCACTTAGCAGAATGGCCAAAATAAAAGGTAGTGACACCACCAAATGCTGACAAGACTGCTGAGACTGTAGATCACTCATACACTGCTGGTGGCAATGCAAAATGGTATAGCCACTCTGTCAAACAGTTGGACAATTTCTTCTAAAACTAAACATGCAACGACCCAGCAACTACACTCTTGGGCATTCATCCCAGAGAAATGAAAACCATGTTGACACAAACACTTGTACATGAATGTTGATAGCTGCTTTATGTGTGAGAGCCAAAACCTGGAAGCAACCCAGATGTCCTTCAATGGCTGAATGCTTAAACTGTGTTACATCCATACCTTGGAGTGCTACTGTGCAACAAAAAAAGAACAAACAGCCCTGGCTGGTGTGGCTCAGTGGATTGAGCGCGCCTGCCTGCAAACTGAGGGGTCATGGGTTCGGTTCCAGTTTGGGGCACATGCCTGGGTTGCAGGCTGGGACCCCAGTTGGGGGGGTGTGAGAAGCAACCAATCGATGTTTCTCTTGCACATCGATGTTTCTTTCCCTCTCTTTCTCCCTCCTTTCCCCTCCCCTTGAAAATAAATAAATAAAATCTTTAAAAATATATAAGTAAAAAAAACAAAGAAGAAACAATGCACATAACTTGGAAGGATCTTAAGGGCAGTATGCTGAGTGAAAAAGATAATCTCAAGGTTTGGTGAGGGTGGGAGGGGTACTGTAACCAGGTAGCATTAGGGAAATCTTTGTGGGGATGGAATACATCTGAATCTGCTTGTGGTGGGGGTTACATGTACATGTGATAAAAAGGCATAGAACTGTATACAAACACACACACACACACACACACACACACAAAGGAGTACATGTAGAACTGGTGAAATCTGTTACTAGTGCCAATGTCAGTTTTCTAGTTTTCATAGTAAATAATAATTATGTAACATTTTGCCACTTGGAGAATCTTGATGAAGGGTACTTCCTGTAAATCTATAAGAATTTAAAAATTTAAAAGTTAAGTGCCCCCCCAAATTTGCATGAAACTCAAAGCATTATGCCACTTGCCAGAAGCCAGTCTGATAGGGATATAGAATAGGTCAGTGGTTGCCATGAATTTATACACGTTAAAAATCATAGAACTGAACATACAAAGAAGTCTATTGTATTTTATGTTAACAAAATTAAAATTAAAACCAGATAGGTATTAAGGGCTAACTTGCTTTTTCTTTCCTTCCTTCCTTTCTTTTATTCATCCATTTATGCTGTCATTTATTGAACACATACTTTGTGTAAGACAATGTGCTAGGCTTTGGAGATCAAATGGAAGTAAGACAGCTCAGGTCCCTGCCCTCATAGGGCATTCTTCCTGTTTCAGAGGAGAAATGGTCAATAGGGGTGGGAGCCCAGTGTTTCTGCTTGGGGAAAGGGGCAAGGAGAACACTGCAGAAGACCAAGTGAGCAAACTTTCCATTCCTAGAGCCCATTCACTTGTCCCTCAAAGACTTAGGCCTGAGGGCAGGGAAAAGCCCCCAATTCATATTCCAGAGATATTCACAAGAGAAAATACTAGGAGGGTTGTGTCCTATTAAGGGGAGAAGAAAGGTTGGGAGTGGGGGAAGATTTCATGCAGTTAGTGAAGTATAAACTCTAAACAGTGTTGCTTGAATGTGTGTGTATCTTAAAACAATCATTTGTTTAGCTCATGACTCTGTAGACTGGCAACTGGGCTGAGCTCAGCTGGGTGGTTCTTCTGCTGGTTTGGGCTGCGTTCACCCAGCACTGCATTCAGTTGACTGTCAAAGGCCTCACTCATATGTCTTATGGGTGACTGGTGGTTGCTGGGGTACATGGGCCATATGTCTTTTACCATCCAGCAGGCTAGCCTGGGCTTGCTGGTTCATACATTGGGGTCTCTGTGTTCCCTAACACAGCAAGAGGACAAGTCCCAACATGCAAGAGCTTTTTTTAACAGCTTTATTGAGGTGTAATTCACATATGTTACCTGAATTTGAATTTTGTTTTCTCTCCTGTTTGCAGGGAATCTGAAGCATGTGGTCTAGTTGACAAAAAGAGATCAGGTTTCCAGAGCCGAAGAGCAGTGCCTATAATGAAGACAGTGTGTTTATGTGAGCAGTGTGTGGAATTTGTGACTGCAGGGGAAATTTGGAAGAAATTACTTCCTGAAAATTTCCAAGGGGCACCAAGTGGCAGCTGGCCTCCTGGGGTGAGGCAGGCAGGCACCCTAGAGGCTCAACTAGGCCTAGGGGGAGAGGGAGATTTCCAACATTTAAAGTGTTTATTTAAAAAAAATACACACACACACAAATGCTGTTTTAATCTTTGAAAATTATTTTTCAACAAGTTTGGGAGGGGGTATTTTTATTTTCTTAAAGGAGACAGATCAGAAGCTGGAGGAAAGCATGGAGGTTTAGTCAGCAGTTTGTGGGACTGAGGGGAGCAGAGAGGCAGGTTTGGGCCTTAGAACCTCCAGCTGGAGCCTTGATGAAGGGGAATGGTAGTAGATTGGGAGGTGGGAAGAAGTCCACCTCTTTTGTTGTTAGGATTACTGATCAATTTTGTTTTTAATAAAATCTTTGAAAACCTACCTCAT
This sequence comes from Phyllostomus hastatus, assembly GCF_019186645.2. Classification (NCBI taxonomy): domain Eukaryota; kingdom Metazoa; phylum Chordata; class Mammalia; order Chiroptera; family Phyllostomidae; genus Phyllostomus; species Phyllostomus hastatus. The sequence continues at coordinate 514,060 of NW_025333841.1, read as the reverse complement.
TGTCCCATTGTCCTCACTACAAAGTATGGCTGACAGCACACAGTTCAAACCATTTCCTCTCCCTGAAGTGTCAAGAACAACCCTGTTGCTTCCGTGCTCTACTCTGGTCCAGCCTAGGAAGCTGACTCTGAGTGCTGGGCCCCACTGAGGAACTGTTGCATCCCCACTAAGTCCTGAGGACAGAAGACTGAGCTCTGTCCTGTGCTAGGGCCCATCTAGGACTCACGGGAATACAGGCGCTGCAACCATGGAGAAGGTCTTGCTGGCACCCGGGGAGAACCTGCCCCTGCCTGAGGAGTGACTGAGGGATGGGAAGGGCAGATGGCATGTCAGGTGGAAGAGGGGCGTTTTGATGAATAGATAGAATACTTCCCTGTTGAGTGATGAAAATGGGTTACAGTTATGATGCATTGGTGTTACTGTAACCTCAGCGAGAAGGCAAGATGGCAAAATGATGGAGGTAATGAGAGAGAAATGAAGACTGGGATAGGAGAAAAGGACACAGCCCCATCCTAGCTCTCGAGGAACTCCCAGCCAAGGCAAAAGAGGAGGGAAAAGACCAGATCCCAAAATGTTTCACGTTCAGTTACCAACCTGAATCCAGAGCTGTGGGAGCACTGAAGAGATGGCAAGTTGCCCTGCCTAGACAGGATCCCAAAGAGATTCAAAGGGGATGATATTTGAGCCAAGCCATGTAGGGTGACTTGTATTTCACCAGGCCTCTGGGGTTGGTGGGGGGTCATTCTGCTAAGGCAGTGGGAAAAGCCTTGAATGTGTTCCGGGTGGTAACAGTCAACCTTTTATTAAACAGCATCGGGGTGCCGGTCAGCTAGGAATACCAGTCACTTCAAATGCCCACTATTCTAATTATATACTGTAGGCTTAAAGGCAGTTTCACTTATACCAAAAAGAATGGTGGTTAAAAAATAGAAGAGGAAGTAGGTGCTGAATGGGGCAGTGGGGGTGGAGGGGAGGACAAGGAAGGGAAATGAGATCTCTGAATTCCCAGCCTACAAGACACACCACCCACCAAGGTTTATCATCTCAAAGGCTCTCCTATCCCAAGGCTTTGGGGGGGGCCCACGCCCAAGGTTATCAACCAAATTCCTGTGAATACCTCAGCCCTGAGGGTCAGCCACCTGGTAAGAGGTGAATATTTAGTGCTCCATTTTCCTTTCAAGCAAAATGGACCTGAGCAACACAAAGCCCTTCCCTACTGGGCAGTCAATGCCACCTTCTTCTGACCACAGCTGGCACTGCAGAAAGCCCCCAACTCTGGCCCCAGGGTTTTCAAAAAGATTTTATTTATTTATTTTTAGAGAGGGGAGGGGAGGGAGAAAGAGAGGGAGAAAAACATCAATTGGTTGCCAGAGAGAAACATCATCGATCAGTTGCCTCTCATATGCACCCCATCTGGGATCAAACCCACAACCCAAGCATGTACCCTGACCCGGAATCAAATTGGGGATCTTTTACTTCAAGGATGCCCAACCAAGCCATACTGGTCAGGGCTGGCTGCAGCATTTCAGAAGCTGGACCTGTTCCTAAGAGAAGACATCATGTCACTGGCCTTCCGGACAGCTTTTCATTAGATTCTTGTTGGGGGAAAAAAATAGGCTACAAAAATCCCATAAATAGAAGAACTAAGGATCATTTGAAATTCTTAAAAATTAAAATCGAAACACTTAACGGTAGGCATGGCATTCATGAATCATGGAAGACAGATTAAGAGTTGCCCTGATCAAGTCTAAACTCATCAAATTGTATACCTGAAATATGTGCAGCTCTTGGTAGATCAATGATACCTCACTAAAGCTGTGAAGAAAGAATTGCTCTGCTACGAGTTATCCCAAGTGCCCAGGAGAAAAAAGGCTAAAAGGAAATACACCAAAACATTGACTGAGGCAGGCTTCTGTGAGGGAGGAAGGTATAAGTATGGTTTCATTTTTGTTCTACTTTTCAATATTTTACAAAATTTCCCTGGTAAACATGGTCTAGTTTTACAATAGGAAAAATAAATCAAGACGCTTTTAAAAATTGATCTGCACGGAAATTTACAGGTCAAAGTGAACTTGCTGAGGAAGAAGAGTTTGTGCTCACGCCCTGAGCCTGTTCTAACCAGCCAGGTGTTTCTGAGCTGGTGAGGAAGAGCTGTCTGGCTGGATGGCTCCTGATTTCCAACTCACTGGGCTGGAGACAGTCTTCTTAGATAAGGTGGTTAGAGGGTGGGCAACTTTGTATCCAATATGGGCCTGTCTTCCCTTCGGGAGACAGACACCTTTGTGCCAGCAAGGACCAACCACAATAACCATTTTACAAATGTGCCCCATTTTGCAAATCGCTTCCATTTATACTATGTCACTATCCACCCTACTGGGCAGGTATTATCATCCCCACTTCAGAGATTAGCAAACTGAGGCTACAAACTGTGAAGCAACTTGCCAAGTTTTAAGTGGCAGAGCCAGGAAGCAAACCCAGCTGGAACTGTGAGTTCCCTTACTTTTTCCACTGCCCCACATCTAGTGCCACTAAAATATTTTTAAACTGTGACTTTGGAGTAAACAACTTTCTTATTGCTTCCAAAGTCCAAGCTGGACCAAGCCACATGCTGCTCCCAGGACCTCACCACAAAACAACATTAATTAGTTGTGTGCTTTTCAGCAAGTTATTCAACCTTTCTGGGTCTGTTTCCTTGCCCATAAAGTGAGGTGAATAGTTCTTGCACTTCATGGGCTATTGTGAGTGCCTGATAAATTAGCACAGATGGAAGGACTTTGAAAAGAGTCGAAAGCATTTTGAGCAGGAGAGGTTGCCATGAACATAGGCCTGGAAAGGCTGACCTCTGAGGAAAGCCCAATGCCCCCAGAAGACCCCTGGCCTCTACTATCTCCAAGGCCCACATGGGGGCCAGAGAGATGAGAGAGAGAGGGAGAAGTTTAGACTGTGCCTGCAACCCAGGGGTTAATAAAATAACAATTAAAAAAAATATATATATATATAGAATATGCCTATATTTGTTTAAAACATCTTTGGAAAGATACACACACGAAAGTGGGGCACCTCGGTTGCCTCCAGGCAGGGGAACCAGATGGCAGGTGGTAGGGGAGTAAGAGAGACTTGCACTGTTCCTTTTTGTACCTTTTGATTTTTGAACCATGTGGATGTATTACCTGGTCCAAAAAAAGTAAATAAATAAATTTTTAAAAGCCAGCGGAAAAGTCCCAAGCCAGTTTCCCTTTGGGGGAATGGATCTGCCTCAGCTGCATTCATTGTGAGTTGTCACAGAGAAAGCAGTATATTTCCAAATCTATATTTAAAAGACTCTTTCTAAGGCAGAAAGGCTTCTTTATAAGAAAATCAAATATTGTCATTCAACAAAAAAGGAAGGAGGAGGAAGAGAAGGACAGGGAGGAGGAAGAGAATGAAGGAAAGCAAACAGCCTTCTAGACCAGGAAGGTTTTGACATCTCTAAACCCCTACATAGAAATTTCCAGCAGCTCCTTCTTCCCCGCCTTTGCCAAGAACAAGTCCCTAACCTCTTGCTCAGTGCTGGGCCCCAAACTGACCAGCAGAGCCTTGGCATGCACGCAACATAGGTACTTGGGCTTCAGACTGCCTGGGTTTAATTCCCCTCCCTGTCACTCAGCAGCTATGTGATGTTGGCCAAGTAACTCTCTCTGAGCCTTAGTCTCATCTATCAAATGGGAGGAATATCTCTGTACCTACCTCATGCGGTAGTTTCAAAGAATCAAAGAGATAATGAAGGAAGGCACATATTAGATATCAGTATTAGACACTGTTCTTGCCCTAAACGGGAACCCAGTCTGGGCTGAGAATCTTCCTGAGGTTCCCTGGCTTCAGGAACTAGGGACCTGGTATGGAAATTCATGTGATTGTGCATTTGTACATTCTTCTGGGGCAAGGAGCCAAAACTATTATGAAATTTTCACCACTCAAAAGGGGGTTTTATGATTCCCGAAAGGATGAGATCTACAGATGCAGAAGTAAAGACAGACATAAATAGAACCTGTTAAGACAGGGACCCTTCGCTTTAGGCTCTAGGCACATATGGGTCTTTCTGCTTGGGAGGACCAGGTCTTCCCCAGACTGGCTCCTTCTCATTCAGTTTTCAGACGCAATGTCACTACCTTAGTAAAATACCCTGGTCATCCCATCTAACAGTAACCACCTAGCCCTCTCTATTCCAAATTATCATTTATTTTTGTACCGTTTATCATTATTTAATTCATATTTTTATTGATTCCTATACACACACACACAGATACACACTCAAGGAGTGTGGGAGCTTTGGCAGTTTGATTGCTGTACCCCTAGTGCCTGGCATGATCTCTATGGAATGGAGGAACTATGTACTAAGACAAAGCAATGTCTTATATTCTGGGTATTATGGGACACAGAGGAGGGACGGGCAATCTAGACTGGGGCAATCATGAAGGTTACAAGCAGGCAATGACATTTAAGCTGATCTTGAGCCAGGTGACAGGGTCAGGCATTCCAGGCAAAGGCACATGAAATTCAGGGTAGTGACAAGCAGTTCGATGTTGCTGGAACACAGAATACTTCTCTTCTTAGATAATATTCAAGCAAAGCAACTGTCCAAAGATATTTTTAAGACAATAAGGGAAATTTGAACATGGGCTAGGTGATGTTAAGAAATTATTGAAATAGTGAAGGGATTAAGAAAGATACCTCAATAGACACAGACAACAGTATGGTGATGAGCAGAGGGAAAGGGGGTGGGGGAGGTAGAATAGAGTAAAGGGGGATAAATGGTGATAGAAGGAGACTTGACTTGGGGTGGCGAACATAATATGGTATCAGAGGATGTGTTACAGAATTGTACACTTGAAACCTATACAATTTTATTAACCAATGGCATCCCAATGAATTCAATAAAAATATTTTTAAAGAATTATTGATGATTTTGTTAAGTACAATAACTGTATGGTAGTTATATATTGAAGTGCTCAACTGTTAGAGATAAAAAGGGAAGTATCTACAATGAAATAATATATCTGAAGTTTATTTTAAAATACTCCAGAGAGGGAAATACGTATGTGTGTGGCAGCAGATGGTGGGTGGAGATTAATGAAACAAAGTTTGAAAAATGTTGATCATTGTTGAAGTTGGTTTGATGGACACATGGAGGTTGAATATACTATTCTCTCTACCTTTGTGTATTTTTAAATTTCCATAAGAAAAAATGGAGACATGTATTACCGAGTGAGAGGAAGTAAAATAACAGGGGGCAGACCACAAAGGGCCTCCTGTGCCAGGTGGAGAAGGCTGGACTTGATCTTGCAGGTAAGGGAGACATCAAAGTGTTTTAAAGATTTTATTTATTGATCTTTAGAGAGAGGGGAAGGAAGGGAGAAAAAGAGGGAGAGAAACATCGATGTGTGAGAGATACACGCCCCCAGCCGGGGACCCAGCCTATAACCCAGGCATGTGCCCTAACTGGGAATCAAACCAGGGACCTTTCAGTTCACAGGCCAGCACTCAGTCCACTGAGCCACACCAGCCAGGATGCTATAAAAGCATTTTAAACCAAAGAGTGGTCTGATAACATTTACATCTTTAAAAGATTGTGCAAGCTGTTAGGACAACAGAAAGGAGCTCGCTGAGACCCAGGTCCAAAATGGCTGCCTATGAGAAACCTCTGTTTACCTCAGAGGCCCAGGGCCTTTCCTCCCATAGCCCACAGTGCCTTTCTTTTTACCACCTACTTGGAAAGAGAGAGAGAGAGAGATGAATGGAACTACCTGTTTTAATATATGCAACATAATAAATACAGTATATATGCAATACAGATCATGGTTCCCTCGTAACCTTACACCTCCGTAATAACCACTATTAGCAGTTTGGTGTTTATCTTTCCAGACTTCTTTTTCATTTATTCCATAAATATATATTGAGCACCTACTATGTACCATGCAGTGTGTCAGGCTCTGGGGTTACATCTGTGGACAAAAGAGACAACAATCCCTGTCTCCACAGAACTGGCATTATGCATATGTGACCATTTGACTTTTACATGAATGGTATCATACTGTTTGGCAACCTGTTTTATCTCACTTTATTATATGTCATGGACAGCTTTCCATATCAATCCACAAAGAACTATTTATTCAGCTTTTATTGTGACGTATTTCAGGCATACCAAAAAGACGATGTACCTCATTCCTTAAAGTGGTCACATTATATGGATGCTCCATAGTTTGTTTAACCTGTCCCTTAATACTAAATATTCAGAATTTTCTCATTTTTCTTTACAAATAAAAACACTGCACAATAACAACAAATATACTGGAGCTAATAAATTCAGCAAGGTTGCAGGGTAGAAGTTTAACAAACAAAAATCAGTTGTGTTTCTATATCACTAAACAATTCAAAAAGGAAATTAGGAAACAATTCTATTTACAATAACATCTGAAAGAATAAAATACTTAGGAATAAGCTTAACCAAGGAGGTGAAAGACTTGTATACTGAAAACTACACAATGTTGCTGAAAGAAACTGAAGAAGACACAAATAAATGGAAATACATTTGTGTTCACAGATTGGAAAACTTAATTTTGCTATGGTGTCAGTACTACTTAGACTAATTCAAAGATTCAATTCAATCTCAATGACTTTTTGGCAGAAATCGAAAAATCCATCCTGAAATTCACATGGAATGTCTAGGGACCTCAATAGCCAAATCTCGATAAAAGAAGAATGAAGTTGGAGGTTTCACACTTCCTAATTTCAAAGCTTACTACAAAGCTACAGTAATCAAAATAGCATGTTATTGGTATAAGTATAGACATATAGATCGGTGGAATGGAAATGAGAGCCCAGAAATAAACCCATATATCTGTGGCCTATTGATTTCGAACAAAGGTGCCAAGTCCGTTTAATGGATAAAGAATAGTCTCTTCAACAAAGGGTACGGTGGCAACCGGATTTCCACGTGCAAAGGAATAAAGCTGGACCCCTTCTTCATACCATATACAACAATCAACACAAAATGGATCATATACCTAAAGGTAAGAGCTGAAACCATAACACTCCTGGAAGAAAACATAGGGGTAAATCTTCTTGACCTTGGGTTTGGTAACGGATGCTTAGATATAACACCAAATGCAGAAGCACCAAAAGGAAAAATAGATAAATTGGACTTCACCAAAATTAAAAACTTTAATGCTGCAAAGCACATTATCAAGAAAGTGAGAAGACAACCCACAGAATGGGTGAAAATACTTGCAAAGCATGTGTGTAAGAAACATCTAGTAGCCAGAGTATGTGTGTGTACATATATTTTTTCAACAAGAAATACACAACCCTGTTTTAAAATGGGCAAAGAAGTCGATTAAACAGTTCTCCACAGAAGGTATAGAAAAAGACAACAAGCTCATGAAAAGATGGTCAACATCATTAGTCATTAGGGAAATTCGAATCAAAGGCACAATGAGTTGCCAGTTTATTCCTATTTGGATGGCAATAATCATAATAACAATAATCAGAAAACAACAAGAGTCTACAAGGAGGGGGAGATACTGAAACCCTCATACATTGCTGGTGGGAATGTTAAATGATACAGCCATTGCAGAAAACAATGTGGCTGCTCCTCAACAAGCTAACTGTAGAATTACCATACGACCCACCAATTCCAGTCCTAAGTATATACCCCAAAGGAATTAAAAACAAGGCCCTGGCCGGGTAGCTCAGTTAGTTAGAGCATTGTCCCAATACATCAATGTTGCAGGTTCTATCCCTGGTCAAGACACATACAAGAATTAACCAATGAAGACATAACTAAGTGAACAACAAATAGATGTTTCTCTCTCTCTCTCTGAAGTCAATAAACAAAAATCTTTTTAAAAAGGAATTGAAAACAGTTGTTCAAATAGGTGTACATGAATGTTCATAGTAGCCCTATTCACAATGGCCAAAAGGTGGAAACAACTCAGATGTCCATTAATGGATGAATGGATAAACAACTTGTGGTATATGCATACAATGGAATATATTATTCAGCCTTAAAAAATAGTGAAGTTCTGATACCTGTTACAGTTCTCAGAAATGTCACGCTAGGTGAAAGAAGCCAGGCACCAAAAGTCACCTAGTGTATGATTCCATTTATATGAAACATTCAGAATAAACAAAACCATAAAATCATTAAGACGGAAAGCAGAGTGGTGGTTGCCAGGGCCTGGGCAGAGGGGAAAATGAGGAGTGACTATTCAGTTGGTACAGATTTTATTTTGAGATAATGCAACTGTTTTCAGACTAGGTAGAGGTGGTGGTCACACTACATTGTGAATGGACCAAATGCCACTGATTTGTTTACTTGAAAATGGTTAATTTTATGTTATGTGAACTTTGCCTCAAAAAATCATTACAACTAACATCCTCTTACTTAAACCCTTACACATTTGTTGTGTTATCTCCTTATGATAATTTGTTGAAGTGGAACTGCTGGATCAAAGAGCATGTGCATTAAAAACAAACAAAACTGATGAAAGATTTTGATCCCCAGAGTGTCATCCCAGTCACAGCCCCACTAACACTGGGTGACTGTGGCTGCTCCTACCCCTCCCTGGAACTTCATCTTGACTCATATAAGAGGTAAATATAGCTCTTTCTTTGAATTTTTTGTCTCTAATTTTATTAGTAACGTTGGACATGTTATTATATGCTTAATAGTAAATTATTACTTATATCTAAGATACTTGAGACCTTTCCCACCTCTTCCTGTCAACACTCCTGACCACACCAGGCAGGGCCTCAGTCAATGTTGTGAGGAACTAAAGGAAAAGCAGTGACCAGAAGCTCCTCCTGGTTTTCCCAGGGGCCCAGGCTAAGTCCAGTATATCTCCCTCCAAAGTCACTTAAATGCCTTTTGACATGTGCTGTGGGGAAGCACACTGTGCATGGCATGGACAACGTGGGTTTGCACTAGTTATAAACAGAGATGAAAGCAGAATAAAAATGAGAATGAGGTGGAACTGGGGAGTGGGAATAATGTTACATGTGTATGTGAGTGGAGAGAAACAGAAAAGAAACCACTAAAATCACAGCTGTAGACCATGGTGGTGTGGGGCAGGAGCACCGACCATTTCTCAAGGCCTACTTCAGTCCTCTTTGGCTTGCTCCTCTGCCAGGTTGGTGGCACCACTGTGCCCTGCAGTTATGCTGCCAGGCTGGGCTGCCTCCTCCAAAGTTGCTGTCAGCTCCGAGGCATGATCAGGGGTTACCAGCCCAGAAGGCTGGAGGGAGGGAAAACTACCATCCTTCCAATCCTACTCACTCTGTCCATGAATTACTGGGCTCACCCCTACCACCCTCCATCTGGTTTTCACTACTCATATCTTTTTCTCCTCTGAGGAATATGCTGCAGAATCTGTTACACATTCCACTCCTAAGCCCACTTGTCTATTCTCTTCCCCACCTCACCTCTGACTCTCCTGAAACTTCTCTCTCCCACATCCAGAAGCCAGACTTTCTGGCTCAGCCATTCCTTCATTCAGGAGATATTTACTGGCGACCTGCTATGTGAAAGGCAGTGTACTCATCATGAGGGATACAGAAATAAAGTAGAAAAATCCCTACACTCACAGAGTGTGCATTCCAGCTGTAGAGACAGATAATATATTACGGCAAGTGGTGATCAGTGCTGTGCAGAAAAATCAAGCCAGGTAGATGCTGAGAGTGATAGGGCTGCTACTTTAGGTAAGGTGCTCCGGGAAGGCCCATTTAAGGAGGTAACATTGAGCAAAGACCTGAATGCAGTGGCATGGTAAATCATGTGACTATTCAGGAAGGAGTTACAGGCAGAGGGAACAGCAAATGCAAAGAGCCACAGACAGGAACCACCTTGTCACATCCAACAAACAGCAGGGCTCCTGTGCCTGAAGCTGAAGGAATGAAGGGGAAAGGGGTAAGAAAAGAATGTGGAGAAGTAGGAGGGCCCATGTCCTATGGGACTTTGACCTCTGCTTTGAGTGGGATGGACAGCCATTGAGGCTCCTGAGCAGAGAAGGTCAAGATCCCTCTTGCTGAATTCCGGTCAAGATGGAGGTATAGGTAGACACACTTCACCTCTTTGCACAACCATAAGAAAGATCACGACTAACCTCAAAACAAAAAACATCCAAAAATGCCAGAAAATTGAACCGTATGGAAGTCTGACAACCAAGGGTTTGAAGAAGCCATATTCATTCAGATGGGTAGGAGGGATGGGGATGCGGAGCCAGGGAAGAGAAGATGCAGCATGGCACTGGCGAGGTAATGGCAGCGAGGCAGCCCGACATTTCACATGTGGTGGATAAAAATCACGAGGAATACCTTGGGGATGAGCAATCCCAGCCCCAGGCCAAGCAGAGCAGCCCAGGGTTCCAGTGCTGGGAAATAAAGCCTCATACCTTCTGGCTATAAAAACCAGTGGGGGTTAGGGCAGCAGAAAAAAACTTCTGGTCTCTTGGGAAAGGCCATTTAAAGGGCCTGTACAGTCCTAGAATGAACACAAACCCACCCACCCTGGGAACCACCACTGGGGCAGCAACTACAGGGATGCCAGTATGGGAAGGGGGTAACATGACTGGAAACAGGGCAAGTGCCAAGCAAGCCTCAGTGGTATTGTCCCCTCTCCAACCCCTACCTCATATTGCCTCACCATGGCTAATACCTAAGGCTCTACCCCATACAACTTAAAAGGTGAGCTCAGACAGGGAATCAAAGCAGCTCTACCTCACACACAGAAACAAACACAGGGAGGCTGCCAAATTGAGGAGACAAAGAAAGATGGCCCAAATGAAAGAACAGAATAAAACCCCAGAAAAAGACTAAGCAAAATGGAGATAGCCAATCTATCAGATGCAGAGTTCAGAACACTGGTGATAAGGTTGCTTAGAGATCTCACTGAGTGCAGCAACAACATAAAGGAAGAAACGAAGGCTACGCTAAATGAAATAAAGAAAAATCCACAGGGAACCAACAGTGAAGGGAAGGAAGCCAGGGTTCAAATCAATGATTTGGAACATAAGGGAGAAATAAACAATCCACCAGAACAGAATAAGGAAATAAGAATTCAAAAAATGAAGAGAGTTTAAGAAGACTCTGGGACATCTCCAAAAGGGCCAACATGTGAATCATAGGGATGCCAGAAGGACAAAAGGAAGAGCAAGAAATTGAAATCTTATTTGAAAAAATAATGGAAGAAAACTTCCCCAATTTGGCTAAGGAAGTAGACATACAAGTCCAGGAAGCACAAAAAGTCCCAAACAAGTTGTACCTAAAGAGGACCTCACCAAGACACATCATAAGTAAAATGTCAAAGATTAAAGGTAAAGATAGAATCTTAAAAGCAGCAAGGAAAAAGCAGAGAGTTATGTACAAACGACTTCCCATAAGATTGTCAGCTGATTTCTCAAAAGAAACTTTGTGTGCAAGAAGGGACTGGCAAGAAGCATTCAAAGTGATGAAAAGCAAGACAAGAACAACCAGGATTACTCTATCCAGCAAAGCTATCATTTAAGATGGAAGGACAGATAAAGTGCTTCCCAGGCAAGGTAAAGCTAAAGGAGTTCACCCTCACCAAGCCTTTATTATATGAAATGTTAAAGGGACTTATCTAAGAAATAGAAGATCAAAACTATGAACAGTAAAATGACAATAAATTCACAGCTATCAACAACTGAATCTAAAAAACAAAAACAAACTAAGCAAACAACTAGAACAGGAACAGGATCACAGAAATGGAGATCACATGGAGGGTTATCAGCGGGGAGGGGGAGGGGGAGAATGGGGGAAAAGGTACAGGGAATAAGAAGCATAATTGGTAGGCAGAAAATAGACAGAGGGAGGTTAAGAATAGTGCAGGAAACGGAGAAGCCACAGAACTTATATGTACGACCCATGGACATGAACTCAGGGGAAGGACTGCCAGAGGGAAGGGGGGTACCAGGTGGAGGGAGGCAAAGGGGGAAAAATTGGGACAGCTGTAATAATAATCAATAAAATGTACTTTAAAAAAATCCCTCTTGCTGCTGTGTGGAGAACAGACTGTAGAGGACAGGGCACAGGGGAGCGAAGTGACCAGTCAGAGGGCTGCAACAGTGATCTAGGTAAGAGATGACAGTCACTTGGACCAGCGTGGTGGCTGCAGAAGTGATAAGAAATGGTTTCCACCCTGGATGTATTTTAAAGAGCGAGCTGACAGACTTTGCTGATCAGCTGGACACAGGATGAGAGAGAAAAAGAAAGATGAAGGCAAGGTTTTTGGCCTGAGAAACTGGGTGAGCAGAAGTGTCATTTACTAAACGTGGAAAGCTGGCGGAGGAAGGGAGACAGGGGACAGGTGCCTTATTTGTGCCAAGTTCGGGGAAGAGGCCTGCAATCTCTCCTGGAACCTTAGGGCTCAGCTAGATTGCTCACTGGTGGAGGTGGAGGGTGCATGGAGAAGGTCGAGGCAATGAACGTATTTTACTGGGTAAGAAATTAACAAACTGTACCAGGTTTCATGTGTATCTGCCCACTTAACCTTCAGTGAGCACAATATCAAAGCTGAATTTCATAATGCAGCATCCAAGTCTGGCTCCCATGACCTCAGCAATTTGATCCTGTTCTATTCTCCTAGTTCCCATCAATGCCTTTGCACGTACTGTTCCCAATACCTGGTGAATGCGGGCCTTTACCTCAAAAGTCACTTCCTCCTATCTCCCGCTTGACTTTATTAATGTTTGCTCTTCTATCTCTGCTATCCCCATCTGAGGTCTTGGTGACTACAGCAGGGCCAAGCAGGAGCTCATCTCACATTTGTGGCCTGAGGGAACAACCGTGTAGGAATAACAGCCAGCCCTGGTGCGCCCACCCCAGTGGGTCGGGAGGCCCGACTTCCCACACAGTCATATGTGACAATGAGGAAAACAGGGCCAAGAAGGTGAAGTCAGGCTTGGAACTGGACTCAGATTGGAAGGCTGACTCCATCCCCCAAGCAGCACAGAACAGGGGTCAGAGAAGAGTAATTACTCACATGTGTACAGCACTTGAGAGTTTATGGCCACAGACATTATCTCATTCAACCCTGGCACAACCTCATAAGGTAAGTATTCTCATTTTCCCCACTTCACATCGAAGGAAACTGAGGCCCAATGAGCTAAAAGCCACGTGTCCAAGGTCACACAGCCAGGAAGTGGCAGCTTCGGGACTTGAACCACAGTCAATCTGATGGCAGATCCTCATGCTCTTGATATCAGACTAGGCCAAACACCTCCAGCTGGCTGGACAGCCATTTTCCTCTATCCCTGCTGTGTTCCAGCTGACAGTAGCAAAAAGTGGTATTTACCCATCCGCTCAGACAAGGGAAGGCACGGGCCAGAAAGCACGGGATTCAAACATGGTAGGGAAGCATCCATATTCAAAACTCCAAAGGTAACACTTGGGCGAGATCTGAAGAAAATGCATGCAAAATGCAGAGGCTGTGAGAATCTCCCTCCTTCAGGAGTTCTCCAAAGGCAAGCCCCACTGGGCCTGTGGAGGGTCTTCCCAGCCCTGTAAGGGAGGGCAGGTCCCTCCCATTCCCCCAGCCCAAAGCCCCCCAGGGAAGTCTCTTGTAGGGGTTATGCGTTCTTTTCAGGCGGGTGCTGAGCCCTCCCACCTGTCGGTCCAGTTCCCCTGTGTCACTGACTCACACCTCCACCCCTTAGTGCGGCCTCCAGATGGCTGGTCACTTATGCCTTCGTCCCACTTTGGGCCCTTTTCTTTATCATTTGATTTCTTTTCCTTACCTTGTTTTGTTCTTGGGAACACCCACTTTCTCTCTAGCCCTCTCCCTCTCTCTCTCCTTCTCTCTCTTTCTCTCACTCTCGCTCTTTCTCATGCTCTCATTTGTCCTTTCTTTCTCTCCCCATTGAATACATTTCTTTCTGCTCAGTCTGCCTGTCTCTTTTCCCCTGACTCTAACCAGGTATTGCTATACAGTACTAGCTTCCTCCTCTGTAACAGTGAGAGGTCAGATGAGGCCATCTCTCCAGTCCCCACCAGCCCGGACAGTGAGCTTTGAGAAAGGCAAGACCCTTGGAGGGGAAAGGTAGCTAGAGAGTGGGAAAGAGAATCCGGCAGGACTGTATGCAAATTCCAGTGTCCTCACTTGCTAACTATGTGACCTCAGCAAGGTGACCTTGCCTCACCCCCCTGAGCTTCCTCCCTTTGTCTGTAAAATGGGATTGATAATAATAGTGACAATCTCACATGAGGGCAGGGGGCGATATAAGAAGTGATCTTGTTCAAGAACGGGAAAGGCCTTTCTGGACTATAAGAGGCAGGTCCCAGCAATTGTTACTTAGGAGGCTGGTCACTAGCAGAGGCTCGGGGACCAGTCTGCCTGGTTTGAATCCTCAGCCTAAAGAACATACAGGGTGTAGATCATTGGCAAGCTGTCTAACATCTGTATACCTCAATTTCCCTATTGGCGAAAGAAGAATGAGGTAATAATTGTACAGCAGGTCCTCAAATAACATCATCTCATTCAACATCATTTGTTATAACCTTGATGAGATGCCATAGAAACTTAACTCTTGTTTACATCAATTAGCCTACGGTAAAATGGATTTCCTCATACATCATTTTGCTTACAGTCCAAGAACCTATTGATGACATTAAGTGACTTACTATACTGGCTTAACACAAGTTTTTATGGGGATTAGATGAGAAAGATGAGAGAGCGAGTATGGAGTACTGAGGACAGTGGGAGTCTGTAACCTAGTAAGTGCTCAGGAAAAAAATGTGACAACTGATGTTTTTAATCAGAGTTAGTAGGAATAAAACTCTCCTTAGGTGGCTGGTGTTCTGAGTGGTACAGGGCCACTGCAGGAACCTAACCTGTGTGTGTTGATCCAGACTCATCTCGTTGCAGGGTCTCCAAGTATGCTTCAGCAGGTGTGCTGAGCACGGGGTGGGGGAGGGTGCTGAAATTCAGCCTGTGTTCCTCTTGCAAAGCCATGTGCCCTGGGGTGAGGGTTGTGTAAATCCCTGAGGGAGCAGCACCTGTTTCTGATTGGCCCTCAGGTGCCTTCTCGAGATTGGCACGAGGAGACTGTGCGTGCTAGCTGAGGAGCATTGTCTTCCTGTCAAAGCAGGAGAGAAACCTGGGGTAACTGGCCTGTGGTCCTCTCTTCATGGCTGGCCCCCCTGACCCCTGAGGTGCTCTAGATCCTCATTCTCTCTCCAGCTGTGATAGCTGAGGCCCAGAGGGACAAGTCTCTGGAATCTGGACAAATAGTTTCAGCCCATCAGGCAGTACATGCAAAATAAATCCTAACCATGTTCACACAGCCATGTTTGTGTGAGCTGACTGCAGACCCAGAGTTAAGGGCCAAGAGAGGCAATAGGGGCTGCTGGTCCAAGCTGGGAGACTTATCCATGCCAGCCGGGGCTCTGATTAGTGGAATACTGGGGTCCATGGATAGATGATGAGTGCTAGTTTGAATGTTCAGATGCCATGGGATTGGGAAGCTGGGAGGATCGGACCGCAGAGCCCAAGAGAGGTGAGTGCGGAGAAATGCTCCCAGCATGAGGGTGAGATTGGGGGCCAAGGTGCTGCCACACGACCTTAGGATTGGGGTAAAGAGAGCAATTTCAGCCTGACGCTGCAGCAGGCCCCGATTAAAATGGCTTCACCTTTTTAAGACCAAAGTAAGCTGAGAGACACTGCGCTTGCCTAAGATGGCAGATGGCAGAAAAGGGAAAGCAAATAAGACCCCAAAGGCCTGTGATCTAGAAGAAATGAAACTAAGGGAGGCCTGGTGTGCTGAAGGCCTAGCCAAAATGTATTTAGCAAAGTGAGATGAGGCCCTTGTCACTCCCCAGCATGGGCAAATTTATGGACTGAGACCCTCTCACACTGCCCTTCAGGGTTTGAAGCATGTGTCCATCACCGTGCTGGGCTGGAGGGGCCAGGGGAGGGACAGAAAGGGAGAGCTGTGGTGGAAAACCAGTGTCCTGTCCTGGGCCCTGAGGAGAAAGCCCCTCTCTGTGCTGGTGGAGAGGGGCAGGGGAAAGTTCCCCACAGTTTGGCCAAAAGTCATCCTGCCTATTGCTCTTTTTGACACAACCTCACACTTTCTTTCCAGTCCTATATTCCTGGCTGTGTGCAAGCTATTTCCACTTGGATGTTCTGCCAACAGCTTAAACTAAACATGCTTAAAGCAGAGTTTCTCTTCCCCCACAAAGCCTCACACCTTCCCAAGGCCTCCAGCTTCACTGCTGACACCCGAACAGCCCAGGGCCTCGCCAGGCTGGCTGCTTCTTTCTCCCCTACCCTAGTACCTCTCCCCCTCCCTGCCTTTGAACCCTGTGCTCTTCCCTGGGTAACACTTTTCAGAGTCACCTTTGTCATACCCAGGCTGCAGCCCTCTCCCACCTGTACCTCATCCCTGGAGATTCCTGCCACAGCCCCTAACTGGACTCCTGACTTAGCATCTCTCCCTCAGCCTGGGCCACACATTCATCCTGGCCACATACATTGACCATTTCCTGCAGCGGGTCTGGTGGAGCACCCATTCTACAAGAACAAAAAGCGGAGACACAGATAACAGAGGAACAAGGAGCCTACTGGCGAGAGTGAGTCAGACCTGGCTGTGAATCCTGGATCTGCTACTTACTAACTGTGTGATCTTGGGCTTGTTATTTCACCTCTCTGTGCCTCATTGTCCTTGTCTCTGAAATGCGGTTGACAGTGTTGACTTCCTAGGGTTCTGGTGAAGTTGAATGCTCAAAGGGAGCACAGAGAAGTGGCACACATTAGAATGCCATCCCCAAAAAGCCGCAGTGGGCAAAGCCATGGAGGCTGTCTCCAAGCACGTGGAAGGCTGGGTGGCCAGAGTTGTTTGTATATATGTGGTTTTATCATTATGTATAAAAACAGGAAATCAAGTAGGGAATCAATTCAACTGGACCCAATTCTTGGCCCTTTCCAAACTTCCCCCACCCCCTTGTGTAAACAGGAAACCAAGGCCGCAATCTATGAAGCTGACTGGAGTGCCCAAGGATGCCCTGATATCTCCCCGTTCTCGTCTCAGTTTTCTGTTTCTCAAGGCCCTTTCCCAAGTGCTAATCTTGTACCCTCTCTTCTTCGTCTTTCCTTTCCAGTCCTCCTCCTCCTCCTCCTCTTTTTTAACACAGGAGCAGAAGCTAGTGCCTGTCCAAGCCCGCTGGCCTGGGGCAGAGGAATGTGGCCGCTCCCTGGGCACTGGGTGGCCAGGCCCAGGCGCTCACTCAGGCTGGCAGGCAAGGAGCTGGGGAGGCTCCCGCACCTTGCTCCGAGGGGCTGGAAAGCACTACAGACGTTAGCTCATCACTCCCTGGCAGAGGCCCACCAGTCTGCTATTCTCCCTAGCATCTTCCAGATGGGGAAATGGAGGCACAACCACACTTGGTGTGGTTGCAGACTTGCAAGATCCCAAGGGGCCTTCCGGGCAGGGTCTCCAGATGAAGTGAGGTGAAAAGGCCATCTGGACTTCCCCAAACATAGTTGCATTGTATGGGGCAAGGACAGATATGGGAGAGAACTGTGGTCCAGACTGCAGTATCTGAAAGGGGCACCAGGGAAGAACGGGAGGGTGCTGGCAAGGATGCACCATCTCCTCCCAAGCCCCCACACGTGAAAGAGCCCCCAAGCAGCTGCAGCTTTGCTCAGTAGCCTGTTAAAATGACTCACCACTCTTTCCTGAAACGTTTGCCTCGCCCCTTACCTCTGGACTAAGAGGCAGCCTAGATCAAGTCTGCATGACCAGACACCAAAGAGTTAATTCGGATTAGGTTGCCTGGATTATTATGTTTTCCTCCCCATGCTTTTCTGTTATTTCCAAATTCTGTGCAGGGAACAGTTATGACATTTATAACCAAACAAAATGTTAACTATTTTTAATTATTAAAAAGAAGAAGCAACTGGAATATGGTGATGAGCCCTGGGCTTGCAGTGAGGAGCCCAGGTCACCCACTCTCTCGCTCGCCATGGTGTCACCTAGGACAAGTGACTTCGCCTCTTTGAACCCTAGTTTTCTATAAAATGGACATAACCCCACAGGGTTAGCATAAGAGTGAAAGAGATAATGTATGTGAAAATGCTTTTAAAAATATTTATGGAACTCTTCAAACATATACACAAGTAAACACAATGAAGAAGGCCATGTATGCATCTCATTTTATCTATATTCCCACCCACTTAACCCTACCCCCACCGGATTGTTTTAAAGCAAATGCTAGACATGCTCTTTTTCCCATCAATACTTCCTTATTGAACTGATTTTTACATTTTTATAATTAAAAAAAATACATGGTGTCTGTAAAAACAACTGGAAAATGAAGAAACCTTGTATAAAGGAGAAAACAAGTCACCCCCACCTCCCAGAGACAGCTGTGTTTTGGAGTAGCCTATTATTTATTCCATGCACATATAGATATATACATATACACATAAGAGGGATCCTACTGCATATGCCATTTGTAGGTATCATTTTATTTTAATTACAAAAGTAATAAAATCATATTATGGAAAATTACCCATAATCCTTTACCATCTAATATAAAAACTTAGTATTTTCATATATCTTCTTCCCATTTTTTTCAATTTATATACATACTTCTAACACAAGTGGGATCATACTGATTATCCACTTTCCCAAATCTGAATCTGTTTTAATTGTAAGAAAATAATATAATCATGTTGCAGAAAAATAAAAGAAGAGGAAAAGAAAAATAGCACCATAATCTCACTATTCAATTATAATCACTGTTATCATTTTGGTGTATTTACTTCCCATATTTCTTCTTTGCACATAAAATTTTAACAAAAGTGGGGGCATACTGTTTATGCAATTAACTATAAACTTACATTTAATTGTAAGAATAATATTGTATGCCATGGAGAAAAGAGAAAAAAAATCACCCATAACCCTACCACCCCACAGACTATGTTGCCGGTGTTTTCCTGACCATCACTTCATTACCCATATTCATACAGAGCTGGAAAGGTACCATTTAATATTCTAGACTTTGTGCCCTTTGCAACTTAGCATCATCATATTTATGCAACTTTGTACCCGGAGTTTTTTTAGTTTAATATTTTGTAGTGAACATTTTCTCATAAATGAGTTTTAGAAATCAGTTGGTTTAGGGGTTTTGTTGTTGTTGTTGTTTTTGAAGTGTCAAGGTCTCAAGGGACACTTCCTCACCATAAACATTTATGTTTTTTATAATTTTTAAAAGGTTTTATTTGATTTTTAGAGAGGGGAAGGGAGGTAGAAAGAGAGGGAGAGAAACATCAACGTTTGGTTGTCTCTCACGCGCCCCCCAACTAGGGACCCAGCCTGCAACCCAGGCATGTGCCCTGACTGGGAACTGAACCGACAACCCCTTGGTTTACAGGCCGGCACTCAATCCACTGAGCCACACCAGCCAGGGCTCACCATGGGCTTTTAGATTGCTTTCTATTTTTCACTATTATAAACAATTCTGCTCCAAAAATTCTTGAACAAAGACTTATGCTTTTTAACTTTTCAACACACATATTGAGTATATGTTTCTGGAGACTATTTTGGACGTTTATGGCTGTCCGGAAAAAAAGCAATCATCTTGGACTGGTCCCTAATTTACTCCTGTCATGTGGCTTAAACCCCTGGGTTCTGGAGGGTGGGATTTTGAGAACAAATCTGCATTTTCCTCTCCCTACCCTTCCTGAGTTTATAGACCTCTTTCACCTCCTCTCAGGCTGTTGTTTTTGTTTTTTGTTTTTTGGTATTAATCATTCAGCAAGTATTATTGCATCTGAAGTGTGCGAGCTAAGGCAGGGCTAGGAGGTGAAAGAAGAAGAATCAAAAGGCAAAAAACAGCACTTTTTGACCACTTACTACACAGCAGGCACCAAACACGCTACGCTTTTTCCTTCAGTCCTTGCAATAACTCCACAGAGTTGGTACCATTATTCCCCGTTTAGCAGATGGGAAAACTAAGGTCCTAACAATGAAGCCACGTGGCCTAACATCACACAGCTAGTAAACAGCAAAGTAGGGATTTAAACCCAGGCAGATTGACCCCTGAACCTGTACTCTGGACACAGCCTAGATGCTTCCTTACCCTCCCAGGCAGCGAAGTGTAGGGATGAGGGTAAGGACTTTGCAGACAGCTTAACCCGACTCGAACACCCACCTCCTGGCCGTGTGAACTTGGACAAATCTCTGGGACGGCGTTTCACCTTTGGTAAATCCTGCCTCACAGGTGGGTCTTAAATGGGATGATGGATGGGAACATGCCAGGCCTAACGCGGGCACACAGAAAGTTCTTGCCCGGTGACCATCCTCGTCCTCTACTTGCTACGCGAGCTCGAAGTCTAGTTGCCAAGTTGGAGAGTTCAGCGGAGAGCTCTGAGCTCGGCTGGAGCTGACTAGGAAGTCAGAGATCCGGGGCTTATTTGCAGAGAAATGCAAATGTCTCCTTTGCGCTCTCCCAGCCTCTGCAACTAACCTCCTCTCCCATCTCCCCCCAAAAGAAAGGGGTGGCTTTTGTGCTCCAGAGCCGAGCCCTTTGAAGCCCCTCTTTCCTGCTCCCCGGGAGGTGGACAGTAGAGATGACAGGAAGTCACCAGTGGGAAGACCCTTTCTGGCATGTGGGCACAGAAATGGGGCGGAGGGCGCTCTTTTTTCTGCCCTTCAATGGTCCGGATGGGGGAGGGGATGGCTGTTGAGCAACTGCTCCGGAGACACTCCAGAAGCCCAGATGAACATATGCCTCTTTCTAACAATTGGCCTGGGAACCATCCAATAGATGGAGGGCGGACTCGCCACCTCCCGGATCCGGAGCCTGCAACGAAGCCGCTGCTGCCGGTTCTAGATCTGCTCCCCACTGAGGGCTGAGAGAGAGGATAGGTCGGAGTTCCACAGTAGTAACGCACAATTTGAAAACCTAGGGTCCCTCGCCTCAGGCAAACACGGAGATGGCTTGAGGGTGTATTTTATACACAAACTCTGAAGGGTTTTATTGACTCGAAATATCCCGCCTTTTATCATAGGGAAACTGGGTAACAACCCACGATCTTTGGGTAAAGTGAGAAAGTGCAGCAATATTGTGATTGTTACTGGGTTTTGCGTTGGGGTTGGGTGAGGGGAAGGAATGAAGACGCGCAAGGCTGGGAAATGAGTTTACCTGGAGTCCAGAGAACTCGCCCTAGGTTCCTCCAAGCCTCAAAGAAGGGCCTTGACCTGCCCCTCTGTTTGCTGCCCATCTTTGTGTCAGTAAGCAGTTCAGTCCGTCCGCAAACAGAACTTTGTTCGAAGAGCAAATGCAAGGCACTTGGGGATTAAAGAAAAGCAAGAAGAGAAAAGGGGGGCGGGAAGAACTTCGGGTCTTCAAATCCAATTAAGAAGACAGAACGCATACATAGTGAATATATATGCCTTGGTGTCATTCCCCCCCCCCTTTTTCATAACATGGGGACTTTTTAAAAGAGCATGTTTTATAAACAGTGTAAACGAAGTAGTTGTTGCTGAAAGGGGCCAGAAAAGGGAGTGTGGTAGAGGGGTAATCTTGGTGGCCTTCCTGTAGGAGGTGAGACAGAGCTTCTTGGCTACAAGGAACACGAAATGAGATGGAGAAGGCCGGACCTCTTTCCTGTAAAGATTTGTAAGATAACACCCCAACGTGGGAAAGATGTGCTCCAAATGCAAGATATTCTTGCTGGATGTGAAAGATTGTATAGTCATAATAAAATAACCTGGCATCTTGGGAAGGCAGGAGGAATCCCTGCGAGCCCAGGGGGCAAGCCGTTCATTCCCTGCTCCCTGGTCTTTGGCTTTTTGGCGTGCCCCTTGAGCTGGTCCGGGAGGGCAGCGTATTTCTGTGTCGCATCCTGCCAGCCTCCATCTGCCCTGGATAACCATGAGAGAGTACGTGAAACCCAACCCGGCTCAGGCCTTCGAGGGAAGCCACCGCTGCCAGCACATAGGCCCTCAAGGAGGCTCTGCCTGGAATCTGGCGACTTTAAGGGGAAAGGGGAGCCCAGTCTCGTCCCTTCGACAACGGAGATAGTGCAGCCCTAGGGGGCAGACAGGCTCCAGAGAGCCCTGGAGACAACACAATCGTGCCCCCTCCCTGGCACCGTCCCTTGTGCGCCCCCTGGTCGAAGTCACTCCCTGAGTCTACAGCTCTCCCCTCAACCCCTCTTGAAGCCCTCTCAGGCCATCCGCTAGATTTAGGTCAGAAAACATACACTAACAGCTTTCCTTCGCCTCAGCGAAATTACTAAGTGGAATTTACTGGGCAAGTCCATGCAGGGCGGTAGGGAGAGACTACGTCCCGGACCCCGGGTCCCGCCAGTTTTAGAAGTACAGGCGTCAGACGGGAACTCGGGGTTCGGGGTGCCAATGGCCCGGGCCCCCCAGCCCCATTCCGAGAGCTGTGGCCCGTCCCCAGCGCTGCCGGACCCCGCGGGGCCGCTCGGACTCCGTTCCCCAGCCGGCCCTTTGCTTTCACACGATCCGCGGCGACTGCACCAGCTCGAGCGCCTTTTAAAGGGCCACACACGCTAGCCACCGCTATAAAAATGTTCCCAGCGGCACAGCTGCAGAAGGGATACGGGTGAGCTGCCCGAGAGGAGGCTCACTCTCCTCCCAGCAGTCCGTCCGCAGCCCGCAGACTGAGGCTCATTCCCGACGAGGAAGGAGAAGGCTGAGGAAGGCACAGCAACAGCTCTGGCCCTGGGTAAGTATCCAGTTCAGATTTTGCCATCAACTCGCCCACGAGCCAGGACATGTGCTAATAATGCCCTAAGCCGGTTATAAAGACGTGGAAATTGAGGGGGAGAGGGAAAAAAGGGGGGAAAGGGGTCTGTCCTTTCTGGGATTCCTTGCCGAAGCCAGCCTGCTGCCGAGTGCGTGTGCGTCAGGGCTCTCCGGGCGGCAATGGGGGCTTGAGAGCCGGGTCCCCCGCACCGGGAAGGGAGCGTGGCGGCCACCACCGCTACCACCCCGGAGTCAGGCGCCGAAGCCGCGGGCGGGCGGGCGGGCGGGCGGACGCGGGCCGGGGCCGCTTGGCGCGGCACGGTGCGGCGCGGTGGCGGGGCGGCGGTGCGGGCTTTTCCCAGGCGCCCCGGGGTCGGGTGGCACTGAGCGCGACCGGTTCGCGGCGGTGGCGGCGTGCGTGCGTGCCAGGGGCTGGGGGCTCTGCCATTTCGCCCGCGGCTCACCGGGTTCCGCGCTTCCCTCTCCAGGGCAGGCAGCTTCGCTGAGGTAAGCCGGGCCGCCCGGTAGGGCGCTGGGCTGGGCGGAGGGGCCGGGGACTCCAGTGGAGCGGGCTTGGGGAGCGGGGAGCGGGCGGCGGCCGCGCGGGCCGGGGGGCTCTGAGGGAGTTGTTTTCTGTTTGGGAGCTGCTCTGCTGGGGGTGGAGGGGCCACCGCCCGCCCGCCCGCCAGTGAGCCGGTTCGCTCTCCAGCGCTCCCGCCTCCCGGCCGGCCGCGCCAGGCGCCCGCTTCTCCCGGGGAGACGGCAGTACCTTTTCTCCCCGCGCCCGCGCTTTCTCCAGCTCGGCTTCCACGGACTTTGCTCATCTCCCGGACCGCATCTGGACGCTCCGGCTCCGGGGCTGCACAAAGCTCAGGTTTCCTTTGGGGGCTGCAGGCAAGAGGGGCTTTTCGGGCCGCGTTCAGGGGAATTGCGGGATGGAAGTTAGCGAATTTGGGCAACTTGCCTCTACTATCTAGTTGACCTCTGCTCTCCGCTCCCCCCCCCCCACAACACACACGCCCACACAGCCACGCACACCCGCGCGCACACCCCTCTCCTTTATAAATCAGCGCAGCTGAGCCCAGCCGCTCTTGGAGTCTCTGCCTCGAAGAGCGCTGGACTTGGAGTCAGAAAGACGAGGCTGCGAATTCCTAGCGCTGTGACCTTGGGCAAGTTACCGAACCTCTCGGAGCCTCTCTCACTCTTCTGGTAGCGGGGTTAGAGCACTGACCACAGGCGGCCTGGCCAAGGGGTGGGTAGGCTCAGCCTGCGGCCGTGTCGCGTGCTCAGCGGGCTCTCAGTAAGTGTTGCTGAGGCTCAGGAGTGGCCGCCGCTGGAGCCTGAGTTCGCCCCCGAGTGCGGGCACTCCGCGGGGCCGGGCCCCCGCTCCCCTGCCCGCGTGTTTGTGCGGTCTCTACGATGGGTGACTGACACAGCGCTTGCGGGAACGGACGCTCTCAGCCCGGGTGGCCTGGGCGCTCGCGCCCACTGTGCAGGGATGCTCCAGGCCGCCCCCGGCGCGGACGGCTCTACCTGGGATACGGCAAGGAGGGCAGCCGAGCCGTCCGCAAACAACGGGCCTTTAGTTTTCAGGTGGCGAAACGGACGGACCGGTGTAGGTTAGAGCGCGTCTGAGCCAAGCCGCAGTACTGTTTGGATTTTTAAATTTCTCCTGAGTGAGAAAATAGCCATCGAGATGGCACCATCCCGTTGGCGGTGTTTTAACTTTTGGTTCTCCAACAGGTCAAAGAGGAGGCCCTCTTACCTGCCTCTCCCTTCTTTCTTCTTCCTCTCCCCTCCCCATCCCCATCTCGGCGGGAGGGGGCCGCCGGGCCACGGGAAGGTCTGACGAGAAGGTTGGGCGGGAACTGGTAGACAGCCCGCGAGGCACCAGTGTGCGAGGAGGCACTTGTTGCTCTGGGTTGCCCGATCGCCTCTCGCAGCCGTATCACACCGGTCAGCTCGGGGCTTGGAGAGCAGGCTGGGACGTTCCCGAGCTGCCAAGTTTTGCCTTCCAACGGGCTGGGTGGCGGAGCGGAGACGGAAAATCGGGCAAGTAGGGGCAGGGATTTCGAAACGCGATTGCCTCTTCAGACGGGACTGAGCGCCCACCGAGCACAGACCCAGGCGGGGCTTAGGCAGGTGTGAGGGGGAGGGGAGCAGTGAGGGGAGGCAACAGATCTGAATGGAAACAGGGTCCCATTAATGGGGGTCTCCCAGCCTGAAGGGAGGAAATACGGTTTATTTATTTTAAAAAAAAATAGGTCTTCCCCGGGACCTGATATTAAAAGAGATACTTTTTTCTGGTGCGCTTTTTTTTTTTCCTATTTCTCTTTTTCCTCCCCTTTTTGTTATTGTTGTTGCTACTGTTGTTTCTTCTTTTGTACATTCGGGTGCCGGGCGGCACAAAGAAGGAGGGCTGTATAGGAACCGGGAAAGATGGGCAGAGCCCCTCAACACTTTTCTTAGGACGTGAAAGCTGCTTGATAGTGAGGGTGCTGGGCTCTGGAAGACACATGGATTAGACTTCGTGTCTCGTGATCACTGACTTGAAATGTTACCGGTTTACCTCAGAGAATAAATAGGGCTCCAAAAAGCAGTGGTGCCGGCCACCCAGAAACTGATATTTTTTTCTCATGTTTTGTTCCCCACTTGTTCCTTCCTCTATTTTTCTTGCCTCCCTCTCCTACAAATAAGTGCTGTGAAGACGATAAACAGAGGTAGTAAGTGGCCACTTTCTAGAAGAGTCTGAACAGATTCTTAATGACCACTGGAGGAGGGAGTTGTCAAGGAGAATTCTAGCCTTGTTGGAAAGAATAGAGATGCTTTTTCAGGTGCTGAAGATTCTTTGGGGCAAACTGTTTTTATAAATATGAAATTCGACATCTCTAATTCATCACGAAGGCTGGAATATATGAGGCTTTAGAAAAACAAGCTGCTAGGAAAATAACTTGAGAGTTTTCAGGTGAGGGGATTTTTTATTTTCTGATTTGGGGGAATTCTTTCCCCCTCATCCCCTCACCCTCTCATCCTTTGGCACTTGAACTAGGCAGTTATCTCTTTGGAAACCATTTGAATCATTCTAGGTATAATTTGGTGGTCAGGTGAGACCTGCGGGCATAAGAGTGCTAGATCCTGCTCCCAGAACCACTGCTATCAGATAGGAAAGCCATTGAATCTCTGTGCCTGTTTCCCTCCGGGAAGAATTATTCCCTTATGTCACTACAGGTGGGTGTGGCTGGGCTTGGACCAGTTTACCCAGGGCTATCTTGGGGAGGAGGCTTGAGGCAGGGAGGAACTGGAGACATTCCTCAAGGCTCTCTTGGTGGGTTCAGAGCCCCCTGCCACCTTGATAAGCCTGGCTTTTCTAAGACTCACACCTGAGTGAGTGCTTTGGAGCTCCATGGCATTTGCCTTGGAGACTTACTCCTTCCCTGGGCTGCACCCTCCTGATTTCTAGATCTTCCTTGCCCTGACTCCTTCCCACTTTCTCTCAGTCCCAGTGGAGACTGCAGCTCTCCAGCCCAGAAGCCAGTGGCCCGTGGGGACAGTGTGCTACTTACTCAGGGACATTTCTGGCTTCAGAATCAGGAATAGTACCATCGTGTACCCTCTTGGTGATGTGGGTAGCTGGCTACCTGGGCAGCACCTGGCTGAACCAAGCACCTTTCTTACTTTAGGCAAACAAAGTTCCAGCTTAAGCTCCTCCCTTGCTCAAGTGGTCTCTGGTCTTGTGTCTAACCCTGTTACCATCCTTGCCTTGTAGCTGTGTGGAATTGCTCTGTTTGGGGCCTTGTTAGTGCTTTCTTGGCCAATGAGGCCTTTGCCCTTACCTCTTCTCTCTCACGTTACAGCGCAACAGCTCTAGCTGGCAGCATCACCTCCCAGCAGCTTGTCCAACTTCTGCCAAGGCTGTGAAATGCCAACGATGTCGAGGCCTGCACTTGATGTCAAAGGTGGCACCTCACCTGCGAAGGAGGTAACTTTTGCCATTTCACAAATGGAGACACTGAGACATGGAAAGATGAGCTGGTCTGGGGCCATGTTGTAGACCCTTCTAGGTGTGGTGTCTAGTGTCCTTTAGCAGAGAGGAGACAACAGGGCTTTCTCTGGGGAGAATGAGGAAAGTTTCTGCCTAAATGTGGTCAAATCGAACCCACTTGGGTTGTTGAAAGGTGGCAGGGCAGGGAGCAGAGAAGTAGAACTGGAACAAGACAACACCATTGAAAAGATTAACATGAGACCGAGAAAAGGGTCATTCGCCTGAGTTAGAATGGTGAGATGAAGGGAGGGAGATGAAAGCAGCAAACCCACTAAGGATGGCAGGTGCTGAGCTCAGTGCTCAGAGCCATGGCAGCAAAAGGAGCCTGAGGCTGAGAGCCAACTTTCCAGGGGGCGTTCTTGCTACTTCCCCACCACTATCCCCAAGTGAAGTGCATGTAAGAGCTTTTGGGGCCTCATACTATACTTTGCCTTTCTCTGTCTTCTAGGATGCCAACCAAGAGATGAACTCTCTGGCCTACGCTGCTAACCTGGGCGTGAAAGATCGCAAAGCAGTAGCCACTCTGCACTACCCCGGGGTTGCGGCGAATGGAGCCAAGGCCAATGGGGCTCCCCCTGGTGCCTCGGGATCCCCACCTCCAATGGGTTCTCCTACCACCACCCCTCCCGCTAAACCCCCACCCTTCAACCTGCAACCTACCCCTCACCTGCTGGCTAGTATGCAGCTGCAGAAGCTTAATAACCAATATCATGGGGCGGCGGCTGCCACTCCTGACCAACCCGAGGAGGCAGGTTCCCAGGGGCCCCAACAAAACTGGGGCCCGGGGGCTCAGGTGGGAGGGGCGGAGGCTGGTGCCCAGGGTCCTGCTATCATTGACTCAGACCCGGTGGATGAGGAGGTGCTGATGTCACTGGTGGTGGAACTGGGACTGGACCGGGCCAACGAGCTTCCGGAGCTGTGGCTGGGGCAGAATGAGTTTGACTTCACTGCAGACTTTCCATCTGGCTGCTGATGGCCTCTGTCCCTAAAGGTGGAAGAATAAAGCCACCGATTCTGTTGTAAATAAAAATAAAAGTTACTTAGGTTAGCAATGGCAAATTGGAGTTGCTTTTCATTGATGTCTAAAAGTGTGTGGCATGGCCTGACGTCGTTTCAACAATTCTGAAGCCCCTGGTGGGGTTGTGGGTGGGGAGCTGAGCAGGATTGCGGTGGGATGGGAGGAATGGGGGAGACTGGAGGGGACTACTCACCAAATTCCTGCTGCTACCACCATCACCATTATCTCTTGAGGGGCCCAAGTACTTAGCCTCATTGTCCTAAGACTCCAGGCACATTATGCTATTCAAGGATGAATACAGTGGCTGCTTGGGGGCATTCTCAGAAGAAGGACTGATCCAGACCCTTCCTCAGCCTCTTCTCCACTTGCGCATTTAAGTCTGAAGAGTTGCCTTAGCCACATGGCACACAGTTCACCAACCCTAAAAGCCACCCCCACCCACTCTCTAGCCCCAGTCTAATTGACCCATTAAGGCTACCCCTTTACTCTTTTTTGCCTTTGACTTAAAAAGAATCCTATGACCTGGGAGCTCCAATTTCTCCGGACAATTACAAAAGTTACAGACTCCCACTAGGATCTTGGTGCTTTCTTCCAGTGCCTCACAGTTGCTCAATTCCTCCCTCCAAACCTGGTCTGAGTGTCTCCTGACTCCAGCCTCCCAGGGCCACCCTGCATGGGGACAGCCTGTTTATTAGGGCTGTCCTCTCCATCTTAGAGATACAGATCAGGGCTGGGCTTGAGTTCAGTGTCTGAGGATACAGCCTTTGCCCTTAGATTAACTGCTGAGGAGGCAGTGGCTTCAGAAGCATGCCAAGTGACAAGACAGTAGCACTGTAACGGGATCCTGCCTTGGGGAGCAGGGGCAGTTCGACCCCGTCCTCATGTTGGTACAACCCAAAGTTCTCTACCCACATCTCAAGACTCCTAGAGACATCCTTCCTTAGACATTGTGAAAATTATTTGAATCAGCCCAGGACTAGCATAAGGACTGTCCTCCAGCAAGCACTTTCAAAACTGGCAGAGACAATGCACTGGATTCACACTCCCTGAGCAGCTACTCCAGGCCAGGCACTCTGCTAGGAATGGGAGCACGAATTACGAATTACGTAAAGTTTGCACCTTTGAGGGGTTCCCCACCTAGAAGGAGAAAGACAGGCTCCAACAAATTACAAACACAATATTGCCTATAACACTTGAGGAAGGTGCTATTCGATACCAGGAAAGGAAACAGCTCCATCTGCCTGGGAAATCTGGGGAAGGCTTCCTGGTACTAAACTGGTTGGTGTGTTTGTTTTTAATATCTCACAAGTAGTAAGTACATGACACAATCTCTTTGTGAAAACCTTACAGATAAGGTTACATACACCCTTTGACCAACTCTGTCCCTCAATCTTCATCACCTCTGGCCCTGCACAGAGGTAGCAACTGTTTGTTTGTGGTGTATCCTCGGTGGCCTTGCTCTGTGCCTTTACACAAACAATAGGATTTTTAAATAAGACTACAGCCAGCCAAGGAAAAAAATGAGTAGCGGGATAAGCTGTTATGCAGGCCACAGGTTGGTGAAGGGGACTGTGGTGGCTAAAAACCAGAATTTTCATCTCATAGGCCAAGTGAGGAGCATGCCTTTATCCTTAGTGCCGCCAGACCTGTAGCTGGTAGAGAATCTCTGGAAGTTTGTAAGAAAGAAAAGAATGAACCAACTTCGATTTTTAGGATGATTCAACTGAAGGTGGATGGGTAGATTTATCTAAGCCTGCAAACAGGGAGACATGGGGTTCTGAGGAACTGGAAAGGCAGGAGTAGAAAAACAAAGCAGAAAGAATGGAAGCTGAGGAAAAGGTGGATAAAACAGGGTGGGCTGGAGGGTTTGGAGGTCTGTGTCCAAAGAAGAGATCAGGATTGGGGGAGCAGGAAGTGAAGGGGAAGCAGGGGAAGCTGTGGTCAGAGGGTGGGTTTCAGGATCCAGACAGTCTAGTGACACAGGGCAGGTGTGGGCTCAGGAGTGGGGTCTAAAGCAAAACAGCAGGACATGGAAGGAGTTTAGACCTTTCTAAAAGGCTGGAGGGTTCCGGATCCCTCCCCTGCTGGGGCCTTCACAAAACATGATTCTGGCCAAACAAAACAAGTCAGCAAGCTGGAATGTTTGCCACCTTTGTCCTCCAGAGCCCCTAGGGTATCAGAAGTCCTTAGGGTGGGGAGAAGCCCAAGCTGGGGATCAGTGCCTCTCAGGGGGAAGGGCTGCCTTGGAATCACGGAAATGACAGGAGGGCAGCTGGGAAGCAGGTGGTGGCAGGGAATGGTCTGGACATCCTTAGAGAAGGTGCTCCTGAAGGAGGAGGGAAAACAAGAATTTGGGCATGGCAATCCTGCCTCCTGGTTCCAGGGTCCAGAAATGTGGCCAACTGAGCAGGCTCTTCTCCAGAGGGAGGGAGAGGGAAGGAAGGAGCAACCTCCATAGAGAGAGACCAGACTAAGCTGGGGTGAGGAGTAGGAGGGTGTGAGGCAGTGATTTTTTATTGCTGGAGAAGGGGCCAGACGGATGGAATTGTCCCAGGGTGCAGTGGGGGAAAGGCAGGGAAGCCTCTGTCCCTGCCCCACCATTTCATATTCAGGTGTCTCATAACACAACTAGACATGTCCAGTAGGTTACCAGAGTATTTCTGAAGCCAACTCCAAGTCTCTCCCTGGAGGCTAGGAAGCAAGGGTCCCAGATGCTCACGGGTAGGGAACACTGCCTGCCTCGAAGGAGCTTGCTTGTAGCCTAGAAGCAAATGAAGATGTGTGACCAAGAGCGCCTCCTAGAGACCAGGTACTGTGCTGCTCCCTAGGGGCAAATTAGGGCGACTGTCTCTGCTCTCAAGGAACTCACAGTCTAGTGGTAGAGATAGCCATAGGTGGGGGACTGAAAGGAGGGCATGGCACAAATGGAAAGATCAGGGCATGGTGTAAACCAGAACCAAGCATTAGAAAACTTATGGCTTTGTCAGGGAAAGGTGGAAAATCCAGCAGCTTGATTTCCTTGAAGGGCAGAGGGCAGAGAGAAGATTGAGTTTGAATCAGATTTTGCACTGTTCCCATTTTATTCCACAGACTAGGGGGAACTTATTATTCAACAAACATGGATTGACCACCTACTACATACCAAGTGCACACTAAACACTGCAAATACGTAGTGAGCACATTGCCCTTTCTTTCGTGAAGTTTAACGTTTAGGAGCAAGGAGATAGTCAAGAGTCAAATATCATATGGATAATTACAATTACAAATTATGAGAAGAGACAGAAAGAAAAGGCACAGGTGCTATGAAAGAGTGTAATGGGGGGATTAATTTCAATTGTAGTATATCAGGGACGGCTTGCAAAGGTTTTGAATAATGGAGTTGAGTGGTCAGAGCTTGTGTGAGGAAAATGAATCAGGTGTGCATGGCAGACTGGAATTATGGTGATGCTAGAAAGCGGCTATAGTGGCCCAGGCAAGAAGTAACAAAGACCAGAAATTAGTTTATGATGAAAAAAGGTAGCATTTCAATGGGGAGTTGTTGTTCACTCAGTATAGAGTTTCAATTTTGGAAGATAAGTTTTAGAGATCTGTTGCACAACAATATGAATAACAACACTACTGAACTGTGCATAAAAATGGTTAAGATGGAAAATTTTATGTTAAGTGTTTTTGGACCACAATATTTTTAAAAGGAAGCATTTCAAAGTAGAGAGGTAAGGATGGACTATTCAATAAATGCTTTGGGACAACTGGATACACTACTCCCAATTTACACAAAATTAAATTTCAGATGGAGCAAAGATTTAAAAATGAAAAGTGAAACCATAAAAGTACTAGAAAAAATATGGGGAGATTTTTTAAAAATCTTCAAATGAAGCCCTGGCTGGTGTGGCTCAGTGGATTGAGTGCCAGCCTGCGAACCAAAGGGTCACTGATTGGATTCCCAGTCAGGGCACATGCCTGGGTTATGGGCCAGGTCCCCAGCAGGGGGTGCATGAGAAGCAACCACACATTGATGTTTCTTGGCTTTCTCCCCTCCCTTCCCCTCTCTCCAAAAAATAAATTAATTAAATCTTTTTTAAAAATCTTCAAATGAGGAGGCTTTTCTAAAAATGACACGAAACCTCGAAGCTATGGAAGAGATTGATATATTCAATGACATTTAAAAATTGCATGGCAAAAATACCATTAAAAGGGCAAAATCAAAAGAGAAACAATAATCTGGGAAAAATATCTGCAACTCATAGTGAGTATGAAAACAGCTATTACAAATCAATATGTCAAAGGCCACCAGACCAATATAAAAATGAATAAATAATATCAAAATTAATACAGAAAAAGAAATTAAAATGGCTTTAAAAATCATCAAAAGATGCTCAAATTCACTCATACTAAAATAGTATTTCAAAACTACACTAGGGGACTTCTCGTTTCAGAACAAGATGACATAGACTCATTGTTCCC
The DNA here is from genome assembly GCF_019186645.2 of Phyllostomus hastatus. Taxonomy (NCBI): domain Eukaryota; kingdom Metazoa; phylum Chordata; class Mammalia; order Chiroptera; family Phyllostomidae; genus Phyllostomus; species Phyllostomus hastatus. Next base: position 481,761 of record NW_025333841.1, on the reverse strand, counting down.
TGCTTCTGTCCTTCAAATGCAACTATGTTTCTTAGAAATTATTCAACAGTTAATAATGAAAAGACTCTGAAAGCAGAAAAGAAGAAGGTGGACTGGCTAGGAATTTTAAAACTTGAGAAACGACAACAGGGTGAGTTCCCTTGGGTTTCTTTTGATCTCTCATACACCCCTATACTGGGTGCCAAAGAGGCCTGCAACCCAAAACCACCCTTACCAATACACTCACACACACACACTCAAACACACACCACTGCCTGGGGAACGAAAAGCCCAATAGAGACCTAGTGGGGGGAACTAAGCCCATTCCACAACCCAACCCCAGGGAGTGATGCGAACTGCCTACAGCTGCAAAGCCCTGAGCTGTCTCAGTTCCCACTCCAGAACCGTGACACCAGCAGGTAGCCTACTTTGCCTATAGCAGTAGCAGAGGCAAAGCCACATATTTCCCTACCCTCCACCCAGTGGCATAAGGAGACCCAGGCACAGTGGCTTCAGCAACTTCCCCACCCACCAGAAGATCACCCAGCAAACACAAGACTCTCAGAGAAGCACCTTCTCCCCCTGAAGACAGCACCAGTGAAGACAGAGTGGGAGCCCACAGAAGAACAGAGCATGCCAAAATAACATTGCGATGGCTTGAAAAACTAAACTGCTGTCCTTGAACCTACAACCCACAGAAGTAGACCTGAATGTATATGCTAAACCTAAACAGGGTGACTGCCTGCTAAAGTAAAAGACTAAAAATGTATCAAGACTCTCCTAGCATAACCAGAAAGTCCAGGATACAAAAGAAAATCACTTATCATAACAAGAGCCAGGAAAACCACAGTTTGATGAGAAAAGACAGCCAATGATACCAATAAAAGGATGAATCAGATTTTGAAGTTAACCGACAAGGGTTTTTAAGCAGCCATCACAGCCCTGACCTGGGTGGCTCAGTAGGTTGGGCATTGTCCCGCAAAGTGAAAGGTGGCCAGTCCGATTCCCCATCAGGGCACAGTTGAGATGACTGATGAATGCTTCTCTCCCTCTCCTTCTCCCTCCCTTCCCCTCTCTCTAAGAATGAATAAATAAATGAAATCTTTAAAAAATACTAAATCAGCCATCATAAAAATGCTTCAATAAGCAATTAAAAATTACTCGAGAAAATAAAAACTTGAAAAATCTCAATAAAAAATAGAAGTTATCAAAAATAACTAAATGAAAATTAAGGAATGAAAAAACAACTGAAGTAAAAACACTCACTGGATAGACTCAATAATAGAGTGGAGATGACAGGGGATAGAATCAGTGAATTTGAAGTCAAATCAATAGAATTTAATTTATTGATTTAAAAGTGAGTCAATCAGAACTTACTTGAACTCTAGTAAGCTATGAGACTACCTAAAACAAGCTCAAAAATGTAGAAAACATACTCAGAATCATTATAAATAAATCTAAATGTAAAATAACATACAATTTCACTTACATGAGGAATCTAAAGAACAAAATAAATGAACAAACAAAACTGAAACAGACCCATGGACACAGACAGCAGTAAATTGGTGGTTGCCAAAGGAGATAGAAGTTGAGGGAGTGGGTGAAAGAGGTGAAGGTATTAAGAAGTACATACTGATAGTTACAGAACTGTCACAAGGATGTACGTAAAGCTTAGGGCAAGGGTATCAAACTCATTTTCACCTGGGGCCACATCTGCCTCTCGGTTACCTTCAAAGGGCCGAATGTAATTTTAGGACTGTATAAATGTAACTACCTAACAGTTAAGCGAGGGCTCGGTGCTGCCGCTGGGTAGAAACAAGGTGCTGGGCCGGATAAAACAAGGTGGAGGGCCGCATTCAGCCGCAGGCCTTGTGTTTGCCACCTGTGGCTTAGGGAATATAGTCAGTAACATTGTGATAAATATGTATGGTGCCTGTTGGGATACTGGAAATATCGAAGGAAACACTGCGTAAAATATATGATTGTCTAACCACCAAATTGTACACATGAAACCAATAAAAAAAATAAAGTTGAATAAAATAAAAAACAGACAAGTAGAGTGGATTTAAAAAACATAAAATCCAACTGTATGCTATCTGCAAGAAACTCGCTTCAAACATAGCAACATAGGTAGGTTGAAAAAGGAGAAAAGATATATCATGCAAACATTATTTTTTTAAAAGCAGGAGAAACTATCTTAATATTAGATAAAGTAGACTTCAGAGCAAAAAAAAAAAATCACTAGGGACAAAGAGGGACATTACATTATGTTAGAAGCATCAATCCAAGAAAACATAGCAATCCTAAATGTACATGCACCGCAACAAAGCTTAAAATACATGAAGCAAAAAATTGAGAATGCTGCAAGGCAAAATAGACAAATCTGTGATTAGAGTTTCAGAGTTCAACACTCTCTTAGCAATTGATAGAACAACTAGACAAATTCAGCAAAAATAACTCAACAATACCATCAACCAAGAGGATCTAATTGACATTTATAGAACACTTCACTCAGCAACAGAAGAACAGATAGTCTTTTAAAGTACTCATGGAACATTGACCAAGATAGGTCATATCCTGGGGATAAACAAACCTTATAAATTTAAAAGAACTGAAATCATACAGTATATTCTCTGGCTATAATGGAATTAAACTAGAAATCAATAACATAAAGATAACAGAAAAATCTCCAATCACTTGGAAACTAAACAACATAATTCTAAATAATTCATGGCTCAAAAAGGAAGTCTCAAAAATGTTTTTTAATTTTATTTTTTAAGTTATAGTTTACACTTAATATTATTTTGTATTAGTTTAATATTAGTTTCACTGCATTTCTCTCATGATTAGTGACATTTTATATGTCTTTCGGCCATTTGTATGTCCTCTTTGGAGAAGTATCTATTCAGATACTTTCCCCACTTTTTAATTGCATTGTTTGCTTTTTTGGTGTTGAGTTGTGTGAGTTCTATATAAATTTTGGGTATTAACTCCTAATTAGATGTAGCACTGGCGAATATTTTCTCCCATCCAGTAGGCTGTCTTTTTGTTTTGTTGATGGTTTCCTTTGCTGTGCAAAAATTTTTAGTTTTATGTAGTCCCATTTGTTTATTTTCTTTTTGTTTTGTTTCCCTCACCCAAGGAGATAGGGCAGAAAAAATATTGCTATGAGAAATGTCAAAATTTTTACTGCCTGTGTTTTCTTCTGGGAGTTCTACAGTTTTGAGTCTTACATTTAAGTCTTTAATCCATTTTAAGTTTATTCTTGTATGTGGTGTAAGAAGGTGGTCTAGTTTCATTTTTTGCATGTATTTGCCCAATTAACCCAACACCATTTATTGAAAAGACTGTCTTTATCTCATTGTATGTTCTTCCCTTTTTTGTCAAATATTAATTGACCTTATAGATGTGGGTTTATTTCTGGGCTCTCTATTCATTCCATTGATCTATATGTCTATGTTTGTGCCTTCTGTGTTGTTTTTATTACTATAGCATTGTAGAATAGTTTGATATCAGGTAGTGTGATGACTCCAACTTCATTCTTCTTTCTCAAGGTGGCTTAGGGTATTTGAGGTCTTTTGTGGTTTCATGTATATATTTTAGAATCATTTGTACTAGTTCTGTGAAACATTCTATTGCTATTTTGATAGGGATTTCATTAAACCTATAGCTTTCTTTAGTTATATAGACATTTTAATAATGCCAAATCTTCCTATCCATAGAGAAGGTATATGCTTCCATTTATTTACACCTTCTTCAATTTCTTTCTTCAGTATCTTATTATATTTTAAGTACAGGTCTTCTACCTCATTGGTTAAATTTATTCCTGGGTATATTATTTTTGATGCAATTATAAATGGGATTTTTTTTCTTATTTCCCTTTCTGATAGCTCATTATCGGTGAATAAAAATGCAGCTGATTTCTGAATATTAATTTTGTATTCTTCTACTTTACTAAATTCATTGATCAATTTTAGTAGTTTTTTGGTGGAATCTTTAGGGTTCTCTATATACAATATTATGTCCACTGAAAATAGTGATAGTTTTACTCCTACCTTTTCAGTTCGAATGACTTTTATTTCTGCTTGTCTGATCACTGTGGCTAGGACTTCCAGTACCATGTTGAATAAGAGTGGTGAAAGTGGACATCCCTGTCTCGTTCCTAATCTTAAAGGAAACACTTCTAGTTTTTTCCCCATTTAGTATGATGTTAGCTGTGGGTTTGTCCTATATGGCCTTTATTATGTTGAAATGTATACCTTCTATTCCCACTTTGCTGAGAGTTTTTATCATAAACGGGGGCTGAATTTTGTCAAACGCTTTTTCTGCACCTATTGATAGATCATGTGATTTTTATCCTTCATTTTATTTATGTGGTATATCACATTAATTGATTTGTGGATATTATACCAACCTTATATCCTAAGAATTGATCCCACTGGATTATGGTATATGATCTTTTTAATGTATTGCTGGATTTGGTTTGCTAATATTTTGTTGAGGTTTTTTGTATCTATGCTCACCAGGGATATTGGCCTCTAATTTTTTTCTTGGTAGTGTCTTTATCTGGCTTTGGAATTAGGATAATGCTGGTCTGGTAAAGTGAACTAGGGAGTCTTCCCTCCTCTTGACCTTTCTGAAATAGTTTGAGAAGGATAGGTGTTACTTCTTTTTTGAATGTTTGGTAAAATTCACCTGTGAAAACATCTGGTCCAGGACATTTTGTTTCTTGGGAGTTTTTTCATTACTGCTTTGATTTCACTAGTTGTAAATAGTCTGTTCAGATTTTCTCTAATTTCTTGATTCAGTTTTGAAAGATTGTATGTTTCTAGGAATTTATTCATTTTTTCCACATTGTTCAATTTGTTGGTACATAGTTCTTTCTAATATTTTCTTACAATCCTTTGTATTTCTTTGATGTCAGTTTTTTCTTTTCCTCTTTCATTTCTGATGTTATTTATTTGGGTTCTCTCTCTCTTTTTCTCTTGAGTCTGGTTAAAGGTTTATCATCGTGTTTAACCTTTTAAAAAAACAGCTCTTAGCCCTGGCTGGCGTACCTCAGTGGATTGAGCGCGGACTGCGAACCAAAGTGTCACAGGTTCGATTCCCAGTCAGGGCACATGCCTGGGTTGCAGGCCATGACCCCCAGCAACCGCACATTGATGTTTCTCTCTCTCTCTCTCTTTCTACCGCCCTTCCCTCTCTAAAAATAAATAAATAAAATCTTAAGAAAAAAGATGTCAAAACCCATACTAAAATACAAAAAATTTTTTAAAAACAGCTCTTGGTTTCATTGATCTTTTGCATTGTGTTTTTAGACTCTATTTTGTTTATTTCTGCTCTGATATTTATAATTTCCTTTCTTCTACTCACTTTGGGCTTTGTCGTTCTTTTTCTAGTTCCTTTTGGTACAAGGTTAGATTGTTTATTTGATATTTTTCTTATTTCTGGAGGTAAATTGTATTGCTATGAATATCCCTCTTAGGACTGCTTTCACTGTGTCCCATAAATTTAGAGTAGTTGTGTTTTCATTTTCATTTATCTCCTTTGATTTCTTCTTTAGTCTTATTGTTAACCCATTCATTGTTTAATAACATGTTATTTAGCTTCCATGTCTTTGTGTGTTTTTTGAGGGGAGGAGTTCCTGTAATTGATTTCTAGTATCATACCACTGTGGTCAAAAAAGATGCTTGATATAATTTCAACAATATTAAATTTATTGAGACTTGTTTTGTGTTCTACCATGTGGTCTATCCTATTCACATGCACTTGAAAAGAATGTATACTCTGCTGCTTTGGGGTAAAATGCTCTTAAAATATCAATTAAATTCATTTAGCTTAGTGTCATTTGAGACTACTATTCCCTTCTTGATTTTCTGTCTGTAAATTCTATCCATTGATGTCATTGGGGTGTTAAAATGGCCAATTAGGACTGTATTACCATTGACCACTTTCTTTATGTCCATCAAGATTAGCTTTATATATTTAGGTGCTCCTATAATTACACATTTTATCCTCTTGCTGGAATGGTCCTTTTTATCATTATGTAATGTCTTTTATCTTTTACTACAGCCTTTGTTTTAAAGTCTGTTTTGTCAGAAATAAATAATGCTATCCTAGTTTATTTTTAATTTCCTTTTTGCATGAAATTATCTTTTTCCTTCCCTTTATTTTCAGTTTGTGTGTGTCTTTTATTCTGAGGTGCGTCTCTTGTAGGCAACATATGTGTGGTATTGTTTTCTTATCCACTCAGCTATCCTATGTCTTTTGTTTGGAGCCTTTAACCCATTTACATTTAAAATGATTGTTGATAGGTATGTATTTTTTATCATTTTGTTCTTTATATCTATGTTCCCTTTTTCCTCTTTCTTCTTCTTAGAGAAGTCCCTTTAACATTTCTTGTAATACTGGTTTGGTGATGATGAACACCATAAGCTTTTTCTTGTCTAGGAAGCCCTTTATTGCTCATTCCATTTTCAACGATAGCCTTGCTGGCTAGAGTAATTTTTATTATACATCCTTGCTTTTCGTCACTTTGAATATTTTGTGTCAATCCCTTCTGGCCTGAAATGGTTCTGTTAGGAAATCAGCTAACAGTCTTATAGAGCTCCCTTGTAGGTAACAAACTGTCTTTCTCATGCTGCATTAAGATTTTTTTTCTCTACAGTTTGCCATTTTAATTATGATGTGTCTTGGTGTAGGCTTCTTTGGGTTCATCTTTTTTTGGGCGCTCTACATTTCTTGAACTTGTGTGTATTTTTCCTTCATGAGGTTAGGGAAGTTTTTAGTCCTTATTTTTTCAAATAGTTTTTCGATCCCTTGCTCTCTCCTCCTTCTGGTACACTTATGATCCAAACGTTATTATGCTTCTGCACTCCCAGAGGTCCATTAAACTATCCTCACTTTTTAAAATTCTTTTTGCTGTTCTGGTTGGGTATTTTCTGTTACCTTGTCTTCCAAATCACTGATTCAGTCCTCTGCTTCATCTAACTTATTGTTCATCTATTCTAGTGTATTCTTTATTTCAGTTATTGTAGCCATTTCTGACTGGTTCTTTTTGTTTGTTTGTTTTCTATGTCCTCCTTTATGTTTACTATCTCTTTGTTTAATTTCTCACTAAGTTCATTCATTTTCCCTCTAAGTTCCTCAAGCATCCTTATAACCATGGTTTTAAACTCTTTATCTGGCAGATTATCTCCATTTCGTTTAGTTCTTTTTCTGGGGATTTCTCTTGTTCTTTCATTTGGGGCCTGTTTCTTTGTTTCCCCATTTTGGCTGCCTCTCTGTATTTGTTTCTGTGTAATGGATACATCTGCTATGTCTCACAGTCTTGGTCTGGTGTCCTTATGCAGTAGGTGTCCTGTGGGGCTCAGTAGCGCACTCTCCCTCATTAAACAAGCCAAGGTGTTCCAAGAATGTTCCTTGTGTGGGCTACATGAGGCCTCCTTTTGTAGTTAAGTCTTGATTGCTGTTGGCCCTTCCATGCATTTGGGTCAACTCTCAGGCTAGCTGACTTTGAGGATAGACCCTGACCACAGTATACAAGCTGCTGTGCAGGTGGCTTACCACACAAAGTAGAATTTTGCTTAGCAGGGCCTGGTGCCTGCTGGGATTTCCCTTTGGTTATGCTGCTTGTGGAGCTAATTGGGTTGTGCTCTGGTGTGTTCTGAAGCCAACTACTGAGTGTGTTGTTTCTGGAGCCTCTTGGAAAGAACTCTGGTGCAGGTCAATGTCAGGTGCTGCTTGTAATGGGCCTTGTGCTACTTGCCTGGAGTTACCAAGAAATCTGCAGTTTGTTGCTCTCTCTGCTGGGCTTGGCTACACCTCAAAGATGCCAAGCTGCATCCCAAAGCTGGCTTCCATCACTGAGCCCAGGGGCAGGTCAGCAGAAGGCCCAGGGCATCCCAAGATTTACCTCTACCTACTGGCTCTCTGTGAGGCTCAATCACTGGAAAAGCCTCTGGTGGTACCCAAGTTGTATGAAATAGGTTTTCAGTGAGTCACTAGGTAGGGACAAGTGTTGTTTACCAGGTTAATACAAATTGAAACTTGTTGCCAGTGTTGGGTCTGAGTCCACTCAGCAAAATAATCAGAGTACACCAAAGCTAGCCATCACCCGCTTGGGACCCACAGACCTTTGTGCTGGGGTGTCATCTCAGGGGGTGCAGGGCCAACCCATTTTATATCTCTGCCTTTCCTATCAGTCTCAATTTAGGTTCCTTTGTAAATCATTCATTATAAGACTTCTATTCACCTAATGTTCAGGAGGTTCTTCAGGTTGACTGTTCCATACTTACTTGCAACTCCAATATGGTCCTGGAAAGAGGTAAGTGTTACTTCCACCTACTCCCCTGCCATCTTGCTCCTTCAAAGGAAATGTTTAAAAAATATATTGAACAAAACGAAAATAAGTGTCCTGGCTGGGTGGTTCAGTTTGTTGGAGCATCATCCTGTATACCAAAAGGTTGTGGGTTTGATCCTCATTCAGGGAACACACCTAGGTTGCAGGTTTGATCCCCAGTTAGGGCATGTACTGGAAGCAACTGGTCGATGTTTCTCTCTCACATTGATCTCTCCCTCTATCTCTCCCTCCCTCCCTCCCTCCCTTCCTCCTTCCCTCCCTCTGTCTCTCTAAAAATCAATAAACATATTCTCAGGTGAGGATTAAAAACAGAAAAAAGTATATGATACATCAAGATTTGTGAGATGCTGCTAAAACAAAGAGGGAAATTTATAACATTAAATGTTTACATTAGAAAAAGAAGGTCTGAAACCAATAGTCTCTTCAAGAACAAATAAAAGAAGTGCAAAGCAAACCCAAACCAAGCAGAAAGATGAAAATAATAAAGATAGGAGCAGAAATCAATAAAATTGAAAACAGGAAAACAATGGAGAAAAATCAATGAAACAAAAAGCCTATTCTTCAGGAAAAAAAAAATCAATGCAATCGACAAACCTCCAGTAAGATTGACACAAATAAAAAAAGCACACACAAATTACCAAAATCAGGAATGAAGCAGGGGATATCAATCACTACTGATTCTTCAGTTATTGAAGGGTTAATAAGGGAATATTACAAATAACTTCCAGTTTATAAACTCAATGCGGAGAAAATGGACCAACTTTTTAAAACCTACAAGCTACTGAAACTCTACCAAGATGAAATAGATAATCTTAATAGACCTGTAACCATTAAAGAAATTACATTTTATAATCAAAGAGTTCCCAGAAAAGATATCTTTAGGTCTAGGTTTTTTACACTGGAGAATTTTACTACATATTCAAAGAAGAATTAACACCAATGTTATACAATGTCTTCCAGAAAACAGGAGGTGGAAACTCTTCCCACTGTTATCCTGATTCCAAAACTAGATGAAGACAACACACAAAAGAAGAAAACTATAGACCAATATCTTTCTTGAACCTAGATGCAAAAATTCTGAACAAAAATTTAGCAAATCCAATCTCATAATATATAAAAAGGATAATATACTACGATCAAGTAGACTTATTCCAGGTCTGCAGGGTTGGTTCAACATTAAAAACTCAATCAATATAATTTACCATAACACCAGAATAAAGAAGGAAAAATATATCATCATATCAGTTAATGCTGAAAAAGCATTTGACAAAATTCAACACCAAATCATGATAAAAAAATTTTAAAAACTTGGTGCACTAGGAATAGAGGGGAATTTTCTCAACCTCTTAAAGAGCATCTCTAAAAATAAACCTATATCTAGCATCATAGTTAATGCATAAAAAATAAATGCTTTCTCTCTAAGATCAGGAACAAGACAAGGATATACATCCATTATTCTTATTCAACATAACACTAGAAGTCCTAGCCCTTAAAGTAAGGCAAGCAAAAGAAGTAAAAAACATATAAACCATAAAGAAAGAAATTGTTCTTATTTGCAGCTAGCGTAATTGTCTACATAGAAAATCTCAAGTATTTTACAAAAATACTCTTAGAACTAATAAGTGAGTTCAGCAAGTTCAGAGGATATGCAATACACAAAAACAACCACATTTTATATACTAGTGATGAATATATGGAAATCGAATTTTAAGACATGGTACAATTGCAATCACTATATAGATGAAGTCTGTCCAGAAAAAGTCCAGCCATTGTTAATATAATAAGAACAGTTTGCGTGACATCAATGTAATCTGGCAGTCAAGGAGAGTGGACTGCAATGTGCATGCGTGAACAATGACAACTTCACTGAACTAGTCAGTGGGGGTGGTAGATACCATTGAGTGAGCATGTGTACGGTGTTGTCATCACATTCAAAATGACTGAGCGAGTAGAGCAACAGATCTACATGAAATTTTGCATTAAGCTTGAATCTTCTAGCTGAAATTATTCAGATAAGTCAGAAGGCCACAACTATGCTTCTTCATTACAACAACATGCCTGCTCATGCATCACATCTTGTGCAGAGTTTTTTTTGCAAAACATCAAATCACCCAGGTGACTCAGCTCCCTACAGCTCAGATTTGGCACCTTGCAACTTATGGCTTTTCCCCAAACTAAAATCACCTTGGAAAGGGAAGAAATTTCAGACAATTGATGAGATTCAGAAAAATATGATGGGGCAGCTGATGGTGACTGGGAGAACTGTGTGAGGTCCCAAGGTGCCTACTTGGAAGGGGACTGAGGCATCATTGTCCTGTGTACAATATTTCTTGTATCTTGTATCTTTTTCAATGAATGTCTCTATTTTTTCATATTACATGGCTGCATACCTTCTGGACAGACAGTGTGTGTGTGTGTGTGTGTAAAACCTCATCAGAATCTGTAAATTACAAAATGGTGATAAAAGAAATCAAAGAATACCTAAATTGATCTATAAATTTAATGCATGTTCTACCAAAATCTCAGCAAAGCTTTTTTTTTTGCAGAGATAGTCCCACTTATTGCAAAATGTATATGGAAAGGCAAAAGAATTGGAGTGGCTAAAACAATATTGTTAAAGAAGGATAAAGTAGAAAAATGGCTCTAATCAATGCTCAGGCTTACTATATAGCTATGAAAATTGAGACAATGTGATACTGGAGGAAAGAGTGACACAGATAAATGGAACAGAATAGAGAACCCAGAAATAGACTCACACAAATGCAAAAATGATTTTGACAAAGGTGGAAAAGCCATTTAAAGGAGGAGGGACAGTCTTCTCAAACAATGCTGCTGGAACAATTGGACAGCCATATGAAAATAAAAGAACCTTGGTCTAAACCTTACATCATATATAAAAATTAACTCAAAATTATAAGTGATTTAAATATAAAACAAGTCACAAAACTTTTAGAAAAAACATAGAACAAAATACTGAAATCTGCCCTGGCTGGTGTGGCTCAGTGCCTTGAGTGCTAGCCTGAGCAGCCAAAGGGCTGCTGGTTCAAGTCCCAGTCAGGGCACATGCCTGGGTTGCGGGCCAGGCCCCAGTGGGGGGTATTCAAGAGGCAACCACACACTAATGTTTCTCTCCCTCTCTTTCTCCTTCCCTTCCCCATCTCTAAAAATAAATACCTAGATAGATAGATAGATAGAAAATCCTCAAATCTTAGGGCTAGGTGAAGAATTCTTAGACTTGATACCAAAAGTATGGTCCATAAAAGAGAAAAGATGATAAATTTAACCTCGTCAAAGTTAAAAACTTTGCTCTATGGAGGCCCATATGAAGAGGATGAAATGACAAGCTATAAACTGGAAGAAAATACTTCCAAACCACAAATCTGACAAAGGACTAGTGTCTAGAATATATAAAGCATTCTCAAAACTAGCACATGTAAAGAATTTTTTAAACTCAACAAGAAAAAATACCAAACAATTCAATTAGAAAATGAGAAAAAGATATGCACAGACATTTCAGTGAGGAGGACATTTCAGTGAGTGATGGCAAATAAACACATGAAAGGTGATCAGCATCATTAGTCACCAGGGAAATGTAAATTAAAACAACACACCTATCAGAATGGATAAAATAAAAAAAAATAAAAAAGCCCTGGCTGGCCTAGCTCAGTGGATTGAGCGTGGGCTGCGAATCAAAGGGTTGCCAGTTCAATTCCTAGTCAGGGCACATGCCCAGGTTGGGGGCCAGGTCGCCAGAGAGGGCCATGTGAGACGCAACCGCACATTGATGTTTCTGTCCCTCTCTTTCTCCCTCCTTTCTCCTCGCTCTAAAAATAAATTTTAAAAATTAAAAAAAATAGTGACAACACCAAATGCTGACAAAGATGCAGAGAAAGTGTATCACTCACACGATGCTGATGGGAATGTACAATGGCACAGCCACTGTGACATAAAATATGGCAGTTTTAATCAAAGTAAACTTCCACGTACCATTCAACCCAGCAATAGGCTCTTGATCATTTGCCTCAGAGAAATGAAAATGTATGTCCACACAAAAACCTGTACACAAATATTCTTAGCATCTTTATTTCCAAAAATGCCAAACTGGAAAGAATCCACATATCCTTCCAGCGGTATAGCCATACGTTGGAACACTATTTAGCAATAAAAAGGAATGGACAACTTGGATGAATGGAAAACAGCCATTCTCTAAATGATAATTATAGAAATGGAAAACAGATCATGGGTGTCTAAACTGTTAAGAGCATAAACAAGCCCTGGAATTAGATTGGCTTCTAGACCCAGCTCTACCACTTGCTAGCGGGAGTTTGGCTTAAATTGCTTGATCTCTTGGAGCCTGACTTTCCTTGTGCATAACATGGTTTTCATTCATCTATTCAGTTGGTCAAGGAGAATTGATTTGCAGGTACTGAGGATATAGACAGATACGTTTGCCTTCATAGAGCTGTCATGGAGGGGGAAGACAAGAGAGGCAATAAACGCATTAATTCATATATTGAATACATAAGCAGAGATTTACTACAAGGAAAAGTAAAGCAAGGCGAGGTGAAAGAAGAGAAAACATATAGAGCATTTAACAATTGCTAGAACATAGTAAGGTGTTCAAAAATACCAGTTGTTAGCCCCTTATCGAAGGAATTATTTGCAAATATCTTTTCCCATTTTACTTCCCATTTTGTTTTATTGATGGTTGTTGGAAACAAACAAACTGACTCATAAACACAGGTAACAAAAGGGCAGTTACCAAAAGGGAAGGAGGTGGGGGAGAATAAAGAGGGTAAAGGGGGTCAAATGCACGACGATGGAAGGAGACTAGACCTTCTGTAGTGAACACACAGTGCAATATGCCGATGATGTATTGTAGAATCATACACCTGAAAGTTAGATAATGTTATTTACCATTGTCACCCCAATAAATTATACATATATAATTTATTATATATAACACACACATTGTTATTAATAATCAGAAAAATACAAATTGAAACAACACTGGTACAAGTTAAAGAGAAGCAATTACCAGGCTGGGCCTATAGTAAAATTGCAAGGATCCTGAGAAAGCTTTTTCACAATGCATGTTCACTACTTACTATCAAAGTGTTCAGACTCAACATAGTACTCTCTTTCCAACAGTTACTTCCAACCACTCCCATGGACTAGGCACAGGTACACCAATTCTCCCAAATGTGAGTCTGCAGCTCAGATCATGTGCCTGAGCTCAGACCTGTGTCTATAACACATCTCTGGTTGGCTGTCCCCCTTTCTCATCCCCATGTCTTACACCAGGCATGGCCCCTCCTTGTTCCCGGTGAATGCACCAATGAGTCACCACGCCAGAATCTGGGAATCATCTTAATTACCTCCTTGTCCCTCACCCCTGTACATTCGTCATTTCCAGAGCTCCTGCTAATACTTCATTTGCAATGTTGTTTGAATCTGCCCCCTCCTCCTCCACCTCACAGTCACAGACCTGGGTCTCACCGTTCTGTTTCTCGCTGGCATTGCTGAAATAGACCTGACTCATCTTCTCCAAGCCACTCACACCTCCTTCAAACCAGTAATTTTTCTAAAGCACAAAGCTGATCTTGTCCTTAAAATCTTTCAGTGGCTTCCCATTGTCTACCTGCATGGTAAAGTTCGAGAGTCTTAAAATGTAGCAGCCCTCTGTGCCCCAAACTGCCTCGCCACCATCTTTTCTCCAATGAGCTTTCCACCCATTCCTCCCAGCTTGCCTCTCCCATTGTAATGTGAATTCCTTGAGAGCAGGTACTAGATCTTAATCATCTCCGCATCCCTGGTTCACAATACAGAGCCTGAGACAGAGTAGGCATGCAATAAACGTTGGGCGAAGGAATGAATTTATTCTAAAAAAAAAAAAATCATTTGACTGAAAGGAAAAGCCATATGAAGCAATATTTATAATAAAAAGTGCAAAAAACCTAATGTTCAACAATAAAGAACTTTTATTAATTATGGGACAATCATTTAATGGAATGTGATACAGCTGTTAAAATACTAATTATGAAGATTATGTAGCAACTCAGAGTGTTTGTAATACAATAAAAGCAAACTGGAACATGGTCTGTATGCTAGGATTAAAATTATGTAAAAGTATGCATGCACACAAACCGATCAGAATGAGAACAGGAACAAATGAATACAGATGATGTGTTTAGTGTGTTTGGGGAGATGGTGTTTGTGATTTTCGTAGCTCTTTCCAAATTCCATTTATTATTGTTAAAATGTCATTTGTGCTTAAATACAAATTGACAGAAGGGAAAAAAAAATCACTGGAAAGGGTGCTTTGACTTTTCTCAAGTCCTTTGATAAACCATGGTACAAAAAAAACAAACCACTGACCTGGAAGACAAGAAACCAGCCCCCACCCAACCCTCACCCCTAACTGGCTGTGTGATCTTTTTTTAGAGTTTATTTATGTATTATAGAGAGAGGGGAAGGGAAGCAGAAAGAGAGGGAGAGAAACATCCATGTGTGGTTGCCTCTCCGTGTCCCCCACTGGAAACCCCGCCTGCAACCCAGGCATGTGACCTGACTGGGAATCGAACCAGCAAACCTTTGGTTCACAGGCCGGTGCACAATCCACTGAGCCACAACAGCCAGGAGTGACTGCGTGATCTTGATTAAGATTTGCAGCTCTAGTCCTGGCTGGTGTAGCTCAGTGGATTGAGCATGGACCTGCGAATCAGAGGGTTGCCAGTTGGATTCCAAGTCTAGGGTACATGCCTAGGTTGCAGGCCAGGTCCCCAGTGCAGGGGGCATGTGAGAGACAACCACACAGTGATGTTTCTATCCCTCTCTTTCTCTTCCCCTTCCCCTCTCTGTAAAAATAAATAAAATCTTTTAAAAAAGAAAAAAAAGATTTGCAGCTCTAAGTAGCCATTTCTCTTATCCTGTCTAGCTGGAAGTCCCATGGTTATTCCTCACTCCCAAATCAACTCCCTTCATTTCTGTTAGCAGCACCACTGTCTTCCCCGGTGCCCTCAGACTGAAAATCTCAGAATCCACCTTCCATTGCCTTACCATTTTCATGCTCTCTCTAATCCCCAGCTCCAATCAATTGCCTGTCCTTTCCAGTAATCATTTATAATGTGCTTTACTATGGACCTAGTTTTAGACAAAGTCCTTGCCCATGTAATGAATACTGTCTGGTTGAGAAAAGCTAACAGTTTTTGTTTTGCTTGCTCCTCTGCAGATTTCTGAGGGGCGAAGTGGAGGGTAGAGACAGAGGCAGGTAAAACAGAACCTCCTGAGTTAGGAGCTTGACTTGGTGGTGGGAGGAGTTCAGGCACAGGCTAGATGTTCTCTGGGATAGTCTAGTAAGACCTAGCACAATGAGTCGGGTGTAGACTCAATTAATTCACTTAACGAGTATTTGCCAAGTGTTGGACACAATGCCAAGCTCTCTGTTAGGTGGCAAAGGACCTGCCCAGATGAATTAGGGCAGACTCAGTCATAGAGATGCTCACAGTCTAGTGGAGGACAGACAAGGAAAGGAAACAGCCCAACATGCTAAGTGCTCTCACCTTCCATTTGAACAGAGGGCTCTGGGGCAGAAGAATGTGGGATGCACCCTGCTTGAGGGGCCTTGGGGGCTCAAGGAGCCAGAGGGATTTGAGTTGGGTGTGTCTCCAAGGCTGAAGAGATTAGGGGCCCAGGAATGGGGTTGGGCTGTCCACAGCAGTTCCAAGGTGCAAAATCAGCTTTCTCAGAGCAGTAATAGTTTGGAAAGGCTTAAGCGCTGAGGTTTGGGGTGGGGGAAGGGCGCAATGGGTGTTCAGGCACAGGAGGCAGTGGGTGAGGGGCACAGGGACTTGAAGGGCCCAGGAAGGAGGGCCAAGGGTAGTTTCAATGTAGGGAAATAGCATGATCAATCTAAGTTTTAGTTAGATAGCTGGATGGTCTCTAATGTTGCCTCTCTTCCCTGAGACTTTTTAAGTGCCAAATGTGTAGTACAGGAAACGAGGGGCAAGGCGCTAAGGTTCAAGGAGGGTTTCTATTCTCCCTCTCCCTACCCTCCACCCTCTGGACAATCTGCAGAGAAGCAAGAGAGGGAAAAAAAATGTTGATTCTTCCCAACTTACAGTACAGACAGATTGCCTGGCTCGAGAGAACTGGGAAGAAGGGGCAGACCAAATATGTTTAAGAAATAATATGAAATATTTATTAAAATGTATTCTATTGCTTATACAATCATGTGTATGTGGGACTTAAAGTAGCCCCTCTTTGCACTACGCTAGAAGGCAGGGAGTTTGTCTAGCTCATCTTGGCATTTCCAAGACCCAACACAGCATCATGCACCTCACAGGAGGAGGACGGGGAGGGAAAGGCAGGGAGGAAATTGCTTTTAGTCGACCTCCCTGTTTAGGTGGCCTTTTCCAAGCTCCGGACCTATGACCTCCCACCAGCAGGTGGCAAGATAGAATCCCGGAGAGCCGTGATAGGGCAGGGTGGGCGGAGCGTCCAAGGTCGGCGCGCGCAGCCTCCTATCCTTTTTTCTTGGTGCACCGGAAAGAGGCGGTCCTCTTTCTGTGCCTAGAGCAGCCATGGTAAGGCAACTTGTTTGCGAGCTCTTGGGACGCTATCAGCCTCCATCCATCCAGAGCTGGGGCTATCTGGGGCTTCCGAACCCTTGCAGGGAGTGATCAGGCAGAGGCAAAGGGAGTGTGGTCTGCGGGACTGGCCCTAGTGACCTGGAGGGCGAGAGCGAACGCGGTCCTGGCGAGGGGGTGGTGACGAGAATCGGTGTTCCTGGCTGAAAGGCCCCGGTCTCAGGCCGGCTACGCATACTGCGACCCTGGGAGGAGCAGCCGATGGACCTGGAGGGCAGACTGCGCGGGCCAGGGCTGGTGGGCGGCAGCTGCAACCACCAGAAAAGCATTTTTCTTGGTCCTTGTCTTTTTGGCACGGCCTGACTTTGCGTAGTGTGGCCAGTAAGCATCTGTACACAGCATTCAATAGGCTTCCTTCCGCTTTTTAAAGTGAAAGCCGGCGTCAGCTTTTGGGCTTTAGAGTAAAGGGGAGCAGTTATTGGCACGTGGTTTTGCTGAGGTCAGGCTGACCTCGTGCCGGACACTAAAGGCCAGACGGTCATGTTGCGAAAATGCTTCTGTTTGAGGCAGAAGCACAGATTGGGTTCCAGTCCATATTTGTTGCTGGATGGCTGTGTGCCAAGAGGTCTAACCCCTGTCCATTTCGCCAGTATAGTGTCCAAGAAAAAAAAAAAGTCTCGAGAAGCAGATACAGTTTTAAGCAGTAACATGAAAATACAAAACTCTCCCTCAGGCTCGTGGTCCCAAGAAGCATCTGAAGCGCGTAGCAGCTCCAAAGCATTGGATGCTGGATAAACTGACTGGTGTGTTTGTAAGTATTGCTGCTTCGGAATTGCGTTTTCTACATTGTATCTTAAGGGACACTGTCTTTACCAGTTATACTGACACGATTTAAGGGACATTCTATACTGTTACTTTGTATCAGACATCCCTGGTTAGTGTGTCCATAAATGTTTCTCGCAGTGCTCTCGATAAGATTTATGCACTTCATTTATTCCACATACCACATAGTACACTTAACATGGACTCAGGACCCCCATGCTCTTAACAGGCCTGGTCCTCGGAAAGGAGGATAAAGCTGTAAAACTTGAAGGAATGGAACAGTTATATAAGCTTTAAACACCCCTTGTTGACCCAAATTGGGGGGCGGCGGTGATGGACAATATGGTGTCTAGGTAATAGTTCTCAGGACTTGGTGGGTTTGTGTGAATTCCAACAGTAGTTTGAGAGGGTTCTGTTTGTTTTTTAATCACCTTACAGGCTCCTCGGCCATCTACCGGTCCCCACAAGCTGAGAGAATGTCTCCCTCTCATCATTTTCTTAAGGAACAGACTTAAGTATGCCCTAACAGGAGATGAAGTAAAGAAGATCTGCATGCAGCGGTTCATTAAGATTGATGGCAAGGTCCGAACTGATATAACCTACCCTGCTGGTTTTATGGGTAAGTGGTTAGTGGTTGGCTCTTGGCGGTGGCTCCTTGAAACATTAGAATATTAAAGATTAGCTAGCCAGCATCATTAGTCATAGGAGTCCTTGTTGGTATTTGAAATGGGAAGCATATGGTTTGTCTTCCTGGAGTTGTATAGTTGTACAGCATGGGATAGTGGGGGGTCACCATAGTAACCTTAGCTACTGTTTGATATCAGATGTGATCAGCATTGACAAGACCGGAGAGAATTTCCGTCTGATCTATGACACCAAGGGTCGCTTTGCTGTTCATCGCATTACACCTGAGGAGGCCAAGGTGAGTGTTGCAAGCAGACTAGGTTTGCACGCAGTAATGTTACTCGGTTTTAAGCTAGAGCCTGAAGTAAGTCCATGGGCTGGTCCTTTGGGGTGACGTAGATAGATGAAGATTACTTACAATCTTATACTTGAAAATATCCAGTTAGCAATTTGGTGAGATTCTTTCATATGTGCAATTTTGTGTTATTAAAAGCCTTTCTAATAGCTGTATAGCAGTCTGTTGCTGAGTATCTAATAACCCCCATTTTTAAGTTAACAGCCTCAGTAGATTTTCCTTTTTTAGGGCAGAAATAAATTACAGTTGAATAGTGACTTCCTGGTTGCCTCCCCTTTTTTTTCCTTTTTCCCTTTTTTTTTTTAGGCAAGGAAAGTGATTTCTCTAAGAACATTTACGAGTACCCAAAGTAAGGGCCTTTTAAGAATAAAAAGGACCAGAAAAGCAATATTTAGTCCACTCCAGTTGGTCCTTTGTAGTGTCTCCATTTGAAGGTCTAGCTTTACTCTGAAGGGGAAAGGTGTTAATGGAGGTGACTGAAAATCCTTGGACACCCTTTGAGGGAGCTCAAAAAGAAGGATTACAGACATTGATTATTTCATTCAATTTGTTGTGATGATTTTACACAAAGTTTTAAGGTTTCCCGAATTATTGGCTGTAAATGAAGGTTAATTTAATTGGGTGATTTAACTCCTAATTCCCTTAGCTGCCTTGTTATCTGCAGGCTGGAGGGCATGTCCATGACAGGAAGGTGATTTGATTTACTTTTAAGGATGTCTGAGAGTGACAGATCCAAATTTGAAATGCTTTGTGAGGCAACTGGTTGATTGGATTAACTTCTAATGCAATTGCAGTTTTTGAGGCACAACTCAGTTGTGAGGCAGAGGGAGCCATTAAGAGGCACTTTTTAGGAAGGGTAGAGTGAGTTAGGGGGAAGCATTGGAGGGGAGTGGCAAGGGGCTTAAAAAGCCTGGGGAAAGGAGGGTGATCAGCCCACCCTGCCCAGGAACTGGAGTTTATGGTGCTTTTTCACTGACTTGGAGTTGAACACCGGAGTGATGCAGTGTTACAAGGAAAATCCATGATGAAACTAGCCTAGGGAGGGGCAGCATACAAGATAAACTTGCGGAGGGTAGGAAGAAAAATTAGGGACACCATCACTCTGCTGCAGTTCAGGAAACCAGCACTGCCCGCGTAGGACTGTGTCCTTCAGCTGCTAATGGCATTTTTAGGCTGCTGACTTGTGGCTTTGAAAGAACCTTTTTGTCCACCGGGGCGCATGATGCATGTGAGTTACACTAACTGTGGCTAACCTTTGTGTGTTTCTAGTACAAGTTGTGCAAAGTGAGGAAGATCTTTGTGGGCACCAAAGGGATCCCTCACCTGGTGACCCATGATGCTCGCACCATCCGCTACCCTGACCCCCTCATCAAGGTCAACGACACCATTCAGATTGATTTGGAGACTGGCAAAATTACTGACTTCATCAAGTTTGACACTGGTAAGCAGCCCCTGCGCTACCTGAACATTCTCTTTAAATCCCAGCTGTAGGAGCTGTTCTTTGCTTTTCTCTGTTTCCTTCCCCCCTTTTTTATTAACTGTTGTTTAACCAGCTATTATGACTTGCACGGGGCCTGCGTACAGGGTTTTTTGAGTCCTAGGTGATTTTGATGCACCTAATTAGTAACCGAAGCTGGGTGTCTTGTGGGAGTAAAGGAAACCAGAATGTGTAGCTGCTCCAGTGCCCAGATACAGTCTTTTTACTTCAAAGGCGCAAATGCTTAGAATATTCTGGGTGTCTGAGATGAGCGAGGTCTAGTGTAACATTCTCGGGCCTGCTCTTGATGTCTCAAAACTCCCCTATCTGGGAAATGACTTGGACTAGGTGAGAAAGTCTAACCAAAAAGCAAACCCACCTGATTGGAATAGAGCTCTTGTTAATGGTGTCATTGTGCTTTGGAAGGACAGTGATTGTCTAGGTGAGGCATGGTGGGGACCTGGCAAGGTAGGTGCGGTAGAGTTCACATTGGTTAGGTGTGCAGGAGGGATGGGGTAAATCTTAGAGCATGGCTTGGGTGATAGATCCACAGAAGTGCCTTCAAATGGGAGAAGGGATTAATGAATTTAACTCTGTCCAGGTCATGCATTACACTGGGTTGTGATGCGCCTTGCTGAGCGGATTATTGCTTCTTGCCTAGGTAACCTGTGTATGGTGACTGGAGGCGCTAACCTGGGAAGGATTGGCGTGATAACCAACAGAGAGAGACACCCTGGTTCTTTTGATGTGGTTCACGTGAAAGATGCCAATGGCAACAGCTTTGCCACCCGGCTCTCCAACATTTTTGTCATTGGCAAAGTAAGTCTGGGTTTCCCTTCTCTATCATTCAGGGAAACCTGTAAAGGCAGGTACTGCTGGGATTGCAGCTCCCGGCAGGCTGTGCTGAACCTATCGGAAAGCCTCTTCTGGGACAGGGCTCACATAGACTTGGACCCGGGGCACACCTGGGCTTTTTTAGGGCCACAAAATCAGCAGGGGGCCTGATCACCGAGGTTGGTGAAAAGTGCCAGTGATGGGATGATGAATATACCTGATAGTTAGGTTCTTCTATTTGTGCCTACGGGTGGCAGTGGTTGGGTGAGGGGGTGGACTAATGGTCAGCCTCGGGCACCACTTCAGTACTTCTAAGACATTAACCATGAAGGGTGTTATAGTTGTGAAGACAGAGTTGCTGCCAAGTTGCTAATGGTGTTGGTGTGTAGCAGGTTTTGATTCTCGTTTTCTCCTTCAGGGCAACAAAGCATGGATTTCCCTTCCCCGTGGAAAGGGTATCCGCCTCACCATTGCTGAAGAGAGAGACAAGAGACTGGCGGCCAAACAAAGTAGTGGGTGAAATGAACTCTAGGTGATGTGATCGCAAACATGTTTATAATGAATTAAACATAACACGATTAAATGACTCATTGTCTTTTTGGTTTAATAACCTGTAAAGCAGATTGGATTTGTCAGGCATTCGGTGATGTGGGCCTTCCTGTGTCCATTAGAGGCTGGGCTTGGGCGGCGGTGGTGGGAGGGAGAACACACCAGACTTGGCAAAGAAGGAGCAGCAGTCCAGAGCTCATGCACCTTTGTCTTAGCCAAGAACTTGTCTACCCCATTAAGTCAGCCCCCCAAAAAATCAGTGCCCACCTTTATATCTGGTCTTTCCTGCCTCTGCAATCCTCAACTCCAACCCCAGGACCTCGCAAAACAGAAAACGTGTAGGAAAACCCACTTGTCCCTGCCTGCCATTCTCAAGAGGTGTGGCAGCTGCACAGTGCCAGCTCCTATACCTGATCATCTCAGGCCCTGGGTCTCCCCCAGGAATTATCCTGCCTTTTGCTATCAGCCTCCTGACCAGCTTTTTTACTTTTATTACCATATAAAGTCCATCTTGCTAAAAACCAAAACCACCTTTGCCTCCTAGAGTCAGGCTTCTCAACCTTCATACTATTGGGTCAGATAGGTTGGTGGCTGTCCTGTGTATTGTGAGATGTTAAATAGCATCCCTGGCCTCTACCCACTAGATGTCACAGGAAGCCCTCCTGTTCTGCCCAGTGGTGATAAGTAAAATCAGCCCTGCCTCTCCCCACCCCAAGCAAAGTTGCCATGTTGAGAAGCACAACCCCGTAGATGCTGTGGTATCTCGCCACCTTTCATGTAACCTCTATTAGCTACCAATCACTCAAGCTTACTAAAATCATGCCACCAGAAACAGTTTTTGGAGTGAAAAGATTTTGGACATATTTCTCCCTCTGAGGCATTATGAATCTGTAAAGTCACTGCATATTTAACAGTATGTTCAATGGTCATCCCTGGTTGCCAGGGCTGTGGTTCTGTAGGATAGGCCTGTGGAGGAACTGTGGCTTGGGATGGTGTCCCTGCCTCCTCTGCCTGAGTCCTGGGCTTGGAGTCAAGAGTAGCAGTACTGGTCTGAAAGAACTGAAGAGCATCCAAAGCAGTCATCTAAAGGAGGCATGTCCAGGAGTCTCACGAGCCCAGATTTGGCCTCACAGGACTCAACTGCCTTCCATGTTGCAGAGTCCAAGGCACGACTCGCTGGGCCCTCAGGACCTCTGCTTAAGCAGAAAGCATTTCTGCAGAAACTGTGCCTGGGCAAACCTGGTTGGAGAGGGGTGCGAAAGTGGGCTTGCAGTCACATGTTGCTTCAGCATGGTTTCCTTGCCAAGAGTGGAATCATATCCAGCTAGGCATTCCTGATGAGGGTCCAGGTCAGAAATAATCTTGTGCCCCTTGAGAAATGGGCAGGTGAGACAGCTCAGAGGGCGGGGTTCCCTGAATGCCAGTAGATTCTCTTGCTGCTGTCGTGCTTGCGCACCCGCTGTGGCTGCACACTCCAGGTCCTAAGTCTCAGCTCAGTGAGTGATGGAAATGATTTGAATTTTAGCTAAGGAACAAAAGCAAAAGAGTGAGAGGCCTCCAAGTTGGTTCTTTCCACAAATGTGTTTTTTTCCTAGATACTAATTGGCCAGGCATCTTGCACAACCGGGGAATTGGTGTGTTTGGCTGTCATCTCTTCGCATCACCAGAATTGTTTTTAAACATTTTAAGTTTTTTTTGTTGTTGTTAAAGGAGCACAGAAAATTTTTATTAACAACTAATCCCACTTTCGGGGGAGATTTCCATCCTAACACCAGGTCATACCATCAGACTCAGCCTAAGTGCCCTGTATCATCGGAATGAGCTACAAGTTTCCAAAGAAAGTGACTATGTCTTTGTAGAGCTTTGCAAGGCTTTCAGTTTGATTCATAAAATCTTACGGCTGGAGGGACCCTCAGCAGGGAGGCAAATGGCCCCAATGAAACTGACTGAAGCAAACAGAACTTCTTAGGTTTGGTTCACTTCCCTTGTGCCTTCAGCAGGCTGGCCTCATGCTCCAGTCAGAGGGCAGCACAACTTTGAATGAAAACAAGAATAGAAACATCTAGGACTTGCGTAGTGCTTCAGAGTTCACAAGTGCCATCTTGATTTTTTTATATCTAAATCCTGTGTTCTGGTTGCTAAACCAGGTGTTACAGAAAGTAATACCATCCCACTGCCCCCTGATCTACGCTGATAGATTCTATCCAATCTTCCTCATCTCATGTCAGTGGCAAATTCCATCTTACCAGTTACTCAGGCCAAACGTTTCGGACATGTCCTTGATTTGTTCCCTTTCCTCATGCCCAAATATGATTTTATTAGCAAATCCCATTGGCTTTGCTTTAAAAATATATGCAGAGTCCATATTTGGTGATATTTAGAAATTATTAACTTTTTCTGTGATAACCCGTCCTTATGTTTCAGAGAAACATACTGAAGCATTCGCAGAAGAAATGAGAAGCAGTCTGGAATGTGCTTTAAAATAATCTAATCTAACCTTCACCTGCATAATACTAAAACTGGGTGATGGGCCCTGGCCGGTGTGGCTCAGTGGATTGAGTGCCAGCCTGTGAACCAAAGGGTCGCCGGTTACGGGCCAGGTCCCCAGTGGGGAGTGCACGAAGGGCAACCACACATTGATGTTTCTCTCCCTCTCTTTCCCCTTCCCTCTCTGTCCCTCTGAAAATAAATAAATAAAATCTTTTTTAAAAAAATTCAAAAACTGGGTGATAGGCACACAGAGTTCATTACACTAGTCTCTCTGCTTCGGTATGTCTTTGACACTTTTCATAATAAACTTATAAAGAAACAAATAGTACAGTGCCTGCCCTTCTTCCCAAATGATATTGGACCAATTCTTGACCTGCATTGCTACCACCCTGATCTGAGCCTACATAGCTCTTGCCTACATTGTAGATTACAGCAGCAATTTTCAGCCCTTTTCAACTCATGGCACATGTAAACTAAGGACTAAAATTTTGTGGTACACCAAAAAATATGTTGTGTGCTGATATGACAACTATAGGTATAATGTTGATTGATTTGAAAAAAAATAATAATAGTAATTACCTACCCTTTTTGCTCCGAAGTGATGTTTTTCAAAAATCAGGTGCCTATACTTGTATATAAGGATTTCTGGTCAAAGGATTAACCAATCAGATGCAACCTTATGTGATGTGACCAGTAAGATGCAGCTTTGTTTATATTTATGGTTCAAGATGGCATTCACATCGATGGTTATTGTTGTTGACTGTTGCAATTTTTTTTTTAATTTGACAATGTAAGAAAAAAGAGGTCAGTGCCCCTGACTGACTAGTCAGTTATTGCATGTTTTTAAAATTCTTCCCTGGCTGGTGTGACTCAGCGGATTGAGTGCCGGCCTGTGAACCGAAAAGTCACTGGTTTGATTCCCAGTCAGGGCACATGCCTGGGTTGCGGGCCAGGTCCTTAGTTGGGGGCGTGTGAGAGGCAACCAATCAATGTATGTCTCAAACATCAGTGTTTTTCTCTTTCTTCCTTCCTTCCCTTCTCTAAAAATGAATAAATAAAATCTTTAAAAATGTTTTAAAAGTTCTTGTGGCACACCGGTTTAGAGCATTAGCCCCTGACATATCTGCCTTTCATCCTGGCCCTCAGCCAGTCTCAACCCAGTAGCCAGAGGCACCCTGTTTAAAGTGTGTAAGTCAGGTCAAGTCACTGCTTAGAGCCCCTGGATGGCTCCTATCTCGCTCAGACTAAAACCCACAGTCATCCTGAGGCCTTATGAGGCCCCCACAATCTGGCCTCTGACCCCATCTACTACTACTCTATCCCAGCTCAATCCGCTCCAGCCACATTGGTCTCCTGCTGCTTCTTGAAGCTGTTTCTTGAATGTGAGAGGTACTCACCTGTCTAAGCACCTTCCACTAACTCTTTTTTAAAAGATTTTATTTATTTATTTTGAGAGGGAGGGAAAAACATCGATGTGTGAGATGGTTGCCTCTCACACACCCCCTACTGGGGAACTGGCCCACAACTCAGGCATGTGCCCTGACTGGGAATCGAACCAGCGACCTTTCAGTTTGCAGGCTAGCACTCAGTCTATTGAGCCACACCTGCCAGGGCCTGACTCCTTTTTTAATACATGTAGTTTATATTATGAACATTTTCAAATATACAGAAAAGACAAAAGAGTAGTACGATGAATACCTATAGAGATTCCATAATGTCTTTCTGTTTTTTAATTTATTTTTTAATTCAATTTTTATTGAATTTTTCTCCATTACCATTTAGTCCCCTTACACCTCCTCTCCCCAGTAACCAAGGTTTTATTTCTCTGTATAGATATGTACACACCCACACACCTATTTTTCTAAACCCTTTGAAAGTAAGTTGCAGACACGACCTTGAGTTTCCTGGTGCCAAGAAATGACAAACGCAGGTTCTCAGGGGCTCCACCTAAAGAGTTCATTTCCATGTTACCTTAGGTATAAACTAGATCCCAAGAGACATGCTATCTTTTCAGGTAGGACTTTTCCATCCTGAATCAGGAGAATCTACTCATCTGCCCCAGGTTATTGGGCCTGGAAAATTCCCCCAATACAAAGATCAGTCCTAAAGCCCAAAGAGAGAATGAAAACTGAAAAGTTTTGATATGCTCAAGCAGGAGTTTGTGGGCTGATTTTCTCTACTATTTTGACTTCTGAGAATATAGTATTTTTTGACAATAAATATTAATAATAATAACAATAACATAGAATGTTCCCAAGAGACAATGAACAGCCAATAATAATAATAATAATAATAATAGCAGCAGCCTTGGCTGGTGTAGCTCAGTGGATTGAATGCTGGCCTGCAAACCAAAAGGTCACTGGTTCAATTTGCAGTCAGGGCGCATGCATGTGAGAGGCAACTGATCAATGTATCTCTCCCTCTCTTTCTCCCTTCCCCTCTCTCTAAAAATAAATAAATAAAATCTTTTAAAAATTATTTTTAAAAATAATAATAGAAAGAAACTTTCTTTTCTAGGGATATTCTCATATATTTTTCTTAGATTTTCTAGCAATGGTGAACATATGTAATCACTGGTGTGCTGATAAATGTTTAAGAACTAGCTCTCTGAGGAAAATATGTGCATATATATGTACATACATTTATTATAAATTCTACTTATATAAAGAATATATAACAATTTACAAATAATGAACTAGGTGATACTCTTTACTGTGAATTCCATAGAGCCAGTTGATTCTCACAGAATTCTTTCACTGACTTTTGCCAAATTCCTGTATCCTACAGTTACATAGTTTTGACAAGAGTATTCATTGATACCTGTGTTTGCAATAACAAATAGGGCAAAAGTGAAACAGCAAAGCTGTATGTTAAAACTTCACTTATTTGTCAGTGATATGAGCAACTTTTATGCTGACTCGGATAATAGTTTTCAAATACTAAAAGAATATTTCCTTAAATTTTTTTGCACTATTCACAATGTAATGGCTATAAGGCACAATACACTTTTAAGTTTAACCTATATTTTAACATTTTCTCCATCACTTCCTTAACTTTAGACAATCAACTACTAAGTCCTGATTCACAGTGCTTACCAATCAATCTCCGTGGCCCATTTCAAAGCACCTAATGGCCAATGTGACTTTCGCTACACTTCTTAACCTCAGGGTCATACCTAATAGTAAAATAATTAAGAAGTAATGAATTATTAGTATTTACTTATTACCTTTGTAAATAATGTAATTTACTTACTTGTAAGTTTATTAGCATTTTAAATATATTTAAATATACTTAATATATTTATCTAGTACATGTGTGTATATATTTATATGTAAATGATATATTATTTATATATGTAATTTCATGTGTAATATTTACACGTGTAATTGCATATGTAATATATTATCTACATATGACTATAATATATATTGATGTGTAAATAATGTATTAATATGTACATATATTAAATATATGTAAATATATAACTATATATTAGCCCTGGTTGGTGTGGATCAGTGGATTGAGTGCCAGCCTGTGAACCAGAGCATCGCTGGTTTGGTTCCTAATCATGGTACAGGCCTGGGTTGCAGGCCAGGCCCTCAGTTGGGGCTGTGTGAGAGGCAACTGATTGATGTATTTCTTGCACATCAATTTTTCTCTCCCTCCCTCTCTTTCTCCCTCCCTCCCTCTCTCTAAAAATAAAAATAAAGAACATCTTTAAAATTAAATAGAGAAATAAAATTGTCTATTTAATTGTCTGTCTTCCCCAGGAGACTGTGAGGTCTGTAAGGCTGATCTTGCTCACTGCTATATCCCCAGTAGCTAGCCCAGCACCAGCACATTGTTGGTGCTGAATAAATGAATGAATGGACAAATGAGAGGTATATCCTACAGTTCTCTTACAAAACCCCTCCTCCACATGTCTTGTTTCCTCACTGTTCCCCAAGCACATCTTGTACTTTTTCACTCTTCCCTTGCCAAAAAAAGCTGTAGTTTTTTTGTTTGTGCCTAAGGGGACAAGGTCAGAAAATGTCACCTTCTGAAATTGGAACTAATAGCATCAACATTGAATAGATGAGACCAGCCATCTGCAAAATAATCCACTTTAAGTGTTGGTTTGTAAATGTGGTACTGATGAGACAAAGGTGCTTCTCGGGTCTCTATGGTGATCAGCATGTTGCCACAGGCTGGGAATCTGCCAAATATAAAGAAAGCGATAATGTCAATCAATTGTAACTGGATTGCTAGAGATAATGCTGTATACGCAGCGGGGCCCTTGTCTACATGGGGTCTTGGAAAGAGTTGAGCCAAAGAGCAACACATTTCCTGTGTTTGATCATCATCAAGTGCAACAATGTGGACCTTTGCAGTTTATAAAGCATCTCCATGTGCCACCTCAGTGAATCTCCATGGTAACTCCAAGTGGGCCTTATTCAGCAATTTACAGAAGACAAAAATGAAGTTCAGGGTGGTGAATCAATATGCCCTAATCACCCCTCAACACCCACATCTTCACTAAGCCCACAGAGAGTGAGGGGGTTGTGAATCCAAAACAGAAATACTTCTAGGGCAAAGAACAAAAATTTTTGCAGTGACTAGGTGGTCAACCGTCCAGTTTTGTGCTCAATTAGCAGCTTTTAGCTTTGGAGAGGTTTGGCTCAGGGAGAGGGGGCTGTGGGGAGGGAACTGCTGTCAGGATGGTCTCTTGTTCATTCAGCAAACATTCATTGGACAACTACTATGTGCCCAGCAGTGCTGAGAGCTGGGAATATAGTGATGAATAAGACACAGTGTTCCTTGCCAAGATGATGGCCTAATTCCAGGAGTCTGACATGTAAATAATTACAAATATGATGTAATAGAGGCTCGAGGAAGGAAGCACAGGGTGCTCTGTGGGCCCATAGAAGAGTCATCTTCAGTGGTCTGGGGGAAGGGCTGGGAAGGCTTCCCAAAGAAATAGATGCCTGAAGCAATAATGAAAAGGACTTTGCAAAGATGCAAAAAGGGGATAGAGGAATCAGAGGATGGGAAGAGAAAAGCTTTCCAGGGACAGAAAGTAAGAAAGCTGGGGGATGAGAGTGTGTGGCAATAAAAAGCAAGGGAAGAGAGGTGGGGGGCTCCGTGACAGGGAAAGCTGCAGAGATCATCATAAAGTCCGAATGAATATAATAATAACCTACAATACATTATAAGAAGATTCATAATGATTCATCATTTGATTAAATCAATAATATTATCACTTATGTGGCTGGTACTGATAACCTTATAACATAAGGATCTGACTTGCAGTGAGTGACTAAAGTGCTGCACTGCAGGGCACAGAGCTCAGTGCATTACATGCACTGTCTCCTCTCACCCCCACAACAGCTCTGCTTTGCAAATGAGAAAATTGCAGTTAGAGAGGTGAAGAAGTGTGGCGGAAGTCACGTTGGCTATTAGGTTAGTGCATGATCCTTATCTGGCATCAGGATCAAGGTTTAATATAGACTCCAGAACCCATCCTGGGGAACGGCTTGACTAATAGCACAGCACCTCTCCAGATATATGTATGAGTTTGGGCTTGATTCTGAGAGAAATAAACTCATTGAAGGGTTTTGGGCAGGGAAGAGAAACCCGGGTTCTTTAAAAGATTTTACTTATTTATTTATTTTTAGAGAGGGGAAGGGAGAAAAAGGAGAGAAACACCAATCGGTTGCCTCTCGTGCACACACCAACCTGGGGCCAAACCCAACAACCCAGTCATGTGCCCTGACCGGGAATCGAACCAGTAACCACTTGCTCTACAGGATGATGTCCAACCCACCAAGACACACTGGCAGGGACAGAGTTTATTTTTAAAAACTCACTCTGCTGGAGGGAGGAGGGTATAAATGGACTAAATAGTAATAGAAAAAATACAATAAAGATTAAATTTAAAAAATAAAATAAAAATAAAAACTCACCTTGGCTATGAGACAGAGAATGGACTGAAAGGGGGAGGATTGAAGCAGAATGGGGAGGGGAAAGATTTTGCTTCTTACCTCATCTCTCAGATGGTGGTGGCTTAGACTAGGGAGGGAGTGGTGGGGGTGGAGAGAAGGAGTGGATTCAGAAGATATGTAGGAAGTCACATTGACAGGCCCTGGTGCCTGATGGGATGTGGGAGTGAGGGCAAGGAAAACTTGAGCATGACTCCTGGGGTTCTGGCGTAAGCAGATGGGTAAATGGCAGAGCCACACCTCCAGAACAGGAACACGAAAGGAGGAAGAGGTTCTGAGGGAAGAAGACACCCACTGAGCTCACACTGTAGGTGGAGTGTGAGGTCCATGAGAGACATTAAAGAGAAGAGCTCTGGGAGGCAACTGGAGAGATGTTTCCAGAGCTCTGAGAGGGAAGTCAGGACCAGGCATCAGGAGAAAGAAATGGATTCCAGCTGTGGAAGGGTAAGGTCTCCCAGGTGAGCGGAGTGAGAAAGACCAGAGCAGACGAACACCTCTGCTTGAGGAAGTACAAGGCGAGGGTCTGTAAAGAACTGCAAAGGGTCTGCTTCCTCTTATGGGAGGAGACAGCTGGCAGGTCCCAGACAGACTTCATTCAACTTCTTGAACTGAAGGGACCTTTGGAAGGTGTTAAGCTCAAACCTCTCAATATAAATCTCGCCCCACCCCCAACCAAAGAGGTACACTGGGAAGCTTGAGCATTCATTTACTTTGCAGCAAGGATGAGGGCTTGGGGCTGGGTTTCTAACCATGGGGAAAGCTACTGAAAATTTGTCCCACTGTCCCAACCCATCCCAGTCCCTCCTTGGAATATAAGGTCTCTCCTGTGAGACATGTGTTTGAGCCAACACTTTCTTTTTTTTTTTAAGAAAGAGATTTTATTTATTTATTTTTGGAGAGAGGGGAAGGGAGGGAGAAAGAGAGAAACATCAGTGTGTGGTTGTTTCTCGCTCACCCCCCACTGGGGACCTGGACTGCAACCCAGGCATGTGTCCTGACTGGGAATTGAACAAGTAACCCTTTGGTTTACAGGCCTGTGCTCAATCCACTGAGCTACACCAGCCAGGGTTGGGCTAACTCTTTCAAGAGGCAGTAGAGCACAGCGGTTAAGCATATGGCCTTTGCAGCAAGACTACCTGTGTTCAAAATCTCCACCAATATTCACTTGCTGTTTGATATTAGGCAAGTCAATTCATCACCACCCCCTACCCCGATTCTTAGCTTTCCCATCTGTAAAATGGGGATAATAGTTGTACCAACCTCACAGGGCTTGTTGTGAGGATAAAATGAACTACAACATTCTCTGGCAAATAGTAAACTCTACTGAGTGTTAGCTGATCCTGGCTAACAAGAATGTGTCTGACCCATTACAGTTTTCAAATAAATCCGTATTCTCCAGAGCCTGAGTGCTCAATGAAAAATGCTTAGGGCATTCTGAAAGCAGAACCAACAACAAAAGTGTTTGGGAAAACAATATGATAGTTGATATTTCCAAGGACTCCATCAAAGTAGTCATCACAGGAAAAATCCGAACTTGGTTGGACTTTCTTGTTTTTTACAGCTTGGTATAATTTTTCCTCTGAGTCACCTAATAATAGTGGTGGCGAACAGTGTGGAGGAGGGTGGGGGGTCAAGGTAGAATTCACATCTTTTCAGCACATAGAGCTTCTGAGTCATAGTCTCAGATAATCCCATTTGAGCCTCTCCTCAAGCCTGTGAAGATATCATTATACCCTTGTTTGTAGAGGTGGAAAATAAGGGAGGTCAAGAACATAATAGGGATGGGGCTGGATGGAAACTCAGGTAATCTCTTGTCAGAGCCTCTCATGTAGGGAGGGGTTGGTGTTCGTGGTTCTGGACAGGGAGGGGGACGGTCCTTGGCATGAGTCTATCGGTCCCATATAAGGGGAATTCAGATTTTGTGCAAGGGGTAAGGGAGCAAGGAGGCCCCGGTGGCAATCCAGGCCAGAAGGCAAAGATGGCTCTTGAGGCCTTTTGGAAACCCCCCTCCTTGGGGGCCATATGTTCACAATCAGTGTGTGTATGGCTGGGGGTTGGGGTGTTATCCTGGCCAATGGCCAAGCCAGATGTTTGCTGTGTGACTTCACACAGCACAGAGCTCAGTAATCCCTCGCTGTACTGGGAATTTGTGCCATAGTTACAACCAGCTCCATCCTGTAACTCAGAAGGTTTCAAAGGTCCTCTGGGCCAAGGCTGGTCCAAGGCACAGCAAGGGAGGTGGGAGGTTGGCTTCCCATTCCCTCACACCTCCCTCCTGAGGCCCCATTTATTGTGCATGACTTTCTTTCCCTCACACTCCCTCTATGCCCAGGTGCTCCCTGTCCTTCTGTTGCCTTCCCCACTCCAGGACTCCACTGAGGCCTGCCTGGTCGTTGGCTTCATTTCCCCTGCCTGTTGTGAAGTATGAGCGCCTTTGCCCCTCTTTTCCACCTTACAAAGCTCCACTCACCCTTCACAGTCACCTCCAATCTCAGCCCTACTGTGAAGCTTCTCCAGCTTCCTCAGAAAGGGAAGGACAAGAGGGAAAGTGCTCAGAGAGCACCTACTCTCTGCCTGCCTGTGATGGAACTGGGCATTTCACATACCTCACCTCACTAAATCTTCACAACAGCTCTGTAAGTTTCTACAGGTGATGGGACCCGGGTTCAGAGATGGAAAGCAACTTGCCCAAGGTCACACAGGTGAGAAGGGCAGGGGTGTAGCTCAATTTGATTCCTGAGTGCCTGTGAACTTGAACTCTGTCCAGTTCACAGCACACTGCCTGTCCCAAGACATGTTCCTCCTTGATCACCTTAGACTCCTCTCTTTGGCCCACCCTATACCCAATCCATCAGCAAATCCTATTGGCGCTATCTTTGAGATATCCAGAATCCACCACATCTCACCATCTGTATAGATGCAACCTTGGCCTAAGCTCCCATCATCTTTCACCTGGATTACTGCAATGGTACCCTCATGGCTCCTTTGCCTCTAAAAGTGCTCCTAAATGCTTCACCCTTGCCCCTCACACCCCTCTCCCCCTCAGTCTCTTCATCACATAAAAACCAGAAAGACCCTATTAAAACACAAGTCAAATCCCGTCACATCTCCACCTCAAAATCATGCAATGTGGACTCTGAGGAAGAAGATGCCTACTAAGAAGGGTTCTTGATGGCTAACTAGGCTCCAATTTCTAAACAACAACAAAAACCCTAGCAGCCATTTTTACATAAGGCCTTCTTATGCAAATTGCACTTCAGGGAAAAGCCTGCACTGAACTGCCTGCCTGCATTGTGTTTCTGCCATCTGAGCCAGCCCTTATACAGGAGTTCCTGGAATGCTGTTTTAACCAATACGACTGAGGCTTTCCCTAGCCAATCAGAGCTGCACAGCTGTGACCAATTAGAATGGCTGTACTCTGACCAATCAGGACAATGTCTTTTGGACCAATCAAACTGTGATGATTTGGAGTCCTCATTTTCATGAGGACAGACCAATCAGGGACCAGGGGTGAGGACCTCTGTCCATATAAGCCAGCTCCCTTCTGGTATAGGAGTGTACTTTACCTTTCCAAGACAGGACTACCTTTCCCAGGCAGCTGATGTCTCTCACCAGAGAGTAGAGCAGAGCCCAGCTGAGCTGCCCAGCTGAAAATGGGCCTGGCCCCAGGGCTGCTTTTCAGCTGTGCTGTTTCCACAGGCATGGTGATCACCATTGAGCTATTTTCCCTGAATAGTTTCCTTCTTCACTGCACCCCAAACTGGGTTCCTGTTGGTGTTGAATTGATGCCAACAACCATTGGTTGACAGTTCTCATTTAAGTTGTAGTGCACGTCTGTATGTGGCCTACATGCCCTGTTTGTGCTTGGCTCCTACCGTTTTGTTCCTTGCTCACTCTGCTCCATCTATACTGGACTCAACTGCTGTTCCTGCAACACACCAGACACGTTCTTGCCTCAGGACCTTTGCACCTATTGTTTCTTCTGCCTGGAACATTCTTGGAAATCTGCATGTATTGCTGTCTCACTTCTTTCAAACCTTCATTCAAACGATTCCTTCTTAGAGTTTACTATCACCCTGATTAAATTTGCAATCTGTATCCCACAGACACCTCTTATTCCTACTCACCTGTTTTCTTTTTCTCCCTCGCTTGCCTTTATCACAACTCTGATGATTCATTTAACATTTTGTCAACCTGACTGAACCATAGAGTACCCAGATATTTTATGTAACATTATTTCTGGGTGTGTCTGTGAGTGTGTTTCTGGGTGAGATTAACATTTGAACCTGTAGATTGAGAAAAGCAGATTGTCCTCCCCAATGTGGATGGGCCTGACCCATTCCACTGAAGGTGTGAATACAAGAAAAGTTTGAGTAAGAAGGAAATTTTTCTCTCTGTCTGACTGTCTCGGAGCTAGAACATCAGTCTCCTCCTGCCTTCAACTCACACTGGAATTTACATCCTCAACTCTCCTGGGTCTCAGGCTTGGACTGGAACTATATACAGGATTCCCCCTCTATTTGAAAGTAGAGTGTTCCTATGAAACCTTTCATAAGTCAAAAGAGCGTAAAGAGAAAAAACAATTACCTTAGGACACATCTTGCTAACAAATGCAGAAAATGAAACGAGGAAAGCACAGATGCTCACAGACACAGCTCAGAGCTCTGGTGGCTTGGTGCTGAGAAGATGAGTGTAGTTCCCGGGGAAAGAGCCTGGCAGGGCCACTCTCCTGCTCAGGAGGCACGCTGCCTCTGCAACAGCTTGCTGCAAAACAAACGCTGAATGGTAGTTTTGCTTTTCACTTCTTTTGCAAAAGCTCAAACCTTGTCTTTGGATTTCCATCAGTTACTGTAAAAGGGTACTAATGCAGGTCTTTCCTAAAAACAACATGCCATAAAGTGAGCTTTTGAAAAGTAGAGGAGCTCTGACTGGTGTGGCTCAGTGGATTGAGCATCGGCCTGCAAACTGAAAAATCACTAGTTCAATTCCCAGTCAGGGCACATGCCTGGATTGCAGGCCAGGTCCCCAGTTGGGGGCATGCAAGAGGCAACTGATTGATGTATCTTTTGCACACTGATGTATCTCTCCATGTCTTTCTCCCTCCCCCTCTGTCTAAAAATAAATAAATAAAATCTTTAAAAAAAAGAAAACAAAAGCAGAAGATACTTGGATACCTCCTGGGTCTCTTCCAGCTTGCCCACTGCACATTTTGGATTTAGCTTCCAAATTTGTGTGAGCCAATTCTTATAGTAAAGATAATTATGTATATATACATGTCATATTGGTTCTGTGTGTCTGGAGAACTCAGAAAAATATACCAACTAACAGTGCACTTTTGTTGTTTTTTTTTAAAAATGTGTTGTCTCCCTCCACACCAACATAAACTTTATGGGGATAGGGATTTTTGTCTGTTTTGTTCACTGTTGTATCCTCAGCATAATGCCTGGCATATAATACGTATTTAATAAATATCTGCTGAGTGAATGATGACCCTTATATGTACTTTGCTTGGACGTCTTAATATTTTTGTCTCCCAGGAAGAAGTCTGTAAGCAACTCCACCATAGAACTGGCTTTTGCATCTCCCATGCCAGACAAAGTGCTCACCAGCACAGTTGCCCACTACATGTTGAATGAATTTTCTTGCCACAATCCATCCAGAAGAGAACATTCGAGTTTCCAGAACCACACAGGGCAGAGTTCTCTTCAGTACCTAGTTCAGGAAGACCACCCCACTGCTTTCACCCAGCCCTCCACCAAAACCAGCCTTGGCATGGCCATCAGCCTGATGTGCCCGCCTCCCTCCCTTCCTAGTCTCTTTCCTCCCTTCCCCCGCCCCAGCCTTCCTCGCCCGCCTGGGTACAGGAGATTATCTGGGGGTGGTAATTATTGCGAGTAAATTGGAAGTTGTTTTGCACAGGGCTGTGTCTCACGCAGGTCGATTTGTATGCTTCCTGGGCACTTGTGACACTTCAGAAATGCCATAGCAACGGCCCCGGCGCCGCCGGGCTCCCTGACGGCGGGAGATAAGGCGGGGGAGCAAGCGTGTGCGGCACCGAGACAGCGGGCAGGGCAAGGGCACTGCGCAGCGGGGAGCCGCTGCCTTCGCTGTCGCCACCTCTCTGAGCCTCGGGTTCCCCGTTGGCAACCTGGGAATAACAACCTGCACGCAGGCTGTTGTCAGGTAGAAATGAGATAATGGCTTGAACACTTTGTAAAACGGTAAACCGAGGGCTGGCTATTAGGACCACGGTCATTCTTTTCCACAGTATTGTCTTCTCTCCCACTTCTCCCCGGCTTTGTGCGGCTCCCCCCCCCCATCGCCCCCGCCCGCTTCGCCCCCGCCGGGATCCAGTGCCTGCCAGATTCCCCCGCCACAGGAGCTCGGTTCCTGCTGGCGCTCTTTTATTCGGTGCAAAAAGCATGGCCCCTGGAACACCTTTTAGCGATGAGGCCCACAGAGACCCCGCCAGCTCATCCCGCGGGGGCCGAACCACTGATTAAATTGTATTCACTCTGCTTTTCCGTCATTCAGATTGGCTGGGAGGAGGCCAGCTGGAATTAGTGACAAATTTGAAGCAGAGAATATTGACAAAGAAAGGCCGTTTTATTGCCTGCAATGACACGCGATAATTCGAAGGAAGCTCTCCTAGTGTTTCTAAGGATGGCTTTAGTTAGTTAATAGATAAGGCTTTTTGCTAATTATTTGGATAGATGCAGACCTCAAGTCCTCAAAATCAGTTTTGTTCCCTTCAAGGAGTTGAAGAGCAAGCCTTGGTTTTTTCAACCACCTCCTCCCCTTCTACATCTGAGATCCTGACCAGGAGAAGCCTTTAAAAAGAAGAAAGCACTCTTGAACTGTGCATTCATTTTCAAATATTTTGTAAGCCCTTACTATGCGCCAGGACTATGGTGGTTATTGCAGACACAGACATGCAGCTAATGTTCTAAAGGAGGAACAATATACAAGTAAACAGAGAAGGAGACACTTTTAAACAGTAGTAAGGACTTTAATGGATATAAACAGGATGAGGAAGATGGGGTAGCTACTTTCAAGAAGATGGATCAGGAAGGGCTCACAGAAGAGATTGTTGAGATCCAAACCATGTGAAGGGGCCAGGCATGCTAAGATTGTAGGGGAAAGCGTTCCTGGCACAGGGACCAGCAAATGTAAAGACCTTGTGGTAGAAATGGGCTTGGTTGTTCCAAGAAGAGAAAGCAAGCCAATGTAGTTGAGGAGAAAGGAACAAACAGGATGAGATTTGGACCTGCCAGGTCACTAGGCCAAAACAGAAACGAGATAACTGCCTCCCTTTCTGCCTCCAAAACAACAACACCCTTGCCCTCTTTTTGAATGTCCTTGACCTGCTTAGAGAAGACCTAGCAAAGAAAACACAAGGTTGGACTTTTTAATAAACAGAAGGGTGAAGGTCAGAAGGCTGAAAAACATTGTTAGCAAAGGTGTGGGGAAAATAGGCACCCTCATATGTTGTTGATGGGAATGTAAGTTCTCCCATCCCTTTTGGAGGACAATTTAGCAGCTTCTATGAAAATAAGAAAGACACATACACTTTGACCCAACCATGCCTCTTTTAGAAAATTATCCTTCAGACACACACACACACACACACACACACACACACACACACATATTCACAAAGGTGCATGTAGCAGGATACTTATTGCCACAATGTTTATAATGATAAAAGGTTGGAAAGTATCCATAACAGGGGGATTAATCAAATAACGTACACGCTTAACAATGGAATATATGCAGCTCTTAACATTA
Source organism: Phyllostomus hastatus (assembly GCF_019186645.2). NCBI lineage: Eukaryota > Metazoa > Chordata > Mammalia > Chiroptera > Phyllostomidae > Phyllostomus > Phyllostomus hastatus. Next base: position 443,915 of record NW_025333841.1, on the reverse strand, counting down.
AGGAAGCTCTTGATTTTTTCAAATTGAGATGAGTCCTGGCCAGTGTGCCTCAGTTGGTTGGGCACCATCATTCAAATTGAAGGGTCTCAGGTTCAATTCTGATCAGGGTACAAGTCTGGGTTGTGGGCTTGGTTCTGGTTGGGGTGCCTGCAGAGGTAACAGATGGATGTTTCTCTTTCACACCAATGTTTTTCTCTTTCTCCTTCGCTTCCCCTCTTTCTAGAATCAATAAAAAATTTTTTTAATTGAGATTAAATTCAGATGACATTAAATTCACAATTTTAACCAAACACTCCTCCAAGATATATTGGTAAGTGCCTATCCTCACTCACCATTTAAATTATATATATTTTTAGAGAGAGGGGACCGGAGGGAGAAAGACAGGAAGAGAAACATCAATTTGTGGTTGCCTCTCACACACCCCCTACTGGGGGCCTGGCCCACAACCCAGGCATGTGCCCTGACTGGGAATCCAACTGGTGACCCTTTAGTTTGCAGACCAGTACTACAAACCACTGAGCCACACCAGCCAGGGCCACCTTTTTTAAAGAAGATGTTTTATTTATTTTTAGAGAGAGCAAGGGAGAGAGAAGAGAAGAAGAGAAACATCAATTGCCTCTCACACACCCCCAACTGGGAATCTGGCCCATAACTCAGGCATGTGTCCTGACCTGGGAATTGAGCCAGCGACCTTTCAGTTTGGGGGCCAGCACTCAATCCACTGAGCCACACCAGCCAGCGCTCCTCACTTAGCTTCTATCCCCATCTGTCTACCTCTGTTGTTGATAGTGGGAGGAAATTTTTCCAATGAGCACTTTTGAAAAATCTTGGTAACACAGGAGGCTGACAGGATCTGTTGCTAGGGAAAGGTGGTGGTAATAGTAATCGGTGGTTCTCAGGCCGGATGCACATTAGTGTCACCTGGGGAGATTTTAAAATATCTTTTTCCAAGCTGCAACTCTAGGGATTTTTATTTATATAATTAGTTAGGGGTGCATGCTGTCTGGGCATGATTTTTAAAATTTAGGCATGATTTGCACACAGTAAAATCCCTACGTCTTAAGCACATAGTTTAGTGAATTATGATAATTGTTGATACCTGTGTAGCCACTGCCCCAATAAAAACATAGACCACTTTCACCACCCCAGGCAATGCCCCCATCCCTGCCAGAGGCAACCACCATTCTGATTTCTATTACAGATTCATTTTGAGTGTTCAACTGTGTATAAGTGGAATCGAGCAGTACATAACATATTGAGATTGGCTTCTTTCACATAGCATAATGCCTGTGAGATTTGTCCAAATTGCTGCATTGATCAGTACTTCATTCCTTTTCATTGCTGGGTGCTATTCCCTTCTATGGATACACCAAAGTTTGTTTAGCCATTTACACATCCAAGGGCATTTGGATTGTTTCCAGTCTTTCTGTGGGCACATGCACTCACTTCTCTTGGGGCGGAGTTGCTGGATTTATGTTGAACTTATTTGAAACTGCCAGTTTTCCGAAGTCCTTACACAAATTTGCACTCCCACCAGCAAAATGAGATTTACAGTTGTTCTGCATCCTTGGTAATACTTTGTACTGTCTGTCTTTTTCATTGTAGCCATTCTTATAGGTAGATAGTGGTATTTCATCATGGTTTTAAGTGGCATTTCCCTAACAACTATGTTAATCATCTTTTCATGTGCCCATCCTAGTCACATGCCCTGTCTCCAGAGGCATGTGTTCTAGTCTTTTGCCCATATTTTTGGGTTGACATTTTATTATTGATGCATAGGGGTTCTTCATATATTCCAGATACTAGTCCTTTGTCAGATATATGTATTGCAAATATAATTATTGTTTAAAAGATCCCCAGTGATTCTAACATGAATCTAATGTTGAGAATCCCTGGTTCACTAAAAATCAGTCCCAGAAGCTCCCTACCTTTATGGGTCCCCAAATCTGCCCCCTAACTATGCCTGAGGGTTGCCTCTTCAATTTCTGTGAATGTCCATGACAATGGAGATTTTCCAAGCAAGGGGTGCCTTGTCAGTCTTCCTCCTGTGGTTCTATCTGCCTTTGAACAGGCCCATTCATCTGAAATGTTCTCTTATCCTCTGATGTGAAACTGGAGGCAATTCTTTTCTTGTCTCCATCCTGAAATTTTCCACGTCTGACCCTTGACCTTATTGTCTGACCCATTCCTACCGCCTAGATATAGTGTGCGTCAAAGGGACAAAAATATGTTTTCTCCTGAGTGGAACAGACTGTGCCTTGGGCATAGAAAGAGTGTGACTTTCTGTATCCCCTCCCAGCACTTGGCCTCAGGCTGCGTACCTACTCACTGAAAGGAAGAATCATTTCCTAGCAGTCTCAGCAACCATTCACCAAGAAGCTGGGAGTTAATGGCCTGGTGCTGGTCTTTTGGTATCTGCTTTGTACATGCTGCATGAACTTGCACAAGGCAATTCACCTCTCTGAGTCTTGGTTCCTATGACTGGTAAAGGAGAACAGTAACTTCTTGCTGGTTGTGGAGGAAGTGCCTGGCGTCAAGTAGGTGTTCACAAGCCATTAGTTATCTTGAAAGGGGAGCTACAAAGTCTCGGCTCCGGGAGTTGTGTGTGTGGCCTGGGAGAGTAGCTCTCTGCTTGGGGACTTGCCTTGCCCTCAGCGTGCTCCGGTGTCATATATCTGCCCCTCTCCTCCATACCTTCAGAAGCCTAGATTGGCCAAGGTTCCTCCTGCTGTGTCATCCTCACCCTGCCCTTCCAGGCTAATTCGAACAGAGCATCCCACAAGGGCCCCTAGGCTCTTTTAAGCTCAAAGCAGATGGCTGGAAAGCCAATTCTCTGGGACATACAGTTCCTGACTCAGATCCGGGCAGGGAGCCAAGGACTTCGAAGGGCTGTAGAAAAATGTAACCCTCACTCCCCCCACCCTCTGAAGAGCTTGTAGGTTTTACGGTATGGCTCTTATAGTACTAGAGAGGAAGGAAAAGGGACCATAAAGGTTAAGATTAGTTGTCCCCTGGGAGCTCCTTTCTGAGCTGGCTCCAGAGAGGAGCCTGGACTCCATCTTGTGAGAGAGGTGTCCGTGCGGTATAGGAAGGGTTTCTCTGATGCTCTAGGAAAAAGATGAGGAAGCCGAGGAGGAATTCATTGGGAGTTCCCAGAAGTGTCCTTGACATGGGGAATAAGTGGGTACAGAGCATCCCGAGAGTCCACTAACACTAGGCACTGGCTGGAGCCCATCCATCTCACAGCCAAGCATGGGTGGTTTTGTCCCAGTGCAAGATTTAGGAAAGGAATAAAAAAGGAATGTCCCATTCTTGGGTGTAACTCAGATTTCTCTGAGCTATTTGCAGGTCTGTCTTGAGGCAGGTTTAAAGGAGAGGCAAAGAGAACACTGGCAAGAGGAGTGGCTGGAATGGGTACGACTGGACCTCTCCCCTTCCCTGGTTCCTGGTCTCTGGTCCCCATTAGTGTTTTGGATGTATCAGTCCCAGCCAGGGCCTCATTCTAGCTCTCCAACGTGGTGCCCATTGCTCCCCCTTTAGGATTAGTAAACTGATAAATTCGTCCATCCGGCCAGCCATCCATCCAACAAATATTTACTTATCAGCTCCTACACGTAGGTACTATGCTAAGCTCTGTGAATCTGTAACTGTGAAAAAGACAGACCTGTCCTTCACAGAGCTCACATGATCATGGGGGAGTCAGAGAGGTTATCAGGAAGCTACATTCCATGGACTAAGTCCAAAGATAGAGGCAAGGTGTATCACATTGTGTCACATGGAACAATTGTTGGGAAGAATCATGGAAGGTCCTTGGAACCAGAAAGGCTAGAACTGAGATCAGGGGAGTCAGTAGGAGAGATAATGAGACAAAAAAGAAGGAAGAAAGTCCAGGCAGAGGAAACAGCATGTAAGAGGGCCTTGAGGCAAGATCTGAGTATGAAAGTGGTTCAGTTTGAAAAGAGTGGTGTGTGTGTGTGTGTGCGTAAGTGTGTGTAGAGGCTATAAGGAAGTGAAACATAATGCAAAAGAAGCAGTCAGAGACTAGATCAGGAAGGTCTTGTAAGCCATGGTGAGGAGGCAAGGCTTGGTTTTGAAAGAAAGGAGGAGGCTCTGAAGGGCTTAGACAGGGCCATGACATGACCAGATTGGCGTTTTTGAAAGATCACTCTGGTTTCTGGGTGCAGAGACCGTGGGGAGCAGGCACAAATAAAAGCAGGAAGAAATTCAGGAGGCTATTGCAGTGGGCCAGGTGAGAGGTGATGATGATGGAGACCAGAAAGGTAGCAGTGGACATGGAAAGAAGTGTTTGGATTTGAGATGCATTTTGGAGGCTGAGCCAATAGGACTTACTAGTGGATTGCAAAGATGCCTCCCAGTTTCTGACTTGAAAAATTGGAAGGGTGGAAGTGCTGTTCATGGAGATGGAAAATATTTAGGGAACAGGTCTAGGGGACGGTGGGAGATGAGTTCAGTGCCATGTTGAGTGAGCTCCCAGGAAGACATTTCCTGTAGTCAGGTGGCCATCTAGGTCTGAAACTCAGGAGAGAGGATGAAGCTAGAGGCAAAATTGTGAGGTCTTGGAAGTGGATGAGGCAGCCCAAAGGGAATGGAGGATGCCATGTTTTGTGCAGCAGCACTGTCCTGTCAAAGGATTCCCTACCGTTTCATTCCTGCTTCAGCCCAAACCCTGGGAGGCAGGTTTAGAAGGCATTCATCAAAGACTTTGCAACTTAGTGCAAAGACCCCGCAGATAATCATAACTCTTGGGTCCCTCTCCCTCACCCTAGTTTCTGTCATTTCCACTGCATCTTGGACTGACTTGACTTGTTTCCACTAAGAATTTGTCCAGCCCAGCAGCCCAGGGGCCAGGCCAGCTGCCATTTGTGGGAAACTCGGTTTCTTGCTCCCCCTGCTGGCAGAACTGGAGATGACTCAATGTTGGGAGCAGAGCTGGAGAAAGCAACCCACCTGCTGCTTCCCCTGGGGCAGACACTTCTCATCCCAAACAAGGGGATTAAGAGCTCAGTCCCAGTCCCCTCCTCCACTTCCCCCCAACACTATACCCGCTTTAGAACCTTAGCTAGAAATAGGAAGATAAAAGCCTAACTAGGTACTGGGATGCAAATTAAATTCTTCCTGTTTCCAAATCACTTCCTTTTCTGCCCCAAACCCACTCTTGATCTCCTTGACCATGAAGACTTAATTTGGTTATTTATACCTATCTCCAAAAACACTCTCTCCCAATCTCAGTCTCCCAGAGCAGCATTTTGCTGATATCAGTTGGCCTCTCTTCTCCTCATGTACCTGGAAGCCATGGTCTGTGCTGGAAAGAGCACAGGGCTGGGAGTTGAGGAACCTAGGTTTGAGTCTTGTTTCTGCCACTGATTCAGAGTGTCACCTTGGAAGAGTCACTTTCTTTTTTCCAAGGAGCAGTTCTCTCGCTTGTTACATTGGACTGGCCTCCAAAAAACTTTGAACTCTAGTGTTCTAGGCTATGCTTTCAGTTCTTCACATGCATCAAGCTCTATCCTGCCCCAGGATCTTTGGTCATGTGCTTCCCTCTGCCTGAAATGCTCTTCCCTTCCCTTTTTTTGTTTAGTTAACTCCTCCTTACCCTTCAGCTGTCAGCTCATCTGCTACTTACTCAGAGAAAACTTTCCCGGGTCTGCCCTGGCTGGTGTGGGTCAGTGGATTGAGCACCGACTTGTGAACTAAAGAGTCACTGGTTCGATTCCCAGTCAGGGCACATGCCTGGGTTGTGGGCTGGGTCTCCAGTAGTGGGTGTGTGAGGCAAGCACACATTGATGTTTCTCTCCCTCTCTTTCTCCCTCCTTTCTCCTCTCTCAAAATAAATAAATAAATAAATAAATAAAGTCTTTTAAAAAAAGCTTTCCCAGGCTCTCCAGACTGGGTCAGGTACCTCATCATATGCTCTCGGCACTCCCTGGAATTTTCCCTGTGTGTCCTCATCATGGCTTGCAGTTTTTCATATGCTTGTGTGATTATTGTTTCAAGTCACGCCCCCTCCACCATAAACTCTTTGATAGCAAGGACCTGTCTGTTTTGCTCACCACTGTACCACAGCACCCAGATCCTTGCCTGACCGTCTTGTAAAGCTCAACACATATTTATTAAACAAAGGAATAAGTAAATAGCTGAACAAATCCCTCCCTTCATCTATCAGCTGCTCTCTATATCTAACTAGTGGAGTATTGAAGAGCAAAAAGTCAAAAGCCAGACTGCCAGGGTTTGGACCCCAGTTTTACCACTCATAAACTGTGGAAGCTTGTGCAACTTGCTCACTCTTTTTGTGCCTCAGTTTCCTTATCTATAAAGGGAGGATAATAATAATATACACTACCTAACAAGGTTGTTCTGAGGATTAAAAGACTTAATATCTGCACAGTGTGTACAACGAGGCCTAGCATTCAAGTGCTATATTGGTAATAGCTATTGTTCTTATTCTACTGCATCCATCTCTCCATTTACCCATTCTGAACTCTCCCACAAGACCTCATTATCTTATTTCCAGCCTGTGAGTGGGTGACTCAGTGTAATTTGCAGAATAGATAGCAAGGGTTTTTTTAAAAGAATTTTTTTATAATGGAAAATTTTAAACATGCAGGGAAGTAGAGAGAAGAGGATAATGAACCTCTGTAACAAGCTTCAACAATTATCAATATTTTGCCAATCTATGTTCATCTGCTCCCCTCTCATTTTTCTCCTTACTGGAGTATTTTGATGTAAATCTCAGATGTCATATAATTTTGCCTGAAAATACTCCATTATGTATCTCTAGCAGATAAGGACTTTAAAAAATACAACAATGCCATTATCACATTTAAAAAATTAACAATAATTAGGGAAGGCTTTTAAAACCCCGTTCCCTTGAGAGAAACCGGGGGAATGAGAGCCCTCATTTCAGAGTAGATGTGAAATGGGGAACAGGCAAGAGAGTTAATATAACTAAAAGTGCTTTGAACAGGGCCTGACAACATAAATGGGATAAATTGGGTTGGCCAAAAAGTCCATTTGGTTTTTTCTATAGGATGGGTCTACTTATCTTTTAACTTCATTCAAAACAATTTTGTTAGCTTGCATTGGACAGCTGTCATATCAGTGTGCATTTTAAAAAACGTATCAAAATTAGTCAATTTTTGTGTAGCCATTTTAATATTGAAGATGAAAGAAAATACACAACATTTTTTTGGCATGTTGTGCTTCATTATTTCAAGAAAGATAAAAATACAACTGAAATGCAAAAAAAAAGAGATTTGTGCAGTGTATGGAGATGCTGTGACTGATCAAACATGTCAAAAGTGGTTTGAGGAGTTTGTGCTGGAGATCGCTCTCTGGATGATGCTCCACTGTTGGGTAGACCACTTGAAGTTGACAGCAATCAAATCAAAATACTAATTGAGAACAATCAATATTCTACCATGCAGGAGATAGCCGACATACTCAAAATATCCAAATCAATAGTTATTGGTGAAAATTAAAATGTTTTTTATCTTACAGAAAAAAATCCGTATGGACTTTTGGACCAACCCAATAGTAGTAACTATTATTTTGATTCTCTTTCATTTCCCCATTTATCCACTCTAAATCCTTCCCAACTTCTCTCTTATTTCTGGTCTGTGAATGTGTGTGACCATTTACAAAGGAGGACTAGATGGTGAGTTTCCTGGGTCACTGGCACTGTGGGGTGGAAGCCAGGACTCCAGAAGGCACCGAAAAGGGCAATGACTGAAGGGCTGAGGAGGAGGAAAAGAGAGCTGGAGGATTTAAACAAGGAGGAGTGCTGTGGTGGTGTGAAAATGGCACCTGAGAAAAAATCCAATAGCCTAAGAGCAGGAAAGCGGAGGGGTTCCATTTCTTCCCAGTGATTGGGCCTTTGGAGATCATTGCCAGTTAGGAAGGAGGAAGGTGGCAGCCCCACTCTTGAGGGAGTCCCTTTTAGCTTTTCTCTATAGACCACAGAAGACAGCTGCCTAAGACAATAATCGGGGTTCCACTTTGCTTCATCTTGAGTTCTCAACAGTTCCAAGTATATAAGTCATGATGGCAGACACTGAGCTAAAGTACAACTAGAGAATGCCTCCCTTACACTCAAGATGAAGATTATTGTGCTCCCATCTCTCTTTTCTTTTCTGTGGAATTCTCCCCACCAGCCCTTCTCACGACACTCATTCTTCAGGTACCAAGAGCACCCGCACACTCGACCCACCCCGAAACAAAATTGCCTCCAGGAAAAGAAGTGATTCAAAACACTTAGCAGGGTAAACAAACTCCTCCCAAGCTGGGTTCCAACTACCTCATCAACCTCGTTTCCCATCACTTCCCTTTTCTTTCCAGTGGGATACAGTGAATGAGCACAGATCTGTGTCCATACAAAGCTGATATTTAATTCTGACTCTGCCATTTCCCAGTTCTGGAAACTTAGGCAAAGCCACTGTATTTCTGAGCCTCAGCTTTCCTGTTGGGAAAAACGGGGATAATAGTAGTATATTAAAAGCCCTCTTAAGAAAGGACTTAAAGCCATATGAACATGACTTAAAGTCATATAAACCAGGAAAATAGCCTGTCTTCCCTGAGATTCCTTTCATACGCCTGAGGGTCCACTAAATTTACAAAAACCTTAAAATCCTCTGGACATATGGTACACATATGACTGGGCCATAGGTGAGTTTTCAAATACTGAATGTTAATTAGTGCCTTGAGGAATCATAATGTCCATGTTTTTACCACTATGTGAGCAAGGACAATTTTTGTTGTCTCACAACCTATTTGCATCTCCTAAGCAAATCATTAAGCTCAATCCCACCTTTCCCCAAGCCCTACACGCTCTGCCTTTGAAGATATGACTACATCTCAGCAGGAGCTTCTGAAGAAATGGTGATGACCATAATGATAGCATTACTTATTTCTTTTTTTGAAAAAAGATTTTGCTTATTTATTTTTAGCAGGGTAAACAAACTCCTTCCAAGCTGGGTTCCAACTACCCAGAGGGGAAGGGAGAGAGGGAGAGAAACATCCATGTGTGGTTGCCCCTTGGGCGCCCCCTACTGGGGGCCTCATGTGCAACCCAGGCTGTGCCCTGACTGGGAATTGAACAGGTGACCCTTTGGTTAGCAGGACGGCGCTGAATCCAGTGCCACACCAGCCAGGCAGCATTACTTATTTAAACGAGAGCTTTGGCTTGGTTCTTGAAATATGAGTTTTAAGTCACGGGGACTATGTCTCCCAGGGTGTTTGAATTGCATGCTCCAGTGCCAGGCAGTGGCGACCAGGGAAGGAATGCTGTTTGGGGTGCAGGTTGTGAAGGAGGTCTCTAGCGGCTACAAAAATAACTCGGATCGTATCACGCAGTCTACTTCACTCGCAAGGATAGCGTACACACACGCACACGCACGCACGCACACTGGGACTGTCCTCCGCACAGTTTCGATTTCACTGAAAACGCCGGTCAAAACAAGAGGACACACCCATCTCGCGCTACGGATCGCAGAAGGCCTCTTTTGCGCAAGTGCGCGTAGGCGCAGGCGCACGACCTTTGTGGGCAGGACTCAAGTGGTGACGCCAGAGCGTGGTGTTGCGGATTGACCAACCAGGAGGCCGACGGTTGGAGCTGCCCCTCCCTCCATGCGCACAGCGCTTGCGCAGGGCGGGAGCGAGCGAAATTCAATCTCCGGCGGAGATTCCTGGGACCTAACCCGAAAGTCATGGAGGCGTCCCAGGGGTTTGTGGAAGCCGAGGCTTTAAGCCCAGAGCAGGCTGCCCGTTACCTGAGGTATGTCTGGTCTCTGGGTGGGTCCAGCTCGGAGGCCCTGGTTGGGAGTCGAGGGGAGGGGGGACTCGGACCCTCCCAGGCGCCTAAAACTGCTGAGGTGGAGCAGAGTAAGGCGCAGGCACCTGCTCGGATTTATAAAGTCTGGGGAACCCTCCAGTATCCTCGTTTTGGGTCAGATAATTCACCGTTATGAACTCCTTAAGAACTAGAGCTTCAATTGATCAAGCTTTTCTTTTTCTTTTTCTTTTTAATATTCAGGACTGAATTTGCCAATTGGCAGATTAGATTAAATGTAGCTTTTCTTGAGTCTTTCCAGCCTCCGAAGCCCCAGGCCTAGGGAATACAGAGATAAGTAAATCATCATCCCTCCTCCCCAAACTGCTTACAGTTTTGTAGTGGAAAGGAATGGATAAGCTTATAATGATTAATAAGTGCTGTAAGAGGTATAATGTGCAAGGCATAGTATGAACATTAAAGGAGGGAATGGCGAACTACGAGGGTTGCTGAGCGAAAGGAAGGCCTCACAAGAGGAAGAGACACTTGTGTTGAAAAATAAGTTAAGTGTTCTCCAAGATGGCTAAGGATGGAGAGGGCATGGTGATGTGGGAATAAGCATTACAATTTTTAAAAATTGTGATAAAATCCACACAACATAAAATTTACCATCTTAGCCATTCTTAAGTGGTATTAACTACATTAACGTTGTGCAGCCGCCACCACTATCCATCTTGAGAACTCTTTTCATATTGCCCAGCTAAAACTCCATATCTATGAAACAACAGCCCCTTCCCCAGCCCCTGGCAACCATCATTCTACTTTGAATCTGTCTCTGTGAATCTGACTCTTTTAGGGACTTCATGTAAGAGGAATCACACAGTATTTGTTTTTCTGTGACTGGGTTATTGCATTTAGTATAATGTTCACAAGATTCATCCATGCTGTGTCATGTGACAGGATTTCCTTCCTTTCAGAATAATATTCCATTGTATGCATATATCACATTTTCTTTATCCATCGACGGACACTTGGGTTGCTTCCATCTCTTGACTATTGTGATAGTGCTGCTGTGAACACAGGTGTGCAAATAGTCTCTTCAAGATCCTGCTTTCAGTTTTTTTCAATATATACCCAGAAGTGGATTGCTGGATCATATGGTAATCCTATTTTTAATTTCTTGGGGAATTGCTATACTGTCCTCTAGAGTAGCTGCACCATTATATATTCCCACCAACAGTGCACAAAGGTTGCAGTTTCCCCACATCCTAGCTAACACTTATTACCTGTTTTGTTGTTGTTACTAGCCATTCTAATGATAGTGAAATGGTATCTCATTGGGGTTTTGATTTGCATTTGTCTAATAATTAATGATATTGAGAATCTTTATGTACCTATTGGCCATCTGCATGTCTTTGGAGAAGTGCCTGTTCAAGGCTTTTTTTAGTTGCGTAGTTTGTTGTTGCTGTTGTTGAGTTGTACTTTTTCTTTTCATTTATTGGTTTTATTTTTTTAGAGACAGGGAGAGATTGATTTGTTGTTCTGCTTATTGATGCATTCATTGGGTGATTCTTTTTGTAAAAAGATTTTATTTATTTTTAGAGAGAGGGGAAGGGAGGGAGAAGGAGAGGGAAACATCAATGTGTGGTTGCCCTTTGAGTACCCCCCACTGGGGACCTGGCCTGAAACCCAGGCATGTGCCCTGACTGGGAATTGAACCAGTGACCCTTTGGTTCGCAGGCTGGCACTCAATCCACAGAGCCACACCAGCCAGGGCCATTGGTTGATTTTTGTATGTGCTCTGACCAGGAATTGAACCCACAACCTTGGTGTGTCAGGACGACTCTCTAATCAATTGAGTACCCAGCCAGGGCTTGAGTTGTAGTTCTTTATATATTCTGGATATTAACCCCTTATCTGCTATATGATTTGCAGATATTTTATTCCATTTTGTAGGTTGCCTTTTCATTCTGTAATTGAGTCCTTTTTTAAAAAAGATTTTATTTATTTATTCTTAGAGGGGAAGGGATGGAGAAAGAAAGGTAGAGAAACACCAGTGTGTGGCTGTCCCCCACGTGGCCCCCACCAAGGACCTAGCCTGCAACTCAGGCACTCGCCCTGACTGGGAATCAAACCAGCGACCTTTCCGCTCACAGCCCTTGCTCAATCCACCGAGCCACACCAGCCAGGGTTGTGATTGAGTCCTTTGATGCACAAAAGTTTTTTTTTAAATTATGTTTTACTGATTATGCTATTACAGTTGTCCTGATTTTTCCCCCTTTGCCTCCCTCCACCCAGCACTGTCCCCCCACTCCTTCAGGCAATACCCCTCACTATTGTTCATGCCCATGGGTCATGTGGTAAGTTCTTTGGCTACACCATTTCCTATACTGTATTTTACACCCCCATGGCTATTCTGTTGCTATCTATTTGTACTTCTTAATCCCCTCACCTCTTCACCCATTCCCCCACATCCCCCTCCCATCTGGCAACCTTCAAAACACTCTATCCACGGTTCTGTCTCTGTTCTTGTTTGCTTTGTTTTTTAGATTCAGTTGTTGATAGATTTGTATGTTTTGCCATTTTATTGTTTATAGTTTTGACCTTCTTTTTCTTAAATAAGTCCCATTAAGCCCTGGCTGGTGTGGCTCAGTGCATTGAGTGCCAGCCTGTGAACTAAAGGGTTAGTGGGTCCTTTCCCAGTCAGGGCACACGCCTGGGTTGCAGGCCAGGTCAAGTCCAGTAGGGGGCATGAGAGACGCAAACACACATTGATCTTTCTCTTCCTCTCTTCCCCCCTCCCTTCCCCTCTGTCTAGAATAAATAAATAAAATTGTTAAAAAAACATTAAAAAATAATAAATAAGCCCCATTAACATTTCATATAATAATAGTTTGGTGATGATGAACTCCTTTATTTTTTTCTCATCTGGGAAGCTCTTTATCTGCCTTTTGATTCTAAATGATAGCTTTGCTGGGTAGAGCAATCTTGGCTGTAGGTCCCTGCTTTTCATTACTTTGAATATTTCTTGCCAATCCCTTAAAAATTTATTTTATTTTTTATAGTTCAATTTTTTAAAGATATTATTTGTTTATTTATTTATTTTATAGAGGGGAAAGGAGAGAGAAAGATAGGGAGAGAAACATTGATGTGCGAGAGATAAATTGGTTGCCTCTTGCACACCCACAACTGGGGATCTGCTCCACAGCCCAGGCATATGCCCTGACCAGGAATCGAACCTGTGATCTTTCAGTTTGAAGGCCAGCGCTCAATCCACTGAGCCACACCAGCCAGAACTATAGTTCAATTTTAATTTAATTTATTTTTCAATATACTGTACTTTATTTCTTTTATTGAATTTACTGAGGTGACACTGGTTAATAAAACTATATAGGTTTCAGTTGTACAATTCTATAATCCATTGTCTGTATATTGTTTTTTGTGTTCACCCAAAGTCAGGTCTCCTTCCATGACCATTTATCCCTCCTATACCCCCTTCTACTTCCTCCTACCCCCTTTCTGTCTGGTAATCACCATACTATTGTCTGTGTCTATGAGCTGTTATTTTTTAAGAAGTTTTTTAAATTTATGTAGTACAAAGGAAAAATGGGGAAGTGAACAATTCTGTCTCCCTTTTCAAAAAAATTATGTTCTCAGGCTCTTAAAAGCCAACCCTGGCCAGTGTGGCTCAGTTGGTTGGAGCATCCTCCCATAAACTGGAAGGTTGTGGATTTGATTCCCAGTCAGGGCACATACCTAGGTTGCAGGTTGCGTCCCAAGTTGGGGCACATGGGAGAAGCAACAGATCAGTGTTTCTCTCTCACATCAATCTTTCCCTCTCTCTCTCCCTGTCTTCCTCTCTCTCTAAAATCAATAAGCATGTCCTTGGGTGAGGATTAAAAGAAAGGCAATAGGTCTGCTTACAGAGGAATAAAAGCACATTTTTGGACTAAGTTACTTGACTTAAGATTTGGGGAAAACAGTGGGTGGCAGTGTGGTGTGGTAGAGCGCTGGCTTTAGAGTTGAGCCGTTTGTGCTTCACATTATGGTTCTGACACTTGCTATCTGGGAGACCTCAGACGAGTCGCTTGATTTTTCTGACCCTGGGTTTTGCCATCTGCAAAATGATGATAAGGCTTGAGGCCTTCAGTCCCCACCCCTCCTTTGTGTGAGCAAGCAAGAGGGCCACTCATAGGTTCCTTAACACTGCCTCTCACGCTGGCAGCTGTCTGTCACTCACTCCCAGGGGCTTTCTTCAGAACATTCTCAAATTGCCTCCCTCCCACTCCCCTCAGCAGTCACGCCCTTATCTCACAGTCATCTTCTGGTGTCACAATGCTTAACTTCCTTTCACACTCTCCCTGTCTCATGAGGCCCCATCTCTCATGACCCCTCAACTCTCATAGTTCCCTGTACTCCTAAACTTTCTCAGTTCTCTCCTGTCTTCTTCCAAATCCCCCCACACTGAAACCACCTTGCACAAAAAGCATTGCCTTCTCTACCTTCTCTACTGTTCATAAATCTGTTCCTTGGCACAATCCTGCCCTCACACAATTTCTGTCTGTCTTTCTCCTTCCCTCCCCTTTCTGTCCCTCACTTCCCCTGTCTTTCTGCCTCTCCTGCCTAGGAGATGAAAGAAAACTTTGAAACTTGCTGTCACACCTGCTTTCGTTTTCTCACATCTTCATTTGCTGGCACATCTGATAACTCTGTGACACTGTCAGATCTGCTCTCCCTTGGTGATGCCAGCCCACCAGCTCTTCTCTTACCCTCTTGGACACCCACTGCCCATTTGTGCTCTCTATGCCCCACATGCTCCCACTGTGTTGCACGCCCCACCGTTGCCTCCCCTTTCTCTGGCATTCTCTCCCCGCCCCCGCTATGTCTCTGTCTCTTTCTGTCACCAATTATCTCTCTCTCTGTTACCTACCTCTGTCACTCACTCTCCCTCTTTGACACTCATTCTTTCTCATGCTCTCCCCCATTGTCCTTCTCTGTCACTTACCAACCCCTTCTCTGTTGTGCACCTCTCTTCCTTTCTGCCACTCATTTGTTCACAGTCATCTCCCTGCTTACACTGTCATCCATTCTCTCACCCACTTACTCTTTCTGTCAATCCACCCTCTTTTTCTCTGTCATCCTCCCCACTCTGTACTTCTGTCACCCCTTCCCCCTTTTGCTGTCACCCATGATCTCTATCACCCATTCTCTGCCTGTTTCTCTATGACCCATTCTCTCTGTTACCCACCCTTTCCCTGTCACCTACTCTGTGTCACATTCTCATTCTTTCACACATCCTCTTTTTTCTCTGTCACTTTATTTTTCTGGGTCCAGTCAGGAGGTAGAAGCCATACAGTATATTAAAACATGAATTTTAATATAAAGAATTATTAAACTGATAAATGAGAGGCTATAAAAATAAGGAAATTGCATTATGGTACCCTAGCGCTATGGAAGAGAACCCAAGAAAGGTCACACTTGGAAGGGGGCCCTCTCCCCAAGGCTGCGGCTCAGACCCCCTTGGAGAAGGTATAGTTCTGACCACTGGATAGCAGAGAAGTATGTTGTCTTGCCCAGGCCACGAGCTGGTCTGCATTTCCTAGGCTAACAGGAAGCAACCTTCTGGAGTGCAGGTTGGGAGCAGGCTATCAGCAACCCATGGCTTACACAAGCAAAAGAGGTAGGGCCCAGGGCATAAGCGAGCTGCTGGGAGAACTCGTTTCCATGTAGGGAGGGCTGCAAGAAGGTCATCTGGCCAGGTGGACACTTCAAGGTCATGGAGGGACTGCATGTTCTTGGGTGTGGCTGACCCACTGTGCTGCTGCAGCTGGCAACTTCAGGAGAGCCCCTTCTTCCTGCAGTGTCCCTCAGGCGCCCTCTACTGAGAAAACTTAACATTGTGCTGGCTGTATATGCTTCAAGGAATTCTGTCTGTCATCACAGAACAGGTGTGGAGGAGTGAATTTGGAACTGAGAGGCAATAAATGATGACTGGCAGAGTCACCCACCCTCTTTCCTATGTTGTCCACCTTTTCTTTCTGTCACTCACTGTCTTTGCCACCTTCTCTGTCACCCACTTGCTTGTACTCTATGTTGTCCACCACTCTCTTGTTTCACCCATCTGCTCTCTTTCTCCATTCTCTATGTCTCCCAATTTCTCATGTTACTCTATTCAAACTGCTTTTGTCAAGGTCACCAATGACTTTCATATAACCAAATTTAATGGTCAACTTATAATCCTCATCTTCCTTGACCTACCAGCAGTATTTGACAGAACAGATCACTTTTCCATGAAACACTTTATTAGCCTTGGCTGGTGTGGCTCAGTGGATTGAGTGGTAGCCTGAGAACCAAAAGGTCACTGGTTGGATTCCTGGTCAGGGCACATGTCTGGGTTGTGAGCCAGTTAGGGGTGTGTGAGAAGCAACAAAAAAAGAAACACTCAATTCATCTGGCTTCCAGGACCCCTCATTCCTTTGATTTTCTTCCTGCCTCACTGGTTGCTGCTTCTCAGATGCTGCTGAGTTCTCCTCATATCCTCAATCGCATTTTCTTCTAATGTACTTCAAGGTAAATTCTCAGACATCATAGCATTTCATTTTAGTATGCATCTCTAAACAAGAACATATTTTTTTTTTAATATTTATTTATTTATTTATTTTTAGGGAGGGAAGAGAGAGAGAGAGAGAGAGAGAGAGAGAGAGAGAGAGAGAGAGAGAGAGAGAGAGAGAGAGAGAGAGAGAAAAACATCAATGTGCGGTTGCTGGGGGTTATCGCCTGCAACCCAGAAATGTACCCTGGCTGGGAATTGAACCTGGGACACTTTGGTTCCCAGCCCGCGCTCAATCCACTGAGCTACGCCAGCCAGGGCAAGAACATATTCTTACAAAACCATCATATCATGTTACACCTAACAAAATAAACGAATTCTTTGTTATCAGTTAATACATAGTCTGTGTTTAAATTTTGAAATGGTTTTAAGTCTTTTTATAATGGGTTTGTTTCAATCAGGATCCCAAAAAGGTCCACACACTGCATTTGATTATATATTTCTTAAGCCTCTTAATCTTTTAAAAAATATTTTATTTTATTTTTTAGAGAGGGGAAGGGAGAAAGAGGGAGAGAAACATCCATGTGCGGTTGCCCCTTGGGCGCCCCCTACTGGGGACCTCATCTGCAACCCAGGCATGTGCCCTGACTGGGAAGTGAACAGGTGACCCTTTGGTTAGCAGGCCGGCGCTGAATCCAGTGCCACACCAGCCAGGCAGCATTACTTATTTAAACGAGAGCTTTGGCTTGGTTCTTGAAATATGAGTTTTAAGTCATGGGGACTATGTCTCCCAGGGTGTTTGAATTGCATGCTCCAGTGCCAGGCAGTGGCAACCAGGGAAGGAATGATGTTTGGGGTGCAGGTTGTGAAGGAGGTCTCTAGTGGCTACGAAGATAACCCAGATCATATCATGCAGTCTACTTCACTCATAAGGATAGCATACGCCCCCACACATGCATGTGCCCTGACTGGGAATTGAACCAGCAACCCTTTGATTCACAGGCCAGCACTCAACCACTGAGCCACACCAGCCAGGGCTTAAGCCTATTCATCTTGAACAGTTCCTCTCCACCCTCCACTTTTATTTCTATGCCAATGATTTGGATTAGTCTGATGGCTTCCTTGTAGTGTCATTAGCTTGTTCTCTTATCTCCTGTAATTGAAATTTAAAGGTTAATAAATGAGTGGATAAGGAAAATGTGGCATATATGCACAATGGAGTATTATTTAGCCATAAAAAAGGAAATCCTGCCATTTGTGACAACATGTGAGTGGGTGTTGAGGGCATTATGTGAAGTGAAATAAGTCAGATGAAGACAAGTACCTTATGATCTCACTTATATATGGAATCTAACCACATAAACTTCTAAGCTCATACAGAGGATAGATTCTTTGTTGCCAGAGGAGGGCTATGGGAGGTATGCAGAATGGATGAGGGTGATCAACAGGTGCAAACTTCTAGTTACAAAATAAATAAGTTGTGGGGATGTAATGAAAAGCATGATGACTGTAGTAATACTGTACTGCATATTTGAGAGTTGCTAAGAGTAAATGTTAAAAGTTGCTAGCCCAAGGAAAAAAATTTACTATGTATGGTGACTGATGTTAACTAGACTTAGTGTAGTGATCATTTTGCAATATTTACAAATATCAAATCATTATGTTGTACACCTGAAGCTAATATAATGTTGTATGTCAATTATACCTCAATTTAAAAAAATTAAAAAGAAACTGTTCTGGAGCAAAAAAAGATTAATGTTCAATATTTTTGACATGGATACTTAGTAGGGGAGGCAATGTACTTAATATTACATCATAGCAGGAAGCATGTAGTGTCTGATTTTCTTGCTTTTAGTAATGTTAAGTAATGGGTTAAGGTTGGTCACAGGCTGATCATTTCTTTGCAGAGTTGCATTTTTTTGCTTTTCGTGGATAAGTAATATGTTGGAAACACTTGAACATCATGTGAATATCCAGTTCCCCATCAACCTTTCATTCATTGATAGTCATTGCCCAAAATCAGTTACTTCATTGTGGATTACAAAGTGGTGATATGCTAACTTCACTATTCTTTCTGTATTCATTAGTTGGAACTCTTCTGTAAATGTTCTTAATGTTAGAGTGTCAGACTGCCATGTTTTTTTAAACTGTACTCCTTTCTTTGTTGATCTTACCTAGGTTCTTGTCTTTAAATCCCATCTTTATACTGACAGTATTCACATTTTTTACATTAGTCCTGACCTCTTCTGAATTCCAGACTCCTATATCCAAGTACATACTCGACATTTCTCCTTGATAATAGTCATATGTAACATAACTTGTCCAAAACCAAAGGACAAAAACCACAGGACAGAAACCACGTGTTCACCTCAATAGGTGTAGAAAAAAAAATTTAACAAAATCTAGCGCTCTTTAATGATAAAAGCACTCAACAAGCTGGGAATACAGGATAACTTTGTCAGCCTGATGAAGGGTATCTACAAAAACCCAAATTAACATTATACTTAATGATGAAAGTCTGAAAGCTTTCCCCCCATATATCAGAAACAAGACAAGGATGTCTGTCTGCTCTTTTTACTTCTATTCAATTTTATAATTTATTATAATTCAACATTGTAAGAGAGGTTATAGCCAGGGCAGTTAGGCAAGAAAAAGAAACAAAAGTCATGTAGATTGGAAAGAAAGAGGTAAAACTGTATCTATATTTGCAGATAGAATAATCTTTTATATAGAAAGGCCTCTGAATCCACAAAAAAAAAAAACCTCTAAGAGCTAGTAAACAAGTTCAGCAAAAGTTCAGGATACAAAATCAATATTAAAAATTCAGTTGTATTTCCATACATAGCAGTGAATGAAATTAAGGGAACAATTCCATTTACAGTAGTACTAAAAAGAATAAAATGATTAGGAATAAATTTATGTAAGGAAGTGCAAGACTTATACACTGGAAGTGACAAAACATTGTTGAAGGGGGTTCCAGAAGGCCTGAATAAGTGGAAGGAGAGCCAGTGTTCATGGATTGGAAGACTTAATATTGTTAAGATGGCAGTACTCCCCAAAGTAATATACGGATTCCAATGCAATATCTGACAAAATCCCAGCTGGTTTTTTTTCTTTTTGCAGAAATTGACAAGCTATTATAAAAGCCTTTTGGAAATGCACAAGTCCCAGAATATCCAACACAATCTTAAAAAAGAACAAAGTTGGAGGACTCACAGTTCCTCATTTCAAAACTTACTATAGAGTTATTGTAATCAAGACAATGTGGTTCTAGTATAAGTACAGATATGGGGCTCAGTGGAATAGGAATGAGCATGGAAACTCTTTCCTGGAACAACATAAAACACCCATACTTCAGGCATTTTTTAGGTGCAGGGATTATGGTTGCTGTTGTGTTTTGTTGTGTGTGTGTGTGTCTGTGTGTGTTGGAGTTTTTTGTCCACTCAACAAGATGTGAAATCCACCTTCTGGTAATAGAGCTTATCCCCTGGCCACTAGGGTACGTAAGAAATATTCTTTAAAACTTGTTTTGCGGTGTAAAACAGTTTAATGACTTACTATTGTAACCACCACATAGGTCATGGTTTGTTTTTAGATTTATCCTCTTGTTGTAATGGAAGGACTTGTCTACTTCCCCACTGACGTGGCCTGAAGGTGGATTGAAGGCAAACATGAGGGTTCAGGACTTCTTTCCAAACAACCCTAGCTTTGTTCAAATTTAGGAATAAGTGCTTGCTTGAAGCCCCAGGGTTTTGCACTCTAATGTGATGGTTAACTAGATAACTTTAGGCTGGAAGATTGGAGACTTGAAGTACGAAAAGCCCGTACCTATTGTAAAAGAAGTTAATATTGTTCTTGGAGAATTTTAAAAATTTTTCATTAGACTTTGTCTCAAAGGGCCAGTCAGGATTTTCACCACCTAATGCTTCCCAAAATAATAAAACTTTTTCCTGCTGAGGACATTGGCTGCTATCATCTATCTGGATGCCAAAACATATTTACTGTGCCAGAAAAAAAAGATAATTTTGGTTTTGGCATAGCTGTTAATTAGCTGGGGGTTTTTTTCCAGAGTAATTAGCCAGCAAGGTCAGCTGCTTTCTGAGGGCATGTTGTTAACATGCAAGAGGTTGCTCTCTTCCTGTTTATTCTGGCAGAGGAGTATTTACCCAGTTGAACCAAAGTTACAAAGAAGGGGGACCAGATCCTTGCCTGCCTTTACCCACTTTGAAACAGGCCTTGCTCTTCCTGCCTGCTTGTATTCTCTTTGTGACAGAGTATGAGGGACCTGCAGGGGCACTAAGAACCTTGGATCTCTTTGGGGCCATATGCTTTGGTCCAGTTAGTTCTTATCTGTGGAATCCAAAGCCAGTGACACAGATAGTATATACTGCAGAAAGCCATACACTGTTTTAAGTGATTGGTCTTACATGTGGACGGTATTAAGCCCAAAATCAAACCTTGTGTAGGCTCTGATCCTGAGAGCTGTAGGGGTACTCCCTACCTTTTTGGAAAAAGCATTTGGAGGGGAGAGCCATGCAGAGTCAATGGTACTTTTTCAAGTTGAGGTAAACCAGAGGTTACAAACTGGCAACTCTTGAGCCGTGTTCACAGAAAAGTTTTGTTTGCCCTGCCTCAATCCACTCAATCCACTGAGCCATACCTGCCACAACTGCCTGGGTCTTTTTTGTGCTGTTGAAGTACACAGTGAGTTCCTTAAGCATATTAATAACCAGTGTTTTGAACTCTGCATGTGATAGATTGCTTATCTCCATTTTGTTTAGTTCTTTTTCTAGAGTTTTGTTCTGTTCTTTCATCTGGGTCATATTTCTTTGTCTCCTGATTTTGGCAGCCTCCCTGTGTTTGTGTCTGTGTTAGGTAGAGCTGCTTTGACTCCCCATCTTAGTAGTGTGGCCTATTATAGAAAAGCGCACAGGTAAGTTGGATGGGGCAGAGCCTTGGGTATTTGCCAGGTCAGGGCCACCTGTGCTGCTGATCTGTGGCTCTCTGTGGGAGAGAGCTTAGAGAGGGGATGCTGCCACTGCCTGGCTTCTGGAGTTTTGTGCAGGAGGAAGCTGTCTCCTGGCACTTGTCCAGATGCCAAACACTTCAATTTCTCCCCTTATGCCACTCTTGCCCTTCCAGCTGTTGCCCTGGTGCTGAAGCCCAGAGGCAGTAAGTCTGCTTAAGTCCTAAGTCCATTGCAGGCCCTTTAAGGATACTCCTGAGAATCCTAGTTTTTTTCTGCTGTCACAATGTCCACTGGTTTTCACAGCCAGAAGTTATGGGGACTTATCTTCCTGGCACTGGAACCCTGGGCTGGGTGGTCTGGTATGTAGCTGGGATCCCTCACTCTCAAGGTATCCCTCCCGATTTTCATCCTCCACATGTGGGTGTGGGACTGCCCATTCTGTGTCTTGGCTCCTTTTCATGTCTCCACACTTCTCCATGCATCTCCACGTCTCCACCACTCACACCTGTCTGGATGAATGTGGCTTCTTTAATTCCTTGGTTGTTGAACTTCCATACAGCTCAGTTTTCTGATTCTGGGTGATATTTGTTTTGTAGTCTAGTTGTAATTTTTGCTCTGGTTATGTGAGGAGGTGAGCTGTATTTACCCACATCTCCATCTTAACTAGGAATAACCCCCAGTGTTTTTTTTTTAAACATATACATTAGTTACCATTTAAAAATCAGGAGAATTCACGTAAACAATTAGAATTTCCTACTCTTTTTCAGCCATCAAATGATCTTGGTAACTTTGGTAACCTTGCACTTGTCATGTAGGGATGAACAGCCATTTGCCCACTTTAGATGGGGTATATGGGTCTCAGTGTTGCTTTTCATACAGGAGCTTCACTTGATTCTGTTACTTACTGTGTACCTATAGGTCTTTGTTTTGACACCACTACACTTTGGGTGTGTTCAGAAAGGACCAAACCTGGAGAGTTAAAATAGAATTCTGTGAGGTTTGAAGGCCACTGTTCTTCATTCCTGGGTTCCCCTGTGGTATGCTCTAATAGCCCTCTTTCCTTTTCCTTTATAGCTGTTATTATAATTTGTAACTAATTATTTATGTGGTTCTTTGATAAATATCAATCCCCTGTACCATAAGCTACATGAATGCAGAGACCTGCTTTACACATGATAAGTGCTTAATACATATTTGATGAACAACTGAAGCATATTTTGGTTAGCCAGATGTCCTGCAACCACAGTGGTTACATTCACCAATGGAGGACCTGTAAACATTGGGTGATTATCACAGGAGAATGTTTAGAGAGAGAGAGAGAGAGAGAGAGAGAGAGAGAGAGAGAGAGAGAGACTTTTCTGGAGCACCACTAAGCTCAAGTTCTTCCATTGAGATCTCTAGTAGCATGATGCTTCGGATTTGTTTCAAACTTGGCTGCTTATAAACACACTTAAATTGTATTAATGTTGAAGTGATCTCTGAATTCTGCTTGATGTTCTGTCTTGAAGGGTGTTTTACATACCAGGTCTTAGGTTTTAGGGCTTGTTATAGTCTGCTAGTATACTGTTAGTGGAAGAACTTTTAAGGTAGCTTTGATGGAGTGTTGCAAACTCCTGGAAAGATGAAACATCAGCCATTATATCTGAAAGATGCTTTCTTTCTCTTAACTTTTGAGTATCTTGATCTCACTTTCATGTCTTCAGAAAACATTTACTTAATGTCTCCTGTAGACCAGCCCACACTGCTGGTTGCTAAGGATACCGTGGTCCAAAAGACACATGTCTTTATAGTCCGGTGGGGGAAAAAAGACAAATGAAAATTGTCATATGGTAGATATAAATACAGAAGATATATTCCTAATCCAGAATTATAGGGTTTGGACTGTGCATGTACATGCATGAGAGAGAAAGGGAGTTGTCAGGGGAGGCTTCTTGGAAAAAATAGTACCTTTACTGACTTAAAGGATGAGTGGGAATTAGCTAAGCAGTGGGGAAGAAGCTGATGCACGTGACGTACCAGATAATTTCATGTATAAAGGGTGAGAAGCAAGAAGCATGGCCTCCAGAGTAGTGTAGGAATTTAGTATTGCTAGAACACGGTGGAGGTGGGAAGCGTGGAAGCAGATCTTCGGATCTTGATGGTAAGCCTGGGAGAAATATATGGAGGCAAGATGGAATTGTGGATAAAACAGTGGCTTTGGGTTTTTTCAGGTGTCAGTTAAAATTGTAGCTCTGCCACCTCCATCCCCTCAGTCTCCTTAAACAAATGGCCATTCCTTAAGAAATTAAGTGCAGAATTACTGTGTGACCCAGCAATTCTACTCTTAGGTATGTACCCAAAAGAATTGAAAATGGGGACCCAAACAGATACCTGTACATCAGTGTTTTTTGCAACATTATTTACAAGAGCCAAAAGGTGGAAACAACCTAAGTATCCATCAGTAGATGAATGGATAAACAAAATGTGTTTATATGCAATGGAATATTACCCAAACTTTAAAAGGAGTGAAATTGGGACACAGGCTGCAATATATGGATGAACCTTCAAAACATTATGCCAAGGGAAATAAACTAGACACAACAGGACAAATATTGTATGATTCCACTTGTATAAGATACTGAGAACAGGAAAATTCACAGAGACAGAAAGTAGGACAGAGGTCACCAGGGGTTGGGGATAGAGGAGAATGGGGAACAGTTTCTATTTGGGTGATGAAAAAGTTTTAGAAATAGATAGTGGTGCTGATTGTATAACATTTTAAATGTAATTAATTTCTTTGAAGTATAATTAAAAATGGATAAAATGCCAGCTTTTATATAGATTTCACCATAATAAAAATCCCCAGAAATTTATTTTCTCATAGTTCTGGAGGCCAGAAGTCTGAAATCAAGGTGTTATCAGGGTTAGTTTTTTTTTTTTTCCTTAGGAGACTGTGAGAATCTGTTCTTGCCTGTCCTAGCTTTTGGTGGTGCTAGCAATCATCTTGCAGTTCCTTGGCTTGTAGATGTATGGCTCCAATATCTGCCTCTGTCTTCCAGTTCTCCACTCTGTCTCTCTATATCCAACTGTACCCCTTATAAGGACACCGGTCAGGTTGGATTAGGGCCCACTCTTACCCAGTATGACATCATCTTAACTTGATTACATCTGCAAAGATCCTAATTCCAAGTAAGATCACATTCACAGGGGGATGTCATTCAACCCACCATAAAGCCACCATCATGGATAAAACGGGGGAGGGGGAAGTACATAGAGTCAGAAGGGCAATGACAACAAAAAGATCCCCGGAAAAACCAATGTTTATAAGGGGACAGGCAGAGGGAGAGGAAGTCAAGATGCAGACTGAGAAGGAATGGTTAGAGAGGAAGGAAGAAATCCAGGAGAGTGTTGTGTACCATTGCACCCAAGGAGTAAGAACTTCAAGAGGGAGGTGGTGGTCAGTGGTATTCAATGTAGCAGAAAGGTCAAGGAAGATAAAGATCAAGAAGTGGCCATTGGATTTGGCAATATGAAAATCATTGGTGCTCTTTCTTGGTTGAAACAGTTGCATTATAGTGCTTGGGTAAGAAGCCAAATTCCAATGTGTTATGACTCTCAGTTAGTTAGGTGTGACTCCAAACTGAGGCAGCAATCTATGGGCAAAGCCGTCTTTTCCTCTTTTGCTTTTCTTTTGATCCAGTACCCAGATTCTGTTATTAACATTTCAGTATACTTGTTTTTATTACATATCTTGATCCATTTTATGTTTTGGATGCATTTCAAGGTTAATTGCAGGCATCAGGGTACTTTTTCCTACTTTAACATGCATACCATTAATTAAATTTCAATATTTCATTTGTTTCTTTTGAAATAAAATTTACATACAAAGAAATGCACAAATCTTAAGTTGTACATTTAGTGAGTTTTTATTTTTATTTTTATTTTTATTTTTTTTTTAAAGAAAGGGGAAGGGAGGGAGAAAGAGAAGGAAAGAAATATAGATGTGAGAGATACAACTATTGGTTGCCTCTTGCACACCCCCAACCGGGGACCTGGCCTGCAACCCAGGCATGTGCCCTGACTGGGATTTGAACCGGCATCCTTTCAGTTCACAGGCTGGCACTCAGTCCACTGAGCTACACCAGCCAGGGCCATTTGGTGAGTTTTGACAGGTGCATATGCTTGTGTAACCCAAATCCCTGTCAAGGTATAGAACATTATCATCACCCTAGAAAGTTCCCTTGTGCCCCTTCCCCAGCAATCCCCACTTCCACTTTCCAGAAGCAACCACTGCTCTGATGTTTTCCACCATAGATTAGTTTTGCCCACTCCAGAACTTCATATGAATAAAATCACACCGCTTATACAGTTATGGCTGGCTGCTTTGGCTCAGCATGCTTTTGAAATTCATACATATATGAATTCATACATGGATTAATACATCTAGTAGTTCACTCTTTTCTATTATTGAGTAGTATCCCATTGTATGAATATACCACAGTATTAATCCAACTGGTCACTTGGGGGTTTTTTTTGTTTTTTTTTTTTTTAATTCTTAGATGCCCATCTCACAAATGGGGCAAAGCTGTGAAAAGCTACTTATTAAATAAGAGGAACTTCAGAAAAAAAGAGGAACCTTACTGAGTCCTGGTATATATCTTAAAGCAGCTCTTAAAGGGTGGTCTGTGGACCATAAGCATTAGCATTACCTCATAAAGTTACAGAAATACAGATTCTTGGGCCTCACTACAGAATCAGAAAATCTGTACTGGAGTCCAGCAATCTGTTTTAACAAGCTCTGCAGGAGGTTCTGCAGAACATTGAGGCATCCCTGTCTTAAAGAATGAATTGAGTGAAGTTATCTTGGAGTGCATTCCAGGAAGAGGAGGTTGCTGTGACCCTAAGCTGAGAGAACACAAATTAGCAATGATGGACATAAGAGGTTAAAAATAAAACGTTTAAAGCAGGAAGTGACAGGAGTTAAGGCAGAGAGGTCAGCAGTTCCTGGCTGTTTTGGAATGCCAAGCTGAGGAGCTTAAACTTCATTCTGTAGGCCACAGCAAGCCAGTAAAGATTTTTTTTGTTAACTGTTTCATTGAGGTACATACTTGAGGTACATTGAGGTACAACTATATATTGAGTATAGTTGACATACTATATATTCACCCTTTTAACATGTACAATTTAATAACTTTTAGTGTAGTCACAGAGTTGTACACTCATCACTACAATTAGTTTTAGAACATTTTTATCACCCCAAAAAAGGAATTCCTTACCCTTTAGCCATCACTATCCCCAGTGCCTGGATCCCCTACCCTCAGCTCCTGGCAACCACTAACCTACTTCCTTTCTTGGTCAATTTGCTTATTCTAGATATTTCACACAAACCAAATCATAAAATGTGTGGCCTTTTGTGGTTGGCTTATTATTTCATGTAGCAAAATGTTTTGAAGTTGTAGCATAAATCAGTATTTTATTCCCTGTTAATGGCTGCAAAACATTCCACCAAATGGATATATCACTTTTATCATTCATCAGTTGATGGATATTTGTGTTATTTCCTCTTTTGGCTTGATGAATAATACTGCTATGAACATTCATATACAAGATTTTCTGTGGATTTTACCAGAGTTTTCATTTCTCCTGTGTTTGTACCTGGGAGTAGAATTCCTAGGTCTATATGTAACTTTATATGTAATTTGTTGAGGAACTGACAGGCTGATTTCCAAAGCAGCTGCACCATTTTACTTTCCCACCAACAGTGTTTTGAGAGTTCCAGTTCAACGCTTGGTATTTTCTCACTTTTTGATTTGGGCCATCTTAGTGGGTATGAAGTGGAATCTCATCGTGGTCTTAGTTTGCATTTCTCTGATGAGTAATGATGTTGAGCATCTTTTCATGCACTTATTGGCCATTTGAATATTTTCTTTAGAGAAATGTCTCTTCACAGCCTTCGTGCATTTTTAGTTGGTTGACTTTTAATTATTGCATTTTAAGAGTTCTTTATATTTTCTAGGTACAAATCCTTTATCAGATACATGATTTTCTCCCATTTCTTGGGTTGTCTTTCTACCTTCCTGATGATATCCTTTGAAGTACAAAAGTTTTTTTAAAGATTTTATTTATTTTTAGAGAGAGAGAAAAGGAAGGAGAAATAGAGAGAGAAAAACATCAATGTATGGTTGCCTCTTGCATGCCCCTTGCTGGAGACCTGGCCTGCAACCCAGGCATGTGCCCTGACTGGGAATCGAACCAGTGACCCTTTAATTTGCAGGCCCGTGCTCAATCCACTGAGCTACACCAGCCAGATGAAGTACAAAAGTTTTTAATATTAATGAAGCCCAATTTATTTTTTCCTTTGGTTGCTCGTGTGATTGGCATATCTAAGAAGCCATCGCCAAATCCAAGGTTATGAAGATCTGTGCTTTTATTTCCTTCTAATAGTTTTTGTAAGTTTAGTTCTCATATTAGGTCCTTGGCCCATTTTGAATTAAAATTTTGTATAAAGTGTGAGGAAGAGGGCCTATTCATTCTTTTGTACATGGATATTCAGTTAAAAAGACTATTTTTTTTCTCAGTGAATTGTTTTGGCATCTTTTTGAAATCAATTGACCTTAAACTACCGAAGAATTTTAAGCAGAGGAGTGACATGATTCCTCCTATATTTTAAGACAATAGTGTTGGCCGCTTTGTAGAGAGTGTATTGGAAGGATCAAGAGTGGATGTAGAGAGACCAGTGAGTAGGAAGTTGCAGTTTCTAGGCCAGAGATGATCATGACTTGGACCACAGTAGTGGTAGAGATATAGAGAAAGACACAGGTTATACTCGGGAAATAAAGTTAATTGGACTTGGGGACTGTCTGACTGGAGGGGTAAAAAGGGGAGAGGTCAAGGATGACTCATACTTGGGTTGCAATCAAAGATAATCTTCAGATTTCCAGCTTGTTTGGCTAAGTGGATGGTATGTTTTTAGAGGGGAAATAATAATTTTAATTTGGGGTTAATTGAATTTGAGGTGCCTGTGAGACTTTCAAGTGGAGGAGTCCAGAAGGCAGTTGGAATATGGATCTAGACTAGAGCTTGGGGTAAGACCTGAGTTGGAGAGAGTGACTTCGGAGTCATGAGCACACAGGTGTGAGTGGAAGCTCTAGGAGAACCTGAGGAGAGTAAAAAGAGTGAGAAGAGGGCCCAAGACTGAACCCTCTTAGAGGAAGAATAGGAGTCCAGGAAGGACACAGAGAAGAAATGGCCAGTGATTGGGGGTGGGGTGTGACATAAACCAGGAGGAATCTATCAGGATATGGTGGAAGGAGGGAATTTTAAGGACGGGAGTGATCAGTAGTGTCAAATGCATCACAAAAGTCCAGAAAAATAAAGCCTAAGTGCCAATATATCTTTCCTGTTTCCATGCTCCCACAAGATAGGTTGATTGGATGATTTTTTTTAAAATCACTGCGTACTTCTTAAGGGTGGCAGTTTTTTTGTGGGTTTTTTTTTAATGCTGTGGGACAAATCACCTTTGCCACATACATTTCCCACAACTAGTGCATGAAGGTGTTGCTGGCAATGTCTGGTGGATATTTGTGTCTTAAGTGATGCCAGCTTTCACTGGCATCTTCTGTGCTAATCCTCATCTTGAACTGAGGTTATTAAAAGCCTGACTGCAATTTAGATTTCAAAATGGACTCTGAAGTATTTTTAGATGGGATGTCCAATCTGTTTTCTTTCTTTCTGATCTTAATACATATGTATTTTTTTTTTTTACCTCTTTTTAAAAGATACGTGAAAGAGGCCAAAGAAGCAACTAAGAATGGAGATCTGGAAGAAGCATTTAAACTTTTCCATTTGGCAAAAGACATTTTTCCCAGTGAAAAGCTAATGAGCAGAATCCAAAAACTACAGGAAGCCTTGGAGGAGTTGGCAGATCCTGGAGATGATGAATTCACAGATGTGTGCAACTCTGGCCTGCTGCTTTATCGAGAACTGCATGACCAACTATTTGAACACCAGAAGGAAGGTGTAGCTTTCCTATACAGCCTATACAGGGATGGAAGAAAAGGTGGTATCTTGGCAGATGATATGGGATTGGGGAAGACTGTTCAAATCATCGCTTTCCTTTCTGGTATGTTTGATGCTTCACTTGTGAATCATGTGCTGCTGATTATGCCAACCAGTCTTATTAGCACATGGGTAAAAGAATTTGACAAGTGGACTCCAGGAATGAGAGTCAAAACCTTTCATGGTCCTAGTAAGGATGAACGTACCAGAAACCTCAGTCGGATTCAGCAAAGGAATGGTGTCATTATCACTACATACCAAATGTTAATCAATAATTGGCAGCAACTTTCAACCTTGAATGGCCAAGAGTTTTTGTGGGACTATGTCATCCTTGACGAAGCACATAAAATAAAATCTTCATCTACTAAGTCAGCAGTATGTGCTCGTGCTGTCCCTGCCAGGAACCGCATCCTCCTCACAGGAACCCCAATCCAGAATAATTTACAAGAACTGTGGTCCCTTTTTGATTTTGCTTGTCAAGGGTCCCTGCTAGGAACATTAAAAACCTTTAAAATGGAGTATGAAAATCCTATTACTAGAGCAAGAGAAAAGGATGCAACTCCAGGAGAAAAAGCCTTGGGATTTAAAATATCTGAAAACTTAATGGCAATCATAAAGCCCTATTTTCTCAGGAGGACTAAAGAAGAGGTACAGAAGAGAAAGGAAAGCAACTCAGAGGTCAGACCTTGTGAAAAGAATCCAGATGTTGATGCCATTTATGAAATGCCTTCCCTTTCCAGGAAAAATGATTTAATTATTTGGATACGTCTTGTACCTCTACAAGAAGAAATATACAGAAAATTTGTGTCCCTAGATCACATCAAGGAATTGTTAATGGAGACACGCTCACCTCTGGCTGAGTTAGGTGTCTTAAAGAAGCTGTGTGATCATCCTAGGCTGCTCTCTGCACGGGCTTGTCATTTGCTGAATCTAGGGGCTGTCAGATTCTCTGTTCAAGATGAAAATGAAGAGGAAGATTCCTCAGATGTGGACCATATTGGTGAAATATCTGATGATACACTGATGAAAGAATCTGGAAAAATGATATTTCTAATGGACCTTCTTAAGAGACTGCGAGATGAAGGGCATCAGACTCTGGTGTTTTCCCAATCAAGACAAATTCTAAACATCATCGAACGCCTCCTAAAGAATAGACACTTTAAGGTATTGCGAATCGATGGAACAATTACTCATCTTATGGAACGAGAAAAAAGAATTAGCTTATTCCAGCAAAATAAAGATTACTCTGTTTTTCTGCTTACCACTCAAGTAGGTGGTGTTGGCTTAACATTAACTGCAGCAACCAGAGTGGTCATTTTTGACCCTAGCTGGAATCCTGCAACTGATGCTCAAGCTGTGGATAGAGTTCACCGAATTGGACAAAAAGAAAATGTTGTGGTTTATAGGCTAATCACTTGTGGGACTGTAGAGGAAAAAATATACAGAAGACAGGTTTTCAAGGACTCATTAGTAAGACAAACTACTGGTGATAAGAAGAACCCTTTCCGATATTTTAGTAAACAAGAATTGAGAGAGCTATTTACAATCGAGGATTTTCAGATCTCTGCAACCCAGCTGCAGCTTCAGTCTTTGCATGCTGCTCAGAGGAGATCTGATAAGAAACTAGATGAACATATTGCCTACCTGTATTCTTTGGGGATAGCTGGAATCTCAGACCATGATTTGTTGTACACACGTGATCTCTCTGTTAAAGAAGAGCTTGATGAGTTAGAAGATTCTCACTATATACAACAAAGGGTTCAGAAAGCTCAATTCCTGGTTGAATTTGAGTCTCAAAATACAGAGCTCTTAATGGAAAGACAAAGAACTAGAAATGAGGGGATCTTGCTGAGAGAACTTGTATTTACTTCTAAAAAAAGGGAGAAACGCCCTGAAGTGAATAAACCACAACCTCAGCCTTCACTTCTTTTAACTACTCATCATACCCAGGAGGAAGAAATCTGTTCCCAAATGGCAAGTGTGATCATTGATCTGCCTGAAGAGAGTGAGAAACACTATCTTTCAAATACAAAGATGAGTGTTACCATTGGACAAGATGGTGGGCACCCACATGAAAGGACATTTGATGCTGACTTTGTAGCTTTACCCAAGGAGTGTGCAAGTGTAGAAGAAATTTGTACCAATTCTTTATTGGGAATGACTCTACAAAAAGAGGCATCACGAGAGGGGCCTACACAGGAGGTAGTGCAAGACAATACTCTGGGAAGTTTTAATTATTTGCTTAGTGAATCTGTTAGAGCTGATCTTGGGCCAAATCTAGATGAACAAAAGGATGATGAGATTTTACATCAGTGTAATCCCTGGCCTATTAATCCCATAACAAATGAAAATCAAGATACAGAATCAAATGCATCTGTTATTGAAATAACTGATGGTGACTTGTCAGCATCCCATAGTGCACTGCAGGATGCTCAAGCAAAGGAGACCAAGTTGCAAGAGGAACCTTTAGCATCTTCATTACAGTATATGTGCGATTTCAATCTCTTCTTGGAAGATTCTGCAGACAATGGACAAAATCTTGCTAGTCAGTCTTTGGAGCATGTTGAGAAAGAAAATAGCTTGTGTGGCTCTGAGGCAAATTCTAGAGCAGAGTTTGTGCATAGCAAAGCAGGGCTGAGTATGGATCTTTCTGAGGAAGATGATGAGTCAGAAGTAGTAAATGTAAAGGTTAGAAGTAAAACAAGAAGGATCGTTTCAGATGGTGAAGATGAACATGATACTTTTAAAGATACTTCTAGCACAGATCCATTCAACACATCTCCCCTTCAGTTCTTACCTATAAAACAGTTTGATGCTTCAACCCCCAAAAGTGGCACCAGTCCATCTGAAAGGTTCTTTTCACCTAAAATAGCTAATAGTATAAATAAGTCTATAAACTCTAGAAGATCCCTGGCTTCTAGGAGGTCTCTTATTAATGTGGTTTTAGACCACGTGGAGGATATGGAGGAAAAACTTGAAACCAGCAGTGAAGCAAAGGTAGCTGAAGATTATCTGGAGGAAAGAACTGAGGAAAGCAGTGGTGAAGACTCGGACTGTACAGAAGAGGAACCTTCCGGAGAAACCCTGTCTCCAGAAAGTAAGTCCAGCTGCATAACTACACCTAAGTCTGGTGCTCTAGCTCAGGAGACCTCTCCTGGTGACCCTGGGCTTTTGTCTGGTGGACAGTTGGTGGATTCTCCTCAGGATAAGGATAAGGCAGGAGAGGCTGCAAATGACTATGAGACTCTTGTAATGCGTGGAAAAGCATTGAAAGAGTGTGGAAAAATACAGGAGGCCTTAAACTGCTTAGTGAAGGCACTTGACATAAAAAGTGCAGATCCTGAAGTCATGCTCATGACTTTAAGTTTGTATAAGCAACTTAATACAACTTGAGAATAACCTGTGTATTGTATTCCAAAACAAAACAGTATGAGGTAATTTGTTGTAGTTGGAGTCTTTGGGATCATGAAGCATTCAGGCTTAAGGTGAGAGAGATCTCAAAAGGCAAGTTTTGTTCCTAACTGTTTTGTAAATTCTGCCTTTACCCACTGTTTCTGCGCCCCCCCCCCATACATATGTTCTGATATTGTTTTAGGCATGCGCTATAAATCTAATAGAATGTTATTTTTAGAAAATTTTTCTGTGAAATTACTCTAGCCATTTTAAAATGTATTCTGAAAATGATCACTTTTGTATATCACAGTTCAGATACGATTATTAAAGTTACTTTTCTCAAGTGTTTTTCATTCACTTTCTTTCACTGAGATGATACAGACAAATGCTTATAGAAACTCCTTAGTTGAGGCAGGGCATTGTTATTAGTATTCCAAATCTAAGATCTGCTCTTTTATGCTGTCAGCTTACTATAGCATAAGGCTGGGTGCTAGGCTTTGTCACTGGTACCGTACCCTAGAGTCACTTTGCCAACCACTTAGCCATTCTTCCGTCACCACCATGTTCTGACATATGCTAGCACATTCCATCTTTGGGTTATAGACTGAAAAGGAATGTGGTTCCTTCTCAGGAACAAAGTGCAATGGAGCAGTGGTTCCTTCTCAGGAACAAAGTGCAATGTAGCACACTCTGCACTTGGTCACTTGAGCAGGAATACTAGCATTCATCAAGTACCTACTGTGTATTGGGTACTGTATATAGGTTTCTTGTTTAATCCTTAGCATAATCTTTTGAGGTCAAGGATGGCATTTCCATTTTTTTAGTTGAGGAAACTAAGACTCAGCGAGGCTGTGGCTTGTCCAAGATCACATAGTAAGGGATGAAATGGATTTTTAACTGTGTGTTACCTAGTGAACAGCATGCCTTAACTATATATTATAGCCACCATAATGTGACCTGTTTTTACTCACATCTGGCATCAAATATATAGGAGTTTTCACTCCAAGCAGTTCTCCAGTTCTCTGCAGATAGTCAACTGGGTGTCCTACCATTCAACTCAGTTCTGACACAGGATCCACAGGTGTCAGGGTGCATTCCCATAAAACTGCCCTTACATCAGATGCCACTTGCTGGTATTGGGTCTTCACATTATCCTCACTTGTGTCCACCTTGGCTACAAACTGAGGGCTCCCCTGACTGCCCTTCCAGGTTCAAGAATTTACTAAAATAGCTTACAGAACTATTATTACTCATTTTTATAAAGAATACAACTGTGAAACAGCCAAATGGAAGAGATGTATAGGGAAAGATACTGGGGTTGGGGTAGTGGGTGAAGAGTCCGTGCCCTCTGGAATTGCCACACCCAGCATCTTGATGTGTTCGCCAGCCCTCAACTTTAGGGCTTATGGAAGGCTCAATACTTAGCCATGATTATTTAAGTCATTGGCTATTGTTGATTAACTCAATCTCTAGTCCTCAGAGGCCAGGGAGTGGGGCTAAAAGTTCCAACCCTCTAATTTTGTCTTGGCCTTTGTGGTGGCCAGTTTGTATGAGAAGCTATTTAGGACCCTCTGGCCACCAGTCATCAGCATACAAAAGACCACCAAGATTCCAAGGGTTTTAGGAGCTGTGTACAAGGAACAAAGACCACTTATTTTTTTATTATATCACACATACATATATGTTAGTTATAAACTATATGTATATACTGTTTAAAAAAATTCAACCAGGGAAATTTGAAAATTTAATTTGCTTTAAGTGATTCATGAATTGAGCAGGATCCCATCCTGCAAGTAGGCTGCTCAGGTTGTACAAAATGGAAGATTTTTATAGGAAGAAGGGTGGGGCAGAATTACTAGCAAAAGAAAAAAAGGGGAAGGTTTCCTGACCAGCATGGCTCAATTTGTTGGGCATCACACCACAAAGTGAAAGGTCACCAGTTTGATTCCTGAGTTTCTCTCCCTTTCTAACTCTCTTGCCCTCTCTAAACAGAAGTAAATAAAATCTTTAAACACAGGAAGGCAAGTGTTTTTATGTAGATTGCCTTTTCTTTCTCTGGGGGTGGGGAATGGAGAGGGCCCATGTGACAGGTTATGTCATTGGCATTGACCAGAAAATTCCAGACTGGTTAAGATTACATTTCTGGTAAAGGTCAAAACCTCAGTTTGGTAAGTTAATAACTCTAGGTTTGGTACCATGGGCATTAGCACAAGTGATGCCATTTTGGACCTATGGTTTGCTCTGTCAGTTCACACTACTATTCTCATATGCTGTATATTGATGTACAGGTAGAAGATTGAGAAAGATGAGCTGAAATTTAAGTAATAGGTTACTTATTGAGAATACAAAATTTTGCTTACCAAAATAAATTATTACTAATATTTTAAGGTGGGTAATGTGATTGCCTATCTATTGTTACAGAACACAAGGGGGGGCCAAAGGGCAATATACTATTACCAAAAGGAACTCGCTATGTTTGTTATGTCCACTGCCTTATAGGAAAGACATCTCTCAATGCCAGAGATTCGTGGAAAGGAAAGGAAATGTTTATTTAATGCTATACAGACTTAAAGTAGTGACCTAATGTCTTCATCAAAATCCCAAAGTCCCTTAAAACACCCATAAACACACAACAGTCCTTCCTTCCCCCCTTGTTGAGTCTGGGGTACTGTATCAGGAAAAGAAATAGAAGTCTCAGGAGGCTCAGGCAGCCCCCAGTTCTTCCTAGTATTCCATCTCGGCTGGTAGGCCTCCCTTGGTTCCCGGCACCATCAGCTGTGTTGCTGGGATCTCTGCTAAAGCTGGGTGGTAGTTCCCCCTTCTAAAGCTGCAGGGGTCCCCACTCTGACAAAGCCACATGGTTCTCTGCAGTGCCACAGCTGAGTGGTCCTCTCTCTGCACTGCCACAGCCACGTGGTCCTCTCTGCACAATGGCCACAGGAGTCCCCACTCTGGCAAAGCCACGTGGTTCCCTCCCTCTGCACTGGCCATGGTCCTCTCTCCAATGGCTGCTGAGTCCTCTGCCAAAACCGCATGGTTCACCCTACGTGGCTGCAGCCAAGTGCTTCTCTCTCCACTGCCACAGCTGCATGGCTCCCTTTCTATTGCCACAGCCACATGGTCCTCTGCACAATGGCCGAGGGAGTCTCTACTCTGCCAAAACTGCATGGTTCTTCCCCTAATGGCTGCTGTGTCTGGGTTTAAATCCCCTTTCAATCTTCCTCTGCAGCCCCATTTCTGACTTCTCCCACAATTGGCTACACTTGCTAGCACTCCCATATCCTTCCAGCTGTACTGGGCTGCCATAGTGACTCTGGGTAGGTGTGGCCCCATGTCATGGAGCCAATCTTCTCCAAGTTGTCAGGCAGGCGCTGTAACTCAGGGGACCTGCCCCCAGTTATGTCTTGGTGGGGAAGTCACTTACATGCCCCTGGCTCAGAGTGTGGCCACAGCTATTTAACATATCTATGCAACCAGTTAAATGTTATAGATATGTTAAATGACCATGCCAGAGGCTAGCTGCAAAGCTGTTGCTATTCAAAACAGCTCTCAATGGCCCTGCTCCATGTGTCCCTTCCCCCAACCCACACCTGTGAGGGGTGGGTGAGGACATCCTAATATTTCCTGGACACCTTGAGTTCTGGGCCCTATTCCAAATCTCTATTTGGGGCCCCCCTCTTGGCTGCACCCTGTAACACTATCATTAAAAAATCTTGGTGGTAACTGACTCAGCAATTCATACTCGGCATCTAAATCCAGCTCCCCCTTTCCCTATGTAGACTTTGTTTATCAGTTCCTTCCATCAAGCATAGGAATGTTTTTGGAAATCAGCTGATGTTTAAAACAAGGCCTCAGCCTCTTACAATTTATTTGCCTGCTAGGGAACTTTAGGGGCCTGTATACATTTGATTGACATTGAGGCATAAGTCCTACATGTACAGTCATGCACTGCATGTTTCATTCAATGACATACTACATATATGACATGATGTCACAGGTGGGCACAGGTAACCAGGTTCTTGATGATCAGAACAAAGAATTGAACTGAACACCCAGAGTTTATAGCAGAGAACATGGTGATAGGGGAATCAAAACTTGGAAAATTTTAGCTTAAGGTAAATAGCCATAAATCTAGCAAGTAATGTGTATGTTAAGCTTTTTGTTTCAGAAACTACAGATGAGGCCCATCTGGCGCCTGAGGGAAAAAAAAAACTGACCTTCTGGAGTGCTGGCTAAAGATACCACCTGGAGACATCCCTGCCAGGCGACTACCCCTCCCCTTGGAATTTCAAAGACTCTCACTAACTCCTGTTTGCCCTCCCCCAACCCCCTTATAAAAGATCTGGCTGGGAAAAAAGAGGAAGATGGTTTGTTAGGGTATGAACCCGCCATCTTCTCGGATCGCCGGCCATCTGAATAAAGCGCCTATAAAAGATTCAATCACTGTCATTGCTTATTGGGTTTGGTAGTGACGGGCAGCCCGAACGCCGGTGTCTTTTCTGGTTACATATTTTGGCGACTCTGCCGGGACAGACTTTGGGACTCTCCGGTAAGTTTGGGTGTTTGGCGGGGAGTCCCATTGGCTGCCTGGACTGAGGGGCTCTGGGGGCTTGGAGTCAGAGAATCCTAAGCAGCTGCCAAGTGATTTCACTTGGGGATTCTCACCCCTTGCTCCCAGCACCTCTTGTCATGCATCACACTGGATTGAATCGTTGCGCTTTCTGGTTCAGGTTGAAATCCCGGGTCACAACTTAAGTTATCTGTTCTGTTTGGGTACCATCTGTTTGGAGCTCCGTCTGGTCCGAAAGGACATCTGTTCTGGTCCCGAAAGGGCGTCTGTTTGGAGCTCCGTGGAGTTCCGTCTGGTAATATGGGGGGAACCCTCCATTCCAAAAAACAGCCCGCTGGGGTGGGTTCTGGTAAATTGATCGCCGTATGAGTATATATCGGAGGCGTATGTTGTTTTGTTGTAGTACTGTTCTGTTTGTGTCCTGTATAATTTAGACTCAGGAGAGTGCTGGTCACTGAATGGGTCTTTAAATTACTGTATTATACTGTAACTAAAGTTGTTTTGTCAAAATCAAGGAAGTAGGACAAATTGCCTTACCTAGAAGTGTTTAGGTTTACATGATAAAGATGCATGCAGAGTTAAAAAGGAAAGAGAGGAAAGTCAGTTAATAGCTCTGAGAAAAGGGAATTTACATATGAAAGATAGAAGGTCAGAGGAGAGGGGCCAAGAAGATCTAGGTATTAAGACCAGCTGCAGGCTGGTCAGAGTTCTTGCAGCCCCAGGGGATCCACTCCTGTGAGTGAAATGGGAAAAGTGTGCCTGAACTGGCATCGCTATCTTGAATCACTCAAGAAACCAGATTTGGTGGAGGAAAATCCCCTACTGGGGCAGGGCAATATCCTTTTGGAGACTTTTTTCAGTGAGAGTAAAGCCAGAAGGCCAGTCTGCTAGATGTTATCTGGCACATACTCTGTTTTGTACATTGGATCTGTTAAACTGGAAAAGCTCAAACCCTTCTTATGGACATAGCCCTGCTAAAATGACTGATTTGATTGTGTCAGTTTTTGCCACTTATCATCTCAATTGGGCAGACATAGGAGCCTTATTGAATTCTTTGCTTCAGTAAGGGGGATGAGCAGAGGCTGGTGTTGGATAAAGCAAATGAACAGGCTCGGAGGTTAAGCCAAGAAAATCCAGATGGGGCTCTGGGCCTTCCCAGGGCAATACCTATAACTGAGCCCAATTGCGACCCTTAAGGGGATGGCCTTTCTCTCTTAGAGCATTATAAGAGATGCCTCCTTGAGGGAATGGGAAAGGTATCCCTGAACAGAAAGTCTGAGTAAGTGCAGGCTGTGCAACAAAAGTCCACAGAAGACTCCTCCCAACACTAGGAGACAGTTAAGGAGATTCCTGAGGATGGCAAGTGACTGCTGCATTGAATTCCAAGCTTTGGGCTCACTGCTAATCCACTGTGTGAGGCTCTGAAGGGACCGGAATATTGCCCTTTAGAGTGGACAAAGGAGCGCACTCTGGCTTTTGAGTCTCTGAAAGTGCACCTGGCTTCAGCACCAGCCTTGGGGCTTTCAAGCCTACTGGAGCCCTTTCAATGATATGTGTGTGAGAAACAGGGTGTTGCCCTAGAATTCCTCACCCAAATGCTTAGTGACATTTGCAATCCATCGCATAATTGTCAAGAATATTAAATCACACTGTCCTGGGGTGGCCAGCCTGCTTGAGAGTGGCAACCACCTGCAAGCTCTTGGAGGAAACTAAAAAGTTTGCCTTGGGGCAGCCTATGCCAGTTATGTGTCGCAGCAAGTGTTGAGCCTGCTGGAGCAAAAGGGACATATGTGGCTGACTGCTGAAAGAACGGGCAGGTACCAAGCCCTTTCTTCTTGACAATCCCAACGTCTCCCTCAAAACTGTAAGTAAAGTAATTCCTGCCTTTTTCTCCCAAACCCTGACTCGGCTGCACTAATACATGACTATGCTGAAATAACTGATGAAGTGTATTCTAGCAGAATTGATTTACAAAACCATCCTGTAGAAGAAGCAGACTGGACTCTCTGTGCAGATGGAAGCAGTTATATGGACAAAGGAAGCAGAGAAGCTGGATATGCAGTTGTGACTCTTCAAGGAATAGTGGAGGCCAAGGCCTTGCTGCCAGGAACCTCTGCCCAGAAGGCTAAACTGGCTGCATTGACAAGGGTACTGGAATTGTCTCATGGAAAGAGAGTGAATGTGTGTATCAACTCAAGGTAAGCTTTTTGATTTTGCATGCACAGGGTTCCATCTGAGAAAACAAAAGACTGTTAACCTCCAATAAAAAGGAAATTAAGCATGCAGCCAAAATTCTAAAGTTATTAGAGGCTGTCCAGGCACCCTTACAGGTGGCAGTCATGCACTGCCCGGGGCATCAAGGAGAGGGAACTGAAGTGGTTGGAGAAAGCAATCTGGCTGAGCGGGCAACAAAAGAGGCTAATAAAGGAATATTTATGATGCCATTAGTACTTGTTCTGGACTTGTCAAAAGTTGACCCTGAATATTTGACTGCAGACTTAGAAAAAGTTAAGGAATGGAGTTTTAATGAAGAAGGTCCTGATAGCCAATAGAAAAGAATAAGAAAGAAGCTATACTGTTTTCCTGAACATTTAGTAGAGCCAGTCATAAAGCATTTGCACGAGGCCACGCACTGTGGAAAAGACGCATCAACCACCTATGTCAACTGTGGTTCACAGGTCCTGGAATTTCTAAAGCAATAAGAAATATAACTGCTAGATGTGTTGTATGCCAAAAGAACAACCCCAAAACAGAACCCCACCAAAAGAAAGAAAGAAAGCAATATTAAGGACAGTGCCCATTCGAGGACTGGCAAATAGACTTTCCCCAGATGCCAAAGCTCCGAGGGAGGAAATATTTGTTAACCTTTGTGGACACCTTTTCAGGATGGGTAGAAGCCTATCCCAGTAGGACAGAAAAATCTTCAGAAGTAGTAAAAGCATTATTAGAGGAAATAATCCCTCACTTTGGTCTCCCTGACAGCATTCAGAGCAATAATGGACCTGCTTTTGTTTCAGAAATCACACAGAAGGTTAGTAAAATCCTAGGAATTAACTGGAGACTCCACACGGCATGGAGACCCCAGGCTTCTGGGAAAGTAGAAAAGATGAACCACACCTTGAAGAAAAATATAGCCAAAGTGTCAAGAAGCTCATCTTCATTGGGATCAAGCTTTACTTATTGCCCTGCTCAGGATAAAGGTGGCTCCTCGAAGTGGGATTCAGTTGAGTCTCTATAAAATTGTGTACAGATGACCATTTCAGGTCACAATTGGGGTGAAAGATATGTATATAGATAAAAATCTGAAGGTAAGAAAAAAAATATGTGCAATATTTAAATCAGACCTTAGCTGTGATGATTAACTTTGCCTGTATTAGGGACTTCTCTCCCATAGGTCCACTGCATTCGTTCAAATCAGGAGATCATAAGGTGCTGCTCAAGATTTGGAGAACAGGATCCCCAGAAAATCAACTAGAGGAAAAGTGGACTGGACCTTGGGATATACTCTTCACCACCCCAACTGCAGTGAAGCTGGCAGGAATAAAACCTTAGATTCATCACACCAGAATAAAGAGAGCACAGGAAGAAGATCTGAAAGTCATCTTTGAAAAACAGTGACTTGTGTTCTCTTCATTACCTCCTGTTTGACCCCTTGTTATGGACAACTTATTCCATTCAAACGGGATGAAAACATCTGGGTATATTTGGGGGAAAATGTCCTGAATATTTCTGACTTTTATCTTGCAGGAAGAACTTATGTAAAACAAACTTTCACTTCATGTCTTATAGGCATCTGTGCCCCTTTGGAAAGCTTTAAAAACTATACTGTGCTTGAGCATATTGAAAAGAAAATGGCCTACTCTGACATTTATAATTGGAGACCAGTGGTAAATATAAAAGACAGGGAAATGTTTTCATTGAAGGTTGCTAATGTAACCCCAGCTAGAGAATATGTAATTTTTGTCAACTGCACTAAAAACTGTCTTGTGCTCTCAGCAGGTGTGAAGATGAATTGCACCACCACCACTGATGTATGTTATGCTTATGCCCACGTTAAGCTGCCAATAGGATGGTTCCTGATATGTGGAATAACAGTTTATTCTTATGTTTCAGCAAACAGCTCTGGGGGACCGTGTTCTCTGGGAAGACTAACGGTGTTTATGCCTCAGAAGCCTCACTTAACCCGGGTTCGACAGGATGTCTCTCTTACACCTGATTGTATCAATAACTTACACCTTTTAGCCCTGCTGAATATGTGTCCTTAATTATGTTTATAATGTCAACCATGGTAACTTATTTAATGTAAAAATAAGCAGATTAGCCTGCGCTATGGTAAAAGCCTTAAATGCTACCTCTCAAACTATTAGTGCCATTAGTCAAGAACTAAGACAAGTCAGAGAAGCAGTACTGGAAAATCGTGCAGCTATAGACTACCTTCTTTTGAGACATAATCATGGATGTGAGGAATATAAGGGACTCTGCTGTTTTAACCTAACTGATACTTCACAGCTTATAGAGCATAAAGTAAAGCAAATAAATGATGTGGTGTCCAATATAAAACAGGAAGAAGGATTCTTTGGCATTGATTGGTCTAACCTAACCTCCTGGCTGCCCAGCATATCTGGTCTTCGAGAAGCTTTTATTGTTTTTATCCTTGTCATCTTCTTCAGTATCATAGCTTATTGTTGTATACAGTTTGCCCCCTTATGTAAGCCCACAGTTTCATGTATTCCTAAAACCCCCACTGAACAATCCAGTGTCCAGCAACAGGCATGGCAACAAAGTGAATACTTCCATAGGAAGCTGATCTCATAGAAATGAGATAGTTTAATACTAATGGTGGGGAATGATAGGGGACTCAAAACTTGGAAAATTTTAGCTTAAGGTAAATAGCCATAAATCTAGCAAGTAATGTGTATGTTAAGCTTTTTATTTCAGAAACTACAGATAAGGCCCATCTGGTGCCTGAGGAAAAAAAAAAACTGACCTTCTGGAGTGCTGGCTAAAGATACCACCTGGAGACATCCCTACCAGGCGACTACCCCTCCCCTTGGAATTTCAAAGACTCTCA
The DNA here is from genome assembly GCF_019186645.2 of Phyllostomus hastatus. Classification (NCBI taxonomy): domain Eukaryota; kingdom Metazoa; phylum Chordata; class Mammalia; order Chiroptera; family Phyllostomidae; genus Phyllostomus; species Phyllostomus hastatus. Next base: position 401,541 of record NW_025333841.1, on the reverse strand, counting down.
CTAACTCCTGTTTGCCCTCCCCCAACCCCCTTATAAAAGATCTGGCTGGGAAAAAGAGAGGAAGATGGTTTGTTAGGGTATGAACCCGCCATCTTCTCGGATCGCCGGCCATCTGAATAAAGCGCCTATAAAAGATTCAATCACTGTCATTGCTTATTGGATTTGGTAGTGACAGGCAGCCCAAACGCCGGTGTCTTTTCCGGTTACAATGGGAGCAGGCCACCTCCAAGCAGAGATTGACCTCATGGGCTGGAGAGGCTCTATTCTTATAGGGCAGATCCTTCCTGGCTAGTTTTGGTGGGCTTTTACTGCGCATGTACAAGTAGTTGTATTACTTTAAAGCTACTGCACATGTGGTCTCCCATGATTTTCCCTGATTGGCCACCAGGGAAGAGGGTCTGACAGTGCTACTGAATTGACCCCTCTTTCTCCTGGGGTCCCCCTGTACTAGGTTCACCTTTCCCTTCGCCAGAGAATTATAGCTGTCCATGTTAGAGACTGGTGAAAAGGAATTATTCATTCAAGTTACACAGACTTAAGAGTAATGATTTAATGTCTTCATCAAAATCCTAAAGTCCCTTAAAACGCCCACAAACACACACAGTCCTTCCTTCCCCCCTTTGCCCAGTCTGGGGTACCGTATCTCAGGAAAAGAAATAGAAGTCCACAGCTCAGGCAGCCCCTGGTTCTTCGAAGTAATCTGTGCTCGGCTGGGAGGCCTCCCTTGGTTCCCAGCACTACCAGCTGTGTCACTAGGATCTCCAGCTAAAGCCGCGTGGTGGTTCTTTGCTAAAGCCGCATGGTGATTCTTCTCATGGCTGCGGGGCGGGGGTGGTCCCCACTCTGCCAAAAGTGCATGGCTCTCCTCACTGCCACAGCCGCATGGTCCTCTCTTCAATGGCTGCTGAGTCTGGGTTTAAATCCCTTCGCCAGTCTTCCTCTGCAGCCCCATTTCCGACTCCTCCCACAATCAGCTACAGTTGCCAGCACTTCCATATCCTTCCAGCTTTACTGGGCTGCTGTCCTGAGTCTGGGCAGGCGTGGCCCCATGTCGTGGAGCCAATCATCTCCAAGCTCTCATGCAGGTGCTGTAACTCAGGGGACCTACCCCCCAGTTACATCTTGGGGGGAAGTTCCTTCCATCCCTCCTGGCTCGGAGTGGCCACAGCTATTTAACATATCTATGCAACCAGTTAAAGGTTATAGAAATGTTAAATGACCACACCAGAGGTTAACTGCAAAACTGTTGCTATGCAAAACAGCTCTCAATGGCCCTGCCTCCTGTGTCTCTTCCCCCAACTCACACCTATGGTGGAGGATGAGGACATCCAATATATCTTTCTAATGTTTCCTGGACACCTTGAGTTCTGGACCCTATTACAAATCCTTCTTTTGGGGGCCCCCTGGCTGCACCCTCCTACAATGGTACCATAAGATTATAATGGAACTGAAAAATTCCTGTTGTGTAGTCACAGCTAGCCTAAAACATTACTCAGGTGTTTGTGGTAATGCTAGTGTAAACAAACCTACTATGCTGCCAGTCCTATAAAAACATATAGCACATACAATTATATGTAGTACATAATTATTGATAATGATAAGTAACTAGGTTACTGGTTTATGTATTTCCTATTTACTATTATTTTATGTATTTATTTTTTATTTTATTTTTTTGAGAGGGGCAGGGAGGGAGAAAGAGAGGGAGAGAAACATCAATGTGTGGTTGCCTCTCATGTCCCCCTACTGGAGACCTGGCCCACAACCCAGGCATGTGCCCTGACTGGGAATCGAACCGGCGACCCTTTGGTTTGCAGGCCGGCACTCAATCCACTGAGTCACAGCAGCCAGGGCACTATTTGCCATTATTTTAGAGTGCACTTTTGCTACTTATAAAAAAAAGTTTGCTGTAAAACAGCATGTTGTTAGGCTGGGAGCAGCCTTGTACACCTCATGTTTACATCTTTTGACTGCATCATGTGCTCTTGGGCTTGACTTAATCTTGCTTTGTTTTATAAGTTTAGTGTAGCCTAAGTGCACAGTGTTGATAAAGTCTACAGTCCTGTACAGTAATACCCTAGGCCTTCACACGCACTCACCACTCACTCACTGACTCACCCAGAGCAACCTCCAGTCCTGCAACCTCCATCATGCTAAGTGCCACATTCAGGTGTACTATTCTATATCTTTTTAAAAAGGTTTTATTAGTTTATTTTTAATGAGAGGGGAAGGGAGGGAGAAAGAGAAGGAGAGACTGATGTGAGAGAGAAATATTGATTGGATGCCCCTTGCACGTGCCCCGACTGAGGACTGAAGCTGATACACAGACACATGTCCTGGCCTTGCAATACAACACCCAACTGAGCCACACCGGTCAGGAACATTCTATATCTTTTATACCATAATTTTACTCTAACCATGTGTTGTCTACAGTATTCAGTTCTGTAACATGCTGTCCAGGTTTGTAGCCTAGGAGCAGTACTCTGTACCATACAGCCTAGGTGTGTAGTAGGCTGTACCATTTAGGTTTGCACAAGTGCACTGTGATGTTCATGCAACAGTGAAACTGCCTATCAACGAATTTCTCAGGATGTTTCCCCGTCATACGGAGGTGCATGACCTTCTCAATGAAAAACAAAATGGTTCTTGTTTGTGTATTACGGCAATTTTGGTAGTGGAAATGCCTGCACACAGTAAATTATTCAAACTCTAAGGAAGGCAGGGATTTTTAAACTGGCATTCATGGATAGAATTCAGATGTCTGAATGTAGACAACAAACTGCAGAAGTATTAGCATTACCTGTGACTTTGTCACCGATAGAAATCACAGATTTCATCATTATTGCAGCTACCTTAAATACCATTGACAGTCATAACTACAAAATCAGAGTGGTTTTTCTTTTTATTTATTTTATTTTTTAAGTATTTTTGTTTATTTTTAGAGAGAAGAGAAGGGAGGAAGAGAGGGAGAGAAACAACGATCAGTTGGCTCTCGCACGCCCCCAACTGGGGACCTGGCCTGCAACCCAGGCATGTGCCCTGACTGGGAATCGAACTGGCGACCTTTTGCTCTATGGGGTGAACCCAACTCATCGAGCCACACTAGTCAGGGCAAAATCACGGTGGTTTTTAGATTTACCACAAGATCCTACTTAATAGAGTAACATGTATATTTTTATATTTATATATATAAAGCAACTTTAAAACTTTTGATTACTGTATTTCAGTATAATTGCTGTCCTTTGTAATCTTATGTATTTTACTTTATTCATTTAAAATCATTCTGAGAAGGGATCCACAGGCTTGGGCATGAGGCAAAAAGTCTCTGACCTGCCCCTTCCCCAGTTCTGGATTGCCATTTCCAGAGACAGTCTATGTATAAGCACCAGTATCTGTTTTATATTTTTACCGAAATGGTAATATACTATATACAGTTTGCACCTTTGTTTTTAATTTTTACATAGCTGCATACTGTTCTGTTGAATGGGTATACCATAATTTATCATCTACTGATGGACATTTTCTTTCTAGATGATGCTGTAACGAATACCCTTGTACATTTTATACATGTGATTACATCCACAGGATGAATTCCAAGAAATGGAGTTGCTGGGTCACAGGGTATATTTATAATGTTTTAAAGTTTTTTTAATCCTCACCCAGGGACATATTTATTAATTTTAGAGAGAGGGGAAGGAAAGAAGAGAGAGAGAAACATTGATGTGAGAAACATTGATCAGTTGCCTCCTGTACGTGCCTCAACTGGGGATCACACCTGCAACCTAGGTATGTGCCCTGACTGGGAATCAAACCCGCACAACCTTTCTGTGCACAGGCCGATACTCTAACCAACTGAGCCACACTGGCCAGAACTATAATTTGATAGGTACTGCCAAAATGTTCTCCACAGAGGTTATAACAATATACATTTGCACTATTAATGAATGAATTCTTGTTTCCCCATACCTTTACCAATGTTAAATTTTGAACTTTGCCAATCCAATAGGTTAAAAATGGGATCTCACGTTGTTTTCTATTTGTATTTTACTATGAATGGGTTTTTAAATGAGTTTTACTCTTTAAGCATTGAACTTAATGAAAAAGATGCAGTTTCAGAGCAGAATTGAATGCTTATGCCATGCCTTAATTTTTTCCCTTACCAAGTTCTTCAGAACCTTAGTTGCCAGTCAAAAGCTAACTTCCCAAAGGTTTACTTGGTGTCAGAGGCTCATTCCTACCCCACTTCCTCACAAACTAGCTGTAATTGTCATGCCACAGAAATTACTTTGCTTTTTTTTAGCACTCCAACTTCCTTCCTTTGTGGGTGACATACATGCAAAAGGCATGCACTTGGTATCCTGGGTAGGACTCTAGTTCGGGAGCGTCTCCTACGTATACAGCTTATCAGAATTTCATTCACGATTTTCAGAATTGATCGCCCATATTTATACCTTTTCTTAAATATTTTTATTTATTTTTAGAGACAGGGGAAGAGAGGGAGAAATAGAGGGAGAGAAGCATCAATGTGTGGTTGCCTCTCATGTGGCCCCCACTGGGGACCTGGCCCACAACCCAGGCATGTGTCCTGACTGGGAATCAAACCAGTGACCCTTTGATTTGCAGCCCACGCTCAATCCACTGAGCTACACCAGCCAAGGCTTATATCTTTTTAAAAAAGATTTTGTTTATTTATTTTTAGAGAGGGACAGGGAGGGAGAAATAGGGGGAGAGAAACATCTATTGGTTGCCTCTTGCACACCCCCAACCCAGGATCTGGCCCACAACACAAACATGTGCCCTGACCAGGAATTGAACTGGCAACCTCTTGATTTGCAGGCCAGCACTCAATTCTCTGAGTCATACCAGCCAGAGCTGATAGCACTTATTTAGAGACATTGTTTCAAATGTGGTTTTTAATGCAGTTTCATCTTATATCTACTATTTTGAATACTTCTATCATACTGGTATATCTGGATCCCAGGGGCAGCTTTTAGTCTGCTCAGTGGGGAAAATAGGAAGGCATAGCCTGCTGGGGTGCTCAGAAACCCTTCCAAAATGGGAAACATAGGTCTGGAGGTGAAGTTGCAACTATGTGGCATATTGTGGGCATGTCAAATGAGTGTCAAGAATCACACAGTTGTGTTGGTGAAGTTTCATTTTATTTATCTATTAATTAACTTATTTAAGTCCTCGCCTGAGGATATATGTATTGATTTTAAAGAGAGAGGAAGGGGGGAGGGGAGAGAGAGAGAAAGAAACATCAATTGGTTGCCTCCTGTATATACCCCAACCAGGGATCGAACTGTTTGGTGTATGGGATGACGCTCCAACTGAGCCGCCTGGCCAGGGCCAACGTTTTATTTATTTTTAGAGAGGGGAAGGAGAAAGAGAAGGAGAGAAACATGAGTGTGTGGTTATCTCTCACACACCCCCATGGGAGAGACCCAGCCCGCAACCCAGGCACATGCCCTGACTGGGAATCAAACGACAACCCTTTGGTTCGCAGACCAGCAGTCAATCCACTGAGCCACACCAGCCAGGGCCCAAAGTTTTATTTGTTAAGCAGTACAGTATTCATAATATTCTTTATGCTTTTTATATGTGATATAAATATGGGATTATAAAATAAAAAAATGTAGACACACAGAACATTAGTCCTGGAAAGGTTGGTCATACATAAACTATACACTTGAAGATGAGCAAATGTTTTCATACTGACATTTCTCCCTTTGACCAACACTTGGTGAATGGCTGCTCAGTCTAGTACAAACACCCAATAGAACTGAGTGCCTCTCTACCCCACAATAAACATTTATTTTAAAACACAGGAGTTAATGCTGAATGGCCATTTGTGTTCCATTAAGGCAATGGAGCTAATAATTGTCCTGGCAGATCACAGCTGGCTAACATATAAAAGAAGTGTTGTCTAGGAACCCATGTTATGATTTTCATATGCTTATCTGTCTTTTTGATGCCCGATTCAATGTGTGAATAGTGGGAGCTGATACCTGACTCCCCTGGAGATGGTTTCTACATTAACTTATGGATATACTGAGAATCAGATAAATTAGTTCTAAGAGGAATGACAAGTTAAAAGGAGTCTGCTTGATCCATCTTTGAGAACCACTGACTGAACACCTACTGTAGTGTATAGAAGCCTTTACCCGCCCAATTTTGCACTTACAAACCCACAATGACAGAGTTCATAAAATATAAGGATTATTTAACATCTTTTAAAGAAATAAATAGAATGTATAAAATATAATCTGCATTCCATACAATTTTATTTTCTCCCTTCAACCATAATGATATGATATCCAAATTTTGTCTTAACTGGAGGGTCTGTAAACACAGGCTTGTCCAGGCCACTTACAGGCAAAGCAAATGCTGCTTCTTGAAATGGTCCCACCATGGACCCTCTGGTCATCCAACCCAGGTCGCCCTGAAAAACCCAAAAGATATGTGATGTCAAATGGCTCTGCAGAGGGAACAGTTCTACCGTAGCTTGAATGCTAAGGTTCCTAGGTTTCTTCATTTGGGCTGTAAAGAAGTAGGCTAGACAGGACAAACGGACAGAGGTCCTACTCTGCACTGAATCCACAAGCAGTCACAATGTTGCCGGGTATCTGTGAGCTGTGCAATTTTGGTCATACCTAGGTTTAGACATAGGTGACCCATATTCAACTGTTTACAAGTTGGACATTTCTGTTTTTATGATCTTTAAACCCAGATATGGCTACAATTAATGGCAAAACATAGAAATAATCCCAAGTGTTGGGGGACAGCTCATATTAAATGATAAGAGTAACATACCCCTTGCCTGGCTTTATCTTCACTATATTGTGTGGCCACTTCATTGAATCTCATCCCAGACTTTAACTTTTCCAAGGCTTCCATGATTTTGCCGTGTTTCTCACACAGAATGTGCCTGACCTACAAGGAAAAAATACGTTTGTATAATACCTGGAGATCCAAACGATTCATTTCTTCACAGTACAACAGTCAGTACACAGTGGACTAGGAATCCAACCGGCGACCCTTTGGTTCGCAGGCCCACATTCAACCCACTGAGCCACACTAGCCAGGGCACATTTTTAAAAGGAATTACTTTTTGTGAGACTGGTCTGTAATTTCCAATTGTGTGTTATCTTGATTTTTCTATCAGTGTTGACCTGTTCCCTTAGAATGAGTTAAGCAAACTGTCTTTTCCTTTTATGTGTACCAAAGTAACACATGCTTACATTTAACGTGGAAAAAAAGGAACTAGTAACTCACCTTTACTGCATTGCCACCACCTTTGGGACCCTGAGACTTCTTGTCAGAACTGTCACTCCCAGATGCTGCTCCCCCTTTAGAGAAGAGATGACAGGTACTCATTTAAATGGCACCTTGATTACAGAAAGGTCTAACATAACAGTTGATACTTGTCACAGCACCAAGTTTCAAAAGGGAACGCTGCCAGATACTTGACTACATCAACCTAAATTAATGACTCACCTCCCTTTTTTACAAAAATATGGATTGCTTCATGAATTTGTGTATCACTCCTGCACAGGGGCCATGCTAATCTTCTCCATATCGTTCCAATTTTAGTGTGTGTGCTGCCAAAGCGAGCATTCACTTCTCTTAAAACAGGAAATTTGTGCCCCACATAAATCCTTTACTGGAAAATAGGTACATAGGTAAGTGTGCTGATGATTGAATGCGAGTTCCAGAAGCTGGGTGCAGTTCTCTGGACTCAGTTTGATATCCTGCCTTCTAAGTGAAAACCCCTGAGCTCTTGTAAAATGTCTAATAAGCACAGCAACTACGTATTTGAGTACTAACAATTCCAATATGTAAAATCCCTAGAAGTATATATTAAATAAAGATCAAATTCCCCACCACCCATAATTGCCTAAAGAATACATTTATGTCTGAATTCTCAGAGTCTGCTACATTGCTTATTGATAGCTTCCTAAGAAAAGTTATCAGTATTCTGATTAATGACTGGCAGAAACTTATGTTTTACTAGTATATCATTTTACTACATTGTCCACTTCTGTGCCAATGGCAACACACGTACTGTTAGAGGCTGATTTTCCTAAGAACTATCACTGGATTAAATGTTCAGTTCAATAAACATTTCCTAAATATAAGTACTAAGGTCCAGGCACTGGGACTACAAAGACAAATAAGCCATGGTACCTTTATTCACAGGGCTCATTTGCTCTCAGATATGCAAACAGATTGTTTCAGAATGATTTATGACCTATGGACAGGGGGCTGTGGAAGCACAGAGGGACATTTGAGCCAGTCAGGGAAGGCTTCCTGGATGTATAGGCACTGACCAGGTGAAGAAAGAACAAGGGTGAGGGGACTCTCCAGGGTGGAAGAACAGGAAGGTATGTGTTGGAAACTATGGACATAGCGTAATCTGAGGTGGGAGTACTGTGAGATGAGCCCAGGGGATGTGGCTGAGGGCTAGGGTGTGAGGGCCTTTAGGTCCCGTTACGGAACTTGGAATTTATCCTTGAAGTAACAGGGAGCCATTGAAAAGTTTTAATCAGGACACTCCAACATATACATAGCTCCAAAGGCTAGCACAGTGCCTGGCACACAACACTTGTTCAATAAATTTCAACTGAACTGAAAAAGCAAAATACTGTACTGACCACCAAATGCTGAAGAGCATATTACCATTGAAGGAGTTTCACTACATCCAACTCTTCTTTAACATTTATTTTTAAAGAGCAGGGAAGGTGGGGAGAAAGAGAGGGAGAGAAACGTTGGTGCATGAGAGAAACATTCATCGGTTGCCTCTCACACAGCCCGACCAGGGACCTGCCCGCAACCCAGGCATGTCTGCTGACTGGCAGTCAAAGCAGTGACCTTTCAGTTCGCAGGCTGAGCCACAATCCACTGAGCCACACCAGCCAGGACTCCATCAAACTCTTAAGTGGATCTGTTGCATAGTCACATTGAACAATGATGCCTTCTGATCATCCTATCCTCTTCCCTACTGGATGCTGTCATCTTCTGACTGTCACCTCACTCTGACTGACTGAGGACTTTGGCATCAGCTTCAGGCTTCTTTTCCACTCTCAATCCTGCCATCATCTTAGATGAGCTCACCATCTACACCGAGGAGTCATCCAACAACCTAACTGCATATTTCTGGACCTCCTTCCCAAATGTGCATACTGTCTATTACAGGCCACTTGCTCCCAGAGGCACATGATGAAACCAGTGCAGCTCAGAACCAGTAGTTCAGTCTTTGGCTCCAACTTCCTGTTCTTCCAGCTTTCTCATGCCTCATTCCCACAACACTACTAGCTCTTTGACTTCACAGAAATCACCCCCACCTTCAGTCCCTTTATCCAGCTATGCTCCCCTACACTCTCAGACTTCTCCTTCCCTTCCCAGTCTGGACCCCATGCTTGAATCATCTGAACTCGATCCTTTCCCACTAGCACCCTTAATTCCCTTGGGTGGTGACCCTTCTAGTATCATTGCCCAACAAAACCTTAACCTTGGCTCAAGGCTATTCCTAACTCTTTTCAATCCCATATTGTGCCAGTTGCCTGGTAGTAGGTAAATCATGACTGTGCAGAATGTGTCCTCTACAAATTCATGGCCTTCAATCTTGGGCTGTCAGCCCTCGAGGCAATCCTTTTATTATCCCTCCTCACATCACCTTCAGAGACTATTCCAAATCCTTACCACTCTCGGGACTTCTACTCAGTCCCTGCCCCTCAGTCTTAAAAATTACTCTTGCCTTCCACTTTATTAAGAACTCGAGGCCATGCCCTAACTGGTGTGGCTCATAGGTTGGTCGTCATCCCATAGACCCAAAGGTCGCCAGATGGATTCTGGTCAGGGCACATGCCTGGGTTGCGGGCCAGGTACCCGGTTAGGGGCGTGCGAGAGGCAACTGATGGATGTTTCTCTCGTGTATTGATGCTTCTCTCTCTCCCTTCTCCTCTAAAAGTAAATAAAGCCTTTTTAAAAAGTAAACTGAGGCCACTAAGTACAATCTCCTACGAACTCCACCTCTTCCCCACTCTCGGGGCCTAATTTTTACAACCACACCCATCCCCATCTTTATCCTTGTGGCCTCAAGCATCAGGTGTCCCTTCTCTTCAAAGCTCAACTGCTTCGCCTCTGTCCCGGACCCCGTTTTCTCCTAAATCTCACTCTTCTGTAACTTTACCTCTCAAACTCTACTGGATCCTTCACATCGGCCTCACTCCCAAGTTTTCCCCAAACAAAATTTTCTCTTAGTCCTTTGTCCTTTTCTACCTACCACCTAATCTCCATGCTTTTTTAATTAAAGCTTTCCAGAGACGTCCACAATAACCACTTCCGGGTCACTGACCACCCGCTGCCTCCTTCCCGGACTCCGGGGATGGCCGGTCAGGTCCCACCCCTCTTGCCCGACCTCTTTCTCCCTTGTTGCTCTGGCCGCTCTACCTTTTCCCCCTTTTCCAGAACCGCTTTTTCCTTTAGGTGGCATCTGCGAAACTTGACGTAGAACTCTCAACTGTCAGTTGCGGCGCAAAGCCCCCTTCAAGCCCCCCGGGCTTGTCCCACACAAATGCCTGAAAACGGCATCAAAATGGACCCTTTTTGCTGCGGCTCCGGAAGCAGGCATATCTTGGGGCAGGCCCAGGCCCAAGACTCTTGGACCAGTATGGCTGATGGTGCCTGACCAATAAGAAGCTTGGGCTGGGGCGGGGCCCAAGGTAAAGCGAGGCAGGAAACCCCGCCTCTGCGCTTTTTGTTCCCTTTTTCACATTCCCTTATTTGCGCGAACCCCGGTCTCCCGTTTCCCGGCTCCCCCAACCCTACACCCTTTACGCGTGCGTAGTGAAAGCCGCAGGCCTCTGCAGTCTCTCGGCGCCAACTCTAGCGAATCCCGCGTGGTCCCCAGACAAAGGGAAAGCGGGAAGAGCCTCGGTGGCTGCCCCCTCCTCCTGCCCCTGCTACACACTAGCCCGCCCACTCTTGCGATTTTTTTCATGTCTAAATTTTATTTTGCAGCTGTAGCTGATTGAGTTGAAAGGATACTTTTCAAAAAAAGGCTCTCACCCCTCTGCCTCTTGCAGAACTCCGTCATGGAGAAAAATCGGAAGCTGTAGGACATTGCTTAAAAAATGTTTCAACCACAGAAAAGGCTGTGTGCCATTTACAATAACGAGAGTAAAGCTGTCTGTATAGACACAGGAAATGACCTTAAGGAAGATTACTGACCAAGCTATAGAATATTCCTTTTTAAAAAAGTATATAGTGTACAATATATGCATATAAAGGACAGGAAGGCTACCTAGCAAAATATGACCAGTGGTGCTAACACAGGTTCTCGTGTTTGTTTCTGTGTATTTTCCAAAATTACCATAATGATGCAGCATAGAATAGTAGTTAAAAGCATGGATTCTTGAGCCAGACGCCTGGTTTCAAATCCCTTCTGCACCATCTGGCTACTAGCTCTGTGACCGTGAAGTTACTTCAGTCTCTTTGGCTTGGTTTCATCATCTGTAAAATGGAGTTGATGATAATAGTACCTACTTACAAGATGTTATGAGAATTAAATAAGTTCATATTCATAAAGCACATAAAACAATGAGTAGTTCATAGAGTATTAGCTTCAGATAAATGAGTTTTCAATTTGTGTCCTCACACTTTCTCCCCTAACCCGAAACCCCTTCCCCCCAATTTATATATAAGGTCAGGGCTTTTCCTCCACTCCATAAGATAGCTGTGCCAGTTTCCACTGCCAGCTAGATCCTATAGGTGGTTCAGCTCAGCAGTTAGTTTTTGGAGACAGCCACAGCCTTGATGGACTGGGATGTTTTGTGCTGACACCAGTGCGTCAGGTATTTCTGAGACCATGCCCACCTCCAACTCATACATAAGAAGCAGCCCCCTCATTTTGTGCTGCTGTGATTTCTGGACACGACACATCTTGGGTACACCTTATTTCAGATTGGTAGTGATCAACTGTGGGGAGCACACCCAGAACAAAAGGAATCATTGCTCCCCCACTTCTGAGGTGGATCCCATAGGAGACACGTACTGACCTGCCAAGTCCAATTGGGAGATGTGGGCTTTGACAATGACAGTGTGGCCTGATGTTTATCTGCTCACCCACAGCCAGGAGGCCTAGGAGGCGCCTTTACTTGTGGGTGTTCATCTGGAACAGTGTTTCCTGAGACCACTGGCTATGCAGTCTTGGTATGGGAGTGAAGCAGAGTTCAGATCCCAATGAAGAGCCAGTGTTCAATGGCTGGTGTGCTTAGTGCAGGGAACATTGTGAGAGCCCGTGCGGTCCAGTAGACAACAGCAGCAACAATAATAAGCGAGCCTGTGCAAGAGGCTGAATTTGCCCAAAATAGTGCCTAAAGGGCCAAAACTCAATGGAGAAAAAGATAGCCACAAGTCTGTTGGGGGGTTTCAGGGTTAAAAGCACTTTAGAGACAGATACAAAAGCATGTTTGATCTCAACTATACAGTGTGTGTCATAAAAATATGGGGAGGGAAATATCATAAAATCTTGTGTTCTGGAATATGATGAGTTTGTGGCTAATTTTCATTTTTTCCTGTTTATGTCAACTGGCATATTTTTTTTACTACCAAGAAAAAAGGCAATAAATGTTATTTGTAAAACAACAAAGAAGCTAGCTTCTATACAGGTTTAAGTCTGAACCAGTCTGTGGAGGCCAACTGTGGAGGAGTCTGTGGAACAGAGTGACGAAGGAACAGAAGAACAGGCGGGGGGCAGAGAGGAGAAAACTTCAGTCTTGAAACCATGGTAACGACTGCAGGAGTGTGCACAATGAGTCAGAGCCAGGAATGGCTGCCAGTTGTATTTTCTATTAATTATCTCCTCAAACTGATTCCTCCATGCATTTCTTAAACAAGCAAAAGCAGGAAGGGAAGCTGGCAGCTCTCTTCCCAGAAGAGAAGTTCACAAACCTTCACCCAGAGTTACTGTTCTGCCCAATCTGGTCTACAACCAAAGGGCTGTAGTGTCTTTTCCATTTGAGATTCCAGCAGAGCTTATTCTGAAAAGGGAGCTTGAAGCAACAAAACAGCAATCTAGTTGATCCCATTAAGAGGTAGTCAATGCATGGGGAGCTCTGGGTCCCAGACTCTGGGGACAGGGATAGAAAAAGGCCACACTTTGGAAATTGAAACCAGGAAAAATAAGTACACGGTGGATAAGATCAGCCACCTGCAAAAGTAGCCACCCATTATGGCAAATGGATTCGGGTATATTGCTGATTGGATAGAGGCAGCTCCTGAGCCTAGTCAGTGGCTGGAGAACTTTCTGTCCTTCATGATGTTGTTACATGCCTGCCATTAGATAACGGAGCTTTGAACAACTGGTTTTTAAGAAAGGGCTTTACCAAAGAACTTATATGTACAACCCATGGACATGAACTAAGGGGCCGGAATGCTGGAGGGTGGAGGGTATACAGGGTGGAGAGCGATAAAGGCGAGAAAAAACTTGGGACAACTATAATAGCATAATCAATAAAATATACTTTTTAAAACGGGGGGCTTCAGAGAAGATTCTATCTATGTTTATCCAGCATTGTCTTAAGCAAAAGAGCTGCAGTTTCTGGAGGCACTAATATTCCAGTATCTAGTGAGGTGGATTTTGTCAAAGGCAGTGTTCATTTGAGACAATGGAAAACAGCCAACACAAATAGCATATGTAGCATGACCCTGGAGCTTTCCCTTCATGATGTCTTTCAGTTTTCACAAGTCTTGTTACAGAGAATCACCGTGGCCATTTTAGAGCTGAAGAAACAAGCTCAGAGAGATTAAGAAATGTCTTTTAGGTTTTACAGCTAAGGACTGTGGCAGGGTTGGGCTCTGAACTCAGGTCTGTCTGACTCCCGAGCTGGTACCCTTGCTTTTTAGGGGATGATGACTTGCCTTGCGATCCCCTAAATGAAATCCAAGAACACCCAGTTCCCTTTGTTCTGAGTGCATGTTCCCCAAGTCAGCTTCCCGGGGATCTGAGGCCTCACAAGGGAACATGGTGCTCAAGTGGTGTCAAGGCCAAGTTACTCAGCCACCGTGGGACAGAGATTAAATGCTCCTCTGGCTTATGCACCAGTGTGTGTTGGTTCCGAGCAGTGAGGCAAGGAGAAGGAACACTGCCTGGGTGGGGGACAGTGGGCACAGCATTGTTACAAAGGCAGAGAGGGGACAGTAGGGAAGAGGTCTTCTGTATCCTCACCTTCAGGAACTGGTCTCCATGTCCAATGGATTCTGCCCCTGAAACAACTCTTCTCCACTGCTCCTCAACATTTTACAGTGAACAATGAACACTTAAGTAGGATTCACCAAACGTCTCCTGTGCTCATCCCCCACACTCTTTTCTGCTGCTACAACCCTTTGCACATTCTCTGGACCATTGGAACAACCTCCACATTGGCCTCTCAGTTGTCAAGTCTTACCACCCTCCAAACTACCTTCTCCAGTGTCTGACAGAGAGCTTTCAAAAACATAGATTTGATGCTCACTTCCTTAATTAAGTCTCTTCAGTAGCTACCTGGATGTTGAGAAGCTGCTTAGCCTGAAGACCCTAAGGCTATTCTGCTGCTATCTGCAGGCTTATCTCTTATTGGTCCCCAGTGGTCTCCAACCACTTTATTACCATTTATAGGCCCTCAAACGTGTAGTGCTGTCTTCAGACTTCATGCCTTTGCATATGCTCGTCTGTCTACCTGAATGCTCTTCCCCCATTTTTGATCTAGCTAACTCTTATTTACATTTCAAAATCCAGCTCAGCTGCTTCTTTCTCTTGGAAGCCTTCACTGATCCACTTCTCTACCTTCTCTCAGGCTAGGCTAAGTACTCCTCTGAACTCCCAAAGTGCCCTAGGCTTATCTTTAACATCTGTGATTTTGAGTAGTAGTCCATTCTATAGATGCAGCACCATTTGTTTAACCATTCACTCATTGAAAAACATTTGGGTTGTTTCCAGGTGGGACTACAACAAATACAGTGTCTATAAACATTGTGTACAGATTTTGGTGTGGATGCATATTTTCATTTCTCTAGGATTATTTCCAGGAGTGTAGTTGCTGAGTTGTATAGTAAATTGCATGTTTAATTTTGTAAAAAACTGCCACACTCTTTCCAGAGTGGCTATACCATTTCACAGTCCCACCAGCAATGTGTGGGTGATCTAGTTTCCCCATCTAATCAACAACATTTTGTGTTATCACAGTTTTTTTTTTATTTTAGCCATTTAGATAGAGGTGTATTGCTATCTCATTGTGATTTTTAATTTGCATTTCTCTAATGGCCAATGATGTTGAACATATTTTCATGTGTTAATTTGCTGCCTGTGTATCCTTTTCTGTGCAATGAATGTTATGCCTTTTGCCCAGTTTCTGATTGGATTTTTTGTAACTGTTGACTTTCGAAAGCTCTTTATATACTCTAGATATGAGTACTTTGTCAGGTATGTGGTTTGCAAATATTTTTTCCAAGTTTCTAACCTTGTCTTTTCATCCTCTTTAAGAGGATATCCTTCTTTTTTGTTTTCAAAACAAAAGTCCTTAATTTTTTTTATCATGGCTATGGTGACATATCTAAGAACTTTTTATCAAGTCCCACATCCCAATAATTTTCTCCTATGTTTTCTTCTAAAAGTGTTCTATTTTACACTTAAATCTGTGAGTTAGCCCTGGCTGGTACGGTTTGTTGATTGGTTGTAATTCTGCAAACCCAAAGGTTGCAGGTTACATTCCTGGGTTTAGGCCAGGTCCCCAGTTGGGGTGTGTGCAAGAGGCAACCGATCAATGTTTGTCCCTCACATTGTTGTTCCTCTCCATCTCTTTCTCCTTCCTTTCCTCTCTCTCTCAAATCAAACAAATCCTTGGGTGAGGATTAAAACTATTTGTGAGTTAGTTTCATCCATTTGAATTAGTTTTTGAATAAGGTGTAAGGTTTACATTGAAGCCCCTTTTTTGGGCCTATAAATGTCCAGTTGCTCCAACATCATTTGTTGAAAAGCTATCCTTCATTAAATTGCTTTTGCACTTTTGTTAAAAGTCAACCAGCTGTAATTGTGTGAGTCTGTTCTAGATTCAGTATTCTGTTTTGTTGATCTGTGTGTCTATTCCTCCACCAATATCACATATCATACAGTCTTTTAAAAAATATTTTATTTATTTCTTTTTAGAGAGAGGGGAAGGGTGGGAGAAAGAGAGGAAGAGAAACATCGATGTGTGGTTGCCTCTCATGCGCTCATCCCCCATGGAGGACCTGGCCCACAACCCAGGCATGTGCCCTGACTGGAAATTGAACCAGTGACCCCTTGGTTCACAGACCAGTGCTCAATCCACTGAGCCACACCAGCCAGGGCTGCAATGGCATACAGTCTTGATTACTATAGCTACATAGTAAGTCTTAAAATTGGGTAGAGTGATCCTTTTTCCACTTTATTCTTATTCTTCAAAATTGTTTTTAGCTATTATAGCTGTTTTTACCTTTCCATACACATTTTAGAATAATCTTACTGGTATCTACAAAAACATGTTGCTGAGGGATTTTCTTTGCATTTTTTAATAGGGATGGAGTTAATTCTATAAAACATTTTGGAGAGAATTGATATCCTTAATTAGTTGACTCCTCCAATTCATAAACAAAGTATATCTCCCATGTAGTTAGATCTTCTTTGATATTTATAGTTTCAGCATAAAAGTCCTGTGCATTTTTTAGATTCATATCTGTGTATTTTATTTGATGATTGTGGGTGATATTGTGGTTTTAATTTAGGTTTTCACATGTTCATTGCTACTGTTTAGAAATAAAATTGAGGTTTTTGTATGTTCTTATATCCTGTGACCTTCCTGAACTCATTTATTAATTCTAGGAGATTCTTTATTTTGGGTGTGGGTTTCTTGTGATTTTCTATATAGATCATCATGTCATCTCCAAAGAATTCACTTCCAAACTCAAGTGATTGACAGTCGTTTCCTTGAACCTGTAGGACCAAGATCCATGTTGTGTTTGTTTTTTCTGGCTGACAATCTGAGTTTCTCAAGGCTACTCAAATTCCTTGATACTTAGGCCTCTTTATCTTCAAGTCAGTAATGCTATGTTGTATCTTTCTCACATTTGGAATCTCTCTCAGTTCCTTCTCTAATACCAGGGAGAGAAAACTCACTACTTTTAAGATCTCAATGTGATTAGATTGGGTCTACTAGGAAATCTCTTTTGATTAACTCTAAGTCAATCAATTAGTAATCTTAATAATATCCTTTGAATCACTTTTGCTATGAAACTTAACATAATCATGAGTATATTATCAAACCATAGTCACAGTTCTTGGAACTAGGGTAGGAAGTCTTGGGGAGCCATTTTGGAATTGTACCTTACACTGTTAATATTTAGGTAGATGCCAGACATTGTGAATTTTTATACTGTGTGTGCTAGATTTTTATATTCCTTTAAGGACTCTTTTTAAAAGTATATTTTATTGATTATACTATTACAGTTTTCCCATTTCCCTTTATTCCTCTCCACCCTTCAACCCCCTCCCACCAGCATCCCCCCAACTTCAATTTGTGTCCATGGGTCATACATACAAGTTCTTTGACTTCTCCATTTCCTATACTATTCTTAACCTCCCCCTGTCTATTTTGCATCTACCATTTATGTTTCCTATTCCCTGTACCTTTTCCCCCATTCCACCTCCACTCTGCACTGGTAACCCTCCATGTGATCTACATTTCTGTGATCCTGCTGTAGTTGTTTGCTTACTTTGCTTTTGTTTTTTTTTTTAGATTCAGTTGTTGATAGTTGTGACTTTATTGTCATTTTACTGTTCATATTTTTGATCATCTTCTTTTTCTTAGATAAGTCTCTTCCACATTTTATATAATAAGGGCTTGATGGTGATCAACTCCTTTAACTTGACCTTATCTGGGAAGCACTTTATCTGCCCTTCCATTCTAAATGAAAGCTTTTCTGGAGAGAGTAATCTTGGATGTAGGTCCTTGCCTTTCATAACTTTGAATATTTCTTTCTAGCCCCTTCTTGCCTGTAAGTTTTCCTTTGAGAAATCAGCTGACAGTCTGATGGGAACTCCTTTGTAGGTAACTGTCTCCTTTTCTCTTGCTGCTTTTAAGATTCTCTCCTTATCTTTCATCTTGGGTAATGTAATTATGATGTGCCTTGGTGTGTGCTTCCTTGGGTCCAACTTCTTTGGGACTCTCTGAGCTTCTTGGACTTCCTGGAAGTCTATTTCCTTTGCAGATTGAGGAAGTTCTCCTTCATTATGTTTTCGAATAAGTTTTCAATTTCTTGTTCATCCTCTTCTCCTTCTGGCACCCCTATGATTCGGATGTTGGAATGTTTAAAGTTGTCCCAAAGGTTCCTAAGCTCTCCTCCTTTTTTTTTTGAATTCTTGTTTCTTCATTCTGTTCTGGGTGAATGTTTATTTCTTCCTTCTGCCCCAAATTGGTGATTTGAGTCCCTGCTTCCCCCCCTTCACTGTTGGTTCTGTGTATTTTTTCTTTATTTCTCTTTGCATAGCCTCCACCTTTTCCTCTATTTCATGACCATACTCAACAATTTCTGTGAGCATCCTGATTACCAGTGTTTTGGACTCTGCATCTGATAGGTTGGCTATCTCTTCATCGCTTAGTTCTATTTTGGGGGTTTTGATATGTTCTTTCATTTGTGCCATATCTCTTTGTCTCAGCACACTTGTTATGTTGTAAGGGGCAGAGCCTTAGGTACTTGCTAGGGCAGAGCAACCCAGGTCACTGCATTGTGATGCTATATGTGAGGGAGGGGTTAGAGAGGGAGCAATTCCACTTGCTCACTCTTGGCTGCCTTTCAGTCATGTCCCCCACTTCCCACAAGTAAGTTAGGCCCTTTTGGTGCTGATTCCCGGGTGGGTGGGTTTGTATATGTTTAGGATCCTATGGGTCTTTCCAATGAAATCTCCTGTGAGGCTGGGTGTTTCTCTCATTGCTGCAACCCCACAGGTTTTTACAGCTAGAGGTTTTGAGGTTTTATTTCCCTGTGCTGGAACCCTGGGTTGCATGGTCTGTCTCACTCTCCAGTTACTATTCCTGGTTTATTCACACACAAATGTGGGACCATCAGCCACTGCCTCGCCTGCTGGGTCCTCCAGCTGCCATCTTGACTCAGTTCCTTTCCACCCCAGCTGCCTCTTTCCGTCCCTCCTACCAGTCTGAATGAATGTTTTCCTTTAACTCCTTGGTTGTGGGACTTCCATACAGTTTGATTTTCTGGCAGTTCTTGTTTTTTTTTTTTTGTTTTGTTTTAAAATTTGCTGTTGTCCTTCTTTTGGTTGTGTGAGGAGGCAAAGTATACCTACCTGTGCCTCCATCTTGATTGAAAGTCTCTCCTTTAAGGATTCTTAAACTTTGTTCTAGGATGCAGTCAAGTTATTTAGAAACAGTTTGATTCCTTTGAGGTTTATTTTATTTTAGTTAAAGATTTTATTCATTTTTTTCATTTTTGGAGAGAGGAGAGAAGGAGAAAGAAAAGGAAAAAGAAACATCAATGTGTGAGAGGTACATCTATAGGTTGCCTCTCACACGCCCCCTACTGGGGACCTGGCCTGCTGTCCTGGCATGTGCCCTGACTGGGAATCAAAATGGCAACCTTTTGGTTTGCAGGTCAGCACTCAATCCACTGAGCCACACCAGCCAGGGCTGAGGTTTATTTTTCAGCTTTTTAAAGTGGAACCTAGAAAAGCGTTTAGTCTAGATCTAACTTAAACCCACCACAGATGCAATAGCTGTCTAAGGACTCTTATCAATTTCCCACAAGTCAGGAGTTTTTCAGCTCTTATTGGTGGGAACAAGAACTACTTAGGGCCCTTATGTGAGCTCCAGCAATTGTTGTCCCTGCTCCTTTCAGGCAGTTTCCTTCAAACTGATCAATACCCATCTGAATGCTTGAGAAATACCATCTACAGATGTCTAAGGTTTTCTCTTTCTGTACAGTGCCCTCCTCTCTGGAATACTGTCCTGCTAACTCTAGCTGCCTTGAATTCTCAGCTCCATTTACTCAACTCATAAAGTCCACTGGGCTGTAACTGGGTTCTCCCTTGTTGCATGATTGGCCTGGAAACTGTCACACAGTAGTAAGCTGGGGCAATGGTCGGGCTCACTTAGTTTGTTTCCTGCCTCTCAGGGATCACTATCCTTCATTTTCTAATGTCGTGTCTTGAAAAACATACTCCATAGATACATATATTCTGCCTTTTTTTTGTATTTCAGAGAGTAGGATAAATCTGGTCCCTGTTATTCCATCTTGACAAGACAGGGTAGTTCTGAACTTCATATAAATGAAACAATATAGTAGGTAGTCATCTGTATCTGGCTTCTTTTGTGAGTAGCAGCAGTTTGTTCTTTTTTAAATTGCTGGTAATATTCCATTCCATGAATATTTTCTCCCTTTTAAATGACTGCATAGAATTCTGCTGTAAAGATATATTATAATTTATTTCATACGTTTCCTATTGGTTGACATTTAGAGATGATTTCTGGTCTCTTGACAAACAGTGCTTCAACGGACATCTTGAATGTACATTTTGCACATATGTGAGTTATCTTTAAGATAGATTCCCACTCATGGAACAGTTAGGGGCAAATGATATGTGCATTTTGCATTTCGGTAGTAACTGTCAAACTTTCCTCCAAAGACAGGACCAGTCATTGTTTTCACTGACTACATATAAGGATGCCTGTTTCTTCACTCATGTGTTATTGTTAAAAGAACTGCCTTAGTTACTTAATTAGTTTATAGTATAACAAGATCTTCTTATAAAACATTTTCTCTGTGTCCAGGCCATGGGACCACTGCAGAAAGGAAAGTCACTATCCAGCAGGGGTTTCGGATTAGTTCAGGAATAAGCCTTCTTTGGATGCCATCCAAAGACTCTGGCCTAATACTAAATTGGCTTTATAAGGAACGCAGTCATGGCAAGGTTCCAATGTGGTAGTTCTTTGTTCTGCTGAAACATCTTAAAAAAATAAATTAATTGCAGGCCTTTGGGGAGCTTATCTCCTCTGAAACTAGAATTATACCTAAAACATTTCAAGATAGTGATTGTTTTTACTGATGCTAGACATGTTTCTCTTTTGTAACTTAAACAAAATGCTTCCTCCCAAAACAATATAAAATTTACATGGTTTAATGAGTCATTTTGGTGTCTCAAAGTTTTGCCTCTTCTAATTTAATGATGTGAAAGTACGCTAATGCTGCTTTAAGGGGTCAGTATAAACCAGGTAGTAATCAATGTTAATGGACTTAAAATAATATAAAAACTGATATATGATGTGCCTGTATATGTAAGTTTATAGTGAGTATAGTGCAAGTGGCGCTAGAGTCCAACTCTCTGGGTATGAATCCCAGTTTCATCATCTAACATTACAGGCAAATTTCTTAACATTTCTGGGCCTCATCTGTAAAACAGAGTAATACTAGTATCTTTCTCATAGGGTGTTGGGGGCATTAAAAGAATTAATTTCAATAAAGCACTTACAAAAATGCTTGACACATGGTGTGCTTTCAACAAACATAAACTATTACTATGTTTGCATGAGCCAGTACTTTTCTTCTGTGGACAAATGTATCAATTAACATAAATCTCTGTGAGTTGAGTTCCTGGTGGATGGTGGGTGTTTTACAGTGTAAGTTGCATTCTTCTAGCAAAATATATGACAACCCTTAGGAGCTATCAAAAAATAAAGGGGAACAACAGTCACACATACACAACAAACACATGTCCATAAAAGACAGTTTATGCAGGGACGCAGAGAAATCACCTCTGTGGTAGAAATTCCACTGCAACCATTTATTCCATGTATTTGCTGGTGGGGTTTGTTTATCCTAATTGGATACATAAAAAGACTAGCTGGAGGGGCAAGACTAGGGTCACAGCTGGAAGCAGGAAGGACCTGGGTGGAAGCATGCAAGTGTAAACAAACAGGGATGAAAGTTCAAGGACAGACTGAATAAGAGAGATTAGAGGGGCCGTGGATCTTGCGAAAGGTTTACATCTCTATCTCCCTTTGTGAGCCATGTGACAGCAGAGACGCCATATACTAATAACATCTCTAGGCTGAAGATGATTCAGTACATATTTGTTGATGGAACTGAATGGAATTAAAATTAAGCCAGTCAGGAATGGTGTCAAGGATCTTCAAACAAGTAGGAAAGAACAGGCAGAGTGGATTCTTACAGTGTGTCCGGGAACAGTATCTCTGAATGCAGCATAAAGTTGGCAAAACATCATTAGAAAAAAAATAGATAACAAAACACTCAGAAATTTTGGAAAAGCTTTCTTTAATCATATCTCACTACTAACAACTGCTGTCAATTTTGTTTATTCCCTTGTTGTGGTTGTGTTGTGGTTGTTGTTCCGAAGTTTATTAATTTTTTTCATTAATTCATTCAACAAATGTTTACTGAGCATACGTACCAGGCATTCTCGGTGCATGGTTGTACACGGTTGCAATCATAATTTGCATATCATTTTGTAGCGTGCTTTTCAACTTACTGTAGCATATGCCAGGATTTTCCTAGTGTGTTTTCCTGAGCACAAGCTGCCCCATGATCAAGAAGGCTCAGGAACACTGTCATTTAGAGCCCTTCTCTTGGCAGCTCACAACTCAATTTCCTTTCTTGGTTGCTCCTTCTGTACTGGATACCTAAACATTGGCTGACCCCAGGCTCAGCCTGAGCTCTCTTCTCTCCTCTTTTTACTTTTGCTCCTTAGGCAGACTCATCCAGTCTCAAGGCTCTTAACCATCAATATTCTAGGGACTCCCATATTTCTCTGCAGTCCTGACCACTGCCTGCACTGACAGTTTGTACATCCAGCAGCCCATCTGGCATCACCACCGACATGTCTAATAGATAATTGAGATTTAATATATATATATATTTAATATATTTATATTAATTTAATATAAATTTAATTTTATATTTAATATATTTATATTTAATATATTTAAATATATAAATATATATAAGCAATAGCCACTCATTCCTCCGTCCCTCCCAAACCCTCTCTTTCTCAAATCTGCATCATCTGAGACCCAAATCTGAAACCAAAAACTGAGTCGTTCTTTTTTGTAATAAAGATTTTATTTATTTATTCTTAAATAGGAGAAGGCAAGAGAAAGAGAGGGAGAGAAACATCGATCAGCTGCCTCTCACATACACCCCGGCTGAGGACTGGTCTGCAACCCAGACATGTGCCCTGACCAGGAATCAAACTGGTGACCTTTTGCTTTGCAAGACTACACCCAACCCACTGAGCTACACCAGTCAAGGCTGAGGTCTCTTTTTTTGATTCCTCTCTTTCACTTGTCACCTGCCTCCAACTTACCACCCAGTCCAGTGAGCTCAATATTCAAATATAACCCAAATCCCTCCATTTTCCCCTATATCCATGGTCAGCACCCTAGCCCCAGCCCCTGTCCTCTCTGCCTGGCCTGCAGCAATAGTCTCCTCAGTGGTCTCCTGCCTTCATTCTGGCTTCACTGCGATCTGTTCCCCACAGAGCATCCAGAACAGTATCTTTTTTAGTTAACTCTGCTTCTGATGGAAAACATAGTCTATAGAATATCAATTATATCCAATTGATTAATGGTGTTGAGTTTAACTATGTACTTATTTTTGTTATTTATTAAATTGTATTTTATTGTTTATGTTATTACAGTTGTTCCCATTCTTTCCCCCTTTGCCCCCCTCTATCCAACTCCCCCTCAGGCAATTCCCACACTGCTGCCCATGTCCATGGGTCATGCATATATGTTCTTTGGCTAATCCCTTGACCTTCTTTTATCCAGTCTCCCGCCCCCTGTGACAGCTGTCAGTCTGTTCCATGTATCCATGCCTCTGGTTCTATTATGTCCCTCAGTTTATTTTGTTCATTAGATTCCACATATGAGATTATATGGTACTGGTTTGTCTCTGACTGATTTTTTTTTCACTTGGTACAATAATCTCCAGGTCCATCCTTGCTGTGACAAAAGGTAAGAGTTCCTTTTTTATGGCTGAGTAGTATCCCATTGTGTAAATGTATCACAGCTGTTTTATCCACTCATCTACTGATGGGCACTTGGGCTAGTTCCAGATCTTGGCAATTGTAAATAACACTGCATTGTACATAGGGGTGCTTATGTTCTTTCATATTGGTGTTTCACCAGGATAGTTTTTAAAAGGTTAGATCATGTCGGTGACCTCCCCCACTCCACAACCCTCTGATGGCTTTCCTTTGCTCTTAGAAGAGATTCCAAAGCCCTTACTATGGTCACTGTCTCCCTCACTCTCCCCCAGCAGTGCTGGGCTTCCTTCTATTCCTTGAAAACAACAAATCCTGTCCCTTCTCTGGGTCTTTACATTTGGTGTCCCTCTGCCCAGAAGACTCCCTTCAGGCTCCTTGTGGTCTCAGCTAAAAATCACCAACCCAGAGGAACCTTCTGTGAGCAGCCCATCTGAAGTAGCTCCCTCTCAGTTCCCATGTACCATGCCACCTTGTTAATTTCCTGCCCAGCACTCACTGCAATCTGAAGTGATTTGGGGGTGTTTATTTGTATTTTACCTCTTCTGACTGGAATATAAGCATCAGGAGAGCAAGGATCTTATCTCTCTGATTTACTGCCTCACTACTCAACACCTGAGTGACATACGCAGTAAATACTTGTTGAATGAGTAAATGTATAATAAAGGCTCAGAGAAGTCCAGTGGTAAAGAAACCTTCGAAATCTGGTATGTAAAACATCTATTAGTGGGAGGGGAAGTTAGGGGGTGGAGGGATTGAGCAAAAAAGGAAAAAGGGCCCATGGACATGGACAACAGTGCTGGGGGTGGGGTATAAGGGGACTGAATGGTAATAGAAAAAATATAATAAAGATCATATAAAAAAATAAAACATCTATTAGTAGTGTCCTATGTTTTGTGGAAAATACTTCAAGAAATGCTAGCAGAACTATTTTTCATGTTTCAATGTAATGTAGTAAAAATAAAAGAGGTTTTATATTCAGACAGATATGTACTGAAATCTTGGTTCTTCCCATCATTAGCTGTGAGATCTTTGGCAAGTTAATTTGCTTCTCTGAGCTTCAGTTTCTCCATATTGAAATGGAAGTAACAATAAAAGACTTTGGATGTGGTTGCATTAAACTATATACAGTAAATGCACTCAGTAAAATATGTCAAATGTACCACCTATTATCATAATTATGATTTTACTTAGTGGCGCTTAACAAAGTTTATTCAATGGTTTCCTTGTGGAAGGATAATTGATTCACTTCCAGACTCTTGTATATATCTTTTTCCTTTCTTTGTCTAATTTTCTTAGTATAAATTCTCAGAAGAATTACTAAGTAAAAATGGTATAAGCATTTAAATTTCCTGATGCTTATTGCCAGATTTTATTTGAAAGGGATGGTATTTATCCATTGTGTTGACAGCCAGTCCTCAAGCATCATTTTGTTATTCCTTCCAGCCTGAAGTACTGCCATTTCTTCTGCCTTTCCCCAAGTTTTGCTACTACAATAGGCAAAAAAATGGCCATTTAGTTTTTAAAAATTTGTATATCTTTGCTCATTAAGGAAGGGTAAATGTTTTCCTACATGCCTGCCTCCTAACAGTATTTCTTCTCATCCATGCCTTTGCTCATTGTTTTCTTGTGCAAGCATATTCCTGTCATGGCTGTAAGGACACAGGCTGGTGGCTGTCAGCCCTGCTACGATGTGTCCTGCAGAACAGGGGCAGGGAAGGGTTGGTGCTATTATCCACTCCTGTTTGTAAATTCGGGAGCTCTTTCTCTCTTGGTTTGCCACCTGCCCTGTCTGTTTCCCAGACTCCTTTTCCTGCAGCCCTTGCCTTAAATTTGGTGTAACTCAGAGCTGTTTCTCGGGTCTTTAAAAAGATGTTCTTATTGTAAAATATAACATACATACATATGTACAGAAAAGTGCTTAAAACAAATGTATAGGTTGTACATTTGTAAAAATGGTTCCAAGTGAACACCAGTGTGATCACCACCCAAGTCCAAAAATAGAACATTGCCAAGCACCTTTGAAGCCTCCTGTGTGTTCGAACCAATTACAATGTACCCTCCCTCTTATAAGGAGCCATGCTCTTAAACTTTTAAAAATTATTTATTTATTTGTTTATTGATTTATTTATTTAGAGAAGGGAGGGAGAAAGAGAGGGACAGAAACATCAATGTGTGGTCGCCTCTTTTTTTAAAGATTTTATTTATTTATTTTTAGAGAGGGAAGTGAGGAAAAAGAGAGAGAGAGGGAAACATCAATGTGCGGTTGCTGGGGGTCATGGCCTGCAACCCAGGCATGTACCCTGACTGGGAATCGAACCTGCGACACTTTGGTTTGCAGCCCACGCTCAATCCACTGAGCAACGCCAGCCAGGGCTTGTGTGGTTGCCTCTTGCACGCACCGAGCTGGAAACCTGGCCCAAAACCCAGTCATGAGCCCTGACTAGGAATCGAACCAGTGACCTTTCAGTCACAGGCCAAGACTCAGTCCACTGATCCACACCAGCCAGGGCCATGCTCTTAACTCTTATGATGACAACTTTCTTTCTTGTCTTTATAGTTTTATCATGTATCTATGCATCCCTAAACAAGAATTTAGTTCTGCTTGTTTCTGCATTTTATATAAATTGAATCATACTGTATGTGTTTCTTCATGTCTTCTTTTGCTCAACTTTATACTTGTATACTCCACACATGTGGTTGCATGTCGCTATAGCTTACCATTGTTGTTTAGTGTTCCACAATTTATTCATTCTCCTCTTGATGGACTGTTTGGTTTCCAGTTTGGGCTGTTTTGTGTAATACTGCCATGACTCTTCTATATATCTTTCAGGAAAGATATGTATCCATTTCCCTAGAATATACTCATGTGTCTAGGAGTGGATTTGCTGAGTCCTGGGGGATGTGTATCTACAACTTTAATAGATAAAGACAAACTGTTTTCCCAAGTGATTGAACCAATTTAGATCCTCACTAGCAGTGTATCAGAGTTTCTGTTCCTACACATCTTCCTTAACACCACAGTCATACCTCGGTACTCGTTGGCTTCAGAACTTGTCAAACCCTGTACTCATCACATTTTGATAAGAAAAAATTTTTCAGCACTCACTGCTTGCTTGGGACTCATCATGCTTGCTAGAACTTGTATGGGTCATAATGCCGCCCCACAAGAGAAAGTGCTTCATCCTTCGGAACTCATCAATTTTGGCATTTGCCATGAGTTTTGGGAGTGAATTAACGATGAGTACCGAGGCAGCACTGTAGTTATCGTTAGACTTTAAAATGTTTTTCCAGCCTGATGGATGTGAAATGGTGTGTCATTGTGTTTGTGTGTTTTACAGCTTTATTGAAGTATAATTGTTATAACAAACTACACATATTCAAAGTGACAATGTTATGGCTAAACATCTGTGGAACCAGAAGCACAATCAAGGTGATGAACATATCCATCCTTTCCCAAAGCTCCCCTCTGCCCCTTTGTATTCCATCCTCCCTAATTCCTCACTAAGTGCCTTTATGTGCTTATTGGATATTTGGATTTCTTCTTCTATCACAAGTCCATGCACATTTCTTGCTCTTTTCTCTATTGCTTTCTATCCTTTTATGCTAATTTGTAGGAGTCCTTTGTTGGTAATATGTGTTGCAAATATCTTTTCCTTTTCTGTGGCTTGCTTTTTCACTCTTTAAGTGGTTTCCAAAGTGTAAAGTTGTTGAATTTTACCAGTTTTCCTTTATGGTTAGTGGTTTTGTGTTTTATTTAAGAAATCCTTCTCTACTCTGAGGTTGTGAAGATATTTCCTACCTTATCTTCCAAAAGCTTTATATTTTTGATGTTCATATTTAGGTTTTCATCTACATGGAACTGATTTCTTAGTATGATGTGAAGCTAACTAACTTTTTTATCGTGTGAAATAAATAAAATAGAAAATAAACTTCTCAATATTTACTGATGATGCAACAAGTGAAACAAGGAATAAAGGGATACAAGAGAAATGTACATGGTAGAATCTACAAAGCTTGTTGGGTGTAGGAGAGAAGAAGAGACATCTAGGAAGATATCCAGGCATCTGACTTGTGCAACTGAGTGGATGGTGATACAATTTACTGATGTAGGAAACACAGGGAGAGGAGCAGTAGATGTGGATGAGACCATTCAGTAAAAGCTTTTAGCCCTGGCTGGCATAGCTCAGTGGATTGAGCTCGGGCTGGGAACCAAAGTGTCCCAGGTTCGATTCCCAGCCAGGGTACATTCCTGGGTCGCAGGCCATAACCCCCAGCAACCGCACATTGATGTTTCTCTCTCTCTCTCTCTCTCTCTCTCTTTCTCTCTCTCTCTCCCTCCCTCCCTTCCCTCTCTAAAAATAAATAAATAAATAAAATATTTTTTTTTAAGTAAAAGCTTTTAAAGAAGGGGCAGAAGGCCTGGGATAGTCCTGAGAACACCAAGGTTTAAAAGAATAGTGAAGAAATAAGCAAAGGAAATTTTGAGGGAGTGGTCAGATAGGTGAGTGGGGAAACTAGGAGACTGCAATGTCAAAGAGGCCCAAATGAAGAAGCTTTTTGAGGAGGCAGTGGTCACCAGTACCAAGTGCTTCAAAGGTATAAGACAGGGTGAGTACTGAAAGCATCACTGGATTTTTTGACACAAAACTCCTCAGTGGTCCTTAAGACAGTGGACCTGTGGGAGGGATAGGGGCAGAAGTCAGTTATGAATGAGCCGGGCTGTTCAATGTTAACAATTATTTCATGACATTAGTTTTAAAGAAAGCAGATGAGCCACAGGATGGTGGCTGGAATGTGATGTGAGGCCCAGGAAGAGTTATTTTTAGGATGGAGAGATAGGGACATGTTTCTGTTCCAAGCAGAAGCAGTTGGGAGAGAGAAATCCCAGGACACTATATGTACCCCCACATTGACTCTTTATTTTCAGAGAGTGACCCACCCCCAAGAAAGCCACATCATCTCAACCGATGGCTTGGCTTCACCAAAATTAGATGCAGCCAGAAATGAACTTCCCCAGGCTCCTACATCCACACCAGACCATATGCCTGCTGTCCAGATACTCTGCCTCTGTCCTGTTACTATGGAAGAACTGTCCTCACTCCTATAAAACCCAAACAATCCTTCCTACTGAATTCAGAGTATTACTCTCTCCTTTTCAAGGGTTCCTGCTTCACCACAATTTTCCTTCACTACTGGACCACTGCCATCTGTATATAAACAAAGCACCCATGTCTCCCATCCTATAAATACTCTCTCAACATTTCCTCCACCAATTAATACTCATTTCTTTGTTCTCCTTCACAGAAGAGACTCTCAAAGGGCTTGTCTGTCGTTATTTTCTCCACTCCCTCTACTCCCATTTTTTATTCAACTAACTCCAAGTGAGGTTCTATTTTTATTATTATTATTATTATTATTATTATTTACTATTTAAGCTGCTATGGTTGTTCTCACTTTTCTCCCAACGTTCTATTTTATAGCTCTATTGAAACTTCTGTTATCATGTATTCAGTAAATCCATTGGTCACTTCTCAGTCCTCATATTACTTATCTCTCAGCAACACTTGACACGGCTGATCACTCCTTTCTTGTAAATACCCTCCTTTTTTGGCTTTCATGACACCACATCATCCAGGTTTTCTCTTTTTCCTCTGTCTCATTTTTCTTTGCTGACCTTCTTCTTCTATCAAGATTCCAAGTGTTGGTGGGCCCCACGGCTCTGGCCTGATTCTCTCCTCTAACTACATTCTCTCCCTAGGTGAGCTTATTTGGTACCATGGCATCAAATACACCTATATGCTTATGGCTCCCAAATTTATATCTCTAACCCTGATTTCTCTCCTAAGCTCCAGTTCATATAACCTGCTGTCTATCTGATATTTCCATTTGTATCACTAATAAAAGCCTCAAACTTAATGTGGTCAAAACACAACTTTATTTCCCTCAGCTCAAATGTCACCTCCTGACAAATGCCTTTCATGACCACTTTATCCAAAATAGTTGTCCTGTTTACTATCATAAA
Organism: Phyllostomus hastatus; assembly: GCF_019186645.2. NCBI lineage: Eukaryota > Metazoa > Chordata > Mammalia > Chiroptera > Phyllostomidae > Phyllostomus > Phyllostomus hastatus. Next base: position 371,455 of record NW_025333841.1, on the reverse strand, counting down.
ATACTATTGTATTTTTCTTAATAATCTAAAATGATCATGCTTGTTTGTTTACTAATGTGCTGTCCATTCCCTCACACTACAATGTAATGTTCTTAAAGACAGGAACCCTGACTGTTTTGATTACCACTGTAGTCCCAGATCCCAGCACAGTGCTTAGCATACAGTAGGTGCTCAATTAATATTCATGGAACAAATGTTCACTGAAAAGGAGAAGTTGCAGATACAGGATACAGAGGGGATAAGGAAATGTGCATATACATGTGGGACTGTGGATTTGTTGTTAGGGAGGTAAGGGAATTTCCTGTCTGATAGCTTCTACTTGGTATGGGAAGCAAAAGGCTAAGTCATCTGCTGGAGAGGTAGCAAGCAGGACGGGGTTGGCTAATGGAGGGTTTTAAGTCTGAGGAGAGTAGAGATTTGAGGTCATGATGAACAGGAAAGAGAGCTGATTATGGAAACAGAAGAATTTTTTTGAGCAGAGCTGAAGGTCCCCTTTCAGTAAGTGAGCACCAGTTTACATGACTGTGTATATTTTTCCCCAGCAGCCTCCGTGTGGGAACAGAGAATTTGACAGTTGGATGGACCTATGTTGGGTTGTGCCTGGTGAGTGGGAGGAAGGGCAATAAAACAAAAGCACTTGAGGATGTTTGAAAGATAGTGGTCAAAATGCTAGACCTAAACTAATTGGGGAGAAGTTAAAATAGAGAGAAGGGTTGAGAGATAAGGAATAAGACTGAGCTCCATGAGAGCAGAGATTGTGTTTGTCATATTCAAAGCTATACACCCAGTACTTAACAGAATGCTTAGTGTGTGATAGATGCCTACTGAACATTGAATGAATGGGTTAAGTTACTGGAAGTGTCAATGAAGCTGAACAGTGTAATTGAATGAGAGAATTGCAAAGATATAAGGTTGTGGAGGATTGAAGTCAGGATTTCAGTGATATAGCAGATCTGGAGGATAACAAGGTCCATTTGTGACCCTGAGAGTAGATGGCTGGAGCAGAACAGGAGGTCACCAGAGGTGAGTGGGCCAAAGAAATGAGAATCCAGGGTTTGCAATGGCTTTTTTCACATGAATTTGAAATGATCCTATATTTGACAAGTCTAGTGGTGGAAAGAAAAACTGAAAGAAGGGGAGTGACTGAGAGGTTCAACAATTATAGTCTGAAAGTTGCAGTGGGGAGTAAGGAAGGGACTCACTGTACCTCCAGATGCAGAAGTATTTACAGAGGGGAAAGACTCTTTGAGGACAGGCCTACAGAGGAAGCGTGATTCTCAGGAGAGAGCCACATTTCAGTTAAGGAAGGTGTTGGCAGGGCGATCTTTCTGCTTGGGTTGTAAGAGTATTCATCCCCAGAATTGGGGTTCTAGTGGGCACACTTTCAAAAAAGATGGGAAGGAAAGGAGTGGTGGGAGATTGAGTAGCAGATTGGAAGCTTAGAATAGTGTAAGGTAAGTGCTGAGAGAAAAGAGATGAGCAGAGGAGTTCATATCCAGGGTGAAGACCCCTAGAAAATAAACATGTGAAGCCTATTGGTCCTGGTCTGCAGGGCTGCCAAGTGAACTAGTCTCAGCAGTGGCCCCGCTGGATTGTAAGCTCCATGAGCACCAAACTGGGGTCTATATCAGTCACTACTCTACCCTCAGCACCTAGTACTCTGCAGGCCATGTGGAAGGAGCTCATTACATTTTTACCGCATGGATGAGTAAAAGAAGTGGATGGAGGAACACAGAATACAGGCCCACTTGTAGGTGCTTCATCGATTGCTAGTGCTTGATAGATGCTAGTATTATTCCTGGTATGTTATGATGGATTCACTTATCCATTTGCATATATGATATGCCCTTGGAAAGGGCTTGTTAATGGGCATTAGTAAGGGTTGTGAAACACCAAATCCAGTTAAGGCTACTGGCATGTATCCTCAGATGGGGACTACAATTTAAGAAAGCTATGAACTTTGATAAAGCTATCAAACCAACTGTAAAAGGAGTGGGAATCAGAAAATAAGAATTTGTACGTGTTTAACCTGCAGTGCTCCTTGGACCAAGACACTTGCAAGGGACACAGAACTCTGTTGCCCAGATCCCTCTTCAAGGGTGGACTTGTTGCTGGGAGTGCTGTCAGCAAAGAACCTTCTCTAGCTAACAGCTTCTTCTGGGATTGCCTCAGCTGGAGAGACTCACCTCATCCAAGGTCAGGGACTTGGTGGGTTGACCCACGGCTAGTTACTGACTGAGAAGGGTACAAAGGCCTGCCTTTGGCCCAGTGCAGGACAATTCTGACAGGTCATTTTGACACCAGGGCTTGCCATCGAATCAGCCAAGGTTTTGTGGTGCCTGTGTTGGTGCCATTCTCTCCTGCCTAAGCCTGTTTCTTCCCCTTCTCTGGCACAGATGTTGATCCCTGGGGCCTTTGCTAAGAAACACCTTGCATACCAAACTTCATTCCAGAGTCTGCTTCCTGGGAACCCAACCTGCAACAACACACTGACATGTGCAGCAACACAATCAGGCTTGTGTGATTTCAGGGGCCTGGCAAGGATATAAATGAATGAAGCTGATTGGATTGAATATAGCAGGGAGTGGTGGAGAACTAGATGAACTGGAGAGGTTGTGCCCTATCTAAATTTCTAAAAATTGAAAAACAACATTCTGTGCAATGGACAACATGTGTAAGCTAAGTTTAGCCCCTGAGCCCCTTGTTGATGACCTGTGCTTTAAAGGTGTACTCTCTCTTTGGTTAATGACTATACCAAACCCTGCCCTTGGTATGTCTTTTGAGTTTTCTTGCTGTGGGTTAGATACTAAAAGCTTCACCAACTCATGGTACAGGGTGAACACTAGACCCCGAACTGCAGGGTTCCACCGAGGCACTGCTTGAATAAGGCCCACCTTGACCCAGCCTCCTTTTTTGACCTTTATCTTAAATCTTAATATTTGCTATTGTCTGAGAGTAGCCCTGGCCTCTCTCCCTTCCCTTGTAAGCTTTCTAGCTTGTTTCCAGTTCTGTTGTGTCTTTCTGGAAGAGCAGCCTGGTGCTGTCTGGGGACATGAGCTGCATGGGGCCCAAGGAGACAAGGATGCTGGCTACAATATTTCAGAGGTCTGGGCCAGTTGGGAACAGAAAACAAGGGAATTTGCATGGGAATTGACCCTTGAATATAGGTGTCACCACCTGAATGGTAGGACCATACCTTTTCTGAGGGATGGAAGTGATCTGGCCCACATCAGGTCTGCGATTTTTGCTCCCAGCCCAGACTCACACTGGACTGCCCTGTTGGATGACTTCATTGAACCAGAGAACAAAGAGGGAGAACAGCCCTGAGCACAGTTGCTAAGGCAACTTCCTTCCCTCAGGAGCCTGGCAACGGTGACAGCCCACTTCACCAGAGCTTTGCCTCACCCACAGCCCCTTGTTGTCTCCTTGAGCAGTTGAAATCAAATCCTCAAGGCAAATCCCTCGAACATGCTTTACCTGACTGTATGGCTGAGGTTCCCAACTCAGTGTGCCAGGTTTCTGCTACACACTGTGTCCTGCATATCTATTCAGGGCTCTCAGAAGTTTATGAGAATTAGATTCCATGTGTGTGGGCCCCATACTTTTGTGGTCAGGAAAACATGCTCACAAACTGGGCTTAGTGACTGAATAAAGGCATCATTGCTAAAATGAAAACCAGAGGGGGAGACAGAAAACAATTTGAACAGAAGTTGTTTATTTTAAGAAGACACAAACAGCTCTAGCTATATAAAGAATACAATTCAATTGCTGGTAGCAAGCCAGTAAGGAATGGTTTTGTTAAAAAAAAAAAGAAGAAGAAGAAAGAAAGAAAGAACGACTAGAAAAACCCTTTGTAATATCACCCCACAGAGGGCTCCCTTCCATTTTGTGTTGGAATTATAACAAGACTGGGATTCCAATCCTTCTTGGTTTCTGTTGCTTCTTGAATTTTTTTTCCATGGACACATTCTCATTACTGAAGGGGTTACCTTATTTCTGCCTTCCAGTTTAGGATATTGGTTTGTAAATTCCAGTCTCCCTTATTTTCCTTAAGTGCATTGGTGGCACTCAGTGAGAATTGAACTGTAGTGCTAACTTCACCAAAGTCCATCTCCTGACTGCATAATAGGACTAGCCAATCCTCCTTCCTCATTTTGCTTTTGGCAAGTGTGGCTTTTTTGCTGCCTTAGAGTCAAAGGCACAAGCCTGGCTCCCTTCCTAAGCCTGGAAACCCTAAACAAAAGGCAGAAAGAAACTGTTTCATGGATGCTTTCAAATCAGGAAATCCTGAAAGTAACTTTGACTTTTTAAAACTTAGATTTCAGTGAGTGGGTAGATCCCTGGGCTCAAATGACAGATGGTAAGTTAAAGATCCTAAGAAGCAATTTGCTTAGATAGAAAAATCTGCAACCTGAGAGGTATGTCTGAGTGACCAAGTCCTTAATGAATGAAAGTCATAGCTTTCTGTGCGTTGGCCTGTTCAGAACTGCCACAGAAGAGTTTCTTCAACGGCTTCTTGGGAGAAGCCAGCACAAGCCAGTGGAAAAGACGAAAAAAGGGAAATGCCTCAGGAGTCACCATAATCCCTTTCTCCTTGACCAGCCCCATCAGACCTGGACCTAGACCAGAGAACTGCTGTGAGCAGTGGATGGGGCATGTGTGCACGTGTGTGTGTGTGTGAGATACATATATTAGGGAATGGGGACTTCACAGTCCAGCTGGAGAAACCACGTTTGCACACATAGGCATACACCTTGTCATTCACTCATTTCTCCTCATGTTTATATGAGCAAATATGAACATGTGACTCTGAGATTTAGACCTGCAAGTAATAACATTACAGATAGAGATGGAGCAAGATGGAGAGAGATGTGAAGGAACTTTAAGAAATCCTTTTAGAGGTGAAGGAAACAGGAGGTGGTAGTGTGTTGAATACCTGCTGATTTGGTGCTGCCCAGGGCATCCCAAGGAGCCCATCCCTTGGGGCAGGGACCCAGGAGGCAGGAGGTTTTGGCGGGGAAAGCTGGGGACACAGAATACCTTCTATAACTCTTGTTTTTCTTGCTAGGGTTGAGTCTAGAACAGGTCCAAATCACATTAGAAAATGGGCATGTGGGCATTCTGAGTTTTAAAACCAGTCATTGGAACCAAGAGAGCTGGGGATTTTCCTAGGGAATTGTATACTGGACTAGAGTCTCACGGCCTGAGCTACCAGACTCTCCAGAGACAGCCCTAAGCTTGTGATGGCAGTATGAGGCAGAGTGAGACAGATGAACCACAGTTTGGGGGTAATGATGGGACAAAAAAAATAAGAAAGCTCAGAAATCTATGCTTCCCTACCAACTTACCTTAAATTCGTGGAAGCAGAGGCACATTGGCTAACCTGGATAAGAGGGCCAGAGAAAACAATGAGGGTTCCTACACCAAGACAGTCAGTGAGAATGATAGATAGATAGATAGATAGATAGATAGATAGATAGATAGATCATAAAGGGCACCCTACTGAAGAGTACTGGTTGGCATAAGCAGCCGTTCTCCACCCACCTCTGTGAAGACTTGTCTGACAATGCAGGACATGGGAAGTTGGTGAGCCATATTAGGCAGTACACAAACCAGTGATCACATGGGACAGGTCACAGAAATGCCAGTCTCAGAGGATAGTCTGGACCAAGACTCAGCAAACTATGACAAGTGGGCCAAATCCAGCCTGTGGCTTTTATGGCCCAAGAGCTAATGATAGTATTTACATGTTTAAGGTGTAAAAACACATTTTGAAAGGTCAAACAACAAAAAACAATTTTCTACTGAGGCCATATGTGGCCCACAAAGCTTAAAATAGTTACTATCTGGCCCTTTATAAAAAAATAATTTATCAACCCCTGGTCTAATGATGGGGAAAATACCATCACCCTCTGAGCATTCCTGAAAAGGGAAACCAAAAAGGTCCAGGAGAATTAAAGGGAACAATGGAAATTACTGGAAATACCACTCCATACAACTAAGACAACCCTAAAGGGCCACTGCCTGCAACTCCACAGAATAATGAGGTATGCATGAACTATAGAGGGAAACCCAAGAATAGCTAGAGAGAGTTAGACTAATGAGCACTAGGCAAAGAATGTTCTGGAAAAGAGACTGCATGCAGAACTCGATATGGTTAGAGAATTCTGTTATTGTTGATAAGATGAAGATAGAATTTGAGCCCAGGGATTGACAAAATATCAAGCTAGGTGCAGTTTCTAGGACGCAACTAAGTATCTCATGAGCATGTAACAGTCTGAAAACCTCATAAAATTTAAGAAGGGAAAGATAAAGTAGATTCTAGGAAAGCCTATATTGGCTTGCTCTACTTTAAATAAACACCAATTACAAAAGTCCACACTAAAAGAAGAAGTAGAGGCTTTTAGGGGACAATGACAAGAGGATTCTTTGTTTTTCAAAAGAAATCACCAAAAGATTCCCTTACATAGAAAGCTTCTCTCCTAAAAATGGAATTTGATGCAAAAAATTCATTTTTCAAATAACTTTTAAGGAAAACATCCATTGTACAAAGTAGAACACGTATATTGAATTTGGAGGAAAATTAACGTTTCTAAACTGAAAATCAGATTTGTCTTTGAATTCATGAACTATAGAACTCTTGATCATTTTTCATATATATATGTATATATTCACTGAAATATCTGAGAAACACGTGTCATAAAAGCAGAAGCCAGTTGTAAGTCTTCTATAAATGTAGTGCTTTAAAATGAAAAAACACTGAACCCAAAGGCAGGAGACCTGAGATTGAGGCCGGGTTCTGCCACTGTGTGACCTTGGGTGAGTTATTTAACCTTTCTGGGCCTCAGTTCCTCATCTTTAAAATGAGAAGTTGGTCCCTTTGAGCTCTAGTATTCCATGACTACAGATAAATATAGAAATAAGATAAATACAACAATCTAGAAATAAGAAATATTCCCCAAAGTAAGATTTGGAGCCAGTAGAAAAAAGTAGCAATGAAATATAATAAAAAGAATAAAATTTTAACTACTAGCCAGAGTAAATATATCTCATTTAAAAATTAATGAAAGATTTGCAATTTACAATTGATCAGGAGAGATAAGAACATACACATTGATATTTCTTCACCATCATACATACAGAGGAGGAAATGAGTTTGGGGTGACTTGTACAATGAGCACGATGCTGTGTTTGCATGCATAACATTCTATAAAATTGGACATTAGAAAAGCTCAACACCACGTGAGGAATAAATTTCTATAAAGCTTGGCATTAAAGAGAGGCTAAGAGGAGTTAACTGGTTGTTCCAGTTCATATTTTGTTTGAGGATTTGTTGATATCAAATTCTTCTATTTAGGCAAAATCTTAAAATTGAATATACTTCTGCCAGAGCCCTTCTAGAGAACAGTAAGTAGTTGATTCAAACTGATGATTTCTTAACACCACACAACAACATGACAATATATATCACTTAGCCAGAGACTGATCACTTGTAATGATAGCAGAAATTATGGGAAGGTTGGAATCATTTGGAGAGTTGTGACTGTAGTGATCCAGGAGCTTGAAGAAGTAACATCACTGGAAGAGACACATGTGCATGCGCACGTGCCCACACGCACCCCCCACCCCCCACATACCTTCCAGGGCTTCTGCTGCTGCTGCTAGTCCTGGTACCATATTTTGAGAGGCACTAGTTTAGATTTGGGGTTTCGCTGAACAAAATACATACCTATTTCACATAACCCATTATCTATGCAAACTCCTTTTTGCTACACATATTACAAATGTCTCAAATGTGTGTCTATAACCATTTACTAGTGTATTCCTCTATAAATCTGTTTCCAAGTCTTCTAAAACTTTTTCAATTTAATGTCATTATTTAAGTAATTATCATTTTTGTTGCCCTTTGACAAAGGCAGCTGTTTGTACCTCTTTTCCTCTCTCTTGTCTGTTTAAATCCCTTATTACTTATAGCTGAAGTACGCACAAAGGGTTTTGGGGTGATCTGGTCTCATCCTCACACCAAGCTGAAGTGATAGCACAAAACATAGATGGCGGGGAGCAGAGGCTCATGTTCAGTAAACTTGTATCTCCAATAAGTTTAATAGTCACCACCGATACTGGACGACTGACATTGATTGGACAATATTGGACACTTTCACCTTTCACAAACAGGACACATCTTCACAAACTCTTTAAATTCTATTGTTTTTACTCGAATGATAAATATCATAAATTTCATTTGTGTAAAAATGTTAATGTACAATATGAATTATCTAGGCCTTTTTAGTGGCTTTTAGTAGCATTTCTGAGAGTCCCTTGGTTGTAGCTGTATTGAACAGCACTGGATATCAGGACAATTGAATCGATTATCAATAATTTACTATAATAATTCCAGGAGATTAATGTATTTGTCATATTCTGGAGTTAGCTGTCAGGGAATTTGGCCTTTCCATGGTGAAAAAAAAAAACACTTCTGCAACTAATTGATGCCTAAAAATTCTACAAGTAGAATTTCATTCCTTTGGCATAAGGTTTTTTCCCCTGTTAAACTGCAAACAACCTTCAAAAGAGGTAGCATTGAGCCTTATAACCTCAAAGTAAAGGAATTTATCCCTTTCCTGAGAGCACACTTTTCTTAGCTAGGAAGAGAACAAACTAGGAGGCACTCAGAAGAGTTGGTGCTGGGAAGAAGGTCTGGGAAGAATGGAGCAGAAAGAGGAGACCAAGGATCCCAATGACCAGACCTCCAACTCATTCACTATTTTGCTGATGGGCTATCCTGTCGGCATCCCTTACTAAAATGGGTACTAACTTGCCACTTGGAGCAGGTTACTTAGAAAGCAACCATGTTTTCTGATAATAATGAAGATTCTTTGACGGATGTAGGCATACAAAAGTTTAGAGTAGTGGAAAAACAGATGACAATAAAAATATCTGGTGCAACAACAGGCAGGGAGTTGCCCCCAAAGTCAGAAAACCATACTTGTTCTTAGGAAGAAGATAAACTGATAGTACTTTATGGAGTGCAAATCACAGAGCCAGGACAAGGGTAAGGCACTTGCACAGCCCTGAGAGTGGGCGCCTTCTTAAATGTTGCACCCCACACGCCTCACTTACCTCACTCCAGGCCTGGCCCTGGCAAATCATATTAAACTGAAAGCTCACCGTTGTGTTACACACTTGGTGCTACTGAAAGGCTGCACTGGTAAGGAAAAGAGCACTGACTATGAGCTCATCTTTTTAGGGAAGAGTGCATTTGTGAGGAAGAAGGCAGGTGCGTGGAGAAATCTGCTCAGATTGATAGGTACAGTGGGACCAAGATCCAAACCGTGTTGTCTACAGTTAAAATGGATGTTTGGTAACATGCTTGTTGAATCTCCTCTGTCTTTGCACATTCAAGGTGATGTCTCCAGATCAATTGGTCAGTCTGTGGTCATTAAGCTAACATGAATTAATTTGCTGCCTTGCTCTTGCCTCCTTCAAGGGTGAGTTGTCAACTACAGCTGCAGTTCACAGGGATTGTGGCTAAGGGGCAAGTTGGGGCCAGGAGGAAGTCTCAGGAGAGAGACTGAGGCAGGCAAAGGAGAGGGGACACCAGCAAAGCTTCTTGTTATGCTGAGAATGACTTGCCCTCTAGCCTCAACATCTGAACCACAAATATGTAATGAATACCCACCAAGAGCAAAGCACTCTTAACTACCGATTAACCTCTCCTGGGGATGACTTCCTGCACTCTTGACTGGACTGCCTGCTGATATTGGTTGGAATCAGAGGAAACAAAGGGACAGAAACAACTTGAATGGAAGCTGACCTCCTGGGGCCAACTTCATGTCACTTGCACCTCTTCTGTATTCCACCTTCAGAAATTGTTATCATTATTACTCATAATAGTAATGGTGGCAGTAGTAGGTTCTCTGAAAGCCTTTCTGGAGGGGCTCTCAGCCTCTCCTCTCCAGTCTCAGCAGAGTAGGTGCAGAAGGCAGCAAATACTGTGGTTTGTGCCTGGGTGGGAGAAAGAGTTGGTGTTATGATAATCAAGGGGAGGAGAGAGGTTGAGTGTTACGAGTAGGAAAGATGTTCACTGTTATGTTCATTGATGATTGGTAGAAATCAAACAGTTTGGTTGCTGTTTGTTGGGAACTAGGTCCACCTCTTGCAAAACATTAAATGAATATTTCTAGTCCTCCATGTTACCTCTAACCACACAATCTCTGCCTGAAATCCTCATGTGCTAATGGGAACACCACTGGGCATTTGAGGGTCACAGTGATGTAGAAGATGTTCTCAAAATTCCAGGCATACAGAGTGTTGTAGAGGAAAGTAAGACTCAAGGTAATTGAAAAATATACAGGTGTCTGGGTATTCAGCTTAGAATCTTTTGGGGAAACCACCAGAGGTAGCAAGGTGAGGGGAGAGGCAAACCCCACTAGAAGTAGCAAACAAGAAGCTTTCAGAAAAATCAGCAGAAATAATAAGTCCTATACTGCATGAGTCTCATACTTGGCTTTAGAGTTCAGCTGTTATTAATGGTTTCCAAGGAGAAGGACCTGGCTGTCTTTTACCTCTGTTAGGCAAAAGCACAAACTCTCCTTCACTTTCCTACTGAGCAAGATGTTTACGTCTTTTGGAATTCTGAGTCTGGGACAGACAAGGGTGGCATTCATATATAAATTAAGGCCAGAAATGAATATATTTGATTTCAGGTAAAACCCCTGAAATTAGGTCAGGTCTTTTAAACCAAATAATTTGAATACCTTCAAAAGCACCTGGAATTTTGCTGTTTATTATTTTAAGTGGCTTCTGTCTAAATCGGGGAAAGTGCTGATTGCAAGGGAGTATGTGGGTCTGGCCCATACTCAGAAGTCTAGAATTCAGAACTGTACCAACCAAGGGCCTAGGCCTAGGGCTTCTGTGTGAGAGGTTTAAATCTTCTCAGCACCCAGTGTGGTTTTTTAGGTGCTCTGTCCCCTGGAGTGTGGGCAGTTGTGTTAAGAGCTTGCTTCTCATTGGTGAGTAACATAGCCTATCAAAATCAAGATCTGCTTGTCTCTGGGGCAGTTTCTGCATCTTCCAGGAGGCTGACCAATGAATCTATTGGGTAGAGGGGGGTGAAGGAGGAAGGGGTCTGGGAACCCTCTTTGTGGAACAGTCTACAATTGCATGTGGCTTCTTTTTCCCTAAGAGATGGTGAACAATTACCCCTCCATTGCTGGTCAGCCAGTTTTCTTTATTCAGTGCTTTGTCTGTTCCCACCCCCGAAACCAGACATATGAAAATCCAATGAATCACTGCTCTTGCTTTGATTAGGAAATTGAACTGACAAGAACAGTTAGTGCCTATAAGCTTTGAGGTGGGGCTGGAGGGATCCCAATGATTGTTCCGAGGCTCCGTCAGCAACCCATTTGCCCAGTTCTTACCCTCTGTCCCCACATGGTTAACAGAAAGTTGGTCAAACAGCATAAGCTAAATGGCAAAAAGTAGGCTTTTTTTTGCGTGTGTTATGGGCCATAGCAACTTGCAAGGCTGCCTTTTAGATTCTGGATATATCCTTTTAGTCTATACGTTCTCAGTTTTAGACCATCATAAGACTTCCTTTAAACAAAACAAAGCCAACCACAAACTTACTTTCTCTCCTCCTTGAGCCTTTCATGATGCTGTTCCTTTAGCTAATTACTTCCTGTAATGAATGTTATATGCAAATGATATGAGAGTTCTTCGAATGCAGCATAAGCTGGGCACAGATCCTAGCTATCACTGTTGACAGACACTTGAAGGATCTGAAGGCGAGAGTGCAAGTCCCCTTGACGAGATCAGAGTGAACAAATGACTGCCTTGTTTGTTGGCCGAGCTTGGTTCATACAAAGCAACTTGACCCTGACCTTTTCAAGCTAAGGGGTTGGGGGAAGGATCTGTATGTTGTTGAAACTCATCACCCTGATCACCGTGTAGACAATCAAACTGCAGAAGGCATGAAGTTCAGGACAGAGTAACATTCATATTTTTCACAAAAGCCATACAATCAACCCCATGCCGAAGTAAGTGCACACCTGCAAACCTCTAGAGGGAGAGAGCTACACCATGGTTGAAGAGGCATCAGAGTCTTCCTGTTTTCCCACAAAGTCATCAAGGCCTCACCAGGAAAATGTATCAGCAATGGCTCCCCAGGTCCCCAGGTTTGGCAGCCCTCAGTCTGCTCTCACACTGTGCCCCTCAGTGACAGGAGCCATGGGTGGAGCAGCCGGTCATTGTTTTAAAAGATGGCATGTGTCCTTGTATCTGAGAATTTCTTCTTAGTGCATACCACTGGCGGGAAATAAGGTAAGGAGAAGATCCATAGTCAGTAATGGCAAGATGTTAAGTATGAAACCGTAAAATGTCTGAGCATGATTAAAGTGCCTGATGACTTTAATTCTAGATAAAGTGGTCTCTCTCCTGCTGTCCAAAATGTGAGTTAAAGTAAAAGAAGTGTAGGCTCTTTTGATATGTTCATGGTTTCTTTTTAAAAACTTTTCTCTTCCCCCTTTTCTACTCAAGTTTAGTACCCTACCTGATTAACTCAGGGCTTAGGTGCTGGGGCTATCGGTGGTGTCGTAGTCTTTTGAAAATTGTGCGATAATTCTCCGAGCCAGTGGGTTAGTGGTCTTCAGCAGTTCAGCTGCTGAGGGGCGGGACCTTGGAGTTGCCTTACTTCCCTTCTTCTGTAGCAAGGCCTTGAAATCATCATTTCTGCCAGCATCTAGACTGGCACTGCCACTTGACCCTGCAGAGGCAGCTGACTCACTAATTGGAGGATCAGCTGTGTTCCTTATTGGTGAGTAGGAGCTCGGTCTGCTGCCTCCGGCAAAGGCCTCCCCGGGCTCCTTCCAGCCAAGAAGCTTTCTTTTGGACCTAAATAAGAGAAAGTTTGCTTTGAGTGAATTCATGGGGCAGACATTTCCTAAGGCTTCATATAAGTTCATGTATACCAGTGACGTGATCTGGGAACTTCTATGCAGCAGCCTTGCAAGCAGTTGCACTCCCTACCTTTCTCTCGCTCCACTAAGTGCTTGGGATCCCTTTTCTGGTCCCTCTCCCTATACTCCTTTCAATGCCTGCAGCTGGAGTCATTGGCCTGTGCCTGTAGGCTCAGTCCTGCCCAGCTCTTGGGACTGAAGAAGAATTTAAGGAGTCAAGCTCAGTGACTGATCAAGACAGCCTGGGAACTGACCCTGCTCTAAACTGGTTCTCTAGCTCCAATAACTGGGTTATTTCCAGTTTCCTCCTCACTGAGCCCCTGATTTGTGTCCCTTTCCAATAACTGGGTCCCCATCTGGTCCCCCCTTCACCTAAGTTCCTGCCCTGATACTTGGCCTAGTGCCCCACTTTACTTCTTGATAAGATTTTTTTTGTACAAAGAATTCTGTAAAGGGTTAAATGTCTCCAACTGTAGACAAAGCTGTGAGAAAGCAGATGGAGCCACAATAGGCTGAGCAGTTGCTAGGAGACGAGGGGCCTCTCACTTGGCACCTGGTCCTCCCTTCCCCGCCCCTCCTCCACTTCACCCAAAGATGTCAGTGAATTGGCGACGTGAGGCCCTGGACTGCTTTCACATATGTGGGTATCTGAACTTGTCTCCAGTTTCAATTCTAATGGCTGCTTAGAGATAGCAGTTTGTCTTTTGGTATAGAAAGGGAAGACAATTACAACAGGAATTAAGGTAATTGGTCCAGACCTGTGTATCACAGTAAATAAATCTTCAGTTGTGCGTGAAGCCACAAACACGTCATCATCATCTTCTGCAATCCATTCAGCTGTTTTATCACTGATAACACTTTTCTCTTCGGTGCTGGATTCCATGGTACTCCCTAGGTATAAGAATCAGAAGGAATTACTTTGACCACGAGAGTAGAGACAAAGCACATTCTTGTCTGTATTTCATTTGATGTTCAAAGCAACTCTGGAAGAGCAGCAGGGTGGAGACTCTTAATGTCTCCATTCTGCAAAGGAACATGATGTTCAGAAGGTTAGTGATTTGGACAAGGTGGACTGAGTGCTGAAGACCAGCCTGGGTCCCTGCTCTCTCATGCCTGGTCTGTTACAATGGGCTGCTTGAGCATTCTCTTGTTTTAAATGGGTCCTTTTTAAAAATAAAAGAGTCAGAGAGAAATCTAAAGTAGTGACTCAACCAGTGGGTGGGAGTGGTACCTACCTGAATTTCAGAGTGAGTCTGAGGGGTTTGAGGAAGAATATTCTAAAATTATCTCTGACTTTGATTTGTTTGAATGTTTTAGTCACAATGATGTAATTTATATTGAAAGTCGGAATCAGCTTAAGGAAGGCCATAAGATTTTAATGTTTGACCCTGGCTGGTGTGGTTCAGTGGATTGACTGCCAGCCTGCAAACCAAAGAGTCACTGGTTTGATTCCCTGTCAGGGCACATGCCTGGGTTGCAGGCCAGGTCCCCAGTAGGGGGCATGTGAGAGGCAACCACACATTGATGTTTTTCTCCTTCTCTTTCTCCCTCCCTTCCCCTCTCTCTACAAATAAATAAAAATAACAACAACAAGAAAAAGATTTTGATGCTTGGTGTTGAGAGTTCAAAAAAGGAAGAGAAACATGGATGAACCTGGAGGACATTATGCTTAGTGAAGCAAGCCAGACACAGAAAGACAAATACTGTATGATTACACTTACATGATGTCCTGAGAGGAGTCAGATTCAAAGACAGAAAACAGAATGGTGGTTGCTAGGGCTGAGGGGAGGGGGCAATGGAGAGTTAATGTTTAATGGGTGCAGACTTCAATTTTGCAAGATGAAAAGAGTTCTGGAGATGGATGCTGGTGATGGATGCACCAGAGTGAGTATACTTAACACAACTGAACTGTCCATGTAAAATTGGTTAATGTGGTACATTTTATGTTATGTGTATTTTGCCACAATGAAAACAAAAAGAGACAAGGAAGAAACCCCCAAAAGATGAGAAATATTATCTAACTTAGTCTTATTATTCCAGAAAGAGCTAACCATCTAAGAAAGTGAGCCCCCTTTCCTGTCGAAAGCCTGCTACTGGTAATACACTTCATTGTTTCAGAAGCCTGCAAGCCCACCGTGTCACTTGAACTCAGCCTGGGAGGGTACCCAGTCTTATGCATGAAATTAAACTCAGTGTGGCTAGTGCAAAGTACTGTACAGCGAAGGAGAGAGAGAGACAGAGACAGAGACAGAGAGAGAGACAGAGAGAGAGACAGAGAAAGAGAGAGATCATTCTTAGGGCAAGCATGCCTGACTGGTAGATAGGCTCCTAAAGTCCTAGGATGCTAAGACCTAGTTTCATTTCATTACCTTGGTACTGGGGGTTCCAGGGTAGACTGGCTCAAACCAAGCCTTAGAGATCTGTCCCTGGGTCAGTTCCAATCCCAAGGGCAGTGAGGCCTATTTAGAGTAACCCAAACCCTTAAGATATGTCCTTACTGACTTAGGTCATCCCAGGGTCAGGATCATGGGGCACTGGCTTCTGTCTCTGGCACTCCATTCTCAGCCTCATCTCTCCTGGTATTGAAAGGAAAAGCCAGCAGATAGTTTACTAACCCAGAGGGCTTGCCTCCCTTTCACCATCAGCATGTGGTGTTGAAGTGGTCCTTGTACCAGGTGATTGCAGGTGGTCACTGGTTGGGGGACACTTGGCATCTTCCTCCAGGGTGATGATGGGGCTGACAGGCAGCCTTGGTTCAGCCCCGTAGGCCTCCACATGAGCTGTAGGTGAGGTTAGAGGCAGGTAGAGAATGCTGGGCTTTTTTGGTACAGGAGGTGGAATCTTGCCTTTCTTCTTCTCAGTTTGTTCCTGGCTCTGGAGACTAATTCTTTCAGGCAGAGCTTTTACCTTGGAGCCCTCATCCTCTGTGCTTCCCTGGGGAGGTTGCTGTGTTCCTGAGCAGAAGACACCAGAGGAACTGGCAAAAGGTGTGAAAACAACAGATGATGATGCTGTTGACTCCCCTGGGCTTCTGGTCTCAGGGAAGCTGAAAGACTTTGGTTTCTGTACCACGGTGTAGATGTCTGGAGGGAGTGGCCTCATGTGTTGAATTGAGCTCTTAGGGGTCATAGCCAATGTAGGTGAAGTGAGAGAGTGCTCCTCAGGGACAGATGGTGGCTTATGGACCAAGCTTGGAGGTCTTCGGGCCAGCGGGGGTTTCTCAGCTATGGGAGGTTTCATCTTTCTCTCTGGCAAAGTGAAGACTTCTCCTCCTGATTCCTCAGCATAGTCAGGGCTCTCAACGTCATCTTCTGGCTCAGATTTGCTGACTGACCTCAGGCGAACAGAACGTAGGTCAGACTGAGTAACCATGGGCATGATTGGCTGATTGGGACTAGTTTTCTGGAGCAGCTTGGCCCCAAAATTTGTATCTGAGTGATGCCGGCTCACCTTGGTTTTGCTTCGGATAGAGATACTCATCCCAGACAGATCCAGATAGGTAGACGAGGTCAGTGGGAGGTCAAATGATAGTCGTGACTTGGAAATTTTTTCCATTGGCGAAGTTGGGGGTAGTGATGACTTCCTCTCAGGTACCACTGGACGCACCCGACCACTGCCACTCGGAGGGGGCAAGTGGCCCAAGGTCAAGGACATGGAGACAGTGGGTGTTGGTGTCTCCGACTGACTGGAGTATCCACTGGAGGGTGACATCAGCCCAGTGGGTCTTCCTGGGGAGGGTACCTCCCTGGCTTCTACCTCGATGGAGAGTTGTGAAGGTGTTGTAGCTCTGGAGGTAGAAGGGGAGGCAAGAGACTCTGAGCTGCCCTGAACTGGAGTACACTCAATGACCGTGGTGCCAGTGGCAGTGCTGGAGCTGGACAAGGACTGGTAGGTGTCACCAGATTTCCAGTCAGTAAGATACCAATGGTGGGAGAATTGTGTACCTTCTGGGTCTTTGAAGGTAGGCACAGCTGGGTGACCCTGGGATGAGTGATGTCCTTGGTGTTCCAAGGAGAGGCAAAGGCTCCTGGGCCTCTGATCCTTGGGTAGTGCTGACCCACCTTCTGGCTCATCTTTGACCAGCGAGACACTGCGCATTGGTGGGGAAGGCTTCTTTTTAGCCTTCTTGAGTGAGATACTCTTGGATCTCTGCCTTCTATGCTGGGCCTCCTGTTGGGAACTAAGGGAGGCAATGTTGTCAGCACTGTTACTGCCCTCAGAACTTGTACTGGCATAAGGCAGGGCACAGGCTTCACTGGACTTCTGCTCTTCATTGTAGTCCACATCTGTGGTGCCTGAGTCTGTGGGCACAGACAATGACCGCTCCCGGAACCTGCTGGCCCCACCTGGGCCTGTCTCCATTCTTGAGGTACCACCACCAGTCAGAAGGCCAATCTTGAAGGGTCGCTCCAATACTTGCCTTCGTTGCATAGGGTGTTCAGAATAGCCAGCTGATCCACTGCATCCTGCTGGGTTATCACGAATGACAAAGACGGTGGCAGCCTCCTTAGGAACCAGAGGTGGCAGTGTGTGCACAGAAACCCATGCATTCCCAGAGGAAGGAGGTTTTCCATTTTCATTGACTTGATTGCTGTGACTGGTGGCACTTGGAGTCATATAGGTAAAGGCATCTCCCTTCCAGGAAGCAGAGAATGTAGATTCTGTTGGTCCATTGCAAGAACTGGGGACACTATATACCATTCCCACACTTTCCATGCCAGGAGGCTTGGTGCCACCACGCACCTGGAGAGGTTCTTCCAGATCACTAGAAGGATTTCTCAGTACTGGTGAACTGAGATTTGGGAAATGAACTTCCTGACTGACTGCAACTCTTCCATGAACGCCTTCTGGAACGGAATGACTGTGCTTGATGTCTGAGCTGGTTGAGCGAGCCACCTTGCCTGTGGGGCTGTTGCTGTGACCTGGAGGAGGGAAACACAGAACATTAGTGGTGCAACCAGGGATCCCCTAGCAGCTCCCGTGATGGCAGCACCAAGTTTTTGCCAAGAAACATTTGCCAACAACTTGGTCAGAATTCCTTGGTTCTTCCTTTCCATAGATGAGAATGCAGGGGAAGTTGGGACTTTGCCCATCACGACATGGTGAGTTACAGGGTGCCCTTGAATTATCCAAATGGCTGCCAAGAACTTTCCAGCTCTGATTATTCCTTTCGGAGCTGAAGTGGCAGGTGGGGACTACCTTGCGTTTTTCCTGGGCTTTCACCCCAAGCTCATGAAACTGTCATAGACCTCAGTGTTCACCTCTCCTAAGATGAGAGCAGAGGCTTTTGAACTATAAAAGACAGCACTGTGTGACTTTCAGCTCCAGCAATGAATTTGGAGTATGCCATAGCTGGAAAGCACAGAGTGTAGTTGCATTTTTGGCACCTGTCACTTTTTAGCTTTGCCACATGAAGACTTAAGATAAGATACAGATATGAGGGAACTATTCCTAAATTCAAAATCTCCCAAGATTTCTCATACCCACAACAGTTATTACTGTTCTGTCATCATTACTATTACTACTACTGTTGTGATAAAATTTATAGTAACAGGCACCATCTGCTGAATGCACACTATGTACCAGGCACATGGTAGGCAAATTATATACAATAACTCCAATCTTCATGACATCTCCATCAGGTTGGTATCATTATCCCCAATTTATAGTTGAAGAAGCTGAGGCTGAAAGAGGTTCCATAACTTGCCCAAGGCCTCATGCTTAAGGAATGGAGAGCCTGGGTTTGCATCCACATCTCTGATCTGTGCTCTTTGGATGGCATTCATTTAACAGCAGAAATGGTTCTGTTAAGATGGTGCTTTTAATGATAATTTCCCCCTGTACCTACTTAGGTAAACTTGACATATATAGTTATGTTCCATTTATAATGGGAAACAATGACATAATAAATTTATAGCCTGGGTGACCGGCTCTTCATGTTTGGTTGCTGCCCTTGACCAAAGGCCCTTGGTTATCTTTACTGGAGACCTGGCCCACAACCCAAGCACGTGCCCTGACTGGGAATTGAACCAGCAGCCCTTTGGTTCACAGGCCAGTGCTCAGTCCACTGAGCTATACCAGCCAGGGTCCCTTTGTTATCTTTAATTACCACATTGGCTTTTTCAGAATATCCAAAGCCCACCCCCTCAAATTATTCCTGTTCCCCATCACCACAATACCACCCAGGTGGCAGGATTGGAGGAAGTGAGCAAGGGGAAGGGTCTGGGGGATCAGCTGTGGTGGGGTCACCTTGGTCTCGCTGGGAAAAGTTAGAGAATCCAATAATGGTCCGCCTCCGCCTCAGGGTGGACTTGGGGTTCACGGCTGTCTCTGTATTAAACAATGAGTGTCGCAAACTTGCATGTTTATCAAACTGCTGCCCTGTAGCCAAAATAAAGACACTTGGATGCATCTTGGTTTCTGTTTACGGTATAGTGGAAATGGGCCTGAGGCAGAGAGAAGGGATGATGGCAGTAGCGATGAGCATGAATAGCATCCAGGCAGGTGGCCCTTCTTCCACATCCCTCCCAACATGACCCCAGATACCCAGAGCCCCAAGACATACATGCTGGCTTTCATAGGCCACACCCAGGGTCACCTGTGAGTATTAGGTGGCTGAGAGCCATGGTTTTCAATCCTGGCTACATGTGGAAATAAACCAGGCAGCTTCTGAAACTTCAATACCTGGATCCCAGCCCAGAACATTTAACTCTTTGGGAGGAAGGCCCAGGTAGAAGCTATTTCTCAAATTCCCCAGGTGGTTGATTATTAAGATGTACAGCTTGAGGCGGGAACCACTACTATAGATAGACAAGTTGAGACTAGAGGTCGCTTGATTGTAATCTTTTCGTAAAGAAAGCCTTTGTATGTGCCAGAGGACAGTGTCTCCAAGAGAAGCTGCTTCACTTCCCCCCACCATCCAGGAAGCTGCCTGACAGTCTGTCCTCCAGCCACGTTTGATGACATTTTGGTGGTGACTAAGATCTATTTCTCCTAAAGCACTTGGTCAGTCTTTGTTCCTGTGGCATTGCTGGGCCAGGGGCAGGGTGAGATGGGGGGTGAAGTCTACTGCTCCCCTCACCATCTCTCATTCAACAGTTGTTTAACCAAACCCTCCTCTGTCAGCCTCACAGCAAGGGACTCTGTGGACAAAATTCAGGGCCAGCCTTATTGCAGGTAAGATAGAAGTTTAGAAACAAAGTGTCCACTGTCACTTTGTGAGTCTCTCCTCTCAGCTCTTACTCCTTTTTATACATCTTCTTAGGCTGTGAGCTCTATTTCTTGCCTCTGATTTCCTGAGAGGACGCCAGTGGCGCTGGATGATCCTTAATCCAGGGAATGTGACCACATGTGGCCAGAGCTGTCCTCCTTCTCTTCATCAACTCTTCCCAGCATATCACAGGCCAATGTGGCTCACAGGGTGCCTCTGATCCTTTTGGGTCATGAAGTCTTTATTTCACCAGATCGCTGACCCTATCCCCTTCTGAAATAACCAACCTTCCTCCTCTTTCACTTACAGCCAATGGAATGTGGAGCACAAATTAATAATGTGTGTGGTATAAGTGTACCATATCACCAAAGTCATATCCAACTGAGCTAAACACACATCATGTTTCCCACTTTCAAGTTATTACTGGGCCCCTCTTTGGTGTTTTTGGCCTTGGCCTCTTTCTGTTACTTCCCTTATTAAATACTTGCCATACCAGTTGAGGAGGCCCACCTCACTAGAAGATCAAGTGTCAACTTAAAGTGCCATAGGCCCATGGCCCATACCCTGGGTATGAGCATTCCTTTTACCACAAGCATTCTGAACCGCACACTTTCCCTTAGAGTCCTAACCAGACATGGCTTCTGGCATAAGAAGTTTTCTTTCCCCAACCCAAATGTAGCTCAAACACTTCAAATTTCCATAGATGCTGCAAAGAGCATACAAGTTCATAGTTTCAGAGTTTTCTGTTAGGATCAATTTGTTTGCTATCAAATGGTCTCAGTTAACTTGCTAGTGCCAATAGAGGGTGAAGAAAGAGCAGCCAGAGCCCCCTCTTCTGCATGCCTCTGTTCCCTGGCAAGAGCTGTGGCCTTGACAGTGCAGGGTGAGCCAGTAGCAAAGAAAGTCTCGCTCCCTCCCCCAGCACCCAGTGCATTTGGAGAGGATGGTCTGTAGTTGGCATGGAAGGAAGCAAACACAAGTGGTGCTAAGCAACTCTACCAGAGATGTTGATGGGCACAATGTCAGAGTGCGTGGAGCAAGGCTGAAGCCACCGCTTCTCCTCTAGGATGGGCAGAGGGAAGGGGCTATTCCAGGCAACTTGCTTGTCGGCCGTGGTAGACAGGCTCAGGGAGGCCTCAGGGGCCCTCACACCCTGGGTGGTAGTCTCATCCTCGTTCAGCTGCTGTTTTGTAGGCTGTTGGGAAAGAAGGTGATGGAAAGGGTGTGCTCCTGACTGGAAATGAGCCATGCCCGCAGGATGGCTTGTCTAAGCAGGGTGGTTGGAGGCTTTGTCTGGGAGGCAGGAAAACATGGATAGGCTGCCAGGCCAGACACCTGCTGTGCAAGGCCCATATCAGCCAGGCCTCAGGGCAGCTCTGCTCGTGAGCAGAGGGGAGCAGCGGCTTCTGGTGGATAATATAAGCAGCTCAAGTCCCCCTGTTGATGGGTGCAGGGTGAGCTCTGCATGCTGGCTGTCCCAGGCAGGGAACGAGGCAACTCACCATCAACACAAACTCCAGACGCCTGGCAGACTGGGGCCTTGGGCTAGGGGTGGGCTCAGGGGCCTCATCAGCAGAGCGGAAGGTCTGCCCCAGCAGTCTGGCCTTCGAGTACTGTTCCTCATATTCTTCTGAAAAACAGCACAGTGGATACACACTCTAGGGGGCCGTGGCCTAGTGCTGGGCCGGGGAGGGTCCATGAGCCAGGGCTCCTGCTCTAGCTGCCAGGCCTGATTTGCATTGTTTCTTTAAGATATTTCCTGGCGTCTGAGCCTCTGGATTTGGAAATGGAAAAAATGCATACTCCCTGGGGCTATGAGAGCCAAGGAGAAAAGATAATCGATAAATTTGAGTTGTGCTGGTCCTGGAACTAAGCCTTTGCCTCAGTGGTCCCCACTGCGCTCAACTTGGAGAAGAGGCTCAGGACACAGACACCTTTTGCTACTTTATGCTGTAAGGTCCTCTCTTTGAAGCCTTGCAGCTTTTCAGGTTTTCTGCAGCCCTGTGTGGGAAGTGACCTGTGTGAAGCACAGAGAGACTTGTATTGGGAAGTCCAATGTGCAGTGCTCCCTTGGATGTCAAGAACTCTTGCTCGAGACTCCAAGGGCCTGGCTTCCTGCACCTTAGTCCCACTACAGGTGGTGACAAGTCCAGGGGAGCTTAGGTGAAGGAGAGGGAAGTCAGAGGAAGTAGCAGAGGAGGAAGAAGTTCAGGGGTATTGTCAAGGAGTAAGAAAGATGCATGAGATTTGAACTGGTTTCATTTAAGTGATGAATTCAAAGGAACTGAGGGAATCCGATGAAATGAAGGAAGTGGGAGTCAAGAATCAACAGGCAGGGGAGTCAGAAGTAGCCTCAAAGGTTGTCTGGTCCAACACTTCATTCTGGGCACAGACTTTCTCCTCAGCAGCCCTTCAGTGTGCTTCTTCAGACTCTGAACACACTGGCAGAGAAGGGGAGGCAGCCTTCCTCCCAAGGCCACTGATTCCATCCAAGGACAGCTGGGGCTGTCAGGTGTCAGGAAAGTTCTTCCTTATCTTGAGGCGAAATCTACCTCCCTCTAAGTTTCCTCCCACTAGTCCTAATCCTGCCTGTGCTGACAACACAGAACACACTGATTCTCTTACTGCACAGTAGTTCCTCTCTTATCTAAACACAAAGCTCATGGTGTCCCTTGGAATCTTGCTGCTCTAAGGTCACCACTGCCTTGGCAAGCAGGTGGGGGTTATGGCTGTAGTCCAGCTGAGTGGCTATCTGCCATTTTCTATTCTCCACCAGTGTTAATCCTCATTGGCATGAATAAATGAGAGCTGATGTCTTTTCACATTTAATTTAATGTTCACTTAAGATGTGTCTACTGAGCACCTCTTGGGGATCCAGCCCCGTGCCAGGTGCTTCTGGAAACCTAAGAGACATGGTTCTTTACGTTGACAAGCTCAGGCTGGTTAGGTGGACAAAGTATATATCCAAGGCTAATAGACAAATGAGTAAATGAATGAACAGATGAAAGAAAGAGCAGTTCAGAACTATGCAAGTCCTCTTGAACTGGATGGTACATAGTGCCTCATATGAGTGCTTATGGAGGGAATGGTGCAAAGTACAGAACTCGTGTTAAAGGTTTTCTTGGATGAGGCAAGAATTGAACTTAAAAGAAAGCGTAAGGATCAGAATGGGGTACAGGAAGGGCTTCTGGGCTTGGAAAAGAGGTCTGAATGGAACGAGGGGGCTTGGAGGGGGTATAGAGCTTGTGACTTAGCATTGAGGTTTTATGTATAAGATTTTATTGAGATATAACTTACCTATGGTAAAGTGCATGAATCTTAAGTGAATTCTTACATATGCATTCCCCCTTGTAACCTCCACCCAGGTATTGACAGCACACCAGTAGTCTGTCTCATAGGTCTGAGCTTTAATACCATGTACGGTGGATAAATCCCTCTGGTCAATGTGTATGGTTTTCCTATTGGAAAGTCTTATCAGGGATCATCTTGTTTTTTTCTTTTTTTTTTTCTTTTGTATTAGCTTTAGTATTGTGCTTAGCTCAGCCCATGTTCCAAAAGGCATGTACTGGGAGTTGATGTTACATCTCATCAGGGTGTCTCCAGCAGCAAGATACTCTTACTAAGCAATTTACTTCCACTCTATTTTTAGTTCTAACAGAAGTGTGCCATGTGGGGAATTCCCATTTTAAAGATGACTGATTAACTTGAAGCTCAGAGAGGGTGTTGTATCTGCATAATGTCACACAGCTAGGTAGGTGTATGAGTCGAATTAGATTCTAGCTCTGTGTGCTTTCCAAGTCTGGGTTTTCCTCCTCTGCCTGTGGGTGCGGCATGACTGCTCAGGCACTCTGACTGGGCTGTTTCTCTGGATGGGGAGGACCCAGCTTTGCTGCACTGCGACCTCAACAACACTGGGTTGGGAATTGGGGATGAACTGAGTGCAGTAGCTACCCAGGAGACACGTGGACAATGTTAATGCAAGAGTAGAGTGAGTGAAGCCCAGAGGAGAAGATTTGCAGGTGCCTTTTTTGGCTGAGTGACAGCATTCCAAAGGCATGCATGGGTGATGTGGCAAGAGAAAGTCTGGAAGGCTTGTGGGCCACACTGTAGGAGTCTCTCTCATCCAGCTGTCTTTGGAAATGATTTGACCCATTGCCCTGTTTCAGTTTCTGTCTTTTTCCCCCCACCATGGAGTACGGAACTAAAAAAGGGGGGGGGGGAGGGGCGTGGTAAACACCATAAAAATAGGACCTTTTGGAATTGTGAGTCGAGAAGGCAAAAGATGGAAAATGTGTGCTTTGTTTTTCAACGGGTTTTACAGTGTTCTCTCTTTTTCTCTCGCTGGTCCCTGTCCTCTCTTCTGTGCCTCCCTCCAGCCGCTGCACATCTGGCCTGTGGGGTCAGGCCGCAGCCCCGCTCCCTCTCGGTACCTTGCAACCGGCTCTGGAGATTAAGCTGCGCCTCGCGAAGCAGCTCCTCTACACTCGGGGGCCTGCCTGAGGAGAGGAACACGTTCACTGGCTGTCGCCATGACGACCTCGAGTGGGCAGTCGCTGTCGCATTTTCCCGACCCGAGTTAGCTGCAGCTAGGGAAGGAGAGAGTCAGTGAGAGGCTCAGCCGAGGGGTGGGCGCGGCGGCCACTGGGCGCCCGCGGTTCCCGAAGTCCCGCCCCTGCTGGGGTGGGGAGGCGGGGCGAGGCTGTGCTTAAAAGGCGGGGATCCCGCAGCCGCAACATTTTTCCTCGAGAGATCCTGCAGCAGTCTGCTCCATCCCGGCCTGCCTGGGGGCTGCTGGCTTGCCACCCGCGACTTCCGCTCAGCGCCTCTCGGCTCCCGCCGCCGTCCGCCCTCTCCGATCCCCGGACGAGGTAACGCGCCCCGGGCCCAGCCTCGGGGCTCAGCCTCCGGGCCTTGTGCCCGGAGCTCCCGCCCTCCCTCCTCGCCCCGGTGGGTGTGGCTCGGCCTACCCTGCGCTCGCCGAGGCACTTCGCTCCCCTCTGGGGCCCCACCGCATTTCGGCCTCCTTTCTTGGCCCCTAGCTCGGCACCCCCACCCGGATCCCCCACCCGGATCCCCCACCCTGCCTGCGAACCCAGGGCCCCAGGCGAGTCCAGATGTCCGAGGCATCAGGAAATCTCAATAGCCTTCGCATGGCGAACGTGGCCCTGCGCGAGGAATTAAATGCCCTTCGCGGGGAGAATGCCAATTTGGGCCTTCAGCTAGGAAGAGCCCTGGCGGAGGTGAATTCCTTGCGGGGCAATGTCTCCAGCTACATCCGCTGGCCTGTGCCCGTCCTTGCGGAGGAGAACTTTGAGTTCCCGCTCAACGACATAGACTCCTTGCCCGAGGGTGAAATGCCCTTCACGCGCTGGCCTCCCCCACGCACGGAGCCCGAATGCGCCCCGGAGGAGCTGTTGATCAGTGGGACCCAGGACTGCGGCACCTCTGATAGCCAGGTCGACCCTGTCCCGCAGCCCAGCCCGCCCCCGCCGGCACTGCCCCAGCCCGCCTCCAAGGAGCTGCCCGCGCAGCCTCCTGTGCCACCTCTGGAGCGGCCTGAGCTAGAACCCTTTTCAGGCGACCCGGTCTACCTGCCTGAATTCCTGATGCGGTTAGAGACCTTCATAGCCGACCATGAGGATCATTTCCCCGGGGGTGCCGAGCGGGTGGCTTTTCTGATCTCCTTTTTCACTGGTGACGCCAAGGACTGGGCCGTCTCAGTCACCCAGGAAGGAAGCCCCCTGCATGCCAACTTCCCGCGCTTCCTGGATGAAATCCGTAAGAAATTCTGTGGCCCCATCCCCCCAAGTGTGGCAAAAAAGGCCATCCGCAAGCTCAAGCAGGGAGACTGTACCCTCGGCAGTTATGCAGATGCTTTTCAGTTCCTGGCCCAATTCTTGTCTTGGGATGACTGTCGCCTTCAAAACCAGTTCCTCAAAGGCCTGTCAGAATTCTTCCGCAAGGAGCTCTTATGGTCAACTGAAATGGCCGACCTGGATGAGCTGATTCTCGAATGTGTGGAGATAGAAAGGAAAGTGCGTGTCCCCAAGCCAATCCCGCTCCCTGGGGTTCGCAATATCTTCTTCCCTTTTGCTGCAGACCCTAATGTCGAGGGCAGTGGAGAAGAAGAGCGCTACAGTGAGGATGAAGATGCAGAGGTGCGCAGGCGCAGGCTTCACGAAAAGGACCAGCGGAGGCGTGCGAGAGCTATTCAGCAAGAGATGAGGGAGCAGGAGGAGGAGAAGAGGAAGAAGGAGGAAGAGA
Source organism: Phyllostomus hastatus (assembly GCF_019186645.2). Taxonomy (NCBI): domain Eukaryota; kingdom Metazoa; phylum Chordata; class Mammalia; order Chiroptera; family Phyllostomidae; genus Phyllostomus; species Phyllostomus hastatus. The sequence goes on along the minus strand of NW_025333841.1, from coordinate 345,025 downwards.
TGAGGAAGAAGGAGGAAGAGATGAAACAGAAACGGGAGGAGGAGGATGACGACGACGAGGACGAGATCGTGGTGGTGGATGTTGTGGACGAGGAAGAGGAGGAGATGAGGAAGAAGAATGAGGATGAGAATAAGGATGAGGATAAGGGCCAGGAACCAGGGCAGGAGCCAGAGCAGGAGCCAGAACAGGAGGAAGAGACCGAGGATGAAGCCCAGGATGACGACCTAGATGAGCTGATGGAGGTAGAGCCGACTTATGCCAACGCTTCATCCCAGACTACTGGCTACTATCATGAAAATTTCCTAGATACATCGCCTCCAATAATACAGCCCAGCAGACGGAGGAACCAGAATCGGGTCCCGCTGCTGGAGGGCCTTCCAGGTACCAATTCGCCTTTCTACAGTTCACCACCCCTGATTCGCCGAGCAGGTCGTTTGGGGCAACGCCATACTCGAAGACGGCCCCCAGTGCTATTCCGCCTCACTCCAAGACAGGCGGGGCACCGGGCTTCACGTGGCCGAATTCGCGTGTGAGTGCTGGGGTGAGATGGCCACCCTGAACACACCCTTCTACTGCGTTCCCTGCCCCTGCTATTGCTGCCACACCTGCCCCATTTGCTGACCAGTACTTAAGGGAGTTCCACACCTGAAGAACCTAAAGAAGACCTGTAGAACTCCAGACCATCTTGCAGCCCTGACCAGGGAGTGACACGTGCCCAACCAAAGCCACCTGGGAAAGGAGGGGTCAGCGATAGCTGTCCTCTTGACTGGGCACTCTGCTCAGTCCTGCCACAAGCTAACAAGCAGGTTTCTGGGCTTATTCCTATAAATGAACTGGTCACCCCCTCGTATTTCCCTTCTAGTTGTTCCTAACCCTGTGTCCTATGCTTTTATCCACTCTGACTGGCTCACCAGGACTTCACCCAATGCCTCACTGCTCTGCCCCAATGAGCAAAAGGACAGGCTACACTGAACTCCTAATGCCACTGGGGCCACTAATTATTAGACATAATGGACGGAGAGCAGGATGCTATCAAGAAATGTGCCTAGAAGCCTACACTTGCTTCAGCTTCCAGCAGAAGGGCCCTAAAGATGACCCTACATCTAGCCCAGTGAGGGTGGGCAAAGCTGCATGTCAAAGGGACAACTTGACTGAGGTTTGTCCTTGACTGACTGAGCAAGCTAGTTCCACCCTCACACAGACTACTACATCAGGGCCCTTGAATCAGCTTGCCAAATCTGGGGCCCTCTCTTACCACACTGCCCTCCTGGGCATCCCCGCTGGACAGAACCTAGTGTTACCGTTTCCCTTGATATTGCCTGGAAGATGGGGGAGGAGGAAGAGGAAGAGGACCAAAAAGAAGCAGCAACAACTCAGTTTGACATTGTGAGGAGTGACCGTTTCCTTAGGGACAGTGGTCTCCCTGGGCTGGGTCTTGGACAGCAGCACCCGGCCAAAGGTCTTTGCAGGAGACTTGCCATGCTTGGGGGTTCACAGAGGCCTAACTGGCCTTTCTTTCCTGGACCAACAAGGAGAGAAAGGGCCCAAGCCCTGCTCTTTAACTTCAATTTAAGGAGTTCCTTAGTTGTCAGAAGGGAGAGGAAGTTTCTCTCTACAGAGACTGCAGCCTCGCAGCCGAGACTGCAGCCTCACGTCTCTCCCATGGGTGGGAAGCCATGGCCTGATGCTGGGCTTCAATGAAACGGTAAGGCTTGACAGGGTGACGGCCTCCTGGGAACTAACTCCTGGGACCTCTGGGTATAAACCTCAGGACCCTTATAACGAGTCCTGCTGCTTGCCATGGGTCCAGAAAGCACTGCTTGTGCAGTGAAAAGGACATACTATGTCACTGGCCACAGAATGCCAGCCAAACCCACTGCTGGCCTGAACTGCCCTTGACACTGAGCCGCCTGCACAGTGCCTGGCAGCTGGGCAAGTGCAGCCAAGGTGTCTGTGGCCAGAGGGAAGGAGGCATAGTAAATTAAGCCTGTGTTCTTCACCGGAGTCCGATAGATAACCTCAGCCCAGCCTTAGGGTTTTGAGCCTCCTGGAAGCAAGAGGAAGGAGCTGGAGGAAGAGGAGTCACAAAGAAACTCAGTTCGTCTGCTGGCTGGTTGCTGGTGAGATCCGTTCATCAGCGGGAGGTAAGAAGCCCTTTTGTTTAGCATACATTTCTCAGCTGGGGATCAGCGGAGGTGGGTTCCTATAACCTGTTGCTACCTTTTCAAAAGGCATCCCCCTCCTCCAAAGAGAAAAGTGATGCCTAATCATTACAGAAAACTTGGACAACAGAGAAAACTATAAGCACAAAAAACACCCAAACATTCAGAAACCCAGCACACAGAGGCAAGTATTATTAACACTTAGCTGCCTTTCTTTCTAGTGCATCTTGTCAAAGCTGAGATCATCTTGCAAGCTCTTGATCAGCAAGATTTAAAATGGCTGCCACCTATGCAATGAGGCGTACTGAATAATTGAAGTATTCTCTTAATTCTTTGGACATTTCAGTTGCCTGGTTTCCCCGCCCTCATCCCCACCAGTGCAGGAGTGAACAACATTGTAAAGAAAATTTTGTCTGTTTTTCAGCTATTTTTCCAGGAGAGAGTGCCAGAAGGGGAGGTGCTGTTCTTCGAGGCTGTGAACCCTGTTTGCTGATGGTCGACATACTGGCCCTGCTGCCCATGTTCCTGCTGGAGAAGTGCAAAGGACAGGTGCCTTGCACCCCCATTTCCAGGGACCCCTTAGCACAGGCCCTGCCTGTTTCCGTGGTGCTTCCACCCTGAGATCTTGTAGCCTCAGCCGGGGAAAGAGTGGGTGAGCAGTGAGCTGGCTCCTGGCCCTCTGGTGGCAGGGGGCCTGGGCTTCCCTTTGACCCTTTTTCCCTGCTTTCCCAGATCTTCAATATTTGTTGTGATGTAACAGCTACAAGAGCTGTAAGAGGAACTATGGGCTTTGGGCACTTTCTTGGGCTGAAAGAGGGATGGTGGGTGGGGGGATGCATGCAGGGGTATGAAGGCAGCCCAAGGATTCCCAAAGACTCGGGAGGAAACCCGCTGGAAATAAATGTGTTATTGTTATTGTGTTATTGTTGCGTTACTGTGATGTGAAGATAAATTCTGTATGCTAAAGCTTTCTCCTCAATAAAAATATAAAGGGTGTGTAAAGACTGTGTCTGTCTGGGTTACTGAGCAAGCATAGATGGATATAACCAGTAGGCATCAGGTACTTCCCAGGCACTTTACCTGAAGCAATGCTAGCCTGAAGGTGTGCAATCCTCAGATGAGGAAACTAAGGCCCACTGAGGCCCAAAGGACCTACCCAGAGTCCTATTCATTTGTGTCAGAAGGAAGCGGAGGGACTAGGCATCTTAAAAATAGCATTAGTTCTCTGCTTGCTGGGATATAAAGGCATAAATGTCCCAGCCATACCATCTTATGACAGTGACGCGCCCCTCCCAGCCCCCCAAACACACACGTACTTTGAAGGGAGGGAGGGAAGCCAGGCTGGGTGAGGCAGGAGGGCCCTTCCACTTTTTGACGCTAGGTGGTGCTATGTGACACCAGTAAGCTAGCTGGTGGAGATTTTTTACCAGCCTCACAGCAGTTCACGCAGAGACCCTCCCAACAAGATTTCACTGCCCTCATAGCACGTGGGGCAGCAGACATCGAATCCCATTCTGGGGTTTGCTGAATTTTCCCAGCCATGAATTGGACATTTTTTTTTCCTGGTACAGTGGGTGGGAACGTTTATTGAGCCCCCTACTGGTACAAGTGCTGAGCCATGCACTGGACATCCATTATCTCAGTTCATTTACCTTCATCTTACCTATGAGGTAGGAAACAGGCTTAAAGAGAAGTCACCAGCCCAAGGTTCACAGCTGCTAAGTGGCTCTTTCTCAGCCCCGCAGCTGTCTAGGAGTTGGCTCCTCTCTGCCTCCACTCATAGGCCCTACTATCTTCCAGGTCTGCCCTGTCATGCTCACTCTCCTCTAAGCTTATAGGACTGCGGTGACAGACAAAGCCGGGTTTCAGAGGCACATTGGCTTTGACCTTTTAAGGGGAGGAGGGGAAGGAAGGAAGGAAGGAAGGAAGGAAGGAAGGAAGGAAGGAAGGAAGGGGGAAAGGGAGGGACTAAGGAAGGAAATAAGGAAGGGAAGGAGGGAAGCAACCAGTGCATTTCTGACCATGTGCCAGGCACTTTTACCAATGTCATTTCATTCTCACAGCAACTCAGACAGGTAATGTTTCCTTTTAGACCTAAGGGGTCTGCATCTCAGAGATATTAGGCTCCCTAGGGGACCCAGGTCTGTGTGACTCCCAAACTCAAAGTCCCTCAACTGTAATCTACCATGATGTTGCCCAGCAAAGCCCCTGATGAGCTCAAGCCTCAACCTGACTGGAGTCTGGGTCTTTGCCTAAGAAAACAGGTGTGCATCAGATGCCCTATCCCTGGAGGCTCCAGAGAAAGGCAGGCAGTGGTAGTGCAGTTTGTGGCAATGAGTTTGCAGAAGAGTGTGGTGGACTTTCCCTTCTTCGGAGGGATAGGACTGTGGGGGCCATGAACTGCATCCATGGGGAGCACTGGGACTCGCCATTCTGTTTCAGGGGGTCAGATAAGGTCTCCAGCATCCTTGGAGTTTCTCCTGCCCATTGCTGAGAGCGGTAGGTGAATCCAGGTTTTGTCGTGGCCCATCAGAGCAGGTGGGGGAGACTAAGACCAGCAGGGTGAGCCTTGCCCAACCCTGCGGCCGGAAGCCCCATGAGTATAGGGAACAGGGTCCTGGATTCCAGTCCGGCCCTGCCACTGACTCTATTTGGGACTTGCGTGAGTCTGCATTCCTACTCAGGCCATAGTCACCATAGGGTCCATTGGGCCTAGCACACTGCTGGGTACACAGTAGGATCTCAAGCCTAGTTTGATACATAAATGAAGAAGTGAATGAATAAGTGAGCTGCTGGATGGAGACCTAGATGCTGCATGCTAGGGGCATCTGCAGGTGGCATGAAGCCTGAAGGACTAGAAGCTCTTCTCCAAAATGGAATCGGAAGTCCCCAGATCTCCCTCACCTGGAAGGATGTGCAGAAATGACCTTTACTAGGTGCATGTGTGAGATCTTGCAGTCAGGTTCAGAAAACCAACTGGCAGGAGCCTAAGTGAGGGAGATGTGGCTTAGAAGAAACTTGTGAAAAAAACTCTAAGAACTCGAGTTGATGGGGCTCAGGATGAGTCAGCAGACTGGATGCCAGAAATGCTAATGCCTTCCTGGGCTGCTGCAGAGTGAGGAGAGTCCAAGTGATGGGCATGCCCCTCCCGGGGTCCTGGCCAAACAATGGAAGGTGATCAGATTGCACCTCACAGAAACTCTTTTGCATGCCAGGAGTAAGGAAATATTAAAATAAAAGAAAGGGAGAGGGTGGAAAGAGTGGGAGCAGTGGGAGAGTGACAAGGATGGTGAGGGTCATAAAAATCCTGTTCCCAAGTGATGGAGGAAGGCAGAGAAAATCTTGCTGAACCCACTGTTCCCCTCATTCATTCTGTGTTCTACGAGGAAACTGGCAGCTCAAGGTCACTTGCTTCATTTGCAGAATTCTACTGTGAACTCCAGCAGTTTGACATTCAGAACTCTTGAACCGGCACCCTCCACTCAGACCCACACTACCAGAGTGAGAATCTCCAGAAATTTCTAGTTCTAAAAAGCACCCTAGGCCAGTTTAATGCCCTGCCCAGCCAAGTGCAGAAAAGAGTCTCAGGGACTAATTAACCCAGTAATGGCCAGTTTGGTTCTGAGCCTTTTCCACAGAGCTCGCCAGAGGAGGTAACTGGCCTGGAGATCCTGCACTAAGCACATAGTAAGTGATCAAAAAATATTTGAACAGCCCTGGCTGGTGTGGCTCAGTGGATTGAGTGCTGGCCTGTGAATCAAAGGATTGCTGGTTCGATTCCCAGTCAGGGCAGATGCCTGGGTTGCAGTCCAGGTCCCCAGTGTGGGGCATGTGAGAGGCAACCACACATGGATGTTTTCTCCCTCTCTTTCTCCCTCCCTTCCTCTCTCTCTAAAAATAAAATAAATAAAATCTTTAAAAACTTTTTGTGCAATGGTTCCACCATGTCCCATGGTCTGGTGTGAACTTGCCCCTGCTGGACTCCTACTCAGACTGCACCCCCTGAGAGTGAGGTGACATAAGATGGGTGCAGAAGTCTGACCCTGAGAAACCAAGTTCATGGGAGCCTAAACCTTGCTCCTGACCATCAGAACTGACTAATGTGGGGCCCTTGCCCCACCCAGCAAAAAAGACAGGCATTACCAAGGCAAGAGATTACCCCAGAATCGCAGGGGTCTCCACCTCCCACTAGCATTTCCTGTATCCTACCCAGACTAGGAAAGCTCTGCAGGCCACTTCTCTGCAGGAATTCAACAGACACAGAAACACAAAGCCCAGAGTTCTTAGTTGCCCTGGTAACAACGGGACCTACTTGGAAAAAAAACACAGTTTCTGAAAGCCTTAAGGGCGTGGATATTTCCTTTGACAGAAGGCAGGCTCTGACCTGCTCCTCAAGTCCCCTTTCCCATTCCTGCCTGCCACACAAAGGGGTAGATCTGGGGCCCCTCATCTCTGTGACTCTCCTGGGGGTGGGTAAGGGTGACAGAAAAGAGGGCCCTGGCTTTTGATTCTGCTCTTGCAGTGGGCTGTTAATATGAGGAAGAGGCTAAAATGGAAAGTGTTAGCCTCTGGATTCATGGTGATTGTCCTCTGATCTGAGGAAGCCTTGCCTCACAGGACCCATACACAACCAAACCCGATGAGGGCAAGTGCTCCCAGCAACTACAGTTCTAACGGTTCCTCACCACATAGGAGACATAAACCAGAGTTTCCAGAGGTTCCAAACCTCTCTCCCCAAGGCCAGCGCCTCCTCACCTCTCACCTGAACTACTGAAGTAGCCTACCTGCCGGTCTAAGCAGCCTTTAGTCTCTACCCCTTCTAATCAATCCACCTTCTGCATGCTTGGCGGGGGCATGGTCCTTTGAGCACACACATCTGGCTGATCCTTTTGCTCTTATGCAAAGACCCTTCTGGGGCTCTCCATCCTCTGTGGGAAGACTTGTGGACCTGACGCTGGTGGTCTTCACTGTCTGCTCATACACTCTGTGTGCCCTCTCCTCTCCCCTCACCATCCTTCTTCCCTCTTCCATTCAGTCCAAACCTCAGACATTCTGAATTACTTCCTCCTCTCTTTACATACCAGGGCCCTTGCATACCCCATTCCCTCTGTCTTAAAAATTCACAAGCACTCCTGGCCCCAGTCCAACTGGCAATCTCCTCAGCTCATAGACCACTTCCTCCAGGATGCAGCCTTTACTCACCAGACAAGCTCCTGCCATCTGAGTCCCTACTCACTCCCCCAACCCCATTGCTCTGTGAGGCTCCAGTTGCACCTGGGACCAGGGGCTGGTTCATGACTCCAAATGAGTTTGTTGCTGCAAAACTGCTGTTCAGTGTGAGAACATGCACTCATCCCATTCGGAGGAGGTCGTGGGGCTCTGCATTGGCAGTGGCCTTTTGGAGAAGCACTGACTTCCTAAGATCTGGCTGAGGGCTAATGGTACACAAATAGATCTGGGAGCACCACTCCCCATCCCATCAAGCTGGAGATGCGGACAGTAGGAACAAGTCAGGAAAAGAAAGCAAGAGCTTGCAGAGCCGGTCGTTCATTCCCAGCTGAGCACCCTGTTGATGGCCTCTGCCTCTTTGTGGGGGTCATAACTCCCTTTCAGTGCGTGGTGGAGGGTGACCCCCACTGGGCTTCAGAGTCACACAGACCTGGCTTTGAACTGTGGCTCTGCCACTACCTTGTTGTGTACCCTTGGGGTGGTCAGTTTCCCTCTCTAAGTTCCAGTTTTCTTTTGCTAAAAGTGGAGATAACAATAGGATATATTACTGAGATAGTTGATATGAACCAAAGAGAACAACAGAAATAGCTAATACTTATTAGCCCTTACTATTTGTTAGGCATTAAATGCTCTACATTTATTAACTCACTGAATCCCCACAACAAACTTATAAAGTAGGTAGTGTTATTATTCCCTATTTTGCACATTAAGAACTGACACAGAAAGTTTAACTTGCCCAGTGTCACAGCACTAATATGCAGGTGCTTTCAAGCTTGCCGATCAGATAGGAAAAGTTCTGTGTATCAGAAATGAGGCCAGTGGAGCAGCAGAGCACCAAGATCCAGGGCAGGGGTCTTAATTTCTTTTAGGTCACAGATCCTTCTAGCAGTTTGGTGAAACCTCTATACCCTTTCTCAGAATGTTTTCAGATGCATATAATAAAATATATAGAATTACAAAGGAAACCAATCATACTGAAACAGTTATAAAATGTTTTAAAGAAATTGTGATCTCATTATAAGTCTACGGATTAGAAGTTTTGAAGTGATGCTGACCATCAGTAACTTTTTTGAGATACAGCTATAATGTAATATGAAAATATTTGTGCTTTCTGTTGGGAATAAAGTCACAGATACTGTTAATACTATTAATGGCCTGTTGCCTACATTCCTAATTTGAGGAAATACTAAATGTCTGTTAGAGGTCAGTGGGAAAAGATCAAATAATTTTCCCAGCCAAGATCGCAGACCCCCTAAATTCTCTGCACACAGCCCTTGGAGGTCCATGGAGCTCAAGTTAAGGAGGTTTGCCCTCAAATGTCAGAGAAAAGACAATGGCTGCACTGTCAGCTGTGAGGAGAAGCTGGGGGAAGGGAGGCTGGCAGAAAGACAAGTGTGTGGTTTCTCTTTCAAGAACTGTTTACAAAAATGGTGAAGTCTGGCAGATCCTCTTCCTCTTGGTCCTGAGTCAGCAGCCCAGGGTGGGGCCAAGGCTGTCACACTTGGTTTGAATATCAAGCTCGCCACACACCATTCCCTAAGAATTGATTCGTTGCCACTGCCTTACTAGTAAAATCTTGGTGGGTTTTGCTTTATGTTAAAATTTAGGCCTGCTTGCACTTACAGATTTCTCATTAGTCTGGAAATAATCTTTAAGCAGACATTTTATTGTCTGTAAGACATTTTCTGAGCTAATGGATGCTTCTATCCTAGCACCCCAGCCAGGCTTAGGCTTCCAGAGAGAAGGGGAAATATTATCAATTGTGCCATGCACCCCAGGACACCAGTCAGAATTGGTACTTTTCCAAAACACCAAATGCTTTTTCCTGACTTCCTGGCTTTGCCACCTGTCAGCTGAGTCCCTGCCAACCAAGGATAGCACAGTCCTGGGTGCCATGGCCAAGGAGACAAATGGTTGCAACAGCAGTAGGCCTCTGCTTTTCTAACTTGCCTCTGTTCCCATTCAATACTCAAAGAGAGCCCTGCTCATAAAGAATCAGGCCCCAGGTCTATTCATAATACCTTGTTTGGGGGTCCCTGCTGGCCAGGGTCCGTTGCCTTCTGCTATTCCTTAGGCCCTCTCATATTTACTCAGAAATGAGCAATAGTTGCCTGACAGCCATGCACTAAAAAGGCTACAGATTAATTTCCAAAGAGGGTGGGACTTTGATAACCTTATGAACTATTGTTGCTGGCTAGTAAAGAGCTGGTTCAGAATGAATATACTTCAGTTAGTTGAGAGAACAGAAGAGTATGCTTTGAGAGTTCAGGCTGAGAGCTCCACATGCTGGAATGTGAAGAAGACTTATTTTCTTGACTATAAGAGAAATATATGTATCCCTTAGATTGGTCAGGACTCCCAAACATAGGCTGAAGGAGACTGAGGACCAAATAAGAATTCAAAAGAACTATGGTTAGCTACATTGACTGAGAATAAAAGAGAGAAGACCCCAATTATTAAAATAAAAAATGAAAGAGGGCACATTACAATCATCTTTACAGAAATAAAAGGGTTATAAAAGGAATACTATGAACAATTATACGACAATAAATTATATAACTTAGATGAACTGTATAAATTCTTAGAAAGACAAACATTATTGCACATGACTGAAGAAAAACTAGAAACTCCAAATGAACTTATAATAAATAAAGAGATTGAATTAGTAATCAAAACTACCCATGAAAAAAAGCCAAGACACAGATGGCTTCTTTGGTGAATTATACCAAATATTTAAAGAAGAATTAATATCAATTTTTAAAATGTCAATCCTTTTTTAAAGATTTTATTTATTTATTTTTAGAGAGGGGGAAGGGAGGGAGAAAGAGAGGGAGAGAAACATCAGTGTGTGGCTGCCTCCCACATGCTTCCCACTGGGGACCTGGCCTGCAACCCAGGCATATGCCGTGACTGGGAATCAAACCAGCAACCCTTGGGTTTTCAGGTCCATGCTCAATCCACTGAGCTACATCAGCCAGGGCTTAATGTCAATTTTTAACAAACTTTTTCAAAATATAGAGGATGGGGATAGGTAAGACAGGGTAAAGGAAGGATAAATGGAGATGGACAAAGACTTGACTTGGGGTGGTGAACACACAGTACAGTGTACAGATGATGTATTGAGGAATCATGCATCTGAAACCTATATAATTTTGTTAACCAGTGGCACCCCAATGAGTTCAATAAAGAGGCAAAAAAAAAAAAACAACACAGAAGAGGAAGTAACACTTTTCAACTCATTCTATGAGGTCAGTTTTATCTTGATATCAAAACTAAACAGAAACATCACAGGAAAACTACAGAATAATATCTCTTATAGATATGGACACAAAAAATCTTCAGCAAAATACTCTCAAACTAAATCCAGCAACAGACAAAAAGGATCATACACCATAACCAAGTATGAGGATTTATCCCAGGAATGCGAAGTTATTGTAACATTTGAAAATCAGTCAATGAAATACCGCATATAAACAGAATAAAAAAAACAAAAACATGATCATCTTAGTAGAAATGCAAAAAGAATTTGACAAAAATCCAACACCTTTCATGATAAAAAACACTCAGTAAGCTACAAATAAAAAGGAATTTCCTCAACCCGATGAAGGGCTTCTCTGAAAAAAACAAACAAACAAAAAAAACAAACCACAATAACATCACAATGGTGAAACATTAGAAGCTTTCCCTCTAAGATCAGAAACAAGACAGAGTCCACTCTTGCTCTTTCTACTCAACATTGTATTGGATGTTCTAGGCAGAGCCATTTGATAAGAAAAAATAAAGAAAAGGCATTGGAAAGATTGCAAAAGAAGTAAACTATATTTGCAGATGACATGATCTTATTGTATATAGAAATTCTAAGGAATCAATTAAAATATATTTAGAATTAATAAATGAGTTTGACAAGGTAGCAGGATATGAAATCAATATCAAAATTGTATTGCTATACACTTGCAATGAATAATCTCAAATAAAATTAAGAAAGCAATTCCACTTACAATACCATCAAAAGAATTAAACAGAATTAGGCCCTGGCTGGTGTAGCTCAGTGGATTGAGCGTGGGCTGCGAACCAAAGTGTTGCAGGCTCGATTCCCAGTCAGGGTACATGCCTGGGTTGCTGGCCATGACCCCCAGCAACCGCACATTGATGCCTCTCTCTCTCTCTTTCTCCCTCCCTTCCCTCTCTAAAAATAAATAAATAAAATCTAAAAAAAAAAAGGAATTAAACAGAATCAAACAAAAGTGGTTCAAGACTTGCAGTTCAAGACACTGAAAAGTTACGAAACATGTTGAAAGAAATGAAAGATTGCAACAAATGGAAACATCTCATGTTCATGAATAAATATATCTAATATTGTCAAGATGGTAATATCCTCCAAAATGCAATCCTTATCAGAAGCCCAGCTAGCTTCTTTGTAGAAATTGACAAGCTAATCCTAACATTCATATGGAAATTCAAGGGGCTCAGAATGGCCAAAACAATCTTGATGAAGAACAAAGTTGGAGGGCTCACACTTCCTGGTTTCAAAATTTTATACAAAGCTACAGTAATCAAAAGAGTGTGCTGTTAGCATAAGGATAGACATATAGATCAATGAAACAGAACTGAGAGACCAGAAATAAAGTCATGCATCTGTGGCCAGTTGATTCTTGACAAGGGTGCCAATTCTATTCACTGGGGAAGGACCAGTCATTTCAACAAGTGGTGCTGGGATGACTGAATTTTCACATGCAAAATAACAAAGTTGAAATTCATCTTCACATTCATACAAAATTAAACCCCAAACAAATCACAGATCAAAGACTTACACATCACAGATAAAACTTAGAAGGAATTATAGGTGTAAATCTTTGAGACCTTGGGTTAGAAAATGGTTTTTTAGATATGACACATTACCACAAGCAACAAAAGAAAAAATAGATAAATTGGAATTCATCAAAATTAAAATAAAATTGTTACAAGTAATGCTATTAAGAAACTGAAAAGATAGTGTACAGAATGCCAGAAAATATTTGCAAATCATATCTCTGATGAGAGATTTATATCCAGAATATATAAACATCTCCCACAAATTGAAAATAAAAGACAGATAGCCCATACAACAAAATCCAGATAACTCTCACCTCACATGACTGTGGACAACTGACCAAAAGAGATGTGAAAGTGCCCAAGTTTATTGAAAAAGTAGCTGCTTCTATGTGATTTCTTTCAAAATGCACGTAAAAATCTTATAAATATATATTCGGTGCAATGTATTCTGAAGGTGATTTACACAAATGAATTAAGCTGTAAATTTAGTTCACCTTTATACCACATTTTGTAAAATCAGTACTTAAATACAAAATGATTTTTATAAATAAAGAAGCAAATATCATTGTAAAAAAAAAAAAACGGATAACCCAATTCAAAAATGGGCAAAGGATCTGAATAGATATTTCGCCAAAGAAGATACGCAAATGGCCAAGGAGCACATGAAGAGATATTCAGCATCGCTAGTCATTAGGGAAATTCAAATAAAAACTACACTGAGACCACACTTCACACCTACTAGGATAGCTATACTCCAAAAGTCAGATGAATGTTGATGAGGATGTGGAGAAACTGGGACCCTCTCACATTGCTGGTGGGAATGTAACATGGCTCGGCTAGTTTGGAAAATGTTAAATGTGGAGTTATCGTGAGACCCAGAACTTCCACTCCTAGGCATATACCCAAGAGAAGTGAAAACACATGTCCACACAAAGACTATATTAATACTGATTTACAATCATAGTTGTATTTACAATAGCCAAAAATTACAAGCAACCCAAATGTGCATCAAATAGTGAATGGATAAATAAGTAAACCAAATGAGGTAAAGGCATACAATGGAATGTTATCTGGCCATGAAATAGAGTGAAGTACTGATGCCTGCTACAACGTGAATGAACCTTGAAAACTTTGTGACATGTGAAAGAAGCCAGTCACTAAATAGCACATAGTGAATGATTCTATTTATAGGGCATGTCCAGAATAGGCAAATCCATAGATACAGAATAGATTAGTGGTTGCCAGAGGCTGGGGAGGGGTAAGGGGAAATGGGGTATAGGGTTTCTTTCTAGGGTGTTGAAAATGTTCTAAAATTGTGGCTATGGCCACACAACACTTTAGATATACAAACCCCCACAGAATTGTACACTTTAAGTGGGTTAATTGTATGGTATATACAGACACTATGTCTTAATAAAGCTGTTATCAGAAAAAAAAGAGCCTCAGTAAGTCAGAAACATACCACAATATCATACTCCAACATCAAAACAAAGGCCACAAAATGAGATCAAGGTAGCTATATGATAAACTGCAGAAATTCTAGTGCATCTTAGTAGACTCCAAAGTGAACAATGTATCAACTGGTATGCTGCCATTTAAAAGTCAAGTGGTTACTGGGGTGCAAAGAAATCTTCTGCAGAGACAAGCACCATACTCAGACCTCAGTAAATTTTTACTGGAGTGTCTTTGTTCTCTGTACCACAGTTTAAGAGGAAAGTGGAGTTGAGGGTGACACATGTCATTGGAGTTTCAAGTTTACCACACACCCACCCCAATAATCTGACCTGGATCCTAATCTTGAAGTCGGCTATCTTGTCCCTATGATTGATTCTATAGCCCAATCAGAAGTCCCTTGGTACCTAGAGATACATAGGCGGTGAGATGGTGCTGTAGATCCTGCCAGCTAGCTGTATTTACTCCTTTACAGGTGGAGGTCTAGTTGAAGCCCTCATCAAATATTCACACTTCTCCACAGTAATCTGCCAGGTCTTACAGCTTCCATGAGCATGCTGATTCTCAGCTGGAAACTTTCACACTTCCTGAGGATAAGTCCATTGCCCAGCCCTCACACTCACCTCCCAGGTGTCCTCACCAGGGCCAGCTATCCTCGATATTGTGATTGAGGCTCCCCAGATGGACCAGACTCGGGCTCACGTCTCTTCCTTTCTAACCCTCAGAACACTTGTGTTTTACTCCCATGTGACCTGATGAGTCCACAACTGCCTTTCTGTCCTGCAGTGGAGATGGGACCCATATGTGTCAGTTCTGTACCTTATGTCTTCTTGAATAGTTTTTATTTCAACTCTGTCCATTGGCTATCTGTGATCCAATCCACTTTTTGTCTGATTGAATTTATTCAATATTTTTATTCCAAAGATACATTCTATTTAACCACATCTCAAAAGTTTGCGATTAGAGAAAAAAATCACCCATAATTTTACCTTGTCCACAGGCATACATATTTTTACATAAGTATAATCACAATAAAGACACACTTCTGTACCATATTTTTTTTACTAATCAAATCATAGGAGCTTTAGGATACAGTGTTTTACTTACAACCACTGTCATGCTGAGGGAGCAGACAGAAGTCCTAGGCTCCATTATTTCCAAAGTAAACAGCTATTAACATCTACATAGATAGCCCATAAGCATTTCACAAATTCAATCTTCACAACAACCCCATGAGGCAGGTAGTCCTCCTCATATTTCTCCCCATTTGTAGATGAAGAAATAGTGACACATAGAGGTTAGATGGCTTGACCAAAGTCATGCAGCTAGTAACCCAGGCTGCCCACCACCAGAAATTGTACACATAACTCCTCCAGTAGGTCTCCAACTTTAGGGAGCATCAGAATTCCCTGGAGGGCCTACTAAAATGCACATGGCTGGACACTAATCCCAGAGTTTCTCATCAAGTAGGTCTGGAGTAGACTCCAAGATTCCGAATTTCTCACAAGTTCCCAAGGGACACTGAGGCTACTGGTACAAGGATCACATTCGAACAGCACCACCTCACAAGGCACAGCATCCCAACAACAGTACACATGTCAGAGATACCTAGATTCCCAAAGCAGTCATTACAGTGGGCAGAAACGGGCCATTGCTTTCCACTTCTCCTTCCCTCCGCCCTCTGCACTGGCAGGGCACCCACTGAGGAGTGCCACATCACAAGGGAGTTGCCTGAAGAGAGGACTTATTCATGCCAGTATTGGACTCAATTAGCTAAATGCAATCCCATCCATTAAATGGATGGATAAATCAGTCCCTAGCTGTCAGGCGGCCCCTACCACTGCTGTCACTTGTTTGTGCCCTTGCTTGCCTGGTGCCTGCAGCCAATCGATCTCCCAGGTTAATAATATTAACTCAAGAAGAACTCAGCAGAATGCCTGCAGCCTCCTATGTCCCCCCAAATTGGGGAGGCCCAGGCTTGTCTTTGATGCAGGAAATCTCTGCTCTCCTCCAAAGAGAGCAGCTTTCCAGGAGAGTAAGGGCCATCATGTGTTGCATCAGCTAAGTCCTATTTCACTTTGTGATTTGCAGGACTGAGACTGGCTCATCTGAAAACTGATTGGTGGGCGTGGGGAAACAGATTGGTTCAACATTAATGAAGAGGAACAGATTTGTCCATTTCATCACAAAACAAATCACTTGAAAGTCTGAGCAGCTGTGTCATCACGGAAGGAGGGTGGGACCTGGAGCTCAACAGAGCTGGCCCTGAGAATGTGCCTCATCACAACATAGCTGCTCTCTTGTGCTAGCTTTGGCAGCACATACACAACCTAGTTGTATCTCCTCTAGGAACCCAGGTTGCCTCATTGATAAAATGGGGCCAACAGTACTTCATCCTCTCTGTATTGCAAAATAATTAAAGGACACTAGGGAGCAAAGCCTGGAGCAATGTTTTGATTCCTGGGAAGCACTTAAACTAGAGGCTGGCCCAGGAGACAAATCAGGAAATAATGAGGTATCCCTCTTTGAAAATCCCCCTAATATCTGCCCATGACCTTGCCCTTCATGGAGGTCACCTCCACTGGGCAGTCCCCTTATAGTGGACACTGTGATGTACCATCCAGATCCCACCTCAAGGACAAACAACTCACTCTACTAAGTGTTGGCAGAACTGCCACAAGGCAGCATTGTGCCTGGTTTGGGGATTGCCTTGTCCAATGTCACATCTCCTCTGGGTGGTGGCTGGACAAGTGGGAGGGACAGTCTCAGCACCAGAGCTGGCTCTGACAATCTGCTTCATCATTTACCTAGCTTGTGTCTCCTCTCTGAACCAAGGTTAAATTGACTGAAGCCTTTGTTGAGACTGCAGTGTTATTTGGTTTATCCCCCTGCACAATTCTACTTCGTCACCCCTTTCCACAGTGGTTGATCCCCGGAGCATTCGAATAAATTTCCTGTGTACTAATCTCCATCTCAGAGTCCACTTTCTGGGGGAATCAACCTCCTCAGCATAGAGGGTGCTTTGTACTTTGAAAGGCACACTGACACAGTTACCGTGGGCTCCAGCAGTGATGGGGTGGGTTGCTACCTTTCTGGATCCCTTTCCTTGCTAACGGCCTGTAGGCAATGTCCCTATTTTAAAAACAATTGTCAACTCTAATTTCTTTGTGTCTTCCTTTTTTTCTTATTACAAAAGCAAAACATGTTTATCACAGTGAAAAGTCAGAATATACAAACAAAACGAAAGAGAAAAGTTATACACCACAGACAGGCAATGCTGATACCTTGGGTGTATATTTCTGGAAATTTTCCTATGCTGGCCAATGATGGGATCGTATTGTAAATATTTGTGGTTTGCTTAAAATCTCACTGCCACAGTAAATATTTTCTGCCAGCCATGTTCAGCCACCCTATGAGGATGGGGAAGTGAAGACCCAGAAGCCTGTGGGTAGCCCCTAGTCCAGCCCCCTCACAAAATAGAGATGTAGAAATGGAGGCCCAGAAACAGGAAGGGGTTCCTCTCTAGCCCCACATTGAGTTAGCATGATAGCAGCTCTTCCCCAGTCACCCGAGGCCATCCAGATAACCTCCTAACCTGGCCCTGAGCCTATCTTTCCAGATGTCTGAGTTACCCAACCAGGTTCAAGCCAGAAGAGGAGCACAAAATGGGCTTTGCATAAAATAAATGCAAGAAAAATGAGGATAGCATGTCTGTGTTTGTGTCTGGGTCCCGGAGCCACTTTGCAGCCTACAGAGTCCAGCCTTGAATCAGGAGGCCGAGATTTTGCATTTGGTGCTCAGCAGCATCAGCGAGCTTTGCATAAAATACCCTTCACTGCCACTATCATACCTTCTCTGGTTTGGTCATCTGCAGCCCTGCCTGCCATCTTTTCCCAGCACAATGGCCAGAGGAATAATTCTCAAAAGTTGGGGATGAGACAATGGATTCTTAGATATGACACCAAAAGCACAACAACAAAAGAAAAATCGATAAATTAGATTTCATTAAAATTACAAAGATGCCATCGAGAGAATGAAAAGACAACCCACAAACTAGGGATAATATTTGCCAATTATATATCTGATAAGGAACTTGTGTCTAGAATACATAAGAAACTCTTACAAATCAGTAATGAAAAGACAACCCAATTCAAAAGCAGGCAAAGGATTTGGATGGACATTTCCCCAAAGAAGATATACAAAGGGCCAATAAGCATATGAAAAAATGCTTGACACTTTTAGTCACCAAGGAAATGCAAACCAAAACTACAATGAAATCCTGCTTCACACCTCCTAAGATGGCTAGAATCAGGTATGAATAAGTAGTGGGAAAAATGTGGAGGAACTGGAACCCTCACACATAGCTGGAGGGAATTTAAAATGGTGTACCCACTATGGAAAACAGTCTGCGGTCCCTTGAACCATTAAATGTAGAGTTCAAACACAGAGTTACAATGTGACCCAGCAATTCCACTTGTACTTATTTACTTAAGGAAATTGAAAACCCATGTCCACACAAAATTTTGTTCATGAATGCTTATAGCAATATTATCATAATAGCCAAAAGGTGGAAACAACCCAAATGCCCATCAACAGATGAATTGATAAACAAAATATGGTACATACACACAATAGAACATTATTCAGCAATAAAATGGATGAAGCTCTGATATATGCACCTGACAGCAGCCTCCTAAACTGTGCAACTACCAGGGTTCAGGGTGCATTGCCCAGACTTGTTGGGTAGGAAGCAGAGCACTTAACTGAGGCTGGCCTCTTTGACTAACCCCTGGAGTGTCAGGCACTCTACTCCTTTCCTCTGTTGTCTCCAGTCCCTCAACTTTTCTGCTTCCCACTTCAAAGGCCAGTATTTCATGAGCCTGAGGAGCCCTTTGGAATATCCAAAAGGAAGGTAGAATCATGAAAGGGGAGCAGGGGACCTCTGAGGAGTGGCTGATCCACTGCTGGTTCTATCTGCAACACTTGCCTGGGTCAGCCAGTATCAGCATACACCTTACTGCAAGGTTTGTCTCCCCGCTCTTCCTTGCACTCCTTGATGGCATATGCAAGTGTAATATGTCCATGCTACTCTCAGAGCCTGGCACAGAGTATGTGCTTAATAAAGCATTTTAAGTTGGATGAATGAATGAATGAATGAATGAATGAGGGCATAAGTTCACAGCCTGATTTCATGTTTCACCTTAACAGTTCCTTTGTAACAGAGGCCACAGGTGGAGCCTAAGATTCCACTTACTGTATGACCTTGGACGAGTCACTCCATTAACCAACACTCAGTCTCCCTATTTGCACAATTGAGATGGTCATCCTGTCTGGCAGGGTTGTTGTGAGGATTGAATATGAATGTGTCAAGGACTCAGCTCTGTGCCCGCACATAGTAAAGACACAATCAAGAGTAGCTATTGTTAGTTTTCCTTAATCCTTCCACCTTCCCCTAATTCTGAGAAGCTGGGGCACTTCATTTTAGCTGAGTGGGGGGTTCCCTTGTATACACAGACAGTGCTGGACTTCTGGTCAGGACATCCTCTTCCCCGTAAGCTTCCTTTCCCACACATCCTTTATGACCTCAGCCTACATCACGACAGAGTGGCCCCCAGTGACCCTGCACAGGCCCACCCAGGCAGGACAGGCCAATACTCAGTTTGCCCTCATTCTCCTTCTCCAGGCAGAGCCAGGAGATGGGGACATGAGCTCACAACCGGTTTTCCACTATTCAGAAAACTCTCAGTCCCAAAACATTGCACATAACCTCCTCGGCCAAGTTACTTTCCTAATCCCGGTTGCCATAACAACGTGACTTAATGAAAGAGCAATTTTTTTTCTTAAAATAATTCAACCCGTTTCCATATCAACAGGGGTTTATTTTGGTTCCACACTCAGCCAGGGCTTGGTGGCCAGCACCCGGCAGCAGCTTCTGCCCCTTGGAAGGGACTTGGATTTCTGGGGGGCCATTTCAGAAGTGCCACAGAAAGTGTGGTGGCCATGTGTGCTGAGGAAGCCATGCCCTCAGTGAAGGGAGCAAAATACAGGGTATAGGCACCAGAAGTTCCTCCTGGGGTTTTGGGGGTGGGAGATGGAGGGAAATGGAGATGACAACCCTGTTCAGTGTCTTATCCAAAGTCTAAATTCTATATAGACAAACTCCCTATTGTTGGAACTCTCTCATGGCACCACAAGCCTGGAAGGAGTATTGGGACTGGGCCTCTGCATAGGGCAGCTTACAGGAGTGGGTGATAGGAGCAGGCAGGGCTGCACCATGTGCTTAGTAAATGATTCTACCTGTGCATAAGCTGTCTGCGTGTGACTTAAATTCCTTCAGAAATTTCCTCATTCGACCAACATGACTGACTGATCCTTCACTAGGTGCCTGGAACTGTGCGGGAGCCCTGGGGATATACCCACAAGACACAGCTCTGCCCTCAGGGAGCTCCAGTGTTGTGATGAGCCAGGCCACTCTCAGAGGCCACCCTTCTCAAATTTTTTGTGCATATGGGGATCTTGTTAAAATGCAGGTTTGAGCCCCAACTGTGTGGCTCAGTGGATTGAGTGCCCACCTGCAAAGCAAAGGGTCGCTGGTTCGACTGCTAGTCAGGGTACATGCCTGGGTTGTGGGCCAGGTCCCCAGTAGGGGGCGCATGAGAAGCAACCACACATTGATGTTTCCCTTTCTTTCCCTCTCCCTTCCCCTCCCTCTAAAAATAAACAAACAAAATCTTTTTAAAATTGCAGGTTTGAAGAAGTAGGTGGGAAGGGGAGAACATAAGCCAAGAGTGTGTATTTCTAACTAGCTTCCAGTTGCCACTGTTATTGCTGGTCCTCATATTGCAGTCTGAGGAACAAGAAGTTGGTGGAGAAAACACAGCAGGGCCAGAGGAAGGCATTTGGCTACTCTGTTCCTGGCACCCTCTAGGGGATGCTCAGTCCTAGGGGTTTCAGCTGCATCTGTCACTGGGGTGGGATAACTTTCTCATGGAGAAGGAACTCTGCTTTCTAAGCTACTTCTCTAAATCCGTAGTTTTTATTTTAATAAACAAGAATGAAAAAGTGGGACAACCAGTTTAATAAACAAGAATGAAAAAGTTAACAACCCTAGCTGAGAGGCCACCAGGGTTGCTTCAATTCCTTCCTGAGGAAGCCCAAATCAGCCGTTTGAAACAGTGTATGGGAGAGCAGAGCCTTGGACCTTCTCAATTAAGATCCTGTCTGAGGGAAAAGTGTCCTGTCTGAATGCACATTTTGGAGCATAAGTCAGGAGTAAAATATCAGCTCTGTTTGTTCATAAGTACTGTGACTCTGGGCAAGTCACTTCACTTCTCTGTGCCTCATTTTCCTCATTAACAAAATGGGATTAACAATCATACCTAACCCATAAGGATGTCTTCGAAATTAAATGAATATTTGCAAAGCACCTGACACACAATAAGTGTCAGAAATTCAACAAATTCTTACCCGGTCCTTTCTGTGCACTGGGCACACAGGCATTGGGGGATACTCTGGTGACCATGGTAGGCATGATCCCTGCCCTCATGGACTCTGCATTGAAGCAGAGGAGACCTGAATAATGAGAAGGAATCATCCATGCAAGGTGGGGGTGGGGCGCAGGTCTGGCAGGGACAGAGGGCAGGAATGGCAAATGCAAAAAACTGGGGTGGGAAATAATGACTGAAAGGAGCCAGCAGTCTTGGAGTGTAGTGAGTGAGGTGGAGTGCCATTGGAAAAGGTGCGGGAAAGGTGAGCAGGGAACCAGATCACTTCAGGCACCCAAGTGTGACGTAAGGAGTTTGGATTTGATTGGCAGCGCAATAGAAAACTATTGGAAGGTTCATGGTTTGGGGAGAGGAGAGGATCTGGTGTGGCCTGGAGCAGATGGCATAAGGTCAAATCCTTGCTCTGTCACTGATTAGCTGTGTGGCCCAGAACAGCCATGTTGCCTCAGTGAACTTCAGTGTTCTCATCTGTAAAGATGTGTAAAAGCAGTATGTATTTCCTTGGACAGTTGCATGGTCCAGTGAGTGACTCCATGGGAAAAGTCCTCTGGCTGGTACATAGTGAGTACTGTCTGGAGCCTTGTTGTCTGTATGGCTAAGAGCAGGGTGGGTGTCAGGAGGGAAGCTGGGGAACTCCTCAAGAAGCCGGTTGCCTTGTGCACAGACAGTAGGTGACTGTCCTTGGCTTTGAGATTGATATGTGTTAATAGATGGGCAAGTGCAAACATCACAGAACCCCGAATAAAGAGCAACTACCACTGTGGCCGAGGTCACAGAGCACATCAATGTGTCATGGTGTGTAGCTATTCCCTCCCACTTTGAGTAATCACCAGGACCTGTCAATCTGACCTCCTAAATCCCTCTTGAATCTCTTCCTGCCACCACTCACTGGCACGTCCCCAAATCAAAGCCCCATTACTTCTCACCTAACAATCGCAAGAACCTCCTGCCTGTCTCAGATCTTGTTTTCCATAGGGCCACCAGACTCAGTTCCTAGTCACACAAGTCACATTGGCACACACCTGTGCATCAAAACCTTCAAGATAAAGCACCAGCTCCTCAGGCCTGGCTGACAAATCCTCCTCCATCTAGTCTCCACCCCTCTCCTCTTTGAGTATACACTCCTTTAGAAGCGCCATTCTCTAGCACTTACATTTCTTTCCACTGACAAGCTGTTTCCCCGCTACTCCTGCCCCCCCTTTTTTTTAACCCAGTAGAAGTCTATCTGTACTCTTGGAATGAAGGTAACACATTCCCAACTTCTCTCAACTACATCTGTGGCTCCCTCCAAGGCCCCACAGGACTCTACCTTTTCTGTCTGTTGGTGTAATTGAGTCACCCATGTCTTGATTATTGAGTCCATGCCCCACACTAGCTGGAAAGCAGAGGAGGGCAAATGAGACAGTCCTTTGAGCAGAGCCACGATACTAGCTTCACTGGGTTGAGCATTCATGAACACAAATTCTGATATGACAGGGCCCACCCAAGCTAAGGCTGTCTGGGGCCTGAGGTGAACTCGAGAGCCCCACACGCACCCACAAGGGGGGAGCACTCTTCATTTTTAGGGCTCAGATCTTGATGTTTTTTAAAAAGTAAACTGGCAACTAAGTAAAAATTACCTTTTTAAAAAACAGCGACAGCAACAAAAAGTGGCTCTCAGGACACACTTGGTCTTTTGGTCTATCATTTTGCTAACTTAGAACCTGCTATTTGTTTATGGAATGAATGAATGGACAGATGAATAAATAGTTGTTGTTTTTTCTTCTAGATTCATGTTTCTTATGGCTACTATAAATTTCGAAGTTAGGGGAGACTTTATGCCGAATCAGTTCAATTGCTACTTGGTTTGCTTTTTTTGGGGGGGGGGGCGGTGTAAGGACATGAAAGTCAAAATCAAAAGTCAAGTTTGCACATTTCTGTCTTCCAAAATGAAGCCCAATCTCTTTTACTTGGCAATTCCAGCAGTATCATTTCCTGGGCAGCCCACAGGCCTTGTGACCAGGGCTCTAACCTCAATTGTGGTAATACCTCCTCTTTGAGATGTGGGTCACCCCAAGAGGAAGGGAGGGGCGCAGAGGCCACAGAGCCTGTTTCTGCAGTGGTTGGTTTGTTCAGTTTGGTGGCCTCTTCAAAACAAATTGCAGAGGATGGCAACCGCTCAACTCTCTCCAACTTCCCCCATCCCCTCCTACCCAGCTTAACCTCAAATGGGAAAGCTTGGAGGCGGTACTGAGGACTCTAAGTTTCAGACATCAAGGACTCAAATGCCTTTTAGGACCTGGCTCCCTGCCCCTGAGACTCCCATAATTGGCTGTGGGCTGCAGGGTAGGACTTGTTCAGAGGGCTGTAGGCGGGTAGCCAGTTGTACCTTCTGTAGAGCTGGGCAGCAAACCTTGAGCTGCTCAACTCCCTGTTCAGGACCAACACACTCTCCCTGCAGCTGCCAGGGATGTTGCTAATGGCTCACAGTTGAATCCTTCTCCAAGATAATGTCCCTTTCCTGAGGCAGAGGGCAGTCTTCATCCAACAACTAGTCAATAGATGGGGGCCAGGGTGACTATGGGATAAAGGCCCAGCTGCCTGTCCTCAGTAGAGACCATCTGAAGGACCGTCCCAGCTCAGAGCTTCCCGTGGGATTGGCTGAGATCTCTGATGTGACTGTATTGCAGGTCAACCCCTGCCTTTGATCACTCTGTGTCCCTTATTCCCACACAGGTGCTGTTCTAGAAGGCAGTCTCCAACCAGCCTGCATTCACATCTCTGTCTTAGATCTGTTTCCTGCAGAAGCCAGCCTATGACAGCCTCTTGTCTTGGCCTCTTTTCTCTCATTGCCCTTTTCTTCCTTCACGATTGCAATCACTCTAAATCCTTCCATGACCATCTTAAAGAATGACCCTCCAATCTTTTCTGTTGCCATTGCCACTCTCCTGGTCTGTCCACAGCTGGCTGGACAACTTCACCTGGATGTCCCTTTTTGAGTCCCAAATTTAATATATTTAAAATAGAACCTTCTCCCACTCCCCTCATCAGCCTTTCCTCCCGACTTCTCTATTTCTATTAATGCCACCTCCACCTTTGGAATCCCAGTCTGGAAACCCCAGCATCATCTTGAGAACCCTCCTGCTTAGAAAACTTTAGCAGCCCCTCAGCACCTACAGAACAAAGTCCATACTGCCTGGCCTTGCATTTCAGGCCTTCTTTATTGACTCAACTCGGCTTCTGAAAACTCTCTGATCCAGGACTTCTTAACATATTTATGGCTTGGACACCTTTGAGAGTCTGATGACACTTATGGGCCCCTTCTTGGAATGTTCTATGAGCATAAAATAAGATACATGGGATTGCAAAGGAAGTCAATTATATTTAAAGACAGCTATTAATATATATATTTTAAAGGTATGATAGAGTAACACATACTTGAATATTAGCACATTAAGTACCATGATCTAGTGGTGGGTCCAGTAACTCCCATACATTTGAAGTAATCATAAGTGTAAAAATGTTTCAAGACATCTGCAGGAACAGTAAAGAAATGTCAAAATCCCTGTGGTTCCTATCGGAAACAAGATCACAGGGATCACTAATATTACTGTATTGTGCTGCCTGAGTCCATAATAGAAGGAAAGGTAAAATTTCAACTGAAGGTTAGTAAAGATAAAGTTGTGACTTTTTTCTACCCAAGTACCTGGACTCCCCGGTCAAGCACAGCTGTGCTGTGGAGATTCTCGGCTGCAGCTCCAATTAGAGGCTCACATTCCCCTAAACAGATTCCAAGCTCTTCCTGCCATCCTGGCTGAACTCTGGGAAACTGGCATTGGGCACGGACCAAGCTGGCCCCGTTCTCCACGTGGGCTCAGGGCCCTGAGCACAGTGGCTCACTGCTGCCAGGAGCATACACCCCATCTGGGCAGCTCCTAAGGGCTGTCATTTTTGGCTTCTCTCCCCTCAGGTCCCAGGCCCTGTCTGAATGACTTAACATATTTCTGCTGGCTCAGCCAAGATTACCTAGAAATCGTGAAGACACCAGGCTCATGGGACAGCTCATGGCCATCAGGTCCAAACAGAGCTCTGAAGCATTTAGTTGAAGAAGTCACTTCCAAAATGCCACCTGCAGCTATGAAGTGCCACCACCCTGCTCAGGCCCTTCTCCTGAGTTTTGATAGCTGAGACTTCTCTGGCTCTCAGGCTTATAGGGTGCACCCTCCTCTTAGCTTGCTTCTAGATGCTAAATGTCCTGCAATGCATGGGACAGTCTTATGCAATAAAGAATGATCCAATCCAAAAATAACAATCATGCCCTCAGTGGGAAACACTGAGTAGGCACTCTATAAATGTCTTCCTAGTGCCCCAGTGGTCCTTGTTGGCCTGATGTGTCAGCTTCTGAGGCATGGCCAGTCAATGGGCATTTCTCTTGACTCCACCCATATCCCTCTGGCCTGAAATCCCAGTGACCTTGGCAACTAGAGTTGGGATTGAGTAGCAGATATATAGGGAAATGAAAGTCCCACCCCCAACTGTGACCGTCACAGCTATCTCTTCCAAATTGGAGATTTGTTAGGCCTGAGTCTTTATTGGGTCAAGGGGAGCTGGGCTTGACAACTGTCACTAAGGAGAGAAAAGCTGGCAGACAGCTAGCTGTTTTCAGTTCCCTCCAAGTGCCTGGTGACCTGGGATGCTTGTTCCTCTGCCCCTGGGAAGAAAGGCCCATCCTCGGCTGTCTCTGCCTTGGAAATTGAACCAGGGAGTGGGCACTCTGATCCAGGTCAGAACAAGGTGCCAATTCTTACTGTGCTCATGTAGGTAAGTCATTTCCAGGTAGGAGCTGCCATGAGCCATCCTGCCTCTCAGCTGTATTACTTTCCATGAAGTGGTCTAGTCTCCTAAAAACACCTGGTCCACATTTCCCAGGCCAAACTGCTCCAGGAAATACTGGTGGGCATGACTGGCGGAGGGGTGCTGCTTCTGTTAATATTGTGTACTCTGATGAAAGGGATTAGTGAGTCACTTATTGCAAAAATTATATTCTGACTTTCAAATTATATTCCTTAAGAATAACAAATACTTATTATAGTGCTTCATGCTTTAGAAAGCATTTTACTGCCCTGGCCGGTGTAGGTTGGTGGATTGAGCATGGGCTGCAACCCAAAGAGTCATTGGTTTGATTCTCTCCCTCTCTTTCTCTCTCCCTTCCCCTCTCCCTAAAAATAAATAAATAGCATTTAAAAAATAAGAAAGTACTTTACACATTAGGTTGAACCATACAGAAGTGTTGATATTTTTAAAAGATTTTATTTATTTATTTATTTATTTTAGAGAGAAGGGAACGGAAAGAGAGGGAGAAACATCGATGTGCTAGAGAGGCATCGATCGGTTGCCTCTCGCATGTGCCCTGACTAGGAATCGAACTGTCAACCTATTGCCTTGTGGAATGACACTCAATCAACTGAGCCATACCATGAATGGCCAGAATTGCTGATATTCAATGGTTTGGGGTCAATTTCATAGGGTTCAACCTAATATATTTTCTCATTTTTTGGTTCCATTTTACAGCACAGAGTACTAAATCTCAGAGAGCTGAAAAGACCTGTACTTATAACTAAGGTTGCAATCAATAAGAAACAGCAGGGTTGGGCCTTGACAACCCCCATGCTCTTGATTCTCAAGGTAGGATGATTCAGCCCAGAAGACCCTAAAAGCATTAATGTGAAAAGAGGCAATGTTGGGAGATCGTTCTCCCAGCCTACTCTCAGGAATCCCTGTGTTGGCTGTACTTATCACCTTTTCTTAGTGGAGATTAGTGGGAGACTAGGTAACTGGTGTAGCAGGCACTGGAAGTGATGATGTGATAAATTTTAGTTTTATGGCTTTAGGAACAAATGGTACACCAAAGACAATATCAGAGCACATTAATCTGTACATCCTGCCACCCAGCCACCTGCTCCCACGCATGTGTCAAGCTGTACACTAGGTGCTGAGCTACCAACATTCAAGGAAGTCTTAATCAGCAAGGCTTCCACCCTTTGGCAAGCTGGGGGAGGGGGCTGGAGTGGTGGAAGCTGGGGTGAGACCACCACGTGCATATGGGATTTTGATTTGCTGTGAAGTTGCTCTGTATTCTTGGTCTTTTTCCTCTGGCCCAGGCCCAACTTGGTGGGAGGCTCCTGCTTATGTGACCACAGAAAGCAGATGGCTTTGCATGGTGCTTCAGGATTTGGATACACCTGAGAGTTTCTCTGGGGCAAGGCCTAGAGGAGGCAGCAGTAAGAGTGAAAGAGGAATGCTGGTGCCCCACCACTCCTCCAGGCAACAGGAAACTGGGAGGTGGTGCTGATGAGGAAGAGCTCACTCCCAGGCTGCCATCGGAAGATATTCCTTTCTACTCTACCTGAGTCCACTTTGAGCCCTTGGCCCAGCCCAAGGCAGAGGGCTTGGTACTTGTGTCTGGCCAGTGGGAGGAACGGTAGGGTGGGGTAGGTTTGGTTTGGAAATTTGGTCTACCAGTGGGCATTGGGCCACTGCCTTTACCCAGGGACAGCATGCTGCCTGGGGGAGATAATCACAATTCTCAGCTTACTGTGTGGGGAAAGGGTGGGAGCCCTCAAGCCTGCTATAAAGTCCAAATGCTCCCCAAACCTAGCCTGGCTCAGGCCAGGACAAAGCTAGCTTCCCAGGCCCCAGTGCTCTCCAACCGGCCAGTCAACTGCCTCCCTCTGTACTGCCAGAACCCAATCAAGTACCAACCCCCAAACTCAAGCCTCAATGCGAATCCCCTTGCAGTATGCAATTGTGCCCATGCTCACCATTCCAGGTTGTAGGCTGTGCCGCCATGGCTGTCACCACTGCTACCAGGGACCACAGCAGCTCTGAGGATACTGGGTTGAGATCTAACAGTTGAGTAAGCCACAATGTGGGTTCCTCCCACCACACCCTCCCAGGGCTTTCCCCAGAGCCTCATTACCACACTACTCTGGTTTTGAAAAAAGGAACCAGGGGCACTAGGTCTTGAGAACAATGCAAAGTACAATAAGAGGCTATGAACAGAGCCACCTCTGGAGGCAAAGAAAGAGAATCACCTCCTGAGCACTCAGGGCTCTTTTCTTATTTCTTTTACAGCCAGCAGAGCTAGAGCCCATGGTGGGGGGGTAGCGGGTTATGGGGTGGGAGTGAAGTTGGGGAGGGTAGAGGAGTAAGGCCTTTTATACCTTACTCAAAACAGGTCAGCTGTTCTGCCCTGCACAGGGCCAGCATGCAGTGAGTTTCTGGGGATCCACACACCAAGGTCCCAAGAGGCCCTAGGAGTTGCCTGGATTGTTGAAGTTTTTGTCTTCAGCTTCTGTCCTTGTGATCCACCCCTACCCACCACAGACACACAGCTCAGGTGACATTTCAGACTTCTGGCTGCTAGATCTTTGCTGTCCAATACAGTAGCTCATGTGGCTCATGAGCAACTTGAAATTGGCTAGTCTGAATTGAAATGTGCTGTGTGTACAAAATGCACACCGAATTTTAAAGACTTAATATGAAACAAAAAATGTTAAATGTCTCATTAATAGTGTTTAGTATTTATTTTATGTTGAAATATTTTTGATATATTGGATTAAATAAAATATATTATCAACATTAATTTCATCATCTTTATTTACTTTTTAAATGTGGCTACTGGAAATGAGGAATACTGGTGTAGAAATTGGCAAATCAGTGAATGAAATAAAATAGTCCAAGACAAACTCTCTCTCTCTATATATATATATATAGAGAGAGAGAGACAGAGAGACAGAGAGACAGAGAGACTATATATATATATATATATATATATATATATATATATATATATATATATATAGTCATTCAGAGTATAATAAAGATGGCATTTCAAAACAGCAGGGGGGAATGTGGTTAATACCAGAATATTCAAAATTCCATATGTGGCTCACAAGTAAGTGTTACCATAGATAACTTCTTTTTAAAGATATTGATATGAGAGAAAAACATCAATCAGTTGCCTCTCACATGCACCCTGACTGGGGACCAAACCTTACCCTGACTGGGATTCAAACCAGCAACCTTTCACTCTACAGGATGATGGCCAACCAACTGAGCCACACAGGTCACGGCCCCTTCAGTAGTATTTGAAGTTTTAAGAACAACTGTGATATTTTTACAATAGTGAAACTATTACGTGTATTTATATTTTACACATGAGAATATAATTTATTATAATAACTTATATAATAGTATAAAACATTAATATTTTCAGTAATAATTCAGCTTCTATTATTTTCATAGCTTTATATCTACCTGCAAACACCCCTCTCACCTCCCTCTTTATTATTCCTCCATTTCTGCCCTCTTATTCCCTCACCTTCTCTTTCCTCTCACCTTCAAAACCCCCAAGGATCTGTGAATGGGGAGCCATTGCACTTGTCTTGGCTCTGCACTCAGCTTCAACCTAAGGCTTTGGCATCTCCTGCTATATGTCTTCCCATAGAAGAGGAAGGCACTGCTGCATTAATGTTCAACTACACATACAATTACTTAAGATGACCATGTCAGCCCTATCCACTATGGAGACAAAAACCTATCCAGGGAAACACAGCCTACCATTTCCCCCCAGCAATTTCACCACATTCATGTTAAGAGAAGATAGCTTAGAAAGAGAAAAATATTCACTTAGGAAAATGAGTGTGTTTGAATTTTTTCCTTTCCTAGTTAAGGAATGGGTAGAATCAGGGTAAAAGCAGTGGACTTTGCAGAGAAGGCTTGGCTTCAGTTTGGGAAACCAATTTAATTTGCCATCTGCAGTTAAAAATCACTAAGAAGGTCAAGTGTTTTCAAAAGACAACTATAGAAATTAGAAGAAGGGAAAAATTTCTCCAGCTTCTGGGAAATAGGTATAACAAAAGATTTGTTTGCTCCAGGGCAGATGGGAACCTCTGTCCTTAGAGTTTAATTGAGAAAGGAAAAAAAAAGACAAGAGTCTCAGCCAATTGTCAAGCAGATAATAGCTTCTGAAGGCTGGGCCAGCAAGGATTGAGAAATTGAAAGCCCTGCTGAATGTGTGGGGGACAAGTGGTGTGGGAAACTACCAATTTTCTTTTAACAGTCATTCTCAATGCAAATGGATAAATTGCTTCAATAAAGAAAGACCTGGAATGCCTATTGGAACTTTTTTTTTTCATAGGGAGACCCACCCCCACAAAAAATTAAAGACCTGGCATCAAAATAAGTTAAAAAAAGCACAGGACTGGGGGCCAGGAGACGGCTCTGGTCCCGAATTTACAAAACATGACAACAAATAATTGGTATGAGATTCCTTTGAAAACTACAAAGTGTGGTTAATATTGTTATGGAAGTCAATCTTGTCTTTGGCCCTTTCCATCTCCCCCTCCCTTCTGAGGCCCTTTTGTCTTCCACAGTTTCAGAACCAAAAATATGAGCCAAAGGTTGGAAAGGAATCCAACTTAAAGAACATCTACACTCATCCCTGAGGATATACCACCTTGACTGAAGAATTTTTTCCAACATCCTAAGTTAATGGAAAGTAAGCCAGAATGCCATATATTTGGTGTTACGATTTACACAAAATATTAAGTACTAGGATCTTATTTAAGCAAGTCTAGTGAACTAATTTGCAAACTCAAGAACTGGAATTGCACTGCTCACAGGAGGGAGAAGAGGAAAACGCAGCCTCCACACAGTATCCCTTGGTAGCCTCGGGACCCTCTTCGTGGCCCCAGTGGCCCATGTCCTAGAACACAGTTAGCTAAGATACCTCCTTGCCTCTTCCTCACTCCCAAACATCACTCCATCATCAAGTTCCTTTGCTTTTACCTCCAAAATAGATCCAGAATCTGACAATTTCTCCCTGGCACTGTCACCACCCCAGTCCAAGACATCATCGGCGGTAGGAGCCTCCTAAGTGGCTTCTAGTCCCCTTCCCTGCCTCTCACTCTACAGCAGCCAGAGTCAGCTCTTTTAAAAGTGTATTTTATTGATTATGCTATTACAGTTGTCCCATTTTTTCTCCCCTTTATCCTCCTCTAGCCGGTACCCCCTCCCACCAGCATTCCCCTCACCTTAGATCATGTCCATGGATCGTACATATAAGTTCTTTGACTTCTCCATTTCCCATATTATTCTCAACCTCTCCCTATATATTTTGTACCTACCATTTAGGCTTCTTAGTCCCTGTGCCTTTTCCCCATTCTCCCCCCTCCCCCTCCCTACTGATAACCCTCCATGTGATCTCCATTCCTGTGATTCTGTTCCTGTTCTAGTTGTTTGCTTAGTTTGTTTTTGTTTCTGTTTTTTTTTTTTAGATTCAGTTGTTGATAGTTGTCAGCTTTTTAAAAAAGCAACTCTCCCCTGTTTGTCCACTGCATGGACCTTAGATGGGTGAGGCTTTGGTTAATGTCTGCCTTGTTCCACTCTGCCCCCCTGCCCCCTGTTCCCGACCCTGGGGTTGAAAGCTCCATGCTAGCTGAGACTGTGTCTGTCTTGCTCACCTCTATACCCCCAGAACTGGCCTCAGGACTGGCATGTAGTGCACAGTTATTTGTTGAATGAAGGAATGAATTTTAACAACTAACATTTGTATAAGCTTTAAAGGTAAACATCTTTTTTGATGTTCCAAATAACCCTGTGTCATAGGTATCAATGTTGTCATTTTACAGGTGAGAAAGGTGAGGGTCTGAGCATTGTCAAAGTTGACAAAGTTGATGTAGAGCATATTGAAACTCATGTCTGTGGGGATCAAAACCTATGCTTTTGTGGCCACACAGCCCTGGAGGGCTATACCCAGCTGTGGAGAGGTACCCCATGCAGAGAGGCTTGGGCATTTCTTGGCTGTATAAGGGGACACTTTGCTCAGATTTTTGGAGCCTAGGGGCAAGCCATAGGAAATTCCCTGCTAAGCAGTGAGAGCAGAGTGAATTCTAAATCAGCTTTTCCTGGATGATTTAGAGAACTACTATAACTACAGTGACCTTACTTTCTAAATCTGAAATCAGGATTCTTGGTGTGACAAACAGAACAAAACACTTGCAACTGGGACTTTTCTGGAAAACGCAGACCACACAGTTGCTATGCACATAACACATGGAAGCTACAATAATGGGTACTTCTCAGCTAATTCTGATGCAGCCTCTCAGTCCATCACACCTCAAGAGGATTCCTCAAAACAACAACAACAACAACAACAACAACAACAACAACAACAACAACCCTGGTTTCTGGGTCTCAGGTTTCTATACATAAAATTCTTCTCCATCCATTATTTGGATTTGTTTATAATTACTTCCCTACTTTCTTTTATCTTTTCTGTTAACCCATTTCTCCTTGGTCTGCCCCGAAGAGATTCTAGGTCCTGCTTGCTGATGGATACTGTGAATGGTTGAAGGAAACAATAAGCAAAAAGTGCTTGGGGACCATGGCAACAGAGGCCATGGCAACAGGCCAAGCACTGAAGACGCCCTTTCTACCACTCTTAGTTTCAGTTTTAGACCAAGTGCTGCTGATAAGGCCTGATAGCCCCATTGTGTCACCTAATCAGGGCAATGCTGCTTGCAGGAGACATTGGTGCAAAATTTCACTTCCAGAAAGAGCTTTGCAATGCTGTTGCTTCGCTGCACCGGTGTTGCAATGGCAGCCTCATGGTAAAGGCTGTTGCCAAATCCAGGATTGGATCTAAGATTTGCCTCAAGCACTCATCACACTCCATTGGAGTGTACCCAGAACCACTAGATGGGTGGGCAGGGAGTGAAAATAGCAAAAATTTAGTGGTCATTGTCATCTCCTTGGGCCTGGAAGCTAAGAATCTTAAAGTTACTACCCAAACAATCCACTCCAAGATTTTATACTGGAGTCTGAGACAAGGGAGTTCTCAGTGAATTGGAGTGTGAAATCTTGTCTCATAGATGTTATTGGTCTCTCTGATGTACTGGGTTCCCCTAAACCAGAGGGTGGGCTCTGAAGCCTCAATTTCTTTATCTGTAACAAAGGAGCAGCAGGAATCTCTGCCCTGCTTTTCTTTTCTTCTTTTTAGATGATGAACTATTTTGAGCATACAGAAAAGAACTGGGAAAAAACAAATTTCCCCATATTTGTCCCATAACTTTTTCTGAAAGAAATAAAATTTTACACGTTCAGTTGAAGCCCCTGGGGTACCTCCCCAGTCCCAGTCTTTTGCCCCACAGAGGTAGCCATTCTGCTGAATTGGGTGCCTGTGATTCGCATGCATGTTTTTAAATGTACTATGCCCATGCTCCTAAACAACATGCAATACACAGTATTGTTTTGTGTGTTCTTAAACTTTGTATAAAATTTATCAAACTGTAGCTATCTTTCTGCAATATACTTTATTTTCTCAACATTAGGTTTGTGAGAAATATTCACATTGATGCAGGTAGCTCTGGTTCAGACATTTTCATGCTGTGTAGTATTCCATTATTTAAATCTACAATTATTTTATTTATCTATTCTCCTGTTGTTTCTTTTGTTATATATATATGTTTCTGTTGTTCCAGGATGGCTCAGAAGCCATGAGATGCCCAGGGAGACAGCAATAAGGAGAAGCCATAGGGAGTGGGCAAAACAAGGCTGTGGGGAACAACAAGAGAGGCCAGGACAGAGTGGTTGAGTGGTAGAATTAAGTGGCAGACACTTTGCTGGTCTTGTCCAGCACTCAACTGTGAAAAGTGGGGGCTGTCAGAAATGGCTTCCTCTCCTTCACTTATGCATGAATGCTGACACTCATGACCTGTCACCTAAGGAAATTGAAGCACACCTTTGTTCTTACAACTTAAAAGAGGCCAACCAACTTGCAGTCTGTGGGAACGAGCCCAGACCCCACAGGAGCTGTGATTCACAAAGCCTGGGACAGCACTTCCTAACCTGGGTCTTGATTCTGTCCTCTTGGGGGGTGTGTGTGTGTGTGTGTGTGTGTGTGTGTGTGTGTACACAATGAATGTATGCTATCCAGCCTTCCTTGTCCTGGCTGGTGATGCACAGAAGGAGGTCCAGAGGAGGTCCTGCATGAAGCTGGAAGAGGGTGACAAGAACCAAAAAATCTCCTTTGGCAGTGAAGTAGCTATGCCACATGGATTTGTGGATCATGGGTAATTCGTAGGTTCCACTGGATACCTAAGGTCTTAGGGACACAGTGTTTGTGGGTTACATCCACCACTGGGCTGTTATGAGAGCCTCAACCATATCCGTGGGCAACAACTGGGCAATTTCTGCATTCCCTGACTACACTCCCACCTCTAAAACACAGCAAGGAGTTACAAGAGACCAACATGGCTGGCAACGAGGGCAATGAGACTTAAAAGCTTTCCAAATCTCTAACCAGGCTAGATTCCAGAGACTTCTGCGAGCCAGTTAGGGAAGTGTGGGTTACGTCAGGAGTCATTTCAATTCTGTGTGTGGGAGGAGCACAATGGAAGGCATGTTTGGAAAGATCAGTGTGCAGTGATGTGCAGCATGGACTGAAGTAGGCCTGACAAATGTCCTGGAACTACCACTTGCTGGATGCCACATAGCAGATG
Organism: Phyllostomus hastatus; assembly: GCF_019186645.2. Taxonomy (NCBI): domain Eukaryota; kingdom Metazoa; phylum Chordata; class Mammalia; order Chiroptera; family Phyllostomidae; genus Phyllostomus; species Phyllostomus hastatus. The sequence goes on along the minus strand of NW_025333841.1, from coordinate 310,321 downwards.
CCACCAAGATGTTAATGCCACATGAGAGTTGGCCTTGAAACTAAGTTAAGATTCCTTCATGGAGTTCCACATAGGGATTGTGGTTTGTCATGTATTATTTGAGGTGTTATGAAAAATTATCTAAAACTTGACAAGGCAAAAAAGATTACTTCATGTCTTTTCAGGAACATATGAAAGCATCACCCATGTGGTTGCTTGACTATTCATTATTGATAAAGGCCCACTATAAAGTTAAAAGCAAACTTGTGGAAAATTGATAAGTTGCAAATTATTTTTGTCTGATAGAAATAAAAATTGTTTCTGTACAATAGGAAAAATAGCACCAAAATTTGCAGTTTTATTATCCTATAGAACTACCCAGTTTTGTATCCAACTTTTTAAAAAGAATTTTTATTTATTTCTTTTTAGAGAGAAGGGAGGAAGGGAGAAAGAGCAGGGGAGAAACATCCATGTGTGGATTAGAAATTCACTGTCCTCTATAACGAAACAGTATTACATTGCATGGATACACCATATTTTGCCCCACACCAGGGACCCAGCCCACAACCAGGCATGTGCCCCAACTGGGAATCCAACTGGCGACCCTTTGCTTTGCAGGTCCATGCTCAATCCACTGAGCCACACCACCCTGGGCATGTAGCCAACTTTTAAAAATTCTTATTCCATCATTATTCAGAAATTGTATTTTTCATTTCTTCCTCGTTCTTGTTTATAGTTTCTATTTCCTTTCTCATACTGTTACAGTTCTCAGTCAGTTCCTTGTAGTTGTCTGTGAGTTCTTGAGCATCCTTATAGCCGTTCTTTTGATTCTATATCTGATAGTTTACTTGCTTCCATTTCAAAATCTTTCATATCTTTTGGTATCTGTCTTTTTATTTTTTTACTATTTTTATTGTGGTAAATATATATAGCATAAAATTCATCATTTTAATCATTTTAGGTATACAATTCAATGGTATTAATTTTGTTCACAATGTTATACAACCATCTCCACTATCCATTTCCAAAATTTTTCATCACTCAAAACAAACATTAAACAGTAATTTCCCATTCCCCCTTCTTCCTAATCCCTGATAACTTCCAGTCTACTTCCTCTGCTTATGAATTTACTTACTCTAGATATTTCATGAAAGTGAAATCATGTACAATTTGTTCTTTTATGACTGGCTTCTTTCACTTAACATAATGTTTTCATCCTTGTAGCATAGATTAGAAATTTACTGTCCTCTATAACTGAACAGTATTACATTGCATGGATACACCATATTTTGTTTATTCATTCACCTGTTGATGGACATTTGGGTTGTTTCAACCTTTTCTCTATTGTGAATAGTGCTGCTGTGAACATTCATGTTCAAGTACCTATCCAAGTACCTGTTTCACTTCTTCTGGGTCTATGCCCAAAAGTGGAATTGCTGGATTATATGGTAACTCTATGTTTAACTTTTTGAGGAACTGCTAGACCTTCATATGTTTTTTAAAACCAGCTCTACCATAATGCTGGTTCACTCATCAATGAGTTAAATAAATCTTTGATATGTGATTACTATATATTTCACTGAGAGTCATGATTTTAACTCTTTGAAAATGACACTTTGATAAGGGTGATTCATTTACCTTGCTAATCTTTAAAGCATAAAGTTGAACCCTGCTGCCCCCCCATTGCCTATTGCAAGCTCCCTACAAGGAAGTCAAGGAAATAAATAGAAATGAGGGGTCCCTTGCTTAAACTCATGAGGCTAGCATGGTATTTTTGGCACTTATAAAGAGAGAGGAAATTTTAATTATGGTCCTATGATTGTGATGACAAATGAACTCAAGCAGGACTACTTATGGACAAAGAATGTGTACATCTTTATTTTCTCTGGGAGCATAAGACTTTTCTGCTCTGGAATGTCAAGCAACTGTTGATTTTCTACAGCGTGACAGCTTCTATTGGGAAAACTCTAGATTTCTCTAGCTTGCTTAAACAACCTCTGGGACCAGAAAAACTACAATCGAACCAATTGGGAGAGATACTAGAATTCTTTTTGTACAGACTTAAAATTTGTTTTCAGCTCTGGGTGATGTGGCTCAGTAGATTGAGCACCAGCCTACGAAACAAAGGGTCACTGGTTTGATTCCCATTCAGGGCACATGCCTGGGTTGCAGGCCAGGTCCCCAGTAGGGGGCACTCGAGAGGCACCCACACATTGATGTTTCTCACCCTCTTTCTCCCTCTCTTCCACTCTGTCTAAAAATAAGTAAAAAAATCTCTTTTTAAAAAATTGTTTTCATTGGCATTTGACAGGAAATCTTTTAGGCAGGAAATGAAAAGAAGAGACTTGGCCTGGCGTTTGAGGAGGGTGGGCACACAGGTGGGCAGAGGGCACAGCCTAGGGTTGGTGGGGCAGGAACAAGGAGCAGGTGCCCTGCCCATGACCCAGTTCTTCGAGGAAGATTTTTAGTTGCCTCTAAGTGGCCTTTTATTCATACTATACAACCCTCCAAAAAAAAATCTCTACTAGAGTATTAATCACACATAAAATTAGAAGTATTCTTGGTTTCATACATTTTTAATGTTTCAAACCAAGAAAGTTTTGCCTATTTGAGTGTGGCTGAAATTTTAAAAAACAAAAAAATATATTTTCCCCCTCACAGCTCAAAACGAACTAACAGGATTTTGATCACAATTTTCTCACATTTGAGACAAAGCTATGAAAGAACAGATGAGTGTAATGGAGGAATTTCACAGGTGGTTAAGAATGTGTAGGAAAAAAAACAGAATAAAAAAGAATGTCACTGTTATAAATATAATCAGAATATATCTATTTCTGCAAGCATACTAGACAGGTTAAAAAAAATAAAGATAAAACCTACTTTCTTCTGAAACTCTTATTCTTCTCCCTCACAGGGCTGTGACAAGATGAAATATATGTAACAAGCACTTCACAAACTTCAAAGGACTGCTCTGAGGGGGGCAGGTGGTGGAGGGAGAGGGCATGGGTTATGAAGCCCAGTCTTCCTTGGGGATGGCCTGGCTTGGGGATCTCCCCAGCAGTGAAGGCAAAAGATAATCCAGCATGCTGACCAGTGTGGCTTAGTGGGTTGGACATTGTTTCTCAAAGAGAAAGGTTGACGGTTCGATTCCTATTCAGAGTACATGCCTGGGTTGCAGGTTCAGTCCTGGTCAGGGCTCAAACTAGAGGCAACTGGTGAGTGTTTCTCACATTGATGATTTTTCCCGTCCTTTCCTTCTCTCTAAAAATAAATAAATAGCTCTGGCTGGTGTGGTTCAGTGGATTGAGTGCTGGCCTGTGAACCAAAGGGTTACTGGTACCATTCCCAGTCAGCCAGGGCATGTGCCTGGGTTGCGAACCAGGTCCCCAGTAGGGGCTGTGCAAGAGGCAACCACACATCAGTGTTTCTCTCCCTCTCTTTCTCCCTCCCTTCCCCTATGTAAAAATAAATAAAATCTCAAAAAAAAAAAGAAACAAAAATCCTGAGGCCTTAGCTTTCACATGTGTAGAGTAAGCACAGTATTTCATGCCTTACACGGTTGTTGATAAGGCCTTCATGAGGAGCAAGAACAAAGTACTGTGGAAGCATGGTCTTTGGTACACATTGTAGCCCTTACCACATTGTTCTGGGACAGTCTCTTTACTATTAGTAAATAGTCACCTCAATTATACCAGAAGTTCCTTGGGACTTGTTTGCCTCTGCATTGTCTTTGCCTCTAAGCACAGTGCTTAGAACATCATGCTTGGCCATTCCTTCTTTTAACAAACATTTATTATGCTTCTAGCCAACAACTCTTTATTTTTTAAGATTCTATTTATTTATTTATCTATTTATTTATTTTTACAGAGAAGGAAAGGGATGGAGAAAGAGAGGGAGAGAAACATCGATGAGAGAGAGAAACATTGCTTGGTTGCCTCTCATATGTGTCCCAACCAGGAACTGGACCCGAAACCCAGGCATGTGCTTCAAATGGCAACCTTTTGCTTTGTAGGATGACTCTCAATCCACGGAGCCATACTGGCCAGGGCCCAGCCAACAACTCTTCACAGCCATATTCTGCCCTCCAAATCTCCTTGCCTTTCCAGCACTTAAGCCCCAGGGTGGTCATACAAGGACCCTGTGGTAGACACAGGGATATACCCTCCAGGCTTCTGAGGACCGAGTGCTGCTGCAGACAGTCCTCTTTGGGGATTGTCCAGCCACCTGCTCAGAAGAAACTGCCTCCCCCAAGGCCATGCACACTCCCTGGGGGAAGCCTGCATCTAGTGACTTGTCCATATGGGGTATAAATGTCTGGTCTTCTCATCGTAACTCAGAACAACTGTGAAGGGCCAACCTAGCTCCAGAGTTCTTCATGGGTCAGCTGAGGCGAGGCATTAAGATGGTGTCCCAGCCCAGCTTCTCCCTCAAACAGTCCTGCCTACTTGTCTTAGACCTCAGCTGTTGATCCCAAAGGCACCTCAATCAACTTGGCACAAGAAACCTGCAACAGCTCCTCCAGTGGCAATCCCCAGACTGGTTTTGTGGCCTGTGTAGGCTCTGACTCAGCATCAGGGAAGCCTCCATTCCAAATAATCCCAGGAACTGGGACAGTCCCCAAGGCCCAGTCGCTGTGCCACTGTGCACAGGCATCACTCACAGTTCTCTCTCTCTCTCCCTCTCTCCCTCTCTCCCTCTCTCTCTCTCTCTCTCTCTCTCTCTCTCTCTCTCTCATTTTTCTTATCAAATGCACTTGGAACCACTACTGTGAAACATAAAGGCTTAAAAGCAAATAATTATAGCAATGGGAAAGACAATACAATAGAGAAAAAATGAACCTCATGTTCAGCTGAAGGAAAGCTTTGTAGAGGAGGGGGCCTTTACACTGAGTCTCAAAGGATCAGTTGGGGTTTGATGCGTGGACAAGGGATGTGAAGTAACATTGCACAGAGAGAGTACAGCATACTCAAAAGCTGTCAGGCCTAAAAGGGCTCAGGGTATGGGAAAAAGGGGAGGAAGGAACAATGAAGCCTGGGGCACTAGTAGGGGCAGATCATGCAGAGCCTTATAGGCCACTTTGAGGAACTTGATGCTGAACCAAAACCATGTTCCAGCGTTGCCTAAGCTTCAGCCATTTAGGTACCACTTCCACAGGTTTTGCCCTATTTGGGTCCCACTGGTTCTATTTACTATTCACTTTTTCCTGAAATAAAAATTTTTTTCTTACATAAATTTATAGTAAAATAAATTTTATATGGCAACAAAAACCAAAGCAAAAGGAGTGTCATTTGCCAGAAATAGAAAGTAATTGTAAAAATAAATACAAAGGAAACAGAACAGAGTAATTAAATTCTATGTAGATATCCCTGTCTGTCAATGTCTTTGAGCCTGAGGCCTGCTCTAGCTCTGTTCCAAAGGATTAGCAAACATTACAGAGGTTGAAGAATAGCACCATGCTGAGACTTTCTCCTTGATGTAATCAGAAAGCTGGAAGGAGAAGGAGGCGAGAATCATTTTCTCACCATGTAATTCAATGTTCTTTAAAGCTGTACCATGTACCATTAGGATCACCTTGGAGTTCCCCTCCCTACCACCCCGCTGACTGTGAAAGCAGTTGGTAAACAATAAAGTGCCCTACAAATGTGCTTGTTATTACCACTGTATTGTTTGGTCCATTGGCTCAAGGGCAGTCACTTCCACATAGCTGTCCCTTCTTTGGCTCAGCAAGAGTTTCCAAACCAGTGCCTGTGGCGATCATCATGCCCCACATTGTGTGAGAGAAAGCAATAAGGGTGGGCTGGGGGGTGGCAGAACCGTGGGAATCCCAGGCTCTTAGAACTGCAAGGGCCCTCACAGAGTATCCTATCTTCCCACTTTACAGCTGGGGAAACTGGGACCACAGGAGGGAAATGATTTATCCAAGGCCACAGAGGGTGTTAGCATTAGCAGTCCAGGTGACACACAGAGGGAAAAAATAGTATAGCTTATTGTTTGAGGCCTCTGGTTCCAGTAGTTGCCATCTGTGAGACAGAAGAGAATAGAATATAGGAGCAGAGGTGGGGAGAAGTGAGTCCATCAGGATTGAGAGCACAGGGGCACTCTCCAAAAATCAACCTTCTAGGCTGGGCTCCTCAACTAGGTGCACAGGTTGAGGTGGGCCTGGAGCCTGGGTGGTGGGAAGTGAGGAAAGAGCCTTCAAGGGGCTGAAGTGTTTGTGAAAGATATCCAAAGAACTGAGGTAGGCCAGATCAACAGAACTGATCCAAAGGGCAGTACCAACTCAGCCAGGACATCCTGGGACTGTGCAAAGCAACATGAGTGTGAGATTTGCCACATCTGGGTTCAATCCTGGTTCTCTCACTTTATAGCTGTGCATGCCTCTGGGTAAGTCACTGAACTGCTCTGCACCCCAGTCTCCTCACGGGAGTATGACGTGGGTAATAATAGTACCCACCTCATGGGATTGTTGTGAAGATCACAAGAAGCAGTATATGCAAAGTTTCACATACAGGGCTTTTTACTGTACTTATTGTTACTTCCTCCCACCGACTAGACCTCTGCCAATACATTTTCTCCTCTTCTACCCACCCCCACCGCCAGCCCAGATTCACAGCCAGCACTTCCCAGCCCTGAGCTCTGTCCTATTCTTGGGCTCACCTGGCTGTCCCACTTATCTGGCTATGTGGTTCATAAGGAGGCTTTCAGGTATTTGCAGATAAGAAAGCTTGAGGGGGCATGTTGCAGGGGGTGGGATGGGGTCCTCCTTCGCCTAGAGACAGAGGGCAGGCCAAGCAGCTGGCACCATCCTGCTGGAGAGAGAGGCCAGCTTTGGCCTGGGAGAGAACAAACAAAAGGCTCAGGTCTCCTGTGGCGTTAGAAGGCAGTGCCTGAAGCAAGTCCCTTCATTAAAAGCTAGCAGGCAGAAGGTTAAATATAGCCCTTTCCAGTTGTCTAGGACATATATTTGTAAAATGTCAGAGCTGTGTTAGAGTGAGAGAAGATCTTGTCTGTGCTCTGTCTTTATAGAGTAGGAAGGAAGTGATAAAGGAGAGAAAGAAACCTTGACTTTCACCAGTGAGTAGTAGGCAGCCATTGGAGGGTTTTGAGCTGATGGGTCTGTTTTTTAAAGTCTTGCTTTGGCTGAAGAATGCAGAATGGGCTCGAGAGGGGCCAGAGTGGGAGCAGGGAGCCCAATCATAGGGAGAGTGATGGGTGTACCAGGTCAGGGTGCTAGCTGTGGACATAGAAGGAGGAAATCAACTCAAGGTGGGCCAGGCCTGCATCCCAGGTGAAGGCGGCACCTCCTCCCTCTCTTGCCCCAGTCTTTTGAAGGACTTGCCCCATGAGTTAAAAAAAAACAACCAAAAACCACAACCTGCCTAAAGACAGCCAGACTCCTCACTCCCTTTCAAGGCACCCCTTGGCAAGTCTTTTAGGAAGTTTCTTCTTGTCCATAGGCCCCAGCTCTGCTGCCTGAACCCCCTTCAGACCCCATCTACTCCCTTCATCCTGTGACAGCCCCTCAAAGACTAGAACACCAAAGACCACATTTCTCTGATCCTTCTCTGTGCTAAACAGCACGTGGTCCTCACAGTATTTAATTCTCAGTCCCATCGCTCTGGTTTTCAACTACTAAGCTCCTAAACTCCTTTTGAGCCTACTCCTGCCGCAATGGATCAACCAGAACTCCAGAGACATGGCATGGACTCATGGTCTGTCTTACTAGCTACCTCTGCAGCCTTAACTGTAGTTTCTAATACATTTTCTGGGGCATGCAACTGCAGTGTCCTCCCCCTACTCCTGCTATCACCTTCACATGAGCCAGAGAGGGGTCCTGGTGTGGCCAGGGACCCTAAACTTGATTGTACCCTACTGTCAGCAGGTCTGGATTGAACTTCATTACAAGGTACTTGGTCCTTTGATAAAAACCTGTGCGGACAGATGACCAGTGATAGGCACCTCTTCCCTGCTCCTCCCTGCCTCCATGCTTCAGTATTTCAAAAACAAAAACAAAAACAAAAACAAAAACTGAAACCCCCAGAATTTTAGCAGGAGTCTAGGAGGTACGTAAACACTAAGAGTGGCAGACGGTATTTTCCACCATCCATACAACAAGACCTTAGAAGGCATGGTAAGTCAATTTATCAAAAATAATAGATATAGTATTTCTTACACACACACACACACACACACACACACACACACACACGCTCCCTCATTCACTTTTATCATCCCTAGAATCCCAGCTTATCAGGGTTTGGATGTGATCACATCCACACATTCCTCCCCCAGAGCCACCCAATTTTGAATTCTTTTCATAGCTTCTGCCAAGTAGCCAGCCTGCCCTGCTTTGCATACCTCTAGTACTCGGGTACCTGTCCCCCCGCAAAGTGGTCCAAATTGCCTCAGGAAAACTCTGAGTGCAGAAAACACATCCTCCTCCTCAACAGACCCCAATTCCTTTCCTTCTCCTCTCTGCTGAGCAAGCAACCCTGTTCCCCGAAGACTCACCTCCCAGGCTCCAGAAGAGGGTCATAGACTCAGCTCTTTCCATCCTAATGGTGTGGATGGCCAAGACTCCACATTTAGTAAATTTTCATGCAAGAGAAAAACGTGTGGTGGGCCCACACTGGGGGCAGGGAGCCGATGGGCTCCACGTTGTTCTGGACACCTTCCCCAGGCCCCTCAGTGGACGCCCAGGCAGTCTTCCTGATGCCTGTTTCCCAGCGTCCTGTCTGGGTCAGTTTGGCCCCACTGGTCACATGCTCCGTTGCCCTGCAAAGTTGTTCCTGGGCTGCCCAGGCAAAGTGAGGCAGGATTCAAAAAGTGAGTTTCCTCTCTTTCCTTTCACACTTATTTCCGCCCCCACCGCCTGCCTGCAGCCACACAGGTCCAGTGGGTCCCGTCACAGCAGACCAGTGAGGGGAGCTGTTTGAGTTGGTCTGGTCTCTCTCTGGGTAATGTTCTCAGCCAGAGGCCCAAGTCAGATCCCACAGAGGGCTGACCTCCCGCCCTACTGCTGTCCTGTAGCAACGGGAAATGAGCAGGAACTGGCTGTCTGAGTCAGCGCCCCTGGTCTATTGTCACTGCACGGGCCCCTTCCTTCCCAGTGGAGAGACGTGCACAGAGATAGGCCTTGTTTTTCACAAGTCTCTCTTGCATATACACACTTTCTCTCTTGGTCTGGAATGACTCGGTGCACTATGGCTGGATGCAATTCAATTCGGTTTCCCCAACTCCTAGCAAGTACTTACTGTAGCAGAGGTCATGCCTACCCTACACAGAAGTCATTTCTCAGCATCCTTGCCACAGATCGAGGAGCTAACAATGACAGTAACAAGGGAGAAAACTGAGTCTCGGAAAGGGAAATGGTTTCCCTGGGTCCAACACCACAAGAATAGTGATATTTGGAACCCAGCCTAGCTTGCCTGCCCACCTTCCTCACTGGTTCTCCCACCTTCACCCACCAGCATATTACAGATTTTAGGAAAGCCAATTTCTTAGGGCACAAAGCATTAAAGAATTGTTCGCTTTAAAACATTTATAACATACCTTGTTCAAATTCGTTTCTGTGTGTTTAGAAGGTCAAGGGCCCAGGAAACAAGTCACATGTACCAGAAGCTCCTTACAAAGGGACTCCATGACCATACTGGCAAAATGAGTGCAGCCTGAAGGGCTGTGCCTTGTCCCAGTGACCATCTTCTAACTGGAAGAGAGGCATGGTGGGTTCTTGCTCACACAGTAAAAAAGAGCCCTACTGAAGGTTTATTCTCTTTCCCATTCACTCCCCGCGCAGAGATGCTGAGAGACAAGGAAATGGCTTGAGGGAAGGAGTTGGGAACCGCCCCTAGAGGAGCCACCCTATTGCCTCGAGGGTTCTGCACACCTCCAGTGCTGACCAGACTCAACTCCGTGAGGGCAGGGCAGGGTTGTGGGTCTCTGGAAGCCCCATCTTCACAACAGACTTGTATGGCTTCATAGAAAAAGCATTCTAAAGACTGAGGTGAAATTTCCAGACAAGGAGATTGCGTGGTGGTGCGAGAGGGGCGGTTTCTAAGATCAGTGCCCAGTTGACATCATCAACTGCATTCAAGACTTTAAGTAGGCTGAGGCCCAAGAAGTGAATGTTCTCTGTGGCAATATTGAGAGGTTAACCTTAGCTAGGTCAGCTTCCCAGACACCAGACCTGCTTTCCAGAAGCCAGACCACAGCAGGTTAAGAAGGGAAATGGGAGGGGAGTGGAGATACCTCTCAGGAAATCTGGCTGTGGTTACAGAGGAAGGAGATAAGAGCCATGGCTGGAGGCACAGGCAGAGCTGTAACTAGGAGTTCGCTGTTGTCAGGATGGGGCTGATGCTATGTGTTTTTAAGTGGAGGAGCTGCTGCTCACCGTACCTTCCATACACCCTGCTGGCTGGATTTCATCTCAGACCAATTAAGCCAGAATTTCTCAGAAGCGGGATCCAGACATTGACAGTGTTGTAAATCTCCCCAGGTTGAGAGCCACGACACTAATTCTTGTTAGAGACTGAAGCCCAGTCTTAGCCCAGCTGGTAGATGGAGGGCAAAGGTGGCCCAACTGTCTTAGCTTCTTCACGTTTGCAGGTCAGCACAATGGCAAAGACAGACTTGGTGACCCTAGTGTCTGGTCTCACCTGTGTACTCATGGGCAAGTGGCTTAAACTCTCTGAACCTCAGGTTCTAATCTATAGATTAATTGCATTATTTACAATTTCTCTTCTATGTATGACCTTTAGTAGATAATAAAAGTACCTATACCATAAAGTTGTGTAGATCAAGTGAGTAAATAATATCTGCAAAGTGCTCAGAGTGCTGCCTAGCTTGATATGAGCTGTGCTGGGACTGGCCTGTGTCTTCTAGTGGCCCTTCTACTGGACCTCTGGCTAATGCCCAGGAGGACTTCCTTTCAAAACTGTTGGTGGTCCTAACAACTGCTGGTGAGGATGTGGAGAAAAGGGAACCTTCATGCACTGTGGGAATGCAGATTGGTGCAGCCATTGTGGAAAATGGTGTGGAATTTCCTTAAAAAATTAAAGATGGAACTGCCGTATGACCCAGCATATCCACTTACAGGTATTTATCCAAAAAAATCTAAAACGCTGGTTCAAAAGATATATACACCCTTATATTCACTGCAGCATTATTTACAATAGCTAAGATTTAGAAGCCACCTAAGTACCCACCAGTAGATGAGTGGATAAAACAACTATGGGACATTTACACAATGGAATACTACTTGGTCATTAAAAGAAGGAGATCTGACCTTCTGCGACAGCATGGATGGACCTTGAGAACATTATGCTAAGTGAAATAAGTCAGTCAGAGAAAGACAAATATCAATGATTTCACTCATATGTGGAATCCAAAGAACAAAATAAACAAACAAAATGGAAACAGACTCATAGGTACAGAGAATACACTGGTCATTGCCGCATTGGAGGGGGTAACGGGGGATGGGTGGAAAAGGTCAAGGAATTAAGAAGTACAAATTGGTAGTTTCAGAATAGTCACAGTGATATAAAGTATAGCACAAGGGATACAGTCACTAATATTGTAATAATTGTATGGCACCAGATGTGTACTAAACTTATTGCAGGGCTCACTTTGTAAGTTATATAAATGTCTATCTACTATGGTGTACACCTGAAACTAATATAAAATAATACTGAATGTTAACTATAATTGAAAACTTAAAAATGATTATAATATACCAGTAAATTAACAACCAGGATAAATTAGTGTAAGTACAATTTACTCTCAATAATATAAGTATGCAAACACTCTACTGGAAAGAATCATATCACACTTTTTTCCTAAAAGAACCCACCTGATTTTATTTTATTTATTTTTTTTAGAGACAGGGGAAGGGAGGAGAAAGAGAAGGAGAGAAACATCAATGTGTGTGAGAAGGATCAGTTTGAGAGAGAAACATCAATTGGTTATCTTTTGTACATGCTCCAACTGGGGACTAAAACCACAACCCAGGGAATCAAACTGGCGACCTTTTGGCTTGGGAGACCATACCCAACCAACTGAGCCACGCCAGTCAGGGCAATGTATCACACTTTGATCAGAGTCTAAGGATTTACCTTAGGAAAATACCCAGAGAAGGGTAAAGTGGGCTATATTTTAAAAAACAAAAAACACTGTTGGTCCTGCCATTGACTTGGTCTCCCATCAGCCATCAACTGTGGTCTGACAGGCCTGAGTCTATCATCACTTCAAAAGCCACTTCTCACCTGGGTCCCTGTGGGCTGAAGCTGGCTGCTGTTGCTGTGATAGGAACTGTCATTGTGTATGTCCAGAGCTACAATGCTTGGGATGGAAAGACTTGAATTAGAGTCTCAGCCAAATCTTGACCTGTGCAGTTCAGTGGGTTGGGCTTTGTCCTGTAAACGGAGGGGTCGTCGGTTCCATTCCTGGTTGAGGCACGTGCCTGGGTCCCATCACATTGCATGTCGATGTTTCTCTCCCTCTCTTTCTCCCTCCCTTCTCCTCTCTCTATAAATATAAATAAATAAATAAATTAAATAAATAAATAAATAAATATCTTTAGAGTCTCAAACAATATTTATCTATTGTTCCTCCAACTAAAATTTTGAGTTCTTTTGGCTGGAGTCGGGACAAACTGTTGTCCCATGGTGGGGAAATGGTTGGTGTGTGTCAGCTTCCATAACACGGACTTCATGTTTGGGGGGTTGGAATCCTGATGATGGTGGGGTTCTGGGCTGGCTTCATCTTCAGAACCAGCAGTGTGATTTGGGGCTCTAGATTAAGACTCTGGCTTGGGTGGCCACTCAAAGAGACCTCAACCTTTCCAATTTTGCTCTTTCCTGAGCAGACAGCTCCCATCCCCCAAACCAGGCCTTGCAGCACTGAAAGAATAGGAGAGGGCTGGTGATAGAACCAAAAGTTGGAGCAGATGTCCAGGTAGCCAGTCATGGTGCAGGGGTAGGGTAGTCAAGAGTCCGGGAAGAAAAAAGGTACAACATCAATGTTCAGCAGTTAAAGCCAGGGCAGAAGTGTGAGGAGCTAAGCCCTAAAAGCCAGGTGCCCAAAGACAGGTCTCTGAAGCAGGAGCAAGGTCTCAGGCTGTGTCAGAATATTTAAAAGGAGCAGTGTGCTAGAGATGGCATGTGCTTTTTATGTCCTGTGTGGCACGGGAGGATGCACATCTTCTCTGAGACAAACCTAAAGCCTAAACAGCAGCCCCCACCTGGACCTCCAGGTCTACAAGTTCCATAAAAGGAATTCATGGAGGTGGCTCTGGGCCACCCTCTTCAGTGCCAGAAACAACTCAGAGTACACACTCCACCCAGATGGCAGGGAGCAACTAGAAGCCTCATCCTGCTTCTCGGACCCCACACCCCTTCATTTACACTCTTGGAGAATTTGCCAGGAGATGGACTTTCCAAATAGAAGATGTACTGTTGAGAGAGATGGTTTCATAAAAAACCATTTACTCCACAGGGCTTCAGATGACAGTTAAGAGGCCACATTAGACTAGCATGTTTGGAAGTATTGCCTGGGAGTGATGCAGAGCTGATCTTGTCAGTGTGCAGGACTCCCACCAGGAACATCTTTCCTTGTCATCTCACACATTATTTTTTGCCTCTTCTCAATGTCAGAGTCTTGTCTGGTTCCTCCCAGACAAGAGGTCATATTTGATAATGGTCATATGGACATGACCATGTGGTGCAGAATGTCTCCACCAAGGTGATGAAGAAATTCTAGGAGACATGAGTACAAGTCTTGAGCAGTGTGTGTGTGTGTGTGTGCGTGCGCAATGGCAGGATAGGACAGCTGGATTCTGGCCCACATTATTCTGTGAGGATGGGTGACCTTGGGCACATCGCCTCACTTCTATGGGTCTATAAAATGAAAGTTTGTAGGGGACGAGTGGACATTTCACCTTTATTAAAATACCTGGGTGTCATCATGATAGACAAGAAGTCTGCTGTTTAATGTTGGCATGCAAAAATAATAATATATGAGGTGAACCCCCCAAAACCTGGAATTCTGTTCTGGAGGGTGGGACCCTCATAGTACAGGCTTCCCGCACTAGTTGAGTGTTCTAGGAACCCATCTGTATCAGTGTACCAGCTGGCATTGTAAGAGTGCACTCAGCTTCGGTGAAATTTTTTGAAGATTCTTTGACTGAGTTTGCCCATTTCATGATGGGTGATTTACGAGCACACCTGCCCACACCACACTGAGTGTTCAGCAGTTTTTGACCAAAAATGGCATGATTCCTATGCCCCACCCTCCCTATTCACCCGGTTTCACCTCCAGTGACTTTGTTTTTGTTTCCTTGAATAAAAAAAGTCCTTAAAGGGAAATGTTTGCTGATGTGGAAAAGGTGAAACAGAAAATGGTAGAAGCACTCAAAGGCATTGAAATTGATGAGTTCAAAAACTGTTTTAAGCCATAGGAAAAAAATGTCTTGATAGGTGTATTGCATCAAATGGGGAGCACTTCGAAGGTGACTGAAGTTTAAACATGTCAGAATAAGTACAATTTTTTTATAAATAAATTCTGGGTTTGGGGAGTCTCCCCTCATACACACACTGTGCTCCCTGAAGACCCCCTCCACACCCTTCTCAGCACCTGTTGAGAAGCCCTGGATCATAAATCCCTAGACACCCTCCCTCTCTGCCACTTAGAAGCAGCAATAACAGCAGCACACTGTGCTCCTTGCTTTCTACCTGCCACATGCTTCACATGCAGAGCACCTCATGTCATCCTTACAACCACCCTCTGAGGTAGCCACCATTCATCCCAGCACACCAAACTGGCAGCAGAGGCTCCAGAGTTTAGGTCACTTGTCTAAGGGCATGCAGTTAGTAAGTGGCTAAGTCTGGCTGAGAAACCAAGCAGCTGTGGCAGTCTTCTCCATGTCCTTTATCAATAATTCTAATCTTCTCGCCATGAGCTTAAGCATTTTAGAGGAGGAGAAAAAAACACAACATTTTCCCAATTATTCCTCAACCATGGCTAAAACCACAAAACTTCACTTGCTTAATCAAATTTTAATGGTACCCAGCATTCATAGGAGACAAGGTGGCTGCCATCTGAAGCCACTCAGAAGCACATACGCAGCCTGGCTTCACTGTTAACTGCTATGGGACAGTAGCAACATTACCTAATACTTTGGTTTAAAAGCATTTGTATATATCCCTTGATAAGGCACTCTAGTATGCAACATTTTATACCCCACAAAACCCTTGAAACTTCCCCCCACATCATTTGCTCCTCATCACAGCCTTGTAAGGTGGTGATGGTGATTACTGTTATTCTTACATTGCAGCTCAAGAAACTGAGGATACAATGGTGAAATAACTTTCCTCAAAGAACCAAAGTGAGGGTCAGAGCTCGGATTCAAACCTGAGGCTGCCCACATGAAATCCACACATCTCATTCCCTGCAGTTGCTTCCACTTTTGCATTTATGTCTTTCAAGTGTGTTTGCTGGCTCAGGGAAATGATATGATTTGGTCTCTCGGCTTGACAGAATGATTTGCCAGTGTAATTGTTCTATGTGTTAATGGCTTTTATTTTTCATTGCACAAACAATATTATAATGACATTAATGGAAGTCTAAGGGAAAGAAAAAATTCACCAACAAGCCTGCCACCCACAATAAATCAAGTTTTGCTTTTTCCACAATTCCCTCTCAGTCCTTACTCATGTGCAGACACACTTTCGATAAGGTTTCTAAAGCTTAGCATTGGTACACTTTTGTTTTGTGCATTTTGTGTTATACTTTATTATAGACATTGTCCATGTTGCTCAACAGTCTTTGTAATTAGCTCTTTAGTGGTTCTACCACACTTCAGTGAGGTTGGATACATCAGATTTCCTCAGATATTTCCCTGTTATTGGATATTAGGATGGCCATTGAACTATTTTATACTCACTTTTTTGCTTCCTTCTAGTTTTGGCCCAGGGAATGTGGGAGTATTATGATTGGCCTCAAGCCCCTGGGCCCATGCCTCTACCTCCAACGCATCTCTCAGTGTGGGAGGTGAGGATTGCCAGGAAATATTTTGTTTGGTGGTCTAGAGTTTCAGCTTCTGCCATACTTTTCACTGGGCTCATGAAGTTAGGTTAGGAAATATTTCTTTCAGGAGAAGGTCCCCAGGGAATAAGGGTTACTTGACTTCTGTATAAGTCTCTGCCACTTTAACATCTAGCATATGGAAATCAAGGATTGTGAGAATTTAATAAACTTGTCGATATAATAAGGCCAGGTCAACTACAAAATGCCTTGCAAAAACAATGAGCTGATTTCTTCATTTTGTTAAGGAACAGAGAAGAGAACAGTGCACTCATTTTCATCTGAAAATATAGGTGACCTTGCTCACGGTGGTGGTGTGGTTACTTGGGGTGGTGGGGGACAATTGGAAAGCAGCATGATGCCAGTTCTCCGTGAATCTGAAGCCCTTCTCAGCATCTGGTTTAGGCCTAAATTTAAGAATCCTTCTACTATCCTGCTAGCTTAGGAATCCTCAGCTGTAGCTTCTGGACCCAACACAGAGCCTCCAATGAGTTCAACACACATGTGCCATCAAGGAGACATATGGTGGGACATCTCTAAGGCTGAGAATTACAGTCCTGGTTGCTATAGAGATTTGCGAACCCTTCCAGAACAGAGCCTCAGCATCCTCCTTTCATCACATCCAGTGCCCAGGGTTACTAACTCTTGCCACAGATGCAAAGATCCTGAGAAGCACATGAAAAGATACAATAGACACAAGCCTAATAGTAAGACAGACTTGGGCTCAAATCTGGGCTCTGCAACTTCCTGGTTATCAGACCATGGTGCAGCTCTACCCTTGAGTATCAGTTTTCTCATCTGTAAAATGCCATCAACAATTTCTGCCTGGACATTGTTTTGAGGGTTAAGTGAAGTTGTGGATGGAAAGCACGGCAGACAATAGGTGTGTCATATTGGTTCCCTTTCCCTCCTCTGCAGGACAGTAATTCAAATTGATGGTTCTTGTATGCACAGCCATGCACATGCTGTGTAGTCAGGATGGTTCAAGTACATATCTTCCCCAAACTACACAGATTCACAAAGTAACAAGACTATGGTTATTCAAGAGGTGAAAGGTAGTGGGAAAGTTGGGGAGAAATCAATTCTAACTCGTGATCTTGACAGACAAGGCTTTCCAGTGTCAAAGCAACCTATGCTCTAAGGTCGTGTTGGGTTTCCACATGCTGTGACTATCCTACCGCTACCCCACCCCACGCCCACTCTCACCCACGGTGCAGCTGTACTAGTTGCTGGGAGCACCTCAGCCTGGTGCTACGTGTGGCCCCCCTATACATGCTGGGCTCATTTCTGGTTCTATTCTCAGGGCAAGACTCATGGTGTTCCCTCCATCTGCAATTGCAGTCACTCTTTTTTTACTTGAAAATCTTTCCTAGCTATCTCATACCACATCTCTCCAACAACCCTGGGGTGTGTGTAGTAAGATCACCTCTAAGGATCTGCAGCTTTTTATAGGCAAAGGATGGAAATAGTGGGGGAGAGTGACTTGTCTAAGATCACCCTGCTCATTCATGGACAAGAGAGATCTGAACCCAAGCCTTTAAGTCCTGTTCAATGGCTCTTTACCACATTTGGTTAAGTAAGTTTTAGCCCTTGCCCTAAAAAAAGCTCACATTTTACTAGTGGAGATAAACATGTAATAACAACCATAAATAATGACAATGCCTGAAAAAGTCAATCTGAAAAGGCTATATATCATGTGATTCCAACCATATGACATTCTGAAAAAGGCAAAACTATGGAGACAAAAAGATCAGTGATTACCAGAGCCTAGCGGGCAAGGGGGCGGGATGAATAGGTGGAGCACAGACAATTTTTAGGACAGTGAAAATACTCTGTATGATATTATAATGATGGACATATGTCATTATACATTTCTCCAAACCCATAGGATGTACAGTGCCAAGAGTGAACCTAATATACATTATGGACTCTTGGTGATAATGATGTGTTCATCACATGTAACAAATGTACCACTCTGTTGGGATGTTGATCATGGGGCAAGCTGTGCACGTGCAGAGACAAGGGTAGTATAGGAAATCTGTATACCTTCTCATCAATTTTGCTGTAAATTTAAAACTGATCTTAAAATTAAAGTCTTAATTCAAAAAAGACAATTCCAGCAATTGGAATTGGCTGATAAAATTATGTACAAAGCACTAAATTAGTACAGAGGAAGGAAGGATGAACTCTGTTAATTTTGTATGGTAGAAGGTAAGTCAGGGAAGGCTTCAGAGAAGAGGTGATAGCCAGTCATGGTTTTGAAGGATGAAAATGAAATACCCAAGAGAAAATGGAGGTTTCAGGGGAGGGGGATTCCAGGCAGAGGAAAGTGCATTTGTGAAAACATGGTAATATTGAAAAGGCATGGTGTATTTAGAAAGCCACAAGTCATTCAAGATGGCTGGATCATGGAGTTCAACAGGAAATGACAAGGGGTAGGGTTGGAGAAGTAAGTAAAGCCTGATCCTGGATGGTCTGTAAGTTGTGGTAAAGAGCATAACTTTACACCAGGAACTGGTGCTTCCCAAACCTCAGGCAATCATGTCTCACATCCTCAACTTTTTCCATTTCCATGCACCACCTCTACTACTATTTACTTAGCCATTTTTTTAAAAAGACTCACTTTGAAAACATTTAATCTTGCCCTAATTAAAAAGATGAGAAACCATGGGTTAGATTTACTAGCTATATTTTTTCTGATACACATTAAAATATATACAAAGCTCTGAAAGGTAACAAAACTTTTTTTTCTTTATCATCTACAAATGATCTCCTGGGCCACCTGGGACAAGCAGGACATATTTTGGGAACAATCTCGATCTCCCTTCCCCAAATTAACAAGGTTTGGTTTTATAGCAAGGGAGTGCAGGGGCAAGCCACTCTGATGGCTGTGCTAGGCATGGTCAGGAGAAGGGCAAAGGTGGAGGCAGGGAGCCAGAGTTAACAAAAATCTAGACTCAGGCATTGACAGGAGGACAAAAGGACAGGCTGCCAAGTCTCAGAAGAAGACTTAACGATAAATACTTGTTGGATGGATGGATGGATGGATGGATGACTGAAAATTGTAAGCATGAGGTGAGGGAGAGAGAAAAGCAAAGGATGACCCTTAAGTTTCTACTTTGGGTTACTGGAGAGATGGTGTCACCAACAGAAAATGGAAGAGAGAAAGGGGAGCTTTTCTACAGGGGTGGAGGATGGAACAAGATGTGCTTAGCTAAGAATGAGGTCCTTCTGGGACATTCAGGTGGAGATAGAGCAGTTAACTCAGTAGTCTCCGCTGGAGACAGACATTTGGAGGCCAAGTGTATAGAAGCAGACTTTGGGTGTTGCCTTGACCACCAGGGGAGAGGGTGCTGAGTGAGTGGACATACATGCCCAAGATGGAGCTCTGAGGAAAGGACATTTGTGAGTAAGGCCACACAACAGAAGAGATGCTTCTCCCCTCCATGACCTTTCCTGGAGACCTAACCTTCTCTCTTAGACCATTAGCTGACTTTCTTGTGCTTGTGTCCTCTCCTTGACCAGTCTGTGGGTAGCCTGGGACTGAAAAGCTAACCAGTCTTTCTATACATAGCCTGGAGGGGTGAGTGTTAATCTAAGGCTTCTGGGACTCCCTAGAGATGGTGAATGAGCAGTGCAGTGTTGGGGGAAGATGAGGGCCAGGAGGCAGAAGGGAGAGAGGGGACAGTGGTCATGAGGCCACCTCATCATGCTGCCAGAGCTGGTCCAGGACCTATTACTTCCAGGATGACCCTGGGTCAGATTTGGCATTGAAGATGTAGAGCATTTTTTAAGAAATGAAATGGCAGCCAGTAACTGTCCTGAGCTGCATCACCAGGAGTTATGCAGAAAGTTATCCTCAGGCTCCTGTACTGGGCTCTGCTTTGAATACCAGCAGGTCCTGAGCCTCCAGCTCTATGACAGAGAAGCAGGATGCTATGAGGTAGTGGTTGGGCCATCCATTTAATGCTGGACTTAGAAGAGCATGTCCACAGAAGATTCCAAAGACACTTCAACACCAGAGCCTTCACCACAGGGTCAGTCCACCACAGGGGCCAAATTCCACCCATTCAGGAAGCCACAGCAGGCCTTGCTGTAGCAGGTGGGCCCAGGGGTAGTTATCTGCCTGCTAGCACATCCCAGGTCACTTTTCTGTAGCCTCCCTTCCTCCCTCACACACCCTGGTAACCATGATTGGGGGCTGCCCCTAGGACTGGCTGGCCCTGGACAACTCCCTTGGCTACATGGTCAGCCAAGTCCCCAGAGAAAGGCAGAGGCAGCAGCTCTTTGGGCCTGAGCATGGCAATGCTTATGGCAACACACCAATCCGTTTGTTGCTTTCTTATGGTAAACTTGAATTAAACTTGACAAAACTTTCACTTCATTCACACTGACCTGAAAGGTGGATGAGATCCTCCCAAACAGGCACAGACAAAATCATAGGCTTCTCTATGAGGGGTGCTGAGAAGGGCAAAGAGGGGGCACCATCACACCATCAGTAGACAAGGGCAGGAAGAGTACCCCTGTGCATGTGGCCTGATTTGAGGCAGCAATGGAAGGTGCTTCCCTATGGCCAAGGAACAGACAGGAGGAAGAAGAGTTGGTTGGGTGGGGGTGGTGGTGAATGGGACGAGAGAAGTTGTGTCCACATACTCTTGCACTGCCTGGGAACGCGAGCTAGGAAAAGTTGTCTCCAGATTCTATGTCCCTAATTTCCATACTGTCAGCAGGTAGGAAAGGCTTGTTGGGGAGAATTATGCCAGCCTCTTGAGTCCATGTCTAGAGAGGGCCAAGGGGGCAAAACAGGGCACGCCCAGGATAGGAGGGCAACAAGCTCAAGGCTGCCACATGCTCCTGTCACCCATGCAGTATGGAAGGGCTCTCTGTCAGGGCTGGGGCAGGAGGTGGGGGCAGGGCATTACACAGCAAGAAACAGATTCGTCTGGATCATTCCGTGCATGCAGCATAGGAGGTAGAGCCAGGAGAGGTGTAGGTGTACAGTGCGGGTGGGAAGTCGGCTGGGGGAGATGAAGGCTTGAATAACAAAGGAGACTCGGAAAGGATAAGCCATGCATGCTTCCAGGTCTCTGCCTACTGGATCCAGACAGAAAGCACAGTCCTAGCAATAAACTTCAGTCCACAGCACGTTGCTCACTTCCCTGACGCTCCAGCCACCCTCCAGAGGCTGCACGGGGTTGCTGGCCAAGAGGCCAGCCCTACCAGCTCAGGAATATTGGACTTATGCAATTCAGGCTGGCGCGGGAGCAGGGGAGCTGGGAGTTCACCCGCATCTCCCTTGGGCTCTCTCCCCGCCCCCTGCCAGCTCCTGCAAGTCACACCAAGGGTCAGGGGCCCCGCGGCTGCAGCTGGGGAGGCCCTGGCTGTAGGAGTCGTGAAAAAAGGAGGGAAGGGAAGAGAGTACCTGTTGCTGAATGCATCCTGCTTTGGCTCTTACTCCTCGGTTGCTTGTGGTGAGAGTTGCCCATCATTCTGTTCTGGACTGGCAGCCGCCCCGTAGCCGCCGCTGCCGCCTCCGCCTCCTCCTCCTCCTTTTCCTCCTCCTCCTCTTCCTCCTCCCCCTCCTCCTCCCCCTCCTCCTCCTCCTCCCCCCTCCTCTTCTTCTGCCTGTGCTCCTCCCCAGGTGCTTACATCACCTCAGCTTTGCTTCTCACACACATGGCTCACCCAAATCCCACTTGTGCCCCTGGCACACAATTGTCCAGACCTGACCCTCTCACTTGGACTACAGCCTGCTAGGAGCTTCTCTCAGCCTCTCTCTCTCCTTCTCTCCCTCTCTCTCCCTCCCTCCCTTCCTCACTCCCTCCCTCCCTCCCTCTCTCCCTCCCTCCCTCCTTTCCTCTCTGTCTCTCTCTCTCCCTTCCCCTCCCCCTTGCTTAGTGCTCCTCAGGTTGAGCAGCTCAGGTTCTAGAAGAACCCTAGCAAGCCCTGAGCATGGCCCCCGCCTCATATGCCTCTGCAGATGGGGCCAGCACGGGATCCCTCGGGGATCCGACTCGCCTGCCCTCACTGTCCCTGGCTGCCTGTGCTCTCAACGCTGTCATTTCTGCTGCCGCGAGCTCACTCGTCTGCAGAAGCTTGCAGGAGCGAGGGGCCAATAACAGAGCCTAATCCAGGAGTGTGACAGGGACCAGTGAAGGAATGTGCTACCCAGGAATTCTAAGTCACACAGCTCCCTGCTCCATTGGGGGATGGATCCAGTTCTGTAAGTGACAGCTGCCAATGGACTCTGGGCTCCAGTCTTGACAGAGACTTGCAGAAATTTAGGTAAAGCATGAGGCTGCCAGGCTGCAGGCTTGGAGCTAACACAGCTGGACGCCTCTTTCCTGTCAGACACACCTGAAGCCTCACTCCACTCACCCTTCCCTTGCTTGCTTTGCCTTCCCCAGGGGAGGACAGAACTGGCAGCCCAGAGATTCACAGACTGGAATGGGGACCCTCAGCAGCCAATGAAAGGGCTCCTTCCATGAGCCCCACTGTAAATCCACACGCATACTCTCAATTTGTCTCCCTCTCTCTCACACGCACGTGAATGTGCACATGCAGCTGCTCACTATAAGTGCTGCAGCCCTGTGGGACAAGTGACACGGAGCAGGCTGTGCTGGCTCAGTGGCTCATTCTAGCTCCAGTACCCTGGGAGCAAGGAAGGGCCATGATTCCTGGAATCAACTCTGCCAGAGCTAGACAACCTTGAGTGACTTCACTTACTTAGCAGAGTTTGGTACTGCCCAACGCTAATGTCATCAGACACCTGCACATGTAGACAGGAGACCTGTCTGTCATAGCCACAGCCACAGAGCACATTGGTGCAGGTCTAGCTAGGAGGTACCTTCTCAGAGGAAGTGACCCTTGGCTGGGTTATGAAGGATGAGGCAGAGTTGGGCAGATACAGAAAGGGAAAGGGCACATTGTTAAATATTTGAGATATTACTCCTGCTAGGAACCACTCTCACCAGGCTCCCAGCTGTCAAGGGTCTCTTCAGTTCTCTTCAACAACCCCACAGGTCCCTTCATGCCAGCAGACCGAGGCTACTGAGGGAGGCAAACACTGGCTTCCAGGCTGCCCAGCTTAGTGGAAGAGACAGATAATCACACAAAGAAGTCACAGGATGGTGTCACCCTTGCTTGGCTTTGTAAGTCATTGTAGAATGTGGCAGAAGGCCTCCAAGGGGTCCTGCCAGAGGCCAGAAAAAAGTTGTGAAACAGAGGTCCCAGAGCAAGTGTGAAGGGTGAAAAGTGAAGCATCTTGGGAAAATAGACTTATAAACATGGTAAAAATCTTGAAGAAGAGGTTTGAGAAATATTTGGCCATTGCCCTCTTATCCACTTGTGATAGATCCTAGATATGAGTCTTGATGGGTTTAAGGTTGTCCTTATGGACTGAAAAATGCTTAGAGAGGCTACAAGAGACAGAACTATGACATCTTGAGATGGTTCTAAACTGTGTATGGATACTCTAAAAGTCAAAATAGAATTGGACTCAACTGGGCTGTGGACTTGAGACCCCAGATTATATTCCCGAGGACCAGGTGTGGAAGCTGGACTAGGAGTAAGAAGATGGAGGGAGAGGCTGAAGAATGAGTGAATGATCACAAACTGAACACCCCTATGGACCCACTACTCAGGTTAAGAAGCTGAGCCTAACCAGGACTGTAGAAGCCTTCCTCAGGGCAGTTTTTAGGCATCATCATGATCATTGCAGATCTTCTAACAACAGCTCTGTAGGGAAGTGTAAATAGTTCATTCTGCTTTATAGACACCTGAACTGAGGTGAGAAAGGACAGACCAAGGTCCCCATTGGCTCCTCGCACTGGGTCTACACATGTGTTCAAGTGGTTCTCAGAGTAGAAAAACCACTGACAGAAAACAGTAGACACAGAACCCTCCCTTTTTCTCTTTGTACCTCCACTTTATCATTCTTCTCTCTCTTTTTCTTGTCTGAGCCTCTCCTTATGAGAGTCTCAGACAAGAGGTATGAGACTCTCATACCTCCCTTATGGGAGTCTATACCTCGTATTCCACGTCTTCACTTCCCTATCTCTGCTGGCCCTACCTGCAGCCCCAGCCCCTCCGCATCCCCAGCTGGAGCTCCCCTCACCTAGTCACCAGTGTCCCCATGGCCACAACAAGTAGCTGCTTTAGCATCTTTTGTCATTGGGCCTCCCTGCTCTGTTTGCCACTGGGGATTACACACTACTTGCCAAAACGGACCCAACCAGTACACGGGGCAGCCAGGATTTGAAGCCCTGTCCGTCTCTCTCCAAATTTTGTACCTTTTCCACCATAACTGTCTTTATAATCTGAAGTAGATGGGGAATGCCTTTAAACATCTTTAACATTTTCCTCTGCCTCCACTAGCCTTTTGCTGAGTCATGTAAGTTGTTCCTTAAAACTCTCATATACAAGTTTCTCAAGTGTTACCTTCACTTCCCTCACTGTGGCCCCAACTACAATTATTCCTTCTCTGGGCTGCTAGGGTGAACATCCTCTTCACTGGGCTCCCTGCTTCTGCCTCTACATCTTATAATCTATTCTTTATACCGCAGCCAGAGTGAGCATTTACAAACATAAACCAAATCACATCAGTCCATTGCTCAGAACCTTACCATGATCTGTTGTTGAAAGTGTTAAGTCCATGTTCTAGCTGATACTCAGAACCCACCCCATCTGACCTCTTCACCTTCTTTCTTTATTCTCTGAAATAAACCGCTCTGAGGTTTTGAGGATTCAAATCCTCACTCTGTCATTTCTACCTGTTGTAATCCTACAAAGTTACTTATCTTCTCCAGGCTCCATTTCCTCATCCATATAATGGGCTATGGAAACATCTAACTTGCAGGCACCAGATACACAGTGGATGCTTGACAAAAAGTCCTTCTCATGCCCTTCTCACTATCTCTCCCTACTGTTCCCAAATTCTACACCTCCTCAAACCTCCAACCCTACCATCCCATGAAAGCCCTCTCCCCACCCACAGCTGGTCTGCAGGGCTCACTCCCTCTCCCAGATGCCTTCAGCACTGGCTGTCTGAGCCACTCATTTGTCCCCAAACATAGATGTCCTGAACTTATTGGAAATCTTCCATGTGTTCATGGATCCTCCCTGGTCCAGCAGCTTCTTAGTTTCTTGAAGGGTGGGTCAGAATCTGAGTCTTTCAGTAAGCCCTGCAGAGGGCCTGGAGCAGACAGTGTGTCAGTTAAGTGTTTGCTGGCGAATCAGGACAGGCCAAGCCACCTTGCCCATGCAGACCCCTTCTCTCTTCCTCTTCCTCCTACCTCTCTTTTGCTCTCTAACAATCCTTCCAAAAGCTTCACAGGTTTGGTCCTTGTGCATCCACCAACCCAGGGGTCCTCTCAAAATGTTCACACCCATTCCTACTTACCAGGTGGACATACAGGCTGTGTGTGTTGCTGGTGGCAGCTGTTTTTGACCATGCAAAGGTGTTAAACCAACTATTTTTAGCACTGAAAATTGTGCTAGGGGTTGAGGCCAGCCAAGGTGTAGTGGCATTAGGAGGGCCCTAATCCCCCTGAAGTATCTTCCTGGCACATGCGCAAGCCAAGGCAGACCAGAAGCATCTTTGTTTATGGAGGACAGAGGGCCAGGCCACACCATTCCACTGGTCCCTGATCCAACTTGGTACCTCAGATGCACCAGGACTGGGGGCAGAGAAGTCTGAGGTCTGAAATAAGTAACTCTGGGCCCATCTCCCCAAATTGATAGTGTTTAGGTTCATTGTTGTCACCTCATCAGCCATGTCCAGCTGTACTCAGGGCTGGGGGTAGGGGGACAGGGCAGTACTATCACTAGACTATATTCCAGAGCCCAGGAGATGGGACAAGACTCAGCTTGTCACTTTCATCATGCTCTTGCTTACTCCTCATAACCATCCTGTGACTGCATATTTTGAGTCCTCATTATCTAGATGAGGGAATGGAATCAGGAAAAGAGGTGAACCTGGTAAGTGGCATGGTTAGGACTAGAACCCAAGTTATGCTGACTCCCTACCTGGTTCTTTATTACTCTGTTGGCCCCATCTGCCATGACCAGTATATACACCACTCCTAGGTAAGGAATCTACAGGTACATGTTCCCTGAGGAGAAGAGAATTCTAATACACAGCAATTATTCTGACTCCAGCAGGCCATAGACGGGAGGCTGGCCCTTGGCAGTTCACACAGCATGCTGTATCAGAGACACTTTTCAACTGCATGTCAGTCATAGCCCCTCAAGCCTAAAGTACCAACCAACTCATCTTCCAGCTCCAAATACGTGCTGTCTGCTTTCTGTTCCTTCTGTCTGGAATGCTTTTTCTTCTACCTCCATCTCTGCTTGTGAAAGGTCATATAGTGTCTCAAAACCCAGCCTCCTCCTCCATGAAGCTTTCTCTCACCCTTGCAACCAGAGTAAACTCAGTTCCACATGGCCACAGCCTCTTCATGAATGTCAGGTCCATTGCATATGCTTTCTCACCCTGCTTCAAGCTTTTTCCAATCTCTCCAAATGTAAACAGGTTTCTCCTCTGTTTATTCCTAAAGCACAATACAATGTTCCCTAAAGAGCAGTATGCATTCATTAGTGGTGCATGAGGTCATGGTATGAGAGGGAATTTTATATATGCATGGATGGGCTTTTTAAGTCTAAGAGTCATGAATTTTTCTAATGCATATTAGACTCTAATAATAATTAGAGGAAAAATTAGTGCATAAAATGTGTAATTTCTTGAGTATTCAGGCTGAATTAAATGAGTTGGTTTAAAGAAAAATAATTAGATGTCTGTAAAGTGGATTGAACTATTTACACTTTCCCACAGAGCTGTTGTCAGAAGATCTCCAATGATGCCTAAAAACTTCCCTGAGGAGGGCTTCTGTGGTTTTGACATAAGTAGTGGGTCCACGGGTGCATTCAGTTTGTGATCATTCATCAAAGCATGCACTTTAAAAAAAAAGATTTTATTTATTTATTTTTAGAGAGAGGTGAAGAGAGACAGAAAGAGAGGAAGAGAAACATTGATGTGCAACAGAAACATCAATTGGCTGCCTCTTGCACGCCCCCAACTGGAGACTTGGCCCCCAACCCAGGCATGTGCCTTGACTGGGAATCAAACCAGCGACCTTTCAGTTCACAGGCCAGCACTCAACCCATGGAACCACACCATCCAGGACAAAGTATGTGCTTTTTTGGTGTGTACTTTTGATGTGTGCACTTTTTGGTGTTTATGTAATCGTCCATAAAAAGTCTAATTTTTAAACTTTATTTTTTAATCCACACCTGAGGATATGTTTATTGATTTCAGAGATAAGGGAAGGGAGGGAGAGAGAGAGAAAAAAAGAGAAACATTGATGTGTGAGAGAGAAACATCAATTGGTTGCCTCTCATACATGCCCCAACTGAGGATCGAACCCATAACCTAGGTATGTGCCCTGACTGGAGATCAAACCCACAGCCTTTTGGTGTATGGGATGATGCTCCAACCAACTAAACCACACTAGTCAGGGCAAAAAGTCTAATTTTTAAAAAGTGGATGATACATAGTAGGTCCTCACTCAAAGGGAGTTAAACACTTTGTATTTGGGATCCAAGTGACTAGAAGGGTGACAATGCCATTAACATTCAAGGAAAGGGGGTGTGGGGGTATAGAAAGTGGGTTTAGGGAAGGCAGGAAGCTGTGGAATTGTGATTTGGGACATGTTTTCCTTTTTGGTCCTGTCCAGGTGAAAAAGCCCAAGTGCCTCTGAGAGCTGATGCTGATGAATAGCAGGCCAAGGCCAAGGCCATGGAGTCAGAACCAGCCAAGACCTGGATCATAAATGAGCATAAAACCTAGGAGCTAAGCAGAGAGGCTGGCACAGGGGGCAGAGTGCTGGCTGTCTGTTTCATGACCTTACATGTGTCCTGGGCCTCTCTGACCCCCCATTTAGTTTCCACTTGGGCAGTAAAATATATAAACCTAATTGCTTCCTCATGGTCCTTTCAGCTCAGATATTTGGAAAGCGGTTGTCTTATGTACTGATATTAATCAACAAGTAAGTTCTCAAATGACTTGATCACCAATATTGTTAGGCAGTGTTCCAGTCACAGGGGACACAAGAATGAGAGGCCCCAGCGGCTGCCCTTAGGGAGCTCCTAGGCCTTGGTTTTTCTCACATCCTTGCCCCTGGAGATAGACCAGCACCAAGTTCTAGAGTACAAGGGTCTTTAGAGACTTGCAAAGGAAACCCTAGCTGGGGTTGGAAATGCACATGCTTCTGAAGGTCAGGAAGGGCAGGGAAGTTTGTGAAGTAGGCTGGAAGAAGCAATAGGGGGTGGTGGAGAACTGAAGTGTGTACACAGCCCACCCCCACTCTGGTCCCCAAAGCACTTAACCTCCAACCTGAGAAACCTCTAGCTTGCCCAATCCACTCTATATGTAGTCCACGTGCTGCCTACAGCTTGCCAGTTTGCATCCCGCTAGCTGTGGTCTCCAAGTCTTTTTGAGCTTATCTCCTGACATATGGATATTTATTTATAAATGGCATACATGTAATACTGTGCTAATCGATTTTGTAAATTATGAAACATAAACAAATATGGAAATTAAGTATAAAAATGAATTTTGATAGGAATTTTAATATTTTCTTCCTGTACCCCAATAGATTATGCACCCACTTTGGAGGCCACAGGTATATTGAATCACACTCTGCCTTTTAGCCAGATGATGGAAGGAGGGCAGAAGAAGGGGTTAAGCATGTGTTGGACAGGACAGACACAAGGAGCTTACAATCTAGTCAGAGGAGACAGGCAATGACCACATCTACTAATAACTAAGGTAGGGCTAGCTTGTGCTAAGCAGAAGTGCAATGAAGAAAATCAACATGGTGATATGATGGCGAGTGATGGGGTGGAGGTGGAGAGCTAGTTTAGATAAGTGATTGAGGCTGGTCTTTCTGAGCTAAGAACTGAGGATGACAAAGAGCTAGCAGAGGGAGGAACAGAAAGTACCAAGTCCATGAGGTGAGAAGGATGTTGATGTTTTTGAGAAATGGGAAAAAGGCTAGCATGTCTAGAGTGGAGGAGGTGAGGGTGGATTTTGTTTTAAGTGCAATAGGACATTATTTGAGAGTTTTAAGTAAGGGAGCAGAAGGATTTGATTTAAATGTTTAAAGACCACCATGTCTATTACGTGGACAATAGATTGGAGGGGGTTCAAGTAGAAATGGGGAAGTCAGGTAGCTATTGTACTGTTCCAGGCAAGAGATGATGGACCAAGATCAGGGAAATAAATGGAAACAGTAAGCAGGCAAGCATAAGAGATATTTCAACTTCATAACAATCTTACAATAATGCCCTTGAAAGGCTACTATTATCATCCACATGGCACATATGAGGAAACTGAAGCCAGGGAAAGTCAAATAACTTGTCCAAGATCATATAGCTTGTAAGTGGTAAAAGCAGGAATTCACCCAGGTCTGCCTGACTTCCTTCCCATCCTACTCAGAATTCTAATTATGTTTCCTGCTCCAAAGAATCATTCACTAGGACAATGCAGGGTCTTCCTGTTTCAATCCTGAAAATCACTGGGCATCCTGAACAGAGAAAAGGGCATTGAAGACTATTTGACCTAGCAACCATCCAAGGGTATAGAAGTGATTAGAACAGTCCATTTGTCCTGTTTTCTTAAACATGCTGAGTTCACTGGAGCTCTAAGTAAGGGAAAAACCATTCTTTCCTTTGGAGGGGGAGTGGACAGGAGGGGGCCAGTGAGGGTATATTTGGAAATAGAAAAACCAAAAGCTGCCAACTTGTGCCTTCAAGGAAAGCCCAGGAGCGCAGGCCAAGGGGAAGTCACTTGCCAAGTCCCTCACAGCCCCCAAAGTTATCCATGTAAAAAAGAAGGCAGAATTGTTCTTGCCAAAGACATGGAGTCCTTTACAGAGCACTTTGTTAGCAAAGCCTAGCATCCCTGTCACTATGCAAAGCACGTTGGACTGTTGCCATGGCAATAGGCAGCTGGGCGTCTGAATCAGCTCAAGGCCTGCCTCAGCAGAGAGGACCAAGACTGTGGGGGCATCTCCCAGAGGGTAGGGGGAGTTGTGTTTTGTGTATGTTGATGAGGAGCCCTGAGCCCCCTTCCAGGTTATCAGGGTCTACAGCCTGTGTCTTCAGGAAATATTTCCTGTTGCCAGACACGCCTAACTCCACAGCCCCCCAGGTTGGCATGACCTGACCCGTTTGCATGGTTCTCTCCGGGTGGGGTTTTTCACCCTTTCTTCTTTGAGTGTCTGGATAATGAGCAATAAATGGAAACACCCAATGGCTGTAAAACAAAACACCCTTGTGTTACAAGTATAGGAAGAAACCAAAGTGCAGAAAATAAAAGTGACTCGCTGAAGGTTGTGCAACGTTGGTGGTACCACAGTCAGAGCATAGCTCCCCTGACTCAATGTCACACAGCTAGACAGAGCTGGCATTAGACTTCAGGCCGGTCCTTGTACTTCAACCCATGGCCTCATACTTCCAATGCCAAATGCACTCCCCACCCCATCCCCTGTGTGAATGAGACACACAATTGCAAGTGATTCTAGATGATGTCCCTACTCTGCCACTTAATATGTAAGGCAAGAAAATGTTCTGCAGTAAAGACTAGCAGCCACTGCTATGCCTCTGTGGGTCTCAGTTCCTTCATCTCTAAAGGAAGATAATGCTACTTTGGGTTTGTTAGAGGAATGAAATGAGAATTCATATAAAGTGCATGGATCAAGTTCTGATGCATAATAAGTGCTCAGTAAATGTTAGTTGCTATTAAGATTATTCCTTTAGGGACCAGCCCTAATTCTGCCACCTTAGTGGCTCCAGCCCTCATTTGATGCAACTCAGCTTTCCCCAATCATCCACTAATTGCCAGTTGCCAGCACCTGGAAGTTGAATTCCATCTGTCAGAGGAAGGGGAGGGCATCAAGAAAAGGTGATACTGAGCTAGTCCTTAAAGAAGGAAGCAGCATTTACAATAAAATGAAGGTTGGAGAGAAGACATTCCAGGCAAAGGGGACATTTTGATCAGGAGCATAAGGTATGAAGATATCTGGTGTTTGTGGAGAAAAAGGAGTGATTTAGTATAGTCAGATAGAAGGTGAGGTAGTTGAGACCAGACCGCGGAAGCCTTAAGTGTCATAATAAGAGGTGTGAATTTTATCTTGAAGGTAACAGGGAACCATAGAAGCTTTTAGGAGAAGTGACCTGTAGATCAGTGTGGGGGCTGCAATGTTGAAGGCTGATTGGAGAGAGCTGGGAAGAGCATCAGGGAGCTGTGGAAGGCTGTGGATGAGAAGTGATGAGGAGATGCCTTGAGAGAGTGATGGTATAGAGAGGAAAAGCAGAGATACTAGTGGGACATAGGGATAGAACTGGTGCTGCCATTCTCCAAGTTAGGGAGCCCTGGGAGAGAAGCAGGTGCAGGGAAGGGGAGGAAAGACCTTAGCTTGGCCACAGTGCATGCGGTACCTCTGGGATTGTCTGTATAGTCGGGGCTCAGCAGAGGTGGCTGGAGATAGAAAAGGAGCAGTCACCAGTTCTCAGAAACATGTGGAGCCAGAGTGGATGAGACACTCCAGGTTGAGTAGAATGGAAAGACAAGAGAGTACTGATGTGTGAACTTTGCATCATGGCATTTTGGGTCTCTTCCTGGATCTGCAGTGGCTGCTTTCCTGATGCACCAACCCAACACTTTCATGAAACCCCCTGACATGCAGAATAAGGCACCCTGGCAACTCGTCCAACAGAGATGGTGCAGGTTCTCATGCATACAGCCTTAGCAATCCAGGCAGGCAGCGGGCACTCTTGACATGAGGATTTTCTGGAAGAGGGGCTTGATAATCTCCATAGGTCATAAAGGATTAAGGGACAGGCAGAGGAAGCCTTTAAGTATTGGGAAGCTGTCAAGCCCAGGGTGGCAGAAACAAGCTTTCCAAAATTCTGATTTTTCACTTGAAAGTTCAAATTTTATCTTTGGTGACAAACACTGTCAACTGTTTTCCTTGAAGCGACAGATTCACTCCATTCATTTTTGAGAAAATGTCTGCCAGGCACCCAAGTCTGAAAAACCATAGTCCGTCTCATCTGTCAGTTGTGCTTTCAAGTACAAATGAAGTTGCATGAAAAGAAGCCTGCTGCGCTCACCCTCAAACAATTGCACAAGCGCCTTTCCTCCAGACAACCACACACTTGTGGTTGTGTTCAGCACAAGCACTGGGTGTGTTCTTCCCGCTCCATCACACAGATATGGAAAAGTGCTAAACTCAAGGGTGCAGATGTAATAAAATGAACAAGTTTTACTGCTTTATCAAAGCCATTCTTTTGTGAGACTGGTTTTTTTAAACCTGTGAATGTGTGGTGGTAAAGTAGACACTGACCAGTGCTACAGGTGGGTACCACTATTTGGATTCAAGTCAAGTTGTCAGCAGTTTTGCCCTTGGTGCAAACATCAACCTTGTGAAATAGGCAAATACCGGCTTAGAATTATCTTGAAAACAGCTCTGACCTTGCACACCTCTGAAAGGGTCTCAGGGACTCCTGGGGGAGGGGTGTCTATGGATCATATGTTGAGAACTGCTAATTTAGACAAATTCTTGCCCAGGTCCACAGGGGCAAGTTAAAAAAGTTTATTGCACCATTATTTTCGGTTACAGGGAGTTGACCAAGATGTCCAGTATCAGAGGAACAGAGAAGTAAAATGTGTCAGATACATGCCATGTCAGAAGTGATAAACTAGGTGTGCACACAAAAACATGGATAGACCTCGAAAACAAAGAGAGAGAGAGAGAGAAGGGAGAAGAGAGAGAGGGAGCGAGAGAAACATTGATGTGAGAGAGAAACGTTAATCATTTGCCTCCCGTATGAGCTCTGACTGGGGATCGAACCCACAACCTAGGTATGAGCCCTATCCAGGAATCAAACCCACAACCTTTTGATGTGTGAGATGATACTCCAACCAACTGAGCCACCCAGCCAGGACAAGACACTATATATTTCTCAGAGACATCTATATATCCAGGAACACATAACAACCCACTGAGAGGGGATGGAAGTGGGGACTGTAGATGAAAGGGAAAAATGAAATAAGACTAAAATTATTTTAAGTCTTGCATGGATAGATAATAGTGTGTAAGCAGTATATTCACTGTGCCCTTGAGTGCAAATAAAAACAGAGTGAATAGGAGACAAGATATTTTACTCTTTCAAGAGCTCTAATGGTGAAAGGAAGGGGGATTGCTGGAGAAAAGTACAGGGAAAGAAGTGGGTGGAATATCTGCTTTTTGCCTCCTGTCTATTCCCCTTACCTACACTAGCTTGCATTACCACGGGCCTGGTTCTGAAGCTTACAGAATGAGGCCCAGAAAGGTAGGTGAGGGCATGGCAGGAACTCCCACTTGCTGACTCCTATTTTCTCTGAGAAGTAAATGAGATCATTGCTTAGAAGTAGGTGGTATGTAGTCAAGGCTTGAAGAGCTGGGGAAGATGTGAAGCAGCTGCCATAGAGACTAGAGACAAATACAAGTATGTACCGGCCCAGCTGGAGATGAGGGACATTTGAGATGGATGGGAGAAAAACTGCCTTCATTTTTCATTCATTTATTCAGCCAGTTAGTCAACAAATATTTATTGTCTATTGTGTGCCAAGCACCTTACAAGGTACTTAGGATACCATAAGGAGTATCTTCATGGACCTGCCAGTTGTGTGTGTGTGTGTGGGGGGGGGGTGTTAAGCAAACATGCAGAAACAAATATAATTAAACCATGATAACTACAATGAAAGAAGACACAGGGTGCTGAGAGAGTATGTTAGTGAGGACTGATGCAGTCTGGGAAGCATGCTCAACAGTTCCATAGTGCCCCACTGTTGAGATGCTCCGTAATTTAGTTAGCCAGTTGCTTATTGCAGGGCATTTAGAATTTCTTCTCCTTCTCTCCACATCATAACCAACATTTTTATGTACATCTTTCTACATTCATTGTTGGGCACTTGTTTGATTTCTTAAGCATGCATTTTTAAAAGTAGAATTGCCAGTTCAAAGGGTATGCACATTTTTAAGGCTTTTGAAACATACCGTCCTGCAGAAAGGTTGTGCTGGTTTACACTGGAAAAAGTATGCTTTAAACAAAAAGGTGAACAGTAGTCAGATCTAAGAGATAAAAATTCCTTAAAGATTTTTCTTTTCTGGATTGTTTACATTTAATTTCCCCCCATTTCTCGACCTTTTAACCATTCTTGTGTGCATGTGTGTTACTCATTTAAAATATTTTTGAATAGTTAATGCATACACATGGCAGAAATATTCAGAGAATGCAGAAGGGAATTCAGAGAAAAGTGAGTCTCCTTGACCCCTAGTCCAGTTTCTTGGGCATTCTGCCAGAGATGTTCTGTGCATATACAAAAAATTAGATGGTAGGGTCAGATTATACACATTTTTCTGCGCTTTACACTTTTCATTCAACACAAAGAGCCACCTCATTTTAAAGGCTTCATAGTATTCTATGGTTATTTAGCTATTTGTACTCTTTTCCCATTACAAATAAAGTGTATCATTTATTTAACAACAATAAAAAAGTGGAAAAAGAAGGAAAAAGAACGTCTACTGAGGTTACAATATATCTCCATTTCTTCCAGTAATATGCTGGGTGATATGAATAAAACGCTAAGAGATTTTTGTTAGTCTCCAGAAAGAAAAAAAAAAGCAGATTTTTTTTTAGTCTCAAGGTTTGGAACTCTCATGCTTTTACTAAACAATTGATTTGCTTTTTTTTCTGTGAATCTTGTAACTGACCATGTCTCCTCTTCTGTTTTCTGCCATGAAAGAATTTAAGACTCATATTTATCAAGGAGGTACTTCCTGATATTCACTTTCTATGATGACTTCTTCACCAGTTCCCTTTGTTCTCCCCTTGCCTCATCTTTCTCTCCCACATCTAATTTAGGCTCTCTCCAAGTATTGGATGTATCTTCATAAGCCACCTTAAATCCTTTTTGAAATAAATCAGGTATAAATAATTTTTGACTAAAATTTAGTTAAATGCTTGAGTCTCTCTGGGACGCAGTCCTCAAGAGGGATAGGCAAGACATAAATGGAAGGTGCCTCAAAGAAAACGACAAAAACCTAATCGGAGGTCAATCGATTTCTAGGCTACATGCGTCAAAGCTGAGGTCTTCAGCTTCCAAACACGGAAAGCAATTTAGCGCTGGTGTTCCCATGGCAACGGTGCCTGCTCGCCTGAGAAGAGGCAGGAGCGAGGCCTGGGGGTTGCTGGAGGAGCTCTGGCTGCTGGCCCCATGACTTCTTCTGGTCTGAGTGTTGAGATGTTCTGGGACTTCCCATTAATGGGGGACGCTGGCTTTGGACCTAGTTGAAAATGTAGTTGCTGAGCAGAGGTGAAAAGCGTACAGTGGAGGTGGGGTGACAGCAAGGTAGCCCTCCAATACTTGAAGTTAGATCTCACTTCTTTTCTTCCCTCTTTCCGGCTGCTAAGAAGGAGGGTAGGAAGCAGGAGATAGAAGTCAGTAGAGGGATCACACCAAGCAATCCTCTCTCAAAGGGGCCAAAAGGGTGAGTGGGGCAGACACCGAGAAAGGGTTGACCTCATTAGCATATTTAAAGCCTCCGACTAATTGAGTGTTTTGGCCTACAGTGAAAGAAGGTTGTGTTAGCCAGCTGCAGGGGGAGGGACTGCTTGAAAGCTGGAGGAAGGAAGCCCAGAACCACAAGGAGGCCAGGTTGGGGTGAATGGCTCCCTCACCAATAGGGGAGAATATAATATAGATGAGCATTCATCTGACCTGGGAAGACAGAAGACTTTCTAGGCATACAAACCACAAAGGAAAACAGCAACATATTTGGCAGCATCATTTAAAAAATAAAATGTTGGCACATCCCAAAGCACAATAAACCCAAAATCAAAGACAAAACAGGGAAATAAAAACTTATCTCCAACACAGGGTAGAAAAAGATTTATATCTTCATTATATAAAGAGTTTTAAGTAATAAGCTCTTCATCAATAAGTAAAAAGACACATGTTTTACTTTTATAGTCAGAAAGACCAACTTTGTTTGAGAGGAGACCAGAAGAATATGTCATTCTCTGAAAGGGAGTCTATTAAGAATACCAGAATATAGCTCAGCTCACACAGCTGCAAAAGTAGCCCAAGGAAGACAGTTTGAAAATGTCCTGCTTATTGCACTGGGGAGATGGGAGGGGGGTCACCTAAAGCTTACTGCACCCATCTAAAAGTAACCAATTTAGAACAACTTATCAAAAGGTACTGGAGCCTGTCACCAGCCTGTGCAAACAGGAGGGCTCTGCTTCCCATACAGAGTAGAGAGAGGTGTATGGCTGAGAATGTACTAAAGTATCTCCATGGCAAAAGGGTTATGGTATCTCCCCCATACCCAGAGCTGACTGTCCTGGAATAAGAGTGTGCTCAATGATGCCTTGCTGTGAGAGTCTGAGAGGTTCTCTTGACAATGACCAAGTCCTGAGATGGAGTCCCTGCCCCCAAGCAGCCTGCAAGGGACTCACCTAGGGGAAGAGACCCACTGTGTCCAAATAGGTGTTTCCATAGGTGGCAAAGATTCATTTCTCCAACAAACACCACCTGAGACCTATTATGAGCCAGGCATGAGCTAGAAGTAGAGGAATACACCCCAAATGAAGAAATTATTACAAAGAGTTGCCAGTCTATTGGTGGAGACTGGCAACTTCTGAAGGAAGCAGCTTTTGAGATTGGTTTTGAAGGTTGGGTAGGAGTTCAGTTAGCAGAGGTGTAGTCAGGGTGGAGATAAGAATCGGGAGTGAAGGCAAAGGCTGTGAGTGGGTGTGATGATCTCTCAGGACCTTTTCAGCTCTGCCAGTCTATGTTTATGAACTTCAACTTCATCCTAAGCAATCACACGTCTGTGAAATCTTAGATTCGATAGGTTGCTTATACTTTAATATGTAAAAAGCAAATACGTAAGTATTCAAATAAAAAGAGAAGTTCTTGAACATCTTTAAGGCATTTCAATTAAAGTCAGTGAGAGAGGTTCCAGGTTTTGGGAAATTGTGCCACAGGTAATAAGGAGCCACTCAAGTCTCTATCTCCAGAACCAAGAAGATTGGAGGGGGAGAGAATGGAGGCAAGCAAACTGGTCAGGAAGTTATCGTGAGAATCCAGTGAGAAGAAATGGGGTCCTCAACTCAGGAAAAATGGCCCAGAGGCCTGGAGTGTGTGGGAGAAGTGACCGACTAAAGAACAGTTTCCCAATTCCTGGTTTGCTGCACTCAAATCCTAATGAGTCAGGGTTCACATTCAGTTCTGGCCATTACGTTCTTCTCAACATGGAGGGGTATTGTTTTCCATTTCCCTTCTCCAAATTGGGACACATTGTTATGGCTGCTTAAACAAGGTGCCAATCCAACTGGGCAGTGGCAGGAAGTATTTTCCCACAGGAAAGGCTCGCATCAGATTCCTGCTGCCTTCTGCAAGTGGGAATCGAGCCTCCTCCTGCAAAGGACATGAGGCCAAACTACAGTTGCACTTTCAACAGGTGTTAATAAGAGAAAAAGTCTTGTTTCCAGGTAGCAGCCTGGAGATGGAATGTCGCAGAGGGGCTGTGAGGAGCACACCGGACACTCATTCCCAAGTCTGTTGCTTGAGCAGTGTGGGGTGAAAGCTCTGAGAGGTGGGTGGCTCAGGAGAGGCTACTACTTGCTCTTCCATTTGCAACCTGGAGGAGGGACCTTCCCTCCTGAGACACAGAAAATATGGTTGGAAACCACCAGGACCATCAGTCCAGGTTGGAGAGGTCAGTGAGAGCAACTTGTGCTCCTGGAAGAATGGGAGAGGGACATAGGGGAAGGTAGACCAGAAGGGGTAGGGATGAGCAAGACCAGAGAACCCCATTCTCTCCTGAACCCTCAAGTTGAAACCACTTTCAGTTGAAACCACTAACCTCAGAAATCATGTTGCCTCTCAGGCTACTCCCAGAGCAGTTGGCTTGAGGCATCCTGGCACCTCTGAGAGCCAATTGAGACATGCTTCTCTCCCTTCTACTCTCCAAGCCAATGACTGACCTTTCTTTTTTGAAGGTTTTATTTATTTATTTTTAGAGAGAAGGGAAGAGAGGGAGGCAGAGAGGGAGAGAAGCATCAGTGTATGGGTGCCTCTTGCGTGCC
Source organism: Phyllostomus hastatus (assembly GCF_019186645.2). NCBI lineage: Eukaryota > Metazoa > Chordata > Mammalia > Chiroptera > Phyllostomidae > Phyllostomus > Phyllostomus hastatus. Next base: position 272,065 of record NW_025333841.1, on the reverse strand, counting down.
CCCCACTGGGGACCTTGCCTGAAACCTAGGCATGTGCCCTGACTGGGAATCCAACCAGTGGCCCTTTAGTTCGCAGGCTGGCCCTTAATCCACTGAGCCACACCACAGCCAGCGCTCAGTACCTAATGTTTCACACCAGCAAGCTCACTGTCATCCCTACTCAGTGCCAGGCACTAGAGACACAAACTAAGAATTGGCACCCAGTCAGTCATGCCTCAGAAGCCTGAAGGGCCAATTGTCTCAGAGGATGACAGGCATATGTGTTGCTTCTCATCCTATCACACTGGGAGCTCTCAGAAGGCCCAGCCACTGTTCAGTAGTGGCCCAGAAAGGGTATGACATATATAGTATTTGTTTAATTTATTCAAAGAATTCTAAGCAACACAGGGAAATGAGGTCCATGTGGTCAAACTTACTTTCCAAGCATGATAGGTAAGAGGTTTTATGTCTGATTTTGTTCAAGCTACTGGGACAAATAATGTGTCAAGTGCGGTGGGAATCAAGAGGGGGTTTTGCCTGGAGATATCCAGGAAGGCTTCCAGAGGTGTTATTGAGGCAAGTTTTGAAGAATAAATGAGGTTTTTAAAGGTTGGAAATGAACACTGTAGCTAGTTGTAGAGAATGGTAGCATGAGCAAAGGTGTGTGTGGTTGGGTCTGCACATGGAAGAATTTGCCGCAAGGAGGTGGTAAGACATAATGTGGGAAAGGTTGCCTAGCCCCATCCTGTGGAGGGCCTCAAACACCAGCTGGAGGAATAGTCAGGAACATGTTGTGGAGAAGGAAGTCATTACTAAGACTGGCCTGGCAGTGATGTGGGAGAAATAAGACAGAGGAGGGTGGAGTAGGGAATGATCGAATGGTATGACATGAGGTCTCTACGAGAACAAAGCAGGAAGACAGAGTATGAAATGCTGATGACAAATTAGATTGTTTCATAAATTACTAATGAAACTATAATTTGGCCCAGCCACCTAAAAGAGCAGTTTTGCAATATCTACACACCCTCAACCCAACGATCTGACTTCTAGGTACAAACAGTTGAAAATTTCTTCCTGTGTGTGGGGAATATGTGGAAGAATTTCAGTGTGGTTGGTAATGGTAATAAAATAGAAACAACTCAAGTTTCTATCAGGAGGGGATTGTAGAAGGAAGTTTTATTATTCATCAGATGGTATAGTGTGTAGTAGTTAACATGAACAACCTGTATCTCTCTATATAAATGTAAGAGACCAAAAATATAATGCTGAGCAAAACCCCTCAAATTTTAGACAGCTATTTCATGTAGAATACCACTTATGGCAAATGTTCTATATACAAAAACTATTACATACCATTTATGGACACAAAAACATGGCCTGCATACATATCATGGTCATGACAATGAACCATGGGACTGGGGAGAATAGCACAGGGGCGTTGATGGCATCTGTAAGGTGTTACTTTGCTAGAAATGTTACTTTGATCATTTTCAGTAGAGAGCACGTGAACATTTGCTATGTTATCCTCTGACTTTTTTTTACAGGTTTTTTTTTTAACTAAGAAATAAAGGAGGGGATAAATGAAAGATGGAACTGACCATTACCACACCTAGCAACTAGAAGCTCACAGACCCCTACTGAAGGATACCACAGCCACAATCAATAAAAATAACCGGAAAAATGACCCCACAGCTCCTAATAATGCTACATCACAGAGCCTGGGCTCCATGCCACTCTTGCCCATACCCAGCTTCTCTGGCTTTCAGTCAAGAAAACAATAAATGAGTCGTGCACGAAAGTGACCCAAGGTGGAGAACAATGATTTGGAGCTTTTGCCAGGCCCGGATGCAAAGGCACTTGGAGAGTGAAATTTACACATATGTTCCCCACATGAGAAACAGCTCATGTCTGCAGGGTGTCCAAGTGCCACAGCCAAAGTGTTAGGTCCTGACTTTGCCAAGGACCAGGAGGGGGCCTTCCAGAGGGGAGGGAGAGGAGGAGGGCTTCTAGGGCATCAGACCAGGAGAGAAGGACGGTGAAATCAAAGGAAATATAATCTCACTAGGACTGGAACTTAAGCTCCAGTAGGATTTATTTGTGCCTGCTTTGTCCACTGCTGTTGTCCCCAGGGCCTGTGTGTGCAGCACATAGTAGATGCTCACTATGTGAGCCAAGCCAAGCCAGTGAAAGAGAGCAGTGAGTGCCAGGGTGGAAGGGAGGAGTTTTGAGTTCCCCCAGCTCTTCATCATCTTGATTGCTCAAGTGATTAGATTTCCATGGGCCAAAACAGACACTCACAGCGTTTCTAGTGAATTTACACTGTTGCCTGAGGTGGGAGCTGAGGACTGGAATGGGGATGTCGGCAGAAGAAAGGACAATGCAGGCAGAGAGAAGTGAGGTTTCAGGAGGAGGAAAAAGCCAGGAGGCTCAGACAGGAAACATCCCCCCAAAATGAGAATCCGAACAAGTAGATGCAGGTGTGGGGAGAGTGTTTTTGGAAGCAAAGTAGACACCAGAGAGAACAAGGAAGGAAGAGGGGTCTCATTCCTATTGGGCCCTATTAGCTCCCTAAGGTGCCTTCCCCAATTTCAGAAAAGTGCCTCCTCCTGCTGAATGCTCAGACTGGAGAGTTGCCACGTCTTTGGGAGAATTAGGAAAAATGGCTCCGGGGCATAGGGTTTGACTACTGGAGCTCAGACTAGATTTCAACCCCCATTCACTTGGGTGCCCTTATGCAGGGCACAATTTGCAGAACTGTAGGTAACAGTGCTGACACCCACATCAACATTGTGGACAACCAGGTTCTTCCTACTCTCCCATCATTGTGCCACTGCCACCTGCTGAAGACACTGACACCACCCTGTTGCTATTCTTGCTTTGCAGTCCCAGCCAGTCCACCTTGCCCTGGACCACAGAAGGACCTTCCCAGGCAGGAAGGACTATTGAGTCAACAGCCAAAAATCAGTTTTCAGGTGAATTTTCAAAAGTATTCTGCATGCAAGGACTCTGTGTTCTGTTATCAGGAACCTCTCAACTGCTTCATCAGGGAGATACATGGGGAGGTACATGCTTCTTCACACTCCCAACAGAGGTCAAGGAAAGTTCAAGTAGCCACAGACTAGAAAGAAGCTGTTGCACCCCCTGGTGTTGCCTAAAGGAAATGCTGATGACATTTTTTCTGTCACTCTGGAAGAGATATAAAAGCCCACCCCACCCCCCCCAGCCATCCATGGCATGAGTTATTCAGTCTATAAGCAAACTATAGGGGTAGAGCATCAGCACTCTCCCGGACACCCTGGTGGGAGCGTATTGCCCCTTCTCAGGCAAAAGAATACACCCTCCTAATTCTGAGAAAGTGGTGGCTATCAGATGGGAAGCATCACTCTGTCCCTCCCACCAACACTTATCTGCATTTACTTTCCATAAGCTCTTTTCTCCCCAAGATGACAGGTCCTTTGTCTTTTCTCAGAGCTACCCCTGCCCACCGTTACTCTGGATTGTATCCCATCTTATTAACTACCTCTCTTTGAACCCAAGTGTGGGAAAACCAATCTCTTTGCATCTCCACTTCCTCATCTGTATTATGGGGAGAAAATATCGTCCATCTTATGGAGTTCTGAAGGTTGAGTGAGTTAACCCACATAAAGTGTTTAGCTTTGTGCCTGCCATACAGTAGGCACTCAGTAAACATTAGCTGTTATTATTGTTGCTATTACCATGAGTGTGAAGGGCACAATTAAGGACAATTAAGTGTTAATGGAACTGAAACAGTCTTCACAACCAGATCTGGATTGGATAGCTCTGAGACCAGTGTTTGTTTAGGGATGGAGGTCCTATGAAGCAGGCTTTTGGCTGCTGCCAGGCTGGATCCCAGAACCCTCAGGGTGCATTTTCTGCATAGCAAAGTCAGCCACCCTTTCCTCCTGACACTTTCAGCTACCTATCTTGCTTCCTTTTTTGCCTTATTTAGACTACTCTCCTGATCTGAACTGACTGGGCAACCCCAAGGGCTGCTAGCATTAGAAGCTGGCCTCAGATGCTGTGTTGCATCAAGGTATGAGGCATGCCTTCTCCATGCCCAGTGAGACACACTGGGCCTCACCATGGTGGGGAGAAATCTCCTAATGATTCTCATCCTAAGACACTTGGGACTCCTTGGGACTCAATTTGGGGAGACAGTAAGCTAAAAAACTTGTAGTCAGGATCAGGCTCAGTATAGGCAGAGAAGGTTTAGGGAGCAAGCAAAAGACTCCAAAGTGGCTCCTTTTGTCATTCAGTGGCTACTACCTACAATTTCATTATTAGAATGCTTCATGTTGCAGCCACAGCCATTGTTCCTAGTGAGAATGCAAAGGTCCTGAGAATGGGAACACAGTGAATCAGTCTCCAATGTTGATGGCTTCGGTGGAACAGTTTACTAAGCAAAGTCTGCAAAACAGAAATACAACAGGTGCCAGCTCTCTTCTTCCCCCGCTCAGTCTGCCAACAGCTACTGTGTAACAGAAACTCAAACACAGGTATGGGAAGCACACTGGTAGAGGCCCCTTAGGGGAAGTATAAGAGCAACTAGGTTCCTGAGTATGGTTTCAGGATGGTGGACAAAAGGATGATAAAGTGAAGTATGTGTAAATGGGAAGGAACTAAGGGCGCAGCCATGTTTCAACTACACCACCTTCAAGGGTGAACAATATCTGTAGTGTATGTGCATTACTCTATATTTTGAAGTAAACCTTGGGTCTTAATCCCAACTCTGCCACTTATGAGCTATGTGACTTTGGAGAAGTCACTTAACCTGTATGAACCTCAATCTTCCCATTTGTTCAGCGATGATGATGATGATGATGATGATGATGATGATGATACCAAATTGGTAAAGTTGTTTTGGGGCTTAAATGAAAAAAAATACCCAGTGTCTGACCCAGGGGAACTTATTTATTTGTGACATTTGAATGTTGTTCTGGGCCAATAATAGGGGTTTTTCCAGCAATGTAAAGACATTGAGAAACAGAAACACAGGGAAAATGTGACTCCTGAACCCTCTCTCTGCAGTGCCTGTCCTTGAAATGTCCCTAGAGGAGAAAATAACCCTCAGCTCAGGATTTGGGAGCCAGAATCCAGATGGCATAGCCCATTTATCAATGCCACCAGATTCTCTTAATAAGCTTTCTGTATTCGTAACCACAGGAAGAGGAGGAAATGGGCCAGATTCCTTAGTGATAATGAGCACTGCCAGTTCACTTTTATACTGGCAAAGTGCATCGGATCACTCTGATTAGTTCTCACATCAGTCCTCAGGAGGCACAGGAGTTGTTTTTGCTTTGTTTAAAGACATGAGAATTGGGAAGCATAAGCTCTCTGCCATTTCCAATTTCTGGTCTGGTCAAATCCTTCTTCTTAGGTAGATGGAGTTGCCTTATTACTGTTAGAATTTTAGGGATGACTTTTTAGGGTCTAGTGCCATTTGATATTTTTCCAGGAAGATAGGCTACCTGGTGTGGTCTAAGAGACTCTTGTCTTTTACCTATCAGTTGGGGCTACAGGTCGCCTAGCAGCAAAGAAACTTCAAACCTTAAAAGGTTAGGAATGCAGGGCCCAGGGAGTGAGGGGAAACTGACCAATGAAAGCACTTAGCAACATCCAAGGACCAATGAGGAGTAAGGCACTCTGTTTCCAGGAGGCAGCCTTGAGTTTCATTGGCCATCAACATGAAACCTGCTCCCTATACTGGGAGGCAGGGGAGAAGGGGTCTGCAGCTCTATTTAGGTGCTTACACCTGTCCAAGAAAAGGGGCTTAAGAAAACTGAGGTAGCTCCCACTCAGTGACATTAGTGAGTTTTCAGTCATATCAGAAAAACCAAAGCAATTTCTAACAGACTTTTTGCTTTTGACAGGTCTGCACAAATGCAAATTATGTGGGCCATAAGCACATGGTTCCCCAATACAAAAAGGCCCACATGGTTACTCTGTCTGGTTTGGCTCAGCTGGCTGGAGTGTCATCCTGTATAGCAAAAGATTGAAGGTTCAATCCCTGGTCAGGGCACAGACCTAGGTTGTGTGTTTGATCCCCAGTCAGGGGTACGTATGAGAGGCAACAAACTGTTATCTCTCTCTCCCTTCCTCTCTAAAATCAATAAACATATATTTTTAATTTTTATTTATTTATTTCTAGAGAGAGGGTGAGAAAGAGAGAGAGAGAGAGAGAGGGAAACATCAATGTGTTGTTGCCTCTCGCACACCTCCCACTGGGGACCCGGCCCTCAACCCAGGCATGTGCCCTGACTGGGAATCAAACCAGAGACCTTTTGGTTCACAGGCTAGTGCTCAATCCACTGAGCCACCAACCAGGGTTCAATAAACATATATATATTTTAAAAGCACACATGGTCATCTTAAACTAGATTGAAGGAAAAGCTATTTATATGTCAGTCCCTGCCTGTCCCAGGCTTGTCTCAGTCATCAAGGATGGTCAAAGACCGCCTGCTCAACCTAGTCTAGCTCTGGGACAGATGTGACTCAAGCCTGACAGGGCACCAGGAGTTCTGCCCTTGGCAAGTGGGGTGAGGAGGTACTGCAAATAGTGTGTGCTGCCTTGGGTGCTACATCTTAGGCTGACAGTGAGCACAGCCTCTGAGGCTGAGGGGGCCTCACACCTCCCACTGCCCCTTTACCCCTGCCCTTAAGGGCTGGTTTTCCTGACCAGCCATTGTGCTTGGGGCTACTCTCCTTGGTCTCTCCACCACCCCCACCTGACAAGGGACTTGACACTCAATCCTGAACCTCAGCTGGCTGCTGGGGAGCCAGTTAGCAGGTCTGGTTCTTGCCAGCACCTCCCTTCCCTCAGTGTTGGAATTCTGCTTAGACCCTGTGGATTGTGTGGGCCTATGGGCCTGTAGGATACGCGACTAGATTCCTACCAAACCCTACATATTGCTATTGCACCCCACTCTCCACATTCCCCAGAAGGTGCCATCTGCACCAAATTTGCTTTAAGGTTTTCCCACACCCCTTACACATTGAACTCAAACTGCTTCTTGTGCCCTGGCTGGGCTCTTCTTTAATTTTAGTGCCTCCTCTATGCTAGAAACTGGGAAGTTTCCCAAGTCTTATTTGTTCCTGGCCCCTCTATCCAGCACCAACTTGGACCCTGATGGTCCCGCCCCCCTTCATATGGAAGCTTCCAGAATGTTCTACAGCCAAGGCTATATCAGTTAGGAAATTTTATGGGCCACTCTCCTTATGGAATCTAGAGTTCTGTGGGGCTCCAAACCATGCCAAGGGGTGGGTGGGAAGGGCACTCTTCTTACAAGGACACTGGTTGGTGCTCATGCTGGGAAGGGCTTGAGCTCTTATTTAGGAAACAGTGCCTTTCCTTCCATTCAAGTAGGGGAAGAGTTCCACAACTAAGAGGAAACTGAATTCAGTTCATTGTCTTAAACCCTGGTCTCTAGTTGTGTCAGGTTATTCACAAGCATGTGAGAATCCAAACAGTCACAACATCCTCCACTGTTACCATGTTGGCTGTGGACATCTGTTTCCACTCTTCTTTGAACTCCTGATTTGTACTTGTTTCCACCCCTATGCCAGTAGCCATGCCTTGAGCTCCAGTCTGTGAGGCCTGAGATTGACTTGTGTCCCCTCAGCTCCACGTCTTCTCTTTCACTACCACTGCACTGGCCATGACCCTCTGGAACTGGCTCCTCACCACCCTCCCAATGAGCCCGGTAGCTCCTTAAGGACAGGGGCTGGGCCTCATTCATCACTGTGTTCCCTTCATCAAACATGGGGTATGTGAGGTAAAGGAAGGCTTGGTAAATGTTGGAAGAACAAATGCATGCACTTAGCCCTGAGTGTAGGACTAAACTGGTTTCCTCACAGCTTCATCAGTTTATTTTGTACTTGAAGAACCTACACTTCTTTCTAAGAATGATCCTACCTGAAACTTGGATTTCCATTACCCTGGAGTGGGGGAAGGACAAGGGCTTAGGAACACAGGCTCAAGGTGAGATGGAGAGTAAATATTTGCCAAAGTAACTAATAAATGGCATAGATTAACATTATCACTAATAACATTTAGGACCTGATTAATACTGACACACAAAGTTTAACCTGATTCATTTTGCAGAGACCTCAAGCAGCTTCTTCAGGGTGAAATTATGTGTGTAGGTGGCTTATATTTTCTAGGGATTTCATTTTGGGGTAGTAAATGAAGTGACAGTGAATTGGCTATACGAAGGGGCACTAGGTCTGATGAGGTTGAGAACTACTGGAGAGGGGAAACTGTGTCGTGTTTGCATGTGTACACACTCGTTTCCCCTAAGTCAACTGTGGGCACCTCAGAGGCAGCACTGAGCCCAACTCCCCTCGCTCTCTTCCCCACCACTCTGCATACTTAGTCTAGGCCTGGCACAGAACAGATGCATGAAGGGAGAGGGTGACCACAAAATTCTGAACAGGAGCTATCTGACTTGGATCTGTGAATGTCCTGAATGTCACACCTACACCTGGTTCATTCATTCATCCGTTCATTGTTCTTTTTCTTTCATTCTTTCTTTTTCCTGCTGCATTTAAGATATATTGACTTTTTAAATTTTTTTAATTTTTAAATTATTTTTTCCATTACTAGTTATCCACACTATACCTTCTTCAAACTCCCCCCACCCCCCACACCATTCATTTAAAGCTCTCAGAATGCATCAAGCACACAGTAAGTCCACCTCTTCAACCCAGACCCAAGGCTCCCTAGTCACTCTACAAAGTTTTTGTAACCTCTTTTTTTGTCTCAGGGACTGTCTTCTTGGTCGACACTCTGCTCAGCTTTGATTTTCAGCCTCTTTCTGAGATTCTGCCTCTTAAATCCTCCCCTTTGGTTCCTCCCATTACTGCAAATGAATAGGTACGGTCCAGCTGGTAAACCCCTTCTGTTTCCAGAACACCCCACCCTAGCCCATCTTTTACACCCCAGACTGCTACTGGCCTGAAAAGGGTCAGGGGTGAGGATCAACTCACAAAGAAAACAGAGCCATTGAGTCCTGCTTTCAGGGAGGAAGTAGATGGGGAGCAGAGTAAGGCATGGAAAAACAGCGGGGCCAGAAAATCAGCTAGTGACAGTCCTCTCCTAGACTCCTATGTGGGGTGAACTGGAACTGCCAATGTCCTACAGAGGTAGCACAGCAGGCCCACCACCACATCACCACACAAGCTTGGAGCCCAAAGAGCAGAGCTTTAGGCTTTTATTTCTCACTCTGCTTGACCCTGTGGTTTGTACACATTGTAGATGTTTTCCTGCTGAAATCACAGGAACTAGGGATTAGAGAGATTGGAAGGGAAAGCTAGAACACCCAGGGGCAGAGCCTGAGGGGGTGGCCTCACCCACGATGCCTGCAAGGCCTTTGTTCCCAGCCAAGGCCTCCAAACTCCTTCAGTTTCCTCCCCAAGTCAGTCTACATCCTTATCTGAAAGAAAGAAAGTACTTGGGATCTGCATCAGCTGTTTCTCTCAGGGCTGACAGGCCTTGTAGCAGAGCCAGAACTGAGGGGTGAGTGGGAGAGAGAAGTCAAGCAGTGTCCTTCAGTCCTGCGTGGGCAACTCCTGAGAGAAGTTCTCACCAACCACTTCTCGGACTCCCTTTGTTTTTCAACCCATCCCCACCCCTAGCCTGTTGCGAGTTGATAGCTGCAGGCCAGAATCAGATGAGTAAGTAAAGCCAGACACTAAATATTTCCACCTAGAAAGGAAAAGAGGGAGGTGACATAAAACCTCTCCCTGTGTTTTGCTTCTACAACCTCTTGGACTTTTTCTGTGCTGTGTTCTGTTTGAAAGCCCGTTGGACAGTCAGGTGGATGTACTTCTGCATGACCTAGGAGTTGGGTTACTTGCGGGGGGGGGGGCGGGGGGAGGGGGCGGGCGGTGGGGGGGGCAGGGCACCTGGCCCTGCTGTTTCTTTCCTGTGCCCTCTGTGCTCCATGTTACCAGAGGCCACAAAGGAGTGGCCAGTAGACATGTTTTGATGGTGTAGCTTACAAGTTTGAAATAGTTGTCAATGTTATAAAGTGACAATATTTTACATTTTATTTATTTTTATCCCTAAGTGCTTTATTTTTCTTGTTGCTATACCAAATGGGATATTTTTCCTGAATTCTGTTTCTAATATTTCATTGCTGGTGTACAAAAATGCCTTTGATTTCTGAATATTGACTTTGTATCCCGCTGTTTTGCCAAATTCACTTTTTAGGTTGAGTAGTTTTTTGGTGGATTCTATAGGATTTTCTGTGTACACTATCATGTCATCTGCAAAGTTCTAAATTTCTGGCACCTTGAAAAACTGGAAGATGTGCCAGCACTGGGCCAGTCATTTCAAACACTAATGAGCAGCAGAACGTAGAAACAACTGTCCCCTGGATAGGGCACAGACTGTCCAGTTTCCCATAGTCTCCACACCTCCCTCTAGTACTCCAGGTTAGACAGGCCAGTAAGGCAGGACATGTGAAATGGGAAACTGAGACAGTTAAATGGCTAGGCAGTTTACAAATCACCTAGTAAATTGCAAAATCCTATCTTCTCTAACCAAGTAAATGGTTTATACTTCTCCTCTGCAACCACGACCAGAAGGTAAACAGTTTACCCAGGGAGATAGATAACAAAAATCCAATTAGTGCCATTTTCACCAACCACACCCAAGGACACAAAAAGTCAAGGGAATAAATCTCATTTTGGTTAATCTGCATAAATTTCATGAATAGTCTATTAAGATCCTCCCCTAAAACTTCTTCTAAACTCCCAGCCTTAAAAACCCTCAAGATGAAGGATACAGCATGTTCTCCCTCGAAAGAGCAGGCCTGTGCCTTTTGCTTTCCTCTCTTCTTACCCCCGCCCCACATGCATTACCTTTGCCTTTCTCTCTCCTAAGCTCCATGGGCCCTCCTCCTGCCTTTATAACTTGTTTCCTGAGCCTACACAGCCCAGCTGGCTCACTTCTACTTCCTCTGTAACTTTTGAAATAAACTTTCCCTAATACTTTGAGGCCTTGGCTCTGAATTCTTTCTTTGCCAAACACAAGAATGGAGGTCCAACTTCTCTGGTAACAACTTGTGTGTTTTGCCATTGCCCAGTGACACAGGCATGGAGAGCCACTTATCATCCTGGTGTTAGTATTTGTATGCACATGACCTGCTTCACTCATTATCACTTATATGAACCTCCTGAGCTCTCTCAGGATTTCATTTGAGATCCCTGATTTATATCCAGCTACCTGCTATTTCCAAAACACACCTCCATGTTTGCTTTTATTCTGCCCTCTATGTGCAATGTCACCTCACAGCCACCCTAGAAAACGTCTACCCATTCTTCAAGACCCAAGTGCACCCTAGCTGGTGTGGCTCAGTGGATTGAGCACTGACAGGCAAACTGAAAGGTCACCAGTTCAATTCTTGGTCTGGATACATGCTTGGGTTGCAGGTCAGGTCTGTGAGTGGCAATCAATCAATCTTTCTTTCCTCTTTCTCCCTCACTTTCCTTCTTTTTGAAAATAAGTAAATAAAATCTTTTTTTAAAAGACCCAAATGCAGCCTTATCTCCCCTGTGAAGCTTTCCCTAACTTATGTAAGCAGAACTGGGGAGTTCCTACCTTGGATTCTCAAGTCATCTAGTTTATGCTCCATCATTATTATTTACTCATTGGATAATAATGTGCTTATATGCCTGTTTCTGCTGCTAAATTGTGAGTACATCAAGGGCAGGAGTGGGTTTCCCTAATCCTTCAATTCCTAGCTTCTAGGGCAGGGTCTGGCACACAGAAGACACTCAGTGCATGAATAAATGATGAAATGATGGACTGAAGTAATGAAAAAGGAGTTATAAAGTGCTTACTCAATATAGATAGTGACTGTCCCTTGATGGGGACCAGAGACAAATTAGGTGGTATCAGAGCAATTTTAGTATCACTAAACTCAATTTTATTCAGCACCAAGTACTTAAAGCAGAGCATCACAATCTAGGGGCTCAATCGGGGCTCAATCATAGACTAAAAGGATGGAGCCCATCTAACCAAGGACAGTGCACTTGCAGTTCAGTTTGTAGTTGGAGTGCTCCAGTGGCCACTCCACATCACTCTGGTTTAGAATTCTGCAGCCAAGCACATCAGAGCTCTGGAACCCTGAGCAAGTGCCTTAACCTCTCCAGGGTTCAATGTCCAAGCCAGAATATAAAATGAAAATAATACTTCATTACAGAATGGGTGTAAGGAGTAAACAAGTTCAGGTGACATATTGCAGGCAGTTAAGTGTTTGGGCCCTTTGTTGGTCTGGGTTAGTAAGAGAAAATATGTGTGTGAGAGTGAGTGGGTATGTTAAATGACATGGGAACTGCATAGATATGACCTCTATTTCTATCCAGCTCTGACTCCTTGGGATACTTTCTCAAGAGAAGATTAAGACACATGACTTAAAAGGAGGAATCCTGTTACAGGATGATCAACAAAAACTCCAAAGAAAGAGCTAAGTCCAATTTTTCCATCAAAGGTTCCTCACAGGCACAGTGCAGCTCTGCCTCACCCCAATACCCATCCCACAGTGCCCACAATGTTCACAGGTATAAGTGCTGCACTTGCTTAACCCTGTTGGCTGCAGTCCTCTCATCTCTATAATGGAAACGTAACTCCTTTGAAGGGTGAGTGGGACTATTAATGACACTGGGTATCTAAAAAACACTTAACTTGGTCTTAGTGTACAGAGCAGATGCTCAATAAATATTAAGCCCTTTCCCTTCCTGGGGTCACAGGATTGTTGGTTAATAAAGAATGGCAGTGTTGTGTACTGAAGAAATGGATGTAAAAGTGGCAAGGACAGAATAACTTCTAATAGGGCTGCAATGAAATGAGACCAAGGAATTGAGAATGGGGGAAAGAAGACATACATGAGGGTCCTAAATGTATGCAGAGTCTCTGACTGGGTCCTAAATACACACAACTCCATACAGGGACCAGCCAACCTGATGCTACCAGTTCCCAACTAACCAAAAAGGACCAGATTGTGGTTAAAGGATCTTTCTGAGAGTTCCCATGGACACTAAATGGGGATTATTGATTGGAAGTATACCTGCCACTGAACTTGACTGAACTTGAAGTTAGAGACTTTTTTGAATGATTCAAAAAGCTTTTCAAGTGGCATTGTTTGTAAAAAGTGATAAATGAGAAGAGATCTAAATGTCTAACAACTGGAAAATAAATAAATACATTGTGGTTCAGCCATTATATAGAATAGTATATACAGCAATAAAAAACAAATAAATTATAACTCATGTAGCAGCATGGATAAATCTCAAAAGCATAATGTTAAAAAAGAAAGTTGCAGAAGAATATGTATACGCAGTATAATACCATTTACATGCACTCTGTCTAGGAAAAAGTCCAATCATTGTTAATATAATAAGAATGGTTTGCATGACATCAATGTAACCTAGGAGCCAGGGAGAGTGGACTAGAATGCACATATGTGAACAATGGCTATTTCACTGTACTAGTCAGTGGGAGTGGTACACACTGTTGAGTGAGCACAAGTACTGTGTGGGTGTCTCATTCAAAATGACTGAGCAAGTAGACCAATGAATCTGCACCAAATTTTGCATGAGGCTTGAACCTTCTTCCATGGAAACTATTCAGATGATTCAGAAGGCCACAGCTATGGGCAACTGGTGACTGGCAGGTTCATCACGACAATGCACCTGCTCACACATCATGCCTTGTGCAGAGTTTTTTGTGAAACATGAAATCAGCCAGGTGACTCAGTCCCCCCACAGCCCAGATTTAGCACCCTGAGACATCTGGCTTTTCCCAAAACTAAAATCACCATTGAAAAAAAAGAGAGATTTCAGAACTTGGATGAGATTCAGGAAACTATGACAGGGGCACTGATGGCGATTGGGAGAACTGTGTGAAGTCCCAAGGTGCCTACTTTGAAAGGGACTGAGGTGTCATTGTCCTATATACAATGTTTCCTGTACCTTGTATCTTCTTCAATAAATCTCTCTATTTTTTGTATTACATGGATGGGTACTTTCTGGACAGATTTCATATGAAGTTTAAAAGCATGCAAAATAATATGTATTGTTAGCCCTGGCTGGTGTAGCTCAGTGGATTGAGCGCGGGCTGGGAACCAAACTGTCCCAGATTCGATTCCCAGCCAGGGTACATTCCTGGGTTGCAAGCCATAACCCCCAGCAACCACACATTGATGTCTCTCTCTCTCTCTCTCTCTCCCTCCCTTCCCTCTCTAAAAAATAAATAAATAAAATATTTTAAAAAAATAATATGTATTGTTTGTGGATGAGTGCATATGTGGTAAAGTACAAACACATGCATGGGAATTAGAAACAGCCAATTTGGGATACTGGTTTCTTCTAGGCCAGAATAGGGTGGGGCTCACAGCTAAATTTGTAATGAGCTGTTTCTTAGAAAAAATCTGAAGCAAATGTGGCAAAATGTTAAGATTTGACATTTTTCTCTATACTTTGCTGTATGTTTGAGTTTATAATTTTGAAAATGTGGAGCAAAAAGGTGTTTCAGGCTGCCTCAGCCTTGTCCTTTTACACACACACCTTTGTTGAGGGCCTGCTCCAGCAGGTATGGGGTTGGGGGTCTATCACAGGTCTGCCACAGATCATAGATCATTTAAACCTTCACATAACCCTGGAAAGGAAGTGCCACTTTTACCTCATTTTATAGAGGAGGCAGTTGAGGCTCAGACAGGTGAAGTGATGTGTACAAGGATAAGACATGTGATTAGGCTCCAGGCTCCCAGACCTCCTTCTCATATTATGCATCTGGAAATGTGAGTCCTATGCTGCCAAAGCAAACTGGGGCTCTTTGAGCTTTCAAGTGCTTGGGATTCTGTGTTAAAAGGGATTGATCAACATTTCTTGATCCTCAACCTAGTGGCAGAAGGCAACCTGGATCTAGCATCTCCCAGACCTCCACCCAATGGGAGAAGTTGCTGCAGGTAGGCCTTTTCTCCCCTGGTAGCACTAACAGAGGTTGAGTGGGAGCCCTGTTAGTACCATGCTTCCCAAAGAGTTGACTGGGTGAGGCACCTTCTGCTTTGTAGTTTGGTATCTCTTACTGCTTACCAAGAACTCAGTGAGAAGCTTGTAGAAGCACCTTTTGCCACTACTGGGGCCACCAGTAGGGATCAAATGGGAACCTCACAGGTATCTGGCCTCAGGAGGAGCTTTCCTTCTTCACAAGCATGGTGTCTTCTACCTTTACCTAACAATATCAATCCTGGGGAACTACATTCTACTCCTGTGGGAAGCACCAGTAGCGTGAACAAAGCAGATCAAAATAGCACTGCAAAGACTCTGGAAACTAAATTGTAATTGGAACCACAGCTCACAGAAGTAGGCCATGACCTATCTCTTTAACCTAAACAGAATGACTGCTAAAATATAAGACTGAAATAAGATACAGAGTCTCCTAACATAATACCCAAAATGTCCAGGATACACTGAAAAAAAAATCATTCATCATACCAAGAACCAGGAAAATCACAACATGAATGAGAAAAGATAATACATGTCAATACCAACATGAATCAGATGTTGGCATTACTGAGCAAGAGTTTTAAAGCAGTCATCATAAAATGCTTCAACAAATGCTCTTGAAAATTTTTTAAAAAATAGAAAATCTCAACCAAAACAATAGAGGATGTTTAAAACCCAATGGAAATTATAGAACTGAAAAATACAATTACAAAAACTCACTGGATAGGCTCAATATAAGAAATAATATGACAAGAGGAAAGGATCAGTGAATTTAAAGATAGAACAATAGAAATTACATAATCTGAACAGCAGAAAGAAAACAAACTGAAAAAATATTAACAGAGTATCAGCAACCTTTAGGGCAATAACAAAAAAACTAAGATTTTTATCATCAGAACTTCCAGAGGAAAACAGAAGTAAAGTGAGAGTAGAAATAAAGAATAAATACATCCCAAATTTGGTGAAATACATAAACCTACAGATTCAAGAAGGTGAGGAAATCCAAATAGGATATCCTCCCCTCAATTAACACCAATACAAGTCATATATAAATTCTGAAAACTGAAGACAAAGAAAAAAATCTTGAAAGTGACCAGAGAAACGCAATCCATTACCCATAGTGGACAAATAATTCAAGTGAGAGAAGAAATCCATGGAGTTCATAAAAAAGTAGCACATATTTCAAGTGTGGAAAGAAGAGAGCTGTAAACCTAGAATACTATATCCAATGAAAATATTCTCCAAGAATGAAAGGTAAACCAAGATATTATCACAGGAAGGAAAACTAACAGAATTTATCATCAGGAGACCTGATGACAAATTCTTTCAGGAGACCTACCCTGAAAGAATAGTTAAAGGAAGTGTTTTAAACATAAAGGAAATGATTTAAAAAGGAACTTTGAAACATTAGGAAGGAAGAAAGTAAATGATAAGCAAAAATATGGGTAAATACAATAGAATTTTCTTCTCTTGAAGTTTCTATATTATCCTTTATGGTTGAAGCAAAAATTACACTCCTGTCTAAAGTGGTCCTAAATGTATGTAAAGGAAATAGTTAAGACAAAACTGAAGGGAGGCCAGAAGGACATGAAGGGAGGTAAGATACCTATATTTCACTTGAACTGGTAAAAAGAAGACATGAGCCACTGTGATTATGTGTATGTGTATACACATACATATATCTACAGCAAAGCTATACAAAGAGATACACTCAAATACACTAGATACATCAGAATGTAATTCTAAAATATGTTTAAGTAACCCACATGAAAACAGGGAGAGAAAAACAGAAAACAAAAGATAAAGTAGCAAACTTAAGCCCTAACATAGCAATAATTACATTAAATGTAAATGGTCTATACACCAAAACTGAAAGACAGACATTAGCAGAGTGGACTAAAAAGTCATGACCCAGCTATATGTTGTTCACAAGAAATTTGCTTCAATCATAACAATATAGGTAAGTCAAAAGCAAGAAGACAGAAAAAGGTATATCATGCAAACATTAACTTTAAAAAGCAGGCAAGATTATATTGACATAACATAAAGTAGACTTCAGAGCAAAGAAATTACAAGTGAAAAAAAAAGACATTACATAATGATGAAAGGATCAAACCACCAGGAAGACATAGCAATCCCAAATGAGGATGCATCAAACAAAAGAGCTGCAAAATACAAGAAAGAATAACTAACAGAGCTGAAAGGTGAAACAGATGAATCCACCATTATAGCTGCATACTTAAATACTACACTTCCAATAACTGATAGACGTACTAGCTAAAAAATCAGAAGAACTCAGCAAGACGATCAATTCATTTGATCTAATTAACATAGACAGACACTCCTACCAACGAGAGCAGAATACACATTTTTCAAACATTCATAGATCATTCACTAAGGTAAATCTGATCCTAGACTATACACAAACCTCAATAAGTTAAAAATATTTGAAATAATATTGAGTGTATTCTCTGACTATAATGTAATCACACTACAAATAAATAGAAAAAACAACAGGAAAATCTCCAAACACATGGAAATTAAACAATGCACTTCTAAACAATCCACAACCAAAGAGGAAATCTCGAAGGAAATTTAAAAACACAATCCATAGATTCAACACAATCCCTATCAAAATACCAGTGGCTTTTTTTTTTTTTTTTCACAAAACCAGGAGAAATAATCCAAAAAAATTATATGAAACTACAAAAGACCCTGAATATCTGCAGCAATCTTGAGAAAGAACAAAGTTGGAGGCATCGTGCAACCTGATATCAAGCAATAGAACAAGCTTATAGTAATCAAAACAGCATAGTATGAAACATAGATCAATGGAACAGACGCACAGACACATAGATCAATGGAACAGAAGAAAAACTCCAGAAATAAACCCACACTTACATGGTCAATTAATCTATGACAGTGGAGGCAAGAACAAACTATGAGGTAAAGATAATCTATTCAGCCCTGGCTGGCATAGCTCAGTGGATTGAGCGCGGGCTGCGAAGCAAAGTGTTGCAGGTTGAATTCCCAGTCAGGGTACATGCCTGGGTTGCAGACCATGACCCCCAGCAACCGCACATTGATGTTTCTCTCTCTCTCTCTCTTTCTCCCTCCCTTTCTTCTCTAAAGATAAATAAATAAAATCTTTTTTAAAAAAGATAATCTATTCAATAAATGATGTTGTGAAAACTGAACAGATACGCGCAAAAATAAAACTAGACCACCTTTTACACCATATATAGGCATAAACTCAAAATGGATCAAAGACTTAAATGTATGACTTGAAACCATAAAACTCTTAGAAAAAAACATAGGCAGTAAACTCTCTGACATTTCTCTTAATAATATTTTTTTATGAAATATCTTTTCAAGCAAGGGAAATAAAATATAAAAGAAACAAATGATTATGTTTTGCTTGCTTATTTGTTTTGTTGATAAGGTTCCATTTATAGGTGAGAGCATATGGTATTCATCTTTTACCATCTGGTGTATTTCACTTAACATAATGCTCTCCAGTTCCATCCATGTTGTCACAAAGGGTAGGAGCTCCTTCTTTCTTTCTGCTGTGTAATATTCCATCATGTAAATGTACCATAGTTTTTGATCCATTCATTTACCAATGGGCACTTAGGTTACATTGAAATTAAGAACAAATTGACAGCAACCAGAGGGGAGGTGGGAGGGTGTAATGGCGGGAAAGGGGAGAAAGGTTTTAGGAACACCTATAAAGGACTCATGGACAAAATCAAAGGGGGGTAGGATCAAGGGTGGGAAGTGGGGATGGCTGGGGTGGGAGTGAAAGTGGGGAGTGGTGGGAGGAAAATGGAGACAACTGTAGTTGAACAACAATAAAAAAGAGTTTAAAAATTAAAAAAATAAACAAACGGGACTGTATCAAACTGAAAGAATTTTGCATAGCAAAGAAAACCTTCAACAAACAAAAAAGACAGCCTACTGAATAGAAGAAGGTATTCACTAATAATACATCCAATAAGGTGTTAATATACAAAATTCATGAAGAACTCATATAATCCAAAACCAACCAAACAATCCAATATAAAAATGGGCAGAGGACCTGAACAGACATCTCCAAAGAGAACATACAAATGGCCAATAGACATATGAAAAGTTGCTCGACGTCACTAATTGTCAGAGAAATACAAACTAAAACCACAATGAGATATCACCTCACACCTGTCAGAATGGGTATCATCAATAAATCAACAAACAGCAGATGTTGGTCAAGATGTAGAGAAAAGGGAATCCTTATGCAGTGTTGATGGGAATGCAAATTGGTGGAGCCTCTGTGGAAAAATAGTATGGAGGTTCCTCAAAAAATTCAAAATGGAACTGCATTATGACTCAGCAATTCCTCTTCTGTGTGTATACACTTGAAGAAATCTATAACACTAATTTGAAAAAACATATGCACCTTTATGTTCACTGCAGTGTTATTACAATAGCCAAGATATGGAAGCAACCCAAGTGCCCATCAATAAATGAGTAGATAAAGAAGATGTGGTACATACATACAATGAAATATTGCTTGGCCATAAAAAATAAAACTATACCATTTGTGACAGTATAGATGGACCTAGAAGGTATTCTGCTAAGTGAATAAACCAGTCAGAGAAAGACAAATACCATATGATTCCACTGCTTTGTGGAATCTAAAGAACAAAATAAATGAACATACAAAACAAAAACAAACACATAGATTCAAAGAACAAATAGATAGTTTCCAGAAGAGAAGGGGTTGGGGGGGAAATGAGTGAAAAAGGCAAAGGGATTAAGAAGTACAAATTGACAGTTACAAAATAATCATGGGGCTGTGAAGTTCAGCCTAAGAGATAGTCAATAATATTGTAATAATTATGTATGGTGCCAGGAGAGTAATTGAATTATTGGGCAATCAATCTGTAAATTTTGTATTATTGTCTAACCCCTATGCTGTGCATCCAAAACTAATATAAAATAATATTGAATGTCAACTGTAATTGAAAAGAATTTTAAAAATTGCATCAATCTGAATAAAAATTAAAATACAATATATCAAAATTTGTGGGATGCAGCTAAAGCAGTGCCTAGAGGGAAATTTGTGGTAGTAAATGCTTACATTAGAAAAGGGGAAAGGCCCCAGAGCCATAATATAAGTTCCTACCCCAAGAAAATAGAAGAAAAAAATAGATCCAAAGCAAGAAGAATGAAGGAAATAATAAAGAGCAGAAATCAATAAAAATGAAAATAAGAAAGCAATCAAACAAAACCATGAAATGAAAAGCTGGGTCTTTAAAAAATTAAGAAAATCTATAAACCTCTAGCAAAACTAACAAAAGTCAAAAAGAGAGAAGACACAAGTCACCAATATCAGGAATGAAACAGGGATATCAGTCAGATCCTGAAACCATTACAAGGATAATAAGCAAATATTATAAACAACTTTGCACTCATAGATTCAACAACTTAGAAGAAATGGACCTCAAAACCATAAACTCCCAAACCTCAATCATGAGATAGATCATCTGGCTAGTCCTATAATGATTTAGAAAATTGAAAATTTTAAAAGTCTCCAAAAAAAAAAAGAATGTCTCCATTGCCAGATGGTTTCACTGCAGAATTCTTCCAAACACTGAAAGAAAAATTAACACCAATTTTTATGCAATCCTTTATAGAAAACAGAAAAGTAGGGTACACTTCCCTAATTCATTTATGAAGTCAGCATTATACTAATACCAAACTAGACAAAGACAGTACAAAAATAAAGCCTACAGAAAATGCTTAACAAAATATTAGCAAACACAATCCAGCAATATATAAAAAGACTTAAACACAATGACCAAGTGGTTATTTTATACCAGTGAGGGTTTATTCCAGGAATTCAAGGCTTGTTCAATATTTGGAAAATCAATGTAATCCATCAAATCAACAGACTAAAGAAGAACAATATGATCAGATCAATTGATACAGCAAAATCATTTGGCAAAATGCAACACCCAGTCATGATAGAAACTCAGAAAACTAGTAAGAGATTGAGCAAATAAGAAAAAAAAGAAAGAAAGAACCCATTGATATGGACAACAGTATGGTGATTGCAAGGGGGTAGGAGGGGTGGGTGGAAGTGGAAGAGGGTATAGGGTAGATAAATGGTAATGTAAAAAATACAATAAAAATAATGTAAAATGAACTATGAAGAGAGAATAACTCCCTCAATTTAGTAAAAATCACCCACAAGAAGAAATTTGCAGCTAACATTAAACTTATCAGTGAAAAACTGACTGCTTTTCCCTGGAGATCAGGCACAAGGCAAAGATGTCTATTCTTATACCTCTTATTCAACATAGTGTTGGAAGTTTTAGCCATTGCAATAAAGCAAGGAAAATAAATTAAAGGCATACAAATTGGAAAGGAATAAATAAAACTGTTCTTATTTGGAGATGATAATGATTTTCTGTATAGAAAATCCTAAGGAATCTGTACAAAACCTTAGAACTAACAAATGTGTCCAGTGAGGTTGCACAATACAAAATCAATTGCTTTTCTGTATACTACATTTACTATGTAGGAACCAAATTAAAACCACATAATATCTTTACAGTTGTTTCAAAGAAGATGAAATACTTATGTGTTAAACTTATACAGGATCTTTATGCTAAAAATTACTTAAGTGCTTGGGAAAGAAATCAAAGGAGACTTAAATAAATGGAGAGACATACTATGTTCATGGGTTGGAAGACTTACCATTGTAAAGATGTTAGTTCTTCCCAAATTGATTTATAAGTTTAATGTAATTCCTATAAAAATTCCACAAGGTTGTTTTTTGTAAATGTAGACCACCTTACTCTAAAATTTATGTGGAAAAGCATAAGGTCCTGAAATAGCTAAAAGTATCTTGAAAAAGAAGAGTAAAGTGGAAGAAATTACTCAGTGGTAAGTCCTACTATATAGCTACATTAATCAAGACTGTGTGGTATGGGTGGAGGAATGGATAAACAGATTGATGGAACAGAATAGAGAACTCAGACACACAAAATACACCAAACTGATTTTTTGATAACGTGCAAAAGCAATTCAATGGTGGAAGGAGTCTTCTAAACAAATATACTGAACAGATTGGCATCCACAGGCAAAGAAGGAGGAGGAGGAAAAGAAGGAGAACCTTGATGTAGACCTCACAACTTACAAAAAGATTACAAACTCAAAATGGATGATGAATTAAACATACACATACAGCTATAAAACTTTAAAAAACAGAGAAAGACATTGTTATCCAGGGCTAGGCAGAGTTCTTGGACTTGACACTGAAAGGATAAGCCATAAAAGGAAAAATTTATAAATTGAATCTCATCAAAATTAAATTTTCTTGCTCTGCAAAAGCCCATGTGAAGAGAATGTAAAAGACGCTGCAGAGTGGAAGAAAGTATTTGCAAACCACATATGCCATAAAGGACTAGTATCTAGAATGCATAAAGCACTCTTCAAAACTCCACAGTGAAAAAAAGTAATAATCCAATTAGAAAATAGGAAAAACCATGAAAAGACACTACACTGAAGAGGATATATGGATGGCAAATAAACTCATGAAAAGATGTTTAACATCATTAACCACTAGGGAAATGTAAGTTAAGATCACAGTGTTGTACCATCCCTACCAGAATGGCTAAAATTAAAAAAAAAAAATAGTCATCACACCAAAGGCTGGTAAGATTGCCAAAAAACTGGAGCCCTCATACACTGCTGGTGGGGGTATGAGATGGTACAGACACTTTGGAAAAATTGTTTAATAATTCCCTTAAAAACTAGGCATGTGATTTTAACGCACAGCTTGGCAACTGCAATTTTGGGCATTTACCCCAGAGAAATGAAAACTTATGTTCATAGACAATCCTGTTACAGAAATGTTCATAGCAGCTTTATTCCTAATAGCCTCAAACTGGATACAACCCAGCTGTCCTTCAACAGGTGAATGGTTAAACAAACTGGTTACATCAATACCATGAAATGTTACTTGGCAATAAAAAGGAACAAACTATTGATAGACACAAAAACTTGCAAAGACATCAAGAAAATTATGTTAAATGGGGAAAAAAGCCAGTCCCAAAATGTTGTATACAATATGAATTCCTTTATATAACATTCTTGAAATAACAAAACCATCTAGATGGAGAATAGAATCTTGGTTGCCAGGAGTTAGCAATGGGGAGAGTGGGTAATGGGTGGGTGTGAATACCAAGAGGTAGCACCAGGGAGATCTTGTGATGATTGAACATTTCTGCATCTCAGTTGTGGGGATGGTTACAAAGATCTACATGTGATAAAATGGCATATGCACACAATGCATACACATACACAGTGTACATGTAAAACTAACGAAATCTGAATAAAGCTCTGTGCATTGTATCAATATCAACTTCCTGGCTTTGCTATCATATTATAGTTACCTGAGATATCAACATCAGCAAAAATTGGCTGAAGGGTCACAGCACCTGCTGTACAATTTTTTTTTTGCAATTCCCTGTGACTCTATAATTATTTTATTTTACTTTAAAACAAAAGTTTAAAATGTAAGGTTGGTGTATTTACTTGATGTATTTATTTCTTGAGATGTCAGAGCTGGAATTTTTCAACAGAAGGTATAAGTCAGTATATCAGAAAGCAGGGAAGGGAGGAAAACCAGCACTAGCTGGGTGCCTGCTCTGGGCCAGACAATTCATATACATGATCTTATTTAGTTCTCAACACAAACCTGACAAGGTTGGCATTTTATTCTCAAAATAAACAGATGAACAAATGAAGAAAATGAGTCTCAGACAGGCTCAGAGCTTGTCCATGTTAGTAGTTAATAATCTCTAATCGAAGCTAAACAATTGGTAAATGCGTATGTGTGCTAAATGTTACACATAAATTTCAGTCTGATTTAATACTTAAAGTAATAATGTTGGGCAGGTACTACTATGACCTCCATTTTAAAGATGAGACACCTGAGGTTCAGAGAGGTTAAGTGACTTGCCTGGAAGAGGGGAATCAAAATCCAAAACAGGCATGTATGAGTCTGCTACTCTTTTCCTCAAAATGAAGACACTTCCTAAAGTATAGTGGGGTAAGAAAGGCATTTCAGATTCCAATGCAGAAATGGACCCACTTTAGGGACCTCAATAATTCCCATATAGTCTCCTAAACCAACTCCTAGAATCCTTTATTGCATATACAAGGTTTGTCTGGAAAACGTCCAGACATTGTTAATATAACAAGAATGGTTTGCACAACATCAATGTAATCTGGCAGCCAAGAAGAATGGACTAGAATGAGCATGCATGGACTTCTGGTCAAGATGGAGGTCTAAGTAGATACACTTTGCTTCCTCACACAACCAAAAGAAGGACAACAAAAAAATCAAAACCAAAAAACAACAAGAACTGCCAGAAAATTGAACTGTATTGAAGTCCGACAAGCAAGAAATTAAAAAAGAAACATTCATCAAGACTGGTAGGAGGGACAGAGATGGGCAGCCAGGTTGGAGAGGATGTGTGGCAAGGCAGTGGCTGGAGGATCAGGTGGGCAAGGCGGTGGACCCATATTTGCATGTGGATAAACTGGGAGGAAAAAGTGGGGAGCAAGACAGACCACACAATGGAGGGTTCTAGTGTGGGAAGAGAAAGCCTGCAAACCTCTGGCGGTAAAAACCTGTTGGGGCTTTGGTGGTGGGGGAAATTCCCAGCCTCACAGGAGAGTTTGTTGAAGAGACCCATGGGGTCCTAGAATGTACACAAGCCCACCCACCAGGGAATCAGCACCAGAAGGGCCCAATTTGCTTGTGGGTAGTGGGGGAAGTTACTGAAAGCCAGTCAAGAGCTGAGCAAGTGGCATTGTTCCCTCTCTGACCCTTTCCACCACATACAGTGCCACAGTGCAGCAACCTGGGTTGCCCAGGATTCACCCACCCTGGTGAATACCTAAGGCTCTGCCCCTTACAACATAACATGATTGAGTTATATTGTTAACAGGTGAGCCAAGACAAAGAAATATGGCCTAAATGAAAGAAGAGAACAAACCTTTAAAAATAGAACTAAGAGATAAAGAGATAGCCAAACTATCAGATGCAGAGTTCAAAATACTGGTAACCAGGATGCACACAGAAATAATTGACTACTGCCACAAAATAGAGGAAGAAGTGAAGGCTATGTGATGTGAAATAAAGAAAAATATACAGGTAACCAACAGTGAAGGGAAGGAAACCAGGACTCAAATCAATGATTTGGAGCAAAGGGGAGAAATAAACATTCAACCAGAACAGGATGAAGAAACAAGAATTCAGAAAAAAATGAGGACAGGCTTAGGAACCTCCAGGACAACTTTAAAGATTTCAACATCCGAATTATAGAGGTGCCAGAAGGAGAAGAGGAAGAGCAAGAAAATGAAAACTTATTTGAAAACATAATGAAGGAGAACTTCCCCAATCTGCAAAGGAAATAGACTTCCAGAAAGCCCAGGAAACTCAGAGAGTCCCAAAGAAGTTGGACCCAAGGAAGCACACACCAAGGCACATCATTATTACATTAGCCAAGATTAAAGGTAAGGAGAAAATCTTCAAAGCAGCAAGAGAAAAGGAGAGAGTTATTTACAAAGGAGTGCCCATAAGACTATAAGCTAATTTATCAAAAGAAATCTTGTAGGCAAGAAGGGGCTGTAAAGAAGTATTCAAAATCATGAAAGGCAAGGACCTACATCCAAGATTACTTTATCCAGCAAAGTTATCATTTAGAATGGAAGGGCAGATAAAGTGCTTCCCAGATAAGGTCAAGTTAAAAGAGTTAATCATCAGCAAGCCCTTACTATAAGAAATGTTAAAGGGACTTATCTAAGAAAAAGAAGATAAAAATATGAGCAGTAAAATGACAACAAACTCACAACTATCAACAACTGAACCTAAAACAAAAACAAAAACAAAGCAAACAACTAGAACAGGAACAGAATCACAGAAATGGAGATCATATAGAGGGTTATCAGTGGGGAGAAGGATGGGGGAGAATGAGGGAAAAGGTACAGGGAATAAGCATAAATGGTAGGTACAAAATACACAGGGGAAGGTAAAGAATAGTATAGGAAATGGAGAAGGCAAAGAACTTATGTGTACAACCCATGGACATGAACTAAGTGGGGGGAAAGCTGGTGGGAGGGTGTGCATGACAGAGGGGAATAAAGGGGAGAAAAGAAATGGGACAACTGTAATACCATAATCAATAAAATAAACTTTAAAAAAAGAATGAGCATGCATGAACAATGACATCTTCACCGTACTAGTCAGTGGGGGGTGGTAGACACTGTTGAGTGAACATGTGTCCTGTGCAGCCATGGCATGCAAAATGAGTGAGCAAGTACAGCAATGAATCTGCATCGATTTTTGTGTGGAGCTTGAACATTCCTCTGCAGAAACTATTAGGATGGTCAGAAAGCTGCAGCTATGGGCAACTGGTGATTGGCAGCTTCATCATGACAACACACCAGCTCAATGTGCCCTCTTTGTCTCATGCAGAGTTTTTGGAGAAATATCAAATCACCCAGGTGACTCAGTTCCCCTTCAGCCCAGATTTGGTGCCCTGTGACTTCTGGCTTTTCCCCAAACTAAAATCACCCTTGAAAGGGAAGAGATTTCAGACCATTAATGAGATTCAGGAAAATATGACGGGGCAACTGATGGCAATTGGAAGAACTGTGTGAAGTCCAAGGTGCCTACTTGGATGGTGACTGAGGCATCATTGTCTCAGAAAATGAGAAACATTGAAACATGTACAATGTTTCTTACATCTTCTTCATTAAATATCTCTATTTTTCATATTACATGGCTGGATACCTTCTGGATAGCCCTTGTATACTTCCACATGTCTACCTCTTCCTAGAAGTATTAAGTTATGTAAGCTCTTTACAAGATGGAACCATGGTTTAGGTATATTTGTGACCCTAGCCCTTGCCACATGGTACACAATTGATGTCTGGTGAGTAGATGATGGAAGTTAGAGATTGCTTTATATTGTGAACAATTCTCTCCTCTATAAGGGGTCTAGCTAGGCCTGGAAGTATTTGAGAGCCCACTCTTAGCTGCACCCAACCAGGCTGGGCTGGCTCTCTTTGATCCCACTGGTGTGCGGGAGCCAGTTTGCTCTGGCTTACATGAGGCAATTGTTAAATTTTCAGAATTTTGCAAGCCAGTTGTTAAACTGTTCATAGCTTCAAATCAGCCATAGTGGGAGGAATATTTACACCACAAAAATTGGCAAACACTGCAAAGTAGGGTACCCCCCTACACACACCAGAAGTGGTTGTTAAACATTTACCAGCACATCACTAACCACAAACATTCAGTTGCAGCACTTTGATACATGGAAATAAAGAACTCCAAGTGAACCTTCTGGAGTACTGAAAATGTTTTGTATGTTGAGCTAGATGGTGGTTACACACAGATGTATACATATGTAAAAATTCATTAAGCTGCACATTTATAATTAGTATACTTTATGCAATGTAATGTATTATGTTTTCCTCAATAAATAATAACTCCCAGACTATGTAAAGAGCTGTGACATGATCCTGAACACCCCCTGAAGGGATCCCACTTATCAAGATGCACCCCAGCTGTATTGATCTGTGTCACAGGTCATGGAGCCCAGTTCAGTGCATTATCTATTGTACAGGAAGGGCCAAAGGTGGTCCAAACAGCTGCTGGCATCAAGAATCTGAGTCTCTTTATGTCTTTTCTTCTTTGTGGCTGCTATCACCTCTCACCTACGTTATTCCTGGCTCTGTGGCTAAGGATGGCATTGTTTGCTGAAGGGCAGCATGACTCACTACTCAGCGGATTATTTTTCTAATTAAGTGGAAAGATGGATGGATATTTTCCCATATTTGGGCAGAAGTCTCATTCACTTGGATCTTTTTACTGGAATTACTCAACTTTACATTTAAGGGGCAATTTTCTCCACTTTAAAAAAATAGTACAAAAACCCTGCTCCCCCTCCCCGAGACAATCAGACTTATAGAAAAAAGAGAGAGGAAACTAAATACTTCTCAAAAAATATACCTCAGTAGGATATGAAATAACCTTTTACTAAACTTCTTCCATGAAGTTTCTCTAGATGGGAAGGCCCAGCTCCCTATTTTATCTCTAGGATGTCAGCTGGCATTTAGCCTTCCTGACACAACCCCCTCTTTGTCTGTCCCCTTCTTCCCAGCCACCCAGATGTACAAATTGCTTGGCACAATTGCTTTATGCCAAGGAATGACAGTTTTCAAGCAGAGCCCGTAATCCTGGGCTGAGTCCGTGAGAGGGCAGAGGGCCTCCATGCTGGAACAGGAGGTCCAGCTCAGTTATAGCCCTTCTTGGGATGGCAGGAGAAGCCACAGCGGGATTTGAAAGATGGACAAAGATAAGTTTGCAGAGTGTTACCATCACAGCAGCAGGAAATCATAGTCTATCCCCCATCTCCCTTCCAAACTCAGAAATAACCCTTTAGATAAGCCCAGCACAAACCCAAATGTGCAGAGTGCAATGTAGACAGATGTTGCTATGAGGCTTTGTTTTTAAGTAGGTTGGCAGTAGCTTCTGGTGGTCCCACCCAGCCCCTCCTCAGCTGAGGTCATAAGGCTCACCCATCCATTCACCCCTTCTCATTTATTCCCCCAGCAGGGAAAGCAGGCACTGGCACTGGCCTCACTGCTCTTTCACTATATTATTGGGGCCCTTGTGCTACCTGGCAGTTATGAGTCCAGTCCTGAATCCAAAGCCTACTTGGATAGGGTTATACTTTCCTGCCTGATTTTTGCCAGGATTTTTCTCCTGGAGACTACTTCTTATAACACACGCGCGCGTGCGCGCGCGCACACGGACACACACACATACACACCTGAAGCAGTCTGTGCCATGCCTAAACCTTCTACACCCAAAAGACTACCCAAGAACCAATATTCCCAACCCCACCATTTCCTTAACAGCTTAGGTGGCTGAGATCCCAGCATGCCTCCTGCCCAGATTATGACAACTTGCTTAAGTCACAAACAGCAAAGTCGTCAGATGGTCTTGGCAAGTCCAACCAACATTTGGCCCACATATGAAGCTAAAAGCCTAATCAGGAGCCCAGCTCTACCCCTAATATCCAAAGAAGGCTCAGACTTCCCCTTCTGTCTAGGTGTGGTTAGGCCCCTGTTGGTTCCTGACCTTCAAAGTCCTTCCCAGTGGTTGAGATCACATTTGGGACCCAGGCCCAAGTCTCTTTCAAGAGGGACTGTTGTCAGGTGAGATGTACCCAGTCTAGTGCCAACAACGTCAGCACTTATCTTGTCCTCATCAGGTCACCTGAGTGCATTAGAAGCTGGTGCCTCTTCCCCTGTTAAACGGGTCAGGATGTGGGTGAGGAAAGGGCGGAGTAGAGACCTGGAGAAGGAGGTCAGGTGGAAGGATCAGCTACCATATTGGGGTGCAGGGTTTCCCCATGCCAGCAGTGGGTGCCAATAGGCATTTAACAGGTGTTTGT
Organism: Phyllostomus hastatus; assembly: GCF_019186645.2. NCBI lineage: Eukaryota > Metazoa > Chordata > Mammalia > Chiroptera > Phyllostomidae > Phyllostomus > Phyllostomus hastatus. Next base: position 242,531 of record NW_025333841.1, on the reverse strand, counting down.
TGAATGCACAAATAAATGCATGGGTGAATCCTAAAATGTATGGGGAAAAGATTCTTGGGCTCACAGCAGTCTCTATCACCAGCCCAATGTGCTTTCTCTGCCTCTTTCTTTGTGCTTCCCCCTTTCAGCCAAGGAGCATTAAGTCCTTTTTCATGAAGTATAAACTGAAGTCTTTAAAAACTAACAGCTTTGCTTTTAGTCACCCACAAAGTTGAAAACAAGCACAAGAAGACCTTGCATGGCTCCTGGCCCACTGCACATGCAACTTGAGCAGCCTGAATCCCATTCACCTCATCTTAGAGGTTACCTGCCACCAATGTACCATGGACAGACAGACAGATGGGTGGGGCTGAACATGTTCCCATCTGACTTTCTTATGGGGCTGCTAGCACCATTCCAGTGTCAATTTTTTTGCAGTAGTAGCAGCAAACTCAATACTTCCAAATTCCCACCCACGAGGGGTTCAGTAGGCAACTCACCAGGGTTGGGGTTGGGAGGGGTTGGCTGAAAGGACCAGGCAGGCCTCTGTCTGAGCCTACGGATGCCTGAACACAAAGCCCTTGGTGGAGTCACCGAGAGGAATGTGGCCAAAGCCCACCCATCTTCTTCCTGACTCAGTTACTAATGTTCTTAGAGGTCCTGGAGATCCCCCTCCCACCTCCCGCCAGGTCTGTGTTGGACACTACACAGACCTCACTGACAGGGCGAAGGTTAAAATGTCCAGATCACGTACCTACTCATTCCAGCAACTTGCCCAGCAGTCCTCCAGATCGTGTGCTCGGGAGCTGGAGGAGGGACAAGGTGAGAGGACAAGGCTGCTGGGGAAGCCCTGGACTCCGTAACCTCCTGGCCAAGTTAACTGACTTTCCAGACTAAGGCTGGAGGAGGGACGAGCAGAGGAGAAAAAGGAAAGGAGGCAGGACCAAAGCTAACCCCTTCTTTTTTCTTCCTAAACTCAATCCAGATTTGCCTTCTGAGGGCTGCTTGAAACTGATCCCTGTGGCTCTGACTCGTCCTTTCTTAAAGACATAGTCTCCACTTTTGTGAAGGGTGGACAAGGAAAATCTCACCTGGCTAAAATATGTCCCAGGACAAAACACAGGAGGAAGGCAACACAAGCACAAAACCCCAAATCCACCACCCTTTCAGACCTAGAGCTGGAGGTTTATTTGAGATCAGAGCAGCCAACTCCAGACTTCTGCTGGGTGACTGGACAGATCCTGTTAGAGCCACAGGGCCATGGTGGGAAATGTGTCTGTTTCCCAGGACTGGCAGATTAGGGGCCAAAGCTGGAGTGTGCAGGTGGGTGTGAGAAAACAATCTCTGGACCAGGAGTCCTGGCTCTAACACCACTCCTTGTGTCACCATGAGCAAGTCTCTTTCCTCCTTTTGGCCATGGTTTCCTTTCTTATTACATGCAAGGATAATAACAGCCCTGCTGAGCTCCAAGATTGTTTCATTGTCCTGCTACAACTGAAGGCAGCAGCTTTGTGGACCTGGTCTCTGACCTCCACTGTGCTACTCTGCTCTGTCACCAAATATTTACATGGAATAGAGCTGGGTAATTCTGCTGGGTTGGGTGAGGGAAGGGTCCAGGTGTGAGCTTGTGAGTAGGTAGATGGGAAGCCATTTTGCTTATGTGCCCGGGGAGGGGGAGGAATAGATTGTCTTCTGTGTTCCTTACAAAGTGTTAATGGAACAGTCAAGATCTACCCTTGGAGGGAAGGGCGCAGAAAGAGGCTGTGAACACATCCTCATTTTCCCCTCATTGCCATATTTCCCATTTTCTTTTGCTGGAAAACCAGCTAGGCCACTGGCCTGGCAGGGCTTGGGGCCTGGCTCTGGCTCTGGTGGCTTCTCCATAGCACTTTCTGACTGTAGGCTCCAGCTCCTCTCCTCCTGAAAGCTGCCTGCCTCCTTTCCACACCTGGGCTTCTGTTCCTTTTCATCTTGTCTGTAGAGAAGGGCATAGTCCCCAAGTTTTCTCCTTCTTCCTTGTTGTCCCCAAAGAGCAGCACAAAGCCCTGTCACCTTTTGAGGTCACGGTTCTTAGTTATCTCCATGTCAGAATGCAGGCCCTGGAAACTGCCACTGTGAAAACTCCCCACAGGTCCCAGTGAGCAGTCAGAGGTGTGAAATACAGATTTTGGGGTTCCCACTGCTTCTCACATCAGGGAATCAGAGCAAGGATGACAAGATAATAGATATGGGGAGGGACAAAGGGTCAGCATCTCCTAATGTTCTTCCAGAAACATCAGGCTCCCTCCACACATTGCTCTTAGGAGAAATAATGTCAATGGCTCACACCGTTGTGCCGGGTGCAGCGTCAAGGGCCTTGTGTGTTACTCCACTGAATCCTCATGACAACCCTAGGAGCTCTTGTCATTATCCTTATTTTACAGTCGAGGACACTGAGGAATCGAGAGGTTGAGATACAGGTCCAAGAGTGCATAAGGACAGAGCTCAAATTTGAACTCAGGCCCTTGGTTGTCAGCCATTAGGCCACATCACCCTGGCTGCCAAGCATCAAACCTGGTACTGCTCTCTGGCACTCCTCTCCTCCCTGGAACAGCCCTTGTTCCATACCCCAGGTATGGACATGCACTGAGACTAACAAAGTCATTTGTATTTGAGGGGAGTGCTTCGAGGGCTGGCATTCATCATCCAGGAAAGACAGACAGCTTCAGCAACAAACCTGGATGTATGTCCCAGGTTGGCCACTTACTTGATGGTAACTATAGACAAGGCTCTCCCCCTCATTAGCCCTGATCTCCCCAGGAGTCAAGTGGGATAACCACAGCACATTCCCAACACCTTGGGGATTCAGTGAGAGCACGTGGGTAAAGCACCTGGCCCGGAGCACTGCTCAGTGTGCACACTTGGCATGTTTTCTGCCCCCACAAGCATGCTTCCTAGGGCATGCAGTGGACCCGTGTGGCAGTCTGGTGCTGCCTATGAACCCTTTCTCAGGAAAAAAAATGCTTTTAAATGCATTAAATAAATTACCCAAGATTGCAAAGGAAACTGATTACTGTATACTGAAATGCAATTTACAATCTAGTCATATGTGCTCCTTGATGAACACATTCAGTATAATACGATCTCGCAGTGGGTTTAATGTCTGCCATAATTTTGAGGTAGTGATGAGCATAAATGCCTTTTTTGAGATACTGGCAACAACAGTAATGTGATATGAAAAGAGCTGTAATTCTAGTGGTGGCAGTCACAGATGCTGCTAATAGCACTGTGGTTTATTGCTCACGAGACAGGTCTGACTGCTTCTCAGCTCATTAGCTGTGTGAACTGGGTCAGCCTATTTAGTCTCACTGCACCTGTCTCCTCATCTGTAAAATGGAGGTTGCTTTGAGGATGCAATGAGTTAATGGACTCCTGCAAAGTGCTTAGATCCAGGCCAACCAGGTAGCAGATGCTCTTTACCTGTTAGCTCTTCTTATCTACAAATGGACTTCTATAGATCAGGATGCAGAGTTCATTTATTCAAACTCCATGGCAAAGTCCTATGTCCAAGTTCCCTCCTATGCAAAGATGACTCAACAGCATGCATAATACCATGCCATTTGTATGCTAAATGCCTCCTTTAAAACACAAGCAAGGCCACATTTTGTGAGGCCAAGAAACAACCTTCTTTTCAGGAACTGCCCACCTTCAGACTTCACCTCAGAAGAGTCCCCAAGACTTCTCCCTGTAGCCCCACTCATGACTTCAAATACTGCCCCCCACCCCCTTGCCCCCCACCAGCTGCCCTAAGTACTGCATGTCTAGAAGGTTCTGCCATGACCTCGGGCTTCCCATCTAAGAATCTGGAATTCGCCTACAAACTTCTAACAAGCCAAAGGGCGATTTGGAAACCTGAAGCATTCCTTAACTTATTGCAGTTGTCATGGGTCAGGGAGAGAGTTTGGGAGGATCAAAGCCACCCCTACACTGTGCAGATGTGGCAACTGAGGCCCAGAAAGAGGTAAGGATTTCTTGTTGGAGAGGGTGTAGAGAAAAGGGAACCCTAGTGCACTGTTGGTGGGAATGTAGACTGGTGCAGCCACTGTGGAAAACAGTATGGAATTTCCTCAGAATACTAAAAATGGAACTGCCTTTTGACCCAGCAATTCCACTGCTAGGATTATACCCTAAGAACCCTGAAACACCAATTCAAAAGGACCTATGCACTCCAATGTTCATAGCAGCACAATTTACAGTAGTCAGGAGTTGGAAGCAACCTAAGTGCCCATCAGTAAATGAATGGATCAAAAAACTGTGGTGCATTTACACAATAGAATACTATGCGGCTGAAAGAAAGAAGGAGCTCTTACCCTTTGTGACAGCATGAATGGATCTGGAGACCATTATGTTAAGTGAAATAAGCCAGGCAGTGAAAGACGAATACCATATGATCTCACCTATAAGTGGAACCTAATCAACAAAACAAACAAGCAAGCAAAATATAACCAGAGATATTGAAATTAAGAACAAACTAACAGTAAGCAGATGGGAGGGGAGAGGAGATAATGGAAAATAAAAGGGGAAAGGTTTTCAGGAACATGTATAAAGGACACATGGACAAAACCAAAGATGGGTAGGATCAAGGGTAGGAAGTAGGGATGGCTGGGGTGGGAGTGAATGGTGGGGGGGAAATGGAGACAACTGTACTTGAGCAACAATAAAAAATGTGATAAAAAGGATCCCTGGCTGGTGTAGCTCACTGGATTGAGTGATGGCTGTGAACCAAAGAGTCACCAGTTCAATTCCCAGCCACAGCACATGCCTGGGTTGTGGGCCAGCTCCCCAGCGGGGGCCATGTGAGAGGCAACCACACATCGATGTTTCTCTCTGTCTCTCTCCCCTCTACTCTCTCTAAAAATAAATAAATAAAATCTTCTAAAAATGTGAAAAAAAGAGGTAAGGACTTGTCTAAGGTCACATGGCAATTTTCTTGCAGAAGCCTGAGACCCAGGTTGTTCTCACTCAGTCCTCCTGGGTTAGAGCTAAATCTCCATCTTCTTTCATTTCTTTATTATCTACCTACCATCTGGTCAGTTGGCAATTCTTGTCAGATCCATTTCCTCCTAAATATGTCACCAATCCATCAGCCCCTCTCCAGGCCACATGGCTGTCCTGGGGACAGACCCTCTGCTTCTGCACTCCTAATGCACTTCCCTGACTCTAGTCTGCTCTGCTTATTAAGCCTTCCTACCCCCTGCTTGTCTTCCTGTCACATACCAAGAATGTCAAGAGCTCAGAGGAAGCTTAGAGTTCATAGCTCCAAGTTCCTCACGTACCACCTTGCTCCACATCCTTCCATGTCAGAGAAGAAGAAACAGGCTGCTCTAGGGGAAAGGAACAAGCCAATGTCTGATCAAGAGCAAGAGGCCCTGCAACCCAGGTCAAAGGGTCACAGAATCTGGGTTCTAGGAAGAAGTTCAGTTCAGTGCTATTCACATTACATCACCCGCTTCTGAGAATTACACCACCAAATCCTATTGTTTTGGGTAACAACTGGAAATACTGTTTTTGTCAAGACCATAATTGCTATTTCCCCTTCTATGTGCTCATTTTGAAAAAAGCAGACAATACTCCATCTCCTTCTCCCACTGTTCCCCAAGGCCCCTAAGGTTGGCCTCCAGTATTTACCAGCCAGAATTCCTTCCTTATCTGTTCTAGGCATGGGCAGGCCTTGTCACCAACCATTTTCACAAATATTTCCACTGGCCTGAGCCCAAAATCAGTTTTCCAGTTTCATGTTATTGAACTTCTCTGTTCAATAAGAGATTCTCTGCCTTGAATCTCTTAGAATATACTAGACCATGTCTGCCTCCCCTCTGCTGCCCCATCACCTGGTATCAGACCTGGCAAAGCATGGACATTCAGTCTTTGAGAAATGAATGACTGAATGAAGGAAGATGCTGGTGTGGCAAAGGATATAAAGAGGGAAAAGACTCAGAGAGTCCTGCCCTCTAAGAATTTAGAGTATACTTATGAAGACAAGCTATATAAAGTAATAGAAATACGTGAATAGAGAACCAGGCTGCCATGTTTGACTTCCCCTGCAGGTCAAGCAGGGGCCTGGGGCACTGTAACCAGGCTGGAATGCAAAAGCAGGTGGGTGCAAGGGCGAGGCAGGTCAGGTCATGGAGGCAGCATTTCAGATCAAATGGGGCATCGTGCTAAGCAAGCTAAGTAACAGGCTCTAACAGGGCCATCAGGAAAACCAGATATTGTTTCCAAGACCTAGACACACAAAGGTAGTAAAAAAGGTTCAGAGCAGAAAATAAAGATTCTGGAAATATTTTTTCAAGGCCTGGTGTAGAGCTGCAGAGGCTCATTAGTAGACTGGAGAAGAAAGGGACCAGAGACCTGAAGGCAGGGGATAGATAAAAAGTATCTGAATGACAATAGAAGCACTGAGAAAAGAAAGACAAAGCCAAGGCAAAAATGAATAAGGAACCAAATCCATCTGGTAACTGAGAAGCTGATGATATCACCACTGAAATGGGCAAGCCATTGGAGGGGTGGGAGTGTAGACTTAAGTCTTTTCATTACTTGATTTCATGCATTCACTCATCAAACATTTACTCAACACCCAAGACATAGCCTTCAACTGTGTCTGTGTGCATGTGCATGTATGTGTCTATACATTCTAACTTCTGGGAACACTCAGGACCTCTCCTGCGCTATCACTTTCAGTCAGAGAGGACAAGGGAGGGCAGAAGAAACTTGTACATCTTTGCTACTCAAAGTGTGGGCCATGACCAGCTACATCACTAATACTTGGGAGCTTGCTAGAAAATGAAGAATTTCAGGTTCCATCCCAGATCTTATGAAATAGAATTTACACTTTGCTCCTTATACTTGAATATACAACCATCATTTAGAGGTCCATGACACTGGTCTATGGATCATGTACTGAACAACAAAAGGACACAAAAAGAGGCCACTGTGCTGGGGATGGAGCTCTTAATGGGAGGGACTAGGGAAACTGAGTAAGTTAGGGTCATGGATTTATTTGTGTGGTCCTCTTCAGGCAGGTATGGAAGCAAGTTTCCAAGCAGCCCCTCCAACATGCCCCGCAGAAAGCTGTTCAACACTGTCTCTGATCCGGACCAAAGGAGGCCCAGTGGCCCCTATGTAATGTAGCCTAACTCTAGCTCAACAGGCAGGGCCAGGAGGCCACATAGTGGTTTAGGGCCAGAACCCCACCTCAAAATTAAAAGTCCTCTGAGTAGTATGGTCTTTAAGGACGTAGTATGATGGTCTACAGCTGGTTAAAGAATCAGAGTTTTGGGGTCCTAGTCTACATCTCTTTCCATCAGAAATACAACTATAAGAGGCTATGCGAGAACTGCCCCCAGCTCATGCTTTCGTTCGGAATATAAGACTCACACATATGACAGCCATCTGTGACCATGTAGTTGTATGAGCTTGTGTGTGTGTGTGTGTGTTTTAATAAAGACATAACCAGCCTTTAAGGAACTACATCAGGTAGTGAAAAGTATGAGTGGTTTTTTTCTTCTCTGTACTTTTCTGTTTTCCCATAATTAACCTTAGTTTAAAAATTTGTAATTAACAAAGGTTTTCTTTCAAAAGCCAAATTAATACAAAGAAAAATCATGGCAATATACAAATAAGTGCTGACTTTTGTGGTGTCTAATTTATTGCCTGGGGATTTGAGGGAGATTTCCAAGGAGAAAGGCAGAGCAAGGTGATGGAAAAGAGATGACTAAGATCATCAAGCCTTAATTATTATGACACCAGACTGAGTCAAAAGTCAAAACCTGAATCTCTTGGACTGAAAGGCTGTCCAACATTGGTCAGGCCCTACACTGCATAACTGAATTCATTGCTAGAATCAGAGAATCTTACAAGTAGAAGAATCTAAGAGATTACAGGACCATCCTTGTCCTTTTCTTCTTATAGGAGGGAATTGAGGCACAGAGAGGTGATGACACTGGGCTCTGTACTTTGGCACAGGCTCTTCTGTCTCTCCTGTGGCCCTATATGCCTACCTAACACTCACTGTTTCTCAAGGCTTGGTTAAAAGATCACTGTTCTTGGGGGTTAGGTGCTTCTGTGCTCATGAAACACTCAATGTATTCCTTTATCATTCATTTCACAAATCATTGAGCAACTACTGTGTGTCAGGCACTTTTCTAGGCACCTAAGATGCATCGATGGCCAAAAATCCCTTCTCTAGGGTGTAGAGATTAAATCACAGTATTTATTCATTCAGTACATATTTATGGATCACCTATGTGTGGGGCCTTGTGTGAAGCATAAGCTGTTTTAAGATTGAGGTAATTGTCTGTTCATGGGTTTGACTTCCTCCCTTTCCCCCACAGTCAGTGCCTTATGGACAAAGGGAAATGTCTTCTTAATGAGTGAATAATGAAATGGCCAAAGTTATAAAGCAACTTCGAGATGGAGCCTCCACTGAAACCCTGGTCCTCTAATAGCTAGAGCGTTTACTCCTGCCCTTTACTGCAGTCAGCTTAAATCTTTGTTACCTCCATCACCTCGGGTGGGAAGTGTCAGAAGGTAGAAAATCAAGGTCCCTAGGCAGATCTATTTTAGAAAGAGGAGACCTACCCTATCAGGGGCTCTCTCTGGGGAGAGTGGGGAAGTCGCTAGCTTCCCATGTCCCTGCTCAAAAGCTTGGGGTGAGCAAGGAGAGGGAGTTTTCATTAGAGCCCTGTCAGACCATCGCCCTGTATATGAAGCGATCATTTTGAGTTACACATATTTTCTGTGTTAAAAACAAGCGTTTTGTTAAAATCAAAGCCGCCACTGGGACTACAGAGATATTCCCCACCCATCTCCACCCTGGGCCCCGGGATCTTTCCTTGCAAACTAGAGATAGCGCCTGCCTTTGGCAGCTGGAACCGCTGCACTGCAGCGTCCTCTGCCGGGAGCCGGGTTGGCTGCGCTGTGATGCAGGGTGGGGTGAGGCGCGCAGGCGGGGCCTGTTCCCGCGGTGCTGAGGGACCGTGACTCATCGTAGGTTGCGCCAGCACCAGCCACCCGCACATCCTCACCGCCTCTGCACGCTCCGGGTGACGCACCAAGTCAGCAGAGCTGCTCTGCGCACAGAAAGCAATCCCCAGGAGGCCCCAGATGGCAGTAGTGCAATGGCACCTTGCTCCCCTGGCCCGGGCTTTTCTTGGCCCAGACCCCTGCATGGTGGAAGCTTCCAGCGCTGGAAGTCCGGGTCACTTCCACTCTCATTGACTCTTCACTATTAACCTCGAATACGGGTCATTTTGTGACATAGGCTGAACAAGAGTGGGGGACGAGAGAAAGGTGAAGTGAAGGCCAGGGTCAAGCAAGAAGAAGTAGATGAGGGACGAGATTAAGTGGTTATATCTAGCTCAAGAGTTCAAAGTTGGCCTTCGACAGCATCAAGTGCATTGTGCTCCTAGCCACAGCAGGGCGTGCGCACATGCGCATACACAGGAAGGGAAGGTTGGACCACATCATAGAGGACTGTGAAAGTCGAGCACTATAATAAACATTCACCATTTTGGAAAGAAAACTAAAACTATAAATGGCATTTAAGAAGAAAGTCACGTGGGTATTGGGCTTGATTCTGTAAAGATGCTTTATCATGGAGCAGAGACAAGATCAGAGCTTTGAGTTAGAAAGATGCACCAAAGGAAAATAAATCAGAGGCCTGGTGCCTGAGGTAGTTCAGTAGCACTCAAAAAAGTCTACATCAGTCATGAAAATGGGAAAAAATGAAAGGTACAGAGATCCAAGAGGTATTTGGGAGAGCAAAGACTCAATGATAGATTGGATTTTGAAAAGGCTACTGCACTCAATTTTGCCTTTTTTATTAGAGTGATCTTTTGTCCTACTTCTTAGAAGCTAAGATCCATAAGTGGTGCTGGTGGTTCGGGCCCCACTCTTGCCTTGGAAACCATGACCTCTCACCTCATGAGAGGAGCAATGTCTGTCCTGTCATCAGTAAGGAGAGAGCTACTTGTCCAGACAGCATCTGCGCATGCCAAAAAACACCTAAACCAGCTTCCACTTCCTTCTTTAGAAAAGTTTAGAGGGCTCCAGCTAAACTCCAAGGCAGCCTAACGTTACTGAATATCTTTCTGGACTCCCAGTTTGCTGCAGCCCCTGAGTGGGTAGGTTGAGCTGCTCTGGCAGCCCCACCCCTAAGTCAAGCATCAGGAACTGTGCAACTGGCAGTTAGTACTTGCTGCCAGTTAGTAACACTGAATGAATGCACCACTGGGAAGGCATCATGGCTCTATTGTGAGAGAATGGGCCATTCTTATACAAAGGTAAATTATCAGAACCCCCAACAAGACAGAAACTCCACAGAGCTGGGGAGTATTACATTGGCAGTGGACCCAAAGGTAAGTAGATCCACCTCCAAACGCACACTGTGGTCTATCCAGAATATCAGGCCCAATAGGCCCAGCTACCAACCCAGCCCTTCTTCCCCTACATACCATGTATAGATGGACACAATTGATGAGAACATCCTACTGGGTGCTCCCATAGTTCCTCAGGACCCCACCCCATAGACACTAGTATGAAGTAGGGGACCACCCTTAATTTCTAGTACCTTCTATCCTCCACCATTCATACTTGCTGTCATCCTGGGCTCACGTGACTAAAAATCATCACCCTACTGTCTCCTAATGTTACCATATGCTGTTTGTCTGTTTCATCCACTCCTCACTGTCTTCCTTGAAGTCCAGAAAAATGTTATCAAGCCAGAGTTTTGTTTTGTTCTGTTTGTTTTTTTTTTCTGATCAGAAGAAAAGTTGCCCCCACTTTGGAAGTACCACTGAAACAATAGACCCAGTGCCAATAGCCCATGTTTCTAATAAATACAAGGGTGGGTTCAATATACAGATGATGTATTATAGAATTATGCTTCTGAGACCTATATAATTTTATTAACCAATGTCACCCCAATGTATTCAATAAAAGTTAAAATAAAAACAATAAATACAGGGGTGGGGAAAAGTAGATTTACCGTTTTGACTATGCAAAACAGAGTTTATTCTGGTATTACTATTTATGTATTAATTATTGTATTATTTATTTGTATTGTCATTATTATTGGTATTATTTCATATTCTTATGATTTATCTTTTAGATAGTGATGACTGTTATTTAACCTACTTTTGCCTACCCCTAGATTTACCTTGGAGCCTAAAGCACTGCCTTTCACAAATACATAGAAACAAATGTGGCGGGAGGGACTTGTATGGGTTTTTTAGCCTCTAAATATCTTTTATGTGGGCTACAGTGTCCTTTGTGAAGGAGGAAAAATTGTGTGGAGAAAAGAAGAAAAGGTGTCAATTCTCTCTAAATTAATATATAAGGACATTGCCATCTTGATCAACTCTCTGTGGGAATTTTTAGAACCTGACAAACTGATTTGAACATCCATATAAAAGGGAATATATACAAGAAAAGCTAAAACAATTTTTGGGGAAGGACAATGAAGGATTATTTTCATACAGGTATCAAATCTATAATGATTAATAAGGTGTGGTATTGGCACAGAAATAGATAAGTACACAAGTGAAAAGGAACAGAGAGCTCCCAAACCAGATCATGTAAAGATATTAAATAAATAACATAAGTGGCATTTGCAAGCCAATGCTATGTTCTATTCAATAAATAGTGTTGGAACAATTGGCTTTCCATTTGGAAAAAAAATTAATTATATCCCTACTTTATACTACATGCATGCACACACACTCCAGATATCTCAGACAACTAAATATGCAAAATAAAACATACCTGTAACCACAATGAGAAACATGTAGATGTATAATATTTGTGGTTTTGGTCACAACACACATAAACAACACAAAACTCATGAAAGAATGATTGATAAATTTGACTCTACATCAAAAAAACTTCTTATCCAAAAGATACCATCAATAAAGTGAAAAAACTAAATAATAATCTGATAGAAATATATTATTTTCAATATATATTAGATATAAATATATTATTTTGTAAATCCATAAAAAGGCAAAAACTCAGAAGAAATATGGCAAAAAATATGGTCACTCTTTTCAAAAGGAGAGTTCCAAATGGCCAATAGACATTTGAAAATATGTTCAACAACTAGTAATCAAAGAAAGGCAAATGAAAGCAATCATCAGATACCATCTTTCACACATCACATCGGTAATTCAAAGTTTGATTACATCAAGTGTTGTCATGGAGGTGAGCGAAACTGCTACTCTCATACACTGCTAGGTGGAGTATAGCCATTGCGGATAGGAATTTGGCAACATCTATTAGTGTGTAAAATACACATCCCCATTACCCAGCAACTCTGCTTCTTAGCATCTATCCTAAAATATCTATTGCAGATGTACACAAATGTTTATTGAATTGATATTTTTTGGAATATCAGCCATCGAAATTTAGAAACAATCTGTATTCATCAAGTAGGAAAATAGTTAAAATCTTCAAAGCCATACTCTATAAAATTATGCAATATATTAAAGGCATAAGTTAGGACTTCTGCTTCTGGGAAGATGGAGTAGATATACGTTTTCCTATCTCTCCCACTAAGTAAAACTAAACACTAAGTACAGCTAAACCCCCTGATCATCATAAATTTAAAAAAACACACACACACAGTGATTCTGAAAGGTGAAGAAAAAAAGGCATACCAGCAAGAGTACTCAGGACTCAAGAAATGACGCGACAGTAAGTTCCTTGAATTTCCGTTTTGCTTCCTACATCCCAAAGTCAAAGCTTAAAAAGCTTGCAACCTGGAAATACCAATAGGTGCAAGACAAGAAACAAAAACAAAGACAAAAAAGCCTGTTTCTCTAACCAAAGGACCAGAAAAAGAGGTAGACTTGCAAGACAGACCATTTTAGATAAGAAAACAAATGTGGCCCCATTCCCAACACCATCTGCAAAGGAAGAGTTGAAAACATAGATTGCCACCCTTGCTAAACTGTAACCAGGTTCTGCAAACCACCCTGCTGGGGTGATGTCAGAGAAGGCTGAGTGAGAAATTAGGATAGACCTCCTGGAGAAAATCAGCAACCATATACAAGAACTCAACAAGACAGAATCAAAATTGACATTTATAAAACACTCCATCCAACAACAGAAGAATACACATTCTTTTCAAGTGCCCATGGAACACAGACTATGTTAGACCATGTCTTGTGTCATAAAACAAACCACAACAAATTTTAAAAACTGACAGTCTACTCTCAATTTCAGTGTCTTTGGTTATATTTTGTTTGTTTATTTGTTTTGTTGATTAGATTCCTGTTAAAGGTGAGGTCATATGGACAGTGACCAGAGGGGAGAGGGGAGGGAATTTCAGGGGAAGTGGGGAAGGGTTTGAAGGAATTAGTATAAAGGACACATGAACAATAACAAGGTGGGGTGGATATGGGAAGGAAGTGAGGAGGGCTGGGGGGTGGGCTGGGATGGGGGTAAAAGGCAGAAAACTGTACTTGAACAACAATTAAAATTTTTAAAAAGAATTACAAATAAAAAAATTTAAAAATCTGAAGTAAAATTGACTGTGTTCCATCATCACAATGAAATCAAACAAGAAATCTGCTAAGAAGCAGAGTTGCTGGGTAAATAAGAAGAAAATATACGAACACTTGAAAACTAAACAGCACACTTCTACAAAATCCATGGGTTAAAAATGAAATCTCAGCCCTGGCTAGCGTAGCTCAGTGGATTGAGTGCGGGCTGTGAACCAAAGCATTGCAGGTTCGATTCCAAGTCAGGGCACATGCCTGGGTTGCAGGCCACAGCCCCCAGCAACCACACATTGATGTTTCTCTCTCTCTTCCTCCCTCCCTTCCATTTCTAAAAATAAATACATAAAATCTTTTTAAAAATGTTTAAAAAATGAAATCTCAAAAGAAATTAAAAAATACATTGAATCGAATGAAAATACAACATAGCAAAATTTGTATGAAGCAATTTTAAAGGGAAATTTATAGCACAATAAGGTGGGGTGAAAATGGAGACAACTGTACTTGAACAACAATAAAAAAGAAAAAGAAAAAGGTCTCAAATCAATCATTTAAGTTCCTACCTTAAGAAACTAGAAAAAGAAGGTGTGGATGGGACAGGGGAGAGAAATGGAGGAAAAATGGGATGACTGTAATAGAAGAACAATAAAATAGAGAAGAAAATGAAAAGATATTGGCTAGCGCAAAAAAAGGAACTAGAGAAATAAAAATAAATCCATAATAAAATAAACAATAAATAACATAAAACCACAGCAAACACAAGGAAGGAAATTAAAATAAGAGCAGAAATCAATAGCACTGAAAACAGCAAAAACAATTAGAGAAAAATCAATGAAACAAAGAGCTGGTTCTTTGAAAAGGTTAGTAAAATTGACAAACTTCACAAAGACAAAGAACATAAGTTATTAATATCAGGAACAAAATGATTATCACTACAGACCCTTCAGACATCAAAAGGATAATAATGGAAGACTAAAAACAACTCTACGCACTTTGTGAATTTTGATGGAACTAATCAATTACTTGACAAACACAAATTCCCAAAACACTTGGTAGGAAATAGATGATTTCTAATTGCCCTTTAACTATTAGGAAAATTGAATTGAATTCAATACTCCCAAAAAGAAATTTCCAGGTCCCATGGTTTCACTGGAGAATTCTACCTAAATGTTAATGAATTAACACCCATTCTAAACAATCTCTTCCAGAAAATAGAGGAGAAACTGCTTCCCAAGTTATTTTATGAAGTTGGTATTGTCTTGATGTCAAAGCCATATGACAATAACACACAAAAAAGAAAACTACAGACCAATGCCCCTCATGAGTATAGAAGCAAAAGTCCTCAAAACAACATTAGCAAATAGTATTTTCAGTAATATGTAAGAATTATGCATCATTATCAAGTGGAGTCTATTCCAGGGATGCAAGACAGTTTTAATATCTGAAAATAAATCAATGTAATCCACTATATTGACAGACTAAAGAACAATCACATGATCATATCAATCAATGCAGAAAAAAAGCACTAATGAAAAGCACTTAGGAAAAGAAAGGAATTTCCTCTACTTGAAAAATAGCATCTACCAAAAACTTATAGTTAACACTACACACAGCAGTGAAAGACTGAATGCTTTCCTCATCAGACTGGGAACAAAGCAAGGATGTCTTCCCTCACCACTCTAATTCAGCATAATGCTGGAAGGTCTAGCCAGTACTATCAGGCAAGAAAAGGAAACAAAAGGCATAAAATTGAAAAGAAATAAATAAAACTGTTCCCATTTGGTGATGACATGATGATGTGTGTAGAAAATTCCAAGGAACTACAAAACAATTCCTAGAACTAATAAGTAAGTCCAGCAAGGTTGCAGGATACAAGATAAGCATACACAAGTAAATTGTATTTGTATATAATAGCAATGAATAAATGGATGCCAAAATTAAAAAAAAAACAATACCATTTACAATTGCTCGAAATGAAATATTTAAGTGTAAATATAACAAGACATATATAGGACTTGTATGCTCAAAACTATACAAGATGCTGATGAAAGAATGCAAAGAAAGCCTAAGTAAATTGAGAAATACATATATTTTTCATTGATTAGAAGATTCAACACAGTAGAGATGTCAATTCCCCCTAAATTTATATACAGGTTTATTGCAGTTCTTATCAAAATTCTAGGGGGGTATTTTAGACGGGGAGAAACTTACTCTAAAACTTATATGGAAAGGCAAAGGAACTAGAATAGCCAAAACAATTCTGAAAAAGAAGAATAAAGTGGGATCACTCTATTGAATTTCAAATCTTATTATGTAGCTACAATAATCAAGACAGTATGGTCTGCCCTGGCTGCTGTGGTTCAGTGGGTTGAGCACTGGCCTGCAAACCAAAAGGTCACTGATTTGATTCCTGGTCAGGGCACATGCCTGGGGTGCAGGCCAGGACCCCAGGTAGGGGCATAAAGAGGCAACCGATTGATGTTTCTCTCTCACATCAATGTTTCCCTCTCTCTCTCCCTCCCTTTTCCTCTCTCTAAAGATAAATAAATAAGAATCTTTTTTTTAAATGTATGGTTGTGCTGGAGGTATAGACATACAGATTAGTGGAGCAGAGTAGAGAACCCAGAAATAGACTCACACAATTATGCCCAAGTGATTTTTAATAAAGGTACAAAAGCAATTTAATGGAAGAAAGATGGACTTTTCAAATGGTGCTGGAGCAATTACACATAAGCACAAAAATGAACCTTTACCTATGCAATGGGTTGAATAGTAGGTCCCCTAAAATATATGTTCACATCCTTATCCCCAGAACCTGTGAATATTACCTTAAGTGGAAAATGGATCTTTGCATGTGTAATTAAGTCAAGGATTTTGAGATACGGAGATTATTCTGGATTATTTAATGGGCCCTAAATCCAATGGAAAATATCTTTGTGAGGCAGACACACAGAGAAGACACACACAGAAGAGAAGGTGATGTGAAGATGGGGGCAGATAATAAGGTGATGTGGCCACAAGATAAGGAAGGTGAGGATTGGTGGCAGCCACCAGAAGCTGGAAGAGGCAAGGAAGGATACTTACTCTCCTAGAGCCTCCGGAAGAGGCTGGGCCTGCTGGTATCAGAGTTACAGATTTCTGACCTCCAGAACCATAAAAGAATAAATTTCTGTTTTTTTAAGCTACCAAGTTCATGGCAATTTGTTATGGCAGTCTCAGGAAATTCATACAATCTGTCACATACCTTATATAAAAAAATCAACTTCAAATATATCACAAACTAATCTTATTGTGTAATAATCATTTTTCAATATATGTGTGTATCAAATCATTGCATTGTATACCTTAAACTTATATATTATATGTCCATTATATCTCAATAAAGCTGGAAAACTGCATAACAAACTTATGTGCACAATTTTTAGAATAAGAAAAATGTTTGGAATTCAGAGCAAGGCATGTAAGCTAGATCTCATACCTGACATCAACAATCAATTCACTGAGAAAGATACATGGATGGCAAATAAGCATATGAAAAGATGGTCAATCACTTGTCATTAGGGACATGCAAATTAAAACCATAGGATATCATTACATCCCTTCCAGAATGGCTAAAATGAAAAAACTAGTGACCACACAAAGGCAGGTGAAGATGCAAAGGAAATGGATCCCTCAAACATTGCTGGTGGGAATGTACAATGGTTATGGCCACGCTGGAAAACACTTCGCAACTTACTTTAAACGATAAACTCTTAACTGCCATATGACCCAGCAATTGCACTCTTGGACATTTATCCCAGAAGAATGAAAATGTCTGTCCACATAAAAGTCTGTTACATGATTGTTCATTGCACCTTTATTTATAATAACCCCAAACTGGAAACAACTCAGATGTTTTCCAACGGGTGACTGGACACACTATTTGTGGTATTGCACATCCAAGACATGGAAAACTACTCAGCAATAAAAAAGAGAAGACTGTTCATACACACAACAACCTGGATGAATCTCCAGATAATTCTGCTGATTGAAGAAAACAAAAAATACAGTATCATTCTATTTACATAAAATTTTTGAAATGACATATTTTTAGAAAGGAAGACAGATTAGTGAATGCCAGAGGTTAAGAAGAAGGTAGGGGTAGGGAGAAAGTGTGTGTAGCTATGAAAGGGCAACTTGAAGGATCTTTGTGGTGGTAGAAATCTTCGGTAACTTGACCGTATCAATATCACTTACCCTGCTTGCAATATTGTACTAGAGTTTTGCAAGAGGTTGCCACTGAGGAAAACTGGGTGAAGGGTCTGTGGGACCTCTCTGTATTATTTCTTAAATTGCATGTGACTGTACAATAATGTCAAAATAAAAAATAATTGAAAAGAAGGAGTCAGATCCAAGTGTCCTAACATGGCAAAGATTCCAAGATATATTATTAAGTGAAAAAAAGAAAGTTACAGATCAGTATATACTGTGTAATACCATTTATTTTTAAATACCCACACATAAACAATCTATGTACACATAGAATAATATTTGGAAGAGGGCACTTTATGCTGATAACAGTGGTCACCTCTGGGGAGTAAAGTTGGGGAAAGAGGAGAGTTTTAACTGTAGCTGCATTGTTCAATTTTTTTCCACAATGAACATATATTCATATGCTACTTGTATAGTAAAAACATTCTCCTGGACACAGCTACAGTGTTGTAGGAATTCTAACCTGTTTTTGCTTGTCCTGACCTGACCTATACATGTTTCACCACCACTGCAGCCAAGGGACCCAGCTCATACCCACCTGCCCTTGGATCTCAAGGAAGTGGCTCCTCAGCCTACCTAAATTGGAGACAGGCCCATTGGCATTACCTTTGAGGTATGGAAGTACCACCTGGAAGGACCAATGTCCCTATGACTGTGAATCTACTCATTGTTTCTTACAACTTAAAAAATGTGACGCTCAGCCCATGTACATCAATGCAACAATTTCTATAAGATTCAAGGTGACAAACTGTCATGCAAATTTCAATGTTGGTGGCAGCAAAGGCCTCCCTACCCTCTGCCATGAAAACTTGGCAGCATTTGAACTTCTTCAGAGGAAACAGAGAGCAGCAGGCATGACTAACAATTGGACGCCTGCACCCAGCTGTGCCTGGATGACAGCAGAGTACTCTAGGATGGCCCCTAAGAGTGCATTAATTTATTCACCATATATTTATTGAGCACCTACCATGTGCCAGGTCCAATTCTAGGCACTGAGACTACCAGTGAATAAAACAAAGTCCTTGCCCTCATTGAGCTCCCACTGTAGCGGGAGAGCAGATGATAGGCTAGATAAATAAATAAATGATGTGTTAGGTCGTACTAAGTGCTATAAAAAAACATAGCATGGAAGGAGGATATAAGGTGTTGGTTGCTTGGGGTTGAAACTTTTGAAATGGTGCCAGAGAAAGCGACCCTGAGAAGGAGCAGATGTTTCTGTGGAGATATGAAGAAAGTGAGGGAACCGGGTAGCTACAAAGCTATCCAGTGCTTTTGGACATTTTCCATGCGCCCCTCCAGACTTTCTTCATCCTTCTCCACCCAGCTTTGTGCCCTGGGAGGCTGACCTGTGCAGAATGCATCAACAGGTTCCCTCGCCCTCTGGCTTCGGGTTAGCTTTGACCAATGGGAGGCACCTGCAAGGAGATCAGAAGGAAAAAGCAAGTGAGATTTTTCATCAGTTCTCTCTGTGCAGGTTTACCACAGCTCCTGTCAGGTGGCCCTTTCCATATGGCAACCCTTCCTCAGTTCCCATAATCCCTGTCTCCCACTGAGCAGGATCCTAACTGACACATTGGGGAAAAGCATTCAGGCAGCAGGAAAAGTGAACACAAAGCATAAATGTTCCTGGAAAGCTTAAGGAATAATCACGAGATCAATGTGGCTGGAATAGAGGAAGTGACAGAGGGATTAACAAGAAGGTAAGAGGAACAAAATTATAAGGGCCTTGCAGGCTACCCTAAGGACTTTGGCTTTTAATATGAGTGAGATGGGAGCAATTGGAGGATGTTGAGCAAAAGACTGACATACTAAGACTATGTTTTAACAGCATCTCTTTAGGAGACTAATGATAGACAAGAGAGGATGATGGGTTGCTCTAGGATAGTAGCAATGGAGGTGGGGAGAAGTGGCTGGATTCCAAATAGATTTTGAAGGAGGTGCAGAAGAAACTTGATCATTAAAATAACAGAAGCCCAAACTAGAGATTTGTTACCTTGCTTGTCAGTATATATCACTGAAAATTTTGTTTAATAAGATTCCAGAAGGCGCTGCATGCAGCATGATGATTCTAATGCCTAATACCCTACAACTCGTGTGAGACACACAACTCTAGGCCAAGCCCAAAATGTTCCCAGACTCTACCTGACTCCAGAAAATCTCCAGAAAAGCATTGTCATTAATGTTTTGTAGCCAATCTATGCAGTCCCAAAGCCACAACATTATGTGGTTCATGTTGGGGGTTATTTTGCCCCCTAATTACTGGGGATCACTGCACCTGCCCTGTCCATACCTTCTGTCCTCTGCCCACAACCACTCACAGGTTGGCAGCAGACAGATCACATCCATCAACCACTGAGCAGTTATGGAAGGGTTGCAAGGGCAGTTGGAATACAATATGGACAACATCTCAAAGGTAGTATGATTTTTGATAAGGATTTATACACTTGCCTGGGAAAGCAGGAAACCACCAACCATAGGCAGATTATTGGAAGGAAAGAGAAAATAGAAAACATGGCCCCATAGGTTAAAAGTCCCTAGCCTGAAGTATCTTCTGGGAAACAAAGCATCCTAGCATTTTAGGGTGCACACTGTTGATTATCACAATAAGGCCTGTTGGTTCATATTCATGAACTACCAGCAAATGCACCCAGCTGGAAACTGGAGAATGGCACATGATTCTGAGGGTTCATTCCTGAGCCAGGAAAAACTGATGGTATTTTGTTTATGTTCAAAGAAATCAATCCAAAGAGATCAGCCCCACAGCCAAAGTCAGCAAGAATGGGGAGCAAATTGCTGCCAACCAGGGAGGGGATGGACTGCATTGTAATTCTGGATCCAAGATTTTCAAGCTATGTGCCCTTGGGTCAGATTCTTAACCCTCCCAAGACCTCAATTTTCTAATCTGTAAAATAGGGACAATACCTACCTCACAGAGTTGCACTATGATCAAATGATCTTGTGTGTGTAAAAGGTGTCTGCATGGCCTCTGGGATACTAGCCACTCACTACATGTTGGTTTTCTACTCACACCCACTTTTCTTTGGCAAGAGGCAGGCCAGTGGTGTGGAGAACTATGGGGCTCCAACCATCCCTGGTGCCCTTAAGAGCTCTCTCAGGGATTATTCAGCATTCTCATGCCAGTGCTGTCTTCTGGTGTTTACTAAATCAGTGCCCTGAATGGTTGGCATTTGATCCCAACAGGACATAGTTCCATGCACAACCTGGCACTGAAGGACACTAATGCTTATTAATTAACTGCACATTCAGCTGACCTGCCTAAACAGCTGCTTTCGTTTTCAGAATACCAAATCTGTTCTGATTCCATTCCAGGTTATTTGAATCCCTTATGTATGTAAGATGTTGATGTAGACCTTTGCTTCCCCTCCTCTTTCATCCTTTCAGCCTCTCCTCTCATCTCTGTATTGCTTCTTTTGCCTGCCTCTTGCCTTGCCTCTCCATCTCTTCCCTAGTTCTTTCACAGACCCTCATCTGAAGACTGTTTATCGGGAGAGAGCAGTTAAAAAGTGTCTCAAGTGGGGCAATGGTTAGGCTTGGGAACAGCCATTCTACTTTCTCTTTGCCCTGTCCTACCAGTCCATCTCCAAGGCCACTTCCACATTTGTTCACACTGGTCTGGGTAACTGGATTACAAAGCCAAAATGAGACATGGCTACTGTCCTCAGAGAATTCCTAGTCTACTGTGAGAGACTGACAGCCCCCATGGTGTATATGAAGAGCTGAAGAGGAGGGTACAGACATGGAAAAACATCTGCTTGGCTCTGAGAGGTCAGGCAAAGCTTTATAAAAGAGAAGAGACTTGCCCTGACTGGTGTGGCTCAGTTGGTTGGGCATTGTTCCACAAAGCAAAAGGTCATTGGTTCAATTCCCAGTCAGGACACATGTCTGTGTTGTGAGTTCCATCCTTGATTGGGGTGCATTCAACAGGGCCAATCAATGTCCCTCACATCAATGTTTCCCTTTCTTTCTCCCTCCCTCCCTCTCTCTCAAAAAAATAAATAAATAAAATCTTGAGAGAGAGAGAAGAGGTTTGAACTGAGCTTTGAAGACTGAGTGTATCCTTCCAAGGGGAGGAGGTGGAGAAGGGCAGTGTGTATTTGGGGTTCTGTGTAGCCAGAGGGTAAGGTCTGGGAGATGAGCAACAGTGAGCCTTGAAAGGAGAATCTGGTGCCAGCTCCACTAAGGGAGTGCCAGGTTGGTGGGAACCTGTACTACATTATGGGGTTACAATGCACGGCTGAAGAGGTCGGACCTGGTGAATGTTGAAAAGGGACATGATAAAAGCTGTGTGTTAAGAAGGTAATTCTGGAAGGCAGAGACACTAGAAGAAAAGAAGCCAGTTAGGTGGCTGCTGCAATTGTCCTGGCACAAGCTGAGGTCCTGAACCAGGGTATTGATGGTTGGGGATGAGGGGGTATAGGAATGCAGGGGTAAAAAGGAGATACCACCGGGGCCTACTCCTCTATCTCTGGCCTTTACCCTGGATTCACTATCTACCTTATCCCAATACCTTCCTGCTTAAGAATCTTAATGGATCCTGGGCCTCAACTCAGATCTTAAGATATGAATTTATCACACATCCATATCTTAAAATCTGACCTGTCATCTGCCTTTAGGACCGGATTCTTGCTGCTTTGTGGATATTCCCAAGTAACCACCTCATCAGCATGTCCAAGACTGCCATGGTGCCGCTTGTGCCTCAACCCTCACCCAACTCCTCTGGAGAACTGGGAGCCTCAGCCACATTATGGGTACCTGGTGCCTAACTCAGCAACCAAAGGGCCATTTTACATTTTTCTAGGGCAAACATGATTTCCCGGCTCTAAATCACTAATTCGTATATGGACTTAGAGGACTCAACACGTTCACACCTTGGGGTTGGCCTTCCTTCACTCAACTAACTGTCAAGTTTCTCAGTGGTGGCTCTTGGCCAGGGCTGGATTCTCCCAGACCCAAGAAGAATTTGGAAACGTATAGAGGAATTTATGGTTGTCACAATGACTCCAGAGTACTAGTAGTGCTTAGGGCCAGGAATCAGGATGTTAAATATCCTGCAATGCACAAGAGTGTCCCATAATGCAAAGAATTGTCTCACTCCAAGTGCCAATAATACTCTCATCGAGAAACACCGTGACCACAAGTTCAGTGGGCAGGGACTCTGTCTGTTTTGTTCTCTACTGTGTTCCCAGCATGTAGCAGAGTGTGCAGTACATGACGGTATGCAATGAGCATTTGTTACATTAATAAATCAAATCATCCCTGCATATAACCAACACCTGCTGAGCACTACCCTTGGTGCTGCAGATAGAAAGATGAACAAAGCTTTGGCACTTCCTTTGTACCTCAGCCATCCTTAGTTGGAACGGGAAAAGATGATACTGACATGAGGACCAGAAGTCAGGAAGGCAGCACCTTCTATAACTACCATGGGGCCCCTTCCTAGCGAGGGGAATGTACTGCCAGTTAAATGCTTAATTGAAAACTTATTCATTCGTTCAACCAGCACTTGAATAGTACGTGAAACTTTTCAAAGCACTTTCTCAGACATGATACGCTGGAATTGGACTGGGAAGAGAGGGTGGTTGGGGCAGGGCCTGGAAGCAGAGTTGGGGCCTGAGAGGTTCCTGCCCAGCTCGGGCCAGGGCTGGAGCAGACAGGCCCAATCAGACAGTCTCCTGGGATTGGGGGGGTCTAGTGTGAATGGAAATATGTGCCACATGGCCTGAATTGCAGGGGCCGGCCTCAGGCTCCCACAGTCCCAAACACTTCCAGATGGATTTATTTATAACTTCCAAACCAGAGGCAGTGCTCAGCTGCTTTTCTTCACTCCCCTCCCTGCTCCTGGAGCAAGCCTTGGCTGCCCCTTTCCACTCCGGAAACCAGCAGGAGACAGGAATGTGCTGTACTGCTCAGCCGCAGTCCAGTGCAATAGCAGCTTGGGCTCCCTTTCCCCTAGGTGGCAACAGCACTTCACAGTGTGGGCACACTCATGCTATTTGGCCCACCTAGGCTCTTTCTAAATGGGTAGTGTGAGCCGGGCACATCCACTCTGGCAAGTTTATGTTCTAGACCCACCTCCACTTCATAAAGCCACAGCCGCACCCATGTCTTCTCATCCCCTGTCTCTGGGAGATTCTAAGCTTTCTTGCCTCCACCTTCTCCCACAGGACACTGTTTTTCACTGTATAGGCTGCCAGAGACTTTGGATTCCAATATTTTCCAAATAAGGAAACTGAAGCTCAGAGAGATTGAGTAACATGCCCAAGGTCACACAGCATGTTAATAGCAGAACCAGCAGTGTAAAGCTCCAAGCTCTGTCCTTGATGCCAGTATCTCCAAAACCTTAAGTTTCCTCAAGTGTGAAGTGAGGCTAATGTTTGGCAGGTGGTCTGGTGAGAAGTGTCAGCTCTAGAACTGTCCTGCATGGAGCATGTACTGTTTATAATGGATTTCAATGGCTTAGCATAATGTGTGGTCCCATAGTAAGTCCATCGTAAATAATAACCAATATGACAGTTTATTGCTCGGTTGCATCATTTCTAGAGCTCACAGCTCCCATCTCTTGAAATATGGACGAGGCCTCATACAAACATCACCTTATGACTCCTTATACATAGAGAGAAGTAAACTTGGGCTTGGAAAGATTAGGTGGCTTGCCTAAGGCCACACTTGTAGGAATAGAGGAGAGGCTTGAGCCCAGTTCTAGGTGATTCCAAGGCTATGGATTCCATGCTTCCTATGCAATCTGAAGAATGAAAAACCCCATAAGTGCCCTTAGCTCAGTTTTTGCCCTGCTGCCCTCTCCTACTCCCATTCTATCCTCCTTTAGGATTGGCCCGGGACCATCCTCCTTCCCAGAGGTGCTGCCCACCCAGCTGAACCTGAACATTTTGGTGGCCCTAAGTAGGGCCTATGAGCACAGCAGGCCCAAAGGAACCTAAAGACCCTGGGGCAGAAGCCTTCCCACCTCCCCCCTCTCTTAGCCACAGCTAGAACTGATGGTGGCTGGAGGGGACAGGGTGAAAAGAAGGCAAACAAAGGCTCCACAGTCAAGCTACTAGGTGCACCATGTTTGTTTCTTCTACAACCTCTTCGCCCTCAAAGTTACTCAGAACCAAAGTCTGGCAAACCTACTTCTCTGCATCCAAAGATCCAGACACGTTTTTCTGCAGCTGTTCAGCAACACATGACACCAGATTTCTGCCCCAGTGGGAGTCTTCAGTATTCTCATTCCTTTCTGCTTGCTGCTGCACAACTAAACATGCATAATTTCTCCACGCTTTCCCATCCTGTGCTACACATCAATGCCGCCAGTGATGGCATGAGGGAGTAGCACAATCTCCATGCACATATAGGCAAGGGAATAAGTAGATGCTTCCCTCAGTTGAACATGATTCATCAAATGGGTTCCAAATCCCATCAACAACTAGGCTCAATCTATATATATTGTCCTCATCTTTTCAGTGGGCTACTCAAGATGCTCAGAATCCCTGACAGTCCAAGAATAACTACAGAATTATTTAATAAATGCACAGCACAGAAAGCACATTTAATAAATGCTCAGTTTGTATCCAAACAAAGTAACTCTCAGAGTGAGCACATAAACATTACTGAAGAGCACTAGGGGCAGCTCCTCTCTGCTTCCAACACTGACCCTTAACAAAGCTTCTTCATCAAAGAAAGGCAATCGCCCTTACTTACCCAAGAAGCTACCACATCTACAGCCCCAGCCCTACTGTATAGGCTCTGTGAGCCTGGGTTTCCTTCTCTGTTGTGAGGCATCTAACACTGAGTCAGGTACATGGTACTTTGCCAACAAATGCTTCATTTGTAAAGCTTTACCTTGTAGTAAAAGTAAATTTTTATACATTCTAGAATCACCTAACAGAAATTATTTAGTCTCTCAGTATATATTGAGCATGTACTGTATACAGAGCAGCATGGAAGAAACAAAAAAATCAAAATAATTTCTTTCTTCCAAGAGACTGTGATATAGCTGGACATTTAGATATATCAGAATTTTAGAATGCCGCCAGGAGCCAGGCAAATACTATAATGAGTGAAGGAGGCTGAAATAATGCAACAATAAGGAGTTGGTGGGTATTGTGGTGAGCTGGAGGCCACATGCTTAATCTAAAGGGAAAGCCTCCACCCTAATCCAGCTAACTACCATCCTATGGGAATATAGAGTCAGTATTATTAGACTTTTCTGTTTTTCAAAGAAGCCAGAAACCCAGATTGTATGGGAAGATAACTAATTGTTACATGTTAGCAAATAATATAAAAAAGGAACAAACCACATGCATACCAAACAAAACAGGTCTGTGACCATTATTTGGCCCACCAGCCACTGGTTTGCAACTTCTCCATAATGGTAGATGATGAAGTGTCAAAATCAATGCTACTGGCAGTAAGTTCTGGAGGTGCTTAGAGGAGGGCATGAGTCCCTTGGGCTAATATGATCTGGAAAGTTTTCCTCAAAGTGGTTAGGATTCTGACTGGGCCCCAGTGTGTAAGTGTGAACCTGATAGGCAGAAGGGAGAGGCAAAGAGCTTTTGGCAAGAATGGAAGCTTTAAGCAAGAAGGTTGTAGTTGGAGCTGGAGGCAGTGAAGAGGTGGGCCTGGCTGTTATGAAGGCTTCTGGTGGGGAAGGGCAACTTCTGGCCATTGGTTGGTCTCAGTGGAGGCCATTTTTCTTGACCGTGCAGGGAATCAGGGATCTCAGTGTAGAGGAAATGAGGGAAGATGGAGGAAACAAGGAGACTCTTTATTACTTAGAGACTCTGATTCTGAAAAGCCAGTCAGAGAACAATATTAAACCCAGGCAGACAGATGCCTCATCATCTGGCATAGGGAAAGGACTTTTCTACAATATAACAATGTAAAAACCTGTGAGAAGAGCAAATAAATAATGCACAATTCTGGCTAGTGACTAGAAACAGGTCCAGTTTCTAGGTGGAAATGCATAAACCACAGTACAATGAGACCTACCCTAGAGGAAAGGGGAGTACTGGCCCCATGAAAGCCCTGGGAAAAGGGAAAAATGAATAGGAGCTTTCATAAAGCCAGCAATCCACAAAAATCTTGGAAACTATTTTTAAAACACCTTAGTAGGAACAAAGGTAAAATATATGTCCAGGATTAAAAGTCCCAAAGATTAGAAGCTGTTCTCCCCTGGGGCTCACTGGCATGCTGGGAGAGTGACATCTTACCCCAAAGCGGAGTGCATGGGACGTGTGGCATGCAGGTGTCAGGGAGAATGACGTGGGCCTTGCATCAGCAATGTAACCACTAAAACAAGTAGCAATGTGGTTAAGGGTCATGGAAAAAGCACAAGTGTGGTAGGTAGAATTATGCCCCCCCCGACCCCACAAAAGAGATCCATGTCCTAAATCCTTGGAACCTGTGAATATGTTAGTTTCAGTGGCAAAGTTCAGAAATAGGGTTTGCAGATGGAACTAAGGTTACAAATCATCTGACCCTGAGATGAGGAGAGTCTCTTGCACTTTGTGGCTCAGCTCAACATTGTTACAAGGGTCCTTAGAAGTGAAAGAGGCAGGAGAGGCAGAGTTGGAGAAGGACATGTGACGACAGAAGCAGGGTCAGACAGATGGGATCAGAGAAACAGTCCACTGGCCACTGCTGGTGCTGAAGGTGGAGGAAGGGGATGGGAGCTGAGGAATGCAAGCGGTGTCTAGAAGCTGGAAAAGAAAAGGAAACATATCTCCCCTAGAACCTCCAGAAGGAACACAACCCTGACAACACCTTGATTTTAGTCCAGTGAAACCTATTTCAGACTTCTGCTCTGCAGAACTGTAAGATAATACATTTGTGTTGCTTTAAGTCAAAAATTTGTGGTAATTTTTTACAGCAGCCATAGGAAACTAACACAGCTAGCTTTGGACTCCAACAGATGTAGGCTTTAATCCTGGCTCCACTATATGCCAATCAGTTGACCTTAGTCCAGTCACTCATATCCCCATCTCATCCTCATAAATGGTGTCCATAATACACATACAGTTCACAGAGTTGAAGTGAAGAGTAACTGAAATGATACATATAAAGAGACAGCACAGCCTGGCACAAAGCAAGTGCCCGGCAAATTTATCCTTTTCTGTCAACACATTTCATGAAATAGTAATTAATACGTAGGACCAGTGGTGTTCTGGTAAATGTTTACTAACTATCCCTCAAAAGAAAATGAATGCATATATATGAGTATATGTCCATATCTATCTATATTTATATCTATATATAAATTTACTTATATAAGAATGTAAAGCACACAGTTTATGAATAATTATGAAATATATAAAGAATATTTGCAATAGTATTTATTTCAAATTCCATATAGCCAACTGATTTTCATATAATGCTCTTATTGATTTTGCCAAATATCCATAATCAACCTACAGTTGTAACAGAAGAGCGAGTGCATTCCTACATGAATGGTAGGTGATATTTTCATTTATGTTGATGAGTAAGAAGAAAGTCAAACAATAAAGAAGTATTGGAACTTGACACTTTCATTAATGATTCAAATGTCTTTGCTCAATCAGATAATAGTTTCCATGTACTAGAAGCATCTTTCATCATTTTTTGTGCTATTCATAAAGTAACAACTATAGACACACTTTTAAGCTTAATGTATATTATTAACACTTTCTCCATCATCTTCTTAAGTCCAGAATAAAATGAACAAAACAAGAATCCAGGTCCTGATTTGTATCATTCTCAGATTTCCATGATGTAAATATTCCCACTGTGGCCTATTTCAAGCTACCTATGATAGAGACATCACCAAGCACAGGTTGGGACAAGATGCACAGTAGTACATTGCTTAGTTGCAATAAATGTGAATCAGCACACAAGCATGGTTCACAGTAAAATACTTTTGAACAGGTGGATTTTAAGTATTTATTATTTTTGGTTTTAGTATCATTTACATAATTATAGGTTTATATAATTTAATAGTTTTGTTTAAGTTAATTTTTTTATTTTGAGATAATTTCACACTTACAGAATAGTTGCAAAAACAGTACAGAGAGTTTCTCTATACCCTTCACCCAGCCTCCTGTTATGTTGGCATCTTACACAATTATAAAATATTTATCAAAACTGAGAAATTAACCTTGGCACAACATTATTAACTAAAGTAAAAAATTTATTTTTATTTCACCAGTTTTCCCAGTAAAGTCCTTTTTTTGTTGTAGGATGCTCTCCAGTATCCCATATAGCATTTAGGTGGTCCTTTATTTGGTAGAATGTCCCTTAATTTCACCTTCTCTTGTGTTTTCTCATGTACTGAAATATAATTTTTAATGATGGCTGTGTTTAATAACTGGCTCACAAATTTCCTCAACATTTAACAATTGGCTCTCATGAGCCACAACAAGCCAGCTTCAGTATAGGTCTACACAGGACACACTAAGCAAAACTGACAAACAATTCATATTTAAAAAAAGAAAACATTTATTGAGCTCCCTCTAGAGGCCAGTGCTGGGCATCAGTTCTTGCCATTGAGAAAATTACAGGTTAGGGGATGTGTCAGAGCAGTAACAGAAAATACCCCTAGTGTGATTAGGGTTGTAATGGGGGAATAGAATGTGCTGAAGCAGCCAGAGGTGGGAGGGGCCAATTCTGCCTGGGGACGTCAAGGAAGGCTTCACAGAAGCAAGTAAAGGATGAGCAAGAGCTCTCCAGATGGAACACAAAGTGATAAGATGATGTGTGAGCTGAGTCTTGATGTGTGGGTGAGGATAAGCCAGTCAGTCGAGGAAGCAGAAGGAAAAAAAGTCACCCATTTATTCTTTCTTGCAGTAAGCATTTATTAGGTGTCAATTCTGTACTGAGCTCTGGAGGTGCCCAAACCTATAATGAATAAGAGCACTCAAGTGTGATGAAGGTTGTGGTGGCATGAGATGATGCCTGGGGCTGTCTTTAAGATGAGGCAGTGGTTGAACATGTGAAGAAGACACTGGGCACAAGCCGAGGTCATGAGAGCACAAGCCAGGCACTTCCTCCCTGGGAGTGCAGAAGGACCTCGGGAGAAGCTCACAGGCCACTACCATTATTTCACCTAGTGAAACCAACAGCTTTTGCCAGAGGACAACTGATACCAGAACCTTCTTATGTACTGAACATTCATAACCCCCTTCTCTTCAGCTTCTCATACTGCCATGGGAGGTACACCCAGACCCCTGCCTTGGGAAGACAGCATATAAATGATCACTGGATGAAGAAGGGTTTACTACATATCAAGGACCAATTCAAGGTAGGGGCCTTTAACCTGAGACCAACCCCCACCCCAAGAAGAGCTTCTGTGTCACTTCCTCAGCCCCCTCTACATATGCAACCCAACCACTGTCTGTCTCATTACACTGCTTTATATTCTTCATACATTTATTACTATCTAAGATTATTTGTCTTTACAGTTGACCATTAAGGAACACAGGTTTGGACTGCATGGATCCAGTTATACATGGATTTTTTCAATACATACTGTTAATGTATTTTCTCTTCCTTATGATTTCTTAATAATATTTTATTTCATCTAGCTTACTTTATTGTAAGAATATAGTATATAATGCATATAACATAGAAAATGTGTTAATGGACTGTTTATGTTATCAGTAAAGCTTCTGGTTAATAGCAGATTATTATTTTTTAAGTTTAGAGGGAGTCAAAAGTTATATGTGAATTTTCTACTGTTTGGGGAGGCAGCGCCCCTATCCCCCACCCTCCAGATTGTTCAAGGTCAAATGTTCTTCTTTGCCTATATCCTCCCACTAGACTCTTAGCTCCTCAAACACAGAATCTTTGTCTGTCTTGTCATCGCTGTATCCCCAGCTCTCAGGGCCTGGCTCATAGGGGTATTCATGAAATATTTGTGGAACAAATGAGCAAATGAATGAATGAGTGGATGTTATTACTCAAATTTGAAGGCTGCATTCCTGACCCTCTGTGGTCCAAATGATTTACTTCAATTTACAATCTGCTGCCTACCTTCAGTGCCTTGACTAAGAACTTGAACCTTCCATGGAGAAATAAAACTAACATGCATAGAATTCAGAGTGTTCCTCTTTGAACTCTTGTGAGAATGCAAAAGATAACAACTAACATTTATTGTGCTTACTAAGTGCCAGGTTCCATTCTAAGCACTTTGCATATATTCAATAGATATTTGTTGAGTCTGTACTAGGTACCAGGCACTGTTTAGGCATTAAGCATATAGCACTGGATAAAAGCAAAAAAAAATCTCTGCTTTTATGGAGCTTAAATTTGAGCTCATTTAATCTGAAAATAGCCTTAAGATGTAGATCCTGTGATTATTCCCATTGTGTAGATGAGGAAATAGAGGCACAGAGGCTAACTAGGTTGCCCAAGATTATATAGCTATGGAATGGCACAGCCAGGCAGTCTGGGACCTGAACCTGTGTTCTTAACTAATAAGCAACCCTACCTTTTGAAGAGCTAATATATGGGGACGTATTTGGTAAACTTTGAATGACTTTGACAAATTTGAGTTCCTGTTATTCTTGGTGAGAGCATAGTGTGTTTTAGGGGCAGGAAAGAAACTGGGCCAGAAGGCTCAGAGGACACATGGAAAGCAGTAGTCCCAGAGGTGTCTTTGGCACTTCTTGGGGCAGGAGAGCACTGGCTGTAATGTGTCTCTGGAGTCCCCCTGGATGCCTTCTGTAGACTGCCAGATTCAGTAGATCCACGTGGAGTCAGACTGCATGAAGGGGGCTGCAAGGCCTTTTCACCAACCTGTAGTTAGTTTAGTTCTTTGTCTTTGCGCACGTGTGTGTGTGTGTGTGTGTGTGTGTGTGTGTGTGTGTGTGTGTGTGTGTGTCTAGAGTCTTGTCCTTGGTTCCCTTTTACTGATTAGTGGCCCTTGTGGAGGCTCTGCACCACCCCCATTGCTATAGTCCTCCCATTTAGCCTCCTAGTCCATGATGACAAAGGAAAGTTTGACCAACCCCCACCAGGATTTTCTGGTTTTCTATTTCCACTATAACAAAGGATAACTCACCAAGTGCTCTCTGGTCTTTGGAATGAGAAAGGAAAATAGTTTATCATATGGAGTACACGGCACACACTGTCCCCATCAGCACACACGGCCTCCATTGCTCACTGGTGTCAGCCTCCCAGGACACCCAGATTCCTGGCAGGGCTAGACGGGGAAGGCGCCTCCCTTCTGCTCAGCCCTCAGGGAGCTGACAGGACAGTGATGACTTCCATCTGGACTAGCCTGTTTTCCACCCCTCGGGCTCCACCTGTGGCCTAGATGGAGCAGAAGCTTCCTCCTTTCTGCCTCTATCACAGCTCTAATCACAAGATATACCTCTTAGATCTCAATCAGCAGATTCCTAAGTGATTCGGGCAAATGGAGGAGAGGTTGTGTGAGACCTTGGGGAAATTCCTTAACCCCTCCAAGATTCAGTGTTCTCTGAAAAATAGATCTAAGAATGCCTGCTTCACATTGTTATTATGAGAATTAAAATTTTAAGTGGGAAATGCTTATAAAGGGGTAGGCCCCAATTAGACTAGGTAGAAGGGTTTGGTGCAGGAGAGAAGATGGGCTCGCTCCCAAGATGGGTCCATTTGAATGGTAGGTGTGGTGAAAGTTTTTGCTCTGGAAAGTGGGTTGGAACAACATTCCACCACTGGTCTCTATCAGACTTCTGTCCTGCACCAAGCCTTCTGGGCAGAGCCAGACACACTCCAGGCAGCACAGCTGGCTTGGTTGAAAGCAGCTGACAGGCAACCACCTTCCTCTGCCATCATTATTTCAACATCTATAATGTGGTGTTTTTTATAGACATGGGCTGAAAATATGGCACATTGGAAGAGGTCAAGAAATAAAATAGGAATGGCAGAGGCAATGATCTCTGCCCTCATGCCCATGGGGCCTGAGGGGCAAGCCCAGTTGGGCAGACATTCACCTTGTCCCTTAGAGATCATCGCATCAAATCCCTCACTTTATGATGAGCATCCTGAGAATCAGTGAGTGGAAGGAACTCACTCAAGGTCACCTTGGCTAGACCTGCTAAATCCTATGGTCCAGTGAGGTGTTTGCTTATCCTATATAATCTGCTCCTGAGATCCCAGGCCACACAGCCCACAGATGGCCCAGGACAAACTCACAGATCCCCACAGTCTTCCTGTTTATTCAATAAGTCCTATTGCTGCCCACTCTGTGTCAGGCACTGTTCCAGGCACTAGGAGTACAGTAGGGGCAAAAAGATAAAAAATCCTGCTGCCGTGAAGCTTACATTCTGGTGGAGGGAGACAAACAATAAATAAAACAAGTGAGTAAAACTGTGTAGTGAGTTAAAAGGCAATTCCTGGTTTGGAGTAAAATGAAACAACGGGGGTGGGGGGCTCAGGGGAGTAGCAGTTCTGTGGGTCCTATCTTATAATAAGGTGATCAAAAAAGGCTTCATTGAGAAGGGGACATTTTGAGTAGAAATTTGTATGAAGTGAGGGAGTGAGCCACACAGATATTTGGAGGAAATGAATTCCAGGCAAAGAGAATAGCAAACACAAAGACCCTGAAGCTATTCAGGGAACATCAAGGAGGCCAGTGTGGCTACAGCAGAGTGAGTGAGGAGGACAGTGATAGGACGTGAAGCCAGATGCATAATGGGGTGAGATCTTGCACAGTCTTGTGGGCCATTGTAAGGACGTTGGCTTTCAGACTGAAGGAGAGATCCAATACAGGGTTTTGAGCAGATGCAGGACATGATCCAACGTAGGTTTCATCAGTATTACTCTGGCTACTGTGTTAGGAGTGGATTGTAGAAGACCTGAAATTTAATAATTTGATATGACCGGGGAGATGGTAGGAGGCTGTTGCAAATACCCAGGTGAGAGAGATGATGGTGGCATAAACTGTGAAGGTGGTAAAGAGTGGTCAAATTCTGGATATTATGAAAGTGGACACAACATGATATGATATTGCAGTGCACGTGGAATGTGAGAGAAACAGAGGAGTCAAGAATGACTTTGAGGTTTGGGTCCAGAGCTGTTGGAAAGGTGGGAATGCCATCAACTGAGATGGGAAAACTGCTGGAACAGCAGGTTTTGGAAAAATGATGAGGAGTTTTGCTTTGAACATGTTAAGTCTGAGCTACCCATGAGATGCCCAGGTGGATGCCTGTGCTAGCCATCCCGGTAGCAGAGGGAAGTCTTCTCCAGAACCAGCAGCAGCAGCAGCTCTGCATACCCCATCCTACCAGGATCCCTGAACATCCTGAACATCCTGAATACCAGAACATCCTGGTTTTAACCTGTATGCAACAAATGCACACACAACAGCCACAGCCAGGTTCCCCAGTCATGTCACAAACATGTACACAACACACAGTACACCCACAGTCACACCACCCACCCCCTCATGTTGTCACATGTGCACAGTGTTTGGTCCTGGCCACAGCCTAGCCCTGAGCAGCCAGCTTCTCCCATCCTTCATGGCTGACAGGTCCATAGCAGCTGTACCCACCTCCCCTCACAGACCCAACCCAATGCCTTGCTAACAAGAGTTGGTTGCAGTCATGAAAAGGAAACTAATGGCACAAAAAATCTAACACTGTTCTTCTGGGGCTTTGAAATGTGTCCAGTAAAGTTTCTTTGGAAAGTTTACCTTCTCCGTTCCATTTGGCTTTAACAGACAGTAGGGATTTGTTTCCCTGAATTTATAAGCCACTGAGTAGGAAAGTACAGAAACGAAGATGTAAAACCACACAGAGTCAATCCCTGTCACTCCAGGAAGCTCTCTCGGGTTTCTCCAGACACATGAAATGACTTAGAAACACTGTCTTTTCCCCTCTACCTCTCTCATCCTCCCAGCCCCCATCCCAGATGCCTACAACTTGCTACTACATAAGGGTGGATTTATCACACGTGTCCCCTAACTGAATAGCCCCTTTATGCTCTTCACGTTGACTTTGGGGGCAGCCAGGCCATACATGCCCCAAGTCACTGCAGCCATTTGGCACCATGGGCCATTAGTGGTATTACTTTACCCAGTGTCTGTGCCAGTGATAAGCACATTATCCTACACCGGCCCTCTGCCCCTTCTTGGTACCTTTCACCCAGATGTTGCCCACATGTGTGGGACTCAAGTGCTGTCCCAACTGGGCAAGGACCTTCCAGCCACCACTGTGTTGGTTTAGCACAGCCCAGTAAGCAGAGAGGGTCTAGCCAGCCTGGGGTCAGGAAGATTTGCAGCTTATATGGCCCTTGGGATCAGCTAACACAAAGGAGCCCAGAGGTGAGAATGCTGTTCCTGAACTTCCCTTCCCACCCCACACTTCTCTGTGGAGTTTCAATGTGGACAGGGCCACTAAGAGCCAGGCAGAGAGTGAGAGCAATGCCTGCCAGCATACACTCCACATTTAGCACTTTGTCCTGGAAAGGACCCTGCCAAGCAACTTGGGTTCAATTCATACTTTGTGCCTGCAACCAATGACCCCTGTGTATGCCCAGCTGGCTGCCAGTGGGCAGGCTGTGCTTGGTTCTTTGTAGACTATAAATGGACCCCACTTGTGCTGGGCTATGTGAACACAATCACTTTCAATGGAATAACATCTCCCTCTGCAGTTGACTGCCAAAGTCAGAAATACTAAGGACGCATACCGCTGTTCTTCAGTGGACTGTTTTGGGAAGACAGAGCCAGTCAGGCCTGGCTACTATATAGTAGGTGACATTGAAACCACTTAAGCAAAGTACTTGCAGTTTTCTTTTCAAAGCATGTCAAGCAGAGAATCTCTGCCTTGCCAGAATTGAAAGGTGCTAAACACTACCTAATCCAAGGGTCGCAAGTATAAATGCTTTTAGACACTAAGCAGCTAATGAAAATGAAAAAGGAGAGGAGGTGTGAGAATCTGGAAGAGTGGCAGGAACTAGAGTTCAATGCCCTACAAAAAGGCATTTAAAATCATTTTTATGTGCCAACCAACAAAGCATGTCTGCAGGCCCTTAAGGTATAACTGCTGTAAGTTTGGGGTTGTTGTTGGAGACATGAAGCCCAGAGAAAGGAAAGGACTTATCCAAAGTCACCCAACCAGTCAGTGATGGAGGCTTCTGCACAACTATGGCAAAATGAGTTCTGTGATATCTTCATGTTGTTCATTCTTTCATTCCTTCAGCAAACAACTTATGATCGCCATGATGTCCTAGACATCCTACTCTGCTGTCAGGGCCCAGGAAGTGAACAAGACATGCTCTCTAATTTCAAGAAGGTGTCATTCTAGTAGGGAAGTGGCAAGAACTGGGCCTTGAAATTGAGGTTATGATCAGAGAGCATTGGGCCTTGAATGCCAAGCCAAGGCATTTGGATTTTATGCTATAGGCAGCAGAGAAGCTTTGGGCAAGCCTGAGCAGGTCTCAGAAAGCTGTTCTGTAGGAAGATTGATCCAGCAGTGGTAACAAGACGGACGAAGGCCAAGCTAGTGGGGTGGGAAGTATAATTGGAGGCCTAGAGAGGGGCTGAAGAAATCAATAGTCAGTCTAGGCCTGAGGTAATGAGGTTGGGACTCACTAAGAAGAGATGTGTAAAACACTGAAAATAAACAGGGTGGGGTTTCTAGGGTGTGCATGCATGCATGCATGTGTGTGTGTCTGTGAGGGTATGGTCCTGGGGTGAAGGAGATGGGTTGACAAGAGGCAAGAAAAGGGAAAAATCAAAATGATTCCAAGATGGGGTGGGTGGCAGGAATGCCAACCAAAAGGAAGAAACCAGGGCACCTGGATTGAGGGAAAGTAGGTGGATGGGGTTGTCTAAATGTTTCTATGATAGCCACCTCAAGACCAATAAGAAGAATCTGGGATTGCCTGTTTTGTGTTGTTGTAGCTTCTCCTTCCTCAGAATGGAAAATTGAGCCAGGCCTCTTGACCTCTTGACTCTTCCATATGCCCGGAAGTGACCCCTGGGGAAATCCCACTCAGTGCCTTTAGCTGAAATTGTCCAACAATTTAACAAATACTAATCAAATAAATAACTAAAATACATTCCCCACCCCTGGCCTCTTTCTGTCCCCCACTCCAAAACAGCTCTGTGGGAAAGTCAATTTGGGAATTTCCCACATGTGTCTATGACCGCAATGCCAGAGCAATGGTCTGAGTCAGCTACAACCTTCAAAATTTTGTATTTGCTTTTTGTATCAGAGGCAGCATGCTGACTGGGAGAGCCCTAGTGATGCTATAAAATAATTCTCAGTGTCACCTCAGGGGTTACCTGGGACTTCTGTGCTGGCTTCCAAAGGCTTGGGCCTCCAGGAAGAGAGAGGCCTGCCAGGCTTGCAGCCAAACTGTCAAGCCTATCTGGATGATTCACTCACCCCCTACACCACACAGGAATGGTCCATTTGCCTCCCGTTCCCTCTCAAGTCACCCTTTTCTTTTCCCTCTGGGAAGAAAGTACAGCATCAGTGAATAAGGCCAATCACTATGGGGTTCCAAAAATAGACAAAGATTTTCAGTCCAAGCCTTGACCACAGGAAGGGGATTTAAATGGTTGCAGATAAAACTGAAGCTGAAGGATGCATGGGGGTCTGGAAAAAGACTAGGGGCTTTGGAGTTCAATTTTGATTCCAATCTCAGCTTGGCCTCTACCAGGTGCATGGTCTGGTCATAGTTTTCTCATGTGTAAAATTGAAATTAGGATGTATCCTGGTCAGGGTTCTTATGAGTGTTACCAGAGACAGTCAGTCAGAGCACTGGGGGTCTCCCTCATGGACCAAGATGGTGTCAGGGGGAGGTTCTTACACTGAAGTCCCCAAAAGCTAGAGATATGAATGGATAAGGCTCCAAGCTGCTAAAAGCTACCAAGATAATTGGATAGGAAAAACCCCTCCCTTCCCTCTCCCTATAAGAACCTAGGCTTCAGCAGGAAGATTGAGATGGTCTGTGTGACAGGAGTCCACTATTCTCCCAGGTCACGCAGCAGCTGAATAAAACCTCTTTCCTTTTGCACTAGCATCTGCCTCATGAGTTTGGCTTTTATGGAAGCAGGCAACTGAACTTCCATTTTGTTCAGTTACATGAAGATGCATTCATAGTTCCCGGCACATAGAAAACGCTCAATAAAAGTTAGTTTTATTTTTCATATCTTCTGCTTTTGAAGACAAGGTCTTTTCCAATAAGGACCAGATGATGTACCAAGATACCACCTGGTGGGAGGGGTAGGTTGGGAGGAGAGCTAAGAGGAAGGGAAAGGGTGTTGATATCTCATGTTACCAAGAGGAGATTCAAAAAGATGCACCTGAATATTGATACAACAAAAACAAAACAGTCAGTATGTTGCATAAATTACTAGATTAGCCAATAAAGGAATAAAAATGGTGATAGAGCTATATAATGGCTATAATCCTCAACTATCTTAGCAGGGAGTCAACAGATAATTTTTAAAAATTGATAAAAGACAGGAACCTAAACAACAAAACAAAGAAACAAGCAAAATATAACCAAAGACACTGAAATAGAGGTCAGGCTGACAGTGCCCACAGAAGAGAGTAGAGGTAATTTCAGGGGACAGTGGGAAGGGTTCACGGGAACAAACTTAAAAGACACATAGTCATAAACTAAGGGGAGGGTGGTAATGGGAGGGAAGTGAGGAGGGGTGGGAGGGGGGCTGGATTGGGAGTAAAAAGGAGAAAACTGTATTTGAACAATGATTAAAATAAATTTTTAAAAAATATTTTTAAAAATTGATAAAAGAAGGAATAAAAGAAGTGCTTTTTTTTTTTTTTAGAAAAAATGAAGGTAAGTGCAGGAAGAAAGGAATGAAAATTGGTTGTCTCCCACAAAGCGGTCTGGGGTTTGAGGTTCCTGCATGGCACTGTGGTTTCTTTCTATGGGCATGTTCCACTTTGATTGCCAAAATCCAACCAGGACTATGAAAAGTCAAGGGTAGTACCCATGTCCACCAGCTTAAGGAAGGGCCCACAGCATCACAGCTGCCATGTGCTCCACTTTAACCTCTGTCCCTGTGTGCTGTGGGTATCCTTCATTTGGGGCAGACCAAAACATTGAAAAGGGGGAAAAAAACTTGACTAGTTCAGTTGTTCAAAAAAGCTCTCTTGCAAGGGAGCAAAGACAACACACTGAGCAACATGGGGCACAAGACTACTTCCGAAGTCCTTTATAGAGCACATGCTCCACTGGGAGGAGTCTACCTGTCCCATCTCTGGGTTCTCTGGATGATAGGCAGTTCACACCAGCTGACCACAGATAACATCCTGAAGTGCCAGTATATGGTATATATAGCCACCCAATTCTACCTTTCTGTACTCTTGCCTTCAAGGAGTATAAATGGTAAGATCTATGCCAACTTCTCGCCCAGGAGCCCACAATTCTCCATCCCACTGCTTGAAACTTCTGCCTAGAGGCTCTTCTCTTCAAAATTCATTCATACAGAAAGAATCAATGGTCTAATCTGTACACAGCTGTAGTGCCCAACAGCAATATAAAGACTGCTTCAAGGAAGAGTAAGTTTAAAAGTTTCACCATTAGGCAGAGGGAGAATTGGAAAAAATTTGCCTATGTGATAGTGTTGTCCAGGGCCAGTTCAGAACTGGAATACTCTGAAACACTCAAACACTCATGTGAGCCCATGCATGTGCACACACGTACACACAGACAGGGAATACACACTCAAACAGACACACCATCCAATGATCACTGATAACCCCTTTTCACTTTGTCAAGTCTGCCATAGTGGCTCTGGAGAGTTCTTTTCCCTTTCCATTTTTTCCTCATAGTTTATCTGAGATATAATTCACATATAATACAATTCAAACAATTGAAGTATATAATTCAACAGTTTTTAGTACATTCACAGAGTTGTGTATCAATCACTACAGTCAATTTTAAAACACTTTCACTACTCCCATAAAGAAACCCCATACCCATTAGTTCCCCCCACACACACAACTCCTGGCAAATGCTAATCTATATTCTGTCTCTATGGAACCATACAATATGTAGAATTTGTGAATCGTTTCTTTCACTTATCATAGTGTTTTCAAGGTTCATCCATGTTGTAGTATATATAAGTACTTCACTCCTTTGTTAAAAAATAAAAGATTTTATTTATTTATTTTTAGAGAGAAGGGAAGGGAGGGAGAAAGAGAGGGAGAAAAAATTCAACGTGCAAGATATACAATGATTGGTTGCCTTTCACACACCCCCAAGTGGGGACCTGGCCCACAACCCAGGCATGGGCCCTGACCAGGAATCAAACTGGCAAAACCAGAGACATTTAGGTTTGTGGGATGACACCCAACCCACTGAAGCCACACCAGTAAGAGTTCATTCCTTTTTATGATTGAATAATATTCCATCATGTGGACCTAGATATACCATATTTGTTTATCTACTCACACACTGAACAGATAATTAAAGAGTGAGATATTTTGATAAAAACCTGTCCATGATTGATAGAGAAAGTAAATTAGAGAAGTTCAGAAAGATAGGTAACTGAGAGGCCACAACACTGCAGTGGTCATGGTCTCAAAATAGTCATTCCTTAGTGTGCCTGAACTTTCTTCACAAAGGCAAATGAGGGAGTATCCCCAGCGAACAGATAGGTTAATATCTGCCCCTCCAGGCCAGTGGCCCTGCAGCCAGGGTATGAGGTTGCCATCTGTGGGCATAAAGGAGCAATGGCTACCCAGAATCAAGACACACACAGGCTAAACAAAAGGGTAGAGAAGTGAGATCTGCTATAGCTGCCTTTTCTCTTTCGGATCCTGCATGTCTTTAAGACTCATCATTCCCTTGTTAAAGTGCTCAGAATGAGTAGGTCAAGAAGAGACACAATTGGGGAGAGGGTGTCAATTTAAAAGAAGGCATCTCTCCTAGTGGCATAGCCTTATCACACTTTCCATTGAGTTAAGAGTTTCACAGCCTGGCTAGTGTTCAGAGATCTAAGCTACAGAGGGAGAAAGGGAAGGAGAGAGAGAAGAGAAATGATCTTTCCCTGACAGCATGGAAGAGACCACTGAAGTAGTTAAAAGTCACAACAGTGTCTTAATTAGCTTTTCCACAATTTTGGAACCGGGCTGTATGTCTCTGGAGACCAAATGGAAGCTATTTTGTGCTCTTGCCAATATTTAGTGAAGATAGTTTTTCCTTTTTTCTTACAAAAAAATTAAAATGAAATTTCAAAACTATAGCTGTGTCGGCAGCAGAGCAGGCCTTACATAACCACAAGCAGTTATGAGGAATGAGATGATTTCTGCTGCTCCAGGGCTCAGAACGTTTTACACATAATTACTGCTGTTTCCTCTTCTGATTAATGCCTGAATCTGGAGAACAGCTTTCTTCCTCCAATCAGGAAAAAGTCAAGGATGTCCTCTCTTACCACTTCTATTCAACGTTGTACTAGAAGTTCTAACCAGACCATTAAGGCAAAAAAATCAAACAAAACAAACAAACAAACAAACAAAAATACCACTGAAATAGGAAAGGAATAAGTAAAACTATTTCTATTCACAGATGACATGATCTTATATATACAAAATTCTTTTAAAAATCTATTAAGATTAACAAACGAATTTACCAGAGTTGCAGGGCGCAAGATCAACATACCAAAATCAGTTGCATTTCTATATATCAACAATGAACAATGCAAGGATAAAGTTAAGAAAGCAATTTCATGTATCAAAATGAATAGCATCAAAAAGAATAAAATACTCAGGGATAGATTTAACCAAGTAGGTGCAAGAATTATACACGGAAAATTATGAAACACTGAGGAAATAAATTAAAGAAGGCCAAATAAATGAAAATACATTCTCTGTTTATAGACTGAAAAACTTAATATTAAGACATCAATACTACCCAATGTAATCTACAAATTCAATGCAATTCATATCAATGGCCTTCTTATGACTAAGTGGAAGAGGTAATTCTAAAACCTATACAGACTTCCAAGGGACCCCAAATATCCAAATCGCTCTTGACAAAGAACAGCAAAGTTGAAGGACTCACACTTCTGGATTTCTAATCATACTAAAACCTACAGTAATCAAAACCATCTGGTACTGGCACAAAGATAGACACATAGACAAGTGGAACAGAATTGAGATTCCAGTAATAAACCCATGCATCTATGGACAACTGATTTTTGACAAGGGTACTGATACCACTCAATGGAAAAAGAATAGTCTTTTTAACAAATGGTGCTGGAACCTACAAAAATTAATGAAAACTTATTAAAGACCAAAATATATGAGCTAAAATTATAAAGATTTACCCCTATGTTTTCTTCGAAGAAATGAAATGAAATTTCAAATTTCTTAAAAGAAAACATAGATGTAAATATTGATGATCATACATTTGGCAATAGATTCTTGAATATGACATCAAAAGCAAAAGCAACAAAAGCAATAATAGATAAATGGGAGTTCATTAAAATTTAAAACTTGGTGCATCAAACGACACTATGAGGAGAGTGCAAGGACAACTCACAGAATGAGGGAAAATATTTGCAAATCCTGTCTAGTAAGGGTCTAGTATCCAGAATACATAAAGAATGATTACAACTCAACAATAAAAACAAAACAAATCACCCAATTATCAATATAATGGGCAAAGGATTTGAATAGATATTTCCCCAAAGAAAATATACAGCCAACGAACATATGAAAAGATGCTAGACATTATGACTCAATAGGGACATACAAATCAAAAGTACAATGAGATATCACTTCATGCCCACTGGGATGGCTATAATAAAAAGGACACTCAATTAACAAGTGTTGATATGGATGTGGAGAGAAGGTGCAACCACTTTGTAAAACAGTTTGGCAATTCCTCAACAGGTTAAATACACAGTTACCATATGACTCGGAAGTGCCACTCCTAGGCTCCAAGAGAATTGACAACATATATCCACACAAAAACTTACCATTCAAGGTTTATCAACTGATGAATGGATAAACAAAATATAGCATATCCATACAAGTATCTTTTGGCAAAAATAAAGGAATGAGAAATACTAATACATCCTACAATATAGATGAATCTCAAAAACCTTATGCTAAATGCAAGAAGTCATTTACTAAAGAAGGCATATTAAATAATATTTATTTGAAATGTCCGGAATAGGCAAATCCATAGAAACAGATAGTAGATTAATTGTTGTCTAGCACTGGAGAGTGGAGGAGCAGGGGAGGGTAAGGGATTGGGATAATGGCTAAAAAGTTACAATATTTATTTGA
The DNA here is from genome assembly GCF_019186645.2 of Phyllostomus hastatus. Taxonomy (NCBI): domain Eukaryota; kingdom Metazoa; phylum Chordata; class Mammalia; order Chiroptera; family Phyllostomidae; genus Phyllostomus; species Phyllostomus hastatus. Next base: position 199,516 of record NW_025333841.1, on the reverse strand, counting down.
TGGGTTATAAAATATTCTAAAATTGATTGTGATGATGATTGTACAAATTTTTAAATATAGTAAAAACCTTTGAATTGTACACGTTAAATGGAAGAATTTTATGGTACATAAATTCAGGCCAATTAAAGCTGTCAAAAACACTTAAAACCAACCTGCATTTTGGGTATTTTATTTTATTTTACTTTACTTTATTTTATTTTTATTTATTTATTTTATTTTTTATTTTAATTGTTGTTGCAGTACAGTTTTCTATCTTTTACTCCCAACCCAACCCACCCACTCAGCCCTCCCCTCCTCCCTCCCATTTCCACCCACCCTAGTTTTTATCCATGTGCCCTTTATACTTCTTCCTGTAAACCCTTCCCCTTTTCCCCTGAAATTCCCCTGAAATTCCCTCTCCTCTCTCCTCTGAACACTGTCAGACTGTTCTCTATTTCAGTGTCTTTGGTTATATTTTGCTTGTTTCTTTGTTTTGTTCTTTAGGTTCCTGTTAAAGGTGAGATCATATGGTATTTGTCTTTCACCACCTGGCTTATTTCGCTTAGCATAATGCTTTCCAGTTGCATCCATGCTGTTGCAAAGGGTAGGGGCTCCTTTCTTTCTGCTGCATAGAATTTCATTGTGCAAATGTACCATAGTTTTTTTTTATCCATTCATTTACTGATGGGCATCTAGGTTGCTTCCAACACTTGGCTATTGTAAATTGTGCTGCTATGAACATTGGGGTGCAAAGGTTCTTTTGGACTGGTGTTTTAGGGTTCTTAGGATATAGTCCCAGCAGTGGAATTGCTGGGTCAAAAGGCAGATCCATTTTCAGTTTTTTAAGAAAATTCCATACTGTTTTCCATAGTGGTTGTACCAGTCTGCAATCCCACCAACAGTGCACTAGGGTCCCCTTTTCTCCACAACCTCTCCAACACTTGTTTGTTGCTTTGTTTATGATGGCCATTCTGACTGGTGTAAAGTGGTATCTCATTGTGGTTTTAATTTGCATCTCTCTGATAGCTAGCGATATTGAGCATCTTTTCATGTGTCTCTGGATCCTCTGTATGTCCTCCTTGGAGAAGTGCCTGTTCAAGTCCTTTGCCCATTTTTTAATTGGGTTGCTTGTCTTCTTAGAATGGAGTCGTGTAAGTTCTTTATATATTTTGGAGATTAAACCCTTGTCTGAGGTATCATTGGCAAATATGTTTTCCCATACAGTTGGTTCTCTTTTTATTTTAATACTGTTTTCTTTGGCTGTGCAGAAGCTTTTTATTTTGATGAGATCCCATTTGTTTATTCTTTCCTTTATGTCCCTTGCTCTGGGGGACGTATCAGTAAAAAAGTTTCTGTGTGAAATATCTGAGATTTTCCTGCCTATGTTCTCCTCTAGGATTTTATTGGTGACATGGCTTATATTTAAGTCTTTTATCCACCTTGAATTTATTTTTGTGTATGATGTAAGTTGGTGCTTGAGTTTCATTTTTTTTTTTTTTTGCACATAGCTGTCCAGTTCTCCCAACACCATTTGTTGAAGAGACTGTTTTTACTCCATTTTATGTTGCTGCCCCTATGGTCAAATATTAATTGGCCTAGAGACTTGGGCTTATTTCTGGGCTCTCTGTTCTGTTCCATTGGTCCATATGTCTGTTCTTATGCCAGTACCAGGCTGTTTTGATTACAGTGGCCTTGCAATATAGTTTGATATCAGGTATTGTGATCCCTCCTACTTTGTTCTTCTTTCTCCAGATTGCTGAGGCTACTCAGGGACATTTTTTATTCCATGTAAATTTCTGAAATATTTGTTCTAAATCTGTGAAATATGTCATTGGTATTTTAATAGGGATTGCATTGAACCTATAGATTGCTTTGGGTAGTGTGGACATTTTAATGATGTTAATTCTTCCAATCTATGAACACAGTATATGCTTCCATTTATTTGTACCTTCCTCAATTTCTTTCTTCAGTGTTCTGTAGTTTTCCAAGTACAGGTCTTTTACCTCCTTGGTTAAGTTTATTCCTTGGTACTTTACTTTTATTGTTGTTACAATAAATGGATTTTTCCCTAGTTTCTATTTATGATATTTCATTGTTGGTGTACAAAAAAGCCTTCAATTTCTGAATATTCACTTTGTAACCTGCTATTTTGCCAAATTCACTTATTAGGTCAAGTAGTTTTTTGGTGGAGCTTATAGGGTTTTCTATGTACACTATCATGTCATCTGCAAATAATTACAGTTTTATTTCTTCGTTTCCAATTTAGATGCCTTTTATTTGTTTTCTTGTCTGATCACTGTGGCTAGAGCTTCAAATACTATGTTGAATAAAAGTGGTAAAAGTGGACATCCTTGTCTTGTTCCTGATCTTACTGGGAAAGCTTTTAGCTTTTGCCCATTGAGTATGATGGTAGCTGTATGTTTCTTGTACATGGCCTTCAATTTGTTGAGGAATGCTCCCTCTCTTCCACTTTGCTGAGTGTTTTTATCAGAATGTGTGCTGTACATTATCATATGCTTTTAAGCATCAATTGCTATGATTGCGTGATTTTTGTCTTTCATTTCATTTGTGTGGTGTATTATATTTATTGATTTGTGAATATTATACCATCCTTGCATCCCTGGGATGAATCCCACATGATCTTGGTGAATCATCTTTTAATGTATTGTTGGATGCAGTTTGCCAATATTTTGTTGAGGATTTTAGCATATATGTTCATCAGCAATATTGGCATATAGTTTTCTTCCTTTGTTGTGTCTTTATCTGGTTTTGGAATTAGGATAATACTGGCTTCATAAAAAGAGTTTGGGAGCCTTCCCTCTTCTTGAATTTTTGGTACAGTTTGAGAAGGATAAAAGTTAGCTCTTCCCTAAATGTTTGATAAAATTCACCTGTGAAGCTGTCCAGTCCAAGGCTTTTGTGTGCCGGGAGTTTTTTGATTGTTGCTTCAATTTCACTAGCTGTTATCAGTCTATTCAGGCTTTCTGCTTCTTCTGGATTCTGTTTAGGAAGATTATAGGTTTCTAGAAATATGTTCATTTTGCCTAGTTTGTCAAATTTCTTGGCGTATAGTTGTTCATAGTAATTTCTTACAATCCTTTGTATTTTGATGACATCAGTTGTAATTTCTCCTCTTTCATTTCTTATTTTATTATTGGGGTCCTCACTATTTTTTTCTTGATGAATCTGGTTAAAGGCTTGTCAATTTTGTTTATCTTTTCAAAGAACAAGCTCCTGAATTTACTGATCCTTTGAATTGTTCTCTTAGTCTCTATGCCATTTAATTCTGCTCTGATCTTAATTATTTTCCTTCCATTTACTCCCTCTAGGCTTTGTTTGTTGTTGTTCCTCCAGTTCTTGTAGCTATAGGGTTAGGTTTTTTATTTGAAATGTTTCTATCTTTTTTAGGTAGGCCTGTATTGCTATGATCTTCCCTCTGAGGACTGCCTTCATGGTGTCCCATAGGTTTTGGGCTGTTGTGTTCATTTTCATTTGTTTCCAGGAACTTTTTTATTTCTTCATTGATCTCATTGTTAACCCATTCATTATTTTATAGCATATAATTCAGTCTCCATGAATTTAATGTTTTTGGGTTTTCCTCTTGAGGTTGGTTTCTAGTTTCAAGCCATTGTGATCTGAGAAGATGCTTGATATGATTTCAATTTTCTTGAATTTGTTCAGGCTTGCCTTATGTCCTATCATGTGGTCTATCTTTGAAAATATTCCATGTGTATTGGAAAAGAATGTATATTTTACTTATTTGGAGTGAAAGTTTCTATATATCAATTAAGTCCATTTGATTTAGAGTATTGTTCAATGTCACAATATTCTTGTTGATTCTTTGTTTGGAAGATCTATCCATTGTTAACAATGGGTTGTTAAAATTCCCTACTATGAGTGTGTTGCTGTAGACATCTTTCTTGAAGTCCTCCAAGATTTTCCTTATATATTTGGGAGTTCCTACGTTGGGTGCATATATGTTTATAAAGGTTATATCTTCTTGATGAATTATTCCTTTAAGTATTATGTAGTGCCCTTCTTTGTCTATTTTTATGGCCTTTGTTTTGAAATTTGTTTTGTCTGACATAAGTATTGCTACCCCAGCTTTTTTTCATGTCTGTTTGCTTGAAATATTTGTTTCCAGCCCTTCACTTTCAGTCTGTGTAGGTCTTTAGTTCTGAGGTGGGTCTCTTGCAGGCAGCGTATGCAGGTTATGTTTTCTTATCCATTCAGCTACCCAATGTCTTTCGATTGGATCATTTAATCCATTAAGGTTATTATTGATAGGTACTTATTCATTGCCAATTTTTCCTTTGTACCTGTGTTCCTCTCTCTCTCTTTCTTTCTTCATCTTTTTAAAGCAGTCCCTTTAGTATTTCTTGCAATGCTGGTTTGGTGGAGATGTACTCTTTTAGCCTTTTTTTTTTGTCTGGGAAATTCCTTATTTAGCTTTCCATTTTAAATGAGAGCCTGCTGGGTAAAGTAGTCTTGGTTGCAAGCCTTTGCTTTTCATTACTTGGAATATTTCTTGCCATCCTCTTCTGGCTTATAGTGTTTTTATTGAGTAATCAGCTGATAGCCTTATCGGAGTTCCCTTGTATATTTCTAGTTGTTTCTCCCCTTTGCTACCTTTAAGATTCTCTCTTTGTCTTTAAATTTTGCCATTTTAATTATGATGTGTCTTGGAATGGGCCTCTTTGGGTTTATCTTTTTTAAAAAGATTATTTTATTTTTAAACAGAGGGGAAGGGAGGGAGACAAGAGAAGGAGAGAAACATGAATGTGTGGTTGTCTGTCATGCTCCTCCTACTGGGGACCTGGCCCACAACCCAAGCATGTGCCCTGACTAGGAATTAAACCAGCAACCTTTTGGTTCACAGATCAGTGCTCAATCTACTGAGCTACATCAGCCAGGGCCTCTTTAGATTCATCTTGATTCGGACTCTCTGTGCTTCCTGGACTTGTGTGACTTTCTCTCATCAAGTAAAGAAAGTTTTCTGTCATTACTTTTTCAAACAGGTTTTCTACTCCTTGCTTCTCTTCTTCTCCTTCTGGTATCCCTATGATACGAATATTATTGTTTCATATTGTGCAGTTCCCTTAAACCCTCTTCATTCTTTTTAAGTCTTTTTTCATTTTGTTGCTCTGTCTGGGAATTTTTTTCTACCTTGTCCTCCAGCTCACTGATTTGACTCTTTGTTTCATCTAGCCTGCTCTTAATTCATTCTACTGTGCTCCACTTCAGATATTTCCTTCTGGCCCTTATTGATAGTTTCTATGTCCTTTTTCATGCTGGAGTAGTTTGCAGGAAGTTCCTTATACTTTCCTGGAGTTTTCTGTAATTCTCACTGAGCTCCTTGAGCATCCTTATAAACATTATTTTTAACTCAGTGTCTGATAGTTTGCTTGCCTCTATTTCATGTGGTAGTCCTTCTGGGGATTCCTCATTCCTTCTGATTGGGGATTGGTTATTTGTCTCCTCATTTGAGGTGACTCTTTTTGTTTGTTTCTGTGTCTTAGATTGATGTTTGTTTCTGTGTCTTTGACTCCCTGTCTTTGTGGGGTGAACTTCTGTGGTAGGAGACCCATGGGACTCAGTGGTGCAGAGGATAGAGAAAGAAGAAATACTGAGAGTGAAGAATGAAAACCAGGCTAAGACAGAGAAAAATTTAAATTTAAAATGAAAAAAGAAAGGGCAGGAGGAAGGAAAAATGGAATAGGAGAGGGGAATGGCAAAATGTGAGATTTAAAACACAAAAATAGTGAAGATTTAGAAATAAAATTGAAGAAATACAGCAAGAACCATCCTGTCCACAACCAATGAGTAAAGACTGATAAAGGTGGGAAAAGGATAAGGGTATTTTAAGAATGGATAAAAAGAATATGAGATGAGGAAGAAATGAGAAGAAAAACTAATGAGAAGAAAAATGGTTTTGAGAGGCTGGAGGGGAAAGTAATAGTAAGAGTGTGGAACAGAAAAAAGCTGTAGCAAGAGAGAAAATAAGATTTAAAATGAAAATTAGAAGAAGAAAGAAAAGGTAAAATGGAGTAAGAGAAGGGAGGAGCAAAATATGAGATTTGAAATAAACTATAATATGAAAACTTGTGACTTACTAGGAACAACCTTAAAGGACAAGAAATGAATGTTAAAAAGCTATGCAGAGGTGAAAAATAATGCAAATCATGAAGAAGACTGCAGTGGAATTCATCTCAGTAGAATGTAGTGTTTAATACTGTCTTCTCTTTCTGGATCTGCCCTTGGTGATGTCAGATGGGGTCCCAGTCTGACTCTAGGCAGCCTGTTTGAGACTATAAGCAATCCACACTCTGCAGTGGCTGTCTTCTTCAGTTGTTAATCTATCAATCTGTAATCAGTAGTCAGGCTTAAGCACCACAGTGTGGGGCAGAGTAATTCCCCCAGGCAAGCTACTACTTCCCCTCAGTCTGATACAATTCAGAGAGGAGTGCTCTGCCTGAGAAAAATGGCTCTTGCAGTGTGGGGGATAACTCAGCACAGGAACCCTGTTGGCTATTCTTTCAGTTTTTTCCCTGGAGCCACAGTCCAGAATCTCCTCAGCTGTCTCTAGTCCACTCTGCCCTCCCTTTGTTGGAGCCAAGGATAAGGGACCACAAATGAAATTTTGTGCATTGGCCTTTTAAGAGGCCCTCTGTGTCTCCAGCCATCTCTCCCTAGCAGACAGAAACCCTGCAGCTTTTCACAGCTGGATGTTATCTGGGCTCCTTCTGGCTCTGGTGCTGTAGGCTGGGGAGACTGTCTTGGGGTTTATACCCTGTATTTCTCAGGGGAAACCCCCTGGCCACTGAAATATCCCTCTGACACTTCAGCTGCTGCCCATGGGAGCCCAGCCAGCCATCTTGCATCTCTGCACTCCCTACCAGTCACATTGTAGTGAAGTGGTTTCTTCCATCTATCCATGGATATAAAGTTTCTCTCCAGCTAGTGTTCAGCTAGTTATTCCAGATGATTTCTCTATAATTTAGTTGTAATTCCAGATTGGTCCTGGGAGGACGTAAGTGTAGTTTCCACTTACTCCTCCGCCATCTTGGGTCTCCTTGGGTATAAATGTATTTCAAAAATATACTAGTTTTGACTCTTATTCTTGTACAGGCAACAAATATTTTTGCATTAAATCTGTAAGGGAAAGCGGCCTGTCTCTTGGGGGCCACAGTTGGCCAACTTCTCAATCTTGAGGAAGTAATAGAGCTGTGGCTGGTTGACCATGGCTTGGTGGGCAGGAGAGAGCCCAGATGGACAGGGTGTCTATCTCCACTCTCTTCCTAATCCTTTGACACCTTCTAGACTCCTCTATTCTGGGATTGAAGCCCTCACTTTTCTTTTCCATCCTCAATCAATTTATTCCCCATGAGGCACCTCCAGTCTTGTGGTTGCTCCAGTCTTGCATTTTCCCTTTCTTCCCCTGGATTTTGATATTTTGTAATTAATTTGTGCCTTCCAGCCTTCAGATTTTCTGCAGTTGAGAAAGTCTGAAGTTAGGAAACCTGGGCTCAAATTTCACCATCCTAGTTGTGTACCCTTGACAGGTCACTTAACTCAGTTTCCTCATCTGCTAAGTAAAAGTAACAATACCTACTTATAAGATTGTTTTGAAGATTCAATGAGATACTGTATATCAAAGTGTTTGCTGAATTGAATCCAACATCCTGTCCAATGTCAAGTGAAGCCATTCAGTTTACCAGTTAATAGCAACTAACTTCCTTTAGACAGAAATTAGGAAACAGGGAACAAGGGAGAGAGCAGAGAAAAGGCTATATTATATTTCCAGGCTCATGCTTATGGATAGCAACACCAGGAATGTTGCTATCGAACTCCTCACTGTGTACTTTGGGGACAGCCCTATAAATACTCTCATACAAAATAATTAGTCCTCCTCCTGTTCCCCCTCAGCCCCACTGCTGCTCAGCAATGGCCTATCTCAGCCAACTGAATGAAAGATGAAGCGAGCCAACAAGTGCTGTTCCCTGCATAGTGTTCTTCCAGAGTCAAAGACTTTTTTTGTGGTGTGGGGGGAACTGAAGGTTAACTTTTATTGTAGATACTGCCATGATCTTTTTTTCTTTTTAATCATTTTTAATTAATGTTTGAATACAGTTGTCTCCATTCTCCCACCACCACTTTCCCCCACCCGACAGAGTCAAGGACCTTTATTGTTTCATTGCAACTGCGATGAGGTGGAAAGGATGACTTTAGTGAGGAAACTACTACCAGGTCACCATGATTGGCCATCACTTCTGGTTTGGGCTAGGCAGCCCATGTGGCATCAGGGACCTTGGCTAAATGCATTTGGCTACCTGGTGGCTCAAATCAAGGCACCATAGGAAGGAGCTTCTCAGCTACACTGAGGCTCCAGGATAATCAGTGACTTGCAGTTCTCTGTGCTCCCTGGGGATATCCTCAGGGAGCTTTCTGGCCCTAAGCCTGCTGCTGGGGCCTGAAATGCAGCTTACTCTTACTCCCCACCCCCCACTACATAAACATTCATGATCTACTATAGAAACCCTAGTCCCTATTCAAAATCAGCTCTAATGTCACCTCAAGCAGGAAGTTTTCTCTGGAGCCCCTTCCCCCACCACTGCCAGATGTGAGCTTTCCTCCTCTGGATCTCTTCACACTTCCTCTCCTAAGGCATTTATCACATTCTGTCATGTGTAACAGCTATTTATGTGTTTGTCTTATCCTTCCCTCTCTACTATAGCCAGGGACTGGGGCCAGTTCATCTCTACCCCCACAGTGTCTGACACAAGTAAGAGCTCATTCATTCTGTCAGCAAATACTTACTGACCACCTACTCTTGGATACTTCCTGAGTACTCAGGAAGCAGACACTTTGGGACTGCACAGAACCCTGCTACCACATCTAAGTCCCCTTAGCTGACATTTGTCTCCAAGCTACTCCTTTCTCACCTTACCCTAGGACACAGTAAACAGGTAGGGGAGGGGGTTCTTTAAAAACTGGGGGGTTACAAAAGATGTAGCTATTAGGAATGTGTGCTTACTCTTAAATGCCTGTGTGCGGCTCAGCCCAGTGCTGCCTCAACCCCATCCTATACCAGGTCACCTTGGAGGTTTGTACCCCTTGGGTAAACCATGAGGCAGAGTGCCAGGTAGAATTCCTTCCTAATCCCAAACTTCGCACCCTTTCCCACTGACCCTGTGATCTCACCATGGGGGATTACTGAACATTTGCACATGGTCCCAGGAGACAGCATACAAATAATTACATGCCCTGAGAGTTTCTGCTTTCCGGAAACTTCCAGTCTAAGAAAATGTAAGCGTCCTATTCTATGGCCTGACTTTGTGGTTTGGGGTGGGAGGGCAGAGGAGCACACTGTTGTCACCTTAGTCCTATCAGAGGCCTGCAGAGGTGAGCTGAGGTTCTCACATCAAGTCAGGAGGAAAGCAGGACTAATTGTTAGATGCAAGGACCCTTACTCGTCCCAGCAACCGGGAAAGAACTAAACCTGAATTCTTGGATATATTGTCTTTGAATTGAGTGTGGGCCAGTGTCCTGGCCATAGGATTATAGAATTAAGAATCATGGTTGGATCTGCATCCCAGGTAAGATATTTATTAACTGTGGGCAGATCATCTCTCCTTTCTTAGCCTCACTTTCCTCATCTATAAAATGGAATTAATAAACCACTCAGAACCCTTGGCACTTCACTCGTCAGCCAAGACCCTATCAGAATGAAATGCAGGGCATGAGAAAACAGAGAAGATAGATTATATATACTTTTTATAATTCTTTAAAAAATTGTTGTTTATTTAGGAAAGGTTGTCATAGAGAGGTCCTGTTATCCAGGCTGACAGGAACCATATAGATCTTCTTGTCCAACTGTCTCATTTTATTGATGGAAAACCCGTGGCCCAGAGAGGGTGAGGTCTGCCTCAGGTCACCTAAACAATATAGTGCCAGGGAATGTCCCTACAACAAAGGACCACTAAAGCTGGCTTTCACAAGAATTGACTATTGGGGCTCTGCTGGCCCTAGTACATGAAATCCAAGGTCACTGATCCTGAGAATTTTCTAATCTGAAAAGAGCCCATCACCAATAAACCCATGTTCTTTCCTTTGGTTTATTTAGGCTGTGAAGAAATGTTAAAGGTAACTAACAAGGAAATTTCAGGGACAATGAGAATATTCATTATCTTAATTGTGGCAACGATTTTATAGCTGCAAGCATATATCAAAACTATCAATCAACCTGTACATTTTAAATATCTGTAAGTTATTGGAAGACAAATGTACCTCAAAACACTGTAAATAAAATAGTAGAGAGACCCAAATGTTGAGTTGAGTAAGAGCTTAAGAGGGTCTGAATATTGCTAATGTGGCCTCCAAGTAGTTTTGTTGTTCAAGATCAACATTTCTTCTGCTGGGTTTCATGGAGGCACCACAGGCAGCTTTCTTCAAAGTTGTTATATCTGTCCTCACCCACACCCACCCAGAGCCCAGAGGCTCCTTTTGGCTGTTCAGCTGGTACAGGCCAGGGATAGATGCAGGACTAGCTTTTTTGAATTCTTCCTCCCTAAGGATTCGTGGGAAGCCTGCAGCCTGAATGAAAACTCAAAAAGTTTACGTGGCAATGAAACTGTTTAATTTAACTCATTCAAAAGATTTCCATCTACCCCCACCCCCTTGTCATTTTCCCTTGCCTCGCAGCAGGGACACATATGTACTACCTGACAGTTGTTTCCAAGTCACAGAACTGACTTTTCTTTTTTTGCCTCCCCAAGTCAACAAACAGTTTTTTCAGAATTTACTTTGTGCAAAGCTATGCCCTATAGGAAACAAGGATGCATAAGCCTACTCTCTACCTCCACATAAACTCTCAACCTTGTACACAAATAACTCTCATGCTGGACAAAAAGCGATGCATGTCATGAAGAATTCCCAAGTGCTGTAGTACTACAAAAAGAGTGCTTGCTTTCACCCAGGGCATTAGGGGAGCCTTCATGGGGGAATGGCCCATAGAGCTGAGCCCCAATGGGTGGGTCATTGTCCCTTAACAATAAGAAATGGCATTTGAGTCCTGGCTGGTGTGACTCAGTAGACTGAGTGCCGGCCTGTGAACCCAAGGGCTGCTGGTTTGATTTCCGGTCAGGGCACATGCCTGGGTTGTGGGCCAGGTCCCCAGGGGGGCATAGGAGAGGCAACTGCACATTGATGTTTCTCTCCCTCTCTTTCTCCCTCCCTTCCCCTCTCTCTAAAAATAAGTAAATAAAATCTTTTTTAAATTAAAAAAAAAGAAATGGCATTTGAGTGGTGTTTTGCATTTTATGAAAGTGTTTTCATGTCACGTTGTCTTATCATTACAACAGTTTTAAAATGTAACTGGGTTGTTATCATTAGCCTCATTTTAGAGAGAAGTAAACTGAAGCTCACAAAAGATAAGTTTGGTAGGTATGCCATCCAACCTATGGTTTTAAAGTTTAACTCCTCTTATTACTTCATAAAGCTGCTTAATAGGCAGAAGTGCAAGGAGGCCAGAAATCCAGGAGGGCCATGGTGGGTATTTCAGCCAGCAGAAAAACAAGGATTGTGTAAGGAAGCAGTGAATCGCAGACTGGGAAGGCTGCTTGGGACCCATTATTGTGTGAACCCTGAGAAGGAAGACACCTAACTAAGGAGGACTGCTGGTGGCTAACTGGGCTCAAATGTTTAAAAAACAGCTTCACATCCATTTCTGCACAGGGACCTCTCACGCAAACTGCACTTCAGGGACAAGCCTGCACTGACCCACCTGCCTCACCACTGAACTGCTTGCGTGCTCTGTGTTCCTGTCATCTGAGCCAACTCTTGTAAAGAAGTTCCCTGGAGTCCTATTTCAACCAATAAGACTGAGGCTTTCCCCATCCAATCAGAGCTACCAAGCTCTGAACAACCAGAGTGGTTCTATTCTGACCAGTCAGAACAGTGCCTTTTGTACCAATTAAATGGTGAGAATTTGGAGTCCTCGTTTGCATGAGGACAGACCAATCAAGGACTAGAAGTGGGGACTCCTGTCTATGTAAGCCAGTTTACCTCTGGCTCCGAAAGTGCACTTTCCCTTTCCACCAACTGAAGACTGTGTTCTCCTGGTTGAGCTGAAACACCAAAGATGTCCTTCCAGAGCAGAGTGGAGCAGACTAGTGCAGTGCAAAGCAGACCATTGAGGAACACAGTAAAGTTTTCTATCCAGAGAGGGGCCTGGCTCCAGGGCTGTCTGGTTTCAAGGTTGTCTGGCTCCAGGGATGTCTGGCCCCAGGACTGCCTCATAACCATTCTGTTTTTACAGCCTTGCTGTATCACCATTGAGCTGTTTTGCACTGAATAAAGCTCCCTTCTTCACCACACCCCAAAATGGGGATTCATGTTAGTGTTGAATTGATGCCAATGACCATTGGTTGACAGTTGGTAGCTTTAAATGCCAAGCTAATGGTCTGTATATTTATCCCCTATGTCTTATAAGACTAAATATAGATGTTAACTAGACTTATTGCATTGATCATTTTGCAATTTATACAAATACCAGGCCATTAGGTTGTATACCTGAAATTAATATGTTATATGCCAATTATATCTCAATAAAAAGAGAATAGGTTTAAAATTAGTGCTTGTAAGGGGGGTGGAAACTAAACTAGTGATGTATTTAAGGAGCTACCTTTGCTTTGCTTTTAAGGGTCCAACAACACAAACAAACAACATTAGGGTGACCCCAGTTCCCCCCTTCAGCCGTGAGTAGAGAAGACCCATGGAGACACTTATCCAGGTTAAATAACAAAAGCCATTTCCTTCTGAGCAGCTTGCCTCTTAGCTCCCATGGAGAAGGCAGTGGGGTCAGGGAGCAGAAGGAAATGAAAGAGGGTAGGAAGATAAAGGGATGGCCAGGAAGGGAAGTCAGGCTCCAGGCCACATCCTGACAGACAGCCAGGCCCGGACTGAGGCTCTCTTGAGATGCTCTGGCCAGTTTCCTACTAGGACAAATTCAACTTTAATTAATCTGTTTCCCCTCCAGCTCATTGTTGTTGCAGGCAAAAAAGAAAGGCCTGAAAGCACTTGTGTTCAGACCTTTAGCTAATCATTCAGGCAGCAAGCACTGCACTGGGCAAGAAATGGCAGGCTCCCATTGAGGCAGTGGAAAGCGTATGTGAGTCAGGGAACCTAGGGCAAGTTACTGAGCTTCTCTGAGCCTCAGTTTCCTCAAGTGTCAAATGATACCTGCAGGGCTCATGGGAGAATTCGAAGAGTTCAATCAGATGGAGGCCTTGTGTAGCCTCTGGCTCCCAGTAGGGACTCAATAAATGCCAGCTTCCCCAGTTCCTTTCCACTGCACCTAGAACAGCCACCAGGGAATTTCCACAACACAATGGAGCAAGGAGTCATCTCACAAACAGAAGTAGATGAGCCCAGTGTTGATTTCTTTAGGCCAAAGTTTATGAATGCATTTCATGTAATGTTTTGGGAGGATAAGGACTGGGATAGTGTGAAGTAAAAAGAGAAAAGATTTGAAAAAATCCTCTTTCTGGAGGGTCCAGGCAGGGGTTGGAAGGTAAACTACTGAGTGGAAGAGATTCTGCTAAAGCAGAGTAATTTGAGGTTTAGTCACTACTACTTCTGCCTTGAAATTCAGCAAGAAAAGTATTAGAGGAAGCTAATGAGGAAATAAAATATAGTCAGTGGCCCGGTTACCTGTGCTCACAGGGGAGACTATTAGTAAATGTAATAGATTAGTAAATGTATTCTAGCTTTCCTTGCTCCACCATAAATCCAGAACACAGGGAGGTCCCTGAAACTAAATGATGACAATTCTTGCAACACAACTCTCCTGGCAACTTTCTGCTTATGGAACTCTTCTTAGAGAGGCAGGTCACTCTAAGATGATGTGTCCCAATCTCCAGTCACCTATGGACCACCTTCCTGATTTTTAACATATCCACTATTGACCCTGAGATGACTATACCTACCAGAAAGGACTCTTCATGGTTAACTGGGCTCATATTCATAACCAGAATCTAGCATTCATTGTTTGCAGTGGTCTCTCATGCACACTGCATACTAGAGAAAAGCTACACGCTGAGCTGTCAGCCTGTACATTGTGCACCTACTGCCTGAGTCAACCCTTATAAGAGAGCTCCTAAATCATATTTCAACCAATAGGACTGAGTCTTTCCCTGTCTGATCAGAGCTGTATAGCTATAGCCTCATTTGCATCTTCATCAACCAGTCGGGACAGTGCTTTTGGGACCAATCAAATTGCTCTCATCATTAAATGCATGAGGACAGACCACTCAGGGATCAAGGGCAGGCACTCTTCTCTATAAAAGCCAACCTGCCCTTTGTCTCTGTAGATCACACTTTCAGTTTCCATTGAAGATCACACTTCCTTGGCTGGGGCCACAACATCAGGATGAGAATACACAGCCGCCTCACCCAAGCTGTTTCACAGCCATACTGCATCACAATTGAACTGTTTGCACTGAATAAAGTTTCTCTCCCCCTTCACTGTACCCCAGATTGAGAACTCTTGTTAGAGTTGAATTGACAATGATGAGCTTCAGTTGATATCGCATACCACCTGAACTATTTCTTCATTAATATTTTCCTTTAAATTCTCACTCTTTCACTTAAAGAAACTGTATCACTCATGTAAATGGAAAATCACTACTACATGACTTAAAGAAACCATAAAACAAATGCATTGCTATTAAAATAAAAATATTCACTTATGTTCCATCTAAAAGCAGGAGATATACTCCCAGCCCCAGAAGAACATGGGTCCACTTTGGGGAGCAGGCTCTAGATAAGATCATTGACTTAAGGATGAAGCCTGTGCTGAGACAGCCACAGCGGCAAAGCTCCTGCTCAAACAGGAAACCCGGCTGGGGTGAAAGGGCTCTGATGAACAGCTGGCTTGGTACATGGTCTCTTTACATCTTGCCCTGGAATCTCCTCCCAGGTTAAGGAAATTCAGATGGCACCCACTCCAACAAACAGGCAGGCAGCTCAGCTAAAAGGCAGGCAAGTGAGCAAACAGCCACAAAGCCCTGGCTCTTGGTGGTTCAGATTGCAATCACTATTGGATCCAAAACCTGCATTCAGGAAACTCACCTATTTAATATGTTGTTAATTGTATTTTTTGCAATGATTTCTTCCTTCCTCTCCTGTATTATTTTATAAATTTTCCCTTGACAAAGACAGATATCTTAGGAGTATGAAGAGAAGGATGTGTGCCTGGTTCCCAGGTAGGTAACAAACAACAGGCCTCAGGCCACCTGGGGTTGTGTGGACAATGGAGTCAGTGGGAGGACTCCAAGAAGAATATGAAACTGAAGAAATGTGTCCCTTCTCCACCTGGAAACCCTCCTACCATCATTCTTGCCTGCTAAGAGCTGGGTGGAGGGCTTCCTTTCTGTTCTTACTTTTGTTTTTCATGAGAGTCACCAGCTCTTTACACTCAGAGATCAGTAGCAAAAGAAATTTCTGGATGACATGTTTAGTGTTCAATTCAGGCATTTTGTTAAGCTTTCATAGATCCATTTTCTATTCCTCATCTTACACTAATGGAAAATGGGCAGGTTACTAAGAAAGCAGAAAACTGCTTGATTAACAAACAAAAACAGACTTGTGGCATGGAGAGAGGCATATATTTATCTACTTCTTTTTTTACCAGAAAATGGGTTCAAAAATTCTGCCATCTCTTGCTGTTTCCCTTCCTCTCCATTCCCAGAGTCTTTTTTTCTCCAGGATAGCTGATTGACTGTCACAGTATGGTGTGACTATATGGCTCAGATGACAAAAAAGAGAGAGAATCCAAAAAATCCTAGGGCTTAGGGAAGGCTTGGTCTACATGCATGGGCAGAGAGTAGAAAAGGTGGCAGTACTGATGGGCTGTAGGATTGCAGCCTTTAAAGTGTATGGAGAATCCAGAGGAAACCGACTATCCAACAAAGACTTAAGTCCAGGTAATTCTAATCTATAAAACAACGGGAATTTCCAACTTCCAAGAAGGCCTGGAAAACAAGGCGAAGTATGTACCCTCATCGACAGGACACAAACTTAACTGTCCAGCACATGAAAAGAGGCTCAATTAATCATTAGGGAAATGCAACTCAAAACCACGATGAAGGACTTCCAACCAAGATGGAGGCATAAGTAGACACACTGTGCCTCCTCAAACAACCAAAATAAGCACAACAACAATTTAGAAAAAAAAAACCAGTACTGACAGAAAATTTAACTGTATGGAAGTCCAACAACCAAGGAGTTAAAATAAACACATTCATCTAGACCGGTAGGAGGGGTGGAGTCAGGCAGCCAGGTGGAGAGGGGTTGTGGCAAAAAAAGTGGTGGCTGGTGGACCCCGGGTGCACAGGTGGCAGCTGGCAGACCCAGCGAGGCAGTGGATGGTGGAAGGGCACTACGTGCAAGGCAGCTGGTGGACTGGGCAGTCCCGCATTCACACGCAAATAAACCAGACAAAACTGGGGAGCGAGACAGACCAAGCAACCCAGGGCTCCAGCTCGGGGAAATAAAGCCTCAAAACACCAGTTGAAAACACCTGTGGGGGTTGAGGCAGCAGCGGTAGAAACTCCCAGCCTCACAGGAGAGTTCATTGGAAAGACCTGCAGGGTCCTAGAACATACACAAGCCTACCCACACGGAACTCAGTACCAGAAGGCCCAGTTTGCTTGTGGGAAGTGGCGGAAGTGACTGAAATCTGGCAGAGAGTGGAGCAAACGCCATTGTTCCCTCTCTGACCCCTGCCCCACATATAGCATCACAACCAGGCAACTGGGTAACTGGGTGGACCGGCTCTGGTGAACACCTAAGGCTCCGCCCCTCACTATGTAATGGGCACATCAAGACAAAAAAAAATGGCTCAAAGGAAAGAACAGATCAAAGCTTCAGAACAAATAAAACTAAGGACAAAGAGATAGCCAACCTATTAGATGCACAGTTCAAAGCACTGGTGATCAGGATGCTCACAGAATTGGTTGAATTTGTCACAAATTAGATGGAAAAATGAAGGCTATGCTAAGTGAAATAAAGGAAAATGTACAGGGAACCAACAGTGATGGGAAGGAAACTGGGACTCAGATCAATGGAGTGGACCAGAAGGAAGGAAGGAACAATCAAACAGAAAAGAATGAAGAAACTAGAATTAAAAAGAGTGAGGAGAGGCCTAGGAACCTCCAGGACATCTTTAAATGTTCCAACATCTGAATTATAGGGGTACCAGAAGGAGAATAGGAAGAGCAACAAGTGGAAAAGTTATTTGAACAAATAATAATGGAAAACTTCCCAATCTGGCAAAGGAAATAGACTTCCAGGAAGTCCAGGGAGCTCAGAGTCCCAAAGAAGTTGGACCCAAGGAGGAACACACCAAGGCACATCATAATTACATTACCCAAGATTAAAATGAAGGAGAGAATCCTAGAAGCAGCAAGAGTTAAGGAGACAGTAACCTACAAAGGAGTTCCCATCAGACTGTCAGCTGATTTCTCAAAAGAAACCTTATAGGAAAGAAGGGGCTGGAAAGAAGTATTCCAAGTCATGAAAGGCAAGGACCTACATCCCAGATTACTCTATCAAGCAAAGCTTTCATTTAGAATGGAAGGGCAGATAAAGTGCTTCTCAGATAAGGTCAAGTTAAAGGAGTTCATCATTGCCAAGCCCTTATTATATGAAATGTTGAAGGGACTTATCTAAGAAAAAGAAGATAAAAAAACATGTACAGTAAAATGACAGCAAACTCACAATTATTAACAACCACACCTAAAACAAAAACAAAAACAGACTTAGCAAGCAACTAGAACAGGAACAGAACCACAGAAATGGAGATCACATGGAGAGTTAGCAACAGAGGAGTGGGAAAAGGAGGGAGGGGGAAAAGGTATAGAGAATAAGCAGCATAGATGGTAGGTAGAAAATAGACAGGGGGAGGGTAAGAATAGTATGGGAAATGTAGAAGCTAAAGAACTCGTAAGTATGACACATGGACATGAACTAAAGGGGGGAATGTGGGTGGGAGAGGGTGTGCAGGGTGGAGGGGAGTGAAGGGGGGAAATAGGACAACCATAATAGCATAATCAATTAACTATATTAAAAAAGAAAAACCACAATGATGTGCCACTCCACACCCACTAGAATAAACATGACAGGCAATAACAAGTATTGATGAATATGTAGAGAAATTGAAACCCTGGTGGTACGTTGCTGGTGGGAATGTAAAATGGTGCTGTTACTGTAGAAAACAGTATAGCAGTTCCTCCAAAAATTATCCAAAAGAATTGAAAGCCAGAACTTGAACAGATATGTGCACACCCATTTTCATAGTAACATTATTCATAACAACCAAAAGGTGGAAGAAAACCAAATATCCACCAATGGATAAACAAAATGTGCTCTACACATATGAAGAAATATTATTTAGCCTTAAAATAAGGAAATTCTGATACATGCTACAACATCAATGAACCTTGACGTCATTGTGCTAAGTGAAACAAACAGGTACAAAGACAAATATTGTATGATTTCACTTATATAAGGTGCCTATAATAGTCAGATTTATAGGGCCAGAAAGTATAATAGCGGTTTATAAGTGGTGGGGAATGGGGAAATGGGGCATTACTGTTTACTGAATGCAGTTTCAGTTCTAGAAGATGAAAGGTTCTAGAGATGGCTTCCCAATACTGTGGCTATACTTAATGTCAGTGAACTGTACACTTATCAATGATTACAATGGTAAATTGTATGTTATCTATATTTTACCAATGTTAAAGGCAAATGAAGAGAAAGAACATGGAGTGATCGCGACCCACTAAGGCTCTCACCCCTGCTCATAACCCAGAGAGACATCTTAGGGGGGGATGAACCACTCTAGGTGCTCCTTGGAAAGAGGCTTGAAGCAAGGAAGAAAGTGAGGGCCCTCTGGGTGTCTTCTGGAATCAGGCAGTATTGCACTAGACAGGGAAGTAGTAAGGAAAGGAGAAACAAGGAAACAGTAATCCAAGAGGACTGCATGGGCAGGGCCAGTGAGGAGATACTATGGGTGCTGCTTGTAGATGAGTACTTCTCCCTAGTGAGAAATTCCAAGGCTTCCAGAGGGCCTCCTCAATTCAAGAAAACCCCAACAAGGAAAGAAACCATCCAACTCCATCAGTTTATTCCATGAATGGCTATTTAAGTGTAGGTTCTGTGCTGAAGACTGGTGGTGTCAAGAAGGTACTAGAGATGAAACGTGCTTTCAGAGAACTCACAGACTTGTAAGGGAAACAGTCCAATGCACTACTGAATACAACCCAAGGGAGAAGGCACCAGAGGCCCTTAAGCAAATCCAAGTAAACACTGTGGAACAGATAGGAAAGAGGCAGAAATTTTGTCTGGCTGGAAGAGACTGAGAGGACCTCTGGAAGGATGTAGCCTTTAAGTTGGCAATGAGAGGTGGGCAGAGAGGGACCTGTGCTTTTTTTCTGTTGTTTTGTTCTTCTTGAGAAATAAGCTCCTCTTCTTATACTCATAATTTACAATATCCCATACTGATTTCTTCAACCTATTTCTTATGGCAGAGCTTTATGTTAGCTTTATGTCTAAAATCTTAGAACAAATTAGTTTACATAGCCTGTCAATGCAAGTAATACTGGGACATGTGACTGAAGTGTGACCACAGAGACATCAATTGCTATATCAAATATTGATCATGCAAATATATTTAGACACACAGAGTAGAAAATTGTCAACTTGAAAATGAAATTTTACACCACACCTGTGTCTGTGAGATGCTAAATACATCAATGCAAAATGAAAACATTTTATCCACTGTCTATGTAATTTTTCAACACAATGCCAGGTACACAAGTATTTAGAAGTATATATATTCAGTTTAAGGGCAAAATACATGGCACTGAAATGTTGAGCATTATATAAAAGGTTAATTGTTGAAGTTTTTGAATACCAAGCTCAGGAGTTTGGATTCAACTCAAATGCCAGCTTCAAAATGAGCACTGGATGATGTATTATAAAATTGTACACCTGAAACCTGCATAATTTTATTAACCAATGTCACCCCAATATAGTCTATAAAAAAGAAAAGATAAATAAACAAATGAGCATTAACTCCTCTCCCCATCACAGCTGCCTAATATCAGGACATACCAGAAATCAGTAGGGTGTGGCGGATATCCATTCCACAGACCTGGCTGCTCGTCTCAGTGTGCAGATGATAAACAGAGTTGTTCAAGCCAGGCCACAGGGATAGGGAGAGCTCAAAAACCACAGGAAATACACACCATGTCACAGGTGGGAGCAAAGCTGTGGCACACATGCTCAGCAGGCCCTTAGGAAGCCTATGAGGCATGTGCCACTGCTGGACATTTGTAGTGACAGAAACCCCTAGGGGCATAAGGGCACAAGGGTTTCTTTCTATGGCAGCCTCCCTGATGCTAACTCAAACTCCAGCTGAAAATGGAGGGGAAGTCCAGCTATCCTCCATTTTTTAAACCTCTCCATTTGCAGGCTCACTAACTCCTCTGTTTTTTTTTCCAGTCCCACTGCACCAGCAGGCAAATACCATGACAACCTGCCCTGCACAGGAAGCTGGGAATACTGAGTACTGTTGGCTGGGTTGGGTCAGACTGGGCATTGGGACTGGCAGATGCTGCAACTCCTTAGCCTCACCTTCATGCCTGCCCCCATGGGCTTCCTCTTCCTCTGGAATCTGTCCTTTGCTCCTGCCTGGGCCAACTGGGCAGCTGACAGGCACCTGGCATATACCCCTGGCTGAAAAAACTAGTGGCTGCAGATACTGGCCAAAGGATTCCAGGTGGAAAAAAATATGCTGATGGATTGAGCAGAGGTCTGGAGAAATCTAAGAAATGGATAATCCAGACCCACCACTTGGAATGCAAAAGCGCGTGCTCAGGCAGCCAACTTTGCCCCTGTGGACCTGCCTGGCCCTCCCATTGCCTGGGGCCTCCTGCTGTTCGCCTGCAAGCAGTGGCGTGATGTGAAGAGGTCAGAGGTCACATAGCAGGCCATGAGGAAGTGCTCTGCCCCATCCCCAGCCCCCAGGCCTACCATGTGGCATCCTAGAGAAAAGATCCATCCCTGCCCCCACCCCCGCTCCCCAAGTATGCAGAAGGGGGAGGGGGAATTTGAGTTTCTCATGAGCCTGTGTGTTCAAGCTGTGGGATCTTGGCCTTCCTGCCACAGAGCTAAATGACTCTTGGTTTCCTAAAACTGTGGGGGCAGCAGAAGGGGTAGAGAGTAAGCCATGTCAAAAGACAAGTTGGGGATTTGATGTAGAGTGTGACAGTGACTGAGCAGACTGCAAGGAGCAGCCACCATTGGGTTGGGGTGGCGAGCTCAGTTACTGCCTAAGGTAGTGGTCTGGAGTTTTTCAGCCTCATCTGTAAGCCAGGTGAGTCTGGGACAAAGCGACTCACCCTCCACCCCAACACCTCTGGCTAGGGCAGCTCAGAGGTATTAACCAGCTGGATGGTGCTCAAACTGTGCCAGTTCCCATCCTGGCCCAGATCTCCAGTCTGTCTGTGTTTCCCACCCTTCATCACGTAACACAGTGCTATTCATACTTCCTAACTCTTCTCAGACCTCCTCTCCTACAGGAAGCATATCTCCAAGCCCTTCTCAGGCAATCCTACCCCAAGGGCCTCTCCCTCAGCACCCTGTACTACCTCTGTCACAAGAGGTTCTGACAGAGCACTGCTAACATTTTATTTGATCAAATAAAGGCATTTTTTAAAAAAAAACTGTCATTTACTATGACCAAGATTTTATAAACAACAGGATGTCTTAACATCAAAAAGTTGAATGACAATTTCAGAATTTTAGAAACTGAATGCATTTGGCTTTATAAAAAAAAAACCCTGATATCATCATTTTTCTCATTTTTAACTCAGAAGACTGAAACTCTGTGAAGGAGGAGCACTCATTTGCATTTGAGAACTATGGGCCTAAAGAACAGTTAGACAAATAAAAGCCTGTGTTGGAGTACCTGGGAGCACTACCCCCACACTTGGACTGCATGCTGAAGTTTTCCAAGCCACCTGTACATGCTCACAACACCCTGCCATGGGTTATTCCCATTTTACACATTAAGAAACGGAGGATCAGAAGAAATGAAATTGCTTGCCCAAAGCCACACAGGTAGTGAAGACCCCCAAGTTCTTGTTCTCCTGGGCCACGCTGCCTCAACACGATGGTGTCTTCAATTCAATTCAAGAAGCATTTCTTGAGGAGGGGGCAAGATGGAGGTGTAGGCAGAAATGCTTTGCTTCCTCGCACAACCAAAAGAAGGAAAACAACTAATTTAAAAACAAAGAACAACCAGAACTGCCAGAAAAGCATTTGCATAGAAGTCCAACAACCAAGGAGTTGAAGAAACATTCAAGCAGAAGGTAGGAAGGGAGGAGAGGATGCAACAAGGCGGCAGCTGGATGACCACATGAGCAATCCCACATCCGCATGCAGGTAAGCCTGGGGAAAGCGGGGGAGCAATGACGCAAAACCCTGGGTTTCAGCCTGGGAAACTAAAGACTCAAAACCAGAGGCTGTGGAAAAGATCTGTGGGGATTGTGGCGGCAGGAAGCAACTAACAGCCTCCCAAGATAGTATGTTGGAGAGGCCTACATGGTCCTGAGATGCACACAAACCCACCCGCCTGGGTGATTTCCACCTTTTTTAGGTGCAAATCAGCACCTAAAGGGCACAAACCGCTTGTGGGAAGAGGGGGAAGCAACAGAAAGTGGGATGAGAGCAGAGTAAGTGGCATTATTCCTTCTCTGACCCCTCCCTCAAAGACAGTGCCACTAGAAAGCAAAGAAGGTTGCCCTGCCCTGGAGAATACCTAAGGCTCCTCCCCTTATATGTAACAGGTGTGCTAAGACAAAGAAATATGGCCCAAATGAAAGAACAGATCAAAACTCCAGAAAAAGAACTAAGTGACAAGGAGATAGACAACCTATCTGATGCAGAGTTCAAAACACTGGTAATCAGGATGCTCACAGAATTGATTGAGCTCAGTTGCAAAATGAAGGAAGAAATGACGGCTACACAAAGTGAATAAAGGAAAATATACAGGGAACCAACAGTGAAGGGAAGGAAATTCCCTCAGATCAACGATTTGGAACAAAAAGAAAAAAATAAGCATCCAACTGGAATAATATGAAGAAACAAGAATGCAAAAAAAAAATGAGGAGAGGCTTAGGAACCTCTGGGACAACTTTAAACGTTCCAACATTCAAATCATATGAGCACCAGAAGGAGAAGAGGGACAGCAAGATATTGAAAACCTATTTGAACAAATAATGAAGGAAAACTTCCCCAATCTGGCAAAGGAAATAGACTTCCAGGAAGTCCAGGAAGCCCAGAGAGTCCCAAAGAAATTGGACCCAAGGAGGATCACGCCAAGGTACAACATAATTAAGTTATGCAAGATTAAAGATAAGGAGAGAATCTTAAAAGCAGCAAGAGGAAAGGAGAGAGTTACCTAAAAGGAATTCCTATCAGACTGTCAGCTGATTTCTCAAAAGAGATCTTATAGGAAAGAAGGGGCTGGAAAGAAGTATTTGAAGTCATGAAATGCAAGGACCTGCACCCAAGATTACTCAACCCAGCAAAGCTTTCATTTAGAATGGAAGGGCAGATAAAGTGCTTCTCAGATAAGGTAAAGTTAAAGGACTTCACCAACACCAAGCCCCTATTATATGAAATGTTAAAAGGACTTATCAAAGAAATAGAAGATCAAAAACTATGAACAGTAAAATGACAAAAAAACCCCAGCTATCAAGAACTAAACCTAGAGTGTCACAGGTTCAATTCCCAGTCAGGGTACATTCCTGGGTTGCAGGCCATGACCCCCAGCAACCGCACATTGATGTTTCTCTCTCTCTCTCTTTCTCCCTCCCTTTCCTCTCTAAAAATAAATAAATAAAATCTTTTTTAAAAAAAAGAACTGAACCTAAAAAACAGAAACTAAGCAAACAACTAGAACAGGAACAGAGATCACATGGAGGGTTAGCAGTAGGGAGGGAGTGGGGAAAATGAGGGGAAATGTACAGGGAATAAAAAGCAGAAGGTAGGCACAAAATAGTTAGGGAGAGGTCAAGAGTAGTATAGGAAATGGAGAAGTGAAATAACTTATATGTACAATGCATGGACATAGACTGTGGGGAGTGGGAATGCTGGAGGGGGAGGTGCATGGACCAGGTGGATAAAGGGGGGGAAATTGGGACAACTGTAATAGCATAATCAATAAAATATACTTTTAAGAAAGAAGCATTTATTCCCCTGGCTGGTGTGGCTCTGTGGATTGAGTGCTGGCCTGCAAACCAAAGGGTCGCCAGTTCAATTCCCAGTCAGGGCACATGCCTGGGTTGAGAGCCAGGTCCCCAGTAGGGGGTGTGCAAGAGACAACCACACGATGATGTTTCTCTTCTTCTCTTTCTCCCTCCCTTCTCCTCGCTCTAAAAATAAATAAACAAAATCTTTAAAAAAGAAGCATGTATTGAATGCAGACCCTGTGTTCTGCCAGATGCAAAGTTAAATACCCTAAGTACCCTAAAAGGAATTCCTATCAGAGTTCCTCACAGAGCAGCAAGAATACTACAGATAACTTAAATAACATCACGCTGCAAGGTTCTTGTGCCAAAGAATGATAGAATTTATGAGGGTTCCTAGCATAAGACCAGGCATACAGTAGGCATTCAATAAATATTAGTTTCCTAACTTCCTTCCTTTCCTCCTTCAAAACATCAGTGAATGATGTGGAAAAAAGCCCTGCTCCCCACAAGTGCCCATGCCTCCCAGCCTCAATGCAGTCTGCGGCAGAGCACATGAAAACTGCTGGGGTCTTCTTGAATTGTGTCCTTTAACATTTGATGTGGTTCATCCCCATTCTTATGGTCCATTACTGGGAGCTATGGGTAAGTGCATCTGAGAGACCAGGTTAGGACCAGCTTGAGTGAGGAGAGGGAAAAGTCTGCTGGGCCAGCTGAGGGGCAGGAATTCTTTACTCCTGGTTGTATGACAAGGTGCAGCATGGGGCAGGAGAGAGCAAATGAAGGACCCATTATTTGATTTTGCCAGAATGGAAGGGAGAAACGGGAAGGAACAGGAAACAAGGGAAGTAGAGGAGACTGTGTGCCCAGGTGAAGGGTCTGAGGCAGAAGATGGAGGTTTGCCAAGTCCTCGAATCTCCTGTCAAGACCAGCTATCGTATGGGAAGACCCTTGGCAACTTCTCCACTGACAATGCAAATGGAGAAAAAAAAAGGTGATGATGAGTCAGAATCTGTGCTGGGGCCTTCACCACGTGCAGTTTTCATGTGTGTCATAATTCCCAAGCAGGAAGCCGTATTATCCCCATTTTACAGATGAAGAAACTGAGACTCTGAGAGACCAGGAAGCTTGCCCAAGTTCACACAGCTAATGAGAATGGAAGTGAATGCTCTAAAATCCACACTTTTCTACATAAGTTCTCTACTCCAAGCAGATTATTTTACTCACCCAGTTCCTCAGTTAGCAAAAAAAGCTATAAGTGACTTTTGAGGAAGACTTGAGAAACAGCTCGCTTTGACAGCACATATACTAAAACTGGAACACTACAGAGAGGATTAGTGTAGACCCCTGCACAAGGATGACACACAAATTCGTGAAATGTTCGATATTTCAAACACAAAAAGAAAGAGAAGAAACAAAGATGAGTTGTGAAGATTATTTGAGTAGGCCAGATGTAAAACAATATGCCTCTAAGCAAGGCAGTGGTAATTGAACTGGAAAGAATGAGACACACGTGATGTGGAACCACATGACTGCTCCTTTTCACTCTCCTTTGCGTGCTCCTCTTTTTCTACCTAACTCTTAGCATTCACTGAGGCTTGGTCCTAGGCCTTGTACTCTATACATCTTCCTTAGAAGATCCAGTCACAACCATGGCCAAGCATCCCCAAATGTGATCAAGCCATTGGTATTCTGGTAAACCATCTGGGATGGGGTGGGGAGAAGACACCACTTTGTAGCATTTGCCAACTTCCTTCCTTTTTACAAACACTTTCATCATAAGCAATTTGAAGTAACCAATGGTTTGATAACCAGCTTGCAAACCCACATCACACATGCTCCTCTCACTCCTCCAGCCACACTGGCATTCTTTCCATCCCTTGAATACACCATGTGTTCCCTCCTGCCATAGGGTCTTTGCACATACTATTTCTTCTGAAATGCTGTTCCTCAATATTTAAACAATAGGTTTTCAGGGGCCAACTAGATCCAGAACACCACTGAATCTGGATAGCCTCCTCCTGTAAACCTTGGATCCATTTATCTGAATAGCCTGTTGCATATGTGACCTCTACTCTTGGATGTTTCAATGGTACCTCAAAATTGACATGCCCCAAACTGAATGCGTGATCTTTCCCCACAAAACTCAGTTCTCTTCTGGGTTCTTCAGAATATAACCACCATCCATCTACCTGGATGTACAAGGCAGAAAACCCTAGGAGCCTTTCTTGAAGGATCATTCTCTGTTCTCTCCTCACACTCAATTAGTTACCAAATTCTGTTGATTTTCCTTCCACAATAGCTCTTGAATCCTTCCATAGACCTAAAGATACCACCCAAGACCAAGCCACAACCCCAGAGCTCTCCACTGACTGGCTCCTTGACTGGTCTCTTGGCTTTTACCTTGGCCTCCTCCAAACCAATCTCACACTAAAGCCAGAGTGACCAGAGGAACCAGTTCAAAATGCAAATGTAAACATGTCATTCTGTTCTTGAAAATGTTCAAGAGCAAAACTGAAAGTGGCCTACAGACCCACCTCACACATGCTCCTCTCACTCCTCCAGCCACACTGGCATTCTTTCCGTCCCTTGATTACACCATGTTCCCTTCCTGTCACAGGGTCTTTGCACATACTATTTCTTCTGAAATGCTGTTCCTTCCATTCTTTGCCTAATTGATTCCTAATTATCCTTCATATTTCATCTCAATTATCACTTCCTAAGAGAAGCTTCCTCTGATCTCCCTGACTAAGTCAAACTTCCCTCCAACCATGACAAGTTCCTCCCAGCATGTATACATTTGTCTGTGTGACTATTTGGCTAATATCTGCCTCTACCACTGGACTGTGAATATGACAATGGAAGAGATTGGGTTTGGTTTTGTGGATCACTCTAGCTCTAGTTCTTAGCATATATTATTATATTTTCAGTAATTACATATTGAATGCATGAATAAATGAACAAATGAATGAGTGACTCCATAAATGAAGCAGCATAGAACTCTAGAGTGAGACTACCTGAGTTTAAATTCCAGCTCAGCCACTTACTAGCTATGTGGCCTTGGCCAGGTTACTAATCTCTGTGCGTTATAGTCATACCTTGGTACTCGTTGGCTTCAGAACTCATCAAACCCTGTACTCATTGCATTTTGATGAGAAAAAATGTTTCAGCACTCCACACTTGCTTGGGACTCATCACACTTGCTAGAGCTTGAACAAGTCACAAAGCTGCCACACAAAAGAAAGTGCCTCATTGTTCTGTACTCGTCTGTTTTGGCACTCGTCATGAGTTCTGAATGAATTAACGACAAGTACCACTGTACTTTCACCTCCAGAAAACTGAGATAATAAAAGCAGTTGTTATGATGGTTAAATAAATAAATATTTGTAAAGTTCTTAAACAATGCTGGCCACATGTATAAGGTGTTCACTTAAACAAACAAAAAACAAACAAACAAACAAATTTTCCTGTCCCATTGATTCAATGGCAAACATGAAATGCATTTGTTTTTCAGTGGTTCCAGAGCTCCAGATCTAAAGTCTAGGTGCAGGAAGCCATCAGCTTCAGCTTCCTTTGGAAGAGAAGGAAAGCTGAGGTCTTTGGAGCCTGACTTGAACTGACTCTTCCCTCCCTTTCCCCCCCTACCTCGAGTCCATCAGAAGTGCTGTCAGTTCTACCTGAAACACAAACCCAAAATCTGTCTCCCTTGGTTCTACCACTCATTGTGCTATCTCCACTTCCACCCTCATTTCCTTACAACCCATTCTCCACCCAGGGGCCAGATTATGCCAAGGAGACTGCCAATTAAATCTCATCTCTCCTTTGCTCAAAGCTCTCCTGTGACTGCTCATCACACTGAAAATGCATTCCAAACTCTTGCTCATAGCTCCCAGGGCATTTGACCACAAAGCCCCTGCTTACCTCCTCCGTCTCCTCTCCCAGCTTGCCCCAGCCATACTCAACCCTGCTCATGACTTTCTCAAAGCACTATGTGCTCTCTTCATTCTGGCCCTTTGTGATCCTGTGCCATCTATTTGGACCACTTTTTTTTTCTACTGTGGTCTTCACTCCACTGACTGCTGCTCCTCCTCCAGATTCAGCCCAGACACCACTTCTCTGGGAAGCCTTTGCTGACTCCTCACCTTTTGCCCTTGGCTGTGATGGGTGCCCCTCCTCCATGCTCCCATGGCATCAGTTTCTTCCCCCTTTTCAGCATGTGCCACCCCATATTATCCTTGCCTGTTCACTTGTTTGTAACACCCCACCCACATGGCTGCTCTTTTTCACAGCTGTGGTCCAGCATCCAGCACAAGTTTGCCATAGATTAGGTGATTTAATAAATGTTTGTTGAGTGAATCTTGATTTTACCATTCCCCCAGGTAAATGTCCTTGCATAAGTTCTCTCTGAGTCTGTATCCCAAATGTAAAATAGGAGGGTGATAATTTGCCAAGCTGTTGTGAGGATTAAATGAAATAACATCTATAAAGCACACAACACAGAGTAGGCGCTCAATAAACAGCAGCTATTGTTGGGTAGCAACTGGTCAGGAAAAGACAGAAAAACAAGTCTCTCCTCCCTGCTATCCTATATACACACCCATCCTGCTTCCCTCCTATCTTCGGTCTCTTGAATAAAGCTGGAAAACCTGACCCAGCAAAAATAATCCCCTTCAGTAAACTCTGGGAGAGAACTATCTTCTGTATCAACAACACACCCTTGGCTCAGTCTCCAGCGGATCAGCCCTGAGTTGGAGATCTGGCTTTTCTTTTCACCCCAGATATTTACAGTGTAAACCTTGGCTGATAGGGAGGGGCATGCAGCCTATGCCAAGAAACCTCAGGAAGGAACTCACACTGGGTCCCCACACAGTAATGCACACTGTTCTGGAATGGGAGTGGACTCTTCCATCCAAATGTTTTGTTGGCAGTGAGAAAAGAAAGGGATCATTTCTGCAGTGAGATGGACATACAGAGGCCAAGTATTTCTCTCCAAGCTCTGATTGTAGTCTGTCTGTTCTGTCTAGCAGAGAAAAGTCCCAAGTTCTAGTTCAAGCTCCATCTTAACTTTTCTGTCTTCATGGTGAAAGAAGGGAACAGTGTTGGATGCCCCACCTCCCACTTCTAAATTTCAGCTGAACTGGAACCTCTAACTGATGACCTCCAACTGCTTCAGAGTTGGCATTCAATTTAAACAAATATGTACTGGTTGCCTAATGCTTCTTTGACTTAAAATTGGAGCTATCTTCTGCTATATGTCATATATACATTTACAAGTCAATATGTACCTACTATTTTACTCTGTCTTTTTCACTTAACATTATTCCATGTAAATATTTTCTTGTACTGGTAGAGTTCATGAAGTTGTCAAATTTGATGACCATATTATAGCCAAGTGTATTAAAACTTGCAGTCTCCTTAGCCAAATCCCTATAATTAGTTGTTTGGGTTATTTCTATTTGTTGCTATAATAAATAGCATCTTGTACAATTTGCTTTGGGAAATTTCCTCTTCTGGAAATTTTTCTCTGGATGCAAATTCAATTTTAGAAAGGGGTTGGAGGGAGAGAGAGGCAGAGGAAAGAAAGAATGAGAGCTCTCAACGCAGACTAAGAAATCAAGAAAAAGAGATGAGTAGTGTACGTGTTATTTTTTTATTTAAAGAAACTTTCTTTTAACAAAACTTCAGCGTGGTTCTAAGCAGTAACACCCTGAAACCACCAACTTTTATGTGCTAATTGTATTTCTTTAAAATACATTGAAAGAAATTTATGACTATTGAAGTTAAAAAATATTTAGCCATATACCAACTGAAATTAAGTCATGTAGCACCAGTGGCCTGCCTGCCATCCTTGAGAAAACTATAGCTCAGACACAAGTTATCAGGGACCTGTTTCATGAGGGTGGGGCACTTCTAGGAGCCCAATCTCTGAGCAGTGTGCCTCTGGAATCCAGGGGACCCCTGGAAGGGTCCCCTATGTTAGCAATTTACATTCTTTTCTGCAAATTATTTTTAGAGAAATGAAAATTAAAACCACAGTTGATATTACCTCATACCTGTCAGGCTGGCTATCAAGTGTTGTTGAGGATGTGGAGGAAAGGGAACCCTCATGCACTGTTGATGGGAATACAGATTGGTGCAGCTACTCTAGAAAACAGTATGGAGTTAACTCAAAAATTTAAAAAATGGAACTGCCTTATGACCCAGTGATTCCACTTTTCAGTATATATCCAGAGACCTAAAACACTAATTCAAAAGAATATATGCACCCCTATGTTCATTGCAGCGTTATTTACAATTGCCAAGACATGAAAGCAACCCAATGCCCATTGACAGATGAGTGAGTAAAAAAGCTGTGGTACATTTACACAGTGGAATACTACTCAGCCATAAGAAAGATGGGCTTGGCCTGGTGTGGGTCAGTTGGTTGAGCATTGTCCTGCAAAGAGAAAGGTTGGGGGTTCGATTCCTGGTCAAGGCAAATGACTGAGTTGCAGGTTTGGTCCCCAGTCGAGGCATGTACAAGAGGCAACTAATTGATATTTCTCTCACATTGTTGTTTCTCTCCCTCTCTTTCTCCCTTCCTTCCCCTGTCTCTGGAATTGGTTAAAAAAGAAAAAAAGAAAGGATGAAATACTGCCATTTGCAAAACATGGATGAATCTAGAAGGTATTATGGTAAGTAAAATAAGTGAGACGGAGAAAACCAAATATCATATGATTTCACTTATATGTGGAACCTAAAGAGCATAGTAAATGGAAAAAAAAAACAGAAACAAACTTATAGTTGCAGAGAAAATACTGATGGGAAGGGGGATTGAGGGACTGGGTGGAATAGGTAAAGGGATTGAGAAGTACAAATTGGTAGTCACAGGGATATAAAGTTCAGCATAGGGAATACAGTCAATAATACTGTAATAACTATGTATGGTGCCAAGTGGGTACTGTAAATATTGAGGGGACTACTGTGTAAAGTGAATGACTATCTAACCACTATGCTGTACACTGAAACTAATACAGAATAATACTGAATGTAAACTGTAATTGAAATATAAAATTTAACAAAAAAATTTTACTCATTTAGATCAAGCTGTAAGGGATACAGAGATGGAGAGGAAATGCCCTGACTGTCACCGTGCGCAGAGAGGTAGGTGTTGCTTACTCACATACCAGGCATCTTGGGCTTCATGATGCCTAGGTGAACGGTTCCCTCCATAGCAGTCTGGACACAGTGGGGCCTAAAATTCCTTCACTAGAGCCCTAAGAAAAGATTCCTAAAGCTTGAGCTTATCAACAAACTCAAAAAGAGGCTAAGTCGCTGCCTTCCTCCTCCCTTTCCTCCCCTCACCCCACTCTACTCCCATAGCCCCCTTCCAAATCTGAGCTGAGCTTTAGCAGAAGAGAAGCATGACTCATAAAAGCCAGAGGCTGAGCTGGGGGAGATCAGGCTGCCAGGATTCATCCCCAACTGACAAGGAGCAGGCCTGGTAGCTTAGTTCTCAGCCTGTGGCAGATTTAGCTGTCCAAAGGCTTTGGGTCTTTAGAGCCCACAGGGTGACAAACATTCCCTGAGGAAAGGTCAGAGACCAGACAATGTCAAAGAGCTGGATGTAGGGAAGAAGATTTTGTTCATTCCACTGAGGTAGGATTCAAATCTTGTCACCCTTTCACCCACCAATGTCTTGTCCAAAAGTCCATTAGACCTAAGTGCTTGTCTTCATAGTAAAATAATCACAATAGGAGTAGTAGTAAGTAATGTTTTACAGGGACATAACTGTGTGCCAGGTAGTATGCTAAGTCTTGTCATGTATTAACTTATTCCATTCTCAGAAAGGCCTAATAAGGCAAGTTCTCTTATTGAATCCACTTCAAAAATTGAGAACACTGGAATCAGAGAGGTGAAATAAATTGCCCAAGGTCACACACCAAGTGGGATAGCCTGGATTCAAGCCTAGGTGTCTGGTTCCAGAACCTAAACTCTTAACCATTCTGTGTGTTTTACCAAGGACACCTTCTGAAGAATGTTAACATTAACTGGCTGAACCAGAATAAATTCCTGACTCACAGCAGAAACTCCATCTATCCGTTGGCCAGCAGCCTAGGGGGTGGCCTGAGCTATCTGCCAAACATGGAAGATAATGAATACTGAAATCACTCAGATAGTCTCTCCCATGGAATCTGAACATGAGACATGGAGAGGGTCTTCAGTCAGTACTGGGAGCAGAAGCAGACACACACACACACACACAAGCACACATGCGCACACATGCTCACACACATGAACATGAGGCAGAAGCCATAAAGCAGTAGAAGAGCCTCAGGTGAAGCAGAAGGTGTGAAATGGAGTGAAGAATAGAGGGAAATTATCAGTGGCAACAGGAACCGAAGCTTCTGAATCAAAAAGCAGGAGAATTACAAGTCAGCCATTTAACTACTCACTTGCCAATATCCTCACCTTTCTGATACCATTGTCCATCCATTATATCCATCTTGCAAATTCCCAAGGCTTAAATCAATCCAAATTTCTACCCTGTCTGCTCCTGCTCCAGGACTGCTAAGCAGTGCTTACGGAAAACATACAATCCTGCAGATGGGAAGTGTTATAAATCCATGGTCTTGACTTCCACTGGGCTTCGCTGTGGTGGGCAATCCTTTCAATCCTTACTGGTCTCTCTCTTCCATTGTTCACAGAGGCTCTCTGAGAAACCTTGACCTCCATTATCATCCACAAACTTCTAGTTTTGTCCGATTTCACAGAAAAAGGGAAGCCACCAAGCAGTAACATTCCATAAGGGAATCTACAAGCTCACTCATCACATCCATACATTCCTTCTTCCTTGCTGTGACTCCTCCTGCCTGATACTGATTTCCTTTGCATCCCATCTCTTCAGGCCATCTCAGGGACCTCAAGCATCAATTATCTCCTCTCTCACCTGTATCTGCCATCTCTCCCTCTCTACTGTTAGCCTCCTCCCAATCAGCACTGAAGGACGTCCTCCCTTTCCCCATAACCCTCACTCATTTGCTCTCACTTCCCTTTCACAGATAAACTTCCAGAAAGAGCTGGCTACACTTGCTATCTCCATTTCCTCACTCCCACTCTTCAGCCCACTGCACACTGACAACCAGTCCTGCAACTTCACTGAAACTATTGTCACAAGAATCTCCTCATAGCTAAATCCCACTGTAGTTTCTCAGATCTTCTCTTACATCAGCCTTTCTGAAACATCGCCACCATTGGCCACTGTTTCCATCTTGAAACATTCTCTCATCTTGGCTTCAGTGATGTCGTTCCCTCTCCTGATTTTTCTCCTGCCTCTCTGACTACTGCTCAGCCTCCTTGTTAAGCCCTATTACCTCTGTCCATCCCACGAACATTGAGGGTTCTCAGGGCTTGCTCTTAGGCCTTCTTTTCTTCTTTACAAATTCTCCCTGCACAATCTCCAAGGTTTCAGTTGCAATCTAGAAGCTGATAACTCTGAAATATATATTTCTAATTTTTATTTTATTGATTTTTATAGAGAGGAAGGGAGGGAGAGACAGAGAGAGGTGAGAGAGATAGAGAGATAGAGAGATATTTATTGTTCCACTTATTTATGCATTCATTGCTTTCTTCTTGTATGTGCTCTAAGGATTGGACCTGCAGCCATGGTGTATCAGGATGATGTTCTAACCAACTGAGTTACCCACCCAGGGCTGCAAATACATATATTTCTAGCTCAGATATCTCCTGAGACACAGGCTCATATAGCCAATTTGTACTTGAGTGTTCCACTGACAACCTAAAGTTGGCATGCCTGGAACAGAACTCATCATTATTCTTATGAAGCTTTCTCCTCTTTCTTCTTGCCTATAATAACAACCTACATTTATTGTGCACTTCTCATGCTCCAGACATGGTTCAAAGCACTTTATGAATTGTTTACTCAATCATTATAAGGAAGGTATTATTAACAATCTCATTTTACAGGTAAGGGAACTGAATGAAGCATAGAGAGAAGTTAAGGAACTTGTCCAAGGTCACACAGCTAATCAGTGGCAGACCTGGGATTCAAACCCAGGCAGTCTGGTTTCAAAACCACTGCTTTTGGCTGTCACACTATACTCCTTTTGCTGCTATCCACCTAGGCATCATTGTTGACTCCTGACTTTCTTTTATTGTTCACATCTGTGTACTCAGATTATCAGTCTATGTGTACTTCAGATCTATCCATTTCTCTCCAGCCCCATTACAACTATCTTAACAAGGTCACTAGTACTCATAGATTCCCAGCCTCCAATGTCATCCCTTCCCAACCCAACTTCCATGCTGCTTCTACAGTGATGTTGTTGAAAGAGAAGTCTGATCCCAATGGCAAACTATTCCACAGCTCCACACCAACTTCAGGTTAATGTCCAAGTCCCTCCACATGAAATTCGTACTCCTTCATGATCTAGTCTCTGCCTGCCTCTCTAGGCTCAGATTTTCCCACATCCCTCTACTTCTTTACTTTTTATAATTTTCTTCCTTCTCACATGCCTTCACCTGGCTAACACCTACTTATCCTTCAGTTCTCTGTTTAGATGAGGGACTGACGACTCCTTAAGGAAGCCTACCTTGACTCCCCATATCTAGCTCAGGTGCCATCCCTTTAGTACCCTGTACTCGCCTTTGTCAGAGCACTTCTTGGGCACTGACTTGCTCACCTCAGTGCCCCACTTAAGCCTGGTACAGTTTGGCGAATGCTATGCATGTATAAACCATGCCAAAGCTTTCTCCCTTTTTTTCCTTTTCCAGGCTACACTCAGTGGTCTGCAGAAGCACCCTCAGGAGGCCAAGACCTGTCTGACACAGGTCTTGTACTCAGAGGCCAAGGACATGTTTCCTGGGGTATCAGGCCAATCTTTCCTTTTCAGAAGTAGGGCCAAAAGCCAGAGCCCTCCCTTTCTTCCTTTTCCTGGACTTGTTTTGCACAATGAATTTCAGTTATCACTTGGCATTTGGAACTAGAGTCTAGCTATGTCTTAGACACTGACTCTTAATAGCCTTATGAGATCGATGGAAATGACAATGATGACCCACCCAGCCTATCTCTTCTCCCCTCACCACTCTGCACAAAATCCAGTCCCACCATTGTCAACTCAAGTGCCATTCCAGAGGAGGTAGCAGCAGCTCCATGATTATCTGAGAAATCGTGAATGGGAGAAGAACCTAAAGTGAGACCTCATTGTGAGATGCCAGTCAGACTCTGTGATCAAATGCCTTGTTGGTTTTGAGCCCATGAGACACACACAGATGGAAGCGAGTAGAGCAAAATGAGAACTTCCAAGGAGAAAGGGGTTCTGCTTGGGGAATGGGTGCAGAATGGGAGCAGGCTGCCCTAACAGAATAATCTAATGTGAAACAGGGATGGGTGAAACTCAAGTGGGCTTCCTCAACTCTGCTTATGCAATCTCCTCCTTCCACAACTTTCTCAGGTAGAGGCACATCATGTGCACATGTTATGTCACAATGGATAAGTGGGTTGTGATGGTCATTGGCACTGTCCTCCCAGTATCCCCAACTCTGTGCCTTTTTGGGTACATACATGGTTAGATAGCCCATGTGGCCCATATTGGTTGGGTGGGACCATATAATGAGTTCCTCAATGGCAGAGAAGTAAAATATGTCACTTCCAGGTTAAAACATTTCAATGCTGGTGTGAGGTCCTACAGAGTTTTTCTTCCCTTTGCCATGGTAACCAGTAAAGTTTGAAATGGTGACTTCTCTGACCACCTGGGTTTTGAGGTAAGGAGACAAGGAGCAGAGCCTCCAGCTAACTCAACATAGACATGTATAAGAGCAATGTGAAACTTTCGTTATGAAGAGAAACTAAGATTCTGGGCTGTCTGTTACCACAGCCCAACTTAGCTCATCCTGACTAATATAAAAGTTAAATCTTCTCTTTTGGGTTTATCATTATCAGGGAAGGGAAACCACAACCATGGACCTGAAAAGAAAGACAATTATCTATCAAAATGACCACAAAAATACTTAGCCAGCAGGGGTGTCCAACCTGCAGCCTGCGCGCCACATGCAGTCCAGGAGGGCTGTGAATGCAGCCCAATGCAAAACTGTAAATTTACTTAAAACATTATGAAATTTTTTTGTGATTATATGTCACAATGTATTTAATGTGTGGTCCAAGACAACTCTTCTTCCAGTGAGGCACAGTGAGGCAACACCAAAAGGTTGGACACCACTGAGTCTTAACACATTGGTATATGTAAGTTCTTTGTAATACTCTAGATCATGGTTTGAGTGGTGGGCTCATGCATGTTTGTTGTATTATTAAAATAAATAAATAAATGTAAAATACTTTACCACAGTTGTGATGATCCTGGCATGCAACCAGCAATTCTGAAATAAATAGTCCAACAGTCTAAGTTGATGCAGTGAAGGACACAAGTCCTAAGAGATTCTAAATCCTTTTGTCCAGCCCAGGTCTAGGCTCTTCCTGGCCTAGCTTTGACCCTGCAGTCCTGATTTGTCCATCATGACTACAGACCTCTCTCTCTCAAGTTCCCTAAGCACTAAGAACTGGAGTCCTGCTTCCTGGTTCTCCACAAGCACTCCCAGGTCCTCTGCCTGCTGCCAACAGAAGGTGCTATGTATCCCTGGTGCCCAACCATTTGTAACTCCTTGACCCTGTTCTAGGGGAGGAACACTTAACAGGACAAGGTGTGGATTTAGGGGCCAAACAGATGTGGGTTTGAATCCCAGCAACACAATTTACTTGCTATATGATCTTTGATAAGTCATTTTGTCTCTCTGAGCCTCAGTGTCTTCATCTTTAAAATAGGAACAATAATACTTAAAACTCAATGAGTTGCTATAAACATTTCATGAATGAGACCACCAGCAGAAAAATACCAGGACACAGTGGGTGCTGAATAGCCATTGCTTCTCTTTCACCTTCCTAGGTTTTCCTCTTTTCAAAATGGCAACTGAGAAGTACTAGAACTCTAATCTCATTTTTTCTCTTGTTTTTATTTTCTTTTCAGTCCAAACTGTTCCCACCACACACACATAAACACCATCATCACCCCTATCACTACCAGTGGATACCTTTCTTCAAACTTGTCTTTCGTTCACTGTCTAGTTCATGGGCTTTAAATTTTTATTTTGTTCATTTTTATTTGTTTCTTTTTAAAAGCAGCCCCTTTTTGCAAACAAAATTACCTGCAGATCTCCACTATACAATACAAGATCAGAACTGTTTGTGGCAGGCCCTAAAACATCTCTCTGGAATTCCCTAAGGCTCAATGCATCACACGTTAAAAACTCTCAGGCTCTTTGACCCTCCCAAGTCTATAGAATGTCAAGGCTGGCAGGCTCCTTAGAGGTCATATGCCTAACTGTCTGAATGGGAAACAAGCCCACGGATTCAGAGACCTGTTGGTTCCCAGGGCTGGGAAGAACCCTAAAGTTCACCTAGGCACCAGGCTGGCAGACAAGTCATCAGTGCAGAGCAGGGACCAAACCAGGCCTCCAACTCCTATCTGTAACCCTTAGGAGCACAGCCTCCTTCCCACCATGCCCAAGAAGAGCATCATGTAATCAAGCTTGAAAACCCAGGTTCAAAACCCAGCTCAGGCAACTAGTACAGTACCTGTGTGGCCTAAGGCAAATCACTTCCTGTCTCTGTATTTTTCTTCATCTCTCTCCATTTTTCCCTCTGTAAAAGGGGTAATGAAACCGACTTCATAGCTGCAAACCTTTACCTCTGTAAAAAAAAAAACTCGCAGTGACACCTGGCTTCAGAATTTCTAGAAGAATTTTAGAATTTCAGAATTGGGAAGGAAAAGAAGCTCCTTAAGCACTTTTCCTTTACCTAGGAGGCTCATTTCTTCCATAGAACCCTGGTTCTTACTGATGAGAAGTCTCTAGCCTCTCACAAATCCCTAGGCTTTTCCTAGCAGGGAGGCTGCTTCCCAGATGGGGCTGTAAGGCTAAGGCTCAACCCTTCCTGCTTTACATCCCCCTTTTGTTTCACTTTCCCTGAAGCACACAGCCTGGAGGACTGCCTTGTTGGCCTTTGGGGGGAAAGTTTGGCAACAAGAAACTGAATTTAGCTCATTAGTACCTGTTTGCACCACTGATGCAAACTCCTGCCCTGAGGCCCTGGAAACAATGAGCTGTGAAGTACACCTAAGTCAGAACTGACTCTGCCTGGAACCAACCGGTCAGTGGCCAGACATTCATTTTATTTCCAGTTTTGCACAACTCCCTTCCCCTCTAATGAACTACCCAGGCAACAGGTTTTGCATTTGGTTAGTAATTATACTTAGCCACAAACTGCTACTTTGGACTGTGTACATTTGGTTTAATAAATGTACCACAGCTATTGTTTGTATATTTTCAAAGTCTAGAAACCATTTTAACAGGACAAAAGTTCCTTCAGACCACCTGGGTCACTTGTTGCTGCTGACCTCACATGTTCAAAAGAGAAGAGGGCTGCTATCTAGAATAAGGACCTAAGAGAGAGCAGCTATTGTTATTGTTCCAAACTAAAAATCATTAGGAAAATGTTCATTCCTATTAGAAACAAAAATATTGACAAGGACATGTCAGAGAGCCTGAGGAACCCCCAACCCCCAGGACTACTGCTATGTGTGGTCCAGAAGAGCTGGTACAGTGGTATGTGTAGTGTGTGATGTGTATGCGTTGGTGAATGTGTGGATGTGTGTGTAGGCATATGTGTCCATTATCAAAGAGTTCTCCTGAAAAAAACAAAAGAGATCCTGCCAGCTAAGTCTTTACCAAACAGCTGGAGGGGCACCTTTAAAGAACTCCAAGTGGAGGCTTCCTTCTATTGTCACTGAGGTATGTGTTGACACATCCGAGGATTCTGTGTTTTCAATACCAGTTAAGAATAGATACCCTCCACCCATGTGTGCAAGCCCCAAACCTAGCAGTCATCCTCTCTTCTCCTTACTCTTCATATCCAATCCATCAGAAAATCTTGTCTGCTTTACTCCAAAATATATTTCACATCCCTCCACTTCTTCCCACCTACACTGCCATCAGTGTGTTGCAGTCACTATCTCCTCTGACTCAGACCAAGCCTCCTCAATGGTCTCCCTGCTTGCGCCCTTGTTGCCCCAGTCTTTTCTCTACATAGCAGTCAAGGCCATTGTTCAAAAATGTGGATCATATGCCCCTTTTCCTCTCACAGCTGACCTTACAGAAGCACACATTTAAAATGGAATCTGCACCAACCTGGATCACGGAGTGAGTGTGATGAACAGGCCTCTGTCTACTGGATCCACCTTGGACAGTCCCCATAAGTAAGAATTTGATACTGTCTGTTTTTGCAGTGTAACTTAGCCTTTCTTGATTAATACACTGACTTCACGCACATTTTGGGGGAGCAGGCATTATGGCTTTAGCTGATTCCTAAGGAAATCTGGGACCCCAAAGGATTCTCTTAACCACTGTTTCAGGAGAAGGGAGCTGGCTGAATGAGGCATGATGCTCAGAGGTCACCATGAACAGGCCTGATGGTGTACACCTCAGGCATCATATTGATGATGTAAATCAAGCAGGCAGACTGCTCAGCAGTCAAGCAATTTGTACCAAGACCTGGACAGAGGACAGGACTTCGGTCCAGGGGTGGGGGGAACTAAAGTACAAAGCAGGGTGACTACATAGATTATAGGAGTAATAATCAACATGGCAGGTGGCAGGGAAGGAGGATGGAGAGGAAGGGAAGAGGAAACTACTTAGAGGCATCACAGATCTCCAAGGGTTGCTCTTAAAGTTTCTTGACCACATATCAAATTGGCAGCAAGAACACCCAGGGACCAATGTAAAACCCCAACTATCATCACAGGTTCTCCAGCCCCTGGGTCTGCTGAAGCTGATGGGATATTCCTTGTGTCTGCTAGGACTGGCTCCATGGAGAGGATGGTGAACCAAGCTGGCCAGAGTGAACCTGCCTGGGAGCCGCTGGGTGAAGTAGAGGCAGGAGAAATGAAGAGGAACTTGTATGATCATAACAGCTGACAGCTATCCAGGCACAGTGGCAAATATATTACATGTACACTCTCTCCATAATCTTCATAAAGTTAGTACTATTTCCTCTCCACTTAGAGACATTAAGTAATAAGTACAGTCATACAGCTAAGTAAATGTCAGAGGCCTGATTTGAAACAGAGGATGTCTACTCTCCAACCCATACCTTTAACCACTTTATTATCTCTTCCTCCTACTCCTTGAATTTATGTATTTGTTTTCCTTTCTCCCGGTTTCTCATTCCACCCATTTCTTGCCACCTGATCAATTTATTCTCCCCACACTCTTCTACTTGAAATGGGAAAAAAAAGTAGAATACACCTTGACATCCATTGTGAATTTTTTGGCCATCCATCTTCTGACTCAATGTCTCATCGTTTTAGCTTTTCATACATTGACACTGACATGTGATCCTTGTCTTTAACCACAGAGTATACTAGATACTTCTGGGACCAGTATATGACAACAGAGAAGCAGAAAGGTTTTTGGAAAGGATGATCCTCACTGGAAAAATAGGTAGTGCAGCTGTCTGAGCACAGACAGCAAATCTAGGTACAGGGATCAGGTACTTGGGAGCTCTAAGTACTCCTGGAGGGGTCTTGGTTGTAAACTTGTGGCAATGCAAGTCTATAGAAAAAGGTTAAGGTTTTCCTGAAAGCATAGGCTTTGGGGTTTAGGAAACAGTTGGTGTGTGGGGGAGAAGT
Organism: Phyllostomus hastatus; assembly: GCF_019186645.2. Classification (NCBI taxonomy): domain Eukaryota; kingdom Metazoa; phylum Chordata; class Mammalia; order Chiroptera; family Phyllostomidae; genus Phyllostomus; species Phyllostomus hastatus. The sequence continues at coordinate 158,484 of NW_025333841.1, read as the reverse complement.
CCTAGCATCGATTTTCTCTGATTAATTGAAACTATTTGGGATATACCTTTCTAGACAGTCAGCTCTGGTGTCATAGAAAAGAAATAGCACGGGGTTGTTCTTAGAATGAGATTCTGATCTGGCAAGAGTTCTATACCTTCCTGACAAGGATGATTTGGAATGAGGATCAAATAACTTTACGACATCTGCAAGGCACCTCAAACTCAGTAACACTGATTCCCCCTTTCTGAAGGTCTCCATGCTCCACTGCTCTTTATGTTGATGAAGACCACCTCTCATAACACTGTTACTTAGGCCAAAGACCCTGTATCCCCCATAACTGAAAGCTGTCTCTAAAACCTCCTCGATTTCTTTGCCATCTGTGGATCTGTCCACTTTCTCTCCAGAGTCGCCAACCCCACCCTCCTCAAAACACCATTATTTCTCCCTCAGCCTACAGTAATACTCTCCTAACTGGCTCTTCTCTGGCCCATCCCCCTCCAGTTCATTCTCTGTACAGCAGCCAGCTGAGCATTTTGAAATCAAAATCAGATCATGTTACTTCTCTGCTTTAGTGGCTTCCTATTGTTCTTAGAATAAAATCTTAGGACTTCTTCCGCAGTCCACAAGACCCTGGGGGTTTGGTCACCCTCACACAACTGTCCCTCAACTGGTACTGCACTTTCTCTTGTTCCCTTGTGCTTCACACTTGCCTACTTGCACTTCTTAGAATGCACTATACTCCCTCCTGCCATAGAGCCTTTGTACCGAGTGTTCTTGCTGTCTGGAATACTCTTCCCAAACCCCCTGTAGCTCTAGGCACCTTCTTGATTGTTATTTTCTCCAGAAAGATTTCCAGTCTGCCAAGACTAGGTCAAATCTATTATTTATTTTTTGTATATTAACATGATAAATTTTACTTTCTTATATGGTTAGATATTAAGTTATTCAGATTTACAGTATTGAACTGGTTAAACAGGATTTCTTTAGAACATGAATGAAGTCCTGTTTTGAGTTTTATTCCATGTGCTATGGTCCCTTTGGTCAGTACCATGGTTAAACCCCAAGGGGCCATGCTAGCAGCTGGCCACTATCAACTTTCTGTGACCAATGCCATTCCTGAGATTTTCACCCATTTCTATTGCAGTATTGGGACTGTAAGAGCTTGATGCCACCTCTGTCACACATGTCACCCTGATGAATGACAATTCACACTAGAATCAAACGTAAACTCATGGAAATAGAAGTGAGACACCATTAGGCAAATCTTGTAAGGAGCCTCAACACTGCTTCAACAGCAATATAATCTGCTATTTTCTCTAACTGCCTGTGTGGGCTGCTTGGCCCCTGTGGTGCTTGTATTTGGAAAGAGGAGGGCTGCTCTTGTTACAGTTCTCTATTTTTTATTTTAAATTAATTTTTGTGATTATTCGATTAATGTCTGCCTTTCCTACTAGATTGCTAGTTCCCTGAAGGTAAGGGCCATGGCTATTTTTGCTCACCATGGTGTCTCTAAGTACCTGACACAGTGCCTGGCACATAGTGTTCAATCAATATCTGTTGAATGAATAAATGAATGCAGATATCCTTGATAAAGAGTCAAGAGCTGTGCAAATCTAAATCAGTGCTGCAGAAATGGACAAGCTAATCTTAAATTCATGTGGAAATCCAAAGAACCCAGCATAGCCAAAATAACCTTGAAAATGAAAAACAAAGTTGGAAGAATAATACTTCACAATTCCAAAACTCACTACAAACGTATACTGATCAAAACATCATGGCACTAGCCTAAGGATACACATATAAATCAATGGAATAGAATCAAGAATCCAGAAATAAACTGATACACTAATGGTTAGTTGATTTTTGACAAGTGTGCCATAACATTCAATGGGGAAAGTAATCTCTTCAACACAAGATACTGGGACAACTGGATTTCCACATGCAAAAGAATGAAATTGGACCTTTACCTCATGCCATGTAAAAAAGATAACTCAAAATAGATCAAAAACCTAAATGTAAAAGCTCAACTATAAAACTCTTAGAAGGAAACACAGATGTAAATCTGAGTGTCTTTGGATTACAGAACAGTTACTCATATATGACACCAAAAGGATAAACAACCAAAGAAAGAATACATAAATTGGACATGATCAAAATTAAAAACTTTTGTGCATCAACAGACATGATCAAGGATATGAAAAAGCAACCCACAGAATGGGAGAAAATATTTACAAACAATATGTCTGAAAGGGGATTGATATGCAAAATACATAAAGAACTCAACTTCACAAGAAAATAACAATCCAATTCAAAAATAGGAAGGATGTAGAGAAACCAGATGCAGAGAAATATCAAAGATGTAGAGAAATTGGAACTCTCATACACTACTGGTGGGAATGTAAAATGGTACATCCTCTAACAAAAACAGCTTGGCATATCTTCCAAAGGCGAAACATAGAGTTCCCATATGACCCAGCAATTCCACTTCTAGGTTTATTCCCAGACAAACGAAAGCATGTTTACACAAAATTTTGAAAATAAATGTTAATAACAGCAATATTCATAATAGCCCAAAGACAGAAACAACCCAGTGTATGGTGGATAAACTGTGGCATAGCCATACAATGAAATGAAGGACTGATACATGTTACAATATGGCTGAACAATGAAAACATCATGCTAAGTGAAATAAGCCAGACACAAAAGACCACATATTGTATGATTCCACTTATATGAAATATTCAGAATAAAAAAAATCTATAGAAACAAGAAGTAGATTAGTAATTATCACAGGCTGGTGAGGGGATGGGGAATTAAGAAGTTATGGCTAAGGGGATCTTTGGGGGATAATAAAATGTTCTAAAGTTGATAGTGGTGGTGGTTGCACAATTCCAAGAATACACTAAAAGCCTGAATTGTATACTTTAAATAGGGGAATTGTATGGTATGTGAATTATATTTCAACAAAGCTAAAGGTCTTTTTTAAGTATACTTTATTTATTATGCTATTACAGCTAAAGGTCTTAAAATCGAAGGTGAGGTCTAAAGGTCAAGAATGAGCCAGTCAGACTCAGTTTGGGGGGATGAGTGTTCCAGCTAGAAGAAATAGCTTGCACAAGGACCCTGAGGCATGAATGAGCTTAGTGAGGAACAGAAATGAGACCCGTGCAACTAAAGTGGGCCAGGGTGAAAGTAGAATCTATCCTGAGCAGGAGGAGAAGCCACAAGAGCCTTTGGAGCAGGAGAGTGTCATATTTCACTGCCCTAGGCAAGTCACATGGCCACACCTAACTGCAAAGGGGTGAGGAGGTACAGTCTTGTCATGTAGCTGGAAAAAGGAAAGGCAGACTGTTTGGAGAGGAGCACTAATGACATCCGCCCGTGTGTGTCTGCACATACCTAGGATCTTAAACGTAGTTTTAAGGCAATCAAATCTCTCCTCAGAGTTAGTTCTTAGAGCAAGATTAAGATCCCATACTGGGTCGGTTCTCCAGCACCTGCTTTGCCTTAAGGCACGGATTCTTAACCTGGGGTCCACAGACCCCCAAGAGTTCCATGAAAAGAGTTCAGGAGGCCTGTAGAAAAAAAATGCCTCTTTATTTTCACTAACCCCTAATTGAAATGAGTGTAGGCAACAAACCACAGAAGAGTTAACAGTGCCTGCAGCTTTATCAGTAAATAAAAATCACAGATTTGCATATCATATGACAGTTGTCACAAATATCTGGAAATTTCACTTACATTCATTCAAAATTACAGTAATCATTAGACCCACTGTTGGATCTTGTAATTTAAAATGTTATTAAAAAATCACACATATTACCATATCACAATTTTAAAAAAATATTTTGATATCTGAATTTCAGTACAATTGTTTCCCTTTGTAAGTTTTACTTTATCTAATGCATTTAAAAATAATATTCTGAAAAAAATTAAGAATGTCAATGTCCTTGGGGGTGACTCTCACATTTTGTCCCTGCTCTGTCTTCCTCTCAACTCACAATGCGTGACCTCCATGGTATGTGTGCCAAGCCTCATGTTCAAGTCTTAATCTAAGACAGGACAGGAAATTAAATAAAGCCAAAAACTTGGAAGCAAGTTCTGACAATGAGCTCTAGGTCTAGAGGAGCAGACTTGGGTGTTACTAAATCATATCTCCAATAAATGGCCCAGGCTCTCTTATGCATCTCTGCATGGCAGAAATATTGGCCTGACAAAGCCTACCAGTTTGCTGCTGGCTTTCTGGGGCTGAAACTTGCACCTCTCTGGGCTTCAGTTTCCCTATCTGTGCTATAAAGTGTTTGGACTGGAAGGTCTTCTTATGGTCTGTGAAACTACAACAGCCTAAGATAGTGCTTCTTTTCCATCTGCTTCCATGACATCCCCAGAAAAAAAGCCCAGCAACATGAGGCATCCCCTCACCTTAGCACTGAGTTCGGAGAGCCTCCAAAGGATTCCTTACAATTTCATAGAGAGGATGGATGTTTTCCCCAGCCCCCCAAAATGCCACCCACAGCCTTATCTCCTTGCCTTTCAGCATACAGTTCCCTCTTCCCAAAACATCACACCTGTATCTGCCAAGGGCCCAATTCAAAGCCAGACATCACAACAAAGTTGTCACTGGCTACTCTCTGAACTCCCTTGGCATCAAGCATCATGCACCTCTGATTGTAATCTTCTCATACACATGTCTGCTATCCCTTACTACAGTGTAAACTCTCAAAGGCAGGACCCAGGTTTCATCCTTTTCAGCATCCTCTGGGACCAATTCAGTTCCTTTATCAGTGAGCCTCAAGATAAAGATAATGGCTTGTATCATTATACTGTATAGTCCTGTGATTGAGCAATGTGAAAGAAAAAGGTGCTCTGTAATTAATCTGAGCAAAAGTAAGCTCACAGGGTGATCTGATCATAAATTACTAACTTGGCAGGTCATGGTTGATAGTCATGGCCCAGGCATACAAAAAGTGGTGTCTTTGCTTTCAGCAAGCCCTGTCTATTGTTCTTGTACATATAGGTAAACACACCTTTGAAATGCCAGAGTAATCCCCTTTTTCAGACCCTCCAGAAAGGTAACCACTCTCAAGAGAGCACATAATCTTGTTAACTATCCTGTACTTTGCTTTTCCCCATCTCCATGTAATCTTCCTTATTTTCCACCCTTAGTTCCAAATGTATAAAAGACACTGCAAAACTTGAGCTTTTGAGATCTTGTCCCTCAGCATGTTGTCAGTTGGACTCAAATAAACTAGTAATAAAATTCTCTACAGCCCTGGCTGGTATGGCTCAGTGGATTGAGTGCTGGCCTGCAAACCAAAGGTTTGCTTGGTCGATTTCAGGTCAGGATACATGCCTGGGTCTCGGGTCAGGTCCCCAGGTACGTGAGAGACAACCACACATTCATGTTTCTCTCACTCTCTTTCTCCTTCCCTTCCCTCTCTCTAAAAATAAATGAATAAAATCTTTTTAAAATTGTTAAAAATTCTCTACAGGTTTGGGTGTTTCTTACATCAACAGTGGGTGTTAAGGAATGGGTTCCCTGGGGTCAAGTCCTGGCTCTGCAACTTACTAACTAGGTCACTTTTTCCAGGTGACAACATTTCTGTGACTTGATTTCTTCATCTATAAAATTGGGAAAATAGTGCCTACTCCATGGAAACTACAGATTAGGGAGCAAATATGAGTGCTGGACATTTACTCAAAATCAGTATAATTTTTGTGTAAAAACATTTACTGGATGCCAAGCTTATGATCTTTATGATATACCTATGAAACAGGTAATATTACAATGAGCCCCAGTTTACAGATAGGGAAACTAATGCAAAGAGATGTCAGGCTACTTGTCCAGAGTCATAAAGAAAGCAACTGGCAGAATAAGAATTCAAAACCAGTATGAGTGGCGCAAGTGCACATGAGCTTAACCATTATGCTAACTATGCTACCTCTCAACAGCTACGATTATCATCTCCCTTCTGCCAGTGCAGACTAATTACAGGTGCAAAGAGAACTAAACCAAGTGGTAAAGTGCCTTCCTCTAGTTCACTTTATGCTGCTTCCAGGGGCTTTGGGTCTGCAAGGCACACATTTTTGTTTCCTCTTCCCTCTGGCTGACTTTCACAGCCTGGCCCTGTTGAGTCTTCCACTCTGAGCCCGCCTTTGTTTGTCCATCTGTGTTGGCAACCCTGTGGCCAGCAAAATGGTGAATAAGATGAAGGAAGAAGAGTCCATATGCCCGTCATGGGCAGACTGCTCAATGTGAAAAAAAAAGACTCACCCACACATTATTAGATTTTCATGAATTTCTGTCTCCCAGATGCAACATACACTACTGTCAAGAGGACATATAATTTAACCCAGGTCTCTAAGAGTGAGTCCTCTGAGCCATTAGCATTCCTAGCCCAAATCCCCCTTGTAGAATTATAGACTGTTTTAGCTGCAATAAGCCTTAGAAATAATCAGTTTTGTCACACAGGGGGGATCAGAACCTGGGAAATGGAGGGGACTTGCCAGCAATATAGTAGGTGTTCAATAAATATTTCTTGCAAGAATGAAAAACCAATGATCCATAGGCTTGAGAGAGGTGAGGAGAACTATCTGAGATCATAGTATCAAGCTGTCTTTGTCCCAAGTGTGTATGTGAACCCAGTAGGGTTCACACACAGTAGTCTGAACTCAGTAGCACTGTTTGAAGAGGCACATTTTAAGCTACAAATGCCTGGATACACCAGTAGAGATTCTAATGTAATTCATCTCAGAGATGAAGCCCAGACATTGGTGTATATATATTTTTAAGTTCTCAAGGTGACTCGAATGAGAAGCCAAGGTTGAGAACCACTGCTTTAAACCAATGCTTCTCAAGTCTCACTGCACACTAAAACCCCCAGAACCCTCTGGAGCAAGTTTAAAGTGCACATCACACACACACACACACACACACACACACACACACACACACACACACCCCAGTGCCTGAACCCCTAGAGAGTCTCATTTAACTGTTTTGGAGTGGGATCCAGACATCAGTATTTTTTCAAAGTGTGACAGATGATTCTAAAATACAGCCAATGCTGACAACCAAAGCCAATATCCATTACTTGACAGAGAGTAATTGAAAAAAAAATCACAGTTTATCTACGTTGTAAGTTTCATGAGAGCAAAGAATTTTGTCTGTCTTGTTCACTGCTGTATCCCTAGCACCTAAAACAGGACATAGTACATAGTAGGTGCTAAATAACTATTTATTGAATGAATAAATGATTTCTTGATCTTCATAACCTTCCCACTTGCCACCATGGGCAAGTCAGTTATAATCTACCTGAGTCTATTTTTTTCATTTCTCAAATGGAAGTAATAACTCACAGGGCTGTCATGAGAACTATGTAAGATAACACAGGGAAAGTGCTTCTTAAATTTGAAAAAAAAAGCAAAAATGCTCATTAATTTCATACAGAAAAGTTCAATTTTCTGTTTTTTTCCCCTAGGTCCTCCAAGAAATTTAAATTCTCTTTTCAGTCCCATCAGGTGTAGTCCTTCTGAATCTCCCATGTCCCACTAGAAAGCCCTCCATCTGATTCTACGCCAACCTAGGCTCCTCCCTGATGGTGACAGAAACATTTTCCTTTCCTGCTCCTTGTTTTCAGTATCACTTACTCCCTATTCATTGTGATTGAGAGAATGCATCAAGGGTTCAAATTCTGGATCCTCAACTTCACAACATTTAATCAAATTACTCTTCTCTGAGCCTGTGTCCTCATCAAGAAAATGGGGGTAATAATGCTAACTATATCATGGAATTGCTATGAGGAATGAATGAGGTAATGATTCCCATACTTCCAGGCTATTAGAAATAATAATAAAAAGACATGGCATTTTGTCCAAAGGCTCTTTAATTTTAAGAAAGGAGAGTCACCTCAGTGCAAAAGTAGGTGGGGTAATGCAGTTGTGACATTTGTTGCTTTCCAATATCTGTACTTGATTTGGCTGGCCAAATATGCAAAAAGATGCTACTCCCTCTCCCTATTAGTCAGTCAGCAAATATGTATTGAGCACTTGCTGCATAGCAGGACACTAGGGAGCACAGATATGGATAGGATACAGCCCCCACCCTTGAGGAGTCTGATAGGACAACTGAGCTCTTCAGAAAAAGGTTATGTTTATTTGGCAGTTGTATATACTGATTGTAGGCAAAAACACCTAGGAATCAATAAATCATCTCTTGGGAGTTGAGAGCTTGAGAGTATTGGCAATAGCAGAGATTACAAAACAGCTAAGGGTAAGCATTAACCAGTATGGCATATTTGTTAGATAATATGGAAAGGTTTAAAGAAATACAAACATCTACCTCCTACTAGAACACTTGGTCATTCAACAAACATTTTCACTGTGCCTACTTCCAAACTAGATATAAAGGGATGATTTAACCACTATCTTTGTTTTCAAAGATAATATTGGGGGTGATTGTTTTTTTACAAAGTCTTTTTCCATTTTGGATTTTACTGATCCTTCTGGCAAATAGAAAACAGAAGCTGACTGAAATTACCCTCATTAGCAAGTACTGGAATTGGGCTTATCTCTAGGGCAAAATAAGCAAAGTGAGCCCGGCTCATTACCAGTCCAGGCCTTCTTTCTACCTCTAAAGGATGTTACTACTCCACAGCCACCTAATGTAACTCTGATTTCCCTTGAGGTTGAAGAAACCCTTCAAACTCATCTAAACAAATCAGGATCTGAAGGTTGCAGTAGTTCTATCCTGTTTGCAAATCCCCACAACCTTTAATACTAGCTCTCTCTTCTAAAGAGAGAATGCGAACTTCTGGCTTCCAGTTTATCTTAGGCTCAGGAATGGCCAGGCTATTCTTCTGAGTTTCAAAGAAGAAGGTCATGTTATTTTCAAGAGGCAGTAAAGGAAAGGAAATAAAAACAAATTCAAGAAGTTGTCAATACACATTTGGTAGTCTCTGCCTCAACTATCTCCTCCCAAGCTGGGCCACCTGGGGGAACCATGACTTGCAAAAGTGAACAAAGCAAAGCAGGAACATAGCAGAGGGAATCAGAGGTGGCTGTATAGAGGAAGGAATGTCCAGGCAAACGTCTTGATGGATGGGTAGGAGTTTTCAGGAAGACAAGAAAAGAAAAGCCCACAGAAGCCTTCACTGCCTCTGTGCTCTATGCTTTTCACAGAGGAACCAGCAGTACTCAGTGAACTTGTCTCTTCCCATGCTTTCTTCCCAACTATCAAGACTCAAGAGCAAAAGGCAAGCCATCAATTCAGTGTCAGTACTACCTGGCACAGTGCATGGCATTCTTAGTACTGTACAAGGAGCTAGGTAAGGATTAGCCCCTTAAGCTGGCTCTAAATCACCAGATTAGAAATAAACTGCTTTCCTTTATTAAAGAACATGAAAATTAAACGAGAAAAATACTTCAGCTATGCTGAAACTCAGCATTGAAAAACACATTTAAACAGAACACAACAAAATTTTCTAATAGATACTGCAGTGTGAAATGATGTCCATATTTTCCCATCTAGAATCCATAAGCAATGAGCCCTCACAATGAACAATTGGCCCTAGTTGCTCATTGTAGAAAGTAGATAATTAGCCTGGAGCCACAGACAGGAACAGCACAGCCCCTCCAACAGTAGACAGCAGCCAGCAGCCATGCATCTGGAGGGTAGACATTTTGCCACCATAACGAGCAGCTCTGCTGGGAAGGATGCAGCATGGGTGGAGCTGTCAGCACATGGAGTGAGTTAGAGGGTGGTGGTTAGAAGGAGTTCTATAAATTCCTCAGGAACAATGTCTAGCTCATATATATTTGTGTGCCTGTTGCCTGGCCCAGTGCCGGGTACTATAAGACCTCCTGTACTGTTCTGTAAGTTGTATTCCTACAAGGGCACCCTGCTAAAGAGGCTCAGGTTGGTGACAAAATTCAGTCAAACCCAATGTCCTACCTGACTGCACATGAAGAAAGGGGCACCTTTATTGAGTTATTATGCCCAGAGGGTGACTTTTTAAAAATTGGTCCACCCAGAGAATGCTCTAATTTTTAATAGTTATGACCAGAACAAGAGATCTTTTCCTAATTGCTATGCTCAGAGATGGTGCCTTTGTCTAAAGGGTCCACCAGAAGAGGTTCCTCATTGGTCCATCCAGAGGAGGCCTCCTTTTGCCATCCCTCTTCCTGAAGGGGGACACCTATTTGCCATATACACATATGCTACCAGCTCCCACTGGCATCTAACAGGGGTCCAATATACATTTGCTATAATGAAGAGGGTTGTCATGTTCACTGTTTCTTCCCCCTGCCTCACCATCTCCTCCCCATGTGCATTGACTTTGAAAATACAGGCACAAGTCTGTGCAAGTCAATAACATTTGTTTCCTAAATATACTATTTTCATTAACTTGGAATTATAGTAAAAAAATATTTCACAATGGGGAGTAAACTTATGTAAGTCATTATTCCCAGGGGTAATACAGGCTAGAAACTGGAATGCAGTGAGACTTAGCTATCCAGAATCTTTAAGACCCGAGTCTCTCTTAGCAAAGTGGTTCGGGAGCTGGACTCTACCGCAATTTTTAGTACTAAATCTTTCCTCTAATTTTCACAATTTGGGGTGGAAAAATTCCTGAAACCACACTTCTCAGCTTTCTTAAATAGAGTCCTCTGAAGTGATGCCGCCTCTTCTTGATGCCTATTTGACATCCTTGACATCATTCACTGCTCTAGGGCAAACTACAGGGGTTACCTTTAGCATCTCTCCCCTCTGAACACAGCGGGAAGGGAAGAATACTAAAAATGCTCCTCATAGTTCTCCTCTCTCCCTTGTCCCCCTTGTCCCAGTATTTCTCAGGGGCTGCTGATAGGATATCTCAGGACACCAAAATAGCACAAGAGAAGTTCAGTAGTAGAAGTCAGAAAGGCCACAACTCTGGAAATGCTTTTGAACCAATTCTCTACCTGCCTCTGGGCAGCTGTTGGCCTAGACTCACATTCTGAAACTCTGTTTCTATTGGGATCATGAAGGAGGAAAAAACTGAAAGATATGTACTTTTTCTTCTAAATTGCATTTGCTGAAGAAGATATGGGTTTTTAAAATCCTAAACACATCTATATAGCTGTTCTCACTGTTGTTAATGCAATAATCTACCTGCAAGAAATGGTGTGCCCATCTGAGAATGCAGGAGAGCATAGAGGCTGATCTAGATGTTGATTCAAAGGCAACCATTTCAATGTCTCTTTGTGGTTTCTGGCATAGCCTAATTTGGAACAATAAATATACCCAACTGGAAGTTTCTTTCCTCTTCCCTCCACTCCAGCAACCCTATGTATGAAGGAATCTTTATATTCTCTTGCAAAGAGAAGGAAGTTGAGGTTGACCTGATTTAGGGATCCAACCCAGTAACACCATATGTGAAAGTAAGTGGCTATGACATGACAAAACAAAAATATTGTTTTTTTTTATTTTTATTTTATTTTTCAATTAAAGTTTACATTCAATATAATTTTGTATTGGATTCAAGTGGATAGATAATCATATACTTTATAAAGTGTTCCCCTTGACATTTTCAGTACCCACCTGGCACCATACATAATTACAATATTATTGACTATATTCCCTATGCTGTACTTTACATCCCCATGACTATTTTGTAACTGCCAATTTCTACTTCTTAATCCCTTCACACCCTTCACTGAGTACACCAACCTACTTCCCATCTGGCAACCATCAGTCTGTTCTGTGTCTATGAATCTGTTTTAACCTTATTTGTTCATTTATTTTGTTCTTTAGATTCCACATTTAAGTGAAATCATATGGTATTTGCCTTTGTCTCTCTCACTTATTTCACTTAGCATAATACCCTCTAGGTCCTTCCATGCTGTCACAAATGGTAAGATTTCATTCTTTTTTATGGTCAAGTAGTATTTCATTGTATATATGTACTACATCTTCTTCATACACTTGTCTATTGATGGGAACTTGGGTTGCCTACGTGTCTTGACTATTGTAAATAACACTGCAATGCACATTGGGGGGGCATATATCTTTTCGAATTAGTGTTTTAGGTTTCTTCAAATATACTCATATACCTAGAAGTGGAATTGCTGAGTCATAAGGCAGTTCCATTTTTACTTTTTTGAAGACTCCCCCTACTGTTTTCCACAGTAGCTGCACCAATCTGCATTCCCACCAACAGTGCATGAGGGTTCCCTTTTCTCCACATCCTTGCCAACACTTGTTTGTTCATTTATTGATGATAGTCATTCTGACAGGTGTAAAGTGATATCTCATTGTGGTTTCAGTTTCCATTTCGCTGATGATTAGTGATGTTGATCATCATTTCATATGTCTATTGGCCGTCTTTTGGTCCTCTTTGGAGAAGTGTCTATTCAGGTCATCTGCCCATTTTTAAATTGGTTCTTTGTTTTTTTGTGTGTTGGGTTACATGAGTTCTTTATGAATTTTGGATATTTACCCCTTATCACAGGGGTGTCAAACTCATTTTCACCAGGGCCACATCAACCTCATGGTTGCCTTCAAAGGGCGAAATGTAACTTTAGGACTGTATAAATGTAACTACTCCTTAACAGTTAAGCGCAAGCTCAGCACTGCTGCTGGGTAGAAACAAGGTGCCAGGTGGGATAAAACAAGGTGGAGGGCCGCATTCGGCCCGTGGGCCTTGTGTTTGCCACCTGTGCCTTATCAGATATATCAGTGGTGAATACTGCCTTCCATTCAATAGATTGTCTTTTAGTTTTGTTGATGGTTTGCTTTGCTGAACAAAAGCTTTTTAGTATGATGTAGTTCCATTTGTTTATTTTTTCTTTTGTTTCCCTTGCCAGAGGAGATGTATCAGGAAAAAAATATTGCAAAGAGAAATATCAGAGAGTTTACTGCTTATCTAAGAGTTTTATGACTTTGAGTCTTACATTTAAGTCTTTAATCTATTTTGAGTTTATTCTTCTATATGGTATAAGAAGGTGGTCTAGTTTGATTTTTTGTATGTATCTGTCCAGTTTTTCCAACACCATTTATTGAATAGACTGTCTTTATTTCATTGTATGTTTTTGCCTTCTTTGTCAAATATTAATTGACCATAAAGGTGTGGGGTTTTTTCTGGGCCCTCTATTTTGTTCCATTGATCTATATGTCTATTTTTTTACCCCAGTACCATGATGTTTTGATTACTATAGCCTTGTAGTATAGTTTGATATCAGGTAGCATGATTCCTCCAACTTTGTTCTTCTTTATCAAGATTGCTGTGGCTGTTCAGGGTCTTTCATGGTTCCATATACATTTTTGGAATATTTGTTTTAGTTCTGTGAAATACACCACTGGTATCTTGATAGGAATTGCATTGAATCGATAGATTGCTTTGGGTAGTATAGATATTTTAACTATGTTAAACTGTTCTTATCCATGAATACAATATATGTTTTCATTTATTTGCATCCTCTTTAATTTCTTTCCTCATATCTTATAATTTTCTGAGTATGGGTCCTCCTTGGTTAAATTTATTCCTAGGAATTTTATTATTTTTTGGTGCAATTGTAAATGGGTTTGTTTTCTTAGTTTCCCTTTCTGATAGTTCATTATTGGTGTGTGAAAATGCAACTGACCTGAATATTCATTTAAAATATTGTCCTTATTAAAAATATTAGTGTTTTTGGAGATATGCTATAACCAAAAAATGTAAAATAAAAGATTCTTTACCTTAATATACATTTATTTTTTCTTCATAAAATGGCTTCATTTTTATAATTGCCTTTGTTCTCTTACAAAGTTATAACTTGGTACTATTGTGCCTTACAATAAATTCATTGGTGAAACCATTTCTTGTCACATACTTTATTTTTTTACAGTTTTAAAAATACTATTTTATTTATATTCATGTATTTAAAAATGGCTGTGCTATCATGTTTACATACATACCAATATTGGAAACAGAGTGTGATAATAAATCACATCTAAATTTTATAAAGAACATACAAACATTAAAACACTGATTGGTTAATCAGAGTGGTGGGGGAAACTATTACATATCATTTTCATTAAAGAGCAGCACCCTCTGAGAAGAATGAAATAAATTAGTAATATTCATCTATGCTGCAAAATAATACATACACAGGAAAGTAATTTCATTACTCTTACTGAGCCATTTTATCTTCCCTATACTCAATGCAAAGAAATAAAACAATATGAAAACAATATGTCTTCATTGTTATTCACAATAACAAGGGTCTGCTTCACTCTTTGAGTCTGGCTGTATTGTACAAGAGGGAGCATTTCATGGCTCAAGTGGATCAAAGTACCATTTTGATTCTGATCCACAGAATAGAATCTCATGTAGATTTGATGACTGGACTAACACCATAGGGAGCTATGATAGACTGAACTATTTCTGTGGTATGCCCAGATCTCAGTAAATAATAGAAGACGTATACAAAAAAAGATTACAACCAATCTATCCATAGATTATGTCTATGCAACCCCTTCTTTAGTATACAGAAGGGAAGGAGGGCCCTTTCTTGAGTACATTGATACAAGTATGGTTGTGGTCTAAAGATTATTGGATTGATATTGTGTCTGTTATAATGAAGATAAGGTGGACATCAAAACCACTGTCAGATTAAGAAACTTCCACAACTTGTCTCAGTTCTTCAGAGTGGACTAAGTTCATTTTCTAGGCTGACAATTAGCTCTGCATTGGCATTGCTGCTGGCTATGAAACTCACTATCAAAGGTAAATGATTGAATTGAACCACCTGGTAGGTATTTTGTAACAGATACTTTGAATTTTTGAAAGTCCAAGTTTGATCTCTTGGTCTGTTGCAAGGGCAAAAGTAGATAAGAAATCAAATCTCGAAGCATGCTCTGAACCCTGACCATTGTGGCTCAGTCGGTTGGGTGTCTTACCGCAAAGGGAAAGGTCGTTGGTTTGATTCCCTGTCAGGGCACATGCCTGGGCTGTGGGTTTGGTCCTAGTCAGGACCAAATGCACAGAAAGCAACTAATCAATGTTTCTCTCCCTCTCTTTCTCCTTCCCTTCACCTCTACCTAAAAATAAATAAATAAAATGTTAAAAACAAGAAAGCACTCTCTGAGCATTATCATGGCCACTTTAATAATAGGCAATCCATCTCTATCTGACAGAACAATAGCATGGAGCCCTTCAACACCTGGTAACTTTTTATACCAGAATCACTTTAGGTCATCAGCTATGATGAACCCCTTTCTCCCTCAGGTTCAATATCCACACCAAGCTTTTTGGGATGCCTGGTTCTCTGGGCAGCAGGGTTCAGGGCTGCCTGCTGCCACTTCAGGGACAGCTTCAAAGATAAATTCCTCTAAAAGCCACTGTCATGTGGAAACCCACATCTGTGCTCCAGGAAGCACTCCCTATACCTTGGATGCCTGGTAACATGGGTCTTGTCAGTTACTTTAATCTACACCTGAATTATAATTCATGCTTACTATCCACAAATAAATTATAAATTTTCAAGGATTATGTGGTCAACTAAATTTGGAAAACCCTAGACAGCTCCCTTTGAGCTTTAACCTTTACCTTAACAATGGTTCTCAACCTTGGCTGCACATTAGAATTACCTGGGGATCTTTTAAAAATCCTGACTCCTGGGCCTCATCCCCCAGAAATTCTGGTTCTTGTAATGGAGTGGGGCCACAGCATTAGTAATTTTTAAGCATTCTGAGTAGTTCAGATTTGCAGCTAGCATCTCTATTTTTGGCTGTATGTAATTAAAAAATGAAAAATGCAATCAGACAAGCAGTGTGAAGGATTCTACCCTGGGAGATGACTGGTGGTTTAGGCATGTGTTAGACACTACCAAGGTACTCCCATGACCTTGAGGCTGCCTCGTTTTGAGATCAGGGCTTAATCACTCCATATCCCTGCTGGTGAGGGTTAGGCCCATTGGACCCTCAGGCAAACTGCCAAATGTGTCACTGAAACAACCTTAGGCCCCGTAAGTTTCGTGAGATAAAGGTGTTTCTTCATCCTCAAACCAAGAGGGTTCTGTAAAACTGGTAAACCAAGCTAGGATCCATGCAGACAACCAGAGGGAAGAGGTAAACAGAGAGCCAGCAGGACGCTTGGATTAGAGCTCTCCCCATAGGCAGGGAATGATGCCTAGCTGTGAGGCCTGCATCTCTCCCGTGCTGCTTCATTAAAGCCCCTCTGTGGAGTCCCAGCATGGGGGGTGCTGTGGTCAGCCAGCACCACATATTCCCTGTGACAATAAACATCTCATAGCTTCCAGGACTCCCGGTGGTGCCTCGGCTTCAGTTCCAAAGAATGTTTCCCCCCTTGGTTGGCGAGGCAGTGAACAGATGTCGGTGGGGGAGAATGAAGGGAGGAGTCAAAGGAAAGGAAAATCCTCGGGTTGGAAGAGATGAGCTGACAGCCTTGAAAACCTAGATGCTGCTCCTCCAGGGGCAAGCAGGCACTCTTTACATGTTTTATAAAATGGAAGAATGGCTGCAATTCAGAGATGTCTAGGAAACACTCTCATTATAACTTCGCCTTGAAAGTACTCCCATCTAGAGATTTCAAAAGGCTTCGTGGAATTTCATCTTCTTAGTATTTACTGGTCATGTGCATGATCATATGTGCAGGCATTTTACACACATTATTTTGGATCTTCCCAACAGCCCTCTGAACTGGATAGCATTAACCTAACCCCCTGTAACAGATGAGGGACTGCAGCTCAGAGACATGAGGCAGCTAATAAGCACTTGACAAGTGAGACTTCACCCAGAGCTGCTGCTTCTGACTTCCAAGATGTTCTTCATTAACATATCATTCATTGGTTTTTCTTTATTTATTAAAAGTAATACATGTTCACTTAGGAAATTGTGGAAACTACAGAAAGGTATAAGGAAAAAAACTCACCCCCATAATCCCGTAAACATATCCATTGTTATCCTAGTTATCATTGTTATCAACTGTTATCATTGTTATTGCCCTGAGAGAACCATTGTTAACATTTTGGCATACACCCCTCCAGTTTCTTTTTTATGCGTGTGTGCTTTATTTTGGATAATACTGTATTACATGCAACTTTATACCCTGGTTTTTCACTTAGCATTATTTTGTACCTTTCCATATATCCTTATATATTTCTTTCAAGCATAAATTTTCTTAGCTGTACAGTATTCTATCACACAGACCTGTCAAAATTTATATAACCACACCCCTATTATTGAATGTTTAAGTTATTTTCATTTTTTGGTTAATATAAATACCAAAAAATGCAGTGAGCATCCTCAAACATTTCCCCTACAATACCTGATTATTTCTTTAGCACAGGTCCTGTAAGTGGAATTACTAGGTCATGGGGGACAATATATTAACAATGCCACTGTTGCTGACAACTGTGACACACAGCCTCCTGCAAGAGCAGAGAAAGCCAAGGCCTGTTGATGGAGACCTCACTCTCCTCAAGGCTTGATAGTTGGAAAAGATAATATAAGTCTGGCTATTTTGCAGAACTTGGGAATCAGACTATAAATTGCCAGGCAGTTAATTACACTGTTCTCAGAAGCAAGTGATTTCAGTTAAAATAAAACAGCTGAATCATTTTTTAAAACCCATCTCTTCTTTGAGTCCATTTTCCAAAGGGAAAATATTTTTCTGATTTTCCCCTAGATGAATTACACAGAATTCTTAAGAATCTATGCTATGTAGAAAGAAAAATAAAATAAAATAAAAGAGACAGGCAAATATCCCCACTCATAAAAAAATCAGGGGTATGAATAATAATATATTTAGCTTTGGAGTACAACTGGATACACACAGCCAGGGACATATAGACAGGTAGACTCTTGCTTTCTCTCCTTTCTTTCTCATTGTGAGGCTTGGAGGCCCTCCTGCCCTGGACTTCTTGGAAGGGCCCACGACCTGGTGCTGCAAATCAGGGAGGGGCCAAGGTCACCCAAATTTCATCTGACCAGGGAAAATGAAAACTTGAATGTGGATCAAGAATATCTGCAGTTACTATTACGACTTTGTTTTAACCTTTCCAAGACTATCCAGTATCCACCTCCTTGGCCAGCAAACAGGATGTAAAGGCCTCCCCACCCCACGTCTACCCCAAGGGCTCATTCTGAGTCAGGAGGCGCCTTGCACCCTCTCCTCCTGAATCACTTCAGTCAGTTCCTCCCCCACACTAGCCAGGCCTTGTACAGGCTACTTCCTGAGCCAGGAATTCCCTCCCCCTCCTTCTTCAACTGACCGGCTCAAGATCATCCTTCAAAACTCAGACAACACATCCTCCTGGAAGCTTTTCCAGCCCTCCAGGCTGTCAGGTGTATCTCATCTGCCTTCCCTTGACTCCCAGGCTTGGCTCCACAGCAGTACAATGATTTGATGTTTTCCCAACTGGACTGTGGGGCTGCATTCTAGCTTGGCTCTTTATCCCCAGAAACCAGCTCAGGGCCAGACCCAGAGTCAGGTGCTCAAAAAATGTGTGATGGCTAGAAAAAAGGGAGGAATTGCACTTAGTAAGTGTTTCCTAAGTGCCCGTTAGTTGTCAAGCACTACTGGGGGGGCTGGAGATACAGTAGCAAAACATAAAGTTCTCTGCCCTCAAGAAGCTTATATTCCATTGAGGAGCTTATGTTTTAGAAAGAGACAGAGGTTGGAATGGAAGAAGGGGATGAGGAAGGGACAGAGTGCTGCCCGATGGCTCAAACGTCCTACATTAAAGGACAGATGTCTAGTGGTACTGCACACAATCAGACCCACTGCTTCACACACAAAGAACCTTGCAGCAAGCTTGCTTGTGTGAACGCTTAGTCAATACAACTCTTATTTGTGGCATTATTAACATAGCCTTGTCCATTAAAATATTGCCATCCTGTGCACTCTAACTTGAAAACTTCAGTGAGGGTTCATCTAAGTTAAATCATCGAACTCTGCCGAGCAGGAAAGAGATGATAACTGAAACTAAGATAGTTAGGCCAGTGGTTCTCACTGAAAGTAGAGGATTCCAGAGGACCATGGAGTTATCATTAAGAAGTCCATGAGTCTGGAGATCCACCAAGCACTGTCCATCTACTGAGTGAGCCCTACCCTGCCTATGTGTGAAGATAAGGTCATCAATTTCAAATCTACAAATTCATGTAATCACATCACTGAATTCACAGTAGCATTCTATCATTGTTTTTATTTCTGATTTTACCATACAGGATTCTAAAAGGCCAAATTCCATCCACAGAACCCAAACCAGACTGAATGGAAAATCCTCTGGGGTGTGGACCAGCATCCTGGTTCTGGTTATCAGCTCTCCCCAACCCCTTCATACTGGGAGCCCTTCTAGGGAAAAGACTGGGTCTGATTTACCTCTGGTCTCCAGCACCCAGCACAAGGGTGACAGGGTAGAAAGAGACAGGATCCAGACAAAATTTTACCCTCTCTTCAAGACTAGAAAGTAATGATCTGAAAATAAAGAGCAACAAAGCTTATAAGCCTGTTAAGCTACTTAAGCTTTGAATAATAAATCCATACTTTGAAATGTGTATGCTAAGTACATTTTTGGTAATAATTTTACTTTCTCATTCCCCTTGGTTTTTATTAAAAGTGCCTTTGGAAATGCCAACCAGGCTCTGCTATAATAACAGAAAATGGCCAGGATGTGGTTATGTGACAAAGAGTGTCCACAATTGAATTAAAAGCTATAAGGGAGACTAGCAGATGTGAAGTCTGCCCGGAAAGTATCCAGCCATGTACTATTAAAAAACAGACATTTGTTAAAGAAGATACAAGATACAAGAAACATCATACGCAGGACAATGATGCCTCAGTCCCCTTCAAAGCAGGCACCTTGGGACCTCACACAGTTCTCCCAATTGCCATCAGTTGCCCCATCGTATTTTCCTGAATTTCATTGACAGTATGAAGTCTCTTCCCTTTCAAATGTGATTTTAGTTTTGGGAAAAGCCAGAAGTCACAGGGTACCAAATCTGGGCTGTAGTCACCTGGGTGATTTGGTGTTTCACAAAAAACTCTGCATGAGACAAAGAGGACATATTGAGTGGGCATGTGGTCATGATGAAGCTGCCAATCACCAGTTGCCCATAGCTACAGCCTTATGAATCATCCAAATAGTTTCTGTAGAGGAAGGTTCAAGTTTCATACAAATTTGATGTAGATATATAGCTCTACTTGCTCAGTTATTTTGCATGCCACGGCCACACCGTACACATGCTCACTCAATGGCGTCTACCACCCCCACTGACTAGAACAGTGAAGTTGTCATTATTAACACATGCTCATTCTAGTCCTCTCTCCTTGACTGCCAGTTTACATTGATGTCGTGCACACCATTCAAGTTATATTAATAATGGCTGGACTTTTCCCAGACACCCCTCATATAAAGATGACAGAAGGATTATGAGTGAAAAACCCCA
This sequence comes from Phyllostomus hastatus, assembly GCF_019186645.2. Lineage (NCBI taxonomy): Eukaryota > Metazoa > Chordata > Mammalia > Chiroptera > Phyllostomidae > Phyllostomus > Phyllostomus hastatus. Next base: position 138,071 of record NW_025333841.1, on the reverse strand, counting down.
GTGGAAAAGTAACCTCCAGAGAACAGAATCACTGGCCCAGCCACTCTTTCCCACCTAAAGATTATTTTCCCAAAACTATGTCCCATTCAAAACTTAAAGGAGACTGTGTTTTAAAAAGGGAGCCTATTGCCTCACATCTATTCTCTACGGTTGACCTTCCTTCCTCCCCTCCACCTCCAGCTCACTCCCCAAGTCCCAACTGCAGAAATCACAGGATCCCTGTACTTTAGAGCATCTCAGAGTTCCCAAAAGTAGCAGGAGTCATTTCTCATCTTGGATAAGTTCCAACTAGTGAAAAAATGCCAGGGCACTGACTTTCAATGAACAACTGACTTTGAACTTATCATCACTGCAGAGGGCAGAGCACCACCGTGGATGTCAGAAGGCCTGGTTTATAGATCAAGGCCTCCTGCCACTGACCTGCTATGTGACCTAGCCAGTGCTACATTCCCCAATAGACATATTAAGTACTCACCTAGGCCACCAACAATAGGAGTACAAAAGAGAGAGAGAATTCAAGAATCTAATAAGAAGCCATTTTAATTTCAATGTACATGTGGAACTTTGCATAATTTCAAAAAAATAACATTTTATTTGTAGGTTTTGCATTGCTTTCATTTGCAATTACATATGGAGAGACACTATAACCTTTGTAGCACTTAGAGTCTACTAAAGATCTTTATCCAGCTGGGTGCCTTTGGACAAGTCCCTTCATTTTGGGGGGACTCAGCAGTCAAGAGTTTTAGCCAAGCCAGAGAAATACAGGGACAGATTATGTAAATTCATCATTTTCCTCCTGACACCTAATCAACTTCATAAAGGTCAAAGAACCATAACTTGAATCTTCTCCTATTACTCTACTATTCTGTCATCCTGACGTCTTTTATCATGTTAGCCATTTATGTGTCTAAAAAAGATTAACCTTCTTGTTTCTAAAGTGGAAGATATTCTAGTGGACATTTTGGTGTACAAATTTCCTAGAAAGACATTCCAACATGTGGAAATACCATGAAGCAAACCAGGAATTTCATGGTATTTGAAAGAAAATGGGCCTGCTCCCCCTCCTCACTCTGTCATGCCACTGTCCCAAGTGTAGGACAGAGACAAAGTGAGCCCTGGCATAGTGCCTGTTCTAAGTCCCCCAAATTCCTCCTGCTCTATCTGACTCAAGTAGGCCATGTCCCCTCCTCAGGAGCAATGGTGGTCTGATTTAGGATCTAAGACTCTTCATCTGAAATGGTAAACTGGTCGCAGTCTAGAGGTGCAGCTTTAATTTTCTCACTGGCATACAGATAGATTTACAATACTTTCCCCTGTCACTGGAATTATGATTTAAACATAAACAAACCAGTTGTCTTTTATGGTTTGGAGCCAGAGTTGCCACAAAGTTGGAAAATCAAGAGACAGGAATTTGACATAAAGATGAAGAGGGAGTTTCCACCATCGATCCTAAGTGGTTGTATTCAAGCCAAAATAACTGCAAGAGGAACAGTGCATCTTTCCCACAGCAATTTCATGGGTTAGAGTAGCATGATCACTCTCCAGTGTTATTAAACATACCTAGGGTTGTCTAGTGCTTCAGTGACTTCCTTGCTCACACAGGAGATATTACACCTGTAGGCCAATGGTCTGATTGCATTTGTAATTATCATCTAAGCACCTACAAACATTAAATAGATCTCCAAGGGAGAAATTGGAAAGCTTGGATTCACTCAGCATATGGCAGCAGGCAGGGAGCTATTTCCCACTGGTTTTGACAATGCCACTCTTGAGATGAAGAAGAGTACAGAGTACAGGACACAAATGCAATAAAACAAGTCACATGCAAAACCAAATATGAGAAAAATTCAAGTTATTAGAAGGGCCATGGCAAGGGTTTGGCAGCAGCCACAGATCCACAACCAGAGGAGTCCAATGCAGTCCTGTAGCACACCCTCTTCTCCCAACCCCCACCTCGTACCAGTTATAAGAGCTTCCAGGGCAGTCTCAAAGGGGTTCAAGTTACCAAAGAACAGCCCTCAGTGGAGGAGAGAGTGTTGCCAGGCAACCAGCCCAGCCCAAGACTTACCCTTGTAACCTTGAAGATGGTGGGGGCATGACCCCTGATTGTGTAGAGGAGCATTTTGGACTCCTTTAGCATCAACTTTCTCTCCCTATGTCTCTCTCCTTCTCCTCTCCTTGTCCTCCCCTTCTGCCTCCCAGGGCCCCAGGCCAGCCTGTAGACTGGTCGCCAGAAGCCTGAAGGCTATGGGCCAGCCTGACTTGCCATTACTCAGTCTGTAGGTGGCAACCAAGCTGTCTCTGCAGGAATGCTACAAGCTGCTGGCCTGTCAGGTGTCATACACTCCGGCCATATTACTTCCAAACCTTCCTCTCTCCTTGCCAGGTCTTTCCTGCCTCCATGGTCAAAGAATTTGAGGGGGGGATCCAACTAGATAGAGGATGATATATAGGGTAAAATACTGGCTGGGAGTGCTGACTATCAGCAAAATAGTCATTAAAGGAGTAGGGGTGCTAGGAGGAAAAGACAGGGAAGAAAAAAGGGCAAGACCTGACAATGGCTAAAAAATTGGGTATTTATTTGGGGTCAAATATACAGCCTGCTGAACAACTTGTTGAAGCTTATGCCAGAGTGACAAGGTGATGGCCAGATGGTACACTGATTATGCTCCCAACTCTCTTTGCATTTGACATTTATGCTCAGATCATTGCTACACACTCAAAGCTCCTGAAGAGAAAAGTGTGCAGTGGGAACCTCAAGGAGAGTCTAGGTTAGGACATTAGACCAGAAAAAGGAAAACCAGAACTTCTGGCCTAATTAAAGTAGCCGTGTTCCATGTATGCAGCAGACTGCTCAGTGCCTCTGAGCCCAGAGACATACATTCTCAAAGGCAAGTGTCCACACCAGAGATGAGAGGTGGCTGCTTTCCCAGCTCTTGCAAACTTCAAAGAAATCAAACCAATGCAATTTATCCTAAGAATTCCTCCTTTCCTTCAAAAGATATTCACTGCATAAAGCTATCTCTTTTCTAACTCAGCAGATCACTGGAAAGGGTTAGGTCCCAAGGTGACTGGGTGAAGCCAGGCTTTCCCTCATGTGCAAAAGGCTCTCCAATTAGCAGGCAGAAAGGTACGAGTTGGAAGCACAGAGCTTCCTCCCTGTCCTTAACTTAACCTGCTAAACTCAGTAGGTGGCTCTCTGCAAGCTGTGTGGGGATTGAAAAGTACTCCCCAAGCTGACTTATCAGATTTCTCCTAGGCTAATCCTGGTAGTCAGTGGGACCCCAGCAAAAAAAAAAAAAAAAAAAAAAAATCAACAATGACCTTCTTACCCTCTTTGTTAACTGAAAACTAATCAGACTAGGGCCCCAGCTTTCCTGGCCCCCTGCCATGCAGAGGTTTCTAGCCCTGTGTCTACATTCTATTTGGAAGCTATCTGTATCTTCCACCTTCCTTTTCCCACAGGACCTAGTTCATTTTTCTCCACCAGTGCCTTCCTCCATCTACCACAGAGGTCAGATACCTTTTTGAAGGAGTGCTACGGCCTCTGACTCATGTCCTACTGGAAGGTGCTGGGGCAAGATGGGGTCTGAAATGTACAGGGACTGACCCAGATGATTCTTTCCCAAGACAGCTGGAGGCTTGCATTCAAAAGTCAGCCAGTAGCCATCTTCTGCCCCCCATATGAAACTTTCTGGCCACACTGCTCTTCTCCCCTAACTTTCTGGTGGTGCCAGTTGACCCTGGTACTTGGCATGCCCAGCTGTGGTCAGCATTTTCAGCACATTCAGTCCCCTTGCTTTCAGCAAAAGGCCACACTCTAAGGGATCACTGCATTTCCATGGATAGAGGATTCCCCATGCAAAGTGTTAGGGACCAAAATAGTAAAGGACAAGGGCTCACATTGCCCTCCTTCCCTCTCAGGGTTCCTGCATACTCAGCCAGGACATCGCTTGGTTTTCTCAGGCATGGCTGATTCCTAAAACAATCATGAACTGATGACAGTAGCTTTAAACGGTTCTCTCAAGAAAATCTGTGGGTGGGGGATCAACAAAGCTGGGGCCAGTCTCTTCCCCCACCTTTCTCTGGCCACTCCTGGCGAAGCAGCCCAAACTCGCGGGGAGAAGCAGGCGGGTGGGCGCTCAAGACACTCCTCTGAGTTCAAGCCGCGATCACACTCAAGCGCAAAGTTGCACAGGTTTAAAGCCGGTAGGCACGGCCGCCAGTCCCCTGCAGTCATGTAGGTGGCCTGCGGCTGGGGCGCGCTTTCAGAAGCGGCTGGGCTCCTGGACTGAGGCAAAGACGCCAGCAGCGCGGCCATTTGGTTCCCAACGCCGCGAAGATGAGGGCGCCTCGGGCCTGGGGGCGGCGCTGAAGCTATCCAGGACTCAGTGGCTCCCACCTCCGCCTTCCTCCCCTAGTTCCCCAGGAGGTCGGGAACCCCGAGGGCACAAGTCCACTTAGGACGCTCCCAGGTCCAGGAGCAGAAAGTTCCAGCGGGAGAGCAGCGGGTGGGGAGTTGGAGAAACAAGATCCCTACACTCCCTGAGGAGAAGGGAGAGGAGGGAAGTGGTGGAGCGGGGAGGGGGGAGGGGGGTGCTAAGCAGGCGCTCACTGGCGCCCCCAAAGGCGGGGTAGTCGAGGGGCCGCGAGCTGCCCGAGCGCTGTTACCTAGCTGGTCCTGGTCGTCCTCAGGGCCAAGCAGGCGGCAGGGAAGGCGGCGACGGAGGCGCACGGTGCGCCGGACCAGGCTGTCGGTGCGGCGCCCCAGGGCCAGCAGGTGCCCCTCAAGGTCTTCGAGCAGAGCCAGCGAGTGGCCACAGAGGTCGGCGAGCTGCCGGAGGAGGCTGAGCGCGGCCAGGTGGCTCACGTCTCGGAGCTCCGTCAGCGGCTGCGGCGGGTTGCGCGGGCACAGGCGCTGGGGCACCACTGTGCGCCTGTAGAACGGCATCCCGGGCGTGGGGGACCAGTCTGGTGGTGCTTCGGGCTCGCCACAAGTGGCGCCCCTGGCCCTAGGATCCCTGAGAGGCGGCCCCAGCTCAGGGTGTAGCAGGCCCCTGGGCGCGGGCCGGCAATCAGGCGGGCTCGGGAGAAGCGGGGCGGGGGCTGGGATGGGGGTGGGGGACAGGCTGACGGGTTCCCAGCCTAGAGCGCCGGCTCCCCCCAGGGCTGTACACTCACTGGAGCCACCAGTCCCTCTGACTCTGCTTCGCTGGGCTCCTCCTCCTCCTCCCCGCCTTTCTCCACCTCCTCCTCCTTCACTCTGCTACTTCGGGATCCCCCCACCCACCTTTTTTTTTTTTTTTTTGGTCAGAGATTCGCAGATTAACGCTTGATCCAGGAGAGGAGGGAAAGGGAAGTAAGAGTAAAAAGAGCGAGCTGGAGCGTGAAAGAAGGAATGTCCGTGTGAGTGGTGTGTGTGTGCATGCGTGTGCGTGCGTGTGTGTGTGTGTGTGTGTGTGTGATGTTCAGTGCAGTGTGAGTGCCCGCGTCCTCCTGCGGAGCTCGAGTCCCAGGACTGATAAAGTTGTTTTCTGCTTGTTTTTTTTTTTTTTACTGAAACTTTTTCTTCGTAAATAACAAAAATTCAGGCGCACCAGGGCGCTCACACCAGCGAGTAACCAGCAAAGACTAACCCAAAAGCCCGACTTCATTCATCTAGCTTTCCTTCCCCAAACGTGTACGCGATGCCAGGCACGAGCTTAGATTAGGCTGAGTGCAGCCTTCTAGCATCCACGGAGATGGAAATGAATGGGAAAGAAGCAAATATCTCACTGCGCTACTCAGGAGGGCAGTGTCTCTGGGGAGTCCCAAAGTGCCTGTACTGCTATAAAGGTTCCGGAGTGAATGAATGAATGAAAGGAAACAAACACGTTCTCAGGAACAACACACTCGATTCGGAAGGAGAGATGCCACCCCATATTTTAGGCAAAAAGAGAGCCCAGAGCCTGGCCAAACTGGGCTCCTGGGATGCCTGCAGAGGAGGCAGTACTGGCACTGGAGCCAGGGTGTGCTTTTGGTGCTGACAGCCCTATAGTGGCATTCTGATTTCTCTCCATGGTAGAAGGTAGACGAGAGGGGGACACTAGTGTCCTCAGAACACCAGAGTGCCTAATTGTGTGTACATCCCTGTGCACTTGGGGAGCTTCCACTCAGAACACTTATTTTTTTATTGTTCAGTTACAGTCGTCCCCTCTCCCTGCCTTGCTCTCCCTTGCCCCATCAAAATCCCCCCTCCCAAACACAATCAGAACACTTATTTTCAACACAATGAGCTTGCATTTGATTCTCCTGTAACCCACTTCATTGACTTCTGTGTGGTTCCATTTATTCTTTTGGGTAATTGTCTCCTCATCTTTCCTCCTAAAAATATCCCCATCCGTGTAATCCCTTATAATTTGTTAGTATAACACCTTGAAGAGGATACATGTGTCGGCACTAATGAGCCTGAGTGTGCCTGATTTCATTCATTCCTTTATAAAACTGCCCCTTAAACAGTTCAAGAGGGCTCTACAACTAGTTAAGAGTAATCTGATTACCCTTTGCAGTAAATAGATGTTCCATGCTCAGTGAGTTGGAACATGGATACTGGAAAAGTTGTATTCTAACTAAAGTAAGGATAAGCAAATGGGCAAAAGTCAACCCCTTTTCCGAACTGTAAAGTTCAGTTGCAGAATGAGGACCCAAAATTCTCTATTTGGTGGACTCAAACCTGAGCCAAGAGAGAGAGAAACTGGCAGGAAATAGGGATTTAGCTGGACTCTCCAGGGATATTTTTCCTTGACCTATGGGCTATTTAGACTGATCTCTGTTCCGGAAAAAAAAGAAATGAGGTATGAGCAGACTGAAGGAGACTGTGTGGGCAGAGCTTCCCTGCCTGAGGGTGGCAGGCCTGGGTCAGGCCTGGTATCTGAGCTGCCCTCACTATTCTAATTCCTGAAGCTGATGAATCTTTCAGAGCTCTGTAATAACAAGCTCAACTCCAAGCAAATCAACTTTGGCCCCATGCCCTTCCCCCCAGCTGAGCCTGTTCACTCCAGCCTTCTCAGTGCCCTGGCCCTGGCTTTCATCAAGGAAACATCAAGGACTTGCAATGGGGCCATCTCAGAACAGAGCCCCTCCTCCCTTCCCTGGGCCAGATCAAGACTGCATAGCATGTACCATGGTAGAAGTCAAGGGGATATAAGTGTTTGCCTTTCTTCTTATCTCTAGTCTCTTCCCAACAAGAAAAGTGAGACTTGGAGAGAGAAGCAGGCCTAGATGTAGAGAGCTTCTGTGGATGGAGTACAGGAGCCTGGTTCTGGTCTGCGGTGGGAGAGTTGGGGTTCTACAAGTGCCACACTGCCCGGGGCAGGCAAGCAGCCAAGGTGATGGGTCCTGTCCTGTGCTCCCACGTCACCCTCCAGCACAACCTCTGCACAATTATCTTTGTTTAATATGAATAATTTTTTGTTTCTAATATTGTCTCTCCCGCTAGATTGTTAGTTCCATGAGGGCAGGAAACATGCCTGTCTTGCCCACTTCTGTATGCCCAGTGCCAAGCCCAGCAACCGGCACACAGTATGAACTGTAAAGGTACTCAGAAAAAGTATGTAGATGAATGACTAAATAAAGCTGGCTTATAGGTGGAGACTGATATGAAGAACCTTACTAAAGGATTTAACTTGGCCCAAGGGGAAATAGTCACAGGATTCTGGAGCAGAACACTGCCTGAGGCAGGAAAGGAGAGCCCTTCTCCTTTACTCATTTTCCTGTGGAGTCAGTGGAAAGAGGCAAATGTGAAAGGTGAGGTTACTGTGTACCTACATCCCAAGTGTCGAGTAGCTAGAAAGTGCTCTGTAAATAAAACATTTGTTTAGATTTGCTTATAAACCTTGACACTACACATTCAGAAGGAGGAAGAGGGAAGGTGCAAAGAAGAGAAAAGAGAGTCCCTTAACAACCAAGCCAGACCTGAAAGTGCTGAGTGCTTCCTACCCACCCACCAACTCCCAGACTGCAGGCCTATAGTAATTCATCTGTCACTGTGCTAAGAGTTGTGATCTGAGCCTAAGCTGGGCCTGACTGTGGAATGGGATATGGGTCTAACCTAGAAGTGGAGACTAAGAGATGGGCCACAGGAGTGGGAAGAAAATGGGAGAGTTGACCACTCACAACAAACAAGACCCTTGCTCTCCTTCCCACCTCCAGTTCTGCCTAACTGCTGCTAAGAACCAAGAATTTCAATAAGAAACTGACTTTGAAAGAATAAATAACATAAGATATGCCATTTCTCTTCCTCCAAGCTGGCAGTTTCCATAGCTGCAAAACGAAAATTGTTGAGCAAATCTCATGCAACCTATAAAACTTCCCAGTACAGCCCTCAGTCTTATTTTAAAAAGCTGCCCTCATGGAAGTAGGTGCCTCCTCCCCTCCCACCCTATCGTGTCATGGCTCCTCCTGCCCTTTCCTTGTCCAGGGGCTGTGTATTATTGTGAGCAAATAAACCAAGAAGCTAACAAAAAAAAGCTGCTCCCGTGTTGCTACCTCTCAAATATAGGAATCTTGGCTGCAAAGCAGTGATCCCAATTTTTTCCTTGACATTGTTCTATAATCAATCGTTTTTTTAAGGTTTAAAAAAATTTTAAATGTGTTTGTTGATTTGAGAGAGAGAGAGAGAGAAACATCAATTGGTTGCCTCCCATATATGCCTCTACCAGAGAGCGATCCTGCAACCCAGGTATGTGCCCTGACCAGGAATCGAACCCCCAACCTTTTGGTGTACAGGATGATACTCCAATCAACTGAGCCACACTGGCCATGGCAATTAATCAATTAGTTTTTCTATATTGTAAGAATATACATTTCACTCCACACCTTCTTGCCATGAGACTCAAAAAAGATGCTTTCCTTATAAATGAATATATATATATATATATATATATATATATATATATATATATATATATATATATATCCATCCAGTAGGGGGATAAAACGGCTGCTTCTCAATCCCCATTCTACCATTCTGTTGCTGTTCCCTGGTTCTAAGTATCTGTACTAAAGAAAGATTAACAAGAATTGGTAAATACTAGATTGACTCTTTTTAAAAATGTCATTTACCCTTTCGGCATTAATGCTTGGCTTTGCAGTTAAGAACACTAGTAAACTCTCTCTTCTCAGACAGGTCCAAAGAAAGCAAACTAATCAGAACAGAGCCTATGGTCCAGTAGACAATGGAGACAAACCCAAGCTAATCAATGACTACTCTGAAAAGAGTGGGGTGAGGAGTGGAGAAGTGCTACAAGATTTGAGAGGAGAAAGCACATTTCTGCCACTGAGGCAACAGAAGCTTCCAGCAAGGGTGAGCGGGTACATCCCAGACCTGGACCTCCAGGGGTGGATTGGAAACTTACACAGCCATCAATCACATCCTAAGGCAATAGGTGTGTGAGCCCAAGTTGGCTGAAGATCCTAAAATAAATTCCTTTCAACCCAGATTCAATGCTTCACACATGAGGCAGGGAAAACCCTTGAAGAATTCCATGAGGAAATAAACTTTGATGTTGTTTGAACTTTGGCCCTGACTCTGAGCCCAGGCTGAAACTGGAAAAAAAAAAAAAGACCTGAGGTATTTTGAAAGAAACTATAGGAGATTTCAACGGAATGTGAACAGATTCTTTTTCAGTCCCTCATCCTCACATCATATGTGGATCCCCCCTCACCACCAGTCCCCCACCCCCACCTCACCATCATGTTTTCTCTCCCTGCCTTGTTAGGATGAGTCTATAATTAGGAACATTCGAATGTGGTTGCATTCAATGGGTAATTTTATTTCAACATGCATGCTTTACTCAGGAGAGCTCATATTGGGCTATCCTACTTGACCTAACAACCACCACCCCTCCCCTGCAAACTCCCATCTCGCCCCAAAATCCTAAAGCAGTAAATAAAAGTCCTAAATCTCCCCAGGATGTGCTATGCCCCACCACATGGTGACATGTCTTCCATGTGCTTGATATTAATGCTGGGTTTATATAATAACCATGCCCAGCTCTACAACATTAAAAAGGGGTGTTGTTATACATTTCAGGGCTTTGGATTAACTAGGAGAAATATTGAACCTGAATAACCAATGTTTCAGCTTTATCAAGCACCCAAATGTAGTTACACATGTGGTCAACCTACCCTCCATAGTAGAAAGTTATGTAGCACAGCATAGCGGTAACAGCCAAATGCAGGCTTTAGTGATCCATTGATCTGAGTTCAAGTCACTAACTCCATTGCTGGTTCTGTGTCTCGGGCAGGTTACTTAAACTCCCTGTGTCTTGGTTTCCTTGTCCATAAAAAGGACAAGGCCAATGTTCAATTGACATGCATGAGTATAGCTGTAATGATTGTCTATAGGTGTCCCTTCTGATTGCTCAGGGTCTGTGCCATACTAGTGGTTAAGTATTTTGAATCCCATATAAAAATGGGGATAATATTGGTACTTACCATGTAGGATTGTTTTCTGAAGATCACATGACATCATGTAAAGTGCCTAGCCTTGTACTAAGCACATAGAAGACACTGAAGAAATGTTATTAGTAAAGACAGCAGCTTCCTGATTACAAAACGGAAGGGACAACCTACAATCATAGGTCATCCAGGATTTTCATTTCTGACAATGATGCCCTTACTTTCTAAGTTTGTTCAATTTCCAATAGCATTTCCAAGATACAGAAACAGAAACATGAAATTTCAAACCAAATATAAGCCACAGAAAAGCCATGAGTCAGTCAGACATTAATCTGGTTTACTACTGAAGGACTTTATGGGGTGATTACATGGGGTGATTACAAAAGACTTGCCTCTTTTACCACCTTTGTATACCATCTGTGCCTGAGCTCACCCATAACACAGTGGAAGCATTATTATGCTTGTAGCTCTGTGATGTTGTTTCTCTCAGACACAGCTTTGCAAGCCACTTAAAATCCTCCCTAGGCCCAGTCTTACCTTTTAAACATGTCTCCTCAATTGAGATCAATAATCCATTAACTGAAGGATTCTCCAGCTGTTTTAAATGTAGACAATGCATTGCCATATTTGTTTAAAAAAGGAAGGGACGTCTTTTCCTTCCCTCCATTCTGGACCAACATAGTTTGTAGTCCTGGCTTCAAAGTTTCTGTAGTTACCAAGAGTTTATTATAATCAGAAATAATCTAAATCTTGTCCTTTACCAAATTGCCTTTTAATTTATCAAAAGCTTCCTGATATTTAAGGGTCTTAACTTCTTTATCAAGCCTTTTCTTAGCCAATAAAGGAATAAGGTATTAGTGGGGTAAACTGGATTACAAATTTGTGGCAATAACCAGCACCAGGCCTCATCTGCTTCTTTTTGTATGGGTTGCTTCACTTCCCAATCATCTCTCCTCTATCTTAAATAAGTAGGAGTCTGCTATTGCAAATCTCTAGCCCAAAATCATCACCTTGAGCAATCAAAATTGACTTTTGTTCAATTTCTTATAAGCCTAGTTTCTGGACTTACATTAGAGAACAGTCTCCAAACATCTGAGGAATTTACATATTTACATTACAAATGGCCATCTCATTAAGATACTCAAATTGTGAGATCATTTATTCCAGAAAAAAAATATTGTCCACCACTGAAATACTGCTAAAGAATTTCTTATTCCAAAGTGAAAGAAATTCCACTTTTACTTACTATCAAAGCACACCAACTGAATATTGGTCTTCTCCCATTAGTAGATAAGGAACTGAGGCACAGAGAATTTAAGTAACATGCCCAAGAAACACTAGCAAAGTTGGTCTTGGCCTTTTATATTCTAGGTTATATTGGCTGCAAGCAATAGAAGACCTAACTGAAAATCACAAAAACAATAAAGACAATTATTATCTTATAAAAAATTCCAGATAAATGACAGGCACCAAGTTTGGTTAATTTAGACACCTGATGACATCATCCAAGAGCCAGGTTTTCTCCAAGTGTCTGCCATCTTCAGAATGTTGATTTTATCCCCAGGCTAGCACTTCAATTGTGGAATTGTCTTTCTCTTCATTTCATTGGACAGGTGCCCAACCCATAACCATTACCAGGGGACTGTACAAATCAACATATTCTAATTGGCACATACCTGGAGCTAGGTATGGGATGGATACTGATAGAAAAGTGAGGTTCTGTTAGAAAGGAGGAAGGGCCAATGATTGAGTGCAGCAATGATACTATTCCTGGTAGACATGGGGCTACTGTGATGGCCAACTTTGATTTGAGGATTCCCCAACAGCTAGAGAATTCCTGAGAATTGACTTGAGTCATGGACTGATGGCCCTCCCAGCTCCTTCCAGTTCCCTCCAGATTTTTTCTCACAAGCACTTTCCCTAATACATGTCTTATATATGGAACCCTGTCTCAGTACATATCTGATCCTCAGAGGACTTGGGCTTGAACAGTCACCAACCAATTTAATAACCTCTTCTCCATTTTTATCAACATCTACTCTTAATAGCATTTGACAATGATTATCACACCCACCTTCTTGAAACTTTGTTCTGACTTCAGTTTTACAATATTCTGATTCTTCTTTGGCTCTCTAATAACTTCACTTCCCAATTCAAATTTCTGTTTTAGCCTTCTTATTGGAAGAAAATTCCCCATGGTTCTTGTGTTTCTGCATATCTAATAAGCAGAGACACTGTCTTTTTTATTATTTATTTCATTGTATTTTTTCCATGAGCCTTAACTGCCTTTTTAAGGATATTTGTATGGTGAACAGCCTTAGAGAATATAGAAAGTATCCAGATTAAATGTGCTTATAGTTCAGTATAATAAAGATAATGCCTCTCTCTGAAATAAAGGGCAACCATGCTTACTGTCTATTATAAAACATTCAGATTCACTAAGCTTAAGTTTCCTCTCCTGTAATACTATGCACTGTGTGTGCAGGTAACACCTGGACTTCTTTGTGTTGCTGTATGGGAACTGGAGCTCATAGAACCAGCATAAGAAAATATTAATACTCTGGCTACTAGTATTACTTTAGTAAAGTTCTTTATCTCTGATCCAGGAATCTTGTATCTTCTGCCAGTGTCTATGAACCGATGGCAGGCTAACTTGTTAGCATGGAAGTAAGGTAAAATCTCAGACTCTTTACAGTTCTTGACATATATTCTTTTCTTATCTCACACTGCATTCTACTTAATCAAATCATTATTGGCAAAGATAAAAAGTAAAATGGTTCCTCCTCCAGCCATCATATTATTATCAGCAAGAGTGAAGAATAGATTCCAGAATTCTTCAAGTTCCTAGTAAGTAACCTATGACTGTACATTAAAGAAAGGGAAATAACCAGACTCCTTGGGAATTACTGGACACTAGCTCTGAACTGACACTAATTCCTGGTGACTCAAAGCATCACAATGGTTCACCTGTGATCATGGACTAGGGATCAGAGTAGGGACTAGTGGAGGTCAGGTCTATCATACAGTAGGCCCCAAACCCACTCCATTATCAGAATGTATACTTAGGACAGACATATTCCACAGCTGGCAGAATCTATACATTAGTGCCCTAACCTTTGGAATGAGGGCTATTGTTGTAGAAAAGGCCAAGTGGAATCCAGTGTAGTTTCTTTATGTACAAAAACAAGAAGCAATACTACGTTCCTGGAAAGATCGCAGAGATTAATGCCACCATCAGCAGTGTGAAAGATTCCACATCCACACTCAACTTGCTTATTTGGCCTGTGAAAAAGGTCAACTACATCTTAGAGAATGACAGTGAAATCAGGTGGCGGCGGCAATTGCAGTTGCTTTTCCAAATATGATTTTGTTGCTTAAGCAAATTAACACCTCCCCTGGCACCTAGTATGCAGCTATTGATCTGATAACTTTTTTTTCTTCTATGCCTGTTGGTAAAGACCACTTGAAACAGTTTGCTTTCAGCTGACAAGGCCAGCAATATACCTTCACTGTCCTACCTCAGGGGTAAATCAACTCTCCAGCCCTATGTCCACAAGAGACTTTTTTACCTTTCCCTTCTGGAGGTTATTGTGTTGGTCTCTAACATTGATGAAATTATGTTGACTAGACCTGGTGAGGTCTAAACAAGTTGGTAAGACATAAGTGTAGCAGAGGATGGGAAATAAATTCCATAACAGTCAGAAGCCTTCCACTTCAGTGAAATTTTGAGGGGTCTAGTGGTTAGGGGACACCAACATTTCCCTTCTAAGGTAAAAGATAAGTTATTGCATCTGCCTCCTACTACTGCCAAAAGAGGCACAAAATCCTAGTGGATTTTGGAGGCAACAAACCTCACTTGAGAGAGCTACTCCAGTTAATTTATCAAGTGGCCCCCAAAAATTCCAGTTATGAATGACACTCAGAACAAGAGAAGGTTCTACAATAGGTTCCAGCTGCCATACAAGTTGTTCTGCCACTCAGGCCATATGTTCCTGCAGATTATAATGGTGTGTCAAGAGGCAGTGGCAGAAAGAGATGCTCCTTGAAACTTTTGGTAGGCCTCTGTAGGTGAATCACAGTGCAGATCTTTAAGATTTGGGAGCAAAGTCTCACCATCCTCTGAAGATAACTTCCCTCATATTGAGTTTTGGCTTGCTGCAGGGCCCTCATGTTTAACACAGACCACCATGTTATCATGTAGCTTGAGCTGTGCATCATGAACTGGATGTTGCCTGATCCACAAAGCCATAAAGTTTATACAGTTACTACTCCATTAACAAATGGGAGTGATGTGTATAAGATTGGTCTTGAGATCAGAAGTGATATATATGAGTACCTGAAGGTTCAAGTATGTCATATGAGGAACAGGCTCAAATGTCCATGACCCCTACTTCTTCTACATCACATTATCTCTCAGCCCACATCTATGGTCTCATTGGGAGTTCCTACAGTCAGCTGACTGAGAAAGAAAAAACTTGTGCTCACTTTGCAGATGGTTCTGTACAATATGCAAGCACCACCAGAAAGTGGTACAACACAACAGCTTCTTTATGGGAGATCTCTGAAGGACAGTGATGAGAAGAAATTCTCACAGTATACAGAACTTGAACAGTGAACCTGGATTTCCATTTTACCTGGAAAGTAGAAAAGGCCAGAAGAGTCTATAGGGATTCACAGGTTGTGGCCACTGGTTTGTCTGGATGAAGGAACATGATTAGAAAATTGTTGACAAGGACGTCTGGGGAAGGGATATGTGGACTCACTGAATGAACAGTGTTAAAATATCTATGTCCCATGTGAATGCTCATTAAAGGGTGACCTCAGCAGAAGAGGATTTAATAATCAAGTGGCTATGATGACCTATTCTATGGATACCAGTTAGACTCTTTCTCCATCTGTTCTTGTCATTACTCAATGGGATCATGAACAAAGAAGTCATGGTGGCAGGGATGAAGATTATGCATGGGTTCAACAACGTGGACTGCTGAGTGTCCAACTTCCAGCAACAGAGACCAACATCAAATCCCTCATATGGCACCATTCCTTAGGGTGATGAGCCAACTACCAGGTGACAGGTTGATTATAATGTGTTGCTTCCATCATGGAAGGGGCAGTTTTTTGTTCTTAATGATATAGACACATAATCTGGATATGGATTTGCCTTCTTTGCATGTAGTGCTTCTGCCAAAATTACCATAGATAGACTTACAGAATGCCTTACCCATCCACAATCATGGTATTCCACACAACATTGCTTCTAATCAAGGAACTCACTTCACAGAACTGAAGTATGGCAGTGGGCCCACACCCATAGAATTCATTGATCTTATCAGTTCCCCATAATTTTAAAACAGGTGTCTTGATAGAATGGTGGAATAGCAATTTTACAACTCAGTTACAGTGCCAGCTAGGCAACAATACTTTGCAGGGCTGGAGAAAAGTTCTCTAGGATGTTGTATATGCTCTGAATCATCTTCCAATATATGGTGCTATTTCTCCCATGACTAGGATTCATAGGTCCAGAATAAGGTGTGGAAATGGTAGTGGCTCTACTCACTATTACTCTATTGAACCACAAGCAAGATTTTTACTTCCCATCCTGGCAACCTTAGACTCTGCTAATATAGAGGTCTTAGTTCTGAAAGCAGGAATGCTTCCACCAGTAGACACCACAATGATTTCATTGAACTAGAAGTTAATGAGAGCACTTTGGGCTCCTTATACCTCTGAATCAACAAAAAAAGAAGGGGGCTACTGTACTGGCTTGGGTTATTGATCATAATTACTAAATGGATAATGGGTTGTCACTGCACAACAGGGATAAGAGAGATTTTGTCTGGAACACAAGAGTTTTATTAGGTTCTCCACCCTACTTTATCACTAACCTACATGGCCATACTATTGCTAAAAACTGCTATTCCTTTTCTTTTCTCAATTTTAAGTACTTAATACTACCATGCCCTTTGTTTAAAGTCAATGAAAAAGTACAAAACCCAATTCTGCCAGGACTGGTAATGACCCAGACCTTTCAGGGATGAAGATTTGAGTTGCCCCACCAGGAAAAGAACCACAACCAGATGAGGTGCTTGCTGGGAGCAAAAGGAATATGAAACAGGTAGAATAAAAATGTACTTACACTCTGGCCAGGTGGCTCAGTTGGTTGGAGTGTTGTCCCATACACCAAAAGGTTGTAGGTTTGATCCCCACTCAGGGCACATACCTAAACTGCAGGTTCAATCCCTGGTCAGGGTGCATATGGGAGGCAACTGATCAATGTCTCTCTCCTCTCCTCTCCTCTCCTCTCCTCTCCTCTCCTCTCCTCTCCTCTCCTCTCCTCTCCTCTCTCCTCTCTCTTCTCTCCTCTCTCATCAATAAGCATATCCTTCGTTGAGGATTTTTTCAAAAACGTACTTACAGGCTCACCCAGTAAAGATGGTGGAGTAGGTAAATGCTGTGCTCACCTCCTCCCAAAAACACATCAGAATTATGACTAAATTTTTGAACTACCACTTTTGACAACCACCTGAAGACTAAACAGAAATCCTATAACCAAGGATATAAAGAAGCTACGTCAAGACTGATAGGAAGGGTGGAGATGCAAAACAAGCTGGTCCCATACCCACATGTGGCAATTAAGAATTAGGAGGGATATAGCTTGGCTGCAGAGTCCCCCTTGGGTAGCAAGGGGTCCAGGCCTCACAAGGACTACCATGCTGTAAAGAGGAGTTACCACAACATCTGTCTGTTAAAATTAGTGGGGATTCTGTCCAGGTGAAACAGAGGGTTACTAGAGTCCCAGGCATTTCTCTTAACGGGTCTGCACACAGACTGACTTACTAATGGACTCACTCCCTCTGAGCTCCAGTGCTGGGGCAGCAACTTGAAAAGTGCCAGGGACATAATGAGAGGAACAGTTGTCTGGCTTCAGGGTGAATCCTGGAGGGGCAGCTCTGGCCAGGACAGAAGTACAGGCAGTGCCATTGTCCCTTTGTTGAGCCATTCTGCCTTAACCAGCCTATAGGTGAAGGTGAACATCAAATCTGAGTCTCCATCAAATGAGCTAATACCGCACACCCCACCCTGGTGATTTCCTGATAACCAACTTGTTGTGCATATGCCCGAGCCTCTTTCAATAGATCTTCCTCACAAGTGGACCTACATCATTTATGGACTTCATTAAAATCTCCGAAAGATCCACAGACTCCAAACAGGCAACAGTTGACATTGGCATGCCAGGTACAACTTGCTAAGCAGCCCCAAGACTGGCACCAGTGACAGACAGTTTCAGTTGGCAGCATAATCTCTCCCAGGTGCCTCCAAACCCAGCATAGGCAGCTCCAACCCAAGATCACTTTGTAGCTCTTACCAGGTAGCCCCAGGACAGGCATAGGCAGCAGCTAACAAGACTTGCACCAGAGTCCCTCCTAAGACCAACACACTCAGTATCTGGCTTCAGAACACACCAGAGTACCACTCAATTAGATCCACAAATGACACAACCAAAGGGAAAGCCGCCCATACCTCCAAGACTGGGAAATGTAGCAGATCTACCTAATCCATAGAAGCAAACACAGGGAGGCAGCCAATATGAGGGGACAAAGAAAAACTTCCCAAACGAAAGAACAGGATAAAACTCCAGAAAAAGAACTAAATGAAATGGATGGAGGCAAACATTCTACCAAATACAAAGTTCAAAACACTAGTTATAAGGATGACCAATGAACTTAGAGGAAAAATAAATAAATTTACAACTTCAACAAAGAGATACAAACCATAAAAAGAACCAGTCAGAAATAAAGAATATAATAACTGAAATGAAGAATAGATTAGATGGAATCACAAGCAGAATAAATGAAGCAGAGGATCAAGTCAGTGATTTAGAACACAAAGTAGTGGGAGACACCCAACTGGAACAGCAAAAAAAAAAAAATTAAATAAGGAGGATAGTTTAAGGGACATCTGGGACAACATCAAGCATAACAACATTTTCATCATAGTGGTAGTGTAAGAAGAAGAGAGAGCAAGGGGTTTAAATCCTATTTGAGGACATCAGGACTGAAAACTTCCCTAATTTGAGGAAGAAAATGCACAATAAAGTACAGGAAGTACAGAGTGTCCCAAACAAGATGAATACAAAGAGACACACACCAAGACACATCATAATTAAAATGCTGAAGTTTAAAGATAAAGATAACATCTTCAAAGCAGCAAGAGAAAAGTGGTTAGTTGCCTACAAGGGAGCTCCCATAAGATGTCAATCTATTTCTCAACAGAAACTGCGGGCCAGAGAAGGAGGGCATAAGATATTCAAAGTGATAAAAAGCAAGGACCTACAACCAAGATTACCCAACAAGGCTATCATTTATCAATAGAATCAAAAAAGAGGTAAAGAGCTTCCCAGAAAAGAAAAAGTTAAAGGAGTTCATGACCACAAAACCAGTATCACAAGAAATGTCAAAGGGACTTGAAAAAGAAAAAGAAGAATGAGGAAGAGGAAGAGGGGAAGAAGAACTAGAAAATATGAATAATAAAATGACAATGACTATATACCTGTCAATAATTAATTTAAATGGAAATGAATTAAATGCTCCAATAAAAAGGCATAGGTGGATGAACAGTTTAGAAAGCAAGACCTGCCCTCACCCCTCTGGCTCAGTTGGTTGGATGGTGTCCCACAAAGCAAAAGGTCGCTGGTTCAACTCCCATTCAGGACACAGGCCTGAGTTGTGCATTCAGTCCCTAGTTGGAGTGTGTTCAAGAGGTGACCAATTGATGTTTCTCTCTCACATCGATGTATCTCTCCCACTTCTTCTCCCTCCTTTCCCCTCGCTCTAAAAATAAATAAATAAAATATTTTTAAAAAAGAAAATGGAACAAAACCCACATGTATGGTGCCTCCAACACACCCACTTCGGGTTGAAAGACATGCACAGACTGGAAGTGAAGGGATGGAAAAAGTTATTTCATGCAAATAACTTTTTGCATGAAACAAAAAAAAAACCTGGGGTAGCAATACTTATATCTTACAAAATAGACTTTAAAACAAAAGCTGTAACAAGAGAGAAAGAAGGACATTTCATAATGATAAAAGGATCAATCCAACAAGAGGATACAACCCTTGTAAAACATTTACACACTCAACATTGGAGCACCTAAATATATAAAGCAAATATTGACAGACATAAAGAGAAAGATCAACAGTAATACAGTCATAACAAGGTAATTTAATATGCTATTCACAACAATGAATAAATCAGAGAGGTCAAACTCATTTTCACCAGGGGCCACATAGCCTCGTAGTTGCCTTCAAAGGGCCAAATGTAATTTCAACTCCTTAACAGTTAAGGAGTCCTTACAGTTATACAGTCCTAAAATTATTTCAGCCCTTTGAAGGCAACCATGAAGCTGATGTGGCCCTTGGTGAAAATGAGTTTGACACTCCTGGAGTAGATCATCCAGGCAGAAGATAAACAAGGAAACAGTGGCCTTAAATGACACATTAGGCCAGATGAATTTAACTGATATTTCTACAGCATTTCACCCCAAAGCTGTGGAATATACATTCTTTTCAAGCACACTTGAAATATTTTTCCAGGAGAGATCATGTTAGGCCACAAAACAAGTCTCAATAAATCTAAGAAAATTGCAATCATATTAAGCATCTTCTAAGACCACAATAGTATAAAACTAAAAATCAATTACAAGAAGAAAACTGAAAAACACACAAATACATGGAAGCTAAATTACATGAAAATAAACAATAAATGGGTTAACAATGAGATCAAGAGAAAAAAATAAAAATATACCTGGAGACAAATGATAATGAAAACACCACAACCCAAAATTTATTAAACAAAGCCAAAGCATTTTTAAGAGGGAAATTCATAGCACTACAGGATAACTTCAAAAAACAAGAAAAATCTCAAATAAGCAATCTAACCTTATACCTAAAGGAACTAGAAAAAGGAATAACAAAGAAAACCAAAAGTAAGTAGAATGAAGGAAATAATAAAGATCAGAGCAAAAACAAATAAAATAAAGTCTAAAAATCAATACAAAAAAATCAATTAAACCAAGAGCTGACTCTGAAAAGATAAACAAGACTGATAAAACTGTAACCAAACTCATTAAGGAAAAAAGAGAGAAGACCCAAATAAATAAAATCAGAAATGAAAGAGATGTGACAAATGACACCACAGAAATACAAATGATTATAAGAAAGTACTACTAACAATTATATGCCAACAAATTGAACAACCTGAAATAAATAGATAAATTCCTAGAAACATAAAATTTTTCAAGACTGAATCAAGAAAAAGCAGAAAATCACCCTGGCTGCTGTGGTTCAGTGAATTGAATGCCGGCCTGCAAACCAAAGTGTTGTTGGTTCAATTCCCAGTCTAGGGCACATGCCTGGGTTGTGGACCAGGTCCCCAGTAGGGAGCGTGCAAGAGGCAACCACACATTGGTGTTTCTCTCTCTCTCTCGCTTTCTTCCTCCCTTCCCCTCTGTCTAAAAATAAATAAATAAAATCTTTAAAAAAAGAAAAAGCAGAAAATCTAAACAGACCAATAAGTACTAATGAAATCAAATTAGTAATAAAAAACCCAACAAACAAAAGTTTGGGACCAGAAGGCTTCACAGGTGAATTTTACCAAACATTCAAAGAATTAACACCTATCCTGCTCAAAATACTCCAAAAAATTGAATAGGAGGAAAGGATTGATCCCAAGCTCATTTTATGAGGCCAGAATCACCCTGATTCCAAATGAAAATTATAGGCCAATAACCCTAATGAACATATATGCAAAAATCCTCAACAAAATATTAGTTAACTGCATTCAGCAATCTATTAAAAAATCATACACTATGATCAAGTGGTATTTATTCTTGCAATGCAAGTTAGAGTCAATATCTGCAAATCAATTAATGCAATAAACCACATTAACAAAATGAAAAAATTGTATGATCATATCAATGGATGCAGAAAAAGCATTTGACAAAATTCCTCAAAGTGGGAATAGAGGGAACATACCTCAACATAATAAAGGCCATATATGACAAATCCACAGCTAACATCATACACCATGGGGAAATGCTAATAGTGTTTCCCTTAAGATCAGAAACAAGAAAAGAATGTCTACTTTCACGACTTCTATTCAAAATAGTATTGGAAGACCTAGCCATAACAATAAGACAAGAAAAAGAAATAAAAGGCATCCAAATTAGAGAGTAAGAAGGAAAACTGTCATTATTTGAAGGTAAAATACTATATGGAGGTACTATATGGAGGGAACTGTAAACAGTCCACTGAAAAACTATTAGAACTAATAAATGAATTCAGTAAAGTATGAGATTAATTAATGCTTAGAAATTGGTTGTATTTTATACACCAATAATGAGCTATCAGAAAGAGAAATTTTTTAAAAATCCATAAGTTTGAATCGTACAACTTTACTCCTTTAAAAAAAAAGACTGTTTTGGCTATTTGAGTCCCTTGTAATTGCATATGAATCTGAAAGTTGACTTTTCCATTTCTTCCCCAAAATAAAGGTCATTGGAATTTTGATAACATTGCATTCAATCTGTAGATTGCTTTGAATAGTATTGGCATCTTGGCAAAATTAAGTCTTCCAATCCAGAACACGGAATGTGTTTCCATTTCTCTGGGTCACAGTTAATTTATTTCAGTAAAGTTTTCCAGTTTTTTTATTATTAATGTTCAAATACAAGTGTCTCCAATTTCCCACCACCAGTTTCCCTCGCCCTACCCACCCCTACCTCCCACACTCAATCCTACACCCCTTTGGCTTTGTCCATGGGTCCTTTATACATGTTCATTTATGACTCTTTCCCTTCTTTCCCACATTATTTCCCTCCCCCCTCCCATCTGCTTACTGTCAGTTTGTTCTTTATTTCAATGTCTGTGGTTGTACTTTGCTTGCTTGTTTGTTTTGTTAATTACATTCCACTTATAGGTGAGATCATATGGTATTTGCCTTTCCCCACCTTACTTACTTCACTTAGAATAATGCTCTCCAGTTCCATCCATGCTGGCGACAGGGTAGGAGTTCCCTCTTTCTTTCTGCTGCATATTTTCCATGATAGAACATATTGAACACCATGAACTAATTTCAATAACTTTAAAAGAATTTCAATTATATAAAATATTAAGCCCTGTGGTGACAAAAGTGTGTACAAGATAACAGTATCACTTAACAAGTTTTCAAAGAAAGTAATGATGGAACAGCCAAGTTTCAGTGAAGCACGAAGATGAGGGGAACATCGAAAGATGTTGAGGATATTGGGGTACTTGCTGATCATGAACCATCTTCACTCTCACCTGATGGCCCTGCTTCCCATTTCCCTGAGAACATAAAGGGCAACCAGAAGAAAATTTGGCTCCTGCTTCATAAATGTTTTCCTCTATTTGGGATCATTTATATCAGTATACAGTCATGTCATTTCTCCTAACTTAAAAAACCCTCTTCTGATCTCACTTTCCTTTCAAGGTACCCAGATTTCTCTGCCTAGCTTTACAGAAAAACACCTTTAAAAGAGTTGTGTATACTCACTATATCAAATTCCTCTTCTCCCATTCACTCTTCCTCTTTTTCCTTTCATTTAACAAATCTTTATTGAATGCTTACCATGTCCCAGGTATTGTTCTAGTGATTACATCATTGAACAAGACAACTGAAGTTCCTACCCTGAAGTAATTTAATTTCTGTCATAGTCTTATCGGAAGTATTTTCCACATCTTCAAATGTGTTCACTCCTTTCCTCTTGAAGATCACTTCCTCAGACCATGCTCCAAACTTATTGGTGGCTAAGGGTGCTGCGTTGATTAGTTTGAGGAGAACTGATATCTTTATTATGTTTTGCATTCTAATTCAAAGAAAAGGAAATCCCAGTGGCTAGTGCACATCTATTATTTTGCTATAGGTTTTATACATTTCTCACATTATTTTGTTCCTGACTCTTTTTTTGTATTAAATAAGTATGTTCGAATACCATTTGATTCCTTTGGCCTCGGGCCTCAGCCTCTAAGGCCTCAGAGTTTGCAAGGTGACCCTTACTTCCCAAACAAGAGCTGGCATATGCCCTGTGCTGGAAGATGCCATACAGTCTACTCCCCTACAAAGCCACAGGTTCCCTTCCCAGGTGAAACCCCCATCTCTTCTTCATAACCTCACTGGGGATATGGCATGTCTAAGGGAGAAAAAAAACTATAAACCAAAGAAACTGCAACAAATTGCCAGCCTGTTCTGGCAGGAGCTGGAAAATAACACTAGAACTGGATTTTGAGGGTGCTGGATCAAGGAGACTAGAATGTAAGAGTGTATAAGCAAGCTTTACTGAATGGAAGCAATTTCTCATGTCATGAGATTTAACACACTGGCAAGGATGCCAGGAGATGGAGGAAACTCACTCCCACAGTAGCCGTTAGAAACTTTAAGAAAGTGACAGCCCACATGGAGAGATGAGAAAATGCTTACCTTGGACCAGCAGGTGGTAAAGGAAGGAACAATAGCATTCAGTTATGAGGCATGCTGGAATAGAGAGAAAATGTGAAGCCATCCACATCACCTGACGGAAATATTTCACAGGTGGGCCAAGAGGACACACCATTCATCAAAACCATCAGGAAGGTTCCACTGACAGGGTTCCCAGCATCACTAAGAAGTTCTGTGTTGATTCTCCTCTGAAGGCCAATACAGATGATGGAAGAGAAATGATCCCAACCTGAACTCATATTCTTCCATGGGAATAATGGAATTCCAACTTAACAGAGGACAGAGAGCAGCTTTTAACAAAGTGCCAGAAGACCACATTTCATTCACATATGACAAGATCAGTGGGGCAATCAAGAGTGTTTAAAAAGCCCTGGTTGGTGTGACTCAGTGGATTAAGCACTGGCCTGCGAACCACAGGGACACCAGTTCGATTCCCAATCAGGGCACTTGCTCGGGTTGTGGGCCAGGTCCCCAGGACGGGGCATGTGAGAGGCAACCACACAGTGATGTTTCTCTACCTCTCTTACTCCCTTCCACTCTCTAAAAAAATAAATAAATAAAATATTTTTAAAAAGAAACAAGCTAGACAACTTATATACTGTTAGGATGCCATTATACTTTCCTAAAAAGAATGACTGCAAATTCTCAAGTTACTGTACACTGGAGAAAGAAAAATATCCAGACATTTATAGGACTGCTAAACAATAAGTCTAAGCTAACATCGATCCTACAGGCCAGACTGTCATGATGGAGAACCTCTTAGAAAGGGGTTTATGAGGCACTGGTAATAAAAGGAGCTGGGGACAGAGTCTCATTCCAGTAAGCTGACTGGTGCTCTGGATCAAAAGAGTGGTCATTTCTCCAGCCCCAACCTTAATCATTATAAGTTACACATTTGGAAGTCAGAGCAATAACACCCACAGAGACATTGGTCTGTGGGGTAAGAGCCATCGAGGTGGGGAAGGCCAACTGAATCCTCTGATACTAGTCCCACCCCACGCCAAGACAGAAGGTCAAAACCAATACCACCATCCTGCAGAACCCCAGGTGGGGGGTGGGGTTAGGAAAGATTAGCAACCCTATTGAAGACAAATAAATGCAGGGGAAGAGGAGGCAGTAGAGCCCCAGGGATGAAGAAAGTGGAGGAGGTGTGAAGAAGTTTTAGGATTCTCTCTATGGGGGAGAGAGGTAGGGAAGGGGGGAAAGAGGGAAATGGTGAGAGGGATGACAGAGACTTCCCCTGCATGGATGGGGAATGTTTCCTAGGACAGCGGTGGGTACAGAGTTTTCTCTGTCCTTTACTGTCTATTTTAGCACATATGAAATAACACACCATGTCTTTAAAACTCCCTGGGACAAGTGGGGGAGGGTGGTATCTGCCACAGGCAGGGATTGTGGGGGGCAGAGGGGCCACACTTCAGGAGTATGAGCAAAACTTCCGAGTGCACCCAGTCTCCCTGCTCCATATCCTTCTCCATCACACCCAGAAAAGTGGGGCCTTGTCCAGCCCCCTAGCAACAGATGTTCACACACCCCAGGCCTCTCTTGGAAGTCATGTGGAGTAGGATGCAGGAGGGAGAGGTGGCTGGAAGGACAGAGGAGTCTGAATGGGAAAGAGAGGGAGAAGCATGGAAGGAATGGGGGAGTGCTGTGGCAGTAGGTGTTGGGTGGCAGAAGCCTGTGGAAATTCTGACCCTTGAGGCCTTCTAGAAACCAAGAGAGTGCCAGGACTGATTGGCTCAAGGAAGCTGGAAGCAGGGCGGTTCAGGAAAATTTGACAGACAGCGAGTGGCCTGTTCAGCCTGCCCACTGCAAAGCCTTGGCTCTGCATCCTTTCACGCCTTTAAAACGAATCTGTATGTACACCCGAGATGTATTCTCACACATTATATTGGATTGAGTAGGGTATCTTTAAAATTAGAAAAATGTAACCAACTCCATAGTTGTGCAACTTGCTGTATGCCCTTGAAATCTAGGACACAGCCTCCCGCGTTGTTTTGACTACAGCGTTTTGGTCTAGTGGATGCATATGCCACGTTGCATTCACCCATTTCCTTGCTGATGGGACTTTAGAGTGTTTCCACTGTCTCCCACCACCAGCACCCTTGTGCACATGTCCTGCTACACTACCTGCACCAGCGTGTCCCACAAGATGTACCTGTCAGAGGACTTGCTGGGTCATAGAGGAAATGGGCGCTTTTGCAGTGTTAAGGTTTTCCACTCAAAGCAAGGGCTCTGGAGCAGGACTGTCTGGTTTCAATCCTACTGCTGATCTCAACAAGCCAGTGACCTTGGCCCAGTGGCTTAACCTCTCGCTGCATCTTTCCTCACCCTTCAGAGGGCACCAACACTGGGCACTTCACTCCTAAGACTGTCGTGAGGATGTGTTAGTGCTTATGGAGAACAGCGCCAGGCACGCAGTACGTGTTGCTTAAGTTGCTCTTCCTCAATCCTGTCAAATTACCCTAGCAAATGGGTCTTCTGTGCCGCAGCAGAGGCCCCCTAAATCTCACCCCCTATGTGGGCCACCCTGCCACACTGCCTCAGCAGAAGGCAAAGCACTTATTTGCTCCTCATCTCTCCCATGTTTGGAATGGTTGCAAACCTGGTGTGTGAAAATTAAAATATAATTTCAGTTAACATCACCAGAATCAATGACGGAGAGCATCTTTTTCGGTGTGTACCGGCCTTCGGGATTCCTTCTTCTTTGAATGGACTCAGAATGGGGACATGCTGAGAGAGCGGGGCAAACCCCACCCCATTCACTAAACCGGCCCAGCCCACCAGGAAATTTTCCTGAGCACCTAGCCACTGGCTGATTAGGTCACACGTCATAACAGTACTTGAGTGGTGGCAGACACCCTACAGCCAGTTAATAGGACCACTTTTGGTTCTCTGGCCCTTTAAGACAAAGTAGGCCACCACCATTGACCAAGGTCAAAAGGATTTCTGGGGCCCCTTTCCCCACTGGGTGACAAGTATCATTGTGGAATAATGGTGGGCAGACCCTTTGTGAGCTACGTGCTTCTCCTCCACCCTGAGGTTCCACCCTCGCAAGCCTTCCGCCCGCCACCCTACAGGTCCCCTCCTCTTCATGCTTCGTGCACGGGAAACTGAGGCTTAGTGTTTCGACTCCACCTGGAAAGCAGGTGCCTGGCCAAGGAAGGCGGGACCGGAAGTGATGCGAGGACATCCCACCACCCTGGAATTCATCCGCCAGATTGCCGGCCAACAGCCACCCTGTCGGCGGGATTTGAGACCCCCAGAGACCCTGCAGCTTATTGGCCAGGGCTTCGACAGGCCTGCATACAAGGGATGTGCTGATTGGGCTGGGGCGGCGGGCCAATGAGTGGGCCGCATCCTGGCGTCACAGGCGCTGGGACGTCACACATTCCTGCGGTTTGACTGGGGAGTTCCCTGAGGTGCCGGACGTCCGGCTTCCGTAGACCGTTCGGTGTTCCTGCCTCCCGCCAGCAGACTCTCCCGCCGAGGCCACCTTGCCCAGGGTAATTGTCTCGGCAGAAGCTGGACTTTCGGGTTCTAGCAGCATGAGCTCCCTGAACGAGGACGAGGGATCTGTTTCCAGGGAGGGGTTGGATCCAGAGAGCGGACAGAGGGCCGGCGCAGTAGGCTTTGCTTTGGAGTTGCCGCAGAACAGAGAAGGCGAGGTTGAGCACCAGGGCCAGGGTGAGGGCGAGGGCCAGTTCCCAGATTCTGAGGGCTTCGTGGGCGACCAGCATGTGATGGAAGTGGCAGAGCAGGTGGCCCAGGGCTGGGAAGGCAGAAGTGGTTCCCCGGCCGACTCTGAGGGCGCCACTTGGGCCTTATTTGGCAATACGGTTGCAATGCCCCTCCCGCAGCGGCTGCCCACCCGAGCTGGCTGGGGTTCCCGCAGAAGCCTGTTCCCAGAGAGCAGGGACAGAGAGGTGTCCACTGTGTGGTTGGAGCCAGAGCCAGGTCCCAGGGGTAGAGGCACGAGGGCCCATGGCTGGCTGGGATCGCAGATATCCCCGGGCGTCTCGTTCCACTTCAGGGGGCCTGAAGGAGACTGCGTCTGGGGAAGCCCTAAGCAAGGGGTGAGGTATAGGTCCAAAGCCAGTGTGGGTCGCCAGCGTGCCTTCGAGGAAGGCCTGGAGAGCTTGCCGTGGTCTGACTCTGATTCGTCCGATGAGTTCAGTGAGATGCAGCTCACAGGGGGGAGTATTCGTCAGAAAGGAGGGGGCTGGGCCAAACTCGAAAGCCTCAGTGACACACGCAGTCCCTGGAGCAGCTCTGCCAGGGAGAAGTTCCTTCCCTTGCCAGGTCCTTGCCTGTCCTTTGCGCCTCAAACACTGTCTTCGGGCGAGGCAGGGCAGGCTGTTAGGGACCCGGAAGTGTCCTCTGAGGAACCACACAGTGTCCCCTGGGGAGAGGCTGGGAGTGGGCCCAGCTACCTGCCCTTAGTGGCTGCTGCAGGTGAGCTGCCCAAGGCCACTCCTAGAGGGAACGTGGCCCAGGAGGTGACAGCCCTGGAGAGGGCCACCAAAGTTGTCCTCGAAGGTTTCTGTCATATGCCGGGCCAGAGAGGTTCAGGAGCTCCCCAGGATCCAGCCACCTCCTCTTGGATTGGTGGTGTTCCGCTGTTTGGGACGGGCAATAGTCATGCCTTGGCCCCTATTGGAACCAAAGAGTCCAAGCCCACTGGCGCTGGGCAGGAGTCTGTGGCCCAGAGGAACAGTGGGTCCGAGCCAGTGGTGGGAGAAGGAGACGCTGAGGAGCCGGGCAGAGAACCGTTCCCAGAGAGCGAAGTGAGTATGAGGCCATGCTTCTCCCTGCTTCCCACCCTTCTGCCCACCCCTGCCTCTGTGCCTCTGCTCCCTCTGTCTGTCCCTCAGGGTTGTCATTACTTTGAGCAGGGCAGTCTGTAGGACACCACTCTGAGTGTGCTGGGCAACACACTGCACAACTGGCAAGTTTCCCAGCCTCCTCCACCAGAGAGGGGCTGGATGGAGGGGGAGGCTGGGACAGGTGATTTGGAGGGGACCCCTGCAAAATTTGGGAAACAAAGCTTTAATGGTTAGACCCGTCAGCTGCCTGACTCCTACCTCACAGGTGCTCCCCAGCCTCCCTTGTAGGGGGCCTAGGCCTTCTCTGCACCCCACTGTTCTCTCCAGCTCAGCTCTGCCTCCTGGCCCAGGGCTGCCTGAGGGAGGATGTGCTGAGGAGCTCAGTCTTGGAACTGCCTTCCCTCTCCCCTGTCCCACCCCAGCCCCTACACACACAAAAGCACAGACAGTCCCACACTCACCCACACACACAATCCTGAGTTCAAATCAACAGGGACTTTTTGTTTCAGTCTCCGACACAAGGGCAGACACATTCGTTTCCTTGTGGATATGGTGGAGAATCTGACACTGGCGCTGTGAGCAACAGACATGCCCAGGATCCGGCACAGTTGGAGCCCTTGGCGCTGAGCGAAGAAGAAGTCTTGGCCAGTGGGCCCGCACCTTCCAGTGAGTCCCATGAGTTTGCTGGGAGTGGAGGGGACAGAGGACCAGGAAGGAGACATCTGGCTCTCGGTCTGGCTCTGGCTCTGGCTCTGCCAGGGTCTCAGCTTTCTCCCTCTCTCCCTGCCTCTCCTGAGAGCTTCTCCCACAGGAAACAGGGTGTCAACAGGGCGGGACGAAAGTCACCTCATCTCCTGCATGAGATTTACATGCAGGGGTCATTTGTGGCAGTGTCACAAACTGCAACTCCAGACCTGGAGTTTCAGCAGAACAGGGCCTTTTCTGATAAGTCCTGTTGGGCCACAGGGCTCGTCTCCCAGGGGCTGGTTGTGACTGCAGCTCTTCAAGTGTCCAACCCAGAGCTATACACATTTTGGGGACCACAGTCCTGGGTGGGCTTCCCCTGGGACACAGGGCAGGGGTGGCCAGAGAGAGGCAGGGAGGTGCTGGACCCAATGGGGCCACCTTGTTGCCGGCAGAGGGTGGTGCTGCCTCACGTTAGACCCCCCGAAGCGCTTTCTTCCTCCCTGGGAGCTTTGGAAGCTGGATTTTTGTGTTCTTTCCCTCTCAGGTGACCTGGAACCTCCTGAGGAACTCCCAAGACCTGAAAGGCTGCAGCAGCCAGAGCAACCACCTGGAGCAGAGGCTTGTCCTCAGGTAAAGCTTCCTCTGGCTCCTAGAAATACAGGCCCAAACGAGACAATGGGATCTGTGTCTGGGATAAAGTGACCTGTCAGTGATGCCCAACACCTCACCACCACCACTCTGCACTTCCTGGAGAGTATGTGCTTCCTTTTCCACTGAGGAGCCCTAGCAGGTCTTGCCCCCTAGATGGGGAGAGGGAGCGTCCGGGGGACAGAAGGCCTGAATATGCTAATCATTTCTCTTTCCCTTATGTCTACTGGCCAGTGTGAAGAGCTCCAGAGAGGACTACATGCCCTGAGACAGCAACTTGGTATGAGGACCCTGTAGCCTTTGCCTGGGTCAGGACCATGGGCAGTCTTACCTTGGGGAGGATGAGGGATGCAGGGCCTAGGGATGGACATTCCTGTGGGGAGACAAACCCACCAGGCCTGGCCCTGGAGCCTGCTGTGCATGCACAGCCAGTTTTCTGGACAAGGAGGAAAGTGTGGCTCAAAATGCAAGCACACTGTGCCAGCCCCAACCAGTCCTAGAACTCTCCTTCCCTAGGACGTCTAGAGATGCTGCCTCTCTGATTTTCCCTTCAATACTGCTGGGTATGGCCTCTGTGGGTCTTGTTTGTCTGACAAGTTCTGAGTGGTTCTGATATGCCCCCAAGCTTGAGCACTCCTGGGCACATGTTGTCCTGCTTGAAAAACATGTCCACCTTCCATTCAAGGGGTGGGGGAGTGAGTCAGGCCCAGGGCTCCTTGGGTAGGGTTCTGCAAGGGGTTTCTATTGCAGGGCGAGGCACCTTGTCCCAGGGACAAGGGGGATGGGCTTCAGTATCCCTCCCTCTGGAATGACTACTTATGCCTCTCTGTGTTTCAGCGGCCATGCAGTCCCTGATCGAGAAGCTCCTGGGACATTGATGTGAGTGTTACACATACCATACCCCTTCTGCAAAGTCATGGCTGTTGAAGAGTGCTGTGCGCTGACCCTGGGTGGACGGTCCTCCCTGACTCTGCTCTGTTTGACAGGTGGAACCTAGCACCTTCCGGCAAGAACAGCAGTTGGTACCGTTGTACCCCTTGAGCTGTGGCCAAGCTGGTTCCCTCCTGTTCCCCTTCAGCCAGTGCATCTGCACTCCCTTGTTTTGCTTATTTTCACATTAAAGTCTCTCTCAAATTCTGTTGTCTCTGTTGGGGGCGGGGTGTATGGAAGTGGGAGTCCGGGCAGGGAGGGCCTAGAGCTGCTCCCTCTCAGAGCTGTTTGCAGAGCAGTACCATTGGAATTCTGTGGTGGGCTTTATGCCTGCCGGGTTTCTGAGCCACCCTCTGATAGGAGCCCTGCAGTCAGGCCACCTGATGCCCTGGGTCTGGGCTCTGGGTGGCTCTGCCTGGCCACATTGACATTTCCTGCTTTTCCCCTGTAGCCCCTCTTGTGACTCTGTCCTGCTGTCATCTGCATTTGGAGTCTCATCACATTTGTCACTGAATTTTCCCTTGCCTTCAGGAACTCATGACCCCCTTCCAGAGTTCAGTCCCTCTAGCCATCAGTCATCTGTTCCTGGGTGGGTGTTCCATCTGCCCTACATTGCTGTCTGAACATCCTTGATCTCCCCCAGGGCTTCCCACAGTGGCCTTGTCTGAACCTGTGATTCAACAGGTGTAATAGTGCCCAGTTGAGCTCTTCTCCCTAGTTCCCAGGACCAGTCACTGCGGAGTCCTTCCCTCCCTCTGGGGCCCATGTGCACATGTACACTCACCCAGGAACCTGGGGGATATTTTCCTCCCCTTTAGCTCTCACCTTTGATCCTCAGGTATGAGTCTAGTCAGGTCTTCTCTTGGATTCAATGGAGGGGTGGAGGCAGAAGCCACAGAGCAGGGTCTTCTAGATCAAAGGGGAAGGTTCAGGGATCATGGAGAAAAAAGGGCACACATTGGTCTCCAGTTAAAGGTCAGGGAATCAGTCTTGTGCTAGGTGGTGGCCATGTTCCAGAAGGAGTGGTCACAACCTTCCTGGCCTCCCCAGCCAATGCTCCTCCTGTAGCCTAGTCATCTCCACACCCTCCAGTGGAATGTGGGCAGCCAGTGTCTATGGTGAAAGTGGTTAGTAGGTCTCACTGTTAAATGGTGCCTTTCAAATACACCTGGACCCACCTGGGACTCAGGTTTCCTAGCGATGGTAGTTCTGAGCCCCTGCTCAGTCTCCTGCACTCCCCTCTTAGGTCACATGAGGTTGAGTGTGACTCTGTGTTCAGTTTCCCCTCATTGATGGCTGGGAACTGGTTCCTTCCTTCAGCCAGCACCCAGAGCTGTGCAGGCCTGGGACTCAGGACACACTTGTATTTGAGAGGGTTGGGGGCTGTTTCTGCCACACTCCATTCCCAAGAGACTGGTGTTTAATATGCAAACAGGGACCTATGGTGCATATAACACTCAAGATAGAATATGAGTGTGTGTTCGTGTGTATGTGTGTGTCTGTGAGTGAATAAAACTAACCAGGGATAATGTTCCTTGAGGAGAAGCGTGTGGTTAGGGAGTGAGTCAAGATCCTTAACACGTGGAGGGAGCAAAAGCAAGTGTGGTATCTACTTTTATCAAGGGGCAGTGTTACATCGCCAACACATTGGGGGTGGGGAGTATGCAGAAGCCACACGTTCCATAGGCAGGGTGTCATGAATATGAAAATGTCAGAGTTGCTGGAGGTGGCTGTGGATTGCAGTGTTCAGACCTATGATGTCTGACCACTCCTGGAGTGAGCATGGGGAGGATGTCCACCTTAGACTAGAGGACACACCTCATCCTAGAGGCAAGGAGCTCACGCAGGACACCACCCTCACATGGTCAAGCAGGGCACGGGCAGCATGGGTGCAGTGAAGGAGCAAAATAAAGTGACTGCACCTGGGTAAGTGGGCACACTCAGTTCCACCGTTCCTCCACATTCTCACCCTGTCTCTCACCTGTGCCCTGTGCATAAGCTGAGGCAGACAACCCATCACCTGTGGGATGGGACCATCAGACCACAGGGCCACAAAAGAGTGTTGGTGGGACTTCATCTTTCTACTTCAAACCTCTCATTTGTGAAAGTAGGCTCAGTTGCTCAGGCTGTGCCTGTGTCTCTGACCCAGGGGCTATCTCCTGGCGGGGTGACATGCTGTTTGAGTGACTAAGTTTGGGAGAGACTTTCCAGATGATTTTTCTGCTGACAGACGTGCAGGCAGATTGCAATGTGGGCAGTCCAGCACAGGCATTGCACTGGGATCCCTGGGGCTAGGATGGCGAGACTGAGGAAGGTGAGAAGTGCGCCGAAGGGGTCATGGGACGCAGAAACGCAACATGCAGAGGCTAGTTTTACCTGCCTCCCTTGCCTCCTTGAGCACATGCTCTCCCGCTTCCATATGGAGACCCACTTGGGCACAATAATCTGCTATAAGCTTGCACATCACAGGTCACAGACCATCTCAGTGCCTTCCAGTTCTAGGGGGAAATGAGGGCATGTACTGAGGCATAGAGTAAAGAAACACATCAGGGCCCCAGGGAGATTGATGAGGTTGAACCTCAGCCCTGATTCAGCATGCCCATTGTGCCTTTTCCCTCCAACCTTCTCTCCAAACTGGGAGGTAGTAGTGGCTTCCCTGGAGAGTCCTTCCCAGCTGGCCTACTTCTGCTACCTGCCGAGTTCCTGGGCAGACCCCCACCCCCACCCCCAAGTCAACCACCACCACAAACATGTCCCTCAGCTCGATCTCGACCAGCCAACTGCTCTTAGCAGACTCTGGGAAAGTTGGCACACCCAGACAGTGTAAGAGGAGTTGAATACAAATAGGGAGCTGAGAGGAGCAGGCAGAGAAATTGTGCCCAAAGATGACCACGTTCTAATGTTCGCAATCAGCTAGTATGTTATCATGCATAGAAATGGGGTGCTAACCTGTGCACCTGCAACACTCGTGCAATTCAACTCATTTCTACAATATATTTTATTGATTATGCTATTACAGTTATCCCATTTTCCCCTTCCCTCCACCCTGCACACTCTCTCCCACCCACATTCCCCCCCTTTAGTTCATGTCCATGTGTCATAGTTACAAGGTCTTTAGCTCCTACATTTCTCATACTATTCTTGCCCTCCCCCTATTTTCTACCTACCATCTATGCTGCTTATTCTGTGTACCTTTTCCCCCTCTCTCCTCCTCCCACTGCCCTGTTGTTAACCCTCCATGTGATCTCCATCTCTCTGGTTCTGTTCCTTTTCTAGTTATTTGCTTAGTTTGTTTTTGTTTTTGTTTTAGGTATGGTTGTTAATCACTGTGAGTCTGCTGTCATTTTACTGTACATGTTTTCTATCTTCTTTTTTCTTAGATAAGTCCTTTTAACACTTCATATAATAAGGGCTTGGTGATGATGAACTCCTTTAACCTGACCTTGCCTGAGAAGCAGTTTATCTGCCCTTCCATTCTAAATGAAAGCTTTGCTGGATAGAGCAATCTTGGATGTAGATCCTTGCCTTTCATGACTTGGAACACTTCTTTCCAGTCCCTTCTTGTCTGCAAGGTCTCTTTTGAGAAATCAGCTGACAGTCTGATGGGAACTCCTTTGTAGATAACTCTCTCCTTATCTCTTGCTGCTTCTAGGATTCTCTCCTTCATTTTAATCTTGGGGAATGTAATTATGATGTGCCTTGGTGTGTTCCTCCTTGGGTCCAACTTCTTTGGGACTCTCTGAGCTTCCTGAACTTCCTGGAAGTCTATTTCCTTTGCCAGATTGGGGAAGTTCCCCTATATTATTTGTTCAAATAACTTTCCCACTTGTTGCTTTTCCTCTTCCCCTTCTGGTACCCCTAAAATTCGGATGTTGGAACATTTAAAGATGTCCTGGAGGTTCCTAAGCCTCTCCTCATTTTTTTAAATCTTTGTTTCTTCATTCTTTTCTGTTTGATTGTTCCTTCCTTCCTTCTGGTCCACTCCATTGATTTGAGTCCCAGTTTCCTTCCCATCTCTATTGGTACCCTGTGTATTTTCCTTTATTTCACTTAGTGTAGCCTTCATTTCTTCATCTAATTTGTGACCAAATTCAACCAATTCTGTGAGCATCCTGATCACCAGTGCTTTGAACTGTGCATCTGATAGGTTGGCTATCTCTTCATTGCTTAGTTGTATTTTTTCTG
Source organism: Phyllostomus hastatus (assembly GCF_019186645.2). Taxonomy (NCBI): domain Eukaryota; kingdom Metazoa; phylum Chordata; class Mammalia; order Chiroptera; family Phyllostomidae; genus Phyllostomus; species Phyllostomus hastatus. Next base: position 102,838 of record NW_025333841.1, on the reverse strand, counting down.
GAGCTTTGATATGTTGTTTCGTTTTGGCCATTTTTCCTTTTTGTCTTGAAGCACCTGTTCCATGTGAGGGGAAGAGCCTTAGGTATTCACCAGGGTGGGGCAACCCACGTCTCTTCATTGTGATGCTGTTTGTGGGGGCAGGGGAGGAGAAGGAACAGTGGCGCTTGCTGCGCTCTCAGGGATTTGAGTCCCTTCTGCTCCTTCCCCCAAGCAAACTGGGCCCTTCTGGTGCTGAGTTCTCTGTGGATTGGCTTGTGTACATTCTAGGACCCTGTGGATCTCTCCAAGGAACTGTCCTGTGAGGCTGGGAGTCTCTCCCGACACCTCAACCCCCACAGGTATTTTCAATCGAAGTTTTGAAGCTTTATTTCCCCTTGCTGGATTCCTGGGTTGTGCAGTCTGTCTCACTCCCCAGTTTTGCCCGGTTAATTATGCACGAATGTGGGACCACCCAGTCAGCCAGCCACCTCACATGCTGAGCCTTTCCACAATCCACTGCCTCACTGGGTTTGCCCCACCTGGCACCCGTGGTCTGCCAGTTGCCACCTGCCACCCAGGGTTCACCAGCCACCACTTTTTTTGCCAGGCCCCCTCTCTCCCCTCAGCCGCCCTACTCCACCCCTCCCACCGGTCTGGATGAATGTGTCTTTTTTAACTCATTGGTTGTCAGACTTCCATACAGTTCGATTTTCTGTCAGTTCTGGGGTTTTTTGTGTGTGTTTGTTTCTAAATTGTTGTTCTTATTTTGGTTGTGCGAGGAGGCACAATGTGTCTACCTACGCCTACATCTTAGCTGGAAGTCCCTACTCAACTCATTGTAAGGAAGGGTTTTTTTTCTGGATTATCCATTCAGCTTGAATATCATCTTAAGGCTTTGAAGTGGCAGAGGGAGGTAGGAGTATAGACCGTGGTGATCAGCTATGAGCAGGATTTGATCCTGCAACACTGGCTTGGAAGTTGGAAGAAGGCAGCCGTGAGCCAAGGAATGCAGGCATCTCCTACAGCTGGAAGGATGGTGAAATTGTTTTCTTCTAGAGCCTCCAGAAGAACACGCTGCCCTCCTGACACCTGGACATTAGCCCAGTGGTTTCTGTGTCTTAGCCTGCCCTCCAGGAGTATACTGCAAGAAACCAGTGTACTTTTCCAGCCACTCAATTTGTAGTAATTTGTTATGGCAAGAATAAGAAAGTAATTCTCTAAGGGATAACATTTCAATGGCCACTCAGCTCAGAGGGAACTCTGGAGATTTGTTGGCATGTGTGTCCAGCCTTGATGCAGTGTGTACAGCATGTCTGGGATCTCAGGTTTTCATTTCCAAGTAGGACCTTGAACTCTGCAAGCAAAATAGATGGTGTCTCGTATGATAACCTCTTCAAGTGTGATAACTTTCCCAAAAGGAAACAGCGGGTAGGTGGTGGAATCAGGATCTAAACTCTGGTCTATGCATTTATGTAGATCTAAACCTCAGCTGTGCAAATAGTAGAAAATGAAGCATGTTGCAAGAATAAATATACTGCACAGTTCTGAGCAGAAAAAGGAAAACAAATTTGCATGTACACTATAATTACAACTATGTTAAATATGTATATAAAAGGTTGTAAGCTCAAGAAATGTGCAAATTTTATAGAATCAAGTTGCACTAAAGCATAAATGTCCAGAATGGGTTTCCAGTGGCTCTGAATCTTTTTTGGGCTATGGAACCTGTATTAGTCTGTTCCAGCTGCCAACACAAAGTACCACAGGCTGGGTGGCTTAAGCAACAGAAATTTATTTTCTCATAATTCTGGGTACTAGAGGTCTAAGGTCAAGGTGCCAGTAAATTGCATTGCTGCTGAGGGTGCTCTTCTTGGTCTGGTGAAGGCAAGCTTCTCTTGTGTCCTCACATAGCACTTCCTGTGTGCCCATGGGGAGAGAGAGACACGGACGTGTGGTGTCTCTTTCTCTTGTTATAAGGACACCAGTCCTATCAGATTAGGGACCCACTCTTATGACCTCGTTTATTCTTAATTACCTTCCTAAAGGCCCTATCTCCAAATACAGTCATGATGAGGGTTAGGGCTTCAATTTAGCAATTTTAGTGCAACACCATTAAGCCTATAACAAGATTCCTTTGAGAAGCTGATGAAAGCTTGTACACCCTTTTAAGGAGACTGTCTGCATCACCTCCCGTACTTTTGCACATGATTTCAGGAAGTTCCTAGACCTCAGGTTGAAAACCAGTGTTCCAGGCCACCTTCCTCTTTGCACAGATGGAGAATACAGAGGTTCAAAATGGGGAAGTGGTTTTCAGCAGGTTAGGAGAGAGCCAGGTCCCCAGATTCCTCATCCAGTGCTTGCCCTACCTTACTTTGATGTCTATTAGGCCTGGTAGGTCAACTATCCAGGGTGACCCCAGCACATCACAGGTCCTGTGGACAGGGTAAAGAGGGCAGTGCTTCTTCACCTGCGGTGTTCACGTGGGTTATCAAGGCTCTAGCTGTGATGGACAGCAAATGGGATAGATGTTGTTGCTTCAAACTAGTCAGGAGGTTGGGAAGAAGCCGTACCACTCAATATCGACTCGGAGGCCTGAATGTGAAGAGGTGGAAGTGCTTCAGTACCGCTGAAAGACAAAGGGAGGCTGAGGAGGCACAGCCACGGACTGTCTGGTGGCCTTGACATGGCACTGTCCCTGGAGCTCTCAGGTTGTTCACTATACACTCTCCAAGAGTTGGCCTGTGACATTTCTCTGAGAGTTCTTCTAGCTCTAATATTCTGAACTTCTCTGAACCGGGAGCAGGAACCATGGATAAAATACCACTTGAGGCATTTGGGTCCTAGAAGTAGGGGCAAAATGTCTTTCTCCCCTAAAACATCTTCTGATGGTTTTCATAGAAGTAGCAATAAAGAAAATGTAGTTGAAAGAGATGAAAAATCCTCAGTGAGAATCTGAGAAGACTCTTAGACTCTTTAAATATTTAAACAGTCATTTAAAGGAATGTTTCAACAGAAATGCTTCCTTTATTTCTGCTCCAGCCCATCCTCAAGTAAGGAGGTAGCTGGTAGCTTGACTCCTAAACAATGGGGTCGGAGAATGAAACAGCATTTATAACGGGAGTGCTATTTCTCTTCAGGCAGAGACAGTGGCCTCAGAGAATCATTTTTGTTTCATTTCATCAATCAATGAAATAAATGACCATGACATTCTTCCTCCTGACTCCATCAGGGCCACCAGCCAGTGTGGAGCCTTCACTTGGGCCGCCTTTGGGGAACAGAAGACTAGAGACAAAAGCAGGGGTGCTCACTGTGGAGTGGAAGCTACCTTTTCAGGAAAATTCTAGCTTTGCTCCCCACCAGCAGTAAGGCCTTGAAGGGCTACACACCTGCTATTTCTCTGCTTGTTGGGCTCCACACCTAGCACATCATTGCTCTCAGGTTCTGTGTGGGCAGGAGAAGAAAGAGGAAGAAAGGAATTGCTGGGGGAGCAGGTGTGAAAGTTGGTGTTGAGATGCAGGTGTCAAAGAGGCAAAAGGGGAAGAGTCTGTCTGAACCACCACCACCTGTATGGGCAAAAAGAACCCCTTCATTCCCAGTGGATAATCCAAAGAACAGGAGGAAGCCAAAGGCCTGGCACCTGCCCCCCCCTGCTTCCCAGCAACAGCCTTAAACGGCACCGCCCTCAGGTGGTCAAACAGGTGTATTACAATGCAGGCACATTGGGAATTTTCAATTGAAAATTCTTGGGGTGGCATAGGTTAATAAGATGATCTAGGTTTCAAGCGTACATTTCTAGGACATGTGATCTGTGTATCTGCTTTGTGTGCCCACCAACAAAAGTCAAATCATCTTTGTCGCCCCTGCATTTTTTGCCTTCATTTCTTTCTTCTTTCATTTATATTTTCTATTGATTTCAGATGCACGGCTTAGTGGTTATAAAATCATGGACTTTACATAGTGTTCCCCTCAATGGTTTTCTGCTGAACTGGCACCAAGCATAGTTACTACAATATTATTGACTCTTCCCTATGCATTACCTACATCCCCGTGATTATTTTGCGACTACCAATTTGTGCTTCTTAACCCCTTCACCTCTTTCACCCAGTCCAAGGTTTCTTCTTCTCAGGCTTTTGGTGCTCTGCTTCTGAAAGGAAGTGAGTCAGGTGAAGAGAAATTTTTCTCGAGAAACTGTCAGCACAGTGCAATACTTCTGTGGGTTTTCAGCACAAATGAACACTTAAAATCTAAATGAAATGTACCACACAAGATGGAGTATTTGTGGAAAGATGAGATTGCTATTACAAGTACACAAGCATCTGTTCTTTTAGGTCACTGTTGGTCTAAGGGGAATAAGTGGTCATGGAAAAAATATAATAAGGATTAAATAAAAAATAAAACACAACCAAGAGTGATGTAGAAAGGAATAATATGTAAGCATCATTTTGACCATAATTTGCTGTGTATGATGCACACCCACGTTTCGGTGCACATTGCACATGAGATTATTATACCCCATGGTGTGTAATCATTATACCCATGTGTAATGAGCATCCTTATTTTCCCCTCAAAAAACTTGGGCAAAAAAGTGTGCATTATCCATTGCAAATTATGGTATTATTTTCAGTAAAATGTGTGAGACTTTGACAATAAAGCTATTGCTATAAATAAAATGAGACTGTTAATTGCAATGGCATGTGTTATAAGTGAAGAAAATAAGTTCCATTCTACTTCTGGTTATAACAGAATTACAATACATTTATCCTGGGATGTTACTTCCCTTATTGTTACTTTTTGTCCATTTATGGTGAAAGGTAACACAGATAAAGTGTCACAATACACATGGGTGGTTTCGTAAATGATTACCAAGTGAACCAAGATGTCATCACCCACAGGTCACAGAGGAGACATTGTCAGCACCCCCAAAGGCTCCTGAACTTTCCATGGCTCAGTGGATTGAGTCCCATTCCTCCTCCAAAGAGGAAACCCGCATCCTTCGTTTGTGCCCACCCTTTCCTCCTTTTTCCCTGAGTAAGTTAATGTTACCTGCTCTTTACAGGTACAAGTGGGATTAGTAATATGCCTGTATTGTTTCTTGCTTCTGTGACTCAGTGTTATGTTTGTAAGGTTCACTCTTATTCTGTGTAGTTGTACTTTACACATTGTTTTGCTGATGAAATCATTTTGTCTAATCTAAATATGCCAAAATTTATCAATCCAGTTCACAAAATTGAAATTTGTGTTGTTTCCATAGTTGGAAGAAAAGGATAACAAAAGTACTACTCACAAACCCTTTTGCGATGCAACAAAAGGAGTATTTTTAAATGCTTATACATAAGAGAGAATAGCTGATAATTAATGTGAAGAAGGTAGGAAAACAACAACAGCCAAGACTCAAGGAACATAGAAGGAAGTAACAAAGGTAAAAGAAATGAGTGAAGGAGAAAATAATGTATAACAGAAAGGGTCACAAAACCAGAAGCTGGTTCTTTGGAAAAGAATACAATTGGTGAAGCTGGAATGAGATTGGTCAAAGAAACAAGGGAGCAGGTCACCAGTTTCAGGAAAGAAAGCGGGAAGTAACCCACACAACCAGATGGTGAAGGCTGACATCAAATGGTGCGACCAACTGACAAAAGAATATCTGGATGTTATACACTGAGAATGACAGGGCACCACCTATGTAGTATATCCCTGCCCAAGGCATTCAACCTAAATGTAATCAGAGAGAAGCAATCAGAAAAATCCTACTTGAGAAGCTTTCTGAAAACACATTTGGACTGGATCTTCAAAATGTCAATGTTATGAAGGCCAAAAGCGGGGCGGGGCGGGGGGGCACATGGGGAAATGTTCTAGTTTGATGCAGTGTGCAGATGATGTTTTGTTGAGTTGTACACTTGAAACTTGTATGGTTTTGTGAACCAATGTCACCCAATAAATTCAATAAAAAATGGGGGGGAAAAAACCCTACCTGGTGTGGCTCAGTGGGTTGAGTGCCAGCCTGCAAACAAAAGGGTCGCAGGTTCCATTCCCAGTCAGGGCACATGCCTGGGTTGGGGGCCAGGTCCCCACTAGGGGGTGCTTGAGAGGCAACCACACATGGATGTTTCTCTCCCTTTATTTCTCTTTCTCTTTTTCTTTCTAAAAATAAATAATTAAAAGAAAACGAAAATAAGTCTGACTGCAGTAAAAAATAAAATAAACTAAAATGAAAATCTTTACAGCTGAATGCAATGAAGGGTCCTTATTTGGAAACATGATTCTAAAGAAAAATGGTACAAAGAACAATATTGGGACAATCAAAAAACTTAATTGCGGATTCTATAGTAGGTATCATTACAAAGTGAATTTTTCTGAGTGTGATAATTCCAATAATTTTGTAGCAAACCATTCTTTTTCTTAAGAAATCCATGCCGAAGCCCTGGCTGCTGTAGCTCAGTGGATTGAGCACAGGCTGCGAACCAAAGTGTCGCAGGTTCGATTCCCAGTCAGGGCACATGCCTGGGTTGTAGGCCACGGTCCCCCAGCAACCGCACATTGATGTTTCTCTCTCTCTCTCTTTCTCCCTCCCTTCCCTCTCTAAAAAAATAAATAAATAAAATCTTAAAAAAAAAAAAAAAGAAATTCATGCCCCAATGGTTGTTGCTCAGTGGGTAGAGTGTCATCCTGCAAATTGAAAGGGCACTGGTTGGATTTCGGGTCAGGGCACATGCCTGGCAGGCCAGGTCCCCCGTTGGGAGTGTGCTAGAGGAAACTAATCAATGTTTCTTTAGCACACATTGATATTTCTCTCTTTCTCCCTCCCTTCCCCTCACTGTAAAAATACATAAATCTCTTTTTTTAAAGAAAGATACATGCCAAATATTTAGGGATGAGGTACTGATCATAATGTCTTCAAGTAAGTTAAATTACTTAACAAAACAATTAGAGAGGGAGGAAGGAAGGGAGAGAGAGAGAGAGAGACAAATGACTTGACAAACCACGGAGAGAGACACACAAATGAGTTAACAAACCACAGAGAAAGAGAGAGAGAGAGAGAGAGAGGTGAAAAATGATTAATAATCAGCGAATCCAGGTGAAGTGTATATGGGTGTTATGGCTATTCTCTTGCACCTATCTGCAAAGCCAAATTAAAATGTGGGGAGGAAGAGCATGTTACAGACCATTTTATTTCAATCTGAAACCTAGAAAAAGGTGACCAATGTTTGGAAAAACATAACCTGCACAAAATGACTGAGGAAGGAATAGGTAAGCTACATCATTCCATAACCATAAAAATATATGTCGAAGGTCAAAACACTTTTCACAAAACTCCAGTCTTCCCCACTGAGTTCTGACATACAGCCCAGGCATAAATATTTTCAATTTGACACAAACTCTTGGAAAAAGTAGGAAAGGAGGGACCATCCTTAATTCCTTTTGCCAAGAAGGTAACCTTCATACTGAGTCCTGTCACAGACAGTTTGAAAAGTAAAACCGTGGGTCAACCACACACTCATGACATGGATGCAAGAATCAGAAACACAATATGAGCAGACAGGATCCTACATGGCATAGGAAGGAAAGTACATAATATACAATGACTGAAGTGGATTCATCTGAGGAATACAAAGTTGATCGAACTTCGGTGAATGAAGTAACAAAACATTCCACATGATCAGATTGCAGGAGAGAATTATGATATCATCATCAGAAAAAATAGTAAGTATAAATATGCAGTTGTGATGTACTTTTTACAATTTCACTTAAAGTTGGGGATTACTGAGGCATAATTTACACACAGGGTTTTCTGAGTCCTCATAAATGCATATTGTCACAGAGTCACCACCACCACCAAAATATAGAACATTTTCTTCACCCCCAAATTCCTCCCTTCTCTCAACCCCCAGACCCCAACAACCACCAGTGTGCATCTGTCCCTACAGGCTGGCTTTCTCAGAATGCCCTGTGATGGACTCCTGCAGGATGTGGACTTTTCCATTCGGCTTCCTTCCCAGAAGGGGGACTTCTGGAGGTGCAATGCACCTTTTCTTCCATTGGGTCCTGTTACACGGCTTGATCACTTCACAGGTATTTGTCTAATTGTAGGCGTATGCCTTCTACAGTGGTGTATATGTAGAGTGTGTTTTACCAAGGTAGTCAATTTCTCATGTCAGGTCATTTATCCTTGATAACTTTGGAGGGGTTATTTAGGAAAGAGCAATTGTTACCCTTTCAAAAGACACGAATGCTTATTGGAAAGGTCAGACAGCAGTAACCCTCAGGAGGACTAATGCTGGGCCCGTGATTGGCCTGGAGCAAAAGGAGGGCTCGAGAGCTACTGGCATGTTCTCCGTCTTCATGGGAGTGGTAGTTACCAGGATTCCCACATTGTATGAGCACAGCTACATGCAGCATCCTGCAGTCACGCTAATGGTGGCCCCTGGAAGCAGGCAGGTACAGTGCGCATGGCCACCCCCCAGCAGCCCCAGTGGGCCCGGCTGGACCTGGAAAATGCGGGGGAGAGTCAGTCCGCCACAGTCAGCTGAGCAGCAACCTTTATTGCTTCTGTAATCTGGTGGGGGGGAGTGGTGCTGCTGGGGGGGGGGTGGGGGGGGGGTGTGCCCTCCTGTTGTAGTTGAACCTTGATTGCTCTTGGCACATCTGTGGTTGGGATGGGCCCTCGGGTTGACTGGCTGTGATGAATGGCCAATACTACAGGTGATGAGGTGTTGTGTGGGGGGAGGACCCTCACAGAGTGGGATTTGTTATAGTGGGGCTCTGGTGCCTACCCAGTGCACCCTCTGGTTGTGTCGTCTGTGGAGCTCATGGGGCAGTGCTCTGAAGCCTGATACTGGGCATGTTGGCTGCAGGACATCTTGGGAGGGGGTCCAGTGCAGGCCAAGGTCAGCCATGGCCTGTGCTGGCCTAGGGCCAGAAGGTAGGACCTACAACGTGCTCTGTGGTTGGTAGTTGCTGGTGCTGGGCTTGAAGGTGCCTGGCAGAGGCTATGCTGTGAACCGAGGATGACCACCACTAGTGCCAGGCTTGCAGCCACTTGGTGAGGTGTACGGGGCAAGCTGAAGCTGGAGGTTTGTGGACCTTTGAGAGATTTTGGGAAATTCTGCAGCACGGGCTGCGGCCGTCCCACTTGTGTGGAACAGCCATGGAGAGAGGTCTAGGCATGTGAGTTGGGTGTGGCACGGTCCTAAGGAATTACCAGGGTTGGGTGAGCGGTGTTAGTCAAGTTAATGGAGACTCGGATTTGATACCCATCTTCCCCTGCGAGCCATGTGGGGGAAGGGCTCAGCAAAGGAACATCCCTGCCTGCCAGCACTTCCGCCTAGCCCGCTGGCTGTGAGCCGTCAGCAAAGATCGGAAGTCCCTGACCGCACCTCGGTCCCAGAGAAAGCTGCCCTTTCAGCCCTTGTGCTGCAGCCAGATGACCCAGTTCCTCCCCGTAAGTCCCACAGGTGCTTTGCAAGCTCTGTGGAGCTTAGGACCAGTGTTTCTGAGCCATTGGATCTGTGTTCAGAGTCCCTGCCCTTGAAGGGGACTCCTATAGGTACAGCAGCTCTTCATCTCACCAGGATGGAGTCCCTGCTGATTTTCACAGCCAGATGTTGGGGAGATTCCTCTTCCCGGCACTGGCACTCTGGGGTGGTGAGCCCAGCGTGGGTCTGGGACCCCTTGCACCTCAGGAGAGACCTCTGCCGCCGAGATATCCCTCCCAATTCTCAACCACCATGCACGGCTGTGGGACCACCCCCATTCCCCTATCTCTGCCCCCTCCTGCCAGTCTCCAGGTGGCTTTTTGATAACCTTCGTTACAGGAGTTAGGTTCACATAGTCTTCAGGTGGTTCTCAATGGTGGCTGTTCTATCAATCAGTTGTAATTGTGCTGTGGCTGTAGGGGAAGGCCAGCACAACATTACCTACTCTGCCATCCTGATTATGGCTACGGCCCTTATTTATTTGAATAAACTTCCTCCCCCTTTCTTCCTCTCTTCTTGTGGATTCCGACAATGCTTTCATCATTTCTCTTGATGGTGTCCCATAAGCCCTGTAATCTTTCTTTATTCATTTTTTCTTTTTAAAAAAGATTTTATTTATTTATTGTTAGACAGGGAAGGGAGGGAGAGAGAGAGAAACATCAATGTGCGGTTGCTGGGGGGCCGTGGCCTGCAACCCAGGCATGTGCCCTGACTGGGAATCGAACCTGCGATGCTTTGGTTCGCAGCCCACGCTCAATCCACTAAGCTACGCCACTCAGGGCTTCTCCATTCATTTTCATTCTTTGTTCTTTGCGTGCCTCTGATTGGACAATTTCAGTGGATATTCCCCAGTATGTCACTGATTCCTTCTTCTGCTAGCTGTTAAAGCTTTCTGTTGAGTTGTTTGGTTCAGTCATTGTGTTGTTCAGCCCCCAAATTTCTGCTTGGTTCTTATTCTCAGTTTCTTGGTTGAACTTTCATTTTGTTCTTTTGTTGTTTTCCCGATACCATTGTATTGCTTATCTGTGTTCTCTCGTAGCTGTCTGTGAAACCCTAGAACCGTTATTTTGCATTCCCTGTCAGATCCATTCCTTGGACTGCCATTCCTTTGGGGGCTACTTACTGGAGGTTTACCCTTTGCTTTAGTGGAGTCATCTTTCCCAGATCATTCAAGACTCTGGTAGCCTTGCATAGGTTTCTGTGTAGTTGAAGGAGCAATCATGTCTTCCAGACTCTAGGGACTGCCTTCAGTAAGGGAAGCCTTTTACCTGTGGGTTGGGGCACACTGGAGCATGGCATGGCCTGTGTATTGTGCTGCAGGGTACCAAGTGTGGGGGGCACATAACAGCACCGGGTGCAGGGGTGTGTGATACCACGTCAGCTGAAGCCAGTGGGGTCCACAGCATCACCGAATGTGTGCTCTTGGCTGAGCACTGCAGGGGATCTGCAGTGGCTGCAAGGTCTGTTGGGGTCTTCAGTGGCATCTCCAGTTGTGGTGGCTAGGGACCAGAGCAAGCAGTGTTGATGGCAAGAGCCAGTGTTGTGCACACAGTCCACTGTGGGGGCCAGCTGCAGGTACTTTTGTAGTGGCAGGGGCCAGGTGCAGATACAGATAGTGATGGGGACTAGGGTGGGCAGCAATGGCTGGAGCCAACTCTGGGCTCACTGGTGGCTGCAGAGGCCCTGGCTGTCAGCATGCTCTTCCATGCCTGCACACTCTGTCTGTAGGCATGCACACTGCAGTGGAGGCTGGGGATGGGGTTCGGGCTGGGGGTGTGCAGGTGCACCAATGGAGGGTCTGGTGACAGCTGGGTATGCTGGTGCCAGCCAGGGACTGAAGGCAGGGCCTTATCTGGGCCCACAAGCAGGTGCAGAGACCCTGGCTGTTGGTGTGCTCCCCTGTGGCTGCACACTCTCCCCCTGGGCATGCACACTGCAGTGGAGGCCAGACTTGGGCATCAGCCTGATGGTGTGCGGGTGCACAGCTGACAGGGCTATCCCTGACCAAAGGCATGGCAGTGAGGGTCTGCCAGCGGTCCTCTAGGCTGGCGTCCTGCACTCATGTAGCTGCTGAGGCCCCAGCTGGCTGCCAGCATGGCTCCCAGCATGGCTCCCAAGCTCTGGCAGGTGTGGAGGGGAGGGTATGTGAAGGGACTCGGGAAGCTGGCATCAGAAAATCCAAATACTGTCTTGGCTGGTGTGGCTCAGTGGATTGAGCACTGGCCTGTAAACCAAAGGGTCACTGGTTTGATTTGCTGTCAGGACACATGTCTGGATTGCTGGCCAGATCCCCCAGGGGGTGCTTGAGTGGCAACCACACATGGATGTTTCTCCCCTTCTCTTTCTCGCTCCATTCCCCTCTCCAAAAATAAATTAATAAAATCTTTTAGAAAAAGAGAATACAAATACCTTTCAGGGGGAAAGCTGGGTAAATATGCAGGGGGTTCATGGTTCTGGGGCTGGCCATTGCCTTCAACTGTAGTGAAATCTGCTGAGTATGTCTGCAAAGCAGGTCACTCCCTGACTGTGCCCATTGCATGTCTGCTAATAATGACCCCTGCGTTTCTTCTTGTTCCCAGCTGGGCCTATATGACTCCACTTTGCTGGTCTACATGGGAAGAGATGGAGCTGAGACCTTTGTGTGACATCCTGGAAGGCTGTTGGGGTGCTCCCCTGCTGAGGTGAGCAGAGTTCCTGGTGAGAGGAACTCTTTTTAGCCGGGAGATTTCTCTGTGGTGCTGAATGATGCCTGCTGGGGAGATGGGATGATACAGGCCCAATGAAGCTGTTCTTCTCTTCTTGTGTCATCATCCCCAGGGCCTTTGTTCCACTGTGTTGCTAAGACTTCTGAAGTGGAGTCTAGAGCCCTCCAAGAGCTCGCTTTTTTTTTTCCTTCTTTTTTTTTTATTTTAATCTTTTTCAGGGACAGCTCTTCACTTGTTGATCTCTGTAGGGTCATAGGAAATCTGGGACCTAATGCATCATCATTTTGGTCTGCTCTGATCCAGATTTTTTGTATTTCTTTATGATTGAGTCTTGGTGGACTGTATGCTTCTAGGAATGTAACCATGTCCTCTGTGTTATCCAATGTATGGGCATATCATTGCACATTGTGGTCTGTCATGATCTTTTATATTTCTCAGGCATCCATTTTGATGTCTCCTCTTTTATTTCTGATTTGTGTTATTTCAGTCATCTCTAGTTTACTCTTAGTTAGCCTTGCTTAGGGTTTGTGAATTGTCCTTAGCTTTGGAAAAACCTAACTTTTACTTTTGTTCATGTTTCTTCACTCTTCCTTTACTCTGTTACTTATTTCTCCTCTAACTTTAATTGCCTTCTTTCTTCTACCTTTGGGTTAGTTTGTTTTTTCAAATTCTCCGAGGTGTAATGTTAAGGTTTTTTATATCACTGTTTTCTAATGTAGGTATTTATTGAATCTGAACTCCCCCCATTGGTACCACTTTTGCTGCTTCTGATACATTTCAACATGTTGTGCTTCACTTTTCACTTGTTTCAACATACTCTCTGATTTCTCTTGACTTCTTTTTGTTCTTCAAGAGTCTAATTTTGACATTGCTGTGAATTTTTCAATTTTTGTTGAGACATAAATTTCCTGTTTCTAACCCCCTGCCTCTAGGAATGCTTAGACATCATAGGTCCAAAAAGTATGATCCACAGCCACCTCCACCAACTCCCACATTTTCATATTCTGGACACCCTGCCTGTCGAAGGCGGGACTTCTGCATACTCACCACCCCCAATGTGTTGGTGATGTAACGCTGCCCCTTGATAAAGGTACATCCCACACTTGCTTTTGCTCCCCCCATGTGTTAAGGGCCTTGACCACAGTCACTACTGACTTACCCCCAACCACATGTTTCTCCTCAAGGGATGTTATCTTGGTCAGTTTTATTCACACACACACACACACACACACACACACACACACACCCCTACCTTGAGTGTTCTATCCACACCATCCCTCATTTGTGTATTAAACACCAGTCTCTTGGGAATGGAGTGTGGCAGAACCAGCCCCCAACCCTCTCAAATACAAGTGTGTCCTGAGTCCCAGGCCCGCACAGCTCTGGGTGCTGGGTGCTGGCTGAAGGAAGAAACCAATTCCCAGCAGTCAGTGAGGGGAAATTGAACAGAGTCACACTCAACCTTGTGTGACCTAAGAGGGGAGGATGGGAGACTGAACTGGGGCTCAGAACTACCATTGCCATGAAAACCTGAGTCCCAGGCGGGTCCAAGTGTATTTGAAAGGCACCATTCAACAAGAGTGAGACCTACTAACTGCCTTCACCATAGACACTGGCCGCCTACTTTCCACAGGAAGGTGTGGAGATGACTAGGCTACAGGAGGAGCATTGGCTGGGGAGGCCAGGAAGGTTGTGACCACTCCTTCTGGAACATGGCCACCACCTAGCACAAGACTGATTCCCTGACCTTTAACTGGAGACCAATGTGTGCCCTTTTTTCTCCATGATCCCTGAACCTTCCCCTTTGATCTAGAAGACCCTGCTCTGTGGCTTCTGCCTCCACCCCTCCATTGAATCCAAGAGAAGACCTGACTAGACTCATACCTGAGGATCAAAGGTGAGAGCTAAAGGGGAGGAAAATATCCCCCAGGTTCCTGGGTGAGTGTACATGTGCACATGGGCCCCAGAGGGAGGGAAGGACTCCGCAGTGACTGGTCCTGGGAACTAGGGAGAAGAGCTCAACTGGGCACTATTACACCTGTTGAATCACAGGTTCAGACAAGGCCACTGTGGGAAGCCCTGGGGGGAGATCAAGGATGTTCAGACAGCAATGTAGGGCAGATGGAACACCCACCCAGGAACAGATGACTGATGGCTAGAGGGACTGAACTCTGGAAGGGGGTCATGAGTTCCTGAAGGCAAGGGAAAATTCAGTGACAAATGTGATGAGACTCCAAATGCAGATGACAGCAGGACAGAGTCACAAGAGGGGCTACAGGGGAAAAGCAGGAAATGTCAATGTGGCCAGGCAGAGCCACCCAGAGCCCAGGCCCAGGGCATCAGGTGGCCTGACTGCAGGGCTCCTATCACATGCTGGCCCCGAAGCCCTGCATGCAAAAAGCCCACCACAGAATGTCAGGCCTACTGCTGTGCAAAGAGCTCTGAGATGGAGAAGCTCTAGGTCCTCCCAGCCCAGAATCCCACATCCACACACTCCACTTCTTTCGGAGACCACAGAATTTCAGGAGACTTTAATGTAAAAGTGTTGACAAACGAGGTGGTGAGGAATCAACAGAAGGGTACGAGGAAGCCCTGGCTGAAGTGGAACAGGAAGAATCCAGCTTGGCCAGGGTTCCCCAGCTCCAGGGTACCAACTGCTGTTCTTGGCTGAAGGGTCTGGTTCCACCTGTCAAACAGGGCAGAGTCAGGAAGGAATGTCCCACCAGCACCAGCCCACAGCACTCCTCAACAGCCACCACTTTGGGGAAAGAGCATGGTGTGCATAACACTCACATTAATGTCTCAGGAGCTTCTCGATCAGGGACTGCAAGGCCGCTGAAACACAGAGAGGCATAAGCAGTCATTCCAGAGGGAGGGATACTGAAGCCCATCCCCCTTGTCCCTGGGACAAGGCGTCTTGCCCTGCAACAGAAACCCCCTGCAGAACCCTACCCAAGGAGCCCTGGGCCTGACTCACTCCCCCACCCCCTGAATGGAAGGTGGACATGTTTTTCAAGCAGGACAACATGTGCCCAGGAGTGCTCAAGCTTGGGGGCATATCAGAACCACTCAGAACTTGTCAGACAAACAAGACCCACAGAGGCCATACCCAGCAGTATTGAAGGGAAAATCAGAGAGGCAGCATCTCTAGACGTCCTAGGGAAGGAGAGCTCTAGGACTGGTTGGGGCTGCCACAGTGTGCTTGCATTCTGAGCCACACTTTTCCTCCTTGTCCAGAAAACTGGCTGCGCATGCACAGCAGGCTCCAGGGCCAAGCTGCTTGGTTCACCTCCCCACAGGAATGTTGGTCCCTGGGACGTGCAGCCCGCACCCTCCCCATGGTAAGTCTGCTGGTGGCCCTGACTCAGGCCATGCCAGATGTTCCTCATACCACAGTGTTGTTTCAAGCAGCTTATTTCCTTCTGTAGATGGCAGCACTAGGCCAAGAGACAAAAGAGAAAGAGAAATGATTAGCATACTCAGGCCTCCTCTCCTCTGGACACCCCTTCTTCCCATCTAGGGGGCAAGATCTGCTAGGGCTCCTCAGTGGAAAAGGAGGCATGTACCCTCCGTGAGGTACGGGGTGGTGGTGGTGAGGAGTTTGGGGTGGGAGATGAGTCACTAACCCAGAGACAGATCCCATAGTCTAGGTTGGGCCTGCATTTCTAGGAGCCAGAGGAAGCATTACCCAAGGACAACCCTCTGCTCCAAGTGGTTGCTGTGGCTGTGGTTTTTGCAACCTTTTTGGTCTTCGAGGTTCTTCAAGAAGGTCAAGATCACCTGAGAGGGAAAGAACACAAAATACAGCTTCCAAAGCTCCCAGGGAGGAAAGGGCTTAGCAGAGTCTAAGGTGAGGCAGCATCTCCCTCTGCTGGCAGAAAGTTGCCCCTGCCCTACCCAGTACCTCCACGTTTCTCTCTGGGCCCCCTTCCCTGTGTCCCAGGGGCAGCCCACCCAGGACTGTGGCCCCCAAAACTGTGTGTGGCTCTGGGTTGGACACTTGCAGAGCTGCAGTCACAACCAGCCCCTGGGAGACGAGCCCCTGTGGCCCAACAGGACTTATCAGAAAAGGCCCTGTTCTGCTGAAACTCAAGGTCTGGAGTTGCAGTTTGCGACACTGCCACAAATGACCCCCTGCACATAAATCTCACACAGGAGATGAGGTGACTTGGGTCCAGGCCTATTGACACCCTGTTTTCTATAGGAGAAACTGTCTGGCTAGGGAGGGAGGGAGGGAGAAGGCTGAGGTCATGGCAGAGCCACAGCCATAGGTAGAGGCAGAGGCAGACATTTCCCTCCTTGTCTTCTGTCCTCTCCACTCCCAGCAAACTCATGGGACTCACTGGAAGGTGCGGGCCCACTGGCCAAGACTTCTTCCCCAAGCAGTGCCAAGGGCTCTGAGTGTGCCAGATCCTGGGTGTGTCTGTTGTTCATGGTGCCAGTGCCTCTTGGTCCATGATGCCCACAAGGAAAGGGTAGTCTCTGCCCTTGTGTCAGAGACTGAAACAAAAAGTCCCCATTGATTTGAACTCAGGATGTGTACACATGGGTGAGTGTGGGCTTGTGTGTGCTTATGTGTGTGTAGGGGCTGGGGTGGGGGCAGGGGAGAGGAAAGGCAGTTCCGAGACTGAGCTCCTCAGCACATCCTCCCTCAGGCAGCCCTGGGCCAGGAGGCAGAGCTGAGCTGGAGAGAACAGTGGGGTGCAGAGAAAGCAGGCCCCCTGCAAGGGAGGCTGGGGAGTACCTATGAGGTAGGAGTCAGGCAGCTGATGCATCCATATACCTAACTTTTGCAGCCCAAACTTTGAAAGTGTCCCTGATCCTAATCCACTGTCCCAGCCATGCCTGCCATCTTGGCCACTCTCTGGTGGATGAGGCTAGGAAACTGACCATTTGTGCAGTATGTTGCCCACGACACAAGCAGTGCTGTCTTAAGGTTTGCCATTCTAAAACCACCCTGATCGGGCATTCTAATGATGGAGGGCACCCAATAACAACCTCCGAGTAACAGACAGAGGACACATAGGTAAAGATGTGCAGGGCTGGGCAGGAGAAGGATGGGAACCAGGGAGGAGCATGGCCTGATACTCACTTGGCTCTCTGGGAATCCATCTTTTTTCTCTTCCTTATCTTCTTCTCCCACCACAGGCCTGGACACCCTCCTCCTCCATGTCATTGACTTTGGCCCTGTGCCAGTGGGCTTGGACTCTTTGGTTTCAAAAGGGACCAAAGAATGCCTCCTGCCCCTCCCAGGCAGCAGCACATCGGAGATCGGGGGAAAGGTGGCTGGATCCTCCAGACCTCCTGAGTCTCTCTGCCACCAGGGAGGAAAGAAACTCCCAGGAGCAACTTCTATGGCCCGCCACTGAGATGTCTTCTGCTTGGACACTTTCCTTGGATTGGCCTTGGGCAGGCCACCTGCAACAGCAACTAAGGGCAGGTAGCTGGGCCTGCCCTCAGCCTTCCCCCTGATCATACTCTCTGGTTTCTTAGAGGGCACTTCTGGATCATCAATACCCTGCCTTTCCACACCTGAAGTGAGTCGTTGTGGAGTGGACAGGCAAGGGCCCCGCATGAGGAGGAACTTCTGCCTGATGTCGGTTCTTGAGTGACCGGGTGTGTCATTGGAGCTGGTGGGTTTGGCCTGGCCTCCTTCATCCTGAGAAATGATCAACCTTATCAGGCGCATCTCACTGACCTCATCCGGTGACTTGGAGACGGGCCACAGGGAGAAATCTGCCCCTTCCTCAAATGGATGCTGGTAACTACCACTGGCTTTCGACGTACACCTAGCACATTTTGGGGAGCTTTCCCAGGACAGGCCTCCCTTAGGCTCTCTGAGGTGGAACGGGGCGCCAGAGGCCAACTGCAGTCCCTCCAAGCCATAGGTCACCATGCCTGTACCACTGGGAGCAGGCTCTGGGTCCAACCACATGGTGGACACTCCCCTGTCACAGGGCTCTTGGGAGGGGCTCCTGTGAACACCCTGGGTATCTCCCTCAGTCAGCCCCTCTGGAATTCCCATTAGAGACCTCGAGTGTCCCCTCTAAGTCAGCCAGAGATCCCATTTGGCCTTTGCAGTCCTGCTGCTCTAGCCCTCCTGCTTCCATCACATGCTGTTGGGCCAGGAAGCCCTCGGGGTGTGGGAACCCGCCCTCGCCTGCAACCTCACCCTCGCCCTCGCCCTCGCCCTCGCCCTCGCCCTCGCCCTCGCCCTCACCCTTGTCCCCACCCTCGCTGCTCGGTGGTGACCCCAAAGGAAGGTCTACTGTGCCGGCCCTCTCCCTGCACTCTGAGTCTACCTCTGCGCTCGATACAGATCCCTCGTCTTCGTCGGGTGAGCTCATGTTGCCAAGTGTGAAAACTTCAGCTTCTGCTGAGACAGTTACCCGGTCAAGGTGGCCTTGACGGGACAGTCCGCTGGCTGGCAGCAGGAGCACTGAGCCTTCTGAGGAAGCTGCGTGTCGGTTGCCACAGGCAACGCATGACTTGTCACGCAACAATGGGCGTGTTCCACTCACCTTTGACACCAGGCTGAAGCCCATTTATTGGTCTAAAACCCGCTGCCAATCAGCATGCCCCTTGTATGCACATGCTTCAAGGCACTAGCCAATAGGGCGAGGGTCTCTGGTTGGCCCAGAAGCCTCCCGCTACATCAGATGCGGGAAGCAGGTCTGAATCTGGCAGTGGAGTCCGGTATCCTGGGGCTCTCTTCCCATCATATCCTGTCCGGCCTCCTCTGACCAGGCACCTTCTTCCCAACTAGAATCGCAACACTGAGCATCAGATACCCATGCACAAAGCAGGGAGATGGGTCCACCTTGTGGTGGCGGGCGCAACACTTGTGAGGGTGGGACCTCCGGATGAAGAAGCACTTCAGGCCCTGGCTGGCATGGCTCAGTGGTTTGAGCGCGGGCTGCGAACCAGTGTTGCAGGTTCCATTCTCAGTCAGGGTACATGCCTGGGTTGCAGGCCCTGACCCCCAGCAACCGCACATTGATGTTTCTCTCTCTCTCTCTTTCGCCCTCCCTTCCCTCTCTAAAAATAAGTAAATAAAATCTTTAAAAAAAAAAAAAAAAGCACTTCACACACAAAGAGTCTGCCAGCCTTTATCCTACAAGACTTACCACGCAATGGGAGAAGGGGCATCAGAAGCCCTTGGTCAATGGTGGGGTTCAGCCTACATTTTCCTTAAAGGGCCAGAGAGCACATGTCATATTGATGGGCTGTAGGGTCTTTGTCACAACTCAACTACTGTTATGATGGGTGATCAAATCGGCCCATGGCTTGGTGCTCTGGGAAATTTATTGGCGGGCTGCTTTGGCAGATGTGCTGGGGTTTGCCCTGCTCTTTCAGCCCCGCACCCACTCTGAGTCAATTCGGAGAAGAAGGAATCCCGATGGCCCATGCGCACCACAAAAGATGCTCACTGTCACTGATCCTGAAGATACGAACTGAAACTGTAAATCATTATCACACACCAGGTTTGCAACAATTAAAGAGCCTTACCATTTCAAGGGTGCGAGATGTTACTGGGAAACCTACAATTGGACAAATACCTGTGAAGTGATCAAGCCATGTAACAGGACCCAGGGGAAGAAAAGGTACATTGCACCTCCAGAAGTCCCCTTCTGGGAAGGAAGCCAAATGGAAAAGTCCACGTCCTGCACGAGTCCATCACAGGGCATTCTGAGAAAGCCAGCCTGTAGGGACAGATACAGACTGGTGGTTGTTGGGGTCTGGGGGTTGAGAGAAGGGAGAAATTTGGGGGTGAAGAAAATGTTCTATATTTTGGTGGTGGTGGTGGCTCTGTGACAATATGCATTTATGAGGACTCAGAAGACCTTGTGTGTAAATCATGCCTCAGTAATCCCTACTTTTCAGTGACATTGTAAAAAGTACACCACAATTGCATATTTATACTTACTATTTTTTCTGATGATATCATAATTCTGTCCTGCAATCTGATCATGCGGAATGTTTTGTTACTTCATTTACCGAAGTTCGATCAAGTTTGTATTCCTCAGATGAATCCACTTCAGTCATTGTATATTATGTACTTTCCTTCCTATGCCATGTAGGATCCTGTCTGCTCATATTGTGTTTCTGATTCTTGCATCCATGTCATGAGTGTGTGGTTGACCCACGATTTTCCTTTCTCATCCTTTTTGGATACACGGAACCATGCTCCCACCAACAGAGCCACAGTGGCCGGCGCACTTTGTTCTGTGTTTTCATCATGAAATGTTGTTTGATTTTTGTCAAATATTCTTTCTGCACCTGCTGAGGTGATCATGTGGTTTAAGCGCATTCTTCTTTTATTAAGTTGTGTTGTATAAATTGATGTTTACATGTTAAATCAACCTTGTGAGGAAAGGAAAGGGGACTTCAGCTCCTATTACTAAATCAGTAATCAGGGAAGAACAATGAGCCTATCTAAATTCCTCCTGTGGCAAATCATGAGGACAGTCACATGTGGAGGACCTACAAAGTTTTGAAACTAAAGGTCCTGGGGGTTGCAGAAAATAGTGCTTGCTCTTTCTACATCCAAACAAAATGCACATCGAAGTGTTTCAGGACTACTTAATTGCTGTCCAAGTACCTACCATAGTTTTAGACAACAGTAGGGAAAACCAAGACACACAAGAGAACTGAAAAGACTCAAGGTGACACCTTGTGCTAAGTGTGCAAAGCTCACAAGCAGCACACTTTGACCCGCTACATACAAATCCTCAGAAACTGATCTGACAGCACGGACTTTACCAAAGAAATGAAAAGGAAAAAGAAAAGATGGGAAATCAAGCTTCAAAAGCTAGCAAACCTAAGGAAGGGCAGCCTCCTACTGGAACTCTGGCAGGGTTCAGGTACAATGCGTACGTACACAGGCTCCACCTACAAGAGCAAATATGAGAAGTATATTTTGATTGGTCTCTCAAAGCTTCAAGGGAAGAAATAAGAAATTATCTCAATATAGGAAGTAAATAAGAAAGCATTAGAGACTGTCTTGGAACTTTAAAGGCTTTTGAAGCCAATGACCTTCAAACCCTTTCTCAGCCCTCCCCTGTGCCCCTTTGTCCACTGCTTTTCTGTCCATCCTTATCCAGATCTTCCCTCTTTACCTCCTCCTCCTCTCCCTCCAAATGCATTCCAATTAGAAGAACTATCTAAAAATGTCACAGAACCTAAAGAGCTTATTGAGGAGAAAATTAAAATAGCACCTTTCAAAGAAAAGCCACTTACAGGAAAAGGAGAGCCTGCAATTTACTTGTGTCCCTCCCTTGAACAAGGATAGAACCAAAAAACCTAACCAGCCTTGGCCAGGAAGTTCAGTTGGTTGGAGCCTTGTTCCCAGTGTGCCAAGGTTGTATTGTGGGTTTGATCCCCAATCAGGCACATATGGAGTCAACCAATGAATGCATGGATAAGTGGAATGACAGGTTGGTGTTTCTCTCTCTCTCTCTCTCTCTCTCTCTCTCTCTCTGAAATCAATACATAATTTTTTAAAAAGTATGTATGTAATGATTTTAGAGAGGGGGGAAGGGAGGAAGAGAGAGAGAGAGAGAGAGAGAGAGAGAGAGAGAAGGAAACATAGTGTGCAAGAGAAACATGGATCCGTTGCCTCCCATATGCGCCCTGACTGGGGATTGAGTCTGCAACCTAGTTATGTGCCCTGACCAGGAATCAAACCTATGACCTTCTGGCATACAGGACAATGCTCCAATCATCTGAACCACACCAGGGCAATAAATAAATTTTTAAAAATAAAAATAGAGAAATAAATAATGTAACCAAAGGACTTCTGGTCAACATGGCAGTATAGGTAAATGCCTCCTCCCACAACCATGTGAAATTACAGCTAAACTATACAACAGCCATCATTCAGAGCCACCTGAAATCTGGCTCAATGGAAGTCTTAAGACAAGGAAATTAAGGAAGCCATGGGGAGACTGGGAGGAGGGATACACATGCAGACATGCTGGTCCCAAACCCATGTGTGGGGGGACCAAAACTGGGAGGGATATTTCAGCAGCACAGGAACCCTCTGAGGAGGGAGGGCTCCCAGTCCTACACCAGGCTCCCAGCCCAGGCTTCCAGTGCCAGGAACATAAGTCCCTATAACTTCTGGGGACTGAGGTTAAAGGAGATGGAGGGCTTCTGGAGTCCCAGGTGGTTCCTGTTACAGGGTGCACACACAGTCACTATGAGCTCCAGCACTGGGGCAGCAGCTTGAAAGACACCAGACACATATGGGGAGGTACTGAATTGTTCGGCATCAGGGTGAGAGGTAGAGGGGCCGCCTTCTCCCAGACAGAAGTGCTGGCAGAGGCCTTTGTTTCTTTGATGAGCCTTCCCCCCACAGGGCCAGCAGGCACCACCATATTGGAGACTCCATCAAACTGACTCACACTGTTTGCCTCAGCCTGGTGATTCTTTGTGGCCCTACCCCATCCAACTTTCAGGCCCACCCAAGTTGTTTCCAGTGGCTTTTTTATATGAATGACTCATCTTGGTTCGCTCTTCAGATTTTCCTAAAATCTCACAAACAAGCAGCGTTTGGCCTCAGCATGTCCTGTACCTCTCACTAAGTGGCCCCAAACCAAGCACTAGCAGTAGCCAGCCTTGGTTCAGAAGCTTGGCCTCTCCCAGCCACCTCCAAGCCCTGTACAAGTAGCAGCCATCTGCAGATCACTTTGTAGCTCACAACAGGTGGCCATGGGCAGAGCACATGCAAAGGCTGACTTTGGCCTGCACCTCTCAGAAGGTCCCAGAGCCAGTGCACCAACTGAACAGCTCCCACCACGTCTAAGCCCCACCACCCAGCCACCTCCACAAGTGACACACTCAAGGGGCAGACTCAGCGGGCACCAGAGTCCAGCTGAAGTAAGTCCTGCTCTGTGGGGTGGGCCTCTGCACAGCTGATCCCCCACAGTAGTTGGTGGTTGCAGACAGTCCTTGCAGCTGATCAGCCTAGGGGTACATCCCTCCCACTGACATACCAAGAGCAATCAAGGTTCAACTACAAAAGGAGGGTATACACAGCACACATGGGGCAGCGTGTACCTCAAATGCCCAGCTTGGGTGATAGAGGAGTCTGTGCCACTGGACTCCACAGAACACCTACTCCATTAGGCCACTCTACCGAGCCTGAGAGATGTAGCAGCTTTACCTCATGCACAGAAACAAATGCAGGGAGGCTGTCAAATTGTGGAAGCAAAGAAACATGTTCTAAATGAAAGAACAGAACAACACTCCAGAAAAAGAACTGAGCAACATGGAGACAAGCAATCTACTTAGATGCAAAGTTCGAAACAATAGCCATTAGGATGCCCAATGTCTTAAGGGGAAGAGTAGTGAGCTTAGTAAGAACTTCAACAAAGAAGATGGAGTCATAGGTAGACACACTGTGCCTCCTCATACAACCAACATAAGGACAACAACAATTTAAAAACAAAAAAACAGCCAGTACTTACAGAAAATTGAACTGTATGGAAGTCCGACAACAAAGGAGTTAAAGTAGACACATTCATCGAGTCAGGTAAGAGGGGAGGAGTGGGGGAGCTGGGACCAAGACGGCTTGAGGCAGGGCAGCGGGCGGACCCCAGGCGCACAAAGCAGAAGTTAGCGGACCCAGCGAGGTGACAGATTGTAGAGGGGCACGGTGGCTCCAGTCCCACATTCGCACGCAGATAAACCAGGTGAAACTGGGGAGCGAGAGAGGCTGCGCAACCCAGGGCCCCAGCAGAGGGAAATAAAGCCTCAAAACATCAATTGAAAACACTTGTGGGGGTTCAGGTGCCCGGAGACACTCCCAGCCTCACAGGACAGTTCATTGGAGAGATCCACAGGGTCCTAGAATGTACACAAGCCCACCCACAGAGAACTAGGCACCAGAAGGGCCCGGTTTGCTTGGGGAAAGTGGGGGAAGTGACTGAAATCCAGCAGAGGGCACAGCAAGTGCCACTGTTCCCTCTCGGACCCACCCCCACAAACAGCGTCACAACAAAGTGATGTGAGTTGCCCTGCCCTGGTGAACACCTAAGGTTCTGCCCCTCACATGTAACAGGTGCATCAAGACAAAAAAAATGGCCCAAACAAAAGAACATATCAAAGCTCCTGAAAAAATACAACTAAGCAATGAAGAGATAGCCAACCTATCAGATGCACAGTTCAAAGCACTGGTGATCAGGATGCTGACAGAATTGGTTGAATTTGGGTGCAAGTTAGACGGAAAAATGAAGGCTACGCTAAGTGAAATAAAGGAAAATATACAGGGAACCAATAGCGATGGGAGGGAAACTGGGACTCAAATCAATGGAGTGGACCAGAAGGAAGGAAGGAACAGTCAAACAGAAAAGAATGAAGAAACAAGGATTCAAAAAAAAAAAAATGAGGAGAGGCTTAGGAACCTCCAGGACATCTTTAAATGTTCCAACATCCGAATTATAGGGGTACCAGAAGGGGAAGAGGAAAAGCAACAAGTGGGAAAGTTATTTAAACAAAAAATAAAGGGGAACTTCCCTAATCTGGCAAAGGAAATAGACTTCCAGGAAGTCCAGGAAGTTCAGAGAGTCCCAAAGAAGTTGGACCCAAGGAGGAACACACCAAGGCACATCATAATTACATTCCCCAAGATTAAAATGAAGGAGAGAATCCTAGAAGCAGCAAGACATAAGGAGACAGTTACCTACAAAGGAGTTCCCATTAGACTGTGGGTGATTTCTCAGAAGATACCTTGGAGGCAAGAAAGGGCTGGAAAGAAGTATTCCAAGTCATGAAAGCAAGGACCTACATCCAAGATTGCTCTATCCAGCAAAGCTTTCATTTAGAATGGAAGGGCAGATAAAGTGCTTCTCAGGGAAGGTCAAGTTAAAGGAGTTCATCATCACCAAGCCCTTATTTTATGAAATGTTAAAGGGACTTATCTAAGAAAAAGAAGATAAAAAAAACATGTATAGTAAAATGACAGCAAACTCACAATTATGAACAACCACACCTAAAACAAAACCAAAAAACAAACTAAGCAAACAACTAGAACAGGAACAGAACCACAGAAATGGAGATCACATGGAGGGTTAGCAACAGGGCACTGGGTGGAGGAGAGATGGGGAAAGGTATAGAGAATAAGTAGCATAGATGGTAGGTAGAAAATAGACAGGGGGAGGGCAAGAATAATATGGGAAATGTAGAAGCCAAGAACTTGTAAGTATGACACATGGACATGAACCAAAGGGGGGGAATGTGGATGGGAGAGGGTGTGCAAGGTGGAGGGGAGTGAAGGGGGGAAAATGGGACAACTGTAATAGCATAATCAGTAAAATATATTAAAAAATAAAAATAACCTGGCTGGCATAGCTCAGTGGATTGAGCGCGGGCTGGAAACCAAAGTGTCCCAGGTTCGATTCCCAGCCAGGATACATTCCTGGGTTGCAGGCCATAACCCCCAGCAACCACACATTGATGTTTCTCTCTCTCTCTCTCTCTCTATCTCCCTCCCTTCCCTCTCTAAAAATAAATAAATAAAATATTTTTTAAAATTTAAAATAAAAATAAATTAAAAATAAAATACAGGGATGTAAAGTACAACACAGGGAATGGAGTCAATGATATTGTCATAATATGTATGGTGCCAGGTGGGTGTGAGACTGATGAAGGTGATTACTTCATAAGTTATATACATGTCTAGTCACTCTGTTGTACATGTGAAACTAATATAATATTGTATGTCAACCATAACTGAAAAATAAACTTTAAAATAATCTATAAAAAGAACTTCAACAAAGAGAGGAAATATAAAAATGGAAGTAGAAAACATAAAAAACAATCAGTCATAAATGAAGAATATATTAACTGAAATGAAGAATGCCTTACAGGGAATCAACAGTGGAGTAGATTAAGCCGAAGATCAGATGAGAGATTTGGAAGATAAGGAAGCAGAAAGCACCCAACCAGAACAACAAAAAGAAAACAGAATCCAACAAAATGAGTATAGTATAAGGAGCCTCAGGGACAACATTAACTTTGCCCACATTCGCAACATGCGGATACCAGAATGAAAAGACAGAAAGCAAGGAATTGAAAACTTATTTGAAAAAATAATGATGGAAAACTTCCCCAACCTGATGAAGGAAACAGACATACAAGTCCAGGAATCACAGAGAGTCTCAAATAAGATGAACCCGAAGTTGCCCGCACCAAGACAGATCATAATTAAAATGCCAAAGGTTAAAGACAAAGAGAGAATCTTAAAAGCAGCAAGAGAAGAACAGTTAGTTACCTACATGAGAGCTCCCATAAGACTGTCAGCTGATTTATCAAAAGAAACTTTGCAGGCCAGAAGGGAGTGGCAAGAAATATTCACAGTGGTGAAAAGCAAAGACATACAACCAACATTATTCTGCCCAGCAAGGCTATCATTTAGAATCAAAGGACAGATAAAGAGCTTCCCAGAGGAGACAAAGCTAAAGAAGTTCATCACCACCAAACCAGTATTATATGAAATGTTAAAGGGTCTTCTTTAAGAAGAAGAAGAAGATCAAAAATACAAACAATAAATGGCAATAAATACATATCTATCAGCAATTGAACCTAAAAAAAACACCAAAATAAATGAACAAGCAGAACAGAAAGAGAATCATAGGTACAGAAAATGTTTTAATGGTCACCAGATGGGAAGGCAATTGAGCAGGGGGTGGGTGATAAAGGAAAAGGGATTAATAAATTGAAATTGGTTAGTCCAGAGTAATCATGGGTGCATAAAGTACATAATAGGGAATACAGTCAATAATAGTCTAATAACTATGTATGGTGTCAGATGGGTGAGAGGTTTATGGGGATGATCACTTATTCTCATGTAATGCCTACCCCCTCGGGTGTACATGTATGTCAGCTGTCAATGAAAATTGAAAAAAGATGTCAAAAACTACTTCTGTAATAAATTTAAAAATGAGCAGAGATGACCTTACATTTTCAAGAAATTCTGTATTGATTCAACATATAGAGGATATGCTTCTGTGTTCTGAAATTCTCTCAGACTCTCAAGAAGCTACTGTTTACTTTATTGCAATAGTTGGCCTCAGGGGAGCATAAGGTCTCTGAAGACAAACTCCAATTTTGCCTACCTAAAGCAAAATACCTTGGACATTTAATATGAAAAGATGGACTTCTAATTAACCCTGAGAGATTGAAAGGATTTTTCTGTTTCACTCTTCCAAAAAGAGAAACATTTAAGAGGATTTGTAGGACTAATCAGTTATTGCTGAAATTGGGTACCAAATTTTTCACTTACTGCTCAACCTTTTTATACTCTACTCAGATTAGATAACCCAGCCCAATCAGATGGACTCCAGAAGCAAAAAAGCTGTAAGCACTTTAAAAAACAACTTAACCAAAGCTCCAGTTCTTGGACACCCTGACTATGATCTGCTATTCTTTCCTTTTTGTACATGAGGGCAAAGGAAGCAATTTAGTAGTGATCACTCCCAAACATGGTGATCACCAATCAGCCCACAGGGTATTGGAGTCAACAACTGGATTCAGTAGCAAAAGGGCTGCCCCAAAGCATGGGGAACATCTTCGAAGCAGCACTATTATGCAAGGCTACTGAAGAAATTGCCATGGGATCCCCATTAACTATCTATGTTCCACATTTCATTGAAACTCTTTTAAACTCTCACTGTACTCAGCCTTATTCTGCCATCAGGCTAGCCTCTTACAAAGTATTGCTGCTTTCCACTGTCTGCATTACTTTAACTTGATGCAATATTCTTAACCCTGATACTTTGCTTCCTTCTCTACAGGACAAAGATGACTATGACTATATTCTATTAACTAATTATCTTCTGACACTTAGGAATGATTTAAGGGAGATGCCTATTGATAATGCTGGCCTAATTTGGTTTATAGATGGATCCCCTTTAAGGGATGGACTGGGACATTATTGTGCTGGATATGCCATTACCTCTTCAGTTGATGTACTTGAAAACTCCTATCTGCCAGCAATAAAGACAGCAGAACTGGCTGAATTAATTGCTTTAACTTGGGCTTGTCATCTATCTAAAGACCTGACAGAAAAATATATATATACTGATAGCCAGTGTGCTTTAGGAGTAGCACATGACTTTGGCATGGTATGGAAATAAAAAGGTTAACCTCTTAACCTCTTCAGGGGCACCTATTAAAAATGGACAACAGTTTTCAAAATTATTAGAGGGCCCACAACAACCAAAACAATTGGCGATAATTAAGATACCAGGCCACTCTAAATATACTACTATAGAGGCAAGAGGAAATTGGTTGGCAGGCATAGCTGCTCAGCAAGTGGCCCTAAATGATAAAGTCGTCCAGATGTACGAATGTGTCTCTATCTCACAAGACACATTAAAAGAAACCTGTCACAGATGATGCATCGTGGTGTGTACAGAAGGAAAAACATTTATGAAGTGCTTCCTATACATCAGGCAGGGCTCAGAGCATTTTATCTGTGTGAATGTGTTTAAGAAACTTAGAGAAAGATGAGAAACAGATCTAATCAGCAAGAGTGGGAAATAATGACAGCTACGACTTAGGTTAAAAGAAAATTCTTAAGGTGAAAAAAAAAAAAAAACCCTGTCTTTTAAAATTCCAGGAAACTGCCATAGAGGATAAAAAATGGATATGGAAACAAAAGGAGGAAATTTGATAGCAATCAGCAACAGTGGGTTGGGCCTAATAAAAGACCTATTCTACTTATTGGAGCACAGCTACCAATACTTCAATGTATACATGAGTTGACCAACTGGAGCAAGAAAAAAATCCTATCATGGGGGAAAAAACAGTATTATTGGAAGCCTTCTCCCACAGTGGCTCTATGTTTGCAACCACCATTCTGTTTGCCCTAAATACAACCCTGGGGAAACCCTTGATTGGTCTCAGGGGCATTTTCCTTTATGTCCTGGGTCTTATGAGATATGGCAGGTGGATTTTATCCTTATGTCACCATCTCAAGAATATGAATGTGTATTAGTATTAATTTGTATGTTCTTGCACTGGGTCAAGGCTTTTCCTTGCAGGAGAGCAACAGCACAAACCATAGGACAAATTTTATCGGAAAAAAAAGAATTCTCACATGGGAGGGTGGGTTACCCAGTGACAGAACATTTTACTGAAGTAATTACATCGACTTGTGAAATTTGCGCCATAATGTAACATGTCCATTGATTCCCAATCCTCAGGATTGGTGGAGCTAACCAACGGAACGATGAAGACTCAGTTGGCAAAATTAACAGATGTTTTTAATCTCCCATGGCCAAAAGCCTTCTCTTCAGCAGTCCTCACCCTGTGAGCCACCCCTCTTGGGAAACATTAATTCTCACCTTTTGAGATAATAACAGATCGACCTATGAGGTTAGATGAAGAAACTTATGAGCTGACATTACTGAAAGGGGACATCTTACACTATTGCCAAGGTTTGTTCAAGTAACTTCAGGAAAATACCTAATTGGTACCTGCTTCATTTCACAGTGAGGTCCAGGAGATGAAGACTTTAAAGATCGTGGACTACAACATGGAGAATTTGTTTATTGGAAGACACACTGGATAAAAGATTCTCTACAACCTTGTTGAATGGGGCCATATCAGGTATTATTAACCAATACACATGCAGCTAAATTAAGAGGTATAAACTCATGGATTCAAGTTTTTCATTTTAAAAAGGTACCACACCTGGTGTGGTCAAAGGTTCCCATTTCTGAGATGTGATTCTGATGAAAAAGAATCAAGGAAACCTCTAAGGACTAGAAGGAGATAACATTTGGGTAATCAGCTATCCTGAGATTGCAGACTCGACCTACTGAAAGTTTGGACTTTAAGACTCATTATGAAGAGCAGACATTATATTTCTTCCTTTTTATTCTATTTTGATAATAATACCTGTAGCAGTTGTTGTAAGACTTTGTTGGACTTATACATACTCTCATAAATAAATACATTAATCTAGGATCGAATAAGAATAGGAAATGAAACTGATTTACATTCTTATACTTGTCTCCCTGCTATACCTATACATAGAAAATGTATATGCTTTCCTAGACCCCTCCCTTACTAAACATAGAAAGGTTAACTTGGAAGCCCATTTTCTTTCTATTTGTTATTAGAAAATGAAGTTATACTCATTCATTATGATGATCACACTGATTCTTGTACTACTGGCTACCTACTGGCTTTTTCCCACTGTTAACTTTCAGTCACATACTATTAAACAAATATTTCCTATTGGATTATTGTTATTGTTTCTCTTTTATTATGTAAATAGACAGAGAAGGAAGGGGAATAACAGAAATGATGGAACATGAATCAGAGTAGCCTGTAGATTCTAAATGATCCAGAGCATTTTTTCTCTTTAATTCATAGATCTATGCCTGACTAAACCTAATGGGCAGACCACAGAACCAATAATTTAACCCACTCTCATATTCCAGATTACCTAAAATCCCCTTCATTCCCATTGGTCAGAAGTAAAAAATGCAGAACACTGTCTTACACAACAACAGATAATTCCTAGGAATGAGCCTTCTTAGCTTTGTGGGACTGAACAATGATCAAAATGGTCATCAATGCATTTTCTGGACTGATTTGTGACCAAAAGGGGGACATGCAGAAAGGAAGGGAATGTAAGGACCTCAGTCTAAATAGATAACAAGGGAAGAATAAAGAGTCTATCTAAAAACTCCTGCTGTGACAAACCATGGGGGATAGTCATTCACATACATCGAGATATATAGCTTCAAAACTAACAGTCAGTGTTACAGAAAACAGTGCCTGCTCTTCCTACTTCCAGATTGTTGACATAAGAAACGTCCAAACCTGTTGAGAATTTTTATAAGAGTTTCATGGAGCCAAGCTGATGACATATGCTGGGGAGCAGGGCTCTCACATGCTCCAGAGAATAACAGTTTTGTAGCTTCTTTTATGCATTTGAGATTAGGGAGGGAAGGTAAGGAAAATTATGTGAAGATGGGAGAAAGCAAGGTGGGGACTGGATTACAGGATAGTTAGTATTATGTGTCCTCTTTGAGGGGCCTGAAAGGGCGCATTTCAAAGGAGTGTTCACCTAGATGCACAGAAGGAATGGAAGGGACTTGCCCAAGGCCAAAATAACCTTTTACTAAAAAGTGATATGCTTGGGGTGTGACTATCCACCATGACCTGCCCACTTAGAAATGTATGATCAGATCACCCTGTGAGATTACTTCCCATAGAACTCCTTTTTGTCATCCACAAAATAAAATGCATCTCAAAGAGTTTCAAGGCAGTTTCATTGTTTCCAGACCCATCTTTATCTTTCTTCTCTCATCTTCCAATTTCATGTAAAACTCTTAGTCATCAAAATGTATGTAGCCTAATTAAAAATGCACCAGATATACTTTTTGCTTACTCTTCTGCCCATATAAGCACCCTCACTTTCCCAAAGCTGGAGCACTGTTTCAGGGTTTCTTGAAACTGCACTCAGGCTGTGGTCTTCAGATAGGCTCAAATGAAACTCCTTCTCTCAAATGTCCAGAGATTCAGTTTTCCTTCCATTGACACTTGTATTCCTACAGTAAATCCCACTTGCTTATGGTATGTAATAATTGCTATCTGCTTCTGAATTCGGTTTGCTAGTATTTTGGGGGGAGGATTATGTCATCTATATTTAAGAAGAAGATTGGTCTGCAGTTTTCTTAATTTTGGATGTCTTTGAGTGTCTTTGGCACCAGGCTCATTGTTTTCTGCTGGGCTCAGCTTATCAATAGTGATACTACTGGCTAGAAATGCCAGGAGGCCTTAGGACGCGGGACCCAAGGTGAGCCCTCTTTCCAAACCAGTGTTGTGGCTGGATCAGCACTTGTGGTTCTGATCATGCCTGCAAGACAAACCTCAGTAATAACCATCAGGAAATTTTGAAAGGACAAGTTTTATTATGTACAAGTCCTGGAGGGTACATGGCATGCCTGGGACCACTTGGTAAGGTTGCAGTTACAGAAAAAGAGCTCAAACCTGGGGTCTGCTTTTATTAGGGTCAAGGGTAGGGGCCTAGGGTTTCACAGGTTCACTCTTTTTTCTTTTTCTTCATGGCCTTAAAAAAATTCTCACCCAAGGATATGTTTATTGATTTTGGAGAGAGAAGAAGGGGGAGAGAGAGACATTGCTGTGAGAGAGAAATATTGATCGGTTGCCTCCCACACATGCCCTGACCAGGGGTTGAACCCACAACCTATTTATGTGCCCTGACCTGGAACCAAGCCCACAACCTTTAGGTACACAGGATGATGCTCCAACCAACTGAGCTACCTGGTGATGGTTCACAAGTTTACTCTTTTTTTTAAGTTTTTTTAAAGATTTTATTTATTTATTTTTAGAGAGGTGAAGGGAGGGAGAAAGAGAGAGAGAGAAACATCAATGTGTGGTTGCCTCTCATGGGGCCCCCACTGGGGACCTGGCCAGCAACCCAGGCATGTGCCCTGACAGGGAATCCAACCTGCGATGCTTTGGTTCCCAGCCCTATGGGTTTACCCTTTACTGGTGAATATAAAACATAAGAACAGGTTAACAGGTCTCTTTTGGAGTTTGTGACTTCCTACAAATTTTCTCATTGTACCTGTGTGCCTAATTTGTTGCCATAAAGTTGTCACACTATTTTCTTATAATTCTCTCAGTGTACATACAGTCATTGGTGATGTTTCCCTTTTCAGTCCTGATTTTGGTGATTTCTCAGGAATCTCTTTTCCTTCTTGGTCAGTCTGCCTAAGGTGGGTCATTTTGATTATCTTTCCAAATAACCAACTTCAGGTTTTATTGCTTTCATGCTGACAAATTTAGAATAAATATTACCTCTGAGGAAGACAAAGAGAATGGGACCAGGAGGAGGACTACAGGGGACATCCAAGGTAATAGTAGTGTGTAAAAAATTCCTATCAATATTTGATCATGGAATGAAGGACTCCTAATTATGTATCTCTGACTCTGGCCATTCACTGGTGCTCCAGAATCAAATTTTGAAGTGCATTCTGGATAATTCCACTTGCATGTCCTATAAGATCCTCAACCTCAACATAACCTCAACCATCACTTCTTTCCCCAAATTGCTTAACTTCCTAAAGACTAATGGCCATTTCTCAGGTGAATGTACACTGGGAAAAGACAACTACCCACACCTGTCAGATGTCTGCCTACTGTACATCAGTTCCTCTGGAGCAACAGCAAGCTAACCAACTCCCTTTTTGTTTAGAAAAATGTTTAAATTAAAGTACAGTTGGCTGGCATACAATGTAGCATACTGGTTTCAAGGGTACAACATAAGTGATTCAACTTTTACATATCTTGGTGATGTGAAAATTAGAAACAGAAATCTCACACCACCCAGCAATTTCACTTCTGGGTATTTACCCTAAGAAAAAGACAACACTAATTCAAAACGATATCTGTACCCCTATGTTCATGGCAGCTTCATTTACAATAGCCAAGATATGGAAGGAATCCAAAGTCCATTGATGGATAAATGGACCAAAAAGAATGTGTTGCATATATGCAATGGAATATTACCCAACCAACTCTTTTTTATTCTCAACAGTGCTCCCAGGCATGTAGAAGATGCTAAGGCATATCAGCAATCTGAGACAGAGGAGGCAGAGACCACTCTCTCAGGCAGTGCCCCAGAAAAGCCCAAACGTTGGATGTGTGCTCCAACTCTGGCTCTCCCCAGGAAGAAGCTGGGAGTTGGGCTTTTTGTTCCTGCTCCTTTCCTCACTGGGCCAGGGGCATGTGTAGCAGTCCAAACTGTCGCCTTTGTTCTCTGAGGCCCCCAACCCGCCCCAACCTGGCAACTTTTCCTATCAGTGCTTAGATACAGGCAAGGTAGAAGCTTATTCTTTGAGCATCCTCACAAAAAGTCTGGAAGTTGGACATGCATTTCTTTCCTCTCTTTCCCTCTGCAGGGAGAAGCTGAGGATCTAGGAGTTTTCTCCCAATTGCCACACTCTGCTGGGAGGAGGAACTGGTCAGTGAGTGGGTCCTAGTCCGAACCATTGCTTTTCTTCAAAGCAACCCCCGGACCTGTGGTGCTTAGATTCACACAAGAGAGGAACCAGTCTCCTAGGAAGCCTGCTGAAAAGCTGGAACAAGGGATGTATAAAAATGGTTTTCTCTTTCTCTCCTGAGGGAGAAGGCAGGAGCTGGGAGTTTCCTCCTGCACTGGCACTGTGCCAGGGGCAGCGACTTTGGCAAATGATAGCCATGAAGTTTACCATTGGTTTCAATGTACAGTTGTTTTAAAAAACCCACAATACAGTGAAGCCACAATAGGTGAACTGCAATATAGTGAGGGACAACTGTATACTTCACTGGTGGGTACCCATATAGAATTTTATATGTTGTTAAAATTACATAGGTTTAAGAGTGTAGAAAGTGTTTAAGAGCATATGAAGTGTTCATAAGAGTGTGGGAAAGGCTTGTAGGAGTGTGGGAAGGGTTTATAAAGTCTTAAAAACTATATAAATAATAAAATAAATATAATGCCGCTACTTTGAGGATTTTCACCTATGGCGGGGGTCTCTGGAACATAACTCCTGCTATAGGTGAGGGATCACTGTAGTTGGTTTCTCACTCCAAAGGGGGTGCAGAGTCCTCTTAACTGGTTTCTGGATTTCTCACAAAGGGGATTGGTGCATGTGTCATTCTTGCTAATGTCTGTGTGGGGGGGAAG
Organism: Phyllostomus hastatus; assembly: GCF_019186645.2. NCBI lineage: Eukaryota > Metazoa > Chordata > Mammalia > Chiroptera > Phyllostomidae > Phyllostomus > Phyllostomus hastatus. Next base: position 67,970 of record NW_025333841.1, on the reverse strand, counting down.
GAGTGTGTCTGGGCCTTCCTGTTGCACCATCTTTTGATGTCACCCTCTCATTTGGATGCTATCAATGAGTTAAACATGTATTAAGTAAACTACATATCTCAAGAGGTATTTTTAATAGCCTATATGCTCTAAACCTGAAACTAATACAAATTAGTGTTGAACGCAATGCGTAAGAGGAAAATAAAATAATTTAAAAATTACAGAAAATTAGAAAATATGTTTTTAAGAAAATGAAAATGGAGACACAACTCACAGATTGGGAGACAATATTTGCAAAACACACTTATGAAAGATTTGTACCTGGAAGGGGTAAAGAATATTCAACCTTCAATAATATGAAATGAAACAACTCAATGAATAATGAGCAAAAAAATTGAACAGACGCTGTGCTAAAGAAGAGAATGCATGGCCAGGAAGCTATTGAGAAGATGTTCAAACTTATTCACCATTACGGAAACACAAATCAAAGCCACAGTGAAATACCACAACTTACCTATAAGCATGGCTTAAAAAAAAACAAATACAGGGAATGGGAAGGGCCACAGGGAATGAGGAACCAGTGGGACTCTCATGCATTCTTGGGGAGAATGTAAAAGGGTATAGACTTTCTGGGAAACAGTTTGTAAGTCTCTTACAAAGTTAAAAAACATGCTTCCCTTGTGTTCCATCCAGCGAACGAACTCTAGATATATACCCAAGAGGAATGAAAACCAACATTCACGAAACACCTGCACGCAAATGTTCATAGCAGCTTCCTCAGCGGCTCAGGTGACAGTACACTGGGGCTGGGTGAATACCCAGACGTTGACAGGACTGCTGAACACAGGGTCTAAGCTGACATCAATCCTGGAGGCCCAGAGTGTTGTGATGGAGGGCCTGTTAGTATGCACTTATGAGGCACTGGAAATAAAAGGAGCTGGGGGGCAGAGTCTCATTCCAGTAAGCTGGCCCATGCTCTGGATCAACAGTGGTCATTTACCCAGCCCCCCAACTTTGATCATTGAAAGTTATGGACTCGGAGGTCGGCACAATGATGCCCACAGTGTCATTGGTCTGTGAGGAAAGAGTCATCCAGGTGGGTAAAGCCAACTGAATCCTCTGATTCTGGCCGCACCCCCAGGCTAAGATAGAAGGTCAAAACCAATACCACCATCCTGCAGAGCCCCAGGTGGGGGGTGGGGTTAGGAGTGATTAGCAACCCTATTGAAGACAAATAAAATGCAGGGGAAGAGGAGGCAGTAGAGCCTCAGGGCTAAAGAAAGTGGAGGAGGTGTGAAGAAGTTTTAGGATTCTCTCTATGGAGGAGAGAGGGAGGGAAGGGGGGGAGAAAAGGGAAATGGTGAGAGGGATGTCAGAGGCTTGCCCTGCATGGATGGGGAATGTTTCCTAGGACAGCGGTGGGTACAGAGTTTTCTCTGTCCTTTACTGTCTATTTTAGCACATATGAAATAACACACCATGTCTTTAAAACTCCCTGGGACAAGTGGGGGAGGGCGGTATCTGCACACAGGCAGGGATTGTGGGGGGCAGAGGGGCCACACTTCAGGAGTATGAGCAAAACTTCCGAGTGCACCCAGTCTCCCTGCCCCATAGACTTCTCCATCCAGCCCCCTAGCAACAGATGTTCACACACCCCAGGCCTCTCTTGGAAGTCATGTGGAGTAGGATGCAGGAGGGAGAGGTGGCTGGAAGGACAGAGGAGTCTGAATGGGAAAGAGAGGGAGAAACATGGAAGGAATGGGGGAGTGCTGTGGCAGTAGGTGTTAGGTGGCAGAAGCCTGTGGAAATTCTGACCCTTGAGGCCTTCTAGAAACCAAGAGAGTGCCAGGACTGATTGGCTCAAGGAAGCTGGGAGCAGGGCGGTTCAGGAAAATTTGACAGACAGCGAGTGGCCTGTTCAGCCTGCCCACTGCAAAGCCTTGGCTCTGCATCCATTCACGCCTTTAAAACAAGTCTGTATGTACACCCCAGATGTATTCTCACACATTATATCGGATTGAGTAGGGTTTCTTTAAAATTACAAAAGTGTAACCAACTCCATACTAGTGCAACGTGCTGTATGCCCGTGAAATCTAGGACACAGCCTCCCACACTGCTTTGACTGCAGCGTTTTAATCTAGTGGATGCATATGCCATGTTGCATTCACCCATTTCCTTGCTGATGGGACTTTAGAGTGTTTCCAGTGTCTCCCATCACCAGCACCCTTGTGCACGTGTCCTGCTACACTACCTGCACCAGCGTGTCCCACAAGATGTAACTGTCAGAGGACTTGCTGGGTCATAGAGGAAATGGGCGCTTTTGCAGTGTTAAGGTTTTCCACTTAAAGCAAGGGCTCTGGAGCAGGACTGTCTGGTTTCAATCCTACTGCTGATCTCAACAAGCCAGTGACCTTGGCCCAGTGGCTTAACCTCCCGCTGCATCTTTCCTCACCCTTCAGAGGGCACCAACACTGGGCACTTCACTCCTAGGACTGTCGTGAGGATGTGTTAGTGCTTATGGAGAACAGCGCGAGGCACGCAGTACGTGTTGCTTAAGTTGCTCTTCCTCAATCCTGTCAAATTACCCTAGCAAATGGGTCTTTTGTGTCGCAGCACAAGCCCGCCAAATCTCACCCCTATGTGGGCCGCCCTGCCACACTGCCTCAGCAGAGGGCAAAGCACTGATTCGCTCCTCATCTCTCCCATATTGGGAATGGTTGCAAACCTGGTGTGTGAAAATCGAAATATAGTTTCAGTTCACATCACCAGGATCAATGATGGCGAGCATCTTTTGCCATGTGTACCGGCCTTCGGGATTCCTTCTTCTTTGAATGGACTCAGAATGGGGACATGCTGAGAGAGCGGGCAAACCCCAGCCCATTCACTAAACCGACCCGGCCCGCCCCGCCAGGAGTTTCCTGAGCACCTAGCCACTGCCTGATTAGGTCACACCTCATAACGGTAATTGAGTGGTGGTAGGCACCCTACAGCCAGTCAATATGACCACTTTTCGCTCTCTGGCCCTTTAAGAAAAAGTAGGCCCACCCCGGGTTTCTGGGGCCCCTTCACCCATTGGGTGAGAAGTCTAAATTTTGAATAATGGCGGGCAGACCCTTTGTGTGCTACATGCTTGTCCTCTGCCCGCCACCAGACAGGTCCCCTCCTCTCCCCGCTTTGTGAACGGGAAACTGAGGCTCAGTGTTGCGACTCCACCTGGAAAGCAGGTGCCTGGCCAAGGAAGGCGGGACCGGAAGTGATGCGAGGACATCCCACCACCCTGGAATTCATCCGCCAGATCTGCCGCCAACGGCCACCGCGTTGGCGGGATTTGAGACCCCCAGAGACCCTGCAGGTTATTGGCCAGGGCTTCGACAGGCCTGCATACAAGGGATGTGCTGATTGGGCTGGGGCGGCGGGCCAATGAGCGGGCCGCATCCTGGCGCCAAAGGCGCTGGGACGTCACACATTCCAGCGGTTGGACTGGGGAGTTCCCTGAGGTTCCAGACCGCTGGCTTCCGCAGACGGTTCGGTGTTCCTGCCGCCCGCCAGCAGACTCTCCCGCCGAGGCCACCTTGCCCAGGGTAATTGTCTCGGCAGAAGCTGGACTTTCGGGTTCTAGCAGCATGAGCTCCCTGAACGAGGACGAGGGATCTGTTTCCAGGGAGGGGTTGGATCCAGAGAGCGGACAGAGGGCCGGCCCAGTAGGCTTTGCTTTGGGGTTGCCGCAGAACAGAGAAGGCGAGGTTGAGCACCAGGGCCAGGGTGAGGGCGAGGGCCAGTTCCCAGATTCTGAGGGCTTCGTGGGCGACCAGCATGTGATGGAAGTGGCAGAGCAGGTGGCCCAGGGCTGGGAAGGCAGAAGTGGTTCCCGGCCGACTCTGAGGGCGCCACTTGGGCCCTTATTTGGCAATACGTTTGCAATGCCCCTCCCGCAGCGGCTGCGCACCCGAGATGGCTGGGGTTCCCGCAGAAGCCTGTTCCCAGAGAGCAGGGACAGAGAGGTGTCCACTGTGTGGTTGGAGCCAGAGCCAGGTCCCAGGGGTAGAGGCACGAGGGCCCATGGCTGGCTGGGATCGCAGATATCCCCGGGCGTCTCGTTCCACTTCAGGGGGCCTGAAGGAGACTGCGTCTGGGGAAGCCCTAAGCAAGGGGTGAGGTATAGGTCCAAAGCCAGTGTGGATCGCCAGCGTGCTTTCGAGGAAGGCCTGGAGAGCTTGCCGTGGTCTGAGTCTGAGTTGTCTGACCAGTTCAGTGAGATGCAGCTCACAGGGGGGAGTATTCGTCAGAAAGGAGGGGGCTGGGCCAAACTCGAAAGCCTCAGTGACACACGCAGTCCCTGGAGCAGCTCTGCCAGGGAGAAGTTCCTTCCCTTGCCAGGTCCTTGCCTGTCCTTTGCGCCTCAAACACTGTCTTCGGGCGAGGCAGGGCAGGCTGTTAGGGACCCGGAAGTGTCCTCTGAGGAACCACACAGTGTCCCCTGGGGAGAGGCTGGGAGTGGGCCCAGCTACCTGCCCTTAGTGGCTGCTGCAGGTGAGCTGCCCAAGGCCACTCCTAGAGGGAACGTGGCCCAGGAGGTGACAGCCCTGGAGAGGGCCACCAAAGTTGTCCTCGAAGGTTTCTGTCATATGCCGGGCCAGAGAGGTTCAGGAGCTCCCCAGGATCCAGCCACCTCCTCTTGGATTGGTGGTGTTCCGCTGTTTGGGACGGGCAATAGTCATGCCTTGGCCCCTATTGGAACCAAAGAGTCCAAGCCCACTGGCACTGGGCAGGAGTCTGTGGCCCAGAGGAACAGTGGGTCCGAGCCAGTGGTGGGAGAAGGAGACGCTGAGGAGCCGGGCAGAGAACCGTTCCCAGAGAGCGAAGTGAGTATGAGGCCATGCTTCTCCCTGCTTCCCACCCTTCTGCCCACCCCCTGCCTCTGTGCCTCTGTTCCCTCTGTCTGTCCCTCAGGGTTGTCATTACTTTGAGCAGGGCAGTCTGTAGGACACCACTCTGAGTGTGCCGGGCAACACACTGCACAACTGGCAAGTTTCCCAGCCTCCTCCACCAGAGGGGGCTGGATGGAAGGGAAGGCTGGGACAGGTGATTTGGAGGGGACCCCTGCAAAATTTGGGAAACAAAGCTTTAATGGTTAGACCTGTCAGCTGCCTGACTCCTACCTCACAGGTGCTCCCCAGCCTCCCTTGCAGGGGGCCTGGGCTTCCTCTGCACCCCACTGTTCTCTCCAGCTCAGCTCTGCCTCCTGGCCCAGGGCTGCCTGAGGGAGGACGTGCTGAGGAGCTCAGTCTCGGAACTGCCTTCTCTCTCCCCTGCCCCACCCCAGCCCCTACACACACAAAAGCACAGACAGTCCCACACTCACCCACGTACACACATCCGGAGTTCAAATCAACAGGGACTTTTTGTTTCAGTCTCCGACACAAGGGCAGACACATTCGTTTCCTTGTGGGTATGGTGGAGAATCCGACACTGGCGCTGTGAGCAACAGACATGCCCAGGATCCGGCACAGTTGGAGCCCTTGGCGCTGAGCGAAGAAGAAGTCTTGGCCAGTGGGCCCGGCACCTTCCAGTGAGTTCCATGAGTTTGCTGGAGTGGAGGGGACAGAGGACCAGGAAGGAGACGTCTGGCTCTTGGTCTGGCTCTGGCTCTGGCTCTGCCAGGGTCTCAGCTTTCTCCCTCTCTCCCTGCCTCGCCTGAGAACTTCTCCCACAGGAAACAGGGTGTCAACAGGGCGGGACCCAAGCCACCTCATCTCCTGTGTGAGATTTACATGCAGGGGTCATTTGTGGCAGTGTCACAAACTGCAACTCCAGACCTAGAGTTTCAGCAGAACAGGGCCTTTTCTGATAAGTCCTGTTGGGCCACAGGGCTCGTTTCCCAGGGGCTGGTTGTGACTGCAGCTCTGCAAGTGTTCAACCCAGAGCTATACACATTTTTGGGACCACAGTCCTGAGTGGGCTACCCCTGGGACACAGGGCAGGGGGGCCCAGAGAGAGGCAGGGAGGTGCTGGACACAACGGGGCCACCTTGTTGCCGGCAGAGGGTGGTGCTGCCTCACGTTGCCCTTCCCGAAGCCCTTTCTTCCTCCCTGGGAGCTTTGGAAGCTGGATTTTGTGTTCTTTCCCTCTCAGGTGACCTGGAACCTCCTGAGGAACTCTCAAGACCTGAAAGGCTGCAGCAGCCACAGCAACCACTTGGAGCAGAGGCTTGTCCTTGGGTAATGCTTCTTCTAGTTCCTAGAAATGCAGACCAAAGTAGTCGATGAGAACTGTGTGTTAAAGTGACCCGTCCCCCAACCCCAATACCTCACCACCACCACCCCATACCTTATGGAGGGCATGTGCCTCCTTTTCCACTGAGGAGCCAGAACTGGTCTAGGCTCCCAGGTGAGGGGAGGGGCATTGAAGGGAGAGGAAGCCTCAGTGTGCTAATCATTTCTCTTTCCCTTATGTCTACTGGCCAGTTGGAAGAGCTCCAGAGAGGACTACATGCCATTAGACAGCAACCTGGTATGAGGACCCTGTAGCCTTTGCCTGGGTCAGGACCATGGGCAGTCTTACCATGGGGGAGGATGAGGGATGCAGGCCTGAGGCATTGACATTCCTCTGGGGAGACAAACGCACCAGGCCTGGCCCTGGAGCCTGCTGTGCATGCACAGCCAGTTTTCTGGACAAGGAGGAAAGTGTGGCTCAGAATGCAAGCACACTGTGCCAGCCCCAACCTGTCCTAGAGCTCTCCTTCCCTAGGATGTGTAGAGATGCTGCCTCTCTGATTTTCCCTTCAATACTGCTGGGTATGGCCTCTGTGGGTCTTGTTTGTCTGAGAAGTTCTGAGTGGTTCTGATATGCCCCCAAGCTTGAGCACTCCTGGGCACATGTTGTCCTGTTTGGAAAACATGTCCACCTTGAATTCAGGTGGTGGGGGAGGGAGTCAGGCCCAGGGCTCCTTGGGTAGGGTTCTGCAGGGGGTTTCTGTTGCAGGGGCGAGGCACCTTGTCCCAGGGTCAAGGGGGGATGGGGTTCAGTATTCCTCTCTCTGGAATGACTGCTTATGCCTCTCTGTGTTTCAGCAGCCATGCAGTCCCTGGCTGAGAAGCTCCCGAAATCTTGAAGTGAGTGTTACGCACATCATACCCCTTCCCCACAGTCGTGGCTGTTGAAGAGTGCTGTGCGCTGGCCCTGGGTGGACGTTCCTCCCTGATTCTGCTCTGTTTGACAGGTGGAACCTAGCTCCTTCCTGCAAGAAGAGCAGTTGGTACCGTTGTACCCCTTGAGCTGTGGCCAAGCTGGTTCCCTCCTGTTCCCCTTCAGCCAGTGCTTCTGCACTCCCTTGTTTTGCATCCTCCCCATCCTGTTTGTTAGCATTTTACATTAAAGTTTTTCTGAAATTCTGTGGTCTCTGTTAGGAGTAGAGCCTGTGGACATGGGATTCTGGGCTGGGAGGACCTGGAGCTTCTCCATCTCAGAGCTCTGCACAGCAGTACAGCTGGAATTCTGTGCTGGGCTTTTTTGCCTGCCGGGCTTTTGAGCTACCATCTGATAGGAGCCTGTCAGTCAGGCCACCTGATGCCCTGCGTCTGGGCTCTGGGTGGCTCTGCCTGGCCACATTGGCATTTCCTCCCTTTCTCGTGCAGTCCCTCATTCTGTTCTATGCTGCTGTCATCTGCATTTGGGGTTTTACGGCATTCCTTACTGCTTTTTCCCTCACCTTCAGCAGGCACTCATGACCCCCCTTCGAGAGCTCAGTCCCTTTTCCCATCTGTCACTGGGTGTCCCATCTACCCTGCTTTGCTGCCTGAACATCCTTGATCTCCTCCATAGATTTCTGCTGGTGGCCTTCCCTGCACCTGCATTTGAAGAGGTGTAAAAGTGCCCAGTTGAGCTCCTGTCCCCCCTTTCCAGGACCAATCACTGTGGAGTCCTTCCCTCCCTCTGGGGCTCCTGTGCACATGGACTCTCACCCAGGAACCTGGGGGATGTTTTCCTCTCCTTTGGCTCTCATCTTTGAACCTTGGCTGTGAGTCCTGGCAGTTCCTTTCTTGGATTCACTGGAGGGGTGCAGACAGTGGCCCCAGTCCAGGGTCTTCCACATCAAAGGGAAAGTTTCAGGGAACACGGGGAAAAAAAGGTGCACATTAATCTGAGCTGCAGGACGGGGAGTGAATCTGTTCTGGCTCAGGGCCAACCTGGGGGGAACTGCTTTCCAGAGCCAGTGATCACATCCTTCCTGGCCTCCCCAGCCAATGCTCCTCCTGTAGCCTAGTCATCTCCACACCCTCCAGTGGAAAGTGGCCAGCCAGTGTCTATGGTGAAGGTGGTTAGTAGGTCTCACTGTTGTTGAATGGTGCCTTTCAAATACACCTGGACCCACCTGGGACTCAGGTTTTCCTAGTGATGGTAGTTCTGAGCCCCAGCTCAGTCTCCCACACTCCCTCCTTAGGTCACACGAGGTTGAGTGTGACTCTGGCTGGGAATTGGTTCCTTCCTTCAGTCAGCACCCAGAGCTGTGCAGGCCTGGGACTCAAGACACACTTGTATTTGAGAGGGTTGGGGGCTGTTTCTGCCAGACTCCGTTCCCAAGAGACTGGTGTTTAATATGCAAAACAAGGGACTGTGGTGCGTAGGACACTCTAGGTAGGGTGCGTGTTTGTGTGTCTGTGAGTGAATAAACCTAACCAGGGATAATGGTCCTTGAGAAATGTGTGGTTAGGGAGTAAGTGAAGGCCCTTAACACATGGAGGAGTAAAAGCAAGTATGGGATCTACTTTTATCAACAGGTAGTGTTACATCACAAACATATTGGGGGTGGGGAGTATGCAGAAGTCACACCTTCCATAGGCAGGGTGTCCTGAATATGAAAATGTCGGAGTTGCTGGAGGTGGCTGTGGATTGTAGTGTTCGGACCTATGATGTCTGACCACTCCTGGAGTGAGCATGGGGAGGATGGCCACCTTAGACTAGAGGACACACCTCATCCTAGAGGCAGGGAGCTCACACAGGACACCGCCCTCACATGGTCGAGCAGGGCACGGGCAGCATGGGTGCAGTGATGAAGCAAAATAAAGTGACTGCACCTGGGTAAGTGGGCACACTCAGTTCCACCGTTCCTCTACATTCTCACCCTGTCTCTCACCTGTGCCCTGTGCATAAGCTGAGGCAGACAACCCATCACCTGTGGGATGGGACCATCACAGACCACAGGGCCACAAAAGAGTGTTTGTGGGACTTCATCTTTCTACTTCAAACCTCTCATTTGTGAAAGTAGGCTCCGTTGCTCAGGCTGTGCCTGTGTCTCTGACCCAGGGGCTATCTCCTGGCGGGGTGACATGCTGTTTGAGTGACTAAGTTTGGGAGAGACTTTCCAGATGATTTTTCTGCTGACAGACGTGCAGGCAGATTGCAATGTGGGCAGTCCAGCACAGGCATTGCACTGGGATCCCTGGGGCTAGGATGGCGAGACTGAGGAAGGTGAGAAGTGCGCCGAAGGGGGTCATGGGGACGCAGAAACGCAACATGCAGAGGCTAGTTTTACCTGCCTCCCTTGCCTCCTTGAGCACATGCTCTCCCGCTTCCATAGGGAGACCCACTTGGGCACAATAATCTGCTATAAGCTTGCACATCACAGGTCACAGACCATCTCAGTGCCTTCCAGTTCTAGGGGGAAATGAGGGCATGTACTGAGGCATAGAGTAAAGAAACACATCGGGGCCCCAGGGAGATTGATGAGGTTGAACCTCAGCCCTGATTCAGCATGCCCATTGTGCCTTTTCCCTCCAACCTTCTCTCCAAACTGGGAGGTAGTAGTGGCTGCCCTGGAGAGCCCTCCTTCCCAGCTGGCCTACTTCTGCTACCTGCCGAGTTCCTGGGCAGACCCCCCACCCCCACCCCCCAAGTCAACCACCACCACAAACATGTCCCTCAGCTCGATCTCGACCAGCCAACTGCTCTTAGCAGACTCTGGGAAAGTTGGCACACCCAGACAGTGTAAGAGGAGTTGAATACAAATAGGGAGCTGAGAGGAGCAGGCAGAGAAATTGTGCCCAAAGATGACCACGTTCTAATGTTCGCAATCAGCTAGTATGTTATCATGCATAGAAATGGGGTGCTAACCTGTGCACGTGCAACACTCGTGCTACTCAACTCATTTTTAAAGTATATTTTATTGATTATGCTGTTACAATTGTCCCATTTCCCCCCTTCTCTCCCCTCCACCCTGAACACTCTCTCCCACCCACATTCCCCCCTTTAGTTCATGTCCATGTCTCATAGTTATAAGGTCTTTAGCTTCTTCATTTCCTATACTATTCTTGCCCTCCCCCTATTTTCTACCTACCATCTATACTGCTTATTCTGTGTACCATTTCCCCCTCTCTCCTCCACCCACTGCCCTCTTGCTAACCCTCCATGTGATCTCCATCTCTGTGGTTCTGCTCCTGTTCTAGTTGTTTGCTTAGTTTTGTTTTGTTTTTGTTTTAGGTGTGGTTGTTAATAACTGTGAGTTTGCTGTCATTTTACTGTACATGTTTTCTATCTTCTTTTTCCTAGATAAGTCCTTTTAACACTTCATATAATAAGGGCTTAGTGATGACGTACTCCTTTAACCTGACCTTCCCTGAGAAACAGTTTATCTGCCCTTTCATTCTAAATGAAAGCTTTGCTGGATGGAGCAATCTTGGATGTAGGTCCTTGCCTTTCATGAATTGGAATACTTCTTTCCAGCCCCTTCTTGCCTGCAAGGTTTCTTTTGAGAAATCAGATGACATTCTGATGGGAACTCCTTTGTAGGTAACTGTCTCCTTATCTCTTGCTGCTTCTAGGATTCTCTCCTTCATTTTAATCTTGGGGGCTGTAATTATGATGTGCCTTGGTGTGTTCCTCCTTGGGTCCAACTTCTTTGAGACTCCCTGAGCTTCATGGACTTCCTGGATGTCTATTTCCTTTGCCAGATTGGGGAAGTTCTCCTTTATTATTTGTTTAAATAATGTTTCCACTTGTTGCTCTTCCTCTTCCTCTTCTGCTACCCCTATAATTCGGATGTTGGAACGTTTAAAGATTTCCTGCAGGTTCCTAGGCCTCTCCCCATTTCTTGAATTCTTATTTCTTCATTGTTTTCTGATAGGATGTTTCTTTCTTCTTTGTGGTTCACTCCATTGATTTGCGTCCCAGTTTTCTTCCCATCGCTATTGGTTCCCTGTGCATTTTCCTTTATTTCACTTAGCATAGCCTTCATTTCTTCATCTAATTTGTGACCAAATTCAACCAATTCTGTGAGCATCCTGGTCACCAGTGCTTTGAACTGTGCATCTGATAGGTTGGCTATCTCTTCGTTGCTTAGTTGTATTTTTTCAGGAGCTTTGATATGTTCTTTTGTTTGGGCCATTTTTTTTTTTTGTCTTGGTGCACCTGTTACATGTGAGGGGCAGAACCTTAGGTGTTCACCAGGGCAGGGCAACTCACATCACTTTGTTGTGACGCTGTTTGTGGGGGTGGGTCCGAGAGGGAACAGTGGCGCTTGCTGTGCCCTCTGCTGGATTTCAGTCACTTCCCCCACTTTCCCCAAGCAAACTGGGCCCTTCCGGTGCTGAGTTGTCTGTGGGGGGCTTGTGTACATTCTAGGACCCTGTGGATCTCTCCAATGAACTGTCCTGTGAGGCTGGGAGTGTCTCCTGACAACTCAACCCCCACAGGTGTTTTCAGTCAGTATTTTGAAGCCTTATTTCCCTGTGCTGGAACCCTGGGTTGCGTGGTCTGTCTTACTCCACAGTTTTGCCAGGTTAATTATGCACGAATGTGGGACCGCCCAGTTAGCCAGCCGTCTCAAGTGCTGCACCCGTCCAAAATCCCCTGCCTTGCTGAGTTCACCCCACCCGCACCTGTGGTCGGCCAGCTGCCACCTGCGCACCTGGGGTTCGCCAGCCAGTGCTTTGATTGCCAGGCCCCCTCTGTGCCTGGCCCTCTGACTCCAGCCCTCCCACCGGTCTGGATGAATGTGTCTCTTTTAACTCCTTGGTTGTCAGACTTCCATACAGTTCGATTTTCTGTCAGTTCTGGGTTTTTTTTGGTGTGTGTTTGTTTCTAAATTGTTCTTATTTTGGTTGTGCAAGGAGGCACGATGTGTCTACCTACGCCTCCATCTTAGCTGGAAGTCCCTACTCAACTCATTGTAAGGAAGGGTGTTTTTTTCTGGATTATCCATTCAGCTTGAATATCATCTCAAGGCTTTGAAGTGGCAGAGGGAGGTAGGAGTATAGACCGTGATGATCAGCTATGAGCAGGATTTGATCCTACAACACTGGCTTGGAAGTTGAAAGAAGGCAGCCGTGAGCCAAAGAATGCAGGCATCTCCTACAGCTGGAAGGATGGTGAAATTGCTTTCTTCTAGAGCCTCCAGAAGAACACGCTACCCTCCTGACACCTGGACATTAGCCCAGTGGTTTCTGTGTCTTAGCCTGCCCTCCAGGAGTATACTGCAAGAAACCAGTGTACTTTTCCAGCCACTCAATTTGTAGTAATTTGTTATGGCAAGATTAAGAATGTAATTCTCTAAGGGATAACAACATTTCAATGGCCACTCAGCTCAGAGGGAACTCTGGAGATTTGTTGGCATGTGTGTCCAGCCTTGATGCAGTGTGTACAGCATGCCTGGGATCTCAGGTTTTCATTTCCAAGTAGGACCTTGAACTCTGCAAGCAACATAGATGGTGTCTCATATGATAACCTCTTCAAGTGTGATAACTTTCCCAAAAGGAAACAGCGGGTAGGTGGTGGAATCAGGATCTAAACTCTGGTCTATGCATTTATGTAGATCTAAACCTCAGCTGTGCAAATAGTAGAAAATGAAGCATGTTGCAAGAATAAATATACTGCACAGTTCTGAGCAGAAAAAGGAAAACAAATTTGCATGTACACTATAATCACAACTATGTTAAATATGTATATAAAAGGTTATAAGCTCAAGAAATGTGCAAATTTTATAGAGTCAAGTTGCACTAAAGCATGAATGTCCAGAATGGGTTTCCAGCAGCTCTGAATCTTTTTTGGGCTATGGAACCTGTGTTAGTCTGTTCCAGCTGCCAACACAAAGTACCACAGGCTGGGTGGCTTAAGCAACAGAAATTTATTTTCTCATAATTCTGGGTACTAGAGGTCTAAGGTCAAGGTGCCACTAAATTGCATTGCTGCTGAGTGTGCTCCTCTTTGCTTGGTAATGGCCAGCTTCTCTTGTGTCCTCACATAGCATTTCCTGTGTGCCCATGGGGAGAGAGAGACACGGACATGTGGTGTCTCTCTCTTGTTGTAAGGACACCAGTCCTATCAGATTAGGGACCCACTCTTATGACCTTGTTTATTCTTAATTACCTCCCTAAAGGCCTTATCTCCAAAAAACAGTCTTCTTGAGGGTTAGGGCTTCAATGTAGCAATTTTAGTGCAACGCTGTTAAGTCCATAACAAGATTCCTTTGAGAAGCTGATGAAAGCTTGTACACCCTTTTAAGGAGACTGTCTGCATCACCTCCCGTACTTTTTGCACACAATTTCAGGAAGTTCCTAGACCTCAGGTTGAAAACCAGTGTTCCAGGCCACCTTCCTCTTTGCACAGATGGAGAACACAGAGGTTCAAAATGGGGAAGTGGTTTTCAGCAGGTTAGGAGAGAGCCAGGTCCCCAGATTCCTCATCTAGTGTTTGCCCTACCTTACTTTGATGTCTATTAGGCCTGGTAGGTCAACTATCCAGGGTGACCCCAGCACATCACAGGTCCTGTGGACAGGGTAAAGAGAGCAGTGCTTCTTCACCTGGGGTGTTCATGTGGGTTAACAAAGCTCTAGCTGTGATGGACAGCAAATGGGATAGATGTTGGTGCTTCAAACTAGTCAGGAGGTTGGGAAGAAGCCGTACCATTCAATATCCACTCACAAGAGGCCTGAATGCGAAGAGGTGGAAGTGCTTCAGTACCGCTGAAAGACAAAGGGAGGCTGAGGAGGCACAGCCATGGACTGTCTGTGGCCTTGACATGGCACTGTCCCTGGAGCTCTCAGATTGCTCACTATACACTCTCCAAGAGTTGGCCTGTGACATTTCTCTGAGAGTTCTTCTAGCTCTAATATTCTGAACTTCTCTGAACCGGGAGCAGGAACCATGGATAAAATACTACTTGAGGCATTTGGGAAATGACTTTGGCAAATGATAGCCATGAAGTTTACCATTGGTTTCAATGTACAGTTGTTTTAAAAAACCCACAATACAGTGAAGCCACAATAGGTGAACTGCAATATAGTGAGGGACAACTGTATACTTCACTGGTGGGTACCCATATAGAATTTTATATGTTGTTAAAATTACATAGGTTTAAGAGTGTAGAAAGTGTTTAAGAGCATATGAAGTGTTCATAAGAGTGTGGGAAAGGCTTGTAGGAGTGTGGGAAGGGTTTATAAAGTCTTAAAAACTATATAAATAATAAAATAAATATAATGCCGCTACTTTGAGGATTTTCACCTATGGCGGGGGTCTCTGGAACATAACTCCTGCTATAGGTGAGGGATCACTGTAGTTGGTTTCTCACTCCAAAGGGGTGCAGAGTCCTCTTAACTGGTTTCTGGATTTCTCACAAAGGGGATTGGTGCATGTGTCATTCTTGCTAATGTCTGTGTGGGGGGAAGGAGTGTGTCTGGGCCTTCCTGTTGCACCATCTTTTGATGTCACCCTCTCATTTGGATGCTATCAATGAGTTAAACATGTATTAAGTAAACTACATATCTCAAGAGGTATTTTTAATAGCCTATATGCTCTAAACCTGAAACTAATACAAATTAGTGTTGAACGCAATGCGTAAGAGGAAAATAAAATAATTTAAAAATTACAGAAAATTAGAAAATATGTTTTTAAGAAAATGAAAATGGAGACACAACTCACAGATTGGGAGACAATATTTGCAAAACACACTTATGAAAGATTTGTACCTGAAAGGGGTAAAGAATATTCAACCTTCAATAATATGAAATGAAACAACTCAATGAATAATGAGCAAAAAAATTGAACAGACGCTGTGCTAAAGAAGAGAATGCATGGCCAGGAAGCTATTGAGAAGATGTTCAAACTTATTCATCATTACGGAAACACAAATCAAAGCCACAGTGAAATACCACAACTTACCTATAAGCATGGCTTAAAAAAAAACAAATACAGGGAATGGGAAGGGCCACAGGGAATGAGGAACCAGTGGGACTCTCATGCATTCTTGGGGAGAATGTAAAAGGGTATAGACTTTCTGGGAAACAGTTTGTAAGTCTCTTACAAAGTTAAAAACATGCTTCCCTTGTGTTCCATCCAGCGAACGAACTCTAGATATATACCCAAGAGGAATGAAAACCAACATTCACGAAACACCTGCACGCAAATGTTCATAGCAGCTTCCTCAGCGGCTCAGGTGACAGTACACTGGGGCTGGGTGAATACCCAGACGTTGACAGGACTGCTGAACACAGGGTCTAAGCTGACATCAATCCTGGAGGCCCAGAGTGTTGTGATGGAGGGCCTGTTAGTATGCACTTATGAGGCACTGGAAATAAAAGGAGCTGGGGGCAGAGTCTCATTCCAGTAAGCTGGCCCATGCTCTGGATCAACAGTGGTCATTTACCCAGCCCCCAACTTTGATCATTGAAAGTTATGGACTCGGAGGTCGGCACAATGATGCCCACAGTGTCATTGGTCTGTGAGGAAAGAGTCATCCAGGTGGGTAAAGCCAACTGAATCCTCTGATTCTGGCCGCACCCCAGGCTAAGATAGAAGGTCAAAACCAATACCACCATCCTGCAGAGCCCCAGGTGGGGGGTGGGGTTAGGAGTGATTAGCAACCCTATTGAAGACAAATAAAATGCAGGGGAAGAGGAGGCAGTAGAGCCTCAGGGCTAAAGAAAGTGGAGGAGGTGTGAAGAAGTTTTAGGATTCTCTCTATGGAGGAGAGAGGGAGGGAAGGGGGGGAGAAAAGGGAAATGGTGAGAGGGATGTCAGAGGCTTGCCCTGCATGGATGGGGGAATGTTTCCTAGGACAGCGGTGGGTACAGAGTTTTCTCTGTCCTTTACTGTCTATTTTAGCACATATGAAATAACACACCATGTCTTTAAAACTCCCTGGGACAAGTGGGGGAGGGCGGTATCTGCACACAGGCAGGGATTGTGGGGGGCAGAGGGGCCACACTTCAGGAGTATGAGCAAAACTTCCGAGTGCACCCAGTCTCCCTGCCCCATAGACTTCTCCATCCAGCCCCCTAGCAACAGATGTTCACACACCCCAGGCCTCTCTTGGAAGTCATGTGGAGTAGGATGCAGGAGGGAGAGGTGGCTGGAAGGACAGAGGAGTCTGAATGGGAAAGAGAGGGAGAAACATGGAAGGAATGGGGGGAGTGCTGTGGCAGTAGGTGTTAGGTGGCAGAAGCCTGTGGAAATTCTGACCCTTGAGGCCTTCTAGAAACCAAGAGAGTGCCAGGACTGATTGGCTCAAGGAAGCTGGGAGCAGGGCGGTTCAGGAAAATTTGACAGACAGCGAGTGGCCTGTTCAGCCTGCCCACTGCAAAGCCTTGGCTCTGCATCCATTCACACCTTTAAAACGAGTCTGTATGTACACCCGAGATATATTCTCACACATTATATCGGATTGAGTAGGGTTTCTTTAAAATTACAAAAGTGTAACCTGTCCATACTAGTGCAACATGCTGTATGACCTTGAAATCTAGGACACAGTCTCCCGCGTTGCTTTGACTGTAGCGTTTTAATCTAGTGGATGCATATGCCACGTTGCATTCACCCATTTCCTTGCTGATGGGACTTTACAGTGTTTCCAGTGTCTCCCATCACCAGCACCCTTGTGCACGTGTCCTGCTACACTACCTGCACCAGCGTGTCCCACAAGATGTACCTGTCAGAGGACTTGCTGGGTCATAGAGGAAATGGGCGCTTTTGCAGTGTTAAGGTTTTCCACTCAAGGCAAGGGCTCTGGAGCAGGACTGTCTGGTTTCAATCCTACTGCTGATCTCAACAAGCCAGTGACCTTGGCCCAGTGGCTTAACCTCCCGCTGCATCTTTCCTCACCCTTCAGAGGGCACCAACACTGGGCACTTCACTCCTAGGACTGTCGTGAGGATGTGTTAGTGCTTATGGAGAACAGCGCGAGGCACGCAGTACGTGTTGCTTAAGTTGCTCTTCCTCAATCCTGTCAAATTACCCTAGCAAATGGGTCTTTTGTGTCGCAGCACAAGCCCGCCAAATCTCACCCCTATGTGGGCCGCCCTGCCACACTGCCTCAGCAGAGGGCAAAGCACTGATTCGCTCCTCATCTCTCCCATATTGGGAATGGTTGCAAACCTGGTGTGTGAAAATCGAAATATAGTTTCAGTTCACATCACCAGGATCAATGACGGCGAGCATCTTTTGCCATGTGTACCGGCCTTCGGGATTCCTTCTTCTTTGAATGGACTCAGAATGGGGACATGCTGAGAGAGCGGGGCAAACCCCAGCCCATTCACTAAACCGACCCGGCCCGCCCCGCCAGGAGTTTCCTGAGCACCTAGCCACTGCCTGATTAGGTCACACCTCATAACGGTAATTGAGTGGTGGTAGGCACCCTACAGCCAGTCAATATGACCACTTTTCGCTCTCTGGCCCTTTAAGAAAAAGTAGGCCCACCCCGGGTTTCTGGGGCCCCTTCACCCATTGGGTGAGAAGTCCAATTTTTGAATAATGACGGGCAGACCATTTGTGTGCTACATGCTTGTCCTCCGCCCGCCACCAGACAGGTCTCCTCCTCACCTCGCTTTGTGAACGGGAATCTGAGGCTCAGTGTTGCAACTCCACCTGGAAAGCAGGTGCCTGGCCAAGGAAGGCGGGACCGGAAGTGATGCGAGGACATCCCACCACCCTGGAATTCATCCG
Organism: Phyllostomus hastatus; assembly: GCF_019186645.2. Lineage (NCBI taxonomy): Eukaryota > Metazoa > Chordata > Mammalia > Chiroptera > Phyllostomidae > Phyllostomus > Phyllostomus hastatus. The sequence goes on along the minus strand of NW_025333841.1, from coordinate 50,066 downwards.
CCAGATCTGCCGCCAACGGCCACCGCGTTGGCGGGATTTGAGACCCCCAGAGACCCTGCAGGTTATTGGCCAGGGCTTCGACAGGCCTGCATACAAGGGATGTGCTGATTGGGCTGGGGCGGCGGGCCAATGAGCGGGCCGCATCCTGGCGCCAAAGGCGCTGGGACGTCACACATTCCAGCGGTTGGACTGGGGAGTTCCCTGAGGTTCCAGACCGCTGGCTTCCGCAGACGGTTCGGTGTTCCTGCCGCCCGCCAGCAGACTCTCCCGCCAAGGCCACCTTGCCCAGGGTAATTGTCTCGGCAGAAGCTGGACTTTCGGGTTCTAGCAGCATGAGCTCCCTGAACGAGGACGAGGGATCTGTTTCCAGGGAGGGGTTGGATCCAGAGAGCGGACAGAGGGCCGGCGCAGTAGGCTTTGCTTTGGAGTTGCCGCAGAACAGAGAAGGCGAGGTTGAGCACCAGGGCCAGGGTGAGGGCGAGGGCCAGTTCCCAGACCCCGAGGGCTTCATGGGCGACCAGCATGTGATGGAAGTGGCAGGACAGGTGGCCCAGGGCTGGGAAGGCAGAAGTGGTTCCCCGGCCGACTCTGAGGGCGCCACTTGGGCCTTATTTGGCAATACGGTTGCAATGCCCCTCCCGCAGCGGCTGCCCACCCGAGCTGGCTGGGGTTCCCGCAGAAGCCTGTTCCCAGAGAGCAGGGACAGAGATGTGTCCACTGTGTGGTTGGAGCCAGAGCCAGGTCCCAGGGGTAGAGGCACGAGGGCCCATGGCTGGCTGGGATCGCAGATATCCCCGGGCGTCTCGTTCCACTTCAGGGGGCCTGAAGGAGACTGCGTCCGGGGAAGCCCTAAGCAAGGGGTGAGGTATAGGTCCAAAGCCAGTGTGGATCGCCAGCGTGCCTTCGAGGAAGGCCTGGAGAGCTTGCCGTGGTCTGAGTCTGAGTTGTCTGGCCAGTTCAGTGAGATGCAGCTCACAGGGGGGAGTATTCGTCAGAAAGGAGGGGGCTGGGCCAAACTCGAAAGCCTCAGTGACACACGCAGTCCCTGGAGCAGCTCTGCCAGGGAGAAGTTCCTTCCCTTGCCAGGTCCTTGCCTGTCCTTTGTGCCCCAAACACTGTCTTCGGGCGAGGCAGGGCAGGCTGTTAGGGACCCGGAAGTGTCCTCTGAGGAACCACTCAGTGTCCCCTGGGGAGAGGCTGGGAGTGGGCCCAGCTACCTGCCCTTAGTGGCTGCTGCAGGTGAGCTGCCCAAGGCCACTCCTAGAGGGAACGTGGCCCAGGAGGTGACAGCCCTGGAGAGGGCCACCAAAGTTGTCCTCGAAGGTTTCTTTCATATGCCGGGCCAGAGAGGTTCAGGAGCTCCCCAGGATCCAGCCACCTCCTCTTGGATTGGTGGTGTTCCGCTGTTTGGGACGGACAATAGTCATGCCTTGGCCCCTATTGGAACCAAAGAGTCCAAGCCCACTGGCGCTGGGCAGGAGTCTGTGGCCCAGAGGAACAGTGGGTCCGAGCCAGTGGTGGGAGAAGGAGACGCTGAGGAGCCGGGCAGAGAACCGTTCCCAGAGAGCGAAGTGAGTATGAGGCCATGCTTCTCCCTGCTTCCCACCCTTCTGCCCACCCCTGCCTCTGTGCCTCTGCTCCCTCTGTCTGTCCCTCAGGGTTGTCATTACTTTCAGCAGGGCAGTCTGTAGGACACCACTCTGAGTGTGCTGGGCAACATACTACACAACTGGCAAGATTCCCAGCCTCCTCCACCAGAGAGGGGCTGGATGGAAGGGAAGGCTGGGACAGGTGATTTGGAGGGGACCCCTGCAAAATTTGGGAAACAAAGCTTTAATGGTTAGACCTGTCAGCTGCCTGACTCCTACCTCACAGGTACTCCCCAGCCTCCCCTTGCAGGGGGGCCTGGGCTTCCTCTGCACCCCCACTGTTCTCTCCAGGTCAGCTCTGCCTCCTGGCCCAGGGCTGCCTGAGGGAGGATGTGCTGAGGAGCTCAGTCTCGGAACTGCCTTCTCTCTCCCCTGCCCCACCCCAGCCCCTACACACACAAAAGCACAGACTGTCCCACACTCACCCACATACACACATCCGGAGTTCAAATCAACAGGGACTTTTTGTTTCAGTCTCCGACACAAGGGCAGACACATTCGTTTCCTTGTGGGTATGGTGGAGAATCCGACACTGGCGCTGTGAGCAACAGACACACCCAGGATCCGGCACAGTTGGAGCCCTTGGCGCTGAGCAAAGAAGAAGTCTTGGCCAGTGGGCCCGCACCTTCCAGTGAGTCCCATGAGTTTGCTGGGAGTGGAGGGGACAGAGGACCAGGAAGGAGACATCTGGCTCTCGGTCTGGCTCTGGCTCTGCTAGGGTCTCAGCTTTCTCCCTCTCTCCCTGCCTCGCCTGAGAACTTCTCCCACAGTAAACAGGGTGTCAATAGGGCGGAACCCAAGTCACCTCATCTCCTGTGTGAGATTCATATGCAGGGGTCATTTGTGGCAGTGTCACAAACTGCAACTCCAGACCTAGAGTTTCAGCAGAACAGGGCCTTTTCTGAGAAGTCCTGTTGGGCCACAGGGCTCGTCTCCCACGGGCTGGTTGTGACTGCAACTCTTCAAGTGTCCAACCCAGAGCCACACAGTTTTGGGGACCACAGTCCTAGGTGGGCTACCCCTGGGACACAGGGCAGGGGGGCCCAGAGAGAGGCAGGGAGGTGCTGGACACAACGGGGCCACCTTGTTGCCGGCAGAGGGTGGTGCTGCCTCTCGTTAGAACCTCCGAAGCACTTTCTTCCTCCCTGGAAGCTTTGGAAGCTGGATTTTGTGTTCTTTCCCTCTCAGGTGACCTGGAACCTCCTGAGGAACTCCCAAGACCTGAAAGGCTGGAGCACCCACAGACACAGCAAACACCTCTAGCACGGGCTTTTCCTCGGGTAATGCTTCCTCTAGTTCCTAGAAATGCAGACCAAAATAGTCGATGAGATCAGTGTCTGTGTTAAAGTGACCCGTCCCCCAACCCCAACACCTCACCATCACCACCCCATACCTTATGGAAGGCATGTGCCTCCTTTTCCACTGAGGAGCCAGAACTAGTCTAGGCTCCCAGGTGGGGGGAGGGGCATTGAAGGGAGAGGAGGCCTCAGTGTGCTAATCATTTCCCTTTCTCTTGTGTCTGCTGGCCAGTTGGAAGAGCTCCAGAGAGGACTAAATGCCCTGAGAGAGCAAATTGGTATGAGGACCCTGTAGCCTTTGCCTGGGTCAGGGACATGGGCAGTCTTACCTTGGGGAGGATGAGGGATGCAGACCCTAGGGATGGACATTCCTGTGGGGAGACGAACCCACCAGGCCTGGCCCTTGAGCCTGCTGTGCATGCACAGCCAGTTTTCTGGACAAGGAGGAAAGTGTGGCTCAGAATGCAAGCACACTGTGCCAGCCCCAACCTGTCCTAGAGCTCTCCTTCCCTAGGATGTGTAGAGATGCTGCCTCTCTGATTTTCCCTTCAATACTGCTGGGTATGGCCTCTGTGGGTCTTGTTTGTCTGACAAGTTCTGAGTGGTTCTGATATGCCCACAAGCTTGAGCACTCCTGGGCACATGTTGTCCTGCCTGGCAAACATGTCCACCTTGAATTCAGGTTGTGGGGAAGTGAGTCAGGCCCAGGGCTCCTTGGGTAGGGTTCTGCAGGGGGTTTCTGTTGCAGGGCGAGGGACCTTGTCCCAGGGACAAGGGGGATGGGCTTCAGTATCCCTTCCTCTGGAATGACTGCTTATGCCTCTCTGTGTTTCAGTGGCCATGCAGGACCTGGCCCACCAGTTCCCGAAATCTTGAAGTGAGTATTACACACATCATCCCCTTCCGCACAGTCATGGCTGTTGAAGAGTGCTGTGGGCTGGCTCTGGGTGGACGTTCCTCCCTGATTCTGCTCTGTTTGACAGGTGGAACCTAGCTCCTTCCTGCAAGAAGAGCAGTTGGTACCGTTGTACCCCTTGAGCTGTGGCCAAGCTGGTTCCCTCCTGTTTGCCTTCAGGCAGTGCTTCTGCGCTCCCTTATTTTGCATCCTCCCCATCCTGTTTGTTAGCGTTTTACATTAAAGTTTTTCTGAAATCTTGTGGTCTCTGATAGAAGTGGAGCATGTGGACGTGGGATTCTGGGCTGGGAGGACCTAAAGCTTCTCCATCTCAGACCTCTTTGCACAGCAGTAGGCCTGGCATTCTGTGGTGGGCTTTTTGCATGCAGGGCTTCGGGGCCAGCATGTGATAGGAGCCCTGCAGTCAGGCCACCTGATGCCCTGGGCCTGGGCTCTGGGTGGCTCTGCCTGGCCACATTGACATTTCCTGCCTTTCCCCTATAGCCCCTCTTGTTGCTTTGCCCTGCTGTCATCCGCATTTGAAGTCTTATCACATTTGTCACTGAATTTTCCCTTGCCTTCAGGAACTCATGACCCCCTTCCAGAGTTCAGTCCCTCTACCCATCAGTCATCTGTTCCCCGGTGGGTGTTCCATCTGCCCTACATTGCTGTCTGAACATCCTTGATCTCCCCCAGGGCTTCCCACAGTGGCCTTGTCTGAACCTGTGATTCAACAGGTGTAATAGTGCCCAGTTGAGCTCTTCTCCCTAGTTCCCAGGACCAGTCACTGCGGAGTCCTTCCCTCCCTCTGGGGCCCATGTGCACATGTACACTCACCCAGGAACCTGGGGGATATTTTCCTCCCCTTTAGCTCTCACCTTTGATCCTCAGGTATGAGTCTAGTCAGGTCTTCTCTTGGATTCAATGGAGGGGTGGAGGCAGAAGCCACAGAGCAGGGTCTTCTAGATCAAAGGGGAAGGTTCAGGGATCATGGAGAAAAAAGGGCACACATTGGTCTCCAGTTAAAGGTCAGGGAATCAGTCTTGTGCTAGGTGGTGGCCATGTTCCAGAAGGAGTGGTCACAACCTTCCTGGCCTCCCCAGCCAATGCTCCTCCTGTAGCCTAGTCATCTCCACACCTTCCTGTGGAAAGTAGGCGGCCAGTGTCTATGGTGAAGGCAGTTAGTAGGTCTCACTCTTGTTGAATGGTGCCTTTCAAATACACTTGGACCCGCCTGGGACTCAGGTTTTCATGGCAATGGTAGTTCTGAGCCCCAGTTCAGTCTCCCATCCTCCCCTCTTAGGTCACACAAGGTTGAGTGTGACTCTGTTCAATTTCCCCTCACTGACTGCTGGGAATTGGTTTCTTCCTTCAGCCAGCACCCAGCACCCAGAGCTGTGCGGGCCTGGGACTCAGGACACACTTGTATTTGAGAGGGTTGGGGGCTGGTTCTGCCACACTCCATTCCCAAGAGACTGGTGTTTAATACACAAATGAGGGATGGTGTGGATAGAACACTCAAGGTAGGGTGTGTGTGTGTGTGTGTGTGTGTGTGTGTGTGTGTGAATAAAACTGACCAAGATAACATCCCTTGAGGAGAAACATGTGGTTGGGGGTAAGTCAGTAGTGACTGTGGTCAAGGCCCTTAACACATGGGGGGAGCAAAAGCAAGTGTGGGATGTACCTTTATCAAGGGGGCAGCGTTACATCACCAACACATTGGGGGTGGTGAGTATGCAGAAGTCCCGCCTTCGACAGGCAGGGTGTCCAGAATATGAAAATGTGGGAGTTGGTGGAGGTGGCTGTGGATCATACTTTTTGGACCTATGATGTCTAAGCATTCCTAGAGGCAGGGGGTTAGAAACAGGAAATTTATGTCTCAACAAAAATTGAAAAATTCACAGCAATGTCAAAATTAGACTCTTGAAGAACAAAAAGAAGTCAAGAGAAATCAGAGAGTATGTTGAAACAAGTGAAAAGTGAAGCACAACATGTTGAAATGTATCAGAAGCAGCAAAAGTGGTACCAATGGGGGGAGTTCAGATTCAATAAATACCTACATTAGAAAACAGTGATATAAAAAACCTTAACATTACACCTCGGAGAATTTGAAAAAACAAACTAACCCAAAGGTAGAAGAAAGAAGGCAATTAAAGTTAGAGGAGAAATAAGTAACAGAGTAAAGGAAGAGTGAAGAAACATGAACAAAAGTAAAAGTTAGGTTTTTCCAAAGCTAAGGACAATTCACAAACCCTAAGCAAGGCTAACTAAGAGTAAACTAGAGATGACTGAAATAACACAAATCAGAAATAAAAGAGGAGACATCAAAATGGATGCCTGAGAAATATAAAAGATCATGACAGACCACAATGTGCAATGATATGCCCATACATTGGATAACACAGAGGACATGGTTACATTCCTAGAAGCATACAGTCCACCAAGACTCAATCATAAAGAAATACAAAAAATCTGGATCAGAGCAGACCAAAATGATGATGCATTAGGTCCCAGATTTCCTATGACCCTACAGAGATCAACAAGTGAAGAGCTGTCCCTGAAAAAAGATTAAAATAAAAAAAAAGAAGGAAAAAAAAAGCGAGCTCTTGGAGGGCTCTAGACTCCACTTCAGAAGTCTTAGCAACACAGTGGAACAAAGGCCCTGGGGATGATGACACAAGAAGAGAAGAACAGCTTCATTGGGCCTGTATCATCCCATCTCCCCAGCAGGCATCATTCAGCACCACAGAGAAATCTCCCGGCTAAAAAGAGTTCCTCTCACCAGGAACTCTGCTCACCTCAGCAGGGGAGCACCCCAACAGCCTTCCAGGATGTCACACAAAGGTCTCAGCTCCATCTCTTCCCATGTAGACCAGCAAAGTGGAGTCATATAGGCCCAGCTGGGAACAAGAAGAAACGCAGGGGTCATTATTAGCAGACATGCAATGGGCACAGTCAGGGAGTGACCTGCTTTGCAGACATACTCAGCAGATTTCACTACAGTTGAAGGCAATGGCCAGCCCCAGAACCATGAACCCCCTGCATATTTACCCAGCTTTCCCCCTGAAAGGTATTTGTATTCTCTTTTTTCTAAAAGATTTTATTAATTTATTTTTTGGAGAGGGGAATGGAGCGAGAAAGAGAAGGGGAGAAACATCCATGTGTGGTTGCCACTCAAGCACCCCCTGGGGGATCTGGCCAGCAATCCAGACATGTGTCCTGACAGCAAATCAAACCAGTGACCCTTTGGTTTACAGGCCAGTGCTCAATCCACTGAGCCACACCAGCCAAGACAGTATTTGGATTTTCTGATGCCAGCTTCCCGAGTCCCTTCACATACCCTCCCCTCCACACCTGCCAGAGCTTGGGAGCCATGCTGGGAGCCATGCTGGCAGCCAGCTGGGGGCCTCAGCAGCTACATGAGTGCAGGACGCCAGCCTAGAGGACCGCTGGCAGACCCTCACTGCCATGCCTTTGGTCAGGGATAGCCCTGTCAGCTGTGCACCCGCACACCATCAGGCTGATGCCCAAGTCTGGCCTCCACTGCAGTGTGCATGCCCAGGGGGAGAGTGTGCAGCCACAGGGGAGCACACCAACAGCCAGGGTCTCTGCACCTGCTTGTGGGCCCAGATAAGGCCCTGCCTTCAGTCCCTGGCTGGCACCAGCATACCCAGCTGTCACCAGACCCTCCATTGGTGCACCTGCACACCCCCAGCCCGAACCCCCATCCCCAGCCTCCACTGCAGTGTGCATGCCTACAGACAGAGTGTGCAGGCATGGAAGAGCATGCTGACAGCCAGGGCCTCTGCAGCCACCAGTGAGCCCAGAGTTGGCTCCAGCCATTGCTGCCCACCCTAGTCCCCATCACTATCTGTATCTGCACCTGGCCCCTGCCACTACAAAAGTACCTGCAGCTGGCCCCCACAGTGGACTGTGTGCACAACACTGGCTCTTGCCATCAACACTGCTTGCTCTGGTCCCTAGCCACCACAACTGGAGATGCCACTGAAGACCCCAACAGACCTTGCAGCCACTGCAGATCCCCTGCAGTGCTCAGCCAAGAGCACACATTTGGTGATGCTGTGGACCCCACTGGCTTCAGCTGACGTGGTATCACACACCCCTGCACCCGGTGCTGTTATGTGCCCCCACACTTGGTACCCTGCAGCACAATACACAGGCCATGCCATGCTCCAGTGTGCCCCAACCCACAGGTAAAAGGCTTCCCTTACTGAAGGCAGTCCCTAGAGTCTGGAAGACATGATTGCTCCTTCAACTACACAGAAACCTATGCAAGGCTACCAGAGTCTTGAATGATCTGGGAAAGATGACTCCACTAAAGCAAAGGGTAAACCTCCAGTAAGTAGCCCCAAAGGAATGGCAGTCCAAGGAATGGATCTGACAGGGAATGCAAAATAACGGTTCTAGGGTTTCACAGACAGCTACGAGAGAACACAGATAAGCAATACAATGGTATCGGGAAAACAACAAAAGAACAAAATGAAAGTTCAACCAAGAAACTGAGAATAAGAACCAAGCAGAAATTTGGGGGCTGAACAACACAATGACTGAACCAAACAACTCAACAGAAAGCTTTAACAGCTAGCAGAAGAAGGAATCAGTGACATACTGGGGAATATCCACTGAAATTGTCCAATCAGAGGCACGCAAAGAACAAAGAATGAAAATGAATGGAGAAGCCCTGAGTGGCGTAGCTTAGTGGATTGAGCGTGGGCTGCGAACCAAAGCATCGCAGGTTCGATTCCCAGTCAGGGCACATGCCTGGGTTGCAGGCCACGGCCCCCAGCAACCGCACATTGATGTTTCTCTCTCTCTCCCTCCCTTCCCTGTCTAAAAATAAATAAATAAAATCTTTTTTTAAAAAAGAAAAAATGAATAAAGAAAGATTACAGGGCTTATGGGACACCATCAAGAGAAATGATGAAAGCATTGTCGGAATCCACAAGAAGAGAGGAAGAAAGGGGGAGGAAGTTTATTCAAATAAATAAGGGCCGTAGCCATAATCAGGATGGCAGAGTAGGTAATGTTGTGCTGGCCTTCCCCTACAGCCACAGCACAATTACAACTGATTGATAGAACAGCCACCATTGAGAACCACCTGAAGACTATGTGAACCTAACTCCTGTAACGAAGGTTATCAAAAAGCCACCTGGAGACTGGCAGGAGGGGCAGAGATAGGGAATGGGGGTGGTCCCACAGCCGTGCATGGTGGTTGAGAATTGGGAGGGGTATCTCGGCGGCAGAGGTCTCTCCTGAGGTGCAAGGGGTCCCAGACCCACGCTGGGCTCACCACCCCAGAGTGCCAGTGCCGGGAAGAGGAATCTCCCCAACATCTGGCTGTGAAAATCAGCAGGGACTCCATCCTGGTGAGATGAAGAGCTGCTGTACCTATAGGAGTCCCCTTCAAGGGCAGGGACTCTGAACACAGATCCAATGGCTCAGAAACACTGGTCCTAAGCTCCACAGAGCTTGCAAAGCACCTGTGGGACTTACGGGAGGAACTGGGTCATCTGGCTGCAGCACAAGGGCTGAAAGGGCAGCTTTCTCTCGGACCGAGGTGCGGTCAGGGACTTCCGATCTTTGCTGATGGCTCACAGCCAGCGGGCTAGGCGGAAGTGCTGGCAGGCAGGGATGTTCCTTTGTTGAGCCCTTCCCCCACATGGCTCGCAGGGGAAGATGGGTATCAAATCCGAGTCTCCATTAACTTGACTAACACCGCTCACCCAACCCTGGTAATTCCTTAGGACCGTGCCACACCCAACTCACATGCCTAGACCTCTCTCCATGGCTGTTCCACACAAGTGGACGGCCGCAGCCCGTGCTGCAGAATTTCCCAAAATCTCTCAAAGGTCCACAAACCTCCAGCTTCAGCTTGCCCCGTACACCTCACCAAGTGGCTGCAAGCCTGGCACTAGTGGTGGTCATCCTCGGTTCACAGCATAGCCTCTGCCAGGCACCTTCAAGCCCAGCACCAGCAACTACCAACCACAGAGCACGTTGTAGGTCCTACCTTCTGGCCCTAGGCCAGCACAGGCCATGGCTGACCTTGGCCTGCACTGGACCCCCTCCCAAGATGTCCTGCAGCCAACATGCCCAGTATCAGGCTTCAGAGCACTGCCCCATGAGCTCCACAGACGACACAACCAGAGGGTGCACTGGGTAGGCACCAGAGCCCCACTATAACAAATCCCACTCTGTGAGGTCCTCCCCCACACAACACCTCATCACCTGTAGTATTGGCCATTCATCACAGCCAGTCAACCCGAGGGCCCATCCCAACCACAGATGTGCCAAGAGCAATCAAGGTTCAACTACAACAGGAGGGCACACACCCCCCCCCCCCCAGCAGCACCACTCCCCCCCACCAGATTACAGAAGCAATAAAGGTTGCTGCTCAGCTGACTGTGGCGGACTGACTCTCCCCCGCATTTTCCAGGTCCAGCCGGGCCCACTGGGGCTGCTGGGGGTGGCCATGCGCACTGTACCTGCCTGCTTCCAGGGGCCACCATTAGCGTGACTGCAGGATGCTGCATGTAGCTGTGCTCATACAATGTGGGAATCCTGGTAACTACCACTCCCATGAAGACGGAGAACATGCCAGTAGCTCTCGAGCCCTCCTTTTGCTCCAGGCCAATCACGGGCCCAGCATTAGTCCTCCTGAGGGTTACTGCTGTCTGACCTTTCCAATAAGCATTCGTGTCTTTTGAAAGGGTAACAATTGCTCTTTCCTAAATAACCCCTCCAAAGTTATCAAGGATAAATGACCTGACATGAGAAATTGACTACCTTGGTAAAACACACTCTACATATACACCACTGTAGAAGGCATACGCCTACAATTAGACAAATACCTGTGAAGTGATCAAGCCGTGTAACAGGACCCAATGGAAGAAAAGGTGCATTGCACCTCCAGAAGTCCCCCTTCTGGGAAGGAAGCCGAATGGAAAAGTCCACATCCTGCAGGAGTCCATCACAGGGCATTCTGAGAAAGCCAGCCTGTAGGGACAGATGCACACTGGTGGTTGTTGGGGTCTGGGGGTTGAGAGAAGGGAGGAATTTGGGGGTGAAGAAAATGTTCTATATTTTGGTGGTGGTGGTGACTCTGTGACAATATGCATTTATGAGGACTCAGAAAACCCTGTGTGTAAATTATGCCTCAGTAATCCCCAACTTTAAGTGAAATTGTAAAAAGTACATCACAACTGCATATTTATACTTACTATTTTTTCTGATGATGATATCATAATTCTCTCCTGCAATCTGATCATGTGGAATGTTTTGTTACTTCATTCACCGAAGTTCGATCAACTTTGTATTCCTCAGATGAATCCACTTCAGTCATTGTATATTATGTACTTTCCTTCCTATGCCATGTAGGATCCTGTCTGCTCATATTGTGTTTCTGATTCTTGCATCCATGTCATGAGTGTGTGGTTGACCCACGGTTTTACTTTTTCAAACTGTCTGTGACAGGACTCAGTATGAAGGTTACCTTCTTGGCAAAAGGAATTAAGGATGGTCCCTCCTTTCCTACTTTTTTCCAAGAGTTTGTGTCAAATTGAAAATATTTATGCCTGGGCTGTATGTCAGAACTCAGTGGGGAAGACTGGAGTTTTGTGAAAAGTGTTTTGACCTTCGACATATATTTTTATGGTTATGGAATGATGTAGCTTACCTATTCCTTCCTCAGTCATTTTGTGCAGGTTATGTTTTTCCAAACATTGGTCACCTTTTTCTAGGTTTCAGATTGAAATAAAATGGTCTGTAACATGCTCTTCCTCCCCACATTTTAATTTGGCTTTGCAGATAGGTGCAAGAGAATAGCCATAACACCCATATACACTTCACCTGGATTCGCTGATTATTAATCATTTTTTCACCTCTCTCTCTCTCTCTCTCTCTCTCTCTTTCTCTGTGGTTTGTTAACTCATTTGTGTGTCTCTCTCCGTGGTTTGTCAAGTCATTTGTCTCTCTCTCTCTCTCTCCCTTCCTTCCTCCCTCTCTAATTGTTTTGTTAAGTAATTTAACTTACTTGAAGACATTATGATCAGTACCTCATCCCTAAATATTTGGCATGTATCTTTCTTTAAAAAAAGAGATTTATGTATTTTTACAGTGAGGGGAAGGGAGGGAGAAAGAGAGAAATATCAATGTGTGCTAAAGAAACATTGATTAGTTTCCTCTAGCACACTCCCAACGGGGGACCTGGCCTGCCAGGCATGTGCCCTGACCCGAAATCCAACCAGTGCCCTTTCAATTTGCAGGATGACACTCTACCCACTGAGCAACAACCATTGGGGCATGAATTTCTAAGATTTTATTTATTTATTTTTTTTAGAGAGGGAAGGGAGGGAGAAAGAGAGAGAGAGAGAAACATCAATGTGCGGTTGCTGGGGGGTCACGGCCTGCAACCCAGGCATGTACCCCTGAGAATCGAACCTGCAACACTGGTTCGCAGCCCGCGCTCAAACCACTGAGCCATGCCAGCCAGGGCCTGAAGTGCTTCTTCATCTGGAGGTCCCACCCTCACAAGTGTTGCGCCCGCCACCACAAGGTGGACCCATCTCCCTGCTTTGTGCATGGGTATCTGATGCTCAGTGTTGCGATTCTAGTTGGGAAGAAGGTGCCTGGTCAGAGGAGGCCGGACAGGATATGATGGGAAGAGAGCCCCAGGATACCGGACTCCACTGCCAGATTCAGACCTGCTTCCCGCATCTGATGTAGCGGGAGGCTTCTGGGCCAACCAGAGACCCTCGCCCTATTGGCTAGTGCCTTGAGGCATGTGCATACAAGGGGCATGCTGATTGGCAGCGGGTTTTAGACCAATAAATGGGCTTCAGCCTGGTGTCAAAGGTGAGTGGAACACGCCCATTGTTGCGTGACAAGTCATGCGTTGCCTGTGGCAACCGACACGCAGCTTCCTCAGAAGGCTCAGTGCTCCTGCTGCCAGCCAGCGGACTGTCCCGCCAAGGCCACCTTGACCGGGTAACTGTCTCAGCAGAAGCTGAAGTTTTCACACTTGGCAACATGAGCTCACCCGACGAAGACGAGGGATCTGTATCGAGCGCAGAGGTAGACTCAGAGTGCAGGGAGAGGGCCGGCACAGTAGACCTTCCTTTGGGGTCACCACCGAGCAGCGAGGGTGGGGACAAGGGTGAGGGCGAGGGCGAGGGCGAGGGCGAGGGCGAGGGCGAGGGTGAGGTTGCAGGCGAGGGCGGGTTCCCACACCCCGAGGGCTTCCTGGCCCAACAGCATGTGATGGAAGCAGGAGGGCTAGAGCAGCAGGACTGCAAAGGCCAAATGGGATCTCTGGCTGACTTAGAGGGGACACTCGAGGTCTCTAATGGGAATTCCAGAGGGGCTGACTGAGGGAGATACCCAGGGTGTTCACAGGAGCCCCTCCCAAGAGCCCTGTGACAGGGGAGTGTCCACCATGTGGTTGGACCCAGAGCCTGCTCCCAGTGGTACAGGCATGGTGACCTATGGCTTGGAGGGACTGCAGTTGGCCTCTGGCGCCCCGTTCCACCTCAGAGAGCCTAAGGGAGGCCTGTCCTGGGAAAGCTCCCCAAAATGTGCTAGGTGTACGTCGAAAGCCAGTGGTAGTTACCAGCATCCATTTGAGGAAGGGGCAGATTTCTCCCTGTGGCCCGTCTCCAAGTCACCGGATGAGGTCAGTGAGATGCGCCTGATAAGGTTGATCATTTCTCAGGATGAAGGAGGCCAGGCCAAACCCACCAGCTCCAATGACACACCCGGTCACTCAAGAACCGACATCAGGCAGAAGTTCCTCCTCATGCGGGGCCCTTGCCTGTCCACTCCACAACGACTCACTTCAGGTGTGGAAAGGCAGGGTATTGATGATCCAGAAGTGCCCTCTAAGAAACCAGAGAGTATGATCAGGGGGAAGGCTGAGGGCAGGCCCAGCTACCTGCCCTTAGTTGCTGTTGCAGGTGGCCTGCCCAAGGCCAATCCAAGGAAAGTGTCCAAGCAGAAGACATCTCAGTGGCGGGCCATAGAAGTTGCTCCTGGGAGTTTCTTTCCTCCCTGGTGGCAGAGAGACTCAGGAGGTCTGGAGGATCCAGCCACCTTTCCCCCGATCTCCGATGTGCTGCTGCCTGGGAGGGGCAGGAGGCATTCTTTGGTCCCTTTTGAAACCAAAGAGTCCAAGCCCACTGGCACAGGGCCAAAGTCAATGACATGGAGGAGGAGGGTGTCCAGGCCTGTGGTGGGAGAAGAAGATAAGGAAGAGAAAAAAGATGGATTCCCAGAGAGCCAAGTGAGTATCAGGCCATGCTCCTCCCTGGTTCCCATCCTTCTCCTGCCCAGCCCTGCACATCTTTACCTATGTGTCCTCTGTCTGTTACTCGGAGGTTGTTATTGGGTGCCCTCCATCATTAGAATGCCCGATCAGGGTGGTTTTAGAATGGCAAACCTTAAGACAGCACTGCTTGTGTCGTGGGCAACATACTGCACAAATGGTCAGTTTCCTAGCCTCATCCACCAGAGAGTGGCCAAGATGGCAGGCATGGCTGGGACAGTGGATTAGGATCAGGGACACTTTCAAAGTTTGGGCTGCAAAAGTTAGGTATATGGATGCATCAGCTGCCTGACTCCTACCTCATAGGTACTCCCCAGCCTCCCTTGCAGGGGGCCTGCTTTCTCTGCACCCCACTGTTCTCTCCAGCTCAGCTCTGCCTCCTGGCCCAGGGCTGCCTGAGGGAGGATGTGCTGAGGAGCTCAGTCTCGGAACTGCCTTTCCTCTCCCCTGCCCCACCCCAGCCCCTACACACACATAAGCACACACAAGCCCACACTCACCCATGTGTACACATCCTGAGTTCAAATCAATGGGGACTTTTTGTTTCAGTCTCTGACACAAGGGCAGAGACTACCCTTTCCTTGTGGGCATCATGGACCAAGAGGCACTGGCACCATGAACAACAGACACACCCAGGATCTGGCACACTCAGAGCCCTTGGCACTGCTTGGGGAAGAAGTCTTGGCCAGTGGGCCCGCACCTTCCAGTGAGTCCCATGAGTTTGCTGGGAGTGGAGAGGACAGAAGACAAGGAGGGAAATGTCTGCCTCTGCCTCTACCTATGGCTGTGGCTCTGCCATGACCTCAGCCTTCTCCCTCCCTCCCTCCCTAGCCAGACAGTTTCTCCTATAGAAAACAGGGTGTCAATAGGCCTGGACCCAAGTCACCTCATCTCCTGTGTGAGATTTATGTGCAGGGGTCATTTGTGGCAGTGTCGCAAACTGCAACTCCAGACCTTGAGTTTCAGCAGAACAGGGCCTTTTCTGATAAGTCCTGTTGGGCCACAGGGCCTCGTCTCCCAGGGGCTGGTTGTGACTGCAGCTCTGCAAGTGTCCAACCCAGAGCCACACACAGTTTTGGGGGCCACAGTCCTGGGTGGGCTGCCCCTGGGACACAGGGAAGGGGGCCCAGAGAGAAACGTGGAGGTACTGGGTAGGGCAGGGGCAACTTTCTGCCAGCAGAGGGAGATGCTGCCTCACCTTAGACTCTGCTAAGCCCTTTCCTCCCTGGGAGCTTTGGAAGCTGTATTTTGTGTTCTTTCCCTCTCAGGTGATCTTGACCTTCTTGAAGAACCTCGAAGACCAAAAAGGTTGCAAAAACCACAGCCACAGCAACCACTTGGAGCAGAGGGTTGTCCTTGGGTAATGCTTCCTCTGGCTCCTAGAAATGCAGGCCCAACCTAGACTATGGGATCTGTCTCTGGGTTAGTGACTCATCTCCCACCCCAAACTCCTCACCACCACCACCCCGTACCTCACGGAGGGTACATGCCTCCTTTTCCACTGAGGAGCCCTAGCAGATCTTGCCCCCTAGATGGGAAGAAGGGGTGTCCAGAGGAGAGGAGGCCTGAGTATGCTAATCATTTCTCTTTCTCTTTTGTCTCTTGGCCTAGTGCTGCCATCTACAGAAGGAAATAAGCTGCTTGAAACAACACTGTGGTATGAGGAACATCTGGCATGGCCTGAGTCAGGGCCACCAGCAGACTTACCATGGGGAGGGTGCGGGCTGCACGTCCCAGGGACCAACATTCCTGTGGGGAGGTGAACCAAGCAGCTTGGCCCTGGAGCCTGCTATGCATGCGCAGCCAGTTTTCTGGACAAGGAGGAAAAGTGTGGCTCAGAATGCAAGCACACTGTGGCAGCCCCCAACCAGTCCTAGAGCTCTCCTTCCCTAGGACGTCTAGAGATGCTGCCTCTCTGATTTTCCCTTCAATACTGCTGGGTATGGCCTCTGTGGGTCTTGTTTGTCTGACAAGTTCTGAGTGGTTCTGATATGCCCCCCAAGCTTGAGCACTCCTGGGCACATGTTGTCCTGCTTGAAAAACATGTCCACCTTCCATTCAGGGGGGTGGGGGGAGTGAGTCAGGCCCAGGGCTCCTTGGGTAGGGTTCTGCAGGGGGGTTTCTGTTGCAGGGCAAGACGCCTTGTCCCAGGGACAAGGGGGGATGGGCTTCAGTATCCCTCCCTCTGGAATGACTGCTTATGCCTCTCTGTGTTTCAGCGGCCTTGCAGTCCCTGGATCGAGAAGCTCCTGAGACATTAATGTGAGTGTTATGCACACCATGCTCTTTCCCCAAAGTGGTGGCTGTTGAGGAGTGCTGTGGGCTGGTGCTGGTGGGACATTCCTTCCTGACTCTGCCCTGTTTGACAGGTGGAACCAGACCCTTCAGCCAAGAACAGCAGTTGGTACCCTGGAGCTGGGGAACCCTGGCCAAGCTGGATTCTTCCTGTTCCACTTCAGCCAGGGCTTCCTCGTACTCCTTCTGTTGATTCCTCACCACCTCGTTTGTCAACACTTTTACATTAAAGTCTCCTGAAATTCTGTGGTCTCCGAAAGAAGTGGAGTGTGTGGATGTGGGATTCTGGGCTGGGAGGACCTAGAGCTTCTCCATCTCAGAGCTCTTTGCACAGCAGTAGGCCTGACATTCTGTGGTGGGCTTTTTTGCATGCAGGGCTTCGGGGCCAGCATGTGATAGGAGCCCTGCAGTCAGGCCACCTGATGCCCTGGGCCTGGGCTCTGGGTGGCTCTGCCTGGCCACATTGACATTTCCTGCTTTTCCCCCTGTAGCCCCTCTTG
Source organism: Phyllostomus hastatus (assembly GCF_019186645.2). NCBI lineage: Eukaryota > Metazoa > Chordata > Mammalia > Chiroptera > Phyllostomidae > Phyllostomus > Phyllostomus hastatus. The sequence continues at coordinate 33,090 of NW_025333841.1, read as the reverse complement.
TGACTCTGTCCTGCTGTCATCTGCATTTGGAGTCTCATCACATTTGTCACTGAATTTTCCCTTGCCTTCAGGAACTCATGACCCCCTTCCAGAGTTCAGTCCCTCTAGCCATCAGTCATCTGTTCCTGGGTGGGTGTTCCATCTGCCCTACATTGCTGTCTGAACATCCTTGATCTCCCCCCAGGGCTTCCCACAGTGGCCTTGTCTGAACCTGTGATTCAACAGGTGTAATAGTGCCCAGTTGAGCTCTTCTCCCTAGTTCCCAGGACCAGTCACTGCGGAGTCCTTCCCTCCCTCTGGGGCCCATGTGCACATGTACACTCACCCAGGAACCTGGGGGATATTTTCCTCCCCTTTAGCTCTCACCTTTGATCCTCAGGTATGAGTCTAGTCAGGTCTTCTCTTGGATTCAATGGAGGGGTGGAGGCAGAAGCCACAGAGCAGGGTCTTCTAGATCAAAGGGGAAGGTTCAGGGATCATGGAGAAAAAAGGGCACACATTGGTCTCCAGTTAAAGGTCAGGGAATCAGTCTTGTGCTAGGTGGTGGCCATGTTCCAGAAGGAGTGGTCACAACCTTCCTGGCCTCCCCCAGCCAATGCTCCTCCTGTAGCCTAGTCATCTCCACACCTTCCTGTGGAAAGTAGGCGGCCAGTGTCTATGGTGAAGGCAGTTAGTAGGTCTCACTCTTGTTGAATGGTGCCTTTCAAATACACTTGGACCCGCCTGGGACTCAGGTTTTCATGGCAATGGTAGTTCTGAGCCCCCAGTTCAGTCTCCCATCCTCCCCTCTTAGGTCACACAAGGTTGAGTGTGACTCTGTTCAATTTCCCCTCACTGACTGCTGGGAATTGGTTTCTTCCTTCAGCCAGCACCCAGCACCCAGAGCTGTGCGGGCCTGGGACTCAGGACACACTTGTATTTGAGAGGGTTGGGGGCTGGTTCTGCCACACTCCATTCCCAAGAGACTGGTGTTTAATACACAAATGAGGGATGGTGTGGATAGAACACTCAAGGTAGGGTGTGTGTGTGTGTGTGTGTGTGTGTGTGTGTGTGTGTGAATAAAACTGACCAAGATAACATCCCTTGAGGAGAAACATGTGGTTGGGGGTAAGTCAGTAGTGACTGTGGTCAAGGCCCTTAACACATGGGGGGAGCAAAAGCAAGTGTGGGATGTACCTTTATCAAGGGGGCAGCGTTACATCACCAACACATTGGGGGGTGGTGAGTATGCAGAAGTCCCGCCTTCGACAGGCAGGGTGTCCAGAATATGAAAATGTGGGAGTTGGTGGAGGTGGCTGTGGATCATACTTTTGGACCTATGATGTCTAAGCATTCCTAGAGGCAGGGGGTTAGAAACAGGAAATTTATGTCTCAACAAAAATTGAAAAATTCACAGCAATGTCAAAATTAGACTCTTGAAGAACAAAAAGAAGTCAAGAGAAATCAGAGAGTATGTTGAAACAAGTGAAAAGTGAAGCACAACATGTTGAAATGTATCAGAAGCAGCAAAAGTGGTACCAATGGGGGGGAGTTCAGATTCAATAAATACCTACATTAGAAAAACAGTGATATAAAAAACCTTAACATTACACCTCGGAGAATTTGAAAAAAACAAACTAACCCAAAGGTAGAAGAAAGAAGGCAATTAAAGTTAGAGGAGAAATAAGTAACAGAGTAAAGGAAGAGTGAAGAAACATGAACAAAAGTAAAAGTTAGGTTTTTCCAAAGCTAAGGACAATTCACAAACCCTAAGCAAGGCTAACTAAGAGTAAACTAGAGATGACTGAAATAACACAAATCAGAAATAAAAGAGGAGACATCAAAATGGATGCCTGAGAAATATAAAAGATCATGACAGACCACAATGTGCAATGATATGCCCATACATTGGATAACACAGAGGACATGGTTACATTCCTAGAAGCATACAGTCCACCAAGACTCAATCATAAAGAAATACAAAAAAATCTGGATCAGAGCAGACCAAAATGATGATGCATTAGGTCCCAGATTTCCTATGACCCTACAGAGATCAACAAGTGAAGAGCTGTCCCTGAAAAAAGATTAAAATAAAAAAAAAGAAGGAAAAAAAAAGCGAGCTCTTGGAGGGCTCTAGACTCCACTTCAGAAGTCTTAGCAACACAGTGGAACAAAGGCCCTGGGGATGATGACACAAGAAGAGAAGAACAGCTTCATTGGGCCTGTATCATCCCATCTCCCCAGCAGGCATCATTCAGCACCACAGAGAAATCTCCCTGGCTAAAAAGAGTTCCTCTCACCAGGAACTCTGCTCACCTCAGCAGGGGAGCACCCCAACAGCCTTCCAGGATGTCACACAAAGGTCTCAGCTCCATCTCTTCCCATGTAGACCAGCAAAGTGGAGTCATATAGGCCCAGCTGGGAACAAGAAGAAACGCAGGGGTCATTATTAGCAGACATGCAATGGGCACAGTCAGGGAGTGACCTGCTTTGCAGACATACTCAGCAGATTTCACTACAGTTGAAGGCAATGGCCAGCCCCAGAACCATGAACCCCCTGCATATTTACCCAGCTTTCCCCCTGAAAGGTATTTGTATTCTCTTTTTCTAAAAGATTTTATTAATTTATTTTTGGAGAGGGGAATGGAGCGAGAAAGAGAAGGGGAGAAACATCCATGTGTGGTTGCCACTCAAGCACCCCCTGGGGGATCTGGCCAGCAATCCAGACATGTGTCCTGACAGCAAATCAAACCAGTGACCCTTTGGTTTACAGGCCAGTGCTCAATCCACTGAGCCACACCAGCCAAGACAGTATTTGGATTTTCTGATGCCAGCTTCCCGAGTCCCTTCACATACCCTCCCCTCCACACCTGCCAGAGCTTGGGAGCCATGCTGGGAGCCATGCTGGCAGCCAGCTGGGGCCTCAGCAGCTACATGAGTGCAGGACGCCAGCCTAGAGGACCGCTGGCAGACCCTCACTGCCATGCCTTTGGTCAGGGATAGCCCTGTCAGCTGTGCACCCGCACACCATCAGGCTGATGCCCAAGTCTGGCCTCCACTGCAGTGTGCATGCCCAGGGGGAGAGTGTGCAGCCACAGGGGGAGCACACCAACAGCCAGGGTCTCTGCACCTGCTTGTGGGCCCAGATAAGGCCCTGCCTTCAGTCCCTGGCTGGCACCAGCATACCCAGCTGTCACCAGACCCTCCATTGGTGCACCTGCACACCCCCAGCCCGAACCCCATCCCCAGCCTCCACTGCAGTGTGCATGCCTACAGACAGAGTGTGCAGGCATGGAAGAGCATGCTGACAGCCAGGGCCTCTGCAGCCACCAGTGAGCCCAGAGTTGGCTCCAGCCATTGCTGCCCACCCTAGTCCCCATCACTATCTGTATCTGCACCTGGCCCCTGCCACTACAAAAGTACCTGCAGCTGGCCCCCACAGTGGACTGTGTGCACAACACTGGCTCTTGCCATCAACACTGCTTGCTCTGGTCCCTAGCCACCACAACTGGAGATGCCACTGAAGACCCCAACAGACCTTGCAGCCACTGCAGATCCCCTGCAGTGCTCAGCCAAGAGCACACATTTGGTGATGCTGTGGACCCCACTGGCTTCAGCTGACGTGGTATCACACACCCCTGCACCCGGTGCTGTTATGTGCCCCCACACTTGGTACCCTGCAGCACAATACACAGGCCATGCCATGCTCCAGTGTGCCCCAACCCACAGGTAAAAGGCTTCCCTTACTGAAGGCAGTCCCTAGAGTCTGGAAGACATGATTGCTCCTTCAACTACACAGAAACCTATGCAAGGCTACCAGAGTCTTGAATGATCTGGGAAAGATGACTCCACTAAAGCAAAGGGTAAACCTCCAGTAAGTAGCCCCAAAGGAATGGCAGTCCAAGGAATGGATCTGACAGGGAATGCAAAATAACGGTTCTAGGGTTTCACAGACAGCTACGAGAGAACACAGATAAGCAATACAATGGTATCGGGAAAACAACAAAAGAACAAAATGAAAGTTCAACCAAGAAACTGAGAATAAGAACCAAGCAGAAATTTGGGGGCTGAACAACACAATGACTGAACCAAACAACTCAACAGAAAGCTTTAACAGCTAGCAGAAGAAGGAATCAGTGACATACTGGGGAATATCCACTGAAATTGTCCAATCAGAGGCACGCAAAGAACAAAGAATGAAAATGAATGGAGAAGCCCTGAGTGGCGTAGCTTAGTGGATTGAGCGTGGGCTGCGAACCAAAGCATCGCAGGTTCGATTCCCAGTCAGGGCACATGCCTGGGTTGCAGGCCACGGCCCCCAGCAACCGCACATTGATGTTTCTCTCTCTCTCCCTCCCTTCCCTGTCTAAAAATAAATAAATAAAATCTTTTTTAAAAAGAAAAAATGAATAAAGAAAGATTACAGGGCTTATGGGACACCATCAAGAGAAATGATGAAAGCATTGTCGGAATCCACAAGAAGAGAGGAAGAAAGGGGGAGGAAGTTTATTCAAATAAATAAGGGCCGTAGCCATAATCAGGATGGCAGAGTAGGTAATGTTGTGCTGGCCTTCCCCTACAGCCACAGCACAATTACAACTGATTGATAGAACAGCCACCATTGAGAACCACCTGAAGACTATGTGAACCTAACTCCTGTAACGAAGGTTATCAAAAAGCCACCTGGAGACTGGCAGGAGGGGCAGAGATAGGGAATGGGGTGGTCCCACAGCCGTGCATGGTGGTTGAGAATTGGGAGGGGTATCTCGGCGGCAGAGGTCTCTCCTGAGGTGCAAGGGGTCCCAGACCCACGCTGGGCTCACCACCCCAGAGTGCCAGTGCCGGGAAGAGGAATCTCCCCAACATCTGGCTGTGAAAATCAGCAGGGACTCCATCCTGGTGAGATGAAGAGCTGCTGTACCTATAGGAGTCCCCCTTCAAGGGCAGGGACTCTGAACACAGATCCAATGGCTCAGAAACACTGGTCCTAAGCTCCACAGAGCTTGCAAAGCACCTGTGGGACTTACGGGGAGGAACTGGGTCATCTGGCTGCAGCACAAGGGCTGAAAGGGCAGCTTTCTCTCGGACCGAGGTGCGGTCAGGGACTTCCGATCTTTGCTGATGGCTCACAGCCAGCGGGCTAGGCGGAAGTGCTGGCAGGCAGGGATGTTCCTTTGTTGAGCCCTTCCCCCACATGGCTCGCAGGGGAAGATGGGTATCAAATCCGAGTCTCCATTAACTTGACTAACACCGCTCACCCAACCCTGGTAATTCCTTAGGACCGTGCCACACCCAACTCACATGCCTAGACCTCTCTCCATGGCTGTTCCACACAAGTGGACGGCCGCAGCCCGTGCTGCAGAATTTCCCAAAATCTCTCAAAGGTCCACAAACCTCCAGCTTCAGCTTGCCCCGTACACCTCACCAAGTGGCTGCAAGCCTGGCACTAGTGGTGGTCATCCTCGGTTCACAGCATAGCCTCTGCCAGGCACCTTCAAGCCCAGCACCAGCAACTACCAACCACAGAGCACGTTGTAGGTCCTACCTTCTGGCCCTAGGCCAGCACAGGCCATGGCTGACCTTGGCCTGCACTGGACCCCTCCCAAGATGTCCTGCAGCCAACATGCCCAGTATCAGGCTTCAGAGCACTGCCCCATGAGCTCCACAGACGACACAACCAGAGGGTGCACTGGGTAGGCACCAGAGCCCCACTATAACAAATCCCACTCTGTGAGGTCCTCCCCCACACAACACCTCATCACCTGTAGTATTGGCCATTCATCACAGCCAGTCAACCCGAGGGCCCATCCCAACCACAGATGTGCCAAGAGCAATCAAGGTTCAACTACAACAGGAGGGCACACACCCCCCACCCCCCAGCAGCACCACTCCCCCCACCAGATTACAGAAGCAATAAAGGTTGCTGCTCAGCTGACTGTGGCGGACTGACTCTCCCCCGCATTTTCCAGGTCCAGCCGGGCCCACTGGGGCTGCTGGGGGTGGCCATGCGCACTGTACCTGCCTGCTTCCAGGGGCCACCATTAGCGTGACTGCAGGATGCTGCATGTAGCTGTGCTCATACAATGTGGGAATCCTGGTAACTACCACTCCCATGAAGACGGAGAACATGCCAGTAGCTCTCGAGCCCTCCTTTTGCTCCAGGCCAATCACGGGCCCAGCATTAGTCCTCCTGAGGGTTACTGCTGTCTGACCTTTCCAATAAGCATTCGTGTCTTTTGAAAGGGTAACAATTGCTCTTTCCTAAATAACCCCTCCAAAGTTATCAAGGATAAATGACCTGACATGAGAAATTGACTACCTTGGTAAAACACACTCTACATATACACCACTGTAGAAGGCATACGCCTACAATTAGACAAATACCTGTGAAGTGATCAAGCCGTGTAACAGGACCCAATGGAAGAAAAGGTGCATTGCACCTCCAGAAGTCCCCTTCTGGGAAGGAAGCCGAATGGAAAAGTCCACATCCTGCAGGAGTCCATCACAGGGCATTCTGAGAAAGCCAGCCTGTAGGGACAGATGCACACTGGTGGTTGTTGGGGTCTGGGGGTTGAGAGAAGGGAGGAATTTGGGGGTGAAGAAAATGTTCTATATTTTGGTGGTGGTGGTGACTCTGTGACAATATGCATTTATGAGGACTCAGAAAACCCTGTGTGTAAATTATGCCTCAGTAATGCCCAACTTTAAGTGAAATTGTAAAAAGTACATCACAACTGCATATTTATACTTACTATTTTTTCTGATGATGATATCATAATTCTCTCCTGCAATCTGATCATGTGGAATGTTTTGTTACTTCATTCACCGAAGTTCGATCAACTTTGTATTCCTCAGATGAATCCACTTCAGTCATTGTATATTATGTACTTTCCTTCCTATGCCATGTAGGATCCTGTCTGCTCATATTGTGTTTCTGATTCTTGCATCCATGTCATGAGTGTGTGGTTGACCCACGGTTTTACTTTTTCAAACTGTCTGTGACAGGACTCAGTATGAAGGTTACCTTCTTGGCAAAAGGAATTAAGGATGGTCCCTCCTTTCCTACTTTTTTCCAAGAGTTTGTGTCAAATTGAAAATATTTATGCCTGGGCTGTATGTCAGAACTCAGTGGGGAAGACTGGAGTTTTGTGAAAAGTGTTTTGACCTTCGACATATATTTTTATGGTTATGGAATGATGTAGCTTACCTATTCCTTCCTCAGTCATTTTGTGCAGGTTATGTTTTTCCAAACATTGGTCACCTTTTTCTAGGTTTCAGATTGAAATAAAATGGTCTGTAACATGCTCTTCCTCCCCACATTTTAATTTGGCTTTGCAGATAGGTGCAAGAGAATAGCCATAACACCCATATACACTTCACCTGGATTCGCTGATTATTAATCATTTTTCACCTCTCTCTCTCTCTCTCTCTCTCTCTTTCTCTGTGGTTTGTTAACTCATTTGTGTGTCTCTCTCCGTGGTTTGTCAAGTCATTTGTCTCTCTCTCTCTCTCTCCCTTCCTTCCTCCCTCTCTAATTGTTTTGTTAAGTAATTTAACTTACTTGAAGACATTATGATCAGTACCTCATCCCTAAATATTTGGCATGTATCTTTCTTTAAAAAAAGAGATTTATGTATTTTTACAGTGAGGGGAAGGGAGGGAGAAAGAGAGAAATATCAATGTGTGCTAAAGAAACATTGATTAGTTTCCTCTAGCACACTCCCAACGGGGGACCTGGCCTGCCAGGCATGTGCCCTGACCCGAAATCCAACCAGTGCCCTTTCAATTTGCAGGATGACACTCTACCCACTGAGCAACAACCATTGGGGCATGAATTTCTTAAGATTTTATTTATTTATTTTTTTAGAGAGGGAAGGGAGGGAGAAAGAGAGAGAGAGAGAAACATCAATGTGCGGTTGCTGGGGGTCACGGCCTGCAACCCAGGCATGTACCCTGAGAATCGAACCTGCAACACTGGTTCGCAGCCCGCGCTCAAACCACTGAGCCATGCCAGCCAGGGCCTGAAGTGCTTCTTCATCTGGAGGTCCCACCCTCACAAGTGTTGCGCCCGCCACCACAAGGTGGACCCATCTCCCTGCTTTGTGCATGGGTATCTGATGCTCAGTGTTGCGATTCTAGTTGGGAAGAAGGTGCCTGGTCAGAGGAGGCCGGACAGGATATGATGGGAAGAGAGCCCCAGGATACCGGACTCCACTGCCAGATTCAGACCTGCTTCCCGCATCTGATGTAGCGGGAGGCTTCTGGGCCAACCAGAGACCCTCGCCCTATTGGCTAGTGCCTTGAGGCATGTGCATACAAGGGGCATGCTGATTGGCAGCGGGTTTTAGACCAATAAATGGGCTTCAGCCTGGTGTCAAAGGTGAGTGGAACACGCCCATTGTTGCGTGACAAGTCATGCGTTGCCTGTGGCAACCGACACGCAGCTTCCTCAGAAGGCTCAGTGCTCCTGCTGCCAGCCAGCGGACTGTCCCGCCAAGGCCACCTTGACCGGGTAACTGTCTCAGCAGAAGCTGAAGTTTTCACACTTGGCAACATGAGCTCACCCGACGAAGACGAGGGATCTGTATCGAGCGCAGAGGTAGACTCAGAGTGCAGGGAGAGGGCCGGCACAGTAGACCTTCCTTTGGGGTCACCACCGAGCAGCGAGGGTGGGGACAAGGGTGAGGGCGAGGGCGAGGGCGAGGGCGAGGGCGAGGGCGAGGGTGAGGTTGCAGGCGAGGGCGGGTTCCCACACCCCGAGGGCTTCCTGGCCCAACAGCATGTGATGGAAGCAGGAGGGCTAGAGCAGCAGGACTGCAAAGGCCAAATGGGATCTCTGGCTGACTTAGAGGGGACACTCGAGGTCTCTAATGGGAATTCCAGAGGGGCTGACTGAGGGAGATACCCAGGGTGTTCACAGGAGCCCCTCCCAAGAGCCCTGTGACAGGGGAGTGTCCACCATGTGGTTGGGACCCAGAGCCTGCTCCCAGTGGTACAGGCATGGTGACCTATGGCTTGGAGGGACTGCAGTTGGCCTCTGGCGCCCCTGCTCCACCTCAGAGAGCCTAAGGGAGGCCTGTCCTGGGAAAGCTCCCCAAAATGTGCTAGGTGTACGTCGAAAGCCAGTGGTAGTTACCAGCATCCATTTGAGGAAGGGGCAGATTTCTCCCTGTGGCCCGTCTCCAAGTCACCGGATGAGGTCAGTGAGATGCGCCTGATAAGGTTGATCATTTCTCAGGATGAAGGAGGCCAGGCCAAACCCACCAGCTCCAATGACACACCCGGTCACTCAAGAACCGACATCAGGCAGAAGTTCCTCCTCATGCGGGGCCCTTGCCTGTCCACTCCACAACGACTCACTTCAGGTGTGGAAAGGCAGGGTATTGATGATCCAGAAGTGCCCTCTAAGAAACCAGAGAGTATGATCAGGGGGAAGGCTGAGGGCAGGCCCAGCTACCTGCCCTTAGTTGCTGTTGCAGGTGGCCTGCCCAAGGCCAATCCAAGGAAAGTGTCCAAGCAGAAGACATCTCAGTGGCGGGCCATAGAAGTTGCTCCTGGGAGTTTCTTTCCTCCCTGGTGGCAGAGAGACTCAGGAGGTCTGGAGGATCCAGCCACCTTTCCCCCGATCTCCGATGTGCTGCTGCCTGGGAGGGGGCAGGAGGCATTCTTTGGTCCCTTTTGAAACCAAAGAGTCCAAGCCCACTGGCACAGGGCCAAAGTCAATGACATGGAGGAGGAGGGTGTCCAGGCCTGTGGTGGGAGAAGAAGATAAGGAAGAGAAAAAAGATGGATTCCCAGAGAGCCAAGTGAGTATCAGGCCATGCTCCTCCCTGGTTCCCATCCTTCTCCTGCCCAGCCCTGCACATCTTTACCTATGTGTCCTCTGTCTGTTACTCGGAGGTTGTTATTGGGTGCCCTCCATCATTAGAATGCCCGATCAGGGTGGTTTTAGAATGGCAAACCTTAAGACAGCACTGCTTGTGTCGTGGGCAACATACTGCACAAATGGTCAGTTTCCTAGCCTCATCCACCAGAGAGTGGCCAAGATGGCAGGCATGGCTGGGACAGTGGATTAGGATCAGGGACACTTTCAAAGTTTGGGCTGCAAAAGTTAGGTATATGGATGCATCAGCTGCCTGACTCCTACCTCATAGGTACTCCCCAGCCTCCCCTTGCAGGGGGCCTGCTTTCTCTGCACCCCACTGTTCTCTCCAGCTCAGCTCTGCCTCCTGGCCCAGGGCTGCCTGAGGGAGGATGTGCTGAGGAGCTCAGTCTCGGAACTGCCTTTCCTCTCCCCTGCCCCACCCCAGCCCCTACACACACATAAGCACACACAAGCCCACACTCACCCATGTGTACACATCCTGAGTTCAAATCAATGGGGACTTTTTGTTTCAGTCTCTGACACAAGGGCAGAGACTACCCTTTCCTTGTGGGCATCATGGACCAAGAGGCACTGGCACCATGAACAACAGACACACCCAGGATCTGGCACACTCAGAGCCCTTGGCACTGCTTGGGGAAGAAGTCTTGGCCAGTGGGCCCGCACCTTCCAGTGAGTCCCATGAGTTTGCTGGGAGTGGAGAGGACAGAAGACAAGGAGGGAAATGTCTGCCTCTGCCTCTACCTATGGCTGTGGCTCTGCCATGACCTCAGCCTTCTCCCTCCCTCCCTCCCTAGCCAGACAGTTTCTCCTATAGAAAACAGGGTGTCAATAGGCCTGGACCCAAGTCACCTCATCTCCTGTGTGAGATTTATGTGCAGGGGTCATTTGTGGCAGTGTCGCAAACTGCAACTCCAGACCTTGAGTTTCAGCAGAACAGGGCCTTTTCTGATAAGTCCTGTTGGGCCACAGGGCCTCGTCTCCCAGGGGCTGGTTGTGACTGCAGCTCTGCAAGTGTCCAACCCAGAGCCACACACAGTTTTGGGGGCCACAGTCCTGGGTGGGCTGCCCCTGGGACACAGGGAAGGGGGCCCAGAGAGAAACGTGGAGGTACTGGGTAGGGCAGGGGCAACTTTCTGCCAGCAGAGGGAGATGCTGCCTCACCTTAGACTCTGCTAAGCCCTTTCCTCCCTGGGAGCTTTGGAAGCTGTATTTTGTGTTCTTTCCTCTCAGGTGATCTTGACCTTCTTGAAGAACCTCGAAGACCAAAAAGGTTGCAAAAACCACAGCCACAGCAACCACTTGGAGCAGAGGGTTGTCCTTGGGTAATGCTTCCTCTGGCTCCTAGAAATGCAGGCCCAACCTAGACTATGGGATCTGTCTCTGGGTTAGTGACTCATCTCCCACCCCAAACTCCTCACCACCACCACCCCGTACCTCACGGAGGGTACATGCCTCCTTTTCCACTGAGGAGCCCTAGCAGATCTTGCCCCCTAGATGGGAAGAAGGGGTGTCCAGAGGAGAGGAGGCCTGAGTATGCTAATCATTTCTCTTTCTCTTTTGTCTCTTGGCCTAGTGCTGCCATCTACAGAAGGAAATAAGCTGCTTGAAACAACACTGTGGTATGAGGAACATCTGGCATGGCCTGAGTCAGGGCCACCAGCAGACTTACCATGGGGAGGGTGCGGGCTGCACGTCCCAGGGACCAACATTCCTGTGGGGAGGTGAACCAAGCAGCTTGGCCCTGGAGCCTGCCATGCATGCGCAGCCAGTTTTCTGGACAAGGAGGAAAAGTGTGGCTCAGAATGCAAGCACACTGTGGCAGCCCCAACCAGTCCTAGAGCTCTCCTTCCCTAGGACGTCTAGAGATGCTGCCTCTCTGATTTTCCCTTCAATACTGCTGGGTATGGCCTCTGTGGGTCTTGTTTGTCTGACAAGTTCTGAGTGGTTCTGATATGCCCCCAAGCTTGAGCACTCCTGGGCACATGTTGTCCTGCTTGAAAAACATGTCCACCTTCCATTCAGGGGGTGGGGGAGTGAGTCAGGCCCAGGGCTCCTTGGGTAGGGTTCTGCAGGGGGTTTCTGTTGCAGGGCAAGACGCCTTGTCCCAGGGACAAGGGGGATGGGCTTCAGTATCCCTCCCTCTGGAATGACTGCTTATGCCTCTCTGTGTTTCAGCGGCCTTGCAGTCCCTGATCGAGAAGCTCCTGAGACATTAATGTGAGTGTTATGCACACCATGCTCTTTCCCCAAAGTGGTGGCTGTTGAGGAGTGCTGTGGGCTGGTGCTGGTGGGACATTCCTTCCTGACTCTGCCCTGTTTGACAGGTGGAACCAGACCCTTCAGCCAAGAACAGCAGTTGGTACCCTGGAGCTGGGGAACCCTGGCCAAGCTGGATTCTTCCTGTTCCACTTCAGCCAGGGCTTCCTCGTACTCCCTTCTGTTGATTCCTCACCACCTCGTTTGTCAACACTTTTACATTAAAGTCTCCTGAAATTCTGTGGTCTCCGAAAGAAGTGGAGTGTGTGGATGTGGGATTCTGGGCTGGGAGGACCTAGAGCTTCTCCATCTCAGAGCTCTTTGCACAGCAGTAGGCCTGACATTCTGTGGTGGGCTTTTTGCATGCAGGGCTTCGGGGCCAGCATGTGATAGGAGCCCTGCAGTCAGGCCACCTGATGCCCTGGGCCTGGGCTCTGGGTGGCTCTGCCTGGCCACATTGACATTTCCTGCTTTTCCCCTGTAGCCCCTCTTGTGACTCTGTCCTGCTGTCATCTGCATTTGGAGTCTCATCACATTTGTCACTGAATTTTCCCTTGCCTTCAGGAACTCATGACCCCCTTCCAGAGTTCAGTCCCTCTAGCCATCAGTCATCTGTTCCTGGGTGGGTGTTCCATCTGCCCTACATTGCTGTCTGAACATCCTTGATCTCCCCCCAGGGCTTCCCACAGTGGCCTTGTCTGAACCTGTGATTCAACAGGTGTAATAGTGCCCAGTTGAGCTCTTCTCCCTAGTTCCCAGGACCAGTCACTGCGGAGTCCTTCCCTCCCTCTGGGGCCCATGTGCACATGTACACTCACCCAGGAACCTGGGGGATATTTTCCTCCCCTTTAGCTCTCACCTTTGATCCTCAGGTATGAGTCTAGTCAGGTCTTCTCTTGGATTCAATGGAGGGGGTGGAGGCAGAAGCCACAGAGCAGGGTCTTCTAGATCAAAGGGGAAGGTTCAGGGATCATGGAGAAAAAAGGGCACACATTGGTCTCCAGTTAAAGGTCAGGGAATCAGTCTTGTGCTAGGTGGTGGCCATGTTCCAGAAGGAGTGGTCACAACCTTCCTGGCCTCCCCCAGCCAATGCTCCTCCTGTAGCCTAGTCATCTCCACACCTTCCTGTGGAAAGTAGGCGGCCAGTGTCTATGGTGAAGGCAGTTAGTAGGTCTCACTCTTGTTGAATGGTGCCTTTCAAATACACTTGGACCCGCCTGGGACTCAGGTTTTCATGGCAATGGTAGTTCTGAGCCCCAGTTCAGTCTCCCATCCTCCCCTCTTAGGTCACACAAGGTTGAGTGTGACTCTGTTCAATTTCCCCTCACTGACTGCTGGGAATTGGTTTCTTCCTTCAGCCAGCACCCAGCACCCAGAGCTGTGCGGGCCTGGGACTCAGGACACACTTGTATTTGAGAGGGTTGGGGGCTGGTTCTGCCACACTCCATTCCCAAGAGACTGGTGTTTAATACACAAATGAGGGATGGTGTGGATAGAACACTCAAGGTAGGGTGTGTGTGTGTGTGTGTGTGTGTGTGTGTGTGTGTGTGTGAATAAAACTGACCAAGATAACATCCCTTGAGGAGAAACATGTGGTTGGGGGTAAGTCAGTAGTGACTGTGGTCAAGGCCCTTAACACATGGGGGGGAGCAAAAGCAAGTGTGGGATGTACCTTTATCAAGGGGCAGCGTTACATCACCAACACATTGGGGGTGGTGAGTATGCAGAAGTCCCGCCTTCGACAGGCAGGGTGTCCAGAATATGAAAATGTGGGAGTTGGTGGAGGTGGCTGTGGATCATACTTTTGGACCTATGATGTCTAAGCATTCCTAGAGGCAGGGGGTTAGAAACAGGAAATTTATGTCTCAACAAAAATTGAAAAATTCACAGCAATGTCAAAATTAGACTCTTGAAGAACAAAAAGAAGTCAAGAGAAATCAGAGAGTATGTTGAAACAAGTGAAAAGTGAAGCACAACATGTTGAAATGTATCAGAAGCAGCAAAAGTGGTACCAATGGGGGGAGTTCAGATTCAATAAATACCTACATTAGAAAAACAGTGATATAAAAAACCTTAACATTACACCTCGGAGAATTTGAAAAAAACAAACTAACCCAAAGGTAGAAGAAAGAAGGCAATTAAAGTTAGAGGAGAAATAAGTAACAGAGTAAAGGAAGAGTGAAGAAACATGAACAAAAGTAAAAGTTAGGTTTTTCCAAAGCTAAGGACAATTCACAAACCCTAAGCAAGGCTAACTAAGAGTAAACTAGAGATGACTGAAATAACACAAATCAGAAATAAAAGAGGAGACATCAAAATGGATGCCTGAGAAATATAAAAGATCATGACAGACCACAATGTGCAATGATATGCCCATACATTGGATAACACAGAGGACATGGTTACATTCCTAGAAGCATACAGTCCACCAAGACTCAATCATAAAGAAATACAAAAAATCTGGATCAGAGCAGACCAAAATGATGATGCATTAGGTCCCAGATTTCCTATGACCCTACAGAGATCAACAAGTGAAGAGCTGTCCCTGAAAAAAGATTAAAATAAAAAAAAAGAAGGAAAAAAAAAGCGAGCTCTTGGAGGGCTCTAGACTCCACTTCAGAAGTCTTAGCAACACAGTGGAACAAAGGCCCTGGGGATGATGACACAAGAAGAGAAGAACAGCTTCATTGGGCCTGTATCATCCCATCTCCCCAGCAGGCATCATTCAGCACCACAGAGAAATCTCCCGGCTAAAAAGAGTTCCTCTCACCAGGAACTCTGCTCACCTCAGCAGGGGAGCACCCCAACAGCCTTCCAGGATGTCACACAAAGGTCTCAGCTCCATCTCTTCCCATGTAGACCAGCAAAGTGGAGTCATATAGGCCCAGCTGGGAACAAGAAGAAACGCAGGGGTCATTATTAGCAGACATGCAATGGGCACAGTCAGGGAGTGACCTGCTTTGCAGACATACTCAGCAGATTTCACTACAGTTGAAGGCAATGGCCAGCCCCCAGAACCATGAACCCCCTGCATATTTACCCAGCTTTCCCCCTGAAAGGTATTTGTATTCTCTTTTTCTAAAAGATTTTATTAATTTATTTTTGGAGAGGGGAATGGAGCGAGAAAGAGAAGGGGAGAAACATCCATGTGTGGTTGCCACTCAAGCACCCCCTGGGGGATCTGGCCAGCAATCCAGACATGTGTCCTGACAGCAAATCAAACCAGTGACCCTTTGGTTTACAGGCCAGTGCTCAATCCACTGAGCCACACCAGCCAAGACAGTATTTGGATTTTCTGATGCCAGCTTCCCGAGTCCCTTCACATACCCTCCCCTCCACACCTGCCAGAGCTTGGGAGCCATGCTGGGAGCCATGCTGGCAGCCAGCTGGGGGCCTCAGCAGCTACATGAGTGCAGGACGCCAGCCTAGAGGACCGCTGGCAGACCCTCACTGCCATGCCTTTGGTCAGGGATAGCCCTGTCAGCTGTGCACCCGCACACCATCAGGCTGATGCCCAAGTCTGGCCTCCACTGCAGTGTGCATGCCCAGGGGGAGAGTGTGCAGCCACAGGGGGAGCACACCAACAGCCAGGGTCTCTGCACCTGCTTGTGGGCCCAGATAAGGCCCTGCCTTCAGTCCCTGGCTGGCACCAGCATACCCAGCTGTCACCAGACCCTCCATTGGTGCACCTGCACACCCCCAGCCCGAACCCCATCCCCAGCCTCCACTGCAGTGTGCATGCCTACAGACAGAGTGTGCAGGCATGGAAGAGCATGCTGACAGCCAGGGCCTCTGCAGCCACCAGTGAGCCCAGAGTTGGCTCCAGCCATTGCTGCCCACCCTAGTCCCCATCACTATCTGTATCTGCACCTGGCCCCCTGCCACTACAAAAGTACCTGCAGCTGGCCCCCACAGTGGACTGTGTGCACAACACTGGCTCTTGCCATCAACACTGCTTGCTCTGGTCCCTAGCCACCACAACTGGAGATGCCACTGAAGACCCCAACAGACCTTGCAGCCACTGCAGATCCCCTGCAGTGCTCAGCCAAGAGCACACATTTGGTGATGCTGTGGACCCCACTGGCTTCAGCTGACGTGGTATCACACACCCCTGCACCCGGTGCTGTTATGTGCCCCCCACACTTGGTACCCTGCAGCACAATACACAGGCCATGCCATGCTCCAGTGTGCCCCAACCCACAGGTAAAAGGCTTCCCTTACTGAAGGCAGTCCCTAGAGTCTGGAAGACATGATTGCTCCTTCAACTACACAGAAACCTATGCAAGGCTACCAGAGTCTTGAATGATCTGGGAAAGATGACTCCACTAAAGCAAAGGGTAAACCTCCAGTAAGTAGCCCCCAAAGGAATGGCAGTCCAAGGAATGGATCTGACAGGGAATGCAAAATAACGGTTCTAGGGTTTCACAGACAGCTACGAGAGAACACAGATAAGCAATACAATGGTATCGGGAAAACAACAAAAGAACAAAATGAAAGTTCAACCAAGAAACTGAGAATAAGAACCAAGCAGAAATTTGGGGGCTGAACAACACAATGACTGAACCAAACAACTCAACAGAAAGCTTTAACAGCTAGCAGAAGAAGGAATCAGTGACATACTGGGGAATATCCACTGAAATTGTCCAATCAGAGGCACGCAAAGAACAAAGAATGAAAATGAATGGAGAAGCCCTGAGTGGCGTAGCTTAGTGGATTGAGCGTGGGCTGCGAACCAAAGCATCGCAGGTTCGATTCCCCAGTCAGGGCACATGCCTGGGTTGCAGGCCACGGCCCCCCAGCAACCGCACATTGATGTTTCTCTCTCTCTCCCTCCCTTCCCTGTCTAAAAAATAAATAAATAAAATCTTTTTTTAAAAAAGAAAAAATGAATAAAGAAAGATTACAGGGCTTATGGGACACCATCAAGAGAAATGATGAAAGCATTGTCGGAATCCACAAGAAGAGAGGAAGAAAGGGGGAGGAAGTTTATTCAAATAAATAAGGGCCGTAGCCATAATCAGGATGGCAGAGTAGGTAATGTTGTGCTGGCCTTCCCCTACAGCCACAGCACAATTACAACTGATTGATAGAACAGCCACCATTGAGAACCACCTGAAGACTATGTGAACCTAACTCCTGTAACGAAGGTTATCAAAAAGCCACCTGGAGACTGGCAGGAGGGGCAGAGATAGGGAATGGGGTGGTCCCACAGCCGTGCATGGTGGTTGAGAATTGGGAGGGGTATCTCGGCGGCAGAGGTCTCTCCTGAGGTGCAAGGGGTCCCAGACCCACGCTGGGCTCACCACCCCAGAGTGCCAGTGCCGGGAAGAGGAATCTCCCCAACATCTGGCTGTGAAAATCAGCAGGGACTCCATCCTGGTGAGATGAAGAGCTGCTGTACCTATAGGAGTCCCCTTCAAGGGCAGGGACTCTGAACACAGATCCAATGGCTCAGAAACACTGGTCCTAAGCTCCACAGAGCTTGCAAAGCACCTGTGGGACTTACGGGGAGGAACTGGGTCATCTGGCTGCAGCACAAGGGCTGAAAGGGCAGCTTTCTCTCGGACCGAGGTGCGGTCAGGGACTTCCGATCTTTGCTGATGGCTCACAGCCAGCGGGCTAGGCGGAAGTGCTGGCAGGCAGGGATGTTCCTTTGTTGAGCCCTTCCCCCACATGGCTCGCAGGGGAAGATGGGTATCAAATCCGAGTCTCCATTAACTTGACTAACACCGCTCACCCAACCCTGGTAATTCCTTAGGACCGTGCCACACCCAACTCACATGCCTAGACCTCTCTCCATGGCTGTTCCACACAAGTGGACGGCCGCAGCCCGTGCTGCAGAATTTCCCAAAATCTCTCAAAGGTCCACAAACCTCCAGCTTCAGCTTGCCCCGTACACCTCACCAAGTGGCTGCAAGCCTGGCACTAGTGGTGGTCATCCTCGGTTCACAGCATAGCCTCTGCCAGGCACCTTCAAGCCCAGCACCAGCAACTACCAACCACAGAGCACGTTGTAGGTCCTACCTTCTGGCCCTAGGCCAGCACAGGCCATGGCTGACCTTGGCCTGCACTGGACCCCCTCCCAAGATGTCCTGCAGCCAACATGCCCAGTATCAGGCTTCAGAGCACTGCCCCATGAGCTCCACAGACGACACAACCAGAGGGTGCACTGCAGGCACCAGAGCCCCACTATAACAAATCCCACTCTGTGAGGTCCTCCCCCACACAACACCTCATCACCTGTAGTATTGGCCATTCATCACAGCCAGTCAACCCGAGGGCCCATCCCAACCACAGATGTGCCAAGAGCAATCAAGGTTCAACTACAACAGGAGGGCACACACCCCCCACCCCCCAGCAGCACCACTCCCCCCCACCAGATTACAGAAGCAATAAAGGTTGCTGCTCAGCTGACTGTGGCGGACTGACTCTCCCCCGCATTTTCCAGGTCCAGCCGGGCCCACTGGGGCTGCTGGGGGTGGCCATGCGCACTGTACCTGCCTGCTTCCAGGGGCCACCATTAGCGTGACTGCAGGATGCTGCATGTAGCTGTGCTCATACAATGTGGGAATCCTGGTAACTACCACTCCCATGAAGACGGAGAACATGCCAGTAGCTCTCGAGCCCTCCTTTTGCTCCAGGCCAATCACGGGCCCAGCATTAGTCCTCCTGAGGGTTACTGCTGTCTGACCTTTCCAATAAGCATTCGTGTCTTTTGAAAGGGTAACAATTGCTCTTTCCTAAATAACCCCTCCAAAGTTATCAAGGATAAATGACCTGACATGAGAAATTGACTACCTTGGTAAAACACACTCTACATATACACCACTGTAGAAGGCATACGCCTACAATTAGACAAATACCTGTGAAGTGATCAAGCCGTGTAACAGGACCCAATGGAAGAAAAGGTGCATTGCACCTCCAGAAGTCCCCTTCTGGGAAGGAAGCCGAATGGAAAAGTCCACATCCTGCAGGAGTCCATCACAGGGCATTCTGAGAAAGCCAGACCTGTAGGGACAGATGCACACTGGTGGTTGTTGGGGTCTGGGGGGGTTGAGAGAAGGGAGGAATTTGGGGGGTGAAGAAAATGTTCTATATTTTGGTGGTGGTGGTGACTCTGTGACAATATGCATTTATGAGGACTCAGAAAACCCTGTGTGTAAATTATGCCTCAGTAATGCCCCAACTTTAAGTGAAATTGTAAAAAAGTACATCACAACTGCATATTTATACTTACTATTTTTTCTGATGATGATATCATAATTCTCTCCTGCAATCTGATCATGTGGAATGTTTTGTTACTTCATTCACCGAAGTTCGATCAACTTTGTATTCCTCAGATGAATCCACTTCAGTCATTGTATATTATGTACTTTCCTTCCTATGCCATGTAGGATCCTGTCTGCTCATATTGTGTTTCTGATTCTTGCATCCATGTCATGAGTGTGTGGTTGACCCACGGTTTTACTTTTCAAACTGTCTGTGACAGGACTCAGTATGAAGGTTACCTTCTTGGCAAAAGGAATTAAGGATGGTCCCTCCTTTCCTACTTTTTCCAAGAGTTTGTGTCAAATTGAAAATATTTATGCCTGGGCTGTATGTCAGAACTCAGTGGGGAAGACTGGAGTTTTGTGAAAAGTGTTTTGACCTTCGACATATATTTTTATGGTTATGGAATGATGTAGCTTACCTATTCCTTCCTCAGTCATTTTGTGCAGGTTATGTTTTTTCCAAACATTGGTCACCTTTTTTCTAGGTTTCAGATTGAAATAAAATGGTCTGTAACATGCTCTTCCTCCCCACATTTTAATTTGGCTTTGCAGATAGGTGCAAGAGAATAGCCATAACACCCATATACACTTCACCTGGATTCGCTGATTATTAATCATTTTTCACCTCTCTCTCTCTCTCTCTCTCTCTCTCTTTCTCTGTGGTTTGTTAACTCATTTGTGTGTCTCTCTCCGTGGTTTGTCAAGTCATTTGTCTCTCTCTCTCTCTCTCCCTTCCTTCCTCCCTCTCTAATTGTTTTGTTAAGTAATTTAACTTACTTGAAGACATTATGATCAGTACCTCATCCCTAAATATTTGGCATGTATCTTTCTTTAAAAAAAGAGATTTATGTATTTTTACAGTGAGGGGAAGGGAGGGAGAAAGAGAGAAATATCAATGTGTGCTAAAGAAACATTGATTAGTTTCCTCTAGCACACTCCCAACGGGGGACCTGGCCTGCCAGGCATGTGCCCTGACCCGAAATCCAACCAGTGCCCTTTCAATTTGCAGGATGACACTCTACCCACTGAGCAACAACCATTGGGGCATGAATTTCTTTTTTTTTTTTTTAAGATTTTATTTATTTATTTTTTTAGAGAGGGAAGGGAGGGAGAAAGAGAGAGAGAGAGAAACATCAATGTGCGGTTGCTGGGGGTCACGGCCTGCAACCCAGGCATGTACCCCTGAGAATCGAACCTGCAACACTGGTTCGCAGCCCGCGCTCAAACCACTGAGCCATGCCAGCCAGGGCCTGAAGTGCTTCTTCATCTGGAGGTCCCACCCTCACAAGTGTTGCGCCCGCCACCACAAGGTGGACCCATCTCCCTGCTTTGTGCATGGGTATCTGATGCTCAGTGTTGCGATTCTAGTTGGGAAGAAGGTGCCTGGTCAGAGGAGGCCGGACAGGATATGATGGGAAGAGAGCCCCAGGATACCGGACTCCACTGCCAGATTCAGACCTGCTTCCCGCATCTGATGTAGCGGGAGGCTTCTGGGCCAACCAGAGACCCTCGCCCTATTGGCTAGTGCCTTGAGGCATGTGCATACAAGGGGCATGCTGATTGGCAGCGGGTTTTAGACCAATAAATGGGCTTCAGCCTGGTGTCAAAGGTGAGTGGAACACGCCCATTGTTGCGTGACAAGTCATGCGTTGCCTGTGGCAACCGACACGCAGCTTCCTCAGAAGGCTCAGTGCTCCTGCTGCCAGCCAGCGGACTGTCCCGCCAAGGCCACCTTGACCGGGTAACTGTCTCAGCAGAAGCTGAAGTTTTCACACTTGGCAACATGAGCTCACCCGACGAAGACGAGGGATCTGTATCGAGCGCAGAGGTAGACTCAGAGTGCAGGGAGAGGGCCGGCACAGTAGACCTTCCTTTGGGGTCACCACCGAGCAGCGAGGGTGGGGACAAGGGTGAGGGCGAGGGCGAGGGCGAGGGCGAGGGCGAGGGCGAGGGTGAGGTTGCAGGCGAGGGCGGGTTCCCACACCCCGAGGGCTTCCTGGCCCAACAGCATGTGATGGAAGCAGGAGGGCTAGAGCAGCAGGACTGCAAAGGCCAAATGGGATCTCTGGCTGACTTAGAGGGGACACTCGAGGTCTCTAATGGGAATTCCAGAGGGGCTGACTGAGGGAGATACCCAGGGTGTTCACAGGAGCCCCTCCCAAGAGCCCTGTGACAGGGGAGTGTCCACCATGTGGTTGGGACCCAGAGCCTGCTCCCAGTGGTACAGGCATGGTGACCTATGGCTTGGAGGGACTGCAGTTGGCCTCTGGCGCCCCGGTCCACCTCAGAGAGCCTAAGGGAGGCCTGTCCTGGGAAAGCTCCCCAAAATGTGCTAGGTGTACGTCGAAAGCCAGTGGTAGTTACCAGCATCCATTTGAGGAAGGGGCAGATTTCTCCCTGTGGCCCGTCTCCAAGTCACCGGATGAGGTCAGTGAGATGCGCCTGATAAGGTTGATCATTTCTCAGGATGAAGGAGGCCAGGCCAAACCCACCAGCTCCAATGACACACCCGGTCACTCAAGAACCGACATCAGGCAGAAGTTCCTCCTCATGCGGGGCCCTTGCCTGTCCACTCCACAACGACTCACTTCAGGTGTGGAAAGGCAGGGTATTGATGATCCAGAAGTGCCCTCTAAGAAACCAGAGAGTATGATCAGGGGGAAGGCTGAGGGCAGGCCCAGCTACCTGCCCTTAGTTGCTGTTGCAGGTGGCCTGCCCAAGGCCAATCCAAGGAAAGTGTCCAAGCAGAAGACATCTCAGTGGCGGGCCATAGAAGTTGCTCCTGGGAGTTTCTTTCCTCCCTGGTGGCAGAGAGACTCAGGAGGTCTGGAGGATCCAGCCACCTTTCCCCCGATCTCCGATGTGCTGCTGCCTGGGAGGGGCAGGAGGCATTCTTTGGTCCCTTTTGAAACCAAAGAGTCCAAGCCCACTGGCACAGGGCCAAAGTCAATGACATGGAGGAGGAGGGTGTCCAGGCCTGTGGTGGGAGAAGAAGATAAGGAAGAGAAAAAAGATGGATTCCCAGAGAGCCAAGTGAGTATCAGGCCATGCTCCTCCCTGGTTCCCATCCTTCTCCTGCCCAGCCCTGCACATCTTTACCTATGTGTCCTCTGTCTGTTACTCGGAGGTTGTTATTGGGTGCCCTCCATCATTAGAATGCCCGATCAGGGTGGTTTTAGAATGGCAAACCTTAAGACAGCACTGCTTGTGTCGTGGGCAACATACTGCACAAATGGTCAGTTTCCTAGCCTCATCCACCAGAGAGTGGCCAAGATGGCAGGCATGGCTGGGACAGTGGATTAGGATCAGGGACACTTTCAAAGTTTGGGCTGCAAAAGTTAGGTATATGGATGCATCAGCTGCCTGACTCCTACCTCATAGGTACTCCCCAGCCTCCCCTTGCAGGGGGGCCTGCTTTCTCTGCACCCCACTGTTCTCTCCAGCTCAGCTCTGCCTCCTGGCCCAGGGCTGCCTGAGGGAGGATGTGCTGAGGAGCTCAGTCTCGGAACTGCCTTTCCTCTCCCCTGCCCCACCCCAGCCCCTACACACACATAAGCACACACAAGCCCACACTCACCCATGTGTACACATCCTGAGTTCAAATCAATGGGGACTTTTTGTTTCAGTCTCTGACACAAGGGCAGAGACTACCCTTTCCTTGTGGGCATCATGGACCAAGAGGCACTGGCACCATGAACAACAGACACACCCAGGATCTGGCACACTCAGAGCCCTTGGCACTGCTTGGGGAAGAAGTCTTGGCCAGTGGGCCCGCACCTTCCAGTGAGTCCCATGAGTTTGCTGGGAGTGGAGAGGACAGAAGACAAGGAGGGAAATGTCTGCCTCTGCCTCTACCTATGGCTGTGGCTCTGCCATGACCTCAGCCTTCTCCCTCCCTCCCTCCCTAGCCAGACAGTTTCTCCTATAGAAAACAGGGTGTCAATAGGCCTGGACCCAAGTCACCTCATCTCCTGTGTGAGATTTATGTGCAGGGGTCATTTGTGGCAGTGTCGCAAACTGCAACTCCAGACCTTGAGTTTCAGCAGAACAGGGCCTTTTCTGATAAGTCCTGTTGGGCCACAGGGCTCGTCTCCCAGGGGCTGGTTGTGACTGCAGCTCTGCAAGTGTCCAACCCAGAGCCACACACAGTTTTGGGGGCCACAGTCCTGGGTGGGCTGCCCCTGGGACACAGGGAAGGGGGCCCAGAGAGAAACGTGGAGGTACTGGGTAGGGCAGGGGCAACTTTCTGCCAGCAGAGGGAGATGCTGCCTCACCTTAGACTCTGCTAAGCCCTTTCCTCCCTGGGAGCTTTGGAAGCTGTATTTTGTGTTCTTTCCTCTCAGGTGATCTTGACCTTCTTGAAGAACCTCGAAGACCAAAAAGGTTGCAAAAACCACAGCCACAGCAACCACTTGGAGCAGAGGGTTGTCCTTGGGTAATGCTTCCTCTGGCTCCTAGAAATGCAGGCCCAACCTAGACTATGGGATCTGTCTCTGGGTTAGTGACTCATCTCCCACCCCAAACTCCTCACCACCACCACCCCGGACCTCACGGAGGGTACATGCCTCCTTTTCCACTGAGGAGCCCTAGCAGATCTTGCCCCCCTAGATGGGAAGAAGGGGTGTCCAGAGGAGAGGAGGCCTGAGTATGCTAATCATTTCTCTTTCTCTTTTGTCTCTTGGCCTAGTGCTGCCATCTACAGAAGGAAATAAGCTGCTTGAAACAACACTGTGGTATGAGGAACATCTGGCATGGCCTGAGTCAGGGCCACCAGCAGACTTACCATGGGGAGGGTGCGGGCTGCACGTCCCAGGGACCAACATTCCTGTGGGGAGGTGAACCAAGCAGCTTGGCCCTGGAGCCTGCTGTGCATGCGCAGCCAGTTTTCTGGACAAGGAGGAAAAGTGTGGCTCAGAATGCAAGCACACTGTGGCAGCCCCAACCAGTCCTAGAGCTCTCCTTCCCTAGGACGTCTAGAGATGCTGCCTCTCTGATTTTCCCTTCAATACTGCTGGGTATGGCCTCTGTGGGTCTTGTTTGTCTGACAAGTTCTGAGTGGTTCTGATATGCCCCCAAGCTTGAGCACTCCTGGGCACATGTTGTCCTGCTTGAAAAACATGTCCACCTTCCATTCAGGGGGTGGGGGAGTGAGTCAGGCCCAGGGCTCCTTGGGTAGGGTTCTGCAGGGGGGTTTCTGTTGCAGGGCAAGACGCCTTGTCCCAGGGACAAGGGGGGATGGGCTTCAGTATCCCTCCCTCTGGAATGACTGCTTATGCCTCTCTGTGTTTCAGCGGCCTTGCAGTCCCTGGATCGAGAAGCTCCTGAGACATTAATGTGAGTGTTATGCACACCATGCTCTTTCCCCAAAGTGGTGGCTGTTGAGGAGTGCTGTGGGCTGGTGCTGGTGGGACATTCCTTCCTGACTCTGCCCTGTTTGACAGGTGGAACCAGACCCTTCAGCCAAGAACAGCAGTTGGTACCCTGGAGCTGGGGGAACCCTGGCCAAGCTGGATTCTTCCTGTTCCACTTCAGCCAGGGCTTCCTCGTACTCCCTTCTGTTGATTCCTCACCACCTCGTTTGTCAACACTTTTACATTAAAGTCTCCTGAAATTCTGTGGTCTCCGAAAGAAGTGGAGTGTGTGGATGTGGGATTCTGGGCTGGGAGGACCTAGAGCTTCTCCATCTCAGAGCTCTTTGCACAGCAGTAGGCCTGACATTCTGTGGTGGGCTTTTTGCATGCAGGGCTTCGGGGCCAGCATGTGATAGGAGCCCTGCAGTCAGGCCACCTGATGCCCTGGGCCTGGGCTCTGGGTGGCTCTGCCTGGCCACATTGACATTTCCTGCTTTTCCCCTGTAGCCCCTCTTGTGACTCTGTCCTGCTGTCATCTGCATTTGGAGTCTCATCACATTTGTCACTGAATTTTCCCTTGCCTTCAGGAACTCATGACCCCCTTCCAGAGTTCAGTCCCTCTAGCCATCAGTCATCTGTTCCTGGGTGGGTGTTCCATCTGCCCTACATTGCTGTCTGAACATCCTTGATCTCCCCCAGGGCTTCCCACAGTGGCCTTGTCTGAACCTGTGATTCAACAGGTGTAATAGTGCCCAGTTGAGCTCTTCTCCCTAGTTCCCAGGACCAGTCACTGCGGAGTCCTTCCCTCCCTCTGGGGCCCATGTGCACATGTACACTCACCCAGGAACCTGGGGGATATTTTCCTCCCCTTTAGCTCTCACCTTTGATCCTCAGGTATGAGTCTAGTCAGGTCTTCTCTTGGATTCAATGGAGGGGGTGGAGGCAGAAGCCACAGAGCAGGGTCTTCTAGATCAAAGGGGAAGGTTCAGGGATCATGGAGAAAAAAGGGCACACATTGGTCTCCAGTTAAAGGTCAGGGAATCAGTCTTGTGCTAGGTGGTGGCCATGTTCCAGAAGGAGTGGTCACAACCTTCCTGGCCTCCCCCAGCCAATGCTCCTCCTGTAGCCTAGTCATCTCCACACCTTCCTGTGGAAAGTAGGCGGCCAGTGTCTATGGTGAAGGCAGTTAGTAGGTCTCACTCTTGTTGAATGGTGCCTTTCAAATACACTTGGACCCGCCTGGGACTCAGGTTTTCATGGCAATGGTAGTTCTGAGCCCCAGTTCAGTCTCCCATCCTCCCCTCTTAGGTCACACAAGGTTGAGTGTGACTCTGTTCAATTTCCCCTCACTGACTGCTGGGAATTGGTTTCTTCCTTCAGCCAGCACCCAGCACCCAGAGCTGTGCGGGCCTGGGACTCAGGACACACTTGTATTTGAGAGGGTTGGGGGCTGGTTCTGCCACACTCCATTCCCAAGAGACTGGTGTTTAATACACAAATGAGGGATGGTGTGGATAGAACACTCAAGGTAGGGTGTGTGTGTGTGTGTGTGTGTGTGTGTGTGTGTGTGTGAATAAAACTGACCAAGATAACATCCCTTGAGGAGAAACATGTGGTTGGGGGTAAGTCAGTAGTGACTGTGGTCAAGGCCCTTAACACATGGGGGGAGCAAAAGCAAGTGTGGGATGTACCTTTATCAAGGGGGCAGCGTTACATCACCAACACATTGGGGGGTGGTGAGTATGCAGAAGTCCCGCCTTCGACAGGCAGGGTGTCCAGAATATGAAAATGTGGGAGTTGGTGGAGGTGGCTGTGGATCATACTTTTGGACCTATGATGTCTAAGCATTCCTAGAGGCAGGGGGTTAGAAACAGGAAATTTATGTCTCAACAAAAATTGAAAAATTCACAGCAATGTCAAAATTAGACTCTTGAAGAACAAAAAGAAGTCAAGAGAAATCAGAGAGTATGTTGAAACAAGTGAAAAGTGAAGCACAACATGTTGAAATGTATCAGAAGCAGCAAAAGTGGTACCAATGGGGGGAGTTCAGATTCAATAAATACCTACATTAGAAAACAGTGATATAAAAAACCTTAACATTACACCTCGGAGAATTTGAAAAAACAAACTAACCCAAAGGTAGAAGAAAGAAGGCAATTAAAGTTAGAGGAGAAATAAGTAACAGAGTAAAGGAAGAGTGAAGAAACATGAACAAAAGTAAAAGTTAGGTTTTTCCAAAGCTAAGGACAATTCACAAACCCTAAGCAAGGCTAACTAAGAGTAAACTAGAGATGACTGAAATAACACAAATCAGAAATAAAAGAGGAGACATCAAAATGGATGCCTGAGAAATATAAAAGATCATGACAGACCACAATGTGCAATGATATGCCCATACATTGGATAACACAGAGGACATGGTTACATTCCTAGAAGCATACAGTCCACCAAGACTCAATCATAAAGAAATACAAAAAATCTGGATCAGAGCAGACCAAAATGATGATGCATTAGGTCCCAGATTTCCTATGACCCTACAGAGATCAACAAGTGAAGAGCTGTCCCTGAAAAAAGATTAAAATAAAAAAAAAGAAGGAAAAAAAAAGCGAGCTCTTGGAGGGCTCTAGACTCCACTTCAGAAGTCTTAGCAACACAGTGGAACAAAGGCCCTGGGGATGATGACACAAGAAGAGAAGAACAGCTTCATTGGGCCTGTATCATCCCATCTCCCCAGCAGGCATCATTCAGCACCACAGAGAAATCTCCCGGCTAAAAAGAGTTCCTCTCACCAGGAACTCTGCTCACCTCAGCAGGGGAGCACCCCCAACAGCCTTCCAGGATGTCACACAAAGGTCTCAGCTCCATCTCTTCCCATGTAGACCAGCAAAGTGGAGTCATATAGGCCCAGCTGGGAACAAGAAGAAACGCAGGGGTCATTATTAGCAGACATGCAATGGGCACAGTCAGGGAGTGACCTGCTTTGCAGACATACTCAGCAGATTTCACTACAGTTGAAGGCAATGGCCAGCCCCAGAACCATGAACCCCCTGCATATTTACCCAGCTTTCCCCCTGAAAGGTATTTGTATTCTCTTTTTCTAAAAGATTTTATTAATTTATTTTTTGGAGAGGGGAATGGAGCGAGAAAGAGAAGGGGAGAAACATCCATGTGTGGTTGCCACTCAAGCACCCCCTGGGGGATCTGGCCAGCAATCCAGACATGTGTCCTGACAGCAAATCAAACCAGTGACCCTTTGGTTTACAGGCCAGTGCTCAATCCACTGAGCCACACCAGCCAAGACAGTATTTGGATTTTCTGATGCCAGCTTCCCGAGTCCCTTCACATACCCTCCCCTCCACACCTGCCAGAGCTTGGGAGCCATGCTGGGAGCCATGCTGGCAGCCAGCTGGGGCCTCAGCAGCTACATGAGTGCAGGACGCCAGCCTAGAGGACCGCTGGCAGACCCTCACTGCCATGCCTTTGGTCAGGGATAGCCCTGTCAGCTGTGCACCCGCACACCATCAGGCTGATGCCCAAGTCTGGCCTCCACTGCAGTGTGCATGCCCAGGGGGAGAGTGTGCAGCCACAGGGGAGCACACCAACAGCCAGGGTCTCTGCACCTGCTTGTGGGCCCAGATAAGGCCCTGCCTTCAGTCCCTGGCTGGCACCAGCATACCCAGCTGTCACCAGACCCTCCATTGGTGCACCTGCACACCCCCAGCCCGAACCCCATCCCCAGCCTCCACTGCAGTGTGCATGCCTACAGACAGAGTGTGCAGGCATGGAAGAGCATGCTGACAGCCAGGGCCTCTGCAGCCACCAGTGAGCCCAGAGTTGGCTCCAGCCATTGCTGCCCACCCTAGTCCCCATCACTATCTGTATCTGCACCTGGCCCCTGCCACTACAAAAGTACCTGCAGCTGGCCCCCACAGTGGACTGTGTGCACAACACTGGCTCTTGCCATCAACACTGCTTGCTCTGGTCCCTAGCCACCACAACTGGAGATGCCACTGAAGACCCCAACAGACCTTGCAGCCACTGCAGATCCCCTGCAGTGCTCAGCCAAGAGCACACATTTGGTGATGCTGTGGACCCCACTGGCTTCAGCTGACGTGGTATCACACACCCCTGCACCCGGTGCTGTTATGTGCCCCCCACACTTGGTACCCTGCAGCACAATACACAGGCCATGCCATGCTCCAGTGTGCCCCCAACCCACAGGTAAAAGGCTTCCCTTACTGAAGGCAGTCCCTAGAGTCTGGAAGACATGATTGCTCCTTCAACTACACAGAAACCTATGCAAGGCTACCAGAGTCTTGAATGATCTGGGAAAGATGACTCCACTAAAGCAAAGGGTAAACCTCCAGTAAGTAGCCCCAAAGGAATGGCAGTCCAAGGAATGGATCTGACAGGGAATGCAAAATAACGGTTCTAGGGTTTCACAGACAGCTACGAGAGAACACAGATAAGCAATACAATGGTATCGGGAAAACAACAAAAGAACAAAATGAAAGTTCAACCAAGAAACTGAGAATAAGAACCAAGCAGAAATTTGGGGGCTGAACAACACAATGACTGAACCAAACAACTCAACAGAAAGCTTTAACAGCTAGCAGAAGAAGGAATCAGTGACATACTGGGGAATATCCACTGAAATTGTCCAATCAGAGGCACGCAAAGAACAAAGAATGAAAATGAATGGAGAAGCCCTGAGTGGCGTAGCTTAGTGGATTGAGCGTGGGCTGCGAACCAAAGCATCGCAGGTTCGATTCCCAGTCAGGGCACATGCCTGGGTTGCAGGCCACGGCCCCCCAGCAACCGCACATTGATGTTTCTCTCTCTCTCCCTCCCTTCCCTGTCTAAAAATAAATAAATAAAATCTTTTTTAAAAAGAAAAAATGAATAAAGAAAGATTACAGGGCTTATGGGACACCATCAAGAGAAATGATGAAAGCATTGTCGGAATCCACAAGAAGAGAGGAAGAAAGGGGGAGGAAGTTTATTCAAATAAATAAGGGCCGTAGCCATAATCAGGATGGCAGAGTAGGTAATGTTGTGCTGGCCTTCCCCTACAGCCACAGCACAATTACAACTGATTGATAGAACAGCCACCATTGAGAACCACCTGAAGACTATGTGAACCTAACTCCTGTAACGAAGGTTATCAAAAAGCCACCTGGAGACTGGCAGGAGGGGCAGAGATAGGGAATGGGGGTGGTCCCACAGCCGTGCATGGTGGTTGAGAATTGGGAGGGGTATCTCGGCGGCAGAGGTCTCTCCTGAGGTGCAAGGGGTCCCAGACCCACGCTGGGCTCACCACCCCAGAGTGCCAGTGCCGGGAAGAGGAATCTCCCCAACATCTGGCTGTGAAAATCAGCAGGGACTCCATCCTGGTGAGATGAAGAGCTGCTGTACCTATAGGAGTCCCCTTCAAGGGCAGGGACTCTGAACACAGATCCAATGGCTCAGAAACACTGGTCCTAAGCTCCACAGAGCTTGCAAAGCACCTGTGGGACTTACGGGGAGGAACTGGGTCATCTGGCTGCAGCACAAGGGCTGAAAGGGCAGCTTTCTCTCGGACCGAGGTGCGGTCAGGGACTTCCGATCTTTGCTGATGGCTCACAGCCAGCGGGCTAGGCGGAAGTGCTGGCAGGCAGGGATGTTCCTTTGTTGAGCCCTTCCCCCACATGGCTCGCAGGGGAAGATGGGTATCAAATCCGAGTCTCCATTAACTTGACTAACACCGCTCACCCAACCCTGGTAATTCCTTAGGACCGTGCCACACCCAACTCACATGCCTAGACCTCTCTCCATGGCTGTTCCACACAAGTGGACGGCCGCAGCCCGTGCTGCAGAATTTCCCAAAATCTCTCAAAGGTCCACAAACCTCCAGCTTCAGCTTGCCCCGTACACCTCACCAAGTGGCTGCAAGCCTGGCACTAGTGGTGGTCATCCTCGGTTCACAGCATAGCCTCTGCCAGGCACCTTCAAGCCCAGCACCAGCAACTACCAACCACAGAGCACGTTGTAGGTCCTACCTTCTGGCCCTAGGCCAGCACAGGCCATGGCTGACCTTGGCCTGCACTGGACCCCCTCCCAAGATGTCCTGCAGCCAACATGCCCAGTATCAGGCTTCAGAGCACTGCCCCATGAGCTCCACAGACGACACAACCAGAGGGTGCACTGGGTAGGCACCAGAGCCCCACTATAACAAATCCCACTCTGTGAGGTCCTCCCCCACACAACACCTCATCACCTGTAGTATTGGCCATTCATCACAGCCAGTCAACCCGAGGGCCCATCCCAACCACAGATGTGCCAAGAGCAATCAAGGTTCAACTACAACAGGAGGGCACACACCCCCCACCCCCCAGCAGCACCACTCCCCCCCACCAGATTACAGAAGCAATAAAGGTTGCTGCTCAGCTGACTGTGGCGGACTGACTCTCCCCCGCATTTTCCAGGTCCAGCCGGGCCCACTGGGGCTGCTGGGGGTGGCCATGCGCACTGTACCTGCCTGCTTCCAGGGGCCACCATTAGCGTGACTGCAGGATGCTGCATGTAGCTGTGCTCATACAATGTGGGAATCCTGGTAACTACCACTCCCATGAAGACGGAGAACATGCCAGTAGCTCTCGAGCCCTCCTTTTGCTCCAGGCCAATCACGGGCCCAGCATTAGTCCTCCTGAGGGTTACTGCTGTCTGACCTTTCCAATAAGCATTCGTGTCTTTTGAAAGGGTAACAATTGCTCTTTCCTAAATAACCCCTCCAAAGTTATCAAGGATAAATGACCTGACATGAGAAATTGACTACCTTGGTAAAACACACTCTACATATACACCACTGTAGAAGGCATACGCCTACAATTAGACAAATACCTGTGAAGTGATCAAGCCGTGTAACAGGACCCAATGGAAGAAAAGGTGCATTGCACCTCCAGAAGTCCCCTTCTGGGAAGGAAGCCGAATGGAAAAGTCCACATCCTGCAGGAGTCCATCACAGGGCATTCTGAGAAAGCCAGCCTGTAGGGACAGATGCACACTGGTGGTTGTTGGGGTCTGGGGGTTGAGAGAAGGGAGGAATTTGGGGGTGAAGAAAATGTTCTATATTTTGGTGGTGGTGGTGACTCTGTGACAATATGCATTTATGAGGACTCAGAAAACCCTGTGTGTAAATTATGCCTCAGTAATGCCCAACTTTAAGTGAAATTGTAAAAAGTACATCACAACTGCATATTTATACTTACTATTTTTTCTGATGATGATATCATAATTCTCTCCTGCAATCTGATCATGTGGAATGTTTTGTTACTTCATTCACCGAAGTTCGATCAACTTTGTATTCCTCAGATGAATCCACTTCAGTCATTGTATATTATGTACTTTCCTTCCTATGCCATGTAGGATCCTGTCTGCTCATATTGTGTTTCTGATTCTTGCATCCATGTCATGAGTGTGTGGTTGACCCACGGTTTTACTTTTTCAAACTGTCTGTGACAGGACTCAGTATGAAGGTTACCTTCTTGGCAAAAGGAATTAAGGATGGTCCCTCCTTTCCTACTTTTTTCCAAGAGTTTGTGTCAAATTGAAAATATTTATGCCTGGGCTGTATGTCAGAACTCAGTGGGGAAGACTGGAGTTTTGTGAAAAGTGTTTTGACCTTCGACATATATTTTTATGGTTATGGAATGATGTAGCTTACCTATTCCTTCCTCAGTCATTTTGTGCAGGTTATGTTTTTCCAAACATTGGTCACCTTTTTCTAGGTTTCAGATTGAAATAAAATGGTCTGTAACATGCTCTTCCTCCCCACATTTTAATTTGGCTTTGCAGATAGGTGCAAGAGAATAGCCATAACACCCATATACACTTCACCTGGATTCGCTGATTATTAATCATTTTTCACCTCTCTCTCTCTCTCTCTCTCTCTCTCTCTTTCTCTGTGGTTTGTTAACTCATTTGTGTGTCTCTCTCCGTGGTTTGTCAAGTCATTTGTCTCTCTCTCTCTCTCTCCCTTCCTTCCTCCCTCTCTAATTGTTTTGTTAAGTAATTTAACTTACTTGAAGACATTATGATCAGTACCTCATCCCTAAATATTTGGCATGTATCTTTCTTTAAAAAAAGAGATTTATGTATTTTTACAGTGAGGGGAAGGGAGGGAGAAAGAGAGAAATATCAATGTGTGCTAAAGAAACATTGATTAGTTTCCTCTAGCACACTCCCAACGGGGGACCTGGCCTGCCAGGCATGTGCCCTGACCCGAAATCCAACCAGTGCCCTTTCAATTTGCAGGATGACACTCTACCCACTGAGCAACAACCATTGGGGCATGAATTTCTTTTTTTTT